>NC_134139.1:62622500-67622500 GCF_033958435.1 Carettochelys insculpta | reverse complement strand
AACTTGGCCCATTGTCAGTTGCTGGTCACTCCTTTAAGTTCTCTCCCTTATGAGAAGCTGGGGGCGGGGGGTCAGCTTCAACAATCACATAATTTACACAACTTGGGGTTCAGGAGCAGCTTTTACACAGATGGTGGGGAGAACCTCAAGGTTAGAAAATTAACCTAACACCACCCAAAGTTCAGTGGTGTTCAGCTCCTTGGTTTTAGTTTGGGTCCATTTCCAGTTTCCAATAGAGCTCTTGCTGATAAATTAGATTCTTCTCCACCCAAGCATCCCCAAAGGCTTTTCTTAATGGTAAATATTTCAGCAGTAGTAAACAGTATCATGTGTACATACTGATTGTCTTTGTAAGAATAAAATTGCTGGGATTGTATCAAACCACCCAGGACTGGGTTGTTTATGACACACCACGGGAGTGGAAACATCACAAAACACCCTACAGTGATGTAAACAGCTTGGGCTTGTGAGAAGAAGGAAAAGTCTGCAGTTTTTCTGTGTCTTTCATCACAGGAACTTTACTCAGCTGTTCCTTGTTTTAACTCCCAGCCTCACATTGGCTAAATTTTTTCAGTAATCCCTCTGAAGTGATAGACTGCACTTGTGAGTAAACTTGTATAAGGGTGGTGGTGAAGGTAAGAGCTTATTAGACTGCGGTTATACATAACATTTGTGAACCAGAACTTGCTTTGGTAAAGAGAAATAACTCCTTCAGTGTTAGTTTAATTTAGTTTCAATAACAAGATGTGTAGGAATATTTATGGAGTAATCTGACAAATATTTGCTAATTTAGATTGAGGGTCTAGATTACAGTTTGGATGATAATATCATTAGCCCAAGCCTCAGGAGAGGGGGATTCATTTTATAAGTTTGCTACACAGTTTGAGACCGTTGGGCACCTCACTTTGTATGTGTCTTATTTCCTGATCTGTAGGGAGGCAATGATGCTTCCTTTCTTGTTATGTTTCAGTGTCTCCTCCTCTAATACCATCAATGATGTGTCAGTGCTTGTCTTTCTTTGTGCAGCAACTAGCACAATGAGACCCAGATGGTCCTCCTCAAGTAAAAAAATTTCACCGTGTGGGGCCAATTCTGAATTCCTAGCTCAGAACAAGGAGGGATGCTTTATGGCCAATTTGTAGAGATGAAAACAGCCCCTATAAAACACATCACATATGCATGTAAATGACCAGGCTTACAAAACGTGCTTGCAAGCACCTGTACACACTCATGGAAGATGCCTTTTGAAATGAGGGCTCTTAAAATTATTGCTATATGCACATATTAACAACTTGAAGGCAGGAATGAAGATTTCTAGGTAAAACTATTACTGCCCCTACTGTAGACTCAGTTTATCTAAAATGTTCCCCGTCATTAAGAGGAAATAAACTTCCCTTTTCTCAAAAACACATAAGTCCCTAGCAGCACTACAATTTGTGAGCTAGCAGCATTAGGAGAAAACTCTAGGAAGGCTAAAACTAACAATTGCAAATGGAGAGTTGGGGGGGGGCGGGAGAGGAGATGAAAGCAACATTGGTACTGCTGACAATGAAGACAACAGTTATGTAGAACTGGCTGACAGGGATATGGAAATGTTGGTAAATATAACAGTGAATCTCAACAGCTCATATTGTGTGTGCGTGTTGGAGTTGTCACATTTATATGTTGTACAGCTACATTTTCCAAGATTGACTAAAATTAACTAAGGCTTGAAAACTCCTTTATAGACTAAGCTTGATGGCAGAAACTAGAAGTCCCCATGCTAACTATAGCAGTGGGGATGTAATAACAGCAAAGTAAATGTTAAGAGTGAGGTCATAAGAGTAGCTAGAGTAAGAATCTGGGACTAAGCAGGCTTCTGGGGTATGATTTTTTTTAAAACATCTAATAAACTGCAGGGTTAGTACATCTAGGGAAGTAGGTGCCAGGGCAAGACCAAAATATAATTCCCTGGTGCTGTGGCAAGGAGGGGAAAAAAAAAAAAAAAAAAAAAAAAGTCACAAATCATATACCATCTATTCCTAATACTGGATCTAGGTTACAGGGTTCCCCAGACTTGTATTTCTATATTAGCTCACCAGAGGGGGCAAGTAAGGTAACATGAAGCAGCAGTATTTTACCTCTGTACATCAGTAAGCATGGGTTTTTCCTAGTCAAGTGAATAGAAGAGTTTCCCCACCCTACTACTGTTGTTCTTACCCCATCACACTCCTCATGCCTCTCCCAGTCTAAGCCTTGCCTAGCAGGTAGTAATCCATGAATGCCTGCCTTCCAGTTCCTCTGACATGTGTTAAGAGCTGGGCACTCCAGCCAAACCACACTTACAGAAGGTGTAAAGTTTGCCGCACCCCTCCCTTCAAATACAGCACTGAATTGGTTCCTAGCAAAAATAAACCTTTATTAATAAAAGATAATGCATTAAATCAGAGGTTCTCAAATGGGGAGGCATGCACGATGGTATTCTCTGGCTGCAGGAGATGCTTTAGGAGGAAAAATATTACTACACCCATGCAGATCTGGGCAGATGGAGAGCAGCAGCTAGCAGCTGGGCACCTGAAGGGGTATGGGAGTTAACCACCGGAGACACAAAGATTTAATTTAATCTAGAAAAATATTCTTCAAAGTGATTTTTCTTTACCCCCCAGTCTCTTTTCTAGGTTTTTACAGGCTAACACCCCATTACAGTGATTGTACAATTGTAGAAATGTAGGCCTGGAAAAGACCTCAGTAGGTAGTCCAATTCAGTCCCCTGCAGTAAAGCAGGACAAAGTAACAGACACAATTCCCGACAGGTGTTTGTCTAACCTATTCTTGAACTTCCAGTGGCAAATTCCACCTCTTTAAACAATTTGTTCCATTGCTTAACTACTCTTGACAGGTAAGCATTTCCTAAAATCCAACCTCAATGCACTTGCTGCAATTTGAGCTCATTGCTTCTCTTGTCCTGAAAGGTTAAGGAAAACATTTTTTCCCATCCTTTATTTACAACCCTTTATGTATTTTTAAACTTATCATACTTGCCACCCTCCCACACTTGGTCTCTTTTCAGATTAAACTACCCCTTTTTTCCTGGGTAGATCATGTTTTCTGGACTTTTAATTTGTTTTGCTGCTCTTTGAACTTTCTCCAATTTGTCCACCTATTTCCTGGAATGTGGCACCCAGGACTGAACACAATATTCCAACTGAAACCTTACCAGTGTAGAGTAGACAAGTGATTGTTCTCGCCTAAGCAAAGTACCTTATATTTGTCCTCAGCAGATTTCATCCTGTGTACTTCAGCCCCATTTCTATAGTTTGTCCAGATCATTTTAAATTTTAATCTTTCTTCTAAAGCACTTGCAACACCCTCCATGCTTAGGGCTGTCCACAGCTGTACACTATTTTCATACATGATGTAGATACTGAACCGAACCAGACCCAAGACGGATCCCTATGGGGCCTCACTTGCTATGCCCTTTCAGCTTGACTGTGAACTCCTGATGATTACACTCTAGTTCTGTGGAAATAAGAGAATGTCAAAGTGGGGCACTTATTTCAAAGCTGCTCCCATCTGCACTGTCAATCTGCAGTTTGAAGTCTGCACTTTGAAATTTGCATGGCTGCCATTACGCCAATGAGGCACTGAATATAAACATTAGCACCTCACTACCCTGCTTTGAATTGCCTCATTACCATGCCACCTCCAGCAGGAGGGCGCAAGTGTAGAAGCTGCCAAAGTCTACATTTTACTTTTTCTTCCAATGTAACATTTTCAGTTCTCTCCTAACAAAGAGTGAATTGACCTTAAAAGCAAGTTGTTTTAAAATAGTTCAGAAACTCCTTAACAGTGTAATATTTTATGATTTTCTTCAGGATTTTTCCATGTCGTGCACAGCTATCAGACTACGTCAATTTGTAGATCCAACACCCTACCTCCCTCCAGGGTAAAGTATCTGGATGCAGAAACGTCTCATGTGCAAAACGGCATTAGAATGTTAGTGGTCAACTCTGGGACAAATATTCTGTTTAAGATTACTTGTAGTTTAGGAAAGGGTTTTTATCCAAATGGAAAACCTGCTGAACACACGTAAAAGCCTTGTGTGGGTCTGCAAATTAAAATATTTTATCTGCAGATTTCTAGTTTCAAGCCATTAATTTTAGTATAAGATTCATCTAAGACTTCACAATTAAATTCTATTATATTTTTGCAGGTATGTTTCTAAATAGTCAGTATGGGGAGTACATGATCAAAACCATCCTTATTTACAATTATTCAGTCTTAGATTCATTTGCAATGCAAACTACTGCCACCTCCTTTATATTCTGTTTGGAATTAAACATGAAAGGAATCAACACCAGCTAACAGGGTAGGGCTGAGGAATCAAATCACTGTTATATTTTTTTAAACTACCATGCACTGATTTGGTTTTTTAAATACAAAATGTTGTATGACCCTCCCCCTCCACCCCACATTTATACTTACTTCCCCTCTTAACCATTTTAAGGCTGGGTCTACACTTGCCCCTAACTTCCAAGGTGGGCATGGTAAGCAGGGTGATGGGAGATTATGAATGAAGTGCTGCGGTGAATTTGCAGAACTTCATTAGGCTAATTCTCCCCCACAGCAACTTCCAAGTGTCAAACTTTGAAGTGCCAGCATGCGTGTAGTTACAGGCACTTCAAAATACCTGCATTACTTCGAAGTCCCTTTATTCCTCAAAATTTTGGGGAGTAAACAGACTTTGAAGTAGCACAGACACTTCAAAGTGCCCACGGCTACACACATGCTGGCATTTCGAAGTTTGACGCTTTGAAGTTACTGCAGGGGAGAATTAACCTAATGAAGTGCTGCAAATTCACTGCAGCACTTCATTAGTAATCTCCCATCACCCTGATTAACATGCTCCCTTTGAAGTTGGGGTCAAGTACAGACAAGCCCTAAGTATAACATTTTCAAAAAGCACCCATTGGGTTCACCTTGCCCAGCTATATTAAGGTGAGTACTATATACTCTCTCCACTAGAACTTTATAGTGATAGGTAACTGGTTTAATTATCCTGCTTGGACAGATTAGAGAGAACCATTTACGTTTTTAGGCAGCAAAGATATTTGCAATGTTAGTGCACTCGTGTTAGTCCCAGGTTATTAGAGGCAATACCTTTTATTGGACTAACTTCTGTTGCTGTAAGAGACCACCTTTTGAGTCCCATGGAGCTCTTCTATGGGTCTCAGAAAGATGCTCAATGTATCAGCGACATACAAGGCAAAACAGATTAAGTGAAACATGCCTTTCAAGACTCATGGATCTTACGCTTGCCAATCACAACATGGATGTAGGTGAAACGATACAATTGCTACAGTCTCAAATGAACATGCACATAAGAATTTGTCTAGTAGGGGTGCTGAGCACCTTGTATATGATGGAAACCACTTCAAGCCAAAGGGTGCTGCTGCACTCCAATACCTATGTGCAAACTGAAAAATGGCAAGACAAAAACCATCTGTGGGCGAACATTTTTTTTTGGCCCACACACACTGAGCACTATGTATCTGACCTCTTGGCTACTCATTCTCAAAGGAAATCTCCATAAAAAAAATTACAGAAGATGAGCCCACAGGCTTAAATTGAGAGCTTTGAAAACATTAAAAATTATGGACTCAGAGATACTGGATTTAGGGCTTATTACAACAATCTTCAATCCATTATCCCTCCTTGGTCTTACAACATAATTTGGAACTGTCTCTCACAACTTGCATTAACTCCTTATGCTTAAGAATCTGTTCAACCTTCTGTTTAGCTGTGACACAGCAAACTTGAAGAACTTTCACCAAAAAGTGATTAACAACTGTTGAGGCAAGCGTGCATAATTACTTAGGCACCTTTGAAATGTTACTCTGTCCACACTGCAGCTCACACCCAACTCTGCGCTGATTCTGCTTCCATGTTTCCAGTTGCTCACATAGTGTAAGTCCTGCAATTATTCTACATGCTAGCTTTGTGCTACAAGTGGGATAAACAACAAGAAGTCCTGTGGCACTTTATAGGCTAACATATTTCAGAGCATAAGGTTTCATGGGCAAAGACCTGCTTCGTCAGATGCATCTGGGGAAGTGGGTCTTTGCCTACGAAAAGCTTATGCTCCAAAATATCTGTTAGTCTATAAGGTGCCACAGGACTTCTTTGTGTTTTTGAAAATACAGACTAACTCAACCTCCTCTCCAATTAGTGAGATAAAGCAGTTTGTAAACTAACTGACTGCTCATTTCCTAATACATGGGGCAGAACGTCAGGAATGGGTGCTGGTATCTCAAGTCAAGAAATGGTCTTTATATATTTATCTCTACTTTCTTGTCTGCAACATAACTTATTTTACATGTGTTTCACTTACTAGCACTGTTATTCGTCAAGGAAAGGACATTCAAGGGTTCTACCCTGGGCAGCTAGGACGGGTGCATAAGGCATACCTGCCAGAAACAGCTCCAGGGTAAGAGAATGGCTCATGCAACTTTTCTTAAGAGAACCACATTCTGAAATTCTTATCCTTACAGTACACAGTGGGGAGTGATAGTTACTACTCCAGCACCTTTAATCCTTAGCGTGTCAACTGAGATTACTAAGCATGATACTAAAAGAAAAAATAAGTTGCTTTGTTTACAGAATTAATACAACCAGTTTACACTGGTTAACTGCAGTATTCACAGACCCACTCCCTACTTTCAAAGTGTGGTGAAGCCAATTGAACTATGAAGGTTTTACTGTTTGTTGTCATGCAGTTAATACCTATAAGACTAACAGCATTATACTGAGTTCTTCATTTCAACAAGAGATTAGAAAGAACATTTATTATGTTGGCTAACCTTCTGTTAGCCAGTACTATTTACATACCATGTGTCAGCATGAGATTACAAAACTATGTGTGCCTTTCATCTAGGCCTTTCATAAAACTGTACCCAACTCCAGTGAAGCATGAAGTTGAAATTCAGTGCCAACATGACTTTGACAATTTAACTCTTAAGAACTATGTCCATTTTCAAAGGACAAAGAAGATGACAACTAATGAGTGGCCCAAGCAAAGCACATACAAAGAAGAATTTGCACTGCCGTTTTACCATGTGGGTAAGTAGGCTTTACTAACAATATAAATCTTTGGTTTTTGCTAGGAAGATTCACCTTGTCTGTTTTACATATTCAAATGAATTAACAAAACCCTTACAGCATCCCTGTGAGAAAGTACAGTTAAGCATTAACATTATTTTACCACCACCCCCGCCCTTCAGTTCATGCAGTTTGTCAGTTTTTATTGTAATTTTTTTGGACCTCTGTATTATATATCTGGGTCTGGACTAGATATTTTATAGATCTGAAGAAGTGGGTCTGTCCCACGAAAGCTCATCAGCTAATAAATCATTGTTAGTCTATAAAATGCTACATGACTGTTGTTTTGTTTTGGTCACACATTGTAGCATCATGGCACCTCGGAGCCCTAGTCCTGAATGATGCCCCTGCTATATTAGATGTTGTACAAACCTGGAGCAAAAGGACAGGCCCTGGTCCAAAGAACTTACAATTGAAGTATGAAAGACAAATGCTGGAAACTCATCAGAGCCCTAGGGAGTACAAAGAAACAAGGCAATAGTGATCTGCATGACAGGAGTGGTCTCAGTAGCCTCTCTCTTGGCAAGTTGCTGACAGGTTGTTAGTTTTGTGGCTATTCATAGGAAGCCTTCCGCTATGAAGGGCAACATGGGAAAAAGGTTTCCAGTTCAAGTTGCTTTTTGCCACCCACCTTTATCCATCAAGTGTATTTAATTGGCATAGAACCATGAATAAATAACTAAGCACCAAAGTCAGTACTAGGGGAAATACATTGTCTTCAAGCCAGAAGGATGCTCACTGTTCTCAGAAAGGAGCTATGAGACTAATGGCCTCCTCTTTCAGTCCAGAACAACTTCCATGGGTGATCTTATTAAAGGTCAGCTTCCATGGCCCCTTATTAAAAGGGAAGGAAGATTTTCCAGAAAGAACTTCTAAGACAGTGGTGGGCAACATGTGGCCTGTGGAAACCCTGTCTGTGCCCATCCCCACATGCCTCCCATGCACTTGGGCGCTGGACCCCACTTTTCCTACTTCCTCCTCCTTCCCAACTCTTTCAGAGCACCATGAATACACTGATTGACAGAGCTTGAACAGCAGCATTCCAGCTCTGAGAGAGGAGTAGGGAAGGGAGGGCAAACCAGCAGATTTGTGGTGCTCTGCAAGTGCTGGGAGTGGGAAGTGCAGGGCTCTAGTGTGTGAGAGGCACAAGGGAGTGCAGGCCACACATAGATCCCCTGTGGGCCATGACGACAGGCTGCTCACCACCGATCATGTGGCCTGCCGAGATGAAGCAGGGGCACTTGCATGGCCCACTCAGTATTCTTGGTTGATAGGCATGGGCCAGCAGCTTTGAATTTGACATACCTTTTGTGAAAGCATGTACTGTTTTGCCTTGACAGCCGGTGTCATGGCCTAGTTCTGATTTAGATCATTGTTGTTTTCAACTTGAATTTCATCTGCAGTCATGGGCATAGGAATCATGTAGGACAGAAGATTAAACTACTATCAAAATGAAACCATAAGAGCAGCCAGACAGCGTAGTGCAGCATGAAGCAAGGAGCAGTGTCAATATGGCTGAAACAGGCTGCTGACAAGTGGAAGCAATAATAGCTCAGAATGAGGGCAGACAACAGCTGTTAGCATCCTCACTATGCTATACAAACATCGGAGACATAGGCTCTTCTCTCAAGGCCTTATATTGCACTGGAGTGAAAACAAGTCTGAACATGCTCAACCCTCCCTTCTCTAGTTCAAGGCTCCTCTTTTTCTGAAGAGGAAAATATGGCAGAAGTTGCTGACTTTCTAATCAAGCAGTAGTTTTCATAGTTACGTAATTTAGCTTTATTATAAAATCCCCTACAGTTCCAAGGAACTTTTCTTCAAAATTAAAAACAGCCCAAAAGCTCAATTTGTCTTTTGCACACAACTAGTGGAATTATGCATTTTTTTCTGCACATAATTGGTAAAACTTCCCAGATCAGATTGTCAGGACAGACAATTGCCTCATCTATTCTGGTGCTGTACCTCCCGTAAAGTACCTACTTTCTTTGGCAGAAAGTAAACCCTTTTATACACTACAGTAATATGTTGTCTATTTCCAATGCTTTTGGCAAAGTGTGTTGAGCCAGAATGAGGTGGATGGTGGCGGTTCCCCCCTCCCTTTTTCTTTTTCCTTTGAAAACCATCTTCAAGACTTCTTCTTGTTGCAACTTGCTTACTGTGGACTAACAGATGGTTCAGAAGGACTTCCTAAGTAGCATAGAGCAGTTGAGGGGAGATCTGCATAAACATACCTTTAAAAAAAACACATGGAAGTTGCACGATCCTCCCTGTCCTTAAAAGCATATTACTGCAAATATGCTGCTGTGAGCAATGCAAAAGGAGCAGTTCCTGAAAATTCATTTCCCATATGGGCCCTCATGGTATTCATTAATACAATTAGTCCCAAGAATAGTTTGTACCTACAGAGCTACAAGCACAGAAAGTAACTTGCCAACCAAGCTGTGCAATTCTGCTTTCCAGACATTCAGCTCAGTAGAAAGAAAAAATTCTACATTTGCAAAGTTGACAAAAACACCTGTATCCTAAGCACTATGCACAAAGAGTGGTTAGGAGATTAAATAGAGGTTAAAACATGGAGAACACAGGAGAGGTGGTGGGGGTGGTGGTGGTAACAAACTACTCCAAAAGCTCATATTTGGGGGACAACTCAGGAAAAGAGATTGCAAATCATGAAAGAACAACAAGACAGATTTAAAAGACAGTATATTCCTGGAATCACCAGGACTGAGGAAGGAGATTTTTTTTTTTTTTTTTTTTTTTTTTTTTTTAAAATTCCAGACTGTGATGAGCATAAGTACACACCAAGAACTGATCCTGGACCACTGACAATCTGGAGGAATATTGCTGATCCAAAAAACAAACTGCCCTTGACAGCGGGAGAGGGAAGTATTTCAACTGAGCTTTAATAAAAGCAACCTGTTGAAGTCAATCTCATTTACACACAACCTTCAGAAGTTGTCTTCTGTTATGCTATACTGTATTATTTTACAGCATAGTTTCTGTTGCTGCTGCTTGGAAACTTTAAAATACAGTAAACTCTTTCGTATCAGTCAGCCCCAAGATCGGAAGGTTGCCAGGTATTCAAATATTCTGGATAAGAGAGAGGTATATCCAGAAATGTATAACACTAAAGAAAAACAAGACTAGATATTAAGAAACAAACATATGCAGAGTACTTTATTTACCAACAACAATCACACTGTACATTGTAAATTTATACTGAATTTGCTGTATTTATTTTCATG
Organism: Carettochelys insculpta; assembly: GCF_033958435.1. Taxonomy (NCBI): domain Eukaryota; kingdom Metazoa; phylum Chordata; order Testudines; family Carettochelyidae; genus Carettochelys; species Carettochelys insculpta. Next base: position 67,612,115 of record NC_134139.1, on the reverse strand, counting down.
ATACTGTATCTATGGGAAAACAACTAAAATTTACTTATGTTTAAAAAGCAGGTTATTTGAGAGTTCTGGATAATAGAATACTGGATCTGAAAGAGTTTCCTGTATATGGAGATATCCCTGTTAGTGCACTGTAGGAACATAGTTTATCTTATTTAATTACATTTAATGGGAGAATAGGCCATCTATTGCAGAGATAACAGACCACTTCCCGTCACCTCCACTGGTAATAGTGGGAAGCATCCCTACCAGCCCTTTAGCCTAGTGGCTATTACACGCACCTGGGATGTGGGAGACATCCCCCATTCCACACAACCACACCCTGTTCAAAGTCCCACCTCTTTCTGAGAGTGGAAATGTAACTGCCTGACACCTGCTAGCTCTCATGTAACTGCACTAATCATTGGCTATGGACTATACTGATGGGGGAACTCCCTCAAGTAGGAGCGTAGATAAAGTCATTAGAGCTGGGGGCCCAGATCTCCCACAGCCAAAGTGAGTACACCTTGACCACAAGGCTAAAAATTGAGGGAAGTTCTCAAGTCTCTTGCTAAAATGGAGTAAGACACTTATTTCCAAGTAGGGCTCCCACCTGTGAATTGCAAAAATGGGCTCAATCCTGCAGCCTAGACATAAGCTTCTAACAGAGAGGAGCATATCTTACCATAGTTCTTGACTCAGCATCTCCCATTGCGCAGGCAGTATGTGTGGGTGTCTGCTCTTCAGCCTTTACCACTGATTTTCCCAAGGTGCCTCACTCCTTTTGTGCATTCCTTAAAAGTTTTTTAAAAAGTAAAATGGCCCATGTTGCTCATATTGTGAAGTCAACTGCCCTCTCTTGTGAAGTCAGTTATAGTTATTGTCTTCAGAAGGGAGACTGCTGTTTTTTAAGTCTGAGAATGCCTTCTTCAAAATGAAATTCATTTAGATTAAACATCAAAATAAGCATTTCAGTTATGACTATTAACTATTCCAGGATGGTTTAAGTCTACTTGCAGGGCTAAAGTTTGGGAAAAGACTGCATTCGTCTGCATTGCAAAAGTATTTATATTGCCATGAAGTTTATAGAAGTTTGAGGAAAGACTTTTTACTTGCCAAGCGAAATGAGAAGACAAGAGGCCCTTTTACTTCCGGGTACTTGACTCTGGGAAAATAGACAGAATGAGAGAACCTCAATTATGAGACTCAGTCATAAAAACCTGTCTTCTCTCATGCTGTAACTTCTTCCCAAACCCCATATGCACTAATTTTAAATTATTCTATGCTAAACAGCTTAGCAGGAAAAGCTTCATGAATAGCAATGAGACAAGGGCTGGGTCTACTCTACAGGAGATTTGTTGACAGAAGGGGCCCTCTGTCGACATAACTCAGGGAACGTCCATACACTTAAAACAGTCTCTTGACAGAACTCTGCTTTTTCCTCGACAGTATTATCCCTCAGAAATTTGAGGCATAAATCTCTGGACAGAATGCTGTCGACAAAAGTGCAATGTAGACACTTATGTCGACAGAGAGGGCTTCCGGTTGCCGGCAGTGCAGCCTGGCAGTTTTCTGTTGACAGAGCAAGTTGTGTGTAGATGCAATCCATCGACAGAATACTGTCAAGGTTTCCCTGTCGACAGTAACTTCTGTTGACAGATGCTTCTAGTGTAGACATAGCCAAGGACTTTATCTTTCAATCATACCATAATTTCCTCTCAAGTTACTTTGCCCTTGACACACAACCAATCCTTTCTTCTTTAGTATTATTCTTGTAATAGAGATAATCACAAGATTAAATAGTAACAGAGAGGAAGCTGTGCTAGTCTATACACTATCAAAACCAAAAGCAGTCAAGCAGCACTTTAAAGACTAGCAAAATAGCTTATTAGGTGAGCTTTTGTGGGACAGACCCACTTCCTCAGACCACAGCCAGACCAGAACATAAAATCCTTACTACTTACAGCTGTTCTGGTCTGGCTATGGTCTGAGGAAGTGGGTCTGTCCCACGAAAGCTCACCTAATAAGCTATTTTGCTAGTCTTTAAAGTGCTACTTGACTGCTTTTGGTTTTCACAAGATTAAATGTATGCTAACATTTTCATGACCAATTTTGAATATATTTGGCATATTAGGCGAGTTTTTAGGTATTTACAAGTATAATGAATATATTCAATCTTTCAGAAAATTTAACTATCTGGACTATGAAGGCTGTTTTTTGTTATTCTATTTTCAGTTATAAGTTTCCTATATTCACCATGGCAACTTGACCCAACTAATTCATTTACAGCAAAGTCAGTATCTAAATTTGATCAGTTTCTCATATGAAAAACTTTCCACCCCATGAAGGACTACACAAACATCGCAATTAAATTTGTATATATGCCTATAAAAACAGAACATTGTGTTTTATAGGCCAGTTTTTTAAAAAAGGTGGAAGCTTTAAGACTGATATTAGATCAGATAAGTGTTACATAACACTTCACTTGTTTAACTCTTCAAGATAATCCAAGGTCATCTATCCAGGATGTAGTCCAATGCCATTAAACTAGAACATTGCCTTCAATAGGTGTCAAAAGATGAATTCTGATTATTTCCCCATTTTGATTCATATTTACAGGAAACATAAAATCCTTACTATACCTTTGATTTATACAGTTCTTTTCAAAACATGTCTATAGTGCCTTAGCCCAGTAGGGTGAAGTCAAAATAGCTGCAGTTACTGACAAGACATTTAAAATTGGACGTAACTGACCAAAACTTTTAACATATGAATAAACCTGCTTCTTTCTAAGTAAGAAGAGATTTGCTTTACTGTAATATGCACTCAATGCAGAAGTGCAGAAAATTGTGTTTAAATATTTAAAAATTGAAATAAATCAGAACAGTTCAAAACAAAATGAGTTTTATACAGTATAAAATTTAGATTTTTGCACCTTTCTATGAACTTTTGTTTTAAGAGGAATCTGCACACTCCCAACAACTCAAATCACATGTTCTGAATAAAAAAAATCACAGTTTAGACAATGATTAAAGCATTATAAAAATCAGAATCCCTCTTTAATTTACTCACTACAACAGCAGCCATAATGAATACAACAAGTTTAAGAGTACAAATAATGAGAATGTAAAACCATTTGTGCAAAACTGCATTATTTTTACTGTTTAAGATGCCAGGGAAGTAACACCACCAGAAGCACAAATACGACAACCAAGACAAAGTCATGAAAATGCTACCTGCCATTTTCAAACATCAAGGATTATGTTACAGAGTAAATACTAGATGATAAAGAAAAGTCTGGTGGCACCATATATAAACAGTAATGGCAAGTGTCCTGGAGATATTGCCAGTTGGCTAGAGAGCTGATATAGGCAGAGGTCAGAGACTTTCAAGAGTAGTAAACATTTTGAGATACCAACTCTAGTATTTCTTTCCATGCAAGATCTACACTTCCAACATCTTTGCTTTGTAGAGTACTACTAATGCATGTAAAACTAAACAGTCTTTTTTGAGAGTGTGCTTTCTTCCACGCATCAGAAATCTTTAAAACATCTGGATCATTGATTCTCTGGATTTTCCTACTCCAATCCATTTAACTGCAAAAAAGGAAAGGATAACAATAGTTCACACTGTTTTACCATAAATTAATTAAAACTCACAGCATGATATTCTAAAAAGAAAATGTTAACCGATATAGAAGACTATCCTGCACTGATAATATTGATAAGTTGCTATTCGATAATGACACTTAGCATTTCTGTAGCACCACCACATTAACAGATCTTCAGGCACTATGAAGTTCCTGGTCTTATGCCACTGACATCAAAGGGAACAGACCTAAAATAATTATTCTGAACCCCCTTCTGAAATATAAGATTATCAGATTTACAGATTGGGAAACTAAGCATACAGAAATTAAGTGATCTGCTGAAAGGTAACATTCTGTAATAGAAAGAAGAATAAAACTCACATCTCCCAACCATCTTTCCTCAGATTAAATACATTACTAGTATAGGACAATATTCTGCGATCCTTAGGTTTAGTGTCTCTCGTTAGTAAATGCCAATGAAGTCAAGTAAACTCAGACTAAAACAAAGGTAACTAAACAAAAAGTGGCAGAAAAGCCGAATGCAAACTTTTACAAACAGCATTTCTCCTACTGCACAAGAGTTGTTTTTTAAAAAACAAAACAAAAACAAAAACAGGACAGTATGAACTGCCAGTATTTAAAGTCAGTTGGTAAATTATGATAATCCAGCACTGCAAATTTAAACTACACAAAAACACTGAAGAACATTTTAGAGATTGATCCTCCGATTTTTCCACTAGGCTCAAAAGGCAGGAAAAAATATCAAATACAAGTCACTTCAAAACTCAGAATTCTAGCAATCTTGGTGCTCATTAAGGCTGTGACTATACTACGAGATAAATGAAAACATGACTGTCTTCAAACGTAATACTGTTAACTCAATTTATTGAACCATAATGCCAATTACAGAATATTGATATTACAAGATGGCTATTGCATCTATCTCGGATTTAAAATCTCAAATCAAGGCTAGTGTGGAAGCACCACGTCCTTAGTTCATATTTGTTAGCATCCAGAAGTGTCCCAGATGTATCCCACAAAGCTACGTGGTGACGCTCCAAGTATGGCCATTTCATTGTGCACTGCTATCAGGTGTGCAGGAAGAAGGTCAAAGTAAGCCTGCGAAGTCTGGATTGAATCTGAATTTGAATGAAAATTTGAATTGGAATTTAGCAGCCCAGCCCAGCAAATGAAAAGGGCATCCATTATGGAAAAAAAACACCTTTGTCTATCACATTGCACAGGATCGTTAGCCACTGCACTGCATCGGTAGCAATGACCGGTAGCACTGTATTGCAATCATGAGCACTCAGGATAATTATTTCACTAGCACTTCTCAGGCTTGCAAGAAAGCCCCAGTTTGGACCCATAAGTAGGTTCTGGATCTCATTGCCATTTGGGGAAATCAATCGGTGGCAAAGACACTTTGGGTGGCTAAAAGAAACACATGGCCATCTATGATCAGATGGTGCGCGAGATGGCAGCCCAAGGTTATTCCCAGGATGCTATGCAGTGCTGGGCGAAGGTGAAAGAACTCCGGCAGGCCTACCAAAAAGTCTAGGAAGCCAACCAGCAGTCCGAGACAACTCCATGGACCTGCTATTATCAACAGCTGCACATGCTTATGGGGAGCAACCCCACCATGGAGCCTGGACTGAATTACGACACTTGTGGAGGCTCTGGTATGGATTCCGGGTTGAGGACAGAGAAGCAGCATGGCCCGAGGAAGAGGGCAATGGAGAGGAGGAAGGGAGTAACAAGCAGGGGACAGAAGAAGTTGTTCAGACAGCCCTGAGCTCTTCACCATAGGCCTGGAACTGGTACCCTCTACAGCAGTCACCTCCACGCCAGTCCCCAAGCCCTCTGGAGCAAGCGGTTCTGGTGAGACTTTATTCTGCATGCTAGAAGCAGGTTGGGAGTGGGTATAGCTGTAGGGTTTTCAATAGGTACTAGTTTACTAGCTGTGCTTGTGTGCCCCTCAGAACAGCATGTTAATGTTTCTTCAGATGGAGTGCTTCTCCTTTTTGGAGATCTCCTCAGAAGGCCTTATCCAGGCACTCTTGTATTTTTTTCCCACAAGATTCCTGGGGAGGCCTGACTTGTCGCAGCTTCCATGGCAGCACACCTTGCTACACCAGGCAACCAGACAGCAATCTGGTGCCATGGTGCCACACAGCATTTTAGCAAATTTTCCAGGCTTTTGGTCACACAGCAGGAATAGCTGCTCTTTCTCCATATCTGTTAGTTTTAGGAGGGTGATGTCTTCTCTAGCAACCTCGGAAGTATGAGAATTCGCATTTTTTCTTAAAAAAAAACAAAAAAAAAACAAAAAAAAAAAACACAAAAAACATGCTTCCTGCTCCTTTACATTGGTCTGCAGCAGCTGGCAGGCACTCCGTTCCCCACCCCACAACACAGTTTGCAGGCTGGGGGGGGGGGGTGTTCCCTCCCCTACGTCCCTTTCCATCCAGCGTCTCTTCATTTTTCATGTGCCCCCACCTGGTGCCATGCTGCTGCCAGGCTCTCCTGGGCGTTTACCCTCACATGTCACTTACCAAGCACTTGCTCTCAGCAATCCCCCTGTGCTGTGCGGGGATTCCACTGCTGTGCTCTTCCTCTTCTATGTCCCTTTACATCCAGCCTCTCTTTGGGGTTTTGTTTTTTTTTTTTTGTATTTTTACTGTGCATAGAAGCCCCACATACAGCAGTCCATTTGTCACTGCCACAGCACAACTGGCCAGGACACCTGGCAGCTGCCCCGGCTTTGCAGACCCTTCCCATACCCAACAAAAGGCAACAATTGCTTGTATCTTACCCTGTCCACAAAGCAATGTGCTGGAGAAGTGATGGCAAGTGAGGTATTGTGAAATGCACACTTATTGTCCCATCCTTAACCACCATGTATCCTTCTAAAGCATACTTTCACTGAGAGTACACAGAAAGACCCATTCATTACACTTCAAAGCACATTGTGAATTGTATCTCAAATTTGAGCTTCGTTTTCCAGAACCAGTGCCCAGTGTTGCAGAAAAAAAAACCAGGAGATGCAGGAAAGGAAAACAAGATATGATCATGCAGTACATGCAAGCCACTCATGCAGAGTGTAAGAACTAGACAAAAGGACACTGCTCAGTGGTGTCACCGTACAGCTGAATGGCGTCAGAGTCAAGTAAAATTCAATGAAAGAATGCTTGATCTGCAACAGAAGCAACTGTCAAAAATGAATGAGGCCATGGCAAAAGCATACTGAGGTCACAGCAAAGCAGACCAAGGTCGCTGTGAAGCTCGTAACAGCCACTGCTCAGCAGACAAAGATCCTGCGCTTCTTGAGTTGCAGAGGCACTCCCAAGCCAGCAGGGAGTCAGCTGACAGCTGCTGGCCAGAGTCCCCTGAGAAGAGGGTGCCCACACCCTTTTATCATGGGTCCACATGACGAGTCCCCTGAGGGGAAGTCACTCACCCATCATCATCTGGGGAGGGTGGGCAAGGGCCATTGCAAAAAGCTATTCAAGCACCCTTGAGACGACTTCTTTGCCCAGCCACTTAAACATCTTCCAACCCCAAAATAAAATCATTCCTTTGAGTTTGGTGTTTTCTTGTCCTGCAGGAGTGCGGGCAGGGAGGAACAGGGGGAGGGGAGGAACACAAATCAAAATGGACAGGTGTGGGGAGGGTGAGTGCCACTGAAGGCACAGATGGGCAGTGAAACTCTGTGGTCTGCAGCAGAAGGAACCGGGCGGTGGGGAAAAAGGGTAGTAAAACTCCTTTGTCACACCAAAAAAAGAGCATTCATTCATTACGGCACAGTTGATTTACTGGCATTATGGTAGAGACATCCATAGGTACCACGTGCATTACAGATCAGTCAAAGCTATTTTTTAAAAAAAAGCGTCACTTATTGCTGCAGCCTGAGCATGGCTACTGTTGGATGGCATTATAGACAGTTGGAAGTAAGCCCTGCCTATTGCCTCTGCTTCAGAATGCCATACAGACAGGAAACTGTCCCACCTTGATTCGCATATGTTGTGCAAAATAGCGCAGACTGTAACAACGGTGGGGACCTTAGCTTCAGAAACAACCAAATGGGTCAAACACACACCTGAACATCGCTTTCAAACGTCCAAATGTGCATTCCACGATCATTCTGCACTTGCTCAATCTGTAAATAAAGTTTTCCTTGCTGGGGTCCAGGGTTCCTGTGTAGGGTTTCATCAGGCAGGGAAGCAGAGGGTAAGCACAATTGCCCAGTATAACAATGGGCATCTCCCCATTGCCAATCTTGATTTTCCAATCAGGGAAAAAAAGTTCCACCCAGGAGCTTTCAGTAAGTACAGTTTCGAATTTCAGAATGTGTGTTTGTTGTGACCTCCCTGACTAGCCAGCACTGATGTCGGTAAAATGACCTTTGTGATCTACCAACCCCTGCATGATCATGGTGAAGTACCCCTTTTGATTAATATACTACAAATGCCAGGTATGCTGGGAACGTGTGGGCCATCTATTGCCCCACTGCAGTTAGGAAAGCCCTAGGCAGCAAAGCCATCCACTATGGCCTGTACGTCTCTCAGGGTCATGGTCTTTCTGAGAAGATGCCAACAGATTGCATGGGCCATCTCCATCATTGTGGGCCTCACTGTAGATTTGCCCACCCCAAACTGATTTGCCACTGACCAGTAACTGTTGAGGGTTGCAAACTTCCACAGTGCAACTGCCACTTGCTTCTGTACCATTAAAGCTGGCCTCATTTTGGTGTTGCTGTGCTTCAAGGCAGGCGCCAGTGCATCACAAAATTCCATAAAAGGTGGACTTGTGCATGCAGAAATTCTGCACCCACTGCTGGTTGTCCAAGGGCACCTGAACAATGTGATCCCACCAGTGTGTGCTGGTCTCTCGAGTCCAAAAATGCCACTCTACTGTCATCAGTGCAGTCATGGCAGCCACCAGTTGTGTGTTTAGTCCCCAGTTGGCACAACTGCTGTTCCAAAACACCATTCTTATCATCATCAACAGCACGATAGACAAGCACCACTGAGCTTTGGCACTGAAGGACAAACTGCGTGACAGCTGCTGTGGTTGCCAAAACAATCTGTACTATGAGTTGGAGCATTCGTGGATCCATGCTTGCAACAGAATGCTGCAGCAGGAAATGGTATGATCTGCAGTACTTGTTTTTGCGCAGTTACTGATGCAGTGGATTTTGGGTAGTGATTGGAATTCTGGGATTCCAACACCCATAAGCAACCAGGGCTAAGGTACTGTGGGATAGGTACCCACAATGCAACTCATGCTGTCGAACTTGCACAGGGCAATGGGGATGCAGAGATTCGACACGGAGAAAAGGTGGGTCTAATTTCAAGATTTGTGGACACTATTAAAATTCATGAAATCAAGATTAAGTATCCTATTTTATCATATATCGAATTTATCTCGTAGTATAGACACAGACTAAGTCCTTTTCAGCAGCAGAAAGTCAAAGGACTTAAATTTAAGTTATTTGTAACAGAGAGTAAGCCGTGCTAGTCTATACACTATCAAAACAAAAAGCAGTCAAGTAGCTCTTTAAAGACTAGCAAAATAGTTTATTAGGTGAGCTTTCGTGGGACAGACCCACTTCTTCAGACCATAGCCAGACCAGAACAGACTCAATATTTAAGACACAGAGAACCAAAAACAGTAAGCAAGGAGGACAAATCAGAAAAAGATAAATAATTATCTTTTTCTGATTTGTCCTCCTTGCTTACTGTTTTTGGTTCTCTGTGTCTTAAATTTTGAGTCTGTTCTGGTCTGGCTATGGTCTGAAGAAGTGGGTCTGTCCCACGAAAGCTCACCTAATAAACTATTTTGCTAGTCTTTAAAGAGCTACTTGACTGCTTTTTGTTAAGTTATTTGTATTTCAGATGGGTTGCTCAAAGGAGGAAAGTTTACTTACTTACCAGGAACACCAAGTTCCATTTCTATAAAGCGAATATAGTTCTGTGCATTTACAGGCAGTTCATCAAATGTTCTTGCATTTGATATGTCTGTCTTCCATCCTGGAAGCGTCTCGTACTGAACTTCCACTTTATTTAAGACTTCCTGGTTTGCTGAGGAAACAAAATACTTAAATGGTGAATATTAAATTATTCAGAAGATCTGTATATTTTTACAGAACCAGTCATACAACTAAAAATCATTTCATGAAGCATCTTGTTCTATTGATAGTGACCTCACAAAACGGAGCTTGCTAAATATTTCCCAGCTTGTGAAATGAGCTCTCTCCGACATGGAATCAGACACTGGCTTGTTATTTTAAACCACGGGTGTCTATTGTTCAAGAATTCCGAAGAGCTTATTACATAGCAAAGTTCTGTTATGATGGAATCTAACCCATTCTAACAAAATGCAGATTTAATGTGACCGTCTTGTATAAACAAAGTATTTCACAATGGCACAGGTACTAAAGCAGACTTGTAATATTGTTGCAAAATAACGGGACTTATCTTTATTGGTGTGAGGGTCTGCCCAAAGAGCCTCCCTCACTATTCGAGACACACACTAGCACTGAGATCAGCTGAGGTACTCGAACTAATTAAATTAAAAGTGGGTAGGGATAGCTCAGTGGTTTCAACATTGGCCTTCAGATCTAGTGGAGTGGTTGTTCCCCTCTATTCAGCACTGGTGAGGCCACATCTGGAATACGGTGTCCCGTTTTGGGCCCCCCAGTATAAAAATGATGTGAATGTGCTGAAACAGGTTCAGTGGAGCGCAATAAAAATGATTAAGGGGTTGGAGCATTAGACCTACGGAGGACAGGCTGAGGGATTTGGGCTTGTTTAGTTTATGGAAGAGAAGACTTAGGGGTGATTTAATAGCAGCCTTCAACTTCCTGAAGGGGAGCTCTAAAGAGGTGAGTGAGAAACTGTTCGCAGTGGTGTCAGATGGCAGAACAAGGAGTAATGGTCTGAAGTTGAAGAGGGAGAGGTGTAGTTTGGATATTAGGAAAAACTACCTCACCAGGAGGTGTGGTGAAGCATTGGAATGTGTTGCCTAGAGGGGTGGTGGATTCTCCATCCCTAGAGGTTTTTACATCCCGGCTTGACAAGGTCCTGGCTGCGATGACTTAGTGGGGATTGATCCTGCTTGAAGCAGGGGACTGGACTAGATGACCTCTTGAGGTCCCGTCCAGCCCTATGATTCTATGATTCTAATAGCCCTGTGGTTTAAATAGGAAAAGACTGTAGGCAAGACAGACAGTCTCAGTGAAGAGCCCTGATTTCAGAGACTCACTTCCCCTCTGGTGTTCAGAGTACAAATCTGTTAACATTTAGAACAAACTGCAATACTTCTATTTTCTGTAACTGAACCTGGCTTCCCAGGTGCACAAATGTGCAGAGAATTAATGCATGTTGTGGATTCTATGTATTTTTTTTTTATTTTGAAATTTTATAGGGAAGTTCTGGATGTCAGAAAGACTAACTTGAAAGAATTACAGACATGCCTTTTGGAGAAATAAAAGAGATTTTAATGAACTGCTTGTGTATTCCCAGGTTTTAAGAAGAGTTCAATAAGGCCAAGGCTGAGCACTTTTGAAAGCCCTTCAGTGTCTATCTAGCCAGATCTTGACTAGATGGACCAACTGCATTTGTCCTGTCCAATACCAGCTAAACTACTTGTCAATCAATAAGAATGTGCTATGGCAACAGCATTAAAAAAACCCCAAAACCACCCTCTAAATGCCCTCAATATCTCAGTTCTGAATAGGTACATTTTACTAGTAATTCACTAGAAAAGGAACAAAAAACCAATAAATTCCTTCCCACTAGCAATATCTCCCACAATTCTTGTTGGCTGGGCTGCTCTCCTCTCTCTGCAGTTTATGGAGACAGATCAGAAATTTGGACCTGCATGTTGTGGCCATGCTCTCTTAGCTCCCACATGCCTCCAGATGCATTATTCTCAAGCAGCAAAGCTTTCATAACATTATTAAAAGCATTATAGAGATAACAAAAGTACATTACACCAAGGAAGATAGCCTTATGGTAACTATTCTCCTTGATATCAGACTCTTGACTTATGAGTCATCCATGGTAACTAGAATTGTGGTAGAGGCTGCTAGCAGAAAAGAAATTGTTAGTAAGAAATTTATTCTTCTGCCCCCAAGCATCTCCCACAATTCCTGGTGTCCGAGAAGTAGCAAGCAGTGAACAGATATAGGGAGGGTAATAGAAAAAGGTCAGGAAAGGGAAAACGGTATCCCTACCCATCCATAAATATTTGCTCAAAAGGCCAAAATCGTATCTGGGTAGGTACCTGCAGCACTTTCCTGCCACAGAATGTCTGTGCAGAAGATAAGACATGCAGTGCTTGATAATTGTGGCACCACTTGAATGGTGGCAGCCTTACAAATTTCCACTGGGGATTCATTACCTCTTTCTGCCCACCAGCTCATCTGGGTCACATCAGTTGCACCCAGATTCTTTCTAGACCAGAATGTCCAATGACTTGTATGTTTCCACAATGTATAGTCTAACCCACCAAGCAATTGAGGACTTGGAATTTTGGCAAAGCATACAAAACAGGATAGCTGATCTCCTTTTGGATTCCATACATTTGTGGTAAATTTTCAGAGCCTTTTGGACATCTAAAGTGTGTCATATCTCCTCAGTGAGATGCTGTGCCCTTGGACAGAATGGCTACATCTACACTAGCCCCAAACTTCGAAATGGCCACGCAAATGGCCATTTCGAAGTTTACTAATGAAGCGCTGAAATGCATATTCAGCGCTTCATTAGCATGCAGGCAGCCGCGGCACTTCGAAATTGACACGCCTCACCACCGCGTGGCTCGTCCCGACAGGGCTCCTTTTTGAAAGGACCCCGCCTACTTCGAAGTCCCCTTATTCCCATCTGCTCACGGGAATAAGGGGACTTCGAAGTAGGCGGGGTCCTTTCGAAAAGGAGCCCCGTCGGGACGAGCCACGTCAATTTCCAAGTGCCGCAGTAGCCCGCATGCTAACGAAACGCTGAATATGCATTTCAGCGCTTCATTAGTAAACTTCGAAATGGCCATTTGCGTGGCCATTTCGAAGTTTGGGGCTAGTGTAGACATGGCCAATGAGGGCAAAAATCAACCCTTGTGAAGTGTGGAAAAGCCACCTCACCTTCAGGGAAAAATTATTTTGGAGTTCTGCACACCATCTTGTTCTCATGAAATATACAGTAAACATTCCAAGAGGGTGTGCTGACAGTTCCAACATTTGTATGATAGACACAATGTGCACCAGAAAGCACGTTGTGAAAGACAAAATGCTGAGACTAATGTCAGGGGTACCAAGGGAACTGTTTTTGTCAGGGCTCTCAGTATATTTGGCCCACTTGGGGCAGGGGGGTGGAAAGAGATTTAATTGGATAATGGGACCGCCCTACTCAATCTGCCAGAGATATGGGGAATTATGACTGTCGCACAATTAAAGGAAGAAATCTCACATGCAGTGGTGCTATGTTGAAGGACTTCGCCAGAGCCTTGGAGAAAAACCAAGGATTCTGGTTCTCTTATATTTCTTGGGTTTGCTTCATGTGTCTGGCACAGGCTAGAAAAATCAGGTCCCAACAGAGGAGCACGCTTTCAAGTCAATACTCTTCTAGAATAAAAAAGCACTCTCATGTCTTTAGAGGACAGATGATGCCACTATTTCACTTTCAATAACTAGGCTGTTAGATGCTAGCAGTTTGGATACAGATGAAGAGGAGGACATTGTGAGAGGAGGTCTTGTCCCTTTAGCAGCTGTAGTGGTGGTCCCAGTTTGAGCTCCCTCAGGCCCCAAAACCACAAGTCTCCCTAACCACTGGGAGGTTACTAATATTACTACTGCCTGTTCTCATTTTATTTTCTAGATCATCTTCCCTAATAACAAGAAGGGTGAAAATGCATACAGGAGGCTCTGTTGCCATTTTTTTGATTGGGTATCTGTGCCCAGGGATGCAGGGGTCCAAATTCCTAGGGAAGTACTTTAGTCTCTTTACAGTCATGTGGTCTGAATGGGCTGGTTGAGAACAGGCTGCTCAACTGGACAATAAACTTGAAGACTTCCTGATTCATGTAACACTTGGAGTTGTTCACCCTGAGCCAGTCTACTTTCTGATTCAGATCTCCATCTATGTGAAGTGCCTGGAGGGAGAGAAAAGAATGCTCTACCCCCTGCATAATTTTTGTGCTGCCACAGGTAGCACTACCATTCTTATTTCCGTGCTGGTCATACACATGTGTAAGTGTGATGGTGTTGTCTGATCTTATCAGGACAGGTTCTCCTCTAGGTTAGGCTGGTAGAGTTGCAGCACTGGGCCTGACAGGTCTCAGTTCTAGACGGTTGTTGGTCCCTTCCTCCAAGTTCCAGGTGTCTTGAGATGGTTGGGACTCCAGATGTGCTTCTACAGCCCTTCAGTCTGGTATTGGTTTTGAGGATCAGGCAAATTTGGAAGGCATATGAGCAACACTGCAGGCACTGACCAAGGCTGACTACCATCTTGAGGAGTTAATCTCCAGCGCTGGAACCCTCACACTTGACCTTTCATGAATTCTGAGAAGTAATTCCATGTATTTAAAGCTGAAACCTTGAAGGCTCCTGACGTGATTGTACAGAAGGAGCCTCAGTGCAATGGCAGACCTCTTGCAGTTCGTTCTAAAGCAATGTGAGGAAGTCTTCAATCTTTTAGAACCTCTGTAGAGGGTGATGTATCCTTGCAATTAGTCTGTCTACTCCCAAGTATCAAAACAAAAAAGCAGTCAAGTAGCACTTTAAAGACTAACAAAATAATTGATTAGGTGATGAGCTTTCATGGGACAGACAGACTTCTCTGTCACTACTGCCAAGTATGTTGCTTGTATGAACAGATTCAAGAAACTTTCCTTGATGTTGTCAATACAGCCAACAGACTGCAGACTCAAAGTCAGAGATGTAGGTCTGTGTGCAGATGCTGGGGATGGTGCTGCGGTTAAAACCTCATCCAAGAAGTTGGGGGTTGGTGTGGGGTGTTAGCCCATGGATCCCCTGTGACCTGGGTTTGTTTAGATTACTGCAAACATTTTTGTAAAGACCCAGTGCAGGCGAGAACAAGCCAAATCAGCTATATTAATACCTCGTCATAAACAAACCTTACAAAGCTGCAATGGCACTGCCTGACAAGGATGTGGAAGTATGCCTCCACCAAATTCCCTGAAGTCAGAAAGGTCCTCAGGCCTGATAGAGGGTTAGGGTCTCCACCTGGAACTCTGTATTCTTTATGCATGTACTGAGCTTTTAGATATCTAGAATATATTCCGCCATAAACTTCCGCATGAGAGAGAATGTGGAGTAGAACTTTAAGAATCTTTCTTCTGAGGAAATGCTCTCTATTATTCCCACGTCCAGGAGGCAAAAAATCTTATTCTGGATTAAAGTGCATTTTACGGGGTCATTCAAGCTAGGAGAACTTGATCAAAAATGGATGGGGTCGAGCTCATAATTCAGGAGTATTCCTGACTCACTATCTTCCTGACCCATTGATCCATGGTCAAAGCAACCCATTTCTCCAGGGAATGGGAAATTCTGCCCCCAAACTTCAGCTCCAGGCAGAGACCTATGTGCTCTCAGTTAGAGAGAGTCTTCAGGAAAAGTAGGCTCTGTCAGGGTTTGTCTCAAACCATGGTTCCATGCTTTCCCTTTGCGGAAATAACAGCAAAGAGGAAGGCTGAAAGGAATGCCTTTGCCTGATGGCCAGTCTCTCTTTCAAAAGCACGCTGTGGCATCTAAAAGGAGCATTTAGATTTGCAACCTTGTCTGCCATTACTATGTCTAGCTTCTCTCCAAAAAAACAGGGTTCCCATGAATTTGGCAGACCAAAGAACCTGCTTCAAGTGGCTATCCATCTTCCAGGGAGGGAACCATAGGTGGCCCTGGTCCCTGAGCATGTGGACCATTGCTTTGTTCAAGAAAGCGTTGTTCCCAGAAAAGCTCTCCTTAAAATAGAGCCAAAGTCAGGGCCATATCAATACTTTATGGCTCTAAGACCTTCCAGCCAGGAGAAAGATGCCCTCATAACACAAGCAGTTGCCATGAATGCACTCAGATCTCTGAGTCCTTGCCTTCTAGGTCCCATTCCCTCAGGGAACAGGGAGGGAAACCTCTTACACAGAATCCTCCTTGCTAACCTGGGAAGGGCAATGGGCTTCTGTGCTCCATTTCTCTTCCCAGGACACATTAGACCAGTTTTAAAAATGTAGTGAGGCAGGGTGGTGGCAGTGAAGGTGCAAATCTGCTCTCTTCCCTAGGAATCCAGGGGAATACCCTAAGGTGATTTAAAGTTTTTCTCATCCCCTGCTCCGCCTATTGATGCCTGGTCCATTTTTCCCATGTTGGAGCTGCACTGGTCAGGTAGGTAGAGGATAACACATAGCCCTGGGTCCTAACAGAGCTAGAGAAGGAAGGCTAAGAACAATTCACCATCTTAGAAGATTGAAATCCCTCAAATACAGCATCAGTTGGATTTCATGTGTTGCTTTTAGACTGCTCTACCATATCTGAAACGCTACAGAGGAGCCAGTATGGACCACTGCAGCTGATGTTCCAGGATTGTTTTAGTATTTTGCTAAAAAAAGGGGTTGGGAGGAATAGGGGCAGGGAGGAAAACCATTGCTCACTGTTGCCCAAATTTTGACCAAAAAAAAGTGCACATACACCTTTAGGCAGATATGAAGCTGTAAAAATAGCCACCCTTATGTTGCTATAGAGAAACAAAAACTACAAGCAAGCAGGAACAGAGAGAGGGTGGCCTGACCATGACACAAACTCTGATCTGCCTCCATGAACTGCAGAGAGGAGAGAGTATTCCAGATGTCAAGGATTGTTGGGCTGAGAAAACAAAAATCTGAAAACTATACTGGAATAAGACAAAACAATAACTATCCTAAGAAAGTATTTGATACTCATGAGACAAAGCCATCAAGTATAGGTTTTAAGGCTTTTCTTTAAAACATTTTGTACTATCTCTATAAGCCATCACATAGTAGTGATATCCTTATATATGCTTGACGAAACTACATTAGCTCATCTCACCTGCTACCAGATAGTATCTCCCAGTATTACATTAAAATCCTGCAAACAGCTTCAAATATTTTTCAGGTACTATCTTGTGACCCTTTAGTATAGGTTCCACCTCCCTTGTCCAGCCTGGGAGGGACCTGACTGGTCCCAAACAAGAGAATTTGTTTGAAAAGGGAAGGTTCCCTGCCATGGCTCCCAAGGGCCACCCCTCCCTCCCACCACTGGGCTGCTCCCCCACCTTCTGCCCTAGGACTGCCAGGAGAAGCTGGCCTGTCCCCTGCTAGGGATGCAGCTCCAGCAGGACTGTAGGGAAAAGATGGCTCAGGCTCCATGGGTGAAAGCCTGGCTCCAACTCCATGGTGCAACCAGCAGATGCCAGCCCCATCCCTGCACACCTGTGCTCCCACAAGGGTTACGGGGGGGGGGGCACACAAAGACTCTGCTGCAGGACCCCCCAGCCTCTGCCAGGGCTGCTCAAAGGACGTGGATACACACTCCTGCCTAGTGACATCCCATGTCCTGCCAGATGAGGGATGTTTCTGGACCAGAGAATGATGGATTTAGAAGTTTCAATCTGTATTAGAATTATAAACCCACTAGAAAGTGAAGTACAAATGCATCTACCAATATCTGGAGATATTTCATGCAATATTAGTATGCATGGAAAAATACTATTCTGAATAATTTATATTTAAATTTATCAGTTCTAATTTTTCCCTCAGAGACTTGCACAGTTAGATTTATGTAATAAGTCAGGCTGAATTAAAATGTAGCAAAATGACAGTAGCAAGAATAAAAAATAGGCATTTAAGAATAGTGTAAAATTATTTGTCAGATAAGAGCCACAAGATGCACTATAAATGCCTTTTTGGCATTCATTGTGATGGACATGTATGGCTCTGGCACTTGAGCAATCACTGAGGCACAGAAGTTTTATTCACAGGTACAGCCTTTTAAAAGCACTCTGAAACACTTTATGACTCCTCAACACAGTAATTATAAAAACAGACTCACCAGGAAAATAAGGTATGGTTTCACCATCTAGTACGTAAGCAACTCCAACTTTGATTTCTGGAAATACATCCAAGATATCCAATTTGGTAACAGCCAATCTATTTTTCAAAGAAAAAACAAAAAACAAAAAACAAAAACAAAAAATATCCTTTCCTCTGTTAATTCAGAGTTTATGAAATGCTTATCTGCCTAAAACTTAGCTACATTTCTTTCCACTTATTGCACGCGAAATTAAACTCCAAAGAATTACTCAAATCAAGAGTAACTTGTGTGTTTTATAACCAAAGTTGGAATTTCTATTATTTTTTCATATTTTTAAAACAGGGTCCAAACCAATAAAATAAGATACAAAAAAGACAGCTGTTGGACTGATATAAAATCTATTACATCAATGGAGGCTTCTGCAACAGATCCTTAATTAGGCTCTTTTCATAGTTGTGTGAACGAGATCATAAATCAAGAGACAGATTTTCCCCACTCCTGAATGGGGATCCAAATGAATGATCTACAGCTTTAATGGAACAATTACTTAAAATCAAGAAGTCTAAACTGAATAACCTAAGAGTTGCATTAACACCTCTAATTGAAAAGCAGTCTGCGGAACTGTCTTATTGCTCACAGAGCTTCTTTTCACCTTATTCAAAGGAAGCAAAGGCATGTAAAACAATATACCTTATGATATTTCCATATTTTATTTTAAATGTTGGCTGATAAACTGGCAATTAATCTTGTGCGCTAATTTAAACCACAACCACCAAAACCTCTTACCTATTCATCAGACATTTGAACTAAACAAATATTGACAGCATTAACTAGTTTTGCATAAATTCAATTCAAATGAAATAAAACAATCCTGAGGCATGTGTAATGACTGACTTCTAATGTATTTGTTCAGCAAGATGTTATATGAACAGAGCTGAAATTAAGCATTAAGAGCACTGTTCCAACATTAACCAGATGAGCAGGTTACCAAATCTGGGAAACCTTTTAAATGTTACTTGTCCAAAAGTAGGCAAAGAAAAGGAAAAGGAAAAGGAAAAATTTAAATAAAGGTTTACATCTACACTGGTCCATGTGTTAAGCTGGATAGTTTCAGAGCTTTATGTTAAAGTTCCTTAATTTTTTTATTTTAAAACTTCTCAGTGGTAATTTGCAAAGTTTTAAATTGAAAATTTTTGTAATCATTTAAACCTACTCCTTGTCATCCAGTGCCACTAGCTGTCATACACTAAGGCTCTCCAGCTCTGGAATTATGAACTGCCCTTAGATGCTTTTTCATTTGTTTTAAAGAGGAGTGGGGGAGAGAAACGCTAAGTAATGTGAAACAAATGTATGCAGTTCTTGGAATTGTGTGTACAGTGATCACAGTGTACTTTTATTAGCAAAAAGGGTAGGGGAAATGTTATAAAAGTTGTCGATCACTGAAATATTGACAGCTAATAGAGATTCAAAAAAAATTGTGTGGGGGGTCGGGTGCGCATTTTAACCTTACAGTTTTTCCGTGCACGTATTTTATCTGAGCCATTTCTGCTGCTAATTGTGTGTTAAAAGTTCAGTATCATGGACTGTGTCTGCACTAACACAAGCCTTCGAAATGGCCATGCTAATGGCCAAATCAAAGAATACTAATAAGAACATAAGAACGGCCATACTGGGTCAGACCAAAGGTCCATCCAGCCCAGCATCCCATCTGCCGACGGTGGACAATGCCAGGTGCCCCAGAGAAGGAGAACAGAAGACAATGATCAAGTGATTTATCTCCTGCCATCCATCTCCTGCCCTTGTTCTGAAGGCTAGGGCACCATACTTTATCCCTGGCTAATAGCCATTTATGGACCTAACCTGCAAAAATTTATCAAGCTCTTTTTTAAACCCTAATAGAGTCCTGGCCTTCACAGCCTCCTCGGGCAAGGAGTTCCACAGGTTGAGTGCGCTGCGTGAAGAAAAATTTCCTTTTATTAGTTTTGAACCTACTACCCATCAATTTCATTTGGTGTCCCCTAGTTCTTGTATTATGGGAAAAGGTAAATAATTTTTCTATATTCACTTTCTCCACACCATTCATGATTTTATATACCTCTATCATATCGCCCCTCAATCACCTCTTTTCCAAACTGAAAAGTCCCAGTCTCTCTAGCCTCTCCCCATATGGGACCCGTTCCAAGCCCCTAATCATCTTAGTCGCCCTTTTCTGAACCTTTTCTAATGCCAATATATCTTTTTTGAGGTGAGGAGACCACATCTGCACGCAGTACTCAAGATGTGGGCGTACCATAGTTTTATATAGGGGAAGTATGATATCTTGTGTCTTATTATCGATCCCTTTTTTAATAATTCCTAACATCCTATTTGCCTTACTAACTGCCGCTGCACACTGCGTGGATATCTTCAGAGAACTATCCACTATAACTCCAAGATCCCTTTCCTGATCTGTCGTAGCTAAATTTGACCCCATCATGTAGTACGTGTAATTTGGGTTATTTTTTCCTACATGCATTACCTTACACTTACCCACATTAAATTTCATTTGCCATTTTGCTGCCCAATCACTCAGTTTGCTGAGATCTTTTTGTAGTTCTTCACAATCCCTTTTGGTTTTGACTGTCCTGAAGAACTTGGTGTCCTCTGCAAACTTTGCCACCTCACTGCTTACCTCATTTTCTAGATCATTGATGAACAAGTTGAACAGGATCGGTCCCAAGACTGACCCCTGGGGAACACCACTAGTTACCCTCCTCCATTGTGAAAATTTACCATTTATTCCCACCCTTTGTTTTCTGTCTTTTAACCAATTCCCGATCCATGAAAGGATCTTTCCTCCTATCCCATGACCACCTAATTTACATAAAAGCCTTTGGTGTGGGACCGTGTCAAAGGCTTTCTGGAAATCTAGGTATATTATGTCCACTGGGTGCCCCTTGTCCGCATGTTTATTAATATTAATGTTTATTGAATATTCAGCACCTCATTAGCATCAGTGCCGCTTTTGAACGCGCGTGGTTCAGCACGGCTACACGAGGGTCCCTTTCAAAAGGACCCTGCACATTTCAGAATCCCCTTATTCCTCTCAGCTGACAGCCTTAGTGTGAGAGAGCCATAATAAGTTCTTATCTTAAAGAGAGACACATCTGGAAGATGGGGTATAGTACATATAGCTCACAATTCATTATCACTTTACAAGAAATTACAATATGAATAATTGCTAAGCTAACTTTTTAGTGGTTGTTCCCAACCTTTTCAGTAACACAGCACACTTCAATGAGACAAACAATTCTGCGGCACACCCACTTTTTTCAGCTGAATCAATTGCTCATAAACATCACATTTACTTACATTTACTATGGTTACAGTATTCCTAGAGAGGATTGCAACATAATAATAGCGTAAACAACAAGCTAAGTGAGGATCAAATGCATTAAATGTTTCAAATCCACCACAGAATACACCATCTGTGACAGCGAGCACAGATTACGTTTTCAAAATCTGCTCAACTCAACTATTTTTAACTACTCATAGCCCTAAATCTGTTCCACACACACAATTCAGTTCAAGGGTCTCAGTTTTACCTTTTTGTATGTGTAACAATATTTTAAAAAGTATAATGTATTAAATAATTGAACTGGTAAATAACTGAAATTCAATGGATCAGTGCATAACGCAAAGTAAACAGTAATTTACCAGGTTACAGGCAAAACTGGGCCTGCCGGGGTGCAAAAAGGTAGACAAGTGAATACGCACACTGCTAGGGATGTTGAATAATTGAGTAACCACTGACAATTTCAGCGATTACTTGTTTTCTCGTGGAACGGGAGGAGGCTCCAGAGAGCAGGCTACTCTCCCTCCCTCATCACAGCAGTGGGGGCAGAGATGCAGGGAGGAGAATTGACAAATCTTGCACCAGCTGCCATGGACTTGTCAATTTTCCCCCAACAGTACCTCTACAAAGAGCCGTCCTGAGGGAAAACTGACAAAATTTCATGGCACACCAGTTGAAAACCACGTCTTTATAGTGTTCATTTGAATAGTACTATTTTCAACCAATTCTGGTAACAATTTCATGAGTTAATTACTAG
Source organism: Carettochelys insculpta (assembly GCF_033958435.1). Classification (NCBI taxonomy): domain Eukaryota; kingdom Metazoa; phylum Chordata; order Testudines; family Carettochelyidae; genus Carettochelys; species Carettochelys insculpta. The sequence goes on along the minus strand of NC_134139.1, from coordinate 67,590,406 downwards.
GACTGTAATTTGCATGTTCAAGAAAAACATGTTACAGACATGCAAGCTAGCTTGTCAGCACTACAGAATACTCACGCAGTAAATCCATTAATCATATAGGCATATCTGAGTAACACAAGATCCAGCCAGCCACATCTTCTTTTTCTACCTGTGGTCACGCCAACTTCCTTACCTCGTGTCTGCAGCAATTCTCCAATTGCCTGATGGAACATATTTTTGTGTATTAGTACAGTTAACAAAATAGTGCAACAACCGTGAAGTCCGCCATGATGCACAAAAATATCCACCAAGATAGAACTACAAACAAGTACCCTTACTATGGCTAGTGGTTTTTTTTCCCCATACATGTTAAGAATGCTAGTTCTGAAAGCCATTTGCTCAACATTACATTTTCATTTAGCTACGTAATGCATAATCTATTACCTCACAACGATGTTGTAAAGCTTCATGAAGTTTGAAATACCTGGCAATCAGACTACCAGGGTTGCAAATACAGCTGAGGATCAAAAAGACAAGCTATTTTTGGTGCAAAATCTTGAGTCCTGTTGGCCTGACTTTTTGCAACTTGACCTCAGTTACAATTCTGCTGCTAGTGCATGTGAAAAGATGAAATGCATCTTCCTCCCTCACAGCATTAATGGTTCTATGAAATTAAAGGATAAGCAACAACTTTATAAAATAAGCACAAATGAATCACTGTGTCCAGGCAGATTTGTTAACTGAGAAAGAGAAGTTACTCACCTGTAGTAACGATGGTTCTTCGAGATGTGTCCCCATGGGTGCTCCACAATAGGTGTCGGCTCGCCTGGCGCCGCAGATAGGAAATCTTCCAGCAGTTTCTCCTGGATCGCACATGCGCTGGCGCGCGCCGCCCCCTGCACACCCCTGGCCACGTGCATGATCCGCTCCCCGCCAGTTCCTTGACCAACCACCTTGGATGCTCCTGAAAAACACTAGACAGAGATCCGAAGCAGGGAGGATGGGCGGGTGGTGGAGCACCCACGGGGACACATCTCGAAGAACCATTGTTACTACAGGTGAACAACTTCTTTCTTCTTCGAGTTGGTCCCCGTGGGTGCTCCACAATAGGTGACTACCCAGCAGTAACCCAAGTAAGGGAGGTGGGTAATCAGTTTATGTGCAGCTTGCCCCCGAGAGGACTGCTGTCGACAGACGGGTATCCTCTCAGAATACCCAAGGCAGGGCATAATGCTTGGCGAAGGTGTCATAGGACGACCTGGTCGCCGCTCTACAGCTGTCTGTTAACGCGATGCCCTTGAAGAAGGCTGTTGACGCCGACGCCGCCCTGGTGGAGTGAGCCCTGGGCGGGGCCAGCAAAAGAGTCTTTCGAAGTTCGAAGCACATTTTTATACAGGACACAATGTGCTTTGAGATTCTCCGGGAAGAGAGACCTTCTCCTTTTGACCCAGGAGCGAGAGAGACTAGAAGCCTGTCCGTTTTCCAGAAGAACTTAGTTCTGTCTGTGTAGAAGGCCAACACCCTCCTCACATCTAGGAGATGCAGGCGTGCCTCCCTGCCGGAGCTGTGAGGCTTCGGGTAAAAACAAGGGTAAAACTATTGGCTCGTTAAGATTGGACTCCGGAGAGACTTTTGGAACAAAGGCTGGGTGCAGCCTTAAGGTTACCGCCTCCTTTGAGAATACCGTGCAGTGCAGCGTTGCCATCACTGCCGTGAGCTCACCTCACCCTGCGGGCTGACGTAGTTGCAAGGAGGAAGGTTGTTTTTATTGTAAGGAGACGTATGGGAACTGTGGCTAATGGTTGAAAGGGTGGACCCAATAGCGTGCTGAGCACCAAGTCCAAATTCCACGATGGTGGAAGTGGTTTCCGAGGGGGAGGTACAGGTTTACCAACCCCTTCAAAACCTGGTAATGATAGGATGGGCGAATACCGTGGGCCCTTCCTCTGTATGCCGAAAAGGCTGATACAGCAGCAAGGTGGACCTTTAGCGAGGATACAGAAAACCCGCCTCTCTTGAGGTCCAATAAGTATTCTAGTATTACAGGTATAGGAACGTCAAGGGGAGCTGACTGCTTGGCAGAACACCAGGCTGTGAAACGAGTCCATTTGTGCTTGTAAGTCCTCCTGGTGGAGGTCCTTGGGCTACATTCCAGGACTTGTTGTGCTCCCTCCATACATGTGCTCTTTAAGGAGCTGAGCCATGGATTAGCCATGCTTGTGGGTGTAGACCTTAAGGGTGCGGGTGCACTATGGACCCTTGAGCCTGTGGGAGTAAGTCCGGCGCCACCGGTAGAGGGAGCGGTGGGCGGTCCGACATGCACAGAAGCAAGGGAAACCATTGCTGATACTCTATGAGTATCATGCGAGCTCTCCCCCTTCTGGCTTTGTGCAAGACCTTGCGGATAAGCACTGCAGGGGAAACGCGTAAAGTAGGGAGCCCTTCCATGAAAAACATGAATGCGTCCCCCAGGGACCCCCGCCCCACTCCTGCCCGGAGCAGTGCTGGGGACACTTTTTTTTTTTGTTGTACTGGGTGGCAAACAGATCGATCTGGGGGAACCCCCATGTACGAAAAATGCGCTGTAGCACACTGGAGCGGATCTGCCATTCGTGCGTGATTGCGAAGCGCCTGCTCAGCTGCTCTGCATTCATGTTGTGAGCGCCCGGCAAGTACGAGGCTTTCAACGTTATGTTGTTGGTGATGCACCGATTCCACAATCGGAGTGCTTCCGCACATAGGGCACGGGATTGTGCTCCTCCTTATCGATTGATGTAGAACATAGTGGAGGTATTGTCGGTATTGAATCCCGACTACTTTGCCATGTAGGTAATCTCGAAAATGTTTGCAGGCGTTGAACACTGCTCTGAGCTCCAGTATGGATATGTGCAGTGTCTGTTCTGCAGGGGACCATAGCCCTTGCGTTACTTTGTCACCGATGTGCGCTCCCCATCCCATGTGGGAGGCGTCAGTAGTAAGAAAAATAGAAATTTGTAGTTGGTGAAAAGGCACCCCCCAGTAGCAGATTCTCAGGGTTTTCCCACCACGCCAGGGATCTGCGCACCTCTGTTGTGGGCGACACCACCCTGTGGACAGTGCGGGATGATGGTTTGTAAAATGCTCGCCAGCCAATGCTACAGGCTTGACATGCGCAACCTGGCATTCTGTACCACAAACGTCGCTGCCGCCATATGGCCCAGCAGCTGTAGGCACGGTAAGATCGGCACCGTGGGGCTGTATGTAATGACTTGCACCAGCGAACTGATTGTGCGGAAGTGGGCGTCGGGTAGGTACACCCTTGCTGTGATAGAGTTTGTGTGCCCCTATGAACTCTATATGTTGTGTGGGTTCAGACTTTGACTTTGCGAGGTTGATGACTAGGCCCAGCGAAGAAACGTGTCCGCTGTGACACGTATCATGAGTGAGACCTCTGCCTTCGAGGTCCCTTTTAGCAGGCAGTCGCCCAGATATGGGAGAAATAAACACGCCCTGTCTGTGCAGGTGGGCTGACACCATTGCCAGGGTTTTGGTAAAGACTCTGGGGGCCAAGGAGAGGCCAAACGGAAGAACACTGTGCTGGAAGCGCTCCTGGCCGACCGTGAAGCGGAGGAAGCGTCTGTGTGCCGGGTGGATTGTTGTATGAAAGTAAGCATCTCGTAAGTCGAGTGCTGCAACCCAGTCTCCATCGTCCAGTGCCATGAGTATCAAGACAACTGTGATCATCCGAAACCGTTGCTTGCGCAAGTAACGGTTGAGGCCCCGAAGATCTAAGATGGGCCTCCAGTGTGCTGTTTTCTTCTCCAATAGGGAGCAGCATGAATAAAAACCTTCCCCTGGAATTATTCCGGCACTCTTTCCACCGCCCTTGTGAACATAAGGTGAGTCACCTTCAGCTTGAGCCTCGCCTCGTGGCAGCGCCCCGAGGTGACGCCTGGTGGGAGACTTCGTCGGTGGAAGCGACTGGGAGGGGATCGCATAACCCGTGGCTATGATCTCCAGCACCCATGTGTCTGTGGTGATCTTTTGCCATTAGGAGTGGAACGGTCTGAGGCGATGATGGAACATGAGATGAGAGTGGCATTGAGCGAGGGTATAGATAGTGCAGCCCCCGACATACCCATCAAACTTGTTGCCTTTGAGGCCTGACCCGAGGGCATACAGCTTTGTTGAGAACGTCGCCTAGGGTTCTGTACTGTTGCCGCTATTGATAGCGCCCATGGCCGTAGCCCCGTTGATATTGAGCACGCTGTGGTTGTAAACGTAGCATCTTTGCTGAGGATAAAATTTTTCCCTCCTGTATGGGGGAGTATAAATGCCCGAGGTTCTAAGTGTAGCTCTCGAGTCCTTACTGAAGTGAGGGACCGAGTCGGTTCAGTCTGCAAAACAGCTTGTGTGTATCAAAGGGAAGGTCCACGATCTTCGCCTGTAGGTCCCTCAATATACCCAACATCTAGGGCCAGGATTCTCTATGCATGACCACTGCTGTAGCCGTTGAACGTGCCGCCGTGTCCAGGGCAATCTGGACTCCCGTCTGCGATGCTGCGTAGCCCTCTTGAACAATCGCCTTTAACACCGGCTTTTTGTCTTCCGGGAGTGAATCCATGAGGGGAGTAAGCCCAGAGTAATTATCAAAATTATGGTTTGCTAGGTGTGCCCATAATTTGCCACTCTCAATAGAGAGGCCCATAGGAGAGGAACATACCTTCCTGCCAAATAGCTCTAGCTTCTTAGCATCTGTGTCCGATCCCCCGATTTGTACTGAGAAGCCTTTGACCTCTGATGGGACAACCCGACCACCAAAGAATTTGGTTGTGGGTGACTGAAGAGGAACTCCATGCCCTTATCCGGGACGAAGTATTTGTTATCCACTCTTGTTCGTAGACGGAACAGAGGCCGGAGTCTGCCATATAGTAGTGGCTGACTCCAGAATGGCCTCATCCAGCGGAATAGCAATTTTGGATGAAGCCAGGGGTCTCAAATTTTTCAGGAGTTTGTGATGTTTCTCCTGCCCCTCTACCATTTGAATGTCTTGCATGAAAGCCACCCTTCTAAACGGCTCCTGAAAGTGTTTAAGGTCATCGGGGGGAGAGACATCCCCGGGGGCCATGGCCTCATCTGGGGAAGATGAGGAGGAACCACTAAGGTAAACCTCCCTCGAACCCTCGGGTTCCTGCGGTCGATGATACACTTGCTCGCTGGAGGATTGTGAAGGAAAGTCTCGGGGTTCTAAAATTAACTCCCCTTGAGACAACTGTGTTTCCGTCCCCGATCGGGAGTGCCCGCAGGGGTACTGAGCGGCCGGGTGGTGACCTGCCCCTGGGTGTAGGCCTGTGCTTTGTCTGCGTCCAGCATGATAAGGACGACCATGGCAGCATGGGCAAAGGTCCGGGGATGGAGACCTGGACCACTCACGGGGTGTGTACGCCCCCACCCAATGTCTGGGAGAGCGAGACCTCCGCGACGACAGAGATACAGGTGAAACTGGCTTGTGATAGTACGCCAGGGGATCCAATCCCAGAAATGGTGACGGTGGCCCAAGCCATGGTGACATCGGTTGGAGGAACGGAGAAGGAGTTTTTTTTTTTTTTCCCCCGGATGGGCCGGTGGAGAGACAGGCCTTCGGTGCGGCGTGTGAATCTCAGGGGGAGGGCTTGGTGCTAACAGCAGCACAGCCCTGTCCAGAGATGGACTATGGTGCCAGGTTTTTGACATTGCCTTGCCGCTCTGCGGCGGGGCCGGCACCGCCCCCTCCCGTGCCAGGGATCTCAGCCCCGCTGTCAGCGCCGCACTCGGCACCGTTAGCTGCAGTGCTGCGTGGGCATCCCCCTCCGGTGGCTGCAGGCTCCGTGCCTGGCAGCCCTGCACCGCTGGTGCCGCGGGGGTCTGTGCCACCAGTTCCGGCGCTTGCCTGGCTCACGCTCTAGTCGCAGCGTGTGCCGGCTGTTGTATAACCGGAGGCTCAGCCTCTGCCACGTGCGCTGCCGCTTGCCCAAGTATGTGGCTGGTGGCTGTGTGCTCCGCTCGTCCTGCTCGCTGCAAACGCACGGCAAGGATCGAGCCAGGGAGAGTTTCCTCCGTTTCGGCACTGAGGGGGTCAGAGAGCATTTTACGCCTCATCGCTCTGTCCTTCCTGGCCCTGGCTGAGAGCCTAGCACAGTGAGAACGCGTCTGGGTAAGCTGTAATTCCCTCAGGCGTCGGATGCTTTCGCTATGCCCCACGGAGGCCAGTATAGCTTCACGGCTTGACTCCCGCTTTTTAAAACCTGAAGAGGCCATTGCGGTGAGTCCTTTACTGTTAATAGGGTACTTAGCACTTAATCCGTGCCTTTCCACCCCAAATAGCGATCACCGGCATGCAGCAGCGGGCGGCCTAAATGGCCTTCACGTCCCCTCTTCTCTTCTCCGCTCCTCTCTTTTTCCTTTTTTTTGCTGATATTCTCTTTGTCTTTGCCTTCTCTCTCTCTTTTTTTTTTTTAAATAACCAAAAACAACAAATTGCACGTGGAACAAAACCACTAAGTAATCTGACTCTGGCCTTAGCCTGAGTGGATTCTGTCTGCAGCCAATGGCGGTTGAGAAGGAACTGGCGGGGACTGGATCGTGCACGCGGCCGGGGGCGTGCAGGGGGGCGGCACTCGCCGGCGCATGCGCGATCCAGGAGAAACTGCTGGAAGATTTCAGATCTGCGGCGCTGGGCGAGCCCGACACCTATTGTGGAGCACCCACGGGGACCACTCGAAGAAGAAAGTTACTTTTCTGAGCATAGCAGTATTTTAGGGCTAGCAATGCTACTAAATTTGATGATAGGGATAGTTTTAAGGGCCTCAATACGTTCCCTTTAAGGAGTACTATTGTCTAAATATATGAAAGATATTTTCCCACTTGCTGATTGTATGAGTAATGCTTACATTATCTTGCTCTGTAGGAAAGGCACCAATTCCAACTCTAGTTGTATATGCTTTTACAACTCCATATACTTCTCCAACATTCTGAGGTGGCATACCCAAACCTGTACACACACCTCCAACTGTACAATTTGAAGAGGTCACAAAAGGGTACGTTCCTAATCAAAACAAAACACAAACACACACAAGAGAAGAGAAGAGAAACGTGCCAGCACACTTTTAAAGAGGAATACACTGTACCTTAAATTATTTCTAAAGTTAGTTCACCATATAGAGTGATCTTTTGCAAAGAGCTCATAGATGGATAACTACAGTTTGCAATTAAGTTCTTTTACATATTTCATGAATTCCTAATTTTCTTCTGTGCAATGTGCATTCCTGCCCCACTGAAACCGTAACTGGAGATTTACCACAGACATCAACTGGCACAGGATCAAGCCCAGACAGTAAAAGCTACTTTCAAGGGACATGGCAAGCCAAATGTTGTCATGAGTCACAGAAAATATTGTCTGTGTCTCATAGCAAAGCATTTACTCATAGCAAAACTATGAGGATCTTGAAAGGAGACTGAAGGCATGTATATGTTGCACACCACTGGCATCAACATACATGTAACTACAAACTGCAGCGTAAAGTAGGCTGTGTGGTCATGGTAGGTTCTGGTGTGGGGTAGATGGTGAGGAAAGGCTTTAGCACAGAGCTGGGGAGGTAGAAGGGAGGGCACTGCTGCTACCACCCTGCACCTGGTCCTGCCCTGGAAATCCCAGAGGCTGGGTCCCTGGAGGATGGGATGCTATGTGGGGGTGAGGGCAGGGTGGTTGCAGAAAAGGGCAGGGTTTGGGAGATGGTAACTCTCAGCCTCCCTGTGGCCCACTGGTACTCCCCGGCCAGACTGTGCAACTGCTTCAGATGGAGAATACCCATGCAGAGGGAGTTTCAGACCCTTGCTCTAGCAGTTCCCATTGCTGAAAACATTCCTCACCATAGGGAGCTGCTGGAGCCTTCTCAGCCAGAGAGTTTCCCTATGGTGGTGAAGCAGAGACACACTACACTATTATGGGAAGGCACTGCCAGGGTGCATATAGAGCTGAGTAGAACAGTGGTGTCCAATAGGAACTCAAAGAACATCACACTTGTGGTTGTCATCCTTCCATATTTGCCACATGCCATCCCCCAGCAACCCCTGGGCTCTAAATAAATGTCCTCCCTTCCCCTGAGCCAGGCTTCCTCAGCCCTCCCAATCTAGTTTAATTCCAGCAACTCACAGTTGCAGCCACCACCGCTGCCGCCATGCACTTCTCTCACCAAGCAGTGGGGCGCATGCGCAGAATGGGCAGATGGCACTAACCACATGTGGCTCTAGGAGGAGCCATGTTTAAAGGCTCCAAGAGCCACATGCAGCTCCAGAGTCAGATTCGCCACATGAAGCAAGTGGCAAACGTATTTGATGCCACAGGTATAGCATATGTATCCAAAGGGTTCAGGAGCATCTTCAAATCTTCTTGTATAAGAAATGCCTCACTGTCTCCATTACTCTTTATCATGTTTCATTAGAATTTGCAGCGTACGCAACTCTACATTTCGCTCTAAAGAGATACAGCACGGATGTACAATCGGGAAAAAAATACCTAATTTCCAAGAAAATACAGGATTTACAGTCTCAAACGTAGCAGCATTGTACGGAGAAAGTAATTCTCTTATGTAGATAGTTCACAAGACATATAGGCAAAAACCATTATATTTAGCTTTACAACCTCAAAATAGCCTAATATATTGCATATTTTGAAGTATTTTATTAATTTACACTACAAATATCTTGTTATAAGCTGCTTCTATACAGCCCTTCCCTTTCAGAAGGACCATGCAAATGAGACACTGATTTAAATGTCAGCCTCATTTGCATATTCACATGTGATCTGGCTTCTGGAAGAGCCATTTCTGGAAGCCAAAGCAGCTGTGTGGATGGCATTCCTTTGAAAGGAAGCCCTCCTTTCGAAAGCACCCTTCTTCCTATTTTGTTTCAGGAGGGAGGGTACTTTCAAAAGCGGGGGAGGTTTCCTTTTGAAGGAGCCCCATCCACACAGCTGCTCTGGCTTCTGGAAAAGGTTCTTCCAGAAGCCAGATCATGTGGGAATATGCAAACAAGATGCAAGGTATTTAAATCCACTTCTCACTTGCATTTCTGATCTTGCTCATTTGAATGCCCCTTCCGAAAGGGATGGGCTGTGTGTAGACAGCCAAACTGCAAAATCAATGTATACAGAAGGATTACTGCTGCTAGCTAGCTCAGTTCTTTTCATAAAGCATTTTCACAACTCTGCTCCACAACGGAGTTGTGAAATAGGACTTTATAAATGCTAATAAAAGCCCAAAGTAATTTACAAGTTCTCTTTTTCAAAAAGGAATGCAATTTTTTTTTTCTAAATTTCAGTAAAATCTTTTCTCTCCTGAGACCCAAAACTCAGAGTGGTTTAACTGGGTCTCTTCAAAATAGTGTCTTCTAGTAAAGGAACACCTGGAAAATTCAGCAAGGATTTGGCGAGACTCCTAACACAGAGTTAAAATCTGTCTTAAAATAGCAAGTCCAGTGCTTCCTCATAGTACAAAGCACATTTCCCACAAAAGCACTTGGAATCACAGGGTTTGAAGAGACCTCAGGAGTCCATCCAGTCTAACCCTCTGTTAAAAGCAGGGCCAATCCCAACTAAATCATCCAAGCAAGGGCTTTGCCAAGCTAGGACTTATAAAGCTCTACAACCTCCCTAGGTAAGCCATTCCAGTGCTTCACCAGCCTCCTAGTGAACGCACACAGCACAGCCACCAGACATTTCACCTTCATGGCACATTAGGGCGACCATATCTCCCTGTCCCAAATATAGGACAGGGAGACATGGGGGGAGGGGTGGCTCCTACTGGCTCTCTCAAGCCCTGGGGAGCTGGGTAGGAAGCAGCAGCCACCAGCAATCCCCCAGAGCCCTGGAGAAGCAGCAGCTGCTGGCGATCCCCTGAGGCTCAGGAGGAAAAGGTGTGGAATGATGACAAACCATCCCAAATACAAGAAAATTTGTCCCTTTTAAAAAGTAGGTCAGGACACCTTTTTGTCATCCCAAATATGGGACTGTCCCTCAATAGGGGATGGATAGTCACTCTATGGCACATACATGCTTTCATGTTGCTCAGAAAAGAGTTATACCTACCAAAATCGATATCCAGTAATGCTGCATTTGCACCCTCTACTAGTATTTTCTTTGGTGGTCCATGTAGAGCCTCATGTATGAAATAAACACCATCCCTCACCATAGGTTTAATCCTTTCCATGTAGCCCTAAGTAAAACAAAAAGCTTTCTTAAAGATTGGGCTTAATTAGTAAAATTATAAATCTAGAATGATTAGGTATATAATATAATCTAGCTATATGTTTTTCTAGGGTCAAGCCTGCTAGAAACTTCTGGAGTACTACTGTGCTGTAATAGCGACCAGGTTTGATTTTCAGTCCAAGTGGTACAGACAACACACAAACATTCCTTTAGCACAGAGGAAATAAAGAAGTGGGGATACATTCAGAAAAAAACCTTCCCAGACAGTTTTAGAAAGATTCTGGGCTTCCCAGTGTCATGATCAGCACTACAGTTGCATGTGATCAGGATGATGTGAGGAGCACAGTGTGTTAAGCAGGTAGGGACACAGAAACACCTTAGGGTTTACAATACAGTTAGGAACATTTCAGCCCAAAAGGACAAGCAGCAAGGAAAAATGAAAAGTTAATCCAAAAGTTCTTAACAGAACTTTCTGAATACTTTACAAACATTCATATACAAAAAATGTAGTTTAAGAGCACAACAGTCAGCACCTTCTTTGCAGGAATTAAGACCTCCCACAAAAGCTAGTACTCTGGAATCCCATTAATGACACTCTGGAGCCTATAGGTTAATGTCTCTTTATATTTATGCTAACAGGGAGAGGGGATGTCTTAATCTCACCTGCCAGGGATTAAGCACTTTGTAACATGCAGATTAGTACTGAATGCACATCCTGTCCCCCATGAGTATGAACAGATGTTGTCCCATAGTAATGATTTGATTTACTCTTTCAACATCTTTATACACCATTATAAAAAAAGGACAAATATAAATCATTCCCCCACCTCCAGCACCAAAATGTTTTTGTCTCCAGTCCACACAATAAACTGTTGATCTATTGGCTCCTCTCCCTCTGATTAAACTGCACATATAAATACAATAAAAGGATTGCGAAACCTTCAATATATAATGGATTATCCATCAAAAGGGCTCACAAGATTCCAGAGATAAAAAATAAAACAAATTTCACAGTTAACTAGAATGGAAGAATACCAAGTGCTCCACTCTTAACTCATCTGTGTCTGCAAACTGGGTCCAATGATAGTCAATAAACTGCTTAAAGGTTAACTTTTTAGCAAATATTTGGTAATAGAATCTTTGCTGAAGTCTCTTCAGAATTCTAATAATTAAGTGTCAAGTTCAGGCTTATGTAGCTTTCAGTTCTCTCCTTATTCTTCATGATAAAGCTGCTTTCAAAACACCCAACTTTTAATGCTTGGATGGGGTTTTTGGGGAGTGGGAGGGGCTCATATATGAGAAGAAATATGAGGTCATACCTCTGGTCTAGTCAGACAATTTATAATAGTCCTCCTGAACTGAAATGTTCCAAAAGAGTACAAAGACAGACCGACACCCTTCTTAAAGAGCTAGAAATTAGGGTTGTCCAGAGGTTTAAAAAAATTAATCACAATGAATCATGCTGTAAAACAATACTAGAAAACTGTTTAAATATTTTTGATATTTTCTTCATTTTCAAATATTGATTTCAGTTACAACACAATGCAAAGCGTATAATGCTCACTTTATGTTACTATTTTATTACGAATACTTGCACTGTAAAAATTTTGCAGTTCACCTCATACAAATACTATGATGAAATCTCTCATTGTGAAAGCTGAACTTACAAATGTAGAATTATGTACAAAAATAAACTGCATTAAAAATGCAACACTTTAGAGCCTAAAGTCCACATAGTCCTATATTTTCTTCAGCCAGTCACTCAAACAAGTTTGGTTCCAATTTGCTAGAGATAATACTGCCTTTGTCTTGTTTATAATGTCCCCTGAAAGTGAAGCAGGGTTGTAGCCAGTGTTACAAGATATTTGCATGCCAGGTGCTCTAAGAATTCATCTGCCTCTTCATGCTTCAACCACCATTCCAGAGGATGTGTCCATGCTGATGATGGGTTCTGCTCAATAACAAAGTCACAAAAGAGCAAACTGACCCGTTCATTTTCGACATCAGTTTCAGATGTCACCAGAAGGTTGATTTTCTTTTTGGTAATTCAGGTTTTCCGGTTCCAGTGCAAATATTTGTAATGAAAAATAGTAATATGAAGTGAGAATGGTACATTTTGTATTCTGTGTTGTAACAGAAACGAACATTTGAAATAATATAAAAACAAAATATTTAATAAATTGCAATTGGTATTCTACTAACAGTGTAATTAATCACAATTAAATTTTAACCAAGATTAAATAGGAGTTAATTGTGAAAATTAACAGATTAATTTACAGCCCTACTAGAAGTATATTTAAGTGATATGTTACCACCAGATGTATGCATTCTAGGGATTCACAATAATAGTACATGCAATTAAATATTTTGTTGAATACAGAAACAATTTTACCTTGAGTTTTTTCAATTCCCCTTCAAGGTCTATCTCTAAGGTTGGATATATAGTTTTGTACTGGTTAGCTAACACTCTGAACCTGAAATGAGAGGAAAAATATTTTTATTCAACAACATTTTAAGATTAGCTGCCACCCACTTCTGACTTCGTGGTATAAAGTTACCTTGTGATCAAACTCTTCAAGAAAATTGAGAGATACACCTAATTAAAATGTTTGGAATATAAATTAGATCTTTATCTGGAACACAGCAAAATATATTATCATTATAATTAGCATACCGTCCATCTAAAGCTATAATTGAAAGGTTACATTTCAAATATAAACTAGAATTACCTCTCCGAAAATTCATCAAAATTGGAAACAAGATCACACATTCTGAGCCCACTTCGAGCCGCTTTTGAAGAATAGACTGGACCAATCCCTTTTTTGGTAGTTCCCAAACTTAAAAAAAAAAAAAAAAGTCATACAAATTACTCTCAAAATAAGACAAAAAACCCTTATTTTAAAAGCAAACCAATTTTCAACTTTCAACATTTGACTCTGCTGACTATTTCTTCATGCTTATATTTTTGCTATTTTTTTTTTTTTTTTTAAAGAATAAGGAACTCACAGGAGTTTCACAAATTAAATGCTATTCATGAATTTCTTCTAATCTTAAGAAATGAAGCCCTTTTTTATTATTTCAGAGGGGTAGCCGAGCTAGACTGTATTTTCAAAAAACAACAAGAAGTCCTGTGGCACCTTATAGACTAATAGATATTTTGGAGCATAAGCTTTCGTGGACAAAGACATGCTTTGTGCATACACATCTGATGCATCTGACGAAGTGAGTCTTTGGCCACAAAAGCTTATGCTCCAAATTATCTGTTGTCTGTAAGGCGCCACAGGACTTCTTGTTTTCTTATTATCATAATGTGTTCTGAGAGGGGATCCTGGTAGAGAGATGCACGATGGAGAACTTTGAAATGAATAGCACAACCAAAAAATTATGGCTTGCAAAACCCATTTGTCCTGTGTTTTCTACTCTTAATCATCCTGAAAGTGGATGCAATGGCATCAAAGGAGGGAAGAGAAATAGGACGTTGCCACTCATTGATTTTACATTTGAGACACTCAACCAAGCCATCTGAACTGTTACTTGGAGGACCTAGATGGCTGGGAAAATTGCAATTGTAGCAGATGAGGATTTCTTTTTTGAGCAAACTAGTTTCTTGGACAATATTTCAGAGGGTCTGACCACATAGCTGGGCATGATCTTTTAGTAGATCTCAGGGGGCACAATCCCCTCTTAGGCTATGTCTAGACGAGTCACAGAAGTTGACTGCAAGTACATAATTTACATGAGGAGTACAGGGGTCAACGGTGACTCCTGCAAGCGTTGTTTCTTCCATGCACAAAATGAAACCTCAGAAGATCAACAATGAGCAGGTTGATCTTCCGCTGTCATGTGGCTCTAGCCTTATTTACAAGGAATATAGTTTCCAAGGGATCTCAATGTAGTTCTCTTTAAAATGTGTAATGGATACAAAGATCTTATCACTGTCAATGGGGTGGTCTTTAACATTATTTAACCATCTTTTGGAAACCTTGAAGCCTGTCAGCTCTCAGATGGTCTTCTAATGACCATCGCAGTGGACATGGACAATGCTGCAATATTTAAACATCTGCTGTATTTAAGGAGGCCTGGAAAGATGTCTTTGCTAGAAGCTGATCCTCTTGAATAAGATCATTGAGTTGACTGGGATATTCATCTGGCAAACGTTCAAGAACTACGCCTATTGTATTTTAAGTCTGTTGTATTTTAAGCTGCTGTATTTTAGTGGTAAAGAGTGTGGAGGAACATGGATACTCCTCTCTTCCCATGGTGATGTAAAAATGTTGTACATTACAGAAGGCCCATAGATCCCAGCAAGGCCCCTAAGGAGGGAGGGGGGTGGGCCACAAGGCAAACTAAGGTTGCCTCCATCTATTTTTATTCCTTTGTGTTGATGTCTATCTTTCTGTAAAATATCAGTGTAAGAGTAGAAATCAGGGCTCTGTGTGTGTGTGCAGAGGGAAAGGGCCCTGGGGCTGGGTTCTGGAACAATGTAAGCCATTTGGTATAAAAAGAAAATTAAACCTACTAGGCCAATATTACACGCCCCGCCCCCCCTGCCTCCAGTCCATTTACAATTTCACTGAAGTCATTGGATTTACAACAGATAAATTATGGTGCCTGTTTGATTTTGTTAGTCTTTAAAGTGCAACTGGACTGCTTTTTTGTTTTGATAGTATATAGACTAGCACAGCTCTCTCTCTGTTACTATTCAATATTTTTGTGCTCACCCCAGATCCTAGGGTGCCCCACAAAACCTAACAGCCCTGGATACCAGAAGAGTTAACCCAGCCCTACCAGTCTTCCTCTATGTCTCACGTTCCTTGTCCCCTTTTTCCTCTCTCTGCTCCCTCCTGAGCCCTATCACACATTCTTCATGGGACTGCTCCAAACCCATGATTCCCCATCTAACCCCTGGCCTGGGTCAAGCTGCTCTTTACTCCAGAGAATTGCCTGTTTGCTGCCACCTGTGGTCTACCAAGCTAAGTGCAACCCTCCAGCAGCTGTCCCCACTTTTCCCCCAAGTGTCTGCCCTCCACCTTGGTCCTCGGTGGAATCACCAGGGTCAGAGACCTCCTGGACTACGACCGGGGAGACTGGATGGAGACCCCGGCGCATGGGGCTCTCCACCCTACGCTCTCCCCAGAGCGTACCCGAGGGGGTGAAGGCTGCCTTGCCACCCACTGCTCACGTCCACCTATGTCGGGTCCTGCAAGAGGGTGCACCCCACCCCCCTCTCACTCCTGGCCCTCCGTAGGCCCCTGGCTCCATGTGCCTCCCCGCCCCCTCCCCCACATCATCCCAGCGAGCTGCACGCCTTACAGCCGGTCCCCTTTCGAATCTCACCCAGACATCATCTGTACACGCTCGTGCTTCACACGCGCCATTTCCCCACCCTCATGTCCCACCCAAACCACAAGTGGTGAGAACTTCTACCATCTTCGGATGGTGGGGAGCCCCGGTGAGCCAGCCTTTATTCTACCCTGGTCCCGCGGCCGCCGGGGACATTGGCTGGAGAATCCTCCATGGGGCGGTGAGCACGGGCGTGTACCTGGTGAGGTTCACCCCCCCCCTCAGGACATCTGCTTCTTTTGCGGCACAAGGGAGTCCCTGGCGCACATTTACATTGAGTGCACCAGGTCACAGCCCCTTTTCCGGCTCCTCCAGAACCTTCTACTGAAATTCTGGCTGCACTTTTCCCCGCACCTTCTTATCCTGGCACGCCCCATCCATGGCCCCACTAAGTCGCGAGACCTCCTCGTCAGCCTCCTCCTGGCTACGGCCAAGGTGGCCATTTACAACACACGGGAGAGGACGCTGGCCGGGCGGCGCGGCGCGGCCTGCGACTATGGGGCCTCCTTCCGCTCCACTCTCCGCTCACGAATCCAGGCAGAGTTCCTTTGGGCGGCATCCACTGGCTCTCTTGATACCTTCAAGGGGCAGTGGGTGCTGTCCGGGGTTCTCTGCTCTGTCCCCGCTTCTGGTTGCCTCGTTTTAAACCTTTGACCCCCACTCACATCCCTGTTTTCTCTTTAGTTGTCCCCCGCACTTTGTCGGGGCCATGGTCTTTTTAATGGGTTCCCTCTCCCAGTAAGAGGGGCCTTTTAGTTGTGGGCGGGCTGTGCCAGCCCACTCCCTGGTCTTCAAATAGGACCTTTCCCTACCACAGAGATCTGTCTTCACTATCCTCATGCTACTACCTTCAAGCAGTGCTTTTGGGGGGAAATATCTGAGAGACAGCCTACTCTGTCCTTCGCACGCAATGTGAGCCACGCAGCCTGATTCCCTGCTGTTTAAAAGAGCTGCTTCTTTAAAATTCAGCCTGTTTTGCAACATAGGGGACAATTACCCTTTTTTAAAAAAAAGTTGGGATGCTCTTCAGGGAGCTAAAAAAAGGGACAGTCCCAGCTAAAACAGGACAGATGGGCACCAAAGACAAAAAACCAACGATCACTGATCAGGAGGGCCTCTCCTGCCATGAGGTTACTCTTGAATACTGCATTTGTACGACAAAACCAAAAGTGAAAACCCCAAGAAAGGAAAATTCTAACTAAATATATCAAAGATTAAAAGGGTTTTAAAGACAAAAAAAGGAAACATTAAAAAAGTAACTACAAATCATCTAAATGCTGAACACTGCAGACTCTCTCAGGCTAAAGGTATTTGAGAAGAAACTGAGGGAGGTTCACCAATGCAGCCCCAGATAACCTCAGTGTCAAGCACAAGGATGTTTGTGGAGCATGCACAGTCCAGGCACCATCACCAAAAATCTCTGATCAAACATGTAGGCATACCGAGGTGAAGCAGGTGAATACGCAGATAAATGGGAGAGCACACAGAGAGTGAGATAATACTGATCAATATGATAGGCAGGAATCTCAGTAAGCCAGCTACTGCAGAGTTAAAGGTTTTTATAGGTTCGATAACAGAAATGAGCTTTAAAATGGATTTGAGAAAGGACAACTAAGTGGCTTTGCAAATGCTTACATAAAGCTCCTCCCATTTGCCAGGGGCAAAATAGGAGAAAATGCAAACATACTAATTAGAAATTGTAACAAATGAGGGGAAAAAAAGGCTGGCATTATTGGCAGCATGGAGGCAAAAGTCAGTATCATGACAATACAGAAGAGATGATACCATTAGATGGGAACATCTAGCCACAATCACTGAGAGCAGAGAGTGGCCATGCCTACAGATGCTCAGGTAAACAGAGCATCTGGCGGCCATCAGAGTATACAGAGAGAGAAATGAAAAGGTCAGTGTGATGAGTGATTTTTGAAGCCATGTTCTGAATGACTGTAAGGGGAGCAAGACTTAATTTGGAAAGGCCAAGCACAGTCAATTTTAGAGGAAGTCAAGAATTTTCTGATGGAACCAATTTCTGTTTGAAAAGCATTTGTTTGATGCAATCAAAGCATTCCACGGAATGCAGCTAATTCTATCAATACATTTGACGGAAAACAGCTAGGCCAGCTAGCCAGACTGTCAATTTATTTTTCTACCCACCCGGGGGTATCTTGTTGGTTATTACAAATGTAGACACAAAATGTTATTTCCCTATTAGCTTTGAGACTGGATCCCTCAGGGGCAAGTAATATCGTCTTCAGACTCAGGACACAGAAAATCTAAATCCTAAATATATTCTATTTATATTATAGTCTATTTTCTCATTCTTATAACTAAAAGAGTTAGAATTTGACAAAGTTAGTGGTGAATCAAAGCTTAATAGCTTGACACATTGTATAATGGGAATGGAATTTCCACAGCATAATCACCAGAGTGATACAAAATAGGAGTTAAAGACCTTAACACTGAGATTTCTAGATTTTCAATTAAAAAGGAAAATTAAATTAATATGCAGTTTGTATTCTTCACTTATTTGAGTACAGCATAACATGGAAATAATTATATATTGGTTAGGGAACCAGGATCCTCACCACCACTGCTAACCACTGTCTCTTGAGCTGAAAAGGGGCCTTATCAAGGTTAGGGACCATAAGCCACTTTACTGAAATGTTTTGGGTTTGCTATACAGATGGTGTCTCACAGCTAGCTTGGCTCAACAGTGCTTCTTTTTACAAAATGTCATCTTGCAGTGGTTTATAAGTGAGCCATAAAGCAATTTTTCTTACCTAAAAGCTAGCATACAGACATCTGGTCATGAAAAAAAGGATTAATTTCTTCATTTGCTTTTTAATTCTTAATGAACTGAAAATGAGAACTACCTAGCACCACAGAAAAACAAGCATGGAATTTTCAGCCTCCCCAAAAGGTAAAAGTGAATTCTTTTACCATCCAATAATGGCTTATGTGCCAAGAGATTACCTTGGTGCATTTCAAGAAATACTGGTGTCTATTTCATGAAGAAAGTCATGAATAATACCTTTTACTGGCAGACTCAGTAGCAGAAGCAGAGTTAATTACTCATTTGTACATACAGACAAACCTTCCACATATGGGCTGAAATACACTGCCACTTTAGAAAGCCACATGTTTATCTGTACTTTCAGATATACATGTTACATTGTTCATTCAGCCAGCTATTTTCATCTCAGAGATGGCAAGTTACTGAAATATACAAAAGTGCTTTGTGATTAGGTTGTAAGTTTTAAAATTCATATAAAACAGGTATCAGGTGGCATATAACGCACACCATGAACATCTGTGTTTTACGTTTGATTTTGGAAAAAAAACAATATTAGTCAATTGTCACTTCAGCTCTGCCAGTCTTCATAATTTCTCAGAAATTTCAGCCCAGGACACAACAGTAATTGAAGATATGCCTTTCTGTAAAGACCCTTCTGAAGAGCATCAGCTGAGCTGTCCTTTTCTGGACAAAAAAATACTGCTTTAAGAGTGCAAGTCTATTATTTATCATTGATAGAATATTTATGTTAAAATACATCTAAAAAAACCAAGCCCTAGCATAAATACCTCATGCTACTTTGTCATTATTTTATTGTCTTTTGAGTTTGTCAAGCTTTGTACACTGGATTTTTTTTTGTTTTAAGTTTCATACTCCCGTTTTAAAATGCAAAAGAAAAATTACGTACTTCTTTCCTGCTTGCTCTTGTCTTTGTTGCTCTTGAATGCCATCAGCAGCCTGATGAAAATCAAATACTAAAGAAAAGAAAAACCCTTAAAATGCATATTTGCACAAAACTACAGTAGGGTCCCAACATTAGCAACGGTATGATGTTGAGAACCCTCATGAATGTTAAAATTTTCATGAATACTGAATACCTGCTGGGGGTCAGAACGAAACTCGCTGGGCCCACTGCAGGCCCCTACCCTGGGGGTCCCTGGCTCCCAGAGCTGGTCCCAACGCTGCCCAGCATTTCTTTCTCCCCACAGGCACAGGCAGCTGGGGGACTGGAACTTGGTGGGCTTCAGCACCGCAGGTGCTTCTGAGCAGCAGTGGGAGAGCCAGAACCTGGCAGCAGGGCCAGAAGGAGCCAATCAGTGGCCAGGCTGGGGGCTGCCCTGAGTAAAATGGCTGCCATTACAGTGCGGGGTGTGTTGCCACCGTTGGAGCTGCTGTGACTGCCGGAGTGGGACCACCACCTAGCCCCCTTCACACCCGACTTCCAGCATGGGTACCGCAGCCGCATGTGCCAGCCTTGCCCCCACCCTGCTCTGCTCCGCCCACAGCCCTGGGAGGTGCAGGGTCCCTGGCCCAGTAAGTGCATGTGCCCCCACCAAGTCAGTGACCCCACATGGGTTCCTGAATTGGTTACCATGGCTGGCAGGCTGGGAAAAGAGCTGTTCAGAAGCTCACTCTACCCATCCACCGAGCCCAGCATGGGAAAGTGAAACTGACTCCCCCAGCTACTCAGCAGTAATTGAATTCACAATTGTTACGTTCGAAAATGTTGTGACACTCCTGTACATGTGCAGTTTGAAACTCAAATTATAGATCTATATGACTTTTGAGAGAGTGTTGTTCCTTTTTTCCAGATGGAAAATAAAATGGTGAACTCCAAATCAGAGGCATGCCATAAAGTTTAGAGACTTCTTCCTTTCTGTAAGTTACATGCTCTATTTTTTTCCACTATTGGGGAAGAAGACCTCAAGCATCCAATACGAGTTCGAATTGTCCAATACTACACCACAGAGCTGCACATGCTTTAAATAAGACCTTCAGCGTGGAATTAGAATTCATTACAATTTTGTACTGACCTAAAGGGGGAGGTAAAAAACACCGTACAACCCAACAAACCCAGCAAGAGAGACTTAGTGACAAGTCATCTGCGCAAAGAGCAAACGAGTCATTTTAAGCTTCTTGTAACTCATGATGGGGAAAGCTTAAACCCCACAACCTATTTATCAAGAAAACAGATCTTGCTGTTGTGAAATAACTTATTCTGCTCTACTGATAATAGGCAGATTCCCTGTGTAGACAATACTTAGGTGTCAACAACATTTTCTTTTGTATTAGCAAAACTTTTCAGTTATTCTCCAGAGACCCATTGTTCCTGAGTACCAACACAATCAAATTTGCAGAGCAGACACATGGCAGTCTCTACATACATTCACTAACACCATTGTATACACTTAACCTCTAACCATGTGAAGATCATCCATATGCCATAGAAGGAACAAACTGTTGGAGAATCAATAGTTAATCGTCCTTCAGCATGAAAAACCATTTTGGATGGTTAGGAGGGCCATTTACTTTAAATCTGATTTCATTACAGGGACACTATGATTTTAGTATAAGGTCTGTTTCTGAAGACTCTTTGGAACATAACCTGTAATCACTATTTAATTGGTATTCTCCAAAACCCAGTGTGATCCCTCAGAGAAGCAAAATGTAAACCAAGACTTCCTAATGAGGACAGCACAAATGTCATCTATAAATGGGAAATCAAGTCTTCAAACATTCATGTAATTTTTGTAGTGTTTCTAAGAAAACGTGAAACGCATTTGGAATTAGCTTAATGAGCAAAACTAAAATTTGAGTTTACAGTGGCTTCAAATTTTTAAAAATGAAAAAGCTTAGTACAGTAGAGTTACAAATTATTCACGAGCAGCCACTTCTCTGGGTCATGGAGTGCCGGCAGCCACTGCTTTCCCTGGGCAGGAGCACTGGCAGCAGCCACTTCCCCCAGGCAAGAATGCTGGCAGCCAGGGACTGCCATATTCACAAAATTCAACATTCATGAGGGTTCCCAACATGGAACCCTCGCGAATGTTGAGACCCTACTGTATTAAAGAAGCTAAAATGCTTAACATAATTGAGCCCTGATCTCTGACTGGAACCTTTGGCCACTACAAGTGTAATAATATTGATAAAATATTGATAAAATGAAACTGTTGGCTACACAGTGTCTGTGAAAAGTCCAAGGAAATTCTTATGGAAATAAATGAACACACACAGTATGCCATCTTACCTATATGAGCTCTGTCGGAGATTATTAATCTTTTTTCCCAGCCTTCTAGTCCTTAAAAACAAGTAAAAAGGTTTGAACTATGATTTTGTGTACTGGTTCTCTTTTCACGATAGAAAAAGCCAACCTTCTGAAGACTATGCTAGATGTGGAAATGGAAACCATTTAGAGAAGCACCAAGCATCATCCCATGTCACTAAACGACAACACAGTTTTCAATTACAAAGGGATGATTTGAATCTGCAAAGCCAGGAAAGGAGCACTGCTTATTAGAAGTTGAGACTTTAAGGCATTCTTTACACTAGGCAAATTTTTCAGGTTTTTCTATAGTTGCTAAAAACAAGCTCAGCTGTTCTACCACCAATGTGAGATTTCCTTTTGCGTATCTTTCAAGACCATTTTCTTTGAAATGGATACAGGTGTTGGATAAATACATTTTCCATTGGGTTACAATCTAGCATGGCCAGTAATAGTAATAAGTCCATTTCTTGGTATTAACTTAAAATTATTTTAAACTTTAATTTAAAAACTGTATTTTTGAGCTACTGCATTACCAACGATTGCATGGCAGCTCTTTGTATTTAGTATATTTTTCAAATTGCAACATAGGCACAATAAACTGTTTTATCGAGCTTTTGATCAACTGGAACTCTCAAATTACTGGCATAATTCTCAAACCCCAACACATGATGCTGTTTCCCCCTTCTTACTCTGCCAAAGGGCAGAACTGAGCGAGAGCAACTCTCAGGGGTTGACCCACTCATTGTCTACCCTGCACTCCTCTGTGCTGCATGCATGTGCAACCAGCTGGCTCCTCCAATTTCCTGCCCAGTGCCACCGTCCACATGCGGCCATTTGCGAGCCCCCCATACCATCTTCAAGTAGCCCCACACCATCCTCACCAAGGCTGCGTCTACACGTGCACGCTACTTCGAAGTAGCGGCACCAACTTCGAAATAGCGCCCGTCACATCTACACGCGTCGGGCGCTATTTCGAAGTTAACTTCGACGTTAGGCGGCGAGACGTCGAAGCCGCTAACCTCATGAGGAGATAGGAATAGCGCCCTACTTCGACGTTCAACATCGAAGTAGGGACAGTGTAGACGATCCGCGTCCCGCAACGTCGAAATTGCTGGGTCCTCCATGGCGGCCATCAGCTGGGGGGTTGAGAGATGCTCTCTCTCCAGCCCCTGCGGGGCTCTATGGTCACCGTGGGCAGCAGCCCTTAGCCCAGGGCTTCTGGCTGCTTCTGCGGCAGCTGGGGATCTATGCTGCAGGCACAGGGTCTGCAACCAGTTGTCAGCTCTGTGGATCTTGTGTTGTTTAGTGCAACTGTGTCTGGGAGGGGCCCTTTAAGGGAGCGGCTTGCTGTTGAGTCCGCCCTGTGACCCTGTCTGCAGCTGTGCCTGGCATCCCTATTTCGATGTGTGCTACTTTGACGTGTAGACGTTCCCTCGCTGTGCCTATTTCGATGTTGGGCTGAGCAACGTCGAAGTTGAACATCGACGTTGCCGGCCCTGGAGGACGTGTAGACGTTATTCATCGAAATAGCCTATTTCGATGTTGGCTGCACGTGTAGACGTAGCCCAACAGGGCAGAGGCAGTGCTTGAGAGGGAGCCAGTGCTGAGGTGTGGAGGAGCTGAACTTTGTTATTGGGGGTGAGGAGCACAGACCTTCCCCTGGCCTGTCCTCCCCAGCTGCTTTCTATTAACCAGAATAAATGAACATCCAGCAACCTCCCAGTCCTGGGGTTGCCTTGTATGAAAGTTTCCTGTAATTGAATTCTAGTATATATTTTTCAAGTTATAACATATGTATTTGTACTGTAATAGTTATAGGTAGAGTGATTATTACAACTGCATATAAATAGCTTCTTATTTTCAATATATTAAGTCTGTTTTAAAACTGACAAAGAACTTCAGAATGCATCTTTCTAGGAGACTCTGAGGAGACTCCTGATGGGCACGGCAAGGACTGACAGAACTCTGAAAATCCCCACAGGATTGATGCCAGAAATGAGCAGAGAGGCATGCTGATAGAACACAGCCATCTTCTTTTGCATGATCTCTAAACTCACAGTAGCCTTTGCTGGCTTTATGCCTGGGATAAAGACTCCTTTTAAGGTTACGCCTTATAGTTGTTCTCACCTTTTCCTTTTTTCACATTTTTCTCAGCTTCTTCAAACAATCCCGGCAAGTGAATCACCACACCATTTCCTGAGGGAAAAAAATCAGGCACACAGTTTAATGTATGATACCAGACATGAAAAATTAGTATCTTACAAACCCATGATTCATTTTCTGGACAAAGAACACTTGAAGGCATTATTTCAGAAACTGCTCCTTATACTACTGCTTTCATCGTGAGGAATTTAAGGTATAAGAGACTTCCCGACCTGCAGCTACTGAATTTAAGTCACTAGTGGCATGCAGTGAAGCCTTCTAAATGGGAAATTTTACATTCTTATTATATTGGGATAAAAAAATATAACTCAATTCTTGTCTGTCACATTGTAATATTTCTCCTTCATTACCTCCAAAAACTAAATTAGTATCACAGACTTACTTTTCCTAGAGCAGAACAAGCTACTTCAAAAATATTCTTATGGTTTAACAACCCTTGAAAAATTTATTTCTATTTTCCACTAGAGATACTGATATTTTAATGCGTTACTCTCATTTTGTCATGAAAAAGCAAAGCAAGTCAATGATGTCATACTAATAAAAAGAGAAATTCTATCAAGCCTTGAGTTGCTCAGTCAATCTTTCCCATTAACAATTTGGATTACTGCACTTCCTGTTGCCTTAAAAGGCAAATAGCATACAAATGCAACAGTTACTAGGTAGTGCTGGGCTATACTGTTGCGGAACAGCTTTTTCCTGCACAAAAGTGAACAATTTTAGTGTCATGCTAAGCTCAGTAGATCTGACGTTGTTCTTAGACATAGAATGCCTTCAGCACAGTATTATTCTCTGGCAAAACCAAGTTGTAATTAATTTATTTGAATCTCTAAATCTACCAACAAACTGACAATCTATTTACGCTAGTTTAACTAATTCTCTTTCAGTAAGTTTTGATTAAAATAGTTCAACTGTGGCTATGCCTATACTACATATAGAAGTTTACCACCAATATGCAATTTTAGCTACAAGAATTGCGTAGCTTGTATCGACCTATCAGCGGTACATTTTAATTTCTGTCTATATGAAAGATCGACAGAAGCATTTCTCCCATTGACCTTCCTTGATCCTTGCCACTTGTGAGGAGTTCCAGGGTTGACTTTGACCCTGTAAAGCACTATTTCACACATGTGAAGATCGACTGTGAGTGGGTCAATCTTCTGCAATAGTATAGACTTAGCCTAAGTATTTAGACCAGTTAGGGATGCAATGGGAACATTTTAATTACCAAGACATTGATACATTACTTTTATTGTTCCTTCAATTAGTTTTAGATATGTAATGTTCTTTTGAGGGGTACAGAACTAGCGTGACAGCAGGAAAATAGGAATGTTACGAAAGAATGGGGGGAGACGTCTGAAGGAAAAAAATGTAGGTAGGAGTGAGGATAAAGATCAGCAGCGAGGAGGGTGACAGGCCTACTGAGATGGAGCAGACAGGAGAGACCAGGCAAAGTCACTGTCTGTAAGCAAGCCTAGAGTCTGGTAAGCTAACTGACACAGATCCTGACATAACTGAGAAGGAAAATTAGAATTTGAAGATGCTTTGAGTGCTGCAAACCCACTAGTGGCCCTGAGGCTGAAGGACACCACATGACAGTAGGTGTTTCTTTTGGCATCTAGTAGTCCTGAACTCGCTGCCCCTCAATCCAGGAGAAACTGCAGAGCAGGAGGGGAAGGGGGAATCTATTCATTACCATTAAGGGGATTTTTTTTCCCAAAACTGACTCAGGACAATACAGAAAGGCTGCAGGAACTCTCATGGCCCAGTACCCAAGACCTTCTAAACCAGGGAAGAAACAGGGTAAGGAAAAGCCCAAAGTTCCTGACTT
Source organism: Carettochelys insculpta (assembly GCF_033958435.1). Classification (NCBI taxonomy): domain Eukaryota; kingdom Metazoa; phylum Chordata; order Testudines; family Carettochelyidae; genus Carettochelys; species Carettochelys insculpta. Next base: position 67,564,812 of record NC_134139.1, on the reverse strand, counting down.
ACCATGCCCTGAGCTGTAATGGGTGTTGACAACTTCAGTAATAGAACTCAAGAATCTAGACATGCATTGGTGTTAAAACTGAATCTTTTGAAATACCATACTTACCAATGAATGCAATGACTTTTGGATTGATGATCCCACTGGGTAAGAGATGAAAATCATATTCCACAGAATCCACAACAACAGTATGCCCAGCATTGTTGCCTCCCTACCCATCCCAAAAAAGGAAAAAAAAAAAAATTAATAAAAATAAATCAGGCACTGAATGCACTTTTTTTTTTTTTTAAAGTGTTCATAGTGTGCGTCTCTCTCCACCCAATCCCCACATTATCCAAAAAGCTTTTGCATCAGATTTATAAAGGTAGTCTAAACAGTCCACCATGTGCAGGATAGAAGCATAGAAACTCTAGAATTAGTGAGACTACACAACTGACCTCTGCACCTTTGAAATCACATACCAAAAGCTCCATTGAATCCCAAATTTCAACTATAAATACAGCAAAAAGAAAAACATCGAGAGAGCTCTCAGATCTGGAGACCCTCATAAATCATCAATCTTCCACACAAACCACCATATGGCTGGACTTTACTAAAACAAGACAGGAGATTTACAATGCACATTTCTCTTCTCTACAGACGAAAAAGGACTGTAATAAAAAATATGAGCAAGGCTGGGTGGACCTGATAACCTTCTTCAGATATGTGAAGGTTGTTATAAAAAAGGATGGCGAATGGGTGATCAATTGTTCTTTATGTTCACTGAAGGGAGGACAAGTAGTAAAGTCTTAATCTGCAGTCTATTAACATTTCAAATGTTGACAGTGGTAATGAGCACCTAAGAAAAGCCAAGTTATTGTACACAAATTTTAAACTGTCATGTAATTTAATATACTGTGTCACACAGTGACAACTGGTGAGGTGGATCTAGTGGGGACACCAGCCACATGCCCCTCTCCCCCTTCCTCCAGAAGTAGCCCTGACAGTGAGTGTGTGTGGGGGGTGCATGTGACCTCCTGTACAACCCCACATCACCTTGACCCATATATTCTGGTTGGGAAAAAAAAAAAAAAAAGTGATTAGCATGGCTGGCCCTTAACTGAGCTAAGTAATCCATGTGGACATGAACAAAAAACATTCCTGATATCCCATTTTATTACAGATTTGACTTACCTGAAAAATTGTGATTTTGTTTCTTTGCAGTTATTCAGATTACTGAGTAATCTATTTGTGGATGCTGCTAAAGTCCCTCAGTAAGCAACATTTTAAAATATTATTTACCTTTTGATATGGAGGCTGTAATCATTGCAGAAGAGGATTTGGATAGGGTAAAGTAAACTAAGGTATTCTACTTTTTACTCTTTTAAAAGAAAGAAGTGGCATCTCTTTCTGATATTAGCACAAGACCTTTAACCCCAAATTTAGGATGTGGCTGAACCTCTGTAATTTACCTCTCCTTCTGCTTTCTGGCTGTTGCAAGCAAGGGCATTTTTGCAATTCTGTCCCACTGCTGTCCTTCCAGCATTCGTTCAACAACCTCCCTCCCCGCCAGATTCTGATGTCAGAAGTAACCATTCTGACAATCTAGTCTGCCCTCTTGTAGAGCATGAGTCTTCCCCCCAAAATAATTGCTAGAGAATATCCTTTAAAAAAATCCACTCCTATTTATTAACATTCTTCTTGAATTGTGGACACCAGAACATATTTAATACCACTCTCACAAATTCCAAATAAATAACTTCTCTACTGTTATTTGATTATGAACCCAAGGATCATATTAGTCTTTTTAGCTACAGATGAATATGAGCGTAGAGTCCAATGCCGATTATGCTCAATTGCCCCCCAAATCTTTTTTAGTCAGATTCCAAGAAGCGAGTTCCCCATCTCATAAATATGGCCCACATTGTTTTTTCCTAGATGTATGCGTTTAGTCATATTAAAAACGCACTGTTTGCTTGCTCCAATCTTATCAAGGGATCCAGATGGTTCTAAAAATCGATGGCTTGTCCTCTTCATTATTTAGCACTCTACAATTTTTTGATCATCTGCAGATTTCAAGGGTGATTTCATGTTTTCTTCCAAGTCAATAGATTCCTATGCAACTCCACCAGAACATATCCATTCAACTACGTTCTCCACTTACAGTTACATTAGCCACCTGTTAATTCATTTAATGTGTCATGTTAATTCTACATTTTACTAGTTTTTCAAAATCAAAATGTCATGTCACCAAGTCAAATGCCTTACAGAAATCTTAGTGCATTACATCACTATTACCTTTATCAACCAAACTTATAAGTACATAACATTAAGTTTGATAAGATATGTTTTCCATACGTCTGTGCTGACTTGTGTTGCATTAATATCCTTTAATTATTTAGTCCCATATCAAGCATTCTTTTCTGCTGCCTGAGATAGAGGCCAGATTCACAGGACTACAGTTATCTAAGTCACCCTATACAAATACTAATGTAACATCAGCTTTTTTCCACAGCCTTTTGGAACCTCCCTTGTTCCAACTTCTATTGAACATTCACATAACCAGTCCAGTGAGCTCCTCAGACAGTTACTTTAAAACTCTTGGATTCAAGTTATCTGGATCTACTTATTTAAAAATCCCTAACTTTAGTAGCTGCTGTTTAAGAGCTTCCTGCAATGGTACTGGAATGGAAAGAGTTTTATCACCTGACACAGCTACATCATATTCTCCCCCCATCCCCAATATAGAATATTCAGTGAATGTTTCTGCTCTATTACTAATAAGGCTATAATTTCCATCTTATAATGGGCCAATATCAATGTTAAGATTCTTTTCTGCTCCCAATAAAAATAAGCCCTCCTTACTGTCCTTAAATCAGCTGACCATTGATTTCTCCTTGTATCCCTCTGCATTCCTTAACAATGTTGACACTTCTGAGTTCCTGATTTATATTCATTACTAACAATTTCCTTTCTTCCATTCACTCCACTCTAAAACCAGAGTCAGTTTGTTTTTTAAACAAACAGGGCCTTGACTGTGGCTTTTTAAGCACCCAGTGAAGCACTCCTGAACAATACATAATCATCCATATTTTCCTAACTAAACACTTCCTTCCAGCCTTCAATCCTCTCTTCTTAGTTAACAGCTTCAATGCCTATTCCACTGTTGCTCACAGCTTCCAAAAGCCATACCACAATGAAACTGACCAGAATCAGTATCAGTTTTCATAGCCATGTTTCCAGTAGGAGAAACTAACAAAAATCCTGGTTATTTGCACTCTGCTGCATTTTGTGGAACCTGTCTGCACCAATGCAGGCAGTGGAGTTCTGTTTCAAATTTGGAAGAACATTTGTCACCTTAACCACTGTTGATAAATAGCTTCGCAATCATAAGGGCCAGAATGGTTATTAAAAGCTTAGATGCGCAAAAAAAAAGGCAGCCATCCAAGGAAGTTTTCTAATCATCCTGCCAAGTAGACTTTTCAAGCCTTAGCTAGTGGGGGGAGTTGTTTTTGATTCAGAGCGTGCGGACTGCTGCATTACGGGATATCATTTATAGCAGCTCGCAATATCATTTATATGTGGATTTAATTTTTTAGCATGTTCTGAAGAATTTAATGAACAATATTTATGGAGTGTATTTTCTTTAACCCTAAAGTAGGTAACTGAAGCTAGAAAATCAGAGTATTCTTTTCAAGCATTCTGAAAAATATCATTGTAATGTTGACAATGTCATCTATATGCCCTACTTATTCTTTATATAAAATATTTAAGGAGGCTCACAAAATTTAAACATATAAAAAATTAAAAATACAAAACCCCAAACTGACATAAAATCCACTAAAACTGCTCAAGAGGAAGGGGAGACACACAAGCTCTAACACCAATAAAGCAAGAGTAAAAAGGGTGGCTTTAGCTTGACACTGAAACAATGCTAACAGTGGAGCCATGCAAATATCCCAGAGAATAGAATTCCACAACCTGGGAATGAAAGCTGAGAAGGCCTTGCTCTGCTTAGACGTTAATCTTATCTCCCTAAGTGGGGGAACACTGAGCAGAGCCTCCCTAGGGTTCAGACAGGAGAAGACAGTTCTTCAGATACCCTGGACCCAACCCATTTAGGGCTTTACAGGTCATAACTAAGACTTTAAATTGTGCCTGGAAACATACTGGAAGCCAGTGCAGCTGCCAGAGAACTAGCATAACATGCACCGCATAACAAGTATTAGTTAAAATCTGAGCAGCCGCAATCTGAGCCAGTTGAAGTTTCTGAAGGCTCTTTAGAGGCAGTCACACATGAAGCGCATTATAGTAATCCAGTCAGGATGTAACAAGAGCATGGATCGTTATGGCCAAGTCATGCTTATTCAGGAAGGGTTGCAGCTCACAGATCAGACGAAGCTGCGCAAAAGGACTCCTAGCTACAAAAGAAATTTGATTCTGAAATGTTAAAAAAGGATCCAGAAGACTCCCAAGCTGCGTACCTATTATTTCACGGGAAGAACCCCATCTAGAACAGGTACCATGCCACATTCTTGAACACATGGCCTCCTGATCCACAGTACCTCAGTCTTATCTGGATTCAACTTCAGCTTATTTGATTTCACCCAGTCCATCATGGCCTCTAGACATGGGTTTAAATCAGTCACTGCTATACCTGGTTCTGATGTCACAGGGAAATAGAGTTGGGTGTCACCTGCATATTGCTTAGTTGCATCCTCCAAAATTCCTTATGACCCCTTTCAGCAGCTTCATGTAGATGTTAAACAGCATAGGAGACAGGATGGAACCTTGTGGGACCCCATAGCACAATTACCACAGGGTCAAACAGCCCCCTTAGCTCTACCTTCTGAAAACATCCTGTTAGGTAAGACTGGAGCCAGTGCAAAACAGTGACTCCAATACCAAACTCTGCCTGGCATTCCAAAGAGATACCATGGTTGATGGTATCAAACACTGCTGAGAAGTCCAGGAGAATCGAGCAGCATGCGCTCCCTGTCTCTCCCCCAGTGTGGGTCATCCATCAGGGTAAACAAGGTGGTTTCAGTTCCAAAACCCAGCCTAAAGCTAGACTGAAATGGATCTAAATAGTTTGTTTCTTCCAAGAATACCTAGAGTTGCAATGCCACAGACTGCTCAAGGATCTTACCCAAGAATGGAATATTAGCAACTGGGCAATACGTATTCAAATACTGTGGGTGCAGAGAAGGCCTCTTAAATAATCATTTTAACACTGCCTCATTCAAGGTAACAGGAGCCATATCATATCTAAAAGATTCATAAATAATCCTCTGAACCAAACCAACAATCCCTTCCTAGCTAGATTTAACAAGCCATGAAAGATAGGGGTCATGCAAGCATGCGGTCAGTTGCACTCCTCCAAGCACCTTGTCCACTGTCTGCATTATTATTATTAGTTACTCCACCTGAAATACTTTAATCAGAGATAGTAGCTGGAGGTGGTCAGTACTGAAGATAAAAAGGTTATTTCAACTCAATAACTGCACTGGCTTAGCTAGCTACATGAAACACAGTATGATTCAATGTCTAGTTGATAGTCCTGAAATATCCAAATTATTCAACAAGCAAAGCAGTTAAGTACACGAATGCTTGATTAAAAAAATTATAAAGAGGCATACTGGTATTTAGACAAATTAACAGAAAAGTACTACCAGAAAATACAGCAGGGTGGTTAAAAATTGTTAGGTTTTTTTTTTTTTTTTTTTTTTTTTTTTTTAAATTCTCCCCCAGCCCCTCCAATGGGGATGGCCAGTGTGGGACCTGCCCCAGCCCCTCCCCAGGCCAGTGCAGGGCCTGTCCCAGGGACTGCCCAACGGAGCCCTCCCAACACTGTGCCAGCCCCAGCCAGCACAGATCCAGCTCAGATTCCCCTCCCCCCACTACGTCAGCTCCTTCCCCGGCCAGCACGGGGCACAGCCCAGCCCTCCCCAGTGAAGACACCCTGCTTCGCCCTGTAAGCCCCAGACCCTCCCCTGGCCAGTGCAGGGCCTGGCCCATATGCTTTGGATGTCTATTACAACAATTTTCTACCCAAAACTTTCTTCCAGACCAAATTCCGACTGCAAGGGGAGCTGCAACAGGGTCTATATTGCAGTGGTTCCCAAACTTTTCCCAGCCATGGAACACTTGGATATCATGGCACTTGATGCAGAACACTTCATCTTTTTATATCATACTATGAGGAAAATTACTAATGGATAATATTTCATTATATTAATTATAATTATTGTATAGTAAACGCAACTCAATAATAATGAAACCAGACATTAACAAAACAAATAGAGCAGGGATGACAGATAAAGCAAATAAAAATCAGTACACTTAATAAATTTAATGTGATGGATGAACTGGACAGGATGAACAAAGACACCTGATATCAGGTGTGATATCCAACAACTGAATCCACAGTTCATTTTCTGTATCCAGTTTATTTCTGTATTTTGTTTTTGTGGCAATGTACCTTGAAAATCCGGTTTCACAAAGATTGGTGGTAGTGACAGGCAGGATTTTCAGGAACGTTTGCTTAAAGACATCTGGGACTTAATGCTGCACTTTTACCCAGAATTTGAGAAGACTGTCACTAGAAAATTCAGACTTTAAATCCCCATTACACATGAGACCAATATACTGCTCCATGTCTTTACTACTGAAGTCAGTTGTTACGCTGTTAAGTGTGACTGGATTCACAATCCATTTATCAGTTTCAGGAGGAAAATACTCATTAAAAGTGATTAGGAGTCCTTGGATGCTGAACATTATATCTTCCAGTTTTGAGATTCCACTCTGAGAGGAAGCTTTACAGGGTGGGAAAGCAATTAAGATCACCCTTTTCTAAACTTGAACACCAAAATTCAAGCTGAGATTTTGTCTCAAGCAGAGAAAACAGTAGCACCTCTGCCTTGGAGACTCAGGTTTAGTTCATTTGTTTTAATAAACATATCTGCCAAATATGCAAGCTGTTGAAGCCAGATAGTGTCATGCAGTCAATACAATAGTCACAAATGTTAGAAAAAAGGTCTAGCATTCAGAGATCTAGCTTTTATAAAAGTGACTAACACTTAAGCCAATCGTTGAGGCATTTTTTTCAGTCACAAGTTGCTGGTGGCAAATAATACAGTGGGAGCTAGTACACTGTGTTTTTTGTGTGTTTTCCCCACACTATGACTCCCTTAACCAAACCAGTCATGCTTTTGGCTCCATCCATAGACACATCCGAATATTTCTGCCAAGCGATCTCATTTTCATTCAAATATTTATCCAAAACATTAAACATTTCTTCGCCAGTTGTTATGGAGGAGAGGGGCTTACACAAAAGCAAATCCTTCTTAGCTTCACCATCATGTAAATAAGAGAACAAGTGCTAAGAGAACTGCGAGCCCTGCTATGTCTGTTGATTCACAGTGCTGAAGAAAAAAGAAAATCACAACTTCTTCATTGAGAACACAACACTGATTGTGCATCATTTACTGTATCTTCAAGATGGCACTCCACCAGGTTGTTCAACAAAGGAACACTTGATTTTGTTTGCAGCTGCTTCACTCCACTCTACACACACAACATCTGAAATACAGGGCTTTATAAGACTTTCTGCAATGGTGTGAGTTTTGCCTGCCATCATTATTCTTCTGATCACTAGATATGATACTTCCAGTAACTTACTTAATGTAGCTTTCATGTGCATAAATCCTTGCATTTTTTACAGCTTGTTGCACTTAGCAAAGGAGGAAACATCTTTGCCAACCAAATCTGCATGTTTACTCCAAATGTCTCTTTATTTTGGCTGGTACAAGCAAGCTGTTGTGCAAGATTCTCTTGCACATAATGCAAAGGGCATCAGGACAATCCTCAGACCCTGTCCATGTAAAGCCAAAAGAGCAATAGCTTTTGCCATACTTTAACAGATCACCTTCCACCATCTAGCTCTGGCATTTCTGGTGACTTGTTTGGCACTGGCATTTCACTTTCAACACTTATGCTCAGATTATTGCTCACACTGATACTTAAAGATAGGTAATTGTCAGCTCTATACCCTGTTCCCATACTTACAATGGGAATGTCACCATGTGCATTTTCTTGTTGCAAATTGAGGACTCAGAAGTAGGAACACCACGATCTCTTGTAAGCAGTCTGGTTTTCAGCCAACAATCCACTGAATTTGAATAATATTTAATGTAGCTATTCTAACTTTAACAGACAATTTGGTGAAAATTGTTAAATTATTCAAAACAAACAGGTCACACACATCAGCAACAACAACTTTGCGTAAAACCTGCCAAACCCTGCCTCATCTTACATTTAGTGGCTTTATTTACAGGAAATTATATCAGGAATCTGTTACTAGGTAGAGACTGGTATGGATGAAATCAGGTGCTTCTGAGATTTTAATTTAATGTAGGGCCTATTTGATTAAGTACAGTAGTTCCGTGAGTTAAGAGAATTTCGTGTAAATCCGGAGGGACAGACTTTTTCCAGCAGAATGCCATGGAACTGCGTTCTGCCACCTTTTTTTTTTTTTGGAGATGCTGTGATGGTTCTGCGGCCAAAGCAGCAGCAGGAGCACACGGAACTTCTTTTGAAACGCAAGTCCTGGGGTTTCAGGGGAGGGGGCAGTTGGGGAAGGTTAAACCTGGCAGTGGGTTCGGGCATGGGAGAGGGGCAGGGAGGTTGAAACTGGGGTGGGTTAGGGCTGCAGGGGGTGGAGTTGAGCCAGGGCCACAGGACTGAGCTGCGGGCGTGAGGGGCTGGAGGTTGGAGCTGTGGCCACACAGAGCAGGATGTTGAACCACAGTTTACTGTAAGTCTAAACCAGCAGTGACCAAAACTGTAAAACTGAGCATATTGCATCCCAACATTTATTTTTGTCCCCCAAGGATGGGAAGAGACCACCATAAGTCAATTTCACTGGCGGAACACTTTGCAATAGCTCACAAAACAATACTGTTCCACAGGAACATAATTTGGGAACCACTGCTCTAGTATTAGATAACACATGTTCCCTTGTTCCCTGTGAGCTGGCAACCACTCAGCAAAGATTCAGGGGCCTTTGAGCTGATTAGCTATGTGTCCATAATACCAACATCTGGAGGCATGTGTTTCTACTGGTGATATGCATAACAAAATTTATTCTACCCATGGATGGGGAAAAAAACAGCAGGAACCCTGCAGACCATAACACTAATGTCATAAATCTATTCCCTATTTTATTTCAGCATAACTCAGCTTTTCCAAGGGAATCCCATTCCATACTTATTTTCTCAAAAAAAAATAATAATGAGTGCTGAAAAGTCCAATAGACTGCACTTAATTCTAGAGTAAGCCCTAAGAACAGTCAGTCTCAACTTTTTTGGTAACCTGATTTTTAAAAAAATTTTTTGGTAATTTAAATAGTGATTTAAATCACCTTGATTTAAAATTAGTGCACTTTGCAAAACAGTATATTATCAGCTTAGTTAGTGCTATTCTGTTTCTAGAAACTTACCCTTTTAAATGGTTCTCTATGCACCATCAGTATTGGAGTTCTAACAGAAAATTCCTCAAAAGCAGATCCAAAGAACTAGTCTTTTCCCTATTTCATTGTCTGCTTGCTACAAATAGCAGTATAGCCATGAAGATTTTAGTCTAGCTCCCCACTTTGGGCACAAGCAGCACGAACTCTTAAGATTTCCACAACTGAGAAATAACGGACTTTATCTATTACAAACAGTCCCAGAACCTCTTCTGAAAGATACAGTACCCAGCAAAACTGTACAAATAATTCACAGAATGCGCAGAAGATATGAGATAACAGTGCAGGCTAGAGATGTTGAACGTCTGCGGGTATTTTGATAAACATGCTACAGGAACACCCCGTGAACAGAAACCGCCGAAAGGTTCACGCCCTCCAGAATTAAAATTTGCAGTGTGACCATTCTATCAGCAAATTTATTTTTTATTCCAAATAAAGCCCAAGTTTCAACAATTTAGACTAGAAACTCCTTCTGGCAAACAACTCACTCCTCAGTACTGAAAGGTGATTTTTTAAACAAACACAGGAATGGTGTAATTGAAAGATTAAGATACAGGTTGAATCTCTCTTGCCCGGCACCCTCAGGACCTGACCAGTGCCAGACGAGAGAATTTGCTGAACCTTGGAAGGTCAATATTTTCTAGCATATTAACACTTCCACTACTTACTAGGCTCTTAGAAGACATTTGGGGTAAATTACAGCTAAAACAACAGCACAGAACACTGAGAGCCAGGACTAGTGGCTGTAAACAAACTTTATTGGACTGCTGGAATCTTGGCCACACCCATGATTAAGTGGTCATGAGGCCAGCTAAACTGATGAATTACAGATCTTGCCAGATGAGAGAGTTCCAGATTAGAGAGATTCAAGCTGTACCAGCTTTGGAGAGTGTTATGTAAAGACTGGACAAAGTTGGAAAGGATTATTTAATTTTTCAATTTATTTGTATTGACAGGAACTTGTTCCTAGTATGACATGAGCAGTAAAATTATTTATGTTTAATCAAATAAAGCCATGTTACTGGCCTTCAGCCTCATTATTCACTGACTTGAGATACCTTCATTGACTGTCTTGCCTGAAATAGAGTTTTCAAATTAATAATTCTACAACTATTAATATAAACAAATTGAGTATGTAACTGCAACTTTTCTGTTTTTCTGAAATGCTGAATAAATTTGTGTAACAAAAATGTTAAGGAAAATTACTCTTTACAGCACCATTTGACAAGGAGAGGTTATTCTCCCTGTTCAGTACCTGGAGTTCGAGATGATGTCCCCATGGGTGCTCCAGCTTTAGTTGCACCAGCTCTTCTGCACCTACTGGCCGTAGATTTGTAGGTAGCAGTGTCCCTCCCTTGGCTGCCCACGCATATAACACAGCCATAAGATGTCTGTGACACCTACTGAGCATGCCCAGGCAGCCAGCTCCTCAGTTCTTCTGATTTGGAAGCCACGTTGGGATCCAAAGCAGAGAGGAGGAGAGATGGGTGGTAGAGCACCCACGGGGACATCTCAGAAAATTCCAGTTACTGCATAGGGTGAGTAACCTCTCTTTCGAGTGTCCTCGTGGGTGCTCCACCTTTATGTGACTACAAAGCAGTATCACTGTTTAGAGGTGCGTCCTTCAGATGTCGTACAATCAGCTGATAATTCAGATTGGATGAATGCAGTCTGAGAGTCAGCGTAGATGTGTATGGCATAACGCTGAGTGAAAAGTGTGAGCGGACATCATTGCTCTGCAACGGTCATCAGTGGACGCACTACTGAAGAAGGCTATAAGGGCAGCCACTGCATGGGTGGAGTGGGTATGAATGCCCACCAGAAGTTCTTGTTGAACTTATTGTAGTCGAGTCTCGTACAGCCCAAGATTAATTTGGACAGCCTCTGTCTGGAGACAGGCAAGCCACAGGACTGTTCAGCAGGGAGACTTCCAAAATGGCTGTGTTCTCTAGAGGTAGAAGGCCAAGGCCCAATGGATGTTGAGGGTATGCAAGGCTCTGTCCCTATTGTCAATATGTGGTTTAGGGAAGAAAACAGGTAAGTACGCTGGCTTGTTACAGTGGAAAGGAGATAAGTACTTTTGGGTGAGTGTGGAGGACCACTTTGTTCTTGTAAAAGGTTGAACACAGTAGTTTGGACATTCATGCACGGAAGTCTCCCACCCTTCATGCCAAGGCGATTGCCAAAACAAAAGCTACTTTCATGGGCAAGTGCAACAAAGAGCAGGGGGCTATCAGCTCAAAGCATTCACCGGTTAGGGCCCGGAAGACCAAACTGAGGCCCCATTCAGGCATCAATTCTTTGATTGGCGGGAAGGTGTTGTTATGAGAGGCAGACACCGCATTGTGAAAGTGCTGCCATTTTTTTTTTTTGATTAAGTGTTCTTTGTTGCAGGTTGCCTGCTGTTTACAAGAGTCATTCGGACTCGAGGTGGGCAGTACAACTCTGAAACCGCCAGCCGACAAGGAATGACGCACGGTGCTGAAGGCAGTAGACAGCTTGGTGGCAGATGGACCTGTTCTGGTGGGTTCAGAGTGAGAAGACAGGAGGAAGATGATTTGGGGGACACCTGGACAGCTGTAAAGGTTCAGAGGACCAGGTCTGTCTGGGCTATCTGGGTACTAGTAGTATAACCCAGTCCGTCCCGCTATATCTTGACCACGAGCCTTTGAATCAGTGGAGTTGGTGTGGAAGCATACGCTCAAGGTGCATTCCATGTAACGCAGAATGCATCCCCGCCGAACTGCAGCCAAATCCGTGTCTGGCGCAACAGTGGAGGCAGCATGTATTGGCGCTTTTAGCAAATGGAGCCAGGCTGGAAACACCCATCTGCAGAAGGCATGGCCGCTGGTGGATTTGTATATTTCCCACTCGTGATTGGGAAGTAAACTGTGGCTGAGGTTGTCCGCAAGTATGTTGTTTTTGCCTGGTATGTAGGCCACCAACATGTGGATTTGTCCAGAGATACACCACCCCCACAGTTGCACTGCTTCTTGGCAGAGTTGTCTTGAGCATACTCTGCCCTACTGGTTAATGCATTCTTGCTGTATTGTCCATTATTATGAAGACTGTTGGTGGTGATCTGCGAGATAACTGGAAAGGGTCTCTGGAGGGAAACCCCTGTGCATACGCTCTGAGACTGAGGGAGCCCCTGACTGTAGCTGGGACATTCACTGTTTCATTCAGCAGATGGACATAGGCCTGAACCCTACTCAGAACGAGGCCTGCATTGGTCTCATCGGGCGGCGTGCATGGGGTGTGACTGAGGTTGCTGCTGCCATGTGGCCAAGGAGACACAAACATTGTGTGGGAGATACATGGTGACTGACCTGCAGCATAATGAGGTGGTGTTGAATCACCTGTAGTCTGTGTAGAGGCAGCAAGCTTGTGGCTGTCTGGTGAATCAAAAGTGCCCCTATAAACATGTGTGTCAAAGATGGTGTCAGGGTACAATTTGACATGTTTGTGCATAGACCCAGATGGAAGAATGGCATTCTGGTCACAGCTGTTATCTGTTAACTCTGAGCTAAGTGGTGGCCCCTTATTGAGCAGCCATCTCAGTATGAAAAGATGGTTACTCTCTTTGTTCTTAGACATGTGGTGCCCAGCACCAGGACCTTTGAGAAAACCATTAGCACAGCTCGAAAGGCAGCACCCTATATTGGAAGTGTCGTTTTGCTACCACAAATTTGTGCGTTGGGTGGATAGTGACATGGAAATAAGCATCCTGTAGGTCAAAAGTAGACAGCCAATGCCCTTTTCTGCAATGCAGTGATGATCATGGCTAATATTACAGACTTGAATCTTTGACAAAACACACCAGTTTAAATTTCTGAGATATAGTATGGTCTCCAACCCTCTGTTTTCTTCTGTTTGAGGAAGTATCGTGAATAGAAGCCTCTTCTCCAGTGCTCAGAGGGTACCTCATATGGCTCGCAGCTGTTGAAGAAGCTGCATGTCTTGCAGGAGGACAGACTCACAAGAAGGGTCCCTGATAGATAGATATATATCTATCACCAAGACCCACTTGTTGGTGGCTCACCATGGAGAGCAGAATGTTACTAGCCATGAGCCAAAAGGTGCTATGTGGCTCATCCTGGAGCCAGTCAGCTATGGGCCTGTCTGACTATGGACCCAATGTTCAAAACATTTGATGAGGCAGCCTACCCGACCAAATCATCTGTTTTACTTACGTTTTAGAGCAACCATCTGGCTGCTCACAGTATGCAAGGTGACCCGTGAATCTTTGAGGGTGTAAAGCATCAAGTTAGTCTTTTCTGCGAAAGACCAAGGCATTCCAAGGGAATGTCTTCAATGGTGGTTTGGACCACTTTGGGAAAACATGGATGGTTGTCAGCAGGGCACACACTGCATTACCACTGGAGACTCTAGGAGCCCAGTGATAGAGTCTGCTGTATGCAGAGCTGATTGTAAAACTGCTTGTAAGATGAAGGAGCCCTCTTTTGTGTGGGCTTTGTGTTGATTTTTTTTTAATTGTTTCAAAAAAGGTGTGAAGTTGATCAAAGGCATGGTGTGTGTCTTCTGCAAGCAATGCCATGTAATTGGGGATGCAAAACTGTAGGCTGGCTGATGAGTACGACTTTTCCACCCATGGCATCTAGCGTTTTCCTCTCCTTATCTCCTGGGGTAGATCTGGTGTTCTGCTGCCTAGCCCTCTGATTCACAGTCTCTATCAGTAAGTTATAGGGTAGGTGGGAGAAGAGGAATTCAGCACACTTTGAGGCCCCACAGTACTGATCCAGCCTCTTTGACGTGGGTGGAATGGAGGTTGGGGTGTTCCCTAGAAGCCTGGCTGGATCCAGGAGGGCTTCATTAATTGGTATTGCCACTTTGTTCTGGGCAGACAAGTGTAAGGTATTAGCTTGTGGTGCCTCTCTCTTGGGATCGAGAGGGCTATCTTGAGCCTGTCTGAGACCCTCCTGAAGAAGTCCTGAAAAGTCTTAGGGTCATCACCAAAGGGGGTGCATGGTAGTATTGTTGAACCGGTGGAGGACAATGGAGGGAGAGAATTGTGATGGGAGTGGAGAACTGAAGTGATCGTCTCCTCTAATGTAACACCATAGACCTCAACCTCTGAAACTCCAACCTGTCCAGTACCTGAATGAGGTGGTCATGGTCTGTATCTGTAGAAGTTGAGGTAACAACCTGAAGGGGGTGGTGACAAGAAGCCACCCACGGATCCCAGTATGGTCAGCTAAGTGGCGTGGGTGGTGGCACCCATGGCTGTTGGCACTGTTGCAACTGCTCTGGCTCCGATGACAATTTTCTCCCATTTCTTTGAGGGGATTTGTCATCACCTGAGTCAGAGAACTTTGCATGATCAAAGGCTCAAGTACGTGAATGCGAAATCCTTGAGCTGTGTAAAGAGCCTTCGCTAATTAGAGGGGTGCCTGGTGCTGAAGTGGCAGAAAGCTCCCATGCGGTGGTGTATTGCGGTATAAATGGCAGAGGCCCCTGTGCTGTTGGTGCCAGCTGACGGCACCAGTGTACTCTGAGCAGAAACCGGTGCACGTTTTGCCTGTGTTGGCTTGTCAGTACTCACAGCTGAAGTGGGTGCACACTTTGTCATTTCCTTGTCTGAGTCAAAAGCAAGTGAACACAAAAGTCTGGAGCCATATAAAAAGAGCCTTCACTAAGCTGTGCGGGGGGAGGGGGTTGGTACTGAGGTGGCACAGAGACCTCCCTGCTGTGATATAGCACAGCATAAATGGCAGAGGAGGCATCAGTTCTGGGACCCCCTGCACTGCCAATACCAAGAGGCCAGGAGCTATAGGTGCACTCAGCATTTTCCCATGCTTCCTCAGTGCTGGCTGGGCAGTTTCAGTAGTTGCCAGCACTGGTGTACTGCACGCAGAAGCAGTTTGTAGCTTCTTTTTCTGCTTGCTCTGTTGTACCAGGATGGTGGCTGTATCAAAAAGCCATGCTGTCTTGTGAGAGAAGGGGCAAGCCCTCTCCTCTTGCCACCTTTTCGGTGATGTACCAGAAACTGCCCTCTGAACCTGAATGAGGGCAAAAGCGCAGTGTTTCATCATCATCAACTGTGGGCTCAGTGCCCGTTGGTGTCTGATGCCTCTCTATTTCCTTCCATCTTTCCCTATCCAGTGCAGAGCGGCTTAGTTTCTGTAAACTAGCTCCGCACCAATGTACTACATCATCTATCCATTCTCTGTGGGGTCTGCCTCTCCTATTCAAACCATCCATTATGCTGAATACTAGGGTCTTGATTTTTCATTCATCGTTCATTCTGCAAATATGTCCAAATAGTTGTAGCTTCCATTTTATAACCTTTTGCAGAGGTTCTCTTTCGGCTGTATCTTCCTATATAATTCCTCATTGGTGACCTTCTGTATCCATCCTATTCTCAGAATCTTTCTATAACAACTCCTTTCGAATATCAATATTCTTCTTTTCAAATCTTTTGTTATCACCCATGTTTCACATCTGTACAACATGCTGCTGAACACACACATTTTCAAGACGCCCAACTTCATTCTTAAGCTAATTGCTTTGCTTTTCCAGATCTTATCCATCGCCTTCAAACTTGCTCTTGCTTTAGCTATTCTAGTCACTATTTCCTTCTTACAGTCTAGATCATATGATACGTTGCTCCCCAGATAGGTGAACTCGTCTACATTTTCTAGTTCAATACCATCCACACTGATCTTCCTTCCTATTTCCTTAGCTCCAAATACCATTGTTTTTGTTTTAATCGGTGTTCATAAATTGGTCCATACCGCTTCCCTTCTTCTTGGGGCTTGTCAGTTTCACTACTGGGGAACAGACCAGAGGTGAGAGGTGTTTGTTAGCTCCAGGGGCTTTCCCCTTATCTCTAGGGCTTGGCACCATCAAAGTCCTGTCAGGGATCTCAACCTCTTGTGGGCTACGCCTGAGTGGGGAGTCGTTGGGTCCATTGGTGTGACAGCCTGCTCCCTCTGTCAGATGCAGAGCTGTTACCTTCTCCCTCTCCTGGACCTTTTAGTCAGTTTCCTATAGTGAGGGCAGCTGTCTGTTGTGATGCTGACTCAGACACTGTATGTAGGCACAGTGGCCATCAGAGATTGAAACTGAAAGGCCACAAGCAGAGCACTTTTCAAAAACCCCGCAAGCCACGCTTGAGTGAACCTGACTAACCTGGCTTCTCTGTGGAACAGAGATGCTGAGTGTGGCTGGAAGCTAAGTCCTTTACTTCACTATCTTTAGAGAATGGTATAGCTTTGAGTTTGTTTGCCTTGATTTTTCCAGTGTTATTTTCATCATATCAATTGCATCTGGCAAAATCAGTCTTCAGTTCGGTGAGGTTTCTTGGCCTGTGCAGTACAGTAACTCAGATCCAATAAGGCCTTTTGAATAGTCTTTTTCTAGCACTAGAAAAGGGCCATCTCACCTTATTTTTATTCTGTTGCTTGAGAAATGTCATGAGTTTTAGCCTTCAGACTTTCGCTAGATGACAGCATGTGCCATAGCAGGTACTTCTTTCATTTTTGACAAAAACACCAGTGAAGCTATACGCAAAGAGCCTCATATAAGTGGATGTATTTTACTCTTCTTTTTCATCCAAAACAGCATTGTAGACCTCACTGCTGGAGGTCAAAGCTGATTCATGGCATAAAAATTAATCCATTGTGTTTCTCATTTCAAATTTACTGTTAAGTAAATAAGGCTGAGACTCTGGTTATAATAGGGCAGCACAGAGGTAGTGACTCAATGGATTTTTGTATTGAATGCCTCCACCCTCCAAAACAAAACAAAACCACACAGGCCCTGCCTTAAGAAGCTTACAAGGCACTACAGATTCTCATCTCAGAAAAGGCTAGTACAAGCTCCTACAAGCTCAGCTAGAAAGGATGTTCTGATAAGACTGCTGCCCACAGAAAGATTCTTGTACATTCAAGTCACTTAACTAACTGTAGGCTTGCACAAAGAGATGGTACAAATGGTAAAAATGGTGTCTGCACTGCCACCTCTGCACAATGTGTCCAGACTTGCTCCACAAAGGCTGCACCAGGAAACTGCCATTTTGGTCTACCAAATGGTGGCTTCCGCAAAGCACAACCTCAAATGTGCCACATGAGAGATGAAAATGGCAGCCTCTGCACAGTATGTTCACCAAAATGGAGAGAGATCCAGACCTCTCCAGAGGCAGATTGTGTCACCTCACAGACCAAATCAAGCCTGTTGAACCCACAGTATATCCCAAATATAAAAATATCTGTTCAAGATTTGAGAGAACAGTCATTTGGCTACAGGTTATACTTGATATATTTAACTTGTGTAAAGTGCTAGTATTTAAAATTGACTTTATTATGCAGAAACATACATGCTAAAATCTCTGGCTTTGTAAGATGCTGCCCAGAGCATTTTTGCAAGTCTGCAAAAAGTTTCTCATTTGATTTAGACCAGTGTTTGGTAGAGGTGTACATTTTCTAAAGTGTTCTGTATCTAGAACATGGCTAGATTTAAGATAGAGCCATAAAGTGAAGTCATCACCAAATTTACCTTTATTTAAAAAATATTACTTCAGCAATGGTTAATTTCAGATTTGAGAGATTTTGCCATACTTGAAGTTATAAAGAAGTTTTTTGTACATCTGTGTGGCTTCACTTCCCTGGTAAAGTCTGAGAAATCATCTAAATCCTGTGCTGTTGGCTTATGTCCCAGGTATTTTATTATTTCTACATTCAAAGGACGATAGAATGGCCCATGAAGGGAAGGGAAAAAATAACAGCTTCAACAGTACAAATGTAGTGACTTCTACATAAAAGAGAGACATATATGACTGCCATAGCCAGGTTGTGTAATGCAGCTGGAGGAAAAAAAAAAAAACGGTTATCAGAGTGGTTTGGATTCTTGACCAAACCCATCAAAACTGGAGTTTAGACAGTGTTCATGATGATGCAGTCAAGGTAGTAGCATGGTTCTTTTTACAAAAATCTCAGTCTTTAGCCCATGGTTCTGGTGTAATATGGAAAAACGAGGACAGGAGCACACATTAAGATGTGCTAAATTTTCTTGTTTGCAGGTGTGTATGTCTGTGTGTTGTCTTATAGTCCTTTTAGGATATTAATTCAGTCTTCTGTGTAGCCTATGAAGAGTTTGTCACTCTCAAAAGGCACATCTTCCACAGTCGCTTGCACTTAACACAGAAAGCCAAAACAATTCAAGCAAGGAAGCTCATCTCTTTACTAGTAGTAGTAGGCATCCTTCAGTCTGCATAGACTATGGATCGCACCCTTTATAGTTTCAATTGAGGACTTCATTTACAGCGTCTACTGTGACTATGAAGACCCACACGAGTGACAGTCCTTGCTGCATCTCTTGCAGATGTGGTGGGTGTCTGGGAAGCCCTTAGTGTGCTTTCTGCGCGCTCGCTTCTCCTCTGCTAGATGTCTGATCCTCATCTCGCCCTTCTGAAGGCCCTTGTGTAACCCCTGCCTCCATCTGCTGCGGTCGTCTTCTAGTTCTTCCCAGTTGTCCAACTCGATGTCTACCTCTCTGAGGTCTCTCTTGCAGATATCTTTGTAGCGCAACTGGGGGCGTCCGGGAGGTCTTTTGCCAGAGGCTAGCTCACCATACAGGATGTCTTTTGGAATCCTTCCATCATTCATCCTGTGGACGTGGCCAAGCCAGTGGAGCCGACGCTGCCTGAGGAGGGTGTGTGTGTTTGGGATTCCAGCTTGCTCGAGGACAGCAGTGTTGGTCCTTCCATGATATTCCAAGGATGTGCCTGAGGCAGCGCAAGTGGAAGACGTTCAGCCTCTTTTCCTGGCAGGCATACAGGGTCCAAGTCGCGCGGCCATAAAGGAGGGTGCTGAGGATGCAGGTTCTGTAGACTTGCATTTGGTGTGAGCGTAGAGCTTGTTGTTATTCCACACTCTCTTGCTGAGTCTGGACAGAGTTGTGGCCGCTTTTCCGATCCTCCTATTTAGCTCAATCTCGTTACTAATGTGGAGGAAACAGTCCCGGTTGCAACGTCCTCTGCTTTAAGTGGCATCTTAAAGGATATCTTTGCCAAGAGCTGACTTTATATCATGATGCTAACCTGTCTGTGGCTAATGGGCAATAAATGTAACAGTTTTCTTATTGTCTTATTTTGACATCAGTGTCTGGAGGTTAGCTGTCCTAAACTGTAATGTTCCTCAAGAGACTTTTTTTTGCAATCAGAAGGGTTCAGGTTTTCTTGCCCTCAGTATACATGCTATCTTTTTCTGGTATGTTCCCTGACCCTCCCACTGACCGTGGTCCTGAAGAGAGAATCTGATGCTGGATGAGAAGAAAATCTAGAATCCCTAGCATGAATGTACAGTAAACTCTCTCATATCTAGCAGCCACGAGACAGGAAGGTTGCTGGATATTCAAGTTTTCTGGATAATAGACAGGTGTACCTACTAATGCATAACACTAAAGAAAAACAAGATTACATATTAAGAAACAAAAACGTATGCAGAGTACTTTGTTCACCAACAGTAGCATTATACACTATTTGCTGTATTTGTATTTACTTCCACTATACTTCAGTTATGGAAAACATAACTAAAATTTATTTATGGTTAAAATCCTGGTTATTTGAGAGTTTTGGATAATAGAATACAGGCTATGAAACAGTAAGCATCTGAAAAAAGGTGGCTTTGCTTTGTAAGTTGATGTAACCATGGAGAATTTGTTTTTGTGAAATACAGAGAGATGAAGACAGTTCTTGATGTGTTTTGTTTTGTCTCCCTCTTCCTGGGCATAAGGCATCACAAGGAATGTTTGATGTGCTAGATGCACAAAACAAATATCCCATACAATCACACGGTGGGTTTTTGCACAGATTGAATCCCATCAATGGTAGGCCACAAAGCAGGTCCCTGCACCTTGGTAAAGAAACGTTGCAATGTCTGCTACATGACTGCACTGCAAGAGGCAGACAGCAGTTGTTACATAAAGTGCCTAGTCCAGAGCTAGATGGAGGCTTTCAACGAATCTCTTCTATTGTGAACTACATCAAGATTCAGGCTGTGTCTACACTTGCATTTCTCTTTCGAAAGAGGTATGCAAATGATGGAAATTGAAAATGCAAATAAGGTGAGAATTTACATATCTAGTGCCTCATCTGCATATTCTTTTGAAAGAAGAAAAACAGTGTAGACACAGCTCTTTAGAAAGTAAAGCCCATCTTTGAAAGAACCCTTCTTCCCATAAAAAAAGGAAGAATATGCATATGAGGTGCCAGGTGCATAAATCTGTGCCTCATCTGCATTTTCAATTTTCTTCATTTGCATGCCTCTTTCAAAAGAGAAATGCAAGTGCAGACACAGCCTCAGCATTTTCAGGCATATCTACTTGTAAAACTGAAGATGGGATGGAGGTGGTGGGGGTTGGTTCATAGCATCTTGCTCTATACTAAAGCTTGTGGGCTCAAGAGGAAAAGGACTGTGATCATTTATTGAACAGAGAAAAGCTAAGTGCCTATACAATGGACTGCAAAGAAAGTAAATTGTGTTCGTTTTTTGTAAGACCAAGGAGGAGGTGCTTTCTTGTCTACATCAGACATGTTTTAGAAACTGCATGCATGCAGGTCTGCAAGGAAAGGTCATGCGCATATTTCAGTTGAGCGATCAAATCAATTTTCGTCATGAATTCTGTGTTCAATAGATTTTTTTTTTTTTCCCCCCCCCCCCCCAAAAAACACAGAATGATGAATCCTTCCTGAAACTTTGTCAGCCAGGAACTTGTAAAGAAATTATTCAACCTACCACAGTGGGCTGACTCTCTCAGCTACCAAGAATAGTTTGCACCCATTTTCTCCGTGACTGTCATGTTAAAGCAGTGGTGTCCAAACAAAATTTCAAAAGCACCACAGTCCTCCCCTACCCCAAGCCAGGCACTGCCTGCCCCCAAGCCAGGTGTGCATCCCCCCCCAGATTACTCACGAGAGCTGCATCCTACAAGCCACAGGTGGAGCTGCTACCATGCACGCAACACAGCTGCTGGGGCTGGTGGGTCAAAGCCACAGGAGCAGCTGCTGCCACCACACACTTGCCCTATCTAGTGGTAGGGTGAATGCGCGGAATGAGCCGAGGGTGTTCCATTTCACCACACTGCAGTTTCCTGTTCGCCACATGTGACAAACAGGAAGTGTATTGGACACCACGTGTTAAAATATACCGGAGTATAAAACCCCTTTCAGAGCAAGCCTGATTTCATGGATTTGCCAGCATTTGAAATCAAACAACTTACTGTAATTTCCTGAGATGAGTTCCTGAAAGGTACATATGACCAAAATTCTCTCTCAGAATTCTGGTTCACTGTCAAGAATGAATATTCAGCACTCTCATCATGTACCTTGAAAATGATGGTTCATTTCCAAGCACACATTTCTGTGAAGCTGAATTCAGCAAAACTGTGTCTGTTAAGTCAAAATATGGATCCTATTGTTGATGTCACATCAGAGATTAGACGTGCAATTTTTAACATGATGCTGGAATTTCAGAAATAATGTTGCAACACAAGCCCATGTACCATACCACAGAGCATTAAAGATATACTTAAGTCTTAAACTCCTTGGATTCCTTAGTTGCTGTGGTACCTTCTGGGGTCACAGGGAACAGGAAGTCTCAAAATGGAGTTAAGTAGGCAAAACTTTTGGGAACTCCAATTTTAGAGAAACAGTGGATATTTAACATAATTAAATATTCAAGGAAAGCATCTGTTAGCTACCTGAGAACATGTAAACTTGCTGCAGACTGTCAGCATGACATCTTTTTGTGGTGAAGATTTCCTGCAATTCCAGTTGCCCACTTTATATCTTCCCAAATCTCACAAGCAGTCCCATACTGCAGTAGGCTGTCAGAGTGTTGCTATTCTGGGTCTATTTTCCCCCCAAAAAATTATGATTTAGGGAAATTTAATGAGTTACAGCACAATTACCATAAAGTTAATACTAGTTCTGCAAATATCTGTGGTCCCAAAATTCAACTGGTAAAATCTGTCTGACCTATCTGTTTACACCATAGACTATTCTCAGGGAAAAAAGAATCATTAACATGAGTTAAGGGTAAAAGAATTTCATTTCAATAAAACAAACCTGAAGACCACCATTTACCAGGCATTTTAGAAATTAAAGAAAAAGCTCAACTTTTCAAATTTCATCCAAAACATCTGCATACTCCTAAACCCAATCAACATCACCCAATCAAGTTGAAATAACTCTTGCATATCAAATGCAAAGATATATGCCAATGACAGCTGAGGACATAATTTCATACTAAAAACAAAATCTTTACCCAAGAACGTTTCCATCCCATAAATATAGTTTAGCTAGATAGTGATTTGTGTATTAATACATTAAAAACCAACATATTAAGCTAAACAGGGATAAAGTTATGACTTCTGGTATGGTTTAGAACAATAATTCCCAACCTTTTCAGTAACATGACACACTTCAGTGAGACAAAGTTTCACAGAACACCCACTTTTTTCAGCTGAATCAATTGCTCACAAATGTTACATTTACTATGGCTACTGTGTTACTAGAGAGGCTTGCAAAATAGTAGGGCACAACCTAAAACAAGGTCAAATGCATTAAATGTTTTAAATCTATCCAAGAACACACCATCTTCGACAGCAAGCACAGACATTTACAAAATCTGCTCAACTGGAGGGGCTCCAAGCAAACTTCCCTCCATGCCTTCCCAATGGAGGTCAGATGCAGCACTGAAACCCTATACCAGCTCCAAAAGGCTCATCCTCCTGCCTCCTGCATTGCCACAGCAGGGAAGGCAGAGGACTCCCCCTCAGCCCACGAACAAACATATCAGCTGCCTCTCATGGCAAAACAAACTCTTGCAGGGTTGGCTTTTCCCCTTGCAGCAGCTCTGCAAAAAGCCACTGCAAGGGGAAATTGACCAACCCCACACCAGCTGGCATGTGGTCATCAATTCCAGCGCTGCGCCCCCCCCCCCCCCCGCCCTGCCCCACACACAGAGTAGCTCTTCACATGGCCACTGCAAGGGGAAATTAATGAATCCCATGCTAGCTTTGCTGCTTGAGACCCAGCCGACACAGGGTCATCAATTTCTCCTCCATGGTAGCTCTGCAAACAACAACAGTGAGGGCAGATTGCCAAAATTTCATGGCACACCAGTGTTGCAGCACACCAATTGAAAACCACTGGTTTAGCCAGCAAATATATTTATTACCAGCCTTACACACTGAAGTCACATGAGCTATTTGTAATCCATGAACCCTTACTCAAGTTCTACAGCTGTCTGGCACAAACAGATAGCATACAACTTGCACTTAACAGAAAACAAGAGTGCTCTGGGGGCATACCTTAATATGGACTGTAATCCACTACTACAATACATAGCATTTTAACAGTCAATACAGCAAGATTAAAGGAAAATTTTTAAAAACAAAAATTGTAATGAAGTGTAAACCTTAAGTAAGATAGGCAGGAAATTCACGATATGGAAAAATAAATCTGTCCAGTCATTTATACTTATTTGAAGTCTCCAAAGTGTAAGCAATTTTGCATTGTGTTGTGTAAGTTGCACAAAGATTAGATGTCGACAGTAACACTGAAATTCCTCACTTATAAATATTTTTATTGTAGAGGCCCCAATCAGAGATTAAGATCCCAACATGCTAAGCACTGTACGAACAATACAGTAGCTCCTGCAGAGAGTTAATTAGTTTAATGTGGACAAATTAGTAGACTTTAAATCGTTAATGCTTATTTAACAGGAAATACTGCTAGATCAGTGTTCCCTCTTATTTTTTTCCATATAAGGACAGAATAAATTGTGTTATGTGCAAAGGCATGTGTGGATCTGCGCCATCATTACAAATGCATGCTGATTGCTATGGGGGCTCTGCCAATTATGGGCAGCACCTAAATCTCTCCTGAGCAGCCACCCAAGCACTCAGCTTACAGAAAACACTGTTCTAGATCCCGAGAGTCAAAATACCATAATGAAGTCCAATACTCAATCTCAGTTTTAAGTATAAGTTAATATTTTATTTCACAAAGTAAATAATGTAGGTGTTTTGAGGCCTCCATAGACATTGGCCTACAATTTACTGAGCACCTTCACTGTCCAAAGTTAATGAAAAGCTAACATTTGGCACCCATTGATAAGTGCAGAACCTCATGCAGGACTGGCCCCAAATGAGATACAGCTCTACTTGAGATTCATACCAAAAGGAAATGTACTATACAAATTAGGATACTGCAACAAACTAGTGTAAGTAATAGTGAGCTGTTTCTGTACAGTCTCTTTGAATTGTGTTGGACAATTCAGAAGTACCACTAAAAGTCACAAGACATAAAAGATACAAAGAAACCTGGAATGTCTCCAAATACTGATGTGATGGATTTCAGCTCAATATTTGTAACAGACTATCAAACTTGAAACTAAAACTTCAGGCCTATTTCCACAAAAAAGTAAAAACATTAAAATGTGTTTGCATCATCATGCTTAATAGGAAGCAAATCATGACGAAACATATCCATACCTGTATTGCTTGACTCAGGAAAATATTTTAATTTCTATAGTTTGCATGACTTCTTTGTTAGGGATTACTTCATTCCCAATTACACTGTAACAGTATGTTGACCACTGTAGTAAGGTGAGGGCCTGAAATAAATCTATATATCATAGGCCTGCTATGAGGCCTAAACCACAATGAGCGAGACTGTGCTAATGCTAAGCTATGAGAAAGAGGCAGGCTTTGCTGACGGAATCTGGGGCAAACGGTATAAAGCATTAAGTACTAAGTACAGATCATAAACATAGCCCAGCGGGATCGTAAAAGAACACTTTGTTAAGAAACATCTTGGTACCAGCACACTTCCCACAAACAACAGACATACTGAACCAGATTCAAGATAGGGTCTAAAATTACAGCAATAATAGATAGCAAAGTTTTAATTAAACCACCATGTATAAGGTAATGGGTAGATCTAGGTATGTCGGAGGATTGCAACCTGATACATTAGAACAGATGTGTAACTTGTTTATACCTGTATATAAAAGTGTGCTCTAAAAAGTTGTCTTTGTCCACCCTAGGGAGCAGTGTTGCATTTCCCTGACAGTGACTAAGCTGAGTCCATATGGAGTACATATGCGTAATCGTTTAGTAGTGTCTGCTGACAACTACTACTGTTCCTCATTTAACAATAAACCTGGTTCGGGTGCCCTCAATCCTTATCTGCTTCTGTGGTTCCCGAAGGCTCCTTTGGAGTGTACCACATTAGCCATCTGCACGGGGCTGATGTGATATACAGAAGACCCTTGACTTATGCATAGGTTGCATTCCTGGGCAACCACATGTAAGCCAAATTTCACGTAAGTCGGGGCTGGGATGAGGAGGGGCCCTGCCACCTTGAGGTCCCCCAGTCCTGGCTGCACCCAGCTCCCTGCTCCTGTGAGTGGCACTTTTTAAGTGCTGGTTGTTGTGTTGGCAGGCCTACACCCCTCCACCAAGGCCCTTCCGCCAGCCTAGCAAGAGGTCCTACTGCACCCTGACCCAACTAAATACATGGGACAAAGGGACAAATTAGAAAAAAAAATAGGGATGGGTGGTGAGGGTCACAGGTTCAAAACAAGGGAACCAGAAGGGGACACCAAGCAGAGAACCCCGGATGGTGCCCACCGCTCTTCGAAGCTAGCTAAGAAACCAGCAGACGCTGCCTAGGAGAACTCCGCCCAGGAGTATTAGGTAAAGGAGGAACAGAAATACACCCCACAGTTGCAGAGCTCCCCTGTGCCCCCCGACCATGACTGTCAGAGAGCCCAGAGCCAGGTGCAGCAGTGCTGGTCAGTTTCATGGCTCCTGGGAGTGGCAGGGAGCTGGGAACCAGGCAGCCGCCTGGCTCTCCTCCACTTGCAGGAGCCAGGAAACTGACCCAGGCTGCTGCATGGGTCAGGTTCCTGCCTCCCAGGAGTGGTGGGCAGCTGGGAGCCAGACGCAGCAGCGCTGGTCAGTTTCCCAGCTCCCTGCCACTTGCAAGACCTGGAAACTGACCAGCGCTGCTGCGCCTGGCTTTGGGCTGCCCGCCGCTCAGGTGAGCCAAGAAACTGACCCACACAGAAGTGCTGGTCAGTGCAAGTGAAACAGAGCTGTGAGCCAGGCTGTCCCTGGTACCTGGCACCCCACCCCCCAATTTCAACTTCCATTATTGCAAGAAACGTGTAAGTCAAAATTGTGTGAGTTGGGGGTCTACTGTACATCGGTGTGTATCCATATGGCCATATGATTATCATCAGTGATGGAACTGAAGACCTGTCAGGTCACCACACCGGAGTCTTCCAACTACAACCATCTAAAGACATTCTTAGAACGACTACATCTAAGGCATTCTTATTGTAACTTATTTTTTGTCTAAACCTTTTGTTACTCTTTCCTTTGCATTCTTGGATGGCTTTTTCAGGGATTTGGACACATCTAAAAGGAAACAAAAACTATATTAAATTGGAATTTACTTCCTCTTGTATTTGCTTATGGCCATTACTGAGTCATTTCTCATGTACCACCAGTCATCTAACATTACTGTCAGTATTAATTCTTTTACCTCTTTGTTCATTTTTTTCATTTACAAACATGTTAAAGTGGCTGTTCTAACCGAAATCTGGCCAAAGGATGAAAACTAGAACAAAGGAGTGAAGTGTTTTTTTTAAAATGGTTTTATATATCTTATTGCCCTTCTATAAAACCACAGTATGCCCACATCTTGATTACAGTGTACAGTTGTGTTCACCTCAGCTCAAAAAAAGATATATTGACATTAGAAAAGGTTCTGAAAAGGGCAGCTAAAATGATTGGGAGTTTGGAATGGGTTCCATATGAAAAGAGATTAAAGGAGACAAGGACTTTTCAGCTTAGAAAAGAGGAGGCTAAGTCGGGGGGGGGGGGGGGGGGGATCTGATAGAGGTATATAAAATTATGAGTGGTCTGGAGAAAGTGAACAAGGAAAAGTTATTTATTTGTTCCCATATAAGAAGTAGGGGACACCAAATGAAATTAATGGGCAGCAGGTTTAAAACAAATACAAGGAAATTCTTCTTCACACAGCGCACAGTCAACCAGTGGAACTGTTTGCCAGAGGAGGCTGCGAAGGCTAGAACTATAACAGGGTTTAGAAAGAGCTAGATAAACTCATGGAGGTTAGGTTTTTTAATGGCTATTAGCCAGGATGGGTAAGGAATCGTGTCCCCAGCCTCTGTTTGTCGGAAGCTGAAGATGGATGGCAGGAGAAAGATCATTACCTGTTCGGTTCACTCCCTCTGGGGCTCCTGGCATTGGCCACTGTTGGCAGACAGGATACAGGGCTAGATGGACCTTTGGTCTGACCCAATACGGCCATTCTTATGTAATTTTTTTAATCTCATGATACACTGAAGGCAATATTGCCCAAGCTTACTACAAAAGATGGCACAAAAACTTAAGCACAACCTTATGGCCGCCAAATAGATTCTATTTTATTAAGATTTAAAGTCCCCTGTATTGATTTATATTTTAAGTTCAGCTTCCTTTCTATGTATTCCCAAGTTCTAGAAATGTATTTATAAGTGACTTCTTGTTTTTAAATAAAAAAAAAATGGTGGTTTTTATCCCTTCCTTTTCATCTTTCCAATTTTTCACTCACAGACTGAAATTAGATCTTAAATATTCTGGTATGCAAAACTCTTATGTTCAAATAACCGACTCACTTAAGGAGGAAACAATAAATGCACAAATAGAAAAATGGAAATAACTGACTAGGCAGCAGAACTATAGAAGAGGATCTAGGCGTTATGGTGGCTCATAAAGTGAATCCAAGTCAGTGTAACGCTATGGAGAAAAAAGCAAATATTCTGTTTTAAACAGGACTGTCATATGAAATCATGGGAGGTGGTCGGTAATTGTTCTAATTTACTCAACTCAGGTAAGGTCTCATATCGAGTACTCTGGGCATCACTCTTTAAGAAAGATAGGAACAAATCAGAGATCCCTGAACAAAACTGATAAAAGGAGTTAGAAAACTTAACCGGTAAGAAAAGGGTGAAAATATTTAACATGTTTAGTTTAGAGAAGAGAGGCCTAAGGAGGGACTTTATAAAAAGTCTTCTAATATGCAGAAGGTTGTTATAAAGAGGAATGATCGATTATTAACCACATCCACAGAGATAGGTGAAGCAGTAACTGGTTTAGTTTGCAGCAAGGGAGATTAAGGCTGAATTTTATGGAAGTCTTTCTAAGGGTAGTTAAGTGCTCAAACAGGTTCCTGGAGAGATCATCATGGGGAGTCCAGGTTTTTTAGTAAGTTACGCAAAAATCTATCAGATAATTTAGGAAGTATACTTAAACTTTAGGAGGAAGGGAGCAAGATAACCTTTAGATCTCTTCCAGTGTTAACGGAAGTTCAGAGAGTGAAAAATAACTGATTCAGCTCCCCTGAGGTCTTGTTTGTCTGGAAGTTTGTTTCATCACTATTCAACTTCACATTCACCAAACACAGTATTGCAGAACGTCATAAGCAGTGGAATTTGTTTTTAAAAAATGTATTTCCACTGGAAAAAAATTATAAACAAGTTTACACAATGAATCTAGGAGTATCCTTCAAAAAGAATAATTATGGGTTGTGGGGGAGGATCCTTTTAAGGACTCTTATTTACTTTGCCCCAACCTAGAAAAACAATGAAACATTCAAATTAAATAGACAACCAACTTAAAGGAAGCAATAAAAGTAAATGCCTCTTTAAATTTGCAATTTAACTTAAGTTATTCACTGCATAAACTTGCCAATGAAGGTTGAAATACAGTTCTAGTATACTGCATAAAATTATTATTTGTGGATAAATGTTGCATGCATTTTCAGTTAAGCAATCTTTGAGAATTGAACCCACAAAGGCAATAGCTAGATTCAGTACAAAGGAACAGAAGGTCTATGTAGGTAATACACTTCACTATGGTTACGGAATATAAACTGAACTTGTATTTGTTACCACGTTAGCGGATAGCAAGCTGTAACCAAGTTTCTTGATGTGGTTGTATCTATAATGTGGAAATGACGTTTAGCTGATCACCTGATCTCTCAGGCTGTGTCTACACTTGCATTCCTCTTTCGAAAGAGGCATGCAAATGAGGTAAATCAAAACTGCAAACGATGTGCAGATTTGCCTATTAGTTCTTTTTCCCATAAAAAAGGGAAGAAGGATTCTTTCAAAGATGGGGTTTACTTTCAAAAGAGCAGTGTCTACGCTGGTTTTCTTCTTTCAAAAGAAACTATTTTGAAATAATATGCAAATGAGGTGCCACATATGCAAATCTGCACCTCATTTGCATTTTGATTTACCTCATTGCATTCCTCTTTCGAAAGAGGTATGCAAGTGTAGATACAGCCTCAGTGATCAGAGCTTGAAATACTCCTACAAGACAAGAGATTAGCTGCACAAGTTAAAGAAATGCATTGCTACCTAATATGACACCACTGCTTTTAACTTCTAAGAGCTTGATTAGGAAAAGTAGTATTGTGGGAATCTTTGTCCTTTTAAAAATATATTTATATGCCTTCAAGACCTAACTGTTCCTCAACTTCTTTGCTCAAGTCCGCCAACTCACGTGGCAACACATTTAGACAATACCAACAGCACAGTCAGAGGCAGATCTTCAGCTTGTGTAAACCAGTGTTTCTCAACTTTTTTTTTTGTTAAATAAAGTATCCCTTTTTTAAAAATAATATATGTACCTCTAGTACCTACACTTTTCAGACAATTTTTTTTCCTACCATTGAACACATTTGTTTAAACAACTTAACATAACTGGTTGGTTGGAAAAAATTCCCTATAGGCAATAAACCTGCCATTATACTTATGATTGTGCAAAAATGTTAAATAAAAAAGATGAACATAGAAAGTCTAATTTTTTTTACAAATAAAAAAATACAATGTACCCTCTGGAAGAGTGAGGAGTACCCTCAGAGGTACACATACCCGTGGTTGAGAACTAGCTCAACATGTCATAGTTCCATTGACTTCAGTGGTCATGACAATATACATCTAAGAATCTATGCTTTCCCTGCTTTCTATGCTTTTCACAGCCATTGAATATGTAATAGTTGCATTAACTTGTCCCTTCAATTGTAAAATAGTGCTCCAGTGCTCACTGTTTGGATCATTTCTAAACAGACATGGTCTTGTGGACAGGGTATTAGAGAAGTGGTTCTCAACCTTTAGGTCTCAAGACCCATTTATAAATGTTTATGGTCTATTGTAACCCACGGAATAGCACAGGAGTTGAACACCTAGGGTAGTTCTGGTCAGATCATGCCCATGGGGGTGGAAGGGAGACAGACAGTCCCTGTGTCTACATGTGCCCCCTTCCTTTAGAAAGAGGCATGTTAATGAGTGGGTTCGAAAGATGCTAATGAGGCACTGCAATGAATATGCAGTGCCTCATTAGCATAATGGTGGCCGCAGCGATTTGAAAGTGCAGCTTTTTTAATCACGCGCCGCCCGTGGAGATGGGACCTTCCGAAAGGACACCCCCCCCCCCCCCCCAGTTTTCAAAAGCCCTCCTTCTGATCACCAGATAGGAAGAAGGGCTTTTGAAAATTGGGAGGGTCCTTTCAGAAGGTCCCATCTCCATGGGCGGTGAGTGATTCGAAAAGCCGCACTTTTGAATCACCGCGGCCGCCATTATGCTAATGAGGTGCTGCATATTCATTGCAGCACCTCATTAGCATCTTTCAAACCCACTCATTAACATGCCCCTTTCGAAAGGAAAGGGCACATGTAGACCCAGACAGCGAGGCCAGATTTCAATCGCATTAAATTCACTTTAGAACTAGCTCAAAAGGAGCTCAGCCTTTTTAACTGAAACAAAGTTTCAAATGAAGCAGGAAGGAGTACTGGAAGAGCATGTGTTATGGTATTTGAGCACGACAGAAGGTGACATTGCTCTACCTTTCATGGGTCCTACCTATCATTCAGTGCTTCCCTGAGACCCTCTCCCTATGCTGAGGTCAGTAAGCCAGGAGTTAGGCCTGTCACCCTGCCCAGCTAGGCTCTGAACCCCAAGGTGGGGCATGCTCCCTTGCATTTTCCTGCACAGAGCTGAGGCTTTTGCAGCATGGGTCTGGAGGAAATAAGCAGATGCTTTGAGCAAGCTCCTGGCTGTGTGGAGGAGGGGTGGGGCTGAGCTCCCTTGTGTGCCAATGAAAATCAGCTTGCATGCCACTCTGGGCATACGTGGTGGTGGTTGCTGACCCCGATCTAGGCTGACTGACTCCCTACACATTGAAAGGAACAGAACCTCAGCCCACCATGCATGGACTGGAATCTCATTGTACAAACAGAATAAAAAGGTCCCAAAGAGTCCATAATCTAATATAAACAAGTATAAAAGCCATATTTCTTAATATAAATTAATCCTTACAGAAGACAAGTTGATAAGATGTTACAAAAAACTGTAGGTCTAAACTTAATGAGCTTTTGATGCTTTATGTTATACGTCCACGTTGTCTCCCAGGAGCTCTGCAATGATATACCACTTGGTTATGACAGTCTTCCAAACTGGTTCAGCACTTTGTGCACTCTCCCTTAAATTTTCGCACACAGAGCTGAGGCTCATTCAGCAGCCCCCACAACTGGCTTCAAGTTCTCTTCAGCTGCTGCAGCCAGAGATGTGGAGTGAGATTTTTCTGCTGTCTAAAGAGCAGTCTGAGAATGCAGTTCCCTGCTGTGCTTTCATAGGTTACCACTGGCTGTTATCAGGCAGATACAGAAATTTCCTCCCCTTCTCCCATCACCCCTTGGGCAAAAACACTGAAAGGAAAGCTGCCCCCAGAAGTAATAGCTACCCTTGGGAGAGGGGGGTTTCTGGTAAATTTACCTGCTGTAAAGTCTTGGATTGATCAAATGGGGTGGGGAGTCTATCAGGTGCACATGACTAAAGAAAGGGTTTAGTTATCTCAAACCCTGGAGTGTTTAGCATTAAGAGACGATTGCTTCTCTGAGTGCTGCTATGTAAGGTGAATATTTCCGTTTATTTCAATGGAATTAATCTTCTGAGTTAGGACTGTGCTTGTGCAAGGGTTGGCAGGATGAGGCTTGAAACCTGTAATGACTTTTCGTTCTGAGTTTCAGATTATGGGATTTTGTTGGCAATCTAAGACATTTTCTCTCGTGATCACTACCCAGTATTTAAGTTTCACAGCCAACAAGCCAGGTAGCGATGTTCAAAATGCCAGGCCTGCCCTGGATCTAGAACACATATGGCACCGCATTCAGAATGACATGTTTATTAGATGCCATGCTTCCAAATGGCAGACAAAAAGCTTGAACTCTTTTTGCTTGTGGTTCTAATAGCATAACCCAGCACACACAACTGAGCAGTAACCATGATAATGGTCTATCATTTATTCTGCAGCACAAGAGGTTTTCACTTTTTTCATGTGTGTTATTTACAAAGCATAGCCCCGAACAATCTACTGAAGAGACTGAAATAATCAAATTATTTCAGAAAAATAGCAGGCTACTGAGGCACATACACAGTTATTTTCTTACACATGCAGAAACTTTTTTCATATTACCATAACTGACATTTCCATAGGTTTGGATTACATTAGACTGGCTGGGGGCCCTGCTAATCACAGGGATGAAAAGTAGAGCCCAACATAAAAAGTTTGCTCACCACCTGCCACAGGCACTGGAACTAGGGCTGTGGAGAAGGGACACCTGCAGTTTGGTTCAAGGGCTGTCAGCACTCACCACTATAAAAATTGGCTCAAGAGGTACCACCCCTTCACAAACCCTATTCAAGGGTGGCTCCTCCCTTCCCTTTGCTCTCCAACCTTCAGCTGCCCTACCACAGGCTTCCGCCACATGCTCAATGCAGAAATTTTCTTCCAGTCTCATTGTGCCTGGGGAGGACAAGGCTGGCCAGCCAGCTGACTTTGCAGAGATACAGGCACACAGCATTCTCCTGGCCCTGCTTGAGAACATGGGCTGTAGGAACAGGAGGTCCCACAGTGATGATGTGTTTGTAAATCCCTGGGACAGACAGGAAGGATGGTATCCCTTGGGTTCAAAAGACAAATCTCAGCTTACTTTGTAAGAAATGAAAGACCCAAGTCTCCTTCTCAGCCATAGTTCAATCCTGTTAACTGTTCTGCTCTGCCTTCCAAGTTATAATGATGTATTTCCACAGTTTAGCCTTTAAACAGTAAAAGCTCTGCATCTTAATTTATTAATGAAGTTGTTGTAAGTAGGACTATTAGGTGACTGCAAAAAGTATCACCAGCACTAAGACCGTACCTAGAGATCAAAAGGTCAAATTTCAGAACTCTGCCTTGGAAAAGTTGCTGACCCCTGGACTAGATCACAACAGTCCCTTCTGACCTTAAAGTCAATAACAGAAGCTCCTAGGCACTAGAGTGATACAAAATATTAATACACAGTTTGCTTGGCTCCTTACTTCTGCAACAAGGTATGTAAATAAACCTTGGAGTCATTGTCTAAAGGATTTGTAAACAAATTTAATATTTTATGCAGCATACCATGTATATGTAGCAAATAGGTGAGTCTTCCCTGTAAGTGGGATGAGCCAAGAAAGCCACACCTAACATGCAGAAAGCAGATCACAGAATCAGCTAACGCTAGGACTGGAAGGGACCTTGAGAGGTCATTGAATCCAGCCCCTTGCCCTCATAGCAGGACCAAGTACTGTCCAAATCATTCCTGATAGACAGTTATCTAACCTGTTCTTAAACATCTCCAGAGATGGAGATTCCACACCCTCCCTAGGCAATCCATTCCAGTGTTTGACCATCCTGACAGTTAGGAACTTCTTCCTAATGTCCAACCTAAACCTCCCTTCCTGCAGTTTAAGCCCACTGCTTCTTGTTCTATCCTCAAAGGCCAAGAACAAGTTTTCTCCCTCCTCCTCCTGACACCCTTTTAGATACCTGAAAACCACAATCGTGCCCCCCCTCAATCTTCTTTTTTCATAACTAAATAAGCCCACTTCTTTCAGCCTTTCTTCATAGGTCACGTTCTCTAGACTTCTGATCATTCTTGTTGCTCATTTCTGGACTCTTTCCAAATTCTCCACATCTTTCTTGAAACATGGTGCCCAAAACTGGACACAATACCCCAACTGAGGCCTAACCAGCACAGACAGCGAAAGAATGGTTTCTCATGTCTTGTTCACAACACACCTGTTAATGCATCCCAGAATCATGTTTGCTTTTTTTTTTTTTTTTTTTTTTTTTTTTTGCAACAGCATCACACTGTTGACTCATATTTAGCTTGTGGTCCACTATAACCTGTAGACCCCTTTCTACCATACTCCTTCCTAGACAGTCGCTTCCCACTCCATGTGTGTGCGACTGATTGCTCCTTTCTAAGTGGAGCACTTTGCATTTGTCTTTATTAAACTTCATTCTGTTTACCTCAGAGCGGTTCTCTAATTTGTCCAGATTGTTTTGAATTTTGACCCTCTCCTTCACAGCAGCTGCAACCCTTACCAGCTTGCTACCGTGTGCAAACTTAATAAGTGTACTTTCTATGCCAATATCTAAATTGTTGATGATGATATTGAACAGAACCAGCCCCAAAACAGACCCCTGAATAACCCCACATCATACCTTTCCAGCAGGATTGAGATGCATATTAACAACTACTCTATCAGTACAGTTATCCAGCCAGTTTTGCACCCACCTTATAGTAGCCCCATCTAAGCTGTATTTGCCTAGTTTATTGATAAGAATATCATGTGAGACTGTACCAAATGCCCTACTAAAGTCTAGGTACACCATATCCACCACTTCTCTCTTATCCACAAGGCTCGTTAACCTATCAGATTGGTTTGACATGACTTGTTCCTTTACAAATCCATCCTGGCTGTTCCCTATCACTTTACCGCCTTCCAAGCATTTGCAGATGATTTCCTTAATTACTTGTTCCATTATCTTTCCTGGTACAAAAATTAAACTGACAAGTCTGTAGCTTCCTGTGCTGTTCTTATTCCCCTTTTTATAGATGGGCACTATATTTGCCTTTTTCCAGTCTTCTGGAACCTCTCCTGTCTCCCATGATTTTCCAAAGATGATGGCTAACGGCTCAGATACCTCCTCTATCAGCTCCTTGAGTATTCTAGGATGCATTTCATCAGGCCCTGGTGACTTGCAGACAACTTTTCTAAGTGATTTTTAACTTGTTTTCTTTTTATTTTATCTTCTAAACCTACCCCTTTCCCACTAGCATTCACTACATTAGGCATTCCTTTTTTAGGCTTCTCAGCGAAGACTGAAACAAAGAAGTCATTAAACATCTCTGCCATTTCCAAGTTGCCTGTTACTGCTTCTCCCTCCTCACTGAGAAATGGGCCTACCCTATCCTTGGTCTTCCTCTTGCTTCTAATGTATTTATAAGTCTTCTTGTTTCCCTTTATGCCTATTGCTAGTTTGAGCTCATTTTGTGCCTTTGCCTTTCTAATCTTGCCCCTGCATTCTTGTGTTGTTTGCCTATATTCACCCTTTGTAATTTGTCCCAGTTTCCATTTTTCATAGGATTCCTTTTTTATTTTGAGATCATGTAAGATCTCCTGGTCAAGCCAAGATGGTCTTTTGCTGTATTTTCTATCTTTCCTATGCAGTGGAATAGCTTGCTTTTGGGCCCTTAATAATGTCCCTTTGAAAAATGGGCAGATGGGCAGGCCAGGAACAGGAAGTATAAAAAGTGGGCCTTGTGGCTCACTTAGAGGGCAACAACTGCAAGAGGCAGATGCTTCCACTCTGCTACTGGAGTCAGAGCTTTCTGAGGACTTCTGCTGTTCTAAGGGTTGGTTCAAATTGGCTGAGCTACCACACATGCCCAAAGTTGAGGAGTGGTTGGGAATACTCCTTACAGTGCACATTGGGGAGATTGAGAACAACCCAGAGGTTCAACTACTTGCAGAGGAAAAGGGAAGAATTTGACCTCGGACAGCTGGCTACGATCCAACAAGGTCGCTGCTTGAGTGTTGTTCAGTACATTGCAGCTGGATCCTTGCAGATCCAGTGAAAAACCACACCGCCACTCTCAGGGGCTTGGGCTGGGATGTGGTGGAGTTGGTTGGCCAATGTCCCCCCACCATTCCACTGCTGGGGTACCAGCCTCCCCATCTTCAGCCACAAAGATTGTGAGAGTCTACCATCTGCTGAACTAATAGCCTGTACTTGGTGCTTGTCCCAGCCTGAGCCCTATATAGTTGGATGCTTGCCCTAGCCTGAGGGCCGATGCTCTACACCACTGGTACGCTGCCCTGCCCGAGGGCTGGGGTCCTTAGATTATGTGCTGCTCTGCCCTCTGAGGGTTGAAATTATAATATGTTTAGTGCCTTGATTCCCTGTATCACGCGCTATTCTACTAACCAAAGGGATTGCATCCTGAGACTGCTAACTTCCCCTTCATCTTAGGCTGTTGGTCTAGCAGTGTGCCAGCAAAGAGAAAGTTTCTCAGAATGACAGCAAGGGAGCACCATATATGCCTACAGCATGGCTTATACCATCCTCTAGGGTTAGATCTGGCAAAACATTTTCTAAGGTAGAGGTGTTTAACAGTTGTGCTAAGCTTGCAGTCCGGCGTAGACTAAGCCTAACAGAAATACAGCTAATGTGGCTCCACTAAAAAGACAAAACAAAGATTAAACAGTTGATGTCAGCCGGAGAGGGATCATTAAAAACATTAACAGCTTGTTGTAGGATAAAGTATCTTTTAAAGCTAATTCTGTTATAGTACACTAGTTACATCTCTGCCTTCCTGTGGGCTGCCATGCCATTTTTTTACATTCCTACTGATTTGGCTAACAGACTGAAGAATAACTTTCTTCTATTTCCATTCCCAACTCACTGGAAGGAGTACAGAATCTTCTGAATAACTGAAGCATTTCAGAAACTAAGACAGTCACACAAATTTTGAATATCAAGGATAACTAGTACACAATTAAACTAGTAGTAACAGAGAGGAAGCCGTGCTAATCAAAACAAAAAGCAGTCAAGTAGCACTTTAAAGACTAGCAAAATAGTTTATTAGGTGAGCTTTCGTGGGACAGACCCACTTCTTCAGACCATAGCCAGACCAGAACAGACTCAATATTTAAGACACAGAGAACCAAAAACAGTATGCAAGGAGGACAAATCAGAAAAAGATAAATAATTTGCTCACCTTGATTATCTTTTTCTGATTTGTCCTCCTTGCTTACTGTTTTTGGTTCTCTGTGTCTTAAATATTGAGTCTGTTCTGGTCTGGCTATGGTCTGAAGAAGTGGGTCTGTCCCACGAAAGCTCACCAATTAAACTAGTAGCATGACTCAGATCGACATTGCTTAGTTCCACTTACCTCTGAGCCCACATTTGGAGGTCGAGGGGCTCAACAGAAAAAACCCACCCATTCACTCCCCTTACTCATCTCCTAACACTTCAATCAAGTTATTCAACATAACAAGCAGTCCTGTAGCACTTTAAAAACTAAAACATTTATTGGATAATGGGCATTTTTGGTGGATCAAAACCCCCTTCTTCAGATTAAAAGAACAACACACGAGATTAAAAGAACAAATGGAGTGGAACCTGTTTAAACTCAGTTCAGGTCTGATCATTCTAGATTTCACTGCATTACAATTAACCAATGTCAGTTCCACTGAATGAAGTTGCGCTGGGAGATACTGGTCTTCGAACACCTTACAGACAAAAAAGGCAAGGCTGTGAAAACAGATTCCAACCGTGTTTCTGTTCCCTTGATACTGCCCCCGTCATCTTCGCGCCACTAGGAAGACACCTTCTTCCTCCCCGCTCTGAACAGAAAACGCACAAAGGAAGAACTGGCCCCCGCCATTTGTAAAGCGCTGGCTCTGCCTCGGGCGCCCGCCCAGCAAATGAGGAAGCGGCAGAGATAGATACAGCGAGCGCTGCGGAGTCCTCGCGCAGCACCCGGCGGCCGCCAGCCCCGCAGCTCCCTGCTCTGCCGCCGCACAGACTAGCATGTGCGCCGCTTCCGGCGCATGAGGCGGCCTGCTGCCCGCGCTAACAATAGGGCGGACGAGAGGCTGGCGGGAGGCACGAGGCAGGGAGCGGGCTGGGACTGGGGATGGCGGGCCCGGGCAGACAGGGAAAGCGACTCCCGGGACAGGACCGCGTGCGGAGGAGCCGCGCGCCCGCCCGGCCCGGCTGGGCGGCAAGAGGGAGAGGAACTCAAGGTGACATCTTGGGCTGCGAGAGAAAGGGACAGTCGCCCCCCCACCCCCGAGCCCAGCCTCACCTGGCACCTGCAGACGATGTCGGCGTCCTGCGCCAGCAGATCCACCAGCTTGCCCTTGCCCTCGTCTCCCCACTGGGCCCCCAGCACCACAGTCACCTTGTTGCCTGGCGGCCGCGCGACACACCCACCGTTAGGCACGGGGCGGGGGGAGGC
Source organism: Carettochelys insculpta (assembly GCF_033958435.1). NCBI lineage: Eukaryota > Metazoa > Chordata > Testudines > Carettochelyidae > Carettochelys > Carettochelys insculpta. The sequence continues at coordinate 67,525,872 of NC_134139.1, read as the reverse complement.
GCCATTCTCAGACATGGTTGCCGCCGAAGGCTCCTTTCCTGCTCCCCGGGCAGGGCACACATGAGGCGGCAAGAACGCGCTCAACGCCTCTTCCCCAGACCCCGCCTCCTCCTCCGCCCAGCCGGGAAATGCCGCGGTTGCATCCAGGTGGCGGCCCGACTCCCCCCTCCCTCGCCGGCCTGCGGCCCCGCCCCTCTTAGCGGCAGCTCTCAAATTCACCTCACGGCCGGAACTACATTTCCCGGCATGCAGCACGGACCTACCCCGCCGCGCGCTGCACGGAGCGTGCGCAAAGCGTGATAGGGCGAGTAGTCCCTGGGGGCAGCACCTGTGGGAGCGGTAGAACAAGCGTTACTGCGTGGGGCTGACCTCAGGGAGGGAGTGTGTGTGCTGGAGGGAGCACTGCAGCTGCTGCTGCCTCGCCTCGCCCTTCCCGCGCAGCGGGTGGGAGCGCCAAACAGTTGCCTTTGAACGTCCCATCCTGCCAGATACCCGGTCCGTTGTCACGTGACAGTGTGGGTGGCGGTTTGGGGCTGTTATAAGGCGGGACTATGGCGGGAGCGGCGGAGCTGCGATGGGGCGCTCGAGGGGGGGCGCTGTTGTTGCTGTGGCTGGGTGGATGCTGCAGCTTGTGGAGGTGGGAGCTGGGGGGTGATGGTGAGAAAACGGATGGGGACAGAATGAAAGGGGAGGTGGGCTGCCAGTGCACAGCTCATCATCCCTTCCTCACCCCCGCCCCCAGCGCGCGTGCGCATGCACACGCACACACTTGGGATGGTGCCAGAGAGATAGCCCTGTTAGTCTGTATTCTATCAAAACCAAAAAGCAGTGGTGTAGCACTTCAAAGACTAAGAAAATGACTAATTAGGTGATGAGCTTTCGTGGGACAGACCCACTTCTTCACATCGCAGCCATACCAGAACAGACTCAATATTTAAGGCACAGAGAACCAAAAATTATTGTTAAGGTTGGCAAGTCAAAAGAGCAGAGGGACGGTGGGGAGAAGAGTTAAGAGTTAGATAAAACATCAAAGTTTGTAAAAGAGTCCTTGTAATGGGTCAGGTAATTGCTGTCCCTGTTCAAACCACCTGTTAATGTATTGAATTTGAGTATGAATGTTAATGAGCATTCCCTCTGTAGATGGTTATTAAAGGCCCTTTTCAGTAGAACACAAACTTTCGGGTCTTTCACAGAATGGCCCACTCCATTAAAGTGCTGGCTGACAGGTTTGTGTATTGGAGTTTTTTCTTGTCTGTTCTATGTCCATTCATTCTTTGTCAAAGTGTTTGCAGTCTGTTCTATATACATAGTGTGTGGGCATTGTTGGCACATGATGGCATATATGATGTTAGTTGAACAGAAGAATGTGTCCATGGTCCTGTAATTAACGTGGTTAGATCCAGTGATGGTATCTCCAGAGTAGATGTGTGGACAAAGTTGTTGCAAGGAGCAGTTCCAGTTTTAGTATTATTGTGTTATAGCCTGTGGTTGCTAGTGAGACTCCTCATGAGGTTGGGAGGTTGTCTATAGGAAAGAACTGGCCTGTCACCTAGGGCCTTCTGGAGTGTGGCATAATGATTTACGGTAGGTTGTGGATCTTTAATGATGTTTTGCAGTGGTTTGAGTTGGGGGCTGTAGGTAATGACAAGTGGTATTCTGTTATTGGCTTTTTTAGGCCTATCTTGGAGTAGTTGGTTCCTGGGTATGTGTCTGGCCCTGTCAATTTGTGTTTGTTTTTTTTTAATTTTCTCAGTATGTAATTCAGGTTTATGAATGTTTGGTAGAGTTCTTGTAGTTCTCGGTCTCTGTTAGTAGGATCAGAGCAGGTGGATGGAAGCTAGAAGCATGGAAGTAAGTGTAGGTATGTACAGCCACAAGACATTTTGTTTAATGTTGCCCACGCATGGGGTTGTCAGAGCCTGCTGGTTTCCATTCATATAGATTATTTTTCTCTATGGCTACATCTACACTAGAAGCATCTGTCAATAGAGCTTACTGTCAACAGAGAAACTGCAGCAGAAACTGTTGACAGATAGTAACAGAGAGGAAGCCATGCTAGTCTATACGCTATCAAAACAGAAAGCAGTCAAGTAGCACTTTAAAGACTAGCAAAACAGTTTGTTGACAGATAGCTGTTACACAACTTGCTCTGTCGACAGAGAACTGCCAGATTGCACTGCCCTCTGGTGACAGAAAGCAGAATAAAGCAGCAGTAATGAAGCACTTTTACAGAATCATAGGGCTGGAAGGGACGTCAGGAGGTCATCTAGTCCAGCCCCCTGCTTCAAGCAGGATCAACCCCTCCTAAGTCATCCCAGCTGGGACTTAAAAACCTCAAGGGATGGAGAATCCACCACCTCTCTAGGCAACACATTCCAATGCTTCACCACCTGCCTGGTGAAGTAGTTTTTCCTAATATCTAACCCACACCTTTCCCTCTTCAACTTTTGACCATTACTCCTTGTTCTGCCATCTGACACCACTGAGAACAGTTTCTCACCCTCCTTTTTAGAGCTCCCCTTCAGGAAGTTGAAGGCTGCTATTAAATCACCTCTAAGTCTTCTCTTCTGTAAACTAAACAAGCCCAAATCCTTCAGCCTATCCTCATAGGTCTTGTGCTCCAGACCCTTAATCATTTTTGTTGCCCTTCACTGAACCTGCTCTAGCAAATCCACATCCTTTTTATACTGGGGGGCCCAAAACTGGACACAATTCCAGATGTGGCCTCACCAGTGCCGAATAAAGAGGAATAACTACTTCCCTAGATCTGCTCAAAATGTTCCTCCTAATGCACCCCAGTATGCCGTTAGCTTTCTTGGCTACAAGGGCACACTGTTTACTCATACCCAGCCTTTCATCCACCATAACCCCTAGGTCCCTTTCCATCGTACTGCTGCTGAGCCAGTCGGTCCCCAGCCTGTAACAATGTTTGGGATTCTTCCGCCCCAGGTGCAGGACTCTACACTTCTCCTTGTTGAACCACATCAGATTTCTTTTGGCCCAGTCCTCCGATTTATCCAGGTCCCTCTGGATTCTCTCTCCAACCTCCAACGTATCTACCTCTCCCCCCCAGTTTTGTGTCATCTGCAAACTTGCTGAGGGTGCAACCCAGTCCATCATCCAGGTCATTAATAAAGATGTTGAATAACACCGGCCCCAGAACTGAGCCTTGCGGCACTCCGCTTGAAACAGACCACCATCCAGATATTGAGCCATTGACCACTACCTGTTGGGCCCGACTATCAAGCTAGCTTTCTATCCATCTTATAGTCCAAGGATCCAATCCATATTTCCTTAACTTATGGACAAGAATGTTGTGGGAGACTGTATCAAAAGCCTTGCTGAAGTCAAGGTATATCACATCCACTGACTTCCCCATGTCCACAGAGCTTGTTACCTTGTCATAGAAGCTAATCAGATTGGTCAGGCAGGACTTGCCAACGTGGATTCACCCGGGGCTACTTTTGATCATTTTCCCCTCTTCCAAGTGCTTCAAAATGGATTCCTTGAGGATTCCCTCCATTATTTTCCCAGGGATTGAGGTAAGGCTGATGGGTCTATAGTTCCCTGGATTGTCCTTCTTTCCTTTTTTTAAAGATGGGCACTATGTTTACCTTCTTCTAGTCATCTGGTATCTCCCCCGATCTCCAAGAGTCTTCAAGGATAATGGCCAAATGTTCAGCAAAGACCTCTGCCAATTCCCTCAGTACCCTGGGGTGCATTAAATCCAGACCCATGGATTTGTGCACATCTAGTTTTTCTAGATAGCTCAGAACTTGTTCCTTCGCCACAGATGGCTGCCCTCCACCTTCCCATACTGCATCATCTAGGACCCTCATGGGGAAGTTGACTTTGTCCGTGAAGACTGAGGCAAAAAAAGCCTTGAGTACTTCAGCTTTTCCTGCATCATCTGTCAGTAGGTTACCTCCCTCATCCAGTAATGGCCCCACACCTTCTCTGATAACCCGTTTATTGTTCACATGGCTGTAGAAGCCCTTCTTGTTACTCTTCACATCCCTTGCCAGCTGCAGTTCCAATTGTGCTTTTGCTTTCCTGATTACTGCCCGGCATTCTCCAGCCATATGTTTATACTCCTCCTTAGTCAACTGTCCACGTTTCCATTTCTTGTATGCATCCTTTTTGAATTTAAGCTGACTAAGGTTTTCCCTGTTAAGCCAAGCTGGTTGCCTACCATGTTTGCATTTCTTACTACGCACCGGGATTGTTTTACTACGCACGGGATTGTTTAAAGACTAACAAAGACTTTTGTGAGCTTTTGTGGGACAGACCCAATCTTCAGATCATCACCAAATAAATCATTTTGTTAGTCTTTAAAGTGGTACACTTCTGCTGCTTTGTTTTGTTGGAGTACAGACTAACACTGCTACATCTCTGTTACTAGAAAGCAGAATGTCAGCTCTGCAAACAGGGCTGCCTGGCAACCGGAAACCCTCTCTGTCGACAGAGTGTTAGACCTCAGTTTTTTGAGGGATGACATTGTCGAGGCAAACACAGAGCTCTTTTGAGAGTCTGACAGAACGCTTTATGCGTGTAGAAGCTCCCTGAGTTATGTTGACAGACATCAGACTGTTGACTCCCCACTCTGCCCCTCTCAGATCTGCAGAGGTGCTCCTGTTGAGGATACACACCACTTTAGTAATGACAGTGGTGGCTGTAAGTTGACGTAAGTTTTTAGTGTAGACAACAATACCCTAAGTAAGCCATGATTGCTCTGCCTCCTGGAGGGGCTAAGTATTGGCATGCTTGTTATTAGGTAGAAAGCCCAGGAACCTACAAAGCCACAGGAAGTTTCCAGATGGTTCGGTCATGAGTGTTTTCCTCAGACTCTACTAAACCTACATTTTATTAGGTTGCACTGTTCTGCTATAGGTGATAACTTTCCATCTAACTGCAAAGCTGACATTCTAATGGTCATTACCTATTTAATGGCACTTCCAACAAAGTAGGACTGTCATCCCTGATAAGATATCTTAGCCTAAATCTAATTTGAGTACTTATTGTTCTTACATTTTTTGCTGCAGTTTCAGTTAAATACTATATTCTTCACTTCCTGTCCTAAACAGTTGCATAGTGTTGCTATGTGCTGACATAGGACTCCTGAGAAGTGGTTACATATCATTAATGTGCAAGTAATTCTAGTTTGTTATATACAAATATAATGCAAAATTCAGCCGCCATTTACGTCAGTGTAAATTCAGACTAAGTCTACTGACTTTGAATTTGGTTCATGATTTATGGATTGTAATTTTGTGCTTTCACACAGCCATTTCCTGGGTTCCTGAATAGCTTTGTGATCTCCAGAATATTGTGATAACATTATACTGTTTTACGATGTAATTCTAATGCTGCTCTCTAAAATGTATCATAGAGTCTCTCTGCTTTACATTTTTTTTATTTGAAGAAGAAATTAATTTGACATTTATACCATAGTGCATTTCCTTTGCAGGTATAAAACTAATGTAGAAAACTATGTTCTCTTCACTACCAGAACCACTGTAAGTGTTATTTAATAATGATCAAACCAAATCAATCTTGATTTGTAATACAAGACACTCAGCTTCTATTTGAGTATATTAAGGATGGATATTTGTGTATATTAAGGATCTCAAAGACCCTTTATTTTGTAAAGTCTTACTATTGCAAAGTACAATAGATTTTGCTGTATATAAGATGATTTTTCTGTAAGAATATGTCAGAACCAATTCAGGAAGGCACACGTTACTTCACAGTAGAAAGTTGTCACACCCTCTGCTTAAGGAGAAAAACTACTGCTTACACCAAGTTCTTAGATCCAAGAACCAAGTTTCATTTGCATAGGTACAGAGTCCTACACCCAGTGACCAAATGAGTTGTAGTAGGCAAGTGAACTGGCTATGTCGCAAGAGGAAAGGCAGAGATTCTGGGTTCCAATATGCTCTTTTATACATGTATTTATATATACTTATATTATACTTTAGCAAAACCCCCTTTTCTTAATTTCTTACCCCAAGTCTTTCCTTCCCTACTGGTTAATATTTATTGCTGTACGTTGTGTTCTAAATTGTACAACACATTATTTCTCTTTTTAGCGGTAATATCACTATCATACTACTTGACAGACACTTTTGCTGTTCTAAATTGCACAACACATTATTTCTCTTTTTAGCAGTAATATCACTATCATACTACTTGACAGACACTGTTTGCTGCAAGTCTTATTTTGGTATCAAAGAGAAACAGCCGAGCTGGCTTTTATATTCAAATTCGGCACATTAACACATGGTTTAAACCAGGATGGGTACTTTCTGAGTCACTATAGGGGCTCGTCTGCATACTTAGCTTAATCTAATTCTTGACCTTCTCCCCTCCCCCACTCTCTGATTTGCTCACCTTGATCATTTTTTTCTGATTTGTCCTCCTTGCTTACTGTTTTTGGTTCCCTGTGCCTTAAATATTGAGTCTGTTCTGGTCTGGCTATGGTCTGAAGAAGTGGGTCTGTCCTACGAAAGCTCACCTAATAAACTATTTTGCTAGTCTTTAAAGTGCTACTTGACTGCTTTTTGTTTTGATAGTGTATAGACTAGCACGGCTCCCTCTCTGTTACTATTCATCTCTTAAAAAGTCATACAGAGCTTATAAAAACTAAACTTGAGCATGCAGGCTTAAAAAAAACCTACCCATACATTGTTTATACATCTACTTATAGATTCCTAATAAATTATTCACAAAATAAACATTGGTTCTTTAGCAGGTTATATAGAGTACATTCATGTAAGCCTTAATCTCTTAAATTTTATCACATGGGTTTATTAAATATACCGTTCAATAACATGGCTATGAAACATGTTAAATCTTGACAAAATTTCAAACAATACAGTTGCAGAAACCCATTTTCAAAAGAAAACACATTTTTTAATTTAGAATCTAGACCATGGGTGAGCAAAATCAGGACTGGGGGACAGATCCTGCCCTCCAAGCACTTCTCTGCAGCCCACCCAGCTGACTCGCAGAGTGTGCATACTTTCAGCCAGCAGCATGTGTTCAGCTGACTCTCCCCTGTACCTTGTTCTATCTGACATTGGTGAAATGACCATTATGATCCACCAATGCCTACAGCACTATGGAGAAATACCCCTCACCATTTATTTACTCTGTGGCAAGGTGGTCTGGTTCCAAGATAGGGATGTGCATTCCATCTGTCTCCCAGGTGTAGTTAGGCAGCCACATGGTGTCAAAACCATCCACTACGTTCTGCACGTCTCCCAGAGTCACTCTTTCGTAGCAGAAGTGTACTGATTGCCTTGGCTCTCTGGATCACAGCAGCCCCCACTGTAGATTTGCCCACTCCAAATTGATTGCCCAGTGACTGGTAGTTGTCTGGTATGCAAGCATCCACGCAGCAATTCCCACATGTTTCTGAATTGTCAAATCAGGTCTTATTTTGGTATCACAGCGCTTTAGGGTGGGGGAAAGCAATTTGCAAAGTTCCCTATAGAGGGTCTAATGAATGCAAAAGTTTTGTAGCCACTGTTGATCACTCCATACCTACAGCACAGTGCAGTCCCACCAGTCCGAGCTTGTTTCACAGTGCCAGAATTGGCACTCTACTGTATGCAAAGCATCAAGAACAGCCAGCATCTCCCCATTTCCCTTCCAGTGTTTCACATTGGTATATATGTCCATTTTCTTCCTGATGTCTTTATTGCTGTCATGGCTGCTTAGTCTTTGAGCATATCACAGCAAAATGTGTGAGGTGCTCATAACATTTTCCACATCTTTAAGCTGCACAGGCTCCATGCTAGCCTTGCAATGGCACCTGCACGGACATGTAAAAAGAACACACAAACACTTTTTTCTGCCATTGCTTTCCAACGGGAGAGGGGGGGTGAAGAGCACTATGGGATGCTGATGTCACACAACCACAATCACCCATGGCACACTTTTTCCTATCACACACTGGGACAGAAACCCACAATGCAATGGGGCAGTAGGAACTATGGGATAGGTACCCACAGTGCATTGCTGAAAAAGTCAAACTCTGGCAACTTAATGGGGACACGCTCTGTTGACTTTGTAAGTGTGGACATGCACCCTTGACTTTACAAAATCAGATGCTAGAAAATTGACCTTAACAAATTCAAACTAAATTATTAGTGTAGACATACCCCCAGAAGCTTAGCCAGCAGCAGCCAACAAACAAATATTGTGTGACTGTTGCACATACCGGCTGTGTCTACACTACAGAGATCTTTCGAAAGAAGCCCTTCCAGAAGATTTCTTCCAAAAGAACTTTTGAAAGAGTGCGTGCACACCCAAAAAAGTGGATCGAAAGAGGGATCTGCTCTTTCAAAGGACAGGATCCACACAGCCCCTGCTCTTTCGAGCCAGGGATTGAAAAATCAGGCCCCATGAGGACTGCTATTTCGAATAAAAGGTCCTGCAGAGCATCAACACATGTTTTCTTTCAAAAAGAAGCTTTCAAAAGGAGGGGTTCTTTCTGAAATGGGAAAGGAAGAGTGATTTCTAAAGGAGCTCTGCATTCTTTCGATTTATGTTAGAACACTTTTTGTGCATAGACTCTCCGTGGGATCTTTTGAAAGAGCCCTTCTTTCAAAAAATCTTTCAAAACAACTTGCTAGTGTAGACTCAGCCACTCAATCTGTGTCACACACACACACAGAGTCACTGCAGCACACAATCTGTCGCAAAGTCTGTCTCGCACACAGGCTGCTTCTACACTAGCCCCCTTCTTTCAAAAGGGGCATGGTAATGAGGCAGTTTGGAAGATGCTAATGAGTCCCTGATATGAATATGCAGTGCCTCATTAGCATAATGGCAGCCACACACAATTTGAAAGTGCTGCTTTCGAAAGACACACTGCCCTCATAGCCAGGGGCCTTCCGAAAGGACGCCCTGATTTCAAAAGCCCCTTCTTCATATTTGGTTTTAGGAAATGCAAGGTGGCACTTCAAAGTTTAATACTTCAAAGTTGCCATGGGGGAGAATTAGCTTAATGAAATGCTGCATATGCACCACAGCCCTTCATTTATAATCTCTTGACGTCCTACTTAACATGCCCTTATGTTGCATGTTAATAGCTTTCAATAGTAGCGAACTGTGTTCCCGTGGAGGAAATAGGAATCCTTATGGATGTAATGGACCTATAGGAGAAGAGAAAGATAAAGACTAGTTTATGCTCACTGGCATAGCTTCCTGTGGGTGTCACAAAGATTGTACTTTTCAACAAGATTTAATAATTAAAAACTTGGTAAAAGTTTTTAAAATCTCTATACAGTTAGATATAATGCAAGAGGTTATATATTTGCATATGCTACAAAAGTTCTCTACTTTTTGTTTAGATATATTTAGAGTATGAAGGAACTTCATTTGTGGAATGGGAAATTTCTTCATTATGTATTGTTTCAAATAGAAGGTAAGAATTGAAAAATTGAGTGATAGCACAGTGGTAACTCACATTAGAATAGAATAGAACTGGAAGGAACCTCAAGAGGTTGAATCCAGTTCCCTGCACTCACAGCAGGATCCAGCACCATCTGCATCATCCCTGACAGATGTTTGTTTAACCTACCACTAGGTGCTTGAAAACTGTTGACTTCGTGATAAGCAAAGCTAGATCAATTTTAAGTACTTAAGGAAATTCAATCCAAAGTTTAAGGTGGTCATGTTTGTATACATATCAAATAAGATGGGCTTCTGTTAAATCTGGCAAGGGTTAATTTGGAGATCTTTTGGAAAACAAAGTGATTTTATTTCTCTTAAGAACTGTGAAGAACAGATCCCTTGCTTCATGATGACAGTTGTGGGTTGAGATTTACAGAGGAGAATTTATATGGGCAATGCTCTGTAAAATACATATTCTTTCTATCTCAGAGATGTAAGGGAGCTGTAGTAAGTGCTGAACAGTATTCTCTGTTTTGTTTTTAAATGGGAGCTGTCTGATTCCTCACATTTGGAGCATCTACTGTTTTCAGGAGGAAGACTCTAATTTAGGCATTAAACTGGTCAAAGGTTCCAAGGTGAATAATGTTAAATACAAATCAGCTGTGACTGAGGCTGATGGCATGAAATCTTTTTGCCTTGGTATTCGTATTTGATCATTTAATGGCCAAGGTACCGAATGCATTTGTGAGTTCCAGATTAGACTGCATTAGGAACAAGAAACCCCAAATGCTGTTGTTTTCAAAGTATCTGTGCCACAAATGAATGATTACTTAAGATGTGGTACAACCTTTAAAAGGATTTCAGATTCACAGGTATTACAGCTCTTATGTTCATAGCACTGAGATCCAAAACTGCCTACAGTGGTTTCCACTGCAGCTTTAATTTGCCTCTCTTCTTGTGTGTTTATGTATAATATGTTCTTCAAATTATGGTGTTAATAAGATTATTTGAATGTACAACCAGATATCACATATTTAAATACATTTGAATGATTGCACATTCAGGTATATATACCCATGTGTTAAAGTGAATGTACTATCATTAGATTGCAAAGTAAAATCCAGATGCAAAGTGCAGTTGTTACCTCCAAAATCCAGACTCAAGGCACCCCAGCAATAATTTGCCTCTTTCAATAACTCATTTGTTTGTATTGGTAGGTGAAAGGAGATGGCCTATCTGAGAGGAATTACCAGGGTTTTATTAGGGGCTCTCCAATGACCTTCAGGAAAGTCCCCAGAACAGACTAACTCTGTTTGCTCTTAGGTGGGTATGGATATAGCTTTCATAGAATTATAGGGCTGGAAGAGACTTCAGGAGGTCGTCAAGTCCAACCACCTGCCGAAAGCAGGGCCAACCCCAACTAAATTATCCTAGCCAGGGCCTTCTCAAGCTGGGACAAAAAGCCCTCTAGGGAAGGAAATTCTAACCCCTCCCTAGGTAACACATTCCAGAGTTTCACCACTCTCATAGTGAAACGGTTTTTCCTGGTATCCAACCTAGACCTTTCCCATCGCAATTTGAGACCATTGCTCCTTGTTATGTCATTTGTCACCACTGAGAACAGCCACTCTACATTATTTTGACCCCCGCCCCCACTCTTCAGAAAGTTGAAGGGTGCTATCAAATCGCCCCTCGCTCTTCTCTTTTGTAGATTACATAAACCCAAATAAGCCTGAAGCCTTTCCTCATAACTCTTGTGCACCAACCTCCTAATCATTTTTGTCACCATCCACTGGACTTTCCAGTGCATCCACATCCTTTCTGTAATGGGGGACCCAGAACTGGAAGCAAACTCCAGATGCAGCCTCACCTAAAGATGCCCAATAAAGGGGAATAATCACCTCCCGGGATCTATTGGCAATGCTCCTGCTAATGCAAACCAGTATGCCGTTAGCCTTCTTGGCTACAAGAGCACACTTTTGGCTCATATCCAGCTTCTCATCCACTGTAATCTCCAGGTCCTTTTCTGCAGAACTGCTGCTTAACCAGTCAGTTCCCAGTCTGTAGCAGTGCTTTAGATTATTCTATCCCAAGTGCAGGACTCTGCACTTGTCCTTGTTGAACCTTCCCGAGTCATCTGTCCAAGCTTCCACTTCTTGTAAGTTTCCTTTTTTGCACTTAAGCTCATCGAAGATTTCTCTGTTAAGCCAGGCTGGTTGCTTACCATATTTGCTTTTTACTGCATATTAGGATGGTGCATTCCTGTGCCTTTTATAAAGTTTCTTTTAAATACAGCCAATTTTGCTGGACTCCTTTCCATCTCAAGTTAGCATCCTAGGGGACCCTATCCATCAGTTCTCTGATGTAGTCAAAAGTCTGTTTTTCTGACATCCAAGGTCTGTATTTTGATATTCTCCTTTCTTCCTTTGGTCAGGAGCCTGAAGTCAGCCATCTCATGATTACTACTGCCCAGATTGCCACCCACATCTACTTTCCCTACCAGTTCCTCCCTGTTTGTGAGCAGCAGGTCGAGATGAGAATAGCCCCTGGTTGGTTCCTTCAGCATTTACACTAGGAAGTTGTCCCCAACATTCTCCAAAACTTCCTGGATGGAAGAGTGATTGACATCTTAGCTGCTGGGGGAGACATCCCCATGGCAGCTGCAAAGTCCCCACTATCTTAACCACTGGGGGAGACTTCCGCATGGCAGCAGCAAAGCCCCCCAGTATCTTAACTGCTAGGGGACAATTCCCCACAGCAGCAGCAAAGCTCAGAATATCTTTCCCCCCCTTGGAGCCCTAAATGTGTGACTGGCAGCATGGTCAGCACTGAATGGCAGTCACATCCTTTTATTGGGTTGGGGGCTACCACAAGATGTGGCTGAGGGCAGGAAAGACCCAGACTGTGTGGTGTCTGTGGAGGACGGAAAGGGTTTGCACACAAATGTCAACCGCTGAGAAGAATTTCTCGGTGTGTTATGCAACCACAACCCCAGCACAGCTTTGTTGACATGTGGTACAGTGGGGCAGGGCTGGCACCAGGCAGCGCAGAAAATAATAGCAAGTGTACAGACAGAGCTGCAAACTCCCTACAGGGGCTATTTGAATGGGTAGATGCACTCACAGCACTAATAGCATAGAAATAAAGAAGACATTTCTCAGGCTGTCATACCAACATGAGCCTACAGCTAAAGGCTTGTTGCTCCCGCTTGTACATTGACATGCTTCCTTTTACTGGAGAGCAGCCGCCAGAGAGTAGCAGCGAGAGGGGCTTTGTGGGTTACATACGGGACACCTCTGGAGGCTAATAAATTCGATTTTGAGACATTGTGCTTCCACACTTGCCTTTAATCGAACTTCTGAATTCAAGCTTGACTCTATACCCACCAGGTAACTGTGATTTTGTAATCTCAAGATTAGTGCACCCAGAATTGAAGACATTCATGTGATAAAACTGAGCTAACTGAAAATTCGAGTTTATCTTTTAGTGGAGATACAGTCTATACCTACACATCTACACTATAAGATAACTTTGAATTTAAGGCAGTTAGCTCAATATTACGACGTTACTGTCTTCATTGTAAATACCATTAGCTCAATTTAGGGTGCGGTAATATTGATATGATAACATTGTCGAAGCCAGCTGGGTGTAGCTATCAGTGCCCCAAGATGGAGTTCCTGGTTCTGTCTCTACCTCTGCAAGCTGAGCACTTGGTTTTTTTATGCGCTGGCCAGCCCCTGCCCTGCCACACTATGTGACAGCTAGGTTGTGGAGGGGGTTGTTTTTGTATGAGAGGCTGAGAAACTTCTTTTCTTTACTTTACATTTTTGCAGGGCCCCCCTCCCTTTCCCACAGGCAGCATGGAGTTGGGGTCTTTCCTGCACCCAACCACATCAGGTGGCTAGCCCCTCTTCTGTGGCCAGAAGCAGCCCAGATCCACCCTGCCTCCATTACTGCCCTGCCAGAGCTGCCAACAGCAACAAACAGGCCAGGACAGTGGGAGAGTATGGAGGTGGGGAGAGGAGATGGGAGGGAGGCCCTGGGAAGTTCATGATTGGATGTTCATTTCTCAGATATCCTGAAAAGGCTCCCCAGTTGTTTTGTTCCCTGGCCCCCCAGGCATTGGTGAGCATAGCAAGCAGGCAGGGCAGCCCCCTAGTATCAGTTTAAAACTAGGAGAGTAGAAGCATTACGACCCCATAATGTGGATGGAGTTATACTGGCCTGAAGGTGCTTTATATTGTGAAGTACAGTTTATGGTGTGTCTACACTCTGAGCACTACAGTGACACAGCTACTACAGTAGCATGAACATTTAATACAGTGACAGAGGGGATTTTTGCCTTTACTATAGCAAATCCACCTCTCCAAGAAGCAGTAGTAATGGTGATGGAAGAATTCTTCCATCAGCCTATAGGTATCTACATGGGGCTTAGTTTGACTTAATTATGTTGCAGTTTTACACAGCCCTGAGCAAGGTGGCTAGGGTAACCTAAAGTTTTAGATGTAGACCAGGCTGTTGTCTGTCTCATAAGTGTAAAAACATAGGCTATATTGGTGTAAGGTACTCATACACTAGCTTAACTGGGTTCACACTAGGGATTGTGCTCATTTAACTATTATGGTATGAAAACACCAGTCCTACCTGAAATAGTTACCTGGGTACAAAAACTGTGTAGACTGAGTCTAAGCTGCAAACCTTCTGAGCACATTGATTTTCAACTGAATGTTTTGAGCTGAATCTAATGATAGTACATTCAAAAATGTGGGAGAATAAGAAAGATGAAGGGTTCACTCAGGATGAAAGATGGAGAGGAATTGTGTCCTAGGTCAAAGTTAAGACTGAGTGAACCAGTCAGAAGTGCATATGTCTGGCATTAAGTTGTATTAGATAGCTGCCTGTTTATTTTTAATTACCATAGTTCACCTACAACAACACTGACCTGTCCCGTCCCTGGTATTCACAGGATTAAAGCACAAGTTATAAATGAGGTAAGCTGTCAATAGTAACTAAGAAATTCATGGTGCACTGTGATCACATTTCTATGTTTTTAATGATTATGCAGTATTTGCCAGAGAGTCCTTCCTCTTCAGTGGTTCACAAACTAGATATGAGTAAACAGTATATTTTTTTTTTGTTGGAAAAAAAAGTTTGGGTTGTAAGCAAGATTCTAGCAATAATTCTTCCACTCAGAAGTGATCAGGCCTCAACTGGAGCATTGTGTCCAGTACTGGCTGCCACACTTCAGAAGAGATATAGACAAACTGGAGAAAGTCCAGAAGAGATCAACAAAAATGATTAAAGGTCTAGAAAACATGATTTGTTGGGAAAGATAGATCAAAATGGGTTTGTTTAGTCTAGATAAGAAAACACTGTGGCTGGGTTTACACAGAGCTGCTCTCCCAGCAGCTCCATGCTAATGAGCAGCCTCACAGTTGCAAATGACTGCTCATTAGCATGGTCCCACAGCTCATTAGCATAGCTGCGCGAGCTCTTGCTCTCAGTGGGGGGTGCTGGCGGTAAAGAGGCCATATGGACATGCCCCTGCCAGCAAAAAGACCCTCTGTCACCAGCCCCTTATGCCTGGAAAAGACCTCATGCAGCTATGCTCATAAGCCATGGGACCATGCTAATGAGCAGCGATTTGCAATTGTGAGGCTGCTCATTAGCATGGAGCTGCCAGGAGAGCAGCTCCATATAGACCCAGCCTGCAGGTGGAAACGATAACAGACTTAAAGTATGTAAAAGATTGTTATAAAGAGGAGGGTGATAAATTGTTCTCTTTATCCACTTAGGACAGGACAGGAGGTGATAGGCTGAAATTGCAGCAAAGAAGATTTAGGTTAGACATTAGGAGAAACTTCCTAACAGTACGAATAGTTAAGCCCTGGAACAAATCACCAAGGAAGTTGTAGAATCTCCATTATTGGAGGTTTTTATTAAGAGATTAGGCCAGAGGTGGGCAATAAGTGGCCCATGGGCTGGATATGGTTCTTCAGTGTTAGCCCCTGGAAGGCCACTTGTGCTGTATTTATTTGCATGTCCGCATGTCTGCTTGCAGCTCCCATTGACTGCAGATCGCTGTTCCTGGCAAATGGTAGCTGCAAGAAGTGGCACAGACTAAGAAACCACTTCCCGCAGCTCCTGTTGGCCACGAATGGTGATCCATGGCCAACAGGAATTGCAAGTGGCCATTCCTGTGGATGAGCTGGTAAATATAACACTGATGGCTAAGTCTGGTACTAAGTCTGGCAAACCACTTCCAGCCCACAGACCTCTTAAGCATCCACCCCTGGGTTAGACAAACATCTTAGTCCTGACTCAGTGCAGGGGACTGGACCAGATGATTTATCAAGGTCCCTTCCAATCCCACGTTTTTATGACTAGCTTCATAATAGTGTTCCCGAATCTAATCTCTGTACTCCAAAGGTCCTGAAAGAAGTCTTCCAAATCTCAACTGAGCTGACCAAAGCAGTGACATATTCCTGAGGCTACATCTACACTATGAGATAAATTTGAATTTAAAGCAGTTAGCTCGATATTAAAACGTCACTGCCTTCACTGTAAATACCATTAGCTCAATTTAGGGAGCACTAATATTGATATCATAATATTGTCGGAATTGGCTGGGTGTAGCATCAAGTTCGAATTTAAAAGTTCAAATAACGGCTTGTGTGGAAGCGCCATGTCTGAATAGGATTCATTAGCCTTCAGAGGTGTCCCGTAAATATCCCACAATGCTCCGTTCTGTCCACGTCCATCTCCACTGCTCTCCAGGTGTGCAGGAATTAGGTAACAGGAAGCCCGCGAATTTGAATTTGGCACCAAGAAGCCCATTGCTGTGGTGTTATGCTTGTGTGAGAGGCTGAGAAACATCTTTCTTTCTTTGCTATTAGTTCAGCTCTGGTTTTGTCTTTCTTCCTTTGATATCGGTGCAGTTGTGGAATCATAGAATGCTAGGACTGGAAGGGACCTTGAGAGGTCATCGTGTACAGCCCCCTGCCCTCATGGCAGGACCAAGTACTGTCTAGACCATCCCTGATAGACACTTATCTAACCTGTTCTTAAGTATCTCCAGAGATGGAGATTCCACAACTTCCCTAGGCAATTTATTCCAGTGTTGTATGCTTGTATGAGAGGCTGAGAAACTTTTCCTCCTTTCTTTTTTTCTTTCTTTGCCATTAGTTCAGCTATGGTTCTGTCTCTACCTCTGCAAGCTGAGCACTTGGGGTTTTTTCTGCACTGGCACCAGTCCCTGCTCCACTGCACCACATGGCAGCTAGGCTGTTGAGGGGGTTGTGCTTGTATAAGAGGCCAAGAAATTTCTTTTCTGCAGTGTACATTTTTGCAGCCCTCCCTCTCCACCCAGCTCCCACAGGCAGCACACAGTTGGGGTCTTTCCCACGCCCAGCCACATCATATGGATAGCCCCCAACCCTATAAAAGGACGTGCCTGTTGCTCAATGCTGACCATGCTGCCTGGCAGCACCATATCCTGGCTTGCATGTGGTGAAGACACCAAGGGTGGGAAAGATTTTTGGGGGCTTGCTGCCACCTGGGGGACCTCTTCAACTGGCTCTGCACTCATCCACCCCTCACCCCTCTGCACCCAAAATACATGTTTGGGAGTTTGCTGCCACTGAGGAGAAGTCTCCCCTGCTGCTAAGACTTGTAGGGCCTTACAGGCACCACCAGGACTTCTTCAACTGCCTCTGCACTCAACCACCCACCACATCCAAAATATATATTTGGATGCTTGCTGTTGCTGGGGGGAAATGTCCCCTGATGGCTAAGATTTTTGGGGTGCATGCTGCCTCCTGGAGCTATTCTCTCCTGCTGGCTAAGATTTGCAGGGCCTTGCAGACTGCAGGGACTTCTTCAACTTGCTCTGCAGCCACAGACACCCGCCCCCCCCAAATATATTTTCAGGAGGATACTGCCGCTGGGGAGGAAGTCTCCTCAGCAGCAAAGATTTTTGGGGTGGGGGAACATTTCAACTGGCTCTGCAGCCACAGGTTCCAGTCCCCACCCCCGCCACAAAAAATATTTTGGGGGACTTGGTGCCCATTGCAGACACCTGCTGCTTTTTGCAAAATACTTGATATATGAATTATAAAAACTTTTTTCTAACCTTTTCTGTCATCTTTCTTCATGTTTTGCCCCCCACAAAACACAAGGAAGAGTGGGTGGAGGGCCAGTTGAGATTCCTTTTTCTGTTATAAGCTCAGTGTATGAGATTTCAGTGCCATTATGTTTTGGAAAGACTTAATGTAGTGGAAAGCTAAAAATCTTTTTCCTAACCTTTCCTGTCTTCTTTCTTCATGCTTTGGTCCCCCCAGAAAACACAGGGAACATTGGGTGGAGGGCCAGTTGAGAAGACTACAGAAACCTTGCTGCCCATTGCAGACACATTCTGCTTTTTGTAAAACCTTCGATAATTCAATTTTACATGGAGATATAGCTATGTCATAGAACTGGAAAGGACCTTGAGAGGTCATTGAGTCTAATCCTGAGAAGTCACTGAGTCACACAGAATCACAGGGCTGGAAGGGACCTCAGGAGATCATCTAGTCCAGCCCCCTGCCTCAAGCAGGATCAACCCCCTCTAAGAAATCCCAGCCAGGATGTTGTCGAGCCGGGACTTAAAAACCTCAATGGATGGAGAATCCACCATCTCTCTAGGCAACTCACTCCAATGCTTCACCACCCTCTAACCTACACCTCTCTCTCTTCAACTTCAGACCATTACTCCTTCTTCTGCCATCTGACTCCACTGAGAACAGTTTCTCACCCTCCTCTTTAGAGCTCCCCTTCAGGAAGTTGAAGGCTGCTATTAAATCACCTCTAAATCTTCTGTTCTGTAAACTAAACAAACCCAAATCCCTCAGCCTATCCTCATAGGTCTTGTGCCCCAGCCCCTTAATCATTTTTGTTGCCCTTCGCTGAACCTGCTCCAGCAACCCACATCCTTTTTATACTGGGGCCCCCAAAACTGGACACAATATTCCAGATGTGGCCTCACCAGTGCCAAATAGAAGGGAATAACTACTTCTCTAGATCTGCTCAAAATGCTCCCCCTAATGCACTCTAGCATGCCGTTAGCCTTTTTGGCTACAAGGGCACACTGTTTACTCCATATCCAGCCTTTTATCCGCCATAATCCCTAGGTCCTTTTCCATCGTACTGTTGCTGAGCCAGTCGGTCCCCAGCCTGCAACAATGCTTGGGATTCTTCCGCCCCAGGTGCAGAACTCTACACTTCTCCTTATTGAACCGTATCAGATTTCTTTTGGCCCAATCCATCCAGGTCACTCTGTATTCTCTCTCTACCCTACAACATATCTACCTCCCCCGCTAGTTTTGTGTCATCCGCAAACTTGCTGAGGGTGCATTCCAGTCCCTCATCCAGGTCATCCAGTCCTGTCCCCTGCACTCACAGCAGCACCTTTCACCATCCTGGGTAGATTTTTTTTTTTTTTAAATCTATTCACCCCTGATCCATACACAGCTTTCTCAAGGACTGAGGTCACAGCCCAGGGTTTAGTAGGCCAGTACACAAACCACTGAACTATCTCTCCCCATTGGGTATAAAAAGCAGTTCACTTATAGAATCAAGATATTTCAGTTAATTTGGCGATCTTTGTTGATGCCATACCCTACTTTTCCTTCCTCCTAGAAAAACGAGCTAGACAGACCACTGGTTTGACCAAAAATGGCAATTCTTACATTCCTGTCACAGATTGTGCTGATCTTCCCACAGAATTTTGGTTAAGCTTGCCTTGAAGTTCCTGGGATTTTACTATGATTAGTATTTATTTTATCAAGAACATATACAGGATTGTTGGAGGAGGGAACTCAATGGGATGTGATTATTTTAAAATTTTCTACTAATAATTGAACATTTTATGCAATAAAGAACACTTAAATATGCTCATTCAATCACCGCACCAAGGAGCAGAAATAATTGCTTATCAGTAATTTTGTTTTGGTTCTTCATGGATCCCCACTCTGTTTTATGTCTATACCCTCAGCATGCAAGCTAGAAACTCTCTACTTGGCTGTGTCCAGTGAGGCTGTTCACATATGCTGGCTATCTCCTTTTATGGGATGTTATCACAGAAACCCTAGAGATTAGGCTTCTTTAAGCATGGCATGCACTTGGTTGCCGATCAAAGCCTTAACATCAACCATCATGGGAGTTCTGAGAAGAGCATTGTAATAGGTGGAGGGGTGGGGGAGGGAATGGGAGGAGGCTTGGAGGGCCAATCAGCCTGGTGGTTTGACTACTCACCTTTCTGTCCCTGTTTCTCTAATCAGGGATCTTCAGCCTCAGATGGGGGATTTAGGACCTCCCATTTCACCAAGACTCTGTGTAAATCATTCTTGAGGTAGAGAACGTCCTGACTTCCTACCATTGCCCTTTTAATTTGGGGCATGTAGCCCTATGGTCCATGTTCCCATAGTGTCCCCTCATGGACCCCGGATAGCACCTTCCTGCCCTCTCCTTTGCTAGGATGGCACTGCTTGGTCTCTGGTGACTGTCTCAGCTGACAAGCTAGTGTCTCTTCCCTAAGGAGGAGACTGATGTAATTCCCACCTTTTCACTGGTCAGCCCCAAACTGAGCCAGTCTCCTTTTTCTCTCCCACCAGGGCTGGCGCTGGCTGTGGGAATTATAGGATGAGACTAGTTGGGCCCATAGGCTTTCCTTAACCCCTTCTGTGCTGACAGGTGGTGTCTCTGCTTCACCACAAGTATCTTGGAAACTATCTTCACCCGATTGCATTTGGGGCAGTTTTCTCAAGCTGCAAGCATATAGAACATTCATGACTATGCTTCTCCCTGAGGCTGAACAAGCACCATGTGTCCTCAATGTAAGGAGATGATTTGAAGTCAGTAAATTTGCCCTATAGCATCTCATAGATGACAACAGAAGAGATCCCAAATGCTTGGAGAAAGAGGCTGCTAGTGAAACTCCCTAAATTCAGAGATCTGTCGCTGTGTGCAAAGTAGAGGGGGATCACTCTCCTGTTCATTCCAAGCAAAGTACTAACCAGTCATCCTGGAATGAATGAATGAAAGATACCATAGACAACAAACAATGAGGACAGGCATTTTTTAGGAGAGAGCAATCTTGCACATATCAGATATCAACACTTTGGATCATCATAGAACAAAGCATCAAATGACAAGCACCACTCTACATCAATTTCATAGACTTCATGAAAGCCTTCAACAGTGTGGACAGGCAGTCCGTCTGGACTGTCATGCAGCGTTACGGAGTCCCAGGTAAGCTGATTACCATCATCAAGAAACTTTATGAAGAATAATCATGTCAACTTATCCGTGATGGAAAATTGTAAGAAACATTCCAGATCACAACAGGCGTACCCCAAACCTGCCTTCTTTCTCCATTACTCTTCCTGATTGTCCTAGATTGGATCACAGAAACAGCATATGCTGACTCAGGAAGGGGACTCCAATGAACCCAAAACAGGAAACCTGAGCTACGTCTACACGTGTATGCGACATCGAAATAGCTCATTTCGATGAATAGCGTCTACACGTCCTCCAGGGCTGGTGCCGTCGACATTCAACGTTGACGTTGGGCAGCACCACATCGAAGTAGGTGCTTCAGGGGAGCGTCTACATGCCAAAGCGGCACACATCGAAATAAGGGTGACAGGAGCAGCTGCAGACAGGGTCACAGGGTGGACTAGCACTTCCGGGCAACAGCTAGCCGCTCCCTTAAAGGGCCCCTCCCAGACACACGCAGCCTGCACAGCACGCGGTCTGCAGAGCCACAGGCACACACACCCGTCGAAGCAGTATGGACCCCCAGCACAAGCAGCAGCAGCAGCAGCAGCAGCCAGAGGTCCACCCACCCGCCCCTGCAGGAGCAGTGCTTGCCCTGCTCAATGCTATGCAGGAGGCAGCTGACCACCTTTTATTCACAGAAGAGGAGCTGCCTCCAGGGGAGGAGGAAGCAGCCCCAGACCTTGCTGCCCTCCACCCCCTTCTCCCTGCCATACACGCCGCCGGCTGTGGAGCTACCCCACGAGCACCGACTGGTGGGAGTGGCTGGTGCTCAGTGAGTGGGACAACAAGCGCTGGCTCCAGAACTGTCGCATGAGCCGGCAGACGTTCCTGGAGCTCTGCCAGTGGCTCACCCCCGCACTGAGGCACCAGGACACCTCCATGCGGTGTGTCCTCACGGTCGAGAAACAGGTTGGCATTGCTGTTTGGAAGCTGGCCACTCCACACAGCTACCAATCCGGGGGGCAGCAGTTTGGCGTGGGCAAGGCCACCGTCGGGGCTGTCCTCATGGAGGTAAGAGGACCCGGGAGAGGGCAGCCCTGGGGTGGAGGGAGCCCTGGGGGGAAGGGCAGCCCTGGGGGGGAAGGAACCCTGGGGGGGAGGGCCAGACACCCCCTGCACACCCCTCACTGGTGCTTTCCCATGTCCTTCCCCTGCAGGTTGTCCGTGCCATCAGTGCCCTGCTCCTCCACAGGCTCGTGCGGCTTGGGGACCCGGATGCTGCCATCGCGGGGTTTGCCAGCCTGGGCTTCCCAAATTGCTTTGGGGCTCTGGATGGGACCCATATCCCCATCCGTGCCCCGGAGCACAGTGGAGGATGCTTCCTGAACAGGAAGGGCTACCATTCTGTGGTCCTCCAGGCCTTGGTGGACAGCCGGGACCACTTCCTGGACGTTTATGTTGGCTGGCCTGGCAGCACCCACGATGCCCGGGTGTTCCGGAACTCGGGCCTGTGCCGCCAGCTGGAGGCGGGGACCTACATCCCCCAGTGGGAGATCCCTGTGGGGGACACCACCATGCTCCTCTGCATCGTCGCAGATGCGGCGTACCCCCTCCAGCCCTGGCTCATGCACCTTTACACGGGCCATCTCTCAGCCAGCCAGGAGCGCTTCAACACGCGCTCGAACCATGCACACCAGGTGGATGAGCGCACTTTTGGCTGCCTCAAAGGGCGCTGGAGGCATCTCCTCACCCGATTGGATGCAGGCCCCACCAACATCCCCCAGGTTGTGGGCACGTGCAGCGCACTCCACAACCTGGTCGAGAGCAAGGGGGAGGCATTCTTCCAGGGCTGGGCTGTGGAGGCTGGCAGGGCTGACGTGCAGCCACCCGCTGCCCCCAGTCGCCAGGTGGACCCCGAGGGGATCCAGGTCTGGGAGGCCCTGCGGGCCCATTTCGATCAGACCGCGGGGTGAATGCTGGCAGGCCCCCCACTGCACCCCCCCATCCTCCACAACACTCCCTGCCCCCATGCCCACACCACAGAGCACCCAAGAGCACCCCTCCCCACTTTTCTTGCAAATAAAAATGGACCTGTTTTTTTTAAACCAAAAAACAGTGAATTTATTATTATTAAAACTACAAATATATATATATATATAGTAAGAACAAAAGGGGGGAACTATTTACATAGGGGGGCAGGTACCATATAACAGAACATGGGTGTAACACAAACTATATACAAATATATATGATGGTGGATATGTACACGGGGGGGGGCACATCCTGGGCCCCGCACCCCTCTACTGTCCGCCGCCCAGGGTTGGCGGGCGCGACCCTCGCCTCGGCCTGAGCCCTGGCCGAGGCTGGCTGGGGGCTCAGCGAACCAGCAGGTATGGCCGGCGGGTGTCAGCAGGCCCCAGGTCCCCCTCAGCAGAAGGCCCCAGGGTGGCGGACGGCGGTTGGAGCAGCGGGTGGAGCGGTGGGCGGAGCAGCGGGCGGCGCGGCATGGGGGGGCCAGGTATTCTGCTATGCGCTCGAATGTGCACATAAAGGCCCCCCATGCCTCCTGGTGCCAGGCCAGCTCTCGCTCCTGGAGCTCCAGCCGCCGTTCCAACACCCGCAGGCGCCCCTCCGACACCTCCAGCTGATGCCAGAGGGTCGCAAGCAGCTGGGGGTCCATGGTGGTTTTGCCGTCGGCCCCGTCCAGGGGCTGGTCAGTGCTCCACCGAGGGGCTGGCCTGCAGCGATGGCCCTGGTGGGCTCTCCGGGACCACAGAGACCTCGCCGGAGCTCTCCAGGCCCTCCGATGGTGCAGCTGCGGAACACGCGGGGGAAGAAGAGTGGAGACAGCCGTTAGTGTGGGCCCTGAGCCTTGGCCCTTGTGCCCCCACCCCTCTGCTGCTGGTTCCTCGTCCCCGTCCCCGTCCCCGGGAGATGCTGCTGCTGCTGCTGCTGATGGATGTCACACCTCCTCCCCCCCGGGGGACCCTAGGTTCCGCTCCCCCCATCCCCAGGGATGGGGCATGGCGCTGTCGTGTTGGGGGGGCAGGGGCTGATGCACTCTTCTGAGGGACATGCCACTGCTGTCCTTGGGGCCATGGTCATCTGGGCATGTGGAGGGCCCTGGTCATGTCTGTTGTCCCCACCCCTTAACCCCAGGGGTGTGCACCTGACGGTCCGCTCCCACGGTCGGGGAACACCCTCTGGGCGGATGCCCTGCTGGAGCTCCGGGACGACAGGGCGATGTGCAGCCCCCCGTCACTGGAGGAGGATTCCCCCTCCTCCTTCTCCTCTGGCATCCCAGGGGTGGGCTCCTGTGGGGGGGGCGCTGGGGTGCAGGGCTTGCCTCCGGGGCGGACTCCACCTCCAGGGCCTGCTGGGGCTCGTCGGCCGAGGTGTCAAGAGTGGCCGGTGAGGAGGAGGTGCACCAGGGGCCCAAGATGGACCTGAGCTCCCTGCAAAAGGGGCAAATGGTGGGGGTGGCCCCAGATCGGCTGGCCACATCCCAGGCCCAGGCGTAACCCTGCCGCAGCTCCTTCACCTTACTCCTGACGTGGTCAGGAGTGCGGGCAGGGTGACCCCGGGCAGCCAGGCTCTCAGCCAGCCAAGCGAATGCATCCGCGTTCCGCCGCTTGCTCCCCATTACCTGGAGCACCTCCTCCTCGCTCCAGAGCCCCAGCAGGTCCCGGATCTTGGCCTCCGTCCAGGAGGGGCCCCGCTGCCTTTCCCCAGGCTGGCTGCCAGGCTGGGAGCCCTGGCTCCCCTTGAGGGGGGGTGCCCTGGGGGTGCTTCGGGGTCTGGCGGGTGGCCATCGCAGCGGGGGTGGTGGATTGGGGCTGCAGGGAGGCGTGCAGGCAGGCCGCGTCAGTGCTGCTGCCTGCATGCACTCTCAGCTTCCTGCACAGGAACACAGGGGGCGGGGAGCTTTAAGGGGCTGCTGCACGCGGCGACCATAGAGCTCAGGGGCTGGAGAGAGCATCTCTCAACCCCTCAGCTGATGGCCGCCATGGTGGACCCCGCTCTTTCGATGTTGCAGGACATGGATCGGCTACACATGCCCTACGTCGACATTCAACGTCTAAGTAGGGCGCTATTCCCATCCCCTGATGAGGATAGCGACTTCGACATCTCGCCGCCTTACATCAATTTCAACTTTGAAATAGCGCTCGCCACGTGTAGACATGGCGGGCGCTATTTCGAAGTTGGCGTGGCTACTTCGAAGTAGCTGGCACGTGTAGACGCGGCTCTGAAGATCTAGGGTTGCAGAAGACTTAGCCCTGCTTGCAGACAAACTAGAGCAAGAGAAGATGGATGCCCTATAGGAAAAAGCTGAGTGAGTGGGCCTCAAGATCAGTCAAGAGAAGACCAAGTTGATGTGCATTAACAACAGACAGGAAAGTGAAATTACAATTGAAGGAAAAGCTGTGCAAGAGGTTGACCAATTTGTATACTGGGGAGTGTTATCAGCAAGAGTGGGGGCACTGAAGAGGACATCAGTGTAAGAATACAAAAGTCTCAACAAGCCTTTGCCATATTACAACCAGTCTCGTGTACAAGAGCCATTTCAGTGACAACCAAACTAGGTGTTTTCACTTCCAATGTGAAATCAGTGCTGCTTTATGGTTCAGAGACGTGGTGCATTGTCCAGAGCAACACTAAGAAAATTCAGACTTTGTCAATAAATGCATTAGACGCATTCTCCAGCTAAAGTGGTACAATAGAATGCCAAATGAAACCTTGTGGACCAGAACAAACCAGAAGCCAATGGAGGTCCAGATCAAGAAGAGAAAATGGCAATGGGCCGGCCATATCCTGCCTAACAACTATGAGGAATGTATCAAGACATAAGCATTAGAATGGAATTCAGAGGGAAAGGGGAAATCCCAAACAAACATGGTTATGAAACTTCCTGGATGAAGTAAAAGCAGCTGGCTTAGCATGGGATCAAATCAAGACTATCACCAAGGATCGCAAGAGATGGAG
Source organism: Carettochelys insculpta (assembly GCF_033958435.1). Taxonomy (NCBI): domain Eukaryota; kingdom Metazoa; phylum Chordata; order Testudines; family Carettochelyidae; genus Carettochelys; species Carettochelys insculpta. The sequence goes on along the minus strand of NC_134139.1, from coordinate 67,500,231 downwards.
AATGACTGTGGAGGCCCTCCACTAGGACCTCAAAGGATTCATCATCATCATCATCATCATCATCATCCTCTGAGAGATGACTTGTAACTAAGGGGGATGTGTGCAGTGGAACACTGGAGATAAAAATGGTCGAAAGGGGCATAAATCTTGGTAAAACGGATCTAAGAGCAGTTCTACACTAGGGGAGAAAGTTGACCTAAGATATACAACTCCAGCTATGAAAATAGTGTGGCTGGAGTTGACATACTTTAGGTCGGCATTCTCTGCTGTCCCCACAGCAGGAGGTCAATGGGAGATACTCTCTGATTGACTTCCCTTATTTGTCACAGTCACAAGGAGTACTGGCTTCAGTGGGGGCACCTTCAGCATTAGATTTAGCATGTCCCTATTAGATGTGTTAAAGCAAAGCAAAGGAAGATCAATCTTTGCAGTGTCAGCACTGTTAGTGTAGATGTACCCTAATTCTAATTAAAATAAAATGGATAAATTCATGTAAGGAGATCCAGGAAGCTTGCAACATATATTGCTGAGTTCCTGCTTGCAGCCTGTTTCCCCCAGAAGGCAGCAATTGGGGCTGCCATCTTTATATACTGTCAGCACACAGAGCACAAATGCAGAATGCACAAGTAACCCCAACAGACTGGATGTAAGCAAACTGTATATAAAATGCATATTAATATGGCTAACGGTAAAAAGCTACATCGAGGAACAAAGAATACAGGCCACATTTACAGGATATGGGACTGCCTTGGGAAGCAGCAGCTTTGAAAAATATTTGAGAGGTATGGTGAATAAACAGATGAAAATGAAGTCCCAGCAAAACCCTGTGCTGAAAGGGCTAATATGTTTCTTTGATGCAAAAACAGTAGAGTTATTTTACTTCTATATTTGGGAATTACTGTGACAGCAGCTGGAATATTATGTCCAGTTCTGAAGTCCACAGTTCAAGGAGGATGTTGATAAACTGGAAAGAGTTCAGATCAGAGTCATGAGAATGATTATAGTGACAGACTCAAAGAGTTCGAGTTATTTATCTTACAAAGAGAAGGTTAAAGGATAGATGGATTACTGTCTATATGTCCATTTGTCTCTACATGAGGGACAAATATTTGATCGTAGGCTCTTCAGTGTAACAGAGGCTGTGTCTACACGTGCCCCAAACTTCGAAATGGCCATGCAAATGGCCATTTCGAAGTTTACTAATGAAGCGCTGAAATGCATATTCAGCGCTTCATTAGCATGCGGGCGGCAGCCGCGCTTCGAAATTGATGCTTCTTGCCGCCGCGCGGCGCGTCCAGACGGGGCTCCTTTTCGAAAGGATGCTGCCTACTTCGAAGTCCCCTTATTCCCATGAGCTCATGGGAATAAGGGGACTTCGAAGAAGGCGGCGTCCTTTCGAAAAGGAGCCCCGTCTGGACGCGCCGCACGGCGGCAAGGCTCGTCAATTTCGAAGCGCCGCTGCCGCCCGCATGCTAATGAAGCGCTGAATATGCATTTCAGCGCTTCATTAGTAAACTTCGAAATGGCCATTTGCATGGCCATTTCGAAGTTTGGGGCATGTGTAGACACAGCCAGAGAAAAGTATAACATGATCCAATGTCTGGAAGTTTAAGCTAGAAAAATAAGGCATACATTTTTAACAGTAAGAGCAAATATACAAATAGTTTATCACGGGTGGTGGTAGATTATTCAAGTCAATTTTTAAATCTTGATTTACATGATACGTTCTAGTAATTATCTCAGGGAAGTTGAATGGCCTATGTCATACAGGAAGTTAAAGTAGATAATCACTGTGGTCCCTTCTGACCTTGGAATGTATGACACTGCCATTTTAAAAGGGCCAAGATCATGCACCTAGTATAAATCCATGCAAGCAATTGTTTTGAAAAAGCAGAATTTACAGACAGTCCAGCAAATAATTGGAATGTCTTCCAGGAAATATAAGATCCAAGAGAGGAATATGATCAATGATTACTATGTCTTCACAAAACAAACTAGTAGAGCTTAAAACTCCCAAATCTAGCATTCTTTTCTCTGGCAACATCTGTCATATGGCAAGACCACCGATCTTGTAGGAACAGAGTGCCGGTGTGGGGAGGAGGAGGGGCCAGCCAGACCAGTGTTAAAAGCTCAGGGCAAGGCAGCCATAACTGGTCTGGTGCCTAGGGTGGGACAGCAGCAGCCAGGGAGTCCAGGCCAGGAGCAGCAGCAGGAGGAGTAGCCTGCGCTGGTAAGTCGGCAGCCCAGCTGAGGGAGCCATGGTCATAAAGGCTCATCGCAGGAAGCCATGGCCTGGGGAAGCCGCAGCCGGGGCTGCACGCAAAGGTCCTCCTGGAGGCTGGACAGGAAGCCGCAGCCCCCCAGGAAGCTGCAGCCTGGGCCGTACCTACAACTGTGGCCCTCGGAAACTGCGGCTGTGGCTAGTAGAAAGCTCTGGCTTGGGGAAAATGCGGCTAGGGAGGTGTGACTGGGGCTGAAAACAGGCGGCTGGGGAGCGTGCGGAGGGGCAGAAGGAGTTGGGAAGCCATGTGCGGGAAGCCCAGAAGCAGGGGCTGAGGCCAGCAGGGAGGCAGAATTGACCATGCCTGGTCCTGCAAAATCCCTGGTCTGGAACATCTCGGGTGTGTCTACACTAGCCAGCTACTCCAAAGTAGCCAGCACGTTGAAATAGCACATGTCAAAGCATTCCGAAGCATTCTGAAGATGGGAATAGTGCCCTACTTTGATGTGCAACATCGAAGTAGGGCATGTGTAGACGATCCGTGTCCCACTACGTCGAAATAGCAGGGTCCTCCATGGCGGCCATCAGCTGAGGGGTTGAGAGACGCTCTGTCCAGCCCCTGCGGGGCTCTATGGTCACCGCGAGCAGCAGCCCTTAGCCCAGGGCTTCTGGCTGCTGCTGCTGCAGCTGAGGGTCCATGCTGCGTGCACAGGGTCAGCAACTGGTTGTCGGCTCTGTGGATCTCGTGCTGTGCAGGGCAAGTGTGTCTGGGAGGGGCCCTTTAAGGAAGTGGCTTGGGGCTTTGCTGGACCCTTATTTCGATGGGGAGCGCTTGTGTGTGTGTGGACGCTCCACATTTCCTTCTGGGGCAGCTCCTTTTGATGTTCCCCGTCGCTACTTCAATGTGGAACGTCGACGGCACCAGCCCTGGAGGACGTGTAGACGATACATGTCGAAGCAGCCAATTTTGATGTCCTTACTTCGAAATAGGCTACTTCGATGTATTGTGCTAGTGTAGACGTAGCCCTCAGGTCCCAAGGGTGCCAGATCAGGGAGATTGAACCTCTATTCTTAGGTCACTCCTGTGAAGGATCCCCCACCCCAATCAAGTCCATGTATACTGTTCAGTGAACACGTGGACTTTTGAGAGTTATCAAGATTAACTGCAAAATATCTCTTCCAATTGAATGTTGTTTAGAGGGTGTCCAGAATTTGGGCAACCACCTATCACAGTGCTGTGAGGGGAAATACATACAGAAAAGATAAGAAAGATATGTAGTGATTGGACTGTTTCTACATTTCTTTCTTTCCGCAACTTTGCATTAAATTGTAATAATACATTAACAAACATAAAAATATGGTCTAAAAATGTCTATGTATTTACTTGGACTCTGAAAATACTTGGAGTGCAATCCTAGCTCAATGGAAGTAAAAAGCAAAACTGCCATTGACTTTAGCCAGGTCAGGATTTGCACTTTGGCCTCTAGGGCCCTACTCCTGAGAATACATACAGACATGACTAGTTTCACTGAATTCATAGAATCCTAGGGCTGGAAGAGACCTCAGGAGGTCCATGCCCCTGCCCAAAGCAGGACGAACTATAACTAAATCATCCCAGTCAGGACTTTGTCAAGCCGAGACTTAAAAACCTCTAGAGACAGAGATTCTACCACCCCACTAGGTAATACATTCCAGTGCTTCACCTCCCTCCTAGTGAAATAGGTTTTTCTACTATCCAATCTACACCTCTCCCTCTGTAACCTGAGGCTGTTGCTCCTTGTTCTGCCATCTGTCACTACTGAGAACAGCCTGTATCCATCCTCTTTAGAGCCCCCCTTCAGGAAGCTGAATCAAATCACCCTTCACCCTTCTCTACTGCAAACTAAGTAAGTCCAAATCCCTCAGCCTCTCCTCATAGGTCATGTGCTCCAGCCCCCTAATTATTTTCATTGCCCTCCACTGGACCTGCTCCAGTGCATCCACATGCTTTCTATACTGGGGTGCCCAGAACTGGATCCAATACTCTAGATGTGGTTTCACCAGTGCCAAATAGAGGGGAATAATACCTTCTCTAGATCTGCTGGAAATGCTCCTCCTAATGCACCCCAATATGTCATTAGCATCCTTGACTACAAGTGCACACTGTTGACTCATATCCAGCATCTCCTCCACTGTAGTTCCCAGGTTCTTTTCTGCTGCACTGCTACTTAGCCAGCCGGTCCCCCACCTATAACAATGCTTGGGGTTCTTCCATCCCAAGTGCAGGTCTCTGCACTCCTCCTAGCTGGACCTCATCAGATTTCTTTTGGCCCAATTTTGCAATTTATCTAGATCACTCTGGACCCTATCCCTATCCTCCAGTGAATGTACCTGTCCTCCTATCTTAGTGTCATCTGCAGTTTTGCTGAGGGTGCAATCCATTCCCTCATCCAGGTCACTAATAAAGATGTTGAACAAAACCAGCCCTAAAACTGATCCTTGGGGCACTCCACTTGAAACTGACAGCCAACCAGACACCAAGCCATTGATCACTATTGGTTGGACCCAACCATCTAGTATCTCAACCATCTAGAATTCAGTAGGACTGCTTGTATACAAAAAGATGCATACATATATAAAAGTTAACATGATCAGAGCCTAAGGCTGGTATCAAGTAGATCATATACAAAGGTGAAATATTTTTTCTCCTCTTTTAGACAAAGGAGGATGAGGAACGCCTTTTGTCTATCTATGAACATTTGAACTGTTTTTTGTGGTATGTGTTGAAAAGTCGTCCAGCGCATAGGTAGGTAATTTCATATGAGAACTTCTCTCTATGTCTGTGTCTACAGAGGCACAAATCTTCGAAATAGCCGTGCTAATGGCTATTTCGAAGATATCTAATGAGGCACTGAATTGAATATTCAACACCTCATTAGCATTAGGATGCTTCCAGCTACAGCGCTTCGAAAGTGCTGCTTTCGAACGCACATGGATCAGCGCGGCTACAAGGGGTCCTTTCCGAAAGGACCCCACACGTTTTGAAATCCCCTTATTCTGCTCAGCTGAACAGTTGTGCTGCTCAGTTAAGTTAAAATGTATGGGCCCAGTATAAGGATTTTCTATTTTAAAGAAGTGGTAATTAGTTCAGGCTTGCAGCTGCTTTTTATTACGTGACAATCCTGGGCCAAATTGACTGGAATACTCAAGAGCTCAGAACTGGTAACAGGGATGGAACTTTGATGACCACCTGTTCTGTTCATTCTCTCTGGGGCACCTGGCATTTGCTACTGTCAGAAGACAGGATACTGAGATAGATGGACCTTTGGTCTAATTCAGTATGGTAATTCTTACGTATGTGCCAGCTATATGTCAGGTAATGTTTTTGTAGCTTCTCAGATTTCAGGACAGTGCAAATGTAATTACTGTAGTTGGCATTTTTATTTTTATTATATTTTATTATATTAATTATTATATTTTTATTAATTTGTATTATATTTTTGTTACTAGCACTGGAAGAACTGCAAAAAAGGCTTATTCTTAAATTGGGTTTGCTAACCCATGTTAGCCAACTCAGGTTAAAGTTGTAGTAAAGAATAGCAACTTAGCTTTTTAACTTGAGTTAGCCGGTCAAATTCAACACCAGGCTCTTCTATAGCCTTTAACTCAAGGTGCTAACCAGAATTAAAAGTCAAGTTGCTGTGTCTTCACTGCTATTTTACCCTAGTTTAGCTAATTCAAGTTAAGTAACCCAGATTAAGAACATACTTTTTTCCCCAGCATATTGTTAAGATGTCATCCCACGCTATGGAGAAGTCTGTTTAAGTAATGGGAAATTACCAGCCATTCGTCTTCCACTTGCCTTGAAAATTGCCTGACGCACCCTAAGGGGAGAAAGAACTTTACAGAAAACTAGGGTTCTGGGGCTAGGATGTGGCTATCCCTGTCCACAGTGCTGTTGGATCTTGTGTTAGGCTGTAGCCAGTCTTTGGCCACTAGATCTAAGCCTTACCCACGTCTAAGGGCTAATCTGTACTTACCAGATGATCAACTGCGGAAAGATCAATCTTCCGGAATTCAACATGGCAAAATCAACCTCTCTGGTCTTGGCCATTCACCCCTGTACTCCATGCTATAGCATGGAGTAAGGGATGTAGGTGTGAGCCTGAAGAGCCCTGGAGTACACTGTGTAAGAAAGTCAATTGTGATATGTTGATTTTAGCTTGCTAATGGCATAGCTAGAATTGTGTAACAGAAATCAACTTTCTAACGTAGTGTAAATCTAGCCTAAGTTCAGCTCACACTCAGAGCTGTGTATAGTGCTGCTGGTCTCCCAGTCAGTTTATAGAACCACCTGGGTCAAGCTCCTGTGCGGGACTGCCAGGCCCTAGCCCAGCAGCTTCTTTTACACCAGCTGCTGTGTCCTGATTGGCTGCTGCAGAGTCAACCAGTCCATCCTGCCTGGAGGATGTCTTTTTTCTGTTCCTCTTGCTGGGATGGGGTGTGGCAATTCCTTTGGCCTTCTGTAGGGGGCATCAGAGCTTAGAGCACACCATCACACCTGTACACTAAGGCTATGTCTACATTTGCCCCCTTCTTTGAAGGGAGCATGGTAATCAGGGTGATGGGAAATTACTAATGAAGTGTTGTGATGTATATGCAGCACTTCATTAGGCAAATTCTCCCCTGCAGCAACTTCGAAGTGCTACACGGCATGCCAGCATTTTGAAGTATGACACTTCAAAGTTGCCATGGGTCTTGGTTGGGGCCCAAAATGAGGGGTTAGTGTGTGGGAGGAGGCTGTCAGGGAGTGGGCTGGAGATAGGAGGTCTGGGCAGGAGGGAGGGTGCAAGAGTGGGCTAGGGGTGGGGACAGAAGATCTAGGCCAGAGAGAGTAGGGGATGGGGGTTCTACTTGGCACCGTTCCTATTGGGGGGCGTGCACAGGCAGGCACCATGCCCCACTGCTCCCATTGGCTGGGAGTCCCAGCCAATGGGAGCAATGCAGATGGAGCCCACAAGCTACATCCACAGGGCTTAATTTAGAACAGCCCATTAGCTCAATGTAAGTGCCTTTAACAGCAATATCTGCTTATCACCAACCCATCCAAAATTACTGTATTTTCACACACTGTTGCTGATTATTATGTATTTTCCCATGTGATATGAAAAGTTTTCATACTTGAGATTGGAATTTAGTAGTTACTTTGTTGAGGGATTGGCCTTTTGAACTCCTGTCATCGTGCTCACTTAATCACCTAATTATAACTATGCTGTTTCCAATGGCAATCAATTATGCAGAGAAATTGCGTGAAATAAAGCTCTACGGGCTGGTCCTTTATACACATTCTTCTATACAGAGAGAGTAATTATGAGTATAACTACACTACAAAAAAAAAAAAAACAAAAAAAAACACAAAAAACCCCCACAAAAACAAAGCCCACATCAGAATGCCCCAGAGCCTATGATGCCTAACTCTGGCTCACTGCTAAAAATAGCCATGTAGCTGTTCCAACTTTGGCTGAAGTGTGGGTTCTGCGACCCTTAGCCCTGTAGTGGAAGTCCCATGAACCTGAGAAGTAAACCTGGGCTCTGAGACGTATTGTGGGTTTGTTTGTTTCTTCCGTGTAGACATGCCCTAAGACCCTTCCATTCAAAGATTAAATTTAAATTTATATCTAGACTAGAGTGATCTGTCAACAGAAGTTTCTGACAGAAGAGCTCTTCAGACAAAACTTCTGTTGACAGATCACATCCACATGCACAAGCAGACTGAGAAAGCGATTGGCTCTGTCGACAGAAAGTGGTCAGACTCGCTGGCTGCTTTCGACAGAACGGTCCTTGGAACCCCGTCAGACAGGGTTGCATGGCCGACAAGCCTTTCTGGGAGCCCTGGCCAGGCATGCCCTTAAAGAGGCCCCGACCCATGTTCTCTGCCCGTGCCAAGGCTTGCCTACCTCATTGAGGGACAGCATAGCTATTGCATGGCTCACACGCTTTCTGTGACAGAATTTCTTCTTTCCAGTTGGCCGTGGTGCCAGAGCAGCCCCCCAGGCTTGCGCTGGACCACTCCCAGTTGCTTAAGCTGCTGATCACCTTGATCGTGGACATCCTCCACCTCCTCCAGTGGGACAGACCTGCCACCGGGATCAAGGAGCATGCCCTTGGTGCCCCAGGGCCCCCCCTGTGCCCACCCCCCAGGTGACCAACCGGGTCTGGAAGTACACCATTAGTGCTGACTGGTGGGACTGCCTTGTCATGGGGCAGTGTCATGACCAGCAGTGGTTCCAGAACTTCTGCACGAGGAAGGACATCTTCTTGGAACTCTGCACCCGGCTCACCCCTCCCCTCCACAGACAGGACATCCAGATGCAGTCCACCACCCCCCTGGCGAAGCGTGTTGCCATTGCCTTCTGAGAGCTCACAACCCCAGATAGCTATCGCTCTGTCAGGCACCAATTCGGCATGGGGAGGTCAACAGTCGGGTCCACCCTCATTCCCGTAAGGTATGCAAAGACAGCAGATCCTACATGGGGTGGGGTGGGGTGGGCCTCACGCCGGGTGTACAAGGAGTGGGCGTTGTGGGGGGGGAAGGTTTGTCCCTAGGAGACTGTTCAATCCCACCCTCACACAGACCTGCTGCTGTGGGGACGGCCCTGTGGGGATGGCCCAGAGAGGGAAAGGGGGATAGAAGGGATCAGAGAAGCCTGTCAGGGACCAAGGACACCCTCTCTACTCCTACATGTGTGTTTGGTCTCCACCCCATGCAGGTAGTGACCGCCATCAACACCTTCCTGCTCTGGAAGGTTATTCGCCTTGCAGACTTGGACACAGTGGTGACCAGCTTCACTGCCCTGGGGTTCCCCAACTGCTTCAGTGCCATCAGTGGAACCCATTTGCCCATCCATGTCCCGGACCGCATTGCAACCCAATACATAAACCAGGCCCTGATTGACCACTAGGGACAGTTCTTGGGTGTTTATGTTGGGTGGTTGGGCTGGGCATATGGTGCCCATGTGTTCCACAACTCCAGCCTGTGCCGGAGGATGTAGGTGGGCACCTATGTCCCCTCCTGGGAGCTGGCTGTCAGGGGTGTGCAAATGTCACTCTGCATCATGGGGGATGCCACTTACCCCCTCATGCCCTGGCTCATGAACCCCTACACTGGCCACCTGGACCTCATTCAGGACCTCTTCAACATGCACATCAACCAGGCACGGAAGCAGGTCAGGTGTGCCTTTGGCCATTTGAAGGCACGGTTCAGGTGCCTCCTGACCTGGCTAGACATGGGGAGAGCACAGTGTCTCCCAAGTTGTGCCTGCATGTTGTGCCCTCCACAACCTTGTGGCCATCCTCCTGGGGTGGGGGTGCCAATGCTGGCCATGGCTACAAACAGCTGAGGGCTGTTCCCATCTGCCAGACCTACTGGGAGGGGCTGTGGATCTGGAAGATCCTAAGGGACAGCTTCTCCCACAGCTCCTAATGACCATCCCCAGGGCATCCCTGGCGGGGGGCCTCAGGTCAACAGCCCTATCCCATCTCCATCACGACCCCTCCCTTCACCCATTCACCCCTCCTTGGCTCCTCCTCAATAACAAGTGACATGGAGTTGGTGAAAAAATAAAACATTTTCTTTTGAAAATAGAAAAATGTGGGCAAAAATCTGTTGTTAATGAAAACTATTTACAGAGTGCAACTGGTAACATATATATATGGGGGGGCTTGGGACAGGGAGTGGGAGGCATCTGAACTTGGAGGGGGGCTTGGGATGGGGTGGTGGGGCCTCAGTCTAGGGAAAGGGTGGAGAGCCATGACCCCATAGGGGAGTGGTACCCCAAGCGGCACCAGCCATGGGATGCCCTCCCGGGGCTGGAGGGGTTGGTGGGGTTGGGCTTGGCAGGGGGAGCAGAGGGATCCTGGGGGGCAGGGAGGGCTGCCAAGTCAGGGATGTCTGGGTGGGGCGGGCAGGGGAAGCAGCCACAGCCAGCAATCACTGCACCAGGTCCAGGACTGCTAGGGGAATGTCCAGTGGGGGTCGTGCAGCAGGGATTGGGGGTCAGGTACAGGGGAGTAGTGATGGTGGGGGGAGTGGAGGCAACAGGTGTGGGTGGCTGGGCCAACTGGTCTGGCCAGACACTGATGATGGCATCTAGGTGGGACATCAGTTGGTCCCAGGCCTGTGTGTGCCTCACCCAGTCCTCCCACAGCTACCACTCTAGGAGGTCCTGCTGCTGCTGGACTGTGGATGTGTATGCACATAGGGCATTGTCCTTGGCCCATTGACAACCCCTCCAGCCACAGGCCTACCCTGGTAGTGGTGGGGTGCCGGCCCTCTCATGCACCACTCCTGGGTTGTCTGGCTTCAGACCTGGAATGGGGTGGCTGGCCCTGGCAGCATGGTGGGACTGGCCCAGCCATTTGATGGTGCACCTATAAGAAGAGAGGGAGAGACGCAACCCCCAAGCCCCCGCAACACAGCCCCCAAGCCCCCATCCTCACTTACTGCAAGCAGCAGCCCTCACCCCCAAGCCATGGAATGGGGATGTCCTGGCAGCAAGTCTGTGCTTCCTGCATGGTGGACCCTGCCACATAGCGATCCCTCAGTGCCTTGAGGACCGGGCTGACTGTGTGGCCTACCCTCTCATCCCCCCGCCTGATGGGCTAGGAGCCCAGGAGGGGTGTCTGGCCACAGAGGGGTCCTTGCATGGGTGGTAGGAGAGCTGGGTACAGCCTGGCCCTCCCTGGGGCCCCCCCACAACCATGCAGACTGTGGCACTGTCCATGGCGGTGAGTGCTGACAGTTGCCTATGCATGTGCCCATGTGTTGGGGATGCAGTCCTTGGTGATGTGTCTGGGGTCAGGCCATCACCCATGTGGCTGGCCTGCTCCCAGCTAGGGCAGGGGCAGGTGCCCCCTGCACGGCCCTGGGGCTTCTGTGGCCTCCTGTGGGGCTGGCAGTGGGCCAGCGCCTGTGCCCTGGGGCTACCTGCTGGGTCTGGGTGGGACATGCTGCCTTGCACATGGTTGCACATGCAAGGACTGCAGCATTGGCTCCCACCTGAACTGGCCTGGTGAGGCTTGCAGCACGTCCCGCCTGCCCCTTCACGCTCCCCAGGCTGTGAGACCCATGGGGTACTCACCGGACAGTCCCCCAATGAGGTCTGGAGGTGCTCTGGACATCACCTTGCTGGAGGAGCTCAAGTCCAGGGTGATGACCAGGGTCCCCCAGCTGGATTCAGGGTCTGATTCTGGTTCCGCCTGGGGCTCCAATTGGTTTCCCAGCTGCTCCTGCTCCAGCTGTGGGAGGAGGTCACCTCTGCCATGTTAATGGCCTCTCGGCTGGGGGTGCTGTCACCCCCCAGGAGCTGGTGCAGCTCTGCACAGAATGGGCAGGTGGCCATCCCTGCCCCCAAGCTGCGCCCTGCTCCTGGAAATACCCCTGGTGGAGCCCTTTCATTTTCATCTCCACCTGCTCCAGGGTGTTGGTGGGTGTCTGCACTCCACCAGGGCTGTGGCCAGGTGTGCGTAGCCTGGGGCATTCCTCCTCTTAGCCGAGGGTTGAGTAGAATGGCCTCCTCGGCCCAGAGGCCCAGTAGTTCTTGGAGCTCAGGGACAGACTAGGAGGGGGCCTGTTTCTTCAATCCCTGTGGTGGGTCCTGGGACCCCTCAGGCAGGTCCCATGAGGGCCTAGGGATGTCTCTGCTGGTCTCAGCCATGTGGTCTTTCTCTGGAAGTGGCTGGAAGGGCATGTGTGCAGATGGTGAGGTGCCTCTGCTGCTTGCACACTCTCAGCTTCCTGCCATGGGATTTCTGTGTCTCCCTGCAGCTTTAAGGGTGACCGGAGGCAGAGAGCATAGAGCTGTGATTGTTGTGGACAGGACTTCCCCCCAGCCAGTGCCTTGAAGGACTGTTCTGTCAACAAATGCTGCCCCCCCACCCCACTTCCATGCACATCCACACTTGTGTTTTGTCAACAGAATCTGTTGACAAAAGCATTCTGCCTCACGGTAGAGAGGCAGAAGGCTGTTGATGAAAGTGTTGAGTTCTGTTGACATATTGTCAACAAAACTCTCTAGCGTAGACGTAGCCAAAGTGATCTCCAGTTTTCATATCAATCACCAGATTGTCCATCTGCCAAGGGGTTTTCTTGCATAAGAAAGGCTGTACGGAGTCAGACCAATGGTTCATCTAGCCCAGGACCCGGTCTTCTGACAATGGCCAAGGCCAGATGCTTCTGAGGGAATGAACAGAACAGGGCACTTATCTAGTGATATTCCATCTCTTGTCATCCAGTCCCAGCACCTGGCTGTCAAAGGCTTAGGGACATCCAGATCATAGAGTTATGTCACTGACCTTGTTGATTAATAACCATTGATGTGACCATCTTCCATGAACTCTTAATTCTTTGTGGAACTGAGTAATACTTTCCTTTAGACCTTTTTACTCTCTTGAAGTGACAAGACTTCACAGCCTGGACACAGAAAGCAGCACTATCCTCTTATCTCCACAGGACAAAACAATTTTGTAAATCCTTAAGACTCATTGACACATTTGGGAGAGGGTCCAAAGCTTAGGTGGTTTTGAAATGAAGACATTCAATCTGGATTTCAAGTGCTGTTAAGGTGTTCTATTATACTAAATTGGTTGTTCCCTTTCACAGTAAGACATGTTCTTCCAGAGCTCAAGCAGCCTCAACAGCATGCCTTACCAAAGCCCCTAGAGAGGAAATTTAGAGAGCAGCTACGTGGACTTCTGTCTACATTTTCACCAACCTTTACGTCTTGGTGTCAGCTTCCAGATTAGATGCTCAGTTAGGTCCAGCAGTGCTGCAAAATTTGTACTGATAAGCTCCAAATTCCCACCTCCTAAGGATTACCTCCTAGCTAATTACCAAAAGTGGGACTCAAAGTACAAAGAAAGAAAGGTATTTGACTTAATGTAGCTGTAGTTCTTCAAGATGTTGTGTGCCTGTAGACTCCTTGATCCACCCTTTCATCTCTGCAGCTCTGCTAAACTGGGATTCTGTGCAGTGAAGGAACTGAAGGGCAGCTGGAGATAACTCTGCCCTTTATATGCTTGGGGAAGGGAGCACACAAGTATTTCCAGGGCACGTGTGCAGTGCCAAACAGGCACTGCTGTTTAAAACATTCCAAACTCCTGCATGTGGGGTGCATGTGCACTAAGAGTTGGGTTAACATGTACAGAACGTTTCAAAGAACTGCAGTTACCTTTCTTTAATTTTGCAAAGCCGTGGTTATTTCTTATACTTAGAAGTAACTGCTTTGTTTTATTTTTTGTAGTTCTATTCCATCCTCACAAAATGATAGCCAGGTAAATTTTATTTTTCAGTGTGATTTTTTGCCTAATGTTTTAACTTGGAAGTTATTTCTCACTTCTCCACAAGAGTGATTTGATACAAATTTGGTCTAGTCAGAAGGAAAGATCAGTTGCTTATTCTTTATTCTGCTATGTATTTGTGTTTTGTGACACTTTGTGAAATGTGTGTTTCATGTCTAAAATAGGTTTTTAGTGACTTTGGGTAAGAATTTCAATACATCATAAAATGTTATATCATGTCATTTAGTCTGTAAAATATATTGTCGTTTCACAAAATTTGCCAGTTAGTATAAACAAATTACATATTTAATCATTTATCTTTCTTTTGTTCTAAGAGAGAGATTGTGTTTGCCTGGATAAATATCGATACTAAAAGAACATTCATCACTATTTATTATGGACCAAATTCAGGGCATTGTTGAATCCATACATGGAGACTGCTAAACATACACAGCCTGGTTGGACTCCACAGCAATGGAAGCTTACTTATATCCTTGGAGTGAGGGATAATATGTTTAGCCACCTTTGAAAGAGTTGCTACACAGTTTCCCAAACATGCCCCTGTACTCAGGGGCAGATGCTAAGATCCTAAGGGTATGCCTTCACTGCAGTTAAATGCCATCAATAGGACCATGTCAGCTGACTCAGGCTCATGGGACTCCAACTACTGGGCTTTTAATTGCAGTATGAATGTTCAGATGTGCACTGTGACCTCATGAAGGGTTACGTTCCTCTCTGACTGATATGGGCCATATAGTTGATCAGAAATGGTTGCATCTTTAAAGGGTAAAGTCCAATGACAGTCAGATTGATGGTCCATGGCAATCATGCAAGAAGAAGAAAAGATTCTAATATCTTCCTGCTCAGAGACTAATTTATTGGTTCTTTTCAGAGTTAAGTGACCAGCTCTAATTCTTCTTTCTCCATAGTACAGCAGGATTGTAAAGTAGCATGGCCCCACTAGAATAAGAATGACACTGGTATGTGAAGTATTGTTGCGGAAGGGATAGAAAAACTGAAAGAAAGGAACATCTTTCCATACGGAGTGGATGTGGATCCCCTCAGTTTCCATTCCCTACTGAAGTCAATGGGAGTTATGCTCTTGTCTGAGTAGGATCAACTCAAGACTTAATTTTTATATTGTCCAAATTGATGTTCCTGATCAGTGTAGTATTGTTACTACACTGTACTTTACTCTAGATGCAGTGTGCATCTAGTCACCTAAAGAAATTGGACCATCTAACAGCCTATTAATGTGTTTATTAACAAAAATTATATTTTACCTTTTTTATTTGCTAGGAATTAATCTTATGGGTATATGATCCAGAAAATGCAGAACCCTCTGAACTGAATCACACTGCAGTTTCTCCTCCACCAGTATGTTAAAATAGCTTTGTATTTGCTCTTAAAAATATGGTATTGAAAGCACAGGTCTAGTCTGAAAAGTTGCTAATTAAAATGGCATTGTCTTCTTAATAAGATATGCTGTCCATGTACACCCATAGTTATTTCAGCTTAAGTAGGGACAAAAAATAAGTTTTGGGTACTTTTTGTTCCAGTTGATACTGAAGAGCCTTGGTGTCCAGTATGTTTGCCACTTGCCACATGTGGCGAATAGGACACTGCCTTGTGGTAAACAGCTCTTGAGCTGCATACTGCTGTTGGAGGCTTTAAATGGGTATCCTTCTGAGAGCTGCACATGGGGAGTGCTGTCTGACCACTCCTCACATGCGCCCCCACCGCGTGGTAGGAGAAGTGCATGGTGGCTCTGGCAGTGGCTCCGGCAGCTCTGGTGAGATGCCAACATTGAATTAGAATGGGGGGTCTGAGGTGCCTGGCTGTGGGGGAAGGGGAGGGCATTTATTTAGAGGAAGGGCAAATGTGGTGAATATGGGAATATGACAACCAGAAGTGTGGCAACCTTTGAATTCCTATTGAACATCTCTGCTGTAGAGGTAATGCACTACTGCTGGGAGAGTGAGGTGGTTTTATTTCCATCTCAACATTTAACACAGATTTGTTAGCTAAATTCCAGTGGCAGAGCTTAATTCTTCACTACAGGCACTTGTGTTTGGGTCTGCATTTAGTCTGTCGCTTTTTTGTTACTGGTGGAAATGGGTGAGAAGTAAAGATCCAAGCTTGACTTTTTGATTCTGGAGTGGATTTGCATTGTTGATACTCAGAAAAAAAATCTCTTTACTTTTTGTCTAAGCAATAATTATATGGGAGTACCAAAACATAATGAACAGTAAACCCATTATGTCATTTTTATAGAGCTGCATTTAACAGTAAAATGGGACTTTAAATTGTACAGAGATACATTATAGCCCTGATTCCACAAGCTGAAATATGCAGATGGATTCTTGTACCCAGCTGGGATACATGCGAGCACAAGGTTCTTCCTACAAAGATCAGCTTGCAGGGTTGATTGCAATAAACCTTGTCAGAGGATTCATTCTTGATGCCTTTGTGGAGTGGTTGAAGATATGAGGATTCCTTTGGCATCATACCTTACCAAATGTGTGCATTCATGATCCAGGGCATTATTATTTTATTATAAATATCCATGTTTTATTGCTTTTCTTTGGCATATTTTAATATTTCTTTAATAAATGTGTTGATTTGCCCCTGAGTTACTAGAATTAAAATTACCTTATTAAGTGAAGTACTGAAACTTAGCAAAAAAACATCATTTTCATTATTTTCCATAAATTATTATTATTAGATTTCTGTGGGGTTTTAAAAAAGTCATGCTATATATACATTAGGAAATATTGCAAAGAAAGTTATTGTATGAAGTATGTTTAATAATGCAGCCTTTTCTAGAAGTTTAGAATGTTATTTCAGGGATATTTTAGCCTTGAGATTTCTCATGTACAGCCTTAGATGATATTGACATCAAAGTGTACAGCAAGTAACAACCTTTGTTTTACTTAAACAGAAATCTAAGACACTTAGCAAGCAGTTTTGGAATTTGGGACTGGAGCCTGTTGTTCAGACCTATTTTAGAAATACCAAATACTTTGCTTCTGCATTTCCAGAGTTGGGGTATTGTATTTCATTTAATTTTTTGTGAACAGAATTCTATTTAAAATTATTTTTCGCACACCCGTATGAGTCCACAGATTATGGCTATGTAGGTATTAGAATGTAAGCATTTTGCAAAACACTGCTTAGTTGAATGTACAAATAAGCCATTTTGACCTATTTTTATGAAGGTGTACTGCAGGAAAACATACTGAAAGTTTATTATAATGGCACCATCTAGTACAGAAATAACTAACAGCCGTATTATACACACAGGCAGAAAAAAAAAACATGGCAAAAATAGCAGAACATCCAGGGAACCTAATGGAGTGTCCTTCTTCTAGTTCTAGTCTCTGGCTGCTTCTGCACATGCCAACTCCAATCTAGTTTTGTGGGAGTAAGGGAATGTCAAAGTGGGATGCTTATTTCGAAGCTGCCCCCATCTACATTGTCAATCTGCAATTCAAAGTCTGCACTTCGAAATTCGTGCAGTTGCCATTATGCTAATGAGGTGCTGAATATGCACATTACCACCTTACTAGCCTGTTTCGAATTGCCTCATTGGAAGCAGCCTCAGTATGAAAGGGGTTGGAAAATTGCAAAGGGCAGTAGAATTCTGGAAGTCTGTTGGGAATTTTCCTTTCCTTTTTAGACTCTCGGGGACAGCCTGCCCTTCTGCAGTGAATTATGTATTGACCTTACTGACCTTCTCCCTATGTGAAAAAGTATTTTGGCAGCTTGGTGCCAAAGAACTCAACTGGAGAAAGATTAAAATTCCCTTTATCCAAATTTATAATAATCACTGATGTACCTTACCTAAGCTGACAAACGCCTACACAATATGGCACCTATTTCAGTTGCTATGTAATATGAGATTATAGTGCTTCAATTCCCCAAAATGTGAAAGATGACTTAATTCTATTGTGATACATCATTGCTAAAGTGTGTGGCTCTACCTAACCTTCTTTTCTTGTGGCAGGTAGCTTTACTGTGTGAGTAGTAATACAACCTGTAGACCCTTTCTTCTTTGAGGGAAGAGCTTGCCATCTCCCAGCATGGTCAAGCAGTCCTTGCTCCCCTTAACATTAGCAGTTAAATCTAAACTATTATTCAGTTTAAATAAGAAACTATTATATTAGAAAAAGAGAAGAAATATTAAAAACAAAACACATATTTGTTCTCCTGGATTCTTTGGCCTCAATCCTGTACTTCCCTACCCAAGTATACCACTGAATATTTCTGAACAACATTGGCCAGTGTATTGCAGGACTGGGACTTAAGACTGCATAAAACATCACTATAATGTGCTGAGAACCTTAATTATCAAGCCGATGGGTAGTTAGTGTTTCCCTGGTCAATTTTGCCTTCTTCAACTCATGTCAGTTCCTTGGAGCTTTACAGTCTGTCTGTGGCACTCTGTTGAACCCACCAGCTTCTTAAAAAATAAGTGTCCCAGTCAGCTATTCCTTCCTTTTCTCTTTCCTTCACGTTATATTTTTTCCTTATTGTCTGCTCTTTGAATCTTGTTTGAAAAAAAGCATATTGGATCCTTCTCGTCAGGACAAACCTATGTAGGGAGTAGGTCACTATCTTTTCTCATTCCCGAGTCTCCCTATAAAAGTAATTAAAGTTTCTCCCAAAGACTTACCTGGCATTATAGAAAATTTCTACTGGAAGGGAACATCCAGATAATGGTAATTCATGTGCCCAGATATAGTTGAACGTTAGGGACATTCCTTGGTTATCCCCTAGTTCTTTCTATTCCCTGCAGTATAATGGCAGTTTGCTGAATCCACAATGAAGTCCTTCTGCAGTTTTTCTTCTGGTATTGGATTTTTTTCTCAGTTGCAATGTTAATCTTAGCACTACGACTCTCTGATTGTCTGTTTCTCTACTATCTTCACTGTTTGCACCATTTTCTGGCAAAATATTCATTTTAATATTTAATGCTATGATATTTACAAAACTATGTAAAAAATAACAGAAACACTAAAGGCCATATTCAGCAGGGATGTAAATGATACTATACTTTATACCTAGATATGATCTGATCAGAAAATAGACATACACGTTGAAGGAGAATAACTTGTACTGATTTTTTTATTTAATGGATGTGCAAATCAGGTATGTTTTCCATCAGTGAGGTACCCTGTGGTAACAATATTCTGCCCTGCACACCTGCTCATTGAAGTTAACTGGAATTACATAGATCTACCCCATGTCTAGATTTGGCCCCAGGAATGTTGAGGATTATTCTTTCTTAAATTAAAGTGTAGTAAAATTTGTTATCTGCATTTCCTGAAACATCTCAGAGTTAAACTCCTGTCCCTTTGATATTTAATTTGTAGTTGTTCTTACACTCTCTAGATACCATGAAAACAAGTTACACTAATTTTCATCTTACTGCCTTTTTTTAACCAGTTTACATTCTACAAATAACTTGCAACCCTGTTTACTTTACATCACTGCTACATTTGGATTAGAGACTGAATTTGGCCCATCATGTCTCCTCTGTCTGACATCTTTTGCAATTGGATCTCATTCATTTCATTCACTAGGTGGCAATATAACAATGCTTCATTATAGCAAGGAAATTTGCCATCAGAAAAAGCCTTTCCCTAATATTAATCCGGGGGGATTCTGCAGTTGTTGCATTTGGAGCCATAGTAAAATAGCAGCCTGCCCCAAGGACTGTAATATTTGTACTTACTTAACCAAAGGAATGGAAGTATTTTTGGCAAATTGGGGAAAACCTTTATATAAATTAAGGCAGTTTTAGTAAATTGCTGTTATGGTGAAGTGAGTTGTAATATGTATTTTCTGTGTTATTTTTAACCTATTCTTTCTCTATATGATAGTAGTATCAAGAACAAAGTGAAAGAGTGAAAAACAAAAAATGTTTATCATATAGAGTGCAATAAAAGCCACATTATCCACTTGGATAACTAGCAAGTTCTGTTGTCCAGCACTGCAGCCCATGGTGTCACTTGGCTGGTGGCTGCAGGGTGGCAGGGCTTCCCTGAAAGGGCCGGCTTCCCAGCTGGAGCTGCTTGCCCTGATGGCAGCAGTAGGGTCAATGTCCGGGCTGGAGATGGCTTCCCTGCAGGGGCCGGCATCCTGACTAAGGCCTGCTGCCCTCTTGGCAGCTGTGGGGCCAGCACACAAGTAACCAGAAAATTTGACTATTTGGCTAGCCCATTTCCCAGAGATGCTAGATAATCAAGCTTTTATTGTAATAGCTACTGTTTCTCCAATAAGGCTGTTGCATGCCTACATAGAAAGTTTCACTACTTCATTCTTCTGCTATTTGGACCACGTTTTGCCTTTGAATATGTGCACACAATTTGAATTGAAATCAGGGCTTCTAACTTCTGATGAAGATTTTTATGAACAGTATAGAAGAAAATTTTGGACAACAAACATTTCGGGGGGCATGTTCGTACATCAGGAACATAACGATGGCTCAACAGGACAAAAATGAATAATATTCCACATCAGTGTTCCCTATAAGCTGAGCACTTGGGTGACCACCCAGAAAAGATTCACGTGCTGCCCAGTTGATTAAAAGAGCATGCATAGTGGGAAGTGCGTGTTTCTACTTGTGGTGGACATCTACCCATGCCTCAGTGCACATAACATTTATTCCACACAAGGATGGAAAAAATTAGAGAGACCACTGCGCGACATGCATGCAGACACAATCCTGTTCCTATTACTGCCTTCCATCCCCCAAGTCCAAACCTTCCCCCCACCCTGGCAGGGGACACTCAGAAGCTGTTCATCAGGTTGAGCCCAGGGGCTGTCACAAGCAACACCCTAGTGTGACTTACAGGTGGCGAGCCTTTAGGAGGATACTATGATGAGCCTGCTCTCCCCTGTTCCCTGCCTCCATCTTACCATGGGAAACCTGGCGGGCATTGTGTTGCACACATGTGCTCACCAGAGTTGCTGCTGTGCTGATGCTAGTGACATGGAGGAAGAGTACAAAGCTGGAGTCAGAGAAGAGTAGTCCCTGTCAGCCAGCAGCAAGTTGGAGGAAGCCCCCACCAGGAGAATTACCCAGTGTTCCCTTGCACCTGCTCTGAGAATTGTAGACTCCCTGGAGCTGCCCCACAGGAGTCCATGCTGAGGGTCCCCTCACTGCTACCCCTCCCCCTTTTTTTAAACTGATATCTAAACTTCTTTATAGATTTTAGGAGCGGGTCCAATTTTAGCTCTTTTTGACAGAATGTCTGTGAATTTACTGATGGTTAGCAACCCTGACTGAAATCAATGGCAGTTCCATGTGTACCTCTAAAGACAGAATTTGGCTGTTTTTTCTCATTCCCAACTATTTCATTTGTTGTTAAAACAAACCTATGTTTACAGAATTCTGGAAGTTTAGCTACTTTTACCACTAGCTAAACACTGAACTCAGTGAGCTTGTGACAAAGTATTTCATATTCTGATGTTAATAATAACCTTTTTCATCTCTTAGATTAGTGTCACTGTGGCTTAAAGTTAGAACCTCATTTTAGAGTGTAATGCAGTTTTTACTGTTCATGGTAAAAGTGACTGTAATAACAGCTATATCTTCTCTTGCCACAGTAACCCATGATGTCATATCATAACCAGTTTTTGTGATCCTAGCTCCAGAGCATGCATAATTCTTGCCTGTTTATGTGAGATCATTCAGAGATGTATGGTTCCCAGCTTTCACTGAAACACTGAACATTAGAGGGTTGGCAGCTGTTGCAGATTCAAGTCCCACACATTTCCCCCTTACCCCCCAATTATACTTTAATTTTAGATTTGGTGGTAATTGGGAATAGGTGGAAACAATTTGGAGGAGGGGTATATCCCTGCAAATAGAAATGGTCACAATCAGGAGAGCACAGTTTGTCTGTAGTAACAGCAGTGCCTTTTTGGTGCCAGTACTTGCTGGTACTGAGCACAGGTACCTTGGTGGTCCCAGCCATTGGACTGGCTGAGTGGGGAAGGGGAACTACCTGAGTACCAGCACTTCTTTTTTTTTACAAAAAGGCACTGAGCAACAGTATCACCATTCTAATAGCTGCAGGCTTATGTGCTGAACTCTGTGACTTTAGGGTGTGCCTGAGAATATTGATGACTTGAAAAATATAAAAGGTTTAGAGAAATTGTTAAAAGGAAGCACAAAATAAATAGTTTGAGTTGCTACAAACACTGAAATTTGTCATGGAATAAATTTTTTAATTCATGATTTAAAGTTTAATTCTTGCCAATTTATCTGTCTTTTCTTCCATTTTCAGACTCTGGAAAATTAATGTACCTGCAATGTCAGATGACATCATAACTAATGTCCATGGAAAGGCAATAGCTTTTCAGGACTGCTTTGTTTCAGATACTCCCTTTATCATTTCCAGGCCTGAAGAGCTATTTCCTAACAACATAAATGATTATTCCCTTTGTTCCCCAGCTGGTACTGAGCCCTACATTGTGTGGTCTGCATGTATTCCAACAACTGCACTTTTGTTGTCAGAATTTGGAACTTTCCATACAAATGATGGATTCATAACTTATAAAGAAATCAAAGCTCCACCACACAGTTTGGACTTTGCCTTAAGTCACAAAGTAACTGATATTGTTTTAACCGATGATGGAATTTTATTTTTAATAACGGGGACAGTTTACAAAAGAGAGTCCAATCATTTTTTTAAACTTGGATCTGAACACAATCTACCAGAAACAGGAATAATTGGAATACAATCAAGACTTTGGTGTTCATCTGAATACCCAGTTCAGGTATGTCACACACAATTCTTGTTTAACATTTTGAAATGTGAAAGCTCTGCACTAGGCACGGGGAAGAACCCATCATTCTCCCCTGCCCCACTGAGTGCAACAAATTAATTTTCAGGTCATTTAAAAATAAATACCTCATGCTACAATTGGCTGTACGTGGGCCTAGTGGAATACTCACATGGAGCTAGTTCCAGGGTGAGCACTTCCAGGATGTGACTCTGATGTCCCAGGTCTGTGAACCTAGGCCTAGGAGTCCTGCTGGTCCCCACTCAATGTCTGCTGAAATCTAATGAGTTAATACAACTATATCCTCACTCAAAGCACTAATTTTAGTGGATTGCCCAGCTCCACCAATTTGTCCAACCATGCAGTTTAAACCAGAAGCAGGCACAGGAATTTTTCTGAGAAATAACATTATATCCTGTTAAAACAAAAAGGCAGTCCAGTAGCACTTTAAAGACCAACAAAATAATTTATTAGGTGGTGAGCTTTTGTGGGACAGACCCACTTCTTCAGACCATAGCCATACAAGAACAGACTCGATATATAAGGCACAGAGAACCAAAAATTGTTATCAAGGCTGACAAATCAGAAAAATTGTAATCAAGGTGGGCAAATCAGAAGAGCAGAGGGGCAGTAGGAGGAGGGGAAGTCAAGAGTCAGATAAAGCAAAGCATGTAAAAGGGTCTTTATAACGGGCCAGGTAATTGCCATCCTGGTTCAAACCACATGTTAATGTGTCGCACTCTCTAGGCGATTGTTAAAGTTCCTTTTCAGTAAAACACAGATGTTGTATTTCTTTTTAGTGACAGGTCCCAGAGGTGCGATACCGCGAAGGATGAAAGACAAAGACGAACATAGACAGCAGGGGGCCAACAGTTCTATAGTCTGAAGGCCCTGAGTTTATTATTCTCACAGCTTTTATAACCAAGTGAGAGCACATTATTATGAGAAAAGCAGTCAGCTACAATATAACTGGCTCAGCACTTCTATCTCTAAAAAAGCCACATCAATCCTCCCAGTCCTTGAACATGGACTCTCAAAAACACCTAATCAAAACAACACAGCTCCCGGCGGCTTGCCTACACGAGAGCAGGTGTTTCGTCTAGATGCCAAGAGCCCAGCCAGGCCTGGGAAACATGTAGGAGGGAGAAGGCAAAACTCCTTCACACAGACTTTCAGGTCATTAACAGAATGGCCCACTCCATTAAAGTGCTGGCTGACGGGTTTGTGAATTAGGAGTTTTTTGGTGTCTGTTTTGTGTCCATTTATTCTTTGTCGAAGAGTGTTTACCATTTGCCCTATGTACAGAGTATGTGAGCATTGTTGGCACATGATGGCATATATGATGTTAGCTGAGGAACATGAGAATGTGCCCGTGATGTTCCTCATGTGCCCATGATGTTTCTCATGTTCCTCAACTAACATCATATATGCCATTGTATGCCAACAATGCTCACATACTATTTTTGGTTCTCTGTGCCTTACATATTGAGTCTGTTCTGGTATGGCTATGTTCTGAAGAAGCGGGTCCGTCCCATGAAAGCTCACCACCTAATAAATTATTTTGTTAGTCTTCAAAGTACTACTGGACTGCCTTTTTGCTTTGATAGAATATAGACTAACATGGCTATCTCTCTGTTATTATTTCCTGTTGTGGGTGCATTGGGCCTTGCTTCTGCTTGCCTCCTGCATCCATTCTTTTTCTTGCTTTGCTCCTGGCTGTTCCTTAGCACTGCTTTTGCTTCTGTTGACACCAGACTCCTGCCCAGTCCTTGATCCTTGTCTCTCCTCCAGTTCTTTCCCTTACATCTCACTTCCAGTCATCACTGTTACCAGTTTTGGCTCTGATTCCAGCCTCTGACTTCAGACCCTGTGACCTGTGGCTCTGGCACTGGACTCTGATGCTCAGCTTCAATTCCTGATTGTGACTTAGGTTTGACTGCTGACTGGTACTACCAATTGACACTGTTTCTGACCCTTGGCTTCATTCCCCAAGCTGAATGCTTGCTCTGCACCCTAGACATGACTCCTGCTCTGACTACTAGGCCAGGCCATTTACATACTAGTCCATAACGGTGGAGTTTAGTTAGTTACATCAGCTGAAGGGTTTTTTTTTAAACTTTTTAATTGAGATACTGGTATAATTTATGTAAAGCTTGAGAGGTGAATAGTTAAATAGTACATTTAAGATACTGTACAAACTAATAGATTTGTTCAATTTTTTTTGCACAGAGTGGAAGAAAATTAAGTACAGTTGCAATATGGACATCAAGTGAACAATATCTAGGATATGGTGGCAATGTGTTTATTAAAATTACAGATACAACAGAACTAAAAAAGGTCCTAGATTTGCCAGTGGCTGCTTCTTTGTCTATAGGCACTGTTTGCTATGACTCACGCCCATCTGAAGTTGCTTTGCTGATGGCCTGCATTGGATGCAGCTCCTCCAGGGCATTTTATCTGTCATCTTACAATGAAGACCGGGATTTGTGGGTCTTAAGACACTTTTCCTTAAACGCTCCTCCCCAAGGTTTTATGTTGATGGAATTTGTATATTCAGCATCACCATCTGTGCTGATGTGGGACAATGAGACTGTCTATTATAGCTATAAAAACAACACAATTAATGGATTTATAGGAGTATCTGAGTCACATGAGAAATTATCGGAACTATCTCAAGGAAGCAGTATTCATCAACTGGTTATTGGTTAAGTATATTACATTTTAAATACATAATCTGGGTGGAAGACAGCAACATCAGAAAAAAGGCGATCCCTGAACAGCTCTCTTTTTAAGTGATTGTAGCAGTTATGCATTTAATTACATTGATGGGGTCATAAGCAATGAAATGTATCATGTTTAGATAGCTAGGCACAGTTAAAATATAGTTAACAGAATTTTATCCTTCTCATGGATTCCTGTTATTGAGAATTGCATGCCAGAAACAGAAAAGCTTGAAACTGTCTAGCCAACAATATTTACTGGGGCAACACATGCATTTTTTCTGCAGACCAAGATTTGTAAAGGACTGCAACCACCCCTCACTTCCTCTGATCCCTACAAACAAGAGCTTAGAAATAACTTTGACACATTTTTCCCCATCATTTTCTCACCTTAGTGTTTTTAGTATCCTTAAGGACAAAAACTTCAGGGATAAGGGACTGGCTACAGAGGGGGTTTACCCAGCACAGGCACATCCACACAGCATGTTTACTGCTGGCACCACCCTCTGCTGAGAGCAAATTTGTGCGTGGCTATGCTAATTAGACACAGGAATATGCTAATGAGCGGCCATTTGCAATTGCAAGACTGCTCATTAGCATGGAGCTGCTGGGAGAGCAGCTCTGTGTAGACCCAGTCACAGTGAGCCTGAAGAAGACAGAAGCTATACCTCAGCTTGCTTGGAAAGATCCCAGCACTCCAATGATCACTGCTGCTGGTACAGTCCTTCAAGCTGTTGACAAGTTCTGCTATCTTGGATGTGCAATGTCCTCTAGCATAAATGTGTATCATGATGTATCTGTTTGATTAGCCAAAGCCAGTGCTGCCTTTGAAAAATTAATCAAATACCTATGGAATGACCATGGTATTAAACTCCAGACCAAGGTCTCAGTTTATCAGACAGTTGTTCTTAGTATCCTGCTGTATGTCTCGGAGTTGTGGACAGTATATCACTGGCATGTTTTGAAACTCAGTCAGTTCCATATGAACTGTCTGAGGAAGATTGCCCACATGAATTGGTGGGACAAATTTCCTAACACAGAGGTTCTTAAACTATGTGGTGCCATGGGCATGGAAGAAATGTTTATGAACAAACAGTTTTGCTGGATTGGTCATGTTATTAGGATGGATGATACACGGATACAAAAGATGGTCTTCTATGGCCAGCTTGCTCATGGAAAGTGCTCTATCAGTGGTCAGTAAAAGCACTGTAAAGACATCTTAAAGGCCAACCTGAAGTCATGTGTCATATCTCCCAATGACCTGGAAACTCTAGTTCAGGGCAGATTGTCCTGGCGGCAAACACTGTACAGCCTTTTAATTTCTTTGAGAGTCAGTGTATCCAAGCACTACAGGAAAAGCATAGGCTCCAAAAAGAATGTACAACACCTGCAGTTGGTGGGTTTTTATGTGACATCTGGAATCAGTTCTGTTGATTAAGGGATTGATTTAGTCAGTCACCAATGGTGCCATAGAAGATGAGATCCATTGATCGACAGCTCAGTCCAAGATTTAAGCCCTTATAAGTCTTGTGCTGAGCAGGAATCTTTGATATTTGGTTCTAAGAAGCGTCATTGTATCTTGTCTCCATTTGCCATTGCAGGTAGCCTTCTATGTCAGGACATTTACTGAGAGCAAGTTAGACTTCACCATTTTCCTTGCTGTAATCCACTGTAGAGCATGAGCTCTGTGATAAGATTCCTTGGTCTCTGGGAGGCCCTCTGGGATCCCCGGCTCTGTTCATCCTTTTTTCCTGGATTCAGGCTTATTCCTTGTATGACTCTTTTCTGGGTTCTGCTTGGCTCTTGGCTCTTGGCTCTTCTTCTACCTTTGTAGAAACTGGTCTTCTGGCCTTGTTCATCTGTTCAGCCTTCATGCAAAAACTTGATCTCCCATGAAATTCTGAAGGGACCTTGTCAGAGAGATCCATTCCTCTTGGCTGAAAAGATTATTCAAAAAAATTACATTATTATTATTACTATTATTATTATTATTATTATTATTATTCCTATGTGTTTGACACCTGGCAGAGGTTATAGTAATTCACAGACTCCTAATATTCTACTCGATTCAACTATACATCTCTGTAATACGTGCATAACTGACATACATAGCACTGCTTTTAGGAGTCCCACACTTGCCTTCAACATGTAGATATGACGCCTCTTTTGAGAGAACGGTCATTGAAGTATTAATTGAATAGTTGTGGGATGTGGTATGAGAAGGACATCACACCGATCCCAAGTGCAGATGATGACATAATCTATGAGATGCCAGTGCTTCGATCAAGAATGTTGCCATGATGTCTTCAGTTTGCTTTTCTGGCGGAACAGGGTGTTTGTGGTGATGCGCTCATGTTCTGCACATTTCGTAAGGAGGAGCATTCCATTGCAATTGCTGTTGCCAACTCCTTCTTTCCCAATGTTAGTCTGTCAGAGATCTGCATCTCTTCTGCCCTGGCATTGAAATCCCCTCAGAGAATAATCTTATCTTCTTTGGCTATGTCTTTCAGGACTGTATCCAGTCAGATGTAGAACTTCTCCTTCATGTCATCTTTGGCATCTAGAGTTGATGCATAAGGACTGAGGACACTTACCTCTTGCTTTTTGGTAAGCTTCAAATGGAAAGTCATGAAACTAGTCATGACTAGTGCTGATGACTGCTGGACCGATCACTGTCTTATTAGATCTACAATGGCAATTAGGATTGTCACCAAATGGAGAAGTCAGAGGAAACAGAGCTGATGAAAGATCAGTATGCAAGGCTTGAAAGACCCCTCAGACAAAATGACTTCCAGATAGCACTCCAGAGGAAGCTGTCAACAGCACACCCTGAAGATGTAGAAGAATACTGGTGTCAATTGCAAAATGCCATCATTGGAGATTGTGGAGAAACCATTGGCTACCAGACCAGGAAGCACCAGGACTGGTTTGATGAGAACACTGTAGAAATAGAACACTTGATTGAGGCAAAAAGGAAAGCCTTCAGGGCCTGGCAAAGCGACATCAATTGCATGATGAAGAGATAAGCACATGCCAAGGTCAAGGCAGAAGTCTAACATAAAACAAGGTCTCTGAAAAACCAGTGGCGAAATGAGAAGGCATGAAAACTTCAGCATTTCACAGACATCCATAATACGAGAGATTTCTTCAATGCTACCAAAACTGTTTATGGACCCAAAACCCATGGAATCAATCCCCCAAGATCAAAGGATGGTACCCAGTTCTTGAAAGACAATGAAGCCATTGCTTCTCGCTGGAGGGGACGCTCTAGTGTGCTCTTGAACTGCCCCTCCACCACAGTCCTAGAATCCCTTGACCAAATCCATCAGCAACCACTTAAAGATGATCTTGCAACACTTCCTACCCTGAGTGAGGTCCAAGCTGCCATCAAAGCGATCAAGTGCAACAAGGCAACTGGATTGGATGAAATCCCCACTCAAGTCTTCAAAGAAGACAGACGAGAGCTCAGCAAACAGCTCCATCTCCTGATTCTCAAGATCTGGGGTAGGGAGCAAGTGCCATGAGATTTCAGAGACACACTGATTGTCAGTCTTTTCAAGAAGGGTGACAAGTTGGACTGTGGAAAGTATTGTGGCATATATCTTCTGTCAACAACAGGGAATATTTTAGCTTGAGCCCTTGCAAACTGACTCCTGCCACTCTCAGAAGAAATTCTCCCAGAATCCCATTGTGGGTTCTGGCCATTTCAAGGAACAATGAACATGATCTTCGCCACCTGTCAGTTGCAAGAAAAATATTGTGAATGAAGCCAAGCCTTATACCTGAGTTTCATTGACATGAACAAAGCATTCAACTCAGTCAATCACAGTGCCTTGTGGGCCATCCTCTCAAAGGTCAGCTGCCCCAAAAAATTCATTAGCATTTTAAAGCTGCTTCATGACAACATGACTGCCACAGTGTTGAACAACAATGCATCCCAAAGCGACCCCTTTGAGGTCAAAACGGGAGTCAAGCAAGGCTGCATCATTGCCCCATCGCTGTTCTGCATTTTTATCACCATGACCCTTCATCTTATTGACAGCAAGCTTCCAGATGGTGTGAAGATTGTTTATAGAATGAACAGAAAGCTTTTCAACCCCAGGAGACTGAAAGCTAAAAGCAAGACCTCTGCAAACTTGATAATGGAGCTCCAGTACGTGGATGACAGTATGGTTGCTGCTCCTTCTCCCACAGCCCTTCAAAACATCTTAAGTGCCTTCACTGAAGCATGCAAGAATCTTGGCCTCACACTGAACTTTAGAAAGGCCAAGGTGCTCCACCAACCTTCACCAATGGGACAATCTGATGCATCTTCTATTGAAGTCAGTGGAGAACTGCTGGAAAATGTGGAGCACTTCCCATACCTTGGAAGTCATCTTTCCAGTAAAATCGATATTGATGCTGAAATCCAGCATTATCTGAGCTGTGCAAGCTCTGTTTTCACCTGCCTGAGACAAAGGGTCTTCGAGAACTGGGACATCTATCCCAAGACAAAGCTCCTTGCATACTATGCAGTGATTGTTCCAGTGCTACTGTATGCATGTGAAACCTGGACAACATACAAGCATCATTTGAAGGCACTTGTGAAGAATATCATCAACACTGCCTCAGGAAAATCCTAAATATCTCTTGGGAGGATAATTGTATGCCCACTAGCATCCTGCAAGAGTCAAACATGACCAGCATTGAAGCCATTATCATTCATTAACAACTTCATTGGACTGGTTACGCAGGTGGTGTCAGAGAGAGGGCTTTGGATTCTTTGGATGGGACACTGTTCCGGGCACAAGGATTATTGGGAAGAGATGGGGTCCACCTAACCAAGAGAGAAAGGAGCATTTTCTTGCATTTTCTAAGCTTACAAACTTAGCGAGGAGAGCTTTAAACTACGTTCACTGGGGGACGATGACCAAAACCCTGAGGGGAGAAAGGAACTTGGAGGCCAGGAAGAAATGCAAAGAGGAATGTACAACAAAAGTGGACTCCTGGTTCGAGTAGAGAGGGCGGGGAGATCGTCTAGTTATTTAAGATGTTTGTGCACCAATGCCAGAAGCCTGGGTAACAAGCAGGAGGAATTAGAAGCCCTGGCCCAGTCCAAGAGCTATGACTTGATTGGGATAACAGAGATTTGATGGGATGACTCGCATGACTGGAGTGCTGTCATGAAAGGGTATAAACTGTTCAGGAAGAACAGGCAAGGGAGAGAAGGAGGAGTAGTTGCACTGTATGTAAGAGAGCACTATGATTGCTTGGGACTCCAGTACATAGAGGGAGAAAAGCCTGTTGGGAATCTATGGGTAAAGCTTAGTGGTGTAGGCAGCACTGGAGATGGAGTGGTTGGTGTCTGTTACAGGCCACCAAATCAGGATGATGAGGTAGATGAGGCTTTTTTTGGACAACTGAGAGAAGTTTCCAGATCGCGGGCTCTCGTTATCATGGGGGACTTTAATTACCCTGACATCTGTTGGGAGACCAATACAGCGGTACACAAGTAGTCCAGGAAGTTTCTGGAGAATGTTGGGGATCACTTCTCGGTACAAGTGCTGAAGGACCTGACCAGAGGTTGTGCACAGCTCGACCTGCTGCTTACAAATGGAGGAACTACTAGGGAAGGTAGAGGTGGGTGACAACCTGGGAAGCAGTGATCATGAGATGGTAGACTTCAGGATCCTGACCAAAGGAAGGAAAGAGAGCAGCAAATTACACACCTTGGACTTCAGAAAAGCAGACTTTGACTCCTTCAGGAACCTGATGGGTAGAATCCCCTGGGATGCTACCATGAAGGGAAAAGGAGTCCAGGAAAACTGGCAGTATTTTAAGGAAGCCCTATTGAAGGCACAGAAAGAAACCGTCCTGATGCTCAGCAAGAGAAGTAAATATGGTAGGAGACCAGACTGGCTTACTGGGGAAATCCTTGGAAAATTTAGGTGCAAAAAGGGAGCTTACAAAAAGTGGAAACTTGGACAGATGTCTAGGGAGGGATATAAAGGTATAGCTCAAGAATGTAAGGCAGTTATCAGGAAAGCAAAAGCGCAACTGGAATTGCGATTTGCGAGGAATGTGAAGGATAACAAGAAAAGTTTCTACAGGCATGTTAGCAAGAAGAAGGTGATCAGAGAGGGTGTGCGACCCCTACTGGATGAGGGAGGTAACCCAGTGACAGATGATGTAGGGAAAGCTGAAGTACTTAATGCTTTCTTTGTCTCTGTCTTCACAGACAAGGACAGCTCCCAGACTAATATGATAAGTGATGCACTGTAGGATGAAGGTGGACAGCCTTTGGTGGGGAAAGAACAGGTTAGGAGCTATCTGAAAAAGCTAAACTTACATAAATCCATGGGCCTGGACCTAATTCATCTGAGGGTTCTGAGGCAGTTGGCCTATGTCATTGACAAGCCCTTGGCCATTATCTTGGAAAAGTTGTGGAGATTGGGAGAGATCCCAGATGATTGGAAAGAGGCAAATGTAGTGCCCATCTTTAAAAAAGGGAAGAAGGATGATCCAGGGAAGTATAGGCCGGTCAGTCTTACATCAGTCCCTGGAAAAATCATGGAGGGACTCCTCAAGGTAGTCATTTTGAGGCACTTGGAAGAGGTGAGAGTGATCAGGAACAGTCAGCATGGATTCATGAAGGGCAAGTCATGCCTGACCAATCTGATTAGTTTCTACGATGAGATAATTGACACTGTAGGTAGGGAAAAATCAATGGATGTGATTTATCTTGACTTTAGCAAAGCTTTTGATATAGTCTCCCACAATATTCTTGTCAGCAAGTTAAAGGAATGTGGATTGGATAAATGAACCATAAGATGGATAGAAAGCTGGCTAGAAGGTCAGGCCCAGCGGGTAATGATCAACGGCTCAATGTCAGGATGGCGGTTGGTTTCTAGTGGAGTGCCCCAAGGTTCGGTTCTGGGTCCTGTTCTGTTCAACATATTTATCAGTGACCTGGATGAGGGGTTGGATTGCATCCTCAGCAAGTTTGCGGATGACACTAAGCTAGGGGGAGAGGTAGATATGCTGGAGGGTAGGGACAGGGTCCACAGTGACTTAGACAAATTGGAAGATTGGGCTGCAAGAAATCTGATGAGGTTCAATAAGGACAAGTGCAGAGTCCTGCACGTGGGCCGGAAGAATCCCAAGCATTGTTACAGGCTGGGGTCCGACTGGCTCAGTAGTACTTCTGCAGAAAAGGACCTGGGAGTTGTAGTGGACGAGAAGCTGGACATGAGTCAACAGTGTGCCATTGTAGCTAAGCAGGCTAATGGCATATTAGGTTGCATCAAGAGGAGCGTTGCCAGTAGATCCAGAGAAGTGATTATTCTTCTTTATTTGGCTTTGCTGAGGCTGCATCTGGAGTACTGTGTCCAGTTCTGGGCCCCCAGTTATAGGAAGGATGTGGACATACTGGAGAGGGTCCAGTGGAGGGCTACCAAAATAATTAGGGGCTGGAGCATATGACCTATGAAGAAAGGTTGAGGGAATTGGGACTGTTTAGTCTGCAGAAGAGAAGACTGAGGGGGGACTTGATAACAGCCTTCAACAGACTGAAGGGAAGTTGCAGGGAGGCTGTTCGCAGTGGTCACAGATGGCAGAACACAGAAAATGGTCTCAAGTTGCAGTTGAGAAGGTCCAGGTTGAACATTAGGAAAAACTTTTTCACTAGGAGGGTGGTGAAGCATTGGAATGGTCTACCCAGGGAAGTAGTGGAATCTCCATCCCTGGAAGTGTTTAAGCCTCACCTCAACAAAGCCCTGGCTGAACTGATCTGATGGGTTTGGTCCTGCCAAGGGCAGGGGGCTAGACTTGATAGCTTTTTTAGGTCTCTTCCAGCTCTATTGTTCTATGATTCTATGACTGGTCATGTTGTTCAGATGTCTGATCAGTGCCTCCCAAAACAGATTCTGTTTTCTGAATTGAAGGATGGACAGAGGAGCATTGGGGCCCAGCGGAAGTGATATAAGGTCATGCTGAAGGCACATATGAAAAAGTGCAACATTGGTGTTGATTTGAGAGAACTTTGCCCAAGATCGTCGCCACTGGAAAATGGTAATTTGTGACAGGGTGGCACAATTAGAGAGGTCCCTCTGCAGTGCAGACAAAGAGTGGCAGAGAAGAAGAAAAGTGCATCAAAAACTGTCCCAGGCCCCTTAAACAGCACCAAGACCTGCCTCTTTTGCAATAAGATCTGTGGCTCCAGAACTGGGCTGATCAGCCGTCAATGATCTCACAAATAGGAGGTTGACATGAAAACATCTTACACGTTTTCGAGTGACCACCAAGAAAAAGAACGGAATGTGGATTTACTGCTTGCTTATTTCATAGGAGTGTTGATCTGCGTAGGCAGCACTTGAGGAGAAGGGAATATATTAACTGCAGTTCTTTGCAGTAATTCAGAAAATTTTGCTTCAGAGGAGGAACATCTCATTTAGAATGATTTATAAAGCTGAGTGGCAACAGATTTTCTATTAGGAAACCCATAAGGATTTATTTAGCAGCAATATCTGCAAATCACCTTCCCATCAAGGGCCACTCTGTATTTTCTCAATCTATAGATGACCAGGACCTTAGGCAAGGTGGGCAAATACCGGCCTGTTGGCTGGATCCAGTCCGCTACATGGATTCCACAACCTACCCTCCTCTCCTGCCAGTATAAAGTCCTACTGCTCTGAGATAGTGTATTGGCAAAGGAACTGAGAGATGTTTAAGTCTACTGTGCCATCGGGGTTGGGGGAGATATGAGGACATCTAGAGCACAGGCCTGGCCTGAATAGCTGCAGCTGGCCAAGAGAATTCAGTCTCACACACATAAGGTATGTGCACTCTGAGAGCAGTCTTTGTGAATTACTTGTTTCAGAGAACCACTATTATTGTAAAATAAGTAACCACTCTGCAATGGAGAAAAATATTCCATCTGTAGTATGATGGAGTTTCTGGGCACAGCTGAGAAAATCAATCCAGGGTAGAATTGCTTAAATCCAGGCCACTTGCAGCCCCAGGATCTGATTTCCTTTTCACTTAAGGGCAAATAAAACCAGCCACAAAAGTATCTCTGACAGCGCATGTGGCCAGCTAGAAGCCACATAATCAAACCTGCAGATGCTTCAGCTGCTGCACAAGCCCAGACCAACAACCCCCTACTCAGGAGAGAGGTATTTAAAACCTATTTCACCAAATCCACACAGATTCTTCCAGGCCCCAAAAGGTCCAGCCACAGTCCCCAGTCAATACACACTTGGATTTTACCCAAAACAATATGTAGTGCCAATCTTTTAGAAACTAAAATCTAGAGGTTTATTAACAAAGATAGAAAGAACAAGGTAAGAGAAAAATTGTTTAAGTGATATTTTACATACATCAATCAACTGATGCAGGCAAGCGATGTTATATGCTGATTCTTGAAAGTTTCTGAAAGTACACCCCATAAGGGGTATGATTCCAGGTTACATAGTCTTAGTTACTGGAACACTGAAGAACTGGAACACTGGATTACTGAATCCAGAACTGGAACACTGAATTCTGGAACTCTAACTGGTCACTGTCAGGGCCCTCTTATAGTTTTCAAGTAGAGGGAAAAAGTCCTTTCTTCTTCCCATAGGCTCTTGTGAGTCAGGGTCATCTGACCCAGGTGGACCACTGTGTCAAACTGCCATTGGTTGCTGGTTTTGCTAGCATGTCCCAGTCCATTTGCATAATATGTGGCATGGATGTCTGGGCATCTGATTTCAATTCCATTGCTCAGCCCATGTCACCTGACCAGTGGGCTGCTTTCCATTGACAGGTCCCAAATTCCTGAGATGTGTATTCAATGTCTGAGCCTTTGTTTTCAGTCCATCATCATGGTTAGTGTGGTGATCTCACCTCCTCTTGTGAAACTTGTTACTAAAACATTTCTAATACTAATAGCTATAGAGCCAATATCTATAACTTCACATACAAACATGGCACAGACATACAAGTCACATAAATACATTTAGGGCATTAGGAGCTTTCATTAGACACCTCACTTGGCCCACCTAGCACAAGAATTGGTACCACTATGTACAATGGTGACAGAAATGGCTTCCATATCCAGTTTTAAAAAATCCAGTAACATAACACCATCATCAAATCTTACTCCTGAGGGTGACCCAGGGCTGGAAACTGGAGGAAGGGAAGGGACAGAAAAATAGGAAACGGGTTGTTGTAGGAGTTTCTTTAACTTTCTATTCCTGGGAAAACTTTTCTATTGTCTGTACTGTTACAGACAGTTGCTGACATGTATTTTGAAATAAATTACCAAAATAATTTAAATTAGCATGATTAAGTATTGCTATTTTGATAAATATACAGAATTTTAACATTTTGTGCACAGAATTTTTAATTTTTATTTTTTTTTGGCTAAGAATTCCCCAGGAATAATAAAATATATTTGATAACAAATTGATGCATATTATGTAAGCTTTCATTGATTAAAAATACAGAAATGCGTATCTTCAGGTTTGGGGGAAAAAAACATTGAAAATTGTGAACCAGGTGTTGCTCATCTCTGCACCATCATCGTCAACATAAATCTGGTTGTTCGCTCCTATTCTACCACATCCATGCAGCCTCACTTACTCCCTGAAAGATCCTAAAACACTTCATTATTTAGATACAGCGTCATGTGTGATGGAGGACAGCACCCAGAAAGGCACAGATCACATGGTATGACAGTATAATGAAGAAATTTTGGCTAGAATTGAATGCATATATTTGTGGAAAGTACAACAGAAATAAAAAAACAAATCTATGTTTTTTAAATAATTGGTATTTTCATAATCACTATGGACATTTGAAATAGAAAGATAAAGATAACTTTTCTTTTTCCTTCCTGCAGACTATTTCGGGAACAGTGTGATAAAGATGAAAAACAATATCATGTATTTTTTAAAAGTTGAAATGAAAGATGCTGTGGAACTCCCTAGATGGGAGAAGGAAGACAAAAGCACAGTGCTTTACCTGAATCCATCTGGTAACCTATATATACTGTTTGTCAATGGTTCAAATATACAGCGTGAGGACTATCCCTTAAAAACTGAAGTAATTAGTAGCACACTAGGTTTTGAAGGTGTTTGCCCATATATAGTATTTAAGCACAGCATGAATTTAAATGTCTATT
The DNA here is from genome assembly GCF_033958435.1 of Carettochelys insculpta. NCBI lineage: Eukaryota > Metazoa > Chordata > Testudines > Carettochelyidae > Carettochelys > Carettochelys insculpta. The sequence continues at coordinate 67,464,038 of NC_134139.1, read as the reverse complement.
ATCTGGATATGGGTGATGAAGTGACATTTTGGGCTCAAATAGTCTATATGGAGAATCTGGGTTTATCAACAGATGTGGAAATCTACAGGCCAGAATTGTTGATGCAGACAACAAATGTTGATTATGAGCAAGCTCATGGAATCTGTACTAAAAACCAGGTAAGTTTTATGAAAATGGTTCCTGTGTAAAATAAAATTTGATTTCTAAGTAGAGTATATTCAGCATATTTTGGAGTACACATCTGCGTATAGACTTCCATTCTTTATGGGCAGCTGTAATAGTTCCTGTGTGTATGTTCAAGAGAAAGGGAGGGACTGCTTCTCTTCTCCACAAATTCCTCCTGGTAGACTAGCTGCTCCTGCACCCGTAGAACAGAGCATCTGCCAGCATCTATCCAAGCTGAATCAGCCCTTAATTTTCTGATACATTAAATAAAATTAAACTTTGCAGTTTAAATATGATTATTATCTTTGTAGTTTAAAAGGATAAGGAACTAGTTTTAGAAGCATAATTTTGGGATTCACCTCAACTTGATGGAACACAAATACCCTGTGGCTTTGCAGAAGTACAATTACAAATTAAGGGATACAGATTTAAAAAAGTTTGTTCCCCAAGAGTGGAAAGCACCTGATTTAGTAAAGGGTTTTATTTGAATAAGGGCTTTTCTTTACCGGGGGTATGTTGTGAATTCTAAAGTGTATTAATATGTTGTACATTAATATGGCCACATAGACCCTGCCGGTGTGCACTGTTTGTCATGCACTTTAATGACGCACCATGTTAAAACACTCTAAGAACCCTTTAGTACTGTATAGCCATGTCTACACTAGCTGGCTATTTCGAAGTAGCCGGGCCAACTTCGAAATAGCGCCCGCCGTCTCTATACGTGCCAAGCGCTATTTCAAAGTTGAAATCAACGTAAGGCGGCGAGACGTCGAAGTCGCTATCCTCATCAGGAGATGGCAATAGCACCCTACTTCGATGCTGAACGTCAAAGTAGGGCATGTGTAGACGATCCGCGTCCCGCAACATCGAAATAGCGGGGTCCTCCATGGCGGCCATCAGCTGAGGGGTTGAGAGACGCTCTGTCCAGCCCCTGAGCTCTATGGTCGCCACGTGCAGCAGCCCCTTAAAGCTCCCTGCCCCCTTATTTCCTGTGCAGGAAGCTGAGAGCGCGTGCAGGCAGCAGCACACAAACAAGCCCAGCCTGCACGTTCTCATGAGCCCCAACCCATCACCCACCACCCATGGCATCCAGCCAGCCCCCCAAGTGCCCACAGGGCATCCCCCAAGGTGTAGCCAGACAAAGTCTCCCCCTTACAAGCCAGCTTGCGCGCTGCCCTCCCCCTCCACTGAGGAGCACACAGGGCACGGAAACGGCTGCTGACAGCACAGTCTTTGATGCCTCTGACTGAGGCCCAGATGTGCTAGCTTATCGTGACCCTGAGAAACAGAAAGTACAGATAGAAGGCTAACAGGCCAAACTGTCAACAAGGGTTGCGGGGGAACCTCAGGAAATCACCCCAGCTGGCATTGATGAATTTGATGCACACACACACACATACCATCCCAGAAGAGGAAGTCCCCGCCCACACAAAAAGAATGTCCTGTACTCCTAAATTGCTTATCTCCTGTCTTACAAGTGCAAATTAAGTAAGAAATGCCCTTGTAACAAACTGGCATCACAAAAGACAGACCAGTATGATCTGGCACCTTAGATAAGAAAGAGAATACGTAACCCAAAAGTGGTATAAAAGGTGGGTCCAGCAGAACTCTAACTTTGAGTGCATTCCACCAACTACCTGCTGGTCGGGTCAGGTGATTGCCTCCCGAGGTCCACAACTGGGGACGCCCAACCTCGTATTCGTCTTTCCGCGGAATTGAGTGACCAATCCGGCTTGGCTACGCTGGTATCGAGAGACGCAGAGAGGGTAAGATATACCCATGCTAGGTCTCTGTTAGATGCTCCCCTGCAGCACCTATTTTGATGTAGTGCTGTCCTACGTTGACATTGAATGTCGATGGCACCAGCCCTGGAGGATGTGTAGACGCTACTCGTCGAAATAGCTTATTTCAATTTCACTACATCGAAATAAGCTATTTCGATGTACCATCCCAGTGTAGACATAGCATATATGAGCAGGGCCTACAAAGACCATTTAAGGTGCAACATATAAGTATGCTTTAGAAATCACACCTGTGGGGTACACAGACAATTTCTGAGGAAATTAGGAGTTCTTCTTCGAGTGGTCCCCATGAGTGCTCCACAGTAGGTGTTGGGCTCGCCCGGCGCTGCAGATCGGAATTCTTCTAGCAGTTTCCACTGGATCGCGCATACGCCGATGCGCACCGCTCCCTTGCGCACCCCTGGCCATGTGCGCGATCCAGTCCCCGCCAGTTCCTTCTCAACCGCCAACAGCTGCAGACGGAATCCACTGCGGCTCTAAAGCCTGAGACAGATAAGATAGTTGTTTTTACTTGTTAGCTCGTTGTTTTTACTATTATACAAAAAAAAAACCAAAAAAACAAAAGAAGAAGCAAAAAAAAAAAAACTTACAAAATAGTAGACAGAAGAGGAACGGAGGGAGAGGAGCGGACAAAGAAGGCTGTTTAAGCTGTCCGTTACCCTGAAGGCCGTGAATGTTATTTGGTTTGCAGAATGCACTGATTAGCGGCTAAGTACCCTATTAACAGTAAAGACTCACCGCGATGTCTTCCTCGGGGTTTAAGAAGTGTGAGTCATGCCGCGAGGCTATGCCGGCCTCTGATGGGCATAGTAAGTGCATTTGTTGCCTGGGGGAGTCCCATGTTACGCAGAAGTGTTCACACTGCGCTAAGCTTACAGCCAGGGCTAGGAAGGACAGAGAGATGAGGCTCAAAATTATCTTGTTTGATAAGACCCTTCAGCCTGAGCCGCTGGAGAAGCCTCACACAGAAGGGCCCTCTGGGTCGTATAAAAGGAAGGCGGTGTCATTGACCCCCTCTGCGCAAAAGAAGAAGAAACTCTCCCTGGCTCGATCCTTGCCGGCGGTTTCAGCGAGCAGGACGAGCGGAACGCAGAGCCCTCAGCTGCGGGCTGATGAAAGCGGCAGCGGGGTCGCGCAAGTGGCCGAGGCCAGGCCTCCAACTATGCAGCAGTTGGCACTCAGGGCGCCGCGGGCGCCAGCGCGGCAAGCACTGGAATCGGCGGCACCGCCTCACACGGCACCAGCTATCACGGCACCGATGGCACAGGGGCACCCAGCACGGGGCCCAGCGGCGCCAGAGGAAGCTACCCGCGCGGCACCACTCACGACGGTACCGAGCGCGGCACCAACAGTGGGGCAGATATCCCCGGCACGGGAGGGGGCGGCGCCCATCCTGCAGGGGCAGGGGAAAGGTAGAGCCAAAACCCGACACCTCAGTCCATCTCCAGACAGGGCTGCAATGCAAGTATCACCCAGCCCCCCCTCCCCCCGCCGAGACACACACCGCGTCACCGGGCAGCAACTCCACCAGCCTATTCCGGACCTCCCTCTCCGTTCCTCCAACCACCTTCACCTTGGCTCGGGCCACCTTCACCCTTTTTGGGCATGGATCCCTATGAGTACTATCACAAACCAGCTTCACCATTATCAATATCCTCACGGAGATCCCACTCTCCCAGACATCATGGGTCCACACTCCGATCAAGGTCCAGGTCTCCATCACCGGGCCCTTGTCCATGTTGTTATGGCCGTCCTCATCATACTGAACACCAACATCGGAGGTCTAGATCCAGGGGCAGATCCCCTCCCACTCCTCGCCAATACCCCCGTGTACACTCTCGCTCTGGGAGAGGAATGCAGCTGTCCCAGGGGGAATTAGGTCCAGAGTCCCGAGACTTTCCTTCACAGCCACGAAGGAGCCAACATACCAGCAAACTCGGGAGCCAGAGGACTTGGGGGAGGCTTATCCTAGTGGCTCCTCCTCATCCTCCCCAGATAAGGCACTTGTCCCCGGGGATGTCTCCCCTCCGGATGACCTTAAGCAATTCCAAGAGCTGTTCAAAAGAGTAGCATACACGCAGGACATTCAAATGGACCTGCGGGGCCTCAACCGATACTTGCGCAAGCAGCGCTTCCGGATGATTACAGTTGCCTCCATACTTACAGCACTGGATGATGGAGACTGGTTTGCAGCCCTCGACTTACAAGATGCTTACTTTCATATAACAATCCACCCGGCACACAGGAGAAGCATCATAAACTCCTGAAAAATTTGAGACCCCCGGCTTCATCTAAAATCGCTATTCCACTGGACGAAGCCATTATGGAGTCAGCCACTAACATATGGCAGACTCCAGCCTCTATTCCGCCTATGAATAAAAGGGCAGATAAGAAATACTTCGTCCCAGCCAAGGGCATAGAATTCCTGTTTAGCCACCCACAGCCCAATTCTTTGGTGGTCGAATCATCCCAGCAGAGGTCGAAAACGCCTCAGTACAAATCGGGGGGCGGGGGGGGTCAGATAAAGATGCTAAGAAATTAGAGCTGTTCGGCAGGAAGGTCTACTCCTCCTCTACCTTATTATTGAGAATGGCAAACTACACGGCACATTTATCAAACCATAACTTTGACAATTACACTAGACTCACCTATCTCATGGATTCCCTCCCGGAGGACAAGAAGCCAGTGTTAAAGGTGATTGTCCAGGAGGGCTATGCGGCCTCACCAACGGGAGTTCAAATTGCCCTGGACGTGGCGGACACAGTGGCACGTTCAACAGCCGCAGCAGTGGTAATGCGTAGGGAATCCTGGCTCCAGACGTCTGGTATCCCCAGAGATCTACAGGTGAAGATTGTGGATCTTCCCTTCAACAAGCAAAAGCTGTTTGCAGAATCAACCGACTTGGTCCTCCATTCTAGCAAAGATTTGAGGGCCACACTTAAGACCTTGGGTATCTACACTCCTCCATACAAGAAAAAGAAATTCTATCCTCAGCAAAGGCGCTATGCTTACCAACCACAACGTGCACAATATCAGTGAGGCTATCACCAAGGGCACCATCAACAGCAACAACAGTACAGGGCCCCCAGGCGACGTTCTCAACAAAGTCACACAACCTCGGGGCAAGCCCAGAGGCAGCAAGTTTGACGGGTACGTCGAGGACTGCACTATCAACACCATCGCTCAATGCCACTCTCACCTCATGTTCCATCATCGTCTCAAACTGTTCTACTCCCAATGGCAAAATATCACAACAGACAAATGGGAGCTGGAGATTATAGCCACGCGTTACACAATTCCCTTCCAGTCACTACCACCGACGAAACCCCCCACCCAGCCTCTTCTCAGGGACCCTTCTCACGAGGCGAGGCTGAAGCAGGAGGTAGATCACCTCATGTTCATAGGGGCAGTGGAAAGAGTACCAGAACAATTCCAAGGGAAAGGTTTTTACTCACGCTACTTCCTAACAGAGAAGAAAACAGGAGGCTGGAGGCCGATTTTGGACCTACGGGGCCTCAACCGATACTTGCGCAAGCAGCGCTTCCGGATGATTACAGTTGCCTCCATACTTACAGCACTGGACGATGGAGACTGGTTTGCAGCCCTCGACTTACAAGACGCTTACTTTCATATAACAATCCACCCGGCACACAGATACTTCCTCCGCTTCACGGTCAGTGGGGAGCATTTCCAATACAGGGTTCTTCCGTTCGGCCTATCCTCGGCACCCAGAGTCTTTACCAAAGCCCTGGCAGTGGTATCAGCCTACCTGCACAGGCAGGGCATGTTTATTTTTCCATATCTGGATGACTGCCTCCTGAAAGGGGCCTCAAAGACAGAGGTCCTACACATGATACGCGTCACCGGGAACACGTTTACTTCACTGGGCCTAGTTATCAACCTTGCAAAGTCAAAGACCGAACCCACGCAAGATATAGAGTTCATAGGGGCGTGCATAAACTCTATCACATCAAGAGTATACCTGCCCGACACCCGCTTCCGCACCATCAAATCCTTGGTGCAAGTCATGATGTACAGCCCTGCGGTGCCGATCCTAACATGCCTGCAACTGTTGGGGCACATGGTGGCCGCCAGGTTTGTGGTACAGAATGCCAGGTACACATGCGAAGCCTGCAGCATTGGCTGGAGAGCGTTTGCAGACCAGCAGCCCATACCATCCACAGGGTAGTATCGCCCATGACGGAGGTACGGAAGTCGCTAGCATGGTGGGCAGATCCCAAAAACCTGCTAGTGGGAGTGCCCTTCCACCAACCACAAATTTCCATTTTTCTTACAACCAACGCCTCCCACATAGGATGGGGAGTGCACATTGGCAGCAAGGTGACGCAAGGGCTATGGTCCCCCGCAGAACAGACACTGCACATAAACATACTGGAGCTCAGAGCAGTGTTCAATGCGTGCAGACATTTTCAGAAATACCTGCACAGCAAAGTAGTCGGGATCAATACCGACAATACCTCCACCATGTTCTACATCAATCGACAAGGAGGGGCATGGTCCTGTGCACTATGCGCAGAAGCAGTCTGATTGTGGAATTGGTGCATTGCCAACAACATAACGTTGAAAGCCTCGTACTTGCTGGGCACCCACAACATGAAGGCAGATCAACTGAGCAGGCGCTTTGCACTCACTCACGAATGGCAGATCCGCTCCGACCTTCTACGATGCATATTTCGCACCTGGGGGTTTCCCCAAGTCGATTTGTTTGCCACCCAGTGCAACAAGAAATGCCCTCAGTACTGCTCCAGGGCAGGAATAGGGCGGGGGTCCCTGGGGGATGCCTTCATGATCTCATGGAAGGGCCCTCTGCTCTACGCGTTCCCCCCCACAACGTTTATCCACAAGGTTCTGTAGAAAGCCAGAAGGGAGAGAGCTCGCATGATACTCATAGTTCCAACTTGGGACCAACAACAATGGTTTCCCCTGCTTCTGCGCATGTCGGATCGTCCACCACTCCCCCTACCAGTAGTGCCGGACTTACTCACGCAGGCTCAGGGGTCCATAGTACACCCGCACCCTCAGGGACTCTGCCTACAAGCATGGTTAATCCATGGCTCAGCGCCTTAGAAGGCACGTGTACGGAGGGAGTAAGACAAGTCTTAGAGTGTAGCCAAAGGACCTCCACCAGGAGGACTTACGAACAGAAATGGACACGTTTTACCGCCTGGTGCTCTGCCAAACAGTTAGCTCCTCTTGACGCCCCTATAACTGTAATTCTAGAATACCTGCTGGACCTCAAACGAGACGGGCTTTCTCTATCCTCGCTAAAGGTCCACCTCACAGCTATATCAGCTTTTCGGCACAAAGAGGAAGGGCCCACCGTATTCGCCCATCCTATCATCACAAGGTTCTTGAAGGGGCTGGTAAATTTGTACCCTCCTTGAAAACCGCTTCCACCGTCGTGGAGTTTGGACTTGGTACTCCACACGCTATCAGGACCACCCTTCAAACCATTAGCCACGGTACCCCTCCAACTATTTACCATGAAAACGACCTTCCTTCTTGCAATTACGTCAGCCCGCAGGGTGAGCGAGCTCTCAGCAGTGATGGCAACGCCACCCTGCACAGTATTCTCAAAGGAGGCGGTGATCTTGCGGTTATACCCAGCCTTCGTTCCGAAAGTTTCCTCGGAGTTCCACATTAACGAACCAATAGTATTACCCTCATTTTACCCAAAGCCTCAGAGCTCCGGCAAGGAGGCACGCCTGCATCTCCTAGATGTGAGGAGGGCATTGGCCTTTTACATAGACAGAACTAAGCCCTTCTGGAAAACGGACAGGCTTCTGGTGTCTCTCGCTCCCAGGTCGAAAGGGGAAGGCCTCTCTTCCCAGAGAATTTCAAATCACATTGTGTCCTGTATGAAACTGTGCTACAAGCTTCGAAAGACTCCTTTGCTAGCCCCGCCCAGGGCTCACTCCACCAGAGTGGTGGCAGCATCAACGGCCTTCTTCAAGGGAATCGCGTTGAAAGACATTTGTAGAGTGGCGACTTGGTCATCCTACGACACGTTCGCCAAGCATTATGCCCTGCATCAGGTATTTGATGAGGATACCCGTCTGTCGACAGCAGTCCTCTCGGGGGCAAGCTGCACATGAATCGAGTACCCACCTCCTTACCTTGGGTTACTGCTGGGTTGTCACCTACTGTGGAGCACCCACGGGGACCACTCGAAGAAGAAAGAGAAGTTACTCACTTGTAGTAACGATGGTTCTTCGAGAAGTGTCCCTGTGGGTGCTCCACTACCCACCCATCCTTCCCGCTTCGGATCTCTGTTCGGTGTTTTTCAGGAGCATCTGGGACGATTGGTCAAGGAACTGGCGGGGACCGGATCGCTTACATGGCCGGGGGCGCGCAAGGGAGTGGTGTGCATCGGCACGTGCGCGATCCAGTGGAAACTGCTAGAAGAATTCCGATCTGCGGCGCCAGGTGAGCCCAACACCTACTGTGGAGCACCCACGGGGACACATCTCAAAGAACCATCATTACTACAAGTGAGTAACTTCTCTTTTCCTCATTTTTCAATATTGTAAAACAAACGGATTGTTTCACAAATAACACCAAATGAAAATGTTTTTAATATTTGTTACATATTTACTCAAGTAAGAAACCAATAATTGTTTCATTGTATTTCATCAGATGCCTATCAGTGTAGTGTGATAGTGGAAGACAAGCTGGTATTCCTTTCATCTTTCAGAAGAGACAAGCTAGTGAGCTCTTAATAGTTCATAATTTTTATCAGGAACATAAATAGAGTCCTGCGAATCTGCAGATATCTGCTTTATATTCACAGGCTTTGAGTGCGACTATCCACAGCTCATTTTTGCAGATACAGATGAGTATGGAGATACAAATTTTGCACCTAGAATCCTACAAATTTGTGGATATCTGCTTTATATTTGTGGGCATCTATACCCATGGATATCAGTGAAAATATCTGTGGCTCATATTTGCAGATACAGACGTGTATACAAAACATAAAGAGACAACTGAAATTGCGTCTTTAGTGCTAGATGTTTTCAATATGCCATATATACTGTTGTAATAGGTGCTTTACTAGCCAGAGCCCATGGATGCATTTTTCATCCCTGCTCATGTTTTCTAAGGTGTGATCTGTTTTTCATGGAAATGCCCTCAATCTAAACAATGACTTTTTAAAGGACTTTTCCTAATTATAATTCCTCTTCATTCTCTCTTAGACAATGAAATTTTATCATAAAATGGATTATAGCCATGTATCTAATTACACAGAAGCACTGTAAGTACTGAGTAATTTTAAAGATACTTAGGATGATATAGGTGGTCTCCCCACTGCAGTGCCTCTTGCTGAACATTCTGGGAATTAGTTCATTCCAGCAATGCATCTTCCTCTACTGGTGCCTTGCTCACCATCCCTTATGGGACTCAAGTTGCTCCCCTGTCTTCAGCATATCTTCAAAGCACAGTCTCCAGGCATGCCCCACTTGGTTCCTTCCCCTTGCATGGAATCTCAGCCCTTTCATGGTCTCAGAACCCAGGATCCAGCTCAACCCTAGATAGGGTGTCCACCCATCCCGTTTTGGCTGGGACAGTCCCATATTTCAGGTGTCAGGAAGGTGTCCTGACTTACTTTAACAAAAAGGCTAATGGTCCCATGTTCATGCCGCCTGCTGAGCTGCCTTTCCCTCAAGTCAGTGCAGCTGCAGATATCAAGTGCTGGCTGGAGAGCACATGCAGCATGATTGACAGTCCAGGTTTGCAGGCAGCAGCAAGAGAGGGTAAGGCAGGATATGTTGGGCATTGGGGGTGGGATTAGTGTGTGTCCCTGACTCATTCCTTGTTTAAGATTTAAGATGACCTGGGCCCCTCTTTGGGGCAGCTGCCCCTCCAGCCAGGGGGACCCCTGCAAAAAGGTAGCCCCATCCCTGCTGCACTGCAAGACAGCTGCCTTATGCAGCCAGGGAGCACCCAATCTGTGCCGGGCAGTATGGCAGCCCTGTTCCCTGTGGCATAGGGCAGCCAGGAGCTGCATCCACAAGGCTTTCAGCCCTGTTCCTGGCACCACGTGGCTTGGGGCAGCTGGGAGCCACATCTGCAGGGCTGTAGCCCCGTTCCTGGTGCCACGCAGCTTGAGGCAGCCGGGAACCCCACCTGCAGGGCTGCAGCCCCGTTCCTGTCTCCCCGTGGCATGTACAAGATTACAGTTGGTAAATGTTGACCTTGTAATGTCACATACATCTCACTGCAAGACAAGAAAAAAGTTTTCGTATTAGAAACCACGAGCATGCAGCATTCTCCATTATAAACTTCTGGCTAACTTCAGTTAAAATATATATTTTTAATTTTTTACCTGTTAGTTATAAAAATGTTGTATGTCTCTGTGATGGGTGATCAGTAAACAATGTTATTTTGAACTTTTGTACTGCATAGACCTGATTGATTTCCATTTAAATGGCTGAAGTATGAGCAATTTTACCAGGTTTCCTGTATGTGGCATAGGGAGATATAGTCACCCTAGCCCTGGATGTCTACATTGAAATTTTGGATACCCACAAGCCTGAGTCAGCTGACATGAGCCAGCTTTTATTACAATTTACAGTGCAGATATATCCTTAGTTTAGTTAAAGTGTTGTTACTATTTTATATTTAAATTTATGTAAACCTTAATATTAATTCTTGCTGTGGGCGCGGGGTGGCGGGGGGAATATCTCATACAGAAGTGCATCCAGAGGTGTTATGACAGTTGAACTACAACCTAGTGTATCTGGAAAAATGTGTGCATCAAACAACAAGGTAAGTGTTGTAGCTTTAGAAACTTGTTTGGCTAAGATATAGTGGCAATTTATGGAGAAATTCTGACCCCAATGATATTGATGTGACTGTTACCAATGAGATTGAGGGGTGGTGGTGGTTGGATTTCTTCATGAGGCTATAAAATATAATTAGCATAGCTCAAATTAACTGAAGTAAGACTATATCTTCCAAGGGCTTCTGTATGCTGCTTAAGTAGAGCTGCAGCGCAGGAAGGGCTCACAACAGGGCGCTGGTGAGAAAGTATTTAGGGGAGGAAAAAAGGGATGATGTGACCTAAATAAGGAGGAAGTGCGGAGTTGGACCTATATCTAAACAAAGCTGCAGTCCCATTAGCATCAATGCCTCCATTAAGACTCCTCAAGTCCTGAAGACAAAGGCCCTTGTCTGAGAAGCTAAGATGTTCCTCATGGCTTTGAACTAAGCTCCTGAGATACTTTTAAGCTTTTGTAGTGGAGCTCCTCATAATCAAACTACTGATTAGCCAAATATTTCAAATGTCCTCTTGGACAGTTGCAACCACCTTATATAACTTAACTATTTTAACAATAAAGGGATATTAAACATTTTAGGTTTAAAACTTCTCTTTTAAAGATAAAAAGTATAAACATTTTTTATACATTGCAGCTTACGTTGACTTGTATCAAATTCATTTACCTTAAGTTTGTATGTATGCATGTGTGTTATTCTGTGCTAAAATCCATCATATCTCAGCTTGATCTTTCATTGTTTAATTTTATGTAGATTAATTATGTATTTAGTAATCTATATAAAAATATAGATACAGCACTATGTAATACAATCTATTTCTTTTCAGCTAACACATTTATTTGTTGGCTGCCCTCCATCAAGGCATATTGTCATTGATAGGCAAGTTTTGATTATGTTTTATTATTTATAGTTCATTTCATTTTACAATAGGAGAGAAATATTAACAGAGAGTTAGCCGTGTTAGTCTGTATTCTAACCATACAAAACAGCAGTCATGTAGCACTTTAAAGACTAACAAAATAAGTTATTATGTGATGTGCTTTCATTGGACAGAACCACTTCATTAGATCTATATTATTTCCAGTACAGACTCAGATATATAGCACAGAGGTCCAAGAAAATTGCAATAAAAACTGACAAATACATGGAACTGAAGGAGGAGAGTCGGGGGTGGAGGATGTTAAGTGTCTTGCCTGAGATAATTATGAACATCAAAGGAAGGGAGACAGTCCTTGTAATGCATGAGATCATTGCTGTCTCTGTTCATACCAAATGTATTTGAGTATAAACCCCAGTTCCCTAATCTCCCTATGTAATCTGCTTTTAAAGTCTCTTTGTTGCAGGATGCATATTCTCAGGTCTTTCACAGAATGTCTCTCTCCATTGAAATGCTCATTGACAGGTTCATGTGTATAGAGATTCATAATGTCTTTGCTGTGTCCATTCATTCTTTGATCAAGTGTTTGCCCAGTTTGTCCAATGTACATAGTAGAGGGGCATTGCTGGCACATGATGGCATATCTAACATTGGCTGAGGTACAACACAATGAGCCCCCTGATCTTGTAATTAACATGGTTAGGTCCAGTGATGGTATCCCCAGAATAAATACGTGGACAAAGTTGACAAAAGGTTTGTTGCAAGGAAAAGTTCCAGGATTAGTATTATTGTGGTGTAGCCTGTGATTGCTAGTAAGAAGTTTGGGTACTGGTACCCTTACTACCGGACTATCCAGCTGTGTAGACTACCTCCTCAAACCCTATGCCATCAGCACTCCTAACTATGTCCGAGATATTCCCTGGCCACCTTGGGCTGCTGGCTGGTTCCAGCCCCGGCCAGACTGTTGGACATGGCCCCAGCCCCAGCCATGGCTGCAGCTCCAGCCCCAGCCTTGTGGGTGCCAGCTCCATCCTGACTGGGCTGCCAGCACGGCCTGGCCAGCGTGATGGATGCTGCTCTGGCCTCACAGGCACTGGCTCCACTGTTGAGCTGCCAACATCGCCAAGGCCCCTGGCAGCAGCTCTGGCGCTGGCTGGGCTGCCAGCAAAGCCCCAGCCTGGAAGCCGGCTCTGGACTGACCAGGCTTCCAGCATGGCCCCCACCTCACAGAGGTCAGCTCTGGCTCCAGCTGGTCTGCTGGCATGTTCCCAGCCCCACAGGGGCCTAGTGCAGCCCCAGCCAGGCTGCCAGCACAATCCTGGACCCACAGGCAGCCCCAGCCCCATGGAGGATAGCACCCACCTCTGACCAGGGATGCAAGCCACACTGAGCTCCCGTGCCCCAGGTGACCAGGATCACCCTACTAACCTCTCAACATGGGGTCTCTGGTCCAGTAACATCTGTGGTCTTGCTGGATCACAGGTGTTGCTGGATGAGAGAATGCCAGTTTTGGGAGGTTCAACCTTTAATATGCTCCTTCAAGGGATCCCCCAACACACTGGTCCTCAATTGGGCTCCTCTTATAGCTTGGTGTTCATCATGCACAGCACAGTACTGAATAGCACTGCATCATCCATGCTTTCTGACAAAGACACATAGGCTGCATGTCACCAGGGCAGTTGAAAAGCAGCTGGCAATCTAGTAGTGAGCCCATGGAGTGATGGGATTGAGAAACATTCATCATGTGACACTGCCTGCCACATGTAGCATTGCAAACCCTTCCCAAAGCATCCTGCACCAAGGTGCACAGTGGGATAGTTGCCCACAATGCACTACTCTCTGTATTGATACAAGAGCTATTATTGTGGATGTGCTCTGTCGACACAAGGAGCATAGCATGGACATGCCACAGCAGTTTAATTATAGCAGTGGCTGTGTGTTGGTCTAACTTGCACCAACAGAACTCTGTGTGGCAGACAAGGCCTAAGTATCTTTTTGTCTTTCATCAAAGACATAAATGACAGAGCGGTTCCAGCCATCCTTCTGTTCCTTACCACTGCCTCTCAGCGCTATGTTTGGCCTTTCCTATTTATGTATAAATACTTGTAAGTATTTAGTGGGTTGTTAATGATTAGGTTAGTGTTAACTTTTAAATAGCATCTTTTCTGAGGAAACGATTTGACTTTGCCTGGAAGGCATTCCCAGTACTGAGGCCTGGCCTATGCAAGGAAATTCGGTTGGTAAAACTATATCATTGACTCAGTGGTATAAAAAATCAACAGACCAGAGCAATGTAGGTTACCTCATCTTATCTTCAGTGCAGTCAGTCAATGGGAGAATTCTCCCATCCACCTAACTACTATCCCTCAGGGAAGTGGATTGCCTATACTGAAAGGAGAACCCCTCCTGTCAGCATAGGTAAGAGTCTTAAGTGCTGCAGTGACACTGAAGCAGCATTTTAAGTGTACTTTCTTCCATACTAATAAAAATGAACTACGACAGTCCTGAGGCTACTACAATGGGGAAGCCTACGGAACTCAGCCCTTGCAGATTAGAAACAAATTATTTGAGGGGAAATCCCTACTAATTTAGGAAGGCAGATTGATTGGGAAAGTAACAAGTTCTTTTAAAAAGAAACTTCAAAGGGCCCTTCAAAATTTGTGGTTTGAGGAAAATCTGTTAGAATGGATGGATCTGTAATAACGGCCGTGTCTACACGTGCCCCAAACTTAGAAATGGCCATGCAAATGGCCATTTCGAAGTTTACTAATGAAGCGCTGAAATGCATATTCAGCACTTCATTAGCATGCGGGCGGCCGCGGCACTTCGAAATTGACGCATCTCGCCGCCGCGCGTCTCGTCCAGACGGGGCTCCTTTTCGAAAGGACGCCACCTACTTTGAAGTCCCCTTATTCCCATGGGGGACTTCGAAGTAGGCGGTGTCCTTGCGAAAAGGAGCCCCGTCTGGATGAGACGCGCGGCAGCGAGGCGCGTCAATTTCGAAGTGCCGCGGCCGCCCGCATGCTAATGAAGCACTGAATATGCATTTCAGTGCTTCATTAGTAAACTTCGAAATGGCCATTTGCGTGGCCATTTCTAAGTTTGGGGCACATGTAGATGTAGCCAACTTGTCTTTCCTGAAAGTGAGTTAAACAATTTTCTTAAATAACTTAAGAGGGCTGTAAGAAAAACCCAACCCAGCTGCTTAAATGAAAAGGATTTTTTAATTAATTTTCAGTGGAAGAAAATCAGGCAAGTTTTTCTTCAAATCATTGCACATGTAGGCTACATCTACACTTCAGCGATCCTTTGAAAGAAGTTATTCCAGAAGATCTCTTCTGAAAAAACTTCTTTTGAAAGAGCACATCCACACATAAAAAGGAGATCAGAAAATCAATCTGCTCTTTTGATAGAGAGCATCCACACAGCCTCTGCTCTTCTGAAAGAACAGGCCAGGGATTGAAAAATCCAGTGCCATGAGGAGTGCTCTTTCAAAAAAAGAGCCCCTGGGGCATCTACACGTTTTTTTCTGAAAGAATCTTTTGGAAAAAAGCGCTCTTCCTCATCTGGGAGAGGAACAGGGCTGCTGGAGAAAGTGCTGCGTTCTTCCGATTTATTATTGAAAGAACACATTTTGTGTGTAGACACTTTGTGGGATTTTTCGAAATAGCCCTGGCTTTTTAAAAAAAAATCGCTAGTGTGGATGTAGCCATACATTCTACTTTAGGTGTGTGTGTCGCCCAAGCACGGTAACTGGAAATTTTCCCCCTAGTGGTACCCATTGGGGTGGTTCGAACCTTCTCCTGCTGGCATATGCTGACAGTACCAGCATAAGGACTGCTTCCTTCCTTTGATGCTCGTATTTACCTCAGACAGGACAATTAACATCCCCCCACCTCTCACCCCCTTCCTTCTATCTTATTTGATTTGTCAGTTTTTATTGCAATTTTTTTTGGTCCTCTGTACTTATAAATGCCAGTCTGTACTGGAAATGAGATTGATCTGATGAAGTGGGTCTGTCCCATGAAAGCTCATCTATGAATAAATCATTGTGTTAGTCTTTAAAGTGCTACGTATCTATCTGCTGCTTTGTTTTGTTAGAGTACAGACTAACATGGCTGCCTCTCAGTTAGTATCAGTATAAAGCATCCAGCTGATTCTGTGACCCAACAGTTCCTTCTTACTGGCTTTATGTCAGCTGAAAGCTTCTCTCTGCTGAGGGAATTAGCAACTGGATAGATGTGGCCACTGTATGGTCCACTTGCACTGTGTAGTGAAAAGGCACTAGATTGAGAGAGAGAATCTGGCCCATATTTCATGTGTCAAACTATTGAGAGAGTTTTGGTGGATAGAGCCCAAAATCTAGAACAAATAGTGCACAACTAATGGTAATTCTCAGATAATACTGTCAGGATGATTTTAGTCATTTACAATTTCATTAACTACTTTAGTAACAGATGAAACCCTTAAATTATACTGATCATCTGTTTTATTTCCACAGACCTACAGATATAACCTGTATCAAACATAATTTTACCACTTATAAAATACCTGGGTAAGAATTTGATTTATTAAATTATAGTAAAAAGAAACATAGGGTCTTTGAGGGATATTTTCTGTATGAAAGAAAATACAGGAATATTTAAATATTTATGTATTTAATCTCAATTTTATTTTCTTTCTCAGCATAGCAATGCAATACTAATTATTTTAATCGAATCAATATTTAAATATTTTAAAGAAACATTCTCAACTTGAAACCTAATCAGCCAAAAACAAATTAAGTTAATAGTAGTTTCTTATTGCACCTGTCCTTTAGTCCCCCTCACAGGTTTTGTGTTTGATCCAATCACATCATCCTATGTTTTAAAAACATTCTTTTCTCCAGTGCTGCTGTCTGAAATAGCCATATAAACAATAGAGAAAACAGTTAAGGACCTACTTTTTCCTCCATAGAAGTTAATGGGAGTTCTGTCATTGTATTTCAGTGGTATGTGACCAAACATCAAATGACTATACAGTGAAAGTGTCGGTACACAAGGAGTAAAGCTCTCTCACTGAAGTCAATAGCAAAACTCTCATTGAATTCAGTGGGGCCAGAAGAGTACCCAGATGCTAAAAGGGAAGAAATCTGGTGGAGAGGAGAAGAAAAAAAGAGCAATTTTAGTTATTTTAATTACTAGTTATGAGTGATTCTTATAATAGTAATTTACAAATTGTCAGATGCAAGTATTCTATGTTTAAGTTGATGTCTCTTTAAGGTATGTAATCAATGATACAGGAAAGTTTACAGTTTTATGGCAGGAAGATTTCGAAAAGATTGTTTTACGTTTTTAAGCTTTGATGAAAAATTGCATGCTCTGTTTTAAAACATTCCCCTTAATCCAATCCATTTTATACCAGAGGGGAATATGTTTTTTAAAAGGTGTAAAACCAACAATAAGTTTTTCCTTATACTAGGGAATATCTGTGGGAGCCAACAACTGAAGACCTGGTAAGAGAATTACAGGGTTTTATTTTAGATAGTGTGTGTGTGTTCAAAGAAAAATATAGAGAAATATGCAGCATATTATCATAACTTTCCTTTTTTAGGTGGTAACTTACGATTGGGATAAGTATGGTTGCTTAATGGATCTTCATTACGCAATACCTTTTTACCCAGATATTTCCTTGTAAGTATAATGTTTCCTTCATATAGTGCTATGTAGTTCTCTGAAGCTATAGGGGCTACTACAGCCAAATGGCAAGAGAACAGTGGCAAGCCTAGCAGTGGTGGGTAGTGGGGAAAGACACAAAGGGAGCACCTGCTGAAAGGGGAAGGAATGTAACACCCCCCAAGCACAAGAAACCCCATGTGACTCAATCCAGCCCCACCCGCAGCCTGGGGCTCCAAGGCTGTCCCTGTCCCCTCCCCATCCCACGTTCCCTGGTGGGTGGAGGGCACTCTATACTCATGCTGAGCCAGCTCCAGTCTCCTTGGCATATGGATCCACTACTGCACTCTCGCAGGTAGCCTCTGGCCCACTGCCTCTCTGTTGCTGCCCAGTGCAGCTCAGCAGCAGCCTGGGAGAGTGCAGCAACTGTACTGCCCCAGGCAGGGCTGCCCAGGCAGGGAGAGCGCAGCCACTGCCGTGAGCCCTGGCCCTGCCTTTTCCCTTCTGGTTTGGGCTGCTAGCCCCATCCCCACCCACCCCCAGATGTTTGGGGAGGGGCATATGACCTTTCCTGCCCCTTCCCACTGTTGTCTAGCTCACTGCTAGAGGAAAGCATATCCTCACCACAACAAGATTTGTTGGTCCCACCCATGATGCTACATCTTATTTGCTTATAGTGAGCTCTTGTGCAGGGAGTCCTCAGAGCAAAGTCTTTGTGCTGTACATTCCCTGTTTGTCCTTTCCTCCTTTTGCACAGCAGCACCACACTGCCCATGTTTCCCTTCAGGACCATGAAGTAAGAGGTGCTTGCCCATTTATATGCTTTTATTGAAACACTGTATTATACCTATATTGTTTATAGATATGATGGCAGCACATTTGTGAAAACAGTTGAGACAAATTTTATATTGTGGGAGGTTCACGGCAGAAGTGACTACAGCTACAAATCAACTATGAAGCAGGTTAGACTTCTTTTTATTTAGATTGCATTTCTTGATACAGATTGTATGTAGGTGGGTAAGTGCAATGTTTGTTTTTATATATGCTCATTACTCTTCAGTCCTAATCACCTTTTCTGAAGGGAAGCATTGCAGAGTTGTTACAGATTTTGTTACTTGTAACTTTCAGCCTTTAATTTACTTATTAACAGCATATACTGTTGAAAACCAAACACATGAAGAATCAAAATCAATAAGTAATCCAAGAAAAGAAAAAAGAAATATGTGTATGTTAATATGGTTCAGGAACTGAATTTCAAAAACATTTTGAAGTTTTAGTCTGCCCTCTGTTTGTGGGGAAATGGGAATATATGACTATCCATACAGAATCATAGAAACGTAGGGCAGAGAAGGCCCCAAAAGATGATCTAGTCTTCTTCCTACTCCTTTCTAGTACTGACTCCTGACTGCATTGCTCAGACATTGTAGATAGTGTAAGGACTACAAGTCCACTTGTTCCTTTTCCTTCGTAGAATATATTTTTGCTCTGGCTACAATTTGTATGAGTGCAGTTTATATCTTACATCCAATTCATGAAGCATTTATTTAATTCTGATCAGTGCTGCCTACTTCAAGCACTACTTGGGTACGTCTACACGTGCACGCTACATTGAAATAGCTTATTTCAATGTAGCGACATCAAAATAGTCTATTTCGATGAATAACGTCTACACGTCCTCCAGGGCTGGCAACATCGACGTTCAACTTCGACGTTGGGCAGCACCACATCGAAATAGGCGCTGCGAAGGAACGTCTACACGCCAAAGTAGCACACATCGAAATAAGGGTGCCAGGAGCAGCTGCAGACAGGGTCACAGGGCGGACTCAACAGCAAGCCGCTCCCTTAAAGGGCCCCTCCCAGACACAGTTGCACTGAACAACACAAGATCCACAGAGCCGACAACTGGTTGCAGACCCTGTGCATGCAGCATGGAGCCCCAGCTGCAGCAGCAGCAGCCAGAAGCCCTGGGCTAAGGGCTGCTGCACACAGTGACCATAGAGCCCCGCAGGGGCTGGAGAGAGAGCGTCTCTCAACCCCTCAGCTGATGGCCGCCATGGCGGACCCCGCTATTTCGATGTTGCAGGACGTGGATGGTCTACACGTGCCCTACTTCGACATTCAACTTCGAAGTAGGGCGCTATTCCCATCTCCTCATGGGGTTAGCGACTTCGACGTCTCGCCGCCTAACGTCGATTTCAACTTCGAAATAGCACCCAACACGTGTAGCCGTGACGGGCGCTATTTCGAAGTTGGCGCCGTTACTTCAAAGTAGCGTGCACGTGTAGACGCGGCCCTTGAAACTAAAAGCCACACTTGATGTTAACGTTATTATTTTTGCTAATATCATTACCACGGTATTTTTAAACAAAGGCAGACTCTATCCCCTAGTATGTTCCATTGTTTTAGATTTGTACCGTGGTGCTTTCTCTAAAAGAGATCTATAAGATAAATAAATAAAATATACAGAACTGCAGTTGCCAATACCCTTGTAAATAGTGTATCACTCTTTAGAAAATAACAAAGGGATAGCTAACTATTTTTTTTATTTTGTATTTTTGTATTCTTTTGAATAGGTGGGTTGTTTGCGTGAAGCACAGACTTGGATTTCAATGATGAAGAAACATAAAAACAGTTCATTCGATGAAATATGGGGGGCACAGGTAGGATGTTATTTACAAATAGTTTATGGAAAATATGAATGAAATGTATAGCTGTCTTACTTGGCATTCTCACACTATTCGTATCTTGGGGAAGGGCAAGTCTAACGAAAGCATAATGGAGCAAGTGGAATGTAAGTCAGATATCAGTACAGTGAAGATCTGACAATGGTACGAAAGGATATTATTATTCTGAAATTCACTAACTCCCTGTTGTCATGTCACTGGCTGAAAGAAAAGTCATAAACATTTAAGTAAAGTAATAGTTCTAAACCATTTTCTTTCTGAGAACCCCCTCCCCCTCCTCATCTCCAACATGAATAAAAACTCCACAACCCACCTGTCCCACAACAACTGCTTTCTGAACATAAAAGCCAGGACAAGCATTTAGTGGGTAGCAAGCAGGGCAATAGCCGAGGGCTCCATTCCACAGGGGGCCCCATAAAGCTGAGTTGTTTAGGCCGTTCAGCCTTGCGGGGGTAGAGCTTCAGACGCTTGGCTTCAACTCCATGTGACAGGGCTTTGGCTTTTCTTCAGCTCCCAGAAAGTCTAATGCTAGCCACTGTAATCGACTCACAGTTCCCCAGGAAGCCATGAACCTCTAGCAGAGAACCCCTGTACTAAAGCATTGTGAACCTTTTAGTAGCAACTGAAATTATCTTGTAGGGCAAAACAAATGGACACAAGGGAGGGACTAACCCTAAAGACCAGAAGGAGAGTATGGAACACATGGAGTCTCCCCAAACACAAATGCAGGGGCCCTGGGCTGTAAGAAAGCTGGGTGTTTAAGCCGTTAGAGTGAGTAAGCAGCAGTAATTCTTTCTCAGGCACAGGGTTGGAGCACCTAGCTTCAGATTTCTACAAAAGCCTTTGTCAGTAATTCAGAAAAATAGAACTTTGAATGAAATCCTGGCCTCGTTAAAGTCAGTTAGAGTTTCACTATTGACTTCAATAGAATTAGGACTTCACCAGTTTAGTTCTATGCATAAAATAATGACCCCAACGATTACCTCAACTTTGTGTCACTGATTTCGCATCCAAACAGAACCATCTCACAAAGCCCTGAGACTGGCTTTCTACTTGGCCAAAAGGGCAAACATATAATTCCAATATGGAGGATCAATTGCCTAGAGGGGAAAAAGCTGGAGGATTTCTAGACAGCTGGGAGGAACTTGAGGGTGGGCACTGCAGGAAAATGACGGTGTGAAACATACGCCCATGTCTTATAGGACTAAGCCACAATGGTTAAAACTTCACTAACATAAAGCAAAGTTAAGCTGTAAACGAAAAGCAGTCTTTGCTAACAGAATTTGATATGAACTGGGTTAAAGGTATAAAACAATACAAGGTGCTAGGCACAAACTGGAAGCACAGTCAGAGGGGTTGTAAGAAAACACCTTGTGAAGAAACATTGTGGTACCAATATGCTCCGCACAAATAACAGACACACCAGACCAGATTTAGGACAGGCTTTAAACTGGCAGCATGATAAATACTGATTAAACCTCTATGTACAAGGTAATGGGTGGTAACTAGGTAACATCATAGTGTGGCAACTTAATACATCAAAAACGATGTGTAGCTTTTTTGTACCTGTGTGTAAAAATGCATCCCATTCCCAAGGGAGTTGTCTTTCTCAAGCTGAGGTGGCAGTGTCACATTTTTGGCACTGAGTCCACTGTCATAGACACACATGCTTAGCCTACCCATAAACCTCTGATTTGAGGAAGCTATTACTGTGATTTGTTGATAATAACAAACCTGGCTGGGTGCCTTTAATTCTTACATAATTTAGTGGGTTTGAGGAGACTCTTTTGAAGTCTGCTGTGTTGACTACTCACACAAGCCAACACAACATGCAGCGGGGACAAACACACAGCCAAACATCTATCATTATTGACATTATCTTGGTGGGAGTGCATGGTTGGGACAGTGAGGACTGCAGGGAGTGCTCTTTGAAAGAAGAAAGGACTGTGTTGCCCTACGTGGGAAAATGCATGAGCCTGGGAAAAGTTAATGGTGACCCAGCTGAACTGGCAAGGATAGTGAAGGATAGCATGTGTTTCAAGGGAAGGTGAAGCCAAGTGGCAAAGGAGCAATATATTCTAGAGTGACCAGCTATCAAGGATAAAGCGTTGGGACATGTAGTGCAGAGCATGGGCTGCAAGTGGATCCTTCCTTCAGGGAGACTACCCTGACAGCCACATCCCCAGTGCACATAATAAAACTTATTCCACCCATGAATGGAAAAAATTAGAGGAAACGTTGATCCTGAGCCCCCCCACCACACTCCTTGTGACTGGAACCCCAACCCTCCCCATCCCTTCTACTAGTAGAACCCCAGGGTGGCTTCAGTTGGTTGACTTGACCCTATGGCTGACTGACTTCAGTCAGAATGAGCTTCAGGCAAGCCAGCCAAAGTAGCCTCAGCCACAGCCATGGGTCAGGAGTGCACTGCCCCAGCTCCAGCCTCCTCTGCAAGGAGGAACTCAGGTCTGAGGCAAGAGGTTAAGGTGTGCGAGGGATTCAGGGTGCTGGCTCTGAAAGGGAGTTTGGTTACATGAAGAGGCTAGGGCTGGGGTAGGGATGTGAAAGGAGTTTGGGGTTTGGATTCCAGCTAGTGTTTACTTTGTGTGGCTCCCCAGAAGGGGTGACATGTCCCTCTGAGTCCTAGATAGAGGCATGGCCAGCCAACTTTGTGCACTGCTGCTGGCTCCACCTGCAGGCACTGCCCCGGCAGTTCCCATTGGTCACAATTCCCTTCCCTGGGCTGTCCCTGTACCGAGGCGCCAAAAGGACATGCCTGGCAAGCTTACAATGTTGGAACAAATGACATCCCAAGCAGTGCTTTTTTGTGCCAGTACTTGCCAGTACTGACTACTGGCACTTCAGCCATGGAATTGTCTGGTGGGAGGGGGCAAGGAGCCATCTGAGTACAAAAAAAGGCACTGATCCCAAGTATACATTGATTGGAACATGGGACAAAGGGTTAAATATTGGGACAATCTCAGTTTTATCAGGATGTCTGATCACCCTAATTTTACCCAGTCAAAGGTCCAGACTGAGCAGCCACCTCATCAAGCTGTGCATCTCATCTTAATGTGCACTGCCAATGCGATTAGAGTTCTCACATTGGGGGTAAGGGTTTTGGTATCTCCAGAGGTAGGGGAGGTTAACTCTATTGTTTGTTAATTTGTAATATTGTTTCAGTGTTGATGTTGAATGCCCAAAAGTCCCCATCACTTTTAAGCTCATTGGTCTGTCTGTACCATTCCTTTATGTCATGTTCTGGGGCCTGTTGTTTTACCATTTCCCTGTAACTCTGGGCGCCTTCAGTGCTCTGCTGCTGTGGCTTGTAGTGTGGACACTGACAGAGACATGTATGCATTATTGTTTGTTGAGCAGCTCAGGCTCAGTACTCTGATTCCAGTAGCTTGCTTGTTACACCCCAGCCACATTCTGGCATCCACCAGTTCTTTGAGTCGTCCCCATGGGTGCTCTACATCAGGTGTTGGGTCTGTCCCGGTGCCACAGCACAGAGAATTTTATAGAGCAGTAGTCAGCTGGACCGCACATGTGTGGCTGCTGTCTCTCACTGTTTGCGCTCCTCTGGTAATGCAGGCAGTCTGGCTCCTGCTAGTTTCTTCTCAACCGCCCCAGGCTACAGACAGAACATTCTCCTCTTTTCTTCTCACAGAGATCCCTCAGAGTGAGAGTGCCTTATTACAGCCTTGAATATAGTTATTTTCTCTTCAGCTATTAAGAGTTCTTATCCTGTTCCTGTTTTAAAAAAATTGTTAGTAGAGATTTAACCAATGTACATAGTACTTACAAGTTCTTAAATGTTCGTTAACAATCGTTCTTAAGTTTCTGTTCATTAAACAAAAATAGACTGTGTTCTCGTCAGACAACCATTATGCCTGGATCACCTGCCTACAAAAAAATGCAAAACTTGAGGTCAGGTGATGCTGGCATTGGACGGGCATGCTGCTTGTATCCAGTGATTAGACAAAATGCACGTACCTCAGGAGCGCGGTTGCTGTTCCAAGCTTACTGCAAGAGCCTGCCACGATTGGGAGATGATGATTCGCATGCTGTTATTTGACAAAGCCCTCCAGCCTTCGTCTTCCAAGGCTGAGGATTCTCATAAGGCTTCTCCTCACAAGAGAAGAGCCTCTTCAGTTTTAGCAACTTCACCCAAGAAGATCGGGGTGTCACCTATGAGACCCTCTCCTGCCATGATGCAGAGTGGATCTAAGACTTTCGATAAGCCCCACAAGAAGGGCTCCAAGACTTCTGCACCAAAGTCTGCACTGGAGAAAGCCTGGGAAGAGATCTAACTCAGCACAGTCCCTGGAGATGCTGGCACCGAGATCAGCATCAGCGCTGACTACCCAAGATCCCAGGCACTGTTGGCTCCGAAGACTGCTAAGGCACTAACCGAAGCATCAACACTGAGGGACCAAGCACTGAGTGATCTGGCACTAAGAGACCCAGCACAGAGGGACACAGCACCAAGAGATCCAGCGCCAAGGGCTCCTGCACTGAAGCATTCAGAACCACAGAAGGCAACCTCCAAAACTAAGCACTATAGCCCCGCCCCATTCACTGTCTTTAACACTCTTGCTGGCACCATCCGCATCACCACTGCCACGGCGCCCAGTCACACCGCCTCACCGTACCTAGCAGACTGCCCTCACTGTTTCTTAACCCAGCCAGAACTGAAATGGAGCAATACCTACATCACTTTTCTGCTTCCCCATCCCCCAGACTACTTTACAGGTGTTCCGTCACCTCACTCACCTCAGATATCTCGTCAGGACCACTACAGAAGGGCATATCACTGAAGATACGCTTCTCCTCTCAGGACCATTAGCACCACAACCACTACCATGCATATTTGCCATTCTACTACTTGTACCATCACAGGTCACTTTCAAAAGGTGGAGCCTGGTGTGGCTCAGTTTCATCCAGACAGTCACCTGCCCCACCTCCATCATCACCAACTCAGCATCCTAACTCCCCTTAGTGACATTCTGAGCCAGAAAAGGGGCAGGTCTTGGATAATGATGATCATTCAGCAGTTGCTTCTCCAACAGATCAGTCCTCCTCCTCTCTGGATGAGGCTGTCATACTGGGAGCTGTTTCCCCTCCTGATGATGATAAAAAATTTCGGGAGCTATTCAAATGGGTCGCCCTCAGTCAGGAGGTTAAAATCACTGAGGTGCAGCAAAAATGTCACCACCTCCTCAAAAACTCCAGCCAGTGCAAAACCAGGATTGCTATCACCCGGATGAACCCATACTGGAGGCTGCAGAAAGAATTTAGCAGACCCCAGCATCCATTCCTCCTTCCAATAAAAGAATGGACAAAAAGTACTTTGTTCCTCCCAAAGGGATGGAATTTTTATTTACCCATCCCCAACTGAACTCTCTAGTAGTGGACACTGCGCAATACAGGTCCAAAGCACCGCACTTTAAAACACCACTAACAGATAAAGATACCAAGAGGCTGGACCTTTTTGGAAGAAAAGTTTATTAATCAGCGATGCTTCTATTAAGAATAACCAACTGTGCTGCTCACCTATCAAATCATGTTTTTGACAACTGTTCTAAATTAGCACCACTAATGAATTATTTGCCTTATTCCAGAAGACCTATTTCAAAAGCCATAGTGCAAGAAGGGTATGCCTTGATTAGAGCAGGCATACAAATATCTGTAACTGCGGCAGACACAGCTGTCTGTTCTACCATCACAGCAATAGTAATGAGAAGGGCCTCCTACTTACAATTGGCAGGAGTTCCTAGGGTACTACAAGCCAAAGCTGAGGACCTTCCTTTTGACAGATCAAAGTTGTTTGCTGAAAAGACTGACTCAGTACTACATTCCGCGAAAGACTCACGCACAACCCTTCATACCTTGGGTATGTATACCCCACCTTACAGGTGGCAGTGCTACATGCTGTATCAAAGATGATATGACTATTCATAACACAAACAGCCTTTTCAACATCAACAGTGGGTATTTGACCAGCCCCATTCTTGCCAAAGATTACAAAAGTGATGAAATACCAACAATCGCATGCTGCCTCAACAATCTACCAGACAGCAGGTTTGACAGTGTAGTCAAGGACAGCAAACCAACACGTCACCCACCTGGACCATCATATTACCCATACATATCACCATTGACTGAGTCTCTTTCTCCACCAATGGGCCTCCATCTCCACCAACAAGTGGGTTCTAGAGATCATACAATCAGGTTATCCTACTCCCTTCCCCTCCATCCCACCAACCAATCCACCTACCCCGTCCCTCTTCAGGGACCACTTTCATGAGACCCTGCTCCACAAGGAAGTCAACCACCTCCTCATTGGCACTGTAGAGAGAGTACCAGAAGAACTAAAAAAAAAAAGGGGTTTTATTCCTACTACATTTCATGCAGAAGAGAACAGGTGGATGGAGACCAATATTAGACCTTCGGGACCTGAACTGATACTGTCAGGAACAATGGTTCAAAATGGTGATGCTCGCCTCCATAATACCAGCACTGTAACACAATGACTGGTTTGCTGCCCTTGAATTTCTGGATGCATTCTTTCACGTGGCAATTCATCTGGCACACAGACTGTTCTTCTGGTTCATAGTAGGCATGGAACACTTCCAGTATCGGGTATTACCCTTTGGCCTATCCACTGCACCCAGGGTATTTTCCAAAACCCTAGCAGTAGTTGCAGCCCATTTACATCAAGAAGGAGTCATAATATTTCCTTATCTCAATGACTGCCTCATCAAGGGCTGATCGCTATCAGAGACTTTCAGGATGGTTGCAGTCACCAGGTGAACGTTCAGTCGCCTTTGACTATTCATCATAGCCCAACAATCTATGTTCCATCCCATACAGGACTTGGAATTCATAGGGGCCTGGCTCAACGTGATTTCCACTAAAGCCTACCTGCATCTGCAAAGATATCACATCATTCAGGACTTAATAGAGATGATCACCACCAGCCCCACAATACACATAATCTTGTGTTTGAGTCTGATGGGCCAAATGGCTGCTACAACATATGTAGTACAATATGCCAGCCTTCGTTTTTGCAGCCCGCAGCACTGGATAGATTCCATCTACAGCCATACAGAGCATAATTTGCATTGATCAGTAACGCTTCCTCTTCAAGTATGTCATTCTCTCATATGGTAGACAAAACGAGAAAACCCATTGGCCAGTATACCCTTCCACCAGCAATAACCTATAATACACATCACCCCAGATGCATCCCTTCTCAGTTGGAGAGCTCGCAGGGGCACCCAGTCAGTCCAAGGCTGCTGGTCAGCCCAAGAGATCCTACTGCATATAAACCTTCTGGAGCTCAGAGTGGTCTTCAATGCCTGTCAACACTTCTGCAACCACATATGCTGCACCATAATCAAGATACTTTCCACCAGTGTCACAACGATGTACTATATCAATCGTCAGGGTGGAGAATGATTTTGATCCCTATGTGTGGAATCCATTCAACTGTGGAATTGGTGCATTTGGAACAACATCACACTTGTGGCATCTTACTTACCTGGCATAGTATCAGAGGGGTAGCCGTGTTAGTCTGGATCTGTAGCAGCAACGAAGGGTCCTGTGGCACCTTATAGACTAACAGAAAAGTTTAGAGCATGAGCTTTCATGAGTTAACTCACTTCTTCAGATGCTGGTGCTGGAAATCTGCAAGGCCAGGTATAAATAGGCCAGAGCAAGGCTGGGGATAACGAGGTTAGTTCAGTCAGGCAGGCTGCGTTGTATTGTCATCAGTAGATCTGGAGGTGTGAACTCCAAGAGAGGGGAAGCTGCTTTTGTATTTAGCCAGCCATTCACAGTCTTTGTTTAATCCTGAGCTGAGGGTATTGAATTTGCAGATGAATTGTAGCTCAGCAATTTCTCTTTGGAGTCTGTTCTTGAAATTTCTTTGCTGCAGGATAGCTACTTTTAAATCTGCTACTGTGTGTCCTGGGAGATTGAAGTGCTCTCCTATGGGTTTTTGTATATTGCCATTTCTGATGTCTGATTTGTGTGCATTTATTCTTTTACGTAGAGACTGTCCAGTTTGTCCGATGTATATGGCAGAGGGGCATTGCTGGCACATGATGGCATAAATTACATTGGTAGATGTGCAGCTGAATGAGCCCACGATGGTGTGGCTGATCCAGTTAGGTCCTATAATGATGTTGCTGGTGTGTATATGTGGGCAGAGCTGGCAACGAGGTTTGTTGCATGGATGGGTCCCTGAGATAGTGACTGTGGTGCGGTGTATAGTTGCTTGTTAGGATTTGTTTTAGGTTGGCAGGTTGTCTGTGAGCAATGATAGGTCTGCCTCCCAAGGCCTGTGAAAGTGTGGGATCATTGTCCAGGATGGGTTGTAGATCCCATCCCAGGGATCTACAACCCATCCTGGACAATGATCCCAAGGCCTGTGAAATGATCTCAAGGCCTCCCAAGGCCTGTGAAAGTGTGGGATCATTGTCCGCACCACAGTCACTCTATCTCAGGGACCCATCCATGCAACAAACCTCGTTGCCAGCTCTGCCCACATATACACACCAGCAACATCATTATAGGACCTAACCGGATCAGCCACACCATCGTGGGCTCATTCAGCTGCACATCTACCAATGTAATTTATGCCATCATGTGCCAGCAATGCCCCTCTGCCATATACATCGGACAAACTGGACAGTATCTACGTAAAAGAATAAATGCACACAAATCAGACATCAGAAATGGCAATATACAAAAACCCATAGGAGAGCACTTCAATCTCCCAGGACACACAGTAGCAGATTTAAAAGTAGCTATCCTGCAGCAAAGAAATTTCAAGAACAGACTCCAAAGAGAAATTGCTGAGCTACAATTCATCTGCAAATTCAATACCCTCAGCTCAGGATTAAACAAAGACTGTGAATGGCTGGCTAAATACAAAAGCAGCTTCCCCTCTCTTGGAGTTCACACCTCCAGATCTACTGATGACAATACAACTCAGCCTGCCTGACTGAGCTAACCTCGTTATCCCCAGCCTTGCTCTGGCCTATTTATACCTGGCCTTGCAGATTTCCAGGACCAGCATCTAAAGAAGTGAGTTAACTCACGAAAGCTCATGCTCTAAACTTTTCTGTTAGTCTATAAGGTGCCACAGGACCCTTCGTTGCTGCTTACCTGGCATAGACAACATCACGGCAGATTCTCTGACTAGGCACTTCACCCTGGAACTTCACAACGGAGTTCTCCATCTCCTCTTTCAATGCTGGGGAACTCCCCTTGTGGACCTCTTCACCACCTGTTGCTGTTACTGTTGCTTGGGTGGGGAGGTAGGAAGCAAATTGCTGGGTGACACATTTCTTTGCAAATGGAAGGGAGTTCTTTTTTATGCCTTTCCTGCCACGGTGCTCATACCCAAAGTTTTGCACAAGGTCCAGACAGACAGAGCCACAGTCATACTAGTGGCACCCGCTTGGGCTTGTCAGCACTCATTTCTCTTCCTTCAGTAAATGTCACCATACCTTCCCTACCCACTCCTGGCACTTCCCGACCTCCTGTCTCAGAACCGGGGATCCCTGCTTCATCCTCGGATACACAACCTCCACCTTACGGCATGGCTTCTAGTAGGCTAAATGTGTCCAAACACCTCTTCAGCACAAGTCAAACAGGTCTTACTACACAGCTGTCGACAGAATACTTGAGTCACTTACCTATCAAAATGGTGCAGGTTTGCAGCATGGTGCTTGTTGGAACAAAGTCTGGACACCGTGTATAAAGTAAGCAGGAGGGTTTATTACACACAGCGCAGGTGGAGTGCCACTTTGCCCATCAGGACTCAGTGAAGCACTGCCAAACAATAGATTACAATTGATTATATAGATTATTGATGGGTGGAGGGAAACTATGACATGGGTGTCACCCACGCCTGGGGATAAGTTCTAGCAGCAAGACGAAATGAGCACAATAAGCCAATAATCTAAAAAGGTTACAAAGTATCTCCAGCCATAGCTTATAGAACATCTTATCTCTAGTACAGGTGGTTTCCTCTACATGTTAAACAAACATACACAATGACCGGTTCATGTCAAGATAGGATAGAGCAGGTGGTGATGCCTCCACATGGGTGCATCCGGTGGGTTTATCTGGAAGATTTAAAGCACAAGTCATTAACAGCACACAGCACTGACAGTTGGTTTCCACATGCAGGGCCTCTTCTTGCAATGTAGTTACTGAGGCAGCTATTCCTCCCGTCAGACTTCAAGCCCTTCCTGCCTGAGCTGGGATGTCCCCCTCTGGGTCTTGTGAGAGAGAGACAAGGGAGAAGGGGACCAGTGAGGTATCTTTCCACTCATGCTAGCTAGGTTTCTATATTATAGGCCTACTCAAGACTTTAAGAATTGAATAAGGGGTCTTCAGCATAAACCATGGCCTACCTGAGGAATTTTCACCCTACAGTGCTCATTACATCACTTAGAACCACAGACAGCTCCTTTACATGCAATCCTCGACTTCATCTGACATGTAAAAGACTTGTGCCTGGCGCTGGCATCTCTATGAGTACATCTTGCCGCAATTACCACTTTTGTTCAACCCATGAAGAGGTTCTCTGTGTTTGCACATCCCACCACTAAGAGATTTATTAGGGGCCTTATGAATTTACACCCTCCTCACCGACCCATCCCTCCCCCATGAGATCTGGACATAGTTCTTAGTGCTCTCAGGGTACCACCTTTTGAACAATGATCAACTACACCCTTACCAATCATGACCCTGAAAGTTGTCTTTCTTCTTGCCATTACCTCAGCCCACAGAGTCAGGGAAATCTTGGCTGTTATGGCAATACCCCCTTACAGAATTGTCAATAAGGAAGGGGTAGTTCTGAGACATCACCCTACTTTTATTCCCAAAGTATGTTTGGACTTTCACTTAAATGAGCTGATTGCTTTGTCTTCATATTGCTTTAAATCACACGCCTCACTTCGGGAAGTGTCACTTCATATCCTTGACGTACGATAGTCACTGGCCTCTTTTATAAACAGAAATAGATCATTTCAGAAAGCTGATTTTTTGCTGGTGTCTCTCACTGAGAGGTCTAAGGGTTAGCCATTCTTGCCAACAAGTAGCAAAACTAATATCTTCACATACAGCTCAGTGCTACTCCTCCAGTGGCATACCACTCCCAGTGTAACTGAGAGCTCACTTGACCAGGGCAATGGCAACATCAATGGCCTTCCTTAAAGGGATTCTCTTCAAAGACACTTGCAGAGCAGCTACCTGGTCATCTCATGATATGTTTGTGAAACATTATGCAACGCAACACCGATGGACCAGGAATGCTTCTCTTGCATCAACAGTACTGTCATCATCTGACAAATGGCGAGTCTTTTCCTCTTTCCAGCTTTTGAAGGTACTGCTATCCAATCACCTGATGTGGAGAGCCCATGGGGACCATTCAAAGAAGAAAGTGAAGTTACTCATCTTGGTGCAGTAACTATTGTTCTTTGAGATGTGACTCCAACACCTCCCCCTGTCTTCTGCAAGTCCTGTATTTTTCTCAAACTGTCTACTCTGAAATGTCCAGCTGTTTCCTGGAACATTCAAAGGGATAATAAGGTTTATTTGCTCCTTTAAAAAGTAAATGCCCAGCAGCTTGCCACCTTAACTTGAATGAATGAATCTCACTCACTTCAGTTCAGATACAACACTGGACTGGTTTAGATTAAAATGAAACATGCTTATTTTTAGGGTGCAGACTGTTTGAAAAAACACAGTGAAAGTGTGGAAAGCTGGCTTCTCCCCACCTTGCTAGGCAGCATAGCTGGTTATGTGTAGAGCCTGGGAATGTACTATACAATCTCCAAGGAGTTACTGCTCTGGAACACATACACACACAAGTCCAGAAAAACGGGCAAGTAGGTCTAATTTTTTCTGAAGTTAGTTTAAAAGATCTCATTTATTGTTTCTGTTCAGAATTACAGATCCTGCTTTGAATCTGAACGTGGACCTCTAGGAGATCTAAATCAGCTGTATCAAATGCTGAACTACTCTGGTTACAATTATCTCATTTGGCCCACTGAATACAGTGGCATTTATGTGTTCAGAGTGAAGATAGTGGACCCAAACTTCAGGTTAACTATTTATTTTGACATGTGAAAAAACTTTTAAATGACTAATTTAGGATTAAGATTAATAAAATAATGATTGTCATAATTTCAAGCATTTATTTTGCTTGAGGTATCACTTGGCCATAGATGTTGCAGGTATTTTCCACTATGGCCGTGTCTACACTATCCCAAAACTTCGAAATGGCCATGCAAATGGCCATTTCGAAGTTTATTAATGAAGCACTGAAATACATATTCAGCGCCTCATTAGAATGCTGGCAGCCGCGGCACTTTGAAATTGCCGCGACTCACCGCTGCGCAGCTCATCCAGACAGCGGTCCTTTTTGAAAGGATCCCAGGAACTTTGAAATCCCCTTATTCCTATCTGCTTCCTATCCCCTGATTCTTATCTGCAAGATTTCAAAGTTGCCAGGGTCCTTTCGAAAAGGACCCCCATCTGGATGAGCCGTGCCGCAGTGAGCCACAGCAATTTCAAAGTGGTGCAGCCACCGGCATTCTAATGAGGCGCTGAATATGTACTTCAGTGCTTCATTAGTAAACTGCGAAATGGCCATTTGCACGGCCATTTCGAAGTTTTGGGATAGTGTAGATGTAGCCTATGAGTTCTAACTGATGGATGGTTTAGCAATGGCTCTTAGGGTTCCCAACCCTTTCATTGTGCAGCTATTAGTTTTTAACTTTTAGGGTGCATCTACACTTGCATTCCTCTTTCGAAAGAGGCATACAAATGAGGTAAATTGAAAATACAAATGAGGTATAAATTTGTATATGTAGCACCTCATTTGCATATTCTAATTTTGAAAGAGGTTCTTTCAAAAGAGGAAAGCCAGTGTAGATGCTGCTCTTTCGAAAGTGAACCCCATCCTCAAAAGAATCCTTCTTCCCATTAAAATAATTAGAATATGCAAATGAGGTACCACATATGCAAATTTATACCTCACTTGCATTTTCGATTTACCTCATTTGCATACCTCTTTCAAAAGAGGAATGCAAGTGTAGACACACCCTTAGATTCCTAGTCTGCTGTAAACATAGTGTTCACCCTACCTCCATGAAAAAGAAGGCAAGAGCCTTCAACATATGGGCTATGTCTACACTAGCCCAAAACTTCGAAATGGCCATGCAAATGGCCATTTTGAAGTTTACTAAGTAAGTGCTGAAATACATATTCAGCACCTCATTAGAATGCCAGCAGCTGCGGCACTTCGAAATTGACGCAGCTTGTCCAGACAGGGCTACTTTTCTAAAGGACCTCGGCAACTTCGAAATCCCCTTATTCCTAACAACAGATAGGAATAAGGGGATTTCGAAGTTGCTGGGGTCCTTTTGAAAAGGAGCCCTGTCTGGACAAGCCGCACGGCTGCAAGCTGCATCAATTTCGAAGTGCCGTGGCTGCCGGCATGCTAATGAGGCGCTGAATATGTATTTCAGCACTTCATTAGTAAACTTCGAAATGGCCATTTGCATGGCCATTTTGAAGTTTTGGGCTAGTGCAAACATAGCCAAGGAAAGTTATTCCTGGCAGTACTGCAGAACTAACGGACATAAGAGTTGCAACTGGTTCCATGGATGACAAATCAGATGCATAACATTTCATTGTTTGTATAATCTGAAGACCATGGAGTTGTAAAGGTGCACCAGAGGATCTAATTTGGATGATACATGAGCAAAAAATGTTCCACTTGTGTTTTCAGAGCTCAGTTTGTGTTTGCAAGGCTGGTATATGGAGAAAAAAATGTGTAGAGTGAACGCATATGATGTTGGAAATCATTGAAAGACAACAAATATTGAACAGCATAATGACATTTTTGCGGTTATTTATCAAAGTTTAGCTACTCTTTAAGGATACTTTCCTTGCCCTTAATACAGCATTTCAAAATTTCTCTTCTTATCTTCCCAAAATGTAAAGGAAATTTTTAATGGACACCACAAGATATTCCATTTATGAACATGTAACACTCATCCAGTGCATTTTCTGAAACATGGTGAGAAAGGCCAATAAATACCAAATACACTCAAAGGTATTTTTGATAAAAAGTCAAAGGAAGGAATTAATCTTTGCCTTATGGTCCTTTTGTGCATGCTGCAACCTCCCAGAAAGGAGACCCTGACAGAAGATGGATGTCCACCAGGATACAGTTGCATGGGGGATGTGTCCCACACTGCAGGAGCCACCAATGCAGTGGCAAATTGAGGGCAGGATGGGAACTACCCAGGATGCAGGCATGCTGTCAGCAATTGCAGTCAATGGGCCTGCACACATGCACAAGACATGGATACAGTCCATTTGACATTTGTAAGCTGATTGAATGTTAGGGTAGCAGAAAATGCTGTTGACATTTGGGTTGTGCTTGAATATTCTAGGATGTATTTCATCAGGCCCTGGTGACCTGAAGACATCTAACTGGTCTGTCAACTTGTTTTTTCCCTATTTTAGCCACTGATCCTACCTCATTTTCAATGTTCACCATAATAGACATCCAATTATTACTAACTTTTTTGGTAAAAGGTGAAACACAGTTAACATAAAAGTACACAGTTTTTAAAAATAATCTGAATATGTTTGTTGAAGTATGAATAAAAGTTTTTAGTTAGTACAAGAGGTGGGGTGAATGTGGGTACCAGATGGTTTCATTGTGATTCTGTATTTTCATTCTGAATATTTTTATAGTTGAAAAATACATAACAGTCTTTTTTATATTCCAGTTTTTGTGACTTAAGTACAATCTTTGCAGTCCGTACATATGGCATAATAGAAAGGTAATGGCTAGTAGCCACAACTAAATGTAATTTGTCATAATTTAATATTTATATAGTAATAAAATATTGTTATACTTAAGCAACATTCCCAACCTTACAGTCAGATCATGAGATCTGAGAGAGAATATCCAAATCCAAGCCGTTAGCCTTGTGATAGGATACAATTTCATTGCAGTTCTAATGGTATTCTCTATTTTAAGTATAGGAAATATTTCTGGAACAAGTAATGTTTTCAAACAAGAATGAACTTTTGTAGTGTTCCCCTTGTACTCAACTCTTTATAAAAAGAATAAAGTGTATGGTCCTGGTCCCACTAAAATCATAGAGTACTGTGTTGCTGTTGACTTCTACAGAAAATCATTTGGATTTTGCCCTTAACTTCTATACCATTATGATCATAAAGAGCAAAAGCATAACTTAATAATTAATCACCCATATTTTCATGACAATGTATATCATTTTTAAGACTTTCCAGCAGACATGATTCCAAATAGAGTTGTCTTGTCTGTCAATGGCTATGTCTACACAAGCCCCAAACTTCGAAATGGCCACGCAAATGGCCATTTCGAAGTTTACTAATGAAGCGCTGAAATGCATACTCAGTGCTTCATTAGCATGCGGGCGCCCGCGGCACTTCGAAATTGACGCGCCTCACCGCCGCGCATCTCGTCCCGACGGGGCTCCTTTTCGAAAGGACCCCGCCTACTTCGAAGTCCCCTTGAAATGGGAATAAGGGGACTTCGAAGTAGGCAGGGTCCTTTCAAAAAGGAGCAACATCGGGACGAGACGCGCGGCGGCGAGGCGTGTCAATTTCGAAGTGCCGCAGGCGCCCGCATGCTAATGAAGTGCTGAATATGCATTTCAGCGCTTCATTAGTAAACTTTGAAATGGCCATTTGCGTGGCCATTTCGAAGTTTGGGGCTCGTGTAGACACGGCCAATATGGAGTAAGAGAGATTCTTGGCTAGCTAAGGGAAGAATTTGAAAATTTACATCAATTCTTAATCAAATTTCATTTATATTTCAGTCCAAACATTGGCAAGGTTGCTGGCTTTTCATTCCTCATCCTGTCTATTTTTGGAGGCATCCTTGTTATAAGCTACCTCAGATATGTAAAGATTTTTCGAGCACTCAGTTATGTTGATCCACTGTTATTGCATGAGCAGCAAGATCAAATAACAAAGTCATCACGTGAGTTGAAGAAAGACCAATAATTTACCAGTCATACTGGTGGTATTTTGTGTAAAGAAATTATAGGAGTACATTGGCTTTTAAAATAATTTCAACATTGTTGGATAGGCTAAGAGTTGTTTTCACGAACATCTTTAGACCTTTCATTTAAAGCTAATGAGACTGGTGTATTTAGCTTTTAGTTCCAGTTTTGTTTTCAGCTCTACCATTGAGTTTAACTCCCATTGGTATCCTTTGCATGCATAGATGGAGGACAGTTTAATAGCCACCTCTCAACCCAAATTAAATTGAAATATACCTATGATATTTAGTCTTGATTCGGCCCCAAGATACAGTGACTTTCACCAGTATAGCGAGCATGGAGGGCATTTGGCAATTTGAAATCTGGGGGATGGCTGTATCACTACAAAGCTCACAAAATTCCCACTTTTCCAAGCATCTGTATGCAGCCACTGCAGTCCCCAAAATGACCAGTGCTGGCCAGAATGGGAGAGTGCCCAGGTCAGCTGGGAGATATGCTAATAAAACATACTCTTTTGGATGACTATGCTCCTATGACTTTAAAAGCTGTTGGCTTTTTTTCCTATGAGTGGATAACAGTGCCTCTCCCTTCAAGTTTGAGTCAATGTATCCTCTTGCCCAAAGGAGGGTCCAGACCAGATTTCAACTTGTGAATGTTGGAGAAACTCCACTGACTTCGGTGTATCTGCGGTAACTTACACTAACTGATGATCTGGCCTTCCAGTTCTAATAATCACTTATACTTTAAGTGGATCAGAGCCTTGTATAAAAAATATGTTTCAGACACTTGTCAGATAATGCTACTTCTAAAATATTCTGACAGCTATAATTCTTAATATTTATTAAACATTTTAGGGCAAATATCAGTACTTGGGGATTTGAAGATTTGTGTGTTCACACCTTCAATTCAAATATATTATTGGTTGTAATTTATTGAATGTGAATCTCATTAATGCCCTTGCATGTAGAATGTATTAGATTTCTGTTTAGAAACTTGAAACAAGTTTTGTAACCTTTTAGTAAGCTCAGATGGTTAACAGACTCCTTGAAGTAAGTAGTATATTTTGTAAAGCTTCAAAGAAAACCAAATCACATCAGCTACTATAACTTAGTAAATTCAGACACAGCAAATTGAATCTTGTTATTACTAACCTAACAGGTAATGTTTGAGCATAATAAATAGAATTTACATTGTTTAAAGTTGCAGTTGATATTATATTCCTGACAGAATTTTACTTGTATTATTTTTATTGGCACTTAATAAAAAACTATTAATTTATACAATAAAAATGGACTGTGGCCAAGTTTATAATAAAAATGTATCATCTACTTTACTAGTTAATTTTATAAAATAATTGAAAGACATGACATGACAATTAAAATTTATTAAAAACATTTTAATCAGTTTCCACAGATCCATTTAAGGACATATTTCCATTGCTAGCCAACATTTTCTAGTTGTCAAAGTTAATTTGGGAAGCTCATATTCATAACGCATTGGTTTTTTTAGTGGGTGTAAGATGATTGATTTAATTACAAATCCACACTTAATTTCATAAAGATATCATATCAATTGACAAGATGGACAGGGTTACAATCGCTTGCTGTCATAAAAGATAGCAAGAGCTACACTCTGGGTGCATCTACATTCGCATTCCTCTTTCGAAAGAGGTATGCAAATGAGGTAAATTGAAAATACAAACAAGGTATGAATTTGCCTATTTATCACATCGTTTGCATATTCTAATTTCGAAGGAGCTTCTTTCAAAAGAAGAAAGCCAGTGTAGACGCTGCTCTTTCGTAAGTAAACCCCATCTTCGAAAGAATACTTCTTCCCATTAAAGAAAGGGAAGAAGGATTCTTTCGAAGATGGGGTTTACTTACGAAAGAGCAGCGTCTACACTGGCTTTCTTCTTTTGAAAGAAGGTCTTTTGAAATTAGAGTATGCAAACGAGGCAATAAATATGCAAATTTATACCTCATTTGCATTTTTGTTTACCTCATTTGCATGCCTCTTTCGAAAGAGGAATGCAAGTGTAGACACACCCTGGGTGTGTCTACACGGGCACAGTATTTTGAAAAGACCGGCCCTCTTTCGAAAGAGTAAAGTGAGTGTCTACATGTACCATGCACTCTTTTGATGTGAAATCGAAGGAATGCATGGGAAAAGCGCCACCCATCAAAAAACAACATCGAAAGAAGGCACGTGTAGACGCGCCACAGCCCGCTCTTTTGTCCTCCATGATGGTGCCCAGTCTGAGCGCGGAGACGCCCTGCTCCACAAAGCGAAGCTCTATGACCCACACTTCTGGCCCCTCTTAAAGCCACACGGACCCAGAAACCCCGTGGCAGAAAGCTGAAAGCGGGCAAGCTGCGAAAGCACGAGCTCCAGGCAGCACACCCTCTCAGCCACACCTGACGACAGCGACAGGCATATGGCCAGCATCCAGCAGTCCCCTGAGCCCTAGGATCCCCCCTTAGAGCCACCACAGGGCTCCCAGGGGTCTCTCCCCAAAAAGAAGAAAAGGGCCCCCTCCTGGATGGACCATAAACTGAGAGACCTCCTGGGCCTCTGGAGGGAAGAGGAGGTCCTCCGGGAGAGGGGGGTAAAGCGGAGGAATGCTGCTGCCTTCTCCCGCCTTGCCCGGGGACTGACCAGCCAAGGCCACCCAGAGCGGACCCCGGAGCAAGTCCAGAGCAAAGTTAAAGAGCTCCAGCAGGGCTATGCCCGGGTCCGCGACGAGGCCGGGCGCTCAGGAGCAGGCCCCTCCATCTGCCCCTACTATAGGGAGCTCCATAGCATCCTGGGGCCCCAGGACAGCTCCCCACCAAAAGCGGTCCTGGACAGCTCGGCAGACCAGCCCGAACCGGAAGAGCTGCAGGAGCCAGAACCATCCAGCCCGAGCCGGGGGCAGACACCACCCGGGACTGGTCCAGCGAGGAGGGCGACCTCGTCATTGACATCCCCTCGTGGTCATCCAGCCAAGCCACAGGGAGCCGGGCATCCCTGGAGGTTCCCCCCAGTAAGCGCACAGCGGGGCCAGCACACCTGCAGGCAGGGCAGGGGTGGCACCCCTGACAGTGGCCTGGGCACAGGCCCAGAAGCCCAGGGCCACACACCCCGGCCAGCCACAGCCCAGAACACACCCTCTGCACCTGCCAGCACCACCCAGCACCCGGACCCGTGGACAGTTCCAGGCACCCAGTTGCCCAGTGGGATGCCTGCAGGCCAGCCCACACCCAGGGATGGTTCCACCCAGGGGGGAAGCCTGTGTGCACTTGACGCCACAGGGGTGCCATGTCAACTATGGCTAGGCCCTGGGAGGGTCAGGGGAGGCGGGACACCAGCGGGACAGGGTCCTGCGGGGAATGGGGACGAGGTCCTGCTTGGAGACTGACATGCTATCCATCACCCCTTGCAGGTGCAGCAAGTGAGGGCCCACACAGTCCATTGGCGTCAGTGGTCCCCCGAGAGCCCCCCCGAGGCACTGGACAGAGGCTGGGCACCCTCAGCAGCAGCGTTACGCTGGGTGCGCAGCTGGAGTTCACAGTGTCGCCTGGTGGATGACCCCGCCAACCTCCACCAGGCAGACCTTATGGAGCACTGGCTCCAACTGGAGGAGTCCGACCTGGTGTGGCAGAGTAGGCCTGGGACAGGCTCATGTCCTGCCTGGACACCATTCATGGGACTTTACAGGATCACGTGGGCAATGTGGCCCAGCTCCTGGCCCTCTGCACCACCCCTCCCCAGCTGCCCAATCCCCTGAGCCCCCCACAGGGTTCCCCTCAGAGAGGTCCCACCCAGGGTCCATTGCCCACCCCACAACCCCACCAGAGTCCTCCACCCCACCTCACACAGATGCCCCCCCGCCGTCCCACCGCGCCCATACCTTCCAGTGCTCCCAGCCCCGCCATGGCACCCGCTTCCGGAGGGGAAGGGGATCTTGGGGCCAGCGTGGCTCTTGGCCCACAACCCCCTTGCCGAAGTGACCCTCCCAGTTCTAGCCCCCTCCCCACCCCCTTCCGAGTTCAGGCCGCCTCTCCCAGTTCTCGCCCCCGCCCTATACCCCCCCACACATTGTACACAGTTGTTGAACTTTCACAGTAGTTTTTTTACAGTTTATTATTGATAAAGGTTTATGTTGTGTACCACTACCCATGTCCCATGGGGAGGAGGCATGGCATTGTGGTGATGGAGGTGCATGTGGTAGATGGTGGAGGTATGCGGGGGAGGGGGAGGTGTGGGCATCGACGTGCTCAGTGCGGCCCCAGGGCGAGACTTGCATGGAGGGCCTCCCAGATCTGGACACCATCGTGGTTTGCCTGGCAGCTGGCGACAGCAGCCGGCTGCTCGAACCCCATGGTGGCCTCAGCTGCCCACTCCTGGATGTAGGCATCCCCCTTGGCCTCCACAACGTTGTGGGGGATGCAGCAGGCGCCCACCACTTGTGGGACATTGCGTATCCCCACCTCAAGGCGAGCTAGAATGCACCGCTGCTGCCCCTTGAGGCGCCCAAAGGCCCGCTCGACCACATACTGGGCCTGGTTGAGGTGGGCGTTGAAGGCCTCCCTGCTGAGGTCGAGGTGGCCAGTATAGGGCCGCATCAGCCACGGCAGTAGGGGGTCTGCCGCATCCGCAACTATGCCTAGCGGCATGGTGGTGTCCCCAACTGGCATTTCCTGCTGGGGGATGAAGGTGCTGGCCTCCATACACCGGCACAGGCCAGAATTGCGGAAGACCCTGGCATCGTGGGTTCACCCCGACCAGCCCACATAGATGTCCATGAACCGGGCTTTGTGGTCCACCAGGGCCTGGAGGACCACCAAGTGGTAGCCCTTCCAGTTGATATAGTGGCCGGCACTGTGTGGTGGGGCGCGGATGGGGATGTGCGTCCCATCCAGGGCACCAAAGCAGTTCGGGAACCCCAACAAAGAGAAACCCTCAATGATGGAGTCCAGATCCCCGACGCAGATGACCCGGTGCAGAAGCATGGTGTTCAGGGCACGGACAACCTGCAGGAAGGGAGGCCGTGCACTCTTGTGAGGGTGTGGCAGGGTGTTCCCAGCTGGCGACCCTCTCCTGCCCCGCCAGCCAGCAACCCCCCTCCCAGCCCTCCCCGGCTGGCGACCCCCGAAGGGTCCCTGTGTCCATGGGCCCCCTTCCCCCATCCTGTGGTGGGAATGTGCCCCAGGCCCGGCTTACCTCCATGAGCACTGCTCCGACAGTGGCCTTGTCCACCCCAAACTGGTGACCCACTGAGCGGTAGGAGTCCGGGGTGGCCAGTTTCCACACCGCAATGGTGACTCGCTTCTCAAGGGGAAGTGCAGGCCACATGGTGGTGTCCTGGTGCCTCAATGCAGGTGCCAGCCAGTGACACAGCTCCTGGAAGGCGTCCCAGCTCATGCAAAAGTTCCGGAGCCAGGTGACATCATCCCATTGCCCCAGAACCAGTCGCTCCCACCAGTCCATACTGCTGGGGTGGCTCCACAGGCGCTGGGGTGCAAGGGAGTGGGGTGCAGGCTGGGCGTGCTCCATGTCCTCAGGGGGACTGTTCTGTCTCTCAAGGAGGAGGGGAGTGGCTGCGGCGACCGTGCGGACAACATGGGCAACAGTGCCCACGATGTCTGCACCCAGTGCAAGGAGCAGGGTGTCATTGGCCGTGGTGCTGCTGTACTGGGGTCCTGCGTTGCTCCTGGCAGCTCGGCGGGCCTCGGCTAGTGCAGGGCTGGGGAGGTGAAGGGGGGCCCTTTAAGGTGGCAGCTGGCTGCGGGCCCCAGAAGGGCTTGGCGGCCATGCAACCCCGTCTGCAGCATCTCCGCCTCCCTTCTTTCGAAAGAGCGCTCGTACACGTGTGCACGCTCTCTTTCGAAAAAATGGGACAGGGTCTTCAAAAGAGTGGGTCGGAACTGCGATCTGCCTTTGCCGTGGGTCATGTTCTTTCAAAAGATGGTATCGATTTCTGAATTAGGATTTTGCTCTTTCGGTGGTGGGTTCCCATGTAGACACACCCCGTGTGTATGAAAATCAGAAAAACTAATGCAGCTGTGCAGAACTGGCTCAAATAATTCAGGAGTATTTGGCATGATTAACACCCCGACATTTCGCTAGATTAGAAGTTTTGCACCGAAGCTTGTGAAAAGTTATAAAGCCAATTTTGCTTGAAAATTTGCAGCTGTGAATTTTTGACCTGAAGTGAAAGCAGTCCATTCCTACTGAAAACATAAAAGCTATTATGTGTTTCTTTAAGATAGTTGGTGACAGGTGTAATTAGTGCACTGAATGTACAAAGGTAGTCAGGAACTCCCAGGTTCTCCTTCTATTTCTACCACTGACTAGCTTTAATAGCACTTTACACTTACATAGCACTTTATATTTGTTATTTAGGGAGACAACACCCTATGTGGAAGATAAATATCATTTATTTTCATTTTAGAGATGGGAAAAACTGATGCTTAGCAACCTGCTTAAAGACCCATAGCTACTTCCTACCAGAGCCAATTTTAGAACTGAGGTTTTCTGACTTTCAGACTTGCGTAATTCAGAAGCTTCACAATTCTCCTATCTTCGTCACTTAACTTTTCTGTCTGTTTACTTACTACTATGACAAAAATAATAAACCTAGTACGTGAGGCTTGAAGGAACCAATTTTTTCAACATTCTACAGTTTGCTATTTACATCTTATTCATAATTTGCGTACAGACAACACATGATTCAAGCAGTGCCACACCATTCCAGCTATAGACTTCAGATCTTTAACAGATTAAATTGCAGATCTCGTTATGGTTGCAGACCTGGCCAATTTGGTCTTGATTGCCCTGGGAGGTACTTCTAGTAGAACATATTTCTTGGCTCCAATATCTTAGTATTATGGAACTGCTAAGAAAGTTCTCTCCTGTAACTGCTGCTCAGAGACGTGGTGATTTATCTTCTGGGATTTTTAGTATTGCTTGAGTTAATAAAGGAGTCGCAGAACCTGTGAGTTCTCTTACTGATTATTCCGCAGTCTTGCTGAATCCA
The DNA here is from genome assembly GCF_033958435.1 of Carettochelys insculpta. NCBI lineage: Eukaryota > Metazoa > Chordata > Testudines > Carettochelyidae > Carettochelys > Carettochelys insculpta. The sequence goes on along the minus strand of NC_134139.1, from coordinate 67,420,942 downwards.
ATCCAGTCTCTCTCATGATTAAAATAAGGTAAATGAGCTGAGGTAAGCAGAGCTCATCACCATTTCTTCAATCTCTAGAACATACACAGCTTTCCACATAACATGGCTGCCTTTTGGATAATTCATTTTGGTTTCCTCTGCAGAAAACTGATTCTTCTCCCCAGCCTTTCTTTCTGCCCTAGCTAGCTGTACTTCTTTCGGCATCCTTTTTGGTGGCTAGTCCAATTTTCCTTGATTTTAGCTAAACTATCATCAAATCAAACCTTTGGTTTGTCTGGGTCCGCAGTTCAGTGCGGCTGACTACTATCTAACATCAGTACTGGGCAAATTAGTAGAAACAATAGTAAAAAATAAAATTGTCAGACATGTAGAGGTACATGATTTGTTGAGCAAAAGTCAACATGGCTTCTGTAAAGGGAAGTCGTGTCTTACTAATCTATTAGAGTTCTTTGAAGGGGTTAACAAGCATGCAGACGGGGGGATCCAGTAGACATAGTATACTTAGATTTCCAGAAAGCCTTTGACACGGTCCCTCACCAAAGGCTCTTATGTAAATTAGGTGGTCATGGAATAGGAGGAAAGATCCTTTCATGGATTGGGAACTGGTTAAAAGACAGGAAACAAAGGGTAGGAATAAATGGTAAATTTTCACAATGGAAGGGGGTAACTAGTGGCATTCCCCAAGGGTCAGTCCTGGGACCAATCTTGTTCAACTTATTCATCAATGATCTAGAGAAAGGGGTAAGCAGTGACATGACAAAGTTTGCAGATGACACGAAACTGTTCAGGACAGTCAAAACCAAAGCAGATTGTGAAGAACTTCAAAAAGATCTCAGCAAACTGAGTGATTGGGCAGCAAAATGGCAAATGAAATTTAATGTAGGTAAGTGTAAGGTAATGCACATTGGGAAAAATAACCCCAGTTATACATACAATATGATGGGGGCAAATTTAGCTACACCAGATCAGGAAAGGGATCTTGGAATTATAGTGGATAGTTCTCTGAAAACATCCATGCAGTGTGCAGCAGCAGTCAGTAAGGCAAATAGGATGTCAGGAATAATTAAAAAAGGAATAGAAAATAAGATGAAGAATATCTTACTTCCCCTATATAAAACTATGGTACGCCCGCATCTTGAGTACTGCGTGCAGATGTGGGCTCCTCACCTCAAAAAAGATATATTGGCATTAGAAAAGGTTCAGAAAAGGGCAACTAAAATGATTAAGGGTTTGGAACAGGTCTCGTATAAGGAGAGGCTAGAGAGACTGGGACTTTTCAGTCTAGAAAAGAGGAAACTGAGGGGCAGTATGATAGAGGTACATAAAATCACGAATGGCGTGGAGAAAGTGAATACAGAACAGTTATTTACTTATTCCCATAATATAAAGAACTAGAGGACACCAAATGAAATTAATGGGTAGCAGGTTCAAAACTAATAAAAGGAAGTTTTTCTTCACACAGCGCACAGTCAACCTGTGGAACTCCTCACCAGAGGACACTGTGAAGGCCAGGACTCTGACAGAGTTTAACAAAGAGCTCGATAAATATTTGGAGGTTAGGTCCATAGATGGCTGTTAGCAAGGGGTAAGGTATGGTCCCAAGCCTTTTGTCAAAGGCGGGAGATGGACGGCAGGAGACAAATTGCCTGATCATTGTCTTCGGTTCACCTCCTGTAGGGCACCTGGCATTGGGTACTGTCGGCAGACAGGATACTGGGCTAGATGGACCTTTGGTCTGACCCGGTATGGCTGTTCTTATCTGCTCAATTCCATACATTCCTGGAGTTTCAAATTTTTGTTGTTATGAAACTCTAAATCTCACAATTCCAATGTATGTTTAGTAGCTGGCCACATAGTTACAATACAGGCACTACTTCTGGCAGAAATGTTACTGCCATGGCCCAGTCTCTGATTTTAGTTAATCCCCAGGAGTGGAGATTGATTACAACTTGACTTTTTGAAGAAACTGGATTGATTTAAGTCAGATTTTTCTTTTTAAACAATACTTTGTAATAGATTTATATTCCCTATCTGCCTTCCAAAGCTGGAGTTGTTCTTAGCATTAGTTAATGACCTCAGTCTTCTTCCCAAAAGGCTAAAATCTAATAGAGTTTCTAGAGCACATATTACCAAATCATCTACTGGGAATTAGGCACTGAGACCCAGGTAGTAGTGCAGCCCACAAACATTCTGCTCAGATGCTTAGTGTATACTCAGCAGAGAGGAAATGTACGATTTACTGTCGTTGAAAACTACTGTTCTCAAAACTCCTTACTCTGAAATGTTTTTGCTGAGTCCTGACAGATGACACAGACCTAATGTGATCTGTTAGAATGGGTGGGGTATTTCTCTGTTACAGTGCTTTTATACGGGGGGAATTCCACTGAAGTCAGTGGAGTCACACTGATATAAAGCCAATACACTGGAGTGGAAAATCTGGCCTGATATCTTTAAAGAATAATTATTACAGGTAAGTATTTTTCTTCTCTCATTAATATGTTACCATCCGCTCTTTCATTTTTCCAGGAAGCACAGTGTGCATTAAACCTGTATAATTGTTGTTCTATACAAGAAAAATAATAGTAATATGTTTTAAAAATATGATAGGATCAATGAGTCCAGCGCAAGAAAGAAATCACCTGCACATTTAAAAAAAGTTTACTTTTCATTTTTTTACTTAATTGCTTTATATATTGAATCTAGAGCTACTTTTTGGTGCAAGAATGCTATTCCAAAATATCCTAATCAGTGTAATATATACACTGTGAGAGTTAAGGGCACGAGCAGTGTTCAGAAAATTGTGTAACAGCTAACAACATTCATGCCATGCATTGCTTTAGATATCCAGCATGACACTCATTCTATCCTACTGCTCAGATAAAGATTTTTCTTGTATTCCTTTTAATAACAGATGCATACAGATGAACAAGGTGTGGTCTTAATATCTTAATGCAGTAATAATACTTGCTATGAACTACTGAAATGCAATTTTTAAATAACATAAATGATACTTTTTGCTTTCAATTTCAGCTTTCTGGCAAGCAACAGTAGCCTGGAAGCTTTCCTTTCACTGTATCTCACTTCCCTTTTTTTCTGCCGGTGGCTTTGAAGTACAACCAACAAGGAGTGAGGAAGTGAATCATAGAGTCAGGGTAGTGCTTGCTATTTCTCCCTTGCAGGTATTATGCACTATTAATAAGAGAGGGCCAATATAATACAATGGAGATTGGAAATGAAGTCCCCTGAGTTTTCAGATCTTGGCATAGGCCCTGGTAGTTTATTTTTAAGGCCTGCTGGCATGAACCTCAACATCCCCCAAAATAGAATCACTCTTCCCCTCCAAACTTTGAAAAGTGTTTGATAGTTGCCACTCCAGTCCATTAACTCCAGCAAAAAACAACCTGCAACCTGTGAGCCAAAGGAGTTACAGTGTCCAACTGCCTTCATCCCAAACTTGTAGACAATACTATTACCTTTCTTTCCTGAAATATAACTGCCCACAGTCCTGATCTAGTGGTCGGCAGTTTCTATGTGCAAGAGAGATTGGAGCTGGAAGGGAGCACTAAGCAGCCACTGTGTGTTGATGGAGTAGAAAAGCATGGAAGGGAAATCAACTGTGGAGAGACAAAGGAAATGCCCTGTAAGTTTCCAGGCTGAAGGGGAGAACATGAGGCCTGTTTTCTGTCACGAAAAGTGCCAGAGGGAATGCAAGTAGCCTTTTCATTCTCCCTCTAGGCATACCAGATATGGTAGTGGGTCAAAAAATGGAAGTGGTGGAGTGGTAGGGATTCCCATCTAAGAGAAAGCCTAGTATCATTTCACCAGGGTTCTATCCCTGGACTTTGTTGAGGGTTGAATCTTTCATAAGCTGTGGAAGAGGAAGTAGGTGTCTTCCAGCCCTGTGACTCTGTCTGATTACATTTGAACTGATGCCACAGGTTAGTTACAAAAAAAGGGTCTTTATCTGGTCTCCCCTGTGAAAACTTGTGCTGATGTGACTTTATATTCTCTTCTCTTCCCTTCCATCTTCCCTGTGAAGGGAAGAGCTCCCCTATCCTAACTATTCCACAACCTTTCTTTTAACGTGTGGAGAAGAAGAGGTTTTTGCCACTCTATTCTTGACCCAGTATCTATTTTGTAGAGCCTCCTCTCTTGTTGAATCATTTCAATATTTAACCTCTGATTTTTGGTTTTTGCTTCTGGAAGCAGCAATAATATTGTTAAGAATCATGAGTTTTACAGCTGCTCATTGAAATAATTCAATTAGCTATTTTTGATTGCATTCTGTTACCATTTGGCAAAGCTAAGAGCTGCAACAGAGGCCTTGAAGCTATTTGAACCCTTAAAAAATAGTACTACATACATTTATACTCATTTTGCTCTTAGGTTAACAATAGAACCCTATGGATTAAAACTTAAATTTTATTTTTATATTCTGAAAATTAGGCATAAATTTATGGGTTAGGTTTAGGCTTCTTGCCCTCTGTTCCTTCTAGGGCAGTGTTTCTTCAAGTTTTTTGAGACCATAGAACACCAAACAATAATATTGTTATTTGGAACATATATGAAAGTTTTCTTCAAAAAAATCAGCAAAACCAAAATAAAGTAATTTTATCAGGTATCACATCAAAGAAGTAACATTGTATTTGGTTTTAAGAAAATATATATGACCAGTGTATTTTTCCAAACACTTGCAGCACACCTGCAAGTTGCTCATGGAACACCAGTATTCCTCAGAATGTAGTTTAAGAAACACTGCTCCAGGGAAGGCAACTGGATTCTTCCTGCTTTTGTACACTGATGAGTTGAAATCAGCTCTCTCTACTTTAAAAACAGAAAAGGTTGGAGTTTCCAGGGGCAGGGCATGGGGAAGGCAGTTTATGCACCACATTTCATCTCTCCCAAGCTGTGCTTAGTTGCAAAACACTGGACAATTCTTGCAGTGGAGTTAGAAGAACAAATATTATTCAAAACATTGGCATATTTGTATGCTTGTAGGTCACGTGGGCAAGCCCCCAGTATTTCTTTGTGGTTGCAGGGATATGTCTATGCAAAAGCTCTGAAGATTGGCCTCCGTGTTTAGTTTACAGGTTGTATTGATTTAGCATAGTTTCCACGTATTTGAAAACATAAGCCAGTAGTTATACCATCAAGTTGCACACTGGGAGCACTTGGGAATTAGGAGTCCAGAAAACTTGATCTTGTAGGAGGAAAGAGAAACGTTTATCTGTGTACTGGGCCCTGCTCCACTTCAGCGAGCAATCCCCATTAGCTCAGGTTCTGCACCGGCCTTCACAGCCTAAGGGAGACCCAGGCATCCCCTTGGCCCCACTCCTCAGCCTTCACAGACCCTTTCGGGCACGGACACCCGCCCGTTCGCGTACCTGGCCACAAGGCGGGGCGAGGTTCGAACACTGAAGGCCCCACCTGCGCTCGCCGCGTTGCCTGCTAGGAGATGTAGTCTTATGCCGCACTGCATGCCGGGAGTTGGGCTCGGATGAGGACGAGCTCCAATGGCTCCGTTTTATGCCCATTGGCGGAGACGCCCCGGCTGCGCGCGGGCGCATCCCAGCGCTGCCCTGGCTCCGCCTGCTTAAGGGGCCGGGTGGGCGCCACAGGAGGCGGCACTAGAGCTGAGCCCCGCCCCGGCGCTGCGAGTCCCGGCTTTTCCCCCTCTACCTGCCGCGGGGTCAGTGTCTCCCGGGGGCAAGGCCCCGGCTCCCCGCGGCAGCGGCTCCATGGTGCCTGCAGCAACAGGCAGGACGCGGAGGAGGCGCCCCCCGGGGGTCCCGCCCGCCCTAGGTCCGAGCGCCCCGCGGCCGCCGGCCTGACAGGCCCTAGCGCGGCGGCGGGAGGATGGCGAACCAGCTGGTGATTCTCAACGTGTATGACATGGTGAGTGGGACCGGCGGCGCCGTCACCCGGCCGGGCCGGACATCCCGCTGCTCGGGGCCCGGACACCGGCCTTCAGTGAGCGCCGCTCGGCGGCCCTGGCCCCACCTCAGCCCGTCCGGCTGGGGGCGCCTCCCGCTGGCAGGGCTGTGACACGGCGCCGCTGTGTGCCGTGCGAGGAGGCGGCTGGCCGGGGTAGCAACAGGTGGGAGAGTGGCTGGCTGCTGGCCGGGGAGGACTAGGCTTCGCTGCTAGCTGGATGCAGGAGCCAGGACGCTGTTTGTGACCCTGTCTGCCCTAAAACTTGGCCCTTCTCGCGGTGTACTGAGGGGCATAGTGTTGCCTAGAGCTCTAGACTCCTCTTGGCTTGACAAAAGAACAAAGGAGAGAAGACGATTACAATGAAAAAGGAGCAGGGAAGGGAGGACACTGAGAAGTAGGGCTGACTTCAGAACAAAGCAAACAAATCTGTGCATGTCTGATTGTGTGACTTTGAAACCCGATGGGATGAGACTGATGAGTCTACTTCTGGATGTGATGAGCCAGAACTTTTTAACAAAAAAGAAAAATGTTTTTTTTTCATATGATGAGGGCCTCTGGAAACTTTCTTAGAGTGCCCTCAATTCTGGGGGATGCTTAGTGCATTGGACATCCTTGTTTGGTTTGACTCGGGAGAGTCCTGGTAAAGATCCAGTTGCTATATCTTCTGAGCTATGTGTTTGGGATCATTGGACCAGATGAGGCTCAGTGTTCTAACTCCTGGGGTGACATAAACCTCTGAAGTGCTCTTTTGATAGTTTATTTAGACAGACAGGATTTTTATTCTGTGTGGTTCTTTTTCTCTTAAAAGATGGTGACTAAATTGGTGAGCAGAATTAGTTCTGGTTCTTATAGCCTTACCAGATCTGAATTTCATGTAGTATTTGCCAAAATTTACCGTTAGTTTTAATTTTATTGTGTATTTTCTTCCACTGTGCATGATGATGGAAGCTACTTTACTTCGCTAAGTTGCTTTTCCTTAAAAGTTTGAGTACTAAAAGAGAATAAATATTAAGCTCTAAAGTTAGTCTAATCTTTCAGTTGAATGATGCAACTTTAATCATTCATGGGTGGTTAACCATCTCCCTGAACAACAACAAACTTTGTGTGGTAAATCCTGCTTTGTTGGTAGGAACCTTCTCCTGCCCACAAAATGAAGGCTGCTTATGGAGGCTAGAAGTCAATCGTCAGCAAATGTGCCGACAAACAGCATTTATGTGGGTTGACTTTTTGCTACAGGTCTATGTCAAAATAGCCTCATTGCTAAAAGCTGCATAGCGTAGACATAGCCTAATTTAGGGTAGTAAGTTGTTACTTTTATTCTAATGTTTTTGAAAGCAAAATCTGGCATTCCCTTTGTCTGTCATAACAATACACAGGATATGCCTTCCATTTCTGTAGGGTTAGAATTGTATAACACTCTTTCAGAATCATACCCACTTATTTCTTTAGACCCAGAGATCTACAACAATAGAGATTGATTTCTGAACCATTTCCTTCCCCTTTGGAATCCCACAGAGCCAACACCCCCTTGTTCTTGGAATTATTTCCACGTGACATCCACAACAATTGCTTAATGCTTTATGGGAAGGTACTCAGCTCTTATGGAGGCCAGTGGTATAAGAATTTGGGTCAAGTAGGAGACATGACTAAATAAATATAGAAAAACCACTACATTTTATGTGGATTTAGGCTAGTGGCTAATTAGAAATGAGAACCAGCTTGCCATAGGCTGGGGGTCGGCAACCTGTGGCTCTGGAGCCACATGTGGCTCTTTAAGGAACCACTTGTGGCTCTGAGCGCTGCCGCTGCTTAAACAGAATTTAGTGTTTTGTTTAAGTGGCAGCAGCCTCTGGAGCCACTGAGCAGGCTGCTGTGGCAGAGGGGAAGCTGCAACAGGACAGGGAGCCCCAGCAGAGGGAGCCACTCCATGTGTGGGAAGTCAGCCTGCAGGAGAGCTGGAGAAGGGGGTGGCTGAACCTGCCCTGCCCAAGCTGTGTAGCCACATCCAGGGGGAGCAGCAAAGGGAATGTGGGACTGTGGAGAAGCAGCAGCAGAGTGTGGAGCTTATTAACTGAGGCAGGTAAATCTTGGTGCTGAAGGGGTTAGTTAAACCTTCGGTTGGGAAGGGTGGGGTTGGGGATGCAGGAGTTAAACCTGGGGGCAGGGGGCAGTTTGTGGGATGGCGGGTTAAAGCTTTGCGATAAGGGAGCAGACTTGGGGGTTGAGGCAGGTAAAGCCTGGAGATGGGGTAACAACTTTCTAACTGATACTAACAATTGTGTGTGCGCTGCCCTCAAAATAGGGGTGACAAATTACAGTTTGACTTTATTAAGGACTGTCTTGTATTTATGTGCATTGCAGCTCTTGAAGCGTTGATTTTATAACTGAATTTGAAAAAAATGGCTCTTCTCACTATTTCAGTTGCAGAGCCCTGCCATAGATGATAGCTTGAAAATGAATATCCACGTTACCCTGTAATTTTTTCTATTGTTAATGTCAGACATACAATCACATACTTTCTGGATAGGCTTTTTCTTAATGCTAACTGCTATATTGGCTTAAAGTGCACTTGTAGATTGTTGGATATTAGAAGGATGAAGGATTCTGATTGGGTTTTTATTATTGTCAGTCTAGTCTAGAAATTGGCAGCATGCAGCTCTGTAAGGAGCCGCATGCAGCTGAATCCTCTTGTGACTCCCTGCCCTGCCCTGCCCTACCCCCCCCACTGAAATAATGGAACTCAGTGGAATTGGCTTAGTGGCTGACAGGGCAGCGGGAGGGATCTAGCCAATTCAGTGCCTCATTAGTAATCTTTGAAATAGGGCTCTTTCGAAGATTTGTGCCTGTGTAGACACAGCCGTAGGGATCTGAGGCAAATAGAAGGGGAGGAAAGGGATGGTGCTTGGTCCTACCAAGAGGACAGGGGACTGGACTCAATGACTCGACCTCCTGAGGTCCCTTCCAGTTCTATGAGATGTGTATCTCCATATATAATCATATTAAGACCTCTAGATACCTATGTCGTGAATCCTCCTATGATCCAATGTAGACTAATTTGAGTAAAATGTACCCAGGCCTTTGACTTCTCTAGAGGGGTTTTAAGTATAATTAAAGATGCTTCATTTTCTTCCATTGATTAGTCATTGTGTTAGAGGTAAAGTTTGGTTGGGTGACCATAAACATTTTGTGGCATGTGCTCTCTCTCTTAACAAAAGAGAACCACAAAGATAGTTTGTTTGGATTCCATGCTATTGGTTGGGGAAAGGCTATTTTGTCATATACTAGCAAGCTTTGTAATTGCAGCTGAACTTTTGTGGGGAGGTTTGGCTTTAATTTAGCCAGTTTAGCATGTGTTAAGGGCAGTGTGCCTTGTCTGCACCTGACGTGTTGATTAGAGTATGTGAATGTCCCTGTCTTAAATCCTAACATAGACAAAACCATAGGGAGGAATGCTCAGTAGCACTGAACAGGTGTCAGAGGGGTAGCCGTGTTAGTCTGGATCTGTAGCAGCAACGAAGGGTCCTGTGGCACCTTATAGACTAACAGAAAAGTTTAGAGCATGAGCTTTCGTGAGTTAACTCACTTCTTTAGATGCTGGTCCTGGAAATCTGCAAGGCCAGGTATAAATAGGCCAGAGCAAGGCTGGGGATAACGAGGTTAGCTCAGGCAGGCAGGCTGAGTTGTATTGTCATCAGTAGATCTGGAGGTGTGAACTCCAAGAGGGAGGAAGCTGCTTTTGTATTTAGCCAGCCATTCACAGTCTTTGTTTAATCCTGAGCTGAGGGTATTGAATTTGCAGATGAATTGTAGCTCAGCAATTTCTCTTTGGAGTCTGTTCTTGAAATTTTTTTGCTGCAGGATAGCTACTTTTAAGTCTGCTACTGTGTGTCCTGGGAGATTGAAGTGCTCTCCTATGGGTTTTTGTATATTGCCATTTCTGATGTCTGATTTGTGTGCGTTTATTCTTTTACGTAGGGACTGTCCAGTTTGTCCGATGTATATGGCAGAGGGGCATTGCTGGCACATGATGGCATAAATTACATTGGTAGATGTGCAGCTGAATGAGCCCACGATGGTGTGGCTGATCCAGTTAGGTCCTGTAATGATGTTGCTGGTGTGTATATGTGGGCAGAGCTGGCAACGAGGCTTGTTGCATGGATGGGTCCCTGAGATAGTGACTGTGGTGCGGTGTATAGTTACTTGTTAGGATTTGTTTTAGGTTGGCAGGTTGTCTGTGAGCAATGATAGGTCTGCCTCCCAAGGCCTGTGAAAGTGTGGGATCATTGTCCAGGATGGGTTGTAGATCCCTGATGATTTGCTGTAGAGGTTTTAGCTGAGGACTGTAGGTGATGGCTAGTGGTGTTCTGTTGGTTTCTCTCTTGGGCTTGTCCTGTAGTAGGAGGCTTCGTGGCACACATCTGGCTCTGTTGATTTGTTTTCTCACTTCCTCAGGTGGGGTATTGCAGTCTCAAGAATGCTTGGTGCAAATCCTGTAAGTGTTTGTCTCTGTCAGAGGGGTTGGAACAACTGAACAGGTGGTTTTCTTTCTCTCCCTCTCCCCGCCACTCCCCAGTGTTAAGAGCTGTTAAGAGGCAAAGGATATTAGCACCCAATTTTCAAGCATCTGGCAATCTTAAAAAAGACACAAAATAATTTAATGCCTGATTATAAGGTGGAAGCACTGCATGGCTGTTCAGTAACTACCTCTTTTTTTAAGCTCATGTTTTTTGAAGAACCTGAAGTTTCATGTGCTTGTAACTTTCTGCTTTGTAACAGAATATCTAGTTTTACTGCATATCTTTGTGGCAAACTCAAATGTTCAGAGTAGCCCTTGAATACTCCATACCCCTTTTTTAAAGGGTTCTGCAGACTGGCTACAACCAGAATAGATTACTTCTATACAAAGGTTTTCAGGTATTAGAAGACAAACAGATGAACATTAAAGAATAGTGAGTCTCCTTTGTAGGAGTGTATTTTGAGATTGCCAGGAAATTGCACATGTGCTTCCAACAGTCCCTTCACCCTGATTTATGGTAGCCATGTTGGTTGAACTTTTGCATCCCGAATACCCAGCCCTGCACCAATTGAGGAAGAGGGGTGTGTATCCCCTGGGAATGGCTCATTAAATCTCTCTTTATCTGATGGTCAATAAGGGAAATTTGCTCAGTTCCTTTTAGATGCCAGATTGCCTACATCTGGCCATAAATTATCCATTGTCTCTATACCTCTGGTGTTAACCAGTTCGGGACTATAGTGACTACATCTGTAGCATACTAGCCACATTATTCTGGAAATATATGTATTGTTCAAGCCCACTAGCCACTCTCGACCACCAAATAACCACATGTGGCTAGTGATTAGCATGTTGTACATCATGGCTCTATAGTGTGAACTAAGGATGTGATTCGCCTGCTTGTGTGCACATACTTCTGTTGGCTCTCATGAAAGTAAATGCCAGCACATCTATAATAGAATGGGTAGTAGCAGCACAGGCATGACTGAGCCATGCCTAGTACATGCCTTATGGTTTAAGTGTCTTCTTTTTTAGGGGAGTTGACTTCAGTTTAGTTAAGGTCTCTTCCTAGCTTCTTGACCTGAAGTAACTTTGTACTGAAAATATTCTTTGAACGGACATAGATTATTCCCAGTATACTCTCTTAAGCCTAGTTCACAAAGGACCATCTGGCTCCTCCTTAAACCTACTTGGGAATGTAAAACAATAGCTTTTTATTAGTCTCCATATTTGGTACACTAATGATTGTGTCTAGGATGATTAAGGCTAAGTATATTCGTTCAGCCTAACAGGTGAAAGAAGAGTCTTCCCTTGAGCTGTGTAAAGTAGGTATCTTGTGGTTTCGTTGTTGATCCAGGAAATGCTGCTGGTTGATTGTTGTGATAGCAGAAAATGCTGTTAGGTCCTATAGTTTCTGGACATCCCTAGAAGGTTTATAGGACCTTACATCAACTGAGCCTGAGTCTCCCCTTCTTGCACATGGGTCAGTGACTGCTCTTGTTCTTTACAAGACTTACTTTATCCCCAGCTTCAGCCATCCATAAGCAGTGGCTGTCTCCTCCTGTACAATAGATGGAGGAACATTCTGACTCTAAACTTTTCATTTGTCTCTCCAGTTTACTTCAGATGATGTTTCCCAGTGCTCATGCAAGGAAGATAAGGGTATGGTATTCTATCTGTCAGCACTTGGGATGACCAGCGTTGGGTATCCTGCACCATGCTTCATGGTGGTCCTCGTTTTCCGATGATCCCAGTAAAGTCAATGTACCACGGCTAATTTTTAGGGACTCTGTTCACTCATATAAGGAACGCAGAGAACCTTATTTCCTGGTGCTATCCATTCCTCTCCTTTACTCCTGAGTCAAACAGGGTAGACTCTTGAGAGGCAAGAGGTGGCAAGAAATTTACCCTCTTATACATAAACTTTGTCCTCACCTGACAAGGCAGTAGTGGCACCACCATCGGTAGCTGATTATTCAGCACTTTCAGGACTTGTATCATTGATCTGCTTCTTCTCTGCAAATCCTACTACAGGAAGTCCAGGAATCCCACTGCAAGCTCCTGAACAATATTACCTGTTCCTTTTTCAGCATGTGCTGTTGATTAACGAAGCCCTTCTTGAGCCATCCAACGCCATCTGGCAAAGTCTAAGTGTAGGTTCCACACACACACCTTGCCTCCCCACACACACATGCATGTGAGCAAATAAACAATACTATCTCCCAGGCAGGGATTCTAAATGTTTTTTTCTCATCCAGCACCTAATTTATTTCATGTAGTTACAATCAATGAAAGGGGCAAGGAACATCCTTAATATGTGGGGTGGTTTTTTGGATACCAGAAACATCTGGACCTTTCTGCTTGTAAAAAAAGGTCAATTTTCGCCCACATTGCAGTTCAGGGCAGCTAATCACCATGTGCTACTGTCAAAATAGGACTACCTAAATCATGGGAAGCTTGGTTGTTTTTATTGTCCTTTGGCCGCAAGATCACTGAGCACAGTTTAACTCCACGATAAATGTATGTCAATTGTTGGTTAATAATGAGTTGATTTTCCTGGCTTCAGTTGTCAAGTTTCCACAGCGAGTATAACTGGTCAGGGAAGATTTACCTTTTGAGGGCCAAAAGATTTTTCTCAGACTCTACAAATGGCTTGCTTCATGCCTTAAAGCAGTGTTTCCCAAAGTGTGGTCCGTGGCCCAGTGCCGATCCTGTGGGGCGGGGGGGGGGGGGGGATGGTACTGGTCCTCAGAAAAGATACAAATTATCACTATGTACTGTTATTGTGAATAAACAATAAACCATTAACTTATTCATTTTTCTTTTGTGTGTGTGTGTGTGTGTAATATATAAAATATTTTTGGGCCACGGAAGAGGTACTGAAAAAAACTGGGTCCCAACTATGTGAAGTTTGGGAAGGATGCCAGTGTAATGCTTAGATCTGTAGAAATATACAAAACTGCAAATGAGAGAACTTAGGCCTCAAATCAGGGCAAAGATTACAACCTGTTCAGTTTCTGCCTTCTGTAGGCCCCAGGAGCAACCAGTTAAGAGGTAGAAGGGTGGAGTGTGTATGTGGTATTTTTTTTTAAAGGGGAACTGTCTTAACCATGTCACACCAGCCATTAGCATCATCCAAATGCCTATTCTGATACTCAGTGAAAAAGTCCACCCAATATCAAGTTTTTTTCAGCTGCATGACACTGTCTCTTAATGCACAGTTTGGACGAATGAGGAATTGAAGCTATTACTATCAAGTTATATTTTTCAGTTTATCACTCTCCTGCCCACCCAACCCATTGTTCTATCCCTCTTCAGGACCACTCCAACTCTATTGCTTTTACAGATCCTCATAACAATCAAGCAGAACCAAGCCAATGTGATTTTTTTGATTGTACCAACTTGCTCATGACAAGTTGGGGTTCCTTGTATCAGACTCACCTGTCATGCTTGGTCATGGCTCATGACCGTATCTTGGGATGCAGGTCAGATGTTCGGTCCCAATCTGAATGTTCTGCAACTATGTGCATGATTCTTCAATAGCTCTCAAAGACAGAGGAGGCCTGCTCATCAGGAGGACAAAATGTGCTTTCACATAGCAGAGAGGAATATACAAGACTCTTATTTTTAGAAATGAAGCTCTCTCTGCACATGGTGAAATCTTTCATCTTGTCATTCTCAATTTTCAATTTGGAATCCCTGCCTGGGAGGTAGTATTGTTTGTTGGTCCAATTCTTTGCATTTAAAATCTTCCATCTTTTCAATTCCACAATTTTGTATCACCTCTTGAAATGGAAGATGTCAGGCCTTTCTGTGAGTTCCAGCAAGATTCATTTAGTGGCAAGGTTGTCTGTGCTCATGCTAGTAAAAAGTTTCTCAGTATTTGCTTCTGACCACAGTGGGATTTTAGAAAGACTATTATCAGAGAGGTAGCCATGTTAGTCTGTATCTTTGAGAACAATAAGTCCTGTGGCACCTTATAGACTAATATATTTTGGAGCATAAGCTTTCGTGGGCAAAGACCTGCCTCATCAGATGCATGAGTGGGGGGTGTGGTTTTGAAGGGGTATTTAAAGAGTGCGGTCCCAGTAAAAGGGAGAGCCAGAGTTGACAAGGTCTGTTTCAGTCAGGGTGGAAGAGGCCTGTATGTATCAGTAGTATGTATGAAGAGAGGAAAAAAGTGGGTCAGATAAGACGGGGGGCGGGAGGGAGAATATGGCCCATTCTCAATCTAATGTGGAGATGTTAACACTGAGGGCAGAGAAGCTCCTTTTGTAAGGTGCGAGCCACTCCCAGTCCTTGTTTAATCCTTGGTTAATGGAGTCAAATTGGCAAATAAGTTGTAGCTCAGAGATTTCTCTCTCCATTTGATTTTTTTTTTTTTTTTTTGAAATTTCTTTGTTTCAGGACTGCCACCCTTAAATCTCCTACTGAGTGTCGAGAGAGAGAAGTGCTCTCCCACAAGCTTCTGTACATTACCGTTCCTGATGTCTGACTTATGTCTGTTTATTCTTTTACATAGACTGTCCAGTTTGGCCAGTGTAAATTGCAGTGGGGGATTGCTGGCACATGATGCCAGGTATTATATTAGTAGATGTGCAGGTAAAGGAGCCCCTGATGGTATGGTTGGTGTTAGGTCCTGTGATGATATCATTGGTGTAGATATGTGAGCAGAGTAGGCAGCAGGGTTTGTTGCAGGGATTGGTTCCAGGCTCAGAAGTACTGTGTTGTGACCTGGTGAGGATTTGTTTAAGGTTGGCAGGCTGTATGTAGGCAAGGACAGGAGTGTCTCCCGAGGTCTGTGAGAGTGAAAGATCACTGTTCAGGATGGGTTGCAGATCACTGATGATGCATTGGAGAGGCCTTACGTGGGGGTTGTATGTGATGGTCAGTGGTGGTTTCTTGTTTTCCTTGGAGGCATGTCTTGTAGCAGGTGGCTTCTGGGTACCCATCTGGCTCTGTCATTGTGTTTCCTCACTTCCTTAGGTGGGTATTGTACTTTGTGGAAAGCTTTGGTAAAGGTCTTGTAGATGTTTGTCTGTCTGATGGATCAGAGCAAATACAGTTGTACCTTAGTGTCTGGCTGTATACAATAGATTGTGTAGTATGCCCTGGATGGAAGCTGGAGGTATATAGATAAGCATAGTGGTCTGTGGGTTTTCGGTATAGGGTGGTATTTATGTGACCGTTGTTTATCTGCACAGTAGTGTTCAGGAAGTAGATCTCGTGTGGACTAGTCCAGCCCAAGGTTGATGGTGGTGGAAACTGTTGAAATCACGGTGGAACTCTTCAAGAGCCTCCTTTCCATGGGTCCAGATGATAAAGATGTCATCAATGTAGTGCAGGTGGAGGGGGGGCGCTCCCTGGACACTCAGTAGCAGATTTAAGGGTGGCGGTCCTGAAACAAAGAATTTTCAGAAATCAAATGGAGAGAGAAATCTGAGTTGCAATTTGTTTGCAAATTTGACTCCATTAACCAAGGCTTAAACAGACTGGGAGTGGCTCACAACTTACAAAAGGTGCTTCTCTGCCCTAGGTGTTAATATCTCCACGTTCCTGACAGTGGGCTATAACCCCCGCTTCCCATCTTATCTGACCTGTGTTTAACTCTCTTCATACATGCTACTGATAAAGGGCCTTTTCAACTCTGGCCCTCCCTTTTACTGGGACCGCACTCTTTAAATACCCCTCTGAAACCTCCCTGGCAGTCATGTATCTGATGAAGTGGGTCTTTGCCCATGAAAGCTTATGTTCCAAAAATATCTGTTAGTCTATAAGGTGCCACAGGACTTCTTGTTAGAAAGACTATGAATCTTTCTGCACATTAGAGCCTCAACTCCACATTGGAATCTCAACCTTCTTAACAATCTCTTGGAACAGACTTTTGAGCTATGTACTCAGTGCTAGATCGGTCTAGGAAATAGATCTTTTTTGGTGGCCACCACTTCTGCTCAAAGGGTTGGGGAGATGAGGGCTCTAATGGCAGACCCTCCATGTACTGCCTTCTGTAGAAGGTATCGTTACTTCATCCAAAATTCTTACCTAATGTTTCTTCTCAGTTTCATGTAAATCAGTTTTCTTTTCTGGGCCAAACTAGTTCTTCGAATGATTGTCTGCAGTCCATGTTACGTGTATGCACATATGCATGGCTTCTGGAAGATTTTTCCCCTAGCAGGTAGCCATCAGGTCAGTGTGGCATCCCCTGCAGTGGCATCTTCATGGCTCTCAACATAGGCACCACCAACTTGCGCCCCCACCTCCCCCTCTTCCTTCTTGCCACCAGTGACAGCTGAAACTCCCCATGTTTGTCCTAGTGAGTGCTTAGCAATGTTAGCTTTTGGTATTTGTTTTGTAAATAGTTTGTCATTTGTAATTAGTGTGTTAATTAGCTCTTATTTATGTGGCACTCAGAATGTCATAGCAGACCACCTCAGCTGGTCCTTCAGAGATCACGAGTCATCTCTTCACCTGGATGTGATTAAAAATCAATTTTCCGGGCCTGGGGGGCATCCCCCCTAAAAGATCTGTTTGCCACCTGCTTCAGCAGGAAGTGTGGGAGGGTTTGCTCATGTGAGAACCAGGGTCACTAATGAATGTGCCCAGCATATTTTGGGGAAGACCTCTGCTTATGTGTTTCCACCCTAATCCTGTGTTTCCTCCCATTCCACTGATTCACATGGTCCTCCTCAAAATAAGATCAGACTCAGAGTAATCCTCATAGCTCCAGCAGTGACGGACAACATTTGTATGCCTGACTGCTGGACTTGCCCACACAGAACCCAGTCATACTCCCTCTGCATCCAGACCTGCTTACGCAGGAGGACAGTCAGCTTCGATACCCCAACCTTCAGTCCCTCCACTTAACAGCATGGAAGCATTCAGCATTTGTGGCTGAATGCCTCAGAGTTCTCATATTTGGATCCTGTGAGGGAAGTCCTTATAAATAGTAAGAAACCTTCCACAAGGGTGACTTACATGGCAATTGGAAATGGTTCCCCGTGTGGGCAAATCAGAGATATGTCTATGCAGAAGCCTCAGTGGCAACTGTTAGACTATCTGTGGCACCTCAGCCAACAAGGTTTGTTGTTCACATCTATTAGGGTCCACTTAGCAGCTATTTCAGCTTTTCTCCCAGAATGATGGGCTGTCTAGCGTTTGCTAATCCCATGGCCTACAGATTTCTCAAGGGCTTAGAAAGGCTACCCTCTCGTGTCAGACAACCACTACCTGCATGATGGGACTTTAACTTAGTACTTTTCAAGCTTCTGGGTTCCCCTTTTGAGCATTTAGCCTCCTGTTCCCTCCTATGCCTTTCATACAAGGTGATAGTCTTAGTGATGATCACTTCAGCTAGGAGGGTGTCTGATCTGCCCTATAAAGCCTTTCATAAGGACATAGTTAGACTGAGACCTCACCTGGCTTTTCTGCCAAAGGTGATCTCCTCTTTCCACATCAATCAGAACATATCTCTTCCAGTCTTTACTCTGCTAGGGAACAGAGATTGCATGCATTGGACGTGTGCAGGGCATTAGCTTTTTATGTAGATAGAACTTGACCAGGGTGGCCAACATGTGGCCTGCAGGCCAAAATCTGGCTCACAGAGCCTTTTCATCCAGCCTGTGGAGCCAGCAGCGGTGCCGTTCTGCAAGAAGCTGGGAGTCTGAGCCACATGTGTCTCTAAGGAGCCATTGTGGCTCCAGATGCTGCTGCCACTCCCTCCTCCTCTGGGTCCCTACTCTGCTGCATTGTAAGAGTAGATCTCAGTTTAATTGGTTTAACAGCTGGCTACTAAACCAATTAAATTGAGTCCCATTATTTAAGTGCGACAGGGCAGACAGCTGCTTGCACTGTATGTCAGGGAAGGGAGTAGCAGGCTGGGGGGGATCTGCACAATTGCAGTGAGGAGACGACAGTGGCCCAGCAAAGGTACATGGGGCGAGGGGTGGCAGCAGCACACTAAGCTCTAGTGTAAGGTAAATTAATCCTGGGTTTCAGGCTGTGAGTGGTTAAGCCTGGGGGTGGACAGGGTGGTTTGGGGCTGAGATTAAGCCTGGGGATGGGCAGGATGAGTGTGGGGCTATTTTGTGTTCCACCCTCAGAACGTGTGTTTTAAAAAAAAAAAAAAACTGCCATGGGGTCCCCAGTGAAAAAAGATTGGCCACCCCTGACTGGGCCCTTCAGGAATTCACAACAACTGTTTTTGGCCATTGCTGACAGAATGAAGGGACAAACTAGCTCCTCTCAGAGAGTGTCTTTCTGGATTGTGTCATGTATTCAGAAATAAGCTGGAAGGATTTCCCCCACCACCTATTAGGGCTCACTCCACAAGGGCCCAAGCATCCTTGACAGCCTTCTTAGCTCAAGTTCCCATACAGGAGATTTGTAAGGCAGCTAATTGGTCTTCCAGTCATATGTTTACAGCCCACTATGCAATCACTCAGTAGGCAAGAAATGATGCAGCTGTTGATAAAGCAGTGCTTCAGTCTGTCCAGAACTCCAACTCCGTCTCCTAACGTCAGCTTGGAATTCACCTCGTGGAATGAAGAATCACTTGAAGAACGAATGGTTGATTACCTCTCATAGCTTTTGTCCTTCGAGATGTGGTGTTTGTCCATTCCAATACCATGCCTCCTTCCCATCTGTCAGAGTAGCCAGCTAAAGGGAACTGGGAATGGCAGGAGGATCAGTGGTGCCAGTGTTGAGTGCCTTGAAGGTGCCACTCGGTAGGTGCTACACCAAGCCCATGGTTACCACATTGGGGGCGGGGAGGGGGGAATCTTCCAGCAACCGTGCACATGCCTAGGCTGAATGTGCTGTTAACCAAAAATCTCCAATCATAGGTGCAAGATATGAGTGCTCCTGAAATGGAGGACCCACAGGTGAACACATTTTAAAGAACTCTAGTTTACTGCATATACATCAGATGCCTACGTACCCAGACCTTCCTGCTAAGCGTCAACCCCTTTATATACCCACAAACCTCCCTGTTGAGCCACACTCCCTCTGTATCTGGATTATCCCAATGAGCCACCCCCTCCACACACAGTCCCCCTCACCCAGACCTCCATGTTAAGCTATATCCTCCCACACCCAGGTTCTCTCCCCCCACCCTGCTGAGCCCCCTGCAGAGTCTCATTCAGTGCATCGAGATCCCCCACTTGACTACCTGTACCCATGCCCCACACTAGGCACCTACACATGTGGTGCCTGCTTTGCTCAGGGTGCCTGCTCCATATCTCATGTGCCTCCACGTTTATTTAACAGTTGCAGAATTTTTAATTTTTTGGCACAGAATGTTCTCGGGAGTAATCTTAACCTTATCTGCAAATCGTAATGAAAACTTGAACTTTCTGGAGTATTTTGGTTATTCTTTTTATCCACAGTAAGTGTGCCCATTTTTCTGACTATTGACTTAAATCTACAGTTTTAGTAGTGAGGGGAGCTATGAAGAAAGTGTAAGTATAATATTGCTTTTGTGATGTATTGTCTTTAATTTTTTTCCTGTTCCCACTGGCTATTCTAAGTAATATGCACTTAGAAGAATTATTTAATAAAGCTTTAGAACAAAAATAGTGAATGTAAACACCTACTAAGTTGATGTAAATCAGCATAGTGTTTTTAGAGAACATTATTCCTTTTTTTTACAGTAATCTTTACTGTGAAAAATCTCGTTTCTTGGCAGTCACTCAATAACAAGTAGAACATCTTTGTCACCCTTCTATTTATGACTCCATTGATGGCTGATCAGCCCAACTCTGGAGCCTCAGGCCTTATCACAAAAGGTGCAGGTGTTGGTTGCTGTTGGAAGGATGCGGGGCAGTTTTGCCTGGTCTTTTCTCCACCTCTCCTGGTGTGCACTGCAGCAGGACCTCTGAAATTGCACCACTGCCTCTCAGATTACGGTTCTCCTCTGGTGACAGTCTCAGGTACAGGTGTCCAAACTGACGACATTGGTACTGCACTTTTTTGTGTGTGCCTTAAACGTGTCATTCCATTGCTTCCACTAGCCCCCAACATTCCTGTCTATCTTTCAAATCGGAAAACAAAATGTGTTTTGCAAGGTGCTGATCAGACCAACAAAGTTGTTGATGGATGATAATGGCTTCAATGCTGTCATGTATGACTCTTCCAAGATGATAGTGTTAGTGCCCTACCCTCCCAACAGATATTTAGGATTCTCCTGAGGCAGTGTTGAGGTTCAGCTACCTTCAGATGGAGTTTGTATGTTGTTCAGGTCTCGCATGCATACAGTAGCATTGGAACAACCACTGCATGGTATACAAGCAATTTTGTCTTGGGATAGATGTCCCGGTTCTTGATGACATTTTGTCTCAAGTGGGCAAAAGCAGAGCTTGCACGGCTCAGACAATGCTAGATTTCCACATCAATGTCGACTTTTAGCAGAAAGATGACTTCCAAGGTAAAGGAAATGCTCCACATTTTCCAGCAGGTCTCCATTGACTTCAGTAGAAGGTACATGAGATTGTCCTGTCAGCGAGTGTTGATGGAGCACCTTGGTCTTTTTGATGTTCCGTATAAGGCTGAGATTCTTGTATGCTTCAGCTAAGACACTTAAGATGATCTGAAGGGCTGCAGGAGAGAGAGCAGCAACCAAGTTGTCATCCACATACTGGAGCTCTGTGATCAAGGTCATGGAGGTCTTGCTGTTAGCCTTCAGTCCCCTGAGATTGCAAATCTTTCCGTTCATTCTACGGACAGTCTTCATGCCATCTGGAAGCTTGCTGTCAAAGAGGTGAAGGGTCATGGCAGTGAAGATGCAGAACAGTGATGGAGCAATGACACAGTCTTGGTTGACTCCTGTTTTGACCTCGAAGCGTTTGCTTCAGGATCTGTTGTTGTCATGAAGCAGCCTCGAGATGCTAATCAATTTTTTGTGGTAGTAGATCTTTAAGAGGATAATCCACAGGGCACTACGATTGACTGCATCGAATGCTTTGGTCAGGTCGATGAAACTCGGGTGTAAGGCTTGGTTTTATTCAGGATGTTTTTCTTGCAGTTGCTGGATGGTGAAGATCATTTCTGCTGTTCCTCAGGATGGTTAGAAGCCACACGGAAATTCTGGGAGTATTTCTTCAGAGTGGCCAGAGTTAGTTTGCAAGGATTTGAGCTAAGATTTTTCCTGCCATTACCAGGAAGAGGATTCCATGATGGTTCCCACAGTCCAACTTGTCACCCTTCTTGAAGAGACTGACCATCAGCATCTCTCTGAAATCTCATTTCATCTAATCCCTATCCCAGATCATGAGAATCAGGAGATGGAGTTATTTGTGGCACTCTGGTCTGTCATCTTCGAAGACTTGAGCAGGAATTCCATCTAGTCTGGTTGCCTTGTTGCACCTCATCACTGTGCTGGCAGCTTGGACCTCACTCAAGCTGAGAAATGTTTCAAGATTATCTCTAGGTAGTTGCTGAGGGATTTGGTCAAGGGATTCTAGGATCATGGTGGAGGGACAGGTCGAGAGCTCATTGTAGTGCTCCCTCCAGCAAGAGGCAAAGTGAGTGTGAAAAATACACTTTATTGAATGTGAAAACTAATCAGGCTCATATGATGGAGGTAAGTTGTTTTGATTGGGTTCTTTTGGGTTTCTAGAATTTACCAGGACATTCTGACCAGTCTTTTGTCCATTTTTCACCCCATGATTTAGGTGCTATGAAAGGACTGTACACAAGTTACTTACTACTGTCTGCCAACCTTTTCACAGTATTTTGCAATCCCTCACATCTCATTTGCTTTTCTTCGTGGGAGTTGAAAGGAATTTTGTTCAGGCAGAAAATGTGACCAAGCTTTCAATGGCAGATACAGATAAGTAGTAATTATGTATAATTACTATTTCTGAGGAAAACTAATTCTCTCTTACTGGAAGTATTTAATTGAGGTGTAGGAATTGCAGTCACTCTGCAGGTAGAATAATTCAATTACCGACTTGCTTTGTGCAGCTTTTGTAAAACTGCTCACAGTTGTGCAATTAATCATGGTTGCTCGAGAATTGTTGTTAAAGCTTGAGGCACTAAAGCTGTGGTAAGTGAGGCCTATAGAGTTGAATAGGATGCATTGTCAAGCTTCCACAATATAATGTGGTAGGGTTAACCTCATTCCTGGTCTCCAGGCCTCTGTTCAATCCACTGGCCCCACGGCAAGGATGCCGTTGCCCTTCTTGGGATGGGGAAGTGGGGTGTGGATAGTAGTCTGGGGGGAACCTAGGTTCTGGCCCAGGGACTCTGGGTGGCTGCTAATGGAGGGGAAGGGGTCTGCTCAGTCTGGACATTGTATCTCTTCTCCGTGGGGCACTTCCCCAGAATGTTGTTCTCCCCACCCCCAGTTTCTCTTCTAGGTGGTGGCGGCAGCAGCAGCAGCACGTCCCCACTCCTGGATCGGCTCTCCCTAGGTGATCAGTTCTTTTCAGCCTCCTGTCGAATCTCAGGGGCCCCAGCCCCTCGCTGCTGAAAACACCTTCCCTACTTTGCTATTGCTAGAAAAACTGCCCTTGCTTCTCTCCATTCGCATCCTGTGCTCTCCTCAATCCCCACTCATGCTACCCCCTTGCCCTGTGTGGGAAGGGTTTATAAAGGTAGCCCTGAGTGGGATCAGCTGGCCCTAATTAACTTAGGGCAGCCTACTCCTCAGCTGCTCCCACTCTGATTGTCAGCTCCCAATCCATCCTGCCTTTACTCTTGTCTTTCCTCCATGGCCTCACCCTGCCACTGTGGCCATAATGAGGTCATACAGTCGACATGTTTTGCTGGAGGTAGTTTGAAGCATTACAATTTGATTTCTGTTTTTTTTTGTCTGTCTTTGCTTTGTAGCATACTATGGATGAAAGCTATTCTTTGTAATGGTTTTCGTTATGCTTGCACAGCTTAAATTTGCACCTCAACAATTTAGCTATGTAAAAAGTCACTGTTCTGAAAACTAGAGTTACGTGTTTGCTCATACCTGTTTTATGTTGCTACTTTTTTATTAGTTTTCACTCCTGGTAGCCATGTAGAGTAGAGCAATGAGCAAATGAGGTGAGTTCTGTTTTGGCCTGGATGCTACTAGAAATATTAACAGAACTGTGTTTGCCATAACTTTTGCTGGGGGGGTATAAATACCCCAGGTTGATTCAAATCTCATAACAAGTTTTACGGGGTTGACCACTTTTTAAAAAAAGTATGTAGACAAAGAGAGTTGCTTACCGCTGTGGCTTTTGATGAGTGCAACATTTCAGCGTATTTGTGACCAGAAGTGTCTTTCATATTAACTTTGTCCTATCCTGAATAAAAGTGTGCATGCACAATTGCAGGTATCGCTATAAATGACAATTGAGAACAATTTGTCCTGACTGTGGAAACCAGTACATTTATTAATGCTTTTCCTTAACAAAAAAATATGAAATCGTGACCCTGCTAATACATACCAGCTTGTATAAAACAGTTTTACCACCTTCTGTCTGATGTAAGTTTTGATCTTTCTGCAGTACAGTGGGAAGAGGGAAAAACTTAGATCTTGAAATTTTGATTACTCTCAAATGTCTTGTGAGAGTAGAACTTAATTAGTGAAATCCGTGACTGAATTTTAATAATTTAGTTCTGTAGTTTACTTTTCAAGGAATGATTATGCAGTTTCACTAAATATCCACTTTAAATAATCAGGACAGATCATCCAATTTTGTACCAAGCATAAATTATTTTTTCTAGAAGCTCATTTGAACTTTCTTTTTTTCAGTATTGGATGAATGAATACACCTCCTCCCTTGGAATTGGCGTATTTCATTCAGGAATAGAGGTATATGGCAGAGGTATGCACATTTAGGAACTTTTAAACTTCATTGTAGATAAACATTTTATCAGTACCAAACACCATCTTTCATGGATGCCGTCAATTGTCTAGTTCCCATATTTTGTTAGTGATGTTTGTTCTTTCCCTACAACAAACCTTGCACACCAGTCGTTTTGACTATCCACTGTCACACTTCTGCTGCAGCACTTCTGAGTAAACTAGTTATAGTGGTATTAATTTGGGTTTAGAACATTTAATAGTGAATAATATAAATAGTCAATCACGTATTTCCTTCCTGAATAAGATAACTGTTCTCAGGTATGTTAGGTCATGACTAGACTAAGACAGTAGATAGTATTTTTAAGTGTTAAGTCAACTCCTTTCCTCCCCATGCTTGTTGCCTACTGTGGAACAGTTGTTCAGCTGTGTGGAGGAGTTGCAGGGAGGGGGCATGCTTGTGGGAAGGGGCAGAAAGAGGCAGGGAAGAGGAGCAGCAGGAGTGGAGAGGGGGTAGAGTTGGACGTAAGGAGGTCCACAGAAATATGGGTCTTTGGACTAAAAGTTTGAGAAGTGCTGGTAAATGCTTTTTTTATCCTGTAGAGATGGAAGGAAAAAAAAGTACAGTTACACTTAGTGTGCTGTGTGATATTTTCCTTTAATATCTTTTTATGGCAGCAGTTTTGATGCACAAACTTTAGATATGGGTAATTCATCTCATTCTCTTCTTAAAGAAAAAGAAAAATGAATATAATCAATAAACTAAATCCATAAAGAAATTCAAACACTGAGCTTGGCACAATAATGCTGCCTGCTAAATTACATATGCTCTGTATCTCAGTAATTTGAGGTGCTAGTCCTTCAGATATTTATGAACATGCTTCAAGTTAAAGGGGTTTACAGGTATTGGTGAGGTGTAAAACTATTACAGATGCTTGTGTCCTAGAATAAGCTGTGCTAATTTCATATGAATTTTGATTTTTTTTTTTTTCTTGGTTGAAATTGATAACCTTAAATAGTCATTAATAGACCTCCTGCATTTATTTCTCTTGCAAGAAAGATGTTTGGTTTTTGGTTTTGTTCAGGCTGCATTAAATCTTGGTTTGTTTTTTTTTCTTTCAGAATTTGCTTATGGTGGTCACCCTTATCCTTTTTCTGGAATATTTGAAATTTCTCCAGGAAATGCTGCTGAACTAGGAGAAACATTTAAATTTAAGTACGGAAGATATTTTGCTTTAGTCAAAAGTGTGTGAAGACTAAAACTTTGCCTTGTTGCATTAATTCGTGATCTTTTGTCACATGTCTAATCGGATCATCCAAGGCAAATAATATTCTTCTTCGAGTGTCCCCGTGGGTGCTCCACATTAGGTGTCGGGCTCGCCCGGCGCCGCAGATCGGATCTTCCAAGCAGTTTCTGCCGGACCACGCATGTGCCGGTGCGCGCCGCTCCCTTGCGTGCTCCTGGCCACGTGCGCGATCCGGTCCCCGCCAGTTCCTCTTAACCGCCGTCGGCTGCAGACGGAATCCAACTAGGCTATGGCCAAGTTAGCGTATTCAATGGTTTTAACTGTTTTTTTTTCTTTAAGGTTTTCAAGTTCTTAGGCTACTGTTAAGTTAGCCAGTTGTTGTTTTCCAAAAAAAAACAAACAAACAAACAAACAAGTGGAATGGCATTCAGTCCAGTCCCAGTAACAAGCGGAGCACCAGAGGCCAGGAGCCGAGGGCCATTAGCCCTCCTGCCGCAGCAGGCTATCGGAGAGGGGGAAAAACAGCACAGAGAAGGTGCTAAGTACCCATTAACAACTGAAAGACTCACCAACAATGTCCTCTTCAGGATTCAAGAAATGTGAGTCCTGTTGAGAGGCAATGCCAGCGTCTGATGGGCACAGTCTCTGCATAAGGTGCCTGGCGGAGTCCCATGTCACACAGAAATGCTCCTTCTGTGCAAAATTAACAGCCAGAGCAAGGAAGGACAGGGAGATGCGGCTTAAAATGCTGCTCTTCGACAAGGCCCTCCAGCCAGACGTGCCGGAGCAGCTGCAGCAGGAGGGACCCTCCGGGGCCCATAAAAGGAAAGCCGCCTCCCTCACGCCATCAGTGCAAAAACAGAGGAAAGCCTCCCCAGCCCGATCCCTGCCGGCAGCAACAGCGAGCGGGACGGGAGGAGCACACAGCCCCCAGCCGCAGCAACAGCTGATCGGCGGTGGCATGGAGAGCCACGTGGAGGCGGCTCAGCCTCCGATAATCAAACAGCCGCCCCGCACCGCAGGCAGGGCGGCGGCTAAACAAGCGCCGGTACTGGCGGCACCGCAAGCAGCGGCACCGACCCCCGGGGAACCGGCGGTGCAGAGCGCGCAGGCACGCAGCCTGCAGGCACCGAAGGACACCGCCCGTGTGGCACCGCCCATGAGCGTGCCGAGCATGGTGCGGACGGGGCCAAGATCCCCTACACGTCAGGGGGCGGAGCTACCCCCTCAAGGGAGGGGGAAGGCTGCACACAAAACAAGGCACCGCAGCCCCTCTCCAGACAGGGCTGCAGAGTTGCTTTCTCTCAGCCCTCCGCTTACGCTGCAGACTCCAACCAGAAGGCAGGGGTCCCCCCTAGCCTACCCGGAGCCCCCGTCTCCATTTTTACAACCAGCCTCGCCCTGGCTGGGACCACCTTCACCCTTCCTGGGGTTTGAGCCGCTGGAATACTATCACAAATCGCGCTCTCTCCAGTGTCCCAGGTCTCTCGACGATCTCGCTCCCCCAGATGCAGAGGGTATGCACCAAGGGAGTGGTCTAGGTCACCTTCCCAAGAACAGTGCCCATGCTGCCATGGTCGCTCCTATCACGCGGGGCATAGACACCACTGGCAATCTACCAGGGAAAGATCCCCACAGACGGTCCCGTATCCCCAAGGGCAATCGCGAACGGGGACAGAGACTCAAGTATCTCAGGGGGAACTGGTTATGGAACCAAGATTTTCCCTTGCAAGCTTCCAGCGAGAGGATGTACCATCACCAACAGGAACCGGAAGGGTCCAGAGAAGTGTACCCTAGTGGTTCCTTGCTCTCTTCCCCGGACGAGGCTACGGCCCCCGGGGACGTCCATCCTCCGGACAATCTCAAACAGTTTCAAGAGCTGTTTAAGAGGGTGGCCTTCACGCAAGGCATCCAGACAGCGGAGGTGCAAGAGAAACACCATAAGCTCCTCAAAAATCTGAGACCTCTGGCCTCCTCTAAAATAGCAATACTGCTTCATGAAGCAATCTTGGAGTCCGCCACTATGATATGGCAGACCCCTGCGACTATTCCGCCTGTCCACAAGAGAGCGGATAAGAAATACTTCGTGCCGGCGAAGGGCATGGAGTTCCTGTTCAGCCACCCACAACCAAATTCCTTGGTGGTGGAGTCGTCGCAACAAAGATCAGAGACAGGTCAATTCAAGACGGGGGGGAACAGACAAAGATGCCAAGAAGCTAGAGCTGTCCGGCAGAAAGGTCTACTCCTCCTCCACTCTACTGTTGCGAATGGCAAATTACGCAGCGCATTTAGCGAACCATAATTTCGACAACTACACTAGGTTAACCTCCCTCATGGACTCGCTTCCAGAGGACAAAAAACCGGTGCTCAAGGCCATTGTGCAAGAAGGCTACGCGGCCGCGAGGACGGGAGTTCAGATCGCCCTGGATGCTGCAGACACAGCAGCACGCTCCACAGCTACGGCAGTGGTGATGCGAAGGGAGTCCTGGCTCCAGACTTCGGGTATACCGAGGGATCTGCAGGCAAAGATAGTCGATCTTCCCTTCGACTCGCAGAAGCTGTTTGCTGAATCAACTGACTCGGTCCTTCATTCCAGTAAAGATTCAAGAGCCACACTTAGGACCCTGGGGATTTACACCCCTCCATACAGAAAGAAAAAGTACTACCCTCAACAAAGACGGTACCATCAACAGCGTCCCCAGTACCACAGGGGTTACGAGCAAGGGCGACATCAACAGCACCAGCAGTACAGAACTCCCAGGCGATGTTCCCAACAGAGCCGTGCGTCCTCAGGGCAGGGCCAAAGGCCACAAGTTTGACACACAGATCCAGGGCTGTGCCATCACTACCATCGCACAAAGTCATCCGAAGCGGCTATTCCACCATCGCCTCTGACCATTTTACGACCAGTGGCAAAGGATCACCACAGACAAATAGGTGCTGGAGATCATAGCCACGGGGTATGCCATCCCCTTCCAGTCGCTCCCACCGCCACGACCTCCACCCAGGCCCCACCTCCAGGAGGCCTCCCACGTAGCGAGGCTCAAGCAGGAGGTAGACCATCTCATGCTCATAGGGGCAGTGGAAAGAGTGCCGGAGCAACTGCAAGGAAGAGGGTTCTACTCGAGGTACTTCCTCACGGAGAAAGACAGGAGGCTGGAGGCCCATCTTAGATCTTCAAGGCCTCAACCGGTACCTGCGCAAGCAACGCTTTCGGATGATCACAATCGCCTCCATCCTTACAGCCCTGGACGATGGAGATTGGTTCGCAGCCCTCGACTTACAAGACGCGTATTTTCACACAACTATCCATCCGGCTCACCGGCGATTCCTCCGGTTCATGGTAGGCAAAGAACATTTTCAATACAAGGTCCTACCATTTGGCCTCTCCTCAGCCCCCAGAGTCTTCACCAAGACCTTGGCAGTGGTGTCAGCCTACCTGCACAGACAGGGGATATTTATATTCCCGTATCTGGATGACTGCCTACTCCAAAGGGGCCTCGAAGGAGGAGATACTACGCATGATACGCGTCACAGCAGGCACGTTCTCTTCGCTCGGCCTGTTTATCAATCTGGCAAAATCAAAGATAGACCCCACACAGGACATAGAGTTCATAGGGGCACGCATAAATTCTATTACAGCGAGGGTGTATCTACCAGAGACTCGCTTTCGGGCCATCGGCTCCCTCGTGCAGGTCATCACCTTCAGCCCTACGGTGCCGGTCCTGACATGCTTACAGCTGCTGGGCCACATGGCAGCGGCGACGTTCGTAGTGCAGAACTCCAGGTTACACATGCGCAGCATGCAGCACTGGCTGGCGAGCGTATACAAACCGGCAGCACACTCGGTTCACAGGGTGGTGTCGCCCACAGCAGAGGTGCGCAAATCCCTGCAATGGTGGGTAAACCCCAAGAACTTGCTCACAGGGGTACCCTTCCACCAACCACAAATCGGTTTTTCTTACTACCGATGCCTCCCTCATAGGGTGGGGAGCACACATGGGCGAAGAGTTGACTCAAGGGCTGTGGTCCTCCACGGAGCAGTCACTGCACATAAATATACTGGAGCTCAGAGCAGTGTTCAACGCCTGCAGACACTTTCGAGACCATATACAAGGCAAAGTTGTCGGGATCAGTACAGACAATACCTCCACCATGTTTTATATAAATCGGCAAGGAGGAGCTCGGTCCCATGCCTTATGTGCAGAAGCAGTCCGGTTATGGAACTGGTGCATTGCCAACAATATAATCTTGAAAGCCTCGTACTTACCAGGCGCTCACAATGTGAAGGCAGACCAGCTGAGCAGGCGTTTTGCACTCACGCATGAGTGGCAGATCCGTCCTGATATGCTACAACCGATTTTTCACACCTGGGGGTTTTCCCCAGATAGACCTGTTTGCCACTCAACACAACAAGAAGTGCCCACGATTCTGCTCCAGAGCAGGACTGGGACGGGGGTCTCTGGGGGATGCATTCGCGATCTCGTGGACGGGCCCCCTGCTTTATGCTTTTCCTCCCACAGTGCTGATCCACAAAGTCTTGCAGAAAGCCAGGAGGGAAGGAGCCCGAATGATCCTAGTAGTCCCAACGTGGGATTGACAGCAATGGTTCCCCCTACTCCTGCGCATGTCGGACCGTCCACCGATGCCCCTTCCGGTGGCGCCGGATCTGCTCATGCAAGCCCAGGGGTCCATAGTGCATCCGCACCCCCAAGGCCTGCGACTACAAGCGTGGTTAATCCATGGCTCAGCTCCCTAGAGAGCACATGTACGGAGGAAGTGCAGCAAGTCCTAGAAAGTAGCAGGAGGACTTCCACCAGGAAGACCTACAAGCAGAAATGGACTCGCTCACAGCATGGTGTTCTACCAAACAGCTAGCCCCCCCTTTCGGTGCCTATTCCTGTGATATTAGAGTATTTACTGGACCTCAAGAGAGGAGGACTCTCACTATCCTCATTAAAGGTCCACCTTGCCACCATTTCAGCATTCAGACATGAAGAGGAAGGGCACACGGTGTTCACCCATCCCATGGTTACCAGGTTCCTCCAAAGGGTTGGTAAACCTATACCCCCCTCGGAAACCACTTCCACCTTCGTGGAACTTGGACCTGGTGCTTAGTGTGCTAACGGGACCACCGTTCGAGCCCTTGGCCATGGTTTCCTTCCACCTCCTTACGATAAAGACGACCTTTCTTCTCGCAATCACGTCAGCTCGCAGGGTGAGCGAGCTTGCGGCAGTTATGGCAACGCCACCCTGCACTGTTTTTTCCAAGGAGGCAGTAACCATACGGCTGCATCCAGCTTTTGTTCCCAAAGTTTCTTCTGAGTTTCACATTAACGAACCTATTGTCTTACCCTCGTTTTATCCAAAGCCTCATAACTCTAACAAAGAGGCGCGCCTACACCTCCTGGACGTGAGGAGGGCGCTAGCCTTCTATTTAGACAGGACCAAGTCCTTCCGGAAAACGGATAGACTCCTAGTCTCTCTCGCTCCCAAATCGAAAGGAGAAGGTCTCTCTTCACAGAGAATCTCAAAGCACATCGTATCCTGCATAAAAATGTGCTACGAACTCAAAGACTCCTTTACTGGCCACGCCCAGGGCTCATTCCACTAGGGCGGTGGTGGCATCAACAGCCTTTTTCAAGGGCGTTGCGCTAAAAGACATTTGCAGAGCGGCGACCTGGTCATCCTATGACACCTTCGCCAAACATTACGCCCTTCACAGGGTATTCCAAGAGGATACCCGTCTCTCGACAGCGGCCCTCTCGGGGACAAGCTGCACATAATCCGATTACCCACCTCCTGTCTTGGGTTACTGCTGGGTAGCCACCTAATGTGGAGCACCCACGGGGACACTCGAAGAAGAAAGAAAGGTTACTCACCATAGTAACGGTGGTTCTTTGAGATGTGTCCCCGTGGGTGCTCCACTACCCGCCCATCCTCCCCGCTTCGGATCTCTGTTTAGTGTTTTGCAGGAGCATCCGAGGCGGTTGGTCAAGGAACTGGCAGGGACCGGATTGTGCACGTGGCCAAGAGCGCGCAAGGGAGCGGCGCGCACCGGCGCATGCGTGGTCCGGCAGAAACTGCTTGGAAGATCCGATCTGTGGCGCCGGGCGAGCCCAACACCTAATGTGGAGCACCCACAGGGACACATCTCGAAGAACCACCATTACTACGGTGAGTAACCTTTCTTTTCTCCCCAATGAGGGGGAGGTATCATGCAAAGACAGGAAAGCTAGAGACATTCAGCTTTTTTTTAATCTTAAAGAATCTCCTACTTCTTCACTACCCATATACCCCTGTTGTTCAAGATCAAGTATTCTTTGAGCATCTCAAAATACACATTATGTAAACTTATTGTTAAATATCATATTTTATAATAAATACAAGTTGTAACAAATCCGTTTTCCTTTTGAATAAGTAATCAGTTGTTCGTGGAGTCTTCATCACTTGGTTTTAAATCAAGATTGAATGCTCTTCTAAATGATATATGCTGTAGGAATTATTTAGGAGAAGTTGTGTGTGGTCTATTATAAGGGAGTTCAATGTAGGTAAGTTGTCCTTTATGGTCTTGGAATTTGAAATGTTGAGAGGTTTCCCACCTATTGTGTCTCTTCTCACTGTACATCCAACGGACGGTTCTCCTTCTGCTCACTTATTTCAAAATAACAGCCATTTTTTCAAAATAACTTTGCACACGCTATTTCAAAATAAATTCAAAATAGTGTGTTATTTCAAAATCAATAAACTTCATTGCAGGAGGAAAAAATGCCTATTTCAAAATACCTCCGTAATGTAGATGTAGCCTCTCTGTGTGCTATCTGCCTCTTAAAATATCTGGGAAGTTGAAATAGTATCCACTCCAAAGAACAGCAGTGCCTCAGATACAAGTTCTGCTTATATGTGTAAGAAGACTATTTGGAGAAGGGGCCATCTTCTGTTTGTAGGACATCAAGCATGGGGCCTGGGAGAAGAAAAGTAAAGGGGAATAGTAGGATAGCCATACAAACCTGTATGTGATGTGGAATACATGCACCAAAGAGCAGTGGGAGAACAAGTTTATCCCATGTCTTAAGTTTGGAAGCGTTGTCACACTATCTCTCTTTGTTTTTTAGAGAAGCTGTAGTTCTAGGCAGTACTGACTTCATGGAAGATGACATAGTAAAAATCGTAGAAGATCTTGGAAAAGAATTTAAAGGAAATGCCTATCACTTAATGCACAAAAACTGTAATCATTTTTCTTCAGCTTTATCAGAGGTGAGTAAACTTTTCTGCAAAACTGCTTTCTGAATGGTTGGACAGCAGCAGTATTTTCTTCCCGTCATGTAAATTGTGTATATCTTTTATTTGTTTTTCATATTTTTCTAACGTTTTAGGTAAACACCTCCCTTGTTTCAGGCAGAGTAATTATGCTCAAGTCCAAATACCAAGATTTTAGTGTCCATAGAGTTAAGGAAATTAGCTTTATTTGAATGCTACCAATGCAGTTTTCATGTGATCAGAAAACCCAGTCAGTACCCGAAGAGACTGTCCCCAAATCAGATACGTGGGCATTGGTATAAGTTTGAAATGGCTTAAGAGTCTTGAAGTCATTGCTGAAAATAGGGTGGATTATTTTAATGTAAGGGCGGGGAACATTTATCTTCCTATCAGGAGCCAGTGACACACAGAAGAAGTTGGTCAGGGGCACACACACACCTGTGGGCAAGGAGGGGGGGCCTGGAGGCTCAGGGCTTCCATTAGGCTCCAAGGTGAGGCCAGAAATGAAGGGTTGAGGTATTGGAGGGGCTCTGGACAGGGGTGGAGAGTTGGAGTGCTTGGAGTGTAGGCTCTGCAGTGGGCTTGGGATAAAGGATTTGGGGTGTAGGAGGATCTGGACAGTAACCAAGGGATTAGGAGTACAGAAGCAGGCTCAGGGTTGGAGGAGGGAGTTGAGGTGTAGGCGTTAGCTGGGGTTATGGGCTGTGGTGTGTGGCAGAGTTGGGGTGCAGCAGGAGGCTTGGCATGCAGACTCCAGCAAGGGAATTTGGGTGAGGGAGGGGGCTCAGGGTTGGGTTGCTGCCTCTGGAAGGCAATTAGGATGTAGGAAGAGGGTCTCAGCTGGAACAGGGTTGGGATGCAGGAGGGGCTTCAGGGTGTAGACTCCAACTGACCAGTGCTTACCTCAAAGGGCTCTCAGTCAGTGGTGCAGCAGGGCTAAGGCTGTTTCTGTGCCTGCCCTGGTCGTTCATTGCTCCCAAAGCAGTCGCCCTCTGGTCCCTAGGCAGAGAGGCCAGGTGACTGTGCAGTGAGTGCCCACACAGACAGCTGCTACCCCTGGAGCTCTCAGTGGGAGCTGTGACACCAGGGGCAGGAGGCTACATGCAGAGTTTCGGATTGTCCCTTTGCCTACATGCTGTGGAGGCGAGCTGACGAGCTGTTATTTATGGCTTTGGTTCTATGGCAGGACCCTGAGGCTCAGGGCTTCTGGCCTGCCCTATGCAAACTTGCTATGGGGCAGATGAAATGAAGCAGTGGGCCAGAGGTGGCCTGAGGGCTTCATGTTCCCCATCCATGCTTTAACTGAACTGCAGCAGCAAATTCTCAAATGTGCAACTGTTAGGTTTGAAAATACATTGTGCGTATCCTAAAAGATACAAAACATTATCATGGAGCTTATGATTCCAGCGCCTTTAGTGTGAGATCCCTGAAAACAGGGTGGATTATGTTGCCAGAGTAGACAGATTCAGCTCTTAAATGATAGTAATGACATGAAAGTCTACAGGATCCACACACACATCCTCATTGATCTACCTACTAAGACAAATTCCGTGTGTGTGTGTGATAGATGGGTTTTGATTAAGTCTTTAGGGTGCTGTAGTTTTCTGTCACCTTTAGTCTGTTAGTGACCCAACTACAGGGCAAATGCTAATCCTCTCTTTTTTTTTAAAAGATTCTGTGCGGAAAAGAGATTCCGCGTTGGGTGAATCGCCTTGCCTATTTCAGCTCTTGTATACCATTTCTCCAAAGCTGCCTACCGAAGGAATGGCTTACTCCTGCAGCTCTTCAGTCTAGTGTCAGCCAGGAACTACAGGATGAACTGGAGGAAACTGAGGAGGCTGCAGCAGCTTCTCTGTCAAACTCAGCATCTGGGTCTAGGACTGGGTGCCACACCAAACTATAAATTTCCTCCAAAGTAATATATAGTTCTATACGCTTCAGTTTAAAATCTCCAGCAATTGACTTCATTACTCAATGTTAGAGAGCTGACTCTTGAACATTCCTTTTATATGAAAAATGGCTCTCTCCACCCCAAAGACCCAGTTATTTCAGCTCAGGATTATATATGTAGTGAAAAGAATCACTGGGAGTTAGGGGAAGACACTTGTGTAAAGCCACTCTTCGTTTTCACCTGTTTTATGAACTTGGATTTTCATAACTTCAGTTCTGTTACATACAAGAGCTACTTGTTTACAGTATTGTGTACTGCTGTTTACAAGTCCTGTTTGGACTCCTGCCACCATGAAAGAAACTCCAAGTACGTTTTATTCCTGGTGCGACTCCCATCTTTTGAGTTACACCAGGAATAAATTTTGCCCATTGTCTTCATGAATTAGGCAGGTAAACTTTCTCTACTTCTGACAGTTGCCAGAGAATAGCAGAAATGCCTGAGTGTACGGGCTGTGTGAAAGGGGATTGGATGCTTAAGCTACATCTACACTTTCCCCCTTCTTTGAAGGGGGCATGGTAATCAGGCTGATGGGAGATTAGTAATGAAGTGCTGCATATTCAGCACAGCACTTCATTAATAATTTCCCATCACCCTGAAGGGGGCAAGTGTAGACATAGCCTTAGTGTTCGATGTAAAAGGGTAGATTGGTTTAATGTGTAACAAATGGTTACTGGACGTATGACTTCCACAGAATTTAATTGTGGAGTTTTGCACATATGAAGGAAGAGTTTGTGTAATTGCAATCCATGTTGTGTTGACGTATCTCTTCCATAGCAGCATATTTCAATCATTACATTTCTTTCTTTTCTATTTTTTTCTATTTTCCTCCTCATTTTAAATATTGAATAGAGAGGTAGAATCATTTTGAGTCTGATCAGTTCAAACTGTCTCACATCTGGTCATGCTGTCTTCTTTAATTTGAAATGTGGAATAATAGCATTAAGAATTAGTGCTTTGAATTGGTTTATATGCTTCATGTTACATTGGACACTGTCATGTATAACACACCCAGTTGAGTAGGGAATGGCCATACTTCCTCTACTCATGAGTGCTTCATTTTGAGTTTTGTAACCATCCTAAGTCATGAAAGCAAAATACAAATTATTACCTGCTAGAGTCTCAAGCATCCATACAGAAGATTATAGGGTGAAATTAATTTTATTCATTATCTCCTTCTGTGGCATTAACTTTCTTGTTATAGGCAAAGACGACAAACTTAATTACATACACCTCCATATTCGCACGGCAGAAGATCACTGATCTGTATGTGTTACATGTCAAGCTAGCAGATGTAAGATTTAATCATTTTAGGAAATGACATTCTTGCAGGTAGGTCATGGATTGTAATTTAGCTTTAATTATGATGAGTGGTCAGAATAAGTTATGGAATTTTTATTGTTCGCTTCCTGCATTTTGAAACTTAATTAGAAACTTGCAGAGGTTCCCCCAGTCATGACTATATATCGGTGAGGTTCTCTGCTTTATGTGGAGGTACAGTAGCAAAAGATTTGCTGCCTTATGGAACTTCCAGTGAACTACAGAAGAAGAAAACCTTGAACACCATTTCTATATACTGATCAGTTCACACAGAGATCTGCTTTATTAAATTACTTTTTGGAAGTTTTTTTTTTTTTTTTTTTTAAATTTTAGGGCGTCACTATATTTGCTAAATGCCACAGTTATTTTAGAGTAAGCCTGCTTCAGTAAGCTAAATGAGAGTGCCGACTTTGTTCTTGTGTAATAGCTGAATCCACAGGTGGTGGGACGAAACCATGCATTAGCTTACAAATATAAACCTTGGTTGACTAGTTCCACTTAACCTTTCAGAAGTGCAGATTAGGCTATACCATTCTATTCATAATTTCAGGGGGGTCCTGTCCAATTCCCACTGAAGGAAGTGCAGTTTCTGCCACTGGCTTCAGTAGGCATTGTATTGGATTTTTGTTTTAGATAATTGAGTATTAAAACCATCAAAAGAAAAGCCAGATAAAATCTTTTTAATTAAAAAAAAAAAAAAAAAAAAGTCTGTAGAAATTGAACTTTTTTCAGAACTCAATGCAATCTGTAAAAATCACGTCTATTTCTAGAGAGAACATGAGGTACCATAATCTCATTTTAAGACATTTTTTGTTACATATTTTACTAAATCTTTCAATAAGTAAAAAGTGGTTATTTGAGGCAGCTGACAAATCTACTGTGACAGCAGTTTCCTTTGGTGACTAATAAGGGAGTGTTTGTTTAGATGCCAGAAGACCTACAAGTTGACTTTCCATGTTGCTTTATTTTCATGTATAATTCTGAATTGAGGTCAGCCTGATTTTTCTTTTTAGTGAAAGTGAATAGGGTGGTCTGCAGTCAATTAAGGATCATTGAAGTAAATAAAGTGCTGCATACAGCTAGCACAGTAGGAAATGGGTGGCGGTTTCGGTCTCAGATCTACAACTGAGGTGGTAATGTGGCTGTCTCTTGGCAAGGCAGGTTCTTGTTTTCAGCTCAGGTGTTGAGGCCTCCCCACCATGGATCTAGAATGTACTGTAGTTTTTCTTAGGTTTTGAAAGAAACATAACTGGTTCATTGCTACCTAACTTATGTACCAACATCAGATTTTTTTTAGGCCTCTAATACATCCAGAGCACTGCCACAAATCTTTACGCTTTTGTAAAGTGACAACTGCAGCATGTACAATGCAAGAAGCAAAATACAAACACACAGCACAGTTTTTATTAAAGTAAAACTGAGAATATTTTTTATAAAGCAGACTAGTTGGAAAGTTTTGTTACAAAAATACACTCATGTTAATTGTACAGCTGAAAATACTATCACATGTTCCACTTTATTTCAAGCCATCCATTCACTTGTTAAGTACTGTGGAAAAATAATTGATATCTGAACCCTGAAGTCTATACCGTATTGCATCTTAAAGTGTATCTTTTACAGTGTGCTCTAAACTCAGTCTCCACTCGATGCCTAAAATAACCACCCTGCCAATGGTTGCTCTCGTTTGTTAGCAATAGTGCAAGTTACCTTTCACCAGCATTACCGCCAAGCAGGGAATTACACTTGGAGTCTGCTAATGATCACACTGTGTAGTAGGAATAAAACATTCCAAAAGGCTGTGAGAATGCTGGACACCTGTGGAGTCTTTTTATCATAAAAACGGGTAGAAAAATAATTCATTGCGTCAGGGTTCAATCTACTTGCTGGTTTTTGTTTAATTTTCTGTAACAATACTTTTGATACATGCTGTATCTAATTTTAATAAAATTACACTTTAAGATGCCATTTTTGTTCAGTGAGCCAAAAATATCCAATGTACTGTCAGTGCACAATGACTTTGATAAAAAATGCAGTTTGTTTCCTTTTTAAAACTTGTAATGCAATTCTAATCATTGTTCATACATGAATTTTTTTTCCACTTGGAAGGTGGTTACAAGTTGTTGAATCTTCAGATTTAATTCATAGTATCTGTATAAAATATTGGTATATTTGACTTTTGTTACCTTGACATGTCAAGATGTTGTCTGTTAAACTTAGTCTTCAGTTTATTAAAACATACTTTTATAAAAATTGCTGTTTTATGGACTTCTCACCATTTTCCCAAATATTTTGGTTGAGATTTTGTCTCAGCAGGACTGCGCTACTATCTGATCACATTGACAACATACAGAAGAATATTTACTCAATAGATTTAAAAACACCCAGTTAACTCCTGAATTCATTTGAGTTAATTATGATTAAAATTAATTGCAATGAAATGCATTGTTAAACAACAAAACATCAAATGATGTTCATCCAGTATTTTGGATGTTTCCTATGCTTTCAAATACATTGATTTGTAATACAACCTGGAATATAGAGTATAGTGCTCACTTAATATTTAAGTACAAATACAGTAATCACACTGTAAAAATGATTTTAAAATCTTTCAGTTCACCTCACACAGACACTTTTGGAGGAAATTCTTAAAAGTGCAACTTATAAATGTAGAATTTGTTTGGTTACATAACTATACTCAAAAACAAAACAATGTAAACTGTTAGAGCTTGTAACTCCACACAGTCCTACTTGTTCAGCCAATTGCAAAGA
The DNA here is from genome assembly GCF_033958435.1 of Carettochelys insculpta. Taxonomy (NCBI): domain Eukaryota; kingdom Metazoa; phylum Chordata; order Testudines; family Carettochelyidae; genus Carettochelys; species Carettochelys insculpta. The sequence continues at coordinate 67,382,174 of NC_134139.1, read as the reverse complement.
CAAACAGTAATGTTGCCACCTGGAAGGGAGAACAGGTGTTTGCATGCCACTTTTGTTCCAGATATTGAAAGGTATTTACATGCCACATATGGTAAAAAATTTCATGTGTCCCTTCATGCTTCTGCTACCGTCCTAGAGGACCTGCTTCTATGCTGACGATCCTGGCCTTTAAAAAGGGTTAATTAAAATTGTGACTGAACTGAAGTCAACCACAGAATATACCATCTTAGACAGTGAGCACATAGGTGGTTTCAAAATCTGCTCAGTGCCATGCTAGGGATGTTGAGTAAATGAGTAACTGCTGAAAGCAGGCTCCCCTCCCTGCCTGCCCATTGGAGTCAGAGCATGTCCTTCAAACTGCATCCCTGCTCCAACAGCCTCCTGTTCCCCTTCCCTCTTGACACAGCAGGGAGTGGGGGTGGCCTCCCCACCAGCTTGTTTGGGCCATGAAGCAGTAATTCAGCTGCTGCCCAGCATAAACAGGGTCCTCTGGGATTGGCAGCTGCCTTACATAACATAAGAATGGCTTTACTGGGTCAGACCAAAGATCCATCCAGCCTACTATCCTGTCTGCTGACAGTGGCCAAGGCCAGGTGCCCCAGAGGGAGTGAACAGAACAGGTAAACAAGTGATCCCTCTCCTGTCAGCCCTTATATGCTAACGTACATAGACTTAGTACAATGGGTGCATTTAAAGTTCATCCCAGTTTGAGCAATTAGTTCAGGCAGTATTCCTCACTGCACAGAAGTTGTTTTCCAAAGCTGTAATATAGCAAACTGAAATGAACTTCTGTGTGCTCACTGTGTGAATGTCACTTCTGTGCAAGCACAAGTGGGTTTTTTAAGCTGTAGTACTATGACTGCAATAGTTGTTGGATTTCCTTTAAGTGTAGAATATACCACAAATGCAATAATGACAATTCACTGAGATTTATGGTTCTGTGACCAAGGGGGAATTTTCTATAATATTTGAGTCGTGTGCAGTGTTACTTATTGAGGTGATAAGAGTTGGCTGCTAGATGGAGTTGGTTCCCACCTGGAGTATGACCAAGGAGATTAGACCAAGAGAAGGCAGCTTGAGCAGTGGAACTCACTACAGATTGTCTAAGCAGAAGGGTCTGTGCTTTAACCTTCAGTTATCTATGCCAATGGTCCCCAAACTTCTAATGGTCATGTCTGCTCTTACTCCAGTTTATGTCCCCTCCAGGGCCAGGAGTGAGGGCATGGATCTGAAGGAAGAGCATGTACCAGGAGTCAGAGGCTGAGACTATAACCTCAGCTGAAGGCAGGCTTCAGGTCAAGAGTGGGGTTGGGCTCTCAGCTACAGCCAGATGCTGGTGGGAGCCAGCAGCTGGGAGCCTAGACTGAGGTTTGGAGGCAGACCTGGAGGCAGAACAGGGCTGAGTGATGTTCCCTCTCTGTGCTCCTGTAGCAGGAATGCCCTACGGTTTGGGGATCACTGGTCAGTACCTATCAAAGGACTTGTGTTCCAATTGACTTATAAATGCAACTATTTTGACAATGCTGAGTGTTTCTGCCTGTTTTGTGTGGTGCACTAATCCCTGGAAAATGTGCAAGTCATCTGGTGTTTGTCTCAGCTGGACTATGAACAGAGCTCCCAGCATGAAGTAAGAGTGCTGACAGCTCAGAGGTCCAGCCTCAGGAGGCAGTGAACCTGCATGGCTTACAGGGGAGAAGAGGTGAGATCCCTAGGGAGTCTGGCACACCAAAGCCATTTCTCCCAAAAGACTTTCAAAACTGGAACTGTGGTATTGGGCCTGCAAGTATGTGGCAGTTTCCCAATTTAAATGTACTGTACAGCAGTCATGATTTCTTCAGTACTAAAAGTATAAGACACGTGAAGATACCCCACAAGCTATAACTGGTGGATCTTTAGAGGTCATGGTGGTTACATGTGTGAAATCTCTTCAAAAGCTTTCCAGGAGTATGTGTTGCCTGAGAGAAGGATGCTGTCAAATTGCCAAAGAACAGAAGTTTGGTATGTAGCGCCACATATTCTGTATAGTAGTGTTGGGGTGGAGCACTGTCTTGGTATGTGGCGTTTTGTGAAGATCCCCTTTAGAAAAGGGTTGTAACAGATGCAAATGTAAGATTTGGTTGGGTCAGTGGTCCATCTCTACCAATATCCTGTCTTCCACCAGTGGTAAGTGCCAGATGCTCCAGCAGGTATGAACATGGCAGTTATGGTGTGATCTGTCCTGTCATTCAGTTGTAACTTCTGGCAGTCAGCGGTATCGAGCCATCCAGAGCATGGGGCTGCATCCCTGACCACCTTAGTTAATAGGCATTGACATATCTGTCCTCCGTAAACTTACCAATTCTGTTTTCAACCCAGCTTTTTTTTGGTTAAAGCTTTCACTACCATCCTTGGGAACAAGATCCACAGGTTGACTATGTATTGTGTGAAGTACATCCTTATATTTGTTTCCAAACTACTCACTAATTTCATTCAGTGACCCCTGGTTATTGTTAATGCCATTTGCTTCTTCACATTTCTTCACTCTGCTCGTGATTTTATACACTCTTAGCCCCCTCCCTCTCCTGCCATAGGTGCCTCTTTTCTGACCTGAATAGTCTGGGGTTTTTAAACCTCTCATATGGAAGCTGTTTCATTTCCCCTACTCATTTTTGTTGGCCTTCTCTGTATCTTTTCCAATTCAGATAGTGGGTTTTTTGTTTGTTTGTTTGTTTGTTTGTTTGAGATGGTGTTACCAGAACTCCAGGCAGTATTCAAGCATGGATTCATATAATGGCATTATGATACCTCCTTTTTAAGGTTATGTTCTTCTGGGCGCTCTGATTTAGGTGTGCCAGCATCCGTGCATCTCAGACTGGAGATCTTCAATAAGAGAGCCTGGTGGACATGAGCTCCTTCCCATGTCATGCGGCAAGTAGTTGCCTAGAGCGGTAAGACCGCAAGGCACAAAGTTTCTTCTGAACAACTCTTGATCTAAACATGCACAAATAAAGATGGACACTGATACAAATGCTGGAATCTAGTAGAGCACAGCTGGACACAATAGACACCAAAGCCACCTTATAAGCCCAAAGATTTGCCCTGTTTAGCCAGATTTCCAACATGAAAACCAGCTCTGAGAGCCCCAGAACTTGCAATTGCTGTAATTGCTCTGTCATATGACATCTACCACACTTGCTGTAAAACACACCAAGTGGCATATGTGCTGACTCCAGAGATGGTTAGCCTGCCACATAGCCTGAATATATCTGTCTGTACCACTCAAAATCAGGAACTCATTACACAGGGGGACAAAACCCTGAATGTCTACAGGCAAGTTCCCTTCCTTCACTCCTCCCCTCATTCTTGAGACTGATGACCAACACCTCCTGCCTCGATTGGGGAGCACATCTACAGACTCATGCATACAGAGCACGTAGTCCGTCTCGGAGTCCATGGGGTACATCAGTCTTCTAGAATTATATCAAAACTTAAAAGCAGTCATGTAGCACTTTAGAGACTGATAAATTATTTTATTAGATAATGAGCTTTTGTGGGACAGGCCCACTTCTTCAGATCAGAGCCTTACCAGAGCAGACTCAATATATAAAGCACAGAGGTTGAAAAATTGTTATGAAGGTTGACAAATCAGAAAAATCAAGGGTGACAAATCAGATAGAAGAGCAGAAAGTGTGGCGGGCAGTGGGGAGTTAAGTGTTAGGTTAAACATCAAAGTATGTGAAACAGGGTTTGTAATGGGTTGAGTAATTGCTGTCCCTGTTCAAACCACATGTTAATGTGTCAAATTTGAATATCAATGTTAGCTCTGAACATTCTCTCTATAGACGGTTGTTAAAGTCTCTTTTCTCCAGAAAATGGAACTAACATTCAAATTCAAATGTTCAGAACTACCATTCATATTCAAATTCAACACATTAACACATGGTTTGAACAGGGACAGCAATTACATGGCTCATTATAAGGACTTTTTCCCATACTTTGATGTTTGACCTAAAACTTAACTCCACCCCCCACCGTCCACCACATTTTCTGCTCTTCTATCTGATTTGTCACCCTTGATTTGTCAACCTTGATAACAATTTTTCAGCCTCTGTGAGTTATGTATTGAGTCTGTTCTGGTATGGCTATAATCTGAAGAAGTGGGTCTGTCCCATGAAAGCTCATCACCTAATAAATTTTTTTGTTAGTCTTTAAAGTGCTACATGACCTCTTTTTTGTTTTGATATAATGCAGACTAACATGGCTACCTCTCTGTTACTTCTAGACTTCTGTGCAGTTTATAAGACATCTCAGCTTTCTGCCAATCAGGGACAACTACATGAGCAGTGACAGACAACTCTGCCTATTTGTTTTACATCAACAGAAAAGAGGAAGCAAGTTCTCAGTTTCTGTGCACCAGAGCACAAAAATTCTGGAACTAATGCACCCCATATCTGCCTAGTCACCAGAACTCCACAGCAGACTCACTGAGCAGAAGTTTCTCACAAGAGCTCAAGTAGGAGATAGATACGGCAATCCTTCAGCTAACATTCAGTCACTGGGGATTCCCAGCCATGAATCTATACAATACACCAAGTGTCTGTGATTTTGCTCAACAGTGGCTCTGGGTCACCCCATATGACATCTTTTTTACCACATGGAATACACATCTCCACTTCTTCTTTCCACCTTTCCTCCTTCTATTCAGGGTCCTTCACAGGATACAAGTAGAATGAGCCAGAGTCATTTCAATAATGCCAACATGGCCATAACATAGCCTATCCTTACCTCATGCGCTTGGCAGTGTGTTCTCCAATAACCCTATAGCCAAATCCACAGCCCTTCTCTCAGGATGTAGGGTGCATTCTCCATCCAAATCTGGAGCTTTTCCACCTGAAGGTACGGTTCCGTCAAAGTTCCAGCCTCCTGAAGTGGCCTGTTCAGATGAGGTAAAATAAATCCTTTTAAATATTAGACATTCAAGAACACACCATAATAATCTGAACAAATGGAAATGATTCTAGACTGGTGTAATACCAAACAGATTTAGTCACTGACTACTCTTTTACCCCCTCCAGCTGCACCACTTTAGGTGATTGTCCAGCAGTGCCTCTAATTGGAAGCCTCAGGCTTTGGAGTTATATTGATTGATGAGGACAGGATGGTGTGTCCTAGTATGGTATCTGATGCTGAGTCACAGGTAACAGTGTCTACTGAAGCCTAGGTAGCCACTCTGCAGATGTCTGTAATATACCTGTCATTTAGAAATGCTGCCAGAGTGGGGAGCCATCAAATGGAATGGAATGGGTTTTAGTTCCTGGTGGAGATCATAGGCTATATCTACACTACGAGATAAAATCAAATTTCAAGGTGTTAGCTTTATATTAAAGCATAACTGTCTTCACACTTAATACTAACAACTTGATTTATTGAGCTGTAATACCGATTACAAAATATCAATATTAGGGGAAAAGTAGAGTGTCATATTCAAATTTAAAATCTTGAATCAAGACTAGTGTGGAAGTGCCATGTCCTTAATTCAAAATTATTATTAGCCTCCAGAAGTGTTTTTGTATATATCCCACAAAGCTACATGGTGACCCTCCAAGTATGGCCGCTTCGTCATGCCCTGCTGTCAGGTGTGCAGGAAAAAGGTCAAAGTAAAGCCCATGAACTTTTGATTGAATTTGAATTAGAACTGGAATTGGAATTGGAATTTAGCTGCCAAGCCCTGCATATATAAAGGGCACCTATTATGAAAAAAAAATCCCTTTGCCCATTGCCATTTGGGGAGAACAATCGGTGGCAAAGAGACTTTGGGTGGCCAAGAGAAATGCGGCAATATGAGATGACCACCTGAGGTTACCCCCAGGACTCTATGCAGTGCCAGGTGAAGGTGAAAGAACTCCAGCAGGTCTATCAAAAAGTTTGGGAAGCCAACCAGCACTCGGGGCTGCTCCACAGACCTGCCACTATTCTCAACAACTGCGCATGCTTGTGGGGAGCAACCCCACCATGAAGCTTGGACTGAATTACAACACTTGTGGAGGCCCTGGTATGGATTCCGAGGTCAGCCTGGAGGAGCAGGGTGGCCCAGAGGAAGACTGCAACAGAGAGGATGAAAGGGGCAATGAGCAGGGAGAGAGGAAGTTGTTCCAGACAGCCCAGAGTGCTTCACCCTAGACCTGGAACTGGTCCCCTCCATGGTGGTCACCTCCATGCCAGTCCCAGAGCCCCCTGGAGCAAGCAGTTTGGGTAAGTAGTTATTCTGCAAGCTGGAGGTGGGTTGGGGGTTGGGTATACTATAGGATTTTGCTTAGGTACAGGTTTGCTAGCTATGGTTCTGTGCCCCTCAGAATAGTGTGTTAATATTTCTTGGGATGGAGCACGTCTCCTTTTTGGAGATCTCCTTGAAGACCTTATCCAGGCACTCTTGTATTGTTTTCACGAGGTTCTTCAGCAGGCCTGATTTGTTGTGGCTTCCACAGTAGCACACCTTGTCATGCCAAGCAACCAGATAGCAATCAGGTGTCATGGCACCACACAGTATTTTAGCAAATTTTCCAGGCTTTTGGTCACACAGCAGGAGTAGCTGTTCTTTCTCCATACCTGTTAGTTTTAGGAGGGTGATGTCGTCTTTGGCAACCTGCAGAAGCATGGGAATTTGCATCTGTTTATTTTTTTTAACATGCTTCCTGACCCGCGGCTGCTGGGCTCTGCTGGGCGTTTCCCTTCCCATGTCCCTTTCCAGGCACCATTTGCTTTCAGTTTTCAGGAATCTCCTGCACTCTGTGGGGGATTCCTCCGCTGTTCTTTTCCCCTCCCATGTCCCTTTACATCCAGCCTTTCTTTGGATTATTTATATTTTTTTCTTTACATTATTTTTAGTATACATTGAATCCTCCCACACAGCTGTCCATTTTCCACTGCTGCAGGACACCTGGCAGCTTCCCCTGCTATGCAGACCTCCCCGTCCCCCAAAAACTGGACAATTGCTCATAGCTTACCATGTCCACAAAGTAATGTGCTGGATAAGTGATGGCAAGTGATATATTGTGAAATGGATACTTACTGTCCTGTCTTTAATAACCCATGAGCGTCCTTCAAAAGTACATTTTCACTGATAGTACATACAGATACCCATTCATTGTACTACAAAGCACATTATGTGAATTGTAGGTTAATTTTGACCTTCATTTTCCAGCCCCAGTGCCTTTCATTCTAGAGAAAAACAGAAGCAGGAAGAAATGCAAACAAGATCTGATCCTGCAGCGTATGGAAAAGACTGAGGCAGAGCATGCCAAGTTGACAAAGGATGCTGCTCAGTGGTGTCACAGTACAGCTGAGTGGTGTCAAAATCAGGCCATGGCAAAGCTCGTAATAGCCGTTACTGAGCAAACGGAGATCCTGCGCTCCCAGCTGCAGCTGCAGAGGGACTCCCAACCCAACAGTGCAGCAGCTGATACCCGCTGGACAGAGTTCCCTGAGGAGAAGTTGCCCACGCCTGTCATGGTCCCTACACACAAGGAGGGAGGGCAAGGCTACCATGCCACTCCAGCCTCAAGGGCCACTGCAAAAGGCTATTCAAGCACCCTTGAGAAGGCTTCTTTTCCCAGCCACTTAAACCTCTCCTCCCCACAAAATAAAATAATTCCTTTGAGTTCAGTGTGATTTCTTTTTGTACAGGAGTAGGGAGGAAACACAAATCAAACCGGGTGGGTTGCAGGGGTGGGGGGACCGCTGAAGCCACAGCTGCCCAGTGATACTCCCTGGTCCGCAGCAAACACTTGGCTGAGGGACACAGTTGAGGGAACTGGGCAGGTTGAGATGGGGTGACTGAAGGCACAGCTGCCTGCCACATGCATTCAACATACTGCAACTTAACCCCCTCCCATCAAGTAAAAGCATTCATTCATTGCGACACGGTCTGATTTATTGGCATTATGGCAGAGAACTACATAGGCACAATGTGTGTTACGGATCAGTCAGGAAGCTGTTTATTTTTTTTTAAAGTGTCCTATATTGCTGCAGCCTGAGGGTGACTACTGGTGGATGGTTGTGTAGGTGGCTGCGAGTGAGCCCTGCCTATGGCCTTGGCTTCAGAATTGCAGATTGACAAGGATTCTCCCACATTGATTCATATATGTTGTGCAAAATAGCACACGCTGTAATAACGGTGGGGACATTACCTTCCGAAATGGCCAAACTTGTCAGTAAACAACTGAACCTCGCTTTCAAACATCCAAGGGCACATTCCACCACCATTCCACACCTGCTGAGTCTGTGAGTAAAGATTTCCTTGCTGGGGTCCAGGGTTCCTGTGTAGGGTTCCTCAGGCAGGGAAGCAGAGGGTAAGCAGGTTTGCCCAATATAACAGTGGGCATCTCCACCTTGCCAATTTTGATTTTCTGATCAGGGAAAAAAGTCTCACCCAGGAGCTTTTGGTACAATCCCCAATTTTGGAATATGTGTGTGTGTCGTGACTTCCCTGACATTGACGTTGGTAAAATGACCTTTGTGAGCTACCAACCCCTGCATGACCATGGAGAAGTACTCCTTTCGATTAATATACTCCGAGGCCAGGTGAACTGGGGCCATGATGGGGATGCGCGGGACATCTATTGTCCCACCGCAGTTAGGGAAGCTCTCGGCAGCAAAGTCATCTACTGTGGCCTGTATATCTCCCAGGGTCGCAGTCTGCCTAAGGAGACGCTGACAGATTGCATGAGTCACCTCCATCACCATGGACCCCACCATAGATTTGCCCACCACAAACTGATTTGCCACTGACCAGTAACTGTCAGGCACTGCAAACTTCCACAGTGCAATTGCTACTCGCTTCTGAACCATTAAAGCTGGTCTCATTTGTGTGTTGCTGCGCTTCAGGGCAGGGGCCAGCACATCACTAAGTTCCATAAAAGTGGACTTGCACATGCGTAAATTCTGCACCCGCTGCTGTTCGTCCCAGGGCTCCAAAAAGCTGTGGTTCCACCAGGGTTTGCTGGTCTCATGCGTCCAAAAGTGCTGCTCCGCTGTCAGCAATGCATTCATAGCAGGTCTGAGTTCTTGGACTGCAGTTGGGAGATTTGCTCTTCCAAACCATCCTCGTCAGCAGCAGTACTATTTATACAGCCAAGCATCACTGAGCTTTGGAACCGAAGGACAAATTGCACAACAGCCCCTGTGGTTGCCAGAACAATTTGTGCTATGAGTTGGTGTGTTTGTGGATCCATGCTTGTGCTGGAATGTTGCAGCAGGAAATGGCGCAATCTCCAGTTCTTTTTTCATGCGGTTACTGATGCAGTGAATTGCGGGATGGTGATTGGAATTCTGGGATTCCAACATGAGCCACCCACAAGCAACCGGGGCTAAGCACTGTAGGATAGGTACCCACAATGCAGTGCTCATGCTGGCAAACTTGCAAGGGGCAATGGGGACACAGCGATTCAACACAGAAAAAAGGTGGGTCAAAATTCAAGAAGCTTTGTAGATACTTTATTGGAATTCATAATATTGATGTTAAATATTCAAATTTATTAAGTATCAAATTTATCTTGTAGTGTAGACACAGCCTTAGTGAGGTTGCCAGTAGCAAAGGGGAATCCATTTAGAAGGCCTTTGTTTTGTTTTGGCAGATCCTGTGGGCAGTCAAAGAGAGAACACCACTTGAAGAAGGGAAGGGTTATTCACCCTGCGCAGTAACAGGTTCTTTCAGATATATGCCCCTGAGGGGTTCCACTGCCCATCCTTCCCTCATCTGCTTCAGAATCCAAACCTTGACTTAACGCAGGGAAGGAACTGAGGGTGATTGGACCAGAGCGCTGTACAGATGCAGCTCATGGCATGAGATGGGGAGGACCACGTGCAACCAAGGTTCAGGGACACTGGCACACCTAAAGTGGAGCTCTCACAGGGACCCCACCTAGAAGAACAAGGGCTCATAATATTCTGTATACAGCAGTGGAAATCTAGCATTGAAACTAGGCCATCCCTGTCCCATTTTAACTAAGAACAAAGGGGAAAGTAGGCCAGTGTGCCCTGATATGTCATACTGGTAAGAAAGTGGTCAGCTGGGGGTGCTGCAGCTGGAGTTTGGAGTGTGTGCTACCCGCCAGGCTCCTGCCAGCAGTGGCCACCATTTTTAGTGTTAGATCCTTTTCTTTCACTGAAGTGAGGCAGCTTGTCCAATTTTACTTTTTGTCAGTTTGCTGCCTTTCAGTGGTGAAGTTCCATTTTTTGCCAATAGGAAGACCAGTAGGCCCTTTCTTCACCAGCTGATTTACCTTACAGTAAGTTTTTGTGGTAAATATCAACATTAATATCAGGCTACTGAAAAGGAGCTATACAGTACCTATCCGGTCAATTCAATTACTTCTGTTTTCTGAATGCTCACTTTCTGGTGTCTCCACTATTTCTCTGCCATATAGGCCACTGCTCCTAGTATCGTTCTTAAAACACTCTTTCCTTGCTTTCTTCATTCCCTTTCTAGCTTTGATTTAATAGCATTTGGTCGAGGTATAAATATGTGGCTGGTTTTTGGTATGAGTTTCCTACTCTACTCTTTCATTTAGTTCTTCTGCCAAACCTGTTCTAAACAAATCTCACATAATTTCTAACTGATTAAGAAACTGCTGCTGTTCTTTGTTTAGCTGCCTGGCGAGCAGTACTAGCTGATATAGCCTTTGCCAGCCAATACACCAATGTTTTACATAGTTTTCTGGAATGCCAATGTCATCCTAATCCATTTCTTGCTAAGTGACAAGCAAGCAAACTTTCTATTTACTTACTTGGAGGCCAAACTGAAATTCTCCAGATAAGCTCAGCAAATACAATATGCCATACCTCTCAGTCTTGGCAGAAGCCTGTCATAGGTGCCACTTCTACGAGCAATATGTATTGCCTGCAACAGCTTGTTGTTTGCTCATTTTCTGTGAAGTCAATGGGTTGTCATCACTTAATCTTAGTAGCCACCTTCCATGGCTGACGTGGAGTATCTTGCGGCATGTTTCAGGGTCTGCAACTGAGTTCTCATTAACTGCACTATGCAGAAGGTCAGCCTAAATGATCATGATGGTCCCTTCTGACCTGGCTGAAGCTGAGATTTGAGATTTCTCATTCATTTTCTTGTTCTAAATTGGGCCATGAAAAATAACTGCTAACCAAGCTTCAGTTCAACTGCCTTGATGTTGAGCTACTGGCGGCTTCTAATGTGACCTTCACATGTTACTACCTTCAGACCTCATGGAAACAATTGTACTCTTTCCGTTGTTTTGGTGGATTAAGGAAGAAACCCCTTACTGTGTGGTCTGATTAAGCAGAATTGGCACACTACATAATTTGCTCCAAAACAGTGTAGGGGAAAATTTGCTGGGCTTTTTTTTTTGTTTGTTTTGTTTTGTTTCAAACTTCATCTTGGATCCCCTGTAACCACGGTTTGGAATCAAGGTTTGATGTCCTTCCCTGTCACTTTCGTTTCTGGCACTTTTTTCCATACAAAGGTGAGAAACTGGCAGGTCACCTGACTGGTACTCTGCCTAGCAACTGGACAGTATAAAAGGTGAGTTTGCCAGTCAGGTGGGGCTGCCTGTCCTGGAGGTAGCATATGCTGCTGTTCCTTAGGGATCGAGTCAGGGCTGCAACTTAACTGATAGGGAAGCCTAGTACCACACTAGCATTGCTGGCAAGGTGCTTATCTTGCATATGAGGATTGTCTGTCATTCACTGGCCTGATCCTTCAGCTTATGTCTACCCACAACAACACAGGGAAGATCTGTAAAAAAAACAATGGAGCGGTCATCTACCTGTCCTAAAAGGTCCTATCTTTGGTACCTGCTGGTGTCATCTGGATCTGGAATCTAGTTCTGATATGCCAGCTTACCAAGACAAAAGGGCTACGTCTACACGTGCAGCCAACATCGAAATAGCTTATTTCGATGTTGCGACATCGAAATAGGCTATTTCGATGAATAACGTCTACACGTCCTCCAGGGCCGGCAACGTCGATGTTCAACTTCGACGTTGCTCAGCCCAACATCGAAATAGGCGCAGCGAGGGAACGTCTACACGTCAAAGTAGCACACATCGAAATAGGGATGCCAGGCACAGCTGCAGACAGGGTCACAGGGCGGACTCAACAGCAAGACGCTCCCTTAAAGGGCCCCTCCCAGACACAGTTGCACTAAACAACACAAGATCCACAGAGCTGACAACTGGTTGCAGACCCTGTCCCTGCAGCATAGATCCCCAGCTGCCGCAGAAGCAGCCAGAAGCCCTGGGCTAAGGGCTGCTGCCCAGGGTGACCATAGAGCCCCGCAGGGACTGGAGAGAGAGCATCTCTCAACCCCCCAGCTGATGGCCGCCATGGAGGACCCAGCAATTTCAACGTTGCGGGACGCGGATCGTCTACACGGTCCCTACTTCGACGTTGAACGTCGAAGTAGGGCGCTATTCCTATCTCCTCATGAGGTTAGCGACTTCGACGTCTCGCCGCCTAACGTCGAAGTTAACTTCGAAATAGCGCCAGACGCGTGTAGACGCGACGGGCACTATTTCGAAGTTGGTGCCGCTACTTCGAAGTAGCGTGCACGTGTAGACGCAGCTAAGATGTAGTAAAGCAGCAAGGAGCAGTGTCTTTCCTTTGATTAAGCCTCATTTAGAAGTGGTCTTGGGCCAAGGTTTTAAGCCCCTTTCTCTGACAGCCAAAGCTTGTTTGGTATTTTGTTCCCCTTGTAGTTACAATTGGGCGTCTTTAATGTGTTTGCTTGTTACTTACCTTGCTACCTTGTTTTTATAAAAATGGTTCTTGTTTGCACCTTATTCCTTTGTATGTAACAGAGCAAAAGAGGTGCTAGTCTATATACTATCAAAACAAAAAAGAAGTAAAGTAGCACTTTAAAGACTAACAAAATACTTTATTAGGTGAGCTTTTGTGGGACAGACCCACTTCTTCAGACCATAGCCAGACCAGAACAGACTCAATATTTAAGGCACAGAGAACCAAAATACTTGATTATCAGTGTGAAGCTCTAGCTAGAATGCATTGTGACTAATCAGTTTATAAAGCAGGGGTACGGGTGATTTTTTGGAGGGTCGGGGGACTCGGGTTAGTGATTCAATGGATATTTCATTATTTGTATATAGTTATGAACCTTTTTATTAAAATGAAATAAGTGATCTGCAGTTCCTGACTCTCCCTCTCGTATTGTTTGTGTGTTGTACAAATACAGAAAAAAAAAGATGGTCTCTGGTGCTGCAATGGTTAACTGTGACTTGCAGGCTGAGGACGCCACACCCCTTCACCTCTACTGGGCAACCTCAACCTGGAGGTAAGATATAAAAGGAAGCAGCCCAGCTCAGTCTGGGTAGGCAGCTGGCAGGGGAGGATGCAGACCGCTGGCCCTGACTCCATAGCAAAGGCATACAGAGCCCTGGATGCATTCCAGGCTGCCTGATGACTTCAGAAAAGAGCCCACACTATCAGGTGCTACATCACCTGTAGGAACCATGGACCACCAGTGGCAAAGACAGGATAGGAAGCAGCCCAAGGGCCTTAAACTTTGCTTTGCTGGGTGAACTGGGGAAGCTGTTGGTATGTTTTCCTGCTGACTCAATGGCAAGCAACCCAGGCTTGGAGGAGCACGGAGAGCCCAAGTCCCCCTACCCTGGGTGCCACATATGCCCCATAGACCACACAGTCCCACAGAGGGGTGAAACTCTTATTGACTCTGACCATGAGGCATACTGCCCTGACTGTAGGGGTTGCTTTATTGACTCTAGCTATTGGGCCACTGTGTCCCACGTGGAAGGATGACTTTACTGACTTTGGCCACTGGTCTATAGTACCACAGTTTATAGTAAGAGTCATCAACATAGGCCCTGTTTGTGGTACAGCCTCTTTCCTTTCTTTTGACCACATATGGCCTGACACCCTGTGACAAGATGTTTCTACCCAGCTACAGTGCCACAAAGGTCTTATTTGTACAATCCATAAACAACAAATTGAGAGTGGTGGAGGTGGTTAACGCCCCATTGCTCAAGTTCCCATTTGTGCATGCCCATAGGAATTTGGTTGGGAAGGAGTCCAAAATGTATCACTGACATGAGATTGTCCAGGCCCCCACACCCTCCAGCTATACTACCTGCAATTACTGGTGATGTCTAGCCCAGGGTTCTCCAACGTCATTGCACCGTGACCCCTTCTGACAACAAAAATTACAATCTGACCCCAGCAGGGGGATTGAAACTACCCCAAGATGGGCAGGGGAAGCCCAAGCCCCACTGCCATCGGTGGAGGGGGGCACAGCCCAAGCCTGAGGGCTTTATCTCCAGGCTAAAGATTTGAACCCAAGCCCTGCTGCCGATGGCTGAAGCCCTCGTCCTTCTAGCTTGGGTGCTGGAGTTGGGTTTGGCTCTGGACTCCAGCAAGTCAAACACCAGCCTTAGCAACTCCATTAAAACGGGCTTGTGAACCACTCTGAAGCCCTGACCCACAGCTTGAGACCTGCTTTTTTTCACACAGAGGCCTTGGGTTCAGTACAGGGATGTTTATGGCCTTGTAGCAGCAGATTCACCCAGCAGGACCTGTGAGAGTCAGGGTAGCCATTATCTGTTTGTCAGATTAGATGATCCCATCTGACCTCACAGAGTATGGCTTTGCAAAAAAGAGGTAGTATCCACCTCAGTCTAGTTAAGCCCTGTCAACCTTGATGTCCTGGGGTGTATAAACTATCTGTATCATGTCTCCACTAGGATTTTGCAGTGATAGCTAACGTGAGTTATTTCACTCAAACAGCACCTTTTTAGGGGCAACAAAAACCCTCAGTGTCAAAAGTCAACGGAGAACCATTGGAGCAAAGATGGCTGATGTCTGCATGGCTGAAGCTGATATGAGCTGCTATTATAGCTTCAACACTGCCACATGTTCCTTTCCTAATAGCAATATCTGTGGCTGTAACACCCCCCCAGTCAGTCAACCAGATTACCCACGTTTAAAATGTAGTGCTCAGAGTCTATTGGTGGTAAAGGGAAGCTTCTATTTATTTTTCTGAATGCAAGGTCCCTGCCAGATGGATCCCATTAGAAAAGACAGAGGTAAGAGGAGCTGACCTACCTGCCTTTGAACATTTAGAGCAGTGATGTTTTTCCATTCACTCACTGCTGTTAGCCCTGCAAAACTGATGACCGCCAAACGCTACAAACTGCCCTCCCTGATTTCAAAGGCATTCTTGCACAGTAAATTGTTCATGGTCCCCTCCCGGAAAATGCAATCTGAGTGTAAAATGCCTTCAAGATTGGCGGATAATCTAGCCAGCTGCTCTGGGACTGTAATTGCCAATTAAGTTTGTGGAAAGTCAAATATGTGACTTGAATAGCAGATGGTCAACAAGCATTCAATGTCTTTAGGAGTATTCCGAGCATTTTTCTGTGAAGCAGCATGCCGATTGTAGCCTTTGTGCTGTTCCCATTTGAATTAAAAATGTACCTTTGTGCCATTGCAGAATATGGTGTATCTATTCAATTTCTACAGTAAAACATGACCCTAACCTTGGCTGAAATGCAGTCTGAACACTTCTTTACAGAAACATTAAGGTACAGTAAACCCTCGAGATATGCGCAATCAAGTTGCACCTGTCTCAGGTTAACATGACTGCTGCCACCAGCAGGAGTGGGAAACAGCTCCTGTCAGGGGCAGCAGCCTGACTCTTGCCACCCCTGACAGGAGCAGTTTCCTGCTTCTCTTGGGGCAGCAGGAGGTGATGAAGCACTGGAATGCGTGACCAAGCAAGGCGGTAGGATCTCTATCCCTAGAGGTTTTTAAGTCCCAGCTTGATATAGTCCTGGCTGGGATGATTTACCTGGGGTTGATCCTGCTTTGGGCAGGGGACTGGACGAGATGATCTCCTGAGGTCCCTTCCAGCCCTAGGATTCTATGATTCTGTGATTCAAAAATAACTCGGACATAATCAAACTGGCTGACAAAGGGGATTCTGCAGTCATCATCAATAAGTCAGATTATGTACAGGAGGTGATTAGCCAACTCTCCAACACCACATTTTACAGGCCTATTTCCTCTGATTCCACTGAGGCATACCAAAAGAAACTACACTGTCTACTAAAGAAACTCCTTGCCTCTACTCAGGAGCAAATTCACACAGACATGCCTTCAGAGCCCTGGCCAGGATTATTATATCTGTTACCCAAAATCCGTAAACCTGGAAACCCCAGATGCCCTATCATTTCAGGTATTGGCACCCTTACTACAAGACTATCCTGCTAGGTTGACTCCCTCTTCAAACCCTATGCTACCAGCACTCCTAGCTATCTCCAAGATACCACTGACTTCCTGAGGAAATTTCAGAACATTCAAAACCTTTCTGATGATACTGGTCTTGCCACCATGGATGTAGGAGCTCTTTACACCAATATTCCACATGAAGATGGATGCCAAGTCGTCAGGAACACCATCCCATATGTTGCCATGGCACATCAGGCAGCTGAGCTATGCAGCTTTGTTCTCACCCACAACTATTTCCAATCTAGGGATAATATATACCTCCAGATGAGTGGTACTGCTATGGGCCCCTGCATGGCACCACAGTATGCTCACATTTTTACGGCTCACTTAGAACAATGCTTCCTCAGCTCCTGTCCCCTCTTACCCCTCCTTTACTTATTTTCATAATTTGGACCCATGGTAAAGAGACCCTTGAAGAGATTTCAACAACTTGCACCCCCACCATCAATTTCAGTCTTGACTATTCCACATGAGGGATCCATTTTCTGGACACCACAGTACAAATCACTGTTGGTCAAATCATTATCACTCTGTACTGGAAACCCCCACTGACCACTACTCTTACTTACATTTACTTGCTTACTTACTTACATTCCTCCAGCTTCCATCCAGGACACATCACATGATCCATTGTTTATAGCCAAGCCCTAAGATATAACTGCATCTGCTCTGATCCTATTGACAGAGACAAAAAACTTCAAGATTTCTACCATGCATTCATAAAATTCTGCTCATCAGGAGAAGTAAAGAAACAGATTGACATGGCCAGATGAAGACCCAGAAACCAGCTACTTCTAGAAAGGCCCCAGAGGGTAAATAACAGATCACAACTTGTCATCACGTATAGCCCTCAAATCAACCCCCTCCAGCACATTATTGACAATAAACAACCTATATAATGGACGAACTAGACCACGAACCAACTGTGGATGAACTGAAGAAAGCCATCGACAACATTGCAGTAGGATAGGCCCCGGGCCAGGATGTTATACCACCAGAGGTAATCAAGTGTGCCACAGACATTCTCCTGGAACCCCTACATGAGCTACTGTGCCTGTGCTGGAGAGAGGGAGAGGTTCCACAGGACATGCGCGATGCTAACTTCATAACCTTGTATAAGAACAAAGGAGACAGAAGCGACTGCAACAATTACCGTGGAATCTCCCTCCTAAGCATCACTGGTAAACTGTTAGCTCGTGTCATTCTCGGCAGACTCCAGAAGATTGCTGAGACGGTGTATCCTGAATCACAGTGCAGATTCCGCACAGAGAGATCTACTGTTGACATGGTCTTCTCTCTGAGGCAGCTGCAGGAGAAATGCAGGGAGCAGAGGAAGCCACTCTATATTGCCTTCATCGACCTAACCAAGGCCTTTGACTTGGTCAGCAGGGATGGACTGTTCAAACTGCTCCACAAGATAGGATGTCCGCCACCGTTACTCAAGATGATCCAGTCTTTCCACGAAGACATGAGAGGAAAATACGATGGCACAGTATCGGATGCTTTCAGCATCAGGAGCAGCGTCAAACAAGGATGCGTCCTTGCTCCAACATTGTTCGGGATCTTCTTCACACTCCTCCTTAAACACGCCTTTGGATCTTCAACAGAGGGCATCTCTTTGAACACAAGATCTGACGGGAAACTGTTTAATCTTGCAAGGCTGAAAGCTAAATCTAAGGTGCGGGAAGTCCTCATCAGAGATATGCTGTTCGCAGATGACGCTGCTGTCGTGTCACACACAGAAGACCAGCTTCAGAAGCTGCTGGATCGGTTCTCCAAAGTATGCAACGACTTTGGGCTCTCCATCAGCCTAAAGAAGACAAAGGTACTTGCTCAGGACGTTGCTGTTTCTCCATCAATCAGCACTGACGACTATACATTAGAGGTCGTCCACGAGTTCGTTTACCTTGGGTCCACCATCACTGACACCCTGTCCTTGGAGACTGAGCTAAATAGGAGGATCGGTAAAGCAGCCACAACTCTGTCCAGACTCAGCGAGAGAGTGTGGAATAACAACAAGCTGTACACTCACACCAAAATGCAAGTCTACAGAGCCTGCATCCTCAGCACCCTCCTTTACAGCAGTGAGACTCGGACCCTGTACGCCTGCCACGAAAAGAGGCTGAACGTCTTCCACTTGCGCTGCCTCAGGTGCATCCTTGGAATATTGTGGAAGGACAGAGTGTCCAACACTACCGTCCTTGAGCAAGCTGGAATCCCATCTATGCACACCCTCCTCAGGCAGTGGTGGCTCTGCTGGCTTGGCCACGTCCACGTCCACAGGATGAATGATGGAAGGATCCCAAAAGACATCCTGTATGGCGAGCTAGCCTCTGGCAAAAGACCTCCCGGATGCCCCCAGCTGCACTACAAAGATGTTTGCAAGAGAGACCTCAGGGAAGTGGACATCAAGCCAGACAGCTGGGAGGAGCTGGCAGACGATCGCAGCAGATGGAGGCAGGAACTATACAAGGGCCTTCAGAAGGGTGAGTTGAGGATCAGACAGCTAGCAAAGGAGAAGCGAGCGCACAGAAAGCACAGCAAGGACCTGCCAGACACCCATTACATATGCAACAGATGCAGCAAGGACTGTCACTCTCGTGTGGGTCTTCACAGTCACAGCTGACGCTGCAAATGAGGATGCCAAACGGAACTACGAAGGGCGCGTTCCATAGTCTATGTAGACTGAAGGATGCTACAACTACAACCTATACTGGAACATGTACGTTCACTCTCACAGGCCCTAGGTGACAGGCCTGTTCTTTCCTACAGTCACCCAACCTCAAGAAACTAGCAACCACACATCATACCACAGAACTACAAACCCTGGAACCTTTCCTTGAAACAAACCCCATTGCCAGCTCTGTCCACATATTTATACTAGAGACACCATCACTGACCTAACCATGTCAGGGCTCATATTCCTGCACTTCCACTAATGAGATATATGCCATCATGAGCCAGCAATGCCCCTCTGTATCTTGTACATTGGACAATCCATTTGCCAAAGAATGAATGGACACAAATCAGACATTAGGAATCTGAATACGCATAAAAAGGTAAGTGAGCACTTTAACTCAGCAGGACACGCTATTGATGACATAATGGTCTGCATTTTACAACACTGAGATTTTAACACCAGATTACAACGGGAGACATCTGAATTGAAATTAATTTTCAAGTTTAATACCTGTCACCGTGGACTCAACAAAGATCTCAAGTATCTTACACATTACAAGGACAATTTCCCCACCTTTGACAGTCACAGTGATGGCAGACGACCCACTTAATAGACACTTCACTGAGATTTTTTTCTGTCCTCCCTCCACACTTTCCTTCCTTTCTATTTAGCTGATTCCTCAGGCTGTGGGGTTTTCTCTCAGTAATTCTCCAGATATAAGAAATGGGTCTTTCCCATGAAAGCTCATCACCTAACAAATAATATTGTTAGTCTTTAGGGTGCTACAGGACAGCTTTCTTTGTTTTGTAAAGGTACAGACTAACACCGTTACCTGAGAGTCTTCTTTCACATTCATGTATTTCCTGGTTTCAGCAGGAACTAAAACTGATGTGTATCTATGGAAATATTGTGACAGCATCTAATCTTGCACTGTTTCTAGACTGGATGGACTTGAGAAATGTCAGAAATCTTCCAAGAAAGATTGACTTTTGTGACATTTCTATGTCACCTTCTTGGCCCAAACAGGTCCAGCTAAATGCAGCTGATCTTCAGGTGAGCAAGTGAATTCTAAAAGTTCTCCAGAGCCAGTTGACAGAGATCCATCAACTACATGAAAAGACTGCCTTTTCGTTTTGATAGAATATAGACTAACACGGCTATCTCTCTGTTACTGCCTTTTTGTTTTGACCAGACCCAAACTACTTGAGGTTCATCATGTAGTCTGTCTGCACAATAAAAGGCCAGATCACCATTTGGTTCACACCTGATTCACAACTGTTGCCTGTTAAATACTTAAATGAAGATTCATTGGTACTTACTACAGTAGAATACAGATAGGGAATTTCCCAGAACTGCTCTGTGTAGACTAAGACAGACAAACTTGCAAAAATATTTCCTCACATGTGGAAGCACACACACTATTATTTATGTAAGATTTTTTTTATCCTTAAAGCCTGTAACACTTGCAATGTTAAGCAGTAAAAACTGCCTTGATAGCAAATGTAAAAATGTTTTCAACACTAAGTAAAATAATGACCTCATTACACCAAGTTTAAAAAGTTAATCTGTTAGCACTCAATTGGTTTACATTTTCTCTTACTAAGAAATAAACGAATTACTGCAGTTTTTATTTATGCAGCAGAAAACATAGAGAAAATATACCTATGATATGATCAATATCAGATACTACACATCTCCAGTTCTACTCCCTGTCACAGCATATTCCTAATAAATCCAAAGCAATCAGTTCCTTTGCTTCATCTTTTTCTCCCTCATATTGTTTTTTCCAAATGCTCAACCTCTTAAACAGCCCCATAAAAGAGACATTTTTTTCACTTTTTCTCATTTCCTTGACCTGTTCACCTGCCACTCTGTATTTCACAGTCTTCTGCCATTTGGTCTGTTGGGTTTTCTTCCTGAAAAGTTTCTTGAAATACCAGCAACTGTCAAAACTACTGTCTCTCTTTGTCTTCACCTTTGCTGTTCTTTGCATTGTAAGTCTGATATTAAGGAAACCCTTGAATCTGTTGTTCAGTTTCATGCAGTTTTCTCTTAACTGCAATAGTTTTTTTTTTCTGACACTTCTTTCCTATTTAGATGACGTCTCCTATTAACGTAGTCTACTGTCGTGCAAGCCGGTCTTGATCATCAAAGACCCACCTGTTGTTTTTCAAGTTGTCTGAGAAGAAAAAGATAGTAAGATTAGTTAACTTACGTCAACTTGTGTCATAAACGTTAACAATTTAACTTTGTACAAAAAAACTGTGTGTATTCTTACTTTGTCACCCTATTTTTGTTTTTGTTTTGTTTTTTTTGCTTCTAAGCTTAGAGCAGTTACATTGATGAAGATACACATTTGCTTGTAGAGCTCAAACTGCTTGGCCAACAACTATTCTGTTTTGTTACTATGGAGCATGTTCTGATTCCTTCATTATTGCCACGATGACTTCACAATAATAAATAAAAATTTTGACCTCCTTTCAGCCAAGTAACTAGTGGCCTAAAAAAGGCCATCAGTGGTGATATCCTAAGAGTAACTTATTTCCTAGAGCTATTATTGTGAAGATTAATTGTTTGAAATTTTAAGTTGCTGATATTTTCCTAAAGCCCCATAGGTGTGCTGTAGGGAAACAATGTACTCATGTCTACAAACAGATAAATACCAATGCCTGTGAGCAGCAGGGCATACCGTTTGGGACCCATAGGTGGCCCTCACAGCTGTGATACAACCCCACCTGTGCCAGTTTCTTAACAAGGAAAGGGGATATCAGTTAAATACCCTTATTCAGACTAAGTAGTATATTTGATTTAAATGTGGATAGCTATAATGTATCACAATCTAGGCCAAAAAATTTAAGACAATATATTCTTCATAGTTCAAAGACAAAATTTTTAAAAAAACTCCCATTCTTTAAGTTGCTGAACTAGAGGCATGTCTCACTGGCCTATGGAAATTTCAAAAATGAAATAAGAAGTCTAAAGCAGGCCATTAGTCAGCAGTATTTTCTTTCAATGGCCAGTCTAATGATGTATCTCTTCAGTCATATAAATTAACTGATTTTTTAAAATGTGAACCAACATTAAGAGAACACACATTTTGTGAAAATATTAATGGCCGCTATAGATAGAATGAAGATTTGAAAAAAATTAGGTTTTTTCCTCTCTACTCAAAGGTCCTCTGCCTGAGTGGAGTAGCTGCTAACCATTGCCATTCTTGAGATCATCTGAGAAGTCATAATGTGGGAAAGGGAATTGTAACTAAACAGTGGCCTAAGTACTGCTACCAAACTATGTTTCAGACTGGAAATTAAGGCTGTGGCTACTCTAGAGTGATCTGTCGACTGAAGTTAATGTCAACACATCTGTCCCGACAGGGCCTCTGTCGACAGAACACATCCACACCTAATGGAGGCTTCCACACACCCCAACCCCTCTGTCAACAGAGTGGGCTCCAAAGACCTGGAAGTCAAGGTTGCATGGATGCTGAGCCCATCCTGGAGCAACAGCCCAGCCCGCCCTTAAAGGGCCTCACTCGGGCCACATTCCCTGCCCAGGCAGAGGCTTGTATACCTCTTGGAGGGATAGAAAAGCTAGTGCGGGGCTCCCAGGCTTACTGAGAGATATCGACCTTTCTAGTGACCAATGCCACCAGAGCAGCCCCCAGGCTTGCACACAATGCTGCTGCAGCTTCTGCTGCCGTCATCCCATGTGTCCTTCTTCTCCTCCTGTGGAGGGACCAGCCTTCCAGCTCCCATGAGGAGGACACCCACCTCGCTGCTACACTGAGTCATCAGTGCCCGTGCCCACAGCTCGTCAGACGTGGCTGGTGGTGCACCACTAGCTCAGACTGGTGGGACCATCTGGTCATGGGGCAGTGGGACGGCCAGCAGTGGCTCCAGAATTTCCACATGCGGAAGGACACCTTTCTGGATCTATGACCCTGGCTTGCCTGTGCCCTCTGCAGGGAGGACACCCATTTACAGCCCACCATCCCCCTGGAGAAGAGGGTTGCCCTCAGCCTCTGGAAGCTGGCTACCCCTGACAGCTACTGCTCCATTGGGAACCAATTTGGCACGGGAAACTCCACCGTGGACACAGCAAGTAAGTAAGGTGCTCCCAGACTGTAGGCCCTGTCTTGGGGACGAAGGGAACCTGGCCAAGGGGGACTCCTGGGGAGCAAGGGCAGAGGTGTGTGGGGGAGGGAAATGGGAAAGGGAGGGGGCGCCATCCCTAGAGGACTGTGCTGTCCTACCTGCACACATCCCTACTGCACGGTGGATGGCTGAAGGACTCAGGAGAGGCCGGGGTGTGGGAAACAGCTCAGGGCCAAGAGCCCAACCACCCTGGTCTCTCACCTGTGTGTGTCCTGCCTCCTCACCACCCTCCGCCACCCCCACAGGTCATGAGGGCCATCAATTCCCACTGCTGCAGAGGCTCATTTGCCTGGATGATGTTGATGCTGCTGTGGCTGGATTTCTTGGGGTTCTCCAACTGTTTCAGGCCCATCAATGGGACCCACATCCCCTGGACCACAGTGCAGCATAGTTTGTCAACAGGAAGGGATACCATTTCATCATGATGCAGGCTCTGTTCGATCACTGCAGACACTTTGTAGATGTCTGTGTTGGGTGCGCCAGCCAGGCACATAACACAAGAGTGTTCCACAACTCCAGCCTGTTATGGAGGATGACGGTGGGAATCTTTGCCCCCCACCCACCAAGAGCTGGTCATCGGAGATGTGGTCATGCCTCTGTGCATGGTGGGGTGGGGGGATGCCACCTACCCCCTCATGCCCTGGTTCATGTGGCCCTATACAGGACACCTGCACCCCACCCAGGAACTCTTTAATGTGTGCCTCAACGGGGCGCCCATGCATGGGGAGCATGCCTTCAGCTGTCTGAAGTCCCGTTTTCAGTATTTATTGATGTGTCTGGATGTGAGAGAGGGCAACGTACACTGAGTCATAGGGGTATGCTGCACCCTCCACAACCTTCTGGAGGGAAAGTGGGGGGGCTTTCTCCCACCAGAGGGCCCACCCATTGGCCGTGCCTATGAAGAGCTAAGTGTAGCCCCCCCCCCCGCCCCATCCACCAGGCCCACCGAGACAGGCTACTGATCCAGAAGGCCCTGAAGGAGTGATTTTCCCAGGGACCACAATAGCCCTGGCCCTCTCTAGGGCACCTCTGTGGGGGTGTCAGGCCCGCTGCCCCACCCCATCCTCACCTGGGCCCCTACCTTTGCCCACCCATCCTGCCACAGTCCTTCCCCACTAACAAGGGACATGAGGGGTGTGAACAAATAAACAACTTTTTAACTGATAAACGTGTGCAGAAAACTGTGAACAAGAGCTATTTACAAAGGGCAGTAGGGCCGAATTATGTATATTGTGGTTAGACCTTGGGACAGGGCATGGCAGACCTCAGTCTAGGTAGGGGATGGTGGGCTTGAACCCTGCAGGGGAGCAGAACCCCAAGTGGCCCCAGCTGTGGGATCCCCTCCCTCCACAGGTTCAGGGTCCCCATCAGAGCTAGGTTGGGGCTGGTGGCATGGAGAGGTATGGGAGGACAGCGGCCATGGCAGGATCAGGCTCCACTGTGGGGACATGGGGGGCAAGCGAAGCAGGATTGGGGGAGGGAGTTGGGGGGTCTGGTGGGGATGGGGTTGGATGAGGACAGGATCCATGGGGCAAGGTCCAGAATGGCTGGGGGGGAGCTGGTAGGGGAAGGACAGCGGGAACAGGGGGAGTGGGGGGGGCAGTGGGAGGAGCAAGGGTGGCAGGAGGAGGGGTCAGTGGGGGGAGCAGGGGCAGCAGGCACAGGCAGCTGAGTCTGCTGGTCTTGCCAGACAGCAGTAGCGGTGTTTAGGTGGGACATCAGCTGGTCCCATACCTGCACCTGCCACTCCCAGTCCCTTGTGCACTGCAACTCATCAGCCCTCAGCCACTACACCATTATGTCAGCAACCCACCCGAGGCCCCCCAGTCCTCCTCATCCCAGTGACGGGCCCTATGTGCAGAGGGCCACCTGCACTACTGTGGAGCTGTGCTGCATCCCGGCAGCAGTAGTCCTGCAGGCGTGCCCAGCTCTGGCTCCAGATCCTCCCAGGGGCTGGCTGGCTGGCCCTGGAAGAGAGGTGGGGCTGGCCCAGCCCTCCAATGATCCAGCTGGAAGGACGACAAGGAGGAGAGCTAGTGAGTCCTTCCCTTCACGTAGCTCTCCCTCCCCCCAGGTTCCTCCCACCCCCTCTCCGCACATATGCAGCTTGAGGCACTGTCCATGGGTGTGGGTGCTGCCTGTGTTCTGCAGGCATGCCTGTGAGTGGAGGGTCACAGTCCCTGATGGTGTGTCTGGGGTCGGGCCCTTGCCCATGTGGCTGACCCACCCCCAGCTGTGTCAGAGGCAGGCAGGACCCCCTCCCAGGGCCCTAGGGCCCTGTAGGCCTCCAGTGGGGCTGGCAGCAGCATGGTACCTGGGCTCTGCAGCTGCATGGTTGGACCAGATGGAACATGGTACCTTGAGCACATGTGCAGGTACTTGGTTTGCAGGGTGGCACCCCAGCCAAGCAGGCCTGGTGGGGATCGCAGCATGCCCCACCCCCCGGTGTCTCAGAGTATGCACCCCATGGGGTACTCACCAGCAGATACCTCAGAAAGGTCTGGTGAGGCCCTGGAGGTGTCCTGATTGGAGGGGCCTGACTCAAGGTGGATGACATGTGCTGATGATATGCATTCCCTTGCTAGTGAGGGATGTGGTGTCATTCTTGTCATCGGGCTGCTGCGCCCCCTGGTAGGACTCCGGCTCCAGTGGGGTGAGGCCTCCTCAGATGAGTTCGGGTGGCTCGTAGTGGGAAGGTGTCCTCTGCCTGGAGGCGCTGTCATGTGGCTGGACTTTTATATTGGGTCTGGAAACCATTCATATGCCCATGAAAACAAAAAAGCAGTCCAGTAGCACTTTAAAGAGTAACAAAATAATTTATTAGGTGATGAGCTTTAGTGGGACAGACCCACTTCTTCAGATCATAGCCACACCAATCTCTCTGTTACTATTCATATGCCCAGTGTGGCTATTGGCCCACAAATATTGTGCTGGGGTGCCATGTGAGGTGTTAAATGGAAGCTGATGATGCCCTGAATCTATCTATGCTACTTGTGTGCCTGTATCATGTATGTATGTAAAGTTATAGATTTTAGCTCTGCAGCTGTGTGAGGAATGTTTCAGTGCTGAGGTTCACAATGGGAGGTGGGGCTCCACCCCAGCCAGGACAACAGCCTGAGCAAAGGCCCAGATGGTCAACATCCATTTTGTGCTGGTGGGGACTGCAACGAATGGGAACTCAGAACAGTGTCCCACCTGGTCAGGTGGTTTGCCAAGACCTATGGAGGGGAATGGAATTTTCCCTCCACATATGAAAAGCTTAAGACGGGCCCTGGCAGCTATTTTCTTTGTTCTTCAGTCCTCACGAGTTAAGCCTGTCTGAACTGGGGGGGGGCATCCCTCAGAGGGATAATGTGTATTCAGCAGTGTCCATCTTGGATCTTTTGTCTCGTGGTCTCTGAGGGTCAGTGTCCCAGCATGTGGACCCTACCAGGCTAGAGCTACAATGCTGCAAAAACTCAATATATGTAACCTGAAATGAACTTTCAGAGATTCTCGAGATTCAGCGAATGACATCGCTGGCCTGCGTCAGAAGTTATGACTCATGCATGTAAAGTATTACTTTAACAATTCTCTCAATCCCCGTTCTTTCTTTTGTATTAATAAACCCTTAGATATTAGATCTAAGGATCTGGCTTTTTCATGAATTTGGGGGTTGTTGGTTTGGGCTGGAAAAACTTCCTAACTGTCAGGGTGGTTAAACACTGGAATAAATTGCCTAGGGAGGCTGTGGAATCCCCATCCCTGGAGATGTTTAAGAGCAGATTAGATAGACATCTATTGGGGATGGTCTAGACAGTGCTTGGTCCTGCCGTGAGGGCAGGGGACTTGACTCAACGACCTCTCAAGGTCTCTCCCACTTCTAGTGTTCTACGATTCTATCATTGATAAGAAAAGAAAAAATTGTGTAATATCCTGCAAAAGAAAAGAAACAAAAGAGGGGAGAGATGTCTTTACGATGATGAGACACTGGGGAACAGAGTCACCATATCTGAATCAAGGCTCCTGTCATTTGAAAATGTCATGCGCATTCCTGGGCTCTACATTCACAGTGTGTATTCCATACTAGATCTCAACACTGACCAACTGCAGCTGTCTAATGGGTAGCTTAACCTTGAGGACAACCTCAAGGATCACTCAAATTGATTGTAATTAGTGACCTATCGTCACAGCATACTGTCATGAACGATGAGGTTTGCTTTTTTATAAAGGGGACAAAGGTGAGGATAACAGTGGCGTTGACAGGAGGATAGACTGAGATGTGGTACAGTTAATCAGTGTAGAGAACCATGCTTGGACAACTAAATAAATACTAGCTCAGGAAGCCTCTCCATATTGTCCTCCTCTTGTCAGCTACAGATGTAGCCTCACGTCTCCTGACAGCAGAGAGCTGCACCTGCGGGTAGAATATTTATGGATGTATTTGCACAGCATTTTCTCAAGTAAATGAAGTACTCTCATTTACTACAAATGGGGTGGTTGTGAATTGCTAATTGAGAATGAGAAGACTGCTTATACAATGGGATAGAGATGGTGGTTTGTGTGAAAAAATGGTGAGTGTCATTTAGGAGTGATCTGAATAATTGTATTGAGCTAGAGTTTGGAAACAACTTCCTAGTTGTGCATATCAGGTCCTACTTTTCAAAATACACATTATATGATGTGATGCAGTGATAGTAATAAACTTTTTTAATAAGATAAAGGTCATTATTTGTGAACAGGACTATTTTACAAACAACAATTGAAGCAATGATATTGCCATTACAACACCAAAACACTACTAACGAACCAGTAAGAAAATGAGTACTCAAATTTGTAGCAAAAATACTGAGCAGTGCAAATCAGTGAAGCCAATGCAGACAAACAAATTCCTTACTTTTATGTGTCCCCTATTCTCTTTTCTCTTGCGCCATAAACCAGAACTCTGCTTCCTGCAACTCTCATTGGCTGGGAATGGTTATCTGCCAGCAATGGGAGCTGCCAGCGGCACTACCTGCAAACGTGCAGGTAAATAAAGGGCTGGAGGCCTTCCAAGGGCTAAAGCTAGTGAACCATGTCCAGCCCGCAGGCCACTTATTCCTCATCCCTATACTAAGGCAATGCATTAGATTGCACAAAACATACAGCAAATACAATTCTGCACAATATGGTACACACAGACCCTTATATACATATGTATAACATTTTAATATAATGTTACTTGTCTAGCACCAAACATACTGTAATGTGAAATATTGAATCCTTATACATATATGTAAGACAGCATTACAATATTGCACACTACTAAGTAACATTCTGAGTGGTGGTCAGGCATCATAGAATGGATGGGGTAGAAGCTCATGCAGATACAACATCCAGCTTTATTGACAATCATACCTATACATTCCTTACAATTAAGATGGAATTATATTTACTCTCCTTCTTCTAGGAACTCCGCCATTGCCGGTCCTAAGCCCGGATGAAAAAGGAGGAAGGTTGCGCATTGGGCCAGCAACCTGATCCTGTAAAATCTATCAATCGCTACAGAAACAACAAGTGCAACCAAACAAAATAAACAAAACCTAATTTGGCACGAAGGTATCAGCTCTTTCTCTGTGATGGAGCTAAATGAAAGCCAAAAGGAAATTCAGTGCCTGATGCAGAGCTCGATCCTAAGTGCCAAAACCACGACAAAAGTTGGAACCTGGAATGTACAAACATTATACCAGTGTGGAAAGCTAGCGCAGCTACTTCATGAATTTGACAGCTACCGAATGGACATTCTAGACGTTAGCAAGATGAGGTGGTTAGGAAATGACAGGATACTCAGTGATGGAAAGACCATTCTACACTCTGGAAATGATGACCAACATGTGCACGGTGTAGGTCTGGTACTCAGCAAGGATGCAATGCAGGCATTAATTGGATGGAAGCCCGTGAGCGAGCACAATATCACAGCAAGGTTCCAGTCGAGGCATGCAAAGACTATCATGATTCAAGTATATGCACCAACTGAGGATGCCGATGAAACCAAAAAAGACGCATTTTATGACCTGCTGCAAGACACTATCGATGGTGTCCCCAATCACAATATGAGGCTACTTATGGGCAATATGAATGCACGAATAGATAGCAAAAGACAAGGATGGGAACATGTGATTGGCCCATACGGATCAGCGACACAAACGAGCGATAATGGAGATAATGCTGTTCTGTAATACGAATAACTTGTGTATTGGAAACACCTATTTCGCACACAAAAATATCCATAAGAAAACATGGCGGTCTCCTGATGGCATCACTAACAACGAAATAGACTATCTCTGTATCAGCAAACGCTGGCGATCAGCGCTGTTAGATGCAAGAGTGTATCGTGGAGTCAATATTGGATCGGACCATCATCTTCTGGTGGCATCGCTTCGCCTTCGCTTAAAAAGAAAAAGAGAAAGGCAACCACTCCAGTCCTTCGCAGTTGAAAAGCTGAGAGATCAGGCCCTGGCTGAACAGTACAAGCTCGAACTCAAGAATCAGTTCCAACAAATGCATCGTGAAAATGAACTCGAAGACCAGTGGACGTGGTTCAAACAAGCAGTGACTAAGAGCGTGGAAGAGACAATTGGATGGAGAAGAGGCACGCAAAGAGAACGCTGGATACAAGACAGAACCCGGAAACTGACAGATGAGCGTAAAATCATGAGCCAACATAGAGACGAGGCAAAACTGCCAAATGAGATAGTATCAACTGCTGGATCGTCAAGTTAAGAAAAGCTGCCAGGCTGACCAAAAAGAATGGTTGGAACGTAAGGGTGCTGAAGCAGAAGAAGCAGCTAAGAAATATGACACCAAGACACTTTATCGTATTGTCCAAGAATTAATGGGTGCAAGATGCAATTCCAATGCTCCTATCAAGGATAAGAACGGGAAGATCTTACTTAGTAAAGAAGAGCAAGATGCACGCTGGATAGAGCACTTCAAAGAGATATTAAACCAGCCAGCTCCAGCCACAACCTACGATTTTAGTAATTCCAGTCCTTCTGACGAACTAGAAGTAGATCTAGGCATGATCAAATTTGAAGAAACTGATAAAGCCATTGGATCACTGAAGAATAACAAATCACGGCCGAATTACTAAGGTATGGGGGCAACAGTGTTGTGCAAGAGCTAACGGGGTTGTTGAACACATGCTGGTGAGCAGAGTGTGTCCCAAGTGATTGGAGGAAGGGAGTGATTGTTAAGTTACCAAAAAAGGGGAACATCACCGATTGTAATTACTGGATAGGCATTCACCTATCTTGGCAGCACTCTGTCCAATGATGGGGATGTTGAGGCGGATGTCAACTGCAGAATTGGGAAAGCCTTGGCAGTGTTCCAAAGACTATGCCCAATTTGGTCTGTGTCAACAATTGGCCTTGCTACTAAGCTTCGACTCTGTAGCACTATTGTCATGTCCACTGCAAACATGAAACATGGAAAAACACTGCAAGAATATCACATAAGCTGAATGTGTTCCACCAATGATGTCTGCGTAAGATCCTTGGTGTTACCTACATCGATTGCATTACTAACAAAGAGATTCTATGAAGATGTGGTCTGCGGAGACTGCAGGATGTTGTGGCAGAGCGTAGATTGCGTCTTACTGGACACATCTTGCGTCTTTCAGATAATCTTCATTCAAAGGTAGCAATGCGATGGACACCAGCTAAAGGAAAGAGAAAGAGGGGAA
Organism: Carettochelys insculpta; assembly: GCF_033958435.1. Taxonomy (NCBI): domain Eukaryota; kingdom Metazoa; phylum Chordata; order Testudines; family Carettochelyidae; genus Carettochelys; species Carettochelys insculpta. The sequence goes on along the minus strand of NC_134139.1, from coordinate 67,351,368 downwards.
GACCACCAAAAACGTGGTGAAGCACGGTTAAAGAAGACTTTAAGAACATTGGCATAACGTGGGAAGAAGCGGAAACAGTGGCATCAGACCGAAATCTCTGGAGAGCACTTGTTGCCCAATATGCCCAGACACACAGGCAGCCCGAAGTCTAAGTCCTTCTAGAAGATCTCTGTACTGTACTGTCCTGCTCTTTCTCTCTCTGGATCTGCTGCTTTTCTGTGCATCTCCTAGTCCACTCACACACCTGCACTGAAACCTTCCAGCTCTTTACCTTAGACATGATTTTCAACCAGCTCTGATTGGCTGCTTTCTCAACTTCAGCTATTAACATATTTCTTCCCTACGTGGTGGTATTTATTTGAGCTACACCTAATTGAGGTCATCCTCCTCACCTAACTAACTCTCCTTTCAGGTATTTTAAAGTGAATTCAGCCTCACCATGGTGACTTTTGTTTCATTCCAATCTCCTCTGTCTGATTTTGGTCAAATCGCTTTGAGTCCTCCATTTTTATTTTTTTCATGCAAAATCATCCTGGTTGCCATTTTAGATTTCTACTTATACTTGCTTTAAACTGTGACAGAGCGATAGCCGTGTTACTCTGCATTCTATCAAAACAAAAAAAGCAGTCATGTAGCACTTTAAAGACTAACTAAATAATTATAATTATAATCATAATTATTTTGTTAGTCTTTAAAGTGCTACATGACTGCTTTTTTGTTTTGCTTTAAACTATTACCTATGAAAAACCTTAGATCTTTAACTACATTTTATGCATCCTTATGCACTATGATACTGACACCATTTTTGTTATGCTAATTGAAGTCGTTTACAACATCTTTTGCCTGTCTTTGCATGCTCTCAGATGCATGGCTGGGTACTGTTCTTGGTGTTGCTGATTTTCTTACACCGTATAAAACAGTTAAAGGCCTCTTGAATCACTGAAGCTCCCCAGCACATGCCTTTATGTCCCTGGCAAACAGTGCAGCCCTCAAAGGACGGGACAGAAAAGCATGAATGGTGGGCAGAGGGATCCCTGAGGAAGAAATGAAGAGGAGATGAGAAGAGGCTGTGCTCGGATGGAGCCTTAGGGAAAGCCAGGGTAGGAAGAGGAGCAGCACAGGCAGTGCCACAGGGAAGAGGACAAACACCACAGTGCAGGTGAGGCCACAGTTCAGGCACACCAAAGGAGGCAGCCAACGTGCTTCCAAAAGGAGGTACATCACGTCCCGTACATAAGAACATAAGAATGGCCATACTGGGTCAGACAAAAGGTCCATCCAGCCCAGTATGCTGTCTGCCGACAGTGGCCAATGCCAGGTGCCCCAGAGAAGGAGAACAGAAGACAATGATCAAGTGATTTATCTCCTGCCATTCATCTCCTGCCCTTGTTCTGAAGGCTAGGGGCACCATACTTTATCCCTGGCTAATAGCCATTTATGGACCTAACCTGCAAAAATCTATCGAGCTCTTTTTTAAACCCTAATAGAGTCCTGGCCTTCATAGCCTCCTCCGGCAAGGAGTTCCACAGGTTGACTGTGCGCTGTGTGAAGAAAAATTTCCTTTTATTAGTTTTGAACCTACTACCCATCAATTTCATTTGGTGTCCCCTAGTTCTTTTATTATGGGAAAAGGTAAATAATTTTTCTATATTCACTTTCTCCACACCATTCATGATTTTATATACCTCTATCATATCGCCCCTCAATCACCTCTTTTCCAGACTGAAAAGTCCCAGTCTCTCTAGCCTCTCCCCATATGGGACCCGTTCCAAACCCCTAATCATCTTAGTCGCCCTTTTCTGAACCTTTTCTAATGCCAATAAATCTTTTTTGAGGTGAGGAGACCACATCTGCACACAGTAGTCAAGATGTGGGCGTACCATAGTTTTATATAGGGGAAGTATGATCTCTTTTGTCTTATTATCTATCCCTTTTTTAATAATTCCTAACATCCTATTTGCTTTACTAACTGCCGCTGCACACTGCGTGGATGTCTTCAGAGAACTATCCACTGTAACTCCAAGATCCCTTTCCTGATCTGTCGTAGCTAAATTTGACCCCATCATGTTGTACGTGTAATTTGGGTTATTTTTTCCAATGTGCATTACCTTACACTTACCCACATTAAATTTCATTTGCCATTTTGCTGCCCAATCACTCAGTTTGCTGAGATCTTTTTGTAGTTCTTCACAATCCCTTTTGGTTTTGACTGTCCTGAACAACTTGGTGTCATCTGCAAACTTTGCCACCTCATTGCTTACCTCATTTTCTAGATCATTGATGAACAAGTTGAACAGGATCGGTCCCAGGACTGAGCCCTGGGGAACACCACTAGTTACCCCCTCCATTGTGAAAATTTACCATTTAGTCCAACCCTTTGTTTTCTGTCTTTTAACCAATTCCCGATCCATGAAAGGATCTTTCCTCCTATCCCATGACCGCCTAATTTACATAAAAGCCTTTGGTGTGGGACCGTGTCAAAGGCTTTCTGGAAATCTAGGTATATTATGTCCACTGGGTGCCCCTTGTCCGCATGTTTATTAACCCCTTCACAGAATTCTAATAGATTACTTAGACACGACTTCCCTCTGCAGAAACCATGCTGACTTTTGCCCAACAATTCGTGCTCTTCTACGTGCCTTGCAATTTTATTCTTTACTATTGTTTCTACTAATTTGCCTGGTACTGATGTTAGACTTATCGGTCTATAATTGCCAGGGTCTCCTCTAGAGCCTTTTTTAAATATTGGCGTTATATTGGCCGTCTTCCAGTCATTGGGTACCGAAGCGGATTTAAAGGATAGGTTACAAACCACTGTTAATAACTCCGCAATTTCACATTTGAGTTCTTTCAGAACCCTTGGGTGAATACCGTCTGGTCCTGGAGACTTGTTACTATTCAGCTTATCAATTAACTCCAAAACCTCCTCTAATGTCACTTCAATCTGGGAGAGTTCCTCAGATTTGTCACCTAAAAAGGCTGGCTCAGATTTAGGAACCTCTGTAACATCCTCAGCCGTGAAGACTGAAGCAAAGAAATCATTTAATCGCTCCGCAATGGCACTGTCTTCCTTGATCGCTCCTTTTATATCTTTATCGTCCGAGGGCCCCACTGCTTTTTTAGCGGGCTTCCTGCTTCTAATGTGTTTAAAAAACATTTTACTATCATTTTTTGAATTTTTGGCTGGCTGTTCCTCAAAATCTTTTTTGGCTTTTCTTACTGCATTGTGACACTTAATTTGGGAGAGTTTGTGTTCCTTTCTATTTTCCTCACTAGGATTTGACTTCCACTTTTTAAAAGCTGCCCTTTTCTCTCTCACTGCCTTTTTAACATGGCTGTTAAGCCATGGTGGTTCTTTGTTAGGTCTCTTACAGTGTTTTTTTATTTGGGGTATACATTTAAGTTGGGCCTCTAGTATGGTGTCTTTAAACAGTTTCCATGCAGCTTCTAGGGATTTTAGTTTAGTTACTCTACCTTTTAGTTTCTGTTTAACTAGCTTCCTCATTTTAGTGTAATTCCCCTTTTTGAAATTAAATGCCGGAGTGTTTGACCGCTGCGGTGTTCTTCCCAACACAGGAATATTAAAAGTTATTATATTGTGGTCACTATTTCCAAGCGGTCCAGTAACAGTTACCTCTTGGACCAGATCCTGCGTTCCAGTCAGGACTAGATCGAGAATTGACTCTCCCCTTGTGGGTTCCTGTACTAGCTGCTCCAAGAAGCAGTCATTTAAGGCATCAAGAAATTTAATCTCTGAATCCCGTCCTGAGGTGACATGTACCCAATCAATATGGGGATAATTGAAATCACCTATTATTACTGTGTTTTTTATTTTGATAGCCTCTCTAATCTCCCTTAACATTTCAGCATCACTATCACTGTTCTGGTTAGGTAGTCGGTAATATATTCCTAAAGCCATATTCATATTAGAGGAATGAATTGTTATCCATAGTGATTCTATGGAACATTCTGATTCCTTCAGGATTTTTGCTTCGATTCTATATTATCCTTCACATATAGTACCACTCCGCTACCCACACGACCTGTTCTGTCTTTCCGATATAATTTATATCCCGGTATGATAGTGTCCCACTGATTGTCCTCATTCCACCACATTTCTGTGATGCCTATTATGTCAACTTCCTCCTTTGATATGAGGTACTCCAGTTCACCCATCTTATTAGACAGACTCCTAGCATTTGTGTAAAAGCACTTTAAAAAACTACCACTATTTATATGTCCGCCTCTCACAGATGCGTTGGATTTTTTTATATGCGATTGTTTCACATCTGATCTTGCCCATATATTATTTCCCACGTTCCCTATTTCCCTGTAGGGGAGACTTAGCCTCCCCTGCCTTCTTATATCCATTGCACATGCTGGTAGTCAGCCTGGATCAAGTCATCCAGTGCTCCTCTGGTTTCTGCACAAGGCTGGCAGGGCATACAGGTCTGTCAGTTCTGATTCTTCTTCCAAGCACTTCCTTTCTCTTCTTTTTCTTTTCCTTTCTGTCCCAGCTGGTAGCTTTCTGGGCCCCCTTTATAAAGTTAAACTTGAGTCCTGCTTAGCTATACCTTAACCAATCATTTTACTAAAGTATTACAAAATTATTTGCCAACCCATCCTAGCACATTGTGAACAATTCTTTAACCAATCATATCTTACCACCTTAAAGGACTTACATCTTGCAAAATTGCAACAGAAACGAACAACAGAGATGTATGGACCTTAAAGGTAAAACAATATAACAATTTAGATTTCATAATCACAACTGTTGATAAGTGATAACTTGCCAGACAAAATGCTATCAAAGTTCTCTTTAAACTTTTTAAGATGTGTTTCTTTATCAGGTGATGGTTGATACACCTAGGACAACCTAACATTTCATGGTTTTAATGGAGATGGGGTGTGAAAGTGTGACTTTGGTATTTTTAGCTTATGGCTGCTGTTGTCCTAATGTAGCTGCAGAAAAATGCCCCAGACTTACCATAACTTCTCTCTCTCTCTCTCTTGCTATTTAATACTGTCATTTAGTAAAAACAATTTGTTTAATGGAGCACCCATGGAAAGATTTAGGAGATGCTCATCACCCACTGGCAGCAAGATCCCTTCCCTCCTGCAGAGTGCCTTCCACCTGTTGGAACCTCTATTACCTGACTGCTCCCTTTCCCTCACAGTAGCTGCGTCTACACGTGCACGCTACTTCGAAGTAGCGGCACCAACTTCGAAATAGCGCCCGTCGCGTCTACACGCGTCGGGTGCTATTTCGAAGTTAACTTCGATGTTAGGCGGCGAGACGTCGAAGTCGCTAACCTCATGAGGAGATAGGAATAGCGCCCTACTTCGACGTTCAACGTCGAAGTAGGGACCGTGTAGACGATCCGCGTCCCGCAACGTCGAAATTGCTGGGTCCTCCATGGCGGCCATCAGCTGGGGGGTTGAGAGATGCTCTCTCTCCAGCCCCTGCGGGGCTCTATGGTCACCGTGGGCAGCAGCCCTTAGCCCAGGGCTTCTGGCTGCTTCTGCGGCAGCTGGGGATCTATGCTGCAGGCACAGGGTCTGCAACCAGTTGTCAGCTCTGTGGATCTTGTGTTGTTTAGTGCAACTGTGTCTGGGAGGGGCCCTTTAAGGGAGCGGCTTGCTGTTGAGTCCGCCCTGTGACCCTGTCTGCAGCTGTGCCTGGCATCCCTATTTCGATGTGTGCTACTTTGACGTGTAGACGTTCCCTCGCTGCGCCTATTTCGATGTTGGGCTGAGCAACGTCGAAGTTGAACATCGACGTTGCCGGCCCTGGAGGACGTGTAGACGTTATTCATCGAAATAGACTATTTCGATGTCGCAACATCGAAATAAGCTATTTCGATGTTGGCTGCACGTGTAGACGTAGCCAGTATCTCCTATCCATCACAATCACCTGTTTTACTGCATGCGCTCCAGGGGGAGGAGTGGGGATTGGTGAGAGGGTGGGAAGAGATGGGAAAGAGATGGGGTGATTTGGGAAAAGAGGTTGCACAGGGGTGGGGTCTGGGGTGGAGTAGGGGTTGAACACCCTGAGCCCAGAAAAAGCCAGCATTTATGCCATCAAGCCCTGCTAAATACAGATGCACACATAGGCTATCTCTACATGGGCACAAATCTTGAAAATGGCCATGCTAACGGCCATTTTGAAGATTACCAACGAGGTTCTGAATTGAAAGTGCCACTTTCGAACGCCCGTGCCTCAGCTCAGCTACACAAAGGTCCTTTTCAAAAGGACCCTGCACGTTTCTAAATCCCCTCGTTCCGCTCAGCTGAACGGAATAAGGGAATTTCGAAACGTGCAGGGTCCTTTCGAAAAGCAGTGTAGCCGGAAGCATCCTAATGCTAATAAGTCGCTGAATATTCAATTCAGCGCCTCGTTGGTAATCTTCAAAATGGCCGTTAGCTAATTTATTCATTGTGACATTGGAGATGTTCATGGAGTCAGTGCAATACCATGAAGACCCTTCTTTTGTGTAATATTCTTAATTGATTCCCCTGTATACATATCAAACACAAGGTAAAACACCGAGCATCACAGGGTCCTGGCCCATGAGCAGGGTGCCTAGCATCTACAATAATACAAATAAATGACTGTAAGAAGTTTATTGTACAGTAAATATTACAATATTTTAAAGGAAAACAACAACTATTTTTCCATTTTGCTATTTCAGAATACTCACATACTTTATTCAGTGCACCTAATCAGGAAAAGTTATACATTTCTCCTCATAACGGCCTAAATAATATCTCAGAAATATTAGTATTCTGTATCATGCCTTCCTTCAGTCCTTAGTGTTTGAAAAGTCTTTATAAAAATGTAATTTATTTTTAGAACCAAATAAATTTTAAAATAAAAGTATATATTGGAAACTTCTCAGGACAGGGACTTTGCTACTAGTTTTCTGTTCAATATCTTTTACCTTTAATACAGTGCCATACATTTACATCACTATATAAATCATAATCATCATCACTTGAAATGGGCTTAAATTGCAGCAACGGAGGTTTATGTTGGACAGCAGGAAAAATTCTAGTCAGGGTGGTTAAGTACTGGAACAAACTGCCTAGGGTGGTTGAAGAATCTCCATCATTGGAAATATTTAAGAACAGGTTGGATAAATATTTTATCAGGGTTAAAGATGGTGCTTGGTCCTGCCATGAGGGCAGGGGACTGGACTTGATGACCTTTTCAAGTCCATTCCAGTTCCAGTATTCTATAATTTAAAACTTATACCATCTGGAATTCAAACCATCCTTGTTTGTCTTGAATTGATTTTTAACAAACTGGTAAATAGTGCATTTTAGTGATATACATTCCATGAATTCTTTCTGAGTGTGCCCTGTAGACAACCAATTCGTGAATAGAGAGAAGAAACAGTAGAATGCATTTTTAGTCCAGCATGGACTCCGCTCTCAAACGTGAAAATTTAAATCATTGGCATTTCCTCAATGAGGGTATATTTTAAATTGATGTACAATATTACGAATGTCTTGTTAAAGTAACACAGTTTATCACTACCAATAGGGACGATTCTATTTTCAAATGAATCTTCTCAATAGTTTAGTTTAAAAGAGAGAACCTCTGTTCTTCTTAGAGCAAAACAGCTTTTAATGTTTCCATTCTGCCCCACTGAAAACCTGTTCTGTCATTCAACAGCATAAAATATTTCACTGTTTATCTTCCCAAATACTATTGTTACTGTTTTTATATGTATATAACATATGAAATAATATATGATAATAGTGATGGAAAACAACCAAGTAGAGCATAAACCATCTCTCAGCCATTTCCTATTGTACATTTGTTTGGGTGTTGCTTAGCTTAGTCTGGAGACATCGCAACTAACAATACCTCAATATTTCCTTCTGAAATAAAAATCAATTTAGTGTAGTAAATCTGGTCAGGATGTTTTTTTCAATTTTCAGTGTAAATCTCTGCATCATATCCCATTACTCCCGGTTGTTTCCTGTTGTAACCCTAAATAACCCCTCTCCCTCCATTGCCTTTTCATCATTCAGTGATTTCCACAGAGGTGCTGAGAGCCATCATACCAAACTCCAAAGCCTGTGCATACTGGGAACCACCTCAGCTCAGGGGATGCTGCTGCTCCTGCAGCACCCCCGCTAATTCCAGCACCTCTGTATCTGTAAGCTGTTAGGCATCGTTTTCTCCCTTCCTCCACTTCGTCTTTGCGGGCCCCGCATGTCCAGCACGTGTCCGCGTCCGGCTTGCAGTGCCCGCGGGGTCTGCACGCTTTCAGGGTGCTTTGCTGGCCGGCTGCTGGCGCGAGGCCCAACAGGAGACGTGTGACGTATCGCACAGCCCGCCAAGCCTCTGACGGGGCCCTCATTACCTGCTCGGGCAATGAGGGAGCGTGATGGCAAAGCTCCGCGCGCGGGGCCAGGGGATCAGGCGCCCCCGGCTGAGGCGGCAGGGGCAGCGCCAGTTTGCCCTCGCGCCCCCCAGCGGGGCTGCTCTCTACAGGGGAGGAGGCGGTGTGACGTGACATGCCCACACCCCACTTCCCGTGCCGCCGCCTCCCAGTCGCGGGCTGACTCTAAGCACCGGCCAAATTTGGCCCCTAGCGCTCTGCCCCCGGCCTGAGGGAAGGGCAGACGACTCCCTACCACCCCGCTTTTTTTTTTTCCGGCTCGCTCACGAGCCCGCCCCCGTGACGCGCGCTGTGCGTGTACATGTGTGAGACATGGCGGAAACGCGCGGGGGCGCGCGGGCTTTGGGCCGGGAGCGCGCGCGCGCGCGCGCGCCCCCACGCTGGCCCCGCGACCCATTTCAGTGAACAAAGGATTTTGCTGGAACCTCTCAGCGCTGTACCTAAAATGGCGGCTAGTCTCGGGCACCATAGAGACGGGAGGGGTGGCTAGAGCGGCTCCCTGGCGCTCTTCTCTAGTCTTTGACACTGCGCGGTGCGGCCTCGCTGGTAGCGGGCGGAGGGCGCTGTGAGTGGCGCTATGGCAGGGGAGGGCGAGCGTGAGCCAGGCTCGGAGAAGGTAACGCGGGGCAGCTCACAGCGGAGCCTTCTCCTCGCGGGCCCGCTCGGAGGGGGCGGGCGGCGGGGGAGGGACCTTGGCTACCTGGCTGCTCTGTCGCCCCCCGACTCCTGTCCACCCCTCGCCCCCTCCCTTCAGCGCAGCTCTGGGACTCAGGCCGGGGTCCCCGCGGGGTCTCTCCCGGGCCGACGCGAAGGTGCCTCCCTCAGTCTTCTCGCAGCGGGGCTGCCGAGGCTATTTCGGGCCTCCTCAAGGTTACAAGTCAGTGCCCAGAGCCTCGGGGCTGCAGCGATCGCCCACTAGGGCTCCCCGAGCCCGTGGCTTGGCTCTCGGGGGGGAGTTCATAACTGTGACTGAGCACATGGCCCGCGGGCTGCCAGCCTTTTAAAAGCTGCCTGTGTTTAATTGCCGGCGGTGGCAGCAAATTATGGCAGGGCCAGGTGCGAAGTATGTCAGGGGGAGAGTGAAAAATGAGAGCCGTGCAAATGTTAACGCTCAAATGGGGAGTGTGCAGTGCCCCAGTGTAGACAGTAAATATCCTCCAATCTGTAACCCACAAGCAGCATGTCTCAGACTTCAGTTATTTTTGATAAATAATTTCCATCAACTTGTACGTGCAGTGGAGTCAATTTTGACGGGTATATTGACAAAATCGAGTTCTCCAGATCCTCTCTATTGTGCAGACAGCTTATATGTGAATATTTAAAAAATAAAAAAGTACATGCTGGTACATGGCTTATGTTCTCTTAGCTTTGATTAGCTGCCCCCGAGAGCTGGGCATGGATGTCTGGGTGACTGAGCCCCTTTATATATTTAATATATCTTGCATTCTCCGTTGTATTTTTTTTTCCTGCAAAATATGCCCTGGGGGCATCTTTTACAAGGTAAATAGTTTTAGGTGCCAAGGTCCAATGGATCTTCAAGATGCTGGTATTGCACAAGGTGTCCCTAGGAGCCCCTGGAAGCTGCTCCATTTGTGGCAAGACTCCTCATGTCCTTTTGGGGGCTTGCCTAAGCTGTTGGGAGGTCAGTGGGGGAAAGAAAGCAAAGAAAGAGATGTCCAGATCCCTTCACCACAGGTTTGTTCTATGGGATGTGATTTAGGATTCTTCTAGATCTAAAAGCAAATACAAAAAAACTCATAGGAATGTAAAGCAGCTTGAAAGTTTCCTGTGATATTTTTTTTTGGTCTCCTTTTTAATGGAGGACATCATTGTGTGCACATATGCAGCATATTGTTTTCCAAAAATATTTGTAGTAAAATACATTACAATTTAATTGAATCCTCTTACATACTCTTAAATTTTAACTGCTGTTAAAATTAACTGAATGAAGCCCTCCGTCCTAGAGTAGTTGCAGTCTCTGGTCTGTTAAGTACTTCCTGCTGGTCTAAAGAGGTTGCTAGGTCATATGGGGCTGGCTTTTATCCTTGTATCCAGTTTGTGAAGTGTACTAAAGATAGCTAAAAATACAGTAAATGCTTTCCTAATATATCTTTTCCACATAATCAGGTGATTTAAATGTCACAGGAATGTTATGCAATCACGCTTGGGAAGGGAGGCAGTCAGTACAGTTGAGAGTGAAAGGGGGAGCTGGTCCATGAAACTTAATGCATGGATCACAACTACAGGGAAAAAATGAGAATCTCTGTTCTCTGCTTTAGGACTGCTTTCAGACAATAGTTACTTTAACCTGAGCCACAGACTGTGTTTTAAGCATGTGATTTATAAATGCAGTGGAGTCTGAAAATTGCTGGTCTTGTCAACCAAGGCTAGCTGCCCTGAGTCAGTAGGACTTTAAGGCTGTGGCCACACTACCCATCCCTTTTGGAAGGGACATGTTAATGAGGGATTTTGAAAGATGCTTTTGAAGTGCTGCATCATAATGGCAGCCGTGTGCAATTCAAAAGTGCTGCTTTCAAAATGCATGCCACCTGTGTAGCTGGAGTCCTTTTGAAAGGACTCCCTGATTTTGGAAGCCCCTTTTTCCTAAAACCAAATAGGAAGAAGGGGCTTTTGAAGTCAGGGGGCTCCTTTTGAAAGGCCCTTGGCTAGACAGGGAGCATGCATTTTGAAAGCAGCACTTTCGAATTGCATGTGGCTGCCATTATGCTAATGAGGTGCTGCATATTCATGTCAGTGCCTCATTAGCGTCTTCTGAAATACCTGATTAACATGCCCCTTCTAAAAGCGGGGAGTAGTGTGGCTGCAGCCCAGTAAGTCACAGGCTGCAACTGGTGCAGAGCAGCTTGCAAAATTAGGGCCTAAGTGAGCATTCATTCAGAGGTGTCTACACTTGGAATTATTGTTTAGGGGACCATTTAGGTATAAGTCTTTCCAAAGTCTTTTCACTTCAAAGTCAGGTATTAGGTCTCTAGAAACACATTTATAACAAGATAAAGTCGCCTTTTTCTGTTCTTTCTTTTATTATTTTAACTAACCAAAGAAATGGTCTCATCTTTTCTTCCACAGTTGTGAAGGCCAATATTTTTCTTGCTGATATTTTTAGAACGCTGTAGATTTTTAATTCTTTTAAGGGTTTACAGTCATGTACAGTGACAGGACAAATAACATGTTAAAATGTTACTTATTTCTTCTCTTACTCTTCTTACTCTTTCCTCCCCTTTCATCTCTCTTGTAATCTGTGCCTAGTACTATTAGATTAACTTTCTGTTGTACACATTTTGAACAATCTGAAATAACTATTAATGTGCTTTCTCTATACCAAGAAAAATATTTGTTAAAACAAAGCCTTGTAGACTAATTCTTTACTTCTCTTACATACAGACCTGTGTAATAATCAATAACAAAAGTATAAGAAGTTTGTATGTTTGAAAGATTTTTACTTTTTCTGTAGCATGTCCCCATGAAAGTCTTGATCATGTGATATGTTCTTTTGAAGTTCTGACTGCCTCCAGCTCCCTTTGACATCAGTGGTAACTGAGATGGTAGCTTAGAGGGGTAGCTGTGTTAGTCTGTAGCCATTTCACACCTGAAGTGTGTTTTGCCCATAGAACCTCATGACCTAATAAATTTTAGTTTTTAAAGTGCCGCAGTACTGTTACTTTATATAATGATACCCTATGAAGACGGTTCTGCTGACCTTACCGACACATAGCTGAGTACCCCGAAATCACGTACTTCATGGTAGGTCCAACAAGGAAAATAACAGAACACCATTTGTAATCACTTATAGCTCCCAGCTTAAACCCGTCCAGTTCATCATTGACTGGAACATGATCCTTCACAGGCCTTGGGTGAGAGGCCAGTCATCTCCTACAGACAACTGCCCAACCTCAATACTTACCAGCTGTCATACACAGTACTACAGAAATAGTGTCCCTGCAACAAACCCCATTAACAGCTTTGTCCACATATCTGTATAAGTGACACTATCACAGGACCTAGTGACATCAGCCAGGCCATTAGGGGCTCAAACACCTGCCCAGCCACTAATATGATACATGCCATCATGTGCCAGTGTTGCCCCTCTGCCTTGTACATTGGACAAACCTGGCAGTATCTGCACCAAAGGATGAATGGACATAAATCCAACAGCAGGAACTGGAATACACACAAACCTATAGGGGAACATTTGGGTTCACTGGACATTCAATAATGGATTTAAAAGTACCCACTTATCTACAAAATAACTTTACCACAAGGTTACAGATTTGACGCATGTAATCCAGGCCTAAACAGTGATCTTTAACTATTTTATGCATTACAAGGGCAATTTCCTCACCTTTGATATTTCCAGTAATGGGACACATTCTCCTTAATTTGCTTCATTCACTGGTCCCATTAGTACCAGGTAATCCTTTTATTTTTTCCACCTATGCCCCATATAAACCTTGGATTCTATTTTTCTACTCATTCATCTGAGGAAGTGGGTTTTTCACAGGAATGCTCATGACCTAATGAATTTGTTATTCTTTAGGTTGCTACAGGACTGCTTGTTACTTACCGGTACTGTTCTCTTCGTAGTCCTACTGATTTAAGTGGAACTGCTTGTGTAATAAGATACTAAACATAATTAAGAATGACAATAAATAATTAAGATTTTTCCATATTGCATTTTATCATGTAAATATGTGTGGCCTTGTCTCTTCATAAGCATCAATTCACAATAGGCTTTTTTGTCTTGTGTTTGATAATATTACTTCTAATTAGTCTCAAACAGTAATGTAATAGAAAAGTGAATAGCTATACATTTTTGGTAAAATTACATATATGGACCAGCATGTGAGGCTGACCAATATTGAGTAATGTTTGAGTTTTCAAAGGGATCAAAGAGTAGTAGATGCCTAGGTCCCTTAGAAACCCCAGACTACATAACACCTTTTTCCTCCAAAAAGGATTGTGTTAATGATTCCTGACAAAAGGATTGTATTTATTTTTGGTCGAAATAAAGGTATGGTTCTGCTTTGAAATATGCATTTCTTTAAGAACATATGTTTTTAAAATTAATTCTCTTTTTGGATTTTGTAGAAGACATACTATTGTTCTTTTATCAGAGCGGTAGCTGTGTTACTCTACATCCTCAAAAACAATGAGAAGTCCTGTGGCACCGTATAGACTGATTTTTTTTGGAGCATAAGCTTTTGTGGGCAAAGACCTACTTCGGCAGATGCATCTGACAAAGTGGGTCTTTGCGCACAAAAGCTTGTGCTCCAAAAAATCTGTTAGTCTGTAAGGTGCCACAGGACTTCTCATTGGTCTTTTATGAGTATAAATTAAGGTGTATAGCTTTTGGTAATTTACGAGGGGATGAGCAGGTCCTTAGATTATTCCGTTAAAGTAGTGCTGCCCCAACACTCTCCTGTGGTGCCTGTCTGACAAAGATACGCATATTCACTGCCATGTCTTCATGTAAAGCACACATCTCATAGAGCTGGAAGGGACCTTAGGAGGTCATCAAGTGCCCTGCCCTCTTGGCAGGGCCAAGCACCATCCCTGCTGAATTTTTATTTCTTTTAGTCTGTTTGCACCAGATCCCTAAATGGTCCCCTCAAGGATTGAGCTCACAAGCCTGGGTTTAGCAAGCCAATAGACAAACCACTGAGCTATCTGCTGAATAGTGATAAAAGGTGTATATAAAATCAGGGTGGATTGATTTAAATCACAATTTAAGTAACAAAAACAAAATCATTGATTTAAATCAATTTACAAAAATAAGCTAAGACTCACTGGCTGTTTCTACACACGCCACTTTCTTCAAAAGTGGCCTGGTAATACATGGCCCAAAATATGCTAATAAGGTGTGGATGCAAATTCCCCATGCCTCATTAGCATACAGTCATGTGATTTGGAGTCTGGAAGACCGTTCTTCCGGACTCCAACAGGCCATTTAGAAGCGCAGCCCCCGGGGGGTCTTCCAGAAGGAAGTCCTTCTTCCGGAGGCCCCTTCTGCCCAAAAATTTTTGGGAAGAAGGGGTCTCTGGAAGAAGGACTTCCTTCTGGAAGCTCCCCTGAGGCCACGCTTCTACACAGCATTTTGGAGTCCGGAAGAACAGTCCTCTGGACTCCAAATCACGTGACTGTATGCTAATGAGGCATGGGGAATTTGCATCCACACCTCATTAGCGTATTTTGGGTCATGTATTAACATGCCACTTTTGAAGAAAGTGGCCTGTGTAGAAATGGCCACTGTTTAGAGGGCATTTAATTTTGGAGTAAGCCCCATTGAACTTACTGGCATTTCTGGTTTTTGAGAACACAAGTATAGAATGGGTTTCCCTTGGAAAAGCTAAGTTACGCTGAAGTAAAATATGGAATAGAGTTATGGTCTGTGGCCATACTGTTCCAAAATGAGGAGGTTGTATTGCATTTAATAAGAAAATGACATTGGTAACTCGCAATCCTAGGTTTCTCTTACTGCAGAGCTTTCTGTATTGTTTACTTGAGTGAAAAATTCTAAACCTGGTTAACTAATTAAACAAGCTGTAAGGATTATCTAAACTTTTTTTTCTAGCAATATCCAGTACAGCAAACAGCTAGAGAATGTACTTTTCAGATAACATTTATACTAAAAGGCATAGAGAAACTCTTGAAGAATGATGCATTTAAATTACTAACCAACTGATCCGGTCCACAATATCCACATATGTATTCACATCATATTCTCCCAATCAGCCATTTCCCAAATGATGTTTCATTCTTGATATTAAGCCCTGCATCATCTTGCACCGCTTACACTTGACACATTTTCCTTTTTAACTCAGGGAACAAATTTCTTCAAAATATTCCCTGATAAGATATCTTGTGCACAGAAGCCATGACAGTTTTCCTGTGGCAAAAGTGGGGTGAAAATATGATGCTGTGTGCATGCGGAATAATGCCCTTCCGTTTTCTTTCTAGTTCACTCCACTATTCCTTTCTATGCTGCCTCTATCCTTCCCTAGATATTGGTCTTTCTATCTTAAGACAATGTCTTAACTAACTCCTCTGCTGTGCTTGGCCAAAGTCCACCATGACCACATAAGCGCAGAATGAAAACTGTCCTATCCAGCTTGTGTCTTTCTTTGCACATGCTGTTGGTTTTTTTTTTTTTTGTTTCTGCTGAGAAACAAAGTCCAGAATTTTTAAGAAGCAAGAGCTAGTAATTAGGCTGGACAGACTTAGGCCCTTCATTTTTATGAGACTGTAAGCATACATGTAGCATGTTTGACAAGATTTAATTGTAACTTATTTTTCAATGAAAACTTTAGTATCTTACTGATTTTTTTTTTAATCAAAATCTGATTTAAATAAAACCATTTTTTTTAAAAATCAGTTTTTATCCACTCTGCTTAAA
Organism: Carettochelys insculpta; assembly: GCF_033958435.1. Lineage (NCBI taxonomy): Eukaryota > Metazoa > Chordata > Testudines > Carettochelyidae > Carettochelys > Carettochelys insculpta. Next base: position 67,335,543 of record NC_134139.1, on the reverse strand, counting down.
ACATTTAAATAAATTGTCTAACTCAGGTTTAGGACCCTGGTCTGTTGACTACACTTATTATGCATAATCTATAAGGCCTCGAAGCTCACTAAGTCATCCAGAATTTCAGTGCTTTAAGATAATGTCTCAAAAAAACAGATCTTTTTAATTTGTACATGTCAATCACTTCATAAAGTAGCTAAATATTATTCTTTTTGCAGTTGGCCAAGTAAAGATCTGTAAAGCAGCGTGTGTGAGCCTGTATAGTCTGGTGGGTAGACCTGGGTCATTTAATGTAGAAACTTAATTGGGATTTTGTTTCCAGTGGTGCCACAAACATTTTTAACAATTTACTTAGGGGCATATTTTTAAAGGTATTTAAGCACCTAAAGATGTAAATTAGCGTTGGTGAGTTTGGAGCCTGACAAAAATATTTTTCACTACGTGGTGTTTCCCCCCACCTCCTCCCTCACGTTCTTTTATTGAAATGATCCTGTCTGGCTTTCAAATAATAGTTTTTAAAAAACGTTTCACTGAATAGAAATTCCCTGAGTACATCCTCTTGAATTAGGCCATGTCCAAAGTCTACCTGTGTCTCAAATTTTGTGGGGTAATGTGATTTTGTTGGGAAGGTAGGACACATTTTGAGCCATTTTAAATCAATCTCAACAAATACTTCGAGTCAGAATGTATTTTAGTTGTCATGGAGACAGCTCTCCATGAATAGATAGATAGGAAGATACCATGAATTTGTTTGTGTGTATGTGCACAAAAATACTAAAGGGGGATCAAGTCTTCCTTGTGATAAGGCTGAGATGGGTAACTTGATGGAAATTTATCCTTTTTCCCTAGATTTTAAATTAAATTGATGGCACTAGTTAGCAAGTATATCACCACTAAATTAGCCACAATCTGGTTTTAGAAGGTATTAATGAGTGCTTATGAATGAATATTTCTGGTAACATGTTTAGCATTTACTTCATATAATTTAATTATGCAGTGGCCCAAATTTATCCCTGACATTCAGTTATAGTCTGGAATATCAGGATAAATTTGGCTCAGTCTTCTTTCACAACCTCATGTTTGACAGTGTAGTTTTTACACAAAAACAATTTCACCTGAAAATAACAAAAATGTTATGAGCTTTTTAAAATAAAACCAACAAATTAACTGTTTTATACCAATGACTGAATCTATGGGGAACCCCTTTATTTTTTGGCTTTGTAATTTTATAAAAAATATATACATTATGATATTATTAAACTTTTCTTTCTTTTTTTTTTTTTTTTTAATTCTAGTCCTTTAAGCTGCTAGGAATCCTTGATGTCCAAAATGTTCCCTGTGCACGAGAGTCAATACTCTATGGTTCAGTGGGTTCTCTGGTTGTGGGCCTTGGACATTTTTTAGCAACCAGTAAGTATTTTTATTGGTTTCCTGTATTTCTTCAGCAAGAAATTAATTTTAATGCTTGATTTGTTCTTCTAGTTGAGAGAAAATAAAAGTAGTTTGGATGATTGTTTTCATTATCTTTTTTCCCTCTCTTTCAGGTAGAGTTAAACGGTCTTTTGACTTTGGAATGGGAGGTTTTATTTTGACAACTTTAGGATGCTGGTACATAAAATGTTCTTTAAATTATGACATCTCAGTGCTGTAAGGGTTGTGTTGTCCTCTGTGACCTTTCATACTGATCTTAGAAGTCTGCTTTCTCTTTTTTAAATCCATTCCCAAAACTTATTTTTGCAAAGGTGTTTATTAACCTTAAACTATTATACTCAGTTTTAATTAAAATGTTTTAAAAAAGCACTGTGCTACATGTGGCTTAGTCTCCCAAGAGACAAAGCAGTGTTCTTGTCATCTTTCTTCTTACTATCTCATTTTGCTCCTAACTTTTGAGTCTTTCAATTAAAATCGTTACTTTGTTGTTGTTCTTGTGAACACTTAAAGATGTATTTATCTTTAGGTACAAAAGTAGCATTCCTTGAAATCACTGAGGACTGCTCACATGTTTAAAACTTTAAACGTGTATGTATTTATGCAGGACCAGGACCAAATTCAGATCTGTACTAGTAAAAATGAATTATATGTTTAGAAACTAATTTTGTAGCTGCTTGCACATGGGAATTCCTTGTGTAAAGTGGATATAGAACCATGCCTTAGACAATTAGCAGCTGTGCTAATGTTTACATAAACACTTGTAAAATGTCCAGTTACGATGTGTAGAATTTACAATTCAAACATTAACTAGTTGAACAGTTGTAACTCGATATTCTCAAATGTTGCTTTTTGTTTTTTTTCCTTTCCCCTTTAAGGATATATTGCAGATACAATCATGCCAAACTAAGGATTCAGCAAAGAATGATTCAAGAAGGGATGAAAAACAAGATTTTATATGAAAGTACTGATTTTGATCCAGCAAGGAAACAAAAATAGCAGTCAAGGAAGCAATGCTTAACTTATTACAGAGCAACCCAATGGTCAAATGGAAACTATAGCATCTGAAAATGGAATTGAAAGTCCAAAGGCACCCTCTTCGTATCAACACAGAATGAGAACCAAACTAATAACCCACATGTTATTTTTGCTAATGGATTCAAACTACTCAGTCAGTTAAAGAAAGAATTGGGGCTGCATATGGAGCTAAAAATTGCATACATTTATATACTTCCAGTCTCTGGCTCATTGTCTTTTTTGGGAAAAAAAGATAAATTTCATTACTGAGGATTAATGACAATGTTTCAGAATTATTTAGGACAATGATGTGTAGCTCTTCTACAGTGAGTAGAGGTTTTGCCATTATTTTACGGTAAAAGAAAAATAATCCAGGCTATAATTGTTTCCCCATGTCTAAACAAGATCTTTGTAAATAATCATTAACATAAAGGTTTTTTATACCTCTGTGCAGTTTCATGTTCTTGAATGAGAAAATTATACCTAATTTTAACAAAAGGAATATTAATGCGGTTAACTGAAACAAAATGAATATGGTAAAGATCCCTCTTATCTTTGAGAAGCATGCACAGAATAATGGGCAGTTTCTTTTAGCAGATACTGGCTACTGAAATGTTTTTAACAAGCCTCTTAAATAGAGGCTAGATAAAGGTGGGGTGTTCTTTATTTCAAATTAAGTTTACTAATAAGTCTGGAAGAGGGCTATGTGCTACTGTTCAATAGTAATGTCTGGGATACCTTTGCTAAGTCTACACTACCTTTTTACTGCTCTGCAATCCCCCTGAGTGCAGGAAGTTATACTGCTGTAAAGTGTAAACTGGGTTACAGCACTGGGAGCCACACTCCTAGTGAAGAGTCCCGTCTTGGATGTGGTTTACCTAGAGAGCTCTCTCCTAGCATGTTAGTTGTGACTTTGATGCCTTAGCTGCACTTTAAACTAAGTGTAGACCAAGCCTTTACCTTAAAAGTCCTGATCTTCCCATTAGAGCACTTGTAGCCACTATTAATTAGAATTTAATAATTGGCAGAGAGGTTTCTGCTAGCCTTGATGAGTCACAGTAATGAATTGCATTGGTGGGTCAATATATTAGCTTGACATGTGCACCATATAGTATAAAATTGGTGTTTTGACTTGAGTTTTTCTACTTTTGTTAAAATTTACTATTCTCTTAGAGAGCCCTGTAGATAGTATTGTATGGCAGAAGTATATTATTGAAACTTTGCTTTAATTCAGAGTTTCCCTTTTGTAGATGGTGCTTATCTATATCGGGCCAGTAAGGAGCGTACTTGATACCTCCTGGAATCAAGGCCTGTGTTCTTAAAGCGCTCAACTACTCAAACTTTTCTAGTGAGTAAAAAACACATTTTTTTAAAAATAAACCTGTAGACTGAAAGGGGTTTAGATTCACTTCCCCCTAAACAACAACATGGGGGTGTCCATGGAGCGGGAGGGAGGGACGGACAACATGGTAGAACCTTGCCTGGACAGACTGACACAACAACAATATATGATAGCTTGAGCCTGAGGCAAGTTTTACACACAGACCTGGTAATATTAACCACAGAGAGGTATGTATTTGATGGATTTCTATTCCAAATGGCTAAATGCAGTGCCTTGCATGGTGAATTTTACTTTTTTACTTAAATGTTAACCAGTGCATCATGGCTTTTAATGCATTTATATACATGGACTGATTTCCCAACAGACTAAAAATCCTATTTTTCTTCTTCATCCTCCTGTTCATTTCCTCCTGGTGGGGTTGAATTCTCCTTTCCTGATCTTGTTTGGGAAATCTAACAGTAAAATGGATTTTGTTTGGGAAGAGAGCTTTTCAGTTTAAAGGCTTTTGTGTAAAGTACAAAATAATTGTTGCAGGACTCAATCCTATCAAGTGCTTTCCTTCCTTTCTGAAATAGTCTATGGACTAGAATATCTGTACAAACTGTGCAGCCACACAGAACCAATCCCTGGTCAGAAATAAAAGTATTTCCCCTCTGGTTTTATAATTTTTCTCCTACATTTTTGTCCAACCCAATTACCACCTATGGAAATCTAGAGTGACACTGGAGAATAGGCAGCAGTCAACAATGTCTAGGAAACTCCTATTTTAATACATGGCTGAATTATTCCCTCTCTGACTAAATAAGAATTGGGATGGAGTTACAGCCTAAGGAAGGGTTGAGCATGCTTGCTAGCTGAAAGGTAAATGAGTTAGGAAAAGACAAAATTCACACAGCTTATATAGTTTGCACCTTTCTTTGAAGAAAGGTGTCATAGCTCCCCTGTCCTCCCTCTCCAAACTGGCAGGGAAAGGTTTGAAATGCACATTAGGACAATCGGATACACAGATTATCCAACAAAAATTATTGGGTAGTGGAAACTAGCAAAAAATAGTGAAGTTTCAAATCAAGGAAACTTCACATTTACATTGACATGCAGTCCTGTCTCAGTTAGGAGTATTTTATCCCACACTACAGTACAGGGGCAAACAATATTACACAAAACTGGAGCATTGGGTGGAGGGGGAGACAGACTTGCACTGAGTAATTGGTAAACATTCATACTAAGGTAACTCATTGCTACTGTTTGTATAATTATTAATTTCTTTTGCTATTTGTTTTAAAATAACTCATTGACTTTTGAGGCTTGGTTTTGTAACATTTTCTACTAAACTTTTTTTTTTTCCCCCCAGTAAATGGAAAATAGTAGGGAAGAGGTTGAAAACAGCAATAGTTCCACTGTTTTTTGCATTACGTATTATAGGCAAATTTGGGGAGAAAGGTGGCAATATGCCCTACTGCTCCTTCAGCAGTGGTGTCAGTTTCAAACTACACATTTCCCCCTGCTGAACTGCCAAGTGCTTTTGAGCAGCTGTCCATGGCTGGGAGCCATGATATTATTACTAGCTGTGGTAAATACAAAACTGCAACCTGTTTAATGATGTAAATTTACTTGTCTGACTCAGCCCATTGAACTCAGTGTGGCAACTCAACTGCATAAGTCTTTGTAGAGCTGATGCTTTAGTTCTTATGATGGAATATTTATTTGAATTATAGTAGTTTACAACCAAGATGAGCCAAAGCGGGGGTAGGGGTGGCTATAACATACAGCCACATTGAACAACAGCAATCTAAGGGCCATTTTTTTGCTGGGAGGGAGTTAGCAACATCATCACAAAAGGAAGAGGGGGTATGTCGAAGAGGAAATGAGCAGGAAGGAAAGAAGCACAGAAGCATCAAGAGTTAAGTGTCAGTGAAAAGGGGCTAGTTTGGAACAGTTGAAGAAGGAAATGAATACTCTGAAAACTAGCCAGCACGCTGATGTCATCCCTGTCTTAAAGGGCCTGCTGCAGCTGTTTGTCTCAACAAGAGAAAGTAAACTGAAACTGACTGGTCACAAAGTGGTGCTGCTGCTGAAAGGGCTCCTGGGCTGAGGGACAGAAAGAGGCCAGGGGCCCTTAAAGTAAGTATTCTCAAATACTTACAGTTCTTCAAATTCTCTGTTATAACTTAGGAATTATTTTTGCCATGGCAATTAACTTTTTTCCAAAAATACATGTAAAATTGAACTGTGCTCTTAGCACCTTGTTGTAGTAGGTGACCTCAGAGTACACATGTGAATCAGCCACTTACTAACCCACACCCTATTGTAACCACCCTATTTAAGACTGTTGGCACATACATGGAATCCTCCCTCCCACCCCGATCTACAATGAGAGAGCGCTGAGGAATTGAACTCACTGTAGCTAGCTATAGGCACGATGCTGTACTTGAGCTCTCTTTGAAATGTCAGTTGACTGTTAAAGCTATGTGAGTTGTCAAAGAAATTATAGGCTTCACTGACATTTTGTACTTGGGCTAATCACATTTATATCAAATGTTAGGCTAAAGTCTGGAATACCTATGTCAAACATGAGGGCTTACTCCTTTCAACTATGGTTTTGAATCAATTATGCAACTAGTTTGTAGCATAGTTGAGGTTTTAAACATGGTTTAATCTCTGTATGCAATCTATTTAATACTTTATTTGGTTCACTATGAATTTTTTTTTTTAATTACAGGGGCCTTTGATTGTCTTCCTGTAACAATTCTGTTGTTGAAGGAGTGGCACTAGCTAACTCTGCCACTCATTAGGTAAATCCTTTCCCCTGCAGCTTTCTGGCACCTCCTACTGTTTGAAGAGCATTGTCCCATGTTACCATATGTATGTGCTTTGGGCACTCTAACTCTCACTGAGGAAATACAGATTAGCTGCTTGGGGGCTTCCACAACACAGATGCAGACATGATAGGCAGTGATACACAAGGTCAGATAAAGTGTGATTACGTTGTGAAAATGCTGTTTCATGGATGTCAAATCTGTTCATTGTAACCTTGTCATGAGTGATAAACTGGTTACAAAAATACAACTGTGAGCACGAGCCTTAGGTAGCTTTTATCTAATGCCTTCCTGGTAATATCCACAAATAGCTTCAACATGACTCTCTATAGTTTCCAGATATGATCTTCCACAATGTAATGGTGATCTGTCCTTCTATATAAGCCTGAATTGGTTGAGCTTTAGTCTGTAAACTCTTCAGGACAGGAAACCTCTTCTACTACGTAGTGACACCACATGTACTCTATTGCTTTATCACCAGAAAACACAAATATCCCTCCCCCTCCTGGATGATCAGAATCTGTCAGCTACTATTGGTCTGTTTTGATAACCAGACAGGATGTGGTAATCAAGCCCAAATAGCACGTTTCCCTTACAATGCCAAGTGTATTGTTCTAAGCAAGTTTTCAGTGCAAAATGGTCCCTATATTTAACTTCTACTTCATTCTGTGATTCTTCACTAAAACAACATGCCTCTGAAATCATTTGTTTTTATGTTCTCCAATTAACTGGTTTTAAAATTAACATTAGGCAGTTGGAATGTGTGACACCTAACTTTAAAATCCAAGAGAAAAAAAATTAAGTAGGATTCCACTGCCTACTATCAGTCAGTAGTGATTGTCCATTTTTATATTTATCAATTCTTGTAATGAGAACCTCCCCTCATTAAAAGTCTGAAACACCTCCAAGATGGTGATGAATTGGTATATTTTACCACTAAATTCTATCACAGTAGGAGTCTTCAGCAGAATTGCTCTCTCCTAACTACTTGTAAGTAGCAGGATTCTTTTGGAGGAGGTTGCTTGCAGGTCAATCCGTCTTTAATTAGAGTATATTTATGGCTCCCTAGAGCAAGATGGATATAAAAAATGATCATCTTGCTGTAGATCAGTATAGGTATTAGAGCTCTAGCATGCTAGGCAGAGTTTAATTCTTGGCTCTGTCACCATATTCTTGTACGACTGTAGGCTTGTGTGTGTGTAAAATGGGAGTACTTCCTTACCAGATTGCATGGATCAGCAATTATCAGATGCATGAAGAAGAATGTTACTGTGATGCAGGGGAAGATCACCATACCACCAGCTGTACAATTATCAACACCAGTTGAGACAGTGGATGCCCTCTTACCATCCAAATATCATGTTGGGTAAAGACCTGAGGTACATCGAGTACCCCAGCCTCTCTCCACCACCACAACACACACAACTCCTATAACATCAGCAAATCTGTGAGAGGTTGGGATGCATATTAGATCTTGTCTAAACAGTATGACTTTTGGATGCCAGTTTGTACTATTCTAATCAGGTGTAGTCTGCCATGACCTCAGGCAAATGAGTGCTGGAGCTCACTACCTGTATTTACTTCGCATCCAATTTCAGTTTTTAGCCCCTATCCACCTCCATTTCCCTCTTCAGGACTATCGCATAACAGTCTATTACAAACAGAAGTGATCTTATTGCTTTGTTTAGGAGCTTGAGGGGATTATATCAGAGTTCCAGGGAAGAGGTTTCTGCTGCCAGTGTTACATGACTAAAGAGATGAAAAAGCTCTTCATCCTATCCTAGATTTAGACCTGAAGAAATTCAACAGATGTACATACAAAGGTTCAGATAGTTGTCTCCATTATTTTCTCTCCCCCAGCTCACAACTGGGTTATGGCTCTCAATTTACCAGCTAGCTATTTTCCTGTGGGTTTGGTTACTAGTCACAAAATGACTGGACAACTGGCTGGGCCAAGGCAGATTACAACAGGACACAGCAGCAGCCTTGGATTATGTCCTTTCCCTGCTCTTTTAATTTGGATCTTTGTGAACTGCAAGAAATTGTCCCCTGTACTATCACCTACAGTAGAGTGCATAGGAGCAGTAATCAATCTTGTCAATAATTTACATCCAGGAGGACAGGTTCTGGTTGCACTATTGATGGTGAGCAATCACAACTCAAATGCAACAATGGTATGCAAATGAGTTTGGGATTCTTAAGACGCACATCAGTGTATATGTACATGGTAGACTTCAAATGCAGCCTTTACAATTCTGGCAGAGATCTATGAATTCCACATCCAGACCATGTGATTAAGATGGTCACAGACCCATCTCAAGTTCTGCAGGAGCTCACATTAGTGCCCAGATCCAGTGAACATACAGAAGAGCTACTATTCTTCCTTCCTGACAATGGCATTTCTCAGACACTTTAGGAAGAGCCACGAATATCCACCTAAATCATGGTGCATGGAACAAGATCTCAGGGCAGTCTAAATTACATATGAACATCCTACAGCTGAGAGCCACAACAGTGACCTGCATAGCCTTCCTGCCAGATCTGTGGAACACCACAGTGCAAAGTCCCATAACCCTAGTGCATTGTACAAACAAGTGCTCACTCTTCCCCTCTCTGTCAAGCTATCAGGCTCTAAATGGGGTGTCATCAATATAAAATAATCCTCTTGGCGCTACATCTGAGGCATCAACAATGACATAGCTGTTTTTAAATAGAACAGGCAGTTCTTGTAAAGTCCATCATACAGCCAATCTTCTTCAGAGGACTCCCATAACAGACTTATTTAGCGGAGAACACCAGCAAATGTCCAGTTTTTGCCCCAGGCAGATATGACCCTGGCTTCATTATCAGATGGCTTTCTCCTGTGATCTCAAACTCCTACATATCTTTCTGCCACTTTCCCTTACCCCCAGGATAATATCCAAAGTCAGATGAGACAAGGTTACTGTCATCCTGAGATCCACCCCCCACCCCCCACAAATACTTAGCTGACCAAGGCAGTTCTATCAGGCCTATAATGACCAGGTGGTCTCCTATTTACCTCACAAGTGGTTCAATACATAGTATCTGTGAACCAAAGTCAAATATTGCACCCAGATTGCAGTCATTCCACCTGACAGCTTGGCTAACAGCTGATTAAATGCTATTAGTACAGACTGGTTCCTACAAATTCAGGGAGTTCTCATATAAAGCAGGAAACCTTCCAACAAGAAGGCTCAACTCCTTGAAATGGAAAAGATTCTCCAAATGGCCAACCCAAAACTATCTAATCCAAGTAGTAGACCCAACATTTACAACCCTCAACTAGCATTTCACTTTCAAAATTAAACTTGCAGTAACATCTGTGTCTATTTAAATTAAGTATCGGTTGCCTTCATTTTTACCCACTGGCTAGAGATCCAACTCCTACCTTGGACTTCAATATTACTCTCCTAAAATTAATGGACTTGCTTTTTGATCCCTTACAGACTTATTTGACCATCAAGATGATTTTTCTGGTGGCCACTCTCACAGCTCACAAGGTAACTTCACATTCACTCCTTCATGGTCTCATTGAGGACACCGCAAACAAGTCTGAGGCCTCTAGCTGTCACCTTTCTCTGGATGGGAACGCATATTCCTCTTGCATCAGACTTGGGATTTAGACTGCAGTTTGTCTTGTTCTCCAATACAATCACTGTAGCAAATTTGAGTTTAGATTAATATATGCTGTCCTGTTCTCTGCTCATAAAACAAGATTTAGTTAGAACAAAAACATTACAGAGAATACCAACCTTGAAAACAATGAATAGCTTATACACATGCCTATCTTAATCAGGTACCAGTCATCTTGCATGCAGAAACCATTGTTGGTTTCAAACTCTTTCACAACCTTCCTACAGGTCTGTCCCTGTGGGTCACAGCATCAGGTTATTAATTCTTGGATTGCGTGTGTGTCCTCTCCACTAGGAGACCCACCTTTTACCATGCTAAGTTATTTGTTTGCTGAGCCAACTTGAACCTCATCAAAACCAGTATTTGCAACTCCTTGCAGGGTATAGTACTGTTAGACTTGCTTAGCAATCATGGGATTTGCATCAAGTACCCCCCTCCAATGATTTTAGTTCCTGATCTTCATTCATACTAGATGACTTCAAAGTATTGGCTTGTCTTACGTCAAGAAAAGAAAGTTGTTGAAACCACAAGTGCCATCTCCAAAGTTGTCTCTGCAGTCTACCTGTTACTTTGCCAGTCGTCTTCTTAAGAGTCACATCTAACACTCGTACAAGAGGAACTTGATTATAGTGGAAACATATTAGAGATTTGCTCTTGATCTCCCCCTCTCTTTATGGCTATCTCCCAGCCCAGAAAAAAGGCCAATCCCTCTGCGTGGTCTGACAGTGCATTTCCAGCTGCTGGCTAGCTAGCCTTTCCCTCTGGTTATTACCAGGACCCAGTCAGCATCTTCTGCCTGCTTCAGGAACATCCAATTTCTGAGCTCTGCAAGGCTTGCAACATAAAGCAGCCCACTGACTTTAAATCTTTTGCACTTGACATGATAGCCAGGGAGAGCAGTACTTCTATCCCTCTTGGATTGATACAGTTGAAATGCCTCACCTTCCCAGGAGGTTACCGCTTGCCCATCGGGTACAAAGCCCTCCACGTTAACATGTACTTGAATCAGTCACTGAAGTGTAAACAACATTCTTGGGAACTTTTTCTTTTACACCTAAATCTTAGATCCAGGTAGGTATATTAGTTAGATATGGAAAAAATTCACACCTTAAGAACCATAGATAAGTTGACCTAATCAAGGTCTGGAGGCAGCTAGGTCAAAAGGAGGGTTCTTTAGTTGACCTAGCTACTGTTTCTGAGATGGATTAACTGTGACAGAAAAACCCCTTCCACAGATGTAGAAAATGTCTAAAGCACGATGCTACAGGAGGACCGCTGCAGTGCAGTAGCTATGCCCCTGTTGAAGCACTACTGTAGACGGTGAGAAACTACAGCACTGTCCTGGTTTGTAGCAGGTAAAAGTAAAACCCTCCAGCTAGAAAAGTGGATTTTCTATGTCCCAAGATTTTTGCTGAGATGTGAACGGTTGATAGACAGTGCAACCTAAATATTTCTAAAAATCAGGTTTTTATATAAACATGCACAAGCACACTCAAGGCTTGGTGCTGCAAGTGATACCAACAACACTAATCATGGAAACATAATTCCATTTCTAAATGGTTACAGGCTCAGGGTCTATGTTCTGTAAATAACTATTTGCCAATTAAAAGAGCTTCTACTCATCTTAGAAAAACTAAAAAAATTAGGTGTTGACTATATCCATGAGTTTTTCCCCCCCACAGCAAAACTATTTCTGACAACTAAAAGCACTTCTCCCCGCTTCTTGTCCTTACAAGATGCTTATTTTTAAGCGTGAGTAGCATCTCTAGGGCATTTTTGTTTTGTTAAGCTATTCTCATTTCATAATATTTCAGCTACTCATTTCATAATATTTAGAACAGCAAGCCTTGGCCTCAGACTTGTCCCTTGCAAGTGGGTATCCATAGGACTCAGACAGTTTTAGTGTGAAAGGACTCAGGGCAAATAGGTATTACTACATTGTATGTAGCAGAGTAATACATGCTCTTGTTATGACCAAACCCTGATCTGCTTTGAGGTTATGCCACTAGAAAACATCACTGGGAAAGAGCGCTAAAGGACTTTGCTTTTTTAGAAGAGGTGTGATTTTAGGCCTGTCTATTGTGGTAGGGGACTCATACCCCTTTGGGGCAGAGAGATTGTTATAGTAAGTACAGATTTAAGATGCAGAAGTAAACTGAACCCAACCTGCTGCTCCCTCAAAGCAAGCAGGAAACTGACTTGCTTGCTCAAAGGCCACATTTGATATTTCAGAAACCAAGTGCTTCATACAAAAAATAAAAGCTGTACTACACCAATTCCCAAAACAGACAACTAAAAATAAAAGATATTATTTGCTGCCATTAAGCATGCTAGAAATATTAATCCTCATCTAAACAAGATAATTATTCTATTTCAGTGTTTCGCAAACTTACAGCATTCACATATGCCTTTCGGGACTTTGGCCCTTATTGGCATAGCCCTTCTCCCAGTGCCATCCCCCTGATTATCTCCTGTTTTTATTAATTTATTTTCTGCCATGTACTCCTTGAAATCCTTTTGAGTACCACTAGAGGTACACCTAACAGACTTTGGGAAACACTATTCTATTTCATAACATATACAGGGCCCCAGCCTGGCAGAGGAGGCCATCTACTCTGGGTTAGCAGGAAGACAGCAGTCCCAAAATCTAATTTTTCAGAGCTAAGTTTAAAAAAAAAACACAACCCCCATACACACGCACAGAGACCATATTTCCACATCAGGATATTAAACAGAATTCCAATAAGGTTTTTTCTGCACATCTAATAAAACTGTGTGTACTAGTAACAGAACCTAGCATTTTCCCAGCATATTAGAGGATGTAGTTTCTTAGACCCCACCTCATTCTAAAATCCTCAGGGCACAGGGTGCAGATGCAAAGTATTTGTGGGTGTGTCTTACAGTTGCTTTACTGCTATGGCCACATCAGACAACTCTGAAGGCTGTCCAAGTCCTCTCTGTATTAGCAATCTGCATTTTTAATCACAACTGGAACTCCATTAATTGTACAAAGACCACCTTGAGGCATATTAAACCCAAAAAAACAAATGCCCATACTACTGCAGCTGCTAGCTACAGTTGGGAGTTCTAAACAAAAGACTCAAGCAATTTTACCAGACAAGTCATTAAAGCCTGAACACTATGTATGTTAGCAGAACTGCTAGTAGGTGTAAAATGAAGCCATGTCTACATTGAACTATTAAGAAATCTACCAGAAGGGTAGCTGGGCTAAGTCTCTAACTTCACAAAAACAAGCAGTCCTGTAGCACCTTAAAGGCTAACAAATTTAAGTAACTAAAATTACTAAATTAGTTACTTAAATTTGTTAAGTCTAAGGTGCTACAAGGCTGCTTGTTTTTTGTGAAGAAAATCTTCCTGTTATACTATCACTGCAGCTCCTGGACTTTTCATGACATGGAGGTAAAACAGGAACCCATTTTATTATGAACACTCACAGCACAGCCAGCAGCAATTCAACTGCAGTAAAATGTTTTTTTTCTTGTGTAAACAAGGCCTTAACATACAAATGGTTATTTAAGCCAGATGGCACACCCTCTTTGGTGACAGTCTACAGCTGTGACTTACACACTGAAGCAGCATTAGTTTTACTTATCAACTCAACCCCAAGCAAATTGTCTAGGCCTTCTCTTTAGCAATGGACAGGCTGCAACTGCAGCTTTTTGGCAAGTCATTTTTTAAACAAGCATGGGGGGGGCAGTTTTTGTAACCCAGGAGATCACTAACATGGGGGTGGGGTGTGTAATTATTATGTTTCTCAGGAATGTGTTACCCCTGTCTTTACTCAGCCTCAAAGTTTAAATGCCAAATACATGCATTTGGTCAGATGAGAAATGACTTCTGTGATCTGGCTAGATTTTAAGCACCCCTTAATTTCTATTCTCCCTCTCCTGTTAACTTTCCTACTTTCATATACTACTATAGCCAGCCCAATGAATTTATAAGTTTAGTTTTCTGACCTTCAGAGCCACTGTAATTATAGAAAAAAACTGACCTTTGCTAAGGCTGACCAATTTTTTTTTTTTAAATAAACACACCTACTTCACACTTGAACTCTCAACAAAGATTTCTCTAAGCTTTAACCATAGCTTTCTGAACAACTTCTAACAATCTAGATTTTAACAATGCAAATGACTCAGTTATACGAATCACAAGAGATGTTCAAATGTCAGCTTCTCTTGTATCCTCACCAGCTCTTAAGCTGATTAAAGATGTTTGTTCAAAGTTTTCTAAGGGAATTTTTAAAGAAAGCATTTTTACTGCATTTGGAAGGTCTGTGCTATTCAAATTGCAGCATCCTCAGGAGATACCTTTCAGAACCACACACTGGTGTTCTAAACGAGAACAATCCACGCATCATCCTAGAATACGTGCTGTTATGTTTGCTGTCTAAAGTCTAAAGGAAAATGTCTCTATAAAACCAGGACTTAACAGCATGCAGAAAAATGGTGGTTACTTATGACAAAGAGTACTCAAACTGCTTGAGTCCCAGTCATGGACAGGCAGTGGTTAAGAGTTCCTCTTATCTTCAATATCGTGTCTGTATGGAAAAAAAATGGTTTAGTCATTCACATCACCACATGAATTTGTTTTCCCTCAAAGAAATCACCTCCTTCCCAAAAAGTTTTTGGGGGTGGAGGGTACAAGTTGTATCTAATCTGCTGCTATGGGTACAAATTCTTAATGTTAGACAACTGAAGTATTTCCAAACTTCACCACCACACGACTCCTTTTACTAAAAAAGTGGTATTTTAAAGAAAAAAACTGTTTTAAGTGTAGCACACTACCTACCTATCAGGACAGTGTCAGTTTTTAACAATGTTTTTTAGCTTTTAAAGCTGGAACACAGTGATCCAAGTCCTTTTGTTTTTGTACTAGTAATAAGGTGAATTTACTAGTGATCTAAAACTAGAATTATGGTGGATATATCATCTTGCCAACATACTGTGACTTGTTGAAGGCAGCTAATTCTTAGCCTGCACATTAGGAAAATTTGTTTACAGTTAAACAGTGCTTCTACAATCGAAGTGGACCATACAACGTTAAAGAATAGGCCTGTTTTTTCCCCTTCCCTATTTTCTATTTCACACCAAGTGCTGTATGTCTTTAAACTGATTTATACAGTCACCAGCATATTCCATATAAGAGACTGCATCTTTACATATGATTAATGCAGTAGACTGATTTATAGACAGGATGTATATTTCTCTCATGATCTCAGTTTGAGAAGGTTCAAATATTTGTTAAACCTCTTCACTTCAGGTGTTTTAAAAAAAAAAAAAAAAAAAAGACTTCCTTCAAGAGCGGTGAAAGGTTTAAGATCACACGGAGTGGTAACGTTAACTTCCATGACAGTACAGTGTTGCAAGCTTCATTAAAGCTTTTTTGTCAAATAGGTTAACAGTTTTAAGAGTGAAATATCATTCCTTTGCAAGCAAGTTTTCCACAGCAACAAAATCCCACTCCAGTGTTTCTGCTATAGCAGCCACCAGTTTTCACTTCAATGTTCCAGAGTGCATTGAGTAAATAAATGGCGCTGTCCCCCATAGTTCGTACCTTCCTCTTCTTCTGAAGAGAATTATAAAGGGATTTTAGACCTTGATGGCGAGAATCCCAGAACAAGAGTAAAATGAATTTATTTTATTGCAAACAAACGTCTAAAGTTAAATTTCTCCACCTACTTTTTTTAAAAGAGAAAAAGGAATCAGCAGGCTAAGGAGATACACCCATTTGAGAATTGACATGATTAAAAATTAGATATAAAATGGGTGACTCACAGTTTCATTAGCTTACAAAAATGGTGGAGTAACTACTACAAGCACACTAGGTATACAGTATTTTTAGGGAAAAGGGTTATACAGACACACAGCTAACTTCATATAGATCCCATTAGACAACTGGATTTACAACAAGTTTTGTTTAATAAGAAATGGGCAAAGCCAGCTTCTTTTCAGAATCAAAATGCAGAACAAATGGAAAAGAATTCATGGTGCTGAACCTTCACAAGTTTGAGCCTTCACAATTAATGCAACCAAATTTTACACTTTAAGAGCTCTCTGAATGCACTCCACCTTCACTATTTAGGTCCAGGTTTCCTTTGTGCTCCCAATTTTGCTCAACTTCAATGTTATAAAACCCTTCCAGTTATTGCCAGAATCTTACTTTTCCCACTCCCTCCACCCAGAAACTGCATAGAGAGGATGGAGTGTAATATGAGCATTACATAGTCTCATCATATTCATGAGGGCCACTACGAGCCTCTACATGAAACTGGTTGCAAACATTTCTATTCAATTGTGACAATGACTCACGACTGTTTCCTAGAAATTGGGGGAGGAAAAAGGAGAAAATTCTTTAATAAAAAGACACCAGGTACAAAGCAACGTTTTACTTTTGTTGTGGTAAAAAAAAAAAAAAGTCACATTTTACAGATAAAATGTAGAACCCTGAAATACTGACACATTCTCTTATCGTGCACAATGCTGAGGTTCTCTTACGAATCACTTTAAAACTGCAATTAAAAATGTACAAAAAAAAAGAAAAGAAAAACTCAACCCACAAAGCTTCTAAAAAAGGAACCCGCAGGCACTTCCTCTTGTGGAATGTTTAAAAAGTTAGCCTACTAAAGAAAAACAGTCGACTTCTTGTGAAGGTTTTGGAGAAATATGTATCAGTTCGTTTATTTGGGTATTCAATAATATCCTTGGTGATAATGCTGACTCCATGGCTTCTGACCCCAGAATTGCTGTAATAGATGGATACATAATTAATTTTAAACCACAACCAGATACTCAGCTCGCTTTCCTATAGTGCAAATACATTTACATGAAAATTAGATGGCTAACTAATCAGGGAAGATTTCTAACTTGTCAGTTGGCAGTAGTACGTGAAGTGTGAGATGAGAATCTTCATTTTGTTTAATGTAATGCCATATTGACACCAAATACATTGACAACCATTATAACCAATGAACAGCTGGAACACAAAGTATCTTAAACAAGGATAGCTTTCAGACAACTCTGCACAGCATTTTCACACGTGAGCCAATTCCAAAAAAAGTCTCAAAAAGTTACTTACACCCTGCTGCCATTGGTTGTAGCCCTGAGATTGGTTTTTGTAGCCACGATTATTTCCCCTTCCTCTGAAATTCTGTAACAAGGAAGTGTGTTAGAGCACTACCATTTCTGTTTTAGGCCACATTACAAAGGGCTATACATTAAAATCCAAAACTCAATGGTGCAACTGTCATGGTACAAACTTCGCAGAGATACTGAAAACTTCTCTTCATTGTCTCATTTATACTGGGCTTTGGGGTTTCATAAGCCAGTCATTCTCAACTGCTGCTGGTTAAAAATCTGGCAAAACCAGTTTAGACTCTTGTTTACAGCAGGCTAAATATCACCAGGACAGCTACAAATGCACCAAGTTCCACTATCCTTCCATGTATAGAAATCTTACAGTTGCGATAAGGCTGTTGTATCATCCAAGAGAGGGTTCATTTAACAGTGAATAAAAGGTGCAGAGTTTGCCATGAGACACCCTATGGAAGTGTACTTTAGAATTTTCAAAATACTAAAAAAAAAAAAATAGGAAATTGTGGCTTAACATCAGTGTTTGGGGAGTTTGTCAATAAGTCTACTAGCTCCATCTGCTGGCTCTTCAAAAGTTACATTGAATTACCTTGGACTGTTAAACACATCTACAGAAGTCTCTCCATTAGAAAAGGTAGCAATTTAAGTTCCTGGTGCTGTTCAGATCCTAAACTGTTATTAAGAGATCCTCACAATAGTTTTAGAACATGATTATGTCTACAAGAGGAAGTTTTAGCTTGAGCACTTATTTTGCCCTTTGCTTAGCATTCCATGAATACATTACAATACATGGACCACCTACTATAGTCAGACAATGGGTATTGCTATTTGCCATTTGGAATAGCAAGAAATCAATGCTTTCAGTATTTATTGCCTCACTATCCTGTTTAAGAGTGCTTTAAGCACTGTGCTTAATTGAGGTATTCTGCCATTAGATCATTCCCCCAATGGCTAGTCATAAGGTTCTATGGCCCCCTCCTAATAAATAAATGAGAGCAATGCACACTTTGGGTTGAACTAGTTGAAATTCCCATTACCCTATTGCACCCATTTTGTTTAAAACCTATTTCTTCAGGCACATTTCACCTTACTTGCAACACAGTGTCTGGAGAGCCCTGAATATCTGTAAAACTTGCAGTGCACACATTGAGTTCCACATACACAGTCCCTAGTGCTTATTTCAAGGCTCAGTAGTCTGGATAGGGCAGCTCCCATAGTTCTGAGCCCACACACCTCCACATTTCATAAACACATTCGTTTCAATGTATTACTATTATGTGAGAATGGTTCTGAAAAAGCATGCAAAACATTTTACATGAGTATTGTCTCTGACGTAATTCTATCAGATCAGTTAAATTAATGTAGGAAGTCAGCTTCCTACATTCCTCCTCAGATGTGGTTGAGGCAGCAATGAATTGCCCTCACTAATGTTAGGCCTCAACGAACTACTGATGGATGGGCTAACAGTGGAGTGCTTAGACCACAGCTTGCAGCTTTCATAAAACAGGAAAAAATATTGTGGAAGCATGAGAAATTGAGGCACTGTGCTCAGTGAAACAAGAGCTCTACAATTCTACTGATTTAATAGGAACAAGTAAAGGCATAAAATACACCAGCTCTAACCATACTGAAAGATTTGGTACCATGTCTTAGCAAGTGTTCTAGATACTTCCACCAGTATTACCTAAATTAGACTGGACTTTTTAAACACATTCACCATGCCATTATCACAGATGATTTGTTAAATAAGCAACTTGCTTGTACATTTGAAAATCATTAAGGCAGTTTATTAGAATGGTTGCATGGTATACAACTGGTAGGTTACCTTTAGTGCAATAGAGTGTGTTACCTACCTGGTTGTAGTTCCCCCTGTTAGGCATTCCACCTCTGTTATAGTTTCCTCTGTTTGAGTAACCACCCCTGCTTGGAAAGACAGGACCTCGAGGGTATGGATAGCCAATTGCACCACTGCTGCCACCACCACCACCACCACCACCTCCTCCTCTCTGAGGCATATTGCCACCTCTCCTGTTGTATCCACCGCGATTCCCAGGAACTGTGGGAAGAAAAACAAAAACAATTTTCTTATATAGCAGCCATGTCTCAAACCCTATGTTTTACACCTACTGCATTTTCAGGAAGGGTCTTTTTGCCTAATTGATTTGAATGCCAAGTTCACAGGCTTCAAATGAAACAGAGCCCAAATAGGAAACTCCTGATCCCTACCTAATTGATTAAAATGAAACAGCCAGTCAGTCAGTCAAAGGTTAACTTTATAGGCATATCTGGCTTTGGTGTGAACAGGTCTGGTTTTAGGCCTACCTCCTCCTCTGAAGTTGCCACGCATGTTGAATCCTCCACGTCCTCTCTGGCCACCTCTGTTAAACTGATTTTTACCACTTTTTTTGTTACTCTTCTTTGAGCCAGTGTTCTGCTTCTTTTCAGGAGGCAGAGCTTTTTTACTTTCTTCTTTATATTGTTCCAAGAGCTTCTGAGCCTCCTCCTTCTGTAATTCTACGTAGGTTATTTCATCAAAACATTCTGCTACCTCTGGCAGCGTGAAGTTTCCTATCAAGGAGGAAATACTGGATGTTCAGAATACCTACTCAGGTAAAATAAAACCCATTCCTCTCTCCTACAAGAGTAGGGACAAAATTCCAGAAACCAAAATCACTCAATATGAAGACAGAAGCAGTAAGTGAAAAACAGTTCGCCAAGAAGTTGCTAATACTATCCATAGCTAGCAAATATTCTGCCTACTGATTTTTGAAACCTGCACCCAGAACAAAAACATCAATGTCTGCCAAGCATGTTTAATTTTTTTTTTTTTTTTTTTTTTTTTTTTTAAAATAGGGCACTTTATGCCACGACAGCTTTGTGCATCTGCATGAAGCATATCAGCATGACTGAGTAGTGTTAAAGACTGCAGCAGAGGGAATACACAATATAGTGTTGTCTTACAAAGCTACAATAGTCTTCCAGTTTCTAGGTTTTAGTGTAACTGTTTTAAGGTAAGCAAATTTGAAGTCTAAAAATTTACATGATTCCTTTAAACAGATACTCAACATCCTAAAACACAGTACAGGATTATGGTCCATGCCTTTCATTTTGAGAACTGCATGCTCTGGAAGATCTTTTCCCTCCACCTCTGCCTTCTTTTGTGTTCTTTGCTTGTAGTCTTCATCATTTGGGCATACAACAACTGCTTTGCGCTGGAAGCCTGCAAACAGGCACATTTTTCTCCTCTGCGCAGCTGCAGACACATTTGTCTGAAAAAAATGCAGTAACTTACTACACGTAGCTGTCATTGTCAGAACTAAAGGAAGTTAAACTTATGGTGTATAAGTTTCATCTCTACAAGAGCTTGCAATGACTTTTACATGTACGTGGAAAGATGTAGTATGGTGCAACTTTACAAAGTCTCAACTCTAAACACTATTTCCCTCAAACAACCCATAATTTGGAAAAACAGTTTAAAATGTGACAAGATTAAAAACCACTTGCTGTACAGTCCAACTTTCTGCCTCCTTATGGAGGTAAAACAGGAAAGTGGAAGAGCGCAACAAATAGCTGCTACATTCTAACTCTGAAACCCCCTTACTTCTTCTATTCTAATTTTGAAATTAATTTCATACACTAGCTTATACCTGATCCAAAATGAAGTTCCGCTTCTTACGAGCGGCAATCTCAATGAACTTGCCAAGACACTGGGGAGCTCTCTGCAATAGTGTGTTCAGTTTTCCAGTGTCAGCCATCTGTCGCTTAAAACCTGCAACCTAGAGAAACATTTTCCGAAGTTATAATAGCACGGATTTGTTGCTGACCTAACTCCTTTGTTAAATGCTTTTACTTGGCAATGAAGGCATCAAAAAACACCCTTAAGCCAAATGAGGCAATGCAAACTCATTCTAATTGGAATTCTTAACAAATGCCTCATAAAAAGAACAGTAATTCCTTTTTTTCTTTTTTTAAAAGT
Organism: Carettochelys insculpta; assembly: GCF_033958435.1. Taxonomy (NCBI): domain Eukaryota; kingdom Metazoa; phylum Chordata; order Testudines; family Carettochelyidae; genus Carettochelys; species Carettochelys insculpta. The sequence goes on along the minus strand of NC_134139.1, from coordinate 67,314,219 downwards.
CTATGGCAAACAAGTTATATTTCTCTTTATAATTACAGAAGAGATGCAAAAGCAGTAACTACTACATTACAATCCATGTCAGAAGTTAGAGATATAACTCCTCCTCAAAAATGGGACTAGAATAAAAACCAAACATTTTATTTAACAACAGGTCAGCCCAAAAAAATCTGGATTTCTCCTAAGGACAAGGTGCAGAAGCCTGCTCCAATTCATGCTATATATATTTTTAGTTAAAATTCCTTAAGTCTCCCAAAATGCAAGCAACTATTTCTAGTTTGTGATTTTAAGTATCAAAAGAGCATGGGAGGAAAAAAAAAAAAAAAAAAAAAAATGAAGTATTCAACCTTGGTAAATTTACCAACAGACCTCAGTCCCACCACTATCAATTTACCATCATTTTGTCCATAATTGTATTGGTTCCAAGGATATTGTATTTTCCAGGGTTTTCTGCTGCATGTTTGGAAACCCATGTTGTTTTCCCAGCTCCAGGCAAGCCAATCATCATCACCACCTATTATGACATGGTTAAAATATTACACTTTAAGTGCAATGCCAAATATAGAAGCTGTACTAATTAGAAGAGTCTGAAAAAAGTTGCCACAATTATGCCAATTATTCCTTTGATTTATTTAGTTAAAAATGGAGAAACACTAGAATCAGCCCAAATATAAGCTGTTAAAGTTTACAAAATGGTTAAGCTTTTTGGGATTGGCCATTTTAATGTCATAAGATACCTGTTTGGAGAATTATCATCCACACAGATGGCCAAAACGTAGTATGGTTTTCAACAATTAGTCCAATTAGCTTAACATGCTTAAAAATTAGTTTTAAGATCACACCTACCTCACAGTCTTTCTTGTGCTCAGGTCCCTTCGGCCCTCTGACCCGATCTTCTACGGGAACCTTCTGGATGAAGGTATACTCTTCAGGTACAGGAAAATAGGGTTCATCCTTTTGACCAAAGTTGAATTCAATTGCGCAGTTATGGCACAGAACATGTGGGAAAAGTGGTCGCCCATCAAGCACTTCTTTACTGATTTTGAAGGCAACACCAAGATCCTGCCCATTCTTGGAATAGGAGAGTTCCACTTCATCACCTTCAAAATTCTGTTAATACATGACACCAAAAAGTTTCGCTCAAACTAGTATAAAGATCAAAGTTAGTAAAACTAAGTGCATTGTATAGAATTAATTCGTTTTCTTTCATAAAGACATGATGAAATCTCAGAAGGTCTTTTTTTGGGCGGGGAGGGCAAATACAAGTAACCAATCATAGGTAAAGTTTTGCTAGACTTAAGAAAATCGCAGCTCGTAAGATAAAACAGATTGATCATCATCTTTTACACATATACAGAAAGCATCTAGCTCAGCATCAAATATTGTAGCAACATTAAGAAAATCTGCCAGAATGTTTAAGATAAAGCATCTTACTCCAGTATTTTGGAAATACTAGGTCAGCCCATCCCATGTAACTAAGCTAGGAAGTTCAAGTTTAAAAAAATACGGAAATAGTGCCGGGGTTGGGGGGGGGGGGGGGGGGGAGGGGAAAAAAAAAAAACCAAACACTTACAGCAAAACACCCAATCACATCATTTTCATCAAACTTCTCACCGAAGTCTTCAGTCTCACAATTGCAAGTCTTTATTCCTTTTAAAGAATATCCATAAGAAAATTCTTCTTCACCTGGTGAAAGGAGAAACCACTTAGAGAAAAGCTACAGTAACTAGCTGCAGTCTTGTTCTAGATGCACAAGAGTTATTTCATTCAAATAAACCATGCTATGTCTCATTTGACAAGTATTTCACCCTAGACCATTACTAGGAACAAGAGAAAAATGCAGCTAGACACTGAAAACAAAGAAATCAGATATTCTAAAGTTACTCTAAGGCAGCCTGGTTTTCAGCAGTTTCTAAAGAGTGAGTGTGTGTGTGTGTAATAGAAATAAATAAAAATTACACCACAGGCTTTGTTACAACCTGAATGTCTTGAGCATCTTTTTGCACTCCAGTAACATGCTACAATCCTAAAGTCTACCTTGTAAACTGTCAAAAATGGACTATGGCTTTAGATTTTTAAAAACGTTTGATATTTCCTGAAATAAATTAGATGGTAGCTAAAAATCTAGCTTTAAGAAGGAACCTATACCAGATGCTGCTCCAGATTACTCGTTGTTCAATAGTGAACTTTTCAAAAGTGCAGCAGATGTGTATTAAAACTGCATCTTAAATTCTGAAGAAGTGATTGTGCACCAGAAACAAAAGGGAACTCTGAACACTAGGTACAGAGGAGGTGTCTCGCCAACAATGGCTGTTACTCTGCAATCTGAATATTTGAATACGAGGAGAAAAAGTTTCCTTTCATCCAGCAGAGTATTCTTTTCTTGTCTAATTTCTGAAGTGACTAAACACACCATTATTTTCTGCTGATAATTTGTGAGGAATACACATTTCTCTCTCTATACTTGTGCCAACATACGTGTTTTAGCAATCTACTCTTCATAGCCAGTGTGCCATCAGCACAAGACTGGTATGTGGAGAGCAAGGATTATACAGAATTTATACAGGCCCCCCTTTTAAATCATTAAAAGGGAAGCACAGTTCTTGCAAACTCAGACAGATGAAACTTCTGATATTCAAAAAACAACTTGTTTTGGCCCAAGAGACATATCTTTTTTTCAAAGCCACCGTCTGCACAGAATCCCCTGACCCAATGACTACCATCACCAATAGGCTGAACAAATTTTAGCTAGATTTAAGAAACACAGACTGACATTCTGTAGTCTTACCAAGCAACATTCCACTTGTACTCAGTGACCAGCCCACCCGTACTTCATGTATGTCAATATCTTTTGTATAGAGATGTTTAACAGGAATCTTCTCTGTAACCTGTTTTTGAACAAAAATTGATTAAAAAGTGACATAAAATATGAGGTTCAGGTAAAAGAGATTCCTGAAGGTAACACTTTGAAGCTTGGAATAAGAGACAATAATACAAAATAATAAGTATAAATAGGAGCATACCACATTCGCAGGCTTTTATTTTGGGGTGAGGGTGAAGGGAGACCGGAGTAGGGAAAGAGTAAGTTTTCTGGGACTACGAGCCAGTTACCAAAATATTTATATCCTCTGGCTAGGGTCATAAAGGGTGAGAGACTTCAAGAGCTTTGTTTATGGGGGGCTGGGAAGTTTACACAAGGAGCCCCTACAACTTTAAAAATTAGTAGTATTGCTGGAGGGGAAAAATGTCACTCCTCTTTGCATAGTAACGTCAGTATTCTGTGTACATAAGAGTGCGAACAATAATCTGTACCTTATTGACTAGAATAAACTGCATTATTACATGAAGTAAGCAAGCCAGTGTTTCAGCTGTGGCGACACAAAGACAATACATATTTGAGAGAAAGGAACTGAGACTTGTAGCGAACAGGTCTTTAGACAAATGCTATCTTTCACAGAACCTATGCTTTGTTTAAAAAAGTATTACTCTTATGATTAAAAAAAGCCAAACACACTCTTCTCTTACATCTCCGTGAACATGTAGCCAAGTTTTCTGCTGCTCAGAGCTTTGGCAAGTTGTTCAAAGTGAACACTAAAAAGAATCTTCTGCTCTTCAAAGTCATATAAACAGAATGAAACTGACTTGAAGACAGACAAGACAACCGGAGCACTCACACTGGGGCTGCTTGAGTTATGAGCTAGCATTAATGGCCATGGCAACAGGCACCCAAGAATAATTTACTAAGGAAACCTGGTAAATGGAGATACCCAACCACCAACCCTTGCAGCAGCTGGGAGGCTTCAGAGCACTGAATAGAAGGACAACAAAAACCAATTCTAGGCATGTGCATGGGGTTCATGTAAGGAAAAGACTAAGCATACAAGACATGGCCTAAAGGTAGATTATACAATACCCTCGTATTCCTCTAGACTAGGGGTGAGCCAGCTTTTTACACTGGGCCTCACTTTTAATCCCTGCAAACTAGCAGCTTCCCACTCCAACCCCTCCCCATGGAAATGAGTGGCGACCTCCTGGAAATGATGCACTGCACCCCCTTGGTGCTGGCTGAGAAAGCCACAGGAGCAGGGGATATGTGGAAAAGATTAATGATCCCCCTAATCTGGGGTGACATTTTAAAAAAAAATCTGGGTGAAACAAGTCCGGTGCTGGGGAACTAGGTTAAAGGGCTTCTTCCTGCCCCATTGTACACACTGTCCTCTTGCAGGGCAGGAGTGGGATCAGATGCTGGGCTGTGGGGAGAGTGGCAACGGCACACATGCCCCTGTCTTAAAGGGGCAGTGGCCCAGTAATAGTGAGAGTGGTGGGGGCACATGCCTCGCTGGGACTCCTTCCATCAAGGCCAGCTTTGTCCCTTGCTGATAACATTACAGCTGCCAGGAGCTGGACTTTGCTGCACCCCACCATTCTTATGAAATTTTGCAGCCCCCAAAGAAGCACCTCTCCCCACACTCTGCACACTTCTGCTTTGCAACACAGGTGGCATGTTGTCTTGGCTAGTTGGCGTTATGTAATTTTTTTCAAGCCTTGTTTGAGGCGTGTAGCTTTAAACATCAATCCCTGCACTTTGCACTAACCATGAAAAAGGAAACAATTTTGCCAACTAAATTAATTGTTTTCATGTTTTAAAATAAAATTTAATCTTATCAGAGAAAATTATTAAAAATTCCATCCAAGCTAGCTATAACTAACTGGAATTATATTGTGTAAAATTCCAGGCATACCAAGATGAGCAATAGCTTAAAGAAAGTTTTAATGCATCCAAGGTTATTTGCCACTAACCAGTAAGAATCTGATTTACCTTCATTTCAAAGCAGACTTTGCCTTTAGCAACTCCATAGGAGGCTCTACCTCCAGCCCAGAGAAAGGCAAAACTTTCCATGGTCAGAGAGGAAGCACTGAAACGGTCTCTTGAGATTTTGAAATGTAGGTCGCAGTTATCTGTCCAAAAAAATAATCACATTGTTCACTGCTTTAAATGGACTAGCTTATAACAACCTGTAGTGTCTAATTTCAGGTGCTTACATGGGTGATTTGACTTTCTAAACTGACAACTTTTGAAGTCAACAAATGTTGCATGTGGGCGCAACACTCATAAGAATAAGCCAATTATTTAGATGCCCAGATGCAGTTTTAAATACAAACGCTAGACACTCACACTAGAAATTTTTTGCATACACCTTTAAGTCACATTTCCCCCCCGCCCCCCCTTATTCCACCTGAGAGACTGGAACACAGTTCTCCTGCTCCTGGATACACACACTAAAATTCCAATAAGCCTGTTGATTTGCTAAATTATTGGTACTTTCCCAGCACCGTGTTTCAGATATCTGGTCAACGAGAAAGCCCCAAGGAAGCCTAACAAGCGTCATCTTAAATCAGTTTTACACATTTACTAAAGTTTCCATTTCCAATGAAAACTTGTTGCTAGTGGCTCTCCATGTTAATGCTTAAAGTTTATTTCTAACTTCTATTTACAATGTGGTGTAACAGGTAACTTGAGGGGCAAAAATAGCACTTTATTAGTGCTTGAGGTGAATAGTTTATACAAAGAAGAGCGTTAACATTTGCCGCTTGCATGTGACAGTCTACATTATAACAAGTAGCCATGTTAAATTCAAGTCAGTTAAAACACTCCAGATTAGATACAGGTAGCTTATACCAGGCACAGCAGGAGATAATCCTTCAAAAAAGGGGGAAAAATGGCACATACTGTAATTTCCTGTCAAAGCACAGGCACAAATTTGACATGAAGCACATGTCAAAACTGAAGCTAGTAATACCATGGAAGCAACAGAGAGCAAAAAAAAAAAAAATAGGTCTAAAACCTCAACAATACAACATCACTTGGGCACATGATGAGTGGGAAAGTAGCCATTGTAGGGCCCGAGAACATACTACAAGCCCCAACCTCGCTGAAATTCAGCAATCAATACATATCTTGTTCATGCGCTAGTCTTGCTTTCCCACTTATGTTTTACATTTACAAGAGCAGGTAAGATTTAAAAAGTTAACAGAACCAGCCAAGACACAAGGAACTGTAATTTTCCGCAGTGCATCTTGGGATATCCTTAACTGACAAAGTCTGAACAGAACAAAGGTACTTGAGATCTAGGATTTAAGGATCTTTGTATTACCAGAATTGTTGGTTTGTATGGAGTCACTCTCATCTACCACAATGTTTGCAAGTGAATTTAAATGTTGTACTAGTACTTTTCATCCATAGTTCTCAGAGCACTTGATACACTATCTACGACTGCATGCAAACCAGAAACTTAAGCTGAAGAGAAACTGTATAAAGTGTGTTGCTGATCTGTTTTTTTATAGAAGTAAAGGTTTTGAATTTAAAACAAAGACTTTCATACAAAAAAGCGTCAGGGATATATAATCTGGATCAAAGTTGCTCAGAAGCTGACATCAGTAGAAACAGAATGCAATCTAAAAACTCATGAACTCTGTAGAAAGTACTGTCCACCAGTGCACGTCACTATTTTTACTAGCACCCTGAAAGTCCTATCATTACAAAAAACTGCTTATAATTAAGTTTTAAATTAAGAATGAAAACTAGCTTATCAAGACACGATCAGACTGACTTAACTGCTAGGCAGTTTCCAGAAAAGCTCAACCAACCCTTTACATTTCATAATTTACAGCTAAAGCTACATTGTCTGTTGATGTGACTGTGAATCCAAATTTTCTAAAGATTTTCCATGAAGAGTAGGAATAGGTGACAAACTGGAATATAAAGTATTTCTTTTTGTTCGGTTGAGGTAATCTAGCAACACTGATGCCATGCATGAAACTATTAGTCAAGTACAATCTAACCCGTTGTCCCTTTAATAGGAGCGAAGGATGTGTCTAACAGAATGGATAAAGCTCTCCCCTCCCCTTTTTTTAAGTTGACAAAGTAACTATCATTTTGTGTCAAAGCACTATAGAAAATACAGTATTGTTTATACAGAGACCATTAGATACTAATGCCACATCAACTCAAAAAAAGCAGTCTCTCCCCTACTTAGCCCTTAAAGGCAACAACAAGGGCTCAAGAGTTGGTCATTCTGCCCCCCATTTATAAATGTGTCACGTGCTTGACTTCTGTAGAGTAGTACGTGATTTGAACTGCACATACTAGTGCTGAACTAATTCTTACACTAACATTCAGTTCACATTACAAATGTACAGATGGGAAGTTTTGGCTGTTCAAGGTTTGTACACAAGTGGTAAGAATTCACACACTAACATTCATGCTTTGAACTAATGACTGCACCAATCAGAAGTTGATTCTAATTTATTAGCATCAGCAGGGTTACTTCATAATACATACTCTCAGCAATCTGTTTAATCTATGAAATGGAGGTAAACTGCTTCTTCCCACTCCAGTTACAAAGGCTGAACTGTAAAACAGACTGTACATACCATTTCATAATTAAGTTCTCCATCTAAATCAGCACACAGTTTACTTCTACTGTGGTTTATGCCCTGTCTGCATTCTCTCCTCCCAACTTTGAATCTCACGTTAACACCTGCTTCTGTAACAAGTGATTTATTAAATAGATTTCACATACTCATTTACCAAAGGCACTCTGAAACCCCTTCCCCACATAATTTCAACAGCAAAATAAGGGTTGATATTTGGAAAATTAAGAAAAATCATACAGGGAATAAAACAAATAAAGCCTTTCACAGTCTCTCTTTACCTAACACAAATGCAGAAAAGCGGCACAAACCCATTCTGAAGTCCTTCAGAAGTCACTTTTAGTGGTGAAAGTCAACCAGCATATTCCTACTATAATTCAGCAAGCTAATTATAAAGGAAAAAAAAATGGGAAACTTTACAAGATGAGTTGAAAAGCAGATTTACTTACAAGTATCAAGACAAACCATTGTGTCATCAAACTGTTCATCTTCTTCTTCAACAGGTGGTTGAGGAGATTTGGCCCTACAAAAATAATAAAACTCAAGATGTTTTCCGTAACTATTTTACATTGTAATCAATACTCAGCTTTCAGTGCTTTTCATAAACATCTAATATTTAGTGTTTTAAAGTTTCTCTACCTGCTGTACTTGTTTTCCTCAATGTATTCAAAGTATCCTCGACCATGGTCTTCACGTGGTCTCTTCACACCTCTCTTTTTATCACCAGGCTTTTGTTCTGTTTTAGTATCGCCTACAGGAAGTAATTTAAGTGAAAAATGCTTTTAAAGTCCCCTTGAAAGCTGCAATCTTCCCATTTTTAGGAATTAGTATTTCCCTAAATGTTAGGTTTCGAATTCAGATTTTAATAACGTGCCACTTTGGTGCCTGAAAATTATATACATATACTATGTAGAAATATCTTAAAATTAGAGAAAAAAAATCTATAAAAATATTGCAGAGCTGTCCTATTTGCACATCTGACAATGTTGTGGTCTGAAATGAATTGTTAGATTTGTGACAAATGGGGAAGATAACATTAAGTCCTGTATACTGGCCCCACGCAGAAAAGACACCTGTTTTGTTCGGGACACTGGAAGGTAAAGCAAAAGGGAAACCAATAACTCGTTCAACTGAATAGACCACTTACATCCTCCTTCCCCTCCCCTTCGGGCAGAGCGAACCTGCGCACAAAAGCACTACAGGGCCTCCCACTCCGCGTGGCCAGGCGCAGCTCGCGGACGCGGCAGCTCCGCCTGGGGCCTGGCCGCAGAGGGGATTCCGCCTCCATTGTATGGAACGTTCCAAAAACGCGATCCCGAGGAACGGCCAAACCGGAAGTAGCGTCACGCGGCCCAGCCTTCGTTTGCACAATACAGCGCGCCCCAGCGGCCCCTCCGGAACCGCCCCTCCCCCCACGGCGCAGCAGCCCATTCCCCTCGCCCGCCCGCCCGCCCCCGCGCTCGGCGCAACGGTCCCGCCCTCCCTCACAGCCTCGCGCAGCGACCCCTCCCCCACGCCTGGGGTCCGGCGCGGCCGCCGCAGGCAGAAGGGGCGCGAAGCCCTTGGCGGGCCGAGATCTCGTACTAAACCGCGAGCCTCCCCTCCCCCGCCCAGCACGGGGAGGCCGCGGCCGCGCACTCACCGCCGACAGCCTGGGGCCCGGGGCGGCCGCCTCCGCCGCCGCCTTCCGCTTTCTTCTTCTCTTGCTGCGGCTGGTACTTGGCGGGGCCGGCCGAGGCGGCTGGAGCCGCTACCGGGGGTTCCGAGGCGCCGCTTTTGCCGGGGGCCTCCTTGGTAGGGGCCCGCGGCGAGGGCTGCAGGAGCGGCGGCAGCTGTTGCTGCTGCTGTTGCTGCTGCGGGGGCTGCTGCTCCCCGTGCCCGTTAGTGTCACCCGCCTCAGCCTCCTCCTCGTCGGCGAGCTCGTCCTCCCCCTCCTGAAAGCCCTGGTCGTCGCCGTTCTCATCCTCCTCTTCCTCCTCCTCCGAGCCGCCCGCCTCCTCCTCCATCGGGCCGCCCTCGGCCCCCGCCCGCTCGCCGTTCTCCTCGCCCAGCTCCATGGCGTCGCCATAGGCCGCCTCCATCCCTTCCTCGTCGTCGTCCTCGGCGGTGGAGGCCGCGGCCTGGTCGGGGCCTCCCCCGTGGCCGATCTCGGCCGCCTCCCCTTCCATGCTGCCGTTGCCGGGCTCCCCCGCGCTGCTGGCGGGGCCTCCCCCGCCGGCCTCCTCCTGGTCTAGCGCGGCCTGGAGCCGCTCCATGAGCTCGGCCTTGAGGCCCTTGTCGGAGAGACGCCGCTTTTTCAGCTCCTCCTTCAGCTCCGACACCTTCAGCTTCTTCACGTTGACGGGCGAGCAGCTCATGGTGGCGGCGCGGTGCCTGGCGGCGCTGGGCTCGGTCGGGCGGCGGCGCTGGGTCGAGGCCCCGGTGGAAGGCGGGTGGGTGGGTGGCGCGGCTGGTTCGTGCGGCTGCGGCAGCTGCAGAGCGGACCCGCCTGGCGCCAAATCCTTTCACCGAGCTCGCGAGGGAGAGACGCGCCTCGCGGGGGCGCGCACGTAGCTCTGTGCCCACCCCGCCCGCGCACGCAATATACTCCCCTCCCTTCCCCGCTTACCGTAAGTACTTCCGAGCGCCTCATAACCCCACTACCGTAAATACATGGTCCCGCGCACGCAACCTTGCCATGCCCCGGCTTTTCCCGCGCCAGGAAGGGGCCGATACGGACCTTTCACGGCGCAGGGGGAGCGCGACTAGTGCTCGAGTCTTACCCAAGAGCTACAGTGTTACTTCTTGCCTGTGCCACTGTGTATCGTCATCCCTAAAGCAACCCAGCTCCCTGCCCCGGATTCGCTTTATAAATAGCAGCTCTCAGCACCCATTGGCCAGGGTTGCGACTAGGAGCAGGAGCTGACTCGCTTGTGAACTGCAGCCTACAGTCCGGCACCGTGGCCATGTAACCCTGACACGTTGCTTAGTGGGGAAGGGAGGCTGGAGTCTCCCCTTCCAAAGAAGGTTGAAATGGAGTATTGTCTCTTCAGTTGCAGAAAGCTGTGTGGTCTCCATCTACGTCATCCATTGGAAAAAAATTAATTATACAGTAGGCCCCTGAGTTACGTGAGGGTTGCATTCCTAGGCAGCCTCACCTAACCAAATTCTGTGCAAATTGGGAGGAACCAGGAACCAGGCTGCAGCGGAGGGGAGCACATCACTGGTTAGTTTCCCAGCTCCCACCAGCGGGGAGGAGCTGGGAGCTAGCCTGCCACCTGGTTCCCAGCTCCCAACCACTCCAGGGGACAGGGAAACTGACCAGTGCAGCAGCACTGGTCAATTTCCTATCTCCTGTGAGTGGCAGGCAATGGGGAGTCTGGCCCTGGGCTGCCCCCTATTCACAGAAGAGGGGAAATTGACCAGTGGAGCAGTTATTCATTTTCCCCACCCTTCAAAGTTGCCTTAATCCAAGATATGTGCAAGTCAAGTTTCTGTATCTGGGGGTTCTGCTGTATAGTCAGCCTATGGGACTGAAGGCTCCAATCACATGTGCCAGCTGATCCATATGCATAAATCTCTGCACCTCTCTGGATGTTACTGAGGTTCCCTACAGAATCTTCCTTCAGATTGCCAAAGAGAATTGGAATCCAAGTGTAAACTCCACAGCTCACACTTATTCACTCTGCAGAATCACAAGCATACTAGGAGTCAGGCTCCTGGATCTAACACCTTGTCCACTTATAAAAATTGTATCCCCTTAATCATGCAGTAAGATTTTTTAGTGTGGGCAGTTACGCCAATACAAAAGTGCTTAGACCAATATAATTCAAGACTCCATCTACACAAAAAACAATGGTCCAACTAAGTTAAGGATATGATTGTTAACTGATATAGTTATGAGAGACTGACCCCTAAAATAAACACAGTTATACTAACAGAGAAGTGTCTTATACTAGTATAGCTGATTCTCCTTCCTGAACTAGAATAAAGATGTATTGATACAGTATAAACAATTCCATACCAGTGTCAGTGCATCCACGCTAAGGGTGTTCTATAATATTAACTCTATCAGTATAATTAAAACAGTACAACTTTTCTATGTCCACAAAAGCCATCCGATCAATACTCAGTGCTCAGAAAAGTTTAAATCCATCCTGGAGAAAGGATGACCCTGTCAAAAGGCTCTTAACATCTTCCCTCAGCTATGTTGAGGTTGCAGCAGCAAGGACTGGCTCCTTCATGCAGTGTCAATGAAGGTAATAGATTTCTACATCAAGTTAGAGCTGTTAAGTCAATCCCAAAATGGGGAGGCTCATGTCAAGATGGACCAGTTAAAGAGGGGTCAAAGGTGTTAATCTGCATCTGCACTAGGGGAAAGGTCATTGTTTGGTCAGGGCGAGCTACGAAAGGTAACCAAACCTTAATATTTTAATCTAGGACTACAGTGGGCAACTTGTAGGCCATCAGCCAAACATGGCTTGTCAGCAGGTAAGCCACTGGCACGCCACCAGAGAGATTGTTTATCTGGCAGCTGTTGGAATGGCCACCCCCAGCTCCCATTAGCAGCTGTGGAAAACAGCTCAGGCCATTGTATAGACAGAGCCAGAACCATTGCTTCAAGATGCCTTCCTAGAGTTTGTGGACAACCCTGCCTCAGTTTACATTTTCGAGGTTCTCTTTGCAAGCAAAAAGGGTAGAAGGTTAACCCTAGCAAGCCATGAATTCAGTTCTGATGTTACAGAATTCCATGAGCCTAACATCATATTCATGTAGTAATCTGGCTGCCCATTGAAACACACACATCGTAGATTTCACCAGGACTTTTACTCCCTAGCTTCAGATCAAAGCTATACAGGTTGATAGGTTCATTTTAGTCTAAGTCCTAGAGCAGGGGTCAGCAATTCCCATCCCATCACATATGCCAAGAATGGCATGGGAGCCAATTTCTACCAGCACACGAAACAGCTCAGCTGTACCTCTCCTCCCCCATGCGGCCAGGAGCTTGCTCAAAGCCATGCCACCTGTGGATTAACAAAAGACCAGCTAATGTTACTAACCACCACCTAAACAAAGATGCAGAACCTTATCGTTTATTTATGAAGCGGTTGTAAGTAGAACTATTAGTGACTTTAAAAAGCATCACCGGCACTCAGACTGTACAGCGGTCAGAAAGTCAACTTTCAGAACTCTACCCCTAGAGCCTGCCTTAATCCACCTATCAGCACATTTATCTATGTTGATGGTACCCTCATTCTGATTTAGGGCTATCCTCCTACAGTGAAGAAAATTGTAAAGAAACATCTTACTCAAGAGATCAATGTTTTGCATGCATCCAATCATGTCTGCCAACTTAACACATTCATATTGCTCTAAATACCACTATAACCCTGGAAGATCAAAACAGCTAAGAACTTTCGTGCACAACAAAGATTTACTTAACCCAAACCATTCACACTGCATTAATCAGATTTGTGAAAAATTCTATCCTAATCTACAATATAGGCACCACTCGCTACTGCCTGTTGGAATGCTGGCTTAACTATAGGGGAGGAAAAACCTATTCCGATGCGATAACTATAGCAATGTCACTGCAGCACTGTCACCGTGCCCTTGTAGTCTAGGCAAGCCTGAAGTTTTGGACCACAGTAATAAATGCAGGGTCATACTATGCCTTCGGTTACACCTGTGCACAACATCATCCAGTCACTATTCGCAGGTATACCTGATGGCAGGTTTTGGTCTACAGCATCTCTGCTTTTGGTGATTATGTCTGAAAAGAGCCCAGTTTAAAATTTTCAAAACCAAGGTGACTGAGTGATTAGCAATTTGAAAAGATTTTCCTATAAAAAATGGAAAATGACAGACACAGAACCTTGTGTAGCTTTTCTTTTTGTACGGAGTCACTTTTCAGAAGCATACTGATGCTAGATACATTCACGTCATACACTCACTTTGTTAAAGAAAATTTTTTCCAAATGAAGAGATTCACTAGTCCTAAGTCTTGTAAATGTTTCAGAAGTTTAACTTTGTGTTAACCTTATTTAGGGCTTTTTTTTTTTTTTTTAAAAAAAAATACAATAAAAGAGCCAGTACTCAGCCATATGCCCCTCTCCCCCTTCTCCCGGCCAATACTACGGCTAAGGCTGCCGAGGTGCCAGTACTCAGTAGCAGCAAGTACCAGCACAAGAAATGCACGGGCCCCATTAAAAAAGTATAATTAAGGGAATATGCTTTCCTCACCCCTCTTCTCTTCTGTAGCTCACGCACATGAAAGGACTTTACTCAACTTTTCACCACCCTTTGTTTCTGACAATCCACACAGAGGTTTTCCTTATCTGAAGCATTCACATTTGGAAAATTATGAACCTCTGAAGGTCAGAGAGTTCTAGCAGAAGCTGCTTTGCCACAATAAAAGTTACTTGGATAGTACGATCGATATAAAAACCCAGCACCAATGTTAATCACACGTCTATATTCTAGATCTTCTGATGCATGCTCTTCTGTCACAGAATACGACATCCTCATGTATTTACACTGAAAGGTGACAAGAAGGTTCTATTCCTTTTGGTGTCTACGTTCCCCTTTACTTATTCTGCACTCATTTTTAAAGTTAGTTTATTTTTTTCTCTCTGGAAATCACTCCAAAAGGTACTTTTAGAGTGTCTTTCTAATGTTTATGTCACACCTTCCTACAGTTTAACGGCTGTTGCCTCCCATTTGCTATTGTGTTGAGCCTGGTTTTCTTCCTTATTTTGTTAGTCAAAACTTCACTTCTTATTGCCTTTCCACTAAACTCCATTATTTAAATTCCTGTCCTCCATTGACCATTGTCTTTAGTTTCCACTGCTTTCTGTCCTCCATGTTCATGGAAGGACTCTGCCCTCCCTTCCTTCTCCCTCCCCCCAATAAACATGGGAATAGGAGGAGTGGCAGGACATACCCAGTAGCTCCCACACTCTCATGTGCTGCTTGTTAAGGTATTCTTATTCAAGGAAGTTCAATCATTCAATAGACTTTCACAAGTTTTAGACCAGGCCCTACGACTAAGCCATCTGCTTAGCACCCCAGCCCACACACAGCCTGGATTAGACAGATTCACATTTATTTACATCACGCTGCCCATCACATGGCAGGAATCTTGTGTGTCTGGTAGCAATTCAGACCCTTCTTACATCTTTCATACCAACAGATAACAGGGGCACTTAACCATTTGAATGGCTACAGTTTTAGTTTTGTTCTCTCCAGTTTCCCGCTCCTTGATACTGATCTCAGCCTTTACCCAGCTTCCCCTGAAGCATTCTGTGATCATTGAAGCATTGAGTCTGACATGAGTCCACTACCTTCAGTATCTGTGTTCTAACTGATTGACATGGTTATAACATGTGCCTCTGCAGAATTTACCAGACAGAGCTTTTTAAAGGTGAAGTTCCCAACACCTATCACCTTAGTTTCCTATTCTAGTGTTCTGCACTTCAGGCTTGTGTACACTTGCCCCCAACTTCAAAGGGGGTGTGTTAATCAGGGCAACAGGAGATTACTAATGAAGTGCTGTGGCAAATATGCAGCACTTTGTTAGGGTAATGCTCCCGGCAGCAACTTTGAAACTTCACATTTCGAAGTGCTGGCATGCGACTTTAATGGCCAGATCCTGTGAATATACAAATTTTGAGGATTAAAAGGAACTTGGAAGTAGTACAGGCACTTCAGAGTACCTGCAGTTACACATGCCGGCACTTCAAAGTTTGAAGCTTCAAAGTTGCTGCAGGGAGAATTAGCCTAACAAAGTGCTGTGTATTCACTGAAGCACTTCATTAGCAATCTCCCATTGCCCTGATTAATGTGCTCCCTTCAAATTTGGGGGCAAGTGTAGACCCAGCCTTCAGGTCTCATCTCTGTTCCTTCCCGCCTCCTTCCACATCCCAGATCATCTAATTCTGACAGCAACATTCCCTTTAAAAGGAGAAATATTGCCCCCAAAACATACTGCTTGCTTTTAGAATAACAGGAGGAATCCCACGTTGAGACTCTCCTTCCTCCTCCGTCACATTTCTCCTATAATAGTGTGGTCTCTCTTACAAGTGCAACCTTCTTTCCCTGACATTTTTCCAGTCACTCAGACCCTTTGACAGGAAACTGCTCAAACTATGACTTAAAAAAAAAAAAAGTTTGCCAGTTTTCCATTGTGTAATCTGATCCAGGTTTTTTCTGCAGAATGAAGTCCAAATCCATCAGGCAGGGTGACCTAAGTTCCCCCTTTATGCAGGGGAGCTCTGCACCTGCCAGACATGTAGCTTTTCAAACATTGTGTCTCTCCTTTCAAAGCCCTCCACTGTCCATGCGCCTGCTAGTCACCGCATTGTGTCTTTGGTGTTTGCTGTGCAGGCAGGTTTAGCCAGCATTATGTAGCTCTCTACCTCCAGGAGGCCACAAGAGCTGCAGTAACACTGTAAGGAAAGCATTTTATTGCTTAGAAAAGGAACAGTCCTTCAGGGTTGCTCCTAACAGTGACAGGGGGCAGGATGCTAACTAACAGCTGTTGGGCTACAGAACAGAAGACAGTCCTGTTAGCAGCCAGGAAAATGCAGAAGCCCCATGTAGTATTAGGGCCATTATATTTGTTCAGAGGAACTGTGACCAGATTTTCACTTGCGCTGAGTAATAGCAATTCCCACTGATTTCAAGGGGAAGGCATGGGGGCACAGTAAAGTAAAAACCAGGCCCCAGACTTTAATTTGGCACTAGTCTTCCATTGCCATTGTTTCCTTCTTTGCATTTGTCCACAGCTGTTTTCAGTAGAACTCAAGGTGCCCTCAGCTCTTCTCGGGGCCCAATGCCATTTTGCGTTTGCTAGAGCAGACTAAAATGAAACTCTGGATCAAACTTTTCAGCACTTCTATCAAATCCATTTTTAATAGATTTGTGTGTAAGATGGCTCAATGCTTTTTGTTGGGACAGCCAGGCCCTCTTTATACAAGTCAGAGTGACCATCACTTGTGGCATCTCGTCAGAAGGCCAGTATCAGCTGCTCCTTTGCCACTACAAAGACAAAAATGTTTCCACTATGAAATAATCCATTCAGCTCAACAATCCTCATGCTCTGGAAATGGGAAGAAAATTGGAAGACACTGTTTTGGGATTCAGAGAATTCTGCAATGTTCAAGAACTTAAACAGCTTACAAGACTGGCCTTAGACAAAACACATGCCCTTTCCAACTATTTAGCCAGAACGGGCTTCTTGTGACTGCAGTCCAAGCCATAGTACAGCTGATTTAGTTGACAACTTCTAATTATCTTAAGTATTGTCACATAATTAACATGATGCCACATAACTCAGTGGAAACAGACAACAAGTTTCTTTAGGTCTTTCTGTAGCGATATATCTATATGCTCACTGGGGTAGGGAGTCAGACTCGGAAGAATTAAATAGAATAAGCTTGCTGCTTCTGAACTGCAGAATGCACTGGTAGAAAACCCTTGGATGCAACGTCAGTTGGGTGAAGTAAGGTAGAGGCAGAAGTATACACAAGGGGTCAACTTTGCAGAACTGCCTTCCTGAGACCAAAACCAGCATGAAGTAGTGGGAGAAGTACTGTTTCAGCTGCGACAAAGGGTGCCTAAATATCTTTGAGGAGCTGACCCTCTGAAACTGGAAAAAAAAACAGTGGACATTATAGAGTTATAAGTAGGCCTTAGAGTCATGTGTCAGTTATGTTGATTGTCACTTTTCATGCCTCTAGAAGACAACTGGTTGCTATGCTTGGCTTCCACAGAAGTAAAATTTTTTATTACATATGTATTAGGTCATCTAATTTAGCTCCCCTTCTAATAGAGGGCCAGAATTGTTCCCTAACATGTATTATGCACTGCTTTCCCCCCTTCCTTAAAAAAACAAAACAAAACTGTAAAGCACTTAGAAAACTGTTAGCATTACAACTAACTAATACTACTACCCAAACCTCAGTAGTGGGATTGTCTAGACTGAGACCTTAAGAGGTATTTTTAAAATGTGTGCATTAATTCTTTACTCCATCTGGTTTAAAACTCAGTCTTCCCAGCTTGTGTGCGCTCAGGAACGCAAACAATAGGATTCCCACAACTTCTTTTTTTAAATAAATACTTTTTTAAAGCCAAGTTTCTTTTTCTTAATTTCCCCAAGCTCTGGAGACATGTAGGGTTGCTATAGGCAGCTTTACACTGCTCTCCTATACAGTCCCCATTGTAGGGCAAAATGTTCAGAGTGGGAAGGAAAGTAGCTGGAAATCAGGGCTGGGTTAAGAAAGGGGCTGTAGGGGCTCAGAGTAAAAGGATCCCTGAAAAAAGATCTCCAGGCTGCCAGGAGAGCAGCTTTGTTTGCAGGGCCTCCAGTGGTAGCCATGAATGCCACTTCATTCTGGCTCTTCCTGGCAGGTTCTGCCTTCACAGCTCCCAGCTGGCCAGAAATCATAGCCTATAGGAGCACAAGGAGGCAGAGCCTGCAGGTGGGCACAGGCCAACGTGCAGAGTCACTTGCCATTTTCCCCTTCCCTCTCCAGAGCCTGTGCAACCAACAGGGAGCTGCCCAGGTAATTGCCCTGCACTCCAAACCCAGCCCTGAGTTTCCTCCCACATCCTAACTCCCACTAGGGCTCCACAGCCCACCCCCTGCAGCAGCCCTAAGTTCCTTCCCAGACCCCAACACTTGCCCAGACTATGGGCCCCATCCTCACCCCCTGCCTTGAGTCCCCTCACACATCCAAACCCTTGCCTCAATCCCACCCCAGACCAAGGGATACCACAAAACGTAACAGCCCCAGATCTCCTGAAAAGTTAACCAGCCCTGGCTAGAACACAGAAGTATTCAGATTATTCTGGGCTGTGCAACTCACATGCACAAAGCTGCTATAAATTAGAGTAGCTCTCAAGGGACAGCACAATCCATAGCAGCTCAGAATTAGGGAGGAACAAAGTCACCTTATTCCTTGTGTTCCTTTCCTGAATTTTCTCTGCTGCACTTTTTGATAACTGCACCTCAGAATCTAGTCCATTAATTCTAGTTACCTTCCAGAACAGGGGCTGGGAGAAACAAAGGCCAGAAAAAAAGATGGCTCTATCCCCATCTCACACACACTTCTCTAGTCACGAAAAAACTACAGATGTGTCAATAGGTAACACTATAGAAATCTATTCAATACCATCATCTTTACATCAAGAAGTCATCTGGGATAGCATATCTGAACAAAACACTCTAAAAAAAAAATCAGAATTTAGGCAGATTTTAGGCATAGTGAAATCTGTCTGTACACGTTATTACTATATAGGGCAATAAATATTTTGCACCATAACATTCCTTGATATATTAACCCACAAGCCCCAGAATACTTAATATAGCTTTTATAGCCCCCATTTGTTTTCCAGGTGGAGAGAGGAGAAAAAATAAATGCACATTATAGATTTATCAACAGAAATACTTCTATCAGCCCATGATAGCTACAAGGAGGAAGTACAGAGGATTCATTAGAAAAAAATATCAAAAATCTATCAAAACAATCAAGAGAAAACCCTTTCTCATTTTATTCTTTGTCAAAACAAAGAATGCTTTTACACACCGCAGCAAATATCAGAACAAATGAGCTTTCACCTAACCTTGCTGTTCCAACACCATAGTCCAAGAATACTCTTAGGAAAACAATCTTAACAGAGGGAGGGTAGCTTGCTGGAGCAGGATTTTTAAACCTGAGTGAGGTATCCCATGAGGTCTTAGTTCGTTAAAGAAACAGTACAAGCAAATCTAATAAACAAATCACACGACATCTCATTTTCTTTTTCCTGCTGGACTTCTCCGGAAAGTAATACTGACATTACTAAATCTATTTATTAACAATTGCCCATGCTAACTAAAATATTTTTAGTCCCAAATTGATAGGACATTCCCTTTTCAAATAACGTGTAGCCAAAAGGCTTTCTCCACAACCATCAGCTCCCTTTATTTATTCTTTAAATCCCTATTATGTACTGCCTCTGATCCCTGTGCTTGTGCTGAGCTCATTCATTGCCGGGTCAGGGGCTCAGAAGTGAAATTTAAAAAAAAATAGTTAAGGTTGCTAAGTGACAATAATGCACATATATATCTCAACAAACACAAGCACTTACTTAAAAGCAAGGAAGATAAGAGTTAAGGGAAAGAAAGTTTTACTCCCACAAAAAGAAAAGGCAGAGATGTCATTTGATCTTGCTATTGCCAATATATTTTATGTGGAAAGTAATCAGATATTCTGAGGATGGGAAGCACTATAAAGCCGTCAAATAGGCAGATAATCCAGGACACAGCTAACCTCAAAATATAAATGAGACACAGAAGGCTGCTGCAATAGAAATATAATGTAATATAATGTAAATGGTCAGCACAAGCACTCAGAGAGCAGTTCTTTGATATTCAGGACAATAAACACTTCTCCTTAACCCTGAGTTAGTTTTATGTAGCTCTGGGGCAAGAATAGACCCTTCACAATGTCCAATGCTTTTTTTAATTCCGTAGGAGTTAGGTAGCTCGATCACTTTGAAGATCTGAGAGGTTAAGTTTGACAAAAGCACAGTATAATCAGAAATCAGTAAGTGAAGCTGGTCCATTGTTTATCCTGACTGTGATTTAGCCAGGGGGTTGGGGCAGTTTCTCACTCACTGTTTTTTTCCCCCCTCTTTTAGTGTCTCCCTGTACTTCTTTCGTGTGTTTATAATTGCCCCAATATTCCTTCCTCTTTGTTACATCCTTAATTAGTTTCAGTGGTTTGTTACCCTTCTCGTCAGTCCAATTATATCATAATTATATATAATTACCCCTTTTCTTGCTCATTTAGGAACCAGGTTTGACACAGGATCAGAGTGGCAGTGATCCTAAATAATTACCATTGAATGGTTGCATAGAGGCCTATATGAAATATGTTGGAATAGTCCATTCATAGCGAGCAAGTATTCATAACAAAACACTAACACATATAACACCCAGGTTGTGAATCTTACCCAGACAGTTTAATAGACATTGGGGCCTGATCCTGCTCTTACTTACACTGGTGTAAATCAGGAGTAATTCCACTGAAGTCATTTGAGATGCACAATAGTAAAACTGGTATAAACTGAGAAAAGAATCAGCCCCTAAAACACAATTCTGTAATGTGCCCCACAAGGACAGTCCCTTGTGCCTGCAAAGAGTTGCTTGTGCAATCAGGGCCTTAATTACCTCTCTCCCCTCCAGGTCAGTGTTGAAACACAATGATGTGAGGGAGACAGGATGAGGATGATTACATTTCAGGTGTAGTGGATATACTGCACTTCAGTTTTCAGAGTCATCAATCAAAATCTTTCTAAAGCCCTAAAATCACTTAAAATATGTTAAAGAAATAAATGACCCTCCATCACTTTCCCACACATGACTTGTCAGCATTACTGAATGTCAATCAGATATCTTGAGCTCATTTTACATTCCATCAATCTGCTTTTTTAAACTGATGCTGTAATGTTTCTGCCCTTTCTTCAGAGCCTTCTCGTTACAGCTGCTTGTTTGTCAAAACTGAAAAGGGAAAAGTCTTAATTTTAGTTGCAAAAAAAGGAGACGTCATGGCAACACGATATGTCAATTCATACTGAGCTGCTTGTCATGGGAAAGAACAAGAAAAGTCACATAAATGTCCTGTATGTATTGTGATCAGCAGACCTGGAGTGAGAAAGCCCACGTTCCCTGTAGGGACTGGTATTGAAGGGACAGAGCAGAAATGGGGAACATGGGTAAGCTGCAAGCAACTTAGTCACGTAGAACAGTTCACACGGCTCAGTAAACTTGTACTTGTTCAATGTAATCTGCATTCAGCATCACTTTTGATCACGGAACACATGGCTGTGACTAATGTGGAGCCTTCTCCACTTTGGGGATGTGTCACTGAGTTCAGCCACCTTTTGAAGCCCCCCATTGTAGCTGTGCCACTACAGACCACTGAGGTAGCCAGGGAAAGCTGTGGTTTGCACTGGTGAAGAACTCAAAGGCGCTATTCACATGCATAAAGTTAAGCCAACTGTTTGCAGGATTGATTGGGTCTTACTCCTCGGTCTTACCCATCAGCATTTTAGATCTGATACTATGATTTTTTAGATCCTCCACTTTCATACTTACTGCTTTTTTCAAGGCTCAAAACCAATTTGTCACATTATGCTGCTGATGGAATGAAAGTTGATCTCTTCTGTCTTCTACCCATAGTCAGCTTTTTTCTCTTTATCCATGTTATTTTCTCCAGTTTTTGTGATTACATGTGATGACATAGGCTAGGTCTACACTTGCTTCAGAAGATCGAATCTAAGTTCGATCTTCCAAGATGCCGTTTCTTATCTTTTGTTTTCTCTTGTGTTTTCTCTAATTTTTCCAGCTCTGTTTTGGTTTCATTTTGTTATATTCTCTCCTAGAGTTTTGCTCCCCTACCAGTGGGCTATTGTCTTGCTAGATGTTGAACCTGCTCTGTTCTACCTAGTGCCCAATCTCCTTTTGTACATTTGCTCAGGATTTCTGAAAAATCTAGATCATAGATAACAACAAAAAGTCTTGTGGCACCTTATAGACTAACAGATATTTTGGACCATAAGCTTTCATGGGCAAAGACCCACTTCATCAGATGCATGAAACGGGTCTTTGCCCACGAAAGCTCATGCTCCAAAATACCCGTTAGTCTATAAGGTGCCACAAGACTTGTTGTTCTCGAAGCTACAGACTAACATGGCTACCTCTCTGATACTAGATCATAGATATATCTGGGTATGTAGATGTCTTTATTATTTATTACATATGTAACTGTGGTCAGAACCAGATTTTGTATGTTAGGCCTGTGAAATACTGCTCACCATCACTGGATAATCAACTCTAATCAGTTATGATTAGGGTAGCTGGTTGGTCACACTGATAAAAAAAAAAGTTTACCTCTCCCGTGATTTTTCTATTGGCAGACTGGCAACAGACTTTACTGGGTCCTGGTCAATATGTGTGTGGGGGGGGGTGTGGGGAAGTGGGCGGCTCTGGGTTCCCCAGAGGGCCTGGGCCTTGGAGAGAATGGCTACGTCTACACGTGCACGCTACATCGAAATAGCTAATTTCGAAGTAGCAACAGGCTATTTCGATGAATAACGTCTACACGTCCTCCAGGGCCGGCAACGTCGATGTTCAACTTCGACGTTGCTCAGCCCAACATCGAAATAGGCGCAGCGAGGGAATGTCTACACGCCAAAGTAGCACACATCGAAATAAGGGAGCCAGGCACAGCTGCAGACAGGGTCACGGGGCGGACTCAACAGCAAGTCGCTCCCTTAAAGGGCCCCTCCCAGACACACTTTCATTAAACAGTGCAAGATACACAGAGCCAACAACTAGTTGCAGACCCTGTATATGCAGCACGGACCCCCAGCTGCAGCAGCAGCAGCCAGAAGCCCTGGGCTAAGGGCTGCTGCACACGGTGACCACAGAGCCCTGCAAGGGCTGGAGAGAGAGTATCTCTCAACCCCCCAGCTGATGGCCGCCATGGAGGACTCCGCTATTTCGATGTTGCGGGACGCGGATCGTCTACACGTCCCTACTTCGATGTTGAACGTCAAAGTAGGGTGCTATTCCCATCCCCTCATGGGGTTAGCGACTTCGACGTCTCGCCGCCTAACGTCGATTTCAACTTCGAAATAGCGCCTGACGCGTGTAGACATGACGGGCGCTATTTCGAAGTTGGTGCCGCTACTTCGAAGTAGCGTGCACGTGTAGACGCAGCCAATGGGTGGTGTTAGGGACAGCCAACCCTCAGCAATGCCTGGACTGCGCCCTGCCTACCCCAACCAGCCCTCAGCGCCCCACCAGTTGCACCACACCGGGCTCCGGTGGGTGGAGATCTAAAGGGCCTGGGCCCCAGGCCACCTGCCACTCCCCCCACACCGCCACTCACCTCCCTTCAGCAGCCCAGTCTGTTGGTCCAGGACTCTTCTTAACTCACCCCACAGCAGCAGCAGCAGCAGCAGCAGCTCCTGTTGCCTGGGTCTCTCCACTCTGGCCATTGCAACATGACACCGGAGGTTACAGCACCACTCAGGTTTGGCCCAGCTGTTCTGAATGGCAGGGCTAAATTTGATGGAGAGGTATTGTTGCTTTGACCAAGGGTCTTCTGCCCCCTTTCCCCTGCCCCGAGAGTAGCCCCAGATAAATGCATTCCCACAACTTTACACACTATTTCCCCTCAAACATGTAACTTTTAATATATTTACTGTAGCTGCTCCATGATTTTTGACTGAATAATGTGACAAATCTGTAGCCCTAACAAGATCACCCCCTAGTCAAAGGCTGGATGGATTTAGGGAGGGTTGTGTGACTGTGACAGAAGGTGTAACTAGACAAAAAACAGAAGCCATTAGTTAACTGGCCCATTTTATATGGCCAGCGCATCTAAATGTGATGACATAGGCTGGGGCTACACTTGCTGTGGAAGATCAAACACTTAGTTTTGATCTTCCAGGGTATCGTTTTGCACGTGCTCGAAAGAGCGCGTTCTGCGTTCAGTGGTGTCCCTGGAAGTCCTTGCGAGCCGTAAGGATTAAGGAATGCTGACAGGAGGCGCGCTCCCATTGACATTCTGCAGTGGGGACAGGGACAAATATCAACAGCTGCAAAATCGATTTTTGGTATTCAATTGGCATACCTAAAATTGCGTCGCAGCCGTCGATATTCAAGATAAGTGTAGATGCAGCCTAAGTCTACCCCAGCTCCTGCAGTGAAGTATAGCCCAGAAGCAAGCACTAATGTCTGTCAGAGTTTGCAACATTTGAAAAAGTTTTGTAAGGGATGATTATCTAGTGGCTCCTACCACTGGAGCACTTGGGGTATACTCGTAAGAATTTAGGAGTGTACGTAGTGCTTTATAAATAATTATTTAGTTATGCTTTTCCCATGAGTCAGGTAAATACTACCATCCCCATTGCACAGAGGGGAGCCTAAAGAAAAAGGGTTAATTGACTTGACCAAGGTCATGGAAGGGAGAAGGTGGCAGAACACAGCTTAGAACACACAAGCCTCTTCTCATTAGTCTCACATCTAGTCCACTATACAACTGCTGTCTGTTGTGAGGCTGAGCTGCCCTTTGTTATGGCCATAAGTTTCAGTGGCTGCTAAGCAGAGGAACTGGCTCAGCTATGGCTAAGAGTGAATTTATGAGAACCCTTGTGTCATCAGTAGCAAACACAGTACAACAGGATGTTGCAGCAGATCACAGAGCATATGGCAAGAGCCTGATGGAGGATGAACATTTTGGGTGTTGAATTAATGCCTTTTTCTTCCCCTACTAGGCTCACTGAGGGTGTAGCCCTGCAGACTGGATAAGCAGCTGGGGCCTGCTGGGAGGCAGCCTGCAACAGAACCTAATCAAGCACCTGGGACCAGTTAAGGCCTCCAGGCTCCCTATTACAGGTCTCTCCACCCAGCCCCCAGACAGAAGGTGGGAAGCAGTATAGCAAGGGGGAAGACGCTAGAGGGAAGTGATGGGTGAAGTGGCCTAGTGAAAGGTTGCTGCAGTAGGGCAGGATGAAAAGCCCCACCAACTCTCTCTTCCCTATGGTCCATGTGCTGGAGACCAGAGTAGTAGTAGTAGTGGTAGTGGGGGGGGGGGTCCTGAACTCTCACCACCACTGTCCCGGAGGGCTGCCTGGCTGGGGGAACTAGAGCAGCCCAAGACCTGTGGAGAAGTCCTACTCCATACCCACTATGGACTGGTGTGAGATGAGGGTGGCTTGGTAAGTGGAAACCCTGGCTTTTGGGAAGACCCAAGCCAGCAAAGGGGCCTCCATGGGTCTCTGAGGCACATAAGAAACTGCTAGGAAGTGCAGAACCCCTAAGGGACTGAGGAGGAATTTGTCACAATGTATAGGTCTGGACAAGAGGCTATTCTGGCTTGCTTACGTCCCTTTCTGCCGTGGGGAGTTCCAGTACCGAAGCGCCTCAAATCAGGGCTGCAGCGGACATTGCTCCAGCTGGGGAAGTGGCTGAGGCACCCCTGAGGCAGAGAGTGCCTGGTGAAATGCAGCTGGGTTGGGACCTCACAGTGATTTTTATCCCTTAGCTGTTTGCTGTGTGTGCACCCACTGGCTCAACACCACTTTTAATGTTCTCATGGGGCTGAAGCCAAGGTTGCTCTGGTTATTTGTTTCTCTAGGTTTCCCACATCTAAACACAGGTGTTAAGGCTGATATGGCTCTCTCATGTTTATGTTTATGGGGTTCAAGGCTGTAACACAGGGATGGGAACCTGTTTGTGCCACAGCAATGGAAGTTTCCATTCTTTGTTCTCTGCTCTTAAAGGCCTTTAGGCCTGCAGACGGGTCTGTTGGAGTGTTACTTGACAGCTGGAAGCACTGGGGTGGTCACAAAGAAGATCACAATTTTCACACATTCAAAGGCCAATCTTGCAGGGCATTTGATAATCTGTGAACGTTAGAAGTCAACAATGGATTTTTTTTGAACGATAGTGCTCTACTTTTCAAGACTTTTCTTTATAAAGGAAAGGGATGGAAATTAACACTTTAAATCTAAGATTCTTCTTCGCATCTCTAGATCCCTCCCATGCCACTGGAGAGGCCCACAACTGCAGGCTGATAAACGTTTTCAGATACTATGGTAGCAAACATCATCTCGATAAACAGATAAAGATAGTTATTTTAAATGTCAGCTTTATTTCCTCTCTAGACAGCTGCTCCTTACCCTAAAGGAGACACCACTGAAATCATGTCCGGGACTGAGTCTTTTGGGCTTAAAGATCCATCTTTGCTGGGGAGGGTTCCAAATGCTTTGGTACCTGGACCACTGAAATTATTACAGGGATTGTGAATACCAGAATCATTAAGACTATTGCTTCTGATGGCAAGAAAATGGGAGGTAGTTCTCAGAATCACAAAAGATCAGAAAAAGTCACATGTATTATCTCCATAGCTACCAGATCACTTCATTAGAAACTTGGCATATCTCTGTCAGCCATTTTTAACTTTTTCCAGACACACTGCTTGGTGTAAAGATTATTAATAATCATACAGACTTGTTCTCTGATCTCTTGAAACAGAAGGTGTATGCATTTCAACTCTGTTCAAAAGGAAGGACATTTTATAGCAGTACTCCCCTGTGTTAGCGTGTTGCAATATATTGAAAAAGTTTTGAATAAGTGAGTGTCAGGACTAGGATGTGGGTGGACTGACTTATTCATCAGAGCCAGAATCAGGAACTAAGTGAGGGGGCAGAGACAGAATCTGGATCAGGATCAGAGAACCAGGGATTAAACAAGAGCGTCTTGCTTGTGCAAACAGTTTCCAGTGACTCCTGACTTAAATGCTATGGTTGGCCAGTCAGTGGGTCTGGTCATCATCCCCGATCAGGATGCTTGTAGGTGGTGCCTCTGGGAATGTCCAAGTTTTGATGGCCCCTCATTGCCAGTAGCTCTGGGTGAGCTTCTTTGTGGTGGTCAGGTTAGTCTATTGGTCTTTTTCACTTAGTAGTATAAGGGGTCTACCATCAATCAGCCCTGAGCACTTCCCATTGACCCCCTTCTCCCCCCAACTGTCCCTGGAAGCCCCACCTCTGGGGGTAGTACTTCCATGGTCCAGCTGGACACTTGACTGGAAGCAAAGGGTATCATGTGACACCCCTGAGAACTCCTCCCACCACCCTGTACCAATTGGGATGGGTAGAGAGTGGATTTGACCAATGAGGGGGCAAATGTTGAACTGCCCTGAAGTGAGTAATGTGACCCCTCTAAGAACTCCTCTGACTACACTGTACCATTCAGAGTGTAGCACTTCCCCCTGAAGTTCCAGTGCTGCACAAAAAGAGGCCATCTATTTCCAAGAACACATGTTTCAGAAATAGTGGAAGAGGTGAGAGGAGCCACTACCCCGACAGAAGTTTGGACTTTGTTTATGCACAGAGGGCCTTTGGCTGCCCACAGTAAAAGCACTACATCAGCGACAGTTTGGAGGAGGAGGGGCCAGTAGCCAAGGGAAGCCCTTTGGGCCACATGGATGAGTACACCAGATATGTTGGAACCCAACCCCTAAACCCAAGGACTCTTGAGGCAGCCCAAAGAGTTAGACAGCCTCTTGTTGTCCACCCCTGTGGAGGAAGGCGAGTGTGGCTCACAGGAATCACCAGAGATCGAGGTGGCCAGAAAAGAAGTCAGTCAAATCATTAGCAAGGGGTGCGATGGGGAGGAGAGGGCTAGGAACTGACCTGGATTCATGTGCGGGGGAGATTTACTCTCTTTCTGTTTTATAAATCTCTCAGCAGCTTGACAATGCCTTTCTAGAGGACCCTAAACCCCAAGAGAGCATTGCATCAGACAATGAAGATGAACTGCGCCCACCTTATTTTTGCTCAACACCAATACAAATCATAGAAGAGAATGCCAAGAATGAGGGCTCTGAGGAATTTAGGAGGGGGCTTACTGTGGAATTGGCTGAGCCAGTGCCGTGGTCAGCATAAAATGGTTGTGCATTCTATTGTAAGCTTTGTGGTTTATGCTGTCCTTAAGCACTACCTTAGGGAAAAGCTTTTTGAAGATTGTGAGGGCTGAATCATGGATGCACCATGACTGCATGACTTGGACTTCAGAAGATATAAACTGCAAGCTTTAAGACCTACCTGCTGAACTGTGTTTGGAAAGCTAGTTAAATACCGTTATTACCATAGGTTATGCTATGTAATGTCTGTACTTAACACAAGACAATTTAGCGCAAGGGGTGACCTTGGTAATCACAGTGCATTCAGTGGAGAACCACACAGAATTTTAAAGAAAATGACCAAATCAGAAGATGCTTGCTTAGAGCTTTATTGACAGCCTGGTGCATACAAAAAGTTACAGAACCCTGCTTAGGGGGAAAAAAACCTATTTGTAAAATATGTAAAAGGATTAAGGTAGAAAATAGAGAAGGGTCATATATGAGATATAAAACTTGGCAGTTGTAAATATAAACATCTGTTGAAAAGAGTTTTTTTTGTGACAATCTCTTTCTCTGCTAGAAGGTTCGCATGGCCTTTGAATGAGTTAAAGTTTGGGTGGAACACCATGGTCTGTCTTTTAAATAAATAAAAGTTTGAGAACCCAGCAACTCTTGTATTTTTGTGTAAAGGAAAAACCCTGAAAGGGGATGTAGTAGAACCTTGGGGGTTTTGGGAAGAGGGGAAACCCCCATAAGTGTGTTTAAAAGAAACCAAAACAAGCCAGGGTTCTATCAGTCAATTGTATTTGTGCATAATAGAGCTGACTCATCCTGTTGAACTCAATGATTTAACTACACCTCACTGAATGGTCAGGGTACCCTAGTAAATGGTTAGGTCTAGATGAGACCAACTACCCTACTCTCTGGATTGTCACCTTGTTGTGGTGAGCGGGCTTGTGTGTGCCAGAGAACCCCAGAGCAATGTAGCTGGGAGTCTCATACTCCCAGCAAAGTTACCCTGGTGGCAAGATCAAGGGGGAGGGTCCAGACGAAGAACAATCTTTAAAGTCCTCAACAGCAGAACAGGTGGAGTATTGCAAAGGTAATGCCACAACGGCTGTGAAGGCAGATGAAGGCTGCAGCAGACAGGAGACTCCCAGCTGTCATGGATTCCATGTAATTGGACCTGAGTTTTCTATCCATCAAAAACCATGTGGTGGCTGCAGTGCAACAGTCCCTTCACATTAAAAGAAGTCATGGACAATCATCTCCCTCGGTGTACTACTCTCCTAAACTTAAGCCCTACAATGATGGGCAAATGGCAAAGGGCAGCAGGATTGTGCAATCTGGAAGCTTTTAATCATGAACCAGCAGGGAGTTGGTGGATGTCTGTATGAGTTGTTCTGTTTTGAGGACTGAGGTGATAGAATGGTCCAGCTGCTGCATCAAAGACTGAGCAGCCCGATTTAGGCTACGTCTACACGTGCAGCCAACATCGAAATAGCTTATTTCGATGTTGCGACATCAAAATAGTCTATTTCGATGAATAACGTCTACACGTCCTCCAGGGCCGGCAACGTCGATGTTCAACTTCGACGTTGCTCAGCCCAACATCGAAATAGGCGCAGCGAGGGAACGTCTACACGTCAAAGTAGCACACATCGAAATAGGGATGCCAGGCACAGCTGCAGACAGGGTCACAGGGCGGACTCAACAGCAAGCCGCTCCCTTAAAGGGCCCCTCCCAGACACAGTTGCACTAAACAACACAAGATACACAGAGCCGACAACTGGTTGCAGACCCTGTGCCTGCAGCATAGATCCCCAGCTGCCGCAGAAGCAGCCAGAAGCCCTGGGCTAAGGGCTGCTGCCCACGGTGACCATAGAGCCCCGCAGGGGCTGGAGAGAGAGCATCTCTCAACCCCCCAGCTGATGGCCGCCATGGAGGACCCGGCAATTTCGACGTTGCGGGACGCGGATCGTCTACACGGTCCCTACTTCGACGTTGAACGTCGAAGTAGGGCGCTATTCCTATCTCCTCATGAGGTTAGCGACTTCGACGTCTCGCCGCCTAACGTCGAAGTTAACTTCGAAATAGCGCCCGACGCGTGTAGATGCGACGGGCGCTATTTCGAAGTTGGTGCGGCTACTTCGAAGTAGCGTGCACGTGTAGACGCAGCTTTAGTGTCCATGCTGCTCAGCCCACATTGGGAGGGGCCTCAAAAAGGTGCCCTAAACATAGTACACCTCAATCCCCCTGACTGGATAACTACATCCAGTGGGTCACCTCCATGTGGTCAAAATTGAACTGTAAACTTTGGAATATGGAATATTCAGACTCTAATGAACAACCCAGACAGTGAGTGACCTGAAAGATGCATGGTGATTATTGCCTGTGAGCTGCTATGATTCAACATTGATATGACTGTCCTGGTAGAAACACGTAGACCAGAAGGACAGCTAAGAGAAGAAGGCAGAGCGTATACATTTTTCTGGAAAGGAACCCAAAAGGAATTAAAACGAATTCATGGAGTAGGATTTGCCATCAAGAATGAACTGACAAAGATCCTATCTGAAGTCCTTGTCAGCATCAATGAGCATCTCATGACTCTCTGCTTGAAGCTTCCCAAAAACCATCAGGCAGTTGTCATTAGTGCTTATGCACCAACTCTAGATACCAAAGATGATATGAAGGAGAAGTTTTACACCCGACTGGACGTAGTCCTGAAAGACATCTCCAAAGAAGACAAGATGATTCTCTTGGGGGATTGCAATGCCAGCATTGGAAGAGATGCGGATCTCTGGCATTGGGAAAGAAGGAGTTGGCAAGAGCAGAGCCAATGGAGCTCTCCTCCTTACAAAATGTGCGGAACACGAGCTAATCTTCACAAACACCCTCTTCTGCCAGAAAAAGAAATTTTAAGACCTCATGGCAACATACTCGAACAAAGCACTGGCACCTCACAGACTGTGCCATCGTCCATGTTTGGGATTGGTACGATGTTCTTCTCACACCTTTAGTGGCTAGTGCTGATGATTGCTGGACAAATCATTGCCTTATTCGATCCATGATGGCAATTAGGATTATCACCAATGAAGAAGTCAGAGGAAACAGATCTGATAAAAGATCAATGTGCAAGGCTTCATCAGACAAAGTGATTTCAGATTCATGGCAGATTCCTTTGGATCACTGACAGTAGACTCTGAAGATGTGGAAGAACACTGGTGTCAATTTGAAAAATGCTATCATTGGAGCTTCTGGAGCAATCATTGGCTACCAGACCAGGAAGCACCAGGACTGGTTTGCTGAGAATAATGTGGAAATTGAACACTTGATTGAGGCAAAAGGAAAGAAGATGCCTATGCCAAGGCAGAAGTGCAACGTAAAACAATGACTCTGAAAAAACAGTGGAGCACTGAGAAGGCACAAGAACTCCAGCATCTCACAGACATCAAAGATACAAGAGGTTTCTTCAATGCTATCAAAGATGTTTACGGACTGAGAAACCTTGGAATCAATCCCGAGACCAAAGGATTGTACCTAACTCATGAAAGACAATGAAGCCATTGCTTCTCGCTGGAGGGAGCACAACAATGAGCTCTTGAACTGCCCTTCCACTGTGGTCCTATAAAACCCTAGACCAAATCCCTCAGCAACAGCCTAGAGATGATCTTGCAAAATTTCCCACCCTGAATGAGGTCCAAGCTGCTATCATAGCAATGAAGTGCAACTAGGCAACTGGACTAGCTGGTATAGCCACCGAAGTCTTCAAAGAAAAAGTGTCAGAGCTCCACAGACAGCTGCACCACCTGATTCTCAAAATCTGGGATAGGGAGCGGATGCCACAAGATTTCAGACACACACTGTTTGTCTTGTCAAGAAGGGCAACAAGTCACACTGTGGAAACTAACATGGCATCTCCCTCCTGGCAACAGCAGGGAAATCTTAGCTTGAATCTGTGAGGACTCCTGCCACTCTCAGAAGAAATTCTCCCTGAATCCCTGTGTGGCTTCCAACTGTTCTGAGGAACAGCGAACATGGTCTTCACTGCCCAGCAACCTCAAGAAAAATGTCATGAACACAACCAAGCCTTATATATGAGTTTCATCAACTTGACCAAAGCATTCAATTCAGTCAATTGTAGCACCTGGTGGACTATCCTCTCAAAGATCAACTGCCCCAAAAAATTCATTAGCATTTTAAGGCTGCTTCATGAGAACATGACTGTCACAGTATTGAGCAGCAACAGATCTCAAAGCAACCCCTTTGAGGCCAAAATGGGAGTCAAGCACGGCTGCATCATTGCCCCACCACTATTCTATGTCTTCATTGCCATGACCCTTCACCTCTCAGACAGCAAGCTTCCAGATGGTGTGAAGATTGTCTATAGAATGAATGGGAAGCTTTTCAGTCTCGGGACAATGAAGGCTAAAAGCAAGACCTTCACAGACTCAATCATGGAGCTCCAGTATGCAGAAGACAGTGGTTATTGCTGTTTCTCCCACAGCCTTTCAGACCATCTTAAGTCCCTTCACTGAAGAATTCAAGAATCTTGGCTTCACACTGAACTGCAAAAAGACCAAGCTGCTCCACCAACCTTCACTGATGGGACAATCTCATGCAACTTCTATTGAAGTCAATGGTAAAGTGCTGGAAAATGTGGAGTACTTCCCATACCTTGGAAGTCATCTTTCCACTAAAGTCAGCATCGATGTGTAAATCCAGCATTGTCTGAGCCACACAAGCTCTGCTTTTGCCCTCCTGAGACAAAGGGTCTTCAAGAACCAGGACATCTATCCCAAGACAAAGCTCTTTGTATACTGTGCAGTGGTGATTCCAACACTTCTGTATGCATATGAAACCTGGACAACATACAAGCGTCATTTGAAGGCACTTGAATGATTTCAACACTGCCTCAGGAGAATCCTAAATATCTCTTGGGAGGATAGATGCACCTGTGTCCTGGAAGAGTCAAACATGACCAGCGTTGATGTCATTATCGTTCATCAACAACTTTGTTGGACTGGACACGTGTTTGGATGTCTGATCAGCATCTCCGAAAGCAGATTGTCCTTCCTTCCAATTTGGAAAACAGAGGAGTGCTGGGGGCCCAGTGGAAGTGATATAAGGACATGCTGAAGGTACGTGTGTTTTTTAAAAAAAAAAACAAAAAACCCAGCAACGGTGGTGACACCTGGGAGAACCTTGCCCAAGACCATCCCCAGTGGAGAACTGTAATCCATGAGGGGGTGGTGCAATTTGAGAGGTCCCACAGCAGTGAAGACAAGGAGAGGCAGAGAAGAAGAAAAGTATCAAATTTCTCCATGGCCCTCCCTCAACAGCTACTAACACCTGCGCCTTCTTTGATAAGATCTGCAGCTCCAGAAATGGGCTGATCAGCCATCAACAGACTCACAAATGAGAAGGTGACATGAATACATTTTACTCATTATCAAGTGACTGCCACCAAGTTGAGGTTAGAGATAATTGTACTAGTGTTCAGTAATTAAACTAAATTGGCTTACAAGAGGAGAAGTGGTTGGATGGGTGAACTCTGAATATGAAATTGAATGAAACCTCAGGTGTTCATAGATCCTACTGGACAGTTTAAATAGCACCTAGGAGTTTGTAAAACTCTGGGCAGCTTAAATAAAGCCTCAGGAGTTGACTAAGGGCTATGAGTCACTCTTTCTAGCAATTCAGGGATATTTTGGGGGAAAAAAACCCCAAGTCTAACCCAAGCTGAAATGTTTCAAGGGCCCCCAAACTTTTCCACCATACTGTGGAATAAGGAACTGTTGTTAAAATTGACAAATATTAAAAACCTATAGGTGTTTGTAGAGTGCTTCCTATGGTTGCAACACATTTATTTCAAAATATGAAAAACGTGTTTAAAAACTCCCCAATTCTTTGATATTTGCAAAGGACCCTCATTCAGGAGAAGGTTGCAGTGACATTGTTGCATGATGACTTACAGCTCAATGCTGTAAGAAGGCCCTACAGAGCTCTGATTTTCACTGAAACAGAAAAACAAAATGTATATTAAACTAAAAGGGAGGTGGGGAGCCAAAGCAGCCCAGTTATGCAGACAGCTTATTAAGGATTGTTTGTGTGTGGTGATTTACCGTATAATATTATAAGAAGGTTTAAAAAAAGGGTTAAAATGGTATAAAAAGCTCAGGGTTTTGGAGCCTCTCCTCTTTTCAACAGAAGCTATCTTGAGCTCAGGTGCTGTTGGACCTCAAGACCAGGTGGGTGGCTTGTTTTTAAATATGAAAATTTATATTCTATGTTATCACTCTCTCTATGCTGTCCTTGCTAAATAAGGGTGCCTGTCTTTCTTGCCATGTGTTCTGTACAGCACGGAATCAGCAGCTTCAAGCTGTATTTCAACAAACCAAGGTTAAAAGTATTTTTTAACTATGGTGGTCCTTAGTGTTGTTTGTTTGTTTGTTTGTTTTTTAAAAAAAAAGGTAGCACAAAGCTGCCATGTGTTTTGTGGAATAATACTTTGTTTTGCTTTTCCTTTATTTCATCAGCCCAAGTACACATGGAGAAAAACAGAACATCCCTGTGCCACCATGCCTTTAACCCATGGTAGAAGGTAACTATCTGTAATGGTTTTTTATGTGTTTTTTTCTTTTAATTAGTTGTGATGTTCATTTTGAGTTGAGTGCGGTGAAATATACTAATGTTTTTATGGGAGTTGTGGGTTTGGTTTTTTTTAAAGTACATGGTTACAAACTGCTGATTTAGAGTGTTTGCTGGGTTTCTTATTCTGTGCAAAACAAATGTTCAGTTTTGAGTTGGGGACCTATACTACAAAGCAGTTGAGTTTGTATTATTAAAAATGGGTGACTTGTCTGTTTTAAAAAGAGACAGAAATAAACCCATATCTTTGTTTGTTGTGCAGCTGGAAATGGATTATTTTGTCTAAAGCTATTTCTACTTAAACAGAGAAAACACATCCTCATGAGTATTTTCCTGTTAACTTTTCAAGACTGTTTCATGTGTCTTACAATAATGTATCCTCTGCAGTGAGGTCATAAAATGAGTGTCCCCTGGACCAGAGGATAAAGAAACTTAAAAGAAAAAGGAAAGACACTGGAAAGGAAAATTCACCAACTTTGAGACTTATAGACGGCTGAAGCCCAGTAAACCTATTATTGGTTAATTTAGAGGGTTTGTTTTTAAGTAAATACATACATGTGGGTAAGAGACATGATAAAGTGAAGTTTTATAACATCTCTTTTTTCCTTCCACCTCATTAGGCATGTGCAGCTCTCTTGGCAAAACTTCATTTGGAGTGACAGGGACACCTTCACCAGACCCACTGAAGCACCGGAATCTACTCAGAGACCATCAGTAATGACAAGGGCCACACAAACCAGCACAAAAGCACAAATGCAGCTTCAGGATAGTCCAAAACTCATACCAAAAGACTCTGGTAAAAAGCAACCACACTCCAGTTCCTCAGCAGTTAACACCACACCGACCCCTGAGGAAACTGTAAGCGAAAATGTCCACAGTCACAAACCTGGATCATACGCGCTGGAGGTTGTGAATAAAAAAAAAAAAAAAAGAACTGACAGTGCTTAGCATGAGGGGGTTACTCTTCATGAAGAAACTGATCTTTATTATGTATTAGCGTCTGGGTGCCATAAACTTAGCACAGCTATTTGTAATCATGAAAATACTTTGAAAAAATATAATGCTTCATACACAGAGCTATGGGGGGCTTTGTAAGATCAGGGGTGTAGAAGAAAGGGTGGCTACAAAACATCAAAAGGGCAAAAATGCTCTTATTAATTTGGAAAAATGCTTAATTCTCTAGAGGGTGGTTTTAAGCAGGCACAACAAGTCTTGGAAAGGGGTAACCTCAAAGGTCCCCACCAGCTAAGATGTAAATAAAAGGGAGGACAGCTTTTGGCAGATAAATGGATGGCTCCCAAAAAGTTTCAGGCCAGAACTGCTGCAAATTTTTTTTAAAAAAAAGACTAAAGAGGTAATGAGGAAAAAAAGCCCAAAAAGAAATGCCCCCTAATGGAGGCTCTCAGACTGAAAATGCTGAGGCAGAATCTGACCTGCGGAATGGTGAGTCTCACACAGAGGCTGATTTAAAAGACGCTGTAGATGAGTCCCCAGCTACTCCTGATGATCCCTCTGAGACTGACTCTCCAATAGCATCTGAAGTAGAAGATACCACTAGTGGGCCTGTAGAGGAACCCTCAAGTAACCCCGAAAATGCAGAGGTGTACATGGAGGAAGTGGGAAGTTGGCAGCATGAATTACCCAGATTTGGAGGGGCGATATATAGTGAGGAATTTCTTTTTGTTATCTTGAGTGAATAAATTCAGCTCAGCAGGCAGTTGAAGCCATACGCAGGGGGATACAGCTAGGTCTTGATGACATTAACAGAAGGGTAGGCCGTGATGATTTTATTCAGTTATGTTTAACAGCCCCAAATTTAACTAACCTTTGTTTTCAGTCAGAAGGACTAGGGAAGAACTATCTGCAGAGGATTTCTTAAATCAGGCCTCAAAGCTTTTACAGAGCAATAGAAAGGTGCACCTCAATGAGATGTTGTGCCTCACTGTGATAGCTGTATATAAAAAAAAAAACCAGGGGTTGGGGTGATTGTGGAGTTTTAAATTCTATCCTCAGCAGTCAAATCATCCATAAAAAGAGACAGTGTTTAAAAGACCTGACTTACACTGGTACCAATCTCTGTTTCACAGGTGGGCTCTTCGCAGTCATGCCCAACAGTAAATCTATGGATGTGGAATTGTTAGAGCGAGCGAGACAGTCACATGAGAAACTGGGGTGTTCAGATCAAAAAAAGGTTATGCTCAGTGACACAGCAGCATTTGAACAGCATTTAGGAGTCAGCATACAGGTGGTGCTTTATACTGCAAAAGGCAGATGAGGCTTTTTTTTTAAATGGGGGGCCCTGTGTACCCCAAAACTTTTTTTCATGCTGCTGCATGATGAACATTATTACAGGGTCTTGGATGCGAAAAAGTTGTTTGTTGTGAAAAATTATTGCTAGTTTTGCCACATTATGTGCAGTCACAAGCCCTCCTGCATCAACTACCTCATACATTACAAGGACTGCTTCCTTTTGTTTGTTCATAATTATTTCAGAAAGGACAATGAACATCCCCCCCACCTCTCACCCCCTTCTTTCTGTCCTATTTGATTAGTCAGTTTTTATTGCAATTTTTTTTTTCTTTTTGGTTCTCTGTACTTAGATGTCAGTCTGTACTGGAAATTAAATTGATCTGAAGAAGTGGGTCTGTCCCATGAAAGCTCAACACCAAAAAATCATGTTGTTAGTCTTTAAAGTGTTACATTTCTGCTGCTTTGGTTTGTTGGAGTACAGCCTAATATGGCTACCTCTCTGTTACTACGCCCTCTTGCAGGTATCATTGCCACGTCTGCTTGAGCGTAACTTGCTCCCACAGTGTGGCCGTGCAGCTAAGGTGTCCTAACTGTAGACTGTATTGTTACTCCAAAGAGTGCTTAGAGAGAGACAATAGACTGTGCATAGAAAAGACAAGTCAAATGCGATGTGTCAGTCTTATGCGGACAAGCAACACAGGTGCAAAGGGAGGCATTGTAAGCAGTGTCAGGGTTGGATCACCAGAGATGTAAATAGCCACCCGTGTTTTATGGATAGAGTAAAAAAATACTGACAATACTTTTTGGGTGAGTCAGGCTATCTTTTTATGATTTTGAATGCACTCAGGAGACTGGGTTGCACATTCCAATTACATTTTTGCTATGTCCTTAAACCCAAATAAGTCATGGTGAATTTAAGGGCGACCAGTGTCTTTCTAACTTTAAGACCTTTATTGGCGAAGAGTTCCGGGACTACGTTTTCCTAGCACACAGCTTCAAAGGTTATGACGTGTGCTTTGTTGTGAGACAGTTACTGAAGGAAAAGATGCAGGTAGAACTGATTACTCATGGTGGTAAACTAATGGGCATGAAAATGAAGGCCTTGACAATTTGTTTTATAGATTCTTTAAACTTCCTGCCCATGAAGTTTAGCAAGCTGCCACAGGCGATGGGGTTTGAAGAGTACAAAGGGTATCTCCTACATTTTTTTTTAACTCCTTAGAAAATCAAAATTATGTTGTACCTTTCCCTGGGGTGGAGCACTATGGGGTAGACAGCATGATACCCAGGGAAAAAGCAGAATTTCTCAACTGGTATCAGGACCATAGACATGAGACTTTTGACTTGCAGAAAGAGCTCACATATTACTGTCAGTGGGATGTTAAATTTTTGAGATGGGGCTGCATGGTGTACAGAGACATGATTATGAAAATGACAGAGATGGGAGATATAGTAGAGAGAGGCCCTGGTAAATTCACTGAGATAAAGCTGTGTATGGATCCTTTTGGCTACATAACCCTGGCATCTGTCTGCATGGTGATTGTACAAGTTCATGTTTTTTGGAGCCAAGCATGATAGCCTTCTCCCTCCAGACAACTCCCACAGGCAGAAAGAGATATTCAACTCCATCTATTCAGTGGCTTTTGTATATCTCTTACAAAGAAAATATACAAATACGACACACTTTATGGGTTGAGGATCTACAGGTAGTCCTCTACTTTTTAGATGGTTATGCTGCTGTTGGTAGGGTACATTCAGCCTTTGAATTAACCATGTGTTTTTTCCATGTCTGTGTCACCTGCTGTGGATAAAAAAGCACGGAACTCTATGACAGGGATGACTTTTGGGTTTCTTAATTACAAGACGCAGCTGACGACGGACTACCTGAAAAGGCTTGGTTTTGTAGTGAGGGCTCTCTGGGAACCCAAAGGGGGGAGGGTAATGAAAGAAACAGACAGGGAGCTTGAGGGTTTTTTAAACCGTACTCAATTGTCTCAGCCTCTCATGCCTATGGATGTTCTTTTTGTGGGGAGGACAAACATTATCTGCCTTATTTCAAACCCAACCCTGGGGAAGAAATCTGCTATTTATTTTACCAGCCTGTACTCTTTTGCAAACAAAACCAAAGAATACCAGATCGGACACCCCAATATAGTGTGACAACTTTGGACCCCTCACAAATTATTTTGGAATTGTGAAAGTTAGTGTGCCCCCTGTGAGGCCTTTTTTCCCTCCATTGTTACCAGTCAGAGTGGGTGGCAAGCTTGTGTTCCTGCTATGCCGAACCTGTGTGGAAACTAAGGAGTGGGATACTTGCATCCATACTGATGAGGAGAGTGCCATCCTCGGAGCTTGGTGCACAATGAAATTGAACATGGCTATAGCGAAGGGGTCCATGGTGGCTAAAATCTAGGAAATCTGGCATTTTAATGAAAAGTCCGACAAACTCCTTTCAGGGTACGTAAAATTACACCTTTATCAGAAACAAAAAGGCTTCAGGGTATCCCACCTGGTACACAGATGAAGACAAACAGAACAAGTACATTAACAATTTCTATCAAAAAGAATGCATGCATTTATGTCACCATGAGATCAGGTTGAACCCCACTAAGCACCAAATTGCTAAACTGCTTTTAAATTCTCTGTGGGGTAAATTTGGCCAAAGGACCAACCTACTCAATACCAGCATTGTGAGAGATCCTGATGAACTCTTTCAGTATCTGTTTTCTCCCAACTACAGGGTTTCACCCTGCGAGTTTATCAATGACGAATTTGTGTGCATGTCTTGGAAGCATGCAAAAGACCATTATTCAGTCTTGGGCAACACCAACATAGACTGTTTCACCACCGCTTACGCCCATTGAGAGCTCTAACCTCCTAGACAGGCTGCAGGTGGTACCACGACACCAACTTGGTGATATTTGTGAAAAGGGAGGGTGAGTAGAACCCCCACTCTGGGGAATTATTTAGGGGAGCTCACAAGCGAGATCCCATCAGATCAACTCATCATTGAGTTTGTGTCGGCAGGCTCAAAAACTTACAGGTACAAGTTGTTGGGAGGAGAGGGGTGTATGAAAGACAAAGGGATTACCCTGAACGTAGCAAACTGTGAAAAGATCAGCTTTGACAGCTTGAAAAGTTTTGTCTTGGCCTATAGCACAGGCCCAGAGAAGAACACCCTAAATAAGATAGAGGTGCAGCAGCCTTCAATCATCAGGAAAAAAAATCAGTGGCAGATAGAGACAAAGTCCCTTAAAAAAACACAGAAAGTCATTTACAACAAGAGGGTCCATGGAGAAGGGTTTAAAACCCTGCCCTATGGCTTTTGAAAAAAAATGGATACAAGGTGGAAGCACCATTTCTCTGTAATTCTCACAGGGCCTAGCAACTGCAGGACAACTTACTTTATAAAAATGTATTGGATAATGCTGAACAAACGCTGTCTGATCTGCCTGAGAACATTGTGTGGTGTTACAGATTCTGGCAACCATTGTATAAAGAACTGCTTTGTAAATGTCCCTTTATCAATTTTGTTCAAGGGCTGCCTGGTGCTCTGGATGATGACTGTTTCCTACCACTAAAGTAAATATGGTTATCACAGATGATCTGATGAACTGTCCTGGTAAAAGTGGTGAAATTGAAAAAGCCTTTACCAAGTAAGTGCATCACAGAAACCTGAGCATTACGAATCTTGTTCAGAATGTATTTTGTCCAGGTTGGGGGGCGGGGGAAGAGTCACACAATTAACTGAAACTCTAAGTAGATGGTTCTGTTCAAAAACCCCAGAGATAAATTACAAACTGCTATGCTTGCTCAGCAAACGTACCCCGGCAAAGCTCAATTCTTTCTAGAAGTTTTTGAGGATGCTACCAAAAGACCTTATGGCTACTTGGTGGTGGCCTCCATGTCAGAAGCTTATAGGCTAAGAACCAGTCTTTTCTCTTCAGACTGGCTGGTGGTTTATACTTTGAAAAGAACATCAGCTGGGTATAAAAAGAAATGATTTATCAACCCACCCCATGAACGGTAGGGTTGCCGACCAAAAACACATCTAGCTGCGTGAAGAGAAACCTGGCCCTTTTAAAATTACTTAGCCAATTGTCCCTGAAGCAAAGAAAGGCTATACTGTGTTTGGCCTCTGATGATTTAGTAGCAGCTATCTCAGAAATAGCACTCAGTATCTTAAAAAGAAATGTGCCTTTGATGCAGACGCAAGTGCGTGTGCTGAAAAAGAAACGCATGCTTATAAAAACTTTGCCTAATACAAGGGTCTCAAAGAAAGAAGCGCTCTGGGCGATTTATCGGCCCTCCGTTAAGTTTTGCTATCCTTCTAATAATGGGGCTTTCGACTAACTGATGATGGTGTATGCAGAAAAAATGTACCTGGTGCCCAGCCACCAGTTGAAGCAATTAAGGGCTCCTCCTCCACTGGAGGAAATGATTGCAACTCAGTTACTGAAATGTAGTCTGTTCTTCAAAGGACTGATTTAGCTAAATACAACAATGCTAAACTCTACAGCACCGAGCTTGAGGTACCTAATGTTCATAAGGCAAAGCGATGTGGATAAAGGCAAAATAAGTCTGTTTCTACTGGGACAGGTATAGAGTGTGACTGAGGTGTTTGCTGTTTCTGGAAGTTTGGCAGACAGTGTTGTTCAGGAGGTATTGGGTAACATAAATAAGCGTAATAAGAAAAATGCCTTGGTGCTGCTAAATAAACTGGGTTAGAATAAAAATCTCTCTGCCTGGAACAATAAAGGGGCGTTAGTGTACAAAAGCTTGGTGATTAATGGTTCTAACACACTTGACTTAGTCAGGGCCATCACCCAGATGCATTCTGTTCCTAGCAAACATGTTCCTAAAGGATGGGATGTGTTTCTGAAGGCCATGACGGAACTGAACGTACCATCTTCCATCATGGGCAGAGCAACCAACAGGCTACGTCTACACGTGCAGCCAACATCGAAATAGCTTATTTAGATGTTGCGACATCGAAATAGTCTATTTCGATGAATAACGTCTACACGTCCTCCAGGGCCGGCAACGTCGATGTTCAACTTCGACGTTGCTCAGCCCAACATCGAAATAGGCGCAGCGAGGGAACGTCTACACGTCAAAGTAGCACACATCGAAATAG
Source organism: Carettochelys insculpta (assembly GCF_033958435.1). Taxonomy (NCBI): domain Eukaryota; kingdom Metazoa; phylum Chordata; order Testudines; family Carettochelyidae; genus Carettochelys; species Carettochelys insculpta. The sequence continues at coordinate 67,272,309 of NC_134139.1, read as the reverse complement.
GGATGCCAGGCACAGCTGCAGACAGGGTCACAGGGCGGACTCAACAGCCAGCCGCTCCCTTAAAGGGCCCCTCCCAGACACAGTTGCACTAAACAACACAAGGTACACAGAGCTGACAACTGGTTTCAGACCCTGTGCCTGCAGCATAGATCCCCAGCTGCCGCAGAAGCAGCCAGAAGCCCTGGGCTAAGGGCTGCTGCCCACGGTGACCATAGAGCCCCGCAGGGGCTGGAGAGAGAGCATCTCTCAACCCCCCAGCTGATGGCCGCCATGGAGGACCCAGCAATTTCGACGTTGCGGGACGCGGATCGTCTACACGGTCCCTACTTCGACGTTGAACGTCGAAGTAGGGCGCTATTCCTATCTCCTCATGAGGTTAGCGACTTCGACGTCTCGCCGCCTAACATCGAAGTTGGTGCTGCTACTTCGAAGTAGCGTGCACGTGTAGACGCAGCTACAGTGATCTTTTGGAATACCTGAAGGCCTTGATCACTGCTACGGGGGGAGACCAAGAAACAGTGATCCATTTTTTGCTTCCTAAATATGAAAATTAGCTAAAATATCTGAATGGCTCAGTGTGTGATATTTTTCACACTCTAAAATGGTGATGTTTTGCTTTAAATAGAACACTTCTATGCTTTTTAAAAAAAAATCCGCATTTTTTTTCTGAATTGGCCGTAGTTTTTAACTACAAATATTAAAAAAAAAAAAAATCCAGTCATCAATTGCCTTTAACCCCCCTTCTGGGGTGCTTTATTGAGCCACATGGCTATGAAAGTCATTGCAAGAGACATGTCTGAGCTTGCTGAAACATGTTTTGAGCAAGACTAGGCATGCCTAAGAATTTAAATTTAGTTTTTACAAAATTCATCACCATCTGGTCACCATCAAGTCATTAGAATACAATTTTAAAATCTGGTCTAAAGATAAACCCTTGGTACAGTGATGCAAGTAAACCACACAGCGCTAGCCACAGGCCATGCAGCTGGGGTCTTGCAGTTGTCAAGTACGAAACATGACACCGGTGATATTTTTGTTTAAAAATTCCCTAATGCTTTCAGGAAACAACACACTGTTGGGGGGATACCCATGTGAGTCAAAAAACTCTCCACGGTTATGCTGCACCAGAAACGAGGCGAGCCAGTGTTCACCTGGTTGGTCATGTGGGTGCATGTTGACCACCAAACTTAGGGAGCTCTGAGACGGCCGGCCTCCAGGGAGCCAGTTGCAAGGGAACACGTCTAAGAAATTCTCTTTTGTGTAAAGGTCCATTGATAAGACACATGAGGTGCACGGTGTCCATAGTCACACGTAATCGAACAGAACATTCACCTGGCTGCAGGGTGAACAGCCAGCTTGCTTTTGAAAGCTAGCGGGGGCTGCGCGAGGTCACAGGTTAGGAGTCTGTGACTGCGTGGACCAGGCCCTGCAGCCCCCTACTGGAGGCTTGTGGCCTTGCCACATCCGAAGCCAGAGAAGCCATAGAGAAGTATTCTGAGCAGGCTAGTGTAGCTGCAGAAGAAGCAACCAGTCAGGAGCCAGAAAGGCCTATAAAAGGAGCTGAAGGACCAGACAGCAGTCAGGTCCTCTGGAGACTTCAGCTGGAGCAGGCTGGCTGGGAGAGCAGCAGCACCGTGGATAGCTCCATGTTGTGAGTTTAGTGAGACTGATGTACTATGATGGGACTCTTAAATAACCCTCTGAGGAGAGAACGAGGTAGCAGTCTCCAGGAGGTGAATCCCTGGGGAAACCACTCTTTCCCAGAGTGGGAAGCAGACTAAGGCAATAGACTCAGAGACACTATACAGAGGGCACCAAGATGGGCCCCTGTTAAATATGTACCCAGCAGAGGCTGCTGTGATCGCACACAGGATGTGTGACTCGGCCAGAGGGCTGACTTGCTGATGAGGTTTACGGCTTTGAACAGGAGAAAGTGCAGGGACACACACTCCGATGGTGGGGGCACTTGCTGGGGGTGAGTGCTGCCCCATTACAGGGCCCAGTGAAAAAGTCTTGAGGGCCTGGGTGAGGAGTGGGAGGGGCGTACCCCCTTGCAGGACCCACTCGAGATAAGAACCCACTGAGAAAAGGAAAGCTGGAGAACAGGTGTGGGGGGGGGGCGGTCAGTCGGGAGAGCCTTATGCACTGACTGACTGCTCAGGGATCCATCCAGCGCCCCTAGCTGTAGTGCAGAAAGTCTCAAATTCTGGTGGTTTGTGTTAGAACTGTTGTCCAGTGAACTAAATGGGCTCCACCCTCTGCACACAAAGGTGTGAGTTGTGTAGCAGGGGCTCTGCAAGGAGGTCTGTTGCCTTGCCAGCTAGCACGGATCTGGTCACTGATAACAGCTTCCAGGTCTGGAGGAGGCCCTTGTGGATGACTGAAAGTTCAGAGAGGTCTTGTGGAAGAATTCTTAAATGGAGATAACACTATGAATCAATGAACTCAACCAGCCTGGGATGGCTAAATCTATATCTGCATATGATTTCACAAGCGAATGCTGCAAATACCCCTGGACCCAGATTCCAGAGGAAGACATCCGTGGCCAGGCATTTGGGGCTTTTTCAATTTATAGCTATGTCCTTTGGATTGTGCATGGCCCCAGTCACATACCATTCATTTATGGATTGTGTCCTAAGCTACCGCAGCCAGTTTGCATGATTGGGATGATTTTTTTTGTTTGGATTTTTTATTTGGATGATATTTTTGCACAGTTTGGCAGTTGTTTCTGCTACACCTGGCCTCAGTGTTGCAATCACTGAAGGAGGCAGGACTCACTGCTAATCCACAAAAGGGCGTGTTTGGGGTGTAGGAAATCCACTGTCTGACAGGGAATGGCTGGGTTCAATTGCTGCAAAGTTATACAGTAAGGAAGACCTCGTAGTTCCCACTGCCAAGAAACAGGTTCAGGCTTTCCTGGATCTAGCTAGTTCTTACTAAAGTATTGTGCCCCACTTCATGACACTTGCAGAATCATTGACAAACCTCATGCCGGCCTGCCTACAGCCATTCTAGACTCCATCGCACACCAAGCAGTGGGCCCACATGTAAAGCCTGACACTTGGGCAGTGCTATGCATGTGCTGGCTGGTGACCAGCAAGCTGACGGCTGTGCTGTCGGATGTGCTCTTCCATCACAGCCAGGGCTTTCATATGCTCACCTGGTGGGGTTGCAAACTGTCTAATCAGGCAAAACCAAAGATGATCCCCACTTCTGCCCTCACTGAGCATGGACAGAGGGCTGGGGTGCAGGAGATGGCGTAGGGTCTGGGCGGGAGTCTGGGTGCTGGCTCAGGTCTGGGCTGGGAGGAGGCAGCATGGGAGGGGATGATGTGGGTGGCACTTACCTCAAGCAGCTCCCCAAAGTGACCATCATGCCCCTCTGGCAGTGGCTTCTAGGTGCATGGGTGGCAGGGGCTGGAGCTGGGAGGCTCCAAGTGATGCCACCTGCAGGCACTGCCCCTTGGCAACAGTTGTCGGCAATGGGTGCTGTGGAGTTGGAACCTGGGGCAGAGGCAGTGTATGAAGACACTGACCCAGGGGCCACGGGGATGGTGCTGGCCACTCCCAGAAGTGGTGAAGAGTGAGGCAGGCAGGAAGCCTACCTTAGCTCTACTGCAAGGCTGGCAGTGCCAACCAGCAGATCCCTTACTGTAAATTATCTAGGTCCCTTGGACATTGCCCTCTTTGCCCTCGACCCAGTCATCAGGCCTGACCTCATGAACACAGGCTGGTAGACAATTGGCTATAACAAGGCCTTTATCTAATAAAGGTTATCCCCAGCCGACAACCTGTGCTATGGTATTGGGACTTTTCACTCCTGTTTTATATTCCAAATGAATGCTGCCACAGTTGGACTGGCAGCAACACCAGTACCAATGCCCTAACTCTAAACCAAACTCTAACCCTGGAAGCTGAGGCCATGAGAGACATGATATTTTATCATTGAGAAAGGTCACTAGCCATCTAATGAGCTGTGAGGGCACGAGGCTACTACCGGTTAAGGATGCTTTTGATCTAGTAGCAAAGTATCCAGCCCCTAAATGGTTTTAGATGATGAAGGATATTAAACCTCACATTACACAGTGGCATGTGGCTGCTACCCTTCCCTCTTATTTTCTCTGTACATGATTGGATCAACTCAACTAGAAAACAGTGTGGTTTGGCTACATGACCCTCTAAACAATGCTTTCAATTTCTCTGGTTGCAAACTACAGATAATTGTAAATGCATCTTTAGAGAAGGAGGTGAAATAAACACCAATGCGAGCTGATACTTGGTACTCGGTTACCACCAGATCACTTATAAAGCAGATAAAATAAAGCATTTATTTCATTACATAATTTAATAATTTGCCACGCACAGTTAAAGAAATTGCAAACCCTGAAAGCTGAGAAACAGTAGGTTTCATCTACTGTAAATAATACAATTTTAGGCATACAGGTTGAAACTCTCTCAGCTGGCAGTTTCTCATCCAGCCTTCTGCGTGTATAATACACATCACAATATTCCTATGTGCACCTAGTTCTGTAAATATTTGTGTACAGGAGTAATTTTACTCATTCAGATAGCCTCACTGGTGTCACCAGAAGTACTCATTTGTTTTCAGGATTGAGCAAATTTGATCACCACAGAGAGCAGAAATCTGCGACAGCATCCCTGACCCACTCCAATTTTGTGGAATTTCTGTACAAATTCTCCAGCGATTTTGTTTTTATTTCTTAGCCAAATATTTTAGAAGACACAGTTATGACACCCAAAAGATGATTAGCTCATATGGGACATTAAAATGAGCTATTTCTGCAAAGCCAACTTTTATAGTATATTTACGGCATCCTTTAGCAGCAGTCTGGTTATGCTCTGGCTGATACAGTGACACAACTGTGGTGCAGTAGCTATGCCACTATAGAGCCATGGTGAAGATGCTTCCTATGGGATGGGAACTGCTTCTTCTTCACAGTAGGAACTGCCCCTTGCTGAGTGATGGTAGGTAGGTTGATGCAAGGAGTCTTCCATTGGCCTGCCTGCATCTGCCCTGGAGGAGGAGCTAACCCTGAGCACTGTTGCTATGTTGACCTAACTTTTAAATATAAACCAGGTATAAGGCCTACTCCGCATTATAATAGCTGTGCTGGAAAACCTTTTCTCTAAAGTGATGGATTTTTGCTCCAGAATAGCATGCCGCCATAGGGTGCTATCTGGAATAGGTATTGAAGAACAGTTTATTTTGCAAGAGCTGTTCTGGTCAATTTCCTCATGTAGACAAGACTTACAATTGTTTGACTATGCAAAAGTATATCAGAATTATTTACACTTTGCAAACTCAGGTCTGCCAATGGGGTGTGGGGGGCACAGAGGGGCAGTTGCCCCTGTCTTTCATAAGCTACATTTTGGTTCCAAAGGTTGTCATAGCCGGGGTGGTAGTGGGGATAAGCTCCCACTATCTATAAAATGCTCCCATGCGTGCGCCTCCAATAGCCTCTGACAGCCGAAGTCCAGCTCCTGGCCTTCACGTGTGGCTTAGTTTCTAAGCCCGGCGAAATTGTTTGCACTGAGAGGAGAAGAGGCGAAGGCGGGTGGCTGGTGCCTTCAAACCAGTTGCTTCAGGCAGATGGGGCTCGTCAGCCTGGGAAGGCCACCCACCTAGGAGAAGGAAACTCTGATTTAAAACCTCCGCTGCCTTGCGGCGATACCTAGTCATGGGAAAGGCTTCGGGAGTAAACCCTGAGGAAAAATCCAGAGATGGAGCCCCTAAGGCAGTTTGAGGTTGTGCTCAATCTCACTCTGGCAGCTCCTGCGACGACATTGGTGCCAAGCTGTACTGGCTTTTGCCTTTCCCTTGGATTACATCAGTGGCGTGGAGAGGGGGAACCTGCTGCTGGGCGTCAGCTGGTTCTTCAAACTTACTTGCCCAGGCCTGCGCCCTGGAGAGGACACTCCGGCATCGATTTCTGAGCGGTGACACAACATGGGAAGCAGCAGTTACCGGTATTAAGCCACTGCGCTCGACTGGCGTAGAGTGAGGTGCCAGGGGTTGCTTCCAACGGTGGGAGAGGTCTTGGGATCTCATTGGGCAGCTACCGCCCGCCTCAAGCTGGGCAGCTCCCAGCCAAGTAGGTGCTGCCTCGCCATGGTCCACTTGCTCCACTGGGTGTGTGGGGCTTAGGGAATCACCGACAGGTGGCTCGTTAACCTTACACCAGGCAAAACAAATGAACAACAAAATAATCCAGACCTACAGAGCATTAGTAACCCCCCAGAAGACAGCAATCATTAACAACGAGCTGAGAAGACTGCGGATGGACATTGTGGCCCTCCAGGAAACAAGGCTATCATCCTCTGGATGTCTCAGGGAGAAGGACTTTTCCTTTTTCTGGCACGGGAAGCCTCCAGAAGAGACCAGGGAACACGGTGTTGTCTTCGCAATCAGAAACAGCCTAGTTGGCTCAGTCATACCACCAAATGTGGGAACTGAGAGAATGCTGAAAATCTGTCTTCAAACACCAGTGGGCATGGTCAACATCTTCAGCGTCTATGCGCCCACTTTAACTTCTGCCCAGGAAGCTAAGGACAAGTTCTATGATGAACTTAGCATTGCTGTCAGTGAGGTACCTTCCCATGAGCCGCTATTCATCCTTGGCGACTTCAACGCCAGTGTTGGCAGCGACCACCACAGCTGGCCATCCTGTCTGGGACAGTTTGGAACAGGGAAGATGAATGAAAATGGACAGCGCCTCCTTGAACTCTGCTCCCAACATGACCTCTGAGTAACCAATACCTTCTTCAATGTCAAACCCTAGCACAAAATTTCATGGCAACACCCAAGATCGAAACATTGGCACCAGCTTGACCTCGTCCTCACCAAACGCAGCCGTTTAGGTAATGTCAGGGTGACACGTAGCTACCACAGCACAGACTGCGACATTGACCACTTGCTCGTGTGTAGTTAGGTGCACATCCAGCCGCGAAGATTCTTTTGCTCCAAAAAGGAAGGGAGGCCGCGCATTGACACTGGCAAGACTTGTGACCCTTCAAAAGTATGCGAGTTTGTCCAAGCACTTGAAGAGGCCTTGCCCCACCCAGATGACACTGATATCAGCAAGAGATAGGAACAACGACGGGACGCTATCTATAATACTGTGATATCTACCTTTGGGAAGAAGACAGTCAAGTCTGCTGATTGGTTTGAAGCCCACCCTGAAGTGCTGACACCCCTGATTGAGAAAAAGAGACAGGCACTGGCTGCATACAGGTCCTCTCCCAGTGAGGTGAACCTGCAGGCGCTCCGGTCTGCTCGGAGTCAAGTGCAGCAGGTTGCTCGGTGGTGTGCCAACGATTACTGGCTCCAACTCTGCTCCAAGATTCAGCAGGCCGCGGACACTGGTAACGTGTGAGGAATGTATGATGGGATCAAGCAGGCCATTGGTCCATCACAAAGAAAGACTGCCCCACTTAAGTCGGCCACAGGCGAGGTCTTGAAGGACAGAACCAAGCAGATGGAATGCTGGGTGGAACACTACTCACAGTTGTACGCCAGAGAGACCGTAGTTACAGAGAGAGCCCTGAATGCCATCGAGCCTCTGCCCACCATGACTGAACTCGATGCTGAGCCCACCTTGGAGGAACTCAGCGATGCGCTAAAAGCACTCTCTTCTGGAAAAGCCCAAGGGAAAGACAGTATTCCCTCAGAAATCCTCAAATGCGCCAACGGTACCCTAGTTTCAGAGCTGCATGGAATACTTTGCCAATGCTGGAGAGAAGGCAGTGTACCGCAAGATATGAGGGATGCTAACATCGTTACTGTCTACAAGAACAAGGGTGACAAAAGTGATTGTAACAACTATCACGGCATCTCCCTTCTCAGTACCGTGGGGAAGCTATTTGCACGTGTTGTTCTGAAGAGGCTCAATGTTCTTGCGGAGAGAGTCTACCCTGAGTCTCAGTGTGGGTTCAGAGCTGAACGGTCCACCATAGACATGGTTTTCTCTGTTTGGCAACTACAAGAAAAGTGCAGGGAGCAGAACAAACCTCTGTATATTGCCTTCATCGACCTGACCAAGGCATTTGACCTCGTCAGAAGAAAAGGTTTGTTCACGATTCTGGCTAAGATTGGCTGTCCCCCAACTCTGACCAGCATTATTAGGGCCTTCCATGAAGGCATGAAGGGGACCATCGTATACGACGGATCCACATCCGAACCCTTTGAGATTCTCAGTGGAGTGAAGCAGGGGAGTGTGCTGGCTCCAACACTGTTCGGCATCTTCTTTGCAGTTTTGCTCAAATATGCCTTCGGAACTGCTGCAGAGGGCATCTCTCTCCGCACGAGAACGGACGGTAACCTCTTCAAACTGTCAAGGCTTAGAGCAAAGACCAGGGTGCTTACGAAGTGTCTAAGGGAGTTCCTTTTTGCTGATGATGCAGCTATTGCTGCTCACACTCAGCAAGAACTGCAGTCACTCATAACTCGCTTTGCGGATGCATGCATGGATTTTGGCCTCACAATCAACTTAAAGAAGACCCAGGTGATGGGCCAAAAAGTGGGTAATGAGCCATCTATCAGCATGCCAGACTACGAACTGGAAGTCGTCCATGAGTTCGTGTACCTAGGCTCGACGATCTCGGACAACTTGTCACTTGATAGTGAGATCAACAAGCGCATTGGAAAAGCTGCCACAATGTTCTCCAGGCTGACGAAGAGAGTATGAGCTAACAATAAGCTCACTGTACACACCAAGGTGCAGGTCTACATAGCCTGTGTTTTGAGCACACTGCTGTACGCCAGTGAAACATGGACTTTGCACTCAAAACAAGAGCAGCGGCTCAACACATGCCACACGCGCTGCCTTAGGCGCATACTCGGTATCTCATGGCAGGACAAGGTCCCCAATAGCGCAGTGCTTGAGAGGGCAGGCACCGCCTCCATGTTCACCCTTCTCAAACAGAGGCGTATGCGCTGGCTGGGCCATGTCTCACGCATGACGGATGGCCGAATACCGAAGGACCTCCTCTTCGGCGAATTGGCGTCTGGAAAGAGGCCGAAAGGGTGACCTAAATTGCACTATAAGGACACGTGCAAGCACGACCTCAGCGCTCTCTCTATCAGTGTGAACACCTGGCATTCGCTCGCCTCAGACAGGCATGCCTGGAAACAGGGAGTGAAGGAAGCTCTTGCTATTTATGAAACTACCTTGGTGAAGGAAGCGGAAGACAGGAGAGCCCTCAGGAAGATCCGTGCCCGTGATACCAGAGCGACATCTGCCTACTGCTGCTCACAGTGCGGAAAGGACTGCCGCTCCCGGATTGGATTGCACAGCCACAAAAGATGCTGCTCGAATCAGTCCAACGGGGGCACAAACCCATGATCCCTCGGGATCGAAGGATGCCTACTCCTACTTTTTGGCACTGATGGTGGCTGGTGCTCTGGGCCCCTTTAAAGTACTGCAGCTGTGCTGCCTTGCCCTTTGCACAGCTCTCAGGCAGGTTGGGAGGGGGCAGTGCCACAGTCCAGGTGGTATTAAGGGCTTGGCCCCACCCCTTCTGCCCTTGGCTTCACCTGTTCCAGAGGTGCAAAGCTGAGCCCCAGTCCCAACTTGCCCTGGGACCCAGGATGGCTGTTGGCCCCACTGTGCATACTTAAAGGTTGTTCTTGCACAGTGCTCTGCCAAATGAAAAGACTGTGAGGACGTTAGAAAAGTGAGTTAATTTGTATGTTTTTAACAGTAAGATTTATCCTGAAATGGTTTATAAATTAAACTTTAAATCGAAGTGGTAAAAATTAGCTTCTAAAAACCCAGCTGCGATGAATGAGGAAGTTTATGCTTCACTTAGGACTTAATTCTGCATCATCATGTCAGTGGGCGTTTTCCCATAGATTTTAATGGAAACAAGATTGAACTCTTGGAGCCTGTTCTAAATCTAATTGAAATTCTTTCATTGATTTCAACAGGCATTGGATCAAACCCTCAAACCCAAAACCTGTTCCATTAACATCAATGGCTCTTGCAGGTTGACTTCAGTGGAACCAGGAATTATTGTTTCGTACTATAGTTTCAGTCTGTTTGCAGAATCACAAGAACATTGCTGCATAAAATGATATTCTGGAAAAATATCTTGCAAAAACAGATGGTCTAGCATTCTTAACAAATAAATGAAAACTTAACTTCTGGGGAAAACAGTTAAATCCATGGTAAGAGCTTAAATCTATTTATGGGTTTTCTCATGCCTAGATTTGTTGTTTTCCTGATGATCACTAACATAGTGATTGCAGCAATGTATTGATGTCCAAGAACAAGTTAATAAAAGTCCTCATAAAGAAAAAAAACCCTGCCATATGCCATGAGAATAGAATGATTCTCAAAAATGGTGCGAGTTATATTAAAAGCAAGTCTGACTTTTTTTGCAAATGACCCTAAATTTGCTACCATCTAAAGCGAGATAATGTTCACTGTCAGTCCAGAGTTAGGGCTACCTCTGACTCCTTCAGTTGTCTTTTTTCAACTGCACGTCCTTTCAGTCTTTAACCTTTTTCTCCTTAGCGTGAAAACTTGCAGTTCTCCCATTTGCAGACTGTGTGCTGGGATGCAGTCCCCTGTGCACCAACTGCAATTGCTCAGCAGACCTGGCTGGGTTCAGGTCTTGCAAACCTTTCCTTTGGGAACTTTGAATGGCGTGTGAATACAATGACTTTTCTGAGCACAATATTATTTAATCTTAACAGTAGGAAGAACACCTAAGAAAAATGAGGGGTTTAACACACCAGACAGTTTACACATGTATCTGACTTCCTAAAGCTGTCCTGAATAACCCTCCATCTGAGACTGAGGGTCAGTCTGCCCTCCTGCAGTCTCTGCCTCTCTCTCCCTCACTCTTTAACAGTTGGCTTTTCTTTCTCTATCTCAAAGTTCTTTGTCTTTTCCTATGTCTCTTAAAGTTGGTAGCACCAATTTATGTTTCCCATTCGGGGAGTGGGGCAGGGAGGTGGTTGTGGTGGTGGTGGATGATAAGTTTAAAAGCAGTTGGCTCTTTGCTTTATCCTTTCTTATCAGTAAATGGAGTGGCTATCAGAAGTATTGTTCATTCTCCTTTCCATGTGCAGCCTATCCCTATGCCTGATCTAATCCCTTGTGTTTATGTAGCAAACTATCTAACAGATGATCATGTAATATTCATAAAATATTACAGACATTTTCCAAGTCCTTCACAGTCCCATCCCATTATGACTGCTTAATTGACAGCCTGAAGTCAATTACTTTAGCTGTCTTTCTGTAGCTATTTGTACTTTCATATGGCCCCCTTCACTGTAGTATCTGAGTACTTCCCCAAGGATGAAAAAGCCCCATGTTCAGTGACAGTATATGTTTATCAGGCTATCTTCCTTCCTTCCTTCTTTCCTTCCTTATCTGTAGGAGTAATAATTAGATTAGTTTATAGGATTTGTTTTCTTTTGTTTATTTGCTTGTCTAAGTTGGATTATGTTGTGTGTCTGGGATGAGTGTGAAGAAGTTATTGAAGAAAAACTAAACTGCAGGAATGAGTTCTGAGTTCAATTACGAATCCTTTGTAAAGGTAAATTCCATTGTCTAAGCCCAGCTCCTGTGGAAATTCTGTCTACTTTAGTCATGAGTGTCCTTCTGTTGGCTGACAATTTCCTTGTTCTGGTAGAACAGATGCTGTAGGAGGTAATAATCATAGAAGGCAAGGCGATCAGTCAGCTAGTTAGGCTTTGATTATTGGAAAACTTGAACCTGACTCTGTATTCAGTGGAGCACCAGTGCAGAGAGTGAAGAACTGGAGAAGTGTTCTTAACAGTGCATGTTGCTAAGCAGATGGGCTATTGCAGTTTGTTCCAGTTGGAGTGTTCTCAAGGGCTCTGGCTTAGTTTCTAGATATAATGAATTACAATAATCAAGCCTGGAGGTTACAATACATGGATCACTGTGTATCAAAGGATGGGACACAGCTACTTGGGTCATTGCAGTAGTGGCTCTCAACAGTGAGGATGCTAGAATGTTGGTAAGTACCTAGAAACGTGTCACTCTCCCAGTTAGTATCATCCCTGTTTTGTCTAGGTCCAGCTTTTGACAGCCGGGCTGCTTTTACCCAGGTGCTAATTTTGATAGGCAAGGAGAAATCTGCAGGTGGTGGTGGCCTGGGGTTCAAGTTTAATGTGAAAGAGAGGGAATGGTGCTCTCTGCATATTGCTGATATTTCAGTCCAAGTTGTCTCACCACCTGTCCCAAAGTCTTCATGGAGATATCAAATAATATTGCAGAAAGGATGGAGTCTGGTGGGATTCAAAGTTGAGAGATCTGAAGGTAGAAGAACTCTTAGCCATAAGAGCTCTCTGGGTTCAGTTTGAGATGAAGGATCTGAGCTACTTCTTTTGGAAAGGGGGAGAGAAGTATTTGAAAATCAGTAGACTCAAGTGCAGCTGAAATGTCCAACATTATTAGTATGGATATGTATTTAGTCCTGAGTTGGAAGGAAGTTACCCATACAGGCTCTTTCTGTACCACACCCTCACCAGAGGCCTGACTGAGAGGGAACGGGAATTCTGACACCTTACTGGTGGCATTGTAGATTTTTGTGTGTGGTTTTTTTCCCTCCAACCTGCTTAGAAAAAGGAGATTCAGTATTGCTCAGTAGTTTTGGAAGTTCTCTTTTGTAAAATAAAAGTTTTGTTTAATACTGCTTGTATAAAGCATGAGGGAGACACCCCTGTCTTTATGGATACCATATGTGCCATAGTTCATCTGCTTGATATTAGTCTGTGAGGCTTTTGGTGAAAACAAAGAGGAAACAATTGGGGGAGGGATAGCTCAGTGGTTTGCTCATTGGCCTGCTAAACCTAGAGCTGTGAGTTCAATCCTCAAGGAGGCTATTTAGGGAGCAGGGCAAATAGATGTCAGGGATGGCGCTAGCTCCTGGCAAGAGGGCAGAGGACTGGGCTAGATGACCTCCCGAGGCCCATTCTAGGAAGTGTGTGAGAGTAAGAATATCAAATATCATTAAGGACATGACAAGGGATCTAAAAACTGGGATAATCCCACCTACTTGGTTTCTGTCAGGCTAATGGGTTTATTTTTTCCAGATCTTTATCTGCAGTCAAATGGACACTAAAACACTAAGACCCTTCATCAAGAGGAACAAAGAGTGAGTGGGCAGCAGTACCTGGAGGTGAATCTTTGACAGAGATAGTCTGATAGAATAATCCATATGCTGAAAGTCTCTCTCAAGCCAAGCATAGGCACGTTTGGTCCAAGCGGAATTTACCAACGCTTGTAGGGAGAAGAACCAAATGTAGGTAAGATCCATGTATATAGGCCTTTTATTTTTTACTGCTTTCCCCTGCTTGCAATGTATCTGCAGGTGAATAAATAACATATTGTTTTGACGAAGCTGTTTATAAGTCAATTTAACCAGTTTGCCAGTCATGGGGTCCTGGAGGAAAAGGGTTTACAGGTACGCCCACTGACAGGGGTGGAACAAAGAGGGCAACTGCACAGGGACCCAGCATTTCAAAGGGGCCTGGAGCTCCCAGCCACCACCACTGCTGCAGTAGTAGTGGCAGCAGCTGGCAGCCCCGGCCCCCATTAAAACACCAGAGGAGCATCACTCTGTCACTCTGCATGGCTTCTAAGGACTGGGAGGGGGCCAGCACTGTGCTCTAGGCAGCACTATGGGCCGACCTCCCTTGGGCCCACCCTTCTGCCTGAGGCCCTGCCCATCCAGGACATGTAGCCAGCTGCCCACACACACTTTGCCCACAGGCCCATGGTGGCTGTCGGCCTGCTGTTTACAGGTGCCAAACACCATCGGGCCTTTCATATTATTAAAACTAGTAGTGAGGGGAGGTGCAGCTCAAAGATCTAGTCTGAATGTGGTAGGACTGTGTGGCTCCACTCAGAGATGGGTGGAGACAACAGCACCTGTCATAAGAGGGGGGCATAAAAGAGGAACTAAAAAAAAGGTCTTGCACTCAGCTCACGCTGCTCCTGTGACAACTTGTTTGGGGATGAATGACTATACCTCTGTTGATAGGGAATTTACCAATCTGCTAGTACAGGTTTCAGGTGTTCATTCTTTTACCATGTAGGAACTGCAGGGGTCAGTCACAAGTGGTGAGCCTGATTACTGTTGCTGCTTCCCTAACTAGTTGTGTGAATGAAATAAACCCTTGAAAAAGGGTATTCTTATTCATGGCGAATCATCAAGATGGACCCAGAGTAGGTAAAGGCCATCTGCTAAGCTTCTATGTTCATTTCTGCACTATTCTAGAGTTTGCATGTTGATATGAAGGCAAGTGTCTATGCTCAGTGCAGTATTCCTTGTGGGGATTCACCATGACCTTCTACGAGTCTATAATTTCCTTTGTCTTCTTTACATTAATGATTTTGATGAAGACACTGTACCATAGTACTATGGGCTTTTGTGCAACTGAACAATGTGCAGCTGCCTCACTGCTAACCAGAAGCCATAAACCCATTTCATAGCTAGTAGTTTCCAATATTTCATCCAGCAATACATAGGTTGCCTTATTATTTTTAGATGTAAGATAAATATATTTGTTAAAATAAATCTCCATTTCACTGACTATCCTAAAGCTCTATCTCAATTTAAAATAACGTAAATTATTTCCAATTTTTATGCCATTGACAACTTTCTTCTTACTGTGGACACAACATAATTAGTAGAGAGGAGGAACAGAAGGACAATGGAAAGAGCAGAGAAAAGGGTGCCAGAAATTCAGTGACTGAACTATTGTGTGTGTGGATTGTGAAATTCAGTGACTGAAAGCTTTTATTTGTTCCTGCTGCTAAGCTGTGAATGCTGGTTATTCTGAAAGGTCACAGTGAATCTCTCATCATAGCTTGAAGCAACATATCTCATTTTACTATCCAATTTTATGTACTTCCTTCTCACGAGGCCAGCCCTTCCCAATGGAGCTGGATTCCCAAGATATCCTCCTTTCCTTTCAGATACTTGAGACTCAGGCTGTTTCCCTTCCAAATCTGTGGCTACGCTGACGCTAGAGAGTTTTGTTGGCAAAACCCCAGTTTTGTTGGCAAAACTCACAGAGCGTCTACACACAAAATGCATTTTGTCAAATCTGTCGACAAAACTTGGCACTTCCACAGACAGCATTCTGCCTCTCTGTGATGAGGAATAACACCTTTTTCAATAGTTTCTGTTGACAAAACAGCCATTTAGACATTCCAGAGGGCCCTCTGTCGACAGACAGAGCTTACAGTTCACCAGGCAGCCCTACCTGCTGTGCTTCTGATTGGCTGTTCTGTCGAGAGAGTGGCTGGGCAGCCTGGCCACTCTGTCAACAGAGCAGATTGCTCTTTCAATCCACTTTTGTGTGCGGACATGATCTGTCAACAGAACTTTTGCTGGAAGATCTCTTCTGACAGTACCTTCTGTTGATAGAACGCTGGAGTGTAGATGTAGCCTGTGCGATTACTGACTTGTCTTCAGAAATGGAGAACATAGTAGGAACGCCATGAGTTCCAGCTTGTGGAATTTAGTTGCTTATATTTCCTCTCCCATTGGCTGTTTTGGTTATGAGAGAGTAGATTATAGGGGTAAACTAGGACATTTAAAAACAAAAATGCACAATTAAAATGATGTATTAGCTTGCAGACTTTGCTTGTATGTCTGGCATAACTAGGGATGTAAATAGGTGAGCCAGCTCCGCACAGAATATAGGTATTTAATTTTACTAGTGTCTCTTGCATTGTTCACTAATTCACTTTCTCCGGGAAAGTAGAACAAAGAGATTTTTCCTGCCTTTAATGTGCGGCTTTTTTTTAATTATTCCAACAGAGAGAGGCTTCATATTCAAGGTTTATTTGACTTTATTCAGAACGAAGATTTTGTACTTAAATATGGCAGCCATTCTGTTTCAGAGAGGTTTTATATTAAGCTTGTCACTATTGCATCTGAGTACCTCCCAGGAGGACATAAGGCTATGTCTACACAGCAGCGTTATTGCTGAATAAGCTATTCCAAAAGAGCTATTTCAGAATAGCTATTTCTGAAATGGTGCAGCTACACACAAAATGCATTTTGAAATAGCGCTCAGCTATTTGGAAATAGAGTGTCTACACACAATATAGCCTACTTCGAAATAGAGCCATTAGCCATATTATGCTTATTTCGAAAGGCTCTGTTCCCTGTCTATACCTATTTTTAAATAGGCACTATTCCTCTGTCATTATTTCTCATGGAATGAGGTTTACCTATGTTGAAATAAGCCAACTGCTATTTCAAAACTATTTCAAAATAGCAGTTGCGTTGTGTAGATACTTGCATGGTTATTTTGATATAGTGGCTGCCATACCCAAAAAATGAGAATAACATCTGTCACATGTTTTTTGCTGTCTCATCCTCTTCCTAGGGCAGGGGTCTGCAACCTGTTGCTCTGGTGCGCTGCATGTAGCTCTTTGTGGCTCCAGATGCAATAATTTCAAAGTAAAAAAAAAACCAAAAAAACCCCAAAACTCCTGATTATTTTTGATAAATGAGGAACATCTAAAATGGGCTACAAAATTACAGTGTAGATGTTTGGGCTAGGACTGGAGCCCAGCCTCAAAGACCCTCCCCCTCACAGAGTTTCACAGATCCACTCAGCCCCTAACACAAACATCTGCACCCCAGTTGTATACCTTCACAGCCGGAGCCCCATAAGCTCAAATCAGATGATCTGAGCCAGAGACAGACTTACATTGCAGCGCAGACATACCAAGATAACAGATACTACATGAACAGAACAATACTACAGGCCCTTGGGAACAGATTTACTTAATATTTTATTCAGCATTCAAAATACAGTGCCAGAGTCTGCAATGAAAGTACCACCCAGGTTATGTGTAACAGGGTCATAGTATGTGGGAGTCTCTCACAGTGGATGGTTTGTGATGCAATCTCTCAGACACAAGGAGATAGAGTTAAGGGTGAAACTCCAATAAACTTGAGTGGTTTCAATTCTTATATTAACAATGTCAACTTCTTCCACTGTTTTCCTTTCCATTATTTCCCTAAATTATGACACTATTTTTCCCCTTAAAAACAAAAAAGCTTAAAAGGGTACATTCTTTTCACAACTTTTAAAAATCTTGTGTGTATAGCAGCTGACATTCCCAGCTGTTCAATTAGTTGCTCTGGGTTTCCTTTCACATTTGTCTGTGCCAAAACATGATTAGTAGTTTCAACCCACTCATACAGTTGGTTGAGATGTTTGTGCATTAAGTTAAAAGGGACATAGGCATATAGGTCGTGTCCCAGTACTTGGTCATCACCATAATCATTAATTTTTTTCTGCAAATTATTTGTCAGGGCATCTTGCCAGGAAACTAAAAAAATGGGAAAAAATCACTGTTTTAATAGACATCGAGCATTGTGTTCTGCTCTTGTATTTAGTCAAGAGATTGAAGCTTTGAATGCTTGGGAGAAAAAACGGGCTGACACTGAGCCAGAAGTTACTCATAAGCAGAAGGAAACTCTAGGCTGGAATAGGAAACATGGCAAAAGAAATTTCAGTTTTACCATACCTTTCATCCAAGCAGTTGAGATTCCATTCATAGTATGGGACTCAAAGCTATTGGTGAGAAAACTAGAGCTGTAAGCAACAAAAGAATCCTCAGCCACGTCAAAGAAAGCAGAACCAATGGTAGGGGAAACAAAGGATCTGTTAGATCTTCAGTGTAATGCTCTCTTCTATGAGCTATTCTGGCCATTAGTGAAGGCTTCTCTTGGGAACTGTGCATTAGACTGTTGACATAATTGGAACATCAAGACGATTCAGGATTTTCCCTTGCTTGTTTTATTTGATTTTATATATTATTCTTGCAGCCCTTATGTTTGGGCAAAATGAAAACAGGCCTGCAAGAAAGAGCTAACCGCACAGTTAGTCTGCGGTAGAGGCCAAGGCACAAGCCTCTGGGAAATTACTGACTTGCTGGGTTGATCTCAAAACACAGATAACAGCAATGAAGGGTCCTGTGGCACCTTATAGACTAACAGAAAAGTTTTGAGCATGAGATTTTGTGAGCACAGACTCACTTCATCAGATGCTGGTCTTGGAAATCCTTGGAAATCTGATTTCCAAGACCAGCATCTGATGAAGTGAGTCTGTGCTCACGAAAGCTCATGCTCAAAACTTTTCTGTTAGTCTATAAGGTGCCACAGGACCCTTCATTGCTGTTACAGATCCAGACTAACACGGCTACCCCTCCGATTCAAAGCACAGATAGTAATGGAAAATCAGTTGTCCTGCCGAATTCATTAAATATTATGAAATACACGAGGGAGCCCTTCCCTGCTTTACATTTGCTTCATCAGTATTTGTAAGCTGATTTTATATTTTAAATACACTCTTAGCTTTCCTAAAGTAAGCACTCCAAATTACCACATATATAAACTCACTGAAACAAAGACATCATTTTAAATTAATCAATCAGGACTTCTTAGTGTGTTCATAACAAAGTTCATTGCTTTTAGAAAAAGGGATCACTGATTTATTTTGTGATTTTCATAACACAAGAGGTTTATGAAATTTTACCGTAGTTTTATGTTAAAATATGTTTCCAAAGATTTTAGACATATAAAAGGATTTTATACCTTAATCTTATATCTACATCTTAATCTTGTATCTTGATTTTGGTAGAGGGCGCTCTTAAAAGTAGTTCATCAAATAGTTAGAAGTAAATGGGGAAACTTATTTGTTTGGCTATCTGTAAGGAAAGGAACGTTGTCTACTTAAGGGATTTATTCAACAATGTGCTGAAAGCACTGAGAGCCAGGTAACCATTGCCTCTCTCTTTGTCTCTCATACCTACCACTCATGATGCGGACAACTGCATTTTCTGTCTTTAGCCCTTTTTTGGTTTAAATCCTTAATTATTCCCATAGCCTAATGGTGGTCTCAGCACTGGGATCAGGCCATACTCCAGGGCTTTCAGCCTTACTCTTTCTAACTGTCTCAGGCCCCAGCTCTCCTGCTGGCCATTCATTGTGTCATTTTATCTAAGCCTCACCCTTCCCTAATTCCCTGGGACACTTCCTCCCTCACACTGCTGCAGCTCCTGGCAGCAATGCCCTGTCCAAGGTCCTGCAGTTCCCTCAGCCAGCCATGCACCATCCACACTTCTCCAGCTCCAACAAGGAACCGGAGCTCCTCAGAGCTCCCGCATTATATTGGTCCCACAGCTCTTCTTATGCTAGCCCCCTGCTACATTGTTTGCCTGCTCCTCAGTTTCTCTGATTGGCTGCTTCCCACACAGTCTCTCTAGGCAGTTTGGAGTACCTCTCTACTAGCCTTTTCTGGGGCAGCACTGCGAGGTCTCCAGCAAAGGGCCTCTGAACCTCACCTATCCCATCACACAGCTCCATTGCAGAAACCCACTGTGTCATTTCCCCAGTGTGGACTAAGACTTCTATTTTGGTGGGGAGGTGGGACCACTAATAGTTAAGAAGGAGGCAAGCTTTGATGTAAGACTGCAGTGTTTGTTTGGGATTCTTTCTCCTCTTGTCCCCAAATTTGCTTTTTTCCTCTATCCTGCCACCCTCCCCAAATTACATCCTCCAAGACTTTAATCACATTCCTAATTAAGTCAAGCATTTTTTAATAATATTTAATATTTCTGTACAGAAGTAGCACAGATCAGATAGTCCACAACCCCTTATAGAGGCTGTGGATGAACTCCCAGGAAAACGGATCCTACACATAAAACCTTGGATCTCAATATGACATTAGCAGAGCTGGTGCTCATGGCAAGGTCCCAGGCCTCACTGAACACTAACAGATGCATAGCTGACAGTCTGATTTACCTCTGTTTTTAGTAAAGCTAATATATGTGTTAGACTTAAAGCAATATGCATAGTTTAAACTTTATGAAATGTTTGCAAGTTGCTGCAAGCATAAAACTCACTTGCAGTATCTGAAACCCATGAAATAAGGCAGGGGAGAGCAAACTCTTTTTGTTGGGCCCCACTTTTGGCCCTGCAATTAGCCAGGTCCCCCCCAACCTGTGGGAGGACCACAGGAAGGGATGTGGGGGGTGACGCTCAGGCAGTGCGTGGTTTGCTCAGGAATGGGGTGCCTGGAGGGCTCCAGGGGATGCCCCGAAGTGGGAGGGGTGCTCGGGGGGAGGACTCCAGGAGGATGTGAGGGACTCACAGCTGTACCGTGTTGACGAGTGGTGGTGGCAGCAGGCTGAAGGCAGCTTGCACCTCTACAGGCAGCACTCACTCCACACTGGCATCTTGGGGGGGACTCCCATGGGCCAGTGTGACACGGGCTGTGGGGACCAATGAGGCTGCCTTACCGAGTTGGGAGCTTGCTGTCTTGGCCCTGCCACTTGACTCAGGGCCTCTGAACATTCCAGTTGGCCCAGCAGCAGCGGGGGGTGAGGGGGGATGTTCCCTTGGTGACGCAGCAGCGGAGGCCATGAGGGAGAAAGCAGAGGGCTGGGGAGGCAGCAGAAGCTGTGGGGAGGGGGAGCCAATTGCGCTGCTCCCCCCCATACCAAATGTCATACCTCCCACTTTGCACACCCTAGTTTTAGTGCTCCAGCCCTGCAGGGGGTGCCAAGTCAGGGAGACTTGTAAGGTGGCAGGAGCGCTAGCACCAGCTGGCACCACTCTGGGGTGGGGAAGGAAAGCCCTGAGCCTCCCTGCGGGCCAGGTCAAAGGAAGGTGGGGGCCAGATTCAGTCTGTAGGCATTAGTTTCCCCACCCGTAGTGGAGCGCAGCCATCTATCACAGAACTAAGCTTGCTTGTGTGGCAAAACAGATTGGAATGTCCAAGGGGGACTGTCTGTGACTCCATGTTAAGGCTGTTCTGGTGCTGTGTGAGAAAAGGAGATGACTGTTGTAGTCAGGCACCTTTACCGGTGTGGTGTTCGGAAGTCTGTTCTGCTCTCTGCTGTGTTGATAACCTTTCGCCACGTTGCACATTTGCCCTCTCTGAATGCCAGTGCTGGCTCTGATCAGTTAGGCTGCACCGCAGACTTCTGAGGGCCCCCAATAACCACAAATCAAGTGAGGTATGAAGGAACTGGAACCAGGTTTATCGTCGTTGACACATGGGCTTTAGTACCCTGGGTGTCCCCACTTGGATACCAGCAGTTTTACACTAATATATGCATGTGCTTTGACAACGGATGCAACTCAGTTGATGGCAAGGAGGCTCCATCATCCCCTAGGTCACTCAAAACAGCCCCTCTTACACAAAAACACAAAAACAGTCCAACAGAACTTTAAAGACTAACAAAACGAACTTTAAAGTGCTACTGGACTGCTTTTTTGTTTTGATAGAATATTGACTAACATGGCTATCTCTCTGTTACCCCTCTTACACACACTTTTATACACAGGTATAAACAAGTTACATATCTGTGATGTGTCCCAGATACAACCCCTGATTATAATGTGTTATAATATGTCGACACCCCTTAATGTAACTAGATCCTACTCATTTTCCTGCAGCTAGGGGTACCATCAAAACAACACTATTCATCATGCTGTCATAACAACTCTGTACTGAACCTGGGTCAAAATGTACCTGGTGCTGGGCTGTTATCTGTGGGGTATGTATGGTACCAAGCACACGATGTTCTGTTACCTTACTTGAATGTGTTTACGTGTATCACTGAGCGCTTAGCGCTTTGGGGTAACGTTCTGATCAGCTCTGTCTCTGCTACATTCCTGTGAGCCTGTCTCTCACAGTTTGGCTTTTTGCTTTGAGCTTTGGTCTATGTTAACATAGTTAACCCTGTGTTATTCAGGCTTGAGGTACTTTAGCTAGGCACTGACCATTGTTTAGGCCTTTAGCTTTCCACCACGGCTGATTGTCAGGCCCTGTCATTACTACAAGTGTTTGCACTAATATGGTCACCGCTGTTACAAAACTGCAATAAATTATGTACTAAATGTACCTTGTAAGGTATAACTGGAAAAGTTGTGATTTGTTAACAATGCTGTCTCATTGAAACACATGTATTATCATTGGGTGTAAAGAAATGAAACTTTGCTATGTATTTGTGTCTCAAATATGCTTTGTTCCTGGGTAACACCCACAAGACAGATTTACATTGAGACTAGCCAGCTGTGTATTGATGGGGCATTGAGAAGAATCAACTCTTCAAGTAGGCCCCTCCTGAAGACACGTCAGAGAGCTCAGAAACAATTGATGCCTCCTGACTCAGCAAGGCACTAGAACATGTGATTTATGACACCATGGTTAATCAGTATTTTTCCAGGCACATGGACTGGAAGTAAAAATTGGAGACTTTGACATCACCTCTTTGCCTCATTCCTGCATTTCTTCTCTGGGCTGTGATTTCCAACAAAGGCACCTTGCCTTTGTATTGTGACGGAGGAATTTACACTTATTGTGTGGTTGGTGAAATCTCCATACAGATCACACAAGAGGTTTGGGGTTTGTACCTTACTTCTTAGTAGTCTGCCCTATAGTTGGTACTCTTGGTTGTGAGCTGCTCCAAACAGACAGACACATGGAGAATATTATCAAGTTGCTAAGTCAATGAAGGAAGTTAAGGCAGAACAAAAGAAGATGGATGAAACTGCAACAGAACAATATTTCTATATGACTTGAGAAACAGATGCACTGATTAAAGAGGTAAAAGAAAACTGGCTTAAACAACTGCGGATTTATATATAGAATCATTGTAAGGAAATGCCATTAGAAAAGCTTTAGAAAGTTTTCCATCACAGGAAAAGTAACATTTCACTCAACGCTTTGGTGTCACTTATAACTCTATCATATGAGCAAAACAAACTCTAAGTTGTAAGTGAAAGAGACAGAGAGGATTTATTTGAGAAGCATGATTTTTTTTCCTGAAGAACCTCCCCCTACTGTCTTCAAAAGTTGAAGATGAGATGTGGACACTGAAAAACAATAAGGTCCCTAGACTGGATAACATACAAGCAGAACCTATTCAAAGTGGGCATATCATAAAATCATCAATGGAATTGGGAAGTCTGGAAGATGGTCCAGAATTTGGACATAGTCCTTGATGGTTCCTATTACTAAAAAGGCATCCCAGCTATCTTTTCATTGATACATCTGAGCAAAACATTATTGCATGTCATCCTGAAGAAAACTGCATCCAATACTTTTCTCACTAAAGAACAAGCTGAGATTGGGCTCATAATCATATAGTAGAGAAAATATTCAATCATATGTGCTGTATGGGAAAGTGGTGGAGAATGATGGAAAGGTGGTTCACCCTCTGTGGATTTTGCTAAGGCTTTTGACAGCACATAGCACAAAACTCTTTGGGAAATCCTGTGGTTCATTGGAGTTGGTGAAAACATAATAAGGCTGATACAATATTTCTGCGGAAACACAGCAGTTTCAGTATTTATGCAATATGAGCAAAGCAGTTGATTTGATTTGAGGATGTGTCTGAAAGGGTTGCATGATATCATGAACATCTTTACGAAGTGTTAAGAAGAATCCATGATGGAAACCTACCTGTTGAAAACCTACCTGTTAGTGGAGTTAAAAATAGTCATCATTTGTGCTTCACTGATGACATTCACTTGATGGAAACATTGAATAAAGGTGCAAAAATTACTAAAAAGAACAGTGGGGGAAGGAGAGAAGTTAGATCAAAAGATATCACACAAGCTGTGTCTACACTAGCATGGACTTCTGAAAGATAAATCACAAACTGAGGGCTCTTTCAAAAGAGCATGCAGAGCATTTACACACAAAGCGTGCTCTTTCAAAAGTAAGTCAAAAGAATGCAATGCTTGGATCAGGAAGAATGGCCCCTTTCAAAAGGCTTTTTTGAAAGAACGCATGTGTAGATACTCCATGGGCCACCTTTTCAAAAGAGGAGTCCTCCATGGCATCGGTCAGTTGGCGCGTGGAGACGCCCCAGCCAGCAGCAGTGGGGTTCTGTGATCTCTGCATCCGTCCACCTTTAAACCCGCATTGACCCAGAAACCCTGTGGCAGGAAACTGACAGTGTGCTGGTAGCAGGCACAGCACAAGCCTCTCACAGCACATCTTCTCAGCCATCCCTGCAGGCCAGACGCCAGATGGCCAGCAGCCATCCCTTTCCCCTGGGAGCCCCAGGGCGCCCCTCAGAGCCCTCACAGGGCTCACAGGAGTCCAGCCAGCCCCCACAGAAACAGGTGCCATCCTGGACGGACCCAGCGCTGTGGGAACTCCTTGGACTGTGGCAGGAAGACGAGGAGGTCCTACGGGAGATGGGCAGCAAGCACCGTAACACAGCCACCTTTGCCTGGCTCACAACTGGGCTGGCCACCTAGGGACATCCTGCCTGCACCCCTGACCAAGTGCAGAGCAAGGTAAAGGAGCTGCAGCAGGGCTATGCCCATGTCCAGGACTCCACCGGCCACTCAGGGCAGGGCCCACATCCTGCCCCTTCTATCAGGAGCTCTGCAGCCTCCTGGGTGCCAGGGAGAGCTCCATCTCTGCCCACCATCCTGGACACTGTGGAGGACGAACCACACCCTGGGAATGAGGAAGTGCCGAGAACTGAGGCCCACCCAAGCACCCAGAGCTGGAATCGGCCACCGAGGTTTCCAACTATGAGGGGGATCTTGTGGTAGACCTGCCATCCTGGTCATCGAGCCAGGTGACATCCAACCAGGCATTGCCAGACCTCAGTAAGGGACCCTCTGGTAAGTATTCGGTGGGGTGCACACCCCGGCTCGTGAGGCAGGGGCACCGCAGGCGCCAGCAGGCCACCCACGCACCCAGCAGACCTGGGCTAGACACAGCCCAGTTGGTGTGGCTCCCAGCACCCTGTAACAGCCGCTAGTGACACTCAGCACCCACTACCATGAACAGCACGGTGAGCTGCTCGCATGGGGAGTGGGTGGGTGGGGCTGGACCTCGCAAGGGGCTGGTCCCATGGGGGTAGAGACCCCGTCAGCACCTGTGATCCTCCATGGCCGCCCTGCCATTGGCCAGGGGGCGGGGGGCTGCTGCCCAGGTGGGGGTGGGAGGTGTGACCCCCGGGGCAGTGGTGCAGGACTGATGTGCTGTTCATCTCTTCCTTTCCATCCATACAGTTGAGCCATCAGAGGGCCGGGACAGCCTACCGGAGGCAGAGCCAGTTGAAATGTTGAAGTAGTTGAAGTAGTCCCCCCGACTACCTTAGCTGCTGGGGAAGACTTCCCCCTGCTGGCAGCAAGCCCCAGGAGTCCCTTGCTAAGGGCTTGGGGGGGGCTTCAGTTGGGGGGCCAGTTGAATTATTCCTCCGGAATATCTTAGCCACTGGGGGAGACTTCTCCCAGTGGCTGCAAGCCCCCAAAAATCTTTCCCGCTCTCGGGGCCCTAACCATGTGCAAGCCAAGACATGGTATTGCCTGGCAGCATGGTCAGCACCAAACAGCAGACACGTCCTATTACTGGCTCAGGGACTACCCATATGAAGTGGCTGAGTGTGGGAAAGACCCGCGACTGCCTGGTGCCTGTGGAAGGGAGGGGGTTGCACATAAATGTAAACCACTGAGAAGTTTCTCAGCCTCTTAGGCAAGCACGGCCCCCACAACAGCCTTGTTGCCACGCGATCTGGTGAGCAGCAGCTGGCACGAGGCAGTGCAGGAAAAGATAACCAGTGTAGAGACAGAACCAAAAACTCCAAGCGGGGGCTATCTGTAATGGGTAGACAGGCTCACAGCGCTAATGACAAAGAAACAAGGACCTTTCTCAGGCTGTCATACGAACATGAGCCCACAGCCACAGGCTTCCTGGTCCTGATTTGAAATTCGTGAAGGTCTTCCTGTTACCTAATTCCTGTGCACTTGGAGAGCAGCAGCCAGAGCGCAGCACTGAGGGGCATTGTGGGTTATATAGGGGACACCTCTGGAGGCTGATAAATTCAATTTTAAGATGTGGCGCTTCCACACTGGCCTTTAATTGAACTTTTGAATTTGAGCTTCATGCTACACCCATCAGGTATGGACAATATTGTGATATCGATATTAATGCTCCCTAAATCGAGCTAATGGTATTTACAGTGAAGACAGTCACGTGGTAATATTGAGCTAACTGCCTTAAATTCGAATTTATCGCATAGTGTAGACACAGTCCCTGCCTTAACAGCGCCTACTTCAAAATAGACACTACTTCTAAATAAGCACTATGGCTCCGTCTACATGGGAAGTAAAACAGTAAAACATATCTCGACAGCATGCGGCAAAACGGGAAAGCGGAACACTCTGTTGACAGAGAGCGTCCACACACAAGGGTCGCTCCATCGACAGAACGGGCCTTGTAACCCTGGAAGTCTGGCACACATATCGGGCAAGCCCTTCCTGCACCATTGGCCCCACGCGCCCTTAAAGGTCCCCACCCCACCTCCCAACCCATGCTCCCTGCCCTGGCCAAGGCTTGCATACTTCCTGGAGGGACAGCAAAGCTAATGCAGGGCTCCATAGCTGTTTGAGTGGGAAGTTGTTCCTGTCAGACTGCTACTATGCCAGAGCAGCCCCTGAGCTCACCCTGGACCAAATGCCAGCTGCTGCTGGCTCTGCCTCTCCTGCTGATAGATCTGTTCCACCACCTGTGGGGGGATGACCCCAAGAGGCAGACCATGAAGTACACCTGTGGTGCTCCCGTGCCCTGCCTACCGTCACCCCTCGGGGGCTCAGGTGGGTCTGGCGGTACCCCACCAGCTCCGATTGGTGCGACTGGCTGGTGATGGGGCAGCGGGGTGACCAGCAGTGGACACAGAACTTCCGGATGAGGAAGGCTACCTTCTTGAGCTGTGTGTGCACCTGGCTCACCCCTGCCCTTCAAAGACAGGACACCAACATGCCGACTGCTCTCCCCCTCGAGAAGCGGGTTGCTATTGCTCTGTGGAAGCTGGACACTCCCAACAGTTACTGATCTGTGGGACACCAATTTGGTGTCAGGAAGTCAAGCATTTGGGCTGTACTTATGCAGGTAAGGCACCCTTGGGCTGCATGCCCCGCATTGGTGGAGAGGAGGAGGGAGAGAGGAATAGGGGGAGGGAGGAGTGTGGAGGGGGAAAAGGGGAACTGGGGGAGGGGAAAGAGTGGGGAGGAAGGGGGGAAGGTGCTGTGGAGCCCCCATCCTACCATTTACTCACAGGCTTCTCCGTTCTCCTCCCCTCCCAGGTGGTGCATGCAATCAACACTATCCTGCTCTGGAGGTTCATTTGCATCTCTGATGTGGATGCTCTCATAGCCAGCTTTGACCACCTTGGGTTCCCCAATTGTTTTGGGGTGCTGGACAGTACCCACATGCCCATCCAGGCCTTGCAACACAGCACCGCGCACGTCATAAACAGAAAGGGCTCCCAGTCTGTGGTTATGCAGGCCCTGGTGGACCACTGAGGGCAACTCCTGAATGTCTACGTTAGGTGGTTGGGCTGCTCACATGATGCCAGGGTCTTCCAGAACTCCTGTCTTTTCTGGTGGATGAAGGTGGGAATTTGCATCCCCCACCAGGAGCTGGCAGTAGGGGACATGGAGATGCCTCTGTGCATTGTGCGGGATCCAGTTTACCCACTCCTTCCATGGCTGATGAGGCCCTACACCAGGTACCTGGACCCCACACAGAACCGTTTCAATGCTCGCCTCACCCAGCGTAGAACCCCATGGAGCTTGCCTTTGGGTGCTTGAAGAGGAGGTTCTGCTGCCTCCTAACATGGCTAGATATGGGGGAGCAGAATGTCCCCGATGTCATTGCTACCTGTTGTGCCCTCCACAATCTGCTGACGTGAAAGGAAGAGGACTTCCTCCAGGGCTGGGCGGCGCAGGGCAGGGTGACCCCCAACCAGCAAGCGCATGTGGATGGGATGTGCTTCCAGGAGGCCCTGTGGGTGAGTGTTGCCCGTGGCCTCCAATGACCTTCCCCAGAGCGCCCATCAGCCCCACTGCCCTATCCCCCAAAATCCCTCCCTTTCACCACCCACCTCCAGAACCTGCCCAGCAAGGAGGGACATAGGGGTGGTGCATCCAAATAATATTTATTAAAAAAAAATAGAACTTGTGTAAAAATAAACTATGGTCAACCATTTACAAGTGCTAACATGTCTGACTATGTACAGCAGGGAGGCGGTGGGGAGGCACTGAACGGGGAGAGGGATCTTAACTAAGGGCAACGGTGGAGGGCCATGAGCCATGTCAGCCGAGGATCCTCTCCCGCCCTGTGTGTGGACTACACCTTGGAGCTGGGTTGGGGCTGGGAGCACAGGGAGGTATGGAGGTGAGGAGGTTGCCATGGGATCCAGCCTGGTGAGAGGGCAGGGAAGGCTGGGAGAGCAGGGGTGGCGGGGTGGCAGAAGGATCAAGAGAACCAGTGGGGCTCTGTGAGGGCAGGGGCACCAGGCATGTCCATTGCCCACCATAGGAGGAGGACATGGAGCATGCGATCAGGGGGACCGGGGGGCAGGGGATGGGGGCAGGAGAGGGAGCACCACCTGTGGCAGGAAGGGGAGCAGCAGGGTCTGCAGGAAGGGCAGCCTGGGCCAGCTAGGCCTGCACCAGGTCCAGCAGTCAGTCAACCCAAGCCAGACACTGCTCAGAGGCTCACGCCCTGTCCCAGAACCACTCCTCCTCCCGCCTCAGCTGCTGCTCGGCGATGTCATTTTGCTGCCAGAGGTTGGCCATGTAAACCCACAGGGCCGTGTACACCCTTTGGGTATTGGGGTGCCATCTCCCAGGAGCACCACTGTGGGTTCCACCAGCTCTGGTTCCTCCATGGGGCTTCCTGGGTGCTTGTGGGGGTCTGGCCCAGCCCTCTGATGGTGGTGCAGTGTGGGGAGAAGGGGAGTCCTTCATGCAGCATGCCCCCCAGATCCCGGAGCTGTCCCAGGTGCACATGTCCATGCGTCCTGCATGGTGAGCCCTGCTGAACAGGCAGTGTGGGGCCATGGGGGCCAGCCTGACCACTGCCTCCCCAGCCCAACAGGCTGGCCATGGAGGGGTCCCAGCAAGAGTGGTGGGTGGCCCAGGTGTAGACATGCCCTTCCCAGGGCCCCCTGCGCTCATGTGGCTTGCACCACTGTCCCTGGCGGGAGGGTGCTGCATCACAATATTTGCGGTCTGGCCATTGGCCGTGTTGCTGTCCTACTCCCAGCCTTGGTGGGGGTCGGATGGCCTCCCCCACTGGGACCTCGGGGTAGTCAGGCTCCCTGTGTGGCTGACAGCGGGCTGGCAGCCATGCCCAGATGCTGCCTGCTAGGTGTGGGTGGGACACACTGCCATGTACAAGGGCACATTGTGCTGAGACTCCGGCACAGGTGCCTGCCCGAGCTGTCCTGGCAAGCCCATGGCACACCCCACACGCCCCTGCCCCCGACCAGGCATGTGCCACCCATGGGGTACTCACCAGATGGTTCCACAAAGGGATTCGGAGCTGCCTGTGCCGAGATGGTGGCACTGGAAGGGCCCTGACTCCAGGGCTCTGGTGAGGGGGCCGTGGCTGGACTCAGGATTATAGGGCAGGTCATGGGCTGGCTCCAGCAGGATTCCAGGGACACTGTCACTGTCAGGGGAGCCCCCTCCCTGGTGCCTACTGTGGTGCTTCTGGGGGCCCATCGTTGCCCCTGAGGAGATGGTCCAGCTCCCAGTAGTAGGGGCAGTTGGCCATGCCTGCCCGTGCCCTCTGCTGCACATCCAGAGCACACACGTAGAGCTGGTGGAGCTCTTTCACCGTTGCCTGCACCTGCTCTGCCAGGGCTCCAGCGATAAGGGCATCGTATGTGGCATTGCCGCGCTTGGCACTTGGGTCCAACAGGACCAGCTTGTTGTCCCAGAGCGCCAGCAGGTCCCGGATCTTGGGACCCAGCCAGCATGGGGTTCACTCCCTGGGGCCCTGTGGGGCTTTGGGGGATCCCTCTCCTGCAACCTGGAGAGGGCCAGGAGGGTCACAGCTGGCCTGAGCCATTTTTAATGGCAGCGGGGTGTGACTGCCAGGGTGTGCTGCTGGTCATGTGCAGCAGGGCCGGAGCCATGCCTTCAGCTTCCGGCCCTGGGCTTCTGGGGCTGCTTGTCCCTTTAAATGCGGCCAGAGACTGAGGCCATAGAGCTGTGCCTGTGGTGGGGAGGGTGTCTCCCGGTTCCAGGAGGCGCGTCCCCTGGAGGACCCCTCTGTTGACAGAGGGGCCCTAGGAGCATCTACATGGCACTTTTTTTAACAGTGTACTGTCAACAGAGGTGTTGTACCTTGATGGGGAGAGGTAGAACACTGTCAGTGGATGTGCTGGGTTTTGTTGACAAACTGTCAACAAATCACATTTTGTGTGTAGCCGCTCTGTGGGTTTTCTGGACAAAAACCCAGTTTTGCTGGGAAAAGCCTCTTGTGTAGGCATAGCCTTTGTGTGCAGGCTATGTGTTTCAAAATAGCTAAGTGCTATTTCATAATACAGTTTTGTGTGTGGCAGTCCTATTTTGAAATATTTATTTTGCAATCACTAATTTTGAAATAGGGCTGTTGTGTAGATGTAGCCTTTAGAAAGCTGACTGACAAGCCTGGAATTACAATCGTGGCTCTAGCAAGACTCAGCTACGTTTGGAGAAGCAAAGGAATTACCACGAAGTTTACAATTAAGTTGCTGCAGTCTCTTCTCTTCAGCATCTTGCCTGTGAGCTATGGATGCTTAGGCTATGTCCACATCACCCTTTTGTTGGTAACACGTTGCTCAGGGTTGTGAAAAACACCACACATCTGAGCAATGTAAGTTACACAGCAAAAGTGGAGATGTGGACAGTGCTATGTTGGTAGGAGAGTACTTGCTGGCAATTATGTCAATGGAAGAGCTCTGTGCCATCGGACTGGATTGGCCACACAAGAGATCTTACAGTAGCACAGCTGCAGTGGCACACCTGTGCCACTGTAAGCTCTGGTGTGGACTTTGCCTTAGGAAACAGGCCACTGCAGGCAGAAAGCCTTTTAAATTGAAAAGGTACAGGCAGTTGCTGCACACTAGCTATACCTTGCATCTTATTAATTAGAAGATACTTGCCCAAATTTACAGCCGAACTGGAGTGATACCGGATGATATCAAGATGATCAAAGAAAATCTGAATTTGTAAGACATGTGGGTGGGAGGAGCAGAGAAAGATCTGCTGCAGGAATTTGGCAAGGATTGGTGCCAGTGCCAAGGGCAGGAGGTTGCTCATGGCGAACATGATTTGACAATGTTGCTCACTGGGTGGGATGCAGTCTGACAATAAGAACATAAGAACATAGGCATTTAATTTCAAAAAGGGGAATTACACTAAAATGAGGAAGCTAGTTAAACAGAAACTAAAAGGTAGAGTAATTAAACTAAAATCCCTGGAAGCTGCATGGAAACTGTTTAAAGACACCATACTAGAGGCCCAACTTAAATGTATACCCCAAATAAAAAAACACAGTAAGAGACCTAACAAAGAACCACCATGGCTAAACAGCCATGTTAAAAAGGCAGTGAGAGAGAAAAGGGCAGCTTTTAAAAAGTGGAAGTCAAATCCTAGTGAGGAAAATAGAAAGGAACATAAACACTCCCAAATTAACTGTCATAATGTAGTAAGAAAAGCCAAAAAAGAGTTTGAGGAACAGCTAGCCAAAAATTCAAAAAACAATAGTAAAATGTTTTTTAAATACATTAGAAGCAGGAAGCCTGCTAAAAAAGCAGTGGGGCCCTTGGATGATAAAGATATAAAAGGAGCGATCAAGGAAGACAGTGCCATTGCGGAGCGATTAAATGATTTCTTTGCTTCAGTCTTCACGGCTGAAGATGTTACAGAGGTTCCTAAATCTGAGCCAGCCTTTTTAGGCGACAAATCTGAGGAACTCACTCAGATTGAAGTGACATTAGAGGAGGTTTTGGAATTAATTGATAAGCTGAATAGTAACAAGTCTCCAGGACCAGATGGCATTCACCCAAGGGTTCTGAAAGAACTCAAATGTGAAATTGCGGAGTTATTAACAGTGGTTTGTAACCTATCCTTTAAATCCACTTTGGTACCAAATGACTGGAAGACGGCCAATATAACACCAATATTTAAAAAAGGCTCTAGAGGAGATCCTGGCAATTATAGACCGATAAGTTTAACATCAGTACCAGGTAAATTAGTAGAAACACTAGTAAAGAGTAAAATTGCAAGGCACATAGAAGAGCACGAATTGTTGGGCAAAAGTCAGCATGGTTTCTGCAGAGGGAAGTCGTGTCTGTCTAATCTATTAGAATTCTTTGAAGGGGTTAATAAACATGCGGACAAGGGGCACCCAGTGGACATAATATACCTAGATTTCCAGAAAGCCTTTGACACGGTCCCACACCAAAGGCTTTTATGTAAATTAGGTGGTCATGGGATAGGAGGAAAGGTCCTTTCATGGATCGGAAATTGGTTAAAAGACAGAAAACAAAGGGTTGGAATAAATGGTAAATTTTCACAATGGAGGGGGGTAACTAGTGGTGTTCCCCAGGGCTCAGTCCTGGGACCGATCCTGTTCAACTTGTTCATCAATGATCTAGAAAATGAGGTAAGCAGTGAGGTGGCAAAGTTTGCAGATGACACCAAGTTGTTCAGGACAGTCAAAAGCAAAAGGGATTGTGAAGAACTACAAGGAGATCTCAGCAAACTGAGTGATTGGGCAGCAAAATGGCAAATGAAATTTAATGTGGGTAAGTGTAAGGTAATGCATGTTGGAAAAAATAACCCAAATTACACGTACTACATGATGGGGTCAAATTTAGCTACGACAGATCAGGAAAGGGATCTTGGAGTTATAGTGGATAGTTCTCTGAAGACATCCACGCAGTGTGCAGCGGCAGTTAGTAAGGCAAATAGGATGTTAGGAATTATTAAAAAAGGGATCGATAATAAGACAAAAGATATCATACTTCCCCTATATAAAACTATGGTACGCCCACATCTCGAGTACTGCGTGCAGATGTGGTCTCCTCACCTCAAAAAAGATATATTGGCATTAGAAAAGGTTCAGAAAAGGGCGACTAAGATGATTAGGGGCTTGGAAAGGGTCCCATATGGGGAGAGGCTAGAGAGACTGGGACTTTTCAGTTTGGAAAAGAGGCGATTGAGGGGCGATATGATAGAGGTATATAAAATCATGAATGGTGTGGAGAAAGTGAATATAGAAAAATTATTTACCTTTTCCCATAATACAAGAACTAGGGGACACCAAATGAAATTGATGGGTAGTAGGTTCAAAACTAATAAAAGGAAATTTTTCTTCACACAGCGCACAGTCAACCTGTGGAACTCCTTGCCCGAGGAGGCTGTGAAGGCCAGGACTCTATTAGGGTTTAAAAAAGAGCTTGATAAATTTTTGCAGGTCAGGTCCATAAATGGCTATTAGCCAGGGATAAAGTATGGTGCCCTAGCCTTCATAACAAGGGCAGGAGATGGATGGCAGGAGATAAATCACTTGTCTTCTGTTCTCCTTCTCTGGGGCACCTGGCATTGGCCACCGTCGGCAGATGGGATGCTGGGCTTGATGGACCTTTGGTCTGACCCAGTATGGCCATTCTTATGTTCTTATGTTCTTATGTTCTAAATGTTTCCAGTCCACTCGCAGCCACTCAAGAGCATTTACTTTGCATAGAGAGCAAAGTAAGCTAACTGTATCATCTTGGGGCTCTTATTATTCCCATTTAAAAAAATTCTACATTGTGTTTGAGTATAAGAAAAATACATTAATAGCTGGTTGCAAGGAGTACCATGCTGTGGTCATTTCAGCAAAAAACTTCTATTATCTCTCTCTCCATGAAAAAATTATTCTTCCTGGGCAACAGAATGACCTCATCACACAAATGCATCTGTCTGCCAGCTGGGGGAGTGGAGGCTGGTGGAGGTGCAAGGGGTGGGTGGAGGCGAGGAGAGGGGTCAGGGTGGGGCAGGAGAGGCCCCAGAAAGGCTGCATGGCTCCCCTACCTTGAGGGAGGTCTGGGGCTGGCTACCCACTCCCTGCCCTGGTCCATCTTCTTGCCTCCCCCCTCCCAGCCCCTCTCCCAGCCTCCACCCCGAGGGCAGCAGACAGACACTTTTGCATGATGATGTTATTCTGTCACCCAGGAGGATTTTTTTTTTATTCAGTGAGAAAATGTCTTAATTATTTACACAGAAGAAGATTCCTTTCACTGCTACTATAGCCCATTTAAAAAAACAAACAAACCTGATAAAGTGAAGGGCAGGACCATACAATTTGCAAAATAACATTATTATTTGGGGAAGATTACCCCAAAAGCAAACATTTTAAGGGGAGAAGGGCCTCTTGATAGAAAATGAAAATATTAGGAATGTATGCTGAAGATGGCATGAAGGGGGACTGATTACTGCTGAAACCAATGGGACTCTGTGGCAATAAGAACTATTGCTTGCAAGACCAAGTCCATGGAGTTTTCTTCTTCAGTGGTGCTGATTCTGCTCTTAAACCAGGACAATTTCTAAAGAGTGAATAATAGTTAACATAAATTTATCAGGCTCTGGGTTGCTGCCCCCTGACAGAAGCCGGGAAACTGACCAGCTGGTCAGTTTCCCCCAAGGGGCAGGGAGCCAGGTGCCAGCTCCCCCCTACTCCAAGTTGCATTAACCCAAGATATGCTCAAGTTGAGTGTATGTATCTTGGGCTTCAACTGTATATGTGGACTTTTAACTGCAGTGATGTGGCCCCAGGACAAGGTGGGAGGGGGAACCCAACTCTGTGCCCCAAAAGGGGTAGGACCAGCGGTTTGGGCCTAGGACATTAACTCCCCAGCACCACCCAGACTGGGGCGCTGGGCCCTCTTCCTTCACAGCCTTGTGCAGCGGCACAACAGCACTGCTGTGGGAATTCAAATGGGTCCGGAGCTCTAGCCATTGTTGCCAGGGTAGCTGCAGTGGCCAAGATCCAGGACCCTTTGAAATGCCAGGCCTGGTGGCAACTGCCCCTTTTGCCTCCCCTACCTTTGTTGGTAGGCTGTTTAACTGCACCTCAACTCTGTGCTTTTAAAAGTTTACATGAGAGGTTCAGGCAATATCTCTCAATTTTTCCAGACTACTGTATACCTTTTAGGAACCCGATCTGTCTTGAGTACTTGTTTCACCTCCCTTGAAAAACACTTGCCTATAAGATCACACGTAGAAATACAGAATGTTGTAGCATACTACCATGGAAACATTGCTTACCTCCTCAAAGCAGTTTCAACAACTCATTGTCAGAATGAAATTTTAGTTTGTACTGTCTTTGCTAGGGCTTTTTAATATAACTGTTGTAGAACTAGGAAAATACCTGGATGAGTTGATGTATCTCCTCCACATAACCCTGATTAACAGTGACAGAGAGGTAGCTGTGTTAGTCTGTATTCTATTAAAACAAAAAAGCAGTCATGTAGCACTTTAAAGACTAACAAAATAATTTATTAGGTGATCAGCTTTTCTGATTTGAAGAAGTGGGTCTGTCCCACGAAAGCTCATCACCTAATAAGTTATTTTCTTAGTCTTTAAAGTGCTACATGACTGCTTTTTTGTTCTGATTGAGCACAACTGTGTTAAGGCACAGAGGACAATCAGGTGCCTAGGGGTCCCTGCCACTCAGCTGCTGTGTGACCTTGAACAGAGTTGGGTTCCCCCTCCCACCTTGTCTTGGGGCCACACCACTGTACATAAAAGTCCACATACACAAGCCTCCTCCCTCTGGGCCTGTTCCCTCCAGCTGCAATGTGGGACTGACCTTTATCTTGCGGGGGAGAGTGGTGCAATTTACACACCCGCTGGGGATACTGAGACCTAGGCCACCCAACTGCAAACTAGGATATGATGGAAAACTCTTCCAGCCTCTCTGCCGTGTTGTGTGAAGTCCCCATGGGGTTAGGGAACCCCGTGGCGGGGGGCTGCGCCCAGAGGGAGGAAGAGGGGGCGCCACGCCGCATGGCCGGCCCCAGCCCCGGCAAAGAGTCGGCGCCTGCAAGCTCTGGGTGTGGGGGAACCTGTGAGCACGGATCCCTGGAGTCTCCGCGTCCACCCGCCGGGCTCAGCCCGGGGCGGGTGCGAAGGAGGCGCTGCCCGCCGGGCCGGAGCAGGGAGCTCGCGGGCAGGGCCCCGCAGGCAGAAGCAGGCGCGCGCCGCGTTGCTATGGTGATGGCGGCCCGGGGCCGCCATGGCGGAGGAGAAGGAGAAGGAGAAGGAGAAGGAGGGAACGGCCGCGGGTAAGAAGCCCCCGGAGACCGAGCCCGGCAACGCCCCGTCCCGCCCGCCAGGAAGCGCCCGGGCCAGACCTGGCGAGGAGGTCGGGGCCTAACGATGCCGCGCGGGGTGGCGCAGGGCGGGGGAGTGCCGCACACAGGATGCTGGGAGCCGGTGAGGGGCTGGGCGGGCGCCGACGGGGACGCGCGGATGGCGCAGGGCAGCCGGAGCAAACCGGCGCGTTCGGGGCGGGGTTGTTTCTCCACCTGGGCCCCGTCCCCCTTGTACCTGCCTTGTGCCTTGTTTCCCTTCGTGATGCCTCGCTGCAGCGAAGGGTGTCACACCCCGCCCCCCCGGCTCCACGGCCGCAGCAGGGGGGTTGTACCCGGCGGTGTGCCGGTTGAGGCTCTCCGTTTGGATCCGTTTATATGGAGATACACATCTGATAGAGCTGGAAGGGACCTTGAGAAGTCATGGGGGTCCAGTCCCCTGCACCCTTGGCAGGACCAAGCCCCGGATCCCTAAATGGCCTCCTCAAGGACTGAGCTGGCAACCCAGGGCTCGAGCTGGTGAAACGCCTGATTTGCGAAATAAAATTCATCTCGCCCTTGGTCGGGTTTGTTACTGTGATAAGCGTTCTGTGAATCACGTTAACTAAGAAAGCAACTTAACATGCTCTGCACAGCACCATGCGTGATGAAAACATCAAGGTGCATTTATCTGAGGGGAAGGGATCGCTGCTAGCCAGCTACTCTAGGGAACCCTTACAAAGTGTCAGGGGATTTGTTAATGACCGTGGAGAGCAGACAGGGCTTGCTGTTACCACAACAGAAAGGCTTTCACAGTGAGTTGTATGCCTTTTGACTTACCTACATTGGACAACAAACAAACGCATTGATCCTCTGGGGATCTGACTTTGTTTCCAGGGGATCAGTAGTTGGAATCAGACATTTCAGCCAATTGGCTGTTCCAATTGTTATACTTCGTTTTCAAATATAGCCAGTTACCCCGCCAAGCAAATGGAATCCCTGTGATAATCTTTCCATTACGTGATAATGCTCAGGGCATGTCAGTTCAGGGGGCATTAAAACACTGTTTAATGGAGCACAAGTATGATTCATAACAGTAACAGAGAGGAAGCCGTGCTAGTCTATACACTATCAAAACAAAAAGCAGTCAAGTAGCACTTTGAAGACTAGCAAAATAGTTTATTAGGTGAGCTTTCGTGGGACAGACCCACTTCTTCAGACCATAGCCAGACCAGACCAGACCAGACTCAATATTTAAGACACAGAGAGCCAAAAACAGTAAGGAAGGAGGACAAATCAGAAAAAGATAATCAAGGTGAGCAAATCAGAGAGTGGAGGGGTGGGGGGGAAGGTCAAGAATTAGACTGAGCCAAGTATGCAGATGAGCCCCTATAGTGACTCAGAAAGTTCCCATCACGATTTAAACCATGTGTTAATGTGCCGAATTTGAATATAAAAGCCAGCTTGGCTGCTTCTTGTTCCAGAACGGTGCGATAATTCTTCTTCAGTAACACACATACCTTTAGGTCATTGACAGAATGCCCCATTTCATTAAAATGTTGGCTAACTGGTTTGTGGATCTGGAGTGTTTTGATGTCTGTTTTGTGCCCGTTGACCCTTTGTCTAAGGGAGTTAGAAGTCTGTCCAATATACAAAGCATCTGAGCATTGTTGGCACAGGATGGCATATATGATGTTAGTAGAGGAGCATGAGAAAGTGCCTATGATTCTGTGAGTAACCTGGTTAGGTCCAGTGATGGTATTTCCAGAGAAGATATGTGGACAAAGCTGGCAGCGGGCTTTGTTGCAGGGAAAGGTTCCAGGACTGGTATTCCTGGGGTATAGACTGTGGCCGTTTGTGAGGATCCTCATGAGGTTGGGAGGTCGTCTGTAGGAGAGAACAGGCATGTCACCCAGGGCCTTCTGGAGTGTGGCATCCTGATTAAGGATAGGTTGTAGGTCTTTAATAATTCGTTGCAGTGCTCTGAGTTGGGGGCTGTAGGTGATGACCAGTGGTGTTCTGTTCTTGGCTTTTTTGGGCCGATCTTGGAGTAGCTGGTCTCTGGGTATTCGTCTGGCCCTGTCGATTTATTTTTTTACTTCTCCTGGTGGGTAATTCAGGTTTATGAATATTTGGCAAAGTTCTTGTAGTTTTTGGTCTCTGTCAGTTGGATTAGAGCAAATGCGATTGTACCTAAGAGCTTGACTGTAAACAATGGATCTAGTCGTGTGCAGGATGGAAACTAGAAGGGTGTAGATAAGTATAGCGATCAGTAG
Organism: Carettochelys insculpta; assembly: GCF_033958435.1. NCBI lineage: Eukaryota > Metazoa > Chordata > Testudines > Carettochelyidae > Carettochelys > Carettochelys insculpta. The sequence goes on along the minus strand of NC_134139.1, from coordinate 67,233,855 downwards.
GTTTTCGGTACAGTGTGGTACTGATCAGGCCATCCTTGATTAGTACTGTAGTGTCCAGGAAATGTATCTCTTGCATATTGTAATTGAGGCATAAATTGATGGTGGGGTGTAGATTGTTAAAGTCTCTGTGGAATTCTTCTAGAGCCTCTGTACCATGGGTCCAAATCATAAAGATGTCATCAATGTATCTTAAGTAGAAGAGTGGTGATAGGGGACGAGAGCTGAGGAATCGTTGTTCCAGGTCAGCCATAAATATATTAGCATATTGTGGGGCCACGCGGGTGCCCATAGCAGTTCCAGTAATCTGGAGGTATAAATTGTCCCCAAAATGGAACTGATTGTGTGTGAGAACAAAGTTACAGAGGTCAGACACCAGATTGGCTGTGGTGGCATCAGGGATGGTATTCCTCATTGCTTGTAATCCGTCTTGATGTGGAATATTAGTGTACAGAGCCTCTACATCCATTGTGGCAAGGATGGCGTTATCAGGAACTTTTCCGATGTTTTGTAATTTCCTCAGGAAGTCGGTGGTATCTGGGATATAGCCGGGAGCGTTGGTGGCATAGGGTTTGAGGAGGGAGTCCACGTAACTGGATAGTCCGGTGGTAAGGGCGCCAATACCTGAAATGATAGAGCATCCAGGGTTTCCACGTTTGTGGATTTTGGGAAGTAAATAGAATAATCCAGGCTGCGGCTCAGATGGTGTGTCTGAGTGAATGAGGTCCCGAGTAGCAGCAGGGAGTTCCTTCAGTAGTTGTTGTAATTTGCTTTGGAATTCCAAAGTGGGATCAGCGGAGAGAGGTCTGTAAAATGTGGTGTTGGAGAGTTGTCTGGCTGCCTCCTGTTCGTAGTCTGACTCATTCAGGATGACAACAGCACCCCCTTTGTTAGCTGGTTTGATTATGATGTCTGGGTTATTTTTGAGACTCTGGACAGCATGGTGTTCAGCATAGTTGAGATTGTGTCTCATTTGGCATTGTTTGTGTATAATGTCAGCCTGAGCACGGTTGCGGAAGCACTGTACATAGAAGTCCGGACTTTCACTATGACCCTCAGGGGGAGTCCACATAGAGATCTTCTTCTTTTGTTGTTGGTAGGGGGGGTCGAGAGAATCAGACTGTTGTTCATAGGTGTGCTGGAAAAATTCCTTTAGATGGAGGCGGCGAAAGAATGCTTCAAGGTCACCACAGAATTGTGTTAAGTTCGTGGAGGAGGTAGGGCAGAAGGAAAGACCCCGGGATAAGAGAGACTCCTCTGTTTTTGGTTCTCTGTGTCTTAAATATTGAGTCTGTTCTGGTCTGGCTATGGTCTGAAGAAGTGGGTCTGTCCCACGAAAGCTCACCTAATAAACTATTTTGCTAGTCTTTAAAGTGCTACTTGACTGCTTTTTGTTTTGATTCATAACAGGTGTGCAAAGTGGGGGTGTGACATTTTGTAAGGGGGCACAGCGCAATAGCCTCTCCCCCCAGCGTCCACTGCATCGCAAAGGGAATGCTCCCTCCCGCCCCACTGGACCAATCATGGAGAAGGGCTGGGCACATCTGTGGCACCTGCCTCGCTGTCAGGTTGAGGCAGCTGGTTCCCAGCAGTGGGGGCCAGGCTGGCGGGGGGGGAGTGTCTGGAGCTGGGGTTTCCGCTGTGGCACCGCAGCTGGCCTGGCCCCACAGTGCTTTGCCCCTCCCCCAGAAGGAGCCACTGGTCACCCAGAGCCTGAGCCCCTGGTCCAGCAGGCGCCCCGTCTGCCCAGCCGAGTAGCCTGCCTGCCCGGCCTGCACCGGGTGGAGGTAAAGGGAACATAGAGGCCTTGAGACAAGCAGCGGGGCCAGCCGTAGACTTCCCGGCTTAATGAGGTACCCTCCTGTGGTCCGTCCTGGGGTCCTCCCCACGAGCACCCCTCCCCCTATGGGCACCCCCCTGGAGCCTCCCAGCATCCCTTCCCAAGCATCCCACCCCTTTCAGAGCTCTCCTCCCTGCATCCCTTCCTGTGGTCCTCCCATAGGTTGAGTGGGGGCAGCTAACTGCAGGGCCAAAAAGGCGGGGCACGACCTAAAAATTTTGCTCACCCGATTTATGACAAAAATATTCAAATATCTTGAATGGTAACCTCATTATATCCCAGGATAAATCAGCAATAAAATTTATTTGTTGCATCAGTTTAAGCTTTATTTATTTCACCCCTTACTAATATTAGTTGTTATTCAGAATATGTAAATTCTAAATATTGCATTTGAAATAATCAAATTTCAGAAGCAAACATTTTCATGCTTGTTGTTAATTATAAAAAGAGTATGAGCAATAGAGCACTTCTACAGAAATATTTGTTACTAGCTGTAATGAGAAATTGGAAATTATTTATATGTATGTCTAAGACACCAATTACTGTGAGATGTAGGCACCATATATAAATTAAGAAATAACATCAAACTTCCTTCAGAATAAAGAACTGATTTTTTTCTTTCTCTCCATTCAGTTTTAGAAGGATAATAAATGAATAGTTAAATCTATATTGTTCACCTGATCCTGTAGTCAGAGCCACGTCATGTATATATCTTAGGGGAATGCCCACCAAAGGGAGAAATCTTGTATCATGACCTGAAACTGTAACACTTGTTCTCATCCAGATTTCTGCTGGTAATAGATCCCACAGCTGAGAGCTTTCTGGTTATTGAACATTCACTGGCAAATGAGAATCTGGGCTGTATCAGCCAGTAAGCCTATAGAAAGCTAGTATTATGCAACTTGAAAAGGGCCTTTGAAGTAGGTTGATCCTCACTTAGACACATAGGACATTAAAGATAATGCCCTTCAATAATAACCAGAATTTCCCAGAGTAGAGCACACAGTAGCAAGGGTCAGCAACCTTTCTGTGGCGGAGTGCTGAAATTTATCCTTTTGACCTCTGTAGCTACGTCTACACGTGAAGCCGACATCGAAGTAGCTTATTTTGATGTAGCGACATCGAAATAGGCTATTTCGATGAATAACGTCTACACGTCCTCCAGGGCTGGCAACATCGATGTTCAGCATCGACGTTGCGCAGCACCACATCGAAATAGGCGCAGCGAGGGAATGTCTACATGCCAAAGTAGCACACATTGAAATAAGGGTGCCAGGCACAGCTGCAGACAGGGTCACAGGGCGGACTAGCGCTTCCGGGGCAACAGCTAGCCGCTCCTTTAAAGGGCCCCTCCCAGACACACTCAGCCTGCACAGCACGCGGTTAGCAGAGCCATAGGCACGCACACCTCGGGTGACGCAGTCGTGATGGACCCCCAGCAGGAGCAACAGCAGCAGCAGCAGCAGCAGCAGCAGCCAGAGGTCCACCCAGCTGCCCCTGCAGGAGCAGTGCTTGCCCTGCTCCACGCCATGCAGGAGGCAGCTGAGCACCTCCTTCCCACAGAGGAGGAGATGCCCGCAGGGGAGGAGGACGCAACCCCCAACCCTGCAGCACCCCGACCCCCCGCCGCCTCATGCGCCACCGGCTGTGGAGCTACCCCACCAGCACCGACTGGTGGGAGCGGCTGGTGCTTGGGGAGTGGGATGACGACCGCTGGCTCAGGAACTTTCGCATGAGCTGGCAGACATTTATGGAGCTATGCCAGTGGCTCACCCCCACACTCAGGCACCAGCACACCGCCATGCGGCGTGCCCTACCTGTGGAGAAACGGGTCGGCATCGCTGTCTGGAAGCTGGCCACTCCAGACAGCTACCGATCCTTGGGACAGCAGTTTGGCGTCGGCAAGGCCACTGTCGGGGCTGTCCTCATGGAGGTAAGAGGACCCACGGGGGGAGAGGGGGAGGCAGCCCTGGCAGGGCAGGGGGGCCCTGGCAGGGGAGGGCAGGGGAGGGGAGGGGAGGGGGGCCCTGGCAGGGCAGGGCAGGGCAGGGGAGGAGAGGGGAGGGGAGGGGAGTGGGGCCCGGTCAGGGCAGGGCCACACACACCCTGCTCACCCCTTATTGGTGCTCTCCCATGTGCTTCCCCTGCAGGTCGTCCGCGCCATCAACGCCATACTCCTCCACAGGCTCGTGAGGCTGGGGTGACCCAGATGCCACCATCGCGGGCTTTGCCACCCTGGGCTTCCCCAGTTGCTTCGGGGCTCTGGATGGGACTCACATCCCCATCCGCGCCCCGGAGCACAGTGGAGGATGCTACATCAACTGGAAGGGCTACCACTCAGTGGTCCTCCAGGCCTTGGTGGACAGCCAGGGCCATTTCCAGGACATTTATGTGGGCTGGCCTGGCAGCACCCACGACACCCAGGTTTTCCGGAACTTGGGCCTGTGCCGCCGGCTGGAGGTGGGGACCTACATCCCCCAGCGGGAGATCCCTGTGGGGGACACCACCGTGTCCCTCTGCGTCATCACAGATGCGGCATACCCCCTCCGGCCGTGGCTCATGCACCTGTACACGGGCCATCTCTCTGCCAGCCAGGAGCGCTTCAACCAGTGCCTGAACCACGCGCGCCAGGTGGTGGAGCGCTCATTTGGCCGCCTCAAAGGGTGCTGGAGGTGTCTCCTCACCCGCCTGGATGCGGGCCCCACCAACATCCCCCAGATTGTGGGTGCGTGCAGCGCCCTACACAATCTGGTGGAGAGCAAGGGGGAGGGCTTTTTTCAGGGCTGGGCTGTGGAGGCCGGCAGGGCCGATGTGCAGCCACCCGCTGCCCCCAGTCGCCATGTGGACCCCAAAGGGACCCGGGTCTGGGAGGCCCTGCGGGCCCACTTCGATGAGGCCACGGGGTGAACGCTGCCAGGCCCCCCACTGCACCGCCCCATCCTCCACAACACTCCCTGCCCCTACGCCCACACCACGGAGCACCCAACAGCACACCCCTCCCCACTTTTCTTGGACAAATAAAAGCAGACACTTGTTTGTGAAATCAAACTTCTTTACTGCAACTCTTTTCTTACTAATAATAACTAAAGGAACTTCTAAGTAACTTAATATTATGTATGTGTGTATATATTAACAAAAAAAAACAGGGATAACAAGGAAGGGGAGAACTATTTACATGGGGGGGAAGGATCAGACTGTGAAAACGGGGGTCACAAATAAATAAATATAAACTATATACAAGGCCGAACAACAAAACAGTGGGGGGAATATATACAAGGGGGGGGGCACGTCCTGGGCCCCATGCCCCTATAGTCCAGCACTGGGGGTGGGGGGCCGGGCGGACCAGAAGATACGGCCGGCGAGTGTCAGCTGGCCCCAGGTCTCCCTCGGCGGAATGGCCCTCGGTGGCGGGTGGCAGGGCGACGGCGGACGGCGCGGCGACAGGAGCAGTGGGTGGTGCAGCGGGTGGAGCAGGCAGGGCAGGTGCAGCGGCGGATGGCGCGGCATGGGGGGCCAGGTAATCCGCTGTGCGTTTGAATATCTCCATGTAGGCCCCCCATGCCTCTTGGCGCCAGGCCAGCGCCCGCTCCTGCAGGTGGAGGCGGCCTTGCTCCACCCGCAGCCGCTGCTCCGCGACCTCCACCTGCTGGCGGTGGAGGGCCAGCAGCTGGGGGTCCGTCGCCGGCGGCTGCTGCTGCTGGGTCCGCCGTCTTGCCCGCCGTTGGGCCGGTCGGTCCTCCGCCTAGGGGCTGGCCTGGAGCGATGGCCCCGGAGGGGATTCCGGGACCACTGAAGCCTCGCTGGCGCTCTCCGGTCCTTCCGATGGTGCAGCTGTGGAACACAGGAGGTGGGGAAGAAGAGTGGAGACAGCTGTTAGTGTGGGCCCCGAGCCGTGGCCCTTGTCCCCCCACCCCTGTGCTGCAGGTTCCCCATCCCCGTCCCCAGGAGATGCTGCTGTGATGGGGTTCAAGGGTCCCCCTGCACTGCACCCCGTCCCCTGGCGGGAGTGACTCTCACTTCACTCAGCAGGTCTGACAGGAGAGGTTTCTTAGGCAACAGATGCCCAGTTTCTCCCAGAAGTGACAGTACAGCAGTCAGAGACAGTCCTTCCAACCCGTCCTGGGGAGAAGACCCCGAGGGGTGCCCCTCTGGGGGTGTAGCTTTCCCCCTTCTCAGGCAGGCAGCCTTCTAGCTCTCCCTTCCCCTAGCCTCTACCTGCAGCCCCCGATTCAAACCTAGCTCGGCTCCTCCCTCCTCTTTGTTCAGGGCAGAGGTGTAACCTGCCAGTTGTAGCCCCAGGATCATCCTTAGCCACTGGGAGCTATTCAGCTTGTTGCTCACATCTAGCCTGAGTCTCGTATTTGCCCTCCCCCCACTCCATCACATGCTGCTGGGTGTCCCACCCCCTCCTCCCGGGGGACCTTAGAGGTTCCGCTCCCCCCTGCCCTGGGGATGGGGCATGGCACTGTTGTGCTGTGGGGGGCAGGGGCTGATGAACTCCTGTGAGGGACATGCCACTGCTGTCCTTGGGGCCATGGTCATCTGGGCATGTGGAGGGCCCTGGCCACATATCTATTACCCCCGCCCCTCAACCCTGGGGGTGTACACCGGGGGGGTACATACCTGTAGGTCCACTCCCACGGTCGGGGGACACCCGGGAGGCGGACGTCCGGCTGCTGCTCCGGGATGGCAGGAGGATCTGGAGCCCGGTGTTGGTGGAGGAGGAGTCCCCCTCCTCCTCCTGCTCCGGTGCCCCGGGGGTGGGCTCCAGGTGGGGCCCCCGGGGTGCGGGACTTGCCTCCGGGGCAGACTCCGGCTCCGGGGCCTGGTGGGGCTCCTCAGCCGAGGTGTCAAGAGTGGCCGGAGGCGAGGAGGTGTGCCGAGGGCCCAGGATGTTCCTGAGCTCCCTGTAAAAGGGGCAAGTGACGGGGGCGGCCCCAGATCGGCCGGCCACATCCCGGGCCCGGGTGTAACCCTGCCTCAGCTCCTTGACTTTACTCCAGACATGGTCTGCAGTGTGGGCAGGGTGACCCTGGGCGGCCAGGCCCTCGGCCAGCCGAGCGAACGCATCCGCGTTCCGCCTCTTGCTCCCCATTACCTGGAGCACCTCCTCCTCGCTCCAGAGCCCCAGCAGGTCCCAAAGCTCGGCCTCCGTCCAGGAGGGGCCCCGCTGCCGCTTCCCGGCCTGGCTCCTGCCCTGGCTCCCCTTCGGGGGGGTTCCCTGAGGGCACTGGGGGGGCTGCTGGGCGGCCATGAGGTCCTTTGGGGGTCTGGGTGGCTGAAGAAGAGTGTGCAGGCGAGCCGCGTGTTATTGCTGCTGCCTGCACGCTCTCTCAGCTTCCTGCACAGAAAGGGAGGGGGTGGGGACCTTTAAGGGGCCGCTTCACGCGGACACCATTGAGCTGAGGAGCTGGAGAGAGCGTTTCTCAACCCCTCAGCTGATGGCCGCCATGGAGGACCCCGCAATTTTGAAGTTGCGGGACGCGCAACGACTACACGTTCCCTACTTCAACGTTGAACGTCGAAGTAGGGCACTATTCCCATCCCCTCATGGGGTTAGTGGCTTCGACGTCTCGCCGCCTAACGTCGATGTTAACATCGAAATAGCACCCAACATGTGTAGCCGTGACGGGCGCTATTTCGAAGTTAGTGCCACTACTTCGAAGTAGCATGCACGTGTAGACATGGCTTGTGTGTGTCAGAGTGCTGGTGATACTTTTTAAAGTCACTAATAGTCCTACTTACAACAGCTTCATTAATAAATAAGATGCAGAACCTTAGGTGGTCGTTGGTAGCATTCACTGCTCTTTTGTTAATTCACAGGCAGGATGGCTTTGAGCAAGCTCTGGCTGCATGGGGGAGTAGGGCTGGGGCTGAGCTCCCACCATGCATGCCAATGCCAGGGGTTGCTGACCCCTGCAGTAGAGTATTATGTGTATTTCCATGGTTTTTGTCAGCGGACTAGCTGCTGCATGTTGTAGTATTTGTAGTTTGTGGGTGGACCCTCTAGCTTAGGTTATTTGGTAGAGTGAGTTGCAGTAATCCAGTCTCTTGCTAATTATTGTGGATAAGTTCCACATCTCCTAATATAACAATACTTAGCTCTGATGTAGAGATTTGCACCTCTGCTTTGTCTTTATTGCAAAAACACTGAGTTGTATTATTTTTTTTCCTATTTTGCAGAAAAAGGAACCGAGGCACAGACAGGTTAAACAAATTTGCCCAAAGTGACACAACAAGTCATGAGCAGAGCTGAGAACAGAACTCAGGAAGCCTAGCTACTGATGGACTATTATTACCACTTAGAGAAGATAGAGAGGAAAGGGTCTTGTGATTGTCCCGCCCAGCTAATAGAAACAGGACATTTCTGGATCCATGTCTCTCTTGCCACGTTTGCACAGTATATTGGGTGTTTGTGTCATTTTGTCAATCTCAGAACAGACACCCTTGACAAATAAGGTCATAGCTCTGAGGGGGCAAAATCCCATTTTACTGGATAACTGATTAAACAGGTTTTGGGGGACAGCTGGGGAGGCCGTGGACAGGGGCTGCTCCAGCTGGGCTGGAGCACCCCTCTTGCAGTGCACTGGGGACTGGGCTTGCTCTGGCCTGGCTTGAGTGTCTCTGCCCATAGCGCCACGATGGGTAGGGGGCACTCCAACATGACTGGAGCAGCCCTGATCTGCAGCAGCTTGACCCAAGAATGCTACAGGCCTGAGAGTGCTGTCCACAGCAGCCCTGGGCACGTTACAGGTCAGGGGTGCTCCAGCTGGGCTGAAGCAGCCCAGGTCCCGGCATGCCATGGGCAGGGATACTGCAGCCTGGCCAGAAACAGCCTTATCTGCAGCCTCCCAAGCCATCCTTCCTCTGTTCTCATCTGCCCCTTCCCCCCACTGTCCTGGGGCCACCGTGGATGGAGCTACTCAGGGACTGCTCCAGCCCATATTGATTAATCGTAAATGGTAAGCCTCAGCTGTTTAGGATGAGGCTTACCAGTTAACTGGTTAAACTTTAACATCCCTAGTAGCTTCTGGTGGCTTTTACGGGTGATATTTTTAATGCTCTGGCATTTTTTGAAGTTTTCACAATGAACTTTTTTTTTGAAAATGAATCAGTGTGATATGGAATAAATCCTATACATTAATTCAACTGTGTATTCTCAAGTTTTGAACATTCTCCAGAACATTATTTCTAGTAGGATTAGGTAGGAATAATAGTATCTCCTTTGAGAGGAAGGATAGTCTAATAGTAAAGGCTACTAACTCTGGACTTGGAAGACATAGGTGCAGTTTACTGCATTTTTAAACGTCCTTTCTGAACTTGGGCAAGCAATTTATTCACTCTGTGCCTCAGTTTCCCACATGTAAAATTAAGATATATACTTTCCTTCCTTGTGAGATTGTGAGAATAAATATACTGAAGATTTTGCGGTGCCCAGATAATATAGTGTTAGGGCCCATGTAACTGGAGAGATTTACAGCCATTCAGTGGGATTTTCTAATGTGTCTAAGTGAGTTAGGTATATAATTGTGATTGAAAATAAACTTTTGCTTTTTAGCATTTGTGAAAATCCTCCAGTGATGGGGCTTAATCCCCCATCACCTGCAATGTGAGGAAAAGAGCTTGGCAGGTCTGCAGCTGGGATGTGATTAACTACTTGCCTCCTGCCCAAGGCAGGCAGAGTGAGGCCTCATAAGAAATGCTATTATATAGAAGAGCACAGTCTCTAGTAGAAGAAATTGTGAAGTAGGGTATAATGGACAGGAATGAAAGCATACTGTAAGAGTGAGTTAGCTCTTGGCTTGAAGCTTTGAGGTACAGCTAATAAGGAAGCTACCATGAAGCCTAAGAAGAGTGGAAGGGTTGTTATTTAGAAGATGTGTTTAGACTTATTTATGCTCCCTGGAAGTGGTTTAGACTTTTCCATTACTTGGTTGGAGAGGCAAGTCACAGAACATGTACAGGGAAACGGAGACAAGGTACAGGGCTGAAAGTCTAGTACAGGTCCAAGAGAGAGCCTCCGAATGGAGTGTTAGAGCTGAGAATCCCGTGCAATACTGTGATGTCACATGGGGGTGGCTCATCAAGTGAAGATGGGCTACTGTGAATGTACATTTGCTATGCCTATCCATGGATTATCACCTTGCAGTGGTGTTGAGGCTTGCATGTTTCAGTGACTCTGGGAGTGATGCTGCCTGAAGTCATGTACTTTCTTAGAGTCACCAAAGGCAGAACGGTGAAGGGTGAGGTTCTGGACAAGGTGTGATCCAAGAAATCCTCAAGAGCAAAGCTCAATGGACGTGAAACTGTTGTGCAATTTTATAGTGGCTGTGAAGGTGGATGAAGCGTGACCACTTCCAAGCAGTGTTAGAAGAAAAACTTACGTCAGAGTTTGCAGAAGAAATCCAGGCACACTGGAGCCAGCTGACAACATTAATTATCAGTGCCTGTGAGGAAACCATAGGCTACCAAGCCACAAAACATCAAGACTGGTTTCACAAAAATTACGTTGAAATTGAGCAACTCATCAATGTGAAAAGAATGGCATTTTGAGGTTGGGGCCAAAATGGCATAAACTGTAATACAAAGCGAGAAGCCTATGCTAAGGTGAAAGTAGAAGTCCAAAGTAAAATCAGAGAAGTCAAGTACAAATGGTGGACTGAGAAAGAACTCCAACATCTCGCATACATCTACAACACATGTGGTTTCTTCAGTGACATTAAGACTGTCTATGGGCAAGCTTGTTATGGTATGAATCCTTTTCATTCTAAGGATGGAGCCACACTTCTGAAGGACAGTGAAGCTATCAATTTTCTCTGGAAAGAACATTTTGAAGATCTTCCTAACCATAACTCTGTGGTTTCAGATGAAGTCTTTGAGCAAATCCCCCAACAATCTCCTAGGGATGAGCTTGGAGACTGTCTCAACTTGCCTGAGGTACACAGTGCCATTGAGCAGACGACAACTAACAAAGAATCAGGTCCACATCCCAGCTGAAATCTTTAAAGATGATGGACTCGAGCTAATTCTGCAGCTTTACCTGCTTATTCTTAAAATCTGGAGAGAGGAGGAGAGACCCAGTGAAATGAGAGATGCCATGATTTTCACCCTCTTCAAGAAAGAGGATAAAGCAGACTGTGGAAGGTTTTGTGATATCTCTTTCCTTGCCACTCAGGCAAAGTTGTGGCATAGATCCTTGCAACTCGTCTTCTGCCTTTGTCAAAAAAAATTCCACCAGAGTCAGACAGCATTTACTGACCATATTGTGGAACTGTGCATATGATCTTTACAGCAAGGCAGCTGCAAGAAAAGTATAGGGAGCAAAGATGACCACTGTATATGACTTTCAGGGTGTGTCTACACGGGCACAAATCTTTGAAACAGCCATGCTAATGGCCATTTTGAAGATTACCAATGGAGCACTGAATCGAATATTCAGTGCCTCATTAGCATTCGCACACTTCCAGCTGGGGCGCTTAGAAAGTGCTGCTTTCGAAAGTGCATGGCTCGGCACGGCTACACAGGGGTCCTTTTTGAAAGGACTCACCCCTTTCGAAATCCCCTTATACCGCTCACTGATCGGAATAAGGGGATTTTGAAAGGTGTGGGGTCCTTTCAAAAAGGAGCCCCGTGTAGCCGCACCGAGCCACGCGCTTTCGAAAGCAGCACTTTCTAAGCGCCCCGGCTGGAAGTGTCCGAATGCTAATGAGGCACTGAATATTCAATTCAATACCTCATTAATAATCTTCGAAATATGGCTATTTCAAAGATTTGTGCCCGTGCAAACACAGCCTCATTGGTGTAGCCTTTGATTCAGTGAATCATTGTGCTCTCTGGATTATACTTTTGAAGATTGTCCTAAAGTTGCTTCATGACAACATGAAAGTGACTGTTCTGAGTAGTATTGGCTCCCAGAGTGAATCCTTCAAAGAGCAAACAGGAGTCAAGCAGGGGCTGCATCATTGCCACAATCATGTTTGTGGTTTTTATTGCTGTCATTGTTTACCTAATTACTGGGAAACTCCTACCTGGCATTGAAATCATATATAGAATGGATGGAAAGCTGTTCAGGCTTTGCAGGCTGAAAGCTAAAAGTAAGATTTCCACCACGTCTATATGCAACTGCAGCATGCTGATGACAACACAGTTTTTGCCCACTCTGAGAAAGATCAGCAAACTATCCTGAACAGGTTTGCTGATGCTTAAACATGTCTTGGTTTCATGTTCAAGATCAAGAAGACCAAAATGCTCCATCAGCCCTCTCCAAATGAGGTACCACGTGCTTTATCTACTAAAATCAATGGAGAAGTTCTGGGGAATGTTGACCATTTCTTTTTCCTTGGACGATATGTCTCATACAAGGCAGATATTGATGCAGAAATCCAACACAATCTGAGCTGTGCCAATGCAGCTTTTGCTTGTTTGCTTTGTTTGTTTGCTTGCACAGGGTTTTTGAAGATCACAACATTTGATGAGACACCAAGCTTCTTGTTTATGAACATTGTTCTCTCAACATAGTATTATATATCAGAAACCTGGACAATGTATGTGCATCACTTGAAAGTCCTTGAGAGGCATCACTAATGCTGTCTCCGCAAGATCTCAAAGATCACATGGGAAGACAGACACACCAACATTAATATCTGGAAGAGGCAAAGACCACCATATTGAGGCAATGATCATCCATCAGCAACACCACTGGTCTTGTCACATTATTCACATGCCAGATCATCGCCTCCAAAAACAGGTCCTGTTCTCTCAGCTGAAAGAAGTGGACTGTAATGCAGGACAATAGAAGCATTGTAAGGACTTGCTGAAGGATAATTTAAAGAAGTGTAATATTGATATTGACACCTGGGAGACACTCACCCAGGATCACTCAAAATGGAGAGAAGTAATACACAGTGGTCCCCTGCATTTTGAACTTGCCTGCCTGCAAACGGAGGAGGAAAAGAGACACAGGAGGAAGGAGAGACTGGCTTCCAGTCATGGTCAACAGCCTCTTGCTGTACCTGGAAATATCCATTCTCACTGTAATATAACTTATAGTTCAAGGATAGGCCTTATCAGCCCCTAAAGGATCCACAACTCCCATGGGAGATGATCATACTTGGCAACGAGTGATCACCATCACATTTGCTATTGCTCGTAGTACTCTTGTGAGGCCAAATTATTATTTCATTTTTACCAGTGACTAGCTGAAATAGTGTGGTGAAGTGACTAGCCTCATTTGGCTTCAGCATTAATCCCACATTGTTCACTCCCCTTTTAAATAAAGCATTTTATTGTTTCTGCAGATTCTCGTTAGGAATCAATTAAGGCTCTCAGAACTGAGACATCTAAAATCATTAATTAGTAGAGCAAGATGGAAATCTTACAATGAAACTAATTTTGTCAGAAAATTATGACTTGCTGAAGTGAAAGTTTGCCAAATCTATTACAGATTTGACAAAAGTTTTGCTGAAACACTGGGAAGCCCACATGACAGGGCTGTCACAGATCTTAGATCAGTGATAGGGACCCATATCAATGCTGAAAGCCCTGACCCCTTGCCAAGAAACAGCTTAATTGAAATTGACATTCGTGTTACTTTTATGGTGGCTGGTCATTCAATAATGGCAATAAAACTGACAGAATATTAACACTATATACTTAATTTAAGGAATGCCATAACTTCGTGTGTTCAGAATAACACTTCCAAATTGTTAGAAAAGCAAATTCGTCATTAAGGAAACTACTTGTGAAACAAAATTGAATTTTGGCCAGCTAGACTAGGCACATTTGAAAATCTTAGCACTAGTTTTTAACCAGTTAACCAGCGTTCTGCAGTATAATATAGAAATTGCAGTCTGTATGTTGTGGTTCAGGCAGCACAGTAACATTAATTGTATGCCAAATTAGCCTGTAGGGTATTCCCAGAAATTCTTTGTTGTAAGCTTCTTCTAGCTTTACTGGTTAGGGCTTCCCTTGGGTCTTATTATTTTAATTTCTTTCCCTTCATCTGAGTTTAAGTTCTTGGTTTTGTGATTTACAGATGTACACAGCAAGAGACAATATAGGACCAAATTCTGCCAACTCTTGCACACATTCTAAGCTTAACTTGCACAAGTAATCCCATTGACTGAAATGCATTCACAAGAATAATTTCACTAAAGTTGACAGGACAACTTTTGTGGGTAGTTATGTATGTGCATAAATGTTTGCAGGATCAGGACCATAGTTTCCATGCCTCCTCTCATTATCTTTTTTTTTTTTTTTACTCTACTGCTACTTTTTTTCCTAATGATATTTTGAAAATGTGTTTTATACTCAGTGGATTCTATTGTTGCTCTGGTTTGTTCTCTTCTGTTTCTCTGTATATATATTTGCTCTTCCAGTATTCTGTTGTTTCCTTTTTCATGGTGCTTAATACAATCTATTTTCTTTTTTCTTCTGCTGAATGCATCCTTACACTTTGACATAACTTGTCAGTACTCTCAAGATTTAACATCTCATTGCTTAATGCTGCTATTGCAGGAACCTGAAAGCCAGATGGTACCCTAGTAGAGTCTTATGTAGAAATAGCGGAGAAGAAAGACCCATTTTCCTCTAGTCTGGATTTTAGTGATTACATGAAAGGCAACTGTTGAATATCCTTATAGCTTTATGTGAATGCCATGTATTTGATCAGTCTTCCTGATATAATAAAGGTGGTCTTGGGGGCGGGGAAGGAGAAAAGTGCAGTTAAGATTCATAAATATTGAGGCCAGAACGAACCATTAGAGTATCTAATCCGGGGATGGGCAATAAGTTTGGATGGGGGGAGGCACTCCAAGATTTTAGAAAGTGTTCAAGGGTTGCACTTTTCTATGGAGAGCATGCTCAGTCGGGACAGAATTTGGGCACAGAAGGGAGTTCAGGGTAGGGGACTGGGGTGCAGGAGAGGGTGTGGAGTTTGACATGGAGTTTGGGTGAAGGAGGGGATTGTTGCCTGGGTCAGGTTTGGATTGCAGGGTCTGGGAGGGGGAACGGGTACAGGAGAGATTCTCTCCTGCGCAGGGGCATAGGAGTGAGTGCAGGGTCTGGGAGTTGTGACCTGGGGGTGGGGGGAGTCAGGGAGTGGGATTCAGAGGGTTGAATGGTAACCTGTAGCAGAGGATTATGGTGCAGGAGAAGTGCGGGTTCAGGGAGGAGGTATGGGTGCAATAGAGGATTCTTGCCTGGGGAGAGGTGTGGGAGGTTTGCAGAGTCTGGAAAGGAGTTGTGACTTGGGGGTGACGGGTTGCAAAGGTTTTGGGTAGTGACCTAGGGCAGGGAGTTGTGGTGTGGGATGGGGATGGGGTGCCACACGCAGGCTCTTGCAAGGAGGTGCATAGCGAGATGGCTCCCAGCCAGCAGCCCAGTGGGACCCTCTGGGAAGCTTACTGTCTGCCGCAGCCCCACACCACCCAGGCTGGCTGCTCTGTATGCCTCTCTGCACTGTGCCCTGGCCAATGAGAGCTGAGAGTTTGGGGTGGGAGCAGTGCACGAAGCCTCCCCGCATCCTCCCTCCACATGCATAGCACAGAGACATGGAACAGCCAACCTCTTTGAGCATCATGGGGCTGCTCCCTGCCTGAGGGGCTGGATCTTTCCCACTCCTGATCTAGTCTGACCTTTTGCATAACAAAAGCCATAGGTTTTCATCTTGCAACACCTTGTATTGAGCCCAATAGCTTGGATTTGACTAAAGCATGTCTTCCAGAAAGGCATTAGTCTTGATTTGAATAGATCAGGAGGTGGAGACTCTAGCACTAATATTAGTAGCTTGTTCCAATGTTAATCAGTTACCTTTTTTTGGTACTTTAACTACTGTTTGAAATACATAACCACCTTTGTTCCCCTACCTGCATTTTGCAATTTAACATTTCATATATAGGATTATATTACATTAACATCAGGTACAGAATGTTGCCAATACAAGTATTCAGAAACCAGGAGTGAAACCCACTCCCAAAATCATGAAATGAAAAAAAAAATCACAATTTTTAAGCCAAAAATATTCCGGGATGGTTGTTTTTCATGTTCTGTATTTTGATTCTGTAAGTTACTCTTACATACGCTTTCCAGCTTTTCTTTGTAACAAAAAGGCCTAAAAGCAAAAAGTCCTACTGCCTTTTTCAATCATACATACAACGTAAGTGAGGTCATATTAGTATTTTGACTAACTTCTACTGGTGGAGGTGACACTCTTTCAAGCTTCACAGAGCTATTCAGGTAGGAGGAAGGTTACTGGCGTGTCTAGGATAAATACAAGTTGGAACAGATTGGGAGACATAAGGGGTTCAGATATGCTGTAGGAAACCCTTTAAATGAAGTAGGAAATTAAGCGTTATCAAGTGACTGTGATGTAGTGGGTGTGCTGTCCACTCTTGTGGCTCTGAATCCACTCTAGTTTTGCATTCACTGGTTGCTGTGTTGTGCTGTGTGAGATCCCTACTGCCCTATGCTGGTCTGCAGCAACTTGGTGTGTATCTGTGTGTGCAGCACCCAGCAGAGGATGGTCCCTGAGGGGAGGCACGTAGGAAATGTCTCAGCTACCTGACACCTTGGCTAAGTGGAGGCTATCTGAGCAAAGCAAGGGCTGTGGCCGCCTGGGGGCCAAGGGAGCAGTTGTGGGAGGTGTGGGTTAGTCTTGGATGGGTAGGATAAGACAGCAGACTGGGAGCAGGAAAGGGGTTTGAGTCCCGTGATCCCTAACCCCCCTAAGAGGAATAAGGCTGCCTTCCCCAGCTCCTGTGCTAACACCATTCCTATGCTATGCTGCTTCTCTGAGAAGCAATAAAACCTTCTACTCTAATGGCCAGTTGAGAGTCACATCTGGCTGCAGCTGCAGGTGCGGGGTTAGGGGCTCCCCGATGTGCTGTCACAGTGCTGTAGGGGACCCTTTAAATGAAGGAGGAGATTGAACATTATCAAGTTCACAGTGCAAACTACCCCTTATGCTGATGAAACATATTACTTGGGGCATGTTTTTTCCCCACAAATCTCTGACTGACAAAGTTATAGCAAAATAAGCTTTTTAGGTTGGTCATAGCTCAATTAGCAATTTTGGGAGCCCATGCGTGGACAGGTTTCTGGTGGCTGTTGACATTTTTTCAGAGGGGTAGCCGTGTTCATCTGCACCCACAAAAACAAGAAGTCCTGTGGCACCTTATAGACTAACAGATTTTTTGGAGCATAAGCTTTTGTGGGCAGAGACCCGCTTCATCAGATGCAATGTAGTGGAGATTCCCAAGGCAGGTGTAATTCATGAGCTGTATAATTAGACATCTGGAATCTCCAGGCCTCTGGGACCTCCACTACATGCATCTGATGAAGTGGGTCTTTGGCCACGAACGCTTATGCTCCAAAATATCTGTTAGTCTATAAAGTGTCACAGGACTTCTCATTGCTGTTGCATTTTAAGCACTATGGCTCAACTCCTCAAAGGTATTTTGGTGCCTGACTGCTACTGAAATCAATGGGAATTAAGTCCCTGTATATCTGAGGATCTACGGCTGTATCTTTTAGGTCTGCTCAAAGCCTGTAGCATCAATGCAAGTGTTAAGACTGATGCAGTAAACCACTTAGCACATGTGTAATTTAAAATAATATCACTGAATGGGACTACTAATGTGCTTTAAGATACACATGTGCTAAACCATTGTCCTGCTTTATGGCTTTAAAATGGATTATGCACTTTTCTGTGTGTTTTCTAATTTTGATCATTTTTGTACATTACAATCACTTGTTATGGGCTGCATACTCAAACTTTCACGCTTTAAGGTTGAGTGTATATTGAAGGCTGAAGTACACAATAAAAAGAGAAAAAGAGATTTTCTCTTTCCACGGGGCATACAAATGCATAAGATTTTCAGATTAACTCTACATCCAGTTTACTTATTGAACAAGAAATTAGCTGGTTTGTAGAGAGCTGTCAAAAATATTTTGTCTTCTGAACAATGCCAGCTAGTAGATTCACAATGCTGAAAGGGATTTGCAGCACTCAAGCAAATTATCTTTTCTCCAACTGTAGTTAATATGCTGTTCAGAAAAATTTGGGTTTTCATTCCAGATCTGTATGCTCTTTTTTCACATTTTATATTTTCTCCAGTTTAGAAGTACTTTTATGGTGTGGAAAAAATACATATTCAATGACATTTGCAGTAAAATGTGGCAAAGTGGAACCCACATAAGGAGCTTGATTTACAGGTTAACATAGTTCTGCAATGGACCTGTTGTGTGAAAAATCTCATAGGATCAAATTTTTAAAAGTGGCCTTTAGTTCTGGCTGCTCAGCTTTAGAAATCTAGATCTGGCTTTTTTTTTCTGAAAAAGTGAACACCCACAATTCAAAAATGAGTTAAATGGTAATGTTGGGTGCTCAGAACCTCTAAAAATAAAATCCCGTATTTAGGGGTTTAGGTATGGATTTGGATGCATAACTTTAGGCACCTATGTATGAAATTTTGACTTAGGTAGCTAATGTGCAGCACCCAAAATTAGATTCTGCTTTTTAAATTGTTCCTCTTAGTGGCTGTGTCTCTGTGCTTCCTCAGCTGTAAAACAGGGATAAAAAACCAGATTTGTTGGGCTTTTATGAGGATTAATTAACTGATAACTGGACTACATTGGATTTGTCGGATCAGGGATGTTGTACAAGTGCAGAATATTGTTCTATTATAGGCAACTAGAAAGCTCAGGCCTCATGTAGCACGTGGGCTTCTAGTATCCAGTGTTAATAAATAATGGTACACAAGCAGTAACACATGATGAGCTTTGCGTGCTAGTCAGTAAATGAACATTCTGTCTGTGATGTTAATTCCCACATACTGTAGCGATGTAGAACATAGGAGGCTCAAGATAAAAGCTCAGTGTAATAAAAGTTGACATTCATTGACTGAGAAAGGCACACGCAGAAGATGTGCTGTGTTGTCTCTATAAATAATTATTTTAAGACCATCTCTTCTTCGAGTGATTGCTTATGTATATTCCAAGTTGGGTGTGTACTGGCACGTGCTCAGTTGCTGGAAGCTCTTTGCTCTAGCCAGTAGCCATAGGGTCGGTGCAGCGCCCCCTGGAGTGATGCTGATATGGCAACCAGTATGTGTACCGCCCGATCCCCCTGCCACTCAGTTCCTTCTTGATGCACTGCTGTTTGTCAGAACTCTTGCTTTCTCTTTTCAAATCATTAACTAGTAGCCTATTGTAGTATAAATAGTTCTCAAAGAAATGTAGTTTTAGTGTTTGATTGTTAGTCTTTAGTGTCTTAACTAATAGCTGAGACGGTTTTCCATCCCCCTCAGCACCTCGGTGCTGGGGAATGCCTGGCTCCCCAGGCTTTAAGGCTTGTTCCAAGTGTGGTAAACATATGCCCAAGAGCGATGCCCATTCAGCTACTGGAGGCAGCTCTTAAGCCTCAGGAGTCCCCAGCAGGAGCAGAGAGTGGAGCCTCCTCAGTACAAAGTGCACCAGCACCATCTACCATGGTGCCATCCAAGGACTTTCGGCTCCAGGAGTAGGCACAGGCACCGTCGCTTTCTTGGCACCATAGGAGTCAATCTCTGGTGCCAAAGAAGAAGAGGAGGCATGACAGACTTCAGTTGCCAACATCCAAAGGACAGGAGGTGCGTATGTTGAAGCTGTGGTGGAACGGGAGCTTGCAGGCGTTGGACTTGCCCTCAATGCCGGAGCTGTTTTGAGCAGCACAAGGCCTTCTTCAAATGACGGTGCCGGGTCCTTCTCCACCTATGGAGGAGTGGTGCCGTATCATTGAGACTGAGTGGTCAGGACCATTGGACATGACATCAGCCCCAACCCCCACGCTCATGTTGACGCCACTCCGACGCTGTACTCAGTGCCTAGCACTCCAGTGCTGACCCACTGGGGAGCAACTTTGGGCCAGTTTCAGGTGCTCAATGCTCCAGCACTGGCACCGTCATCAGTATGCTTTACATTGGTGCTGGCTCCAGTGGCCCTACCATGGTCATCTGCTTTGGAATGGGCATCAGAGTCAGACTCATTCTACTCAATCTCTGGATGAAGCGGGAGCTTAGGAAAGTCGTGCCATAGCCATCACAGGCACTGTAATCATTGTTCAGATGACACGGGTTGGCCACCAGCTTCTCAGACAATGCAACAGTGGCCCTTCTGGACACCGTGGGTGTTTCATGAGGGGCAGGGCCAGACCGTGGGAATAACATCAATAGTGTCGGGAGCTCTACTGATCCTGAGCTCGGAATCATTGACATCGCTGGGTGCCCTGCCGCCAGAGCAACAGCAGGAAGTGGCGAACATTGTAGAGCCACCTGCGTCTATCTCATTGGCGTCAACCTTTGCACCATTAGCATTGTCAAAGTTTGACTCAGACTCACAATTTATCAGACCACTCTGTTTTATTAGCAAAGCCGCTCTGCTAATACATTTAGAAGTGAGCCCCCCGAGTGGGGCTTGTGTCTCTTAATTTATACAGTTTTTTGGAGAACAAGTTACAGAGAAGTTACAGACAAAAGAAGAAAAAGATTTTAGTCACCACCCTTCGAGATCCCTGAGACCAGTCACGTATCTTCAATTACCTGCCACCCTTAACAATCTCCTTTAACAGCTTCCAGTTAACTTAACTAATTGCCCTTCACACCTTCCATTCTGATGCCTGCTTCTTAGACGTGCTGGCTCCATCTTAATTGCTTCTCCATTCAAAAGCTAACTGTCCCTACGTGTGCTCCCTCAGATACTTTGTAACATGTTTTGGCATGCCCTCTCATATACAATGTATCCAGCATGTCCCCTTATACAACGTTATACTTATACAATGTTATACTTCCACAGCATCATCTTCGCAGCAGGACTGGACCTCCTGGGTGCCGGCCCCATTGGTTATCATCCCTCTGGTGCTGATAGCGCAGGCACCACCCCTGGCACCAGTACTGGCTGAAGTACAGGGCATGGTACTGGTGCCATTTATACCACCTGCTTGGATTTTTTTTGGCTAGCAGGTACCCATAGTGCCTCCTGGTTACCCCGTAATTTCCATAGGGGGCCAGTTGACTGAACAGGTCCCTACTGCCCCTTCCCTCCAAATGGAGGCACAAAGGTTATCATCCTCTTCCTCCCTGGATGATGCAGTGGTGGGCTCATCGGCCTCACCGGTATTGGAGGGTGGTAGGGTGTTTCAGCAGCTCCTCAGGAGAGTGGCTTGAAACTGGGTTTGCAGGTGGAGGAGGTCCAGGATGAGAAGGACTCTGTCACAGACATTTTGTCCTCTGCAGGTCCCACCAGGGTGGCTCTGCCCATAATCAAGACAATTGCCACTACAGCTAAAATGGTTTGGCAGACCCCTGCTTTCGCCCTTCCTACAGCTCATAGGAAAGAGAGACAGTACTTTGTCCCATCCCAGGGCAAAGAACTTTTGTTTACCCACCTCCCACCCAACTCCCTGGTAGTGGACACTGCAAACGACAGAGAACGCCAGCAGTTCCAGGGTCCCCCCGCCAAAAATAGAGATGCTAAGCTCTTGGACCTCTATGGGAGAAAGGTTTATTCAATGGGAGGGTTACAACTAAGGATTGCTAACCAGTAGGCTCTGGTTAGCAGGTACACTTATAATACAGTCAGTGCCCTGTCTAGGTTCTCTGAACTGGTACCACCTGAAGCCAAGCAGGACTACACAGCAATGGTGGGGGAGAACAAACTGGTTTCAAGGGCAGCCCTGCAGGCAGCACTGGATGCTGCGGACACTGCCACAAGGGTTATGGTTTCTGGAGTGGCGATGTGCAGGGGGGCATGGTTGCAGGTTTCAGGCCTGTCACATGAGGTTCAGCAAACAATCCAGGACAGCCCTAACCTGTTCTCAGACAAGACAGATAAAAGACTGCATAGTCTGAAAGATTGTAGGGCCACCCTGCACTCGTTGGGCCCACGTACACCTGCCAGCCAATGCAGGGATTTTAACCCCCACAGCAAAGACAGTTTCTGCAGCTGAAAAGGGATGATAGTAGAAGGTGGAATAGGATGGGCAGACACTGTTCAGGCCAACAGCCTCAGGGCCATCAAAAAGGCCCACAGGGGCCCAAGTCTCAGTTTTGATGGCATGGTCAGGAGCATCAAACCAGTCTCACCTACTCAAGCATCCTCATTTTTTTGTTCTATCTATTCCCCTTCTACCATGTCCAGCATCACCACAGAGTGGTGGGTCCAGCATATGGTAGAGTGGGGATACGCCATTCAGTTTTTCTCATACCCCTCTTTCCAAACCATTTCAGGGACCCCTCTCATGAGATCCTGTTATGGCAGGATTTGCAATCCTTCCTGAGTTCTAGGGCTATAGAAGAAGTTCCTCTCAGGTTCAGGGGACAGGGCTTTTATTCCCAGTATTTCCTAATTCCGAAACCAAAGAGGGGGCTTGAGACCTATTCTACACCTAAGAGGTCTCAGGGAAATTGTAAAAAAGATAAAGTTTCGTATGATGTCCCTGGGCCTCATACTCCCAGTGCTGGAGTGGGGGGATTGGTTTGCGTCTCTCAACTTACTGGATGCACATTTCAATCTACCCCTCCTCAAAAGAGGTTTCTCAAGTTCATGGCAGACGGAAACCATTGTCAGTTCATAGTGCTGCTTTTCAGTCTGTCTACAGCCCCAAGGGTCTTTACCAAATGCATGGCAGTAGTAGCAGAGCACCTGTGCAGGCAAGGGGTACAGCTATTCTCATACCTGGACGACTGGTTGATCAAGAGTCGTTCCAGGGAGCAGGTGTTTCAGCATGTACAGTTGGTCTGCCAAACTTTTGTAAGCCTCGGTCTCTTGATCAATGAGGCAAAGTCGGTGTTGCTCTATCTCAGCAAACAGAGTTCGTAGGAGGCTGACTGGACACGAGGTGTGCCATGGTGATCCTGCCAGACGACAGGTTCAGAATCATCCCAGGCATCCTGGCAGTTCCCACCACAACAGCCAGGTGCTGCCTTGCGTCTGCTGGGTCACATGGCAGCATGCACCTTCGTGGTACAGCACGCCAGGTTCAGAATGCGCCCTCTGCAGCTTTGGCTGGCATCGGTGTATCGCCAGGTAAGAGACAGTTTAGATTTGGTGATTACGGTGCCACCATGGACTCTGTTGACCCCTCACTGGTGGTTGTATCAGCAGGTCATCCTCATAGGAGTCCTCTTTGCTCCTCAACAGTTCTCCCTTCCCCTAGTAATGGACACTTTGGACTGGGGGTGTGGCGCGCACCTGGGGCAGGTATGAACCCAGGCTCTTTGGAGCATCTCAGACCTTCAGCGTCACATAAATGTGAGGGAGCTCAGGGCCATCAGACTAGCATGTGTGACCTTCAAGGCCAGTCTGGCGGGGCGTTGCGTGTCAGCCAGTACAGACAACACGACAGCAATGTACTATATCTACAAACAGGGGGTGCACACTCCTCTTCCCTGTGCCACAAGGCCATAATGTTCTGGGATTTCTGCATACAGCACAGCATCATGTTGCAGGCCCATTACCTGCCAGGTGTGCACACTTCACTAGCGCACCAGCTCAGCCGGTCCTTTATGGATCACGAGTGGTCACTCCCCCCAGAGGTCACTCATTCTATTTTCTGGAAGTGGGGTTATCCCCAGGTGAACCTGTTCACCTCCCACCTCAATGCGAAATGCGGGATGTTCTGCTCCTTCCGCAATCAGAGCCCAGGGTCCTGGGCAGACACCTTCAGTGTCCCCTGGTTGGGCAGACTGATGTATGTGTTACCTCCAATCCCGCTAGTCCACAGAGTCCTCCTCAAGACTCGCTCAGAGGGCACGTTAATCATCTTGGTGGCACCGACATGGGCCTGTCAGCACCGGTACTTGACTTGCTTGCACCTGTCAATCCACAAGCCAATGACATTGCCGATCCAACCGGACCTATTAATGCAGCAGGAGGGGAGGCTGCAGCACCCCATTCCCCAGTTGCTGCACCTTATGGCCTGGATGCTCCGTGGCTGAGAGACCTGAAGCTGGCCTGTTCGGATCCCATAAAGGAAGTATTATTAAATAGTAGAAAACCCTCCACAAGGGTCACTTATCTGGCTAAGTGGAAAAGGTTTTTGGTGTGGGTGTCTCACAGAAGGCTATCTCGCTCGCAAGCCCCCATCCCGATGATTTTAGATTACCTTTGGGATCTGGTACAGGAGGGCTTGTCCGTCTCCTCAGTTAGAGTGCACTTAGCAACTATCTCAGCCTCCCACCCTGGTCATGGAACATCTTCTGTGTTCTTCGACCCTGTGGTTAAAAGGTTTCTGAAAGGGTTGGAGAGAGTCAGGCCCCAGCTTCAGGCTCTCCTGCCCCTGTGGGATCTCAGTATGGTGTCGGCCAAGCTTATGGAGGCCCCCTTTGAACCCCTGGCTACCTGTTCCCTGCTGTTGTTGAGTTACAAAACAGCATTTTTGGTGGCGATCACCTCAGCCAGGAGGGTATGTGAGTTGTGGGCACCATCAGTGGATCCCTTGCGCACAGTGTTTCACAAGGATAAGGTTGGGCTGAGACCTCACCCTGCGTTCTTACCAAAGGTGGTCTCTGCATTTCATGTTAAACACGACATTTCCCTACTGGTGTTTTACCCAAAGCCACATGCCTCCCTGAGGGAGCAATGTTTACATATCTGGATGTACAAAGGGCGCTGGCCTTCTATATGGATACGACTAGGCCCTTTAAAAGGATGCAGCAACTGTTCATGGCGGTAGCGGGTAGGATGAGGGGCCTTCCAGTCTCCTCCCTGTGGATTTCCTCCTGGATAGTAACATGCATCAGGGAGTGTTACAAGCTCGTGGGGGTTTCCCCCCACCAGTTAGGGCTCACCCACTAGCGTGCAGGCATCCTCTGTGGCATATTTGGTGCAGGTGCCTATCCAGGACATCTGTAGAGTGGCCACCTGGTACTCAGTTCAGACGTTTACAGCACATTGTGCTTTGATGCTGCACTCATGGGAAGATGCTGCAGTGGGCAGGGCTGTCCTGCATTCCTTTCAGGGCTCTGACTCCCACCTCCTAGGCATTGGCTTGTATTCACCCACCTTGGAATGCATGAGAGCAATCACTTGAAGAAGAAAAGACAGTTACCTGTCCTGTAGCTGGTGTTGTTCCAGATGTGTTGCTCATGTCCATTCCAAAACCCTCCTGCCTTCCCCTCTGTCAGAGTAGCTGGCAAGAAGGAACTGAGCTGCAGGGAGGAGGGTGGTGTCGAGCAGGGCATATGTTGGTCACCATATTGGGCCACTCCAGGGGGCACTGCACTGACCCTATGGCTGCTGGCTAAGGCAAAAAGCTTCCAGCAGCTGGGCATACACCAGCACACACTCAGCTTGGAATGGACATGAGCAACACATCTCGAACAACACCAGTTACAGAACAGGTAACTGTCTTTTTTTTTCAAGTTCTTAATCCTTTTTCCGTTTTTTCCACTTTGCATAGGTTTCTTCTGAAATCTAAAGCTACCATGTCAGAGAAGTCCACCTGAGATTGTATACTAGGTGGAACATGATGTGTTTTACCCGTAGACCAAGTATTGTAAGCAGTAGTCTACAAAAGTGCGTAAGACCTGCAAGCACTCAGTATTTCTAAAAATTGGACCATAATTTGTATGTGGGGCAAGAATACTTTGGAATGCAACACCAAGCTGTTTGAGGTTAGACCTTTTCCTTTGGGCTTTTACTGCTCCCTAACATTTTGGGGGACTGTTTCATCTTGGCCCTACTTGCCCGTCTGTCTGCCTGATGCCATTTTTGCAAGCTGTGACTTGTCAGTTCTGTGAAAGGGAGGCAGGCTTTGAAACTGATATGGCTGCATTGCATAGACTGTGAGAGCAACTGGCCTTGGAAGAAAAGAAAGGAAGAAAAAGCATATAGGTTTAATGATAAAATCTGGTGACTTTTTAAGAGCCAATTTTTAAAGTTCTCATTATTCTGATGGTGGCAGAGCCACATCTGTTTAATTGCTTCTATTTCGTGCCCTGACTATAGCAATGAGTCTTTGAAGAAACAATGACTCTGACAAGTACACTGTTGAGGGATCGCCTTGTCATTGTAGAGTGTCAGGAGTTTTGTTTAACACTGTAGGAATGAGTTTAAAAATCCTAAAATATTGGGAAATCTTCCAAATATAATAAATGAGGGGAAATTGGGCTGCAAATAGTCTTTATATTTAGCATATGATGAGTGAAATATAAGGCATCTTCTTTCTCAATTGATCAAGTACCGGTTGCACCCCTCTAGTCCAGCGCTTTCTGGTCTGGCAACATGCATAGTCTGGCATAACTTGAGTTAGCCAGATGTCCAGTTATCATGGGCATGGCCAAGTTTCCCACAGACCCATTGTTAGCCAGTGGCCAGGTAATGTGGGGTGAGGTACCAACTATGCCCTTGTTACCATCCGAGTCTTTAACTGCGAGAGTGCAGGGCTCCTTCACAGCGGGCAGCCTGGGCCAGGCTGACAGATGCCCCAGGGTCCTAAACACCCGAGTTTTTTACTGCTAGAGCAGGCAGCTCCGTCGCAGCGGGCACCCAAAATTGGCTGATGGGTGCCCCAATGGTAGCACTAAGAGCTTCTCCACACCCGAGACTTCAACTGCTAGGACACACTGTCCCGTCGCAGGGGGCAGCCAGGATTGGCTGATGGGCATCCCAGGAGTGTGCCCCATGGAGGCGGCACGACTCTATGCTAGGCTCTTAGCACTCTCACCTATGGCCAGGCTGTGGTAACCAAATGGTTAAAGTTCTTTTTATTGTGCCAGCTGTGTTGGAGTGACACAGAGAAACAGCAGTCAGGCTTAGATCTTAACTAGTTACAGGTTTATTAAGCTACAGTTATAAGCGTGCGGTTACAAAAGGCTATTGTCTGCTTCTTATATGCTAGCAGAGTACAGGTGTTAACAGGTTACATTACAATCCAATGCAACGACATCTTAATACAACGACATCTATCTATAGAGCTCTAATTCTTTAACTGTGTACACCAAAAGGAGACCTTAATGTAGGTACATCTTACCCTCCTTGCGTCTCTCGATACCAGCGTAGCCAAGCCAGGATCGGTCACTCAATTCCGCGGAAAGACGAATACAAGGTTGGGCATCCCCAGTTGCGGACCTCGGGAGGCAATCACCTGAACCGACCAGCAGGTAGTTGGTGAAGATGCACTCCGAGTCAGTGTGCTGCTGGGCCCATCTTTATACCCCTTGGGTTACATATTCTCTTTTTTATCTCTGGTGCCGGATTGTACTGGTCTGTCTTTTGTGACGCCAGTTTTTACAAGGACAATTCTTACTTAATTTGCACTTGTAAGACAGGAGATAAAGAATTTGGGAGTACAGGACATTCTTTTACAAGGGCGGAGATTTCTCTTCTGGGATAACTGTGTGGGTGCATCACTCCATTAATGCCAGCCAAGGGCAGTTCTCTGAGGCCCTTCATTAATGGTTAGCCTGCTAGCCCTCTATCTGTGTTTTCAGTTCCTCAGGGTCACGATGAGCCAGCACATCTGGGCCCCTTTAGGAAGGCATCAAAGACTGTGCTGTTTAACTGCTGTTCAGTGCCCTGTGTGCTCTGAGACACCTTAGAGGGGAGCCAAAAGCTGGTCTGTAGTGGGGAGATTTTGTCTGGCTACACCCATAAAGTTTGTTTACAACCACCAGTCCTGGCTTTCAGTGTTCTGTGTGGTTTTTTAGTTTTATTTACCCCTATATGTCTTCTAAGAGTGGAAGTGTTGGTAATGCTGCTATACAGTAATGACCTCCCATGGTTTGGCAAATGCTCTGATTTGGCATCTTAGAGATGATCAACCTGTAGTTTAAAAACTAATCAAACCTGACTAAATTAAAAATTTACAACTATATGCAATGTTTCTGTGATATACCAAGCAATAAATAGTTGCAGTCAAAGGGAATCTTCACAAGACCTATAGATCCTAGTTTTCATTCACGCCATTAAAAAATCAGATATTTTATGCCCTTACTACCCAGTGCTTTGATACGTTGTCCCTTTTCCAGTTTGCATAGTCCCATTATAAATCTCAATACATAGTGCACAAAACAAAGTCCTGTGAGTTCTACCTGGGCACCTGTTACGTATACCTATCATTTCAAAAGTATTTCAATATAGAGGACCAGATCAAAGTTCTCTGTGGCACATAGTAAGGCTCCTTCCTATACACATATATCAGAACATTAGAGGAGTAGTATAGAGATTAAAGTCCTGACCTTGAAAAGAGCTGAACACCTACTGGGGCTATTTCTATGCTTAAGCCACTATAGTGGCACAGTGGCAGCACTTTAGTGTGGGGATGGAGTGTGAGGATTGATGGAATGGAGTCTCCTGTTGCTGTAGTCAAGCCACATCCTTGATAGTCAGTAACTAGGCCAACAGAAGAGTTCTTTCATTGACTAGGTGCTGTCTACACCCAGTGTTAGGCAGGCTTAATGATGTTGCTCTGGGGCATATGCACTGATTCCATGGGTGCTCTGAGGCTGGAGCATCCACAGGAAAAAATAGCTTCTTCCCTCACCCCTCAGCAGCTCAGTGGCATGCAGGAGGTACTGGTGGGAAGTGGGATGAAGCAAGAGCAGGTCATGCTCAGGGCAGAGGGCAGAATATGCGTGAAGATGTGAGATGGGGTGGAGCAGGGATGGGAAGAGTCAGAGTGGGGGAGGAGTGGGGGTGGCAAGCCAACCCAGGAACATTATCCCCTACCCACCTCTGTCATCAGGGTTTGTTTAGCCCTTAGAAAAATGAACTGATTAAAAGATGGGTACTTACAAACAGGGCTTTTATTTAACAGGTTTAAAACAGAATGGCCATGTCTGCACTAGCCCAAAACTTCGAAATGGCCATACAAATGGCCATTTCAAAGTTTACTAATGAAGCGCTGAAATACATATTCAGCGCTTCATTAGCATGCGGGCGGCTGCGGCACTTCGAAATTGATGTGGCTCGCCACTGCATGGCTCGTCTCAACAGGGCTCCTTTTCGAAAGGGCCCCACCTACTTCAAAGTCCCCTTTTTCCTATGAGCAGATGGGAATAAGGGGACTTCAAAGTTGCCGGGGTCCTTTTGAAAAGGAGCCCCATCTGGACGAGCCACACGGCGGCGAGCCACATCAATTTCAAAGTGCTGCGGCCGCCAGCGTGCTAATGAGGCGCTGAATATGTATTTCAGCGCTTCATTAGTAAACTCCGAAATGGCCATTTGCATGGCCATTTCGAAGTTTTGGGCTAGTGTAGACACAGCCAATGAGGTAAGTAACTAGAACTAATTAGAAATAACTAGAACTAGAACTAGAACTATATAACTAAATAACTAGAACTAGAACCCCATTACAAAAAGGTAAGTGGCATAAGATGATAGGTGACTGCAACTGTAATGGACCTACCACCCCAGGGTAGACTCAGGTATGGAAGATGAGAATTAGAAATCTGACACCGCCTCTGATCCTCACAGCAGTGGGGCAATTTTGGCTCCAGGTCAGGCTGTCAGCTCCCCTGTGGCGATGGCTGGCCCCTTCCCTCCCCGCGTTGTCCTGTGAGCATGTATGTCCACCCTCCTTTACCCAGAACCTAACGCATGGCACTGGCCTGCCCCAAGCAGCTCTCCACTCTGCCACTCAGATGGGCAGCAAAACAGACTGCCAGCGAGAGCCCTTAAATAGGCTGCTGTCACCAGGCAGACTTTAGGTCACATCTGCCCAGTTTTCCCTCCAAAACCAAACAAAGCAGGAAATGTCTGAGGGGAGGAGGAAGAAGTGTGTCCAAGATGGCATACATGTGCTGTTGTTTACTAAAGTTTTCCTCCCTACAGAGGGACCTGGGGCAGAGGAAGGGAGTCAAGCACCACTGTGGAAATTAGAAGGTTGGCATCACTGCTCAGGAGCAGGGATTTTTCACATCCGTCAGTTACACAGCTGGGTGGATTGTTAGTGTAGACCTTGTCTTAGTTCAGTGAGAATTACAGGTATTCGGTAGGAGCCTAATCCAAAGCCCCCTGAAGTCAGTGGAAGGGCTTTCATTACCTTCAGTAGGCTGAGGATCAGACTATATATGCTCAGCACCTCTTAGGTTCAGGCCCGTGTAGGTTTTTACCACACCTGAAAGCAGCAATGTAAAGTTTCACTTTAAGTGGTTACAAGTATAAACCACTTTCAGACATTTAGCTGTTTTGAAAAGGGGGCTAAATGGTGTGGTTTTGTGATGTGGACAAGGTGTAAGATACCAAAGGCAAAGTTATGCATTTGGAACCTGATCCAAACCTACTTTTGTGAATGGGAGTCTTTCCACTCCATTTAGTGTATTTTTGATTAGCCCTGTAGGTTCTAACTGTAGATCAGCTTATACCCTAATAAAGAATTATAACAGTGACAATGGAAGTAGCCAAGCTAGTAGTAAGTTACAGAAAGACAAATATGAACTTAGTGCTTGATTCTCTCTTGCCTTGCACCTTTTATAGCTTTCAGACAGCTATACCCTTTTCAATGGTCTGATTTACCTTACATGGCCTGAAACTTAGTTTCACTTAACCAGTTGCTTAGAAAATCAGACATAAATCAAGTTTCTTTACACACTATTGCTGAAAAATTGCTTAGTTTTTCATACTTATATGGTATAAATAAAAGGAATATAAATATACTTATACTTGTGTGAATAGTATATAGAGAGGTATAAACCAGTTGTATGAAATTTTTGTTTATACTGGCTTCACAAGTGCTTTTTGTAATCCTGCTATAAAACTTGACAAATATGTACATGAGCTGCTATATTGCCTGGAAGATCTCTCTGCACCCCAGTTGAGAACCACTATGTAATTGCTACCAAATCAGAATTCTTTGCTTTCTGACACTTTTGGTAGCATTTTGCACCTATTTTCACACATATAAATTACTAGCCAATTTACCTGATGTTCCTTCACGGCTGAGGACTGTGGGGGTTGCAGGGGTCAGGGCAAGGGCTTGGGGATATGAGGGGAGAGGCTCAGGTGAGGAATCTGGAGGCATGGGAGTGTAAAAGTCAAGGTTGTTGTGAGGAGGGCCTGAAGGCGGAGGGTTGGGGTTCAGGAGGTAGAGAAGGGGGTTCAGGGTTCAGGGCAGGGAGTGGGAGCAGCTGCCATCTTCTTCCCAGAGCTGGTCTGGGGCGGCAGGGACTGCACAGGTCCCCCATTGGCTGCTCCCTGGCGCTGGCCTCTGCTGTTGGGGGCCGCATGGCTTGGCTGTGGCTGCTTCCTGGGACAGCAGGAATTGCATTGGCCAGCCAGTGGCTTCTCCCCCAGGCTGAGGTACTTCCTGCCCCCTGTGGTCATTCGTGAGTATAACTACTCCTGCTTTCACACCCCTCCCTTTCCATTTGATAAGGAACAATAGCATTCCATGTACATCTCATTGTCCTGGCACAACCAAATCCTGACCTTGCTTTGAGTTATGATAAGAGGAAGCAGCATACCAAATTTGTTAGTCCTAGCTCTTACCATTCAGGAGGAGTTTGTGAGCAAATGGACTCACAGACGGACAGACACACATACAGACACACAAACTCTCTGAAATATGTTGTAGATTACATAAGTAGCAAGACGGATATAAGTTAGGTCAGAAGATTGTATCAAAACATTATACACAAAGAAATACTGTATTTACCCATGTACAAAAGCATACTGAGGATCCAGTAGAGTTACTGAATCAGTTTTGGGGAACTGCACATCTGTTTGAACAGAGATGTTCTGGAGAGGGTCCAGAGAAGAATTACCAAATTGATCAGAGTGTGGGAGAGAGGAAAAAAAAACAAAGCCAAAAAGTTCTTATAAGTAGATGTTGGAAGAGAAAAACTAGATGAATGAGAAAGACAAAAATTAGAAGAGAAGGAGACAGAGATGTGTTAGCAAAATAGAGTGGTGTGGGAAAGAAAAAAAGATGGGCAAAAGGAGGAACAGCTACAGCATGAAAAGGACACCAGAGGGTGACGCATCTATCCCTTAACTGATGAACGGATTGTTGCTGTGATGTGGGACAATCAGATCCTTTGAACAGAGGAAGAAAGTAGAAGGGGAAACAGGAGTCCCTTCTTCTCTCCTTTCTCCTAAAAGAAAGGGATTCTCAGACAAAGAGTTGTAAGGTTAAAGAGGTAAAGAAATAAAGCAGTGGAAAGAAAGGCTGACATAAGACCTGATGGCAAAATGGAAATGTGTGAAACCTAAAATTTTACATTAAATAGATGGAAATTCAGAGAAAAGTGAATTGTTGCATTGTGGGGCAGACAGTGTATTTTAGTCTTTCTTTCAGATAACACTTAAATTTAAAATAAGTTGGAATAGCTGGTGAAGCTTCTAATTTTGTTTTTGTGTTTTGCAGAAACCGTAATAGCAGATATTCAGAAAAAGATTACAGATGCTTTTGAAGTGTTTGACCATGAATGCAATAAAACTGTGGATGTCAGGTTTGAAAATCTTTTCACACACAAATATTATAGAATTTTTTGCAGAGCAAAACCCCAAACCACTTTAACAAGAAACAACATTGAAATAATGTTCTGTGATTTTGATTCTGTAAACATTTATGCACATGCTTAATGCTAAAGCCCTGCTGGCAAGCGACCAGGGAGCATGTGACCGGGTGCATGCGAACAGGGTGGTTGCTAACAGGAGGGAGTTTTGAGAGGGGAGTTTAGAGGGGGAGCTTAGAGGGAGCTAGTTACTACTTCAGGTGTAAGAGGCAGCATCATCCCCAACTGCTGGCTGGAGCTGAGGGACCTGCTGCAGCATGAGGAGCAGCGGGGGCGAGATCGAGGGATGTCAGTGGTGGCCAGGTGGTTTGGGGGCGTCTGGTATGGCTGTGAGGATGGCAGCACCCACGGAGGCTGCTTGCGGCATGCTGGCCCAGATTGCATGGTTTCCAGGCCCAGTCCTGCGCTCCCTGCATTCACGCGCCGCACCAGGTCTGTGGAGCTCTAGGGACAGCCATAGCCAGATGAAGAGTTGGTAGCTTTGGCTGGGATTCAGGGTGCGGCTGGGCTGCGAGATCGGCGCCTTCCTGGACAACGTGGGGCTGCAGCAGCGTGTGGCCAGGTGCGGAGAGGCCAGGGGAGGGGGGACCTGGGGGCAACGAGAACTGATAGGGGGCAGTGTGGTGCAGTCGGGAGACATGGGAGTGGATGGGGGAAAAGGGGACAGGGAGGGAGGATCTGAGGGATAATGGTAGCCGATGAGAGGCAGAGGGGTGGGGAGGAGGGTCCTGGGGAGGCGAGGTGGTCGTCATGGGGAGCTTTGGGGACATGTGGCGCCAGGGAGGTGCAAGAGGTAGTGGGACCGTACCCACATTCTCCATGCCCCACTGCCTTGTGGGTTATCCTGGAAAGGAGCAAGGCTAAGGGAGTAAACCCTGATGGAAAATCTGGAGGGGAGTCCTAAGGCAGTTCTGTGCCAGCTTCTGGCATTGACCTGGCAACTCCTGCAGCTGAGATGGTACCAGATGTAGAGGTTATCCTCTCCTTTGGACTATATCAGTAAAGCTGAGAGGGGAACACTGGCATCTGGGCAGCCCAGGGTCCCAATAATCGCCCAAGCTCGCGCCTGGAGAGGTACTCCAGCATTGCTAACAGCGTTGAACCAACACGGGAGGTAACAGATACCGGTTATAAGCTCTTGCTTGATTGGCGTAGAGAACAAGCGCCAGGGGTTGCCTCCAACGGTGGGAGAGATCGTCGCATCTCACTGGACAGTCACCGCCCGCCTCAAGCTGGGCAGCCCCCAGCCAATAGGGTACTGTCCCGCCACAGTTCACCTGCCTCACTGGGTGCGTGAGGCTTAAGGTTCCTGAACCTGACAAGTGACCTGAAAGCTGAGCACGAGGCAAACCAATAAGAAAATCAACAAGAAAAGGAAACCATCAAAGTTTTAAGCTTGCTTGCTGGAATGTGCAGACCATGCTGACAGGTCTGACTGAAGATCTTCAGGACATCAGCGACACCCAAAAGACCGCTGTCATCAATGAGGAACTGAAGAGGCTCCAAGTTGACATTGCTGCTCTGCAAGAGACACATCTTGCAGATTCGGGATCTCTAAAAGGAAAGGACTACACCTTTTTCTGGCAGGGTAAAGCCCGAGAAGAACCCAGGGAGCATGGTGTTGGCTTCGCCATCGAAACACCCTTCTACAAATGGTGGAATTAGTCATGGGTGGATCAGAAAGACTCCTTCAGGTCATGCTTCAAACTCGCGCCGGTCCTGTCCACTTGATCAGCGCTTATGCCCCAACCCTGTATGCCGCTCTGGAAGTAAAAGACAAGTTTTATGATGTGCTTAGTGCTGCCATAGCGCAAATATCTGCTCACAAACAACTGTACATTCTGGGTGACTTCAATGCGAGAGTTGGAGCCGATTGTGACTCGTGGCCTTCCTGCTTAGGCCACTTTGGTGTGGGAAAAATGAATGAAAATGGTCAGTGTCTTCTCGAACTTTGCACTTACCACAATCTGTGCATCACAAACACATTTTTCCAAACCAAGCCACAGCACAGAGTGTCATGGAGACACCCACGCTCAAAACACTGGCATCAACTAGATGTGGTCATCACCAGACGTGATAACCTCAAAAATGTCCTTCTGACACGCAGCTGTCATAGTGCTGACTGTGATACAGATCACTCGTTAGTTTGCTCCAAACTCAAGGTGATTCCCAAGAAGCTGCACTGCTCTAAACCAACTGGAAGGCCCCGCATCAATGCCAGAAAGACGGATAACTCAGAGAGAGCTGAAAAGTTCAGAGCGACCCTCGAGGAGAATCTGCGCAGCAACCCTGGGGGTGCCAATGTGACATCCAGATGGCAGCATCTGAGGGATACAATGTACAACACGGCCTTGTCGGTGTTTGGAAGAAGAGCTAGAAACACAAATGACTGGTTCGAAGCTAACTCTGATGAGATGATTCCGGCCATCGAAAAAAAGCGTGCTGCACTCCTGGAGTACAAACGTTCACCAAGCCAGAATACCCTGCAAGCGCTCAGAGCAGCCAGAAAAACAGTACAGCAGATGGCCAGGCACTGTGCCAACAACTACTGGCTCGAGCTATGCAGCAGCATCCAGACCAGTGCTGACTTTGGTAACCTCAGGGGAATGTACGAGAGTATCAAGAAGGCATTAGGACCCACCCGGAACAAGTTGGCACCTCTGAAATCCAAATCTGGTGAAGTCATCACTGACAAAGCCAAACAGATGGAGCGCTGGGTCGAGTACTACTCCGAGCTGTACTCACGCGAGAACATTGTGGTCGACTCAGCCCTCGATGCCATCGAACTCCTACCAGTAATGGATGAACTGGACCAGGAACCAACTGTGGATGAACTGAAGAAAGCCATTGACAACACTGCAGTAGGAAAGGCCCCGGGCCAGGATGTTATACCACCAGAGGTAATCAAGTGTGCCACAGACACTCTCCTGGAACCCCTACATGAGCTACTGTGCCTGTGCTGGAGAGAGGGTGAGGTTCCACAGGACATGTGGGACGCTAACATCATAACCTTGCATAAGAACAAAGGAGACAGAAGCGACTGCAACAATTACTGTAGAATCTCCCTCCTAAGCATCACTGGTAAACTGTTCGCTTATGTCATCCTCGGCAGACTCCAGAAGATAGCTAAGAGGGTGTATCCTGAATCACAGTGCAGATTCCGCGCAGAGAGATCTACCGTCGACATGGTCTTCTCTCTGAGGCAGCTGCAGGAGAAATGCAGGGAGCAGAGGAAGCCACTCTATATTGCCTTCATCGACCTAACCAAGGCCTTCGACTTGGTCAGCAGGGATGGACTGTTCAAACTGCTCCACAAGATAGGATGTTCACCACGGTTACTCAAGATGATCCAGTCTTTCCACGAAGACGTGAGAGGAACCGTCCAATACGATGGCACATTATTGGATGCTTTCAGCACCAGGAGTGGCGTCAAACAAGGATGTGTCCTTGCTCTGACATTGTTTGGGATCTTCTTCGCACTCCTCCTTAAACACGCCTTTGGATCTTCAACAGAGGGCATCTTTTTGCACACAAGATCTGATGGGAAGCTGTGTAATCTTGCAAGGCTGAAAGCTAAATCTAAGGTGCGGGAAGTCCTCATCAGAGATATGCTGTTCACAGATGATGCTGCTGTCGTGTCACACACAGAAGACCAGCTTCAGAAGCTGCTGGATTGGTTCTCCAAAGCATGCAAAGACTTTGGGCTCTCCATCAGCCTAAAGAAGACAAATGTACTTGCTCAGGACGTTGCTGTTTCTCCATCAATCAGCATTGACAACTATACGTTAGAGGTCGTCCACGAGTTCGTTTACCTCAGGTCCACCATCACTGACACCCTGTCCTTGGAGAGTGAGCTAAATAGGAGGATCGGTAAAGCAGCCACAACTCTGTCCAGACTCAGCGAGAGAGTGTGGAATAACAACAACCTGTACACTCACACCAAAATGCAAGTCTACAGAGCCTGCATCCTCAGCACCCTCCTTTACGGCAGCGAGACTTGGACCCTGCACGCCTGCCAGGCAAAGAGGCTGAACGTCTTCCACTTGCGCTGCCTCAGGCGCTCCCTTGGAATATCGTGGAAGGACAGAGTGTCCAACACTACCGTCCTTGAACAAGCTGGAATCCCAACTATGCACACCCTCCTCAGGCAGCGGCGGCTCCTCTGGCTTGGCCACGTCCACAGGATGAATGACGGAAGGATCCCAAAAGACATCCTGTATGGCGAGATAGCCTCTGGCAAAAGACCTCCCGGATGCCCCCAGCTGCACTACAAAGATGTTTGCAAGAGAGACCTCAGGGAAGTGGACATCAAGCCAGACAGCTGGGAGGAGCTGGCAGACGATCGCAGCAGGTGGAGGCAGGAACTATACAAGGGCCTTCAGAAGGGTGAGTTGAGGATCAGACAGCTAGCAAAGGAGAAGCGATCCCACAGAAAGCACAGCAAGGACCTGCCAGACATCCATTACATATGCAACAGATGCAGCAAGGACTGTCACTCTCGTGTGGGTCTTCACAGTCACAGCTGACGCTGCAAATGAGGATGCCAAATGGAACTACAAAGGACGCATTCCATAGTCTACGTAGACTGAAGGATGCTACTACTACCACATGCTTAATTTGACTAGTGTGAGTATTCCCGCTGATTGAAGATTGATGCTGGATTAAGAATGAGAGCAGTGGACTGTATGGGCAAATAGACTGGCACAAGGATCTGAGGGTGGGGGGAAACTGAGGTTGTTTAGGCAAAGAGATTAGAATTAAGAGGCCAGGGAGGGTAAGACTGAGATTAAGTGACAAGATGGGTGAGAAAAGGGAGGGCCATGACTGGAACGAAGTCAGGCCTGGGTGGAAAAGCTCAAAAGGATTTATGGCCACTAAAGCACATCCCACCCCAAAACCTCAAATGGAACTCAAGAATGATATTCTAGGGTGTGGTCCATACTACTGAGATGTTATGACACCCTTTCCCTGCAATGCGGGTGCCTCACAATGTTTAGCTACTGTAGCTCCTATAGCCTGTAGTTCACCAACACCCTCCAAAAAAGCAACTCTGTGGCTAAACACCACAGTAAATATAGCAGTGCTATTTCAAGCAAGGTGTTCCGCTTCCAGTACCCCAATCGTGATAAGGCATATAATAGAC
Source organism: Carettochelys insculpta (assembly GCF_033958435.1). Lineage (NCBI taxonomy): Eukaryota > Metazoa > Chordata > Testudines > Carettochelyidae > Carettochelys > Carettochelys insculpta. The sequence continues at coordinate 67,196,384 of NC_134139.1, read as the reverse complement.
TAGATTTCGTGAGGGGGAGGCCAGATTTTATGGTTCCTGAAATGTTTTTCATGGCTGTGAATTTGGTAAGGCCCCTAGGTGGCCAGTGACTTGGCTGTTGTGGGAGGAAAGCACCTTCACCGGTGCTCCTGACCCAAATGCTGGGTGTCTAGGGAGTGAGTTCCCAGCCCCAGTGCCCTGGGTAGCACAGCCAGCCCCAGTGCTCCATGTAACTAAACTTCCTATTTTTGTGTAGTTTATTCCTTTTGTTTATTTTACACCTGCTGCTTACTAATTCCATTTGATGACATGTGCCACGCCCCCCCCCGCTTCCTTATTTTACTTTCTTTACACCAGTCATAATTTTATAGTGATCAATCATATTCCCCCTAGTCATGTCTTTTCCAAGCTGGAAAGTCCCAAGCTTATTTGCTCCTCATATGGAAGTCATTCCATGCTGCTAATAATTTTTTTGCTCTCTTTTGAACCTTTTCCAATTCCAGTAGATCATTTTTGAGATGTGATGATCATCGCTATATGCAGTATTCAAGATGTGGGCATACCACAGATTTGTATAGAGACAATTTTTCTGTCTTATTAGTTATCTCTTTCTTAATGAATCCCAATACTCTCTTTGCGTATTTGATTGCCACAACAAACTGAGTGCATGTTTTCAGAGAACTATCTGCAGTGACTCCAGTATCTTTTCCTGAGTGGTAACTGCTAATTTAGACCCCATTATATTTTATGTATAGTTGGGATTATGTTTTCCATTATGCATTACTTTGAATTTGTCCAAGATCGGCCCAAAAAAGCCAAGAACAGAACACCACTGGTCATCACCTACAGCCCCCAACTCAGACCACTGCAATGAATTGTTGAAGACCCACAACCTATCCTTAATCAGGACGCCACACTCCAGAAGGCCCTGGGTGACATGCCTGTTCTCTCCTACAGACAACCGCCCAACCTCATGAGGATCCTCACTAACAGCTGCAGTCTATACCCCAGGAATACCAGTCCTGGAACCTTTCCCTGCAACAAAGCCCGCTGCCAGCTTTGTCCACATATCTTCTCTGGACATACCATCACTGGACCTAACCAGGTTACTCACAGAATCACGGGCACTTTCTCATACTCCTCTACTAACATCATATATGCCATCATGTGCCAACAATGCCCAGATGCTTTGTATATTGGACAGACTTCTAACTCCCTTAGACAAAGGGTCAATGGGCACAAAACAGACATCAAAACACTCCAGATCCACAAACCAGTTAGCCAACATTTTAATGGAATGGGGCATTCTGTCAATGACCTAAAGGTATGTGTGTTACTGAAGAAGAATTATCGCACCGTTCTGGAAAGGGAAACAGCCGAGCTGGCTTTTATATTCAAATTCGGCGCATTAACACATGGTTTAAATTGTGATGGGAACTTTCTGAGTCACTACAGGGGCTCATCTGCATACTTGGCTCAATCTAATTCTTGACCTTCCCCCCCACCCCTCCACTGTCTGATTTGCTCACCTTGATTATCTTTTTCTGATTTGTCCTCCTTGCTTACTGTTTTTGGTTCTCTGTGCCTTAAATATTGAGTCTGTTCTGGTCTGGCTATGGTCTGAAGAAGTGGGTCTGTCCCACGAAAGCTCACCTAATAAACTATTTTGCTAGTGCTGTGCTAGTGCTAGTAGCTACTTGACTGCTTTTTATTTTATTGTGTGCTAGGTTGGGGTGTTTTTGTACTGTCCTGGTGGAATGTATTACATGTTCTACATGTTCCATCAGTACTATTGCTGAGTTCATGTCCTGGACACTGACTTACAAGCCAACATCTGCTTTTGGTAGGGCCTGCCTGTGACTCATAGTATAATTCTTGCTCACTTAGATTCAGGCCTCAGGCCTTGCACCAGGACCATGCTTCAAGATCTTTCCTTCTCCTATAACCCTTTCAAAGAATTTTAAGAGATTTGTGAGGCATGATTTCCATTTACAAAAAACACATTGACTGTTCCCCAATAAATTATATTCATCTAGATGTCTGACAATATTGTTCTTTACTGCAATTTGAACCAGTTTGTCCAGTACTGCAGACAGACTTGCAGGCCTGTAATTGCTAGGACCTCCCTCTGGAGCACTTTGTAAAAATTGGTGTCACGTTTTCTATCTTCCTGTCATTCGGTGGATAAGATGATTTAAATGGTAGGTTACAGACGGCAGTTAGTAGTTCTGCAATTTCACATTTGAGTTCCTTCAGTACTCTTGGGTGAATACCATCTGGTTCTGGTGACTTATTACTATTTAATTTATCAATTTGTTCCAAAGTGTAGTCTAATTACACCTCAATCTGGGACAGTTCTTCAGATTTATCACCTAAAAAGAATGTCTCAGGTTGTGAATCTCCATCAGATTCTAGCCATGAAGACTGATGCAAAGATGCATTTAGTTTCTCCAAAATTGCTTATTGTCCTTGAGTGCTCCTTCAGTGTCTCAATCATCCAGTGGCCCTACTGGTTGTTAAGCAAGCTCACTGTTTCTGATGTACTTAATTTTTTTTTCTGTTATTACTTTCTGAGCCTTTAGCTAGCTGTTCTTCAAATTCTTTTCGGGGGCTTTCCTAATTATATTTTTACACTTCATTTGCCAGAGTTTATGCTTCTTTATATTTTCCTCAGGAGGATATAATTTCCACTATCTAAATGGTGCCTTTTTTGCTTCTCGCTGCCTCTTTTACTTTGTTATTTAGCCATGTTGACACTTTTTTGTTTTTGTTTTTAATTTAGGATATATGGTCAAGTTGAATCTCTATTATGTTGTTGTAACCAGGCACAACTCACTGCCATGGCACCTCCTGCTGGTCACCTGGGAATTAGCTGTTTCAGCCCCCAGATCACCTTCTTCTGGCCAGTGTCTTGCCCCTGTTACTTGTCTGTTCTCCACCAACTTACGTTAGCACCCACATCCCTCCCAGACCACAATGCCCTTCCCTCAGGCTACTGCACTTCTGCACTGCTGTACTCTCACTTTGCCTCACTGGCCCACTGCTGGTCATCACCTAGCCATCTTCAGAGCAGAGTTTGGGTAGTGTGGAGTAAGGCAAATAATTATTCAATAGCTTCTCATTCAGTGCAAATGAGTCTGTGAAACCAAGAGGATTTTAAGAAGATTTTAAAGATTCAGAATCCTTACCACTCCAGTTAGAGGCTGAGGGTACACATGACACATTTCCAAAGAATCACCCCTCAAGAAGACTTACAGCGAAATTAGGAAGGAGAAGACTTGACATTCCTGATATTTATAAAGTAAAGCCAAATAGAGAAAAATCCTCTAAAATGTTCCCACCTTCTTTTGAAGAACATGAATCCATTTAAAAAAAAAACAACTCTATGCAAATTACTTGAAAATAGTATTTCCTGAGTGCAAGGGTGCCTATTTTAGTACTTTTCTTAAAGAAACATGCCCTGATGGTGAAACACTTCCATACATGCTTATCTTTAAATGCATATTTTTCCTTACTTTCACATGCCTTGACCCTTAACATTTGCTCACATGATCAGCACAATAATAAGAGTGATTGTGGGTGGTTCTGGCCAGGCATTTACCCAGTATTTATTGAATATAGCCATTTAAATGTCTTTTAATTAATACTACTCCTGGATCTAGAACCATGGAATGAGTTACACAATTAACTCGTCTATTTATATTGTCTGCAGTGTCTTCCTTACTGAATTTTAATAGTCTGATGATCCACATCAGCACCCATGGATGGGGTGACACATGGAGAGTGTGCAGGGGGTCACATGTACCCCCCCAGTGACTTCCCTTCTTCCCCTCCGCAGTCACTGTCAGCGACACAACACTTCCGGTGAATGCAGGGGCAGTCCCCTGGAGCAGCAAGCCCTGAAAGCAGAACATGCTAGCCAGTCTGGGGGAGGTGGGGTGCCTCTGCACTCACTGTAAGCAGAGTGGCACTTCCACAGGAAGAAGTGGGTGGGAGTGGAGCAGGGCAGGAGGCAGAGCAGGGGCAGGAAGGGGGTGAAATGGGTAAGAAGAAGGAGAGGCCTGAGCAGGGACGGGTAGGACATGGGCAGGAGCTGGAACCTGTACACCAGTTGCCACTGTGAATGGAGATTTCAGCTTATATCTTGCTCTCTTACTAGGGAAGAGCTCTTGCATTACTTTCTTAGTAGTAGTAGGCATCCTTCTGTCTGCATAGACTATGGATCGTGCCCTTTATAGTTTCAATTGAGGGCTTCATTTACAGCGTCTACTGTGACTATGAAGACCCACATGAGAGTGACAGTCCTTGCTGCATCTCTTGCAGATGTGGTGGGTGTCTGGCAAGTCCTTAGTGTGCTTTCTGTGCGCTCGCTTCTCCTCTGCTAGCTGTCTGATCCTCATCTCGCCCTTCTGAAGGCCCTTGTGTAACCCCTGCCTCCATCTGTCACGGTCGTCTGCTAGTTCTTCCCAGTTGTCCAGCTTGATGTCTACCTCTCTGAGGTCTCTCTTGCAGACATCTTTGTAGCGCAACTGGGGGCGTCCGGGAGTTCTTTTGCCAGAGGCTAGCTCACCATACAGGATGTCTTTTGGAATCCTTCCATCATTCATCCTGTGGACGTGGCCAAGCCAGCGGAGCCAACGCTGCCTGAGGAGGGTGTGCATGGTTGGGATTCCAGCTTGCTCGAGGACAGCAGTGTTGGTCACTTTCCACACCCCACTGCCTTGTGGGTTATCCTGGGAAGGAGCAAGGCTAAGGGAGTAAACCCTGACAGAAAATCCGGAGTGGAGTCCGAAGGTGGTTCGGTGTCAACTTCTGGCACTGTCCCAGCAACTCCTGCAGCTGAGCTAGTACCAGACGTGGAGGTTATCCTCTCCTTTGGACTATATCAGTAAAGCCGAGAGGGGGACACTGGTGTCTGGGCAGCCCAGAGTCTCCATAATAAGTGCCCAGGCTCGTGCCCAGAGAGGTACTCCGGCATCGCTGATTATTTTTTTAAATTAGTAATTACATTAACAATTTCTTTTGATTACCTATTCAGTGTTCATTTTAACTGTTATTTGCTTCTGTGTGCCATTTTTGCATTACCCTAGTTACAGAGCAGGAGCCCACTGTGACTGACAGTGCGCACCCGAGTGAACACACAAAATATACCAGTCCCTCTCCCAAGTTGCTTACAAGCTAAGTATAAGACAGCACAACAGATGGATATGGACAGGTGGGGGAAGTACAAGGAAACAATGAGATAGTGTTGTTAGTTTGACCCAAGGAGAGTGGTCAAAATGTACTTCCTGTCATGAAGTTTGCTAAAAATCTTCATTTTGCTGTACATTGAATATATGTTTTGAGGGAAATGGTGGTACAATGAAGTGGTGTAAATAAACTTTGACATTTTCTTTCTTCAGTTGATAAACCAAAAGATGTGAAAGGGGAGGTTAGAAAGTCTGTTAAATATAATAAACTCCCTACTTCATGTCAAAATCATTAACCTATTAAAACCATTAATAGTATTTCCTCCCTCATCCTGCCCTGATTCGTAAATGCTATTTCTTTTATCTCTGAGTTTTACTACATTAAAAAAATAGGTGATTATGTTCTGTCAGGGGGTGGCAGTACAGCACAATTCTTCACCATAATCATAAAACGATTATGGCTATTATCTCTTGGAATATCAGATGCCCTTGTAGAGAAGGAGTGATTTTAACCAGTTTTCAGAAAGCCAACACCAGTATATTGCCTGACCTTTAATCATGCATGTACAAAGCTAGTAAGAACTAGCTCCACACGGGGAGATGTTTTACTTTTCTTCTACCTACAAGATACATTACAAAGAAGGATTTTTGGTTATTTACACAATATTTGTCCTATAAAATATTATACTTTATTTGATAAATATGATAGGATTATATTTCACCTGTAATATAAACTCAGATTAACTAGATCAGCATTAAACTAAATTCATGAACTCAGATTCACCAAGTACATGAGCATTATGACTAGATTCAATATCACTTCTTTGTGCTAGAGACTATATTGACAAAAGCCAAAGATGATGCAATAACTGGGAGTAGTGGCTGTCTGGGGAAGATAGTGATTCTGCTGGGATCTTTAAAGATTCTTTACCCTAAGCCACATGAATGCAAGATATTCAGGTCAGGGACTATATCTTCCTCTACATCTATATGGTGCTTACCACATTGTGGATGTTACTGTAATAATGTGATTGTTTCGTAAGTGTGTTTGATTTCTATCTCTACTGCTTCTAACAGAAAATTCTATTTGTCTGTTAGTTGCACTGGCAGTGTTGGGTGAACCTCAAAATTAGGTTCAGATAAGCATACTGTAGCATAGCTGTTTATGCAACGTTATCTGAACTTCTTTGCTGTGGAATTGGATTGGAAAAAATCAAGAAATACACAAGAATTCCTGTGTTTCTTGGTTTATATCACACCAGAAATACCATGGGAAGTTTTTTTTGTGGTATTCATTTTTGCTTCTGATCTTAGGCCCGGCCTACACTATAAAGTTAGTTTGCCAGTCGAAGTGTGAAAAACCTACACTCCCTAGCTGACATAGGTTGCTCAGTCGAACACTCAGTATAGCTAAAGTTATACCAACAAAGGCACTCTTTTGTTGGTATAGCTAATGTTCAGGGAGGAAGTGTGAATGTGCTGACGGAAAACACCCTGTGTTAGCACTTATATGGGTGGAATCTGTCAGTATAGCGATATCAGTGACCCTATACTGGCAAGGCATTTTTATTACAGACAAGGCCAAAGATGCAAGTGGGAAGTACAAAGATGGAGGGTGTGTTTTTTAAACGCACAGTTTTTTCAAAATTGGAAAAAAAATTAAGTTTGAAGTGGCTTGGGTCTTTTCCTTAATTAGTGCAGACCAGTTTGTCCATCTTTCACCTGTAAAAACCTCAGGTGAATTCATATACAAACTGTGACACCCTTCTAACTTTGACGTTTAACTTTCATATTTAATTTATGTCTCTTTCTGAAGCATCACCAGCTTGGTCATAAATTTTATTTGGAACTTCATAACAAGTGCACTAGGTTCTTCCACTCATGAATCACTAAAGTGTGCTTGCAACATCGAGCCAGCCTGGTAATTTTGACCATCCAGTGGTATGTTCAACTTTGATAAAACTCATGCAGCAATGCTGTACCCACTTGCAGCCTCCAGTATCATTTGTATTTTATGGATAACTTTAATAGCATTTTATGTGTGTATATGAGTTTTCATCTCATGTGATCCCAAAGGGCTTTATTAACTATGGCATACAGTATAAATATAGACCCTGCCAAAATCCAGCCAAATTGAGAAGGAGCACCGTGTTCAGGAAGCAAACTGCATACAACACACTGCACTGCAAGAAGGGAAGAGGAGATTTTGGGAAAGGACACAGGGTAAGCCTATGTTCTTTCAAAAAGTGAAGAGACTTTTAACATCCACAGAAAACAAATAAGATTTTTGTTTTTATGGCCTCATGTTAAACCACTCCCCATCCACACCCTGCACTAGCTCTCTCTGGATTGGTAGCTGGTTGTTTTCTTGTGTGTTAGCTTTACTGACAAAAACATTTTCTTTTTCAGAGAGATTGGTACAATCATCAGGTCATTAGGGTGCTGCCCAACTGAGCGCGAATTACATGATATGCTTGCAGAAGTAAGTGGGGTTTTTTTGTATTTTTTTTTTTAAATCTCTGCATGACTATGTAGGTGACCTGAGCTAGTTTCCCAGAAGCTGGAAATATTATGGAGGCAGATCACTCAGCAAGGGAGTCCTTCAGATTGCCCTGAAGCAAACCCCTGAGGCTAATATGGTAGCAACATTGATAGAATATGAAGAGAAGTCTTTCCAGGTATGTGCAAGCATGGTCTGACAGACTTGGGCTAGTGGGCTCTCACTAGCACTCTAAGGCTACGTCTACATGGGCAGCCTCTATCGACAAAACTGGGTTTTTGTCGTCAAAACTCACTAAGCGTCTACACAGTTAGGCTACGTCTACACGTGAAGCCAACATCGAAATAGCTTATTTCGATGTAGCAACATCGAAATAGCCTATTTCGATGAATAACGTCTACACGTCCTCCAGGGCCGGCAACGTCGATGTTCAACTTCGACGTTGCGCGGCACCACATCGAAATAGGCGCTGCGAGGGTACGTCTACACGCCAAAGTAGCACACATCGAAATAAGGGTGCCAGGCACAGCTGCAGACAGGGTCACAGGGTGGACTCAACAGCAAGCCGCTCCCTTAAAGGGCCCCTCCCAGACACAGTTGCACTAAACAACACAAGATACACAGAGCCGACAACTGGTTGCAGACCCTGTGCCTGCAGCATGGATCCCCAGCTGCCGCAGCAGCAGCCAGAAGCCCTGGGCTAAGGGCTGCTGCCCACGGTGACCATAGAGCCCCGCAGGGGCTGGAGAGAGAGCATCTCTCAACCCCCCAGCTGATGGCCGCCATGGAGGACCCGGCAATTTCGACGTTGCGGGACGCGGATCGTCTACACGGTCCCTACTTCGACGTTGAACGTTGAAGTAGGGCGCTATTCCGATCCCCTCATGAGGTTAGCGACTTCGACGTCTCGCCGCCTAACATCGAAGTTAACTTCGAAATAGCGCCCGACACGTGTAGCCACGATGGGCGCTATTTCGAAGTTAGTGCCACTACTTCGAAGTAGCGTGCACGTGTAGACACAGCTTTAAAGTGCTCTGTCGAGAGTTTGTCAACAAAACTCAGTTGTTCAGCCGGGAGTGTTATACCTCTCCCTGATCAGGTATAATGCCTCTGCTGACAGTATTTTGTCAACAGAGTGCCCATGCAGACGCTTCTGTTCGACAGACAGAGCTTCTAGTTCCTGGGGCAGCCCTGTTTGCAGAGCTTCCAGTCTGCTGCTCTGTCAAGAGAGGGCCGGGCAGTCTGGCTGCTCTCTGTTGACAGAGTGGCTTACTCTTCTGAGCCACTTTCATGTGTAGATGCAATCTGTTGACAGTGGTACTGCTGAGGTTTCTCTGTCAACAGTGACCTCTGTTGACAGCAGTTGCCTGCGTAGGCGTAGCCTAAAAGAGTTGGAAGAGTTGGAAACCCTAGGTGCAATCCCAGCCTGGGATGGGGAGGGGTGCAAACAGATGTGTGTGTGGGAAGGGGCACAGCTCAGCATACCCTCCCTAATAATAGTTCCAGCACCACTGGAACCAAGGAAAAATATCCTTTTGCTCATGAAAAATTTGAAAACTAGTTCCAAACTGATTAAATTACACAAACTTCAACTATAATAACTTCTTGACACAATCAGTCCAAAGAGACTGAAAAAGTAATACCAATTAACTCATGAAATAGCTTTGAACTTGTGACTTTCTTAAAGTTTCTGAGAAAAGACCTGTCACATATTCTTCATTTGTCCCTGGTGATTCCTACATTTTGCGACACACCTGATGGATTATTTATTCTATCACTTTGGGGCCTTTGTTGTTTCAGCAGTTCAACATAATGGGGGAACTAAAGATATGTCTGTGCCCTTCATGGTGATTCCTCCCTTTTTGTGGGATTGTAATAATTTTAATGTTTATTTTAATTGGCTTTTAAACATTATATTACCTTTTCTGTAATGCTAGGTCATAATTAGTTGAACAGTATCAAAGTTGGATACAATAAGATTATTAAACAAGTTTATTTGATTATGGTGATGCTAAGAATGTATCAGCATATTGAACTTCTGTGCTTTTATCAGTATTGTATGGTTCAATTCCATCTACTTTATCCTTTTTTTCCTGATTCTCTATAGTTGTGTCTACACTACAAAGTTGTGTTGACAGTTGACAGAACTAGGGAGTGTCCACACTACAAATGTGTTCTGTCCAGAATCTGTCCAGAACACAGCAGTTTTGCCAACAGAGTTCTGTCTTGAAAGTTTGAGACATAGCACCTCTGTAGACAGATTCAGTCAACTGAATAGTAGTATAGACACACTTTTGTCAACAGAGGGGTCCTCCATGGCATTGGCTACCTGGGATGGAGACTGGGTGTGGCAGTGGGCCTGAAAGACCCACAGGGAGTACCCTGGTGTGGGGGAGAGGTTATTGGGTCCCTGGGAGAATTGCTCCAGCAGGGCCTCCCAGATGTGCAGCCCATCTAGGTGGGCCTGGCAAATGGGGGCTGTGCCAGGCTTCTCCTAGGCATAGCTGGCAGGTGGGCCTCCCAGCGGGAGCAAGGCCTCCCCCTTTCCCTCCAACAGGTTGTGAGGGCACAGCAGGCCCCCACAACTTGGGGTACATTGCCCTCCCCCATGTCCAGGCAGGTGAGCAAGCACCGGAACCAGGCCTTCAGATGGCTGAAGGCATGCCCTATGAGCAAATGGGCCCTGTTCGGGCATGAGTTAGAGTTCCTGGGTGGGGTCCAGGTGTTCGGTATAGGGTCGCATGAGTCATGTCATTAGGAAGTATGCAGCATTCCCCACCATACACAGAAGCACGTCCACGTCCCCGAGGGCCAGCTCCCAGGGGTGGACAAAGGTGCCCTCCTCCATCTTCTGAAAGAGGCTGGAGTTCTAGAATACCCTTGCATCATGTGCCGGCCGGCACACCCGACGTACATGTCAATGAAGTGCCCGAGCTGGTCCACTAGGGCCTGCAGCACAATTGAGTGTTACCCCTTCCTGTTGATGAACCATGCTGCACCGTGGTCCAGGGCATGGCTGGGAATGTGGGTCCTGTCAATGGCCCTGAAGCAGTTAGGGAAACCCAGAGCCTCAAATCCCGCCACTGCAGCGTCTATATCATCCAACCAGATGAGTCTCTCCAGCAGCAGGGAGCTGTTGGCTCTCATGACCTGCAGAGGGAGGAGGTGGAGGCAGATGGGTGAGGGACTAGTGTGGTCAGGCCCTTAGTCCCAGGGTGTTCCCCATCGCCTTTGGCCCACCTCACCCCTTCAGGCCCCTTCCTGGGAGATCACCCCTCATGCAGCAGGGCTGTGAGTGAGTGGGATGGCATGGTGCCCTTGGGACAGGGCTTCCCCCTGTCCGGTCCCCCCGTCACACCTCCACCCCTTTTCCCTGAGGGTACCCCAGGACGGGACCCCTTCCCCGCAGGCAGTGCCTGCAGCTTGGGAGCGCCTTACCTGCATGAGGATGGTGTCGATGGTGGACCTCCCCATGCCGAATTAGTTCCCAACAGATTGGTAGCTGTTGGGGTTAGCCAGCTTCCAGAGGGTGATGGCTACCCTCTTTTTCAGGGGAATGGTGAGCCGAAGGTGGGTGTCCTCCCTGCGGCGGAGAGGGGCGACCCAGGTGCAAAGGTCCAGAAAGGTGTCCTTCTTCATGCAGAAATTCTGGAGCTAACACTGGTCGTCCCACTCACCCAGCACCAGCCGGTCCCACCAGTCTGAGCTGGTGGTGTAGCGCCAACATGCCTGATGACTCAGGGGCGCGGGCACTGTCACAGCAAGGCAGCAGCAATGATGGCTTCCTCCGCATGGGAGGGGTCAGGCTCATCCCTTCAGAGGAAGAGGAGGAGGTTGGCAGGGATGACATGCTGCAGAAGCTGCAGCAGCCATGTGTGTGGCCAGCTCATGCCTGGGGTTGCTCTGGAGGCATAGCTAACTGGAAAGGCCAAAGTCTCTCTCAGTAAGCCTGGGAGCCCCGCACTAGCTTTGCTATCCCTCCAAGAGGTATGCAAGCCTCGGCCTGGGCAGGGAATGTGGCCCGAGCGAGGCCCTTTAAGGGCAGGCTGGGCTGTCGCTCTAGGAAGGGCTCGGCATCCATGCAACCCTGACCTCCAGGTCATTGGAGCCCACTCTGTTGACAGAGCAGTCAGGGTGTGTGGACACTCTCTGGTAACAGGAATCAACAGAGGGAGCCTGTATTAGGTGCGTACGTGTTCTGTAGACAGAGGTTCTGTGAGGAAAGATCTGTCGACAGTGACTTCTGTCAATGGGACTGGGTGGTGTAGACACACCTTATGAGTCTTCATTCGTTCACCTGCAATTGTTTTCTCCTAAAGTTCCCGTGGAATCCTTATTTTTAAAAAAAAATTAAAGTGTTTGGGTTTTTCCCCCTAAATTAATGGAGTTACGCTAGTGTAATTAAGCAGAATGTGGTGCAAGTGCATTTTTTAGTTTTGAAATGTATCCCACAAGTCTAAAGTCAGGTTCAAAGGGAGTAATACCTGCAGTCTAGCTATTTACGAAAGAAGAGGCTTTGAGTAGTCATGCAATGGTCCAAACAAACAACTTTGTTCCCCTTTTCTCTGCTGCAGATGACCAAAAACAGTTAGTTGGAAGCTACAGCTTTGTATATAACCTGGGTGCTGAATGTTCAGTTCCATGAAGTATTGCTTTTGCAGCCCAAAGAGACATGGCTTTCTAGAAGGTTCCAGAAATGCCAGTCCTAAGAGTGTGAACGATCAAAGATTTCTCTTGAGGATGCACAGTAACTAGTCAGCAGTCTTTCCTTGCTCATTTACTTCACCCTATAATTCAAGTTCCCACTCCCCTAATTGTGCATAGGGAACAGAGAACTTCTACTGGTATACACCAGTCCAGTGCCTTTTATTGTTGTTATGTGAGTGCTTTGACTTTAGATTGCAATTTGTTTGTAATTTGCCTTTTCTACCTCCCCTTCCTAGTAGGAGGCTGGAGTACACCCCAGTGATGATGTATAGGGAGTAGTCAGAGCATGGGACACACCACTGCCTCTTCCTATTCTCTGAAGAATATGTATCACCCACCCACATCATAATGTTGCAGTTTGGCTCCCACCCAGAAAGTTTTGCTATCTCTGCCTTTTATTCATATGCAAACTCCATTCCTTCTGAATTCTCAGTTAGCAGTGGTTCCACTCCTTGGATCAGCTGACTTAACTCTATACGTGAGGTGAAGGTACAAAGAACATGTAGAATAGAAAGGTGGCTTGCCTGCTGTGGTTTTGCTACCTTTATTCACAGAGTTCCCTAACTACTATCTTCAACTAAGCAGCAGAAGTTCTGGGGAAAGATAAATTATGCTTCAAAATACACATAATGCAAAACAAAAACAAAAAAACCCCACCTGAATTGTTCTTTAACAATAAAAGAAAATCTTCCCACCCAGGGCCAAGATTTACAAAATAGAAGTGGAAGGGAGTGAAGGAAAGATGGTCCAGTGTTACAGCACTGACCTGAGATTCAGGAGACCTTCAGTCCAAATTTTTTCCACCTCCTGTGTGACTTTGAGCAAATTACTTAGTTTTCCCTGTGTAGAATGGGGGGAATAATACTGCCTATTTCACACTTGTGGTTGGTGTAATTATACTCATAAGACTGCACAGTATTCAGATTATGTGGTAACGGAGGTCATAGAAATACCTAAAAGAGACAGATGGATATAAAGATGCTTCAAATATCTCACCCTGCGGTAGCCATTATTGTCAGAGGCCCCTAAAGAGAGCAAAAAATATAGGCAAGAAGATGAAATTTTAATCTGAAAGAAATTGTAAGATAGGACTGAATATAAAGGAGAATAAGGCGAAGAGAAACGTCTGCAAAACTTGAAGGATCTAAAAATGCATTTATTTTGCCTCTCATTACCAATTATGCAGTGGTAGAGAAAAAAATATTTTTAGTCTTTCTGTATTGTAGAATAAAGAAAAACCCAAGACACATCTGGGCCTACAGCGCAAACAAATTGGTGGGTGCTTCTCTCACTTGGAGGCAAAGGGGAGTTGAGATTGTTCATCACCTCACAGTAACAGATCTATTATTAGTGATGAGCCATTTCTTTTATGAAGAAATGCTTTATTAGGATAAAATGCAAAAAAATGCAAAATTCGTAAATCATTTTTGTTATGTTGTGGGTTCTGGAAAGGCTATTTCCTGCTAATGCTCTTTTCTACCCAGTCTGAAAATTAGAACCACATTTAGCTTTGTGATGAGCAGCTGCAAATCTCATTGACGTAAATGGGAATTGAGAGCAGTCAACAACTGATAGGATCAGATCTAATGTTTGGAATCTTAAATGTGATTTATATGTGTGTAGTGAGCCGCTGTGGCCTCCCGCTGACTCAGAGGCAGAGGAGGCTGCGCAGAGGCCCTGGTGGGTGGGCCCAGAGCCAGAACACCAGTGGCCTGCCCCTCAGAGGGCAGGGCCTAGAGCCAGAAGGGCCAAGGGCAGAGCTCAGGACCCATTAAAGCCTGGGCCTCCAGGTGGGGAGGGAGCACCTTCGCGGGCTCCCAGACGCCAGGGGCAGAGAGCCCGCCGCCGCCCGGCCGGCTGGGAGGAGCAAGCCCTCAGTGGCCCAGACCAGCCAGGACAGCTACGGATCCAGATGCCCCAGGGGACCTACCTGGACTTCCCACACCTGCCAGAACCCTCACGCCAGTGGAGGACCCCCTCCTGGGAGGAAACCCCAGGCCCAGCCAGACAGGTGGGGGCTAGCAACCACAAGGCCCCAGAAGCAGCCTTCTCTGGAGTTCCAGCGGACCCCTGCAGCCCCCAGGCCCAGGATCGCCTTGGACCCACCGTGCTACCGCTGCCGAACTACCCCAACGATGTGGAGATGACCGACTAGCCGGAGCCCCCAAAGGTAGACGATTTGGAGGGGGCCGACCCCTGGGGACCCCCGGACCAGGTGGACTGGGATCTTCCCCCGATGGAGGTGGAGGTAGGAAGTGGCCCAGGGAATGCTGCACCAGAACCCATGGTGGTGTGTTGTGGCCTGGATCCCCACCGCCGTGGTTGTGTGTAAGCAACCTGCAGGGCGCTAGGCCAGGTCGCAGTAGTGTGGGAGGGTCTGCGACCCCCTACCCCCTCCTTGATAGGGTAAGCCCTTGCTGGGCTTGTTCCCCAAACCTTGTGCTGCTGCCCCGCCCCAAACTGAGGGCTGGGCTTGTTCCCCAAACCTTGTGCTGCTGCCCTGCCCTGAACTGAGGGCTGGGCTTGTTCCTCAACTCTTGTGCTGTTGCCCCGCTCTGAACTAAGGGCTCGGCTTGTTCCCCAACCCTTGTGCTGTTGCCCCGCCCTGAACAAAGGGCTGGGCTTTCCAGGACCGCGGCTGTGACTGCGGTCCCACCTGGAGCTAAGGGCCGACCCCGGACTGTTTGACTGGCCGCGGCCCCGCCCCAGCCTTTAAGGCGGGCCCTCCAGCTGTAGGCTGGCCCATTGCCTACTCTTAAAGGGGACAAAGCCCTGGGACAGCTAGACCCAGGGCAAGCGGTAGGGGCCTGCACTGCCCAGAGGGGCGTGGCCATAGCACCCAAGCGCCTACAGTGTGGTACAATCTTTATGTGCCCTTTGGAACCTTACTTAATATATAATATAAGATATCTCTGTATAGCTCCTATAAATAGTTACCACATTACTTCTGTCTGTTTGGTTTCCTGACCTACAGCCCATTGGAACATAGGTGCTTCATAAAACACGCATCCTACTGACGTCTCAGCATTTGTGAAGCACAAAATAGTTCAGTTTATTGGCTTATGTCATGTGAAGGAAATTAATTTTTGCCATCCATTTTATTGCATCTTTGCAGTGGATTCACCATTAAAATAAACAACCCTGTAATAATAAAAGATAGATTTATTCATGTATGGAACAGCTTCATTTTCTAGCAAAAGGTTCTCTGCTACAAGGCTGGTAGGCCCTATAGACTCAAGATACTGTCTGAACTGAAGATCATCATCATCATCAATAACCATGGACTCAGTGCCTGTTGGTGTCTGATGCCTCTCTTGTTATTTCCTTCCATCTTTCCCTATCCAGTGCAGAGTGGCTTAGTTTCTGTAGACTAGCTCCGCACCAACCTCCTGAACTGAAGAGCTGGGGGATAAAGACAGACTATTCATTGGTGCCTGCTGCTGGAGGCACTGCCACTGAGGCAACCAAAATGCCTCTCAGAGTACAGAAAGAATGCACACAGCAGCTGCTTAACTGGGTGATATCCCTTCCTCTGGCCCTGTGTCACTGACCATGCAGCAAAGAACAGCAGGAGACCTCTGATCCCAATCTTTCTGGCGGCATCACTGCCTGTGCTAGGCTTCTTCTATTCTTGCCTGCTGAAAGTACAAGGAATGGGAAGGTGTCACGCCATCATATGGGGTAGCTTTAGAGGCCACTGCTCTTTGTATGGACACAGGGCATATTGTATACTAGAGTGTTCCTTTTGGAACTGAAACTTGAAGCCTTTAACATAAGCATGTTGCTGAACAATTTGGATCTCTTTCTGTTCATGCTGTTTGATCCCTATGGAAAATCCTTCATTAATATACTTGGTAAGATACGCCTTTTCTTGTATAGTGCTATTTTGTCATTGTCCCCACTCTTTTTCTTTTCTTTTCTTTCTTTTTTTTTTTTTCTGTTTTAGACTGGCTTGAACTGAGAGTGTTTGCTGTTTTGTTCTCCCCTTTGACAGCACTATCTGGCTATAAAATGTCTGGAAACAATTCAGTCTTTGGGGCAGAATATAATGTACCTTTAAAAAAGCTTAGTATGATAATTTCAGAGGCTCTATGCACTACAGGACAATATTTAGTAATTCAAAGCTCCCACTGTAGCTGTCTTGTAGGTTGTCTGGAGATATAGTCTTTTCCTTTTAATTTTTATTTCAACACAAGTATTTCACTTCGATGCCCTGGTGATGAGTGAATTATGAAAAAAAATTACATGAATTGCGTAGAAAAATTAAATTAAAAAGTGAAAATCTAGTATTGCAGACTCTTTGGAACACGCTGTTGGGTTACATCTACATCATGAGATTGGGGATACAATTCCTGTGCTCACTTAAAAATACCCATGCTAGCTCTCATCAAGCTAGCATGATTATAAACCATAGTGTAGCTGAAGTAGCATGGGGTAACTGCCATGAGGGTGTAGCTTAGCCTTGCTGAGTACAAAAGTGCCTGAAATCAGTGAATACCCATTTGGCATAGCTAAGCCATACCTCCACTGCCTACACTGGTATTTCTACTCACATTAGCTCCATCAGAGCTAGCAATAGTATGTATGCACAAGCAGCGGAATCATATTGCCCAGTTCATGGTGTATACATAGCTTTAGTTATACGCAAGATTTTCTGCTTTAAATTCTTGAGAATAAAACCCAGTTCTTCTCTGCAATGTTCAGTGATTCTTTCTCAATAAAAACTAAAAAGCAGTCAAGTAGCACTTTAAAGACTAACAAAATAATTTATTATTAGGTGAGCTTTCATGGGACAGACCCACTTTTTCAGACCATAGCCATACCAGAACAGACTCAATACTTAAGGCACAGAGAGGGCTTCCGGTTCCCCAGGCAGCCCTGTTTGCAGAGCTTGCAGTCAGCCATTCTGTTGAGAGAGGGCCAGGCAGTCTGGCTGCTCTCTGTCAACAGAGCGGCTTGCTCTTTCGATCTCCTTTTCTGTGTAAAAACAGTCTGTCAACAGAGGTACTGCCGAGGTTTCTGTGTTGACAGTGACCTCTGTTGACAGAGGCTGCCCCTGTAGACATGGCCTATTGCCTGTTTTTTAATGTGGACTGTGCTTGTAAGTTAAATGGGAGCTAAAACAGTTCATGGTATATCAGAAATTCAGAACACACATTTATTATTCCTAACTGTAAGATAGATGTGTATATAAATTTTCTGGATGAGTAACATTTAGAGGTCTGAAATTCCACTATGGTAAGCACAGAATAAACACTTAATAGCCGTCATTTAAATAAAAACGTACACTGGTTTCCATTTCTAAAAAGTTTCACATATGTCTTAGCATTAAACGTAAGTTATCCTATTAAAATTAATCAGACTATTCATGTGCTTGATGTTAAACACCTGCATTATTTTTGAGGGCTGAATCTATGTTTTTGGTATGTTGTTCAAACAGATCATGTTATAGACTTTTTCTTTTCTAATAGCAAACTTTGAATCCCAAACTATAAGTTTTTCCCCATGATTTCAAAGAAGGGGCTTAGAAACTGTAAATTCCTGGTAAATAGCCTGGCACACAGAAAAGCTTACACTGTGTTGGATTCTAAAACAGTTCAGGTTTTTGTGGTTGTTGACTGGCATCAGGTTCCATGGCACGTATTCCTACAAAATTCAAAAAGCTTTTAGCATGAGCAGTAAATTATTCTGATTTATGGAAAGTGTAAAATAAAGCTGTGGTTTTGAGTCCAGGACAGAGAACCTGAGTTCTTAACCTAGCTCAGACACTAACTCATTCTGGCGAAGGCTACAATTAGATGCATCTGTCAACAGACATTTCTGTTGGAAGAGATTTTCCAACAAAGCATCTGTTGACAGAGTACGACCATACACTAGAGTGGATCAAAAGAGCGATCCATTCTATCAACAAAACAGCTACCTGGAACCAGAATAGACAGAGCTGCCTAGAGTCCTGGAAGCCCTGCCTATCGACAGAAGGTCCCCCAGAGCATCCATACAGTTTTTTTGTCGAAAGGCACCCTTTCTCATCTAGGAGAGGCAGAAGGTTTTCGACATAAGTGCCTAGTTTTGTCAACAGACTGTCGACAAAACACATTTTGTCTGTGGATGTGAGGTAAGTTTTGTCGACAATACTCTGGTTTTGTTGAAAAAACTTGCTATTGTATCCGTAGCCTCTGTGATTTGCAGCAAATCATGCGATGGGCTTACCTCCATTGGGAACTCACTGGCTATGTCTACACATGCATGCTACTTCGAAGTAGCCTATTTCGATGTGGCGACATCAAAATAGGCTATTTCAATGAATAGCGTCTACACGTCCTCCAGGGCCGGCAACGTCGATGTTCAACTTCGACGTTGCGCAGCCCAACATCGAAATAGGCGCAGCGAGGGAACGTCTACACGCCCAAGTAGCACACATCGAAATAGGGATGCCAGGCACAGCTGCAGACAGGGTCACAGGGCGGACTAGCGCTTCCGGGGCAACAGCTAGCCGCTCCCTTAAAGGGCCCCTCCCAGACACACTCAGCCTGCACAGCACACGGTCTGAGGAGCCATAGGCACACAGACCCCAGGCGCCGCAGTCATGGACCCCCAGCAGCAGCAGCAGCAGCAGCAGCAGCAGCAGCAGCAGCAGCAGCTAGAGGTCCACGCAGCCCTCCCGGCAGGAGCAGGGCTTGCCCTGCTCCGTGCCATGCGGGAGGCAGCTGAGCACCTCCTTGCCCCAGGGGAGGAGATGCCCCCAGGGCAGCAGGGCTCAACCCCTACCCCTGCAGCACCCCGCCCCACCCCCCGCCTCACACGCCGGCGGCTGTGGAGCTACCCCACCAGCACCGACTGGTGGGAGTGGCTGGTGCTTGGGGAGTGGGACGACGACCACTGGCTCAGGAACTTCAGGATGACCCGGCAGACATTCCTGGAGCTGTGCCAGTGGCTCACCCCCGCACTCAGGCACCAGGACACTGCCATGCAGCGTGCCCTCACAGTGCAGAAACGGGTCGGCATCGCTGTCTGGAAGCTGGCCACTCCAGACAGCTACCGATCCGTGGGGCAGCAGTTTGGTGTCGGCAAGGCCACCGTCGGGGCTGTCTTCATGGAGGTAAGCGAACCCACGGGGGGAGGGCAGGGCAGGGGAGGGGAGGCCAGGGCAGGGGGGCCAGAGCAGGGCAGGGCAGGGCAGGACAGGGGGGCCAGAGCAGGGGGGCCAGAGCAGGGCAGGGCAGGGCAGGGCAGGGCCACGCACACCCTGCTCACCCCTCATTGGTGCTGTCCCATGTGCTTTCTCTGCAGGTTGTGCGTGCCATCAACGCCATGCTCCTGCACAGGCTCGTGAGGCTGGGGGACCCAGATGCCACCATCGCCGCCTTTGCCACCCTGGGCTTCCCCAACTGCTTCGGGGCTCTGGATGGGACTCACATCCCCATCCGCGCCCCGCATCACAGTGGAGGACGATACCTCAATCAAAAGGGCTACCATTCTGTGGTCCTCCAGGCCTTGGTGGACAGCCGGGGACGTTTCCAGGACATTTACGTGGGCTGGCCTGGCAGCACCCACGACGCCCAGGTTTTCCAGAACTTGGGCCTGTGCCGCCGGCTGGAGGCGGGGACCTACATCCCCCAGCGGGAGATCCCTCTGGGGGACACCACCATGCCCTTCTGCATCATCGCAGATGCGGCCTACCCCCTCTGGCCGTGGCTCATGCACCCCTACACGGGCCATCTCTCCGCTAGCCAGGAGCGCTTCAACGAGCGCCTGAACCACGCGTGCCAGGTGGTGGAGCGCTCATTTGGCCGCCTGAAGGGACACTGGAGATGTCTCCTGACCCGCCTGGATGCGGGCCCCAACAACATCCTCCAGATTGTGGGTGCCTGCTGCGCCCTGCACAATTTGATCGAGAGCAAGGGGGAGACCTTTTTCCAGGGCTGGGCTGCGGAGGCCGCCAGGGCACATGTCCAGCCACCTGCTGCCCCCAGTTGGCAGGTGGACCCCGAGGGGACCCGGGTCCGGGAGGCCCTGCGGGCCCACTTCGATGAACAGGCCGCGGGGTGAACTCTGCCCAGGCCCCCTACTGCCCGCCCCTTCCTCCCCCACACTCCTGCCCCAACGCCCACACCATGGAGCTCCCCACCGCCCCCCACTCCCACTTGTCCTGGACAAATGACAGCACACACTTGTGGCTGAACGTAAACTTTTTTTTTTCTTTCCGAAGCTTTTTTTTTTATGACTGTAAATAAATACGTGAACCACAAACCAAAAACTAGGCACAAACGTTGAACAAAAGCAATATGTACAAAAATAAAACAATCCAAAGAAATAACTGTCTGCAATAATAAAAAGAAAACCAGGGAGGATAAAGAGGAGAACTATTTACATGGGGGGGACGGGGCAAACTGGGGGCCGAAAAAACCAGGGTCCAACTATATACAAGGCGGGGGGCCACGTCCCGGGCCCCTCGCCCCTATAGCCCGGCACTGGGCGTTGGCGGCCGGGAGCCCCGCCGTGCTCGCAGCCTGGTCCGTGGCTGGGTGGGAGCGGGCTGGACCGGAAGGTACGGTGGCCGGCGAGTGTCAGGTGGCTCCAGGGGTCCCTCGGCACTCTGGCCCTCGCCGGTGGGTGGCGGGGCGACGGCGGACGGGACGGTGATGGGCGGAGCAGCTGGTGGTGGGGCTGCAGGAGCAGGCAGGGCGGGCGAGGTTGCGGCCGGTGCGGCATGGGGGGCCAGGTAGTCCACCAGGCGGTTAAATGTGTCCATGTAGGCCCCCCATGCCTCCTGGCGCCAGGCCAGCGCCCGCTCCTGCAGCTGGAGGTGCTGCTCCGCGACCTCCAGCTGCCGACGGTGAATGGCCAGCAGCTGGGGGTCCGTTGCCATCAGCGGTTGGAGGCGTGGGGTCCGCCGTCTAGCCTGCCGTGGGGCCGGTCGGTCCTCGGCCGAGGGGCTGCCCTGGAGCGATGGTCCCGGAGGGCTCTCAGGGACGACTGACGCCTCGCCGGCGCTCTCTTCCGGTCCTTCTGATGGTGCAGGTGCAGGACACAGGAGAGGAGGGGGGGAAGAAGAATGGAGACAGGCGTTAGTGTGGGCCCCGAGCCGTGGCCTTTGTGCCCCCAGCCCTGTGCTGCAGGTTCCCCATCCCCGTCCCCGGGAGATGCTGCTGTGATGGATGGGGTTCAGGGGTCCCCCTGCCCTGCACCCCGTCCCCTGGTGGGAGCGACTCTCACTTCACCCCGCAGGGTCTGAGAGCAGGAGAGGTTTCTTAGGCCACAGATGGCCAGTTTCTGGCAGGAGTGACAGCACCAGCTGTCGGAAGAGACAGTCCTTCCAACCCGTCGTGGGGAGAAGACCCCAAGGGGTGCCCCTCGGGGATGCAGCTTTCCCCCTCCTCTGGCTGGCTGCCTTCCAGCTCTCCCTTCCCCTAGCCTCTACCTGTGGCCCCCGCCCTCGCCCCCCAAGTCCAAGCCAGCTCAGCTCCTCCCTCCTGTTTGTTCAGGGCAGAGGTGTCACCTGCCAGCTGTAGCCCCAGGATCCTCCTTTGCCCCTGGGAGCTATTTGGCTCTTGTTGCTCATATGTAGCCTGAGTCTCCCTTTGGCACTCCCCCCACTCCATCACATGCTGCTGCTGCGGGGTGTCCCACCCCCTCCTCCCGGGGGCCCCTCGAGGTTCCGCTCTCCCCTGGCCCGGGGATGGGGCATGGCACTGTCATGCGGGGTAGGGGGGGGCAGGGGCTGATGGCTGCAGTGCTGTGAGGGCCATGGCCCTGGTGTCCTTGGGGCCATGGCCGTGTGAGCATGTGGGGGGCCCTGGACACATATCTCTTACCCCTGCCCCTCAAGCCCAGGGGTGTCCACCAGAGGGGGGTACCTACCTGTCGGTCCGCTCCCACGGTCCGGAGATCCCCAGGGGGCGGAGGCCCTGCTGCTGCTCCGGGATGGCAGGAGGAGGATCTGCAGGCTGGATTCTGCGGAGGAGGAGCCCCCCCCCCCCTCCTCCTCCTCCTGCCGCGATGTCCCAGGGGTGGCCTCCGGGGGGGGCCCCCAGGGTGCGGGGCTTGCCTCCGGGGCGGACTCCGTCTGCAGGGCCTGCTGGGGCTCGTCAGCCGAGGTGTCAAGGGTGGCCAGAGGGGAGGAGGTGTGCCGGGAGCCCAGGATGTCCCTGAGCTCCCTGTAAAAGGGGCAAGTGATGGTGGCGGCCCCTGATCAGCTGGCCGCATCCCGGGCCCGGGAGTAACCCTGCCGCAGCTCCTTGACCTTACTCCTGACGTGGTCAGGAGTGCGGGCAGGGTGACCCCGGGCAGCCAGGCCGTCGGCCAGCCGAGCGAATGCATCCGCGTTCCCTCTCTTGCTCCCCATTACCTGGAGCACCTCCTCCTCGCTCCAGAGCCCCAGCAGGTCCCGCAGCTCGGCCTCCGTCCAGGAGGGGCCCCGCTGCCGCTTCCCAGCCTGGCTGCCCTTCTGGCTGGGCTGGCTGCCCTGGCTCCCCTTGGGGGGGGTCCCCTGGGGGCGCTGGGGGGGCTGACGGGCAGCCATCGCAGCTCTGTGGGGCTGAGGGTGGTGCAGGCTGGCCGCGTGTGCAGGCTGCAGCCTGCACGTTCCCTCAGCTTCCTGCAGAGGAAGGGAGGGGGAGGGGACCTTTAAGGGGCCGCTCCATGCGGCCACCAGTGAGCTGAGGGGCTGGAGAGAGCGTCTCTCAACCCCCCAGCTGATGGCCACCATGGAGGACCCGGCAATTTCGACGTTGCAGGCCGTGGATCGTCTACACGGTCCCTACTTCGACGTTGAACGTCGAAGTAGGGCGCTATTCCGATCCCCTCATGAGGTTAGTGACTTCGACGTCTCGCCGCCTAACGTCGAAGTTAACTTCAAAATAGCGCCCGACACGTGTAGCCACGACGGGCGCTATTTCGAAGTTAGTGCCGCTACTTCGAAGTAGCGTGCACATGTAGACACAGAAACTGTGATTTATATAATCAATGGCCAGCCCCGACCCCAGTGCAAATTTCTAGAATAGATAAAATAAGCTGTGATTTGTATTTACCCTGGAACTTACCTTGTTTGCAAGGAGGAGTAAGTTTCACCAGTGCAAACGATAGCTTTCCCTACCTACAGTAGGGTCCTGACCAGGTGTATGGAGCCATATTAGTGGCTAGCCCACAATAGTCCAAATTGGAGCAAATTGTCAGTTAGGCAAGACCTTAATCTCTCTGCCTCCAGCAGGGGCACTCAAGAAAGATAAGACAAATTAATGTAGGTCCCGAGTGAGAGCATCCATGTAGGGGGTTTGCACGCTTAGGCTACGTCTACACGTGCACCCTACATCGAAGTAGCTTATTTCGATGTTGCGACATCGAAATAGGCTATTTCGATGAATAACGTCTACATGTCCTCCAGGGCCGGCAACGTCGATGTTCAACTTCGACGTTGCGCAGCCCGACATCGAAATAGGCGCAGCGAGGGAACGTCTACACGTCAAAGTAGCACACATCGAAATAGGGATGCCAGGCACAGCTGCAGACAGGGTCAACGGGCGGACTAGCGCTTCTGGGGCAACAGCTAGCCGCTCCCTTAAAGGGCCCCTCCCACATACACTCAGCCTGCACAGCACGCGGTCTGACGAGCCATATAGGCACACAGACCCCGAGCGCCGCAGTCATGGACCCCCAGCAGCAGCAGCAGCAGCAGCAGCAGCAGCAGCTAGAGGTCCACCCAGCCCTCCCGGCAGGAACAGGGCTTGCCCTGGCTCTTGTCATGTTGGGGGCAGCTGAGCACCTTCTTGCCCCAGGGGAGGACATGCCCCCAGGGCAGCAGGGCTCAGCCCCTCCCCCTGCAGCACCCCGCTCCACCCCCCGCCTCACACGCCGGCGGCTGTGGAGCTACCCCACCAGCACCGACTGGTGGGAGCGGCTGGTGCTTGGGGAGTGGGACGACGACCACTGGGTCCGCCACTTCAGGATGACCCGACAGACATTCCTGGAGCTGTGCCAGTGGCTCAGCCCCGCACTCAGGCACCGGGACACTGCCATGCGGCGTGCCCTCCCTGTGGAGAAACGGGTCGGCATCGCTGTCTGGAAGCTGGCCACTCCGGACAGCTACCGATCCGTGGGGCAGCAGTTTGGCGTCAGAAAGGCCACCGTCGGGGCTGTCTTCATGGAGGTAAGAGAACCCACAGGGGGAGGCCAGGGCAGGCCAGGGGGGCCAGGGCAGAGCAGAGGGGCCAGGGCAGGGCAGGGCAGGGCAGGGCAGGGCAGGGCAGGGGGGGCCAGGGCAGGGGAGGGCAGGGTAGGGGGGCCAGGGCAGGGCAGAGCAGGGCAGGGGGGCCAGGGCAGGGCAGGGCAGGGCAGGGTAGGGGAGCCAGGGCAGGGCAGGGCAGGGCAGAGCAGGGCAGGGGGGCCAGGGCAGGGCAGGGCAGGGTAGGGGAGCCAGGGCAGGGCAGGGCAGGGCAGGGCAGGGCAGGGCAGAGCAGGGCAGGGGGGCCAGGGCAGGGGAGCCAGGGCAAGGGGGCCAGGGCAGGGCAGGTTAGGGCAGGGCAGAGCAGGGCAGGGGGGCCAGGGCAGGGCAGGGCAGGGCAGGGGAGGCAGGGCAGGGCAGGGGGGCCAGGGCAGGGCAGGGCAGGGTAGGGGAGCCAGGGCAGGGCAGGGCAGGGCAGAGCAGGGCAGGGCAGGGGGGCCAGGGCAGGGCAGGCCAGGGGGGCCAGGGCAGAGCAGGGCAGGCCAGGGGAGCCAGGGCAGGGCAGGCCAGGGGGGCCAGGGCAGAGCAGGGCAGGGGGGCCAGGGCAGGGCAGGGCCATGCACACCCTGCTCACCCCTCATTGGGGCTGTCCCATGTGCTTTCTCTGCAGGTCGTGCGTGCCATCAACTCCATGCTCCTGCACAGGCTCGTGAGGCTGGGGGACCCACGTGCCACTGTCGCCGCCTTTGCCACCCTGGGCTTCCCCAACTGCTTCGGGGCTCTGGATGGGACTCACATCCCCATCCGCGCCCCGGACCACAGTGGAGGCCGATACCTCAACCGGAAGGGCTACCATTCAGTCGTCCTGCAGGCCTTGGTGGACAGCCGGGGACGGTTCCAGGACATTTACGTGGGCTGGCCTGGCAGCACCCACGACACCCGGGTGTTCCGGAACTCGGGCCTGTGCCGCCGGCTGGAGGCGGGGACCTACATCCCCCAGCGGGAGATCCCTCTGGGGGACACCACCATGCCCTTCTGCATCATCGCGGATGCGGCCTACCCCCTCCGGCCGTGGCTCATGCGCCCCTACACGGGCCACCTCTCCGCCAGCCAGGAGCGCTTCAACGAGCGCCTAAACCATGCGCGCCAGGTGGTGGAGCGCTCATTTGGCCGCCTCAAGGGACGATGGCGATGTCTCCTCACCCGCCTGGATGCCAGCCCCAACAACATCCCCCAGATTGTGGGTGCCTGCTGCGCCCTGCACAACCTCATGGAGAGCAAGAGGGAGAGCTTTCTTCAGGGCTGGGCCGCCGAGGCCGGCAGGGCACACCTCCAGCCACCTGCTGCCCCCAGTCGGCAGGTGGACCCA
This sequence comes from Carettochelys insculpta, assembly GCF_033958435.1. Lineage (NCBI taxonomy): Eukaryota > Metazoa > Chordata > Testudines > Carettochelyidae > Carettochelys > Carettochelys insculpta. Next base: position 67,170,480 of record NC_134139.1, on the reverse strand, counting down.
GAGGGGACCCGGGTCCGGGAGGCCCTGAGGGCCCACTTCGACGACCAGGCCGCGGGGTGAACTCTGCCCAGGCCCCCTACTGCCCGCCCTTCCTCCCCCACACTCCTGCCCCAACGCCCACACCATGGAGCACCCCACCGCCCCCCCCCACGTGTCCAGGAGAAATGACAGCACGAACTTGTGGGTGAATGTAAATGTTTTTTTTGTCCTCACGATTTTTTTTTTTTTTAAATAAAAAAATATATATATGTGAAACAGAAACCAAAAAGGAGGGACAAACATTCAACAAAACCAAGATGGGCACAAATAAAACTATGTACAACAATAAAAATGAAAGCACTGTGCGCCATCAAAAGAAAAACAAAAAGCAGGGAGGAGAACGGGGAGAACTATGTACGGGGGGGACGGGGCAAACAGGGGAAACACCCACACCACCCACCCAGTCCCCAAAGTCTGTCCAACAAGGGGGGGGGCCACGTCCCGGGCCCCTCACCCCTACAGCCCAGCAGTGGGCGTGCCCGGCCGGGAGCTCCGCTGGGCCTGCAGTCTGGTGCGCGGCTGGGTGGGAGCGGGCTCCACCGGAAGGTAGCGGCGCCGGCGAGTTACGGGTGGCTCCAGGGGTCCCTCGGCGCGGTGGCCCTCGCGGGGAGGTGGTGGGACGACGGCGGACGGCCCGGCGATGGCTGGAGCAGCCGGTGGTGGGGCTGCAGGAGCGGGCATGGCGGGCGGTGGCGCGGCCGGCGCGGCATGGGGGGCCAGGGAATCAATCAGCCGATTGATGATATCCAGAAAGGCCCCCCATGCCTCTCTGCGCCAGGCCAGCGCCTGCTCCTGCAGCCGGAGGTGCTGCTCCGAGACCTCCAGCTGCCGGCGGAGGATGGCCAGCAGCTGGGGGACTGTGGCCGCTGCCGGTAGCAGGGGCGGGGTCCGCCGTCTGGCCCTCCGCGGGGCCGGTCGTTCCTCGGCCGAGGGGCTGCCCTGGAGCGAGGGTCCCGGAGGGGTCTCCGGGACGACCGATGCCTCGCCGGCGCTCTCTTCCGGTCCTTCGGATGGTGCAGGTGCAGGTGCAGAACACAGGAGAGGAGGGGGGAAAGAAGAATGGAGACAGGCGTTAGTGTGGGCCCCGAGCCGTGGCCTTTGTCCCCCCCGCCCTGTGCTGCAGGTTCTCCATCTCCGTCCCCGGGAGATGCTGCTGTGATGGATGGGGTTCAGGGGTCCCCCTGCCCTGCACCCCGTCCCCTGGTGGGAGCGACTCTCACTTCACCCCGCAGGGTCTGAGAGCAGGAGAGGTTTCTTAGGCCACAGATGGCCAGTTTCTGGCAGGAGTGACAGCACCAGCTGTCGGAAGAGACAGTCCTTCCAACCCGTCGTGGGGAGAAGACCCCAAGGGGGGCCCCTCTGGGATGCAGCTTTCCCCCTCCTCTGGCTGGCTGCCTACCAGCTCTCCCTTCCCCTAGCCTCTACCTGTGGCCCCCGCCCTCGCCCCCCAATTCCAAGCCAGCTCGGCTCCTCCCTCCTGTTTGTTCAGGGCAGAGGTGTCACCTGCCAGCTGTAGCGCCAGGATCCTCCTTTGGCCCTGGGAGCTCCTCGGCTCGGGTGGCTCATATGTAGGCTGAGTCTCCCTTTGGCACTCCCCCTACTCCATTGCATGCTGCTGCTGCGGGGTGTCCCACCCCCTCCGCCCGGGGGCCCCTCGAGGTTCCGCTCCCCCCTGGCCCGGGGATGGGGCATGGCACTGTCATGCAGGGTGGCGGGGGGCAGGGGCTGATGGCTGCAGTGCTGTGAGGGCCATGGCCCTGGTGTCCTTGGGGCCATGGCCATGTGAGCGTGTGGGGGGCCCTGGACACATCTCTGTTCCCCCCGCCCCTCAAGCCCCGGGGTGTCCACCAGAGAGGGGTACCTACCTGTGGGTCCGCTCCCACGGTCTGGAGATCCCCGGGGGTCGGAGGCCCTGCTGCTGCTCCGGGATGGCAGGAGGAGGATCTGCAGGCTGGAATCAGTGGAGGAGGAGCCCCACTCCTCCTCCTCCTCCTCCTCCTCCTGCCACGATGTCCCGGGGATGGCCTCCGGGGGGGGCCCCCGGGGTGCGGGGCTTACCTCCGGGGCGGAGCCCGGCTGCAGGGCCTGCTGGGGCTCGTCAGCTGAGGTGTCAAGGGTGGCTGGAGGGGAGGAGGTGTGCCGGGAGCCCAGGATGTCCCTGAGCTCCCTGTAAAAGGGGCAAGTGACGGGGGCGGCCCCAGATCGGCTGGCCACATCCCGGGCCCGGGCGTAACCCTGCCGCAGCTCCTTCACCTTACTCCGTACATGGTCCGGAGTGCGGGCAGGGTGACCCCGGGCAGCCAGGCCGTCGGCCAGCCGAGCGAATGCATCCGCGTTCCGCCTCTTGCTCCCCATTACCTGGAGCACCTCCTCCTCGCTCCAGAGCCCCAGCAGGTCCCGCATCTCGGCCTCCGTCCAAGAGGGGCCCCGCTGCCGCTTCCCAGACTGCGTGGCCCTCTGGCTGCCCTGGCTGCTGTGGCTCCTCTTGGGGGCGGTCCTCTGGGGGGGCTGCTGGGCAGCCATGGCTGCTGTCAGGGGCTGAGGGCTGTGCAGGCTCGCTGCCGCGTGTGCAGGCAGGAGCCTGCACGTTGCCTCAGCCTCCTGCAGTCAGGGCGGGGGAGGGGACCTTTAAGGGGCCGCTCCACGCGGCCACCAGTGAGCTGCGGGGCTGGAGAGAGCGTCTCTCAACCCCCCAGCTGATGGCCGCCATGGAGGACCCGTCAATTTCGACGTTGCGGGACGCGGATTGTCTACACTGTCCCTACTTCGACGTTGAACGTCGAAGTAGGGCGCTATTCCTATCTCCTCATGAGGTTAGCGACTTCGACGTCTCGCCGCCTAACGTCGAAGTTAACTTCGAAATAGCGCCCGACGCGTGTAGACGTGATGGGTGCTATTTCGAAGTTAGTGCTGCTACTTCGAAGTAGCGTGCACGTGTAGACGCAGCTTTATAGTTACACGTAATAGCTTCACACTTTCGGCTTATCTGTTTTAATTTTTCTGTGGCTACGCCTACACTAGCCAAAAACTTGGAAATGGCCATGCGAATGGCCATTTGGAAGTTTACTAATGAAACGCTGAAATACATATTCAGTGCTTCATTAGCATGCGGGCGGCCGCAGCACTTCGAAATTGACGCGTCTCGCTGCCGCGCGTCTCGTCCAGACGGGGCTCCTTTTCAAAAGGACCCTGCCTACTTTGAATTCCACTTATTCCCTTCTGCTCATGGGAATAAGGGGACTTCAAAGTAGCTGGAGTCCTTTCAAAAAGGAGCTCCATCTGGATGAGCCGTGTGGCGGCAAGCTGCATCAATTTCGAAGTGCCGGGGCTGCCCGCATGCTAATGAGGCACTAAATATGTATTTCAGCACTTCATTAGTAAACTTCGAAATGGCCATTTGCTTGGCCATTTCCAAGTTTTGGCTAGTGTGGACACGGCTTGTGTGTCCCTGTATAGCCAAACCCTCAGTTTCTTTGTCTATGAAATGGGTATAATAATTCAAAGAGATGGTGTGAGATTAGTTAATGTTTGTAAAGCATTTTGAAGATGAAAACTATTACATGTAATATATCATTAGTATTTGTTTGTTATGAGCTAGATTGAGTCTTTATGCTTAGCCCTGTGTATAGGGTAGGGTGTGGCTGTGCCACCTGACAAGGAGCCATGAGAGAGAATAGTGGCTCAGCATATCTTGTTCCATTTTTGCTCTACAATATGGGGTAGCAGAAAGTACAGCTTAGTTCCATTCTGGCTCTCCTCTTGCTAAATGGGAGTGAAGTGAAATTAACATCTCCCCTATGTCTGGCTTATTTTCCCTTCCTCATCCACTTGCTTATAGGCATTTGGCAATAAATGGGGTCTCATAGATCCAACCACTTTTCTCTCCTCTGGCAACATTAAGAATATTCAAAATATAGCATATTTTGATGCTGGAGCCAACTTGTTCTCTGTCTCTCTTTTTAGTATTCTAATGTGTCATTAGCAATTTAAATTTACTATCTTTTTGTTTTAATATCAGGTAGAAGAAGAGGAACCTACAGGGTATATTCGTTTGGAAAAATTTCTCCCAATGATGACAAAAGTATTAATGGAAAGAAGGTGATGGAAAATAGATGTTTTCTTTGTTGTTGGTTTAGATCTGTGAGTGGTTGGTTTTGAACAAAGATATCAAGTATGCCTTTCTTTAATTATAAAAAGTGAGGATTTTGATTTTTTGCTAATTCTAAGTTTGATAGTGACAATCATTTTAGTTCAAGCTGATTTAATCTAAAAATATTGTTTTACAGTTACTAAAATCACACAAAGACTATCACATAGTTTATAGGCACTGTGAATTATGATAGTGTATCAATTCTTGTCTTGTCTTCTCTTGCATAGCGTGAATCAAAATAAAATTCCCACTCATCTGATTTGGTGTGTGTCTAAAGAGATTTTATCAAGATAAAGATCTTTAGTCATCAGGTTTAAGGAGGTTTCATTTATGAGTAGGCTTAGCATGTTTCTACTAGCTGCCATACACAGTAAGGCTGTGTCTACACTGGCATGTTTTTTCAAAATATTTCTCAAAAGTAGGGGTTCTTTCCAAAGATCCCACGGAGCGTCTACACGCGAAACGTGTTCTTTCAAAAGTACTTTCGAAAGAACGCAGCGCTGCTCTTGAAATCGCTCTTCCCCTCCCGTTTCAGGAAGAGCACACCCTTTCGAAAGATTCTTTCGAAAGACAACGTGTGTAGATGCTTCTCAGGCTGCTCTTTCAAAAGAGCAGTCCTCCTTGCCGCCAGCTAGCTGGCATGTGGAGATGCCCCTGCCAGCACCTGTGGGGCTCTATGATCTCTGAGGCTGGCCACATCTAAAAACACATGGAGCCAGGAATGCTGTGACAGGAAGCTGAGAGCCTGCTAGCAGCAGCAAACACACAACGCTGTGGCAGCCCACCTACAAGCCACCGAATGCACCCAGACGCGCCTAGGAACCTGCGCCCCACAGGATTCCTCTCTGAGCTGGTGGAGGGCTCCCAGGAGTCCAGCCATTGCCAAAAAAGGGCCCCATCGTGGACAGAGGCCGAGGTCAAAGACCTCTGGGGAATGTGGGGGGATGAGGAAGTCGGCTGGCACTGGAACACCGTGGCTTTTGACTGGCTGTCCATCAGCCTGAGCACCAAGAGGTTCCCCAGCCGCACTCCACACCCAGTGCAGTGAAAGCTGTGGCAGGCCCACTGGGGGCTGCACCCACTGGCTGCCCCCACTACAAGGAGCTGGACCGCCTCCTCAGGCCGAAGGAGGCAGCCCCCCCCCACTACAGAAGCTGGACACCGCCAGTCCAGAGCCAGGGCCCAAGACCAAGCCAGAGGCTGAGGACCAGCCAGGACCTTGACCCCCGCTTCTGCCGAGGAGCCAGAGCCCACGTCAGAGGAAGAGGAGGGGTTCTGATCATCACCCTCCCAACTGGGTCCTCCAGCCAGGTTCCCTCCTCCTGGGCCCCCCCCAAATTCTTTGAGGGACCCTTCGGTAGGTACCTGGCACTTCGGAATCCCCAGGGTGTGTGTGAGGGTGCTTCCCCATCCATGCTGGCAGTGGGCCAGCCACATAGCTGCCGGCCCCCATCCGGATGAGCCCAGATAGCCACATCCCCCGACTCTTGGAAAGGGCCATGCGCAGACACTCAGTACCCCATGGACAGCACCACAAGCCACACGCCCGGGGAGAGGGGTCACCTGGCATGTGCCCCACCCATGCAAGGATCCCCTGGTGCCCAGGATCCCCCAGAACTGCCGAGACAGCAGACAGCAGGGCAGGGAGAGGGGCTGGCCAGGGGATTTGGGGGGCAGATGCCTTGAGGCCAGGTCATGGGACTGATGGGTCATCTTTCTATCTCCTTCTGTCTCCACAGCTCTGCCACCCAAGGTCTGGGTAAGCCCCATCCAAGGCCAGGGGAGCCCCATACCAACTGCCGAGAGGGCTGGGGCACCCCCACCTCTGCCACCTGCCCACACGGCTGCCTCATAGGTGTTAAATGCCCCCATGTGGGAATGGCTGGTGATTGAGCAGGAGGTCTGGGGTGAGGTGGTGGACGCCCTTCACGCCCTTGCGTGGGCCATGACTCGTCTCCTGCCCTGGGCCCCTCCCCCCTCTCAACCCACTCCCAGATCCCCCTTCAGCCTCCTCTGCAGCACCCCCTGCAGCCCTCCCCATATCCCCTGTCTTCACTACCCAGATCCCACCCAACCTCCTACCAGCAACCCAGCTGGAACTCATCCAGTGGTTCCTGGCCAGCACAGACCCTGGTGAGTCTGTCCCCCTGCCCTCCTACCTGCTTCCTGCCATGCCTCCCCCACAGGCTGAGGCCGCTGCACCCCCCTGCACCCTTACCTCCCCATAGTCCCAGTGCTGATGGGGACCCTGGACCCAGGGTAGTAGGGGCTCACATGGCCGGCATGGCTCATGGCCTTCCACTCCCACTGAGGACTAAGGCCCCCCAGTCCCACACCTGGCCCACCTCCAAGTTCCGGTGTCTTCAGCACCACCATAGTATAGACATAGCCTAAGTGTATATGATTAGCAGTCTAAAAGGGTAACTGGTCTGAAACTAGAAGGCTATACATTGTTCAGAGGCGTGCGTTGGTCTTTATATTTGCAGATGGCCTTGGTATATTTACATTTGTCCTTCATTGCAACGGTATTACCTGTAATAAATTTATTGTTAATATTTAAAAAAGGAGGCAGTCTCTTTACTTATAAGTTTTGTGACCACCATAGATTTATACCCAACTCAGCAAAGTTCTTTTGCATACGAAAGTCCAACTGACTTCAGTGGGAATTAGTTCTGCACTATTGTGTTGAATTGTTTCCTTGCATAGGTATTCTTGCAGCAGATATAATTTGCAAGCTGCAGTGTTTATAAATAACTTTTTATTTCAGCATTTTCCTTTTTCTTTAATATTTATGATTTATTACGTATTGTTTTGTGACTGTTGTGGGATCCTGCTTCCAAAACAGCAGAGTAGCCTTCCAAATCATGGCACTAATTGTTCTAGTTAATTTTTTTCAGATATCGACCTATTCCAGAAGATGTACTTTTACGTGCATTTGAGGTCTGTAACCACAACTTTAAGGTGCCTAGTTAAGGGGAAAATAGTTATCGAATCTTGACTCAATAAGAGCATAAACCAAAAGGTTTTATTATTCCTTTTCTTTAGGTTTTAGATGTGAAAAAGTGCGGACATCTTACCAAAGAAGAGTTAGTCAAATATATGACTGAAGAAGGTAAAGATTTTTAATTAACATAAAACTGGTATTTAAGAAAATAATACTCACTCAAATAAACTGCAGAACAAAACCTTTCAGTTGTAACTTCTCCAGGGAAATTAGGTTATTATCTCTTTAACTGTTTGTACCATGTCATGTACACTTCTGACACTTTAAAATATTAGAAATTAATAATTATGTTAATAATCAAGAACAGCTGTTTGAGATGGCACTTACATATTTCTACATGTGACAAGAGCCCCGGTGCCACTGAGCTTCCAGAACTTTCTAGAAAATCAGTGCCCAGATGAGCACTTTCTTGTGGCATCAAATAGTCATATTTACAAGAGGTCGTACAGTTTTCAACCTCTTCATTTATTTCCCTTCTTTTCCTTTCCATGGCTACCTACAAATATAGGGACCAATTCTCTGTGTTTGGGGAGCTACTTTTTCACCAAAAATCTCCTGTTAATGTCTTATTTAGAACTGTAGACTGTTCAGATAGTTTCAGTGCCAATGCACATCTTTCTTCCAAGACCATCTCTTTTCTGGTTCAAAGGCATTATGTCCAACCCAAAAGACCCAGCAAAAAAGACCATGTTTGAGAAGTGTATTTTATGCCCTTCAATCTTTCTAGAATCGGGTGCAAATATGTACTGCCTGAGTGTTTTTCTTTATTGTATGGATTGTTTGGCATACCAGCTCTTTATGACTTAAGGTCAAAAAGACAAATATAATTCGTTCCCAACTTTCCAAGAGCTTTCTTTGTTTCAGGCCCTATTCTGATACATGGACTCAATGGGCTTTTGTCAGTTCTTAAGCCCTTGGTACAAGGAAAGCAGACTTTGGTGCTGGGGTTTGCCCTTTTTCTGGCTCCCAGTCAGTGGAACGCCATGCTCCATCATCTAGGAGCTTATGCTCCAAAAAATCTGTTAGTCTATAAGGTGCCACAGAACTGCTGGTTGTTTTTGAAGATACAGACTAACTTGGCTACCCTTCTGATACATATCCATCATCTAAGCCTCCCAATGTCAAGCCATCCTTCCTATTGTGGACGTGTATGGTGCTTTCTCCCAGCCACGAAGCAGTTCAGCCAGGGCAATTTACTCAGTCCTGGAGCCTCTGCTGGCATCGAAGGAACCTCGAATGTACTGACCTGTCCTTGGATCAGGGCTTGACATTTGAGGAGATCTAAATTCCACTTTTCTTTGCTTTCAAATGGGGGCTCAGAGAGGGTCTCCAAACAGAAAAACTAAGCACCGACTCAGAAGGAAGAAGAAACAGCATGATAGGTTTAGGCATTAGCCGGTGGATTTGCAATGCTGGTTCCTCGTTCAGGCTCTCCTGAGAGACAGACTCATAGGTGCTGGAACTAGGGCTGTGGAGGGTGCTGCAGCACTTGAAGTGGTTTTCATTATACGCAGGGCTTACAGTCTGGCTCAGTGGCACTCAGCACCGGCACTATACAAATTGTTCCAGCATCCCAGTAGACAGTGATGGTCCCTCTGTGCCAATGTGCCTCCACTTTTAAGAAGGTGTCCCTTCTTCATGGAAAGGAGCCAATAGGCTGAGACTAAATTCAGATCTGGAGAATGTAACTGAGGCTATGTCTGGACTGCAGGCTTCTGTCGACAGACGGTTTCTCGACAGAGCATGTGTCCAGTCTGCAGATCTCTTGGAGGAGATCTGCCGGTCGGGAACATTCTTTTGAAATCCCTGTAAACCTCATTCCACGAGGAAGAAGGGATGTCTCAATGGAGGGGTTTTTCCAACATTTGGCCCAGGCCCAAATGCCAGAAAAGCTTCTCCTAACAGAACTGTCAGCAAAAGACATGGAAACGGCAGTAAGCAATTTGCGTATCCTTTGCTGACAGTTCCCTGCAGTCTAGACACAGCGTGAGTCTTCTTCAGCATCTCATTTCTGGGTCTTCCTGAGTTAGCCTGATTGCCATCCATGACGGATCTGAGGCACACCTGAGCATTTCAACGCCTTAGGATGAGGGATCATTGTCTTCTGAAAATTCACTTTGCCCTTCGGGCTCCACTAGGAGTTTCTCTCCCATTAAGTGTGAATATGCAGACAACACTGTTGAAGAATTACAGTTACGGACAGCACTTTCTGGTAACATGGGGAGTGACTACAAGTTCAAGTTCTTGCAGGATGTCTGAAAACAGAAGTGAGACTTCCTAACCAGACAGCAATAGAGAAAACGCCCCTCTACCTATAAGCTAATTTGACTCTGGTTTTAAGAATGATCTGTGACTGAATATTTGGGGAAAACAAACTGATAGCTTTTAATGGAATAGTTTTAAACATCTCTAGCATAGCAGCTGGTGGAAAAGGGGGTTTATCACATGTGGTACGTTGCCCACCACAGGATACTAGTCTTGGGCCAGGGAGAAGGAATAAAATCATTTCTCCAAAGTACTTGTAACTAGTTGGAAGATATGTTGTGCTAATATAGGAAAGGTCTGTGGTTCTCGGAGAATCAGAAGCTAATATTTTTCAGGACACTACTCGCCATTTCACTAATTTCAACGCTGCTCTTTCACCAGTGGTAGCAATAGCAGGAGAACAAGTGTAGACATGGTACAGCTGTGGTGAAAATGTCTGTGCCTTGTCAGCATTAACGACCCCACTTTTACTATCCCACTTTAGTTGCATTGGGGCAGCTAAAGAAATTGCAGATACAGACTATAAAAGAATTCATCCTGATTGATTAGAGCTTTGTTTTTAAATCACTCCACATTACAGGGAGGTTCTATAAACATTCTAAGGTAAAAGGAGGTGGTTTTATCTTTTACAATTATTTTTATTACTCATGAGTGTTATCATTTTTCAAAAATTTACTTTTTCTGGGTTTCAAGGAGAGCATTGTGAAAATTGAAAGCTTCCATATGACACTGGCCCAATAAAAGATATTGTCTCACCCACCTTGTCTTTCAAATCTTGGGACCAACATGGCTATGACAATATTGCAAATAATTGGTATAAGTAAAAGAATTGGGTCCTGGGTCTCCCTGTCTTTTGTGTGAGTACCAAAAGGATTGCAAGGGAGACTCCAAACACCAAGCCTGTTGGGTAAGTTTGAGTAATATATAGTATCAAGAAAAACTTGTTGACACTTTTGTCCTCTTACAGGTGAACCTTTTACACAGGAAGAAATGGAGGAGATGCTGTCTGCTGCTGTTGATCCTGAAACAAATACTGTTCGTTACAAAGATTATATTACAATGATGGTAGTAGATGAAAATTAGGGTCGTCCTGTAGAATTACTGGGTCACTTAAGTATAGCAGTGTACATGTGAAGTTTTCTGGATATGCAGTGGTGTTGTAGAAATCAGAATCTGAGACAGTCTTTTTAATTCCAATAAAAACTTTGTGAAAGCATTTCCTTGGATTTCGTGTCATTGAACACAACATTTAAGATGTCTGAAAAAGGGTAGTTGAAAGAAATAATTGTATAGGAGATGGAAAGCATGGAATTCAGATGTATAATACGTGAGAGACAAACAGGACAAATGGACAAGAAATTATTTTAGTCCATCGTGGGGAACACGCTAAATCGAACCATAAAGATTCTACTGTCAACCCTGGTATTCCTCGCTATCCTGAGGAGTAAGGGAGGTTACAGGACAGTTTCTCCCATTCACCTACCACTCTGGGGATGGCCAGAAAAATCAATCTACAATACGTCAATTCCAGCTATGCAATTGTTGTAGCCGGAATTGTTTATCTTAAGTCACTTTTCAACACAGGGTGGACCTGGCCTGACTTGTGTAACTGGGCCCTCTGACAAACACAGATATAACATAGATAAACTCTTGTAGCACAAACTCTTCCAGCCAATAACCTCCAGCCCCCACTACCTTACTCCTATTGGCAAGTTATTGGTTCTAACCGCCTGCCAGCTGCCAAAAATGCTCCCACAGCTTATTCTCCAATGATGGCTGCTCCTGGCCTTACTCTCACTTTTCACTGCTGCCGACAAGCAAGTGTTCATGTCTTCCTACCAGTCATCTGCAGAAGATTAGCCTCCACTCTCCCTCCCTCCCAAAGACAGGCATTCTTATTTTCCCTTCCTTTCCTATAACTTTCATCTTAAGACAAATGTTCTTCCAAGACCTCCCGCAATCCTCAACAAACATAATACTAATTTCGACCTGTGAAACCTGCCCCAGCATCCCAAGCATGGGGATCTTACTCTGTAGTCTAGAAAGCTACCTTCCCCCCAGTGAACAGTTATATGCTGGCTACAGGCTCCAGAGTGCCACCTATACCCTTGGAAGAGAGTGACTCCTATTGACTTCCAGGGGAGTTTGAGCTTCACATGAACTTTAGGAATTGGACCTACATGATGCACTGGATAACAAGGCACCGTAAAAGCCTTTCAGCCTCTTTAGATGTATTATTGCTTGATAGAAAACCGAAGTGAGATGTACATTCAACATTAAAATTGTGACAGTGCAGGATTCAAAAACTTAAAGGCTTGGTACCAGTTGTTAAGTGCTGTCATTACTAATTAACATGGTGGAGAGTTAGGAGGCTACACCCAAAAGCTAGGCTTTATTCATTTACTCAGGATGAAAATCGAGGATCTAGGATGCCACTATATGGAGGACTCAGTTTAGCCAGTTAGCCTTGAAATGCTTCATCTTTAGAAACGCAGGATGATTTAATGGCTCAGCATGCAGTTTACCCAATTTATATACTAGACACTAACCGTGCCTTTTTAGAATGGATTTCCTGACCAAAATACCTGCCTGAAGTGCTACCATAAAAAGAAGCAATTTTGTAATGTGAAACTTTAATGTGGGAAACTATTAAAGTGGTTCTTGTGGAGCTTTTAACTGCCCTTCCTGCAAGAGGTAGCAGAAACCACCTGTGCAGAATGGAGTCCTTGTGTATATGTATGTACGCTATGTATAGCATATGGTCATTTCTCCCTCCAGGAGCTTGTCTAAAATACTGTACCAGCCTATTGCTCTCCTGGAGGGATGTTCTCCCTCAGCTCAAGTTGCAAGGGGCTGTATTTTTGGATCTGACACTCAAATGTTTAATCCCTGAACATGCCTGACAGATCTGTACATATGCTACCATGGTTTGTTACTGTCCTGTAGAAATAAACAGCTGTTATTTTCAGTAATAAAAATATAGGATGGGGCTTAGGGCTAATTTGTAATTGTCACCCATGCAGATTACTTTGTCTATATCAAAATCTTGAGAGATAAACCAGTTCAGTGCGTCTTTAACAAATGTATTAAAAGATTAAGCAAGTAGTTATAGAACAAATGTGAGTATAAGTGAAATATATCACAGCTAATTTACAATGGTACAAGTAAAATTAGGGTTATAATTAAAATACAATCAATAAATCCATAGTTCAGTTTATCTGCCTGTTCAATTACTTCAAGTAATAATTAAATTATAATGAGCATGTTAAGCAAATCAATTTTCTTAAGGTTTTAAAGCAAGATTGAGCAGAGATGCCATTCCAACTATTTTAAGACAGTCTTAAAGGCAGAGACTACTTGCCTTGGTTTTAAGGAACCTGAACATTTATAGTGGGTTATGAACTAATACAATCAAGGTAAAAATTACAGGAAAAGCTGAAATTTAGTTTCAAAATAACTTTCAGTAACAGAGCTGTGAAAAACTTCACTGATTCAGTTCCTGTCCCTGCAGTCCTGCCCTCAGAGGCAGGGCAAAGGGGACAATCGCCTAGGGCAGGTGTGAGCAAACCTCTTATGTTGGGCCCCTGCTTTTCGTCCCTGCAATTATCAGGGCCCCCCCCACCCCACAGCCTGTCTAATGTAACTCAAACCAACAGAAATGTGGGTTGTGTTCATATGAAAAAAAGACCCTTTCAGCACACTTAGAAAATGTCTGTACAATGTGAAAACTTTCTTAACTGGTATATAAATGTGAATACACAGACATAAAAACATTAACGTAGTTCAACATTTTAATGAGATGGATGAGCCTGAGACATAGCTGCCAATCATGCTGCACCCCCTCTTTCAAAATTTCATGCCCCTCAAGGGGGCCCGCCCCCTACTTTGCTCACCCCTGGCATAGGGGCCCAGTGGACTTAAGGGGGCCCAGGGCTGCCACTGCTGCTACCCTGTACAGATCGCAGGGCCTGTTAAATAGCACTACTGTAGTAGCCTGGTAGGCCTGCAAAGAGCCCTGGAGCTGGGATTTGCAGGGCTGCAGGGCAGGAGAGGTGCTCAGAAGTTGTAACCTTGTGAGGTGAGCGGGGAGCAGGAAGCCGGGCTGGGAAAAGTAGGGGCGAGGGTGGGGGCAGGCTGGGAAGAGAAGGAGGGAGCCAGGCACAGGACTGCAGGGAGCAAGGGCCAAGGCGGGGTGGAGGAACCAGGCTGGGAAGGGAAAAGAGCAGAAGAGTGGTGCAGAGGTAGGCAGGGATGGCTGGGAGAAAGGAGCTGAGCAGGAAGGGAGGCACAGGATTGCTAGGGGGCAAAGGTGGGTAGGGGGTGGGGCAGACATGGGAAGGGGCCAAGCTGGGCACAGGACCGCTGGGGGCAGAGCTGGGTGGGGTTGACGGAGATGGCAAGGAAGGAGGGAGGGGAACATCCAGGAAGGTGGGGGATGAGGCTGTGACTGACTAGGAAGTCCTCTGATTGCAGCGTGGCGCTAGTGGTTTCCTTGGGCAGGAGGAAGGGCCTGTGGCTCTGTCCATGGGATGGGGATGGGTGACCCATTGGTTGTGCTGACCTGGGGCCAGGTATTCCTGTCAGCAGGCCTGAGTTCAAGGGAACCTCTTTTAACATTTCAGTTTACATGGGGGAGTTTCACTGTGAGGTTTTGCACCAAAAAGTACAAGAGAATTCTCAGCAGAAGTGGACAATTTTCACCTGGTTTCAGACTGGTTGCCTTGAAAAACTGTCCAGTTCTTTCTAGTTTCTTCACAGACCTAGGTTCATGGGAGAACTCAGCCGAGATCTGCCAAATGATTTGTGAACCTGTGTCAAGTTTTGGAATGGTAACAAAACCTAAAGTGATGAGTTTCTTTAGGCTTCCTTATGAATGTTTTGTGAAGTTCAGTTCTGTAGTGAATAATAAACTGTTCATGTTTCTTAACAATGGAGATCAGCCAGGGGTGGGGGGAACTTGCTGAATCAATTAGTACACCTATGACCAGGAAGCAGAGTATTCTAAGTGGAGAAGGCCCTTGGCTCTGTGTCTCTTTACCCCTGCATTGGTCTAACAGAGCCAGAGTTTGTTGATCTCCTGGACATGTTGCCAGGCCTGGCTATTTACTCAGGCTGTCTGTTTACTCACCCTAGGGGAGCCAGCTTATCTCAGAGTTTTCTGCTGTGAATGAAGTGTGTTTTCACTGGCAGTTTGTTCTGCAATTGCATAATTTATTGTTGTTATTCTTTAGCCAAGTATGATCAGGGTCTTATCAGAATAAGTGTTCTACAAACATGTGAAGACAGTTCCTGATCCAACACACATACAATCTAAGAAGAAAAGAGAAACATGAGGCCTGTGTGAAACAACCAAACACATTTTTATAGCAAGAAATATAGTTTTTATTTTGTAATTTCTATAAACAAGGATTGATTTCTCCCTCTTTCTTCTCTGCTAAGATTGATTTCTTGCAGATGTCATCTCATCAGAAAGATATTTCAACATGCGTGGCTTTAAACATTGTGTTTAAACATGCTTTGGGAGGGTGATTGATACACAAAGACCTGTTGGCTACAGAATATGGGTCCACCTCTTTTGCGCTAACAAACAAAATGAAGAAAATGTTCTGCCTCTTCACCGCAGACTTGTGCCATGCTGCCACTAATTCATGAAGAAGTACGCATGAAAGTTTCCCTTCTAGCCTCTGATAAACCCTTGGACTCAGGAGCCCACGCACATGATGAGAGGGGGCTGGAGATATTGGGGAAGCATGTGTTTGTTTCTATGATCATATAAAAATGCTTTTTCAGAGCCATAACTAAGAAGGAAGACAGCCCATCTGTGCAAGCCCATTTATATGGAATGGGCTTGCTGGAAATCTCGAAAAAAAGCCGACAGATTCTCTAGCGTAGCATTGTGGGTGGTGAGTGGCTGTAGAAACTGCAGGGAGTATATGGGGGATAATCTTCTTTTGGAATTATTAAAAAATGGGAGTGCAAAGCCAGTGCTCAGAGTGGGTGCAGTATACTCCAGAAACAAAATCCTTGTTCTTTGTAAGGATTTTTCTGTACCCCAGGGGTATGTTCTCTCTAGCAGGGGTTATTTGGCTGCGTTCAGGCAATGTGAAATTCACCAGCTGTAGGGAAATCCCCATAAATCCTTATTTAGATCAATAGCAAAAATTTAAGCAGGAGTTCCCACAAACTCCCTCTGCGCATCACTGGTTTAGTGCTTGACCATTTAGAAAAGCAACGGCCACGTAAATACATGTGGCCAATGCTCACTCGTAATGAGAAAACATGGGGGCTCTGTGCACCAGGCCACTGAGCCCCTGGAAGCAAGAAACTATTAGCCCAGAGGAGGCAAAGTCAGCAGGAAGAAAAACAGCCATAAATTACAGTGAGAATGGATATGTGTTTTCTCCAGATACCTCAGCAGTTGAGTGACATCATTCACTCTGTGCTCATGCACTGGCGAGACAAGCCGGCTTTACAGCGTTATAACCACAAAAGAAAATGACGAATGATAAAGTCTTGACACTTGCGACAAACTCAGAACTCATATGAGCCGTCCGACCAATTAAGCTTTTCATCCCGCATCCTTGCTCACTCAAAACTCCCACCGAAGTTAGGGAGAGCCTTTGGGGCACAGGGAAGGTAGGACCAATCCCAAACCTATTAGGATGAAGAATGAATTCAGGAAAAGTGCTTTGGCTCTGAGCAGTAAATATATAAAAGGGGTGATCAGAGACACTGTACGCAAACACAGTCAGTGTGGTGGACAGCTTTATAAATCTCCAAGCAAACGCAAGCCGTGTCTACGCTGACAAGTACTTGGCTATAGCCCATGGATATGCTCAGGCATGCTCCCCATACATGCACCTTGTCCACATACGTACAGGTTGCCAGGCGTCTGGTTTACACCTGGAATGCCTGCTCAAAAATGGACCCTGGTGGCCCCGGTCAGCACCACTGACCAGGCCATTAAAAGTCTGATTGGTGGTAATGCGGGGCTAAGGCAGGCCAGTCACTACCTTTCCTGGCTCCACGCTGCACCCCCGAAGTGGCCAGCAGGTTCAGCTTCTAGGCAGGGGGGCTGGGACACTCCACATGCTGCTCCCACCCTGAGTACTGGCTCCACGCTCCCATTGGTTGGGAACTGCAGGCAATGGGAGCTGCGGGGGCAGTGTCTGTGGGCGAGATTAGTGTTCAGAGCCTCCTGCCCCCACGACTGGAGCCAGATCTGCCGGTCACTTCTGGGGTGCAGCTTGGGCCCAGGACAGGCAGGGAACCTGCCTTAGCCACACCACATGACTGACCAGGAATCATCCAATGGGGGGCCTTCACATCAACTCTGAGTCCCAACCCAGAGCCCACCCCACCCCAGACTCACCTGCAGCTCCCCCAAACCCCTCAGCCCCGGCCCTATCCCAGAGTCTGCACCCCGAGCCAGGGCCTCACCCCCTGCACCCCACTTCCTGTCCCAGCTTGGAGCCTCTGCCAGCACTTCAAACCCCTCAGCCCTGGCTCCACCCCTGAGTCTGCACCCAAAGCCAGAGCCCACATCCCCTCCATACCACAACCCCCTGCTCCAGCCCAGTGCAAGTGAGTGGTAGTGGGGGACAGCAAGTGACTGCAGGAAGAGGAAAGTAGTGGGTGTGGGGGCAGCGCTAGGATGTTCCGTTCTGGGTGATTAGAAAGCTGGTAATGCCGTCGAACTGTGTCCACTCTGCTGCTATTATGTGACATTGGTGCTACCATTTCAGGAGCAGTATCCCACTCCAAGAACCACTTTGGTGTGTGTTGTTAGTGCTGTTCCCTGCCTTCACACCTTAGCCTATGGCAGGTCATGGTCATGCTGCCATTTTAGCAGGAAGAGCTGGAGCAAGGGGATGATTTGATGATTCTGCTCCAGCTCCTTATTGCAGGGCACTAGGTTATGTGGGTGAGTAGGTGATCAGCGAGATGCTGGATGGAATTTAGACAGTTTTCTTAAGTGTTGAAGATGGCCACCGCTACGGGTCAGTGACAATCCATTCAGCTCCCACGGTATGGATGTGGTGAAAGCTGGCATTACCCTGTGTGGCAGACCACTGCCTGTAGGCTGCAGGAGCCTGCTAGAAGGCAGGTATCCCAGCTGGTGGGCTAATGCCTTCCTGTTCCCTGAGTGAGCCTAATTAGGGCAGGCAGCTGTGGCCTTGTTACGAATCAGCCACAGCTGAGGCCCTGCACTCCCTATAAAAGGCTCCCCACCTGGTCGCAGGGAGGAAGGTCTTGGAAGGTGCACCAGAGAGCAGGAAGGGAGTGAGAAAGTACCATGGGGAAGTGGTGGGCAAAGTGGCCCAGGGTGAGCTTGCTACATTGGGGCAGGGGTGAAGGCCCTGCCAGCTGCCTCTTGACCTCTTAGGGGCCCTGGGCCAGAGTCCAGGATAGAGGGTGGGTCTGGACTCCCCCCACTGTTCCCCAGTGGGTTACTCCATGGGAGCAGGTGTGGGACTGGCTGTGTCCTCCCCATTCTGGACTTGCCTATGATGAAAAGGGCTTGCTAAGTGGAGACACCTGCCTCTGGAAAGGCCTGGGCAGATAAGGGGTCTCTGAGGCACAACAGAGAACCTCCCGGAAGTGCTGGGCCCCACAGGGACTGACAGGGGAAATTGTCACACCTGTTATGCCTTTGAGCAGACTGTCCCTTCTAGTACAGGAGAGAACAAACCAGCAGTCATATAGCACATTAAAGACAAACAAAATAACTTATTAGGAGAGGAGATTTCCTGCGACAGACCCAGTTCTTCGGATCTGGAGAGAGTCCTGTGCTGAACTGGACCATCATCCTATTGTGCCAGGTCTTCCTTCCAATATGACAGCGTGGAGGCATGACCACTACCTGCCGTAGGGAAATGGACCATTTCCCGCACAGCACTATCCCCAGATCTGCAGAAGGGGGTCTGTCCCATGAAAGCTCATCACCTAATAAATTATTTTGTTAGTCTTTAAAGTGCTACAGGACTCCTGGTTTGTTTTGTTATGATACAGAATAACATGGCCATGCCTCTTACTAGTACAGGAGAACTAGTGTGATGCACAGCAGTCTCATGTTGTTTTGGAAACAGGATGTCCATCCTTCATGAATTAACAGTCCTTCAATGAGCTGTGCCAGTGCTTGCACCAAACCTCCAGCTCCAGAGCATACAATTCAGGGAAACCATGCCAGTGCAGAAGTGAGTGGCTATTGCCCCAAAGAAGCTGGCAACACCAGACAGCTACTGAGCATTTGCAAACCAGTTTGAGATAGGGAAGACTACTGTCAGTCTCTTGATTCTGAGGATTTGCTAAGCAATGATTATCCAAACCATGTCAGAGCCATTGATGATACCTGTATCCCAATACTTTGCCCACCACAAGGGGTGAGTATGTGACCTGAAAACACTGCTATTCACTCCTTCTGGAAAGTTTAGAGATTCACAGGGGAAAATTAGTGAATACAAATGTGGGAAGCCCTAGAGAGGTTTGCGATGAGGGCAGGGAGCTGAGGAGTTCAGGACTGTACTTAAAGGTGGAAGAAACAGCTTTATTTCCCAGAAATGATATTGCTCTGGGCCAAGTCTTATTTTGGGGGATCCTGCCCACCTGCTCCCTGTGTGGCTTGTGAGACTGTATCCTGGCATCGAGAGTGTGGGGGCGGGGGGGGGGAAGCATTCAATTACAAGCTCAGTAGCTGCAGAACAGTCGTGGCGTCTGCATTTGGTAGGCGGAAATCTCATCATTCCTTAGCACACCCCTCTTGATGCCTTCACCGTTCGCTCTTGTTTACAAGCAGCTGTTACTGAGAGCACTTAACGGACATCTCCACATTTGCTCTGTGTGTGTGCATCCATTTTTTTTAACCGTTTCTTTTGTCAGTGGTGGTAACTGCAGTTGGCAACTGCTACAGTGCACCAGTCCCTTCCAAGGCTGAAACCTGCCAAAGCTTCATGGGCAACCAGGCCCAGGCAGGGCGTGGGAGGCAGCTGCTTCTCCTGTGAAGCTGGCTGCACTGGATCACTGATGCTGTACAGTGCGGTGGCTGCCAGAGAGAGATCCCTAACAGAGGTGGCTGCAGCCAGCCCCCTCTGCTCCTTCTCCCTTATGGCTGCTGGGGAGAGGGGACAAGTGAGCTGGAATCATGTCATAGGTCAGGGGACTCTGGCTTGCTCAGCTCCTGTTCGCAGCAGCCAGGCCCGGGAGGGACGCCGAGCAGGTGGGCTGCCTCCACCTCTTCAGTCAGGTTCTTGCAGGCAGCCACCGTATGACACAGAGCAGCAGCCTCGGAGTAGCCACCCTCAGCAGGCATGAGAATCGGCTAGTCCCGTCCCTTCCGCCCCTTGCCTGGGCTGACTGCCGGGGTCAGCACAGTGGGGAAAAGACAGAGCAGGCAGAGCAGAAATCTGGGAGAAGGGGCACATCTCCGGCATGGCATTGCTACTTTTTCTTCTGTGCCACCAGTGGTAGCAGCACTGCTTTGGGTGGCCGTGGCCGGGGGCCCAGTTCAGATGGGAGCACCACTGCCGGCAGCAGTGCAGAAGGAATGGCTTGTTATGCTTCCTCCTGTATCACAGCCGGCAGGGGCACTGCCTTCCAAGCGAGGTGTCCCACCCCCCGCTTCCTTTTGCTCCACTGCAGCTGGCACCACTGCTTTCCAAGATGGATGACGGGAGAATAGTGGCTTCTGGCAAGTGGTAAATTAGTCCTCGCCAATTGGGGGCAGGGGGGAGGTCCTGGAAAAATGGGCACTCTCACCCCCTCCTCCACTCACCCAGTGCTCCTGCCAGGTAGCTGGGTTGGGGTGTAGCAGCTTGCCCTGATTTAACTTACCATCTTGCTAGCGCTTCCAGTTCACAGAAGGGTGGTGTTCTTTGCATATTTCTTGTCTCTCCTTAATGCACTCTGGTGTCTTCAAGCAGCCAAGAAGCATCTCGGACTAGTTGCAGGGATGAGTCCCAAAATTCAGGCTAGCTCTTTATGAAAGGAGGACACCATCTGCACTGAGCAGGACTTCTCCTGCCCCCCGCCCCCACTACAAAGCGCCTTCAGACCCAGAACTCCTTGCCACTCCTGGCGATGCACATTTTACCCAGCTCTCAGTACGAATGGTCAAATGCAGCACTGACTTCCTCTGCTCTTGAGAGAGATACTACAGCCCAGCAGTTGGCCTTATATACTGGCCTGCAGCTGACATGATAAGGTGACCACACTGAGGAGCAGAAGTTGTTTGCTTTTGAAATATCATGCAGCTGAAATGTCCAGCATATTTTAGGCAAGTGGATAGCTTCTAGCCAACTTAACCCCTGTGCAATAGAGTAGACAAGAAGACCACCTACCTAAAAGTGACCTTTAGTCCATGGGAAGGCAGTGGGAGGACTATTTATGCCAGTTGTGATTGTTTTATCAGCGGGCTCTGTCCACGCTGATGCTGCACAGTGGAGAACCATGGAGAACAATGGTTTTCTTGTAGCAAGTTGACTTGAGGGTTCCAAGCATAGGGAAGGTGAGTTTTGATGTTCCCTGTGATAGGGGAGGGCGAAGAGGACTGCAAGCAGTTTTCCGTGTCAGCAGTGTGCTTGGGCAGCCACTGGAGAGATTCAAATGCCACCCAGCTGATTAGCAGAGCACCCACAGGTGACAGCAGTTGGCTGCATGCGTTTCTCATGGGTGCACAGCCACACTTGCCCCAGTGCCCACAATAAAATCTATGCTGCACATGGAAACATTTAGAGGGAGCATTGACTCCAAGGCCCAGATCTCATGTGAGGTTTCACAGGATTTGAAGTCATAAGATATTACAGGATTTGGCATGACTTTTGGAGCTATGACAGGAGCCATCTGTTTAGGAGCACTTCCCATTTGCTGATTGTTGGCAGAGGACCAAAGCACTCAGAGCACATGGATCACGGGCACCCGTCTGGCCATGACCAAAACCCACTTTTCAATGCAGGACACATGTCTGGCTGGTTGCAGGACTAGAGTCAAGACCAGTGGAGCTGCAGGACAGGTTATTAGACCTATGGCACCTGCTTGATGACGGGGTCATGTATTGCCCACAGCAGACAGACGTAATTAGAATTGTCAGGAAGGAGAAAGAAAAGAGTAAGAGGTCTGGAAGGGAACCATCCCCTAAGTGGTTAAGGGTTAGGGCAACTTGTGAAGATGAGGCAGTCCACTTCAGATTGTTTTCTAGGGCTCTAACCCAACAGAGAAATGCAGCATAAGGCTCCATGGTCCCTGCAGCAAGATGAGTTCACAGTCAGGGCCCAATGGAAGAGTATCAATTTGCTGTACATAATGCTCAAAAGTTGATTTAAAAGATAGCTTTAATTTTCAAAGAGCAAAAGACAGAAAATCATCTGAATGAACAACTAATGTCTTTTTGATAGGACAGTTAGCAACATATAATTAAGTATAAAAATTAAAAATTAAGAATAACCCCTGCAAAAAAGCCATCACTCTAAGAGCCAAAAGAAGGATGGTTAGTGTCATTTTTTGTACAAAAATAGAAAGGACAATACAGCTCAAAATAGGACTGTCTTTCCTGGAAGCTTAAAAAGCATTGAGAAAGAAATGCAAACCAAATTAGGTATGGAAAATATTTTTAAATTTTGTGTTTTTATAAATTTGTTATTTTTACAGAAAATTACTTGAAAATAAAAATAACATTTGACAGTTTTTAATGGGAAGAGTGTTTTTGCATCTTTTGATCATGAATGTGCTTCATATCAGGAATGAGGCTAGAGAGTTGGTTCCTCATATCACATGAGTTCTCTAAACACAACTCGTGTTGAAACAATCTGAATCAACTCTGTTTTTGCATGAACTGTATAATAACTATACTATCATGAATGTGTTATAAATATTAATATACCAACAATCTAAATACTGTTCCAATACCTTAGTATTTTTGATACACACAATTTCATATTTAAATTTTAGAAGGAAATATACCGCTAGCATCAGATTTTTTTCATGGAACACCTAGTCACCTCACGCAGAACTCCAGTGTTCCATGGAACACAGTTTGGGGAATGTTGGAGTAGGGGACTCCCAGTACACAGGAGCCCAGCAGCTACTGGCCCTCCCATCACAAGCACCTCAGACAGAGGTCAATAGCGATTTTGGTGCCACAGCTGCTAGCCAACAGCCTCTTCCCTCCCCTGCTTGACCCCCAGCCTTTGTTGCAGCAACCCAGCAGGTCTGCTCTGTGGTTGGAATGTATAAACAGCTGCTTCTGCTCAGCTGGGGCCCACCTTCTCCAGTTAACATATGAGAAGATGTAATGGGTGGACTATATGGGCATAGCCTGCCTGCTGTTCAGGAGACCTGTACTGGAGGAAGAGGCTTAGGTTGAGAGGAGACGAAAGATAGGACAAGGTCCTTCAGGACAGAGAGGATTTGGGATAACTGGCTTTTGGCCTGCATCGCCTACGTGAGGGTGGTGGGACACAGCTATACTTAGCAACGTATGGGCCCAGGCAGAGGTATTTAGCTGTTATGTGTAGGGCTTATAATGCCTTTTCACAACTCCTGGCTCTTGTATGACAAGCACTTTAGAAGGCGAGCAGCCTTTTACTCCTACCTGTGGTGGTTCAAAATTGATAAAGAACTGTGCCTGAGGTTCATGGTGTGGGGGAGGGTGTGCTCTATAATTGGCCTACATATTTCCTACAGCAGTCATATGCTGGTAAAGTTGGGGTGTGACTGTGAAAGCGGGCATTATACTCAACCCACCCATAATGGAGCAGCTGAGGCTTTTGGGAGTACAGTGAGACAGGGAGGCATTTTCATACATCCCATAGGTTTGCAGACATCTGTGGAGGTAGGCATGTGTCTTTGAGCTGATTGCCTTTTAAGCACACCTTCCACTGGGGGCCTGGGACACGGCCCAAGAGCAAGTCAAATGGGGATGGGACCAACATGGCTGAAAAAGACAATGTCTCCAATTACTGAGCACCGCCCTGCCATTTTAAGTTATTACCACACAAAGGAGGCTCTGTTATCAGACCTGGTGACACAGCCCAGGGGGCAGCTGAGAGTTTGTGAGAAGATGGAGTGCAACTTTCAGATACAGCTGCCAGATTGTTCCTGAATAATTTTGGTATTGAGTTGGCCAAGCTCTTAGATAGCCCATGTGGGATGCAAGCAGCCAAGCTGATGCTAGCGCTTCCTTGGGGCAGGTGCCCACTGTAGGAACTTGCTGATTTAGAATACAGATAAAAAGGCAAAACAGTGGGCATC
The DNA here is from genome assembly GCF_033958435.1 of Carettochelys insculpta. NCBI lineage: Eukaryota > Metazoa > Chordata > Testudines > Carettochelyidae > Carettochelys > Carettochelys insculpta. Next base: position 67,146,778 of record NC_134139.1, on the reverse strand, counting down.
CCAAAGGCATGTCCTTGTGAGATGGGGGCATTGTATCTAATACCCAGCGGCAAGTGAGAACCAGGGGTGGGATATTAACTGAAGTGGGTGGGACATTCCGTCAGGGGGACCATTCCAACAATATGTTTGATGGTGGTGCTGGTGGGGGAACAAGATCCCCTTTCACCTTAACCCCTGAAAGGGGAAGAGATGCTAGTGGGTGAGTGGTGGCATGTAACAATTGGCTCCATCTAAGTGAGAGCCCCCAGGAAGTAGCAAAGAAGAGTGGGTGTGAGTGCCTGCAGTGGGCTGTCTGCCAATGGGAACTTTGAATGTAATTTGACTTATAAAGTTGTGGCCTGACAGAAACACTAACCACATGTCCTTGCCTTCTTCTGTGCCATGAGCACACCAATAAATGATGGCTGGAAAGCCTATGCACTGTTAGAACTCTGTGGACATGAGTCATATTACCGGTGAGCTGAGGAACAATGACTAGCAGGCCAATTTAATTTTGTAGGTTAGATGAGTCCTTAATCATGCCTCTAGATTAGGCTAAAGAATTGATGGTGGCAGTACAGCTTCAGTAAGGTGTGCATTTGAATTCTCTGTGTTGCATAAGAAAAATTACATTTTCTGTTACATGTAATTTACTCTAGCTTGTTTGGGACCTGGCTGCAAGGCACATGAATTTTATAGCCCTTTAACCTATATTCCATGAGGCAATGCTTCAAAAGGAAACCTTAATACATCGGTTGTTGCTTGTAGTTAAACTCTAATTTCATTTGTATGATCCATAAAACTATCACACAGTACATTTGTGCCAAAGAACACAAATTGGCTGTTACTCAAGACTGATTTACAAACTTACTGTTAGCACTTCTAATTAGGAAATGTACAATAATTTGCCTTTTTGCCTGTGGTAAATATGTGTCATGATTTCTTATTCAATTAAAATTTCACTTTTTATAGTTTTCATACCTCCATAAGCAAGTGCAAATACAAGATTACCAGTTAATTCACCTGATTTTTTATTAGATTGCACTAAACAAAAAATGCCTTACTTTATTAATATTTTTAATGAGAATGGTAAAGATTAGGAAAGCAGTATTGATTGGCAAACTAAGTGTGGCTTGCAAATAAAGGCAAAGGACCTGAAATCTATTGTAAAAAACACTCTGATCATACTTGAGTTTACACAGGCTCTGCCTTTTAAAACAAAGACATTACTGAGTGCTGATGCATCTGGGCATGTGTTGGTGTTGTGAGGATGCTTTTATAGCTGAAGAGTGCACCATGAACTTTTCAATGTTGTTGTTCCAGACCAACAAGCAAGCAAAAAGATCAGTTATCTCATTTGCTAAGCTTGAGATCCAGAAGAGTGGAAGATAGACAAGTTCACTTGGGTTTCAAGAGGATACTTCCTACTGGAAGAGGACCTATGTGATTTTTGATCTAATAAAAACTAAAGAAATGCCTGCATCCCACACAGTGACTCCATCAATGTTGGGAAGTGGACACCATTTCATTCCTTGGGATTGGCCTACAAGCATGCCTAGTCTTCATGTTTTTCGGCTACTTATAATAGCCATTTTGCCTCAGCACTTAAAAGACAGGTGTTGATTCTTCCTTATTTGTTTAAATTGTCTTCAGCAAGGCCCCTTTACCAACTTGGACCTCCACTGACTGCCTAGAACATAAGCAGTTGCCTCTTCTAAACAAAAGTTTGCCCCCAAGTGCTTGTAGACTTCATTTTAGTCTGAGAAGCCTTTGTTCCAGACACACACATTTAGAGCATGTGAATAACTTGATTAGTCTGCTGATCCAAAAGTTAAATCCTGTGTTCACTTGCTAAGGATGCTCTAGAGTGTCTGTGGAACAGTTTCCATGAAGGTCTGGGCACCAAGGCCAAATGCGCAATAGCCTTTACACACCCAACACCCTCTGAAATTCTGAGACCTGCTCCAGACTTCAACTCTGAAAGGCATACAGCTTCTCCTGTATCCAAGCCAATCCCATTGCCCTTCCCTCTTCGGCCATGTCGACGCTAGCAAGCTCTTTCTATTTTTTGAAAGAAGGGGCTCTTTCAAAATATCCAGTGGAGGGTCTACACCCAAAAACCGTTCTTTCAAAATTAATTTTGAAAGAACGCAGCGCTCCTTTAGAAAGCGTTCTTCCATTCCCGTTTCAGGAAGAGCGCCTTCTTTTGAAAGCTTTTTTTGAAAGAAAACACGTGTAGATGTTCCACAGGCCCTTTTTTCGAAAGAGCAGTCCTCATAGCACATGATTTTTCGATCCCTGGCCTGTTCTTTAGAAAGAGTGGGGACTGGGTGGACACTCTCTTTCGAAAGAGTAGATCGCTCTTTTGATTCACTTTTTGCATGGGGACATGCTCTTTTGAAAAGTATCAGAGAGGTAGCCGAGTTAGTCTGTATCTTCAGAAACAACAAAAACAAGAAGTCCTGGGGCACCTTAAGAGATATTTTGGATCATAAGTTTTTGTGGGCAAAGTCCTGCTTCATCAACCTGCTGATGAAGCTGGGCTTTGCCCATGAAAGCTTATGCTTCAAAATATCTGTTCATCTATAAGGTGCCACAGGACTTCTTGTTGCTCTTTCGAAAGAAGTTCTTTAAGAAGAGATCTTCCAGAAGGACTTCTTTCAAAAGCTCTCTGTAATGCAGATGTAGCCTTTATATCTTAACCCTGCACACATTAGAGAAATGTTCATCTTGGTTGGGTCCCTCCATCCACTAGTATTCGTCTGTTCACTTTATTTATTTGGAGGCAATGCTTTTGCACGTTGTATCCAGAAGTCTTGTTAGTTCTTTAGGTTCTGGATGTCTATCTGCAACATTTCTGCTAACAAATATGTAATTTTCATTCAAAACTTCTAGATTGGAACACCATGACGTGACTTAAATACCTGTTTGAGAACAGGCATTTGCCAGACTAGTGGCCTGTTTACATTAGGAAAATTTGCACATGTGAAACAATTCTAATTCACTGTCATTACACAATTGGAGACTCCTAATGTAAATACATTGCAATGATTACACTTACTCTGGAAATTAATTACACTGGTGAAAATTTCTTTAATGCAGAAAGGACCAGACAACCAAATAAATCTTAGGAGGCTATAAATATCCCGTAGGCTTATCTACATACAAAGACATACCAGTTTTCCTAAAAGTATGATGCTCAACTGGATAACTTAAACCAGTACCACTTGATGTGTAGACATTCATACTGAATTAAATTTGGCTTTCATGAAGGCATATCTACACGCTAGAACTACTGTAGCATAACTACAGTGCTGCAGCTGTGCCAGCTAACCCCCTAGTGTAAATGCAGCTTACAGCAAGAGGACAAGTTTTTTTCTCACATTACTGTAGGAACACCACATCCGCAAGCATTCTTCCGCTGTCTCAGCTGTGCCTAGTCTGCAAGTTACGACACCACAGCTTTGTTGCTCAGAAATCTGGGTTTTTCACACCCTTAGTGCCCTAGCACTGGGCTTTTAAGGGAAGCCCAGGCCTCTGTTTAGCTTGCACCAGATCAGTTTAAGTTACTGGTGCAAACTGAAACAATATAAACCAGCTTTAAACTGATATAACCACCTATGCAGAGATTTGCACGGATTCTGTTTTCAGACCAACTTAAGCCGATGCAACTTCTGTGTGCCAACAAACCCTCTCTAAAGAGTTAAAAGAACTATGTTCTGCCAAAGTGGGTAACATTGGGTGACTCATTCTGCCCTGCGTTGTGCAAAAGCCTTCCAGTGTAGAAATAATAGCCTATTACGTGCTGATTGAAATTGTTAGCCCTGGTCACCGCCAATGTCTTTGATTTCCCTCTTTTGCAGAGCGTTTGAAGGCAAGGTTATGTTCTAGAAAAGGTCTATACCAAAATGTGGATGGGCTTATGTTGTGGATGGCAGCTGCCCCACGGCTTCACTCTTTCCATGGGAGGCACTAAATTTGATGGCACATGCCCAAATTTTCAGAATGCTGCAAAAGAGAGGCTGCTCTGGGCATGCTGCAGGCTCCTCTGAAGAAGGAGACCTGCCACAGAAATTAACTGTCCTCAACTTCCCACTTCCATGCCACGATGACCTGCTTTCAAGTTCTCATCTCTCAACAGGCCAGAGCAAAAGCAAAACTATGCATAGTAATTTGGGGCTCAAATGTGAATCCTACTGTAGCATACTTACATCACCAGTGGTTGTGCAGAGGTGGAGGTGGGTGGACAGGGAAGAATGGAGAGAGGAGTTCCCAGGCTTCTACTTCTCCTATGCTGGTAGGCGGGGTGTGACCAGGCAGTGCTCTGTCACCAGCCTGCCCACCAGCTCATCCACGCTGACGTCGAGGAAGAAGCAAGGATAATACTGTGGCTCTCAGAGCAATAAGAAATGAAAAGCAAGTAATATAAAAATCTGAGGGACATGTAAGATAGATAAGCCTGCCACTAATCCACTGAATTTTCTCCGTAAATACTATAACTGGCATGCAAGAGATTTATGTCAAAAAGAGAAATCGGGCATTAACAGTTTCAGTAATCTGGTCATTGTAAGAGTCAAGTTCTGCCTTAACTTCAGTGACAAAACTTATATTTGAATCAAAGTTGGACAAATGCTTTTAGGCCTGCTGCACTCAGGTCTCTCAGGCCTGCTACACTCAGATCTCTTAGGTCTGCTGCACTCACAGAACACATCCTGCCTCTTTTTTAAAATCTTAGCGATATAGTGGGAAGAGATCCCTCAGTCCTGTGCACTGCATTTCTTTGTCAGATATTCAAGCACTGAGTAGAATTAGTATGCTCTAGATGTGTTGCTGTGCAGAGCAGTAAATTCTTTGATATTTCCCATTGTGTTTCATCTGGTGCATTTTCAGAATTACTAAGATATGCCTGTTCTGACATCAAGTCCATACCAACCTTAGTTACTCCATCTGCAAGAACGAATGCAGCACTAACAAGTACAACTTAAATGTTTCTTTATTTGGGTTTTCAGAGGGCTTGCTTAAACTGCTCTGGCTTCTGGGTAAGTACCCTTCCACATGTCCTCGGGGCTTATTTATGGGCATCTAACTCCTACAATTACATATACATAGGAAGAAGCTTTAATCTAGTCCACAGCATGGAAGTCATTCACCTCCTAGCATTTACCAGTTTTCCATCTTTTATAACTCCTGGCCTATATTCCTCTATCAGTGCCATCCGTGTGATTAGAAATCCCTCTCTTGGCGGTTCCTGGATAATGAGTCATGTCACCTTTCTATTTGTGAGTCCTGATCAGCCCAATTCTGGAGCCACAGGTCTTATCACAGACGGGAGAGGTGCTGGTAGCTGTTGGAGGGGTGTGGGGCAGTTTGCACTGCATCAGCACCTCTCAGATTGCATCACCCCCAGGGACAGTCCTGGGCAAGGTTCTTCCAAGTGTTGACACTGATGCGGCTCTTTGTCATGTGTGCCTTCAGCATGTCCTTATGTCACTTCCGCTGGCCCCCAGCGCTCCTCTGTCCTTCCTCCAGCTCTCAAAACAGATCTGAAATATGCTGGATCTCTTCTGCTCTCAACCCCCTCCTTTTTTCAAGAGTACTGAGAGTAATTCTACAGGAAGAGGCCAGTCCTAAGAACCAAGATTCACTTCTTTGTAGCTAATGTAGATGACTTTTTAAAAAAAAGGTAAATCTTTAAGAATGTGCTTTGTCCTCAATGGACATCAACATGCCCCAGTGATGCCACAAGAGAAGAACTGTGCTATGACCTGGTAGTTTAAGAAGAACTCTCAGTATTTGTTATAATGGCACTTCAGGTTAAATGCTAATGGTCTTCTTTAAGTCCATCAGCTCCATGGCGATACCTGAAATGTGCTGCATTGGGATCTGTGACGGCATGTATGTACCCTGCACTAGGCCGCAAGGGGTTAATACCCTGGGGGCAGAAGAAGTCCTGCCTTCCAGACATACTGGGCATGGTGCAAGAGCTGGGCTAGTATAATAAGGAACATCTTAGTCTGGGCTGTACGCTGGGAAGGACGGACCTGCTCAGGTACTTCAGAGCTGGACCTGGGCCAGCCCCCTGACAGCAGGAACCAGAGACCCAGAAGACTGGCAAGAGTCTCCAGGGCTGAAAGAGCCCTGAGGAGTGGCTTATGCTGCAGAGCACAAGGATCCTGAGGCTCTTCAAATTGCCTGCTGCCAGAGACAGAAGGAAGTGACCCAGGGATCGTGCGCAAGTGGCATCTCCCACCCAAGGGAGCTCAGTGTATTTTGGTGGAATTCTCCATTTAAGCTAGCGGTGGATACTTCCACCACTGACCGGGACCTGCGTTGAGTCCCGGTGTAGCTGGGTGGACTGCAGCTCCCGTGGCAGGGCTGTTGCCCCACCCCCACAATCTAGCGACAACTCCATGGACTCTGGTTATTAGGCGGCACAGCCCTGCATCCATGAGCTGCTCTATATAGACTGCAGCCGTTAGGATGGGCAGCCCAGCGGTGATGGACTGACACACGTCCCCGACAGACTGACAGCAGTAATAGTTGTGCCCAGACCCGTGAGAACCTCCCTCTTGGGACAGGGTGTACCTACACCAGCACAGGCTCCATTAGAATTTCACAACATTCAGAACAACAGAAGACAGTTTCTCTAGACACCTAGAAAAGAAACTGGGATTTTTAGGATGATAAAAAAAGTCTCATTCATTTTCAGAATGACACCATTGACTCGCACAAAATGTGGAGTTCACACTGGCTACCCTGATATATTGTTGGTCTTTAGTTACTACATGCACATCTGATAATATGAGATCTACTTTGCGTTTCTTGGTATATCAACAGTCAGAGGTATTCATTTGTTTTTTTTATTCATTCTTTTCATTCATTTTTAGTTCTAGAGTTACAATGAATTATTATTACATCTGGGGTAGGGGAAAACAGGATTCTGTCAATTTTTAGTGTTTAAATTTATGAACTAAACAAATAGGGTGTAGAATTGTCATTACGATGTATCCCCTGGTGTAAAATGACTGTAAACTACTCCATGCTGCCACGGTCTCTGTGTTTATATCTATGCACAACACTTGAGTCCTTTATTGCTCATGAAACACATATCAACATAATATTAATGGCTAGGCATTGATTTTTACTGAGGAGAACAAGAGATTTATGAAAGTAGGTTGTGTTATCTGGCAAAACTGAGAGATTTCTCTAAAAATCTAGGAAATAGTTTCTATTTGAGTTGCAGGGAAATCTTTCACCCCAAACAAAATTAAACCAAAGATCACTTGGAAAAACGAATTGACTTAGGTATGTGGAAAACTCAACATTTAACATGCCAGTGTCTCTGGAAAGGACAGATAGTTTGCAATATGAGAAGTACTGACCAGACTTTAAGACAAATGATTTCCTTTGATAAGACTCTCAGGGATTGTCTATGCTTACCAGAGCATTGACGCTCTGAAGGTTGATCTTCCAGGGTTCCATTTAGGGAGTCCCGTAAGGACCTGGCTAAACTGAACGTGGAAGATGCCCCTTTCGACTGCAGTACTCCCCACAGTCACAAGGAGTAAGGGAAATCACCAGGAGAGTTTCTCCTGTCAATCTCCCGCTGTGGGGATGGTGTAGAAAATCGATGTAAGGTACGCCAGCTCCAGCTACACAATTCACATAACTGTCATTGCGACTCTTACATCAATTTTCTCCCTTCATGTAGACACGGCCTCAGACAAAAAAGAGCTAAGTGCAGCAGGGAAAGAGGGGGCCAAAACACCTTCATAATTCACCACAGGCAAAGCGACTGAGCTAAAAAGTCAGGGAGCCCTTTCCTCCTTTAGGGTAAAGAGACAGTTCTTTGCCCTTTACACCAGGAAAATGTTCAAGCATTTAACTGTGCCAGTACAGATCCACTTCTTCTATCAAAGGTGGAAGATGTAGTACAGTCAGTTTAGGGAGCCCATAGGTTAAAAACACCTGTGTACTGTGTGCGCTACAAGTTCTGGGACTGGTAGGACCAATCCAGTGGTACTGGTGCATAGCTGCATTTAGAATTTTCCTAAGTGCAGGGGCATCCAGTTTGTGGAGAGAATGATCTGTGGAAGAGAGAAATATTGGGACCCTAGGCCTGTCCTCTCCTCTGGGTACCAGCCTAGTGCCCCTGATTTAGGCAAAGGCTATTTCTTTCATTCCTCTGCTGTTTCCTAGGCCAGCTCCTACTTTCAATCCACTTATCAATGTCTTTCACCAGGTCTCCAAATGGCTACTTTGGTCCTAGAACTGTGATTTCTCAGAGCTTCTCCCTCCCCTGCTGGCAGGGTGATTCTCTTCTGCAGCAGCAGGGGTGCACCGTAAGCAGCCTTTATATTGAGCCCCTTTCTCTCAGTTCATCTGCCAGTTGGCTGGGGAAGAGAGGAGCCTGGCCCCATGCACTCTGCCAGGCTCCTCATCCTAGACCTTTCAAGAAACAGTGCCTTTCTTTCTCCCTACAACGCCTTATTCTGAGTACTGCTTCTCCTTTAACGCTGTCCCTCCTTAGGTCCTCATACACCTTTATTGAGCCTCTCTAAATCATTAAAGGGCCGTGACAGGTGGTGGTGGGGAACTGATCATCAGACATGACTGTCTTTAAGGGTAGGCCACCCCGTGAGTTTCCTTTTAGGGAGTATTACAGCAAGCGATATGGTAAAGATTCCAATACCACACTTGACACGTTATACACTACAAACAGCAGAGGGCACTCTCATCCCACCAAAAGATACTCTCGACTACACAGCTTTGGAATACAAATCAGGTCTACTCAATATGAAAAATTAGCAAAGGGGTTTTGGCTTGGCTTGCTTGTTTTGAGGGGTTTTGCACTACCCCTTTGCCCATGTCGTCTCAGGGGTGCAGCTGCACTGCATTTAACCTGATCAGCAAAGTGTTGCTAATGGCATTGGAATCTTACTTGAAGCTGTTTTGGTGAATAAAAATGCAGCAGAGGACCATGCGACTCTCAGGATGTCCTCCTTGGCCCACTGCAAGGAAACAACTTCCTGGTAAATTGAAGACCATGATCCTCTTAGCATATGGCACATGACCAGGATTTATCACTGAAACAGTCCTATTGGAGCTTCTTACTCATCTGAATTTGAGAAAATTAGACTGCAAAGTGGTGAGAACACCTGAAACTTAGCAGCTTGCTGGACTCCACACCTCTTCTATAACACAAGCCATAGAAATTCCCTACAATAGATTCTCCTCGACAGAGCATCTTTTTTTAAAACAATCCTATTTTGATTTAAAAATTCCTAATGACGGAAAATCCATCACAATCTTTGGTAAACCACTACAGCGGTTAAGTGCCTTCCTCTGTTAAAAATATTCATTATTTCCATCTTCCACTTTTGTTCGCACTGGTAGAGCTGCAAAGGTGGCCAGCTATGAGTCTTAATGTCCCTCGTGTAGACAAGGCTAACATCACCATGCTACACAGCTCGACGTGATACACTACAATCATTAGTGTGGGTTCTTTCTCTCTGCTACTTCTTGCCTGCAGCATTTGGCATCTCTAAATGATGTAAATCACAGAGCGTTTAAATGCACTGTCGTGTTGGTGACTTCACCAATTAGCTGTACAATATTGCCTATTCATTCTTGAACTATTGTGTCTGTGCACAGCCTCTAATACCTACTGTTTCCTCCCTGTGAACTTTTTAAGGAGATGGACACCAAGATGGCATAGATTCGCTGCTTCTCAACCCCTTTGCGGGCAGTAGCCTGCAATTTGGTATGTGTAATGTATTAGCCAATCTGCTGTTTCATGGCCACACCATATCCATAATCTCCCAAGGACTACATGCTGTGACACACGCTTTGATCAGTAATACAGCAAATGTGGGTGGGCGGGCATGTTCAGTAGTGTGGTGATGAAAGGTCTGCTGAAGAACAAAGCAAATTTGTCAGTTCACCCTCAGAAATGCTGAGCCCAAGAAATTAAGTTATACATTGTGGTGTACATGGTGCATACTTGCCTCTATTCATGGTCTTTGTTCCGTGGGACTGAGAATAGAGCACAATCATTCTGTAATACCAGGAAGCTAGGATTTGCATTATTTTTTCTTCATTACTTTGTGGCCCAGTTTACGCCTATCAGTGGAATGAATAACTTTGTACCTCTATATCGAAAGTGTTCTGAAACGTGTTTGCATCTGGAGGGACCCAAGGAGCACCTTTTTGTTTGCCCTTTTGATCCTAACGTACTGGGTCTGTAAATAGCCAGGGCCAGATCCACCAGCTGCGTGGTTGTTTTCTGCTGCTCTGCACATGTAAGATGGCTCTAAAGCTGGTTGAACTAGCACAGGAAGAATCATCCCAGAATAAAGCTAATAGTCAGGTGGTGTCAAATCAATGGAGAGGCTCTTATGCTACACACCCTTCCTGCTAGCAGCATAGGTAAAAAAAAAAGGGTGCATCACCAGGCTATCCCTACAGCTCAGGAACACAGGATTTCACTTTTGGCCCCTTTTGGCTACTACGTTTCAGTATATATGACAGCAGACCAAAGGCCAGTGTAATGGGAATGCCATTCACAAAGCAGCATCAGTACCAGAACAGTGCAAAAGGTTGGGCTTGCAGTGGGGAAATTAAGTTCAAATTCCCTATGGGTTGTGTCCTATTGCAAACCCAGGACCCTGCCAGCTCTGTAAATAGCTCCCACCTGGTATTTGCTGCAGTTCAGCCAGCTATTGCTAGAGCTGCTCACCAGGGCACACCCGCTGACTTTCACCACTATGCCACCTTAGTATCATGCTCCTAGCTTGCAATCGCATTTTGATCACATCTGGGGATTGGGTACCTAGCTCCATAGCCTCAACAGCATGTAGGCACATCATTGCCTTCAACTTCAATGGGAATGAGGCACTATAAGAGTCTGGGCCTTAGTTTCTTGATTTAGTTAGTTTCTGTGAGAACCAACAAGTGAATTTTTGAAGTGATTTATTACAAATATTTGTGCTGCCTTCAGAATTTGAAATAAATATGGGCTGGGGCAAGATAACCTTTCTCCATGAAAGGGAAAGTGTGGGGTGGGGGGTGAGACACAGTAAGACTTTGAGAATTGATGGTGAACCAGTCACCGTACCATACCCTTTATTGCACACTCAAAATGATAATACAGACAAAGAGATTGCAGCGATTGTCACAGATGTGGCAAACATCCCAGCCTGCTTTCCTTTCCTGATAACTTATACAATATTTGAACAAATCCTGTTCATTAAAGGCCTGGATGCTGGTAGCTAACGAATAAGGGGAGGGAAGCAACAAGGTGAGGGACTTTTGTTTGGTTTTCAGAAGACAAAAAAAAAATCACAAATGTCAATCAAGAAACGCTGCAAAATAAAATGGAACCTCCTCAGCAACTAGCTAACCTATTGCACAGAGAGGCAGCCAGGCTTTGGCAGTATTTTCAAAGCCTTCAGGGGCGTCAGTTACAGGCTTTCTGCAGCTCCTCTGCTGACCAAGGAGGGTTATTTAGCCGGAGTCTTCCTCTTCCTTGCACAACTGTCAGGCACAAATGGGCAGAAGGATATTGGCTGCAAGGGACTCGGAAGCTCCTCCCCGAACCTGGATCCTGATATTTTTGGAGGATTTCTTTTAACTCAGTTACAAACCTTAGTGAAGGAAACTAGTTCCCACAGCACCACTCGCAGAGCGATCTGCTGTAGGCAGCGCACAGCTCGCTTCTCCGCTGCCTTCCCGCAGCTCCCTGCGGTGTGATCGCTCCTTTCACTGGTGGCGGAAAGCGGCGCTGCCTCGCCGGAGGGGAGGCCGAGGCTCTCTCTGGATGTTGGTGCGCCTGTGGGAGCCAGGGGCGTCAGGGAAAGCAAGACAAGATCATGATGGGAAGAAACGTTCTGGAGGCAAAATTATTCAGAGCCTTTGCCTGAGAGCTGCCGGGCTCCGGGCTTTGCCCGGGGGAAAAGGCTGATTGGGCTGCGAGCTTCCCGTCCATCTCCGCAGCCGGTGACCAACCAGCACTGGAGCGAAGTCCCCTAGTGGATGTGCGGGGGGATTTGGAGGCCGGTCTCCTGTTCTACCAAATCACCATGAACTCCGTGGCGGGGACTAAGGAGCGAATCGCAGTCCCCGGCCGAGGCAGGAAATACGGGGTAAGTCACCCCGGGGTGCAGCGCGGGCCCCTTTGAACCCAGCCCCGCCAAAGGGTTAACCCCCCCCGCGCCCCCTGGGCCAAACGCCGCCGACCCGGGACCCCGCAGGCAGCGCTTCGCCGCTCCCGGCGCTACTGGGTCTCCTCAACTGCATCGCACCGCCCGGGGGGCTCCCCGCGGCCGGCGGCCCCGATCCGCCCCGTGCACGTCCCCTGCGGGCGGGCCCCCACGTGCGCCGCGTCCCGCACCCGCGCGGGAGGCTCAGGCTCCGGCCCCGGCCCCGGCCCCGGCCCCGCTGCTGAGCGTCTCTCCTCGTCTCCTCCGCAGGTGACCGAGCCCTGCTCCCCGCCCAAGCCGGCCGCTCCCTGCTCCCCCGAGAGCTGGTACCGGAAGGCGTACGAGGAATCCCGGGCGGGGAGCCGCCCAGCCCCCGAGGGAGCCGGCTCCGCCCTCGGCTCGTCCGGCACCCCGTCGCCCGGATCGGGCACCTCCTCGCCGGGCTCCTTCGCGGGCTCCCCGGGCCCCGCCTCCCCGGGCATCGGCACCAGCTCCCCGGGCTCACTGGGAGGTTCCCCGGGCTTCGGCACCGGCTCGCCGGGCTCCGGCAGCGGGGGTGGCTCCTCGCCGGGCTCGGACCGCGGCGTCTGGTGCGAGGCCTGCAACGCCCGCCTGGTGGAGCTGAAGAGGCAGGCGCTCAAGCTGCTCCTGCCGGGGCCCTTCGGCAGCAAGGTGAGCGCGGGCGGGGGCACGAGCACAGGCGCCCCCTGGGGCGGCAGCTGCTCCCCACGGCTCCGGCTCCAGCGGGGCTGCGCCGCCGCTGGCTGGAACCCGGTGGGGGGGGGGCGGGGTCAGCCCTGTGTTGGCGGGGGGTTAACGCCATGTCCAGTGCTTCTTCCCCTCCCTCACCCGAGGATCTCTGGGCCCGGGCAGCTCTGAAGCACCCCCCGGCCTCTCTGTGCCTCCCTCGGCGTGCGGGCGCGGGCGGGTTTGTGCATTGATCCCCCTGGTCCCCACTGCATTGTTTGGTAGCCGCATAAGCGTGAGGGTGTGGCGTCCCTCTGCCCTTCACACCTCCCCAGAGGCGCCAGCCCTTCACAGCACTGCCGGCATGTCTCTGCGGACTTACTTGCTCCTCACCGATGTAGCATCTTGAGTGCTTGTGGGTATAGGGCAGTCTCAGCATCCCTGGGAGTTGGGAACTACACTTAGCCCCATTTTACAGATGGTGTAACTGAGGAGGATAAAGTGGAAGTACCTAATCTCCCACCGGGAGTCGGTGGCAGAGCAAGCAATTGCACCCAGGTCTCCAGAGTCATCAGCTACATTCTCAAGGACAGGGGCATGAGCCCTCTTGAAGAGATGATGGATCTGGCACTGGGACACTTTTTTAAAAAATTGGGTTCTTATTTAAGTGCCTAAAGGGGAGCTGGTTTTGGCTGTGATTGGGAGTGGCCCTCACTGGGAAATATGGCAGTACTAAAGTCATCCTCTGTAGTCGGTAGTTCTTTCCCCATCTATTGCATTTGAGGATTAAGGGGAGCAGCCCTGAAAGAGTGGTCAGCAGCAGCGGCCCTTCTGCTGATTGAGTGCCAACAGAATTGTAAGCACTGGACTCCTCCATAGCAACTCTGCAAGTGCTGTATTGTGAATCGGTCTAGTGCACCCAGAATGTAACACAATGCAATTATATTTGCACTGTTGAGCCCAAGTACTATCAAATGATAATATTTACTCTTCCACTTCAAGGAGTTTTCGTTAGTGGTTAGCATAAAGAAGTACCACTGATTGCCGTGGACCATCTTTAGTACAGTTGTTATACTTGCCATGTATTTATTTATGTACCTTGTGAAAGGGAGTCAGTGTGATTCTAAACAACAGAATAAGGTAAAGGGTAAGTTGGTAACCTCATCTCATTAGCTGGTTTGTTTAAGGTGAATTATTCACAAGCAGGGGAAAAAAAGTATGCTGAAAGGGTTAAATAGACTTAAATACTCTTAATGGTGACAGATCCCTGAAGAAACTGTATTTAGAATTAATTTGTTTAAAAATTTCAGATTACATGGCATGCAGCAGCTATGGCTTGCTAGCTTTGGAATTACTGCCATTATGATTGTCACAATGTGAGTTTTGAGATTAAAATGTGATTCCCCATCTTCAGTAATGGGTAGATAAGTTGTAAACTGTAGGGTTTTCTGCCCATCATAAAATGTCAGGTATCAAATGATAGATCTTAGTCTATGAGGTAGAAACTTCTGTACTCTTGTTGTATGATTCTGTAGTGTAACAGTCTGAAGGCTGTAGTTATTATCTTAATTCCCAACCACATTAAAGCTCTTGGAATCACTTACTTTAATACTGTGCATTGTCCACTCAGAAAAATCCAGCTGCCAATAATGGCGTTATAGAGGACTGATCCTGCAAGCCTTATGCACTTAAGTAATCCTTGCTCCTTCTGCTCCTTAATGTCCATTCTCCCTTCCATTTAGCATGTCCCCAATCAGGGTTCCCTCTATTGCCCGCCCCCCAAGGGCAGAATAAATTTTATGTGCACCAAGGCATATGCAGATATGCTCCAAGACTAGAAACATATGCTGCGGGCACTCTGCTAATCAGCTGGGCAGCACTTGAATCTCTTGGGTGGCTGCCCAAGCATTCAGTTTACAGGGAACACTGCCTCCCCATCCATGAATTAACATACCATTTACAAACCATCAGTCTGCTTGTACGTGTGTATGGTTATCCCTTACTCCTACCCTTTGTCTACCTTATCTATGGAAGCAAGACTTTCGGTTTGGACAGGGGCTGTCTACTCTGTAGCTGCCTAGTGCAGTGGTACCAGTGTTGGTTAATCTCTAGGCCCTACCATAATAAACATAACGTGAGTAATTCCATTAGGATTATTTATGGAAAGATTCTTCATGTGAGATTTACACTAGATCCTCTTTATGGGTGTGATCCTGAATCCCTGTTTGTTTTAGATGGCAGAACACTGTTAGCTCCCGCTGAAACTGTTCTCCTTCCACTGATTTCAATGGGTGTTCAACATTTGAATTCATTGGGGACAGGAGCAGGCCAAATGGATGGTTGTGTGTTCTCCTCAGGAGCACTTCACAGAATCCAGAGTGTCCATATGGTCTGGTTAATTAGTAACATCCATTTGCAAATAAGAAATATTGGGAGGCTCATCAAATAGGGTATCTAAAAAGTAAGGATCTTCCTGATTTACAAGGCTTTTTTTGCTGTGGCTACGAAAGTAGCTTGGAAATTTCGTTAGCATTGTAACTATAATCCACAGAGAAATTTTTTTCATTTTGCATTGATATTGTATTTAAAAAGCATAAACTTTTGGTATTTCAGTAGTAAATGTAATAATCCATTACAACTGTATTTTGACATTGGCACAACAGAGATTAATAGAATCTGCACTGATTTATCTGAACCCGTACCTACATAAATTCTTTCATACTGAGTAATCATATAATTTAAAATGTTTGCATATATCTATCTAGCATAATACCACACTTAATTGCTGTGTAAGCAGACTGGGTATGAAGCTATGCAGTGAAGCATTACATTGGTATAGAAAAAGCAATACTTAATGTGGAACAAGGCTGCCTCTGACTAGCTCATTGTTAGCACTGAGGTGTGGAGCTTTAACTTTAACTAGAAACATTCATTCTACCCGATGTCAACAGGATGGAAATTTAGGGTTTTAGTTTTTGTTGTTTGGCAGAGAGATTAGCTCTCATTACAGGAGTTCTTCCTTAGTTTAACCATGTAAATGCTGCATTTCTGGCATCTGGAACAGACACAAAGCTCAAATCCTTTTCTCCTGAGTGGTACAGATAGAAAGGGTGTACAAAAGGTATTTACCTGCATTCCAGGGGTTAAATATGCTGGGAATAAGATGAGTTACTGTAACTGTATCCTGAAATAAATGTGTTTGAATCTGATTAACACAAGTGACCTTAGAAGGTTGTAATTAATAATACATTATACTGAAATCCGTCTAATTTACAGCCCATTTTAGGGCCAGTTTTAATGAAGTATGTCATGTGAGCACCAATAGGGACTGTCTCACAAATGAATAAGAATATTGGGAGTTTTAATTCCTTAATTCTTTTCTCCTTTAAGAGAATTCCATAAGCCTTTTCAGTATCTGGTTCATTTGGAATATGTCTTCAGAACCGCGTTGGGCTAAGTTGTCTATAGGTGTATACAATGTGACATTTTATGTTTGCTGTTCACTTGAGGAGAAATCCTGGCTCCTTGACTTAAATCCTACTAAACATGGACATTACATTCTAAAACTCACTAAGTTAAAACATGAATATTCAGATCAAGAAGACGCTTTCAAGCTTTCTAATGACATTTTGTTAATTCTGGTGTTCAACAAAAGCCAAAATGTGGCATTTACCGGAAGTGGTGATTTAAATGTATCCTATTTTGACATAATTTCTGTGCTTACTCTTATTTGGCAAAAACATATCCATTTAAAGATTAGAGATGGTCAAAACAGAGGTTGCTATTCTTGATCATCTGTCACGTTGTTTGTCTCCTGGTCCATTTAGCTGAGTAGCTACAGTTTTAGCATGGTGGAATAAAAATCTGGTTTAGACTCTTCACTTTGAAAAGTCCTGGGCGTTATGCTGCAGAGGGTTGGAGGGAGAAAGGGCAGATGCCATCTGAGATTTTTCTGGAACTTTTGCTCACTTCTGCTCACATATTGTTGATTTAGCCTTTTCAATTTCAAAAGTGTTCAGTAGTCAAAGGCTTGGCTAATAATGAAAAAAAAACCTGCAGTTGATAAAATGAAAAATTAGGTTCCTGTTAACTTGTAGTTACTTTAGAAACCTTCCCAGTAGAGACAGAACAGTAATGAACCCTTTCTCGAAACTTCGTAAGTGGCAGGATAATAGAATTTCATTGCTGTCTAGAGCTTTAATTTGTGAACAAGCACGACCTGCCAGTATGGTTACTTAATTCACTGTGCAAAAATCTCAGGCACCTAATCATTTCATCCCAACTCATTGTAATGCAGATAGGATTATTGCATTAGAAATGTGATTTTTTTTTTTTAAATGGGCCTCGGGCAATATTTTGTCGGCTTTTGGAAGGATTAACTCCATTAAAGTTTAGACAGCAACAGCCATTCTTTTGTATTGCATCACAGGTCGCAAAACCAAACACTGAGTATAAATCATCTGCAATGTATTTTGCAATTGGATATCTCTTGGCAAATAGGGATGTCCCCACATTCCTCCTGTTCCTGTGTCCTGGAATTACAGCTGCTTAGGATGTTCAGATTAGATATGTGTAGAAAACAGACTCAAGAATACATCTTCACCAGTGAAAAATGCATGTGAACTTTCCATTGAAATCAGCTGGATGTCAGATGGGCTACTGTTCACTCTGTGGCTCTGGCATGTGAGATAATGCTGATGTGCTTATTTTGCCCAAACTTGCATCTGACCACCTTGCTTTGGGGAATGATGAAAATACTGTATGTTAAAAAGATCCCTTCTTAGGAAGCTCTTAACGTTCTAAGCTATGCAGCCATCTCTATGGGATCACAGAGCTTTTGTGTTATTGAATTAAATGGCAATTAGGGCCAAGCCTATATCTGTTTTCAGTTGGTTTGGAGATTGTTGTTTCCCTTGCTTAACACGAAATGCTCTTTTTGTTGGAGGGTGTATGTGTGGAAATGACAAGATTAAAATTTCAGTCAATTTCTGTGTGTGAGGAAGCACAGTAAATCGTTGACCAAACTCTGTTTTTTCACAAACTGTGAAATGGATCCATTATTCAGAAATGCATTGTCAGGGCCTAGTGTCTCACTAGCCCCTTATCTAGGACTGCTTTGGAGTCTTTTTTGTCAATATAAGGTGTCTTCTGCAGGCTACAGAAAACACACTAGGCTCCTGAGTGACTTTGTCAGAGGATTATCTTCCTAAAAGGGAATGTAATCACTTGTAGCAATTCTTTGTGTGCCACGAGAAGGAAACAGAGTCCCAGGTGCAACTTTGGAAAAAGTTCTATAATAGATTCCCCTCTCAGTACTAGCAAAAATGTCACATGCTACAAATATGGGCCAGCAGTATGTAATGGGATGCTTGCTTATGTCAGCAGAGCATTAGAAAGATCACGGTATTTGTGTATTTAGGGCTGGTGGAGGCTTGCACAGCTTTAGCCACATCAGCAGTGAGTCCTTTTAAGATCAGAAATTGAGATGCTTTTGGGCAATGAATCGGTCAGCCCATGGCTGCAATATACTTGACTGGTCATGCTTTGCATTGTTATATAATGGGAGCTGCAGCTTTTTCTGACTGATGATATGCATCTCAGGAGTGTGAGGTGCATCACGTGATTTTTGGCTGTGGCATGTGATGCTACTGGTTTATAACATGCCACAGGGTAGGTGTCATACCATGGCATAAAAAGCATGTGAATGGCATTCCTCACAATTCCATAATGCGTCATAGGGTGAATGCTATAACCATCTCCAAGTATGATTCACGTTTTGGGTAAGCAATTTTCTGTCCATATTTGTTGAGGCCTCCATTCAGGAAAGCAATTGAGTGCTTAAAGTTAAGCACATGCTTAAGTCCTTTACACTACATTATGGCCCCAACTTAGGAAAGCAACAATCCAAGAAACGAATACGGTACCATTTTGCTGTTCCAGAAAGTGTGACGTTCTATAGGATGCTGGTAGATATCTCTGTTGTTTGATGCACAGAATTGCTTGCTTTTCTATGAAAGCTTAGTGTGCTCATCTGAAAGAAACAGATGCACTTTTGCATGAATAAAAAGCAGTCAAGGAGCACTTTAAAGATGAGCAAAATAATTTATTATGTGAGCTTTCGTGGGACAGACCCACTTCTTCAGACCATAGACATACCAGAACAGACTCAATATTTAAGGCACAGAGAACCAAAAACAGAAATCAAGGAGGACAAATCAGAAAAAAATGATCAAGGTGAGCAAATCAGAGAGTGGAGGGGTGGGGGGGAAGGTCATTCTGAGTCACTATAGGGGCTTGTCTGCGTACTTGGTTTTATCTAATTCTTGACCTCTACCCCCCTTCCCCACTCTCTGATTTGCTCACCTTGATCATTTTTTTCTGATTTGTCCTCCTTGATTACTGTTTTTGGTTCTCTGTGCCTTAAATATTGAGTCTGTTCTGGTATGTCTATGGTCTGAAGAAGTGGGTCTGTGCCACAAAAGCTCACCTAATAAATTATTTTGCTAGTCTTTAAAGTGCTACTTGACTGCTTTTTGTTTCGATAGTATATAGACTAGCACGGCTCCCTCTCTGTTACTGTTTTGCATGATTAGTATTGGAGCAAGATTGAGTCACAGATGAATACATTAATAGTTGTCTTTATTCACTAGTTTATGGGACCAAATTCTCCAAGTAAGCTCTTTTGATTTTAAGTGGTATTGCAACAATGTAACCAAGTATAATTTGGCTCAATATTGTGATTGTTATTAGGATCTTTAACTGTCATGTGAAAGAAAGACCTGTAAGTGGACAACTTCATGGCAATTGTGCTGTTCAGTGTCTGTAGATGGACAAATATTTCCAACTAAAACTGGCATTTATGCTCCATGTTCTCCTTTAGCTCTATCTCTTTATGTTTGTCGTTCTCAGTTCCCCTTGGACCATGCTCCTCCATGACTTCTTAAATATAATTGCAAACAGTTCCAAGAGCCTGAGTCATATAGATGTAGCCCATTATTAGTTCTTTTTCCCCATCATTAGTGGGCATGTTTTCCTTTGTCTTTCTCTTTCTCCTAATGTATTATTAGAACCTCTTCTTTATGTCCCCTTGCCTAACAGGTATAACTCACTTTGTGCCTTACCAATATTGACTTCCACCACCACCACCCCCTATATACCTCTGCTGTTCTTTTGTACTCTTCCTTAGTAGTTTGTCCATTTCAGATTTTTGATTTTTTAGGTCTTTTAAAAAGGTCCTTATGGAGCCAAAATGGTTTCTTTGTATAGAACAGGATACTCTTGCGATAGTATTATACTTCCTGGGGCATGGAGGGGACCAGATTTCAATCTTAAAAATGCCCTGAATGATTTTGTCCCTGCTGAGTGATGTAGAATGCAATAGTAATTTTACTAACTAAAATGTTAGCTGTGACCCAAAGATTGAAATCTACTCTGGATTCTTGTGCAAACTTTTCATTGTTTATCAGTGGGAGTTCTGCGGAGGAGTTACAAGGATGTTCCTATCTCTGTGTGCTTAGCCTAAGATCCATGATTGAAAATGAAATTATCCCTCTCCGCAGAACAAGCCCGACTCCTCTGGAATCATCTAAATCATGATGATGTTTTCAATAAGCATTTGTATGGCCTTGTTGAAGCTGTGTTGGGTTCCCTTACAATGAAATGCAGAGCTGACTCCCACTGAAGTCAGAAGAAATTGGCTACCTGTAAAGCCTCCGCTGTGTCTAGCTGGTACAAAGACTGTTTTAAGTTCTGTAACTCCCAGAGGTTTGTCCTTCAAACAGCTTCCGCCAAACTCTGTTCATTCAGCTATAAGTAAAAATTACTGCAAGTATGAAAGCATGGCAGTGGGTCGTGTCATGGTGGTAGTCACAAGTATTAAGGTTGGTGGTACGTGGGAGTCCATGTAGGGGGCTATAAAAAATAAGATTTATTTTTTCTTTGCTCTAGAGCTCTCAGCGTGCTTGGCAGTGAACAATTTCTCCAACTAATTTATTTATTGGCTTACCAATTATCTTCTAATGGAATTTGCTTTTTCATATTCAGAAGTACATGATGATTTTTATAAATGTATTTTGGCTTGTGGATAGCATTTGAATTATTCATAAAGGCTGCATCTACTCTAGCAAGTTTTTTTGAAAGAAGGGGGCTCTTTCGAAAGAATCCATGGAGTGTCTACATACAGAAAGTATCGGAGGGGTAGCCGTGTTAGTCTGGATCTGTAACAGCAACGAAGGGTCCTGTGGCACCTTAGAGCTCATGAAAGCTCATGCTCAAAACTTTTCTGTTAGTCTATAAGGTGCCACAGGACCCTTCGTTGCTGTTACGTACAGAAAGTGTTCTTTCGAAAGTAGATCAAAAGAATGAGGCTCTCCTTCCAAAATCGCTCTTCCTTTCCCGTTTCAGGAAGAGTGCCCCTTTTTGAAAGGTTATTTCGAAAGAAAACACGTCTAGATGCTCTGCAGGCTCTTTTTTTCAAAAGAGCAGTTCTCATGGGGCCTGATTTTTTTTGATCCCTGGCGTCGTCTTTTGAAAGAGCAGGGTGTGTGTGGACGATCTCTTTCAAAAGAGCAGCTCATTCTTTTGATCCACTTTTTTGTGCATGGATACACTCTTCCGAAATAAGTTCTTTTGGAAGAGACCTGCCGGAACGGCTTCTTTCGGAAGACCTCTGTAATGTAGACATAGCCTGTAAGTGAGTATTTGCTTTTTATATTTCACCCTTCATAGTATGAGATCTGTCACTTAAATCATGAGCATTCATGCATGGATATATGTGCACGTGGACTTTCATAACACAAAACTCTATCTGCATGAATGTTAGAGCAAAGCAAATAAAAAAAGGGGCTGTGACTTCCATCATAGCAAATTTGTACTTGTATCAACAAATGTCTGTGATTGTTTTTGGGTAGGGTTGGGGAGTTGCCCAGCTCTCTTCAAGGCCATTCATAGCTGATGACCTAAATCCAGAAAGATAGTTAGGCGTCTAAATTTCAGGTGTGAGTTCCACTTAGAGCCACAAAATCCCAGTCTGGCTGCTACGTATCTCCTGGAGATGACTAAGCTTCTCAACACCTCAGTTCCTGCAGTAAAAGTTCCCTGTGTGTCCATGAATGTGCTTCTGTGCTTGTGTGCTAGTGCCTTACTTAAAGAATCTGTATTGCTACCTCCCATCTAAACCCTACTGAGATCAATGAACTGGGGAAGACAGGTAAAAGAGCATCTACCTCTCCTGTGGGGCTTGTATTGGCAAGCGTACTCAAAGGCTGCCCACTGTGTTCCATATAAAAGCTGGTTGGAGGAGAAGGTGGTGCTGCTGCTGTGTGGGTCTCCTCCCTGTGCATTTTAGCCCAATGTTTAGGGTGCTCAGCGGAGATATGGGAGACCTGGATTCAACTCAGCCTTCTGCTTGAAAGGGAGAAAGAGGTGGGAGAACCTTGTTCAAATCCTGATTCTCTAACCACTGAGCTATGAGATGTTTGGATGTAGAGCTCACAGTCTCTTCTGTTTGGAGCCATTCCACTGTGTATAATAAA
Source organism: Carettochelys insculpta (assembly GCF_033958435.1). Lineage (NCBI taxonomy): Eukaryota > Metazoa > Chordata > Testudines > Carettochelyidae > Carettochelys > Carettochelys insculpta. The sequence goes on along the minus strand of NC_134139.1, from coordinate 67,124,379 downwards.
TAAGTCATGGGGTCAGACCAAGCGTGAGAGTGACTCTGTAGCCTGTGGTAAGGGCACCCAGCTGGGTGCAGGAGGGTCTTAAGTCTAGGCCCCCTGTTAAAATTACCTTTTCTTTATCCAAAGTGGAACAGCTTAAGTAGGAGAGAGTGTGGGGGTAGGGGGCCTCAAATCCCCCAGAATATCCCCTAATTCAGTGGTTAGCACACTCCCCTGAGAGGTAGGAGACCACTGTTCTTCTCTCGGGCTGACAGAATGTGGAGCAGAACCTGGGTTGTCCACATCCTGGATGAGGCCTCTAAATTATAAGGGGGCCAAGTCTGGTGGTGGTGGTAGGTTTGTGTGTAGGGAGGCAGGCACCTAACTGTGTCTCCCAAGAAATAACTGAGGTGCCTAGGCCTCCTGACTGCAGGAGAAGGGTTTCTGTTTGCGGATTGCTAGCAGAGATGGTGCCTGCCTCTGAGAGAGATGCAGGACTTTGTCACACCCATTGGCATCTCCCAATGGTTTGTGGGGGTAGGACAAAGGAGGCAGTTGCCCTGGGACCACCACCACTGCTGCTTTGAAGTGCAGTGGCAGCATTGCCTGGGCTGTGCGTGGCTATGAGGAAATAAGGGGTGGTGGTGCTGAGAGCTGACTGCCCTTGGCCCTGCCTTTTCTGGGACATGGACCCTGGCCCCCCACCCACGTTGACCTGGGGCCCACAGTGGCTTTCGACCCTGCTGGCATCTCCCATTGTTTAGCTTTGGCAGCTCCCTGCTTAGCATGCTGGCTTTTGTGGATTGCATTTTTAGGAGCCTTTCTCCCACTCTCCAGTGTATAGGGAGTCTAGGTGCCTCACTTGGGTTTTATGGATCACATTATTGCACCTGGGCATCTAAGACCCTTTGTGAAAGTAGGCCCATTTGCCTATGCTGAGAAATATGGACCTTGTTTACTTTGGAGTAGTAACAAACACATGTAATTAAGGTAAATATATGACAAAATCCTCCAATGTGTGTGATTTATTGTGGCTTTTTGCTTGAAAATTCTCATTCATCTTATTTTGATAAGGGTTTAGTTTAATGTTCTCTGGGAAGTGCAAGGAGGAGTGAAATGGGGACAGTGGTTGTTCTGGTACAGTATGAGTGGGAAGGCGTAGATGGGCAGAATTCACTTATATTCCCTAGAACTCTACATCAGAACCAAATAAACTTCGGTGGCAGAATTTGGCCCTGGGTTGTTTGTCTGGTTAGACTAATGGAAGTTGTACCAAAAAGTACTTTGTTCTTCTATCCACCAATTTCCCAGTCTAGGTCTCAACATATGCTGAAATGGTTTCAGGATACTTGTTTCAAATGGATATTTTCAGTTTTTATGTCTCTTCATTCAATGGACCTCTGACTTGCTAAATGCTGAAAGAATTACTCATTTGCTTCATCCACTGGATAAACTTCTGCAGCTATCTTCATAGACATCTGGTGATGGCACCAGAGCTAGCTTAACTCTAAACAGGCACCAGATCATTAGGATGGAAGCCATTAGCCATTTCTCTGTTTCTCTGCTCATTTAACCTTGCCAGCAGAATGTAACTTTCTAACTATTCGGCAGTCAAATGCACCAAATTGAAAGTTGACTCATATGTTTTCCTTTTCCTATGGGTATCATTAAAAGTTAACAAATCATGTAAATCATGTTAGTATTCCCATGGTCAATATTGCTGGAATTACTGGCAGCATTCCTGCGGGAAGAGTTAGCACACTCTGAGATTGTGCGGCTGGTGTTTGTGTCTTTTGGGGGGTGGAGGGGGAGATTGTGCTGGAGCTGCCTAAACATTGTCATTATATAGCCCTATAAAAGCAAAACGCAAAGCTATTTCAGGGGGGTTTCTCTAATGTATAGCTTGTGCTCCTTCCTTTTCTCTTCCTCACTATTGTTCTGATAGCTCTAGTGTAAATATTTCTAATGGAAATTCTTTACTATAGACATGTATCTTACTGCATGGAAACCCTGTAGGGGAAATGTGAATAACATGTTAGTTGATATGAATTTCAAATTTAATGGATTGTTAGACCAAGGACAGTTTTTATTGGGGTCAAGGTGGCTAATAAACTGGAAGATGCAATGAGAAAGGGCGTTCTGCAGAAGAAGATAGGTAGCTGTCTCAGCAGACTGAAAGTCACGGAATTACTGGCCACCTGCAAGGCTGTTAGCGATGGTTTTGGAAGTTTGTTGTTGGGCTGTGTTGTTGTTTTTTTTTTTTTCTCTCCAGTGATGGTGGTAAATGAAATACAAAGGTAAACTTTACCTTGCCTTACATCTCCACTTCCTTTGCTAAAAAAGTCCATTAATGAGGAAAAGTCATACAGACTTTTGACGTGGGGTGGGAAAAGTTGTCAATGTGGGTTATGTAAGAAAATGAAGGTGCTAAAGTTCAGGAGTTGGGTTAATGAAGATTGTGCTGTTCCTTTCCCTAAGAAGCAAATATGAAAAATAGGGTGCTTGGATGCTTGAAGAGTTGGTTTTTGTAAACTTTTTTTCATGAAATGTTGCTGCAACGAGGTTGCTTGGCTTCTTATGGTTCCATGAGGTTATCTGATTTACATAGCTTTCTCCATCTGCTATTTTCCCTTTATAGTTTAAAAATAGGGACTGCGCTTTTTGGGGAAAGCTGGTCTAATAAAGGGGTGCACTTATGCAACTTTTTGTTTTTATGTTCATTCGAAGTGAAAGCAAGGAAGAGAGTCAAGGGGGAGATTTTGAAAGGCACAAATGAAGAATAGGCACCCAGCTCCAAGACGATATGTCTAAGGGTTTGTCTATATTTACGGTGGCTTTTATGCACAATGGTTGATCTGCCATAGTTGGATTTTGCCATATCAGTGGAGACTCAGCAAAATCAGTATCTTTGGGCTTGGCCGTCAACACTGGTACTCCACTCTGCTGTGTGGAGTAAGAAACATCATTGTGAACCTGAAGAGTCCTGATCTACACCAGGGAACAAAGTCAATCCTGACAGGTTGATTCTCACTACGCTAATGGCATGGCTAGAATTCTGTATCTGGGATCGATATTGATCCCTAGTGGAGACGAGGCCTAAACTGCAGGCTTCGTTGGGAGACCGACTGGCTAAGTAGCAGTGCTGCAGAAAAGGACTTGGGGATTACAGTGGATGAGAGGCTGGATATGAGACAACAGTGCGCCCTTATAGCCAAGAAGGCTAACGGCATAATGGGGTGCATTAGAAGAAGCATTTCCAGCAGATCTGAAGATGTTATTATTCCCCTCTATTCAGCACTGGTGAGGCAACATCTGGAGTATTGTGTCCAGTTTGGGCCCCCCCTGTATAGAAAGGATGTGGATGCATTGGAGGAGGTCCAGGAGAGGGCAACAAAAATGATTAGGGGGTTGGAGCACAAGACCTGTGAGTAGAAACTGAGGGATTAGGAGTTATTTAGTTTGCAGAAGAGACGAGTGAAGGGCAATTTGATAGCAGCCTTCAGCTTCCTGAAGTGGGGCTCCAAAGTGGATGGAGAGAGGCTGTTCTCAGTGGTGACAGATGGCAGAACAAGGAGCAATGGTCACAAGTTACAGAGGGGGAAGTGCAGGTTATATATTAGTAAAAACTATCAAAACAAAAAAGCAGTAAAGTAGCATTTTAAAGACTAACAAAATAATTTATTAGGTGAGCTTTCATGGGACCTAATAAATTATTTTATTAGTCTTTAAAGTGCTACTTTGCTGCTTTTTTGTTTTGATAGTATTTAGAGTAGCACAGGTTTCTCTGTTATTAGTAAAAACTGTTTCACAAGGAGGGTGGAGAAGCATTGGAATGAGTTACCTAGAGAGGTGGTGGAATCTCCATCCCTAGAGGTTTTTAAGTCCTGGCTTGATAAAGTCCCGGTTGGAATGATTTAGTTAGGGATGATCATGCTGTAGGCAGCGGACTGGTCTTGATGGCCTCCTAAGGTCCCTTCCAGCCCTAGGATTCTATGACCCAGAAGTCTCTCAGCAGAAATCTGCCACGTCAGGAGCATTCTCATGACATCCCTGTCTTCTTCGTTCCACAAGGAAGAAGGTATGTGTTGGCTGGGGGCGTTTTCCGGGACATTTGCATATCTTTTGCCGACAGCACTCAGCGCTCTAGACATATCCCTACTGAGTTTCAGTGAAAGAGTTAAGTACTTGGTTCCCCTCTGCCTTTGAAAATCTCCTGGTTAAAAGGCCGATAACATTCTATTTTGAGTATGTTAAGGTCGTCCCCCCAACACACACACTTTCCCCCATGTTCACATTTATTTCCAGTGATTTTCCAGAGTCTTGCCAAGAGAGCTGTGTGAGAAGCAGCCAGAGGAAATGGCTGGTCTGCGAACAAAATACTAAGTGCTTCTGTGGCTGAATGCAAAATACATTATTGTTCCTGGGACTGGTGGTGTTATAAAAGCAGCTACTATTCCTGAGTAAACACACTAGGCTACTTAATAAATCTGAGTGTAACCTATTCAGTGGTCTCATGCATAACACAGTTGTTCAGACATTACTGTGATTATACAACTACCGCTAAGAGAAGCTGCAAAAATTTTATTAGCACTTGAATATGACAGTTCAGTGCTGAATAAGTCTTCAATTTTTTTGTATCGTGTTCAATATTAATGCCATGCAATTGAAATGTACACACCGTTAAATTTAGCTTCCCTTTAGCTCATGATTTTCAAAGGGGAACAAAGTAGTAAAAATCCTCACTGCAAGGAAAAAATTTGATTTTTTTTGTTTGTTTTATTTTACACTGGAGATGGCTGGTCCCAAGTCCCCCCTCTTGGATCTCAAACACAACAAAACCAGCAAACTGAATAATGATACAACAAGTTTTCAATTGAGCTGTAGCTTTCCTTCCCTCTCCACTGAGAAGTGGGGATACAGAAGCTTACATAGTCTGGATTCAAATTCAACATTCTCTCTTAAATATTATGTTTAGGCATTTATTAATCAGCTGAAGGGATCTGCAAATGTATGCACATGTTATAGTCATGCTCACTTAAGACACTGGTACCAAGACCAAAACTTTCAAAAGATCGCCTAGTCCATTACATTTTGGCTTAAGTGTTTCCTTTCATATGTTGTGCTCTCTACACATCTCAGTAATTGAGGGTGTTCGGCACCTTGTGGGATTAACCCTTTGATTCTATTTGATGGGAATATCGCACTGTGACCAGTATTTGGAATGAGCACGCGCCTGCCTTGGAAAACCCATTGAACCTAGGTTGGATTCATTGGAGGTGGAAGAAGTGCAAAGGAAGTCTTCTAACGTGGAGAAATATGGCACAAAGAAGTGGTGTTCGAAGGAGATGTGCATATAAAATATTGTAAACAGACTTGAGCCTAGAAGCAAAATGCTCTCTCGTATTTCACCACTTCCTCTGTCCTGATTTAAAAAGCACTGTCCATTGCTTAGAGAAGCTCTCCTGGAGCCTTGAAGGACTTGTAGAAATACACTTTGTATAAAAGCCAGAAAATTTACCCCCCAGATCCTCTTCTCCCTCTGCTAGATTGCTAAGGGAAGAGACTTGCACATATTTCATAAAAAAGATGAAATGTCCTCAGAAAGGGTACTTTGGAGAGAATTTGATTCATTTAAATGATTTACATTTCCTGAGACTGAGGCAGGGACTTTTCTCTGTTGACCTGGGAGTGTTTGCTGCAGATTTTCCTCCTCACGTCTAGCAAATTTTTCCTCCTCTTCCAGCCCCTGAGATGTGTGCCTTCCACCGCAGCACCTTGGAGGTGGGGCAAGCAGCCTCTAGTTTGTTGCTTTTTACCATCTTGCCCCACAAGAACAGCATTAAGACCCATGCCTTAGTATCTGTAAATTAACTCTACCTACTCCTTCTCATTAGGATCTAGCAGGGACAGGATTGGCTTTCTGGTTAATTTATTATCGGTAATAATTTTTAAAGGACCTTAGAGACCCTGGCTGAGAGCAGAACTTCATTTCGTCAGGCCACGTAGAAACATACGACGGAGGGAGAGTCCCAGTGCCAAAGAGTTTGCAGTCTGAAGAGACAGGAAAGGCAGGTAGTGAGGGAGGAAACCAACATGAAATGCGAATGCCCAGGAAAGCTAGGAGGATGCACTCAGGCTGTGAAGCTATGTGCACAAAGCGTAGCACCAGTGTGGATGCACTCATTCAGAAGTAAAATGCCTTTAGCTGGCTGTAATCTAACTGATTAGCGAGCTCTGCTACTGCTCTAGCTTTAAGGCATGGTTGGTGGCTGCTTCAATTCCTGCTTGTAGCTCTGTTCCTGTCGTGCTTGTTTAACATTCCACTTCAGTTTAACCGAAGTTGAAGCATCCAAATGTCTGTGTCTTCTAGGAATCAGTTTTACCAAGGAGAATAATTGTGATGGCTCTTTATAAGCAATGAGCTGTATGTTCATACAAGAAACCAGAGAACTGCTGACTCCTGTTTTGTTTGTTGCATCAGCAAAGGAACTAAACTCTTCCCTCCCCACATCCAAAAGCACACAGGGTAACAGGAATCCTTTCACTGTGTGCATCCTGGGAAAGCTCAGATAAGGGTTAGTTTGTGGCTGAAATATCAGGGACTAGAGTGTGTTACCTGGGAAGCTTGTGCAGAGGCACTGCTGTTTAGGAAGTAGTGTATTGTAATATGCACAGATGAGACTGATAAATTGTCCTCTAAATGAGTATTTGCAGCAAATTGTCAGGATGAGATGATTTCCCAGCATACTCTACCCAGCTCATCTGTGTGAGTGAATCTCAGAGCCATTATTTACTTACTTACATATGAAATGAGGGGATAAGATTCATTGCTTCAGGGTTTTTTTTTGCTTTTATATATACATAATTTCTCTTTCCGCGTTGCCTTCTGCCATGATGGATAATGACAGCGGCGGCAGCATTTGGCTGTTGCTGATGAGCCTACTGGTCTCATTTCTAAGAGCTAGGTAGCTTTCTGGGAAAATACTAACATTTGAATTCTGGAATCTTGTTTTCACCAAATGGAATTAATAGCCTCAGCTTTGTAGTCCTGTAGTTAGGAGAATGAACAGTTCGGTTACAAGCATGCTCCCAAGAGGGGTCTTAACGTTTTCTGTCTGGAAGATCCATGTTTAACCCTGGCTAAGGAAAGTGAGGCTGTTTGACAAATATGTATAAAGATTCATTCTGAGAGAAGCTTCCAGTCTTATTCTTCTTTTGCTTACACTATTGTAGGTCAGGAGGAAAATGATTAATGTCAGCAAAGTTCCACTGGCATAAAACTAGTGTGAGAGCAGAATCCTGCCTTAGGGTATAGTAGGAAGAGTCTGAGAAGGGTCAGCAAAGGAGTTGCGGGTGGGGGCCACTGAGGGAAGAGCAGCATGTGGAGCATCTGGCTGATGGTAACTTCTCAGAACCAATTCAAGAATAGCAACCAACTAAGCGTGCTAGTATCCCCAGTGTAAATCCAGCTAGAAACATTCAAATGCTCAGAGACTGTGGAACTCCATTCTTGTGGGGGCATAAACCATCTGTTCTATTTATATAGCTCCTGCCCCCCAAAGTATCTGAGCACATCATAAGATTTAATGAATTTACGGAAGTACACTTGAACCCCTTTAATCCAGCAACCCTGGGAAACAGAGTATGCCAGACTAAGGAATTTTCTGGGCCATGGAGGGTCAGAGGGCATGTGAGGGGGATGGAGGGAACTTACCTGATGCCGCGCTGCTGGAGACACATGTGGCTCTGAGCTCCTAGCTGCTCCCAGACACTGCCCGCCTACTGCTATGGGAACCAGGGGGAAAAACCTCCAAAGCAGCACATCACCGTCCTGCCATTGCCACAGCTGGCAGCCTATACCAGTCCATACCAGGGGTGCCCCTGTTCCGGGACACAGAGTACGGCGATTCAAGTTCCATTTTGCACCTGGGGGACTGAAAGGTTCACCTGCCCTCAAATCTACAGTGGAGCAGTGGTTTGAACACAAGTCTCCTGGGTCCCAATGCACAAGGCAATCATTTATCTCTAGTGCTGGCCCACAGGAGGTTGATATCATCCAGCACCATTACCAAAACTTCCTCTGCTTCCTGTGCTCTTAGAAGACATTAAGGGGTAAATTACAGCTAAATAACAGCACAGAACACTGAGAGCCAGGATTATGGCTGTTGCTGGATGAGGCGTTCTGGACTAGAAATGTTCAGCCTGCACAAAAAGAAGTGAGGAGCTGCAGTTTGCAGCTCTGTTCTTCAAGTAGTGGAGTATGGCCTTAGAATGCGGACCTCTTTAGAGTGACAAAGGGAAGGGTCTGGTGTTGCATGACTGGCATTGAATGATCTTTACTAGAAGTGAACTGGTAAATGAAACTGCTCGGGCAGTTAGTGAGATTTGGTTCTTCAGGTTTTAAAGAAAATGTGTTCTTCTTCGAGTGTCCCCATGGGTGCTCCACAATAGGTGTCGGGCTCGCCCGGCGCCGCAGATCGGATCTTCCAAGCAGTTTCTGCCGGACCGTGCATGCGCCGGCGCGCGCTGCTCCCTTGCACGCTCCTGGCCACGTGCGCGATCCGGTCCCCGCCAGTTCCTCTTAACCGCCGTCAGCTGCAGACGGAATCTGAACTAGGCTAAGGCCAAGTTAGCGTATTCAATGGTTTTAACTGTTTTTTCTTTAAAGTTTTCAAGTTCTTAGGCTACTGCAAGTTAGCCAGTTGTTATTTTTCAAAAAAAAAAAACAACAAGCGGGACGGCATTCAGTCCAGTCCCAGTAACAAGCGGAACACCGGAGGCCAGGAGCCTAGGGCCATCAGCGCTCCTGCCGTGGCAGGCCATCGGAGAAGGGGAAAAACAGCACAGAGAAGGTGCTAAGTACCCGTTAACAACTGAAAGACTCACCAACAATGTCCTCTTCAGGATTTAAGAAATGTGAGTCCTGCCGAGAGGCAATGCCAGCGTCTGATGGGCACAGTCACTGCATAAGGTGCCTGGGGGAGTCCCATGTCACGCAGAAATGCTCCTTCTGTGCAAAACTAACAGCCAGAGCAAGGAAGGACAGGGAGATGTGGCTTAAAATGCTGCTCTTCGACAAGGCCCTCTAGCCAGACGTGCCGGAGCGGCCGCAGCAGGAGGGACCCTCCGGGGCCCATAAAAGGAAAGCCGCCTCCCTCACCCCATCAGCGCAAAAACGGAGGAAAGCCTCCCCAGCCCGATCCCTGCCAGCAGCAACAGCGAGCGGGACGGGAGGAGCGCGCAGCCCCCAGCCGCAGCAACAGCTGATCGGCGGCGGCATAGAGAGCCATGTGGAAGCGGCTCAGCCTCCGATAATCAAACAGCCGCCCCGCACCGCAGGCAGGGCGGCGGCTAAACAAGCGCCGGTACTGGCGGCACCGCAAGCAGCGGCACCGACCCCGGGGAACCGGCAGTGCAGAGCGCGCAGGCACGCAGCCTGCAGGCACCGGAGGACACCGCCCGTGCGGCACCGCCCATGAGCATGCCGAGCACGGCGCGGACGGGGCAAAGATCCCCTACACGCCAGGGGGCGGAGTTACCTCCTCAAGGGAGGGGGAAGGCTGCACACAAAACGAGGCACCGCAGCCCCTCTCCAGACAGGGCTGCGGAGTTGCTTTCTTTCAGCCCTCCGCTTATGCTGCAGACGCCAACCAGAAGGCAGGGGTCCCCCCTAGCCTACCCGGAGCCCCCGTCTCCATTTTTACAACCAGCCTCGCCCTGGCTGGGACCACCTTCACCCTTCCTGGGGTTTGAGCCGCTGGAATACTATCCAAAATCGCTCTCTCCAGTGTCCCAGATCTCTCGACGATCTCGCTCCCCCAGACGCAGAGGGTATGCACCAAGGGAGTGGTCTAGGTCACCTTCCCAAGAACAGTGCCTGTACTGCCATGGTCGTCCCATCACGCGGGGCATAGACACCACCGGCAATCTACCAGGGAAAGATCCCCACAGACGATCTCGTATCCCCGAGGGCAATCGCGAACGGGGACAGAGACTCAAGTATCTCAGGGGGGACTGGTTATGGAACACCGAGATTTTCCCTCGCAAGCCTCTAGCGAGAGGGTGTACCATCACCAACAGGAACCGGAAGCGTCCAGAGAGGCGTACCCCAGTGGTTCCTCGCTCTACTCCCCGAACGAGGCTACGGCCCCGGGGGACGTCCATCCTCCGGACGATCTCAAACAGTTTCAAGAGCTGTTTAAGAGGGTGGCCTTCACGCAAGGCATCCAGACAGCAGAGGTGCAAGAGAAACACCATAAGCTCCTCAAAAATCTGAGACCTCCGGCCTCCTCCAAAATAGCAATACCGCTTGATGAAGCAATCTTGGAGTCCGCCACTATGATATGGCAGACCCCTGCGACTATTCCGCCTGTCCACAAGAGAGCGGATAAGAAATACTTCGTGCCAGCGAAGGGCATGGAGTTCCTGTTCAGCCACCCACAACCAAATTCCTTGGTGGTGGAGTCGTCGCAACAAAGATCAAAGACATCTCAATTCAGGACAGGGGGAACAGACAAAGATGCCAAGAAGCTAGAGCTGTTCGGCAGAAAGGTCTACTCCTCCTCCACTCTACTGTTGCGAATGGCAAATTACGCAGCGCATTTAGCGAACCATCATTTCGACAACTACACTAGGTTAATCTCCCTCATGGACTCGCTTCCAGAGGACAAGAAACCGGTGCTCAAGGCCATCGTGCAAGAAGGCTACGCGGCCTCGAGGACGGGAGTTCAGATCGCCCTGGATGTTGCAGACACAGCAGCACGTTCCACAGCTACGGCAGTGGTGATGCGAAGGGAGTCCTGGCTCCAGACTTCGGGTATACCGAGGGATCTGCAGGCAAAGATAGTCGATCTTCCCTTCGACTCGCAGAAGCTGTTTGCTGAATCAACTGACTCGGTCCTTCATTCCAGTAAAGATTCAAGAGCCACACTTAGGACCCTGGGGATTTACACCCCTCCATACAGAAAGAAAAAGTACTACCCTCAACAAAGACTGTACCAGTACCAGCAACAGCGTCCCCAGTACCACAGGGGTTACGAGCAAGGGCGACATCAACAGCACCAGCAGTACAGAACTCCCAGGCGACGTTCACAACAGAGCCGTGTGTCCTCGGGGCAGGGCCAAAGGCCACAAGTTTGACACACAGATCCAGGGCTGCGCCATCACTACCATCGCACAAGGTCATCCGAAGCGGCTATTCCACCATCGCCTCCGACCATTCTACGACCAGGGGCAAAGGATCACCACAGACAAATGGGTGCTGGAGATCATAGCCACGGGGTACGCCATCCCCTTCCAGTTGCTCCCACCGCCACGACCTCCACCCAGGCCCCACCTCCAGGAGGCCTCCCATGTAGCGAGGCTCAAGCAGGAGGTAGACCATCTCATGCTCATAGGGGCAGTGGAAAGAGTGCCGGAGCAACTGCAAGGAAAAGGGTTCTATTCGAGGTACTTCCTCACGGAGAAAAAGACAGGAGGCTGGAGGCCCATCTTAGATCTTCGAGGCCTCAACCGGTACCTGCGCAAGCAACGCTTTCGGATGATCACAGTTGCCTCCATCCTTACGGCACTGGACGATGGAGATTGGTTCGCAGCCCTCGATTTACAAGACGCGTATTTTCACATAACTATCCACCCGGCTCACCGGCGATTCCTCCGGTTCATGGTAGGCAAAGAACATTTTCAATACAAGGTCCTACCGTTTGGCCTCTCCTCGGCCCCCAGAGTCTTCACCAAGACCTTGGCAGTGGTGTCAGCCTACCTGCACAGATGGAGTATTTATATTCCAGTATCTGGACGACTGCCTACTCAAAGGGGCCTCGAAGGAGGAGGTACTATGCATGATACGCGTCACAGCAGGCACGTTCTCTTCGCTTGGCCTGGTTATCAATCTGGCAAGATCAAAGATAGACCCCACACAGGACATAGAGTTCATAGGGGCACGCATAAATTCTATTACAGTGAGAGTATATCTACCAGAGACTCGCTTTCGGGCCATCGGCTCCCTCGTGCAGGTCATCACCTTCAGCCCTACGGTGCCAGTCCTGACATGCTTACAGCTGCTGGGCCACATGGCAGCGGCGACGTTCGTAGTACAGAACACCAGGTTACACATGCGCAGCATGCAGCACTGGCTGGCGAGCGTATACAAAGCGGCAGCACACACCGTTCCCAGGGTGGTGTTGCCCACAGCAGAGGTGCGCAAATCCCTGCAATGGTGGGTAAACCCCAAGAACTTGCTAACAGGCGTACCCTTCCACCAACCACAAATATCATTTTTTCTTACTACAGATGCCTCCCTCATAGGGTGGGGAGCACACATGGGCGAAGAGGTGACTCAAGGTCTGTGGTCCTCCATGGAGCAGTCACTGCACATAAATATACTGGAGCTCAGAGCAGCGTTCAACGCCTGCAGACACTTTCGAGACCATATACAAGGCAAAGTCGTCGGGATCAGTACAGACAATACCTCCACCATGTTTTATATAAACCGGCAAGGAGGAGCTTGGTCCCGTGCCTTATGTGCGGAAGCAGTCCGGTTATGGAACTGGTGCATCGCCAACAATATAATCTTGAAAGCCTTGTACTTACCAGGCGCTCACAAGGTGAAGGCAGACCAGCTGAGCAGGCGTTTTGCACTCACGCACGAGTGGCAGATCCGTCCCGATCTGCTACGACCGATTTTCCATGCATGGGGTTTTCCCCAGATAGACCTGTTTGCCACTCAACACAAGAAGAAGTGCCCACGATTCTGCTCCAGGGCAGAACTGGGATGGGGGTCCCTGGGGGACGCGTTCGCGATCTCGTGGAGGGGCCCCCTGCTTTACGCTTTTCCTCCCACAGTGCTTATCCACAAAGTCTTGCAGAAAGCCAGGAGGGAAGGAGCCTGAATGATCCTGATAGTCCCAACGTGGGATCGACAGCAATGGTTCCCCCTACTCCTGCGCATGTCGGACCGTCCACCAATGCCTCTTCCGGTGGCGCCGGATCTGCTCATGCAAGCCCAGGGGTCCATAGTTCATCCGCACCCCCAAGGCCTGCGACTACAAGCGTGGTTAATCCATGGCTCAGCTCCCTAGAGAGCGCATGCACAGAGGAAGTGCAGCAAGTCCTAGAAAGTAGCAGGAGAACTTCCACCAGGAAGACCTACAAGCAGAAATGGACTCGCTTCACGGCTTGGTGTGCTACCAAACAGCTGGCCCCCCTTTCGGTGCCTATTCCTGTGATATTAGAGTATTTACTGGACCTCAAGAGAGGAGGACTCTCACTATCCTCGTTAAAGGTCCACCTTGCCGCCATTTCGGCGTTCAGACACAAGGAGGAAGGGCACACGGTGTTCGCCCATCCCATGGTTACCAGGGATGGGCGAACCTATACCCCCCTCGGAAACCGCTTCCACCTTCGTGGAACTTGGACCTGGTGCTTAACGTGCTAACGGAACCACTGTTCGAGCCCTTGGCCACGGTTTCCCTCCGCCCCCTTACGATAAAGACGACCTTTCTTCTCACAATTACGTCAGCTCGCAGGGTGAGCGAGCTTGCGGCAGTTATGGCAACGCCACCCTGCACTGTTTTTTCCAAGGAGGCGGTAACCATACGGCTGCATCCAGCCTTTGTTCCCAAGGTTTCTTCTGAGTTTCACATTAACGAACCTATTATTTTACCCTCGTTTTATCCAAAGCTTCATAACTCTAACAAAGAGGCGCGCTACACCTCCTGGACGTGAGGAGGGCGCTAGCCTTCTATATAGACAGGACCAAGTCCTTCTGGAAAACGGATAGACTCCTAGTCTCTCTCGCTCCCAAATCGAAAGGAGAAGGTCTCTCTTCGCAGAGAATCTCGAAGCACATCGTATCCTGCATAAAAATGTGCTACGAACTCAAAAAGACTCCTTTATTGGCCACTCCCAGGGCTCATTCCACTAGGGCCGTGGTGGCATCAACAGCCTTTTTCAAGGGCGTTGCGCTAAAAGACATTTGCAGAGCGGCAACCTGGTCATCCTATGACAGCTTCACCAAACATTACGCCCTTCACAGGGTATTCCAAGAGGATACCCGTCTCTCGACAGCGGCCCTCTCGGGGACAAGCTGCACATAATCCGATTACCCACCTCCTATCTTGGGTTACTGCTGGGTAGTCACCTAATGTGGAGCACCCACAGGGACACTCGAAGAAGAAAGAAAGGTTACTCACCATAGTAACGGTGGTTCTTCGAGATGTGTCCCCGTGGGTGCTCCATTACCCGCCCATCCTCCCCGCTTCGGATCTCTGTTAGTGTTTTGCAGGAGCATCCGAGGTGGTTGGTCAAGGAACTGGCGGGGACCGGATCGCGCACGTGGCCAGGAGCGCTCAAGGGAGCAGCGCGCGCCGGCGCATGCGCGGTCCGGCAGAAACTGCTTGGAAGATCCGATCTGCGGCGCCGGGCGAGCCCAACACCTATTGTGGAGCACCCACGGGGACACATCTCGAAGAACCACCGTTACTACAGTGAGTAACCTGTCTTTTTGTTCCCTTTCCTTCCTCACCTCTCTCTGAGCCCCCTGAAAATGGCCAGGGCAAACTTGGACAGCTCATAGACATGAATAATTTAATCGTCCTCTGTCTTCACTGCTGTGCATGACATGTATTAGGCATTCTATAGTTGTTAATTTAATTTCATATTCAATGTGCCTCTCAATGTCAATCCAAAGAACAAGTGGATAATGTCTGGCTTTACAGCATATATATGCTAATGACTTGTGTCAGAGAGCACGGGAAGGAGAGGCGGCTGGCTTTGTCTTTTTCCAATTAGGTTCCAAACTTGGTGGATAGATTTGTTTGTTTGTTTGTTTGTTTGTTTTTTTTTAGATTTTTATTCATTTTTCCACTCAGTTGACATAGAGCACAGAGTCTGTAAATACATTTGTCCTGTTGCTCAGATTTATAGATACATTATATTTTTTGGGGTTGGGAGGAAAAATTGGTAATTGCTGAATAATTCTTTTCAATAGTCAATCAGATTTTGTTTCAACTGTGTTTCTTTCCTGGGTTTGCAGTGCTCTGATTTATATGATTAAGTGCTTTATCTATAAGGCTTGGGTTGAAAAAAATATCCTTTGTTTGAATATAAAACCCTCCATCCTCACCACTGAATACTGTGTTGGTGGCAGATGGGTCTTCTCGACACTCAGGACTCCAGCTTCTGTCCTTCTCTTGGTTCATCTCTCCTTTATCCTGGTGTCACTGGTTCATTTCTGATTTTTACATTCCATCCAGTTTCACCAAACCTAAACTTTAAAAATGACTATCCCAAGCATTTATTTGGTTCCTATCTGCATACTATGTGGAATTTGTACAAAGTTTTAAGTTGAGACACTGAAGATATAAGGAAGGAAAACCAAACATCCTGCTGTCCTGCATCCTGTAGCTTTACCAGTTGGGAAACCAGGATTTTGTCAGGTAGGAAAGCCTAGGTACAGAGCTATATGTTGCAGGTGCATTAAGAAGTGGGAGGTTAGTGCTTTTAATTATCTCTCTACATGCAGTGAGTCCCAGCTGTGTACATCATCTTCTGCAAAACCTCTTCCTTAGCCTCTGTGGTGAACTTCATCCTTGAGGTACCAAATTCTTCCATTTACCCAATTGGATAATGCATATAAGGTCACCGTGTCCTATCTATTTGTGCCGCAACTTACCTTTTTGGAGCAGTCCTTTTTTTAAAAGCTCTCCATTATCCATGGTGAGCAGAAGACTGGGTGAATGCAGCAGGTTTAATCTGTTTTATTTGTTTAGATATTATTTTACTCCTCTCCACTCCCACCCTCCCCTCTCGGAGCTGCCTTTCAGCAGCCTAATTTGGACTGAGAGAAGGAGAGCAGACAACCTGCTCTTTTTTTTTTTTTCTTCTAACACGAACACCATTCCAGTTAAATCACTGGGCAGCAATTATGATCTTGCTTTGTATGGCCAGTGGTCCAGTCTTACAACCCTTACAAGCTTACTTTTGGCATCAGTCATGTGACTTAGGTCGCCTGGGCAATGGTGAATTTATTTTCAGGCAGGTCTAGCCGGAGCCACTGATCTCCCTATGAGCAGTGCTGGATGTGCTGCCACTCTGCCTGTGGAACAGCTTATTAAGATCCTTTAATCTGAACCTTTTGGTGCCATAAGGTGCACACTCCTATGTTTATCATACTCCTTTTTATCTCTGTCTCCCAGAATCAGATGGTGATCGCCATGGGAATTTAAGTGGAAAATCCACAGGCAACACAAAATAAGCAGTCCCTAGATTTACAGCATGTATAACATTAGTTGCCTGAATTCTGAATGGTGCACATCCCAAGTCAAACTGTCCTCACACTCTTGCAACTACAGTGACTTCAGAGAAATCATGAGAAGTACATATAAATGCCCTTTGTGTGCAGCCCTTTCTGAGGAACTTCCTGTCTTCTGGCTGGAGCAGGTGAGGTAGCCTGTGCTCCCCTTTATCATAGTTTGTTGATGGATCCCGTCAGGCAGTCTGAGGTTTGTTAGATGGGCCAGAACATAGGAGCCTTTAATTTGCTACAGCCTGTTCTTGCTTTATATATTGCGCCTTCTTTTCCCATCTAATGTGCACATACAAACTTTAAAACTCTTTCCTCTGGCTCTTTTATGCTGTTTAATTTCTCTACGCTGGTTCTTATCCCCCTTCTCCTGCACTTTAGTAATTTTTTTCTAAGTAATGACTCATCTGGATTGCCTCTGGCTCTGTGAATGTAGCAATTAACTCTAACCCTAGAACAGGAACTTGCTGGGTTGCCAGGTAGGCAGGGTCTGCAGGAGCTGATAAATCAGAATGGATCTTAGTTTATTGTCATTCCATTCTAAGATGGTTTTTGGTTTAGGATGGATGGCTGTTCACTGTGTAAAGTTTTACAGGTTCTCAATATGACTAAAATATTCCAGCACTGATGAGTTTTTTTTTATTTGTTTTTCAGAGTTGCTGGGAATATCACACAACTCAGTGGGAGATGTGTGCTCAGCAATTCGTTATATGTAGCGGGGGGTGGGGAACCTATAGTCTGTGGGCCAGATGTGGCTTGCTTTGATCTGTGATGCTCAGGGCTTCCCCGTTCCCTGGGAATCCATGGCCAACAGGAGCATTGGTGCGCGGTACCCGAAAGGAATTCTTCATTGCAGCAGGCAGAGCCACCAGCAGCCCCTTAGGAACTGTGCCAGGTAGATGCCCCCTCCCTTGCAGACCCACCCAGCCTTCTCCTGCAGCCCCATCCCTCCTGCTCAGACCCTGCAATTCCTAGAAGAGTTAATCTTGCTCTGGGAAATCCTGAGCCATGGGGCTGGAGCTTGGGGAGGTGGTGAGACTGAATGTCTTCTTGTTTTGTTTCTCAGCTGGGGACCACATCTGTGAGGGTTTTTTTCCTCCTCACTTGGGGACCAGGTCAGTGAGGGTTTTCGATTTTGGAGTTCTTTTTGCTTCTCATTTGGGTGCAGTGCCCAGTAGATTTTGTTTGTGGGTCAGTGGCCCCCGATCCAAAAAAGGTTCTCCGTCCCTAAAATATGGTCTTATGGTTTTAGCTAAAAAATGTTTAGGGTAGAATTAGAACAACTGCTATTATGCTGATGGTTTTTCTTTATGTTTATAATTAATTACACTGGCATTCAGCCAGACTTAATGTTCTTTTATGTCACCGAGAAACATTACATTCCAGCTTAACCGTAGAAAGGACCTTGGGAATCTTATTAGCGTTACATTATAGTCACAAACAAGCTAGCCTGCGTGCTAGTAACGAAAAAATAAAACTGCCATTGTAAGCCAGAGTTTGAAAGCTTGCAAAGAGCGTTGAGGTTTGGGATTGATGTCATGCATGGGAACATTCAAAGCAGGACTTACTCCAGAAACCAGGTGCTGACAAAAAACACCCTTTAATTTATCAACTAGCATCAGAGACGATAATGCAAAGAAAGTCTCAGAAGCAGGGCGATGCAGCTCCATTCAATCTCTGTAGCCAGGGCCCTACCAAATTCATGGCCACGAGAAGCACACCATGGATGTTTTGTGTGTGCTTTTACCCTGTATACTAGAGATGTCACAGGGGAGACCCTCATTTCTCAGTTGGGGTTCTTCACCCAAAAGGGAGTTGGGGGTGGTGGTGGAAGAGAGGGTGCCACAAGGTTATTTTAGGGGATTATGTTATTGGCACCCTTAATACTTTGTGGCTTTCGGAGCCAGGTGGCCGAAGAGCACCAGCTGGGGGTCAGGCACCCAGCTCTGAAGGTGTCGCACTACCAATAGCAGCATAGAAGTAGGGGTAGCAATAATGCAACCCTCTGTACAACTGTCTTGCTAACCCTTCCCCCCACCCCCAATCTTTCTTGTGTCAGGACCCCCTACAATTACAACACTGTGAGATTTTAGGTTTAGAAAGCTGAAATCGTGAAATGGATGATTTTTAAAACCCTAGGGCCATGAAATCGGTGGGTCCCTATTTATAACATTGAAGGCACCCTGCTGAAGGAACTGTTGAAAATGCATAAACAAAATGAAAAATCTTCCTACAGATGATCAGGGGCAATGATGATTTGACAGAACATTTTGTGTTTTCCTAAGTGATTTTCACAAAATGCTGATGGAGCGAGTGCGACAGGAGTAAAAACAAAACCAGACTCCAAAGACCCATCCTCTCCACCCCCACCAGTAAATTAATGATATTGATGTACTTGGTGCTTTTTAATCTATACGGCTTTACTGCAGTGAAACTGTCACGCGACTGAGCTAATCAGGTGTGGTCTGTGTTCTCCTTATTGCCTGTGGAGAAATTTATTCTAACCACGTTCAGAAAGGAGACCCCCTGCTGCGCTCTCTCATGCCAGTGTAACTGTGTTAACTTGAATAGAATTATTTAGGGGGTTATGCTAGTGTGACTCAGATCAGAGGTTAGCCCTTAAAGGGTTGTATGAGGTTTAGGCCAGTGTGTAACATGCAGCATGTCAATCCTCATTTCACCTTTGTTCCCCCTCTTTCTGGCAGTAGGGCCTGTGTCTAGTGAACCAGTGTGATTAGTAGGTAGTCCATCATGTCCAACAATGATGTCTTGAGCTTGCACAGGCTCATCAGTTGTGCACTTGCATGTGGCTGAGGAGCCCAAGCTTTGAACAGCATGGGCATTCACAGTGGGGGCAAGGGAATTGTCCTGGCTCTGTTGGTGCGGCTGCTGCTGTTGCTTTCTTCCTCTCACGAGCATCAATGAGGCATACGCGTCGCTGCTCTTCAAAGTTGTCATACACATGTCGTACCAGTGTGATTACTCCAGAGGCTAAATACCCATTTGGCTTGATTGAGTTAAGGCCTCAGTTACAAAGCTGAGCTCCTCATTATGCCCAAAGTTCTGTGGCTTGATGTAGTCCTGGTACATGTGCTCTTTTCGATCACACAGCTCTTCCAATTCTACAGGTTGAAACTCTCACACCCACAACACCTGTAATCCAGCATGATTTTGGTTAGCTATTTGATCAGTTATCCTGGGTGTGTCCAAGTTTCCCACACTTCCATAAAGTTTGTTTACAGCCACCAGTCCTGGCTCTCAGTGATCTGTGCTGTTATTTAGCTCGAATTCACCCCAACTGTCTTCTAAGAGCCCAGGAAGCAGTGGCAGTGTTGGTAATGCTGCCAGACAATACCAGCCTCCTGTGGTTGGCAGTTCTCTCATCTGGCACCTGTCAGGTCTTGAGGGTGCCAGATTAGAGAGGTTCAACCCATACCACACCAAAACTCACTCAGAACTCAAGACCTTTCTATATCATGGAGTCTGGTTACCTCAATTAAGTCTTTTTTACCAGCATTTTCCTGTATATAAATTATAGTCTGTATGATTTAAGTAGGTAGAAAGGCTGGGAATTTTGTGATTTTGATTTGCCAAACAGAGGCAGTGAAAGAAAAGGTAGATCGATACTGTAGTGGCCTGGCTGGAGTGCTTCATTGCATAGTGAAAGGAGTACTGCTGTAACAAGTGACAAATGAGCATTACAAACCATGGATTAAATGTTGCCTTATTGGCAGAAAGCTCATGAGAGGGGAAAAGTGACTACGCAGAGCAATTCACCTTCCGGAGTTATTGCCACCTCTTGCTCCTTCAGGAGAGAGCCGACCTAGAACTCTGCCAAACTGGAGGAAATGGGATCTCAACCTTTTGAAATTCCTGATGTTCCATCCTGATCACTCCCTCCCTGGCCCCCCACCAGTATCACTCACTTAGGGGCCAGGCTGCCGAAAGCCCCCTCTCCTGGGGACGTGTACTCTTGGAGGGAGGGAGTTGAACAACAAGTCAGGATTGCATGTTACAAAACCCCCAAAGGGTGACGGGAGCATCTCATGGAGAGTGGCCATCCCTGGAGCTGACATGGCTCTTACTCCAAACAGCCCCTTTCTCTCCCAGAACTGTCAAAACCATTCCATGCAGGGAAGCATGCTGCTGAGTTTGAGAGTGCTGGTGGTCCCAATGCCGCCAATATCCTGCTCTTTTGCAAAGAGGAGCACCTGACTGATGAACCAGACCTGGCTAAGAGATCTGCATTGCAACACAGAGCATTTAGAGTCTGTCTGGTCTCTTTCCATGACTCAGAAGTTCAGCATCACTAATTAATCTATAAAACAAAGCAGCAGAAATGTAGCACTTTAAAGACTAACAAAATGATTTATTTGGTGATGAGCTTTCGTGGGACAGAACCACTTCTTCAGATCAATTTCTGTCCCACGAAAGCTCATCACTGAATAAATCATTTTGTTAGTCTTTAGGGTGCTACCTTTCTGCTGCTTTGTTTTGTTGGAGTACAGACTAACACGGCTACCTCTCTGTTACTATTGTTAATCTATAGTCGTTGAAAGTTTCCCCCTCCCATCCCTTCTTTCTTAATGTGCAACAGGACTCAAATGTGTGGCTCTGGGATGGCTAAATATGAATTGTCAACTGCTCAGTTTTGCCTTCCAGTATGGATGGATAAATGTCATGGACATTACATTCTGTTGTGAAAGCCTGTGAAATGTAACTTCTGTGTCTTTTAATGGAGCTTCCACATTCTAAGTACAGAAGTTTTACAGAAAAAACTCAACTGCCTATTACTCACAAAGTGAGGCAGGTCTCAGTAGTACCAGCTACTCCCTGGGTGAGTTGTGGGAATCCTCTGCACTACTCCAAATTGTGCCCTGGCCACTTTACAGGGCAATAAAACTTCATTCTGCTTACAGTTCTCCAGCCTTCCCAGGCATGACTCTGATCTCCAGGTGGTGTGAGCCAGTAATAGCTCTGAAGCCAATAGAGTCACACCCGTGTGAAAACTTGGTAAGTGAGAGGAGACTTAGGTGTTACTTTTCTTTTCTCTTCCTAATTCCTCACTGCTTCTCGACAGCCTCCTTTTTTTCTTTTAGTCATCTGCTTTATTACAGTGAAAGTGAAACTGTTTCTGAACCACCTGGGCCTCATTCACATCAGTGGAGTTACAGTGGCACAGAATGAATTCCAGGGCAAAGTGGCAGTTAGTCGATAGATCTAATATAAAAGCAACATGTCTGTAGGGTTAGGGGGATACAGTGAGTGGAATATGTTATCCATGTAGATACCATTTTGACCTCTCCACTCCAAAGGCTGCTGCCTATATGTTGCCAGCGATTAGTTCTTAGTGTCTTCAGTGATCAAGTAGTCCTTTTTTATCAGGACTTCAATAGAGGGAGTGCTTACCTAGGGTTTAAAACTAGGGAGTGTGTGGAGTTTTAAGAAGTCAGTGGGACAGGTCTTGGGGTTTAGCAGAACTGTATCAAGCTCATCCCAAGCCTGCTCTCAGATAGCCCGATTCAGACAGAAGTTAGAGCAGCTTTCTGATCTGCTGTGATTTGCTGCAACAGTCCCAGGGAGGCAAAGTGGCAAATATGATCTGGTGAAAACAGGAGATGCGCACCCATGGCTCTTACCTTGATGTGCCCTATGGTAGCAATAGGAACATGGGATGGTGTGAGAGTCTTCATGCCATATTGATCCCATCGTAGAGTTCCCCTTCTCTGAAGTGATCATCCTGGGGTGACACCCACACGCCCAGTGGTCTTTGAGATGTCTCTAAGTGCCATGGGGGGACAAGCTCATAGATCACGAACTGACCTGTGAATAAATAATGTTCACAGTTACTCAGAATACTAAAATGTGGGTCCATTTGAATGTAATGGCTGATTTGGTTTATGTAACACATTTTCTGGGCTGATCATGAATAGTGCCAAAAATTAATCTCTCAGTGCTCCCTTGATGCTAGATGCAGTGAAGAGAGTTGTCCAAGGTCACATGAGTAGGCTGCAGCAGAGTTGGAGAGAGAGCCCAGGACCTGTGCTTCGTACCAGGTTCTCTTCTGTGATTAGTGGATAGATTATTGGACTGGGATACAGAACACCTGAGTTCGTTCTTACCGTGTGGCCTTGTTCAAGTCACATCTGCTGTTTGTCCTCCCATCATTCACCTGTCTGAGCTATTGGGATATAAATGCTTGGGAGTTGATTTTTCTTACTGTTTATGTAGTGCCATCACAATAGGACCCTAATCTTGGCTAGTGCCTCTAGGTGCTGCTGTAATACAAATAAGTAGAGTGATCATATTTCCCTAGGCCAAATATTGGGTACCCTGGGGGCGGGGAGGGGGGCGGGGCAGCTCTCTGGCTGTGCCTGCCAAGCAAGGGCAGCGCCCGGGCTGCCCCACGCCACAGGGTGTCGGAACAGGAATGTCGCCCCATGGGGGAGCTTGGAGGTTGCAGGGGCAGTTGCCCTGCAGAAGCTGGTGGGGGGTGGGGCGCCAGCTGCTGCACACCGCTGGGCTCCAGGAATACTACAGGGACAATCCCTGTTGGGGGGAGCTGGACTTCCAGCTGCCCCATGACTGGGGGTTCTGGCAGCTGTGCTGCTGCCACATGGGATAGTTCCCCAGCTGCGGGGGCTCCCCAGCTGCAAAGGCGGCTGCCCCGCAGAGGGTGTTGGGGAGAGGGAGCAGCTACATGGGTGGGTGTCCTGTGGTGGGGATTGGGCTACCTTCCCGCACTGGTCTCCTTGGCTGCAGGAGCAACTGCCCCGTGGAAGAGCTGCCCAGCACTGCTGGGGCACCAGGTCCCCCTTAAAATCTTAGGGGGAGACAAAACACACTACCTTACCCCCCACCTTACCCTCCTCCTCCTCATCAACAACCATCGGCTCAGCGTCCATTGGCGTCCGATGCCTCCCTGACTATTTCCTTCCACCTTTCCCTGTCCAGTGCGGAGTGGCTTAGTTCCAGCAGACTAACTGTGCACCGATCTACTACTTCATCTACCCATTCTCTGTGGGGTCTGCCTCTCCTATTCGAACCGTCCATTATGCTGAATACCAGGGTCTCAATTTTTCGTTCATCGTTCATTCTGCAAATATGCCTGAATAGAACATACCCTGCCTTGCCTCATGGCAGGGCCCCCAGCTCCATCTCCTGCTGCTGCCTGTTCTGGCCAGTCAGTACATGCTGCACGTGCCAGCTGGTTAATGTAGCTGCGCTGACTTGGGGAAAGGGTGTCTCAGCAAGGGAGTGAATATGTGGGACAATTAGCTTTTTTTTTTTTTTTTTTTTTTTTTTAAAAAGGTGGGACACCTGCCTAAAATATGGAACTGTCTGGGTGAAAACAGGGCGGATGGTCACCCTGTAAGTAAGCAATGCTAGAGCAAGACCATTCTTAGTTGTTTTGTTTCTTTTAAAATGCTTATGCCCAACTTCTCCTGCTCTAGAAAATTTGCACAGAGCTCTGTGGATTTCGCTTCCATTTACCACTGTACAGATGGATCCAGCCCTCGTGTCTTGTCGGTTACAACATAGCAGGACTCTCTCACCACTTCCCACTTAGTTTTAAATCATCAAAGATGGGGTTTGGGGAAGATTAGGTAGGCTCCTTATCTCTCTAATGCAGCACACAAACACTGTCTAGAAAGGATATTGGTCCAAATTTGCTTCTGCTGTAGCTCAATGGCACTATTCCAGGGCTGACTTTAGCCTGCTGTTGTCTTAAAGCATGTGCCCATTAATGTCATGTACACAGCTTCTCTTCAAAGCATTGTAATTTAAAGTTAAATAGTCTGGCTGCCTGGGTAATGCGTGTTGACACTCAGAAGTCTGTCTTCCAAATGTAGTAAGTGAAAATATAACCCATGCCAGAGTCACTGGAGGGTCAATAGAGAATAAAGGCAGTAATCAATCCAAAGCCTAATTAAAGGCAGGGGTGTCAGGAAATGGTAAGCAATTCAACTGCCTGACACTCACTTCTCTAATTGGACTAGGGCTCTTTATAATTGCCCCACTCCTATCTCCATACTCCCCAAGTCATGATAGCCAGAGCCCATTGTGGTTTTCAGTATACCCCCTTTGTGTAGTACAGCTGTGTCTCCTCCTCACTGTGCCAAATTCTTCCAACTGCAAGGAGGATCTAGTCAGAGAGGATCCATTAGGAGTGGTATGGATACCTGTGTATCTTTCCCTGTTCATACCATTTCTTTAGGCTTCTCTCTTCTGTGAAACTCACAAGAATTCAGATTTTTTTAAAACTTATAAATAGACCTCCTAAGATGTGCACAGGCATAAACTGCGTAACTGCATGATCCTATTGCTGAATTCCTTCTGTTTATTACCCTCACTTGTTGTACCATCTAAACGTTAGATTCAGGGCAGGGACCAGACATCTTCCTGTTGGCTCAGTAAAATGCCTTGGATGCTTTTGGTAACTGTATAACAACATTAAACAGACCAAACTAAGGAAGCTATAATGTTGCTCAATGAAAGGGGCGGCTTTGGTTCTTCAGAAGTTCTCTCAGACTTGCCTTGTTGTTTCCCTCTTTGTGAGGAGGAAGGAGGGGTCAGAAAGAATCCAGTTTAACTAAATGCAGGACACTTTTTTTTGGATTTATAGAAGAGGAACTTAGATGGCCAGTGTGAGGCGTGTGAAAAGAACAACTCAAGGATGATCATAACAAAAAAGCAGTCAAGTAGCACTTTAAAGACTAACAAAATAACTTAATTTATTAGGTGAGCTTTTGTGGGACAGACCCACTTCTCCAGACCATAGCCATACCAGAACAGACTCAATATTTAAGGCATAGAGAACCCAAAACAGTAGTCAAAGTTGACAAATCAGAAAAAAATTATCAAGGTGAGCAAATCAGAGAGCAGAGGGGCGGGGGGGCGGGGGAGGTAGTCAAGAGTTAGATTAAGCCAAGTATGCCAAAGACCCCCTATAATGTCCCAGAAAATTTGCACCCCAGTTCAAACCACGTGTTAGTGTGTCAAATTTGAATATGAGAGAGAGTTCAGCAGTTTCTCTTTCCACAGCAGACTGAAAATTCTTCTTCAATGAGATGCAAACTCTTAAGTCATTAACTGAATGGCTCACTCCATTGAATGTAGACTAACTGGTTTGTGGATCAGGAACATTTTGATGTCTGTTTTGTGCCCATTATTTCTTTGTCTGAG
This sequence comes from Carettochelys insculpta, assembly GCF_033958435.1. Lineage (NCBI taxonomy): Eukaryota > Metazoa > Chordata > Testudines > Carettochelyidae > Carettochelys > Carettochelys insculpta. Next base: position 67,098,914 of record NC_134139.1, on the reverse strand, counting down.
AGAGTTTGAAGTCTGTCCAATATACAAAGCATCTGGGCATTGTTGGCACATGATGGCATATATGATGTTAGTTGAGGAACATGAGAATGTGCCCCTGATTCTGTGAATAACCTGGTTAGGTCCAGTGATGGTATTGCCAGACTAGATATGTGATAAATAGATAAAAGTTCATAAACTTGAATTACCCACCAGGAGAAATAAAAAAAAAAAATCAACAGGGCCAGATGACTACCCAGAGACCAGCTACTCCAAGATAGGCCCAAAAAAGCCAAGAACAGAACACCACTGGTCATCAGCTACAGCCCCCAACTCAAACCACTGCAACGAATTATCAAAGACCTACAACCTATCCTTAATCAGGATGCCACACTCCAGAAGGCCCTAGGTGACAGGCCTGTTCTCTCCTACAGACGACCTCCCAACCTTATGAGGATTCTAACCAATAGCCACAATCTATACCACAGGAATACCAGTCCTGGGACTTTTCCTTGCAACAAAGCCTGCTGCCAGCTTTGTCCATATATCTATTCTGGTGATACCATCGCTGGACCTAACCAGCTTATTCACAGAATCACGGGCACATTCTCATGTTCCTCAACTAACATCATATATGCCATCATATGCCAACAATGCCCAGATGCTTTGTATGTTGGACAGACTTCAAACTCTCTCAGACAAAGAGTTAATGGGCACAAAACAAACATCAAAACATTCCTGATCCACAAACCAGTTAGTCTACATTTTTAATGGAGTGGGCCATTCTGTTAATGACTTACGAGTTTGCGTCTTGGTGAAGAAGAATTTTCAGTCTGCTGTGGAAAGAGAAACTGCTGAACTCTCTCTCATATTCAAATTTGACACATTTACACGTGGTTTGAACTGGGATGCAAATTTTCTGGGACATTCTGGGGGTCTTTGGCATACTTGGCTTAATCTAATTCTTCACTACCTCCCCCGCTCCTCTGCTCTCTGATTTGCTCACTTTGATAATTTTTTTTGATTTGTCAACTTTGATTACTGTTTTGGGTTCTCTATGCCTAAAATATTGAGTCTGTTCTGGTCTGGCTATTGTCTGAAGAAGTGGGTCTGTGCCACAAAAGCTCACCTAATAAATTATTTTGATAGTCTTTAAAGTGCTACTTGACTGCTTTTTTGTTTTCATAGTATATAAACTAGCATGGCTCCCTCTCTGTTACTGTTCAAGGATGATGTGCCACAAACAGATGAATAAAGGAAGTGCCCTTTAACATATGGCAACTTGTGGTAACCTTTATTGAAATCCAAAAACAATCTTCCCATGTTGAGATCATACCTGTCCTAAATTTCATATGCATTGACTAATACTTGTGTTACTTTCAGTGTGGCTGTGCTGTATATTCCAATTAAATGTTGTGACACAGCAAGCCAGCAAACTCAGTCCTGTCTACAATGCAAAGAAGGATTCCCCAGGGCATTTCAATAGCTCAGAAAGAGGTCTTTGGGGGAGGTTTTCAAAAGACAGGGAAACGCATCACTCAACAAAAATCAGTGGCCATTGGATCTCTAACACTCAGTTGCGTATTTGGAGACTTTCTCTTTATAGTTACTGTCCAGTCCTGTATGACAGAGAAAAGTAAGTGTGCAAATTCGTCCTGAATTCTGAATCTCTGATCCTTGAAGGAAGACGAGAAATTAGCTAAGATGGGATGTAGTGCTGTCTAGTCGCAAGCACTGCAAGTTCAGCTATTGCTCTCCATGGCCTTGTCTGCATGGCAGTGCTGTTTGGAAAGATATTTCAAAATACAATAGTCCCTTGAGTTATGTGAGGGTTGTGTTCCCACGCAGCCTCGCATAACTTGAATTTCACGTAAGTTGGGGGGCGGTGAGCCATGTATGGGGGTGGTGAGCCGGAGCCGCCAGTGAGGGTGGTGAGCCAGAGCTGTGCTCTGGTAGTGAGCCAGGCCAAGGAGGCTTGAACCAGATTTTTTTTAGCAGACTTGCTCTCCTGTACCTATTCATTAAAGGGAGAACATTGAAACCACTCACAAAATCTCCAGCAAACAGCACTACTAAGAGTGTTTTCTGTATGCCCACAGCCGTGTTTGAAACAGTGTTTCTTTGTGAGTTAAAACACTTAGGATTGTCTCCACTGGTTTAGACATGAGGTTTGGAAAACTCCACAGATCTGTCTGTCTCTCACCTTCTCTGGCTTCCTGCAAATTGCAAGCCTCACCGTAAAGCATTATTTATCGTTAACTGGTCTGTGGCATACAATCTTCCAGCATGTTGGCATTCCCAGCATCCATCAGCAAGAACGATCAGAAGTAAGGGGAAGCGATTGGACCCCCATTTCACTATGATAAGTACTGTGAAGAGAACATACGTTGTTGCTCCTTTATCTGGGAGTCTCTGCTGCTTATTAACTCAACATAATCACCTATGTCTTTTCATTATTAAAAATGATGAGCTAATAAATACCTCCATCCCAGGGGTCAGGCCTGAGGAGGTGAGGAAGCAGGTTTAGGTGAAATCTAGAGCTCTAGACCCATTGTCCTCGACTTTTGCAGACTACTCTAGGTCTTCGGGGAATCTGATTTGTCTTGTGTACCCCAGGTTACACCTCACTTTCTTGCTTACAGAACCCGAATAAAAATACAAACATGTCACAGCACTGTTATAGAAAATTGCATTAATACAATACAGTAGTCCCTTGCATTATGTGAGGGTTATGTTCCCATGCACAACTTGAATTTTGGGTACGTCGGGGGGTGGCTTTTTTCCCTGGTGGAAAACATGTTCTGCAGCCTGGGAAGCAGCAGAAGCACCTGGAGGTCCTTTTGGAAGGTAAGTCCTGAGGTTAGGGGGGCAGTTGGGGAGGGTTAAGCCTAGCAGTGGGTTGGGGCTAAGTCAGGGCCATGCAGCCCTGTGGGGGGGTTGAGCTGGAGCTGCATGGGGGGCAAACTGGGGCTGTGTGGGGTGGGAGTGAAGGTAGGGCAGGTGGGTGTTTGAACCCAGGCTGCACGGGGTCAGGATTTTGAGTTGTGCTTAACTTGCATTAAGCACAACTTGAAATTGTGCATTTTGAGGGATTCCTGTCTCTGGAGATATACCTGTCTGATAGAGCTGGAAGGAACTGTCAGAGCTCATGGAGTCCAGCCCCCTGCACTTACAGCAGGGCCTCTCACCCTCCCTGACATATCTTTTTTAATCTATGTGCCCCAGATCCCTAAATGGCCCCCTCAAGGGCTGAACTCACAACCCTGGGTTTACAAGGCTAATGCTCTAACCATGCAACTATCCCTCCCCCCTTCTGTCTCCTTTCTACCGTAAAACTATATAATCAATTCACTGGAATATAATTATTGTAAATGAGCCTATTTTTCACTTGTGAGCCTTGTCTGAAGCTTAAGCCCCAGGCATCAGGGTTGAAGCACATATCGTAACTTTGCAGGGCCTCCTGTTATGGGGAGCCCTAGACAGTTGTCCTGCCCTTCCTGAATGCTGGCCCTGCACTTGTGACTTCTTAACCCTTGTTCCCTCTATTTGTCCATGCATGGGTGGAATAATTTTTATGTGCACTCAGGCATGTGCAGATGTGCACCTCCAATAGAAACACAGGCTGTCTGCTGTGGGTGCGGCACCTGAATCTCTCCTGGGTAGCTGCCCAAGCACTCAGCTTGTAGGGAACTCTGCTCTAAACACATCCTGTGATGCCCGCCCCCCAGGGGACTGCAGCCCCCAGACAGAGGAACGCTGATCTAGGTGAATTGAGCATCTTTTGGAAGATCTCTGGGCCGTACCCCTGGTTGAGAACCACTGCTCTAGATTGTCTGTCTTCTGGCAGATCTCCTGCTAACCTCAGTGGATGAAGGCAGTGTATGGCAGCTACTTAAATCTCAGCAGGGGAATACACACAGCTTCTGTGGGGTTAATATGTGTGTTCTGGGCTCTTATTGCAACTGACTGGGGTGTATTAGGTATTAATACAGTAAACCCTCAATTTAAAGGACTAATGGGGAGGGAGGCGTGTCCGTTATTCCCAAAAGTCCATTATATGCAAGGGTTTATCACCCACCCACTCCTGCCAGGTTCCCCCAGCCCACCCCCCAAAAAACCAAAAACTCCCCCCTGCCACTCACCAGAGCTGCCATCGCTGGAGGAGCTGCAGGACCCCACTGTGCATGGCTGAAGCTGCCCCCCTGCCCCGCTGCATGGCTGGAGTGGCCACTGTGTGGTCTGGAGGAGCCACCATGTGCTCCTCCCACCAGGGAGTGCACGAGTGCCAGTCTGCTTGCGTACGCCCCCGCACCCCCACTGGAAGGAGCACATGGAGGCTCCAGCAGAGGAGGTGGTGACTCCTCCAGGCTGCAGCAGTGGTAAGTCTCTTAACTTTTTGCGGAGGGGTGAGGGGCATGGGATAAGATGCTATGGACCCAAGTGGACCTCGGGAGCAATGGGGGAAGACGTCCGTTGTTCCTGAAGTCCGTTAATTCTGGGTTCCGTAGAGTTGAGGGTTTACTTTAATATACCTAACAAGATACTGAGGTAGACACCATCCTGAAAATTACCAGCTTTCTTTCAGCATTAGGCTAAGTGAAACCAAACACTCTTTCCCACTGTCAGATCACTAATATTACCCTGATATCTGAAATGGTTAACAGTTATGTGGGGGTGGTTTGGTTTTTTTTTAATCTCTATCTGTTTCTTCCATTAGACAGTCATGAATGCCAAATACATAGCACGTGTTTTAGTAATGTACACTAGAATGCTGAATGGCATTGTAAGTATCAGTTTATTTCCCCATTAAACCATTACTGAGAATACGTTCTTTTCTTCAAGTCAGTGTAGATGCTTTTCAGGTGGACTTCAGCTCTTCTTAATCACGGAAAATTTTCTAACAGTAATTCACTCTCCATGGTTGGTTGATCAGAGGCTTCTCTGACAAGATGGTCAACAAGGATTATGTTGGTTGGTTCCCAGTGCAGATTGCAGATAAAGATAATTACTTCTTCCCCTGTCAGGGGACATGAAGGACAGTTGATGTCCCTCCCCTGTAACAGCCCTTACCATAGTCTGAAGACTTTTCAGGACTCCTGGGTTATCCTTTATCAAGAAGTGTACAACGAATAACTACTCGTTCTCTCTAGTGTCAGAAGTATTCACTGAGGTTTCTCTTGCTTCATTTGTAGCTTTAAAAACTTCACAAACCAGCCTTCTATAATGTTGTCTTTTGTATTTTGAGAGCAGTGTTTTTTGAACCTTTTGAGGTCGTGGGACACCAAACAATAATAATATTTTATGCAGAACACCTATGAAAATTTTCTTCAATTTTTTTGTTTTGTTTTGGTCTGTCAAACAGCAACATATACAGCAAAAACAAAATGAAGTAATTTAATTAGGTATCCTAACAGTGAAGAAGTAACATTGTATCTGGTTTTAATTACAGAAAATACATACCATCAATGTATTTTTCCAAATGCTCATGGTAAACCTGTGAGTTGTTCACAGAATATAGTTTAAGAAAAACTGCTCTTGAAGGCCAATAAAATCAGGAATTTATTGTTTGGAGCACAGTACACACATATACAACACCAGTCCCAGCTCCAAAGAGCTTAATTTTCGCTAAAATACAGTGTTGAAGAAGTAATCCTGAATATTTAAACTCTTTTTAGCAGTGCTGTAGAATACTTGCTGGTTAGGATTAGCATCCTAGTTTGGGATCTACGCACATTTTCAGGTACTGAGGTCAACCCATATAGCTTCTTACATAGGGATAAAGAAGTGTTTCAAAACACCTTCTGGTTCCATATGTAGTGGTTCGAGGGTGGGAAGGGGTGTCAAGTGATGAGCATTTGAGATGTTCTGTGTGACTTTGGGCATCTTTCACAATGTGCCTACCGATGCCTCAGTTTAGAAAGCATACCTCTAACAGTGAAGCTTGTTCGTTACTTTATTATCTGCATCAAGCTCCTAGGAAGCAAGAAGCTTTAACATGTTTATTAATAATTTTATAGTAATTACCAATTGTGACTGGTTAAATTATGGCATGAGATACAATACAAAATATCCATTCTTTATAAGAATACAAGCACAGTTGCCTGGCTTATTTTTAATCTAGGAGGGAATGGAAGGGAAAGTTTCTTATCAATTTAACATTCTCAAAGACACTGACATTTCAGGAGCTAAGATAAGGCTCTTCCCAAACACACACACTTTGTCTCCTTCCCCTCCTCCCACACCACCCTCAAAAGCTATTTTCCTGGTTATTAGGAAACTTTACCCTGCACAGTTTATTTGCCACCTGGATAATTATAACTTTATAACTCCTTAGGATATTTCCACCCAAAGGCAAAGAGAGATAACTATGGTAAATGACCTATAATTCTAGGTCTTCGATCTTTCACCTTGGTATATAGTCAGTATTGTCCTCCACAAAGGAGCAGGGAAAGCCTTTACTCTGAGTAGTAAAATCTGCTAAACACTTCTACAGGTGGTTATCCAGCTTTTAGATTGGGTTAAAGTGGAAAAATACACACAAACACAATTCGTCTTTGTCTGCAGTCTGATTTATGTCAGTAGGTTTCCTCAGGTAAGGCCTCCTCATGAATAAATATCATCAGGAACGTGGCTGTGGGACCGGTGGCTGCTGATCAGTGGACAATTCCCATTACCCTCGGAAGGAACAGGAGTGGATCCCTAATTTGTGTGCCAGAGTAAATAAGGCAGATTGGGCCCGATTTTTTTGTGCAGCCATTTGCACCAGAGCAAAAGGAGTGGTGAGAGAGTGTAAAAGTGTTTCTGTTCTGACAGCATTTGACAAATATTTTTGCCATTTGAACTGGTGTAAATGACAGCACAAAGTGCAAGGCAAAAGACAACTGGGTGCTTGAAGCTGAAGTGGCAAGGGAAGGGATTTTGTCATTGTTTCCTTTTAATTTTCTGAATACTGGAAAACCCCAAATCACCCTACTGTCTGTAATGCCTCTTTCTTGCTGCACTATGTCCGAGTATTATGGAACAGGTCCCCATTGTGGAGCTCCTACTCATGAATGTTCCCATTGTACTCTCCTGGGAGTAATCAAGTGGATAAGGGTAGGCCTATAATTGGGGACTCACAGCCAAGGTGGGAGGGGGGGGCCAAGGGCCAAAGAGGCAGGGTTTAGGACAGTCCACTCACTTCAGATTGCGATGCTGAGCTCCCCCTTACTTCAGAGCCATGCGGAGTGGTGCAAGTCCTGTCTGTTATGAGGAAGAGGGCAAGGGTGAGATGCTGACATCTGCATAATTTTTTTTAAAGGCTAGAGACTCGGAGCAAAAACTGAGCTGAAGACAGTGAATTCTGGCTCCAGCCACCACTGCTGCCAAAGTAGCAGCGGCAGTGGCTGGAGCTCCAGGACCCTTTGAAATACAAACATGGGTGCAGCGGCAACATGCTTAGTGAAGATGCTCTTGTCTAAGCTGATAGGAGAGCTTTCCTGTTGGCTTAATAACTTCACCTCTGCCAGTGGCTTCTCTTGCCAACATAGTGCTGTCTATGGAGTTGTTAAGGTTGTTACACTGATATTGCCTGTGGGCACGTAGTACACATCTTGGAGTAACACAGTTATACTGAGATAAGTTATGTTGTATGTGGATCGAGCCTAACACTGAAGAAGGTGGTAAGTACGTGAGATCTAAGGATCCAGCCTTGACGACTGTAGTCAGTGTAGAGGTGAACTCAACACCAGGCCAAAGTCTACAGTCTTTGCTTGAGCAAAAGTTTGTCTTCAAAGGGAATTTTGCTTGGGTAAAGGACTCAGAATTTGGTCCAGTGCTGGAGGCCAGTCCTGCTTGTAGAGAGGTCACTGAGTGCTATTTAGTTCTTTTAAAGGTTTTGAGGAAGAGGGCAAGGGTGAATAGCTGATGTCTGCGCATTTTTTTTTCCGGAAGGCTAAAGACTCGGAGGAAAACTGAGCAGAAGACAGTGACTGGAGGTGGAATGGGCTGCTGTGGGAAAGAGTGCACAGCACAGCAGAAATCTGTGTGTTCACCATTCCCGTACATCCTGGGCTTGACTTGCTCTGAATTGCCAATTAGGTTTTCTGTTAGGGCCGACTATTAATAGTTCCAGTAGACCGGTGATTGCATTTATGGCTGGAATGCAGTGTGGGCAGCTGGACCGGCCTGAGAGAAGGTGATCTGCTACGAGTATGGCTCTGGGCTTGGAAATGTGTTATGGTGCCTTCTACAGCTAAGCTTCTAGTTCAAAGCCTACGGTTATATTTCTAGCATTTTAAATGTTGCTACTGTGATAGATGTTCAGTTTGTATTATGATTAAATGAGTATTGAACGTGCAGCAATGTGTGTGGTGTAGTGTTCAGGTTTTATGACATACTTATAAGTGGCTACGTATATGAATCTCACTTACAATCTCTTTATCGCACACCAGCAGGTAATATTTGTTTGTGCTTTATAACCGTACAGAATGTTTGCCCTGAAACTAGGAAAGTGGCCAGAAGAAATAGTCTCTTGCTCATCAAGCAGCACTATCAAAGCTAAATGGGCCATTGTGGGACATCACAATACAAGTTGCAACTTGGGAGTGTGAAGGTGCTACATGCAAATGGGCTCATTCCATCAGGACAGATTCTGAAAGAAGGAAACAAAAATAGCTATTTTTCCCCCATCTCTCTTGCTATTGGGATTCTCGCAGGGATGGAGCTACAAAATAAAAGAAGAGATCTCTGGAGATCTGACTTATTACTACCATTACTCTGTGTGTGTGTGTGTGTGTGTGTGTGTGTTGTAATAATTCTCTCATTTCTAGTTAATAAATCTTTAGTTAGTGAGTTACAGCATTGGCTATGAGCATTTTCTTTGGAGAGAGATTTAAGGTACAAACTGACCGTGGTTTCTTGAGACTGGAAGCAATTTTGATTTTTTTGTGTGTGTGTGATCTTTGTTGTATTGCAAACCATCACTAAGTCCAGCTTCCCTACCTGACAAGAGAGACTGGCATACCAGTGAGGACTGTCTGTAACCTATATCACCTGTTTGGGGTGTCTGCCATAGGGCTTATAGACCAGTGAGCTAGGTTACCTCTGTTACATACTCTGCTTGGCATTATATTCTTCTTTTATTATATTCTGCAGTAACAGCAGGGCTACGTGTACACTAGCCAAAAACTTCGAAATGGCCATGCAAATGCAAATGGCCATTTCGAAGTTTACTAATGAAGCGCTGAAATACATATTCAGCGCCTGATTAGCATGTGGGCGGCCGTGGCTCTTCGAAATTGACGCAGCTCATCCAGACGGGGCTCCTTTTCGAAAGGACCCCACCTACTTCAAAGTCCCCTTATTCCCATCTGCTCATAGGAATAAGGGGACTTGGAAGTTGCCGGGGTCCTTTCGAAAAGGAGCCTTGTCTGGACGAGCCATGCAGCGGCGAGCCGCATCAATTTCAAAGTGCCGCGGCCGCCCGCATGCTAATGAGGTGCTGAGTATGTATGTCAGCGCTTCATTAATAAACTTCGAAATGGCCATTTGCATGGCCATTTTGAAGTTTTTGGCTAGTGTAGACATGGCCCAGGAGTCCACAGACTTGTATCCTGTAAGATATTGCCTTCAGCAGTTAGCCTGCAGCTTTGCGCCCATGAACTTTGGCATAGATAAACTTGGGAAACTCATAACTTTTGGGGAACTGGAAATAGACTTTAAGGGAGGGGCAATTTTGTCTAGAACAACATCAACCAACCATACAAACATCAACCACTATCAGCTTCTGGAAGGTGTTGGATGGGACATCCAACTGCAAGCATGCCATGGCAACTAATTGATGTATGAGATAATTACCAGATTCATGGCCATGAAAAATTGTCATGGACCATGAAATCTGGTTCTCTTCCCTGCCCTGCACCTGGTGTAATCTGGTCTTTTATGTGTATTTATTCTCTGTTATACAGATGTCATGAGGGGAAAAGTGTTTCTTAACGTGGGGACCCTCACCCAAAAGGGTGTTGCAGGGAATCACAGGGTTATCTTAGGGAGGTCGTGATGTCACCCGTACTTCTGTGCTGCTGGTAGGGCACAACTTTCACCGCTGGGTGGCCAGAAAGCGTCCGCTGTTGGTCAGGTGCCCAGTTCTGAAGGAAGTACCAGTGCAGAAGGAAGGGAGGTAATACCAGACCATGACACTCTTTGCTTCTGTGCTGCTGCCTTCAGAGCTGGGTATTTGGAGAGTGGTGGTACTGACTGATGTCCCAGCTTTGCAGACAGCAGTGCAAAAGGAAGGATGGCAGTACCCTGGCATGCCATTCTTACTTCTGCACAGCTGTTGGTAGCAGCTGTGCCTTCAGAGCTGGGCTCCCAGCCAGTGTGTGCCACTCTCTAGCTGCCCAGCTCTGAAGTCAGTGCTGCTACTAGGAGCAGCGCAGAAGTAAGGGTAGCAATACCGCAATCTCCGCCACCCCCAATAACTTTTTTGGATCAAAACCCTACAATTACAACACTGTGAAATTTCAGAATTTTTTTTTTTGTTGATATGCCAAGACTGTGAAATTGACTTAAATGAACCATGAATTTGGCAGCCCCTAATGGTAATAGAGGAAATCATTAATATATTAAACTGTAGAAAAAGGACACCTTAACCTTGGTAAGGGGAGGAAATACAAATAATACTAACTATGCATTAGCCATGGTAACTTCTGTATAATAGTCATAGAAGTGGCATCCCAGGCCAGTAGGGGAGAGAGATGTAGCCCTTGAGAGAGGCCAGAATCAGGGCCACTGGTGAAGATGAGGAAAGTGACAGTGATAAGAAAGATTGTTCTGCAAGGGCTGGTGTGAGTGTGAATGTTTGAGATACTTTTGTATGTGAATATCTACCTCTAGTGAGTAAATGTGTGTGATGTGCTTAAAGTGTTAATAAATTATTTATTTGTAAATATAGAAGAGTTCCTAAAGTGTGTTGCACCTGTACATATCAGGGGCTTCTAACTGTATAATAGTGGGCCTGATCTTGGGTCAAGAACTTGTCCATCTTTGAAGTGATAACAGGGAATCTTTAAAGGTTGGCACTCATGTTTGTGAGCCACTCTGTACAGCACTGACAATGTTATTTGTGTGGAGCTTTGTACGTACAACAGGAAAACAGGTCACTAGGGTGGTATAACTCACTTGAGGTGAAACTTTCCTTGGGAGAAAGAAAGGAGAGTTCAGTGATTAGAGTGCCCAGCTGAGATGTGGGTGCAAGTTCTTTCTCTGCAACAGACTTTTAGTGCGATTTTGGTCAAGTCACTTAGCTTCTCTACAGGTTCACCTTCCTTTGTAAAATATGGATAATAGCACTTTCCTATTTCACAGGGTACTGTGAGGCTAAACACATTAAAAGCTGGGAGGCGCTCAAATAAAATAATTGTACTTTAGACTAGGCAGGCTACTTGTCCTCTATTAAACCAGACAGTCCTGTTTTTCTAGGGTTTGTCCCCATCCAGTACTCAGAAAGCTGTGTGTGGTTTTGTCAGGTTTTGGGTGGTGGACAATGCATTTTTTATGAGAGCGCCATTCTGTGACTACAAACTCTCATTCTCAGTCATGTTGGTGGGGGAGGGGTGGGAGAGAGTGGCGCTCTCTTGAAAATGATGCCCCTTGTTTGTGGTGTGCTCTCACCCACTGGGTATCCAAGGTCATGCTGGCAGGGCTGGGACAGTGTGCTCTTAACATGGTGTCCCCCATGTAACCTGACCTCCCACAGGAGCATGCAAGGTCATTCTGGGGGTGGTGGGTGGGGAGTAGGGCTACAGCAAGGGAAGGTGCTTGATATTCCCTGAAGTAGCGAAGTGTTCAGTATTCCTGATGTGTGTAAATGGCCACCCTATCTTAAACAGAGAATATCAACTGGATTTTCCTCTTACCTGCACTGGTAATTCCAGTGAGTTCAGGGCGATTTATTCCCTGAATGATGTGGATGAGAGAGGAGAATCTTGCCCTAGATTTCATTGCAGTCCTTAAGGTGGTTGTTACAAAGTTGCTATACTTTTATGCCCTTTTTAAAATAGATACTGTCCCTTAAAACAGAATGTGCAAATTTTATCATGTTGATTGACCTTTAAGGGCAGGTTTGCACTAGGTTAACTCTATCATTATGACTGTTGCTCAGGGGATGAAGAATCTACAGCCCTGTGCAATGTAGTTATACCAGCCTAGTGCCCCATATACGTGGTGTTACCTTGGGAGGAGCACTTGTCCTGTGAACACGGTGCCTGCCTCCTGAAGGGCTGGACTAACTGCGCCAACAGAAGGCATGGATGGATGCAGCTGCAGAGCTGTGTGTGAAGATATCCTCTTAGTAAGTACAACTGAACAGATCTTTTTGCATTTGATCTGAGGCCCTTCAAGGCAAGGTTCCATTTTGCAGATTTAAAGGCCCAGACTTGATCTGTGGAAATCAGCAAGTGAGGGTTTACAAGAAAAAATGTGTTTGTTCACCTGTCAGATTTCGGGTGAGATGGGAGCCTCTGATGCCAAAGGTTTACTGCTAATGTAAAGTAAAGCTGAAAGAATGGACACTTAGATTGTATTTATGGTCTGTTTCAAGACCCCTGTTACAAAGGTGGGCTTCTTAGTTGCCAGCATGTAATAGCACATATATGTAGTCATTAAGAGATGGCAAAAGGGCATTGTGGCTAAAAAGATAAATGTCTGGGTGACTCTCCAGGAGGTGAGCCACATGCGGCTGCTTGATTCATAGCAGTTTGAACTTAAGTCCTGGACTACAAGGGTAACAAATGATTGTGTCTTTTGCTCTTTGCATCTCAAAATAAAATCCTACAAAGAAACCTCAGGCATAGCTGGATCGCAACCAGCATAATTATGAAATATACCCAAACCTGACCTGATGTAAGATAATTGGAGATACACGTCTCCTGGAGCTGGAAGGGACCAGAGGAGGTCATCTAGTCCAGTCCCCTGCCCTCTTGGCAGGGCTAAGCACCATCCCTGACATCTAAATGGCCTCCTCAAGGATTAAACTCATGACCCTGGGTTTATCAGGCCAACGTGCAAACCACTGAGCTATTCCTCCCCCTCTACTGTGTATGTAGTATGTAGCTACATACATACTGGCTGCTGCTCTAACTACTTTCAGACAGCTTCTACAACCGAGAACACAGTGACTGCAAGTAGAGGGCTCACACACTGTTTATCAGAATATTTCTAGGTACGCAATAACACCTCCCTAGGGATCTAGGTAAGGATATTTTAGGAGTGATTGCAGGAGGGCTGGCATAGCACCACTCACTCAGTTGCCGGTAGAGGCTTCAAGGAATGTTCTTGATGCTACGGCAATACTATTGACTAGCAAATAGATAAAAACCCATGGTGTGACAAAGACTTGAATTAATAAAGAAGTGGGGAGGGGGCAGGAGGGAGGACATCTTGAATATGGCTGAGGATTTAAAAATTAGATGGTAATAAACCATGGCTTAATAATAATAATAAATATGGCTGTGTTTTGTGTCTGGGAGTTGTGCTGACCAAGTGTGTTGGTTTGTGCAGGTTGCAAATGACTGTGTGGTGACATGAGGGACTGTGTATATTTGGGGTTATTGTATATGCTGGTTGTGTTGTGCTGGGAGATTTGTTTGGGTGGCAGTTGGGCAATCGTCTTCATACTGCCAATGAAACTGTTGCGTGCAAATCAGTGGTAGAAAAAGGGAGCTGGCTGACTGCGTTACTTCTGATAGCGCGAAGATCTAGGACTCATATAATCCCCAGGTCCTGTAGCTGTGCTCCATGTGGTTGTAACCTGTAAGGTCAAAATGGCTAAGGATTTTTAAAAAGTGGTTGGTAACATCCCACCAAATACAGTGATGATTCAACCTGGTGATTATTCTAAAGAAAATCAGCTTTTACCCATACCAGCAGCTGCTTCCATCACTTCACACTGACTCAAAAGACATTTTAGGCTTCAGAATGATATATTCCTGGAGCCTGCTATGGACGATTAGTAGCAAGTGTTTCCATTCCACTATTGTAATCTCCATTTTACAGAGCGGTAGAGTACTGCCCTACTGCACAGGGCTTTGGCAAGGGTAAATTTCTTTATGTTTATGAAGAGTGCAGTACTATGGTGCAGAGCACCACGAGAATACTGGCCTTTTTTCTGCAAGGAGTTGTTGTGATTCAACCAAACTTCGGGAAATCCTACTGCCTGACACCCAGGGAGCCAGGGAATGCTTAGATGCTCAACTGCTCCACTTTTAAATTCATTACAAAACAGAATGCGAAATTCAGATGGGGGTGGGGTGTATGCATGTGATGCTGTAAACTGTCTTCATTTAGTTTGTTCTCTCTCCAGAAGAGAAATGCAAGGAGTGGATCTGGCAATTTGTAGGTGCATTGAAATGGTTCGTAGAAAACACAAAGTACTCAAGCACACACTTTTTTAATAAGGTGATGTCTTTGAATTCTGACCCATCCTTTACTAGGTTATTTTCCACAGTAAATTCCTTCCCAAAATAAACATTTTCTTTGTAGTTAGTGTGTGTTGCTTCTTCCTCAGTGTGATAAAAACGAAGTCTCTTCTGCAGACAGGATGATTTTCTCAGCAATCTGTGCTATAATTACATGTTGAAGCATGCAGTGAGGGACTCTTTTTTTGGACAGTTATAAAATGACAATGATTGTACATAATTGCTGAAAACAATTTTCAATTTTTATTAATGAGCTGCTCCAAACATCTTGTAAACTATTGTCTCAGTTAACAGCCAATTCGCAGGAGTTAAGTGTTTCATAATTTACATGTATTTTCTCCTGTTTATGCTGAAATGGTGTTTGTTGCCCATAATTGCCCATGCTTCAGACACCAGTAGCTGCTTTATAATGGGGCTTTCTCTGTAAGAGGAATTTAAAAATAAACATAATTGATTTCAGAGCTGCATTGATTAGCCCCATCTAGAGGATGACTGGCTGCTTAAGCAAAAAAACAAGCAGTCTTGTAGCACCTTAATGATTAACAAAATAATTTATTAGGTAATGAGCTTTCTTGGATAAGACCCCCTTCTTCTGTTTTGTGATGCTACAGACTAACACTTCTACCCCTCTGAGACTATTAACTAAGCAGGAGTTTCACTGAGTTTTTCTGACCTGGCGAAGCAGGAGACATCAAGATGGCGATAGATTAAGACTGAACAGATTCTAAGAGACGAAGCATGTCTTTGCCCATGAAAGCTCTTGCCCCAATATATCAGTTAGTCTATAAGGTGCCACAGGACTTCTTTTTTTGGTGGATACAGACTAAGATGGCTACCTCTCTGATACCTGAACAGATGCTGAAATTGATCAAAGGGAAGTGATTTTAAATACTGCCTTTTTTTTTTCGGCAAGAGATTTTTATGCCTCTTTTTGGCCTTGATCCTGCAGAGTCTTGCGTACTTACCATATGCATTGCTGCTTTAGTGAAACTACTCAACGATAAGTTGAGCACATGAGCACACCTTAGGCCCCTGCAAAGACACTATGAATTAGGCATCTGATTCCTCTACTTTTGTGTGCTGTAGTATCCTTTGAGGTAGTGTGAGTGTAAATTGCAGTGTAGATGTGGCAGCTCTGGTAAGGACACATGGCTAAATTGAGCGAAGTACAAACCCGTGTGAAACCCAGGGGTGTGTGTGTGTACTCTGCACAGCTAAGCCATGCCAACACTGCTGTAACCTACCGTACTGCAGATATGTCACTATTCATATGTGCACTACACAAGCAGTGGAATCACACCCCTAATTCTTAGCGGCTGCCCATGAAAGCTTATGTTCCAAAATATCTGTTAGTCTATTAGGTGCCACAGGACTTCTTGTGTTTAAAAGATACAGACTAACTTGGCTACTCTTCTGATACTAGTTCATAGTGTAACTATTACCACTGGCAATTACTTATCCCTGCCAAATGAGAAACCACCAGATGGGATTTGACTCAGTCTTCAAAAAACTGGAAATAGTTCACAGGTAGTTTCTTTATCTCAAGCCTATTTGATTGTAGGATTGTTTTTGTGGGTCTAAATGTAGATATGCATATTTAAAGTCATGAAAACTTTAAAATTAACAAACCTGTCAAGGTGCAAAGTCTATTTACTTATCCTTTGCATAATTAATACAAATAATGCAAAAATGTAAAGTTTACTTGCCCCAGCTGAGGAGGAACATAGCATATTGCTGGCTTTGTGTGTCTTTTTTTGGCAGGTACATATCGTTAGTTTCAGGCCAAATTCGCACACTTCATTTCCTGAACATTCACAGGCACACTGAAATAAAACTGTGGACTCTTTTCTCTCCGTTCTGGTATTACACAGAGGGATACTCTGTACTTGGTGGTCTCGTTATTGTGATGTGTGCCGCCTAACCACCTTATAAGCCAGACACCACGGAGCTCTTTCGCATTCACTCCTCCGGAGCTTGCTTGCTTTGTAACGCCAGTTAAACATCCTCAGATGTCAGTTGCTTATGAAAATATTCTTAACGTTCTTCCTAAATGCATAGTATCCCTGATTGCCTCTCAGCAAGGGTGGGAAAGGGTTAACTACTGCTCCTTCTTTCCTTTCCTTGAAAACCAGGAGGCCTGTGTTCTATCTTCTTTTCAATGGGTCCAGTAAATAAACTTGAAGGCTATCTAGCCTTGTTAACTTCCGTTCTCTTATTCTCTTCTCCTTCTTGCTCTGATCATTGGGATGGAGCATACGCTCTGGATTGAAGTGCCTCTTGCTTTGAGACAAATCAGTACAGCAAGAGCTTGCTGTGAGAGAACTTAATAGAGCCCTGGGCATTTCACAGGAAGGTGGGAGAAAATTAGCACGGAGTGGGGGCTTGGCATGGACAGTAGTGGGGTATGAGGGCCCTGTCCCAGGCTGCCCCACCACGCTGACTCCCAGTGTCACTTGGGAGGTGGTGGAAGCTGTAAATGGGTAGGGGAGGGGGCTGGTGGAAGAGCAGAATGGGACAGAGCAGGTTGGGGTCTGGGATGGAGGTGGGGTTTTTCTGGCTCCCGCACCGCTTTAGAGATGACCCTGATCTTAGGTGTAGGTCTTACTGATGTGCTCGAGAGATGCTGAAACCAAATCTGAGAAGAAGACGACGGGCTGGGCAGATGATGGGCTGGGCTGTGTGCAAGTCCCACATTTCTGAATCATTTTTTAAAAAAGTTTATTTGGTTTGAAGGTAATCCTGGTGGCTGTCAGGAGTCAGAATGCTGTGGACTGCAACTCCACGCTGACAGATCTCCAGACAAGTGTACTTTATAGGATATCATCGTGACCTAATGCTAAGCGGAAGATTCCAAAGTAGATGATGACACATAGCCTCTCAGAGAAAGATGGGAGGAAAATACACAACAAAGCCTTAAGTTTCATGGAGTTCATTCTTCTGTAGTTTTCATGGTTTTTAGCACAGTGAAAAATCTCAGGAAAATCTAGTGGAAACGTGCAAGTGGGGGAGAAGATTTTCTCTTGTATTTATTGGGTTTATGCTTGGGCAGATGTTACTTCAAGCTTCCTGTAGGTGGAGTAACACTATATAAAATGATCATTTATCTGAATGCCAAATTTGGATTGGCAAAGGGCAACTCTGAGGAAAATAATACCAGAAATAAGAGGGAAAAGATACTGCTTTCCTATAATGACATCTTAATGTTAACAGATTCTCCAAGCATAAGCTAAACCAGCCATGTCCAATAGGAATTCAAAGACTGCCTCACTTGTAGTTGTTGTCCTTCCATATTTGCCACATTTGCCCCCCACTCTAAATTAAATGCCTTCCCCTCCCTCAGTCAGGCACCCCCAGTCTCCCTCCCCACTCTAAATAAATGCCCTCCCTCTCCCGCAGAGTTAGGCACCCCCAATTTCCCTTCCTGCTCTGAGTGCCCTCCCCTAGAAGGCATCCCCATCCCCCCATTAGAATTCACTGCTGGCAACTTGCTGGGGCTGCTGCTGCTGCCATCATGTGCTTCTCCCACTGAGAGTGGGGCAAGTGCATAGACTGGGCAGACAGCACTCCCTGGCTACGTCTACACGTGCAGCCAACATCGAAATAGTCTATTTCGATGAATAACGTCTACACGTCCTCCAGGGCCAGCAACGTTGATGTTCAACTTCGACGTTGCTCAGCCCAACTTCGAAATAGGCGCAGCGAGGGAACGTCTACACGTCAAAGTAGCACACATCGAAATAGGGATGCCAGGCACAGCTGCAGACAGGGTCACAGGGCGGACTCAACAGCAAGCCGCTCCCTTAAAGGGCCCCTCCCAGACACAGTTGCACTAAACAACACAAGATACACAGAGCTGACAACTGGTTGCAGACCCTGTGCCTGCAGCATAGATCCCCAGCTGCCGCAGAAGCAGCCAGAAGCCCTGGGCTAAGGGCTGCTGCCCACGGTGACCATAGAGCCCCGCAGGGGCTGGAGAGAGAGCATCTCTCAACCCCGCAGCTGATGGCCGCCATGGAGGACCCAGCAATTTCGACGTTGCGGGACGCGGATCGTCTACACGGTCCCTACTTCGACGTTGAATGTCGAAGTAGGGCGCTATTCCTATCTCCTCATGAGGTTAGCGACTTCGACGTCTCGCCGCCTAACGTCGAAGTTAACTTCGAAATAGCGCCCGACGTGTGTAGACACGACGGGCGCTATTTCGAAGTTGGTGCCGCTACTTCGAAGTAGCGTGCACGTGTATACGCAGCTCCTGTGTGCAGCTCTC
Source organism: Carettochelys insculpta (assembly GCF_033958435.1). Classification (NCBI taxonomy): domain Eukaryota; kingdom Metazoa; phylum Chordata; order Testudines; family Carettochelyidae; genus Carettochelys; species Carettochelys insculpta. The sequence goes on along the minus strand of NC_134139.1, from coordinate 67,080,215 downwards.
AGGAGGAGCCACATTTTAAGTCTCCAAGAGTCACATGTGGCTCAAGAGCCATGGGTTGGTCACCCCCATGTTCACCACAACGCAGTGTTCTATTCACCACATGGCAAGCAGCAAACGTATTGGACATCGCGGGGTTGAACTTGCCAGTGAATAGTGGAGAAGGGCTCCAACCAAAAGGTAATTTTTTAATTTTTCAGATGTGCCGTGTGCTCAGATCAGGGTCTTGGTTTGACCCAGTATAGGGAAAGGAGCAAACTGCAAAGTTTGTACCCAAACCTACATTCAAGCTCTCTGAAACTCTGGAGGATATTCAGACCCATGTCTACTACTTAATTCCCACTAAAACCATAAATACTATTTGCAGTTTTTAAAGTAGGGAGCAGACTATTGAGTAATCAGATCAATGTCCTGATCAAGCAAATACAACCTTCTGGAATCTTGCTGTTAGAAGGGTAAAGGCTGTAACTTTCACATGCATAAACTTGCCAGTAAGGGAAAAGATGTTGAAACTTTATTGGCTCTGAAATTCCTAGGACAAGCTGTGTGGGTGATGAAAATGAAAAGTAGAGTTTCCCTGTGTGTCAGTTTTTTCAAGGAAGTGCAAATAGGAAGTGGCTCTAGTGCATAGCCTTGCAGATAGGTAAGCAAGAGATTGATCTGATGAATTACAGGAATGTTTCCACAGATGCTACCTGCTCTAATTGACTGTGGGTGGTATCTCTTTCCCTGCTCCCTCCCACACATTTTCACCCTCCATTTGCTGCTGCAAGCGTTGCCTTTGGGCTGGCTTGCTCCTGATGTGTAAGCATTAGGAATTCAAGAAACTCCTGTCCCCGAATGAAAGAGCTCAGTGTTAGCAGTTCCACCTTTGAAGATGGTTATAAAAGGATTTGTGGTGATTTTTTTTAACCTGTAAATGAATACATTTACTCATGAATTTCTTGCCTGTGATTTCTTCCACAATGAATTTAAAGGAGAGGGAAAGGGCTCAAGAGCAATTAACACAGGACTGGAAGAGCAAGAAGGTCTTTAATGAGCAAAAATATAACCATTGAAGGCTTTTGTATTCTTCCCACTGGTTCCAGATCCTGCAAATGGAACAGCAACAGTTTGTAGGACTGAAAGGAGGTTCTCAGCTGTCTTCAGCATTTTACCAGTCTTTGAATTTATCAATCTGTGGTCCTCCTGGTTCCTTTCAGCTCTTCTAGGCAACAGTAATCCCACCACTGCAGGACTACTTTTAGTCTTTCATTCATAATGGCCATCCCACCCCCTTTATAATAGCAGTAACAGTTTAGTTGCTGCAATCTGCTTTGAAGAGAAAATGTAATTAAGCAGGTCTGTAATCAAGCAGACCTATAAATAGCAAACACAGAGTAAGAATCTCCAGAATACAGTCTGTTTTGGGCAGCCTGGAATCTCAAATGTAGTCCTGAAACTATGGGTGGGCTTGAACACACCTGCCCTTCTGACTGGAAGATGAGGTGCCTTTGTGCTACATGGGAGGGAGGGGGACTTATTCTTTTAAAAAAGAAGAAAAATGCTCCCATATAACTTATCCATTTTCCTCAGCTCTGAGGCAGGAGGCTCATTCATCCCCCTCTTCTTTTTGGTACAGATGACTTTTATCTCTCACAAGGGAGCATTTTTTTTGTAACTTGTTAAAATTTTTTTAACAAAAATGGCTTTTTTCACAAAAGTCTAATTTTATTAAGAAAACAAACTATTTTCCATTGATGGGAGGGAATATTTTGAAGGAACATTTGGTTAACTTGAATTGAAATGCTTTAGCAAACTTCATATACAGGTGGTCCTTGATATAAGTCAGGGATAGGGACCAGAAAGTTATGACTTAAAGCAAAACAATGTATAATAAGGAATTTTCCCCCCATAAAAATAACATACATAGAGGGGGATAGCGACTACAAGAGTGTAAATTTTGCCTGTGTGACCATTTAAACCCTAATGTACCACTAACTTACTGTACCATACATTTAAAGCATTTTAAGCAACATGTAAAGAATTAATCCTAACCCAATGTACATTTTTAAGCCATTATTATTCTATGTGCAGTATGAGGCAGAGGAGCATTGTGGAGGATGCTGAGAGGGTGTGCTAATTTTCTGTGTTCTGAAGCAAGTAATAATTAAAGTGCAAGGAATTTTTACATTATGGTCCTCCAAAGTTTCAATGATGTAAGTGCAAAAGAACTTATAGCAGAGCTACTTATATTGAGGACTGACTGACTGATAAGTCCCTGATCTATTTTTATCTTCAGCATACCCATAATCGTACACAGGTTGAACCTCTCTAATCCAGCGCACTCTTGTCCAGCAACATCTGTAATTTGGCATGATTTTAGTTAGCTGGACAGCCACTTATCGTTAGGGTGACCATCCGTCCCATTTTGGGATGCCAAAAAGGCATCCCGACTTATTTTTTAAAAGGGACTTGTTGTCCTGTATTTGGGCCATCTTCCCTGGGCCCCACTTCACTTCCCTGAGCCTCCGGGGAGCAGGGGTACCTCTGGAGGCTGCTGCTTCCCCAGGGCTCCAGGGGATCAGCGGTGGCTGCTGCTTCCCTGTGGGTCTGGGGTATTGCCAGCAGCTGCCGCCTCCTTTCCCCTCCCCGGGGCTTGGAGGAGTTGTCCTTCCCCCCTGTATCTCCCTGTTCTGTATTTGGGATAGGGAGATATGGTGACCCTACTTATCATGGGTGTGGCCAAGTTTCCTGTGGTCCCATAATGTTTGTTTAGAGTCACCGGGCCTGGCTGTCAGGGTTCTGTACTGTTATTTAACTGTAATTTACTCCCAAATGTCTTCTAAGAGCCCAAAACAAACCAGCAGGCATGTAACATTTTAAAGACTAACAAAATAATTTATTAGGTGATGAGCTTTTGTGGACGGACCTACTTCTTTGGATCAATAGCATTTCCAGTTCAGACTGACAGTTTTATATAACACAGAGGTCAAAAAAAAACAAACCATGAAATACAAACTGATAAATCAGATATCTATTTGATTTGTCAGTTTTTATTTCTTTCCTTTCTATCTTTTTTTTTTTTTTTTTTGGACCTCTCTACTATATAACATTCAGTCTGTACTGGAAATGTTATTGATCTGAAGAAGTGGATTGGTCACAGGAAAGCTCTTCACCTAATACATTATTTTGTTAATCTGTAAAGTTCTGCATGACTGCTGGTTTGTTTTGTTAGAATACAAACTAACACAGGTACCTCTCTGTTACTATTCTAAGAGTCCAGGAAGCAGTGGAACTGTTGATAATGCTGATCTCCAGCAAATTTTCTCATATGGTACCAGTAAGGTCTCAATGGTGCTGGACTAAAGACCTTCAATCTGTCTTTAGTGTATCGACATTGTTGACACTGAAGGGAAGAAGGGAATAGCTCAAAAAAGTCCTCTTCCAATTGTGTTCTTCATTTGGAATTTGGGTTAAATTTTGTTCAGTCTGTGTCTGACCATTAGTTAAGTCATAAAATAATATTTTGTAAAGAAACCGCACCATGAAAAAACCTTTGCTGTTTTGTCAGGCCATCAGGAAAATGGAGACAATTGAAATAGTTATCTGTAAATTATGAGTTTAAGCAATCCTATTTATTACATTACTCAGTGTCTAAGGATACTGAGAGAAGATACAATTTGAAGAAAGTATGCTCTTCCATTGAAAATTACAGTAGAGTCTTTCTAGGTTTGGTCTTCTTTTAGTAGTGACATTTTCAAGGGCAGGTAATGCCCACCGTTGCTGGAGAATGGGCACATCTCTGTGTGTGCATCTATTTATATTTTTTTAACTATACCCACATGCCTGGGTACACATAACAAAATTACTTCTGTCAATGGATGGATGAAATTAGAGGGAACATTGCTGTTTTCCTTTCTTCACATCAGTACTGGTGCTGAAGCTAATGGGAAAATTATTCAGGTGAAAAAGGTGAGCACAATATGGGTCCAGATGCCAATTTTTCTCTCTCACACACACACAGAGTGCATTATGTCTGGTGTTCATGGGGGTATTTACATCATCACATCACGCTGAAAGTTATCATCTTATTTGTGCCATTTTCCCCACAGTGTACTAGAATTCACTGTTTACTAGTTCCACAATCCCTGATTCTTTGTATTTTATATCGACATTGCCAATCATATGTTGTGTAGTGTGCAGCAAGCCTTGTAAAATAAGAATTCCCTTCTGGTAGGAGAAGAGCTGCCCTTTTCTATCTTATTTCCTTAACAGATGAACAAAATGGCTTCCTATGAAGAGTATTTAAAAAAAAATTACTCTTCTTTTTGGCAAGGACATTAGATTTATCAAATGTGGAAGATTTAATTGTAGGGGAGGCAGCCCCTGATGTTCCAGAGAACAAAAGGCAACGTGTCTTTGGAGAATATGCACTCTGTCCATCCTCACTCAACGCCTGGACAAAACTATGAAATGTAAAATTGTCCCCCAAGGCAAAGCATTTAATTTCATTTATTTCAGATGAGTAATTTGTTGAGATGAACTAAGTGGTTAAATGTAGCTCTAACCGTAGGCAAGACAAATTTGGATTTATTTCAGTCCTTTGGTATTTGTGTTTTGTAGTCAGTGGATTTATCCTTTTGTTTTTTTAAATGTAGAAGAATTCCTTTTTATTTAGATGGGATCTGTCTCCATTGGTGGCAACTGTAATCTTGCTTTGGAATGTGCAGTGCAATAATTTAACCTTTAGCACTCATTGAATTGTGGGCAATATAACGTGCAAGTAGGTTTGTGTCCAGTTTTGACATCTGATACTTGCCTGATAAAGGTGACTGCTGGGGGAGCCCACCTAGCTATCCTAACTGCAACTCTTGTGAATGGAGTGAGAATATAGTAGTGCTAACAAACTGTCACTGGGATGTTTTCTTGAGATTGTTGTGAGCTTTTTGGGATGCGGACCATGTCTTTCTCTGTGTTTTTGAACGTATGCTTGCACAATGTGACCTCAGCTCTGATCAGCACTAAGGCAGCTGCTGCAGTAGAAATAGGGTGCAAAGTAGAGAGTTTTAAAATATTTCTGTAAATCAAGATGCTTGGGGGCATTGGAGTATGTTGTATGCACATTCCTATGTGTATAATGTTGTCCATTCTGTTGGACTGGGACGTGCCTATCTATCGGCAGGGAGGTGATTCTGATTTCTTCTGGCTATGTGCTATAAACGGAAGACATGCCTGATTTCTCTTTTTCCCAGATGCTTGACTCACAGGACAGGAAGAACACAGGGCAAATGGAATAAAGCAATGAAGAAACTTGCACAGAGAGCAGAAACACTTGCAAAATGATGTGCTTGTGTGCGTGTGGGGTTGGGGTTGTTGTGGGGGGGAGGCCATCCTGTCTTGTCAGTGATATGTCTGAGATCTTGATCTGTAAAATGATGAGAATGGAGCCATGGGAGACAATAGGTCCACAAGAATTAGCAGTAGCAATAAAAATCAAAAGAAACAAATTGCAGGACATATGGTCTAACCTTGTGCAGTGTGTATCAGTGGGGGTTTTTTTGAGGGTGGAGGGGAATACATGGCACTGATTAAACTTAAAATGGCAAAATTAAATTGGTTGGTGGAAAAGCTTTATTATGTTCTAAGCTTTGCAAGTTTCTGTTATATTGTCCTTTTAAAAGCAATCTGAGTAGGAATCTCTTGTTAAATGATTTGGGAATGGGGCTTAAAGAAGAAGCAGCAAGTGTTAGTGAAATTTTAAAAGTCTTTCTCCTCTGTTGTATGTATTTTATTCTGATGTAACTTTTGTTTACTAATTGGAACTACACGGGTTTTTTTCCCTTTGCCTTTGGTGTTTTTAGGATTTGGTATAATATAAAAGCAGTATAAATGAAATCCGAATAGTACAGTTTGGAGAGGAAGGGGTGATTGTGTGGTGAAGACTTAAATCTCCTTCCTCAGACTTCCCATGTGACCTTGGGCAGGTCATTTAGTGTCCCTGCTTGGGATCCACAAAATAGCATAGATGTTGCAACGCTGAGCATCACAGGGCCTGATCTTTAGGTGCCTAGAAAACTCCCAGGAACAACACAGTGATCTACTAAGCTGGCAGGTGCCAAGGGTCCTTAGGCAAAGAATGTGGGGGCGATAGGGTGCTGGCTATTCTGGATCACATTCTTAGGCACCTATGTGATTCCCCACCTATGCTAAGCAATAGGAGATGCCAACAAGAGGAGTGTGTGTATATCTCTCTCTGGACCAGTGTATGTAAATACTTATCGCCATTGGGAATGTCTGAAGTTAGGGCACTCGCCTGAGAGGTTGGAGACCCCAGATTCTGTCCCCTTGCTCCAATTACTAGAGTGCAGCAGGTCCAACAGGAGAGAGTAAAGGTTTTCTCTCCCCATTGGAATATCCCCTAGTTCAGTGGCTAGAGATTCTCTTCTGGGAGAGATTGTCTTCTCCCCTTCTGGCAAAGTTGTGGGACTTTCACCTAGTCTGAGACCCACTTTTGTGCTCTGACCAGGGGGGTGTGAAGTGAAGTTGGGCAGCACCACTTGCACCTCCTGCATCTGGATTTTGAATGGGACCTAGTTTGGTATGTGCCTCTAAGCCCATCTGCTTGATTAGGCCCAGTACCTGTCCTCCCTTGGTTTGTGAATCACTGTGGGGGCTTTCGTGGGAGACAGGTACCCAAAAGTCTTCAGGGAGACAGCAGTTTGTGCACCCACAGGCAGAAACAGACACATCTACGAAACTTTTACTCTAAAAAAGTAGACATCTGCTGGGTTCAGCAAGAGGTTTGTGGATTGCTGTGGAGTGAAAACTGGGACTGAAGTGCCTAAACCTGAGACTTAGGTGCCTAAATTCCTTTGTGGCTGCCACCCTCTGTGGCTGAGTTTTTCTTCTATAAAATGGTGGTGATCATGATGACGAATTTCTCTCCTCCTTTGTCTCATTTGTCCCCTGGAGTGAAAAGCTCTTCAGGCAGGGTCATAGAATCATAGGGCTGGAAGGGACCTCAGGAGGTCATCTAGTCCAGCCCCCTGCTTCAAGCAGGATCAACCCCAATGAAGTCATCCCAGCTAAGTCATCCCACCAGGACCTTGTCAAGCTAGGACTTAAAAACCTCTAGGGATTGAGATACCACTTCCTCTCTAGGCAACACATTCCAGTGCTTCACCACCCTCCTGGTGAAGTAGTTTTCCCTAATATACAACCTACTCCTCTCCTGTAACTTCAGACCATTACTCTTTGTTCTGCTATCTGACACCACTGACCAGTTTCTCACCATCCTCTTTAGAGCTCCCCTTCAGGAAGTTGAAGGCTGCTATTAAATCACCCCTAAGTCTTCTCTTCCGTAAACTAAACAAGCCCAAATCCCTCAGTCTCTCCTCGTAGGTCCTGTATTCCAGCCCCTTAATCATTTTTGTTGCCCTCCGCTGAACCTGCTCCAGCGCATCCACATCCTCTTTATACTGGGGGGCCCAAAACTGGACACAATATTCCAGATGTGGCCTCACCAGTGCCGAATAGAGGGGAACAACAACCTCTCTAGACTTCCTTTCTTCGCCTCTGTGTCTGTACAGCATGTAGCACTATGTGTGGCCCTAGTTTCATTTCCTGCCATTGGACATGGGAATAAAAGTTTGCAGTTCATGTTCATTTTCCTCTCTTGCTTCTAGTTCAGAAATAAGCTTTGCCCAAAGGTTTTGTAATGAAATTCCCTCTCTCTTGGAGACAGATACTCTAATGGAGTCACTCCTTTATTTTTTAAGAGCTGACTTATTATTTCAGTCATTGGCAGTACTGCTTGGCTTCCAGGGTCTTTGGGTCAGGCCCATATTACAGAGTTACAGCTGGATCAGGATGTATGTATGGTTACTTTTGTGTTTCTGTGATTTATTATTGTTTTGAATGCTTTACCTCAAGACACATTTCTTGAGCAACTTCATTTTAAAAGAACTACGTGAATTTCCTTCCTGATAGGCAGCATGTTGAGCAAAAGGATGCTGCCTACTGGAACCTGGCTGAAGCCAGAATATTGAACCTGATCCCCTTCAAACAAGGAACACTTGGGATTTGATTCCAGGTAGACCTGAGCTTGTCTCTACAGTTTTGGTCTCAGACCACATCCAGAAGGAACCTGTCTTCTGGATTTGGCCGAAATTGCATCAAAATAAAGTAAACCCTCAGTTTAATGGCTAATGGTGGAAGGGGTGTCCATTAATGCAGGAAGTCCGTTATATCTGAATGGTTCTACTGTATGGTGATGCACTGACCTTTCCAGCCCATCCCTCACCACTGTCATCTTCCCTCCCTCTTCTCTTCCCCCCTCCTGCCCCATTCTTCCCCTCACACCTCCCTCTCCCTCTCCCAATTACCAACAGAGGAGCTGAATCCCGGCCTGGCTCCTTCCACCTTCCTCAGCTCTCAGCGCTGCGGCTCCTCCAGCCCCTGGCTCTGAGCCACCCACATGAAGGTAGAGCATGGCTGCCCCCAGTCTGTCATTGAGCAGCAGCCTCTGACACCATGGCTGCTGCTCAGTGCCATTACAAGCAGTGGCCGCCAGGAGCTGACGTGCTTCACGCACACAGGCCTGTGGGAGGAGAGACCTTGTACCCTGCCACAGCCTATCTCTGGCTCTGGCGGCCCCAGCCACTGCGGTGGCCCCTCTAGCCTCGGCATCCCCAGCCACTTCTCCAGCCCCAGTGGCAGATCTGGTGAGTCTCCAGCATTTATTTAGAAGGGACGGGGTGGCTAGCAGACAGCGTCCATTATTTCCAAAGTCCATTATATCAGGGTCTGTTAAATCGATAATAATAATAACATTGTATGTATTCCAAAATGTTTTTTGCCTTCATTGACAGAAATCTTATTAAAACAGCTATTTTCGTGCAATTTCTCCCATTTGAGGTGGAAATAATGCTAGGATATCCTGGAAGGTTTTCCAACCCTTGAACCCAAACATAGATCCTAGTCTGTATTTGGTCTTTAATGTGAACCCCAGGCTAAATCTATCCCAGAGAGCTAAATAGCTCTTGTTTCAGCCACCTCCCCGGACAAGTGGAGAGATTAAAGTGAGAAGGAATCGATCAGAAGTCTATAAAAGGCAATGGCGCTGTATAGAATTGGCTATTAAATTGGGGAACAAGCTGCTGGAATATATCGTTGAAGCAAATATCTTAAGTTTCAAAAGTACATTCAAAATTTGAATGAACTCAAATTGCCACTGCAGTTGCATTAGTCAGGACTGAATCATGATTTAGGACACAAGCTAATCAGCGGCTGAGATCAGGTGGGAAAAAAAATCCCCTCATAGACTATTGTACAATGTACTCCTTCATGGGCATTTTACACCTTCCTTAGAAGCATTAGCCACTGTCAAAAATGAATACAAGACTAGTTGAACCATTGCTATGTTCTGGTGTATCATTTCATTGCTTTTTAAAGCATTATTGAGTTATCTAAAACTGTTATTTATTTTAATTATGAAATACACATTCAGTAGTAAATACAGCTATTGGAACAGTCATTTCAGAGAACATTCTGCCCGAGAACAAGTTATAAAAGGGTGGTTGTCAGGAAAGGGGTCGATGAGATGCATAAATAATGGGCTGTACCCTGAGGAATATCATCGCTGTGTATGAATCTAGCATCTCAATCTGTATTCAAAGGGAGTTACTTCACACCTGGGTCTCCTCACTTCTGTCTGGTTGTCTAGTGCACTATTTCACAGAGGGCCCTTGCAGATGACTTTCTGTGGTCTGGGCTTGGTGCATAAGAAAGGGCAAGTATATTCCTTTTCTAGACCCCACAGAGAGCCGCTTGCTTCCTGAAAGGGTGGTCTTGGTAGCAGCCACTGGCCTAGAGCCACACTGTCATAGAATCAGAGGGGGGAGCTGTGTTAGTTTGAATCCACAAAAACAATGAGAAATCCTGTGGCACCTTATAGACTAACAGATTTTTTGGAGCATAAGCTTTTGTGGGCAAAGACCCACTTGCTCTTTGCCCACGAAATCTTATGCTCCCAAAAAATCTGGAAAGAGTGCAAGATACCAGAGGACTTCTCATTGTTACTACTGTCATAGGACTGGTGCTAAAACTTGTTGGGTTTGGGGACATTGCAAATTATCCCTCCCCTGTCCCCATCAGAAGAAAATATATGGGAAACTGGCTGTTTTCTTTCCCCTGAAAATTCTCCAACAGGTTTTACCATAAGAGAGCATGATGAGCCCCTTATTTTCTCTTTTGGGAAAATAGCCATGAAGTAAAAGGAAGAAGGGCACAAGAAAAAGCCAGGTAAAGGCTTCAGATATTAGCCCATCTCTAGCCATCTTTGGCTCTCATCCTGGCAAGGCTTGAGCATGTGCTTAAATTTATGCACCATGATTAGTACCAATGAGGTCAATGCAATGAATGATTCACTCACAGTGAGCCTGGGCCTTGCTAACGTTGTAGAACTGTACCAGAAAGTTGTGTTAGTTGTAGAACTGGAAACTGTAGCACAATCCCATGCTGTAGCACTTTACTTTACAGAAGGTTTCACCACATTCTCCCATCACTCAGAATTCAGCTCCACCTCTACATGAACTGAAATTCAAGAGTGGCAGGGATTTTTTGCCAGGAGGAGGTTCAGGGTAGCAGTTTGTACCCACTTCTGGCTTTCACAGCATGCTCATGCTTCTATTTTTTTTTCGATGCACAGGGTTCATTTTTTTTCTGAACTGCGGAAGCGAAGAGCTGTTTGTCAGTTAACTCCTTTTCTTTTACCACCTATCCCAGGAAAAGAACTTGTTTAAAAGTCAGAAGTGGGTGGGGAGGGGGCAGAGTTGTTGGGCCCATGGGCTTAGAAGTTCTAGCGTGGATTACTGCCAGCCACTGGGGGGTAGGATGCTGTGGGAGAAAAGAAGATGTAGTTACTTAGCAGTTGAATTAACGGATTTGTTGTGAGGTTTTGAAGTGGAAGCAGTCAGCAGGGGGGCTTCTCCATTGAGTCCTGCGATGTGCGCCTGCTATTAAGCCTTTATAAGGGAACAAAAGCATATTGTGTTAACACACTGTGTATTTAACAAGCAGCATGCCTCTTTGCCATTTTAATAGCCATCCTGTGCTTCGATGGAGACACTGAGAGAGATCAGTATAGCCTTTCTTACCTTTTCAGTAATGCAGGGACTGTTAATCTAATTGGTTTCTGCAAGTGTTGTGAAATAACTGACAAGCTAGACATATGCATTTGGTAGTTTTTCCTTAAAATTTAGAGAAGTGGTGCATTGGGAGAGTTGTGAAAGCTCTCCCCATACTTGTCCTCAGTACAACCAGCTTGAATTGGTTTTATTTGTCTGTCACTTACACAAGACAACAAATATACACCTCCAATAAAAGCTATATTTTAAAAGTGGCCTGCCAGGTTTTGTTGTTTTTTTTTTTAAAATAGGAGTCTGACCATTCTTTGTTGCTGTATGATATACAAACTTTTCTTTAAAAATCTGCTTAATGGTATTTTGTTCCCTGCCTGGTTGATGTGTTTATTTTTGAAAGATCAGGAATGTCAAATCTGGTTTTATTGGGAAATCTTTGTGGGTATGTCTTAATGGCACTGTTCACTCGGTGATTAGCACCTGGGTCTGAGAATCTGAATCATCCTACTCCATGTGTAAGAAGTCCCACAGCAGAGCTCTGTCTGAATTTGCTTTTGTACTTGGCTGTGTGTGTCTGGGACCACATCCCCTTGTGTATAGACACTCTAGGCTATTTTCCTGGTGAATTGTTAGAGTGCTCTGGAAAGGGTACGGGAGGACTACAAGCTCTTGAGTGATTTGGACCCACTGCAAAGTGGGTAGTTCTAGACGGAGCAAAGGTGGAGATGAGGCTTTAAAACACTTCTGCTCCCTGTCAGGCCAGCAAGGTTGATCTTGCAGACCTCCAGGCCAGGGTCAGAGGCTTTTTCTGAGCGGAGAGTGGGCTAGAACCTGGGAAGAATCTGAGGTAGCTGGGCAGTGAAGAGATTTCCTGAGAGGACTTGTACTGAGAACTCTAACATCTTAAATGAAGGGTCTAGGGCAATAGGCCCCAACCTTTTTAAACACAAGATCACATTTGGAATTTGTCAATCCAGAATATTCCTCAAACCCAAGTGCCCTTGCCCTGCCTTCTTCCCTGCCCCTTCAAAGCCCCACCCTGCTCACTCTTTGGAGATGGGGTAGAGGGACAGGATAGGAGGGGGACCCTCCTCTGTTTCCCCAACTCTGCACAGCAAGCAGGAGGCTCTTGGGAGGGGAGGTGGGGGGCTTAGCTCCAAGGCAGAGGGCACGAGCAGAATCACTTGGAGGGAAGCAGGCAGGGCACCTGAAGTACCTGCACATGATAGCCTCCTGACCCAACCAGTCAGAATCACTTGACAGAAGACCCAGGATCTACGAGTAGAGCCTAATCCACTGCTTGATGACAACTCGTTTAGGGTCTGAATCTTTAAAAAGATTTATCCAAAGTAATAGTTGATCATTTTGGCTAAAGAGATGTTCGCGCAAGCAAACAAAACACAAGTATTTGAAACAGTATGACATTAAAAAGTCATCCCTTCTCAGAAACTCAATTTTCACTCTTCTGCCATTTGTGATTCTGCCCGTCCATTGCTCATGCCGTTTTTGCTCATCCTTCAGTCTTCCCTCTTGCCCTCTTTCCTTTTCCCCTTTGGATGGATTTGGAGACAGTGGACTTTAAGACTGAGTTTGCCATTTGCAGTCTGGTACCACCTCTGTTCAGTGATGCAGGACTTGGTCACATTTTATGTATTTAAATAAAACCTACACTAAGAAGATACCTGATTCCACATCACTGATTTCTGCTCCAATGGGAAATTAACTTGCAAGGCTCTGGATGTCGGCTCCTGCTTGGGAAAGGGACTGATTATTTTATGAAGCACTGCTTCTGGAGTGGTCCTGGAGGTTTATGTAGTCATCTAACTGTCAGGGTGGTCAAACAGTGGAATAAATTGTCAAGGGAGGTTGTGGAATCTCCATCCCTGGAGATATTTAAGGACAGGTTAGATAGATGTCTGTCAGGGATTGTCTAGACAGTACTGGACCCTGCCATGAGGGCAGGGGGCTGGACTCGATGGCCTCTCGAGGTCCCTTCCAGTCCTAGTATTCTATGAGTCTGTGATCTAGTCAGCTGCACGTATTTCTAGAGAATGACAGACTGACTCTCAAAATATTCTGTTTTGGTTCTATCTTAGTTCTTTATATGACTCTCCTCAGCATTGTATCTGAGAACCTTCCTAAAGTGCATTAAATGATGTTACAGGCTTCATTCTTTCTCCACCTGGCCAATCTACACAGGGAGAACTGTGTGTGCTATGTGATGTTTTTGTAAGGTTTCGTGGATTTTCTTTTCTGTTAGAATAGGCAGTCTGAAGAAGTTCCGTTTGCACTTGGAGTTGAGGTGGTGGTGAGTCCTTAGTTCCTCAAGGAATTTATTCCACCATTTCAGACTGCTGTCTGCCAAAGCTCTGTCTCTCACTCTAGATACACTTTGCTCTTCTGGTAGGAAGTTACATTTTGGAAGAAGAGTATAGTGGCTGACCAAGGGTATTTTGTCCCAGTGCTCTATGCAGCCACAGGTGCCATGGATCCAAACCATTTATTGCTGTGAAGATATCAATAAAGACCTTTAACTTGATAGTCTATGGGAAATACTGGAGAGTACAGTACAGGTATATTTTGGTTTAATTAGGATTTTAAAAAAATATTCCCTTTAATCACATTTAACACTTGATTGTCTACATAATTCATGGCACAATCCCCAGTGCATTACATTGTCAGTAATGCGTGCTGGGAAGCATGGAGAGATATTGTAGCCCGACAGACAATAAAGAAGTTCCCTTTTCTTCTCTGTTATACGCAGATTAGCTACTCAGTCTGTGTCCACACATTTTAAATCTTTTAACATACCCACTCCCCCATTCTCTTTGTCTTGTGGTGCAGCATTTCAGGTCAGCTTTTTGTCATCATATTCCCTAACTCTCAAATCTTTCTTAATGAAAAAAATCTTTAACTAATTAAGAATCTGTTACTAATCATGGTTGGTACTGTTTCCCATGGTAGATTAGGGCTTGATTCTTCTCTAACATCAGTTTTTCGTAAGTTTAGTGTCATTCTCTTCAGTCTCAGAGGGTATCTGTATTAATCTGTAGCTTCACAAATAACGAGCAGTCCCGTGTCACCTTAGGCGATGTCTACACAGCAGCATCATTTCAAAATAACTATGCTGGAAGAGGTATTCCAGAATAGCCTATTTCGAAACAGTGCATGTGCACACACTATGCATCTTGAAACAGTGCTCAGCTGTTTCAGAATAGAGCGTCCAGACACTATAGAGCCTGTTTCGGATTAGAGCCGTTGGACACAGTGTGGCTTATTTCAAAATAGCCACTGTTCCCTGTCTACACAGCCCATATTTCTATATATATATTTCAGAATAGGTGCTATTCGTCATAGAATGAGGTTTACCAAATTCGAAATAAGCCATCCATTATTTTGAAATTAGTTCAAAATAGCGGTCGCAATGTGTAGAGGCTCCCAAAGTTATTTCAGAGTAGCAGCTGTTATGCCAGCATAACTTTGCTGGGTGGACGTACCCTTAGAGACTAACAAATTTATTAGTTCATGAAGTTTCATGGGTAAAACCCACTTCTGGGCTTTGTCCATGAAAGTTCATGACCTAATACATTTGTTAATCTCTAAGTGCCATAGAACTGCTTGTTACTGATTTCTGAGAAGTTTCTCCTGAATTATATTGGTGTGAGAGGAGAATCTGCTTCTAAACCTTTGAAAAGTCATTTTTTTTACTGCTTAGGGCAGTGAGGAACACATTCCATTAGACTGAAATAAGAAACCTGGAGAGCGTTGCATTTTCTCCTCTAAAACTTTTCCCCCTCTCCCTATTTGAAGACCCATCTTCTACCACATCAATACATTTTCTACCAAGGCCACTTATTTCACGTCATCCTATTTGATTACAAATTGACATGATGGTCTCAAACAAATGCACAGCACCAAACTAACTCCACTAGGCTCTTTGCCTACATACCTTCGAGTTCTGTAAAAGCTAAGTGAAGATTTCATATAATCAAGAAAAATGCAGCTTCAATACAGTATACAAACAGCAAGCAACGAGCCTGCTTTTCTCTTTGGCTGTGGCTGTGCTACATTCCGCTTTCAAAAGGGGAATGTAAATACAGCCAATAGGAAATGCAAATGAGCTGCTGATTCACATATTGCATGCCTCATTTGCATAATGGTGGCCACTGGTTGTTCCAGAAGTGCTGTTTTCGGGGGGAAAAAACCCAAGCAGTGGGGATGGAGTTCGTTAAAAAGGAAACCCTGCTTTCAGAAGCACCATTCTTCCTAATATTTTTCAGGAAGAAGGGTTCTTTCAAAAACGGGGTTTGTTTTCAAATGAACCCTATCCACACTGGCTTTTTTCTGAAAACAGCACTTCTGGAACAATGAATGGCAGCTATTATGCAAATAAGGCACACAATATGTAAATGAACACCTCATTTGCATTTTGATCAGCCGTATTTGCATTCCCCTTCTGAAAGAGGAATGTAGTGTAGCTGCACCCTTTAACTGTAGCATTGGAAATAGCTTTACAAGTCACTATTGCCATAGAATCATAGAATCCTAGGGCTGGAATGGACCTCAGAAGGTCATCTGGTCCAGCCCCCTGCTTAAAGCAGGATCAGCCACATCTAAATCGTCCCAGCCAGGACTTTGTCAATCTGGGACTTAGAAACCTCAAAGCATGGCGATTCCACCACCTCTCTAGGTAATACATTCCAGTGCTTCACCACCCTCCTGGTGAGAGAGTTTTTCCTAATATCCAACTTATACCTCTCCCTCTGTAACTTCAGACCATTGCTCCTTGCTCGACCATCAGTCACCACTGAGAACAGCCTTTCTCCATCCTCTTTAGTCATCTCCCTGTGCGGCTTAACCTCTGAAGAGGCTATTACCAAAATGTCTGAAAAGAAAGGGAACAATGTTTACCTGCAAGGAAAAGAAAATTGTGACTTTGAGCCAGAAAAGACTTGGGTATAAACTGTAAGAACAAGGAAGTATGAAGCTAATGTCTGAAATATTTCCAGATGAAAGTTTAACACCATGAACAGAGCTGTACTGTATGTAAACAATAGTATTTGTGTTGGAGCCTGATCAAAGCTCTTTCTCTTTAAATGACTAAAGAAAGAACAGGTCTGCTCTTGGAGATTATAAAATGAAATTTGCAGCTAATCAGCTCTGACACGGGCCCCTGTTCAAACTCTACCTGTTCAACTCAGAGCTGCCTCTTTCCAGTACCTGTAGAATGTGGCACAGTCTATGTTTGTTTGGCCACTCATTGACCACTCATTCGTCTTCTGTTTCTTAGCCCACATTTAACCCTTGACAGTTTTTTACTGCTTCTATCACGGTGACTTTATTTTCTTTATATCCTCTTGAAGGTTTTGGTCTTGAAGACTTTGGTCTTTCAAAAAGCCACTGACCTAATGACCACCATTTTTCATTTACTCACTGTCTAAGCTAAAGAATTCTAATTGATTACACAGGCATGAATTTCCTTTACATGCTGATTTGCCCTTGACGTGTTACATTAGCAGGTTACAATGTGCCCCATGTACTTTAGAATAGATTTCTTGCTGTACTGTGGGACTCCCTTGCTGCATCAGCTGAGAGTTCTAGGTTTGCTTTTGCTAATGAGGGTACTGCTGCCTTTGATTAGGGGGATTCAGGGTGCGATGGGTTCCTTCATGGTGACCCTTTTGTGACTGTCACTTGATGTGCTGAAATAGAACTGAGCCTATTTTCCTGCTCTGCTGGACACCCTTCAACCCTGTCCTGCTTCTTCCAGCACTGACACAGATATAGGATGGTCTGTATAACACAGACATTGAGATCAGATCAGCTCTGGGAAAGGTCAGCCAAAGGGACTTGTGTCAGCACCCAAATGCACAGCCTCAGTGGGACCTAAGCCATAGATGAATCCCTCTTACTCTGTATAAAATGTTATATGACGTAAGCTTGTGCTGTTCGCCTTCTGTTTCAGGGTAGAGAAAGATGCACAGACTCCTTCCTCCTCCCCCACCCCAGCACACTGGGGTTGTTAAAAAAAAAGTTATTTTATTCAGTATGAAAGGTAGGATTTAAGTGGTCATAAGAGATAGCAGACAGAGCAATGTGGGTTATTAAACAAAATACAGTAAACTCTCTCTTAACTCACATTCTATCATCCAGAACTCTCAAATAACGGCATTTAACCATAAGTAAGTTTTAGTTATGTTTTGCATAAGTACAGTGCAGTGAAAGTAAATACAAATAAATACAGCAGATACAGTATAACTTTACAGTGTGTGATAGTACTGTTGTTGGTAAATAAAGTACTCTGCATAGAATTTTGTTTGTTTCTAAACATCTAATCTTGTTTTTCTTTAGTGTTATGCATTGTTAGGTATACGTCAGTATTATCCAGAATATTTAAATATCCCACAACCTCCGAGGCCTATTCAGCTTCTGTGTCCAGTCTGTGTTCTCAACTGGCCATCCGCTGAGTGTCCCCCCCGACACTTCCTGCCGTCCTTGATTGCATCTGATCCCTGAAAATACCACAGGAACAGACTGTGTGCTCAAAAGGCCTTCCACCTTCTCTTCCCTGTGTGAAGGGGTGCATAGTTAGAAGAAAGAGGATATAAAAGGCTAGGAAAAAAGATTTTTGTCTTCACTGCACAGACATTGCCAACATGGGGGCCCCCAGATCTCTTACAGACACAGGAATCTCAATTAGGCGGGGGGTGGTCAAAGCATGAAGAAAGATAGGAAATGTTAGGGAAAAGATTTTTATAATTGAAATATCAAAGATTTTTGCAAAAAGCAGCAGGAGTCTGCAAAGGGCAGCAAACCCCCAAAAGTATTCTTGGCGGCAGGGGCACTGTGGTCTGCGGCTGCAGAGCCATTTGAAATGTTCCACCGCCTCTGGAAATTTTACCTGCTGGGGGTGATGACCCCCTGGTGTCATCTAGCCCCACATGTCCATTGCCGGGGCATGGGGCGCGGGGGTTTTTCGTGGTGGAGCAGTTTAAGTAGTCTCCTTGAATATGCTAGCTTCCGGGGGAGACTTACCCCTGTGGTAGAAAAAGCCCAAAATATTTTTGGTGGGGGCCAGCTGAAGTAGTCCCCCTGTGCTGCAGAAAGGCCCCAAATGTTTATTTAAGGCAAGGGGCCAGTTGAAGTAGTCCTGCTGAATATCTTCACCACTGGGAGAGACTTCCCCCTGGTGGCTACAGTCACCTGAAATTCTTTCCCACCCTTGAAGCCCTAACTGTGCGCAAGCTGCCTGGCAGCATGGTCAGCACTAAATGGGAAGAAAGTCCCATTATTTAGTTGGGGGCTACCCACGTGATGTGGCTAAGCATGGGAAAGCCCATGACTGTGTGGTGTGTTTTGCGGGGTGGGGCACACAAATGTAAACCACTGAGAAGAAGTTTCTCAGCCTCTTCTGCAAGCACAACCCCCACAACAGCCTTTCCACAATGTAATGGGGTGGGACAGCGGCTGGCGCCAGGCAGCACAGAAAAAAATACCAAGTGTAGAGACAGAACCACGAACTTCCTGCCGGGGCTCTTGATAATGGGTAGATGTACTCACAGCTCTAATAACAAAGAAAGAAAGACATTTCTCAGGCTCTCGTACAAACATGACCCCACAGCCACAGGCTTCCTGGTCCCAATTTGAAATTCATGAGGGTCTTCCTGTTACCGAATTCCTGCACACCTGGA
The DNA here is from genome assembly GCF_033958435.1 of Carettochelys insculpta. Taxonomy (NCBI): domain Eukaryota; kingdom Metazoa; phylum Chordata; order Testudines; family Carettochelyidae; genus Carettochelys; species Carettochelys insculpta. Next base: position 67,061,404 of record NC_134139.1, on the reverse strand, counting down.
GAGCAGTGGCTAGAGCGGAGCACTGAGGGGCATTGTGGGTAACATACAGGACACCTCTGGAGGCTAATAAATTCGATTTTAAGATGTGGCGCTGCCACACTGGCCTTTCATCAAACTTTTGAATTTGAGCTTGACGCTACACCCATCAGGTAATGACGATATTGTAACATCGTTATTAGTGCTCCCTAAATCAAGCTAATGGTATTTACAGTGAAGACAGTCACGTGGTATTATCAAGCTAACTGCCTTAAATTTGAATTTATCTTGTAGTGTAGATGCAGCCTTAGAGGTTTCCAGCTGTCATCTTCAGCATTAAGCACGCATTTCCTGATGACTGACATCTGTCCCTATTGTTTGGCTTCTCACCTTTATACGTATTTTGCCAAAGGCAGGAATCCTTAGTTTAAACTGAACACAATCTACTTTTTCAGTGGAAAAGTATGGCATCCAAGATGTATTTCAGCATCAGGTGACATGGCCACATGTCTTGGTTGGACAAGCCATGCCCCTTCTGCCAGGGTTACAGAAAACAAGTCCATTTATAGTTCATTGTTTTCTTGCCAACGGGACATCGAGATTCTGAAGTACCAGCACTACATTAATAACACACATTTAGATTCCATGGCTGGGTCTACACGTGCCACTTCCTTTCGAAAGGGGCATGTTAATGAGCTGGTTTGAAAGATGCTAATGAGGCGCTGCAATGAATATGCAGCACCTCATTAGCATAATGACGGCCGTGGCGATTTGAAAGTGCGGCTTTTCGAATAGCTCACTGCCCGTGGAGATGGGACCTTTCAAAAGGACCTCCCCAGTTTTCGAAAGCCCTTCTTCTGATCACCAGATAGGAAGAAGGGCTTTTGAAAACTGGCAGGGTCCTTTCAGAAGGTCCCATCTCCATGGGCAGTGTGCAATTCGAAAAGCCGCACTTTCGAATCACTGCAGCCACCATTATGCTAATGAGGTGCTGCATATTCATTGCAGCGCCTCATTAGCATCTTTCTAACAGGGTCATTAACATGCCCCTTTTGAAAGGAAGGGGCATGTGTAGACCCAGCCCATATGCCTAACTTCAAAGGCAGGCATGATGCATGCTTACAAAGGGAATATTCGTACTGAGTAGTTTACAGGCTCTCCAGTGATGCCTTACATGAGGTTTTTGCATAAAGCATGTTCCAGTTATGTAATATTCATAAGTATATTTTCAAAAAGCCTATGGAATTCCCCATGGCAGTGGTGTCATGCCAAAAACTTCAACATTACAGTCTTGATTCAGGTCCTGAGCTTCACCCAGGATAGACCACTGGAATAGCAAAGGCTGTATATGTTGCTCAAAACCAGTGGATGGTTACACAGAAAGTCAGTGCCAGGACTAGGAGTGGAGACAGAAGATACTAAACTACAGTGCGTCCCCCAGACACATCATCTAAATTCTTTTCCCTGTCTGTTTTCCCACCTGTAAAATGGAAGTGATGGTAATATCACCAGCTGTGGTAGATCTAACCACACAAATGGCTTCCTTCAGAGTCCTTTCCAAAAACCAAAAATGCCTTCTTTACTCCAGGGCTTTTCTCTTCCCTAGACATTCAGGAGGCAGCATGCCCTGCTTTGGAGTCTTGTTTCAGACTACCTCAGCTTGAAATCCAAAGTTACCCGGGGGTCTGTGTCAGTAATTTTTTTTTTTTTTTTAAGAAGCAGTACGTGAACTGCAAAATGAGTTATTTTCCCTTCTTCCAGGAAAGACACTCTCCACACCTTTGCACCAGCTGTCTCATTAACCTAAGAGAGGGTGACATTTGTAGGTCTCGTTTTCCCATCAAGTGTAATTTCAGTTTAGTGGCAGAAATTGCCTGCCTGGGAACTGTACTGCCTAGCTCTGTTCAATGGTTTGGAGAAGTGGGGAGTTCTAGCCTCCCTATACTTGGTGTTGGCATTAATTGGTTAGTGGTATGTATTTCTGTCCCAACCAAAACTAACACCCCAAACCACGTTTGTTCCGTTCAGTGACTCCTTCCCCTGTCAGACGATGGACTCTGGGACATAACAGTGCTGTCTTATTATACCCCAGATGATTGCCCCACCAGTCCTACAGGGACATTACATGCCATTACAATAATAGAGGTTGAACTTCTCTATTTGGCATTCTCTGGTCCAGCAACATCCATGTTTCAGCATGGCCTTAGTTAGGCAGAGATCCACTTACCAGGGGGGTGACCAAGTTTTCCACAATCCCATAAAGTTTGTTTACAGCCAGCAAATCTGTCTCTGTGTTCTGTGCTGTTATTTAGCTCTAGCTTACCCCTACAATGTCTTCTAAGAGCCCATGAAACAGTGGAAGTCTTAATAATACTGCTAGACAACATTGACTTCCTGTGTTTTGGGAATATATTTGGCTAGGCCCTGGTCAGGACCAAGGATGCCATAGTAAAGTGTTTCAACCTATACTTTCCTTTCATATAGTGAACTTTTTTGTGTGGATCTCAAAGCATTTTGCTACTAATGTCCATCCATCTCAGTAGATATATGGAGAGAATATATTAGAACTGTCCAAGAGGTGCAGCTTTCCTTTTGCACTGTTGGATTTTTGTTGCAGTTCCTTAAGTTAGCCAGCTTTTGCTTGCTTGCTTAGTATTTTTGTCTTTTAATTCATGTAAGGGAGTGCTTTTAAAAGATGGCTGTAGCTGGTGCTTCTGCTGGCTCGTGATGTGATCCAGTAGGAAATGCCAACAATAATGCTATTTTCTGAGTAGGGCTCTTAGAGCTTGGAACAAATCTTGAAGATAAACACTTCCCAAAGGGAAGTGTAAGAATTTGAGGGCCAATTGATAGGTCGAGCCATGAAGTACCTGGACATATTTTGTTTAGTTCATTTATTCATAGCCATGCACAGATATCGGCCAGACATTTTCATGTAAGGTTGGCCAAGAAGTTTGCCAAGAAATCTGTGAATTAGAAATGTAACTAGTGCTAACCTCTGAATATTCATACCTGTATAAGAGAACTAAAGTGTGCATTCTTAGGTGGAGGTCATGGGGGGTGACAATGACATTAATCTGGAGGAGGTCTGACCTTCCATCCAGCAGAGTAGTGTGAATGAATCCATCAGGAAGATGGGCACACAAATGGTGTGTGTGTGCCAGATAGTTTGCGCGGAGGATGATTAGACCTTTTGTGATCTAAGTCAGTATGAAAACAACACAGTGTCAGAGTGGAGGAGGGTGCATGTTGACCTGAAAATCCAAAGGTCTTGGACAAAGTATTTTTAATACACTTCAAGATATTTTTCCTCATTGCAGTGAGAAACGGATAGGGGTGTAGTTGCAGAGAGCGAGAGAAAGTGGTCTTAGGGTGGCAGTTCACATTGGAAAGCAACTCAGTGGTTATGGTCTGAGACCAGTGTCCCAAGCACAAAGAAGACAAAACATTACTTGTATGGAATGAGGAAATAGTTTTTGAGAGGTCAACGCTTCAGCCTGTTGACTGCTCGCAGACAAACCACAAGGTGTTCCAAGTATGCAAATGAAAATAACTCACCTCGGTGCCTTATACAATAAAAGATGGGAGAGAGAGTGAGTCACCTAAGAATGTGATCCACAAAAGCCAGCATGCCAGGCAGAGAGATGCTTAAGTGAACCAATGGAAGGGCCCAACGAGATGGGTCTGGGCTAAACTCTGCCCCTTTTATGGAGATAGGCACTTAAGTATGGACTGCCAGGAGTTGCCGATCTGCTTGTGATTCATGAACAGGAACTCCTACCTGTTGGAGTCAGTTGGGCTACATACCGAGATGGTGTCTTGTGAGAAGGGGTTAGGTGCAAAATGGGTGTCCGAGAGGTGTGCCTCATTATTTTTAGACCATCAGTTGGAGGACTCCTTTGGGATTTGGAGACCTGGGTTCCGTTACACCCTCTGCTTGATGGTATGTGTGTTTATGGGGAGGGGTCACGTTTGAGGCCTGCCTGCAGATCTCTGGCTAGGTCTTTTACCTGAATATCCTGACAGATCACCTTTATGCCCATGACTAGAAGTTGTGTTATGTCACTGAAGCTTTTGGCAATCATCAGTTTGCAAGGTGAATAGCAGCCTGCCTTGGAATACATGCCCTAGAATTCATTGGTGTTCCAGACCAATCTGTCTGTACCAAGAATGCTGGCAAAACTAAACCAGTGCTGATGAAAGCATTTGAGTTCAGCTTCAAATACCCTCATTTATGAACTTGTCTTGCTACTTGATGTGCAACTGCTGGCAAAAGCAAGAATCAAAACAGCTTTTACTGGCATCCACATTTTGCTTCCATACAGTAGAGTTGGTGGAACTGTGGTTCTATAGATTTACAGCTTTCTAGCAGGCTTAATGTCATCACATCCCCCGGATGCTGCTGAAAGGCCCAAAACATGATTGCAAGCAGTCACATCTTTCCAGCTTTGATATTGCCCAATATTTAGGTGTTAACACTTCTTCAGTGTCATAGAATCATAGAATTGTAGGGCTGTAAGGGACCTCAGGAGCTCATCTAGTCCAGTTTCCTGCCTAAAGCAGGATCAAACCCGACTAAATCATCCCAGCCATGACTTAGTCAAGCCAAGACTTAAAAACTTCTAGGGTGGAGATTCCACCACCTCTCCAGGTAATGCATTCCAGTGCTTCACCACCCTCCTGGTGAAATAGTTCTTCCTAATATCCAACCTGCACCTCTCCCTCTGTAACTTCAGACCATTGCTCTTTGTTCTGCTACCCATCACTACTGAGAACAGTCTCTCTCCATCCTGTTTAGAGCCCCCTTTCAGGAAGTTGAAGGCTGCTGTCAAATCCGCCCTCACTCTTCTCTTCTGCAAGCTAAATAAGCCCAAAACTCTCAGCCTCTCCTCATAGATTATGTGCTTCAGCCCCTTGATCATTTCTTTTGCCCCCTGCTGAACCCACTACAATGCGTCCACATCCTTTCTATTCTGGGGGGGCCCAGAACTGTACACAGTACTCCAGATGTGGCCTCACCAGTGATGATTAGAGGTGAATAATAATTTCTCTTGACCTGCTGGAAACCTCTTAATGCACCCCAATATGCTGTTAGCCTTCTTGGCTATGAAGCGCATGATTAAATCATATCTAGCCTTTCATCCACTGTAATGCCCAGCTTCTTTTCTGCTGCATGGCTACTTAGCCAGTCAGTCCCCAGCCTGTAACCGTGTTTGGGATTCTTCCATCCCAAGTGCAGGACTCTGCACTTTTCGTTGTTCAACCTCATTAGGTTTCTTTTGGCCCAATCTTCCAATTTATCTAGGTCACTCTGGACCCTATCTTTATCCACCAAGATATCTACCTGTCCTCTTATTTTAGTGTCATCTGCAAATTTGCTGACAGTGCAATCCATCCCCTTATCTAGGTCATTAATACAAATGTTGAACAATACTGGTCCTAGACCTCGATTCTTGGAGCACACCACTTGAAACTGACCGCCAACCAGACATAGAGTCATTGACCACTACACACTGGGCCCATCCATCAAGCGAGCTTTCTATCCATCTTATAGTTCATGTATCCAATCCATACTTAACTTATGGGCAAGAATGTTGAGGGAGACTGTATCAAAACCTTTGCTAAAGTCAATGTATATCACATCCATTGACTTCTCCATGTCCACAGAACCAGTTACCTCATCACAGAAGCTAATCAGATTGGTCAGACATGACCTGCCCTTGGTGAATCCATATTGACTACTGTTGATCACTTTCCACTCTTGCTCCAAAATGGATTTCTTGAGGATCCCCTCCATGATTTTTCTGGGGACTGAGGTAAGGCTGATTGGTCTATAGTTCTGTGGATTGCCCTTTTTTCCTTTTTTAAAGATGGGCCCTAAATTTGCCTTTTTCCCATCATCTGGGATCTCTTCTGATCTCCACGAGTTTTCAAAGATAAGGCCAAAGGCTCTCCAATGATATCTGCTGATTCCCTCAATACCCTTGAATGCATTAACTCTGGGCCCATGGATGTGTGTACCTCTAGCTTTTCTAAGTACTTCTTAACCAGTTCTTTCCCCAGCGAGAGCTGACCACCTCCTTCCCATACTGCATTGCCTAGTGTCATAGTTTAGGAACTGATCTTGTCCTTGAAGACTGAGGCAAAAAAGCATTAAGTTCTTCAACTTTTCCTACATCCTCTGTCACTAAGTTACCTCCCGCATCCAGTAATGGCCCTGTCCTGTTGGGGTAGGCTAAAACTGAACTGCTTATAATCTGCAGCTGGAGGCTGCTTAATGGTAATAGCCAAGAGTTTTGTTTTCTTGTGTTAATAACCAGATCAGTTCACACTGCTGCTTGCCTGAGTAGATCAACTGCCAGCTGCAGAGATTCAGAACTTAGCCAACAAGACATTGTCATTGGTGTGAGTACAATACCACCAACAGTTGCCATCTCAGGTGTATTCATCAGCTGATCAATAGTGATATTGAACAATGATGGTGATAGCCTGCGTCCTTGGCAGACTTCCATGGAGATAGGAGACTGTGCTCTGTGTCTGCCATTGACTCAAACACAGCTTTGTGTGATCAAAAAGGTACTAAAAGTATCTATGGTGGTTGAGCTAATGGAGATCTTCTCCTAGCTCAGTAAGCAGAGTCTATGGGTTTGAATCCAATGCTTACGGCTGGTTCTCTCTACTCTTTATATTTCATGTGTCAGTGCAGCAGCAGCAAGCTTCCAAGCCTGGATTGATAGTCTTGGGGGTCTTTCTATTATGCTAAAAAATAGCTGTGTAGAGACTGTCGCTGTGGCTCTGAAGCTCTGGGAGAAGGGTGGGCTTCAGGGCTTGAGCTCCACCCTGAGCTGTAACTTACAAGCACTTTCTACACTGCTGGACTTCAATGTGGGATAGGGCACTGTCTCTACTCCCTGTCACATCTACTAAATTTAGGGAGCAATTTTAAATAATATTGAAGTGGCTGAGAAATACAACTCCTTTCCTTACTTAAATACTTTTTAGAATTTCCACTCTCAGTAACTGGGCTGGGTGGGGAGGTGATCTGAAAAAAAGAAACACCAGCAAACAAATCAGTTATCAAATTCTGCATATTTACTGTGTACGTAACACCAACCAGTCCTTCTTGGTGGCAGATGGTGTTGGACCAGGAGACTCTGGAGCAAAATTCACACACCACTCCTGCATGAGTGAAGAGCCACTGGGCCCCTAGTGAAGGTTGTAGCGCAGACTCATTAATCTTTCTCTAAGTCATTAGATGGAAGAGAATACTTCTGCCAGGGCATGTGTAGGTCACATACTTCCCCTTAGCAGGAGGAGTGCACCCCTCGATAAGCCCCCACTTGTAACACTGACAGACCCCAGTATTTGCTGGGCCGGATCAAATCTGGGACCTCTGGAGCTGACTGCATGAGCATGGCTTTTGGTGAGTTTGCCTTACAGCCTCAGCTAATCCCTCTCCTCCTCCACCTCCCTCCCACTAGCTGGGACAGAACACCATGTCCATGGGGTGTATGGGTTATACTTGCAGCTGATAAATAAAGATGGCTGCTGTTTTTACTAAAAAGGGGTGCAGAGTTTTCTGTAAAGGCTTCAATAGACTTAACCTTGAAATATGCACTGGAGAGTGTAAGGCTTATTTGTAGGCTTGAAGGGAGACTTTAATGACTGGCATCTTAACTTGGCTGTCAAAAAGACAAATTTACTCCTTTCCAAAATCTCTCCTATCATTTATCACTTCTGGTTATTTTGAGAGCTCAACAACTCACTCTCTGTTACCTGCAAACACCAGTATGTATGATAAGGGGGCATTTGCTAAATTATTATGGGAAATGAAAAGAAGAGAGATTCATGTTGACAGCTTTCTGTTACCTTTAAAAGAAAATATTGTTTTCTCCCAGAAGCTAAAAGAAAAAGCAGTCAAGTAGCACTTTAAAGACCAGCAAAATAATTCATTAGGTGAGCTTTCGTGGGACAGACCCACTTCTTCAGACAATAGCCAGACCAGAACAGACTCCTGAAGGAGTGGGTCTGTCCCACGAAAGCTCACCTAATAAATTATTTTGCTGGTCTTTAAAGTGCTACTTGACTGCTTTTTGTTTTGATAGTATATAGACTAGCACAGCTCCCTCTCTGTTACTATTCAAGCTAAAAGAAGCCAATTATGCCTTGGCCATACAAACTTAAAATTTCCAGGAGTTCTTAACCCGAAAGGAACATCTTAAAAAGAAATACCTCTTCTAATTTAGCCCTCTGGATGCTGCCAACACCTATGTAAGATAATTCTTCAAACATTCACCAGATCAGAGAGTTTGTGGATGGAAGAGTCTTGTTAGAAGATGTAGTTCACTCCTTGTCAGTCAAGGACTGTTCCATACAGAAGAGTCTCCTGCGTTCTCCAGTCTAGTTTTGAATATTGAAAGGGAATAACTTCAATTTCTTCCTTTGGGAAAACGACTCCACTGTATAATATCTTGTTGACAGATTGTTCAGCCAAATAATCTGCCTAACTTTTCCTTTTCTTGCTTTCATTCTATGACTCAAGGTGGCACAAGAAGCTATCAGTTCCTCTCCCACTTTTAGGTAGACACTGTGACCAAACTCACATCATGGGGAGGAGAGGCCTACAGCCTAGTTTAGGGTGTGCCTACGCAGCACAATAAATGAGTTATGAAGACCTGTGGTAGCTTTAATTTGCTAGCATGGGTACCAGTTATCAGGAAGATGCAGCTGCATGAACGTAAGCGCAGGTGAGGTGTCCCAGTGTAAGCCTGTGAGGGATCCTAGCTATGTACTTGCACTGCTGACCTACATTGAGGTCTGTGCCCTCACACCTCCACTTCTGGACTCCTGTGACAGTGCAGACATATCCTTATACATTTCTGCAGGCCTGTTTCAGTTATAACAGCCTCTTTAGGCTACTTTATGGACCCCAGCACTTGAATCTTCCCAGTACTGTGGCTTCATCACCTGCACTGCTCTCTCACCCACAGTCCGTGGGGGCCAACAGTCTTGCTGCACCCCTGGGCAAAGCGGGGTGGAATGGGGTGGGGTGGGGGCTGCTCTGTGCTCCTGGAAGGAAGGGGCAGCTCAGGGGCAGCCAGCCGTAAGTGCTGCCTGCACCACATGTTCCCCGTCCTCCAGCGCTCAGTGCTGCCTGGGCCCGCGCAGCTCTCCAGCAGCGATTGAAAGAGCCTGAGGCTCTGGCTGCCATCACTGCTGCAACAGCAATGTCAGCTGTGAGCTCCGGGCCCTTTCATATCCCTGGGTCCCAGCCCTGTCGGCTGGCCAGAACAGTCATTCCCCCACATATCCTTTGTGGCAGAGCTTGTGAGGGAGTCCTCAGAAAGCAGCCTTCTGCATGTGCCTCCCCCAGGGGAATGCTCATTGAGTGGGGACAGGTCCTTAGGACTTCTTTACGTCATCAGGTAAGAACACCGGGACATGAAATAGGCAAAGTGCCAGTGAGGGTCTCCCCTTGGGGGTTTACAGCCTTCACAAACTCTTCGTTAATCTTAGTGGTAAGCCTGGAAAATAACTGTTTTTTAAGGGTTAAAGTCTATAAATAAGTCTTCCATTAAGAAGCCTGGTAACATAACCTCCCCTTCTCTTCCCTTTGTGGCAAGAAGTGTTTTGATTGCAGAATGCTGTTCCATGACCCCTCGCTGTTTGGGTTAACTTTTTGGTGGATAGTTAAAAAGCAAATACCAGTGATACATTGGTAGCAAAGTTTGCTTTAAGAGTCCAAAGGCTTTCCCAGATTTACACCCATTTAGAGACCAGTTCCCATTGCATCTGCACAGCACAAACTCCCATCTAGAGCAGCAGATTTACCCAAATAAGGATTGCAGAATGAGAAACCTAGTTCTCATAGATAGCAGTGTTTGGTTGTTTTCTTTTAATATGAAGCATTATTTGATTATTAGCTTCAAACTGGAGAGTCATTTTAAATGAACTATTGGATACTGCTGCTTAATATGGACTTTGGTGTTTATAGAGGCTCTCGCCTCCACCCTTGTTCCATCGCAGCAGCATATGCCAAAACTGTTGCCTCTTTCTTGCCCCAGTTGCCTAGTTAAGGAGATGAACTTGTGTTGCTTTTTACTTGTTACGTTTCTTGACCAGTACTCTGTGGTTAAACTGGTGTAAATAAGGAGAACTCTTCTTACACTGGTGCAGCTTGGTTTCAGAGAAGAAAATCAAATACATGTGTACTATAAACACATGAGAATATAAGAACTTTATTAGAAACTGTATAATCTTGGCATGCTGCCTAATCTTTTGATACATTAGAACAGAAGCTCAGAAAAGTCAGCTAGGAAAAAAAGTGGTGAGATGAATAAATGTGGAAAAGGCAAGCAGCAAGAAAAATAATTTTTTAAAAAAAGTTGCAAGAAGAGGGAAGGAAAAGCAAAAGAAGAATCATCTCAGAATTAAACTGATGTAATTTTCCAAACTATTGCCATACTGATTGTATTTCAGTCTCTGCCATGCATAAATCTGAGTGGAACAATTTACCTGCATTGTTCACTTCTTGTCATCAGTCTATTTTTCTGTCTTGCACATCACTCAGCCAAGCTCACTTCATTAACTACTATTTGATATTATTCTGTATTCCTGTCCCTGCATTCCGGTTTGCTACCAAGCATTCCCTTTTTAAATGCCAGTGCATCAAGCTCGGTGTTGTTGTCCACATAGAAAACTAGATTGTGCAATCCTTTCTCATGCTGGAGAGGCTGAGTGAAAGCTCAGCGATACAAGAGCTGTGCTACTGAGTCCAAAGAATTCAGAATTCCAGATGCAGGTTACTAGCTGTCAGGCCTTGATCCTGCTGACCTTTTTCAGGCAAAACTCCTGCTGTAGTTCTGAAGTCAAAGGAGTTTTTGCTGAATAGAAGCCTGCTGGTGTGGGTGCATAACCCAGCCCACTTTCAGACTTGAATTGGGTAGCTTCTTTCTGAAATAGGTTGGTCTGTACTGGCGTGTGTGGTCCAGTAGGACAACTGGTAGCAAAGAGGTATAGTAGAATAGGAAAGCTCGGAGAATAGATGCTAGTTTTAAAACAAGTTTAGATTGTTCGTAGGCAAGCCTGCTGAGCTTGCATGACACATTTTTTTTCTCTGCTATTATCTGATTACACTGCTTGCTTTGAAACACTCAGCTCAAAACAACACCTTGTTGTCTCAAGTCATTGCACGCTGCAGTGTTAATATGGATGTTGGAACAGGTATGAACTTTGTTATTCCTACTTCCATTGCTGTTGTTTTTGTCTTTGCTGAGGTGGAGGTCATGGGGAGTGACAATGGCAACATCTTGGAGGAGGTCTGACCTTCCATACAGCAGAGTAGCATAAATGAACCCAGCAGGAAGACAGGGAAGCAAACGGTTCCCTCTTTGCTTGACTGTGGCATCTTCCACTTCTGCTGCAGGGATTTAGGTTATCTCTGTCACAGTAATGTTTAGGTGACCTGATTGAGCACTTACGTTAAAAGGTAATGAGGAATGAAAAAATGAAAAAAGTATCTTTGTCACAGGCTGAGCTTTCAAAGCCAGATGATCCTTATCAAAGTCTTACTGTAAGTTGCCCCATTGGAAGGTTTTCAAGTGAGATGAACTCCTCCACCTATTTGCTATCCTGAGCTCAGTATTGCCAATCCCCAAAGTCAAAACTATCACAAAAATATCCGGAAATCAAGAGGTTGGTGCAAAGAACAGTCTTTTAAAATGGAAACAAAATTATTGTGCCTGTTGGTCAGACTTTTAAAAAATACTTATTTTTAAGACCTGCCCTGTCCTGCCCCCCATCCTCACCCTGGTGGCTGGGGACTGGTGTTTCCAGCTCCCTCCAGAGAATAGAATAAGGAGATTCTGGTCCCTGCTGCAGAAGCTCTTGATGACTAACTTCCCCCAAACCCCATAGCTGAAGGAATGAATTCTGTCCCCTATCCCAGTTCCATGTCTGCTCCTCTTGGAGCTCCATGGGTTCCTCACCTCCTCGCAGAGCCAGGCGGGCAGAGGGAACAACTGCTACAGAGTCTTCTTCTCTTCACTCTCGTCCCAGCTGGGAGGCAGCTTCAGCTGTTCTTCCCCTCTTCTCCCTTCCTGGGCTTGGTGTTGCCAGGATGGAAGAAGGGGAAGCAGAACATTCCTGGGCTGCTGGGTTCTGTGTGCTCCCTCCTTCCCGTTCTGTGGGAGAGACGTCTGCTCCATGCTCCCTCCCCTGACCCAAAAAGTCCTCAAGGCTCCTGAAGGGAGGGGGAGTGCTCTGCCAATGGGGATTAAAAGATCACCACACCTGTGGTCTTTGTCTTTCTACATTTGCCACAGCACCCTGCAGTCAGGCTCCCACAGTCCCTCTCTAAATAAATGCCCCCCCCGCAAGCCAGCATCTCCCTCTAAGTAAATACCCCTCCCCTGAGCCAGGCACCCCCAGCCCTACATTCTAAATTAATAATGGCAATTCACCAGACTGCCACTGCTGGGGCCGCCAGGGCTGCTGCTGGGGCTGGAGGAACATCTGAGGCTGCCAGGGCCACCACCGGGCCTGGAGCCACTGCCAGAGGAGTGGCTGTGTTGCAAGGGCTGAAGGAGTGGCTGGGGCCGCTGGGGCTACCACTGGAGTCACCACATTTTTCTCCCACCAGGGTTGGGAGGCACGCGCGGTCAGGTGGCACTCACATACAGCTCTAAGAAGAGCCACATTTAAAGGCCACAGCGCGGCCTCTTGTTTGCCGCACGTGGTGAGTGGTGACCATATAGAACACTGTGGTTTTACGTCATTGCATTATGGCCTATCCTGGGCCTTACGGCACAGATCCTCCATGTGGGGAAGCACAGAAACAGGGTACCCTGGGAGCTGCTGCTGGAAGCATTGTGTGGTGCTCTCATCCTGTCCCTTACCAAGCTCTGGAGTGCACAGGGAGAATGCTGCTCCTGCACTGGTCTTCCAGGCGGTGCTGTGTCCACTCCCTTCTGTGTCCTGCCAGCTTTGTTATGTTCTCCTTCTTCCTCTTAGTCTCAGCAGCGAGGGTCCAGTGCTAGTCTTTCTCAGGTTCCACCTACTTTTTCAGCTCACAGGCTGGGGCGACCAAAAGACTCAATTTTATAGTGAGCCCCAAATACCGGGGGACTTTCTCTTATATAGACACCTGTTAACTGCTACCCCCATCCCAATTTTTCATGCTTGCTTTGTGGTCTTCCTATCAAGGGCTAACCACGTCCCAAAGGCTTTTCCTGCCATTCTGCCACCTCAGTGCATCCATACAGGTGACAGGCATAGTCTTGCCATAAATTGTAATACAAATTTGGTGATGTCGCGTGTCCTAGAACTGACTTATCTCTGTAAGAAAATCACAATGCTGCCATGAATGCTAGCACAGCTGGCCACCCTCAAGAGAGCAAAACTCTGGTCACTATCAGAGGGGTAGCCATTTTAGCGTGTCTCCTTAGAAATGAGGAGTCTTATGGCACCTGGGAGGCTGACAGATTTATTTAGGCATAAGCTTTCCTTGGCAAAAAGCCACACATCACATGAATTAGGTGTTTGCCTCGAAAAGCTTATGCCCAAATACATCAGCTAATTTCTAAGGTGCCATTGGACTCGGATCACTAATGCCTCAGGCCCTGTCTAACTGTTTTTTTCTCTTTTTAAATGCAGCTACTGAGTTCATCCAGAGTACAGAGGTGAATATATTAGCCCGGAAGCTTGACCTGCTCAGGGTCGATCTTCCATGTTCGATTTTGTGTGTCTAGAGGGATAGATGAAATCAACCTCTAAGGGGTTGAAGTTGACCTCTGTACTTGTGAGACGGGATGAGTAAGGAAGGTGAATGGGAGAAGCTTTCCCATTGATCTTCTTCAGTGAGGATGGCCAAGTAAGCCGAGCGCAGGTACGTTGAGTCTAGCTACATATTTTTCATAACTAGAATTGCATATCTGCAGTCTACTTACTTTACCTAGTGTAGACAGAGCCTTAGTGTAAGGCAGGCCTGTCCCTAATGTGATTTAGCTTTTTAAAATTACTGGGATAAGTTATATCTGTACACTGTGTCTACTGTGTGGAGCTACACTACATGGATATATTTACACCAATGTAAATTTCCCAACTCTAGACAAACTCATTTTTTCAATGCATTAATGTTTCTCCGCGGAAAATCTGCTTCCACTGTCAAAGATTCCACTGCATAGGATAAGAGAGATCTGTAAAATATAATTTTATCCCTGGAAACATCACACCACTAAAATCTGACAACAGCCAGATATACTGACAGTATTTTGCTTTAGAGTTGTAGAGGTTGTTGCAGGCTCTTTCTTCTCAATGGTTTGCACTGGCCTTATGAAGGGAAGGTTACTAGCAATATTTTATAGAGTCCATTGTGGGTTATTCTCTGTCTGGTCAAACTTGTATTTAAAGAGAAAATGTTTTTCTTCCTGGTAGAACTCAGTTGTCTGCTCTCTAATGAACCATTTCTTCATTTAAATGTTTCTCTTTTAGGAGGTTTTACTACCTTTTTTATTTCCCTAGTTTAAAAGCAGCATAATGAGTGCAATCAAGGCCCCTTAAATACATAGGCTTGCTGTGGGACAACATGATTCATTAACAGGTAGTTGCAATGTGGAGTCATCTGGTTCCCAGAACTTACAGCCTAAGAATTAAAAGGGATTGGCAGGGCATACAATACCAATTCCAAATTTATTACCAACAAGAAAGAGATAAATCAGGCGGAATTCCCTTAGTAGGTTCTAGACTTCTTACTTTATTACCCCCAGGCTCTTTCCAAGGGTCTATCCCTGAGGTAAGTGGGGAAGGAGGAAGGAACAATAAAGGAGGACCCCTGGTTTGAAAGGCGAAAGTAGGCCAATCAGCTTATTATCTAAGGGGTTTATAAACAAATGCAAGAAGCCTGGGAAACAAACAGGAAGAATTAAAGGCCCTCACACAGTCAAAAAAGTATGAGGTGATGGGAGTAACAGAGACTTGGCGGGATGAATCACATAACTGGGGCACAGTCACGGAAGGGTATAAACTGCTCAGGAAGGAAAGGCAGGGAAGAAGAGGAGGAAGAGTTGTTCTGTATGTGAGAGAGCAGTATGATTGCCCAGAGCTCCAGTATATGGAGGGAGAAAAGCCAGTTGAGAGTCTTTGGGTTAAGCTTAGAGGCAGAGGCAACAGAGTTGATGCTGTGGTTGGTGTTTCCTATAGACCACCAGGTCAGGTAGATGAGGTAAATGAGCATTTCTTCAGACAACTAAGAGAAGCTTCCAAATCACAGACCCAGGTTCTCATGGTAGACTTTAACCACCCAGACATTTGTGGGGAGACCAATGCAGCAGCAGCAGCAGTAGCACACAATTCAGGAAGTTTTTGGAGAATGTTGGGGATAACTTCCTGGTACAAGTGCTGAAGGAACTGACCAGAGGCTGTGCACAGCTTGACCTGCTGCTCACAAACAGGGAAGAACTAGTAGGAGAAATAAAAATGGGTGGTAACCTGGGCTGCAGTGATGAAGAGAGGGTAGAATTCAGGATCCTAGCAAAAGGAAGAAAGGTGAGCAGTAAAATACAGACCTTGATTTCAGAAGAGGAGACTTTGACTCCCTCCAAGAACTGATGGGCAGGATCCCCTGGGAACCTAATATAATGGGGAATGGTGTTCAGGAGAACTGACAGTATTTTAAAGAAGGCACAGGAACAAGCCATCCCAATGTGCAGTAAGAAAAGTAAATATGGTAGGCAGCCAGCTTGGCTTAATAGGGAAATCCTTGGTGAGTTTAAACTCAAAAAGGATGCGTATGAGAAATGGAAACTTGGATCGATGATTAAGGAAGAGTATAAATATATTGCTGGAGAATGCTGGGGAGGAATCAGGAAGGCAAAAGCACAATTAGAGCTGCAGCTAGCAAAGAATGTGAAGTGCAACAAGAAGGGATTTTACAGACATGTTAGCAATGAGAGGGTGATCAGGGAGGGTGTGGGGTCATTACTGGATGAGGGAGGTAACCTGATGACAGATCATGGGGGAAAAGCTGAAGCACTAATGGACAAGGTCAGCTCCCAGACTCCTGCACTAGGCAATGCAGTTTGTGACAGAGGTGGGCAGCCCTCGATTGAGTCTGTGCTCATGAAAGCTCATGCTCAAAACTTTTCTGTTAGTCTATAAGGTGCCACAGGACACTTCGTTGCTGTTACAGATCCAGACTAACACAGCTACCCCTCCAATACTTAGAAAAGCTAGACATACACAAATCCATGGGTCCAGATTTAATACATCCAAGGATACTGAGGGAATTGGCAAATGTCATTGCACAGCCTTTGGCCATTATCTTTGAAAACTCCTGGAGATCGGGAGAGGTCCTGTATGACTGGAAAAAGGCAAACATAGTGCCCATCTTTAAAAAAGAAAAGAAGGACAATCCAAATTACTATACACCAGTCAGCCTTACGTCAGTCCTTAGAAAAATCATAGAGGGGATCCTCAAGGGATCCTTTTTGAAGCACTTGACAGAGGAGGGAGTGCTCAAGAGTAGTCAACAGTAGATTCACCAAGGGCAAGTCATGCCTGACCAATCTCATTAGATTCTATGATGAGGTAACTAGCTCTGTGACATGAGGAAGTTGATGGATGTGATATATCTTGACTTTAGCAAAGCTTTTGATATAGTGCCCCACAATATTCTTGCCCATAGTTAAAGTAGTATGGATTGGATACCTGGACTGTAAAGTGTATAGAAAGCTGGCTAGACAGTTGGGCCCAAAGGCTAGTGATCAATGCCTCTATGTCGGGTTGGCAGTCGGTTTTAAGTGGAGTGTCCCAAGGATCAGTTCTAGGGCTGGTATTGTTCAACATCTTTATTAATGACCTGGATGAAGGGATGGATTGCACCCTCAGCAAATTTGCAGATGACATTAAGCTAGGGGGTCAGGTAAATATACTGGAGGGTAGGGAAAGGGTCCAGAATGACCTACATAAATTGGAGGATTGAACCAAAAGAAATCTGATGAAGTTCAACAAGGGCAAGTGCAGAGCCTGCACTTGGACGGAAGAATCCCAAACATTGTTACAGACTGGGGACGGACTGGCTAAGTAGCCATGCAGCAGAAAAGGACCTGGGGATTACAGTGGATGAGAGGCTGGATATGAGTCAACAATGTGCCCTTGTAGCCAAAAGGCTAATGGCATATTGAGTTCATTAGGAGGAGCATTTCCAGCAGATCCAGAGAAGTTGTTGTTTGCCTTTATTTGGCACTAGTGAGGCGAAATCTGGAGTACTGCATCCAGTTTTGACACCCCCACCCCTCCACACACACATGGAAAGAAAGGATGTGGCTGCATTGGAGCAGGTTCAGCAGAGGGCAATGAAAATGATAAGGGTGCTGGAGCACATGACCTATGAGGAGAGGCTGAATGATCTGGGCTTACCTAGTTTGCAGAAGAGAAAAGTGAGTGGTGATTTGATAGCAGCCTTCAACTAGAAGGGACATTCTAAAGAGGATGGAGAGAGACCGTTCTCAGTAGTGATGGATGGCAGAACAAGGAGTAATGGTTTCAAGTTAGAGGGAGAGGTGTAAATTGGATATTAGGAAAAATTATTTCCCCAGGAGGGTGGTGAAGCACTGGAATGCATTAACAAGAGAGGTGGTGGAATCTCCATCCTTAGAGGTTTTTAATCCCGGTTTGACAGGGTCCTGTCTGGGATGATTTAGTTGAGGTTGATTCTGCTGTAGGCAGGGGGCTGGACTTGTGATTCTATGATCCTAGAAAAGCTTTCTTATGATAACTCTCACCTTTTCTTGGAGAGGAAACTCAAATTGTCATTCTTTTATGTAGACAGCATCCATCACGTGTAGCAAACAACTGCTTCCTGCAGAAAGAACCTTCAAAATATTAATGTTAATTTCATCTTTATGACATTGTCTTTTAGTCTCAGGTGAATATGCAGTGACCACAGAACCTACACTGCCTAGGACAGCTATTTGGTTTCCATCAAGTAGAGTTTGTGAGGGATTTAAGAGTAAAGTGTTTTCAAGTAAGTTTCTTCCGCTCATGTTTTCTGCTACTTCCAACTTCTTTTGAACATGCATGCAGAAGATATTTAGCTAGCTATATATGTGTACACTAGGGTTGCCAGCCCTGCAGAAATGGCCTGGAGTCTCCTGGAATCAGGATCAATCTCCCAGTGACTATTGGAAGCAAACCTGGTGATTTTAATAGGATATTTTTAAGTAAATGGCATTATATCATGGAAGGGGGGTGGGGAAATCTCCTGGACTATCTTCAGTCATAACTCACGATCCTAAGAGCTAGTAAGTCAGGAATTCTCTATTATTTGGATGAAAAGTGAATTTTTCACAAAACTGACAAATTTTCGCACAGGAAACTTTTTCAAGTTGTTGATTTTTTTTTTTCACTTTTTGCATTCTTTATCACAGCATATCTCAAAAGCACATTGCTTCCTTGAAGATCAAGTGCTACCCAGATCAGTTTCTAGTACTGTCCTTAAAATCCTTGGTGATTTTATCAGACCATTGAAACTTTTGGTACTCACTTGATGACTGGCCCCATAGTGGAATACCTTAGTAAACGTGCATCCTAAATTATTGGTCTTCCAACCAAATAATGTATCCATACCAAGGAAGCTGAAGAAACCAAATCTGTGAGAACTTCCAGATGAAATTTTTCATTTTCGTTCACATCGTCATAGAGTTGAAACATGTTGGTTTGTTGAATTTCACTGAAACACTTGCTCTGGGTCAGGCTGATGCAGTGGCGACTTGTGCTGGGCGGGGAGATGCCCACTGGCCACATGACCTCCTAAGCCTCGGGTAGGGCCAGAACAGTGCCCCTCTACCACAGACCCTGGCTTCTCCCCTCACCCACTTGGGCCTGTCCCACCTCCTCCTCTGGAAGTGCTGCACAATGTCTGGTGAGTGCCAGAGAGGTTCTGCCCTCTCCTGGAGTGGTGTGGCCCTAGAACAGCGAGTGTCTAGCTCGTGCTGCTCTTGAGCTATGCCCCTCTGGGGGCAGGGTGGGACTGCCCTCACATTTACTGGAAGCTGCGTGTTGCTGAAGGTGGGTGTGGGATGGGGTGGACATTTTGAGACGTATGTGAGCCCTCGTGCATGCTTCACATATCTACCTTTGGGCTGATGTTAATCCCTGCCCACCTAAGATTCCACGGTGACTCTGAGCATTGTAGTTTGGTGATGCAGGCCCACCGATGGTGGGGCTAAGAGCGCCAGTAATCCCTGGGCCCAGCATTTCAAAGTGGCCAAAGCTCCAGCCCCCACTGCTGCAGAAGTAGCAGCAGTGGCAGTTGGAGCTCCAGGCCTCTTTGAAATGCCATGAAGTCCTGTTTTGCTGCTCCACATGCAACTCTGAGGGAGCAGTGGGTGGAGGGGCATGCCTGAGTGCCCTAAGCCCTGCCCCTTCCATTCTTGGCCCCACTTCTTCGGGGGCAGGGAGTAGGGCCCCTATCCTGCCTTGCCACTGGGTCCACAGTGGGTGGCTGGCTGTGCTGCTGTGGTAACCTCATGTTGCCCACTTGCTTGTATGGATTGGGTTTCCTGGAAGAACGACATCTCTCATGTTGCACTGTGGTATCCCCTCTGGCTAAGCTGCCCTGGTGCGTCTTGCGAGAATCTGGTGAGAGAAACCAGTTAGAACAGGAAAGCAGGAGCAAGACTGAGTTATACATGTAATCGTTTATAAAAAGGAGGAAGAAGCATACAGAAAATAATGGTTTATGTGCAACATGACCAGAATTAGCTATAAAGAAAGGATCTGGGATTTGTCCATGAGCTATCAGTAAGCTCATAGAACTTGAAGAGACATTGTACCTTCTGGTGAAACCCATGAAGTCAGTGTATTGCATGCATGAAAATAATCTGCTGAGGTTCCCCTCCTCCAATTCTCCACTCTCTTCCGTATTTATGAAATTCTAAGTGTTCTCTGAAGCACAGATGGGGGCTATCAATCATGTTCAATATTAGGTTACTTGCAGAGGAGAGTCATTATCTTTAATGTGTAATAACTGTGCCATGAAGATAATACAATAAAATCCAAGAAATGTAATTTAGAAGGGCTTCCTGCTCAATCCTTGTGTTTTTTTTAAAAAAAAATCTTTCATAATCCTATCCCCAGAGTCATGGAAAACCTCATTTGCTGTATTTCCATCTCTTTTGTCCCTTTTGAGGAATCTTGCAGTGCAATGTATCATTGGTCTTGCATGGCCTGTCACTGTGCGTCTTCTAGATGCAGACAGGTTGTATGAGAAAAACACATAAAGTGGTTTCTATTATAGTGTAGCTTCTGAGAAGAAGTCTATTGTTATACCATGGCTGACTGTATTATATTAGAACCTGATTGTAATAGCTCCTTAAACTCATGTGATTTAGTGAAGTGCACAAAATATGACCTTCCTGAGCTCCTTGACTTGGACATGTACCTAAACTGCTTGTATGTCATGCGACTGTATCCAAATGGAAATGGTGAAAACTTGAGAAGCAGCTTGAGAAAACTTGAGAAGTGCGCTCTGCTGTTCCCACTGAGGTTAAGGAGAGTTCTGTTGCGGACTGCAGTGGGAGCAAGATTGGGCCGTAGGACTTTGCTGTTTTGCTTTGCTCTCCTGGCGTACATGTGACACAAGTAGCTTTGCTTCAGGTAGTGAAAAGACATGTTGGTTTTAGACATCAGAAGAGAAGCGTTTGGGTCAGGGGGAGAGTTGGGATAAAGATATTGTCCTTGGGAAGGGCAGAACTCTCACACTCCCTCCATTTCCCCTGTGAAGAGATCTAGTCTGAAGAGAAGGACTCTCAAGGTGCTTTCCAAACCACTCTGTTCAGGCAAGTGTGCCTGGCTCCTCCAACAAGCTTAGAATTGTGCGTGTGGTTTCTGAGCTTTCTTGCCCCTGCTGTACTGAAAGCGTGGCAACTGCATCAAAAATCTTCTGAAGCACCAGGACAGTAGCAATACGGGAGAATCCTGCTTCCTGTTAGAAATGGGGGAGGAATAATCGCTCACATTTCTGTAGTAGCATCTCATGTTTTTGCCCCGCATTCTGACAGTCCTGTAAGAAACCATGGGAGTCCATCACGAAACAACTAAAGGCAATAGAAATGCTGCACCGACATGAACTAGGAAGCATAAAAGGTAATTTTGGAGTAAGGATAGTGCTGGGCTTCAGAAGCCCTCTCCCCTTAGTGCACATAGGACTTTTTCCTGACTTCTCTGCAAAACTGCAACTCAAGGGTAAATGAAATACAATACTAGAGCAGTCTGGGTGCTCATCCTTCCAATGGCTCACAAGCATTGTCCTCAAAGCAATGCAAAGGTTACTGAAAGCCTGTCTTTGTTTCACCTAAATCAGAAAGCCAGTTTGCATTGAATGTGATTTGTCACAAACGGTGATTTTTGGAATGCGTAGTATAGTCATAGTGTAACCCAGCTGGCTGCCTTGGAACCTTACCTTTGCTGTGGTAGTGGGTTTGTATTTAAATATGAGCTATTTGTATTTGTTTTTATGAGCATTTTATACTGAAGTAATAATAGATTGACATAGCTGCTTGCAGTTTTCCTGTGTGCTTTCTTTTAACAGATCTGTAGACAAACAATGTAAAATACTCGGTTAAAGCTATTAATTTTAATTTGTCTCCCCCCCCCAGGCAATTTTTTTACTTTCTTCAAAATCCAAGCAGCATCTAAGACTCTTATGTTCTGTCCCTCAGCTATTCGCTTAATTTCCCAGTGTATTGCTGGAATATATTTTCAATATATTGCTGCTATTTTCCTTAGCTATTTTGTAGCTAAGTCCCTAATTCCCCAGCTCACATTGCTTTGGGTTATTATAGTGATCTCTCTTCGTGCTGGGCTCTAGCAGGGATCATTCTGTTTCCTGTTAGAATCTGTTTTCGGTCCAACTTTCATTTCCTATTGCATGTTCCTTGGGGGACAAAGCAGCTTTGTTAGACTAACAGGGCTCTCTTTTGAGTGAGTTATTCATTCTCATCAGCTGTGTGCATAGCAATGAGCAGGAGAGCAAAGCAATAAAATAATTCAGCTTGGGTAAGCCCCTTTGGGTCTAAAATTGTAACAAAACCACAGTTTTGCCACAGCGGCTATCTATGGTGCCAGCACAAGCTGTTTGTGATAGAGACATGAAGAAAGCAAAATAAGAACAAAGGTATTTGGAATAAGCCTTCTGTTGTTTTTTGAGTCACTAGTGGTAAAACTCTACTGGGCGGGTTGGGGGTGGTGACTTACCTGACCCTGTTGTATGTTTTAATTGGAACTGAAGGCTAGCTAAGCCTCTGTGACCCTTTCAGCCCTCATATATGCACGTGATTAAAAATGAAGGCTTTTGCTTGGGTTTTGGCCCCAGGGCTTTCCTGGATAGCATCACACAATAGCCCCAGATGGAGGTGGTGTAAACCAAAAGAGGCTGCACAACAAAGTAGGCTTGACGCTTCAGCAGGTTATGTCTTTGTTAGAAATTTCACAATTTGGACTAGCTAAAGACAGCCCCAGGAGTTTGTAGTCTCAGAGCAGAGTTCTTTTAATAAATTAATTGAAGAAAGTAGAAAGATTTTTGAATCTCCTCTGTTGCAAAAGACACATTGCCATGTCTTTGGGAAAACATATTTTAAAACATGGCTGGGCAAATACTGCAAAAAAAAAATCTTTCACAAATAAGCACTCAGCATGCAGTGAACGTGCCCTATTTTTGTGTGTGTGTTTTTTATGAGCATTGAAATGATCCACCACACAAGATGTAAATGGTAGCAGGAAGCAAATGTAAAAGTCACATGCATGAAAATTCACAGAATCCCAATTCGAAATACTCTGGCATGAGTGGATAGTAACAGAGAGGTAGCTGTCTTAGTCTGTATCTTCACAAAACAAGAAGCAGTCCTGTAGTACTTTAAAGACTAACAAAATAATTTATTAGGTGATGAGCACGCATGGGGCAGACTCACTTCTGCAGATCTAGAGATAGTGCCATACTGGAAATGAGTGTTCATGCTGGAAGGGCTTGGGAATCTGTCCTGTCAGATAGTAGCAACTATGTAAGTGACTTTTCTAATCAATGCAGCTCAGATTTTGAAAAGTGAATATCAATTATGCACTGGCAATCTGTGACTATTTCACAGAGTATAAAACTGGATGATAACATTTTATGGCATAACATTCATAATAGTTGAGTGCTATTTCAAAATGCATTTTGTGTGTAGCTGCGTTATTTTGCAATAAGCTATTCTGGAATAGCTCTAAGGCTGCAGTGTAGACACACCCTAACATGCACAAAATATCTCTGCTAGGACACTAAAATCACACACTTTTGTCTTACATGTGTCTCTTCAGAAAGAGAAGGCTTGTGGGATATCAGTGAGTTTAGGAAGTCTTTAATGGAGTTAGCTTTAATAGAACTCACCCAGTTTTACTGCTGGTTGGCCTGGAACCCATACCTTATCACTACTTATAGTTTCAGGTTTGGTTTTGAAACCATCACACAGCACTTGTTAGCATCGGCTTTGGGGAATGTTCAGATGGAGGCACCATTGGCCTCCAAAGATGGCTGTGGTCTGGAGCAGAGGGTGTAAAATGAGGAGAGAACAGATCAGAAATATGTCTCCCAAACTGACAAAACCAAGGGAGCATACAGCTGAGTTGACCGCCCTGGTCCCCTATGCTGTTAGAAGTAGGTTAGATTTTTCTATAAGGTATGCAGGCATGCTGGGCTACAATCGTCTCTGTCACATCTGAGCGCTGAGATAACAGCTGAATTTAGCAGTGTTATGATGATGCAGGCCTCTGTGGTGAGCTGTCTCACTCGGTTTTTTGGGGCCATGCCAGAGCCTAGTGCAGGGGATCACACTAAGTTTGGCAGGGCAGCTTTAACAGTTTGAATTTTTCTTGCTTTTGTTAGGCATAAGTTACTCATGCATCTGATGAAGCGGGTCTTTGCCCACAAAAGCTTATGCTCCAAAATATCTGTTAGTCTATAAGGTGCCACAAGACTTCTTGTTGCCTCTTAGGTTGTGATTCACACTATGAAAATGTTTGGGAAGTCCTGAGTTTCTACCTTTATGGGACTTTAAAATATTATGCAGCTTTTTACATGTATTTTTGTTGGCTGGCTCTGAAGATTTATTCGTGCTGTTAGCTGCTGTGATGACTTTGTCAGGGTTGTATATTGGCTCTCTTACAAGGAGATGATGTATGATTTCAACGTGTCATGCCTGTCTTGGATTTTTGTTCTCCTTTAGTAGAAATTCTGTCATGCGTTCCTTTACCTGACCATGGAACAAGGGGAAATACACTAGAAACCAGTTTAATGCATAAACCAATGCACAATTCATGTATACAGTGGACATTTAAATGTATATAATTTATAACTGTGTAGGCTTTCATATACAATATCCTTGGTGGGCATTCACAGAGGGGTTATTGATGAGAAGGGTTTTTTCATACGTCTTACAAGAATTTTAATAGAGCTCTGCGGTGCTGTCTCTATGGGTTGATTGCCCTGTTTTGCCCAGTGGCTAGGAAATAGTATGGAACCAAAGCTGTTTGCATTGGCCGCTGCTGATGGAAAACACAGAGATGGATGTTCTTGTACCCCTTGTCAGAGGAAGCTGAGAAGAGAGAGCTGGGCTTTGTTTAGTTTCATTTAGGCATTTTAGAAACTCTAAGAAAGGAAACAAAATATTTTAGGCCGTGTTAGCCTGTAAAGGGCATTTGTAAATAACATTTTGGGTTTGGAGTGTGATTTTTTTTTTTTTTTTTTAAAACTTAAGATACTCTGGCAGAAGGAAATAATAATGTTGACTTTAATGGACACTGTATCAAGCCTTTAGGCCTGATGGTTCCTGTGATAGAATCTACGGGACAGGAACATTCCAGGAGAGATTTCTCCCCTGCGAGGATTCTCATGTAGAGATGCCTTCTGGCATCTCAAACCAGGCAGATCTCTTGATGCCCATAGACTTTGGACCCTTCTGTGCTTCCACCAGTTCTCTAGCAGCATGGCTAGGTAGGGTACCCCCTGGTTTTTCAGCAGTGTCACGCTGTTGATTCGTATTTAGCTTGTGCTCCATATGACCCTTCGATCCCTTTCCACAGTAGAGTCTGCAGTACATTCGTGAGTACCACATCTGTGAATTCAATTATTCGTGAGTAGCCTTGCTTCCCTGGGTCTCCAGGTGGGGCACTCTGGGCAGGGAGCACCGGCGGCTGCTGCAGCTTCCCTGGGGCCCCCTGGCAGGAGCACGGGCAGCTGCCATTTCCTGGGGCCCTGAGCACCCTGCCCGATTCGTGAAAATCAACATTCGCGTGGGGTCTGAACGCAGAACTCTCATGAATGTTGAGATCCTACTGTATTCTCTCCTATGCAGTCATCTCTCCTTTTGTATACGTGCAACTGATTTTTCCTTCCTAAGTGAAGTACTTGGCATTCTTCCTTATTGAATTTCATCCTGTTTACTTCAGACCATTTGTCTGGTTTGTCCCAGTCATTGTGAATTTTAATCCTATCCTCCAAAGCAGCTTGGTATTGTCTGCAAAATTTACAAGAGTACTCTCTATGCCTTCAGAGCCAACCCCTCCATAGAACGAGGTGGGGCAGCTGGCGAAAGGAGCGGGGATTTGGGGGGCAGGCGACAGCAGCAGCAACTGCAGGGGATCCCCTCCCCTCAGCCTCCCTCCTGAGCACTCACCACATGGGGTTCCGTCTCCAGCTGCCCACAGAAAAGTGGGGTTAGTGAACTGAGAGTATGCAGCAGTGCACTGCATAGTGACTGTGGAGAGGGAGAGGCAACCTCCTGTGGCTGCCACTGCCCCAGATGAGATGTTGTCTGCCCTCTGCCCCAGATGGGATGGAATAGGATGAGGGAATTGCAACGATTAAGGAATTCTTGCCCATTTCAGCTCTCCAGTTCTGTTGTTGGACGGAACAGAAGCTCCAAAAGAGCAGGGTGTTTGGGTTGGATTAGAATACTGAACCCTGCATTCTGTCTGTCCTGTATTGGACTCTCTAAACTCTCCCCTTGCAGTGTGAATAGCAGCCTATTTAACTGCGGAAGATAATGCATTATTTTGCCATGCAACTCTTGCTTAATTTTTTTTCATGAAATCTCCTGCCTCCGGCTATGGGCTAGACTTGACAACTAGCCATGAAAGCAATTTGGCAAAAATAATGAGTTCCTTCCCCTTATGTGAGGTTTCTTTACTATAGTGTCTTTTTTGCTTGGCAGGATAATTAGTATGCTAACTTTATTTCTGGGGGAAAAGAAAGAAAGTTGTCACAGTGTCTCCCAAAACAGGATTAGAAAGAACAAAAGCATCTTACAACATTTTTCTTTCTTTCTTTCTTTCCTTCTTTCTTTCATTTGTGTTGGTAAGCTTTTCAGACTGCCTCTCTGCCCCTGGAAAACAAATGAAAAACATCTTGCAGACTCTGTGCCTCCTCCTTACAGTTTCATCTCTTGTTTTTCTTAGCCCTTTCTCTTGAATAAGGTGTGTGAGAAGGGAGTCCAGCTCATGGAGGACTTGATTGCTTTATAAAAACAGCACCTTGACATCAACACTGAAATACAACCTTTATAAGTTCTGCTGTAGAGGAAAGAGAGAGCAAGTATGTGTAAATGAGTTAGTTTATAAAGTCAAATGGTATAGACCAGAATAATGTTTCTTTTCCAGTTCATTAGAAAATTAGAATGACAGTTGGTAGTTGGTGATTTTAGCCAATGATTCCTGAGCATGCCAGTAGCTGTAGGGGTAATTTGGCCTGTACAGGCAGACCTGCGTTTTCTTGTGTAAACTTTCTCTCGTGGTCCCTGATTCTAGTTTTTTGCATTTCCCAGCATGGTCAGGGAGTTAGATCAGTGTGTGGTGCCTGTGCTCCATCAATATTCACAAACATCAACCCAGCTCCGCCAGTGTTTGGGCTTATAGTTTCAGAGTCCATAGGACAGACCACAGCAACCAACCAGAGCTGGGCATGCCAGGAGTGTTAGCAGGGCCTGACACTGGCAGCTATGAGTGACATGGCCCCATTCACTGGCTCCTGCTATTCCCTCAGAGGAGAGGGTGGAAGCTGGAGAGAGGTGGGTGGGACCAGAGGCTTGTGGAAAAGAGTGGGGCAGGGCAGGAAGTTGTGAAGGGAAAGAGGTGGAGTCTGGGCAGAATAGGATGGGCGGGAGTCAGGTCACTTAGTGCTATCAGCACCAGGCTGCCCTGGATCCCATGACCCTCCAAAGTGCAGGGCCTGGGGCAGTTGCCCCAGTCTGTTGTATGTCTCAGCTTGGACCTGTTCTAGGCACCACCAGCAATTATACAAACCTGGCGCACGTTTCCCTGTATAGTAACGCTTGTCACTTACCAGGCTGATGATTATTAAGTGGTAACTGTTCAGTATGTTCCACCTCTGATTCGTAACAAACTTCTAATGGCCTCCACTTCAGGCGGAGAGGGGTCTGGATTGAGAGATTCTAAATTCACGTGTCCTTCGGTTCCTACCAGTAGCAGCTCTCTCTTCCCTTGGCCTCCACCCTGTGCTTCTGGGACAGCTGAGCTAATCAGTTAGAGGATGGCACTCTCACTCAAGTGCTGCTGCTTTGGAACCCTCTGGTGGAATCAGGACCTGTCTTATAGGTTTGCTTCTCTTGTGCCCTTCAAGGCGGCACTAGAAACTCTCTGAAGAAAGGGGAATAATGGATGTTGACATGGCTACTGAGAAGTCTGCTGTCGTGACCTGCATGGCATGTGCTATGTTTGTCTTTCTCCCGGATGACAGAAAGAATTTTGTATATTCAAAGTGCAAGTTGGTTGCCATTTTGGAAGCGAAGGTTAGAGAATTTGAGGTGCAAATATCAATCCTTAGGTCCATCAGGGAAGGTGAAGACTTTCTGGATAGAACTCACCATTTAGCACTGCAGGAACAGCAGGCTGTTCAAAATAAGGAAGAGAACTGGAAGCATGTTACCTCCAGGAGAAGAAAACCAATTCAGGTCTCTCCAGTGGAGATAAGCAACTGCTTTCAGCCTCTCTGCACAGGTGATACTGTGGAGATAACTGGGGCAGATACCTTACAGGGAATGGATAAGAAGATGACCCCACGGATTGTAAGGCATGGGATGCGCAGTCCTAGGGACAGGGAATCTATGACCACCACCCCGAAGAGAAGAAGATGGGTGGTGGTGGTTGGGGACTCACTCCTAAGGGAGATGGAGTCATCCATCTGCTGTCCAGACCTAGAATCCTGGCAAGTTTGCTGCTTGCTGGGAGCTAGAATCCAGGATGTTACAGAATCTCTTCCAAAAACCATCAAACCCGCAAACTATTACTCCTTCCTACTTCTCCTTGTAGGAGCTAATGATACAGCCAAGAGTGACCTTGATGAAATCACTGTGGATTATGTAACTTTAGGAAGAAAGACCAAAGAATATGGAGCACAAGTGGTATTCTCATTCATCCTTCCCGTGGAAGGAAGGGGCCGGGTAGGGACTGTTGAATCACCAAGGTAAATGTGCAGTTGCATAGGTGGTGTAGCAGAGAAGGACTTGGTTACTTTGGCCATAGGATTCTGTTTCAGGAACAAGGATTGCTAGGAAGAGAGGAGACCCACCTAACAAAGAGAGGAAAGAGCATCTTTGCGGGCAGGCTAGCAAACCTACAGAGGACGGCTTTAAATTAAGTTTTTCGTGGGAAGGTGACACAAGCCCTGAGGTAAGTGGGGAAGAAGTGGGGTACACCAAAGTAGGATTCCTAAGTGAAGAGGAGAAAGTGGGCCAATCAGCCACTTCTCTAAGGTGCTTGTACACAAATGCAAGAAGCCTGGGAAACAAACAGGAGGAACTAGAGGCCTTGGCACAATCTAAGAAGTATGAAGTGATTGGAATAATGGAGATTTGGTAGGATGATTCGCATAACTGGAGCACAGTCATGGAAGGGTACAAACTCTTTAGGAAGGACGGGCAAAGGAGAAAAGGAGAAGGAGTTGTGCTCTATGTGAGAGAACATTATGATTGCTGAGAGCTCCAGTATAAGGAAGGAGAAAAGCCAGTTGAGAATCTTTGTGTTAAGTTTAGCAGTGGACGCAATAGAAGTGGT
This sequence comes from Carettochelys insculpta, assembly GCF_033958435.1. Lineage (NCBI taxonomy): Eukaryota > Metazoa > Chordata > Testudines > Carettochelyidae > Carettochelys > Carettochelys insculpta. Next base: position 67,032,328 of record NC_134139.1, on the reverse strand, counting down.
GATGTAGTTGGTGTCTGCTGTAGACCGCCAGATCGGGGGATGAGGTAGATGATTTCTTCAGATGGCTAAGAGAAGCTTCCAAATCAAAGGCCCTGGTTCTCAAGGGAGACTTTAATCACCCAGACATTTGTTGGGAGACCAATACAGTAGCACACAGACAATCCATGAAGTTTTTGGAGAATGTTGGGGATAACTTCCTGGTACAAGTGTTGATTGAACTGACCGGGGCCATGCACAACTTGACTTGCTGCTCACAAACAGGGAAGAACTAATAGGAGAAATAGAAGAGGGTGGCAACCTGGGCTGCAGTGATCATGAGATCTCCCTGAAGGTACTGATGGGCAGAATCCCCTGGGAAATGGTGGTGATAAACAGGAGAACAAGAGGTAATGGTCTGAAGTTACAGAAGTAGAGGAGTAGGTTGGATATTAAGAAAAACAACTTCATCGAGAAGGTGGTGAAGCACTGGAATGCTTTGCCTATGGAGGTGGTGGAATCTCCATCTCTGGAGTTTTTTAAATCTTGGCTTGACATAGTCATGGCTGGGATGACTTAGTTGAGGTCAGTCCTGCTTTGGGCAGGGGGCTGTACTTGATGACCTCCTGAGGTCCCTTCCAGCTCTGTGATTCTATGACCTAATGCAGTATGCTCTCACCTGCCCCCTTTTGATCTCTTCCGTGATCACAGCAAACCTTCTCCCTCACGTCATCATCTTCTGCTCTTATGCCTGACCTGATTCTCCAAAAATGAACCAGGGGTGCAGGGGGAGAGAATAATTGGAATATACTTCCACATATCATGGCCTTATTTCCCTATGTCAAATACGGGAAACCTGGTAAAATTGCTTGAACTTCAAAGAGCAGAGGGACAGAAGAGGGGTTCACAAACCTATTAGTCAACACTTTAATGGAGTGGGACATTCTGTTAAAATTACCTGAAAGTTTGTGTCTTACTGAAGAGAAATTTTTACAACAGTTTGGAAAGAGAGGCTGCTGAACTCCATTTTATATTCAAATTCGATATATTAACATGTGGTTTGAACTGGGATGGGAATTTTCTAGGTCATTATAGGAGCTCATATGCATACTTGGCTTTACCTAATTCTTGACACCCTCCCCCCCGCTTCTACCCTTCAACTCTCTGATTTGTTCACCTTGATGATAATTTTCTGATTTGTCAACCTTGATTACTATTTTGGTTCTCTATGCCTTAAATATTGAGTCTGTTCTGGTATGGCTATGGTCTGAAGAAGTGGGTCTGTCCCATGAAAGCTCATCACCTAATAAATTATTTTGTTAGGCTTTAAAGTGCTACTTGACTTCATTTTTGTATTGATTTTTTTATTCTGGTTGAGTTACATTAATCAATTAACTTTAAATTTAGCACAACCCTTGAATCACTCTCCCCACTTTCTTCCTGCTGCCCCTCACATCATTGAATGTCTCCTCTTAGTGTCTCATGCCTTATCTCAATTGTGAGCTCGGTGGGGCAGACTCATCTACTGTATTTTGTAACACAACAGCTATTTGTAGTGTGAGAGGTAGCCGTGTTCCTCGGTATCTTCTCAAAACAAATCAGCAGTCCTGTAGTACTTTAAAGACTAATAAAATAATTTCTTAGATGATGAGCTTTTGTGGGACAGACCCACTTCTTCAGATCTGGAAAACCCTGATGAATGATAACTAGGACGAAGAGAATTTATCAGAGAGATGCGGGGGGCGGGGGAAAAGGAATAAAAGCTGATGAATCGGCTAAATAGGAAGGGAGGAGAGGGAGAAGAAAAATAGCCCTCCAGGACTGCTTTTTTGTTTTGTGACGATATTTATAGTGCTGTATAAATAACAATGCAATATCGGTAATAATCAGGGCAATTAAGCATCTGTTCCTACATGGATCTTTTATCTGTGCCTCATTCTCCAATGCCTCGTGCCCTGTTTAGCCAGTTACACCTGTGCAAAGTGAGTCAAATATTACCTCAGCAAACGTACATAGGCGTGGGCAAGTACACCCAGTGAAGGACAGTGGGAATCCAGTCCAGGTTTTTTTTTTTTGATAGTGAATAAAATCCTCTGGTCCAGATGCTGAGCCTGCACAGCTCCACTGAAGTCAGGCTGGAGATCTGGCCCATGAAACATGCAGTAGCAGACCTAATGCTGGTTGTTCAAACCCTCTTTTCCCTCTCCTCAAAGCAATTAGGAAAACTCTTCTTTTCAGTCTTCTTCCAGACAAAGAATTAAAAAAAAAAAAAAGTAGGATTCTTAACACTAGCACTTAAAACTTTCTGATTTAATTTGTATGACTAGAGCACCCTGGTGAATCAGAGCCTTATTGTGGCACCACCAGCATTCCAAGTGCCTGTCCCTAACTGGAAAAAATAAGGTATGTTCCTTCTGTAGCAGCATAATATCTTGCCATTAAATGTGCTGCTTTGCTATTGCACATTTTCTGCCTGTAAATAGGGGCCTTTCTGAAAACTGGGACCACCCACTTGCTCATACACGAGGAACTTTTCAGACCTTATGCATAACTTAAATGCAGACAGATTCTAAATGGAAGGGCAGGCTGTAGCTGACTGTTTCATAAAGCAGTATATACCCAGGGGTATATTTGGTCTTGAGTGCTATTTTTTTACAGTAATGAGAACTACAGCACGCTGCAACCTGAAGAAATTCTGCCACATACATGAGTCTCTAAGGGGTGGTCTATGCTAGAAAATAAATCAACCTAACTTATCCTGGTGAATGGTGTGAAAAAACTACATCCCTGAGTGATACAGTTAAACTAAAGCCTGGTCTACACTAGACCTTAAAAGTCAATTCTATATAGGCAATTCCAGCTTCACAGTTGAGCAGCTGGAATCAACTTATCTACAGTCGACTTACCTGGCCACCCTCCCAGAGGGAGGTCAATGGGAGAAACTGTGCCATCAACCTCCCTTACTTCTCATGTGGCTGAGGAATTCAGGGGTTGACTGTTGACCTCTGATAGTTCAATTTTGCACATGCCCACAGAGCATGCAGTACCAAACCCTGGAAGATCGACCCTGACTGGGTTGGTCTTTCGGGCAGTGGAGACATTCCCTTGTAGAAAGTGCTAGGTCAACCTCGCTACTGCCTGTTGGGGAGGTGGGTTTACTACAGAGATAGGAGAGCTCATCCTGCCATTGTAGTCGGACCTTCATATATGTTGTAGCAAGTCTGGAGGTGGTGGGTCTATGAGCTACTGAGTCTAGAAGATTCAAGGGCTAAGTCCTCGCAGAAAGAAATCACGGTGCAGATCTGCAGTGCAGGAATTGCTTCTATGTAAGTGTGGCTACGTTATATTTCCCCTCTGCCCTCTTTACCAAGCTACAATTTGGTTAAGGAGGACTGACAGTGCCCAAGCCCTGCCAATCTAAGTGCTGGTGTAGATGGCACAGTGTTGATGGGAGAGCTTCTGCCCTTAATGTCTACATCCAGTCATTCTCAAACTTTTTTGCTGTCATATAGCTTTTCTCATTTCCCCTTGCCACTCCCCAGAATGGAATCTGTGTCCATGCCTTCCCTCTATCACAGCACAATCGCTCAACGCCCCACTCCCGAGGGGCTGACCCAGACCCTGTTGTGTATTCGCTGCCCTGAAATGTGCTCCCATGCCCCACTAAAGAGTGCACCCTAAGTGTGAGGACCAGAGATCTGCACTGAAGTGCTGTAGTGTTTTAAGGTAGACATAGTCTAAATAGGATATCAGAAATGTTGCTTTTCAAATATACGTTGGCTGCCACTTAGAGGCTTCAAAACGCCACCATGAATTAGGTACACTGTCTGATCTGTTGATAGTAGATAGCTAAGTACCATCCAAAATAATGGAAGAAGCAAGAGTGCAGACCTACCATGCTTTCTCTTTCTGATCCCCAAAAGTTAGGTTTGTACTCAGTTTGATGTCTTCCATCAAGCAGTCCTGCCATACAACTGATCTAACTGCCTGGTAGTCTGAACTTGTCTGTGTCCTCTACCTCACCTCTGTGGTTCTCAGCTGTCTTGGTGGATCTCTATGCTGTCCCAAGCATCCCACATTGATTTTGTTGTATTTGTGGAACTTGGACTGTTCACAAAAATTTTAGATGCAGTTTTTGAAATAAAAGAATCCCCACTCTTCTGTACTTTGGACATCTGTAACTGAGCAGGATCACCTGGACAAATCCCTTGTTAGGGAGGCGTGATGTTAATGGGATCTTTAGCTTCCTCTGGTCTCCCTTTCATGATGGTAGGATTTATACCTGCTGTCTAATCTGGGATAGTGGATTTAGATAAATGAAACTACCAGGTAAAAAATTACCATTCCTTTCATGTTGTGGCAGATAGCAAATTGCCTACTCCCCTATTCTACTTCCCAACAGCTATAAAACTCTTTACTATGTTTACATTTGCTTGAGCACCTTGACCCTAGGTGGTCTGTTATCTTGGCAGTGTTCCTTTGAGTGAGCAAAGCGGTCTTTGAATATTGCAGCCAGATCCTCTTACTGCTGTAAATTGGCAAAGTCCATTTACTTTAATGAAGCTAAGCTGATTTATACCTGGTGAGGATATGACTTATGAAAATGAGTCTCTTCCTCTGACGAAGAGATCCATTTTCATATATTTGTAATGTCTATGGCCAGAAAGTGCCATATTGATCATCATGCCTTCTGCATAACACAGGCCATAGGAGTTAATTCAGTGAAGTTCTTTGCCAAACCAAGGCTCTGTTAGCTCTACGTCCAGTCTGGATTTAAAAAAAATGTTCAGGGATGCAGAATCTGCCTTGGTAAATTCTTCCAATGGTTAAGTAACTTCACTGTTTAAAAATGCAGAAGAAAGAGATTAGCTTTGACAAGCTCAAATCTCTATAAAACCTTGCCGATTGACATTAATTATATTGTCCTCCATTAGTTATTAATATTAATATGCTGTTCTCGTGAACTAGTCTACAGCTCAGCTGTTTGATGTCCTACACCATTCTTTCTCAAAATGTGTTTCCTATTGCATTAATCAGTCACATTTAAAAATTCCTCAAGCATAGGGAGGGGCTTCTGCTTACTTTTCATGGTACTTTTAAAAAACAAAAACAAAGAAACGTACCTATCTAATCAAATGAATCTCTTTTTGTATTCTCTTGGTTAAGTTTCCTGGAAAGCACATTCTTGCCTTATGTGGTCTGTCAAACTTTCTGGAGTGGCTCATGACTGCAAGTGCCTACATCTGATCAGACTGTGAGAAAATCAGGGCAGGTACTGGTGGCATGTTCTTAGTAAGATTTTACCAAGCTGGGAACAAAGGTGAACTCTGGGATCGCTATGTCACTCTTACCGCGAGTCACTGATGGTCTCCTTTGACTCTCCAGCTATCTCACTTCCTGGACATGGCTTATGAGAGACTTCACCAGGCTCGGGGGGGGAGAGAGGGAGGAGCAGGCTCTATGCCTCCTTGAAGGGGCATGGAATTGGGCAGAAGTCTGGGGATGGGGGCTAGCCACCCCCTGCCCACCACAAGCAGCCCTACACCAACTCACAATGGACTTTACTAATGGTTAAGGAAACCAAGAATACTATCACATTAGGTTTCTCCCATTTCAAGAGATGTGTCACTTATCCCAGATCATTTGTACTCCAGATCTCACACCAAAGACAGTTCTGGCAGCCAGTTCTACAGCAAGCTAACTCTAGGTTTATCATCTAAAACAGTAGTGTCCAATAGAAATTCAAGGATTGTCACAATACCCCCCCGCGATCAAAATAAAAGCCCTCCCCTTCCCCCACAGCCAGCCAGCCCCCACCCCACCCCGCAAACTGCTGGTGACTCACGAGAGCTGCAGCTGCTGGGGCTGTGCCAGGGCTCAGGGGCCACATAGTGGCAGGCCAGAGCCAAAGGAGGAGCTGCCACCGCTACCGCCATGTGCTTGTCCCACTAAGTGGTGGGCTGCGTGCACTGAGTGGGTGGCGGGCGCTCCAGGTGTTGGTTCTAAGGAGCCACACTTCACCATGCCACGGTGTCCAGGTCGCCAGATGTGGCGAACGGCGAGTGTATTGGACACTGAGGGTCTAAAAGGAAATCAGTCATTGAGACGTTAAAGGAATATTATCAGGCGAGTCACAGTTTGTAAGTCCAAATGGTAGTGGGGATGTAATAAACTGCCAGTCTTCCCAAAGCCTTTTTGGGGTTCCCGGATTATCTCGGGGGATCTCTGCTTTGCATCTGGCATGCTTCCCTGTAAGAGAGCACACAGTTCAGAGATGAAGGATCTTTCTTTAAATCAACTTTTATACCTTCGGATAGTACACATAGTTGACGGTATCTGTCCCTCTCTCCCCATATGGGCTTTTCCTATAATAATGAGTTGAGGGCTCAGACTTTTGGCCTTTGGTCTTCATCACAATGGATTTAGCACCTTTTCTGATAGTCCTTTGTTAGCATATCACAGTATTTGTTTGGTGTGTTATTTGGTTACATGAGTGTACACAATAGACTTATTTGCTATTACATTATAGCAGGAATGAAGAAGTGAGGACAATACAAATAATATTCCAGTAGCTTTCATGAAGTTTTAACATCTGAATACACACTTACATATCATTCACTTTGATCTATACTCAGAGAGGTAGCCGTGTTAGTCTGTATCTTCAAAAACAACATCCTGTGGCACCTTATAAGGTGCCACAGGACTTCTTGTTGTTTTTGATCTATACTAATACACAAAGCAAATTGGCCTGTGGCCCTGAGCTGACCAGTTTGCCGTGATCACAAGGTCTTCAGGACAGAACTGATTCTGTTTCTATGTAATGATCCACCTCTTGGAGCAATATCAGGACAGACTTCTGCACCATATCTTCCCTCACTGCCAAGATGAAACCAGGAATCCAGAATGATAAAGGTAGGGATTTCATCATAGGAAGGTGAGCAAACCAACTAGAAGAAAATATTTATTTCCTGTACTTCTTTGGACAAAAATGACAAGGGAACCATAATGCTCTGTATAGCTTCTGATATCAATGTGGTGATCATTGCATTGTTTGGATGGTGAAACCATCATTTTTTATCCCTTTATGCCACTTTATGGTATCGTGTACAAACTATTAAAATAAGGATCCAAAGGAAGGCTTTGGTTGACTGGAAGTCACCTGTGAATATCATTACTGAACTCTAACTGGAGGTGGCGACTGGATCCTGTAAGGGAATCCTTTTCAACACCTCTTAGCTCTTGAATGTCATTCCGCCACCTCCTCTCTTTGCCCCATTCCAGTAGCATGTTATTTATGAATGCCAAAGAGTAAACCTGTACAAAGTGTCATTATTTAACTTCTTTGGCTATAACTTCAGGCTTTCAATTCTGTAGAGACTAGTGTTCATCTGGCATTGGCCACTGTTGGAAGATATGACACTGGGCTGGATGGATCTTTAGTCTAACTCATTATGGCCATTCTTATGTTCTATACACTTTCTGCACCAAATCACCGATAGCTTTTACTAAGAAGACTATTTCACTGAACTTCCAAGGCCTTACACTGTTTATTAAAATTAGATGTTGAGTATCTGCTATGCTCTGATTTTAGGACAAAAGGTTCTTTTTCCTTTTATGTTTTTGTATGTACTATAGTTAGTCCCTTCAATAAAAAAAGTTCTGCTTTTTCTCCTGTTATAAAACATTTTTTCTGATAGTCTTCAGAGCTCATAGCATTTGCAAGAGAAGCTTCAGAAACAGATGCCTGTGATAAGTGAACTTTAACTTAGTACGTATCAATTTTCCTTGGTGAAATTGTGGTTTTACTGTTCATGGGAATTACAGATTCTGATTCTGCTAGATTGAACTTAGTTGCCTTCTGTGACATTATTCCTGAGTTGTACCAGTGTAAATAATGTCTGAATTATGTCCCTTAACTGCTGTGACATGTTGCTAGGGAGCCATGAGTGCTGCTTGCTGTTTGAATGTAGCAATGATGGTGGGCACAATTGAAAATTCTGGCAAAGAATGCTGAAAGTCACTAAGTCATTAGACCCCTATCTTAAATTTTAACCTACGCAGCTTATGTATCCTATAGCCTAATAAACAGACCTAGTGGGTCTAATGCTCGATACACGAGTTAGTTTTAGTGCAGTCAATGCTGATCCTGCATATGTCGTGGCAAAAATCACACTGGCTTCAACAGCAACAGAAGCTGTTTGTTGCTGGCAAAACCTTCTTCAAACTACTGTTGTTGACAGGTTTTGTCAATCTCCCTGCCATAGTCTTGGGGAGACCCTATTGAATTGCATTGTAAGTATCTTTGGGATCCATTTAATTAAATGAACGGGCCAGGATTGTATGTAACCTCTCTAGAGTGAAGATGTGATAGATGGAAGACCCTAAAGGTTGGAGTGATGACGTTGCGCAGAAGGCCAGGCAAGAGTTAGCAAAAAGTGCTAAGTAGTTTTCCTATGAAATAGCTCAGTGGGAGGTGAGTGCAAATTCCCCACCTCTGATTATACAAAAACCTAGCTTGTTGCAGTTAAGCTTTGAAGAGAGGGCCATTGTTTGTTGATCATCTGTTACCTGAGGACAAGATCAAAGGCCCAAGCTGTACAAAGGAAACTGAACTATACATAGTTCTTTGGCTTCTGAGTCTTGAGACATTTACAAACTTGTTGCCATGGGGAAATCCAGCTGTAGGTTTTGAAGGACTGATGCCTAACCACAGACTGAGGCTGGAGTTGGCGTGACTTCTGTTAAGCTGTTTTGCATGTGGGCAGAGTGGTTTGTTTTTAGTGTTTTCTCTGGAATGCTTGGTTATAAAGAGCTGCATGGTAACTTGTGAGTGCAGGCCAGTACAGCTGTTCATAGCCTTTGGAGAGAGAATAAAGCTTAGATGCTGGCTTGGGTAGCAATGTTCCCGCTCATTTTTCCATCTATGTGTGGAATACATTTTATGTGCACTGAGGCACGTGCAGGTGTACACCACCAGTAGAAACAAACGCTGTGGGCAGTGTGTGCTCTGATAACGAGCTCGGTGGCATTTGAAACTCTCCTGGGCGGCTGCCTAAGAGCACAGCTTACAGAGAAAGCTGCTGGGTAGGCCCTCTGGCTTGCTGGGGATGTCACAGTGTGGGCAGGGAACTATGCCACAAGACCTGCATCTGCAGTAGCATGCATGGTCTTTCAAAAGGAAAATGGAGATCCGGTGTCACTTTTGAAAGAACCTGTGAAGCATCTACACACAGAATGTGCCTTTTGAAAGGAAATCAAAAGAACACGGTGCTGCTTGCAAAAAAGTTCCTTCGATCCCAGGGCAGGAAGAGTGGCCCCTTTCAAAAGAACACATGTAGATGTTCCACAGGCTGTTCTTTCAAAAGACCTGTTCTCCATGGCACTGACCAACTGGTGCATGGAGATGCTCTGGCTGGCAGTAGTGGGGCTCTGTGCTCCACACCGCTGGCTGTGTTTAAAGGTGCGGGGACCCAGAAACCACACAGCAGGAAGCTGAGAGCATGCTAGCAGCAAAGGCACGAGCTGCAGCCAGCACGCCCTCATGGCCATTCCCAGAGCGCCATAGCCAGCAGCCAGCCACCCCAGAGGCCCCACTCAGAGCTCTCGCAGGGGACCGCCCAGTCTCCAAAAAAAATGGGCCCCCTCCTTGACGGAACCAGAGCTCAGGGACCTCCTGGTCCTCTGGGTGGAGGAGAAGGTCCTGTGGGAGATGGTCGGCAAGTGCTGCAATGCGGCCACCTTTTCCTGGCTCACCGTTGGGCTGGTTGCATCAGGACACCCTGCACCCCGGGGACGTGGAGGAGGCTGGACCCCCAGGCAGCACCACCCAACCTGACACTGAGCCTCCCACAGAGTTGTCCAGTGAGGAGAAGGACCTGGTTATTGACCTCCCCTCACAGTCGTGCAGCCCAGTGTCACCGGACCTTGGTGAGGGACCCTCTAGTAAGTACCCAGTGAGGCACACACCGCAGCTCGCAGGGTGGAGGTGCTACAGCTGCCAGCAGCACACCTGAACCTCCAGCAGACCAGGGCCAAATACAGCCCAACTGGCCCTGGCCTCCAGCATGCTGTAATGGCTGCCACCGACACTCAGCACCTGCTCCCATGGACAGTACCATGAGCCGCTCATGCAGGGAGGGGGTGGGCAGGTCTGGACCTCCTGTGGGGCAGGGACCCCATCAGTACCCACGATCCCCCATGGCTGCCCTGCCATTGGGTCCCCCCTGCCGCCCTGCTGCCAAGCCTGACCCCTGCTGAGGCCCTCCCATGGTCATACCTCCCTGTCCTCCCTGCCCCCATCCCAGCCCTGCCAGGGATGCTGAACGGAGGCTGGAGGGAATTCTGGGGCTGATGGAGCTCCAGGCCCTCCATCCCTGCCCTAGACTAATGCCTCCCCCCAGTTGAGGTGCCCCATCTTCTGCCCCCAACGTACATAATAAGACCGTGCCCCCACTCTACATAGTTGTTGTTTACATTTTGTACAAATCCACATGTTCTTTCCTCAAGTAAAAGTGTATTTGTTCCCCATCTCCGTGTGCTGTGTGCATGGAGGTGGGGATAGTGAAGGGGTGGCTACGCAGGGGAGTGACGGTGGGGATGAGTGTGAGCGGGGCTACCAAGAGGGTGGCTGTGGGGTGATTCGTGGGGCTCATGAGCAAAGTGCTCACAGGGAGCTTCCTGGATATGGACCCATCCTAGGGCCTGGCAGCTAGCAGTGGTGGCTGACTGTTCGTATCCTGGGCCAGGCTCGGCCGCCCACCCCTTGTGGAATGCCTCACCCTTACGATATTGTGGAGTGTGCAGCAGGCACCCACCACTTGGGGGACATTCTGCGGTCCCACCTTGAGACACGCCAGGAGGCAGCGGAACCAGCCCTTCATTTCGGGCATAGTTCAGCTGGGCATTGAAGACCTCCTATGTGGGGTCAGAATGGGATTGCATAGGGGCACATAAGCCAGGGCTGGAGGGTGTAGGTGGCATCCGCTACCATGCACAAAGACAGGGTGGTGTTCCCGAGCGGGAGCTCCTGCTGGGCCATGAAGATCCCTGTCTCCATGTGCCGGCAGAGGCTGGAGTTTCTGAACACTCGGGCGCTGTGCATGTGACCTGCCCAACCCAAGTCCACATCCATAAACTGGACCCTTCTATCCACTAGGGCCTGGAGCACCATGGAGCAGTAGCACTTTCTGTTAACATAGCGGCCTGCACTGTGCTCTGGGGTCCAGATTGGGATATGGGTCCCGTCCAGAGTGCCAAAGCAGTTCGGGAACCCGAGCGCTGTGAAACTGGTGACAGCTGCATCCAGGTTACCCATGCAGACGAGCCTCTGCAGGAGCATGGTGTTAATGGCCCAGACAACCTGCATGGGATGGAGGGCGTGTGCAGTAGTGAGGGTGTGATGGGGTGTGCCCAGCCCCTGCCCCCATGCCCCCTCCTGGCCGCCAGACCCCAATGGTCCCCTTTTCCTGGGAGCTCCCTGTCCCCTCCCCCGGTGGGTGTGTGGCCCAAGCATGCCTTACCTCCATGAGGATGGCCCCGATGGTGGCCTCGCCCACCCTGAACTGGTGCCTGACAGAATGATAGCTGTCCAGGGTGGCCAGCTTCCAGATGGCTGTGGCGACTCTCTTTTTGAGGGGGAGGGCAGGCCGCATCCTGATGCTCTGATGTCTGAGGGTGGGGACGAGCCACTGGAAAAGCTCCAAGAAGGTCTACTTGCTCGTGCAAAAGTTCTGCAGCCAGCTGGCATCATCCCACTCCCTGATCCCCAGCAGCTCCCACCAGCTGGAGCTACTGGGGTGGCTTCAGAGTTGGCGGGCAGCCGGGGGGTGGGGCGCTGATGGGGTCCCAGGTGGAGGAGTTTCATGCCCCTTGGCAGGGGTTCTGATGCCCAGGAGGAGGTTGAGGGAGGCCATGATTGCCATGGCCAGCAGGGTGACTGTGCCATTCATGATGGTCCCCATCAGTTGCTGTTGTGGCTGTACTGTGTGAAAGCCGTCCAGTCCGTGCTCTGGCTCTGCAGGGCTTATGACAGATCTGCAGGCCTCAATGTGTGCAGGGCAAGGGTGTTGGGGAGGGGCCCTTTAATGGGGTGGCTGGCTGTGGCCCTGGAAGGGCTTTTCAGCCATGTGACCCCATCAGCTGTGTTTCCCAGTTTGTTCTTTGGAAAGGGCACCTGGGGCTGCGTGGATGCTCTCTTTCAAAAGAACGGGCTGGTCTTTCAAAAGGGCAGGTCAAAGGGACGATCCGCTTTTTGCGTGTAAACGCATTCTTTCAAAAGATGATCTTCTGGAGGATCCCTTCCAGATAGTCGTCTTTCAAGTGTGTACTGCGGTGTAGACACAGATAAGGAGATCAAGACTGAGAAACGTGGGTATCCAGGCAAGAAACATGAGGAGCAGGGAGCAGGTGTCCTCGGTAAATCACGAGAAAAGACAGGTGCAGTTGCCCTGAATGGGGATTGGTAGTATTTGGTTTTTTTTTAAATACTCCCTAAATTAAATAGCATTCCAGACCCAGAGTTTATAGGTAGATAATGCTTAATTGCATTTAACTTCTGTGTATTGAGTGAACCTTCATTTCAATAACTGCTTCACATCTGTGACTGTTCTGACCTTCCCATCCATCTCTTTCAGACATGTCAGGTCTCGTTCATTGCATGTGAGACTCGCTTATTACCATGCTACCTCATTCTCACACATTCCTATGCTTATCTCACTCATTTTCAGTACATCTATAAAGTTTTAAAATACTTTTACTTGCGTGCTACAAGTAAAAAACTATACATCCGGGGCCCTTGGGCATGAGGCCTAGAGCTTGGAAAAGCTATGGTAACCATGGAGACTACAGGCTTCTGTGCACAAGAGAACAGAGGAGGTTATGCTGACTTTTCTGTGTGACTTTGATAGTCAAAAAACATGATTTTGCCCAAAAAATGAGCAGGACTTTATTGAAAATTTGCAGGGTCTCGAAAATTTAAACCATGCCAGACAAATCCAAGTTTTCAGGAATCTCCAACTAGGTTTTTTTGTTCCAGCCATCAAATAATTTTAATTAAAATCTACTATGTGCATTGCATGTAGAATTCTCCCTTGCTCTAGACTTAGTATGAATTAAATCATTGTGTTTCTTACGCAATGTTAAGCAGTGGCCATTTCAAAGTTTACTAATGAAGCACTGAAATACATACTCAGCACCTCATTAGCATGCTGGCAGCTGCGGCACTTTGAAATTGCTGCGGCTTACCACCGCATGGCTCATCCAGATGGGGCTCCTTTTTGACAAGACCCCAGCAACTTCGAAATCCCCTTATTCCTAACAGCAAATAGGAATAAGGGGATTTTGAAGTTGCTGGGGTTCTTTCAAAAAGGACCCCCGTCTGGACAAGGTGTGCGTCGGCGAGCCACGGCAATTTCAAAGTGCTGTGGCTGCTGGCATGCTGATGAGGTGCTGAATATGTATTTCAGCGCTTCATTAGTAAACTTCGAAATGGCCATTTCGAAGTTTTGGGCTAGTGTAGACATAGACAATATGTTTTTAAAATGAACATATTAAGTTTTGGTTGGGTTAAAAACCAGGACCAAAGATGAGCCCTTGTCTTAAGCAATGATGACCTAACATACCACCTGGAAAGTCTTATTCTTCAGCCTTGACTCTCAGTCTTTGGGTCTGTGAATCTCACTCTCATAAGGGCACCCAACCCTTGGCATTCATGCTATTTCAACTACCTGCATCAATTTCATTCACACTCACCAAATGCCCTAGGCCCTGCCCCTTCCACCCTTGTCACCCTGCCTCATGGTCGTGCCCAGCAGCACTGTCACGGTATTTCAAAAGGTCTTGGAGCTTTGCTGCCACTGCTGCCAATTTTGGACCTTGGGGTTACTGCCTCCTTTGTGCCCCTCTCCCTATTGTCAGCCCTGCAGGTATCATAGAATCATAGAACACTAGACTGTAAGGGATCTCGAGAGCTCATAGAGTCCACTCACCTGCCCTCACAGCAGGACCAAGTATCATCTAGACCATCCCCGATAGATGTCTGTCTAACTTGCTCTTAAATATCTCTAGTGATGGGGATTCTACAGCCTCCCTAGGCAATTTATTCCTGTGTTTTACCACCCTGACAGTTAGGAAGTTTTTCCTAATGTCCAACTTAAACCTCCCCTGCTGCAGTTTAAGCCCATTGTTCCATGTCCAGTCCTCAGAGGCCAAGGAGAACAATTTTTCTTCCTCCTCCTTGTAACCCTCTTTGAGGTACTTGAAAACTGCTGCCATGTTCCCTCTCAGTCTTCTCTTTTCTAAACTAAACGAGCCCAATTCTTTCAGTCTTCCCACTAAGCTTGTTGTCTTTAGACCTTTAATCATTCTTGTTGCTCTTCTGTGGACCTTCTCCAATATCTGCACGTCTTTCTTGAAATGTAATGCCCCAAACCGAACACAGTATTCCAGCTGAGGCCAAATGAGTGCTGAGTAGAGGGGAAGGATGACTTCTTACATCTTGCTCGCAACACTCCTGTCAGTGCATCCCAGATTCATGTTTGCTTTTTTTGCAACAGTATCATCATGTTGACTCATACTTAGCTTGTGGTCTGCTATGACCCCTAAATCCCTTTCCTCAGTACTCCTTCCTAGACAGTTGCTTCCCATTTTGTATGTATGAAACTGACTGTGCTTTCCCAAATGGAGTACTTTGCATTTGTACTTATTAGACTTCATCCTGTTTATCTCAGACCATTTCTCCAGTTTGTCCAGATCATTTTGAATTCTGATCCTATTCTGCAAAGCAGTTGCAACCTCTCCCAGCTTGGTATCATCTGTAAGCTTAATAAGCATTCTGTCTGTCAATATCTAAATCATTGATGAAGATAATGAATAGAAATTGTCCCAAAACAAATCCCCGTGGAACCCCACTTTTTATGACCTTCCAGCATGACTGCAAACCATTAATAACTATTCTCTGAGAACAGTTATCCAGCCAGTTATTCACTCACCTTATAGTATCCCCCTATAAGTTGTATTTGCCTAGTTTATTGATAAAAACATCATGCACGATTGTATCAAATGCCTTACTAAAGTCTAGGTATACTACATCCACCGCTTTTCCCTTATGCACAAGACTTGTTATCCTGTCAAAGAAAGTTATCAGGTAGGTCTGCCATGATTTGTCCTTCACAAATCCATGCTGGCTGTTACCTACTACCTTATTTTCTTCCAGATCTTTGCAGATAAATTCCTTAATTACTTGCTCCATTATCTTTCCTGGCACAGAAATTAAACTGACTGATCTGTAGTTTCCTGGTTTGTTCTTTTTCCCCTTTTTATAGATGGGCGCTATATTTGCCCTTTTCCAGTCTTTGGACTCTCACCTGTCTTCCAGGACTTTTCAAAGATGATAGCTAGAGATTCTGATACCTCCTCTATCAGCTCTTTGAGTATTCTAGGATGAATCTCATCAGGCCCTGGTGACTTGCAGACATCTAATTTTTCAAATTAGTTTTTAACTTTTTCTTTTTTTATTTTATCCTCTAAGCCCACCCCTTTTCCGCTAGCATTCAGCATGATAGGTATTCCTCCATCAGACTTCTTGATGAAGACCGAAACGAAGAAGTCATTAAGAACCTTTGCCATTTCCAAGTTTCCTGTTATTGTTTCTCCCTCTTCACTGAGCAGTGGACCTACCCTGTCCTTGGTCTTCCTCTTGCTTCTAATACATTTATAGAATGTCTTCTTGTTACTCTTTATGTCTCTAGCTAGTTTGAGCTAGTTTTGTGCCTTGGCCTTTCTTATCTCGCCCCTGCATACATGTATTGTTTGCTTATATTCATCCTTTATTGTTTCTCCTGATTTCCACTTTTTATATGGCTCCTTTTTGATTTTGAGATCATGCAAGATCTCCTGGATAACCCAGGGTGGTATTTTACCGTACTTTCCATCCTTCCTATGCATCGGTATAGTTTGCCTTTGGGTCCTTAATAACGTCCCTTTGAAAAACTGACAACTGTCTTCAGTTGTTTTTCCTCTTAGTCTTGCTTCCTCTGGGACCTTACTTACCAGCTCTCTGAGTTTACCAAAATTTGCCTTCCTGAAATCCACTGTCTCAGTTTTGCTGTTCTCCCTTTCACCATCTCTTAGAATCATGAACTCTCTGATTTCATGGTCACTTTCTCCTCAGCTGCTTTCCACTTTCAAATTCTCAACCAGTTCCTCCCTATTTGTTAAAATCAAATCCAGAACTGTGTCCCCCCAGTAGCTTTTTTCACCTCCTGAAAAAAAAATTGTCGCTAATGCAGTCCAAGAACTTTCTGGATAGTTTGTGCCTCGCTGTGTTAGTTTCCCACCATATCGCTGGGTAGTTGAAGTCCCCCATCACCACCAAATCCTGCGCTTTGGACAATTTTGTTAGTTGCTTAGAGAAAGCCTCATCCACCTCTTCCACCTGGGAGGTGGTCTGGAGTGGACCCTGAGCATGACATCATCCTTGTTTTTACCCCTTATAACCTAACCCTGTCTGTCTACTGCATCCATCTCCACCTCAGTCCAGGTGCGCACATTTTTAATATATAAGGCAACACCTCCTCCCTGTTGACCCTGCCTATCCTTCCTGAGTAAGCTGTACCCTTCTATACCAATATTCCAATTGTGTGTACTATCCCACCAAGTCTATGTGATACCAATTATGTCATGTTCTTCCTGCTTATTATCCATACTTCTTGTATTTGTGTATACGCATGTAAGATACTGATTTGTTTTTGCCTCCCACTTCTGCCTAGTTCCTCTTTTTTCTCTGCCATTATAGCCCATGATCGCTCCCAGGTCTCTAGGTTTTTTACTTACCTGTGGGCTTTGGTAACCTGTCCCCTTTGAACCTAGTTTAAAGCCCTACTCACTAGGTTAGCCAGTCTTGGTCCAGATACATCCTTCCCATTCCTTGAAAGGTGAATTGCATCCCTGCTTAGCAGTCCTTCTTGGAATAGCATCCCGTGATGGACAAAGCCAAAGTGCTCCTGGTGACGCCATCCTCACAGCCAGGCATTCACCTCCAGGGTGCACCTGTCTCTGCCTAGGCCCCTACCTTTGACATGAAGGATTAAGGAGAACACCACCTGTGCTCCCAGTTCCTTCACCCATACTCCCAGAACCCTGTAGCCACTCTTGCTCTGCTCAAGGTTACACCTCGCAGTATCATTTGTGCCCACATGGATGAGTAGCATGGGGCAGCGGTCAGAAGGCTGAATAGTCCTTGAGAGTGCCTCCATAACATCTCGGATACAGGCTCCTGGGAGGCAGCGTACCTCCCGGGATGACATGCCAGGGTGACAGGTGGGTGCCTCTGTCCCCCTTTGAAGAGAGTCTCTGACCACCCCTACCCTACTTTTCCTCCTCGTGGTGGTGGCAGCAGACCTCCCAGCCTTGGGGGTACAACGTTCCTCTGCTGTTGTAGGGGGGTGATTCTTTAGCTCCTGTACCCAAAACAACATAACGGTTTCCCAGTACCATGGTGGGAGGGTTGGGAGCAGGAGTGGAGCACTGCCTTCTGCTAGAAGTGACCAGCTGCCACCGTATCCCCTGAGCCATCTCTTTTGTAGTGGGACAGCTACATTAACCTCAGCTGTCTCCACATGAATACTGTCCAGGAATTGCTCATGGATACAGATACCCCTTAGCCTAGCCGCCTTCTCCTGTAGCTCTCCCACCTGCTTCCTGAGAGATTCCACCAGAAGACACCATCCAGAAGGGATATTCCCCCCCTAGCCTGGACTTCAGAATTGCAAGTCACAGTCCCTGCAAAACCATTCCAGGGTCTGGACAGGGGCATCCCTGGTCAGGAGGTCTGTCTGGCTACAGGCTCAGGTGGAGGAGATAGGAGCAGTGCTGGCACAGGTGTTGCAGGTCTTCCTAACCATAGTGGAACCCCTCTGTCACGCTCCCTCTAGCAAACTCCCTCTTAAAACTCTCCCATCTGCATCCCTTTGTCTGCTTTGCTCCTCTGGTCGCTCTGCCTCTGGCTTTTTAAAGACTGCAAACATATGTCAGGCCTTCCCCTTCCTTAGACACACAGGGGAAGCTGATCCTGAGGCTGATCAGGGGCAGTCAAGAGAACAAAGGATCTGTCTCTCCCAGACACACAATCCCAACTGCCACAGTAACTGAAACTGAAATCACCTGCAATCAGAATTCAAAATTTAAACGGTCAAGCAAACACACTCTCACCAAACTCTAGTATGCTCACAGTACAGTGTCCTCAGTGGTGGAATCTCTTTTTCTCCCTCTTAAAGCTCACCTGTCTGCAGCCCCCGTCTGCTTTAAATTTAAATTTAAATTCAAATTTCTCTTCCCCCACTAAGGAGAAAATCTCATCTCCAGCATGAAGTGCTGTTACCAGGTCCTGCAATAGTGGTGGATACGTTTTAATGCAATGTGAAGTGATGTTTATATGTCACCAGTCGTTAAGTATGGTAGGTCTGCATACAAAGTGTTGTTTGTATGGGTTTGTTGTTTGTATGGGTCAGTGTAAATTATTTTTGTGTGCTTTTGAATCTTGCACTAAGGTGGAAATCACTAATTTTGTTGTATCTTCACATAGTCCATATGTGGAAGAGAAGGAAAATCTAAAGGAGATTTTAGTAGAAATATTAGAGGGAAGTAGGGATGGGGTCTGCTCTTGTCCCCATTTGAGACAGTATAAGTGGGATCATTTTAAAGGCTTATAGACCTTACTCCAGTTGTCTAACTTTGGCTACGTCTACACTACGAGATAAATTCAGATTTATGAAATTCAAATTTGTAATGCTAGGTTTTATAAATTAGAATTTGAGTATCCTCACCTCCACACAAATTCCCCACAAATTCGAGTTAGTGCTGCCACACTTAATTGCCAAGATCAACTGTTGTAGCAGTGCATTGTGGGAACCTATCCCACATGTCCCTCAGCTCCGTAGCATTCTGTTTTTTCCTTCCTCTGCTGCAGTATGGGGAAAAAATGCCCTGCAAGTGGTTATGAGTATGTGATGTCCTCTTTTCACATAGCAGCCCCCAAAATCTTTGCCATGCGGCAGACAGGGAGGGGAGAAATAGGAAGAAAATGAATTTGCATGCCTGATACCACTCAAATTCAAATTGGCAAGCTTCTTGTTACCTGTGCACCTAGAGAGCATTGGAGATGCAACTGTCCAGAATGGACAACTGTGGGGCATTGTGGGATACATGTGGGACTCCTCTGGAGGCCAATAAAACTGGTTTAAATGGAAGCTGTTTCCACACAACCATTAATCCGAATGCTTGCATTCAAACTTCCCGTTAATCCCACTTGGGTTGTTGTAGTAAGAGTATTGTCCATAGTGTCCCCTGAATTCGAAATTATGGTATTTGACGTGTGAACAGTCATAATTTAAAACTGAGCTGAGTGCCTTAGATTCGCATTTTTGCTATAGTGTAGACATAACCTTTGGCAATTTGTTTCTAGGGGGAGGTGAAAAATGTGATCCTTTTCATGCTCCTGGAAGATTAGTTACCTTGGAGCTACTAGTCTATAGACGATGCCAAAATCTAAAACATGGGGGGCTAACTTTTGCCTTTGGGTTGGTGTTTGCTAATAAATGTAACAAGCAAAAGCTGTTACTTTACAGTAAGTTCCTTAAGCTCTGGATTTCGTTTGTGACTCCTCCCACCCTCAGCCTCCCCCACCCCTGACCAGTCAATATGTGAAACATCTTCTGTGAGCTATTTCTATTGTCTGTAGTCTGATTAGAGCCCTGGGAGAGTGGGAGAAAATAGGCTCATCAGAGCAATGGATTCTGGAGGTACTACAGGTCAGATTTTCAAAAGCACTCAGGGCTGACCTGAATTTGCTCTCTCTGAAAACAATGGTTTTTTCTCCACTGACTTGAGGGAGCAGAGTTAGCCTGCTGCTGTGGGAGTGCCATCTTACATCTGCTCAGGGATTTGGTCTGAACGTCAGCTGGTGTGCTCACAATGGCTTCACTGACTTCTGGACTTCTGCTGAGCACTTCCTCCTTGGCTGAATCAGAATCCAACATGTTGTAGGGGGAGAATGTGAAAAATAATTCCTTTTCTCAGTTATTTTATTGTAAATTTTGTGTCCCTAAGAGAAAACAATAATAAAAGTATTTTTTTTAGAAAGGAATAGCATCCAGTTTGCTTTCCGTTTTTTGCAGAAAGTCTTCAAGGTTTATTTTTGTCTTAGTATCTTCTTAATATTGATCTTCTGTAATATGAGGAGATACCAGACTTATTTGTATGTGTCCATGCACTGTGTGTGTGGGGTGGGGTGGGGGGAAGTATCTTTTTCCTTCCCCAGCCACTGAAGCTCCAGATCATTGCTGGAATTTGGGTTAGGGTTGCGCCCTGTGGCCCTGTGAATACTAATAAGAAACCAAATCATGGTTTCCATTGTTTGCATTATCAGACTCTCCATTATGAAAACCGTTCTCGTGCCCTGCTCTTGAGTTGAGTACCACACGTTGTTACAGCACTAATGCCAAAAATAGCCTCTGCCAGAGTTTTGTTAACATGCCAGGATGCTCTAGGTGTGTGGTAATAAATACAAATGGCATAATTTATATTAGTATCAAAGTATGGTTAACTGAAGGAGTAAAAACATTTGAATGGTACATTATCCTTCCCGTCCCTCTGGTAAGCTTAGTGCTGACTCTTTAAACATGAATTGAAGAAAAAAGTTACTGGGCTCACTCTAGTCAAAGCCTTGAAGACTTTGAAAGTAGCTGGGCAAAGTGAGTAAAATATATGTGGACTGAATTGAGATTCTAATAAAAATGTCCCTGTGAATGTGTGGCACAGTTGTATAATTAAAGTTGCCACTATCATGTAGGGAGGAGAAAAGAAATTCTTGCACTTAATAAATGTAGTAAGAGATCCAGCCACACTTCCAATTTTAAAGTCTAAATATGCATCATATTGGAACTCCACTTGTTCAAATCTACATGGCTGGAATGTTAAAGCCGGGGAAACATTCGAGCTAAAAAGTGGTCTATTGTTGTATGGAAATGGGATCATTTTATATCTAGTACTTGCATACATTTTTCAATCTGCATGTGCTAAATGTCCATTACTGTGGCTACTACTTAGTGTTTTCTCAAGTGCAATTGTTTGGCCAGCAAAACTTATTTACCCTTACATTTTCCTAGGGTTCTGGTGGCAATTTAAAGAGCCTGGACTCTGACCATCACTGCTGTCACAATAGCAGTAACTGAGAGCCTCAGGTCCTTGTTAACTTTCCAGGCCCTGGGGCAGTTGTCCCCTTTGCCCCTCCTCACCAGCAGGCCTGCTCTGTTCCAAATTCATTGCTTCAGTGAGTTGGATCAAGTCCCTATTTCATTTAGTTCTTTCTGAGCTACGTGGGATCCTTCACTTCCATTGATCATTACGTGAGCTCTTGTCTGCAGGTTCATCAGCAGAAGTAAATTGAAATTAGGCTAATAATTCTGAGATTTCTCATTCCCCTACCCCCATGAGGCCTTTATGCTCTAGGGGTCCAATTTTAAGTGTGCTGCATGGATTAGCCTATGCTTGTTTATTTTCAGTGGAGAACAAAGCAGTTTCCAGGAAAGGAAATTGTATGTGGGGCAACAGCCCTGTGTATTTGAGCCAGTGATCTGAGATGTGCTGGGAAGCATAAATAGAGAAGAATCTTTAACACAAACATGTGTGACCCAGGCTCTGGGAGTGGACCTGTAGGCAAGAGGAGATGATGCAGTAGCGGCTTTGTGTCTGTTACAAAATAATCTGGATTTCTTTCCTGTATTTCTGGACTCCTATATATTTCTCTGTAGACATTCAACTAAACAAATTAGGGAAATACAAGTAACACACATGCACGTTCACTCCTTCCCTTATGCTGTTCCTTATATGTGGTGATAAAGTTTAAAAGACTCTTCCACATATAGGCTGAATTTAAATGGTAGCAGCTTTGATACTTCCAAACAAACACGAGTGTCAGTCCACCGAAACACGAAGAGGTATTTCAGGTTAGATGAGTTCTGCACTAGGGGCGCCTGTATTGTATATGACCAGTATCCAACAGATTACTGGAAATTGTATAAAATGTTTCAGGAAACCACTGGTTAGTTTTGTTGATCACAAAACCCACCCTTCATTCCAGGAGGGATGATTTTGCTTTTTCTTAAAAGATGCAAGTCTGATTTCAGGATCTGTACAACTGAATCAGTGGAGGGGAACCTGGAGCCACTTCACTTTAAAGAGGGTTGCGGTTTCAAAATGCTTGATTAATTGCAAGAGATGCCCTTGCAGAAATGAACCGTGGATAGTGCCAACGAATGGGGATCATGAGTGTTGCAGCAGAGCCTAAGGCTAATTTGAGATTGAAGAACTCCTTTCTTTCAGATGAAATTCCCTTTTCCCCCACTGATTTGCTGCGTACAACAGCCACAGAGTAACACAGTCTTAGTCTGAAGTCCCCGTCAGTGACTGTAGTGTTTTCAAAGGTTTGGAAGCCCTTTCTCCTCCCTGTTGATTAGACGGCTTTTCAGCTGACACTGTAACCCAAGTATGAGTGTATTTTGATTCGAGAGTTAGGTAATGTTACCCGGCTAGACTGGATGTTCTTTTCTTTTCTTTCTTTTCTTCCTTTTTTTGTTGGGGTGGGGAGGGTGGTTCACTAGGGGAATACTTGGGAAAGGATTTGTAATCTTATCCCTTATCAGACCACACAAGTCAAGAGGGTTGATCCCCTCTTGGGCTTGTCAACAGTTGGTTTATTCAGGACAGAATGTCACTGCGGTGGGGCTAGTGGAAGGTAATGTTTTCAGCCCTCGCTTGTAGATCAGTGACATAGGGCCAGGAACACCATGCTGATTGGCAGTGAGAGCTCATTACATGGCTCTTCCTTATGCTCAGACAATAGCCAAGCCTTGCTTGCAAGGAGCAGGGGGAGTCCATGCGCATGTGAAGGGGGGTTGTGGGGAGAAGAGAGAGAACCGGGAGTTGGGAGGTGTGTAGCCTTGCTCAACTCTGAATGCTGTCTCATTGGGGTCCCGAAGAGAAGATTTTTTTAAAATGAGACCATTCGTATCTTGTATATAATCACAGGCCGGAGTCCTTGGGATTTTATAAGGATGCAGACCATTTTGTTGCCAGATTCTGCTGGTTTCCATCTTCGTAGTTTTTCTTCCTGCCACTATTACAAAAGTGACACACACACACAAAGCAAGGACACGCGAAGTGAGTGAGTGCTGATTACGTCTAGTATTGGCTGTGAAAGCCACGTGCTCCCTTTGCATGCAGTCAAAATGCTGTTATGGTTCAATTGATGAACCCTGCACATTCTAGGTACACAAGCAAAATTAGCAAAATTACCCTACCCTGGGCGAGCACCTTGGTTATGGCAGCCTTGCAGCCCAGTGAGAAGGAGGCCTACTCACGTGGCCCACTCACTAGCCTGGGTTGCCCATTGCTGGTCCAGGAGAACAGGCTGTAGTTGCAACTGGTAATTAAGTTTAATGAACATAGGAGAAGTGTGTAGTGAATTGAATAGGAAGCATTGCTCTGTTGCAGAAGCCTCAAAGTTCTCAGTGGCAAGGAGCAGGAAGTGCGGGGACGGTGTCCAGATGGCCATAGCAAAATCTGCAGAGGGGTACCATGCTGGCATTAGGTGCCCTACAGGAAGACTTCCCCTCACCCAATATCTTCCAGGCATAGTCTCCGAGCCAGATCCCCTCCACCCAGTCCATACCTTCCCACCAAGCTATATCCAGCACTCCAAACAGCTCTCGGCAATTCCTGACTCCCTTCTGTACCTACCTGTAGGCCATGGGCCAGAAGGGAGCCCAAGATGACCTCCCCACTGACCCAAGCACATTCCAATACCCATGTCTACAGATATCTTCCAGGACTTGCCTGCCCACCCACCCTAGCAGCTATTGTCCCCTGAATCACAGCCATAGTTCCCAGGTTCTGTACAACCGATAAACTGCCTCAACTGCTGCTCAGGGTGAGATCTGTTGACCGTAAGAGGAAGTTTATGAGCATATGCAAATAATGTGCAGGTACATCATTTAGTTCATTGTATATCTTTCAAAATGTCAGTCTTTGAAATGAAGCTTAACAAAACTTGGTAGGTATGTTCACTGACTTCACTGAGAGCAGAAACATTCCCTATGAGCTCATCTACATACACAATCTATACCACTTATAACTATGCCAGAATGGTACATTTCCATGCTGGCATGGTTGCATTTATGCTGATATAAAGGTGCTTATCCACCAATATAGCTTCTTCGGGTAAGAGGAATGGGCTATACCATTATAACTGGGTCTACACTAGGGGTTGCTACCAGTTTGACTATATCAGTAAGTATAATCTCTTCTAATACATCCATAATCAAAATAGTTAAACAGATAATAAAACTAGGCAGAAAGGGTCAAAGCCCTGATCTTATAAAGAAGCATGTGTGGAGAACTGTGTTCCAGGCAGTATTTTCATTGGAACAAGTGGGGCTACTGATAATCTACTACAGTGCCCTATCCTGCCAGGTGCTGAGTATCTTTAATTTCGAAAGACTTTGGTGGAAATGGAGAGCATTCCACCTGGGGTCCAAATTTCTATATTATGTCCCAAAATTTTTTCTTCAATTTTCATTTATATTAATCTCTCATGTTTGTTTGTATTAATGAGGTTATTTTAGAGGATGAAGAGAGGTTTGTGAGAGGTAGAGGGCATTTCTCTGATCTCATTTGATCAGCAGGTAGATAGCTGTTTAAGGAGAGAGGCAGAGCAGCCTGTTTCCAAGTTAAAACTTCACATTTTCAGAAAGTCCCTTTGATATGCCACACCTCATTTTGGGGGAGTTCCAGGGATCACAGTCAAATTATTACGTGTTATTCATATGCACACAGTAAATTAAGAAGATAACTCATTAGGAAATTTAATAAACAAACCCTTGGTAACAGGATTTGAGTAGCAGAAGGCCAGCAACACATGCAAAATGCTAGGATTTAACAACATGAGTTTGGGATGTGTTTGTTGCTTGGGTGTGGCAAAGAGAGGTGAGAGCTAAGTAGCACATTTCAAACAAGTGTCATAAATAGCTGTGTTTTACTTTGCCATTAGTGTTTCCACTAATCTTTCCCATCCATGTGCAGAATAAATTTAATGTGCACTGAGACATATGCCAATGTGCACCAGCAATTTAAACAAAAAAGCTCTGGGTGCTCTGCTACTCAGCTGTGTGGCACTTGAATCTCTCCTGAGTGGGTGCACAGCATACAGGGAACGCTGTCTATCACGTATTTTACTTATGCAATGTTTTAGGCTATTAGGTCTTTGGGAGAAGAGGCTATGTAGTACCTAGTACAATGAACCCTTAATTTGGTTGTTTTTAGACACTACTGCAGTATGTGAATTAGTGATATGACTGTATTTTACTGTACTGAAGTGCATCACATCTGGTTTAGTAACAGTAGCTGCATTACAACCCTTATCCTTGTGTGAAAATACCTCTAGTTAGCTATATCGATGTATCTGGGTTACTTAAAGGACAGCAGCAATTGTTCCCTAATGTCTCATTCCCAATTTCACATCTTG
Organism: Carettochelys insculpta; assembly: GCF_033958435.1. Classification (NCBI taxonomy): domain Eukaryota; kingdom Metazoa; phylum Chordata; order Testudines; family Carettochelyidae; genus Carettochelys; species Carettochelys insculpta. Next base: position 67,006,776 of record NC_134139.1, on the reverse strand, counting down.
TTTCTGCAGCTATGTAATTATGTGGAAGAGACCAGCCATGCTCCCTTCATGTCTGCAGCTGTGTGAAGTTCGATATATTTTAAACTAGGGTTTATTTACATAGAAACAGTAATGTTAGTACAGTGGTAAGGAGACTACATGGAAATGAAATGGTTTTAACGAGGTGGATAGTGCTGCTGTTTACATCATACCCTTTTTAATGATTTCCTGCCCTGGGCTGTAATGGGTTGATATGGGTAGTATAATATCGTCTCTCATTGCCTGGAGCTCCAACTGCTCCAATCTCTACAGATTGCTGTATGCTTTTGGTTTCGTCCTCCTCTGTTCACAACCCCCCTCCCTCCCAAGTTTGGAATTGTCCACTAATTTGATCCGGGATGAGCTGACATCAAAGACATACCTGACTGAGAAGGCATGAAGCAGCTGCACAGGATGCTGAGAAGCACTTGTGGTTTTTTTGAGTTTGGTTGGGCTAAAAAGCTGTTGGGAATCTTAACACAGGCCTGGGGTGGGCTACCTTTGCTTGCAGACTGACAGCTGTTTCTCCAGTGATGAAAGCAGTCCCTTAAGCTACCTGGAATGCTCCACAGACCACAGTTTGAGAACCGCTGTGGTATTCAGAGGCATTCCTACTTTCATACTAAATAAGGGTGACACCACAGTGCCTTATGGTAAATATGGGACACTGGCCTCCTGGAATGGGGGCTGCTGTTCCTTGTCAGGGCTCCTCAGCAATGGGGACAGCTGCCCCACAGTGAGGCACCAGGGATGGGGGCTCTGCAGCCTCCTAATGGCGGGGAGTGGAGGATGGGGGCTCCACAACCTCCCAGCATGGGAGCACCAGGCAATGAAAAGGCTACCCCATGTCAGAGTTCCCCGGCAGTGGGGGCTGCCTTAGTGGGGTTCCAGAGAATGGGGTAGCCACCCAGCAGAGAAGCTCCCTGGCCGTGGGGGCTGCCATCTCAAGACATTGGGTGCCAGGGAACAGGAGCCCCACAAAACACAGGACAATTTGCCAATTTTCTTAAAGAAGTCAGGATGCCTGTGAGACAGCTTAAATAAGGGACTGTCACGGGAAAAATGGGATGGATGATCTTCCTATACTACTTTTTTTTAACAGTGCCATCTCTGTACTCAGAGAACAACAAGAAGTCTTGTGGCACCTTATAGACTAACAGATATTTTGGAGCATAAGCTTTTATGGGCAAAGACCCGCTTCATCAGATGCATGAGTGCGGGGGTGGTTTCAGAGGGGTATTTAAAGAGTGCGGTCCCAGTAAGAGGGAGGGCCAGAGCTGACAAGGTCTATTCAGCAAGGTGGAAATAGCCCAGTGTCAACAGTACTTATCAAAAGAGTAAAAAACAAGTCAGATCAGACAGGGGGATGTGAGCCTTTGTCAGAGTCTAATGGGGAGACATTAGCACCCCGGGCAGAGAAGCTGCCTTTGTAAGATGCTGGCCACTCCCAGTCTCTGTTTAATCCATGGTTAATGGAGTCAAATTTGCAAATAACTTGCAGCTCAGGGATTTCTCTCTCCATTTGATTTTTGAAATTTTTTTGTTTCAGAACTGTAACCTTAAATCTGCCACTGAGGCTACGTCTACACGTGCACCCAACTTCGAAATAGCTTATTTCGATGAATAACGTCTACACGTCCTCCAGGGCTGGCAACGTTGATGTTCAACTTTGACGTTGCTCAGCCCAACATCGAAATAGGCACAGCGAGGGAACGTCTACACGCCAAAGTAGCACACATCGAAATAAGGGAGCCAGGCACAGCTGCAGACAGGGTCACGGGGCGGACTCAACAGCAAGTCGCTCCCTTAAAGGGCCCCTCCCAGACACATTTTCATTAAACAGTGCAAGATACACAGAGCCAACAACTAGTTGCAGACCCTGTATATGCAGCACGGACCCCCAGCTGCAGCAGCAGCAGCCAGAAGCCCTGGGCTAAGGGCTGCTGCCCACGGTGACCACAGAGCCCCGCAAGGGCTGGAGAGAGAGTATCTCTCAACCCCCCAGCTGATGGCCGCCATGGAGGACCCCGCTATTTCGATGTTGCGGGACGCGGATCGTCTACACGTCCCTACTTCGATGTTGAACGTCGAAGTAGGGCGCTATTCCCATCCGCTCATGGGGTTAGCGACTTCGACGTCTCGCCGCCTAACGTCGATTTCAACTTCGAAATAGCGCCCAACACGTGTAGACGTGACGGGCGCTATTTCGAAGTTACTGCCGCTACTTCGAAGTAGCGTGCACGTGTAGACGCAGCCCGAGTGTCCAGGGAGATATCTCTGTACTTATTTTCACTCACACCAAAAAGGAGACAAAGAAGGAGACATGAGAAGCACTGTGTGAGGGAGCAACGAAGGGTCCTGTGGTACCTTATAGACTAACAGAAAAGTTTTGAGCATGAGCTTTCGTGAGCACAGACTCACTTCATTCCTGTGAAGTATTTACCTTCTCTCCACTCCACAGCTTGGGGTCAAGAGCAAAGTTTATTCTCAGTGTCCTGGGTGAAGAGTATAGAACAGGGGTCTGCAACTTGTGGCTCTGAAGCCACATGCAGCTCTTTAAGGACTTCTTTGTGGCTCCCAAGGCTATAATTGGAAAGTTTAAATAAAAGCCTCCTGATTTTTTCCAATAAACAGTGAACATGTAAAAGCCCCTAAATTAATGACTTATATCTAAATAATGAATGATGTGCTCTTGAAACGTTGGATAACTCCTCCTAGCAACCTCCAGAAAAAAAGAGAGAAGGTTTGGGAGTGAAAGTCAGGAAGATGGTGGTACAAACATTTGTGAACATCCTGCCTCAAACGTGTATCTCATTACAAATCATTGTGTGCGCACTGTTCTTAAAACAGGGGCTACAAAAAGTATGATTTAACGTTATTTGTTAAGGACTGTCTCATATTCACATGCATTGTGGGTCTTGAGTTATTGAGTTTTTCGCCTAATTGGAAAAAAATGGCTCATTTGGTATTTTGGACACCGAACCCTGGTATAGAATATCAATTCAATCTGGGCCAGAAGGGCTGTTTGCTATGGCCACCTGTGCAGTCACTCATGAAGTCTGATGAAGTCTCCAATTGAGTATCACTCTCTGAAGGACAGAACAGTGCACATTAGGTTCTGCATCCTGCAAATAGTTACGTGGGCAGGAGACATTCCCTTCTGATACCAGAGCAGAGGCCTGTGAGATTTCAGAGCGCAGTCTCTTTCTTTGGTTGAGATTCAGCTCCAGCTTCTCCCTACATGGGACTGTTCCTAGGCTCCCTCTTTCATGACTTCTCTGTGTCAGGTTTTGTCTACATGGGGACACTGAAGAAAGTTAATCTTTATTAAGCAAGGCCAAATCTCCATTAAAATGTAGGTCAACCAGCTCCATCACTCAAAGAATCGAAACATTTCATAACCTTTGTGATTTAAATTGACCTAACTATATGGACAGCTGTAGACTGGCAGCTAGGTTAGTAGAAGAATTTGTCCAACTCATAGGATGATTGATTAACTACAGTGATGGCAGAACCCCTTCTGCCACTGCAGTGAGTACAGATAAGGAACAGTGCAGCTGGTGAAGATGTGGTCTGCCAGTGTGAATTTGAAGTGGATTCGTTAAACTGCGTTAAACTCTCTATGGACTCTCTCAGATCTCACCGTCTTTTTCACTCCAAGTGCAAAGTACATTTCTTTTTCCTGTCTTCTCTAAGGGCTGGTCTGTACAGTGACTCAGTGGGTGGCAAGCTGGGGTGTAAATGTACAGCAGACCAACTTGCTGCACCCTAGGTGGCTGCATGGACCCTGCTGCTGTGCAATGTAAGTTCCCAAGTGCACTTTTTGATCTATTGTTGTACCATGGCCAGCCAGCAGATCCATAGTTTATGTACGCCACAGCTTCCGGGGCACTAAGTCTCCATGTAGACCTGTCCAAAAGTAAATACATTAGGGTGTTAATATCTCCCTATTAGACTCTGACAATGGCTCATATCCCCATCTGATCTGACTTGTTTTTTCCTCTTTTGATACGTACTATTGATACTGGGCCATTTCCACCTTGCTGAATAGACCTTATCAGCTCTGGCCCTCCCTCTTACTGGGACCTCATTCTTTAAATACCCCTCTGAAACCACCCCCCCGCACTCATGCATCTGACAAAGCAGGTCTTTGCCCACAAAAGCTTATGCTCCAAAATATCTGTTAGTCTATAAGGTGCCACACAACTTCTCCTTGTTCTCGTAATGTAAATACAGAGCATGTATATTTAAACAATACCAAAAAATCCTACAAAACAAGACCTTCCACTGTACACACTACTCATCTTGGGGAGAGGATGAGAGAACAAATGTGACGGATATTATCAACGTTGCTAAAGCATTACTAGAAGATGCATAGATACTGCAGACATGAGTCCAGACTAAGTCATTCTCCTCTCTGATATGCTGTGCCTTTACCCAGTTCATCCCCGTGGCAATGCTTAAAATACCCTTGCCTTTCATTGCACTGGAGAGAGGTGGGTATTTAGCCTGCTCCTGGCAGTTTGGCCAGGAAAGTACAGATTTAGTTTTATATGTGGGAATTGAAAGATTCTCAATCAGCACATCTTCAGACCGCACTGGCCCCTTCCCCAGGTTGCGTCAGCTTCTTTAGTACTAAGCAGCCTGCACCATGGTGCCCTCTCTTCTGCTACCTAGATAGCACTGATCTAGTGTGGATGCAGCCCTTGGAATGACTCGGGTCCATATGTTTACTGCATAGTGAGCATATGCGCAGGAGCATATTCAATAAAGTTCTTTAGCACTGAATGTAAAAGAGAGTATAGCCTTATGTATTGTATGACTGCACATATCCCACTAATTCTGCCCAAGCCACCCACCAACTTTCCCCTCTAGTTACCTACTGAGTCATGAAGAAAGTAAAAATGTGATAGTGACTTGGTGTCACAAGAGAAAAATGACAGAAAGGGCTAAGTCTGAGAGTGGATAGAGGAAAGAGTAGCAGACTTACAAAAGGGAGGGAGGATATGGTCGTAGAATCATAGAATTCTAGGGCTGGAAGGGACCTCAGGAGGTCATCTAGTCCAGCCCACTGCCTAAAAGCAAGATCAACATCATCTAAATCATCCCAGCAGTAACTATGTCAAGCCGGGACTTAAAACCTCTTGGGATGGAGATTCCACCATCTCTTTTGGTAATGCATGCCAGTGCTTCACCACACTCCTGGTGAAATAGTTTTCCCTAATATCCAACCTAGACCTCTCCCTCTGTAACTTTAGACCATTGTTCCTTGTTCTGTCATCTGTCACCATTGAGAACAGTCTCTCTCCATCATCTTTAGAGCCCCCTTTCAGGAAGTTGAAGGCTGCTATCAAATCGCCCCTCAGTCTTCTCTTCCACAAATTAAATAAGCCCAAATGAATCAGCCTTTCCTCGGAGGTCATGTGATCCAGACCCCTAATAATTTTCATTGCCCTCTGCTGAACCCTTCCAATGCGTCCACATCCTTTCTATACTGGGGAAGGGGGGCCCAGAACTGGACACAATACTCCAGATGAGGCCTCACCAGAGCCGAGTAGAGGGGAATAATAACATCTCTAGACCTGCTGGAAATGCTTTTCCTAATGCACCCCAATATGCCATTAGCCTTCTTGGCTACAAGGGTGCACTGTTGACTCATATCCAGCCTTTCGTCCACTGTAATCCCCAGGTCTTTTTCTGCTGCATTGCTGGTTAGCCAGTCAGTCCCCAGCTTGTAACAGTGCTTGTGGCTCGTCAGCATACTTGGCTCAATCTAATTCTTGATCTTCTCCCCCACCCCTCCACTCTCTGATTTGCTCACCTTGATTGTCTTTTTCTGATTTGTCCTCCTTGCTTACTGTTTTTGGTTCTCTGTGTCTTAAATATTGAGTCTGTTCTGGTCTGGCTCTGGTCTGAAGAAGTGGGTCTGTCCCACGAAAGCTCACCTAATAAACCATTTTGCTAGCGTTTAAAGTGCTACTTGACTGATTTTTGTTTTAACAAATGTCTGGGTGATTCAAGTCCCCCTAACCATGACCTGTGATTAGGAAGCTTCTCTTAGTTGTCTGAAGAAATTCTTGTCTACCTCATCTACCTGATGTGGTGACCTATCACAGACACCAAACACAACATCGCCTCTGTTTCTTCCTCTTCTAAGCTTAACCCAAACACATTCAACTGTCTCTTCTCCCTCCATAAACAGGAGCTCTGAACAATCATATTGCTCTCTCGTATAAGTCGCAGCTCCTCTCCCTTTTTTCCCCTGCCTGTCCTTCCTGAATAGTTTATACCCTTCCATGACAGTGCTCCGGTTATGTGAGTCATCCCACCAAGTCTTCCAATCACCTCATATTACTTTGACCGTGCCAGGGACTCTAATTCTTCTTGTTTGTTTCCTAGGCTTCTTGCATTCATGCACAGACACCTTAGGTAATAAGCTGACTGGCCTACTTTCGCCTTTCGAATGAGTGGTCTTCCTTTGTTGTACCTTCTTCCTTCCCCTCTTACCTCAGGGCTTGGGTCACCATCCCCCGCCAAACCTAGTTTAAAGCCCTCCTCACTAGGTTAGCAAGCCTACCCACAAAGATGCTCTTTCCTCTCTTCCTTAGGTGGATCAAGGCACTTCCTAGCAATCCTTGCTCTCAAAATGGAATTCCATGGTTGAAGAAACCAAATTCCTCTCTCTGACACCACTTGCACAACCACGCATTTACTTCCATGATTCGACACTCTCTTTCTGGACCCCTTCCTTGAACAGGGAGGATGGATGAGACCACCACTTGCACTTCATATACTTTGATCTTCCTTCCCAGAGTTACATAATCCTCATTGATCCACTCAAAGTTGTTCTTTGCTGTGTCGTTGGTTCCTACGTGGAGAGGTAGGAAGGGGGTAATAATCCTCAGGTTTGATTTCTGGAAGTGTTTCTGTTTCTGGATTCCAGCTCCTGGTAAGCAGCAAACTTCGCAAGATTGCAGGTCTGGATGGCAGATGGATGACTCAGTCCCTTTTAATATCTTCATCTATGGTATGAACTAAAAATCATGATTAGTAAAGCTTTCACTTGATGATGGAGTGATAAGGACAGGAGATCTGGGTTGCATGATGAACTAGGTTACCCTCAGCAACGTGCATTTTGGTACAGCTAAATGCAAGGTCATACCCTCTAGGAACCGCGAATGTAGGGTCATGCTTGTATGATGAGAGTTCGTATTTTGAAAAGGGCTTAAGGGCCAGAGTGGGTAATTACCTGAGCTGCAGTGTGCTGTGATGGCTTAAGGACAAATACAGTCCTTCCAATGTGTGCGCAGGGAAACATGGAACAGAAGTTAGGAGGTGATAGTACTACTGCTGGAAGACTGTGTGGTTCTGCTGTCCATGCTGCAAAAAGGCTGTTGACAAATTCCAGCCTCTCAGCAAGGTTCTGGGTTTGTCTACCAAGTAGCCATGAAATACCTGCTGTCAAGATACTGCACATGCTCTGTAGCCAGAGACAGGCAGGGCTCCAGAGCTTCAGTCAACTGCAGGGCCTGGATGAATGGGGAGGATTTGGACTTTTCCTTTTGATTGTACATTTAGATTCCCCTGCTGCTGTTGCCATCTTTTCTTCTCACCCCAATTAAAAACCTGGCTGCTGTTTAGCTATCAAATAATAACCAAACACCTGCGTGCCAGATGTACAGCTGTGAGCCTGTTACTGCTGATCCATCCTATAAGCCTCAAGCCACAAGCCAACCCACAATACAATTACCCTTCCCCCCCTTTCCTTTTTCTTCCTCCCTGTTCTCCTTTTATAGCTTTTCGGTTGTTTTTTTCCTCCATCCTGCATTTATGCTGGTGCTGAAAGCTGCTGAGTGGGACTTGGTTAGTAATATTCAGATCTGAGAACCCAAACCAGAGCCTTCTTTGGGATGCACAGGGGCTTATTTGGTCACAAACCTTTGAAGGATACCAATGAGTAAGCCACACCTTAAACTATCTTCATGAGAATGTCTGTAGGGTGTACATCTTTCTAGTATATGTCACCTTAGGAAAAAAGCCCTGGGAACTATTAGGATGTGCAGTGTCTCTTAATGTAAATTTAAACATTGCAGTGATTCTGGAATTTTAGCTTTTCCTCTGAGAAGAATGAGTCTGAGGCCCCCATATAAATCCAATTTCCAGTTCGTACTTCTGGGGCCTAATTCTCCCCAGTGTACAAGTAACTGCCATTGAGTTCCTTCAGCAGGAGGATGGAGCCTCCAATGCAGGGCAGAGGTTGTAGTTCAGACCACAGGAAGGCGGAGAGACAGGAGTAGAGTTGGTGGAGAGTGACTGAAGGAACATAGCAACAGCCATACCAGGTCAGACCAAAGGTCCACCTAGCCCACTATCCTGTCTCCCAACATCAGCATGTAGAGAGACTGAAGGGGCAGAGAATAAGGGGTGCTACAGGGTGGGATTGCTGAGATACCAGCCCTTTAAGCGGGTGGTGTGGAGTCTCACTGCCAGCAGAGTATTCTAAAAGCCCCTTTCTTTACTCCCCAAGTCCCCTACCTCAGGGTTCCCTACCAGGAAGCTCTTACTTTGCTCCTTCCATTTCACTGATGTCTCGTTCTCCTCTGGAGAGAAGGCCTTGGGAAGGGAAAAATGTTAATGGGAAAAAGGAGAGTTCCTCAGCTGGGGGGAAAGGATTAAGGGAATTCCTAAAGGAGTAGGCAGTTCCTTGGCTGGCCCTGAGAGAAGTGGGGAAAGAGGGGTGTTTCCTCTGTGCAGAAAAGAGGAGAAGGAAGTGGGCTGGTTGGTTGTGTGGGGGGAAGGAGGAACCGTGGGGGGGTGGCACCAGGACTGCCATACTGCCCTCCTCTCTTTATAACTTTGTTTTGATTTGCCCATCTCCTTCATGGCTGGAAAGAGTGTGAACAGATCCTTCTCCTTTGGTGTTTAAATAAACCAGCCCCTTGCTTAGCAGAAGCGGTTAACTGACGTATGCAAAAGCACCTTGCTCAGTGTGTCAGTGGAATGCTACTAATTTCTAGTCGTTGGGTTAAAGTCTGCAGTCCTTATTCCCGCAAGCCTCCCATTGACTTCAGTTTATTTTTGAACCCCCTGTTGTTTCAACAGAAGCACAGCTGTTCTAGCAGTCAGGAGCGGCTGTTTTTTCAGGAGCCAGGCAGTGGACTGCTGAAAGCAGCAAGTGTTGGACCAGTCAGGTTTAGCAGACAGCACATGTGCAGGTGAGGGTGCAGTGTCATTTGGAACGTACCCCAGATGTGTCGGGAAAGCGACTTTTTAGGTACTTTATAGCTGAAGGAAAAGCACATTACATTTACCTTCACACAAGGAAAACGAACAGTGGAGTTTACTTCTTAAACTGAAACCAGTCCCTTGGCTAGTGAGGTACTGCTGGAAGTGTATTTATACAGTGGTGAAAACCATGTGTTTTTCATCAGGGAAAAGGCTTCCCTTCCCACCAGTGTTTCTTAATTAGTTCTCTTACCCCCTGCTGGGTGCAGACAGTCTGGAAACCACAGTTCTTTCAGGGCAGAGTTGTGAACCCCTTGATCTTTGTACTCCTCCTCCTTGTCCATCACTGTGTATGATTGATGATGTACCCGCAAGCTGTAGTGTTTCCCGCCTTTACCTTTTTAGAAATAGAAGCTCTGTGTGGGACTTTGTGAGTGACTCCAAGCAGGAGATGGCCTCCACTAGGAGCTCTCAAGCTGCCCCGCTGTCTCCCATTGCTCTTTGTGACAAGCTAATAGCATCTTCTGTACAAGTGTCAAAACCCACAACTCCATAAAAGACACCCTATGCCCATTGGAGATGGGGTCTTCTTCAGTAGGGGCTGAGACAAAATTAAAACCCGAAACTTTCTGTCCATAACTGGCTAACCTCAGGAATAATTATGGAAGTATTACAATTAAGGACAGCATTTCAAATTTAGATGTGCACAGAGGCATGCATACTTTTTCTGTGTGCCCAATGTGTGTGTGTAAAAATCTGGTATGCATATCAGGTATTTCCAGATAAATGTGGTCTGATAAATACCTAATTGTACATGTGCAAATGCTTGATTTGTGCAGTTCTTTCTCTGCTTATTTGCATGATGCCCATCACAGTGGTGTCAGAGCTCCAAGAAAATATACCTGAAATCTAGCCCTTATGCTCCCTTTTATAAGATAGGGAGATGTGCAACAACCCAACTGAGAGGAAGCAGGGACATTTTTCTTGCTATGAGCTGACATGTTAGCACTGAGATTGAAGTTTCAGCTGGAGTGTGTAGCTGTATGAGTATTGTAGTTTGTCCCAATCAGCATTTTACTGGGTGCTTTTCAGAAGTAGGCAGTAAAATTTGCTACTGGGGAATGATCACAGCTGTGTCTTTCCTAGTGTAGGGAGATAGCTTATAGTGCTGGAAAACAGGAATTGATCTCGTGGATTTAGTCCAGGAGTCAGAGCTTCAGGTATGGCTCAACTGCCCACAGTTGGGAGGTTGGAAGCGGTGTGCGGGGGAAGATCCCTTAGGTGAGAATCTGGAACATAAAAGTACCTTCCCTGTCTTCAAAACTCAAAGCTAGCAAAGTCTTCCTGCAACCAGGGCAGATGTACACTCACGTTGTACTGTGAGTGATGATAACACCAGTGCAGCAGGCATGCCGGAACAATTTGAAGCAAGCTGTAAACCCTGGATAAGATGGAAACCACATTAAGTCAGGGGGTACTACTGCACCCCCAACATACCTATTTCCAGCCCATGTGCAGTGCCTTCAGTAGAGCCACAACAAGCGTGTGCCTAAGTATTCAAAGGGAGGCAGGTGCGTGCAAATAAGGAGCCTGAGCATGTGAATGGAAGAGTTAGCACAGTGTACACACAAATATTGGCATCACATCTGTGCCTAGTGGCGTTGGTCAGGGACCAGGTCCTTGTTGTGGAGATGTTGTACAAATGTGCTAAAAAACTTACCATTCACTGACCATGGGTGTGTGGGTTCAACTCCTGGCTCTGCCATCTCTTTGGACAAACTTCTTAATTTCCCCATGACTGTTCCCATGTATAAATGGGGGGTATGATAATCTTTACTTTACCTCACTGTGTTTTGTCTTCTCAGTTTGGACAATGGGTTCTGGGCTCAGTTGGAGCCTCAAGACATCAGTATAATGTCAATAGTAGGACTCATTTAACACAAATAGGATGGGACAGAGAGGGGAAGGTCACAGTAGTTTTAGAGCACGTTTTCGGTAATATTATCAGTTTGCTCATTTGAGTTGCAGTTTGCATTGTGACTCCTCTCCTGAAAACTTCAGGCTCCTGAAGCTGCTTCACGCAGGTCTGCCAACTGTATGTGGTGGTGGTGGTGGTGTGGGGGAGACCTGCAGGGCAACTGCCTTGGAGCCCAGCTACTCAAAAGGGCCCAGAGTTCCCAGCCAGTGACACTGCTACCGCGAAAGCTGCCAGAGCCTGGGCCCTTTAAATTGGTGCCAGAGCCGTGGGTGATACGCTCTGAGTGGCACTGATTCCAGGATCATGGAGTGGCCCCCTCCCACCTGTCCCGAGGGTCTGGCAGTTCTGTCACCCCTTCTGTCTTCACCTCTTCAGTATCAACCTGTCACCCTGCTCCACTGCTATTTATGCTGGGTACGGGTAAACCAAGTCTGCTGCAGTAAAAGCCATCCTGGAGCTTTGCTGTGAATTCAGGCTGAGTCCTTTTTGTGATTCGAAAAAGGAACAGTGAATTCCGTTTTGGACATCTGCGAGCCTCTTCGTCACCCAGGACTGGAAACAGATGCCAGAAGATTCTGGTATTTCCAGCCAAACCTGAAAGCTCTCAAGCCAGCCTGCTCCCTTGTAAGATTTCGTGCTGAGTTTTCAGTCCCTAGAAGTTCTAATATTATGGAGAGCTTTTCAGTCGGCTGCTGTTCCTTGCAGTGAACATACACTTTTGAGGTTTGCCCATCCCTAGCTAATACACACTGATGGGACCAGTTACTAGCTGCTTATTAAACTAATTAGCATTTCCCCCCCACCCCGCACCCTCAGAACTCCCACAGATAGCTTGCTGATGGAATGCTGAAGCCCCCGTTGTCATGCAGCTGTTCCCCTGCTGTCCTCACAGTGTTTGTGTGGGTATCTCACTACACAGACTGAATGTCCATCAGCCCAGTTAGACTCTCCTTTCCTGGCAGAACATTGGAACAGGCCTGCCAATGCAGGAGGATAAAAATTTAAGCTGGTATCCTCATCAGTCACGTTACAAGAACAGACTTTAGTCCACCCAAATCTGACGCATGTGTGGAGTATTAGTTTCCCTACTGGCAGGTTTTCTGGGCACCTGTATTTCCTTGGATAATGTTAGTTATGTTTTTATACTGCATCTCTTGGAACCAAAGCCGAGCTATCCAGACCAAGAGAGTCTGGATACAGACCATACATAAGGATGAAAAACCCAAAGCTGAGCCCACCTACCTAGTTCCTCCTCTGAAAGAGGAGAGATCTTCCCTTCTCACTTTATCAGAATGATCTGAGGTTTGTTTTAACACTGAGATGAAGTTGAAGTCATCAGTGCTCAGTGTCTCTTAAAGCGGCTGTGCTACTTGAATATTTATATTTTTCTGGCACTTGCTTATTTTAGAGAGGACTTGATTTCGTTGCAATACTTATTACTGTGTCCAGGAATTTGTGTGTTGTATTGCTGTTGGAGCTGACTGTGATTAGTCTGGGTTCCAGCCAAATTGCTCAAGGGGTTGTTAACTTTCAAAGGACAATAACTAGCTCTGTGACACTCACTAGAGTAAAGTAGAACTGTCTGGGTGTTTCCCTGATAAGCAGAAGGCAAATTAGAAATAAGACAGATCATACTCTTGGTACATAGATAGCTTTTCTCAGGTGCTGTGGTGAAAATACATTCCCTTTCTGCATTACCTAAATGTAAGTGAATGGTAGGAAAACCTCCCATGTTGCTGTTGAAATGTATACACTAGGTTTTTTTGATCAGCAGACCTAGCCCTGGTATTCCTGAGGACATTTGATGGGATGGAAAATAAAATTTGACCACTGTTTCCTCCTTTTTTTTCCTAATTCTTCACGGCAGTATGACAAGTGGAAAGCTGCTGTACAACACGGCCCCTTGTCTTCTGACACACTTTGATGCTCTGACCTCCTTGTGCACCTAATAGAAGTGACCAGCCTGAGGCTTGATCAGATCTCAGCCCCCTGCTGTTTCTCCATCAGTTTATATGACTCTCTTGGGCTTCTGCTCCTAGAACTGCTCTTTCTGCTGATGTGCATAAAAAGGCACCATGATTTATGAATCAATTAATCACTGCGTGCTGAGGCGCTCTTCACGGTAGTTAAACAGAGAAAATAAAATGCTTGAGTATATAATAAAGACAGATTGTAATTAATATGACCCTCTGACTTATGAACCCCTCCCTCCATGCCTATATCCTCCATACCTCCTATCCCAGTAAGTGCATAGTAAACTGACTTGGTTTGCATCCCTTGAATTTTGTTGGGCTTTTTTCTTTTTTTCAGTTGGGAAACTCTTGTCCTGATTTTTTTTTAACTCAACTCTTTTATCTATCAGAGGTTAAATACTGACCTCTGGATAGATTGTGACCCTTATCAGCCATTTGACTTCAGTGGAGTTACGCTGTCACCTGTGTAACTGAGAGCAGATTTCATTCATTCTCTCTGCCATGCACTGAGGCTTGCAGTGTGATTAGAATATTTGAATACATTTCCCATTTCATTGTATTTAAAGTAAAAGGGCAGATTTCTCCTGAAAGCACCTGAGTTTCTAATTTTTCCTGAGCTCTGTTGCTGGTGTGTGTATGCTCACTGTGTCAAATGGCCTTTGTTTGCTTTCTAAGCTTATCTCCTAAATTGCCTTTTTGAAATGCAACAACCCTCAGCAGAAACATTTCACTGCCTTGCTCCAGGTTAACCAATGTTCTCCCCTTCTCCTCCCCTCCCTCCCTTCTTCTCTGCTCGGCTTTCAGGACCCGGCTTTCTCTTCAGCAATTCATGACAAACTCCAGGTTCCCAACACCATTCGGAAGGCATGGAACGAGAGGGACAACAGATGTGATGTTTGTGCCACCCACCTGAACCAGCTGAAGCAAGAGGCCATTCAGATGGTGCTGACGCTTGAGCAGGCTGCCAGCACCGAACAGTATGATGCCTCACCCGGCTCTCCTCCTCCCCTCTCCAATATTCCCACCTTAGTGGGCTCCCGACACATGGGCAGCCTGCAGCCCAGAGACTGGGCATACGTGCCCACTTCCTACACTACTGCTAATTACTCAGGCTTTGTGGCCAACAAGCACAGTGGGAAGCCCAACAGCCTTGGGATCATCAGTGGGGTGGAGAAGAAAAATGGTTCCCCTGGACAGCAGGCCAAGGTCAGCCTACAAATGGCAACCAGCCCCAGCAATGGCAACATCCTGAACTCTGTAGCTATCCAGGCTCATCAGTACCTTGACGGCACCTGGTCCTTATCGAGAACGAATGGCGTCACCCTGTATCCATACCAGGTAAGTGGCTAAAAATGCTTATTTAAATACTTTAATAATCCTCATCATATGAGTGTCTCCTTACCAGCCTCTCACTGTGGGACAAATCCTGTAATTCTGCTTTAAAAGTGTGGGTATTCCCAATGCGTGTGTGAGGTATTAAGCAGTACCAACCAGATTTTCCACAGCGACTGAAGATAGAGCTAGAGACCTAACATGCTTGGGTGCTTTTGAAAATCCCATGAGATGCCTAATTGCCCACTTTTGAAAGTCAGCTAGGAGCCTAGGTCTATATTCAGGCACCTAAGCGTGTCTGAAAATCTGGCCTTGTGCTCAATAATAAGCATTTGCAGGTTAAACCCCTCTGTTACTATTTGAAGATCTTATCATCTGTGTAAGGGCGTAGGAGGAAGGCCAGGCAGGGCAGGGGTTAAACAGAGCCTGTTTACCCAATCAGCCCCACCCTGGTTCACCTACAGCCAGTGTCAGGCCTGGAGGAGCATAAAAGGAGGGAAGCCAGCTCAGTTCATGGCTAATAGTCAAGAGGCAGGAACTGGCTCTGAGGCAAGCAGGGCCTGAGCCAGAGCTGCTACTGGGTTGGCTGCCAGAGGGCAGAGCTTCAGAATCCTCCCCCAGCGAACCCCTCTCCTGCTGGAGGGGAAACTAGGTTCTCGGGGCCATGCCCCAAACTTATCCTTCAGCCTGTAGGGTGGGGGCTGAAAAACCCACACCCTGGTCCCTTAGGCCCTGGCAAGGGGGCCTAGTCATTAGGCCGCCCTGCTGTCGGTGGGAACCGCTCACAATCTGTGAGAGTACTTACTGTTAGAGTGAGAAAAAAATAAGTGCATGAGGAGCATTGAGACATCAGTGTTACCACATGTGGACAAGGGCTGCGTCAAAAAAGAAGAGCATGTTTAAAATGATTTTAACTGGAAAATATATGTGATTTCACAGTTTCCTGAGTCACACCTGGGCTACGTCTACACGTGAAGTCTACATCGAAATAGCTTATTTCGATGTAGCAACATCGAAATAGGCTATTTCGATGAATAACGTCTACACGTCCTCCAGGGCTGGCAATGTCGATGTTCAACTTCGACGTTGCGCGGCACCACATCGAAATAGGCGCTGCGAGGGAACGTCTACACGCCAAAGTAGCACACATCGAAATAAGGGTGCCAGGCACAGCTGCAGACAGGGTCACAGGGCGGACTCAACAGCAAGCCGCTCCCTTAAAGGGCCCCTCCCAGACACAGTTGCACTATACAACACAAGATACACAGAGCCTACAACTGGTTGCAGACCCTGTGCCTGCAGCATGGATCCCCAACTGCCGCAGCAGCAGCCAGAAGCCCTGGGCTAAGGGCTGCTGCACACAGTGACCATAGAGCCCCGCAGGGGCTGGAGAGAGAGCATCTCTCAACCCCCCAGCTGATGGCCGCCATGGAGGACCCGGCAATTTCGACGTTGCGGGACGCGGATCGTCTACACAGTCCCTACTTCGACGTTGAACGTCGAAGTAGGGCGCTATTCCGATCCCCTCATGAGGTTAGCGACTTCGACATCTCGCCGCCTAACGTCGAAGTTAACTTCGAAATAGCGCCCGACGCGTGTAGCCGCGACGGGCGCTATTTCAAAGTTAGTGCCGCTACTTCGAAGTAGCGTGCACGTGTAGACACAGCTCTGGTGATGTCAGTATAGGACGTAGACTGTGCAGTCTGACTGAAGGAAAAAATTAGACCTGAGCAGAGGGTAAAAAATTGTTAATTATGGTTTGAATTTGGAAAGTAACTTCAATTTGACTGTTTACAACATTCTGCCTTTGGATGGTTGAGTTTTAGAACCATGAACAACAACAAATGTAGTGAACTTACGAACCTCTGCCCATGACCACACTGTACAACTTTATTCCAGGCATCCAAGAGCTCCACAGAATTATTACTGATCTGATGCAGCCAGGTGAATCACAGGCTGCCCCATGGCTGAGGCCAGACCGTAACATTGGACACTCAAATATTTGACTTTATTTCTTCAAGCATCTAAAGTTGATGGCGGAGCTAATAGGGTATGTGAGGCACCTTTGCAAGCACTTTGCATAATCAGTAAAAGGAGATGTGTGCCATGAATTTTCACACAGGGCTAGGGTGAGCCTGTCATGCTCTCACACGGCTTTGGTGGCTCCTGTCTTGTGGGGCTGGGTCCAGCTCCCTCCTCTGGGTGTTGCAGCATGGTGTGCTGTACTCCTGGAAATTTGGCCTGGCCTCCATCTGCCCAGTGGGGTGCTGGGCCAAACCTGAAAGGAACAGTAACCCCATGTGCCTGTTTGCAGTGCTGATCACTCAGTTATGGTCACAATGGAGGAGTGGCAGGGGCAAACCTGAATGGAACTGTGACCCTGTGTGTCAGTTTGCAGTGCCAGGCCTAGCCCCACAAGAAAGAAGCCCCCTCTGCCTGGCATGTGGGGGTGGGCTCACTTTCCAGTCCATCACCAATGTCCCATCACCTATTGGTTACAAAACTTGGCTTCGCCATTGTCAAAAATGTGACTGTTGATGCTGATCTTGTGATCTAAATAAGTATCCAATAAGTTCAGTCACAACACAGTCCGGAAGGACTACATGATGGTCTATCCAACTGACCCCTGCCCCTTGTCAACAGGCACGCAAAGAGAGTAAAGGACCCAGGAGACCATGAAGTCTAGGCTTTGGTGGACTAGTCGTTGGCGGTCATGAATTTTAACTTCTGTATTCAGTTGATGTATTGAAAAACTATAACATTTCACGTAACTAGCCAATACTGCCCAATCAGGGAAGGGAAACACCAGTGTGTGTCATTTACTTTATCAAAGAGCACGGATTTCAAAAGTTTGAATATTTGCCTCTGACTGTTTTGAGTTGTTTGCATCACCAGAATAATTTATTCATGAGTAATTCTGATTGGTGAATAAATATGAGAGTGAGTTGTGACTATGTACTTTCAATACACAGAAAACAGATTCAATCTGTTGAATACATTGTGTTACACATTATCTCAGATTTTCAGCATAGCTTTCCACGTCTCTCCGGTCTTAAGCTACTGTCTATTTTAGAGAGTCCGTCTGTCTGTGCCGTGGTTGTTCAAGAACTCCTCTTAAACCGTAAGAGCTACAACCATGAAATTTGGTACATTGTTTTCTCTTGCCTTAACTTAAACCAAGGTTAGGGTTGTGCCTGGATAGTGGGTGGCACCAAGAGGAGGGATGACATACGTCAGACTCACCACTGGGGGTACTGAGTACAGGGAACAGCCATATGGCAGAGTAATCTCTGGGGGAAGCTACAGCAAGAAAACAGTGGCCACATCAAGACAGGGTTCTCTGCCCTGCTGGGAGTGATAAGTGCCCCTCTACCACAGTGCTCCCAGGCACTCAGCCACAGCACGGTGCAGGGGGAGCCCTGCTCCCCCTTGCAACTCCCCCATCCAATTACCTCCCCCAGGTACTGCAGGGGCAAACCCCAACCCTGCCCACCCAAGCTCATGCTGGGGCTGAGAAAACCACCTTGACCTCAGAACCCCTGACCCTGCCATTTCCCTCTCCAGGGCCAGGGAAAATAGCCCTGGACCTCACTCGCCTGCTGGGCTGGGGAAAAAAGCCATGACCCTGGCCCCAAATGTGGCTCCCCGACTTCTGCTGGGCCAGGCCAGGAAAAAAAGCCACAGCTGTGGTCCTGGCTCTGGTCCTAGCCCCCCACTGCTGCTGGGTCAGGGAAAAAAAAAAGCTCTGGCTTGGTTCCAGGCTCCCCCACACCTGGTTCATGTGGGGGCAAGTGAAGGGGCACCCCCATCAAGGAGCCCAGCCCCAACCCCCAGGAACTACAGCTGGGGCTGCAGAAGCCAGCCTGGCCCAGCCTAGCCACTCCCCTGGATATGCTGGGGCCAGGAGCCACGACCCAGACCCCCGTTAGGAGATGCCAGAGCTGGGCAGCAGCCCCCCCAGCTCCCCATGGACCAGCTCCACTTCCGCTACTGTGGTGACCCCCCGTGGGCCCCCGAGACCTCCCAACCTCCTGCCCTAAGCTGTCTGCTCTGCCACCAGCCACCTCCTGCACTGACCGTGCCCCTACCTCTCTGCTTTCAACCCCCCCCACGCACTGCCCTCACTCTACCACCTTCCACCCCGACCCTGAAGTCCCCCAGAAAAACCCCTACTTGATGTCTGCATCCCACCCTGTGCCCTGACTCTTCCCCACACCCCGAATCCTCTACCCTCACCCCACTCCTACCCTCAGTACACGAGCCCCACCCCTTCCAATAAGCCCCTCTTCTTCCAGCCCCTGCATTCCCCCACCCCAGCCCTTGGGCTCTGACTGTCCCCATAGACCAACCCCACATCTAAGCCTACCCTCTGACCTCAGTTCCCTGGCCCCCATCCTCTCTCACCATGCTCCACCCCATCCTAAGCTGCCCCCTGCCAAAACCCCTGCTGTCACATCTACACCCCATCACCCCCTCCCTCTCACCAAATGATGTGCTACCACTCTGCCCTCACTCCTGTGCCTCCAACACCCAAACCCCCACCTTCACTTCTAAGCCCGCAGCCCCACCACACAACCATCCCTCTGCACTTTACCCTCCACCCCTCCTCTGATCCCAGTTCTCCCAGTCGCTTGCTCTCACTCCTATGCCACCCACCCGCTACCATAAGCCCCGCCGCACACAGCACTCCTGCCTGCCTTTACCGCCTCTGTTTATTCTAGCAAACGACAGAGGCTGCGAATGTTGTCCGCTAACAAGCTCTGTGTAATCTTTGAATGACTCTCAGACTTTTAATACAAACTTCCTTTTTCCTTCATTTTCCAAAAATAGAAGCATTTGCATAAGCCAGATACATTTTCCTTTTATTTTCCAAACAGGAAAAAAAATCCGTCACTGAAATACCTGAGCAAGGCCAAGGCAATTTGCTGGTATAATATAAAACAGGTATGTCAGTAGAGTGCACTTTCCCCAGCAGAGTGGTCTAGTTAGGAGATCATATCAGTTTTCCTGGCTCAGTTAGAACCCCAAGAATGAACCTAATTTTTTGGCTTGAAGGTAAAGTGAAAAAAAAATTGCTTTAGCCACTTCCCTAAAAATATTTTCTTGTATCAAATATTCTCCTGCACCTAATAATGAAACCCCCTGACTATGCAATAACTAACAGATGCAGACAAAAGTCTACTTGGGATAAAGGGCATTATGTTTTCAGTAGCGGTTCAGTGCCTTCCTATGTCATAATTTTGTCAAACTGATGCCCAGGGACAAGAGCCGTGGGACTGGCTAGACTTAATGGCTCCTGGCGTGGGCATCTCTGCATTGTAAATTAGCTTCCATCCAATAGTCTAGACAACCTGCCAGAAACAGTTGAGTGCTTTGAAAATTGACCTTATTTTTCCTATTACTATACCACCTCTCCCAAAAGGAGACATTCTGGCTTGTAAGCCATGCCATTCTGTGCCCTCAAGACAATTTCACACACTAAGAAATACCTTAGTTACAGCACTGCCAAGAGCATTATTCAACCTCCCTGGTGGGAAATAATTTCCAGTTTCTGCCTAAACCCGGAGTCCTGTGTAGGAGACAGTGAATGAACGACAGCACTGCTTTGCTCTTATTGAGAACAATTGGAATAAAATGACCTGTGGTTTTTTCCCAGGACTGTGCTTCTGAAACTGTGCGGGGTGGGTCTGAAGCAGAGAGAGAGCAAGTTACCACTATTTTAACAGAATGAGCCAAGTGCGTAAAATAAATGTGAACTCAATAATGCTCTACCTTAATAACGTACTGTGTGCTCAGAGGCTAAAAATCTGCAGCCGTGAATAGAAATGGGTCAAAACCAAAAACCTAGGTTGAAAAAACCTTGGGACTTTTCTAGCTCTGGAACTAGACTCGCTTTAGCAGCTAATCCATGATTCTGTAGTGGGCTGAATTGAAAACCCAGGTCAAAACTTGGTGACGCCATACAATTTCCAGTCTTCTGACTTTTTTTTTTTTTGTGGTAAATGAAAGGAAATGGAGAGGGGGGAAAAGGATCAATTGTTGACCTTTGAAAGGTATTTTTCCCCTCTGGGTGACTTCTAAGTAATCACACGATACTGTGATTTGTTTTCTTCCCCATCTTCTGCACCCCTCGCTCCCCCTCCTGTCCTGTGTAGCTAATTTGTCAGTTTTTATTTCATTTTTTCTATCTTTCTACATTATATTGTTAGTCTTTAAAATGCTACATGACTGCTTTTTTGTTTTTGTGAACGTAGAGTAACACATGACTTACACAGAAGATTACTCACTGATGTCAGTGGGAATTGGAGTGAGGTTCTCAGAATTTGGCTAGTTGATGATCATGCACCTTACAGGATACCACCATAATCAGTAAACTTCTACTGTTCATTGATTACCAAGTTATCATTTATGAGGAGTGGGAAAATTTTGCTGCTGTGAGGTTATGAGAGTTCAGTTTAAGAATCCCAAAGTCCCAGTGTTTTTATAAAAATGAGGCAAAGCAACAATTTTCACAAGGAACTGTCACAATTAAATTGTCAGTGACTGTATGTAAATTTCATTATTCATTATCTGTGTAAATCTGTTAAAGTACCTGTAAAATGAAACTATTGGGCCACATCACCGAAGACACTAACATTTGATTATTTAAGAATTAGCACTTTTGTGTTTAATTTAAGCCTGAGAGCTTGTGCCGTTATTCTCAAGGGTTTTGGCTGGGGTCATTTTTTAGTTCTCTAAGACTACATGGGTTTAATCCTTTTAAAACTTGAATAAAAGGTATTGGGTAGGTAGATAAGCTCTGTACATGCTTGTAACTTTGACAGTGCTCGTGGGCTTTGACCTGTGACCTCCCTTGCTGTTCCAAGGCTGAGTCTCTTGAGCCTAATGTACTCCATTGTGTGCTGCACAGATTAAATCAAACATCCAGAAAAGAAACATAACAGAGAGGGAGCCATGCTAGTCTATATACTATCAAAACAAAAAAGCAGTCAAGTAGCACTTTGAAGACTAACAAAACAATTTATTAGGTGAGCTTTCGTGGGACAGACTCACTTCTTCAAATCATAGCCATACCAGAACAGACTCAATATTTAAGGCACAGAGAACCAAAAACAGTAATGAAGGTGGACAAATCAGAAAAAAATGATCAAGGTGAGCAAATCGGGGGGGTGGGGAGATGTCAGGAATTAGATTAAGCCAAGTATGCAAATGAGCCCCTATAGTGACTCAGAAAATTCCCATACTGGTTCAAACCACATGTTAATGTGCCGAATTTGAATATAAATGACAGTTCAACAGTCTCCCTTTCAAGAGTGGTGTGAAAATTTTTCTTCAGTAACACGCAAACTCTTAAGTCATTAACAGAATGGCCTGCTCCATTAAAATGTTGACTAACCAGTTTGTGGATCTGGAGTGTTTTTATGTCTGTTTTGTGCCCATTAACTCTTTGTCTAGGGGAGTTTGAAGACTGTCCAATATACAAAGCATCTGGGCATTGTTGGCACATGATGGCATATACGATGTTAATTGAGGAACATGAGAATGTGTCCATGATTTTGTGAATAACCTGGTTAGGTCCAGTGATGGTATTTCCAGAAAAGATATGTGGACAAAGCTGGCAGCGGGCTTTTTTGCAAGGAAGGGTTCCAGGACTGGTATTCCTGTGGTATAGACTGTGGCTGTTGGTGAGAATCCTCATAAGTTTGGGAGGTTGTCTGTAGGAGAGAACAGGCCTGTCACCTAGGGCCTTCTGGAGTGTGGCATCATGATTTAGGATAGGTTGTAGGTCTTTAATAATTCGTTGTAGTAGTTTGAGTTGGTGACTGTAGGTGATGACCAGTAATGAATGATGGAAAGGCACTTAAGCAAGTCTGAACTTCCCCCTTGGCTCTGAGTAGGGGACAAAAGAACCCATTCATTGGGTTTCCCATCAGGTAAATTTCAAGAACAGCAAAAAATATGAGTGGCCTTCCAGAACCTACTCTTTTGACCTCTGGTGCTGCCTTATGCTTTGGAGAATGTTTTCAGTGTGTTTATATTCTGAATTGGCTCTAGTTGGACCCCCTCCCTCATCTGACTGCCAGCTTGTGGTGGCAGAAGAACTCCACCTTTATGCAGGAGCCTAGAATCAGATGACATCAGTGGCACTCAGCCTTTTCATTAGTGTGGACCCCCAGTCATTCCCCAAACCATTTGCAGACCTCCACTAAGGCCAATTCTAGCTGCTATGTACACTTCATTAAATGAAAAAGGAAACCACAACATATATTTTTGGACAGCAATTAATAACATTATTGGAAGATATTTAATTTAAAAGTAACAACAAGAAGTCTTGTGGCACCTTATAGACTAACAGATATTTTTGAGCATAATCTTTCGTGGGCAAAGACCCACTTCATCAGATGCATAAGTGTGGGGGGGGAGTGGTTTCAGAGGGGTATTTAAAGAGGGGAGGGCCAGATCTGACAAGGTCTATTCAGCAAGGTGAAAATGGCCCAGTATCACCAGCTCTTATCAAAAGAGTAAAAAACAAGTCAGATCAGACAGGGGGATGTGAGCCTTTGTCAGTC
Source organism: Carettochelys insculpta (assembly GCF_033958435.1). NCBI lineage: Eukaryota > Metazoa > Chordata > Testudines > Carettochelyidae > Carettochelys > Carettochelys insculpta. The sequence continues at coordinate 66,983,680 of NC_134139.1, read as the reverse complement.
TCTCCATTAGACTCTGACAAAGGCTTACATCCCCCGTCTGATCTCACTGTTTTTTTTCCTCTTTTGATAAGAGCTGTTGATACTGGGCCATTTCCACCTTGCTGAATAGACCTCGTCAGCTCTGGCCCTCCCTCTTACTGGGACCCCACTTTTTAAATACCCCTCTGAAACCACCGCCCCACCACTCATGCATCTGATGAAGTGGGTCTTTGCCCACGAAAGCTTATGCTCCAAAATATCTGTTAGTCTATAAGGTGCCACAAGACTTCTTGTTGTTCTCGAAGCTACCTCTCTGATACTTTAAAAGTAGTAATTTATTGTAACTTTGCAATTTATTTAAAAAACTTATTTTCTATGATCATTTTTATTTATCTTTTTTTCCCACTGGATTACATTATTTAGATTGGGACATGTATTGTTCCAGATTTAAAAAAAGAACTTTGTTACTTGAGTGAGCAGGGTGTGACAGAGAAAAGAGGGTTAGCAAGACAGGCGATCCAGAAAACTCTGTGAAGTTTAAAGGACTGTGAAGTGATGTGTTGTACTGGACCAGCAAAGGTATTCTAGGCATGGTGTGGGAATTGAGCAAAAAGGCACAAACAGGGGTATAATAGGGTTATAGTAAGAGATGAGGACTGGTATAGGCAGGATGAGCATCATGTGTTGAGTTCCTTGAGGTTGAGAACAGGGAGTTTGGACTTGATGTGGAAAGGCACAGAAAGCCAGTGGAGAGATTTGTATTGTGGTAACACGATCGTAGTAATAGACGTGTGTGTTTGTGTGTTTTAATCCCTTTCTCTTAGTCTGCTAAAAGGGATCCCTTTAGAAACCAAGAGCCTAGACTACAGAGAGAATGATAGCCCTGAGCATAATGATACAGTGTGTATTGAGAGACCTATCAAAGGCTTTGTTTATGAACGATTCATGAAAGCTTACAGTACATACTTTGTGTTTCCTCTTTATCTATGATGTGTGTTTTATAACCGCACTGTTCTCAATGCAAGTACATGTTAGTTCTGGAGCTTTGCAGTGATGAATGATTTGTTTGGGGTTGGTTTTGGTCATGGCTGTTTTGTAAAACACTAACTCTTTCAAGCACAGACTTCTTGCAAGAAATTGGTGTTTGGCATAAGATATAAAGTTCCAAACTGGATCAAAACACAGTGTGGGGGGTATTCAGATCTGTGGTTTTGATTCCAGGTCTTTTAAGTCTCTGTTCTCTAATTTCTTTCCCAATAACTTGCTGTTGGTAATAAGCACATACTGCTGGAAAAGGCTGAAGTGTTAATGATCATTATGACAGAGCTAAACTAGTTTAATTGCTTTTAAAGCCTGCAACAGAAGCTACCAAAAACACAGCTTTGATTCAATTTACAGATTAACAGGTGTTTAGTGTAAATTGCATAGGTTTATAGAAGAGTAGTGCTGCTTTGTCAAAGTATGAACATAGCAAGCAAAGGAGGAAAGAGAGGTGCATACCATACTTGTGACATAGCATTTCTCAAGATATCTCTGTTCTTAGTGAAGGATTAACAAAGTACTGTGCTGGAGATAGGTTAGGAGTATCCTGGGAGTAACCTTTGCACCCGTAGCAGGGAAGGCGATAGTCTAGAAGCCTCTTACCCCTGCTTGGTGTCCTTCAGTGGAGGACTCCAGTGCACTGGCTTTGTGACCAAAATCAACCCATGGCACAGCACTCGATGAGGTAGTGCTTTTTTATTATTTATATTACAGTAACAACTGTAGGTTTTGTCATATTAGGTGCTTGTCTCCACTGCAGCTGGGATGGATGCTGTGGGGATTGATCAACCAGGGATCGATTTAGCTGGTCTAGTAAAGACCCACTAAATCAACCACTAATCACTCTCCAATTGACTCCAGTTCTCCACCAAAACAAGATGAGTAAGGGGAGTCAATGGGAGAGCTTCTCCTGTCAATCCAGCACACTGTGAAACCTGTGGTAAGTAGATCTAAACTATGTCAACTTCAATTATGCTACTAACATAACTCAAATTGTGTAACTTGGATGGACTTTTCCTTGTAGTATAGACCTGCCCTCAGTCGAAGCGACACTTCCCGCCCCAAGGAGCTTACTGTCTAAGTAGATGAGAGGCAAAATGTGAGAGGAGAAGCAGATGGATGAAGTGACTTGTCCTTATCAAACAGCATGACTCGGAATAGAAATCCAGGTCTCCTGAGTCCAGGGGCTTGCATGAAGGAGCAGTGATTGCACAGAGGAATAGTAGCTTTTGTCCCCCATGAGATAGGACTCAACTGTCTCAGGTGGGGACCCTTGCTTGGATGCATAAGGCAGCAGACAATCATTCCCTTACCCAGTCAGGTTTTGGTCTAGATATTTGATACAACACCATGTTTCAGCCAACACAGTTCCCATGTTATTTGAAAAGCCTCACTTCCGCGTACGGGTGGTACGGCTCTTTTGGGAGAACTGGAAACATTTGTTAGCCACTGCTCCCAAATGTCTGGTGGTGAATATGCTGGACAAATGTCCTGTGTATTGTTTCTGTTTGTGGTTGGATGCTAACAAATGACTATAAATCTATACTGGAGTGATTGTCTAGAGAACACACAAAGGAGGAATTTGATTTCATAAAGTGGCCAACTGTTCTTTGGTCTGCTCAGAAGAACAAGCTGATTAGCACTGAAACAAAATTTCCTAATGTAATCCTACCTCCTACCATCCCCATCTTCTGGATTTATGTATATGTTTGAAACATCTTTCCTTTGAATTAGCAAATGGCCTTTTTACATCAAATCATTGATAATTAGATACACAGGATGTTAGTGGGGTCTTAAGTCGTCAGCTGACTTTCTTTCATGAAGTGATCAGTCAAGCTTGTGTATTACAGTAACTGGCTAATTATATATGATTTGATTTTTTTCCAACAAAGTAATGCTCTCATTATATCCTGACTCATCCCATCATGATGGGAAAGTCAAAATTCCATGCTAATTGTAATTTTTTTTAAAAAAAAATTACTCCGGCGTGATTTGATGTCACATGGCATTTTTCTGCATGGCTTAATGACCCTGGAATCTTTACTCTTTCCTTCATGATGCTACACTGACCAAGGGAAGTGAGAAGTAAAGGGTGTCCCATGGATTGGAAAGAGCTAAGGAGGCTTATCCTCTGAGTATGAGAGCCCCATGACTCAGTTGTGATGCGAGAAAGAAATCCAGGGACTCTGTGAGAAGTGAGGGGGATAATCCTGTAATTTAGTGAAAGCCATAAAACCACAATTAGTGAGGATTTGTGCTCTTGATTTCCTCCCCTGGTCCATAGCTTAGGAAGCTTGTCTGGCTGTGTCATCTTCCTTTAGAATAATTGAGACAATGTCCCTGCACTGATTACTTGCTATAGCGGGACAAAAGTGTGGGTTGCAAGGAGCAAAATGGGAGTATCAGGAAGGAAAATTAGCCAGAGTTTGTGGTACAGTGTGTGATCCAATATGACTGACTTTTCTGTACATACCTTTTTAATAACCAACCTACTGTATGTCCTACTGGCATCAGAACCTAATGTCCCTGAAAACATCACTTACTAGCCATTGTTTTCTGAGGCTTCATCATATAGTATACAATTTGGCTCCAATTCTGCAAAGCATTTAAGCACACACTTAACTTTTAAGCATTTGCTTAATCCATGCCTATGCAGCACATTAGACTTAAATGCTTTGCTGAATTGGGGCCTTATAGTTTAAAGCAGTGGTTCCCAAACTTTTTGGCATCACACCCCCCTTTTTGATTTTTGAGAAACTCTTATGCCCCTGCTCTCCTTACCATCATCCAACCCCCCCTTTTAACAAAAAATTCAATTTGTAATTTAAAATAAACACAAATACTTGATATAAAACATTATTTAAAATTGAAAATAAGTACAAATAGTTTTTCTTGGCCCCTTGTGAGTGCCTGCTGCATTAGCAACTGGCCAGCTCCCTGAGCCCTGTGCAAGCCGCCAGAGCTGCCCACACCAGCTGCCTGCCCACCTGAGCCCTGAGCTACCAAAGTGCCAGCCGCCCTCCTGCCCACCAGCTGCTGGGGCTCGACAGTGCTGGGGCCAGCCACCCGCCCAAGCCCCAGGCTGCCAGGACCAGATGCCTGCCTGCCAGCCAGCCTGAGCTTCCGGAGCCCCATGCTACCAGAGGCAGCCACCCACCCACCAGCCACCCAAACCCCGTGCTGCTGGGAACAGCCATCCGCTCGTCAGCTGCCCAAGCTCCACACAGCTGGGGCCAGCCGCCTGCCTGCCAGCCTGAGCCTCCTGAGCTCCACGATGCTGGGGTGAGCCACCCAAGCCCATGAGCCTTGCAAGCTGGCCATGTGAGCCCTTCCTCCCCACCAAAGCCAGGCACCACCAGCCCCCCACGCTCACCCCATCCCCTTTCCCTATACCAGGCACCCCCAGCCCCCATCTAACCCTATCCTCCTCCTTCTGCCCCACGCCTTCCCTCCTCAACCCACACTCATTCACCTTTGCAAGAGGCAGCTAGCTCCATGTGGGTTTTCACCAGCTGCTTGCTTTTAATAGGAGCTGCACCAAGCTATCCATGTAGAATGGCAGGGGCTGAGAGCTGGAAGCAAAGGCCAGCTTTTACTTTGGGTGGTGGAAATCATGGGAGGGGTTGCCTCCTGCCCCGCCCCCCAGGGATTTCTTCATGCCCCTAGGGGGGCACGCCTGCCAGTTTTGGAAACCATGGTTTAAAGGTTATGTTGGAGAGCCAAATAATGGAGATGAGCCACAACCAAAGCCCTGGAATTTAACACTTGTAAACTTTGGAGGTGTTTGGAATCTGAATTTTGGAGCTTATACCCATTCTTCCCCCCACGCTTCCAAGGATCTACCCATAGAAAAAACTTCATTTCTTCTTGTGGGTGCTCCACTTCAGGCGTGTGTGATTTTCATTAGAAATGTCCATTCTTGCTCCAATGATATTTGGGTGCCCCCACACTGAGGTTCTGTCAGGCTGCATAAGTGAACCACTCTCTTCTCATTCTCCACCTCCTCAGCCTGAGACAGAGGTAAGCATGTTCACTTTGTGTGCACTTTGGCTACTGTTGAGCTTGTTTTTTCTTTCTTTAATTAGCTTAGTTAGTTCATAGTAGCTAGTAGTTCCGATTTGAAAATAAGTCAACTACTGGGGATGAAGTGATCCCATTGCTCTGCTTTGGAGTCAGGTTAAGAGACAATCCCCTCCTACCCCGCCCAAGGGTCTCTAGTGCCCTTTCAACCTCTTTACAACATAGCTCCAGAAGTGGGAAATCTACAGAGACTTTCTCAAAATATTCCAAGAGGATGAGTTTTAATTCCCAAGATTCCTCCTCAGAAAGATCTGGTTGTCTAATTGGATCAACAGTCTGAGATAACTGTCTCAGGGCTCAGTACCCAAGAGACAAAGAGCTCTTCTTTAGTGACTTAGTGAAGTCTAATCATGGCTCTGAGCAGGCTCCATTACGATCTCCTGGAGATGGTCAGAGCGAGCAGAGATGGGTACTCTTGGGTTTAACTCCTCTCCCAGTACCCTTATCAGGTTCTTTGGTATTGTGTAAATAGCTAGCCATACCAGTGCCACCTGTGCAGCATTCTAAACCACCAGTACTGCCTCGAAAGGACTTTTCAATGACTGCTGTACCTGAGTCTTCATTGCTAGTGGGTATCAAGTGTTTCTCGGTACGAAGAACAGCTCAGTCTCTGGAACAGTATATGTCATCATCATCAACAACAGCGATGGGCTCAGTGCCCTTTGGTGTCTAATGCCTCTCTCACTATTTCCTTCCATTTCTCCCTGCCATGTGGAGAGTGGTTTACTTTCTATAGACTAGCTCTGCACCAATCTACTATATCATCTATCCATTCTCTGTGGGGTCTGGCTGTCCTATTCAAACCATCCATTATGCCGAATACCAGGGTCTTGTTTTTTCATTCGTCATTCATTCTGTAAATATGCCCAAATAGCTGTAACTTCCATTGTATAACTCTGTAGTAGGTCTCTTTCAACTGTATCTTCTGATATAGTTCCTCACTGGTGACCTTCTGCACCCATTCCATTGTCAGCATCTTTCTATAACATCTCCTCTTTCATTATCCCCCATGTCTCACATTGATACAACATGCTGCTGAATACACACATTTTCAAGACACCTACCTTTGTTCTTAAGCTAATCACTTTGCTTTTCCAGATCTTATCCATTGCCTTCAAACTCACTCTTGCTTTCGCTATTCTAGTTGTTGTTTCCTTCTTACAGTCTAGATCATACATTATGTTGCTCCCCAGACATGTGAACTCCTCTACATTGTCTAGTTCAATCCCATCTACACTGATCTTCCTTCCTATTTCCTAATCTCAAAATACCATTGTTTTTGTTTTATTGATGTTCATAATCAGTCCGTACTGCTTCCCCTTCCTTTTTTAGCACCTGCACCGTTTTTGCTAGCTTCTCCTCATCTTCCTCAATGATAACTATATCATTTGTGAACCTCAAGTTGTTAAGTCTTTTCCCATGCACAGATATCCCTTCTACCTCTTTCTTGATCTTGTTCATCGCACTCTCTAGATGCATGATGAAGATAGTTGGCGATATTGGATCTCCTTGTGTCTTACCTTTACTCGTTCCCTACTCCCCGCATGTTCTCACTGATGCCTCTGCATTAACAATGATAGTGTTCAACAACCGTATCAGTCTGCTATCCGCTCAATATGACTCCAACACCGCCCAAGTCACTTTCTGATCTATACTGTCAAGTGCCTTCTGAAAATCAATGAAGCAAGTGTATGTGTTCTTGTTCTTTTGTCAAGCTTTCTGCACTATCATTCTTAGTGCCAATACCTGCTGTATGATACTTCTTTCTTTCCTGAACCCCACTTGCTTGCCCACTAGATGTTCTTCTATCTGTGATCTTAGTCTCTGCATCAGTATCATCAGCACCTTGCTTAGATGATTCATTAGGGTAATCATTCTGTACTTTTACTCAAATGTACTTCCTTTTTGTGTACTGTCACTAGCACGGATCTTGTCCATTCCTTAGGTGCCTTCACTTCTTTCCATGCTATATTACATAGTCAGTGTATTTCCTGAATCATACTTTCTCCACCATCATCTCTTAATCATCTCTCCTGTGATCTTATTTCTAGGGCTCTTGTTGTTCTTTAGTTGTTTCACTATTCTTTCTACTTCCTCCTCTGAAATATCAGTCTCACTCTCGATGCTCTGTGGAGATATCTCTTTCAGTTCTTCAGTCAGTCTCTCTGAGACACTCAGTCCCACCTGTGCTTTGTACAGATGTTCAATATCTCGTCCATTGCTGCAGAATCTCCTCCTTGTTCACGAGCACCTCTTTGTTCTCATCTTTGATCACCATCTGCTTCGGCTGCCACTTCCTATTAATATTCCCAATCATCTTGTACACCTCCCTGGTGTTAACTTTTACTGTAATATGTCTCTATATCTTCACACTGCTTCTCTAACCATTTTGCCTTATCCTTTCAGGATGCTTTCCTTACCTCATTGCATTTCACCCCATATTGCCATTCCACCCTCTTGGAAACATTCATTCTGATCTTTAGTGCTTGTACCAACTTCAGTATGTCCTGTGTAATCCACTTGTTCTTCTTCGAGTGGTCCCCGTGGGTGCTCCACAATAGGTGTCAGGCTCGCCCGGGGCCGCAGATCGGAAATCTTCCAGCAGTTTCTCCTGGATCGCGCATGTGCTGGCGCGTGCCGCCCCCCTGCACACCCCCGGCCGTGTGCGCGATCCGGTCCCCGCCAGTTCCTTCTCAACCGCCATCGGCTGCAGACGGAATCCACTCAGGCTAAGGCCAGAGTCAGATTACTTAGTTTTTTTTTTTTTCCACGTATAATTTGTTGTTTCGGTTATTAAACAAAAAAAAAAAAAAGAGAGAAAGCAAAGACAAAGAATATCAGCAAAAAAAAAAAAAAGAAAAAATAGAGGAGCGGAGAAGAGAAGAGCGGACGTGAAGGCCATTTAGGCCGCCCGCTGCCCTGCAGGCCGGTGATCACTATTTGGGGTGGAAAGGCACAAATTAAGTGCTAAGTACTCTATTATCAATAAAGGACTCACCGCATGGCCTCTTCAGGTTTTAAAAAGCGGGAGTCATGCCGTGAAGCTATGCCGGCCTCCGTGGGGCATAACGAAGTATCCGACACCTGGGGGAATTACAGCTTACCCAGACGCGTTCTCACTGTGCTAAGCTCACAGCCAGGGCCAGGAAGGACAGGGCGATGAGGTATAAAATGCTCTTGTTGATAAGGCTCTCCAGCTGGACTTGCTGGAGAAGCCTCACCCAGAAGGGCCCTCTGGGTTGCATAAGAGGAGGGCAGCTTTTCTCTCTCACCCCCTCAGCGCAGAAACAAAGGAAACTCTCCCTGGCTTGATCCTTGCCGTGCGTTTGCAGCGAGCAGGACGAGCGGAGCGCACAGCCACCAGCCGCATACTCAGGCAAGCGGCAGCGCACGTGGCAGAGGCTGAGCCTCTGATTATTCAACAGCCGGCATGCGCGGCGCCTAGAGCGTGAGCCAGGCAAGCGCCGGAACCGGCATCACTGCCACAGGCGGCACAGACCCCTGCGGCACCAGCGGTGCAGGGCTGCCAGGCACGGAGCCTGCAGGCACCGGAGGGGGATACCTGCGCGGCACCGCAGCTGATGGTGCCAAGTGCGGCGCTGACAGCGGGGCCGAGATCCCCAGCACGGAAGGGGGCGGTGCCGGCCCCGCAGCGGAGGGGCAAGGCAACATCAAAAACCCGGCACCGCAGTCCATCTCTGGACAGGGCTGCGCTGCTGTTAGCACCAAGCCCTCCCCCTGTGATACACACGCCGCACCGAAGGCCTGTGTCTCCACCGGCCCATCCGGAAAAAAAAAACAAAAAAACTCCTTCTCCATTCCTCCAATCAATGTCACCTCTATCTGTGTCGTCGCAGAGGTCTCGCTTTCCCAGACATCGGGGGTACACACCCCGCAAGTGGTCTAGGTCTCCATCCCCGGACCCTTGTCTGTGCTGCCATGGTCGTCCTTATCAGGCTGGACAAAGACAAACCACAGGCCTACACCCAGGGGCAGGTCCCCCCCCTCAGCCGCTCAATACCCCTGCGGGCACTCCCGATCCAGGACGGAAACACAGTTGTCTAAAGGGGAGTTAATTGTAGAACCCCGAGACTTTTCTTCACAATCCTCCAGCGAGCAAGTGTATCATCGACCGCAGGAACCCAAGGGTTCGAGGGAGGTTTACCTTAGTGGTTCCTGCTCATCCTCCCCAGATGAGGCCATGGCCCCCGGGGATGTCTCTCCCCTGGATGACTTTAAACAGTTTCAGGAGCCGTTTAGAAGGGTGGCTTTCACGCAAGACATTCAAATGGCAGAGGTGCAGGAGAAACATCACAAACTCCTGAAAAATTTGAGACCCCCGGCTTCATCCAAAATTGCTATTCCGCTGGACGAAGCCATTCTGGAGTCAGCCACTACTACATGGCAGACTCCGGCCTCTGTTCCGCCTACGAACAAGAGAGCGGATAAGAAATGCTTCGTCCTGGCAAAGGGCATGGAGTTCCTCTTCAGTCACCCACAACCACATTCTTTGGTGGTCGGGTCGTCCCAGCAGAGGTCAAAGGCTTCTCAGTACAAATCGGGGGATCGGACAAAGATGCTAAGAAGCTAGAGCTGTTTGGCAGGAAGGTATATTCCTCTCCTATCCTGCTATTGAGAATGGCAAATTATGGGCACACCTAGCAAACCATAATTTTGATAATTACTCAGGGCTTACTCCCCTCATGGATTCACTTCCGGAACATAAAAAGCCGGTCTTAAAGGCGATGGTTCAAGAGGGCTATGCAGCATCGCGGACAGGAGTCCAGATTGTCCTGGACGTGGCAGACACGGCGGCACGTTCAACGGCTACAGCAGTGGTCATGCGTAGAGAATCCTGGCCCCAGACGTCGGGTATCTCGAGGGACCTACAGGAGAAGATCATGGACCTTCCCTTTGATACACAAAAGCTGTTTGCGGACTCAACCGACCCGGTCCGTCACCCCAGTAAGGATTTGAGAGCTACACTTAGAACCTCGGGCATTTATACTCCCCCATACAGGAGGGAAAACTTTCACCCTCAGCAAAGACGCTACGCTTACAGCCACAGCGTGCTCAATATCAATAGGGCTACGACCAAGGGCGCTATCAATAGCAGCAACAGTACAGAACTCCTAGGCAATGTTCTTAACAAAGCCGTATGCCCTTGGGTCAGGCCTAAAGGCAACAAGTTTGATGGGTAGGTCGGGGGCTGCATTATCAATACCCTCGCTCAATGCAACTCTCATTTCATGTTCCATCATCGCCTCAGACCGTTCCACTCCCAATGGCAAAAGATCACCACAGACATATGGGTGCTGGAGATCATAGCCACGGGTTACGCGATCCCTTCCCAGTCACTTCCACCGACAAAGCCTCCCACCAGGCCTCACCTCAGGGACGCTGCCACAAGGTGAGGCTCAAGCAGAAGGTGACTCACCTTATGTTCACAAAGGCGGTGGAAAGAGTACCGGAATAATTCCAGGGGAAGGTTTTTATTCACACTACTTCCTACCAGAGAACAAAACAGGACACTGGAGGCCATCTTAGATCTTCGGGGCCTCAACAGTTACTTGCGTAAGCAGTGGTTTCGGATGATCACAGTTGCCTTGATACTCACGGCACTGGACGATGGAGACTGGGTTGCAGCACTCGATTTACGAGATGCTTACTTTCATATAACAATCCACCTGGCACACAGACGCTTCTTCCGCTTCACGGTCGGCCAGGAGTGCTTCCAGCACAGGGTTCTTCCATTTGGCCTCTCCTCGGCCCCCAGAGTCTTTACCAAAACCCTGGCAGTGGTGTCAGCCTACCTGCACAGACAGGGGGTGTTTATTTTTCCCATATGTGGGCGACTGCCTGCTAAAAGGGACCTCGAAGGCAGAGGTCTCACGCATGATACGCGTCACAGCGGACACGTTTCTTCGCTGGGCCTAGTCATCAACCTCGCAAAGTCAAAGTCCGAACCCACACAACATATGGAGTTCATAGGGGCACACAAACTCTATCACAGCAAGGGTGTACCTACCCGACGCCCGCTTCCGCGCAATCAGTTCACTGGTGCAAGTCATTACATACAGCCCCACGGTGCCGGTCTTAATGTGCCTACAGCTGCTGGGCCATACGGCAGCAGCGACGTTTGTGGTACAGAATGCCAGGTTGTACATGTCAAGCCTGTAGTATTGGCTGGTGAGCGTTTACAAACCGGCATCCCACACTGTCCACAGGGTGGTGTCACCCACAACAGAGGTGCGCAGATCCCTGTCGTGGTGGGAAAACCCCGAGAATCTGCTAGTGGGGGTGCCTTTTCACCAACCACAAATTTCTATTTTTTTCTTACTATCAACGCCTCCCACATAGGATGGGGAGCGCACATCGGCGACAAGGTAATGCAAGGGCTATGGTCCCCTGCGGAAGAGACACTGCACATAACCATGCTGGAGCTCAGATCAGTGTTCAATGCCTGCAGACATTTTCCAGATTACCTATGTGGCAAAGTAGTCGGGATTCAATACCGACAATACCTCCACTATGTTTTACATCAGTCGACAAGGAGGACCACGATCCCGTGCCCTATGTGTGGAAGCAGTCCAATTGTAGAATTGGTGCATCGCCAACAACATAACGTTGAAAGCCTCGTACTTGCTGGGCGCTCACACCGTGAAAGCAGATCAGCTGAGCAGGCGCTTTGCAATCACGCACGAATGGCAGATCTGCTCCGATCTGCTACGGCGCATTTTTCGTACATGGGGGTTTCCCCAGATCGATCTGTTTGCCACAAGGTCTTGCACAAAGCCAGAAAGGAGAGAGCTCGCATGATACTCATAGTCCCTCTTGGGATCGGCAGCAATGGCTTCCCTTGCTTTTGCTCATGTCGGACTGCCCACCGCTCCCTCTACCGGTGGCACCAGACTTACTCACGCAGGCTCAGGGGTCCTTAGTGCACCCGCACCCTCAGGGTCTGCACCTACAAGCATGGCTAATCCATGGCTCAGCTCTTTAAAGAGCATGTGTACGGAGGGAGTACAACAAGTCCTGGAATGTAGCCGAAGGACCTCCACCAGGAGGACTTACAAGCAGAAATGGACTCGATTCACAGCCTGGTGTTCCGCCAAGCAGTTAGCTCCCCTTGATGTTCCTATACCTGTAATATTTGAATAGTTATTGGACCTCAAGAGAGGCGGGTTTTCTTTATCCTCGCTAAAGGTCCACCTCGCCGCTATATCAGCCTTTCGGCATACAGAGGAAGGGCCCATGGTATTCGCCCATGCTATTGTTACCAGGTTCTAGAAGGGGCTGGTAAACCTGTACCCCCCTCAGAAACCGCTTCCACCATCGTGGAATTTGGACTTGGTGCTCAGCACGCTATCGGGTCCACCTTTTGAACCATTAGCCACAGTTCCCATACGTCTCCTTATGATAAAAAAAAACAAAAACAACCTTCCTCCTTGCTACTACATCAGCCCGCAGGGTGAGTGAGCTCGCGGCAGTGATGGCAATGTCACACTGCACAGTATTCTCAAAGGAGGCGGTAACCTTAAGGCTGCACCCAGCCTTTGTTCCAAAAGTCTCTTCAGAGTCCAATCTTAACGAGCCAATAGTTTTACCCTCGTTTTACCCGAAGCCTCACAGCTCCAGCATGGAGGCACGCCTGCATCTCCTGGATGTGAGGAGGGCGTTGGCCTTCTACACAGACAGAACTAAGTCCTTCCGGAAAGCTGACAGGCTCCTAGTCTCTCTCTCTCCCAGGTCAAAAGGAGAAGGTCTCTCTTCACACAGAATCTCTAAGCACATTGTGTCCTGTATAAAAATGTGTTACAAGCTTCAAACTGCTCCTTTGCTGGCCCTGCCCAGGGCTCACTCCACCAGGGCGGTGGTGGCGTCAACAGCCTTCTTCAAGGGCATAGCGTTAAAAGACATCTGTAGAGCGGCGACCTGATCTTCCTACGACACCTTCACCGAGCATTATGCCCTGCCTCGGGTATTCGAAGAGGATACCCATCTGTTGACAGCAGCCCTCTCGGGGGCAAGCTGCACATCAACCGATTACCCACCTCCTTACTTGGGTTACTGCTGGGTAGTCACCTATTGTGGAGCACCCACGGGGACCACTCGAAGAAGAAAGAGAAGTTACTCACCTGTAGTGACGATGGTTCTTCGAGATGTGTCCCCGTGGGTGCTCCACCACCCGCCCATCCTCCCCACTTCGGATCTCTGTCTAGTGTTTTTCAGGAGCATCCGAGGCGGTTGGTCAAGGAACTGGCGGGGACTGGATCGCGCACACGGCCGGGGGCGCGCAGGGGGTGGCGCGCGCCGGCGCATGCGCGATCCAGGAGAAACTGCTGGACGATTTCCAATCTGCGGCGCTGGGCGAGCCCGACACCTATTGTGGAGCACCCATGGGGACACATCTTGAAGAACCATCATCACTACAGGTGAGTAACTTCTCTTTATTGATCTTCTCTTCTTCTGGAACAGTCTGCTCAGTTGCCTCTTCTATTGCCACGGCTATCCTTCCGACTCTCTTTTCTAGGTCTTTCTCTGTGGCTGCATTCCTAATCTTCTCTTGGAGTGCTGCTTTGTGTGCATTCCCTATTTCTGCCTTGCCTGGGCTCGCCATGTCTCTTCTCTTCTTAAACTGTGTCTTACACTTTCTCTTGAGTTTTATGTTGATGTTTGCAATCACTAGACTGTGGTCTGAGTCTGTATCTGCTCCTTAGAAAGTTCAGCACTGCTGTACTGATGTTAACCATCTTCTTCTTATCAAAATCATATCCATCATGTTCTTGGACTTCCCATTATTCAATCACCATGTCCACTTCCTACAGTCCTTTTGCTGGAATCTCATGTTGCAGATCACCATCTCATGCTTCGTAGCAGATTCTAATAGTTTGTCGTCTCATTCATTTCCTTCTCTGTATCCAAACTTTCCCATGACTCTTTCCCAGCCTTCGTTATCTGTTCCAACCTTTGTGTTCCAATCTCCTCCAATGATCAGCACATCTGTCTTTGGTATCTCCTCCAGCATCTTTCTCAAGTTTTTATAGAACAGCTCAATCTCTTCCTCCTCACTGTCCGATGTGCGTACATACACCTGAATGACAGAGATGTTGAACGGTTTTGCTTCAAATCTCGCTACCATCATTCTTGCACTCACTGGTTTGTATCCTAATAATGCTCTCCTAGCTCTTTTGCTAAGAAGGAATCTGACGACTGCCTCATGCTTCGTTTCGTTCCCTGACCAAACCACTTCACATCTGCACATCTCTCCTGATGCCGTCCAACACATCTCTGCCATTCCAAGTATGTCACATCAATATCTCTCCATCTCCTTCTGAAGCAGCTTGAACTTTCCAGCCACCCACGGTGTTCAGATGTTCCATGTTCCAATTGATAACAGATGCATTAGTTGTAATTTTCTTTCAGTAGCCAACTTATCAACCCATCCCCTATCACTTGATTGGTATCGCGGACCTCGTTTGTCCGGGCAACGTCTGAGCCAGTATCTTTTATCATTTAGTCGTACTGGCATCAGATTTCATTTGTATTGCTGTTTCATGGTCAGCGCATCATCACTCATGTGACCAATGCTCCTCCTTTTTCCAGGCTTAGGACTGGAATGGAAGCCCTAGAGGCTTCATGACAGAGTTAACAGTATATATCCCCTGGTGCCATCACCTCTCTTTTCAGATGGAGCTCTGCCATTAGAGGAGAAAGAGGATGATGATCTCTTGTCAATATCATCAGTCTCTGTTCAAGGTTCCCCCAATACCCATAATATGTCACTTTTCTTGGTGAGACAGGGAAAATGTCTGGGCATCTTAACATTTGTGCTGGGAGCAACCCTGGATGTAGCCCTCAGTGCTGCCGCTGGTGCTTCTGGGCAACTTATTGCTGGCAGTTCTCCAGGACCCCAACTCTCACCCATTGCAATGATAGGAAAACTCATTTTTTTCCTCCCCTGCACTAGGGTGAAACATTTGAAAACCAAGTGACTAGGGTGGACAAAGAAGCCACCCCGCATACTATCTTATTCTCTTCTCCAGGTGAAGCAGTAATATGCCATCTCCTTCTTTGTCTATGACTGATGATTTTTGACAACTCCAGTCCTCATTAAGCAGGTATCAGAGTTTCCACAGATACTTGTCAGGAGGTCAGAGAATCCCAACACAAGTTACTGGATAGCCATCATTGCAATATTATCCAGATTGGTTCACCTTATTAGTGAAATTCTGTTGGAACCTGCAAAAATAGTTTGGTAAACCCAGCTACAGTAATGCCCATATGTATGAGGGCCAATTAAAATGTGAAGTTCCCACTAAGGACTCAAAATTCCTATATTCTCATGCTCCATCTGATTCTTTGTTTGTGCTTGGTACAGTAAATTAATGTGGCAGACAAGATCAGTAGAAGTCCATCCTTTATGACAGAGGTTAAAAACTACTTGGACTTTTGGGGGGAAAAATCCATTTGTTGGCAACCGTACAGTTCTGGTTTACAGATTACCAGATACGGATGGCCAAATAGAACTTCAGAAACTATACAAAGTTCAGATAGTTCACTGCACACCTTCTTCCATATCACTGGAACAACTTCAGGTCACTATTACTGAGTGACAAGTACTGGCCATGATCTCTCTTCATGCAACTTGATGCTGCATATACCATGGCATCGCTGCAGCACTGGTGATGCGCAGAGCTGGTTACAGTTGACTGGTTTCCCCCCACACAAAGTCCAGACTATGGTAGAGTACATCCTGTTTGGACCAAATCTGTTCACAAAGAATACTAATCAGTAGTTCTGTACCTTGAGGACTCTAGGGCCACATTAGGTCTACAAGGCATCTATGTTCCTAACCCTTCTTTTGTTTGCAGTAGATCAGACTCAAAGAACCTGCCTGATGCAACCCTCTGGATTTCAGGGAGTGATGGAACCTTCTAAAAATAGAGACTACTTCCAGAGGAAGAGACCCTCTAACCCAGCCAATGTGACTTCACATCAGGCTTCATAGTCCAACTGTCAGCTCTGATATGATGGTTGAGGGGTCCAAGTCCCACCTCCCCCACTTGCAGTAACCTGTCAGCTTCAATGTTTTGCATACCTCCCCCACATTTGGAGACTTCATTTTCCCATTTCCAGCATGTGGTGGTGGTGGGGAATCATATCCGACAAAAGGAAGTAACATCAGGCTACTCCATCCAAATTATTTCCTTCTCTTTTCCTCATTCCCCTCCCCTATAACTCTCTGGTGACCCCTCTCAGGAGTTCCTGCTGAAAAAGGAAATAAGCTTTCTCCTTTATTCAGGGAAGAGCTTGTCCCTTGTTAGCACAGGGTGAAGGAGCTTCTCTTTGTATTTCCTTGTACCAAAGAACAATAGAGGATGGAGAACAACCTCAGTTGAGGATGGTGCGTCTGGAAGCTATAATTCCTCCTCTAGATTCACAGGATTGGTTTTTGCTTTGACTTTCAAGTCTTGTATTTCTGTATAGCAATATGTTTGTCTCACAGAAGGTTCCTGCATTTCATTGTAGGCCAGGGTTAGCAGGATGAGATGCTCCTGTTCAGTCTCTCTTTGGCTCTGAGGGTTTTTCCCAAAGGTTCAATGTGTGCTGACTGCCCATTGGTGTCCTCAGGTAATTGTGTTCCTGCACCTTGATGATTGTGTAGTTAAGAGATGGTCATCCCAAGTGTCATCCGCTCAAGGATAATGATTTCTCTGTTGTTGGACTGAGCTGAATGTGGAAAAATCCACACTGATGGCCATGCAGTGCACACAACTTATAGGAGCAAGCCTGGATTCCTTGACATCCAGGGCCTTCTTTCTCATGCACACATCCAGGTCACTGGGAAACCTGATAAAAACTATTCCACAGAGCCCCCAGACATGTCAGAAACTGCCTTCAGCATCTCAGTCATGTGGCAGCTTGCGTGTTTTTGACCATGTGTGTTTCCAGGGATGGCTTAGAATTGTCTACTTGCCAGACACTCTAGACAAGAAGGTGTCTGTTCCCTGGCTGGGTAAGCACTCCCCAGAGTGGTAGAAGGGTCATCACAATGTAAGAGTGAGGAGTTCCCATCTTCCAATTGATGCCAATGGTAACTGTAACAATAGATGCATCTCTGTTGGTTGGGGGGACACCTTGATGATCTCACAGTGGGGGCAGATGATCACTTCAAGAAGCCACCCTCCATATCAACCGGTTGTCACTCAGAGCCACCAGAAATGTCGGCTTTTGGTTTTTGCCTTTCATCAGGCAGAGGTCTATGAGAATCATGACAGACAACGTGGCATGCATGTTGAAGATGGGTCCCCTGGCCTCTGCACCAAAGTAGTAAGGTTGTGGAACTGATGGTGTAAAGCATTGCACCGGAATCTCATAAATGTATCTTCTAGCAGACAAAATGCCTTGGCCAGCACTTTCAGTAGGTGTTTTCTCTTAGACTACAGATGAAAGAGTCAAAGGGGAATTCATTGCTCGTGCTTGAAAAGACAAAAGAGTGGTCAAAGAATAAGAGATGGAAAATTTTAGCAACATCCCTTGAGAGGTACCTTTGGGACTTTCCATTAAGATACAAATTAATGCATTGTTTTTGTGATTGACCTAGTTGTTATCCACACCTATGTAAAAAAAAGAACCCTGAATTTAGGATATGGGGGACAGGAGACCCTAATACATCTATTGCAATTTTATTAGAAGGGACCCCATCTGAGCTGTGGTTTTTAAGACCAGATTATCTTGTTCTGGGGTGCAACCCAGGCCAGGGAGGTTCTGTGACACCTTCTTCCCTGTAACTTGGGGTGTCTTAATATTTTGCTGGTCTAGATCCCAATCTGGGCAGTTTACAGCCTTCCGGCTGTGACCCCATCAGCTAGCCAACCACAGACGAGCTCATGCTGTGACTTCCATCAGCTTTGCTTGATACTTGCACGGATGTCCAGCCCTCTTCTAGAATTCAGTGTCCCTGTAAAGCATCAATATTCAACATTGCTACTTTAACTGGAGTTGCTAAAGAGTTAACCTTGCATCCTGGATTTGGTTTAGATTAAAAGCAAATGAGTTCATTAACAAACGCAAATAGGATTTCAAATGAGAATTCAGGTATGAGAAAGTTAAAAATGGTTACAAGCAAATAAAAGTGAAACAAACTTTAAAGCTCTTAATCTAACAATTTTTGGTTCCAAGGTTTTGTTTACACAAAGGCTTTTTGCACCAGAGTCTTCCAGCAAGATGGTGAATGACTGGAAGGTCAGAAACTCATCCAGAGGCACCCCAAGGGGCTGATGCCTTTGTCATCTCAGGTGAAAGAGAATTTGGGCCATTGTTCCTTTGGACAGTAAACTGTTTGATATCCGGCATCCGTGGGACCAGGAGGTTACCGGGTAATCAAATATTCTCTATCATAGAGAGTACTCGTGCCGGGTGGGAGAGCAGAAGAGCCTGCTGGCTGCACTCAGATGCAGCATGGAGGGACGCAAGGCAGCACTGAGTGGGCTGCCCCCCAATGGGGCGGGGGTGTTGCTTTCATGTTCTATACAAACCCCAGCTCTGACACTGCTTCTCAGTGCGCCTGCGCTCCACTGACCAGATCTGCCCGGCTGTGAGTCATGCCAGTTATTTGAGTGTACCAGTTAATCAAATAACAGTTAACCGAGAGTTTACTATAGTAGGCAGCTTTATATTTCCTATTAAAAGTGAAAGAGTGGTGGACTCTGACTGTAGGCAGAGAAACACTTTGTTTAGCAGAGAAAATATATGTAGTGCCAGATTCTTCTCTCACTTTCACCTGTGTAATTCTAGAGTAAATTGTACAGCAGTCAGTGGGGTTTACACCAATATAAATCAGATGGAAATGAAGTAAACATCAGGTCCTTAGCATCCTCTCAGCCCAAATGTGAGACCAAACATGGTAATAAGAAATGGACCTGGTGTGCTACGAACATATTTCCTTCTCTACATGCCTACTCTGACCCTTACCCTGAATAGGTCTAGTTCAGTAGGTCTGTCAGAGCTGCCTCTCCATAAGAAAGGCATGAATGAGGAATGCCAATTGTCCAGCTGTGTCTGAACTTTGGACCTGCCCCGGGTGTATTTCCAGAAGAGCAAGGAGGGGTTACGTGTGGTCAGGGGTGAAGAAGCACCACTCCCAACCAATGGAGCCATTTTAAATGCAGCAATCTTTTCTGATGGGGATTGAGTCTATGCTTCACCTTTCACAGCCACCTCATGTAATTGGTTGTACTCAAGAGAGTTCCAAGGATTCAAGAAGAATAAAGGGCAGTGACCTGTAACCTTTGAGGGTTATGCTTTATGTGTAAGGTCACTAGGAAATCTCAGCATGAACATCTGTAACTGCCTCGTGAAGGGAGGGGATTCCAATTTCATCATTCAAGTCCTTTAATGTAACCGAGACTTCATTTTCCTCGGCACAAAAAAGGGTGTCAGTCCAATTTGTAGTCTTAAAAATATCCCTTGAAGGCTCTGCAGGTACTAGAGCAGGAAATCATGTGACTTGTTGTAGCTGGCCTTGTAAATCAAAGGTTAAATAATGTTTAAATCAAAGGATTCTTCAAAATTAGAAAGACTCTGATTTAGAATGTGTGAGATTGAAAAAGGGAAGTTTATTTATATATATATACACACATATATATATAGGTATAAAAGAAACCAAACAATTGGCTAAATTTGCCCCAGATTTTGCGGCTAGTTAGAGAGACCATAAAAAATGGAATTTGGCCTGAAATGTGCTGTTATAGGTACTGACAAATTGAAACAAAGTAAAAAAGGCAAAGTTCTGCACCACTGTATGCGCCCTTTGCTGTTCCACTGATTTCTATGAATTCTGTAGGGTGTGGGTCAGTGTGAAGTCTGGCCCAAGCTTTGCAAATGCAGTCCTAATTTAACGGGTTAGGGTGATATTCTGATCTCATACTCTTTCCATGGGACTAAACTGGTTTGACGGAGGAAAGCCCTTAGTCATAAAGTTAAATATTAATCAGTTGTAGGTATCAATGTTTTCTCACACTGCGTAAGTTGTTGTGGACAAAGAAATGAATGACTTCCAGGAATAGCCCATCTTGTTGTTGACCTGTCGATTCTGTGTTTCTTTTCGTTTCAGGTGCCCTGCCCCCACCCGAATGTGTTTCAGGTCACCACTGTGAAGTCCCTGGTTGGTTCAAGGGTTGTTTGGAAGTGAACTGCCCAAACAGACACTCCGCTTAGCACTGCGCCTTAATTAGAATATGTTTGGAATTGTAAGGGGAGTGTGTCAGCTGCTCCACTAACCAACTGAAAGAGGAGCTGACTCAGGACCCCACTAGTGCACATCTTTTCCCCTTGCTCACTTCTGGGATTATATCACTGGCAGTGTTTCCTGAGTGAGGAAGTCTTTGCACTCCTCCATCTAGTCATGCACACAGGCAAGGCAAGATACAATCTGACCCTACATATTTTATTCTTATTCATTTCCTTAGTCATGGCCATGCAGGCTGGCAGAGGGACAAAGACATGAATTTAACACAGGGCTTGCAAGAAAGAGTTCATGGCACACACTGGAAGAAACAATATAGTAGAGAATACCATCAGTCGCTCATCCCAGTATAACTATATTGGCATTAATGGAGGTAGACCAGCTTTAGCTTAGTAGAATGAGGTGGAAATTCAATGTGTGTTGAAGAGAAGTGCAGTATGGTCACAAAATAAAACTAATATAGGAGAAATAGGACTAAGCAAGCATCTGTTTTCGTAACAATGCAGGCTCCTCTATATTCTGATCTCCCTTATTAGATGAGACTTGGATTTGATTGTATGCCTGAAATCAATTTTCTTAACTCTGTGAACTTCACATGATCTGTCTCTGAATTTGTCAGAATGGGAGGAAGGAGGAAACGTATTCTCATTTACAAAAGGGTAAGAGTTTTTCTCAGGCAGGTACATCAGTGCAGAGAATCAATAAGCAAATAGATAAAGAGTGTATACTCCTCAGTAGTGATTGTTTAAGATCCTGATCAAGCGTTCATTAAGTCCACAAGAAGATTCTTGTTAGCTTCAGTGGAGCTGAATCTTGTCCTAGGACTTGAGGGCTTCTAGCTCTGAAAGAATTCAAATGAACCCCTCTTTTTGTCCTGTTGGCCAAATAATGCAGTCATCTGAAATCAATCATATTTATAGAGAACTTTTAGCATGAGGACTCTTTTCCTTCCAAAAGTCACTGAAGCATTTTGAAAGCATCATACACAGGATGTGCTAAATCTGGTAATTATTTTTTATAGCTTTAGGTGCTAAATCAGCAGATTAGATTGTTTTCAAGATAAGCAAGGGTCCTGGAAAAAATGGTAGACAGGAAGAATGCTTTAAACGACTTGTTTTGTTACACATTTCATTACCATGTGACCCAGTCAGTCACTGTTGGTGCCGTCACCCTCATAATCCTAAACGCCTTGAAGCAACATTAGTAGTCACTGATATTTTCTGAGTGCTAGAGCCTGTGGAAGGAGTGCTTTCGATAAATTCATCAGTTTCAGTTCATGCTGAAATAAAAGGAGAGACAGACAGACAGACATCTGGCCTGATGACTGAGATTGAGACAGTGTATCACAAGACCAAAGTTTGTAGACAGATGGTCTGAGATGGATGCCTGGGATGAATCACAAGTTCTGATGTGTGCATCTTTTGTGACCTTGGGAAGTCACTTCAAGACTATTTGTCTGTTTTTCTACCTATTCTTATTCTGCCTTGACTAGTTAGATATAAATTCTTTGGGAGCTGGAACTGCCTGTGTGTGTATAGTTCTGAGCATAATAAAACTCTTATCTCTAGGTCCTCTGGGCATTACTTTGCTATAAATAATAATGTGTTGTCCTGCTATCGGTACATCTTACATTGGTAAAAGGGGATAAAAATATACGGTGCCTTAGTTTAACTTTCTGCTTTCCCTGCCATGCTTCGTACTCAATCCAAGTGGATTGTCTACTCCTCCCAAGACTTGTGTAGTTGTTGGTTTCTTTGTAGATGTTTCTGTAACTTTTGGGTTTTTTATGGATAGGGTTATTAACCCTAAGCCAACCACTTTTATCTCAGGGAGAGGTGATCCAAATTTATCTGGTCCCTTTGGGTGACTCTTCCAGGAACTTTAGGTCCAAGTGTCATAGCTCTCCACATCCTTGAGACACACAAGCCACCTCACCATGACAAGGAATGAACCATCACAAGCTACATACATTCATAAACAGATGCCTGAGGTAAATCCTTCATACCGAATGGCAAGACTTGATCACAAATGAAGAGCTTTGGAACAGAGCAGGACAAGAACCAATTGACATTGAAATCAAGAGAAGAAACTGGGGATGGCTAGGCCACGCTCTCAGAAAACCATCATCCCGCATAGTCCATCAAGCTCTCACATGGAACCCACAAGGAAAATGCAAAACAGGAAGACCTCAAACAATGTGGAGAAGGTCTACTGAGACTGAAAGACAACAACTGGGGTAATCCTGGAGCCAGTTAGAAGTTTTGGATGAAGTGAAGGAGACTTGTAAATGACTTAGGCTTCATGCAGAGTACAAAGGTTACGTAGTAGTATTAGTGGTTAGTTTATCTACGGGAAAGGGCAAATATTGAGATATTAATTCATTTCAGGACAATTTTTGTTATTACTCCCCATATTTTTCTTCTTGGTTCTTTTATATGACTTGCAAGGAAAAAGATTGTGTGTGGTTTATCTGTGCAAATACCTGCTATCATTTTGTCTTGATATGAATTCAGTTACATGCAGTGCAACTTTGTATGCAATAAAGTCTTCTATTCCACTGAGCACTCTTTAGATGTTACCGTAAAAATCCAAAGGCCTATTTTGCTGCTAGTGGAAAGAAATACAAGTTGAACGGTACAGCATTAAGGAGGAAAAAAACCACAAACACCACTGGAAAGTGCAGGACATAATATAATTTATCAGTTAGCCAGATGACCACATATCATAGGTGTGGCCAAGTTTCTTGTGGTCCCATAAAGTTTGTTTACAGCCACCAGTCCTGGATCTCAGTGTTCTGTGCTATTATTTAGCTGTAATTTGCCCGTAAAAGTCTTCTAAGAGCCCAGTATGCAGTGAAAGTGTTGGCAGTGCTGCCAAACAATATTGACCTCCTGGGGTCTGGCAAATTCTTTCATTTGATACTGGTTAGGTCCTGAGGGTGCTGGACTAGAGAGTGGTAAAATGGTGCTCTCACTTTCATAGCACCTTTTTGCCAAAGAATTTCAAGCATGTTGCTTTACACCCTTGAAGTCGGTGATTATTATTATCTCGATTTTAAACTTGTGAGAAACATGCCTGGGAGAAGGGAACTGATTTGTCCAGTCTCATATGCACAGTTTGTAGAAGAGCTTGGAAAATAACTTTGTTTCTTTAGAAACGCAAAAGCAGTACAGTAGCACTTTAAAGACTAGCCAAATAATGTATTAGATGATGAGCTTTTGTGGGACAGACCCACTTCTTCAAATCACAGCCGTACCAGAACAGACTCAATATTTAAGCCACAGAGAACCAAACATAGTAATATTGAGTCTGTTCTGGTATGGCTGTGATCTGAAGAAGTGGGTCTGTCCCACGAAAGCTCATCACCTAATAAATTATTTTGTTAGTCTTTAAAGTGATACATGACTGCTTTTTTGTTTTGATAGTATATAGACTAGCACGGCTATCTCTCTGTTATTATTGTTACTTTAGCTGCAGGCAATCAGAAGAGTTTGCCATCATTTGTTAGGTGACATTGCCTAGATTTTCTGTGACCGGTGAGTAAGAATCATTATTACATTGGACTGCATAATGGAAAGAAATAACGATCCACAATACTTCAAGACTGTCCAACAAATAATACACTTGACGTCAGATGAATCAGTCAGTTGCCCTTTTTATGTTTTCTCTTGCCAGTTTCCTGAAAAAGTACCTGATTTACAGTTTAATTGAAAAAACCCCCTGAGTTTATAGAGAATAGCACTTATTGCATAGTACCATTTTACTTTCTGAGAAGAAGAAGATCATAAACAGGGGCTTTGTTTCAGGGGAGAACACTTGGAAATGTGCCCCCATGAAAAGACAAACCTGGGAGCTTTAAGGTTGTGAGCTATGCAGTCTGTGAATTTAGCATCCTTGATTTTGCTCTTTTTAACATGCTTCCTGGTCCATGGTACGTTTCGCATTGCTATTTGCCCTGCTTTAACTTGTAACATGAAAATAGTTCCTGCAGATGCTAAATTCCTTTCATCCAGTGTAAATTGCTTTGTCTGTGCTTAGGGAAGATCCTGTGATTTAGTGCTGAAAAATCATCCTTCTCCATTACAAGCTCTTTCTCTCTCCCTTTCATCTGTTTTTGTGAGGGTAGGGGGAAGGACATAGCATCCATGTACAGATCCTACTGCTCTCCAATGGGTTACCTTTCAGTCTGCTCTCTGCTGTATGCTGGCCTGTCTTCGAGCAAATCTAGAGTGGGGATAGTCAATTATTTTTTTCAAGGTCCAAGTTTCTTGGTCAAGATACAGGCAATGTTCAGACACCAGAGACACATTTTTCCCCACACCACCACAAAAGCTATACACAAATAAAAAGATTTTGCGGTCTGTTTAAAGTCATTTAGCAGTCCAGATTTGGTCTGCAGTCTGCCAACCTCTGGTCTAGAGTTTCCCTTGTGTGATGCATATAGCTGTACTCCCCAGGGCCTCAGTGGTGTGAAGGGCTTGAAGCATCCTTCAGCTCTCAAATTATTTTGGTCCTGAGTCCAAGCTCATGTACACCAGTGTAAATTCACTGGCATCAGTGAAGTTACTCCGGATTCACACTACTGGGACTGAGACCAGAATCTGATCGATTGACTCACCAGAAGTACACTTTTAATTATCTACATATATTGACTGCACATGTCTATCTCTTTTGAGAATGCTTCCTCCAGAAGAGGGGGGATTTGATAGCAGCCTTCAGCTACTTGAAGGGTGGTTCCAAAGAGCATGGAGGGAGGCTGTTCTCTGTGGTATGGGAGGGGAGATGTAGGTTGGAAATTAAGAAAAGCTTTTTCACTAGGAGGGTGGTGAAGCACTGGAATGCATTGCCTAGGGAGGTGGTAGAATCTCCATCCCTAGAGGTTTTCAAGTCCCATCTTGACAAAACTCTGTTGGCCATGATTTAATTGGGGTTGGTTTCAGAAGGGGTTTGCATTAGATGACCTCCCGACATCTCTTCCAACCTTATGATTTTAAGAAATTTCTGCTCATGTGAATCCAGAGTAATTCCACTGAAATCAATGGAGCTACTCTGGATTCACACGGGAGTAACTGAGATAAGCATTATGTCCTTTGTCTTTATTCCCTGAACTGCCATGCTTTTATCAATAAGAAACATAGAAACAGATTCAGTGAGTGTGATAGATAGTACAGGAGGAGGTGAGTGGCATGGCAACTTTAACCTCTGTTAGGAGCAATTGTTTCCTATTAGTGTTTCTAGGACCATGTCTTAATCTGATTCTGCTTTAGGGCATCAGATGCTCCAATGCTGATCTTAAAGTGTTTTACACCTGCTTTGCATTCAGCTTGCACTGGTGTAAGTAACTACACAGGTTACAGGGAAAAAGCCAACCAGACTCCTTACAAAAGACATATGGGAGGTGAGGGGAAGTCAAGAGAAATATCTGAGTGTCTACTGAGTCCACAGAAATGTGCCTCCCAGCCTGGCTCAACAGAATCGAATCAGCAGGACTTGAACTAATGCTGATGTGGCTTGGGCTATTTATGGAGGACTTGCATGAGCTCTGCTAGCCCATATCTGGGAAGCTCATGGCATGCACTGCGTAGCCAGGCCTTATGAGACCTGGTTTTAGTTTCACTTGTGCTGGCTTTACCCCATTACAACTCTACTGACCTCAACCTAGTGATTCCCGATTTACAGCATTTTGAGAGAACTTGATGCATGGTGTTTCATTATTCAAAAACTAAAGCAGAAACCTAAAATTTGTTCTTGAATCACTCTGAAATATCTTGCTTTATAAAACTTTGCTAATCAGTTGAAAAACAAGTAGTCCATGGACATTTAGAATTCTTTAGAGTGCTCTAAGAGGTAATGAAAATTGAGGATAATGACCATTCAGCTCTTACTATGATTTAGATGGATTACTAGAGTTAAGGCACCATCTCAGTTGATGAGCCTGTTTGTTGATGGATTTGGATTTCATTAAGGCACTTGTAATTAAATCCATTGTATATCTACTCATTATTCCCAGTTGGCCAATTAATTTAATCTTTCTGTTTGCTTATATAAATATCAGCTGAAATCTCTTGAATGGCTTTTAATAGCTGTTTGATTTTTACAGCTTCATGGAGTTTATTCTGTTGAATTGTTCTAAAGTGTAAGCTCCGTGGGGCAGGAACCATCCTTATCTGTGTGTCCTACAGAGCACAGATAGTCATGCCAGATGCATCTGGCAAATATTAAATCAGTAAAGATATGTTCCCCAGAAGAATGTACAAGTGAGGCAAGCAGGGACATGGTCTCCTCCATCAGTGGGGGTGCACAATTCCTCTTGAGATGGGGAGGAGAGAGGGAGCACCTGCAGCCCTGGTCTGGGCCAGGGAATTGGTTCTTCAGCCCTCATGCCGGAAGGAAAAATTTAGTTGCTGGAGAAAAGTGAGCTCCACCTGTGGTGGAAGAGAACCAGCTCCTTTGGCCTCTGGTGGCCCAGAAGGCGCCCCTTCAAAAGCAGCCACATTGTTATTCCTGTGTATGCCATTGTAGTCCAGGGAATTGTTGGTTACTTCACTTTCTTATGAAAGAAATACATTTCATCCAATTACTGAATTTTTATAACCTTCATCATCATCATCAATAACCGTGAGCTCAGCGCCCATTGGTGTCTGATGCCTCTCTCACTATTTCCTTCCATCTATCCCTATTCAGTGCAGAGTGGCTTAGTTTCTGTAGACTAGCTCCACACCAATCTACTCCATCATCTATCCACTCTCTGTGGGGTCTGGCTGTCCTATTCAAACCATCCATTATGCCAAATACCAGGGTCTTGATTTTTCATTCATCATTCATTCTGTAAATATGCCCAAATAGCTGTAACTTCCATTGTATAACTCTGCAGTAGGTTCTCTTTCAACTGTATCTTCTGATATAATTCCTCACTGGTGACCTTCTGCATCCACCCATTGTCAGCATCGTTCTATAACATCTCCTCTTTCATTATCCCCCATGTCTCACATCCATACAACATGCTGCTGAATACACCCGTTTTCAAGACTCCCAGCTTCATTCTTAAGCTAACTGCTTTGCTTTTCCAGATCTTATCCATCACCTTCAAACTTCCTCTTGCTTTCACTGTTCTAGTTGTTGTTTTCTTCTTACAGTCTAGATCATACGTTATGTTGCTCCCCAGATATGTGAACTTCTCTACATTTTCTAGTTCAATACCATCCACACTGATCTTCCTTTCTATTTCCTTATCTCCAAATACCATTGTTTTTGTTTTATCGATGTTCATAATCAGTCCGTACCGCTTCCCTTCTTTGTTTAACACCCACACTGTTTTCGCTAGATTCTGCTCATCTTCCTCAATGATAACTATATCATCCGTGAACCTCAAGTTGTTAATTCTTTTCCCGTGCACAGATATTCCTTCTACCTCTTCCTTGATCTTGTCCATCACTCTCTCCAGATGTGCGATGAAGATACTTGGAGATATTGGATCTCCTTATCTCATACCTCTACTTGTTTTAAAACAACTTCCCAACTCCCTGCATGTTCTCACTGCTGCCTCTGCATTAGCAATGATAGTGCTCAACAACCGTATCAGTCTGCTATCCACTCCGTATGACTCCAACACTGCCCAAGTCACTTTCTGATCTACACTGTCAAATGCCTTTTGAAAATCGACGAAGCAAGTGTGCACGTTTTTGTTCTTTCGTCGAGCTTTCTCTGCTATCAGTCTTAGTGCCAATATCTGCTGTATGGTACTTCTTCTATCTTTTCTGAACCCTGCTTGCTCGTTTGCTATATGTTCTTCTATCTGCGATCTTAATCTCTCAGTCAGTATCATCATTAGCACCTTACCTAGATGACTCGTTAGGGCAATTGTTCTGTAGTTCTTGCACTCCAATGTACTTCCTTTCTTGGGTATTGTCACTAGCAGAGATCTTGTCCATTCCTTAGGTGCCTTCCCTTCTTTCCATGCTATATTACATAGTCGGTGTATTTCCTGAATCATGATTTCTCCACCATATTTGATCATCTCTCCCGTGATCTTATCATTTCCAGGGCTCTTGTTGTTCTTTAGTCATTTTGCTGCTTTTTCTACTTCCTCCTTTGAAATATCAGTCTCACTCTCGATGCTCTGTGGAGATATCACTTTTAGTTCTTCAATCAGTCTGTCTGAGACACTCGGGTCCAACTGTGCTTTGTATAGATCAGTGCAATATCTCGTCCATTGCTGCACAATCTTCTCCCTGTTCATGAGCACTTCTTCATTCTCATCTTTGATCACCATCTGCTTCAGTTGCCACTTCCTATTAATATTCCTAATTGCTTTATACACCTCCCTGGTCTTTTTATGACCTTGGAAGACATTAATTAAATATCCTGGTATTCTAAATGTTGAGAGAATAACAAGAATTTCTAAAACTTTGTTAAAGTTTCCTTTGTTTGTTTTTGCTCTCACACCCTGGCCATATCTTCTTTAATTTGTATAGATAAAATGCTCAACAGAAGGGAATGAGAGAAATTAAAAAATGATACTGGGAAAGTCTATTCTGAATCACAAGTGTGTGAAATAATAATTCTACGTGGGGCATGAAGGAACAAACCCGATAGATTTGGCATGGTTCATAAGATAGACAGGTCTATGTGGGAACGTTTTATAGCAGAGACCAAAAATCAGAATTTCTAGGAAGCAATGAAGTACGTGTCTGGGTGTGTGTGAGAATTTTGAAATCAATTCAGTGCCATGCGGCATAGGAATGAAAAAGCACATGATTTTGCAGTATTTAATGACAATACTGTAATTCCAAAGTTAAGCATAGCTGCTAGGAATATCGTGCACAGACTGCAAAAGATCTTGCATGTGCTTATATTACTTTTATCTCCATTCTGGCCAGCAAGGTGTTGAATTTTGAGGTTTGAACTTAGGAATAGTAGATTCTTCTTTTTTTGGAACAAGTGTTATTGGGTTAAGTGATCTTCACTTGTCAGCTCAAAATTTCCAGAATTGTCGTTTTTTGTGCTCAGTATATCTTTTCAACTTGAGTAAAGGAGTTTTTAAAAATATTTCCTTGCAGGAGCATTTACAGTTTGCCAGCACTGTAGCTTGTGAGTGACCAGGTAATCCTTTGGGTGTCGTCGTCCCCCCACCGCGCCCCAGAGGCAGCTATAGGACCAGGCTAGTCTTGTATCTTTGGAAAGATGCTTCGCTCTCATTCTTTTATTTAGCTTACAAAGTCAAACAGATTGAGTGGGAGGCAGGGGAAGAGTACCAGCACTATTCATGGTCAAAACTTTCCCAAGTGGCCACTGATTTTGGACGCCCAACTAGAGACATGTTTCCAAAAACCATCACCCAATAGCAATGGTAACTTCAGAAAAATTTCATTTATAGCTCCTCTGCATTGACCTCTCAGGAGAGGTGGGTTGTTGCCAATCATTCTGGCAGGCTATTTAATGAACATCCAATACATTCCAGCCCAATACATGCCAGGATCAAAGGCCTAAAGGAAAGAGTGGAAATGTGATTTGCTCAGTGTACAAATATCTTAGTGAAAATGAGTGATGGTCTTACTTGCAGACAAAATCATAGATTATATGTAGTGGGAAAGGCCATGACCTGCATCTGAATTAAATGCTAAGTCAGTTTCAGCTAATTTAGTGTTCATCTAGCTCATTTTATTATGTTTTTCTGGGCAGTTCAAAAAAATGCTAGAGTTAAAAGAGCCTGATTCTCATTTACATTAAAGACCCTTCACACTGCTTACATGTATTAAAGGGAGCTTTGAGCAATTGAGCATCAGACTCCAAAGACTTCAGTTTACAGGGGTGACCAAGGCTGCCTCTACACCACGAGATAATTTTGAATGTATTAATACTGATTTTGTAACTCTGGAATTTATAAATTCGAATCTGACTATCCTCACATCCCGTCATGCTCCTCACAAAGTCAATTTATTGCTGCCACACTCAATTGGCAAACACCGACTGTTGCGGTAGTGCATTGTGGGAACCTAT
Organism: Carettochelys insculpta; assembly: GCF_033958435.1. Taxonomy (NCBI): domain Eukaryota; kingdom Metazoa; phylum Chordata; order Testudines; family Carettochelyidae; genus Carettochelys; species Carettochelys insculpta. Next base: position 66,953,331 of record NC_134139.1, on the reverse strand, counting down.
TCCCCAGTTCCCTCATCCCTGTAGTATTCTGGGTCTGCTCACAGGTCTTTCACATCATCTTCCCACATTGCATTTTCCTTGTTCCCCTCCCGTGGTGAGCACATGTCCATTTTTCCTGTTGGAAGGAAGGAAAAGTAGGGTGTCTGCAGAATCTCTTCTGTAGCTGAATTTTAATTATAGTTGGAGATACACATCTCCTAGAGCTGGAAGAGACCTTGGGAGGTCATCTAGTCCAGTCCCCCTGCCCTCTTAGCAGGATCAGGCACCATCCCTGACATCTATTTGCCCCAATCCCTAAGTGGCCTCCTCAAGGATTGAATTTGCAACCCTGAGTTTAGTGGGCCCATGCTCATATCCCTGAGCTATCCCTCCCACCTATTTAAATGGAGATACACATCTATTAGAACTAGAACAGACCTCATCTAGTCCAGTCCCCTGCCCTCTTAGCAGGACCAGGCACCATCCCTGTTATTTATGTGCCCTAATCCCTAAATGGCTTCCTCAGGGATTGAGCTCACAACACCAGGTTTAGCAAGCCAATGCTCAAACCACTGAGCTAGCTCTCCCCCAATACTTAGTGTCCCCCCCCCCCCACCGCCTCCTGTGATTGCATCTGATCCCTGAAAAAAATACAGTGACCCTGAAAAGCTTGAAGAAAGTGAAGATAGGAAAGTTTTTGCTAGAGATCCTGTGGCACCTTATAGGCTAACAGATATTTTGGAGCATAAGGTTTCGTGGGCAAAGACTGGCTTCGTTAGATGCACGAGTCTTTGCCCATGAAAGCTTACGCTCCAAAATATCTGTTAGTCTATAAGGTGCCAGAGAGCTTCTTGTTGTTTTTGAAAATACAGACTAACAAGGCTACTTTTGATACTTTTTGCAGGAGAGTAGCTGAAGGGAGAAGCTTCGGCTTTCTGGTGCGCTATAAAGCTTCTGCACACAGGCTATTCTGTTCTCAGTTGGCTGTCCACTGAGTGTCCCTGCTCCCATCATTTCATCTGATCCCTGAAAATAATACAGGGGCCTGGACTGTACTCTCAAATATAGAAGAAAGAGGGTAGAAAAGTTAAGGAAAAAAATTATTGACTTTCCTCTTCACTACACAGACATTGCCAACATGGGTGAAATATCATGCACTGAATTTATAACAGAAACAGGAATCTCAGCTAGCTCCCCCCACCATGCTTCTGAGGGGGTCAGAGCATGAAGACAGATAGGAGATATTAGCAAAAAGACCTCCTAACAGAAATACCAAATGAGCAGGTGTCTGCAATGGACAGCAAGGCCCTGAAAATATTTTGTCTGGGTCTGGGAGGGGTACTGTGGTTTGCGGCTGAAGAGCTGCTTGGAATGTTCCCCCCCACCGGTGGCTGCAAGCCCCAGTGGTCCCTTGCTAGGGGTGTAGGGAGGGTTAGTGGGGGGGCAGTTGAAGTGATCCCCCGACTACCTTAGCTGCTGGGGCAGCAAGCCTCCGAGTATTTCAGTGGTTGAGGGACATTTTCCCCCAGTGGCTGCAAGCCCCCCGAATATCTTAGTCAATGGGGGGAGACTCTCCCCCCTCCAGTGGCTGCAAGCCCCCGAAATTCTTTTCTGCACTTGCAGCCCTGAAGACACACAAGTCAGGACGTGATGCTGCCTGGCAGCATGGTCAGCACCAAATAGCAGGCACATCCTTTTATTGGGTTGGGGGCTACCCACGTGATGTGTCTGAGTGTAGGATAGACCCAGACTGTGTGGCGCTTGTGGGAGAGTGAAGGGAGTTCGCACACAAACTACTGAGAAGAAGTTTCTTGGCGTCTTATGCAAGCACAACCCCCACTACAGTCTTGTTGACACATGGTGCAGCAGGGCAGTGGCTGGCGCCAGGCAGCGCAGAAAAAAATAGCAAGTGTACGGACAGAACCACGACTCCCTACAGGGGCTATTTGTAATGGGTAGATGCACTCACAGTGCTAATTGCAAAGAAAGACAGACATTTTTCAGGCTCTAATACAAACATGAGCCCACAGCTGCTGGCTTGCTGCTCCCACTTTGAAATTCATGGTTTTCCTGTTACCTAATTCTTGTGCACCTGGAGAGCAGCAGCTAGAGTGGAGCACTGTTGGGCATTGTGGGTTACATACAGGACATCTCTGGAGGCTGATGAATTTGATTTTAAGATGTGGCGCTTCTACACTGGCCTTTAATCGAACTTTTGAATTTGAGCTTAATGCTATACCCATCAGCTACCAACAATACTGTAATCTCGATATTAGAGTTCCCAAAATCGAGCTATTGGTATTTAAAGTGAAGACAGTCATGTGGTAATCTCGAGTTAACTGCCTTAAATTCAAATTTATCTCATAGTATAGATGCAGCCTCAGTCTCCAGTAGGAGACTTTTGTTAACAGGACGATTCTTGTTTTTATGGAGCAGGTCTGGGATTGTGGGTGTTGTTCTTACAGCAGGTTTTAAATATTGTAGCTATGAAGTTGATGTACTGAGAAAATGTGGTAACATTTATCCTGTTCCATATGAAAATATAGTGTACACTGAGTAAACACCAAGTATGTTTTTAGGCACGTTATGACTTCTCACAGAAGGAATTAGAGTGTGGATAACTCAGGATGTTGGTACTAGATTCCAGTGTATCATAGAATCCTAGAATCCTAGAATCCTAGGGTTGGAATGGACCTCAAGGAGGTCATCTCATCCAGCACCCTCCCTAAAGCATGATCAACCCTAACTAAATCATCCCAGCCATGGTTATTTCAAGCTGGGACTTAAAAACGTATAGGGATGAAGATTCTATCACCTTTCTTGGTAACGCATTCCAGTGCTTCACCACCCTCCTGGTGAAATAATTTTTCCTAATATCCAACCTACACCTCTACCTCTGTGATTTCAAACCATTGCTCCTTCTGCCATCTGTCACCACTGACAATAGTTTCTCTCCATCCTCTTTAGAGCCCCCTTTCAGGAAGTTGAAGGCTGCTATCAAATTGCCCCTCGGTCTTCTCTTCCACAAACTAAATAAGCCCAAATCTCTCACCCTTTCTTCATAGATCATGTACTCCAGCCCCTTACTCATTTTCGTTGTCATCTGCTGAATCCACTTCAATGTGTCCACATACTTTCCATACTGGGGAGCCCAGGACTGGATGCAATACTCCAGATGTAGCTTCACCAGTGCCAAGCAGAGGGAAATAATTATCTCTAGATTTGCTGGAATTGCTTCTCCTAATGCACCCCAATATGCTATTAGCCTTCTTGGCTACAAGGGCACACTGTTGACTCATATCCAGTCTCTCATCCAGGTCCTTTACTGCTGCACTGCTACTTAGCCCATTGATACCCAGCCTGTAACAGTGCTTGGGATTTTTCTGTCCCAGTTGTAGGACTCTGCACTTCCCCTTGTTGAACTTCATCAAATTATTTTTGGACCAATCCTCCAATTTGTCTAAGTCACTCTGGACCCTGTCCCTATCCTCCAGTGTATAGTGTCCTCTAGCTTAGTGTCCTCTGCAAATCAGCTGAGGGTGCAATCCATCCCCTCATCCAGGTCATTAATAAAGTTATTAAACAGTACTCACTCTAGAACAGTTCCTAGGGGCCCTCCATTTGAAACTGACCATCAACTAGACATTGAGCTATTGAGCACTTGCTACCCATTGGAACCGTCCATCAAGCCAACTTTCTATCTGTCTTACAGTCTGTGTATCCAGTCCATACTTCCTTAACTCATGGGCAAGAATGCTGTGGGAGACTGTATTAAAAGCTTTGCTAAAGTCAAGGTATATCATACCCCTCGACTTCCCCATGTCCAGAGAGGCAGTTACCTCATCATAGAACCTAATCAGAGTGGTCAGGCGTGACTTGCCCTTGGTGAATCCATGTTGACTATTCTTGGTCACTTTCCCCTTTTCCAAGTGCCCCAAAGTAGATTCCTTGAGGATACCCTCCATGATTTTTTCCAGGGACTGAGATAAGGCTCTGCAATGACATCTGCCAATTCCCTCAGTATGCTGGGATTCATTAAATCCGGAGACATGGATTTGCATGTGTCTAGTTTTTCTAAATAGCTCTTAACACATTCTTTCCCCACTGAGTGCTGCCCACCTCCTTTCCATAATGCATTGCCTATTGCTGTAGTCAGGGACTTGACCTTGTTCATGAAGACTGAGGCAAAAAAGCATTGAGTATTTCAGCCTTTCCCACATCATCTGTCACCAGGTTACCTCCCTCATCCAGTAACGGCCCCACACCCTCCCTGATAACTCTGTTATTGTTCACATGCCTGAGAAACTGTGCTTGTTGCCCTTCGGATTCCTTGCTAGCTACAATTCCAATTTTGCTTTCACTTTCCTGATAACCCCCTGGCATTCTCCAAGCATATATTTATACTTCTCCTTAGTCATCTGTCCAAATTTCTACTACTTATACACATCCTTTTTGAGTTTAAGTTCGCCATGGGTTTCCCTTGTAAGCCAAGCTGGTTGCCTATCATATTTGCTTTTCTTACTGCACATTGTGATGATTTATTCCTGTGCCTTCAGTAAGACTTCTTTAAAATACTGCCAGTTCTCCTGAACTCCTTTCCCCTCCGTATTAGCTTCCCAGGGGATCCTGCCCGTCAATTCTCTTAGGGAGTCGAAGTTGGCTCTTCTGAAATCTAGGGTCTGTATTTTACTGTTTACCTTTCTTCCTTTTGTCAGAATCCTGAAATCTACCACCTCATGATCACTGCAGCCCAGGTTGCCACCCACTTCTATTTCTCCTACTAGTTCTTCCCTGTTTGTGAGCAGCAGGTGAAGTTGTGAACAGCCTCTGGTCAGTTCCTTCATCACTTGCACCAGGAAGTTATCCCCAACATTCTCCAAAAACTTTGTGGATTGTCTGTGTGCTGCTGTGTTGGTCTCCCAGCAAACGTCTGGGTGATTCAAGTCTCCCATGAGAACCATGGCCTGTGATTTGGAAGCTGCTCTTAGATATCTGAAGAAATCTTGTCTACCTCATCTACCTGATCTGGTGGCCTATAGCAGACACCAAACACAACGTTGTCTCTGTTTCTTCCTCTTCTAAGCTTATCCCAAAGATGCTCAACTGGCTTTTCTGCCTCCATATACTGGAGATGGGAGCAATCATATTCTTCTCTCATGTAAATCGCAACTCCTCTTTTTTCCCCTGCCTGTCTTCCTGAACAGTTTATACCCTTCCACGACAGTGCTCCAGTTACGCGAGTCATCCCACCAAGTCTCTGTTATTCCACTCACCTCATACTTCCTTGACTGTATTAGGGCCTCTAATTCTTCCTGTTTGTTTCCCAGGCTTCTTGCATTTGTGTACAAGCATCTTAGATAATGAGAAGATTGGTCTACTTTCACCTTTCAAATGAGTGGACTTCCTTTGTTGTACCTTCTTTCTTCCCCTCTTGCCTCAGGGCTTGCATCACCATACCATGCTAAACCTAGTTTAAAGCCCTCCTTGCTAGGTTAGCAAGCCTGCCCGCAAAAATGCTCTTTTCTCTCTTCCTTAGGTGGATCACGGCACTTCTTAGCAATCCTTGTTCTCAAAACAGTATGCCATGGTCAAAGAAACCAAATCCCTGTCTACAACACCACCTGCACAACCAGGCATTTACTTCTGTTATTTGACGATCCCTATCTGGACCCTTTCCTTCAACAGGGAGGGTGGATGAGAACACCACTTGCACTCTATATTCCTTGATCTTCCTTCCCAGAGTTACATAATCCGCAGTGATGTGCTCAAGGTCATTCTTTGCTGTGGTGTTGGCTCCTACAGGGAGAACTAGAAGGGGTAATAATCCACAGGTTTAATCATTTTTAAGAGACTCTATCACATCCTGGATTTTAGCACCTGGTAAACAGCAAACTTCCCAAGATTGCAGGTCTGGATGGCAGATGGATGATTCCATCTCTCTTAGGAGGGAGTCCCCAACCACCACCACCCACCTTCTTCTCGTGGTGGTGGTGGTGGTTGTAGAACTGCCACTCCTAGGACTACATATCCCATGCCTTTTCCATTTGGTGTCTTCTGATCCCTTCCCTGAGAGGTCTCTGCCAGAGCATTCTCCACCATATCACCCATGCAGAGAGCTTGAAAGTGGTTGCTTACCTCTACAGGAATTAGAGATACCTGTGGTCTCTTTCTTTTCCAGAAGGTTACATGCTTCCAGTTTTCTTCCTCAGTTTGTACTGCTCCCATTGGATGCTCAGCCTCCTGTGCCTGCAGTCTTAAATGATGCCTTCTATGAGGAAGTTAATTGTAGTTCAGTCACTGAAATTGATTACAAGTTGTCAGGTTCCAAAACTTGCTGTGAGTATCTGTGGGAAAAGATTTTGGAATCAGATGGGACAGTTCAGTGAAGATGTCTGTCTTCCCCATGGCAGCAGTTTTCAAGTGAATATACTGCTGCATGGCAATGCAGGGAGGTCTCCAGCCTCATTTGGAATAAAGTGCTCAATTTTGATGACTAGGAAAGTTATAGCTGAGAATTATATATCAAGCATATGATTTATCCTGGGAAGAAAACAAGATTATAGTTATTTAAAGGCTAAAAACATGCATGGGCACTGTGTGAAAGGCAAACAGCCCCATTTAGCAAGCCACTTGAGCAGGTGCCTTATTTTAAGCACACAAATAATCCCATTGGCTTCAGACCAGTTTGCTGAGTTGGGGCCAGCATGGGGAAGATACTTAGTCCAAGCTTAACTGAGTTGTTCAAAACAGTGAAGGACCATTTTTACATTGCCCATAGTGTAAATACAAGGGAATGCTAAAGGGCAATAAACTTCATACAAATAGAGGGGAATATATCTTTACACAGCCTATTTAGTCAGCCTGTGGAATTCACTGCTAGAAGAGGTCATCAAGTCAAATACTGTATCTCAATGATTTTATGACCACTAATAATGTCTACAGCTATACAAACTAAGATAATGATAAGGGCAATCAAATCTTATGCCTCAGGGCATTCACCTTCAGGACCAGGAAGGAGTTGTTTCTGTTCTGATAGTAGTGTTAGTTGAAAGCTCTTCCTGGCACCTTATGAATTTTTCTCACACATTACTTGTTAAAACTGATGGTTGCTGCTGTCATAAAAATAATTTAAAAAAACCAGCAGGATACTTTTTATCATTAACATCAAAGGAAGACAGGTGCACATGCATTAGGACAGAGGTTAATATTAGGCGAACCAGCCTTGTTAAATTTACGCACAGGTCACTGCAAATTGATTACATAGCTGCTGCAGAACAGAGACTTTTGTGTAACAACTTCATAGTGACTCCACTGGAAATGAGTCAATTACATGGTAATGCCCATTAGCCACGATAACTGTGAAATTAACTGTTGTTACAAGTGTGTATTGGTGACCTGGAGGAAGGAATGTGCCCTGAGGTTGTATTTAAAAAAGGGGTGGGAAGGGGGGCCAGGTAGCATAAAGCCAATATAATTCAGCAGGACTGTTGCAGGACGGATTTGTAGGTCTACTTATGGTTTGTACTGTACAGAGTAGTGTATAGAAATGAAGTTAAGAATGAAAATAACATTAGAACTATACTTTGTTGTTCAATTTTATATTGTTTGGAATACTGTTCAGGAAAGGGGTCCAGTAAAAATAGCGTTACCCCCTTTTGACATGAATGGTTAACCAGTATTCAGTGTTCTGTCAGTGGTTGCATTTTTGGGAAAAATTGATGATGGACTAGTGTATTGCTCTGATGCACTCCTATTTATTTACAAAGAATAAACATAATTTTGTATTTTTCTAAATACAGTAGGAATCAAATATGAGTCAGTTTATTTGTTTTTAGTTCCTTCCTGGCAAGAGATGCTTTTCTGATCAGGGCAGAAAAGAATTTCCTTAGAGGGTCTTCATATTGATATGTCTTTGAAATATTAACTACTTGTTGAGAGCGAGAGAGAGAGAGAGAGAACTATTGATGACAGGGGTTAACTCTGTCCCTGCCCCTCTTTTGCCCTTCCACTCCTTACATCCATAAGGACAAATGACAGGTGAAGGGGCCAGTGTGGAGGTGAGGTCTTGGGGGAAGGGCCAATGTGAAGGATTGAGGAGTGTGCAAAGGGGTGGCAAGAGGGAGGGATGTGGTGCACTAGTAGAAAGCTTCAGTTGCCCCTGAAAAAGAAAAACACAATAAGAGACGCGAAAAGAGCCACCGTGGCTTAACAATCAAGTAAAAGAAGCAGTGAGAGATAAAAAGCAGAAGTCAAATCCTAGTGAGGAAAATAGAAAGGAGCATAAACACTGCCAAATTAAGTGTAAAAATGTGATAAGAAAAGCCAAAAGGGAGTTTGAAGAAGGTAGCCAAACACTCAAAAAGCAGTAACAAAATGATTTTAAGTACATCAGAAGCAGGAAGCCTGCTAAACAATCAGTGAGCCCCCAAGATGATCGAGATACAAAAGGAACACTCAAAGAGGATAAAGTCATTGAAGAGAAGCTAATGCATTCATTGCTTCAGTCTTCATGGCTGAGGATGTTAGGGAGATTCCCAAACCTGAGTCATCCTTTTTTAGTGACAAATCTGAGGAATTATCCAAGATTGAGGTGTCATTTTGTAAGTAATTGATAAATCTAACAGTAACAAGTCACTGGGACCAGATGGCGTTCACCCAAGAGTTCTGAAAGAACTCAGATGTGACATTGCAGAACCGTTAAGTGTGGTTTGTAACCTATCCTTCAAATCAGGTTCTGTACCCAAAATGATTAGAAGATAGCTAACGTAATGCCAATATTTAAAAAGTGCTCTAAGGCAATCCTGGCAATTACAGATGAGTAAGTCTAATGTCAGTACCAGGAAAATTAGTAGAAACCATAGTAAAGAATAAAATTGTCAGACACATAGAAGAACATAATTTGTTAGGCAGAAGTCTACATTGTTTCTGTAAAGGAGAATCATGTCTTACTATTCTATTAGAATTCTTTGAAGGGGTCAACAAACATGGACAAGGGGGATCCAGTAGATATAGAGTACTTATATTTCCAGAAATCCTTTGACAAGCTCCCTCACCATAGACTCTTATGTAAATTAAATTGTCATGGAATAAGAGGGAAGATCTTTTCATGGTGTGAGAATTTGTTAAAAGACAGGAAACAAAGGATAGGAATTAATGGTAAATGTTTAGAATGGAAAGGAGTAACTAGTGGCATTCCCCAAGGGTCAGTCCTGGGACCAATCTATTCAATGTATTCATAAATGATCTGGAGAAAGGGGTAAGCTGTAATATGGCAAAGTTTGCAGACAATACTAAGCTGTTCAAGATAGTCCAAGACCAAAGCAGACTGCGAGAGCTTCAAAAAGACCTCATGAAACTGAGTGTTTGGGCAACAAAATGGCAAATGAAACTTAATGTGGATAAGGTAAGGAAATGTACATTGGATATAATGGGGGCTAATTTAGCTACAGCTAATTAAGAAAGAGATCTTGGAGTCAGAGTGGATAGGTCTCTGAAAACATTCATGCAGTGTGCAATGGCAGTCAAAAAAGCAAACATGATGTTAGGAATCATTAAAAAAGGGATAAAGAATAAGTCTCCATCTTGTTGCCTGTATATGAAACCATGCTATGCCCACATCTTGAATACTGTATACAGATGTGGTTCCCTCATCTCAACAAAGATATATTCACACTACAAAAGGTTCAGAAAAGGGCAACTAAAATGTTTAGGAGTTTGGAACGGGTCCTATATGAAGAGAGATTAAAGAGGTTATGACATTTCATTTTAGGAAAGAGGATACTAAGTGGGGAATATGATAGAGGTATATAAAATTATGAGTGGTGTTGAGAAAGTGAACATGAAAAATTATTTACTTGTTCCCATAATATGAGAACTAGGGGACACCAAATGAAATTAATGGGCATCAGGTTTAAGACAAATAAAAGGAAATTCTTCTTCACACAGCACACAGTCAACCTGTGGAACTCCTTGCTAGAGGAGGCTGTGAAGTCTAGGATTATAATGGGGTTTAAAAAAAGAGCTAGATAAATTCATGGAGGTTAGGTCCATTAATGGCTATTAGCCAGGATGGATAAGAAATGGTGTCCCTAGGCTCTGTTTTTCAGAGGCTGGACATGGACGGCAGGAGAGAGATTGTCACCTGTTTAGTTCACTCTCTCTGGGGCACATGGCATTGGCTATTGTCAGCAGGCAGGATATGGGGCTGAATGGACCTTTGGTCTGAGCAAGTGTGTCCATTGTTATGTTCTTAAATTAGCAGCAAGAACAGCCATCCACTTCAGTGCGACAAAATAGATTATTCAAAAAACAGTTGCCTCAGATGCAGGATCCATTTGTTAGCCTATTCCTTACTTTATAAAGCATTGTACTGATAGTCATAGGAGGAAATACGTATTTGGGAAGAGAACAATTTGAGGCATCTGCCAACACTATTATAGTTAAACTTGTGGCAGCAAGAAATACTGTATTCACAAAAGGTTTTAGAAGAAAAATCTTGGCTGTCACTCCTTTATGGGGAAGGGGAAACAGGTGAAATGACATTAAAGTCTAAAAAGGTTCAAGATGTTTGGTGGAGCCCTTGGGAATGGAAAATGCTAGTAGAGATCAGTCTGAGTTGCAGAGAAAAGCTGGATAAAATATAGTGGTGAGGCATGTACTGGTCATAGCTAAAAAGAGAACCGATCTCTTGAAGTGGCTTGTTGGGTGGTTCGAATTTGCATATGCAGCTTTCTTGTGTGTTAAAGATGACAAGAATCCCATCTGGGAAACACTGGTCAAATTCCTTTTCTGTTCTTTAGTGTAAAGTGACAAAGTACAGTTCTTCCCTTGTCTGTCTGGCTAGCTACAATACATACAATCTCTTTTTATGCAATATTGAAAAAGCAGAAGAACACTTTTCTCTCTCTGACCCCCTGCTTCCTGTTAGAACTTGGGCATCTTTCTTTGAACTAAAGATGGGTAGTTGAGATATCTCTGTATTCAGAAATACTTTACATTGCTTACATATAGATAGAAAGACATTGCTTTCTGAGTCAATAATGTCACTGAAGTTAATCCCACACATGGACACACTCTGGTACCTTCTAGTGCTGTTCCTGTCAGAAGAGAAGTGAAAGGTCAGTTTGCAGATGGTGATGTGGTAGAAGCTGTAGTGAGATTTGAACTTCTTATGATGTGTTGGCATTACTGGTAGGATAGTAGGTGATCAGCAAAATGCAAGTTTGCCTAAGTTATAAAAAATATTTTGTCCCCATTCACCATTCACATAAAATACTACGCTGCAGCTGCAGGACAGACCTCCCTGGCTTTTAGCTAGCCGTTGTGTGCATACGGACACACAGACATGGATGGGCATGTTCCTTCACTCTCTCACATGCATGTCTTAGGTTGCTACAACAGTTGTTAACACAGAGTTTTTTGCCTGGCTACTGTTACTGTAGCTTTTGATGTCTAGTAACTGGTACACCAAAGGGGTTAACTAGTAGAAGTAACTGGCACACCAAAGGGGTTAACTGTAAGCCTTGAATCTGGAAGAGGGAAATGCATGTTCAAACTGAACCACACCAAAGAATGTCCTGTTGCAAATCTGGCAGCAAATAAAAGTTGGATTTTTTTTCCTTAAAGTCCAATTTACATCAGTATGATTTATGGTGTAGTGGCAGGAAATACAAGTAATTAAAAGAATTAACATCTTTCATAAATTAAGAGGTATTTTAGGAAGTCTGGAAGCAAACGTCAGGGATTGTTAGCTGTTTTGTTAACATCACCATGTTGTTGGCAGGTGGTGCTAGTATTAATGCTCTTTCCCTTCCCCTTGGAATAATTTGGAAGAAACTCCTTGTGGGGAACCTCATGTACTCTTCCTCAAACCTTCTCAGTTGGCATTTTCTGAGGGAGGGGATCAGTTGGCCCAAGGCTTCTTAAACAGCATCAGCTGCCGTACTCACAAATGGCTTGATCTTTGCCCAGCTCCAGGGCTCCATACTGACTGTAAGATGAAGTAAGATTACCTGCCCCTCCTAACCCCCGCTCCCCTGCCATGTCTTTTCTGCAGCCTTTTTGCCAGTAGTGCTGCAGGCATGAAGGTGAGTTGACAGTGAATCAGCTAGTTCTGTACCCTCTCTCACTCAGCTCAAGGATAGTCAGAGCCTTAACTTCACCCCATAATGTGCTAGGCAACACAAAAGCAGGTTATTCTCCTCAGGGAGACAATGGGGAGTAATGAAGCAGTTGTGCTTCACAGAATACAGATTCTTCTACGAGTGTCCCCGTGGGTGCTCCACAAGAGGTGTCGGGCTCGCCCCGGCGCCGCAGATCAGAAACTTTCCAGCAGTTTCTCTCGGACCGCGCATGCGCCGGCGCGCGCCGCTCACTTGCGCATCCCCGGCCACGTGCGCGATCCGGTCCCTGCCAGTTCCTTCTTAACCGCCATCGGCTGCAGACGGAATCCGCTTAGGCTGCGGCCAGAGTCAGCGTAGTTAGAGTTTTTAGTTTCGACTGTTGATTTCTTTTCTTGCAAAATATATATATATATATATAAAGTTTTAGTAAAAGAGAGAGAGGAGCGGAGACAACGCGGGGCCATGAAGGCCAGTAGGCCTCCTGCCGCGGCAGGCTGGGGTCCATGAAAGGGCAACAGACACAGAGACAGTGCTAAGTACCCTATTAACAGCTCAAAAGACTCACCGCAATGTCCTCTTCAGGATTCAAAAAGTGTGAGTCCTGCTGCGAAGCTATGCCGGCCTCCGATGGGTATAGTCAATGCATTAGGTGCCTGGGGGAATCACACTTTCCCCAGAAGTGTTCCTTTTGTGCAAAGCTCACAGCCAGAGCAAGAAAGGATAGAGAAATGCGGCTGAAAATGCTGCTGTTTGATAAGGCCCTCCAGCCAGACATGCCGGAGAGGCCTCAATCGGAGGGACCCACAGGGCTCCATAAAAGGAAGGCGGCTTCCCTCACCCCCTCGGTGCAGAAACGGAGGAAGCTCTCTCCAGCCCGATCCCTGCCGGCGGTCACAGCGAGCAGGACGGGCGTAGCACACAGCCCCCAGCCGCAGTCCCAAACAAGCGGCAGCGCAGCAGCGCACATGGCAGAGGCTGAGCCTCCGATTACTAAACAGCTGGCACGCACAGCCTTCAGAGCGGTGGCCAGGCAAACGCTGGAACCGGCAGCACCGCCGCAAGCGGCACAGATCCCCACGGTGCCAATGGTGCAGGGCCAACAGGCACGCAGCCTGCAGGCACCAGAGGAGGCTATCCATGCAGCACCGCAGCTGAGCGTGCCGAGCGTGGCGCCGACAGCGGGGCCAAGATCCCCGGCATGGGAGGGGGCGGTGCCAGCCCTGCAGGGGAGGGGAAAGGCAGCAGCAAAAACCCGGCACCGCAGCCCTTCTCCGGACAGGGCTGCAGTGCTCCTTTCAACAAGCCCTCCCCTTATGCTGCGCACGCCAACCAGAAGGCATGGGTCTCCTCCAGCCTACCCAGAGCGTCCTTCTCCGTTCCTCCAACCAGCGTCACCGTGGCTCGGGCCACCTTCGCCTTTTCTGGGATTGGATCCCCTGGAGTACTATCACAAACCAGTTTCACAACTGTCTCAGTCATCAAGAAGATCTCGCTCTCCCAGACATTGGAAGTATGCACCTTGAGAGTGGTCCAGGTCTCCATCCCAGGAACCGTGCCCGTGCTGCCATGGTCGCCCTTACCATGCTGGGCATAGACACCACAGGCATACACTCAGGGGAGGTCCCCCTCGACCGTCCAATACCCCCGCGGGCACTCACGGATGGGGACAGAAACACAGCGGTCTCAGGGGGAATTGACATTGGAACCCTGAGAGTTCGCAAGCCTCTAGCGAGAGGGTGTACCACCGAGAGCAGGACCCTGAGAGTTCGAGGGAGGCTTACCCTAGTGGTTCCTCCTTGTCCTCTCCTGATGAGGCTACGGCCCCCGGGGATGTTGCTCCCCTGGACGACCTCAAACAGTTTCAGGAGCTGTTTAAAAGGGTGGCTTTCACGCAAGGCATCCAAACAGCAGAGGTGCAGGAGAAGCACCACAAGCTCCTCAAAAATCTGAGACCTCTGGCCTCATCCAAAATCGCTATTCCGCTCGACGAAGCAATCATGGAGTCAGCCATCACCATATGGCAGACACCGGCTTCCGCTCCACCTATAAACAAGAGATCGGATAAGAAATACTTCGTCCTGGCGAAGGGCATGGGGTTTCTGTTTAGTCACCCACAACCAAATTCACTGGTGGTAGAATCGTCTCAGCAGAGATCAAAGACTTCCCAGTGCAAAGCGGGGGGCACAGACAGAGATGCCAAGAAGCTAGAGCTATTCATCAGGAAGGTATACTCCTCCTCTACCCTGCTGTTGAGAATGGCAAATTATGCAGCACATCCAGCAAACCATAATTTCGATAATTACTCCAGGCTTACTTCTCTCATGGATTCGCTTCTGGAAGATAAGAAGCCGGAGCTGAAGGCCATCGTGCAAGAGGGCTATGCAGCTTCGAGGACAGGAGTCCAGATCACCCTGGACGTGGCGGACACGGCGGCATGCTCAACGGCTACGGCAGTGGTCATGCGCAGGGAATCCTGGCTTCAGACATTGGGTATCCCGAGGGATCTGCAGGCGAAAATTGTTGATCTCCCCTTCGACATGCAGAAGCTGTTTGCAGAGTCAACCGATTCGGTCCTTCATTCCAGTAAGGACTCAAGAGCTACACTCAGAACCCTGGGCATTCATACCCCTGCATACAGAAAGAAAAAGTATTACCCTCAACAAAGGCGATACCCGTACCAACCTCAGCGTGCTCAGTACCAATGGGGCTACGACCAAGGGCGACATCAACAGCAGCAACAGTATAGAACTCCTAGGCGACGTTCCCAACAGAGCCGTGCATCCTCGGGGCAGGCCCAAAGGCAACAAGTTTGACGGACAGGTCGAGGGCTGCACTATTACCACCATTGCGCAATGCCATCCGCAGCTAAAGTTCCATCATTGCCTCTGACCGTTCCACTCACAATGGCAAAAGATCACCACAGACAAATGGGTACTGGAGATCATAGCCACGGGTTACGCGATCCCCTTCCAGTCGCTCCCACCGCTGAAACCTCCGCCCAGGCCTCATCTCAGGGATGCTTCCCATGAGGTGAAACTCAAGCAGGAGGTGGACCATCTTATGTTCATAGGGGCGGTGGAAAGAGTGCCGGAGGAACTCCAGGGGAAAGGGTTTTATTCACGATACTTCCTCACAGAGAAGAAAACAGGAGGCTGGAGGCCCATCTTAGATCTTCGAGGCCTCAACCGGTACTTGCACAAACAACGTTTTCGGATGATCACAGTCGCCTCTATACTCACGGCACTGGACGATGGAGATTGGTTTGCAGCCCTCAACTTACAAGATGCATATTTTCATATAACGATCCACCCGGCGCACAGACGCTTTCTCCGTTTTATGGTCGGCAGAGAACACTTCCAATACAAGGTCCTTCCGTTCGGCCTCTCCTCAGCCCCCAGAGTCTTTACCAAAACCCTGGCAGTGGTGTCAGCCTACCTGCACAGACAGGGGGTATTTATATTCCTATATCTGGACGACTGCCTACTGAAAGGGGCCTCGAAGGCAGAGGTACTACACATGATACGCGTCACAGCGAACACGTTTTCTTCGCTGGGCCTGGTCATCAACCTCGCGAAGTCAAAGACCGACCCCACACAAAACATAGAGTTCATAGGGGCTCGTATAAACTCTATTACAGCAAGGGTCTATCTACCCAACGCTCGCATTCGCGCCATCAGTTCCCTGGTGCAAGTCATTACATACAGCCCCACGGTGCCGGTCTTAACGTGCTTGCAGCTGCTAGGCCACATGGCAGCGGCAACGTTCGTGGTGCAGAACGCCAGATTGCGTATGCGCAGCCTGCAACATTGGCTGGCGAGCGTCTACAAGCCGGCGTCCCACACTGTCCCCAGGGTGGTGTCACCCACGACAGAGGTGCGCAGATCCCTGCAATGGTGGGTAAACCCCAAGAACATGCTAACAGGGGTACCCTTTCACCAACCACAAATCTCTATTTTTCTTACTACCAACGCTTCCCACATAGGGTGGGGAACACACATCGACGACAAGGTGACACAAGGACTGTGGTCCCCTATGGAACAGTCACTGCATATAAATATACTGGAGCTCAGAGCAGTGTTCAACGCCTGCAAACACTTTTGAGACCACATATGTGGCAAAGTAGTCGGGATCAATGCAGACAATACCTCCACCATGTTTTATATAAATCGACAAGGAGGAGCTCAATCCCATGCCCTATGTGCGGAAGCAGTCCGGCAGTGGAACTGGTGCATCGCCAACAATATAACGTTGAAGGCCTCGTACTTACCGGGCGCTCACAACGTGAAAGCAGACCAGCTGAGCAGGCACTTTGCACTCACACACGAATGGCAGATCTGCTCCGATCTGCTACGACCGATCTTTCATACATGGGGGTTTCCCCAGATCGACCTGTTTGCCACTCAGCACAACAAGAAGTGCCCCCAGTACTGCTCCAGGGCAGGATTGGGGCGGGGGTCCCTGGGGGACGCATTCGCGATTTCGTGGAAGGGCCCCCTGCTTTACGCGTTTCCCTCCACAGTGCTCATCCACAAGGTCTTGCAGAAAGCCAGGAGGGAGAGAGCCCGCATGATCCTAGTAGTCCCAACGTGGGATCGACAGCAATGGTTCCCCTTGCTTCTGCGCATGTTGGACCGCCCACCGCTTCCCCTTCCAGTGGCGCTGGACCTGCTCACGCAGGCCCAGGGGTCCATAGTGCACCCACACCCTCAAGGCCTGCGCCTACAAGCATGGTTAATCCATGGCTCAGCTCCCTAGAGAGTACATGCATGGGGGGAGTACAACAAGTACTGGAGAGTAGCCGAAGGACCTCCACCAGGAAGACTTATAAGCAGAAATGGACTTGATTCACTGCATGGTGTTCTGCCAAGCAGTTAGCTCCCCCTGATGTTCCTATACCTGTAATACTAGAATACTTACTGGACCTCAAAAGAGGCGGGCTCTCCCTATCCTCGCTAAAGGTCCATCTCGCCGCTATATCGGCTTTTCGGCATGAAGAGGAAGGGCCCACGGTGTTTGCCCATCCTATTGTTACCAGGTTCCTGAAGGGGCTGGTAAACCTGTACCCCCCTCGGAAACCGCTTCCACCATCGTGGAAGTTGGACCTGGTGCTCAGCGCGCTAACGGGCCCACCTTTTGAACCCTTAGCCACAATTCCCCTACGTCTACTTACGATAAAAATGACCTTCCTTCTTGCAATCATGTCAGCTCGCAGGGTGAGCGAGCTCGCAGTGGTTATGGCAACGCCGCCCTGCACAGTATTCTCAAAGGAGGCGGTAACCTTACGGCTGCACGCAGCCTTTGTTCCGAAAGTTTCTTCAGAGTTCCACCTTAACGAACCTATAGTTTTACCCTCGTTTTACCCGAAGCCTCACAGCTCCGGCAAGGAGGCACGCCTACATCTCCTGGATGTGAGGAGGGCGTTGGCCTTTTACATAGACAGAACTAAGTCCTTCCAGAAAACGGACAGGCTTCTAGTTTCTCTCGCTCCCAGGTCGAAAGAGGAGGGTCTCTCTTCACAGAGAATCTCGAAGCACATTGTGTCCTGTATAAAAATGTGCTACGAACTTCAAAAGACTCCTTTGCTGGCCCCGCCCAGGGCCCACTCCACCAGGGCGGTGGCAGCGTCAACAGCCTTTTTCAAGGGCATCGCGCTAAAAGACATCTGTAGAGCGGCGACCTGGTCATCCTATGACACCTTCGCCAAAGATTATGCTCTGCACCGGGTATTCGAAGAGGATACCTGTCTGTCGACAGCAGTCCTTTCAAGGGCAAGCTGCACATAAACTTATTACCCACCTCCTTACTTGGGTTACTGCTGGGTAGTCACCTATTGTGGAGCACCCATGGGGACACTCGTAGAAGAAAGAGAAGTTACTCACCGTAGTAACAATGGTTCTTCGAGATGTGTCCCCGTGGGTGCTCCACCACCTGCCCATCTTCCCCGCTTTGGATCTCTGTTTAGTGTTTTTCAGGAGCATCCGAGGTAGTTGGTCAAGGAACTGGCGGGGACCAGATCGCGCACGTGGCTGGGGACGCACAAGGGAGCGGCGCACGCTGGCGCATGCGCGGTCCAAGAGAAACTGCTGGAAAGTTTCCGATCTGCGGCGCCGGGGCGAGCCCGACACCTATTGTGGAGCACCCACGGGGACACATCTCGAAGAACCATCGTTACTACGGTGAGTAACTTCTCTTTCCTTCCCCGAGTTACGCCTCTGGGGGATAGCTGTGCATCTCCTCTGATGCTGCACTCAAGAGCAAACTTAACCCCTAATTTTCTTTTTCTTGGCTCCCCACAACTTAAACCCATCAGCTCTACAGTAAGATGGCCTTGCTTTTATAGTCTGCTGGTAGAGCCCCACATCTCAGTTATGAGGCTTTTAGGATTCATTCTGACCCCAGAGGAATTTGCCTGGTTGAAGAGTGAGCTGGCTTTCAAAAAGGGTAAGCTGTTAAATCCCTGGTAGACAGCAGAAGAAATGCAAGAATGTTAAGAGAGGTTAAATGTAGAGGCCTCCAGTATTCCTTGTAACACTATATTATCCTTGCTTTTTGGAAAAGTGGCTTAGTCATAAGACAAGGGCAGCCAGCCACACTTTAAGGTTATATCAGCAATTCTAGTAGAAGCCTCATTTTAATTGACCCCTCTGATTTAAAATGGATCATTGCATGCTCGGACCTACAGTTTCGACATGAGCACAGGTGCAGCCACCAAGGGGGACATGTTTCCTTTCCTTGAATTATGGTTATCCTGTGAGTGTTCCCATTAGAAATCCTGCAGGGCTTGTGGTTTCCCCACATCCTGCACCTTTTAAAGTATAATTGCTCCTCTCCTCAAGAGGCACCTTTATCAGAAACAGGAGTCTGCTATGGACCATGTAATAGGACCTTGTGAGACAGATTTGATCTGTACTTTGCCTGCCCTAATATACTGCTTTTCTGTGTAGAGTAGACCCCGAGAAATGTGAACTCAAGTTGTGCGCATGTCAGGTTAACACGACTCTGAGTGGTGGGGAGCTGGCACCTGGCACCCGCTCCCTACCACTCTGAGGAGCAGGGAAACTGACCAGCATTGCTGCGCTGGCCAGTTTCCTGGCTCCCCCGAATTGCGTGAATTTTGACTTACATGGGGTTGCACTAGAACGCAACCCCACGTAAGTCGGGGGTCCACTGTAGTTAGAATACTGTTTTCCCTGGCCGTCTGGAAGAATAAAAAGCATCCCAAAGCTGAAACAGAACATGTGTATTTCCCAAAAGTTAAAGTGATTGAAGACGCTTGGGGATAAACCTGCCTATGTTTATTAAATTGTTTTCTGGGTGTGATTTTTACTCCTCAACTGAGGGAGACTTTGTCAGTGGCTTGATAAGGCAGATTTCCCATTTTTTGTAATAAACTTTCATTGTGGTCAATAAAAAAGCCCTTCAAGTCTTATTATGTCTTTTGAAGAAAGGAAAGTTTAAAAGTAGCCTACAAATGTCCAGGCACAGGCACTTCCATTGCTCTGCAAGTGAAGTTCAAAAGGTAGAGAAAGAATGAGTGCTATTGAACAAATGGGTGAAAGTAGGTGGGAGGGAGGCCAGCTGGCCAAGTAAGAGGTGCAGTTATTTGCCTTTCACAAGGAAACCATGGAAAGATTAAAAATCTCTTCAAAATACTGAACTCTAATTTATGAGATACCATTGTTTAAAGCAAAGAGTAAAAGGAAAATTGGTTCTGGAGTTGAAGTGAATTACAGGTTTTTGCAGTGTTGAACTAGGTGGATCTCTGAGCTTCCCCATGGCTGTACCACGTGTACCTCCCTACACTTCAGGATGAATATCCCCCTCGGGACAGATGCCTATAATGGGAGAGGGTGGCTTTCATTTGCAGTTGTGGCTCCACAAAGGCTGAGTGGTGCCCACTGAATCTGCAGCTCCCATTGTTGTTGTATAAGGAAGGAGCAAATGACTGTACAGACCAAAGGCTATTCTTCATCTTGGGAGGTGGGGTTCTGGTTGCACAGAGTGGCAGGCTTCAGGCAACACCCAGATACTGGGTGCTGTTGTGTTAGGAATGCGATGTCTGAAGAAAAACACTTTGTTCTATATGCACGTGCTCTGTCTTGAAAGAATGCCCCGCTTTGGCCAGAACTGCCCACACTCAGAGCTACACTGGCTCCCTTTGGTGACGTGACAATGAGTAGGTTGTACTATTTCCCCCACTCCAGGGCATCTTCCACTCCCCTGACCCCAGTGTTTCAGATGGTGCTAGCTGAAGTTGGAGTAAACCGGGGATAAAGCGTAACCCAGTGACCATGACGAACATGTCTATTTGCTTAGGGCAGTGGTCCCCAAACTCCTTACTTCAGGTCCCCTCTTATCCTGTCTGCACCCTCCCTTGCTAGGGGGCTGAGGTGAGGAGGCAGATGGAGTAGGGGGCCAAAGTTAGCACTACAGTTAGGGCTCAGGGCTCTGACTGCAGGGCTGGGATCAAGAGCTAGAGCTAACAGAATCAGGAGCGGACCTAGGTGTCTCTCCTTCCTGCTCTCCATTGGGGCTGGCTTGGGCCCCTGTTGTGCCAGCAAATGTTCTTCCATGCTTCCACCTGGGGAGTTGTGCCCCACAGTTTGGGGATCTTTACCTTAGGATGCAATAAGGAAATCACGATTTTCTTCCCCACACAGTGCCTAGTATGTCTGCATGAAACATGCAAGGAAAGGAGCAGATACAGCTGAACTGGGGTCGGGGTTGATGTGGCTTCTCAGACCTGCCTATCAATGGAATATATTCTGAGGGGAACTCTTGTCTAGCAGCTACTCGCTTTACGCTTGGTTTCTGCATCAAGAGTGGATTATTGTAGCCAAGGACCACAAGTTGTCACTGATTAATATGCCATTGAGTGAAGAAAAAATTCTTGCCTAGTGACCCTGTGTAAAGCCATTGTACCATAGGCTCTGGCAGTCCCCTCGGTGGTGGCTGCTTGTTAGTCCCAGATTCTTTCCTCTGTGAGTTGTTATTGCCTAAGTCCAAATAAAAGCGTAGGCTGTCATCTGTCAGTGTTAAGTGGTTTGAGACAAATGTATGATGCAGTTTGTGTTCTTGGTGCTCTGTAGTATATTTGTGGGAGTGACTCATCACTTGTCCTTCCCCTCCCCCAGCAACAGCTTCACGTTCCAATCTCCATTTTGCTTTGGTAAATGATTGACTTCCCAGGAAAAGTGGTTGCTGCTTCTTTTCACTCTGTGATTGACATGCCCACTTTATTTTGATACTTGTGTGAATATCAGAATATGTCCTCACGCCAGGCTGTCCTGAACCAGTGACTCATGGAGCAAGTTCATCTGATTTTTACAACAGTAAATTAATACTTAAATCAAAATGGCCACCTGGGTTTAAAATTGCAGAACCCATCTGGGCTGAACAGTAGGTACTGTCACAGGAAACATGAACAGGGTCAGACTTCTTGGGTTACAGCAGGGGACAGTCTTCCTCTCTGTCCCAATTTCACCCTGAGCGAGTCACTAGAAGAAGCCTGCTGGGTTCTGGTTGGCTTCTTCCTGCTCCCAGCCCTCTTAGCTGCTGTAGGACAAATCCTTGTAGGTTCTGCCTGCTGCTGATTTTGAGTGGCCTTTCTTGGTCTTTCCTGGAGGACTGGACTTGGTGCTTTTCTTCCCAAAATGAGCCCACCTTTATGTTGGGTATGCCAGGTTACCAGGGCTTTTACCTGCTATCTCCAAAGGCTCAGGAATAGGTTGGGACCGGGGGGGAAGATGGCTTAGATCAAGCCTACGAGGTTACCCAGTAGTTTGTACATCCCTTACAAGAGATTTTTTCTCTCTCTTCCCTTTCCCAGTTTTCCCTCTTATCTCTTTATTTTGGAGTGTCAACATTTCCTATGTAGAGCTGAAAAACAGAGATTCTGTTAACTACAGGTTGAGTAACTGGGGTAAGTGAAAGAGTATTACAGTAAGGTCTCAGAGTGTGCAACCCCAGAGTATGCGACCCTGCTCTTACACGTCTGACCTCAGTTCCTACAATAAACCCTGGAAATGAACAATTTCCCATTGTTCTTAACTCGTTCCCCCACCCAGCTGCACACAGCTCAGGCTCAGCCCCGCCCTCCCCCAGCTTCTCTCACCACCCGTGCATAGCTTCTGCTCACCCCCAATCCCCGCCTCTGGCTCTAGCTTACAACCCCTCAGGCGTGGCTCCAGCTCAACCTCCCTGGCCCTGGTTCAACCCCTCTCCAGCTCACCCCGCCACACGCAGCTCCAGCTCACCTCTCACCGCCCCCACAACCAGCTCTGGATCTGGCTCAACCCCTGCCATGCTCTGGTTCAAACCCCCTATGGCCTGGCTCACCACCCAAGCAGAGCTCTGCCTCAACTCCACCCCTCATCCCCCTGCAGCCCTAACCCACTCCAGGCTTAACCCCCGCCCCTCCCACTTCCCATGGCCCCAACTCACCACCAGGCTTATCACTCCGCAACTGCTCCCCAACCCCAGGACTTACCTTTCTGCTGCTTCCCCAGCTGCAAAATGTGTCTTCTGCCAGGGAAAAAGCTGGGCCCCCACTTACGTGAAATCCGGGTTATGTGAGGGTGTGCCGAACGGAACCCTTGTGTACTCTGAGACCTTATTGCATGAGTCATGGGCTTGCTATGGTAGAAGTTACTTGCGTTACATACTTGCTTTGTGTAAGACTCCTATTAAGTTATTGTTGTGCTAGCTAAATCATTAATCAGTATTTTTAAAGTGTTATTTTAGTCAAATGAAAAAAATAAAATAAGGCAACGGGAATTTTTAAATGAAGACTAAAATGTTTCAGATCAAATCAATTATTAAAGACTGGAATTGATTTTTGCATAAGTTGCATATTCAGTAACTGTTCCATTATGTTGTTTCACTCATGGGTGATAGAGATAGGAGAAGAACAAGTATTCCATATTTATACTGTTTGTTGGAGCAGCTAGGAGGAAAAATGGCTTCATTTCAGAGGGGTTGAAGGTCATCTTATAATGATCCGTAAAAATTTGATCAGAAACCAAGTTTCACCCCCAGAAGATTTGAGGGAAAGCCAAAGTTTGATTTTATTTGTGTTTCACCTAAAAATACTGCCCGGTGCTATTCTGGTAGGTAGCATCTACTGTTATGTTAGGCTTTTCATTAGTTTTATGAAACACGAGGGAATTAGCAAACAGAAAGTAAGGCTACTAATCTTCCTTCAAAAGTATTTATGATGCCCATGGTGTATAAGGAGTTTGGGTAAGGTAGCTTTTAAATATAATTGGGTTACGTAGTCATCTTTTAGACAGGGACCTCTTTCAGAAGAATGTCTTTCTGAAATGCTGCTAATCCAAACAGGCATTTCCGTAAGGTTTAGTATTGGATGCCGATGGATCTTCTATGCTGTTCTGAAAGCAAGAGTAGTTTGCCCAGGAAAAAGAGAGAGAGATTTCTATTATCATCACCCTGTAGCTAGCCATCATATCTCTTCCCTGAATACTGCAGATTGTGTCAAACAATCTTCAGTAACAGCTTAAATTCAGTACCTGAAACACAGATAATGTTCCTTATAGCCACTGTATCTAATTTAATTACAGGAGTTACTGAATTTAACTAGATTTAGGGAAGGTCTCCAAGTTTTCTGCTCCCTCCAAAACAAGGCAAACTTCAGCGGTGTCATAATAGCATTTTGCATTTCTACAGCAGCTTCTAGTTGAAGATGTCAGCCAAATGCTTTACAAACCTTTATGAATCACAGCAACCTACGATGTAGATAAACCCCATTCTATAAATGGAGAAACGCAGTGCCCTGAGGTTTAGTTAATAGTGGTAAGGAGAGAACCCAGGCTGGCTAACATCAAATTCTGTGGTAAAATTACAAGGCCGTGGTTTTTGTTAACTCCTAAAGTAGAGAATTTAAATCCTGATCTATCAGCAGCCATTGCTGTATACCCTGAGGATGCAGGAAAAGAGGACATCTCATTTTTATAACAGGACAACAAATGGGGCCTGAGGACCAACATATGTCTTGTCCCACGTTCACTCAATAGCTTTTGTTGTCTCATGAAAGCCTATATTGTTCCATGCTTTGTCTTTTGCTGCTGATCAAGGCAGTGATGTGCTGCCAATATTTTAACAAAGGACTTTCTCAAAATGTGTCCCATTGACTAGTGTTAAAACCTTGGGTTCAAGGAATCCATGCATTCACAAAGGAGACAGATGAGAGAATGGGTAAATCTATTAAGGTCTTTCAATTCAGAATGCACTTTCATTACCAGTGTATAACTGGGGGTGGGATGGTAACATGACTGAATAGCCTAATGTGTGGTAGGTACATATGCTGAGCCTACTGCATGCTTTGTGCCTGGAAGATAAACTGTGTTGATGCTAGATCACAGGATTGGACTTGGCAGGGCAGGGAACGGAATAGCTGGAAGGTTGCTGCAGGTGTCGGCCGTGTGGATTTTTGTTTTTTAAATATCTGACACCTCATGTATTCTAAAGGCAAACTCTTTACTTCTCAAATATACGTTTTAAGTTCCACGTATGAATGTCAGTCTTGGTGGGGACAAATTACCTCCATCTTAAGAGGAGGGTGGAGTGCACCAGCAGGCAGAAAAGCTGCAGCTTGTGCTCTCATACAATAATTTTGATAAAAACAAGAAGTCCTGTGGCACCTTATAGACTGATGAAAGCATCGTGTGGGATTGCTCCTGCTCTACAGTAGCCAGGTCCAATAAAGAGGCAAATACAGTAACATTCGCTTTAAATCAGTTGTTAGTAGAGTCCCGGGTTGGAATTACCCATGCTCTTCCTCTCACAAACAGTCACCTTGGCATCAGTGGGAGAGAGTAAGGGTTGCAAGCAGGACTGATCTCCTAATCCAGACAGCTGTGCTCAAGCCACTTTTCACCACTCCTGTGGGGCCCAGTTCCCACAGCTAGCAGCTTGCTGGTGCAAAGCAATCCTGGGAATGGTGTATAGGCAGCCATACACCTGAGTGTCAGAAGCAGCGTGCTGACTATGGAATGGCCCTTTTGGCAGCTGTGGGGTAGCACTGTAAACATCAAGCACCCCTAGAAGTGCTTAGACTGACACTGGAGGCCATGTACATCCACAGCCTGATCCCATGAAGCCACCTTTGTCCTTCCCCTCCTTCTGCTGCGTATTCTGACAGGCACACCTCAGAGTTTGTTCTGGTGATCTGGAGTTTGCTCCCCAGTTTCTGATGAGTAGAGCCGTGTCTACATGTGCACGCTACTTAGAAGTAGCGGCACTAACTTCGAAATAGCGCCCGTCACGGCTACACGCGCCGGGCGCTATTTCAAAGTTAACTTCAACGTTAGGCGGCGAGACGTCGAAGTCACTAACCCCATGAGGGGATCGGAATAGCGCCCTACTTCGACGTTCAACGTCGAAGTAGGGACCGTGTAGTCGTTGCGCGTCCCGCAACTTCGAAATAGCGGGGTCCGCCATGGCGGCCATCAGCTGAGGGGTTGAGAGATGCTCTCTCTCCAGCCCCTGCGGGGCTCTATGGTCACCGTGGGCAGCAGCCCTTAGCCCAGGGCTTCTGGCTGCTGCTGCGGCAGCTGGGGATCCGTGCTGCATGCACAGGGTCTGCAACCAGTTGTCGGCTCTGTGTATCTTGTGTTGTTTAGTGCAACTGTGTCTGGGAGGGGCCCTTTAAGGGAGCGGCTTGCTGTTGAGTCCGCCCTGTGACCCTGTCTGCAGCTGTGCCTGGCACCCTTATTTCGATGTGTGCTACTTTGGCGTGTAGACGTTCCCTCGCAGCGCCTATTTCGATGTGGTGCCGCGCAACGTCGAAGTTGAACATCGACGTTGCCAGCCCTGGAGGACGTGTAGACGTTACTCATCGAAATAGGTTGCTACATCGAAATAAGCTATTTCGATGTTGGCTTCACATGTAGACGTAGCCTAGATGAGTGTGGCTGGAATTCACAAACGTACACACTTGGCAGAAGAATACATATTACAGAACTCTTAAAGATTTGTGCAAGAACTGATGAAAGCGGCATGTGTCAGTAAAGAGAGGAGTGCTATTTAAATTCTGCCTGTCCTGCAGAATATGGATGTAATCATTGTACAGACGTTTCACTGCTGCAGATCTTAACAGCAATACCAACTTCTTCTTCGAGTGTCCCCGTGGGTGCTCCACATTAGGTGTCGGGCTCGCCCGGCGCCGCAGATCGGATCTTCCAAGCAGTTTCTGCCGGACCGCGCATGCGCCGGTGCGCGCCGCTCCCCCGCGCGCTCCCGGCCATGTGCGCGATCCGGTCCCCGCCAGTTCCTCTTAACCGCCGTCAGCTGCAGACGGAATCCAACTAGGCTAAGGCCAAGTAGTGTATTCAACGACTTTATCTGTTTTTTCTTAAAGTTTTTTTCAAGCATTTAGGCTACTATAAGCTAGCCGGTTGTTATTTTGTAAAAAAAAAAAAAAAAAAAAAAACAACAACGAACAAGCTAGGAGAGGGACAGCTCAGCCAGTCCCAGTAACAAGCGCCGGAGGCCAGGAGCTAGGGCTATCAGCCCTCCTGCTAAGGCAGGCCATCGGACGGGGAAAACGGCACAAAGAAGGTGCTAAGTACCCACTTAAAAACTCAAAGACTCACCAACAATGTCCTCTTCAGGCTTTAAAAAAAAAAAAAAAAAAATGCTGCTTCTTGATAAGGCCCTCCAGCTAGAAGCGCCGGAGCGGCCGCAGCAGGAGGGACCCTCCGGGGCCCTTAAAAGGAAAACCGGCGGTGCAGAGCGCGCAGGCACGCAGCCTGCCGGCACCGAAGGACACCGCACATGCGGCACCGACTTCGAGTGTGCCGAGCTCGGTGCGGACGGGGCCGGGATCCCCTGTATGTCAGGGGCGGAGTTACCTCCTCAAGGGAGGGGGAAGACTGCACACAAGAGGAGGCATTGCAGCCCCTCTCCGCACAGGGCTGTGTAGTTGCTTTCTCACAGCCCTCCGCTATGTTGCAGACTCCAACTAGAAGGCAGGGGTCCCCCCCCTCCTTGGCCTACCCGGAGCCCCCTTCTCCATTTCTGCAACCAGCCTCACCCTGGCTGGGACCACCTCCACCCTTCCTGGGATTTGAACCGCTGGACTATTAGGCAAAGTCGCTCTCTCCAGGGTCTCGACGGTCTCCCTCCCCCAGACGCAAAGGGTATGCACCAAGGGAGTGGTCTAGGTCACCTTCCCAAGACCAGTGCTTATACTGCCGTGGTCGCCCCTACCACGCAGGGCATAGACACCATCGGCAATCTACTAGGGAAAGATCCCTATGAACGATCTCGTACCCCCGAGGGCAATTGTGACCGGGGACAGAGACTTAAGCATCTCAGGGGGGACTGGTTATGGAACCCCGAGATTTTTCCTCGCACACCTCTAGTGAGAGGGTGTACCATCATCAGCAGGAACCGGAAGGGTCCAGAAAGACGTACCCCAGCGGTTCCTCGCTTTCCTCCCCGGATGAGGCTACGGCCCCGGGGGGCGTCCATCCTCCGGACGATCTCAAACAGTTCCAAGAGCTGTTTTACGAGGGTGGCCTTCACGCAAGGCTTCCAGACAGCAAAGGTGCAAGAGCAACACCATAAGCTCCTCAAAAATCTGAGACCTCCGGCCTCCTCCAAAATAGCAATACCGCTGATGACGCAATCTTGGAGTCTGCCACTATGATATGGCAGACTCCTGCGACTATTCCGCCTGTCCACAAAAGAGCGAAAAAAAAAAAAAAAATACTTCGTGCCCACGAAGGGCAGGGAGTTCCTGTTCAGCCACCCACAACCAAATTCTTTGGTGGTGGAGTCGTCGCAACGTGGGGGAATAAACAAACATGCCAAAAAGCTAGAGCTGTTGGGCAGAAAGGTCTACTCCTCCTCCACGCTACTGTTGCCAATGGCAAATTACGCAGCGCATCTAGCGAACCATAATTTCAACAACCACATTAGGTTGACCTCCCTCATGGACTCGCTTCCAGAGGGCACGAAACCAGTGCTCAAGGCCATCATCCGACCATTTTATAACCAGTGGCAAAGGATCACCACAGACACATGGGTGCTGGAGATCATAGCCACGGGGTACGCCATCCCCTCCCAGTTGCTCCCACCGCCATGACCTCCACCCGGGGCCCCACCTCCAGGAGACCTCCCATGTAGCGAGGCTCAAGCAGGAGGTAGACCATCTCATGCTCGTAGGGGCAGTGGAAAGAGTGCCGGAGCAACTGCAAGGGAGAGGGTTCTACTCGAGGTACTTCCTCACGGGGAGGTCCATCTTAGATTTTCGAGGCCTCACCGGTACCTGCGCAAGCAACGTTTTCGGATGATCACAAACGCCTCCATCCTTACGGCACTAGACGATGGAGATTGGTTCGCAGCCCTCGACTTACAAGGTCCTACCGTTTGGGCTCTCCTCAGCCCCCAGAGTCTTCACCAAGACCTTGGCAGTGGTGTCAGCCTACCTGCACAGACAGGGGGTATTTATATTCCAGTATCTGAATGACTGCCTACTCAAAGGGGCCTCAAAGGAGGAGGTACTACGCATAATATGTGTCACAGCAGGCACGTTCTCTTCGCTCGGCCTGCTTATCAATCTGACAAAATCAAAGACAGACCCCACACAGGACATAGAGTTCGTAGGGGCACGCATAAATTCTATTACAGCGAGGGCGTATCTCCCAGAGACTCGCTTTCGGGCCATCGGCTCCCTCGCGCAAGGCTTCACCTTCAGCCCTATGGTGCCGGTTCTGACGTGCTTACAGCCGCTGGGCCACATGGCAGCAGCAACGTTTCGTAGAACAGAACGCCAGGTTACACATGCGCAGCATGCAGCATTGGCTGGCGAGCGTATACAAACCGGCAGCACACACTGTTCACAGGATGGCGTCGCCCACAACGGAGGTGCGCAAATCCCTGCAATGGTGGGTAAACCCCGAGAACCTGCTAACAAGGGTACCCTTCCACCAACCACACGTATTGGTTTTTCTTACTACAGATGCCCCCCTCATAGGGTGGGGAGCACACATGGGCGAAGAGGTGACGCAAGGGCTGTGGTCCTCTATGGAGCAGTCACTGCACACAAATATACTGGAGCTCAAAGCAGTGTTCAACGCCTGCAGACACTTTCGAGACCAACTGAAAGGCAAAGTAGTCGGGATCAGTACAGACGATACCTCCACCATGTTTTATATAAATCGGCAAGGAGGAGCTCGGTCCCGTGCCTTATGTGTAGAAGCAGTCCGGTTGTGGAACTGCTGCATCGCCAACAATGTAACCTTGAAAGCCTCGTACTTACCAGGCGCTCGCAATGTGAAGGCAGACCAGCTGAGCAGGCGTTTCGCACTCACGCACGAGTGGCAGATCCGTCCCGATCTGCTGCAACCGATTTTTCCACGCATGGGGTTTTTCCCCAGATAGACCCTGTTTGCTACTCAGCACAACAAGAAGTGCCCACGATTCTGCTCCAGGGCAGGACTGGGACGGGGGTCCCTGAGGGATGCCTTCGCGATCTCATGGAGGGGCCCCCTGCTTTACGCTTTCCCTCCCACAGTGCTCATCCACAAAGTGTTGCAGAAAGCCAGGAGGGAAGGAACCTGAATGATCCCGATAGTCCCAACGTGGGATCGACAGCAATGGTTCCCCCTATTCCTGCGCATGTCGGACCGGCCACCGATGTCCCCTCCGGTGGCGCGGGATCTGCTCACGCAAGCCCAGGGGTCCATAGTGCATCCGCACCCCCAAAGCCTGCGACTACAAACGTGGTTAATCCATGGCTCAGCTCCCTAGAGAGCACATGTACGGAGGAAGTGCAGCAAGTCCTAGAAAGTAGCAGGAGGACTTCCACCAGGAAGACCTTCAAGCAGAAATGGACTCGCTTTACGGCAGGGTGTTCTACCAAACAGCTAGCCCCCTTTCGGTGCCTATGGCTGTGATATTAGAGTATTTACTGGACCTCAAGAGAGGAGGACTTTCGCTATCCTCGTTTCAGGTCCACCTGGCCGCCATTTTGGTGTTCAGACACGAAGAGGAAGGGCACACAGTGTTCGCCCATCCCATGGTTACCAGGTTCTTCAAAGGGCTGGTAAGCCTATACCCCCCTCAGAAACCGCTTCCACCTCTGTGGAACTCGGACCTGGTGCTTAATGCGAAAAGGGGACCACCGTTTGAGCCTTTGGCCACGGTTTCCCTCCGCCTCCTTATGATGAAGACGACCTTTCTTCTCGCAATCACGTCAGCTCGCAGGGTGAGCGAGCTTGAGGCAGTTATGGCAACGCCGCCCTGCGCTGTTTTTCCAAGGAGGCGGTAACCATACGGCTGCATCCAGCCTTTGTTCCTAAAGTTTCTTTCTGAGTTTCATACTAACGAACCTATTGTTTACCCTTGTTTATCCAAAGCCTCATAACTCTAACAAAGAGGTGCGCCTACACCTCCTGGACGTGAGCAGGCGCTAGCTTTCTATATGGACAGGACCAAGTCCTTCCGGAGAACGGATAGGCTCCTAGTCTCTATCGCTCCCAAATCAAAAGGAGAATGTCTCTCTTCGCAGAGAATCTCTAAGCACATCGTATCTTGCATAAAAATGTGCTACAAACTCAAAAAGACTCCTTTACTGGCCACGCCCAGGGCTCATTCCACTAGGGCGGTGGCAGCATCAACAGCCTTTTTTCAAGGGCGTTGCGCTAAAAGACATTTGCAGAGTGGCGACCTGGTCATCCTGTGACACCTTCGCCAAACATTACGCCCTTCACAGGGTATTCCAAGAGGATACCCGTCTCTTGGCAGCGGTCCTCTCGGGGACAAGCTGCACATAATCCGATTACCCACCTCCTATCTTGGGTTACTGCTGGGTAGTCACCTAATGTGGAGCACCCACGGGGACACTCGAAGAAGAAAGAAAGGTTACTCACCGTAGTAACGGTGGTTCTTCGAGATGTGTCCCCGTGGGTGCTCCACTACCCGCCCATCCTCCCTGCTCCGGATCTCTGTTTAGTGTTTTGCAGGAGCATCCGAGGCGGTTGGTCAAGGAACTGGCGGGGACCGGATCGCGCACATGGCCGGGAGCGCGCGGGGGAGCGGCGCGCACCGGCGCATGCGCGGTCCGGCAGAAACTGCTTGGAAGATCCGATCTGCGGCGCCGGGCGAGCCCGACACCTAATGTAGAGCACCCACGGGGACACATCTCGAAGAACCACCGTTACTACGGTGAGTAACCTTTCTTTTTTGGCATGGATAGAGTACTGTACTGGGGCTCAGGAGACCTGTGTTTTGTTCCTGCCTCTGCAAGTGGCCTCCTGGGTGAACTAAGAACATAAGAACGGCCATACTGGGTCAGGCCAAAGGTCCATCTAGCCCAGTATCCTGTCTGCTGACAGTAGCCAATGCCAGGTGCCCCAGAGGAGGTGAACCGAAGACAATGATCAAGTGATTTGTCTCCTGCCGTCCATCTCCCGCCTTTGACAAAAGGCTAGGGACCATACCTTACCCCTTGCTAATAGCCATCTATGGACCTAACTTCCAAACATTTATCAAGCTCTTTTTTAAACTCTGTCAGAGTCCTGGCCTTCACAGCGTCCTCTGCAAGGAGTTCCACAGGTTGACTGTGCGATGTGTGAAGAAAAACTTTCTTTTATTAGTTTTGAACCTGCTACCCATTAATTTCATTTGGTGTCCTCTAGTTCTTATATTATGGGAACACGTAAATAACTTTTCTGTATTCACTCAGGCAAATCATTTCCCTTCCTGTGCATCAGATTCCCCATCTGTAAGCTGAGCGTAACTGTACTGCTTTGTATCCTCTGAGATCTACTAGTGAACAATTCTATATGAGAACTAGGTGGCAGTAGTAGTAGCAATATACTGATACCGTGTTACAAAGAACTTTACTGAAAATCCTTAAAAATGACATCACTGCATATCTATGCATGAAGAAAACACATAATAATATAACAAAAAGTGGTTTGATAAGCAGGGGCTGATTTAAGACCTTTGCTTGTATGTGTTTAAAGGCACTACCGTGCCACTTGT
Source organism: Carettochelys insculpta (assembly GCF_033958435.1). NCBI lineage: Eukaryota > Metazoa > Chordata > Testudines > Carettochelyidae > Carettochelys > Carettochelys insculpta. Next base: position 66,921,217 of record NC_134139.1, on the reverse strand, counting down.
TCATTCAGTATCTGTGTAGGTAGGGTGGTATTCTTTTTTTATGTCTTTTGTCCCATGTATCCCCCATGAATGCTTGAGCATTTTTGAGTCCTGGTCTGAAGAACCTGGGCACGCTGCCATGTTTTTAAAAATAATATAATGATGCCAGTATGCAAAATGTCCAGTCAGATCTTGAAGAGGAATAAGGGCACACATCCTCCAGTAACCCTCCAAAATCAGATACGCTTTCTGGTATTTTCTCTGTGGATGTTAATGCTCACAGCTCTGCATTCAGGTGCACTTGTGACCTTCCTATGTGGAGGCGACTTAGCTTCAGTGTATCTACAGAAGAGGTGAAGAATATTTCCTGGCTGTCCCAATTTTTGAGACAATAGAATCAGGGGCACATCTGGCTGCATGTGTCTCTTGTTGACCATACCATCCTGCTCTTTTGGAGACTGGTTGATGCTAAAACAAATAGGTTGGACAGGCTGTGGAAATCCGTATCTGGCTCATGGAAGTAAGTGGAGAAACTGCCATTTCAAATTGAAACTGAGATAAGTCAGCTTGTGTCTGTCTTATCTTTCATCAACTCCATAGTTCCCCATAGGAGCTCCTGATATGGCATTAGCCTTGACTGTTCATTAGTGACAGTCTCACTGAGTTTTACGTCCTGGGGTGGAGGATGCAAGAGAAGGTTAGGTTGGATGTGTGCTCCCATTCTCAGCTGATGATCGCTCCTGTAAACGACAGCTCTGTTCTGCTGACTAATTGGGTGAGACAGGGCACGTTGTGTGGAACAGTATTACAAGTCACAAGGAAGGCAGACACGTTGTAGAGTTCAGGAGAGTAGTGTTCAGCTGTAGTGCATGGTAAAAACGCAGGAGACATCCTGGAAGCCAAATTAAAACTATTAATTAACTTTAGTAGTATAGTTAGTATAGTAATAGTAGTGTAAAAACATAAATCTAAGGCCCCAGCAATAGCCTTTTTGGAGCACTGCTCATTCCATGCCCTAGGTCAGCGAGACAGAGGTCCAGTATGCGGATAAGAAGATTGCGCAGCACATCCTCTGATGCCTACATTGGCTCCCTGTAGAATAGAAACTCAAGATTCTTATATTCAAGGCATATAATTGGCTGGGCCAAGAATGTCTTTAAAAAGGAAAAAAAGGGCCTCAAGTGGAAGGATGGGGTCCATCCCTTTGGACAGAGTGGAATCATCCACTCCAAGGATAACACTTGTTTACGCAGTAAATGGTTTTGTGATGGGTCAGTCCAAGCTTGTGGAATGAGCTTCTGTAGAAAATCTAATAACTGCCACAAATCTCAGATTTTTCATTCCAAGTGGCCGGCATATGTCAGCCTCACCTTTAGACTTGAAATACATAGCACCATGAACACAAAATATATATTTAAAAATTCCTCACGTGGTTCTCCCCCCTCCCTTCTCCACCCAAGGAGAAAGATAGAACTGTACTGGGTAACTTCTAATCACATTGCTCAATTCACTTCTAGAAGGCACTGAAATACTGTGGCAATGAGACTGGCATAAGAACCAGAACAGAACAGAATTGAATAGATGGGCTTTGGACACTAGAAACCTTTTTGTGGAAGGAAAAAGTTCTACCATAGAGGAAGCCAGTCACTAGCAGTAGTTTGGGAAATTATTTAGAGTACAATTTTTGGAGGACTCTGGCAGTGCAGGCGTGTGCTGACATAGGTATATGAAAACTGCTTTTGTGTGCCATAAGAAAACAAAACAAAGGAATTTGTTAGGCAGTTTCTGTGGTGCAATAGAGAACTGAGGTACAGACATAGGTCCAAGCAAAACTAGAATTTCAGGCTAGAAATTTAATGAAAAATAGTCAAGTTTGTACTGGGCTGCTCTGTAAGGGCGTAGCTAAGCTTCTGCTAAAATCCGAGGGAATCTTTCAGTTGACTTTAGTGGGAGCTGGATCAGGTCCTACTCAAACAGCATCTGCTCTTCCTGGCATCTACAAAAAAATCCTTGATGCCTTCAGCTGTGCAGAGGACAACACTCAGCCAGAGAGGCTTGAAAGGGAAAAAGATTTTACTCGACAACATTTCTTCATTTGCCTCGATAGGCTTTTCATTTACATGGTACAAAATATAATGCTAGCAGGAGAAAACAGATAGTGGGACAGCAGGAGGGAGCAATGCAATGTTATGAAACTTTCTGGGGAAAACAGTGAGAATTAGACTAAGTGGCTATAATGTTGTATTCCGAGAGAACTAATAAATAGTCTGCTTGGACCCTGAATGACACTTTCCTTCATTTCTCAGATCGCTTGGACTGTTATAAAAAGAAATGTCACTGGAAATACTTGATGCATGTGTCCTGGCTTCTTTAACAATGCAGATGTGTATTTTTCATAAATAATGAATATTTTATTACATTTCTGATATTAGCAGTCATCCAATTCACATTGGTCCTGAATATACTTTGGTATCTCAGTCCCATTACAGTACTCACTGATCTTCGTGGTTGTTTTTCTCTAACAAATAACCGTTGGCTAATGTCCTTGTGTCCCGCTGTGCTGAAAGTGAGCCAGGATAATGGCTTATGCTTTCTCCTCCAAATGGAAGGAAGATGACAGACATGAATGAAATGTGCAATATCGGGGGTAATCTTATCCCATTACTTTTTAACAAAAATGAGGTGAGGGCTCCAGGAAAGCAATAAGCTCGTTCACTGAGCTGCAAAAGTGTGGCAAATGTACCACTCCTCTTCCACCCCCTGCCCCTGCCCCAATATTAGATCACCTGGCAGAGGAATGAGGCAGCAGGCTATATCTAATTAGCCTTATCTCTCCTTCTGTCCTTAGATCTCCCAGTTGATGACAGAGACTGGCCGGGAGGGGCTGACTGAAGCAGTACTGAACCGCTACAATGCAGATAAACCCTCCGTGTACAGCTTCCCTGCTTCCCAGAGCACCTATGTTGCCAGTGATGCATCAACGGGCACTTCAGTGGCAGCCTCTTTTTTTGCTAGGTAAGTGTGACTGTTCACCTGTTCTCTTCTGCAGCAAAATGGATCTGGATTGGGTTTGTTGAAAGGAGTGGGGTAAATGCAACAGGAAAGGGATGAGTTGGGCACTCCTCCGCACTGGGGTTCTGAACTGGATAATTGGGATTCAGGATATACAGGAGGTTTTTGCACATTCATGTACTAATGGTGTAAGGACATTTATTTGTTAAAAGATGAGATATGATTAATACATTCCTCCCTGTGTGTACTGGGCCTTAGAATCTGAGTGTCCAAAAGGGCCTGTGTGAATGTGGGTGGTGTGAAGGAATAGAAGGATCTCAGAGTACCATAAGATGGGTGGTAGTAGCAAATATTGATGTATGTTGCCAATGGGAGGTAAATATAGTTATTTCCATTTTACCAAAGGAATATATGCTGAATTAAACATTTAAAAACATTTAGAGCTACATCTTCAACTGATGGAAATCAGGGTAGTTCCTTTGACTCTGAAAGGAGCTGGCCCTCCATTTAATAACTGTTGTGCAAAAGTTAAACTTAGGTAAATTTTAAACATATATCTGTAGTTAGCCACAGCGGAATTTGAGTTGCCAATGCTAAGAAGCATCCATCGTATTCAGCAGAGAATTGTCTTAAGAGGCAATACGGTCTGCTGCCCAGAGCATATCTTTGGGGTCCAGTGACCTAGGTCTAGGCCTTTGTCTGCCACATACTTGCTGTGTAACTTTGAACATGTCTTCTTTTAACCTGTCTATGGTTAAGTTTCTTCTTTTGTAAAATGGGGATAATAATGCTTGCTCACTTTTTGTCAAGTGCTTTTGGATGTTAGGGGTTTTTAATGCTATCTAACTCTGAAATACTATTATTACTTTTGACATTTGAAAAAAAAGGCAATAGGTTCTTGACTAGGAAAAACACAATATCCAAACAATTGACTGAAATGAATTGTAGACTGGGCTGGAGAACAGTAATTCTGTTTCATGGCAACTCTTTAGTTGAATCGTATCAAGATGTTCATTTTCGGATCAGAAAGGTCCAATTCAAATACAGGTTGAACCTCTCTCGTCCAGCACTCTGGAGACCTGACTGGTGCTGAATGAGGGAACTTGCTGGGCCTCGGGACATCAGTGTTGTCTAGCACATTACCAACACTTCCACTGCTTACTGGGCCCTTAGAAGACATTTGGGGTAAATAACAGCTAAATAACAGCCTAGAACATGGAGAGCCAGGACTGGTAACTGTACACAAACTTTAAGGAACCATAGGAAACTTGGCCACACCCATGATAAGTGGTTGTCTGGCTAACTAAAATCATGCCGGATTACAGATGTTGCCGGATGAGAGAGTTCCGAATTAGAGAGACTTAACCTGTAATTTTTTTCTGTCTTTCTCACTAAAGTTCACCAGCAAGTCCATGTCAGACCTCAGAAATCTTCCTGTCTGGAAAGTTAGTTCAAATTGATATATTTCCATTAAACATTTTGACGCCAACAAAGAAAAAATCTTCCATCTCTAGTGAGTTAACAAGAATTGGTTATTAAATAGGTAAGCAAGCTCTTAAATTAAAAGGATCAGGGCCCATCCCTGGGAGTGGCAAGATTTTTGAAAACGTGAAACTCTTATTGCTAGAACAGTAGATTTCGGGGCCAAATAAGTTCCAGGTGGTGTTATATTGAAGTCTTAAGAGTTGTATCGTGGATGATTTTCAAACACATTTCATAACTAAGGGACATTCAGGGATGGTTGAATAAGTTTGTATAAAATAAAAGCTCACTTGAACCTTCACTTTTAATGCAAGCCAACAACAACAAGAGAATGCTGCTTTGGGGAGCTTTGATTTTTTTTTTCTTCTATTTTAATGCAGTTCTGAACTTGTGGATTTATTTGGGAACAGATCACAAGTATTGAAACTTGATGGGGTAATCTGTTCTCACAGTACTCCCAACACAGCTATTTCACTTGTTGAGACATCTGAATCTCAAAACTTCAGAGTGGTATCTGAACTGAACTTCTCAACTCTTTGAACCCTTGGAGGTCCAGCTGCTCTTAATGCTATATGATTCTCTTTCTTTTTAAGGAGGAAAAATATTCCAGGTTTCTGAACTTTGAAAGCACTAGAGGTGGAGAAAGATATTTTTACTTGATTTATACCTTCCCTGGTGGGAGCTGTGTGTATTGAACCAATGTCACTCAATATATTTCTTTTATGACAAATTTGGATTAAAAACAACATTTAATAAGAATCGTTGCAGACTGCTTTTACCTCCGAACTGAAAAGATCTTCCATTTTCCCATTATAAATATGGTGTGGCCGAGTTGAGGATGGCAGGGTGAAAGTGGTCCAGTTTTGTTGTCATCTTCTACTTAGTCACAGGCAATTTCAGTGAGATATGCTGAGATTTCTTGCCTGGTAACGTCTAGCTAAAGTGCAGATTTGGATCAGCTCTTATTTTAGTACAACTGACTTAAGTAGATTTATGAAGATGATTTGCCCAATTCAGTAAGCATTCACGGGCTGCTCATGTACAGAGGATCTAATTCTCCAAGCAAATTTCACTGAAATGAAGGAAACTAATGAAACTGATTCAAATCCATCATGCAAAGCAAAACATTTAAAGTGGAGATACTGGAAAGGTCTCGTATGTCTCCAGTGTGACGTGAATTTTGGATAGAATCTACTTGTAAGCCAGAAATCACAAACAGCCCACATTTTTATGTTTGTTTTCTCGTTTAAAATGGACTTAGCATAGTACAAGTAGCTCTGGATCCATGTATGGAGGCTGTATAAGGACATAATATTTTATATTTTCATACAATAAAGCAGTCCTTTTCTGGGCTTCCAGTTGTACCATATAGAATGATGTGGGATGAACTGATTTAAATCACCACAAAAAAAAAAGTCATTGATTTAAATCACGTTTTTGTCACTGATACGGCACATATTTCTTCAAACAATGGCGCAAACCTGGTCACTGAAACATATTAATTTACAGATCAGTACAGTATTTTACAACTCCTAAGAGGGCATAATTTGTGTAATTTTTTTAGATAACTTTATTTTATTCATCTAGGAAATAGTACATAATACTCATTCATTACCAGTGTCAAGCTGCAGATGCAGCAGCAGTACATTAGGAATAATAAGAAATAAATCATACACACAAACACAATGGCCCTGGTATTTTATCAAACTAAATCTTAAATGTTACATAAATGTTTCACGTTTGCAATTGCAGCAGTCTCCTGAGTTGCCAGCTGCTGGCACAGGTTGAACCTCTCTCATCTGGCACCTAGGGACCTGACCAGTGCCGAACGAGAGAATTTGCCAGACGACGGGAGGTCAATATTGTGTAGCACATTACTAACATTCCCACTGCATACTGGGCCCTTAGAAGACATTTAGGGGTAAGTTACAGCTAAATAACCACAGAACACTGAGAGCCATGACTGGTGGCTGTACACAAACTTTATGGGACCACAGGAAACCTGGTCATGCCCATAATAAGTGGTCGCCTGGCTAACTAAAATCATGTCAGATTACGGATGTCCACAGAGCTTTAGAGAGGTTAAATCTATAGTCCTTACACTTAAAAACAAATAAACAAACAAATGTTATTAACTCTAACAAAAAAAACCCAAAAACAAATGTTATTGACTCTTAACAAGTCTTCAGAACGTTAAGGCCATGTCTACACCAACCCCCACTTTCGGAACAGGTATGTAAGTGCAGCAGTTCAAAAATGCTAATGAGGCACTGATATGAATATTCAATGTTTCATTTGCATAACAGCACCCCCCCACCCCAGCAACAGTGAAAGTGCTGCTTTCGAATTGCAATCTAGTCATGTAGACAGGTTTCCTTCAAAAGGAAGCCGCATTTTTGAGACCACCCTTCTTCCCGAGTTGCTTGCAACTCAACACCAGCACTTTTGACGCTCCAGGAGGCCACTTGCAGAGGCAGCTCACAGCTTACTAACTGCCACTGTGACCTAGATGCGGGTCTGATTCCAAGTTACCAAAAAAGCTAAGAGTGACTGTTGTTAGAGTGCACTTAATTTTGGAGTAAGCTTTATTAAAAACAAGTATAGGATGGGGTTCCTTTGGGAAAGCAGGGTTATGCCAAAGAAAAATAGGAAATAGACTTGCAGCATCACCATTGTGGTCTGTGGCCATGATGTTCCAAAATAAGGGGCACGTATTATGTAATATAAAGTAAGAAAATGACATCCAGAGGCAAATGGCAACTCTAGATTTCTCTTACTGCAGTTTTCTGTGTTACAAGCTTAGGTGATAGATTTTAAACCTAGTTAACTAAAGAAGCAAACCATAAGGACTACTCTTAAGCTTTACTTATAGAGAAGAGAATTCACAGCTCATAAGTGTTAGGGGTCTGAGTCTCCCCTGCTTTGCAAATGGTGTGATCCTTTACACCTGGGGCAAATGGGTCTGTGAAGTTTCATTAGAATAGGGTGTTTTGAGTCGTCTCTGTACTTTGCACAGATGTAAATTATTACCAGGGACAAGGCAGTGAAAAATCAGACCCACTCGTGTCCTGCAGCTTGATGACATGAAGTAGCCAGACGGTCAAGCCTTCTGTTTCCTGTTTAAACGTGGTGCCTGGACAGACCAATAATTATCCACTCTGTTCAGTTGATTTGACATATGTTACTGTACAGGCATCAGTAAATTCAAGATCTGCCTTGGCAATTTTCTTATTAGAGTCTGGAGAGTAAAGGAGCATTGTAGAAGCTGTTTTTTATGATCTAAGTAGTGATATCTAGTACTTACTCCAAATACGCAAAACACATCTGTGACTGAATGCACCCATTTGTTCTCTACAACGGCTGCAATAATCTTTGTGCTAAGAGTGCCTTGTGAGTATCATTTGAAGACTAACAGCTCACTGGTCAGCAATATCATGGTGAAATGTGCATAGCAACATTATATGCAATGTTATGAATGCATGCTGAAGTCTGTTTTTCCAGACAAGTCAGGAGAGGCATTAACCTAGAAAGCAACATGGAACCTCTTTCACCATGGGACTCCTTATCTTTGTCCTCACAGTGGGAAAGAACTTTTTCTAGGGCAGGGGTGGACAATGAGCAGCCCACAGGCTGGGTGAGGTTCACAAGGCCTATCTCCTGTCAGATCGCCAGATGCTTTATTTACCTGCCTGTCCACAGGCACAGTGCAGCTGGAGGTGTTGCTAACAAGTCATTGTTTCTGGAGCAGCACTGCCGCTGCATGCAGGTGCTCAGGATGTGACCCATGGGTGGTTTGTAAGCAGCCCTTTTTGGACACTGCAACAGCAAAGCATTGTGAGGTGCCCAAAGTAACAGGTCAGATGTATAACACAACCCCTGATTAGTCTGGATTGCACTCTAGAATGTGACAACATCTCAAGGGTTACTTGGATGTGAAAGCTCATCCCGTGGCAGGTGGAAGAAATGACTGAAATGCTTTAGGATAATTGTGTTGATTGTGAAGTTTCTTGAAACTCAGGTAGAAACAAACTGTAGCTGCACTGGAGCAGTCTGGCAGAATGGCTGAGCTCTTATGTTTTTCGACCTTCCAACACAGCACCATTGTGACAGTGATGGTCTATCCTTAGCCCAGGGCTGACTGCTAACCTTGGGACTCTTCTGAAGGCTGCAGTGACTCTGGGCCTTCTGAAAAGCCAGGAGATCTGTCAGTCATAGAATCATAGAATCCTAGGGCTGGAAGAGACCTCAGAAGGTCATTGAGTCCAGCCCCCTGCCTAAAGCAGGAGTCATCTCATTACGTCTGTCATATTTAATGTAGATAGAATTGACAGGTCTCAAGGCCAGAACTCACATCAGCCACAAATTGTCACTTGCCAAGGTACTGCAGCAGCAGCCATTCCAGTGCTCAGGGGGAATCCAAAATTGTCTGAGGAAAGTTTGTCAACACTTCACAGGAACTAAAAGTAAAAATTGCCAAAATTATTGTGCTGGCAAAGATAAAGAAATACCAGATGATGCAGGTATAAATAAAAACAACCAGAAATCCTGGGGCACCTTATAGACTAACAGATGTATTTGAGCATTGGCCTGCTAAACCTAGGGTTGTGAGCTCAATCCTTGAGGGGGCCATTTAGGGATCTGGGGCAAATAGATTTTTTTTTTTTTTAAAAAGGAGGGTGCTTGGTCTTGCCGAGAGGGCAGGGGACTGGACATGATGAATTTCTAAGGTCCCTTTCAGCTCTATGAGAGGTGGGTATCTCCAAGCTTTCATGAGCAAAACCCCACTTCATCAGATGCATCTGTAAGGAATGTTCCAGCAAGAGCTCAATGCTGCAGCAAGATTGGAGGAATGTGTCCTTTAAAGATCATGTGCATGAAAATGCAAAGGTGTGCATATTTAATACCTTGCAAACAAAGCCTGATGGCGAGCAAGGAAGCAATGGGTTTTTGTCTATTGTAGACAGCAAGACGTTGTAAAGTCAAAATTTATGTTATCACTCAGTACAAAAATTGTGAAGTCTCACCAATTCTTGAAGTTATTGTGGGGGTACAGGGCAGTCATCAACACTGCATAAGATATGTATTGCACAGGGCTCCCCTCATCTAAGCATTGTGAGGTAGCAAGGGGAAGGGTTACTGATTGAACCAGCTGGCTGAAAGCCTTAGACATGCCTGAGCCTTGGCCATATAGCCATAAGCCTGGTTTGGCTAGTTCTTTGCCCACAATGTTCAAAGATAGAACTGGATACTAGAGTTTGTATTTTTTAATGAGACTCCCCTTTGGTGAACACTGAGATTGAGTGCTCAAATCACAGGGTGGCAGCTGAAGCCACTGAGAGCTGAAATCACAGATTTTGCTTCAAGCCAAACCCACATCACGGCGGAGAACAGGAGACAGGCAGCTGTCAGGGGATGGCTGTCAGGGCGCAGTGGACAGGTGGCTGGCAGAAGTAAGCAGGCGGGGCACAGCGGCCAGCAGGAGGCAGCCAGCAGGAGGCAGCCAGCGAGAAGCTCTGGACAAGTGGCCAGCAGGAGGCAGTCGATGGGAACCTGCAGACAAGCGAACAACTAGCACCTCAATGGTGATATACCTGTGGACTCTGGGTTTGGGCTGCACTTGAGAGGTATACCCTGTAAGTGTGTGAGGGGGGTGAAGACAAAGAGTTTTCAGCAAGAGACTTGATCTTACACCCTCTCGGGACAGTGCCTTGTTTAATAGGGTTTACCTCTCTTTTGTTTAGGTGTATTGCAAGTGCCACTGTGTAAATTTAGGTTAGGCTACTGTTATTAAACAAGCTGTGTCCATCTCAGACTGCGCTTGCAAGAGGGGAAGAACGTCCTTACAGGCACCCGGAAGGTGGGGTGAGATTGTCTCAGGTTAGTGGGTGGGGGCTTGAACTGGCTGGTTGCATCATTGACAGAAAACCCCTTTCTGGCAGGCACCTGACATTTAATAGAAGGGTTACACATCTAACAAACTAACAGAAAAGCTTTGAGCATGAGCTTTCATGAGCACAGACTCACTTCATCAGGTGCTGGTCTTGGAAATCTGCAGGGCCAGGTATAAATAAGCCAGAGCAAGGGTGGGGATAACAAGGTTAGCTCAGTCAGCAACGGTGAGGCTTACTACCAGCAGTTGATCTGGAGGTGTGAACGCCAAGGGAGGGGAAGCTGCTTCTGTATTTAGCCAGCCATTCGCAGTCTTTGTTTAAGCCAAAGCTGAGGTCGTCGAATTTGCAGATGAATTGTAGCTCAGAAATTTCTCTTTGGAGTCTGGTCCTGAAATTTCTTTGCTGTAGGATAGGTACTTTTAAGTCTGCTACTGTGTGGCCTGGGAGATTGAAGTGCTCTGCTACGGGTTTTTGTATATTGCCATTTCTGATATCTGATTTGTGTGCGTTTATTCTTTTACGTAGAGACTGTCCAGTTTGTCCGATGTACATAGCAGAGGGGCATTGCTGGCAAAGGATGGCATAAATTAATTATATTGGTAGATGTGCAGCTGAATGAACCTACGATTGTGTGGCTGATCTGGTTAGGTCCTGTAATGGTGTTGCTGGTGTAGATATGTGGGCAGAGCTGGCAACGAGGTTTGTTGCATGGATGGATCCCTGAGTTAGAGTGACTGTGGTCTGGTGTATAGTTGCTGGTTAGGATTTGCTTCAGGTTGGCAGGTTGTCTGTGGGCAAGGACTGGTCTGCCTCCCAAGGCCTGTGAAAGTGGGGGATCATTGTCCAGGATGGGTTGTAAATCCCTGATGATGCACTGTAGCGGTTTTAGCTGAGGACTGTAGGTGATGACTAGTGGTGTTCTGTTGGTTTCTCTCTTGGGCTTGTCCTGTAGTAAGAGGCTTCGTGACACACATCTCAGATCCCACCGAGGAATACACTAATAAACTACACCATCTGCTCAGGACACTCCCTACATAAGCACAAGAACAGATTTATACCAACACACCTCTAGAGCCCCATCCGGGGCTATTCTACCTACTACCCAAGATTCACAAACCTGGAAATCCTGGACGCCCCATCATGTCAGCCATCGGCACTCTCACTGAAGGACTGTCTGGTTCTGTGGACTCTGTCCTCAGACCCTATTCCACCAGCACTCCCAGCTATCTCTGAGACACCACTGACTTCCTGAGAAAACTGCAAGACATTGATGACCTACCAGAAAACACTATCCTAGCCACCATGGATGTAGAGGCTCTCTATACCAACATCCCACACAAAGATGGAATAAATGCTGTCCGGAACAGTATCCCTGATGATGCTACAGAACGTCTGATGGCTGAGCTCTGTAACTTTATCCTCACACACAACTATTTCAGATTTGGCGACGACATATACCTTCAAATCAGCGGCACAGCTATGGGTACCCGCATGGCCCCTCAATATGCCAATATTTTCATGGCTGACCTGGAACAGCGCTTCCTTAGCTCTCGTCCACAAACACTCCATCTCTACTTACGCTACATTGATGACATCTTCATCATCTGGACCCATGGGAAGGAGACTCTGGAGGAATTCCACCGGGACTTCAACAACTTTCACCCCAACATCAACCTCATCCTGGAACAGTCCACACAGGAGATCCACTTCCTGGACATCACGGTGCTAATACATGATGGCCACATCAATACCACCCTGTACCGTAAACTCACTGACCGCTACGCCTACCTTCATGCCTCCAGCTTCCATCCCAGACACACCACACGATCCATTGTCTACAGCCAAGCACTAAGATATAATTGCATTTACTCCAACCCCTCCGACAGAGACAAACACCTACAGGATCTCTACCAAGCATTCTTGAAACTGCAGTACCCACCTGAGGAAGTGAAAAAACAGATCAACAGAGCCAGACGTGTGCCACGAAGCCTCTTACTACAGGACAAGCCCAAGAGAGAAACCAACAGAACACCACTAGCCATCACCTACAGTCCTCAGCTAAAACAGCTACAGCGCATCATCAGGGATTTACAACCCATCCTGGACAATGATCTCCCACTTTCACAGGCCTTGGGAGGCAGACCAGTCCTTGCCCACAGACAACCTGCCAACCTGAAGCAAATCCTAACCAGCAACTATACACCGGACCACAGTCACTCTAACTCAGGGACCCATCCATGCAACAAACCTCGTTGCCAGCTCTGCCCACAAATCTACACCAGCAACACCATTACAGGACCTAACCAGATCAGCCACACCATCGTAGGTTCATTCAGCTGCACATCTACCAATATAATTAATTTATGCCATCCTTTGCCAGCAATGCCCCTCTGCTATGTACATCGGACAAACTGGACAGTCTCTACGTAAAAGAATAAACGCACACAAATCAGATATCAGAAATGGCAATATACAAAAACCCATAGGAGAGCACTTCAATCTCCCAGGCCACACAGTAGCAGACTTAAAAGTACCTATCCTACAGCAAAGAAATTTCAGGACCAGACTCCAAAGAGAAATTTCTGAGCTACAATTCATCTGCAAATTTGACGCCCTCAGCTCTGGCTTAAACAAAGACTGCGAATGGCTGGCTAAATACAGAAGCAGCTTCCCCTCCCTTGGCGTTCACACCTCCAGATCAACTGCTGGTAGTAAGCCTCACCGTTGCTGACTGAGCTAACCTTGTTATCCCCACCCTTGCTCTGGCTTATTTATACCTGGCCCTGCAGATTTCCAAGACCAGCATCTGAAGAAGTGAGTCTGTGCTCACGAAAGCTCATGCTCAAAGCTTTTCTGTTAGTCTATAAGGTGCCACAGGACCCTTCGTTGCTGTTACAGATCCAGACTAACACGGCTACCCCTCCGATACTTGACATCTAACAAAGTGGGTCTTTGCCTAGGAAAGCTTATGCTCCAATAAATCTGTTAGCCTATAAGGTGCCACAGGACTTCTCATTGGTTTTGCAGATACAGGCTAATACGGCGATCCCTCTGATAGAGGTATAGATAATGCACCAAGCAATGGTCTTGAATTCACTTAGAATTCAATTCAGCTGCTAGCCACAAACCTACCAAACATTCTTCATTTCAAGGGACATCAGACAATCTCAGTTACCTGCATTCTAGGCAAATTAGATCTCACCTTGCTACTTACATTTACTTCATTTGTGATGCAAAAGCTTTTCCTAGAACCTCAGTTTCATTAAAAAAAAAGTTCTTTACACTAAAGCTATGTCTACACGTGAACCCTACATCGAAGTAGCCTATTTCGATGTGGCGACACCGAAATAGGCTATTTCGATGAATAATGTCTACACGTCCTCCAGGGCTGGCAACGTCGATGTTCAACATCGACGTTGCGCAGCACCACATCGAAATAGGCGCTGTGAGGGAACGTCTACACGCCAAAGTAGCACACATCGAAATAAGGATGCCAGGCACAGCTGCAGACAGGGTCACAGGGCGGACTAGCGCTTCCGGGGCAACAGCTAGCCGCTCCCTTAAAGGGCCCCTCCGAGACACACTCAGTCTGCACAGCACATGGTCTGAAGAGCCATGGGCACGCAGACCTCGGGCAACGCAGTCATGGACCCCCAGCAGCAGCAGCAGCCAGAGGTCCACCCAGCCGCCCCTGCGAGCCCTGCTCCATGCCATGCGGGAGGCAGCTGAGCACCTCCTTGCTACACCGGAGGAGGAGCGGCCCGCAGGGGAGCAGGACTCACCCCCCAACCCTGCAGCACCCCGACCCCCCCCCGCCTCACACGCCGGCAGCTGTGGAGCTACCCCACCAGCACCGACTGGTGGGAGCAGCTGGTGCTTGAGGAGTGGGACAACGACCGCTGCCTCAGGAACTTTAGGATGAGCCGGCAGACATTTATGGAGCTGTGCCAGTGGCTCATCCCCGCACTCAGGCACCAGGACACCGCCATGCGGCGTGCCCTCCCAGTGGAGAAACGGGTCGGCATCGCTGTGTGGAAGCTGGCCACTCCAGACAGCTACCTATCCGTGGGCCAGCAGTTTGGCATCAGCAAGGCCACTGTCGGGGCTGTCCTCATGGAGGTAAGAGGACCCATGGGGGGAGGCAGCCCTGGCAGGGCAGGGGGGCCCGGGCAGGGCAGAGCCACGCACACCCTGCTCACCCCTCATTGGTGCTCTCCCATGTGCTTCCCCTGTAGGTCGTGCGTGCCATCAATGCCATGCTCCTCCACAGGCTCGTGAGGCTGGGGGACCCAGATGCCACCATCGCGGGCTTTGCCACCCTGGACTTCCCCATTTGCTTCGGGGCTCCGGATGGGACTCACATCCCCATCCGCACCCCACAACACAGTGGAGGACGCTACATAAACCGCAAGGGCTACCACTCAGTGGTCCTCCAGGCCTTGGTGGAAAGCCGGGGCCGTTTCCAGGACGTTTATGTGGGCTGGCCTGGCAGCACCCACGACACCCAGGTTTTCCGGAACTCGGGCCTGTGCCGCCGGCTGGAGGTGGGGACCTACATCCCCCAGTGGGAGATCCCTGTGGGGGACACCACCATGCCCCTCTGCGTCATCACAGATGTGGCATACCCCCTCCGGCCCTGGCTCATGCACCCGTACACGGGCCATCTGTCTGCCAGCCAGGAGCGCTTCAACCAGCGCCTGAACCACGCGCGCCAGGTGGTGGAGCGCTCATTTGGCCGCCTCAAAGGACGCTGGAGATGTCTCCTGACCCGCCTGGATGCGGGCCCCAACAACATCCCCCTGATTGTGGGTGCGTGCAGCGCCCTACACAATCTGGTGGAGAGCAAGGGGGAGGCCTTTTTTCAGGGCTGGGCTCTGGAGGCCGGCAGGGCCGACGTGCAGCCACCCACTGCCCCCAGTCAGCAGGTGGATCCCGAAGGGACCCGGGTCCGGGAGGCCCTGCAGGCCCACTTTGATGAGGCCGTGGGGTGAACTCTGCCAGGCCCCCCACTGCGCCCTCCCCCCCTTCCTCCACAATACTCCCTGCCCCTACGCCCACACCACGGAGCACCCAACAGCACACACCCCCACACTTTTCCTGGACAAATAAAAGCAGACACTTGTTTGTAAAATCAAACTGGTTTTCTTTGAACTGTTGTTTTAACTAATACCAAACTATATCCAAGAACTTCTAACTATTATAAGTGAAAAATAAAAAAGTATGCATATATTTACAAAAAAAAAACAGGGATTGCAAGGAAGGGGAGAACTATTTACATGGGGGGGGGAACGGGGCAAATGGGGGGCACAAATAAATAAGTCCAAACTATATAGAAGGGGGGGGCCACGTCCTGGGCCCCACGCCCCTATAGTCCGGCACTGGGGGTGGGCGGCCAGGAGCCCCACCTCGGCCGCAGCCCTGTCTGGGGCTGGCTGGGGGCCAGGCGGACTGGAAGATACGTCCGGCGAGTCTCAGCTGGCCCCAGATCTCCCTCGGTGGTCCAGCCCTCGGTGGCGGGTGGCGGGGCGATGGTGGACGGCGCGGCGACAAGCGGAGCAGGGGGTGGCGCAGTGGGTGGAGCACTCAGGGCGGGCGCAGCAGCGGCCGGCGTGGCATGGGGGGCCAGGTAGTCCACTAAGCGGTTGAATGTGTCCACGGAGGCCCCCCATGCCTCTTGGCGCCAGGCCAGCGCCCGCTCCTGGAGGTGGAGGCGGCATTGCTCCACCCGCAGGCGCTGCTCCGTGACCTCCAGCTGCCGACGATGGATGGCCAGCAGCTGGGGGTCCGTCGCCGTCGGGTGGTGGTGCTGGGTCCGCCGTCTTGCCCACTGTGGGGCCAGTCGGTCCTCCGCCGAGGGGCTGGCCTGGAGCGATGGCCCCGGAGGGTATTCCGGGACCACTGACGCCTCGCCGGCGCTCTCCAGTCCTTCCGATGGTGCAGCTGCGGAACACAGGAGGCGGGGAAGAAGAGTGGAGACAGGCGTTAGTGTGGGCCCCGAGCCGTGGCCCTTGTCCCCCCACCCCTGTGCTGCAGGTTCCCCATCCCCGTCCCCAGGAGATGCTGCTGTGATGGGGTTCACGGGTCCCCCTGCACTGCACCCCATCCCCCGGAGGGAGTGACTCTCACTTCACTCAGCAGGGTCTGACAGGAGAGGTTTCTGAGGCCACAGATGCCCAGTTTCTCCTAGAAGTGACAGTACAGCAGTCAGAGACAGTCCTTCCAACCCGTCCTGGGGAGAAGACCCCGAGGGGTGCCCCTCTGGGGTGTAGTTTTCCCCCTCCTCTGGCAGGCAGCCTTCTAGCTCTCCCTTCCCCTAGCCTCTACCTGCGGCCCCCGATTCAAACCCAGCTCAGCTCCTCCCTCCTCTTTGTTCAGGGCAGAGGTGTAACCTGCCAGTTGTAGCCCCAGGATCATCCTTTGCCCCTGGGAGCTATTCAGCTTGTTGCTCATATCTAGCCTGAGTCTCGCATTTGCCCTCCCCCCACTCCATCACATGCTGCTGCGGCTGCTGCTGCTGCTGCTGCGGGGTGTCCAACCCCCTCCTCCCGGGGGACCCTAGAGGTTCCGCTCCCCCCTGCCCTGGTGATGGGCATGGCACTGTCGTGCTGGGGGCGGGGAGGGGCTGATGCACTCCTGTGAGGGACATGGCACTGCTGTCCTTGGGGCCATGGCCATCTGGGCATGTGGAGGGCCCTGGCCACATATCTATTACCCCCGCCCCTCAACCCCGGGGGTGTACACCGGGGGGGTACAGACCTGTAGGTCCACTTCCACGGTCGGGGGACACCCGGGGGGCGGATGCCCGGCTGCTGCTCCGGGATGGGAGGAGGATCTGCAGCCCCGTCTCAGTGGAGGAGGGGTCCCCCTCCTCCTCCTCCTCCTCCTCCTCCTGCTCCGGTGCCCCGGGGGTGGGCTCCAGGGGCAGCCCCCGGGGTGCGGAGCTTACCTCCGGGGTGGACTCCAGCTCCGGGGCCTGCTGGGGCTCCTCAGCTGAGGTGTCAAGAGTGGCCAGAGGGGAGGAGGTGTGCCGAGGGCCCAGGATGTCCCTGAGCTCCCTGTAAAAGGGGCAAGTGACGGGGGCGGCCCCAGATCGGCCAGCCGCATCCCGGGCCTGGGCGTAACCCTGCCGCAGCTCTTTGACTTTACTGCGGACGTGATCCGGAGTGCGGGCAGGGTGACCCCGGGCGGCCAGGCCCTCAGCCAGCCGAGTGAACGCTTCCACGTTCCGCCTCTTGCTCCCCATTACCTGGAGCACTTCCTCCTCGCTCCAGAGCCCCAGCAGGTCCCGCAGCTCAGCCTCCGTCCAGGAGGGGCCCCGCTGCCGCTTCCCGGCCTGGCTGCCAGCCTGGGAGCCCTGGCTGCCCTGGCTCCCCTTGTGGGGGGGTTCTGGGGGGGCTGCCGGGCGGCCATCACAGCTGGGGTGGCTGTCTGTGCTGGCTGTGAGGTGTGCAGGCTGGCCGCGTGTCTGGGCTGCCGCCTGCGCATTCTCTCAGCTTCCTGCACAGGAAAGGAAGGGGGAGGGGACCTTTAAGGGGCCACTCCACGCGGCCACCATTGAGCTGAGGGGCTGGAGAGAGAGTCTCTCAACCCCTCAGCTGATGGCCGCCATGGAGGACCCCGCAATTTCGATGTTGCGGGACGCGCAATGACTACACGGTCCTTACTTCGACATTGAACGTCTAAGTAGGGCGCTATTCCTATCCCCTCATGGGGTTAGCGGCTTCGACGTCTCGCCACCCAATGTCGATGTTAACATCAAAGTAGCGCCCAACACGTGTAGTCATGACGGGCGCTATTTCGAAGTTAGTGCCGCTACTTCGAAGTAGCGTGCACGTGTAGACACGGCTTATAAGAAACAATCCTCAGCATTTTATAGTGGTGGGGAAATTTTGCAAGTGATGGATTTGTAGCCATAGTAAAATTGCAGAGTTCTCACAGGACTGATTTTAGATTTCCTGCATGAATCATGTCTTGGTTCTTTTTTTTTGTTTTTCGGTCATGCTGCATCTTGTATATGCACCATGCATGAAGGGCTTAGCAACAGCTCATACTGTCTATCTCCTACTGGGCCCAGGATGAAGGAGGATGTCAGCACCAGCTGTGCAGGAGGACGTGCCAGTGCTACCGCCTTAAAGAGAATCAGAGAATAGCCTCCTCCTAGTATTTGTCTCCCTGGTCTCTTTTTGGGGAGCTCCCAGCAGGCCAGAGAAACATGACACTACACAAAGCATTAATAAGAACCGAGCAAGACCAATTTGTCAGGACCAGCCTGCTAGCCCTTCAGTCACCCATTGTCTTCTGAGGGAACTGAACTGGGCCTGAAACAGGTGAGGTGGAAGTTCTGGGACTGATCTTTTTTCCTTCAGACAGAAAGCTTGTATGTGCGTCATTGTTCTGGATTATATAGGTAAAGCTGTGGACGACTTTGCCTGTCATTCAAAATATTAGGAGAAGAGCAAGTCAGGGATGATGCCAAAATCTTCCAGTGATCCAGCATCAGTTTGTCACTGGGGTCCAGCCAGCTCCTCATTTGCCCTATTGCACTTGGTGGGTTACTCTTGCACATCTGCCTTTTCAGGAGGAGAGTAAACACGTGAATGCCCATCTCCCTTGAGACGTGAAAAACCATATACCAGCTTACCAATTTTGTTGTTCTGAAGTTGTTTTCCATCACTAGCCAGGGAATATAATAGTGTTTTGAGCAATCACAAGGTCATTCTGAAACCTAATACTACTGTAGTCTGGTTATTTGAGACTGTTGGGAGTGCCGGGACTGTTCCAAGTGGCCAGAAAACAGGGTTTGGGGATTGTTTTCTACGTCTTTCCAGGGTCTGAGGAACAGGCAGAGGCCATGCACTGCTGTGCTCACAGATGCATCAGGAAATGTTTTTCAGTTAAGATATAGTAGTGTCCAGATTTTTCAAATGTTTATTTTGGGAGGAAGCTGTAATAAAACCCCAAGCTTCACATGTAACAGACATTCAGCTACTCAGCATGGGATGTGCTCCAGTTACAGCTGCTGCCTGTCTTGGAAAAACTGTTAGTAACCCTTTCTCTTGCATGCACTCCACATGGCTGTCTGGCTTGGCAGGTTGAGGAGGAACTGACGCAATGTTGTGCTGAACAGGGCTGCTGAGGAATGCTGCCTTACAATCCTGACAGCTCATAAAAGGGAAAGCTGGAACAATTTCTTTTCTGTGGAGTGCATTCCCTTTCTGTACTGCTATATTTTACATAGGGTATGGTACTTAAGGCGGTACCAGAGCCTCACCCCTTCTTAAAACATCCATGGAGCTGGTATTCATGAAGCAGGACACCTGAGCTAGTTACAGCTGGGAAGGTCATCCTCATTCAGGCCACTAGTACTTAGTGTATTTATTATACACACAAACTATAGTGATTCTCATGCTCTGTTTTAAATATTGTTAACTTTCATCATTTTATGACAAGTTTTGTGATATCTGATGGTTGTTGGCTTTTTTAAAGCTGCAGTGTGATTACTATAAACTCTGTTTGATTTCTGGTATTCTATCATCCAGAACTCTCAAATGACCAGCATTCTCACCAAAAGCAAATTTTAGTGAAGTTTTCCATAAGTACACTAGAGTGAAAGTAAATACAAATAAATACAGCAAATGCAGTATAAGTTTACAGTGTACAATACTACTGTTGTTGGTAAATAACATACTCAGCATACATTTCTATTTATTTCTTCATATCTAATCTTGTTTTTCTTTAGTGTTGTGCATTGCTAGGTATACCTCTCTAGTATCCAGAATATTTGATTATTCGGCAACCTCCCAGTTCCAGGGACTGCCAGATATGAAAGAGTTGACTGTATATGAGAATTGCAGCTTTCATTGAAGGGGGAAGGGAGTAAGTTTCTAGCCCTTCTGCTTGTGAAGAAAAGCTTGAAAATATAAGCCCTAAACCTCAGAAACCAGAAGAGAAATAAAAAGAAGCCAGTATTTATTTAATCAAAAATGTTATGCTTTGTAAGTCAACCACACGATTTTTGGGGGTTTTGTGATTTTTGGCCTGTTTGGTAATAGCATGATCTGGAGACCTCACCTGGGCACTCTTCCCAGTATCCTGCAAGAGGGTGTCTGTCACTAGCAAAGGGGAAACTAAAAGTCAAGAGAAAGTTGCTTTGGCAGCAGACATCTGCATGTGTGTGTGGAGAGCAAGGGAATAAAAATGGGCTAGGCCAGTGTTCCTCAACATTTTATGCTTTTTTACGAAAAGGGTGCTTAATTAAAAAAAAAAGTACCCCTAGTACCCACAGTTTTCAGACAGTCAAAATTGTTTTCTACCGCTGCAACACATTTGTTTAAACAACTTAATTGTAACTGGCTGGTTGGAAGAAATTGCATATAGGAAGTAAAATCGCCATCATACTTCAGATTGTTCAGAGAGGATAAATAACAAAAAATTAGATGAACATAAATTAAGTCCGATTGTTTATTCATACATACGTATACATATACATACATCAGTGACCAATGATTAATGAAGTTACAAGAAAAAATATAATGCGAAATTTGAGTTTGTTTTGATAAAATCAGATGTTCAAACCTAGGTTTGAACCTGCTGATGGCCACAATGAAATCAATGTTTTTGATATGGTTTCCTATGTACTATCTTCTTCTAAATCTGCAGTTTTATTCTCTGTTTTCACCAGGAATTGGTCCATTTTAAACCCTTTCAGTTGCAATTATAATTATTCAATTAAAATTGTACAAATAGCAATTTTATCACTTATTTCAGATAAGAAGCGTAATATTCCAGAGCCAGGCACCCCCAACTCCCCAATTTAACACAATCCCCCCTCCTCCAGAGCCAGGCACCCCCAGCTCCCTGCTTTAAACCAAACCCCCTCCTTGCTCCAGAGCCAGGCACCTCCTCCCCACCCCTGGCCTTAATCCAGTGTTGGTGACGCACCAGAGCCGACGCTGTCGACACCACCATCACCGCTGCCATGTGCTTGTCCCTCGAAGCGCTGGGGAGGGATGCGTGCACAGAACGGTACACAGTGCTCTTGCAGCCCTGAGTATTTGATTGCTCAAAGAGCCACATACGGCTCCAGCATGCGTCCCTTCCGGACCTCCTGCGTACCCCTAAGGGTACGCATATCACATGTTGAGAAACACAGGGCTGGAGTATGTTTGTCATGTTGCTTTTGGGTCAGCGGCACAACTCCATTGAAGGGAAAAGACAGAGCATGCATGCCGCAAGGCCAGCAGAAACTCCTCATCTAGTTGTGTACATGTTGTTTGAAGGATATACAGTGGGAGACTTGCATTTCTTGAAACTGGCTAATTGCAGATCCTCCTGGCCCATACCTCTTTAAACTGTTTGGAGGCTTGCTTAGTTGCACCCATTGCTGAGAGCTATTTCAAGCAATGTTTCTGTTTCCTGGTGTAGACAAGGCTTTAAAAGTGTCAGATGCCAGAAGAAAGTGCCAACCTCAACAGCTTTGAGGGGAAATATTTTTTGAGGCTTAGATGAATGCATGTTGAGGTTTCTTGCT
The DNA here is from genome assembly GCF_033958435.1 of Carettochelys insculpta. Lineage (NCBI taxonomy): Eukaryota > Metazoa > Chordata > Testudines > Carettochelyidae > Carettochelys > Carettochelys insculpta. The sequence continues at coordinate 66,899,323 of NC_134139.1, read as the reverse complement.
CCCCAAGTGATGCAGTTCCTAACAGCATTCTCTTTCATTTATTGACCAGATATACCTAATGGTTACATTGTGGGTTTTGGTTTTGGGCATCTGAAGAAATAAGTGTTAACAAATGCTGCCAGTGTTTGCCCTGTCCTCTCCTTAACACATTGCAGAAGAAATGTGAAAGATAGGGACTTCTAGGATGAAAAACCCACAAATGGTCTGTCAGTGGGCATGTTGGCAGCAAGTGATAAAGTCTGTAAATCATTTCCACAGGTATTTCTACTTAAAGCCCAAGCAGGGAGATCTGCAATCACAGTGATCTCAGTCAGACTGAAAAAGTTATGGGCTACATTTCTAAAAGTGACCTCTGAGTTTGAGTGCCTCAAGCTTTTGGATTTAGGGACTGATTTTTCAGAGATGATGCACTCCAGTTCCCTTTGACTTAGCAGGGAGTTTGAGATGCAGAGAACGCACATCTTGGGCAGTGGGTGAACTAAGACATGGAGCATTAGGGGCCAGTTTTGAAAATGAGTGGTGATAAGCCAGACTCTCACCCGTGCTGATGAGAAGGGTATTAGTAGCCATCAGAGAGACAGCTATAGTTTCTTGACTGTTGGTACCCTACCATGAATTTAAGCAGCCTAGAGGTTGCTGTAACTTGAAAAAGGAGGCAATGGACTTATAGTTGACCGTACACACCAGCTGTAAACTGGTCATCTGGAGTTGTACCCCCCCTCCCCCTTTCCCATCATGCCCTCAGCTTCCCTCTCAATGTCCTGTATTCTGGAGCGACTGGTGCAGGAGCTGGTACCAATGGCTGTGTACCATTGTAGATTCTCCTTAACTCCTCCACTGGGAGAATTCTCAAGACTAGATTCCAGCCTCTGTGCATGTTAATTAAAGAGGAAAGAATAATAAGAGTGAAAATGATGGCAGAACTTCCTGAAAAATGTGCAGAATGACTTCTTTAGGAAGGTGGGAGTACGCTATGAAAACAAAACATGCATCTGACAAAGTGGGTCTTTGCCCACAAAAGCTTATGCTCCAAAAATTCTGTTAGTCTATAAGGTGCCACAGGACTTTTTTTCTTTTTCTTTTTATGTTGGTGGATACAAACTAATACAGCTACCTCTCTGATACTAGTGAAAAGTTTGGGAACTACTGGTCTAAAGACATTTTACTTCTGACAGCATGAATTCTCCTGGAAATTTCTCCCAAATGACATCACCATAGCCTCACTTTTCTTTGCAAACATTATAGACAGATGCTGAAGCAGTTCCTCAGAGGGCAACCATGTTAGTTTGTAGCTTCACAAATAGCAAACAGTTCTGTAGCACCTTAGAGACTGACAGATTTATTAGATTATGAGCTTTTGTGGGCAAGTGGGTTTTACCTACAAAAGCTCATGACCTAATAAATTTGTGAGTCTCTAAGTTGCTGCCGAAGTGCTTGTTGTGTAAGGAGTTGCTGTTCTCCTTCTGTTCTCTAGTTGGATTTGGTTGTCTCTGACATACAACCCACTGTCCCTGCCCACATGCCATCCCCTTCTGGGCATATTGTTAGCACACTGATCCATGTGCACTCAAGATCCTGCAGTTCTCAGTGTTCTCCCCCCTGGCCCTGTTTTGTTCTTCTAAACAGGATATAGCCCATGATTTTAATACTCCAATTATGGATTTTTGTTTTCTCAGTGAGGAGTGGACTGTATAGTTTTGTGAGATACCCCACCTGGTGAGTTCTTAGCTGCCCAGCTCCCCAGTCTACATGCCTGGCAGCTCCTTGGGTTACCCATTTCTCCAGGTGGCCTGTCTACTCTGCCACCCACAGTCAGTTGGATAACCTGGGAGCTAGCCACAAGCCAACCAGAAATTTTCCCAAAGCATCCACTTCAGGTTTCTTCAAAATGTAATGCTTCTAAAATTTCCATTCCATGAAGAATTTTACCTTTCCAACTTCCCGTTATAATTTAGAACAAATTATCTAACCTGTAAATATATTTAAAAATTGAGGTACCCTGGTTTTTCTACAGGATGGAAATTTTGGTTTCGGCATGGTCCTGTAAAAACTCTGTTTCTAGATCAGGTTTGCAGATTCAGCAGGAGGCATTTTTGAAATCCATTTAGGCCTTGGAGTAGTTCTGGTGGCATTAAAGTTAATGGGAGTTTTATTGCTGACTTCATTGGCAGCGGAGCCAGGCAGCTATTTAAAAAGCTTAGTACAAAGTTCTGATCAGCAGCCAACTTTTTAGGTGTTGGTCTGAATGAAAGCATCAAAATCTTTTGAAGTTTATCCACATTACTAACTGTTTACTGAAAATAACTCAAAAAAGGAATACAAATTTAAGTGCTAGTCAGAAAATCCAGTTGTGATACTTAACCTGGCTTTCTGCTAGAAAGATAAAGAAATGACTTATCCTCCATGCCAAATGTGGACATTGTATATTGGCAGCAGATGACTAGAATTTGTTTTCAAATTCAAATAATAGCTTATAACAGTAATAATATCTTGCCTTCCAGACAGAATTTCCAAAGTGGGCCTGGACAAGGCACAAAATGAAATCATCTACTCCTCTGTTTGTTTCTCTTATCCTACTACATGTTGAATCTCTGTAGTCCGGAATCCCTGGGACCTAACCGGTGCTGAATGAGTGCATTTGCCTGACCATGGGAGGTCAATATTGTCTAATGACATTAACAACACTTTCACTGCTTAGTGCACTCTTAGTTGTAGTTTACCTCTAAATGCCTTCTAAATAACAGCACAGAACACTTAGAGGCAGGACTGGTGGGTGTAAATACAATTTATGGGGCCACACCCAGGTTAAGTGGTCGTACAGCTAACTAAAATCATGCTGGATTATAGAGGTTGCCGGATTAGAGAGTGCTGGACTAGAGAGGTTCAACCTGTGGGATAATAATGCTGTACTCAAAGGGACGTGCAGTGTGTTTAATCCTCAACTAATATATTCTTTAAAGGACGCAAACTCCTGGATGTTTCGAGGATCAAATAATCCCACAGGGTGCATGAAATTTACCTTAGTGTAAGGAATTTGTATTTTTGGGCCTGAACAGAGTCACAGTGCCCCTTTAGCAGTAATTTATTTAGAAAATGATTCATTATACAGTGTAACAGACATTTACCCAAGAATCATTTATCGACCATTGAGCAGTAAAATTAAAGTTCCAATCCATGACATGTATGTTAGTCAGGTAGAAGGGGGATTGAAATATGTGGTGCCTGTTCTTTAGGAAATGCCTGAAGGGACACTGATTCTTGATTTTTGCACCTGCCACGGTATCAGACTCACGTTTATTAACAATAAAAGGAATAACAAGTCTAATGCCTGAGTGAAATAATGTGAAGGCAAGCTTGTCTGAGGTCAGGTTTTCCTGTGCAACTATATCCATAATCCTGCTGAGTGCTAATACTGATGTTACCTTTAGAAAGAGTGATTTCCCCCCATATTCTTTTGACAACCATGAGACTGTCTATTGCTGCCCGATGGCATAATCCTCAAATTTCTTGTACAACCCTCTGATGGGATGGTCTTAATAATGCGGGGGGGGAAAACCAAACCCTACCAATGGAAAAAAAAAAACCCAAACAAACACTTTAATTGGGTTCCTGGGCATCTTTATCATATTTAGTGCCTCGAATGTTTATGCCTCCAAGCCAGAGAGGTTACTTTCTTCTCACCCCTGGTGAGAATTTATTTAGTTACAGCCTTCGTTTTTGCGTGTGTTGATAGTTATTGTTCACAATTTAGTTGTGTTTTCTAATTTGTGTATTCTAAATTCACATATAAAGTTGGTGGAGTTGCCTCTGGCATGCATTTGTCCCACCAATTTTAATATGCTGTTTTGTTTTGGTTTTTCATTGGACAAAATGCACTTGAGGAAGAAATGATTTCTTATATGCTTTTTTTACTTTATGTACATATCCATGAAAAGATTTTGTTCTTAGTGTCGGGGGACTCTGCCAGATAGCAAGCAAATATTGGCTGTCTCCCCATGACCTCTGTCAATAACTTAAATGTTTTCCTACCTGATTATACAACAATGCTGAAAGTAACTCAAACATCTGGTTAACCTATTTAAAGCCTTTATGCACAGCATGGTAGAAGCACAGTCTGGCTTCTGTGTGTAGCAATGGGCTTTGCACCATGTTTCTGAACTGTAAGGTCCATACTTAAAATTTCATTCTGTATATTAGTCCCTTGTTGGTTGCTTTTATTACAGTTGAAAAACCCATAGGCGTAGATGACCAAATTCGTCCGTGCTGCAATTCTTGTGCCAGAGTTAACATAAGCATAGTTTGTGTAGAAAAGCAACATCCAATTGCAAAAAAGGCCTTCAGAGATGATTAATCTTTCAACAAAACTGCAGTCTTTGTGATTTGCTAACCAGGATTTTTCAGGGATGTATGTTCCTAAATCCCTTGGCTATTTTTGCATGTTGCACCTTAGAGCATCTGATGAGTGTCGTCTTTTTTTTCCCATTCCAGTTGTCCTCAGTCGCCATGTTAAGGCACTAGTAGGTCCAACTGGACCCTCACATGTACATCGTACAACCCTACTGATTTCAATGGGTTTGCATAGGGGGAAATTGTGACTGGTCTGTCCTTCTGATTTCTAGTGGTGCTTTTTTCTTGATGCTGCCGTACTTACTGCATCAAGACTCTAAATGTGCTAATTTGAGGAAAAAGGGAAAAGCAAAGCTATGCCCTCCTTCCCCAACTCCACACCCTGCAATCCAACTGTCCCTTGAAATGGATACATGCATTGAGAAAAATGGCTAGCAACAGATTTAATAATCCCTCTGCACCTGTTACATAAGGCTCCAAGTGTTTAGTCTTAGATTTTACTCTAAGGGCAGAGAAAATAAAAGTGGACAGCATTAATCTTCTGACTTCCAGTACAGTCAGGACTGCCAAGCACAAGGCAGATGACCTCAGGATGATTTACTGTTTTGCATCTTTCTTACTTCCCCTAAAGCTTGACGCAAGAGAAGATCTGATTTATGGAGTCTATATCTTGGATCACTGAGGAAGGGAGGGAGGGAGCAAGCTGATGTGGCTGCCCTATCTGCAGCAGTAAATTCGAACAACTCTAGACGGGGTTTTTGTTTTTGTTTTGGGTTGTTTTTTTTTTTTCCTCTCACCTCCCTCTTTAAACACGCACACACGCACGCATGCACACACACACACACACACAACACCGGATTGTTTTCGGTTTAGTAGCTTATAAAGCTACAGTAAAAAGACCATTTCCATATACCTAGAAATCCAGAGTTCTGGTCAGTATTCCCTGTAAGCTCTGTGCTTGTGTGGACATTCAGGAAAGATTCAGAGGCTGTCCAGCTGATTAGCAGAGCACATAAAGATAGGCTTTTTGTTTATATTAATGGTGCACATTTGCACATCTCAGTGCACATAAATTTATTCTGCACATGGATTGAAAAATCCATACTTATTGGAAGAGATTAGAGGGCACAAAGGTTCTGATCCTCTAACTCTGATCACTGCCTTCCTAGTTTGAGATGTACTAAAGGTAATGACCATTATAACGCTGTCCTAGTAGCTGTGTAGTTACAGCTGTGATTTGCCACATCTGAAGAGTTATCTTAAGTTTTCAATGTAGAACAGCCCTATATTAGTACAGCTACATCTTTCAGAAGCATGAAAAAGCCACACTGAGGGATGCCCACCTAACCCCAGTGTAGATGGCTGCCTCAGGGAGAGTGGATTAACTACAGCAATGGAAGGATTCCTTCATTTGTGTCAGTGGTGGAGCTGTGCCTTTGCAGCATTTTAAGCATAAGCAGGCCAGTATCATTAATGTTTTCTGAGGAGAACAACCCATTTAACAGCCAGATGGCTTTCCACTGAAACGGCTAGTGGAGAACTGGTGACCCCTTGAAATGGTAAAGTTCTCGTATATATTTAAAAAAGCATGTATTAGCCAGTCTACTGCCAGCTTAGCTTGTATCTGTCTCTCCAACATGGTTTTAAAATGTAAAAGGGTAACTCAGAAGGCAGGCCTTCAGCTGACCAAGCCATGGGCAGAGCCCAGTGTGATAAGGAGCCTCTAAACTGGTCCATTCCAAAATCTGGCAGGAGGAAGTAGAGGTGATGGTGGTCGTGGTGGGGCCCATTTTGTGACTGTTAGCCCAGTGGTAAGAATACACAATGACTGTTCCATTGTAGGTAAATACTTCATTAGTCTTTTGACCAGTGTAATGGAGGGGTGGCCAACCCTTTTTCACTGGGGGCCACATGGTAATTGTTTATATGTTCTGGGGACCGAATACAAAATAGCTCCAAACCTGCCCCCCCTTTCCCCAGGTTTATCCCTCTCAGCCCCAAATACGCCCTGCCATCTGCAATTTACTGAATCGATGAACAGAAAAAAAATAGTTTGGGTCCAGCAGAATGTTTTATTAATTTTGATACTTGTTGCTTGAATTTCAACCGTGTTTATTTTTTAAAAAAATATGGGCATTTCACTCAAATTCGCAAAGTCCTTTTGACCTGGGAAACCAGATTTTTTTTCTGCAAAATGGAATGTTTCAATAATATCAAAACTTTTTTAACATTAATTTCTTGACTAAAGAAAAATCAAAGCTGATCCTTTTCCACAGTTCTGCTGAATCAACATGTTTTGCTGGGAGAACAGCTGCTGAAAAATTTTCATCTAGTTTTACCCATGCTTGCAGCTTTGAAACTGTGGGGAGGAAACCAAGGCAAAAACTGTACAGCTGTTTCACATGACGGTTCATAAAATCTGAATGGAGTCCATCAAGAGCCCTTTTTATAGTAAAAGACCATTTTTGTTCAGTTACTATGTCATCTGGTTCCTGTCTCTGGGAAATCCAGAGAATCCACGGGAACCAACCAGCCTGCCATCTGGTACAGTCAGAGCAACCCCACCACATGGATGAATTCCATGGACAAGCACTGGGTACTTCATTTAGATGGCTGCAATGCATATAAAGTGCCTGTGTGTGGGTGTGGGTGTGTGTGTGCGTGCGCGCGCCTGTGCTAGGATTGGGAAGGGGTCAAATCAGAATCAGCGAAGTTTAGGTAACACAAGTGATGGGAATTTTGGTGAAAAGCTCTGGATTAAGATTCCTTTTGTTCACCTGTGTGAAGAGTGAGCTGATAAGATAGCAACACCTGAGTCAATAGGATTAATCAGTGCCTCACAAAGTGTAATAGAATATACACCAGCCACGGCTAAGGTGAGAGGAGTTTGCACGTTCCATGAAAGCTAAAAACATGGTGGTATCTTTCCCAGGTGAGTTCAAAGCATGGGGTTGATAAATTAACTTAAAGCAAAATGTATTTTGAGGCACAAAGGCCAATGTTACACAGTTTGCTTTAATGACTCAGGAGGCAGGTTTTGCCTCTGCCACTTCCAGTTTGACCACATTTGTCATTGGAATGCTACAATTTATCTTTTCCTCTTTGGCAAGAGTTTAGCTAAACCATTATGTGAACTTGTTTCATACTCTAAGATGAGGTTACCTAGGTCTGGGTTTGCTACTCCTAGCAGTCACACCCAAAACAATGCAAGGCAAAATCTTTTTGAGAATAAGCTTTTTGGTGTGGGAGCCATCTTAATTTTGTGTCTTCTTTGATGAAAAACATGTTGTCACTTAACTTTGATAGAAAAGGAGAGGATTCTGAGAGCCTGATCTTTTTCTATAACCAGAAATGGGCTTAAGTCACCCAGTTCCAGTGTGGGTCTTGACCCCAACTTTTCTTCACATTTGGATGTATGCAAATTAAAGGTTGCAATCTAGAACCCTTGCAAATGACAGGCTCATAAAGTTTGAGGGTAAAATAATCAGAAGTGCCCAAGGCCAAGGTTTCCAAAGGTACTTAGTTGTTCACCACCTTTGAAAATCTGGCCCTGAGTGATTTAGTAATGAGTTTCATTTTTCAAAAGTGGCTTTGGCCCAGATTTCCAATGGTATTTAGGCATTGCTGTGCATAGCACTGAAACAGCTAATTCATTTAGGAGGCAAACTGGAATTTTTGAAAATGACAGGCTCTTAGAAGCCTGAGGCTGTGTCTACACTACAAAAATAACTGTGAAGTTGCTTGTTTTGAAGTACAACTTCAAAGCAAGCAACTTCGAACTAGAGCATCCACACACCACCCTACTTTGAAGTTAAACTTCGAAGTAGGGCACTACTCCATTTCTGGGAATGGAATAAGGACTTAAAAGTTGGGCTCCCATCTGGCCATTTGTGTATTATATTTTACCTCCTGCCTCTCAGCAACATCTCTGAGATATGTCATCTCCTTGTCACTTGCCTTAACTACTAAGACCTTAAGACTCCAACTTTCAGTAGAAATACATAACTCCTTTAACGTTAGCCATACATATATTTCACAATATTTATGGTGACCAGCAGGCTACTGGCTCTCAGTGGAGAACTCACATGCCACCCTTTGGTGAACAGTTATGTGTATATCTGACCTGGGGATCTCTGTGTAATCCTGGGCACCCCCAGAGTTCTGCAACAATTGGTATCAAGGGGGTCCCTTGGTCAGAGACATCTCTCTGCAGGCTGGGTGCAGGTATTTCCAATAGGGTAGTTTAAGCTAGCTCAGTAGGCTAGCTTTTTGTGGATCCCCATCTCTCTTCACACTTTGTACGTGTAGCCTGTGTATACATGTAGCCTAGCTTAGAGCTGTGAATTCCATTTGGCAGAAGAATACCTGCGGTGTCTCCTTTAGTGAATCTAGCCGTTTTGAGTTTGTCGTATTGACCCACATTGAAACTTTGCCTTCTATGTGACTAGGTCACTTCTGAAAATTTTACATGTGGTCTGGATGCGAATTTCCTATAATTCAGGGAGGCAGATTTCATATCTGGGGCTGTGTTTATACTGGAGGGTTCTGTTGACAAAACAGCTGCTTTATCAACAAAGCCTGGAGGAGCACCCAGATTACCAAGTGTGTTCTGTTGACAGTAAATCGACAGAGCAGAATGCAGCACTTCTATCAACAGCTGCACCCCGCTCCACACAAAGAATGCCTCTGTCGACAGACAGCTGCAACAAAAGGCGGGTCTGGACGTTTTGAGGGGGCCTTCTGTCAATAGAGAAGGCCTCCAGGGTGCCATGCAGGTGCCCCGGGGGACACTTGTTCACAGCAATCAGCGCTCTATTGTTCCTGCCTCTGGCCCTTCCTAAAGCCTCAGGGAGCCCAGGAAACCCTGTAGCAGGAAGGTAAGAGCATGGAAGCAGCAGAGCTACAGGCTGCAGTCCCCCACACCGTCACAGCAATTCCTTTCCTGAGAGCATTGCCGGATGGCAGAAAGCCAGGCACGCCGAGACCCCCTTGGGCCCTCGAGGAAACAGACCGAGGTGTCCTATGATCCACTCCAGGGGACCAAGAGGCAGACCCCCTCCTGGACCAGGGCTGAGGTCCAGGCCCTGTTGGACCTGTAGGGGGAGGAGGAGATGCTACAGGCATCAAGCCAAGTGGCAGAACATACCCATATACAGCCAGATAGCACAGCCTTGGCCAAAAGGGGCCACCCCTACCCCCGATCCATGGAGCAGGTGCAGGCCAAAGTCAAGGAGCTCAGGCAGGGCTACATCAGGGCCTAGGACACTGCCTGATGCTCCAGGGCAGGACTTGCCACCTTCCCCTATTACATGGAGCTCCATGACATCCTGGGGAAGGAACACATCACACAGGTTGGAGACATGTACCATTGACATGGCACTGGAGGCCCCACAACAGCAGCGGGAGCACCATCACCAGGAGGAGGGGGCCTCTGAGCCTCAACCCCTGCAAGAGCCAGAGGCAGGCAGAGCCTCAGAGGTCAGCACCAGCATCCTGGTCATCACCTTGGAGCTGCTCCCCACCAACCAGGCCACCTCCTGTGAGTGCTGGTGAGTATTCCATGCATCACACACCTCAGAGCATGGGAGGCGGGTGCAGGCAGGGGGTGCTGTGAGCATCTCATGGCCAGCTTGGGCAGGACATTGCACTGTGGTCCCAGCATGTGGAAGCATGTGCAAGGTAGCATGTGCCACTCAGACCCAGCAGACAGCCCCCCAGGCACAAGCGCCAGCCTGATGCCAGCCTCCTGGGAAGCCAGGTGAGCCCCAGGCCCTGGGGGTCCCTGCCAGCACCTGCCATGGCAGAAAGCAGGCTAGCCACAATGTTGATGGCCTGACCTCAGACACACCAAAGAGTGCAGCATGCAGGCATGCCCGCAATTGAGAGGCAGCAGCCATTGCCGTGGACAGCTCTGCAAGCTGCAGGTGTTGGGAGGGGGCTCCAGGGAGGGCCAGGCTGCTACCAGCTCACCTGCCACGCATTTGTGGACCCCTTTGGCTGCTACCCAAGACCCAGCCACAGCCCCAATGCCTCCAGACCTCCCCCTGCTCTAGGCCCCAACTCAGCCCCTATGGGTGCCCCAAACTCATGGCAGGAGGGGATCCCGAGGCCAATGCCGCTCAGGTCCCACTTCCCCTCAGGTTCGCACCCCCCAATCCATGTTTTGAGGTCCCCTCAGTCCTTGTCCTAAGTCTTCTCCACTGTGAATAGTTCACTGCACTGTACTGCTTGTAAATAGTTTTTTATTGCACCATTTGTTTTTGCACTGTTTTTTCTTTGGTTCGGTAAATAGTTATTTGAGCACCACATCTGCGTCCCTCTTCATTGGGCAGGGGTGGCGAAGAGGTGAGGGGGCAAAGGGAGAGGTTGTGATGGGGACAGGGTAGGCCTGTGGGCCTGATGCCCCTGCTGGGGGTGCCCGGGGAAGACTACTGGGGCCCATGGTAGAAGTTCTTCAGGGCCTCACAGATCTACACCCTGCCCTAATGGGCCTGGCCAATTGGAGCTGTGCCTGGCTGCTCATACTCACGGCAGGTGTCCGGCCCCCACCCCATGAGGAATTTCTCCCTCTTCCCTTCCACTATGTGGCCGCAGCTTGGGGAAGTTGTGCTCACCCACATCCAAGCAGATGAGCAGGTACCTAAGTGTGCCTTGAGGTGGCTGAAGACACACTCAGGCTGCATCCTGGCCTGTCTGAGATGGGCACTGAAGAGTTCCAGGCTAGGGTTCAGCTGACAGGTGTAGGGCTTCGTGAACCAGGCCATGAGGGGAGTAGGCTGTATTCCCCATGATGCACAGTGGCATCTGCACATCCCCAACTGCCAGATTATGGTGGGGGATGAATATGCCCACCTTCATCCTCCAGCACAGGCTGGAGATGTGAAACATACGGGCGTCATGTGCCCAGGCCGGCCACCCAATGCAAATATTTGTAAACTGGTCATGGTGGTTGACCAGGGCATTCAGCACCATTGAGAAGTATCTCTTTTGGTTTATATATTTGGGTGTGCTACGCTCTGGGTCATGGATTGGGATGTGGTCCCCTTGATACCCCAGATGCAGTTTGGGAACCGCAGGGCAGTGAATCCAGCTATGACTGTATTCATGTCTCCTATACGGATGACCCTCACAGCAGGATGGTGTTTGATGACTGTCAGGACCTGCAGAGGCAGGGGACTGAACACACACATCAGAGAATGAGGGAGGGAGTCCTTCCCTCCCACACACCCCAACCCCACCGCTTGCACCCCAACCCCACCCCCTTCGGCGCCCCGGTGCTGGGACTGCATCCTGAGAGTGCCTTACCTCCATGAGGAGGGCCCCGATGCTTGACTTCCCCACACCAAACTGGTTTCCCCCTGAGCCGTAGCTGTCGGGGTGGTGAGCTTCAAGAGGGCAACTGTGACCCTCTTCTCCATGGAGATGGCTGACCTCAGCCAGGTGTCCTATCTGTGGAGGGCAGGGGTGAGCCAGGCACTGAGCTCCAGGAAGGTGTCCTGCCCCATGTGGAAGTTTTGGAGCCACTGCTGATTGTCCCACTGCCTTATGTCCCACCAGTCGGAACTGATGCAGTGCCTCTACATCCACCTGTGTACCTGGCGGGTGGGCACAGGTGTGACCATCCAGCAGCAACAGTGTACGCCTCAAAGGTGGTGTCAGGCTCGCCCCCCATAAGGAAGATGAGGACGGTCATCAGGAGGTGCGGCAGGTGCTGAAGAACCTCTGTGTGGGGCCAGCACAAGCCCAGGGGCTGTTCTGGCACCATGGCTCACTGGAAGGAGCTGTGTCTCCCAGGGAGAGCTGAAGCCCTGCTGTAGCAGTTGTGCTGTCCCTCATGGAGGTAGGCACGCCTCAGCATGGATAGGGAGCTGGTGTCTGGAGAGGTCAAATGCTGACCTACGACCTTGTCTGCTGTGGTTCCAGGTGGCTGTTTTGTTGGGAGAGTGGCCAGGCAGTCTGTCTGCTCCTGTCGACAGGGCAGACAGAAAGAGTGATCCGTTCTGCAGCCTGGATCCCATCTGTCGACAGAAGTTTTGTCAGAAGAGATCTGCCAACAAAAACGTCTGTTGACAGATCACTCTAATGTAGACATAGCCAGGGTTCTGATTCAGGCTCCTCTCTTCTACTAACCTAAAGTGCAATTCTCAAATCCCCAAAAACTATGCGTATTTTTTTCCTCCTAACAAATAGCTACTCTTAAACCCCAAACACATTATACAGTGTTAGCTCCAAGGGACAATATTCTAAATAAAAACAGATCTTTCCTTTTTTCTTTGTGCCAGCTCTTTGTTTAAAAGTACAGTGGTTACTCACATTTATACCAGATGTTCACGGAAACAAAAGTCCTTTTCAATTTACAGCAAAATCTGGTTTTATCCCTTGCTGGCTTTGTATCTGTCAAGCACATAAACACTGAAAGGGCTGTAAACAAATGTGCCACAGCAGTGAATATACCTCCTTGAAAGTGCGTGTTTGGCTGTCCAGTCACAGCTGAAGCCTACCGAGTGCTCCCCCACTACGTTACAGCTTTTGAAATTTTATATAATGTGCTATAAAGCAAACCCCATTATACTAGAATTTGATAGTCTCATGCTGGGTCTAGAGTCTTACGGCACATGTCCAGATACAGAGGCTGAAATTCAAGTGAAAACTCTGTCTTTTGAAGCATGTGTATATACTTCACTTTGACCATGCATGTGCTTCTGAGGACTGAATTAACTGTCTGAATATGTCGGCTAAGATGATGCGGGAATTCAAGTTTTGTTTTTTAATTTTTAAAATTAACGTTTTCCCTGGTTGGCTCCTAGCAAATCTGAATGCTACACCCTCGCTGGGTCTACACTTGCCCCCAACTTCAAAGGGGACATGGTCTTCAGGGTGATGGGAGATTACTAATGAAGTGCTGCGATGCATGTGCAGCACTTCATTAGGCTAATTATCCCCCACGGCAACTTCGGAGTGCCTTTACTCCCCAAAAATTCTACTTTGAAGTGCCTTTACTCCCCAAAATCTTGGGGAGTAAAGGCACTTCAAAGTAGCGCCAGTGGCTACACACATGCTGGCACCTAGAAGTTTGACACTTTAATGTTGCCATGGGAGAATTTGCTTAATGAAGTCCTGTGTATTCACTGCAGCACTTCATTAGTAATCTCCCATCGCCCTGATTAACATGCTCCCTTCGAAGCTGGGGGCAAGTGTAGACAAGCCCCCTGTGAAGCATTCCTCTCAAGCTAAAAAGCAACAAGAAAGTCTCATGTGCCAGACTCTGCACCTGAAAAGTCTTTGACTGAGTTGCAGCCAGTGTGGACCAGTCAGGCTTTTCTTTTAGCTATTCACGAACCAATTAAAGGATCCTTATTTCAAGGAAGCTGCTTCATCCATAGGGTTCTTACTTCACTGATTTGGAAATTCAGAGAACCTCTACAAGGCAGAACCAAATAAGAGAGTAGAAGCCTTAATTATAGTGGGTTTTATGGCAGACATGAGACAACTGGTATCTTTAATATCTTCACTTGAAGGACTGATCCCACTCATAGAACCCTGTGATAATCTTCAGGCTGCCTCTTTTATCTCTGTAGTCTTTGAATTGCAACAGCATGGCATCATGTTGGTCCCTAACCTCAGTGGATGTAACAATAAAACTGACAGTCTGCCAAAACAATATCAATAAGCTGTCCATGGAGACTTAACAGTTGGCAGTGACAGCTAGGTCATTGTTGGAGCTGAATCCCATTTTAAAAGAGCAACAGCCGTGTACGCTGTGAAATAATAGTCCTATAGAACAAATTTGTGAAGTCCAAAAATGGTGGGATCAGAACATTCAGGCTTGTTTAACGAGAGAATATAAATGAGGCATATTGGCAACTCTACAGCCAAAAAGAAATAATCCTAATGGCAAGTTGAAATGGATCTGGACTAAAACTCTAGACTTCTCCCTCCCTAATCTTTAGCATCTTAGGGTCCTGATCTAATTTATACTTCTCAGCCCTTCCCTAGAGTAAATGTAGAGTAGTTAATTGTGTAGGGTGGACATGTCAAGCCAAAGGGCATGTGCTGATCCCTGCCCTTCTCATAGGCTATGTCTACACGTGCCCCAAACTTCGAAATGGCCACGCAAATGGCCATTTCGAAGTTTACTAATGAAGCGCTGAAATGCATATTCAGTGCTTCATTAGCATGCGGGCTGCAGCGGTGCTTCGAAGTTGACGCTCCTTGCCGCTGCGTGGCGCATCCAGATGGGGCTCCTTTTCGAAAGAACGCCTCCTACTTCGAAGTCCCCTTATTCCCATCAGCTCATGGGAATAAGGGGACTTCGAAGTAGGCGGAGTCCTTTCAAAAAGAAGCCCTGTCTGGATGCACTGCGCGGCAGCAAGGAGCGTCAATTTCGAAGCGCCGCTGCCGCCCGCATGCTAATGAAGCGCTGAATATGCATTTCCGCACTTCATTAGTAAACTTCGAAATGGCCATTTGCGTGGCCATTTCAAAGTTTGGGGCACGTGTAGACACGGCCATAGAGAGGCAACTGAATGGCGGCTGCAGGGAGGTGGCATCTCCTTTTGTTAAGAAGTCTCACCTGCAAACTCTCCCTTGGTTTGAGCAAGAGGAGGAGGAGAATCTCATATCCTCTAGCCCACTGATTAGGGCAGGGCAGAGCAAACTTTTTACATGAGGCCTCCCTCTTCACAATTAGCAGGGCTCCTCAAGCTGTCTAATGCAATCCAGACCAATGGGAATTTTGGTTGTGTTCGTATGGAAAAACCCTTTTTCGGCAAGTGGAACAAAATAAGTCTGTAGAATGTAAAAATTTTATTAATCAGTATATAAATGTGAATACACAGACATAAAAACAGTAACATATTTCAACATTATGAATGTGATGGATGAGCTTGAGACCCAGCTGCCCATCATGCTGCTCCCCTCCTATGAAGCTTCATGCCCTGTGCTGTGCTTGCCCCTGGGTTAGAGTACTATCCTGGTTCCAGTCCTGCCTCTTCCTGCAGGAGTGAAGGGATTCAAGCCAGACTCTCAGGAAAACACGCCAGCCGCACGGCTATGCACTAGTCAGAGGTTTGGCTCCCTCGTTCTCTGCTGTGGAGAAAATAATTTTTAAAAGTGATTGGGTCCCTGCATCCTCTGTTTCCCACCTCCCAGGTAGGCCTCCAGCTTCCACGATTCAGAGTCATGTCCAAGTTTCTCTCACTCTCCTCAGTGGTCTTTTATTATTTATCCATAGCAGTACAGCTTCTCCCAGAGAGCCTGAGGGAGCTCTACATCAAAACGTGCTATTTCCCAAAGGTTAGAGCACTCACCAGAGAGGCGGGAGATCCCTATTCAAACCCTCTCAAGGCCTCAGGCAGAGCTGAGGCTTGAACCCAGTTGTCTTTCCCAGCCCAGGTGAGTACCATGCATCCCTCTTCCCCTGCCCTTCAGGCTATTTTGTGAGCTCATCTGTAGGGACCCAATTTGGTAGGCAAGCTCAGAGCATGTTTGCTGGAATGCATCCCACAGGCAAATTAGGCAGAGGAGCACTTGTCCGTGCCTTTCTCTGGGGCTAAGGTGTCTGGACACCTGGCATGGAGCTGCAGTGTGCATGTCCAGAGGTGAAACACAGGCACTTTGTATATTTTTATTACACAAGTTTAGGAATTTGGCAAGTTTAGGTCCCTGCATGGCTAAGGAACAGTTCAGCAGGGGCTTTGTGAATTGGTGTGGTCTGATGCCAGGATATGAGCCCCTGTAGGGGGAGGGACAGCTCAGTAGCTTGAGCATTGGCTTGCTAAACCCAGGGTTGTGAGCTCAGTCCTTGAGGAGGCCATTTAGGGGTCTGGGGCAAATAAAAAAAGAAGGTGGGGGATGGAGTTTGGTCCAGCCAAGAGGGCAGGTGACTGGACTCAATGACCTCCCACAGTCCCTTCCAGCTCTCTGAGACATGTATCTCCTCTTGTGTACTGAGCCTATTGTTCCTGACTTGTGAAAATAGTTCTTATTTTGCAGTGTAACTCATGTAACATACCAGAATCATGTACAGGGCCACCCATGGGGGATGAAGGGAGGGAGCCGCAGCAGCCCCAGAGCCTGGCAAGTTACAAGGCCCCGGGGCTCCTAGCCACTGCTGCTTGTACTGCAGCTGCAGCATCAGTTGGTGCTGTGGGCCCTTTAAAATTGCTGCAGGAGCCCCTGGGCAGGAGGTCTGGGCAGAGCAGGAGGGCTGGCTTTGGGAGAGCAGTTGTCAGCCTGCACCTTCAGCCTGAAGCCCCACCCCTGCCCTTTGTTCCCCCAACATTTCCCAGGGGCCCTGGTCACGTATATTGTAATAACTCTGATGGGCTCTTCATACTGGAATGTTTCTAGTACTGAAATATACCTTATGATATATAGGCTCAAATCAGATTCAAATCACAGGGACCAGAAGGATCAACCAATCTGACCCGCATGTATATGTTCATCTTCAGCCCTTTCTGCCTGGACATGCATTGAAAGGTGACCACAAGGCAGATTCAGCAATACAAAATATTCATGTGTTGGTTTGGGTCCAATTTCTAACTGTTATTACCTATAATCTTTTCCTTTGGGCACTTGCTATAAAACCTTTATGGAATCAAAGAATCATAGAATCCTAGGGCTGGAAAGGACTTCAGGAGGTCATCAAGTCCAGCCCCCTGCTTCAAGCAGGATCAACCCCAACTAAATCATCCCAGACAGGACTTTGTCAAGCCGGGACTTAAAAACCTCCAGGGACGGAGATTCCACCACCTCTCTTGGTAGGGCATTCCAGTGCTTCACCACTCTCCTGGTGAAGTAGTTTTTCCGAATATCCAACTTACACCTCTCCCTCTGTAACTTCAGACCATTGCTCCTTGTTCTGCCGCCTGTCATCACTGAGAACAGCTTCTCTCCATTCTCTTTAGAGCCACGCCCTTTAAGGAAATTGAAGTCTCGTATCAAATTGCCCCTCAGCCTTCTCTTCTGAAAACTAAATAAACCCAAATCCCTCAGCCTCTCCTCATAGGTCATGTGCTCCAGCTCCCTAATCATTTTCTTTGCCCTCTGCTGAACCTGCTCCAATGCATCCACATCCTTTCTATACTGGGGGGCCCAGAACTGGACACAATACTCCAGATGAGGCCTCACCAGTTCCAAGTGGAGGGGCATACTAGCTTCTCTAGATCTGCTGAAAAGGCTTCTCCTAATGCATCCCAATATGCGGTTAGCCTTCTTGGCTGCAAGGTCACCCTGTTGATTCATAGCTAGCTTCTCATCCACTGTAATCTCCAGATCCCTTTCAGCTGCACTGCTACTTAGCCAATCAGTTCCCAGCCTGTGACAATACTTGGGATTCTTCTGTCCCAAGTGCAGGACTCTGCACTTTTCCTTGTTGAACTTCATTAGGTTTCTTTTGGCCCAGTCGTCCAATTTATCTAGGTCTCTCTGAACCCTATCTCTTCCCTCCAATGTATCTACCTGTCCCCCAGCTTAGTTTCATCTGCAAATTTGCTGAGGGTGCAATCCATCCCCTCATCCAGGTCATTAATAAAGATGTTGAACAAGCACAGGTTTTCTCGGGTACCTTCTATTGAAGTGAAGGGAGAACTGCTAGAAAATATAGAGCATTTCCCAGACCTTGGAAGTCATCTTTCTGCTAAAGTCCACATTGATGTGGAACTCCAGCACTGCTTTTGCCCGCCTAAGACAAAGGGTCTTCAAGAATTGGTACATCTAGGCCAAGACAAAGCTCCTTGTATACCATGCAGTGGTTGTTCCAGTGCTACCGTACGCCTGTGAAACCTAGGTAACCTACAAGCATCATTTGAAGGCACTTGAACAATATAATCAACGCTGCCTCAGGAGAATCCTAATACCTCTTGGGAGGATAGGCGCACAAACACTAGCATCCTGAAATAATTGAACATGACCAGCACTGAAGCCACTATCATTCACAAACAACTTCCTTGGACTGGGCACATGGTTCCGATGTCTGATCAGCTCTTCTCAAAACAGATTCTGTTTTCAGAGTTGGAGGAGAGACAGAGGAGCTCTGGGGGCCGGAGAAAGTGATTTAAGGACATGCTGAAAGCACACATGAAAAAGTGCAGCATCAGTGTTGACACTGGCCCAAAATCCCAGTGGAGTCCGGTAATCTGTGAGAGGGTGGCACAGTTTGAGTGATCCTGCCACAGCTCAGACAAGGAGAGGTGGAGAAGGAGAAAAGAGCAGCAGAAACTTCCCTCCACCCTTCCAAAAGCTACCAACACCTGCCCCTTCTGTGATCAGACCTGCGGCTCTGCAATCAGGCTAGTCAGCCATCAATGGACCTACAAATAGAAGGGTGACATGTAGATTCCTACTCGTTATCGAGTGCCCAAGAAGAGAAGAGAAGAGAGACTCCTGAACTGGCTGGGGTGGTTTTTCGAATTTTCCCTTCAGGTCTGCTTCCTCCTTCCCTCTTGCTTTGTTTCCTCGGAGAGATTTTTTTTTTTACCCTTGCTAGAGAGTCATTTGTGCAAGCTGTCAGAGTGAGTCACTAGAGCAGCTTTTCCCCAACACACTTAAAGCCTGGTATCCTGTCACACATTTGTTCCCCAGAGCAACATGCAGGATGCGCTCTGATTTTTGTTTTTGTTTTTTTTTTAATGTGAGTTTCAGCTTCAGAACTCCCTCCTCACTGCTAGAAGACCAAGACATCCTTCTGCCCCTGATATCTTCCTTTACAGAAAAGTCTTGTAAGATAATAGAGATGAAATCACAAGGGGGTCTATAAAAATTAGTCTAAAAATCCTACGGAAGGTAATTTTTGCACTCCACTGTAACAGGGCAGCAGGTCTCTTTCGGGAAACCAGATCCAATGCTGAATAGTAACATATTCAGGCTTCAGTGCTGGTCATGTTCAATTATTTCAGGATGCTAGTGTTTGTGCGCCTATTCTCCCAAGAGGTATTTAGGATTCTCCTGAGGCAGCGTTGATTATATTGTTCAAGTGCCTTCAAATTATGCTTGTAGGTTACCTAGGTTTCACAGGCGTACGGTAGCACTGGAACAACCACTGCATGGTATACAAGGAGCTTTGTCTTGGCCTAGATATACCAATTCTTGAAGACCCTTTGTCTTAGGCGGGCAAAAGCAGAGCTGGAGGTCCACATCAATGTGGACTTTAGCAGAAAGATGACTTCCAAGGTCTGGGAAATGCTCTAACAATATTATTATGAATATTTTCATATTCAAATTTGACACATTAACACATGATTTGAACCGGGATGCAAATTTTCTGGGACATTATAGGGGTTCTTTGGCATACTTGGCTTAATCTAATTCTTAAACCTTCCCCTCCCCCAGCCCCTCTGCTCTCTGATTTGCTCACCTTGATAATTTTTTTTTTGTGATTTGTCAAATTTGATTACTGTTTTGGTTCTCTGTGCCTTAAATATTGAGTCTGTTCTGGTATGGCTATGATCTGAAGAAGTGGGTCTGTCCCACGAAAGCTCACCTAATAAATTATTTTGTTAGTCTTTAAAGCGCTACTTGACTGCTTTTTTGTTTAGATCCAATGCTGTTATTCTAATCCAGCGTTGCCCTAGTTGGGTGCAATGAGGCTGATGGAGTGGCCCCTGGGAATTGTAAATGGGAGACAGCCAAAGGGCACAAGAGAGCTTAGAACCTAGAGGGCTCAGGGTGTGAGTATGTGTTGGAACATAGAGTTTTTCAGAGTGGCTGGGGGAGCTCAGGAGCAGAGCTGGGCTGAGAACTTCAGAAAGGGGGTTGCCCCATCCAGAGAGTGTTGTGAGAATTTCCCGGAGAGCACTGGATCCAGATCCAAGTGTTGAAATCACAAGGCAGGAAGGCAGTTGGGGTAGTGGGAGGAATGTCACCTACAAACTTTCCCAGGTGTGACAGCCATGGCCAAAGGGGAGTGAAAGCTCAGAGCAGTGAGGGGAAGCAGGGTACTTTGCTGGCTCTCTCAGTCCAAGAGCTGTAGACTGGAGAATGATGGAGGGATGAGCCTGCAGTCTCTGGGCGAGAGCTGGAGCCATACGTAGGAAAGAAACAAGATGGAGAAGCAGCCTAGCTAGAGGGGCTGGAGTGAGATATGGTATGAAACCCTTGAGCTGGGGGTGTTGATTGAATGCTCTGCTTGGGTTGGGCTGGTGAAATCTGGCTTGTGACTGTGAGACTTAGTAGGTGATGAACTCCATACAGGGCTAGTAATGTGGAGTTACTATGGACTCTGGAAGAAAAGGGGAACTGAGGCAGGTGCATTGGTTGTGCTGTGGCCTGCCACAAGAAGACATCTCATGAATGGCTGCCAGAATACCCATGGGTGGGAAACTGTGAGTAGGTGATCCACCCTTAGGAAAAGGTTGAACTGTGATGGCCTGGGAAAAGGAAACGGGGGCAGCGACTACTTGCAAGGCCACAAAGGTGTGTAGGGAGGAAATTATGCTATACACGCACATATCACAGACATGCTCTGCGTCAGGCCAACCTTGGACACAGGTCAGACAGCCTGAAATTCATGGGACTCAAGAAGAGGAGAATAATGGAATCCATTTTTGTGATGGCGATTATAGAACTGTTCTCCTACTGCTCCTGCATGAATTTGAGATCCTGAGCATTCCACTATGTCTACAAATGAACAACATGAAGGAAGAAGCCAGCAACTCCTCAGCAGAGCCTGCTGTAAGCAGATGCATTGCACTTCCCTCAGAACTACATGGAACTACATTTTCAAGATTCAACCTCCGGCTCCTGCTGACTTTGTGGGAGAGGGTGCAAGAATTCAGGAGTCTTGGGGAGCATGACTAGGAGTAGAGGTGACATGATTCACGTGTTCTGGCCTGGGAGAAAGGAGATGATGGAGCTTCTAAAAGGGTTCCCTGCCTCATTCTGTAGTCTCAGAGGGGTAGCCATGATGTGCGGCAAAACTCCCTGTTTCTTGCCCTCACTCCCGCTCCCAGTCCCAGTCCCCAATGGTATATTTTCATTCTTTGCCTGCAAAGTCATATCCCAAACAGCCAAGAAGAAGATAGAGAAGAAGTCGTCCTATGGCACCTCATAGGCAAACAGTTATTTTGGAGCATAAGCTTTTGTGGGCAAAGACCCGCTTCATCAGGTCTTTGCCCCCAAGAGCTTATGCTCCAAAATATCTGTTTGTCTAAAAGGTGCCACACGACTTCTTCCTCTTCTTCTTCTTTTTCTTCTTCTTGGCTGTTTGGGACACTGTGCCACTGTTTGTCACAAAGGCATTGTAAACAACTGCATGTGAGATGATGATGATAATCATCATCATCATCATTCATCCCTCCCCTCTTCAGAAAAGAGCTTCCTTAAAGAGGGGTGAGGATGATTATCATGAATCTCAACTGGGAATGTCCAGATATTCAAATGTTTGAATTTCTTTTAAATTTAATTTAACTGAATTTCAATGACTGCAGAGCTCTTGTAAACATTTTTTATGTTTCTTACTGATATATGTTAACAACCTTGACAAAATGTTTGGGCTAGATTCAAGTCCTGTCATTTTACACTAGCTAAAGAGCTGTCTCTTTGTACTACAATCAAAAGGGAAGGAATGGAAAACTGGTTTCTTAGATAGATTTCCTGCAGCATAACAAATCTCCAACAGCTAGTCGTGTTAATCTGTACTTTCACAAAACAAAAACAGCAGTCTCATAGCACCTGTTTTGTTTTGTTGTTTTGTGGAATACCAAGTGTTTTCTGTAGCACATTTTAAGGCATAAGGACTAGCAGTACCGCATGCCAAAACATCCTATATTGCTTGTTTTGTAAATGTAAAGTCAACAATTGGGCAGACGTCCATATGTCTTGAAATTTAAATGCTACTTGTTTAAGTGCTAAAATGTTGTAAAAATCACACAGCTCCTTAAAGCGTTGACACAGGTTTTATCAACAGAGAATGTCACCAGTTTAGGATTTTGATTTGTCTAGATCGTAAACCAGCTCTGAGATTTGCATCTACAGTGCCAAATAAATTGTACTTTGGAGAAAAAGATTTTTGCCACTGTTTGTTAAAATGGCATTGTAAACAACTGCAAGTGATTAAAGTTGGAACACTGGTACTTTGAATCAGGTGAATTTTCTTAGGCTTGTTAAAATTCATAGTGTCTACATGAGGGTAACTAAATATTCGTAAACTGAGCTATTAATTTTGAGTGGTGAGGTAGAAGAAAATGCAGGTATCTTCATAGACCTTAATGAAGCTGACTGAATTAATTGCAAATAACATTAATTGCAGTTCTAGTCTTTTTATTTTGTAATTCACAAGTCTCTTTTGAGAGCCCATTTTGGTTGCTATAAATTCAGGAGAGCCTCTTACAAAGCTGCTGTGTTGTGTGAGTCTGAGCTGTTCTGACTGCCTCTGGGCTGGAATGTGGACTCTTTTCTTATGTGTCCAGAATGAGCTTCCCTGAAGTAGCTCTGCATATTGCTATAAACACCAGCACTTTGAAACCGAAAACACGTTGTTGCTTATGTAGGCTGAACTGCCCATACAAGGAGAGAAAGCAGCATATTAACGTTAATAAAGGATTATAATCAACAGGGGTTTGGGAAAATTGATCTGTTGAAGAGATTATAAATTTGGTTGATAAAGGTGTGTGGATGTCAGATTGGATAGTGTAAGGTGCTTTAACTTAGGTGACAAAAGATGTATAAGATTCAGTTGCTGAAACCTGCTGCTAGACAGATTTATACTGGTAAGGGTAATATTTAATTATCCTCACTACTAAAAAGGCACATCTTGAGTTTTCCTAATTACCTATTGCAGCAGCCTACTGAGAGTTGTGGTGGATTCTCCATCACTAGTAATTTCTAAATCAAGATGGGTTTTTTCTTTTAAAGATAATTCCTGTTCAAAGAGGAACATGAGCCAGTCAAATCCCATGGCCTGCATTGTACAGGAAATCACACCGGGCAATCACACTGGTGCCTTCTGGTCTTAAACTATGTATCAATAAGCTGAGACCTGTAGGCAGCAGCAGGAGGTACCAGAGATTGTTCTGGCTGCATCATGAGATGGATGTGCTGCGCAGCATGACAGGAAAAGCCTGATTTCCACTATTCACGTAAATCAGTATGCGCCTAGGACTTCCCTTGAAATTTCCAAATTGGTGAGCAGGAATGATCAAAACTGATTACATTAGCCGACTAAAGAAATGCCATGAAGATAATTGTAGGGACTGTCTTTACTTGGCCTCTCCGATAGCCAGTACAAATTTTTGAATGACTAATCATGGCCGTTGACAGTCAGCAAGGCATTCTGCTTGCATGAGACTTTTGCACTAATAGCCAATGGATGTTCAAATACTCCACACTTTAAAGTAATGGCCCCACTTAACACCACTTTTCCTTCTGAGTGGGACTTGTTGTAGATGAAGGTTCTGTTCAACAGGAGTAAGGTGTTCCCAGTTAGACCCAAAATGATACCAAAAACCATCAGGCTTTATTCTGCTACCCCTTTATTCATATTATTTCACAAACAGTTCCAATGAAATCTGTGGGATGCATTGTGTGGTTAGACACAGCCTCTGCAAAAAGTAGCCTGCTAGCTGCATCATTCCAGGTGGGTCACCCTTCTAAAGGGACTGTCTGCCCTTGAGCGGTGGGTGTAAGTTCCAGCCAGGACAGGTGGACCTGTGATTTGATTGAACTAATGCGCTGAAAACAAAAATGCGACTGACAGTGGGAGCAGCAATACAGGCTAGATGCCCAGAGTACAGTCCCACTCAGGATCAAGGGCACTTACTTGGGTCGATATCCTCTTCTGCTGCTCGTTCTGCCCAGGGACATACTGAGGATCCCAAATAACTTAGTGTTCAGGACGCTGGCTGCCTAAGTCACTGCAGCTGCATTTGATATGAGTTTGGGTGGGTAGGTCCACATGAGCTGGAAATCACACTTCCAGCCTGAAGTGTAGCTCTATCTTCAGACATGCATCCCACCCTGCTTCGCCCTTGTTCTGGACAAGGCGAGGGAGCTAATCATCTTCTGCTGTCAAATTTCCAGCATCAAACTGTGACACGCAACCCAAGCCAGTTCAGCTGCACTGGTTGGCACTTTGGGCTGTGCCCATTCACTGCCCCTCCTCACCTACTTTAATTCATCCATCCACTTCTGTGGAACAAAGACAACTTTGATGAAAATCAGGAAGGTTTTGCCAACAGGAGAATTTCCTGCTTCTGTTAGGTTGTGTCTACACTAGCTCCCAACTTTGAAAGGCGCATGCCAAGTAGGGTGTCAGGAGATTATTAATGAAGTGCTGCGGTGCATATGCAGCACTTTGTTCAGCTAATTCTCCCCCATGGCGACTTCAAAGTGCTGGCCTGCGTGTAGCCACGGCTAACCTGCGAGTAATTTGAAGTGCCCTGGCTTCAGGGGCACTTCGAAGTACCTGCGAGTTATCCACGGCTACACGCAGGCTGGCACTTTGAAATTGCTGTGGGGGAGAATTAGCTTAATGAAGTGCTGCATATGCACCGCAGCACTTCATTAATAATCTTCTGACTCCCTACTTAGCATGGTCCCTTTGAAGTTGAAAGCTAGTGTAGACACAGCCATAGGTGGGTATGAAGTCAATGAGATTACGTAAGTGAGCGAGGGCTAGTTTTCACTATGCCGTCTTTGATAAGACTGCTCTTTCCCAGTGTAGCTAGATGAACACAGCCTGGTAGTGGAGATGCAGTTTAGACTGGCAAAAGGAGTTCTTTTAGCTGATGTAGTTAAACTATCTCCTGGAACAACATGCTATTCCAGCAAAGTACTCTTAACCCGTATGAATTGAGTTTGCACAGGGGCATCTGCCAGTATAACTATGTTGGAATGGTGTGTGGGGGTAATATCCCCCCCTCATACTCCTAACCCACAGAGGTATACTAGCAAAACTTTATACTGTAGTTCTTGGCCAAAGGCAACTTTCTCTGTGGATCTATAAAATACGGTCTTAGTGTAACAAGAACTTGGAAGGTAAACTGAAATATATAACATGAAAATATATAGACTTGCTTTTCTTTATTCAGTGAGATTTCCTCTCATTAAAAAGTTAGATACTTCCCAAAAGGAGGCTATGCCCAGGTCTAAACAGTCAGCCATCAGACAGTCATCATTGCAGCGAGTACAGCAGTTCAGGACTGTGTAGTATTTTGCAGTGGCAATGTTTTTTCCTCATCAACAACCTCATTAAAAGGAATGGAGGCAGAAAACTGACCACGCTGAGTGTGGGCATATGAAACCACTTCTGTCACATTGTGCTTGGCGCTGTGTTTTTCTCCAATCTCTGACTGACACTTAATCCTTCTCTACAACTTGAAATAAGTCTTCTAGAATGATGCTCTTAAGCACACTTCTCCAAGCCCTTAACGCCCCCATTGTGCCACACGCCTGTTAACTCACACCTTTGTTGTACTACACTTGACATGCGGCATTATTAGCCAGTGGGCTAAACTGTGCTTTCTTGCACAAGGAGCACAATAGAAATCAGTGGGACCACACATGGAATAGAGTGCGTCTCACCACGAATACGGGTATCTGATCTGAACCGGTCCTTTTATTGTGGGTTTGTTCAGTGCCTAACGCAATGAAATCCAACCTCTTTATGGCTTGAATAGTAACAGAGAGTAAGCCGTGCTAGTCTATACACTATCAAAACAAAAAGCAGTCAAGTAGCACTTTAAAGACTAGCAAAATAGTTTATTAGGTGAGCTTTCGTGGGAGAGACCCACTTCTTCAGACCATAGCCAGACCAGAACAGACTCAATATTTAAGACACAGAGAACCAAAAACAGTAAGCAAGGAGGACAAATCAGAAAAAGATAATCAAGGTGAGCAAATCAGAGAGTGGAGGGGTGGGGGGGAAGATCAAGAATTAGACTGAGTCAAGTATGCAGACGAGCCCCTATAGTGACTCAGAAAGTTTCCATCACGATTCAAGCCATGTGTTAAAGTTCCAAATTTGAACATAAATGTCAGTCGTCCACTTCTCTTTCTAAAACAGAGCGATAATGTCTCTTCATTAACACACATACCTTGAGGTCATTGACAGAATGCCCCATTCCATTAAAATGTTGACTAACTGGTTTGTGGATCTGGAGTGTTTTGATGTGTGTTTTGTGCCCGTTGACCCTTTGTCTGAGGGAGTTAGAAGTCTGTCCAATATACAAAGCATCTGGGCATTGTTGGCACATGATGGCATATATGATGTTAGTAGAGGAGCATGAGAAAGTGCCCGTGATTCTGTGAGTAACCTGGTTAGGTCACATGATGGTATTTCCAGAGAAGATATGTGGACAAAGCTGGCAGCGGGCTTTGTTACAGGGAAAGGTTCCAGGACTGGTGTTCCTGGGGTATAGACTGTGGCTGTTAGTAAGGATCCTCATGAGGTTGGGAGGTTGTCTGTAGGAGAGAACAGGCATGTCACCCAGGGCCTTCTGGAGTGTAGCATCCTGATTAAGGATAGGTTGTAGGTCTTTAGTAATTCGTTGCAGTGGTCTGAGTTGGGGGCTGTAGGTGATGACCAGTGGTGTTCTGTTCTTGGCTTTTTTGGGCTGATCTTGGAGTCATCATGGGGACAAATTGGGTGGAACCAAATCTAGTTATGCCTGGCTTTCTCAGGTTTCTCTAATGTGGCACAGAGGACTAAACCCATATATATGATGAACTCAGGATTAGGGTGGTACACAGAGAAGCTTTATCTTATCTTTGCAACCCTCCCTCCAGCTTGCTCACTGTGGATGTTATGGTTGAGAATCTGATGCTTTGCCTTCTGTAGATAACCTTTCAGTTCAGTTGTCTCACCTACTGTCTTTATGTTTTTATTCTGCTGGGCCTACAGGTATTATTATTTATTTCTTTTATTTATTTAAAATATTTTTACCCCACCTCTCCATTTCAAATATTCAAGGCATCTAACAAATTTTTTTTTAAAAACATAAACATATATAAAACAATTTAAAAATATAGAACTCCGAAAGGACATAAAACCTACTAAAACATCTCAAAAGAAGGGTCACACACGCAAACTCAAACACCAATTGAAACCCGAGTAAAAAGGGTGGCTTTAACCTGGTGCCGAAACAGTGTTAATGTTGGTGCCATGCAGATATCCTGGGGAAGAGAATTCCACAGCCTGGCTGACAAGGCTCTGCTCCATGTTGATGTTAATCTTATCTCCCGAAGTGGGGGAACAGTGAGCAGAGCCTCCCCAGTTGACCTCAATCCCCAGGCAGGTTCATATGGGAAAAGATGGTCCTTTAAATACCATGGACCCAGTCCATTTAGGGCTTTATAACTCATGACCAGTACCTTAAAATGTGTCTGAAACATACTGGAAGCCTGTGCGGCTGCTGGATCACTGGTATAATGTGCTTTGTTTAACGAGTGTTAGTTACAACTCAGGCAGCTGCATTCTGGACCAGCTGAAGTCTCCGAGGACTCTTTAAAGACAGGCCCATATAGAGTGCGTTACAGTAATCCAGTCGAGATGGGGCAAGAGCATTGATCACTGTGGCCACATCATGAGTGTTCAGGAGGGATTGCAGCTTGCAGATTAGATGAAGCTGCCCAAAAGCACTCCTCGCCGCCCAAGAAATTTGACTTTTGAATGTTAAAAAAAGGTCCAGGAAGACTCCCGAGCTGTGTACCTGTTCTTTCAGGGGAAGAGTAACTCCGTCTAAAATAGGTACCGTGACACATTCCTGAATACGTGGTTTCCTGATCCACATGACTTCAGTCTTATCTGGGTACAACTTCATCTTGTTAGACCATCCTGTCCATCACCGCTTCCAGACACAGGTTTTAATCACTTACCACCATACCTAGTTCTGGTGTCACAGGGAAAGAAATTTGGGTGTCGTCTTCATATTGGTGGCACTGCCCTCTAAAACTCCTTATGACTTCTCCCAGTGGCTTCATGTATATGTTAAAGAGCATAGGGGACAATATGGAACCTTGTGGGACCCCATAGCACAATTGCCATGGGATTGAATAACAGCCCCCTAGTTCCACCTTCTGAAAACATCCCAACAGGAAAGATCAGAACCCCATATTAAGGAGTTTTCATCTGAAACTAAAAAGGGGTTAAATTTACAGAAATTTTCAATAAGAAGTCTCTATTTAAGTTACAAATAGTTGATAACTGAATCCAAGACTTAGTGGTTTAGATAACTGTATTAGAAGAACTCATGTGCAGTAATTGTATATTCCCACTAAAATCAGTTTTGTGGGATTTTTCATTATTTGGATTATCAAGTGTACACAGTGTCATGGGGCATTCAATAATTATTTGAGAAAGTTTGTCCTGAATAAATAATGCTGAATCATATTAGGCTAACCCAGTTCCTTTGTGGAGATAATTTAAATTGTCAGTTGATCGAGCATAAAAGGAAGAAAACTAATTAAAATTATTAAGAAGTATTTCAGCTGAAGTGGACTGACAGAAGGGTAGAGAGAGAGTCAGTCAGCCACACATTTTTTGACCAACAAAAAGCAGTCAAGTAGCACTTTAAAGACTAGCAAAATGGTTTATTAGGTGAGCTTTTGTGGGACAGACCCACTTCTTCAGACCATAGCCAGACTAGAACAGACTCAATATTTAAGGCACAGAGAACCAAAAACAGTAAGCAAGGAGGACAAATCAGAAAAAGATAATCAAGGTGAGCAAATCAGAGAGTGGAGGGATGGGGGGGAAGGTCAAGAATTAGATTGAGCCAAGTATGCAGACAAGCCCCTATAGTGACTCAGAAAGTTCCCATCACGATTTAAACCATGTGTTAATGTGCCGAATTTGGTGTCCAGGTTTGTCTATCCAGCCTTTGGAGTGCGATCTTTATATGCAGTGGGCAAAAGTGGAAAGGAAGGAGTTACCTTGGATGCATTTCTCTATTAATGTGACCTCAGTAATGTGATTCTCTGTTGTATGGATCTTTTTTACTATCTCTTTGCTACGTCCATTTCCCTGAACTAATGGCCATGGTAACCCTCCCTTGGAGTAAGCTACATTGCATTTGATGTCATCTTGCTGGTGCTGGCTGCTAAATGAACATCATTTGCTGATTCACTCGCACAAGGTCATTCTTAACTTCCTCCTGGTCTGAAGATCAGTTCAGCTTTCAAATTCTCTAGGTTTTCTCCTCTGTGGTGTGGCTGTCTTATTTTTTTAAATAATTACCATTGTTGGGATATGGCATTAATCAGTTCTGTCATTATTTTTTCATATTTTATTGATGAAATAGTAAATTATATCAATGTGTTCCTGCACATTATGCACCTAGGGCCTCCCAGCATAGTTTCTGGGTATGCAGAGAAGATCGGAGAGCTGTGATGGATTATCATAGAATCATAGAGCTGGAAGGGACCTCAGGAGGTCATCTAGTGCAGCCCCCTGCTTCAAGCAGGATCAGCCCCCACTAAGTCATCCCAGCCAGGACCTTGTCCAGCTGGGAATTAAAAACCTGGAGGGATGGAGAATCCTCCACCTCTCTAAGCAACACGTGCCAATGTTTTACCACCCACCTGGTGAAGTAGTTTTTCCTAATATCCAACCTACACCTCTCCCTCTTCAACTTCAGACCATTACTCCTTGTTCTGCCATCTGACACCACTGAGAGCAGTTTCTCACCCTCCTCTTTAGAGCTCCCCTTCAGGAAGTTGAAGGCTGCTATTAAATCACCCCTAAGTCTTCTCTTCTGTAAACTAAACAAGCCCAAATCCCTCAGCCTATCCTCATAGGTTTTGTGCCCCAGCCCCTTAATCATTTTTTTAATAATTTTTTAATCAAATTGCCTTCTGTCTATATATGAGCCAGTGTGCTGTATATGGAGTGATGTTGCATATTATTACATAGTTCTATCCAGGCCATTAGTACGTTTAATGTTACATCCCTGCTCTCCTAACTGGCCTGTCCCCCACTTGACACCAAGGCTGGCAATGGACTTCACTGGTCCCTGGGCAATAGTGGGGAGGAATGGTCTCAGTTCTGGGCTCCCAGAAGTGTTAGGACCTTGGGTGGAAGGAGCAGGGCCAGGACCAGATGGCATTCAGCACCACCCAGACCATGGCACACGGGGCTTTGGTGGCTATTTAAGGGGCATGGGTCTTTGGCCACTGTGGCTTCCATAGCAGTGGTGGCACCCTGCAGCCCTGGGCCCTTTTTAAATGCCAGCCTCTGGGGCAACTGTCCTCATTCCCCTGGCCATCCTCTCCCCATTGGTAGTCCTGCGTGACAGACATGGTGCTTTCTGTTGGCTGCAGCATACAGTGCATATATGTGGTTAGTGTGCGTTTCATGCCTGCTTTATTGGTTGGGACATTAAGAATGAATTAGGAATTAAGAATGAAATAGGCCAGTCCCAAATCGGGGCTTAATTTGTAATGAAAGAGGCGGTGGGGTTCAAGCAATTAGGTGCTACAAGCAACTTTTTTAACTTTCATAACGGAAGTGCCAAGCCTACAGATGCCGGGGTGCAGCCCCAGCAAGCACTGGCACAAAGTGAGCACTGGTGCTAATAGCCTATTAGCAGCCTTTTGTTAAGCTGGAAATGCAAGTTCAGTCTCGTGGTCTGGTCTCTCCCTTCCCTGGCCAACGGGTGTGGAATTAAGCACAAAGCAAAGTCAGACAGATTTCTTTACGTTTTAAAGGCCACTTTCACACTCAGAATTGATGGGTAAGGAAAGGAGTAAATGTGGGATCACTATAGTAAGAGCTGTTTGAGATGGTGTTAATGTGTGGTAGTCCTCCGTACTCACATGGATTGCACTGAACAACATTCTGAAATGATCATGGCTCATGTCAGACAGCAAAGATCACCTTTGCATGGCAGCCGGGACAGAAGAATTGGAGAGAGCGCTAAGATCCCATATTATTTGTTGTCGTTACTGTTAGGCAAGGTAATTCTCATGAGTGGTGGTTTCCCTCATATTGTTACCATTCCTTAAATCTTGACATTCATTTTTCTCATCAGATAAGAGAGAGGTTCTTCCATTAAAAAGAAAAAAAAAAGTGCTTGTTCAGACTTTCCTTCCATTCCCATTTCTTGCTTACTGTTTCCTGTGTTTGTCAGATTTACATTATAAGCTCTTTGGGAATGTGTGATTTCTGTAAACTCTCTTGAAAACTTAGGACTTATGGGAAGCTGCAACCCTGAAAAAAGATTGGGGGCTTGTGGTGAGTAATCAGATTAACAGGAATCTCCCTATCAAGGGGAAAAAAAGCTTGTGGAACACTTTGCTCCACCAGTTCAGCCCCAGGAAGCCGCCACTGGAGGGGGCAGGGGATCCCCCATTGAAAGGCTTGTGAGCTGGTGGAGCGAAGTGATCCACCAGCTCAACCCCACCAGCCACAGTGGGGGCAGGGGATCCTGCTGTTGCATTCGGTGGGGAAGAGAGCTGGTGAAGTGCTTTGCTCCACCAGCTCAGCTCCAGGATGCTGCTGATCGAGGAGCAAGGGGATCTCTGCCAGCTCTTTTCCCCCTTGACAGGGGGATTGCCCACCCCCACACCCCCACGGAAGCAGCAGCATCTGGGGCTGAGCTGGTGGCCTGCCCTCGCACAACTGGCATGAATTTCGAATTACGCCTACTTTCCCAGGAATGTAATTCCCACGCAACTTGAGGGTCTACTGTAACATGAGTTCTTCGTCGAGTGTCCCCATGGGTGCTCCACAATAGGTGTCGGGCTCGCCCGGCGAACGCAGATTGGAATTCTTCCAGCAGTTTCTCCTGGATCGCGCATGCACCGGTGCGCGTCGCTCCCTTGCGTGTCCCCGGCCATGTGTGCGATCCGGTCCCCGCCAGTTCCTTCTCAACCGCCATCGGCTGCAGACGGAATCCGCTCAGGCTACGGCCAGAGTCAGATTAGACAGTGTTTCTACGTGTACATTGTTGTTTCTTTTTTTCAAAAAAAAAAAAAAAAAAGGAGAGAGAGGAGCGGAGGAGAAGAGTGGACGTGAAGGCCAGTAGGCCGCCCGCTGCCCTGTAGGTCGGGGTCCGCGATTCGGGGAAACAGGCACGGATAAGGTGCTAAGTACCCTATTAACAGTAAAAGACTCACCGAGATGGCTTCTTCAGGCTTTAAAAAGTGTGAGTCCTGCCGTGAAGCTATGCCGGCCTCCGATGGACATAGTAAATGCATCCGATGCCTGGGGGAATCACACGTTACCCAGAAGTGTTCCCACTGTGCTAAGCTCACAGCCAGGGCAAGGAAAGACAGAGAAATGCGTCTTAAAATGCTCTTGTTTGGTAAGGCCCTCCAGCCAGACGTGCCAGAGAGGCAATCAGAAGGGCCCTCTGGGTTCCACAAAAGGAAGGCAGTTTCTCTGACCCCCTCGGTGCAAAAACAGAGGAAGCTCTCCCCAGCTCGATCCCTGCCGGCGGTCTCAGCGAGCAGGACGGACAGAGCACACAGCCCCCAGCCGCATACTCAGGCAAGCGGCACCGCGGCAGCGCACGTGGCAGAGGCTGAGCCTCCGATTACAAAACAGCTGGCACGCACAGCGCCTAGAGTGGCGGCCAGGCCAGCACAGGAACCTGCGGCACCGCCACAAGCGGCACCAACGGTGCAGGGCCAGCAGGCACGGAGCCGGCAGGCACCGGAGGACGTTATCCACGCGGCACCGCAGCTGAGCAGGCAGAGCGCGGCACCGACAGCAGGGCCAAGATCCCTGGCGCGGAAGCGGGTGGTGCCAGCCCCGCAGGGGAGGGGAAAGGCAAGAGCAAAAACCTGGCACCGCAGCCCTTCTCCGGACAGGGCTGCGCTGCTGCTAACAACAAGCTCTCCCCCTGTGCTACACATGCCGCCCAGAAGGCCTGGGTCTCCACCAGCCTATCCAGAACCTCCTTCTCCGTTCCTCCAGCCAATGTCACTATGGCTTGGGCCACCTTCACCCTTTCTGGGATTGGATCCGCTGGAGTACTATCACAAACCAGTGTCACCGCTATCTGTGTCATCGCGGAGGTCTCGCTCTCCCAGACATCGGGGGTACACACCCCGAGAGTGGTCCAGGTCTCCGTCCCCGGACCTGTGCCTGTGCTGCCATGGTTGTTCCTATCATGCTGGACACAGACACCCCAGGCCTATGCCCAGGGGCAGGTCCCCCCCGGCCAGCCAGTACCCTTGTGGACACTCCCGGGCGGGGATGGAAACTCAGTTATCTCAAGGGGAGTTAATTTTAGAACCCTGAGACTTTCCTTCGCAATCCTCCAGCGAACAGGTATACCATCGGCCGCAGGAACCTGAGAGTTCGAGGGAGGTTTACCCTAGTGGTTCCTCCTCATCCTCTCCAGATGAGGCCATGGCCCCCGGGGATGTCGCTCCCCCGGATGACCTTAAACAGTTTCAGGAGCTGTTTAAAAGGGTGGCTTTCACGCAAGGCATTCAAATGGCAGAAGTGCAGGAGAAACATCACAAACTCCTGAAAAATTTGAGACCCCCAGCTTCATCCAAAATTGCTATTCCGCTGGACAAAGCCATTATGGAGTCAGCCACTATCATATGGCACACTCCGGCCTCTGTTCCGCCTATGAACAAAAGAGCGGATAAGAAGTACTTCGTCCCGGCAAAGGGCATGGAGTTCCTCTTCAGTCACCCACAACTGAACTCACTGGTGGTCGAATCATCCCAGCAGAGGTCAAAGACTTCTCAGTACCAATCGGGGGGATCAGATAAAGATGCCAAGAAGCTAGAGCTGTTTGGCAGGAAGGTATATTCCTCTTCTACCCTGCTATTGAGAATGGCAAATTATGCGGCACACCTAGCGAACCATAACTTCGATAATTACTCCAGGCTTACTTCTCTCATGGATTCACTTCCGAAAGATAAGAAGCCGGTGTTAAAGGCAATTGTGCAAGAGGGCTACGCAGCTTTGAGGACAGGAGTCCAGATCACCCTGGATGTGGCAGATACGGCGGCACGCTCAACGGCTACAGCAGTGGTCATGCATAGAGAATCCTGGCTCCAGACATCGGGCATCCCGAGGGATCTACAGGCGAAGATCGTGGATCTTCCCTTTGACACGCAAAAGTTGTTTGCAGACTCAACTGACTCGGTCCTCCACTCCAGTAAGGACTCGAGAGCTACACTTAGAACCCTGGGTATTTATACCCCTCCATATAGGAAGAAAAAATATTACCCTCAGCAAAGATGCTACCCGTACCAACCACAGCGTGCGCAGTATCAATGGGGCTACAACCAAGGGTGACATCAACAGTACAGAACTCCCAGGCGACATTCCCAACAAAGCCGTACACCCTCGGGACAGGCCCAAAGGCAACAAGTTTGACGGGCATGTCAAGGGCTGCACTATCACTACCGTCACGCAATGCCACTCTCATCTCATGTTCCATCATCGCATCAGACCGTTTCACTCCCAATGGCAAAAGATCACCGCAGACAAATGGGTGCTGGCGATCATAGCCATGGGTTACGCGATCCCCTTCCAGTCGCTCCCACCGACGAAGCCTCCTTCCAGGCCCCACCTCCGGGACGCTGCCCACAAGGTGAGGCTCAAACAGGAGGTGGACCACCTTATGTTCATAGGGGCGGTGGAAAGAGTGCCGGAACAATTCCAGGGGAAAGGTTTTTATTCACGCTACTTCCTCACAGAGAAGAAAACAGGAGGCTGGAGGCCCATCTTAGATCTTCGGGGCCTCAACCGCTACTTGCACAAGCAATGGTTTCGGATGATTACAGTCGCCTCCATACTCACAGCACTGGACGATGGAGATTGGTTTGCAGCCCTCGACTTACAAGATGCTTACTTTCATATAACAATCCACCTGGCACACAGGTGCTTCCTCCGCTTCATGGTCGGCAAGGAACACTTCCAGTACAGGGTTCTTCCGTTCGGCCTCTCCTCGGCCCCCAGAGTCTTTACCAAAACCTTGGCAGTGGTGTCAGCCTACCTGCACAGACGGGGGGTATTCACATTTCCATACCTGGACGACTGCCTACTGAAAGGGGCCTCGAAGGCAGAGGTCCTACGCATGATACGCGTCACAGCAGACACGTTTTCTTCGCTGGGCCTAGTCATCAACCTCGCGAAGTCAAAGACCGACCCCACACAGGACATAGAGTTCATAGGGGCACGCATAAACTCTATCACAGCAAGGGTGTACCTACCCGACGCCCGCTTTTGCACCATCAGTTCGCTGGTGCAAGTCCTTACATACAGCCCCACAGTGCCGGTCTTAACGTGCTTTCAGGTGCTGGGCCATATGGCGGCAGCAACATTTGTGGTACAGAATGCCAGATTGCACATGCGAAGCCTGCAGCATTGGCTGGAGAGCGTCTACAAACCGGCATCCCACACTGTTCACAGGGTAGTGTCTCCCATGACAGAGGTGCGCAGATCCCTGGTGTGGTGGGTAAACCCCAAGAACTTGTTAGCAGGGGTGCCCTTTCACTAACCACAAATTTCCATTTTTCTTACTACCGACGCCTCCCACATAGGATGGGGAGCGCACATCGGCGACAAGGTGACGCAAGGGCTATGGTTCCCTGCGGAACAGTCACTGCACATAAACATACTGGAGCTCAGAGCAGTGTTCAATGCCTGCAAGCATTTCCGAGACCACATATGTGGCAAAGTAGTCGGGATCAATACAGACAATACCTCCACTATGTTTTACATAAATCGGCAAGGAGGAACCCGATCCCGTGCCCTATGTGCGGAAGCAGTCCGACTGTGGAACTGGTGCATCACCAACAACATTACATTGAAAGCCTCGTACTTGCCGGGCGCTCACAACGTGAAAGCAGATCAGCTGAGCAGGTGCTTCGCACTCATGCACGAATGGCAGATCCGCGCCGATCTCCTATGACCGATCTTTCATACATGGGGGTTTCCCCGGAATGATCTGTTTGCCACACAGCACAACAAGAAGTGTCCCCAGTACTGCTCCAGGGCAGGAGTGGGGCAGGGGTCCCTGGGGGACGCATTCATGATTCCATGGAAGGGCCCCCTACTTTACGCGTTTCCCTCCACAGTGCTTATCCACAAGGTCTTGCAGAAAGCCAGAAGGGAGAGAGCTCGCATGATACTAGTAGTCCCAACGTGGGATCGGCAGCAATGGTTTCCCTTGCTTCTGCACATGTCGGACCGCCCACCGCTCCCCCTACCGGTGGCGCCGGACCTACTCACGCAGGCCCAGGGGTCCATAGTGCACCCAAACCCTCAGAGCCTGCGCCTACAAGCATGGCTAATCCATGGCTCAGCTCCTTAGAAAGTACATGCACGGAGGGAGTACAACAAGTCCTGGAGAGTAGCTGAAGGACCTCCACCAGGAAGACTTATAAGCAGAAATGGACTCGATTCACAGCCTGGTGTTCCGCCAAGCAGTTAGCTCCCCTTGATGTTCCTATACCGGTAATACTTGAATACTTATTGGACCTCAAGAGGGGCGGACTTTCCTTATCCTCGCTAAAAGCCCACCTCGCCGCTATATCAGCCTTTCGGCATATAGAGGAGAGGCCCACGGTATTTGCCCATCCTATCGTTACCAGGTTCTTGAAGGGGTTGGTAAACCTGTACCCCCCTCGGAAACCGCTTCCGCCATCGTGGAACCTGGATCTGGTGCTCAGCACGCTCATGGGTCCACCTTTTGAACCATTAGCCACGGTTCCCCTACGTCTCCTTACGATAAAAACAACCTTCCTCCTTGCAATTACGTCAGCTCGCAGGGTGAGTGAGCTTGCAGCGGTTATGGCAACACCGCCCTGCACAGTATTCTCAAAGGAGGCAGTAACCTTACGGCTGCACCCAGCCTTTGTTCCAAAAGTTTCTTCAGAATTCCATCTTAACGAACCAGTAGTTTTACCCTCGTTTTACCCGAAGCCTCACAGCTCCGGCAGGGAGGCACGCCTGCATCTCCTGGATGTGAGGAGGGCGTTGGCCTTCTACATAGACAGAACTAAGTCCTTCCGGAAAACGGACAGGCTTCTAGTCTCTCTCGCTCCCAGGTCAAAAGAAGAAGGTCTCTCTTCACAGAGAATCTCAAAGCACATTGTGTCCTGTATAAAAATGTGCTACGAGCTTCGAAAGACTCCTTTGCTGGCCCCGCCTAGGGCTCACTCCACCAGGGCGGTGGCAGCGTCAACAGCCTTCTTTAAGGGCATTGTGTTGAAGGACATCTGTAGAGCGGCGACCTGGTTGTCCTATGACACCTTCGCCAAGCATTATGCCCTACATCGGGTATTCCAAGAGGATACCTGCCTCTAGACAGCAGTCCTTTCGGGGGCAAGCTGCACATAAACCGATTACCCACCTCCTTCCTTGGGTTACTGCTGGGTAGTCACCTATTGTGGAACACCCACGGGGACACTCGATGAAGAAAGAGAAGTTACTCACCGTAGTAACGATGGTTCTTCGAGATGTGTCCCTGTGGGTGTTCCACCACCCGCCCATCCTCCCCGCTTCGGATCTCTGTCTAGTGTCTTTCAGGAGCATCCGAGGCGGTTGGTCAAGGAACTGGCGGGGACCGGATCGCGCATGTGGCCGGGGGCGCGCAAGGCAGTGGCGCGCGCCGGCGCATGCGCGATCCAGGAGAAACTGCTGGAAGAATTCCGATCTGCGGTGCCGGGTGAGCCCGACACCTATTGTGGAGCACCCATGGGGACACATCTCGAAGAACCATCATTACTACGGTGAGTAACTTCTCTTTATAGTGGGAGGCAGAACCTCGTGTCCCTTTATTTGTAGTTAATTTAATTTATTCTGTATCACCTAATTGAAATTATTTGCCTTTGGATCATCTGGAGACATGATTAAAAATGCAAGTATGGTCCTAAAAATCACTGTGGAAAAATAAAACCTTCCTACTTATTCCATGAGTCTGCTGTTTTTATGTATTCCAAGTCAGAGCTGTTAGCTGAAATGAGATAAATACATTTAAATACTTTTAACTTCTCTTACCATTAAAGAGTCCATGAAGTTATGAGGGAAAAAAGCTGGATTCCTCTTTGTCTGAAACATAATTAAGAGAATTGCTAATTAAATTCCAGCTACAGGGTCTCTTCCTCAAGGGTTGCAAAGGTTTCTGTCTCAGTTGCATAATAAGAGCAGATATACTTCATCTCAGATTGATCAAAGTTATTTTGGATTGTGAGTGCGAGATCCAAGGAGAGGACAGGTTTATTTGTGTGTGTGTGTGTGTACACACCTCTTTAATTGAACAAGCAGACTTACTTTGCTCTTGGGTAATGTTGAGACATTGCAAAAGAATCCCAGACTAACTTTTTTTAGATCCTTTGAGGGCAGAAGCACTGAAGGTTTTGGCTTTATAAATTGGAGAGAGAGGCAAAGGAGATAAAACAATGTGGATGGTGTTGCCCTTTTGCTCCTTAGTCTATTGATCTGTGGATAGATAGAGGACTCCTTTCTCCAAGCACTAAACAAATCACTTAAACATTTTAAGTAAAAGGAATAAACAAAACCTTTCTTGGAGATTAAATAACACTTCAACAGGGTTGCAAAATATTGGGTGAGATTTAAAGTCAAAATAAGAGGATTCATTGTCATGAATCTGCTGCTTACAAACTCCAGTTCAGCGGGAGAAGAGTACAAAGGGAACTTGGTTATGTAATGGTTTCTTATCCCTAGACATCAGGATAAACCTGCAGTAATGTGAATTTTAGCAGGTCTAAAAGCCTTGTCAGGTGCTTTGTGGGAAACTCTAAAATGCTGTTTCTGGAAACGGGAAAAAAATGCCAAGGACAGTAGTGTTTAGACCTGTCTTTATTGCAGCTGAAGAGAAGGCTGCAATTATTCATTTTAAAAGTTGGTAATTTCGGTTTAATTCAGAGAGAAGTCTGCTTGATATTCCTGTGCAAGTCATATGTTGTGGGGACTTTTGGTGCCACATGTAGTCTTCATAGCTGGTACCCAGTAGCCATCTTTGATCTTTAATACTGGGAAGGCTTACTCCAAAAGATGCTCCCTGAGGCTGTTTAGGTTTGGTGAGGTCATTCTAAAACACAGCACCAAAGGTAATTCTCGTGGTAAAGAAGAGCCATGCAGTAATGCATGAAATTTCACTACTGAAAAAATGAGAGTTTGTGAAAACGTCTTATTTACTTTATATATATTGACAAGCAATCAAATTAAGAAGTTGGCCCATCATCAGCAGATGGCTTGGAACGGATTCAGAGGTTTCCCCAAGGCTGGAAGGGATGATTGTGATCATTTAATCTGACCTCCTAAGCAAGGCTGCAGAACTATCTCTGAGTAGTCATATCACACGCCCACCCACACCGTTTTTTTTTTTTTAAAGAAAAACATCCAGTCATGTTTTAAAAACACTCTGGTACAGAGAATCCACTGTGACTCATAAATTACACTCTATCAAAAATGTGTCCTATTTCTAATATGAATTTATTTAGCTTTTCCTTCCAGTGACTGGCATATTTCTACCTTTCCCTGCTAGACTGAAGAGCCCATTTGGAAATATTTGTTCCCCATGTAAATACTTAAAAGCTTTAATCAAGTCACCCCTTAGCCTTCTCTGGGTTATGGTAAATAGATGGAGCTCTTTGAGTCTATCTTTTTAAGCCTGTTTTCTAATCCTTTTAATCATTCTCATGACTCTCCTCTGAATCCTCCCAGTTCTTCAACATACTTCTTGAATTGCCACCATAATGGGGAACAATGTCACACCAGTGTCAAATACAGAGGTAAAAATAATCTTGTACACGTGCTTGAGATTCCCTTGTTTATGCATCTTGGGATTGCCTTTTGGTCAGAGACGCATGCTGGGAGTTCCTGTTAAGATAATTATCCACAACACCTCCCCCAGTCTTGCGCAGAGTCACTGCTTCCCAGGGCAGTCCCCTTCCTGTAAGCATGGCCTACATGTTTTTGTATGTTTACATTAGCAATATTAAAATTCCTGTTCCCAAAAACTTTAAGTACAGGTTGAACCTCTCTCATCCAGTGGTCTCGGGACCTGACCAGTGCCAGATGAGAGAATTGGATGGAAGATCAGTATTTTCTAGCACATTACCAACACTTTTTGCTGCTTACTGGCCTCTTAGAAGACATTATGGCACCTTCAGATCTGCATTGTAATGCTGGAATTATATCTTAACAACAGAGCTTGTATTCTCTTTAGTGTGAGCACATCATAATTAGTTTCTGTTTATCAAACCATGGCTGTCTAAATACTCTATGTGCAATTGTTTGATGGTGTGATGTGTTAATAGTTTTATACAATGATAGTACTTTTTATCAGGCAGTGTTGATAGCAGTGGTATACTCATTCTGTATTTAGCATAGTCCAACATGGAAGTGTAACCCAGGCACCTAATAGGGAACTATCTCTTTAAGAAAGCCCTGTGGGGCAGGTAAGAGTGAGTTGAGAGTTACTGTTGATAGCCAGATTTACAACTCCTCCCAGAAGTTTCAGGAGTTGGGTCTGGTACCGGGTAAGACTTCATGAGCAAGCAGGCAGGGCAGATGGTTCTCTAATGCCGGTGTGAGCTGGGCCAGGAGCAGAGAGCAAACTGTAGTTCCTCACTCTGCAGCACTTTGCAGCAGGTGTTGATGGAGTTAGCCCTCTACCAGGGATCATGGGCAATACTACTTAGAGCAAGGAGAACCTGGGAGGGAAAATACCTTCTTCTGTGTTAATTGTCTGCTTTAAATGCTGTTTTGATTTTAGTCAAACGGTTTTAGTTACTTTTCTTCATATGATTCTTCAGCTTCTCTGTAAATGTAGTAATGGGGAAAGAACCCTTTCTACTTCGTTATTCTCAGGATGGTTTTGTTGTCATTTCTTGTAATAGGGTTTGTTTAAGCCTGTTCACTTGTGAGTTAAGTGACTAGTTTAATCAGTGAGCTTGCTGCCTAGCAGTGATTCCCACCAGAGGAAGAGACAGCTTGGATTTCAGACTAAAGCAAGTGGAGAGAGGGTTCAGACTTAGCATATGGTGAAGATTTGGTGATCAGAAGCACAAGCTGAGGCTTCGGTGAACTAAATCTAAGCTTTTGGGACCTCTCAGTCTCTTCTTACTGTGTTTCTGCAGACTGAACTGTTCATATGTTACTTTTTGTTTTCTTTGTACTTATGTTTACTGTAACTATGGGCATTATCTCTGGGTTATAAAATAGCTGTGTTCTATTGTAAGAATTAGATTATTTGTTTCCTCATAATATTTTATAAATTTACTTAATTAAATTCATTTCTTTAGTATCTTTTGGAACTTAAGGTAGGGAGGCTTATGCTGGGCAGTCCTTGCTGAAATTCCTTGCAGACTGAACTCTGTGTCTCCAGTACTGTACGACTGTGGGAGTGTTTTTGTTTTTTTGGCATGGGAGAAGGGCAGTGAAGTCTAGCCCACCCGAGGTTACAGAAGGAAGACAAATGAAGAGACTTTTTGTAATAAGTTTGTATATTATTCATACTAAAACTATGAGAACTCCTGTGGCACCTTATAGACTAACAGATTTTTTTAGAACAAAAAAGCAGTAAAGTAGCACTTTAAAGACTAACAAAATAATGTATTAGCTTATGAGCTTTCATGGGACAGACCCACTTCTTCAGACCATAACCGTAGCAGAACAGACTCAATATTTAAGGCATAGAGAACCAAAAATGGTAATCAAGGTTGACAAATTAAAAAAAAAAAAAATTATCAAGGTGAGCAAATCAGAGAGTAGGGGGTGGTGGGGTGAGAAGTCAAGAATTAGATTTAGCTAAGTTTGCAAAAGAGCCCCTATAATGACCCAGAAAATTCGCATCCCAATTCAAACCACATGTTAATGTG
Organism: Carettochelys insculpta; assembly: GCF_033958435.1. Taxonomy (NCBI): domain Eukaryota; kingdom Metazoa; phylum Chordata; order Testudines; family Carettochelyidae; genus Carettochelys; species Carettochelys insculpta. The sequence continues at coordinate 66,857,221 of NC_134139.1, read as the reverse complement.
TCGAATTTGAATATAAAAGAGAGTTCAGCAGCCTCTCTTTCCGAAGTAGTGTGAAAATTCCTCTTCAGTAACACACAGACTCTTAAGTCATGAACAGAATGGCCCACTCCATTTAAATGTCGTCTGACCAGTTTGTGGATCAGGAGTGGTTTTGTGTCTGTTTTGTGACCATTAACTCTTTGTCTCAGGGAGTTTGAAGTCTGTCCAATATACAAAGCATCTGGGCATTGTTGGCACATGATGGCATATATGTTAGCTGAGGAACATGAGAATGTGCCCGTGATTCTGACACTAACCTGGTTAGGTCCATTGATGGTATAGACCATAAGCTTTTGTGGGCCAAGACTTGCTTCGTCTGATGTATTTCTTTGAAGTGGGTCTTTGCCCATGAAAGCTTATGCTCCAAAAAAATTTGTTGGCCTACAAGGTGCCACAGGACTTCTCGTTGCTTTTGCGGATGCAGACTAACTCAGCTACCCCTCCGATATTATGCATACTGAAACCCTCCCCAAATGCGCCACCCCAACCCTGTGACTCACCTTTCAAAAGGAGCTCCAGGTGCTTCTGCTGCTTCCCTGACTGCAGAGCATGTATTCTGCTGGGGAAAAAGCCACTCCCAACTTATCCAAAATTCGAGTTACACCAGGATGCATGGGAGCTCAACCCTTACATGAATCAAGGCACTACCCTATTTATAAAATGTAGTGACTTGCAAATGTAGTGATAGAGCAATTGGTAATTTAGTGTGAATAGCAAAACTTACATTGTTAGCAGCACATTGTTATTGGGTGGTGGTTACATTGATTTCTTTGTAGTACCTGGTTCATTGGGTTTTGGTAAATGCAATGATTGCTTTGCAATGGCTAACAAAACCTTCATTGTGGACACAAGAAATACTGGCATATTCTAGCCAGGCTTACACTCAAAGGGATAAAGGCATTCAGATGCATTCAAATCTATTTTGAAGAACTTTATAGAGAAAGGAACGTTATAGAGAGCATCACTTCTGGGATTGACGCTGCTGTCAGATCCCATTCTATAAGACACTTCTCTACTTTTGGGAGATCACAGTGAATGGTTGGCTCAATAAAGTCATTGATGTTCCATTGTCCAAACTGATGTAGGTTTGTACTCCAGAGTCTGTATTACCAGTTAGAATTTATTTTATCAGGTGAAACTCAATATATGACCTCATAGAAGCACCCAGTCCTAAATCGCAGAACATGATTTATCAGGGGATTTTTTTTCTATTTTTGTGTGTGTGTGTATTTTATATCTATATATATATATTGCAGCAGAACATGATAGTAATTTTATTCTGAGTTTATTTAAAACATTTAAAGAATGTGAATGCAGCATGATCTTTAAACCCTTAGAGCAAAATGAGACTGCTTGATCATTTTGTCAAAGTGGGGCAGTATGTCAATTATTAATAATCATAGAATAGTGAAATAGATGTAGAAAAATATTTGTGTATACACAATGAAGTATTCCCTTCTGAGATCCTTTCTGGTAAGTACATCATACATAATGAAGAATGACTGGGTGAAATGGCATTGAGGGAGGCTGAAAGTATTGTTTCAATATATCGTGTTCAAAAGCAGGGCCTTACATTTAAAATGCAGTGAAGGAGTCTTCAGAAGAGTTTGTCTGACAAGCTCCTCTATCACATTTGCTGTTTTTTTCAGTATCTGGTCTTTTTAAAAAAAATTATGCTTGTTGAGCTGGCCCAACAGTGTTTCCTTCATGCAGCCATTATGCCATCAAAACCCACATTGGCACAAGTAAGTGTTTTCCTGATTAAGGTCTGGAAAAATTGTGGCCAGGGTGGAGATTTGCCTGTGCTTTGTCATCAACGGCATGTTTATTTATGCTAATTTATTGTATGGCTCATGCGTTCCTCCTCCCCACTAATTATGTCCTGTCTTGTGAGCTGTGTTTTATTTTTGGCATTCTTTTGAAGCAGCAGCCCCTATTGTTACATACCAAGAGATGATTAAGGGGACATTTTCAGAATTTACCCTTTTTCCCCATGCTGATGTTTATAATAAACCATAGAAAATGTGAAAATAAAATCAGTTCCTTTGTTAAAACTACCTCCTCCTTTTGCAGGCAGACTGCTTTGTTACTGCTGTTGTGGAAAGCTGGGATACTCACATTGTCTGATTTCTTTGTTAATCTGATGGAAAAACCTTACAGAATTTGGTAGCAAATTATATCCTTTCTAAGGAATTTTAAATCAACCTGTAGAATTTAACAGAGAATCATACCCCAGCAGTTCACAGACAATCCAGGAAGTTTTTGGAGAAAGTTGGAGATAACTTCCTGGTACAAGTGCTGAAGGAACCAAGCAGGGACCATATACAACTTGACCTGCTGTTCACAAACAGGGAAGAAATAGTAGGAGAAATAGAAATGGGTGGCAACCTGGGCTGCAGCAATCGTGAGATGGTAGATTTTAGGATTTTTACAAACAGTAGAAAGCTGAGCTGTGAAATACAGAACCTTAATTTCAGACGAGCAGACTTTGATTCCCTGAGAGAATTGATGGACAGAATCCCCCAGAAAACTAACGTGAAGGGGAAAGGAGTTCAGGAGAACTGGCAGTATTTTAAAGAAGTCTTATTGAAGGCACAGGAATAAATCATCTTGATGTGCAGTAAGAAAAGCAAATATAGTAGGCAACCATCTTGGCTTACCAGGGAAGTCTTTGGCAACTTTAAGCTGAAAAAGGATGTGTATGAGAAGTGGAAACGTGGACACATGACTAAGGAGGAGTATAAATATATGTCTGGAGAATGCAGGGGAGTAATCAGGAAAGCAAAAGTTCAATTGGAACAGCAGCTAGCAAGGAATGTGAAGAGCAACAAGAAGGGCTTCTATAGGCATGTTACCAACTTAAGAGGGCTATCAGGGAGGGAGTGGGGCCGTTACTGAATGAGGGAGGCAACATGGTGACGGATGATGAGGGAAGGCTGAAGTACTCAATGCTTTTTTTTGCCTCAGTCTCCATGGACAAGGTCAGCTCCCAGACAACGGCACCAGGCAATGCAGTATGAGAAGGAAGTGGGCGGTCCTTGATGGGGAAAGAACAGGTTAAGAGCTGTTTAGAAAAGCTACACACACATACATCAATGGGTCCAGATTTAATGCATACAAGGGTACTGAGGGAATTGGCAGATTTCATTGCAGAGCCCTTTGGCTATTATGTTTGAAAACTCATGGAGATGGGAGAGGTGCTGGATGATTGGAAAAAGGCAAATGTAGTGCCCATCTTTAAAAACAACGAAAGAGGGATAATCCAGGGAACTATAGATTGGTCAGCCTTACCTCAGTCCCTGGAAAAATCATGGGCATGATCCTCAAGGCATCACTTGGAAGAGGGAAAAATGATCAAGAGTAGTCAATATGGATTCACCAAGGGCAAGTCATGCCTGACAAATCTGATTAGCTTCTATGATGAGGTAACTTGCTCTGTGGAGGTAGGGATGTCAATGGATGTGATATACCTTGACTTTAGCAAAGCTTTTGACACAGTCTCCCACAATATTGTTGCCTATAAATTAAGGACGCACAATTGGATACGTGGACTGTAAGATGGATAGAAGGCTGGCTAGATGGTCATGTCCAGTGGGTAGTGATCAATGGCTCAGTGTCTGGATGGTGTTCGGTTTCAACTGCATTTCCCCAAGGATTGGGTCCAGGGCCAGTATTGTTCAACATCTTTATTAATAACCTGGGTGTGGGGATGGATTTCAGCCTCAGCAAATTTACAGATGACACCAAACAAGGGAGAGTGGTAGATATTGTGGAAGGTAGGGAAAGGATTGAGAGTGACCTAGATAAATTGGAGGATTGGGCCAAAAGAAATCTGATGAGGTTCAAGGGTGGCTCTAAAGAGAATGGAGAGAGGCTGTTCTCAGTAGTAATGAATGGCGGAACAAGGAGCAATGGTCTGAAGTTACAGAGGGAGAGGGGTAGGCTGGATATTAGGAAAAACTATTTCACCAGGTGGGTGGTGAAGCACTGGAATGTGTAACCTGAAGAGATGGTGGAATTTTTATCCCTAGAGGTTATTAAGTCCTGGTTTGATAAAGTCCTGCCTGGGATGATTTAGTTAGGGGTTGATCCTCCTTTTAGGTAGGGGGCTGGACTAGATGACCTCCTAAGGTCCCTTCCAGCCTGAGGATTGTATGATTCTATGATTATACAAGCCTATTAGTTTAAAAATTTGGTAGAAAGATTCTGATTTGTGTTAAGTCTCACTGAGTAAGTTCTTTAAAACAATTGGATTAACACTTACATTTTATAGGTTTCTCACAAGGCTAGAAAAAATTATGAATAGTAAAAATATGGCATTGGGTTATATGACTTTTATTACATTCTTTGGAGAAGAACTAAGTCCTTAATAGATACATTTGATGTATCCTTCTATCATCCGTATCTATTTTGTCGTATTTGAAAAAGCACGCAAATAAAAGCAAGGAAAAAACTGCAAAAACCTTACTGAAGATTCAGGGCATTATCTTTAAAATAAATTTTTCCCATGCAGAAGCACTGATTCTGCTTGGGTTAAGTAGAAGGTGGATCAAATTTTGACCTATTATCAACAGGCATTGTCTCATTGTCAGTATTACCAGATTTACATCTTGTATTTTCAATTTAACAGGAAAAATGTGTTGTTTCTTCTAGAAAAGCAGTGAACTTTTTGTCTGTTGGTCTTCCCTCTACCAGTGTGAGAAGCATCACATTTTCTTGTCTTCATGTTCTTTGTTTGATATATCTATATATATTTTTAAATGTAGCATGAGCTTCAGATGACATGTGGTAGCATAAAGGGAGAGAATTTTATCTTTATTCACCCTTCAGTCCCCTAATGCTGATTTGTGTACATCTAACTCAAGATGAAAGAGCTGACCTCTGAACCCCAGGGATTGTCTTGAACTTGTGGCAATTTAGGATGGATTCATCCTGCATTGTATGATGAGCCTAAATGAAATCTTCAGAGCTACAAGTATAATGTTTATCATTAAAATTATCCATGTTTATGTGCATGTGTCATACCTTAGTGTCTGAAATCATGGAGATGTAGCTATAATGCTATGGCTCAACCAACATAACTTTGTAATGTTGACTTAGCCTACAGAAACAGGAGATCATTTAATTGTAGACCAAACTGAGAAATGACAGTTATTTCTTGTTATGAGTGTATAAAAAGAGGACACATATATCTCATAGAGCTGGAAGGGACCTTGAGAGGGCATCAAGTCCAGTCCCCTGCCTTCTCAGCAGGACTAAGCATCATCCCTGACAGATTTTTTTTAATCTATTTGCCCCAGGCCCCTAAATGGCCTCTTGAAGGATTGAGCTCACAACTCTGGATATAAAAGGCTAATGCTCAAACCACTGAGCTATCTTAAATATCGTTGGGAGACTTGTGCAAATGCTTTTTTTTTTTAAATGTAGACCTTTCTACAGTGAATTGATATTTCTGTCCACTTAAGTGTGTGGAAAACTAACAGAGGTGGACTATGCATGTTTATGAATATATACTGTGACAGGGTGAGGCCAGGAGAGCAATTTCCAAGAGGAAGAGCAGTTTGGACAGCCCTAGCAATCCGGCAGAGTGAGAGCAACCAGGAAAGAGGCTGCCCTAACTCAGTTAAGGCCAGTTGGTCCTAGTTGAGGTTGCCTTTTAAAAAAACCTTCCCCCAGCAGGGCCCAGGTAGAGAGTGCAGGAGGAGGTTGAAGAGGAGTGTGAAGATTCAAACAAACAAGGAGGGAGTTAGAAAGAAGTGCAAACAATTAATAGTAACACCAAGAGACAGCAGAGACGGCAGGTAACCTCAGGGCTCAGCCAAAGGCTGAGAGTACTTGGTGCTAAGCCAGACCAAACTGAGGGGAGAGGGGGGCTTTTACCTGCTGCCCTTTGTGTCCAGGGACCAAAGCCTGAAACCCGGCAAGGGCAAGCAGGCCCCACTCTGTAGGACCATGGACTGAGCAGAGAACTGGGGCCCAGGAGGTACCCGGCCCCCTGCCACAATACACAGACTTTGGTCTAAACTGTAGATTGAATGGTTTTGTGACTGAAGAAACTTAGTAAATCTGACCAGAAGATCCAGTGATCTCAAGACCTCTTGGGAGTGGGCATGATGTTCCATCAGTGCATTTATGATGCTTCCTCAGGATGTCTGTGAGGGAGGAGATTACACTGATGTGTGTTTATAACAAAATGAACTACAGTAATCCCTTTCATATCCAGCAGCCACGGGACCGGGAGGTTGCTGGATATTCAAATATTCTGGATAATAGAGAAGTACACCTAGCAATGCATACTACTAAAGAAAAACAAGATTGGATATTAAGAAACAAAACAAAAATGTATGCTGAGTATTTTTTTTTACCAACAGTAGTGTTGTACACTGTAAACTTACAATGTATTTGCTGTATTTATTTGTATTTACTTTCACTCTACCGTACTTACGGAAAATGTAACTAAAATTACTTGTGGTTAAAATGCCGGTTATTTGAGAGTTCCTGATGACAGAAAGCTGCATACAAAAGAGTTTACTGTATAGAGGGGCTGAAATGCTTAAGCATGTGGAAGTGATTTTGATTCTTTGAATGACTTGACCAATAGGAACACCTAAAATGTAGGTGTCCGAAGTAAGCTTGGACACTGCCTTTATAGCTAAATGGTGTTTGGATTCTGTGAACATGTTCTGTAGATGTAGAATCTGATGTGTTTCTTCACAAATCAGGCAGATGTGTTGAATGATGTAGAATTGTTATTTTACACTATTGGCATTCGAAAATTATAAATATAAATGTAATTGCCAATGTTATTCAAACGCCTGTACACCAGGAAGAAGGAAAGAAATGTCATCTTAGCCAGCATGATTTCAATGCTGGCGTATAAGGTGCAGGAAAGTGAAAATGCAAGGCCAAATGCAATGCTTTTCTGCAACTTTTACAATGATTGAAGTATGAGACTAAAATGAAAATTTTAAAACACTAGTATTTAAAGCTTTTGGTTGGTTGGTTGGTTGGTTTGTCCCCCACACTTCCTCCTTTGGCAGAATTTTATTTTTGCTACCTATGGATGGTATTCGGTACTGCAACATAGAGAAAGTGTGCTATACTGTGATACTTAAGTTGACAATCTGATTGCTCTTGCATGATCAGAGGAGATGGAAATTGAATTGGAAACCTCAGGGGTTCAAAAGTGATATGTCAGCCAGGGATGCTAAGGCTATCACTATCTGCTCCGTATGCTTCCTTAGAAGTTGAGTAGCCAATTACTATTTACTCTCTCGGAGTGTCAAAAACCTTCATTGGAAATGAAACTGTGAGCAAAATGAGCATGTGGCAAACAGAGCTTTATGACCCACAGCTAAAACTTGTTTTTCTGGGGCAACCCAATGAAAAAGCATGAGGAGGGGGCATCGCACCTGGAAATCTAACAGATCTCAGTGTGCACAATGAAATAATTAGTAGTAAGCTGTCAACTTGTGTGGAGCCTGCCTGTGGGCTTTATTACAGGAGAAAGGGCTTTAGGGCTATTTTGCTTTTTTTAATTGTTGCTATTTGCCTGGTCCTTAAAACAGTGGACAGAGCATTAGCCAACAACATCTGTGCTCACTGGGGAGCTTGTGCTAAAGGAATTTGAACAGTGGGGTCTAATATCTGATGTTGTATGGATAGAAATAAAGCCATGTGTCTGTGCATTACTCTTAGTTTGAAGAGATTTTCTCCACTGTGCTGTGCATTAGCCAACAAGGTTTTTAAGGCCTTCAGAGGTCTTGTTTAAAAATAAGTTTTAGAATTCCACAGTACTTATGAATTGTATATTAGCTACAAATAACTGCTGAGACAAAGTCCAGGTTTGTCTTGTATAAACAGAATATCACCTAGAGAAATTTCCTGAGATTTAACTGTACCTATCAGCATGGTGAGAGTAAGGGGTTCTCAAGAATACAGTTCTGTAAGTCTGCTGGCTTTTTTTTTTTTTTTTTTGGAGGAAGGAAACTGGAAAGGTTTATCTATTAAGCTGTTAAAAGCACAGCATCGTATGAAGATCATATTATGTATCAGGGTATCGTGTGATTCTAGTAGTGATTTCTTTCTGTTCTTATGCTTTTTCAAATGATAGCACTGAGGGACTAGAACAGGTGTGAGCAAACTTTTTATGTTGCGCCCCAGTGTTTGTTCCTACACTTAGCAGCACCCTCCCCGCCAGACTCCCGCCAATCTCCCTGTTGTAATCCAAACTGATGGAAATTTCAGTTATGTTCATAGGAAAAATTAAAAAAAAAACTTTCATCATGTTTAAGAAAATAAGTCTACAGAATGTCAAAACTATTAATTGGTATATAAACATGAATGCACGTACATAAAAACACTAACCTTTTTAATAAGATGGATGAGCCTGAGACCCAGCAGCCAATTAATTGTGCTGCACTCCACCTTATGAAATTTCATGCCCCTCAGAGGGGGCCTCCCCTCCCCACTTTGCACACCCTTAGACTAGAGGAATAGTTTTTAAAGCTGTATAATAATGCTGTATAGAATATTCAACAGCATGAAAACTAAGTTTTAACCAAGTAACGTGAATGGCATCTGGTATAATACCTGTTAACATATTGAGTGCCTTGAGCATGTTGGCAGTGGTTTCCGTTATTTTTGCCAACAACTTGTCACAACTGACTCTGTTTTCCTTTAGAATTCTCCGAACAGTCTCCAAGACTGTACTGTGGGTTATGTTGTCCTAAAACTCCAGCATTGTAAAAATTGGCTACTGTCCAACTGTGGAATAAAGTCGAATTAGTAATGCTAAGACGTTATACTCCCAGCTATATATGAATTCATAAAAGAGCATAAGGGCATGCTGGCCCTGAATGACAGAGTAATTGGTTTGCACTGTAAGATTTGCTCCATTGGGTGTTGTGAACTTAAGTGATGTTGGCGTGATCTGTTCTTTTTGTTACTGCATACAGCACAGTATGTACAGAGCTGAAACTTTCAGACTTTTTTTTTCTCAGAGGCTTAACTGTGAAAGAGAATTTTCTTAATGAGGCTTTGAATTAATTTTCCCCCCTTTCCATAGGTGATTGTATGAAGAGGAGAGAAAAATTCCCCCATAAATTCATTGTATTTTATTTGCAAAGTATATGGTGTACATGTTTTGATTTTGACAGCTCAGTTTTTAAAATACTAAATTGAACAGTTTTTCACGATGTCTATGCAAATGATTAAATTTTTAATGGACATACGAGGCATTTTATGGGTCATACATAAACACATAAAAATTAAAGCAGCAGAAATGTAGCACTTTAAAGTCTAACAAAATTATTCCAATGCAGACTGATATCTATAAGTACAGAGGTCCAAAAAATTGCAATAAAAACTGACAAATCACGTACACAGGACTGAAGGAGGGGGATGAGGGGTGGGGAATGCTAACTGTCCCCCAGCCCTCACCCCTCTCCTTCATTCCTATGTACTTGATTGATCAGTTTTTATTGCAATACTTTTGGACCTCTGTACTTATAGATGTCAGTCTGCATTGGAAATGCGATTGATCTGAAGAAGTGGGTCTGTCCTGCAAAAGCTCATCACCGACGAAATCATTTTGTTAGTCTTTAAAGTGCTACATTACTGCTGTTGCGTTTTGTTAGAATACAGACTAACACAGCTACCTCTCTGTTACTATTCAGCATAACAATTAGGTTACTTTGAGACATCAAGTGGGTAAAATGGGATGGTACAGTCATCTTTTTTCTATCCCTTTTGTTTATTTCCTAGTGAGTTGGATTCCATACATATTAATTAGTAAAACAGAAGGAAAGACACCCAATAAATGTTCAGACAAGCCATGGAAAAAACATGGAGGCTGAGTTTATGAGCATTACTGGACAGGAACAGAGCCACAGCTGGTGTCGTTTCTGTTTTCTTCCTTGGTTTAAAAGAGATGCTGTAGATGAACCAGAAGTTATAGGCTTGATGAAAAAATTACTAGGCTAGATTCTGTGGCCTGTGCTCTGTTTAGATGATCATAATCGGCTTGACTGGCCTAAAAATCTATGCCAGACTAGGAGTTCGTTAAAGACTTCCCCTGCTCTTCTGTTCTTCTTCAAGAAATTAAGAACAAGGAATGTAAACCATACTTAGGGAATGAGGAACTCTCTCCTGGGAAGCAGTGACTGAAAAAGATTTGGAGATAATTGAGGTGGTTAATCAGATGAACATCAGCTTCCTGTATGATGCCGTGGCCAAAAGAGATCATGCAATCCTGAGATGCATGAGCAGGGGAATTTTGAGTCAGAGCACAGAAATGATTTCTGCCTGTATGTTGGCACTGGTGTAATCACTGTTGGAATACTGTGTCCAGTTCCAGTGTCTGCAATTTAAGAAGGATGTGGGTAAGTCATAGAGGGTTCAGAGAATATCCAGGAGCAGGTTGAGATGTCTGTTAGTGGTAGACTTAGGCCTTCTCCACAGTACTGGGGGCTGTTGCCTTATGTTACACATCTTCAGCGATGTAAATAACATTGCTGAACTCAGCCTATGTAGGTGATTAGGTGAAAGTAATTAACCATTGGAGCAATTTAACAAGGGGAACCTGGATTCTCCATCACTGACCATTTTAAAGTAAAGACTGGAAGCTTTTCTAAAAGCTCTGCAGTAAGGATTGTGTGCGGGGGAAGTTCGAGAGCACGTGCCATGCAGGAGTTCAGACTAGATGATCACAACGGTCACTACCGGCTTTGGAATCTGTGAATCTGATGTGCTTAAGATAGTACAGTGAACCCTCAAGATATGCACAAACAAGTTGCACATATCTCGGGTTAACGCAACTGCCACCCCTGACAGGAGCAATTTCCTGGGTTCTCCCCTCCCCATTAGTCCGTTATAGCGAGGGTTTACTGTACACCAAAAAATTTAGATTTTGGCTTGTTCCCTTCAGGGTATGCTGTGAGAGAGAGGGCCAAGGGAGCCTCTTCCTTTTTCCTAGGACACCTAGCTCTTCTGAAGTATGAAATCTATGGGAATTTAGCTTTTGTTTAAATTTTCAGTGGAAAATTTTGCATTTTCACCAGCAATTCAAAAGTGAAAGATTCCGAATGAAAGTGGGAATTGGGGTACTTCATGGAACTTGGAGTTTGTTCCTCAGTTTTCTCTCTTGGCTCGACCTCAGTTCCTGTAAAGCGCCCCAGTTTTTCTTACTAGTGTGGGGAAGCCGGGCAACATGGAGTCCCTGGCTGCAAATGTTTGCTTGCTTGTCAGAAAACAAAAAAAGAACAATTTTAATGGCAAAATTTCAAGCACTTCTGCTTATGATGAAGTGTATTGCATCCAACAGTGCCCTCAAATCCCCCCCCACCCCCCGCATAAAGATTATGGACAAATTAGAGAGATTCCAGCTAAAGATAATGAAAATTATTAGAGGGCTGGGGCACTTGTTTTATGATGAGATGCTGAAGGAACTGGGCCTGTTTAGTCTTCAGAAGAGATTTGATAGCAGACTTCAAGAACCTAAAGGGGGATTCCAAAGAGGTTGTAGCTAGGCTGTTCCCAGTGTTGACAGATGACAGAATGAGGAGCAATGGTCTCAAGTTGCAGCAGGTGAGGTCTAGGTTGGATGTTAGGAAAAACCTATTGCACTCTGAGGGTGGTGAAGCACTGGAATGGATTACCTAGGGAAATGGTGGAATCTCCATCCCTTAGAGGTTTTTCCAAGGCCAGGCTTGATAAAATCCTGTCTGGGATGATTTAGTTGTGATTGACCCTGAGCAGGGGGTTGAACCAGATGACCTCCTGATGTCTCTTCCAACTCTAACCTTCTATGATTCTACAGAAGACCTATAAAGACAGGAATCTGAAAACAGAAGAAACTATCTTTTGAACAAGCTGGAACAATGAATATTATATAGTGAGCTCCTTGCAACAGTTGGCCATGCACAAACAAAATCTCTCAAAGTACCTTCACTCACCTGCACCTGATCTACATCCCATTAGCACTCATCACAGGACCAGAACAACAATGTGTCCTGAAATGAAGAAAATTCACGTCTCTGTGTATTTTATGGATTGTCCCTCTGTGCAGGTTAATTATGTCCCTAGTGATGTAACTGGCTTTCAGGAAATATTAGTGTCATTCCCCATCTTCCTCCCCAAGCCTCTGGTGAAATTTAATATTTTATTGCTTATTCCATTTAAGTCATAATGTAATTTCACATACTGGCAGGAGCATAGTGCAGAGAACTGATATGATAGAAGGAATAAGTGGGTAAAATGGCTGCTGCATGATGATTTAATTTTGATGAAGCCTTGTTCTGGTGTAGAGCTTTCTGTAGTTCTGTAATGCCCTTACCACATTTTAGTCTGGGGAAGTACAGAGTTCTTATTCCTGTCATAGACTTCCCCCAAAAGGCTGAAACACGCTCCAAGTAACTTGAGGTTTTCAAGAGATTTCTTTAAATAAACTTTGGAAATTTAAAAAGGAAAAAGAAATAGTTCAAACAAAGTATTTATTATTATTATTATTATTATTATTATTATTATTATTATTTTATTACTATTATTGCATGGCATTTCTATTCTAATGACTCTCAGTACCAAGTGAGATGCAACAAACAAAGATGCAGTGCCTTCCCCAAAGAGCCTGGAATTTTACAAGATAACACAAACAAAAAGGAGGAGGAAGGTTAAAAGGAAAAAAAATACAAGCAAGCAGAGTGATCAAGGTAATAATATGCCTCCTTCCAGTTTGTAAACTCTGGTTTGCTTCTTTATTTAATCAGTTCATTTCTATCACAGCACAAGTGTGTGAGATGGGAGGAAAGCAGAAGGGGAATAAATGGGAACAAAACAGGGAGGAAAAAAGAATGGAGGAGGGGATGGTTGGTAGTGGAAAAGTGTAGCAGGTGTTATCTAATATTGTCTTGGAGTGCATTTTATAACAACTGGAGCTCTGCTTTAGGTCACTGCTTGATTCATATTCCATGATCCTGCTCACTCTTCTCTTAAATTGATTTCTACAGTTACAAATCCAAGAGGAAAACTAAAGATATTAATTGAATTTAAAGGCTCTCTGACTTGGCTCAGAGCTCAAGCAAGAGCTGCAGAGTGCGCATTTACAGGCTGCAAGGAGGAGATAGCTTTTGCTGTTTCCATATGCAAGTGGCTGGCTTTTGTAGCCTGTTTCTTCCAAAAAGAATGAAATGAACCCCTGGTTCAGAATGTTAAATGAGTTGAGCTTAGTGAATAACTCACTTTTTGGTTTGCCAGATGTCCTGAAAAATTTGTTTCAGGTTGAACCAATACCAACATTTTTCAGTCTTCTCTTCTAATTGAAAAAATGTCAGTTTGCTTTGGGGCTTTTTAATTGATTTGGAAACAAAAGCAAAGGAAATTATGGGTTAGGTTCAAAAAGTGGAGGTGGTGGTTGCAGTGCCTCCCCTGTATTTAGTAAACCAGTAAACGCATGGTCAGGGTACACACTTGAAAGGCGGAAGATATTGGTTCAGATTCCTGTCTCCCACCCTCTCATAAGTACTTTGACCACTGCTTATTCTAGGATAGGCTGCTTCCAAGAGCTTCCCTTGGACCTGTTCTAACTGTAAAATAATAATTGAGTCAGAGGGAAAAAAAGTCTTAATAGCTTCCTGGTTAGGGCACTTTCTGGTAGTGGGACCATGAGCTTCAGTTCCTGTTCCAGTGGCTAGAACCATTTCAACTCTTCTGACTTTTTTCTATCTAAATTTTGACTGAAGCATCTCACTGAAATGAACACAAATTCACAAAACATTCCAATTCACCCAAATCTGATCTTTTTGGAGAAAAGTTTTGGCTCCTCCCTCCCCCCCACCTCCAGCTGAACTCTGATCAGTGAAGGGAAACTTTAGTCTTTGTGTGCCACAGTCAGACACACAGCAATTGTAACTCCTACAAAATTTCTTCCACAGATAATGATGTTAAGGAGCATAATCTTTGACGCCATTTTGTCACACGTGACTGAAAAAGATGCAGAATTGTTTTTATTCTTAATAGCAGCTGACAGGCATTTAATTCCTTGATGCAAAGTTTAAAGCTGTAAACAATGCGGGTAACATTTCTAGCACTAGAACTGATGGTTTGAATGAATAAGGTAACATTGTAGTAGAAGAAATAATTGACCCATCAAGTTATTTTCACTAAGGAACAAGCTTAAAATATTTAGCTATAATTTGTTACTTGCCCAGTTCCACCATCCCTGAAGTGGAATGTTTTAATACATACTATACAAAAATAGAAGGGTATATGACTAACTCAAATAATTTAAATTGTTCGTTACAGAAAATTCTCATGCACAGCACCTGCTTGTAATCATAGATTCTGTTTCTGTTTCTCCCCTTTTCTATACATAAAGTGCCACTATCTGTTAGGCCCACTATTGATATTCAGAACTACATGGACCTATTATTTATGATTACCTGGCTAAGGGTTTAACATTCTTCACTGTATGGCCTACCTTGGACCCCTTTCTAAAAACTGGGTCACTTTGATTTGGAACATATCAGGTGCGGTTTTCAAAACTGCTTAGCAATAACCTAATTTTCTTCTTCTGTTGAATTCAGTGATAGAACTTCCTTGGACATCAGCAAAGCAGAATTAGGTAGAGGATGACAGCTTTTGTAAAACCCAAGTGGCATATTTACTTTCAGGTTAGAGGATTTATTTTTTAAGTGTGAATGAAATCTCGTCAAGATGTTCTTGTGTCTGTAGTGAAGGGGAATAATAGGTGTTTCTCTCTGTTTGAGAGCATTATTTCTCCAAAAATTGTGACTGTCCTGTTTAAGGCAGGTTTTGCACAGAATGAATTTCTTGGGAGTGGACTCATTGTGAATTCAATCTCCTTCAGAATTTCTGCAGATAAATAATTTTATAACAGGAACGTGATTGCAACTGCAGCATACAAAAGAGTGGGCAGCTATTAATTAGCACTCTTTCCTGGTTTCTCCTTGATCGAGCTGCCCACACTTCCTTCCACCTTGATTTATGACTCAGGTCCTCTGTTGCCCTGGTTCACCTCATGTACTAGTTGTTATTCCTGCTCACTGTTACCAACCCTTCTGAAATCTGTCCCTTCTACAAGGCCTCTCAGGGTGTCAGGTCCTTTCATCTCTGGGTTTCTCAGCTATCTTAATGCTCCTACTAGCCACAGTCCTTGTGCTGGAGCTCTACGGCCTATTCTTCAGGGAAGGATCTGGTGGCAGGAGGATTCTGGGAAGAGCTGCATTGGCTGGAAACATACTAACCCATGCATTTTGAATTTAAAATTACTGAAAGTTAATCACCAATGGCACAGAGACTGGAATACTTCATACCAGCTAATTTAATGATTAAATATGTTTCTGTAGGGTGTACTGATGAATAAATGTTTAGTTGCCTAACCATGAAAACTAAATATTTTACTACTGGAGATACAGACATGCACACACAAACTGATTAATGAGGCAATAGTGAGGAAAAATGAAGGGCGAGGCAGCAGAGGGAAATGAACCTCCTGGCCAGATGGGCTTCTTGAATAATTTACAAGGCTGCAGACGCCTACAGGTGGTGCTTAACTGGAAGTCCCTGGGAAAGCTTGCCTCAGTTACTAAAGACATAGCAGTAGTGTAGTGTAGTGTGTTCCTCCAAGGAAGGCTTCTGCCTTTCACACGTGTGCTATTATACAATAACGTGATGAACATATTTCCCTATGCAGTTAGTCTCATTGCTGATGAACTAAGAGGCCTGGGAAGATGGGAACAAGGTCAAAACTTCCCAGGCTCAGGAAAGAAAAGAGAAGTTACTGTGTTCAGCATTTTGCTGTTAAAAACTAATTAGAGTTTAGCATTAACACTTTTCTTTTCTGAGGGCCAAATATATGGAGTGTAGTTAGTACACTCCACCTGGAAGGACGGTGCAGCTTCTGCTGCTTCTCCACTGGCAGATAAATGCAGAAAGGGAAAAGAGTGTAGAAGAGCATGCGGGCTGCAGCTTTGTCCAACTTTTGTGCACAGGGTACAGAGAGAGAGAGAGAGAGAGGTTATTTGTGCTCTATGATCTACCTAGTTATAAAGACTTCGTTGCTATCATGTCTTTCATCTTAAACACTCAGATAGGTGTGTATGAGTGTGTGTCATAAAAGTATCTAGAATAATAGGCAGACGGGGATGTGCCAGGCACAATCTATTCTTTAGTTTTTGTTAATTTAAAGCTAGAAAATTCTCCAACCAAAGCCTTATCTATCCTAAATGAAGAATCTGATAAAACCAACTCTAAAACAATATTCTCCAAAGGTACTGATTATAATGAGTGCCACTAAACATCAGCTCCATTGAGAGCTGCAACTAGTAGTCATAATTTTACTGTTTTTCAGCTGATTGCTTTTCTTTTGTTTTCCCAAATTCCTTTCACGATCTAAATTAATTTAGAGTAATGTAACCATCTGCTTCAGATTCCGTCAAAGAAAATAAAAACAAAACCAGAAAGGGGGAACAGTAACCACATTTCTGTGTGAAATAACTGTATGCATCGCTCAGGCTTAATTTGCTTCTCTGTTTGCTTTTCTAATTTCCTTTGAATGTGGTTTCACATTTCCTGTCTCTATTTCCCTTCCCCCTCCTTTTATCTTCCAGGAGGATTTTCAGCAGGAAATTCTGATTGTCGGTATATCAGGTTCTCTCTGTGCAACTTGCATCTGCCCAGAAAGCCCTTTCATAGGTTCCCTGTGGTGTTTCTGGCTGACGTCTTCCTGGGCCTGGAGCTTTCTGACCCAGATCCTGGTCAATTTATAGCTCAGGATGTATATGTCACACCCTGCGCCTTAGCTAGAAGAACAAGATCCCTGAGATTTTAGCCTCAATGTGACTTGACAACCTGTGTATTGAATGTTGTCTATTACCTAGGCAGTGTACCACAGAAACATGGAAAAATGATCAGTAACTTAGCGCATAGGCTGTAGTAATCTCCTTGAGTCATTGCAAAAGGAGTTATCATTTTGGTTAACTACCACCTGATCCGTGGTGCATTAGTGCAGCAGGTTGGCTGCACTGCATCCATACACCAAGTCCAAAATGAGTCAGTTTAACGAAGCTGGAACTGCCTGAGGTCATTTAGTAAAGGCTGCATCAGTGCAATTAGCAGAGCCAACAAAAAGTTAGCAGTTGCCCTGTTATAGGAAACGTTGGCACATTACTAACCAGAAAAGAGTTGGCACATTGGGTAGTATCTACAATACAGGAACTGAAGTAGTGCATCCTAGAAACACAAGAGTTGCTACTTTGGAATAAGCATACAGCAGCCAGGCTACGTCTACACGTGAAGCCAACATTGAAATAGCTTATTTCGATGTAGCAACATCGAAATAGGCTATTTCGATGAATAACGTCTACACGTCCTCCAGGGCTGGCAACGTCGATGTTCAACTTTGACGTTGCGCAGCACCACATCGAAATAAGCGCTGCGAGGGTACGTCTACACGCCAAAGTAGCACACATCGAAATAAGGGTGCCAGGCACAGCTGCAGACAGGGTCACAGGGTGGACTCAACAGCAAGCTGCTCCCTTAAAGGGCCCCTCCCAGACACAGTTGCACTAAACAACACAAGATACACAGAGCCGACAACTGGTTGCAGACCCTGTGCCTGCAGCATGGATCCCCAGCTGCCGCAGCAGCAGCCAGAAGCCCTGGGCTAAGGGCTGCTGCCCACGGTGACCATAGAGCCCCGCAGGGGCTGGAGAGAGAGCATCTCTCAACCCCGCAGCTGATGGCCGCCATGGAGGACCCGGCAATTTCGACGTTGCAGGATGCGGATCGTCTACACGGTCCCTACTTCGATGTTGAACGTTGAAGTAGGGCGCTATTCCGATCCCCTCATGAGGTTAGCGACTTCGACGTCTCGACGCCTAACATCGAAGTTAGTGCCACTACTTCGAAGTAGCGTGCACGTGTAGACACAGCTCCAGTGTTAAGTATTAGAAACTTACATCTTCTTAAGGAGGTGCAAGAAACTTTCCTGTAGAAAAATAAGGCAAAATCTTCGCTGCAGGGATGTCTGCTCCTAACCTTCGAAAGATTTACAGAAAGCTTGAAGTTTGAACTCTTATATCTCTTCCAAATGACTTTTTAAAGCACTATTAGATATTCTTGTTCCCATGGGCTACGTCTACACTCACCAAAAACTTCGAAATGACCATGCAAATGGCCATTTCAAAGTTTACTAATGAAGCGCTGAAATACATATTCAGCGCCTCATTAGCATGCGGGCAGCTGCGGCACTTCGAAATTGATGCGGCTTGCAGCCACACGGCTCGTCTAGACGGGGCTCCTTTTCGAAAGGACCCCGGCTACTTCGAAGTCCCCTTATTCCTATCTGTTCATGGGAATAAGGGGACTTCAAAGTAGCCGGGGTCCTTTCGAAAAGGAGCCCCCTCTGGACAAGCCGCGCGGCTGCGAGCTGCATCAATTTCAAAGCGCCGCAGCTGCCTGCATGCTAATGAGGCACTGAATATGTATTTCATCGCTTCATTAGTAAACTTCGAAATGGCCATTTGCATGGCCATTTCGAAGTTTTTGGCTAGTGTAGACGCGGCCATACTGTGATTTCAGTAAGCAAAAAACTTGGTAACATTGATGAACACGTTCGAACGTTGGACATACTTTTGAGAGAAGTTATTGAAAAAATCATTTTTTTGTTTTGGCAAAGGTTGATTTTTGGACAATACCCCTTTCTGTGTGAAAAACTTGCTACCAGAGGAACCGGTTTCAAAGGAACAATGTTATAGGCACGAACACTTGGGTATATACTAAGTGCCATGTTCTGTCCCTGGGAGTATGTGGGCAGCTCCTGTTGACTTAGGAAAGAGTTTTATAGAGGTGCAGGAAAGGTTTTAACAAAATTGTACAGAAGTTTTTACAGAAACTAGAGAATGGAGGCTGGACCACCCATGAAAGGAGATAAAATGTGGAATGTAGCACAAGATAAACACTGGTTTCTGTTAGCTAGAACAGAGATAGAATATACGGCTAACATTGGACTTAGTGACCGAGTAACCAGAGCAAATGGATTTCTGCCAGAAAGGACTGGAAACTGTTATTCCAGTGGAATAAAAAAAAGTTGACAAGTTTTTCAACCCACTATTTAGCACTGATTAAGACGTTAAGACTGTCAATTTCCATTGCCCTATAGTATACATGGATAGGACACTCACTGTGATTTGCTCATCAAGACTCAACAGCGACGTACTCTGTCTCTTGAATATTCTAAAACAGTAGATTATGAAAAAGGATCTTTTGTGCTGGTAGTTAAATTTGGCTCTGAATAAATGCTGTATTTATCCTTAGGCATTGCTTCATCGTCTTGCCCTTTGTGGCACGTTATTATTTTAGTAGCGGCTGCCACCTGTGAGTGAGCTGTATCATGTGTATTTATAAACAGCACGTGGAGGGTGAGGGAGCTGGTCTTCTGATGTACTGTTTCTGTCCAACACTAGAACCATGTGGTTGCTAAATAGTTTTGGCAACTCTTTAAAATTGAGCATCTTGAACGTATCTTGCTTCTAGCTCAGGGCAACGTTCTGTTTAACCTCTGTGTGTGTGTGTGTGTGTGTGTGTGTGTGTGTGTGTGTGTGCGCGTGCTATGGCGGTGAGTGAGGCAGAGGAAAAAGGAACATTCTCTTCCTCCCCCGCACCATGTGCTCTGTGGAAAAGGTTGGCCCAAAAGCAGTCTGCGCTGAGTGGAGAGCAAAGATCCCCTCTTCCTGCCCGCTCTGCTCCTCCCAAAGGATGCTGGGAGAGGGTAGAGAAACATCCCTGATTGGCCCTCAGCCTCATACACATCAGCCCAAATGGTAGGAAGAGCACACTGGGGAAGGGGAGTAATCACTACCTTCAGATATGTGGAGCTGCACATGGGCTCCTCCCAACAATTCAGGGTAACCACATTGTCATCTCCCGAACATTTTAAGAACGTGATCCCAAGCTGGTTATGGTCAGAGGTACGTTCTTATTGCCTTCAGTGGGTTGTGGGTCAGGTGCTTACAAACAGAGTCTTACCCTGTATTTATATTACAGGGTGATAAACAGTTGTTGTTCTATTAGACACTGACATTTGCTCTTTTTAAAAAATGCATTAGTTTGTGTTCGACGTTTTTCCCAGGTAGGACAAGCTGCTCTACTCAGTCAGTAAGAAAGGGGGCAGTGGTAAACATCTCCTGTATTACAGTTGTCTTAGAAGCTGACATACATGATATATACTGCAAATACAATACATGGGAACAATATGAAGCTTTCACATATAGGACTATGGATTACTGTAGACACATTTACTCTGAATAGCCAGGGAGAAATCTGAGGCTATGGCTGAGCTTACAGTGGTACAGAGAGTTTCCCTGTGGACTTAACTACTCCACCTCCTGTGAGTGATGGCAGCTACATTAGAGCAAGAAACTTTTATGTCAATGTAATTTGTGTTGCTTGCAGATGATTTATTCACTCCCCTGAGTGCTACAAGTTATGTGGACATAAGCTGCAGTGCAGACATAGGTTTGACTAATAAATGTTTAGATATTATAGTGATGGTCATTATTTATAACCTTCCAGAGGTATCGGTAGTAAACACAGGGGAAAATTATCTGACACATACAATTTCAATGGAAGGGGGAAAAATCCAGTACTGAATCCTGCTTGTGTGGCCTTATTTCAGGGTCACTATCTATGTGAGAGAGGGAAGCAGGTTTTGGCACCTGGTAGGCAATAATGCCAAATGAGACATAGTGAAGCGTTAGGTATGATATATGTAATCTGCTATATTCACTTGTGTGTGGTCATATTTTGGGTTAATTTTAGTTTTTTGGGTTGGTTTGTGTGTGGTGGTGGAGGTGTTGGCCTGTGATGTGCGGGCGGTAAGACTGTATGAACTGTGGTCCTTCTACTTTGCAAGATGGGGGTCTGGAGAACTGCATGTAAACACAGGTGCAGTGCAGAGGGTGTATAAATGGGCCTACATGTGCCATTTATTTCCATCATGCTTTGAGCTGGCCCTCCCCTCTGCATACAGTTTATATTCCTCCTTCACTTGTGCAGCAGCAAAGTCACTGAATTGTGTGCCCATGCACACTGTCATATATTGTATGGTGCAGTGCACGTCTTAAGTGTCTGCCTGTGGAAGCTCTCTCACTGCACAAGGCACATTTGACTTTACCATATGGGAAGTGTATGAAACACGCGTGTCAGCAGTAGCCACCTCATGTATTAGCACCGTAGGCCACAGGAACTTGCTAACGCTAGAGCTTGCTGCACTGTACAGTACTTCACAAACTTCTTTGCAGTCGGCCAAAGAGGTCTGACATGTTTGAACATGTACAGGTGTGAAGGAAACATTTTTAAAAAATACTGAATAATAATAATAATTAATAATTAAAATAAATAGAAACAAATAAAATAAATATGAATAACATAAAGAAAATAAAAATGATACGGAAGAAAACTGCTATCTGAATGGAAAGGCTTTTAATACTGTTGCTCAGTGAAACAGCACCTGAGCGTCAGCTACCTCTTCAGAGCTTTAGTTACATTTTAAATGGAATAGGGCCAGGTTGCTGCCCTGGGCCGCAGCTTGTTTTCTTGGGTAGGGGAGGCTCTGTGGCATCTGGCATTCCTTGAAATATTTCTGCCTGACACAGCCAGTTACCCTGTGTCTCCAGGAGAGCATAGGTCAGCGTAACTATTCTGTAGCTCTTTGGAAGCGTGCACCTTCCGCCAGCATCGGAAGAGAAGGGTCTGGCCCCAGCTTCACTGCCCAGTTTGGAGAGGCTAGTGTTGGTGACAGCTCTAGGCTGGCAGAGTGCCTCTGTTCCAGCTGACCCATACCCAGACTTTGTTTGGCGTGCACAGGTCCCCTGCATTGTTCACTCCACAGCTGATGATTGTGTTAGCGTGTAATGTTTCCCTAAATAAAAGATAACTGTGGTAATGGTTATCTGTTTCTCTAGTCATCTGACAAGGATTTCTAAACCCATTAAAACATCCTAAATGAATTACTTCTAAGGCCATGTCTACACTACCACATAAGCTGGCAAATCTTGCGTGGTCTGAAACCCCGCCTCCCCTCTGAGTGACACAGTATAAGAGGTAGTGTGAAGAGTGCCGTGTTGGCAGGAGAGCTATTGCTGCAACCGTCACTCATTGAAGTAGTTTTAGTATATTGACGGGAGAGCTCTTTCCTGTCAGCATAGGGCAGCTAAATTAGCAATCTTACAATGGTGCAGCTACATGAGTGGACACAGCCTTAATTAGAATTTTGCACTCACTTTGCCCACGTATAAATAATTGCAAAGGGTATGAGGAGGTGAAGGTGTCTTCACCTCTGTATGGTACAGTGCCTGCACACAGCTGATGTAATAACTCTTCTTGAGAAGAGAACAGAGTTATTGAGTAAATTCCCAGATCTCAGTATAATGATTGTACATTCTGTTTCATTCCATCTCTCAAGCTGCCCTTTGACATGAAGATGTCCTTTGGTAATAAATAGGAAAAGAGTATGGAGTGGGGGTAGGGTGAAGGGAATTAAAAGAAGGAACCAATGTGGCCAAGCAAAAGGTAAGAGAAAGGAGGGGAACTGCAGCCTCAAAGTAGTTCAGTGTCTGCACACATTAGTGTGTGTGCCTGTACAAAATGAACGTTATATACACGAATGTACTTATACCTGTTTTTTATGCATGTGTAGTATGTAAATAATACATGGCACATACGTTTACAGATTCATTATAGTGATATATATTATGTGATGTATATCATCATCACTATATATTATGTGATGTATATCATTGTAAGATTTCAGGGCTTAAAACCACATCAGTTTGATGGTTTGTTCCCCTGCAGCTGCTCTATAGGGGAATTTCCTGAGCTCTAATAGATTAATGAGAGTTCCAGCAAGTGTCTCCCTGTCTGTTTCTCTCTGTCACATACAGGCATTCTCTCTGTCTCACACATGCTCCCAAATTGCACAGAAGAAAGAGTCTGATCCGGTATCTTCCAGAAAGCTGCACTGGCAAAGTTGCAATAAGCTACTTAAAAACTGCTATAAGTGGGGAAAGTGTTGTTGAAGCAGATGCTGAATTGGATCTGAAGTTACAGTGGAGTTCAACAGAGCCAATATCTGGAGGCAAAGTGAGCTTGGGAATACTAAAATATCTCAAAAGGTTGATTCCTGGGTTCATTCTGGGAATGAACAGCTCCTGTGGATTTCAGGATTTTCATGTCCTTCTTTCTTCACCTTCACATTATTGTATTTCCTTTTGAGATAGCCACAGAATTGCGTGAAATACCCTGTGAATGGACTCAAGGAAGTTACCTTGCATTTGATTATGTAGCCATAATGTAGCAATGATGGAGTGGAAAGCAGTGTAAGTAATATGATTGATAATTCAGGCAGTAAATCAGGGGCCTTTTGTTTCCTTCTTTGCTTCTTTTATAGCTTTCAATGTGCACACTTTAAAAATATAAGCAAAAGAATATGCTTTCCTGGTTTGTACATCAGTTACAATGAGACATTTCTAGTGCTGCAATTATGCAGACTTTTTCATAAATGGATGGCTGAATAATACATGTGGATAACAGGCTTGCATCTGGATGGGTCCTTATCTTTCTGATGCAGAATTGATTGAGAGCCCACATGAATCAAAACCTTATAAAACAGTATATTACAGTTGAATAATTAATAATAGTTAATGCTATTTGTACGTGCCAGGATTGTATTTGTGACTGGGCCTATTTTGCAGTTTGGGAGACGCTCCTAGTCTGAGATCTGAACAGGCAACTTCATTTAAGTGCAAGCTAAAAGATGCAGGCAAACATCCGGTTTCCGGGTACAATGGACCAGATCCTAAGCTGGTGTAAGCTGAAGTCAGTGGAGCAAGCCTGATTTACACTTCAAGAGAATTTGTCCCAGTATTTCCATAGTGGCTATGCTTTATTCAGTGCACTCAATTATATCCTAGTACTCAAAATACATTTTTCATCCTGCTGTTTGCCAAGTTTCTAGTGCCATGACATCTTTCTGCATAAGAGGATGCACTGTGTCTAAAGCAGTACAGCATTTTTCTGTGATGGAAGCTCACTTAGCTGCTGCTGGTAAATGTCCACAGAAGTTTCCTTCTGTTCTTCTGTGTATCCTAACCAGTCTCACAAGAGCCTGGCCTGCAGGAGTTTGTACTCCCAAGTTATTGGCTGATCATTAAAAATGGATCAATAAGGCAAGTGGCAGCAGAAGAAAGTCTAGAAACATAAGAAATGTAGGGACAAATCCTGTCTTCTGATGTGTGTTTGGTGGTGAAAGAAGGTCTAGGGAGCCTATTAGCCCCACACAGCATTAGGGGGTCGTCTTAGCCTATTGTTCAAGAGAGTGCTAGATCGGAGTGCTGGCTAATGAACTCGCTGGCATGCCATGACCTCAAGAAGGACGTGGCTAGGCCTCTGGCCATGATGCACATGAACTGTTGTTTGCAGAACTTTTCAAGCTGGTGTAAGAAAAGTCCTCCCTTTCCCAGGACCAGTTCATAATTTGCAGCTGCCTGCCCAGCGTAGGGTGACCAGACGTCTCCATATTACCAGGACTGTCCTGACATTACTGGCTTTGTCTTATGTAAGCAACTGTCTCTCCCCCACCCCAGTCCCAATCTTTTATACTTGTTATCTGGTCACCTCAGCCAAAGGTGATGATGGCTCTTGTAAGTGCTGTATACCTATTACCTTCCTCACCTCCCCCCACCCCCATAGTGTCTATAAGTAAGGGTGCATTTTAGCCCTTAGCTTGGGAATGATTCACACTTGCTGCAGTTTTAATCTCCTTGGCTCCTTTTCTCCTGCTAATTCAATCTATGAAAGCCTTCTGTAACTAATATTTATTGCAGCCTAATTAAAAACAGTAATCACCAAATGGCCACACACTTATTTAAACTCCCTGTTCTCCTGGCAATGTGACAGAACATATGCAAGTATTCAGAATAACTCTGCTTGCTGCCTGTGGTAAGAGATGACTTCTTAAAATAGGCTATGGAGCTTTTTCTGCACATTTCAAAATATTTCCGAGTTAACATCAACTGCTACAGTCTGACTGGCTTGCATCTGGTGCTGTGATTTTAAGATTAGTGGCACAACAACAGGAAAACAAGCTTTGCTCTTCTAATTCTGCCTTTTCTCACAACATCAGGGACATAGGAGACTGCACATGCTACATCTAGTGCTCCTTTCATTATAAGATTCTGAACTTCAAGTTAAATCATTATAAAGATCCCCCTTATAGCACACACAGCTGCTGTGTGAGAAACACAGGCTTTTATGGACCGAAGTCTTGAGTATCTTCTGGAGAGTGCTGGGCACTCTTGGATTTGACTTAATCTCAGTAGTAGTTGAGTTGTCAGCACTGTGCAGGATCAGGCTCACAGAGGGGAACTGCTGAAGCAAGGCACAAAGGTAGAGCCGCATCCTGCAAGATGCTCAGCACTTTTAACTTCAGTTATCTTTATTTAGGAGCTGAAGTGCTCATTACCTTGCAGGAGTGGGTTCGTGTGCAAACTCAGAAATGAAAGCTGGGGTCGGTCTTGGTCAGCCTATGAGTGAGATCCCGCCTTACTGTTTTGCACTTAGCATGATCAGAATGTCAAAGGTGTGAAATATAATCATAGAGAGAGACCAAGCTGATGTACTGCTCTGTGTGATATGTAATGCTGTCTACTCCTACACAACATGGACCAGGACTATTTTTAGACAACTTTACGTTGGGAGGTAGATAGTTGGAAGAGAAAACAATTCTGTAAAGCCACACCAGTCCTCTTTAGTATAAGCGTTTGACCTACCAAATGTTACTCACAGAAGTAGTCTTATTTAGTACCGTGAGGAAGAATTAATAAAGGGAGTAATGATTGTATTGTCACAGCTTACTGGTATAACATAACCACAAGCTGAATAGTTATACTGTAAGTGGAAGCAGGTATACTATTCCAATTATATTGAAAAAGCAGTACAAATGTTATGTGTAGAAAAAGCTAAAGAAATATGTGGTTGTACTGCATAATATAAAGCTGTCTAATCTATTGGTATCCTTTTATGGCAGCTGGATAACATTTATTTATTGTAGTATCATAAGTGCTATACAAAATTTAAAGAACGTTGTTAGGCATGCTTTTATTTTAAGAAGCAAAGAAGGGGAAAGCTTCTACGCACAAAGTTTGGGAAGAACGTGCTGCATTGTAAACTGCTCCAGGTTAAATTATTGTCTTCCTAAAACTCATAGCTTGCCAAGTTGATATTCATTCTTGAAGTGATTGTCTGTGCAGAAATCTCATTGAAAGTATGGCCATGGCTTGGGTGGTGGTATGAGTGGGCAAAGCAGAAGACAGATTGACCAAAAATAAATGCAATTCCTGAAGCATGGGTGGATAGCTACATGGTTCTTCGTAAGACTGTCTGCGAAAGTCCCTAAATGCTGCCTGCTAAATCCCCAATGAAACCTAATATGCATCATATTAAAGTAACATGATCATCTGCCAAGAGCAATATTCTGAGAGAGTGGACAGGGTGTTTTTTAGTACTGAACAAGGAAAGGTCTAGATATGCTGATATCTGCAAGCAGTGACTTAGAAAGGAGCTGACTGGAATCTGTAAAACTGCTGAGCAATACAATGCAGGAGTCAAGGTGAGAGGATGAAGAGAAAGAGGCTGCAGTAGTCTCTGAGGAGTTTCAGATATAGTTCTGCTCAGAGCCCAGAAGGCCTAAACTGATAAGGCCAGAGAGCTAAGATAAGTCACAAATTGATCAATACCGTACAGATGGAATGAAGCTTTCATTCTGATCCAGTGTTCAACAAGAGAGTGTTTTGTTGTAGATAATTGGAGAGTTATTTATTCCACTAGTATCAGAGAGGTAGCCATGTTAGTCTGTAGCTTTGAGAACAAGAAGAAGTCTTGTGGCACCTTATAGACTAACAGATATTTTGGAATATAAGCTTTTGCGGGCAAAGACCTGCTTCGTCAGATGCATGAGTGGGGGTGGTTTCAGAGGGGTATTTAAAGAATACCCCTTTACCTCTTTAAATACCCCTCTGAAACCACCCCCCATGCATCTGATGAAGCGGGTCTTCGCTCACAAAAGCTTATGCTCCAAAATATCTGTTAGTTTATAGGGTGCCACAAGACTTCTTCTTATTTCACTAGGCAACCCCCAATGTGCAAGATCACAGGTGTTTCGTTGTCCTTAACTATTTCTTATCCTCTCAACAGGGTTTCAGTTCATTTCCATCTTACTTAAACCAAATATAAAATGGTGAGTGTGTCTGCACACATCAGAGTCTAGTAATTTGGGAAACTAAAGTCCATTGTTTATTTGCTAGCCAGATATTAGAGCTTACCATCTTTATCTCAGGTGCCCAGGTTTTCAGGGTGAGAAACCCAAGGATTCCTCCTGCAGACAAGTTGGGGAGATGGCAGAGGTTGGCTTTTTTGCAGGGACTGCTTCATTCAGGTCCCCCAACTGCACATCACTTCAGTGAGGGTGAGGAGTAGAAGAAACAAGATAGGATGGGGATACAGCTCCATCTTTTACACTAATTGGCAAAGCTAGCTGGTGGTCTCCCTAGGGAAACTGGGCTTGACCATCTGAGGGACTGTCGACCACCCACCTTATTCAGCAGAGAGTGTGGGGTTGTACCACTTTGAGGCTTAGTCTGTTTCTCAGACTTCCCCCTGGAGCTGCCCAGTTACTCAGTGTCAGCTTTCATGGTTGGGCTTAATAAGTCCTTAATATTGTGTACTCCCTAAAGCTTCCCAAAAACTTGAGGAGTATCAGAGAAAACAGATGTGGTTCCTGCTTCGGCACTGATAGGGATTCATGGGAAAATTACAAGTCCCATATGTGCAAAAATGAGGCAGTCCGGAGACTCAGAGAATGTGTAGGCTCCATTTGGAAGAAAACTGCAACCCTTCAATTTCTATAAATGCAAGACAGGGTATGTCTTCTTGCTAAAGGTCAACAGTAGCATACACTGCACAAAATCAGCTTGCTTTATAGAGGTAACCTTATAAAGCATCAGGAGATACTTGACTTATAACAGCCTAGTTGTAAATAACATCCATCTTCTGATTCCATGTCAAGCCATGCCGTGGAGTGAGAGTCCTTGTTCACTCCTTTCTCAACTGTAGAATATGTTGGATGAAATAAAACTTAACAACCCCTTTAACCTGTGTAAGCACAATGAATGAAGAGATGATCTTCCATAGGACGCCACCCAAGTGTCATGCCATCAGGTACAACAACAAACATGAACAACTGGAGCTGTGAATAGGGAATTTGATAACATTCCAGTGGATTTCCTGGGGCTAAGGTGTTCCATGCTGCTTGTGCCTCTGTTTATGATTTAACCGTTTTGGTTACGATTATTTTTAATTTGTATTGCAGCAACGCACAGAGGCCCCGTGGTCTTTTAGCTGTTTTTACTTGCTGATGTTTGACCTCAGCATTTAACAGTAATTCAGACTTTTGGTCAGAGACCTTCATGGGGTGCCTGTCCTTTACTGAGTTTGATTGACAGCTTGCAAGGAGCCCACAGCTTACCTTCAGTTTGCAACAGCTTAGCTGGGGTGTTTCTATTAAATTATAAGACATGTCATTCTCTTTCCTGTGTTCAGCACCTTTAAATGCAGAGTGCCAGTGTTGTCAGGCAAATGCTGTTTTGTTTTTCCTTTCTGGGGCAGAACCATTAGGTGAATCACTTTGTTCTCTTGCATAAGAAAGGTCTGATTTACCACCGTTTTACTCCAGTTTTCTGCCATCGTAATTCTGTAGAAATTAGTGGAGTCTAACTAACACAAAAAGAGAGTAATACAGTGGTGAATTAGTCCTAGAGAGTTTTTCTTTGTTTCCTTTAACCTGATATAGATGTCATTTGTTTTGCGGAACACATATTGTGCTCTCTGTGGAAAAGCAGAACGGGAGCTGATTGTTGCCACCCTGTTCTTTTAAAGAGAGAAGGGCAAAAAATGAGAACAAAAACAGAGCCCGGTATGCAATCTTACATCTTAATTCAAGTGCCTGGAAAGCTTACCCTCTAACAGGGAGAACACATCTGCAAGGTGCATTGCACAGCTTCATGGGGTCAGAAGCCACGCTTTGGCCATGCTGACAAGCTCCCCCTCTCTACGAATGGCTAAAACAAGGCGCCCAGTACAAGAACTGGTAATAACATCATTTCGGTTCCTATGAAATGCTGTCCATAAGCCCCACACTCTGTGTGTTCCTTTTTTTGGCTGTGGGACATTGATTAGGGAGATGTCCCCAGGCTACTTAGCAGCCTTCCTTATTAGGGGAAGGCCTGGAGAAACATGTGTTTATGCACTAGTTGTGGCAGGAAAACAAGGTGACCCTGACCTCTGCCGTAAGGCAGCTTCACAACCGAGGGCCTTCCAGCAGGAGCACCCTGCCCTTGGCAGAGCCAACAGCCACTGCAGATTTGTGTGTGGAGCGTCCCAGCTCCACAGCGCTGGAAGGGGCAGGGCCTCAGGCTGAAGGGGTGTGACCTTACGCAGTCAGACCTTAGTGCCGCCCAGACCACAGCACCACCCCTGAGCCCTCAGAGACGCACAGAGGGCACACTCTCGTAGCAACTGAAGGGGGACTGGCACTTTGGCTGCTACTGCAGTAGCAGTGGTGGTGCTCAGGAGGTCTGGGCCCCTTTGGCCTTACCACAGTTGATCCCCTTGCCCCTCTCCCAGCTGTCCCGGTCAGTAGGCCTGCTTGCCTTCAGCTCTTAACAGCTTTGCCCAAGCTGCTGTCATTTGCATCGCTCATATTGCACATGGTGTTCTTAGTAGATACATAGTAGAGACCAGAGATTAGATGTTCAGGTGGTCCCCAGCCTAGCTGGCTCCAAGCCTATTTAGAGGTTTGAAGACGAGACCAGGATTTTTGAGCAGGTACCGAATTATATGGGGAGTCAGTGTAGAGCACGGAAGGAACGTATGACATGCTTTTGCTGATTTGGAAGTGAGCTGTGACAAGTTTTATTTTATTTATTAAGTATTTATTTGTGATCATTCTGTATATGGCATTCTTGGGTAGCCTTAGTGAGAGCTGTGGCACTGTCAGGCCGGAAGGCTCCAGCAGAGGGGGAGAATGGCAGCTCAAAAAAAGGAAAAAATACCTGCTAGATACAAGCAGAGGAATTGCCATGAACATAATTGGAGTGTTAGAGAAGTCCACATGGGGCCATCGGAACATACTAGTTGCTGTGGACTATGCCACTCAGTACCCAGAGGCTATGCCCTTATGCAATACGCTGTCCAAAACAAGAGCATGATAAGGAAAGTGGTAAGCTGGGATGTGAAAGACTGGGATACTCTGCTGCCCTACCTCATGTTTGCCATGAGGGAAGTCCCCGAGGCTTCTAGTGGGTTCTTCCCATTTGAGCTTTTGTATGAGCATAACCACCCCTCCGCCTCGCCCCGGGTATTCTGGACCTTGCCAAAGAGGCATTTGGAGGAACATCCTAACCCAGGGAGGAATATCATTTATCATGTGCTGCAGATGATGAACAGGATAGCCAGAGTCACCTCCATTGTGCGAGAACATTTGGAGAAGGTGCAGGAGGCCCAACAGGCCTATTAGAAACATCAAGTAACAGCCCGGAAGTTCCAGGTGGGAGACTGTGTGAAGGTATTGGTGCCAACAGCCGAGAGTAAACTCCCAGCGAGGTGCCCAGGGCCATACAAGGTGATAGAAGCCATTGGTGAGGTGGACTACAAGATTCTCCAGCCTGACCAGGTGAAACCTAAGCAAATATATCAACTTATCAACCTTGGTGAGACAGAGAAGTGCAACTGATATCTCTGGGAGCACACCCCAAGAGGGAAACCCACAAGAACAGGTGGGGATCTCCCAATAGTTGACTCTGGACCAACAGACAGAAGCAGCTGGCAAGACTGAGAGAAATCACAATGTGTTTTCCTCAGAGACATCATCTCTGATCCAGGAATGAAGGTGAACGTTAAGCCCTACCAGATATCCAAGGCAAAGTGAAGAGAGATCCAAACCAAGGTTAAGAAGATGCTGAAACTCAGAGTCATGGAGGAGTCACATAGTCAATGGTCCAGTCCCACTCTGTTGGTGCCAAAGCCCAGTGAAGGCCTACAGTTTTGTAATAACTTTTGAAGGTTGAATGAGGTGTCCAAATTTGAGGCCTATCCCATGCCATGAGTAAATGAGCTAATGGACAAACTGGGAGAGGCCAGTTTTCTGTCCACCTTTGACTTGACCAAGAGCTACTCCCTCTCTACGATCACTCTGGCCCCAGGAGCCAGAGGAAAGATGGCCTTCTCAACTCCAGAGGGTCTCTTCCAGTATATGGTCCTCCCCTTTTGTCTGGATGGGCCCCCACAACATTCCAAAGGCTTATGGATAAGCTATTACATCCACATGCCAAGTATGCATTCAACCATTTAGACGATGGTGTTGTTCACAGCCCATATTGGAATGCACGCCTCGAGAAGATGGAGACTGTGTTGGAGATAAGGAGAGCTGGCCTTATGGCAAACCCCACTAAGTGTGTGATTGGGCTGGCCAAAGCTAAATACCTCAGGTATATTGTAGGAAGGGGCGTAGTGAGGCCCCAACTCAGCAAAGTGGAAGTGATACAACATGGTGCCTTATCAACCAGGAAGAAGCAGGTCAGGGCATTTCTAGGGCTGGTGGGGTGTTACCACCAATTCATTCCGCACTTCGCTTCCATGACGTACTCCTTGACTGACCTGACCAGAGCTCGCAGCCTCAACATTGTAAAATGGACAACTGTGGCGTAAAAAGCTTTTACAGCTCTGAAGGCTTCCTTCTGCAATGACCCAGTCCTCATAGGCCCTGATTTTAGAAAGGAGTTTATCCTGCAGACTGATGCCTTGGAAGAGGGGTTAGGGGCTGTGTTGCCGCAAGCGGTTGAGGAGGAAGAACGCCCGGTTCTATACCTCAGCAAGAAACTCCTGCCAGGGGAACAAAGATACACCATTGAAGAAAGGGAATGCCTTGCAGTGAAATGGGCCATGGAAAGCCTCCACTATTACTTCCTCAGGCAGAAGTTTACTCTTGTCACTGATCATGCACCCCTCCAATGGATGCAAGACAAGAATGTGAGGGTAACCAGGTGGTTCTTTTCCCTGCAGCCTTTCCACTTTTGGGTGCAACATAGATTTGGAGTCCAGTATGGAAACACGGATGGCTTTTCCAGGGTGCATTATTTCTTAGCCCAAGTAGCCAAACCCCGTGATGCTGAGCAGGGTGGAGGGATGCATGGCAGGGTGAGGCCAGAGGGCTTCAGCAGAGTGAGAGAATGGCAGCCCAAATTGGAAAGGACCTGCTAAATACAAGTAGCAGGGCAATTAGAAGCAGCTGGGAGGGAGCTGGCTTGGGCAGACTGGGGCCAGCTGACTTCACTGCTGGCTTGATGGAGGCCCTTAACCCCCCTCCCGCCCCACAGCTGGAAGGTGGGGCAGAGAGTGGGTGGATGGGAGGAGAGGCATGGGAGAGACAGAGTGAGCGGAAGCCTTAGTGGGAGTCAGACCAACTCCAGCTCAGAAGCAGCCGGAGAGGGATCCCAGGAGCAGCAGCTGGGCTCCCTGCCACGGAGACATTTTGCAAAACACCAGCCCTTGGGGGAAAGGAGCTAGATACTGATCCAATCAGTGGCCGGGGTAAGAGGGGCCCTTGTCACAGAGCATATTGCAGTAGCCCAGCCTAGATTAGCCGTAGATTACCATTGATAAATTTGCATTTGAAAAGATGATAGATCTCAGGCTCACTTTACTTAGGGAAAATGGTTTTCTGGAGGCTGTTTGGTTGTGTAGTAGCTGGGAATAGTCCAGAAGTACTTCTGAGACTGTACTCACCTTGATGCTCTGAGAGGAGAGTGGGTGCAGTCAAGGTTTCTACCAGTACCTCAAAAAGTTTTCTTTTCCTTCAAGGATTGTCTTTGTTTTAGCAGAGTTGAACAAGAGCCAACTGTTCTGTGTGCAGGAATCAGGAACACATTTCCTTTGGGCATTGGTACATAGATTAACAGGGAGTTAGCAATGTTTTTTTTTTTTTCCCTGATGGACAAGAGATGTAGAGGAGATGCCATCTATTGGGAAGAGTAGTTGGGTGAGTGTTCTGGCAGGCTGCATGTGAATATTATTGTGGGGGTGGGTCACAGGGCAATCGCTCTTCTGGAATGTAAGAGCAAAGCCATCTTAGTGAGTATGTTACAGGGTTTGCCTCTGTCCTTCTTAAAGAAGGGATGTGCTGTATTCAGAGGAGCCATTGCAGTTTTTAGTCTGTGGCCTATTGCAAATATTGTCTTTTAAAAGAAAGAAAAGTGTTCTTTAATTGCTTTTCTTGGAAAGCAGAACAAAATGTCATATTTCTACAGTTAATCAGCAGGCCCAAATCCATGAGAAACATCCTCAGAATTGATCATTAATTGGATTTTCAGTGAAAGACCCATAGGTAATGAGCGAAAAGCTGCAGATTAAAGGCTTTGCATCCTTTACGAATTCTGCCTTTTGGTATCTAATTGCACCTCTATACAGTTTACTGCTTTCAGGCAATGAATTACTGCTTCGCGTGATGTGTTTAATTTCATGTCGTTTTTCATTTCACTTGATTGAAAATAGAAAAGTAAGAACAAAAGGTTTATTTAATGACAACACTACATGGTAACAATGCTAATTCTTTCCAGCTGCATCTTCTCTCAATAACTTAGTTTGCAGCACAATAAAAGAATGGCAAAGACAACTGCTCAAGGAGCTGGGTCCTGAGCCTGCAAAATGCTGAGTGCCTGTAGTGCCAGCTGAGATCAGTGGGTAATCTGGGTGTTAAGCAATTTGTCAAATAGCTTCCCAAGGCGTCCCTAGGGAAGGAGAATGGTTTAAAGCACTGGACTGGTGCTCAGGCCTGCTCGGTTGGGCCGTGGATTTAAGATTGTTCATACTGGGTGAGACCATCTAGCCCACCGTCCTGTCTTTTGACAGTGGCCAGTGCCAGATGTTTCAGAGGGAATAAATTGAACATGGCAGTTTATCAAGTTTCCTGTTTGCCACAGCCCAGCTGTTGGCGGTGAAAGGTTTAGGGTCAGTGGTCGCCACCCCTTTTACACACAAGATCACTTTGTAAATTTAAGATCAGCTCAAAATCTGTCTGCCTTTTTCAGAGGCCCAGCCCTGTACATTCCATTCCCACCCCTCCACCCACCTTTCCACAGGCTGGGGTTGGGTGTGGGAGTGGGTGCAAGGTCTGGGCTGGGGGCAAGGGATTTGAAATTGTAGAAGGGGACTCAGGGCTGAGCCTGCAGCAGAAGGATGGGATGGGATGGATGAGGGGTGAAGGCCCCAGCCCAGAAGTGCTTGCCAAAGACAATGCTGCAGGGTTGGCTGCCAGTTGCCTGCCTGCACTGGTCCTACATGGCTCCCGGAAGTGACTGGCTGCTGGCATGTCTCTGCAGCCCCTGGTGAGAGGGGACAGCAGGTACCCATGCACTGTCCATACCTGCAAGCTGCCTCTGAATCTCCTGTTGGCTGGGATGTTGCTGAGAGTGGGGGCAGAATACTCCACTGCACCGCCAGACTTTTAGCAGTCAGAGATGATGATCGACTGGCAGAGGCTTAAGGATTGACTAGTCAGTCATGATCAACAGGTTAACTTTTCTGCCTGCATATTGAACAGTTGTTTTTAGAGGAGCATCCATGGTGACTCCCTGATTTCTTGAGCGGTAACAGCTAATTGAGACCATATCATTTAGTATGTGTGTCTGGGATTATTTTTTAACACTTAATGGCTACGTGTACACTAGCCAAAAACTTCGAAACGGCCATGCAAATGGCCATTTCGAAGTTTACTAATGAAGCGCTGAAATACATATTCAGCGCCTCATTAGCATGCGGGCGGCCGCGGCACTTCAAAATTGACGTGGCTCGTCCAGATGGGACTCTTTTTCGAAAGGACCCCGGCTACTTCGGAGTCCCCTTATTCCCATCTGCTCATAGGAATCTTGTTAGACTTTTATTTTTGTCTGCAAGTTTTGCCATCTCACTGTTTACCCTTTTTTCTACACTATTTGTGAATATTTTAATAGCACAGTTCTTAAGACAGACTATGCCATTTACTTTTCTTAATTTTCAAAAGTGACCATTTATTTCTATCTTTTCCTATTTTGTAACCACTTACTGATCCATGAGAGGATCATCCTTCTAATTCCACAGCAGCCTATTTTGCTTAAGAGCCTTTGTTGTGTAGGACCTTGTCAAGTGCTTTCAAGAAAGTCCAAGTACATTAAATCCCTTGGATCGCCCATACCCATATGCTTATTGGTATTATCAAGAATTCTAACAGAAGCATGATTTCCCTTTACAAATGCCATGTTAACTCTTCCCCAACCAACAGTGCTTTTCTAGGGCCAGGTCTACACTAGACCTGAAAGTCACTCCTAGATATGCTGTTCCAGCTATGGCAGTTGAGTAGCTGGAATCCACCTATCTATGATTTACTTATCTGGGTGTCCTCACTGAGGGAGGTCAACAGGATAAACTTTCTCATCGATGCCCCTTACTCTTCACGATAATGAGGAGTACAGGGGTTGACTGTTGAGCCCTGATCGTTCAATTTTGTGCATCCCCAGCAGGCGTGTAAAGTCAAACCCTGGAAGATTGACCTTGACTGGGTCAATCTCCCATTAAGTGTAGATGTACCCTGAGTCTGATAATTCTCTTCTTTACTAATATTTGAACCAATCTGCTTGGTACTTCCAGTGTTACTTTACTGAAGTCACTAAATATCTCTCTCTCTCCCCGGCTCAGTTCTCCACCTGTAAACTTGGGATGATAATGTGTCTTTTGTCTTTCTTGTCCATTTAGCATGTAAGCTTTAGACATGTTTGTACTGCATTTGCCATAATGGACCCCCAGCTGAGTCAGTTCTGTCGTCACATAAATAAACGTTGCAAGCAGATTTAATAACTAAATTGTTCCATGAAAAAAATGGAACTGCAATTGGTTTGTTCTATGAGAAACTAGAACTTATTTGTAATATGAGCCACCAGTAAAAACAAAACATTTCAGAAACTGCAGTATACTTTTGAGCCCTGGGGTGAATTTTGTCTTGGACACCCCAGTGACACACATTCCTTTTTCATTGTAATTCCATTGTGATCGTGAGAAGCAGCCAACCAAATTCATCATCTTTGGAAATATGCTCTAGGACTAGAAGGAATTAGAGTATTGAGAGTAAATGCGGGTCTATGGAGGCTTGGCTCCGTGTCAGAAAAATTACCCAGCAGAAGTGAAGTGAGGCTTTTCATATCTTCTAATATCACAAATATTTAAATGCAGTTGAGCTTGTTTAAATAAACCAGCCCCCCCACCATCTGATTCTCTCCCCACGCCCCCAAAAGCCATGTCAGAAAGTCTTGGAGCTACTTTAAAGCTGTAATTTAAAATAGGGGATTGTCTATTAGCTGTGGTCCTCACTGTGTTGCATTTCTGTGTTTCAGTGACCTATCCAATTATTTGTTTTGTTTGCTGGGTTTCAAAATATTGATAAGACAATGAAAAATACGAAGCTTAGTGTCTATTTTAGTTCTTCTGTCAGCCAGATTGTTAAGTAGCAATAAAATGTATTGTAGTTGTGTGAGCTGGTTACTCTTGCTCTTGATGTTATCCATGTGTTACATTGGGGCATGATGCAGCAAACTTAGTTTGTTGTGCAGTGTGGTCAGACTTTAACATCTGTGGAAGCGAAAGACTCCAAATACCATAAAGTCCATGAAGCCTCCAATAAATTTGTTTTGTGATTCTAAGGACTATTTTTAAATAGGTAGTAATTTGTGGGTGCTTGTGTTACAAGGCTTATAGTAATAGCTTTCTTGAACTTTCAAGGAATAATTGTAATTTCTCAAAATAATTGTAAGTTCTGACACTCTACTGAGGTTAGCGATGGACTAGCTGACCAGGAGCACGGTCACTCCTCTCTTATTGATCTTATTATCACATTAATTTGTAAAGTTTGGCAAAAGCCCTGCGTGTCAACTTTTGAAAAAAATCTATTTGGAGATAGTAGGGCAGGCTACATCATAAATGTGACCTCCTATTCACTGTAGGCCTTACTGCTTTCTAGCTAAAATGTCACACATGGCTTGGCTTTATTGTTTTATGTAATAACAGCCTAAATGTCAAACGGTACATGGTGCCATTCTGGTACTGTATGGGCAGCTCTTGAAAGATCTAATGCTAGGTAGAAGCAGGAGGGTTTTCTCTTGACAGTCAGTTTTAACATCCAACTCTTTGGCATGATGTAATTAAGTATATTGCCCTGCACTGCAGTTTGCTCAGTATCCTCTGCTTCAGTTCACTTCAGCAGAAATTGAAGGTACTCAGCTGCTTCAGTGTCAGGCCCTTGGCTGAGATATTTGCCACAGGGATATGAAGGTACATTGCTAAGAAACCAAGTCAGTAACTGTTAAATGCTTGTATTGTACCTAAGTTTCTTACAGAAATATGGCACTGTTTTCCTTCCATATTAAACAAATGATTATCATCTGATTTCATTGTATCCAAACATAGGGCTTAATATGATTCATGCATCAAGTGCAGTGTGACATATGCCTGACTCCCAAGACCTTGGATGTTACAAGAACTGTCAAGAGCTCTGTGATCAATGAGACTGTTCTTATTTTTTTAAAGGATTTTTTAGAGATTAGAGGGTTGAAGCAGTGGCTGTAGGCAGTTGCAAACAAATACAAGGCCACTCAACAAATACAGGAGGGTAAAGATGACTGGACTAATTATTCAAATTAACTAGTCATTTTGGATGCCTCCATCTTTGGTCATCCTACTTGAGACATTTAAAAGGAGTCTGTTTTTTAGATAGTATGTGGTCATCACTTTCTTACAGATAGGCTCATGTAAGGTTTCTGTTGGGCACAGTGGTGGGGGTGTACAAATCTCACACTGGCCTGGAATGGGTTAACAAGCTGTTACGGGTTCAGTCAGTATTGCCCTACTACACTTGCAATAGGCTCAGATGTGGAAGGAGTGGTTAAAAGGGAAAAGCCCCCAAAGCTCTGGTGGAGGCTGAATAGGATAGAACAGA
Organism: Carettochelys insculpta; assembly: GCF_033958435.1. Taxonomy (NCBI): domain Eukaryota; kingdom Metazoa; phylum Chordata; order Testudines; family Carettochelyidae; genus Carettochelys; species Carettochelys insculpta. The sequence goes on along the minus strand of NC_134139.1, from coordinate 66,819,036 downwards.
CCTCCAGCTCCTGCTGTCAGAGAGACCCACTTGCCAGAGCCTCCTTGGCAAAAGGTAGGGCAAACGAGGGACTGTTGTCTACTAACAGGAGTTAAACTGTGACAAGTTGTGTCCCACCTGTCGGGAGCAGCAGCCAAATAAATCTCTAGGTCTTTCAGCTACTCAGGGTCTTGGGAGTGGCTTGTCCTGAGGCCCTGAGCATCTTCAGGCACATGCAGTGGATAACATGGACAGGAGTCTCATCTCTAATCTCACAAGTTGTTCCAGGATGCTATTTCTGGTGCTCCCATTCAGACAGTGGCAGCTGCTTCACTTTGGCCCACTGAGCCAGCAGGGCAGTCTTGGCTCTGATGATGAGGGACATGCCAACCTGTCCAGAAGAGCTGGAGAGAATGAGTCATCCCGCGAGACTAACATTCTGTGAAGACTGATGGAGCCAGGAAGGAATTATGTAGCCTATTTAAGATAGTTTTCATCTGGAGCTCCTACTGTTTGCTGTGTGGGAGATTCCCCAAACATGGGTTCCTCATCCCTGGAATTTCTGCCTGGGAGAAGAGAGTGGTCTCATTAATGGATGACAGTATTCACTGGTGTAACTAAGGATCCCATAGTTTGGCCCTTAAACAGGGAGAATCCAGGAAGTTTTTAATGACATTTGGCTCTTTTAAGAAGGGACGACCTCTTTTTCCAAGGCAGAGTAGAGCAGGAACTAACGGTCACAATTTGGCAGCTGGGGCGAATGGCAAATTCAGGCTCAGATTCAGTAAGGCACATAAGTATGCGCAGAACTGTAGGCACACTGTGGGACTATTCACACCCTTAAACTGATGCTCATGTTTCAGCTCTTGCTGAATCTGGGTAATAGTGCATGAGAAGTAAAGTTCCTAAGTACATTGCCCAAGTGGGTCAGCTTTGACGCAGGTCCGGGTGCCTGTAAGAGGGAAGCTGGGCATGGCTGATGGCCCCAGCCCTTTGCAGAGTCTCTTAGTTTGACTCAAACAAGTTTTACTGAGGTGCAGCAGTTCTCTCATTAATATGCTCTTCTGCAGTAAGCAGAGGGCATGTGCTGTATTCATCATTTTGCCAAAACCCCACCTAGCACCGGGAGCTCTCTCATGACATCTCTCATGTGAGTGGCCTCATTTGGACAGATTCCTATCTTGCTTATTGTGGCGTAACTCCAGATTAACTCCACTGTAACCGATGGATTTTCTGGTGTGAACTTGGACGCAAACCTCAGTCAGTTTTGGCTGTGCAAAGAAGGGCTCTGAATTTCTGGGCTCAGGCCCTGATCAAGGATTGAAGGATTGGGACCTATTGTACTGTCTGTTATAATTTAGCACAGTCACAACAGTGAATTTCTGGGTGATTATAGCCCAGCTGTACTGGAGTCTGGTCGTTCAGGCACTCTATGGGGTCTGTGTGCACATTTAACCACCCACAAAGAAAAAAAATGTTCTGAAGTGTACAGCCTGGATAGCTTTATTGTTGCTATGAAACTGGCTGCATACGTAAATATAAAACAAACAATAAGGTTCAAGTGTTTACTGAGAAGTAGACACATGTTTATGGCATCTTTTAGAGCACAAGCAGAAAGCCCAGATTGTGTCCAGATTCTAAAGATGTTGCAAAATCATTAAACACAAACACTCAGAATCTGACAGTAACCTGCAAATTCAGGAAACGTCTCCATTTTGGGTTTGTATCAGAGGGCTAGATTGTCACAGTACTGTCTTGACTGCAGAGGGAAGTAAGGCATAGTAAAACTCCCCTACTTCTCTGGCAGCACTTGGACTGAAATTCCAGGTGGGCTGCTCAGAGCAGAAGTTAATCCCACCCAGTGCTCCTGCTGCCGGGAAAGATGTGGGAAGGCTAAAGAATGGAAGAAGCCCGGATTCAGTTCCTCTTCCCCTCATTCCTCCACCCACCAAGTTCATGGAGCAATTAAGTTACTCAGTGGAAAGAAGCAAATTAAGTTACTTCTCCACCTGAAAGAGGTTCTGTGGTTATAATTCACGCTTTTATCTGCCATTGGAGTGACACATCTGTGTGAGTCCCTTTACTCAGGACAGGTTGTAAAGTGGCAGTTTAGCCCCTCGTGTAAAGATATTATGTATTGTGTGGTGTGGTGCCCCTTTGTCTGGCTTGGGACCCATGCCTCTCCCTCCAGCCTGAGGGCTTGGACTGCACCTACCTCTCTTGTTCTGGCCAGCTGGCCAGTCTTTCCCTCCCCTAGCCATGGCCAGGGCTGTCAGCCTCCCTGCAGGAAGGGAGGCGAGGTACACTTCCCTCCCTGGCTGTCTTTGCAAACACTCTGCACGCTTCTTATGTGTCTTGTCTTCTCCTTATCTCCTTCTCAACTGCTTTCCCATCTTGTGTGCCTCCTTTCTCACTCTCCTCCTCCTTGCGTGACTCCTCACTTAATTGCAGTTGCTTTCACCTATGTGCTGAAATAGCTGTTTCCCTTCCTCTCCTAGCTCAGCTCACCAGCCTGAGGTGCCTTGCCCCCCTTCCTAGTAGGGTCTGCTGGCCTGACCCTACTACAATTGCCTGTGGAGATTGTGGAATGTGTCATGGGAGATTTGCAAGGACAGATTAGACAAACCTCTGTCAGGGTAGATCTTGATCAGCATTTCTCCAGTATGGCCATACAGAACCACCAGGAGCTTTTCTTGCAGCCACAGCCTTCTTGGCAGTCTGTGCTGGTAGGAAGAAGGCCATCAGGAGTGGTTGGGCCTTGTCCCCTTCTGGAGCCACAAGGACCGGAGGAGTAGACAGCCAGTGTGTCTTCTCCGTCTTCCCAGGTTATGGGACTCAAGCTTCTGGTTTCAGCTCTAGGGCAGTGGGTGGCAGGCTCCAGCTGTCCCCATTGCCTCCCTATCCACTGCCCCATCCAAGACTTAATTTGTCCCTTGCCTTGCCAGGGCTGAGTCAGTCTGCCACACAGAGTGACACTGGTATGTTTGAGAACAACAAGAAGTCCTGTGGCACCTTCTAGGCTAACAGATATTTTGGAGCATAAGCTTTCGTGGGCAAAGACCCGCTTCATCAGATGCATCTGATGAAGCGGGTCTTTGCCCACGAAAGCTTATGCTCCAAAATATCTGTTAGCCTAGAAGGTGCCACAGGACTTCTTGTTCTCGAAGACACAGACTAACACAGCTACCTCTCTGATATTGGTATGTTTGTTAATACCATTTCTCACAGACTCCCAGCTACCTAACAAGTCTACTGCTGGGAAAAGTGATATAAACAAACATACAAATATCACTTTGCACAGAAGCAGACTTACTAGCTATAAAGCCTTAAATTTTTTTTAAAAAAGGCAAAAGAAGCAGCAACAATGAAAGATGAAAATATACAAGGCAACTTATTTGTGTTTGTACTCTGTTTAGATCCAGTAAAGTGTAGAAGCAACTGTATGTTGTTTTTATTATTGAGTGTGGGGGAAAATCATGCATAAATAAATTACAAATAAATATTAATATTTATTTATAAATATTTACAAATAAATATTAATATAAATTACAAATAAATATTAACAATGGCAAAAAAGTGATCCCACGTGAAGGCAGAGCTTTGGAAATAATGGGAAGCGTAATGTTTGCATGATCGTCATCTTACTATACATTATGTTGGCTCTTACCTTTATTAATTTCATTCAAGCTACTTCTTTTTCTGGACCTGCATGCTGGAAAATCATGCATAAATAAATTACAATGATTCTGGCATGTTTATCTGCATGTTTTCTCCTTATGGTAAGTATTTGGGGCAGCATGGGGGGCAACTATCATAGCAGCCACCAGCAAGAGCTGGTGGCCACTCTCTGAGGCCATCAAAATGCTGTTACAAGAAATCCTAGTCTAGATAATTGTTAGCCCCGCTTTCAGTGCAGGGAACTGGACTAGAAGGCCACTCAAGAGCCTGTGAAGTCCTTTGATTCTATGATTGATTTTGGTTAAGCTCTGGGGACAGTAAATAATTAAGGACACACAAAGGAAAACCTGGCCTATGCGCTGAGACACTTACAATCAAAATAGGAAGACTAAGGGCAAACACAAAAACATACTAGGAACATCTAGAGAATGATGTTAACTTAGTATCTTTCTCTTAGTAAAATGTGAAGCCAGCATATTATTGGTACAAATTAGTGCATGAGACCTAACAGGAGAAAACCAGTTCTAAGTACTGACTTTGTGCTCTTGAAAACCAGGAAGATCTGGCTTTCGTGACTTATCCCAGTGTTCCTGCTGGATTTACAAAAAAACAAGATTTCATTCTAACTATTATAAACTGCTAAAAATTGGTCACTGGAAGGAGCCACAAGTCTTGCAGAGCTATTGAAACTGGCAGCAGACTGGCTGAGGCACAGGCATCTCAAGAACCACCGCCCACAGTGCCTGCCACAATGGGAGCCCAGTCTTGATTGAAGTTTCTGAGTTGTGACAGTAATAATAAATATTAACAATGGCAGAAAAATGATCCCACTTGAAGGCAGAGCTTTGGAAATAATGGGAAGCATAATGTTTGCATGACCGTCATCTTACTGTACACTATGTTGGCTCTTACCTTTATTAATTTCATTCAAGCTACTTCTTTTTCTGGACCTGCATGCTGCAATGACTCATTTCAGGATGACTGCATGTGTCCCAAACAAAGCACACAGCATGCAGATCATATTTGCCAACACTTCATTTGGAAATAATCAAAACAAACTGCAGGCTTCCAGTATACCTTTATCTGGCACGACACCAATTAGCAAGATTCTTGCAGATTACATCTCTGCCAATAGGTGGCAATAACGGTTTCTGCTTTTGCTGCAGCAAAAGAAGTATTGCCTACATTTTCAAAAATGTGGCTGCTGATTTTGGGTGTCTCGCTTGACATAACAGAACTACCAAAGCCATCTCAAGCTGATGTCCAGAAATGAATACGATTGTTAGTGGACACCTGTGAAAATGGACACAAACCTGGAGAGCAATAGAGAGGGCTAGCAATTTCCTTATTTGTTGCAATATTAATTATCAAAACTTCACTGAGTAAATATTTAGGGTGTTTGTGAAAGTTCCTGCTTTCTAAATGTGATTTTTATCCATTTGCTAATAAAGGTGTGAGAAACAGCCATTTCATTTCTGGATAAATAAAACATAACATTTGACCTCCTAGAAAAGTGTACAAACCTCCACGAGCCTGAATATGGACTTCGCCCATCCCTGAAGAGCAAGGACTCACCCTGTTGAGCAGCTGCTTGCGCACCTAAGAGTACAATATTACCATGCTGAAATAGAATTTGTACCTAAAGCTAAGGAAAATAATTAGACCTGAACTTTCAATGAGCATAGTGAACATTAGAAACTTTAGAAATCTCCATCACCGGAGATTTTTGGAACAGGTTAGACAAGCATCTGTCAGAGTTGATGTAAGTGTATTGTTCATCTTGCCTTGAGGCTGGACTAGATCAGGGTGAGCAAACTTTTTAGGCTGCACCCCCTTTTCAGCCCTGCAATTAGTTGGGGCCCTACCAACCTGTGGGAGGACCATAGGAAGGGAAGCATGGTGGGGAGTTCAGAAACAGGGTGGGATGCTCTGGAAGAGGGTCCTGGGAGGTTCCAGGGTGTGTCCAAAGGGGCAGGGGGTGCTTGGGGGGACCCCAGGAGGATATCTTATCTCACCAAGCTCAGAAGTCACCAGTTGCCCCCTGATGCTTGTCTCAGGGCCTCTATGCACTCTGATTGGCCCAGTGGCGGTGGGTGGGGTATTGTCCTTTGGTGACACAGTGGCACAGGCTACGCAAAAGAAACCAGATGCAGCGGAAGCTGCAGGGGGTGGGGGGGTGGCGATCATGCTGCACCTCCCTTACAAAATGTCAGGGGATGTGCACTCCCCCCACTTTTCGCACCCCTGGACTAGATAGCCGCTTGCAGCCAGCCCACCATTTCTGTGATTCTGTGCCTACCATATGTATATGATGGCATCTTCTGTATTATTCTCTATCCCTGTCACTGTGTAGCATAACATGTAAGTTGCTTGTTCAAATGTTGCAATGCAGCAAGCAGTTGGTTTTTATTGAGCTGTCCACAATGATATGAAAGTCTCTTTGGTAAGCAGTTGCAGTTAATTTAGAAGCTATCAATGTGTATAAGTAATTCAGACTGATCCTTCCACTGAGCCTTAAGTTGCACTGGTCAATGTTAAATTTTTCCTGTTGCCCAATTACCTATCTTTGCTAGATTCTTCTGAAGTTTTCCCCAAATCTCTTTAGGCTTGATTCACATAAATAACACCGTCATTTGCAAATGTTGCCACCTTGAGTTCTCCTACATTCTAATTATTACGAGACATGAAGGATGAGTTTCTTAGTACTATTTAATTCCTTCCTTGTTAAAAACTGAGCTTTTGATTGTCTTTTCATTTCTGCCCCTTAACAAGTTTCTGAGCAATGTATTTTGCTCTTGTAACCTCTGAGAAATAACCTCTAACTAAGCAACTCCTTGGTGATTATTTTTAATAAACCCTAATGAGACTGTTTGGATTTTTAAAAGTCCTTATCAATTATGAATTGACCTCACTGGGAGCAGCTAGCTGACCCCTGATTCCTTCTGAAAACCTGCATGCATACATATAGGTAGTTATAACAAGGGAAGAAGAGCTATTACAGTGTTTGAGTATTTGAGAGATGAAAAGTCACTCCTGACTGCCATGGCAAACATGGTCTTTTCTGTTAAATTTACTGCTAAGCTTGATCCCTAAAATAGTGAACGCTGTCAGCCCATCTAGAGATGCACCTCTTCAGCGCAGAGCAAAGTCACCAGATAAATCAGGTCTTCAAAGCATTTCCCCTTTCCTACCACTGGTCCTACTATCTTATTTGGATGAGATGTTGCATAGCTTTTGAACACACTTTCTGCAATATTGGACTCTAGTCCTTTAGTGAGATCCTTGGCCGTGGAGCTCCAGGCTGTCCCAAAGTCCTTAATACCACACACAGGTATTGGTTCACACTGTACTGTATCTCAGGAACGGAACTGCTTAAAGTTGGAATTGCTAGGATCAGATGAGATGGTAATATAGATCTGGCTGAATGTTGTTGGCTTACTAGTGATGTATCAGGCCATGCTACCATTATTTTGCCATTTTTCTTATAGCAATACTTAGGCTCCAAGTGAGATCCAATAAATACTGAGAACACAGCAAGGCTACAGTTACACTAGTGAGTTTTGCTGACAAAACCCTGGTTTTGTTGATAAAACTGGTGGAACATCCACACGCAATGCATTTGGTCGACAGTTTGACAAAACTCAGCACTTTTGCTGGCAGTCTTCTGCCTCTCAGCCATGAAGCATAACGCTGTTGTTGACAGATTCTGTTGACAAAAAAGTTGTGCGGATTCCCCAGGGGGTCCTTCTCTTGACAGACAGTGCATCTGGGACAATGGGCAGCCCTGTTTGCTGTGCTTCCAAGTGCCTGTTTTGTTGAGAGAGCGGTTGAGCAGTCCGGCCGCTTTTTCAACAGAGCGGTGTGCTCTTCCAGTTGGCTTCTGTGTGGGGCCTCACTCTGTCGACAGAAGTTTTATCGGGCAATCGCTTCCAACGGTGACTTCTGTCTACAGATTGCTGTAGTGTAACCGTAGGCTAAGAGAAGAGCTGAAGACAAGATAATCGGTGGGAGTGAAAAGCAGAGTGCAGAATGGGAGAGTAGCTTGTCCCAGTCACACAGCAGGTCAGCAGCAGAGTTGGAAAAGAATCCAAGTCTTATAGTATGGGGTTCCAGTGACTATGCGTCAACATGGATAAACATCATGAATCTTTGGGGATTCCAGATCTGAGAGTTCTCAAAACTGACAGAGCAATGCCATGAATTATAATTTCCTGGAAAAAAAAATGAGTGGCACCACCCACGTAACCAAGTCAGCATTGCTTTGGGACTAGCTGTTTCCAAAGCTACAGGTCCATTCCTACTGACCACTTTAGGTCCATCATACAAAAGCCATTCAAATGAATGAACCTGTTGTGTGTACTAGAATCATCATGCCGCCTGAAGCCACTTCAAGTATGTTTAAAATAACTTATATTTTTTTCAGAAGCCTTGGGGCTTATCCCATTATCGCTGCCTTTATCACCTTTCAAAACCTAGGGAGGGGAAAAGAAGAACATGTAGCAGTCCGATGGAAGCACTTTGCTCTTAAATCCATTTTGCCAGTTAAAGTCCAAAAATCCAGGACTTCTCTTGAATGTCGTCCCAAAGGTTATGCCTATCAGACCAGGATATAGTTCTGAAGTTTTGAAAAGGCCAGTTCTTCTACAAATGTTTTTTTTCCTTTAAAGAAAAGTGTCACCTATGGACTACATTGGCTCTAAAAGTGGCTTAGGAAGATTATACTATTGCTACAAAAATCTGGAACAAGATAGCGTTGTGAAAGAATAAAGAGGCGTCGGAGAAGGAAAGACTAAGAACAGATTTCTGAGGAAATGTGCTGCCAGTTTGACTTTTACCCTAGGCATGAGTTAATGCAATTACATGGGTGCAATTTGGCCTGCGGTTTACAGAGCAGTTGTCTGTCTTTACACATAGGGCTACGTCTACACTAGAAGCCTCTGTTGACAGAAGTCACTGTCAGAAGGGATTTTCTGGCAAAACTCCTGTTGACAGATTCTGTCTACACATAAAAGCAGATCAAAAGTGCAATCCGCTCTGTTGAGGGAGAGCAGCCAGACTGCCTGGCCCTCTCTCGACAGCACGGCTCCCTGGAAGCTCTGCAAATAGGGCTACCTGGTGAACCAGAAGCCCTGTCTGTAGACAAAAGGGCTCCAGGGTATCTACACAGCTGTTTTGTCAAGGGAACACTGTCAAGAGAGGCATTAGACCTGAATGGGGAGAGGTGTAACATTGCCCTGGGATATGCTGTGTTTTGTCAACAAACTGTCAACAAAGCTCATTTTGCCTGTAGACATACCACATTTTTTCCAGACAAAAGCCTAATTTTGCTAGGAGAAGCCTCTCTTGTAGACATAGCCAGATTGCTGAGTCGGAAGACATAGACACAGCAGTAGATTTTTAAGGGAGAGTAGCTGAGATTTCTTTCCAGGCCCGCAGTTATGTGCAGTGCAGAATTTTTCCTTGAAATCAAGGTGTTCATGTAAGTAGGCCAGGACTCACTGAAAACTGATTCAGAATGAACAGACCCTCTCATGAACACATCTGAAATCCAAGCCAAGGCTATGGTGTAGAAAAAGAAGTAAATGTGGCATGTTTCTTTTGGCAGCCTTGTATTGTTTGTTTTGTCTGCCTGCTCTTTCAGGAAGGAGATGATCATAAAAGGGAAGGTTAGGTGATAAATCAGAATCAGATATGGGAGGAAGGACAAGTTGCTGGAAGAAGATAAGATTCTTGTGACTGTCACAGAGCTAGAAAGTCAGGTGACCCTTCCTCCAACTCTCCCACAGTTTTAAGTATATTTGTCTCTCATCTAGGCCAGACTTTTCAAAAGTGGCTTGGAATCACAGAATCATAGAATCCTAGGACTGGAAGGGACCTCAGGAGGTTACTGAGTTTAGTCCCTTGCTGAAGCAGGATCAACCTTAACTAAATCATCCCAGCCAGGACTTTGTCAAGCTGCATCTAAAACCTCTACAGATGGAGATTCCGCAACTTATCTAGATTCCAGTGCTTCACCACCCTCCTGGGAAATAGTTTTTCCTAATATCCAACATACACCTCCCACTCTGTACCTCAAGACCATTGCTCCTTGTTCTGCTATCAGTCACTACGGAGAACAGCTTCTCTTCATCTTCTTTAGCACCCCCTTCAGGAAGTTGAAGGCTGCTATCAAATCACCCCTCACTCTTCTCTTCTGCAAACTAAATAAGCCCAGATACCTCAGCTTCTCCTCATAGGTCATGTGCTCCAGCCCCTAATAATTTTCATTGCCCTCCTCTGGCTTCTGATTTTGCAATCTAGGAAGAGACACCAAAATCAGTGACAACACTGGCCTTACACTCTCTCTCTCTCTGCCTCAATTCTCCCATTTGTAAAATGGGATAATAATTTCCTCATGCAGATGCATATGGTCAAAGCTGAGATGTATACATAAACATCTTTTACTGTATGTATTCTTTGGAATAAATTGATTTAATCAGTTTCTGAAGTTTAGATTTGGCTGATATATATCAATCTCATAATCCTGAAATTTTTGCTCAGAAAAAAGCCAGACAGGATTTAGATTTCATTCTGATTCTCATTAACTCTGGCGTGGTAAAGGGGAGTTAAATGGGCATCAATTAAATTATGTTCAGACCTACATTGATGCCCTTTTATGTTGCTAGAACATATAGCATGAAGTGACCTTGATGTAACTGAGAATCAAACCCCTAGAGTTCAGAAAGAAACATACATCTCAGCTTGGAGTATTTTGGAACAGATCATGTGCAGCTGTGTGAATTTACACCAACTGAGGTTTTCCCCATTATTCCCATTTTACAGGAAGGGAAACTGAGACACAGAACCAAATAATATCAATATCATTATAATATACCCATTATTTTGTTTGGTTGTGTGTGTGTGTGTGTGTGTGAGAGAGAGAGAGAGAGAAAATGCATACAAAATAACAACTAAGTTTAATTTCTGAATCTTTTTTCAGAATTAGAAATCTGTGCAAATAAGAGAATGTGACAATTTTTTTTTAATTGCCACGGAATAAGAACCTATCATTTTCAGAAAGCATAGTTTTTTGATTCAAGGGATGGACAAACATGCATCATTCTTGTTCAAATTTATGTTGCTAAAACAAAGTCAAATTTATTTAAACTACTAAATTTTTAGTGCAATTGTAGCTTGTGTGTTTCTCTCCGTCTCCTTTGAAATAGCATAACTTTGTTCCCCACATGTTCAGATGTTAGCCTGATTATTTTTTATGAGGTGGCAGACTTTTAAAATAGCTTATGCAAGACTTCTTACATGTCAGTTAATTCACCTGAGCGTTTAAGAATAACTAGAATAATAGAGTGACTGCTTACATCCAACCGTTCCACAACTAACCAAAAGCTTATGGGTGACAAACAAGTCTTTGTGAGCAGACGTACCACGACTTTCCACTGATTGAACTTGAATTTATAACATAAATTGCTGTAACACTCATTAGGTTAATTATAGATTCAATAGATCCTCTGCAGACTAAATTGGAGAACAGTTTAGAGAAAGGAGCCTGGTTTTGATCCTGCTTACTGTGTGTTGTAAATCCAGACCAATTTAACTGAAACCGGTGAAGTTATGCTATTGAAAAATTGGTGTAAAAGAGAGCTGAATCCCTTTTGAAGTCAGTGAGATAAAAACTGGGGATTCCTTGTAAACAAGAAGCTGCAAATACATTAGTTCTAACATTGTTCTCTGTAGAGATTTTATTTTATTCTTGATATTTTTTCCCCACAGAGCTGCACAAAAGTTGAACCTATCTTCCAAAAAGAAGAAGCATAGGCCATCTACATCATCTGCATCTGAATCTCCACTCTTCTCTACCAACTTCAGCAGTATCCTCCAGACTTCTCCACCCCCTGCACCACCATGTTTGCTGAGGGCAGTCAACAAAGTGAAAGACACCCCAGGGTTGGGCAAGGTAGGCCTCAGACGCTCTCTGAAATCACTTTTTTTTTTTTTTTGCTAGAAGAAAAATACACAAGGCCAGCTAGGAGATATATCGATATCTTTTCTCTCCTGACCATCTTCCATTGATGGGTCACAATAGAATGCCATCATGGATGATACTCTGGGGCAAGTAGGTGCTTGAGTTACTTGAGGGATAATCCCTCCTTTTGACCCCATACAGATATTCATGTTCATGCAGAGTACCGTTCTGCAATCATAGTCCATTATCTTTGGGAAAATTTTGGAAAGTGGCTCAAAACAGAAGCTTCCTTATAAAAGTTGTCTCATGCAGGATTTTAGAGTATTGTGCTATTCTGTGTTCATAGAATCATAAGCAAACACACTGCATTTGTTGAAATTCTCATTCATTTTTATTAGACAAATGGTAACGTTCATACTGCTCACAGAGGCTGCATGTACAAAACAGTGATCTTTCGAAAGATGGTCTTCCAGAAGATCTGTTCCCGAAGATCTTCTTTTCAAAGAGCACGTCCACACGCAGAAAAGCGGATTGAAAGATTGGTCTGCTCTTTCGATAGAGAGCATCCACACAGGCCCCACTCTTTTGCAAGAACGGGCCAGGGACTGAAAAATCCAGTGCCACGAGGGTTGCTCTTTTGAAAAAAGGGCCTGCAGAGTGTCTGCATGTGCCTTTTTCAAAAGGAGTCACTTTTCCTGATCCACGAGCAGAGGAGGGCATCTGAAAGAAGAGTCACGTTCTTTTGATTTCAGATTGAAAGAGCGCATTTTGTGTGTGGACGCTCTGCATGTTCTTTTGGAAAAGGGCCTGATTTTCCAAAAGAACTTGCTGGTGTAGAAGCAGCGAGAATGCTTCACTGTTTCCATTGCTACCATTGGGCACAAAAGGAAAGATCCAAAAAATAACATTATTGCAGCTTTTTGCACACAACAACATCTGTTGTTTCCATGAGTGGTTTGTGTGCCTCATAGAGAGCTCACAGGATTTCCCCCCAATCCCAATTGGATGAGAAATACTGTGGGGGCCTGATCCTGGTACCATTACTTCAGTGAGAGCAGAAGGATTGTGCCCTATTAGCTGTTCCATGCATTTAATATAACAACCAGGTACAAGATTGGAACAGTCCTGTTTTGGGTAATGTAATCTTCAAATGATTTCTGTTGCTACGCTTTTTCTCCTGTCCCAGGGGCCTTATGTTTCCAAAATTGAGAGGAATTATGTCTGCAGAAGAGGGAAGTTTGCGTTTATGAATAATGAGGGATGTGATCAGGGACGCAAGGGACCAAAAGCAGCCGTGGCCTAACCTGAAGTCTTTATTCAAACAAATCTCTTGTTGACTTAAATGGGGATTTTTTTTCCTGAGTAAGGACTTCGCATTTCTGCCCATAATAGAGAAAGTGGCTGTGCAAGTGTACACCCATATTTCTGCCAACATGCTTAATTTCTGACCTGCAGCACTCCCGTGATTCTGTCTCCGGGCCTCCGTTAAGCATGAAGTTCCAGCTGTATGGTAGTTTTTTTTGAGCCAAGATTAGCCTGTCACCAAAGCCATTTGCATTTGGAATCACAGTAAGGTACTGAATCTGTGGGAGCAGCAGAGCATTGCATTAACTCACTCCGCTATCCAACCTAACTCACATATAAAGCCAAATTCTCTCCTGATGTAACGCCAGACTCCATTGTCATAGATGGAATAACACCCAGAATCATTTGGATTCTGATCTTCATTTTATGATGCTGTGATAGACTGGGTCATTTTAGAGTCTTTTTCCTTTCCAAAATCTTGTCCATTCTGGGAACACGGGATTCACAGCTATGGGGACATGGGGAATGTTCAGTCCCTGAGTTTTCCTTTTAGAGAGTCCAGAGAGGTCTGGCTTACCTACGTTGGTTAGCTATGGCTAAACCTTCACCTAAGATTTAGCTAGACTTTCTATTCCTGCCTTCGGTGATGGGATTGTACCTGGCTTGGTACGTCCTTATGGGAGGGAGAGCTTTATATGCTGTCTTCCTCCCAGCAACCGTGTTGTAAGAATCCACTAAGTTGGAGGCACAGCAGCTTTCCTCCTGGTTCCCACTCATTTCAGTGACAAGTTCTCCCTTTTAAGCTTGCTTCCTCTGAGCGGATCAGGCTCTGCAGTTGTACATGTTCAGAAGTGGTTCAGTCCAGAGGAGCTTGTTACCCTTCTCCTAATTAGGCTGAGTGTGCCACCTTGAAGGTACACAAGAGAGCATTTCTGTCTAAATGAATTTTTTTCACTGAATAGTAGCTGATATAGTTTAGAAATAATCTAAACAGAGTCATAAATGAAGGCTTTTAAAGTGATGTAATTTGTGCTTTTTCAAAGAAAGTCATTGTCACAAATTAGATGTAATTTATATCATCAAAACAAGTGAAAACAGTTAATTCTAAATCATTTCCATACCAAAAAATGTCTAGCTTGCATTTTGACGTAGTACTCCATTTCTGTTCGCTTCTTTTTCTCCTGTAAGTCACCTTATAATTAGGACCTAAAGCTCATAGACATTTATCAAATTGTTCCCATCAATTTTCCTCTGTAGCATAATTTGCATTTTAATATATGAAGGAATCGGTGTGAGGCATCATACATGGATAATTGCAGATGGAGGATGTAGTTTGCCAGTCAGATTGTGAAGACCTCAGATCTAATGATAGACATTTTCTACCTATTGGATCACTGAGACATTAATTATTATTTACATACTTATTGTTTTGGCAGTGCCCTGCTTCAAAGGCAGACATTTCCTATATGGGTGTTCAAGCAGCTCTCTTAATTTTCTCCACATTTCCCTTTCAGACATTTGCATTTATATAGAAGTTTTAAAATATGTGAAGGATGCAGAGTTAGATTTGGAGAAATCAAGAATTTACTTTGTTGGTTAGAATTGTAGCTGGTGTGTTCTGGAATAATACCAAGCTATCATGACCTAATAAATGTATTAGTGTTTAAGGTGCTACAGGACTGCTTGTTGTTTGTGAAGCTACGGACAGCTACCCCTATGAGAAAATGACTGGGATAGCAAAACTGTGATTAAGAGTGACTGAGGACGGTAATATCTGGATATTTGATTTTTAGATGTGAAAAAGCCAGGTTTTAGCCATCAGCAAAATATTCAGAGGTATTCAGATAACTTACCAGCTCAGATACGCAGATGATAGGTATAGTATAAGAATATAGACTGACTGATGTATGAGACTTAGAAAGTGAAGCTGGGATCAGATGCTGTTCCCCCGCCTAAGCCGATTCCATAAAATGTATTGTAACTGACGGGAATTGGGAACAAGCATTGTCTTCTCATTAACTGGCAACCCTGGAGGAAGAAGATAAAATACAGGACCTGTTTCAGCACAGATTTACTCCAGCATTGATCAGGTGTACTTGATTGATTTCAACAGAATCTCACCAGTGTCAAACTGGAGCAAAGCAGTGAGCAATCAGAGCCATGCTTAAGAAGGTCTGAGAGAGAAATAGGTGTCTTGATTGTTCTGTGGCCCTCCTCTGTTCAATTCATTTCCACCAAATTCTCACTAAAGTAAGAGATATGTGACCTGTACTACAAATAAATTAACAGTGGAACACACACATTCATCCATATCTGGCCCACAGGTGCTTCATCTTGCATGCACTAGTGGCAGTAGCTGGCTAGTAACCAGATGTTTGTGTGAGATCCCTTCAGCTTTACAAAAATAGATTGAGTT
Organism: Carettochelys insculpta; assembly: GCF_033958435.1. NCBI lineage: Eukaryota > Metazoa > Chordata > Testudines > Carettochelyidae > Carettochelys > Carettochelys insculpta. The sequence goes on along the minus strand of NC_134139.1, from coordinate 66,803,698 downwards.
TTCTTTTTGGATAAGAATGATAATCCTCTTCCATAGCAGGCAACACAAGGAGCCATGACACTGGCTTCTCCTCTGCCCCCATCTCTGAGTCATTGTCATACATTGTAGTCTTCTTCACAGCTGGGTGGCAGATTTGGTTTGTTTGGATGTAAACATACACATGGAATGTAGTTTTACTCGCTGTTGGCATGTGACATCTCTACATTTTGTACTTCTCTCCACAATCTATCCTGTATGCTAGTCTTTTTTAGTCAGAGAACTGAACAGAGGCACAGAAAGGGGTTCCTTGTTTGACTCAAAACAATTCCAGGGTTTCACTCACCATCAGAACATTGCAGTAAATGTCAGATCAGGTTGGAAAAAAGTATTTCCTCCTCTCCAAAGAAAACAACAACTTTTTGTTTGAAAACTGAAGGCGGAATATTTCTGGGTTTTGTCTAAAACCTGAAAACTTTCAGCTTCCAGATTTTTGAATGCAAGCTTGAAATCTTCTGCAGAGCAGACACTTTTAGTGAGAAATTTCATTTTGTGAAAAATCCTATTGAAAAACAGGTTCAGTGGAAAATTTTCAACCTGCTTGCAAGTGACACTTGTTTTTTTTTTCCTAATGGCCTGATGTGGTTTCTGTTGTTTTTCTGCTAGTGGCCTTATAATTGATCTGTGTGTCAAGGGCATAAACCAAATGGCTGTTTGCTTATATTCTGTAATGTGATAAAAGACTATTTTAAAGCTGAAAATAAAATAGTAATGGCCTGGGAGTGAAATTCACCCATAGGAATTAAGAGAGAATTAAATGATACATGACTGTAATGTGGGTGCCCTGCCTGGGGCAAATTTGAGCACCCTGGGAGAAGGAGAATATATTTTTCAGTACATAAGCCTAAATGCATTCTGACTGGCAGAACGCTGGTAGGCAGATAACTAAGTGAAGTGGCGATTGCTCTTGATTCTGCTCATTCTCTATTTTTCAATGTCTAGGGATGTATTTATTAATTGGTTTTGATTTCTTCAGTGCCTCTGCCAGTTTCTAAGTACTTCACACTATTTAAAATACAATTACAGTAACAGTCCTTCACTTCAGCATGTCCGGGACTGGTCAGGTGCCAGATTACCAAATTTTCCGGACTATTGGTCGTCACCATAACCCCATGCGCAAGTTCAACCCCCGCCCATCGTGGCTCACCACCCCCGTGCCCAGCTGCAGCTCACCATTCTTGCGTGTCTCCACCTTCTTCTGTACCCCATGCTCCTAGAGCTTCTTCACCACCTCCACATGTCTCCAGCTTCACCATCCCCATGCTTCTCAGCCTCTGCACGCCTGCACTCCTGAAGCTTCACCTCCCCCACACGCCCTGTCTCCAGCCCCTGCACATCCTGGCTCAACTCCCTGCAGACCTAGCCCACCCCAGGCTTAACTCCCCTGCCCCCTCCCACAGCCCCAACCCACCATCCAAGCCCCTCGACTTTGGCGAATTTCAAGGTAGGTGTATCTCGGGGGATGCCAGACCATCAGGATTTCCAGACCATCGGAGGCCAAATTAAAGGAATTTTGCTGTATTTGGTTAAAAATCCAAAATTCATGTAGTTCCTGGACTATCCCACAACAACAGATACTAGCCTGCCAAACACACCAAAGCCCCATATCAAGAATTCATTAGCCCATAAGGCACCTCCCTTCCAACACCCATGAAAAGTTGTAGGCTAGATTTGTATAAAACCTGAAGACTTGGGCATCTGACTTCTATTTGAAGGTCATTTCCCAGACACAGAAAACAATATAACTGGTATATATTACACAATACATGTTACAAATACTTGCTTACTATTGCATTAGCTAAAGGTTGTACAGATCATAGATTAATTGAATAATCCTTGTTAGTAAGTGTCTCCTACAGCTGTTTCACTATCTCTTAATTCCTCTTTAGCATTTCACTTGAAATCAAAGACATATCACTGGACTGAAGGGGAGAAAATCAATAAATGTCTTGATTAAAACCACAAAAGATGGGCAAAAAAATCTGACCATAATTTTGACTAGCAGATTTCAGGAATTTGTTAATGATATCCCTGTATTTACGAAAATTGTGTGTTAAGGTGAGCAGAAAACCAGATGCAACATCCAAAATATGTACAGTAGTTCTCTTTGCTGACCACTGTTTTGCAGTTTTTTAAAGTGAGGTCAGGGAAGGAAGGGTTTGTCTGCCCTTTGGAAACCTTCATCCATGCTGGTACAGAGAGAAGAACATTAACTGTTACAGGACAAACACAATCTAACTGCATTACCGCTTGAACACAATTTATGAGGGGAAGAGTGAAAACTCTTTCTTTTCAAAGTTGCCATGGTTACTGAAACAGCAAAAATAAGAAAATACCCCATGAGGCGTTTAAAGGACACGTGTGTTCATCATTGTTGTCACCATGATTGTTCTATAAATTAAATAGTTCCACTTGGAATGAAATCTGGGTGGCCTTTTGCCCTCCAATTAGTTGATCATAACTGAAATTGTCTTCTGCAAGCATGTTGGATGGATCTGGCTGGAGCTGTTGTACGATTTGGCCAGATTCCTTCCAAATGTGTGCTACCAGGAGGATTTTAAATATTTTCTTCACTTCAAGCAGCTTTAAAAAACAAAAGATGAAATTAAGAGAAGTTGGAAGAATTTCTGTAAATTGTTGTTCTCTGTCCTTCCCAATCATATTGTCCAGGCACAGTTAATTTGCGCTATCTTAAAGCCCTACCTGATGGAGTCAGAGCCACTCTTCTACTCTTCCACATGCTGGAGCACTGTGCCAGAATGTGTCTGGTTCATTCCTGGGTGTATGTGTGCGCATGTAAGAAACCTCCACTCACTTATGCACACCCCACTCCCCCCCACACCTCCGTTGAAAGAGTCAACATTGTTACGGTTCCTGCTCTCTCCTAAGTGCCGGAACCACTCCCTGCAGCGTAAGGCATCTCCTAAAAGATGTGAGGAGGAGGTTATTTTTCCTAACATGTGCCAACCAGCCAGCATTGCTGTCTGACTGGGTCAGTGTTGTTAAGCCGCTGGAAATGGTGTAGCAGTTTGTGTATGAATCTAAGGTCTGTGGAGAAAATCTGCTACAGTGGAATTCCTGGTCTCAACTTGAATGAGATTTTAAAGGTGAAGTTTTACTCTCAAATCTGCAAGGCAGATCTCAGTTCCCACTGCTGGCCTGAGAGCAGAATTTTGTCCCGTGTGGAAGGTATCGTTTTACAAACTGTTATGGCAGGAATTTCACTTTCCACTTAGTCTAAACAACACAGAGTCTGAGTAGAGCAAGTAAAAAGGCCTTTGAGCTCTTGCCTCTTGTCACAATCATGTAAGCCACACATCTACTGGGTTCAGGGTTCTGTTGAGAATCTGCTCTACAGTCTTGTCTAAGGGCTGTGTGAGTTTTTAGCTCATGTGGTTGAGGCTCCTACATGAGTTCGAGAGGCCCAGGTTCAACCCTGCCCAATGACCGAGAGTAAACCATGTTGTAGATTAATCTCAGCAAAATCAAATGGCAACTGATTCCAGCAAAAAAAGAAAAAGTTTGGGCAGTAGATATCTTGGGCCCAACTCTGATGTTAGTCCATTAGTCACACCAGTTTTGGAACAGAGTAACCCTATAGATGACTCACTGCTTATTGACATTGCTTTAAGCTCCCTGAGTGGCATTTCTTTATTCCTGTGTCTGTCTTGTATTTATTAGTGGCTGAATCGAAAGCCTACAAGTGTTGAGCAAAACCAGTGGCTTTTTTTTGTGCCGGTACTGAGTACTGGCACCTGGGCAGAGCCCGTCAGGGGATTGGCTGGGGGTGGGTGGTGGGGAGCTGGCTGAGTACCAACACCTCTTCTTTAACAGACAAGGCGCTGAGCAGAACTATCTCATCTGAATGGTAACTCTTCTAAGGTAAAAGGTCAAGAAGGGGTTACTCGTTACTAAACTGTGAGCTTTCCTTTGGTCCATCATAATCTGCAGGAAATGGTTATTTCTTTTCCCATTGAAATAGTTTAATGCACTCAGATACCATGGTGATAGGTGACCTTATAAAAACATAGATGGACTGAGGGAGGTGGACTCTCTGCAATAAAACAGAGAGAGGGAATGGGGTTAGCTTGAAAAATAAAGCTGTTTATCTTACTCTGCCAAAGGTCCTTGTTTGGTAGTAAAAGAAAGCAGTTTCTTTCATGAATCTTCAACATGGTTAAATAGCATATTTCCACCGTGAAACTTGATTGTTTCCTGTAGCTTGACTGTATGTATTTAGACAAATTTCACTTTAAGCTTTGGACTACAATTTAAAAAAGAAAGGTTTATACAAAATGCTGCGAACTGATGGAACTGAATTTTGTACATTTCTAATTAGCTTGTCCACACAATGTCCCAGATCTTATTCTAGACATACGTTTTTACACTTAATAGTACAGGGTACTCCTTTGTTGTAGTATAATTGTGTGAGGTCACTTAGGGGCACAGGTAACTATAATGGCTTTGTAGACCTCTAGCCAGCCGTTTGGCATGCTCCATGGGATTCAGTAAACACAGTTCAGATGATATGGTTGCTAAAGTCTAGTGAATCCAATAGAAGAATAAGAAGCTCCAGAAATCCTTAAAAATGTATGTTGTGTTTTTTTTTCTGTAGGATTGTAGAATTCAAGACATTTAGGGTACGTCTACATTGGCCCCTCCCTTTCAAAAGTGACATGCAAATGCCGTGGATTGAAAATGCAAACGAGGCGCTAATTTGCATATTCAGCACCTCATTTGCATGCCAATGCCCACTTGCTATTCTGGAAGAGCTGCTTTTGAAATGCAAAACAGCCATGTAGACAGGGTTCCTTCGAAGGGAAGCCCTGCTTTCGAAAGCACCCTTCTTCCTAATTTTTTAATGTGCATACTGTTCTTAAATCCCAAAAGCCCTTCCTCCCAACCCTTTCCTTGTGTGTTTGACTTCTCTCTGCATATGTCCATGTGCAGTGCTCAGTGGAACTGACAGGATGGGAGAGCTGTAAGAAGCTTCAGTTCTGCACTGTTCTAACAATACTGACTAATGATACAACTGAGCGTATTGATTCAGCCCTGAAGGTCACCCTGCTTTTCTTTTTCCTTAAAGGCTCGGGCTTTACCTTGTGCCTCTAACACAGCGCAGATTAAATGGCCAGCTCAGCTGGGGAAGATCTTAGCATTTAATCCTGTGAGTGTCTTGTGGCACCATCCCTTCCATTTACTCTCTGTGAACCCATTTCCCCTCCCATTTGTGATTTCAGCAGAGCACAGCTTGATAACTTCTGACTTCAGGCATTCACTCTTTCTTTCAGAATTCCTCTGAGATCCCCTTTCCCTTCATGCTTCACAACTTCATTGCTTCCTGCCTTCCCCACTCCTTGGTGCCTCAGGAACTGCCACCACAATTACAGTTACTCTGTGGGTAGGAGAATAGACTTGCTTCCAGTCTGGAGCTGTAACATTACTCCAGGACCATTTATCAGGAGGTATGAAGGCAAGATCCTTGCAGAACTCTTCCATCCAAATTCAGAACTTGTCAGACCCAGAGCTTGCTTGGCTAGCAAACACCATGATGTCACCCCCCCAACCCTTGGTCCAGATTGGAACGAATCTGTAAACTAGTGGGGCTGCCTCCATGTAGTGAAGAGACAGCCACACCTGCAAGTATCAAATCTGTGGGACTTGGTAAAAATGACCTTGCTGGTTCTGCATTGTCTGGCTGCATGTTTGGCCCAATGTGAAACAGAGGATGGAATTTCCTAACTGTGAGGGTGGTTAAGCACTGGAATAAATTGAATAGGGTGGCTGTAGAATCTCCATCGTTAAACATATTTAGGAACAGATCAGATAAATATCTAACAGGGATGATATAGATGGTACTTGGTCCTTCTATGAGGGCAGGGAGCTGGACTTGATGACCTCTTGAGGCCCCTTCCTGTTTTAGTATTCTATGATTCTCCAGACCTGAAGAAGAGCACTATGTAAGTTCAGAAACTGCTCTCACCCACCACAGATGTTGGTCTAATAAAACACCCGACATCACCCACCTTGTATCTCAAAAATCCTGAGACAAACATATCTAAAACAACACTATATATATGTTGTACGGTTGTTGTTTGGGCAGAACTCTGAATTGATTTCAATAAGGACTTTGGCTTAGAAGCTGATGTCGAGAAAAATGCAGGAATTGGGATAATAAAATGAAAGAGGATTTGGATCACTGTTTAATCAGTCCTACATGATTCATTTTGTGTATTCACATAGATCTTTCTGTGCTGTTGTTAACCACACTTTCAGCTGAAATAAAGTCTTATTAGACACTAAAATACAAAATGTAAGCTACAATAAGCATCCTTTCAAAGTTCACATTTCTGCTACCTAAAACATAATTTAGGAGAGTGTATTTTCCCCTTTTTGTGTGTGATAAAGGTGAAAACAAAGTTTGCAATCATCAGAATGACCAGTCATGCCATTAATTCTTTAGATAAAAGTAGATGGGAAGATAATCCATTTTAAAAAAATCTGTGACCCACAAACCTCCTCTGGGGAATGGACTTTGATAGTCACATAGTTTGGAGTTGGCCAGTGGCATGCTAGATGAATATGTTGGTGGGTAAGTGCTATTGCTTAAAATTTTATCTTGTTTCATAGTTTACATATACTATATATAGAGCCTATTATACAATAGTTATGGGTGCATAACTAGTACGTACACCATGTATTTTGTAACAGGAAGACATCATCTGACAATATGCTAATAGATAACTGAAATGTAATTTGATCCAGAGTTATGTCCTTTCTATAGTTTGGTTTAACTCTCTTATATGTAACTGGAAATTCTATTCCCTCCATAAGATGGTTGAAAATATTGACACACACATTATGGAAAATGCTGTTAAATGCCATAGGTTGTTAGCTTGTTTTATAGAAACGCAGTAAGATTCTATATAACTCATGGCTTCATCTGTTAAATTCTGCATTACCTTTCTGTGAATTTCTTCAATTTATGCAAGACTCTTTCATTTTAGTTAGAAAAACCTATTGTCTGAAAGTGCTGTGTGTCAGAATGCTAGCAAGAAATGGATTGCATGCATGCTTATGCTAAAACTTATCCTTCATTACTGCAGATACTTCAGTGATAGATAATGAGAGGTGGGATACTTATCTGTCAGTCTTTTCCTTCCCGTATCTCCCCCAGGAAATACAACAGGTGTACTTTAAATTGTTGTAAACAGCATAAGATTAACTATCTTTCTTTGAAGTCTTTTTCCTTCTTCCCATCCTTCTGTATAGTTGGAGTTTTATCCAAGCGCAGTCGATTAGCAATAGAAATATGCTTTTGACTAGATTGCCCCACCAAATCCAGATTCCAGCAGCTGCCTGAGTTAAAAAGCTTTCCCCATCCAGGAAAAGAACTTAAACCACTGGATTTTGCCTTATAAATTGCTGTTAGTTATCAGAAGCATTGCTAAGGTATGTGCTGGCAAAGGATCTGACAGAGGTGCTGGAGATGTGTGTGTTGTCTGGCCACACAGAAGGTGAAGGCACGCACATTGATTGATAACAGCATGTGCAGATGTGATAAACATAAGGAGGCCCATGAACTGAACTGAACAGCAACACAAACGAGGAAACGGAACTCCCCAGGAGACTCGTATTCTGCGTACAGTGCGAATCCATGAATCTTTTCAGGCTGGAGGAGAGCTATTTATCACGAAGACTATTACGCTGTGCAAAGCATTGCTGCAATGGAATACCACCAAGCTATTTCCTGCCTTATCAGTTTATATTAATAATGCAGTAGTTAATAAAAGAAGTACAAATTAAAAATAACTGGATGGGCTGATAAGCAGAATTCTTGAGACAGAGGCCGCTAGAAATTGCTTTAAACGATTCACTGCCATGCAGAAAATGTAGGGGGATATAAGCTCAGGCTTCTTCGCTTTTATTTTATTTTTTATTATTCAGCTTATCTCTGTGAGCATGGGCTTGGGCTTTATATACTGCTTAATAGTTAGATTTGTTTATGATTTGGGGCCAATTTTTTGCTTCTGTAGAAATAAAGTATTTGCCATGCTGATTTAGATGGCTGGTCTCTCTCATTCCATGGGAGCCAATAATATATTGAATACGAATAACATTCTGAACATTATCCCTCCCCTATGCCACTCCACTGCAAACTTTATGTTCTCCTCCATCTCCCAGCCTGCAGTAAAAAGCTACAGAGGTTATACTGTAAATCGTGCATGTCTAGACTCCAAGCTAAATTTAAATACAAATAGTGTTCCAGCGGAGTGGGTAGGCACCACCCTCAAGAAAGTGTGTCTCACTCTGAATGTCTATTGATCTCCGGTAATACAATGTCTGCACCTTAGAAATGGGACCCTTTGTGCAGCCTCCCTCTCCTACATACGTGGTTACCATTCTTTTCCCTTGATTCTTACCTGCAGCCATCCATATTTCCCTGTCCATGAACTGACCTGTGGAGACCTGGGAGGGAGTTAAGTCATTCCTGGGCACCCAGAGGGGAGATTTGAACATCAGTGAAAGAATGAATAATAACTTCTGCTGAGAGTCCCTCTTTTTGCTACTGTTGCAAGATTCCAAGAGCATATTTGCTTTATCGCGTGGGCTGAGGTCTCACTGATCAGGCTGCTTATTTGTTAAGTGATTTTGGGGCCACTCTAAAGTTCAGCTCTCAGTGAAACCGATAACAGAGTTAGTGAGCTGGGCCGCCGTTTTGCAGTTCCTTCCGTGCACTGCTGGCCCGTTAAGCGTGACGTTTGTTTGATTGAATGCCTGATTCACAGAAGCAGCTAACACTATTTAAAAAAAAAAAGTGGTTGGTGCTTCCATTACTCCCTCCATCTTGCTGAAGAGTGACGGCATATACAAAGCTGGTGAGATGGGTGCACCGTGTCACAGTTTGTGAGTCATTCATTGTCCTGCATTTAATGTGGTTTAGCAGTCCAGAGCCTCTGTGTGTTATATTGTTACGAAAGGACTTTATTTTCAGTACAAAATAGCCCACTGCTTCAGGTATACCCAAGCATGCTATAAAAAGGAGGTCTGTATCAATGATTCAGCAGGTTAAATGGCTGGAGAAAACTGTTATTTAAATAGCAATATTTTCAGTAAGAGGTGGATTGCAGGGAAGGACAATGCGTACACTAGCCTGACCAGTTAAGGCTGAAATTTGCTGTGGCTGAGGGCTTGGCACCTTTCCATACCAGGCCGCAGAGCAGCTGCAGAGCCACATCATCTCCTGATATGCCAGCCTTAAAGCTAAGTCAGCCCTAGGCCTGGAAAAGCCTCCATGCTATATGTTTTCTCTGGTGCAGGGTCGGCGTGGGGAGGGCAGGAGTATAGTCGGTGGACACACCAGCCTTCCCTCTGCTTCTTGCCTATTTTCCAGAGGCACATCTCTTCCTACCCCTTTGCCTACCTGGCAGCTGGCACGCAGCTGTATCTTCTCCTCTCAGCCAACTGTCACAGCTGAAGCTGCTGAACACGTGCCAGGTAGAGCCAGTCAAACTCTTCATTGGCAATTAATAATCATTACCCTTTACACTCTTCTTTTTGGTTGGCAAATCCTTTGCCAGCTGATTCTGATTTTTCTTCATGTGTATTTGTGGTTTGTAAATATTCACCAAATGTTCAGACTGAGTGGTTGAAAAAGTGACCACTCAGGCTTTCACTATTCACCATTCTTCCATGCCTGTAGTTCCCCCCACTTATGTAACATTGTTTCAGCTCCCTGCTTGGCTGAGTGAAACATTCTGATCAGGGAGTGGATGCAAATCTGTGAAACTTTGAGGATTCACAGGCGTTTTCACATGTCCCTGTTAGCTGTGTGAATAGTGATGGAAACCAGATACAACCCCACACATCTTATCAAATTGAACGGGTTGCCTTTATTCCCAAAAAAATTCATTTCTTTTTCACTTATCCACTTATCCACTGGTTTTTGCATTTTCTGCCCTGTTTTGTCTCAGTAGCCCTCATCTGCCTGGTTCACCTGCTGTGCCTCTACTTGTTTGCCTACAATTAATCTACAAATGCTATGCTCTGGGCCCTGGTTTTGCAAACATGATAATTAATATGGCCTTGCTTGTTCCCAGAGTGTTGTTTCTTTAGGGGTGGAACTATGACTTTAAAGGCCCCCCCCTTTTTTTTTGTTGCCAATATGATTCACTTGGATGTCTGTGACTGGCTTTCTTTTCCCTTGCATTGGAGTGGAGGAGAGGGAAGAGATGCAGCTGTTACAATTTCATTCATTCTAATTTTATGTGTTAATCTGCCCTTTAAAAAGGGAGGCTCCCTTACATATACACAGAATATCAGAGAGGTAGCCATGCTAGTCTGTGTCCACAAAAACAATGAGAAGCCTTGTGGCACCTTATAGACTAACAGATTTATTGGAGCATAAGCTTTTGTGGGCAAAGACCCACTGTGCCACATGCATGTAGTGGAAAGTCCAGAGCCAGGTATAAATATACACAGAGTAATTATAGCAAACTAATGGTTAATCAGAGAGTCTGTTTTAAGTTGCAGTCAGCAGCCATTGTCTCACAGGGAAAGACTCTGGGGAGGAAGTCAGGGAAACATGCACGTCTGTAAAAAGCATTCCAAAGGCGGGTAACATTTTCTCAGTGCTTTCCAGATAATGTCTGGGCAGACTACCTTGCTGAAAAGAATAAGGAGAAGTCCCTCCCCCCACCATGTGATTATTTCTTGCCTTTTTGAAGAAACAATCTGAGATATGACTCCATCTGAATCCATTGCAAGCCTTTCTGTTGATGTTCCATAATCATTTGTATTGAACTAGTTGACTCCTAGGTTAATCATATTGCATATAGAAGTATGAATGGCTGAGACTTGGTTTTGCTAGTGAATGGGCCCTAGCTATCTGACCCTAGATAAAGACCAGTTTTCCTTATGTTTCAGATTGCATCTTGGGCTTTTTTAAAATTCAGCCTATCATGAGCAAGCTTTTTAAAAGCATTATGGTTTGCCTGAAGAGCACCCATCTAGAGGTCATTGACTGCCTTGTCAGTCTTCAAAACATTTAATAAGGGAACAGTCTATCAGCTACTCTGAGATCAGATAACACAATAACAAGATAAACATAGCAAAATGCCAGCAGGTCAGTTACCAATCCAAATCCAAATTTGTAACGGTTGTTAAAAGTCCCTCTTATTAGAAAATCAAACTGGGGATAGTTAAATATCCACAATGGCTCTTTACTGGTCCTTGAGAATATAGTAGGGTCTCAATATTGGCAGACTTAAGGTTCACAAATTCAATCGAGCGTCTGCCTCTCCGGGGAACAGAGCGCTAGCAGTGTCCGCTTCCCCCAGGGCTTCGGGCAGGAGCTCCGACGGCTGCCACTTCTCATGGGGCTTCATGCAGGAGCTCCGGCAGCCGCCACTTTCCCTGGGGCCCTGGGCAGGTGTGCCAGCAGCCACCGCTTCCCCGGGGGCTTCAGGCAGGAGCGTTGGCAGCTGCTGCCTTGCCAGGGCTACAGGCAGGAGCCCCAGCAGCTGGACTCCAGGTGGGAAGCGGCTACAATATTCGCGAAATTCAACATTTGTGAGAGTTCTCAACACGGAACCCTCACAAATGTTGAGATCCCACTGTAGTCCTTCACACCTGATAATAAGCATTGTTTCAATAGGCTAGGAAATGTACTGAACTATGTATGTCTGCCTGAGGTTGAGTAGGAAATTTGTTCACTATTCTTTAAGGCTAGATTTCAAAGCAGACATTTGAAAGGTGTAAGTGTCTATAAAGTGATTAAGTGAACGTCTTGAGTTCTGCTGGTAGGAAAAAAATGTCTCTCCGGAACAGAAGAAAACTTAATGTTTCACCAACAAAATCTTCTTTTACTAATGGAAATTTAAAAATAGAGGATAAAATTATGCCCGGCTCTTGTATGCCTTGTCAAAGGCGGGAGGGGTGTGATTAGGGAGCCTCACCCATTTAATGTTCCTTTATGTGGAGGCACCAGGCACAACTGCAATGTTTACATTAACTGGAGGGGAAGGATTATATGAGGTTAGCATTGAAAGTCACCCCAAAATAGGCAGGAAGAGATGATGCTTTGGCCCATCTTCTGATCTGTATCAACCAGTGGAAAGAGCCTTGATTAGAGGAGCTCACATTCCGTCCTCAGAAGGGATGGTGCAGCTCTTGTGTTCCTTGAGAGCTCGAGGAGGCTGAGAAGTTGTGCCACAGAGTTACAGCTTTTCTCCAGGGGCTTTGGAGCACATTTTGTTTTTAAATAGGCTATGCCCAGATGGATAGTGAAAGCCTGAAACAAAATGGAAAGGCATTTTCCTGGGAAACCAAGGGGAGAGCTGTAAGAGCTACAGGATGTCTTTAAGCGAAATACAATCTCAAATAACCAGAGACTTGTGGTAGCCAATGAGGAAAGCTGTTGGTGGTCTCCTGGTGAATATGTGTCTACATCAGAGAAAACAAAGCTTCAACTGGCTGATCCAACAGACAGTCCAAGATTTAAACAGTCAAGGGCACAGAATAACCCTTTGGGGCCTTACAAATGGTTCTAATCAGCAGTGTTGAGATAGAAGCTAACATGGGTATTGCTTATGTTGTACCTTGTCTGTTTATAAAGGCAGATTTTGGCCTTCAAGATGTCAACATGGCATCTCTCCTAAGTATTAAATTCACTTCATAACAGAAACAAAGAAACGTCCTCATTCCTATACATATGGATGTGCTGTCCTGCGGCATTCATGCCTGCAACCAAAATACCAGCCTTCACATGAAAAAGTAAAACAAAACCATCTCTGTCATGCAGCACTGCCTTTGCGCTTACATTAACCACACAGCTGCCAGAAATCACAGCGGCTTGGGCTACACTCCAGCAATCCTTGAAAAGAAGTCCTTCCAGAAGATCTCTTCTGAAAAGGCTTCTTTTGAAAGATTGCAGCCACACACAATTAGCAGATCGAAAAAGCGATCCACCCTTTTGATAGAGAGCGGCCACGCAGCCCTGGCCACTCTTCAAAAGAACGGGCCAGGAAATGCCATGGATAGGGTTGCATGGCTGGCAAGCCCTTCCAGGAGCTGCCGCCAGGCACTCCCTTAAAGGGCCCCTCTCAAACACCCCCTCCCTGCATATGCTGAGGCCTGCTGTGCTTGCACACCGTAGAGCAGAGCCAGTGCAGGGACCAGAAGCTGGTGGCTCACAGTTATGGACCCACCGCAGCTCCTGAGCCAGCACTGCATCCACACTCTGGTCGGGCTGCTGGCCACTGTGACTGTGGCCGTCCTCCAGAGGCAGAGACTTCCCACAGGGGCTGAGAAGCCCAACCCCCTCAGGCCCCTGGCCGCGCCTCTCCCCAGGCAAGCAGGCACATCTGGAGCTACCCTACCAGCTCTGACTGGTGGTACCAGCTGGTGATAGGTGAGTGGGATGACATGCAGTGGCTCCAAAACTTCTGCATGAGGAAGGAGACCTCCCTGGAGTTCTGCAGCTGGCTCACCCCCACATTCCAATGAAAGGACACCTACCTGCAGCCCACCATCCCCCTCGAGAAATGCTTCACCATTGCCATGTGGAAGCTAGCCACCCTGGACATCTACCACTCTGTGGGACAGCAGCTCGGGACGAGCAAGTCGGCTGTTGAGGCTGTCCTCATGGAGGTAAGGCAAGCTCAACTTGCAGGTCCGGCATGGGGAGGAAGGTGGGGTCTACCAGGCAAGGGGGACTGTTGGGGACCAGGGTCAGGAGTATGAGCGGTTGGGTGAGGAGGCTATCCCTGGGGTATTGTGTTGCCCCACCCACAAACAGGCCCACTACCAGAGGGGTGGCTTGGCAGGGCAGGGGGCCCAGAGGACTTGCGTGGTGGAGAAGGGGGCTGGCAGGGGGCAGGAGAGCCCACCGTGACTAAAGGCACCCCTTCATGCACTCACGAGTGTGCCCACTCTCCGTCCTGTGCAGGTTGTGAAGTCAGTCAGTGCCATCCTGCACTGGAGGGTCATCCACGTTGGGGACCTGGACATTGTAGTTGCTGGATTCGCCATCCTCAGCTTTCCGCACTGCTTCAGCGCCACTGATGGCACACACATTGCCATCCACGCCTAGGACCACAGCACATGCGCTACATCAACTGCAAGGGCTACCACTCAGTCATGCTGCAGGCCCTGGTGAACCATAAGGGATGCTTTATGGACGTCTGCATTGGCTGGTCAGGTCAGGCCCAGGATGTGCAGGACTTCTGCAACTCCAGCCTCTGCCAGTGGATGGAGGTGGGGAGCTACATCCTCCAGTGGGAGCTCGCAGTTGGGGACATCAACATGTCCTTGTGCTTAGTGGAGGATGCAGCCTGCCCCCTGCCGCCCTTGCTCATGCGGCTATACACGGGCCACCCAGGCTTCTCCTGTGGAGTGTGCCTTCAGCCACCTGAAGGCTTGGTACAGGTGTCTCCTCACAGGCCTGGATGACTGCTCCCTCAAGATCCCGGTGATTGTCCTGAGGTGGTCCATGAGCTTGGCCCAAGCTTTCCAGCACCATGCCAGGTTTGTCTTCTCCACCCACAGCCACCGTTCTACCAGGTCATTCTGGTGGCTGAGGGTGGACCTGCAGGCAGAGGCGTTGTCTGTGGCATGCTGACATGCTCTGTGGATGCAGGCCCACCTGGGCTCCAGTGGAGGGGGTGCCCTGTCCCTCTCTACTGCCGCTCCCAGACTTCCCAGCCCAATGACATGGATGGGGCTGGCTGACCCTGGTGCTAAACTGGGACTTGCCGAGCCCTTGGATGGTGCAGTTATAAGGATGGAAGGGGAGAGAAAGACAGTACATCAGTCCCGTACCACAGCCCCAAGGGCCATGCCCGCCAACCCCTGTGGGCAGCACCCCTTTCCCACCGTATGATGGTCCAGCAGTCCTGGGGGATTGTGAGCCCTGAGGGGTCCACACATGGGTGGGACACATGATGGGCGCAGTCTGGGCCTCCTGCCCACAATCACCTTCTTGTGCACATGGGTCATGGAGCTATCCATGGAAGTGGGTGCTGACTGTCACCTTCTGGCATGTCCATGAGCCAGGAGCTATGGCCTTCCAGGTTGTCTCTGGACTGGGGCTGGCAGCTGTGTATCTGGCCCACTTCTGGCCAGGGCTGTCTCTCCCCTAAACCCCAGGGTACAAGACATATGGGGCACTTACTAAGGGGACCCTCGAACAGATCCAGCGATGCCCAGCTTGATGTGGCCTGGCTGGAGGTTGCCAAGGCCATGGCGATGCAAGGGTCCCATCGCAAAAGTCCTACTCTGACGGTGGCTTTGGCTGGATGATCCGGCTCAACAGTCCCAGCTATCCCTCCTCTGCCACTGTGTCAAAGAGGTGCAGGTGGGGCAAGGGGAACTGTCCTTGCCCCCAAGGAGGCTGTGCAGCACCTTGTAGAAGGGGCAGTTGGAATGTCTTGCCCGTGACTGCCTGGCTGTGTCCCTGGCCCTGGCATACTCCTGCCACAGCTCCTTGATCTTGGAGCACACCTGCTCTAGTGTCTGGGCAGAGTGTTCCCAGGCCACTAATCCAGTGGCAAGCCAGACATAGGCAGGGGTGTTTCATCTCTTGCCAATGGTTTCCCGGAGGACATTCTAATCATGTCAGAGACCCAGAAGGTCCATGAGGAGGCCTGATGTTTGGTGGCCCATATGGGTCCTGGGACCCCTTGGCTGGCTCCCTGGGGATCGAGGGGCAGCTGGCTGTTGGCCAGTTTT
Source organism: Carettochelys insculpta (assembly GCF_033958435.1). NCBI lineage: Eukaryota > Metazoa > Chordata > Testudines > Carettochelyidae > Carettochelys > Carettochelys insculpta. The sequence goes on along the minus strand of NC_134139.1, from coordinate 66,787,933 downwards.
CAGCTGTTTGCTCCAGAGGGTAGCTGTGAGGGTGTGGTGGTGAGTAGCTTGTCTCCTTGCTGCCTCCTGCCACTGGGTTTTTGGGGCTCCCAGGGCCTTTAAAGTGTCCTGACACAGAGCTGGCCAGTGCCCATGGAGGACTCCTCTTTCGAAAAAAGGGTCCCCGGAGCATCTGCACACACTTTTTTCTGAAAGAATCTTTTGGAACGAAACACACTTCCCCATCCAGGAGCAGAAGAGGGCCACCGGAAAAAGTGCCACATTCTTTTGCTTTAGTATCGAACGAATGCATTTTGTGTGTAGACGCTCCATGGGCTTTTACAAAAAAGGCTCAGCTTTTTCGAAAAAAGCCCTCTCGTATAGACATAGCCAGCAAGGCCGCGAATATAGAGAAGATGAAGAAGGAAGAGGATTGCAATAGGGCAAAGTTCATGTTAGCTGAGATTTTAGTTTTTTAACATAGACATGAACTTTCAGTTAAAGTATCAATATGAAAGTATAGGCTGCTATAGCTGCATAATAGAAAAATGTTCTGGAGCCTAGTTTTTTGTACAAAGTTACCTAAATTATTCACACACATTTTAGAGAGAGATGGCAAATGTGTGGGAGGGTGGAGTTGGACAAGGGCTTAATCTGTTCCATTGGATATTTCAAAAGATAAACCTTGATACTAGCTCTTTATGGGCAAGGTCTTGAACTCACAATCCATATTTCATCCCGTTTTAATGTTTAGAACTGAGTTTGAAGAAATCTAAAAAAGTTGTTGATAAAAGTATCTTTTCTGGATGAATGAAAGGAGGCGAGACATAATAAACTGTAAATTCTAAAACTTTGCTTGATTGAAGGACCTGCCTTGAGACACACTGTCTGAGATGGTACGAAACTGTGCTGTAATTCTCAGATGCCTGAGTAAATTGCTTGGTCTCCATGTTATTGTGCATCACAATATATTTATATTGTGAGTATATAATATTAATATTATATACACAATATTAATATTGTGAATATATAATACAATATACACAGTATATTTATACTTTGTAAATATAAGCACATGATCTATAAGCCAGTAACAGAAAAGCCTTTTTTCCTTTGCTTAAGGCATTTTTTAGAAGAAATCAAAAGATGTACATTCAGAAAGTTTTTTGATAATAGTATAATTCAGAGGAACTGAGAAAGGGAGACTGAAATTTGCTCTACAGCCTTACCTGAGAGCTAGTTGGCTTTTTAGCTCAAGCAGTAAAGGTTTATGCCTTAACCCCCAAGATCTCACGTTCAATCCCACCCACCAACAACCCAGTCTGTCAGCTTTACAGTACTGCAACTTGAGTATAAAATGGATAATTGAAGGCCAAAAAATATGTCCTGGCCATTAGGGGTTCCTCACAAAGAATGATTAATTTTGCTTTGGCCCTGTGCTTTTTGTCTTTTTAAAAATAATTTGAACTGGTTGAGCTTATGAGCTGCAGAGGGCAAACTGGGTAAACAAAGGAGACCGATGACAGTAACGTAAAAGATATTAGTGCAGATTCACTAATAAATTGTGGTTTTTCTTTGTTGTTGGCTGTTTCTTGAAATATGGGTCAATTGACCAAATTAAAAAAAAAAAAAGGGACAGACCCAACAACATGTTTATATTGATTCTGTTGTCACCCACTATATACTACTCTTGTAGGACATTCATCCCCATATCCCTTGGTAGAGAAAGAAAATTATTTCCAATTGAGAGATTAGGTGCTTCTAGAAACCAGCTTTTCAGAACCGTTTGCAGTCAAAATGGCTAATTGGCCAAATGACAGTAACAGAGAGGTAGCCGTGTTAGTCTGTGCGCCAACAAAACAAAGCAGCAGAATTGTAGCACTTTAAAGACTAACAAAATGATTTATTCGGTGATGAGCTTTCGTGGAACAAATGATAGTTGTGCATGGTTGGCTTTCCCCTCTTTGTTGCCTTAATTGAGACAAGATGAGCATACTGCTGGCCTTTGCAGTGAATAATTTTGTTAGGACAGTATCTGCAGGGAAATGCTTTCATACACCAAGACTGACAAGTGTTGCAAATTCCTTACAAAGCCCAGACCCAAAGGCTGCTCTTTCTAAAGCTGCCAGCCCATAGAGCAAGAGCGGTGCAAAGCTGAATGCAATAGCTGTGCCATGGCTGTAAACAATAGCACTTGTTTCTGCAGTCAGCTTGTTGTCTTATACGGTTTGTTCACATGTGACTTCCAGATCTCGAATGCCAAGATTACATTTAAAGTAAGCTGAACCCTAAATTTACAAGGAGGATTGTTTCAATAATAATCTGAGGAATCAGCTGCATAATGTGGTGTGTAGGGGCTTGTCCCAAACCCCTCTTTTCCTTTCCATTCCCACTGCACAAATTTGCCTTTGCATCTCTACTGCAGTTTCTTTAGCACATCTTCCTGCTTTTCTAGCATGCCCCTTCCCAGTCTGTACAAAATTACCTTTGCTTATTCCTCTGAAGTCCTTACTGTTGTGAGTAGCTCCAAACATCTCCAGTCTGGAATGGGACATCCGTGTGGTTGGTGCTGGACAGATGCGCACACTGGCAGATCTGCTCCCACCCCAGAGAGCTCGCAGTCTAATTTGCAGCAGGATTCATCAAACAACTCTGACATTTCCCTCCATCCTTCAGACCCTTCCATTGGCTTCCCCTGACTTTCTGGATCAAGTTAACGCTTCTCATTCTTACTTGCAAGCTTCTGCAGAACTCTTCCCCTATCAGTATTACCTGTCTCATACCCTTCTCCTCCCTCAGGAGTATGGTCCAGCTCTGCCACCCTACTCTGAGCCACTTTCAGTTCCTCGCATTCCCATTTTCCAGTTCTTCTCCCTGGCTCCCTCTTTGTCTTTGAATTCCTTTTCTTGTATACCAGATTATTGTCTTCATTTACTATTAACTTCCCCTATGAAATCTATCAACCTCACTGCACTCTAAAGCTGTGTCTACACTACAGAAGTTACCGTTGATAGATATGTCCCATCAGAACCTCTGTCTACAGAACATGTCAGCTCCTAATACAGGCTCCCCCGTCAATGCCCTCTGTCAGCAGAAAGCGGCCAGACTGCCCAGCCCACTGGTGACAGAAGAGCCAACCAGAAGTTCAGCAAACAGGGCAGCCTGGTGCACTAGAAGTGGCTCCCCCAGAGCATCTACACTATTTTTTTGCTGACAGAATCTGTCAACAGAGGCGCTGTGCCTCATACGGTCAGGACAGAACTCTGCCGGGAAAACTGCTGCATTCTGTCGACAGGCCTCTTCTGTTGACAGAACTCTGTAGTAGAGACCCAGCTTGAAGGAAGGAGGTGGTGGTGGGAGATGGGGGAAGATTTGGGTCAGTAGTGTTCTATATATATATATTAGTAAACTGTAACAAAAGGGGATAATTAAAGGGACGAGACCAAATTCTCATCTGGTACAAATCAGCGCATCTCCAGTGCAGTGAAGAGATCTGTGCTGATTTACCCAAGCTGAATATCAGGTCATCTTTGAAACCTGACATTTTCAAACAATTCACCAAGCATATTCTATGCAGATGCAGGGAGGAGAGGGAGAAAAGATAAAAGCATTTATATTCAGAGATACCATGTAGAAACAGGCACAACAGATGAGCTCTAATTGTCTGGACCCCTTTTATCCAAGTGTCAACATTATCTGATAGCTTCCTGTCAACGGTATGTTTATAGCCTTGCTTGTTTGAGGCAGCTGCTTCAGGCTAGCTATACCCTAATCTACACACCCTGGAATCATCCTCTCAGTTGCCCAGTCTTCTCTGTTGCTCAGAGACACAGTGATCTGTTGTCATTTCCCCACTGATGTCTTCTCTCCTGCTCTGAGATGCCAGGATCTCCAATGATGTGCTGCTTTTTTGCCTGCCAGTCCAACAACCCTTAATGCATTCGTATGGTGTAACCCGATGCTATTAATTATTTTTTTACAATAGCGGCAATATCTCTTTTCATAAATGAGGCTTACAGATCTCACTGCTGGCGGTTATGTGTCAACACATCGTGAACCTTGTATTTTTTCACAGCATATAGAAGTTCAGTGATGGATTGCATTAATAAAAAAGCAGGGTATTGCTTTATGTAAACTGGCTCCTTATGGTATTCTGTGCCTGTCTCAGCCTTATATCAACAAATTGTTCAACAAGGCATTCATTAAGGAAAGGAGAAAATATCACCTGGCCTGAAAGTTCAGGCTTTGACTTACTAAAACATACAAGCTCTTCTTTGTCCAAACCATGTGCCAAACAGAAAAAGGCCAGGAGTGGTACAACTGTAATACAGGGATGGTAGGACATAAAACAAAAAGCCCCATTTCATGATAAAGAGAAGTGAAGAGGTATGGATGTATACTGCACACACAGAGAAAACCACAAACCAATTAGATTGTGCAGAGTTATAAACACAGTTGGGGCAGACCCTCCGCAGATATAAAATGGTATAGTCCCACCGCTGGCCTTCTTGAATATGATACTGGATCTTATGAAAATGGCTTATGACAGAAACATACAATCATCCTATGCAGGTGTAGTCCACTGTCCTCTCACCATTCAATCAAGATCACAGCTTTCACACAGGTGTAAGTACCCCTGAAATAACTTAATGGTTCTATCAAGTTGCGTTCATGTTTGCAAGCCACAGCAGATTATCTTTACAATTAATTCACATGCCATGGATTTTGTTGACGTTAACAGAACAAGCTGTAGTATATTTATAATGTGAGGGTAGGAGCCAGGTATTCGGAAAATGTGGTGCAAAAATAATAGTTCAGCCAACAAATAACGTTGGATATACTGTCGCCGAACTGACAGGATGTTATAGCTGTCATAAATAAAACTGATTGCTAAAATCTTTGGCCTCCCAGATGTACAAATGAATCAAGCATGGATTAACTAGCTTCCTCTGATGTGGTTTTTGCTAATCCAAAATCCCCTGATAGAAGAAATTAATTAATTAGAACATCTTGGTCTTTATTCTTTGTACTCTGTGGGACTTTGTAGAAATCACTTTTTAGAGCCAAAGTATCCCAAGCTAAGCGAAGTGTTACATCTTTATACCTAAATGCTGCCCTTAAACATACAAGTAACGTGCTCCCTGGCATACATTTCAGCTAGACCATTCCTCCAAGGACCAAATTTGGGTGTAAGTCATTTAAAAGACCCTAAATTGAGGCTGTCATAATAGCCCCTTCAATTTCCTATGCTTAGAGATAAGGGTACTGGGCCAGAGTCTCATTCTGTAGGAATAAAGTGGGGATTAAAGGTGGCTTTACATCACATTTGTACCTCTATATATTTTTGGATCATTCTTTGTTCAGATCCTGATGTGGCTTAATATAACACTGTTGTACATTTTCACTTACCCCCGTAAAACTTTTCCAACTATGCATCATCCAAGGTGCGCACTCACAACAGAGATACTCCCTGGGGAGTGTCTCTCCACTAGCTCTGTGATCTTGCACTGCTGGAAGGGCATAAAACAGCTGCTCTGGAACACAGAATCCGGCTGACTCTGAGATAAAGACAGGTGGGCAATCAGAAGAAAACCTGCATCAAATCATCTCATTTTCATGCTTTAACAAAAGCCAAGCAGAGGAAAAGTCATGCAGAAGTGAGACTAATGGAGAGCAGGCTTTCTGTCAATCTCTGAATGTACTCACAGAATATTTTATTAAATGCTTCAGCAGGTAACTGCTGGCCTTTCTGCTGATTTAACCTTTCTTTTTGAATCCTTGGTCTTCAGCTGTGCCCCTCTTCCAGGGGAGTAGGCTTGGGTTTTGATTTTGGCCCCCAACCCAGAGCAGTCAGGGTAAGGCTTCATTCCTCCCACCTCCGGGTCATTTGTCATAGACCTGGAAGGAAATCAAGACGTCATCAAGTCCAGTCTCTTACACTCATGGTGGAATCAGGCACCATCTATACACCATTTGTGACAGGAGTTGTCTAACCTGCTCTTCAAAATTTCCAATTATTTAGATTCCACAACTTCCCTAGTCAATTTATTCCAGTGCTTAATTACCCTGACAGTTGAAGTTTTTCCTAATGTCCAGCCTAAACCTCCCTTTCTGCAATATATGCCATTGTTTCTTGTCCTCTCATCAGAGTTTAAACAGAATAATTTTTCTCTCACTTCCTTGCAACGGCCTTTTAGATACACGTTGAGCTTTCCTGGTCCAGCATTCTGAGGACATGAGCTGTCCCAACTGCGAGAGTTTGCTGCACCAAGGATGGTAATTCTGGCACCTCTGCTGCTGGTCTCTGGGCTCTCCCCGGACACAGACAGCCTGCCAGCTGTGCTCCTCTCATGGCCTCTGACCCCACTGCAAGCCCCAACTACTGGGCTCCCTGCCCCTGGCCGCACTATGGCTCCTCTCCTGGGCTGCGTCTACACGTGCACGCTACTTCGAAGTAGCGGCACCAACTTCGAAATAGCGCCCGTCACGTCTACACGTGTTGGGCGCTATTTCGAAGTTGAAATCGACGTTAGGCGGCGAGACGTCGAAGTCGCTAACCCCATGAGCGGATGGGAATAGCGCCCTACTTCGACGTTCAACATCGAAGTAGGGACGTGTAGACGATCCGCGTCCCGCAACATCGAAATAGCGGGGTCCTCCATGGCGGCCATCAGCTGGGGGGTTGAGAGATACTCTCTCTCCAGCCCTTGCGGGGCTCTGTGGTCACCGTGGGCAGCAGCCCTTAGCCCAGGGCTTCTGGCTGCTGCTGCTGCAGCTGGGGGTCCGTGCTGCATATACAGGGTCTGCAACTAGTTGTTGGCTCTGTGTATCTTGCACTGTTTAATGAAAGTGTGTCTGGGAGGGGCCCTTTAAGGGAGCGACTTGCTGTTGAGTCCGCCCCGTGACCCTGTCTGCAGCTGTGCCTGGCTCCCTTATTTCGATGTGTGCTACTTTGGCGTGTAGACGTTCCCTCGCTGTGCCTATTTCGATGTTGGGCTGAGCAACGTCGAAGTTGAACATCGACGTTGCCAGCCCTGGAGGACGTGTAGACGTTATTCATCGAAATAGCCTATTTCGATGTCGCAACATCGAAATAAGCTATTTCGAAGTTGGGTGCACGTGTAGACGTAGCCCTGGTGTTGCATCCATCCAACCAGCTCTGTTGAAGGCCATGGCTGGGCTCACTGCTCACCAGCTGCTCACTGGTACTGCTCCCAGCCCCGTGGCCAGGCTCTGGCACACCAGCCCCGCAACTGTGGCGCTGGCTCTGCTGTGGTTCTTCCAGGCCATTGATGTTGCTGGACGGGAGAGTTACAGACCAGAGACGTTCAACCTGTACTTGAAAGCTGTTATCATACCCCCTGGTCTTCTCTCTTCCGAACTAAACAAACCCATTTATTTCAGTCTTCCCTCATAAGCCATGTTTTCTAGACCTTCAGTAATTTTTGTTGCTCTTCTCTAGACTTTATCCAGTTTCTCCATATCTTTCCTGAAATTTGACACCTAGAACTGAGCACAATACTCTGCATGAGGCCTAGTCAGTGTGGAGTAAACCAGAATAATTTCTTCTCTTCTCTTGCTTAGAACACTCCCGCTAACATATCCCAGAATGATATTTTCTTTTTGTGCAAGCGTTACACTTTTCACTCATACTTAGTTTGTGATCCACTGTGACCCCTAGTTCTCTTTCCACAGGAATCCTTCTTAGGCAGTCATATCCCATTTTATGTGCGTGCAACGGATTGTTTCTTCATAAGTGGAGTTCCTTGCATTTGGGCCTGTTGAATTGCATCTGACTCATGTAGTAATATTTACAGTCAGAAGGTCGCAATGCAGTGAAGTTTGAAAACCGCTGGTTTATTTGGTTAAGCAGAGTTTGAGACCTGCTCCCATCGCATTCCTCCCTCTTTTCCCCCTCTTGTCCACACAACCCATCACTGCTTTGCTCCCCACTAGCCACCCAGGGATTTCCTCCACATTAGAAGAGTTTATAACAATCCAGATATGCCACTGTAAGGGTGGTTTGCATTGTTAGTGTAGTGCAATGCAGTCTTAATAGGGCCCAGGGCCTGGTCATGTGAGTTTGTCTGCTCAGAATCTAAACTGGTATATTTATAACTTTCTTTTGGCTCTTTCCATGTGTGTGTTACATTGGCGTAGACCATGGCTGTCCAACCTTTTGGCTTGCCTGGGCTGCATTGAGTGAAGAGGAATTGTCTTGGGCAGCATATAAAATATATAATATAGTTAATGTATATAAATCACATAATAATGTTAAAAGTTTACGATCTTGTGGGGCCACATTACTAGCTGTCCAGGGCCGCATGCGGCCCGTGGGCCGCGGGTTGGACACGCCTGGCTTAGACTCTCTCCAGATTCCCCTAGACACGCCTAGATTGTCATTCCTGGGTACATCACTTCTGCTGGGGTGTGTCAGATCTATAAGAGTGATCTGAATGGTAGAGTGTCAGAAATAATAACAATAAAAAAAAAGGCAAGGAAGAAAGAGCAGGGAAAAGAAAGAGCTGCACTTTAAGGGAGGATTATCAGGGAGGATGTGGGGCCATTATTGGACTAGGGATGCAGAAAGGCTGAAGAACTCAATGCTCTTTTTGCCTCAGGCTTCATGGACAAGGTCAGCTCCCAGACTACAGCACTAGGTAATGCAGTATGGGAACAAGGTGGGCAGCCCTCGGTGGGGAAAGAACAGGTTAAGAGCTATTTAGAAAAGCTAGATGCACACAAATCCATGGCTCTGGATTTAATGCCTCCAAGGTACTGAGGGAATTGGGAGAAGTCATTGCAGAGCCTTTGACTGTTATCTTTGAAAATGTATGGAGATCAGGGAGGTCCTGGATGATTGGAAAAAAGGCAAAGGTAGTGCCCATCTTCAAAAAAGGAAAGAAGAATAGTGCAGGGAACTATAGGCCAGTCAGCCTTACCTCAGTCCCCAGAAAAATCATAGAGGGGATCCTCAAGGAATCCCTTTTGGAGCACTTGGAAGAGGGGAAGGTTATCAAAAGTAGCCAACATGGATTCACCAGGGGAAGTCCTGCCTCACCAATCTGGTTAGCTTCTATGACGAGGTAACAAGCTCTGTGGACATGGGGAAGTCAGTGGATGTGATATACCTTGACTTCAGCAAGGCTTTTGATATGGTCTCCCATAACATTCTTGTCCATAAGTTAAGGAAATATGGATTGGATCCTTGGACAATAAGATGGATAGAAAGCTGGCTTGATGGTCGGGCTCAAAGGGTAGTGGTCAATGGCTCAATATCTGGATGGCGGTCTGTTTCAAACGGAGTGCTGCAAGGCTCGATTCTGGGGCCGGTGTTATTCAACGTCTTTATTAATGACCTGGATGAGGGAGTGGACTGCACCCTCAGAAAGTTTGTGGATGACACAAAACTAGGGGGAGAGGTAGATTCGTTAGAGGGTAGAGAGAGAATCCAGAGGGACCTGGATAAATTGGAGGACTGGGCCAAAAGAAATCTGATACGGTTCAATAAAGAGAAGTGTAGAGTCCTGCCCCTGGGGCGGAAGAATCCCAAGCATTGTTACAGGCTGGGGACTGACTGGCTCAGCAGCAGTACGATGGAAAAGGACCTAGGGTTTATGGTGGATGAAAGGCTGGATATGAGTAAACAGTGTACCCTTGTAGTCAAGAAGGCTAACGGCATACTAGGGTGCATTAGGAGGTGCATTTTGAGCAGATCCTGGAAAAGTAGGTATTCCTCTTTATTTGGCACTGGTGAGGCCACATCTGGAGTAATGTGTCCAGTGTTGGGCCCCCCAGTATAAAAAAGATGTGGATTTGCTGAAGCAGGTTCAGCGAAGGGCAACAAAAATGATGAAGAGTCTGGAGCACAAGACCTACGAGGATAGGCTGAGGGATTTGGGCTTGTTTAGTTTACAGAAGAGAAGACTTAGAGGTGATTGAATAGCAGCCTTCAACTTCCTGAAGGGGAGCTCTAAAGAGGAGGGTGAGAAACTGTTCTCAGTGGTGTCAGATGGCAGAACAAGGAGTAATGGTCTGAAGTTGAAGAGGGGGAGGTGTAGGTTAGATATTAGGAAAAACTACTTCACCAGGCAGGTGGTCAAACATTCAAATGCGTTGCCTAGAGAGGCAGTGGATTCTCCATCCCTTGAGGTTTTTAAGTCCCGACTGGACAAGGTCCTGGCTGGGATTACTTAGTGGGGGTTGATCCTGCTTGAAGCAGGGGGCTGGACTAGATGACCTCCTGAGGTCCCTTCGAGCCCTGTGATTCTGTGAACATATAGCAGACGAGCAAGTGAGGTTCAGAAAAGACAGAAGTACAATACAGCAGATATTGGCACTAAGACTGACAGCAGAGAAAGCTCAACGAAAGAACAAGAACGTACATACTTGCTTCATTGATTTGCAAAAGGCTTTTGACAGTATAGATCAGAAAGTGACTTGGGCAGTGTTGGAGTCACATGGAGTGGATAGCAGACTGATACGGTTGTTGAAGGATATCAGTGATAATGCAGAGGCAGCGGTGAGAACATGCCAGGAGTTGGGAAGTTGGTTTAAAACAAGTAGAGGTACGAGACAAGGAGATCCAATATCGCCAAATATCTTTATCACATATCTGGAGAGAGCAAAGGACAAGATCAAGGAAGAGGTAGAAGGGATATCTGTGCACAGGAAAAGAATCAACTTGAGATTCGCAGATCATTGAGGAACATGAGGAGAAGCTAGCGAAAACAGTGCAGGTGTTAAATGAAGAAGGGAAGCAGTACGGACTGATTATGAACATTGATAAAACAAAAACAATGGTATTTGGAGATAAGGAAATGGGAAGGAAGATCAGTGTTGATGGTATTGAACTAGACAATGTAGAGAAGTTCACATGTCTGGGGAGCAACATAACATATGATCTAGACTGTAAGAAGGAAATGGTGACTAGAATAGCAAAAGCAAGAGCGAGTTTGAAGTCAATGGATAAGATCTGGAAAAGCAAAGCGATTAGCTTAGAAACGAAGCTGAGCATCTTGAAAACATGTATTCAGCAGCATGTTGTACAGATGTGAGACATGGGTGATAACAAAAGATTCGAAAATAAGAATATTGGTATTCGAAAGGAGTTATAGAATGATTCTGAGAATAGGATGGATGCAAAAGGTCACCAATGAGGAATTATATAGAAAGATACAGACGAAAGAGATCCTGATGAAGAAGGTTATGAAATGGAAGCTACAACTACGAACGATGAATGAAAAATCGAGACTCTGGTATTCGGCATAATGGACGGTTTGAATAGGAGAGGCAGACCCCACAGAGAATGGATAGATGATATAGTAGATTGGTGAGGAGCTAGTGTACAGAAACTAAGCCACTCCGCATTGGACAGGGAAAGATGGAAGGAAATAGAGAGAGGCATTAGACGCCAACGGGCGCTGAGCCCACGGGTATTGATGATGATGAATAAGAAATTCTTTTGTCTATGTGATCACCTTCATGAAAATGTCATTCAGAAACACACCAGCAAAGGAGGAATGGGTGCAACTATAATTTTCACTTTGTTAAGGATGACAACTTTATAGTTTCAAAAGAGGGACAAAATACGACATGATTTTATGGTACATTCATTCATCTACCACAGGCCCAACTTGGTTAGGTGCTGAGAAAACGTCAGAATCTCTGACAATGCTTCTCACTCCTGACCTTCAGCAGCCCACTGCTCTCTCAGTCCTATACCTGTTTTGAGCAGAGATGGAGACATGCCAAACGAGGCAGCAATTCTGTGAATGAGGCATGCTTAAAAAAAGAAAAAAAAGTTTATGGGGACTACAAACTCATTTTTACACAAGGCCCGAGTCAGGGTGTGATCCAAGTGGTCTTACAGGTGAAACAGTGCATTCGACCTCTGTGCCATTTATCCATATTAATAGCAAACATAAAAATGTTTGTGGACAAGGCAGCACACCTGTTCACCAGAAGCAGAAATGTGGGAATTACTGCAATTTATCTAGATCTAATTAAGAAATGATTCAGATGATGTTGCATTACATATTTCTCTTTCAAATTTATCTGTGACATACAGTTCAAGCCAGGGGTCAGCAGCCTTTCCGAGGCAGCTGAACTTTGATCTTTTGACTTCTACATACAGTACGAGTGCTGGTGATACTTTTTAAAGTCACTAATCATCCAACTTACAGCAGCTTCATTAATAAATAAATTAAGATGCAGAGCTTTGCTGTTTAGGTGGTGGTTGGTAGCAATAGCTAAGTTTTTGTTAATCCATAGGCAGCGTGACTTTCAGCAAGCTCCTGGCTGTATGGGGGAGGAGGGGTGGGACTGAGCCGATGAAAATCGGCTTGCGTGCCACTCTTGGAATCTGTGTGGGGGTTGCTGACCTCTGGTTTATGCCATTGGTGCTAACTTGTGCAGAGTACTGCAGTAAATATATATAAACACCTGGAATTTTAAAAAACACTATACATGCTCTCTTACTGATCTGAATATAAGCAATATCCATTGACCCACATGGGAACAGATGTATGCTGACACTGGGCACTTTTGAAAATTAACACCTACAAGCTCCTGTATGTTACATGTAACAACTGAGATTACACCATCCTCTGGTAACTTGGTGCATTATACATGCACTCTGTATGCCCGTGTGGATTTAGAAGGGAAGATCATCAAAACAACACCAAGAAATTTGATGGCAGTTACAAACAATAAAATATGAATAATACTGGTCAGTAAGTATCAACTCTTCCATGTTTGGAAGAAGAGGACTCTCTCCAGTCTGAGAATCAGAGAGAGATTTTTAATACACCATTTTAAAGAAATACAAAGACATTGTTTATTCAAGATTTTTGGTGCAACATCAGAGAAGCCACAACTAAATGCATCCAGTGAACTTCATTGCTATGACCTTGAAAAATAACAGACACTTTTACTTTCAAATTCATTACATGCTAAATTCCTCTGGATTTTATTAGCTCTTTTTCATTTTATTAACAGAACTTTATGAAGTCTTCACCAGGCAAAAGGCTAATCTAATTATGCTGACTTTTATGGATCAGATTCATTTGCTATAGTGTAATGGAATGAGTTGGCCTCTGCATGTAAGCACGTGTGTGTGTGTGTTTGTGGGCATCTGAGATGAAGATAAGTAGAGAATGACAATGTACAAATACACTCCTGATAAACAGATGCTCATTCTCACCTGCTGTGTCTTGTCAACAATTTTTTTCATAAGTAGACACACGCATGCATCATTTTTTTAACTTTTATTCTGAAATTGAGCAGGTAAAGCTTTTGCAGCGCCAGAGAGAGAGGAGATTTAAAGCGGAGATTACTTTTTTCAGTATCAGTTCACTTGAGATGGTTTGTACTAATGACTATTTTATCTTATGTATACATGTTTCCCATTAAAGCATTAAAAACTTGACAATATCAGAGGAAGCATGAATACCTATTCTTATTGGGACATTTCTCATAGAATCCTAGGGCTGGAAGGGACCTCAGGAGGTCATCTAGTCCAGCCCCCTGCCTAAAGCAGGATCAATCCTAACTAAATCATTCCGGCCAGGACTTTGTCAAACTAGGACTTCAAAACCTCTAGGGATGGAGATTCCACCTCCTCTCTAGGTAACGCATTCCAGTGCTTCAACAGCCTCCTGGTGAAATAGTTTTTTCTAATATCCAACCTACACCTCTCTCTCTGTAACATTAGACCATTGTTCCTAGTTCTGGCATCCATCACTACTGAGAACAGCCTCTCTCAATTCTCTTTAGAGCTGCCCTTCAGGCTGCTATCAAATCTCCCCTCACTCTTTTCTACTGCAAACTAACTCAGCCCAAGTCCCTCAGCCTCTCCTCACAGGTCATGTGTTCCAGCCCTCTTATCATTTCAGTAGCTCTCTGCTAAACCCGCTCCAATGCATATACATCCTTTTTATAGTGGGGGCCCAGAACTGGACGCAATAATCCATAGGAAGCCTCAACAGTGTCGATTAGAGGGGAATAATAACTTCTCTAGATCTCCTGGAAAGGCTTCTCCTAATGACCCCAATATGCCGTTAGCCTTCTTGGCAGCTAGAGACCACTGTTGACTCATATGCAGCCTTTCATCCACTGTAAGCTCCAGGTCCTCTTCTGATGCACTGCTACTTAGCCAGTTGGTCCCCAGACCGTAACTATGCTTGAGATTCTTCTGTCCCAAGTGCAGGACTCTGCACTTGCCCTTGTTGAACCTAATCAGATTTCTTTTGGCCCAATCCTCCAATTTATCTAGGTCACTCTGGACCCTATCTCTACCCTCCAATGTATCTACCTCTTTACCTAGCATAGTGTCATCCACAAATTTGCTGAGGGTGCAATCCGTCCCCTCATCCAGGTCATTAATAAAGATGTTGAACAATACTGGGCCTAGAACCAATCCTTGGGGCACCCCACTTGAAAATGACCACCAACTAGACAATGAGCCATTGATCACTTCCCTTTCGTACTGACTATCTAGCCAGCTTTCTATCTACCATACAGTCCATATATCCAATCCATGCTTCCTTAACTTATGGGCAAGAATAAATTATGGGAGATTGTATCAAAAGTTTTGCTAAATTCAAGGTATACCACATTCATTGATTTTCCCATGTCCACAGAGCCAGTTACCCCATCACAGAATCTAATCAGATTGGTCAGGTACAACCTGCCCTTGGTGAATCCATGTTGACTCCTTTTGATCACATCCCCTCTTCCAAGTGCTTCAAAATGATTCCTTGAGGATCCCCTCTATGATTTTTCTGGGGACTGAGGTAAGGCTGACTGGCCTATAGTTCCCTGCATTATTCTTCTTTCCTTTACTAATGGAAATGGCAGTTTACTAATGAAGCACTGAAATACATATACAGCGTCTCATTAGCATGCGGGTGGCGGCAGCACTTCAAAATTGACGCGGCTCACCACCACGCGGCTCGTTCAGACGGGGCTCCTTTTCAAAAGGACCCTGCCTACTTCAAAGTCCCCTTATTCGCATCTGCTCATAGGAATAAGGGGACTTCGAAGTAGGTGGGGTCCTTTCGAAAAGGAGCCCCATCTGGACAAGCCGCGCGGTGGTGAGCCGCGTCAATTTCAAAGTGCCATGGCCACCTGCATGCTAATGAGGCGCTGAATATGTATTTCAGCGCTTCATTAGTAAACTTCAAAATGGCCATTTCGAAGTTTTGGGCTAGTGTAGACATGGCCATGGTCTGTTATCCTGTCTCTGCCATCAGTGGTTGCTTCCTGGCTACTCAGAGAAAGGTAAAAATTAAAACATAAACTGTGCGACAGAGGTCCTGGGGAAAAAGAATTGCTTCCTGATGGCCATGGGCAATCAGCTGCCACAGTGAAGAAGAAGGTTTGATCGCCCATATCATTTCCTTAGTACTATGACTACAGAATGCATGTTATTCATAGTCAAACCATTGTCCAGATTGTCACCTGGTAGATGTTCCCTGAAATTAGACCAGGCCCAGGCCACCTGGGTCAGAGCAGGGAGGTTCAAGTGAGTCGGTTAAATGGGAAAGGGCTACACTTGGGGCTAATAAAGTCTCTGAGCATAGAAGGGGAGTGATTGGGGCAGGTTGTGTTCAGGGAGAGGCATCACTGAGAAGTGGAGCTCATCTGGTGCATAGAATCCTGGGGCTGGAAGGGACCTCAGGAGGTCATCAGGTCCAGCCCCCTGCTAAAAGCAGGATCAACTCTAACTAAATCATCCCAACCAGAATTTGTCAAGCCAGGACTTAATACTTCTAGGGAGGGCGATTCCATCACCTCTCCAGGTAACAAAGTCCCATGCTTCACCACCCTCCTGGTGAGATAGTTTTTCCTAATATCCAACCTACACCTCCCCCGACTGTAACTTCAGAACATTGCTCCTTGTTCTGCCATCCGCCACTACTGAGAACAGCCTCTCTCCATCCTCTTTAGAGCCCCACTTCAAGAAGTTGAAGGCTGCTATCAAATCACCCCTCACTCTTCTCTTCTGCAAACTAAATAAGCCCAGATGCCTCAGCCTCTCCTCATAGGTCAAGTGCCCCAGGTCTCTAATCATTTTCATTGCCCTCCATTAAACCTGCTCCAATGCATCCACATCCTCTCTATAGTTGGGGTGGGAGTGGGGAGCGGGGTCAGAACTGGATGCAATACTCTAGATGTGGCCTGTGCATCCCAGGTAGTTCTTCTTCGAGTGTCCCCGTGGGTGCTCCACATTAGGTGTTGGGCTCTCCCGGCGCCGCAGATCGGATCTTCCAAGCAGTTTCTGCCGGACCGCGCATGCGCCGATGTGCGCTGCTCCCTTGCGCGCTCCTGGCCACGTGCGCAATCCGGTCCCCGCCAGTTCCTCTTAACCGCTGTCGCCTGCAGACAGAATCCGACTAGGCTACGGCCAAGTTAGCGTATTCAGTGGTTTTAACTGTTTTTCTTTAAAGTTTTCAAGTTCTTAGGCTACTGTTAAGTTAGCCAGTTGTTATTTTCAAAAAAAAAAAAAAAAGAAATAACAAGCGGGACGGCATTCAGTCCAGTCCTAGTAACAAGCGGAGCACTGGAGGCAAGGAGCCTAGGGCCATTAGCCCTCCTGCCGCGGCAGGCTATCGGAGAGGGGGAAAACAGCACAGAGAAGGTGCTAAGTACCCCATTAACAACTGAAAGACTCACCAACAATGTCCTATTCAGGATTCAAGGAATGTGAGTCTTGCCGAGAGGCAATGCCAGCGTCTGATGGGCACAGTCACTGCATAAGGTGCCTGGGGGAGTCCCATGTCATGCAGAAATGCTCCTTCTGTGCAGAATTAACATCCAGAGAAAGGAAAGACAGGGAGATGCGGCTTAAAATGCTGCTCTTCGACAAGGCCCTCCAGCCAGACGTGCCGGAGCGGCCGCAGCAGGAGGGACCCTCCGGGGCCCATAAAAGGAATGTCGCCTCCCTTACCCCATCAGCGCAAAAACGGAGGAAAGTCTCCCCAGCCCGATCCCTGCCGGCAGCAACAGCGAGCGGGATGGGAGGAGCGCGCAGCCCCCAGCCGCAGCAACAGCTGATTGGCGGCGGCACGGAGAGCCACGTGGAGGCGGCTCAGCCTCCGATAATCAAACAGCCACCCCGCACCGCAGGCAGGGCGGCGGCTAAACAAGCGCCGGTACTGGTGGCACTGCAAGCAGCGGCACCGACCCCGGGGAACCAGCGGTGCAGAGCGCGCAGGCACGCAGCCTGCAGGCACCGGAGGACACCGCCCGTGCGGCACCGCCCATTAGCGTGCCGAGCACGGCGCGGACGGGGCCGAGATCCCCTACACGTCAGGAGGCGGAGCTACCCCCTCAAGGGAGGGGGAAGGCTGCACACAAAACAAGGCACCGCAGCCCCTCTCCAGACAGGGCTGCAGAGTGCTTTCTCTCAGCCCTCCGCTCATGCTGCAGACTCCAACTAGGAGGCAGGGGTCCCCCCTAGCCTACCCGGAGCCCCCGTCTCCATTTTTACAACTAGCCTCGCCCTGGCTGGGACCACATTTATCCTTCCTGGGGTTTGAGCCGCTGGAATACTATCACAAATTGCTCTCTCCAGTGTCCCAGGTCTCTCGACGATCTCGCTCCCCCAGACGCAGAGGGTATGCACCAAGGGAGTGGTCTAGGTCACCTTCCCAAGAACAGTGCCCATGCTGCCATGGTCGCCCCTATCATGCAGGGCATAGACACCACTGGCAATCTACCACGGAAAGATCCCCACAAACGGTCCCGTATCCCCGAGGGCAATCGCGAACGGGGACAGAGACTCAAGTATCTCAGGGGGAACTGGTTATGGAACCCCGAGATTTTTCCCTTGCAAGCTTCCAGAGAGCGGATGTACCATCACCAACAGGAACCGGAAGGGTCCAGAGAAGTGTACCCTAGTGGTTCCTCGCTCTCTTCCCCAGATGAGGCTACGGCCCCGGGGGACGTCCATCCTCCGGACGATCTCAAACAGTTCCAAGAGCTGTTTAAGAGGGTGGCCTTCACGCAAGGCATCCAGACAGCAAAGGTGCAAGAGAAACACCATAAGCTCCTCAAAAATCTGAGACCTCCGGCCTCCTCCAAAATAGCAATACCGCTTGATAACGCAATTTTGGAGTCTGCCACTAAGATATGGCAGACCCCTGCGACTATTCCGCCTGTCCACAAGAGAGAGGATAAAAAAAAACAAACAAAACTTCGTGCCGGCGAAGGGCATGGAGTTCCTGTTCAGCCACCCACAACCAAATTCCTTGGTGGTGGAGTCGTCGCAACAAAGATCAAAGACATCTCAATTCAAGACAGGGGGAACAGACAAATATGCCAAGAAGCTAGAGCTGTTCGGCAGAAAGGTCTACTCCTCCTCCACTCTGCTGTTGCGAATGGCAAATTACGCAGCGCATTTAGCGAACCATCATTTCGACAACTACACTAGGTTAACCTCCCTCATGGATTCGCTTCCAGAGGGCAAGAAACCGGTGCTCAAGGCCATCGTGCAAGAAGGCTACGCGGCCTCGAGGACGGGAGTTGAGATCGCCCTGGATGTTGCGGACACAGCAGTACGTTCCACAGCTACGGCAGTGGTGATGCGAAGGGAGTCCTGGCTCCAGACTTCGGGTATACCGAGGGATCTGCAGGCAAAGATAGTCGATCTTCCCTTCGACTTGCAGAAGCTGTTTGCTGAATCAACTGACTCGGTCCTTCATTCCAGTAAAGATTCAAGAGCCACACTTAGGACCCTGGGAATTTACACCCCTCCGTACAGAAAGAAAAAGTACTACCCTCAACAAAGACGGTACCAGTACCAGCAACAGCGTCCCCAGTACCACAGGGGTTACGAGCAAGGGCGACATCAACAGCACCAGCAGTACAGAACTCCCAGGCGATGTTCCCAACAGAGCCGTGCGTCTTCAGGGCAGGGCCAAAGGCCACAAGTTTGACACACAGATCCAGGGCTGCGCCATCACTACCATCGCACAAGGTCATCCGAAGCGGTTATTCCACCATCGCCTCCGACCATTCTATGACCAGTGGCAAAGGATCACCACAGACAAATGGGTGTTGGAGATCATAGCCACGGGGTACGCCATCCCCTTCCAGTCGCTCCCACCGCCATGACCTCCACCCAGGCCCCACCTCCAGGAGGCCCCCCACGTAGCGAGGCTCAAGCAGGAGGTAGACCATCTCATGCTCATAGGGGCAGTGGAAAGAGTGCCAGAGCAACTGCAAGGGAGAGGGTCCTACTTGAGGTACTTCCTCATGGAGAAAAAGACAGGAGGCTGGAGGCCCATCTTAGATCTTCGAGGCCTCAACCGGTACCTGCGCAAGCAACGCTTTCGGATGATCACAATTGCCTCCATCCTTACGGCACTAGACGATGGAGATTGGTTTGCAGCCCTCGACTTACAAGATGCGTATTTTCACATAACTGTCCATCCGGCTCACCGATGATTCCTCCGGTTCATGGTCGGCAAAGAACATTTTCAATACAAGGTCCTACCATTTGGCCTCTCCTTGGCCCCCAGAGTCTTCACCAAGACCTTGGCAGTGGTGTCAGCCTACCTGCACAGACAGCGGGTATTTATATTCCAGTATCTGGACGACTGCCTACTCAAAGGGGCCTTGAAGGAGGAGGTACTACGCATGATACGTGTCACAGCAGGCACATTCTCTTCGCTCGGCCTGGTTATCAATCTGGCAAAATCAAAGGTAGACCCCACACAGGACATAGAGTTCATAGGGGCACGCATAAATTCTATTACAGCGAGGGTGTATCTACCAGAGACTCGCTTTCAGGCCATCGGCTCCCTCGTGCAAGTCATCACCATCAGCCCTACGGTGCCGGTTCTGACGTGCTTACAGCTGCTGGGCCACATGGCAGCAGCGACGTTCGTAGTACAGAATGCCAGGTTACACATGCGCAGCATGCAGCACTGGCTGGCGAGCGTATACAAACTGGCAGCACACACCGTTCACAGGGTGGTGTCACCCACAACAGAGGTGCGCAAATCCCTGCAATGGTGGATAAACCCCAAGAACCTGCTAGCAGGGGTACCCTTCCACCAACCACAAATATCGGTTTTTCTTACTACAGATGCCTCCCTCATAGGGTGGGGAGCACACATGGGCAAAGAGGTGACGTAAGGGCTGTGGTCTTCCACGGAGCGATCACTGCACATAAATATACTGGAGCTCAGAGCAGTGTTCAACGCCTGCAGACACTTTAGAGACCATATACAAGGCAAAGTAGTCGGGATCAGTACAGACAATACCTCCACCATGTTTTATATAAATCGGCAAGGAGGAGCTCGGTCCCATGCCTTATGTGCGGAAGCAGTCCGGTTGTGGAACTGGTGCATCGCCAACAATATAACCTTGAAAGCCTCGTACTTACCAGGCACTAACAATGTGAAGGCAGACCAGCTGAGCAGGCATTTCGCACTCACGCACGAGTGGCAGATCCGTCCCGATCTGCTACGACCGATTTTTCACGCATGGGGTTTTCCCCAGATAGACCTGTTTGCTACTCAACACAACAAGAAGTGCCCACGATTCTGCTCCAGGGCAGGACTGGGATGGGGGTCCCTGGGGGACGCATTCACGATCTCCTGGAGGGGCCCCCTGCTTTACTCTTTCCCTCCCACAGTACTCATCCACAAAGTCTTGAAGAAAGCCAGGAGGGAAGGAGCCCGAATGATCCTAGTAGTCCCAACGTGGGATCGACAGCAATGGTTCCCCCTACTCCTGCGCATGTCGGACCGGCCACCGATGCCCCTTCTGGTGGCGCCGGATCTGTTTACACAAGCCCAGGGGTCCACAGTGCATCTGCACCCCCAAGGCCTGTGACTACAAGCGTGGTTAATCCACGGCTCAGCTCCCTAGAGAGCACATGTACGGAGGAAGTGCAGCAAGTCCTAGAAAGTAGCAGGAGGACTTCCACCAGGAAGACCTACAAGCAGAAATGGACTCGCTTCATGGCATGGTGTTCTACCAAACAGCTAGCCCCCCTTTCGGTGCCTATGCCTGTGATATTAGAGTATTTACTGGACCTCAAGAGAGGAGGACTCTCACTATCCTCGTTAAAGGTCCACCTTGCCTCCTTTTTGGCGTTCAGACACGAAGAGGAAGGGCACACGGTGTTCGCCCATCCCATGGTTACCAGGTTCCTCAAAGGGTTGGTAAACCTATACCCCCCTCAGACACTGCTTCCACCTTCGTGGAACTTGGACCTGGTGCTTAATGCGATAACGGGACCACCATTCGAGCCTTTGGCCACGGTTTCCCTCCGCTTCCTTACGATAAAGATGACCTTTCTTCTCGCAATCACGTCAGCTCTCAGGGTGAGCGAGCTTGCGGCAGTTATGGCAACGCCACCCTGCACTGTTTTTTCCAAGGAGGCGGTAACCATATGGCTGCGTCCAGCCTTTGTTCCTAAAGTTTCTTCTGAGTTCATATGAACGAACCTATCGTTTTACCCTCGTTTTATCCAAAGCCTCATAACTCTAACAAAGAGGCGCGCCTACACCTCCTGAACGTGAAGAGGGCGCTAGCCTTCTATATAGACAGGACCAAGTCCTTCCGGAAAACGGATAGACTCCTCGTCTCTATCGCTCCCAAATCGAAAGGAGAAGGTCTCTCTTCGCAGAGAATCTCGAAACACATTGTATCCTGCATAAAAATGTGCTATGAACTCAAAAAGACTCCTTTACTGGCCACGCCCAGGGCTTATTCCACTAGGGCGGCGGCGGCTTCAACAGCCTTTTTCAAGGGCATTACGCTAAAAGACATTTGCAGAGCGGCGACCTGGTCATCCTATGACACCTTCACCAAACATTACACCCTTCACAGGGTATTCCAAGAGGATACCCGTCTCTCGACAGCGGCCCTCTCGGGGACAAGCTGCACATAATCCGATTACCCACCTCCTATCTTGGGTTACTGCTGGGTAGTCACCTAATGTGGAGCACCCACGGGGACACTCGAAGAAGAAAGAAAGGTTACTCACCGTAGTAACGGTGGTTCTTCGAGATGTGTCCCCGTGGGTGCTCCACTTCCCGCCCATCCTCCCCGCTTCGGATCTCTGTTTAGTGTTTTGCAGGAGCATCCGAGGCGGTTGGTCAAGGAACTGGCGGGGACCGGTTCGCACATGTGGGCAGGAGCGCGCAAGGGAGCAGCGCGCACCGGTGCATGCGCGGTCCGGCAGAAACTGCTTGGAAGATCCGATCTGCGGCGCCGGGCATGCCCGACACCCAATGTGGAGCACCCACGGGGACACATCTCGAAGAACCACCGTTACTACGGTGAGTAACCTTTCTTTCTGGGGCCAGTGGTCCAGAAGGAGAACAGAACTGGCTGGGATTGGGCAGCTGCGAGAAGGAGGATTATCACAGGACAGTGTTTCTCAACCTGAGGTACATGTCCCCGTGGAGGTACACCAAGGTATTCCAGGGGGTACATCAGCTTATCTAGATATTTGCCTAGTTTTACAAGAGACTACATAAAAACACTAATAAGGTCAATACAATCTAAAGGTTCATTCAGACAATGACTTGTTTCTATTGTTTCATATGCCATATGCTGAAATGTGAGTACGATATTTATATTCCAATTCATTTATTTGATAATGAGATGATAGAAGGTCAGCAACTTTTCAGTAGTAGCATTCAGTGATATTTTTACATGGTTTTTGTAAGTAAGTAGTTTTTAAGTGAGGTGTAACTTGCTGGTATGCAAAACAAATCTGACTCCTGAAAAGGGTACAGCCATCTGGAAAAGCTGAATGGCACTAGATTCAAGACCTCAGATTACCTTGGGACCATGTTTCTCAGCAGTGGTACACATACCCTTAAGGGTATGTGAGAGAAATCGGGGGGTACTCATAATTCTTTAAAAAGGAGTACTTAATAAAAAAGGTTGAAAAACACTGTCACAGGCCACTGGGAGAGGAGAGAGTGTGAAAACCTATGACAAAGAAAGAGCTGAGGAATGGTTTTGTCTGGTGCACACTGACATTTAGCCAGATAAACCTACTGGAAGGAGATTGGATATGGGTGTATGGCAGTGAGTGCTTGTTCAGCTGGGGAGAAGCCCTGCCACATCACAGACAGGGAAGAATGTGGGCACTTAATTGGAGCTGACTTGTAGTTTTCCTTAGGGTGCTCCACCCTCACTCCATCCCCTCTCCTGAGGTCCCACCCTTGCTAAATAAGCTGTGGGTAAAAATGGGGAAATTTGCCTTTGACTTCAAAGCGGCTGTGGTTTCACATTGTGTATTGTGACCTGATTGACCACAGATTGTGCCAAATAAGCACAATATCTATTGCAAAAGCATCTTCAGTTTTTACCCATATTCTGCCTGAAGACAACCAACCCCCTTGAGCACTTAAGGGCTAGAATTATTTGAACAGACATTAAGATCCAGGGGTCTGCTGGCACACATGTGCATGTGTTTGTAACCTCCACCCACTTTCCTATGACACTTAGGTGAGTTTCTGTAAGAGGAAGTATCAGGATGCCATGTGTTCATCACCTGCCCAGGGTTTCCTATCTGTATTCATGTGAAGTATCCTCTTGAGTGTGTGTGTGTGTGTGTAGTTTTTTTTTTTTTAATTCAGACTGTTTTGTCTTGGGACATTAAGATTTTTTTTTGTTAATGGGGAAGCATGTTGCTTTGAATCAGCGTTACTAGAGAGTGCAGTTGGAGAGGAGATGAGGTCTGCAAAGTAGACAACTACAACTATAAAATACAATTATATGGTTTGAACTCACTTTTATAGATAGCAGTTTGCTAAATCTTACTTTCTTCTATCTTAAAATGTCATAATAAAAAGAATTTTAAGATAGTAATGTTCGCCCCTGCAATTTTCTTAATCCCTTCACTACCTATCAAGACTGCATACTATATACTCGTGCTCCTGATGAAGCAATGTCAAAGTCATGGTATGTCTTGGCTCTCCTTTCAAATTAGCAGCCTTATTTCAAAATACACATTCCAAAATATGCCTAAATGTTATGTCACTACAATTTGCCAAACCTTTCTATTTAAAAATGTGGCAAACTTCACTGGCTGACAGTTAAATTAAAAGCTATGAGAGCTGCTTGACCGCTTTCCAACTGAACATTTTTCTTGTTGGGAAATGCGGTATAGTCAAAATCTAAAGCTTCCTTGTAAATGTGTCAATTCTGATGAAATTTCACAATTTTTTTAAAAAAAATCAGTCTGAAAGTTTTATCAGAATGTAATATTTTGATTTTTTTTGTTTGTTTTCAAATGTTTTTTTAAAATCTATTAATTTAACTTTTTATGTTATAATAAATCGTATTAGCCTTTTTAAAGTCCAAAATGAAAGCAAACATATGGGTTTTATGAAGAAAGAATGTTTTAAATGACCAGATAAGAAATTTTTTGAGAAACTTGCATTTATTTTGTTTTCATTCCAATCTGAGACTAAAACAAATTTTCAAATGTCAGAATTTCCCAGAGACCAGACCCTCTGCATTTTGATGAGTTTTTAAGAATGACCTTTTAAAAAATGCAGTTGCTATTGTTGTTATGTAAATGGCTCTGTTTTCTTCCATATTTGTTATCTGGGAAGGGTCTTCAACTACACATTTTGAAACAGAGCCCAGATTTTAAATACCCTGAAATTTAGAGGTACATGGGTTTGGGGTTTGAGGTTTGGCTCAACCCACTATTAAGAGAGAGGGACTCTGCAAAATTCATTTCCAGGTCTGAGGTTCAAATTTGAACACTCAGACACACTATTCAGGGATGTTCAAGTTTGTTTTGTTTTTGTCCAGGCAAGTCTCCTAATTGCCAGCATAGCTCCTGTTCACTTTGGAGGTACTTAGAGCTTTATGCTGCAAGGCATTGAGCATCTCCAGGAGCCGCTCAGTGCTTTGTAGGACTGAGCCCATAGATACTACGCTGGAAAAGGTGCAGTAGACAACTTGAGACTGGTCGTTCTTATGAATTAACCTGAATAATAATAAGGCCACAATGCTGCAAGAAAAACTGCCTCAGCAGATTCCGGTTATGTACCAACTCCCACAGAATTCCACAGGGCTCTGCATGAGGACAAGTCCACTTCTCCAGACTCACCCATAGATTCAGAATCTAAAGATATTCAAAAGATAGTTGTAAGAGGTTGCACAAAATAAAAGTTTGAATTTAGTAGGAAAACTTGTGAAATAGAACAATACTATAGATTCCACTCTGCAAAATGCAAAGTGCTCAAAAGAAGCTTGGAATTGTGGCTCAAAGTATCTCTGATTCTGGGAACAGGAAAATACTTACCACTTCGAAGTATTTCTGATATGTAACTGTGGGTAAATGCTGCCATTTCGATAGCAACCCCAGTTCATCATTAAAAAGAAAACCTAACTCCCAGATGGGCTAAGTTGAGTTATTCCCAGCTGGATGTCACTGTTACATAAATCTCACGTTCCTCCCTTTGGCTAAGTCCATCTGGTCACTTGCAATATTTTAACACACGTTTCAGGAGAAGTTGTAGCCTGTGGATGTTCATCATCAGAGAGGGCTAGTAAATTAGTGTTACTGTGCATGTCAGTGAGCTGTGCAGAAAGGATTTGAACCACAGACCAGAACAGTTCTGAAGAAGTTATTACAGTCTGTCAAATCAATAATTCACATTTTAGAAAAACCCTAAGTGGAAATTTACAACTTTGATTCATTTTCCAGCCTATCAGACCATAAATCAGAGCTTTTAAAAGTCCCTTAATGCAATTTTACATAATCCGTGTTTCTATGTTTTGATATGAGAGCTCAATTAAAATAATATTAGGAGGCCTGCTGAGGCCACGTCTGTGCAGTCTCTCATTGCAGACTAGGCGGTTTGGATAGCACTGAATACCACAGTGCTGCACTGTAATTCCCTTGTGTGGAGACAGGTAAAGATTCCTAGGTTAAAGATTATGAGGCGTTCCACAGCAGCACTTCTAGTGCGTGCTGCTGTTTGCAGCCCTGTAGTCCAACCAGCAAGGCAGAGACAAATGCCCCAAGCCTCACACTGGCAAGGACATTCAGAGCTGTCACTACCATTCCATTCCAATGGTAGGCTGTTGGATCTCGCTCTTCCAGTGTGTCAGGCATGCATGTGATTATTTTGTGTTCTGAAGTAACTGATCAGAGCCCACACACCTTGCATTTTCTGGCGCATTGGAGAGAATTAGGTGGAGAGCATTCCCTTGACTTTGGGAAGCTGAACTGCAACATTAGTTGTATTTCAGCTTGTTTAGAATGTTAATAAATGAGTATGTGCACATGGGAGAAAGTGCCATCAAGATTTGACCCAAATACCATGCACAGAAAGAGTCACAGCATAGTGTTCTCTCTCAATTGTCACTGGCTTTCACTTTATGAATACCCATACCCAACTATGCCAGAAATTTGGAGAGGCTCACAGTCCAAATACAAATCTGGATCTTAATTTGGCACATTGTAGTAAAGGTCCCTGGTAAGAATTGCCTATGTCAACTTCACGCATATTTGTTGGCTTCTAAAAAAAAATCAGTTGCCCAGCCTACCTAAAAAAATGGATGCAGCTGTGATGACTTTCTTAAATAAAGTAGGGAAATAAAATGCCTGGAGTAATCTCAAGGTTAAATGCCTATTATTGAATTGTGAGAAAAATTATGATGCCACTTATTAAAGTACACTAATAGACTGTGTTCTTGATTTTTGCACCTTAAGATTGGTCTTGAGTCTTTGTGAGCTATATCTGTGGCTTCTTCCATCTGGAAAAAATACATTATTGGTATTAGAAAAATTCAGTGGCACGGATTCCTAGCTCTGCTTCAAAAGTTTGATACAGGAACTGAGGTGAGAAAAAACAAATTGATCCAAATTTAGGTCTTAGTTACACCAGAGAAAACAGGGAATAGCTCTATAGATGTCATTGGAGTTACTCCAGCTCAGATCCCATGACCCAATTCTCTTCTCTTATACACACAGTTTACATGTTCCTTTTATTCTTACACACCTGAGTCATCCTTACTCAAGGAAATATTCCATTTGCTTCAAGGCTCTGTAGTGGCACATCTGGTATGAACACATCAGTCAATAGACAGACAGACTGGCTAAGCCATTTCTTTTTTATAACACTGCTGTTCAATGGATTTACTGATATCAATAGATCAGTTTGAAGATTTAATTAAACTCCATTCTGTACTACACAGGCACTATATAAGTGCTAAGTATTATTTAATATTCTCTCCTCCCCCAAGTAGTATATCTACATAACTTTTCCTTTGCTTGATTACTTCTACCCCCCGCCCGCCCCCCCGCACCTTCTGCTATGGGAAAACTCTGTTCCACTTCTGAAAAAAAAATCTTTTTTTCCTTTAATCTCATTCACTTTTTGTGGTGAGTGACAATGTTACCAGATATCAGAAACCCCCCACCCCACAGCTAATCTGTGGTGGTGGCAGGCATGGAGGTTGAATGACCATAAAGGGAAGATCTTTTTGCTGCATCAGAGAGCCAGTTGCATCTGCCATTTTTTGGACCTGTTCATTGACTGCCATAGTCCTGTGTGCTGTCTGGTTTGCTGGGCCACCGTTGACTAACAGTCAACAATAATACTATGGGAGTTCTCTCGGCACATGTAAAGATCCTTTTAAAAGGATGGAGGGGACAGGTTCACCAAAGGCTAAGATAGCGTAACTCCAGTTACATTGGTGCAGTTGCTCCCAGGGCTGTAATAAGTAAAATGCACTGGAAGCCTTTCCAGAGATCAGAGTGCTAGACAAACACTTGTTTAATTGATGTGCACGCTGACATCACAGTGACTTCAATCTGCTCCAACTGGAAATGGAGGGACAATCTGCATCATGAGGAAGAGGAGGTCTGTCCTAGAGAGGAGATGAAGCAGCCATGCCTTGTAACCTACACCCTGGGGAAAAGAGAATGTTACAGAACTACTGTCTCCACCCTGTTGCAGAGATCTGCTTCAGCTGTTCACCAGGACCTCAGATCCCTTGCCTTTGTGAGGGCCAAAGAAAGGACTTAACTTTTCAGCTTCCTCAAGAAGGAGAGGGGAAATTGGCTGCAGGATCTATACCCAGTAGAGATGCAGTGAGAAATTAGGGTTCTCTATTCCTGCTGTAGTGATAGAAGGAACACATCTTGGGTGTCAGAGCCCAGGCTGACATGGCTGGACATTTAAAAGAAATATCTTGGCTTGAAAACGTGAGTATAGTGGATTTGGAAATCAATGATACAGAATCTTTCTTGAACACAACAATGCAGTTTTTACAAAGTCACTTTTCAATCTAGAACCACACTTCAGTATTGTCCAGTTTATACCATTGTATTTGTTTATAATAGCAGTGAAAAAAATTGGCTATTACAAGTTCTCTCTCCACTTTCTGTTGCAAGGGAATTAAAAGAAGAGGATGCAGTCAGAGTGCTTTTTCCATAGAACCGGTGCTTGACAAGAGTTTTGCCTCGGACAATGAAACCTACTTAATCCTCCTAAACTTAGTTTCTAAAATGACAGGCACAAGTAAAGTGGGTTACAAGTCACTTGGCATGTACTGTTTGTCCAATTGATTTGTTAATCTGAAATTTTTAAGACCAAATATAAATGCATTTTTCAAACTGATTTAGATGAAATTGCTCAGATTGTATGGAGTTACACAAGATTGATTTAGAGTAAAAAATAACCTGATGTAAGAAGCAGCTTGAGAACAAAGACAAAGCTTTGCTCTGATAAAACTCTGGTAATGACCATTACCTGCGCACTTAATGAGATCTTATTTTGTGTTTTGGTCATAGAAGAAATCTAATTACGTCTGATATGAAAGCAGATTTGCAGAACTCAGCAAAGTTAGATTTTATAGACCTCGTGGATAGCAGCTGCAGGCTATCAATCTGGCTTCATGATAAATGGTTCTGACATTTTCCACAGACACAACTTGCAAAGAAGGCCTTTTATTTATTCTCAAATGTTGAATTCTGCATTATTGATCAAGTGCCATTTGTTAAAGGTTGCTACTTGCTAGAAAGAATTACGCAGCCCCTGAGCTACACATAACATAATGAATTATTCCATTAAAAAATAGCTGCATTAAGAGAACATTAAGGTTGCAAGGTTGAGCACTCAAGTCAGAAAATAGCAGCTGCAGTTGAAATCGATAGGAATATGCCCAAGTAAGGATTGCAGAATACTGCGAACCATATATACAATAATGCTAACAAGCAGCGTATGTTAATTCTGTAACAATTTTTTAGGTACCTGTTTTTATTCACAGATACCATTGCAACTTATATTTTACAAGGCAACAAGCAATTGGCTGAGATTATTAGTGTTAAAACTGACTAGGCCAATTGTTTGGCTGTTTCAAATTGCTGTACTGTTGCATTTAGCAGGCTAAAGGGTCAGTAGTGGTGTTATGCTGTAAACCTCAGCTGAGAATACAGAAGCAGTTCACAGCTCCACGCGATGTTGGATAAATTCAGTTTTTCAAGTTAGCAGCTCATTTTAGTTCCCCTCCAGGCAGTCATGTTTAGTATTCTGTCTTATTCTTTTATCCTCTTGCTTCAGTTAGTCACAGGGTCAAATTGTGTGTTCAGTTTCACTAGTGTATATCTAGTGACTAGTTCTGGCTGTACTCTACATACCCTTTAAAGGTTGTTCTACCCCTTTCAGAGGTAGGGTTCCCACACTGTGTCCACACTAATATGCAAACTAATATGCAAACTGTTACCTACCTGGTAATGCCACCTCCACACCCCAGTATAGAAAGGAAGTGGATGCATTCAGCGAAGGGCAACAAAAATGAATAAGGGGCTGGAGCACATGACCTATGAAGAGAGGCTGAGGGATTTGGGCTTATTTAGTTTGCAGAAGAGAAGAGTGAGGGGCGATTTGATAGCAGCCTTCAACTTCCTTAAAGGGGGCTGTAAAGAGGCTGTTCTCAGTAGTGACAGATGGCAGAACAAGGAGCAATGGTCTGAAGTTACAGAGGGGGAAGTGTAGGTTGGATGTTAGGAAAAACTATTTCACCAGGAGCATGGTGGAATGTGTTACCAGAAGAGGTGGTAAAATCTCCATCCCTCGACGTTTTTAAGTGCTGGGTTGACACAGTCCTGGCTGGGATGATTTAGTTAAGGTTGATCCTGCTTTCGGCAGGGGGCTGGGCTAGATGATCTCCTGAAATCCCTTCCAGCCCTAGAATTCTATGATTCTATGATATTGACTCCATCCAGAAATACCATTCTCCTGCTTGTTCTCTTCATAACAAATCCATACTGATCTAGCCCTTGGGAAGGTTTTTCTTCTTTTCTACCATTGAACTCCCAAATCTTTTTCCCCACTTAATACCTTGAATCACGCCCTTTACTTAGTGGGTATTATCATCAGTTTTCATTCCCTGGTGTGATGTGTTCTTTTTTCACTTACCTACATTAAACTGCAATTTGTCAGTTTTTGCCACGCAGATTTAAATAATGTAAATCCTCCTTATCCCATTGCACTGCTGCTCATTATTTATGGTGCCACACCACACAATGTCATGTGCAGACTTGGAAATCTTCCTTCATGCCTAATCACAGAGATCATTTGTATAAATAATAAAAAGGACTAGCTTCTTTGTTTTTAGTGCAATACCTATGCATTCTTTGTCTGGCTAACACTTACAGTAGAAGTTATCTCACAGGCATGCTTAACAGTGACTGGAGAATTGTTTTTCTTTTTTCTCATTCTTTCCGTTAAAATTTTTATTTGATTAAACAAGAAACAGCATCTTGTTAAATAGGAGCCCCTGGTCGCTGCCCTTGTATTTGAGCCGTTGCATAATGAGAAACCCTGAATGCCCCTCTATCTAGTTAGAGGGTTAGGGTAAACTAGCCGCTAATGTACCCAGGCCAGTTATAATGCACCTATGTAATCTTCATTTGCTTCGTAAATTGGATTCTGGAGGGTTGTTATTTTTTAAAAGCAGTATTATTGAGTATGGAGCAAAGTACCCACCTAAACACTCAGCAAGGCAAGTGTGAGATTTCGATGCTGTGAGAAGTCTACCTGCCTCCTGGTGCCCTCCCAATATGGACACATTCACTCTAAGGATAGAGAGCCCTTATGCTTGTGAAATCCTCCAGTTTTGCAGGAAGAGCAGATTTCCAGGTCAGAATCCTGCGTGCAGTAGAACAGAGCTCACTTATGACTTTGTGCCCTGCAGCAGATTTGGTGGTTACCCATGGACTAAACAAAATGGACACTGCATGAATCCATCATTACCCTCCTCATGATGGGAACACACCATGCTCCAGGGGCTTCTGCAGCTCCACTGCTATTCTGTTTTTGAGAACACACACCTCCCTGGTCTCTGCAAATTTCCTTGGTGCGCTGCTTGGGGGGATGCATGTAGGCAGTGTTTGGTCTATTGTATACGTGGGAGGCTGGTAGTCCTTCTGAGCTTTGTGTGTTTGGCATAAAATAGGAATACTTTCTGTCAGCCTCCCACCCCCCATGTCTAAAGACCCTTTAACAATTTGTTCTAAAGGGCTGAGCAGTCACCAGAATGAGAGTTTCTCTGCATGGTATTGGGGAGAGGATTAAGAGGAGCCACTTTAGAGCTATGACTGTGCTTAGGTGTAGAGAAAATGCCAGTCTAAAAGGATATTAGAAGTGAAATTTTGCATACAAGCCAGTCCCTTTAGAAAGGGGAGGAAATTCACCACAGGGAAAGTGGGGCCCTCATTAGCATTCTTGAAATTCATGGTAGCCATACTATATTTTGTTACCCCTTTCATCAGACTGGAGTATATATTCTGTAGTGAAGGGGAGGTATGGAGGAGAAATTTTCTTTGTTCTATTGGTTTTGATAAGCCTGGAAAACTTTGTACACAAAGCTTCCATTTACTTCCTTGGTAGATGTCCTCTAAAAGATCTACACCTATCCCTTCATTTACAGACTTTTAATTTATGAATTTTCAATATAACAAATTGTGTAAATTTATGCCTATTTTTCAATTTATAAATATATTTTCTCTACAAAGAAGAACCAACCTTCATCCGGTCATCTACTTTGTAAGTAACAAAAGCGGAGGAATACAGCAGTATACAATGTGAGGCTGACTCATTTCCCTCGCCGCCCAGCTCTTCCCAGCTGGTTTGCACACTTCACTGTATTTGTATCATTTTGACTGTGAGTGATATTAATCTTCAAATATCTTTGTGCAGAAAGAAAAGATAACAGAAATGTATGTTGGTGGAGCTACAAGTTACGTCAAATAACAAAGGCCAGGGATACAATAATGGCTAAACTTGAAAGACTTTTAATACATTGGATTGACAGCCATAATGAATGCAACATGCTCTTCATCATAAGGGAGAAAGCCCTGTCTTTGTTTGAGGACCTGAAGAAGAAAGCCGAGGAAGGGAGGCAAGTTGGGGCTGCCAGAGTAATGTTCAAGCAAGTCACAGGTTGGTTTGAGAGCTTTAAAGTGCATTGACATTTTCAGTCTGCATTTTACAGGAGAAGCAGCAGCATCTGTTGTTATTCAGGCAGCTAACATTTTCCCAGCCACATTTCAATGAATTGATGAAGGTGGATATTCTCCAAAACATATCTTTGAAATTGACAAAATGGGGCTCTTCTGGAAAAGAATGTCTTCTTAAACCTTTATTTCAAGGGAGAAAACAAAAGCAACAGATTTCAAGGCCTCGAAGGACTGACTGACACTACTTCTTGGTGGAAATTTGGAAGGAGACCTGAAATAGAAGCTCTCTTTGTCTACCATTTAGAAAATCTGAGGGCACTTAAAGGCTTACACAAGAGTTTACACTAGACCTGTGGTCTAGTGTTCTGATTGACAGGCATGGGTGACAAAGCAGGTTTTTGCTGATTACATAACGAGCTGTTTTTCATCATTTGTCTCTAAGTATTGTGCTGAAAATGTGTGCTGATCCTTGATAATGCTTCCGGTTACCCTATGAACATTGTAGGAGATGGCGATAATGTTCAAGTGGTTTTCTTGCCCCTCAGTTACCACTTCCATCCATCAACCAATGGATCAAGATGTCATTGCTACATTTAAAGCTTACTATCTGCAACTGATGACGAGGTATCTCATATCTGAATCAGACGGAGAAGACAAACCAGCAGTCAAGCAGTTGTGGAAGAACTACATCAAGATGGCCGTAGAAAATATTGCAACTTCATGGAATAAAATTACTCAAAATATTCTAAATGGTGTTTGGAAAAAGCTACTGCCGAAATATGTTTATGATTTCTGTGGTTTTGAGGGTGAAGTGAAAGACATTAAAATTCGATTGTGCAACTAGCAACTCAGGCAGGATTCAGTCAGATAGACACAGATGATGTTCAAGACCCGTTAGTGTCACATGGTGAAAAATTGACTAAGAATTAATTCAGCTGGATAAAGAAACATTATCAGAAAAGGAGGAGGAAAAATTGGATGAACCACAAAAAATGCTGGACACTAAAACACTCATTATTCTTCAGTGCATTGGAGTCAGCTACCCAAATGCTCGATGACAGTGACCCAAACTTAGAACAGAGTTCAGCATGCAAGCGGCAAATTCATGAAGCTGTTTGGTGCTATTAGGAGTTGTACCACAGGAAAAAGAGGGCTGCAGTACAAACTTCAATTCTATCAGTTTTTCAGCCCTCAACCTCCTTACCTCCCACTAAACCCTCATCACCACCAGCTGGTCCTCAACCTCAAAAGCTGAAGATAATACCCACATTAAGGAGGTTGAAGTCACTATGGAGCTGTTTCCAGTGACGACACAGATGATCCCATGGAACTTGTGTCAACACCGTCTTCTTCACTGCTATCTAAGAACTGACTAGTGGTAATAAATGTCGTAAAAAAGCAATAAAAAGTAGTGCTGTTCTTTTTATGATTTTATAGTGTTGTAATATATGCAGGAAAAATTTGGGGGGGATTGGGAACTAGTAAGAATTTTTTACATTGAAATTAATGGGGATTTCATTTTCAATTTATGAATTTTCACAATACAAAGAGTTTTCATGGAACAAATTATGTTTGTAAATCAAAGGATAGGTGTATGTAGTAGTTTTAGAGGAGGCAAGTTTGTCAACTTGTTCAGGAACATTTAGATTGGGATGTTCTGGTTTGAGTCCATTTCTTAGGGAAATGCTCTGAGAGGTTTGATTTAAAAAAATTGCCAGGAGAGGACAGGATTCCAGCTTCAACATTCAGCAATGGATTAACATGTTGCTGAGTCTTTTGCAGGTATACTAGTGTTGAGGAGGGTGAGAGGGGAAAAGGACGCAAGATCAGTTTCCATCCCTTCGCTCAGGGAATCATAGAGATGATTTCCTCTGTGTTTCTTTGCAGGTGAGCATCAAGCTTGCTCCGTAATAGTCAGGGAAGAACCAAAAGAATAGTGCAGAGTACATGGTCCCCTGGGTGTTGGGGACCTCAAGGATGAATTACGCCTCCTGGTGATGTATCCAAATTCCTCTGTCCGTTCGAAAAGAACCATAAGGCTGCACTGTTCATCATTTGGTTATCGAAGAATGAGATGCCAATGCAACATCTCAAGTGTCTTGGATGACGAAGAATATGGGCCTTAGCATTGTCTCTGTACCATACCAAATGATAACACAATTTAAGGCTTCTCCTTATATAAACAAGATCCAATTGGCTTAGTCTTGGTCTTGTGACCTAGAAGAGTTTACACCCTTGATCTGTTATATTCCCTGTCATATTTTTCTTTTCTTCTTTCAGTTATATTAGTTACTTACAGAAACAATAATGTGTATATGCCTAGATACCTACAGGAAGTAAAAATCTTGCTGTACAACCCAAGTTAGGTTACAATGCATGAAATCTGCAGTGAGGACCTTCAATTGAGTAACAGGAAAAAATTGGTAGCAAATTTGAATGGGGCAGACAAATTTGGAAGAAGTTATTATGATAGATTTAATGGGCCTAAGGAAAGTTAGTAGAGAGAGCAGCAAAATTAATACAATAGGCTTTGAAAACAGATTTGTACAGTCTTAGAGAACTGGTAGGTAAGGTCCCAGGGGAAGAGGTTCTCAGTGGGGAGAAAGATCAGGAGAGATGGTGCTTTCTCAGAGACAATATTAAAGGCACAAGACCTAACTATCCCAATGGAAAGAAAGACAGAAAGAATAGTAATAGGTCAGTAGGGCTCCATCAGGAACTCTTTAGTGATCTGAAAATCTACAAAGAAATCCTACAAAGACTAGAAAAATGTACACGTTGTTAAGGATGGGTACAAAAGAACGTAAGCGTGTAGGGATGAAACCAGAAAAGCTAACAAACAAAATTAGTTACATCTAGCACAGGATAAAAAGGCAATAAAAAGAGGATTTATAAATATATTGGAAACAATAGAAAGGCAAAATGTCTTCTACTGAGTGGGGAAGTAGAACTAAAAATGGATGTTATCAACAAGGCTGTGGTGTTTCATGTTAATTTTATCTCTGTCTTCATTAGAAAGGTAAATTGTGACCAGATTCTTAACACAATTAATGTATTCAAAAATTGGGAAGGAATACCAGCCAAACACGAGAAGGTTAAAGAGACGATTTAGATAAGTTGGGTGTATTCATATGAGAAGCACAAGCTGCAGTTGATCATATGGTGCATAAGGAACCTGCTGAAAAAATCTGGGAACTATTAGCAATTATCTTTAGGAACTCATGGAGGATGGGTGAGGGACTGGTCTTTAGAAAGCTTGAACAAAGAGGACCTGGGGAGTGTTAGATCAATCAGCCTCGTTAAGAAAACTAGAAAGATTCTGTAACAAATTATTAAACAATCCATGTGTAAGAACCTGGAGGCTAGTAAGATAATAACTAATGGTCAACATGATCTGTCAAGAACAAACCATGCCAGAACAACTAAATTTGTTCTTGTCAGGGTTCTTGACCTAGAGGCTAGTGAGGATATAGCTAGATTTTTAGTAAGGCTTTTTTGATACAGTCCCATGTGATATTCTGATAAGAAAACTAGGAGAATGTGGCATAGATGAAGTAACTATAAATTGTGTGCAGTACTGATTGAAAAATTCTATTCAAAGAGTAGTTATCAAGGATTCACTTTCAGAATGGGGGCACCTATCTAAAGGAGTCCTTCAGGGATCTGTTCTGGTTCTGGTACTAGTCAATATTTTCATTAATCATAGAATCATAGGGCTGGAATGGACCTCAGGAGGTCACTGAGACCAGCCCACTACTGAAAGCAGGATCAATCCTACCTAAATCATCCTGGCCAGGACTTTGTCAAGCTGGGACTTAAAAACCTCTGGGGATGAAGATTCCACCACCTGTCTAGGTAATGCATTCCAGTGCTTCATCTCTCTTCTGGTGAAATAGTTTTTCCTAATATCCAACCTATATCTCCCCCTCTGTAACTTCAGATCACTGCTCCTTGTTCTGCCATCCATCACTACTGAGACCATCCTCTCTCCATCCTCTTTAGAGTTCCCGTTTAGGAAGTTGAAGGCTGCTATCAAATCACCCATCAGTCTTCTCTTCTGCAAACTAACTAAGACCAAATCCCTCAGCCTCTCCTCATAGGTCATGTGCTCCAGCCCCCTAATCATTTTCATTGCCTCCACTGAACCCACTCCAATGCATCCACATCCTTTCTATACTGGGGGGCCCAAACTGGATGCAATACTTCAGATGTCCTGTGGCACCTTACAGACTAACAGGTATTTTGGATCATAAGTTTTGTGGGAAAAGACCTGGTGGACATGGTTATGCTCCAATATATCTCTTTGTTTATAAGGTGCCACAGGACTTCTTGTTTTTGAAGATACAGACTAACACGGCTACCTCTCTGAGACCATACTCCAGATGTAGCCTCATCAGTGCTGAAAAGAGTGGAATAATAACTTCTCTAGATCTGTTGGAAGTGCTTTTCCTAATGCACCCCAATATGCCTTTAGACTTCTTGATTATAAGGGCACACTGTTGACTCATATGCAACCTCTCATCCACTCTACTCCCCAGCTCCTTTTCTTCTGCACTGCTAATTAGCCAGTCAGTCCCCAGCCTGTAACAATGCTTGGGATTCTTCTGTCCCAAGTGCAGGACTCTGCACTTGTCTTGTTGAACCTCATCAGATTACTTTCCTAATCCTCCACTTTATGTAGGTCACTCTGGACCCTGTCACTACCCTCCAGTGTATCTTTCCATCCCTCTAGCTTAGTGTCATCTGCAAATTTCCTGGGGGTGAAATCCATCCCATCATCTAGGTAATTGATAAAGATTTTGAACAATACCAGCCCCAAAATTGATCCTTGGGGGCACTCCATTTGAAACCTACCACCAACCAGACATTGAGCCTGTGGGGCCTGACCGTCTAGCCAGATTTCTGTCCCTCTTATGGTCCATTTATCCAATCCATACTTCTTCAACTTATGGTCAAGTGTATTGTGGGAGACTGTATCAAAAGTGTCGCTAAAGTCAAGGTGTATCACAGCCATTGACTTCTCTATGTCCACAGAGCCAGTTACCTCGTCATAGAAGCTAAACAGATTGGTAAGGCATGACTTCTCCTTGGTGAATGAGGTTCAGGGGTCCCCAAGCTCTGCACCCTGTCCACAGGCGGGAGTGACTCTCAGTCAGCAGGAGAAAAGCGGATGTATTAGCTGACAGGACACAGCGTCTTAAAGAAGAGTCAGTACAGCAATCAGGGACAGCCAGTCCAATCCATATTGGGAGAGGAGTCCCCGAGGGGCCCCCAGAGCCAGGGCCTTGCCCCCTCCTTTGTCTCTCTCTCTCCCAGCCCAAACTAACTGCTTTCCAACTCCCAGTTCCAATTCAAACCCCTCATGCTCCACCTCCTCCTTTGTCTGCAGTCCAAAGGTGTCACCTGGTTGCCCAGGTTACTCTCAGCAGGTGCCCCACACCCTCTGTGAGCCACACCCATGCTCACGTCCATGTTGACTACTCTTGATCACTTTCCCCTCTTCCAAGTGCTTCAAAATGGATTCCTTGAGGATCCCTTCCATGATTTCTCCAGGGAATGAGATAAGGCTGACTGGTCTATAGCTCTTAACCTTTTCTTTCCCCATCAAGGGCTGCCCACCTCCTTCCCATACTGCATTGCCCAGTGCAGTAGGGTAGGAGCTGACCTTGTCCGTGAAGACAGAGGCAAAAAAAAAAAAAAAAGAGTACTTCAGTGTTTCCCACATCCTCTGTCACCAGGTTACTTCCTGCATCCACTGCATCCAGTAACATCCCCCCACTCCCCCGATCACCCTTTTATTGTTAACATGCCTGTAGAAACCCTTCTTGTTATCCTTCATATCCCTTTCTAGCTGCAGTGCCAATTGTGCTTTTGCCTTCCTGATTATATTCCTGCATTCCCCAGCAATGTATTTATACTTCTCCTTAATCATCAGTCCAAGTTTCCACTTCTTTTTTGCATCCTTTTTGAGTTTAAGCTCACCAAGAATTTCCCTGGTAAGCCAAGCTGGCTGCCTACCATATTTACTTTTCTTACTACTCATTAGGAATGTTTGTTCCTGTGCCTTCAATCAGGCTTCTTTAAAATATTGCCAGTTCCCCTAAAGTCCTTTCCCATTCATATTAGCTTCCCAGGAGATCCTGCCCATCAGTTCTCTGAGGGAGTCAAAGTCTGCTCTTCTGAAATCAAGGGTGTGTATTTTACTGCTCACCTTCCTTCCTTTTGTCAGGATCCTGAAATCCACCATCTCATGGTCACTGCAGCACAGGTTGCCGCCCACTTCTATTTCTCCTACTAGTTCTTCCCTGTTTGTGAGCAGTCTTAGACAATAGAGTAGAGAATACGATAATAAGGTACTGGAAGGGTTTGTTAGATTTTGGAGGACAGGATTAGAGTTCAAAAGGATCTTGATAAATTGGAGAACTGGTCTGATACTAGGGTGCAGATCAGTGAAGTGCAAATTATAACATTTAGAAAGGAAGAAAAACAAATGCAAAATGGAGAGTAACTGGCTAGGATAGGTGGTGGTACTAGTGGAAAAGGTCTGGGGGTTATAATGAATAACAATTGAGTATGAATCAACAATGTGATGCAGTTGTGAAGAAAAGACTACTAACATTCCAGGAATGTCTTGTGTAAAACATGGGTGGTATTTTCTCACTCTACTTAGCACTGGTGAGGCCTCAGATAGAGCACTCTCTCCGGATCTGGGCCCCACACTCTGAGAAAGAGGTGGACAAATAGAAGAAAGTCTGGAGAAGAGCAATGAAAATGATAGAAAGGTTAGAAAGAAATGAGAAGCAATTAAAAACTGGCTCAATTTAATCTTGAGAAACAAAGACTGAGGGACAACCTGATACATCTTCAAATATGTTAAGGCTCATTATAAAGGGGACATGGGATCAATTGTGTCCCATATCCACTGGACGTAAAACAAGAAGTAATCAACTTAATCTGCTGCAGGAGGGATTTAGGTTA
The DNA here is from genome assembly GCF_033958435.1 of Carettochelys insculpta. Classification (NCBI taxonomy): domain Eukaryota; kingdom Metazoa; phylum Chordata; order Testudines; family Carettochelyidae; genus Carettochelys; species Carettochelys insculpta. The sequence goes on along the minus strand of NC_134139.1, from coordinate 66,748,509 downwards.
GAAGTTTTTAATTACAGATTGAACCTCTCTAGCCCAGCACCCTTGGAATCTGACCAATGCCAAACCAGAAAATTTGCCAAACCATGGGAGGTCAGTATTGTCCAACAGCATTGAGAACACTTCCACTGCTTACTGAGCTCTTAGAAGACATCTATGGGCAACTTAGAGGTAAATAACAGCACAGAACAGTGAAAGTCAGGACTGGTGGCTGCAAACAAAATTGATGGGACTTCGGGAAATTGGCCATACCCATGATGAGTGGACATCCAACTAACTAAAATCATGTCAGATCACAGATGTTGCTGGACCACAGTTTGCCAGACTAGAGAGGTTCAACCTGTGTATGAATAGAAAGAGCTGGAACAGACTTCTAAGGGAGGTTGTGAAATCGCAGTCATTGGAGGTTTTGAACAACAGGTTAGACAAATACCTGTCAGGGATGGTTTAGGGGTGTGTGTGTGTGTGTTGTGTGTGTGTGTGTGTGTGTGTGTGTGTGTGTGTGTGTGTGTGTGTGTGTGTGTGTGTGTGTGTGAGAGAGAGAGAGAGAGAGAGAGAGAGAGTCTGTATCCCTATGGTCATCCTTTTTACAAAAGTAGGATAAATGTACAAAGTATGTTTTATAAGGTGTCATTTGAAAACTCGTAATTTGTTGATTATTATTTTTCTTGTAAAATGTGTATCAATATTGTATGTAACATTATAACATTCTGCTGTATGACGTTACTAAGAGGCTCCTTTAAAAGGCAAAATTTAACCAAAATTCTTCCAGGTCACCTTGACAGTGTGGGAATGCTTTTCTAGCTTTTCATCCATCATGTGAAAAACTACATGTGCATAAGCAATGAGAAGTATAGATTTTATTCTGTATTAATGTTCTCTGGCTGGCTACAACCAAATATGTCCGCTGCCATTATTTACAGCTGTAACAGTGAGAAATCACAAAGCACACTCTTCATTAACCACCAATAAGGCAGTTTCTGCAGCCAGTGATTGCCATTACATTGATGGAGTGCTAATATCGCTCAATAGCCCTGTTCTGCCTGTTTCCCCACTGAATGCATCACAATCCCTGCCTCCCCTCACTCTACAGGGTACGTCCAACCGAAGGTGGTGAAATGATTGATGAGTAAAGCAGCTCATAAAGACAAGCACACTGCCCAAAGCAACAGCTGTCTAGCCCTATCCACTGAATAATTAGATAAATGAGCCTCAAACTAAATCTTACCGTCAAGGGTAGGAGGAAGCGATAATATCCCCAGTGTCGAAGCAGGTCTCTGAAGACTGGTGTTCATTTATTCCAGCCTCCATTTCTGCTTATTAGTGTTGTAGGTAGTTTACCTACCCCGTGTTCCATACTTCACTGCCAGGAACCCACAAATCCCCTGCAGGCATTTGCGAGAGGGACATATCACTGGCTCAGATTAGCTTTTTTTTCTTCCCCTATGTACCTGACTGATCTTGTTTTCAGCACCCACGGAAGCTTTGTCTTTTTGTGCAGACTGAGAACATGACAAAATTCCTATTCAATTTACTTATAAATGATCTGGAGAACGTGAGGTGGCAAAATTTGTAAATGATACTAAACTGCTCCAGGCAGCTAAGAACAAAGCATACTGTGAAGAGCTTCAAAATGATCTTACAAAACTAAGTGGGCAACAAAATGGCAAATGAAATTTAATATTGATAAATGTAAAGTAATGCACATTGGAAAAAATAATCCCAACTATACATACAAAATGATGAAGACTAATTTAGCTGTAACTACTCAAGAGAGAGATCTTGGAGTTGTTGTAGATAATTCTCTGAAAACATCCCCACAGTGTGCAACACCAGTCAAAAAAGCAAACAAAATGTTTGGAATCATTTAAAAAGGGACAGAGAATAAGACAGAGACTATCTTATTGTCTCTATATAAATACTGAACACTGCAATACTGCATACAGATGTGGTCACCTCATCCCACAAAAGATATATTGGTATTGGAAAAAGTTCAGAAAAGGGCAAAAAAATTATTAGGGGTTTGGATCAGAGAGATTGAAAAAGACTGGGACTTTCCATCTTAGAAAAGAGGAGACTAAGGGGGGATATGTCAGAGGTCTATCAAATCATGACAGTTATGGAAAAAATGAACAAGGAAAAGTTACTTACTTGGTCCCATAATGTAAGACCTAGGGGACACCAAATGAAATTAATGGGTAGCAGGTTTAAAACAAACAAAAGGAAGTTTTTGTCATGCAGTGCACAGTGGGCCTGTGGAACTCCTTGCCCAGAGGATGTTGTGAAGACCAGGACTTTAACAGGGTTCAAAAAAGAACTAGATAAATTTGTGAAGGTTAGGTCCAGCAATGGCTATTAGCCGGGATGGGTAGGAATGGTGTCAATCGCCTCTGTTTGTCAGAGGTTGGAAGTGGATGACAGGAGAGGGATCACTTGATGATGACTTGTTCTGTGCATGCCCTCTGGGGCATCTCACATTGGCCACTGTGAGAAGACAGGATGCTGGGCTAGATGGACCGGCATCCTATATGACCTTTCTTATGTTCTTAAAAGGGCAGTGGTGGGTCACCAAATGGGCTTATTGGTAGGATGACCATATTTCCTCCATCAGGAAAGACGTCGTCCCAGCCAAAATGGGGTGACTGGTCACCCTTAGATTGGAGTCAGGTGGTGGCTGCCCTGTGGGGGCTGCCACCCTGCTGGGTTTGTGTGTGCTTCCTGGCTGCAGGGTGGTGGTGGGGCAGCTCTGGCTCTTGGCTACCCCATGACTTAGGGTGCTGGGAATGGGGTTGCTACCCTGCCAGCAAAGCTCCCGGATTCCCCAGCTGGGAGAAGCTGGGAGATAGCCATGCCTCCGTGTCAATCAGTCTCCCCCAGCCAGGGGAAGCTGAGTGATAGCCGTGCCACTGTGCCGGTCTGGCTCCCAGCTCCCCCAGCCAGAAGAAGCTGAGTGGCAGCTGTGCCGCTGCTCAGGTCTAGCTCCCCACAGCTGGGGGAAGCCAGGCAGCAGCTGCACTGGTCTGATGCCCAGCTTCCCCAGTTGGTGGAAGCTGGGAGGCAGCTGCGCCACCCCACCGATCTGGCTGCTAGCTCCTCCAGCCAGGGCAGGCTGGGAGGTGGTCAGGCTGGTCCAGCTTCTGGCTCCACCAGCTTCTGGGAGCCAGAACCAGATACAGCAGCTGCCTGCTCAAGGGGAAAAGGTGGAATATGGGGCAATTAGTTCCTTTAGCAAAAATAAATCGGGACACCTTTCTGGCACCTGAAATAGGGGACTGTCCCACCCAAAATGGGACAGATGGTTACCCTACTTATTTGAGGGAAAAAAAAGCTGCAGTAAACCAATTCTTTCCCCTTGGATCAAGACCTACATGTTTTTGGGAATACAGTGTGAAAACTGGGAAGGGAGCCAGCATGGTGCCGTCAGCCTAAATTACAGTAGGAGCTGTTAGCAAATCTGCATTTACTTACAGCTACTGTATATTGGCATAGAAATACCATTTTTCCCTATTCATAAAATAACAACAGTATGACTGGTACTACTGAGTAAGAACTGTGAGTGAATGGTGGCTTTCTCATGCTCGTGACACTGTATATAAATACCTTCATAAAAGTATTGCTATAACTTACAACAAAATAAACCAGCAATTGTAGCACTTTAAAGACTAACAACCTAATTTATTAGGTGATGAGCTTTTCTGGGACAGACCCACTTTTTCAGATCAATTGCATTTCCAGTCCAGACTGACAATTTTATAGTACAGAGGTACAAAAAAAATGAAATAAAAACTGACAAATCAGATACATAGAACTGAAGGAGAGGAGTGAGGGGGTAAGATAATAATTGCCTTGCCAAAGAGCACGATGAATACCAAAGGAGGGGAAACAGTCCTTGTAATGCATGAGATAATCCCTTTCTCTACTGAGATCAAGTGGTAATGTATTGAATTTGACCATGAACTCCAGTTCACTCATCTCCCTTTGTTAAAGTCTCTTTGGGCTTGTCTGCACTACCACCTTCCTTCGAAGGCAGGATGGTAACTAGGGTGTTGGGAGTTTACTAATGAAGTGCTGCCATGCAAATTCCGCCCCACAGCAACTCCAAAGTTTTAAATTTCGAAGTACTGGCACACATCTAGCTGCAGCGCACTGCGCCGGGGCAACTCCTCAAATTTTTCAGGACTAAGGGGACTTCGAAGTTGCCCCGACACTTTGAAGTACCAGCGGGTGCGCTGCAGCTCGCTGCATGCTGGTACTTTGAAGTTTAAAACTTCAGAGTTGCCGCGGGGCAGAATCTGCTTAATGAAGTGCTGCCTATGCACGGCAGCACTTCATTAGTAAACTCCCAACATCCAAATTGCCATTTTTTCTTCGAAGGAAGGTGGTAGTGTAGACAAGCCCTTTGTTGTAGGACGTATATTCTTAGGTCTTTAACAGAATGGCCCACTCCATTGAAATGCTCGCCGATGTGTGTTAAGATTCCTAATGTCTGCTTTTGTGCCCATTCATTCTTTGGCAAAGTGTTTGCCTGGTTTGTCCAATGTACATAGTAGAGGGGCATTGCTGGCACATGATGACATGTATAGCATTAGTTCAGGTACAGGAGAATGAGCCCCTGATCTTGTAATTAATGACAAGTGGAATCTCTCGTATATACATTTCCTGGACACCACAGTACAAATCACTGATGGCCAGATCAATACCATGCTCTACTGGAAACTTGACATTGCCGAGGACCTGAACAATTATTGGGACTCAAATAAGAACTTCAGCAGCTAGTCTGAGTGATCCTGTAAATCACAAGGGCTATATCCTAAACCCTTTAATCACAGGAGATTAGCAGGGAAGTGTAGCAGTGGGCTAAGGGAATAATGATAGACAGGAAGAAAAGCATAAAACCTCAATTTCCTGCCTTTTAAGGAGGAAAATCTCAATTTATAGTTTATTTGGCTCTCAAGGTGAAGCACAAAATATTGAAGTTCTTAAACCCCACTATTCAGTTGGCTTCAAATTAACTGCACTGTGTTCTCTCTTACCCAGAGCAGCAGCTATGATCTTCAACTTGAAATTGAACTGAAAGTCTTTTAAGACCTTTACCTTCTTAGAGCTATCCCCACAGCTGAATGAATTACTGTTCTAACTTTTTTCATACTCCTTCCCCGGCATAGTATATTGCATGCTCCCTCACTGGCTTTAAACGTATCAGACCTACCTGTTCATAAATTGCATTTGAAATTATGAAATGGGAGTTCAATGGGCCATCTGGCTCAATCAGTTCTGCCTGATGTAGGTCCATTTGATTTACTATTGTCATAACCAGAGTTGGGGAATTTTCTCATGTGACATCTTCACTATTAAGTTACATAGATAATAATTAGAATATGCAATAATAATTTGCATTTCAATAGCACCTTCTGTCTAAAAATCCTTAATGTACTTGACCAATGGGATTGAATATAGTCATACAACATGCATATGAGGTAGATAATAATTTTGCCCTTCTACAGTTGGGAAATGAGGCTGAGTTCAAGGGCATGAAAATGCGACAAAACTGGTGTAACTGAGAGGAAAGTCAGGCTCGTACAAAACACTAAATCAGCAGTAGCCCTTTGGCTACATCTACACTACAGAAATCTTTCCAAAGAAGTTCTTCGGGAAGATCTCTTCCAAAAAAACTTCTTTCAAAAGAGCGTGTCCACACGCCAAAAAGCAGATTGAAAAACTGATCTGCTCTTTCAATAGAGAGCATCCACATGGCCTCCGCTCTTTTGAAAGAACAGTCTGGGGGTCCAAAAATACGATGCCATGAGGACTACTCCTTTGAAAAAAGGGCCCCTAGGGAATCTACACAAGTTTTCTGGTTCCAAAAGAATTTTTAGAAAAAGGTGCTCTTCTCATCTGGGAGAGAAAGAGGGCCACCAGAAAACGTGCTGCATTCTTTCCATTTCAGATTGAAAGAGCACATTGTGTGTGTAGACTCTCCATGGGTTCTTTTGGAAAAGGCCTGTTTCTTTCAAAAGAACTTGCTAGTGTAGACTCAGCCATTGTTACTACTAACACTCACTTTTCACCTCAGTTATACACCAAGGATACCTCTACACTAGCACACTATGTCGAAGTAGCCTATTTCAACGTAAGAACATCGAAATAGGCTACTTCGACGCGTATCGTCTACATGTCCTCCAGGGCTGGTGCCAATGACGTTCAACGTCGAAGTAGTGACAGAGAACGTCGAAAGGAGATGCCCCAGAAGGAAATGCGGAGTGTCCACACACACAAGCGCTCCCTGTCAAAATAAGGGGCCAGCAAAGCCCCAAGCTGCTCCCTTAAAGGGCCCCTCCCAGACACACACAGCCTGCACAGCACAAGATCCACAGAGCCGACAACTGGTTGCAGAACCTGTGCATGCAGCATGGACCCCCAGCTGCAGCAGCAGCAGCATCCAGAAGCCTTGGGCTAAGGGCTGCTGCACACGGTGACCATAGAATCCCGCAGGGGCTGGACAGAGTGTCTCTCAACCCCTCAGCTGATGGCCGCCATGGAGGACCCCGCTATTTCGAAGTAGTGGGATGCAGATCATCTAAACACACCCTACTTCGATGTTGAATGTCGAAGTAGGGCGCTATTCCCATCTTCGGATGGGAATAGCGATTTTGATGTCTCGCTGCCTAACTTCGATTTCAATGTCGAAATAGCACATGGTGCATGTAGATGCGACGCGTGCTATTTCGACGTTGTGCCAGCGACTTCAAAGTAGCCGGCTAGTGTAGAGGCACCCCCACTGTATAATTTACAGCACTGTTTTTGTTCGCATTCAGTTTGCCCCAGAGATTTTCATGACAGTTGCAACTCTTTTTCCAAGTCTAGATCTGCATACATACCTAGTAAAAGCCTACCTGTGTTCTATTAGTCTTATTTCAGAAAAGAAACCCCTTTAAAAGAGGCTGGTAAATCTTCAATCTCTAAAAGACTCATTCCAACTTGATGGCTCAGACTGTGGTGTCCCCTTAAAGTATCTGCTAATAAAAGCCACACTTTCTAAATGACGTTCTGTATTAATGATTGAAGGGACAACTCACATGTTTACTAATGAAAGGATATTTTGTTCTTGAAACGAATAGAAATATTACCTATCTGTACTGTGCATAATATTTGGAAGAGAACTGTTTAAAATCATATGGAAAATGACTTGAAGTTGATCCACTTTTTCATAATCTTAAACAATTTTTAATACCTCTTCTTTGCTATTGCATCATACAAGAAAGATCAGCTAAGACATTTTGGGTCTGATTGCCTCAGGTCATTAAGCTGCCATGAGTGTTTCTCTTATCTGATGTTACAGCCCTGAATGATCTAGTCAACATAATAATTCTTCACTCTGACCAATAGGAAATTCTCAATCTCTTCTTCAGAACAAATGAAAGATCAGAGCTCTGGAAATACCAATATACGTTCCAACATAGCGTTATCATTTCACCTCACAAGTACAGAGAAAATCTAACATATACCATTGACCAGGGACTAGTCGGTTCATAAGGTATGCTGTTAGACACCTATTCTCTGTGGACCTCTCTGGTAAACTCATGATGATGGTTTATTCAGCATATTTGCCACAATGATAGTAACTTGTATAACTTCAGCTATACTGGCATTCTCTTCTGTGACAGTCAAACCTGGTTTCTGAAACCTCTGCCATCCTTCATGAAGAAACATCTGCTAGAGAATACAAGTCAGTTATGTTAAGTCAGCATTGAGCAGAAATAGAACTAATTCTGACTTCATTTTTATAGGTGTAAACCAGGAGTAACTGCCACAGCTAAGCAAGTTATATTGACGTCAAACCAATATGACTGAGATAAGACTTGGTTCTGGGGTGTATTAATTCAGTCAGTTTTGCCCCATGCATGAAGTGATCAGGACTTTGCAAGACATGGTTTCATAACACACACACTGCATGTACAGACAGAAAAAAATAGATTTTAAAAGCCTATCAGGTACTTTATTTAAAGTGTTATATTAGTTTAATTTCCAGTGAATCAGTAGAAAATTCTAAATCTTGGTGTCTGTTCAAAAATATAGGTTTTTTTTGAGAAAGCAAACAGGGAGTAAGATGCAGGCAAGGAAACAGGTAAAGGTTTTATATATGCACTTTTTGTTTCCTTGCCCTGTTAGGAGCTTATTGCTACAAACCCTCCCTTCCCCTTTGACTTGACTAGTGATCTCTCCCTGAACTGCCTGGAGAATTACATCTACAGTAAATTATATTGAACCAAGTTCAGCCCTGGCTCTAGTGGGTGTGACTCTCACTTTCTTCAGTGGTGCTGAACAGAATGCCTTGAAAAGAAAGTGGAAAGTGGAGAGGCATAACAAAAAAGGCTTTTTAAATTAGGGATGGGGAGAAAGGTTAAACAAATAGTGTGGTTGAATAAATGAGAACAAAACCTTCCACACTTCCAGCCATGTTTCACTGATTTGCCTTAATTGGTAGTGCAACACACAACAGAAGGCCTGTGTACAGAGTCTTAACCAGACTCCTTGTCTAGCAGTCAAATTGTTTTCTTACGATAACAGGGTTAGGGCCAAATCACCCCTTTTAGGCATGGGTGCACACAGAAGGGAATACAAAAATATTGACTGGACTACATTGATGTCCTGTGTAATGCCTTTGCCAATGGAGTTACAGCAATCATGAATTTGTCCCAGTGAGTTTGAACTCACCAAACTTTTGATTTAATCTCATCTCAGTTTGGAGGGCTACTGCCACTGTGAAGGGGGATCCTCACCCATGAGGAGCACCATCCCAAAAAAGGGAGAGGAGCATTTAGCTGGATCCATTCCTCTCTTGTGCACACAAACCATATTCAGAAGGTAATTAGAACAAAGTTGCTCGGTTTGCATTACAGAGTGAAAGACACTGTATTTGCTTCAAAATTTGAAAAAAAAAAAACTTCTCTTAATACACGCATGCCTCTTCCATGGAGTTAATGGTGGTTGCACTCTCACACTGCCACTTGCCCAAACTTGTGTGTTTGATACAACTGACATATTTCAAAAACTTTTAACAATCAGTTCCGTCTGATGGTTGTCTTGAAGTCAGTCTGCGAATGTATCTGAAATTTCAAAAAGTCATGTGTCAAATAGTAGTAAAGTTATTGAAGGGACCAAAGCTGTTTTGAATTATCAGTGGTTTGCTTATATCTAAATTGCTCACATTTGGTTAAGGATACTGTATAACAGCAATGGGCATTTATTCAAGTCAGTGGGGCCATTAAGGTCAATGGACATCCAAGTGTTTGTAAAGGAAGCAGGATTTGGCATCAAGTGCACAGGTAATAAGGTCTAGAGCCCACTGTTTCTTGCCAGAATGGCCAGCTTGTGCATTTAATAATTACCAGGCACATCAATGTATTTTAGTGTCTCTATTATGCTAGTATAATGGTATTACATCACCTTTTTTGTCTCGAGATTCAGATACATAGAAAATTAGCTGCACCCTGGTAGGCCAATTAAGCAAACCAAAAGGTAATCTAGGCTGCTAAATTATCACGGTCGATCAATAAAGCAAGCACATAAAAAGCTGGATCTGTAATTTACACCTTTTAATTTCTTATCCCAATGTAGAGATGAAATGTCCAGTTCATAGTGTCATCAAAGAGTTGTGAAAGAGCCTGGTTTTAATGGTCAGCTTTCAAAATTACCTCTCAGGGTCTGGAATGTAATAAGCATTAAAGGACATATTAAAATACGTTAGCTTACAAGCCATTAGATGAGTACATAATAATGTGCTATTTTAAATGACTAAGGTGCATCTCAGTGGGATGTAATGAGGTTAAATGTCAGTGGTTGGCAATCTGTAGCCCTTTGGGGTTCAGTGTGTGGATCAAGAGACGTTTTGCTAACAGTTGCCTACACACAGGCTGGTCAGATTCCGGTAGTTTCCATCCCCGTCATTTTCCCCCTCCCACTGGTATTACTAAAGTGACATGTGTAAAGCAAGGGTCCATGCAATGACTTGGCTCATTGTAATTTAAAAGTCCGTTATAAGCGTCCCCCACCCCAACTCTGATATGTTCAATACTCTAATTAAATCTGGATTTCTGTCTGTTTGCTGACAGGTGAAAGTCATGGTGCGCATTTGTTCCACTCTTGCCAGGGATACATCCGAGTCCAGCTCTTTCTTAAAGGTTGATCCCCGCAAGAAGCAAATCACCCTGTATGACCCATTATCCTGCGGAGGCCAGAACACCTTCCAGAAAAGGGGCAATCAGGTGCCCCCCAAGATGTTTGCTTTTGATGCCGTTTTCCCCCAGGATGCATCTCAGGTAGGCAACATATGACTTGGGCTAACAAGGACCTACGATACTTTCCAGGTGGCATTAATGTGCCCAAGAGGCAAATTCAGCACTGTTGTAATTTCAGAGATTTTGCTCAAGTTAGACTGAGGCTTAATTCAGTTCATAGATGCCAGCGATACTGTGACAAATACATTGAATCACATTTCTATAATATGATGATCATCTTTGCTTTAATTTTTTACTTTATGGGCAATAAATCATATTAGTGATATAAAATGTTGCCTAGCATGTGAAAAAATACCAGGTAGCAGTATATGATGGATCCCTTTCAACTGTTTTTGGTCAGTGCTTATGTTGATCCTACCAATGTTGCAAGTTAATAATGTGAAAATGGCTAATCCTACATTCTATCCTCAACCCATTAAGAAGCTAAGAAATATGTATGTGAAGTTTTGCTACCTGTTTCACTCTAAGAAGACACAGGCTTTACTCCAGATATATAAATAATTCGTGGCTGTTTTAATTACTGATGGAAAACAACAGAGTAAGGAATGTCGATAAACTGGGCCAATGGAGAGGCAACCGTTAGGGTTTTATCTACAGTAGTAAATTTTCCCTACGATCCCTAAATATTGCTTTTACTGGCTAAGCTCTAGTGGGTGGGCATAGTGTAAGAGGTGGAACAGGCTAGGTTATACGGGGATCTGGGTGTTTGCCCATGTGTTTTATATCTGTTCAGATTGAATCTGTTTGATAAGGTGCTTAAAACACTGCTAGCTACTAGCAACTTGTCTTCTGTAGGGCTCCTCCTATTGCTAGCAGCTGGGGAGATCTGAACAAAGGTAAGAAAATACTTCCTAGTGAAGACAAAAGGGTGTGTACCTCATTCTTAGGTTCCCATCCATTCCCCCCTCCCCCGCAATAAACTCACCAGCCCACCTGACAGCAGAATTGTAGCAGCCAAAATTCTGTCTAATGGGACTAGTTGACAAAATTCCACTTTTAACAGAAAAAGATAAATAGAATGAAAGGCAAAATGAATCCTATTTTGCAACCACCTTTATCAGATACTGAGTCTCTTCTCTTACCACCTTGGCTTAGTGCAAAGTCTGTTTAGCATAAAAAGGGCAATCTGTCATTTCTCAACCTACAGAACGTTTACAAAGGATCATAGAATCCTAGGGCTGGACTGCACCTCAGGTCATCGAGTCCAGACGCCTACCGGAAGTAGTATCAGCCCCAACTATATCATCCCAGCCAGGAACTTGTCCAGATGGGAATTAAAAACCTCGAGGGATGGAGAATCCACCACCTCTCTTGGCAACGTATTCCAATGCTTCACCACCCGCCTGGTGAAATAGTTTTTCCTAATATCCAACCTACACCTCCAGCTCTATCACTTGAGACCATTGTTGCTTGTTCTGCCATCCGCCACTACGGTGGAACAGCCTCTCTCCATCTTTTTGAAAGCCCCCCATTCAGGAAGTTGAAGGTTGTTATCAAATCACCCCTCACTCTTTTCTTCTGCAATCTAACTAAGCTGAAATCCCTCAGCCTTTCCTAATAGGTCATGTGCTCCAGCCCCTTAATCATTTTTGTTGCTCGTCGCTGGACCTGCTCCTATGCATCCACATCCTTCCTATACTGGGGCTGGGGTGCGGGGAGCGAGAACTAGATGCAGTATTCCAGATGTGGCCTCACCAGTGCTGATTAGAGGGGAATAATAACTTCTCTAGATCTGCTGGAAGTGCTCTTCTTAATGCATCCCAATACACCATTAGCCTTCTTGGATACAAGGGCGCACTGTCGACACATATGCAACCTCTCATCCACTGTAATCCCCAGGTCCTTTTCTGCTGTACTGCTACTTAACCAGCTGGTCCCCAGCCTGTAACTGTGCTTGGGATTCTTCTGTCCCAAATACAGGAGTCTGCACTTGTCCTTATTGAACCTCATCAGGTTACTTTTGGTCCAATTGTCCAATTTATCTAGGTCACTCTGGACCCTGTCGCTACCCTCCAGTGTATCTACCTGTCCCCACAGCTTAGTGTCATCTGCAAATTTGCTGAGGGTTTAATCCATCTCCTCATCCAGATCACTAATAAAGATGTTGAACAGCACTGGTTCTAGAACTGATCCTTGAGGCACTCCACTTGACACCAACTGCCAACCAGATCACAATCCTTTGGGCCCAACTGTCCAGCCAGATTTCTATCTACCTTACAGTCCCTGTATCCAGCCTATACTTCCTTAACTTATGGACAAGCATAGCTTTGCTAAAGTCCAAGTATATCACATCCATTGACTTCCCTATGTCCACAGAGTTAGTTATCTCCTCATAGCAGCTAATCAGATTGGTCAGGCATGAGTTGCCCTTGAATGAAGTCTCTGCCCCTCATGCTGAAATGAATGGAGAAGGGCTTACACAAAGGGAATTCAACTGTCTCACATCCAAATCCTGATCACCTTACTCGTGTGAGTAGTCTCATTAACTTAAGTGGGGCAACTCATATAAGTAAGGCATGCAGGATTGGGCCTGTAAAGATGATGCCACATTGCTAGAGATCAGTAATGATATTTTGGAACTGTCTCAGCCATTAATATATGTGTTGCTGTATTGTTTTTTATTATTAAATACCTTTGTTAATCCCACCTTTCTAACTGTGGCAGGCTGAAGTGTGCGCTGGAACTGTGGCTGAGGTAATCCAGTCAGTGGTGAATGGAGCAGATGGCTGTGTGTTCTGCTTTGGCCATGCCAAACTGGGTTGGTATTGTTACATTTCTTTACACACACAGCAAATTTTCTACTTTAAGTCTTAAGTGATTTTTTATTTTAGGTTAAGGAAAAGAAGAGCTTCTAAACTGCCAGTGTTCTGTGCCATATTATATATATGAAATTGGAACACCTAGTCCGGCATATGTCTTTCTCTGTCAAGTCGTCCCTGCGAGTGCTCCACTTAGGTGTCAGCACATCCTGGTGCCAGAGATTGGAACACTTTTAGAGCAGTGCCCCCCTGCTCACCCCGTGCATGCGTGGGCACTGGATGTCTCGAACCGCCACCAGTCTGAGGAGTGCGCACATGGCAGAGCCCTCCAGTTCCTTTTCTACCATCCTTGGTTGAAGACGGATGCAGAGCAGCTCCTCTCCTTACCTGAAAGAAACATCGGAACTCCTTAGTTAGTCTCCCCCTTTACCTCATAGTTTTTATAGTTACATCTTTATACCTCATTTTTTTCCTCAAAAAAAAAAAAATAAAGGCTCCAGAAGCACACCTCCACATCAGCTGCTGGTAGTTGGCCACATCCTCCCTGACTGAATTGACCTTGTCATCTCTGCCCTTCCTCTTGATTGGGACTCCCCCCTTTTCATGATCCTGCATAGTTAGACCCTCCTCTGGAATCTCCACTACATTGCATCTGACAAAGCAGGTCTTTGCCCACGAAAGCTTATGCTCCAAAATATCTGTTAGTCTATAAGGTGCCACAGGGCTTCTCGATTTTTTTCTCTTCACAATGCCAGGCTCTACAGTGATGAAGAACTGCAATTCATGTAGGGGCTCTGTGCCCATATCCGATGGGCACACCTCCTGCGTAGAATGCCTTGGGGAAACCCATAATGCCAACAAGTGCCCCTGTAGCCTGGGTGTGCCAACAGAGTCACGAAAAGAAAGGGAAGTGCAACAAAAGGTGCTACTCTGGCAAAAGTCCCTATCATTCAGTGACAAGCAAGATGACATATAGGTGCAGAAAAAGCCCCCATATAGGGTAGGTATATCACCCCGCAAAGGCACCCAAGCTACGAGAACTTCAGCAGCATGGTCTCTGTCTGTGATGCCCAAAGCCTCGCGTTCCCTGGAGCCTCCTGTATTGGGTGCCGTGGAGAGACGCAGGTCCTCCTCAGCTAGAAGATCTGAGGGAGAGACCAGACGAGACATGTCAGTGGGTGCCATTGAGGCATCAGCTTCTGAAAAGCTACATCTGCCTCCACTGGCAACACCTACTATGTCTGCCACTGTGCTAGAACAACCTGCACAACAACATAGGGAAGTGCTGTGAAAAACGTGGCATCTCCAAAAATCCCCACAACCATACACAACATCATTAACGTCTTCACCACACTCCGTGGGACAAGGGTATTCTAGCTCCTCACAGAATGCCCCACCCTCTTCTTCACCACCTTCACCTATATCTGACTGTGGTAGCAGACGTAAGAGCCGGCATTCATCAGCCTGTTCATCTCCTTCCTGGCATTCGTATATAGACCATCTTTTTCAACCTCACCCTATCTGGGCCAACCAGCTGTGGCTCTACCCCCATACCAGCTTCCACCACAATGGGGCCCATTGGGTGTATGGCACACATACTGTCCACACGCATCCCATGCTCATCACTTCAGATGCACCACTCCTCAACATCAGTACACACCCAAGCATTCTCCCACAATTTTGGTGCATTCCTCACCTAACAACCCAACCTCTATAATCTCCCAGGCAGCTTCAAATGCGATTGAGGAGTTACCTCACTCAGACGCCAGAGGTTCATCCTGAGGACCCACATCTTGACAGGATGAGGTGATGTTTCAGATCTCCCCCTCTCCTCCTACTGACAATCTGAAGCAATTTCAAGAGCCGTTCATACAGGTAGCCGAATCCCACGATATTACCCTGCAAGAGGTGCAGGATAAACCCTATAGACTACTTATTATATTACAGCCATCTCTGCTTTCTAAAATAGCACTGTCTATTTATGAGGCTCTCCTGGAGCCCTCTGAGGCTCTTTGTTAAAAATCCAGCTTCTAGCCTGCCCACAAATCATAGGGCAGATAGGAAATACTTTGTTCCATCGAGGAACATGGATTTTCTTTTCTCACATCCACAACCAAGCTCACTTTTTGCAGATTCTGTTAATCATAAATCCCAAACCCCACAGTTTAAATCTACCCCGACAGATAAAAAACATAAGTGGTTAGCTTCTTTCAGCTGTAGAGTTTACTCCTCAGCTACACTGCAGTTTCTCATAGCAAACTATACTGCTGTTTTAGCAAATTATGATCACATGAATTATAACAAACTACAAGACTTAGTTCAGGACCTACCAGTTAATGAACGCCCTATCTTGTAGTCTGTTCTTAAAGAGGGTCTCAATTGCAAGGGCTGCGCTCCAGGCAGCTGTGGATGTGGCTGACACGACTGCTAAGGCCGCAGCCACTGCAATAATTATGTGCAGAGTGTCATGGCTACAATCATCTGGCATCCCACGTGAAATCGAAGCAAAGGTGGAAGATCTCCCCTTTGATGGGAAACAGTCATTCTCTAATATTACTGATGATTTTTTACATTCCATGTAAGGTTCCAGAGTGACACTGCACATGTTGGGAATGTATTCTCCACCAGGCAAGAGGCGCAAGTGTACTGCCTACCATGGATCCGGGAAATATAACTGTACCTATTATAGACAACAACACAGGCTGTATGATAACAAGGCCACGCATTGATCCAGCAGGAGGAGGGCACAGCAGGGCCAGTCCTCAACAGTCCATCCTACCTCCCAAAAACAGCAAATTCGAGGGTTTGGTCGAGGGTCTGCTCAACCACCCTACAAGTCTGGTGCATCCTGTGGCTACCTTCCATCATTGTTTGAGGCCCCTTTTACCACCAGTGGACCCAGATCACATTAGACAAATGGGTCTGAGAGATGCTCAGAAAAAGCTGTACAATTCCTTTCACAACCATCCCTCCTACCCATCCCCCAACACTGCAGCAAGGAGTTCTATTCCAAACTATTTCCTTACAACCAAGAAATCAGGGAGATGGAGGCCTAATCGTAGACCTCAGGGAATTGTACAGATTCATCCTCAACTCAAAGTTCAAGAAGGTAACGTTGCAAATTATAATTCCAGCACTAGACAAGGGGGATCAGTTCTCAGTCCTCAGCCTCAGGATGCATACTTCCACCTGACTATCCATCCATCCCACAGGAGGTTCCTCAGATTTGTTGTGTGCTGAGATGATTACCAATAAAGAGTTCTCCCTTTTAGACTCTATTTGGCCCCTCAGGTGTTCTCAAAGACACTCGTGGTAGTCACAACATTCCTCAGAAGGCAAAAATCATAATTTTTTCCTTCCCGACGTGACTGCCTGATCCAGGGTCCCACTTGTCACCAAACTACCCTTATGATAAATACTATCAGGGAATGTTTTTCCTGACTTGGCCTCCTTATAAGCCTGCAAAAGTCCATTTTAAGACCCACACAGAGCATGGAGTTCATTGGAGCCGTGCTATATTCAGTCACCATGAGAGGCTATCTACCGTTACTCCAATTCCAAGCACTCTGCGATCTTGCCCATATAGTCAAACAGGCCCCTCTCACCATGTTTCAGACCTGCCTCTAATTATTGGGGTGCATGGCCGCTACAACATTCGTAGTCCTATTTGCAAGACTGCATATTTGCTGCCTGCAACATTGGCTCACTCGCAATTACACTCCAACCCGTCACAGCTTGACAAAGGGCCTCGCTCTTCCTCCATTGGTACTGCAGTCTCTAGAGTGGTGGGCATCCCCAGTAAACCTCCTCACTAATATACCCTTCCACTGCCCAGATTCTTCCGTGACTATAACAACAGATGCATCACTTGTGGGGTGGGGGGCCCACTGTGGCGTGTCAATACAGGGAACATGGGCCACCATATGAGACACAATATCTTAGAACTTAGGGCCATTTGAAAAGCTTGTGCCCATTTTCTTCTTCTGATAAGAGGCAAAACTATCCATGTCCTCCCGGACAACACACCCGCTAGGTTTTATACCATCCTGCCAGGGGGGTGCCTGATCACACTCTCTATGTGCTGAAACACTCAGATTTTGGAACGGATGCATCAAGAACTGGATAACCCTGACAGCTATGTACATGCCACGAAAACAGAAGATCAGGGCTGACCTGCTGAGCAGGGCCTTCTCGGACTAGCACGAGTGCGAGATCAGTACTGACATACTCCTCTCCATTTTCCACAAATGGGGCTTCTCGACAATAGAGCGCTTTGCAACCCCTCCCAATCACAAGTGTCACAGGGTTTGCTCCAGGGCAGCCCTAGGCAAGAGATCGCAAGGGAATGCCTTCAGAATTCGTTGGACCACCCCTCTTCTCTGTGCCTTTCCTCTGAGCCTGCTGATCGACAGAGTGATCAACAAGATCAGGTCAAATTGGGCCACTGTAATATAAGTAGTCCCAGCCTGGCCCCAACAACTTGGGTTTCCTTACCTGCATTACCTATTGATAAATCAGCCGATCCCTCTTCCGAAGGTGCTGGATCTCCTACCACAGCACCACGGGAGCACATGTCACCTGAATATCAAGGCCCTGACGCTCACAGCATGGCTTCTCCATGGTTCCAAAATGAAAAACTTGCCTGTTCAAACAGGGTCAAACATATCCTCTTAAATAGTCATTCCCTCCACTAGAAGCACTTATAAAGAGAAATGGACGTGCTTTCAACAATGGTGCACAATGCGCAGTTTGCATCCCGATATGGCCCCCATACTTACCTTGCTCAATTACCTCCTGGACCTCAGTGATGCAGAATTCATGTGTTTGTGATTACGGCCTTCCAGGAGTCAGGAGATGGTTCTTCTCTCTTTGCACACCCCATGGTGAAGCATTTCCTAGCAGGGTTACTAAAAGTGCACCCAAACCTGTGCCTCCCCGGTACCACTGTGGGACCTAAATTTAGTGTTAGATACATTTACAAGACTACCACTAGAACCTCTTGCCATGACATCCCTCCTGTATGTTTCTGTGAAGGTGGTTTTCCCAGTGGCCATAACATCCACCGGAAGAATCGGGGAAATTGCAGCCCTCATGGCTTACTCACCTTTCACCATCTTCACCAAGGATGAGGTGATACTTAGGTTGCACCCAAAGTTTCTCCTGCAGGTCATATCTGATTTTCATGTAAACGAGCCTATCTGCATACCTTCTTACTTTCCCAAACCTCATACCTCCTCTAAGGAGGCCATATCACACACTCAATGCAAGGCGTGAGATTGCATTCTACCTTGACACAACTAAATCAGTTAGAAGGTCAGACAGGCTCTTTGTAGGACCTTGTGCAGGAATAGCTGTTTTGGCGCGATGCTTATCCAAGTGGGTTGCAGATTTCACATGCACTGCATACCAGTTCAGAGACAAACAGCCGCCAGATTATTAGGGCCCACTGCACACAGGTGGTGGTCGCAACAACAGCCTTCCTTAGCAATGTCCCTGTAGCTGACATCTGTAGAGCAGCCACTTGGTCTTCACGCCATATGTTTGCATGACATTATGCTTTACAGAAAGGGCCAATAACTCTCACTGCTTTGGCAGATGCCGTTTTGCATCAATCCAGATAAAGACTCCAATAGCCACCTCCTTCAAACAAGTACTGCTACAGATTCACCTAAGTGGAGCACCCGCTGGGACTATTCGACAGAGAAGGAGAAGTTACTCACTTTCATGCAGTAATGATGGTTCTCCAAGATGTGTCTCTGCAGGTGCTCTACGACCCTCCCATCCTCCCCTCTGCTTGGAGTCTGTAGGAACTTCAGCTAGGAAAGGAACAGAGGAGGGCTGTGCCATGCACGCACTCACTCCTCAGAGCAGCAGCGGCTCTAGACGGCCAGTGTGCACGCACGGCATGGGAGGGGTGGGGAGGCACTGCTCTAAAATCGTTCTGATCTCTGGCACCAGGATGCGCCGACACCTGAGTGGAGCATCTGCAGCGACACATCTTGGAGAACCATCATTACTACATGAAAGTGAGTAACTTCTCCTTTCCTTACCTTGTCCTTCTGTCTCATTTGTCCATTATTCTGTTGTTGCACGTTGTCTAAGTCCTGAAATGTGAGGTCTCCAAATCCGCCTCAGCAGCAAGTGTTGCCTTTGTATTGGTTTGTTGATTGCTTTGTACAATGGAAATCTGAACTCTGCCTGCTCCTCTTAGTCACTAGTAAGAAGTTATAATAATGATGATGATTTGTTGATTAATTACCTCATAGTAATCTACAACGTTGTAAAAATATGTTCGCCATTAGAAATCTAACCAAACATTTCACCCGTCTGGGCTGCTTAAAACTGTCTATATTCCATCAAGTAATCAATATTTATGATTTAAAATTTATGCATTGGAAATGGGTGCCTAACTTACATTATACTTTTTGCTGTTCCTTAATGGATGACCCACCTGTTTTGAAGCACTGTCATACGCCTTCAAGGAAACTTCCATTCTTCTGCCAATGGAGAAGTACAGTACGCTGGTTGTCTCCAGTTACCTCCAAAATGGAGGCACCCAGAAATGAGGAACACTTGAAGTATCAGGCTTTCATGACTTGCTTGAAGCCAGAGAGCAATTGAAGGGCAATGTCAGATATAAAATCCTAGTAATAGGTTGACTCTGCCTCACAATTTCCATGTTTTATAGCGAG
The DNA here is from genome assembly GCF_033958435.1 of Carettochelys insculpta. NCBI lineage: Eukaryota > Metazoa > Chordata > Testudines > Carettochelyidae > Carettochelys > Carettochelys insculpta. The sequence goes on along the minus strand of NC_134139.1, from coordinate 66,728,763 downwards.
CTTATCTAGACTGAGACAAAACTATAAAACACATTAGTTGACAATTATCAGAGAGGTAGCCGTGTTAGTCTGTAGCTTCAAGAGCAGCAAGAAGTCTTGTGGCACCTTATAGACTAACAGGTATTTCGTAGCATAAGCTTTCGTGGGCAAAGACCTGCTTCACCCCTCCCTCCAACTCATGCATCTGATGTAGTGGGTCTTTGCCCACGAAAGTTTATGCTCCAAAATATCTGTTAGTTTATAAGGTGCCACAAGACTTCTTGTCGTTCTATTAATTGTCAAGGTGTAGTTGCTTCATTAATTGCCTTCCCCATCATCCCCACATCTACAGACACGCAAAGACAGTTTCACAAAGAGTTGTAAAGTCTACAGATCTCTTGCTGCACTAATCTTTATACCATTTGATTCCACTTATGTCCATAATTCATTAAATGAAATAAGGTTTTAAAAAAGTCACAATAAATTGCCTAGAATGTATGCATATTGATAGAATCATGTGACAGCGATATAAAAAACCAAAAATGAGGAAGAATATGAAACTTGCCTATGTGCATGTCTGCTTTCAATTAACAGATGTTTTTAAAGAGACTGGCCTGCACCAAAATCCGAGTTCCAAAAAATACCAAACGTAGGGAATGTTTTGATCCAGATGAAAACTCCACATCATGGGCCCACCCCTGGACCAGATTGCTTTATATACCTAGTTTCTGCTCAGTGTAGCTAGAAAGAGAATACAGAAAAGAAGCCAGATGCAGCTCCCTCATCCAACAGCCAGTTCTATATCAGTTCCAGCCCAGCATCTTAGAGAACCACCTACAGGCTGCTCTAATGTATGTTGGCTACTAACACCCCCATCTCCTCCCAGAAGATCATTTCCAAATTACGGATTGTTGGAGCGCATGACACTCAGCCACCCTACCGAACATGCCCTCTACGCTATTGGCTGCAGAGTGGGGTGTCTGGGCCAGATATATGCCAGCTAAGGATTCCTTGAATGTTAAGGGGAATCTCCATGTAGGAAGATGTGGCTGCTTTTCAGCCCCATTATTGTAGGCGAATGCTGCAGTGAACTGGATCACAGATCTGAATGTAGCCTAGCATTTTTAAATGCTGCCATTTGCCCTTTGTTTCTGTGTTTCTCCTTTCGTCTGTGTTTTTCCTTTAGTGAAGGACATTGTTTTTCTGAGCCTGTGCAGAATAATGCCACTTGACAGAAAGCACTGAATGCACCGAGTGTAATTTAATTTTCTTTCTCCCTCCTACTTGACAGGAAAATCATATACCATGATTGGTAAGGATGATTCCATGCAGAACCTTGGCATAATCCCCTGTGCCATCTCCTGGCTCTTCAAGCTGATCAACGAACGGAAAGAGAAGACAGGGGCCCGTTTCTCAGTCCGGATTTCTGCAGTAGAAGTGTGGGGAAAAGAAGAAAATCTGAGGGACTTACTGTCGGAAGTAGCTACAGGCAGCCTTCAGGATGGGCAGTCGCCGGGTGTCTACCTTTGTGAGGACCCAATTTGTGGCATGCAGGTGAATGTAACATTTATTTTAAATGGAAACTGATTTCGAGCAATGTGATATTTTGGTTTGAAACAGTTCAATTCTCCTCAGTAAATGCTGGCAAGCAACAATTGTCCCATACACACACATACAATATTTTTATCCTTGATCAGGCCCGCCAACAGGGAGCACAAAGTGGGCAGTTGTCCCCAGGCCATTTGGAAATGCCTCGGAGAGCTGTGCCACTGGTCTCTGCGTGGTGGGAAGAGGACAGGGCTGACTGCCCTAAGCTCCACCCCTTCTGCTCTTGGTCCCACCCCTTCTTGGGGCTGAGACCTCCCCCCCCGCACCCCACCTTGTCCCCAGGCCTGCAGCTGCTGTCAGCATGCTGTCCAGAGTAACTGAAGTTTCCAGATAAGTAAAGAAAGAAAAATGCTTCTTGAGAACCTATTCAAGTTTGATTGAAGGGTATACGCTTATATATTTTGATGTGTGACAGCTGTGCTGGCAGTTTTTGTTTTAAGAACTATAAAGCCTGAACTTTTTGATTCTCATAGTCTGTTATTAAATAACTATTGTCTGATCGCTCCCTAATTTCCTGCAGCTGTGAAAATCTAAATTTGTGAAAATTAAAAAATGCTTAAAAAGAAACCTTGATATTATTCATCACACTTATAACAAAAAGTTATATGAGATTCTTCCAAGCCTAGTGATGTTTTTCTGAACTATGAGACGATAGAACTCGAATTTAAGAACGCCTCAAAGCATAAACTTTGTAGACTTGTATGTGTTTACTTTGAAATGTGCAAGAGCTTTATGACCTACAGCTGTGGGGCCATATGCTTTCCTGGCCTCATATTTGTACCTCCAATGTTACTGATGGTGACCAGGGGTTCATGTTTGCAATAAAATTTGAAAACATTCAGAGCAAACAAAATTCACCTCTTGCCGCGCTTAAAGAGAGAGAGAGAGAGAGAAAGGAGCTGTGACCACTCGTTTGTGAAATAACAAGCTAAAATATTTATACTGTTGCACAAATAACTGTAGGCCATGTATATGGCTGTATACCTCTCTGTAAACTGTATTATTTATAGCACTGGCATTTACAGTGTTGTAGGAAATATTAATAGCTACCTATTAATTGTTGCCAAGAAATAATACTAGAGCTGGGCAAGCCAAGAATAACTCTTAACTCTCTGTAGCCTTGGCGAGTCAGCAAGAACACCTAAGTGGTCTGAAAAAAGAAACTTGTCCACCTCACAGACAGTGTTCCCTGTAAGCTGAGCACTTGGCAGCTGCCCAGGAGAGATTCAGGTGCTGCCTGGCTGATTAGCAAAATGTCAACAGCCACCCATAGTGAGCAGCATGTGTTTCTATTGATGCTGCACATCCTCACATGCATTGGTGCACATAATAAAATTTATTCTGCCCATGGATTGAAAAAGACAGAAGGAACACTGCTGTCAGAAAAACAGACCTCCCCTGTAGCATAGGGATCAGCTCTCTGAATTACCAACACCCGTGCCACATCGTTTATGTATGTATAGTTATGGATTAACAATTTGCTGTCTTCTAGGTCTAAAAAATCATAATTGTAAATGGGAAATAATCATTTAGTGGGTATGTTTCCAGTGGAGTCATGCAGGGCTGGTTCTTGGCCCAAAGCTATGCAATATTTCTAACACTGACATGGAAGAAAACAGTCATCACAGCTCAAGACACTAACTTTGGGGAAATGGTAAATGATGAAGTGAGGCCACTGACATTGCTCCGGATCATTCTGTAGGCTGGTTCCAATCAAATGCTGGGCTTTTTACTATGGCTAAATGCAAACATGTACATGGGAACATGGGGGACTCTTAGGCTAGGTCTAGACTGAGGGGTTTTGTCAGCAAAATGGCTGTTTTGTCTAAAAAATCTGTGGAGTGTCCGGATTCCCAAGGGTGTTCTGTCGACGGGAAGTCAACAGCACGCAGCACTTTTGTAGACAGCTGCACCCTGCTTGCCACGTGGGAGAACTCCTGAGTTGGCAGAAATCTGACGACAAAAAGCTGGTCTGGATATTCCGGGGGGGCGGGTGGGGCGTGGGGCAGCGCTTCTGTTGGCAAATAGGGGTTCTGGAACACTGGACAGCTCAGTCTGCTGTGCTTCTGGTTGGCTGTTTTGCCAGTAGAGTGGCCAGGCAGTCCAGCCTCTCTCTGTCAACAGAATAGTTCGCTCTTTCAGTCCACCGTGCAGTCTGTCTGCGATCTGTCGACAGAAGTTTTGTCAGAAGAGATCTTACAATAAAAACTTCTGTCAACAAATTGCTGTAATCTAGACATAACCTGAGAGAAGCTGAACATGAATTCCCAATGTGATGCTATGGGCGAAAGGGAGAATATGTATAGGAGAATCACAAGTATGAGTAGAGAAACTATTCTAACTCTGTATTGGACACTGGTGTGATGGCTGTTGGATCCTGCATCCAGTTCTGGTGCTCACCATTCAACAATGGTATTGATTAAGTGCAGAAAACAGCTATGAAAATGATTCAAAAATGAGAAAATGTGCCTGATAGTGAGTCTCAAAGAGCTTAATCTATTTAACCAAGAGAAGGTTAAGCGGTGGTTTGATTACAGTCTATAAGTGTCTGCTTGAATTACAGGTATTTAATTCTGGCCTCTTCAGTCTAGCAGAGAACGATATAATAAAAAGCAATGGTGAGAAATTCAGATTTGGAAATAAAGTGCACATTTTTGACAGTGAGAGTATTTAACCACTGGACAAATAAACCATGGCTGTTGTGGATTCTCCATGTCTGACCATTTTTAATTCAAGATTGGATGTTTCTCTAAAAGCTGTGCACAAGGGGTTACTGCGAGAAGTTCTGCAGCCCATGTACACAAGGTCAGACTAGCTCAGTGATTCTCACAATGTAGGTCAGGAACACAAAGTGGATTGCAACCCTGTCTGGCATCAGGGGTACCTTAGACTTGCAGGGACCTGGGGTCAAAGCCCAAGACCTGGAGACAAAGCAGAAGTCCAAAGGCTTCAGCCCTGGGCATCAGGTCGCAGATTGGAGTCCACCTCTCTGGAATTGAAATTCTTGGACTTTGGCTTTGGCCCCCTTACCCCGGGTGGGGCTCAGGTGGGCTCAGGCTTCGGTCCCCTCCTCCTGGTGTCAAGTAGTAATTTTTGTAGTCAGAAGGGGACACCTCTGGAGTATCGTGTCAAGTTCTGGTCCCCACAGTGCAGAAAGGATGTGGCTGCATTGGAACGGGTCCAGCAGAGGGTCAGTGAAAATGATTAGGGGGCTGCAGCACATGACCTACGAGGAGCCACTGAGGGTTTGGGTTTATTTAGTTTGCAGAAGAGAAGAGTGAGGGTCAATTAGATATCAGGCTTCAGCTTCCTGAAAGGGGGGGCTCTTACGAGGCTGGAGAGAGGCTGTTCTCAGTTGTGGCGGATGGCAGAACAAGGAGCAGTGCTCTGAAGTTACAGAGTGGGAGGTGTAGGTTGTATATTAGGAAAACTATTTCACCAGGAGGGTGGTGAAGCACTGGAAAGAGGTGGCAGAATCTCCACCCCTGGAGGTTTTTAAGTCCCAGCTTGACAAAGTCCTGACTGGGATGATTTAGTTAGGGTTGATCCTGCTTTAGGCAGGGGGCTGGACTAGATGACCTGCTAAGGTCCCTTCCAGCCCTAGGATTCTGTGATTATAAGGGGGTCATGGTGCAGTGAAGTTTGAGAGCCCCTGCATTAGATGACCACAATAGTCCTTTTGGCCTTGGAATCTGTGGATCTATGAATGTCATATTTCATCATCCCATGACACTCCTCCAGACTTAATGTTAGGTGACATAAAGCACACACACATACCTCACATGATCAGGGTTAATAATATCACACTTCATGCTGGCTGTCAGTTTTGTGGAGATAAGTGCCGTTTATGGTCCCAAAACTGGAGGCCGTGGCTGAGGTGCAGCAAGCGTGTTTGTACGTGCATGATGTGTGCTGTTTCAGCTAATGGATTGCCTCTGCCCAGCTTGTGGGGGGAAGACCTATGTGTGCTTCCTGTCCTTCATGCTCTTCCTCCACCTCTCACAAGGGCTAAGTATCATCTACTGCTCCCTCCTCAGTCCCTGTCACATCAGCAATAGCTTGCCCCACCCATCTGCCCCTGTCAGCAGTGCTGGCCGGGTCCAGAGAAGGGGGTACTCAGGTGAGCTCTAGATGATGACACTGTGCCTCTCTGAAGGGCAGTCCAGCTCAGAAGTCTCCCTGGTGTGTTGAGAGGTGTTCCCTGCTGTTGCAAGGCCTTTAAGCACCATTGTGGTGGGAAGCAGAAGTCAGGGCAACCCCGACAGCCCCTGAATAATGGACGCTCAACTCTGCTTTGTGTGGTCCCTTCAGCAGCCATAGCACAGGTCGCAGGGATGAATCTACTCAATGGCTCTCAATGGTTCTAGCTTCTCCCCAGTGTGAGTTTATCATTTATCACAGCCCTCTCAGATGTCTCACTGATGGGGATGCAAAAACAGCACTTCCACGTGGCTGACATCTGGGATTTCTTTTTGAAAAAACAAACTGAATACATAGAAGAGCCTTTGCCCATTAGTGATCCCTGCTTCCGGCTGTGTGACTGAAAAGCATTGTGTTTTTCTATATTAATTTTTGCATAAATATGGGCTGCTGCCGAAGCACTGCTTTCTCTTGTGTACTTTGGGGCCTAAGTGCAGAGAGAGAGGAAAACAAGATGAGGAACTTGGCATGTACAATATGTTTAAAAAAAAAAGACACATGAATTTATATCCCTGCTACAGTGGTTCATTTCTGTGTTAAATCTCAAAAGTGGATAATGCTGTAATCCACTTTAGCAAAGCAAACATCTTGGTAATGCCTGTTAGCTGACATCTCTGAAACTGAATGGCAATAAACTGCAAACATTGGTGGTTAAAAACCAACTGCGAGTCTAAGGTAACGTGATATGTAACATGGATTAAGATTCAGGAAAGTAGTGCAACAGGGACATTTACACACATCCTTCTATCCCCTGAGGAGTGTGTCTAGTTCTTATATTTTCATATAACTGCAGCCAAAGGTACAGCAGTTAGGTACAGCCATATATCCTCAGGCAAAAGTCTTGACGTGGCAATCTGTCTTCTGAAGTGTCCAGTAGTAGCCATGCTCAGTGACAGGACGGCAGAACCACAGGTCTGTCCTAGGATCGCAATCCCTTGTGCCTTGTCAGTTTGATTTAGCTGTACTTAGGCTTCCGGGGGATTGAGAATGTTGTATGCTAGTGGTGAAATCCATCAGGGCTGATTTATCTGCTTTCCCCTGGCTTGCAGCTTCAGAACCAGAGTGAGCTCCGCGCCCCCACTGCGGAGAAAGCTGCTTTCTTCCTCGATGCCGCGATTGCCGCCCGCCGAAGCAGCCAGCGAGACTGTGATGAAGAGGATCACAGGAACTCTCACATGCTCTTCACTCTGCACATCTACCAGTACCGGATGGAGAAGAGCGGCAAAGGTGGAAGTACGTTGTCCTGTTTCCTTCTAGTTCCCCACCATGTGCAATTATATACACCAGGTTCCTCAAAAACACTAAGGGCCACATTGTTTCCGGGCGTACATTAGCTGATTAGCTTCCACCCAATGAAAACAGAGCTGTGCCAGTTTATGCCTGCAGAGCCTTCGGCCTCATACACGGAGCACACGTCATTGTTTTGAGATGTTATATTATCTGTTGGCCCAGCCCACTGATGGGGAATCAAAGAGGGCAGTTGCCCTTCAGTCTGGCATTTCAAAGGGGTTCAGAGCACTGGCCACCTCCACTTCTGAAGTAGCAGCACAGCTCTGACAGAGTGTGGGTGGGAGGCCCCAGTGCTGACTGCCCTAAACCTCACCTCTCCTGCCCATGGTGGGGTGGGAAGCCTGGACCCCCCCTCCCAACTTGCCTCCAGGCCCATGATGGCCATTGACCTTGCTGCTTTTGGCTAATCAGTTAGCTTTGTGGTGTGAAATAGCAGAGGGTTTTTTACATCTAAATGAAAAACACTATCAGCTTTGTCTTTAATTGTTGCGTTTATTAGGAGCCTCCAGTCAGAGCCTAAGGATCAAAAGACCATGGAAAGTGAAGGTTCTTCTCATCAGTAGGAGGCAGCCTTCCTGGCCAGAAGTCCTGGAACTAGAGGAGTGGGGAGGGTGCAGGCACACCCCTTGACTTGAAGGGGTCTCCATTATATACAGTGTGGTTCCGCAGTTCTCAGCACTCCCACTATACAAATTGTTCCAGCCCCAGTCCACAGTCGATGGAGTAAGAAGTGAGTGTGTGAAAGGTAGAATTGGCAGTGTCTTCTCTGTAGCAGATGAACAATATAATCCAGTCTGTAGAGCTGGTGACTCACACAGCCTCTGTCTGATTTCACTGCCTTGGGGCACTGAGTGACGGGGTTTCATTCCTGCCTTTGCTGTGACCTTGGGACCTTAGCTTACATCCAGCTCCTCAAAGATCTTGAGGCACCTGGAGTCCTGATTGCAGAGGGAGTGAGGCATCTGTGGGGATCTGAGCCTAAGATTCCTTTTGCATCAGTTTTCTATCTGTAAATAGAAGATAAGAATATTTCTTTCTCCAACATGGCCCTGTACACTGATAAACTTTGTAGGGCAGGGACTGTTTCTTCTGATGTATTTCCATAGTGCCTAGCACAATAAGGTCAAAATCTCAGGCCCTCTAGATGTTCCTGTAAAACAAGTAATGTTTAGATTGTGAATTTCTTTGATTCAGGGACTGCTTCTTGATATGTGTTGGTACAGTGCTTGGCCCCCTGAGGGCACGCTCTTGGTTGGGAGCATTGCTCTAACACAAATGGTAAATAAACCATTCTTGCTCAGGAAAAATTCCCGTTGATTTTGATGGACTGTGGACTTCTGGCTCGGGCCCGGTTTTCTTATTTTGTAAATAAATTGCAGATCCATTTGTTTTTGTAGTTTACAGATCTAGCACGTCGAAGAGCTTTCGAGGGCTCCTGTAGAGGCATTCCTGTCTATTGAAAGCCTAGGGAAAGCCAAATAAGCAAGTAGCCTTAAAAAGACAAAAGAACGCAAAAGTGCTTTGAAACTTGTTGCAGGAGAGGCTGGCTGCTGCCCATACTGTAACAGCCCCCGGAGCTCGAAAGCGGCTCACGGTGAATGCTGTGACACGCTGGCATGGCAACATGCCAGATGTAGCACATGCTGAGAAGCAAGCACTAGACTCTGTCCCAGCACTGGGCCCTTTGGGTTCTCATAAACACCCCCTATACAGTGAACACAGGTTTGTTTGACTCAGGCTGCTAGAAACAAACATTGCAGTTACTTGTTGTGCAGCGGCCTAAACAAAAGATGTAAACACAACACCCACCAGCTTCCAATCTAGCTCCTGCAGGCTGTACAGGGAACAAAGGTGGGACAACTTGGGCATAGGGCCAGGGCTGCTTATGCCAGAGTCAACAGCGTGCTGGCCAGACTCCAGTCCTTTTTCATCTGACCACTCTTGTGTTGGTCTGACCAGCCACGCAGCCCTCCCTCGCTTTTGCGACCTGTTGCTTGGCATCCAGCACCAATGCTATCCCGCTTGCCAGCAGCGGGCTTGCCCCCATTCTGGCTTTCTGTCCAACAGTCCCAGCTCCCACTTGCCCATGTTCCCCTCTCAGCGTACTGCTCTTGTTCATACCCAACCTCCAGCTCCCTCCTGAGCCCAGACCCTCTTTAACCTCTGCCAGTGTTCCTCTGTTGGTTGGATGATGCACTGGATACTAACACAGCATCCAATAAGGAGCCAGAAGGTTCATTACAATGCGATTAGCGGAGCAGAGTGGGTAATTCTTACCAGTGCTGGAAATAAAAAAAAGCCAAGATATCAAAAAACATTCCCATCCCTAATTAGAGTAAAAAGTCAACTTATCACCAGCCAAAAATTGGAGAAAAAAATTTAACTTCAGCTCAATTGCAATGCTTTGTTTCAATAACTTTGAAACATTTTGTTTCAATTTTGACCTTGTTTATTAGACTTATGTTTTTTTTACTATAATTATCTTAAATTTTGAAATGAGAAGTCACTTCAAACTAGCAAAATAACTTTTCATTTAGAAACATTGGAACAAAATGTTTGGACTATTTTTAAAAGTTTCACAATATTGTCATGTTGAAAAATAATCAGAATTGACCCTTTTCTATGAAAATGTTTGGTTTGTTAAATTGGCATTTTTGGATGACAACATTTCATCAAAAATGTCTGGTCATGTCTAATGTATAGTTCTTCTGGACCTAAACAGCACTGCGGAGACTATGACTATTTTAGCTTGTGTATCTCTACCAACTGTTTGTGATGGGAAGCGACCCAAAATGTAAGATGTCCAAAGAGTGGATGACATTGTCCTGTTCAGTAGCCTAAAGTTTGAATGAAGTGTGTTCAAATATACTGAACTGTATTTAAATGTAAGGCCTACAGTCAGGGAGTTGCTTAAAATAGATGTGGAGGTTGCACAAGTTTAAGTAATTAACCCTGTGAAATTGGCAAGGAAAACTCAATTAACTAAAAGTTTATTAATTAACCACTCTACAGTGGAAAGGAAGACTGAACATTTTTTGGTTGTTAGGAAGGAAGTAGTCTGGTCTTGAGGGCATCACCGTTAGGATCATTTAATACTCCATGCTTTTTAAATATTCACTGAGCCTCTTTTCAAATACAATTTTTGAAAAAGCTGTGGGGTGAAAGGTACTGTTTTCTGATGGCTGCAATGGCTAATTGTAGAAGATTACATGATTACATGATTTATAAAGTGCAAGATAGCATTCCCTAGCTATGGGCAGGTTTTGCTCTAAGGCCATGCAACGCTCAGTGGCTGTGTCTACACTACCACCTTCCTTCGAAGGAAGGATGGTAATTAGGGTGTTGGGAGTTTACTAATGAAGTGCTGCCATGCACAGGCAGCATTTCATTAGTAAACTCCCAACACCTAATTACCAGCCTTCCTTCGAAGGAAGGTGGTAGCATAGACAAGCCCAGTGAGTGTTTCTGTATCTGGGTGACCTAATAAGCCAGGGAGGTCAGCTTGATGATCGGAGAAGTGTGGACGTATGGGGGTTCGGGAGATGGCTATGCTGAGGAAAGGTTGCCCTAGTGTTGATCAAAGCCTCATTTGCTGTAGTGAAGCAATTTTTTGAAAAACAGTAGCAAGATACTAGTGTCAATGGATAAAGGCATCCAGTGAGTCAAAGATCAAAGAGTTTGTCTAGTGTTCAGAAAAGTCATTGTAAAAATGCCCCTTTATCAACAATCTAGATTCACAACAGACCAAAATTATTAATGTCAGAAGCAGGCATACTGCCCCATAGTCTTAGCACCAAAAGTGTTTGTCATATGTGCCCATTTTGGCCACTTGGAATAATCAGCACCATGAACAAAACACTTGTACTTTATGCATTGATGTGCAGAGAAAAATTATCTTCGCCAAGGCTCAGTAGCCGACTTCCACAGATGAGCTGGAACAGTATGTGGCATCTGACTGCTACAGTGTTCAGTTAGACCGGTTTCAGTACCTGGGTCCAAATCTGGCCACCAAAATTATCTTTTAATCATCAGCTTTACATTTTCGTGTGAAGTTTCCAATCAATGGATAATAATACAGTAAACTCTTTCATATCTGGCAGCCCCAGGACCGGGAGGTTGCAGGATATTCAGATATTCCAGATAATAGAGAGGTATGCCTAGCAATGTATGACACTAAAAAAAAAAAAAGATTGGATATTAAGAAACAAACAAATGTATGCAGAGTACTTTATTTACTAACAACAGTAGTTTTGTACACTGTAAACTTATACCATATTTGCTGTATTCATTTCTATTTATTTTCACTATACTGTAGTTATGGAAGATGTTGGTTGAGAGTTCTGAATGATAGAATGCCACATATGAAAGATGTCAAGTATCGGAGGGGTAGCCGTGTTAGTCTGGATCTATAACAGCAACAAGGGTCCTGTGGCACCTTATAGACTCACAGAAAAGTTTTGAGCATGAGCTTTCGTGAGCACAGACTCACTTCATCAGATGCACATCTGATGTGCATCTGATGAAGTGAGTCTGTGCTCACGAAAGCTCATGCTCAAAATTTTCTGTGAGTCTGTAAGGTGCCACAGGACCCTCGTTGCTGTTACAGATATGAAAGAGTTTACCGTACTGGGTGTAATTGGGGAAATCACGTCAGGGTCACCAGTGTAGTTCAGCGGATTTACTAACGTTGTGTCCTTATGAGTCTTTGGCTCCATTGATGATAACCAGAAAGCTGCTTGCGTTCGTGTTCAATGATATGGGACTAATAATCTCAGCAGGTTCCCCAAACACCACAGACCAGATAAGGATCAAAGGTGCCCAGTCAGGGTTTATTGTCAAGCAAGGTACAAATAACAGTTGTTAGGTACAGTATACGCTGCTGATACCCTGTGTATAAGCACCTGCTGCAATGGACTGATACAAACGGTGGAAATTCCGCTGCCCCCCTAGGTCAGACAAAGACAGTCCCCAAGACATCAGGTTATATAAAGGTACAAACAAAGTGCACCTTCTGACACTACTTAGATACCACCCATCTCCCAGTACCTCGTTGTGTGGTTAGATCATCTCTATCCATCATACTGAATAGTGACAGAGAGAGAGCTGTGTTAGTCTGTATACTATCAAAACAAAAAAGCAAAAAAGTGCTACAACACTGCTCTTTTTGGCTTTTATCCATCATGCTGTCATTTTAGACCCTTTCGTGAACCTCAGTCTGTATCTGTAAGGAGTAGGTACCAAGGTCATTTTTAATGAGCTGGTGAGACCTTGTGATTTCAACTTGTACCAATTATTGCTCTGTCCTGGGCCAATTACCAATTAGTGTTACTCTCAGCCCTGTACTCTCAGCCCTGTCTGTGTCAAGTTCTGTTAGCAGAGGCCTGCCTCTTGTTCACAGCCTAGCTTTGCTTTGAGCCATGCTTTGTCCATTGTTGCCAGGCTTCAGGCCAAAAACCAGGCCTGTGCTGTATGGACTTAGGCCTTCCATCTTACTGCACATGGATCCCTCCACCTTTTGATGTCCTACTGGTTCAGTGACTCCTGCACCTGTGGATGAAGATTTTCTTCCTTTATTTGCATAGATAAAGTGGCTCTCTCAAATGGCTGGGCATGTCTTTTGGTGGACTCAAAGCAGCAGTAGATATGTTTGAGTTTAAGGTTAAAGTCTTTGTCAATGACACAATTTTTAGTTCTGGATTTCTGGTTCTACCTACATAACTTTCTCTCCTGGCCAATGACTTCCAGACAGACAGGCTGTGAACAACATTTTAGGACAAGCCAAAAATCAGATGTGTTTTGTCTTCTGTGGTTTCTAAAGTGAAGTGTACATCGTGCAGCTAAAATGCCTGCTTGGGGTATAAAGTGGTTCATAAGCACTTCAGTCCAGACCACATAATTCATCTCACCAAGTATTCAATGGAAACACAACTTTCAGGAAAGAAAATGGCCTGTTTATCAGCCATTAGAACAGTTGATCTTTTTGCAAGCATGCTCAAGGCGATTGGCACAAAAATACTGCTGCAGCCTTTCCAGGTGCACTTCAAAACACTCTCCTTTTCTCACTAAAATAAAACCTATCCATTTGTGACTATTTTTACTTTTTTTTTAACCACAGACCTCTCCCAGATGCTGTGTCTTTGATAGCTTTGTTCCTTCTAACCAGGTTCCATCACAATTTCACCTGTAGCTTCCCCTGCCCATATCTTCCATAAATCTGATGAGCCAGCCATTCCTTTTTCATCAACTGTCATGCCTTTTTAATTGATCAAAACAACAAGTGCAATAGTGGTTAGAGCTCAACTGACAAACTACAGCTAACAAGTCAGTCTTCAGTTCAGTCTGTTTGACCCAAAATAAATTTGGGTGCCGTTGGTCTCATTTAAGGGTGTTTTAGTCTTGTTTGTTTTCTTTTGTTCTAAATAAATGCAGCTAAGTTTCAAAACAAAAATATTTTGAAACAAAATAGTAAAAGCATTTTTGTTTTGAAGATGGTTTGATTTTTTTTTTAATTTGTTTTCATTTTTGGCCTAAACTATTTATTGAATTTCACCTGAATTTACAAACAATTTCAGTAAGCCTGAAAAAACATTTGACATTGAATAAAATATTGATATGGAAATTTTTGCCCAGCTCTATAGTAACCACACACAATCAGCACAGGTCTTAAAGCTGTAGACAAAACAACTTCCCTGTGTACTATATTTGCTTATAAAACCTGCTGCAGATCCTTGTGTCTGAAATGGCATGATTACTGTTTCAGTGTTTGCTGAACTATAATAGGGACATTTTTTATGAAGATTATCTTAATAAGATTGCTTTTATTTCCTTTAAAGCCTATTAACAGTGCCACCAACCACAAGCATGTGCTCATAATGGCTGGGAAAAATATAAAGGAAAGAACAGAATTACATCTGAGATTTCCAGGGTGATTTTGATAGTAGTAGCAATTTTACAGCTATGAAAAATTAGTTGTTGAAAATATTTTGAGTATGTAGTAGAGCCAGGTGGAGCAATATATTGTAATTTAGGTATGTCCTGAAATAATCTGAGCTTTCTTCAAAAAGACATGGTCAGAACCATTGGAAGCTTGAATCTTCTACAAAGTTCTGTGGATTTGTATTGATTTTGCACTGCACAGGGGATGGTGAAATAAGGGAAACCACATCAGAACCTTTTTCCACAACTCAGTCCCTCAGGTCTAGTGCTGTGCCCACATCTCCCTTTGTGACAAGGGAGCTCAAATGGCAGAAAGCAGAGAGGAATAGACTAGTGGACTCACACTAAAAAAAATAAAAATAAAAGTGGCACAAAAGTGATTCCTACAGAGTGAAGCCTGGAGGAGTTGTGAACTATTAATGCTGGCTGTTTTTAAACAGGTCAGCAATGGTCAGGACTATACAGCTGTGAGTGCTAGAAATGAGTTAACAGGATTCCTACCATTTGTTACCGCTCACATAATTGAGGTGGGGTTTCCCGATTGTTTCCCCTTAATAGTGTAAGATGAGCAGTGCCGTTTGCTTTCAGGGAAGCTCCCTTTCCAGGAGCTACGTTTAGAGCAACTCATCAGCACTGCAGTGCTAACTGCTCTCCTTTCCAATCTTCATTTATGGCAGTGTCCGGAGGTCGCAGCCGCTTACATCTCATTGATCTGGGAAGCTGTGTGAAAGTGCTTAGCAAAAATCGAGAGGGAGGCGCTGGACTCTGTCTTTCGCTGTCAGCACTCGGCAATGTCATCCTTGCCCTCGTCAACGGCAGCAAACACATCCCATACAAGTAAGTGATACTTCATGTTAGGCATAGCGGGTGGGAGTGAGTGCCTTTCCATGTTAGCTGTTTGTTTTTGTGGTGGGGCTGAATAGTTCTTCTTCAAGTAGTGTCCCCAAGGGTGCTCCACTCTGGATGTCAGTGCGTCCTCATGCCGGTGCTTGGGCATTCTTCTGTAGCCACAGTTTCCTGTGCAATTCATGCGCAGTGGTGCCTTTTCATGCTATCTGGCATGCATGTGGAGCAGGCCCCTCAGTTCCTTCTGTACTGTCCTCAGCAGCTGATGGAGCATCTCTCTCGCTGAAAGGCAAAGAAGAGTTAGTTAGTTATTGTTCTACCTTTATGACAGTTCTTATCCAAGTTATTTTTCCCTGTTAAAGCTTAACAAAAAACAAGCTAAAGTTAGTTTAGTGTTAGGTTAGTTTAGTTGCTATGTGGTCACCATGCTGGGCTCCCCGGGCTGTAAGCATTGTGGAACCTGCAGAGGAGCCATGCCTGCCTCCAAAGGCAACACTCATGTATCAAGTGCTTGGGTGAGGGTCTTCAGATTCAAACCTGCACCCATTGCTCCAACCTTAAGGCAAGGGCAAGGAAGGATCACGCCAGTTGACTCAAAATGGATTTTTATGAAAAATCCCTCAGTCCACCGACCTCGGAGCACTCCTCTGCTGCTACACTGGCACTGGAGATCAAACGTGCGACCTCGGAGCACTCCTCTGCTGCTACACTGGCACTGGAGATCAAACGTGCGACCTCGGAGCACTGCTCTGCTGCTACACTGGCACTGGAGATCAAACGTGCGGACTCAGCATGCCCCTCTACCTCCGTCAGCGTGCCAACTGCTAAATCAGGTATATCTCCAGCACATTCCTGGCCTCTGGTGCTATCTTTGTGGGCTGTGCCAGTCAAAAAGGCCACCGTGATGCCCCCAGTACTGTCCAATCTGGCACTGTTGAACAGGGTCTTCCGGAGCTGAGCCACCAGCATTCGGCACTTCCAGCACTGTCGGCACCACTAGCCTCATCCTCCTCTACTCCTGGGCACAAGAGGTCATCTAAAATCAAGACCCCACCCTTGGGGCCAGAGACAGAGTGCAAGCAGCACTGTTGCAGGTCCCCATGCAGCTTGCATGAAGCTCTGGCCTCAGCACTGCGCACGTCAAGGGCTGAGGCACTATGCCACTTTTGCATGGCACCAAAAAAGGCACTGAAGCTGCACCAGGACACTGCTTCCTCCTGGTCTGTGGCACCAGAGTGCAGTGTGGCTCTGAAAAAGTACCATGTGCAGACTCGCTGCCTAAAACGTATCCAGCACTGGCCTTGGCACTGCTGCATTTGCTGCACCACAGATCCCCAGCATCACCTCCATCCCCATGTTCATCCAGATGCTCAGGGTTCTTGCATGTCTCAGGTGCCAGGCTGCGTACCCCGGGAGGGGGCAGTTCTGATTTGACAGAGTGTCTTTTCGTCGCAGCACTCCAGTCCCACACGCTGTAGCTGGGAAGATGCACCACCAGCGATGGCCTACCCACCGTGGTTTGCACACTGTTACCCACACCCTCAAGGGCCTGCTCCACAGCGGTAACCCTAGGAGTCAAGGTCGTATCGTTCCCACTTCTGCCAACCACATCAATTGTGTCCACGGACCATTCTGTTTCACAGCAGCCTGCAGCATCGGTGACATATCCCCCACTTCAGCAGTCAGAGGAAGAAGATTCCCTGTCTGGGGTGTGAGGAAAGGTCTCCCATATACCAGTCCTCTTCATCTCCTGAAGATGCGGTAATCTCTGCATCACCTCCCCCCGCGGATGTTTCCCGGACTTTCCAAGAGTGCTTTAAGCGTGTGGCCTTGGCTCAGGAGAAGGACCTGCAGGAGGTGCAGATCAAACAGTACAGTCTCCTCCTCCGCACCTTGCAGCCACCCACCTCCTTCAGAATTCTGCTGCCCAGGGGTGAGGCCGTACCGGACCCCACAAACATTATCTGGTAGACCCCAGCGTACATTTCTCCCACCATCAGAAGGGAAGGCAAGATGTACTTTGTGGACTTTTTGTTCACCCATCGGCAGCCAAAGTTGCGGTTGACACCATCCGCACCAAGTCCAGTTTGTTTTTTTTCACCCCTCAGGACAAATCCAGTAAAAATGAGACATTTGGGAGCAAAAATGTACTCATCGGGAGCATTGCTCCTTTGGGCGGCTAACTACATGGCCAGGCTGTCTGACTATGACCATTCAAATTACTCAAAGCTTCAAGAGCTGGCCCCACCCTTGCCAGAACAGCAGCGTCTGGCTCTCCTAATGTCATTCAGGAGAGACACACTGTCCCCTGTATAGACTCTGCAATGGACACGAGGGCTAGAGTCACGTCCTCTGCTGTGGTCATGAGGTGCACTTTGTGGGACCAGTCGTCGGGGCTTTCCCAAGTACCTTCAGCAAAAAGTAGAGGACCTTCCATTTGACAAGCAGCATCTGTTCATGGAAAAGACCAATGAAGTCCTACACTCTGTGAAGGACTGCTATCACACTGTGTACATTGGGGATGCACACCCCTCTGTTTAAGTGGGCTTGGCCACTGTCTGTCAAAGACCGTGGGAGCAGCTCCAACAACAGCCACAACACTATGAACCCCACCAACGACAAAGATCTCAGCAGTGCAAACCTCACTGACAGTCACACCAACAGTCCAAAGCCGTGTCTACACGTGCACGCTATTTCGAAGTAGCAGCACTAACTTCGAAATAGCGCCCGTCACGGCTACACGTGTTGGGCGCTATTTCGATGTTAACATCGACGTTAGGCGGCGAGATGTCGAAGCCGCTAACCCCATGAGGGGATGGGAATAGCTCCCTACTTCGAAGTTGAACATCGAAGTAGGGCACGTGTAGCCGATCCGCATCCCGCAACATCGAAATAGTGGGGTCCGCCATGGTGGCCATCAGCTGAGGGGTTGAGAGACGCTCTCTCTCCAGCCTCTGCGGGGCTCTATCGTCACCGTGTGCAGCAGCCCTTAGCCCAGGGCTTCTGGCTGCTGCTGCTGCAGCTGGGGATCCATGCTGCATGCACAGGGTCTGCAACCAGTTGTCGGCTCTGTGGATCTTGTGTTGTTTAGTGCAACTGTTTCTTGGAGGGGCCCTTTAAGGGAGCGGCTTGCTGTTGAGTCCGCCCTGTGACCCTGTCTGCAGCTGTGCCTGGCACCCTTATTTCGATGTGTGCTACTTTGGCGTGTAGACGTTCCCTCGCAGCGCCTATTTCGATGTGGTGCTGCGCAATGTCGATGTTGAACGTCGACTTTGCCAGCCCTGGAGGACATGTAGATGTTATTCATCGAAATAGCCTATTTCGATGTCACTACATCAAAATAAGCTACTTCGATGTAGGCTTCACGTGTAGACGTAGCCCAACAGTGCCAGATACAGGGTGCAAGCAGCACTGTTGCAGGTCCCTGTGCAGTTCGTGTGAGGCATGAGACTCAGCACTGCGCAAGTCTAGGGCCGAGGCACCATGCCACTTCTATGTGGCACCAAAAAAGGCAACCCAAGCAGCAGTTTTGAGGGTTTGGTCTGGAGCCTGAGAGATCTTCCTGCTCCAGCCATCTCACAGGCTGGTTGTCACCCATTCCACACGGCTTCCATTCCTTTTTCCATCACTGGGCTGCCATTATTTTGGACAAGTGGGTCCTATAACGAGTGGCCCAAGGGTATTCTATCTCATTTACCTCTACCTCACCTATCCTGTCCCTCTTCAGGGACCCTTCTCATGAGAATCTGCTTGATCAAGAGGTACAGCTCCTCCTACACTTGGGCACCATTGAGCTGGGTCCAGCAGAGTTTCAAGGCAGAGGGTTCTACTCCATGTACTTCCTAACTAAGAAGAATGAGGGGTAGATGCCCATCCTTGGCCTCTGGAGGCTCAACAAATATGTCCTCTATTGGCATTTCAAAATGGTGGCTTTCACAACCATTATGCTGGCACTGGACAAAGAAGACTAGCTCTCGGCTCTTGACCTACAGGATGCCTGTTTCTATATCCTCATTAATCTGGCACACAGGCACTTCCTATGTTTCATGGCGGGGGGGTCCCACCATTACCAATACCGGATCCTTCTGTTTGGACTCGCAACCATGTCTGGGGTGTTCTCCAAGACTGGTGGCTGTGGCTGCCCACCTATGATGTCTTGGGATCATTATCTTCCCTATCTGAATGAATGTCTGATAAAGAGGTGCTTGTTTCTGGAGGAGCTTCGCATGGTCTAGGTCACCACAGACTTCCTGCTTGGCCTCAGGTTCCAGATAAACTACAAGAAGTCCGTGCTTTGGCTGACTCAGTGTCTGCAATTTATCAGAGCCCATATAAACACTACCATCACCAGGGCCACTCTCCCTATTCACAGGTTCCAGGACCTTCACAACCCCATCCTGATAGTGCAACTGTCCCCTACCATCCTGGTGTGCATGTCCCTAAAGTTTCCGGATGACATGGCTGCCACCATGTATGTGGTCAAACCGGCCAGACTACACATGTGGTGCCTCCAGTCCTGGCTGGCCATGTGCTACACCCCAGCGAGGGACCCGCTATCCAAGTCAGTAGCCATTCTGCCATGCCTTCTCACCTGCCTGCAGTGGTGGATGTATCTAGACAATGTTCTGAACAAGATACTGTTCCACCAAACACCCCTTTCCACTACCCTTACCACAGATGCCCCTTTATCGGGTGGGGGACCCAACTGGTTTCTCTTATGGTCCAAGGCAAGTGGTCCTTCACCGAGCAAGCACTCCACATAAATCTGCTAGAGCTACGAGCAATCTGCTATGCTTGCCAGCATTTCCGTCAACACCTCACATGCAGAACTGTCAAATATTCTGAAAGACACCGCCTCCAGCATGAGTTACCTCAACCGACAGGGCAGGGTTCGGCCTTTATCTCTGTGTGCGGAAGCCATAAAACCGTGAACCTTCAACACCATATCACTTTGGTGAGCTACATACCTTCCTGGGGTACTGAACGTGACCACGGATGCTCTGTTTGCTCATTCAGCAATCATCACGTGTAGGAGATACGCGCAGTGGCCCTCAATCCTGTGTTCCAGATTTGGGGTTAGCCTTACATAGATTTGTTTGTGAACCAAGTCAGCAGAAAGTGTCTCCAGTACTGCTCCAGAGCGGGTTAGGGGAAGCACACCCTCAGAGACATTTTCTCCATCAAATGGGATGCGCCCCTCTTCTACAGGTTTCCTCCCGTTCCCTTGATTTACAAGCTTCTGGTCAAGATCAGAATGGATCGGGCTTGCCTCATCCTGATAGTGCCAGCATGGCTGAGGCAAATTGATAGCCTTCCCGCTACAGGCCATTAGTAACAACGCCATATCCCTTTCCTCCCTGCTGTAACCTCCTGTCTCAGGACTTCGACTGCACCCTTCACCCTGATCCACTCAGGCAACATCTCCACATATGGCTCTTTCATGGCTCCAGGATGCAGAAATCGCATGCTCTAAGTGAAATGGGTTCTCATTAACAGCTGAAGGGAGTCCACCTACATATCCTACCTCTACAATGGATATGGTTCTCCCTATGGTTGGGCACAGATCACCCTATGCCTCCTCACACTGTGCCCCTTTCTTTCCTCCTTGACTACCTGCTGCACCTGCATGAGTAAGACATATCCCTCAGTAGTGTCTGGATGCATGCTGCAGCATCGGCAGCTTCCACCAAGCAGAGCATGGGATCTCCTTCCTCACCCATCCCATTACCAAACATTTTTGACAGGTTTGCAAAATACCTTTCCAGCAGTATGACCTCCAGTCCCTATTTGGGACCTTAATCATGTACTCCACTGCCTCATGAAACCACCCTTTGAACTTCTGGTGATGTGTTCCTGGCTCCACCTACCTATGAAGGTCTCATTTTTAGTCACCGTCACATTGGCCGGGAGGGTTGGGGAGCTTGCTGCCGTTATGGCTGAACCTCCTCATATGGTCACTGTTCACCAGCATCCTAAGTTTCTCCATAAGGTTCCCTCTCCATTTCATATCAACAAACCTATCCTCTTACCTGTGTTCTTCCCAAAGCTGCATTTCGATCCTGTGCATGCGGTATGTCACACTTTGGACGTAATCGGGCATTAGCCTTTTGCATTCATCACACGAAGCCTTGGCACAGGTCTCCTCTGCTCTTCCTCTCCTTTGCAGAACATCCAGGGGCCAACCCATTTAATCTCAACAGCTGTCCAAATGGCTCTCCGCCTGTATATACATATTACACTCTTCACCAGAAAGGCCTTCCATGTGGTGTTACCACCCATTCTACCAGGGCTGGGTCTTCCACCACTGCCTTTCTCAAAAATGTACCCCTTACAGACATCTGCAAGGCAGCAACCTGGTCTTTGTGCAACACATCCGCACAGTATTATGCTCTTTTGTCTTCAATTGCTTCCTCCACTCAGGTGGATCAAGCAGTTCTGTTGACTGTTATCATTACTGGCCTCTAAGCCCACCTCCAAAATGTGCTGCCTTATAGTCACCCAGAGTGACGCACTGTTGGGGACAAAGCTCAAAGAAGAAGAAAAAGTTACTCACCTTATCTAGTAATGATGGTTCTTTGAGATGTGTGTCCCTGTTGGTGCTCCACTTCCCTCCCTCCTTCCTGTGCTTTGGAGTGTTCTGCTCTATTTGCTACAGTAGAGAAGGAACGGAGGGATCCATGCCATGCGTGCAGCAGATATGAGGAGGTGCCACTGCACATGCATGGTACAGGAAACTATGTCTCTAGAAGAATCTCTGAGCACTGGTGTGAGGACGCACCAATACCCAGAGTCAATGATAGAAACTATGGGCCAGATCCAGCACCCTCTGAAGTAAATGGCAAAATGCCTATGGGTAGTGGCTGTGTCATATCTGTCAGCTAGGCTGAGCAGAGAGATGTCAGTTCTGACCCTTGTGCCTCCAGTGATTCAGGAAGAATTTTACCATCTCCTTTGCACATAGAGCTTGCACAGGTTTGAGTTCCATACACATAGGACAGTTCTGATTTTGTCAACATTATATTTTTCCCAAAGTGGATTCCTCTGATTGAATCCTCCCTTTCTCCTTCCCTCTAAAGAAAGGTGGTCGGGGTGTCAAAGTAGGGACCTGCAGATCCAGGGAACTGAAAATGAGGTCTGTGGTCCTGGGAGTATCCATGGGTATTCAAAGATTTGTGGCCATCTCAAGGCATCTTAAACATTAGAATGCCAAACTCCCTTTTTCCCCCCCATTTTGGAACAATTTGAAGGGTAGCACAAGCTGAAAGTCAGATATTTTCTTATTTTCAAAGTGTACTTTAGCTTTTCTTAGGAGGTAAAACATGCATAACAATGAAAATCCAGCACTGCTACAAGATTTAGTTACTGTATTTCAAACGTTTCTTGACTTTATTTTTTCTAGTCTTGTGAATCTGGCTGCCACCTTATCAGCTTGCAAAAAAGATGCATTCCATTTGTCATGTCAGACAACTAGCCTGTGTATCTGCAACTAGCTTCTGGGAAATCGGAGGGAAATGTACACATCAAGGATATGTTTTATCCTCAATTTCTCTTCATCATTGTCTGAGACCATTTGTCACGCGTGCGAGTCTGAGAGCAAGTTTGGAGTCATTAGTTTGCGGTCACACAGGCTCTTCCAATCTATATCCTAAATGATTCTAAGTTTGTGTAGAAGATAGTTAAGTCCAAAGCAGACTGTGAAGAATTTCAAAAGGAACTCACAGAACTAGATGACTGAGCAAAAAAATGGCAGAGGAAATTTAATGTTGATAAATGCAAGGTAATGCATATTGGAAACCTATATGTATCAAATGATGGGGGCTAAATTAGCTGTTACCTCTCATAAAAAGATCTTGGAGTCATTTTGGACAGTTCTTTGCAAACATTCACTCAATGTGCAGTAGCAGTCAAAAAAGCAAAGAAAATGTTGGGAGTCATTAAGAAAAGGATAGAGAATAAAACAGAGACTATCGTATTGCCTTTGTATAAGCCAATGGCATGCCCACATCTTGAATACTATGTACAGGTGTGAGCACCTCATTTCAAAAAAAAAAATCTTAGCATTGGATAAAGTTCAGGAAAGGACAATGAAAATGATTAGTGTTATGGAGCAGCTGCCACATGAGGAGGGATTAATAAGACTGTGACTTTTCAGCTGGGAGAGGAGATAACTAAGGGATGGGGATATGATAGAGATCTATAAAATCACGATTGATGTGGAATGGTGAACAAAGAAGAGTTATTTACTCCTTCACATAACACAAGAACTCGGGGTCACCAAATGAAATTAATAGGCAGCAGGTTTAGAACAAACAAAATAAATACTTCACACAAAAATACTTCAGTGTGACCCACCATGACTGTTCTTATGTTATGTTCTTAGGAATCATATGGCTTTCCTAGTAAAGAGCAGAAAGTATAGGTATCACTAACCATAACTTTCATGAGGAAGGACTAATCATCTAGTCAACATCCTATCCTATGGAGTCTGGATGAATATTATCGTTCACAGAGGAAATATTAAAGGGGATCAGGGTAAGATGCATCAGGGAAAGTTGTGTGAGCTAGTCACAGCAAATATTTTATTCCATGAATTTCATCTTCCTTATTGTCCAGAGCCTACAACAGATAATCCTTTTTTACAAATTTTTTCATGATTTGAAGTTATTTTCAAATTTTATATATTTATTTTGTCTTGATATTGGAAATTCAAAATTCAAACTTAATTGTGACTGGTCACATACATCCGATGGCTTTCTCTTCCCAGCTGGGATGATTATAACTCTAGTAATCAAGTTCCTGGTTGGGAAATTGGTTTGGAATACTAATATAATATTTGTTTTCCATGATTATTTTGCTGTGTGAACTTAAAATCGGATTTTCACAAACATGCATGTTACCAGAATTCAAACTCAAAAGGGCTGAGTGGTCTCTCATAAAAATATCAATGAATATTCATGGAACATCTTGTGCAGCATTTGTCTAGTCTTGGTGTGAAAATGGCTTGTATGTCATACTTGACAGAGTGGCTCACAATATGTTTATGAAAACTCTATCACCTTTCTTGTTGATATTGGAGGGTTGAAAGGAAGACAGGCTGGAGGACGGGAAGAAAATGTTTGTGAGTCTGTATGCTCAGACTATACATACATAGAATACTTAACCAAGTACAGCAGCTGCCTTTCTTGGCAAGGCATGCCTAGGAGAAAGGCAATAGCAAAAGTGCCGTCTACTTGCTCTGGCAAGCTCTTGTAGCAGTGATTCCCACCTGTTATACTGCACTTCTTCAGGGTAGACTCAGAGGTGCCTGCACACTTGCTCATGTTTGTGTTTGTCTAGTGAAAAGCCGCTAAAGCTCCTTCTTGTTCAGCGTCTCCCCCACAATCTGTTGCAAAAGCGTACACGGCTTTGCCAGCTGTCAGTGAGACCCAGCCCTCTTAAAATACTCTCCAAGGAGTCTTTTCGTTTCAGATTAGAATTCATGCTAATTTATTTTGGGCCAAATTGCCTGTAGCTCTGCCAGGAAAAGTGGGAGAGTGGAAAGATACACCCCCCCGCCACTGCCCCTGCCCTGGTCACACCGCATGGAACAGCTGGGGAAATTGCAGTCCCTGTGCTGGGGAGAGTGCAGACACTGCTGATTCCATGAACTAGCAAGAGTGCAATTGCCCATAGTGGAAAGGGGAGGTGAGGCGGGGTGTCCCCTGTGCGCCATAGGGGACGGATTGCACTCTTCTAAATGGCATCATAACCTGTGCACTCACTCCCCTATTCAAATGGTGTCTCCCTACAATGCCCCTAAACTGGAGCTGTGTCTGACTCTGCATGCTCCACTCGAGCCTGTTTAACTTACAGTTTTACTTTTCTGGAGGATGACACCTCAAGGGGAAGATGTGAGCCTAAATATGTGTGAACTAACTACTTGCCAATGGTGCGGTATAATTAACACACAGTTGCTTATCTGACAGTATGATGCTGTATGGGGAATCAGCAAATGTTCATAAAACATCAGACGAAGTGCCCTGATTAGGATTTGTGTTGTTGAGTAACAACAGGTATTTGTATGACAATCCATCAATATACCCCATATTGGGAGCCCCAACATACTGTAACATCTCAGACATGCTTATGCCCCGTCTTACTACACAACTGAGAGCAGATAACATTCATTTCTCTGAGTGAAGCAAGTCAGTTCTCTACGCTGAAAAATGTTGAGAGCCCTCAACTTCCATACACTGCTGCATCAAGCCCCAGATCTGCAAGATGAAGTGTGAAAAACAATGATCCAGATTTACAGGTGTGGTGAGCAAATGGTCCATTGACTTCAGTGGAGTGTGCATACTTCTGCGAAGGACACACATGGCCTTGGGTGAGCAAGTCTTAGTGAAAAAAATATTGCCAATGACTAAATACACTATGGCTGTTTCTTCCCATCCATGAGGCTGAGGAATTTTGGAAACCAGGGAGTCAGAAGCGGATTCCCTTGCCGAAGAAAAACAGGTTGGAAACAATAACACAGACTTAGGAACTGCAGCAATAACTCAGCAAGCGGAGGTTAACATAGCAATGCAGACATTCTCAAATCAGACCAGATCCCACTTGTGCTCCTGGTCAGTTCTGGACTCTACAGGGGAAGGTGTGATAAGCCTCATCGCAGGCCAACATATGTTGCAAAAGATCCATTTGTGTGCTGAAGTATGAAATTATATCCCATATTATCAAATGTAATGTAACTCTGGGTTTTCTCATTGTCCATAGAAGTATTAAGTCCTTTTAAAAGTGTTACAGCGCTTTTGGCCTCAAGATATCTGCAGTGATGAGTTCCAGCTAATTATGCATTGGTGAAAGATAAGACGTCCCTCTATCAATTTTAATGGTGTTCCCTTTCAGTTTCCTCAGCGTCCTTCAGAAAAGTAGGGGACAATTGGCTATTTTTTCTACTTGATCGTAAAATAGTTGCATATAAAGTACGAAGATTCACGCACGCACACACACACACACACACACACACACACACACACACACACACACACACACACACACTCTTCAGAAAATGGAAGGAACAAAACTCCAACTCTGATCATGTTTTACATGACTTAAGTGTGCTATGGGAAGATGGTTTTCCAAAGAGGCATGAAGTAATTGTTGCTGTTTTAAAGTGTTCAGGTTTACAAGTATGGTACGTTATCTGCCTCTGATTTCAAAGATGAATGTGTTTAAACCTTCATTTGAATACCCATTTGCACAGACTCCAGATACCAGTTCATAGAGCTCACTGTTCAGAAATGACTCTGGTTGCTAGGCAACAGTAGTTGTGATAATTCATGGTAATGCCTGGTTGGAAATAATCATTTTTATACATTTTAATGACATTGAGAATGCAAGAAAATAGTGTTTAGAAAAGCAGGGACATATGAATTCCTTTCTCAGAAATCTCGTATGATTTTATTTTATGTAATAGACCTTGACCTTGTCTTATAAATATACTCATTGTGTTACTGGAAGCATCCTATATTTTGAGCTGTTGATGCTTATCCAGTAAAGCAGCATGGTCCGGTGGGTAGCTGGATGAAAGTCAAGAATCTGAGGATTCCTTTCACTGCCACAGACTTCTCCATATATCAGTCTGGGCAAGTGGCTCATATCACTGCAGTATGTGAGTGCCTCTCAAATGCTGAATGAGAAGTGTTATTATAGGTAGGAAACTGAGGTACAAAGACATTAAGTAGCCTGCCCAAGAATACACAGACAATTTGTGGCAAAACCAAGAATGGAACCTACATTTCTTGAGTCACAATCTATTGCTTGAACTATCACACCATTTTTTCTCTCTTACTGCGTGTCTTGGGCAAGTCACTTAACTCTGTTCATTCCTCAGTTTTCCATCAAAGAAGGATACTGATACTCCACTCTGCTTTGTAAAGGGCATTGAGAACTGCAGTTGAAATGCACTGCATAAAAACCAAGTAGTACAAGTATTGGCTGGATTGGATCTTTGTGATGTCATTTTTATAGTGGGACGCCTACAACAGAATAAAGGAGTCACACTAGTTTTATGCTACAGTGGGGTGAGGAAGAAGGCCAGTGTAGCTAAAAAGAGTCTATTGCTGTAGTAAGGAAAGGGAATATTGTTTTGAGATAATTTGCAATAGTATAAGAATTCCGACCCTCCCGCCACAGTGTGGCTACGTCTACACTATCACAAAACTTCAAAATGGCCGTGCAAATGGCCATTCGAAGTTTACTAATGAAGCACTGAAATACATATTCAGCGCTTCATTAGAATGCCGGCAGCTGCGGGACTTGGAAATTGCTGCGGCTTGCAGCCGTGCGGCTCGTCCAGATGGGGCTCCTTTTCGAAAGGACCCTGGCGACTTCGGCTCCTATCAGCAGATAGGAATAAGGGGATTTCGAAGTTGCTGGGGTCCTTTTGAAAAGGAGCCCTGTCTGGACGAGCTGCGTGTCAGCGAGCCTCAGCAATTTCGAAGTGCTGCGGCCGCCTGCATTCTAATGAGGCACTGAATATGTATTTCAGCGCTTCATTAGTAAACTTCAAAATGGCCATTTGCATGGCCATTTCAAAGTTTTGGGATAGTGTAGATGTGGCCTATGTGTTATATTAAATTTAATCACTTGAAATGGTTCTTTTCTAGACCTTCAGAAGGCAGTTATTTGAATAAATGCAAAGGTTCCACTTATGCTGTCAGCTACATGGTTACACATCCTGAGTAGCTCTTTTGAAGCCAGCAGAGATGTAGGTCTGTAAAAACTGGCATGGGGGGAGTCTGTTGCATTGCATGCATTGTCATGCCATTCACTGCATGAGTTAGATTTATTCCTTTCTGTGCACTACAGAAATATATTAGTGGAATCTGTTTGCTAGGGACAGCAGGACAGCTACAAAACAGCTACCCAGGAGCTAAACACAAACACTATACAGCGTAGTCTGATGAGTAGCACAGAGGCCTTGCTGAGGTCATGTCTGTGTTGTGAGCTGGATGTGTAAATTCCAGCTCAAAGAGTCATACCCTCTCTGGCTGTGAGGTTCTCAGCACCCTAAAAATAAACTGTAGTTGTGGCAGCAGGAGGAACTAGCCACCCGTTAGGTAGCAGGAACCCGCAAAGTTGAATTCAGCACAAGGAAGCCCATGACAGTTAGCATGTGGGACCATGCTTGTAAGAGAGGCTGAGAAACTTCTTTCTTTCTATGCTATCAGCACGGTGAGTGCACCTACCCATTAAAGATAGCCCCAACATGGAGTTCATGGCTCTGTAAGCTGAGGACTTGATTTTTTTTTTAAGCACTGACGCAAGCCCCTACCCCACCCCACCACATGGGCTGTGGGGATCGTGCTTGTATGAGAGGCCAAGAAACTACTTGTCTGTGGTGTACATTTGTACAAGGGCAGCCCTCTCCTCCCTCACAGATGCCAGGCAGTTGGGGTCTTTCCCATGCCCAGCCACATCACGTGGTTAGCCCCTGACCCAACAAAAAGATGTGCCTGTTGTTCAGTGTGGACCGTGCTGCCAGGCAGCACCGTGTCCTGCCTTGCGCATGGTGAGGGCTCCAAGGCAGGAAAGATTTTCAGAAGCTTGCTGTCACCAGGGGGATGTCTACCCCTGGCAGCAAGGTTTTGGGGGGTGTGCTGCTGCTGGGGGGATGCCTAATCCCAGCAGCAAATGTTTTGGGGACTTGTCACCCCCACCTGAGCAACACTGAAGGAATCATTCCAACTGGCCACTCAACCAATGACCCCACGCCCCACAACAAAACCCTAATACGGTGAGGGGGGCTGGGCCCTGCACAGTCAGTTGGGGCTGGCCTCCCTGCCTGAGCAACACTGAAGAGAACATGTCAAATGGTCCTTCAGCCTCAGCCCCCACGGCCCCCTAATGCGATGAGGGAGCTCCATCCCCCATGTTGGGCACCTCTGTGTAGTGAAGTGGAAAGCCAAATGTCCTGCATCAAAATGTCCTTTTTCCTAACCTTTCCTATCCTTCTCTTTCTTCAAGCTTTGCATTGTTCCTGTAATATTTTCAGGGATGATATTTCTGGAATCAAGGGATGGGGGACAGTGGCTGGAGGGCCAGTTGAGAAGACTCAGATACATGCTGCTTTTTGTAAAATCTTTGAGAATTCAGTTATAAAAGCAAGAGATTTCAGTTAATTTGGCAATCTTTGTTGACATTTTCTTTCCAATCTTATGAAATGGCTTCCTGAAGACCAGGAAAAGTGGCTGAAGGTCTATTTAAGAAGACACAGACACCTGGGTGATCCCAAGGCACAAAGTCATTCATGCATGTGTAAATTTGGGAAGCACCATCCACCGTGTTGGCCAAGTTTGTGTAATGAACTGGGAAGTCAAAAACCCTAATTCATAAAATGTCTTTTTTTTTCCCCAAACCTTTACTATCCTAGTCTTTTTTCAAGCTTTGCATTGTTCCTGTAATATTTTCAGGGATTATGTCTCTGCAATCAAGGGAGGGAGGACAGTGGCTGGAGGGCCAGTTGAGAAGACTCAGACACCCACTGCTTTTGTAAAATCTTTTGATAATTCAGTTATAAAAGCAGGAGATATCAGTTAATTTGCTGAGCGTTGTTGAAGCTTTCTTCCCAATCATCATTTCTTTCCTGGCATACTGTGGTTTCAAGAGGGAGAAAAGTAGTTGAGGGACCAGTTGTCATGGCATAGTCATCTGGTTGATCCCAGAGCACATACACATTGTGATTCCCTACTTTTCCTTCTTTCCTTCTGGAAAAATGGCTGTTTGCTTTCAACAGGAAGGGAATGAGGGCAGTGCAATGCAATGTGGGAAAATGACATCACATACCCACAACCACTTGTGAAGCGTTTTTTTTTTTCGTATTGCACTAGCAAAAATACCCAGAATGCTATGGGGCCGAGGTAACTGTGAGCTAGGTTCTCACAATGCACTGCTGCAACAACGTTTGGGGATGGAGAGTGGCAGCAATAAGTCGACTCTGTAGGGAATTTGTGGGGAAGTAAGGATAGTAAAATTCAAATTTATGAAACCTAGCCTTAGAAAATCAATTTTAATAAATCTGAATTTGCCTTGTAGTGTAGACAGCTTCAGTGGGCTAGCACAGATATAGCTCTTCATGCTGGAAGTTACTCTGAGTTCTGCTTCACTACTCAAATTATAGGTATGCCTCTTGAAATGTTCCTCATGGATTATGCTCTGGAACATAGAGGTGAGGAACATACATGCAGCTTCTCACATGGGTGTAAATCTGGAATAATTCAGTTGAAGTCAGTACAGTTATATTGGTGTAACACTAGTATGAGAGAGAGACAAGTGAGGCCATTACATAAGGCCAGTTCAGCCACTGTTGATGGGTTTAATGGGTCACATCATCTCTTCCCTTTCACAGGGTAAAGCAGAAGTAACTCCACTGATCCCACTGTAAAAGTGGTGTTGATGTAGAATCAGACAAAATACATTTTGTCCAACACTGGAAGCCTTTGGAAGAGGCTCCAACCAAATGCCAGCTCTATGCACAATGATGTTATTTGCCTGTATCATGGATTGTCTTCATCATTAGTCTCTCTCCTGATTCTGTCAGTAATCAGGTGCCAGTGACAGGCTCCCTCAGTACCATCCAGCAAGGAGGCTTTCTACAGCATATTTGGAGCAGCTGCTGAGGGAAAAGTTGACAATAATAGTTAATAAATAGCAGATCATTCCAATTAGGAGGAATAATATTTTAGTGGCAGAGATTGCTACTTAATGGAGCTTCTGTCACCATTAAGATCCTCATTAACTAGAATTGGCACATACAAGCTCTGTCTTTAGCTGTGACATTCCAGCAAATCTTACCTTAATAAAACTCTTAGTCCTCCTTCTGCATTCTGGGCCCACTCCTGCTGCCACTGAAGCTAATGAGAAAGCTCCCATTCACTTCACTGCGGGCAGAATCAGGCTTTCTGGAATCTGATTTATTGCTGGAGTCTATAGGGTGCAGTTCAATAGTATTTATATTGGATTTATGCTAGTGTACTTCTATGTACTTCAGTTTTTCTTTATTTACACTGTTGTAATTGAGATACAAATGTGTCTGCAGCACCTCTTTTATCTTCCCCTTGATAAGGTCCACAGATCACTGAAGTAACTGGAAAATCTCACTTTGGCTTCTGTGGGTTTTGGATTAGCACCCTAGTCCCATGTAGTTAGATGAATTTAAATAATTTAGTCAATTACAAATAGGTAAATTAATTTACTAGTCCAAGTTATATTCCTGGAAATTGGAGTACAGAAAAAACAGGAATAAGAGAGAGAGGAGACCACATAGGCGTGAGGGTTGGCAGAGAATCAGGAGACTAGGAAAGGAGTTCCTAAAGGGAGAAAAGGTGAAAGAGAGAGAGCTCTTTTATTGAAACTGGTACATGGGGCCTGGTGGATGCAGCAATGCACAAGTGGACATTAGGAAGAGAAAAAAAAAGAGGAACTAGGCTGGAAAACATCACTCAGGCATCTATCTTGGGATGATCCATCAATAAAGATTTAGTTAGGAGAAAGCTACGAAACTTGGTATTCTCCAGTCCCTAATAAAGGATTTCCACTGTTAGTCATTCAGAACAAAAGACTTTGCAGGATGCTGGTAGGGAGACTCTAATACTCAGTATCCCAATTGGTCTAAACTAAAGTCAACAGAATTGTCATTTTACATCACCTGAGGTCTGGTCCTAGGTTCCTGCTCACTGAAGTGCTTCTCACTGGCACCAACACTAATTTTGCAAAGAAGAAGCAGAGCAAATGAAATAGTGAACTAGTTGCAAAAACCACAAAACTGTCAAGGTGGGAATAATGAGTTTCTTAGACTCCTGGCTATTAAAGATACATAGAGATTTTTCACTGTTGGCAGCTATGATGGAGGAGTCTATCAGCTCAAATTTCTGACAGATTTTCTTCTTTAAGCCAAGGATCTTCATGAAGTAGATTTTGGGATTTGCGATTTGTGAATGCAAGAAGACTCTTACCTGCAGTGCATTAGAAGAAATTGAACTGTACATCAAGGGCAGGAGGACAACAAAATACTGATTTTACCAGCTACCAATATTAAATGTTGGTGGGCAATGGATGCTTGATCTAGATCAAATTGTATAATTGAGTTTATTTGGCCCACATGTCCGTGAGATCAGCCTGCTTCCTCATTGAGAAGCATAGCTCCACTGAATGTAGCATTACTAGTCACAGCAGTTGGGCCACATGACTTTCTCTACTTTGGGGTTCACAATGGGGATACCAGACATCATAAAGCCAACACGAGGGATATAAGCTGTCATAGTCACTGGGCCTGATTCCTCAGTCCACTCATTTCACAGTATAACTCAATTGGTTTTAATGTTGTTATTTCTAGTATACACCAAAGCACGTCTGAGAGAAAAAACAGACCCATAGCTTAGCTCTTTCAAATTCTTTTTAGAATTACTCAATAAATTTCTTTATGCAAATGCTAGAATATGTAACTAATGATACACTGCTCAGGAAAATTAAAAGCTAAGTGTTCATGGTTTACAGTCATTCTTAAGGAGAATTAATAATTACATTTAAATACTCATTCGCAGCAGAAATATGCAGCTATCTCAGGGAAAGATTCTAGGTTGATCCAGGTCCAGCATGCACATAGCCACCATTGCACAAGCAAGCCAACAATGTGCAATTATTGCGCAAATATACCTTGATTGAGGTTCAATTAGGCATTAACAATGATTTTGCATACAAATGAATTTGTGCTTAATTCATTAAAATGCTATCTTGAACATTAATAGGACTTCAATCGGGGTATCCACCCATACGTTCTCACCTGTTTCACAACTGGTTCAGACTCAATTGAGCATTAATAGATTTTCTCCCATGCAAATGAGGTAACAATTAATTTCATGTACAAGTGAACAGATTTTTAAATAGTCATGTTCATGAAATGGCTAGATGCCATTAGTTGCATCAAACTATTTAAAATGTGCAGTTGATTTTATGAGGCTTAATTCAGTTTGTTTTTTAGCAGCAATACTTTAAGGGTGTGTCTACACTTGCATTCCTCTTTCGAAAGAAGTATGCAAATGAGGCAAATCGAAAATGCAAATGAATTATAAATTTGCATATTTGACACATCACTTGCATATTCTAATTTCGATAGAGCTTCTTTCGAAAGAAGAAAGCCTGTGTAGACACTGCTCTTTCGAAAGCAAACCCCATCTTCGAAAGACTCCTTCTTCCCATTAAATAAAGGGAAGAAGGATTCTTTTGAAGATGGGTTTACTTTCGAAAGAGCAGCATCTACACTGGCTTTCTTCTTTCAAAAGAAGCTCTTTCAAAATTAGAATGTGCAAATGAGGTGATGAGCATGCAAATTTATACCTCATTTGTATTTTTGATTTGCCTCATTTGCATACCTCTTTTGAAAGAGGAGTGCAAGTGTAGCCACACCCTAAGTGTTTGGATTCATTTAAAAAAGGATCAGATGTTATTACTGAAATTAATTCCCCTTGCCTCCCATAAATAAAAAAAGTCAATGTGTTTTGAGGAGACAATTTGGAGGCACCATATTTCAGCCAAAAGATATAAGAATTCCTCTCTCCGTAGCATAACTGTGTACTCTCTAAACCTCAGTACCAGAAAGAAGCTGGCAAACCAGAGTGAATTCAGAAGAGAGCAACAAGTATTAAACATCTGGAGGGAATGACTTATTTATTAGGGTTGAGTAAAAGAAATGAAGCTTTGTTGTAAATACATAGGGAAGAGAGGAATTTATTTATGGTGACACAAGGGAATGTACTTAAGTTGGAGTAATGGAATGAAAATAAAGAGAAAATTACACTGAAAAATTTGCTGAAGGAGAAGTCTTTTGGTGGAATAATTTCCCAAGGGATGTGCTGAAAACCTGATCAGCAGAATAATTTATAAGTAAGCTGGACGTACCACTGGTAAGTATACTGTATGACACACTGGTGAATTGGTGGGGGATAGACTTAATTATAAAGCTTTCTGCCAGATTCTGCTTTGTGTTATGCCAGTGTAAATCTCTATAAATCAACCTTCATTGCACTTGGTGAAATTACTCTGGGCTTACATTTCTGTCTTTTATGGTGGGAATTTTCCCTTTTGTCTTTAAGTCACCTGCTTTTCCTCCCACTGGTATAAACTGGGAATAAAACCGATGAAGTCAAAAGAACTGCACAGGGACATATGAGAGAAGACCTGGGCCTACTGTGTTTTAAGAGCATTTGAACTACAGTGCTAATGCAAGCTGTTGTGGGAAAAGCACATCAACAAAACAGAATCAGTTGGCTGCTAAAGAATATTAGAAGAGTGGGCCTGTGACAATTTGGATCCCAGAATTCCCCTTGGGGTTGTCCCTTATGTGCTGATCAAGCCACTGTTGCCTGCCTTTCTGCCTTTTGGGGTCCCCACCACTCTGTGCTGTTGGGTCAGAAGTTCTGGTCTCTCCCAGCCAAGGCACAGAGTTGGGGTTACTGCCCCCCAGTGGATCAGCACAGACACTGAAACAGCTCAGTACTGGAAGGGCTCAGCTGTAAAAGTTCAGCATCCAGGAACACAGACCCCCAAAGAGGATGAAAACACCAAATAAATCCATCTTACTCTGTGTAAACATTCACACAGAGAAAGCTCAAAAAATAAACCCCCTTGATCAATAAAAAGGGGCATGCGCTGTGGATGACCCCCACCCCTGTAACAGTTATTTACACTGGACTTGATAATAACCAAAAGTGTTTTTATTAAGTATAAATAGTAGGATTTAAGTGATTGCAGGAAAAAACAGACAGATCAAAGTAAGTTACTAACTTAAAGTAAACAAAAGATGCCAGCTAGTTTTAAGCCACTAAGAAACATGTTACATGCAAATTCTTATCCAAAATAATGGACCATAATGCTGTTTGGAAGCTCCACATTCATGCAAACCCAATCCCCTAGCTCGGGAGGTTGCCTATGGCAGGCCTTGTGAAGGAGTCAGTGGGAATCAGCCTTACACCTGTCTCTTCAGTGTCAGCCTAAGAAGAATCCTCCCCCAGCCTGAGCTGAAACTTAAAAGCCCTATTTATGCTACTCCACCCCCTGCATAAGGTATAAATGTGCTGTAGGGGCAGTGGCGTCTTCTCAGCTTATGTTTTCTTCTGTGTCTGCCAGGCTACTAAGTATAAAATTAAAACAGAGCTCTTTTTCTTTCATGTAGCAATTTTAACCATGAGGTGATAGGGATGGAAACTCCTGTTTAAATATTTTGCTGGTTAACCAATTAAATGTGGGGATGGGTGCTGCTGGAGAGTCCACTCCAGCATCGAGTAGTAGTGGGTTTGGTGCTATCCATTTATAGTCTGATTGTCCTATTTCTAGGTTTGATAGCTACCTTTAGTTCCTGAAGTCACGTTTACAACACAAATAGTAGAACTGAAATGAAGATCTTCCTTATTTATCACTAAGAAAGGGTTAATTAAAAGAGCTTGGTTTAAATTCTCCTCTAAGGCTATGTCTATACTAGTCATAGCAGTAGGCTGCTGATAAGCAATTTTAGTTACACCAATTGCATAGCTAAAATTGACTTATCAGTGGTCATCAACAATAGCTGTTTTCACAGAAGAATCATAGAATCATAGAATACTAGGACTGGAAGGGACCTCGAGAGGTCATCGAGTCCAGCCCCCTGCCCTCATGGCAGGACCAAGTACTGTCTAGACCATCCCTGATAGACATCTATCTAACCTGTTCTTAAATATCTCCAGAGGTGGAGATTCCACAACCTCCCTAGGCAATTTATTCCAGTGTTTAACCACCCTGACAGTTAGGAACTTTTTCCTAATGTCCAACCTAAACCTCCCTTACTGCAGTTTAAGCCCATTGCTTTTTGTTCTATCCTCAGAGGCCAAGAAGAACAAATTTTCTCCTTCTTCCTTATGACACCTTTTAGATACCTGAAAACCACTATCATGTTCCCCCTCAATCTTCTCTTTTCCAAACTAAACAAGCCCCATTCTTTCAGCCTTTCGTCATAGGTCATGTTCTCTAGATGTTTGATCATTCTTGTTGCTCTTTTCTGGACCCTCTCCAATTTCTCCACATCTTTTTTGAAGTGCGGTGACCAGAACTGAATACAATATGCCAACTGAGGCCTAACCAGCACAGAGTAGAGCGGCAGAATGACTTCTCCTCTCTTGCTCACAACACACCAGTTAATGCATACCAGAATCAAGTTTGCTTTTTTTTTTTTTTTTGCAACAGCATCACACTGTTGACTTATGTTTAGCTTGTGGTCCACTCTTAGATCCCTTTCTGCCATATTCCTTCCTAGACAGTTGCTTCCCATTCTGTATGTGTGAAAGTGATTGTTCCTTTCTAAGTGGGGCACTTTGCATTTGTCTCTATTAAACCTCATCCTGTTTACTTCAGTCTGTTTCTCCAATTTATCCAGATCATTTTGAATTATGACCCTGTCTTCCAAAGTAGTTGCAACCCCGCCTAGCTTGGTATCATCTGCAAACTTAATAAGCATACTCTCTAAGCCAATATTTAACTCATTGATGAAGATATTGAACAGAATCAGTCCCAAAACAGACACCTGCAGAACCCCACTTGTTATACCTTTCCAGCAGGATTGAGAACGATTAATAAATGCTCTCTGAGTATAGTTATCCAGTTGGTTTTGCACCTACCTTATAGTAGCCCCATCTAAGTTGCATTTGCCTCATTTATTGTTAAGAATATCATGCGAGACCATATCAAATGCCTTACTAAAGTCTAGGTATACCACATCCACCGCTTCTCCCTTATCCACAAGGCTTGTTATCTGATCAAAGAAAGCTATCAGATTTGTTTGACATGATTTGTTCTTTACAAACCCATCCTGGCTGTTCCCTATCACCTTACCACCTTCCAAATGTTTGCAGATGATTTCCTTAATTACTTGCTCCATTATCTTTCTTGGCAGAGAAGTTAAACTAACTGGTCTGTAGTTTTCTGCATTGTTCTTATTCCCCTTTTTATAGATGGGCATTATATTTGCCTTTTTCCAGTCTTCTGGAACCTCTCCTGTCTCCCATGATTTTCCAAAGATGATGGCTAACGGCTCAGATACCTCCTCTATCAGCTCCTTGAGTATTCTAGGATGCATTTCATCAGGCCCTGGTGACTTGCAGACATGTCACTTTTCTAAGTGATCTTTATCTTGTTCTTTTTTTCATTTTATCTTCTAAACCTACTCTTTCCCAGTACCATTCACTGTGTTAGGCATTCCTTTTTCAGACTTCTCAGTGAAGACCAAAATAAAGAAGTCATTAAGCATCTCTGCCATTTCCAAGTTTCCCATTACTGTTACTGCGTCCTCACTGAGCAATGGGCCTACCCTATCCTTGGTCTTCCTCTTGCTTCTAATGTATTTATAAAAGGTCTTCTTGTTTCCCTTTATGCCTATTGCTAGTTTGAGCTCATTTTGTGCCTTTGCCTTTCTAATCTTGTTCCTGCATTCCTGTTGTTTGCCTATATTCATCCTTTGTAATTTGTCCTACTTTCCATTTTTTATAGGATTCCTTTTTTATTTTGAGATCATGCAAGATTTCCTGGTTAAGCCAAGGCAGTCTTTTGCAACATTTTTCGTCTTTCCTACGCAATTTAGCAGCAATAATGTTTCTCCCATCCACCTTCGCATCTTCCAGCAATAGTATTTCTTCCATCGACCTTCCTTATTCCTCACTGCTTGTGAGGAGTTCTGGGGTCAACTGTGACCCAGGAAAGCGCTATTTCGGGCGTGTGCAAAACTATGGTAGATCGACCCTGAGCCGGTCAATCTTCCACGATAGTGTGGTTTTAGGCTCCGTTGCACAACATGCTCCTCCATACTTTCAAAGCCAAGGTATGTGTTGTAAATCAAGACAGGAGTTGAGTACTTGTTACTCTGTTACTTCATTATTGCTGCTAAACTGAAGGCTTTCAAAAGCAAACTGGGATTTTAAACCAGTTACTGTACATTGTAATAAAATTCCTACGCCACATGGAACAACTAGCTAAACATGAACTACTGGAAATGAGTAACAGTGCTATAATGACTTGAACACTCATACAAGCCCATTAGCTATCGATGTATTTAATTTACTCCCTGCCAGTTTGAGAGCTTGAAATCCCACAGAATTAACTGGACAGAAAACTCAAGCGTGTATGTGAAACAACTTTTTTTAAAATAGTGGCCTATGCAATGGGACAGGAAAAGACTTGTCAAAACTGTGTAACTTGACCTCTGTGCGCTAAGCTTTGTGGTTGCAGAGATGTAATTACCTGTCTATAATCGCTGCCAAGATCCCTTAATGCTCGTATAGGATGTGTCTCTGAATAAGTTCCATCCGATGTCTCTTTTTCAGTAGTCACTGATGGAAATGGCTGGTGTACTCAGTGCTATGCCGCAACAGGATGTCAGACAAGATGTAGTACTGTAATACATGCTTCAAATGATTTTTAATTTCTTCAAATCATTCTTTGTCTGTAATCCAATTAGACTGCTGTATTTTTCTGCAGAGTAAAATCTGCCCAGTCAGCAGATGAGCTGCCTTCTAAAAGATACGCTCATCAGTGTTTGCGTGCTTTAGTTTTTGTTTTAATACATGCATTGCTAAATAGCTTGAGTTAAGTTGTCCATTTAGCTCACTTAGTGCTATTGTATAATGGAAGCAATTACGTAAGTTGACAGCTACATGTGTAGAAAGTCAGGCTGGAGCTAGGAACTCGGGCCTCATATGCAGAAGGTGTTGGGACAAATCCTGAAAGCTTTACTTAGTTAAAAGAACCATTGGGGCAAATCCAGATGCGAATGTGGATGCTTGTGGAGGGGAACCCTGAGTGTTCAGACTCTGTGTGGTCAGCGTGCCGGGAAGGGCGTTTGAAATGACAGCTCATGCACACGAGCGACCCACCTCTCATGTAAAACTCTTTGAATCTAAATCCTTTCTCTTCTGTACACAGGCTGGAATGTATTACGTTCTACTCTGGGGTCGAGGGGATCAGTGCAAATCACCCTAATCTTCAAGGAAAACTGCTCTTGGGGCTGAGAGAATGTGGGGAGTTCTGCCTCCTCCCCTTTTCTCCTGTCTTGGTATCTGAGGGTGAGGAATTTGTTCATTTTAATAAGTTCTCAGTAGTATAGGCCGATCCAGTAGTAGAGGGGTGTGCAAAGCGGGAAGCAGGCCCCCTGAGGGGGGCATGAAATTTCATAAGAAGGGTGTACCATGATCAGCTGCTGGGTCTCAGGCTCATCCATCTTATTAAAAATATTGAAGTATTTTACTGTGTTTATGTATGTGTGTTTGCATTTATATACCCATTAATGAAGGTTTTGCATTCTGCAGACTTACATGTGCCAAAAGGATTTTTTTATATATATATATAAACATAACCAAAATTTCCATTGGTTTGGATTATATTAGAAAGGTTGTGGGGCCCTGTCAATTGCAGGGATGAAAAGGGGGGCCCAATGTAAAAACATTGTTCACTCCTGCAGTAGTATATCTTGGCTCTAGTAAGGCTTTTGATGCTATCTTGCATGATCTTCTCAAAGGCTACATCTACACAGTACCCTAAACTTGAAATAAAATATACAGTTGGCACTACACAAATTGTGTATCTCATTTCAATTTTATTTTGAAATAGGCTTTTTTGGCATTTGGCACTGTTAAACAGCCTAGAGAAGTTCATCAAAATCACCATCCTTTACAGGTACACAAGGGGTTACCACCAGACCTGCAGGACTAGGTTGGGCAGAATGACTCCTTGATGTTCAGTGATTTAGTGGCCCTTGCTCAGAGGTAGTTGACTGCCAAGGAATTTTCCCAACTCCCGAGGAAGGTCATGCATCATAACTAGAGGCCTGCCGTCCCTACAAGGGGCAATGCTTCCAAAGCCCCGGATCAAGTGTGGACAGAGAGAAAGGAGGCAGAGGAACAACTGGAGGTTGTGAAGGGATTTGGGGGCTGGGGTAGAGAGGGCCAAGGGACAAGGCCCAACAGCCCAAAGAAAAGCAGGGGTACCCCATACAGGGTATAGGTTTTAAGCCTGTGGAGAAATAGGACACATAGCAGCACAGTGCCCTAGTAGAGAAGAACCAGTGCAGTGTGACCTGGAGAACATGTGAGATCCCTGTGCCCTGATCAACCTTGCTGGCATTGCAACAGCTCCCCACAGTACACACACCCAGTGAAAATGAATGGGGCAGAAACTACCTCATTAGTAGACTTAGGGACTGCAGTTATGACTGGTTTTGGATCAGCTAGTGGGACAGGACCAGTTGACCCTAGCCAAACGCACAGGGATTTCTCGCATGCATGGGGATGTTCATTGTTACCCTACTATCCCTGTAAAGATAGAGGTTCAGGGAAGTGTCATAAATGTAACTTTGAGGGTGGTCCTCTGGCTTCCATATCCAAGACTGCCTCAGGTTTAACAGTCTACCACCTCAGGACTGGGCAGAAGAAGATAGCCCTCTCCCGCTCTTCAATGATTTTTTCCAGGACCTTTTCTCTGTGCCAGGGAAGCCCTGGAAGATGAGGTGGGAGAGAAGGGCACCTAAGAGGTTGGCAACAAAAACATTGGCCCAAAACCTGAATGCAGGAACTTGCAGGGGGGTGGGAAACCTACCCAGCTACTAGGAGAGAAACCCTGGAAGTAGAGGAGCCAGACGCAGGTCCCAGCTCACCAGGGGAGGGAGCTGAGGTTGTCTCCCTTGAGCTTGGACATGTTGAACCCTTCCAGGAAACATCTGGGCAGGATCAAGCCGATAACCCAGATTATCAAAAATATCCGTAAGGATGTGGTTGAGGTTAATGGGGTCCCTGTGGAAGGAAGGAGCAAAGGTACTGGGTCTCGCTGCATAATTAAGGAGAATCTGCTTGCATACAGGACCAAGAGGTAGAACAGCTTTTGGTGCCTCAAAAGCACTGGAGGCCAGTACTGGAGTTAGCCCACAGTCTCTCTAATTAATGGTATTGTAGTGGGCAAAAGAGATACAAAATTCTGTTATGGGGAAGTGAAACTTCAGATAATTTGAAAACTGAATATGCAATATTAATATGCTAAATTGTTGTGAAGATGAAGATAAATGTAATTAATACAGCCTAATCTAATGCTCCCTCTGGTTAAAATGACATGTTTACATCCATTACAAATCAACATTACACACGTAGGGCCTGCTTCTGCCGCTCTTACTCACAGTGAGTTGCACCTTACTCTTGAAGCAATCCCTTTGATTTCAGTGAGCCTTCTCTAGGAGTAAGGTACTACCCAGTATGAGTTAAAAAGCAGAATTGGTCATTTACACATCCTACCTTGATTGTCAGCAATGGCAAAAGTTCCCTTCACATCAGTGACTGCAGAGCTGGGCCCAATTGCACCATTAAAAACTGGCATCACCTTCCCTGCCTCCACTGTTCCACATTTACTTCATCTTCACTTAAAATTACAGGGCACCTATTTATTCTCAAAAGACTTTTATTGATTCATCGTGTCATAGATCCTGATAAGTTTGCAGGTGTCAGAGGAAGCCAGGCCCAGCCTTAGGGTAAGGTAAGCAAGGCTGTTGCCTTGGGCCCCGTGCCTTCAGGTCAGGACCCTGCGCCAGGCCCCTTTGTCAGCGTGCCACCTTGGGCCCCCCCTACCATGCCAGGACCTGCCACCAGTGTGCCGCCTCGGGCCCTCAAATTCTTTGGCCAGGCGTTGAGGAAGTCTTTACATAAATGTTTTAGTGGGAGCCGGATAGGGATCATGGTGCCTTAGATACCAGTGCAGGAAACGTAAGCAATTTGGAAGTCAGTTTCAACATTACTTAAATTGTTTGCAATTGTTGTCAATTTTAATGTTAGAAAACCTCACTCATCTTCCAGTAGTGTCCCCCGGGTGCTCTGCTCTGGGTGTCAGTGTGTCCTTGCACCAGCACTCAGAGATTCTTCTACAGCCGTGGTTTCCCGTGCTGCACGTGCTCAGTACACCTCCTTGTGCTATGTGGTGTGCACACAACATGGGCCACTCAGTTCCTGCTCTACCGTTCTCAGCTGCAGACGGAGCTTCACTCTCTCTCTCTCTCACTGAAAGGCAACAGAAGAGTTCATTAGTGTTCGTTCTACCCTGATCCAAGTTATCTTTCCTGTTAAAGTTAAAAATAAAATTTTTTTTTAGTTAGGCTTAGTGTTAGAATTAGACACTGCATCATCACCATGCCAAGCTCCCTGGACTTCAAGGGATGCACCATGTGCAGGGAAGGCATGCTGGCCTCTGATGGCCACACATCCTGCATAAAGTGCCTGGGTGTGGGTCACCAAACCCTATCCTGCACCTATTGCTCAAGCCTCCTGATGAGGGCCAGGAGGGACATTTCTATACTATTTTGACTGTTCAATTCAGAAAGACACTTTGTTTGAGAATTTCTTTGTATTATTTCATTTTTGAAAGATTTAAACCCCTCAAAATTAAAAGAAACATTTGGATCAACCCAAAATACGCTTTTAATTTTTTTTTTTCATTTTGCCAGAAAAATAAAAATAAAATTCATTTTGGGTCAACCCCTTTTAGTTGCTTGGGTCAGCCACCAAACTGCCAGCTGGGTTATTCTCACAGCTGTGATTCATTTAGGAGGCAGGTAAATGCTGACCTTGCCTTGCCTTGCCTGAGTACTGATTGTGACCTGAAGGGCCTTTACAGGCCCCAGAGTTTATGATCAGGTGGGTGGGCAAGCGTCTTCTGCTTGCCAATTTGCTGAGTGGAAATGAGGCTGGGCGCAGAGGTGGTCACTGTCCTGAATTGCCTTCTGAAGCAGTGATTTGCCACCAGGGGCCTGGGGCCCCCCTCTGGGACCATGAGCAGGTTTCAGGGGAATCTGCCAAGCAGGGCCACCATTAGATTCACTGGGGTCCAGGCCAGAAAGCTGAAACCCACCTCATGGGGTTGAAGCCCACAGTCTTGATCTCTGTCACCCAGAGCAGAAGCTGGAGCCTGAGCAATGTAGCATTGTGGGGGCATTCCTGTGGTGTGGGGCTGCAGGCTGCAGCCCTACTTGGTACCCCTAATGCCAGCCCTGGTTTTTTATGCAGAAAACTTGGTGGTGCAACACCAGTGGGCTGTGGAATTTTTATGTCATGAGGTGGGGAGGATTATCAGAAAGAGGAAGGTGGAGAACCCATGCTTCAAACAATGTTCACAAGGTGGCAGCACTTCAGGATGTAGTGACTCTATGAGAGGTGCTGGAGCTCAATGATGGCTGTTGGCTGGTGATGCTGGGCTGTGCAGAGTCTCAGAAAAGTAGGTCACTTATTGATGTTCTTAAGTGTGGGATTAATTGTTTTCACGTTAGTCCCCAACGTTTGAAGATGTGGTCAGCCTGCATTGATTGTAAGCGCACAATCCTGTAAACAGCTGAGCAAGCTCTGTGAAGTCAGTGGGAGCTGAGGGAGCTCAGCACCCTTGCGGAATCCAGCTCCTCAGAGTGGGTCAGAAATCCCCTTTCAGAGCTGGCT
This sequence comes from Carettochelys insculpta, assembly GCF_033958435.1. NCBI lineage: Eukaryota > Metazoa > Chordata > Testudines > Carettochelyidae > Carettochelys > Carettochelys insculpta. Next base: position 66,685,387 of record NC_134139.1, on the reverse strand, counting down.
GCCATCTCCTGGACTTTCTTCAATCTGCTTCCAACCCCTGCACTCCTCTGAAAGTCAAGGGACAATCCCCCCAACCCCACCCAATTTCTCTATTGTCATCCTTTTGCAGTTGTTCAACCACAGCTCTCATGTGTTAGTCACTGGAAGGACTGGCACCAGTGCTTGAAAGATGATGATAAGAAGAAGCTTTTTTAAATGTCTCCAGAGTTGATTGTCAGAGAAGGTTTCTTCCTGCTGTTTTCTGACTAGTTGGATTTTCTTCAATGCCAGTTACTTTATAGGTCCTGTGTGTGCTGCACAGCCCTTCTCCAGCCACTTTGTAATCTGCATTCCTGCTTTGCTTTTCCTTAGCAGCCCAAAGGAGCAGAGTTGCTTCAAGGGGGTGGAACACAAACTCTTAAACTACTTCCACTGCCTTCTAGCAGACAGTGCAACTGGATTGCTAATCATGTGAGCCAGCCAAATGGCTTGGAAAACACAGCAGAGGTCTGGGCCTCTCCTCTGTCACCATAATGCTTCCAAGTGGGAGCGGGGAATTATCAAAGGGGGAGGAGAACAGCTGGTGGGTGGGGCGGGGGGCATTTTGCCATTTGAGAATGAGATTTAGTATTTTGATAGTGCAAAGTTAGAAATCTTGGTCTTTATGACCTATTTGATATCAAATCTGGAAGTGGGTTACTGATGTATACTGTATATACTTTAAAACACCACCTTATAGGAAAGCAGTTCCTAGTTGCATTTTTTATCAGCCATCAGCATTTTTGTTGCCTATCGAGCTTTCTCCAACATAGGGTTGGGTAGCCTAATTAGCTCACTGGATTAACTGAACTTCGTTTATTCAATAAAGATTTTATTGGCAAGTGACATCTTGTAAAGAGGCACAATCTCATTTGGTATTAGCGTTCTGCTTCTCTGTTTATCCTGAAGGGATTCAGGGTTTTGATTTTTAATAGCTTTTTTTTAAAGGGATATTTCAACTGTGAATGGCAGGAATTAGCATATGGCGGGGGGAAGAGATCCTTTTATATACTGTACTCAGGCTTCAGTACCTGGTTTCCCCCTCTTTGACTACCACCTGGTCTTTTTTAGCATCACCCCTCAGCCCTGTTCCCCGACACTATCACTCAGCCTTTCCATGACTTCCAATCCATGACTTCTTGTCAGCCCTGCTCCCCGCCCTCTCTTCCCTCCTTTTCTTTCTTTGCTGTGGGGCTTGACTTTGTACCTGCTAGACTCTCCTTCACCATTCACTCTTTTGCCCCCTCCATTCTGTCATCAGGTCTACCCTGCCCATCCCCAGTATCTGCTTTGGCAGAAACCTTGATATGCAAGGTTGACTTCCTCCATTACAGATTCCTTCTCTCCTTTAGTTCTGCCGTCTTCCTAGCTAAACAGCTCCATTTTTCCAGTTCAGTTGAATCCTACAGCCTCAATTCCATCTGCCTTTTCACCACCTTTGACTCACTCTTCACGTTCACCTCGTCCTCCTCCTGACCCCACTCTCTGCTTGGTTACAGACACACATTTCTCATCTGCTCTCCTCCCGTAACTCCTCCACTGATCCCATCCCAAATCCTGTTCTCACCCACGCCCACTTTCACTCCCTACGTTCTTCTCCTTCACCTCTTGCTCTCTGCTGGCGCTTTTGACTCACAATGCAAGCATGCTTAGTCTCTCACACCGTAACCCCCTCCCCCCACACACATTCACTCTGTTTGTGTCTCCAGCTACTGCCCCATCTCCTTTTCGTCTCATTGAACTTGCTGCTAACATCTGCTGCCTGGCGTTCCTCCCATTCAGTTCTATCCTAGCCTTTTTCCAAACTATCTGCAACCCCTTGCACTCTACAGAGATTACTCACCAAAGTCTGTAATGACATCCTAGCTAAATACCCAAATCATCTTCATCTTCCTCCTCCTTATTCTGTCAGCCACATTCAACCATGTTAACCACGCTCTCCTTTTGAAATCTTGTCCTCCCATGGCTTCTGTGATGCAGCACTCTCCTGATTCTCTTCCTAAACACTTGTCAACCTATCCTTTGGTGGAGCCTCTTAATCTGCTCTCCAACATATGAGGAGATTCCATGCACTCTTGCAAGTGGTGCCTTCTCTTTTCCCTCCACACCTTATCTCCATGTAGTCTCACGTCTATATAGAAATTCAAACATCATCTCTGTCCTGAGGATTCTGATCTAGCTCTCTAGTCCAGACCCGTCTCCTGTCCAAATTAAACCCTTGGCCTGTCCCTGTGACATCTCCTCACATATGTCTCGCCATCAGCTCACACTCTGTGCGGCTAAGACGGAAATTCAGTCTCATACCTCCCACCAAGCAGTATGTATGAACTCCTTCCACATGAAGATGGACTACAAGCTATGAGGAATACCATCCCTGGAATTACTACAGCAGTTCTGGTGGCTGACCTATGTAACTTTGTTCTCACCCACAATTATTTTCTGTCTGGGGACAACTTATACCTCCAGATTGGTAGCACTGCTATGGGCACTCACATGGCCCCACAGTATGCTAACATGTTTATGGCCAGCTTAGAACAGTGACTCCTTAGCTCTCATCTCCTATTTCCCCTCCTTTACTTATGCTACATTGATGACATCTTTATCATTTGGACCCATGATAAAGAGATTCTGGAAGAACTCCACCGAGATTTTAACAACCTGCATCCTACCGTCAATCTCAACCTTGACTATTCCACACAAGAAATACACTTGCTGGATACCACAGTACAAATCACAGATGGCCACATCGACACCACTGAATGCTACATTTATCTACATGCCTCTAGCTCCCATCCACCATGCACCACACGATCCATCGTTTATAGTCAAGCCCTTAGATACAATTACATCTTCTCTTATCTTACTGACAGAGACCAGAAATGTCAAGATCTCTATCAAGCATTCATAAAACTTTATTACCCACCGGGAGAAGTAAAAAGAAACCAAATTGACAGGGCCAGACAAATACCCTTGAAATACTACTTCAAGCTATGCCGAAGAAGATCAATAACAGAACATCACTTGTCATTACCTATAGCCCCCATCTCAAACCCTTGCAACGCATCATTAAAAACCTACAGCCTATTCTAGATCATGATGCTACACCCCGGAAGGCCCTAGGTGACATGCCTGTCCTCTCCCACAGACAACCTCCCAACCGAAGAAGGATTCTCACTCACAATCACAGGCTACACCACAGTAATATTAATCCTGGAACTTTTCCTTGCAACAAACCCTGTTGCTAACTTTGTCGACATATTTATTCTGGGGATACCATCAGTGGACCTAACCACATTAGTTACAAGATCAAGGGCTCATTCTCGTGTATCTCAACCAATATTATATATGTCATTATGTGCCAACCATGCCCCACCACTATATATATAGGACAAACCAGGCAAACTCTTTGCCAAAGAATGAATGGACATAGAGCAGACATCAGGAATCTCAATACACATAAGCCAGTCAGTGAACACTTCAGTGGAGTGGGCCATTCTTCTAAAGACCCAAAAATTTGTGTTCTAGAACAAAGAGAATTTAAAAATAGATTGCATTGAGCAATTTGTGAATTGGAATTCATATTCAAATTTGACACGTTAACATGTGGTATGAATAGAGACAACAATTACTTCACGCATTACAAGGAGTGCTTCCTTTCTTTTGATGCTCATGATTATCTCAGGCAGGATACTTAACATCCACTATCCGTCTGCCACCTACTTCAGTCCTGTGTACTTGATTTGTCAGTTTTTATTGCAATTTTTTTTGGACCTCCATACATACAGATGTCAGTCTGTATTGTAAATGCTATTGATCTGAAGAACTGGGTCTGTCCCATGAAAGCTCATCACCGAATAAATCATTTTGTTAGACTTTAAAGTGCTACATTTCTGCTGTTTTGTTTCCTTTCAGTGGGGAAAACAACACCACCCTGCTTCTCATGCAGGCCCATAACTTGGGTATTGTTTTTGACTCAGACTATTCTATGTGTCCCCACATCCAAGCTAGGACAATACAAAAAATTAATAATAACAATAATGGTAGCTAGGGACCCATAATCTTCTTATCCAAATGAAAAAGGAGGCAATTATCCCTCACTAGTCTAGGGTTTTTTCCTCCTGTGATACGATCTTGCCAATACATTATTATTTCAGCCTAGATATGTTCCTGCCCAAACAGCACCTGCAACAAAGTAAACATACTTCCACTTCTTTAAGTCAAAGAAGTTAGGCTTAATGCATAGGTGGGTAGAAGGGTGCTGTGGTTATGTGTGAACTGTGCCCTAACAACAGCAGTACAATATTTGTTAACTGTGTTTATAGGCCCAGAGGGTGGGGAAGAACCACATTATTCAGTGTAAATGGGGCAGAGAATGCAAGGAATCTTCTCAGTTCCTTCCCCACCACACAAGCAGTTTTTCCAGTTCAGATTATATTGATCACTGCTCCCACCCCTGTGGATGTTAGCCACTGCAGAGGCCCTGTTCCTCACAGGTCTTCTACACTGAACAACAGGGGTAGGCCAGCCACCATGTAGCGGGCTAAAAAATAGTAAGCCTACCCAAGCTAGCTTTCCCTCCTTATCTTTAAGGCCAGGGAGGAAGGGAGGGATAGAGAGCTGCTGCTTTGCAGTTCATGCCTCCTTCTTCCGGGGTTTATATGGGTCATAAAGAACATACCTAAGAATTTAAGTAATTGTGCTCCTGATTGTAGGCCCAGCCCTGAATCCTCACGCAGTAGGAGTTTTGTCCCAGTTTAAAAGGAGCCTTGGGGGTTTAGCTTTATGTTTCAGGCGGCGGGGAGGGGAGAGAGTGCTTGGGTTGGCATGTGGCCAAGTGCCTACCATATTGGAAGGACAGCTCCAGCTGACAGGAGGTGGAATTGTACCACGTCAGACTGAGCTGAGGGTTTACTGTTAGAAGGGGCTGGGGCAAGGTGACACCCTTGATTTACAGCTGAATATTTCAATCTATGATGTTAGACCCAGCAGGAGTGGTAACATCTTAGCTATATCATCATCTATAATATCAGTCTGCCTCTATTTTAAAAGTATGATGAAAATCTTAAAGTAAATTTCATTTTAAAAGATATTTGGGTGGCAAGATGCATTGGCCCCCACGTATATTCAGCCTTTCTTCCATTATCACTTGCTGAGCCCGCAAAAGCTGCCTGGATCCTGGCTAGCTTCTGTAACTGCATTGGCCCTTGTTGCCTGTCAGAGGGGATAATTTTCTCCAAATTCAAAATGGCCATTGCAGTAGGTCCATCATGTTTCATTGGCCCACAAAAAACAGGGAATAGTTGCACAGATAAGCAGGAAATTTTATCTGTGGCAACCCCTCGGCGTTTATGCAAGGAAGAGGCTGCAAGAAGCCGTCAGCTCTTCTTCTTTGCACCACTTGTGCAGGAACTAGTTCCAAGGATAGTTTTAGCTGCAAGTGCTTTCTGGGAGCACAAAGCATCTAGAAAGAGGAGGGGCCATCCGTCCAGGAGGTTCTCTAAGGCTGGTGCAGCAGTGTGCTGCTCGATATTGGGCTGTCAATATCAGGGAGAATTATGCTTTTAAAGGTAACTTAAAGAAGAACTGTTCTATGATAATAATGGCTTCATTGTGAGAGGGTTTCCACTAGATGTAGGTTTAAATTAATTTGATTATACAACTGAAATCCAGAAGAGCCTAAAGCTCGTAACAGCATGTATGTTACTGTCAGTTTACAATCCAGCCCTTCCGGCTTTTCCCATAGCCTTTTGAAGTCCTTTCAGCTTGGGAAAAGTTAGCCCATTATGCAGAAGTTATAGCTCTTGAATAAGCACTTTTATGATCAGAGGTTAGTTAAGTTTAATAAGGAAAGAAGAAGCTTTTTTTTGTACTTTAGGGGCTCTGTCCTTCTGTCATTAATTATTTTCTATTTAATGGTGAAAAAGAAATGATATATATCATTGTATACACACACACAATGTGCACACAACCACAGAGATGTTAGGTAAACTCTTAAAAAGCCAGGAAATATAAAAAGATGACCATAACTCCATAATTCGTGAGCTTGCCCAGCTGTGGGGGAGCCTCCTTCTTCTCTTTTGCCTGAGGATCTGCCTTTGGTCAAGCCATATGCCAGAGCAAGTGGGAGCTGCAGCCCCTCCACCTGCTCAGGGTGAGGAGGAAAAGAGCTGCTCCTGGCCCACGTCCTTGCCCAAGGCAAGTGGAAGGGTCACAGCACAGCTCCCCACATCTGCTCATCCAGTTCTTTCCAGGCCAGGCTGTGGTCCCACCCCACACCCACACAGTCAGAGGTGGGTTTTGGTATGAGCTGTGTGCAGCATATGGCAGTTTTGGGAAGTTGCTAACCCTCCTTGAGAGGGAGATGAGGCAGGGACGTGGTTGGGGGTTGTTGCCAGCTCTGACTCTGGCAGGTGGAAGATCCATGAAGCAGCACCCCACAGCCTCCTGGGCTCTCCAGGAGGGCTCCAGCTCCCAGCTTGCCTGGGGTGTGGGGCTGGGCCTTGGAGGTGGGGAGGTAACAGAGGGGAAGAAGAGGGGCAGATTGCCAGTCTCTCGCACAAGCTTCTTATCTTCACAACTGAGCTGCACTCCACCTAGATGATAGCGAGAAACATCATGAGGTAAATGGCTGCTTTCACTTTCCCAGAGTTCCCCTTCAAAGGCCCACCAGTCTGTTCCTTCTTGAAACTCATCCCCAGTTTCTCCTAGGTTGTCCTTAATTGTAGGAAGATGTCCCTGATATAAACAATACAGCTACTGCCTTATCTTACATCAAATCCCTCCTTATTTCAGCTTTGATGCCTAAAAAGCCCTTCATACTGATCACAGCTTAAAAAAGCACTTTCACGTCTCTTCCCATGAACTTGCTTTTCCTAGGTTTGCTAACTTACCCATTCTCCCCACCACAACCACTTTGCCTCTTCCCCAGTTTAATAAAAATGAACAGAAAACCAAACGTGGAACTAACAAAGCTGTTACATGCCAATCCTGTGCCTTCATCTGGTTAGTGTCTTTTAGATAGTACAACTTGCAAAAAAGGGGCTCTTTTGTACCTATGTAATGACCCCCAAACCAACTGGGGTCTCTGGCCTCTGCCATAATATAAATACTTATTATTATTAATAATGCCATGCATCCGTGCAAGGGAACAGAGTTAATGCTTGATGTACAAACATAGCTGTGATATTTGCTGACTTTTTTAATGTTTCAAATGCTATATAAATAATTACATTACAAATTACCTGAGGGCATATATTAGGTTATCATGTAACAGTAACACACGTAGATGGTTGACAGTGTTCTCCATTTGGCCTAGTGCCTAGCAAGACATGAAGGTGTGTGATTAACTGAGTATTTCCACACGCTCTGACATGTCTTGTTGCTTAATTATAATGTAATGTTCTCTGTGGAGCCTTACTTTTTCTACGTTCTTGTCGCTGGCCAGAGTTCTCAAAGAAATGGAGTGGTATGGGCAAGAGAAGGAAAAAGAAAATGTTTGTTTTAATGAGGTTCAACCCGGGGAACAAGACTATAATAGGGTTGCCTAAATAGTCCCTGAGAAAAAGCAGTCACTTGAACTGGATCTGTGTGCTATAGTATTACTCTTACATCTTTTTACCCGTAAGTTGTTTTCTTTCTCCATCAAGTAAATGAAATATGGTCATGAAAATTCCTGTGAAATTTCCCTTTATTTTGTATGTAATACCCAGCCGTGACCACTTCACATTCTGCTGATGGATTCAATGTTACTTCCCTGAACAAAAACAATCCCCACTCTCTTTCTTTGTTGTATCAAATGTTGAGTACTTTGGCTAATATTGGTTCATATAAAATGGAAGTGCTTACATTACTGGCTAGAGCAAGGCAGGTGCAGACATTATGCAACCTATGCCCACTGCAGTCTGCCAGTGTGTCTGATGCGTGGCCTATCATAGCTTTTCAAGCTTATATGTGGCAGTCTCTGTACTGAAGCTGAGTCATGCCAAACTTTGTGCGGGGGAGGGTTCCATTGGGAGATGAAAGCCTGTTTCCATCATGGTAGCAGTTGATGGGATGTTGATAAAGTTATAACCTACTGGAATTTTTGATATTTTCACCAGCATTACACTTCAAAAGTACAGCAAAGGGCCAGATCCAAGGCCCAGTGAAGACACTGGAAGGCTGTGGGACAGGATGCCTGACATTTAGAACAGGGAAACTATTTTGTGCTCTCAATTTTGTGCTGGTGGGCCAGATTGTGAGGAAAAGGAAGCTGCCAAATGCCGAGGAGTCAAGAGCTGGACCCAGGAGTGGGGAGACGTGGAGGGACTAGACTAGAAAAAGGGTCTTGATGAAGGACACTGGGACTAGAATTGGGTGAGAAAAAATGACTGCCTGGGCCAGGAGACTAGGAACATGGAGAGGAGAGGAAGACTGAGGTAAGATGAGGAACCAAGCTGGGAGAGAGACACAAACACTGGGCTAGAAGACTGGGCCTGTGAGTGGTGGAAGAGGGAAACTGGGATTGACCAGGTAAGGAGACTGGAACAAGTAGTCTGGAAGGGAATGTGGGATGAGAATCTCGGAATGGAAGACTGTAACTGGAAACCATGATGGAGAAGAGGGTTAGGACTCAGAAGTGGAACCCCAAAGAGGGAGACTGACTGGCTAAGAGCAGACACTGTGAGTGTGAGAAGGGAAAGAGTCTGTTCCCACTCAAGAGCACTCCACTGCAGAGCCTGGAATGGAACTCAAGACTCCTGAGTCCCTCTGTTCCTCTGTGAAACCCACTGACAACAAGTGAGTCTCATCCCCATCTATTGCTGGTCCACAGAGAGGATGAAAACTTACTACTGCCATCAGTTACTCCATTAGCTCAAGTGACTGAGGCTTTTTGGTGCATGTTCAAATTCTAACCGTGCTGAGACTCCCAAGGATTGTGTATGTGATGCCGTGAGGTGGAATTTTCAGTTGGCTCTTTTCAAACCACAAGCAGTGTACACCCAAAAATACACCAAATGAATGTTTGGGTTGCAAAGTGAAGCACAAAATAGTTCAGAAGTGACAGACTAAAAGTTCCCTCAACAGCTTTCGTTTGGCTTCCCTTATCCAGAAGCACTGGGAGGCCATCTTTCATCACATGATTGCTGCAGAGGCAGACGGGGAGCGCTCATCTCTTGGGAGCCTCCTGCTGCTGTGTGCAGTACTGCAGTCCTTTCCCCCGTGGGTCATCAACCCTGTTTGGTGGGTTTTCCGTGCCAAAGCCCTCCAGTCAGGTCACACAATATAGATGAGCCCCTTCCTGGGTAACAAAAGTCCAATAAAACCATCTATTTGCCCTCCTGAGTGTCTTCAGCACCAATTCTGGCTCTTTAACATCATTCCTTAGCTTTGGCTTTACACCACTTTGCTGGGCCCACTCATTACTCTAGGTTCAATCCAGGAACCCTTACAAAGAGTAGCCAAGTATTGCTTCCTTCAATTGCTTGCCACTGTTTCCCTGAGGCTCTTCACACCTGTCCTGTTCACTTCAGCGTTACAGTTCTCAGGTCTTTTTGCTCCCAAACTTAAGTAAATACAGTCAAAACCGAAGGCTTGGTTGTCCCTGAAGCTCCTGTGGTTGGGCAGGAGCATTTGTCCGTGGGCCTCTGGTTCCAACCAAGGACTGTCCTGCTCAGGCCCTGCAGCTCCTTTTATCTGAATCTGCTGGGCTCTGTTTTACTGGTCCCATGAGGCCTCGTTAAGAAGAACCCACCTTTGCTGCTCCTTTTCTGGGGCAGGGAGTAGTTAGGATGATGTGGCTTCCTGGAAAGGGGCTAGTATACTCCATCACAATCCCATAGTGTTTTTGCCACAAGACCCCTGCCTAATTCAGTGCAAAGGCTAGACCTGTTCTGGTGGTGAGGCTGGGATGAGTAGTGAAAGAGGTTGTTGCATAATTTGTAAGAGGTATTGTGAATGAGGCAAGAGATTGCCGGAAAGGGAAGGATGGTGTTATGGTTAAGGCAGTTGATTTCCCCCTAGGGAGAATTCCATTCTATCTCTGTCTCTGCTTCAGAGTTCCTAAGCGTAATGCTGGACAAGTTACTTAAATCAAACTTTTCATGAGCTCTCACCAGTTGTGTGTTCCTCATTTTCTGGGTGCCAAACTTATCAGCCCGGTGCCTGATTATAAGAAGTGCTGAGCAAGTACAGCTGCAACGGAAATCAATAGAAGCTGAGCTTTTAATTTATACCATACTAGTAAATATACCCAGTGTCGGCTGGATCCTTGACCCAGCATTACCTCATCTCCTGCTGTTGTTGCTGGTGCCTGGGGGTTGTGACAGCTCTTCAGCTCCTAGCCCCTTTTAACTATTCACGCGGTTAAGAGCTTCCTGAGGCTGACAGAGCCCCCAGGGATTAGCAACTGCATTGGGGAGCCCTCCTGGCAGCTCTGCAACCCCCATCATTTTTTCTCTTCTGGAGAGGTTGAAAAGGAATGTTGTTACCATCTTTTGAAACAAAAATGCTGGAGCCTCCCATTCTACTGGAAATTTTGAAATTGAAACTTTTTACTCCAATGTGGAGGAAATACAGAAAGTGGGTCCAGGTTCCAATCCGCTGTCATCTAGGGGATCTAAGGGTTATAGTGGACCACAAGCTAAATATGTGTCAATAGTGTGATGCTGTTGCAGAAAAACAAACAAACATGATTTTGGGATTCATTAACAGGTGTGTTGTGAGCAAGACAGGAGAAGTCATTCTGCCGCTCTACTCTGTGCTGGTTGGGCCTCAGTTGGAGTATTGTGTCCAGTTCTGGGCACCGCATTTCAAGAAAGATGTGGAGAAATTGGAGAAGGTCCAGAAAAGGGCAACAAGAATGATCAAACGTCTGGAGAACATGACCTATGACGAAAGGCTGAAAGAATTGGGCTTGTTTAGTTTGGAAAAAAGAAGATAGAGGTGGGACATGATAGTGGTTTTCAGGTATCTAAAAGGGTGTGAGAAGGAGGAGGGAGAAAACTTGTTCTTCTTGGCCTCTGAGGATAGAAGCAATGGGCTTAAACTGCAGCAAGGGAGGTTTAGGTTGGACATTAGGAAAAAGTTCCTAACTGTCAGGATGGTTAAACACAGGAATAAATTGCCTAGGGAGGTTGTGGACTCTCCATCTCTGGAGATATTTAAGAACAGGTTAGATAAATGTACTCAGGGATGGTCTGGAGAGTACTTGGTCCTGCCATGAGGGCAGGGGGCTGGACTCGATGACCTCTCGAGGTCCCTTCCAGTCCTAGTAGTCTATGATTCTGTGATCTATATCCTGATTCTCTGTTGAGCCAAGAGTACAGCAATATAGGCCTATTCCATTTTCTATTGGTCTCATGCATCGAGTACCTGAAAAGAGAATGGTTTGCTCTCTGCCGCATGGCCTCTGCTGTAGTCCCACATTGTTGTGCAGCGATCTGCAGTTGAATTCATGCAGTTTAGAGTTGCGTTGATTCCCTCTGGACTTCTGCAGCAGCTGCTACTGTAATCCACGTGGAAGCCAGAACATGGCAGCCTGGCTCCTCAAAAACTGTACTGCTAGTTTCACAGGGGTAGCTGTGTTAGGCGACGTCTACACATGAAGCCTACATTGAAATAGCTTATTTCGATGAATAACGTCTACACGTCCTCCAGGGCTGGCAACGTCGATGTTCAACTTCGACGTTGCACAGCACAACATCGAAATAGGCGCTGCGAGGGAACGTCTACACGCCAAAGTAGCACACATTGAAATAGGGATGCCAGGCACAGCTGCAGACAGGGTCACAGGGCGGACTAGCACTTCCGGGGCAACAGCTAGCCGCTCCCTTAAAGGGCCCCTCCCAGACACACTCAGCCTGCACAGCACGCGGTCTGAGGAGCCATAGGCACATGGACCCCCAGCAGCAGCAGGAGCAGCAGAAGCAGCCAGAGGTCCACCCAGCCCTCCTGGCAGGAGCAGGGCTTGCCCTGATCCATGCCATGCGGGAGACAGCTGAGCACCTCCTTGCTACACCTTAGGAGAAGCTGCCCCCAGGGCAGCAGGGCTCAACCCCCAACCCTGCAGCACCCAGCCCCCACCCCTGCGTCACATGCCGGCGGCTGTGGAGCTACCCCACTAGCACCGACTGGTGGGAGCGGCTGGTGCTTGAGGAGTGGGACGATGACCGCTGGCTCAGGAACTTCAGGATGAGCTGGCAGACATTTATGGAGCTGTGCCAGTGGCTCACCCCCGCACTCAGGCACCAGGACACCGCCATGCGGCGTGCCCTCCCTGTGGAGAAACGGGTCGGCATCGCTGTCTGGAAGCTGGCCACTCCAGACAGCTACCGATCCGTGGGGCAGCAGTTTGGTGTCGGCAAGGCCACTGTCGGGGCTGTCCTCATGGAGGTAAGAGAACCCACGGGGGGAGGGCAGGGGAGGGGGGCCCGGGCAGAAGAGGGCAGGGGAGGGGAGGGGAGGGCAGGGCAGGGGAGGCGAGAGCAGGGCAGGGCCACGCACACCCTGCTCACCCCTCATTGGTGCTGTCCCATGTGCTTTCCCTGCAGGTTGTGCGTGCCATCAATGCCATGCTCCTCCACAGGCTCGTGAGGCTAGGGGACCCAGATGCCACCATCGTGGCCTTTGCCACCCTGGGCTTCCCCAATTGCTTCGGGGCTCTGGATGGGACTCACATCCCCATCCGCACCCTGCATCACAGTGGAGGACGCTACATGAATCGCAAGGGCTACCATTCTGTGGTCTTCCAGGCCTTGGTGGACAGCCGGGGCCGTTTCCAGGACATTTATGTGGGCTGGCCTGGCAGCACACACGACGCCCGGGTTTTCCGGAGCTCGGGCCTGTGCCGCCGGCTGGAGGCGGGGACCTACATCCCCCAGCGGGAGATCCCTGTGGGGGACACCACCATGCCCCTCTGCGTCATCGCAGATGCAGCATACGCCCTCCGGCCCTGGCTCATGCACCCGTACATGGGCCATCTCTCCGCTAGCCAGGAGCGCTTCAACCAGCGCCTGAACCACGCGCGCCAGGTGGTGGAGCGCTCATTTGGCCGCCTGAAAGGACGCTGGAGGTGTCTCATGACCTGCCTGGATGCGGGCCCCAACAACATCCCCCTGATTGTGGGTGCCTGCTGCGCCCTGCACAATTTGGTGGAGAGCAAGGGGGAGGCCTTTTTCCAGGGCTGGGCTGTGGAGGCCGGCAGGGCCGACGTGCAGCCACCCACTGCCCCCAGTCGGCAGGTGGACCCCAAAGGGACCCGGGTCCGGGAGGCCCTGCGGGCCCACTTCGATGATGAGGCCACGGGGTGAACTCTGCCAGGCCCCCCACTGCCCACCCCTTCCTCCACAACACTCCCTGTCCCAACGCCCACACCATGGAGCACCCAACCGCACCCCCCTCCCACTTTTCCTGGACAAATGACAGCACGCACTGGTGGCTGAACTTAAACTGCTTTTTCTTTTAGAACTTTTTTTTTTAACTATAAATAAAACAAGAACAAACTATATACAACATGTGTGGAACAAAAGTAATGTGTACAAATAAAATAATAGTAATAAAAAAGTTTGTTCAGTAATAAAAAGAAAACCAGGGATGATAAAGGGGAGAACTATTTACATGGGGGGGATGGGGCAAACGGGGGGCACAAATTAATAAGTCCCAACTATATACAAGGGGGGGGCCACGTCCTGGGCCCCTCGCCCCTAAAGTCCGGCACTGGGCATGGGCAGCCGGGAGCCCCGCCGCGGACGCAGCCCTGTCCGGGGCTGGCTGGGGGCGGGGCGGACCGGAAAATATGCCCGGCGAGTCTCAGCTGGCTCCAGGGGTCCCTTGGCACTCCGGCCCTGAGTGGTGGGTGGCGGGGTGACAGCGGACAGGACGGCGACGTGCGGAGCAGCTGGTGGTGCGGCGGGTGGAGCAGGCAGGGCGGGTGCTGCTGCGGCCGGCGCGGCATAGGGGGCCAGGTAGTCCACCAGGCGGTTGAAAGTCTCCATGTAGGCCCCCCCATGCCTCTTGGCGCCAGGCCAGCGCCCGCTCCTGCAGATGCAGGTGCCGTTGCTCCACCCGCAGGTGCTGCTCCGCGACCTCCAGCTGCCGACGGTGGATGGCCAGCAGCTGGGGGTCCGTCGCCGTCGGCTGGTGGTGGCGCGGGGTCCGCCGTCTAGCCCGCCATGGGGCCGGTCGGTCCTCGGCCGAGGGGCTTGCCTGGAGCGATGGCCCCGGAGGGGTCTCTGGGACCACTGATGCCTCGCCGGCACTCTCTTCCGGTCCTTCCGATGGTGCAGGTGCGGGACACAGGAGAGGAGGGTGGGAAGAAGAATGGAGACAGGCGTTAGTGTGGGCCCCGAGCCGTGGCCTTTGTCCCCCCAGCCCTGTGCTGCAGGTTCCCCATCCCCGTCCCCGGGAGATGCTGCTGTGATGGATAGGGTTCAGGGGTCCCCCTGCACTGCACCCCGTCCCCTGGTGGGAGCGACTCTCACTTCACTCCGCAGGGTCTGACAGGAGAGGTTTCTTAGGCCACAGATGCCCAGTTTCTCCCAGGAGTGACAGCACCAGCTGTCAGAAGAGACAGTCCTTCCAACCCGTCCTGGGGAGAAGACCCCAAGGGGTGCCCCTCTGGGATGCAGCTTTCCCCCTCCTCAGGCTGGCTGCCTTCCAGCTCTCCCTTCCCCTAGCCTCTACCTGTGGCCCCCGCCCTCCCCCCCAATTCCAAGCCAGCTCGGCTCCTCCCTCCTCTTTGTTCAGGGCAGAGGTGTCACCTGCCAGCTGTAGCCCCACGATCATCCTTTGGCCCTGGGAGCTATTCGGCTCTTGTTGCTCATATCTAGCCTGAGTCTCCCTTTTGCACTCCCCCCACTCCATCACATGCTGCTGCTGCTGCTGCTGCTGCTGCGGCTGTCCCACCCCATCCTCCCGGGGGCCCCTCGAGGTTCCGCTCCCCCCTGCCCCGGGGATGGGGCATGGCACTGTCGTGCGGGGTCGGGGGGGGCAGGGGCTGATGCACTGCTGTGAGGGACATGGCCCTGCTGTCCTTGGGGCCATGGCCATGTGAGCATGTGGGGGGCCCTGGACACATATCTATTACCTCCCGCCCCTCAAGCCCAGGGGTGTACACCAGAGGGGGGTACATACCTGTCGGTCTACTCCCACGGTCTGGAGATCCCCAGGGGGCGGAGGCCCGGCTGCTGCTCCGGGATGGCAGGAGGAGGATCTGCAGCCCGGATTCTGCAGAGGAGGAGCCCCCCTCCTCCTCCTCCTCCTCCTCTTCCTGCCGCGATGGCCCGGGAGTGGGCTCCGGGGGGGGCCCCGGGGTGCGGGGCTTACCTCCGGGGCGGACTCCAGCTGAAGGGCCTGCTGGGGCTCGTCGGCCGAAGTATCAAGGGTGGCCGGAGGGGAGGAGGTGTGCCGGGGGCCCAGGATGTCCCTGAGCTCCCTGTAAAAGGGGCAAGTGACGAGGGCGGCCCCAGATTGGCTGGCCGCATCCTGGGCCCGGGCGTAACCCTGCCGCAGCTCCTTCACCTTACTCCTGACGTGATCAGGAGTGCGGGCAGGGTGACCGTGGGCAGCCAGGCCGTCGGCCAGCCGAGCGAACGCATCCGCATTCCACCTCTTGCTCCCCATTACCTGGAGCACCTCCTCCTCGCTCCAGAGCCCCAGCAGGTCCCGCAGCTCAGCCTCCGTCCAGGAGGGGCCCCGCTGCCGCTTGCCAGCCTGGCTGCCCACCTGGCTGGGCTGGCTGCCCTGGCTCCCCTTGGGGGGGTCCCCTGGGGGCACTGGGGGGGCTTCTGGGCGGCCATTGATGGTCCTGTGGCTGCTGAAGGACGTGCAGGCTGTCCGCGTGTCTGGGCTGCTGCCTGCACGTTCCCTCAGCTTCCTGCACAGGAAGGGAGGGGGAGGGGACCTTTAAGGGGCCGCTCCACGCGGCCACCATTGAGCTGAGGGGCTGCAGAGAGCATCTCTCAACCCCTCAGCTGATGGCCGCCATGGAGGACCCCGCAATTTCGACGTTGCGGGACGCGCAACGACTACACGGTCCCTACTTCGATGTTGAACGTCGAAGTAGGGCGCTATTCCTATCCCCTCATGGGGTTCGCAATGTCGACGGCTCGCTGCCTAACGTCGAAGTTAACTTCGAAATAGCGCCCGACGCGTGTAGCCGTGACGGGCGCTATTTCAAAGTTAGTGCCACTACTTCGAAGTAGCGTGCACGTGTAGACACGGCTTTAGTGTTCCAGCAAAAACAATGAGGCTGATGGCACCTTAAAGACTAATAGATTTATTTGGATATATGCTTTCATGGGCTGGAACCCACTGCACCAGATGCATGCAGGCCCGGCAACGGGAGAGAGGGAAGGGGCAGTTGCCCTGAGTTCCAGGCCCCTTTGAGGTGTGTGTAGCACTTTTCCATCACTCCACACACCTGTGGAGGGGGGACCAACACTGCAGTCCTAAGGACAACTGCCCTTGGCTCTGCACCGTCCACCCTTGGCACCACCCCTTCTGGGGTGCCAGAGCCAGGCCTCCCTCCCACTTTGCCTCAGGGCCCATGGTGATTGTCCGCCCTGCTGGATGCATGTGACCAATGTATCTAACAAAGTGGGATCCAGCATAAGAAAGCTTATGCCCAAATAAATATTTTAGTCTTTAAGGTACCACTGGACTCCTCATTGTTTGTGCTACACGTGGGGACATGAAGTGGAATGTTGGAGCAGTATGCACGTAGGAGCCATCTGCATGGGAGCCTCTGACCTCCCAAAATGTTGGGGGTGCTTCTAGACAGATCCTGGATAGGCACAGCATTCTAGAGTCTCTCCTCTTCTCCTCTTCGTTCCCCCATGTCCTGAAGGAATGGTGTATTAGAAATTTCAAGAGAAGAACTTCACCGTGTTTTTCTGCGCCTGTTTTCCCTTCCCTGGCTTTCTGCACAGTAGGGCCGTGTCTACACTAGCCCCAAACTTCGAAATGGCCATGTAAATGGCCATTTCAAAGTGTACTAATGAAGCGCTGAAATGCATATTCAGCACCTCATTAGCTTGCGGGCGGCCATGGCACTTCGAAATTGACGCGGCGCGGCTCATCCCGACGGGGCTCCTTTTCGAAAGGAACCCACCTACTTCGAAGTCCCCTTATTCCCATCTGCTCATAGGAATAAGGGGACTTCGAAGTAGGCGGGGTCCTTTCGAAAAGGAGCCCCGTCGGGACGAGCCGCGTGGTGGCGAGCCGTGTCAATTTCGAAGTGCCGCGGCCGCCCGCATGCTAATGAGGCGCTAAATATGCATTTCAGCGCTTCATTAGTAAACTTCAAAATGGCCATTTACATGGCCATTTCGAAGTTTGGGGCTAGTGTAGATGTAGCCTAGGAGTGATCTGTTTTTGTGCTTAGCAGTGCAGAGTGTATCAGTGCTATTTGTGATGGTATTACTGCTCTGAGGTCTGAAAGAGGGAAGTCTGTTTCTTGTCCTTTGTTCTCTGCAACAGAGTGTGCATTGTGATGCAATATGTGCTGCAAATTAGTTTACCTAAATTTCCTAAACCATAAAAATGTTAATGGATATGACAGAAATAAATTTTAAAAATGAAGACAGCAGTAAAAAGAAAAAAAAAGCAGTTGGGAGGGAATGGAGGAAATCACGTTCATTATCCATGCCATTTTGCTCCTCTGGGAAGAGAATAAAAAGGAACCATTTGCATTCCTTGAAATATTCCAAGGAAGGCTGAACTTGTACCCTGTCTAATAAGCAGAGCTGTGAACGTTGTTGAAAGGGAATGTTCTTACCATCCTTAGGAGCATCAGCCCTTAGGTTTGCTTCTCTTAATATTTCCCACATGTTACTTTGCACAGTCTTTATTTAGTCTGACATAAATGCCATGTCAGCATTCAGAAGAACAAACCATTTACTCTGCCTTGGACAATCTGTCGGGGCTATTTGAGCACATACTGAGACCCATGTAAATAGATTTTAACATTAATGTTATTGTCCGAAGAAAAGAAGAGTAAAAAATATGCACATAACCTGCTAGTGAATGACTCTGATACGCTGGCATCTTCCCCTTGATCTTTTTCTTTTCTTCCCATCTGAGCGCAGACCATTGTAGATTAGCGAGCCATGAATGAGGGAATGTGTCTCATGACAACATGCAGAATGTTTCCAAAACTATGACTAGCAAATATTTTCATTGTCCTGTCGGGAGCCCTTTTGCAACATACTGTACAGGCAGGAGGCTGCTTATTGTATCTCAGAGCAAAGTGGACCTGATAGCCGAGATAAAGCCAGTTAATACTGAATGATTGAGCTTTATACTAAGAAATCGTGCCATGGCTGGGTTTTTGCTGCTGTTGCTATTTTGGAGTAAACAAAATTCCCCTTTTAGTTTCTGTTTGATCTTTCTTAAGAGACCGGCTGAAATCCATCACAGGTATTTGCTCTGCTCCTCCACTCTTACTGCTGCAAGCAGGTGTTTTGGTGTAATGCAAGCAGTGCAGGTTACACTGTTTTCACAACATATACATCTCCAGGAGGGCCAAGTTTGCTGCTGATGGGTCTGTGGATTATTTATTTTCCAGAGACCAAAATGGTTAGAATGTATTCTGTTGCTCTTCCCCCTGTCATTGCATGGTTTGCTTTTATGGAAGCATGAATAAATGAAAGGCTTGTTATTGATTTCTGTGCTGATGTTAATAATTTCCATGTAACTCTGCTTTGGCCCGGCAGTTATTGATGTACGGAATTTGACATTTTAATTATTCCTCTATGGGAAGGGGGTGCACTAAACTGATAAACCAGCTTTTTATCTGTGGATTTCTGGGTTCAAAGCTACCTTAGGCTGAAGTGAAATGGGAGGAGATGTCTGTGCTAATCCTTATGGACAACTGCTTACATCTCAAAGCCATCATGTAGTTTTGACTGTGCCAGGAAGCAGACATACCGAGAGAGATTGTTCCTTCAGTATCTGTGACCCAGCTGAAACCAAAAAGTAATGGAAATGTCACGAGGCGTAATTTTATGATCTTTCCACCCTTATTTACGGTCTATATAAATATTCAGATGTTCATCCAGACTGGAAGTGGTAGAAGCAAACTAAGATTTATTCAAAACTTGAGCAAGAGTAGGGTGACCGTACTTCCCTCGGCCAAATACAGGATACCCCGGGAGATGGGGGCGGGGGTGTGACGCCCTCATGGTGCCTGAAATTCTGAACTGTCCCGACAAAACGGGCCAGATGTTGACCCTACTCAGGTGTGGCTGCCCTGTGGCGCCTGCCACCCTGCTGGGCAGGGGGTGCTCCCTGGCTATGGGGGGTAGCTGCAGTTCCAGGCTGTCCCATGCCTCAGGGCGCCGGGAATAGGTCTGCAGCCCAGCCAGCAAAGCTCCTGGTTTCCGCAAGCTGTGGAGAGCTGGGAAGAGGGAAGCAGCCACGCCTGTGCTCCTCCCAGCCTCCCTGAGCTGTGGGGAGCTGGGAGCGGGGTAGCAGCTGCACCGGTGCTCCTCCTGGCACCCCAAGCCACAGGGAGCTGGAAAAAGTGCATCAGCCTTGCCAGTGCTCATCCCAGCTCCCCCGAGCCGCAGAGAGCTGGGAAAGGGGCGGCAGCCCACGCTGGTGCTCCTCCCAGCTCCCCTGAGCCACAGGGAGCTGGGAGTCAGGCGGCAGCCATGCCCCGATCTGCTGAGCTCTAATCTGGGGCAATTAGCCCTTTTGCTATAATAAATCGGGACGCCTTCCTGGTGCCTGAAATATGGGGCTGTCCTGGCCAAAATGGGACAGACAGTCACCCTAACCAAGAGGCATTCAGAGGGAGATGGTCTTCTTGATCTTAGTGTTGGTGCAGCCTCACAGAGTATAATCGCTGCTAAGATGGGGTCTCTCTTCAGGTCTCGTGTGAGCCTCTTCTGAGCTGAGATAGCTGCTGAGTTCCAGGAAGGAGAAGAAAAAGGGGCTTTCTTTCTCAAAACAAGAATTGTAAGAGTCATGTGAAGACAGCTTTCGGTTTGCACCAGTTTACATATTCCTGGTTAAGTGTTAAGGTTTGGACCTAGTTCTCCATCGTGTGGGTTTGGTTTGTATCTCAAAGAATCACCTCACCAACCCTCCCCAAAATCCTTAGGCTCACCTCGTGCATTGGATCATGTTACATTTGGCTAGTTCTAAGCAGAAGGGGAGCAACAAGGAATCTCTCTCAGCTTTCTAAAAAATGCTGAGACTGGCGCTGCGTGACATCAGTTTTTGAGCCCTGGTACGTGCCCATTCTTTTGTGATCATAACAGCTTGCTTTCCCAACAGCGCCTAACTAGCACAAATGAGGGACATACCACAAGGTCCCGGTAGCCCCCCAACACCCACACACTCTGTCAGCTGCCCCAGCTGTGCACAAGGAAGAGAACAAGAGACAGGGTCATGCTGCTGCCACACCACATTCTGCTCCATCCACCAGCCATTGGAGACTTGCTGGCCCATCTAACTCCTCATCTCCAGCTTAGGAAACTGGCTCCCACACACCAGCTCGGGGAGACTCCCCACAATTGGGAGACACCTGCCCACTTCAGGGCCCAAAGGAGATCAATTTCCCAACTGATCCCCCAGCTCACTTCTGTAGGTTACCTGCTTCACACAGCCACAGGCAGCAGGGTGACTCACCTGCCACCAGCAGAGCCTGACGGGTCATCTTCCTGCCATCATGGCTGCTGCTGTAAGGTACAGATAGGACAGTCACAGAGAGGCACTTAATTGAGGTACTGGGGAAGGGAAAGCCTGGCAAGTTGAAAGGTATTGGTCTGAAAAGTGGGCATATGGAAGGAGGAAAGGTTTTAAGAGGAGGAGGAGGAGGAAGAGGTGAGGTGTAATTGTTATGAAGCATACAGGGATTATTTTTTTCCAAGGAGCGTCACCTTAACTGAGGCAGAAGAGAGTTGAGGCATTTTATGCTGGTAACCTTACCATAATATTACCAGCAACATGTAGAGGGTTATGTTTGCGACTTTGTCTTGTTAAAGTAGCTGTATATAATTTCCGATCCTCATTACAGTCACAGGGATCAATTGTCCGGGTTTCAGGCCTGGCCTACTCAGAGAGAAAGGGAGTGAATGACTAGAATAGAAGATGGTACAACCTGATTCCAACCTTGGTCAAGGCAAAAATCTAACACCAAATGAACAATGGTTCAAGCTCAGATGGCCTGATTTTTCTCTGATTTTTCACCACTTTTACTCCACTGTGATTTCTGGAGCACACTGGTGATACTTCTAAATCAAATTGGATGTTCTTCTAACAGAGATGCTGCAGGAATTGTTTGGGGGAAGTTCTATGGCTTGTGTATATGTGAGAGCTGAGTGGATGATCACAATGGTTCTTTCTGGTCTTGGAATCTGACTTATCCTCATGGGTGAGAAAAGAATTGGAGCCTGTCATGCTTCGACCACAGAGTTGTTTTTTATACTGTATATGTTGCCTTTTACTACAGTGCCTTCTGAGAGCTGCTCTTGAAGAAGTGTTATGGACGTAGGTCCTTCATTTTCTACTCTGTTTTAGCTGTGGCAGAACTGCTGAGGTGACCAGACAGCAAAGAAGAAGGAGGAGGAATCTAAAAAAGAGAAAAAAAGTTCTATTGTAACTGCTGGGTTTTTGCCGCTTGCTGAGACGCAGACGTAGAACTGGGAGAACAATACTAATTAGTGTTCCATTAAAAAGAGAAAAAAAAATCTTGTTGAGATCTGAAGTCAAATGACAACAATCGGAAGTGAAACAGAGCTCACTAATGTAGCCTTAATTCACTTTATTTTGCAGAGACAGCAAGCTCACCATGTTGCTCCGAGAGTCCTTGGGGAATATGAACTGCCGTACCACTATGATAGCTCACATTTCAGCAGTGGCAGGCAATTACACTGAAACACTGTCCACCATCCAGATTGCATCCCGGGTCCTGAGGATGAAAAAAAAGAAAACTAAGGTAAGGAGATACATAACTGCTTGTCTTCTTGAAGTGAAAAATAAGGTATTTGTGGGCCCCCTAGAGAACTGATGAGTCCTGAAAGAGCAGCATGTAATACAATCAGTATTCATAATTCCCAAGTGCAGGCATTGTATGTGTTTTATGTTAGCTGTGTGACTTAGACTTTAAACCAGAGAGCAAAGGAGTGAAAACTTACATCTGAGGTGCAGGGGAGAGCTTCAAGCTCATCTTTATAGTACATATTTTCTAAGCCTAACTCTAAATCTGTTGTTTAGTAGTACAAATATAGTTTTCTCAATTAAAATTACAAGTGTGAATAAAGACAAGAGATGTGGCCTTGTTAGTCTGTATTCTATCAAACCTAAAAGCAGTCGTGTAACACTTTAAAGACTAACACAGTGATTTATTAGGTGATGCGCATTTATGGGACAGACCCACTTCTTCAGATCATAGCCATACCAGAATGGACTCAATATGTAAAGCACCGCAGTGGAGTAAAAGTAGTGCTTTATATGTTGAGTTTGCTCTGGTAAGGCTGTGATCTGAAGAAGTGGGTCTGTCCCACGAAAGCTCATCACCTAATAAATTATTTTGTTAGTCTTTGAAGTGCTACATGACTGCTTTTTTGTTTTGAAGTGTAAATAAAATAATAATTAATGTTGCTTTTTTAGCATTAAAGGAAATTAAAATTAATGAAGAAATAGGTTTCCTATTTTTCCTAAGATAACAAGAACAATATTGTGCAAGACAAAATCTCTATCTTCTCACAGAGACAATAATTTGGTAGTGTTTCCGAGCACTGGAGTAATGGGGAGTGGGGTATTCGCATTTTCAGGACTCATCACTCAGAGCTAGCGGGCTAGCTCTTTTTATAGCCTAGACCGTTAACTCATTATAGCAGATGAGTTTTGTGACCATGATCTAAAATGAGGGTGTGGAATAATGCTAAATTTGAGGTAAGACTGTTCTCCATCTTGTAACAAACTAGTCCCAGGAGATGCACATGACACAGTGTATATCCAAGTCTGTATTGTGATTACAGTTGGATTTGCTTTGTCTTTTGTGTAGGGAGGTTGGCTCCTTTTACAGCATAACTTACCAGTTAAGTCTTTTGACAGCTATGTAGTTTCTTTGGTCAAGACCAGTGTTCCCAATAAATTGAGCACTTGGACAGTTGCCCAGAAAAGATTCAGGTGCCGTCCAGTTGATTAGCAGAGCATCCACAGCCAACAGTACGTATTTCTACTGTGGTGCACATCTGCTCATGCCTTGGTGCACATAACAAAATTTATTTTGCCCCAGGGATGGGAAAAATAAGAGGGAAGACTGATGAAGACTGGATCCCATGAAGGGTATTAATGCATTCGTTCAGTGCATGCATTGGAAACCAGTATGATCTGGTGGTTAACGTTGGAGCAAGTTCCATTTGTTCACTATCATACGGTGGTTAAGACCCTCAAGCATTGTGTGCTTTGGTTTACAGAATTTCTAAAATGGAGCTAATACTATCGACCCAGCTTTCAATATTTTGAGATAATTAAATGAAAGGTACAATATGAGTTCCTCTTCAGTTTGTTAGACTTGCCTCCCTTCTTCCCCAGCATTCACAGCAATGCTTTTCCAAGCACATTGTCATGCATTTATGCAACACCGTCCATAGTTCAGTCATTTTAGGATTCAACTGCATCTGCGGGTGGGATTCTGCTGCGTGTGTTCTTTTTCTGGATACTGTTGGTGGTTCTGACATTCCTTTTGCTCTCCTATCACAGTACACATCAAGTTCTTCTGGTGGTGAGAGCTCCTGTGAAGAAGGGAGAATGAGGAGGCCAACCCAGTTGAGACCCTTCCATGCTAGAAATGTAGTTGACCCAGACTTCCCTATTCTGCACTTATCAAGTGATCCTGATTATTCCTCCAGCAGCGAACAGTCCTGTGACACAGTGATATATGTTGGTCCCAATGGCACAGCCCTCTCTGATAAGGAGCTGACAGATAATGAAGGCCCCCCTGATTTTGTCCCTATAGTTCCTTCGCTACAGAAAACCAAAACTGAGGGCAAACTGGAGGAAGTGAATGAGACAGACTCCAGCACATCCGAGAGAGACTGCCTGAAGTGCAACACCTTTGCTGAGCTTCAGGAGAGGCTGGACTGTATTGACGGCAGTGAGGAGAGTAACAAATTTCCATTTGAAGAGCTGCCTGTTCAAGTTAGCACGGAGCAAATGTGTAAATGCCCCATGCCAAGCCAAGTGGCAGGTCTTGGTCACTTATCAGCATCAGAGAAGGAAGATGCCGCAGCTGACTGTCAGCCACCTGAGAAGGAAGTCAGAGAAAATACAAATGCAGCAACCAGCAAAATTCAGAGAAATCACTCTCCTGCCCCTTCTGGAGCACTCACTAACATTTCAACTCCTCCTTCTCCTAGGAGTGTGCCTGGCAGCTCTAGCAGCCAGGTGATGAGCTCTTCCCAGTTGTCCCACAGCACAAGCCTGCAGAGCAGCAGAGAGAGTCTCAACACCTGTGGCTTTGTAGAAGGCAAACCTAGGCCAATGGGTTCACCCCGGCTCGGCATAGCAAGTCTCTCCAAGACATCCGAGTACAAACCACCAACTTCTCCCTCCCAGAGGTGCAAGGTTTACACTCAGAAAGGGGTATTGCCCAGCTCTGCACCATCACCTCTGAGCAAGGACTCTGGAATGGTGTCCAGCGAATCTTTGCCACAGCCAGATATCCGGACCCCTCCAGTGGGAATGAGTCCTCAGATCTTGAAAAAGTCATTATCCTCCAGCAGTGGGGATTTTGGAGAGACCATTCTTGATGAAGAGCAGGAACCAAATATTTTACCAGAGTCAAAGAAGGAGATTCTGAGTGCCACCATGGTCACTGTGCAGCAACCACTAGAGCTAAATGGAGAGGATGAGCTGGTGTTCACTCTAGTAGAAGAACTAACCATTAGTGGAGTCCTCGAGAATGGACGCCCAACCAGCATCATCAGCTTTAACAGCGACTGTTCTGTTCAGGCTTTGGCCTCTGGGTCTAGGCCTGTTAGCATTATCAGTAGCATTAGCGAAGACCTCGAGTGTTACTCCACTGCAGCTCCTGTTTCTGAAGTCAGCATAACACAGTTCGTGTCTCTTCCAAAATTGGGACAGGATGACAAAACCCAGGATGTCAGCAGCAAGCGCTCATCCATTAGCTCATGGCTGAGTGAAATGAGCACAGGGAGTGATGGGGACCAGTCCTGCCACAGTTTCATAGCCCAGGCATGCTATGGCCATGGTGAGGCAATGGCAGAGCCCCCTGTCTCTGATTTTGCTGGTGCCCTACAGAATACGAGCATGATTTCTACAAATGACAAGCAAAATCCAGCGACTGACAATGTGCTCGTGCTGTCAGACATAGGGGAGGAAACTTTCAGTAAAGTCCCACCCCTCAAGGGTTGCAAAATATCAGCTGTGGGGAAAACAACTGTCACAATCTCAAACTCAGCAAGTCTAAGCAGCTGTGAAGGCTACCTCCCAATGAAGACCAACATTACTGTTTATCCGTGTATTGCTGTTAGTCCCTTTAAGGTGCAAGAGAATGACAAGGCCACATCAGCAGTGATTTCAGCTGCTAAAGTTGCTCAGCCTCATGATGAGAAAGAGTCTGGTGTTAGGAAGGATATCACATTTGAAGACCCGTGGCTAAAGAGGGAAGATGATGTGAAAAAAGACAGCTCTGGTGCCGGCGATGGGCCAGGGCTGGATACTGCAGTTGGTCCAGCCAAGCCTGAGCAGAACAAGAAACAGAACTCAGCTGATAGATTTAGTAGCAGCAGCGGGGAGACCTCTAGCTCCCCTGGAGCCGATCCTCTGAAGAGGATTGTGGATGGTTGTGAGATGGCACTTCCAAGTTCTGCCACCCAGAGCCCTGTTCATTCAGGTGAGGCTTTGAAGAATAGCAGTCTCCCTAAGGCATTCCACAAGGTCAGCATGCAGGAGGAAGTTGATGGTGTCCTCTGTTACTGTGCTACTGAAAACAATGGAATGAGTTCTCCTACTCTTTCCCCATCTTGTAAGGCAGCCCTGGAGAGGAGAATCGCTTCTCCCAAGCACAGTGTTCTCACTCGCCCCAAAGGAACTCCTCCGTTGCCTCCTGTGCGAAAGTCAAGCTTGGATCAGAAAAACAGGGCCAGCCCTCAGCATGGTGCTTGTAGCAGCAGCTCTAGCAGTCCACCCAACCAACCAGTGTCTTTTCCAGCTTGCTTTCCTGATGAGCTGAATGGGAAGCAGAAAGGCTCCAGCACTGATACCAGTAGCAATAGCAGCAGCAAGTTATTTAGTGCCAAACTTGAACAGCTGGCCAGCAGGACCAATTCCCTGGGCAGGTCCACCGGCAGCCACTATGAATGTTTGTCGTTGGAAAGGGCAGAAAGCCTGTCTTCAGTAAGCTCCAAAATGAGTCCTGGAAAAGATACCACCATGCCCAGGGCTGGGAGGAGCCTCAGCCGCAGTGCAGTGTCCTCGCCAACAAACTCCAGCATATCCCAGTCGGCAGGTGCCTCCCCGAAGGCCAGCCAATCTAAGATATCTGCAGTGAGCAAGCTCCTTTTGGCAAGTCCCAAGGCCCGAAGCTTATCTGCTTCCACCACCAAAACATTAAGCTTTTCTACCAAGTCTCTGCCTCAGTCTGTGGGACAGAGTTCAAGCGTACCTCCCAATGGGAAGAACATGTCCTGGTCAACTCAGTCCCTCAGCAGGAACAGAGGGTCTGGTCTTGCTTCAAAACTGCCCCTCAGAGCTGTCAATGGACGGATTTCAGAACTACTCCAAGGGAGCACAAGTGCCAGAGGTTTACCGTTGCGTGGAAACTCTGACACAGATGAGCGAGGGGGCCTTCATGGAGATGAGAAACCAAATGTTCATATGCTGCCTTCACCTTACAGCAAAATCACCCCTCCGCGGAAGCCTCACCGCTGCAGCAGTGGGCATGGAAGTGACAACAGTAGCGTTCTGAGTGGGGAGCTGCCACCAGCCATGGGGAAAACCGCCCTATTCTACCACAGTGGGGGAAGCAGTGGTTATGAGAGTATGATGAGAGACAGCGAAGCAACAGGGAGTGCTTCCTCAGCACAAGACTCTATGAGTGAGAACAGCAGCTCCGTCAACGGGAGGTGCCGAAGTCTCAAAAATCAAAAGAAACGCTCAAACACAGGTATGTTTGCCGTTTTGTGTGGGTGAAAGGTTGACCACTAGGCTAGAGGGGTGTCTAGGTCAATGGCAGAGCATGTGTTTAATGTGGGTGTTTGGAATAGAGTAATTCTAATGACAGGCCCTTGAGCTGTGAATTTCTTAGGTTTAGTCACTTACGAAGCCTACTCAAGTCCACGTGAAATTTATGAAGACATTTTCCTTGCAATAGCTTTGGTATAAAGGATTTCTTTCGAGCTTCTGTTATTGCATCCTTTTCCTTAAAATGGGGCAACTTTTTTAAAGGCAACTATTTTCAAATATTTAGGGATGCAGGCGTTTTATGCCATTAAAGTCACAAAAAGACCCCATGCAAGGTTATTATATGTAATATATATTGCAATGGATCCCCAGCAGCGCTGAAACAATCATTCAGGAAGAACTCTGCTAGAAAAAGCTCTTTTCCAACATGTCGTCAAGCTGGGAAACAAACTCTCCACTCTTTCTGTGAACCCTATCCAATAACTACACTCCAGTCATAATGGTGAGTAGCCAGGTGAGGAAAATTGATATATGTCGTGAGGGCAAGAACTAAGGCTGGTTGTGAGCTTGGAGTGTTGGAGGTGTGTGAGTGAAGCTGCATCAGTGTCACTAAGAAGAGCCAGCAGCTGTGTAAGTTACAGGACGGCAAAGAGGAGAAAGAAACTGTAGGACTGATGTAGTGGAGAAAGGTGCAATAAATAAAATATGTAGTGTATATGCTGGGAGGCTGTCTGGATGATATGAGATATTTTCTTGAGATCTGGCTGAAGAAACCCAGAACCCTCTCACACTGGAAGTGTAGGATAGGGGATAGTGCTGGAAGTTAGGTGGCAAAAGAATGACTGTGAGGAGTAGGGCCTGCCTCATTTTTTGTCATTTTTATTTCGTTTCCTCTTTCATCAGTATGATCATGGGGCAGGGCGAATAGGGGCTGCAACTTGCCAATAACAGTCCTGGGAGATGTGTGTGCGGGGAGGGCCTTCCGTTCACATTGTGACTGTGGAAGCAGGTCAGGGCACTACTGCACAGTTTTGTTTCTTGACAGCAGGGTGGAGGGTGAGAGCCTTGTTGCTCACTTCATAATTAGCCATTACTTGGGTCCTCAACTGCACCAGCTCTGCCGCTGAAGTGTTTGCTACAAGGTGGCTGAAAGTGATGCCAGTGATGATAAACATGGAGAACGGAGGGAAGGATGGTTTGTGGGGCTTAGGTTGTTCGATTGCTCCAGCACTAGGTACGGCAGACGCAGTGGGAGGAAGGCCGTGTTTGCTAACAGAGGCAGGTTTGCAGCCCTTGTTATTTGCTCTGTAGACTTTATTTGGGACTTCTCTCAGGGAACATAAAGCATTATCTGACAGCTTCCAACTGCTTAGGTCATATGCAAAGGTTAGTGGCTAATGAAATTGACAGCAGGACTAGTACGGAGCTTCCCTCAGCAAGGCCATGCACTTCTGCAGAACCTAAGCTTTGTGGTCTTGCTATGTGTGTAGCGAGACCATGGTGCCTCAGCTGCTGCTGCTGAGAGCTATCCAGTCCTCAGGCAGAGTGAAAACTGATCTGATTCTTTCATCTTTTATGCCAGACTTGAAGTCCGTCAGGGCTTTTGACTGCCTTCCGAACGACTGATCTTGCCCTTTACTTCACTGTGTGGGTTAGGGTCTTTTTGCCCTGGCACCGTTGTCACCTTTTGCTCAGATGAGTCACTGTCACTAATGGTCCCCTATCTGGGGCACGCAGTTTCCAGTGGAGCATCCTCATCTCTGGAAGCTGTCTTCCTCTAGTAATCCAAGAGAGTTTGAGCATGTTGACACCTTCAGAGTTCTTTCAAAGCTCCTTCGTTTACTCAGGCATTTGACTGGTGGCCGTGTGGAAAGGGTATGTGTGCTATTTTTAATGACTTAATTTTGAGTTTGACTGTATAGTCGGTGCACCACTTTTCATATTGTTCTGAGTGAGATGGGTCTAGTAATTTTGACCCATTTTAAAATTGAAAAATAAATTCAGTGTCTCTGTACATTTCTCCTCATTGAACATTTACTTGGCAACTAACAAATCTATAGCTTCCTTACAAACCAAGGCCTCTTTGCACTTGGCCCTGCAGCAGTGAAGCCATAATTCTATGATTGGTGGTAGCACAATCTTTCACGTCAACAGATTTATGATGTCATAAAATAGGATTATGACTTCAGTGCAGTATCAAGATGAAAGAAAGGCCAGGATTAAAGGCGAACAATGTTATGATGAACATACATATATACATTTTTATAATAGGACAGAAACCAGACTGGCTTGGCATATTTTTTCTTACATAAATATCCTCTTCTTCTAGCTTTGTACTAGTCTGAAACAGCTCTGTCAAGGAATATTTTTACAGGAAAAAACATCATACAAAGCATGCAGCTCTTCATGCGTGGATATTATTTTAAAGCATGGTGTCATGAGCACTGGACCCTTTTAGATTTGCTGTCAAAGATCCCCTGTGCTATAATGGATGCAGTGGTATAGATATGCTCATTTCAGGTCAGGGGACCTTGTCCACTTTATTTATGATTATTATTAACAGAAAGGCTGGTTGTCAGACATAATCAACATGAATCTACAGAAAGCCCCTTTAAGAGAAGCCATAAAGAGCCATTGAGGGAATCACCAGCAGTCTTGTCAGATTCCAAAATTACTTATGAAGCTCTGACATACTGGAGAGATGGAATTTGTTTTGGATTTTGTTTTTTTTTTAAACATTCTAAAGTGCATTACTTCTACATAGTTAGGCATTGGTTGTTACGGCCTAGGTATCCAAGATACAGCTTTTGAAGATAAAACCAGTTCACAAGCTGTAGTATTAGCCTTGGTTTGAATCTAAGTATGTGTGTGTTCTGTAGGAAACCTAGCATTGTATCTGCTTTATAAACGCTCACAAACCTTCTTCCTTTATGTTCTCCCAGTCTCTCTTCAAACTGAAATATGGCATGATTACATCATCAAGCCAATAAATCTTCTTCCCTGAATAGTAACAGAGAGGTAGTGGTGTTAGTCTGTATCCCAACAGAACAAAAAAGCAGTTACATGGCACTTTAAAGACTAACACAATAATTTATTAGGTTTGCCCCACTAAAGTTCGTCACCTAATAAATTATTTTGTTAGTCATTAAAGTGCTACATGACTGCTTTTTTTGTTTTCTTCCCTGAAGTTAATAGATTGGTTTAATAACTTGTCCAGTTTTTCTATCATTTAACACTGGCCAGTATCTTATTACTCTGAAATGATTGCTTATGGCAGAGCAGTATTTTTATTATACCTACATTTAGCACAGATCGGGGCAGTACATTTTCAAAGAACTGCACCGATGTTGTTTAATCCACCAGTGATATAAGCATTACATTAAGGTCTCAGAGTACACGAACTCAGACTGCGCGACCCCGCTCTTACGCGTCTGACCCTGACCCCACCCCCCAGCGCAATTTAAACCACCTGCAAGCGGCTCTGGTTCAAGCCTCCCCTGCTGCCCCACATGGCTCCAGCACAAGCCCCCTGCCAGCTCACAAGCTTCCTGCTTGCCTGCCCACCTGCCCCGTGCAGCTCCGATGCGACCCCCCTGCTGGCTCACAAGCTGCCCACCCACCCCATGTGGCTCTGGCGTGACCTCCCCCCCGCCAGCTCGCAAGCTACGCACCCCGCGCCGCTGCAGTGCCACCCCCCCACTGGCTCACAAGCTGCATGCCCGCCCACTTGCCCTCCCCCCACCCCGCGCAGCTCTGGTGCGACCCGCCCCACCAGCTCACAAGCTGCTCCCACACCCACCTGCCCCCCTGCCCTGCACGGCTCCGGTGTGACCTCCCCACTGGCTCCCCACCCAGGCACAGCTCTGGTTCCTGCTCAACTCCTACCCCCACAGCCCAGCTCACCACCTGAGCTTAACTCCACCCCTCACCCCCCTGCATCCCTAACCCACCCCAGGCTTAGCTCCCCGCTGCCTGCCTCCCACAGCCCCATCCCACCGCCAGGCTTAACCCTCCCTAACTGCCTCCCTCAGCCTTGTACTTACCTTTCAGCTGCTTCCCTGGCTGCAGAACATGTGTTCTGCCGGGGAAATAGCCAGACCCCCAACTTGTGCGAAATCCGGGTTTACACGAGAGTGCGCGGAACGGAACCCTCGCGTACTCTGAGATCTTCCTGTACTAGAATCCCCTTTTCACTAATGGGGAAAAGAAGGCTGGAAGAGGTTCAAGGAAAATAAGGCTAACTGGTTCAAGGCCTCAAGACCACCACCCCCTCCAAGATGCTAGCTAACCAGACCCAGATTACATCTCAGGCAGCCTTGGTTCTTAGCTTCAAGCTCAGTTGACCACATCTCCTCTAATTAAGGCCACTGCCCTTTAGAGCAGCATAGCAGAAGGTTTGATTTGCAACTGTCTGTCACCTACCCGCTCCACCCCGTAGCATCCACGCAGTTCTTTGTTCTCCGGAGTCTTCCTTCCTTTAACCTCTCCTGGCTAAGAGTGAATGGGCCCCTCAGTCACTTTCCTCCAACTGGGAGGATGTCATTAGGCAGCACTGAAAGCTGGTGATGCCTGAAAGTCTGGAGGCAAACCCAACCCACACACCCACCCACACACCGAGGATTAGGGAAAGACTTCTCCAGGCCCTGGGAAATGTGTGTATGGGGGTCTTGGCTCCAGGCCCCTTGCAAGGAATAGGGTCCTCAGGAGGAAGGGGTGGGGCTAAGAGAAGCCAGCCCTCAGCACCATCCAGACTGCCATGGCAATTTAAAGGGCCTGGGGCTCTACCAACCCTTGCTGCCATAGTAGCAGCCTGGAGCCCCAGGGCCCTTTAAAAGCGCCAGGGCAACTGCCCCCTTCACCCCTTCCTGTTTGTGGTCCTGGACACACACACACACAGGCCGAGAGGCAGTTTAGGCACATGAAAAACTCTATTGCCTGACCCCACTCTGCTGACTGGGGTCCCTCCCCTTGGACAGCACTTAGCACAGTGAGGTACTGGTGGATAACGAGGCTCCTGAACACTCCAGTAATACAAATAAATAATAGTACGTTAGTCCTGATTCTCACACACACAGTAGGCTATAAAACAGCTGCTTCCAGACTCTTTCAGCCCAAAGTGCTAAGGCTGCGTCTGAACGCCAGCCTCGTGTATGTCTATGGTGCAGTGCTTCTCCTGTTCAGCAGTGTGCCCGTGTCACAAAGAAAGGCAAACCGTCAGCTAACAGTGAACATTTAAAATAACAGAAGGGGGATTTCAAAAGATCACAGCATTGGTCTAACCCTATACCCTTAAAGTCACTGTTAAAAGCCGGCTGCTTTTGTGGCTCTTTTGTGTTACCAAGAAGCAAACACCCTTTGGCAATATCTCGACAGTATTTCCGGAGCGCTCACGTTATGGGGCTGCCCTGGTGGGGAAGTGAACCGGGCGCCAGAGAGGGAATTTTTTTTTTTTTTTGTTCTTCCAGTGACTCACGGTGTCTCTCTGAACGACTCCTTTAACGTCGCTGTTCCTCAGTTTCCCCATGATAAAAGTGGATGATTCTTGGTCAACTTTGGACAAAGCACTGGGATTCATGAAAGAATGTCACATACACATTAATCTCTGTTGTGTTTTTGCATTACATAGCAGTATGTTAGCATCTGAAGACCAGGGGACCAAATTCAGTCTGTGCGTAAGCAGGCACGGCTCCCACTGACATCACTCTCACAGCTGTATGTAGCCCACTCACCTTAGAAATCCACCTTTTTAGGCATCTGAAAAACATTACTTCTAACCCCAGGCAGCACTGAGGTAAAGAAGGAATACCATCCAGGCCTGTAATTAGATTTATACTGTATAGCACGTCTTTACTTGACCTCTCATACAAGGTACATGAATGCCTTGGGTTTTTTCCTGTGTTTTGTTTATTGGTTCCTGGTACCTGCCTCCTACGGTGTTTCTACACTGGCAGAGTCTATAATGAGCTCTTTCATAGGGCTAATAGCACAGGGGAACGTTTGGTTCAATTTGTAACCAGGCAAAAGTTTTCTTATAGACAAGTATCAGCGAGGTAGCCGTGTTAGTCTGTAGCTTCGAGAACAACAAGAAGTCCTGTGGCCCCTTATAGACTAACAGATATTTTGGAGCATAAGCTTTCATGGGCAAAGACCTGCTTCATCAGATCTGACAAAGCGGGTCTTTGCCCACGAAAGCTTATGCTCCAAAATATCTGTTGGTCGATAAGGTGCCACAGGACTTCTTGGTGTTTTTTCTTATAGAAACCACCAAGCTCTTCTTCTGGAGTTCCTCTCCTCCTTTCTGGACCTAGGTTGGGTGCATAACAGAATTTCATGTCCATGTTTTATATGGCTAGATCAAAGGCCTTTGGCGTGTCTGTGACTAATTACCACTGGCAGTGCTAGTTCAGGGTTTCCTGTTTTGAGGAGTATGTGTGTGTTTATGTTTCTGTTTCTCTCTAGTTCCATTGTTTTAAAAGGGGACCTAGTTGCTTTACAGAAAAACACTGAAAAGTAACTGGAATCTGAGCTTGCCAATTTGCACAAGCATGTGAATTGGGGCTTGTTTCATCAGGGGAACATACTTGGGTCTTTAGGATCTGGGCTTTAAGGTCAAGGAGGACGCAGAGCAGTGAGTTAGAGGCAAGCAATGCCTGCCACTAACTGCCTTCTGCTGGCATGGGACAGGCTGTCTTGTCGGTGGGAAAGATCATGTCTCAGGCATGAGAAGAGGAGAAGTGTCCAGCCAGGGAGGAGGGAGATTGTCTCCAGGTGGTCTGGCTGGGAAGAAGCTACTCTTTTTTGGGCCTTCAAGTCTGGTCAGGCTGGGTCTGTTTAGCCTTAATCTGTATTGTGTGTCAGTGGTCATTAAAAGCAAGCAGCTAAGAAATCTCGATTAAGAGCACACCTCCCCCTCTTCTGAATGAAGCACGCACACATTGGGGAAGGACCCAAGCTGCAAAATCCAGACTTTCCTAAAGTGTAAAGCAGTGTTGGAGCCTTTACAACACAAGGCCCCAGTAACAATTGGAATTACAGCTGAACTGTCTCAGCATCGAAAGCAGATTGGTTGGATGCAGGGAACTGCTTTAGGCCTCTGTTTCCAGTCACAGCTTGCCTGACAAATCCAGAACATAATTTCATTTTAATTTTTGTTTTATATCAGGAACCTTTCTGGAGTGTAGGTAATTAAAGCTTTTCACAGGTATGTTTTATGGATGGCGCAGTAAAATTTTCATGACTTCTGGCAGCTCTTCCTTTGTGCACCCCCAAGAATAGAGGAAATTACTACATGGCTATAAACATTGTCATAAAAAGACGTGACAATAATTATGCATTATTATAATCTCTTTGCATCACGTCCTACCGAAATAACTCTATGTTTTTCTGCGGTCAGAGATCTTTGGAAGGATGGGGCTTCAGAGGTTCCATAAACTCCAGATCTGAACACCCCTAAACTCTTACTAACTGTCCAATCTATTTGTCAATGAAAATAGTAGAAAATACCAGGTCTGATTGGATCTGGGGCCAGCAAATAAGTTGGATCCAGCTCAGAGCTGCTCCTGATATCAGACAGCACTGTAACAGGCTCTTAGCAATGATGGTGAAACACAAAGTCTGAGCTTTTCTTGTTGCATTCAAGTGAAAAGGAATTCCATTCACATTGTTTGGAAGTACAAAAGATCCCTGGCACCAAAAAGCCAAAGGGCATTTCTGACCCTTGCAGCTTAACTCCTCCACATCCACAACTAACGATAAGGATAACGACGATAATTCACATGCTGGGTTATCCCCTACCATGGCTGGTACCAGTAAGAGTTATAAAGGGGAATGAATCACTGTGTGTTGTTGACCCCCCTGCTTTTGAATGCTGACTGGATTGCAGACGGGGGTGAGGGGTCCCAGCCACAATTATATTTTGTTGTTGTTGTTCATTAAAACAAGAGCATTGATTTTTCCTAGGCCAAATGCAGCCGTTTCATACCGCAGATCCCTGTGTTGAAAGGTTTCACCGTAATCATTTTTAACACGCTTGACTACCACGTGCTTTGGCTGTACTGACGTAGGAATGATTTAGTAGGGGGAATGGCGGCACGCTGTTGTGAACTGGGAAGTCTCCTCGTAGCGCACACGATTGAGTCAGGCACTGTTCGGCAAGCGTCCATAACTACCTGCTGCCTGTGTTGGCACAGTGGAATGGCTCTGCTGCTGTCCTGTCTGGATCTGCTGCTGCCATAGCTGCGTCCCCAGTCCTTGGCTGGATGAGCAAATGACTGGTGAATCTATTTGCAGGGAAAGCACAAAGCTAGGGCAATAAAGATGGGGTCATCTCCATATAAACAGTGTAGTGAAACTGACAAGTGCACACGGAGCCAAAGGCAAGCCACCAGATAAAGATTTAAAATGGCACGGTCACTGTTCTGCTACCAGTATGTGGATGCTGAACACTGCATCTGAGAGACCTACAACTTCCTGGGACTTCTCCCGCGACCCACAGTACATGTCAACCTGCCAGGCTAAACAAAGTGCTCCATCCCGATTTTGTTCACCGGCTCTGCGCTTTTTGCCCGAGATGGGCTTACGAAAGGAAGTGGTGGCTTGAGGGGTGTGCTCAGGAAAGAGTGAGGAGCAGTGGGAAATTGACAGACCCAAATTGTTAAGAGTTCCTTGAATCAATGCTAATTTCACGTGCATGCAGTGTCTCTGTGCAGGGGTACATGTATGTGAGGATAACTGCATTTCTACCTATCAGTCAAGGGTAAATTCCAGACTCATTCATACCTTGTTCATTCCTACTGGCTTTTATAGATTGTAAGTCAGGGTAGACTGTGGCTCTAAATATTTTGCACGGTTAGGTATTGGGGCCAAAGGGGAGAAATACACTTAAGATCATCATTTCAAATTTATCTTTGTTTCAGAATCAAATATTAATTTGTTACATTTCATTCTGAATTATTCCAGCTCAGTTTCTTTACCTTTATTTAACCCAGGGTAATGGGTTGGGAAAGTGCAAGATGGGATGGGAAGCAGTGTGGTGACTTGGTCATTAATGCAGCCTCTTTTGTGCTTTACAATGTCTCTTTCTGAAATTTGTCCCCAAAACATTTGGGGAGAATTCTCCACACTGCATTCTCACATGCACGCCACCCGACTAAGGTGCACTGGTATCATTGAGAGGAGGGCCAAGAGCTGTGTAGGTTGCAGGACGAAAGCTAAAGCTCCGCAAAGGGGAGAAACAGACCGTAGAACTCCCACGAGGAAAGGATGCAATAAAATAAATGATGGGGAAGGTCAAAGAAAAAAGGAGAAGGCAATCCAGTCATGGGCAACTGCCTGCAAGGGCATGTCCCACAGGAAGCAGGCGTGAGAGGAGAAATCAGTTTTTTGTTTTTTGTTTTTTTTTTCCTCAGACAATGAAAGCTGAAGCCCAGTTGCTAGAATGTGGGGAACAGCAGGGAGAATGGTGCACTGTCTTCACAAATAAAAACCTGAAGTGACACTAAAAGCCAGTGCTCTTTCAACTGGGAGGAAAGTACTCCCTGAAAACAATGCAGGAGAACAAATTGTGGGTGTTGGGATTTGCTGTCCTACTTAGCGTGAGGATGCTAAATCTCTTCCAGGTCAGTTATGTGGTTTGTTCTCCAGAAGAATGCTGAGCCAGAAGGCCTGTAGATGAAGGCAATTGTTCTTCTAGCAGCTCACGTAGTAATGAATGGCTCCTGCTCTGCATCCTTCCAGTTTCCACATCTGTGAGGTCATGGTACATAGAGTTAGGATTTTGTGTTCTATGCATTGCTCCTGGTTACTGTGCGTGTGAGTTCAGCAGCAGGCTGCCGCAAAGGGAACATGCTTTCTGCTCCTCATGGAGATTTTACTTGTTTTACCTTTATCTGAGAGAATTTTTTAGTTTGGACTGTCATTTGCCCATAGAAAGCAATCTAAGGGGAGCCACATTGAGACCCCCATCATGTAAGGAAATCCCATTATCTTTTAGAATTTCAGGCACACGAGGAACATTTCACTAGCTCCACTGACTTCAGTTCAATGTTTCAGATGGTTCAAGTTATGCTCAGATACCTATTTGAATGGGGATCCTTTGTCTGTGATAACAAAAAGACAATGCTTCTTTGGGCCGGTACTTGTCAGTACTGAGTACCGGCAACTTGGCAGCCCTGACCGTGGGATTTTTTGGGGTGAGGGAAGAGGGTTGCAGAGCTGGCTCAGAACCAGCTTTTTTTTTTTTTTTTTTTTTTTTTTTTTTTTTTTTTTTAAAAAAAAGCCTGCTTAAAGGTGACATCTTCTCCCCACTGAGCTTCACTGAAGAGTTCATTTGACTTATCACTTGAGTGTTATGTCTAAATGAGTCCCAGACACATGCAAAATGTCTTAACTCCATTGTGGGGGGCTTTTAAATCAACTGGTCCTCTAAGGGAAACTGATCAGCTGCCACTCCAATCACTCTGTGCAGCTCAGATTGTTGTTTTGCACCATGGCTGCTCTCACTCCAGCTAGAGGAACTTGAAAAGAGTTTCAAATAACAAGCAGTCTTGTAGCACCTTAGAGACTAACCAGTGAATTAGGTCATGAGCTTTCGTGGCCTTGTCGTGGCACTAAAAGCAGTACATACTGCAGTAACTAACACACACGAGCTATCCTGAGCTAAAGCAGCTGAGGGCAGCACTATTTCCTGTGTTTGTGTGTGATAAAAGTGACGTGCCTGGCCTTCACTGTGTGCTTTGCCATGGGACAGTTCACATACATTACCCTGAGGTAAAAAAGGCATCTCTTTTAGGTGTGAAGACAAGGTCCTAGGGCATGGCTTCCGGTACGGCGCTATATTGGCACAGCCGCATCATCACAGTGCTTTAGTGAAGATATTCCGGTGCCAATGGGAAAGCTTCTCCTGTTGGTGTAGTTACTCTGCCTCCCTGAGAGGCGGTAGGAAGAGCCCCCTCCATTGACATAGTGTGTGCACAGGGATTAGGTCAGCGTAACTGTTGTTCAGGGGTGTGGATTTTTCACACCTCTGTGTGATGTAGTTGTAGTGATCTAGCACTGTAATGCAGATGTGGTCTTTAATTCTGATGCAGAAGAAAACATTCCAGAAACAACAGGCTGTACTGGACCTTAACGCTGCAACTGAAACCACTGTTACTGGTTTGGCAGAGGATTCAGCACTCTGGATTTCTTTTGCACTAAGATGAGGCATTTACTTCTGTCTGTTTGGTAACAGAAAACAAACGATTCCCTTTTACATCAGTAGAGGGTCAGCTGGGCTGAACAGATTGCTGGTGCATGGTGTGTGTTAGTGAGTACCCACAACCCCGTGGTGGAGGGGATGAGAATGGATAGAGGTTTGCGAGTCCTGCCAAGCTTTCAGGCTGAACCCTTTGTACGCAACGTGCCAGAGAGCAGAGGCGTGGTGGATTGTACGCTGCTACAAAGCACTTCATTAATTGTATAGTAAAGATTTATGAGCTCCCAGGCCCATAGCATGCACCTTCAAACCAGGTATTTTTAAGAAAAAAAATCTATTTGTTTGAATGATTCAGTCCTTGTCTTTGTGTATTATTGTGGATGGGCAAGCTGTCACCTGCTCTGCAGCATTCATCCAAAACTGCTGCTTTGCATGGATCTCCTTACCCAGCCCATTGAATGCAAAATCTGATAAACCCCAGAGATGTAAGTGGAGGCACTAGAGACAGCAAGAATTCCTGTCACGATGCAGACTGTACCCAGGCTAATAAGCAGCTTTATTCATCAATGCATATTTAAAATTGATTTGGTTCCATTCAGCTGCACTACAAACATGCAGGAATTGTTTCGTTTGATTTTTCCCCGCTGCACGCCAAAAAGCAAAGCTGCGTCGCCCCAAGTCAATAAAAAGAGTGAAGAGCATTGACCCTTCCCTCCATACCTCCATCTTGCAGCCAGATCAGCTCAGGTGATCTCAAATCTATGCTGAGCCACATTTCCTTCTGAAGGCCTCCATGCAGATATCAGGGGCCAGCCACTTAGATCCATTGTGTCTACCAGTGCTTGCTTAATGTCTCGACAGAACAAGGACTGGACAGCCAGATTATTGCAATAATCCTCTGGCAGCCAAGGCAGGAACCCTGACTAGAAAAACATAATGAGCTCATATTTACTTGCTCTGCTTCTGCCGCTGTCATCCATCCTGCCTGTCCACCCTGTGATGGTCACCAAGAGCCAAGGCCTAATGTATGAACCCATGGAAACCTTTGAACCATATGATTCCTTTTTCACACCGGATCTTCCCCGCACTGCCAGATGAGCCCCTGGTCCTGTCCTCAAAGCAGTGTGACTCACGAGTAACTCCATAGAATTCAGAGTGTTTACACAACTATAAGTGACATTAAAATCAGGAACTGAATCTTCAAAGGGAAGCATGTCCCACCACCCATGAGATGAACCCAAATCTGCACCAGTTACATAAAATAAAGGTATTGTTAAACAAAGGTGCTCTGGACAAAATAAAAAAAAATCAAAATATTTTGTACAGAGTCAACACTTTTGGTTGTGTTTGAATCCTTGTGGCACTGAAAAGATCTTATAAGCACAATTAACACATTTTCCTCTCTGACAAAAAACTATGCATGCATTAACACACAGGTTCCATGCAAAACTCACTGGGTGAAATTCTTTGGGTTGTACTATGCAGGAAATCAGCCCAGATGAGCATAATTGTCTCCCAGGAAGTGCTACGTGCCTTGCATGATCAGTCTCCATTAGTTTTAAAACCAATTTAATCAATGTGGACCGGGTTGAGTCAGGAGAAAAATTAGCACCACTTGTGCTCCAATGAGGGTGATATTCCTTTAAGCTGAAAGGCCAGTCTTTTGTTATTTTACAACTGATTTCTTATAACCTTAAAGTGGCAGGAGCTTGATGGAGTAGCTGCCATGGTACGTTTCTAAATGCATAGATAAAGACCTCAGTGTTTTAATTCCACCACACTTTGGCAAGCTGCTGGTACTTGCTCGGCTGGTCTCTCACTTGGACTGTCTCTGTTTGGGGCCATTGGACCAAAGCTACCCTGAGCTTCACAACTTAGTCTTGTCATTTCATGACGACTGTGCTGCATTTTCCCTTGTCAGACCATTGCCACATTTACCTGTGCCATCTGGTCAGTTCTTGAGGGATCTTGCGTCGTCATCTGTCACCTGTCGATTTTATTTTTGATGCAGCTTCGTCTAGGGCCTGAGCCAAAGCCTGTTGAAGTTAATGGAAAGATGCCCACTGAGTTCTTTTGAGTTTGGATCAGAACAAGGGTCACTGTTGCTTCCTGATCTCCTTTCGGCTTCACTGGTTCCTGTACGCTAGATTGCCGGGCGAGGGCTCAGCTGCTGGTCCAGCGTTTAGGAGTCAGAGAAGTGCCAGTCTGAAATCTGAAACCACTTGGCAAAAAGTTAACCTAGCATGGTTGTGGAACCTCCATTGCTGGGGATATTTAAGAGCAGGTTAGCTAGGCACCTGTCAGAGATGGTCTTGATGATGCTTGGTTCTGCCATGGGGCAGAGGACTGGACTCAATGGCCTCTTGAGGTCCCTTCCAGTTCAACTGTTCTATGATTCTGCATGGGACTCAGCCGAAGGGTCTGATTCTTCTGGACTTTGCTCCGCTCTCTTTTCTGGGTCAGTAACTTTATTGCTATGGTAAGGGCTTTGTCTTTGTGTTACATTGCTGTCAGGTTGAATATGGTGGTTCAGGCTGTTGTACACTTTCAAAACAGGAGCTCCCCTCCTCTACACTTCTCCTGTCTCCAAGGGGCTCCTCTCCCACTCCCCAAGGGGTTCCCCTTACCTTGGCAAGCGGCTACCAGGCTCCCTGCTGGAGCCACCCAGGTGGAGAAGGGCTCCTGCCTTTCCCCACTGCCACCCGGGTTACGAGAGTTCAAGCCGCTGCTGCCTGGCTGCCCAGCAGGGAGGATAGAAGTGGCACCAGCACTTGTGGTGCTGTCTCCCACTCTCTCTGGCCACCTCAGCTGCATGCGGGCGTCTCACCTGCCCACATGCAGGATGAGGAGACAAAAGTGTCTGTGCTGCAAGTTAGAGAGTGAGTGGGGAGGAGTCAGCAACCTCCTCATGCAGGCTGGATTCACTGGAACCCCTCGGTCTCAGTAGGCCGGATCAGAGCGTCCAGGAGGCTGGATCCAGGTTGTGGGGCGGGGTTCCTCACCCCTGCTCTACGGCTTATACCAGTTCATCAGACACAAACGGGACTCTTTTGCTCATCTACCTGCTTCTACACTGGGGCTTGCTAGGTCCCCAGGGTCAGTTGCTTGTGTGCATGTAAGAGACCTAGAATCTCCTAGCAACATAGCTATGCCAGCAAAAATGTTAAGTGAAGACCAGGCCTGAGTGTGTGGATTGAATGGTGAAGGAGGGAAGGTTGTGTCCTTACTGAGGCAGGCAGCCAGAGGAGATTGATTAGCGTGCAATGACTGAGATCAGGGAAGCAGTGTAAATTGAGCAATGAGGGGGAAAACCCACAACACATCTGGAACAAAGGAACTGCCATACTGAATCAGATTCACGGTCTGTCTTGGCCACTGTCCTGCCTCTGACATGGGCCAGCTACTACAAAGAGAGATATGAGACGTCCTGAAGCGGGCAGTTGTCCAGAGAGAGTTTCTTTCTACCCCCTTGCTTAGAAGTTTGCTTGTGCCCAGAATCCTGATGGTTCATTTTTAGAGTAGCTACCTCATTCTCCCAGGATCCTGAAGACAAGAGCATTACAGCATTAGTGATCAGGTAATTAAAAAATGGCTCTGCAGTGGGGTGGGGAAGCAGAAATACGGTTGCACCGGCAACTTTACTTTTGACAAGTCTAGTAATCTGTGTGCTTCATTTTAAAATTTCCTTGCTATAGTAGTTGTATGGAGAAATATTCTCAATTGGGATGATCTGGGGTGCCAGGTGGTTGTTTCAGATTTAGAAGTTCTGTAGACAAACCACAGGTTTGTCACAGGGAAGATGAAGAAAGGGAGAAATTATGTCATTGGTGTTTTTATAAGTATTAGTTTCAGACCTTCAGCCCCTAACTCAGTGGGGCAGCGCATGTTTGTTTGCCTATTTTTCTGCCTGGCGTGGAAACGTTAGTGGAAAAATCAGACAGAATTCTGTTGTTTGCACATGCAAATCCTGGAAAGTTAATAGATTTTAGCTTTTACACAAGCACCACCTTGGCAGTAGTTTGGTAGATATTTACACTGAACTTAAAACGAATTCTGTTCTTGAGGTTCATCTAAATGATTTGATCTTGGTTTAAAATAAAACTTGTGCGTGATTATGCTGTATCGCTCCCCTGCTGGCACCAGGCTGTGTCCTGGCAGCCAACAATGCCAGGATATGGTTTCATTCAGGCTGGCTGGCTGGCTGCTACTCTCCCCTCCCCCCAGCCTCTCCTGGAAGAATACTGCAGTAGCTGTCACATAGAAAATAAACCAACCATGGTCTCTTCCTCCCCTCCCCTCCCCCCACAACTGCATCTGTCACTTTTAATGTATTAAGCCAAGAAGAAAAATATAACTGATTTTTTTCTCTGCTGGTATAAATCTATTTCCCATCACCCTATGCACCCATTTCTTCTGCCATTAGGTTAGCACCTTGGCTACAGTAATTAGTAATACAGTAGCGGCTTTCCACACTGCATCAGCTTTAGTTACTGGCCCTTTTTCTAAAACTCATCAACCATTGCACAGACCTCACCAGCAGCAGTGCTACTACTAGAGAGCGTGTGCAGGGAATGTCTGGTGTTTTAACCACTATGCCCTCCAGCCATGCACTATTGATTACTGCTGTGCCATTCCTACCAATGCTGCAGCTGCAGTATGCGAGTGCCTCCGTGAACGAGTTTTTGGAAACATTCTAGCTTAGACGCTAGGGTGGTGCTAACCAAGTTAGACCACACCTGCTGCAGCCATAGTTCTGTGCTTGTGTCCTTAACCACTGCTTACAGAAGTGCTTTATCCCCTAACCAGCATCTAGTGGTGTACTAATGCAGGGGGAGAGTTTTCAAAGGCACAGGTGGTGATTGGGCACCTATCTCCCATTGACGTTTAATGGCTGTTGACACAAAGGACAGCATCAGCAGCCATTTGAATTTGTCCCCCAAAGTGATTTAGATTTTCAGTAGTAAGGGCAGGCTATGGCACAGGGTGGCTCGTGTGGGTCCCAGAAAAGAAAAATCAATCCACACTACTCAAGGGAACCCCCTGGTAAAAACCACACTAGAACACGTTAGGCCAGTTTTACCAACACACCCTGCCTCTGCTGCAAGCCCACCAGCACGGGGGTAACTGTATGCATTAATAAAGCACAGAAGTGTTTGCAAACTGGGGCCTTCCTGTGCTCAGGGTCTTTGTAACTTGGTGCTCTATGGCCAGAGGTAAGTGAACCCAAGCTGGCATGGCTTGGGGGGTTCCCTCCTTGGCTGCTCGTTATTTAAGAGAGTTGACCATATCACGTGGGTGTAGGAGTCTCTTTTGGGGGAGTAGACTTGAAAGGCATTAACTAGGATAACTTGACCATTCATGCCCTCTTTAGGTTCGCAACGACG
Organism: Carettochelys insculpta; assembly: GCF_033958435.1. Taxonomy (NCBI): domain Eukaryota; kingdom Metazoa; phylum Chordata; order Testudines; family Carettochelyidae; genus Carettochelys; species Carettochelys insculpta. Next base: position 66,641,653 of record NC_134139.1, on the reverse strand, counting down.
ACGACTCATCCCAGCCTTGTCACTTGATACAGCCTCCCCGGTAAGGAAACCTGTCAACAGCCCAGGGGTCCGTTGGGTAGATGGCCCACTGTGCAGTGCTCAGAGGGCGATGGGTGAACCCTTTGAGATCAAAGTCTATGAGATAGATGATGTGGAGAGACTCCAAAGGCGCCGAGGAGGGGACAGCAAGGTGAGTGCACCTAAAAAAGACTGATTCCCATTTCCAGCTGAAAGGCCTCATTCTGAAAGCAACTTCTGAGGTACGCTCTGCATGTCACAAGATCAGGTCCCAAATCAACCAAATTTGAAGTTTATGGATAAGTATAGCTGCACACCAAGCTGGAGTTTGGCATCAGAAACTTCCATGTATGCATGTCACATGCTCAATGAGCCTTGTCCTCTTGATTGACCGCTGTGCATTGCCACCATCTCTGCTTGAGAGAATGGGTGACTGTGGCTTTGCTCATTCAGCTTTTGTGGATCAGAGAGGGTTGAATTTGCTCTCACCTGACAGCGTCCCAAGCTCATCCCTTCCACCTATTAAAAAGCATCTGGAAATTCCAAGTGCCACATCCTCAGCAGGTGCACACAGATGACGGGGCTACTACATGTCAACCATGCTCTCTCTCTCGACCTTTGTTTATCACCCTCCCCACCATTTTTTATTGATGTCACATCAGTTGGCTTTTTTATTGTTGTTTCATAATGGTTTAAATTGTACATTATTTTAAATTGCTCTTCAGCACCCTACATACCGGCACACTTCAAAAATACAAGTATTAATTAACCTTATTGGCATTGGTCAAAAATGCAGGTGTGTTCACAAAACTGTTTCCATTTTTGTTAAACATATTTGAGATTTTATTTTCTCCAACTTTCTTATTTACAATAGACTTGCAACATTGTATCTATTACTTATGTAGCATGTGGAGATGTGTGGTGCTTTAATACAGCTGGAGATGGATTTCCTATTCTGAGGAAATCCGGGTGTACACACCCGCCCCCGCCTCAAAAAAGCCTTCTAGTGAAGTGATATGTAGCAACATTTTTATCTGCATTAATTTGGATTTCAAGACGTTGCCAATTATTAATAAATGCTTGTCACTATTATTAGCTTTTGCTGCTCTGTCTGTATATTCTAACCTGCCTTGTGATGAATAAAAACCAAACCAATGAAACAAAAAGTGAATCCATCTGTTATTCTGGGCATGTTAAGTGTCATTGTTATTGATTAGCTTGACTTGAGCACTTTTCTTTCGCTTTTTACCTAGTTTTTCCCATTGTCTGTTTTTCTTCTCCCCCACCCTCTTCCTGGTTGGCAGGAGCTGATCTGTTTCAATGCCAAACTGAAAATTCTAGAGCATCGTCAGCAGAGGATTGCTGAGGTCAGAGCCAAGTACGAGTGGTTAATGAGGGAACTGGAGGTGACCAAACAGTACCTGATGCTGGATCCAAATAAATGGCTTAGTGAATGTAAGGACTTTGTTTTATCACTGTATTCATAAGCGCTCTTGGTTTATTTAATTGAGGGAAGCAGAAAGGTGAGCCAGTGTGTTTGTAAACTAAAGTGAACTGACATGACCTAGGGGCCAGGGTTAGACTGACTGTATTTCTAGAACTATTCCTGCATAATTCCTATTAAGTGTTGACACTAGAGCTGAACAACCCTATTCACCCAGGAGCTGAATACTGGAATGGTACAGCATTGTAGTGGTGAATATTGCGACTGCCAGTTTCACGCTCATGAGTTTCAGTCCACAGCTCCAGAAAATGAGATTTTTTTTTTTCAAAATTCTTTTTTTTTTTTGGATTCAGATGTATGGCTGATTGTATGTATAATAATTTGTCTCTTGACTCTAATGGAATTGCACCCAGAATTAACGAGATCTATTACAGCTAGAAAGAGCTAAAGTTCACAGAGAATTCACTAACCTAGCCTCAGACTAGGACATAAATAAATAAAAAACAAAAGCCCAGAAAGAGAAAAGAATTTCAGTGAATTTGAAAAACTGCACATTGCCAGACTGAAGAGTGATGCTCAGGTTTTCTCTACACTGACAACTTGCATCAGCACAACTCTAGGTCAGTCAGGTGTGAGAAAAGTCAGACCCTCTTGCGAACTGGCAAAGCTGACAAGATTCACCAGTGGAGACATAGCTGTGCTGACAGGAGGGCTCCTGTCAAAGTCTCTTAGGTTCCTTGTGTTGGCATATGCCTAGGGACCTAGGCCGACAAAGATACACCGACATAGTCTTTGTAGTATAGATGTAGCTTCAGACACGCAAGGGGAGCTGTGCCTGTTTGTGTCTATAGATGTGCGTATTTTAAACAACTGAATCCAGTTTTATTTGGGATAACTGCTGATTGTGAATGCTGCAAGCCAGTGGGACCTCAGTTGTAGTAGTTGCTTTTAACAGTTCTATTTTACCCTTTGTCAAGCACGGCAGGTAACTTTACTACAGAAGTTGCAGTGTCCGGACAAAGGGAGGCTTGTGAGAGTTGCAGAAATTACCTAGGACAGTTTGACAGGTGCCCACTGGACTTTTGTCCAGATCAACATTCATGTCTTCATTTGCACCATTCCTTCTGTTTTTCAATGTGAGAACAAGGCAACATTGCAGACTCCTCAACGCTGCAGACTCCAGGCCTTAGGAGTGCTGTTTAAGGTGATGTAGATTACCCAGATTCCCTTGGATCTACTTATGTCACACCACCGCTGTGTAAGGGAATTCAAGTTCTCTTAATTTTTGTGCTCAGGAGCCATAATATTTTGTGAGTTAAGTTAGCCTTCCTTTAATACATGCTTTCCAACATGTTAGACTTGCTTCCCAATGGGGAAAAGTGGTGTAAGTAGATCTAAGGGATTCAAAGCATAAGGGAGTGGAAGATCCCCAAATCCAGCACTTAGTTGATGTGGAAAGTGAAAAGCACCCTTTCACGTCACCCGCCAGTCCATGGAACATACTAACAGCAAACGCTGTGGTTGTGAGGGTATTTATTTGGTGATGGGGGCGGGGCGCGGGGAGAGCATGTGGCCCTCTGAAGATGAAGTATAATAACCGTAGTCAGTGAGTCTGGAGTGGCTGGGCGAGCATGACCTTGGATGAAGGAACTGCTGTTAATATTTAATATGCCACTCTGCTATCTTAGTGCTCACTGAATGTGAAATACAACTTTCAATGACATAAAAAATCTAGTGTTGCTAATGTACACAATAGAGGTGCGCTCAAAGGCTTGCGTCAGGCCCAGCGCTCCCAGTAATCTATGCTGGTTTTGAACACTGGCCCCCATTAGTTTATTTCCTTTCTCACAGTTGACCTGGAGCAGGCATTTGAGTTGGATTCCCTGGAGTATTTGGAGGCCCTGGAGGGCGTGACTGAGCGTCTGGAAAACCGTGTCAACTTCTGCAAGGCCCACCTCATGATGATCACCTGCTTTGACATCACTTCCAGGCGTCGATAGAGGAATGGCCTCAAACTACTACCCTTCCCCCTCTTCTTGCTCCTTTTGAACAGCACCCCAAAGACAACAGAATGAAGATGAAGGTTGGTGTCAAGTTTTGACTGTGTGAGAGAAGAGATTTTCTTTAAAAACACCGAAGACTAGTAGGAGAAAAAAAAGTATGTGGCAAATGCAACAGCGCTGAGCTGTAAGGGTGTCAATTTCCCTAGCCTGAAAGAGCACTTTTAAGGACATGTTTGTAAATAAGGACTGCTGGCTGAAGTGACATCTTCCCCGTGTTAGCTAAGGGAGGGGAAGGGGTGGTTGTAAGATGGACTGTGTTTCAGACCTTCATGAAAAAAATTACACAAAAAGAACTATTTAAGTGCCTTGCAAATCTTTATTATCCAAACGTTTATGTTCATACTTTCTTGTGTACATATGGTGCTAGTCGAAAAAGTAAAAGGAAACAAAATCAAACATTTTTGAAATGTATTTGCAGCTTGGTTTTTTTTTCCCTCTTGGTGTTTTCTCCTATTTCAGACTTGCTGTTTCTAAGTAACTTGTGTTTGTAGAGATATTTCCTAATCAGTACAGCATATGAATAAATGTTAGCCGTCTTTTCTCGTTACTGGGGTAAGGCCACTCAAAGAGAACATTACCTCTCCCACATGGTTCTTAAACGGTTTCTGGAAGTGAGTGAAGTTAGTTTGCACACTCTTGCTCTTAGTATTTTACCTGGTAAAGAGCACTGTGACTCTTACTGTTGGTGGAGTCTTACATGGTACTACGGAAGAGGAGAAAGAACACTACTGCAAAGCAATTATTGCAATATGTATTTCAACGCCATGGGCTCTCCTTTTTGATATATTCTTAGCCTTGTACTGGTGATGTCAGCATCATGGTTGAAGAGACACTTTCTTCTCCTCTCCCAATTTCTAAATACTTTCTGGAAATTACATTGAAAGGTTCTCATGCTTACAGTCCAAAAAACTGATTTTTTTCAGGTTAGTGTTCGGGGTCATATCTGGTGACCTTTAACTTGAGCACATCTGGAGTTACCATGATTTTAACACCTTTTTTTTTTCCCAGCATGGTTCACATCTATGGCTATACCTGAGGGGAACATGCACAACTCATTTGTAATTGCGCAAGAAACAAACACACATTATAAATGACTGGGCATAGCAGTTCAGGCAGGAGGCGTGTGTCACTTTCTATGCCACATTAAGGGCCAAAGCCTAATGCCCATGGGACTATGATTTTGCGCTAAGTGCACAGCAGATGTGGTTATCCAGCTATGCGTGCGAGCACACATATATCACTAACTGTAAGTGGGAAGAAATGCTGTTGTGTTTGTTTCAGTACATAGAATGAGTATTTGCATTTACTAAGGATTTCCATGGGGAGGAATATTTATTTTGTAACCTAGTGAATTACTTGGCACACAGTCATTTTTGTTTATTGAAATAAGTGTGTACACATAAATTCTGCTCTTAGTTACACCTGAAAAACCCTGTAGTTGTCCTTCAAGTTATCTCGGAGAAAATGACAGAATATTCCAATAAGCCTGTTTAGAAACACAGTCACAGTCTATCTCTAAATAGGTATAATGCCGCCTATAAAGCATTATTAGTGTATTACCTGTGGGCACTCTGCTGGTCGCAGAGCTGGGGCACACAGCCGACTGTTCCTCCCCACATTGATGGGTGGGGTGAAGTTCCCATTGACTTCAGCGATGCAGGTTTAGATGCTGATTCTGCAGAGAATTCCATACAAAGAGATCTTTGTGCAGAGCCCCACTGAAGGAGCTTCACATAGGCCTCAAGGTACATCTGCAGAGAGGTCTTTGGGCCTCAGGATGTCTCCTACGTGGTGGGCTTGGTGCTGCGTACCAAAGCTCTCCATTTGCAATGCATCAGGCAGGCAAACTGATGGCAATTGGCCAGGGTCAGCAACCCATGGCATGGGTGCCAAGAGGGGTACCTAGGCCAATTTTCATCGGCACACGAGGCAGGAGCACAGCCCCATCCCCACCTTCCCCATCCAGCCAGGCGCTTGCTGAAAGCCATGCTGCCTGTGGATTAACAAAAAAACAGCTAATGCTACCAACCACCACCTAAATGGTAAAGCTCTGCATCTTCATTTATTTATTAATGAAGCTGTTGTAAGGAGGAGGAGTAGTGACTTTCGAAAGTATCACCGGGACTTGGATGTACACAGAGGTCAAAAGGGCAAAGGGCTGCCTCTGATAGGTTGCTGACCCCTGCGCTAGGCCAAGGCTTAATAAAACACAAAGAACCAATTAACCTGGATTTTAATGTGTGCACCTATGAAAGCTCAGCTAGCCTGTTTGTCGTATCACTGTAGCTTTATGCATTTGTTTGAACTTTGCTCATCAGACACAAAGCAGGGCCTCACGGGGAAGCAGAATTATGCCTCAGTTGAAATTAAGCTGGGTGATGTATTTGCACACAATAATGTTAACAAACTACAGGCAGCTAATCAAGAGAAAGCAGTATGTTAAAAGCAAGCAAATACTGGCTGCAAACAAAGTGGTAGGTTGGTGAATAGTAAACACTGCGAACATGTTAATACCTGACTTGGTGACTACTGTACTTCTGGTCCCCAAACAGCTCATTTTTGCAACCCATGTGCTTCTGTAAATCATTTTTCAGCCTTTGCTTGTGAAAAATAGCCATACTGGTCACCTGCAACAAGTAGCAGTGATCATGAAAGTTAATGGTCTTGAACACTATGGCTGTAAGTTTAGTAGTGTTACAGCTGCAGAGTCTGCCATTACAACGGTCTCCCATTTAGTTAACATGTTTGCAGTACTGCAGCAATGTAGGATATGAGGGAGCCAAGGGTGCAAGCCCAAGTTCTGTTAGTAAACAAAGTGAGCTTCATTAGTAACAATGGGCTAAATTCATCCTTTGTGGCACTCCAGTGAAGTCCATGCAGTTACAGCAAGGATGAAGTTGGCCTATTTGCTGAGTGTAATCACAGTGGTTATACATATTCTACTTACGATAAGCAGATTTAGCTAATGAGGATTAACAATGCCACCACATATCAGCATTACGTACTACAGTATAGTCATTTTTTTAGCATATATGGGGGTCTGCTTCAGATCTACAACTGTACTTTTGAGAAATGCAATAGGGGTGTGGAAGTGAAAATCGGCCACAATTTTACTTCTAAGTGCCAGCATTTCTGCCTGGGTGAAAATAGGTTGTTGTTTGGGAATTTACTTGCCTTTATTTTTATAGTTCATCTCTCATTGTGTGACACAAAATGGATCTTTCAGACATATTTATTACCTTGTTACTGAAAGACCACAATTCATAAAAGAGCCAACATTTCCACAAGCCATACCTTGGAAATCCTACACTTTTTACCAGGTGACAACATAAATTCAACTCTTACCTTGCTTTTAAAAGACAAGAGGAAGTACCTTACTTATCCAAGTGTAACTTAATAGAATGCCAGGATGTGCATGCAGGAACATAATGTCAAATGAATAGAACGAAAAGCTGCAAGAAGCATATCTTGGATCTCACGATGTTTCACTGTAGCAGTGGTTGCTGTAAAGTGAACGTTCTGTAAGCACGAATGGGAGGTGGTCAGATGTCTCAGTGAAGCATGAAAGAGACATCAGGGTATGGGTTTGCATTGCACTGGCTGTCCCTGGGACTGGAGGAAGAGGATTTGAGACACCTATTCCTTGACTACCTCCTTATTTATGTGATAGTGGACCAGGGCTTTTCTTTGTTAAATAAAAACATGAACTGAAAATATCAGACTTTGTGGAAGCCTGGAACTGATCTGACGTGAACATGGACACCTCAGCTGCTGCCCCGCCCCGCCCCCACCACGGGCCATAATAGACCTAGTATAAATGGAAATCTAACTAGGAGACAATTTTATAGAAGGTTGGAGCGAGCACTTTAGCTACTAGGGTGCACAGCAAAGATTATGGAAAAGGCTGTATTTTTAAATACTGCATTCAGCTGTGTGCACCCTAAAGGATTACTTGAAGGACAGGTAAGCAAAAACCAGCACTAGCTCTGTCCTTTTTAAAAGCAACATTGTAATTATAATGGGCCTGAATCACTTCTTGCCTGCTCAGGTCTGAGGGAAAGGCAATGCCATTTAAAAAAAATATATCACCAGAATTACAGCTGTGCAACAATTGGTTAAGGAGACTTTTCGACCCTGTGTAGTTGCCTCACGTGCCACTGACTTACTGCACTGTCAGGTATGGCCAGCGAAGGGCGTTGGCTTTTTTCCCCCTCAAGACACAGCCTGATCTTGCAAAGAGACTATGGCAGAAAACAACGCTGTAAATCTTGCCTGTAATCACTCAACCCTCTGTACAGCATTCCGCTAACTTCCAACTATAAAAATGGTCTAGGATTAAGACCTGCAACAGTGGTGATATTTTCCTATGGCCATACTGCAAAAGAGGTGTATTAAAGGCTCATAAAAGTCTTTATTTCCCGCCGCCCCCCCCCCCCAAGTCGCTGCATGGGCTTATAGCTGCGCCACTAAGGCGGTGTGCAGGTAGAATGCTCATGGCACAAGAGACTATCCAGCATCTTTCATTAATATTTAGTCCATAACACGGTTTATTCAAAAACTAACACCTGAAACCTGCAACTTGCATGCCATGAAGACCACAGATCACTTTACAAATGGGTCTGACTGAGCATGTTTCTTTATTATATTATTGCTTTTAGCTTATTTTAAAAAAAAAAAAAGCACAACCAGGAGGCCTGAGAGAGACAGTCTGGAGCATGGGAGAATAAAGATTTTCTTGCCTATGTGTTCACAAATGGCAAAGACGTCCAGTATGCACTTCACCATAAGGAATACACCACTCATGAACAAGGCTGCCCGGCCCTCTGGTGACAGAATGGAAGTTTTGGAAACAGGGCTGCCCAGAGAACTGGAAGCCCTCTCTGCCAACACACCTGTCTACATGGGCATGCTTGTCAACAAACCACTGTTGACAGAGGCAGTATACCTAAGCAGGGAGTGGTATCACACTGCTGACTGAACAGTTGAGGGTTGTCAACAAACTCTCAACAGGGCTCTTTAACCATGTAGATGCTCAGCAAGTGTCCTTAACAAAAGCCCAGTTTTGTTGACAAAGACTGCCTGTGTAGCCATAGCCTGGCTGTCTAGTCCCAATGGCTTGCCAAATAGTAAGCCTTAAGCCTCTAACTTGAAGCAGTGACTATAGTAAACAGGAGTCTTTTCAATCAGTGGTGTAGTGCTCAACCTTTCCACACTACTATACCTCCTTCAGGCAGCTGATTTGCTTTCCACCCCACCAAGTTACACCTCACTTAAAAAGTGTGTGCTCACACCCCAACATAAACCTACCGCTGTGTCACAGCACACTCACTGCACAATGGCTTACTTGTTCATGTTTACTATGACAAAAAAAAAATTGAGACCCTTGGTTTACCAGAGTTGTGGTGAGAAGGCTGGCTGGCCTTTGAAGCTGCTGACTGGATTGGGCTGCTGGACGTCATTGTCACACTGATGGAGCGGTGGGCAGCGTTCAGGTGACGAGGTAAAAATTTATCAGGGTTTGCACACGTGCCCAACCCAAATAAGATGATACCATAGCTATCATAAGCATTGTGTAATGGGGAGGGAGTAAAATGTTTATGCAGGGTGATATTTCATATAGCTGACTTTATTCTTATTAACCTCAAGCTATTTCTTAAATAAAGGGAAATAAATTTAGGGCAAAGATGCCTCGTCTGTTGAACTCAGCAGGAGTTTTGCCATCGACAGCAATATGAACAGGCCTGTAACTAAAGTAAGTTTCCAAGCAGCCACAACAAACAATGCCATGAATGATTTGGCAACCTGTGGTTAATAAGCTGTAGGCATCCTTCAGTCTGCATAGACTATGGATCGCGCCTTTTATAGTTTCAATTGAGGACTTCATTTACAGCGTCTACTGTGACACGAGAGTGACAGTCCTTGCTGCATCTCTTGCAGATGTGGTGGGTGTCTGGCAAGTCCTTAGTGTGCTTTCTGTGTGCTCGCTTCTCCTCTGCTAGCTGTCTGATCCTCATCTCGCCCTTCTGAAGGCCCTTGTGTAACCCCTGCCTCCATCTGCTGCGGTCGTCTGCTAGTTCTTCCCAGTTGTCCAGCTCCATGTCTACCTCTCTGAGGTCTCTCTTGCAGACATCTTTGTAGCGCAACTGGAGGCGTCCGGTAGGTCTTTTGCCAGAGGCTAGCTCACCATACAGGATGTCTTTTGGAATCCTTCCATCATTCATCCTGTGGACGTGGCCAAGCCAGCGGAGCCAACGCTGCCTGAGGAGGGTGTGCATGGTTGGGATTCCAGCTTGCTCATGGACAGCGGTGTTGGTCACTGTCCTCCCATGATATTCCAAGGATGCGCCTGAGGCAGCGCAAGTGGAAGAAGTTCAGCCTCTTTTCCTGGCGGGCATACAGGGGCCAAGTCTCGCTGCCATAAAGGAGGGTGCTGAGGATACAGGCTCTGTAGACTTGCATTTTGGTGTGAGTGTACAGCTTGTTGTTATTCCACACTCTCTTGCTGAGTCTGGACTGTGTATATTCCATTTATACCACAGTCCCTATGGGGAGTTATCTGCACTCCTCAAAATGCACATGCACCTAGAAAATAATAAATGAGTTTATTGACACTGTCTGGTGTTCTTTCCCCCTTCTCCAGGAAAAAAATAAAAATCACTTTTGATTTTTTAAATATATCATAGCAAAGAAACCTTTTCCAATCTAGCTCCCACTGAGATGTGGACTTCAAGCTGCTCATTCAAAGTGATAGGTGATTTTTTTTTTGAAGCAGCAGGAGTATTTGGGTGCTCTATTTTAACCTTGAAAAGGAAGTAGCCAAAGCAAAGCTAACTTCAAAACACTCCCAGAACAAACATTCTTTGCGTGGTCCTACCCAGATATTGAGCATACTTTATAATAATGGTAATAAAATGGTGCTTGAGGCAGTTTCAGCTATACCTATATTACATATATGCTGTAGATGGATGCATTCACCCAGTAGAGCATATGTGTGGGTAGGAGGGTATTACATATAACACATAAACATGCACACACATACACATACAATATGTATACATAGCTACTAACGTTTCTAAATTTTTATTCCTTCCCTTCTGGTAGCTGAAACTGCTGGTAACTAACACACACATCATATTCTATGTATGAAGGATATAATTTATTTGTAAACTCAGGATGTTCTTGTTTTATAGAGTTGCTTGTATTTTATAATTTATTTACACATCATGGTTGAAAATGCTTATCTAAGTGCTATGCATTGAAGTGTCCATTTGCTGAATCCATTTCGTTCTGTCTTTGGCTATGTTCTTTCTCATAGTGACAGTGTTATCAAAGTGGGTTGTGGAGTGGACAAGCTGATTGAAGTTATGCTGGGCCTAAAAATGGAAATCTATACAAGAGGAGGTAGCAGATGCATACTTTATTAGCTAAATTTTCTTAGAATGGAAAGGTGAAAAAGACAGCATGAGGACAAGTTAAGAATCCAGAAAGTCATAGCCATTTACAAGTTGATCGTATATGAATACATTGAGCCTTTTGCCATTAAACATGTAAAGTTTACTGGTTTGCTGGCTAAAAAATCTCTTGCCTTTTTGTGGTATATGAGGTGTGAAACATTGTCAAAATATGGTTGGAAATAATCAAAAATATAGTGGCATTAAATGTTTACTTTTAGCTTCTTGGTGCTTGTGCTTCCCAGGCCAGGAAATTGTGCTTGGAATGAAAGGCTTCTTTATGGTGCAGTGAGAGAGAGAGAGAGAGGGAGTGTGTGTGTGTGTGTGTGTGTTTTAACTCATGGGATGCTGTGATGTTATGGTCAGAGAGGAAGCAAGGAAATAAAACACCTTTCTCAACTGGTTCTACCTGCTAGGCATGCTAAGAAACAGATCCCTCACATCTAGCTTTGGAGGAACTGAAAAAAATATATATATATAACTGCTAAAAGAGGCTGAACAGTGAATAGCAGCAGAAACATGAGGCCTAGCCCCACAACCAGTACGTACCTGAGTCATTCCCTCCAGGTCAGTGTGACTTTTCAGGTAAGTAGGTAGCTAGGGGATCAGGATCCACAGGGAGCAAAGGAGAATCCAGAAGACAACCAACCAACCTCCTAACTATGTTCTTTCTGTATTGGTCATGCCAGTGTCCCTTAGGCCAAAGAGCAGCTACATGCTGTACTGTATAAGAACAAGTGTGGGTTTATTGTGCAAGCCCCCTACTCTGAGTGATGCCGGTGGCAGGTACAGCTAAATGTGTAGTGCAGATAATTAAGCACTCTCCAAAATTACCTTTAATAATAGTTACCTTTCCCTCAATGGCCTTCTGGGAAAGGGAAATGTGAGTTAGTTTTCTGGGGCAGGTTTTGAAGTACAGCCACTGGGTATTCGCTAATCCATGATGTGTGGTCCTGCACTTAGAAAAAGGTTGTTTTTTTTTAACTCTCTCTCTCTCTCTCTCTCTTTAGGGAACAGCAGCAGTCTGAGATTTGCTTAGAAACATATAAATGGTACTTTTATGAGCTGTTTAACTAGTCTGCCTTTTATAAGGCATGATATTTTTTCATTTACACTTAAATTATTTTACTAGTAAAAATCCTTTTCTGTCCCCTAGGCCTGACCTGCTTTGCGGGTGATCCCATTGCATACAGGTTGGAAACGGGAGTGTGGGGGCTAGTTTACAGAATAGTGGTGAGGGGTTGCAGCCACACATATACAAACTGTTAAGCCAGGGTGGCCATTTAGAAGCTAGATTTCAACAGTACATGAGCTGATTTGACAGAGAGGAGAAAATATTTTTATGCCCACCTGTACTTTTTGGGGGGACCCAGCCCTGACTCACCAGTACAACCACTGTCTTTGCCCTGATCCAGTGGATTTGAATGTTAATGCTTCCCCCACCATTATGGGAACTGACGCCAAAGACCCACAGTAGCGCTGAGCTGCTCTAGCAACCTAAAATGGTTACTGTATTTTTGAAAGGCCCAGCAAGTCGTCGATCTTCATTGTTGCTACCATCCAACAGTATAACTGGCAAAGAGCAAGGCGCCTAAAACAGAATCAGATGTTGTAGCATTGGTATCTCAGGCGCTATCGGTGCTTAAAAGTTCAAAGCGGCGGCGCTTTATGCCGAAAGCACGGCCACGGCAGGTGCGCTGGGAGTAAGCGCTCCCAACGCTCCACGTAAACTGCCTCCAGGAGGGGAGTAGCTCACTCTGCTGGGAGCACAGCTCCCTGTGCTGGACCCTCCCTCACGTTACAGCCCTGTAACGTGCTATGCTTGGAGGGGTGGGGGTATTTTTCACGTTCACAGACACACCCCCAAGCCAGACAGTTACAGCCCAATGAAGCACTAGAGGAGACTTAGCTCTACGCTCTATTGTGGAACAGCCATCCGGGGAGAGGGGAGAGGAAGGGAGACGTGGGAATAAAACAGGCTCCACATTGAAGAGAATTAGTTCACCATTTGCCTGTTCTAAAGCATCGACCACCTTAAGGTGAGGCTGAGTGGGAGGGGGTGAGAAAAGAAGAGTATTAGCTCTAGCTGGGTGAATGATCTCACCACTGAGCTAGAGAGCAGTGGGAGGGGGGGTGTTACGCCACCAACCCCTTGTATGTTTGCGAGCGAGGGCTGACCTCGTGTGGGTGCCCACCCCTAGGGGAATTGTCATGGCCATGGAGTCCAAGTGGTGGGCAATGTCACCCATTAGAGGAGTACAGATTAGCTGGCATGGCCCACTGCCTAGCTCAGGTGGTGCCCATGCACACAGAGAGGGTGCTAGACTGAATTTTAGCCAATGGTGTTCCAATACCTTTCAAATTTGGCCCAACCGCCCCTTTGGCCAGCTGAAGGGGTGATTGGGCTACACGGGTGCATCTGTCTGTTCCTGCAGGCCAGCGAATGGGAATCCAGCGAGCATTCAGCTGCTGGTAGCACCTGTTCATGCACTGCCTGGGTTAGGGTGACAGGCGGGAGATGTGGGGACCCTGGAGGAGGAGAAGTGATCAACCAGAATAGGATTCTACCAGCAGGGAGCAGAATTTGCCCACTCCTTGTCAAGAAATAGCTGATGTGGTGCCACTGTGAGACAGGGAGCCTAGTGGGAGCATGCCACAAAGAGGCCTAAGGGCAGCTCTGCTCACACAAGGCGGGAAGTAAAGCAGGAGGGAGGCCACTGGCAGTGAGGAATGAGCTAGCGCCTATATAGAACCAATGAGGAACAACAGCAAAGTTACCTCAACTCTCACAGCTCACCAGAAAAGCTGACGGCTGAGCATGTATCACTGTAGAGCTTTACTATGTAAAAGTGCCCCCTCCATCCCCAAAGATGGCAGTATCAGAACACTTGGAGCCAGAGGAAGAGAAGCCATCAGCTCTACATGTTCCTTGTCTGACCACAGAACTGAAATTTAATTCCTTCAGAACTAGCTGGACCAGTGTTTCATGGCTGTTGGTTCACCTGGTGAATTGAATTTCATCTCCCCTGGGCTATTTCATATGTGTGCCCATGAAAGGTGTCAGTCTGACAGCTCTGGAAGATCGCATCTGCCATCTAGCCAAGGAGAACAACAGTTTTGGTTGAAGCGGAGCATGTTTCTGTCTCACTGAAGGGCCTTGTTCATCCCCTCTAAGAGAACTTTAAGAATTCCTGTGCATTCAGCTGTTCCAGTAATGAGTCCTTAGCTGGGAACTGCTGGGCCTCAGCACATCAAGCCAGATCCACCAGAAGGGATTGGAGAGGAAGGTTCATGTTATCACTTGCTCACTCTCCCTCTCTTCCCCACACTGGAAGGTAATTTTTTGGGGCTGAAAACTTCAAATCCAGTCATGCAGCAGATTTCATGCCAGCCAACTGGCAAGCGATCATGGGCAGCTGTTTGTGTCTGGCATATGCCAGCATTTTCATTTTGGATTGCTTGGCTACCCTAGAGTAGCCAGACATGGGTATGTCTGCGTTTGTGTCTGTGTCTAATTCCCAAATGTGCTGCAGAAAGACAGCAATAAGGTGGCCTCATGCCTATGCCAAAGGAAGGTAACAAAACTTATTAATTTAAATGGGGGCAGCTTCCTGCCTCACTTTGTTCATCTCCCTTCAAATGTAGGGCAGAGGGAGCATGGAGAGAATGGGAGATTTCCTCTTTGTTTGGTTGTAAGAAAACGAGCTGCTCAGCAGTAGTTGTACTAATCAGGGCCAGAGCAGGCCCGGCAGCCCCAGGTACATTCTGTTCACTGGGACAGACAGCGCCTGTGCTGAGCTCCTAGATGCTCCTCAGTTGGACAGATGTGTGTCCATCCTAGAAGCATGACTGTGGAGAGTCTCCTGGCCACTGTTGTCTGTGGCACCCCCTTGAGAGGTTGTTGGGGAGAGCCATTTTGTGACTTGAGCCCCGTCCAAGAGGGCTCCTTCCTGGATCCATGGTAGTAAAGGACAGAGTGTGGAAGAAGCATATTATCCCCAGTCTTCAGTTCTAGATGAAGGACAATTGTGGCACTCTACAGCCCTGTTTTATTACAGATCCAGCTTGACAGACGACCCATTGTATCCTACAAGTGGCATCACAGTAGCCCAGTCGTGTTGCTGCAAACACTGTCAACACCATTTTTGCCTAATTTTTATGGATGAGCAATGAAAAGCTAACAGCTCCTATACTGGCCTGATGGTTAGTGACTCACATGATCTCAGGAGGTAGGTAGGCAGGCATGGGAAGAAATGCTTGGCTTATGAGCTCAGCCTGGTTTCCATGGGCTGGGAACAGGGATGCTGGAGTTCTAAAGGTTCTCTGTGTTGCCAGTTAAGATACTGGACCATACAGTGAAATCCCTGACAAATCTGCTGGATGTCTCTAATCCTTGCTCTTTGCATGCCTTCTAAGTTCATTGATCTCTATTGTTTCTGTTTAAAAGCCAAAAAACAATGGAGACAATTGGCAGCAGCAATCTTATTTTGGTGTCCTTCCAAAATAGCTATAATTAATGTGAAAATGGCCCAAAGTGATAGATTGTCAGAGAGGCAAATGACACTTAAAATAAAAACCTAACCCAGCAAGAACACACCCTGCTCAAGACCCAGTTATTGTTAAAAACTGGAAATACTAAAACATTTATTTCCACAGTTAAAAAGAAAAAAAAGGTCCTAAGTACCTCTTACTCTTTACAATGAAACCTCCAATGAATTGTTGAATGAATGCAGAGACTTTGGCCTTGGTTCACACCTCAGCCTTCCCATTTTTGCCTGTGGTCCATCATGGGAAATGTCTCCCGGGAAAGTAGTACTGGAGAAAGGAAGCTGGGGGTCATAGTGAATCACATGCTAAATATGAGCAAATAGTGTAACAGTGTTGGGGGAAAAAAAATCATTCTGGGACATAAAGTAGCAGGCTGTAAGGAAGATATGAGAAGTAATTCTTCTGCTCCGTACCCCTAGGTGTATGCAGAGTTCTTCCAGAGGGTACATTAATTCAGTGCCTCTCTGCCTTTTAATGAATAAAAAAATTGGACTTATTTTATGTTTTTAGTTTATCCATTTTGCACACTCATAAGTGTGATGGCAAGTTTATTGCTGATAGTCAATTTCTTCTAACCAACCAGTTACAATAATAATAATATATGGAGATACACATCTCATTGAACTGGAAGTAACCTTGGGCGGTCATTGAGTCCAGTCCCCTGCCCTTTTGACAGGACCAAGCACCCTCCCTTTTTAAAAAAAAATTATTTGCCCCAGATCGCTAAATGGCCCCCTCAAGCACTAAACTCACAACCTCGGGGTTTAGCAGGCCAATGCTCAAACTACTAAGCTCTCTCTCCCCTCTTTAAGTTGTTTAAACAAATGTGTTGCAATGATAGAAAAACCACGTGTCTGAAAATTGTAAGCAGTAGGGCTACATATCATTTTTTTAAAAGGGGTACTTTATAGAAAAAAAGGCTGAGAAACACTGACCTCTGGTCTGCATGGATTAGGTCTCACCTGGAGCATTATGTCTAGTTCTGAGCATCGCATTTCAGGAAAGACGTGGACAAACTGGAGAAAGGCAAGAGAAGAGAAACAAAAATGATTAAAGCTCAAGAACACTTGGCCAATGAGAGAAGGCTGAAACAAATGGCTTCGTGTAGTCGGGCAAGCAGAAGACTGAGGGGGGCTACTCGAGAGGTGGGCAAAATGCATCCGGCAGGCTGGAGCCTGCCTGCCTAACATTTGAATCTGCCCACCATAACCCTCTGGGCTGCTACAGCCCAGCGGGGGGTGGGGAGGGGGCTCAGGCTGCCTGCCTGCAGTGGCTCCACACTGTGGTCAAAGCTGTTGGCTGCTGGGGCAAGCACATGCACCCCTTGTGTGAGGTAGGCAGCAGGTCGCCATGTGCTGTCTGCACCCTCAACACCATCCTCACAGCACCCATGGGCTGGAAACCCAGGGGCGGTGCTTGCAGGCACCGGCAGTGTGCAGACAACTGCTGCCCCCTCCTGTGAAGGAGGATGCAGAGACATGCCTGGCCCAGCAGCTGGCCACTTTGAGCGACACATATGGCTAAGACAGGCAGGAAGCCTGCCTCACTGCCCCACTGGGAGCTGCCTACAGTAAGAGCCTCCCAAACAGAGCTTGCACCTGGCACCCGCCCTCCCACATCCCCACCCCTTCTGGGCCCAAACTCCCTCCCAGACTCTGCATCCCAACCCTGACCCCCGCTTACAGCTCCCTCCCACATTTAAACTTCCTCCCCACGTCTTCTGCACTCCAACCCCTCTTGTACTCAAACTCCATTCCACACCATGTCCCCTCCGGTAACAGAGTGCTGCCCATGACTACTTACCCAATTCTTGGGAGTGGCTCCTTGTGAAAATTACTGCCCACCCTGGGGTGCCCAATAACAGTTTTCAAGCATTTAAGCTGTTGTTACACCAAAGAGGGAGGAAAACTGTTCTGCTTCATCTCTGAAGATTGGGGCTTAAATTGCAGCAAGGGTGGTTTAGGTTGGACATCAGGAAAAACTTCCTGCCAGAGCAGTTAAGCACTGGAATACGTTGCCCAGGGAGGCTGTACAATCATTGGAGGTTTTAAAGACCAGGTTAGATGAACGCCTGTCAGGGACGGTCTAGTTCAGGGGTGGCCAAACTTTTTTCATCAGGGCCACGTGGCAATTTTTTCACGTTACGGGGGGCCAAACGCAAAATAGCCCAAAACCTGCCCCACCCACAGTCTTAACCTCTCGCAACCCCCAAATCCATGATTAACTTACCTCACACAGGAGCGCCACATGCTGCCACCCCACACCGCACCTTTGCCAGGCCGCGGCCTCCTCCTCATTGTGGCTGTGCGGCTACACACAGCACGGCAGGGGCAGCTCTTTGCCCTGCCACAGTGAAATAATGGGACTCAGGTTAATTGGTTTAATGGTTGGATCCCTCCTGCCGAACATTAAACCAATTAAATTGAGTTCTCCTCTTTCAGCGTGGCAAAGCAGGGAGCCAGAGGAAGAGTGAGCAGCAGCAGTGTCCAGAGACGCAAATGGCTCCTTAAAGAGCCACATACAGCTCAGAGCTGCCCAGCTGGCTTTTAAAATGGCGCCGCTGCCGGCTCTGCAGGCCAGATAAAAAGGCTCTTTTGGCTGGATTTTGGCCTGTGGGCCACATGTTGGCCAACATTGGTCTAGATGGTGTTTGGTCCTGCTCTGAATGCAGGGAACTGGGCTTGATGGCCTCCTCTGGTCTCTTCCAGTTCCACCATACTATGACAGGTGAATCACCCTTGCCCTGTAATCCTTTTATTTCAGTTTAGTGTGCAGGTGCTGATGGCCTCTGATTCACAGAAGGTCAAACTCAATGATCAAGTGGTCCCTTCTGGTTCTACAACCCCTGGAGATGGTTTGCCTTTTTATTCTTTTCTGAACCATACGACACGGACCCTTCATATGACCCGGATAGATGGCAATAACAATTGGAGTGTTATGTAAACAAGAGCTAGAAAATTCCCATTAATGGGTTTGAAATCTTTATAGGCTCTGACTCATAGTAGTTGCATCTACTGGATGCTGAAGGTTTCAGGCATAAAAGCTAGCAGTGGCTCAGCTCCTCCTGGTTTGTCTTGGAACAAGAATCAATTAACCCCACTGTGTGACTTGCTAGAATCTCCCTGCTCCCTCCCAGCACTCCTAGTTACACCATCTGCCAGGCTTTCAGACTGGAGGGTCCTCTTCGGTGTCTTTTGGGGCCATTAAGAAGACAGGTCCTCCATTTGCTTTGGGTGGCACCAGTGGTTCAGGTGCAATCAATGGGTCTTTAGAGGAGTCAGAAAATGGCCTGTCCCCCAACAGGCAGCAAGAGAGCCAGGAAACACTCCACCTTTGCTGCCATCAGCTAGTCTAAAATTCACAGTGCTCACGGCAGCCCGCAGGAAGGCACCATCCTTTTTGCCTTTCTCCTTCCGAGTGGGTGCCAACTATTAAGCTATTTTCTCTATAATACATCCGAAAGAAACAGATAATTGTGGAGCAATGACTGTAGCTGTCAATCTCTCCAAGAAGAAAGATGGTAAAAGGAAACACCTGGAACATCTCAAAGATCCCTGGAAAGGGGCTCCAGATGCTACTAGGGAGAGGGACAAGGAAGGGTCAGTTGAAAGTCCAAGAAGAACTCAATGGTGTGATTGGTGGAAGCGCTCCTGTTTTCATTTGAAATAAGAAGGCACCAGCCTAGCTCCATTCAACATCCTAGGAAGTGTGCTGGGGTTTTTAGGCTTGGCTGGAATTTGAACCCACTCAGATTTGGGTGATTGCACCATCTTGGCCAAATGTTTTACACAAACCACCTGTCTGGCCATCTATCCCATCCCATATTGATGCACAACACTTGCACAGCCATGACAGGGAGGTAAATCTCATTAGTCTTCTAATTTTTTTTTACCCCTACAGGGAAGTGGCAGGAAACCAGCTGTGAAATAAAACCTCAATCCAATAGCAAAGGTCAAAAACTAGAAGAATATATTTTTTCTCCAACAGGGAAGTTTGTGTAAAATTGACCCTTGGTCAAAGCTGCTTAGATTTCTTGGTAAGATGCCCCCCATAAATCCTGGGGGCTGTTATGGAGCTTTATCTTGCTAATCCTGTAAACCTTTGATCTTTAAATTACCACTATGACCCTAGAAATTCTTGCTCATGAAGGAGAGAACAAACTTCTTTGGGGGTCTAGGGTTTTCTAAGCTCTTTTTGCATTATCACTGACCACTACGGAATCCAAGACTTTCAGACAGTAAAGCCATAAAAATGCAGCACTTATCAAGTCACACAACAAGGAAAATCCTAAAGACTTTTCTCATTTTTTATTCAGTCCTTACTTAAGCAAACGTCACGCCTGAAATCAATAAGGAGCTGCACCATTCATTTTTGTTGGTCCTGCACTTTGCACATATTCAGTTACAGATACAAGAACAGCTATACCAGTGGTTTTCATCCACTAGTACCCCTGGAGGTATTACAGCAGTCTTCCAGGGGTTACAGCAACTAATTGAGATATTTGCCCAGTTTTACAACAGGCTATATAAGAAGCACTTGTGAAGTCAATGTAAAACTAAAATTTTATACAATGACTTATTTATACTGTGCTATATACTGCACATTGAAATAAGTAACCATTTATATTCCAAATTATTTCTTTTATAATTACAATGTAAAAATGAGAAAGTGAGCAGTATTTCAGAAAGAGTGGAGTGGGACAGTTTTGTAATTGTATGTCTGATTTTTGTAAGCAAAAATAATTTCCAAGTGAGCTGAAAGTTGGGGGTAAGCAAGACAAATCAGCCTCCTGAAAGAGGTACAGTATGCGAGAACGATTGAGAGCCACTGATCTACACAAACGCAAAAGACAGTGACAATGTACTATAGCAGTAAGAGCTAAGCAATAAGCCTTCAGTAAATCTATCTGGAGTAGGTATAAAGCCAGAGCTAGCTATGCAGGACAGAACTGATGTCAATTCCTTTCCTAAGACCACACTACGAAGCCCAGAGTGTAGAGAAAAGGATCACCTTGATCCAAAGTCAATTTATGAGCTTAAGAGTCTATTCTGCCCAATTGCAGTATAAAATTTCATTCCCTGACACTTGCCAAGAAGGAGCCAGCAAACTAAACAATTTTAACTGCAGAAGCAATTGTTTTCAGCATATATTTTAAGAGCCGTATTTTGTTTTTATAACCATCATTCTCTCCTTAGCTTTCCCTTCCCACCCTCACACACACAAAACAAAAATCAACATTTCATATATTTACAAGGGCAAAAGCAACGACAGTTTCAAGTGCAAAGGCACTCAGCTGGAGTTTGTTTAACTTTCGGGAATAACATCTTCTGGCAAAGCAGAAAGTGAAGAGTGCATTTAGCAAAGCTGTCACTCACTCTTAGGTGTGGAGTACTACTTCAAGTGGGAAGGAACTTGCTATTCACAAAGCATTCAGTGAAGTTCAATGCTTCAAGCACCTTTTTAATTTACTATGTGGTACAGTGTATTACTGTGTTGGATTCAGCAAACTATTTTCCCTACAGAGGTGCTAATGGAATCCATGGTGTTGTACAGACTGAAAAAAATTTCCCACTCCTTGGAGTGCCTCTGCACTGGCTTGTCAACTAGCTGAGTTTGAGCTCAGACCCTGGTAAACTGCTTTCTAACAGGGTATGCCCATGCATTGTGGGTGAAACTATGCTAGGTTAAAGCTATGTTTAAAAATCACATCTAAGGCTCCGGATCATATTCAAAAGTGAATCCATCTAGAAGAGAACTTCCAAACAGGTCTTTTGCACCCACCAGCCTCACACACTAAGCTCAGGAAACTTCAAAGGGAGTGCTTTCTGGCTCACAACAGCCAAAGCTCCTCCATGTATTCGGCATTTTCTAGTGACTGAGCAGCATACACGCCCGCCACACACAGAGAGGAAACTCTGAACTTTTGATGAGCACAAAAATTTGGAGATATCAACTATGGCAAAGCATGTGGCTCCAACCCCAAGGGAACAGCTTAAATGACCCGAATGCTTCACCATTACACTACTTCAGTTGCATGGACATTATTGAGAGTGTGATGAAATTAACCTGGCCAGTGCTCATCTAAAGATAGGCATTTTTATTAACCAGCCCTTATTGCCACTCTTAGGGTGAAGATCTATCCCTCACTGATTAACCACCCAAACAAATTCAGTCGTGCTCTGCTTCTAAAATCAGGCAACATTTCCCACAATGCTTCACTGCAAAGGAAGATGGTCCACTGGGGACTGTAAGGCACGTTTTTGACCCTCTGGAGCAATGTATGCACACCTGTTTTCAGAAGGAGGTGACTGGGGTTTTAGGACACCATTACTATCACTTCCCATCTGTCAGTGACCTCATCCAGCCAGTCACCCCAGGGAAGCGCAGCCTAACGACTAGCATCTATAGGGGGTAGCCCTTGCTTGCAGGGCAATGCAGCCTAATGACCAGCATCTAGAGAGTTAGCCCTTCCTTGCAGAGCACCATGGTCTAATGGCCAGTCTCACGGGACTGTTGCTAGAAGGAGGGGGTGGGTGGCAGCCCAAGTACACAGTCCAGGCCCACCTGCCTCCACTGGGCCCCGACTCAGGGCTTGGGCAGTGGTGGACTGGTCTACCACTAGCTCAGAGAAGAATCCCACCAAAAGACGCCGAGCTCACTCAGGTGGGAGATGCCATCTGTGTACTCTCCCTGGGTCACTTCTTACCATCTGTGGCATCAGGGTGAGCCATGAAGCTTTGGGGTCCTCCAGCTCTGCAGTGCAAGTCACTCCCCAGCGCACCACTGGCTCTGGAAGTCCATTCCAGTCTCCAGGGTCTCTGTCTTCTGCTGTCAGGGTCTGTGGCTGGTCCACCCAGGATGCTCCCGCTGCAGCTCCTCCCTCTCCAGCTTCCAGCTCAGACTGAGTTAAGTTGCTCCCTCTTAAACTAGCCCAGCACTTGAAACATATGTCCAGTATGGCTGGGGCGGGTGGGATGTCCTCTGCCCACCATATCACACCCTCCTATCTCCTCATTGAACTGCAGTGCTACGGAGTGGGTCAAAATTAGAATGCAGATCATGCCTGGTTTTTTTTCCACAAATTTTATGATAATCCCTACAGGAAACACTTAGTAAGAGGCAAAAAAATAAAATAAAATAAAATTGCTTTGTATATTCTCTCTACACTGACTTTTTAATGCTATTTTTTGCTGCCTTTGACCACAGGTTATTCAGAAATGAACAATCCTGCTTTGTAAAAGAATGACTTACTTGCAGTGTACAATATGTTTTGTTAGTGTCCAAGGGAAGATTGCAGCCCAGCAATGGCATTTTGATCACAGTTAAATGGGAGGGGTGGCCAACAAATCAGGGACTAAGAGCCATGGATAGAGTGCAAAGAGCCACATATTATATATTAATTGTTCTCTCTCTATTTAGAGAAAGAAAAATTAATATATACTACGTGGCTCAATGCCCTCCCCCTTTCCTTCCCCCTCCCCCAGAGCCAGGTACCCCCCAAGCCCCCTGCTGTAACTCAATGCTGGCAATTCAGCGGAGCCACCCGCCACCATGTGCTTCTCCCACCAAGTGCTGGGGTGTGTGAGCACAGCGGCGGATAGTACTCCTGGTGTGCGCCTCTGAGGAGGAAATGCATTTAATGGCTCAAAGAGCCGCATTCAGCTTGAGAGCCGTGGGTTAGCCACCCGTTACAGGATTTGGACGGGTTGAGAGGAGCCTAATGCCACTTGGGGATTTGCTTCCAAGAGCAGGAAGATGAAGACAAAACCCAGTGCCTCTCCTAGTAGCCTCAGTATCAACCCCTTTCCAAGAGCCTGGAGCAATTCTGAATAAGAAACTGAATAGGCGTCAGAGGTCAGATGGGCAGAGGGGAGAAACTGGATTGATAGAGAGGTGTACAAAGAAAAGCATGATGAGTAACCAATTGTGCCTTTCACTAGAGACACCCTCTGTATCAGCGCATATCCACATTCCCAAAGCACTACCACTCTCAAAGTTTCGTGCCCCACCACTAGGAATACCAGGGCTGATTCTACATAACATAGCACCTAGATCCACAAGGGGCATTCAAGGGAAGTTAGGAGCCTAAATCCCTTTGAGGGAGGCAGAGACTCTCCATCATTTTCAAAGAGCTTTGGCTCTATCTCACATTCCTGTGCAAAATGGCTGTAAAACACTGCCAGTGGATTGAGCGACCAGCCTGGGGATGAGGGCGAGGGAGAACTCAGATTTGGTAGCATTACACACACACTTGGCTCAAATAGCTAGAAGGCGAAGGAGAATCAGGGCCATTGCCTCAGCTTGTGTTTGGTCAGCCCGGGAAGCTCAGGCTGTCTGCCATCTGGCACCGCACCAACAAGGCGATTTTTGAACTGTTCAGCAAATGTCAACCAGCACGGAGGCCTGGCAGCCGAAGACAAAGGGCAGGGAAAAGAAAGTGGGGGAGGAGAGCCCCCGCTAATTTCCTCCTCACATCCCCTCTCCATTACCATCTCCCCTCCTCCCCCTGCCACGCTCTGAAGGTCAAGTGGAATTGTGACGAGGAGCCACCTGCGATTTAAAGTGCCGCTTTCCCCTCCAGCGGCACGTGAAAATGCCACCATCGTACTCATTGCCTACGGCACTTGGGAGACAGAGCCACCGGGAAAAGGCAGATGCTGCTCTATTTTTTTTCTTCATCAACACTGAAGAGTCAGCAGTGCTTAGAGACGATTGAAACAGGTAGGCAAAGGGGTCTTTGGACTCGCCACAGGAGTGGGGGAGAACATGGTCCAGCCACGCCAAACTGAGGAGAAGCATTTTGCTTTTAGCAGAGGAGCTGAACTCTGCTTCTCCCTCCCTTTGCCAGCCCGTCTTTAACCTCTGGAAGAGACCGAGCTTTGGAAGAGTGAACTGGGCTCTCTTCTGAACCACAATTCACTGGAGCTCAACAGCACTTCTGGCACGTTCTTGACCCTCTTTGTCTTTCCCCACTGCAATCTTATTAACAGGGCTAGGGAGGGTCTGTGATGAACGAGACAGACAATGGAGTATGTTTGTATAATAGGCGTAAAAGAAAGCTAATTGGCCTCCTGGGAGCGATAAAGAACTTGTTAGGTTCCTCTAGGCAAACCCTAATTATTAAGCTTGAATTATTCTTTTTCTTTGGGAGAGGAATCTCTACGGTCCTTATTAAAACCTACAAAGATCAGAATTTTGGCATTAGATTTGTCCATGCTACACACAATCCAGGCCAAATAAGGAAGTTGTACTCAGCCCCTGAAACACCATTAGGCCTCACCTAGGCGTGATCTAACTGCGTAACACCCAGCTGTTACAAGGATCAACAGGAATCATTGTGTCGGACACCTGCAGCTGGGAATATGATAGATCAGATTCTTCCCCTTAGAACCCAGTGGGGTTTTTATACTGAAGGTGAGAAAAATTCACATATTTTCAGTGTTCTCCTCGGCCCCATTCACAAAAGGTCCATCTCCAATACACAATTAACTCTGTAAAAACATACAAGAAAGAAAACAGACTCTTTCTTATTGGATGGTGTGTAAAAATTACACGTTACCACACACAGTTCTATGGTGTTTGCTGGTCCTGCTTGCAGGCTGGAACACTCTGCAGGGAAGCATGGGATCTAGCTTCCCAGAAGTCAGCCTGCAAAGGGCCAGCCGAGGATAAGCTGGGCTCCTATAGGCAGCAATCTGCTTTGTCGCTCTGGTTTTCATTCTTGTGTGTCAAAGTTGTGGATTATACAAAATAAAGCAGGGATGTTCTGCTACAACCTTCCAGAAGGCGTGCGTTGTTTTTGATCTAATGTCTCTGCCTGAATGTGGTCAGGCTCGCCAACAGGGAGCAGGGGACAGGCACAAAGGGGACAATTGCCCCGATGGCTAGTGTTTCAAAGGGGCCCCGAGCTCCCACTACCTGTGGCAGCACTGCTCTGGTTGTGTGTGGCTGTGAAGGAGTGGCGGGCAGGGGGAGGAGGGCGCCAACGCCATGGTTAGGGAAGCACTTAGCGCTGACTTCCCTAGGCTCTGCCTCTTCCATGGCACAGAGCCAGGCTCCCACCCACCCTTGCTCTGGGGCCTGCGGTGTTACCTACCAGCTCTCTGCTCTTGCTAGCTCTAACATCTGTAATATGAGTTGCTGGATTTAATGTTGTAATTGCTTTGTTTGCTTGGCACCTCTCAAAATAAATAACTTCTCATTTGTTAAGCTGGTGGCTTTGTGCTTTCTTTTTTCTCTCTTTCTTTAATGGGGCATTGTTTTGGCTTCCCCATTCACTTTGCAACAACACTCCTTGTACCTATGCTGAAAGCTCCCTGTGGTGCCCAGAACTCCTGTGGGGTTTGCTCATTGAGTGGGGTACTAGAAGAATGATTGGGCTGTGGAAGTGGGGATCGGGGAGGGGGTGCTGAACCTGGGTGGCATATGAGGGTGGCAGCTGGGAGAGCTGTTTAACCCAGCCACTGAGTCCAAGGGCACATAAGGACCACAGCTTGGCACTGCTGTGCCACCCAGTCCACTGAGTACAGGGACATGTAAGGTGTCAGCTTGTAAGTGCTGATTAACTGGTCCTCTCAGATGAGCTCTGGCAGCGTGCGTTCTTCTGAGCCCACGGTGGGAAGAGCCAAATTCTGATGACCCTGGGTTGTGCAGGATAGCTCCACTGCGAGGGAACTGGCAGAAAGGAGAGGTAAAGCTCCTTATGAACACCAGTAACACAAGCAGAACACTGGTAGAATTATTCACCTCCCCTGCTTAACCCCAAATAAATGAGCATACCCCAGAGTAACCAACAAATCTGGTAACAGCAGCCACCAACAGCTCCACTGCTTGAGGCAAATGGCACAGGAAAGGTTATCTATTCGGAAGGACAAAGACACATCAGTCAGAACAAATGGATTTCAAACGTAATTAACCTGGCCTTGGCCTGAGACAATGCGGTGCCCAAGATCAAGTCTGAGACTTGAGACTGGAAATAGAGCCCTCCGCTAGGAAAGGAGTTCCCCTTGCTTCACCCTCATCCCCTCAACAGAGCATGGAGGCTGCTGAGTGGCATTTTTTCCAACGACAAACTTAGTACCATTTTGTGTGAGCAGTAATCTCTCTTAATTTCCCATGTATTCTCTCTACTATGCCACAGAAATCTGCTCTCACATGACGGTCTGAACTGTAGGCGTAGACTGTTAAATGGAGGTATTCTGCTCAGGTATCTTCGAGGATCTTGAACACCTCAGAGGAGGCTGAATCAAGAGTGAGGCTTCAGCACCTCCTACCAGGCAAGGGAATTGCAATTCCGCTTCCCTGATGAGACACAAAAGCAGACTGGGCCGGTGTAGCTGGGGCTCAGAGGCCATTTCTACATGCTGAAATAGCTGCCTGTGTCTATGCATCACGCCTGTTGTCTCAAAAAAGTTTCCAAGATAATGGGCACATGAAGAAAGGTTGAGGGAATTGGGACTGTTCAGTCTGCAGAGGAGAAGACTAAGCGGGGACTTGATAACAGCCTTCAACTTACTGCAGGGAGGCTGGAGAGAGGCTGTTCACAGTGGTCATGGATGACAGAACATGGAACAATGGTCTCAAGGTGCGGTTGGAAAGGTCCGGGTTGAACATTAGAAAGAAGTTTTTCACTAGGAGGGTGGTGAAGCATTGGAATGGTCTACCCAGGGAAGTAGTGGAGTCTCTGTCCCTGGAGATGTTTAAGTCTTGGCTCAACAAAGTCCTGGCAGGGCTGATCTGATGGGTTTGGTTCTGCTTAGAGCAGGGGGCTGGACTCCATGGCTTTTTTAGGTCTCTTCCAGCTCTATTGTTCTATGATTCTATGATTCTATTCAAGCATGCCTGTACACCTCATCGATTGAGGAATACAGGGATGTCTCGAAATAGCACTTTATTTCAGCATGTGGCATTGTTTAGACAGCGTCATGTGGAAATAGCCTATTTTGAAATCTACTCGAAGTAAGCCACACAATTTGTGTAGCATAAATTGAGTAGTTTATTTCATGCTTCTGGTGCTGTGTAGACACAGCCAGAGTGAGCCAAACAACCTAAGCAGAACTGGGATTGGTTATGCCCTGCATGTTGAGCACTTTTCAGCTGTGACCTGTTGGATTTGCTGAACTGACGTCCATAGAAAATGAATCCCTCTAGTCACAGTTCTGGTATAGCATGGGCCAGGGCAGCAAAGGGAGCTATACAGTACGCCATTAATGTGTCTGAACTCTGATCTGCTGGTACCAGAATTTAGCAATGCAGACATTTAAAAAAAATCCACATAATGCTTCTAATTCAAGCTGCAAAAGAACTATAAGGTGATTTTGCTCAACCCACAACCAAAACAAAAAGCAGTCAAGTACCACTTTAAAGACTAGCAGAATAGTTTATTAGGTGAGCTTTCGTGGGACAGACCCACTTCTTCAGACCATAGCCAGACCAGAACAGACTCAATATTTAAGGCACAGAGAACCAAAAACAGTAAGTAAGGAGGACAAATCAGAAAAAGATAATCAAGGTGAGCAAATTATTTATCTTTTTCTGATTTGTCCTCCTTGCTTACTGTTTTTGGTTCCCTGTGCCTTAAATATTGAGTCTGTTCTGGTCTGGCTATGGTCTGAAGAAGTGGGTCTGTCCCACGAAAGCTCACCTAATAAACTATTTTGCTAGTCTTTAAATTGCTACTTGACTGCTTTTTGTTTTGATAGCGTATAGACTAGCACAGCTTCCTCTCTGTTACTAACCCACAACCAGTGAGTTTTGTCAATCAGGATATAGCTTAGGCTGTACAGAATCACAGCTTTCAACTCATTTTGTAATCAGGCTCTGTACACGGTTTTCATCCATATGCAACATTTGGTATTTGGTAAATTACCTTGGCAGCCAGCCATGGTTTTGCTCTTCCCAGAAGCCTTGTGCCTTCCTATAACGAATCTCTAACAATTATTTTGCTCAGTGACAAATCTTCTTAATCATGCTTGTGTAACTAATTCAGATGGTCTTCTATTCCCAGAGTGCATTGGCCATCATGTGGCTGATGTCAAGCCAGATGCTCTTGTGGGCCAATGAACAGGGCACTAGACTGGTGGCTCAGAGAGGTGGGCTCTAATCACAAGCTGATACTGGGTGATCAGCTGAGTAAGTTAGTTCATCTCTTTGCGCCTCATTTTCATCATCCCTAAAGTGAGGGCAAAGATACTGCCCTTTGTAAAGCACTGTGAAGTCTAACATCTCTACCTTACTGTCAGGAAATGCCACTGAACTGCTGATGGTGGATATTGTGCAGTTGTAATGGGGAGTGAATTTCACATTTCTAATTGAGGGTTCGCACTAGAAATCTGCCAACCGTTACGCTCACCCAGCCACAAAACACAACCATTCCAGCTTTTAGATGTGGCCAGTCAAAGCACTCTAAATATCAATTGTGACTACTGAGATTTCAAAGGGATACTTACTGGGCTTCTCTACACTAGCTCCCTACTTTGAAGGGAGGATGGTAAGTAGGGTGTTGAGAGATTATTAATGAAGTGCTGTGGCGCATATGCAGCACTTCATTAAGCTAACGCTCCCCCTGCGGCAACTTTGAAGTGCCAGCTCACAGGTAGTCACAAAATTTTGAGGCGTAAAGGGACTTCGAAGTACCGGTGGGTAAGCCGTGGCTACATGCGAGCCGGCACTTTGAAGTTTAACACTTCAAAGTTGCCGCAGGGGAGAATTAGCTTAATGAAGTGCTGTATATACCGTGCAGCACTTCATTAATAATATCTAGACACCTTACTTACCATGCTCCCTTCAATGTAGGGAGCTAGTGTAGACAAGTCCATGGCAATCTGTGGCTAGCCCACAGGATGCCACATGTTAGCAGGAAACACACACATGCAAACAAAACATTTGTGCAAATTGCCATCTCTTCACAGACAATTTTTCATTACAATAAATGGCCACTTTCAGTGGGTACATTAACTTCCTGCAAATAGTTCTCTGAGCTCTCTTGGGCAGTATGGCTCTGACAAAGATTTACATGCACATATGGTTGTAAACATATTTATAATCTTGTTCCTTTTTTTTTTTCCTTTTTTTCTTTTTTGACAATGGGAGGTACCTTCAGGGCCTAGTTGTACATGCATTTGGGGCCATTCACAAGCTATCCCTAAGTGATTTCATAGAAATCATAGAGATTCCTAGAACTGCAAGGGATCTCAGGGGGTAACTGAGTCCAGCCCCGACCTAAGATCACATAAAATCTGTGGCAGAGATGGGACCAGAACTCAGAATTCCACATTCTATGCTTTCACCAGAAGGCCATCCCTTCCTTCCCACGTGCATGTGGAAAATTATTTCTGAATTCAGTGTAAATCTTCTGACTGGGCACAACCTCCATCAAAACTGGCCTATGCTCATTAAGAATGTCCCACTTACAAGAAACTCATGCAAATAAATTGTTGTGGGAAATACCCTTTGTATTTCGTATATGGCTTTAAAATAAGCAAAGTAAAAAAGCATCACAAAGTTGCAAAGAAGCTGGCTTTTCAGCAAAGCATCCATCATAGAAGGAGAATACAGTAAACAATGAGTGGAAAACTGAGAAATGTTTTGCTAGGGGAAAAAAAAGCAATTTGCAATAATTAAATACTGTGCACGTAACTAGGTTGCAGACAACAGCAGGCATCACATTTCAATCCCTACAGCAACTGCTTAGAGCTGAGGCAGTCCATCTGGGTCTCTCAAGCATACTCCCTGCAAACAGAGTGCTTGGGCGGTCAGGTGCCTCCCAGCTGATTAGCAGAGCATCCACAGTGGGCAGCGTGCATTTCTATTGGTGGAGCACATATGCACATGGCTGAGTGCACATAACAAAAAATTATTCTGCCCATGGATGGAAAAAAACAAAGGGAACACTGCTCTCGAGCTACATGTAGAAGGGAAGGGCTTGTTTTTTAAAGTAAGAATACCACTGGCCCATGAGCAGAGCTAATCCTTTTGAGGACCTGAATCAAAAGCACGGCACTGCTCTGAAAAACGCAATGCATTTTAAAGCATAAGTCATCTGCTGACGAAATTAGACATTTCCTTCAATTGCAGTCAATCACTCTTGACCAAAGCCGTAACACGCCCCTATGTTCCCTATGTGCTGCTGCCATATAACCTCCGAACATATCAGTTCAGTGACTTTGTACTCCCTTAACTGCCCTCCAATATCACTGCGCCAGCCCTCCCCTATGGAATGCTGCCAAGTCAGATTCAACCCAACATTTAGTTTTAAACCTTAAAGTGACAAGAAATATTTTTTTTGCTTTGGAAAAGATTCTGAAGCACCTTGGTTGCTGGAGTAAGGAAGTGTGCTCTCCAGTCTGCTTCCTTCATGAAGCCCTCTGTCCCCCAACAAATTTGGCTTGGGAAATTGCCTTGGCCTGCAAATCACATTTATTCTGCAGTCAAGAGAGACTGTTTCTACAGAGACTTCTAAATATCACAGCTGCTCAGGCTGGAGTACACCAAAGACCTAAGGTATCAGTGGCACACCCGCTGTGCTGCTTACTCAGGCAAGCACTACAAGTGCTTCAGCAGCTAGGGCTTGTTGGCGCTAGCCTGCTGAGTCCCAGTAACCCAACGCATAGGTCACAGCTAAGGAGAAGGTCTTTCACTAGGCCTGGATGAAAGGGTAATGGTTGCAAAGAGCCTAGGTACTGCAGCTTCAACAATTAGTGTCCAAAGTGTGGAACAGTACCTGGTCAAGTCAAGTGAGACAGGGCTCTTTTAAGTTCAGTGCCTTCAGTACCTTCTGCACTCCAGTCTCTATTCAGTCAATGAGGTTGCAGGTCTTCTGGCCAAGCTTAGATACTCTCTCACACTGGGACCCCTCTGTGGTGGTTCCCTGCCCAGCTGCTGCCCCTCCTCCCAGAATCACCAAGACAAACCTGCACCCAAGTGGGAGGTCTGACAGGCACAGCCTTTTCCATGCTGCCCCATGCTTCTCCTGGGGCAGTTCTTCTTTCCACACAGCTTCCAGCACCTCCTTCCCATGAGAGCCCAGTCACATCCTGAGTCAATGCCCTTCCTCCTATACAGCCAAGGGAAAGGGAAGTACAGTGGGGAAGGGGCTGATGAGAGTTGTAGTCCCCTGCTTGGCAGGTTCACCACAGGCTAAAGAAAATGCAAACTGAGTTACAGATGGTTAAACAAGTTATCTTCTTTTGAAATTTCAACTGCTGCCTAGGGTCTTTGTCTGCCTTTAGCTCACTTAGCTTACTGCATCTTCTAATTTTCCAAGTGCTCTGAAAACTCATATGCCAGAAAATATGTTTGAAGAAAACAGGTTGGAATGAAACCATAAAAGAAAAAAATAACAGCACCAACGTGCCCACGATTTGTTGGCAAATCTAGTGCTGTGCATGTGAATGCCAAAGCGAACTTACTCAGCAACTAACTACAATATAAATATAAAACTTGGCTGTATTCATCGTGCCACCTGAGAGCCATGTAAGCATTATGCTGACAATAAGACATGAAAATCCCTGACTACATTTCTGCACTAAGGAAACACGGCTAGAACAATGCATGGAACATGGACATTGTGTGAATACTGATGTAGCAGTACCATCCTGATGCAAGGGTCTGAGTCAAACCCTACTAAAGGCAATGGGCATCTTTCCATTGCTTTCAGTGAGCTTTAATTTAGGCACACTTGTGTGAGAGCATCTGCCCTCACACCTGCTCCATAGTAAGTGTTAGCTTATTCCTTGCTAGGTAGCCATTTTACTGGGAAGGAGTCAGCGTAAGTCTCTCTCTCCATAGCCACGCTGCTCCACAATAGAACACCTGGCCACGTGCCTGGCTGTGTGCCCATGGTGCGTGGGAGTGGCTTGGAAAGCAGCTGGGGGGTGTCTGCACACATGCGGAATGACATGTGAATGTCAGTTCACCACAGCAGTCATGCAATCACCCAGCACACACGCCGTAAGACTTCGCAGGCTCACCACTGCGATGCTCGCAAGCCTTTCAGTTTTACACATTTACAGTGTTGGTGACCCAAGGAAGGCTAATTTTCATATAAGCTCATGCACTTTTTAACACAGCAGCATCCCTTTACAATCATGAAACAGATTGTAAACTGGAACTCTGGGCACATCTGAAGTATTCTGATTGGCTGTCAGTGATGCCATTGCTCCAACTCTAATCCCTGTAAATGCCTGGGTCTGACCTTTTCCCTATATAATTTCATGTTCATCACAGTAATAAAACCCCATGATGCTATGCATTTGTGTGGGGATTATTGCACTTCTTGGGAGGTTGAAGTAACTTGGCCTGCAGCATCATGTCCCGCTGTGCACTTCAGAAACAATTTTTGAATATTTCTGCTGGGCAAGCAGATGCTTCGTACTCTGGAACAAAGTCAAACAACTCAACAGACGCTCTTTCCCAAGGTTGGCTCTCATGTGCCCAGGCTATAAATTATGCCTCAAGTGTCTCCTTTTGCTTTAAGCGGGTTCTCAGCTCATAGTAATTAGTGGTGTCAAGTTCCTGGGGTGAAAAAAAACGGACTTTACAATGACTAGAGATTAATTAGATGATAGTCACATCAAGAGTAGCCACAACAAAGTACTAGCAAGGAAAGTCACACCTTAAATGATGATTTCAAAGCTGTAAAGTATTTCAGTTTAAATGCTCCTCATAAATATCTGGGTTTGTTAACATGTTTCTGGGTTAAAAATTAAAACTGGTAGCGGTGGCGGGAACAGCTCACTCACTGATGAGCTTGGGGAAAAGCTCTTTCCAAGAAATGCTCTTCCTCCCAGTGAGCACTACGCCAAATGATCTCTTAATTCAGCACCATCTTTGTGTCTTAAATGACTCTCTGCTTAGAATCACAGAATCCTAAGGCTGGAAGAGCCCTCAGGAGGCCATTGAATCCAGGCCCTTGCCTAAAGCAGGATCAACCCTAACTAACTCATCCCAGCCAGGACTTAAAAACCTCTAGGGATGGAGATTCCTTCACTTCTCTAGGGAAGGGATTCCAGTTCTTCACCACCTCCCTATCAATGTGCAACCCTACCACCTGATAATGTTGGTTGGGTGGAGGGAAAGAGTGTAATAGCTGCTCAAAGAAATGTCAAATACGTGTATGCTTAGAATTCATTCATAGATTTGTAGGAACACTAGACTGTATAGAGCCAAATTCTCTAGTCCCTCTGTCCTGTCTAACTTGTACAAAGGGAACAGAATCTCATATCTGCCAGGCTACGAATTCTCAGCTGGCAGCCTTGCCAACACCCAGCCTCGGAGATGTTGCAGGGAAGGAAATGATGTGTCAAGACTGGGCATAATACAGCTCCACTCTGCCAGTTTACAGCTGGCGTAAACTCCTTGAGAGACCATAATCAGCTCTCACAAGCCAGAATAACCCCCGTCTGTTCTAATTTATCTCTGGGCAAGGACAGCTGGAACATCAGCCTGAGAAACAGTTTTGTATGCTGAGCAGATTTTTGCAAAGGACAGGTTTGGCCCGTAACATTAGACCTAGAGTAACGCCTTCTAATGTACCTAAATTACTTGGGTTCCTATGTCTCACTTTCAAAAGTGACACGGGCATTTAGCAGCCTGAAAGACAATGGAATGTGGGTGATGTGCCTAAGTCATTTTTGCAAATGGGACTTGGGTGCTTTTGTAATGGGACTCGTGGTCTGAAGAAAGAGAGAGCTATTAAGGATTTGTTGGATGTATTTAATTACTTCAATGTTAAACTTTTCAGTTTATTCTAGAAATGATATACATTGTTAACAGTTAACATACAAGGCCCTCAAGGAGCTAATATATCTGACAGAAACCTGAGCTGAAATCTACTAGCCTCTCCATTAGAAAATTCAAAATTCAGGCTTAGTAGAGGCAGGTGCAATTCCATTGAAAAATCGGAAGCTGTACCTTTTTTTTTTTAACCCACCCATCGATGAGAACATGCAACTGGTGAGAGAAAAATGAAGACAGTGGGTGAAGTTTTTGCAGTGAAGTTGAACTGCACTGACCTCACATGAGGTCTGAATTGGCCATTACAGTCTAAGGCAGCATATTCAACCTTTAAGAAAAGAGTGACTTTGTAAAGGGCCACAAGATCAAACCACTGTGCCGACCTGGCGAAGTATCAGATATTCCAAATCGGGGACCCTGCGTGAGACAGTATAGCACTTCTGACGTCTGGTGCTGGGACCCTGCACAGTCAAAAAGGATTTTTTATTTTTGCAGTCGCTGTCAGCTCAGATTACAGTAACTTTGGAAGGCACTCGACCCTCAACTCCTTTTCACCTCACTCTCTCCTGCATGGAAAGGAGAGAGAGGTTTTTCCTTTGCTTGGATCTCTACTGGCAGAGCGCGGTCTCCTCTGTGTTCCTGACTCCCCTATGCCCAGCCATTACTGGCTGTTGCCAGGGGAAAGGCCTTCTTTTCTTTCACCTGCCTCCCTCCTTGCTGCTGCCAGGAGTGGGATCACACTGGCCATTTCCTTCCTTCCCCTCCCGTGTTAAAAATGCACAGCTCCTGAATTACCTGTGAGTTTGATCAGTGCTCCTCATTTTGTCTGGCCAATCTGTAAATCGGACTGGCAGCATGCTGCTAATCCACAGTCCTGCTCTGCCTTGGTCTGTAATTGAATGTGCATCACAGCCACGAATTTCAAGGTGTTTTGTGCACAGTCCTTAAAAACTTGATGTGGCTCTAGAAGAGAAGGCAAAAAGAAGGTCTGGAGAGGTCCTTGAGATCATTTTTAAAACTGAGGAACCCCATAATCACAATGATGTTTGTGATAGGGTGGACTCACCACTACAGCACTTCCTGTTGGCTGGGGTTTAGCTTTGTTTGCTAGTCCACCTATCCCGGTGATGTCTTGCCACCATCATTTCTTCTGCTCATGGACCCAGGTCAGTCCCATCCTCTTCATGGCACACTCTGTGTTCCCCCACTCCGGGGACAGTGTCGCAGTCCCTCACTATAGCACTTGCACAGTGATGAGAGATGTGTGCGTGTGTGCATGGGGAGGAACCTAGGCCCACACACTACTCCAGGTCCCAGGCCAGGGACCCTGTTGAGAGCCACCACTTGCTGCGTTCCCTCCAACTCTCCTTGGGCCACTTCCCCCCGGACCCGGCGCTCTCTTTGCCTTTGTCTCAGGGCCTCAGCCTGCAGATCTCGGCAGCTCATCAGGAGCTGCCTTTAGCTCCCTGGGTCTCTGACTTCACCCCTGTTCTGTCGAGGGTGCTTACTGCCCTCCACCGGAAAGGCAGCCAGCTCTCTTCCCTCCTCAAACTCCAGGGAGTGACTCAAACTTCTTACATGGCAAGCCTGACCCTGACTGGCTGCCTCCAGCACAGTCTCCACAGGTTCTATTAACCCCTTAAAAAGCAAGTGTGGGGCAGCGCCCGCTCACAATATTCATTAAAGAAATAGACATGGGAAGAACAGGGCCAAATTAGACCAATGTTTTAAACATTCTTTAATTTATTTAACCCTGTTTGCTCCATTGCTTCACTTTAGTCCACGACAAAGATAGGCAACATTCGTAAAATACAGCTACTGTTCTATTAGTGGGAAGTACTACAGCTGTGCTGGGCCCCATGCAGGACACAAGCTAAAGAGAGTTTTGTCTTGAAGATCTTACAATTTAGAGGGCAAACACATCCAGCTCATCGGGATTCTTTATATCGATTTCCATGAGTTTTGAACCAGGCCTTCAGAGACAGGCTATGCTGGGAAATCAAGAGAAGGGCATACCTTATGTTTTCTATATAACTACCGATCACATACCTGGGGCCAGATCCTCAGCTGGTATAAACTTGCATAGTTAATTGGCCATTGGATTTAAAACTGAAGAGGAACTGTAACTATACATTTACTTTTTTATTTTGAACTCACACATCATGGGCACAGCAGAAAAACAAATCAGTCTTTGGTTGGATGGAAGGATTTGAAAAAGCAAGGAGGAGGGTGGTGATTTCATCAGATGGGATTCAGAGGCCATTCTCCACTAGGGTTGCCAACTTACCTGACCAGATGCTATTGCTGCAAATGGCATCCAGTCAGGAAAGTTGGCAACCTCTATATAAAGAGTAGCCTGGGAAGAAGCACTCAGCTGAGCGTAAGAGAGGGAAACTACCAGGATGGTGAGACAAGAACTGTCTGGGACTGACTTTGGATTTCAAACTTGTCCCATCTCCAGAGCTATCTGAACCATGGTTCAAACCCATTTATTAACAAAAATAGAGAGGGACCATTTAAATGCATCATAAACAGCCAAAGAAGATGCTGACTTCTGCACAGCAGCATTCTGCATAAAGGTATTTTTTATTTTCAACATGTAACATTAATTGCTATTTGTTTGCTATTAATTGCTCTTACAGTGCTTCCCAGAGAGTACATACACTCCCCAAAACAGCCTGTGTTCCTTCACACTCACATTCTGTGAGGAAAATTACCCTGCAGACCAGCAAATCTAATAAACATTTTAACAAACACAAATTGGGCCTGATCCAAAGCCTATCAAACTTAATGGGAGTCATTCTAATAGATTCAGAACACTTTGGTTCAGGTCGTAGAATGTCAACATATACAACTGCTTTCCTTTTCCCCTGAAGGGATCTTCCAACCTGAGATCATCCTCACTGTGCTCGCATGGCAGCTTCACACTGTTCTTTAAGTTTCATCAGATCTTGTACCAGGCTGTGATCTGCTCCATGAGTTACTTTCATAATGTTATAAGCCTTAAGAAGAGAGAGGAAAAGGGACAAGTTAATTCAATTCACACCCATAGTTTCACTTTGGGACAATGGTTCTAAACCTCAAGGCATACAGAGCTTCGGGGAGTACGTCAACTCATCTAGATATTAGCCTAGTTTTACAACAAGCTACTGGAAAAGCACAAAGTCAGTACAAACTAAAATTTCATACAATGTCTTGTTTATACTACTCTATAAACTATACACTGGAAATGTAAGTGCAACTTTTATCTTCCAATTGATTTATAATTATATGGGAAAAATGAAAGAGCAAGCATTCTGCAGTACAGTAATCCCTCGAAATGAGAGATTTCGAGTTGCACTTACCTTGCATTAAACCGAGTTAAGGGCAACTCAAAATCCCACTCCCTCCAGCCCTGGCTCAACCCCCTGGCCCCACGTACCCCAGTTGAACACTCCCCGCTCCACACAGCCTCAGTTGAACACCACCCACCTTGGTTCAAACCCCCATGGCCTGGCCCACCAGTCCCTATGCAGCTCCAGCTCTCACACACACAACCCCACACGTGGCTCCTTCTCAACTCCCCCATAGGACCACGCAGCCCCGGCTCAACTCCAACCCCCTGCCTTCACTGCAGCCCTAAACCACCCCGGGCTTAGCTCCTCTGCCTGCTTCCCATGGTCACAACCCACCACCAGGCTTAACCCTCTTCAGCTGTCCTCCCCCGCCCAATCCCAGGACTTACCTTTCTAAAGGAGCTCCAGGTGCTCCTCCTGCTTCCCTGGCTGCAGAACGTGAGTTCTGCTGGGGAAAAGCCGCTCCCTGACTTACGCAAAATTCGAGTCATATGAGGGTGCGTGGGAACACAACCCTCCTGTAACTTGAGGGACGACTGCAACCGTGTGCCATGACACTTTTGCATTTTGTAAGAGAGTAGTTTTTATGTGATTTGAATCTTGGGGGTTACGCAAAACAAATCAGATTCCTGAAAGGGATACAGTCCTCTGGAAAGCCACTGCTCTAGGGAACCCAATCTACATGTGGACTTTGCTATGACTCCTACTCTGCTCCTCCCTTTCTGTTGTCCGGCCTTAGTAACTCCTGAAAGCCTCCTGTCCCAAGTCACACTAAGACAGCCACTAGTTTTCATAAGACATTTCTTGAGTCATTCATACTGTTCTGGTAGATTTGTGCTCTGGTTCTCAAGTCTGACTGACCAGATTTCAATCCTTCTGCTCTTGGGGAAAGAATCTTTTCTTTAATAATGTTCTGAAACCTCATCTGGATTTTAAATTATGTATATTCGTTAGTGTGAGGAAAAATAAACAGAACAATAATCTTTTATTTTCAGCATTTAGAGCAGAGTTGGGGAACCTCTTTCAGGTCGGGGCCAGGAGACATACCCCTCACACACCAGACCCAGAGTCTAGTGGGGCCCAGGGCTCGTACATTTTGTGGGCCACTCTAGGCTCTGGGGGGAGCAAAATGAGGGGTTTAGGGGGCTTGGTGTGGGAGAGGCTTCCAGGAAGTGAGCTTGAGGTGTGGTGTCTGGGTGGCAGGGAGGGTGCAGGAAAGGCTGGAAATTGGAGGGGCTGGGCAGGAATGGGATGGAGGAGCAGGTGCAGGATAGCGGTGGAGGAGGGGGTGGGGGTCTGAGTGGGAAGGAGGGTGGAGGAGCGTTTGGTGTTCAGGGTCTGGAAGGTAGGGGACAGGGTGTAAGGTGAAGGTCTGAGAAGGAGTCAGCATGGTGCAGGTTGGGAGTCAGGGTGGGAGGGAAGGTGCAAGAAAGGAGTGGGAGCGGGGGGTCTAATTAGGAGGAGGCTGCAGGAGCAGTCTAGTGGCACCAGGTCTCACCACTCCCAAGCACCATCCTCTGCTGCTCTGACTGGTCAGAATTCTGGCCAATCGGAGCAGCAGAGTGAGGGAACAGCACCAAGCAGTAGCAGAGCCAAGTTGCTTCCTGCTACCCCTACCCCCGGAAGAGCCCGAAGGCCAGATCTGGCCAAGACCTGCCTGATCTGGTCCCAGAGGCTTGGGGCTTCCCACCCTCCACCTTGCCACAGGCCAGATGCTGGGGAGAGGAGGACAGAGTCTCAGAGTCTAGGGGTTCCCCACCCCCGACTTAGAGATTGACAAATACAGGGTTGGCCCAAAATTATTTGTGAACGCGACATGAATGTGCCAAATAGTTTCAAGCTGAAAACAAATCATGCTACGTTCACAATACAAGGCAGGAGAGAAGGGAGAGTGACTAATTTTTAGACTGTGGTTAGACTCTCAGGTGGGATATGGAAGACGGGGCTTCCAATTCCCACTCTAGAGCATGACTTTGAGCTAAGCCTCCCCTTACCCAGATGATGCCTCTTGCACATTTTATGAATTTAGCCTTTTAGAAATCTCCAGACACAAAACCTTTTGAGTGAAATGACCAGTTTCATTTAAACCACAATGGACATTTTCAATTTGCAATTTTTCCTTTGGCATTTTCCATTTCGGTTCAACCCAAGCCACCTTTCTCCCTCCTAGATTTGAAACCACCATAGAACGAAACAAACAGTCGTTTGCCTGGCGGTCAGTCACCACTACTGAATATTACACTTGTCTTCCCTTCCAGATACCTCACCATTACTATGGAAAATATGACAAGAGTCTCCCTCGGTTTATTTTTTCAGGGTGAACATCGCCTTATTGCAGAGGGCCCCAGTTAAGCCTGAAGTAAGGATCATATCCTGGTTGCATTAAAATCAATGTCATCTTTAACCTTCAGACTGCACTCACTGGAGGGCTTAAGTGGCGCAGAGGGCCTTGTGCAGGGCTTCTGTCCTGGGGTCTTTCTCAGGGCAAAACATCTTCTACCAAGCTGAAACTCAGTAGGCAAAAGCCGTTCCTGTTTCCAGGACACCAGCCTGCTCGCTAGCCAGACTGTGTCTCCCACGCTTAGTAACAGAGCTGAGGCTGAATGTTGTGATCTCCATCTCAGCCTAGGGAATAAATCTAATTATGAAGAGCTACAGTAATCATAGTGCTGCAACACGGGGCATGGTGTCCTCAGCCACACAGATTCTCCCTCAAGAATATAAAAACCTATTAGATAACTGCTATGAATGTGCCTCTGTGAATGCAAATGAAAGCACAGCACATTCATTTGTGTCTGATTTTAATTCGGATTGGATGAGGTGCCGAACATCAGAGAAGTATGTACCTGTTTTACAAATGCATCACCACAGTATTTCACCATGATGAAAAACAAAGCAAACAAACAAAAAACTGCACAGTCTTGATGTGGTAAAATGTGAAGGCCAGTGTACTGGAGAAATTATTTTAGTTTCTTCTGTGTCTTTTAATAAAGCAAATACTTGTTACACGGGGAAAAGAACAACAAATGCCTGTAGATTCAGCCCCCTTTTACAAAATAATCACTGTAGCTAACAGAGTGGAAGCAGAGTCTAAAACAAAATCTGTTCTCATAAAGAGGGACTTCTCAGACATTTCATGGTAGCTGGGGCGAGAGGATTTACCCTGCTTTCTGTTCCACTTACCAAAGACTAATAATGGTGAGAGGTTATGCTAGGGAAGGACACGGTTCAGCATCTGGATAATGTGACCCCCCCAAGCATACAAATCTCTTCATTGCATGTTTCTAAACATGCTGATACTACCTCAGCTCCTGGAGCTATAGTGAAGAAATTGAATGCTCATTTATTAGTGACAGGCACACCAGGGTAAGTGCTGTAACAGGGGACTTACACCATGGCATGGATAGGGTGCTAGGGATAGGTTGGGGGGAAGACCAGATACACATTTAGGGCCTGCTCAAAGAGCTGTACCTTTTCCAGAAGAGATCTGTGAGTCATAGAAAAGCTGACCCTACTGTGTCACCTGTTAGCAGAATGTCGCACACTCTGTCCTTCTGGGGTCTGGCCCTCCTGCTTGGCCTTTTAAGGAGTGACAATGCCCCAGCAGGTCCTAGTAGTAAGAAGCACCTGTGCTTGGGTAACTGCAGGGACTGAATTTTGGTCAGCCGTTCACTGCCCCAATCCATCTTGTGGAGCCAGTCAAAGGCCAGAAGCTATCTGGCCTCAAGTGGCACAAAACCATGGAACGATGGGGCAGAGGTCACTATCCAAGCCCCAAGGACAGAGTAAAAGCCAAGAAGGAGCTGTGCCACAAGTCCCATGGAACAGCCATGGGATGGAAGGGGAATTCCAGGCCTCTGTTCCCTTAGATCCCAAACTAAGCCCAGCTGTCACAGGCATTGTGCGATGAAGAATGACCTGTCATAGGTTTATTATTTAAATCTGTTTTTAATACTTTGGTCAACAAGCGCACTAGTAGCCAACCATTCCTCTTTCACTGGCAGAGGTTTCCTATGTGCTCAAGGCACTCTTC
Organism: Carettochelys insculpta; assembly: GCF_033958435.1. Taxonomy (NCBI): domain Eukaryota; kingdom Metazoa; phylum Chordata; order Testudines; family Carettochelyidae; genus Carettochelys; species Carettochelys insculpta. The sequence continues at coordinate 66,600,026 of NC_134139.1, read as the reverse complement.
TGCCATTGCCCTTCATGTGACCACACTGCTCCTTGCTCAGGTATCACTTCTCCTGATAGCGCACTAGTGCACTGCCATTACTTCCAAGTTATTAGAACCATTCCTGGCTCCTCCAAGTAAAGCTGGTTTAATAACTGAGGCTCAGCTATAGCTATTTGCTGGCAAAGGTTTCACGGAATTAGAATCTTACTCTGCGTTGTTAATTTTTTCCTCAACTTTTTAGTAAGGCAAAACTATAATGATGCATTAACCTACCACCTCAGGCGTTACCCTTGCAGGATCAGGTTTATATTCTAAAACCCTGGTTAAAGAGTCTGGCTGGCCAGCTGGGCACTCTGCCTCTTCTGATTGTGCTAGACACTGTGACCAAATTTCTAAAAACCTATCCTCTTTTTGGCAGTTGTCCTGTGCACATACACGGTGTGAAAGCGTTTCCACGGTGTGAAAGCGTTTCCACCACAAGGAGAGTCTCTATTTTACTCCAGTGAACTCTTTCATGTCCAGCAGCCCTGGGACCGGTATGTTGCTGGATATTCAAATATTCTAGACAATAGAGAAGTACGCCTAGCAGTGCATACCACTAAGGAAAAACCAAGATTAGATACGAATAAACAAAAGTATGCAGAGTACTATAATTACAACAACAGTAGCATTGTCCACTGGAAACTTACACAGCAAACCCTCGATTTAACGGACCCTGATGTAATGGACTTTGGAAATAATGGACACTATCTGCCAGCTCTCCCCCCACCCCACCCCCAAATAAATGCCAGGGCTGGAGGGGCCACCACAGCGTCTGGGGCCACTGGGGCCAGAGGTAGGCTGTGGCAGAGCACAGGAGCTCTCCTCACTGATCCCCATGTGCGTGGAGCAGATCAGCATCCAGCTGCCACTGCCTGCAATGGGGCTGAGCAGCAGCCCTGTGTCTGAGGCTGCTGCCCATTGGCAGGCTGGGGTGGCCACGCTCTGCCTTCGCGTGGGCAGCTCACAGCTTGGGGCTGCAGGAGGTGGAAGGAGCCAGGCCAGCATTCAGCTCCTCTCCTGGTAACTGGGAGAGGGAGGTGTGAGGGGAAGAATGGGGCGGGGGCGGGGGGAAGACGACAGGGGCGAGGGATGGGCTGGGAAGGTCAGTGCCTCATCATACAGTAGAACCATTCGGATATAACGGACTTTTGGCATTAACAGACACCCCTTCCCCCTCTTAGTTTGTTAAATCGAAGGTTTACTGTACTGTATTTGCTGTGTTTATTTGTATTTATTTCCACTGTACTGTACTTATGGAAAATGTACCTAAAATTTACTTATGGTTAAAATGCTGATAATTTGAGAGTTTTAGATGATAGAATGCCGGATATGAAAGAGCTCCCGTATACCTCAGTTCCATGGAGAGGTCACTTGTCTTCCAAATCATGAGCCATAGAGAGTCTAGCTTTTAACAATAAAAGAAAATAATTTGCCTTTGTTACAATGAGCCAGTTTGAGATCGTATTCCAGAAATACATTATTGCCTCCTGGTAGTGTGGTCATCTCCTCCTGGATCTAATGTATTCTTACAGCCAGAAATTCACTATGGGATTGAGGGCCATCACAAGGCCCTTTGTCTCATTTAACTCCCTTCCCCCCTACACAAACTTTGGGACTGCAGAGAGAAGAGCTGAATGCTGCAGGCAGTGGGTTGGTAGTGGCCTGACCTAGGCTGACATGAAAGGCAGCAACATGGGCAGCCCAGGGCAAGGGACATGAAATGGATATATTTGATGGTCTTACTATACGGCACCCATAATACAGACGGGGCTGTTGACCAACAAGATGGAGTAGTGGCCATAGAAATCAGGCTGTATGGGATTTACATTAGTGATGTAAATCTCAGATCCCAGTTGCTTCTGCATATCCAAAGTCCTGCTTCTTAACACTAGCACTGAAATGAGACTGGCTACTGCTCCAGGAAGGATACTATTCAGTGCTGGAATGCATTAAACACAGGGTCACCATATGCCCGTAGGCTAACTATGGGACACCCTGGGGACGGGGTGGCTAAAACGGGACAGATGGTCACCTTGAGTCAGGCAATGGCAGCACCCTTCTTTCCCACTCAGACCTCTCACCTTCAGCCTGCTCCTGAACCCCCACCTACTGCTGCACTTTACCTCCCACCCAAACCCCAGCCCACTCCTGCACCTTCCCTCCCAGCCAGATCTCAAATATCCACCCCCAGCTTGCACCTGTGCCCCTCCTCCCAGCCAGACCCCACACAACCACCCCCAGCCCACGGGGGCTGGGGAGAGGACAAGCCTGCAGCAGGATCTTGAGGACTCAGTGCTGAAGACTCCAGAGAGGCTCTGGGCCCTAGCTCCACACCACACAGGGCTGCAGGGCAGGGGGCTGCCCTATGGGACGTCCAGGGGAACCGCAGCCCCACACAGTAAAAGGCTCCACCCTGGCCCTGTGCTGTAGTGAGGGCTGGCAGGGGAGGGGGTGGCTTCGCCCTCATGCCATGCAGGGCTCTGTCCTCAGGTCTGCATCAGGGGCCGCCCCAATCGGGCTCCAGCCCCTGGTCTGCCCCAGCCCTGTGGCAGGACTCCAGGAGGGAGGCTCTGGCCCCATGGGAGCTCCAGGGAGACCTTGGCCCCCACACCATACAGGGCTCCAGCACTGGCCCCATGGTGTGGTCGGGGGGACAGGGGCTCTGCCCCGCGTTGTGCAGGGCTCTGGCTGCAGTAGGGCTCTGGCTCCACCCCAGCCCCACAGCAGGGCCTGGGGGGTGGAGGGAGCTTCGGCAATGGCCCCAGCCCTGCACTGTGATGGCCACAGTCCCTTTGAACTCCCACGCTCCGAATGTAGCTTGCAACAACCCAACACCCCTTTGAAGGGCAGCCCCTAGTTCTCTTGGTGCCCTGTGCGCCACACGCCCCCCCGTGGAGAGAGAAGCCTGCGGGGAAAGCTCTGCACAAGGACCATGGAGGCAGGAGCTGCGCCAGGCAGGGAGCAGGGCAGCCAGGCAAGGAGGCAGCCGGGGTTAACCCCCACAGCCTCCCTTACTGCAAGCAGGAGTCAGTGGAGCAACCTGGCTCCACCTGCTCTTCTCCCCGGCTCTCAGGGTGGAACGGGGGAAAGAAAGGGAGAGGAGCAGTGGGACTGTCCCAGGCGCTGCAGCCCCCTAGGGGCAGGCCATGGGATGGGACTGTCTGGCAACACACCGTATGCAGCACACAGCTGCCTAGGGAACCACAAAACGTGTGTGACAATTTGGAGCCCTGAACTTTGTGGTGCCCTAGGCAGCTGCACATCTTGTATATGAGCTCATCCGTATAATGCATTCAGCCAGTTCTAAGGGGGTCGTCTTCACCACCCTTTCTATCCGGTTTGCTGCAATGACATAAGACAATCAGAAAACATGAATACCGGGCAAAATACATCTACACCCATTAGAATGTTCTGGCAACATCAGCGAATGCTGAATTCAGACAGAGCACTCATTCTGCCTCCTGAGCAGTGAACTGCGCATGCTTCCAAGCTATGAATGTCATAGGGGAAAAGGCAAGGCAGATTAGCTTGTACCTGACAGCCATATGGCTCACTTCTGAATAATGAAAGGGAACCAGAATTGATTACGTTCTCATCAGCTTTTTTAATAACGAGGATTGGACACAATTTAAATTAAACCTATCAAGTGAGGATTTAACTTGCTAAGACTTGCTAAGACAGACATCACATTAAATACTATTAATTTATTATTAAAACATGGAAGTGATCAACTGCTCAACAGACATTCATAATCAGCTGTTAAACTTCAATCAATCAGTAAACAATATGAATTTACACAACTAGGATATGGAGCAGAAATGTAGCACCTTAAAGACTAACAAAATGATTTATTCTATGATGAGCGCTTGTGGGACAGATCTGAAGAAGTGGGTCTGTCCCACGAAAGCTCAACACTGAATAAATCATTTTGTTAGTCTTTAAAGTGATACCTTTCTGCTGGTTTGTTTTGTTGGAGTACAGACTAACACAGCTACCTCTCTGTCACTATTCAAGGAGTATATGGGTAAGAAGTAATAAGAATACAAATATACAGATAACTGCATTGAAGGCTACAGCTCTTAAGTTCATCAACCACATCAATGCTAAACAAACAAAAGATAAAAGGAAAAAAAGAATATAGATCTGTACTTTGGGTCATAGCTACTCTAAAGGAACTGAGAAAAAGTCAAGACTATTTACAAGAACCATCAGAGACAAAGGGAGTGCATCTGCAACTTGAAATTCAGGGAGTACAGAATCAAACCACAACATGTTACGAAGAACTCTGCTGTACAACTTCATTGTCCTCACATGGGCCACTAGCAGCTGACCATTAACACATTAGGCACAATTTTGCTTGTATCGACACCAGCAGCTGTGCCAAACTGCTGATTAGTGCTCCTCTCTCAGTCTCCTTATTACGAGAGTGGAATTGAGGCACAGAGAGACAAAGTGACTTGCCAAAGCCACACTGGAAATCTGTGGCAGAACAGGAAACAGAGCCCTTGGGAAAGGAGGACGGTTCAGAGAGCAGGACACTGGCCTGGGACTTTGGAGATCTGATTTCAATTCCTTGTTCTACTACAGTCTTTTGGTATGAAGTTGGGGACTTCAATTCACCTCTGTGTTTCTCTGTTTGTTAAAACATGGATAATAGTGCTGCCCTGTTTCACGGGGGTGTTGTGAGTACAAATACATTACAGGTTGTGAAGCACTAGGTTGATGAGGCCATCAGCTTAGACAGGGGCTAACCACATCTCCTGTGTCAGTGTGCTTTAACTGCATGGCCACCCTCGCTCCCCAGCCCACCTCAGGCTGTGTAGCTTGTGCATCTTTGTTTCAGTAATATCTGAAGCAATGACATTTTCTACCCCTCCTTTGTACTGAAGTAGGAACCCTTTCGGACCCGGTTCTCATTTAAGAGTACAAAGTGTGCTGGGGGGAAGGCAGACTGAGCTCAGTGTACATGATTATACAGCACAGACCAGACCTACTGACCGGGGTGGGGGGACTGGGGCTGGGAGGTGAAAGCGGAAAACTGCCCTGGGGCTCAGCAATTCAAAAGGGCCCAGGGCTCCTTTCCGTCATCACTGCCACAATTGCAGCAGCACAGGTGACTGGAGCACCAGGGACTTCTAAATTGCCCCTGGAGCACCATGTGGCACGCTCCTGGTGGCTCGGAGGGTGGGCTGGCTGTAGGGGTATGGCGTGGTGGGCAGGCTGCACCGCCCCAACCCCTTCTGCCCAAGGGCCCTACCACCTTGCACAGGGGCCCGGAAACACTGTCCCTTTCTCTGACACACACCTGCACAGAAGTTACTGATCTGGGACAAGGGGGAGTCAGGCATGATGATCACGTCTTTTAACTTGCTTGCGCACGTGCTTGGGGAAAATATAATGTCCAGATACCTGCATGGGACTCCCACTCACGCCTATATATCCAAAAGCCGTGACTGGCTGCGTACGCCAGGGTAGGGAGAATGCTGAATATGCTTTGCAAGACCGTAACAAGGGTGAGGTGAGTGAGGCACTGGCCTCGGGCGCAGGGCTGAGGAGGTGCAGGATGCCGTTCGGGCACCTGAGGAGTTCCTGCCGCCCAAGGTGAGTGCCCTACTCACCTCACCCTTGTGACACTGCCTCAGGCTGCTCTGGGTTAGGGAGCCGCGTGCAGGTCCCGGCAGGAGAGGGGACTGGAGTGGGGCCGACCCAGGGGCGTGCAGCGGACGTGGCACGGCCTGAGCCCTGCACTCATTCGGAGCCTGTGCCAGGCAGCCACGCTCTGTCCAGATGTGCACCAGCCCCACCCCTGGGCACCATGGGCAGGAGAGCTGCACACATGGGGCTCCCCATTGCTGCTATTTCCCCAGCACAGCTCCTGTGCTCGATGCCCAGCACGGCCCCTTCACCCCAGCTCCCTCAGCGGCAACTCCGGTGAGTCACTGGAACATACAGCGGGGGGGGGGGGGGGGGGGGGGGGGGGGGGGGGGGCTTGGCTCGGGGGAGGGGAGGAGGCTGGGTTTAAAGTAGGGGTCGGGGGTGCCTGCCTCTGGGGGGAGGGAAGCGGGACTGGGTTAGAACGTGGGGACTAGGGGTTCCCGGCTCTGTAGGAGGGGAGGCGGCTGGGGTTAGAGCCAAGACCTAGGGATGCACAGAACCACTCACGCCCCGATCTCTGCACACAGTTCCCCCTCCATACACCAGGTCCCTGCAAACAGCACCACCCACCCTCCCTACCCTGCTCACAGCACCACTCACACTCCCTGAGCGGGTACACACACCCACAAACACCCTTCCCCAGGCAGAGCATCACACACCCCCTGCCCTTGCACAGTGTTCCACTGCCACCAGCACGCCCTCTGCACAGCATGAGCGGTGCTTACACACACACACACACACACACACACTACTCTACACACAGCACCACTACGCACACCTGTCCTGACACTGAGTGCCACCAGCACATCCTGCCCCTGCACATCACCACACTTCCACACACCCCGTCCCTGCGCACTCCCCCACTTCCACACACCCCATCCCTACACACTGCCCCACTTCCACACACCCCGTCCCTGCGCACTGCCCCACCTCCACACACCCCATCCCTACCCACTGCCCCACTTCCACACACCCCGCCCCTGCGCACTGCCCCACCTCCACACACCCCGCCCCTGTGCACTGCCCCACTTCCACACCCCCTGCCCCTACATACTGCCCCACTTCCACACCCCCTGCCCCAACACACTGTCCCACTTCCACACCCCCTGCCCCGACACACTGCCCCTCTTCCACACCCCCTGCCCTGCGCACTGCCCCACTTCCACACACCCTGTCCCTACACACTGCCCCACTTGCACACACCCCACCCCTGTGCACTGCCCCACTTCCACACACCCTGCCCCACCTCCACACCCCTTGCCCGTGCGCACTGCCCCACTTCCACACACCCTGTCCCTACACACTGCCCCACTTCCACACACTGGGCCCCCAGCACTTACATACACTTGCCTCTTGGTACAGCTCCACCACCATTTACACCCTGCCTGTACCCACTTCACTATCTCCACACACCCTCTCCTGACACACAATCCCATCAGCATCTTACACACACATGTGCACATACTGCCCATAGGCACAGCACCATCATACACACCCTACCTTCACACACACACTGCTTGCACACAGCACTACCAGCACCTCCACTCACACTTTTGGCCCTACAAACCACACCACCTCCCCACATTACTATCTTGGCTCTGCACCCAGTGCCGTCAGCGCCGCCCGCCCCACTCCTGCGCAGCTCCGCCACAGCCCACCGAAAGCAGCCGCTAGGGCATAGGCCCCACTGAGGGGCAAGAGACAGAGGCATGTTATGTCCCCGCCCCCCCCCCGCCCACTCTGACCCTTGCCAGACACAGCCCCCCACCGCCCAGCATAAGCAGCGTGTTGTTTTTGTCGCAAATGTATTTTCCCTTTTGCTCTGAAATAACTGCTGTGAATATATGAGGGGGGCACAATTTATATTCTTGCCTGTGGTGTGAAATTAGCTCATTATGGCCCTGATGCTTTGTCTTTTTGAGAATGTCTGTCCTTGCCCCTGGTGCAAATGTTCTCTAAGCCCCAGTCTGCACCCGCTTGCAGAAGGTATCGCCACTGACTTCGGCAGAGTTACTCCACATTTACACTAACGTAAGTGAGAGAAGACTCAGGGCCTCAGTACACGGTATCAGCTGTCCAGCAGCAATTTCTGCTTGCTTGGCTACACTGCAGCAGCTTCTGGCAGCACCAGGTCTCACATGAACACAAGCCCCACAAAGAACAGCATGGGAGTGAGCGTCAAATGCTGCTCCAACTTGCCTTGGAGCAAAACATACCAGTTAGGTGCTGTGTAGCATTTGTGTTTCATGACACCATGTGAACAAAAGTCTTGTCTGGCCTCAGCGCCGAGCCCTGCCCTAGCCTCACAGCAAAACGACAAGCGGATGGAGCAGATGGCTTCCGAGGCAGTGAGCACAGGAAAAAGGGAAAAGGTGTCAGCCACCAAAGATGGGGAGAGAGACTGGGGTAGGACTTTCCTGTCTGTCGCCCCTTCAGACCTGACTCTGTATTACTGAGCTGCCCTTTTCAAAGGAGCAGCCAGGAGGCCTCCTTGAGGAGGCAGTGGGACAGCAGTCTGCCCAGGGGAAATGCTGCAGTAGACACAGGGGGCTTGGGTGGGAAATGACTCACAGCCTAAGGTCCCCAAAGCTGCTCTGGAGCAGGGATACAAATCACCTGTGCATGCGTGTTCCTCTGTATTTTTCTAACGGTAATAATGAGAGCAGAGCAGAACCTGAGTGAATATAAATTCGGTTCGGGCGTAGCAGGGGTGGCTTAAACCTGGAACACAGCTCGACAGGAAACATCTCCCAAAACAGCTCCAGGTGAGGGAATGTACAGGAATGACAGAAACCAGTGGGGATTAACAGAAGCTGCTGGTTGATTTGACATGTAGCTTGTAAGAAAATGCAGGTGTTAAACCAAACCCAGCACCTAGCTCAACAACCAGAGCCTGGGACCTATGGAAAGGTGGGAAGGAGTTTCTGTCTGGAGCAAGGGGGTGGGGGTGGGGTTGAGGAATGCAGTGTAATGATTGTTATCCTCCTCCCACCACAGTTCCCACTGGAATTACACCCACTTTCCCTTCCCTGCAGGAGGAGAAGGAGAGCACACGGCCATTTGATATTCCCAGTTTCTCCTTCCTTTTTACCCTTCACGCCCAACTCTAGCCAGAAACAACTCAGGGCACAATTAGACACAATAAGAACAGTATAAGGCACTGAAATATTTTTACCCCTTTCCAATTTAATAGCTGTTTTCCATTCAAGGTTGGGGTGATTAATGACACCTTTGTGCTGCTGACTAGTAATTAAGAATGACTGATATTAAAGGAAGCCTGCACTTGAAACACTGTGAGCAACAATGACCCATCACCACACTCTGCAATTATTGCTTGGGGAGCTGTCTGTGAGAGAAACACTGGGGAGTAGTATTCAGAGAGCGTAGCGTATTCAGGCACGGAAGCGGGGGAATACACGGAGGTTCATGGAGAATACTTGAAGGGAGAAACACAATAGGCAACACTGACCTGCTTCAAGGTCTCCAGTGCTTGAGGAAACATGTCTTGACTATGCTGCAATTTGCCCACTCTCATCATCTGGACAGCCCTCAGGGGATGAAAGCCGGAATAATACAGCCTGTGGAGAAGAGGAAGAAAAATGTAGCATCACTCTGTCAGCTCTCACCTTCGGAGTCACTGACTCCGTGGAGAGCTATTAGGGTGGGGCTGCAAAATCATTGTGAATTGTAATAAAGGACTCAGAGAAAATTAGCTGAGCTACTGAGAAGCATGAAATACAAAGGGGGAATTAACAAATTATGATTCTCTGTCTCTGTGGAATGCCTTTTACATTATCCTGGTAGAAAGTGAGGGGGGATGGGATTATCTCATGCAGTGTTGTGGGGGGCTGGGGGTGTCAGTCTCAACACGATTTCATTTTTAAAGGGAAGGTTCAGCATGGGCACCCAGTGCTGGATTCCTCATTCTGGGCAAGCCGGCAGGAGGGGAAATGCATGGGAATCTGATGACAAAAACAGAGAGCGTGTGGATGTTGAGAGCTGTACCCCACCTGTAAAGCCATTGGAAGAAAATATGTTTCAGGAAGCTTCTTGTCACAGGGCAGGGCACTGTCTAGATAAGGCAGAGAGAGCATGTAGGATGTATTTGCTCTCTCACAGTGCTCTCTCTTGTCCTAGTTCTACAACAGGCTAACTCTCTATTAACTTCATTGGAGTCACTCCTGACTTACATTAGAAAGCAGAATAGCAATTCATGCCCTCTTGTGTTCAGAAGAGGGAACATAGTAGCATCACTACTTTAGGTATACAGTGGAAACATCAGTATGGTATTGGCAATCGTTCTGCACTTTCAAAATTGCAGAGCATATCTTTATTAACCATGTACATGGAAGAGTAAGGACCAAACCAGTATAATTCAACAAAGATAAGTGTTACATTTGATTAATATGAATTATCCATTTTCTCCATTCATCAATAATGAACTCTTAAAAATTCTAAGCATAACCATTGGAAGAAGCATTGATTATAAAAGTCTGTAGAAAGAGACATGTCCTCTTTTACAGTTCAAAATGGTGGACTAGATTCTCTTTTTACTTACCCTGTCCTTACACCTATGGTCGTCCACTGATTTCAGCAATTTTACTCTTGATTTACACCACTATAGGTGAAAGGAGAATGAAACTCAGTGTCCAGGGAAACTAAACATAGCCTAACCTATTACATGATTTGAAACAAGTCAAATGTGCAGGCAGGTGCAGAAAATCCATATAAAAAGGGAATAAATGCTGATGAAAATGCAACCCTGAGTAAACACAATGATTTCAGTAGCAAGGAGAAGTACAAGGTTCCCTAATTACAAATTCCAATAAAGTATACAAAGGCAGTAACATATGTCTGACACATATGCAATGAGGCTATGACCCAGCAATGACAGCCCCGTCACCCAGCAAACCTCCCTTCAACCAGCAAACCAATCTCATTCTTAAAACTGGGAAAAACGTTCCATGATTTCAAAATCGCCATCTTTTGTAACTACAAAGGATTGTGGTGATACGCTAGATTGCAGGATGATTTCATTGCCCTTTTCTATGACCAAACGGAACTGAGAACGACTACAGCAGAGTGAAAGAAAAAAATAAGCAGTAGCTTTGTCATAAGCTAGTGAATATGGCCCTGAAAGATTTCGGGCATCCATGGCTCCAACCACACAATTGCTTTGAACACTGGAAAATAACCAGTAGGTTTATTTTTAATTTTCATTTTTGGTTGTTACACATTTTGCCATGGGGACATCCACCCCCAGTTATACAGGCAGAAAAATACAATAGAAACTGAGTATGCCAGATTCTGGTGCAATTATACAGGTACAATAATAACTTCAGTAATGATGACTTTAAGGGGTGTGCATGTTTAGTTTGCAATTATGTACAATACTTTTGCAAAACTTTCTAATATCTATACAAATGGTCCATACCTGGTTGTATGCCCCCACCACCTGTATGTCGATATGAATGCTACAGGATAAAATAGGGACCAGCTCTCTCTCAGATACAGAATTGGATATGGAAGAACACCACCCATGGATCTGTAGTCATGAGAATCTGATGGTGCTCCACTTCCTCCCACCACCCATGTATGTGGCCTTGCGGAAAAATGGCAGAAAGGAACCATGCAGAGCTGCTGCAGAAGCAGCCGAAGCAGGGAACTGACGTTCTGAGAACTTTCCACAGTTTTGACTAGACTTCCTGTGCCTATGGCGATTGCCTGTTTCCTCCAACCACTGCCCTCAGTCTCACCTTAGCAACACTGTACACCTACCCCTTCTATCCTCTTTCCCCCATGCCATCTCCTTCATCCTCTTTCCCTTCCCATTTTGCTTATGGGATCCAATCCTAACTAAACCTATCCCCAATCCCCCCAAAATATCAAGGAACTAACATGACATTTGCACCCCTCATACCATTCACTTTGCTGTCCACTTCTACCTCTCCCTCCCACCCTGTAAACTCTCCAGGGCAGGGACTGTCGGCTACTCTGTGTGCATAGAGCAATGGAGTCCTTTCCTGGGTTGTTCTTTCAGCACATCTGTAATATGCATGAATATCAAATAATAATATTAGGCTTCTTAAACCCTGGTCCTGCCACGGGCAGCATGCACACAGTCCCACTGCGCCTGCACACAGTCCCACTGCCTTCCGCAGAGCTGTGTGTGCGCACATCAGTTTGCCTATGCACTACTGGGGCTCCAGTCTGTAAGCTCCTTGAGACTGGAGCTGTCTCTTTCTTTGCAACTGTACAACGTCATGAACGGTGGGGTCCCGATCTTGAATAGCAACCATACATGTCACTGGCGCTATACCAGATTTCCAGAGGTTGTATCTAAGATAAGAATTTGTCCCTGTATCCTAATGGATATTTGTGTCCAGTTCTTAAGGTAAGTGCAGGCCATGAAGATTTAGGATTATAGTATGTATGATACTAAACGAAGCAGAAGGCGATTAAATAATGTCAGGCACGCAACCAAGAACACTTCCAGCCATAAATGAAAGCAAGTGGAAATTTAAGAGGAGGTGGTAGAAGAAGCAAGTGTGAAACTGAGAGCCCTGAGTACATAAATATTTACAAAGCTGTTTTACTGTGCTGATTTATGTGCTGATCTTATGCATGTGTCTGGGTAGATTTTGCAAGCCTCAGAGTTGACATTTAAAATAGTTATTTATCATCATTTTCTGCAATAAGTCTGATGAACTATTGGAACATCTTTTCTGTAGGCATATCCACTGGGCAAGCTTACTAGGGGGTTCAACCTCTTAAATTCGGCATTCTCTCATCTGGCAACAGCTGCCATCCAGCATGACCATGGATGTTGTAGGACCAGAGAGTCCCAGGACTGGGGCCAAACCTGCATCAGCGGGCAGGAACTGGGGCCACAGAAGTGGCCAGCAGCCAGGCCCGGACTAGACCTGAAGCCCCCAGCTTCTCCTGCTTCAGCATGCGAGGGAGTAGAGCCCCTGCTAGATTGCAGGGCTGGGGTCAGAGCCCCTGCTAGAGCCCCCACAGGAGAGGAAGACAGAAGCTGGGGAGCAGAAGCCAGCGGGCCCCAGGGGCTGGAGAGCCAGAGGTGAGCACCAAGGCCCCAGTGGCTGGGGAACTGGTCAGGGAGCAGCGGGGCTGGGAAGCTGAGGAGCTGGCAGGAAGCCAGCCAGGGAGCCGCAAGCCAAGAGCCAGCCAGGAAGTCAGCTGGGCCAGAAGAGGCCTGGGAACTGTGAGGGGGAGGAGGGGCATGGAGCCATCTGAGGAGCTGCAGGGCTGGGAAGCTGAAGGCCAGGGAGCCGCTGGGGAGCCATGGGGCAGGAGCGGCCACGGAACCATGGAGCAGGGGAGCCAGCAGGAAGTCTTGAAAGTGGCTGTGCGCCAGGAGGGAACCCCCGAGGGTGCTGACCACCCCTTGTACAGCAAAATCCCTTGTCCAGGACTGCTCAGGTCCCAAGGGTACCAGATGAGGGAGGTGCAACCTGTAGAGGAATCTGCGCAACATGCAGCTCTTCATGAAGAAATGTGAACAGGCAAAATACTATTAGCTGCTTCAAAACATCCTCATGCCTGTGTGCTATCGAAAACCTGGTGCATGGGGAGGACTCAGGTGATGCCTCAGGTATCTGTGAACTGATACATTATCTCCAGCAGCTGCTCTGATCAAAACAAGAGGTAAAAATTAAGACTCAGGAACAGATTCACCAGGCAGGGGATTGACATCTAAAAGGTTACAGATGGTTACATAGAAATACATACTTTAAAAAGCACTACAGTTTAAGGAAGCATAGACCCTCAATCTATAAAGATTTTCAGAGATTTGTCTGGGCCTAAGGTACGATAGAAGCAGGGAAACTTACTAGGAGCTGAAATAAAGGCCCAGAGTTCCATCAAGTCCATCTTTCTAGCCAAAGTTCAAGAGCGTAAAGGAAAGCGAACCCCATAGTACCACAGACAGGTCAGACAACCCTGTGAATGAAGAGGGTTGAGGATCCATGGGACTAGAACTCTGTCTATTGGCTCTGGGATGACTGCGATTCCCACACTGTCGCTGGAGGGTAGGGAATCACGCCAAAGGAGCACTGCGGAGACTGGGCACCGTGGGAATCAAAGCACTAGAACTGAAAGGGACCTTGAGAGGTCATCAAGCCTGGTACACATTGAACCTCTCTAGTGTGGCACCCTCAGGACCTGACCCGTGTCAAATGAGAGAATTTGCTGGATCAAGGGAAGTCAATATTGTCCAGCAGCATTACCAACACTTCCGCTGCTTACTGGGCTCTGAGAAGGCATTGGGGTAAATTAGAGATAAATAGCAGCACAGAACACAGAGAGTCAGGACTAGTGGCTGTAAATAAACATTGTGGCACCACAGGAAACTTGGCCACACCCATGATAAGTGGTTGTCCAGCTAACTAAAATCACGCTGGATTATGGATGTTGCTGGACAAGAGATCGCTGGACTAGAGAGGTTCAAGCTGTCCTACTATCATTACCATTGTAGGTCACATATGCTGTTTTGTGAGTGTTATGTGGACCACCTGTTCTACCTTGATGGCTCTGAGGATGTCACATGGGCCTCAGCAGTGTGCTGACTGGGCTGCAAATAGGCCATAGGTCGAGAACCACTGAGTGACAGTACTCTGCAGCCTTCTGATTGGCTAGATGGTGCCCCAAGAAGTGGTGTGGGCAAATACACAGACACCTGGCCTGCTGCAACTCCAGCTGGCACCTTAGTTTTCCTTATCTTTGATCTCCAATCCTATCCTGACCCTGACTCCTGCTTTCTGATTTCAGCCTGGTACTACCTCTGACCTCCAAACCAGCCTGGCTGTGACGCCGCATCTTCTTTATGGAATCTGGCTCTAGTGATTCCTCATTTACTGCTCATGGATTTCTATCTTGTGGTCGTCCTTGACCCCAGCCCAGCTAGGACTGTTTGTCCAGACTGCCAATGGCTAGTCCTTTAGGGAGGAAGATCTTTCAGTTCCATAGATTATCAAATTATGGGACTGCACCTACAGCTGGTGAAAGCCAGCCTGGCTTCAGTGAAGTCAACAGAACTATGCCAGTTTACATCTGTTAAACTTATGGCCCATATTAAAAAAAAAAAAAAAAGAGATAATTACTTTGAAGCCATCAACTCCTTTTTAATTCAGCCCTGACACTTGTCTGTATGATCTCCTATAACAATACCAGATTATATACTTTGTAGAGAAGTATTTTCTATGGTTTTTCATATATATTTGTTGTTAATTTTTTTTCTAATACCATAGGATGTCTTAAAAAAACCAAGGGCTGATCTGTTTTAACTATGCACTCTTTTTTCCTTTAATACTGAGCATCTAACAAACGGACAAAGTTATTCCCCTTTCCTTGGTAACTAATCAGAGCTTTTGCGAGTTCTGCTAGCGCTTGGTATTCATAAAGAGAGCATCTCAACCCACTATCTTCTCCAATGCTTTATAATTTAAAACAGGTTAATAGATTTGCACTAGTTTCTGTTATTCAATTTGTAGGCTCACACTTTTACTGCTTTCTTCACTCCAATGTGATTTAAAACTCACAGGATTTATAAACTCTGAAATGAGAGTTTAAAATGGAAATATTAAGAAGACCTTTTAACTCACTGACACTAAGGGGTGGTGCCATACATGGCGTTAATTTGTTCTCTAATGTCTCATACATGTTAAGTAAATGCGACAGCATGGAAGACACGAAGCAGTTTTGGGATATCTAGCAAGAGAGAGAGAGAGAGAATTAAGATTGTGCTACCAGGCAATAAGAAATGTGATGAGCTGAATGAAGAATTGCCAATACCACCCTTCCAGGGAACACATTATCTATAGCTTGTAGAATAAATAAATCATCCAACAAGTTTGACATCTTTTTCTGTTCTGACTCAATCTTGATTTCTATGACTTTAGTCATATGATTTCAACAAACTAGTTCACCAAATTTCAACTTGGGGCATGGTTCTTGTTTGCTCTTTGTTATACTGCATGTGATTGGTCACCTAACTCACATATTTATTCCTGCTCCTGGATTGAAGGGCTCAAGCTTTTAAAAGAAGAGAATTATTGGAATCAGATTTTTAGCATAAATTTAAAGATAAATAATTATTTGTGCTAAAATTCATGCAACTTGTGGCATCTATTATCATGTCCACAAGTGCATTGAGTGACTACTCAAACAACAGATTTGCTGACTCCCAGCAATAAAAGTTGACTGAACTATATTCAGTCACAGGTTCAAAGGCTAGTAAGGACTCTTATTATCATGCAGTCTAACCATTTACGTAACACCCCATGGAGTTTCGCCTGGAATTCTTGCATCAAGACCAGTCATCTGAAGTTGAAGTAGAACATAAGTGGAAATCCTCTAGTCACAAAATATAATCTCAGCTCACTTTCTTACTGTAATTCAACCAACCGGTTCTAATGCTTTTAACATAATTTAACCAGCCCCATAAAAGAGCACTGCCTGTAGAAATGGCACTGGCCTGGAGCGTAGAAACAATCTCTTCCCTAGTCATTGGACTGGAGAGTTCAGTGAGGGAGATGTTCAAAGTGTAAAGAAAATACACCAGGAAATATTTCTGAAACTAGCTGAAAGCATTCCGCTTTGTTCTTTAAACAGTAGAAATCTAAGGGCAACATATAATCTTCAAAGTTCCTTATATGAAAGCCCTCCAAAGCTGTACTAACGAACAAGCTTATAATGTTTGTGTTTGGGAAGGTGGGCTTAGGAATATCTCCTTTTTTAAAGTCTTGGTCTTTCTGCTTTTTTATTTCATTCTGCTTCTAGCAATATTGCATTTATCTCTGTGCATCAGATAAGATTAAACTCCTTCAGGATGTGACATTACCCTAGCCCTCTATGTGGCAGGCTGTCATTTTGAAGTAGCAGACTGAATCCTTCACCTGGAGGACAACTGATATACTCCAGCTGCCCTGAAATGTTTATTGCTCATTTTATTCCCCTATCACAGTGTCTTGCTGAAACAATCAGAACAGCAGTGAACAGTTTAATGTAGGCATCACCCTTTTAAAAATCTTTCCCAAACTTGACCTCTGTAGATTAGGAGTGTGAAATTGGCCCCCTGGCACCAAGAGGCAGGATTTCCTAGTGCTAATTGCTAGTGTAATGCCTGATTGACATGCCTAACAGCTCCACCAACACTCAGAAGGAATGAAATGGAAACTAGCATAAGATTTTTTTTATCCTTTGCAATCTCCCACATAATGAAGCCATGAATGGTGACTTCCTGCTATATTACCATAGCACTTATCCCGGGGCCCCACGCTGCTAGGCACTACACAAGTTCAGAAGGAGAGCGTGAGAGAATCCCCTTCTATGAAGAAATGGGAAATGGAGAGACAGAGCAATAAAGTGATTTGTATCAGGCAAACCTCTAGCAGAACCAAGACTGAAACCTAGATCTCCTGAGCCAGTTTTTTTTACAAGATCATCTCTTCTGCATTCTGTCTTAGTCTTCTTCAACCAAATGCTGCTTTATGCAATTCTGGTGGTGCAAAAGAGCCTTAACATGATTGTAAATGTAATTCCTCCTTACTGCTATAGTGATGTAAAGCAGCCTAGTGGAAATGACAATCAGACTCTGAGTTTTCAGTTAAGAAGCTCTCGTGCCAAATCTGGACTTCATTTTGCTTCTTGTCGTGGGACTTTTGTCTGAGCAGGAAGTTCAATTATGGATCAAAATTCTCCTTCCTCATCATAGATCTGGCAGCATCCCATTACTCTGTGTTTCTGTAATTTAACTAACATGATCAGACAATCAAATGCACTCCAAAATCAACTGAAGTCACAAGAAACATTAGTTACCCATGGAAGAAACTATTTTCCTCAGTCCTTTGCTCTGTTTGCTGTGTTCTGCACGCTGATCATTTGTATCATGTTAATCAAATGGGTAGCTTCCAGCTGTTGGCTGTGCTAAAATGGGAATTGTAACTTAACTAAATGGCAAATCAGGTACAAGTACAGTACAAGTTTTATTATCCAGCGTTCCCGGGGAACTGGGGATGCTGGATGATAAAATGTGCCAGATATTCAAGCTGGGGCCAGCATCCAGACCTGCTTTGCCCCACCAGCTGGGCAGAAGCTGGGCCTCTGGTCCCACGCAACCAGCCCTGGCCGGTCAGCTGGCCCCACAGCATGATGGTTAACCAAATGTGCCAGTTATCCAGGTGCCGGATAACCAAGCTTTTACTGTAATATCTACTGCAATTCTCACTTTCATGCTGCACCCATCTCACTTACCAATTTAAAAACCTAATACTGCAGCTGCGCTGACCTGTCCCCAGTCTGTCAGTCTACACAGGCATGCCAAACTCAAAGCTTACTGAGGACTGCGCAAATGAAAACTGATAGTTTTCAGGGCCACCAAAGAAAATGTACTTCTATCAGAAAGTTTTAATTATTTATTATTATAGACTATTTTTAAGTCTAAGTTATAATATTTTTCAGGTCTTGTTTGAATAATAATAATAATAGAAAATTTAATACTTACTATGAATTTTATTGTTTTATAATTTTATTGATAGTTCATAAAATCTGATGTGTAAAATTGTTATTTGCTCTTATATAACAATTTTAATTTAAATATAAATTTAAGGTACTTTTGAATTATTTTTCCATGATACATAATTGTTTTGTTAAAACAAAACCAAGTATAGACAGTGGTTAATCAAATAGAACAGGATTCTGTGAAAATTTGAGATACTTTGTAAGTCTGAGATTTTGCTCCATGCCCCAGCCAGCTCCCAGGCCCAGGGCTGCTGGGGTTCCCTCGTTTGGCTTGCTGGAGCTGGAGTGGGAGCTGCTGGGGGGCTCCCTGCCCTAGCTGGCTCCCCGCCCTGGGGATGCCGGGGTTCCCCCAGCCCCAGGCAGGCCCCTGGGGCTGCCGGCAGGGATACGTGTAGTCACAGGCCACAAAAAACTTCTGGGCCATGTGTTTGACATGCTTGGTCTACAGCATACACTTGGCAAGCTCTGCCTGTTCCTCGTGTCAGGCTATTGATTTCAGATACCAAGAAAAGATGATGATTCAGAGCAGTGGGGCACAGTTTTCCACAGATGGTCATGTATGTCCTGCTTGATCTCTGAGGAGTCTTTACAGCACCCAAACATTCAAATTCCTGCCTTATGACCACACTTTTGGTGGGCTGGACTTGATGACCTCCTGAGGTCTCTTCCAGCCCCAGGATTTTATGATTCTCTGATCTTTCTGGCTGAGGTGAACAGGCTAGGCCTGATCTATGTCTCTCACTTTTTTTGTGCAGTGCCAGGCACTCATTTCTTCCAGCTGATGAGTACACTGCTTCAATCCCTCAATAGCCAGAGAAGCAGGAGACCAGGATGGCAAAATGAATGTGTCCCCTACAGGACAGGGGATTACCACAGGGACACTCAGTCAGAAACAGTTACTCACACGTGGACTTGATTCTGGACACATTACAGAAAAATGCATTTGAGATAGGAAGTGTGTGGCAGAGAACACAGAGGTGGCCCTAGACATGGCGTCATGAGGAAACAGGATGTGGAGACATGAAGAAGGATGTAACAGAGACAAAAGAGACATATTGATTGGACAGGGCCTCTGGTTGGGTCAGAAATTAGTTTGTTTTTTAGGATGCTCTAGGACAGATTTGCAGCTGATATAGATTGGCACTGTACAGTAGGCTGGAACGCTGGCCCCTAATATTTTACAGAATCCTACGGAAAGGACACTGATAGTGTACATGTATCTTGAGTTTAGTGATCACATTTTACACACTATTCAATTAAAAACAGCAGCATCAGCACTCACTTCCACAGGTTACTATTCTCCATAAAAACGTAGAACTGTATCCTGAAGGTGTGCAATACGCTGGCTGGAGCAACAATCACCTCTGGAGAACGGTCAGCACCAGGGACAAATTTAACAACTTTCATACATCAGGGGTAATATTTCACGCTAATTGTTAACACTGAGGATGCTTGTCTAACCTGTGTCACAATGTCAGAAGACCTAGAAAATATAATTGACACAAGCTAAGAAAGCTACATTTCATGACATGATTTAAAAGCTTGAACAAGGCTGTTTACTCCAGAAGAGACCTCACAGAGTACCTGCACGCTATCACAGGAAATATCCGTTGATGGGGAAACTGGGGGTTACTTATTGTAACTGGAGATTCTTTGAGATGGTCCCTATTTGTATTCAACATGTGGATATCCACACGTTTCATGTTCCCAAGTTTGCAAATTCTTCAAAGCTCAGTCCCTTGGCCAACACATGCTCAGTAGCTCTCCTCATGCTCCTGATGGAGGGCATAACAGGGGGTGTGGGTCAATGACTCTCTAGTTCCTCTTCTTACTGCAAATCTAACAGGATCCAAAGCACAGAGACTGGAGGGCAAGTGGTGGAATACAGGTACTGCACACCTTGAAGAAGCTCCTGTTATAGTTAATAGCTTCCATTTCCTTTTCAAGTGATGGTCCCTATGTGTATTCTACACCTGAATGACTGGCAGCGATGATAACACAGAAGGTAGATGCAAGAACGCTGATAGTAAAGATGCTTGCAATACTTCCAATTTCTTCACGACATTTGCAGCTGAGGCACAAATCAGGGGTTAGTGTGCTGCAGACATACGGATCAAACTCCAGGTACCCATAGGAAATCTGACAGAAAAACCGAGGAAGCAATTTGTGCTCATGTGGAGCAAACTGTGACATGCCATGGGGGCAAACGTTTGCTATTTTGTAGCACTCTAAGATGCATCCCGAGATTCACTCAGAAATCTCCTGGGAGGGTATGGCTTATCTCCACTACGGCAACAATGAGTCTCAGTGATTCCCTAATGGGTTTGGCTCTCTGAAGGACCAGGACATGCCAGACATGGAGACAGTCAAGTCTCCTGCCTTAAGAGAAAGCATGGGTTTTGGACAAGAATGCAGGTTAAGTGTACCATTTGATTGATCCGGAAGTCAGAAACAATTTTGGGAGAAACTTGGGATGTAGCTGAAGAGAGACTTTTATCTTCTGGAACACTGTATCAGGTGGCTTCACCAGTGTGGCTCCAAGCCCACTGACCATACCAACTCCGGTGATATCTACTAAGAACGCCACCTTCATGGACAGGTGGGTCATGGTACAAGCTGCCATGGGGTCAAAAGGCAGATTAGTGAACTTGGACAGTACAAGTTCAAATTCCCATTGAAGTGTAGGATTAAGTACTGGTGGGAAAGTTCTGATAAGGCTTTTCATGAATCATATTGTAGATGAGTGAGTAGAGATGAAATATCTTTTCAACAGAGGGAAAAAGGTACTAAGCACAGCTAGGTGTGCTTGTAGTGAACAAATAGTCTTCAGGGGTAGGAGATATTCTAGAACGGAGTGGCCAACATGTGGCCTGCAGGCCAGAATCTGGCCCACAGAGCCATTTCATCCAGCCCCAGAGCCAGCAGCAGTGCCATTTTGAAAGTCAGCTGGGTAGCTCTGAGCTACATGGGGCTCTTTAAGGAGTCATTTGGGGCTCCAGATGCCACTGCTCACTCCTCCTTCAGCTCCCTGCCCTGCCATGCTGAAAGAGCAGAACTCAATTTAATTGGTGTAATGGCTGGTAGGGGGGATCTGGCCATTATTTCAATGTGGCAAGACAAAGAGCTACATGCTGTACATGGGGGAAGGGAGTAGGAGGGCTGGGAAGAGCCGCGCAGCTGCAGTGAGGAGGAGACAGTGATCCAGCGAAGGTGCATCAGGGGGACAGCAGATGCGGAGCTCCTGTGTGAGGTAAGTTAATCCTGGGTTTGGAGTTGAGAGGGGTTAAGCCTGGGGATGATAGGGTGGGTTTGGGCCTATTTTGCGTTCAGCCCCTGGAACATGTAAAAAATTGCCATGTGGCCCCTGATGAAAAAGGAACAACTGGAATAATCACAGTATTTGGAGACTGTTCATGCAGGACAAAAAGTGTCTCCATGAAGCCTGATAACAGATTCTAGAAGACTCTTTTCTACTTTGGTTAAGAATCATTTAAATAGGAGCTGAACTTGAGCGTACTATTTCTGATGCCCATTAAAAATGAGGATGTGTAGGAGAGTGAGTCCCAATTTGGGTGCTTGGTCTTCTTCGTGTCTTGGGTTAGGAGATTAGAGGATGGGCAAATCTCGATTTGGTGGGCAGACATTGTCAGAAGCTCCATGAACCAGAGCTATCTGGACCAGTGGAGAGCTAGGAGAATCATGCTGACTCCGTTGTGACATATGCTCCCCATGACCTACACGTGCATGGGAATGGGAGGAAAGGCAAATCTGAGGCTGCTCATTCAAGACCGGCTAAGTGCTGCCGACAGCCGCTGTAAACCCTGGGACAAGTGGGAGGGGACCTGGCTCCATACGCTAGGAGACATGAGGTCTAAGGCATTCAGCCCATGCTGTCCCCCCGCCCCAGCTCCCTCCCACCCATGTTGAGCTAGACCTGTGCTGCAGTGAGAATTCAAAGAAGCTCAGAGCTCTAGCCACTGCTGTTTTGGCAACCATGTCTTGAAAGGGAACCTGTAACAAGAGCATGTGTGCGCGCGTGTGAAGAGAAGGTAAGTTTCCAAAATCTAAAACCAGGTTTGTGTTCAATTTTAGGGCCAGACAAAGGCTCAACACGTTTCTTTTTTGTCCAAATTGACTTGCCTACCTTATGTCAAATTGGCAGCTAAACTCAGGCTCACTGCATTGAAGTTTGATGTGCTTTCATTTGATATCAGATTAACCAAGCTTTTGTCTTTCCATTGTAGTAACAAATTACTTCCAATGGGGCTTTTATATCACAATGTTCTATAAAAAGTTCAGTGTGTAACCTATCTATCTGAAACACAGTCATTATTGTAACTGCCGACCCAGCATTTTTACTGACACAAAAAATGACTCTTCTATGCCCTAGCCAATGATCACACTCCCCATCTCCACAGAAGGAAGGCAGAACGCACCACTCTCCTGAATAAAAATAAACAAACAAAGACACAAGGGTCTGAAAGCTCACCAGCAAGGCAGGCAATTGTATGC
The DNA here is from genome assembly GCF_033958435.1 of Carettochelys insculpta. Taxonomy (NCBI): domain Eukaryota; kingdom Metazoa; phylum Chordata; order Testudines; family Carettochelyidae; genus Carettochelys; species Carettochelys insculpta. The sequence goes on along the minus strand of NC_134139.1, from coordinate 66,577,295 downwards.
TTCCCTGATCCTGGGGCTGGCCAAATGCCCTCTTCCCTCCCAGCCCAATGCATTTCCATTGTCTAGTGGCAAGCACGTAAATCTGACTATATTTGCTTTATATAACTCACTTTTTCCCCTATGCCATGATTAACAATGATTATTTGTGACATGCATCCATAAGCTTCACTGCCTATGTGCATAAGCAGGTCTAACTTCAACCACCCACATTTGGATATTTTTGTCTTAATTGCTCTATATCTCAGTTTCCCCACCTTTAACATGAGGCTCTTTATCTACCCCTTGGGGCTGGTATGACACTTTGTAACAATGTTTGTAAAGACCTTTGAGTGCTTACGGTAGAAGATGCCACACAAGTTCAAAATAGAAGTGGTAGTAGTAATCAGGTATCACGTGTTTTTGGTAAGCTATGCAGTTATAATCCAGTGACTGAACAAGACCATCTGTCTTATTTGGAGAACTTAAACTTGCATGCAGTCATTTAGCTGGATAGAAAATTTCCTCCAGAGCCCACAAGGAATTTCTCCATTAAACTGTTTCAAAGATTCTGATGTACTTTAAAAAAAAAAAAAGCTGGGGGAAGAAGTGGGGGGAGGGGAAAAATCACACTGCACACAGGAAAAAAGGGACCTGTCAAACAAGGTAATAGTCTCCAGTAATCCCTCTTGGGCTCTAAAGTGCTGTCTGAAATACTTATTAATGCAAAGGAGAGATTTATCCAGATAACTCGTGTGTTGCCATATGGCAAATAGGGGCTGTGGAGTAGCTCAATAGACTGAGGCACTCTTGCATTGTCTGTCCATAATCAGGAATTATATGTTCAGTTTCTAAGTATTTTAGAGCAGAGGCATGTCAGCTGGTGTGCTGTACACCTTGGTTAATGAGTGTTTCTACCTCCTGGGAGTACAAAGAGGGAAAACCCTCCTCAAAAGACATTTATTCAGTGGGAATCAGATCCAGGAAATGAAGATTTCAGTTCTTTTGGAGTAAAGCAGTTTTCAAGATTTCATGCTTGATATGTAACAGTAACGAAGGGTCCTGTGGCACCTTATAGACTAACAGAAAAGTTTTGAGCATGAGCTTTCATGAGTGAGTCTGTGCTCATGAAAGCTCATGCTCAAAACATTTCTGTTAGTCTATAAGGTGCCACAGGACCCTTCGTTGCTGTTACAGATCCAGACTAACACAGCTACCCCTCCGATGTTTGATATGGTACTTCATATAAGTAACCAGCTACAGGCTGGGAGCTACTGTTCCTCATGGCTGAAACCATCAGCCCTGGGAAACAGCCTCAGCTGATGTAAACTGGCATAGCTCCACTGGCTTCAGAATATTCAGTGTCTTGACTATAACAGGGCTATGTCACTTTATGGGTCTGTCTTATTGCACAGCTGGTAGACTACAGGCAGTGTTAATAGCAAAAATCACGTAACAATGCTCTAAAATTTCCAGAACAATAAAACTTAAAAAAACATTTGACAATATTTTGGTTAAAGGTCTGATCTTATACCATTAAAATTCCATGTGGGCTATTGGGTTAAGATTAATCTTGCATTTTATTGTCAGAGTATGAATCATTCTACAGCAAGTACAATGCTTTACATAATTTCATACTCATGCAATGAATTCCAAACACCCAAAAATTCAGAGTGTGTGTGTGTGTGTGTGTGTGTGTGAGTGAGCAGATAGGAATAAGGGGAATTCGAAGTAGCCGGGGTCCTTTCAAAAAGGAGCCCCATCTGGACGAGCAGCGCGGTGGCAAGCCGTGTCAATTTCGAAGTGCTGCAACCGCCTGCATGCTAATAAGGTTGTGAAGTTTTTGGCTAGTGTAGACATAGCCCTTATGTTTTAGCTGGCCTTCCCTCTATCTAATGGCTGCTATTGTTGCTATCAGAATAGGCATACATTGTAATGCGGTGTTTCATTTTAAAGGTCACCCATTTTTGGTTCTAGCCATTGCAAGGACTGGGATGAAGAAGGGGAATTGCAGGAGTAGCAGCACCTCTCAGGGTCAGGTCCACAGCTAAATTCTGGAAGTAGACATGCAATGATCAACAGTGTGACCATAGCTGGTATGGACGTACATGTTACTCAGCTAGGGAAAAAACAATGGAAGGCTATAAACTCCACAGGAAATCCTATGAAACTGCACACATATGACCTGATCATTGGGTCAGAATTCAGCGCAAATCACACCATTTACTTTGTTGCACATACGATAAGCCCGAAAAGTTCCAACCTAGTTCCTCTGTACCAGAGTCCATGGGATGGACAGTTGTGCAGGTCAGAAAAATGCAAACTATACTGCTTCCGAGAGATGGTGGTAAAAGCTGGGAATAATCCTGTGGATCCCAGGCCATATCTGCCAAAGGTTGTGCCTCCCCCACGTCACAGCCTTACTGCCACTGGCTAATGCCTGTTCCCATACGCTCCATCTAATGAGGCCAAAAGACATGAAAAGAGAGTTACTGACTGACTGGACTGAATTCAGATTTTGAACTCTGCTCTTCTTAACTGGAGCACGCTGCAGAGGTCAACTGTTCCCCAGCTCTGCCCAGTCACAGCTCCATTCTGGGATAGAGCTTCTGAGGTGTCTGTGGACAGGACAGACCGTGCAGTGATCTCTGCACCTCTGACGGGTTTTCAGCACCACTCAGAGGTGGTTATGTGAGTTTCCCACTATAGCTACAGGAAATGTAGCCTGTCCTCACTTAAACATTGTTCTGGACTAGAAGATTTCCATTTTCTAAAGATGAAAGCAACAATTTTTTTTTGAAAAACTTTTTTTTTTTATATAAGATGCAAAGTCTTCTCTAGCTCTCAGGCACACAAACAGGAGACTTGTCCCATTCTCTAGAAAAATACACAAATGGGGGCTATCACCTCTTCTCCATTAGAGGGCGTTAGGTAGACAACACACACATTATCTGTTGGAGGTGAATCAGTGAATGAACTAGACTCTTGGACTGAGCAAACGTCACTGTGTAGGTAGGCATCCTTCGGTCCCGAGGGATCATGGGTTTGCGCCCCAGTTGGACTGATTCGAGCAGCGTCTTTTGTGGCTGTGCAATCCAATCCGGGAGCGGCAGTCCTTTCCGCACTGTGAGCAGCAGTAGGCAGATGTCGCTCTGGTATCACGGGCACGGATCTTCCTGAGGGCTCTCCTGTCTTCCGCTTCCTTCACCAAGGTAGTTTCATACATAGCAAGAGCTTCCTTCACTCCCTGCTTCCAGGCATGCCTGTCTGAGGCGAGCGAATGCCAGGTGTTCACACTGATAGAGAGAGCGCTGAGGTCATGCTTGCACGTGTCCTTGTAGCGCAATTTAGGTCACCCTTTCAGCCTCTTTCCAGATGCCAATTCGCCGAAGAGGAGGTCCTTCGGTATTCGGCCATCCGTCATGCGTGAGACATGGCCCAGCCAGCGCATACGCCTCTGTTTGAGAAGGGTGAACATGGAGGCGGTGCCTGCCTTCTCAAGCACTGCACTATTGGGGACCTTGTCCCGCCATGAGATACCGAGTATGCGCCTAAGGCAGCGCATGTGGCATGTGTTGAGCCGCTGCTCTTGTTTTGAGTGCAAAGTCCATGTTACCGCTAAGGTAAAAAAAAACACACCTTTTCTGCCAACAAAGGTTTGTTATACTTGGCCTGTGAGTCTTCACAGCTGACTTTTGCACAAGGGCTATATCTACATGGGTAGCCTCTATCAATGGAGATCACTGTTGACAGAGAAACCTTGGCAGCACCTTTGTCAACAGATTGCGTCTACACACAAAAGTTGATTGAAAGAGCAAGCTGCTCTGTTGACAGAGAGCAGCCGGACTTTCCTGCCCTCTCTCAACAGAATGGCTGACTGGAAGCTCTGCAAACAGGTCTGCCCAGGGAACCGGAAGCCCTCTCTGTCAACACAACTGTCTACATGGACATTCTGTTGACAAAACACTGATCAGGAACAGGGATAATGCTGCCGACTGAACAGCTGAGTTTTGTTGACGAACCCTCTACAAGAGCACTTTAACTGTGTAGGCGTTTGGTGAGTTTTGTCAACAATAGCTCACCTTTGTCGACAGACATTGCCCATGTAGACGTGAACAAGAAGGGGTGATTTACATGTCTAAACCCCTCGGCCCCACTTTCACCATGCATCACCACCACATTGGTTCACATAACAAAATTCATTCTGTACATGTATGGGAAAAATTAGAGGGCACATTGCAGACAAACCTCCACTCTGGACACATTTATGCTCCAGAATTTCTCTTTCCCAAGACCTTTGTGAAACTGCACATTTTAAAGATAAAATGCCCATGTCTTCCTTCTCTCAAGTTCAGCCCCAGGGACTTCTTTGGGTTCACCTTCCTTAGTTTTGCTAGCTGTGTGACATCCAAACCACTGAGCACTGGTCAGAAGAGTATGCTTTAGGCAGGGGGCTGGACTAGATGACCTCTTGAGGTCCCTTCCAACCCTAGGATTCTATGATGAGATAGATCAAGGTGTTATTCTACTTTCCTGTTGCACTCAAGAGAGAACAGAAGGTGTAGGAACAAGGTGGATCTCTCCTCTGCTAGTGGCAGAAGAGTATTGAGTGGCAAACATAGACAGACTTCTTCACAGGTGGCCCAGTATACCAGAAAAATTATCACAGATGGTGCTCTTCTTTTCTGGCCTTAGTGCACCATGTCCAATAAACAGAGGGGCTGGTGATCATATTCTCCAACAGCAAAAATATATACATAGTTGAGATAGAGATCTTAACTAGTTAGTGAGCCCTGTTTAGCAGTATATTAGATGAAATGCAATTTATCTTGCTTTTTATCTCCCCATCAAAACCACAAAAGAATATAAAGATCTAGTCACATTAACTCTGCATTCAATTTTTCATTTCCTACTTGTTAAAAAACAATGAAAGGAAAAATAAAAAAAGCAATCATGATTCATTTTGTGGAGCTTACAAACTTTGTTAGCTTCTCCAATTGAATGTGTTAGTTCCTTGAGCCAAACAGCACATGCGTAAGAACCAAGCCTGCAAAGTTCTGAACTTCTCATATGACATACATTTAGCTCTCTCAGTGAGAACTGAAGGCATCCAGCCTCTCCTAGGAAGTACTCAGTACTTTGTGGGTTACAGCCCCAAGGCAGTTGGATGCGAACGTCCAAAGATGTTATCTTTACATTCTTCCAACCATATTTATACATTTATGGGACAAATTCTGCACTGACTCACACTCACACATATCCATAACATTTACATCCCAGTCCAGATGGACTGCACACCATGTAATTAAACTTGCACTTGGAAGCAGGATACATTCATATTATAAGAACATAAGAACATAAGAATGGCCATACTGGGTCAGACCAAAGGTCCATCCAGCCCAGTATCCCGTCTGTCGACAGTGGCCAATGCCAGGTGCCCCAGAGAAGGAGAACAGAAGACAATGATCAAGTGATTTATCTCCTGCCATTCATCTCCTGCCCTTGTACTGAAGGCTAGGGCACCATACTTTACCGCTGGCTAATAGCCATTTATGGACCTAACCTGCAAAAATTTATCGAGCTCTTTTTTAAACCCTAATAGAGTCCTGGCCTTCACAGCCTCCTCCGGCAAGGAGTTCCACAGGTTGACTGTGCGCTGTGTGAAGAAAAATTTCCTTTTATTAGTTTTGAACCTACTACCCATCAATTTCATTTGGTGTCCCCTAGTTCTTGTATTATGGGAAAAGGTAAATAATTTTTCTATATTCACTTTCTCCACACCCTTCATGATTTTATATACCTCTATCATATCGCCCCTCAATCGCCTCTTTTCCAGACTGAAAAGTCCCAGTCTCTCTAGCCTCAAAGGAACATACTTCTGATAAATCAAAACCAATTATTTTCAAAATCAAGAGAAGAGCACCTGTTCCTCGGTCAGGACCGTGTTCCTCCCAAGTTACACACATGACCCACTGTTGCTGTTGTTGGGTCTTCAGAAAAATCTGATCTCATGCACATTAATGAAAATAACCACTGATCTCTTGAAACAATTGAAGTTACACAGGTATAAAATTGGTGTGTACATCTGGGATCTGAATGAGATACAAGTGCTTCAAAACAAAATATGCTTTACAACCTTCACTACAGTTGCAACTTACAGAGGTACAATAATCTCATTGTACTTTTTCATGCTGCAAGTTGTTAGTAATTTTGCTAGAGATATGTATTGAACTACGTCAGAAGGCTTGATTGTAACCTCCCATCAGAGTAAAATTGGTAGTAATTATGAGATCAGAATAAGGACCACTTCTCAATGTATGGTTAAGTATTTAAAATAAAACAGAAAGGCTGAAGAATTTGTTTATGCAAATAATCTATTTTACATGTTGAGATAAAACATAAATTATGCTAGCTGTGTCAGTAAATTTTGCAAAATATATTTTCTTGTATCTGCTGGTTTGAAGCATGATATAGTAGGTTATTTAAACTGCATGGCATTAATTTTGCGGCGACATTTATTTATGAATACAGATGACTCAAAAATGGACATGTTGCTGCACCTCTGACTATGGCAGTGCACTGAGGGCATTCACTCTGATACAGTAAAGGGATTCCCATCACTGCTAAAACAATTGGGTGAGTCAAACATGACTATAAGCAGCCATACAGAGTGCATTAGCATTTACAAGCAAGAGCCCAAGACAGATGAAATAGGATAGCACTAGAAAATTTCCCCCAGCTTTTCATTGAGGGTGTAATTTATCTTAAACCATTTCCAAGTAGACAAATGTTCACCTTAGGTAACCCACCATCACCACCGCCACCACATCTGGCACTAAAACTGACACTGGTTTTGGTAGTCTCAACAAAGAGGCCAAAAACTAAAAAGCCATACAGGCAAAACTGCTTTGACCCCTAGATATAGTCCCTCCCAGTCACTATGAACACAGTGCATGGCTGAGGCCTGAGTCACACAAGATACATTAGTTGGCAGGGCAAGTCAAAGAAGCACTTCTCATGACTACTAAATTCATAAAATAACTGTGCATAATGTTTGTACAATGTAAACACAGTTAATCGGTTTAAACTAAACACAAGAACCATCTCATTTCTGACCTACAGCTCCAGTGGGCACACACAACAATGCATGAGATCATATAATGTGGTGCAGCAAGTTACACTGTAGTAATGGGGCATGACAACAGCAATAATATATAAGTTATAGGAAAAACAACAAAGGGTCCTTGAAGGCTAACAATTTTTTACGGCATAAGTTTTTGTGGGTTGTATATAAGTTATATGTGGTTATAATATCAGTTTAGGTATATGTTTGGGACTAGGCACCTTTATCACACAGTCGTATACAATAGTACCTGGTTGGGGCTCCATTGTGTTGGGTGCTGCATAATCATGCACATTTCAATTTCTAAACACTACCTGTTTCCATTATTACTATTACACGAACATCTGCAAAGACAGCTGCTCTTTTAATTTTTCCCTTCATTAATTAAACTTAACATATACCCATTATTTACATTTAATAACCTATCTTGTGCTCACTTATCAATGGAAAGCCTGTCAGTGACATTCCAGATCATTTATTTTCTCTCCCAGATATGTGAGTTTGATCAAAGTAAAATAAAAACCCTCAGATACCAGTTATGGTTCTGACACCTGTCTGCAGCTAGCTTTTGGTTATCTGCATTCTTCAACCAAGCCACTGTTGTGGCCTGTTGTCAGGTGACTGCTGGCATAAACCGATTGTTTTCTGTCCTGCTGTCCAATTACTCTCTCCTTGTGCTTGTACTTTTCTCTTTTCTTTCTGGCGTCCTTATTTTTTTCCTGTTTCCACCTCATCCTTTGCTAAAGTCCCTCCCCATCCAATCTGCTACAGTCTCCTGCTCCCTTGTTTCTGGCATTCTCACTCCCTTGCCTCTCTCACTACCAACTTCTGCTCCATGCCTGAAGTTTGGCAAAGAGAACTTGCTAAGATTTTCAGTTTTTGAAATGATCAGAGATTTTGTCAATATAATCAGGAGTCTTGCACACGAAGCACAGCAGCAAACTACGAAAAATGTGCTGGCACACCCTACTGAACCACTTCAATCCCTACATCCAAATGTCAACACTTTTGAAACCTGACAGTTACTAAGTTACTAAACAGTTTCTTTACTTAAAAGATTTGAATTGCCATATTACACATGAGCAGATTACACATAACAGATTGCTGTATAATAGCTGGAAAACACTCAGCCATGTGATTTATATGGTGCAAACAAATCAGGACATCTTTACCACCAGCTACTCAATTCGTAACTTGGATATTAATTACCACACTGTAGGAAGGTCACTATATCACAAACTGCTTCACAGTATAAATGCCTGACTAGTTAGACTGAAATACAGCACATGGTCATGGAAAAAGGATATTCAAGCCTGAGGGCTCGATTTAAAACTTTTCAGTGTACGAGTGGCTATTCCAGTGTGCGCATGCGCGCGCGTGCGCACACACACACAGAGCTCATCTGCTGCATATTTATTACTAACTTGGCCCAGTATGAACGTGTGACCTAAATGTCAAAAACCAGTAGGTCACTGTTTCAGGCTTTGAACATTTAAAAAGTCTGGTATACTCACTTTCTGGAGTAATTAGCATCAGTTATGAAATGTGCCTAAGAACCTATTAGTCTTCTAATGCAATAAAGGCCCAGATCTTCGTTTGTACAGTAAACTCTTCCATATCTGGCATTCTATCATCCAGAACTCTCAAGCAACTGGCATTTTAACCATATTCTCCAGCTAAAGTGGTACGATAGAATGACAAATGAAAGCTTGTGGACCAAAACAAACCAGAGCTCATGGATCAGGAAAAGAAAATGATGGGCAGGCCATATCCTGTGTAAGGACTGCAAGGAATGTATCACTAGACAAGCATTAGAATGGAATGCAAAGGGAAAGAGGAAAATGGGACATCCCAAACAAGCATGGCAATGAAGTTTTCTGGACAAAGTAAAAGCAGCTGGCTTAATGTGGGTATCAAATCAAGGCTATCACCAAGGATCACAAAAAATGGAGAATGACTGTGGAGGCTCTATGTTCCATTAGGACCTCAAAGGATTAAGAAAAAAGAAGAAAATTTAGTTATGTTTTTCATATGTACAGTCTAGTGAAAGTAAATACAAATAAAAACATCAAATACAGTATAAGTTTACAGTGTAAAATAATACTGTGGTTGGTAGTGACATAGAGATAGCCGCATTAGCCTGTATTCTATCAAAACAAAAAAGCAGTCATGTAGCACTTTAAAGACTAACAAAAATTTATTAGGTGATTAAGCTCTGATCTTCCGGTTTGCCAACCTTGATAGCAATTTTTCTGATTTGTCAACCTTGATAACAATTTTTGGACCTCTGTCCTTTATATATTGAGTCTGTTCTGGTATGGCTATTATCTGAAGAAGTGGGTCTGTCCCACGAAGCTCACCACCTAATAAATTATTTTGTTAGTCTTTGAAGTGCTACATGACTGCTTTACTGTTGCTGGTGAATAAAGTACTCTGCCTACATTTTGGTTGTTTCTTAATATCTAATCTTATTTTTCTTTAGTGTTATGAATTGCTAGGTGTACCTCTCTATTATCCAGAATATTTGACTATCCAGCAACCTTCCAGTCCTGGGGCTGCTGGATATGAAAGACTTTATTGTATTTGTGAATAAACTGAAATATCTTTGCAAAACTGTTTGTCCAAAACAATTTGGTAATCCTTGAAAATAACAAACAGGGCCTGCTGACAGAGAGGGGAAAAGGGGATAATTGCCTACAGGCCCAGTGGACTTAAGGGGGCCCAGGGTTGTAGGTGCCACTGCCACAGCTGTAGTCCTTCCCAGGCCCTTTCAAATAGCCCTGCTGTAGCAGCGTAGTAGGACTACGGGGAGCCCCACGGCTTGGCTCTGTGGAGCAGCCAGGGGAGGCAGGGAGAGGTCGTAAACACGTGAGTGAGTGGGGAGGTGAGAGTGGGACTGGAAATGGAAAGGGGGCAGGGTGAAAAGAGAAGAAGGAGGGAGCCGAGCTCTAGGGCTGAGCAAGGAATGGGACTACATGGAGCAAGGGCAGAGTGGGATGGAGCAACCAGTCTGTAGGGGTGGGGGCAGAGGTAGGCAGGGACAGCTGAGAGAAAGGAGCCAAGTGGGGGAGGGCACAGGACCAAGGAGGGCGCAAAGGTGGACTCGGGGGCAGAGAAGCAAAGAGCCAGGCTGGGCACAGAAACACTGGGGCGGGGCCTGAGAGGGAAGGAGCCAAGCTGGGCAGGGGTTGCTGGGGACAGAAAGGGGAAGGAGCCAAGCTAGGCACAGGACCACTTGGAAGGGGAACAGAAGACCCATTGATTGTGCTGCCCAGGGGCCCAGAATACCTGTCAGCAGGCCATGTGTATGCATAAAAGAAACATTGAGACAGGGATGTGAATTAGATACCAAACAAATTAAATGCATATTGGAAAAGGTGAAGATTTGATAACAATACAGATAATATGTTTTGAATAGTCACATGCTGCAAAGCCATTATGCCTCTGGAGTATAAAAGTGAGTAGCTACTTGGGTCTCGTGAATTATTAGAAATCATAAATATCTCAACCCCTGCATGTTTCTAATCTAGCTATACATTCCTCAGGATGATTGATTCAAGGATCTGGTTTGGATAAAATAAGCACAGCACCAATGTCCCTGAACCTTCACCTATTTCTTGAACTGAATGTGAACCAAACTTTTTCTCTGAGTCCAAATGAACAAACAAAAAAATATCCCAAAACCAAAAAGCACACTTTTTCCATTAAAAATAAAAGTCAACCATCGAAGTTCTGTGTTTTTCCCAGTTTGGTCAGAAATGGCTGCAGACGCAGCTATAGCATGTATCCCTCCCAAACTATGAAAATACAGGAAATCAGATGCAGATTTTTTCTCACAGTTTCCAGAAATTTGGATATGCTTAACGTTCATAATGAACAGGAGTATATGCACTATTGGGACTGCCTGGAAGTTGAGGGCACCAATCATCTTGAAGGAAGTGTACAGTGATGGTAGAACCTCAAAAACTTTGTCCTGGCTTGACAAAGTCCTGGCTGGGATGATTTAATTAGGACTGATTCTGCTTTAGGCAGAGGGCTGGACTTGATGACCTCCTGAGTTCCCTTCCAGCCCTAGGATTCTATGGACCACAGGATAAGTCCTACTATACTTAGCTAAAATATAGACTTGAAATATAGGCTCTCTCCTGGCGGGTTCTCCCCAGCCAGGCCCCTCTGGATCCAGCATGGATATCAGTCTTGATGCTTCATTAATTTCTTTAATGCCAAACTTATCTCTGTGCATTTTTTTCTGTGATGCCTCCCATGATATTGTTATCACAGGTTGCCAATCCCTGGCCCTTTCCTCATTCAAACTCTTCCTCAGATTTCACTTTTTCCACAAAGCAAGATTACAATAAATATGACAGAGGGAGAGGGGGATCCTCTTCATTACCCCTGATTCTGGATTTGTGAGTAAGACTGTCTTCTGTGCCCCTGTCCTTCAGGCTGTAAGTTCCTAAGGTACATGCTCTCTTTTACTGCTGTAATTTGTGCAGTGCCAGCCAAATACTTATGTACAAATTCCATCCCTATTCAGGAAAGTGCTTAAACGTGTATTTAATGTCAAGCAAGTGTTTAGATCGTTCAGGTGTATGCACCCACATCAGATAGCACAGAGGAAGAGATGAAGCTATTCTATAAAGACTTGACAAAGATACTGGAGGAGACTGGAACACAAAAGTTGGAACAGATAACGAAGGTTGTGAGAGAGTCATGGGGAAGGTTTGTATATGGAGAAAGAAACAAACAAGGCAAAAAATTGCTAGAGTTTGCTGTGGAGCACAAGATGGTCATCTGCAACATGCGATTCCAACAAAAGGACTGTAGGAAGCGGACATGGTGATCGAACATCAGGAAGTTCAAGACAGATACAATTTTGATAAGAAGATGGATAACATCAGTACAGCAGTGCCGAACTTTCCAAGGAACGGATATAGACTCAGACCACAGTCTAGTGATTGAGGACATCAAGATGAAACTCAAGAGAAAGTAAAAGACACAGTTCACAAAATGAAGAGACATGACAAGGAAGAAATAGAGAATGCATATAGATCAACTACAGAACGATTGCCCTAATGAATCATCTAGGCAAAGTGCTCATGGTGATCCTGATGGACAGACTGAGATTGCAGACAGAAGAACATCTAACAGATGAGCAAGCAGGGTTCAAAAAAGATAGAAATACCATACAGCAGATATTGGCACTGAAATCAATAGTGGAGAAAGCTTGATGAAAGAACAAGAACATCTACAATTGCTTCATCAATTTTCAGAAGGCATTTGACAGTAGAGATCAGAAAGTGATGTGGGAGGTGTTGGAGTTGTTTGGAGTGGACAGCAGACTGATACAGTGATTGAAGGATATCAATGACAGTGCACAGGCAGCAGCGAGAACATGCAGAGAGTTGGGAAGTTGGTTTAGAACGAGTAGAGTTACAAGAGAAGGAGATCTGATATCACCAAGTATCTTCATCACGCACCCATAGAGTGTGATGGACAAATCAAGGAAGACGTAGAAGGATATTGGTACATGGGATGAGAATTGACAACTTAAGGTTTGCGGATGATATAGTTATCATTGAGGAAGATTAAGAGAAGCTCATGAGAATGATACAGGTGCTTAATGAGGAAGGGAAGTGGTACGGACTGATTATGAGCATTGATAAAATGAAGACAATGGTACTTGGAGATAAGAAAATAGGAAGGAAGATCAGTGTAGATGAGATCGAACTAGAGAACAAAGAGAAGTTCACATAACTGTGAAGGAACATGATGTGTGATCTAGACTGTAAGAAGGAAAGAGTAGCTAGAATAGTGAAAGAGCGAGTTTGAAGGTGATGGATAAGATCTGGAAAAGCACAGCGATTAGCATAGGAACAAAACTGAGCATCTTGAAAAGGTGCGTATTCACCAGACTGTTGTACGGATGTGAGACGTGGGTGATGATAAAATATTTGAAGAGAAGGATATTGGCATTCGAGAGGAGTTGTTATAGAAAGATGGATGGATGCAGAATGTCACCAATGAGGAATTATATAGAAAGAGAATCTACTGTGAAAGGTTGTACAATGGAAGCTATGCCTGTGAAATGAACAGTGAGCAAAAAGTCAAAACCCTGGTATCTGGCGTAATGGACAGCTTGAATAGGAGACGCAGATCCCATAGAGAATGGGGAGATAATATAGTAGATTGATGCAGATCTAGTCTACCGAAGCTAAGCCACTCTGCACTGGACAGGCAAAGGAAATAGTGATGGAGGTGTCAGACACCAACAGGCGGTGAGCTCATGGTTGTTGAATGTGATGATGAAGCATTTAGAATGATCCTATTGATTTCAGAGGGACTTAAGGAAATGCTTAAATTCTTTCCCAAATGAGACACACTGTTAGTGCTAAACAAATAATGAATCTGCTCTAAGTTACACATCTGCAGCCTTTTTGACTTTTTAACTGGGCTAAATATGTCTCAGAGCAGATTTTGGCCCAGCATTAATGATTTAAGAACATCTTACAGACTCATTTTTCAAGTATGTTGAGTTACAGCCTCCTGGTGGCGGGTGTAAATTTTCACTATATTTTGATCGTCCAAAATTAAGCGCGGGTACAAATCTGATTAGCCGGGCTTTAATCTGCGTCAGTCTCACATAAGTACAGGGTCAAGTTTTCACAGTCCACAAGAGAAATGTCATCCCAATTCTGTAGAGACAAATTGCACCTATGAAAGAGAGGCCACCAAGATGAAAACACGCCCCTGTATGTGTTAGATTTTCAGACATTTTCAATTATTGCATTTAATGAAAGCTGTAGCAATAAATGTCTATAGAGTAACAGAACAATTCTCAAAGGCCCATAGCTTCTAAGTTCTTTGAAAAACAGACACAATCTACACCGTGAAAAATTTAATTGCGCTTTAATTACTAGTTAGCGGAATAGCATGAGATATGTATGCCTTCAGTTTTTAATAGCTTCTGCCACTTCCAGCAAATTGTAGAGAGAAATAATGATGCCTTGAGTATGCTTGCCTTCTGTTCCTTCCAAAATTAAAAAGATTTTAGAATCAAAATGAAGATTCAAATTCTTCTGCATCATTTGTAATCCAGGAGGACCACTTGCAATAAAGAATATGAACACACAAATGCAGCAGCAGTGCTTACGTTAGAAACCGTCTCATGCAAAAATTTGTCTCGTTGGTCAAGTTCTGCTACATTAAACCGATGAAAAACTCTTGGCTGGACTGTTTATTTGAACACACTCAAGTCTGCTGTTTTGTTTTCTAACATTCTGTCTCTACGCGTTAAAAAGAAATACTTTTCATGCTGTCTTCTTTTGTGATCAACAGGGCCAACAACCACCTCAGGTAAGGTGGCAGAGGGGCTGGCTCCCTGCCCCTGGGGCAGAAGAGTAAGGCCAAGGCCTGAAAGGCAGGGGTTAGAGCAGACCACGGTTCTTTATTAGTCTCTGGACTGGTTCTCAGGAATAGGATCCTCCTTCTCGTGTCCAGAAAGGAGGAAGGACAGGAGGGGTTGTTTCTCCCTCTGAGAGCAGATAGCCTCTCACTCCTTCCTGTACCCAGTAAGCCACCGGTTTTGAGACCTTCCTACCTAGCAAGTTAAGCAGGCTGTTTCATGCTGTTAATCCCTTTCTGACCAGAGGGCATGGGGTGTGTACATTCACTCACAAACAGGAAGTGAGAATAAGACATACAGGAAATTGACTGGAAGTAGGATAGACACATACTGTACAGAGTTCCCTTTCAATCAAGGAAGACTCACTGGAGAGTGAAGCTGCTCTGAGATACAGCATTTGAGTAGGCGACCTTTCCAATGTAGCCAATTTGAGCTAAGAACAGTTTAGATCAGGGGCGAGCAAACTTTTTATGCCACGCCCCCTTTTTCGGCCCTGCAATTTCTTGCCCCCACCACCCCGTTTCCTCCCCCAAGTTGGGGGAGGACCACAGGAAGAGATGCAGCATGCCGATGGGAGTGCATGCTGGCTGGGGGTTCACGCATGGAGCAAGCGGCGGCTCCTCCTAGGGAAGTGGGGAAGCGCTATGGGGCTGGGCCATCTATGGTGCCGCAGTGGAAGCCCAAGCACCAGGACACCCCCCTCCCAGCCAGCCCAGGAACCAGCCACCGCAGCTTGGCAGCAGGGCAGGCACCACACGTGTGCCTGCCCCCCTCTCTGATTGGCCCATTGCGATCATCTCTCCTTCCCCACACAGCTTTCACTGCATCCCCAGCCCTCTGACACAGCAGCAGAGGGCTTGCGAAGCAGCAGAAGCTGAGGAGGGTGAGGGAGGGGGCGATCACTCTGCGCCCCCCCCCCTTACAAAGCATCACACCCCAGTTTGCGCACCTGAGTCTGGATAGTGTAAATTTGGAGACTGAGGGAACGAGACGTGCTTGCTGTGACAAAGCTCCCTTCTCTCCTTTGTCACGGTAATAAACCAGATCGTACGAGGGCTGGCTGCCTATGCTGTAAAAGCACCAGAGCCAGACATTAGAGGTTAGCTGAAGTGAAACATTCCAGTTTATCATCATAATTTTAGGAATCAATACTAAATTCAGAGAGCGTCACTGAGCTGAAATCACACATTTTTATCTGAAAACATAGCGCACATGAGAAATTTTGAAAGGAGCACATTTACTTGTCCCATTGTGTCATGCCATCCTGCTGCCTCTCCAATATCCTGCTGCAAAGAAAAGGAAGAATGAAAGGTAACTAAAAGAAACACTAACATTTAAAAAGCACACATTTAATTGTGGATAAGATCGCGTCTATTGATGCACTAGTTATCCAACTTGAAAGATCATCAGACATTGGGGCTATGTCTACACTAGCTCCTTCCTTTTGGAAGGAGCATGGTAATGAGCCAGTTGGGAAGATGCTAATAAGGCTCTGCTATGAATATAAAGCTCCTCATTAGCATAATGGCAGCCACGTGTGATTCGAAAGTGCGGCCCATGTAGCCGGGGGCCTTTCAAAAGGCCCCCCCCCATCTTCAAAAGCCCCTTCTTCCTATTTGGCTTTAGGAAGAAGGGTCTTTTGAAGTCCAGGGGGTCTTTTTGAAAGGCCCCCATCTACACGGGCCGCACTTTCGAATCACACGTGGCTGCCATTATGCTAATGAGGAGCTTTATATTCATAGCAGAGCCTTATTAGCATCTTCCCAGCTCACTCATTACCATGTCCCTTCCAAAGGGGAGGGGCTAGTGTAGACATGGCCTGGATGGCCCCTGGAAACAAGTAATTTTGAAGATGCGTTTAACATATCAGATGTGTTCAAAACTCATATATGTACGCTGCAGTTATCATCATAAACACAGTCTGCAAAATAACCAAAATCTGTATTTCCTAACAGGTTTGGAATGTTGACAATCTTTAGTTCATTAATAGCACAATATGAAAGTCTTTAAAAATAAAGCACTGAGAAGCCATGACTCACCAGTGTTTTGAGATCCATCTGGTTGATGGTTGCAAGGAGGTTAATACTAATATTGCCTATTAGATGATTCTACTTCTCATATCACATGGGCTACGTCTACACTAGGGGGCTTTTGTGAAAACAGCCGGGCCTTTTTTCGAAAGAACCTGTGGAGCGACTCCACACAAAATGCATTCTTTCTCTGCTGAATGGAAAAAAATACTGCCCTTCTTCCGGCAGCCCTGCTCTGCTCCCAGATGAGAAAAGGCGCCTTTTTACAAAAGATGCTTCCAGAAAAAAAGTGTGTAGACCTTGGGGCCTACAAGGCCCCTTTTTTTGAAAGAGGAGTCCTCCATGGCGCCGGCCAGCTGGAGCTGGGAGACGTCCTGGCCAGCGCTATTAGAGCTCTATGCGCCCTGCATCCGGCTGCTTTAAAGGTGCAGGGGGCCCTGCAGACACTGTGGCAGGAAGCTGAGAGTGTGGAGGCAGTAAGAAGTAGGGCTGCTCGCCACTGTGCACTCACACCCTCTGCAGCAGACATTCACAATATGTTGGAGAGCCCCAGCCACGCAACCCCCAGGGGCTCCCCCAGAAGCTAGCTGAGAGATCCCAGGAGCCTGCCTGGGCCACCAAATGGAGGGCCTCACCATGGACTGAGCCTGAGCTCTGGGACCTCCTGGGCCTCTGGAACGAAGAGGACATCCTCTGGGAAACCACCAGGAAGACACGGAATGCCCAGCCTATACCCGGTTGGCCACTGGCTTGGTAGCACTTGAATCTCTGGGCAGCACTTGAATCTCTCCTGGGTGGCTCAGCTCGCAGAGGACACTGCCCACGAGACAGGGCAGTCACAGGTAACAATCCGTTCTTGGGTTAGATTGTCAAGTCATTCGTCGGCGCAATCATTCCTCATCACTACTTGGACAAGTACCCTACTTCATCTCTGCCACCAAATTTAGTTCAGTGGCACCCTGATCACGTCCCTACCCAGCGGAATGGGAAGAAAAGTGGAAGGAACGGATTAGACAGCCAAGTGAACTGAATCAGGCAGGAACAGGAAACTGGGAGAAGAGCCTAGGAAGGAGAGAAGAGGCAAGGGCATGAACTGTGCTAGAGCTGACCCGTATCTAGCTATCATGACAGGAGGAAAGGGATACTACCATGGGAGAAGCAGGCACACAGTGCTTGGGAGAAATGCTGGCATTTCATTCAGTATCTGTGAGATCTTCCCTGTGGCTTGCTGACAATGACCTAGCTCCCCTGTGAAGATTCACTGTCATATCCTCTAGTCTAGTGAGCTGACAGTACCTGTAGAAAGGTCTCCTCCACAGATTGGCCTTTAAGCTACTGAAATATACCCACATCCCACTCTTTGAACAGAGCAGACAAAGGGAAGAGATGACGTGACATGCACACATGCAACCAGACAACCCAAACCACCACTATTAGCTCAATTTCAGATTTAGCAGCTTTGAGAGACCATCCTTTTATTAGCAGTCATCTTCTCACCAGTTTACAAAGGAATTACGAATGGTGGGACTTTGACTCTAATCACCATTGCTAGGGGATAGCAATGGGTTCCGTAAAAACTAACCAAATCACCACCCCTCCCATTTTTGTTTCAGAATTAATTCTAAACTGTGGGCTTGTCTACACGAGCCCCCTCCTTCGAAGGGGGCATGTAAACGGACCCGAGCGGTGAATAGCAATGAGGTGCTGCACCTGATCAGCATAATTCTCACTGTGCAAACTTTGAAGTTGCTAACTTCAAAGAGGCAGCAAGCCGTGTAGCTGCGAACACTTTGAAGTACCGGCACAACTTCAAACTGCCCTTACTCCCAAAATGTTTTGGAAGTAAGGGCACTTCGAAGTTGTGTGGGTATTTCGACGTGCCTGCGGCTACACAGCATGCCAGTGCTTCAAAGTTAGCAACTTCGAAGTTCACGCAGCAAGAATTATACTAATGAGGTGCTGCACATGCAGCTCAGCACCTCATTGCTATTCACTGCTTGGGCTCGTTTACATGCCCCCTTTGAAGGAGGGGGCTAGTGTAGACAAGCCCCGTGTGTTCTAAGGTTGCTTATGGAAGCCAGGGATCATTTGGAAAGTACTGAAATATAGTAGTGCTACATGACTGCTTTTTTGTTTTCTTAAACTCAGCGTCTCTCTTCATTCCATTGTTGTGCGCCACCACGAAGTCCTGTGGCACCTTACAGACTAAGAGCTATTTTGGAGTATAAGCTTTTGTGGGCAAAGACCCGCTTCGTCAAGAGTCGCCACAGGACTTCTTGGTGTTCTCCAAGCATTAATGGACCGGTAAGGAAAAACAGACTGAAACTGAGGGCTGGTATCTTAGGCCTTTAGTTTTCAGTGTTGAAAGCCCTTCACTCTTTAAACCTCCAGTACACATATGGTAAATATCTGTGGCCAAATTTTGTGTATGCTTTCACAGGTTTGGATGGTACTTCAGGGAACACTGTGGGTTACAAAAGGCAACACTTTAAATATAAAGAAGGAAAACAGATCTCTTGAGAGTTTGTTGCTTCCTGGCCAGCTTTTCAAATGGGAAGAAGGTAAGACAAAGATCAGCAGAGCATGTTTCTTTAATAACACTTTTCTGTAAATAATGTATTTTTGTTAGACGCACAATGCCAGATGAAGTCTGGAAGAAGAGGATGCATCTCCAAAAGAAATCTCTTTACAAAAACCATTGCTAACATATAAAACATAAAAATGACAGGTCAGCTATAAACTGGTCACAAGATAGACATACATGATTGCAAATGGCAAAGTAAGGTAACCTGTGCCAACCTGGCACTCAACTGATGGGCAAAATTAGAATAATTTGCACATTAAGGGAGGGACAAAGGAGGAAGCAACCAACATCAACATAAGATAAAGCAAATGACAAGTAGCCCTGTAGCACCTTAAAGACAAACAAACGTATTCATTAGGTAATGAGACCTGCCCCTTCCTCAGAGGAAAGCACCCCTTAGCCCAGGGGTCAGCAACCTTTCTGAGGTGGAGCTCCAGCATAGGCTTCCTGCCTAGGCCTCCCCCTGACACTGCATGCACCATTACTGTTGGGGGATCCACTGCAGGGGGATCCACTGCAGGGGGCTCCAGCCTCGGCCCCACGGCAGGGGATCAAGCTCTGGCCCTGTGCTACGGTCCAATTTGTCGACAAAACTCAGCACTTTCACCAGCAGCGTTCTACCTCTCTGCCCGGAGGCATAATGCTGCTGTTGACAGATTCTATTGATAAAAAAGCTGCATGGATGCTCTGCGGGGGGCGTCTCTCGACAGACTAGGCGTTCATAACAATGGGCAGCCCTATCTGCTGCTCTTCCAGGCGCCCATTTTGTCAAGAGACCAGCCAGGCAGTTCGACCGCTCTGTCAACAGAGCGGAGCGCTCTCCCGATGGGCTTTTGCATGTGGCCACACTCTGTCGATAGAAATTTTATCGGGAAATCTCTTCCAACGGTGACTTCTGTCTACAGATCGCTGAGGATCTTACCCTTAGATATTAAGTGGAAGGTTTTACTTAAACTGGAAGCGTAAAGAATTTCTGATTGCACCCTGCCCTAGTATCACAAAGGTTCTTACAAGACAGGCCTACTACGTACAGTGATAGTTTCAGACAAAGGAGTCAGATAAAGCTGAAGCTGTAGCTTCAACGCTGAATTTCTCGTGCATTTCAAATCAGGCCCTTGTGGCCATTTTTATTACATAGATTAAAAAAAAATAGCAATTGTGTAGGACAAAAAAACAGCAAGGGAAGCAAAACATTTCCACAGACACTGCGTAAATTCCATAAATCTCATGCAATGCAAATGCAAACCATTACCTGTCTTCCACTGAGAAGTGCAACATATCTATGAGCAGTCATGTCAGTAAGAGTGCAGAAGTTGGCCTTTGATGACACTGTTTCAGTGAGGAATCTGCACCGATTTGAGAACAAGCGAGAATTTGGATTTAGAACCTATCACCCTTAGAATGGAGATTAACCTTCCGGGATGCTTGTGCATGTTCTCCTTCTTCACTCCCAGCTCTTCCCTCTACAGTGTGTGTGCAAGAGAGCGTTTCTGTGGTAACAATGAGGTGAGCAGTGGGACAATAAAATAAAAAAGAATGTCAATAATTCATATGAAGCTATGGCAATAGTAAGCACGTACTGGGCCTGTAGTTGGGATACTGTCTCAAAATACTTTAACATTGGCCTAGTTTGGGTAGTAAGAATATTATACATGCAACAGAATGCCAGGGCAAGAATTATATGAAACAAAGTGTTTTGAATTTAACAGCCCAATCATCTAAACTGCACTTATGGTATATGCATTTGCCGACTTTTACGTATGCTTGAAGAGGAGGACCAACCTTTATAGTATCTTTTACTTATGACAATAATAACAGGACATTATCCACAAACACACCAAAGCACATGCAAAAGTTGGCTCAATAAAATTACATCATGCAGTGTACGTAAAATGCTCCTTCAGAAAAATCAATGTAGCACTCTTTCTACAGTGCACACATACAATCATAAATGCTGACATGCTATTCCATGCCAGGACAATATGCAGGATTTCTTATTCCACAATCCTCCTGTGATTTTTTAAAAGTCAGCTGTATGCTGTACCACATGGAATGTAAGACAAGCTAAAAATCCACCACCTCTTGGCCTCCAGAATAAAGTATTTTAACCTTTGCTGTCAGGTTACCAGGCTGCCTTCCCTGAGTCGATTTAATTCAGTTTAAAAAAAATAAGAAATTAAAATGCATCTTGGCTATAGATTCAGCACTAACTTTCGGCCCAATTTGAATTGCAAAATGTGAAAGGAAAGCTGTCATTGTTTGGCACTGCTAGGACCCTGCAAGTGGTCACTGGAGCTCTGAACAGCTATAGGGGTCTGCTTAGTGCATTATGTTATTTACTAAGCATCACAAATTTGTAAATGGTGGAACCCAGAGCATCTCCATGTGGGATGAAATGCTGAGGTCTCTCTTTTTCTGATGCACCACTTTAAGAACATAAGAATGGTTATATTGGGTCAGACCAAAGGTCCATCTATCCCAGTATCCTGTCTTCTGACAGCGGCCAATGCCAGGTCATGATGCCCCAGAGGGAATGAAAAGAACAGGTAATGATCAAATGATCCATCCTGTTACCCATTCCCAGCTTCTCACAAACAGAGGCTAGAGACACCAGTCCTTCCCATCGTGGATAATAGCCATTGATGGACCTACCACCCTTGAATATATCTAGCTGTTTTTTGAACCCTGTTAAAGCTCTGGTCTTCACAACATCCTCTGGTAAGGAAGTCCACAGGTTGACTGTGCGTTTCATGAAGAAGCATTTTCTGGTTTTTTTTTTTAAAAGAAAAACCTGCTATCTGTTAATTTCAGTCGGTGACCCTTAGTTCTTGTTTGGAGGAGTCATATAGATCCAAATGCATGACTATATCTGCTCTTTATAGCACTCTATGAAATAATTAAAAAAACCCTAGAGTGGGCATCATTGATTTTAACTGGTATGCGGCATCTTCTCTACAGAAGCCCACCACTTTGCCACAGAACCCCTTTTCACGCACATTGTCTAAATGTCAGGCTTCTTCCTCAAAAAGATGGCACACAAAGACCATGCAAATATTTGCATATGTGTTAATAGCAAAGATGCCCCCAACCCTTTCGATAATGACTAAGATTTTAAAAGGAGCTTAATGCAGGTAGGTGTCCAATTTCCTTTGAAACTATACTGATTTTGGACACCAAATTCCTCTTTGCTTTGAAAATCACAGACTGCATTGCCATTCAATTCTTTGAGACATTTACATAAAGGTCCTGTTCCTTTCCCCCAACTTTCAGTTTCAGGACCAAGACGGACACCTTTTGAAATACATCCCACACTCAGATACAGCTTTGTGCATTATTAATGCTTTTCTTTTTCCCCTCTCATAACCGCAATTTCTGGTGCTTTAGGAGGATTCAAAAAATCCATGTCCTGTGTTTATACAGGTTCAAACAAAGGCACATCTAATGATGCTGATACAGGCTGTGCACTTTCATGAATCAATCTATTTTACAGGTTCCATCTGCTCTTAAATGCTGTCCAGTGAACAAACAACATGTCACTATATTGCATAGTTCCATTGCACTACCCCAAACACACTTAAGCTGCTGACAGATTAATGCTTAGCTCACTTGTGGCAGACATTCTTGGGTTCTTACATATGTTCTTATAAGGAAATGGAACTCAGTAAGCACTTAATCACAAGCTGGGTTAGTGCTATTGTACTGAAAGCAGTGCTCTAACTTTGTTTCAGATAGAGACTAAGGTATCTCTATATAAGCCATTACTGTCATCAGTGCCACCTAAGTCCCTGGAAATCAAAACAGCTTTTGTAAACCTTGACTAGACAAAGCCAAGTGAAAATTTGCCACCGT
This sequence comes from Carettochelys insculpta, assembly GCF_033958435.1. Classification (NCBI taxonomy): domain Eukaryota; kingdom Metazoa; phylum Chordata; order Testudines; family Carettochelyidae; genus Carettochelys; species Carettochelys insculpta. The sequence continues at coordinate 66,554,328 of NC_134139.1, read as the reverse complement.
AGCCAGGAATGTCACAGTGAGGAAAGTTCAGAAGTCATTGTACGAACTGTCTGCTCTGTACACTGAAATGCAGCCTGTTCGGCCTTAACATCTTTTATGTTGGTTCTAGACAGCCCAGTATAACTGGATCTCAGTGGAGTGTACACAATTGGTGTACACCAATGCAATGAATGGAAGAACTACTGTGAGACAGATAAAGCCATTGCCTTGAGCAACTTTTCCTGATGGAGACAACTTATCCAGTGAGAAGGCAGCAACAACAGAAGACTGCTGCATGTGGATATGGTGTGCAGCGTGAAGACTAGTGCTCATGCCCACTGAGACATGCTGCTCCATTGCAAATGTTTTGAGTACTTCTTCATCCGGTGTAATATAGCGTTGCTCCATTGGAATCAATCTGCTCCAGCTGAGAAGCTGGCCTTTTGTATTAACATGAAGTATTTATTTAACTAAAGCACACCCAGCTTATGAAATATTATTATAGAAAAAAGTGAACGTGAGCAAGCAATAAATCATTTTCTGTGATGTTTTCCTCTCCTTTCACATCACTTTTAATATGATGAAAGCCTAGGAAAGTTATTAACCATTTTTTTGTCCTTGGCATATTTTTGCCACCATAATCAATGGTCTTTCATGTGTGAAATGAACTACATTTATATGCCAGTGTTCCTCTATATACCTTGCTTCACTTGCTACACAAATCTCCTAAAAAGTGAAGCAAATTCTAGCCCCAAAAGAATCTGAACAGACCTATCAGAAGCAGTGCACTGTGCTCCCAGACCAGGCAGGCAGTCCCCTGACTACTTCCAGACTATGTCTACACTAGCCCAAATCTTCAAAATGGCCATGATTTTGAAGATTACTAATGAGGCGCTGAAATGCATATTCAGCACCTCATTAGCACGCCACCGGCCATGGCTCTTCGAAATTGCCGCTTTTCGCTGCTGCGTGGCTCGTCCAGATGGGGCTCCTTTTTGAAAGGACCCCAGGAACTTCGAAATCCCCTTATTCCTAACAGCAGATAGGAATAAGAGGATTTCGAAGTTGGCAGGGTCCTTTCGAAAAGGACCCCCGTCTGCAGAAGCTGCGCAGCAGTGAAAACTGGCAATTTTGAAGAGCCGCGGCCGGCGGCATGCTAATGAGGCGCTGAATATGCATTTCAGCACCTCATTAGTAATCTTCAAAATGGCCGTTTCGAAGATTTGGGCTAGTGTAGACACGGCCCCAGAGATGTATTCATCAATAGTTATGACCCCACTGAAATCAATCAGAATTTTATCACTGACATCCGTGGTTCCAGGATTTCACCACAAAAGGACACTGACTTCACTGGAGTTGAAATTATTAATTCTAATAGGGAATTGGGCCCAGGGAATTTTCCCTGTGGGGACTTTACAAATACCCTTTTCCAACTCAGTTAATGCAGACCTTATGCTTTATTTTAATGTTGCCAAAAATTAAGCAATTCAATCCATCCAGAGACACATGGAACAAATTGACATTGGGTAGCAATAAATCTTACAGTCAAACTGTGTTTTGGCCTCTTCGAAAGTACACAGGGGACAAAAGATGCAATGAATGGGTACCGCGTCAAAAAGCTATGCACAAAGACTATGTCTACACTAGAGCAATCTGTCGACAGAAGTCAATCTCGGAAGCTATCTTCCAACATAACTTCTGCTGACAGATTGCAGCTAGACTGCCAAGCGAATTGCAATAGTGATCCGCTCTGTCAACAGAGAGCAGCCGGACTTCCCAGTTGCTCTCTCTTGACAAAACAGTCAACCAGAAGCGCAGAACAGAGGGCTGTCCGGTGCCCCAGAAGCCCTGTCTGTCGACAGAGGTCCCCCTAGAACATCCAGACCTGCTTTCTGTCAACAGAATCTGTCAACAGATGTGTTCTGCCTCACAGTGGAGTGGCAGAATGCTGCAAATGGAAGCACCGTGTTCTGTCGATTTACTGGCAACAGAATGCACTGGGAATGTGGATGCCCTGCGGGTTCTGTTGACAAAGCCCTCTCGTGTCAACACAGCCGAAGAGTCCTAGGCTACGGTTATACTAGCAAGTTTTGTCAGCAAAAACTATGGTTTTTTTTGACACAACTCGTGACACGTGCACATACAAAATGCATTTTGTCAACAGTATCTGGAAAAAACCACAGCACTTTCGCTGGCAGTGTTCTGCCTCAAAGCTTTGAGCCATAATGCTACTGTCTACAGATTCTGTCGACAAAAAATTGTGTGAATGTTCTGGGGGCCTTCTCTTGACAGACAGGGCATCACCAACAATCTGCTGTGCTTCCAGGTGCCTCTTTCGTCAAGAGGAAGGAAAAGTTGGTCTCTGTTGACACAGAAATCAGCCTGGCACAACTTGCCTGCTAACATACACCGCTTGATAACTGTCCAGCATTTGTAGTGCTCACTTGCGCAGCAAATATGCCAGCAAGACAATAAACAGAGCAACAGTGTGCAGACAGAGAACAATAGAAAAGGCAAAGGGAAAGTATGCAAGGATGCTAGCTTGCCTCAAGTACATCACATGCGTTTCATTGGAAAATTCTGAAATGCTACATGAGGTGAAGTTACACTACTCAATGTGGCTTTGCATTTTGAAATCCTTTAAACATGCAAGTCCTGCTAGACATCTGTTCTACCACTGTAAGACCCCAAGTTATCAAAGATATCTCTAACTACTCCTGAGAGACAGCAACTAACCTGCCAAATGTTCCTTGGTCACAAGTTTCCTGACCTTTTGTAAGATCTCCTAGGAAACTGCACCCTGCTGGCAGGGGTGGAGGCAAAAGGGGCAGTAGCTCTGGCAGCACTGCCCTGGATGCGTGTGGCTCAAAGGGGGGACAGCAGACAGAGAGGGCCTTCTGGGTGGTGCCGAGGGCTGACGGTCATTGGCCTCCCTCTTCTGCTCTAGGCTCAACCCCTTCTGGGCATAGATTCTGCCCCCCGACCTTGCCCCAGGGCCCATGGTGGCTGTTGGTGCTGCTGACCACATTTCTTAGAGTACAAAGCTTATGTGATGGGCAGCCTTGTGCACTGTAATGTACAGTTGTTCCTCAGTGACTGAGTCGGATCTTACATGATTTAGAGCAAAATCTTGCAAAAACATATTGTTCCATTATCTGAAATGGAATTATCTAACACAACCCTGTGGTCAGTCTTGCACATTCTCTTGATAACTATGAAATTCATTTCCTAACTAGTTTTCATTTTTCATACATGTGTGTTAAGCCTTTTGTTTCACAGTGGTGTAGGCTATAATTCCATTTTTCAAAGTCTGCCAAGAATGCTTCTGCACTAAGAGACTTTTTCTTTTTTCTTTTCCTTTTTTAATTTGGCTGAGTACAGATTGAAAGGCAAGAACCGTCTATCATGTTCCTATTTGTTGCCTGTCATCTTCACCAGTTACCTAGAGACTTCTGAAATGCTGACCAGCCTTATTTGTACATTAAGCTTGTGGAATGCATCATTCTTGGTAAAGTACTGGCATGAATATGGAAATGTATTCATGATGGGATTGTAATGAGCATTCTTTGATCCTACAACTTTATCTTCACTTTTGGCAGCTTGTCGACCATATCTTCCAAGCATTAAACAGCTGGAGAAGCTGGAGAAAGCTGATTTTCCTCTTAGGTGAGTGCTGCAGTTGTGAAAGCATGGTGTTGTGATTTTTTTTTGTGGGGGGAGCTAGTGGGAGATGGGAGAAGCACAATGTAACTGATTTTCTCTATAGACCAGGAGGATTTCTCCTTCCTTCTCCTTTTCTGATATTTTCATTTTTTATCCCCCTCTTGGCTGATGGTTGATTTTTTTCATGTTCTTTCCCCCTTCTCCCCTTTATTAGTCATGTGTGTGATGGATGCTTTCTTCAGTGATGTTTTTTTTTGGTGCTGTTTCCATTTACGCTTTTTCATTGTTCCCTGGCAGCTTCCCATATTTTTCCAGAGGTGATGTGATTTGTCTCTTTGTTACTTTTATTTTGCTCTGTTTTTTGTTAGGTCAGCTGGTCCTTTAGCAGGCTATTTTCTACTTTCCTGTGCCTTTTCCTTTACATTTTCATTAGCCTCTCTCTGCCAGTGTTTCTAATACAGATATCATTTGTTGTCCTCCTTTGACTTTCAGACGAATTCTTGTTTTCCACGTTGGCTTCATTATGGCATTTGCTATTTACTGCTGCCTTCAAAGCCAAGGACCTGGCAGGTCTCCAGCTCCTGCGTCCTGCTTGATAATGCAGGGGAAAACTGAGCCAGAGAAAGTTGCAACTCTGCAAATTTTACCACATGTTTGGGGAACACTAGGAAAAAAAACCACCCCCTGAATTACCTATTTAACCAAGGAAATAGACTACTCAGGATTGATAGAATTGCCTTGCTTAGTCCCAGGTTTGTTTTAAATAGCAGGATCTAGTGTTTTGCTTCTAGGTGAAGGTGACCAGATTTTCAGAGTGTAAAGGTGTGGAACCTGAGAAGAAGAAAAGGAGGAAGGGGAAAGATGTGCATGGGAGAGCTTTCACAGATAGGTAAGAGGAAATGAACAGTAAACACTTATAGCCGCTTTCATCTCCTTCCCTTTGTACCCTGCTTGAATCCAGTCTTCATATCAGGTGCAGCAGAAGTGAGAAGCTTACTCAGATCCCAGGTCAGCATCCATTGTCTGATGTGGTAGAGCAGCTGCTCATCATGTAGGTTCAACATTTCCAGCACTCCCCATGGCTTTGACTCTACCTAAAAGGGGGAGTTGCTTTTGTGTGGGGAAGGAGGTAAGGAAAGCTCATTAACAGGGGACAGATAACGGCAGCATGGTGGAAGATGACCCTTGAACTGTACATGCACTAAACCAGACACATGTCAGTTTCACCAGCTAAGCAGCTGGTGGGGCCTTCTGGTGCTCAGTGGGGGCTGACAGCCATTGCAGGACTCAGGGCAGGAAGCGGGGCTTCATGCCTTGAAAGGGGCATTGCCAAAGGATGAAGAGGCAGAGCCAAGGGCAGTCAGCCCTTAGCGCTGTCCAGTCCATGGCATGACCCCACCCCTCAGCTCTCAGAGCGACATGGAGCTGTTCTCTGGCAGCAGGTCAAATGGGCCTGCAGCTCCCGGCTGCCATCACTGCCTCCCCTTTGAAGCTCGAGGCACTTCTGAATTTCTGGGCCCCAGCGCAATTGCCCCCCTTGCTTTCCCCAAACCGTGTTGGCAAGCCTGTCATAGTGTACAAAAATAGGAGGTGGAAACAGGGATGTGGCTGGTTTTCTAGCACATGGGGTCTTCTACACACGCTCAGCTTTTCCATGACATTACAGCCATTCTCCCTCTGAAGCTGATGACTCTGCACTTTGCCAAGTTCTAGTCTCTCATAAGTGTGCTACTGGGTTCAGGGTCTCCACGAGCCACTTGCTAGTGGGAGCCAGCCCATTTTCTAAACATTTACGAAGTGGTGCTAGTACACCTTCCTCCCTCTGGAACATCTTTCCATACTTGTTCCTCCATCGACAAAACCAACTCTATTCACAACCTTCCTTATGTCCTTCCTGCACTTGCTTGCCTGAACTGAGATGTAGCTTCAGAGGCCTTCCTCTCCGTTGGGAGCCTTCATTTATTTCACTCCCTAACGAGATGAAAAGGTGGGATCTCTGCAGTCCATCCTTTCCCCTCCTGCTGCTTTCATTGCTTCTCTTTTCCACTGTTTTCCCTCTCTCCTTTCAATTTGCAATCATTTCTCTTCTTCTCTCATTTTGATGTCCAGGTCTCCATCTGTGTTTCACCCCAGCTTCCCTTTCATGGTCCAGGGCAATCTCAACTTTCACCAGCACAACACCTCTGATTTCCAAACCTCAGGTCCTCCCGTTCTGATCTCCAGAATGGACTGGTTATTTTACCCCGATGACTTGGTTGTTCCCTTGATCTGATCTTTATCTGGAAGAATTCTTTTGGACTTTTCCATCTCTGCATTCCCTTTCTCTAATTACCATCTTCTCATCACTCATTTTCCCCTTACCATCTCATCCATCACACCATCCCAGACCTTTACCTGTCCAATACCTTTGCTCCTCTTCCCCGCTGCTCCATCTGCCCTCTCCCCTTCCAATTCTGTCTCTCATCCCAGCAACTTTATACGCAATCCAGTAAGCACAGCTGGAGAAATTCAACACCCTCCCACCCAAGTGAGTTTGTTCTTTCCTGCCAGAACTTTGCACTCTCTCTTGCTGAACTACTACAACTTCCCTCTCTCATTGGCTTCTGCTCCTATACTACTGGGAACTCTTCATTAATTCTAATTCCCTTCTTGGAACTACTGCCAATTCCCCATACTTCAACTCTTCCTCCTCCTCTAGCCAAGATTTTAACAACTTCTTTCAAGTAAAACTATACAGTATGGCTACATCTACACGAGAGGCTTTTCCCGACAAAACCAGGTTTTTGTTGGGAAAAAACATGGAGTGTCTAAAAGCAAAATGCGCTTTATCAAGTTTGTCAACAAAACCCAGCACATCCATCAGCAGTGTTATACATCTCCCATTCAGGTATAACACCTCTCTCAACAGTGTTCTGTTGACAAAACATCTGTGTAGACACTCTGGGGACTTCCTCTTGACTGACAGCATTCACTGGGCAGCCCTGTTTGCAGAGCTTCCAGGCAGCTGTTCTGTTGAGAGGGGGCCAGGCAGTCTGGCTGCTCTCTGTCAACAGAGGAGATTGCTCTTTCAGTCTGCTTTTATGTGTAGATGCAATCTGTCGACAGAAGTTTTGCCCGGAAATCCCTTCCAACAGTGACCTCTGTCGACAGAGGCTTCTCATGTACATGTAGCCTATCAGGCCACAACTGTCCTCCCCCTAACTCTCTGCCTACTGCAATTTCTTCCACCTTGATGCTTGTCTATGGTAACTGCTCACTCCAGAGTCTGACTCCTCTGCCTTTCTCCAATCCACTAGAAATGGTGCTGCTAATTTCAGCATCTTTTCTATACCTCTTCACCTCTCTTTGTATCTCATCAGTGGCTTCTTTCTAAGTTCAAAATTCTCCTCACTTTCAAAGTAATCCACATCCCTCCCTTTGCTCTTAGGTCCTATATCCTCCTGCTCCCTTGCACACCACTTCATCATGCTGACTCTGCCCTTCATCCTATTTCCCAATCCAGTCTTTAGAAACCTTGTACCTCCAGGCTTGTGCTTAGAACATTGCCTGCCACGAACTCTCCCATTCCCCTGAGCAAAACACCTACAAACCCTATTCAACAACCCATTCCAACTATAAGGTTCAACAGCCACTCTGGACATGTTCGGCAGTGTGCATTATACCTGCTCAGAGAGACTGATTGATCAGACCAGAGATTCTTATTGATATCTACTGTACAAAGTCATAGAACTTTATCATAATTTGCATTTTGGGCATTTTCTCTCCTGTTATGGGTGTCAGCATACAAACAGGCTGCAAAGAGCTGCAGCCACTTCTGTATGATTAAAATTTCCAGTACAACAAATGAAGGCTCTAACTTCCACACAGAGACCTCCAATTCATCCTTCTGAACTGCAACGAAGGAAAACACTGCAGCTCTTAACAGGAAGAAGATAGACTGAGATTACAATCCCTTATTGAGAAGGGATCCCAAAACCTTAAATCCCCTACCTGAAACATCTAAAGATATATTAAGACTGTAAATGGCATACAGTCCAGTTCTTCCCATAATTACAGTCTGAAATCTTAAGCAAGCATTACACTGGAGGTGGAGAAGAATGAACGCCTTTGGTTGTGCCAGAGAAAGATGAATCTCTGTAAGCCTTTGCGATCTAGTTAAGGAAAAGTTCCATTCAAAAAAACAAGAGTTATTTAGAACTGGACGACAAATTAGCATCTACCATTAACAGTCTCAGGATTCATTCAGCTCCTGGTACTCACCTAACTCTTCTGAAACTGGGGAATAATTGGAAGAATCTAATGTCTAAAGTGCTAGACAGAGATACACAGAAAGCAAACAATGAACCAGAAAACCTGTTCCTAAGAGGATATATGGTTATCATTGATCAGGACATATACACTTAGGCAGCGACTATCAACTTATTTCACACAAGTGACTGAACAGAGATCAGACTGTCACCTTTTGGTCACCAGTGACCTGAGGGCTTTGGCTCCAGTGCCTTACATCTAGAAAGCTCTGTGTCATTCTACCAGTTCTGAGCCTTTCAATCCCTTTCTTTCCTTGCCTCATCTGCCTTGCTTCACTGTGCTTATGGCAACTGCTCAAATGCTTTAATCAGCATCAGAATCCAGTGGTTGCACATTCACTTAGGCAGATGCATCCCCTGTGTGAAAACAGCATTATAATTCACTCACTTTTTTTTCTGTTACCCTGATGTGGATAACAATCCATAAAATCATTCCTGAGTCATAGTTCAAATTCCAGTCATGACTTCATTCAAAAATAACCTTGATGGTGGGCCTAATTTTTTCCACATTTATTACCTCCAGCCCCAAAGTGATCAGTTAGACCACAAAAGAATTCACCATATACATTTCCCAATTGTTGAGTTTTCTGAACCTTTAGGTAAGATGAAAGCACACCATCTGGGCATGGCTCTTCCCCACAGAATGTATTATTTTAGGCACTTTTTTCATTAATTTATTTTTGTAATAGTTTTCAGCGGCTCTTTTTCCAGTAAGCATTTGGCTCTAAATTTCAGATATACACATATCTTGCCATTTTGCACAAATCACAAATAAGAGAGAAACACTGGATATCCTTCTCCCTTTTCATTGACTCTTACAGTCTTTGACTGAAGCTGCTCCTTTTACCTTCACAATTATTTGTTCTAATTTAGGATGAACAGAGGGTGTGTTACTTTTACTACAGGATTTATACGATCAGGACAATAACACTGAACTTTGTTCATTGAACTACCAATATGTTCACATATTCTCCAGTCAACCATAGCTCTCTCTGGATCCTCCCATATGCATGAGACCCATTGGCTGCCAGACTGAAACCCTTAAGCGCCAGCATCCCCTAGTGGTGCTATGTATCATGGCAGTTAACTTCATTGCCGTGTTCTTGGAGATTGACTTTTACTAGAAAGTTATGTGCACCATGATTCTTAGTGCCCCATTATTCTGGGGAATCTTTACCTCTCAGCTACAAATTCTGCAGAGTATATTAAGAGTAGAAACAATTTCATTTTGTCTTTAGCCAGCATATCTATCACACCCTTATTACAAAAGACACGCACATCTAAGTGCAGGGTTTATTTGTAAGACACATTAAATGAAGAGGAAAAAAACAATCAAATAAAAAGATGACAATTTCACCTTGGAGCCTTCTTGGAAGCTTAAAAAAGAAAAGCTGAGTGACTGTTTCTAGAATGATATGTTCCACAGCTATTCATTTCTACTTAACTTTTTCATAAAGGTGGTTTGTGGAGAAAAAACTGCAGTAATGATAAATTTATTCATCTGTCTACTGATTGAGTTGAGATATTTAACTGGCAAACTTGCTAGATGAGAATTCTAAATTAGAAGTATCTGCTCTACATTTCATTAATACTTCATGAAAATTCATCGGTTTAGAAAATATTCTGAGTCCTGCTGTGCTCTGCTCTACGTACAAGTGTCTCCTGTTTATGTGCATAGACTGAGTGCCAGTTAAGGCAATATTCTCCCGTCCAGCATTGAAGTAACAGCCCTCTTTTTAGTCATAATTGAAATCCTCTCTCCTCATTCCCCAAAAAGACTGAATCACTGCCCTTGGGACAGAAGACATTTCCTCCCCTCAGTCTGGAGACTGTATAGTTCTGAGTCTGCAATAACTCCTGATGCTAGCCTACTGCACAGGAGACAATGGTTTGGTGACCACGATAGCAAAAGGTCCACTTGCAGGGAATGGAACTTATTTATGACCTTAATTAAGTGAAGACTGTACTGAACAAGGATGAATATAATAAGCATGTGCATATGTGATTTGCTGAATCAGGGACTCTGCAAAAAAAACCACAGCAATTCCATTGCAGCTGCAGTCCTTTCCAGACTCAAGTTTTTACCCTGCTTATCTTGCACCTTAAGACCAACATGTCCATGGCGTGATCTAACTTCTCCCCAATCCCATTTAGCAATAGCCAATGTCATGTAGCAGATGTTTATACTGGTTGAACCTCCGAACCTGACTGGTGCCAAACCAGAGAATATGTCAGACAATAGGAGATCAATATGGTTTAGCAGCATTACCAACACTTCCATTGCTTACTGAGCTGTTAAAAGATATTTAGGAGTAAATCAAAGACAAACAACAGTACAAAACACTGAGAACCAGGATTGGTGGCTGTAAACAAACTTTACAGGACCACAGGAAACTCGCCCACACCCATGGCAAGTGATTATCTAGCTACCTAAAATCATGCTGGACTAGGAATGTTGCAGGACGAGAGAATACCAGATTAGAGAGGTTCAATCTATACCAGGCCCTTACTGGCACTGCTTATATTGGATGCATAATTCCAATATTTGCCTGGAATTCACTACTAGATGCTTAAGATAGACAGAACTGAGCGTATGCGCTTTGACTAGTTGATGGGCCAAACCCTCAGGTCCTTTCTCATTTTTTAATTTAATATGAGTTTGCCCGAGTAAGTATCTTTATGAGCAAGAGTAAAAACTGAGTCAACGTGTTAAGTGAGACATGACAAACCTGACTAGTACTTCTTGTAGCTATTCTGTTATTTTTGTGGTTAGGGCTCATGGGGGTTTTTGTAAGGAAGTTTATTTTTGCAAGCTGCTGAGTGCTGACTGTGAGAGGGGGTGGTTTTCACTTAAGCAAGTATCTGTTAAGTTTTGTTAAAGTTCTGGGACAGACAAATTGTTACTCTGGGATTTACAAGAAAAGTTGTGTAAAATTGTTTGGGTTAGATTTTTCTGTGAAAGTATATGTTGTAGGTTTCAACAAATTATGGGCAATTATGGTTTAGGGCAAGCTTTTCATTTTGACAGCTGTCAGCCCTCCTCTCTCTTTTCAAAGATCTAGAGATATTGAGCAGCATTGAGAAAATAATTATTCTAAAATATTACAGTTCCTTACATAGCGAAAACAGCTATTGAACATATAAGTTTGATAAATTGGTTTTCATGCAGTTTAGCCAACTGTCTGTGCTGATTACATAAATTGGATGATTCTGAAAATTGAGTAACTACTCTAGTGAAAATATACATTAAAAACAGTATCAGCAGCAATATATAAGCAGCAAATATTCATCCTGCTGGTTAAATAATGGGACACATGAAATAAACACATTACTTAAAATTAAAATTGCTTTTGACCAATTCTTCGGAGCCTTTTACTGTTGCAGCAGTCATTCCCCATATATATAGATGGCTTGTGTGTTTCAGCAATCCCTGTGGAGAACAGTATGAATATTTTTTCCAGAGCTGAGAAAAGGAAAATAGATAGCTGTAAAGGAACTGCAGGAGCAGCCAAGCAGTAGATTGATTCAATAGGAAAAATTCAATGTATCCCAGAAGATTTCCTAGGATTTTCTCTCCTGTAGCGTTGGACACAATTTATTTTAATGAGAAACCAAGGATTTTTTGTCAGGTATGTTAAAGCTGGTAGTGATGGCTTGAAGGTGAAAAAGAAGAAAAGTATAACTGAGAAGTCAGTCTTCAAAAATGCTTTTGGATCTAGAAAAACTAAGGGCAACTTCCTTGAGGTACAAAAGAGGTCAAATTTCTCATGCATGTAATATTTCACAAAAAAAAATAACCCTCTAACTGAATATACAGGGTGGTAAAACAACCCCACAGTATTAAGTGGTTTGAATTCCACAGCATACCCCAGAACACACACAGGGGTAAGATTTATTAAAAGAGCTGATAAAATTGCATTCTCTTTTACTCTACTCTTTATGCCGTGAAATGTCTGGAGAAACCCACTTAGTACTGCTGGCCTGAAAGTCATTGTTAACAGGTTAAGGGAGAAAAGATATGGGAGGATTTTAAAGTGAACATTCAGATAGGCAGTGTAGTCACTTGTGATGAAATTTGCTCTGAGTCAGAGAGCTAGCGCCAGGCTTATGCCTGACTGAATTTCCACTTAAGCCCTGTTTTGAGAAGTTAAGTGGGCCATGTATGGTCATGTGTTTTGTGCTGGCCTATTGAATATTTGTGCTGGCCACTCATAAGAGTTGGGTCTACACTACAAAGTTCTGTCTACAGAAGTCACTGCCAACAGAGTTTTGCCAACAGAACCTCTGTCTGCAGAACACATCCACACCTAATAGGGGCTCCCCACTGATCTCTGTCAACAGAGAACAGCCAGACTGCCCAGCCATCGGTCAACAGAACAGCCAAATGGAAGCTCTCCGAACAGGGCTGCCAGGTGAACTGGAAGCCCTCTCTGTAGACAGAATGCCCCCGGAGCATCTATGCTGTTCTGTCTACAGAGGCACTATGGCTCAAACTTTCGAGGCACAACTCTGCCAGGAAAAAGGTTGTGTCCTGTTGACAGATTCTAGACAGAACACATTTGTAGGGTGGATGCTCCCTAGGAGTCTGGGTTTTTCAAAGCACTCATGCCCTCTTATTATAAGTAGTCATGGCCATGACAGATGTATGGTTTCTGCCACTCTTGCCAGCCACTGCTTATGCAGACCTTTTGCTTCTTACGGTACAGTGAAAGCACTTCTTACAATATGGTGTTGTGATGCATCTCAAATCACTGTCTAAGTTATTCAAAGATAGTATGCCAGTGGGACAGTTTCCCAAGGAAAATCCCAAACACTGACAGCAGCCTACTGAAATCAAAGATGTGCCACGTGAGAGATGTTTGTGCTCACCGCAACAGAGAGAAAGCCGCGTTCGTCTACATACTACCAAAACAAAAAAGCAGTCAAGCAGCACTTTAAAGACTAACAAAATAATTTATTAGGTGATGCACTTTCGTGGGACAGACCCTTCTTCAGACCATAGCCAGACCAGAACAGACTCAATATTTAAGGCACAGAGAACCAAAACCAGTAATCGAGGTTGACAAATCAGAAAAAAATATTATCAAGATGAGCAAAACAGAGAGTAGAGATGCAGGCGGGGAGGGGGTTAGTCAAGAATTAGATTAAGCCAAATATGCAAAAGAGCCCCCATGATGACCCTATAATGTTAGTCTTCAAAGTGCTACTTTACTGCTTTTTTGTTTTGATGTTCACAGTAGCATGCCTTGTTTTGCATTTCCACGCCTTTGACATTTCACTGCAATCGCAGAGCTTCATTGTGTGCTGGAATGATGAGGCAGGACTAAGCAAAGAAATACATATGATAACGAAAAACTTATTTTCAGTTTACACAGCTGTAAAAAATTTTGCCTTACATAGAACCAGCACAGAGAATGTACTATCCACATAGGCACTTCACTTACCTGTGAACATGCAACACTTTCAGAAACAAAAAAGACCTGTCAACAGCAGGAGAGCCACAAGCCCATGCAATCCCTGTCAGCTCCGTCCCCATCTCTCCTCCACCAGACTGCTCAGAGCTGTTCTACAGTGATTTCCAAATCCTATCTGCATGAAGCAGGATCATCCATATCACCTTCACTTGCCTTATGATGTTAAGGGCTAGTGATAGACTTTGCCAGCCCCTGGGCAATGTGCGGGGAGAAGGAACTCAGCTCTGGACCACTGGAAGGGGCAGGACCTTGGACAGAAGGGGTGGGGCTAGTGGCAGCCAACCCTCAGCACCACCCAGACAATGGACCGCACCATGCAACTTCTCCTTTGCACCTTGTCAGCAACCACATGAGGATATGTCTACACTGCACCTGGAAGTAAACCTTCCAAACTGGGTAGACAGACATGTAGTAATTGGGATCAAGACAGTGCACAAAAAACAGCTGTGTGGACACTGCAGCTGCAGCAGAGACTCAGCCTGGCCTCCTGAGCTCAGACCCCGAGGGTTGGATGGGCATGACAGCCAGAGATGTCACCAGGACCACAATGTAGACATATATCACAGGGCTAAGGCCCTCAGAATCTCCCCCCAGCATCTAGCTCAAGAACAAGCACTAATAATGAAGGTGATGCAGGTTCCTTCACCACCTCAGCCTCTTGATTTCAATGAAATAAACAACATTGGTCTATTTTCCGCTATTTCATTTGTGTGTCACACTAATTCATATGCATTAATTCCATCACTACCTGAGAACGTCTACCACATCACCCAGTCACCTCACGTACACTGGCCTCTCCTCAACTTCAAACACAGAAGCTCTCATGGTGACAGTCTCTATCAACAAGTGATTTTGGGCAATAGAATGATGAGTATGATGTTCTTACACAAAGATCAGATGTTGACAAAGGCTCCTGTGGATAATCACATCTGCTACTGCTGTTTCCTTGAATATTTCACATCCTGATCTGTTGACTATCAAAGCAGAATGGATATTTTATTTATTTCATATGCTAATCTAGAAAACACACTGGGAAATTAAGGTTGAAGGTGTGCACCAAAGCACTTTCAGCAATAACAGTGATAAACATTCATTGAATAGTCTGGGGCGGTGGGGGGAGGGCAGGAATCTTGCTTTAATGAATGGGTCCTCCCTGTAGGACAGCTGTATAAATCACTGTCATCACAGCTCTTACCTGTATGGTTTTAGAGTCCTGTTGCCATAAAACAAGGCTTCCTCCCAACGTCGCAGATTAATACAGGCATCCATGGCACAGTCAAGCAATTTCAGCACATAGATATTTGTGTCTGGAAGACGATCTGCATTGTTATTTAGAAGAGCCTGGCACATTGCCAGAACCTGCTCCCACTCTGTTATTAACCTTAGTTAAGGATTCATCTTCTTCAAACAAAAATACACATTTAAATGTTGTGAGCATGGAATAAAAGCTACGGGGCATTAAGATAAAAAGAGATCCCATTATTCCAGGCTCTGTTTCAAATCTTGAAAAACTACTTAAAAACATAAGTGGTACCTCAGATACCTAAATTTTGTTTACAGTTAACAAACCAACTTCTAACAAAGGCTGCATTTTTAATGGTAAAGAATAAAGGAAAGGTGACAAGATGAGAAAATATACATTTTTATTTTCATTTGTAATTGAAGCAAAACCAAGCTGCAATTATTCGTTAGCTTTTTGAAACATTGTTATTTTCTTAAAACACCTACCCTAGTTGGAGTGATTTCTTCAGTGTTCTCGTGAAATTAAAACTGAGCCTGCAGAAACCTAATTTTCTCTTTATTTGAAACAGTTCTGGAGAGCAAGGTTTTGTCAGTGATCTAATTGGTTGCGACAGAGAAGCAGCACTGCAGGTGCTCATGGATAACAGAGAAAACATTGCAGCTTTGCTGTCTCATTGTTGCTTAGGTATTAAGGTTCTCTTGGTGAGAAAGAACATTTTAATCTCCAATATGAGAAGGTCCTTTTGTATGTTAGGGAGAGAAGAAAGGTGAATTGGGGTTCACACAGGAATGAAGGTTTCACACTGCAAACCATCATGTATTAAAGTCAGTTAACTTACTCTCCTTTTGCTCACACTGGTACAGAGGAAGAAGAGCCATTTTTTTTTCAAATTTAGTAAAACACTCAATAATTCAAGAGCTGCAATGCATGTGAGTATGAGATGGTCCTTAATAAATAACTTCAAACCATATTTTTTGTAACCCCTATTTTAGGAACAGTGCACACACATATCCTCCAAGGCACTGCACTTATTAAAGGGGGAGTTATCCAATGTTTCGAGATTGGACATCGTTTGCTATTCAGATATGCGAACAACAAGAAGTCTTGTGACACCTTATAGACAGACAGGTATTTTGGAGCGTAAGCTTTCATGGGCAAAGACCCGCTTCATCAGATGCATGAATGGAGGGGGGTGGTTTCAGAGGGGTATTTAAAGAGTGGGGTCCCAGTAAAGGGGGAGGGCAAGAGCTGATGAGGTCTATTCAGCAAGGTTGAAATGGCCCAGTATCAACAGTGCTTATCAAAAGAGGAAAAAACAAATCAAATCAGACAGGGGGATGTGAGCCATTGTCAGCTCTGGCCCTCCTTCTTTACTGGGACCCCACTCTTTAAATACCCCTCTGAACCCTGCCCCCACTCATGCATCTGATGAAGTGGGTCTCTGCCCACGAAAACTTATGCTCCAAAATATCTGTTAGTCTATAAGGTGCCACAAGACTTTTTGTTGTTCTCGAAGCTACAGAGTAACACAGCTACCTCTCTCATATTAAATATGAGTTGTTCATTGTTTGGCTTTTAGACATTCACCAAAACATCGAAAATAATCAGGAGAGGGTTCTGTTTTGTTTTGGTTTTTTTTTTGTTTTTTTTTTTTTACTTTTAAATTATAGCATTGGGAGCTGCATGTGGCTCCAGAACTGCTGGTTGCAGATCCCTGCACTAGTATAAATCACAACTCCTCTGTAGTTAATGGAATTACACTAGCATGAAGCCTATGTGAAAGCAAATAAAGAATGAGACGTGTTTTTTAGCTTTCTCATCTGTAAATGGATACTATGGCCTTGATCTACAAAAGCACTTCAACATCGTATTAAGTTTAGCATGTGAGCAGTCTCAAATGTCATATATACCAACATATGTCCTGGCAAACAAGATAATAATACTTATATCACTTTCCAGCCAAGAATCTCAAGAGCGTCACAGTTTATTTAACCTCCTGTACCCTTTGATTAATTTAGAGGGCAAATTGTGCATGTCACTAATCACAGGTTCTCTACTCAGGTGTCGACGTAAAGCTGTTTTAACAAGTAAGGCTGGTGAATCACATAAATATGGACTTGAAGACTTAATTAAAAACCCAAATAAGCCAAACTATTACAGCAGGTCCACAAAAAAAAGATACAAACAACATAAAGATCTGTAGTGTTATCATAGTCACAAAGTGCTAGAGATCACTGAAAACAGAAGAAAGCAGTCAGTGGAGTACATCAAGAAGGGAGGTGATGGTCCAGCTTGTATCATCTTCAACCCCACGTGCTCAAGCAAACACTATTTCATACATCTTTTCGAGCTGCTTACACAAAATATTTTCATCCACAGACTTCCCAGTCAGTGGTCTTGATACATCTACATAGTTAGCTCCCAGATTACATATGCCAGTTATTCCCCAAATCTACTAGTTAAAACTCATTTTTGTCCTTGTTTGTTTGTTTATTTATCACACCCTATATATCTCTAAATCTTATGAATGTTGAACATTCATTCTAACTATCAGGCCTAGTTTAAACATCAATTTGTACACATTTTATGTCTCCCTATTGTCATAACAGCTTTATTGGCTTCAATTTTACTATCTGAAATATTTTGGTACTTTCTAGGCACATGACATAGAGTTTAATCTTGCAAAACAACCTCCCCTAAGATCAGGGGATGGGATCACAGGTCCACACTCATGCCAATGCTGTAAAGTAGCACAGACCCCAATCCGGCAAAGCACTCAAGCACACCCTGAGCATCCACAAAGCAGGCCCACTGAGGGAAGGGTAATTGCCCTGGGGCCTGGCAAGTCAAAGGGGCCTGGAGCTCATGGCTGCTACCACTTCTACTGCAGTCGTAGTGGTGCCTGGAGCCCCAGGCCCATTTGAATTGCTGTCAGAGTGCTGCCCCATGTGGCTCTGAGGGCTGCGTGTGGAGGGCATGCCTTGGTCTGGGCGGCACTAAGAGCTGACAGCCCTCAGACCTGCCCCTTCCAGTGCATGGAACTGTGCTCCTCACACATACCTTGCCCCAGGGCCCTTGATGGCTGTCAACCCTAGTGTCCCAGGGTGAGGGAATAAGTTTTCCCCGGCCATTAGAGCACTCATGTACTTACATTTAACAACATGCCTATGTTCTTTGCTGAATCATGTTGACAATGCTCACCTATAAGGCATGGTTCCTGTGAGGTTAAATTAATTCTTTGTTAAGTGCTTTGAGACTCCTAGATAAAAAGCACTTTACTAGGGGAAGAATTTATCGTGGTTATTTTATTTCCAATTACTGGTATGGTTTATGGTGATTTCTCATACAAGTTTCACAAACTATATTGAAACCTTCTGGCCACGTCTACACTAGCAAGTTCTTTCAAAATGCTTTTTGAAAGAAGGGGCTCTTTTGAAATATCCTGTGGAGCATCTACACACACAAAGTTTTCTTTCGAAATTAAATCGAAAGAACGCAGCGCTCCTTTTGAAAGCACCTCTCCTTTCCCGTTTCTGGAAAAGCTCTTTCTTCCAAAAGTTTCTTTCGAAAGAAAATGTCTGTAGACGCCCTGCAGGGCCCTTCTTTGGAAAGAGCAGTCCTCGTGGGTCTGATTTTTTGACCCCTGGCCTGTTCTTTCAAAAGAGTAGGGGCTGTATGGATGCTCTCTTTCGAAAGAGCAGATCACTCTTTGGTACTCTTTTTTGTTTGTGGACACACTCTTTCGAAAGAAGCTCTTTGGGGAGAGATCTTCTGGGAGAACTTCTTTCGAAAGATTGCTGTAATGTAGACGTAGCCTTAATGCAAAAGAGTAACGATAAAGCAGGAATATCAAACAGTACATTGAGAAGAATTCTTATACTATGCTTGCTGAGAAAATATTAACTGATGTTATATTAAACAATACTGATTTTAACTTACTATAGGACTACAGAATCCTTTATTTTAAAGACATCTACTTTTGAAAGGCTATTTAGAGTCCTTTCTGATATGTGCCTTAATCTTGCTCTCTCAGGCACACATCACTATCTTTTTTATGGTTGATTAAAGATAGATGAACATGAAAAAGCAAGATTATTTTCACTTGCTAAAATGTTTGTAGTAAACATTTCGCATTGACACTCCAGAGAAATCAACACCTTAGCTGACGCTCAGCCTCACTCCAGATGCTGTCATGTCACAAGATATTATTTCATACATTCTGTAGCATCTAATACGAAAAGTGTAATATTGTAAACCTCTTGAGGCCAAATTCTGTCTTGGTAAGGTGCATAATCACAAGCCAGAAAACCTGCAATGAGCAGTCTGAGTGCCGTGGAGAAATTAGCTGTTCCATTTGTAACTTCATCTAAAGGAGCAGCTATGGTACAAGGATCTGGGACAGAGAAAGATTCTTTCTCCCCGTTGCCACAGTAATTGCCCTGTGCTCAGCCTAGTAATTGCCCTGTGCTCAGCCTTGATCATTCGGTTTGTGTGCTTCCTTATGGATGTGGCCATTTCTTTGTTAAGGCTATCTCTGTGCAGATCTGGAAGGTGCTAACTCTCCCAACTCCACTTTCTAAAATCTTGTTTGTTTATTTGACAAGGAAGTTTAACGTGTGCAAGCTGAAGGGTAAGTGCCCCACTCTGCCGGAAAGGTTTCCTACTCACTGCTGGTGAATGGACAAGTGTATGTGTGAACCTGTGTCTTCCAGTATTGCAGAAAAAAAATGTATGTTGATGCAACATTGGCACTTGATAAGAGCAGAGATTAAACATTTCCGATAGCACCCCTTAAGAGAAAAATCAAATACATCAACACTTTTCTCAGAGCAATTTCTACAGCAATTTCAGTTTCTTTTTAAAATTCCAATATATCAGCCCAAGTGAATATTTTTGGTTAATGATTCCAGTAAAATGGCCAATGTACAATTTTACTCCTACCACCTAACTGAGGCACATTTCATTGCACCTGCAACTGCACCCATTTAGACACCTTGCCACTGATTGTACATTTTTAGCATTTAAATAGTTTTAACTAACACAAGTAACTAGCTGTACCCTCAATTTAGCATCCATGTCAAATTGTATGCCTAAAATTATGCTTGTGTTATTAAAGGTTAAAGCTCCGACTCAATTCCGACTCAAAATTGGGGCCAAAGACACATTCACATTATCCTATGCTTGAATTCACTTAATGGCATCTGAATAGTGAACTATGGAAGTCAGACAGTTTTTATAATGACTCTGTGATCTTTGATTTCCCTCAAGTCAAAGAAAGACTAAGAAACCAGCTGTATCACTCTAATTACACTGAGTAGTACCTTATTAGACAAGTAATCTCACTGACATCAATGTATTATTTCAATAAACATGCCAGAGCTGTGCTCACTGTCAGACCAAAAACTTAGTGACAGCTCCTTGTGCTAAAAAATTGGTTCCCAGAAAAAAATCCTGTTTTGGCAAACAGACGTCAGCTTCTCTGGAAAATAATGTTACAAAACAGAGCTATTATTTTCCAGTCCAGGGCATCTCTAAACAAATTTTTTGCAGCACTAAAACAGAGCAGTCAGAGTCTGACATATGTCGCTCTAAAGCGGTACCTAGATGCCACACAACACCTTGCCACAGCTCATGAGCCAAATTCATGGCTGGTATAACACCATTGAAATAGATGGAGCAAGAGCAAGAAAGAATACAGGGCAATATGCCTGTCATTATCGACAAAAATTTCTGTGTTTCTCCTGCATGTCATTTTGATTGTCTTCAATTGCTTATAGAGCTGCCATTATGCCTTAGCCCAATTTATTAGTACAAGACAATCACATTAAGTTTTGGCTTAAAAACTGTTTTGAGTTTTGCAGGTGCGCATGGATTGTATTAGGGTAGCACCTAGCAGGGATTCCCAGCCTATGGTTCTGGACCCAAACGTGTTGTTGTTAGATTTGTTAAGGGTGGCCAGCAGCTTGAAGCTGCATGTGGCTCTTAAAGAAGCCATTTGCAGCTCCTTAATGCTACCACATCCAGCAGCTATCTCTGTCAACAGAGAAGCAATTATGCATTACAAACACCTTTGATAGTCGTAGTCATCCCAGGCAAGACACTTAATAGATTCTTGCAGTGAGTAATTTTCATCCCTGCATTCGCCCTTCTTCTGTTCTATGTAGCTGATCTGTCAGTTTTCATTTTTTGTATCTCCTCTAGCCTCTGAGTATGACCCTCCCAGACCCCCCAGCCTGAGTGTGACTCCCCCAGCCTCCCAGCATCTTAATGTAACAGCCCCTGAGTGTGACCCCCCAGCAAGGTGTGACTCCACCATCCCCAATCCCTGAGTATGACTCCCCCCAGCCCTGAGTGTTACTAACCCAGCCCTCGCAGCCTGAGTGTGACTCCCCCAGCCCTTGAGTGACTCCCCTCAGCCCGAGTGTGACCCTCCCAGCCCCTTAACCTGAGTGTGACTCCCCAGCCTGAGTGTGACCCCCAGCCCCCAACTCCCCAGCCCGACTGTGCCCCTCAGCTCCTCCAGGACTGAGCATGACCCACCCAGCCAGAGTGACTCCCTCCAGCCTCTGAGTGTGATCCTCTCAGCCACCCCAACCCTACTCCCCCAGCCCTTGAGTGTGACTCCTCCCCAGCCCCTGAGTGTGGGGTTTAAGCTGGGAGAGTGGGAGGGAGCAATTTGGGGCTGAGGGCCTGTCCCCTACCACAACTCAGATCAACTATAATAATTAATAATTAACTATAATAAAAGTAGTGTTATTATTCTATTATTTATGTATTTTACCTTTTTCTATGAAATAACTACGATGAATATATAAACACGAGGGGCGCAATTTTATATTCTTACCTCAGACACAAAATTAGCTAGCTATGGCCCTGCTTCCCCTCCAATCCTTCCCCATTTTTGAATTGTCTTCGGTCACCAAGTATTCCTGAATTGTCAGAATGGGTCACCATCGGGAAAAGGTTGGGAACTGATTAGATCAAGGCCATGTAATAGTAGGTGGTGTTCAAAGAGGTAGACGTAGTCCCTGCTGTGACAAGTTTATAGGCTAAGCACTCTAAAATGACATCATCACTCATTCAATTAAAATATCTGTTGGTGTGAGTGAGGAATATATTTTTCAAAAAATGGAAAAAAGGGAAGATTAAAGAAAAAATGTTTTCTTCCCAAAAGCAATGCAAAAGCACACAAAGGTGGGCACTACGGATAGTTAGTAAAAGCAAAGAGATTCATTTGCCATCAGCAGTCATTGAAAGGATACCTTCTTGTGACCTTGGGTCTTGCTCCTTAGTTACAGCCTCTTTGATTTCTTTCCAGGCTTGCTCTTCACCGGCCAGCATGTCAACATCCTGTTTTGACAGAAATAAAAGTAAGAAACAAAAGCACGGGATAAGGAAAAAAGAGTCAGCTTTGAATCCATAAGAACATGGCATCATCAAGGTTAAAAAAGATTACACTGGCACAAAGTGTGTTGGGTGTGTATATTGAAACTTATCCCCCAAATAATATCTGGACTGAAAAATGGAATTCACTGTTGGATTGTGTTTGCGTCCGCTCTGTATTTGCTTTCCATGAATTTTCTAACGAATGAAATTATTCACTGGAACGCTCATGGAAACTGAACATTGTAAGGAATACTAGAACACATCAAGGATGTGAATTTTGAGTTCAGACCAGAAAGCCGATTCTAAGAATTATGACAATTTGTACAGGGGCAGAAGCAATGGCATGTCTTGTGTTTCCAATCAAAGCAAATGAAACACTTCAAATTTCAGCTACTCACAAAGAACTGCTCACTATCTATCTCCAGATCAACATAACTATGCATAGAAATGACTTGGATAGTAATTATGAATAAAATAAAATAAAAAAACACCTGTAAACTGAGCCTAACTTCATTCAATATTCAAATTACAAGCATGAGTCCAAAGATTTAGTTTGCTGCTCAGAAAAGGTTACCTTTAAAAAAAATCGCAGTTGCTCATGTCCTGCTGGTAAAGCATATCAACAGTCACGTTTTCACAATCATCTTTCATGATGCCATATACGGAGGCATGATGTTGAATGGTGACAGCAAGGCACTGGATATGAGGAGACATGGGCTGTGTTCTCAACTCTGCCGGTGACTTACAATGTAATTTTAGGCAAGTCACTTACAAGCAGATTTTTCAAAGGCGTTTAGGTGCCCAAAAATGCAGTGAAGCAGTCAGTGGCATTTTCAAGAGCTCATTTAATCTAATCATGTTTCAATTTCTCCAGCTGTAAAATGGGGAAAATAATACCCACCCGGGCAAAAGGCTATGGAATCCTTTGAAGAAAGCAGTTATTAGAGTATAAATTATATTTATTTTCAAATAGTCTCAAAACCAGTCCTCTAGGAAATAGAATTACATGAAGGAAATTGGGTATCAGAAGCTAGCCAAGGACTTTTAAGCCAATACACACAACAGGAGTACCACAAGAATACGGCTGTTGAGAAGTTTATGATCCATGTCTCACTTGTGTTGCATAAATAGGGAGAAATAGGGGGAAAATGTCATTATTGTGAATTCAAAATAACAGGAAATATTTGCACAGAGCCTCTTTGTTTTTCAGTCTGTCCAACATAACTGCTGGACTCTTATATCGTCCAGAAGATGGTTAAATCAAAATTGGTCTCAGCTATCTGATAATTCAGTACCATTCTGTATCAGAAAGGTACAAAGAGGGCAACATCACCCTATTACAATTTGTAAATGCAAAACCCAGTTCTCTTCTCTACAAAGCTCACCTGGAAATAATTTTGTACATAGCTAAATCTGCCACCAGGAAAGGAAAAGGTCATCGTCAGGACATGAGATCTCATGTTATTGTAGTCATGTACAGACCTAACCTTGTTAAGTTTTGTACCAGACAAACTGAATGACTTAAATTCAGCCTTGATACAACTCAACTTTTTTACTGCATAACCTTGCTTACAAGGCTGAACTTGGTCTGGGGCACAAGCTAGTGTGCAGGCTGGGAGCAGAAAATCAGCATCAAGGCTGAACAAGAGCTAAGGATGTGTGTGTATCAGGGTATGAAAAAAAAGAGCTGTGTCTGAATAGAATTCCTTATCTTAGTCAACTGCGCACCCCAAGCACTTCTTTACTATTCAGGCACAGGGTAGGTCTACACTAGGCGGGAGATTGATCCTGAAGTGATCCAGCACCACCCATCGAGGTACTGGGTCTGTTTAGAGGCAATAATTCGATCTCCCAGAGCTCTTCCATCGATGGTAATACTCCACCAAAATGAAAACAGTAGCTGTGGTCTTCAGAAGAGTGCCACTGCCAAACTTACTGCACCAAGAGACTGGTGAGTAGGTTAACTCCTGCTACAACAGTGCTGCATAGTGTAGACCAGGCCTTAGAGGGAAATGCAATGGCCATTTGGACAGTGATGGCCCAGAGCCATGGCAGGCAAGGGCCTGGATGAGGGCTGGGCACAGAGACTGGTATCAGCTTTTATTTTTGCGTCATTCACATGGATTTTGGACCCTGGCTGACTTCCCAGGCATTGTGTGAAACACTTCCCTGTGGCCTTCTGACATACAAACAGTGCTATCTCATGGCCAAGTCCTGGTCCTAGCAGTGGAGGGGAAAGGAAGGCTGCAGGGGGATCTCCCACTTCCATTCACCCAGTTGCCTGTGATTGCCACTGCCAGGTGGGGTCTCCACATGTATTTATTGGCAAATAAAATGTGCAGAGTTTCACAAAATCCCAGTGTGGCTTCCAACCACTCTGAGGAAGAGTGGACATGATCTTCACTGCCCGACAAATGCAAGAAAAATGTTGTGAACACGACCGTGCCTTATATATGAGTTACATCGACCTGACCAAAGCATTCGACGCAGTCAATCATAGCGCCTTGTGGACTATCCTCTCAAAGATCGGCTACCCCAAAAATTCATTAGCATTTTAAGGCTGCTTCACAACAACATGACTGCCACAGCGTTGAGCAACAATGAATCCCAAAGCGACCCCTTTGAGGTCAAAACAGGAGTAAAGCAAGGCTGTGTCATTGCCCCATCAGGGTTCTGCATCTTCATCACCACGACCCTTCACCTCATTGATGGCAAGCTTCTAGATGTTGTGAAGACTCTCTATAGAATGAACAGGAAGCTTTTCAATCTCAGGAGAGTGAAGGCTAAAAGCAAAACCTCCACAACCTTGATCATGGACCTCCAGCACATGGATGACAATATGGTTGTTGCTCTTTCTCCCACAGCCCTTCAGACCATCTTAAGTGCCTTCGCTGAAGCACACAAGAATCTCGGTCTGACACTGAACATCAAAAGGACCAAGGTGCTCCAACAACCTTCAACAATGGGACAATCTCTTGCACTTTCTATTGAAGTGAATGGAGAACTGCTGGAAAATGTGGAGCACCTCCCACACCTAGGAAGTCACCTTTCCCCTGAAGTCGACATTGATGTGGAAATCCATCATTGTCTGAGCCATGCAAACTCTTCTTTCACCCGCCTGAGACATATAGTCTTCAAGAAGCAGGACATATATCCCAAGACAAAGCTCCTTGTATACCATGCAGTGCTTGTTCCATGGTATCCTATGCACGTGAAAGCTGGATGACATATACGTGCCATTTGGAGGTATTTGAACAATATCATCAATGCTGCCTCAGGAGAATCCTAAATATCTCTTGGGAAAATAGGCGCACAAACACTAGTGTCCTGGAAGAGCTGAACATGACCAGCATTGAAGTCATTATCATTCATCAACAACTTCATTGGCCTGATCACATGCTTCGGACGTCTGTTCAGTGCCTCCCAAAACAGATTCTCTTTTCCATATTGGAGGAAGGGCAGAGGAGCGCTGAGGGCCAGCGGAAGCAATATAAGGACATGCTGAAGACATACATAAAAAAGTACAGCATCAGTGTTGACACTTGGGAGAACCTTGCCCAAGACTGTCCCCAACAGAGAATAATAACCTGTGAGGGGGTGGCACAATTTGCGAGGTCCTGCTGCAGTGCTGACAAGGAGAGGCAGAGAAGAAGAAAATAGCAGCAGAAACTTCCCACCACTAATCCAACAGTTACCCACACCTGCCTTTTTCAGTGATATGATCTGCAGCTCCAGAATTGGCTGATCAGCCATCAACAGACTCACAGATAGGAGGATGACATGAAGTTGTCCTACTCATTATTGAGTGACTGCCAAGAAAGAGTCTGTGAATGTCACTGCCATGTGGGGGTCTCCAGATTTATTTACTGGCAAATAAAATTTGCAGAATTTTACAAAATGTAAAATAGTGTGCACTGAATTTTTAATTTTTGGTGCTGAATGCCCTGTGGAATATGGGTGTTGTGCAGTTAATGGGGGCTGTCAGAGGGGCATTGGGGCTGGGAGGACACTGAGCACAGGGATCTGTGGTAGAGATCTCAGAGTAAGGGGCCACTGGGCATGGGGGTTGCTTGGCATAAACAAGTGTAGGTACCAGGAAAGGAAGCAGGGGGGTAGACATACTGGCAGCTCAGAGCTGGGTTAGAGGGCAGTAGAAGAAGTTAGGGATCAAGAGGCGGTGTGCAGAAGTTGAGGGGAAGGTGGCAAAATGCAGGGGTTGGGGCAGAGGGGGCACAGTGCAGGAGTTGGGGGCAGGTGTTAATGACAAAGGGGGTACAAGGGATTGTGGAGCCCTTGGAGGCCAAAAAAAAGGGGGGGGACCAGACCTGGGGGAAGGTAGGGAGACCAAAATACAAGTTATCCCCAGGTACTACATTCCCTAAGTTAGGTTCCCCACAACCCTTGTGACTCTGCCACTTGCACAAACACAATAGCTGGTATTGCCATACAGATGCATTGTGTTAAGGTCCAAGCTGAAACACTTACAACCAAGCACTCAGAGACACTGGAATAACAAGCACGGGGCAGATTTAGAGGTGGGAATAAAATGGTGTAGAGTAAATGACAGGTTAGCCCCCAGGTATGAGGCAGTGTTGGGAGAGTCAATTTACGTGTTCTGGTACCGATGGATGGTATAAGTTAAAAAAAATCAGGATTTTAGCTTG
Source organism: Carettochelys insculpta (assembly GCF_033958435.1). NCBI lineage: Eukaryota > Metazoa > Chordata > Testudines > Carettochelyidae > Carettochelys > Carettochelys insculpta. Next base: position 66,527,612 of record NC_134139.1, on the reverse strand, counting down.
TACCTTCTTAGACCCTCCTGGGAGTTACTTGTGCTGCTCCACACCTCTTTTCCAGCATCTCGACACGCAAGCTGCTGAGACATGGAATCAGATTCTCTCCAGCCCTTACTCAGGTCCATGTGCATGGGGCATGTGGATACAAAGAGTCCTCCCACCCCGCAAGTCTCCTGCAAGAGCATCTCAGGCACTGGGTTTGGTGGAGCACAGTAACTGCAGCCTATGCACACATTATCCTAGAAGGGACTTGGGAGATGGCCTTAACCACCCTACATAGGAGTCAGTGTTACGAAGGGAGCTCTGGCCCTGACTTCAAGGTTTAAGTCACTGACTTTGGTTGAAGATTTGCCTTTGTTTTCAGGATCTGTTGGGAGAATTTACTTAGATACAAATTTGGCTTTTTAAGTACCCTTGATTCTTGGAAGAGGGTTCTTCTTATATTTTTGTTGCTAATTCTAAACCTAAGAGAGGACAGCATATGTGCGTCCTCTTCCGTAGGACTTTGCCCAGGATCTTCAGTACAGACAATCCAAGTGGAACTAATGAAATAACTAAAAGGGAAAATGCTTCTGACTTACAGACTAACAAGTTTTTCCCAAGAAGTTGTTTTTGTTACTGACTTGGACTCTGCTCTGAAAATCTTGGCCATGTGATATGGCTAAAACAGTTAAAAATACCAAGCAGCCTTGGAGTAGGAATTATGAAAATCATTGTAATGATTAATAGATAAGCCGAACTCTTTAATTTCATCTAACAGCATGGCAGTAACAAGATTTAAATTTCCATGAAATAACCCATTCAAAGTGACTCTTTACAGAGCATGATCCCAGCCAAACCTCCAGGTTTGCAGTTGCCAGCAGTAAAGAGTAACCTGTATTTTTCTCTGTTGAAATGGAGAACCCACCCTTTAGCAAAGTGCACAGCCTTTCAACAACAAGGAAAGTTAAGGGACACCAGCCTAATTACTTCCCCCCACTGGCACTAATAATGCTCAACACAAGGGTTTCAGCCTTCAAAAGAACAAACTGATTTGCTTATTCAGCTCCAGTTTTGCTCTGAAAAACGTACTTAACAGCATCACAGGGACACACAACAAACTTCCAGAGGATGAGACCGGCAGACTTAAAGATTGACGTTTCACATGTGGAGGTGTGCTGAGAAGGGAAGTGCAGCTGGATATGTGGCGTGTAGTAATTCCAAGAGAAGGAGCAAACCAAGCCATGGCCTTTGCTGTTGTAGTTAGCACTGTTTTCACACTATGCTTGTTGTTAGATGCCAGGAGGAGAACAAAAACCACCAGTATGGTTGACAGTACGCCCTTGGAGTCAAGAAGTGCTACTGGGCATGCTAGCTGAGTCCTTGAGCCAGTACTCAGGGAACCCAAAGGGACACCAAATGACTAATTTGTGAAAGATCATTGCACCTTCATCACTTCCCCATGCACAGGAGATGCCCCCAAATTTAGCCCTTGTCTCCTGGAGGGTGATCTTACAGTAAAACCTCTGTCCTGCTGCAAGCACAAGAAAGCTCTGCATTTGTCCCTCCCTTCCTCTATTCTTGTGGACAAGTTTGTCTCAGTGTGGCTTTTTAACTGCAGGGAGCCTGATTCACAGTCTCCATTCAGCAGATCTCACGTATTCTTCATGGACTGCCTACTCTTCCAACAGGCTTTCCATTTCAAAATATGTTCTTTCCCAGACCCTGACTTGGCTTCTGTAGTAAAATGGGATCTAAGTTTCTCCTGCATGATTTTGAGAGTGGTAAACCCTGAAATCCAAAAAAGAGATTCCTTCCCCTTTCTGCCCTCCCCAACTCACTCTGGGTAAATAAAACTCAACGTCTCTTGTGCACAATTGTAGGATTTTACCCAGAAAATTAATGTGTCAGTTCACACTCTGCGTCCAGTGAGCAGTGCACAGAGGAATGTGTACGAATACCATGAGCAGAATTTTATTTTGCTAAAAGCTCTGGGTTTTTTTTCTTCCCTGAGGCAGATGTGCAGTTTCATAAAGGATTTGAGAACTCAGAACTAGCAAATCCCTTATGCATTTGTCTGAACATTATGAGTGTCACAGCTTTAAGTCAGAATGGGATTGTTTGTTGTTCTTCCTCTAGCAAGCCAGTAAACCCAGTTATCCTCCTGAGTAACTATGAAGCTTGAAACGTGAAGTGTGTAGATATTCAGCATCAATTTCAATATAAGGAACTTGTAAGAGGGTGCATCCAATTGTGTTCACTGAAAATGCTCATGGAAATTAGTCTGTTGTACATCGGGCATTTTTAAAAGTTATAATTTATCATAAGGAATGTTCCCCACTACAGGGGAAAACCACATTCAGCCACATTTGTTGAAGTGGAGCTGTGACCACCAATAACAAGAACAAAGGAGAAAATGGAAGAAATCGTGGGAAAGATTCGATTCTGATGATTTCTTTGTATCGTAGGCTAAGGTAGAAGTCTTCACCCCCTATGTGAACATATAACAAAAAGATAGTATTAGGTACTGACAGACAGCACTCACCATATGTATGGGACATGCTCCATTTTTTTTCTCACACGTCATATGAGTCAACATCTGTCCTGTCATTTCTGCTACTTCTTGTTGCCTTAATGATTTCTGCAATTGGTTTCCCTCACCTGGGGAAAGGTGTTGTCTTTGGGGACAGGATACATCTTTCATCTGTTCTGATTTTTGCTCCCTCCCCTGTTGTCTTTGACCTCCTCCTCTGATCTTCTTTTTCTCATCTTACTTCCTATCTCCTCCTTTTTTACTCTCCTTTGCCACTCACTTTCTCTTTTCCGTGCTTTGCCAAAATGCTCCCTGGCCCATTCACTCCAAGCGGGATGTGTAATGCTTTGAGCACACCGATGGATTAAAGCTATTAGTATTCTACTAGAACTGCATTTGAAATTTTGAATGTTAAAATACAGCTCACATGAATAGGTGGGCCTGCTGTGAGAAATACCAGTCACCCCTCTCCTTAACCAAAGCAGCCTGATGCTATTTAGTCAGGAACACCCTTCCCTTTCTCCGATGTGGGTCTTACTCACAAAAGCTCATAACCTAATAAATTTGTTAGTCTTTTGGGTGCTGCCGGACTGTTTGTTATTATTGACAAGCTACTGGTCTCTCATCACCATTCTGCCCAACCAACGCACCTATGAACATCTTCTCTCACAAGGGATGAAGTTGTTTCTCCTTCCCCTGCTCAGACAACAGGACATAAATGGGACATGGGTTTTCTGTCCCACCATGGGTGCCAGGGAGAAGCTCTTTTTTCCCCTTCCCCGATGTGGGAGAAATGGAATGTTCACCACTGGAAACAGCCACCAAAATGCTCTTCCCTCCCACGTCCACAGAGGAGGAGAGTGGGTTCAGAATTATCCATCCCACAATTAATTATTTTATTCCCTTTTCCTTTGTCCCCTGCCACAGGATCCTAGGTGGAGGCAAGGACTTCTTTCACACCTGCAGGGTGCCACTGAGAGATTTGTCCTCCTTCTCCTCTCATTTTCTAGCCACAGATTTGTATGCCCTACTACACAGTTTGCTCCTTTTATGCAGCTAACATCCCTGTACTCATGACATCTAGTAAAATTACTCATGATTTCCTCATAGGATAGTGTGCCAGACTGCCCCCAGTGGAGCAGAAAACAAGGGTGACTACAATGAACATGTTGGGAATTCTCTACTAAAAGTGCAACTGGAAACAAGGAGTTTCAAAGACAACTGCTGGCTCTATAATGACATGAGTAGGTCAAATAGAAATTACGGGCATAGTGCAGGAACTACTAAGTACATATGGGACCTCCAAACATCAAAATCTGCTTGTTCTTTAACAGTGCAAAACAACTCTGATCTCCATAACTGCCCAAACCTATTGTCCACTCCATGGAGTTCAGGTTAATGGGACTCCACCTATTTCTCCTCATATGGGACCTGATAAAACCTGCAGATGTTCTGATTACACTTATCTGCCTATGAAGAGACCTTAAGCTTTCAGACATAGTAAGAGTTAAGAGAATACACGTGAGCTAGGATGTGATAATTACAAAGGGTTTTTATCTGTAGAGTAAAAACAATATTTTGTTTCATGGAAAGAAACCCCAAGAATGTAAAACTGTAGACAAAATTTCAAAAATTAAGAGTGTATTTTTCTTTTTTTTTAAAGATAAAATGAGAGGTTGACAGATGCAGAACAAACAATATTCTCTATCGCTGACAGTTACTCAGTACACCTGCTCATCATCAGAAAGGTTAAATTAATGCCCTGAATGACAACTAGTAAGAAATGGCATTCATATAGCACTTTACATTTTCAGAGTGCAGACACCAGTAAGTGTTTGGAAGCACCGTACAGGTTAATGCTCTATATTGTGTGGATATATAAATACCAATATAACATTTAGAATTGCACTGTGTTTACTTAGAAACCTAAAAGGAAGTAGCAACAAAAATTTGCAAATTAGATTTGTATTTCCAGAAAATTCAAATCAACAAGTGAATCTAAACTGGCCAACTTAATTCAACAGAAAGCAATGGGAGCAGGTTAACTCTGTTTGGTTGGGTCTACACTGGTCCCCAACTTCAAAGGGGACATGTTAATCAGGGCGGTGGGAGATTACTAAAGAAGTTCTGCGGTGAATATGCAGCACTTCATTAGGCTAATTCTCCACCATGGCAACTTTGAAGCGTCAAACTTCAAAGTGCCGGTATGCTTGCAGCCGTGGGCACTTTAAAGTGCCCGTGGTACTTCAAAGTGCCTTTACTCCTCAAAATTTTGGGAAGTAAAGGGACTTTGAAGTAGCACAGGCACTTCAAAGTGCCCACAGCTACGCGCAAGCTGGCACTTTGAAGTTTGATGCTTTGAAGTTGCCGCGGTGCAGAATTAGCCTAATGAAGTGCTGTGTATTCACTGCAGAACTTCGTTAGTAATCTCCTATCGCCCTGATTAACATGCTCCCTTTGAAGTTGGGGGCAAGTGTAGACAAGCCCTTTCAGTAACACTGTAATATTACAGAGATAGGATCATTACAAAAAGAATCAGAAACCATCCTGTTAGGACTACACACAATTGATGATAACAGTGATTTTGTGTGTGTAAGCCTGTTGTTATATCAGTCTCAAGGGCAGAGAGGTATAAATCTTTTGCAGAAAGCAAATACAAATGAGCTCTAAAAATTATTTTCATTAGTCCTGAACCGCAAAGTACAGCTGACATTTGTCAACTGCATAAACACTTACAGATCAAGTATTAATATTAGAACCTTTCTTCTTCATATGTACACCGTGCAATTAAATACTAAAACACTAGGGCTGGGTCTACACAGAGACATCCTGCTGCCAGCTCCTTGCTAATGTGCAGTCTCGCAATTGCAAATGGTTGCTCATTAGCGTATTCCCAAGGCTTATTAGCATAGCTGCACGAGATCTCGGTGGGATATGTTAATTAGCTGTGGGAAAATGCTAATGAGCAGCCACTTGCAATTTTGAGACTGCCCATTAGCATGAAGCTGGCGGCAGGACATCTCTGTGTAGACCCAGCCTAGTAGTATGTAAAGACTCCCCCCCCAAACAACAGCATATAAGTGTAAAAGGCTAAATAATATCTAACTTTAGCTGTGTCTACACGTGCACGCTACTTCGAAGTAGCGGCACTAACTTCGAAATAGCGCCCGTCGCGGCTACACGTGTCGGGCGCTATTTCGAAGTTAACTTCGACGTTAGGCGGCGAGACGTCGAAGTCGCTAACCTCATGAGGGGATCAGAATAGTGCCCTACTTCGACGTTCAACGTCGAAGTAGGGACCGTGTAGACGATCTGCGTCCCGCAACGTCGAAATTGCTGGGTCCTCCATGGCGGCCATCAGCTGGAGGGTTGAGAGATGCTCTCTCTCCAGCCCCTGCGGGGCTCTATGGTCACCGTGGGCAGCAGCCCTTAGCCCAGGGCTTCTGGCTGCTGCTGCGGCAGCTGGGGATCCATGCTGCAGGCACAGGGTCTGCAACCAGTTGTCGGCTCTGTGTATCTTGTGTTGTATAGTGCAACTGTGTCTGGGAGGGGCCCTTTAAGGGAGCGGCTTGCTGTTGAGTCCGCCCTGTGACCCTGTCTGCAGCTGTGCCTGGCACCCTTATTTCGATGTGTGCTACTTTGGCGTGTAGACGTACCCTCGCAGCGCCTATTTCGATGTGGTGCCGCGCAACGTCGAAGTTGAACATCGACGTTGCCAGCCCTGGAGGACGTGTAGACATTATTCATCGAAATAGCCTATTTCGATGTTGCTACATCGAAATAAGCTACTTCGATGTTGGCTTCACGTGTAGACGTAGCCTTTATGTCCACACTAGACATCTAAGTTGACTGCCAATATGCTGTTTTAGCCAATTGCACAGCTAAAATCAATTTACCCATTGTCAGCTTCCATGTCTGTCCACACAGCAGGTCGACTTTCCTTCAACTTTCCTTCTTCCTCGCCTCTTACAAGGAGTACAGGGGCACCCCTGGGAGCATCATTTCGCACTTTCATGAAGTGAAACCACAGAAGATCAACCCTGAGCAGTTCGATATTCTGCTCTAGCGTGGCACTAGCCTGAAAACATCTGTCAGCATTAAAGCAAAATATATAGTGCTGACACATGTGAACTTCACAATAGCATCACATGCAGGCTTGAAGACTCCTCAAGAGCGATGTTACAAATTAACACATTTGCAGTAACTCCACCATGTTCTAGTTATCTTAGTTGCTGATCAATATATTACCAATTCTGAGGTATTTTTAAATGTATCACTCACATTCCAGCCTTCCCTGAGAAGCCATGGTCACACAGAGCTTATCCCAGTTATATTCCTGGACTTCTCTCCCAGTATTTCACACATTAGTTTAGAATTCAAGTCAGCGGGAGGGGACAGTGCTCTGCACCTCACAGGATACAGCCCTCTTCCATCTGAAGTCAATGTAAATTTTGCTTTAGGCTCCAGCAGGAGCAGTTCTAGGAATTAAGCTTGTAGCAGCACTCCCACTGTAAATTCCCTATTTCCAGGACCTTAGACATGGACTGTAAAATTCCAGTCTAAGCTGCATATCAATAAAGTGTTTACATTCAGAAGTAATAATTGAGTGAACCTAGTTGAAGTGTAATACATAGAGGTTAAGTATTTGTCAACTAATAAAATTAAAATGAAATGTTTCTACAGCTTAGCGAAGGAGAAGCTGGTTATATGCAAGACCCACCCAAAAAGACTTCGTGGCTTTGAGGTTGTAGTGCAACTTCCAACATCTGGCCAACAGGCCTATGGATATTTTGCGAACCATGCATGATGCTGTTCAAACAAGTCACCCTAGCACAGGAGATTGCCTAGCAACTGTATGCTAGGTATCATGAGATGTCTCATATATTAAATATCAGTTGTTTCTTATCAACCAAAGTAGGGATAATGGGGAAACTATTTCCTTGCACCCAAGGCACTGTTATTATTCTGCTAATCTAGTATCTGAAAGATAGGTAATGCAATGCTTAGCATCACAACATCTAAGTGCCCTCACGGATCTGAGCTTAAGCCCCAATTCATTAAAGTACTTAAACATTCACTCACTATTAACATTAATTTATAATTCCATCGGTATTAGGGTTGTCAAGCTATTAAATGTACTGTTAAATAATAATTGAACAACATTTATTTAATTTGTGATGTTTTTCACATTTTCAAATATACTGATTTTGGCTATAATACAGAATACAAAGTGTGCAGAGCTTACTTTATATTTATTTTTATGATAAAAGTGTGCAATGTAAAAACCAAAAGAATACAAGTACTATAGAGCAATCTCTACCCTGAAAGTTTAATTTACAAATGTAGAATTATGTATAAAAATAAGTCCATTAAAAATAAAACAATATAAAACTTTCGACTCTAGAAGTCTGCTCAGTCCTATTTTTTTATTCAGACAATCACTGAGACAAACAGGATTGTTTATATTTGCAGAAGACAATGCTGCCTACATCTTGTTCACAATGTCACCTCAAATTGAGAACAGGTATTTGCATGACACAGTTGTAGCCAACATCGTAAGATATTTACATGCCAGATATACTAGAGAGTCATAGTCATGCTTCAACCACTATTCCAGAGGACAAGTGCAGAAGATGGACTTTTTTTGATAACAATACAGAGCAGTGTTCATTTTCATCATTGTAACTCAGATGCCACCAGCATATGGTTGATTTTCTTGTTTGATAGTTCAAGTTTTGTAGCTCTCTCATTGGAGTTTTGTTCTTTTAAGCCTTCTGAAAATATGCTCCACACCTCATCTCTCAGATTTTCAAAGAAACTTGGCTCTTAAACCTTGAGTTGAGTGTTGTAGATATCTCACATTGGTACCTCCTTCGTGTTTTGTCAAATCTGCAGTGAAACAGTTCTTAAAACGAACATGTGCTGAGTCATCATCTGAGACTCCTATAACATGAAATATACGGCAGAACATGGGTAAAGCAGAGTAGGGGACATACAACTCTCCCCCAAGGAGTTCAGTCACAAGTTTAATTAATGTATTTTCAATTAGCATAATCAGCATGGAATCACATCCTCTGGAATAGTGGCTGAAACATGAAGGGGTGTATGAATGTTTAGTATATCTGGCATGCAAATATCTTGCAATGCCAGTTACAGAAATCCTACATAAATGCCTATTCTCTTTTTCAGGTGACATTATAAATAAGCAGGCAGCATTATTTCAGTAAATACAAACAAGCTTGTTTGCCTTAGTGAATGACTGGAAAAGAAGTAGGACTGAGTGGACTTACAGTATCTAACATTTTACATTGTTTGGTTTGAGTGCAGTTATGTAAAAAAATCTCTATTTGTAGATTGCATGATAGAGATTGAACTACAGCACATGTATGAGGTGATATATTTGTAATAAAAAAATGTAAGGTGAGCAGTAGACAAACTACTCTGTGGAGCAACTGAAATGACATTTGAAAATGTAGAAAAAAGATCCACATTTAATAAATGTCATTACATTTAATTATTGTTTAGCAGTGCCATTAAAACTGATTAAACAAAATTAATTTTTATTTGCAATTAATGTATTTGAATTAATCACAAGTTAATTGTGATTGGCAGCCCTAATTAGTTTTCAGTAATATGCTTATCGTATGGTTAACTTTAAGAACTTGTGTAAGTCTCATAGAAGTCAACAGTATGGAAGTACATGTTTAAGTACTCTGCTGAACAGGGTATTTTTATTAATGTTCTTATAGTTAAGCACATGCTTAACTGCTTTGAAGAGCTGGAAACCTAAGTAACTTGCCCAACTGGATTGCTACAGAAAACACACTGGCTTTGAGGGCTGAACTCCAAACTACTTTGAACAACAATAATATCATAATGTTGTACATGTGTATTTCTCTGTCCTAAAAGTAGCATGATACAGTGGTTGCTATCATATCAGTCGTACTTTTATCTCTAAGTACAAAGTACAACATAAAGAAAAAAAATTGCACTGGCGCATATTGTTTTCTGTGTTCACAAAAACTAAAATACGATAGCTTTAGGCTTTACAAACACCTATGATACAGTCCCATCACTTGTTCATCTATTGCACTAAAATATAACTGTATTGAAAAATATTTTACAAATATCACAAATGAGGAAATGTCTGTCTCAAAGTGAAGGAGAGTTCACACTGTTGCCTATGTTGGTATTGGGCATTTGTGACTAGAAATCGATCACCCAAGTAACCAGTGGGTAGCATACACATATTCAATGTTCAACATATGTTTGCCAGAATTATACAGATCAGTTTCAAAGATTTACAAATTCATAAATGCAAAAGGGTTTGAACTCAGCTTGATCAAACCAAAGCCCTTGTATGTACAAAGTATTTGCAGCTTCTCCCCTGTCTCCCCCAGAAGTTGATAGGCTTAACTCTGATACTTCACAGACTAATATTTAACTTCAAATAAATAACAGGTCTAAGACCACTGGTGTCTTTAACAGAGACAGGACAGTCACTTACAATGAAGCACTCTTACTTCAGAGAATCGCTGCATAATATCCTCAGCAATTAATACCAACCACAGTTGGTAGGTGTTCTTTTGGTCTTTAAATGAAGCTGCCAGAAACAGTCTGTAAGCAAATGAGTACTTCAAACATCCTGTTTCCTATACTTTCCAGTATACCATCATTCTGTCTCAATATTGATGACATTTTAGTCATTATTATGTGAAAGAGGAAAATGGCTGCGTCCTGGAGCGTGAAGACAACCTTCTTGGAAAATGTCATAATGCCATGGAAACCACAATAATGACCTTGACTATTTCTCAGAGCCTGTATTTAATGTTTCAATAGCTGTAGCGCCGCTGGCTCCTATGGACTATCATTATAACATACTGCCTGGCTTAGCAGTCAATGGAGATAGGGCAGAGTAATGCAAAGCAGCAGGGAGGATGTAGCTTGCATTTAAACTTGAGTGTTTGAATTGAGACACTTCAATCCATATTTAAGCAGCTAAGCATGTGGCCTACTTTTCAGAGGTGCTGAGTACCCACTGCTACAAGACGACTTTCATAAGATGTCCCTCATAAAACAAACCAAATTCAGCCCAAAAAATACACAGCAGTACATCCAGTGAAGTCACTGGAGGTGCTCTTCCAGGGAAGAATGTGGCCCACAGGCTGTTTCCATTCTAAAGCTCGAATAACAGTTTGTACTTGGTACTGTGTAAACCCTACTGGATTCTAGGGGCATCCTTATTTGCAGTTTGGTTTTAGGAGCTAGGAGAAAACCACCCCTTGAAGATTTAGGGATTAGTCCTCCTATTACTGTCCCTTTATGTCCTTCCATAATAAAGATAGCAGAGCAACCTTAGCAGAGTTCCCATAATCCAAGGATAGCTCAGATCTGGTATACAGAACCCAATGCCTCTGACTCTACAGTCTTAGACACAGGACAGGCTGAAAGTATTAGGGTTAATAGTTGGAGCACAGACAATTCTGGGCTGCAGAATCCTATCAGTGCTGGTAAAATGTATACCATGGGTCACACTGGGCCACAGAAAAGCCTAGAATTTGGCAAGGAAATAGTGACTTAAGACTACCTTCACACCTCCCTCTACAGACTCTAGGCTACACCAACTATGCTATGCCTCCTTGGAAAACCCAGCCTTTGCCCTTGATAAGCTTTCACGTGTCTCAAACCCATGTCTGTGGGGGTTTTGGGACTCCTCACTTTTCAATCCTCCAGCTGGCACCTCACAGACAGCAGCTAGGGATGTGGTCCATGAAGCTCAACTTGCACAAAAGCCCCACCCCTTTCCTCTGAGTGAGAGAGCTCCAAAGCAGCTGCACTGGGCCATATCCCATACTTAAGCCAAAGAGGGAAAAGAACGGATACTAACCTTTTGTGCAACTGTGCACTATACCATGTAAGTGAATGAAGCCATGTGGCCTAAAAGTCTGAGACAAAACCGAACTGTCATGACAGGGTTCATCTTGACCATAAACATCATTGCTGACACAGTCAAGAATCAAGGCTCTGGGCCAGGTTGAGTCTAGCACAACCCCGAGAAATTCTATTCTCTGGATGGCAATGACAATTGACTTGCTTATTTATCAACAGGCCCAGAGCTTGGTAGTTGGCTTGAACCAGATTGATATTTTTCACTTGAGCCTCTGAGAGGTTCTTCATCAACCAGTGGGCAAGGTCTGGCTAGACTTGAACATCTCACGTTCGGGGAAGGCTGCTACCATTGCCATGTATTTTATGAAAACCTGGGAGACCAAAGGGAAAGATGATGAACAGGTAATGGGTCTGGTTTAAGATGAATCCAAAGAAGATGGAAATGTCGAAAGAGGCATCATTCAGGTTAAGGGCAGAGGGCCAGTCTCCTGGATTCAGGGAGGAAATGATGGATGCCAGAGAAACCACAAAGAGCCCAACTTTTTCGAAATAACTGTTGAGGAGAAGCAAGGTCAGGATTAGTCAAAGACCACCTGTAGCCTTTGAGTTTGGAACATTAGGAGTAAAACTCTTTCATTTCAAGTTTTGTGGCACCTCCTCCACAGCCCCTACTGATAGGAGGTCTTACACCTCTTGGGATATACTGAGGAAAAGGGTCCATGAACAGGGATGGGGATTGGAGGTCAGAGAGAAGGGTTATAAAAAATGGAAGGTGTAACCTTCCTTCACCATACTCAGAACTCAATGGTCTGAGATGATGAGGGACCACACTGGGCTGAAGTAGAAGAGCTGGTGGGAAAACAAAAGGGAGGCAGGATCCAATGCAGAACTGCTATAACATACTCAAGTGTACCTTCAAAATACAATATGTTGGAGGCCACCTGGCTCTCTGTGTGAACATGATAGTGAGGTCAAGGAGCCTGCCTGCTCTTCTAATCTGTACTCCATTTCTTGAATAGGTCCTGGTGAAGTAGCGAAAACAGGAGGGAGGCTGGTTGTTGAGACCTGAAATGCTTTCACAGAAATGCTGGAGAATAGAGTCCCAGGAATCTGAGGATAGAACCAGACTCTTTTAGACTATGGAGTTTTGAGCTGGCCTGTCTTGAAAACAGGGAGGTACCTTGGTGGACTGATGGATCTCAGGTGGCAGAAGCATTGCTTTATGGTCGCTGTGGAAGCTATTGTTTTGGCTGCTGCATCAATGGCTGCTTGGAGAGAGGCTCTGACTATACCCTGATGGAGAACAGGAACACCAGAAACCTCTTGTCTGGACTCTTAAGGCAGTGAATCACTAAACTTCCCCATGGAATCCAAAATGTTGTCATTGTACCTCCCAAGCAAGGCTTGTTGGTTGGAAATAGGAAGCTGTAACCTATCCATTTAAAAAATCTTCCTACTGAACTCATCTGTTTTCATTATGTTCTTTTCCTTGGCGATTGTGCCCAACTGACCTTCCCTGCTGCTCTCATTCACTCTTGTAAGCATAAAGGACTCAGGAAGCTGGTAAGAGTATGATTATTCATATCTGTGGCAGGCATACAGTACTTCTCAGCTATTTTTGAAGTAAGAGGGCGAGAAGATGGGGTCTTCTATAGGGATCTGACCAGACCCATAATGGCTTTGTTGAAGGGCAAAGTCATGTGGCCCATTGACAAGGCTGCTGCCACCAAAATGTGAATATGCCTATGCAAGAACTTTACCTCCAGCCCCAGGTTAGAATCAACCCTTTTTAAAAGCTCCTGCCATCCTGTGGCACACAGCTGCTCAGTCGCAAGGCAGATATGGAGGAGGAAGAAGCCTTTAGCAGCAGAAGGCCTTCCTCTACTTCTTCAGCCAAGACTACATCCACCATATCTAAGTGCTATGTGTCGGTTCAGGATTCAGTACCAGAGTCCAGGTGTGGTGCTGGACGGGGTGATGGAACATAGGATGGGTAGTGGCGGCAGCTCTTTGGCTGAGTGCAGGGTTCTACCTCCCACTCAGAAAAAGAAGACACCTCTTGAGGAAATCATAGGGGAATGGTACCCCCTCTTCTATCAGTCAGTGCTAGGGAACCAGAGGTCAAGGCTGGATCAGGGGAGTTATCACCAACTGTAGCAGGAACTGTTTGCCTCTGACTGGTATTGAAGGACAGGGTATGAGCTCGAGGCTCCATGCTGCATTCTAATTGATGCAATCACTAGAGAGACACTGGTTATCCCATCAGCAGAGCCCTGGCAAATGTGTAGATATCCACTTTATGTCCATGAGTGGATGCAGATCTCCCTGACACAATTCTTGCAGATCTGGATTCAAATTTAGTATCTAGAACCTTGCAAATTGGCAGCTATCTGTATCTGCAGATGTGGATATCCATGGATCATTTTTGCAGATGCAGATACCAATTTTATATCTGCATATGGCTCTATCCATCAGGGTCAGCAGTACTGGGAATATCACTGAGTCCCTAGCTGTTACAAAGACCTCCAGGGGGAAAGTGCTGCAATCCTGCTGGTACCACTATGACTCCCCAGCATTGGCGGATAGTCTCACACCATACTCATACACACACACACACTGGCACCTGTGAGCAGGGTGGAATTGATGGTGCTCTGAGCAAATGGGAAATGGAGGAGTGTCATGTCATGGATCGCACTCCCCTTAACTGTTGTTTCTTAGTACCAGGGAGTGTCTCCTCTCAAACTTCTTATGTTTCTTTCTCAGTCCTGAAAATGGGGATGAGTGCCATAAAATGCGCGGTACCTGCCAAAGTGCTGGTGTACAAACCAAGTACAACTTTATGAATCACCAAATCTATCACCTAAGGCTCAGCTTGGGAGTGCGTCAATTTTGATCTGAAATATCTTTTTGGGACCAGGAGGTAAGCACTTTCGGTGATGATCGTTAGAGGATCATGTTTAGAGTTTTTTATTCAGATTCAATCAATGAAATTTATATCTCGCATATGAAATGATTACCAATATTCATAATCAAGACTACCACCTTCTAGTCAAAACCATAAGGTAAAATGCAGAGGTACATTAAAGCGACATACTAGCTGCGTCTACACGTGCCGGCTACTTCGAAGTAGCCATGCCAATTTCGAAATAGTGCCCGCCACGTCTACACGGGGTGAGCGCTATTTCGAAGTTGACATCGACGTAAGGCAGCGAGATGTCGAAGTCGCTATCCCCATCAGGGGATGGGAATAGCGCCCTACTTCGACGCTGAATGTCGAAGTAGGGCATGTGTAGCCGATCCACATCCCGCAACATCGAAAGAGCGGGGTCAGCCATGGCGGCCATCAGCTGAGGGGTTGAGAGACGCTCTCTCCAGCCCATAAGCTCTATGGTCGCCGCATGCAGCGGCCCTTAAAGCTCCCCGCCCCCTGCCTTCCTGTGCAGGAAGCTGAGAGCACGTGCAGGCAGTAGCAGTAACACGCGGCTAGCCTGCATGCCTCCCTGCAGTCCCAAGATACCCCCTGCTGCGATGGCCACCCACCAGCTCCCCAAGCGCCCCCAGGGCACCCCCCCGCAAGGGGAGCCAGGGCTCCCAGCCCGGCAGCCAGCCTGGCAAAAGGCAGCGGGGCCCCTCCTGGACAGAGGCCGAGATCCGGGACCTGCTGGGGCTCTGGAGCGAGGAGCAGGTGCTCCAGGTAATGGGGAGCAAGAGGTGGAACGCGGATGCGTTCGCTCGGTTGGCTGAGGGTCTGGCCGCCCGGGGTCACCCTACCCGCACTCCTGACCATGTCAGGAGTAAGGATAAAGAGCTGCAGCAGGGTTACGCCCGGGCCCGGGCTGCGGCCAGCCGATCTGGGGCCGCTCCAGCCACTTGCCCCTTTTACAGGGAGCTCAGGAAAATCATGGGCCCCCAGTACACCTCCTCCCCGCTGGCCACTCTTGACACCTCGGCCGACGAGCCCCAGCAGGCCCTGGAGGTGCAGTCCACCCCGGAGGCAAGCCCCACACCCCAGGGGCCCCCACAGGAGCCCACCCCTGGGACACCGGAGGAGGGGAATCCTCCTCCAGCGACAGGGGGCTGCGGATCATCCTGCCGTCCCGGAACTCCAGCAGGGCATCCGCCCAGAGGGTGGCCCCCGACCGTGGGAGCGGACCATCAGGTATGTACCCACCCTGGTGCACACCCCTGGGGTTGAGGGGCAGGTGTAACACACATGACCAGGGCCCTCCACATGCCCAGATGACCATGACCCCAAGGACAGCAGTGGCATGTCCCTCAGAAGAGTGCATCAGCCCCTGCCCCCCCAGCACGACAGTGCCATGCCTCATCCCTGGGGATGGGGGGAGTGGAACCTAGGGTCCCCCAGGGTGTGGGGGGGACACCCATCAGCAGCAGCAGCATCTCCCGGGGACGGGGATGGGGAACCAGCAGCAGAGGGGTGAGGGGACAAGGGCCACAGCTCGGGGGCCACGGCTCAGGGGCCACACTAACAGCTGTCTCCACTCTTCTTCCCCCCGGTGTTCCGCAGCTGCACCATCGGATGGCCCGGAGAGTGCCGGCAAGCTGTCAGTGGTCCCGGAGAGCCCACCGGGGCCATCGCTGAAGGCCAGCCCCTCGGCGGAGCACCAACCAGCCCCAGGGCGGGGCCGACGGCAGAGCCACCACCATCCGAGGATGGCAACGGACCCCCAGCTGCTCGCGACCCTCCGACGGCAGCTGGAGGTGTCGGAGCGGTGCCTGTGGGTGGACGAGCGGTGGCTGGAATTGCAGGAGCAGGCACTGGCCTGGCGCCAGGAGGCATGGGGGGCCTTTATGCGCACTTTTGAGCGCATAGCGGACTACCTGGCCCCCCATGCCGCACCACCCGCCACTCTGCCCACCCTGCCCGCCGCTCCACCCGCTGCTCCGACTGCCGTCCCACGGCTGTCCGCCACCCCGGGGCCTTCCGCCGAGGGGGACCTGGGGCCTGCTGACACCCGCCGGCCATACCTGCCGGTTCGCCCGGACCCCAGCCAGCCTCGGCCAGGGCTGAGGCCGAGGCGAGGGTCGTGCCCGACAACCCCGGGCGCTGGACAGTAGGGGGTGCGGGGCCCAGGACGTGGCCCCCCCTTCCTCCTTTGTACATATTCCCCATCATATAATATTTGTGTATATAGTTTATGTTAGACCCCTGTTCTTTTATGGTACCTGCCCCCCCATGTAAATAGTTCCACCCTTTTGTTCTTACACTGTGTGTGTGTGTGTGTATATGTGTGTGTGTGTGTGTATATATATATATATATATATATATATATATATATATATATTGTTAGTATTTTAATATAAGAGAATGCACTGTTCTGTTTTGGTTGCAAAAACAACAGGTCTATTTTTATTCGCAAGAAAAGGGGGGGGATGTTCTCTTGGGTGCTCTGTGGTGTGGGCATGGGGGCAGGCACTGTTGTGGAGGATGGGGGGGTGCAGTGGGGGGCCTGCCAGTGTTCACCCCGCGGCCTGGTCAAAAAGGGCCTGCAGGGCCTCCCGGACCCGGATCCCCTCGGGGTCCACCTGGCGACTGGGGGCAGCGGGTGGCTGCATGTCAGCCCTGCCAGCCTTCACAGCCCAGCTCTGAAAGAATGCCTCCGCCTTGCTCTCGACCAGGTTGTGGAGTGCGCTGCACGCACCCACAATCTGGGGGATGTTGGTGGGGCCTGCATACAGGTGGGTGAGGAGACACCTCCAGCGCTTTTTGAGGCAGCCAAAAGTGCGCTCAACCACCTGGCGCGCATGGTTCAGGCGCGTGTTGAAGCGCTCCTGGCTGGCTGACAGATGGCCTGTGTAAGGGTGCATGAGCCAGGACCAGAGGGGGTATGCCGCGTCTGTGACGATGCAGAGGGGCATGGTGGTGTCCCCCACAGGGATCTCCTGCTGGGGGATATAGGTCCCCGCCTCCAGCCGGCGGCACAGGCCCGAATTCCTGAACACCCAGGTGTCGTGGGTGCTGCCAGGCCAGCCAACATAAATGTCCAGGAAGCGGCCCCGGCTGTCCACCAAGGCCTGGAGGACCACCGAATGGTAGCTCTTCCTGTTCAGGAAGCGTCCTCCGCTGTGCTCCGGAGCTTGGATGGGGATATGGGTCCCATCCAGAGCCCCAAAGCAATTTGGGAAGCCCAGGCTGGCAAACCCCGAGATGGCGGCATCCGGGTCCCCAAGCCGCACGAGCCTGTGGAGGAGCAGGGCGTTGATGGCGCAGACAACCTGCAGGGGAAGGACATGGGAGAGCACCAGTGAGGGGTGTGCAGGGTGTGTCTGTCCCTCCCCCTCAGGGCTCCACTCCACCCCCAGGGCTGCCTCCCTCTCCCTGTGGGTCCTCTTACCTCCATTAGGACAGCCACGACGGTGGCCTTGCCCACGCCAAACTGCTGCCCCATGGATCGGTAGCTGTCTGGAGTGGCTAGCTTCCAGACAGCGATGCCGACCCGTTTCTCGATACTGAGGGCACGCCGCATGAAGGTGTCCTGGTGCCTCAGTGAGGGGGTGAGCCACTGGCAGAGCTCCAGGAATGTCTGCCAGCTCATGTGAAAGTTCTGGAGCCAGCGCTCATTATCCCACTCGCCGAGCACCAGCCGCTCCCACCAGTCGGTGCTCGTGGGGTAGCTCCACAGCCGGCGGCGTGTGCGGCGGCGGGGGGTGAGGGGGTGGAGGACAGCAGGGTCTGGGGCTGCTTCCTCCTCCCCTGGGGGCAGCTCCTCTTCTGTGACTAAAAGGTGATCAGCTGCCTCCTGCATAGCATTAAGCAGGGCAAGCACTGCTCCTGCAGGGGCGGCTGGGTGGACCTCTGGCTGCTGCTGCTGGGGGTCCATACTGCTTCGCCGAGGTGTGCGTGCCTGTGGCTCTGCCGACCGCGTGCTCTGCAGGCTGAGTGTGTCTGGGAGGGGCCCTTTAAGGGAGTGGCTAGCTGTTGCCCTGGAAGTGCTAGTCCGCCCTGTGACCCTGTCTGCAGCTGTTCCTGGCACCCTTATTTCGATGTGTGCCGCTTTGGCGTGTAGATGCTCCCCTGCAGCGCCTACTTCGATGTGGTGCTGCCCAACGTCAACATTGAACGTCAATGGCACCAGCCCTGGAGGATGTGTAGACGCCATTCATCGAAATACCTTATTTCGATGTTGTTACATGGAAATAAGCTATTTCGATGTAGCATACATGTGTAGATGTAGCTCCTGTGAGCTAGAATGCAACAGTTGTACTGTATGGTTTGCAATGACTGTGCTACACTTACCAAAAACTTCAAAATGGCATGCTAATGGCCAGATCGAAGAATACTAATGATACGCTGAAATGCATATTCGGTGCCTTATTAGCATGCCGCTAGCCGCAGCACTTCGAAATTGCCTTATTCGCTCCCACGTGGCTCGTCTATACAGGGGTTCTTTTTCGAAAGCACCCCACCAACATCAAAATCTCCTTATTCCTATGGGCTCATGGGAATAAGGGGATTACGACATTGGTGGGGTCCTTTCGAAAAGCACCCCCATATAGATGAGCCACGCAGAAGTGAAACATGGCAATTTCGAAGTGCTGCGGCCTGCAGCATGCTAATGAGGTGCCGAATATGCATTTCAGCTCCTCATTAGTATTCTTCGATCTAGCCATTAGCATGCCATTTCAAAGTTTTTGGTAAGTGCAGACTTAGCAAATATGTTTTTAATTTCTTTAACATTAGCCAGGTATTTTATGCCAAACATGATTAAGAAATTCCGTTAAAGCAAGAAATGAAGAAAAGACATTCACAGCAATTGCAACCAAATACTTTGTTGTGTTATCATTTAATTTGTGTTTCCAATTAATGTCTTAAATTGAGCAATGCACAAACAATGTATTTCTCTGTATTCTGAAGACCTTTACGTAAGGCCTGTGCTTCAATAGGATCAATGTTGATCCCAGATATACAATTCTAGTCATGCCATTAGTGTAGCTAGAACCAACATATCAGGATCAACTTTGTATCCTGTTGTAGATCAGGGCTCTTTGGGGTTGTGCTGACATCCCTTACTCCAAGCAGGGTTGATGGGCGAGCCCAGAGAGATTGATTTTACCGCATCAAGTATTGCCATGCTGTGGTTGTAGCTCTGGGGTCACTTCTACACAGATCTGAAAGAAGTCTGACTACTCCAACCTGAAATTTATCTAACCACCTGGCCATCTTATAAAGAGGGCCTGGCTGGGATATGTTGTCACATCATTTTCTTGAGCCAGGAGATGCAGAAAGGAATAGACAAGAATAGGAGAATGGCTTGATAGTCTCAAAAGATCAGAAAAAGAGAAGTTACTCACCTGTAGTAATGATAGCTCTTCAAGATGTGTCCCCGTGGGTGCTCTACAACAGGTGTCGGGCTCGCCCGGTGCCACAGATCGGAATTCTTCTAGCAGTTTCTATTGGATCGCGCATGCGCCGACGCGCACCGCTCCCTTGCGTGCCCCCGGCCATGTGCGCAATCCGGTCCCCGCCAGTTCCTTGATCAACCGCCTCGGATGCTCCTGAAAAACACCAGACAGAGATCCGAAGTGGGGAGGATGGGCGGGTGGTGGAGCACCCACGGGCACACATCTCGAAGAACCATCGTTACTACAGGTGAGTAACTTCTCTTTCTTCTTCGAGTGGTTCCCGTGGGTGCTCCACAATAGGTGACTACCCAGCAGTAACCCAAGTAAGGAGGTGGGTAATCGATTCATGTGCAGCTTGCCCCCGAGAGGACTGCTGTTGACAGATGGGTATCCTCCTCGAATACCCGATGCAGGGCATAATGTTTGGCGAAAGTGTCATAGGATGACCAGGTCGCCACTCTACAGATGTCTTTTAACGCAATGCCCTTGAAGAAGGCTGTTGATGCCGCCACCGCCCTGGTGGAGTGAGCCCTGGGCGGGCCAGCAAAGGGGTCTTCCGAAGCTCGTAGCACATTTTTAT
This sequence comes from Carettochelys insculpta, assembly GCF_033958435.1. Classification (NCBI taxonomy): domain Eukaryota; kingdom Metazoa; phylum Chordata; order Testudines; family Carettochelyidae; genus Carettochelys; species Carettochelys insculpta. Next base: position 66,507,273 of record NC_134139.1, on the reverse strand, counting down.
ACAGGACACAATGTGCTTTGAAATACTCTGGGAAGAGAGGCCTTCCCCTTTTGACCTGGGAGCGAGAGACACCAGAAGCCTGTCCGTTTTCCGGAAGGACTTAGTTCTGTCTATGTAAAAGGCCAACACCCTTCTCACGTCTAGGAGATGTAGGCGCGCCTCCTTGCTGGAGCTGTGAGGCTTCGGGTAAAAAGAGGGTAAAACTATTTGTTCGTTAACATGGAACTCCGAGGAAACTTTTGGAACGAAGGCTGGCTGTAACCGTAAGGTTACCTCCTCCTTTGAGAATACTGTACAGGGTGGTGTTGCCATCACTGCCGCGAGCTTGCTCACCCTGCGGGCTGACGTAATCGCAAGGAGGAAGGTTGTTTTCATCATAAGGAGTTGGAGGGGTACCATGGCTAATGGTTCAAAGGGTGGTCCCGATAGCGTGCTGAGCACCAAGTGCAAACTCCACGAAGGCAGAAGTGGTTTTCGAGGGGCGTACAGGTTTACCAGCCCCTTCAAGAACCTTGTGACGATAGGGTGGGCGAATACAGTGGGCCCTTCCTCTGTATGCCGAAAAGCTGATATAGCAGCGAGGTCGACCTTTAGCGAGGATAGAGAAAGCCCGTCTCGTTTGAGGTCCAATAGGTATTCTAGTATTACGGTTATAGGAACGTCAAGGGGAGCTAACTGTTTGGCGGAAGACTAGGCTGTAAATCGAGTCCATTTATGTTCATAAGTCCTCCTGGTGGAGGTCCTTCGGCTACACTCCAAGACTTGTTGTACTCCCTCCGTACACGTGCTCTCTAAGGCACTGAGCCATGGATTAACCATGCTTGTAGGTGCAGTCCCTGAGGGTGCGGGTGCACTATGGGCCCCTGAGCCTGCGTGAGTAAGTCTGGAGCCACCAGCAGGGGGAGTGGTGGACGATCCGACATGCGTAGAAGCAAGCGAAACCATTGTTGCCGGTCCCAAGTTGGAACTGTGAGTATCATGCGAGCTCTCTCCCTTCTGGCTTTCTGCAAAACCTTGTGGATAAGCGTTGTGGGAGGAAACGCGTAGAGTAGAGGGCCCTTCCATGAAATCATGAATGCGTCCCCCCAGGGACCCCCGCCCTATTCCTGCTCTGGAGCAGTACTGGGGACACTTCTTGTTGTACTGGGTGGCAAACAAGTCGACTTCGGGAAACCCCCATGTACGAAATATGCGCCGTAGCAGGTCGGAGCGGATCTGCCATTCGTGTGTGAGTGCAAAGCGCCTGCTCAGCTGATCTGCCTTCACATTGTGGGTGCCCGGCAAGTACGAGGCTTTCAACGTTATCTTGTTGGCAATGCACCAGTTCCACAATTGGACTGCTTCCGCACATAACGCACAGGATCATGCCCCTCCTTGTCGACTGATGTAGAACATAGTGGAGGTATTGTCGGTGTTGATCCCGACTACTTTGCCATGCAGGTATTCTCGAAAATGTCTGCACGTGTTGAACACTGCTCTGAGCTCCAGTATGTTTATGTGCAGTGTCTGTTCCACAGGGGACCATATCCCTTGCGTCACCTTGCTGCCAATGTGCGCTCCCCATCCGATGTGGGAGGCGTCGGTAGTGAGAAAAATAGAAATTTGTGGTTGGTGGAAAGGCACCCCCACTAGCAGATTCTCGGGATTTTCCCATCATGCTAGGGATCTGCGCACCTCCGTCGTGGGCGACACTACCCTGTGGACAGTGTGGGATGCCGGTTTGTAAACACTTGCCAGCCAATGCTGCAGGCTTCGCATGTGTAACCTGGCATTCTGTACCACAAACGTCGCTGCCGCCATGTGCCCCAACAGTTGCAGACATGTTAGGACCGGCACCGTGGGGCTGTACGTCATGACTTGCACCAGGGAGTTGATGGCGCGGAAGCGGCCGTCGGGCAAGTATACTCTTGCTGTGATAGAGTTTGTGTGTGCCCCTATGAACTCTATATCTTGTGTGGGTTCGGTCTTTGACTTTGCGAGGTTGATAACTAGGCCCAGCGAAGTAAACGTGTTCGCGGTGACACGTATAATGCATAGGACCTCTGCCTTTGAGGCCCCTTTCAGTAGACAGTCATCCAGATATGGGAAAATAAACACCCCCTGTCTCTGCAGGTAGGCTGATACCACTGACAGGGTTTTGGTAAAGACTCTGGGTGCCGAGGATAGGCCGAACGGAAGAACCCTGTACTGGAAATGTTCCCCGCCGACCGTGAAGCGGAGGAAGCGCCTGTGTGCCAGGTGGATTGTTATATGAAAGTAAGCATCTTGTAAGTCAAGGGCTACAAACCACTCTCCATTGTCCAGTGCCGTAAGTATGGAGGCAACTGTAATCATCCGAAAGCGTTGCTTGCACAAGTAATGGTTGAGGCCTCGTAGATCCCAAATCGGCCTCCAGCCTCCTGTTTTCTTCTCTGTTAGGAAGTAGCGTGAATAAAAACCTTTCCCTTGGAATTGTTCTGGCACTCTTTCCACCGCCCCATGAGCATGAGGTGATCTACCTCCTTCTTCAGCCTCGCCTCGTGGGCAGCGTCCCTGAGATGAGGCCTGGAGGGAGGCTTCGTCGGTGGAAGTGACTGGAAAGGGATAGTGTAACCCGTGGCTATAATTTCTAGCACCCATTTGTCTGTGGTAATCTTTTGCCACTGGGAGTGGAACGGTTTGAGGCGATGATGGAACATGAGATGAGAATGGCATTGAGCGATGGTATTGATAGTGCAGCCCCCGACATACCCGTCAAACTTGCTGTCTCTGGGCTTGTTCTCGGGGTGTACGGCTTTGTTGAGAACGTCACCTGGGAGCCCTGTACTGCTGCTGCTGTTGATGGCGCCCTTGGTCGTAGCCTCGCTGATATTGAGAGCGCTGTGGTTGGTAAGCATAGTGTCTTTGCTGAGGATAAAATTTCTTTTTCTTGTATGGGGGATTATAAATACCCAAGGTCCTAAGTGTGGCCCTCAAGTCTTTGCTGGAGTGGAGGACTGAGTCGGTTGAGTCCGCAAACAGCTTTTGCTTATCAAAGGGAAGATCCACGATCTTCGCCTGTAGGTCTCTGGGGATACCAGATGTCTGGAGCCAGGATTCCCTACTCATTACCACTGCTGCGGCTGTTGAATGTGCCGCTGTGTCCGCCACGTCCAGGGCAATCTGGACTCCCATCCGTGACGCCGCATAGCCCTCTTGGACAATCGCCTTTAACACTGGCTTCTTGTCCTCAGGGAGTGAATCCATGAGGGGAGTGAGTCTAGAGTAATTGTCAAAGTTATGGTTTGATAGATGTGCCGCGTAATTTGCCATTCTCAATAATAGGGTAGAGGAAGAATAGACCTTCCTGCCAAACAGCTCTAGCTTCTTAGCATCTTTACCCGACCCCCCCGATTTGTACTGAGACGTCTTCGACCTCTGCTGGGACGATTCGACCACCAAAGAACTGGGCTGCGGGTGACTAAAGAGGAACTCCATGCCCTTGGCTGGGATGAAGTACTTCTTATCCGCTCTCTTGTTCGTAGGCGGAATAGAGGCCAGAGTCTGCCATATGTTAGTGGCTGACTCCATAATGGCTTCGTCCAGTGGGATAGCGATTTTAGATGAAGCCGGGGGTCTCAAATTTTTCAGGAGTTTATGGTGCTTCTCCTGCACCTCTGCTATTTGAGTGTCATGCGTGAAAGCTACTCTTTTGAACAGCTCGTGGAATTGTTTAAGGTCATCCAGAGGGGAGACATCCCCGGGGGCAATGGCCTCATCTGGGGAGGATGAGGAGGTACCGCTGGGGTAAACCTCCCCCAAATCCTCTGGCTCCCGAGTTCGGTGATATAGTTGCTCCCTGGAGGACTGTGAAGGGAAGTCTTGGCATTCTGGACCTAATTCCCCCTGGGACAACTGTGCTCCCATCCCAGAGCAAGAGTGTACACGGGAGTACTGACGAGTAGTAGGAGAGGACCTGCCCCTGGATCTAGACCTGCGGCGTCTGTGTTCAGCATGATGAGGACGACCATAGCAGTATGGGCAAGGGCCCGGTGATGGAGACCTGGACCACGATCGGGGAGTGTACCCATGATGTCTGGGAGAGCGGGACCTCCGCGACAACATAGATAGTGGTGAAGCCGCTTTGTGATAGTAGTCAAGGGGATCCGTGCCCAAAAATGGTGAAGGTGGTCCGAGCCACGGTGAAATTGGTTGGAGGAACAGAGAGGGAGGCCCGAGATAAGCCGGTGAAGTTACAGCCCAGCAGTGCGGCATGTGCATCTTGGGGGGCGGCTGGGTGATAAGGGCAGCGCGGCCCTGCCTGGAGATGGACTAAGGTGCCGAGTTTTTGCTTTTGCCTTGCCCCTCCCCTGTTGGCGCCACGCTCGGCACAGTCAGCGGCGGTGCCGCGCGGGTAGCTTCCTCCGGTGCCGATAGGTTCCGTGCCAGGTGCCCCTGTACCATCAGCGACACGGAAGCCGGTGCCACATGTGTCGGTGCCGCCGATTCCGGCGCTCGCAGCGCTGGCGCTCACGGCGCCTTCCGTGCCGCCTGTTGTGTAATCAGAGGCTCGGCCTCTGCCACGTGTGCTGCTGTGCTGCTGCTTTCATGAGCTCGCGGCTGGGGGCTCTGTGTTCCACTCGTCCTGCCCACTGGGCCCGCTGTCAAGGATCGAGTCAGGGAGAGATTCCTCCTCTTCTGCACAGAGGGGGTCAAAGAGGCTGCCTTCCTTTTATGAGACCCAGAGGGCCCTTCTGCATGAGGCTTCTCCGGCGGTTCAGGCTGGAGAGCCTTATCAAACAAGATCATTTTGAGCCTCATCTCTCTGTCTTTCCTGGCCCTGGCTGTAAGCTTAGCACAGTGGGAACACTTCTGGGTAACGTGTGACTCTCCCAGGCAGCGAATGCGTTCACTATGCCCATCAGAGGCCGGCATAGCCTCGCGGCATGACTCACACTTCTTAAACCCCTAAGAAGCCATCGTGGTGAGTCTTTACTGTTAATAGGGTACTTAGCCACTAATCAGTGCTTTCTAACCCAAAATAACATTCACGGCCTTCAGAGCAGCGGACGGCTTAACAGCCTTCTTGCCCGCCCCTCTCTCCTTCGTTCCTCTTCTCTCTGCTGTCTAATATTCTCTTTCCTTCTCTTTTTTTTTTTTTTATTAGTGACAAAACAAACGAACTACACATAAAAAACAACTATCTTATCTGTCTCTGGCTTTAGCCGGAGCGGATTCCGTCTGCAGCTGATGGCGGTTGAGAACAAACTGGCGGGGACCGGATTGCGCACATGGCTGGGGGCACGCAAGGGAGCGGCGCGTCGGCGCATGAGCGATCCAATAGAAACTGCTAGAAGAATTCCGATCTGTGGCACCGGGCGAGCCTGACACCTATTGTGGAGCACCCACGGGGACCACTCGAAGAAGAACAAATTGTGTGGATCAGCTAAGCAAGATGAGACTGAGCCGAGCTTTGTTACCACAATTCTTCTGTGTTATCAGTTGGACTAAAGGAAAGGCATACCTCAGTTGGTTTATTCCAAGGTAGAAGAAGGACCGAGTTGCTGTGGAGATGTACAGGGGAAATTTCTTGTGTGTCTGAAAGCTGAATGAGTTCCAGGATGGTGTTCCGCACTGGGTGGGGATCTCACTCAGAACAAAATTGGTTATAGAGTACTGATGCTCGATGGAGAAGTGCTTGCTAAGACTGCCAGGTGATTTTGAATACCTGGTTTGCATGCTGTTGAAAGAGTTATGTAGCTACTGATGTACCAGTTCCATAAGTTCATTGCTTCTCTGCAGAAAGGAAGGGATTTTGTCCCACTTCCCCAATTGTTTACATAGTCATGTTGTTGGACATTATCTGGATATGAAGGATCAAATGAGTGGAAGGAATCTGTTGCATAGACCACTCAGCTATAGAAGACTGATATGCATTCTGGCTTCTTGAGGAGTGGCTAACTAAGGGCTGCTCTACATTGTTGCTTTTTTTGTTTATTTGTTTTTGTTTATGTGGAAATGCCCATGTTTTCCATAAAATAAATAAATAAATAACCTTGCATCCACACTGCAAAGCCTGATTATTCTGCACTATCAGGGCATTCAACTTGGAATAGTAAATAAAAATGAATGACTTTCACAGAACGTCCCCGCTTTTCAATTTTGAAATTGATTCAGTGTGTACTAAGCACAGTTAATTAAGATTTGGTTGGCCTCCTGGGAGGCATCCCATGATGCTCAGGTGAGTATCCATTCAAGGCAGAACTGCAAACTCTGCTACCTTTTCCCCATGTGTCCGTTCCCCCTCCCCTGCAAGCCCCAGGACTTCTAATGCTGCAAGCTCTGTACTTTTTTACTCATCAGGTGACAGAGGCAGCTGTTGCTATGAGCTTGGCACATTTTTTCAGGTGAATGTAAATGCTCAGGTAGCCATCCAGCACTGTCAGCTCTGCATTTTACTTTTTGGTTTTATTCTTAGAAAGCCATGCCATGGGGTGAGCTCTATTTTTTTCCACCAGCCACATGGCTTTTTTTTCTTTTTTTGGAGCCGGACACTCCCCCACCCACCCACCCACCTACCTACCTCCAGGCATAAGTTCAGCCCTTTAAACCCCCTCTGCTGTGAGCTCTTAAGGTTTTATCAGGTGATCTAAAACACCAGCCACCCAGTGCCGTGAGCTCTGCATTTTTTTTTTGGTTCCCCAAACAGGCAGCACTTTTTTCTGAGCCATACACCCCTTTCACCCCCACATGATGAGCCACAGCACTTCTAAATTCCCCTGCTGCTGAAATCAAACATGCGTCCTCCATAAGTGCAAGCTCTGCCTTTTTTCTCCCCTGCTACACACTATTTTAATACACCGTGGGGTGAACTTTGGGGTTTTTTGGCCAGCCAGACCGCTTTCGTAGTCCGTGCAGCAAGCTTTGCTCCCTTTCCCCTCCCCTTTCCCCCTTTTTGCTGTCTTCTTCTGTTACGTAAAGCCACTGTGAGGGGAAATACCAACCCCACAGCACCCTGTTTGTGCTGGGAGGCAGCTGAAATGCTGCTCCCCAGCCCAAATGAGCTGGCAGGGAGCCTTCCCCCACTCCCTGCTGTGACAATAGAGAAGGGAGGACAGGAGTCTGTCGGAGCTGGGACACAGCTTAAATGCTGCATCCTGGCTCCAACTAGCTGGAGGGGAGAGGAGGGGAATGGAGCCTGCTTTCAGTAGTTACTCATTTACTCAACATCCTTAACACGGCAGTTAGCAAATTTTGAAAATGTGTCTGCGCTCATCATTCAAGAAAGTGTGTTCTGTGTGTGGATTTGAAACATCAATGCATTTATCCTTGTTGAGCTTGTTGTATGCACTGCTGTGTTGCAAACCTCTCTAGTAAGGCTGTAACCAGAGTAAACATAAGTAAATGTGACGTTTATGAGCAATCAATTCAGCTGAAAAAAGTGGGTGTGCCGTGGAATTGTCTGTCTCATTGAAGTGTGTCGTTACTGAAACGGCTGAGAACCACTGCTCTAGAGGACGCCACGTCACAAAATATAACCACAATGTGAACTTTTATTAGATTTTTTTCATCTGAAGCAAATTCCAAGCAATAATTAATCCTTTCAATATCGCTGTGTGATAGGCATTATTATACATATCTTACAGAGAAGCAAACTGAATCATAGATTGCATTTTACTTGTTCAAAATCACACTGCAAAGCAATGGCAGTAGGGTAACTAGATGGGATGTGCCACTCATTGAATGAAGGACAACCTTTTTAGAACTATCGCTGTGCCTGAGTTATAGCCCAACGGGACTATAACTCACATAGTTCAGGGTGTATTTTCATCTTGCTTCCTCCATAGCCCTCTAGAGTTCTTTGTTCCATCTAGATTAAGAACATCCTTCACTTCACCATGAAGAACTGTTGCAATGAAAATTATATGTCTCGGGGTGGGCAATAAGTGCCTCGCAGGCCAGATACAGTTCTCCGGGCTTAGTTCCTGGTGGGCCAGCAGATGCTTTATTCATATGACCGTCTGCAGATATGGCTGCTCACAGCTCCCATTGGCTGCAGTTCATCATTCCCAGCCAATGGGAGCTGAGAAAAGAGGCACAGGATGGGCCACCACACTTCCCATTTGCCGGGAACGGTGAATCACAGCCAATGGGAGCTGTTAGCAGCAGCAGCTGTAGATACTCAGATAAATAAAGCATCTGGCAGCCTGCCAGAGATTAACCCTAATGAACTGTGACCAGCCCATGGGCTGCTTATTGCCTACCCTGATCTGTCTGGACTTATACATTATTATTTTCCCTTGACAAACATAACAAAAAGATTAGATTGTTCATGGACTTGATAATGGACTAGAGTCTTGAGCTTTAGGTTGAAGGTTCACATATGGCCCATGAACAAAAGACTTTTCCAGCCGAAGGCTTTTAACATACTTGATCCTTGCAAAGTGAGTCAGTGATCTCACCTCAGGTTCCAGTGAACAGATGTCCACATTACAAAAACACTCCTCACATTTGTCATTGTTGGAAAAGTGAACACACCAAGCACATTTACAAATAGAAATTAGCCCCACAATGCTCATGGCTAGAAAGTATTATTATTAATATCACAGTTTATTAGTAGTATCAGTATTAATATCACAATTTTACAGGTGAGGAAACAGACACCAAAAGTTAAAATCCAGTTCCTCAGCGGCATTTAGGCACCTAAATATCTTGTGCAAAATCACAAAATAAATGTTGGGATGGGAACAGAACTTATGTCTTCTGTACCAAGTGCTTTCACTGTAATACAGCAATACTGCTCCATTCATGGCCTACAGAGAGAAAAGTCACACAAAAACACAGTGCTTTTCTTGTGCTGGTACTTGCCAGTACTGAGCACCAGCACCGTAGCAGCCCCAGCCCTGGGACTGGCTGGGGGGTGCAGGGTTGGGAGCTGGCTGAGTACCAGCACCTCTTTTTTTTTCCCCCCAAAATGGCACTGCAAAAACATAAAACACAATTCTGGAAGGCTGAAATTTAATACTACTCAGTATCTTACAATCCATAATCATAACACAGAAGAACCAAAAAACAGAAAGAAACAAAACAGGTTGAGATGTACAACTCAATCCATCTTGCTCTAGGCTGGCCCTTTTGGGCTGATTACTGAAGATCCAGAAATGCACACGTCCCTGCAGAGCCCCCTAGACTATAAGCCAGACCAAGAAACCTGTAATAGTTAAAGTTATGGGTTTTTTTTTCTCATAACAGATCTGATAGGTATTTCAAACTTGCATCGAATGGCTGAGTGTTTTCATGTTAATGCTGTAATGTTTCATAAGCAAAAAACAAACAACAAATACGTTGTAAGGAAAAGGTGAACAAAACAGCTATTTCCTAATGTAAACACTGATTTGCCATTTACACAAAATCTGTGACCCTCCAAGTTCTGCTAGTATTCTCAATATTATCACTTAGCATCATAATTATTACCTGTGATTAACCCTATCCATACAATAAAACTGCAAATTTCTTTACTAGAGGCTGTTACTTAGATAAAGTGAGATTTTCAATAGTGCTAAGGCTATGTCTACACAGCCTTTTTTTCAAAATAACTTTGCGAGCATCCTCCCTATGCACACCCTATTTTGAAAAAAATATGAAATAGTAGGTGCATTACTTTGAATTTCATAAACCTCACTGCAGGAGGAATGATGTCTGTTTCAAAATAGCTATTTTGAAATAGGCACTGTTAAGGCACAGAATAGCACTACTCTGAAATAAGCTAGAATGGCACCCAATGGCACTATTTTCAAAGAGGTGCTATGTGTACAGATATGCTAATTTGAAATGCATTCTTATGTGTAGCTGTGTTATTCCAAAATAAGTTATATTTGGAATAGCTATTCTGGAATGGATTATTTCAAAATAAGGCATGGCAGCAAAGCTTACACATGAGTCACACAAGTCTATAGCACAGGGCAAATTGATCGGAACTATCATTGAGGAAAGGTGAGTAAGACTTTTGCATGAAAGTTATTTTATATGGCAAATAGAGAATTTCTTGGACTTTATGGAGAGTGGAATGAAATTTCATCACTAATGCTTGAGTTAATTGGCAGTGAGTTTGTGGCCAGAAAGATCTGACATTTATAATTAGCTTATCTGCTCTTGCACTGTAACCTCGTTTTCCCAGACAGCCTTTTTTTTTCATTTGTCAGAATGAAATATAAAAGAGCAAGGAACACAGCCAGGAACATGAGCCTAATGTCCACATTTCTTTTTAAACAGTACATTAAAGGAAAGCATTCTGATCGCATGATCATACTCTGTATACTTTCCTCTTGTAATATACTGTCTCTCTCCATAAAGTTGCATTTAAAAAGTTTCCATCACTAGAGGAAGAAAGAAATCATGCCTTGTCAGCTGCTTGATTTAAAAAAAAAAAGACATTTTGCTTTCATATTTTTATTGCTTTCCACAACAATGGAAATAGATTTTCTTCTCAGGAAAGGCATTTGTTGCAAAAATGTGGAAAATACTTATAAAATATGAGTTTTCAATCAGAGCATAAGTGACAAATATTGTATTTTGTGATGGGAGCACATTTTCTTAATTTTCATCATGGAAAATTCGTCAGTGAGGAAATTACATATGTAACCATATTCCATAAGTCAACTTCTTTGCAGTTCACCATTGATTTCCCTGTGTAGCCTAAAGCAGTGGTTTCCAACTAGTGTGCCGTGATACACTGGTGCGCTGTGAGAACCGTCCAAGTGTGCAGTGAAATTTTGTCAATTTCCCCTTGCCACCCCCACAGGGGGTGGGCACAGAGGAACAGACGACCCCACACCAGCTGGGGCTCAAGCAGCAAAGCTGCCAGAGTTACAGCTGGAAAGAGTTTCATCAATTTCCCCCTTGAGGTGGCTTTTTGAAGTGACAACGGGAGGCAAAATGCCAACCCTACAGGATCCTATTCATGCTGGGAGGTAGCTGAAACTACCTTCCTGGTCCAAACAAGCTGGTGGGGAGCCCACCCCCACTCTGGCTGTGGCAAATGGGAAGGAGAGAGGAAGGGCAGGAGCCTGGTGGAATTTGGACATGGTATAAACGCTGCGTCCCAGATCCAACAGGCTGGTGGGGAGTGGAGCCTGCTGTCTGGAGCCACCTTCCCCACCCATGAGTAGTTGACTAGCTGCTGAAACTTTCAGTGGTCACTCATTTACTCAACATCCTTGACACAGTTTTGAGCAGATTTTGACAATGTGTCTGTGCTCGCTATTGAAGATCGTGTATTCTGTGGCAGATTTGAAACATTAATGTATTTGATCCTTGTTTAGCTTGTTGTATGCACGACTGCATTGCAAAAGTCTCTAGTATGGCTGTAACCAGAGTAAATGTAAGTAAATGTAATGTTTATGAGCAAACAATTCAGCTGAAAAAAGTGGTACATTCTACAACCCACTGACCTCTGATCCCACTGAAGAGTACACCAAAAAAACTCACCATCTGCTCAAGACCTTCCCTACAAAAACACAGGAAAAAATCTACCAGGTTTATTCTATCTACTACCCAAGATCCATAAACCTGGAAATCTTGGTTGCCCCATCATCTCAGGCACTGGCACTCTCACTACGGGATTGCCTGGATATGTGGACCCTCTACTTAGACCCTACACCACCAGCACTCCAAGCTAACTTCAAGACACCACTGACTTCGTAAGGAAACACCACCACATTGGTGACCTTCCTGAAAACACCATCCTGGACACCATTGCTATAGAGGCACTTTACAACAATATCCCACATGAAGATGGACTTCAAGCTGTTAGGAACATTATCCCTGATGAGACTGAGGCATAACTGGTAACAGAGCTTTGTGACTTTGTCCTCACCCACAACTATTTCAGATTTGAGTACAATTTATACCTTCCAATCAGTGGCACCACTATGGGCACCCACATGGCCCCATGGGATGCTGTAAGAGTCCTGGGACGCCCAGCCTTTGGCCTAGGGCGGGGCAGCAACCAAAAAGGGGTTATAACACCGGCCCAGCCCTCAGTTCAGGACGGGGCAGCAATTCACTGGTAATACAATACAGGCCCAGCCCTCAGTTCAGGGCGGGGCAGCAATTCACTGGTAATACAATACAGGCCCAGCCCTCAGTTCAGGGCGGGGCAGCAGTTCACAGTTGTAACACAATCCCGGCCCAGCCCTCAGTCTAGGGCGGGGCAGCAGTTCACAATAGTAACACAGTACAGGCCGAGCCCTCAGTTCAGGGCGGGCAGCAGTTCACAGTTGTAACACAATCCTGGCCCAGCCCTCAGTCTAGGGCGGGGCAGCAGTTCACAAAGATAACACAGTACAGGCCCAGCCCTCAGTTCAGGGTGGGGCAACAGCACAAGGGTTTGAGCACGGGCTCAGCCCTCAGTTTGGGGCGGGGCAACAGCACAAGGGTTTGAGCACAGGCCCAGCGCGGGCTGGCCCTGTCAAGGAGGGAGCAGGGGGTCGCAGGCCCTCCCACTCCACTGCAACCTGGCCCGGGGCCCTGGGGGTCGCTCACACACGACCACGGCAGTGGGGATCCAGGCCGCAACACACTGCCATGGGTTCGGGAGCATCGCTCCCCGGGCCACTTCCTACCTCTACCTCCACCGGGGGAAGGTCCCAGTCCATCTGGTCAGAGGGTCCCGCGGGGTCAGTCTCCTCCAAATCGTCCACCTTCGGGGGCTCCGGCCAGTCGCTCATGTCGATGTCATTGGGATAGTCTGGCGGCGGTAGCACGGTGGGCCTGAGGCGATCCTGGGCCTGGGGGCTGCCGCGTCCGGGGTTTCCTCCAAGGCGGGGGGTCTCCACCGGCGTGAGGGTCCTGGCAGGGGTCTGGGAAGTCCGGGTAGACCCCCTGGGGCATCTGGATCCGTGGTTGCTTGGGGCCGCTGGGGGCTTGCTCCTCCGGCCCAGCCGGGTGGCGACAAGCCCTCTGCCCCTGGCGCCGGGGAGCTCGCGCAGGCGCCTCCTCCCTGCCCGGAGGCCCAGGCTTTAATGGGTCCCGAGCCCTGCCCTTGGCCCTTCTAGCCCTAGGCCCCGCCCTCTGAGGGGCGGGCCACTGGCGTTCTGGCTCCGGGCCCGCCCACCAGGGCCTCTGCGCAGCCTCCTCTGCCTCTGAGTCAGCAGGAGGCCATACTGACTCACTACAGATGCCAACATTTTTATAGTTGACCTGGAACAACGCTTCCTCAGCCTTTGTTCCCTAGCGCCCTTCCTCGCACGAAAGCTCACCACCTAATCAATTATTTTGTTAGTCTTTACAGTGCTACTGGGCTGCTTTTTTGTTTTGATAGAATATAGACTAACACGGCTATCTCTCTGTGACTCCTCCTCTACTTGGGCTACATTGATGACACCTTCATCATCTGGACCCATGGGAAAGAGGCTCTTGAAGAATTCCTGCATGATTTCAACTGTTTCCATCCCACCATCAACCTCAGCCTGGACCAGTCCACACAAAAGATCCACTTCCTGGACACTACAGTGCAAGTACGTGATGGTCATCAACTATATCAGAAACCCATGGACTGCTATGATTATCTACACACCTCCAGCTTCCATCCAGGGCACACCACACGATCCACTGTCTACAGCCAAGCAGTAACGTACAACCACATTTGCTCCAATCCCTCAGACAGAAACTCCTGCAAGGCCATCATTTATTTGCACTGTAGTGTCCAGGAAGTGCAATACCCACCCAGTTGCAATACCCAATTACAATACCCAACTGAGGAAGTGAGGAAACAGACTGACAGAGCCAGATGGGTACCAAGGAGTCACCTGCTACAAGACAGGCCCAACAAGGAAAATAATAGAACACCACAGGCTATCACCTACAACCCCCACTTAAGACCTCTCCAGCACAACATCAGTGATCTACAACCTATTCTGGATAATGATCCCTCACTCTCATAGACCTTGGGAGGCAGGTCTGTCCTCGCCTATAGGCAGCCTGAGAACCTTAAACAAATTCTCACCAGCAACTATAGACTGGTGAGTACAACTACAAAGTAACTCTAAACCTGGAACCAATCCCTGCAACAAACCTTGGTGCCAACGCTGCTCACATACCTACACCAGCGAAACCATCATAGGACCTAACCACATCAGCCACACCATCAGGGGCTCATTCACCTGCACATCTACTAATGCAATATATGCCAGTATGTGCCAACAATGCCCTTCTGCCATATACATTGGCCAAATTGGACAGTCTCTATGTAAAAAAAATAAATGGACACAAATAAAATATCAGGAATGGTAATATACAAAAATCTGTAGAAGAACACTTGAATCTTCCCGGACGCTCACTAGCATATTTAAAAGTAGCCATCCTGCAACCAAAAAAAAAAAAATCTAAAACAGACTCCAAAGAGAAACTGCAGATTAAGAATTCATTTGCCAGTTTGACACCATCAATCCAAGATTGAATGAAGACTGGGAATGGCTGGCCAACTACAAAAGCAGTTTCTCATCTCTTGGTGTTCACACCTCCACATCAATGGCTGAAAGTGGGCCCCATCCTCCCTGACTGAATGCACCTTGTCATCTCTGGCCTTCCACTTGATTGGTACTACCTTCTTTTCATGAGCCTGTATATTTAGACCTGCCTCTGGAATCTCCACTACATGCATCTGATAAAGTGGATCTTTGCCCAAGAAAACTTATGCTCCAAAAAATCTGTTAGTCTGCAAGGTGTCACAGGACTTCTCATTGCTTTTAAGAATAGATTCGTGGTTTAGGCTTCAACTGCCAGAAACAAAAATGCTAGTTTCTAGTCTAGGACTGGAGTAAGGCTTGCTGGGAGAAGGGACTACATACACTCCACCTTCTCCTCAGACAACAGCAAGAGTCGGAGGAGACTGGATAAAAATGTATAGGCCCCACTACAGCAAGGAGCCTACAAACAGCCACAAGGGGAGGTGGAAGGAAAAAGGTTCCTCTGGATAGTTCACAAGTTTTACAAGGTTGTGGCACTGAAGTAAACATGGAGATGGAAAAAGAATGCTAATTGGTTTTTGTAAGTAGATACCTTGCTCACTTCAGAAACATGGACAGGGAGAAACACTCAGACTAGTGGGAGGTTTTATTGTTTGATTTGCTACTGCAATTTTAGTAGAGGAATTCCACCGGCATGGCCCAGCCAAGAAGAGAAAGATGGGAAGTGGCAGTGCACACAGTGCTTCCTCCCACAGCCAGGCAGAGCCCACAGGCTGGATCCGGCCCTCACTTGCCTGGCTTCAATCTGTGAGGCTTGGGGTTCAGCACCTCAGAAGTACGGAGCTGATGCTAGCGCACCAGCGTTGCAGGGGAATCCATGAAGCTGAAGTGGGAGCCTGGGCTCCCCGCTCAGGAACGGTGTTGATCCCTGAGTCTCGTAGGCATGTCACCAGTTCCCCGCCCAGCTTTAGAGTTTCCTCTACTTAATGCTCGCTCTCATAAGAAATTAGTATTACGTAATATTTTGCATTACTGTAGCATCTAGGAGCCCTCTTCATGGACCATGACCCCCCACTGTAAGAAATGCTATACAAAAACAGAACAAAAAGACAGTCTCTACCCGAAGCTATGTGCCAGCTTGCTGTGGCTCAAATAAAGTTCATTTTAATAGGTTTATATTAACCTTCATTTTAAAATCAGAATGATTTAAATTTTACATGCACTCGTCTTAAAAACTTTAATTTATGGGCTACTAAAATACTTCTAAGCTTGATAAACTAATTAAAATGGACTTTTGTACTCAGTAATGTTGACTGAGCCCTAGGCAAGCAACAGTTAGGTCAACCACTGTGTGTTAATTGTTGTCTACACTTCAATGCCTCCCATTTCCTACAAGCTTACACAGCTGTCATCTGTCAGTTCGGTGTCACACTTCACAGTCTTCCCAACAGGTAGGAAGGAAGGAAGGAAATTTAAGTACACTTCCCTCAGTGGGAGACTTACACATCTCAGACAGTCCCAGACTCCTCTGTCCCAGGACCAAATACTCACAAAGTCAGGCATCTTAGTTGATCGTACATTACACCACCATTCCACAAACATGCAGTCTTCGCATATTGCTTTTAGACGAGCACTGCATCTTTATCATAATGACAAGAGCCTAAAACTAGAATTGCAACTCAAGTGCTCCAAGATTGTATTGGCACATTCCGTAGATTGGTAAGTGGCTCCAGTCTCCAAAGAATTTCCTTATCTACCAAAGGCATTATGTCATTAGATTTAAATGGCTAAAAATATCTTTGTTTCCTTGCAGCTCCACTTTTAACATATCCTTCTACTGACAGAACTATGGCATCTTGTGTAGGGAACTAAATTCTGTTTTAACTAAGAATCCATCTGAATCATATTATTTTTATTTATTTATCTTTAATCATTTTCAGGCTAACTAAAGTTCACGATATCACAGATTACTCACAAATTTACTGTTAAGAAATGCTTTCCTATAATCCATACCATCTTTCAGTCTGTACTTGTAAATATCATTGATATTATTTATAGTCCAATAGACTGTACAAACTCAGTGTAAAAGAAAGTCCCAAAGAGTTCACAGTCTAAAACAGTGATAGGCAACCTGCAGCTTGAGGGCTGCATACCGCCCATGTGGGTTCTTGTGTGTGGCCCATGAGACATTTTGTTTACTGTTGCCAGATTCTGCTGGTTTCCATCACATAGTTTTTCTCCTACCAGTGTTACTGAAATGACACATATGTAAAGCAACAGTGTGAAATAAGGTGTGTGACTTGTGACATTAACCGTGAGAACCCTCTGCATCCAATCAAAGCACTGCTACAGTTCAATCAACACACCCTGCAAGTACTAGGTACACAAGTGCAATTAGCAAAACTATCTTACCCCAGGGCACCATCTTGGTTATGGCAATCTGATGAGGTTCAATAAGAACAAGTACACAGTTCTGCGCTTGGGACAGAAGAATCCCAAGCATTGTTACAGGCTAGGGACCAACTGGCTAAGCAGCAGTGCAGCAGAAAAAGACCTGGGGATTACAGTGGATGAGAGGCTGGATACGAGTCAAAAGTGTGCCCTTGTAGCCAAGAAGGCTAGCAGCATATTGGGGTGCATTAAGAGGAACATTTCCAGCAGATCTAGAGAAGTTATTACTCCCCTTTGTTCAGCACTGGTGAGGCCACATCTGGAGTACTGCGTCCAGTCCTGGGCACCCCCAGTATAGTAACGATGTGGATGCATTAGAGTGTGTCTAGTGGAGGGCAATGAAAATGATTAGGGGTCTGGAGCACATGACCTGTGAGGAGAGGCTGAGGGATTTGGGCTCATTTAGTTTGTAGAAGAGAAGAGTGAAGGGTGATTTGAGAGCCGCCTTCAACTTCCTGAAGAGGGGTTCTAAAGAGAATGGAGAGAGGCTTTTCTCCTTAGTGATGGATGACAGAACAAGGAGCAATGGTCTCAAGTCACAGTGGGGGAAGTGTAGGTTGGATATTAGGAAAAACTATTTCACTAGGAGAGTGGTGAAGCACAGGAATGGGTTACCTAGAGAGATGGTAGAATTCCCATCCTTAGAAGTTATAAATCCCAGCTTGACCAAGTCCTGACTAGGATGATTTACATGGGGTTGGTCCTGCTTTGAGCAGGCAGCTGAATTTGATGACCTCTTGAGTTCTCTTCCTGCCCTTAGATTCTATGATAATTTTGTGGCTCACTGACATAAAGGAGGGCCACTCATGCAGCCCACTCACAAACCTAGGTTGTCCATCATTGATCTTAAAAGACAGAAGCCAGCCAAAGTGCAGAAGGCAAAGAGTACAACATACTAGTAAGTGTTCAAGGTGGCAAGCATCTGGCTCATGTATTGCTATCCTTTTAAGTTTTTAAAATAAATTATCTCCAAGTGTTCACTCACACAGCATTACTTTGTTTCTTAATATGATACTTTGCATAGTCATTCAATTACATAAGACAGAAATATAACACTAAAGATGAGTGGAGAGTTGATGAAATTTACTGTAAAGCACAACTGTTATTTATGGCACACACACACACACACATATATGGGCAGTTAAGCCTCTCTGCATTATAAACTGTGTTGGGGCTAACACAGCCTGAAAGCAATGCAGGCAGGATGTAAATTGTAACTATATTTTGGCTGTAGTAGAGGCAGGTATTTACTAAAGGTATGCTATGTTTCTTTTCTTCTAAAAAGAGCAGAATATATTATGGACAAATTACAAATAGGGATCATTTCAACTTCGTAAGTATACAGGTTATAGGCTTGACAGATCAAAAATATTTAGACAGCAAAACCCAAAGAGTTGCAAAAGTGCCTCAGATTTGATGTGTAGCGTGACCATAATGACAGTGGGTATTTATATCCGTATAGGAAAAATGGTTTTATTCATTTTATAAATTGCACAGTGTGACAAAGCTCCTCCTCATTCTTGGTGGATCCTGTGCTTTGGTCAGATTTCTGGCCTCAGAAACTCACAGCACATCTCATTTTAGGCACTTTCTCTAGGGCACCGTCTTGCTGTTTGTTGAGTGCTCACATCATTGGCCAGCATAGAAAAACGAAGGGAAACCAGATTCTATATATCAGAGTGGTAGCCATGTTAGTCTGGATCTTCAAAAACAACAAGAAGTCCTGTGGCACCTTATAGACTAACAGATATTTTGGAGTATAAGCTTTCATAGTCAAAGACCCACTTCGCCTCACGAACCGGGTCTTTGCTCACGAAAACTTGTGCTCCAAAATATCTGTGAGTCTATAAGGCTCCATGAGACTTCTTGTTTTCAAATTCTACATAGTCTCTGTGGCCCCTCCAAAAGGCAGGACAAACCCTTGTACCAAAATCAATCCTGTTTCCATTCTGTAGCGATGATAAGGTAGTGGGGAAAACCCAGGTCTGCCCCTTTCTCTGAGTTCCACCCAAGGAACCTGTGAAACCAGCTACCTGCAAACATCTCCACTAACAGCTACATCACAGCTACGATTCCACTGAAACTCACAGCCCACCCAAACACCTTCCTTACCCGCAGGTTCTTCTTTCTGATACCCGCTTGCCCTTCCTCCACCCACCACCTGCTGTCCTCAGTTGCTTGTGCGCACTGAGCTAACAGACGAGGAGTTCCTCCTGGTTCTAGATTACTTCTGTTACTTTGTCCTGGGAACAGGGATCTATTTAATCTGTAGCTAATAGCACCCTTTCACTACTCTCCTGTAGCCCTCTGGCCTGACTCTGTCACAAAGAAGAAATGAAATTAACAGGATTTATTCACTTCTAAAAAGTAACTTATTTATGCTATATATACTCACTTTATCTCCACTAATCTAACACAAGATAGTAATTCAAGAGAAAATCAACTGTTCTCATACGTAATAGTATTGTATTCAAATTAAAATAATACTGAATGTGCAGCAAGACATATATACAGACAAAACAAAAAAGGAGATCTGAAGTCCATCAGAAGGAAGCAGATTAAAACATTTAATTGTATCAGCTGAAGAGGAATTTTCAGAGAAAAGAGAATTATTTTGGACTGGTCAATGCTGGCTGAATCTGAGTAGCAATATCCAAATAAACTCACATAGAAATTAACTTAAAGGAAGCAAAACTGCTTGTGAAGTCCTGAGCCCAACAGTGGAAATAGCTGAAGCAAAGTAATTAGTTCAGGAATGATTTAAGAATTACTGATAGTGGACCAGAGTACAGCCTTGCAGATTTCCTCCACTGAAGCATGACCCTGAATCTTTCTTTCTATTCAAATAAAATGCCATGGCCTTCTTCACTTCTAGGGAGCTGAACTTTCTCGCAAAGGGTTTAGAGTAATTTGGACACGAATGAATACTAACAGAGAGGTAGCCGTGTTAGTCTGTACTTCAGTAAAACAAAGCAGCAGAAATGTAGCACATTAAAGACTAATACAATTATTTATTCGGTGATGAGCTTTTGTGGGATCTGATGAAGTGGGTCTGTCCCACGAAACCTCATCACCGAATAAATCATTTTCTTAGTCTTTGAAGTGCTACATTTCTGCTGCTTTGTTTTGTTGGACATGAATGTGGAGCCTACTATTACAGGAAGAAGAGATGAGCTGCACTTGGCAAAAAGGACAGAGAACCACCTTAACTTAATGAAAAACCCAGACTTAAAGAAGATACTGGACATTTCTGTGGTTCTCATGGCAGAAATTATAGCTGGAAGAAGCAGAGGTTTAAGGGTTACAAGCAGCAGAGAAATGTGAGAAACTGGTCCACAAAGGGGTCTGAGTAAGAACATTCAGATGGAGTATCTGATTTTGTGATAGCTTCAGGATCTGGGAAAGAAGCCATAAGGTTCAATGCTTATTTGGAAGAGATCTGTGAACCAATATATCTAGGACAGGGTTGTTCAGAAGACTATTTACCAGATCTAGTATTGACAACTTCTGGTTTTCTCCCTGCACTGTGTCTTCTACAAAAACAACAAGAAGTCCTGTGGCACCTTATAGAATAACAGATAATTTGGAGCATAAGATTTTGTGGGCAAAGACCTGCTTCATCAGATGCATGAGTGGGGAGTTTCAGAGGAGGGCTATTTTGGACTCTTGGGCTCCAAGAAGGGAACCTCTCCTTATCTCTGTATCATTCAGTGCCAAAGGTATGGTTAATACTGTAATAAATAACCAATAAAAACAAGCATAAAATAATTAGTGCTCACTGCAGTATCACGGGAATTGGACATTCAGAAAGGAACCAGACTGCCATGTGGAAGCTTACCTCTAGCCTCCAAAGCCTGAAACACTAACAGAACCAAGCTCCATCCACCTGCAATGAAGTGTTTCTGCTTAAAGCATCTATCAGAAGATTTACATTTTCTTCTAGATGGCTGGCTCTGAATGTAATGAGATTCTCTCTCCTGCATGAGTTAAAAGGGTTGGACGTGCAGAAGACAGCTACACTCCAACACCTACTTTGGCAGTACAGATACCCTATGACTGTGAAATCATCAGACCAAGTTAATGCTGGGTTCCCTGGTAAGGTGTCCCTGAATGTGAGCAAATTCTGGCAGACTGCTCTGAATGCCTGGCTATTTAACTGAGCAGTAGTAAATTTTCGGTGCCCTCCGGCAAACCAAGTGAACCACCAGGATGGTCCGCTGTGGCCAGAATGCATGGAGGCAATTATCTTGAAACAAAAAGGAGAGTTAGGCTTTCATGGTGAGAGGGATCAAAATCCATTTGTCAAGGTCTAACACAGACTGCGGGCCCAGGCTTTGATGAGGAAAAACTGTAAATTCCAAAGATGGATCAAGCCCAAGGAAACTTCACACCAGAGGACTGAGGCTGATGAGATTAAGCCTTGTTTGAATGAACATCTGAGAACAGAAATTAGAAATGCATGCCTTTGCTTTCAATGTCTGGAATTAAAATACTCTGTCCTTGGTTGCTTTGAAATGCATCCCAAGAGCATAAGATCCCCACAGAGGTACAGAACACAGTTGGACTGGTGGTCAAGTTCATCTTTTATATGCCACCTGCAGAAAATGCTAAGTGCACCTATACATAAAAGGACGTTTCTACACATGCCACTTGTTCCGGAAGCAGCATGCTAATGAACAGCCTGGAAAATGCTAATGAGGCGTGGATATAAATTTCTGGTGCCTCATTAGCATATGGGCATGTGATTCAGCGTCCAGAAGAAGCCTTTCTGAACTTCAAAATAGCCGTGTAGAAGCATGGCCCCTGGGGATCTCCCAGAAGGAAATCCTCCTTTTGGAAGCCCCGCCTTCCTGAAAATTTTCCTTCCGGGAGATTCCCCGGGGGCTGTGCTTCTACATGGCTATTTTGCAGTCTGGAAGAGCTTCTTCTGGACTCCAAATCACATGATCATATGCTAATAAGGTGCCAGAAATTTACATCTGTGCCTCATTAGCATTTTCCAGGCTGTTCATTAGCATGCAACTTCTGGAACAAGTGCATGTGTAGAAATAGCCAATAAGTAAACATGAAAATATCAATCAGCATAGAAAGCCTCCTGCAAAGTCTGAACACTGACTTCTGGAAGGAGGCAGCTACACAATTAGCAATTAAAAAAAAACCAAAATACATTATGTTGAATCATTTGTTTATCTGGAATATATGCTTCTTGAGAGAGGGACGGTATCTCTTCCTATGTTTTGTAGAGTAGTGCTTCTATTGAAGCCCTTCCAGGATAATTCACCAATAATGAACATCCAAAAACAGCAATTACAGAGTAGGTGGAATATGCCTCTGTGCGTCTTAAATAATACATGGAATCCTGCAGCACCACTGAAGTCAATGTTAAAACTCCCATGGGCCTGAGTCCACACAATGCCTCTAAAGTAACAGGGAAAATATCATCATCATCACCAATAACCATGGGCCCTGCACCCACTGGCGTCAGATGCCTCTCTCACTATTTCCTTCCATCTTTCTCTGTCCAGTGGTGAGTGGCTCAGCTTCTATAAACTAGCGCCACACAAATCTCCTGTATCATCTACCCATTCTCTGTGGGATCTGTCTCTCGTGTTCAAACTGTCCATTATGCCGAATGCCATGATTTTCCATTCACTGTTCCATCTGCAAATACGCCCAAATAGTTGTAACTTACATTGTGTAACCTTCTGCAGTAGGTTCTCTTTTGGCTGTATCTTTCTATATAATTCCTCATTGGTGACCTTCTCCATCCATCCTATTCTAAGGATCTTTCTATAACAACTCCTTGCAAACACCAATATTCTTCTTTTTGAATCTTTCATTAGCGCTCATGTCTCACATCCGTACAACATGCTACTGAACACACATTTTCAAGATGCTCAGCTTTCTTCCGAAGCTATTTGCTTTGCTTTTCCAGATCTTATCCATCGCCTTCAAACTCTCTCTTGCTTTTGCTCTTCTAGTTGCTATTTCTTTCTTACAGTCTAGAGCATACATTATGTTGCTCCCCGGATATGTGACCTTCTCTATATTTTCTAGTTCAATACCATCTACATTGATCTTTTTTCCTATTTCCTTATCTCCAAATATCATTGTTTGTGTTTTATGGATGTTCATAATCAGTCCATACCTCCTACCTTCTTCGTTTAGCATCTGCACCATTTTTGCTAGCTTCTCCTCATCTTCCTCAATGATAACTATATCATCCACGAACCTCAAGTTGTTAATTCTTTTCCCATGCACAGATATCCCTTCTATCACTTCCTTGATCTTGGCCATCACTCTCTGCAGATGTGCAATGAAGATACTTGGAGATATTGGATCTCCTTGTCACGTACGTCTACTTGTTTTAAACCAACTTCCCAACTCCCTGCATGTTCTCACTGCTGCCTTCACATTGCCACTGATATCCTTCAACAACTGTATCTGCTATCCACTCCATATGACTCCAACACTGCCCAAGTTACTTTCTGATCTATACTGTCAAATGCCTTTTGAAAATCGACGAAGCAAGTGCATAGGTTCTTGTTCTTTCATTGAGCTTTCTCTGCTATCAGTCTTAGTGCCAATATCTGCTGTATGGTACTTCTATCTTTTCTGAACCTTGCTTGCCCGTCTGCTATATGTTCTTCTATCTGCAATCTTACTCTCTCCATCAGTATCATCATCAGCACCTTGCCTAGATGACTTGCTAGGGCAATCGTTCTGTAGCTCTTGCACTCCAATGAACTTCCTTTCTTGTGTATTGTCACTAGCACAGATCTTGTCCATTCCTTAGGTGCCTTCCCTTCTTTCTATGCTACATTACATAGTCCGTGTATTTCCTGAATCATGCTTTCTCCACCATATTTGATTACCTCTCCCATGATCTTATCATTTTCAGTGTTCTTGTTGTTCTTTAGTCGTTTCACTGCTTTTTCTACTTTCTCCTTCAAAATATCAGTCTCGCTCTCGATGCTCAGTGGAGCTCTCTCTTTCAATTCTTCAATCAGTCTCTCTGAGACACTCGGGTCCAACTGTGCTTTGTATAGATTGGTGCAATATCTCGTCCATCGCTGCACAGTCTTCTCCCTGTTCATGAGCACTTCTTCATTCTCATCTTTGATCACCATCTGATTTGGTTGCCATTTCCTATTCATATTCCTAATTGTCTTATACACCTCCCTGGTCTTACATTCACCGTAACACCTCTCTATATCTTCACATTGCTCCTCTGACCATTTCTCCTTTTCCTTTCTGGCTGCTTTCCTTACCTCATTGCATTTCATCCTATATTGCTGTTCCGCCATCTCAGAAACATCTCTTCTGATCGTCAATGCTCTCTTCTCTTGAACCAACTTCAGTATCTCCTGGGTAATCCACTTCTTATTGATCTTTTCTTCTTCTGGAACAGTCTGCTAAATTGCCTCTTCTATAGCGATGGCTATCCGTGGAACTCTCTTATCTAGGTCTTTCTCTGTGGTGATATTCTTAATCTTCTCTTTGAGTGCTGCTCTGTATGCATTCCCTGTTTCTTCCTCACATAGCCTCACCACATCTCTTCTTTTCTTAAACTATGTCTTACATTTTCTTCTGAGTTTTATCTTGATGTTTGCGATCACTAGACTGTGGTCTGAGTCTATATCTGCTCCTTGGAAAGTTTGGCACTGCTGTACTGATGTTATCTATCTTCTTCTTATCAAACATATCTATCATGTTCTTGGACTTCCCATCATTCGATCGCCATGTTCACTTCCTATAGTCCTTTTGTTGGAATCTCGTATTGCAGATCACCATCTCATGCTCTGCAGCAAGCTCTAGTAGTTTCTCACCTCATTCATTTCTTTCTCCATACCCAAACCGTCTCATGACTCTCTCCCAACCTTTATCATCTGTTCCAACCTTCGCATTCCAATCTCCTCTGAGATAAACACATCTTTTTTCAGTATCTCCTCCACCATCTTTGTCTAGTCTTTATAGAATAGCCCAATCTCTTCCTCCATACTGTCTGAGATGAGATGAGATGTTGAATGGTTTTGCTTCGAATCTCACTACCATCATTCTTGCACTCACTGGTTAGTATCCTAATAATGCTCTTCTAGCGGTTTTGCTCAGAAGGAAACCGACTCCTGCTTCATGCTTCATTTCATTTCCTGACCAAATGACTTCGCAATGGCATATCTCTCCTGATGTCATCCAAGGCATTTTTGCCAGTCCAAGTATATCGCATTGGTATCTCTCCATCTCCTTCTGAAGCAGCTCTAATTTTCGAGTTGCCTACAGTGTTTGGATGTTCCATGTTCCAGTGGATAGCATATGTGTTAGTTGTAATTTTCTTTCAGTAGCCAAGTTATCGACCCAACCTCGATCACTTGACTGGTATCGGGGACCTTGTTTATCTGAGCGACATCCGAGCTGGCATCTTTTATCATTTAGTTGTACTGGCATCAGATTTCATTTATATTGTTGTTTGATGGTCAGTGCATCGACACTCATCTGACCAACCCTCCTCCTTCATCCAGGCTTGGGACTGGCATGGAGCTTGTAGAGGCTTCACGGCAGCATTGGGAAAATATATGGAAATACAATCCAAGTGAAATGTTTGAAAGGGATATTCTAAAGCATAGATGGCAGGCTGCTGTGCAGAAGACCCAATTTTAAGAGTGCCTGAATGAATGAGTAGTAAAGAAAAATCATAAAATGATTAAACAAATAAAACACCTAGGCTATTACATTATAATTAGCTCTAGTAATTTTCAAATACTGGCCAAACAGAAAAATGACTTGGGATTCAGATTCACAGTCATTGCTTCTGACCTTGACAACAACTATTATTAATAAACTGATTTCAAAACCCAAACCAGGCTAAAATATTAAATCTTGGCTCCCAATTAGAAGGACGACTTATAGCAAAGAGATTTGGTAAACACAAATCTCTCTGGAAATCCTTGGCTGAAAATAGAGAACATTAACGATACTTTGTCATATGATTATGGAAAACACAGTCCCCCATTTAAAATGTTTGTCATCACTGTAATCCCATCTTTAATTATCATTAATATTTGGGGCCTTTGAATGCTGGAATACACTGTCAAGCGTTCTGCTTCTATGAAGGAACATGTTTCTGAGTCACAGCAAAGACTGATTATACAGCAGCTGCAACAAATAATAATGTATAAACCTGTCGGGTACAATGAACTGAAGACACTATAGTTATAAAAACTTATTTATTGAGTGTCAGCAAGCATTCTTTGAGCAAGTTTTCTGAAGATTTTCTTACTATATTTCCTAACCTGTGTTCCAGTAGAGGTCAAAATTGATTATTTTTATTGGCTAGAGTTGTGAACTATGCCATTAAATTTGGGGGTAACCCAACTTTCTAAAGAAGAACCTAAATTTTATTTTGTTGATCTTACAGTGACACTATCAGAATATGTTGTTTCCATTTTCAATCATCCCATGATAAGGTACTGAAACAGGATAACAGTCAAATTAAAGAATTAAATAGGACAGTCCTGTGTGTTGTTTACATATATGTGTATTTATAGCTAACTGTTATTACATATTGACATACAGCCACTCCAGCTTAGTATCAGGGCATTATCATGGTCAGTGGTGTAGAGAAGAGACAGACTCTGACATGAAAATTTTACAGACTAAAACAGGGGTCAGCAACCCTGTAGCCAGACAAAGTCTCCCCCTTACAAGCCAGCTTGCTCACTGCCCCCCTCTCACTGAGGAGCCTCACAAGCACACAGGGCACGGAAACTGCTGCTGACATCACAGTCTTTGATGCCTCTCATTGAGGCCCAGATGTGCTAGCTCATCGTGACCCCGAGAAACAGAAAGTACAGATAGAGGGCTAACAGGCCAAACTGTCAACAAGGTGGGGGGGAACCTCAGGAAATCACCTCAGCTGGCATTGATGGATATGATGACCACACAGCCATCCCAGAAGAGGATGTCTCCGCCCACACAAAAAGAATGTCCTGTACTCCTAAATTGCTTATCTCTTGTCTTATAAGTGCAAATTAAGTAAGAATTGCCCTTGTAAAAACTGGCGTCACAAAAGACAGACCAGTACGATCTGGCACCATAGATAAGAAAGAGAATACGTAACCTAAGGGGGTATAAAGGTGGGCCCAGCAGAACTCTAACTTTGAGTGCATCTCCACCAACTACCTGCTGGTCGGGTCAGGTGATTGCCTCCCAAGGTCCGCAACTGGGGACGCCCAACCTCGTATTCGTCTTTCCGCGGAACTGAGTGACCGATCCGGCTTGGCTACTCTGGTATCGAGAGACGCAGAGAGGGTAAGATATACCCATGCAAGGTCTCCTTTTTTTTGTGCACAGTTAAAGAATTAGAGCTCTGTAACTAGATGTCGTTGTATTAAGATATCATTGTGTTAGATGGTAACAGATATCTTTGTATTGGATTGTAACGTAACTTGTTAACACCTGTACTTTGCTAGGATATAAGAAGTAGACAATAGCCTTTTGTAACCACACGCTTATAACTGTAGCCTAAATAAACTTGTAACTAGTTAAGATCTAAGCCTGACTGCTGTTACCCTTTGTCACTGCAACACAGCCGGCACAATAAAAAGAACTTTAACCGTTTGGTTACCACAGCCTGGCCATAGGTGAGAGTGCTAGGAGCTCCCTGCTCTAACAGTAAAAAAACTGGGTTGTTTAGGACCCAGGGGAATACCTCACCGTACATTACCCGGCCACCGGCTAACAAACCCCCAATCAAGAGTGGGGACACTCATCGGCACACAAGGTGGAAGCTCAGCCCCACCATTCCTCCCCTGTTAACAAAAGACCAGCTAATGTGACCAACAACCACCTAAACGATAAGGCTCTCCATCTTAATTTATTTAATAATGAAGCTGTTGTAAGTAGGACTATTAGCGACTTTAAAAAGTATCACCAGCACTCGGATGTACACAGAGGCCAAAAGGTTAAATTTTGGCACTCTGCCACAGAAAGGTTGCTGACCTTAGTCTAAGACCTAGACAATGGAAGCCCTTCACAGGGGAACTGCAGAGCTGCATCAGCCATGGTTGTGAGAATGTTAAGGGGGATTATGCCATCAGAAAACCGAAAGTCTCCTTTTTCTAATCTGTATTAAATTCTCACTGTCGTGCACAATCTGCCCCTGCCCCAGCTTTATGAATACTGGCTTGTGGATATGGATGTGAATATGTATAACTCAAAGACGCTTTATGACATTTTATGTATGTATCATTTTTGTATGTGAAGTTAGAAATATGAAGTGTGGATCTGTTTATAGTTCTAAATGTGCTGATGAGGGTCATTACTGATGCTCCACTACTTACTAACTCAGTAGTAAACCAATGACCTATGGATGGCTTTGTTTGTTCTGTAAACACAGTGTAAATAATTGCTGGCAGGTGTGGGGGAAGCAACCACTGTGCATATCTCTTTTTCATTGGTAAAGAGGGCAGAGAGCCTTATAAGCTTTCTTAGTGCAAAAATGTACAGCGTCAGATGCATTTATTTGGGTTTTAGTTTTTTTTTTTGGTCTGTTTTGGGAGTTGGTTTCCTGGGTGCTGAGGCCTTCCAGAACTAAACTGATTCAGTGTCTATGTTGTTCTGCAGGGATGCAGTAACCCCAATTCTGTGCCTTGTCCTGGGGACACTAGAGGATCTGGTCCAGCAGGACAGGGTGGAGGGAGCCCCAGGGAGCAACAACACATGTGTCAGTGGCATGATCAGCACACCAGGACAACTCCAAAGGGAATTCCATGATTCACCCTGTCACCTCCATATCTAGTCATAAAAAGCCATCAGAGATCGGACCAGTGAAGGACTCAATACTGCTATTCTGTGTAGTTTTGGGGAAAATGTCCCATTTGATGGAAAACAAATAGTCTCTGGTTTGCTGATTGCTACATATATTAAGACAACAGCTGTGTGAAGTTATTCAACAGCCTGGCACATTAGAAATAGACGTGGCAGAGGAAGATGGAAAATCAACAGTGCACTGTATCAGATGATTCTGTGAAATCACAATTTACCATACAGCACTGTAATTTATCACATGGATACTTCTACCCCATACATACATGTATGTATATCATGGACCCCTATGACCCAAATGAATTCAGTTGAGTTCCCCAGACATGGGAGGTGGAGGAGCAAGATCTAGCCCTGTGTGTGTGTGTATATATATATATACACATATATGTATATGTATATATATATCTAGTATACACACTGGATATGTCTATACTACGGTGCAATTTTGAAAGGTGACCTTTTGAAAGCTACGTTCTGAAAGATCACCTTTCGAAAGCGCATGTCTACACACAAAAGTAGATCAAGGTCACAAACTGCTCTTTCAAAAGACTAGTCCACTCTTTTGAAAGAGAGCAACCAAACAGCTACAAGCACTCTTTCAAAAGAACAGGACAGGAAACGCCACAGACAGAGTCGCATGGCGGACAAACTGTTCCAGGCCCCCCCAGCCAGCTCCCTTAAATGGTACCTCCCAATCACCCTCCCTCTGCACATGCTGAGGGCTGCTTTGCCACACACAGCACACCAGACCCAGTGCAGGGATCAGATGCTCTCTGTAGAGGCACATGGATCCCCAACAGATCTCTGATGGGGAACTCTGTGAGGCTGTGGTCAGCCTGCTGGCCACAATGCTCGTGGCTGTCCTCCT
Source organism: Carettochelys insculpta (assembly GCF_033958435.1). Classification (NCBI taxonomy): domain Eukaryota; kingdom Metazoa; phylum Chordata; order Testudines; family Carettochelyidae; genus Carettochelys; species Carettochelys insculpta. The sequence continues at coordinate 66,477,705 of NC_134139.1, read as the reverse complement.
GTGGCTCCGGGAGGCCACCTGCATAGCTACAGTCCTACAGGTTGCCCCGATGGAACAACAGCTGTGCTCCCTCCCCGGGTGATCCGATGCCTGTGGGTCTATCCCATCAGCACTGAGTGGTGGGATGGGTTCATGCTGCGGGACTTAGATGATGACCAGTGGCTCCAGAACTTCTGCATGACAAAGCGGACATTTCTGGAGCTATGTCACTGTCTCACCCCAGCCCTCTAGCACCCAGACACCAGGATATGGCCCACACTCCGGCTGCAGAAGAGGGTAGCCATTGCCATCTGGAAGCTGGACACCCCAGACAGCCACCAGTGAGTTGGCCACCAGTTTAGGGTGGGCAACGCCATCATCGGAGGGAGGAGGGTCCCAGGCAAGGGGAACCCTTGGGGACCAGGAGCGGGAGTCCGATAGAGGATGGGGGAGGGGGACCTTGGAGAAGACGGGGAGGGAATCCTTGAAGGGGATGGGGGGTGGTGGAGCATGCCACCATGTACTTACGGGCATGTTCACCTTCAACCCCATGCAGGTTAACAAGTCAATCAACATCGTTCTCCTTCGCTGGGTCATCTGCATTGGGGACTTCAATGTTGCCCTCCTGGGATTTGCAGAGCTGGACTTCTCCAAGTGCTTTGGGATGCTGGATGGGACCCATATCACCACTCGTGTCCCAGACCACAGGGCCGGTGCCTTCATCAATCACAAGGGGTACCACTCCATGGTACTCCAGGCCCTTGCGACTCCACAGGGCTGTTCGCGGACATCTGCATGGGCTGGTCGGGCCAGGCCCATGATGCCCAGGTGTTTAGGAATTTGTGGCTCAGCCACAGAATGCAGGAGGTGACCTACATCACCCCACGGGACCTCCCAGTCAGAGACACAACCAGCCCCCTCTGTATCGTGGCTGATGCAGCCCTATACAGGACACGCTAACCCCACCCAGGACATTTTTAACGAGCACGTGAACTGAGCCCATAACACAGTCAAGTGGGCATTTGGGCACCTGAAGGGGCACTTTCTTTGCCTCCTAACGTGCCTGGAGGTTGGCCTTCACGATGTGCTGGCCACGGTGGTGGTATGCTGGACCCTCCACGATATTGTGGAGAGCGAGCATGAGCCCTTCATGCAAGGTTGTGCTGCTGAGGCTGACCCTGCTATGAGTAGCCAGTCCCTGCTCTGTGCTGCCAGGCACACCAGGATGGGGTGCGGGTCAGGGAGGCCCTCAGGGAGCCCTTCACTTGGGGGTCTCATTGACCTTCCCCCAGGCACCCCTCACTGTTGCTCCCTCCGCAAACATACCCCTCACCACTGCCTCCTACACACCCACCTCTTATTACTCCCTCACTAATCACACTGGACACAGGGGTGATCGAAAATAAACTGTTGAAGTAACTCTTTGACCTGTTCTTTAAGCCACCAACTAAACATGGGGGTATACATGGGGAGAATTGTCGGGGGGGACTATGTACACCATAGCAGGCAGGTGTGGAGACAAGAAAGAGAGGGAGGTCCTGGGGTGGGGCATGGAGCCTTAATCCTTCACCGGGGGGAGGGCCTTGACCTGCGCTGGGTGCATAGCCTCTAGTGCCCCGGGTCCAGGGTCCTCGTTGGGGCTGAGTCAGGGCCTAGACTACAGGGAGGTAGGGGCATGGGAGGGGTGCAGTGGCTACAGGCTCAGTGGGGGTCACAAGGTCGGGAAGAAAAGACACGGGACAAGGGCAGCCTGGCTTGCCCTGGCCTGCATTGGCCATGGGCCAATGGCCAAGTGCCTGCTGGACACCTGGTGGGAGGATGGGAGGGAGCAGGGCAGCAAGGTCAGGGACAGCAAGGGAGGAGGCTGCAGGGGGAGCTGCGGGAGTGCCTGGCATGGGAGCGGGAAGCTGGGACAGGCGGGTGATCATGGCCTGGGTGAGACTGTCCAGGGCGCCCGCCACCCAATCCCAGGCTGCTCGCTCCAAAGGCAGACACTCCCACAAGATGGTGTTTTTTCTCCCACAAGGCATCTGTGTGGAGAGTGGCTTCCTCTTCATGGTGGCGCCAGCACACACCTCTGCTGCAGCTCCACGTGGGTGCAGGAGGTGGAAGTGCCCTGACGCCCTCACTGGCTCTGCTGAGCTCCCCAGACAGTGAACAGGCTTGGATGGCTGAGTTGTGTAGACAGAAGGCGGGGATTCCAGATGCTGGGGGTCTCCACATGGGTGGAGCATGCACAGGCTTTGGTCACACACCCCACTTCCCTCCTGGGCTGTGTGGCCTGTGGTGCTGTTCATGAGGGCAGCTGCTGAGTGCTGCTGTCCAGGATGTGTGTGGACAGGGGACGGTGACCATGTAAGCAGCCTGATGCTGGTTGTGGCAGGGGTGGATGCCCCTTCCCCATGTCCCAGGGCATCTGGAAAGCCCAGTACCTACCCGGTGGTCCCTCCAGGAACTCAGGGGAGGTCCAGCTGGACAACCTGGAGGGGATTGCAATGATGAGTGTCTCATCACTGTAGCCTTCGTCATTGCTTTGGGGGGAGCTCCAGCTGCTGTGCCAGCTGCCGGGGCATGGTGTTGCCCAAGGGTCCTGGGTGGTCCTCTGGATCCCTCTCCGGCTCCAGCTTGCCAGTGTCCAGCACCATGATTGGCAAGGCCACCTCCTATGGCCTGAGTAGGAAATCCAGCTCTTCAAAATGGGGACAACCGGTGGGCGCTGCCCCTGAGTGGTTGGCTGCGTCACAGCACAACAGTATGCCTGGCACAGCTCTTTAACTTTGCTGCATACCTGGTCTGCTGTGTGGTGGGGTGACCCTGGGCGCTAAGGCCAGTGGATAGCCAGCCAAAAGCTGCAGCATTCCAGCACTGAATGCCTGTCTGAAAAAGGAATTCCTTGTCACCCTGAAGTCCTTAGAGGTCCTTCATCTCTGCCTCTGTACAATAGGGGGCCCTCTTCCTGGAGGCCTGGCTGGGCTCCTGGGAGCCTTCCACCTGCTCAGAGAGGGGCCCTAAGGGAGTGCGGGGGTCCTGGCCACTGGCCATGAGGGTGATGGGATGGCTCTTGCAGGTGGAGCATTGGGAGGAAGGTGTGTTGCTGGAGGCTTGTGGTTTCCCTGCAGCCAGCACGCTCTCAGATTCCTGCCACAGGGTTTCTGGGTGCATGTGGCTTTAAACATGGCCAGACGCAGAGACCACAGAGCTCTGCTGGTGCTGGCAGGGGAGTATTTGCGCTTCAGCTGGCTGGTAACATGGAGGACTGCTCTTTTGAAAGAGTGGCACACGGAGCTGCTATCAAAAGTGGATGCTCATCCTGAAACGGGAATGGAAGAGCGATATTGAAAAGTGGGCTGTGTTCTTTCAAAAGTCCTTTTGAGATAATGCATTTTGTGTGTAGAATACTCCATGGAACGTTGCAAAGGAGGCCCTGCTTTCGAAATTATTCTGAAAGACTTGCTAGTGTAGACATGGCCACTGGCTAGATTCTGAAGTATATTATGCCAATGTATATCTGTAGTAAGTCTGGCTGCATCTACACTACAAGATAAAATCAAATTTATTAATATCGATTTTGTAACTCTGGAATTTACAAATTCGATTTCGACTACCCTCCCCTCCCCTCGTGCTCCTCACAAAGTCAACTTATTGCTGCCACACTCAATTGACAAACATCGACTTTTGCAGTAGTACATTGTGGGAACCTATCCCACAGTTCCCTCTTCCCTGTAGCATTCTGGGTATGCTCACTGGTCTTTGACATCATCTTCCCCCATTGCATCTTCCTCATTCCCATCCTGTGGTAAGCAAACATCCATTTTTCCCATTAGAAGGAAGGAAAAGAGATGGCAAAGTTAACAGAAATCTCTTTCTTCTGTAACTGAATTACCAAGGATTTAATAAAAATCAGCAAGTGTGTCTCTTCTCGACTGGCCATCCACTGAGTGTCCCCCCTCCTGTGATTGAATCCAATCCCTGAAAATAACACAGGGACCCTGAAAAGCTTGAAGAAACAGTCCAAAGTTTTTTGAAAAAAAGAGAGTTGCTGAGGGGAGGGTATTTGGCTTTCCAGTGTACTATTCAGCTTCCATTTCCAGTCTGTGTTCTCATCTGGCCACCTACTGACTGTCCACCCTCCCGTGATGCCATCCGAGCCCTGAAAATAGCACAGAGACCCTGAAAAGCATGAAGAGTTGATAGTTAAGTTTTTGAAAAAAGACAGTTGCTGAAGGGCAGGTATTTGGCTTCCCTGTTCATTCTACATCTTATGTGCACAGTCTGTGTTCTCAACTGGCCATCCACTGACTGTCTCCCCTCCTATAATTGCAGCCAATCCCTGAAAATAACACAGATACAGTCTGTATTCTCAGCTGGCTCCCCACCCACTCTTCCCTACATCCACAAGGGGTGCAAAGGTTGAAGAAAGAGGATAGAAAATACTAGGAAAAAAGATTTTTGTTTTCCCTCTTCACTACACAGACATTGCCAACACAGGGGAGGGCAGTGAAATCTCATACATGGAATTATAATGGAAACAGGAATCTCAACTGGCCCTCCACCCACTGTTTGCTGTATTGGGTGGGGGGGGTCAAAGCATGAAGAAAGAAGATAGGAAAGGTTAGGAAAAAGATTGCATAACTGAAATATCAAAGATTTTGCAAAAAAAAAGAAGGTGTCTGCAATGGGCAGCAAGCCCCCAAAAATATTTTGGTGGGGGGTGGGGCGTTGTCTGTGGCTACAGAGCCAGCTGAAATCTTCCACTGCCCTTGAATAGCTTAGCTGCCAGGGGAGAGTTCCCCATGGCAGCATCAAGCTCCCCAAATATGTTAGCTGGTGGGGAAGAGTTCCTCCTGGTAGCACCAAGACCCCTGTGTCCTTGCTGGGGCATGAGACGGTTTCAGTCAGCTCCAGTTGAAGTAGCCCCCCCCCCAAATATCTTAACCACCGGGGAGACTCCCCCCGTGGCACCTGCAAGCCCCCAAATATCTAAGCCACCAGGGGAGACTTCCCACTGGTGTCAGAAAGCCCCCACATATCTTTGCCACTGGGGAAGACTTCCCCCCCGGCAGCATCAAGCCCCATGGGTCCATTGCTGAGGTGTGGGGAGGGATTCAGTTAGGGGCCAGTTGAACTATTCCCCCTGGATATGTTAGCCGCTGTGGGGAGAGTTCCTTCCCGCCGCAGCAAAGCCCAGAATATCTTAGCCCTAACTCTAATTTAACCCTAAATGTCTTCTAAGAGAGCAGTAAACAGTGGAAGTGTTGGTAATGCTGCTAAACAACATTGACCTCCCATGGTCCAGCAAATTCTCTCGTTCAGCACCAGTAAAGTCCTGAGAGTGCCGGAGTGGAGAGGTTCAAGCTTATTTTGACACAAAAAAAAGAAACATGAATTTCACTTCTGCAGGACCAGCCCTTGCCAAGTGTTGAGAGCACTTAACTCACAAACTTCAACTTAAACCCCCCAAAAGGTTCTGAGCACTCCTCTGAAAGTGAAGTATGATAAGCTGTTAGGTAAAATCCTGGCCTTATTGGAAGGAATGGTAAAACTCCCACTGAATTCAGTGCAGCAGGATTTTATCCAAGGTTCCATCAGATGCCACTGAGTGCCTCCTGTGAGTGTGTGCTGTATACACACTGACTTAAATGCAGCCAAGAGGCGTTCAGCACCTCTCTGGGGTGCTTAGCATCATGCAGGACTGGGTCCCTAAAGTGTTGATGAGCAAAAAAGTCTATCTAAAGACAACTAAAGGAGATGCTACAGTTTTTTCAGAATGATAATTAAAATAGGAGAAACATTTAAGGGCTTATCTCAAGGCATAATGAAACATTCTTCAGGTAACTTGGGATTTGCATTTTTACTCAATGAAATTTTATAAGCTAAAATGCAATAATACTGTCTTTAGCTATGTTGCCGTGTTTACAGGGAAATCCTTTTCTTCCCTAGCCATACGGTAATTAACTGTTGGTATTTGCTGTCAATATACTGTAAATAGCTTGTCAGGTTTGCTATTCCAGAGGCACAGCAGCAGCACGTTTTCTTGCTGGAGACTTGGCCTTGTAAAGGCTTGGGCCAAGCATCGCCAACGCTGACGAATATCAGGGGATTCTGGGGGGGTGGGGAAAGGGACATCCTTCATCTTCAGAGGGAGAACACATGCTGCACGACTGACTGTGGAACTTTTTAGCATCCATAGCCAACCATTCCAGAATTTGAAACAGAATAAAGAGGCACCAAATACACCTCCTGTCACTTCCAGTTCCTTGATGGCAATTGGCGTGATAGCACATCTCCTAGCTTACCAACAGCAAGTAACAGAAGGAAGGGAAGCTTTCAAGTTTGCTAGACATATATTTATTTTTATAAAATCTGTCTCATAAAGCTTGTGTTCTTTCATGGTTACGTTTAATAATATTCAGAGATGTTACTTAGTATCCTCTTTAATGTAGCATGCAGTTTTGATCTGTTAGTCATCCTGAATCCAAACACATGATGGTGGATAGTGACTATAATATTATTGTGTTTAAGAAAACTCTTTTCGCCAGAAACTTTAGATAATGCTTACTTGAGTGACACACAGAAATAAAAAGCAATGGTGCAAATGTGTAATGCTATTATTCTCTGAATTCATATGCAATTAGAAATAAAGGTGATGGAAAAATCAGTTGCCACTGGATTTTCTCAGAATCAGAAGTGTGAATTCATTCTGTTAGCTTCTTAGTATCAAGAGCACACAGACCAATATCGATCTAACTATCCCAAAGGAGAAGATGGCTGAAATAACAAAATAAAACTATTGTCATTGTAAGGAAGAGTTTGAATCTGACATGTGATTCATGGATTAATGAGCTGGCAGCTGAAATCCAGGTTCTGTTGAGTGGCAGTATTATAAAAGTCAAATCTCAACTACTAAGTCAGCACAGTTTACCAACAGTGTTCAAAAGAGATACAGATATGAACTATGACACAACAGCAGAGCACTTCTAAAGGTGCTAGACCTGTTCCCAACAAGAAAGTGCCTTCCTAATAGACAGTGAATGGCATGGCCTCAATTCCCAGAGACATCAGTGGGAACTGAGACGACTCAGAATTTGGCATGAGGCTCTTGACGTCTTTCAGACCTTTCGTTTTTACTTTGTGCTAATACAGAAATGCTGGGGGATTTCTGAATGCAGCCAGGATGAGCCTTCCATAATATTTTGAAACATTTCCTCAGGGATATTTGTCACTACACAAAATTAATTTTCTCCAAGAAGTTTTTCCTCTAAAACAAAAGAGACCGAGGAAAAGAGAGACGCTTTATTGTTGTCTGAAGGGCATTTAGTGCACTTTATTATTTCTGTCAGCATGAGTATGTGCAACTCCTCTGAAGCTTTAGTGGATGTGTCACATGGACACTTATGGTACAGCATACTCCACAGATCTTACTTCTTAACTCACAATTTTTCAGCCTATTGAGCACTCTTTGACACTACTTCTGTGCTACTTCATTGCCTCCGATTTTTAGGTATATTTGGCATGCTCACCTTTCTTAAAGATGGCTATATCCACACTGTGATGAATGTATTGGATGCAGGCTGCCCACATGATTCTCAGATGCTATCGCACTCAAGCACCACAGCTGTTTCCTTTTATTCGCATGTTTACAATATCATACCAACATCACAGCACGTGCTAAATGACCACTGATGTCACAGAGTTCACTGCATGAATAGAACACAGGTTATGGCCCCTTGTGTGGAAACCATTCTGCTACAATCCCTTTTCTTTGGAATGCTGGTGGGAGGACCATAGGATTTCTCAGTCTTTTCAAGACTTGGCATGCTTTTAGCATCTCTCAGGGCTGGAGAGTCTCACCGAGTGTCCAGAGGCAGTACATAACATTTTCTATTTTTCTGGTGTTTTATAAAAAAAAAAAATACATCTTGGATTACACACCATCAGTGGTTCCCAGCCTTTTCAGTAACATGGCACACTTCAACGAGACAAACAATTCCACAGCACACCTACTTTTTTCAGCTGAATCGATTGCTCATAAAGATCACATTTACTTACATTTACTATGGTTACGATCTTACTAGAGAGGTTTGCCACACATTCGTGCATACTACAAGCTAAACAAGGATCAAATGCATTAATGTTTCAAATCCACCACAGAATACACCGTCTTCAAGAGCGAGCACAGACATGTTTTCAAAATCTGCTGAACTCAATTATCTCAAAATATTCATAGCCCTACATCTGCTCCACATGCAACATTCAGTTCAGGCAACTGAATTTTGCCTTTTCACATTATGAATTTGATATCTGTAATAATATTTTAAAAGTATAGTTTTTATAAAATAACTGAAACAATAAATCGTTATCAGAGGGGTAGCCAAGTTAATCTGTATCTTCAAAAGCAACAAGACCACCTGTGGCACCTTATAGACGAATAGGTATTTTGTAGCATAAGCTTTTCATGGGCATGAATCTGATGTATCTGATGCATCTGATGAAGCAGGTCTTTGCCCACGAAAGCTTATACTCCAAAATATCTGTTAGTGTATAAGGTGTGCAAGACTGCTCCCTAGCAGAGCCTTTCTAATTTGGTTCGAGCATGGTTTAAGACATGGGTGTCCAACCTTTTGGCTTGCCTGGGCCGCATTGAGTGAAGATAGCCTTGGGCCGCGTACAAAATATATAATATAGTTAATGTATATAAATCACATAATAATGTTAAAAGTTTACGATCTTGTGGGGCCGCATTACTAGCTGTCCAGGGCCGCATGCAGCCCGTGGGCTGCAGGTTGGACATGCCTGGTTTAAGAGCTGTACAGGGTGAACAAACTGGGTTTGGCACTTTTCAAACATGTTGTGAAATCCTCTGGAATATACACAAATTAGTCTGTCTCCATAGCAGTATCTTCTAACTGCACACAGGATTTTAAAAAAGTTAACAGTACTGTCTCTGGCTCCCTCTCTTAAGATAGGTGTATGCCTTACCAACAGATCAGAAATGTGCACAACATAAACTGAGGCAAACGTGATTCTAAGGAGCAAGATGATATGGTCCAGTGGTTTTCAACCAGTGTGCCATGACACACTGGTGTGCGTGAGAACTGTTCAAGTGTGCTGTGAAATTTTGTCACCCCCGCCCCCCAGTAGCTCTTTGCTGTTATAGTGACCCAATGCTCCAGAGACAACCTCCAACTTTCTTAATGTAATGTAACGTTTCCAGTGGCTAGTGTGTTGCAAAATTTCATTCAAAATTGGCAAAGACATAGCATTCCATAAAATCACACAACTGTTTTAGTTTAAGAGCCATGATTCCCCTTTTGAAATAATGGCTCAGAATCATGCTGGTAAGCAAGTAAGGATGCTTATCAGAGAGATTACTTGGCCTGTTTTTCTTTCATTCACACTTGTCTTTCACAGGAACATCAACAGCGCTGAGGGCAAAGGCCATTTGGTTCTGGATTCTGGCAGTACACATAACAAAAGATAAGTCCATAAAAGTAGAAAGGGCAACTGGTCAAAGACCTTGGGAAATTATATTTCAGTGGCCAGAGATTTTATTCAGCTTACCTTCTCTTGTGTCTGGCACAGAGGACAGTTGCATTCAAAGCAGTACTGGCGTTTCAGATGCTTTTGACGCTCACTGCTGGGTATCAGTGATTCAATATAGCTGATAGTGAGCTATGTCCAACAAACAGAAAAACAGAACTGTTATACTTCTACATCAAGTCAGTATATAATTAGAGCTGGATGAAAAAATATACCAAAATATGTTCCTGTGACATAATCTGATTTCATATACGTGGATACTTCCCACTGAGAAAATCTAAATAATTTTTTTCATGTTAACACCACCAAATTCATTTCTTTTAGAACTTTTAATGATGAGAAATCTTTAATTTAACTTTTTCCCCCTGATTCTGAGATGAAAGTATGTGTTGCAGAACCTAAATTTCCTGTGGGATGGAAATTCCATTTTCTGACTAGTTCTAATCGTAAGGTGCAAGCCGTAATCTGGGACTCCAGCACCATTTAAGTGTCTAAAATATTTTGACTTCAGAATATCACTTGTATTTGAGAATATATAGGCTGTGTCTAGACTAGCCCCCAACTTCAAAGGGGGCAGGGTAACTAGGGTATTGGGAGATTGCTAATGAAGTTCTGGGGTGCATATGCAGCACTTCATTGGGCTAAATCTCCCCCACGGCAACTTGGAAGTGCCGGCTTGTGTGTAGCTGTGGGTCAGCCGCGGGTACTTCTGAGTGCCTTTGCTCCACAAAAGGCAGTAAAGGAACTTGGAAGTAGTGCAGGCACTTAGAAGAACCCACAGCCGACCCGCAGCTACACACAAGCCGGCACTTCCAAGTTGCCGCGGGGAAGATTTAGCCTTATGAAGTGCTGCATATGCACCCCAGAACTTCATTAGTAATCTCCCAATACCCTAGTTTCCCTGCCCCCCTTTGAAGCTGGGGGCTAATCTAGACATAGCCAAGCTGTAGCCCACCGGTGTCCAATATGCTCCGCGTTCGCCACAGGTGTTGAATGGGGCAGCAGAGTGCGGCGAAGTGCAGCTCAGAAGAGCTACACATCTGGGGTGCCTCCCTGGCCACTCCACACACACGTCCCAAGTGTGTGCCAGCAGTGGCAGAGGCAGCACCCGTGGGCCCCAGCTGCATTCTGGGGTGGCTTCTGTGAGCAGTCTGGAGGTGGGGGGTTTGCCTGGCATGGGGGCAATGCCTGGCTTGGGGGAATGCTACAGCTTGGTGCTGTAGCAATCCTTTATGTTCCTTTTGGACACCACTGCTCTAGCCTCTGCGTGTGTGCATGTGTACAAACCAGGGTAACTTTATTTCAAGCCTATCTTTTTATTTTCAATGTTCTGTAATACCAATCATTGGACTATGTAAGAGCTGTTTCATCGTTGCTGAAAAATACTAATAAGTCACCTATTTGGGCATGTTGAAAATATTGTCAAGTACTTAAAAGAGGAGACTCAACAAAGCTGACTGAAACCAAAAAATACTACTTACATTTCTGGCCCTTTAAAAATCTTTATGCAGGTAAATACCAATGAGTAGTGGTTAATTCCTTGTTAAATAAAAAGCAAAATACTTCCACTCAAGCCACAAGAAATTTGAAAGGGGCATGGCGTCATGATATGGAATCATGGCATTTATATAAGCTGTATATTTTAGAGACTTTTTCTGTTTGATCAATAACTCCTAGGGCCACCAAATTTGATATACAGCTTCCTCTTAACTTAAAGCAGCTGAAAGGCATGGTTGTGCCAGGAAAACAAGATGTGCATGGAATGGAACTGCTTCTCATTTAAAAAAGAAAAAAAAAGAGGGAATGACTAAATCAAGTACAATCCTTAAAATTAGCATAATTGTGTGAATGCTGAAACAGACTGAACCAACATGAGTTAGAAAAATAAGATGAACTTATCATAGGATTGTTTCTCAAAAAAACTTTGAGAAAATACCTAAACACAGAAAGCTTCGGAGTAGTACTCTGATTTGGCACTGTTAAATCAACGCTTAAGGTTCGAAAACTAGAAGAAACTACTGGAAACCAAAATGAGTACAGCCCTTTTATGTTAAATTGTAGTAAACAGCAAGAGTTTGTAAGGAGGAATAAAAAAAAATACATGATGGAATTCCCATTAAATAATGATAAATGTACTAAAAATTAAATGGAAACAAAATTAACAATCCCTTTTTCTAGAGAAATCGAAAATAAAATTAATGTTATAAAAATAGCTGTATTTCTCAAAAAAATACATTCATTTAAATAAAGCATGTACATTTTCCTTTCTCCAAAAACAAAAATTGAGTTAAGGACCAGATCCACACTGGGTTAATCTGCTAGCACGTTCTGGCTATGGTTATACTACTGCGCTCTGGCAACATAAGTCACTGTTGGGAGAGTTTTCCCAACAAAACTTCTGTTGACAGAGTGCGGCCACACACAAAAGCAAATCAGGAGAGCACTCAGCTCTGTCAACAAAGCAGCTGGAATGCTCGGCTGCTCTCTCGACAAAACCAGCAGCAGAGTTAGGCCTCAAAGCTTTGTGCAAAAGTGCTGGTGTTTAGTCCAGATACTGTTGGCAAAACGCATTTTGTGTGTGCATGCGCCACAAGTTTTGTTGACAAAACCAGGGTTTTGCTGGCAAAACTTGCTATTGTAACCGTAGCCTGCACTGCATAGGCATAAGCAAATAACACAGAGATTTTGTAGCAAAATAGCAATGCAGCTGTAGTTCATATCTGCCATCTGCCCCTTAGTCACACGTGTTGTGGATTACAGAATACCTGAAGACCATTCAAATCCTTGCAACAAGGGAAAACACTAAATAACAGCATTCAAACAGAAGTTAACAGGAAAAAAACATTTCCAATTTTTCACTCAAGCCTGGGAGGCCTATTGTCAGTTACTGAATTTTGCAAGTTAGTGGACAGAATGAGTAAACAAACAATTAACACACAAGCATAATCCCTACATTATGCTGTATTTGTTGTCACAATTACAATTTAGTATACCTATGCGAAAGAACATTTTTAAGGTTGCAAATCAAGCATCCTAAATTTCCATCAGGGTGGGGGGCCATGGCAGAGGTCACGTACTTAATGAGTGTATGAGAATGCAAACACCATATAGGGATTAAATTGGAATGTCCAAGCAAATTTTAGTCTCATATTTCTGAGTGCCTGACTGCAGTCTTGGCACAATGGAAATACAATGCACCAAGCGTAGACCTAGCATGAGATATTAGCCACTTGGAACTATAATGAAACTAGGAAGCAGATTGGGATTCTGAGCTGTCATTGAACAACAGATCAGATCAAGTATACCTTATGGGCACATTTCTCTACATTGATCTACTTGTAAGCCTCAGCCCTAACCCGGAGAATGTGGGACAGTGTATCAGCCTCTATTAAATAAAGGCCCAGAAGATTAAATATGAATTGCCTTCCCCACAATCTTGGTGAGAATTGGATTCGAATCACTGGATTTGATTCCCTCCCTATGATTTGAGGGTCAGGCTTTATCCATGATAAATAATTCATAAGAAGTGGACTTTAAAACCCCATACATTTTTGTGCAACTAAAAAGGCTCAGATCCAGCTACAAATGAATTCCATTGGAATGTTTCCATTGATTTCTGCTGGACCTGGACTGAGCCCTACATGAACAGCGGATAGTGTTATTGACAGATTGAATGTGAAAACGTAAATGTAATGTTCAAAAACACGACCAATCTCCCAGTGACTAAGTGTATGCTAATCATTTAATGATTTATACATAAAAACCTTTTATTAAAGCCTGTCTCTTACACTTGTTTTAATTTTGTTTCTGTTTGTTAGATGTAAGGCTCATTTAACATGTACATAAATATGAAATATTCATATTTATCAAATTCTGCTTTAATGATACTTTGTGTGCTGGGTGTACAGTATTAATTACACCATTCATTCATCTAACCAACGCTTTACTGCATCCAACTGCACCCAGTGGTCCTTTGAGGATCTGGGCCCCAGGGCCCATAATTTAATTTCTTTTAACTGCAGTGTAACAAATACCCATTAATGGCTGCTAGTACAGGTTGTACTTCCCTAGTTCAGCACCTCGGGACCCAACCAATCCTGAATCGGGGAATCTGCTGGGCTAAGAGAGGCCAACACTGGCCACTCTACTGCCATTGCCTGCCAGGCTCTGCTTTGGTGGCAGCAGAGGGGCTGGTACTGACCAAGCAGGGACCCGAGGGTGGGGAGGCACTCAGGGGAAGAGGAGCTGAGAAACTCTCCAGCTGCGGCCCAGGAGTGCTGTTCCATGGGAACACAATGAACCACAAAGCAGCAGAAGGGCCACCATTAACCCAGTGAGGGTGGGACACTTGGGGGAAGAGACAGGGTGGATGCAGCCGCCAGGCTTGCAGCCCTGTGGGAGTGCACCAAGCCCTGTGTCAGCAGGCTGTGCTCCTGGCCTCCAGCAAGGGGGCTCTGCAGCCTCATTGCCCTCTCCTCACTGCATCCCCCATCTCCCTGAGCTTGTGGTGCACTGGAAGCTGTGAGAGGGCAGGGAAGGGACTGCTGAGTGGGGGCCTGGCTCTTCCCCAGGAGTGCTCCAGCCCAGGCGTCTGGACCATAGAGGTTGAACCTGCTCTATACTGACAGGTTTTCATGGCTGAAAATCTGTGATCGTATTCATATTGGCTGTGTCTACACTGGAAAGTTCTGTCAACAGAAGGGGCCTCGAGGAAGTACTATTGACACAAGAGCCGTGTAGACACTTCTGTTGACAGAGGGGGCTTCTGGTTCCCTGGACAGCCCTATTTGCAGAGCTGACATTCTGCTTCCTGTCACCAGACGGCAGTGCAGCCTGGCAGCTCTCTGTCAACAGAGCAAGTTGCCTGTAGCAGCAATCTGTCAACAGAGGCTCCACTGAGATTTCTTTGTCGGCAGTAACTTCTGTTGACAGATGCTTCTAGTGTAGACATAGCCATTGTGGGCTGGACATAAGAATTTCTAAAGTGTAATTAGTACAACCAATCAACCAACCCAGTTGTGTATCAGAGCTGGTTTTCAACAGTAGGTCAGGCAAAATTACAATGAAAGCACTGCAACTACTTTAAAGTGGCTGTTTAAGACAGAGGAGCATTTGAGGCAGTGTTCAGAGCAAGTTTCTACGTCTTCTTAAAAAATAATGTTCCAGAAAATAAACTAATTTGATAGTCCACTTCATCCCTGTAGACGCCACTTCACTCTCCAAATAAATGATTTATATTTTCTAATCTCTTTCCCCCACACCCCATGGCTAGCTATTATTTTCTTTCTTTCAAACAATGAAATTAAAATGTAAGAAAAAATTACATAATGCTTAGGCCTGTCCTAAGGTAACAAAAACCAGGAAAATCAGTGCTAAGGCTGACATTATTGGAGGAGGTGGAGGAGGAGGAAGAGGAAGAAGGTACAATAATTAGATATAACTGACCAGAGGCTGCTATATCCTAAGTTATAATTAGAGAGACAGACTGAAATATCCATAGCCGAATTACATCATTTCCTTCTTCCTCTTATTAGACTCAATTATGCTCTGAAATCTGGTACAAATTACAGTCAAGAGAGCAGGAGATCCTCCATTTCCTACTTCAGCAGAAGGAGATCTTAAGTTGCTGCCAGACCTTGTTTGCTGTCTCTTCACTTCTGCTTCTTCCATGACACTGCTCTGCATAGGGCAGACCCTATTCTCAGCGGTGCTCGTAACAACACGAGCAGTTCAGTCAGTTTCACTGTGCTCCTAGCCACACCCAATGCGAAGCTGTATGCAGCAACAGCAAAGCGTAATGCAGGGAAAGGAGATGAGTGAAACAATAAGGAAGAAAGACCAGAGGGGAAAAATAAAGAGTTCCACTCAGACCAAAATCACAATGGAATGAAATACAAACTCGAAAGTTCATCCAAATGGTTCCATTTCCTCAAAAGATGCTTTTCTTCAAAATATGTATAATACATTGGATGGCTATATATGAAAGTAGATATCCAGGGCATAGGCCAGCCACTGTTTTCTTACTGCCATAGCGATTCAATTGATCAGCCTTGATAGAAAGGTACAGGCTGAATTGACCTGCTGGGATTTAAATCTCTGTTTTCAAGGAGTCTAGGAATTCCATAGCTGACATTTAAAACTCTAAGTGCTTGGCTACACAAATATTTAGTTTGCAGTAAGATGGGATGTGACTCTACCCCACAATTGTTTGTATACATCCTACTGACACACAGTAAGTGTTGGTAAATACACTTTGATCTATTCCTCTTTGAAAGGGGACCAGAACAAACTGCATTAATGGACTGGGCAGTTGGTGCACAGCAGGATAACACAGGGCCAATTCACTCCCTAGCTTCACACCAACTGAGGCCAGGTCTAGGCTAGGCATGAAAATCAATTGTAGATATGCAATTCTAGCTATGCCAATTGCAGTGATAGAATTGACTTATCTACAATTGACTTACTTAGACATACTCACAGAAGTAGGTCAACAGGAGAAATTCTTCCATCAACTTCCCTTACTCCTCGCAATACTGAGGAGTAAAGGGGTTGACTAATGACCCTGATAGTTCAATTTCAAGCATGCCTACTAAGTGCATGAAATCAACCCATGGAAGATCGACCCCGACTGGGTCGATCTTCCTCATAGTGAAGATATACCCTAAGTATGTGTCTTGACAAGCCCAAAGGGAAAAGGTTCTAGAATAAATATTGTAGAAATTGCTTGAAATAGTAAAATTCTGCATTTTGTACTGATTTTTAATGTTTAAATTAGAGCTATGATTAACTACAGTTAACTCATGTGATTAACTCAAAAATTAATCATAATTAAAATTAATCACTATTACTTGCTGTTTCGATCACAGTGTTAGGCAAAAAATTAAATTTGTTTGGATTTTTTCTATGTTTTCAAATATATTGACTTCATTTATAACACAAAATACAAAAGTATACAGGTCTCATTTTACTATATTTTTATTACAAATATTTTCACTGTGAAAACAATAATATTTTTCAGTTCACCTCATACAAGTATTGTAGTGCAATGTCTTTATCCTGCAACTCCTAAATGCGGGGGGGGAGGTTGTTTTGTTTTGTTACACAGCTGGACTCAAAACCAAAATACTGTAAAACTTTAGCACCTACAAATTCATTCAGTCCTATATCTAGTTCAGCAATTGCTCAGACAAAAAAGTTTGTTTATATTTATGGGAGATAATGCTGCCTTCTTATTTACAATGTCACTTGAAAGTGAAAACAGGCCTTCATTTGGCAGTTTTGTCAGCAGCATTGCAAAATATTTACATTGCCAATATGCTGAACATGTATATGCCCCTTCATGATTCAACCACTGTTCCAGAGGACATGCTTCCATGCTGACAATGCTCATTAAAAAAATGCATTAATTAAATTTGTGACTGAACTGCTTGGGGAGAATTGTATGTCTCCGGCTCTGTTTTAGCCACATTCTGTCATATATTTCATGATATACGAGTCTTGGATGATGACTAAGCATGTTGCGTGTTTTAAGAACACTTTTATTACCGATCTGACAAAACAAAAAGGAAGTATTGACGTAAGAGTTCTGAAGATAGCTACTGCACTTGAACCAATGTTTAAGAATCTCAAGTGTCTTTCAGAATCTGAGAGGGAGGGCACATGGCTCATGCTTTTAGAAGTCTTAAAAGAGCAAGATTCCTAGGCATAAACTACAGAGGCCAAGCCACCTAAAAAGAAAATCAATCTTCTGCTGGTGGCATTTGACTCAGACAATAGAAATGAACATGCATTGGCCTGCACCGTTTGGATCATTATGGAGCAGAACCCATCATCAGAATGAACACGTCCTTTGGGATGGTGGTTGTAGCATGAAAGGGAATAAGAATCTTCAGTTCATCTGGCATGAAAATATCCTGTGAATGCTTCTTTTCACTTTTAGGTGATATGTAAACAAGAAGTGGGTAGTACTCATCATCATCATCAATAACCGTGGGCTCAGCGCCCCCTTCTGTCTGATGCCTCTCTCACTATTTCTTTCCATCTTTCCCTGTCCAGTGCAGAGTGGCTTAGTTTCTGTAGACTAGCTCCGCACCAATCTACTCCATCATCTATCCATTTTCTGTGGGGTCTGCCTCTCCTATTCGAACCATCCATTATGCCAAATACTAGGGTCTTGATTTTTTGTTCGTCATTCATTCTGCAAATATGCCCAAATAGTTGTAGCTTCTGTTTTATAACTTTCTGCAGCAGGTTCTCTTTCGGCTGTATCTTCCTATATAATTCCTCATTGGTGACCTTCTCCAACCATCCTGTTCTCAGAACCTTTCTATAACAACTCCTTTCGAATGCCAATATTCTTTTCAAATCTTTTGTTATCATCCATGTCTCACAGCTGTACAACATGCGGCTGAATGCACACGTTTTCAAGATGCTCAGCTTCGTTCTTAAGCTAATTGCTTTGCTTTTCCAGATCTTATCCATCACCTTCAAACTTGGTCTTGCTCTTCTCTATTCTAGTCACTATTTCCTTCTTACATTCTAGAACATACATTATGTTGCTCCCCAGATATGTGAACTTCTCCACATTTTTAGTTCAATACCATCCACACTGATCTTCCTTCCTATTTCCTTATCTCCAAATACCATTGTTTTTGTTATATCAATGTTCATAATCAGTCCGTACCACTTCCCTTCTTCGTTTAACACCCACACCATTTTTGCTAGCTTCTCCTCACCTTCCTTAATGATAACTATATCATCCGCGAACCTCAGGTTGTTAATTCTTTTCCCACGCACAGATATCACTTCTACCTCTTCCTTGATCTCGTCCATCGCTCTCTCCACACGTGCGATGAAGATACTTGGCGATATTGGATCTCCTTGTCGCGTACCTCCACTTGTTTTAAACCAACTTCCCAACTCCCCACATGTGCTCACTGCTGCCTCTGCATTATCACTGATATCTTTCAACAACTGTATTAGTCAGCTATCCACTCTGTATGACTCCAACACCGCCCAAATCACTTTCTGATCTACACTGTCAAATGCCTTTTGAAAATTGACAAAGCAAGTGTATACACTTTTGTTCTTTCGTCAGGTTTTCTCCACTATCAGTCTTAGTGCCAATATCTCCTGTATGGTACTTCTATCTTTTCTGAACCTTGCTTGCCTGTCTGCTATATGTTCTTCTATCTGCGATCTTAATCTCTCAGTCAGCATCATCATCAGCACCTTACCTAGATGACTCATTAGGGCAATTGTTCTGTAGTTCTTGCACTCAAATGTACTTCCTTTCTTGGGTACTGTAACTAGCACAGATCTTGTCCATTCCTTAGGTGCCTTCCCTTCTTTACACGCTATATTACACAGGCGGTGTATTTCCTGAATCATGCTTTCTCCGCTGTATTTGATCATCCCTCCCATGATCTTCTCATTTCCAGGGCTCTTGTTGTTCTTTAGTTGTTTCACTGCTTTTTCTACTTCCTCCTTTGAAATATGGGTCTCGTTCTTGATGCTCCGTGGAGATATCTCTTTCAATTCTTCAATCAGTCTGTCTGAGACACTCGGGTCCAACTGTGCTTTGTATAGATCAGTGCAATATCTCGTCCATCACTGCACAATCTTCTCCCTGTTCATGAGCACTTCTTCATTCTCATCTTTGATCGCCATCTGCTTCGGTTGCCATTTCCTATTAATATTCCTAATTGTCTTATACACCTCCCTGGTCTTAAATTCGCAGTAATACCTCTCAATAACTTCACATTGCTCCTCTAACCATTCCTCCTTAACCTTTCTGGCTGCTTTTCTTACCTCATTGCATTTCATCCTACATTGTTGTTCTGTCATCTCAGAAACATCTCTTCTGATCTTCAACGCTCTTTTCTCTTGAACCAACTTCAGTGTCTTCTGGGTAATCCACTTCTTATTGATCTTTTCTTCTTCTGGAACAGTCTGCTCAACTGCCTCTTCTATAGTGATGACTCTTAATCTTCTCTTTGAGCTCTGTTCTGTATGCATTCCCTGTTTCCTCCTCACATAGCCTCGCCACATCTCTTCTTTTCTTAAACTGTGTCTTACATTTTCTTTTGAGTTTTATCTTGATGTTTGCAATCACTAGACTGTGGTCTGAGTCTATATCTGCTCCTTGGAAAGTTCGGCACTGCTGTACTGACGTTATCCATTCTCTTCTTATCAAAATCCTATCTATCATGTTCTTGGACTTCCCGTCATTCGATTGCCATGTCTACTTCCTACAGTCCTTTTGTTGGAATCTCTTGTTGCAAATCGCCATCTCATGCTCTGTAGCAAATTCACAGTTTCTCACCTCATTCATTTCTTTCTCCATATCCAAACCTTCCCATGACTCTATCCCAACCTTTATTATCTGTTCCAGCCTTCGCATTCCAATCTCCTCCAATGATCAACACATCTTCCTTCGGTATCTCCTCCATCATCTTTGTCAAGTCTTTATAAAATAGCTCAATCTCTTCCTCCATACTGTCCGACGTGGTTGCATACACCCAAATGACTGAGATGTTGAATGGTTTTGCTTTGAATCGCGTGACCATCAATCTTGCACTCACCAGTTTGTATCCTAATAATGCTCTTCTAGCTGTTTTGCTAAGAAGGAATCCAACTCCTGCTTCATGCTTCGTTTCTTTTCCTGCCCAAATGACTTCACAACAAAAAATCATGGGAGAAAGGAGAGATTCCAGAAGACCGGAAAAGTGCAAATATAGTGCCCATCTTTTAAAAGGGGAATAAGAATAATGCAGGAAACTATAGGCCAGTCAGCTTAACTTCAGCGCCAGGAATGATAATGGAGCAGGTAATTAAAGGAATCATCTTCAAGCACTTGGAAGGTGGTAAGGTGATAGGGAACAGCCAGCATGGATTTGTAAAGAACAAATCATGTGAAACCAATCTGATAGCTTTCTTTGATAGGATAACGAGACTTGTGGATAGGGAAGAAGTGGTAGATGTGGTATATCTAGACTTTAGTAAAGCATTTGATAAGGTCTCGCATGATATTCTTATTAAAAAACTAGGCAAATACAAATTAGATGAGGCTACTATAAGGTGGGTGCATAACTGGCTGGATAACCGTACCCAGAGAGTAGTTGTGAATGGTTCTCAATCCTGCTGGAAAAGCATAACAAGTGGGGTTCCGCAGGGGTCTGTGTTAGGACTGGTTTTGTTCAATATCTTCATGAACGATTTAGATATTGGCATAGAAAGTACGCTTATTAAGTTTGCAGATGATACCAAGCTGGGAGGGGTTGCAACTGCTTTGGAGGACAGGGTCATAATTCAAAATGATCTGGATAAATTAGAGAAATGGTCTGAGGTAAACAGGATGAAGTTTAATAAGCACAAATGCAAAGTGCTCCACTTAGGAAGGAGCAATCAGTTTCTCACATACAGAATGGGGACAGACTGTCTAGGAATGACTACAGCAGAAAGGGATCTAGGGGTTATAGTGGACCACAAGCTAAATATGAGTCAACAGTGTGATTGTGTTGCAAAAAAATCAAACATGATTCTGGAAGGCATTAACAGGTGTGTTGTGAACAAGACACGAGAAGTCATTCTTCCGCTCTACTCCGCGCTGGTTAGGCCTCAATTGGAGTATTGTGTCCAGTTCTGGGCACCACAGTTCAAGAAACATGTGGAGAAATTAGAGAGGGTCCAGAAAAGAGTCACAAGAATGATTAAAGGTCTAGAGAATGTGACCTATGAAGAAAGGCTGAAAGAATTGAGCTTGCTCAGTTTGGAAAAGAGAAGATTGAGGGGAGACATGATAGCGGTTTTCAGGTATCTAAAAGGGCGTCATAAGGAGGGAGAGAGAAAACTTGTTCTTCTTGGCCTCTGAGGATAGAACAAGAGGCAATGGGCTTAAACTGCAGCAAGAGAAGTTTAGGTTGGACACGAGGAAAAAGTTCCTAACTGTCAGGGTGGTCAAACAGTGGAATAAATTGCCAAGGGAGGTTGTGGAATCTCCATTACTGGAAATATTTAAGAACAGGTTAGATAGATGTCTGTCAGGGATGGTTTAGACAGTACTTGGTCCTGCCATTGGGGCACGGGGCTGGAATCGATGGCCTGTCAAGGTGCCTTCCAGTCCTAGTATTCTGTGATACCTCTCCTGATCCCGTCCAACGCATCTCTGCCAGTCCAAGTATATCACATCAATGTCTCTCCATTTCCTTCCAAAGCAGCTCTAATTTTCCAGTTGCCCACAGTGTTCAGACGTTCCATGTTCCAATGGACAGCATACGTGTTAGGTGTAATTTTCTTTTGGTAGCCATCTTATCGACACGACCCCGATCGCTCAATTGGTATCACGGACGTTGTTTATCTGGGTGACATCTGAGCCGGCATCTTTTAACATTTGGTTATACTGGCATCAGATTTCATTCGCATTGTTGTTTGACAGTCAGCGCATCGACACACATCTGACCAACCTTCCTCCTTCACCCAGGCTTGATACTGGCATGGAGCTCTCAGTGGCTTCATGACAGAGTTGGGCAGCACTACCTACTGCAAATGTAAACACACATTTTGGCTGAGTGATTGACTGAGCAAGAAGTAGGACTGAGTGGACTGTTAAAGTGTCACATCATTTTATATGTGACTACACTTTTTGTACTGAACTCTAAATTTGTAAGTTCAGCTTTCGTGATAAAGAGGCTGCACTACAGCACTTGTAATGGGAGAACTGAAAAACACAATTTATTTTGGTTTTTTTACTATGCAAATATGTGTAATAAAAAGAGCACTGTACACTTCGTTTTCTGTATTGTAATAAAAAACAACATATTGGTATTTATTATTTTTCAACAGTGCAATTTATCACATGATTAAAAATTAACTGCAATAAATTTATTTAATTGCCTGACAGCCTTGCTTTAAACATTTAGGGTGCGTCTACACTTGCATTCCTCTCTCAAAAGAGATATGCAAACGAAGTATAAATTTGCATAGCGGGACCCTCATTTGCATATTCTAATATCAAAAGAGCTCCTTTTGAAAGAAGAACGCCAGTGTAGACACTGCTCTTTCAAAAATAAATTCTATCTTCGAAAGAATCCTTCTTCCTTTTATTTCTTCTTTCGAAAGGAGCTCTTTTGGTATAATATGCAAATGAGGCACACACTATGCAAATTTATACCTCATTTGCATTTTCAATTTACCTCATTTGCATACCCCTTTCAAAAGAGGAATGCAAGTGTAGATGCACCCTTATTGCTTTATTCATTTTCTCTGTATTTCTGTTACCTTGGCCAGATGTTACAATACAGCATTGCCGCTGATGATATCAATCCCCCATTACACTGACTGAAAAACTTCACCACCATGAGACACATAGTACTTAAACAGATGCACTGAGGGTAATACAATGTCTGTGTAGACAACTCATTACTTACATCACACGTCAGCACTGCACTGAGCTCTGAGCTGGGCACTCAGTTGCTTGGCAACAAAAGCCTGGGCTCTTCCACTAGTTCGGAGCTGCATGCTCAAGCTCTCAGTCCCCACACTGCTTCCCTTAAGTTGGTATACATGCTCCTGGTTAGGATGCCAACACCAGCAGAAGACAGCAGTATAGACATGAAATACCACAGTAATTACTGCAGTGGCAGTATGTCAATCTAACACCGGCTGACTTAACTGTGTGGTGTAGAGAAGGACTAGACGTACAAGTTATGCCAGTATAGAAATGGGAGCTGCCCCTCAGACTCAATGAAGTGTGGCCCAGTAAGAACATGTAGGAACATAAAGTATTTGTGCATTGATTCCATGGAATTTCACAAGTGTAAAACTGATGTACCTCAGATCAAGGCCCACCATGGATTGTTTGATTTCCTAAACATAACAAGCAAATTCTCAATGTTACTAAATATTGCAATTTTATTATGCAACTTGTAAAATTTATTTTTTCCTAAGGCCCCAGCAATTAGAAACAGTAGATTATATGAGAATTTTAGCCTCCAATCTAAAACAAGAAAGATTTCCGCATATGCGGCTGTGGAGAAAAGCTTGTAAATCTGAATCCTTAATTGCTCAAAACCCAGCAGGCAAAGAAAAATATGTCAATATTTATTTCTATTTTTAAGTCTGAAGATTTCAAACCAATCACTTGAGTGGTTGGGTGACCAGACTCATGGTTTTTGAATTTTAGGGACTATCAATATTAAATTCTCCATAAACAGACCTATTTATTCCCAGGATTTTTGCATGTGATATTAAGAATGATTAGATTTTCATCAAATCCAAAGCCACCTCAAACTGGGAAATCTCTCTTTACCGGGACTTGTGCAAACACTTTTTTTCCTGTTTTGACCTGCCTAGTTACACAGCTCCTGAGATTCACTTTTGTTCTGAGGTTTGAATGAACTCCAAAGCTCAAAACATAATTAAATCAGAGCCAGTAATCACAACATGATTTCACTTCAAAAATACATAAACCAATAAATTCCCAGGGTATGAGAAAATAAAGCCACCAAACAACTCCAGTTTGCTCAAAATTGGCAGGAAAGAAGAAAGATGCACCATTTTCAGATGAACCACATCTATTTACTGATCAATATATTCCAATGTAAACAATAAGCATTTAGGAACCCAGTCTAGGCCTGATTCTGATCTCACTTATACCTGCTACACTAGGACTACAATGACCTTCCCACTTTATATTATACTGAGACGAGATGAGTGTCTAATATTGGTGACTTAACCTCTCTGGCTATGTCTGTACAGCTTCAGAGAGGTCGTGTCTACATACATCCCTATCTTTCGTAAGGGGCATGTTAATGAGGCACTTTGGAACAGCTTAATGAGGTGCTGATATGCATATTCTGTGCTTCGTTAGCATAATGGCAGCCAGTCATACTTCGAAAGTGCTGCTTGCAAAATGCAGACTGGCTGTATAGACACGGGTGCTTTGAAATAAGTGCCACACTTTGAGTTCCCCATATTCCCAATTTGTTTTAAGGGAATTTCGAAGTGTGGGGTTTATTTTGAAGCGTCCCTGTGTATACAGCCAGTCTGCATTTTGAAAGAAGCACTTTCAAAGCACGACTGGCCACCATTATGCTAATGAAACACTGAATATGCACGTCAGCTCATCATTAACCTAAGCTGAAGTGCCTCATTAACATGCCCCTTCTGAAAGGGAGAAGCATGGGTAGACACAGACAGAGAAGGAGCCTCCAGCATGGGTTGACTGACTCAGACTAGCTGGGCTCAAATGAAAATAGCTCTGTACACACTGCTCTGATATTTGGGGTTGGGCTGGCACTTGGGCTCTGAGGCCCACCCATAGGCTTCCAAGGCCAATCACCACACTGAACTGAGACATCCACATTCCTAGTTTTAGCATCCTTGCCTAAGTCCCACTAGCACAAATTTGCCAATCCAGGCTGTTGATTTACCTTATGTCTCCATTTCCTCACTAGTAAAAGTAATTCAACTGATGGCTGTGAATTGCTTTAAGAGCCTCATTTGAAAGGTGCTATCGCTGCTTATTTTTATTTCTCATTGATCTAATGAAAACACCTAAATTCTCATGCTTTATATTGCCCTGAACAGTCCCAGCAAAGGGCCTGGAATTCTCATCGAGTTTGGTACTGTATGGAGAACTACACAATAGCGCTCTTTTTCTGCCCTGCCTTTGAGAAGCTACTGTGACTCTATTTTTCACTGTAACTGATTAGTCAGACTTTCATTTATCGTTATCTAAGATGCCGCATTCTGCATGTAAATGGCTTTCTAATCCTCAGAACAGTTGGATGTTTCTTAGTGCTGCATGACTTGAAACAGTGTCTCATATATTAACCCAAATCCATTTTGGAAGCAGTTTTTTTAATACAGGTCCAGGTCCAGATTCTGCCCGGACTCACATGTGGTACTGCCCCATTGGATGAGACCCTGAGCGTACTTATATCACACACCCGCAATATTAGTTGCTTTTCCTCTATCCTACACCATCCCCGCTCTTCAGGGTAG
Source organism: Carettochelys insculpta (assembly GCF_033958435.1). NCBI lineage: Eukaryota > Metazoa > Chordata > Testudines > Carettochelyidae > Carettochelys > Carettochelys insculpta. The sequence continues at coordinate 66,452,181 of NC_134139.1, read as the reverse complement.
ATTTTTGAAAGAGCTCACCTACCACACAAGCACTAAAACTACAGAACTTAAGAACAGCCGTACAGGGTCAGACTGACAGCCCATCTCGTTCAGTCTAGTCTTTGGGCAGTGATCAAGGGGGAATTTATCAAGTGATCTGACCCGTCATCCAGTCCCAGCATCTGGCAGTCAGAGGCTTACGGACACTCAGGCCGTTTCTATACATGCTAATACAGGGAGCAAAAGATGCTAATGAGGCATGGATGCAAATTCCCTGTGCCTCATTAGCATAACGTCACATGATTTGGAGTCCGGAAGACCAGTCTTCCGGACTCCAAATCATGTGACGTTATGCTAATGAGGCACAGGGAATTTGCATCCATGCCTCATTAGCATCTTTTGCTCCCTGTATTAGCATGCCACTTTCAAAGGCAGTGGCCTTTGTAGAAACGGCCTCAGAGCATAGGGTAGCCTTTCCGAGAATCTTGGCTAATAGTAATTGATGGGCCTATTCTGAATGAATTTATCCAATTCTTCTCTGAACCCAGTGACAGTTTTGACCTTCAAAACATTCCCAGCAACAAGTTCCATAGGGTGACTGTATGGTGTGTCCAGGAGTGCTTCCTTTTGTTTATTTCAGACCTGTTGCCAAATAGTTTCACTGGGTGACCCATAATTCTTATGTTACGTGACAGGGTAAATAACACTTCTTTATTCCCTTTCTCCACACCATTCATGATTTTATAAACCTTTATCATATCCTCCTTTAATTGTCTCTTTTCCAAGCTGAACAGTCCCAGTCTTTTCACTTTCTTAACAGATGGCAGCTGTTCCATACCCTTCCATCATTTTTATTACTCTTTGCTGTAATTTTTCCATTTCTAATGTCCTTTTACGTGATACAGCAACCAGAACTGCACACTGTATTCAGGCTATGGCTGTACCATGGATTTTGTGATATCTCTTAGTAACTCTTTGCAGTCTGCATTGTACTTAACTACCCTGAGCAATTTTATATCCTCAGAAGCTTCACTTGTTTACATCTTGTAAATCTCACTTGTTTATACCATGTTTCTAATCGTTAATGAATATGTTGAACAGCAGTTGTCCCAGTTCCGATCCCTATTTACCTCTCTCTAATCTGAAATATATATGGTTTCTAGTGACAGAGAGAGAACCATGCTAGTCTATATACTATCAAAACAAAAAAGCAGCCCAGTAGCACTATAAAGACTAAAAATATAATTTATTAGGTGATGGGCTTTCGTGGGACAGACCCACTTCTTACATGGTTTCTGTATTTTAACCAGTTACTGGTTTATGAAAGGACTGTTCCTCTTATTCCATGACTGCTTAGTTTCCTCAACAGCCTTTGGGGAAGTACCTTGTCAAAAGATTTTCTGAAAGTCAAAGTACACTGTATTTACAGGATCAGCTTGTAATTGCCAGAATCGTCTCTTGATCAAGAACTGAAAAGAGCCCAACATACTGACAGATGATGATCTGCTTTGAAAATCTGTTTATTTTTATTTCAGCACCTAAATGAAAGCTGAGTATTTTTTAATATCTGCCCCCTCGTGTGTGAGTTGCATTCATTTTTAAGCTCTTGCGGCAGCCAAAGTCACTACAAATTTCATCTATTTTCTGAGCTGCGTACAGCCAACTACTACTAAACACCATACTTAACTCACCACTGATTTTGGGTCAAATATTCCATGAGGGGTGCGCTTGCTAACATCAAGTCTAAATTTGGAGCATAGCTTCTTAGGTCAAAGTCATAGGAGAGTTAATGCCATGATCTTGGAAATCAGAATTCTATTCATGTTCTTATACTAGGCCCATCATTGTGACATATGAAGCATCTTTCATGCCTTTGTAAAAACTGATTCTGTCAAAAGTAATGTTTGGTGAAATTCAATTGGAAAAAAAATCCAAATATGGAGGAAAAATGAAGCAACTATAGAGTTTAAGACTGATTTTTGCATACTGTGTAGATCTTATTAAAGTTTATTCCACTCTTTTTTTAATGAATAACTCACTTCTGTAATTTAGAAAGAAGTGAGAAGGATAAAATCTGCCATGAAGCCTCTATGAGCTCCATGAGAGTCCCAAGCCTAGAAGATGGAGGAGGGTTGGTCAGATGAATGTTGATGCACTGACCGTCAAACAACAATATGAATGAAATCTACTGCAACTCTAACTAAATTATAAAAGAGTGCAAGAATGATGGTAGTGAGATTTGAAGCAAAACCATTCAACATCTCAATCATTCAGGTGTATGCACCCACTTCGGACAGTATGGAGGAAGAGATTGGGCTATTCTATAAAGACTTGACAAAGACGGTGGAGGAGCTACCAAAGAAAGATGTGTTGATCATCACAAGAGATTAGAATGTGAAGGTTGGAACAGATAACAAAGGTTGGGAGAGAGTTGTGGGAAGGTTTGGAAATGGAGAAAGAAACAAACGAGATGAGAAACTACCAGAGATTTCTACAGAGCATGAGATAGTGATCTGCTACACGAAATTCCAGCAAAAGCACTGGAAGAAGTGGACATGGTGATCAAACGACAGGAAGTCCAAGAACATGATAAATATGATTTTGATAAGAAGAAGATGGATAACATCAGTACAGCAGTGCCAAACTTTCCAAGGAGCGGATATAGACTCTAGACCACAGTCTGGTGACTGCAAACATCAAGATAAAGCTCAAAAGAAAGTGTAAGAGAGTTTAAGAAAAGAAGAGACATGGTGAAGCTATCTGAGGAAGAAACAGGGAATGCATACAGAGCAGCGCTCGAAGAGAAGATTAAGAACATCACCACAGAGAAAGACCAAGATAAGAGAGTTGCAGGAATAGCCACCACTAAAGAGGCAATTGAGCAGAGTGTTCCAGAAGAAGAGAAGATCAACAAAAAATGGATTACTCAGAAGACACTCAAGTTGGTTTAAGAGAAGAGAGCGTTGAAGATCAGAAGAGATGTTTCTGAGTTGGCAGAACAGCAATATAGGGTGAAATGCCATGAGGTAAGAAGAGCAGCCAGAAAGGATAAGGAGAAATGGTTAGAGGAGCAATGTGAAGTTACTGAGAGGTATTACAGTGAATGTAAGACCAGGGAGGTGTATAAGACAATTAGGAATATTAATAGGAAATGGAGACCAAAGCAGATGGCAATCAAAGATGAAAATGAAGAAGTGCTCATGAACAGGGAGAAGATTGTGCAGTGATGGACGAGATATTGCACCAATCTATACAAAGCACAGTTGGAACTGAGTGTCTCAGAGAGACTGATTGAGGAACTGAAAAAGATACCTCCACTGAGCATTGAGAGCGAGACCCATATTTCGAAGGAGGAAGTAGAAAAAGCAGTGAAACGACTAAACAACAACAAGGGCTCTGGAAATGATAAGGTCCTGGGAGAGATGATCAAATATGGTGAATAAAGCATGATTCAGGAAATATACCGACTGGCTACGTCCACACTAGCACACTTTGTCGAAGTAGGGACTGTGTAGTCGTTGCGCATCCCGCAACGTCGAAATTGCGGGGTCCTCCATGACGGCCATCAGCTGAGGGGTTGAGAGACGCTCTCTCCAGCCCTTCAGCTCAATGGTGGCCACGTGGAGCGGCCCCTTAAAGGTCCCCTCCCCCTCCCTTCCCATGCAGGAAGCTGAGGGAACGTGCACGTCCCTCAGCCACCCAGAACAGGGCCAGCACCTGCCATGGCTGCCCGGCAGCCCCCCCCAGCGCCCCCAGGGGACCCCCCCCAAGGGGAGACAGGGCAGCCAGCCCTGCCAGGCGGGCAGCCAGGCTGGCAAGCGGCAGCGGGGCCCCTCCTGGACGGAGGCCGAGCTGCGGGACCTGCTGGGGCTCTGGAGCGAGGAGGAGGTGCTCCAGGTAATGGGGAGCAAGAGGCGGAACGCGGATGCGTTCGCTCGGCTGGCCGATGGCCTGGCTGCCCGCGGTCACCCTGCCCGCACTCCTGATCACGTCAGGAGTAAGGTCAAGGAGCTGCGGCAGGGTTACTCCCGGGCCCGGGATGCGGCCGGCCGATCTGGGGCCGCCCCCATCACTTGCCCCTTTTACAGGGAGCTCAGGGACATCCTGGGCCCCCGGCACACCTCCTCCCCTCCGGCCACCCTTGATACTTTGGCCGATGAGCCCCAGCAGGCCCTGCAGCCGGAGTCCGCCCCAGAGGCAAGCCGCGCACCCCGGGGGCCCCCCCCGGAGGCCACCCCCGGGACATCGCAGCAGGAGGAGGAGGAGGAGGGGAGCTCCTCCTCTGCAGAATCCGGGCTGCAGATCCTCCTCCTGCCATCCCAGAGCAGCAGCCAGGCCTCCGCCCCCCGGGGATCTCCGGACCGTGGGAGTGGACCGACAGGTATGTACCCCCCTCTGGTGTACACCCCTGGGCTTGAGGGGCGGGGGGGTAATAGATATGTGTCCAGGGCCCCCCACATGCTCACATGGCCATGGCCGCAAGGACAGCAGGGCCATCCCTCACAGCAGTGCATCAGCCCCTGCCCCCCCCCACCCTGCACGACAGTGCCATACCCCATCCCCGGGGCAGGGGGGAGCGGAACCTCAAGGGGCCCCCGGGAGGAGGGGGTGGGACACCCCGCAGCAGCAGCAGCAGCAGCATGTGGTGGAGTGGGGGGAGTGCAAAAGGGAGACTCAGGCTAGATATGAGCAACAAGAGCCGAATAGCTCCCAGGGGCAAAGGATGATCCTGGGGCTACAGCTGGCAGGTGACACCTCTGCCCTGAACAAAGAGGAGGGAGGAGTTGAGCTGGCTTGGAATTGTGGGGGGAGGGCAGGGGCCACAGGTAGAGGCTAGGGGAAGGGAGAGCTGGAAGGCAGCCAGCCTGAGGAGGGGGAAAGCTGCATCCCAGAGGGGTACCCTTTGGGGTCTTCTCCCCAGGACGGGTTGGAAGGACTGTCTCTTCTGATAGCTGGTGCTGTCACTCCTGGGAGAAACTGGGCATCTGTGGCCTAAGAAACCTCTCCTGTCAGACCCTGCGGAGTGAAGTGAGAGTCGCTCCCACCAGGGGACGGGGTGCAGTGCAGGGGGACCCCTGAACCCCATCCATCACAGCAGCATCTCCCAGGGACGGGGATGGGGAACCTGCAGCACAGGGCTGGGGGGACAAAGGTCACGGCTCAGGGCCCACACTAACGCCTGTCTCCATTCTTCTTCCCACCCTCCTCTCCTGTGTCCCGCACCTGCACCATCAGAAGGACCGGAAGAGAGCGCCGGCGAGGCATCAGTGGTCCCATCGCGAGGCATCGCTCCAGGCAAGCCCCTCGGCCGAGGACCGACCGCCCCATGGCGGGCTAGACGGCGGACCCCGCGCCACCACCAGCCGACGGCGACGGACCCCCAGCTGCTGGCCATCCACTGTCGGCAGCTGGAGGTCGTGGAGCAGCACCAGCAGCTGCAGGAGCAGGCGCTGGCCTGGCGCCAAGAGGCATGGGGGGCCTACATGGAGACTTTCAACCGCCTGGTGGACTACCTGGCCCCCCATGCCGCGCCGGCCGCCGCAGCGCCCGACGTGCCTGCTCTACCCGCCGCAGCACCAGCTGCTCCGCACATCGCCGTCCCGTCCGCCGTCGCCCCGCCACCCACCGGCGAGGGCCGGAGCGCCGAGGGACCCCTGGAGCCAGCTGAGACTCGCCGGGCATATCTTCTGGTCCGCCCCGCCCCCAGCCAGCCCCGGACAGGGCTGCAGCCACGGCGGGGCTCCCGGCCGCCCACACCCAGTGCCGGACTTTAGGGGCGAGGGGCCCGGGACGTGGCCCCCCCCCTTGTATATAGTTGGGACTTATTATTTTGTGCCCCCCGTTTGCCCCGTCCCCCCCATGTAAATAGTTCTCCCCTTTATCCTCCCTGGTTTTCTTTTTATTACTGAGCACACTTTTTTCTTACTATTGTTTTATTTGTACATATTACTTTGGTTCCACACATGTTGCATATAGTTTGTTCTTGTTTTATATTTATAGTTAAAAAAAAAGTTCTAAAAGAAAAAGCAGTTTAAGTTCAGCCATAAGTGCATGCTGTCATTTGTCCAGGAAAAGTGGGAGGGGGGTGCGGTTGGGTGCTCCATGATGTGGGCGTTGGGGCAGGGAGTGTGGTGGAGGAAGGGGTGGGCAGTGGGGGGCCTGGCAGAGTTCACCCCGCGGCCTCATCATCGAAGTGGGCCCGCAGGGCCTCCCGGACCCCGGTCCCTTCGGGGTCCACCTGCCGACTGGGGGCAGCAGGTGGCTGCACGTCGGCCCTGCCGGCCTCCACAGCCCAGCCCTGGAAAAAGGCCTCCCCTTTGCTCTCCACCAAATTGTGCAGGGCGCAGCAGGCACCCACAATCAGGGGGATGTTGTTGGGGCCCGCATCCAGGCGGGACAGGAGACATCTCCAGCGTCCCTTCAGGCAGCCAAATGAGCGCTCCACCACCTGGCGCACGTGGTTCAGGCGCTGGTTGAAGAGCTCCTGGCTAGCGGAGAGATGGCCCGTGTACGGGTGCATGAGCCAGGGCCGGAGCGGGTATGCCGCATCTGCGATGATGCAGAGGGGCATGGTGGTGTCCCCCACAGGGATCTCCTGCTGGGGGATGTAGGTCCCCACCTCCAGCCGGCGGCACAGGCCCGAGTTCCCGAAAACCCGGGCGTCGTGGGTGCTGCCAGGCCAGCCCACATAAATGTCCTGGAAACAGCCCCAGCTGTCCACCAAGGCCTGGAGGACCACAGAATGGTAGCCCTTGCGATTCATGTAGCGTCCTCCACTGTGATGCGGGGTGCGGATGGGGATGTGAGTCCCATCCAGAGCCCCGAAGCAATTGGGGAAGCCCAGGGTGGCAAAGGCCGCGATGGTGGAATCTGGGCCCCCCAGCCTCACGAGCCTGTGCAGGAGCATGGCATTGATGGCACGCACAACCTGCAGGGAAAGCACATGGGACAGCACCAATGAGGGGTGAGCAGGGTGTGCATGGCCCAGCCCTGCCCTCCCCCGCCCTCCCCTCCCCTCCTCTGCCCTGCCCTGCCCTCCCCTCCTCTGCCCTCCCCCGCCCTCCTCTGCCCTGCCCTGGCCTCCCCTCCCCTCCCCTGCCCTGCCCTACTCTGCCCAGGCCCCACTCCCCTGCCCTGCCCTCCCCCCGTGGGTTCTCTTACCTCCATGAGGACAGCCCCGACGGTGGCCTTGCCAACACCAAACTGCTGCCCCGCGGATCGGTAGCTGTCGGGAGTGGCCAGCTTCCAGACAGCGATGCCGACCCATTTCTCCACTGTGAGGGCACGCCGCATGGCGGTGTCCTGGTGCCTGAGTGCGGGGGTGAGCCACTGGCACAGCTCCATAAATGTCTGCCGGCTCATCCTCAAGTTCCTGAGCCAGCGGTCGTCGTCCCACTCCCCAAGCACCAGCCACTCCCACCAGTCGGTGCTGGTGGGGTAGCTCCACAGCCGCCGGCGTGTGAGGCGGGGGTGGGGGCGGGGTGCTGCAGGGTTGGGGGTTGAGCCCTGCTGCCCTGGGGGCAGCTCCTCCTCCGGTGTAGCAAGGAGGTGCTCAGCTGCCTCCCGCATGGCATGGAGCAGGGCAAGCCCTGCTCCTGCCAGGAGGGCTGGGTGGACCTCTGGCTGCTGCTGCTGCTGGGGGTCCATGCCTGCGTCGCCCGGGGTATGTGTGCCTATGGCTCCTCAGACCGCGTGCTGTGCAGGCTGAGTGTGTCTGGGAGGGGCCCTTTAAGGGAGCGGCTAGCTGTTGCCCCGGAAGCGCTAGTCCGCCCTGTGACCCTGTCTGCAGCTGTGCCTGGCATCCCTATTTCGATGTGTGCTACTTTGGCGTGTAGACGTGCCCTCGCTGCGCCTATTTCGATGTTGGGCTGCGCAATGTCGAAGTTGAACATCGACGTTGCCAGCCCTGGAGGACGTGTAGACGTTATTCATCGAAGTAGCCTATTTCGATGTCGCTACATCGAAATAAGCTATTTCGATGTAGGCTTCACGTGTAGACGTAGCCATTGTGACCTCAAAGAGATTATTCATGTACATAAAGTTATGCACATGCATTAGTCTGTGCAGGACAATGGCCATACTCAGCAAATTCAGTGCTAAGTCAGTGTGATATTTGTTTACTCAGAAATATTTCAGACATCACAACCGTTTTTAAAAACTGTAGAAATGCCAACTAAAAAACCCAGTTGCAAATTCCTGAGATCAAAACACATAAATCACTCTGAAAGGAATTCCTCGAAGTCATTTTTAATGAAATCGACAAGCAAACAAATCCTATCTTGTTACTTTCACTCCCAACTAAATGTTTATTGCTACAGTATGGTGGCAGCCTGACAAACTCTTATTGTTGTGATGACTTAGTGAGTGCTGCAATCAGCCCAGAAATATCCTGCATTTCCATCAGGGTAAAGGCGTTCAGATACAAACTAAATTAAGTGCCTACAGGAGAAATGGTGGAACAGGAATTTACAAAGGTTGTTTGTGATTTATGAGACATAATGATTATGAGGCCAGACCAGTGTGAAGAAACGATTCTATTTATCTTCTCCCTGCTAGCTATGTGATAGAAACTAACATCAATATATCACCAAAATATTAAACTGGTGGCCCTGCAGTCTGTCATTTGTTCAGGGAGATGCCACTGCTGCAGGTATCAGCAACAGAAGGGAGAACAAGTTAAATACCTCTTCACCAATCTGGATCTCCCGAACTGAACGAAGTAGAAGTTCGCGTCCCTCAAAAACGATCACACAGTTTGGGTCACAGCTGTGGTTCAGGAGTGACATACTGGATAGGGATCGGGGCACGAGAGGAGGAGGGGAGAGAGAGAAACAGAGAACATTAGACAGAAGGAACCTCTGGAATTATTTAACAGGGGTGACTGAGTTACATTGAATGCACCAGGCAATCAGATTATCAAACAAAAAAAATCCCCAGTAACCAACGGCGGTTAGTTAGGTGAAGAAAATGAAGTTTAGAAGATTTATATTCATTAATAATAGGAGTTGCACCTCAAGCTTTCCCCTTGACTTGCACATGTGATCATTTCTCCTTCCTGCTGTTCTGCATGGAAAGAGCTGAGTTTTCTGCCTCCCTGTGAGGGTTCTGTGTGAGGGCAAAGTGAGAGCATGGGCCAGGGCAGAGTATCTAGGCTAGAGACAAGGGAATGGTTCCCCTACCATACAGAATTCAGGGTAGAAATGGACTACAACCTGGAAACGGTCAGTTCTGCATGTGGTACTGAAGGCATCAGGGACGCACCACTTTCCTTTGGATACACTGGCCTCTAGAGGCTCCATAGGATTTGTGAGGTGGCACTGCAGCCCGTCCCATGGTATGTGGGACAGGGGAGCACACACACGCCTTCCAATGGAAAAATCTGGGAGGAAACGCTCACTGAAGTTTCTCACCTGAGAAACCCTCTAATGGTGGAGATTGTCTACAGGATTTGTTTATGTTTTGCATTTCCATGTGGCAATGTCTTAGCATTGGGTGTAACTATATCAGGACACCCTCAACTGCGCAGCACCCAGGGCAGAAGCTTGCCCTGTCATGTTGATGGTCTACACAGATTTCCAATATCATCAGGCTGAGATAGGATTTTGGCTCCCATCCCTTCTACCCATACTGCACAAATAAGTAAATGCAACTCAGCACATGTCCCCTTCTAGCAGTTAGTTGGTATACAAAAGTTTATGCCATTGCCTTTGAGGGAATGGGGCTAGGCTGTTAGCTCAAGCAACAAGCCCATGATTTAGACCCAGAAAGTTTGTAGTTCAATCCCTGTAGAAAGCTCAGGTAAGATATATAGTACATTGAGTACCACGGATAACTTCCTTTTTTATTCTAATAGAGGAAATGGAACGTGACCTCTTCAGGAAAGAAGCTGACACACCGACTGCTAGAACCTGCATGGTCACTAGTTATTAAAAACACCTCTTGCCCCATTGCCTTAATTTTCTGGAGGATGTTGTGAATGAGAGGGTGTGGATAAAATACATTCGGTAGATCTCCAGTCCCACCGACATAGACGAGACATCAGTAGGGAGGAGCAGCTGTGTGACGTGGAGCCCTTCAGAGACAGCCCCTCCAAAGCTGTAGGTGAAAAGGAGCAAGGAGAGCTAGATCAATCTGCAGGGCCTCTTTCTTTCTTTATTATACTCTGCTGATTCAGAGTTGATAGGAGTGACCTGTCACTCAAAATGGATGCTGTTCTGGTAGACCAAGTGCAAGGTTTTGCCAAGGGCTTTCATTAAAACATTTCCGGCCCCAGTTGTGCGCTGAGCTGTAAAGAAGCCCCTATGACCATCTGCCCCTGCGCACAAAGAAGGTAGCTGGCAATCGGAGGACAGACCACCGACATCTGAGATTCGTATTATATTAATTTCTAATGTATCTTTTCTGTGGTGGAATGACCAGAACTGCATGTGACATCAACTGGTGGGTGCATCATTGATTTATTTAGAGTCATTATAATATTTTCTTGATTATACCTAATTACAATTATCTTAAACCCTCAAATCCTTTTCAGTGGAACAAAGAGGAAGGTGGTGGACTGTAAAATCTTCTATTTTTTTCAAGGAAATGTTGACCTGAGCATCACATTACCTTATTAAGAAGCTCAAGTCTCATGATTTAGTGGCAGCATTTATCCTTTCCCATGCCAGGAAAGAGCTGGTGTCTCCAGAAGAACAAGAATTCAGATAGAAAGAGCTGCCCAATCTAAACTATGTTAAAACTGCAATTAGGAATTTAAAGATATTTTAAACTCAATCACAGCTTTTGTGCTCTTGTAATTTATTTGCATGTCCTAGGCTATGTCTGCACTAGCCAAAAACTTCGAAATTGCCATGCAAATGGCCATTTTGAAGTTTACTAATGAAGCGCTGAAATACATATTCAGCGCTTCATTAGCATGCAGGCAGCCGCGGCACTTCGAAATTGACGCGCCTCGCCGCCGCACGGCTCATCCAGATGGGGCTCCTTTTCGAAAGGACCCTGCCTACTTTGAAGTCCCCTTATTCCTATGAGCAGATGGGAATAAGGGACTTCAAAGTAGGCGGGGTCCTTTCAAAAAGGAGCCCCGCCTGGATGAGCCACGCGGCGGTGAGCCACATCAATTTCGAAGTGCCACGGCTGCCCTCATGCTAATGAGATGCTGAATATGTATTTTAGCGCTTCATTAGTAAACTTTGAAATGGCCATTTGCATGGCCATTTCGAAGTTTTTGGCTAGTGTAGACACGGTCCTAGTTTCTTAGTTTGCTATGATACCTGCTACTTCAATGACCTTCTAAGCTAGCTAGAAATAGAAATAAATAAATAAATAAAGACCAAAAAAAAACGTAAAAGCCACACACAGAGTTTTTGCCTGTGAATGAAACAGTGTCCACAGTACCTGGGATACAGGCCAACACCAACATCCTGCATTTCTCCATTACTGATGGTAAAGCAGTTACAGGTCACCTGTAAAAACAAGGGAGAAAATCCAGGATTACCAGCGTCATTTGGAAATGTCATACCTAAGGGAAAGAAACTTTCAAAATAATATGCAAGGGCATTTTGGTAATTAGATTGCAGATATTCAAGCCCAACACTGATACTCTTTTATTTTAGAGCAGCCACATCTGGGACGCACTCTCCTGTAAAAACTACAGCCAATTAAGAGCAGCAATATTAGCATCCTGCAAAAATGTGAGGTTAAACACATGCAGGGGCCTTATTTTCCTGTCTGGGAGGAACAGGGGGAATACATAAAGCCTGCAAAGCACGGCAGAGACAACATAGTGGGCAACAATGCGTGTTGTGCCTATACAGGGTGGCAGCTTCAGACAAGGCTTACGTCAAGCTGCTGCAGTATGGTTTATGAATATGAGTGGAGCACCAAGAATAAACCACAGCTTTCAAGTAAATAGCTACACGGCCTGGAAAAATATGGCATGTGCCTGTGTAAGCATAAAGAGTGAGTGCCTGATGGGTGATCTTATGCATGACATTTATTTTCATGAGTTGGGAAAGAAGGGATAACGTAAATGGGAAAGCTACAAGCCATCTTATTTTAATTCCTCTCACAGGAAGAGAGAACTACCTTTTTCCATTTTATATCACAATCTGTAGCCTGATAGACAGTGTATATAATAGAGGTAAGCTGGCCTGCTGGGCTACATTACCCAATTGCATAGTGTGTTCTCTCATACAGTTTTCCGGATTGAAATGGTTTTAGAATTGAGGTGAGAGAAGTAATAACTGCTTGCAACTAGAGAAGGGCCCACACTAAAACCCTGGATCCAAATCTCAGTGGGGTTCAGAATCCCAGTCTGGACCCAAGTTTTGCAAACAGCCACTGTAGTTACGATCAATGACCCAAAAACTAGAAGGCAAAAACATGTTGCATTTTGAACTATTCCAAATCTGAATGTGAATTCAGTGTTAGAGTTCATATGACTCTATTTGTAATAAAGGAGGAGAAGCAATACCCTTTAACTTTTTGATAACATGGGGTGTGCCAAGTCAACAGCTACATACTAATAAAATACTCTTTTTTCTTTGCAAACATTTCTGATTAAAGAACATGACTAGTTATAACAGACTACAAGAGTATGTCCACACACCAAAGAAAAACCCACAGCTAGTCCCTCAGGCTCTTAGGGCTCACACTGTGTAGCTGCTTCATTGCTGAATAGACTTCAGGTCCTGGGCTGATGCTTAAGTTTTAGGACTGTGAGGAATGGGAGCATGCACAGCAATGAAACAGTGCCATAGTCTGAGCTAAGGCCTGGTTTTTCTTTGATGAATTGACATACACTAAGATATACAAGCAAATATCTGATTTTTTGTTTGGTTTTAGTTTGATTTTCCACTGGCATTTTTAATTCTCTGCAGAGTGGGAAAAGTTAGTGAGGAGATTTGGCAGGTGTGAGATTTAAAATACCACTGCATTTTTTTTCCATACAAAATAATCACCCTGAACTGTAAATGCATACCTCTAGATTAAAGAAATAAAATATACTGTTATACATACCTATGGAACTCACAAATTAATATTTACCAGTGTGTTAAGCATAAAGAGAAAAATCAAATCCTCCTTCAGAATATTCTAATAAAATCTGACAAACGAACATACATGCTATAAGGTATATTTTTTAATGGTTAGATAATGGTTAATCTGTTATTTGTATAACCCATTCAAACATTCCAGACCACTTACAAAAAAAAAATTAATTACTTCTCTCCTGCTGATATTGGATATATAATACCAGACAACATTTCTAAACTAAGATAAGTCCTTGTTAAGCAGTAAATATATATCTTACAAAAATATTGTCATGACTTTGGTATACAGTCAAAGTTTAGATTGTCAGGTTCCTTCTCTGTACTTGATTATGCAATAAAATAGGTCATTCATAGCAGATCTAAATTCATCCCCTTTGTCAACTTATAATTACCATAAATCATTTACATTAACTATGCTGAATACTGAACACTGCAGACAGTATAGAGAGTTTTTATTGTCTCCCAATAAGTCTAGCTATTTTTATGACACCAGATGGAAAATGTTTATATACAACTGGAAAATGACAAGTCTTACCTTCCCCCTCTTTTTGTAAACGTGCAAGTGGTGGATTTTCATTACAAAATGCTCCGAAACTCAAACACCATGAACTGTTGTCCTGATAAGAAACTCGGTAACTCCAAGAATACTGATGCACTTTTTTCAGGTCAGTAGTTACAGGAAGTAGTTACAGTACACAAATTGAGTTGTACTGTTCACTGATAGGCAATATAACTCATCAGGAGAAAGGAACTCCCAGAGAATGACTATCCTGGTGAATTCCAAGTTCTAGGAGACCTGCACCGTTTTGACACCCATAAGCTCAGTGCTAAGGTCCAATCGCCTTTGAGTATCTACCAACCTGAAGTTCCATAATGAGGTATCTCTACTCCTGAGATAACTTGACTATTTGAGACTCAATCAGAACCTAGGATAGCATCTAGTAGCAAAGTGACAGCCTCCGGAGAGCCCATTTCACAGATATAGTGTGCTGTTGTTATCAACCCTACCTTAAAAGCTCAAGGGCCACATTCTCTGCTGGCTGAAGTGTCTTGTGATTAAGTGTACAAGTCCCACATTAGCCAACATAAGATTAATGAGCAGGTAACCCTGCCCTGTCACACCAGTGACAGATATTTGAGAGGAGCTTAAATGGCAAAAGCATGCCACAGCTGGTGGCAGAGCTAAAAGTGCTGTAAGAAATGAAAGGACAGATACAAATATTTTCTTGAGTGAACAGGAATTCAAAAGCCTAGTACAGAATAATTCAAAAGAGGAACGGCAAAAAATATAGATCATCAAAAAATGAGGAACTCTTTTTTTTTTTTTTTTTAAATTGTGCCCTAGAGTTGAGAATAACAACATACATCAAACCATGGAAAGAAAAACTGAATTGTTATTGTTTAGAGTGCTTACTGGCCACTGCTGCTTAAACAAAAATTAATATACCCAAAGATGGACTAGGTGCAAAGGTGGAAGAAACAAATGATCACCTTTATGGATATGTAAAGACATTGATAAAGAAAGAGAGAAAGGGTTTAGAGGAATTTGAAAGACACAAATTCACATTTCACTACTTTAATAAAAAATACTGGGGAAATCGGGGTTGTTTACATTACCTGAAAAACACAGTGTAGAACAAGAGAATATAAGCCATTAAGTATTTAGGAATTATAGCTAGTGGAGGATGTGAACCGTTCAGTCAAGTATGATTTCCTATAAAACAGAAAAAAAAAAAAAAAGTTGATGGCAGAGGAGAAAGAAGAGCGGATCTCCAGTCTTCAGTGCCCAGAGACAGGGCTGGCTGAAGGCAAAGGGTCCTTTCCTAACCTGACGACCGCTCCCTCAAGAAAGAGAGGGCCCCACCCTGACACATCTTTTGAGGAACCTACTTGTCTATATCAGCTTATGAGCCTTACTTGGGCTGCAGTTCAACAAAAGCTTATTGGAAGGCACAGGGTCATATAACATCCCTGGGAAACATTTGTGCAGGCTTTTGCGTTTGTTGAGAACTCTGGAAAAGGCAGCCAAGCCTGTTCAGGGCTGAGACTCCTACAACTGGATTGGTATAGTAGATCATCCACTGTTACCAGGTGCCATGCCTCATAAAGGCTGGAAGGCTGCAGCTCATCCACCCCAATTACAGAAGGAGGTATGCCTGGGTTGAACCAGGACAGCATATGGCTGCAGTGAAGGGGCATGCTCAGGCAGATTCTAAGCATGAGCAGGTTCAAGCAGAGACTCCGGGGACAGGGACTCCAGGCAGTTAGGGCCTGGGAGTGGTCTGCTACACGAGAAAAGATTCCAAGCAAGCAGGCCTTGGAGTAGGGTTACCAAAGATGGCTTGGAGTGACCAGGCTGCAGCAGAGAGTCCTGGGAGCAGGAACTGGGAGGGACCTGACAAAATGGACTTTGATTTGGGACATAGAGTATTACCTGACTAAACCCACATCCCAAGAAGAGATGTTGTGGATGGACAAAGGAGGTATGCAGTTTGTTTAAGCCCTTTGAGGGGCAAACTGATAGCAGGGACAGGCAAAAACATTCCTGGCCACAAGTGAGTGTACGGTAAGCACCTGACCCAGAAACACTGGACATTACACACCGGAGTCCCTAGTTAGTGCAGAGGCCCAGCCCAGATCCAGGGGGAAAACTGAGCAAGGAGCCAGTGACAGTGGCCTTCAAGAAGTGCCAAGTGTAGAGCAATTTATACACTCATCCCTCACTATACAAGCACAACTGGTTTTCAACTTTCTGTTCGCAGGCGAAAACTCCTAAGAGGGACACTAAATTACCATTAAAATACATGTAAAAGTCTCTGATTGGCTCCTAGTGCTCCTAATTGGGGGAAGGAATGGCAGCATGCAGCTTGAAAGCTAAGTGAACCTGGGGCGGGGGGTGTTGGAAAAGGTGCAGCCCCTGTGGGGGGTGCGGTGGGCTGGGGGGTTCCAGGCCTGGGTGGGTGTTGGGAGTGGGCAGGCCTGGGGGGTGTATAGGGAGTTGTGGGCCAGGGGTGTTGGGAGCAGGCCAGGAGGGGATCCTGAGGCTGGCTCCACTCCAGCCATGGGGCTGCAGGTCTCCCCGCGCTCTGGCCAGGGACCCCGTTGCTGGCTCGTATAGGCGGGGAAGTTCACTCTTTTAGTGAACAAAGCTATATATTTATGTCCCTCGTTTTAGTGAGTACTCAAAAGTCAAGTGCTCATTAAACGAGGGATAAGTGTAATTGTATCTTTCCATCTCAGTTACTTAAATGTTCCCCATTACCAAAGCATATGAGTGCCTCACCATCTTTGATGTATTTCCCTCAAAAAATCCCTGTCAGGTGGGGAAGTATTACCTAAATATGCATTATATCCATTTTACAGATGAGAAAATAAGTTCAGAGAGTAAATGACTCTCCAGCAGGAATCTGTGGCAATGCAGGGAATTGCACACAAGTGTCCTGAGTCCAAGGCCAACATCTAAACTGTTCAACCCTCCTTTTGATCTCTTTCAGAGGAGGAGAGGAAAGCAAAGATGAATGGCAGAGACATGCTTGTATGAACTAGGCTACAGGGACAGCTGTGATGATAAAGAGTTAACCTTTCGCAAAGCAATTCTACAGTTATTTCAGGTCTCAGTGGGGGGTGGGGGGGTGAGAAAGAGAGAGAAAGACAGTTACTTACCTCCATAACTGAGGTTCTTCAAGATGTGTTGTTCATGTCCATTCCAACGTAGGTGTGCACCTGTGCGCATGCTCAGTTGCCGGAAAAATTTTCCCCTAGCCGGTAGCCATTGGGCCAGTGCACCACGACCTGCCCCATCCAGTACCTTTTTGCCGGCTACTCAGACAGTGGGGAAAGGCAGAAGGGTTTGGGAATGGACATGAACACCACACACATCTCGAAGAACACCAGTTATAGAAGTAACTGTCTTTGAGTGATTGTTCACGTGTATTCCAGTGTAGGTAGATGCAAGCTGACATTAGGACTTGGGGCTGGAGCCCCAGAATGACTGTAGTACAGGCCTGCCCACTGCAGTGTCCTCCCTAATATGCAGCATAATAGTGTAATAGGTTGAAATGTGTGAATGGAGGACCAGGCGTCTGCCATACAGATTTCCTGAATAGGGATGTGAGCTAGGAATGCTGTGGAAGAGGCCTGCACCCTTGTAGAGTGAGCCCTGATCAGAGGAGGGGAGAACCCCTACAAGTTTGTAGCAATCCTTAATACAAGCTACTGTCCAGTAGGAAATCCTCTGGGATGAAACTGAGAGGCCCTTCATCCTGCCTGCCACAGCCACAAAGAGCTGTCGGGACTTTCTGAACAGCTTGGTCCTGTCTATGTAAAAAGCCAAGGCTCTACAGACATTTGGGTATGTAAATTCTGCTCCCTTGGTATAGCAGGAGGCTGAGGGTAAAAAACAGGTAATGAAATATCTTGATTGACATGGAAAGAGGAGACCTCCTTCAGCAGAAAAGCCAGATGGGGTCTCAGTCTATCCTTGTCCGTGTGGAACACCATATAGGTGGGTCCACTGAGAGGGCCCTCAACTCAGACCCCCTTCCAGCCGATGTGATGGCCACCAAAAAGGCTGTTTTTTAATTTAGAAACCACAAGGAGCAGGAAGCAAGGAGCTCAAAAGGGGCCCCAAAAGCTTAGCCAAAACCAAACTGAATTCCCAGGAGGGTAAAGGGTCTCACAACTTGGACGGGATTAGGCCACCGCTTTTCGTGTCAGGGTCTGAGAACACCGATGAAAGGCGGAATAGCTGCCAGCTGTACTTTAACAGAGGACCCTCCAGGCCGCACAGGTGCCTGCATAGTTGCTGCTATGGTGGATGGCACCAAAGGGAAAGACATCGAAACCACCAGACCCGACAACAGTAATGGCACCAAGGGCGTCAGTGCCAAGGAGGCTGACGGTGCTGATGAGGACATTTCCATGGGAGGCAGCTGTTCCAATGAACCATCCCATGGAGGGGCTCCCAACGAGGCTGACCGTGCTGAATGCAGTAGCAGGGTACCTCCCAACGCTGAGGCCAGCGATGGAGCTCAGGTGAATTGCCTCTGGCTCTTCTGGAATGCCTGCAGAGTCCAGAATGGCCACTGTGGTGCTGGCTGCCAGTCTGGCAGCCACTGCCATGGCACGGAACATCAATTCCATCTGGATGAAGAGCAAGCACTCCTACTCCTGCCTGAGCTAGAGACATAGGAGTCAGGCTCCAACTCAGAGGCCTCTGATGCTGAAGACCAAGGAGGTGCTAGTGCTGAGAGTGCCTGTGTGAGCACTGGCCGGGACAGTGCTGGCGCCGACGCCATGGTCACTGGCGGAGGCAGAGATGAATGCATATGTGCCATCATGGAAGGCTTGCACTGGGATGGAAGAAGACTAGACACCTGCCTCAGGAACATGTTTCTTGTCAGCAATGAGAAAGGCATTGTGATTTGCAGGATGCTCTATCCCACCTGAAACACCTCTGGCGTTGACGATAGCTGCAGGGAGCAGGGACCGGAACTCTGGACTGGGCATCAGTGCCCAACCCTCCATGGTCTGCCTGTGGCACATCTCTCCTGACTCTGCCTGGGAGTTCTCCCTCCACTTGGACGCAATAAGAGAATGGCCCCGTCATGCCTTTTCCTTTTGTGAGACACCAGGATTGAGATTTATGTCTCCAGAGAGGTTGAGCTACTGACACTTCACCACAGTGCCGGACTCTCTTCTCCTTCATCAGTGCCATGGCCAAGCCTGGTGCCGGTGCACTCCACAATGAGGAAGATGTGCTCGGACTGGCAGACAGGGATTTCTCAGACTGGAGAGCTGCCTCCAGCAACAGGACTTTGAGGCACTGAGCCCTAGCCTTCAAGGTCCACAGCTTGAAGGTTTTACAGATTCGGCAGTGGCCCTGCTGGTGAATCTTGCCTAGACATTTCAGACAGGCTCAATGAAGATCATTTTTTGGCATGCACTTTCCACAGTCAATGCAGAATTTGGAGCCTGGCAACCTGAGCATGCCCTGGCAAGGAGGCCTCAAGGAGTGGGAACAACCTCCCTACTTCAGGTCCAACGAATGACTAACTAATAACAATAGAACTATTAACTATCTAAACTATTTAAACTATTTAAAACTATTAACACCTAAATGGAACTATTGACAGATAAGATCTAAGTGCTACCAGCTAACTAAGAAGACTGCTTGCACGAGCAAAGGGTGGGGGGGAGTTCTAGTAACTGACACTGTGGCAAGAAGGAACTGAGCGGGTGAGGGGGTAGGTGGGCACTGCCTATATTGGGTGCTATATTGACACCACTCCAGGGGGCACCACACCAACCTGATGGCTACCGGCTAGGGGAAAAATTTTTTGGCAACTGGGCATGCGCATGTTCACACCTACATTACAATGCACGTGAACAATCACTCTAAGAAGAACCTGTGGTTATCTCACGTGTAATAACTATTGACAAATTCTCATTTAAAAATGACTGAGGCACATACAGTAGACTCCCGACTTATACAGAGGTTGCGCTCCTGCTCAACCCCACGTAAGTTAAATTTCACATTGCTTTGTCAGTTTCCCAGCTACCCTGAATGGCGGGCAGCCTGGAGCCAAGCGCCAGCTCCCTGACAGTCAGAGTTGCGTTAACTTGAGAGTCGCACAACTTGAGTGCACGTACCTTTTAATCTACAGTGTGTTTAATCTACATCAAACAGGTAGCCCACATGATCTTCTTATATTTGTTTCTTATGTTGTCTTTTAGCCTAGTTACAAAGATTTTAAAAGTCTATGGAAAAACCTCTACATCAAAAACATTTAAGTGGATCCACAAATCAAAGGTAAATAGTCTTGACTGGAACGCAGGATCTGGTCCAAGAGGTAACTGTTACTGGACCGCTTGGAAATAGTGACCACAATATAATAACTTTTAATATTCCTGTGTTGGGAAGAACACCGCAGCGGTCAAACACTCTGGCATTTAATTTCAAAAAGGGGAATTACACTAAAATGAGGAAGCTAGTTAAACAGAAACTAAAAGGTAGAGTAACTAAACTAAAATCCCTGGAAGCTGCATGGAAACTGTTTAAAGACACCATACTAGAGGCCCAACTTAAATGTATACCCCAAATAAAAAAACACAGTAAGAGACCTAACAAAGAACCACCATGGCTAAACAGCCATGTTAAAAAGGCAGTGAGAGAGAAAAGGGCAGCTTTTAAAAAGTGGAAGTCAAATCCTAGTGAGGAAAATAGAAACGAACATAAACACTCCCAAATTAAGTGTCATAATGTAATAAGAAAAGCCAAAAAAGATTTTGAGGAACAGCTAGCCAAAAATTCAAAAAACGATAGTAAAATGTTTTTTAAATACAGTAGAAGCAGGAAGCCCGCTAAAAAAGCAGTGGGGCCCTTGGACGATAAAGATATAAAAGGAGCGATCAAGGAAGACAGTGCCATTGCGGAGCGATTAAATGATTTCTTTGCTTCAGTCTTCGTGGCTGAGGATGTTACAGAGGTTCCTAAATCTGAGCCAGCCTTTTTAGGTGACAAATCTGAGGAACTCTCTCAGATTGAAGTGACATTAGAGGAGGTTTTGGAGTTAATTGATAAGCTGAATAGTAACAAGTCTCCAGGACCAGACGGTATTCACCCAAGGGTTCTGAAAGAACTCAAATGTGAAATTGCGGAGTTAACAACAGTGATTTGTAACCTATCCTTTAAATCCACTTTGGTACCAAATGACTGGAAGACGGCCAATATAACACCAATATTTAAAAAAGGCTCTAGAGGAGACCCTGGCAATTATAGACCGATAAGTTTAACATCAGTACCAGGCAAATTAGTAGAAACAATAGTAAAGAATAAAATTGCAAGGCACGTAGAAGAGCACGAATTGTTGGGCAAAAGTCAGCATGGTTTCTGCAGAGGGAAGTCGTGTCTAACTAATCTATTAGAATTCTTTGAAGGGGTTAATAAACATGCGGACAAGGGGCACCCAGTGGACACAATATACCTAGATTTCCAGAAAGCCTTTGACACGGTCCCACACCAAAGGCTTTTATGTAAATTAGGTGGTCATGGGATAGGAGGAAAGATCCTTTCATGGATCGGGAATTGGTTAAAAGACAGAAAACAAAGGGTGGGAATAAATGGTAAATTTTCACAATGGAGGAGGGTAACTAGTGGTGTTCCCCAGGGGTCAGTCCTGGGACCGATCCTGTTCAACTTGTTCATCAATGATCTAGAAAATGAGGTAAGCAGTGAGGTGGCAAAGTTTGCAGATGACACCAAGTTGTTCAGGACAGTCAAAACCAAAACAGATTGTGAAGAACTACAAAAAGATCTCAGCAAACTGAGTGATTGGGCAGCAAAATGGCAAATGAAATTTAATGTGGGTAAGTGTAAGGTAATGCATGTTGGAAAAAATAACCCAAATTACACGTACTACATGATGGGGTCAAACTTAGCTATGACAGATCAGGAAAGGGATCTTGGAGTTATAGTGGATAGTTCTCTGAAGACATCCACGCAGTGTGCAGCGGCAGTTAGTAAAGCAAATAGGATGTTAGGAATTATTTAAAAAGGGATCGATAATAAGACAAAAGATATCATACTTCCCCTGTATAAAACTATGGTACGCCCACATCTTGAGTACTGCGTGCAGATGTGGTCTCCTCACCTCAAAAAAGATATATTGGCATTAGAAAAGGTTCAGAAAAGGGCGACTAAGATGATTAGGGGCTTGGAACGGGTCCCATATGGGGAGAGGCTAGAGAGACTGGGACTTTTCAGTTTGGAAAAGAGGCGATTGAGGGGCGATATGATAGAGGTATATAAAATCATGAATGGTGTGGAGAAAGTGAATATAGAAAAATTATTCACCTTTTCCCATAATACAAGAACTAGGGGACACCAAATGAAATTGATGGGTAGTAGGTTCAAAACTAATAAAAGGAAATTTTTCTTCACACAGCGCACAGTCAACCTGTGGAACTCCTTGCCCGAGGAGGCTGTGAAGGCCAGGACTCTATTAGGGTTTAAAAAAGAGCTTGATAAATTTTTGCAGGTTAGGTCCATAAATGGCTATCAGCCAGGGATAAAGTATGGTGCCCTAGCCTTCAGAACAAGGGCAGGAGATGGATGGCAGGAGATAAATCACTTGATCATTGTCTTCTGTTCTCCTTCTCTGGGGCACCTGGCATTGGCCACCGTCGGCAGATGGGATGCTGGGCTGGATGGACCTTTGGTCTGACCCAGTATGGCCATTCTTATGTTCTTATGTAATATCAGTAGCTATCACTTAGAATGCAGCCTAAATATTCACTGCAAGAGAAGATGGCAAAGACAAGGGCCAGGCAAGTTTATCTTGCTTAATTCTCCCAAAGAACAGAACCAAGAATGAAATTTCTTTACAAAGCATTTGAAGACAACTCCCACTCACAGAATTTCCAGACTTTTGTAAAGCCTGGACAATAACCCTACTTGGTAAACCCACCTGCTACTGCAGAAGCAGCACGCTTGAGCAGCCTGTTGAGAAACTAAGCAAGGCAACAATTACTGATCAACAGGTACTGTTGATGAAAACAACAAAGAAAACCCTCACTAATTACTATTGGAATCACTGTTTCTCATGGCTTTCTTAAGCAGGCTGTTGAGAGCGTGTGCACACATAGTAATGACTATTGGTTTTCAGCCTTTGTGGGGTTTTTTAGTTAGCCATAGTAATCCAACGACAATATGCATTACTCCACATGGACTGCCTTTGAAAAAGTGCTCTCACTTTCAATTTTAACCGTGTATACTACCCAGGGATTCTAGCTAATGAATCTTACATTAAGAGAACAGGTATAAAGAACATACGCATCAAATATAGGAGGAACTCCAAAATTCAGACAAAGTGAGAGATTTTTCATCTAACCATGAGATAGTGAGATCGACTTAATTAGGGAGAAATTAAAAAGACATTTCTTCGGAGCTGAGAAAGCCTTCTCCCGTTACTTTCTTAATACACCAGTTGACCATACTGCTCTCCATATAATGGTTATATGGCCTACACACAATCAGAGCTCAGACAACTTGAAACCAAAACACACACAAGATGGGTAAGTGATACATTAGATTTTAAGCTCTGCAAAGCAGTCTCTTGCTATGTGTTCAGACCATGCCTGGCACTAAATGGCCAGATCGTGAGTGGGTGTCCAGCTGCTATGACAGTATAAATGCATAATAATCATGACAATAACTTTACTGTAATCTTCTAAGTTTTCCTCTCTAAAGCCATCAGAGACGAAGGGTTGACTTCTTCACATAACATTCTTTTGCTTCATAAAAGAATCTTCTTCTAAAACCAGCAGTTCTGTAGCACCTTAAAGACTAACAACATAATGTATTAGGTGATGAGTTTTCCGGGGACAGACCCACTTTTCCAGATCTGAAGAAGTGGGTCTGTCCCATGAAAGCTCATCACCTAATACATTATTTTGTTAGACTTTAAAGTGCCATAGGACTGCTTTCTACGTCTAACAGTTTCAGAAATGCACCTTGCAGACTACTCTATGAGAATTTTTGTTGCTGGAATACTGGACATCTATTGAAGGGCCACAAAGATTATCAATTACTTGACATAACTTTACACAGGGGAAAGTCTGTGTTTGGTGCATTATGGGGCCTCATTCTAGCAATATACTGAGGTACATTTTACTCTGAATTATTCTTGTGTAAATCTGGAGGTAACACCTGTGAAGAACAGAGTCTCTGCCCCACTTCTGATCTCACTACTACTAGTTTATACTCCAGATTTACAAGGGTATTAGGGAAACCAGACCACCCAAGTTCTGTGAGTAGAGCCCTGCATAGATGGAACATTTGTATCCACATATGGATCTCTATCCACAAAAATGACTGGTGGATATCCACAACCACAACTGCAGATATGGATACCTATGGCTATAAAGTGGATATCTACAGATTTTCAGGGCTCTACCCATGAGCTCAATATAGGCCACAGCCTTTTAGATCTTCGCTGTAATAAAATGTTTAAGAGCAGAAGAAAAAAAGGCATAACCTGGAATTCATTTGTTCTGGAGATCAGTTTAGAAACACCAACAGAACTAAATTCTGTTTGTGTTTCTATATGCCCTTTATAGGATTACATTGATACAGTACTTATGACATGCACAAGGAGCTCTTCTTTGAAGGATCATGAAAGGGTCAATTAGAATAGTAAGGTCAGCTGAGCTTTAAGTTCCAACTTAAAATGACTACAGGAACCACCAATACACTGGAATATCACAGTGGGATAAATTTTAGCCCACCGCCAGGAATGAAATAATAAAGAATGCTTTGTTCTTTGATGCATAAAAACACAAAGGTACAAATAGAAAGCTGCAAAACCTAGCTAATCCACGAAGTTTATAATTCAAACAGAAAATGGTAGGCTATCCTCAATTAGTAGCAGGTAGTAATAGCAATTAGTAGTAAAATACAGTACTTTTGCTAATATAACTAAAAAATGTACATGTCAAAATACATGTCTATTTTGTAATACATGATATTTGCTTTTTTACAGTCTCTGCTTATTTGACAACAAAGAAAAATGAAATGTCATATTAAAAATTGACTTCAATAGGTCACCGCGTTACTGAACCAGGGTGCATGAACCTCATCTTGCTTTCGCTGCACACTGTCTTCACAGGCTTCAGTGAGAATTTTGAATGCAGTATTGAGCCTTTTGTCATAGACTAAAGGAGAAAGGACCAAAATAGCCTGAGAAAAGCTATTTTTGCACTATTTTGAACTGCGCTGAAAACAGGACCTGCTCTAAATATATTCAAGGAAGTCTGGGTCCATGAGATATCCAGACCAAAGAAGTTGAGATAAAACAGCTAAATTTTGTATATGGTAAGATGAACCACTAGTTCACCCACCATTAGCCTTAGAATGGTTAATTCAAACAACTAGACTGTTATAATTTGTTAGGGTTTAGTTTAGAGCAAGACAAGGTATAAATTAAAATCGCAGTAATCTGTCGCACAGCATGTATCTCTGTGGATACAACCGCTGTACCCTAAAAACTCCTTAGTACTTGTTAATCTATTCCCACTTCCAAATGGGGTAGGTCAAAGCCACTGAACTTTTAGCATGTGTCAGAAGGGCCAGCTTGGATGCTTAACATATGGCAGACAAGTGCAGGGTAAATTTATACATCAGGCTGCCATCAACCAAGTGTCAGTGTATACAAGCCTTTAAATGAATGAGACCAATTTGTATTGCTGTATTCATGATGGATGATGCTGTGTTACATTATGATTTATGGAAACAAATGTAATGTGGCTGAATAAAAGAGCTATAAATTAAGGGTGTACATTCTGCAGAGATATATTTTGCACCCACCTCTCCACCTGCATCTACATTAAGGGCTCCATTGTGGGATGTGGCCAGTTACAAAGGGCTTCGGGCTTGCTCCAAAGCCCAATTTAGCCTTTGACATCAAAGGAGTTATGCTCTTTTTACATCTAGGCTGGCCATTCCCAGGACTGGATTTTCAATCACCACATTTCAACCTAAAAACATGAAACCAAATCAGCCTTTGGTGCAACTTCACTGACTTTATGACTGAATGAAGAGATGATCTTGAACTTAGCAGAGTTACGCCAAAGATTAATATGACTCACTATTTTTTACCACTCCATTTCATATTTCTAAAGACGTGTCTATCAGACAGTCAACAGTGTACTTTTTTTTCCCAGAGCAAGAGGCTGAGTTGAATAGTTTCAGCTGAAACAGACTCTAGCATCTGTAAGAGCATCAGTTCCTGACGAGCAGGAGGAACAAGAATATCCTCAGCAGTCACAAAAGACCCCAGATCTCCCATATGGAATTGCTAAACCAATAGAGCTGAGACAATTGGCTGGACAATAGCAGATGAGCTTATTCAACTTCGCAGCAGGCATCTTTTCTCACTTGTCAGTTAAGTGGTGGAAATTTCATTGGAATGGAATGAAAATTAATGCCTCAACATCACACACATTTCTCAAGTTTTTCAGCTGAAAATATAGGTGTCTTACCTGTAACTGGAGGTGCTTCAAGATGCATTGTTGGTTCCTGGATCCCACACATGGATATGCATGTGTATTATGTGCCTGAGTCTGGAAATTTTTTGCAAACGTGTCTCTTGACCCACACATGCTCTGTAACTCTCCGTGGCGATGTCTACATGGCAGAGCTATTTTGGCATACTTCGGTATCCCATAATAGCTACTCCGCATCTTTGAAATACATCCGATACTTCAAAATATTTTTTGAAACAATGGCACACTATTTCAGCACCCCGTACTCCTCATTGCAGGAGAAGTAAGGGATGCTTTGAAATAGCACATTATTTCCAAGTTTGGTGCTGTTTAGACAGTGCCAAGTGCTGAAATAGCCTATTTTGAAAGGGGCAGTTTTAGTATAAGACTTAAGCACCTACTTAACTTTAAGCACATGCTTAATTCCCATTAAGTTGAAATTTTCATTTAGAAATGTTATTTGAAAATGAAATCAAGAAAAAAAAATCATTTTGGTTTGTTTTGGAATTTGTTTAGGAGAAGAAAAGAACTTCAAATGGGCATTTTGCCCCACAAAATTTTTCACAAAAAACAGCTTGGTTTTCCAACAAGCTCTAGTCTCAACTTACTACTTAGTTGTCCTCTAGCACATGGATGGCGGGAGAGTTTTAAAACTCAGCTTGAGATCACTTAACAAAGTGACAAAATGAATGGAGAGACTACAGGTACCAGCATATGAAGTTCCCTGTAGACTTGACTACACCAAGACCCACAAAGACCACAGGCTGCATTCAAGGGAAGGCCAGCTGTAATTTTTAACCTTCTTTATAAATTAGGTGTGGTCCTTGGGCTACAGGCAAATTACAAAAGCTGATTTCAAATGTACAAAGTTCAGGTACCCCAGTCCTAAAAGTATACTGAAATCATAAGTTGTTTTTCAAAAAGAAACCCTGTGGCATAATCATTTCCCATACATCCCTTTCCCCCAACTGACCTCCACATATAATTTGGCTATTGCTCCTATAAAAAAGGTGACAGTCATTGTTTATTTTATTGGTACTTTAAAGGAAAAAAATAAATACTGTAAAAAAAAGTGTGACCTATTGAATTTTGCTTCATTTGTCCATGTTTCTTTATTACTTCCCCAACAGTGCAAGTTACCTACCATTCAAACTGGACTATGTCTTCTAATATACTGTGTATTAGTTTCTAATTTCAGTAGATCTGATTAATTGCTGTTTTGACTCTTTCAGTACCAGTGGAGTTAAGCAGGGAATGAAATTGGTTTAATATTTTTCCATGAGAATCTGTTACTGAAACCCTTTACAAAATAGTAAATTGGTCATAAATATGGGGAAAAAAACCCTGTGTGCATGCATACTAATTGGCACATCTAATACTAGCCAGAAGTAGGTCATTTTAATTATGCACAAAACAATATACTTAAATTGTACAAGCTGCTCATAAAATGGTGATGAGGAATTTCATAAATAAAGCTGCTCTCATGTTAAACTATTACGCACTGATTACCATATGCCTACAAAATTCCTTTGAGCCCAACTCAAGTCCTTTTTTCAGAGGACTTACAAGAAGGTCGGAAAATATGAAGATTGACGCTGTACCACATACTCCCAGGTGTTTTGTGGGAGACAGGCTTGAATTTTATAACCAGTATGATATGTTGGCTTCTAAAGCCAGACGATAGTCATCAAATCCATGAGAATGAGAAGTGATTTCATAGGAGGAAGTAAGGATGAGAAACAAAAGAGCCTGATATGTATGTTAGCACAAAATACTCAAATATGCAAGTGCTGGATCAAAATAGTGATCTTTCTAAAAATGTATTTGCTCACAAAGCAAGGTTTGAAGAAATCCAGGCCAGAAATGGTTAAATCCAGACCACAGTTCTAAAACCCAGTTTCATACATTCTGACTGAAAAAAGGAAAATTGATGGATGTGTGGCTCTGCTTTCTAGTACTGCTGGTTATACTTGGCCATATCAGGAACAGGCAAGAACACTAATGCAAGAAACATGTATCAACTTTATTTTCATTATGAGGGCAAAGTAAAGCCCCTGGCTGCGTCTACACTTGCACGCTACTTCGAAGTAGCGGCACCAACTTCGAAATAGCGCCCGTCACGTCTACACGTGTTGGGCGCTATTTCGAAGTTGAAATCGACGTTAGGCGGCGAGACGTCGAAGTCGCTAACCCCATGAGCGGATGGGAATAGCGCCCTACTTCGACGTTCAACATCGAAGTAGGGACGTGTAGACGATCCGCGTCCCGCAACATCGAAATAGCGGGGTCCTCCATGGCGGCCATCAGCTGGGGGGTTGAGAGATACTCTCTCTCCAGCCCTTGCGGGGCTCTGTGGTCACCGTGGGCAGCAGCCCTTAGCCCAGGGCTTCTGGCTGCTGCTGCTGCAGCTGGGGGTCTGTACTGCATATACAGGGTCTGCAACTAGTTGTTGGCTCTGTGTATCTTGCACTGTTTAATGAAAGTGTGTCTGGGAGGGGCCCTTTAAGGGAGCGACTTGCTGTTGAGTCCGCCCCGTGACCCTGTCTGCAGCTGTGCCTGGCTCCCTTATTTCGATGTGTGCTACTTTGCCGTGTAGACGTTCCCTCGCTGTGCCTATTTCGATGTTGGGCTGAGCAACGTCCAAGTTGAACATCGACGTTGCCAGCCCTGGAGGACGTGTAGACGTTATTCATCGAAATAGCCTATTTCGATGTCGCAACATCGAAATAAGCTATTTCGAAGTTGGGTGCACGTGTAGACGTAGCCCCTGTGTGCAAGAGACAGAGCAAACATCCCGTTGAAACGAAGAGTGATGCTGAGGTCTGCTTTTCATAGGTATTTAACCCACAACACTCCACAAAGTTAACTGGACCTGTGCGTGCCCAACAGCTCCAAAAATCAACTCTCATACATTTCCAGCCAACATCTTTGGGATTTTTTCCACAACTTCTTGGGCTATCTCAACCCTTGGGCTAGTCAAGCAACAGTTTAAACAAAAGTCATTGCTGGAATTCCACAATACTGCACATGTTTAGTCTCAAGGAAATACAGATCCAGCGTGAGGTACAGCTACAGCTTTCTTTCCTGCTGGCACCACCAGTATTTTTATCCTTTCATAAACCAGTTCTGATATTCTTGGACAGTCTGATTTGACAATGAGATAGGGAGACAGAGGGATAATGGAGCTTGCCACTACCAAAACCATCACCCCCTTTTGCCAAACAAAAAGTCCAAAATAACTTCTTCTCACTTTGCTATACTGGAATCATTTGTGTCTTTGATGGAAGTGAAGAGCTACCCCACCCCTTGTTATAAATGTCAGAGGACTTTGGCCACAGAAGGTTTCAGGATAGTGCAGCATGCTCCTCCATGATTGCTTGACTAACTCAACTAGCTGGTGTGAAGGGACACCATAGATCATAAGTACTTTGTGCCACCAGAAGCACTGGGAGAAGGCAACCCCTGTGCTCCCCTGATGTTATTAATTGTGATTGGGCCTTTTGTGCAATTCAAGGGGACAAAAGCTCCTTGCACCCTTCCCTTCTTCCTTGCATGATCCCCTGGAACAAAACGTACAGTCAGCCCACGGTGACTTACGCCAGGTCTACATTATGCGGAAAAGTCCAACTAAGATATTACAATTGCATAGCTGGAATCAATGTACCCTAGATCAATTTTGCTGGCCGCCACACAGCGGGAGGTCAGTGGCAGAAGCTCTCATTGACTTCCCTGACTCCTCATGACAATGAAGAGTACTGGGTGACTGTAGAAACTTGATGGTTCGATGTAGCAGCTCCTCACTAGGCATGCTAAATAGAACCCTGGAAGATTGACCCTAAACAAGTCAATCTTCTGGTAAGTGTAGACATACACTTATTGTAAATGTGCCTCCTTCCCTCAGGAAGGATGGATTACAACATCCAAATCCACTGTTCCATATTTCTTTTTATCTTTGTGTAGAAATGTTACTTTTAATTCTCCAGTGCACCAATATTTTAGTTTGGTGTTCCAAATCCTTAATATGTTAGTAATAATATCACTATTATTCTTTCATAATACAGGTAGAACCTCTCTCATCCAGCATCTTTAGCATCTTACCAGTGCCAGATGACAGAATTTGATGGACCATGGGAGGTTAATAATGTCTAGCAGCATCACCAACACCTCCACTGCTTACTAGGCTCTTAGAAGAAATTTAGGAGCAACTTACAGCTAAATAATCACACAAGACCCTGAGAGCCAGGACTGATAGCTGGAAACAAACTTTATGGGATCAGGGGAAACTTGGCCACGCACATGATAAGTGGATATCCAGCAAACTGAAACTATGCTGGACTATGGACATTGCCAGATGAGAGAGTAATAGACTAGAGAGGTCTGACATGTACAGTTCTCAGACAGATTGCTATTATTTAAATTCCACTGACCATTTTCACATGACCATTTTCAGTCTCTGTGCTTTATTCACACTTTTGTTATACTGGGGAATTCATCACCCTTCATTTAAGTGCTATCACGAGATCATCGTCTCCTGATGAAAAGTCCGTGAGGAGGTCAAGTGAAAGGAACGTTTCTTCTTATGGAGTTGCAATGTTCTATTTTACTAGACAGTAAACCCTTGAAATGCACGATTTCAGTTGCACTTAACTCACATTAATGCGAGTTCGGTGTAACTCAGAATCACGCTCCCCCTGACCCTGGCTCAACCTCCCACAGGCCCCGACTCAGCCCCTCCCCCAATCCCGCTCATCACCTGCACAGGGCTCTGGTTCACCCCCATGCGCGGCTATGGCTCAACCCCCTCCCTCACCCTGGTTCAAACCCCCCTGGGCTCACCACTCAAGCACAGCTCTGGCTCACCATTCCTGTGCACAGCTCTAGCTTAACCCCCCATGTGCCTCAGTTCAACTGCACCCCTTCCCCATGAACGGCTCCAGCTCAGCTCCATACCCTGCCCACCTGCAGCCCTAACCCACCCCAGGCTTAACCCCCCTGCTCCCCTCCCACAGCCCAGTGCACCGGCAGACTTAACCCCCCCAACTGCCCCCGCCAGCCTCAGGACTTACTTTCCAAAAGGAGCTCCAGGTGCTCTTGGTGCTTCCCTGGCCACAGAACATGCATTCTGCCAGGGGAAAAAAAGCCCCCCCCCAATCTACATGAAATTCGAGTTACACGACTGTGCGTGCGAACACAACCCTCACGTAACTCGAGAGACTACTTTATTGCATGTCTACCTAATCATTCCATTTGGAGGTAGGGAACAGCAAGCCACCTGCCAGCATACAGAGGTAGAGCAGGAGTATAGGAAACCAAACATTCAAAGAATCCACCAGAGGCCCAGGCTGTCCTCCAGATGGTGCTGAGCTGATGGGGCTTCCTCCACTGGCTGTTGCTCCTGGAAACCCTCCCTAAAAATGGGTGTGTTTATAGAATCCCCTGGAAAAAGTGGGGGAGATTTCTGACATACTACTTTTGTCCACCGGGGTGTCAATGTCCCTAGCACACCCACTTTCTCCCACACAGAGCACAGAGAATGTGCAATGGGAAGCTGTCAATCTCCATATGGGCAAGAAGAGGACTCAACATAGAAAAGAAGGCTTTCTCTGTGTGTATCCAGGTGGGATAATCCAGACTCTTGTATTCACCATTTACCAGAGAATAGTTCCCAGTGAGACTCAAATCTTGAAAGACCAGTTTAGTCAAAACTCTCACAGAAGTCACTGGGAAAATTCACAAAGTACAGACTTCAGAATTTGGCCCTCTGATCATGCAGCTGAGAAGGCAAAAGAAGGGGAGCTGAGCAGAATGAAGCAAGTATCCCTTTACCCTTGGACACAGTCAAAGCTATGCTTGCTCTCAATGGAAGTAGTGAAGAAGATCCTGCCTACAGAATTTTGAGAGAAGAAAGGAAAATGACGGGTTGATCAGACAGAGTACAGGAATTGATTGGAGATAACCACAAAGTAAAAGTGGAGATGTGCAATAACTTTGATTTAAACATATTTTATAGTCAAAAGAAATAACAGAGTTCTTACTCATCTGCCTAGTCTCCGATTAACATCAGCTCATAAAGTAAAAAATGGACATTGCAAATAATAAATAATAATAAAATATATCCCACGCACATAGCTATATTATTAGATCTTTCCCACTGAAGGAAGGAAAGCATATTTCACAGGAGACAGCCTTCTGCCAGATGTCTTGGAAATGTTACAGAAGGAAGGCAGAGGTAGACAAACATTCTCTTAAGCTTGGAGTTCAGATGTTTGCGGGTAGCCGACCAAAGTTCAGAGACCTGTAGATAATCACTGTCTACAGAAAACACTCTAGTTAGAGAAAGAACTTCTCTCCCCATTTCCCCCACTCTTATCCTTGCACTCATGAACCACAAAAGAAATGTCCTGAAATGCAACATTTTAAAGCTGAACAGAACTACTGCTGTATAAGAAAAACTAAACCTCAGTACCTCACATCCACGAACACAGACTACCAACTTTCAGAAATCTGATTTTAGCACCTGTTAAATTAGATATTTTAAATAAAATACCTAACTGTAAAAAAATATTTTATTTTCTTGCTAGTCCTTCCTTTCCTAGGGCACCATCACTCCCTAGTAACACTTCCCATTAAGACATCTAGGGCTTGACTCTCCTGTCCCTCACACAAAAATAACTTAGCAGTAACTTCATTGGAGTCAAATAGTAACAGAGAGGGAGCCGTGCTAGTCTATATAATATCAAAATAAAAAGCAGTCAAGTAGCACTTTAAAGACTAGCAAAATAATTTATTAGGTGAGCTTTTGTGGGACAGACCCACTTCTTCAGACTATAGCCATACTAGTCTTTAAAGTGCTACTTGACTGCTTTTTATTTTCATTGGAGTCGTATTCTTTACAATGGCTTAATACTGGTGTTATTTAGAAGAGTAAGCTGGTCAGCAGCAAAAGTACCAGATGATATTTTTGAAAATGTTAAAAGTGGAATGCCCTAAATATAACACTGTGACTCTTTCAGTCCCAACAACGTTTCTTTTATGCACCCCCACATTTAAGGGGGTTTGAAGTCTGGACTTAAATACTTCATCTTGGGCTTACAGTTATAAAAAACCAGACCATTCAACTTGGAATCTGGGACAAGATATTAAAAAGTGACAATTGATTCCAATTTTTTCAGTTTTTGTGCCCAATGTGAGAGACCTTCAGAGGGTGAGATCTGTGGAGAGTACTCCAGCACTTTCTGAAAATCAGACCCTTTTTAGATGTTTGACGCTGGACACACACATAATACTGCAGGAAGGAGTGGGGCTACCGTGGGAAACAGAATAGGAAACTATGAAAAAAATGGGGATTGTGGGGAACAGGAGGCTCACTGAGAGGGTTAAGAAAGGCCGTATAATCACACACAAATTGGGCTGATGGAGTACCTCTGATGTTGCAAAAAATGGAAGGCAGGTGAATATCAACAGAATAGATTATTTTTAAAAAAAATCTCGTTATGCTTAAACCACTCTCATGCTTTTTGCAGTTGGGATTCATGATTTTTGCTAGCAGGGGTTGACATTACTGCTGTTTGCTTTTGAAAAACTCAGCTTTGGCCACAATTTGTAGAGATGATTATGTTTACTTTAAACAGACAAGATGTCTGTGGTAGCTTTTCAAAATTAAAATGCCTTTTGATTCACTGCATTCCTTTTTCCCTGCCCACCAGTTTTCATTGATGTACAGAATACTTCATTTCCCTGTCAGCAAATCTTTATCTACCATTCTCAACGCCCTTGACTTATGGCCTTTTTTCATCATGAACGAATCTGATCTTTACAGATACCATAGGCAGGCAATCTGGCCAGACTAATAGCATCAGGGAATAGAAAAAACAAACGCTGCTTTAAACAGCCTACATTTTTGTCCTTGTCAACAGGTAAGAGTCAACAAAGACATGAAAGCTCAAACTATTGTTTGATCACAACAGTAAAGAAGCTGGCCCTAGCCAAACCCCCAGCTGTGGCTAAGCATCTGAATTCACAGGGTGAATCTCTCTTGAATTGGGATAATGAATTTGAACCCTACAGTTTGGGCGAATTTAATGATAGCATTTGGCTGTCCATTAAAACAGTTTTGTGGATGATTCTCCTTTTGCTTACACTGGTTTTATATCAGTGTAACTCCAAAGATGTCAGCAGAATTAATTCTGATTTATATGAGTGTAACCAAAAGGAAACTCAAGCTCATGAGATCTAATTCTGATCTCAGACCAGTGAAAATCAGGAGTGACTTCTGTGAAGTTACCCTTCTGTAGAATTGATCTAAAATAAAGTAAAATGAAAGCCATAGATTATGTATCTGCAGTTCAGATCCCAGGGTTGAGTATGGGGCCTATCTGTACTCACAAAGTAGAATACTTTAAAATTCAGATTTTTCCAAATTGCCTAAATAAATTAAGGGCACAAGTTTTTGGGATTTCTACTCTTAACTTTAAGTGCTCTTGAAAACCCCAGGTTTAAATCTTTACATTTCTAACAATACCTCTAGAGGTTAAAACCATAAAACGGTCTACCTGAAGTACTCATTCCTGATCCTGTATTAATTAAAAGGAAGAATTACAAGACAACATCAGATAAGAATTCCATGCCTCAGTGGATTAACACAAAACTAACCATATTGTAACAGTTTTGTGTATTGGAGGAGGAGCTGACATACTTCTTTTTTAGATGTATCACAGTAGCAATTCTTGTTAGAAGTAACTAGTAAGACATAAAAATATGATTTACATGAAGCTCAAAAAAGTCAGTGTTGAACGTCCTTTAAACAGCTGTTATCTCAAACATTTATCTTCTGACATAACAAGACAGCAGTCATGTAGCACTTTAAAGACTAACAAAACGGCTACATCTACACTAGCCCAAAACTTTGAAAGAGCCATGCAAATGGCCCTTTCAAAGTTTACTAATGAAGCGCTGAAATACATATTCAGCGCTTCATTAGAATGCCGGCAGCCGTGGCACTTCGAAATTGATGCAGCTCGTCTACACTGGGCTCCTTTTCAAAAGGACCCCGGCAACTTCGGAATCCCCTTATTCCTATTGGCTGCTGGCATTCTAATGAGGCACTGAATATATATTTCAGTGCTTTCTTAGTAGACTTTGCAATGGCCATTTGCATTTGCACTAGTTTTGGACTAGTGTAGACACAGCCAACGAGTTATTAGGTGACGAGCTTTCATGGGACAGGCCCACTTCTTCAGAGCTATAGAATTCCCAGTCCAGACCCACTTATATAGTACACAGGCAAAAAAAAAATGCAAAAAAATCCTGACAAATTAATTACATGAACTGAAGGAGGTGGGTGAGGGATGGGGGATGTTAAGAGTCTTGCCTGAGATAATTATGAGCATCAAAGGAAGGGAAGCAGCCCTTGTAATGTGTGTGATAATTGCTGTCTTTGTTCATATCAAGTGTTAATGTGTCAAATTTTAATATGAACCCCAGTTCGGAAGTCTCCTGGTGTAATCTGCTTTTAAAGTCTCTTTGTTATAGAACGCATATTCTCATGTCTTTAACAGAATGGCCCACTCCACTGAAATGTTCACTGACAGGCTTATGTGTCTGCTCTGTGTCCATTCATTCTTTGGGGAAGTGTTTGCCCACTTAGTCCAATGTACTCAGTAGAGGGGCATTGCTGGCACATAGTGGCACATATAATATTGGTCAAGGTACATAAGAATGAGATCCTGATCTTGTAATTAACATGGTTAGGTCCAGTGATGGTATCCCTCAAATAAATATGTCGACAAAATTGGCAATGGGAGTTGTTGCAAGGAAAAGCTCCAGGATTAGCATTACTGTGGTGTAGGCTGTGATTGCTAGTGAGAGTCTTTCTTCGGTTAGGTGGTTGTCCATAGGAGAGAACAGGTCTGTCACCTAAGGCCTTCCGGAGTGTAGCATCATGATCTAGAATAGGCTGTAGGTTTTTAATGATGCATTGCAGGGCTTGCGGGGGAGGGGCTATAGGTAATGACAAGTGGTGTTCTGTTATTGATCTTCTTGAGCCTATCTTAAAGAAGTTTGTTTCTGGGTATTGGTTTGGCCCCGTCAATCTGTTGTTTTACTTTTCCCGGTGGGTGATTAAGTTTTATAATGCTTGGTAGAGATCTTGAAGTTTTCAGTCTCTGTCACTAGGATCAGAGCAGGTGTGACTATATCTAAGGACCTGACTATAAACGATGGATCATGTGGTGTATGCTGGGTGGAAGCTGGAGGTATGTAGGTGAGTGTAGCAGTCTGTGGGTTTCCAACAGAGAGTGACATTGATGTGGCCATCAGTGGTTTGTATTGTGGTGTCCAGGAAACATATCATTCATTTGGAATAGTCAAGGCTGAGACTGATGGTAGGATGCAGGTTGTTAAAATCTCTGTGGAATTCTTCCAGAGTCTCTTTACTGTGGGTCCAAATGATAAAGATGTCATTGATGTAGCGTAAGTAAAGGATGGGTAACAGGGAATCAGAGCTTAGGAATCATTGTTCTAAGCCAGTCATAAAAAAATCTTGACATACCAGGGGGCCATGCAGGTGCCCATAGAAGTGCTGCTAATATGGAGGTATAAGTTGTTCCCAAATTGGAAATAATTGTGGGTGAGTACTAAGTTACATAGGTCAGACACCAGATTTGCTGTGGTAATATCAGGGGTGGTATTCCTGATTGCTTATGTAACTTTGTTCTCACCCACAATTATCAGCACTGACTTCAGAGAGTATTCAGTATCTATCAAAATCAGGTTCCTACCTGATAAGGTCTAGGACTGCTTTACAGAGCCTGGGCTATTGTGAAAATGTAGACTAGTGAGGCGATTATAAGGTCTTGATCTAACAATAAGCTCCAAGTGCATGAATGGAAGCGTGTATCCACAAAAAGCTCACTGCAGGATCAGGGTCAGCCCAAATCAGAAGAATGTACTTTGAACTGTAGTATACAAAGTATCAATGAATCCTTGAATAACTATCAACCTGTCTTCTGTTTTACACAGAAAAGTTATATTAATAATGCTGCAAACTGGTTTTTTTGTCACACAACCAGGTCTTCCTTCTCTCCACAGCCTATTAACCACAGAAAAAAATTTACTGCCTCACAGAGTTGGCTCTCTCTCAAAGGTAGGATTTTGATGTCATTTACCAAAAAAAAAAAAAAAAAAAGTGCCCATGTTCCACAGGAACGTTTATTTGTACCAAAACTACTTTTCAGTCCACACACTTCATGAAAACCACACAAAAATCCACCCAAGACATTAATAAAAAGATACCCTCCCTGTTCTAACAGAGAGATTTGGTATAATTCTTGTTACTATATGAGGTGCTACATATTTAATCCCAGTTATTGCAGAAAACTCCACAAGGGTGGCCTACGGATTATTCACAGACAAAAGCAAGAAAGCAAGGTCAGTGCTCAGTAGAAAAGCAAATTCTGTCTCCAAACTCTCCACAGACTAGGAGGTCCGAAATCTGAGTATTTGGAAATGAACCTTCCTCCAATGTTGTTTTAACAGTTTAAGATATGAGGCCTTGATCCTGCAGACACTCTTCCAAAAGCAAAAACACCCAGTAGATGGGGTTCCTTCAAAAAAAAAAAAAAAAAGATTTCACAGATCCCTTCCTCCTGAAACAAAATAGGAAGAAGGGTTCTTTCAAAAAACAGTTTTGTTTTGTTTTTTTTTCTGAAGGGACTCCATCTACAAGGCTGTTTTTGCTTTCGGAAAAGTCTCTTCCTGAAACGAGATCATGTAAGATTATGCAAATGAGGTGTGAGATTTGTAAATCAGCGCTTCATTTGCATTTTGATTTCCCTCACTTGCATTCCTTCTCCGAATAGGGAATGTAGTGTAGTCGCAGCCTAACACACCTGTTTAGCTTTACACATGAGTAGTACCATTGATTTGAATAGACTGGTGTAGAGGAACAGGGTGGGCAAGGATATGTTCCTGTCGTCTCCTTGTCTGCTTTGGAGGACTATGCACCCCATAAGGGAGTGGGAAAGGAGAAGTTCATATATTCCTCTGAATGCTGATACTCCTCTTGTGTCCAGCCCGTACAGAGGCCCCTGAAAGGAAGGCCAGAAAAGTGTCCAAAAAGGCTTTTGTACCTTTTTCTCCACTGTGCAGCCAAGCGA
This sequence comes from Carettochelys insculpta, assembly GCF_033958435.1. NCBI lineage: Eukaryota > Metazoa > Chordata > Testudines > Carettochelyidae > Carettochelys > Carettochelys insculpta. Next base: position 66,413,954 of record NC_134139.1, on the reverse strand, counting down.
GATCCTGGGGCATAGAAAAGCTGTCCGTTGCAAGGGCATCCATTCTGCAGAAGCCCCTAACATGCTAGCATGGCATGGAGCATGGGTGCAGTAGCAACATATGGCTGCCTTTGCATGTGCTGCATTCTGAGGAGATAGATTACTGAGTGGCAGATGGCAATGCATAATAATGTAAAATGCAACAGTCTTTCACCTGAGGACGTGTGTTCAGCTGAGGGACTACATGTCACAGTATCTACAGGATCACTTGTTCATAACACAAGACTTCCATGTAATGATGGAACTGAGCAGCTCCAATGCCAAGACAATCAAGCAATGAGGTCTCTTGCAGGTTAGGCATGAGATGAATTAGACGAGTCATGTGGACAAACTGAAGCAGGCATGATTTTGTGAAGAGTGAATTTATGAACTCTCGCTGTAAGGGCAGGTATCAAACAATCCTTAATTATGTAAATCACAAAGGAGACATACAAACAGATACATGCAAGCTAAAATCCATGGGTATTTACACAGGATGAATTCTGTGAGATGGAATATTTTGTATTGGTCTGTATCTTTATGCATTTTGGCAAAACACCAAAAACACTGTCATTTGTCAACATGGCCGTTAGCAGAAATGTTAGTGACGAAGCCACACATCCTGAAATCCAAGTATCCATAGTAACTGTTATTCAGTAATTGAACATTACTATTTATCAGTTTCAAAATTATTCACAAATGAAACCAACTGCCACAGACTTGAATGAATAAGCACCAAAGCCTGCTCATTACCTTGATTTGTATGAATAAAAGTGTTTATCCTAATTAGAGAGGAGCAAATAATTTGCACCAAATAATTTACCTTACAAATTCCACTTCTTTCTCTGCTTGTGGAATGTCTGCAAGCTGATTATGAATTCTTCAAATTTATTCAACACCATTTTTCTGTTTTTTACTCTTTGATCATGAACTGTTACCTAGTCTCAGAAGGGTAGCCATGTTAGTCTGTATTTGCAAAAACAACAAGAAGTCCTGGAGCATCTTACTGACTAATAGATATTTTGGAGCAAAAACTTATGCTCCAAAATATGTGTTAGTCTATAAGGTGCCTCAGGACTTCATGTTGTTTTTCTTGTCTAGTTGGATTCAATATTCAGAGTTTCAACCACAAGTTGTATAGCGCCCCTGCACCACATGTACTTAGCTTAGGGCAAGAAAGTATTTTTATTTACATTTATTTGCATTGTAGTAACACATACCTAGGAGCTCCAGTCTTGGACCAGCTCCTGATTGTGCAAAACAGCATTGAATGAACAAACAAAAACAAACAAAAAACCTACAGTTACAAAAGGAACCAACGAAACTGTTCATATGCTTAAATATAAGCTTTTTTTGTATGACTGAGGGCTTGCCTAGTAGTGCGTGGCCAGGACCATTATGATACTGGAATTTTTAAGGAGGTTGTTTGCTTTGAGTTTTTGTTACCCTTGTGGGTGAATTAGAGCTTGTATTGAATGTTATTTACTCAGGAGAAGTTCTGAAGAAGCCTTTGGGGCTTTGGCTCCCTCAGGAGAACTATCAGTTTGAGGAGAAGTATCAGATAGCAGGAAAATGAAATCTTAGGAACTAATAATCCTTTTCCTTCTGGGCCCATGCAGGCATTTCTTGAGGGAGAATTCCGAGAGTCATGATTTAAAGTAACTTTTGTGGGATTTATTTTTCATTTATACTCCAATTACACACTCAGGCTACGTCTACATTAGAAGCATCTGTCAGTGGTAAAGTCTATTGACAGAGTGCATCTACACACAAAAGCAGATTCACAGAGCAACCTGCTCTGTCAACAGAGAGCGGCCAAACTGTCCTGCCCTCTGTCGACAGAATGGCTGACTGTAAGCTTAGCAAACAGGGCTGTCTGGTGAACCGGAAGCCCTCTCTGTTGACAGAAGTGTCTACACTGCTCTTCTGTCAATAGAACTCTGTCGACAGAAGCATTATTCCTCAAATTTTCAATGGATAACATTGTCAAGACAAATGCAGAATTCTGTCAAGGTTCTCTTGTCAGAACATTATGTGCGTGGATGTTCCTAAGTTATGTCAGTAGAAGGCCCCTCCTGCCGACAAAACTCTCTAACGTAGACATGACCTCAATGATTCAAACAACTGAATATATTTTCTTGGATAAAAATTCTGATTTTTTTTTTTAAATAGAGAATAAAGTATGTCACATTACAGACTTCTAGATGGGAAAAAAATCTGTTTTTTTGCACAGCCTTTTCAAATGACTGGCACATGCCAAAGAATTTCTCATTACTATACTGTATTAACACTACTGTTGTTGTCATGACAAGTTTGAGATAACAGTTCATTAGAGGTAATAACATTATTTGCGTAAGTCCTTTGCATTTTCATAGCTCTTTTCACTCAAGGGCATCACACATTTTAAAATCCTGTCAAGTACAGAAGGGTAAAACTGACTCATGATGAGGTTGGATGTAATACTAAGGTCACAGAATGAGTCAGATGTAATCTGGAAAGTAACAGAATTTTGTTTAGAATCTTGTACACACTGTACCTGTTTTGATATCTAAAAAAGCAGAACATCACTAAACCGTACTTCGGCAAATAACAAAACCCACTGTCAAATTGGATTGTTGGCCTTGAATTTCACTGAAGCTCAAACCAATGACCTTCTGCTGCTGTACTTGAACATGGCCACTGTTGACCATGGTATGACAAATAGCTGCATGCCATGCCTTTTGTCTTGCCTAAATAATGTTCTAACAAAAGCTGATGATTCTGGGTTTCTTCTTCCCACCCTACCAGCACTTGGCCAATTCACACCCAGACTCCACCGCCTCCCCTCAGTTATCAGTGCAGATTAAGGAGGCTCTGTTGTGCTGCTGTGCTGCATTCATGTACACATAGAAAGTGAGAAAGAGAGAAGGAGAAAGAGGGGAGTAAATGGGAGGGGCACAGAAATGTATAAAAAACTGTGGCACAAAGATAATATCTTTTCTTTTTCTCTCTCTCTCTTTTTCCAAGGAACCACGAAATCCATCATAACTGGACTGGACTGGTGGAATTTCTATTCTACACACTACTTTCATACAAATTCCTGTTACTTGTTTGGCAGAAGCCACAGTAATGGAAGGCTTGTCTGCAGTAATGGAGGACCCTACGACTCATGCACAGTGGTAAGGAAATGGTTTCAAAATTCCTAGAACTCCAAGAATTGAAGGGAAAGAAGGGCAGACCTGTGTCTCCCATCTAGGCTGTGGCATTCCACTGGCTTTGGTAAGATGCAGTGTGTACCCTTCTGGAACCCACAAGGCAGAGTCATGAGGAACAAGGTAGCTGTAGTTAACTTCTATCCCCCCATACAGCAAGGTGCTTAAGAAAGCACCAACTTTAACCACATTAGCAGCAATACTGAGAGGGCCTGTTTTCAAAAATCGTAAGTTAGATAGATCCCTGAAATCATGTGATTCAACTGAAAACCATGCAATTTACAAAATAAATAAAATTGGGGGTCTTTTTTATTTGCCATCTGTTCTTTGAACTGTTAGCTTTTTTCTGCAACCATCAGGACTGCAAACTTATTCCTTTTCTAAATGAAAGCTGAGACCCTCACACAACTATCTGGAGCAAGAGCTTTAAGAAAAACACGAAATACCAAGAGACTTGTGATAAAAATCACAAAAGTTGGGAGCACTATCAGTGGTCCCTCTGGACACAACACGCAACCTCATATGCTTAAAAGTTAGGATATCCTTAAGGTCCTTTATCAGTCAGATCCTGTGTGTGTTTGTGTTGATGGCAAAGTGTTGTTAAGCAAACAACTATTATAACATTTAAGACATAATCATAACAAAAATTAAGCAGTGACAGACAGCATAGATTAAACTGCACGTTTCAAAATCTCTTCCCTCTCTATACATTTAGATTAGAAACATTTCAGGGGGAATGAATGCTGGAAATAAGTTTTAATTTAAGATTAGTTCATAAACAGCTGAACCAAAACAGCTGTCACAAGCAAACAATTTTCAATACAAATGCTTAAGTACCCGAGCAAAAAGTATATGCAGATCTGAAAGGCTTAAAATAAACTGCACAGATGTAAAAAAAACAAGAACAAAAACCCAAATCCCCATAATCACAAAGTTGTTTTCCAGAATGATTCTTCTCTTTAATATTGAAAACATATGCAACTTCTGGCTCCAACACAAGTTATTTATGACTGAATTTAGGAAAAAGAAAGCACTGTTTAATTTGGAAAGTGCTCACATAACTAATTATTGCATATGACAAGAATTTATCTTCACTCGTTTTCACCAGGTAAATAATATGAACTGAGTTTTACAGACAGACTGACAATACCCAAACCTATATTCTCTTCCCAATGAAAGCTGCATGTTTTGCCACTGACAGGGCCAATGATATATTCAAACCCACATGCATGTCACTCTTTTTTCCTCACCTATTCTCACGTGTTCAAGGGACTCATGCTGAAGTTCATCAAGAGGTTATGGCCTAATGCCGGTCTCATATCACATGCCTCCTGTCTCTATTTTACTTCACTTCACACTACGAAAAACTACCTACAAGCACAAGGATTTATTTTAAACGATGTGATTATTTGTACAATTCACCTGTGACCATGTTACCATCCATAACGTTTTGCTTATAGGACCAACACACTCTGGCTCTTTCAGTAAATACACAGGGCCTTAATCATATTGGGATGAATACTCAAAAGGACCATTGAAATGCATGGACTGTAGCAGCCTAAACAGAAATTAGGAGCCTACCTCAATATGCAGTTCCACTGAAACTAACATGAGTTCTTGTTGGTCAAGTATTTCTCAGTGCACATAAAAGAGAGCTAGAATCATGTCCCGAGAAAATAATTAAAATCATGGTAGCACCAAGAGACTACCTCTCACTTGGCTGGATAGTCTTTAGTTAACCTTGATAGGCAGTGACCTCAAGAGGAGTATAAACCGCCCACTTCAGAGCGTACATGAGCCTATGGTGTTGCTACTAGGAGCACTGGCCTCATAGCCTCACTCTGGCTGTCTGGACTTGCTTTAGAACACAGTTAGCAACAACTATGATGGGACCATGACCTAAAGTAGTTGGAAAGAGTTTTCACTAGCAGTCTGGAAGCTTAAGTTTGGAAAACCAAATATATATATATACACACACATATAACATTTGGTTTTCTAAAGTTAAAGCTTCCAGGCTATATACATGTGCTATAACTTACAATGCCCTATTTGGATGGTATGCATGTCCACATACCAACCCTGATGTAACTTGTTTGGATACTAGTGCCACTGGGAGCTGTCAGGAGACAGAGGCCACAACAGAGCCAAGCAATAGCAGCACATCTGCTGAGGAGAAAAAAGAAAAGAACAGAAAACATCAGACCCAGGCTCAAGGATAAGACGGAAGCGCAACAGTGCTGTGAAGGTGATACAGCTAGCGAAGTCTCATGATGACTGTAATTATAGATGCAAGCAAAGGTATATTGTACAGAATGAGCACCATGTTATTGGACAGATCTTAGAATGAAAATGATGACCAGGAGGAGGAGGAGAGCTGGTAAGAGTTGTTAGTTTGGGTTCTGATGAATAGTGACGGAGATAGCCGTGTTTGTACAGTCTGTCCCACGAAAGCTCATCACCTAATAAAATATTTTGTTAGTCTTTAAAGTGTTACATGACTGCTTCTTTGATTTGATAGTTTGGGTTCTGTGAGTTGTTTGGAGCCTTATGCCAGACTCTTTCTATCCTCTCTCTTTTGCTTCCCGTCTTCTCCGTCAGTAATGCACTGGAGTGTCTTCCCTTTTAACAATGTCGGGCCAAAAAAACAAATGGTAAAAATTCAGTGTAAATCCAGACTTTGGAGGAATTTCTCTAGATCAGGGGCTCTCTAATGATGGGTTGAGAACCCAAAGTGGGTTACAATCCCACTTTAATGGGGTCACCAGAGCCCTCATTAGATTTCCTGGAGCCCAAACTGAAACCTGAGCCTCAATATCCAGCATCCAAGACAAAGCCCAAGCAGCGAGCCCCACTGCTTAGGCTTTCATTTGTGCTCTGGACAGTGACTTGAGCCCTGGCCAGCAGGGTCCTGGTTACAGGCCCCCAGCAGGGAGCTTAAAACCGTGGGCTTCAGCTTTAGCACCGCCATCAGAGTGGTACAGCTTGGGGCTGGTCCCCCTTTCTGGGGTCATTTAGTAATTTTTACTAATAGATGGGAGTCACTGTGCAATGATGTTTGAGAGCCCCTGCTCTGGTTGTACAGCAGTATAACTGAGAGCAGATATCTGAGATAATGCCTGTAAAGTAAGCCCTTCTCTACATCTGACACAACACAGAGGCTTGTGATGCTGGAGCGATTCCTCACTTGATGTTAATCTGCATAGTTCTGTGGACTTCAAATGGAGCTACACCAATTTGTACCAGCTGAGGGTTTGGCCATCAGTGCTCAGAGACTAACACAGAAATGAAGTTTTCCTTTTTTCTGTCATTAGATGTCTTCATTGAGGCCCTTGGCGTTTGCTGAACTACTTTTCTTTTATTTTATCTTTGTTGAGATTCACTTTACTCTTCCTCTCCACAGGGAACTCTATGGAAAAGGAGTATAGATTCAGCTTGAGCAAAACGAAAGAAAACAAGAATAAATAATGAATTGGCAATGGCAGCTGATCCATTGCAACACTTGACAAAAAGTATAGTTGTTCACTTACCAAAATACTGTTACTCATCTGAGAAATAGAGAACATTAATAAAAAACCCAAAATGGCTCTAACCCTACATGCCCTGCTGAGTAGTACCTCTGAGCTATCAAAGAAAAAATACAGAAGGTACATTTTAGCGGCCCTTGACCTGATGTTCAAAATGGATTTTAAAATAGTTTGCTTTTTTCTTGTTATATATGATTTTTTTTTCTTGCACTCACCTCAGACTTACTCTGAGGGTATATTAATAAAATAAAACATCTGAATCTCTCACACTGGGTGTAATGTCTCTGCTCTCAGATACTTATACCATTTCTTGATTTTTAGAGATTCCTAATAAATGCCTGATAAACAATGCCCTTTCTCTAATCATTTTAAATATTCAAATTAATATTCATACTTGCTTTCTAAAATTGTAGCATAGTCTCTTCCTAGGTTCTTAAACTGTCTAGCAATCTAGCTAGGGCCCGTGGATTTTGCAGTTGTATATTATCGAAGAAGATTTTTGAACAACTAAAGGTTGTTATTATTTAAGAACCCAACCCTGCTATCTGATCTACATAGGCATCTACTTCTACATGGGCAGATCCCTGGGAGCCTCTTTGGCTTTACTGATTTCAGAGAGAACTCCATGTCAATACTCATGAGGCATAGATTACAAATTTAGGTCTTAAATAAGCATTCTGTGTTGTGTGATGCCTCTTCTATTTTAAAAGGGGGAAGGATGGGAAGGAGACATTTAAGCCAATAATGAGTTTATGAGGACACTTCCTGAGCAACCTCTGAATCACAGTGCTGAAGGAATACCATGACCCTGAGTCAGCAGACAGCTGACAGTTTATGGACACTGGGATGAAAATAAAACTGCTGCTGGAATATTTCCCTACAAACCACCCCTACACTGGGGGTGCAAGCATCAGTTTTGCGTAAAAGAGATAAATAATGCTTCGAGAACCATGCAAAGAACACAAAAGGGGACCTTGCTCCACCTTTATAAAAGCTGTACCATGCTTCCCTCTTGCCATTGGTTGGGAGTAAGGGCACAACCATCACCACAACCCCATCCCACCCTGGCACATCTCTTATGAGGCTTTGACCACTGCTGATGAAACCAGGGCCCTCCTTCTCTCTTTCAGGGCAAGCAGACAGGTCTGCCTGGCACGTCACAGCAGAGGGAAGTACCTTCTTCCTACATAAATGGTCTCACTCTGGAAACCCATAATTTGGCCTTCCGTTGCTTCCTATGCATTATTTAACTGAACTAAGTAATGAATACTAAAGGATACCAACATCAATAAGTTAACATAATGGGAAATACAAAATAAAAGTACAATTGGTCAACTGACTCCAGTCAGCCAGAAAAGTTTACAGGCATACACCAAATCCACCAGTGAAACTCATTCGTCACTGCAGCTGGCACTGTGGAGAGTGTGGAGGACACTGGGCCTAATGCTTTGTGAGAAATTGACACAAAGCAACTTTTGCAATACACTTGCACAGGGTGCAGCATGTGGGTTACCTGTGCTGCCTTAGTTCCACAGACTAACAGATGGTCATGACCTTATGTTTGCCAGGAGTAGTATCCAGTGCCAACAGTCATCGGACTGCAATTATGAATCTAGCCTTCAAGAATCAGAGATTCACATGTGACCTTGATTTGAGCTAACGTGACTCTCTAAACAGTTTGTAAGGCAGTTTCCGGCTTCATTATGGGAAAAAAAAGCAGTCAGGAATTTCTAAAGAAATCTTTAATCTGCATGACATTACTTAAATTAATAGATTATAGAGATTGGAAATGACCACTTGGGGTATTAGTTAACAATTTAATAGTCCAAATCAGGAAGGCCCCTTAGCTATATTCACACATTCATGGGAGGTTATTCAAATGGAATAGAAGACACGATGTCTATGTGGGATATAGATATGGCAGTGCATCAGTAAGACAAGACAACACCACTTATCTCCTTCCTAAAACAAGCTTTGTAGCATAAGAAAATATAGATAAAAAAATTTAAAAAAAGAGTGGGAAATACAAAAGGAAATGAGACGTAAAGACACAGCATACCCAGAGACCAGCTACTCCAAGATAGGTCCAAAAAAGCCAAGAACAAAACACCACTGGTCATCACCTACAGCCCCCAACTCAAGCCACTGCAATGAATTATTGAAGACCTACAATCTATCCTTAATCAGGATGTCAGACTCCAGAAGGGCCTAGGTGACAGGCCTGTTCTCTCCTACCGACAACCCCCCAACCTTATGAGGATTCTAACCAATAGCCACGGTCTATACCACAGGAACCCCAGTCCCGGAACTTTTCCTTGCAACAAAGCCCACTGACAGCTTTGTCCACATATCTATTCCGGAGCTACCATCACTGGACCTAACAAAGTTAGTCACAGAATCACGGGAACATTCTCATGTTCCTCAACTAACATCATATATGCCATTATGTGCCAACAATGCCCAGATGCTTTGCATATTGGACAGACTTCAAACTCTCGTAGACAAAGAGCTAATGGGCACAAAACAGACATAAAAACACTCCTGATCCACAAACGGATCAGCCAACATTTTAATGGAGTGGGCCATTCTGTTAATGACCTGAAAGTTTCCGTCTTACTGAAGAGGAATTGTCACAACACTTTGGAAAGAGAGGCTGCTGAACTCTCTTTTATATTCAAATTGGACATATTAACACATGGTTTGAACGGGGATGGGAATTTTTTAGGTTATTGCATACTTGGCTTTATCTAATTCTTGACTGCCCCGCTCCCCCTTCTCCCCCTCTGCTCTCTGATTTGCTCACCTTCATAATATTTTTCTGATTTGTCAACCTTTATTACTATTTTTGGTTCTCTATGCTTTAAATATTGAGTCTGTTCTAGTATGGCTATGGTCTGAAGAAGTGGGTCTGTCCCACGAAAGCTCGTCACCTAATAAATTATTTTGTTAGTCTTTAAAGTGCTACTGGACTGCTTTTTTGTTTTAATTCTGAAATATCCCAAATCTCTCTCTCTCTCTCTCACACACACACACCCCACTGCTGCTCTGGTAGTATAGATTACCTTATTTCTCTGGAGAAGAACACTTTACTTGCAGTGTTTTATAGGCCGTGCCCATTAAACTCCTCTCTCAGTAGTGGAGCTATCATATTATCCCCTTCCAATATTTCAGCCCCCAGCTAGAACCTATACTGGAACACGATCCCTCACTCTCAAAGGCCTTAGATGACGGGGCTGCTCTTTCTTACAGACAGGTGCCCAACCTCAAGACAATGCTCACCAGCAGCTCGGGGGACTGGAACGATTGCTGAGAGCTCTTGAACCAAACTATAAACCGTGTATATAATGGAAATCACTTCAAGCCATGGGGTGCTGCAGCAGCACCCCACACCCTGCACACTCAGGCTATGTCTACACTACCAGATCAATTTAAATTTATTAAAATTGATTTTATAGCGCTCATTTTTTAAATTCGATTTTGAGTATCCTCACTTCCCACAGGCTTCCAACAAATTCGACATATTGCTTCCACATGGAAATCACCAAACATTGACAGTTGCAGCAGTGCATTGTGGGAACCTATCCCACAGTTCTCTCAGCCCTGCATTCTGAGCCAGAAGCCAGTGCGTTAAATGTGAGGGTTTACTCCCCCCACAGGCTCCCCCAGCCCCAGTCCCACCCCAACTTCCCCCCAAAAACCAACCTCCCAAAAACGCACCCCCAAACACTCCCCCCACAAAAAGCCCTCTCCAAAAAACCCAAACCCTTGCCACTCACCAGCTCTGTTGCAAGAGCTGCTGGAGCCCAGTGGCTGGGGATGCCTGATTGCAGGTGACCAAGGGTGCCTGCTGGGTGGACGCCTGCTATGGGGTGCCTGGCGCTGCGTTGATGTGTGTGGTGGGGTGGGGGCTGGCCCTGCACAGCTGGAGCTGCCTTGCTGTGGGTGGCTGAAGGGGCCATCATGCACATGGAGGCTCTGGCAAAGGAGGTGGCTGTGGCAGAGGCTCCTGCGGCTGCAGCAAGTAAGTCCCTTAATTTTTGGGTGAGGGTGGGGTGGGAGGGACTGTTAAGATTTTTCTGACCCCTATTAAGCAGACTTTAGGAACAATGGGGGAAGTCCATTGTTTTTGCAGTCTGCTAAATCGAGGTCCATAAAATCGAGGTTTTACTGTAGTGGGGAGCTGGGAGCCAGGTGCAGCAGCACTGTCATTTTCCTTGGTCCCTGCAGCTTGGGTGCAGCAAACAGCTTTGTAGGATACATACAGGACACTGGTGGAGGCTAATACATTCAATTTTAAGACATGGCGCTTCCACACTTGCATTTAATTGAACTTCTGAATTCGAGCTTGATGCTACACCTGTCAGGTAACTGCAATATTATAATCTCGATATTAATGCTCCCTAAATCGAGCTACTGGTCTTTACAGTGAGGACAGTTGTGTGGTAATATCAAGCTAACTGCATAAAGTTCAAATTTATCTCACAGTGTAGACGCAGCCTCAGTTCCAGCTCCTCTGCCAGCAGCCACACACCACACAACAGAAACACTAACCCAGGATCCTACCCCTGCAACAAACCCCGTTGCCAATTTTGTCCACATACCTAATACAAGCGACACTATCACTGGACCTAACCATACCAGCCATGCCACGTGACGTCACGCCACATCTGCACATCCACTACTGCGATATATGTGCCAGCAGTGCCCTTCTGCCATGTACATTGGATAAACCAGACAGTATATGCACCAAAGGATGAATGGACATAAATCCACAACAGAATCATAGAAACATAGAATACTGGCCTGGAAGAGACCTCAAGAGGCCATCGAGTCCAGCCCCCTGCCCTCATGGCAGGACCCAGTACGGTCTAGACCATCCTTCATAGACATCTATCTAACCTGTTCTTAAATACCTGCAGCAATGGAGATTCCACAACCTCCCTTGGCAATTTATTCCACTGTTTGACCACCCTGACAGTTAGGAACCTTTTCCTCATGTCCAACCTAAACCTCCCTTGCTGCAGTTTAAGTCCATTGCCTCTTGTTCTATCCTCAGAGGCCAAGAAGAACAAGTTTTCTCCCTCCTCCTTATGACTCCCTTTTAGATACCTGAAAACTACTATCATGTCACCCCTCAATCTTCTCTTTTCCAAACTAAACAAGCCCTACTCTTTCAGCCTTTCCTCATAGGTCACATTCTCTAGACCTTTAATCATTCTTGTTGCTCTTTTCTGGACCCTCTCTAATTCCTCCACATTTTTCTTGAACTGCGGTGCCCGGAACTGGACACAATACTCCAAGCTGAGGCCTAAACAGCGCTGAGTAGAGCGGAAGAATGACTTCTCGTGTCTTGTTCACAAAACACCTGTTAATGCATCCCAGAATCATGTTTGCTTTTTTTTGCAACACCATCACTCTGTTGACTCATATTTAGCTTGTGGTCCACTATAACTCCTAGATTCCTTTCTGCTGTAGTCATTCCTAGACAGTCTCTCCCCATTCTGTATGTGTGACACTGATTGTTCCTTCCCAAATGGAGCACTTTGCATTTGTCCTTATTAAACTTCATCCTGTTTACCTCAGTCAGTTTCTCCAATTTATCCAGATCATTTTGAATTATGACCCTGTCTTCCAAAGCAGTTGCAACCCCTTCCAGCTTGGTATCATCTGCAAACTTAATAAGCGTACTTTCTATGCCAATATCTAAATTGTTGATGAAGATATTGAAGTGAACCGGTCCTAAACAGACCCCTGCGGAACCCCACTTGTTATACTTTTCCAGCAGGATTGAGAACCATTCACAACTACTCTCTGAGTACAGGTATCCGGCCAGTTATGCACTCACTTTATAGTAGCCCCATCTAAGTCGTATTTACCCAGTTTATTAATACGAATATCATGTGAGACCGTATCAAATGCTTTACTAAAGTCTAGGTATACCACATCTACCGCTTCTCCCCTATCCACAAGGCTTGTTATCCTATCAAAGAAAGCTATCAGATTGGTTTTAACATAATTTGTTCTTTACAAATCCATGCTAGCTGTTCCCAATCACCTTACCACTTTCCAAATGCTTGCAGATGATTTCTTTAATTACTTGTTCCAACAACAAGAACTAGAATACACATAAACCTACAGGGGAACACTGTAACTCCCTGGACATTCAATAATTCTTCTACATCACTTGGCATGCTTTTACTTGCAGTGATGCTTGGAATGTTCCAAACCATTTGCACACTGGAACTAACTAAAATTTGGAGCAACCTAAGCCTTGACAGCATAGTTTTGAGTCTCAGTTTCACATGTCTTAAGCATACATACAGACACATATTCAAGTGGTTGTGGATCACTGTTCTAATCTGTGGCAGAAATCCTGAAGTCTCATGCAGAACGGAAGGTTAAGAGGCAACTGAATCATAGCCTATTACCACCTAAACAAGGAGAAGATATTTGATACCAGTGGGTTTCTTCAGTTGAGCAGGCAAAGGTGTAACAAGATCCCAATAGCTGGAAATTCATATAATCAAAGTTCAGCTTATAATGATTAGGACTATTAACCACTGGAACAAATTACTGAAGGATTTGGAAAATTCTCCACTCCTTGGACAAGTTAAATCAAGCATGCATGTTTTCCTAAAAAGATATGCTCTATTTGAAGTTATTGCGCTTATGCAGGAATTCTCCACAAGGTGAAATTCTCCAGCCTGTGTTACATAAGAGGGTAGCTCAGATGATTATTATGGCCTATGAATCTATGAAAAACTGACTTGTTTTTTGTGCTTTGGCAATTGCCTCCAATACAAATGTATATATTGTATTTATACCTTTTCTCTCCTTAGGATTTATCTTCCTAACCATTGGGTAAATAGCAATATTTGGGTGAGAGAGCTCTTGTATTTTAAACTCAGAAGAATATGTTCAGCTTGGAAAGCATGCTACCAATAAGTAATGCCAACAGTTGCCACAGGCCTGGGGCAAGGTGAGATCACAGAATCACAGAATCATAGGGCTGGAAGGGACCTCAGGAGGTCATCTAGTCCAGCCCCCGCTTCAAGCAGGATCAACCCCTACTAAGTCATCCCAGCCAGGACCTTGTCCAGCCGGGACTTAAAAACCTCAAGGGATGGAGAATCCACCACCTCTCTAGGGTGAGATAGGGTGGGGCAGCTTCCTGCCCCAGGAAAAGGCAGAGCTTAGCTCAGTCAGCCCTAGGGCCCTCTCCACACTTGCCTAGAGATACATGTGGAGCAAAGACAGGGTGCTCCGTGGTGTTTCAAAGGGGCCTGGAGCTGTGGCTGTGGCTGCTGCTACTTCAGCAGTGGGGGCAGCTGGAACTCCAGGCCGCTTTGAAATGCCCGGCCCAGAGGCAACTGTTTCCTTTGCCCCCACATCCCTGTCAGCAGGCCTGCTGTCAATTAAACTTGTGTATTGATTACTAAAACTCCCTTATTTTCACCTCATACACCTTGCCTAGATTGATCATTTTCTACAAAAATCACACAGTTATCTGAAAAAAAAAAGTTTTCCTATATTTGGTGTGGCCAATAAGTATATTCTCTCACATATAGTAACTTCAGGCAAAAAATAACATTTTAAATGGTGACTGTACGTAGTCACATACTCACTGTGTGGCTTATAAAGAAAGGCAAATTCTGCCATTAAGATGTATAAACAATTATTCTGATTTCACTAGGCAGATGTGTTTTAGGAACGAATTTCATCCAGTATATTCAAATACATTCCCTTACTTTGTACAAACATAAAATAAATTACGTCTTAGCTGTTACATTCCTTGGCTACGTCGACACGTGAACGCTACATCAAATAAGCTATTTCGATGAATAACGTCTACACGTCCTCCAGGGCTGGCGCCGTCGATGTTCAACATCGACGTTGGGCAGCACCACATCGAAGTAGGCGCTGCAGGGGAACATCTACATGCCAAAGTAGCACACATCGAAATAAGGGTGCCAGGAACAGCTGCAGACAGGGTCACAGGGCAGACTAGCACTTCCGGGGCAACAGCTGACCACTCCCTTAAAGGGCCCCTCCCAGACACACACAGCCTGCACAGCACGCGGTCTGCAGAGCCATAGGCACGCACACCTCGGGCGCCGCAGTCATGGACCCCAGCAGCAGCAGCAGCCAGAGGTCCACCCAGCCGCCCCTGTAGGAGCAGTGCTTGCCCTGCTCCACGCCATGCAGGAGGCAGCTGATCACATCCTAGCCACAGAGGAGGAGCTGCCCACAGGGGAGGAGGACGCAACTCCAAACCCTGCAGCCCCCTGCCCCACCCCCACCACACACGCCGCCGGCTGTGGAACTACCCCACCAGCACCGACTGGTGGGAGCGGCTGGTGCTTGGAGCGTGGGACGAAGACCGCTGGCTCCAGAACTTTTGGATGAGCTGGCAGACACTTCTGGAGCTATGCCAGTGGCTCACCCCCACACTGAGGCACCAGGACACTGCCATGCGGCGTGCCCTCAGCGTCGAGAAACAGGTCGGCATCGCTGTCTGGAAGCTGGCCACTCCAGACAGCTACCGATCTGTGGGCCAGCAGTTTGGTGTCGGCAAGGCCACCATCGGGGCTGTCCTCATGGAGGTAAGAGGACCCACGGGGGGAGGGGGAGGCAGCCCTGGGATGGGAGGGGAGCCCTGGCAGGGGAGGGCCACACACACCCTGCACACCCCTCATTGGTGGTCTCCCGTGTGCTTCCCCTGCAGGTCATCCGCACCATCAACGCCCTGCTCCTCCACAGGCTCGTGCGGCTTGGGGACCCGGATGCCGCCCTCGCGGGGTTTGCCACCCTGAGCTTTCTCAATTGTTTCGGGGCTCTGGATGGGACCCACATCCCCAACCGTGCCCTGGAACACAGTGGAGGATGTTACTTAAACAGGAAGGGCTACCACTCAGTGTTCCTCCAGGCCTTGGTGGACAGCCGGAGCTGCTTCCTGGACATATATGTGGGCTGGCCTGGCAGCACCCACAACGCCCGGGTATTCAGGAATTCGGGCCTGTGCCGCCGGCTGGAGGCGAGGACCTACATCCCCCAGCGGGAGATCCCTGTGGGGGCACCACCATGCCCCTCTGCATCATCGCAGACACGGCATACCCCCTCCGGCCCTGGCTCATGCACCCTTACATGGGCCACCTGTCAGCCAGACAGGAGCGCTTCAACATGCGCCTGAACCACGCGCGCCAGGTGGTGGAGCGCACTTTTGGCCGCCTGAAAAGGGGCTGGAGGTGTCTCCTCACCCACCTTGATGCGGGCCCCATCAACATCCCCCAGATTGTGGGAGCGTGCAGCGCCCTCCACAACCTCGTCGAGAGCAAGGGGGAGGCATTCTTTCAGGGCTGGGCTGTGGAGGCTGGCAGGGCCGATGTGCAGCCACCCGCTGCCCCCAGTCGCCAGGTGGACCCTGAAGGGACCCGGGTCTGGGAGGCCCTGCGGGCCCAATTTGACAAGGCCGTGGGGTGAACGCTGGCAGGCCCCCCACTGCACCCTCCATCCTCCACAACACTCCCTGCCCCTATGCCCACACCACAGAGCACCCAAGAGCACACCCCCCCCACTTTTCTTGTAAATAAAAACAGACATGTTGTTCGTCAAACCAGAATATGTTGAATTCTTATTATTATCATAACTATTTACAGGCAAAATAAATATTACATATATATGTATTATAAGATAAGATGACAGGAAAAAAAGGGGAAGACAAGGAAGGGGAAAACTATTTACATGGGGGGGCAGGTATCATCATAACAGCATAACAGGGGTCTAATACAAACTATTTACAAAAGACAAGTGAAGGGGATATATACAAAGGGGGAGGGGGGGGCCACGTCCTGGGCCCCACATCCCCTAATGTCCAGCGCTGGGGGTGGGCGGCCACGACCCGCGCCTTGGCCTCAGCCCTGGCCGGGGATGGCTGGGGGCCAGGCGGACCGGTAGATATGGCCGGCGGGTGTCAGCTGGCCCCAGGTCCCCCTCGGCGGAAGGGCCCTCGGTGGCAGATGGCGGTGCGATGGTGGGTGGAGCGGTGGGTGGAGCGGCGGGTGGAGCAGGCAGGGCAGGCAGAGCGGCGGCTGGCATGGCATGGGGGGCCAGGTAGTCCACAACACGCTCAAACGTGCGCATAAAGGCCCCCCGTGCCTCCTGGCGCCAGGCCAGCGCCCGCTCCTGGAGTTCGAGCCGCCATTCCTCCACCCGCATTCTGAGGCATGCAACTTATTTTTGTCACCTCATAGTGGATATATAAAGACTTGGAGACTTTTTTAGGATATATACTTAACATCTTTTGCCCCAAGATATTTTAAAGATCAAGGCACATCAGATATTAGTCTCACATGTCTTTTGTCCAGTGCTGAATTTTCTCTATGACCGTTTATTGGAGCAGTACATTATATAGCATTAAGCACATTTATTTGACTCAAAGAATTTAAAAATTACCTCCTTACAGCTTTGAGGTCTAGCTAAGTGGCCACAATAATCTCCGATGTAAAACATTCCCCTCTTCCCTTGCAAACAACCCTTCAATCATACAGCTATTTACAGACTTTGATTAGATTATATAATACATCCCCTTTCCTTTTTTCACATTCTTTCATTTATTCAACAGGCTAGTCTTGACAAGATGACTTTCATTTGCACTGATATGAACTGGAAGTTATTTTCACTTGGTATATCTTGCTATCATTATTTCAGACATTCCCTCCCCACAAGTACACATAAATCTGGAGTTCAGGGGCATGATCCAAAGTACAATTAAAGAACATAGAATGGATATAGGTCTAAAGCAAAACTGAATTTGAATGCCCTGAAATTCTGATAGTTCATATCTGAAATAACTCTGCTAATTCCCCTAGTGCTAAATTACCAGTATTTGTTGATATTTAGGCCCTTGGCCCTCCTTGAGCAGAGCCTGTGAATGATGACAAGTTAATCCAATAGAT
Source organism: Carettochelys insculpta (assembly GCF_033958435.1). Lineage (NCBI taxonomy): Eukaryota > Metazoa > Chordata > Testudines > Carettochelyidae > Carettochelys > Carettochelys insculpta. The sequence continues at coordinate 66,396,266 of NC_134139.1, read as the reverse complement.
CTCATGAGAAATAACATTAATAGTCATTGTGGGAAGGGGCTGATTTAAAAATTAGATAAAGCAAAGTATGTAAAAGAGTCCCTGTAATGAGCTAGAAAATTGCCATCCTGGTTCAAACCACATGTTAATGTGTCGAATTTGAATATAAAAGAGCAGCCTGATTCAACACTCCTGATTCACAAACCTGTCAGCCAGCACCGTAATGGAGTGGGCCATTCTGTTAATGACCTGAAAGTCTGTGTTTTAGTGAAAAGAAACTTTCACAGCTGTTTGGAAAGAGAGGCTGCTGAACTCTCTTTTATATTCAAATTTGACACATTAACACATGGTTTGAACCTGGATGGCAATTTCCTAGCTCATTACAGGGACTCTTTTACATACTTTGCTTTAACTAATTCTTGACCCCCACACCCACTTCTGCCCCTCTGCTCTCCAATTTGCTCATCTTCATAATATTTTTTCTGATTTGTCAACCTTGATTAATATTTTTGGATCTCTGTGCCTTAAATATTGAGTCTGTCCTGGAATGGCTATGATCTGAAGAAGTGGGTCTGTCCCATGAAAGCTCATCACCTAATATATTATTTTGTTAGTCTTTACAGGGCTACTGGACAAAAGCAGGACTGTTTTAAAACAGAAACAAGCCTTACTCAGCTTTTGGAATATCAGGGATAGTTCAGAGTTTGATCCCTTTTTGTTTATCCCCCCCAATGCTCAAACTGAGGAAAGGTGCACAGAAAGATTCAGTAAATGATTCTGGTTTCAGACCATCTCTGTATAGGTCCAAGTCAATGCAGATCTCAAGGTCTTTTTCTTCAGCAAATGGTGACACAGAGCCAAAACAGCTATTCCAACTGTCCTCTGTGATGGACCATCTTTCCAACACCACCACCAAGATCCAGGGCATCAGCTGGTGTAACTCAGTACAGTTCCACTGAAGTCAATGATGCTACACTGAGGGATGTAGTAAAATGTTTTACAATTTCTTCCCTCCTTGTTATTTCTATTGTGTGACTGGAAAAATAAAGATGTAAGCCCTAATGAGTGCCTCAGTATGTGGCTTAACGCACTCCCAGGGGATCCAACGTAGTCAAAATTACGTCTTACTTCACTTGAACCTCTATGCTACTAACGCTGCTTCAGAGTGCTTGTTTTTATACATACAACATCTTTGTACGGCTGGATGGCTCTTTGTGCCACTCGGCTTTTTTTTTTCCTTCACATGAGAAATGTTTTAATGAGATACAATCTTCCCGTAGTGCTGATTTCCCAACCTTGACAATTGCCAGTTGCACATGTTGAGCAATAATGGAATCTTATTCACCCTGGTTTTGTAATTTTTTTTTTAATCTGCAATAAATTTACTGTTACAAGATTGCAATCCTCTAAGTTATTATCATCACAACTGATGTTATAAATGAACACAATGAACTAGTAACTGTGATAGCCAGAAGGTCTCAGCCTCCTAAAGCTAAACTGCAAAACTGCTTCTTAAATTGGGAGCTGGGCAATTGGGAGGAGAGTGGAGAAAGGTGTTCACAATACCAATTTCAGTAACAGAGTGTAGTGGGAGAAATGTGGGGTGCTCCTTCATAGTTATTAGTATAGGATCTGTCAGTAAAGAGAAGTTACTTACCTGTGTAGTAACGATGGTTCTTTGAGATGTGTCCCCATGGGTGCTCCACAATAGGTGTCGGGCTCGCCCCGGCACCGCAGATCGGAAACCTCTAGCAGTGTCTGTCGGGTTGCGCATGCACCGATGCGCGCCGCTCCCCCGCGTGCTCTCGGCCACGTGCGCGATCCGGTCCCCACCAGTTCCTTGACCAACCGCCCCGGATGCTCCTGAAAAACATCAGACAGAGATCCGAAGTGGGGAGGATGGGCAGGTAGTGGAGCACCCACGGGGGCACATCTCGAAGAACCATCGTTACTACACAAGTAAGTAACATCTCTTTCTTCTTCGAGTGGTCCCCGTGGGTGCTCCACCGTAGGTGACTACCCAGCAGTGACCCCAAGTAAGGAGGTGGGTAATTGAGTCATGTGCAGCTCACCCTTGAGAGGACTGCTGTTGACACACGTGTATCCTTCTCGAACACCTGGTGCATGGCACAATGCTTGGCGAAGGTGTCGTAAGAGGACCAAGTCGCCGCTCTGCAAATGTCTTTCAACGGGATTCCTTTGAAGAAGGCTGTCGACACCGCCATCGCTCTGGTGGAATGAGCCTTGGGCGAAGCTAGCAGAGGGGTCTTACAGAGCTCATAACACAGTCTTATGCAGGATACAATGTGATTTGAAATCCTCTGGGAAGATAGGCCTTCCCCTTTCGACCTGGGTGCGATAGACACCAGGAGTCTGTCCGTTTGCCGGAAGGACTTAGTTCTGTCTATGTAAAAGGCCAACGCCCTCCTCATGTCTAGCAGGTGCAGCCACACCTCCTTGCTGGAGCTGTGAGGCTTCAGATAAAATGAGGGTAATACTATTGGTTCGTTAAGGTGGAACTCCGAGGAAACTTTTGGAACGAAGGCTGGGTGTAACCGTAAGGTCACCACTTCCTTTGAGAATACTGTGCAGGGCAGCGTTGCCATTACTGCTGCGAGTTCGCTCACCCTGTGGGCTGGCGTAATCGCAAGGAGGAAGGTCGTTTTCATGGTAAGCAGTCGGAGGGGTACCGTAGCCAATGGTTCAAAGGGCGGTCCCGATAGTGTGTGGAGTACCAAGTCCAAACTCCATGACGGTGGTAACGGTTTCCATGGGGGATACATTCCTTTCCATTCCTTTGGCTGGAACAAAGTATTTCTTATCCGCCCTTTTATTTGTAGGCGGGATGGAGGCTGGGATCTGCCATATGTTGGTGGCTGATTCCATAATGGCTTCGTCTGGCAGAATGGTTATTTTGGATGAAGCCAGGGGTCTCAGATTTTTCAGGAGTTTATGATGTTTCTCCTGCACCTCCGCTATTCAAATGTCCTGTGTGAATGTTACTCTCTTGAACAGCTCCTGGAATTGCTTAAGGTCGTCCAAAGGAGAGATGTCCCCAGGGACACCCCCATCATCCAGAGAGACGAGGAGGCGCCGCTGTGGTATACCTCCTCTACTTCTTCTGACCCTTGAGTTTGCTAGCATACCCGCCCTTTTTCGGGTTGTGAAGGAAGGTCCCTGGACTCTGGACCAGTGTCTGTCTGGGGAAGCTTGCTCCTCCCACGGAGCGGGACTGTATGAGGGGGTGTCAGCAGGGTGTGAGTGGGGATCTGCCCCTGGATCTGGACCCTCGATGCCGGTGTTCAGTATGATAAGGGCGGCCATGGCAACACGGGCAAGGGCCCGGAGATGGAGATCTGGACCACAATCGGGATGTGTACATATGGTGTCTGGAAGAGCGTGATCTCCGTGACGACATTGAAAACGGTGGAGATGATCTGTGATAGTATTCATAGGGGCCCACGATGGAAAATGGTGAAGGTTGTCTGAGCCATGGTGATGGTGGCTGAAGGAACGGGGAGGGAGGTCTGAAACAGGCCGTTGGAGTGGCTGCCCAGCGCGGCGTGTGTATCTTGACGGCGGGGGGGGGCTGGGTGATAACAGTAGCGCAATGACGTCCGGAGCCGGACTGCGGGGCCGGGTTTTTGTCTTTGCCTTCCCCCGCTCCTGCAGAGCAAGCGCCGCTCCCTCTGGTGCCGGGGACCTCGGTGCTGCTGTTGGTGCCGCGCTCGGTGCCGCTGCACGTGGTGCCGCACGGATAGCTTCCTCCGTTCCCTTTGGCCCCGTTCCGGGTGCCCCTCCTCCAGTGCTGGCAGTGCCACAAGGGGCGGTGCTGCATGAGTCTGCGCCGCCGGCTCCGACGCTTGACGCGTTGGAGCCTGCAGTACCCTCGGTGCCGACTGCTGATCAGTCAGAGGCCCAAGCGCGCTCCTATGCTCTGCTGTATCCCCGCTATGAGCAGCCAGGGGGTCTGGGCTTTGTTTCGCTCGTCCTGCTCGCTGGTGTTACCGGCAAGGAGCAAGCTGGAGAGAGCTTCCTTTTCTTTTGCACCAAGGAGGTTAGGGAGGCCGCCTTCCTCTTGTGCGATCCCGAGGGCCCCTCTTTCTGGGGCTTCTCCGGTGGTTCAGGCTGGAGGGCCTTATCAAACAGGATCATTTTTAGTCTCATTTCCCTGTCTTTCCTGGCCCTGGCTGTAAGCCCAGCACAATGAGAGCACTTCTGAGTAACGTGAGCCTCTCCAAGACAATGAATGCACTCGCTATGCCCGTCTGAGGCAGGCATGGTCTCGCGGCATGACGCACACCTCTTAAAGCCCTGCGAAGACATCTCCGCCATGGCTTGTAAGTCTTTAAATGTTAATAGAGTACTTATCGGCTAACAAAGTCTTTAACCAAATAACGTTCATGGCCTCCGGGGTAGTGGACCACCAAAGGCAGCTGCCTGCGTCCGCTCTTCTCCCCTTTGTTCCTCCCTTCTTCTTTTTTTTTTGCACAACAGTTTGAACAGTGAGAACACGACTAAGTACTAACAACTAATAACTATCAACAACAATAACCACAGTTTCTCTTTTTTTTTTTTTGTCTCAGGCGTTGGAGCCGGAGCAAATTCCGTCTGCAGCTGCTGGCGGTTGAGAAAGAACTGGAGGGGACCGGATCGCGCACGTGGCTGAGAGCGCACGGGGGAGCGGCGCACATCGGCACATGCGCGAACCGACGGACACTGCTAGAAGTTTCCGATCTGTGGCACCGGGGAGAGCCCGACACCTATAGTGGAGCACCCACGGGGACCACTCGAAGAAGAACAGGGTGTTCCTGTACAAATATTCCTGAGTAAGTGCTTCTCAATAGGGGACTGTCTAGAATGATCCAGAAAAGAGGGCACAGCATTTTTATAATAGCTTAATAGCTTCCATGTGGAAGAGCCAGGGCCAGAAGCAGTATGCTTAATGGCTCTAGCCTTTCCTGGGCAGACCCCAAAATGGTTCTGAGGAGGCTGGAGAGGAGGTAAGGAGAGTCATCATCATCAATTCAGCACCCATTATGTCTGATGCCTCTCCTGCTATTTCCATCCATCTTTCCCTGTTCAATGTGAAGTGGCTTAGTTTCTGTAGACTAGCTCCATACCAATCTACTGTATCATCTACCCATTCTCTGTGAAGTCTTTCTCTCTTATTCCAACCAGCCATTATGCTGAATACCATGGTCTCGATTTTTCATTTGTCGTTCATTCTGCAAATACAACTGAACACCTGTAACTTATGTTGTATAACCTTCTGCAGTAGGTTCTCTTTCAACTGTATCTTCCCATATAATTCCTCATTGGTGATTTTCTGCATCCATCCTAGTCTCAGAATCTTTCTATAACAACTTGTCTTGAACACCAATATCCTTCTCTTCGAATCTTTTGTTACCACACAGGTCTCACATGACATTGGATCATCTTGTCTTGTACATCTATTTGTTCTAAACCAACTTTCCAACTCTCCACATGTTCTTACCACAGCCTCCAAATTGTTGTTAATATCCGTATCAGTCTGCTATTCACGCCACATGACTCCAATACTACGTAAGTCACTTTCTGATCTATACTGTCAAAAGACATCTGAAAATTAATGAAACAAGTGTAGGTGTTCTTGTTCTTTTGTTGAGCTTTCTCCACTATCAATCTTAGTGCCAATATCTGCTGTATGGTACTTCTATCTTTTCTGAACCCTGCTTGTTCATATGCTAGATGTTCTTCTATCTGTGATCTTAGTTTCTCTGTCAGTATCATCATTAACACTTTGCCTAGATGACCCATTAGGGCAATTGGTCTGTAGTTCTTGCACACCAATGCACTTCCTTTCTTGTGTATTGTCCCTAGCATGGACCTTGTCCATTCTTTATGCGTCTTCCCTTCCTTCCATGCTATATTACACAGTTGGTGTATTTCCTGAATCATACTTTCTCCACCATATTTAATCACCTCTCCCATGATCTTATCATTTCCAAGGCTCTTGTTGTTCTTTAGTCGTTTCACTGCTCTTTCTACTTCCTCTTTCGAAATAAGGGTCTCAATCTTGATGCTCAGTGGAGATATCTCTTTCAGTTCTTCAATCAGTCTCTTTAAGACATTTGGGTCCAACTGTGCTTTGTATAGATCAGTACAATATCTTGTCCATCACTGCACAATCTTTTCCTTGTCCATGAGCACCTCTTCATTTTTGTCTTTGATCGCCATCTACTTCAGCTGCCACTTGCTATTAGTATTCCTAACCAACTTATACACCTCCCTTGTCTTACTTTCACCGTAATAGCTCTCTATATCTTCTCACTGGTCCTCTAACCATTTTGCCTTATCCTTTCTGGCCACTTTCCTTATCTCATTGCATTTTACCCTATATTGGTGTACTGCCCTCTTGGAATCATCCCTTCTGATCTTTAATGCTCTCTTCTCTTGGACAAACTTCAACGTCTCCTGCATAATCCACTTCTTGTTGATCTTCTCTTCTTCCAGAACAGGCTGCTCAATTACCTCTTCTATCGCTGTAGCTGTCCCTTAGACTCCCTAATCTAGATCTTTATCTGTGGCTGCATTCCTAATCATCTCTTCGAGCACTGCACTGTACACATTCCCTATTTCTTCCTCCCCTAGCCTCAGCACATCTCTTCTTTTCTTAAACTTGGTCTTACACTTTTTCTTGAGATAGGAGACTCCCTTGCACTTAATCAAGAACCCAGGAATACAAAGAGAGGTGCATGTGACTGATATAAGGATGGTCAGGAGGGTCAGAGACAGCCAGACTGAAATACCTACAGTCACATGAGAGGGTCTCTGATTTCTATAGGAATATGAGTTAGTTCACTTCTGTTCCTGTAACTCATGCGGAAAGCCTATCTAACTTATTTTGTAATGAAATGAGAGAGTGCAATTTAAATCCCATCAGGTATGCCACAGGAATTTTTCCAGTGGATGCTGAAGTGCCTCATTAGTGCTTCGTCCAGCTTCTCTTGACGTTCCACCAACTTTTGGGCTATGCTGGGCATCTGTAAAGCCTTGTTTTGTATTACTACAACCTCCAACATGGAGTTTTCACTGCTTTAGTTTTTCCGCAAGAATCCAGCTCTGAGAAGCCACCATACTGCATATGAATATGGCACTTTTCATTGCTTTTTACAACTATAAACCACAATGTGTAGAAAAATAATGGTAAACAATGAATACGATGTAAACCTATATCCAGAAAAATTAGACTGAGCACTAAAGTAGTTCAACTCCAGCTGAAAAAAAATGTATTTCATAAAAGATCAAGCAAACGATCCAAAACACTTCATGCAGGAACCAAGATACATGCATGGCTAATTTGCTGTCTTAACAGAAGGAAAGCTTTAAAATATATGGCCAGTCCTTGACAGTTTATTCCCTCTTCAACATAATATGGAACTCCTGTGCTCTGGAGCAAATCTTGCAGTTCCAATTCTTTCAAAATCCCTATTTAAATTACAGGGTAAGTGTCTGAGTATGACTGGAAGGGTTTGGTCTGATACATACAATTGGTGAAATCATAGTTCCATTAGAGTCAATGGAATCATTGTCACTGACTTTAATGGGATCATGATTTCCCCCAGTATTTCTCCAACACGAAATCTGAAGCCCAAAAGAGTTAATTTCAGTTAGTAAGGCTATGTCTACATGGCATTCCTCTCACGAGAGAGGAAAGCAAATGTGGGAACCCAGCACTGCAAATGAAGTGCTGATTTACAAATCTCACACTTCATTTGCATAATCTCACACAATCGTGCTCTCGGGAGAGATTTTCGCCAAAAAAAAAAATCCAGCCGTGTAGACGGGGTTCTGTTGGCAAAAATCCCCTTCATTAACAGACCTTTATACCTCTTTTTTCCCCCACGGATAAGGGTCTGCTGATGAAGGAGGATTTGCCGACAGAACACCATCTACACAGATTTTTTTCCCACCAAAATCTCTCCCAACAGTGTGACTGTGAGAGATTATGCAAATGAAGTGTGAGATTTGTAAATCAGCACTTCATTTACAATGTCAGGTTCTCTTATTTGCATTCCTCCCTCATAAATGTCATGTAGATGTAGCCAAAATGATTTCTGCCTCTTTTGGTTCAATGTTTGACATGAGAAGAAACCCACATACCAAGGACAAACTCTATGAGCAATATGAAAATATGGTAAGAATTATTTTTATCATTTTTGTGATTAGAAGAGTGTCCACATGGGCTACATCTACACTTGAAGCATCTGTCTAGAGAAGTTATTGTCAGAAGAGAATTTCCAATGAAATTTCTGTCAACAGATCCTGTCTACATGTAAAAGCGAATTCATCTTTTGATTCACTTTGTTGACAAAAGGGCCCACTGGAGCATCTACACAGTTTTTTGCCAACAGTTTTTGTTGACAAAATGCATTTAGTGTGTAGAAGCTCTGTGAGTTTTGCATGCAAAACTCCCTAGTATAGACAAAGCCAGGGAGTTTATTGCACTGATTTCTTAATAGTAATTCACCAAACACACATATAGTTTGTTGTTTCTCCTATTGCTCATTCCTCAAGTTGTTCTTTTCATATCAAAATTTATCCCAGGGTTGTCAGAATCCAAAACATACCTGCAATCTCTTCTTCTTTACTTCATTCCATCACCAAGAGCCTCTTCTCACTTCTACCCTCCCTTCAAAAGCAGCTCCCTTTTGAAATCAGCACCAGTCTGATTGTATACACTCAGAAAAAGTGCAAAAGAGCATCCTGAGGTACTCCTTTCCCAGGGAAAGAAAGGTTACTCACCGTAGTAACAGTGGTTCTTCGAGATGTGTCCCCGTGGGTGCTCCACATTAGGTGTCGGGCTCGCCCAGCGCCGCAGATTGGATCTTCCAAGCAGTTTCTGCCGGACCGTGCATGCGCCGGTGCGCGCCGCTACCTTGCGCGCTCCTGGCCATGTGCGCGATCCGGTCCCCGCCAGTTCCTTGACCAACCGCCTCAGATGCTCCTGCAAAACACTAAACAGAGATCCGGAGCGGGGAGGATGGGTGGGTAGTTGAGCACCCACGGGGACACATCTCGAAGAACCACCGTTACTACAGTGAGTAACCTTTCCTTCTTCTTCGAGTGTCCCCGTGGGTGCTCCACATTAGGTGACTACCAAGCAGTAACCCAAGATAGGAGGTGGGTAATCGGATTATGTGCAGCTTGTCCCCGAGAGGACCGCTGTCGAGAGACGGGTATCCTCTTGGAATACCCTGTGAAGGGCGTAATGTTTGGCGAAGGTGTCACAGGATGACCAGGTCGCCGCTCTGCAAATGTCTTTTAGCGCAACGCCCTTGAAAAAAGGCTGTTGATGCCGCCACCGCCCTAGTGGAATGAGCCCTGGGCATGGCCAGTAAAGGAGTCTTTTTGAGTTCGTAGCACATTTTTATGCAAGATACGATGTGCTTCGAGATTCTCTGCGAAGAGAGACGTTCTCCTTTTGATTTGGGAGCGATAGAGACTAGGAGTCTATCCATTCTCTGGAAGGACTTGGTCCTGTCTATATAGAAAGCTAGCGCCTCCTCACGTCCAGGAGGTGTAGGCGCGCCTCTTTGTTAGAGTTATGAGGCTTTGGATAAAACGAGGGTAAACGATAGGTTCGTTAGTATGAAACTCAGAAGAAACTTTAGGAACAAAGGCTGGATGCAGCCGTATGGTTACCGCCTCCTTGGAAAAAACAGAGCAGGGTGGCGTTGCCATAACTGCCGCAAGCTCGCTCACCCTGAGAGCTGACGTGATTGCGAGAAGAAAGGTCGTCTTTATCATAAGGAGGCGGAGGGAAACCGTGGCCAAAGGCTCGAATGGTGGTCCTGTTTTCGCATTAAGCACCAGGTCCAAGTTCCACAAAGGTGGAAGCGGTTTCCGAGGGGGGTATAGGTTTACCAGCCCTTTGAGGAACCTGGTAACCATGGGATGGGCGAACACCGTGTGCCCTTCCTCTTCGTGTCTGAACGCCAAAATGGCGGCAAGGTGGACCTTTAACGAGGATAGTGAGAGTCCTCCTCTCTTGAGGTCCAGTAAATACTCTAATATCACAGGCATAGGCACCGAAAGGGGGGCTAGCTGTTTGGTAGAACACCATGCCGTAAAGCGAGTCCATTTCTGCTTGTAGGTCTTCCTGGTGGAAGTCGTCCTGCTACCTTCTAGGACTTGCTGCACTTCCTCCGTTCATGTGCTCTCTAGGGAGCTGAGCCATGGATTAACCACGTTTGTAGTCACAGGCCTTGGGGGTGCGGATGCACTATGGACCCCTGGGCTTGCGTGAGCAGATCCGGCGCCACCGGAAGGGGCATCAGTGGCCGGTCCGACATGCGCAGGAGTAGGGGGAACCATTGCTGTCGATCCCACGTTGGGACTATCAGGATCATTCCGGCTCCTTCCCTCCTGGCTTTCTGCAACACTTTGTGGATGAGCACTGTGGGAGGGAAAGCGTAAAGCAGGGGGCCCCTCCATGAGATCGCGAAAGCGTCCCTCAGGGACCCCCATCCCAGTCCTGCCCTGGAGCAGAATCGTGGGCACTTCTTCTTGTGCTGAGGAGCAAACAGGTCTATCTGGGGAAAAACCCCATGCGTGAAAAATTGGTCGCAGCAGATCGGGACGGATCTGCCACTCGTGCATGAGTGCGAAACGCCTGCTCAGCTGGTCTGCCTTCACATTGTGAGCGCCTGGTAAGTACGAGGATTTCAAGGTTATATTGTTGGCGATGCAGCAGTTCCACAACCGGACTGCTTCCGCACATAAGGCACGGGACCGAGCTCCTCCTTGCTGATTTATATAAAACATGGTGGAGGTATTGTCTGTACTGATCCCGACTACTTTGCCTTGTATACGGTCTCGAAAGTGTCTGCAGGCATTGAACACTGCTCCGAGCTCCAGTATATTTATGTGCAGTGACTGCTCCGTGGAGGACCACAGCCCTTGCGTCACCTCTTCGCCCATGTGTGCTCCCCACCCCATGAGGGAGGCATCTGTAGTAAGAAAAACCGATGTGTGTGGTTGGTGGAAGGGTACCCCTGTTAGCAGGTTCTCGGGGTTTACCCACCATTGCAGGGATTTGCGCACCTCTGTTGTGGGCGACGCCACCCTGTGAACAGTGTGTGCTACCGGTTTGTATACACTCGCCAGCCAGTGCTGCATGCTGCGCATGTGTAACCTAGCGTTCTGTTCTACGAACGTCGCTGCTGCCATGTGGCCCAGCAGCTGTAAGCACGTCAGAACTGGCACCTTAGGGCTGAAGGTGAAGACTTGCACGAGGGAGCCGATGGCCCGAAAGCAAGTCTCCGGTAGATACACTCTCGCTGTAATAGAATTTATGCGTCCCCTATGAACTCTATGTCCTGTGTGGGGTCTATCTTTGATTTTGTCAGATTGATAACCAGGCCGAGCGAAGAGAACGTGCCTGCTGTGACGCATATCATGCGTAGTACCTCCTCCTTCGAGGCCCCTTTGAGTAGGCAGTCATCCAGATACTGGAATATAAATACCCCCTGTCTGTGCAGGTAGGCTGACACCACTGCCAAGGTCTTGGTGAAGACTCTGGGGGCCGAGGAGAGGGCAAACCAGAAGAATCATAGGTGAGCCGGATGAATAGTTATGTGAAAATACGCGTCTTGTAAGTCGAGGGCTGCGAACCAATCTCCATCGTCTAGTGCCGTAAGGATGGAGGCGATTGTGATCATCCGAAAGCGTTGCTTGCGCAGGTACCGGTTGAGGCCTCAAAAATCTAAGATGGACCTCCAGCCTCCTGTCTTTTTCCCCGTGAGGAAGTACCTCGAGTAGAACCCTCTCCCTTGCAGTTGCTCCGGCACTCTTTCCACTGCCCCTATGAGCATGAGATGGTCTACCTCCTGCTTGAGCCTCGCTACGTGGGAGGCCTCCTGGAGGTGGGGCTTGGGTGGAGGTCGTGGCGGTGGGAGTGACTGGAAGGGGATGGCGTACCCCGTGGCTATGATCTCCAGCACCCATTTGTCTGTGATGATCCTTTGCCACTGGTTATAGAATGGTCGGAGGCGATGGTGGAATAACTGCTTCGGATGACCTTGTGCGATGGTAGTGATGGCGCAGCCCTGGATCTGTGTGTCAAACTTGTGGCCTTTGCCCTGCCCCGAGGACGCACGGCTCTGTTGGGAATGTAGCCTGGGAGTTCTGTACTGCTGGTGCTGTTGATGTCGCCCTTGCTCGTAACCCCTGTGGTACTGGGGACGCTGTTGCTGGTACTGGTACCGTCTTTGTTGAGGGTAGTACTTTTTCCTTCTGTATGGAGGGGTGTAAATCCCCAGGGTCCTAAGTGTGGCTCTTGAATCTTTACTGGAATGAAGGACCGAGTCAGTTGATTCAGCAAACAGCTTCTGCAAGTCGAAGGGAAGATCAACTATCTTTGTCTGCAGGCCCTCGGTATACCTGAAGTCTGGAGCCAGGACTCCCTTCGCATCACCACTGCCATAGCTGTGGAGCTTGCTGCTGTGTCCGCAACATCCAGGGTGATCTGAACTCCCGTCCTCGAGGCCGCGTAGCCTTCTTGCATGATGGCCTTGAGCACTGGTTTCTTGCCCTCTGGAAGCGAGTCCATGAGGGAGGTTAACCTAGTGTGGTTGTCGAAATTATGGTTCGCTAGATGCGCTGCGTAATTTGCCATTCGCAACAGTAGAGTGGAGGAGGAGTAGACCTTTCTGCCGAACAGCTCTAGCTTCTTGGCATCTTTGTCTGTTCCCCCGTGTTGCAACGACTCCACCACCAAGGAATTTGGTTGTGGGTGGCTGAACAGGAACTCCATGCCCTTTGCCGGCACGAAGTATATATATATATATTTTTTTTAATCCGCTCTCTTGTGGACAGGCAGAATAGTCGCAGGAGTCTGCCATATCATAGTGGCGGACTCCAAGATTGCGTCATCAAGCGGTATTGCTATTTTGGAGGAGGCCGGAGGTCTCAGATTTTTGAGGCGCTTATGGTGTTTCTCTTGCACCTTTGCTGTCTGGATGCCTTGCGTGAAGGCCACCGTTGTAAAACAGCTCTTGGAACTGTTTGAGATCGTCCAGAGGATGGACATCCCCCGGGGCCGTAGCCTCGTCCGGGGAGGAGAGTGAGGAACCACTAGGGTACGCCTCTCTGGACCTTTCCGGTTCCTGTTGGTGATGGTACATCCGCTCCCTGGAAGCTTGCAAGGGAAAATCTCGGGGTTCCATAACCAGTTCCCCCTGAGATACTTGAGTCTCTGTCCCCGTTCGCGATTGCCCTCGGGGATACGGGACCGTCTGTGGGGATCTTTCCCTGGTAGACTGCCGGTGGTGTCTATGCCCCGCATGATAGGGGCGACCATGGCAGCATGGGCACTGCTCTTGGGAAGGTGACCTGGACCACTCCCTTGGTGCATACCCTCTGCGTCTGGGGGAGCGAGATCGTCGAGAGACCTGGGACACTGGAGAGAGCGATTTGTGATAGTACTCCAGAGGCTCAAACCCCAGGAAGGGTGAAGGTGGTCCCAGCCAGAGCAAGGCTGGTTGTAAAAATGGAGATGGGGGCTCCAGGTAGGCTATGGGGGGACCCCTGCCTCCTAGTCGGAGTCTGCAGCATGAGCGGAGGGCTGAGAGAAAGCAACTCTGCAGCCCTGTCTGAAGAGGGGCTGCGGTGCCTTGTTTTGTGTGCAGCCTTCCCCCTCCCTTGAGGGGCTAGCTCCGCCCCCTGACGTGTAGGGGATCTCGGCTCCGTCCGCACCGTGCTCGGCACGCTTATGGGCGGTGCCGCACGGGCGGTGTCCTCCGGTGCCTGCAGGCTGCGTGCCTGCGCGCTCTGCACCGCCGGTTCCCCGGGGTCGGTGCCGCTGCTTGCGGTGCCGCCGGTACCGGCGCTTGTTTAGCCGCCTCCCTGCCTGCGGTGTGGAGCGGCTGTTTGATTATCGGAGGCTGAGCCGCCTCCACGTGGCTCTCCGTGCCGCCGCCGATCAGCTGTTGCTGCGGCTGGGGCTGTGCGCTCCTCCCGTCCCGCTCGCTGTTGCTGCCGGCAGGGATCGGGCTGGGGAGACTTTCCTCCGTTTTTGCGCTGATGGGGTGAGGGAGGCGGCTTTCCTTTTATGGGCCCCAGAGGGTCCCTCCTGCTGCGGCCGCTCCAGCACGTCTGGCTGGAGGGCCTTGTCGAAGACCAGCATTTCAAGCCGCATCTCCCTTTCCTTCCTTGCTCTGGCTGTTAATTTTGCACAGAAGGAGCATTTCTGCGTGACATGGGACTCCCCCAGGCACCTTATGCAGTGACTGTGCCCATCAGACGCTGGCATTGCCTCTCGGCAAGACTCACATTCCTTGAATCCTGAATAGGACATTGTTGGTGAGTCTTTCAGTTGTTAATGGGGTACTTAGCACCTTCTCTGTGCTGTTTTCCCCCTCTCCGATAGCCTGCCGCGGCAGGAGGGCTAATGGCCCTAGGCTCCTGGCCTCCGGTGCTCCGCTTGTTACTAGGACTGGATTGAATGCCGTCCCGCTTGTTGTTTCTTTTCTTTTCTTTTTTTTTTTTGAAAATAACAACTGGCTAACTTAACAGTAGCCTAAGAACTTGAAAACTTTAAAGAAAAACAGTTAAAACCATTGAATACGCTAACTTGGCCGTAGCCTAGTCGGATTCCGTCTGCAGGCGACGGCGGTTAAGAGGAACTGGCGGGGACCGGATCGCACACGTGGCCAGGAGCGCGCAAGGGAGCGGCGCGCACCGGCACATGCGCGGTCCGGCAGAAACTGCTTGGAAGATCCGATCTGCGATGCCAGGCGAGCCCAACACCTAATGTGGAAAACCCACGGGGACACCCGAAGAAGAATGAGTGGTTTACCCCCTCCACTGTACACTCAGCACCTGCAGACCTATGATGAAGGGACTGGCTTTGAAACCTAAGTTCTGCCACAAATACAGACAAACAAAAATAGAGCTGGATTTTTTTTGACAATATCTGAAACCAACTCACTATTGGAACAGGTACCACAATATTTACTTTTCTCACTTCTACACAGAAACTTCCAGACACCTCGGAGAAGTCTCTCTGTTCTAGTAGATTTGGACTTGGGGTAGAAAGAGTGGATTTGGATATTCTGGTCCTCATTGGACTGGATGACCAGCTTTATTGTAAAAATGAGTCCTGAGTCAATTTCATCTGGCATTAACCTAAGAAAATAGCCACTGGTTCTTACTCTCTGGATGAAGTGATAGCCACAAGACAATCACCTAGATGGTTCACCAGCGCAAGAAAACTGACTCTTTCCTCTTGTGAGGATGCAGTTAAAACAATTTCTTAGGAAGAAACTTAAGTTTCTCTATTACTTTAAGAAATCCATAATTATGGAGAATTATCATTCTGAGCAGAGTGGGCAGGATGGTGGCGTGCCATGAGGTATAAGGCCAGAAATTATCCCTACCCCAGAGTCTCTGACTGTTTCCAAGCCAGAACTAGACAAAAGCTTATCTGTAAAATTTGTCAAGGATCAGAGCTCTATATCAGAGGCTCGAATGAAAAATATGGAAGTTTACACTTTTGGGGTTCGTCTGATAGTTACAGATTTCTTAAAGCAATAGAAAAACTTGAGTTTCTTCCTAAGTGAGAGGGCAAGCTTTTTTAAGGCCCACAAGAGCTGGTCTTTTTTTCAGGCCATGCATAGCATTCCAGACAAGGCCCTATCAAACCAGGCCCTGCCTCATCATCAGGAGGCAAATCGGCCCAGTCTACAATAGGATGGGGGATTAAAACTCACATGTGTTCATGTCTTGTGGCTTTCTACTGCATTTCAACAGCTATTTACTCATTGCAAGAGGAAACCGATCAGCCTCTATGTCATTCCTTCAGGTCTACACCAACAAGAAGCCAGACTGTGTGCTATCACCAGAAAAAGGCAAAACCCAAACAACCTATTTAAACATCTGTTTAATATCCAGCATATGCTTGTGCTCCATTAGGAGTAAATGTCGCATTTTGCAGTTATGGGTATGGTTCAGTTTCAGATAGTCCTTGTAAGAAAGGAAAAGCACACGTTTCTTCATGACCTTTGCTGTGCACAGTATAGGATTATTTGAATATTATTCTATGCTATTACAGAAACTATGTTAGATGATGTTACAGATCCAATATAAATGCACAAAAGGTTCTTGGCCAAATACAAGAGCACCTCTGCACGGCATCAGACAAAAAGAATTAGAATATGTTGAGGGCAGAACAAAACAAATAGGCCCTTCTGCACGGGGCAGGTTACAGAAGTTCATCTGAAGCAGTGAGTATATACAGGGCAACAAATATCCTAGTTTCTTTGAGAGTTCGGGGAATAGAGTTACATTCTACTCTCAGATACACAGATACACAGGATGAAATAAATCAATTCAAAACACAACCACAGATTCCACTTTGGTCTTATTTTTGAGCATTTAAATGAGACTTATTTAGTGTACAGACCTTTTGTGGACTCTGCGCAGAAGAAAATTTCATTCATGCCACTCAGCCCTTAACATGAGAGAACAAGTTCCTTCCTGGTGTGAATCCAATGAAATTCTAACAATGATAAATAAATATGTCCTATACTTATACCATGAATATTCTGAGCCAGATCCTCAGCTCTTGTAACATCGTGTATCTCCACTGACTTTACTGGAACCACACCAATGTATACCAGTTGAGCACTGAGCTTATTTTGTTTGTATCAAAACAAAGGTTCTCTCACAGGATAGGAAAAAGGCTCTTAAGTCCACAGCTGAGACTAATGAATGCAAAAAGCCAGAAAATGGCTGGCTATTTCTTCCGAGTGTTGCCTCATTGCCTCATCCTTCTTACCCATCCTTTTTTTTTTTTTAAAGGAAAGAAATCATCCTTTGTGGACTCCCCCTTTGGGAAAAGAACAGCTTTCCTGTGCTGAGACCTTTTAATCAGGTCATCTACCCCTGAAAATTGAAAAAGATGAATGATCCTAAACTACAGAGCCAATAGAAGAAATGCTTCTATAACAAGTTTACCCATTGCATTCACTATGGGTGGACACTGAGCAGTTTAGTGAATAATGCTGAATATTCAAAATGCACCATGTTAGGAAAGAGCTGTCCATCTGTTGTATTTATAATGTTCCCATCAAGGTATTTGATAGGCTTCAGTTCATTTATGAGACAACTAACATACAGTAACTAATAAGGTCACATAAAATCAATTTATTGATAAATACGATTAGATTTTACTCAGTACATGAAGGTGCCTAGAAAGACGTGGGTGACATTCTGAATGTCAATACAATAAACCCTCGATTTAATGGACTCCAATAGAATGGACTTGAGAAACAACGGACGTTGCCTGACAGCCCCTGCCCCAAATAAGTGCTGGAGACTCACCGCAGCTGCCACCGGGGCTGGAGCAGCTGCTAGAATGGCTGGCCTGGAGGGTCCACTGGGGCCAGAGGAGCTGGGGTGAGGGGGCTGCTGTGGGGTGCAGGAGCTCTCCTCCCTCGGCCCCATGTGAGTGGAGCATGTCGGCTCCCAGCCTTCGCTACCTGCAATGGTGCTGAGCAGCAGCCATGGTGTCAGAGGCTGTTGCCCACTGCCAGGCTAGGGCAGCCACGCTCTGCCTTCACGCAGCTGGCTCAGAATGGGGGCTGGAGGAACCACAGTGCTGAGAGCTGAGGGAGGTGGAAGGAGCCAGGCCGGGATTCAGCTCCTCTGTTGGTAATTGGGAGAGGGAGATGTGAGGGGAAGAATGCAGCAGGAGGGAGGGAACACGACAGAGGCAAGGGATGGGCTGGGAAGGTCAGTGCCTCGTCATACAGTAGAACCATTCGGATATAATGGACTTTCGGCATTAACAGACACCCCTTCCCCCTCTTAGTCGGTTAAATGGAGGGTTTACTGCACTTCTGGCATATTGCCCACGATTATTGAAATATCATTCCTGGAAACTGATACTCTTGTGAAAACACTGCTTTACTTCCAGGAACGAAACACTATACCTCATGGTATCTCAAGTGGGCAGCCGGAGGAAGATACTAAATCATATCTCCTCTGTCTCTAAACCCCTCCTCACACATACACTATGTTATTCTCCAGCAGTGGTTCAAAACACTTCATCTTAAAACAGTGGTTTTGCAGATGTCTCAGCTATGGCATGGGAAGAGTTCTGGCTGCTGCTGTGTGACTTAAAAAACGCAGAGCTTGGAGGGTTGTTACACGTAGAGCATGGCCTGCTTACTGCAAGTCAATAATTCAGTCTAATTTATTGAATTTTTAACTGCTTATAACTGTGCCCCTATCCTTACTTTTCTTTCTTCCTTTGAATAAATACAATGCTGACGAAACATGCCAGAGCAACGGACATGGAGAAGGAAAGCCACTCCTGATCAGCAGACCAGCTATGGCACACACAAAGCATGTGAGGAAGGAACCATGAGCTAATCAGCAGCGCAGCACACCAGTGAGCTGCTGTGTCATATATCATGCAAATCACTTGCGCCTTTCCTCTTCTGAGTAACTCAGACATTGTAAACTAATGCCATTGGAACCACGATGTTGCTTTTCTGTATTCTCTCACACACGTATTTTCTCTTATACCAGGAGCCTGCTACCAAAATTGTGAAAAGAGCCATTTTTTTCAAATTCGGTCACAGAAAATCAATACTTCAAGAGCTGCAGTGCATGTGAATACGAGACAGTCCTTAATAAATAACATCAAACCGTACTTTTTGTAACCCCTGTTTAGAGAACAGCGCGCACACAATGATTTGCAGCAGTTAGAAATTCTAAGTTAATTTCACCCCTGGGCTGGAGAGCAAATGAGCACAAGGAAAATGTTGCACCAGGGGATAGGCTCTTAAGCAGGAAGGAGCAATGATCACATCAACCCTCCACACTGGTGTTTCTCAATCTTTTTTTGTTTTGTTTTTTTATAAAATAGCACTTAAAAATTATAAGAACCCCCAAACCCCCCACTTTAACCAAATCCTTCCTCCCCGCTCCAGATCCACGCACCCCCAGCTCTACCTCTCCCCATGGTTTTAACCCAATCCTCCTCCCTTCCTCCAGAGCCAGGCACCTCCAGTTCCCTCCCCCACTTTAACTCAATCCCCCTCCCCTCTGCCAGAGCCAGGCACCCCTGCAATTGTAATCCAATGATGTATCTCCCTGGAGCCGCCACCGCTGCTGCCACCGTTGCTGCTGCCACACGTGTCTCCCTCAAAGCGCTGGGGCAGGATGCATGCGTACAGCACTCCTGCAACTCCTAGCATTTTATTGCTCAAAAAGTCGCGTGCAGCTTGGGTGCATGTAGCCTTCTCTCATGTACCAGGTCAGCAACCTGCCAGCAAGTGGGGAGCCCGTCTGAGGTGAGCTCTGTGGCCAGGTCTTGCCCAGGGGGTGGCTCTTGCCAGAGGAAGTGCAGTAGAGAGTCACTGAGGAGTCAGCTGGGGCAGCATGCAGAGCCACAAATGACTCCTTAAAGAGCTGCATGCAGCTCCAGAGCCACACGTTGCCAATCCCTGCCCTATACAAACAAACACAGTAGTGTTGTGGCGGCAACTGCTATAACCATTGCACAAATGACAGAATATTACAACAGAAAAAAAAAAATCCTAAGCATTGAACAGTAGGGCAAGGACTAGCTAAAGTAACATATAAATAAGCTATTCTTACAATTCATAAATTCGGTCAGCCATATCGGCATGTTAACTTTGACCTGTCACGTCACATTTCACAAACAACCTTAATTCTGACCAATAGCACATATGTGCAAACCATTTAAATATACACATCACAAACAGATGTACACATTAGTGCTTAGCTGGCTTGGCTCAAAGTTGGTTTACCTCTAGTAACACACAACTTAAGGAAATTAATAGTCTAGTACACTGGGCTACTTGCCCATATAGAGACCGCTAGTTTATAGTTAAGTCCGTTAAACACTTATGTGCTTAACATTTTTGCTCATAAAACAGCATATGAACCTTTACAAGGTGGCTCTGCTGACAGTGAGCCAGTCAGGAATGATGAACAATACACATAACTGTTATTTCAAAAATAGTTCCTCAATCTATTTACTAAGCAGATGTGTCTTTGGAGATTTATACCAGGGTGAATGTGTGATTGGGGCAATTGTGAGGACTGGCTAAAAAAACTGTGAAAGGCATTGCTAGAATTTGCTGAGGGGTAATTTTGAGTTTGTGTCATTTCAAAACTACCACTTTTAGATTTTGCAATTCTGTAAAAAAAAAAAAAGAAAAAAAGAAAAAAAAAAGAAAAAAAATCTATCCTCCTTGACATGACAACAAAATTCAAAGATGCGAAAGCTTTCGTTATTGAGGTTGAATACATGGGACTGGAGCGTTGGGGGGGAAAACACACTCTGACTGTCAGAAATCCCCTTCCCAGGGTCTGAGGTCTGGTTCTCAATGCACTTCAGAGCCCCAGTCTCCAGAACAGGCATGTGGATACGGGCAGTACCAGAGACGCCCAGTGCAGAGAGGTGAGCGGTGCCAGATCAGGTGCTGTATACGGTTTTGGCATCAAGTTGGTTTGTTGTTGCTTCTACACCATGCTGCGCTCAGGTGCCAGGCGTTCCAGTGGTGCAGTGTCCTGGTGCTGCCTCAGTGCTGTTTTCGATGCCACATGGAACTGGAGCGATGTGTCAGCCCTAGTGTTACGTGGTGCTGTCTCTTGGGACTGTTGCAAGGAGTGCAGTGATTTCGAACAGTGCCACTTACACTCCAGGTACGGTACAGAGGGCAGGGTCTTGGTCTTTGAAGATCTTTTGGGCCCCAGGGCTGAGGCAGCCAAAGCCGGTGATGCCAACGGTGCTGACAGCATCAGAGGCGCCAAGCACTTATGGCTCGGTTCCGACAGCGCTCTCTTCAGTGGTGCTGGCAGGGATGGTACCGGGGAGGCCATAATGGCTTTTTCTGCTGGCACAGCCCAGGAAGATGGTGTTGGAGGCCAGGAATGTGCCAACGATGGATCCACCTCCACAAGAGGGGTGCCAACAGAGGCAGAGGGATGTTTAGAGTCTGTACCTTTGGTCTCCTGTACCAAGTTTTTAGTAAACACCTGTTCTGTGGCCGCTGATTGGAGGGACTTTTTGTATAAGTATAGCTGTGTCTACACGTGCACGCTACTTCGAAGTAGCGGCACTAACTTCGAAATAGCGCCTGTCGCGGCTACACGCATCGGGCGCTATTTCAAAGTTAACTTCGATGTTAGGCGGCGAGACGTCGAAGTCACTAACCTCATGAGGGGATTGGAAGAGCGCCCTACTTCGACGTTCAACATCGAAGTAGAGACCGTGTAGACGATCCGCGTCCCGCAACGTCGAAATTGCTGGGTCCTCCATGGCGGCCATCAGCTGGGGGGTTGAGAGACGCTCTCTCCAGCCCCTCAGCTCACTGGTGGCCGCGTGGAGCGGTCCCTTAAAGGTCCCCTCCCCCTCCCTGCCTCTGCAGGAAGCTGAGGGAACGTGCAGGCTGCAGCCTGCACACACGGCTAGCCTGCACCACCCTCAGCAACCCAGCCAGCTGCGATGGCTGCCCGGCAGCCCCCCCAGCGCCCCCAGGGGACCCGCCCAAGGGGAGCCAGGGCAGCCAGCCCAGCCAGAGGGGCAGCCAGGCTGGCAAGCGGCAGCGGGGCCCCTCCTGGACGGAGGCCGAGCTGCGGGACCTGCTGGGGCTCTGGAGCGAGGAAGAGGTGCTCCAGGTAATGGGGAGCAAGAGGTGGAACGCGGATGCGTTCGCTCGGCTGGCCGACGGCCTGGCTGCCCGGGGTCACCCTGCCCGCACTCCTGACCACGTCAGGAGTAAGGTCAAGGAGCTGCGGCAGGGTTACTCCCGGGCCCGGGATGCGGCCAGCCGATCTGGGGCCGCCCCCGTCACTTGCCCCTTTTACAGGGAGCTCAGGGACATCCTGGGCTCCCGGCACACCTCCTCCCCTCCGGCCACCCTTGACACCTCGGCTGACGAGCCCCAGCAGGCCCTGCAGACGGAGTCCGCCCCGGAGGCAAGCCCCGCACCCCGGGGGCCCCCCTGGAGGCCACGCCCAGGACATCGCGGCAGGAGGAGGAGGAGGAGGGGGGCTCCTCCTCCGCAGAATCCAGCCTACAGATCCTCCTCCTGCCATCCCGGCGCAGCAGCAGGGCCTCCGCCCCCCGGGGATCTCCGGACCGTGGGAGCGGACCGACAAGTAGGTACCCCTCTCTGGTGGACACCCCTGGGCTTGAGGGGCAGGGGTAAGAGATATGTATTCAGGGCCCCCCACATGCTCACACGGCCATGGCCCCAAGGACACCAGGGTCATGGCCCTCACAGCACTGCATCCATCAGCCCCTGCCCCCCCCCAACCCGCATGATAGTGCCATGCCCCATCCTTGGGCCAGGGGGGAGCAGAACTTCTAGGGGCCCCCAGGAGGAGGGGGTGGGACACCCCGCAGCAGCAGCATGTGATGGAGTGGGGGGAGTGCCAAAGGGAGACTCAGGCTACATATGAGCAACCAGAGCCGAATAGCTCCCAGGGCCAAAGGAGGATTCTGGGGCTACAGCTGGCAGGTGACACCTCTGCCCTGAACAAACAGGAGGGAGGAGCCAAGCTGGCTTGGAATTGGGGGGCGAGGGCGGGGGCCACAGGTAGAGGCTAGGGGAAGGGAGAGCTGGAAGGCAGCCAGCCGGAGGAGGGGGAAAGCTGCATCCCAGAGGGGCCCCCCTTGGGGTCTTCTCCCCACAACAGGTTGGAAGGACTGTCTCTTCTGACAGCTGGTGCTGTCACTCCTGGCAGAAACTGGGCATCTGTGGCCAAAGAAACCTCTCCTGCTCTCAGACCCTGCGGGGTGAAGTGAGAGTCGCTCCCACCAGGGGACGGGGTGCAGGGCAGGGGGACCCCTGAACCCCATCCATCACAGCAGCATCTCCCGGGGATGGGGATGGGGAACCTGCAGCACAGGGCTGGGGGGACAAAGGCCACGGCTCGGGGCCCACACTAACGCCTGTCTCCATTCTTCTTCCCCCCCTCCTCTCCTGTGTCCTGCACCCGCACCATCAGAAGGACCGGAAGAGAGCGCCGGCGAGGCGTCAGTCGTCCTGGAGAGCCCTCCGGGACCATCGCTCCAGGGCAGCCCCTCGGCCGAGGACCGACCAGCCCCACGGCGGGCTAGACGGCAGACCCCGCGCCTACAACCGCCGACGGCGATGGACCCCCAGCTGCTGGCCATCCACCGTCAGCAGCTGGAGGTCGCGGAGCAGCACCTCCAGCTGCAGGAGCGGGCGCTGGCCTGGCGCCAGGAGGCATGGGGGGCCTACATGCAGACATTTAACCACCTGGTGGACTACCTGGCCCCCCATGCCACGCCGGCCGAACCATCGCCCGCCCTGCCTGCTCCTGCAGCCCCACCACCAGCTTCTCCGCCTGTCGCCGGCCCGTCCGCCGTCACCAAGCCACCCACCCGCGAGGGCCGGAGTGCCGAGGGACCCCTGGAGCCACCTGACACTCGCCGGCCCCCATACCTTCCGGTCCAGCCCGCTCCCACCCAGCCACGGACCAGGCTGCAAGCGCGGCAGGGCTCCCGGCCGGCCACGCCCAGTGCCGGGCTATAGGGGCGAGGAGCCCGGGACGTGGCCCTCCCCCTTGTATATAGTTGGACCCTGTTTTTTTGGTCCCCCCGTTTGCCCCGTCCCCCCCATGTAAATAGTTCTCCCCTTTATCCTCCCTGGTTTTCTTTTTATTATTTATGGCAGACAGTTGTTTCTTTGGATTGTTTTATTTTTGTACATATTGCTTTTCTTGAACGTTTGTACCTCGTTGCTTTCTGTTTGTGGTTCACATATATTTATTTACCTCAAAAAAAAAATTTTTCGGAAAGAAAAAAAAAGTTTCGGAAAGGAAAAAAAAAATTTACGTTCAGCCACAAGTGCGTGCTGTCATTTGTCCAGGACAAGTGGGGGGGGGGGGGCGGTGGGCTGCTCCATGGTGTGGGCGTTGGGGCAGGAGTGTGGGGGAGGAAGGGGCGGGCAGTAGGGGGCCTGGGCAGAGTTCACCCCGCGGCCTGTTCGTTGAAGTGGGCCCGCAGGGCCTCCCGGACCCGGGTCCCCTCGGGGTCCACCTGCCGACTTGGGGCAGCAGGTGGCTGGACGTGTGCCCTGGCAGCCTCCGCAGCCCAGCCCTGGAGAAAGGTCTCCCCCTTGCTCTCGACCAAATTGTGCAGGGCGCAGCAGGCACCCACAATCTGGGGGATGTTGTTGGGGCCCGCATCCAGGCGGGTCAGGAGACATCTCCAGCGTCCCTTCAGGCGGCCAAACGAGTGCTCCACCACCTGGCGCGCACGGTTCAGGCGCTCGTTGAAGCGCTCCTGGCTAGCGGAGAGATGGCCCGTGTAGGGGTGCATGAGCCACGGCCAGAGGGGGTAGGCCGCATCTGCGATGACGCAGAAAGGCATGGTGGTGTCCCCCAGAGGGATCTCCTGCTGGGGGATGTAGGTCCCCGCCTCCAGCCGGCGGCACAGGCCCGAGTTCCGGAAAACCCGGGCATCGTGGGTGCTGCCAGGCCAGCCCACGTAAATGTCCTGGAAATGTCCCTGGCTGTCCACCAAGGCCTGCAGGACGACAGACTGGTAGCCCTTTCGATTGAGGTATAGTCCGCCACTGTAATGCGGGGCGTGGATGGGGATGTGAGTCCCATCCAGAGCCCCGAAGCAGTTGGGGAAGCCCAGGGTGTCAAAGGCGGCGATGGTGGCATCTGGGTCCCCCAGCCTCACGAGCCTGTGCAGGAGCATGGCGTTGATGGCACGCACAACCTGCAGAGAAAGCACATGGGACAGCACCAATGAGGGGTGAGCAGGGTGTGCGTGGCCCTGCCCTGCCCTGCTCTGGCCCCCTGCCCTGGCCCCCCTGCCCTGCTCTGGCCCCCCTGCCCTGCCCTGCCCTGCCCTGGCCCCCCTGCCCTGCCCTGGCCCCCCTGCCCTGCCCTGCCCTGCCTTGCTCTGGCCCCCCTGCCCTGGCCTCCCCCCGTGGGTTCGCTTACCTCCATGAAGACAGCCCCGACGGTGGCCTTGCCGACACCAAACTGCTGGCCCACGGATCAGTAGCTGTCCGGAGTGGCCAGCTTCCAGACAGCGATGCCGACCCGTTTCTGCACTGTGAGGGCACGCCGCATGGCAGTGTCCTGGTGCCTGAGTGCGGGGGTGAGCCACTGACACAGCTCCAGGAATGTCTGCCGGGTCATCCTGAAGTTCCTGAGCCAGTGGTCGTCGTCCCACTCCCCAAGCACCAGCAGCTCCCACCAGTCGGTGCTGGTGGGGTAGCTCCATAGCCGCCGGCGTGTGAGGCGGGGGGTGGAGCGGGGTGCTGCAGGGGTAGGGGTTGAGCCCTGCTGCCCTGGGGGCATCTCCTCCCCTGGGGCAAGGAGGTGCTCAGCTGCCTCCCACATGGCATGGGTCAGGGCAAGCCCTGCTCCTGCCGGGAGGGCTGGGTGGACCTCTAGCTGCTGCTGGGGGTCCATGACTGCCGCGCCCGGGGTCTGTGTGCCTATGGCTCCTCAGACCGCGTGCTGTGCAGGCTGAGTGTGTCTGGGAGGGGCCCTTTAAGGGAGCGGCTAGCTGTTGCCCCGGAAGCGCTAGTCCGCCCTGTGACCCTGTCTGCAGCTGTGCCTGGCATCCCTATTTCAATGTGTGCTACTTGGGCGTGTAGACGTTCCCTCGCTGCGCCTATTTCGATGTTGGGCTGCGCAACGTCGAAGTTGAACATCGACGTTGCCAGCCCTGGAGGACGTGGAGACGCTATTCATCGAAATAGGCTACTTCGATGTAGGCTTCACATGTAGACGTAGCCTATGTTTTGAGCCTGCTGTCTCTGTCCTTTCTAGCCCTCACTGAGAAGCTAGAACAGTGGGTAAAGGAGTGAGTCTGGTGTCTCTCACCCAAGTATTTAATGCAAGAAGCATGGCCATCGGAGGCTGGCATGACTTGCTTGCACATGGCGCAACACTAAAACTTGGGGAACCCAGAATGGCAGTGACACAGCAAAAAAATCCGAAGGTTACTAAAATTGGTTGTTGATGGTTTTTTTTGTCAAAAACTAACTAATGTTAAACTCTACTGGGGAGAGTAACTTGGATAGGAAGGCTGTAGTAACTAACTACCCAAGTTGTTGCTTTTTCAGAGAGGACAAAGCTCCGTCTACAGCAAAAGACAGTAGAGAAGAAACTGAGGGGTTCCACTGTGCAAATGCGCTGAATAGCACAAGGAGGCACTACTGTGCATGCACAGCATGGGAAAACCATGGCTATAGAAGAGTCTCTGAGCCCCAGCATGAGAAAGCACCAACACCCAGAGTGGAGCTCCCATGGGGACACTACTTGACGAAAAACATAGAGTGTCTTTATGACACCACATGGTAGATCACCCAAGCTGTGGAATGGCTAGGACTCCTGCTAAAGGCCAGAATCCTGACAGAGACTGTAATGCCTTCTGTTGTCAAGAGATGCTGTTAGTCTTCACGCACCTCCTTGAGGCAACAAGAATGTCCTGCCTCTGCAGAATGGAGTGGTGGACAAGTGGGAATCTGACCACTGTTTTTCTGCTCCGGGCTCTCCCATCTTGCCACTGTCAACTGATCATTGTTTCAGAGAGGTAGTTGTGTTTGTCTGTATCTGCAAAAACAACAAGAGTCCCAGGGCACCTTATACACATATGCCCAAATAAATCTGTCAATTTTCCAGGTGCCCCAGGACTCTGCTGTTTTTACTCATTGTTTACGGAGAATGTGAATGAAAACACCTGATACCTCTGGCCTAATCTGTCAGAATAAAACAGGAATATAGCATTTCTTCTTGACAGTTTTAATGAAGCAATAAATCCCTGTTTTCTGTTGAACTTATATCAGGATATTCAGGCTTCTTTGAACATATACTATACCTGGGTATTCCCAGTAAATGAAATCTTCCTTTTCAACAAGCATTGTTCTTTAATTGATCTTTTGCCATGAGGTTAGGGGACTGGAGTTGATGATCTCTCAAGGTTCCTTCCAGTTCTATAAGTCTATAAATATGGTTATTTGAATGGGCTGACATGGTTTAGAGCTAGGCTTCATTTTATAACCACAAAAGCTCTGGAGGAAGGCACTGGCAATGTTTATAAAAGGACTTCTGATTGGTCCATTTCTAATTATTTTAGTCCACAATGGTTGTCAGGCTTTACTAGTGCAAAAAACAAACAAAATAAAACCCAGTGCCTTGCACGCCTAATTGTGCACAACAGACATCACCTAGCCTTCCAAATTAGGAGTGATGTGGAGATGGAGCTTGGAGAAACACAGGGGAACACTCCTAGTGGCCAACAAATCTTTGTTTCTGTTCTCTTGTGAAGTGAATTCATATATATTTTAAATCACTATGCCTTTGATTTGCGTTATTATCAAGGAAGCTTCACCTCCCACACTGCAGTAGCAACATTTATAGCTTTCGGGGGAGAGGATATCCAGTTGGGGCCCTGCCCTGATTTCTAGCCTGTGGTTTTTTTTAAGGGGTCAGAATTCCTCCAGTTTCCTGCAAAGGAGCTGCAGACCAAGAAGAGTAGTGTGAACTAAAATTCTCTCAAAGGTACACATTCATGTGTGTCCTTGACTGTTGAATGAAAGCTTCAGTGTTCTCTTCATCCACAATTATGCAGATCACCTTCTGTGCTACCACAAATATTGATTTATATTTATATTTATATTTATATTCATCATGGAAACTCCATGGCTTGCAGGCATGAAAGAAACCCAATTCAGTAATGCTTCTGTTGGTTTTCTGTTAGCCTGCACGTATATTTGGCAGAATAAGGCAACAATGGAGCCCTTGGGCAAGTATGTAGGTATGCAGATGAGAATTTTAAAAGCAGAAATGCTTGTAGTAATGGGGATATACATTTTTTAAAGCAAATGCTAATACTGAATTGAATACTGATCTCATTCTTCCGTCTTAGAAGACCATATCTGGCATTCAGAACAAGAGAACAGCTCCAGGAATCACATTTCTACTAGGAATTCTCTTGGATTCAAACCTGTTATTCAGATGTTATAGAAAGATAGATTTTACTTTGTGCTTTTAAAACTTCCATGCTGAAGATTTCTTGGTGTACATACAGCATGTCATTATTCATATGCACTCTGTGATTTCATAGTATGGCAACTGGTAGAGAACTACTGTATGACTTCCTTGCTAACAGATCAATTTGCTTGCTTGAAATCGTTCACCTCTTCAAGCTGAATTTTTTAAAAATGTTGGTGGCCATTTGAATAGAATCACTGAACTCAATGAAAATTGGCAGTTGAATAAAAGAACCTGCTACACAGCTGTGAAAGTAAAGCCTGGGAACTTGACGTGTTACACATGTTGTGGAAAGTGGTACATTACCGTCTATTTGTACGACAGCTGAAGAATGGATGATGATATATAAAACACTGTATTACTGTTTTGCAATCACATCTGGTTATTACATCAAGGCTACATCTACACCTACTAAAAACTTCAAAATAGTCATGCTAATGGCCAAATCAAAGAATACCAATGAGATCCTAAAGGCACATTCAGGGCCCCATTAGCATGCTGCCAGCCACAGAACTTCGAAAGTGACACTGTTCACTTGCCTGCAGCTCGTCCAAATGGGGGTCCTTTTTGAAAGCACCCCGCCAACATCAAAATCCCCTTTTTCCTATCTGCTGATCTCCTAGGCACAGGGATAGAGAGTGGGGCTCTGTGTACTGTCCCCACTCCAAGCACCAGCTCCACACCTTCCATTGGTTGGGAATGGCAGTGTGTAGAGGCAGCACAGTGATTTTCTTTAGCCCCTTCCAAGCACAGTCCCCTTAGCATAAGGGATATGGAAATGGGTAAGGTTTTGCAGAATTATGTAATTTTTCATTAAAACATATTTGTTAATACATTTTTAGGCACTGGCCAACGGAAGCTGTAAGGCCAGCATGCTGACTTCATCTTCAAGTGCCAGGGTCATCACATAAAGGTTCAGCGAAGGTCATGTGCCCAGGTCACTGCAAGCATAAGTGGTAGTAACCCCACTGACTGCTGATAGGAATAAGGGGATTTTGATGTTGGAGGGGTGCTTTCAAAAAGGGCCCCCATGTAGACAAGCCGTAGACGAATAAACCACGGCACTTTTGAAGTGCCACGGCCAGCGGCATGCTAATGAGGCACTGAATATGCATTTCAGCGCCTCATTAGTATTCTTCGATTTGGCCATTAGCATGGCCATTTCGAAATTTGTAGTAAGCGTAGCCACAACTTTGGCTGCTTGTGAGAGTTCTTTCTGATGCAGTGCAAGGTCCAATAATAATAGACAGGTCCAATCCCACTGCAGTTTTAATATGTTTAATAATATGTTTTAATGAGAAGTTACATAATTCTGCAAGACCTTACTCAATTCCATGTTCCCTATGATAAGAGGACTGTGCTTGGAAGGGGGTTAAAGAAAATCACTGAGCTGCCTCTACACACTGGCATTCCCAGCCAATGGGAGGAGTGGAGCTAGCCCTTGGAGTGGGGACGGTACATAGTGCCCCACTTGCTATCCCTGTGCCTAGGGACAGACAATCTGGCTGCTTCCAGGAGCTGTGCAAAGACAGTGCAGTAAGAAAGCTTGCCTTAGCCTCAGAGCACCACAAACCACACTTTTAGCCACCTGGCCAGCCACGCTGACCAGATCCACCAGGGTCTCATTTTGACATGGGGGTCCTGTGAAAAAACAGGTGCCTGGCAACTCTAGTCTCTCTCACCAACAAAAGCTGATCCAAGAAAAGTATCACCTCACCCAAGGAATTCAAAGGATACTACAAGCTCCAAGAATATGTCCTTGACTGACATTCCCATTGGGCACACTGCTTTTGGGAGCCTAATTCTAATTCTGCAATGCACATTGGACTGAATATCCAGCTAGATGAAAGACAACATTAATCTTGAATTAACGTAGTGGATTCTGTCATGGTAAAATGTCCGAAGTCAGGTGTTGTAAAAATACCTACAAAAATATATATTCCCGTGAAACATATTAGGGCCAAATTCTGCTTTCAGTTATAACCGAACCACCCTGAAGGAACTTCATTTACTTAGTAGAGTCCTCCAGATGCAGGCCCTGACAGCATATGGACAGATTGCTACTACTGTGTGGAACTCTATGCCAGGACAGGCGGTCCCACAGGCACTATCAATTACAGTAACAGGACCTCTGTCATGGCTCCTTCCCCACTCTAGCAAGACAAATGCAGAAGTGGGGGCCAGCAAAAGTACCTCCAAAACCTTATCTACCAGGTTTTGGTATAAACTCCCCACCCAAAATCCTAAAAAAACCCTTAGATTTTGGGGATAAAATTCACTGCCACCACCCAAGTAATAATAAGGAAACCAGGGAGAGCCTACTTGGGAAATCTCAGCCCCAGAAGTAAAAACCAGGACACAAACATTAACCAATACCAGGTTAATAAAAAGAAAAAGAGAGAACTTTTATTATTACAACAATATTCGTGTTGCAAACCTCATGACTAGATGGAAGAGTCACGAAGTAAAACACATGGGGAGTCTCCACCATGGCCCTAGAACTTAGTTACACGGAGAGTAAAAGAACATTTCTAAAAAGTGCACAGACATCAGATCCCATTTCCGAAACCATAAAACAATAAAGTCTAATGGATTTATCTAAACTTTACCCTACTTACAGAAGATTGGAGGGCCTGTTCTTGGAGGGAGATATTCTGTGTCTGTCTCCCTCATGGCTGGAAAGAACAAGAAGGAACAGAGGACAGAAAAGGGAGGAGCCAAAAAATTCCTTTGTCTCAGCTTGAAATTCTTACCTACATTCGTATAGGCCAACCCCACCTGGCTAAGGAGGTTAACCCTTTTACTCCCAGGCTGCTGGCTAACCCTCATGATCATGACAACCTCATATGGAAAATAACCAAAAGCAGAATTTGGCCTGTGCTACCCAGAAATTATAAGAACAGAAATGCAGAAAAAAAATAATACACATAAAAGGTGTTTTGATGACATTTTAAAAGTTAGCCTATATATAGCTAATCATTTTAAATGAACTTCCAATTAGTAGTAAGTAGAGATGAATTTCAGTCAAGATAATTTATAGTAGGAGCTAAATTTAATTTTAACATTGCCGCTTAAATGTAACATTGAGTGTCTTTAAGCTGTTGAATGAATAGCTGTTTCAACTATTTTCTAGTTGTGGTACAGCTTGAATCTCTCTAATCAGGCACCCTCAGGACCTGACCTGACCCTTGGGACTGGATGGCAGAATTTGATAGACCACAGGAGGTCAATACTGTCTAGCAGCATTACCAACACTTTCACTGCACACTGGGCTCTTGAGAGTAAATTTACATTTAGGGGTAAATTACAGCTAAATAACAGCACAGAAGTGAACCCGCACTGGTGGGTGAAAACAAACTTTATGGGACGACAGGAAACTTGTACAAACCCAGGATAAGTGGTCATCCAGCTACCTAAAAGAATGCTAGATTATGGATGTTGCCAGACGAGATGAGTTCTGGATTAGAGAGGTTCAGTTCATAAAAGTTTTCTTGTTGGAAAGAATTCATTTTGGAGGCATTTCTATGCTAGTTACAATTAAAAAGATGTGCAAGAGAAAAGGTAAATACATCTGTCTTATGTCTGTCAGTAAATTGAGAATGAAATGTTCTAATTTTCAAACACTTTTTCTGTCTAGAAAAAGAGAATGTACGAAACACTGTCAGTATGACGGTAACTCTAATTCTCAAAGACAAAGCTGGTATTGAGAAGGAAAAATGGCACACAACTCATTCATTTTTATGCCACGGTCCAAGAATGATGGAAGCACAGATTTTGATTAAAATGAACGTTAAACTTGCCACAGGGAGGAAGAATAATGTAAAACAAAGCCATTTTTAAAAAAAAAATAGTGACCAAATTCAGACCAAGTGTTAGTACTGGCTTCAATGAATTTAGATGTCATTTTTATAACAAGTAACTCATTTGGATTGTTAAGTTTCTCCACAACAAACTTGCGGAGAGAGCTAAGATCATAACTACAGCATAGCTAAATGAACCATCACAGACATTTAAAAACAGTAGGCTTAGGCTGTAGGTTAGTCTCCTTCCAGAAATACTTATACTGAAGACATTACACAAATAGCTTTCTAAAACCAAAAAGAGTTTATTAACAATACATCTGTGCAAACCATAATGACCTTGCTAACGCAGATTTTAGCAAAAGAGACTTGTGAGCCTGTGCATCATAGGGAAGGGAGAGGAGAATTTATACACTATGATTGTGTCCACTTCAGAAAAACATCGAGCCAAGAAAAAAAAAAACTTTTATCTTGGATTCTATTTTGTAAATCAGTGGTTCTCAAACTTCATACACTGTGACCCTCTTCTCACACCAAAAATTACTACATGACCCTAAAAGGGAAAACTGAACCTTGAACCTGCCCAAACCCCATTGCCCTGGGTGCAGGAGTCACAGCCAAAGTCTGAGCTCTGCCACCCCAGATGGGCAAAAATGAAGCCTAGTGGTTGCAGACCCAAGCAGGGGGCCTGTAATCTGGGCCCCACTGCCCACGACTCAGGCCTTCAGGCTTTAGCTCTGTCCGTGGGTGGTGGGGCTGAGGCATCTGCCCTGGACCCTAGGAAGTCTAAGCCCTCCTTAGTGACCTTATTAGCATGGGATCATAACCCACAGTTTGAGAACAGCTGGCCTAAATCTATCAAAACAAAAGCAGTCCAGTAGCACTTTAAAGACTAACAAAATAATTTATTAGGTAGTGAGCTTTCGTGGGATAGACCCACTTCTTCAGACCATAGCCATACCAGAACAGACTCAATATTTAAGGCACAGAGAACCAAAAATAGTTATCAAGGTGGGCAAATCAGAAAAACTGTAATCAAGGTGGGCAAATCAGAACAGAAAAGGAGTGGTAGAAGGGGAGAAGTCAAGAGTCAGATAAAACAAAGTATGTAAAAGAGTCCTTATAAAGGGCTAAGTAATTGGCATCCCGGTTCAAACCACGTGTTAATGTGTCAAATTTGAATATAAGAGAGAGTTCGGCACTCTCTCTTTGTAGGCGATTCTTAAAGTGGATCTCTCCCAGGAAAGCTCAACACCTAATAAATTATTTTGTTAGTCTTTAAAATGCTACTGGACTGTTTTTTTGTTTTGATAGTCTGTAGACTAACATGGCTATCTCTCTGTTACTGGTCTAAAACTAGGAAGTTAAAGTCTATAACTAAGTGTCTCAAGGAAAGTGATTGGTTTGTTTATGGAAACTGTTCACATAATGAAAAATTCTGAAAATTACTATTGGAAATGTCTGTATGTTTCTTAATTCTTAATCTTAGAATCATAGAACACTAGAACTGGAAGGGACCTTATGTCAGGACCAAGCACCATCTAGACCATCTCTGACAGATGTCTATCTAACCTGCTCTCCAGTGATGGAGATTCCACAACCTCCCTAGGCAATTTACTCCTGTGTTTAACTATCCCAACAGTTAGGAAGTTTTTACTAATGTCCAACCTAAACATCCCTTGCTGCAGTTTAAGCCCATTGCTTCTTGTCTTATCCTCAGAGGCCAAGAACAATTTTTCTCCCTCCTCCTCGAAACCCTTTTAGGTACTTGAAAACTGCTATCATGTCGCCTCTAAGTCTTCTCTTTTCTAAATTAAACAAGCCCAATTTTTTCAGTCTTTCCTCACAGCTAATGTGCTCTAGAACTTTAATCATTTTGTTGCTCTTCGCTGGATAAATAATAAACCCGCTCCTTTATCATATTTGTTCCTATGTCAGAAATATAGTTATAAGAGTTTTATCTGAGATGCAAGACTTTTTCTCCCTGAAGAGCTACACAGCACAGCACAGTAATTTAAACATTTATTTCTTTTCAACAATTCTTATAATTACATTTAAGAACTTAAAACAAGCTTACATAAAGTAGCTCTGCTCCATTTATTAAATGATAGGTAGCTGTTGAGTAACTGGAGTCTATCACTTGGAAAATTCCATGAATAATATGTCATGTATAGTCAAACGTAATAAAACAATTAATAAACCACGAATGCATAATTGAAATACAAAAATCTAAAGGCTCAAAACTGAATTATGACAAGGAAAGAGTTATCCATTTGCTAGAAAAATACCCATTTTAAATCAGAGTGCAGTCAACCAACCTTCAGCCTTTTAAACAATTAAATATTGCTATTAGAATCTGATTATAGTTTAATAGCAATAAATCCCCCTGAAAAAAGTTATTACTTACCATAGCTACAGCATTAACCTTTGGAGGCAAACAAACCAATTACTAACTAATGCTAATGACTGGTTTCAGAAGGGCTTGTTGCTTAATTAAATTATACCAGACAGTGCAGTTGTAACGTAGGACCATTTTAATTCTAGTTTCATTTTAAGGCAAGTAGTCTGTATTATGGTGAATCCTGTTAATTCAAAAAACAGCATATAGATATGCTAGGAGAAGCACGTTGTCTTCTTCCATGTCTTTCTTCTAACTGTCCAAAACTAAAGGTGTTTTTTCCTGTAAAATACACTGCATAAGTTCTCCAAAGTTCTTTTAACTCCTTCACTGTCTCCACCAAAGCAGGTGTCCCCTGGCAGCACATTTGCTTTGCAATGTGTTTGCTAGATTGGCTTTTCAATGAAACTCAAACTTCAGGCCATCTAACACAAGATGGAAGGTGCCTGTTTGCAGAAAAAGATCCAGTTTGTTACTCAAGGCTTAAAATAGTCACTGAACAGTTTATTGGTTTGAATAAAAAAGAAACAACTCTCCACTATAATATCTTTATTGCATATGTTAGTATTATCCTATAGCAGCTATTACTGTAGTCTCAAGGCAGTATTACAACTGAAAATTCAGCACATAATTTCAGTGTATCTGATATTAGGTTAGAAAAGATTACCACCAGTCCCTCTAGCACTTCAACTGAAGAAAGTGGGGTTTCAGACTGGATCCCAAGTTCCACGACCTCACCTCTTAATATTGTAATCCTTTGCTTTTAAAATATATCAGTAGTGAATAGCGAGAGTACTGCATTATTACACCTTCCCCACGTACCTTGCACATTTAATAGCTCCCAAGTAAATACATGATTTGTAAATGAAGGAGAGAACTATTTCTCATAGCAACCCACTAATGTGGCTTGAACATCAGATTGACCGAAGTGACAAAGACTGGGTTTGGAGATGTATTTCAAACATCCTCAAATCTAGGAGCACTTGGAGGTGACTGGGTGGTTGGTTTTCCTAGCCATTAAATTCAAATCCTTCCCTATGTTTGGAGAAGCTGGATCTGAGGTCTGGCCTTGGGTTTCTCTGTAGGCTAGTTCAAACCCACACTTCACCCCAGGTTCATTCAAAGGCTTGCAAACCTTTGTAATGATTCTGGTCCAACTTTTAAGCCAGCTCCTTGCTTGCCATGTAGACCAGAATGGTGCACTTGAGATGTACATTATATGGTTTCATTTAAAGCCATCTGAAAGTAATTTTACCACGCTGTTGACACCAAATCAGGCAAAAATGCATGGTGCTTGCTGTATTCTGCTTTGGACTTTGACTTGCTTTGCATTTTGGGGTGCTGTAGAATCAAAATCCCAGTTACCAAGCAGCCCCAAACTGCAGAGAGAAATGAGAACTTAATACTTACTGGCTGCATCTACAATAGCAAGTTCTTTAAAAAAAACAAAACAAAAAACCAAAAAAACAGGCCTTTTCTGAAAGAACTCATGGACTGTCTACACACAAAATGAAACTTTTGATCTGAAATCAAAAGAACACAGCACTTTTTCTGGCATCACTCTTCCTCTGCAGATGAGGAAGAGAACATTTTTCTAAAGACTCTTTCAGAAAAAAAAACACATATAGATGCCGCGGGGCCCTTTTTTCGAAAGAGCAGTGCTCATGATGCTAGATTTTTCAAGCCCTAGGCCGTTCTTTCAACAGAGAGGGGGCTGAGTGGACGCGCTCTGTCAAAAGAGTGGATTGATTTTTTGATCTGCTTTTCGTGTGTGGATGTGCTCTTTCAAAGGAAGATTTTTTCAGAAGAGATCTTCCGAAAGACCTTCTTTCAAAAGACTGCTGTAGTGTAGCCGTAACCACTATGACCTACATGGTAAAAAGTAGCCATGTTAGTCTGTAACTTCAAAAACAACAAGCGGTCCTCTGGCATCTTAAAGAATAATAAATTTAATAGGGGTCATAAGTGGTAAAACCCACTGAAATCAGATGGGTTGGAGTAAAAATAACAGAATTCAGGGTACACATATAGCAGAAAAGCATGTATCACATACTTTCCTTTCCTTTCTACTTTTTCCTATTTCTGACTGCTTTATTTACCCTGGATTCTATTATTTTCATTCCAAACCAACTGAGGAAGTGAGTTGTAGCCACAAAAGCTCATTACCTCAAACATTTGTTCATCTCTAAGGTGACACAGGACTGCATGTTGTTACCTATATATGGCTAAGGGATTGTGACCATTCCTTCCTCATAGATTCTCTGCTGCAAATCTGGGCAACTTTCCTCCTTCCATTTTTTTTTCCCCTCAATGGGTTGATGCATTTTGCAAATCACTGCCAACTACTTCCACAAAGTTGGAAACTTGGTTGTTATATGCAGATAATAAATTAATCAAAGGTGGCAGAGTTGGATTTTAAAAATATCCCTACCTCATCTTCAGTTTAGCTTATTATTGCTGCTACTGTGGGTCTACAGTATTGTCCACACTAAAGCACCACCCAAAGGAAAGTTTGGAAAACTTACATATGGTTCAGCCCAAGACTACAAAGAGTTCCATGTGGACAGACCTCCCAGCTATTCCTATATGGCTCTTTGAGGTTTCAGGGGCCCAAGCCCATGAAGTTCTTTTCAGGGTTGGGAGTTCTTAGTCTGTGGCAAAGAGATGCTCTTCTATTCCATGCATGTACCTTGGCTAATACAATGGGACAGGGTTTCCTGATTGAGACCTCAAATAATAACAACAGTGAAGAAAAATTTGTCAATTTTTCCTTCTAACTGCTTTTCTTTGTGCTTATGCGGCAATACAATACTTGTGATAAAAGCTTAAGTGTCAAAGGCACTGTGAATGGTTCGCACCTGGGCCCGGGTGGCCTAGTGGCTAGGCCCCTGGCCAGCGCCTGTTGGGTGGGTCCACATTCCCCACCCAAACGTCTGTGGGTTGAGTTTGGGGCATGTCCCCAAGAATCTAGTTCCCCCTTTTGGCAGGAGAGGGGTTCCCCGGGAGGGGCTCCCGCTTCCCTCAGTACCTGGGGGACGGTCCTGGGCTGCGCCCTCCAGTGGCTAACCATGTGGCAGCTCTGGCCTGGGGCCTCCTGCCTCAGAGCCAGATCCTGCCTCTTCGCTGGTCAGCCCCAGACTGAGCTGGCTTCCCTCCCTTTATACCCCTCCAAGCCTGATACTGGCCACAGTTGAACCAGGGTGGGGCTGATTGGGCTAACAGGCCTTGTTTAACCCCTCTTGCCTGGCATCCCTCTCACCCTCCTATGGACACATATACAAGTTCCTTGCACGTTTATTGTTAAAAGTCTGATGTGCCTTCAAAAGCATGTTGGCTAATGCAAAAGTAAGTAGTAGCTATTTGGGGAGCAAAAAATCATCATAATCTAAACCATATTTGATGAACACATTCAGACCTTCTTCTTCTTCTTAACTCAGAGCAAAACTGAACTGCTAAGTTTTTGGACACAGAGTAATCTATATTTATATGATAGATTCCCATATCCATCCCTAATGGAAAAAAGCAAAGCAATGCCTAGGAGTGTAGCCTTTTATGCTATTAATTTAGAAAACGTATAAGGAAGACAAGGGATTTCAAACGATTTACATCACTTATAGTGCTTCAGCGAAGAGATTCTACATCCACCCTACATTATATATGGTATATGCTTATGCAGATATATGGAGCATTAACCTGTGTGTGTAAATTCCCATAGAATAGGATAATGATACACCTCAAAATGTGCATGCATTTGACAGAGTAGAAAAAAGTTCATTAAAAATAAATAACCCTTCCCCCAGCAACATATTTTTCAAATGTTTGCTTGAATGTATATATTGGTATGATATAATCTAACACATACAATTATACATATATATTACCTGTATAAAGAGCAAATGATCGACCTTATAAAGTAATTAGGTTCCATGTGCCAAGTTGGCCCTTTGCTGAATGACTTTTTTCTTACATCTCACTATAGAATCACACTTGGATGTTTAAAAATTTATAATTCTAAGAAGTACTCAAAATTGTCAAGTCAGCAGCAATATCTTGTTAACAATGAGGTTTGACTAAGTCCCAAAGGTTAATGAGAAGGAAATATTTCTCCTCTAAAATGTGAACAAATATATTCTTATTCCTTGAAGCTATGGCTATACTTCTGCAATATCTTTAGTCATGGTCTTAATTGTTAGACTTAAATCAGATTTAGATTTCCCAGGAAACAAGACAAGACAAGACCAAGAGTAAATTATCTGTGTATTGGGATGCAAATACAACTAGATCTTTTTGCATATTTGTTATTTTGTTAAAGTTTCTGGAATCAATGTTGCACCTGAATTAAGCAGTCTTTAAAGGTGTTAGACTGACAGGATTGGAAACAGAAGTCTTTTGATTCTCCACCTAGCAGGCAAAAGCCCACCACACACTGCTCTACTAAAAAGCCTCAGCCCCGATGAGAGGGAAAAATCCAACCATATTTTCATGACCTATTGACACGCCAAAAAAGGGGTGCTAATTAATAGCAAAAATGGTTATAGCTTTTGTGATTTCCACACACACCTACTGGCAATGGACTAACAGCCTGGTTTTTGTGGGGAGAAGAAGCATTTTCTAGTTCAGGGGTGGCCAACTAGTTGGGGACAAAGAGCCACAGATAGAGTGAAAAGAGCCACGTGGTTAGAGTGGAGAGAGACACACATTATATATTTATTTTTATCTACCTATATAGATATGGATAGATAGATATAGATAGAAATAAATATATAATCTGTGGCTCAATGCCCTCCCCCAGAGCCAGGCACCCCAGCCCCATGCTCTAACCCAGTTGCCCTCCCTTACCCCAGAGCCAGGCACCCCAAGGACCTGCCACCCGCTCTCCCAGCACATGGGTCTGAGGAGGAGCCACATTTAATGGCTCAAAGAGCCACATGCAACTCAGGTCTGAAGAAGTGGGTCTGTCCCACAAAAGCTCACCTAATAAATTATTTTGTTAGTCTTTAAAGTGTTACTTGACTGCTTTTTTGTTTTGATCTTTTGGTCAGGTTCTTGTAGTCTCATCTGAGCACTACCCTGACCAAAGGACATGGCTGGAGAAGTGTTTTGAAATTCTTCAATTCCTCTTCTTTTTGAGAGAAGAAAAGATAGAGTGTAGAAATTACTCAAGTGGAAGTGAGATAGTCAAGCTACTATGGACCACTGCAACTGAAAGCGTTCTGACACTGATTCTGACAAAGGTGTAAGAAGGCTTATGTTGTCCAGTATAGCTTGTGGCATGTTACACTAAGATTCTGTCTTCCTGTATGTTAAGCCATGCTTCCATGTGTACCTGCTTCTTCTATAGAGTCAACAAGATCTTTTCTCCACTGATGTTCTAAGCACGGCTGTCAAAGAATTTGCACACAGTAGTAAGATTTGTTTTTTTTTTTCTAGCAGGTATTCTCATTTCTTTCAGAGTTAGCATATGATAACTGAGATGAAAAATTTACCCTGTGAGTTCAACTGTAAAAAGTGCATGAAAGTTCATGAGAACCTATAACAACATTGATAGGAAAAGACACTGCCTGAGAAACTAGAAAGGCAACATTAATAGTCAGCTTTAGGATTTGCTAGCCTACAGTGAAGCTATCCTTGGGAGTCCTTGGGTCTTCATCCTTTTCTCCCACTGCAAAAATTACCTCCATCTTTCTGTGCCCCTCCATTACAGCTCCTCTCGAACTTTACTCAACATTTTTCCTTCCCTAATAAGCAGTTACTGGTATTAAGTACCAGGCTCTGCCTTCAGAATTAGTCTTTTATGAATTCCACCTTATTTTAAAATTGATGTTTTTGTCAGAAAAAATTATGAAAGACAAAAGTAGACAATAAATAAGATCTCCATTTTTATGTCTTAATAACATTAACTATTTAATCTGGGTTTTTGCATGATACTCATAGCATGGTATGCAAGTGACATTCTTTCAAAGTTAAAAAAAATACATAAACCCTGTGTCTACAAGTGCCCCTTCCTTTTGAAAGGGGCATGTTAATGAGCGGTTTGGAAAGATGCTAAGGAGGCACTGCAATGAATATGCAGCACCTCATTAGCATAATGGCAGCCACGGCAATTTGAAAGTGCGACTTTTCAAATTGCACACCGCCCTTGGAGATGGGACCTTCCGAAAGGACCCCCCCCCCAGTTTTCAAAAGCCTTTCTTCCGATCACCAGATTGGGCCACCGGATTGGAAGAAGGGCTTTCAAAACCTGGGGGGGGCCTTTCGGAAGGTCCCGTCTCCATGGGCGGTGTGCAATTCGAAAAGCTGCACTGTTGAATTGCCGCGGCCGCCATTATGATAATGAGGTGCTGCATATTCATTGCAGCGCCTCATTAGCATATTTCCAACCCGCTCATTAACATGCCCCTTTCGAAAGGAAGGGGCATGTGTAGACCCAGCCAAGATGAATTACATTACTAAAGTTTTTTCTCCATACCATTCAACTAGGGATGAAAGTAACAAAATTATTAATTATTTACATTATCTTTGTGTCTGTTTTCTTTTGTTTATTTCAAAAGCTTTCAAAGATTATGAGATGTACTGTGCATAACAACAATAATGATGCATCTGATGAAGCGGGTCTTTGCCCACAAAAGCTTATGCTCCAAAATATCTGTTAGTCTATAAGGTGCCACAGGACTTCTTGTTGTTTTTGATGATACAGACTAACTCGGCTACCTCTTTGATAACTTGATAACAATAATGATAATAATAATAAGCATACAAAGAGATTTTAGGGTCCATTCAAAAGCATCTGATGGTCCAGATTTGGTCTGCAGACTACCTATCTGTCTAAACCATCCTATCATAGGCCCTGGAATGAGAAGATAAACAGCTATTCATACTCCTAAACACCTCAAAATTGTACATTATCTATCTGCATGCTACTGTGTAACCATGTAGAATGGTATTTAGAAGACTTTTTTTATGATTATGTAATTATGGACAACTTTAGTTGAAAAAGAAATTTCAGGAAAATGCAAGTGTTTTGGAAAGTTTAATAAAATTCAAAGGGCTGTTAGAACCTGAAAATCATGACTGCTGACAAATTTCGGCAAGTGTAAGATTTGAGAAATAAAAATTAGCTTTCTTAGTTCAGGATTTTTCAGACAACTTTTACATATCATTTTATCAATGCCACACAATAGGAATAGACATTTCTGGCACAACTAGATGCAAAAGTCATGCATGCACATTTGAGGGCATCATTTGGCATTTTGAATCTCATGATCCCAACAACACTTATTTTTAAATGGCACAGTATTTTATCTTACAAGGTCCATGAATAATCTACTCAGTTTACTTTCAGGAGTATATTTTAGGGCACAAAAGGTTTAAATTGGCACTAAAATACTAATATATAATTCAGGAGAGGAAGGGAAGAAGCATGATTGATTCCAAGCAGCAAGTATTGATTCCATTAGGGGGTGGTGTTGTTTAGAGAGAAATTCTGCTTGACTTTCATACAATGGACAATAAATTGATTACCATGAAGAGATCAGGTCAGAATTTTTGACTTCCTTTAACATGCAATTATTTGCATTCAGAAGCTCTGAACTTTGCAGTTGACTTTAAAATTCAAACAGCACCTCCATTTCCATAACCACCCACTGAACTGAACTGAAGTGATAGCACATTGTAAGCATAATATTACATTATTTTACTAATTTTCTGGTTGATCTAAACTTCTTAATATGAATCATATGTTTATGTTTGCCTTTGCCTTTTTTAGTTTACAGGTTACACAGAATCCACCAATGTTATTGTCCATGTAACTCGCATGTCTTTCCAAAATACTTGATACTGCTGTACTCTTTTACAGGATTATCTTTGATATGGCATGACCTTTGGTTCTTTGAAGTCAGGATGTTCTTTCCATAGAACAAATACATTTTTGCAGTATACAATACAAAGTACTGTAGCAGTAACAGTGTTCGGAAGATGGAACTACCAAGTGTTGATTTTGAAATTTTTTGTTTGCATGGCTTTTCAATGAAAAATACAATGTGAAAAATTAACCACTTGGCCCATGGGCTTATACTTTTGCTGCTTTTGACCTAATATTCTTCCTCTTGGTTTTACCATAATGATCTATAATTTTCCATATAATACATGTCATAATGGCGAAAAGAAATCAGGGGCCACAATCAAACTCTATAATACATTTATAATTCAGCTGCAATAAAGCAAGGCCTTTCGATCTCTAAATACAAACTTCCTCAGACATAAATTTCCCCTGTCTGAAATCTGGTAGACAATAACTTAAAAAACATTTTCAGGTACACGTGCAAAATATATTTGAACATTTTTGCACTTGCATAAATCGTATATGACTGATTTATGAAGTCACATTGGGGAAATAATGTAGTCTAATCAATCCGGTGTTTGAAAAGCCTCACAACAAAAATAGCAAGGATAATTTACATATTTAAATCTGAAGCATTATGGAGAAGCATGAATATTTTGCAGGCTCCAGCTGAGACTTTACAGAGAATGAATCTGAAACAATGATGGAAGTTAGGAAGATGATGCTGGGATTTTAAAAAGTTAAATTTTGTTGCATAAACGTTGCTTGCATGCAGCCATTGCTTCGGATAAGGACTACCATGTTCACAGTCACCTAAATGTGTAGTAATCCTCTCATGTACAAAGAGACTAAAGAACTTAAGACCTAAAGTGCCACTGACTTTCAGTGATACTTAGAATCTTAAGTTCCTAAAGCACATCAAAAAGCTGGATCTCAAAAGTGTCTAGAGTAACGTAGAAGCCTCTGTTCAGCCCCAATTGATACAAATTATGAAACTCTAAAACGGTAGTAACCACTCTTCCTCTGTGCACCCATCCCAAATCTCCCATGTTTGTCCCCTTCAGCTCCTATCTAAGCCCAGCTTGGACTTGTCCTGTGTTCCTTACATAAGGTGACCATCCATCCCGTATTTGGCAGGATGGTTCTGTATTTCAGGTACCTAAAAGGTGTCCCAACTTATTTTTAAAAGGGACAAATTGTCCCGTATTTAGGCCCTCGGAGGTGGAGGCGGGGATGGGGGGGCAGGATTGGAGCGCCTGTGGCTGCTAATTTCCCAGGGCTCGGGGCCAGGAGCGCCCAAGGCTGCTGCTTCCCCGGGGGCTGGGGGAGCAGAGAGTGCTTGCTCCCTGGGGTTTGGTGCAGCTAGGAGAAACCACCACTCTCCCCATA
Source organism: Carettochelys insculpta (assembly GCF_033958435.1). NCBI lineage: Eukaryota > Metazoa > Chordata > Testudines > Carettochelyidae > Carettochelys > Carettochelys insculpta. The sequence goes on along the minus strand of NC_134139.1, from coordinate 66,352,783 downwards.
TCACCCTGCCCCGTATTTGGAACAGGGAGGTATGGTCACCCTAACCTTACCCCATTGAATTTGAGTCCAGCTGCCACCACCTCCTCCTCATCTGTTCTCACCAGGTACTAGGTGATGGGCTAGAAAGTTCAGGAGTCGTTCTTCCCGCTCTCTGCTCTGATTCGTAGCAACCAAGAGATGCTGGCACATAAGGAGGAAGAACTGCAGGAAAAAAGAAGTTCTCCTGAGCCCATGAACCAGAGCAATCACTCTGTGGTGATAGCATGTGCACTCTGGGGGTGGGCACAGAAAGTGTGGGAGACCAGATCATGCTCAGTGAAGATGGACCCTTCAGAGGATAATGCTGCCAATCTCTACTGAGTACATAAGAATTGTGATTTTTTCTGTGGTTTATAAATGGGCCAAATTTGAGTAGAATTTCACCAGGATGGGAAAAGAAAGGCAATCCCTGACACTAGGGAAACATTTCAAGCCCTATTTCGAAGCACTAAATTGCTTAGTTAAATGGCTATAAGAATTTTTAACACAAGCATCACAATGTACCTTTCCCCTAATCTCAGCCTACAAAATGGCTGAACTGCTTTTGCTGTAATAAAAAAGTCACCATTTTCAGGCAGAGACCCATCACGAAAAATTTCTATGTTGTGAGTACAGCCCTTCATTTCTGTGATTTAGGGATTTTCTCTGAAAAATTCCAGCACTGAGAAAGACAGTAGTCAGGACTGACCAGTTTTCACATGAATTTTGACCCTCTTGCTGATCCTGACCCCTCACTATAGCCTGGGCTGCTTCCAGAGGGCAGGCTGACCAGCTGGGGTCTGGCAGGGAAAAGGAGAGGGGTCTGTGCAGGAAGTCTTGGCTATCTGGACTTGGCTCCCTACCTGTCACTCTTTTGTTGTGTAGCTGCAGCAGCCGCCACTTAGCAAGTTACCCTGCTTTGCAGAGGCACGCGGAGGGGGACAGAAGGGGCTCTGTGACTAAGGCATGAAGAAGACTCAGCAACCTGTGTGGGGGCTCTGTCTGGCAGGGGAAGGAGACAGGACTCTGCAATTTGGAGCACAAGATGGGCTGGAGGCCAGGTCCCAGGGACCAAGACTCTGCAATTGTTGCATCATGAGTAGCCGTTCTGGCCCCTGACCTTTAGGAGTTACCGATCACCCCTCACCTGCTGCTGCTGCTTATGGTTTTTTACAGATTTTTTTCACCATGTTTAAAATTTTTGAATACTTATCAATAAATTCCTAGGGAATCCTTTACAAAAATAAAAATAAGAAATAAGGGCCTTAATTACAAGCCATTGTTAACCAGGTTTTGGTGGGACAAAAGGTGAAACAATACAAATTACAGCTGGACTTGGAAGCTCTGCCATTTTACTATGGCCACTGACAAGTTCTAGTTGCCGCTCCTTTCAACTACAAAAATGGAAGCTAGACCAGGCGTCTTGGAGCTTAGCAGGGTTTCCAAGCTTGTCATTAGTAGGCATCAACACATTAACCTACCAATGACTTAAAATATTTGCTCTCACAGGTGTATATTAGCATACCAATTATGAAACAAGAAAGAAAAAAACAAATTATTTCCTCATTTTTCCTATCTGTGGCTAATGCCAAACAGAAATATTTTAGTTTACTATCACTGACAACTTGCCTGTAATAGTGCATTTCTATCTTAACCCAAAAGGTTCATGTAACAAGAGCCAATTAGGATGAAAGCTGAAGTTAGCTGCAAAAATTGGCAAAACTTTGAACTCCCATGGTTGCCCTTAAAAACAGCAATTTGCTAAGCATATATGCCACCATAAAACAACAATAAAAGAGAAGTTACTCACCTGTAGTAACGATGGTTCTTCGAGATGTGTCCCCATGGGTGCTCCACAATGTGTTGGGCTCGCCCAGCGCCGGAGATTGGAATTCTTCTAGCAGTTTCTATTGGATCGCACATGCGCCAACGCGCGCCGCTCCCTTGCGCGCCCCCGGCCACGTGCGCGATCAGGTCCCCGCCAGTTCCTTGACCAACCGCCTCAGATGCTCCTGAAAAACACCACAGACAGAGATCCGAAGCGGGGAGGACGGGCGGATGGTGGAGCACCCACGGGGACACATCTCGAAGAACCATCCTTACTACAGGTGAGTAACTTCTCTTTCTTCTTCGAGTGGTCCCCGTGGGTGCTCCACAATAGATGACTACCCAGCAGTAACCCAAGTAAGGAGGTGGGTAATCGATTCATGCGCACCTTGCCCCCGAGAGGACTGCTGTCGACAGACGGGTATCCTCCTCAAATACCCGATGCAGGGCATAATGCTTGGCGAAGGTGTCGTAGGATGACCAGGTCGCCGCTCTACATATGTCTTTTAACGCAATGCCCTTGAAGAAGGCTGTTGACGCCGCCACCGCCCTGGTGGAGTGAGCCCTAGGCAGGGCCAGCAAAGGGGTCTTTCGAAGCTCGTAGCACATTTTTATACAGGACACAATGTGCTTGGAAATTCTCTGGGAAAAGAGGCCTTCCCTTTTTGACCTGGGAGCGAGAGACACTAGGAGCCTGTCCGTTTTCCAGAAGGACTTAGTTCTGTCTACGTAAAAGGCCAATGCCCTTCTCACGTTTAGGAGATGTAGGCGCGCCTCCTAGCTGGAGCTGTGAGGCTTCGGGTAAAACGAGGGTAAAACTATTGGTTCGTTAAGATGGAACTCCGAGGAAACTTTTGGAACGAAGGCTGGGTGTAACCGTAAGGTTACCGCCCCCTTTGAGAATACTGTGCAGGGTGGCGTTGCCATCACTGCTGCGAGCTCGCTCACCCTGCGGGCTGACATAATCGCAAGGAGGAAGGTTGTTTTCATCGTAGGGAGTCGGAGGGGTACGTGGCTAATGGTTCGAAGGGTGGTCCCGATAGCGTGCTGAGCACCAAGTGCAAATTCCATGATGGCGGAAGCGATTTTCGAGGGGGGTAAAGGTTTACCAGCCCCTTCAAGAACCTTATGACAATAGGGTGGGTGAATAGAGTGGGCCCTTCCTCTGTATGCCGAAAAGCTGATATAGCTGCGAGGTGGACCTTTAGCGAGGATAGAAAAAGCCCATCTTGTTTGAGGTCCAATAGGTATTTTAGTATTACGGTTATAGGAAGGTCAAGGGGAGCTAACTGCTTGGTGGAACACCAGGCTGTAAATCGAGTCCATTTCTGTTCATAAGTCCTCCTGGTGGAGGTCCTTCAGCTACACTCCAGGACTTGTTTTACTCCCTCTTTACACGTGCTCTCTAAGGCGCTGAGCCATGGATTAACCATGCTTGTAGGCACAGACCCTGAGGGTGCGGGTGCACTATGGACCCCTGAGCCTGCGTGAGTAAGTCCGGCGCCACCGGTAGGGGAAGTGGTGGATGATCCGACATGCACAGAAACAAGGGAAACCATTGTTGCCGGTCCCAAGTTGGGACTATGAGTATCATGCGACCTCTCTCCCTTCTGACTTTTTGCAGAACCTTGCGGATAAGCGTTGTGGGGGGAAACGCATAGAGTAGAGGGCCCTTCCATGAAATCATGAATGCGTCCCCCAGGGACCCCCGCCCTATTCCTGCTCTGGAGCAGTACTGGGGACACTTCTTGTTGTACTGGGTGGCAAACAAATCGACTTGGGGAAACCCCCATGTACGAAATATGCACCATAGCAGGTCGGAGCGGATCTGCCATTCGTGTGTGAGTGCGAAGCGCCTGCTCAGCTGATCCGCCTTCACATTGTGAGCACCCGGCAAGTACGAGGCCTTCAACGTTATGTTGTTGGCAATGCACCAGTTCCACAATCGGACTGCTTCCGCACATAACGCACAGGATCGTGCCCCTCCTTGTCGATTGATGTAGAACATGGTGGACGTATTGTCGGTATTGATCCCGACTACTTTGCCATGCAGGTAAATCTTGAAAATGTCTGCACGCGTTGAACACTGCTCTGAGCTCCAGTACGTTTATGTGCAGTGTCTGTTCCGCAGGGGATCATAGCCCTTGCGTCACCTTGCTGCCAATGTGCGCTCCCCATCCTATGTGGGAGGCATCAGTAGTAAGAAAGATAGAAATTTGTGGTTGGTGAAAAGGCACCCCCACTAGCAGATTCTTGGGATTTTCCCACCACACTAGGTATCTGCGCACCTCCGTCGTGGGCAACACTACCCTGTGGACAGAGTGGGATGCCAGTTTGTAAACACTCGCCAGCCAATGCTGCAGGCTTCGCATGTGTAACCTGGCATTCTGTACCACAAACGTCGCTGCCGCTATGTGCCCCAAGAGTTGCAGGCACGTTAGGACCGGCACCGTGGGGCTGTACGTCATGACTTGCACCAGGGAGTTGATGGCGCGGAAGCGGCTGTCGGGCAGGTATAGTCTTGCTGTGATAGAGTTTATGTGTGCCCCTATGAACTCTATATCTTGTGTGGGTTCGGGCTTTGACTTTGCGAGGTTGATAATTAGGCCTAGCGAAGTAAATGTGTTCGCGGTGACGCGTATCATGCGTAAGACCTCTGCCTTTGAGGCCCCTTTCAGCAGACAGTCATTCAGATATGGGAAAATAAACAACCCCTGTCTCTGCAGGTAGGCTGATACCACTGACAGGGTTTTGGTAAAGACTCTGGGTGCTGAGGATAGGCCGAACGGAAGAACCCTGTACTGGAAATGTTCCCCGCCGACCGTGAAGCGGAGGAAGCCTCTGTGTGCCGGGTGGATTGTTATATGAAAGTAAGCATCTTGTAAGTCGAGGGCTGCGAACCAGTCTCCATCGTCCAGTGCCATAAGTATGGAGGCAACTGTGATCATCCGAAAGCGTTGCTTGCGCAAGTAACGGTTGAGGCCCTGTAGATCCAAGATCGGCCTCCAGCCTCCTGTTTTCTTCTCTGTTAGGAAGTAGCGTGAATAAAAACCTTTCCCTTGGAATTGTTCCGGCACTCTTTCCACCGCCCCTATGAACATGAGGTGATCTACCTCCTGCTTCAGCCTCGCCTCGTGGGCAGCGTCCCTGAGATGAAGCCTGGCGGGAGGCTTCGTCGGTGGAAGTGACTGGAAAGGGATCGTGTAACCCCTGGCTATAATTTCTAGCACCCATTTGTCTGTGGTGATCTTTTACCATTGGGAATGGAACGGTTTGAGGCGATGATGGAACATGAGATGAGAGTGGCATTGGGCGATGGTGTTGATAGTGCAGCCCCCGACATACCCGTCAAACTTGCTGTCTCTGGGCCTGCCCCGAGGGTGTACTGCTTTGTTGAGAACGTCGCCTGGGAGTCCTGTATTGCTGCTGCTGTTGATGGCGCCCTTGGTTGTAGCCTCGCTGATATTGAGCACACTGTGGTTGGTAAGCGTAGTGCCTTTGCTGAGGATAAAATTTCTTCTTTTTGTATGGGGGAGTATAAATATCCAAGATCCTAAGTGTGGCCCTCGAGTCTTTGCTGGAGTGGAGGACCGAGTCGGTTGAGTCCACAAACAGCTTTTGCTTATCAAACGGAAGATCCACGGTCTTCGTCTGCAGGTCCCTGGGGATACCAGACGTCTGGAGCCAGGATTCCCTATGCATTACCACCCCTGCGTCTGTTGAACGTGCTGCTGTGTCCGCCACGTCCAGGGCAATCTGGACTCCCGTCCGCGACGCCACATAGCCCTCTTGGACAATCGCCTTTAACACCAGCTTCTTGTCCTCCGGGAGTGAATCCATGAGGGGAGTGAGTCTAGAGTAACTGTCAAAGTTGTGGTTTGATAGATGTGCCGCGTAATTTGCCATTCTCAATAATAGGGTAGAGGAGGAATATACCTTCCTGCCAAACAGCTGTAGCTTCTTAGCATCTTTATCCAACCCCCCTGACGTGTACTGAGACGTCTTCGACCTCTGCTGGGACGATTCGACGACAAAAGAATTGGGTTGTGGGTGGCTAAACAGGAACTCCATGCCCTTGGCTGGGACGAAGTACTTCTTATCTGCTCTCTTGTTTGTGGGCGGAATAGAGGCTGGGGTCTGCCATATGTTAGTGGCTGACTCCATAATGGCTTCATCCAGCGGGATAGCGATTTTAGATGAAGCCAGGGGTCTCAAATTTTTCAGGAGTTTATGATGCTTCTCCTGCACCTCTGCTATTTGAATGTCCTGCGTGAAAGCTACTCTTTTGAACAGCTCCTGGAATTGTTTAAGGTCATCCGGGGGGGGGGAAACATCCCCGGGGGCAATGGCCTCATCTGGGGAGGATGAGGAACCACTGGGGTACACCTCCCTCAAATCCTCTGGCTCCCGAGTTCGGTGATATACTTGCTCTCTGGAGGACTGTGAAGGGAAGTCTTGGGATTCTGGACCTAATTCCCCCTGAGACAACTGTGTTCCTGTCCCAGAGCGAGAGTGTACATGGGAGTATTGACGAGTAGCAGGGGAGGACCTGCCCTTGGATCTAGACCTGCGGTGTCATCCATGCCCAGAAATGGTGAACGTGGCCCAAGCCACGGCGAAATTGGTTGGAGGAACGGAGAGGGAGGCCCTAAATAAGTCGGTGGAGTTACAGCCCGTCGGAGCGGCGTGTGTATCTCGGGGGCGGGGGTGGGCTAGGAGATAAGGGCAGTGCAGCCCTGCCTGGAGATGGACTGAGGTGCCAAGTTTTTGTTTTTGCCTTGCCCCTCCCCTGCGGGGTGGGCTCCACCCCTTCCCGTGCTGGCGATCTTGGCCACGTTGTCAGCGCCACGCTCAGCACAGTCAGCAGCGGTGCCGCGCGGGTAGCTTCCTCCGGCGCTGATAGGCTCCGTGCTGGGTGCCCCTGCGCCGTCGGCGCCACCGATTCCGGCGCTTGCCTCACTGGCGCTCGCGGCACCTTCCGTGCCACCTGTTGTGTAATTGGAGGCTCAGCCTCTGCCACGTGCGCTGCTTCGCTGCCGTTTTCATGAGCTCGCGGTTGGGGGCTCTGCGTTCCACTCATCCTGCCTGCTGGGCCCACCAGCAAGGATTGAGCCGGGGAGAGTTTCCTCCTCTTCTGCACTGAGGGGGTCAAAGAGGCTGCCTTCCTTTTATGCAACCCAGAGGGCCCTTCTGCGTGAGGCTTCTCCGGTGGTTCCAGCTGGAGAGCCTTGTCAAACAAGAGCATCATCTCTCTGTCTTTCCTGTCCATGGCGGTAAGCTTAGCGCAGTGGGAACACTTCTGGGTAACGTGTGACTCTCCCAGGCAGCAAATGCATTCACTATGCCCGTCGGAGGCCAGCATAGCCAAGCGGCATGACTCACACTTCTTAAACCCCGAGGAGGCCATCGTGGTGAGTCTTTACTGTTAATAGGGTACTTAGCCACTAATCAGTGCTTTCTAACCCAAAATAACATTCACCGGCCTGCGGGGCAGCGGACGGCTTACTAGCCCTCTTGTCCGCCCCTCTCTCCTTTGTTCCTCTTCTTTCTGCTGTCTAATATTCTCTTTCTTTCTCTTCTTTTTTTTTTCTCTGATAGTGACAAAAACAAACAAACTATACGTAAAAACAACTATCTTATCTGTCTCTGGCTTTAGCCGGAGTGGATTCCGTCTGCAGCTGATGGCAGTTGAGAAGGAACTGGCAGGGACCGGATCGCGCACATGGCCGGGGGCGCGCAAGGGAGCGGTGTGCGTCGGCGCATGCGCGATCCAATAGAAACTGCTAAAAGAATTCCGATCTGCGGCGCCGGGCGTGCCCGACACCTATTGTGGAGCACCCACGGGGACCACTCGAAGAAGAAGAATAATTTCAATGTTGCCACTGCTAAATCAACTCTGGGGTCGCTCAATATTATCTCACAGGACTGGTCAGAACTTTCCACCACCTTCTTAAATTGAAGACAATGATCCAAATTTCACTGAAGTGGTTTAATTTAATCCAGTTCAATGGTGCTCTTACTTTACAAAAGTATAATCCAGGTCACAATATTCCAAAGAGGTGGATAAGCCAGCCAGGCAATACAGAAGATTCCAGGATCTGGAAGTGAAGCAGAGTTGCTGCCTTGAACACACTGATATTAAAGAATTGGAAATAGAGTAGAACCCTGAGATATGCACACTCAAGTTGCATGTATCTCAGGTTAATGCAACTCTGAGTGGCAGACAGCTGGCACCTGGCTTTGGGCTACCCAACACTCAGGGGAGGCGGGAAACTGACCAGCAAAGGAGTGCTGGTCAGTTTTCTGGCTCCTGTCAGTGGCGGCAGCTGAGTTGGCTGCCACCCCTGACAGGAGTAGTTTCCCCGCTCCTAACAGGAGTGGCAGCCTGACTCTTGCTGCCCCTGATAGGAGCACTGATCAGTTTCCTGGCTCCTGAGCTATGTGAATTTTGACTTGTGCAGGGTTGCGCAAGAACACAACCTCCACATAAACTGGGGGGGTCTACTGTATAACCTTTGCTCCCAAAAGAATCCTAATGGGTAAAAGCAATCTTGGAGACTGAAGCTGAGAGGGAGTTTAAACTCAGGGCTTGTATTGTGAAATCACAGAGTGCTCCCTGGTTGGCAACAAACTTCCTTGGGGTTTTGAAATTCAAACAAACCCGAAACTCTGAGACATTGAAACTTACAAGCAAATGGCAATGAAACAAGAGTGCCAGGCATGATTCACTATGAAAATCCAAACCATACCTTGATATAGGTGTAATATTCTATACAGTTGGTGAACCCTTACCAGGGTAGGAGATTCCTTGCATCTGGCTTATACCTTTTCGAGTTGCTCACAGTGGATACATATGAAACATGGACCAGGCCACTTTGCCTACATCTCTCAAATGAATAAGTTCCCAACCAGCATCTCAGCTTCATGCCATGGGAAAATGTGGTATTTGATTTCTCTAACTGAAATCCCATATATCTTAACTTTCATGATGCCCAGAAACCACAGTGATGGACACCAAACCAAAACCAATAGAATAAAAAGCCACCAGCAGCACTACCACCAGATCTTTAATTCTGAATACATTAATTTTCCAAAAACTTGAGCACAACAAATCAAAATCCCAAAGGACTTGTTAAAGGAGGACAAAATTCTGACAAACAAATGGCAGACTTGAACAGCCTTTTTTTAAAAAAAGTATATCTGACTTTTAGGACTCCTGAGCTTAAATAATAACTAAAACCAAATGCTTCCATTTCAGTATTGTTAAACATATACTATGTATTAGTTTACTTTACAGTAAACAAGTTCTTTGATGCGTAAAATGCTATTTAATGTTTCTGACCAAGATTAGTTAAGCAGATTTATCTACAGTATTTTATTATGCACCTCACACCTGCCATGAGTAACAGCTGCCAGCACCAGTGATTACGCTCCCCTTGGAGTCTTAGCCTATTTCTGTAAAACATTTTGCAAGGTGAATGGCAAATTATGGTTCCCCTTGTGCAGAGGAGGTGGAGAATGAGAATGGGCCCCCTTTTTGCAGCGGAGCTTCTGCTGCTCCTTGAGTAAAAAAAAGGACCTGGCAGTATGGCATGTCCCAACAGGTAACTGGGCGAGGGGGTGGCCAGGGCCCTAATCTCTCCACTCCTGACTGCCCATTACAAGATACAGGTACTAAACCCTTTTTTATAGGCCTAGCAATAGCTGATGCTGAGACCTGCTCCCACCACAGCAGTACTGCCTTCTTAAAAATCTTTCTCACCAACAATCAGGCATGACAGCTCCTTAGCCCCTCTCCAGGGCTCTCGGCTCACCATTAGCTTCAATCCAAACCGGCTCAGATAATTGCATTTCAGTTGCTGGATACCTGTACAGCTGAATGATCAGTTATATCAGAAAGGGATTTTCATATGTAACTGTTGGCAGGATTGCAAAAACTAAAGAGATATCCAAGTGATTTTACAGGGGTCTCTCTTACTGGTTCTTTACAAACAGCCGAACTTCAAACGTGGAGTTAGATATCTGTAATTAGCTGATAAACTAGCACACAAAAGCACCTGCATAATAAACAAGTCCCTAAAAAACTCTCCATAAAAATATGCCCCAAACTGTCCATTTGTGCTTACTATTTTTTAAGCCAATCCATTAGCTGCTGCTTTAAAAGGTGCCCTACAATTACCGTTACCATACCAGACTCAACGTTTAGCAAGTAAAACATAAGACTGCCATACTCGGAGAGATCTGATGCACAGAACAAAACTACCGTACCAGTTCACTACACACATCAAAATGGGATGGCACGTGATTAGACAACAGCAGGGAATCCTAATGATCCCCTGTGAGGATTCTGATAGTGCACACCTCTCATTTTCTGCTCCATGATGTGTAGATGAAAAGTACACCAGGAAGAATACAAGACTAATTACTATTCATTGCAGAGCAGATCCTAACATCATTTTCCTGATCACATGGAAACCTAAGAAAGAGCTAAACCACAAACACCAGTTTAAGGAAAAGGAATTTTCTTTTTTAAAATGTCTTTATTTTAATTTTTTAAAATGTCTTTGGGTCAGACTACAGCCTGCAGGCTGCAAAGACCTAATCGATGGCAGGTATATTGGCAGCTGGGTTAATGCCTTCCTATTCCCTAACGAAGCTCAATCAGAGCGGGCCACAGTGGCCTCATTAGGAGGAAGGCTGCAACAGGGGACTAATCAAGCACCTGTCACCCGTAAGGCCTCCGGACTCCCTATGAAAGGATTCCCCCCAAGCAGCACCGGGGAGGAGCTGGGAGGTGCATGAGGAGCAAAAGGCTGGAGGTTGCAGCGCAGAGCGACCCAGTACCACGGGGAAGTGGTGGGTGAAGTGGCCCAGGGAGAAGTTGCTACATTAGGGATAAGAACCCCACTAACTGTGTGTGTCTCTCTCTCCTAGGCACCCTGGGCCAGAGTCCAGGGTAGTGGGCAGGTCTGGACTCCCCCATCCTTCCCTTCCCCTGGAGGCTTGCCCCGCTGGGTAAACAGGTGCAGCCTGAACCCTGTAATGGGGGTCTGCTCCACCTTCACTGAGTACTTGCCTGTGATGGAAATGGCTCGGTAAGCAGAGACCCTTGCCTTTGGAATGATCCCAGCAGCTAAGAGGCCACTGGGTGGATGCTACCAATTACAGTTACAACACAGGAAACACTAGAAGCTCTCCCTGTTACACTGGGCTGTACCTTCAAGTACAAACTAGAAGGAAAACACTGCAAAATCCACGTTTCCGCACATCACCTGTCCACAGCACCCCATTCCACTCCAGCAGCCAGCAACTTGTGGGGCATAAGGATGCTCCGGACACAACCCTTGTTCCCTGTAAGTCCCATTTACCTTGGGGCACTTCACTTCAGGGATTCTTTGCAACACCAAAGTGCTGCCTTGGATCTGATTATTAGCTAGACAGCTTTAAACATGTTTTGGGCTGACTCGATAACCTGCTACCAATAAGGAATAAGCAGAAGATATTAATTCTACTGAATGATACCCAGTGCTTTTTTGCGCCAGTACTTGATAATACTGAGTACTGTCACCCTGGATCCCTAACTGTGGGATCCCCGGCCAGGGGACCCTGGTAGCACCATGAGGGGGAGTCAGCTGAGTACTGGCTCTCTTCTTGTATAAAAATAGCGCTGATCGCATCTATTTAGGAGCATGGGGAAAGAAGAAAACTCACTGGTGAGGTGGTGATTAGATATCAAGATAATGAAGCTTTGGAGAAGCAGAAGGTGAGAAAATTGAGCTAACTTTCAAGAGACCTCTTGTTCTACTGGGAGAGTCCTGGTGAATCCACGTTTGTTGCCAAAACAGCAAACAAAAGGTTAACTCTGACAAAGCGGGTCTTTGCCCACAAAAGCTTATGCTCCAAAATAGCTGTTAGTCTATAATGTGCCACAGGACTTCTTGTTGTTTTTTGAAAATATGGACTAACTTGACTCCTCTCTGATATGTGTAGTTCAGAGTCTTCTGGCAAAGAGGAGAAGATGGAAATATCCTCGGGTTCCTTTCACATTTGACATGACTTTTGGTAAGGATATGCCCGATCACCTGAGCACGTGCAGGGGTTCTTAATTAAAATGCAACATGTTCAGTGTATAGTACATGTTCACAAAGGTAACACATTTGACAAAAGGTTTGCCAGATTTTCCTATGATAAGTGAATTTACTTCCTGTTGCATATATTGATAAGGGCTCCCCTTCCCGTCTTTTTAAAAACCAAAAAGTGTTCTGAAGAGCTCTATTGGTTTGTCACTAGAGGTCACAAATGGTAAGGTAGTGGTTCTTAAAACATTCAGAATAGCAAGTAAAAGTATGTTATAACTATTGAAAAGAAAGATGTAATTCTTTAAAATATCAAACAAAGATAAAGATGCAGTCATCAAAAGTGCATTAATTTCTATGAACTGGTCAAACACAAATAGCTGCTTCACCTACCCCAACCACTTTCCCATAATTTGCACCATTGCTGCTGCACTGAAATGCCCCAAACACTTTATTTTTCCATGGTGTGTCCTTAAAGCCATCTTCCTTCCCTGTCTTCTCTGGTCTTGTGATGAGAGCAGCTTGACTAGAAAAGAGGATCTCAGCCTGTATCTCTCTCTGTTTTCTAGCATTTATACCATGTTCACCAACAGCCTACATGAGCACTTCACTTGGATGGATGAATATGGAAGGATATTTGTTTTGCCAGCCACACTGAGGATGCTTGGTGGGGTCCCTCAGTATTTTCCTTCTATTTTCACAACATTTAATAAAACCTCCGGGGTGAAAAGAAAAAAATGTATTTATTTCATTTTTAAAAAGTGCATCCAGTGCTCAGGGGCCTGGAGCAGTTTATTTAAGAAAAGGCCAGACCGATTCCAATTACATGTTTTCTGAAATAACAGAGAATGGAATGCTGGTTCTCCTTTTTTGTTTTTTAGTAAATTCAATTAAAATTTCTCAAATGATTTTTTCTCTTTGCCACAAACCTCCTCATATTGCCAAAACTATGTTCATAGACAGTTAAACAAAACCCATTATGGGAGAGCTGAAGACATTTCCAATACTAATATATGAGTTTAAACAAAAGGTGCATCCAAATGCTTATGCTGCAGACCAAGCCCTGTTTAATTTCAAAGGTGGCAGGTTTATTAATGCATCAGTCACTCCCAAAACAGCAAAATAAATTGCTTTTTTGCAGGACTGGCTGCTCTGACCAACACTTGAAGGAAATAAATAAGACTTACCAAATAGAAAAGGTCATGTGGACAGCTCGTTTAACAGTTCCCTTAATTTCTATAAGTGGGGCTAGCTCAAAGGCATAACTTGGCATCGAGCAAAGCTCAACTTTGAAAATTACTATTCAGTCATGAAACACAAATGATCGACCCAATGAGGCTAATATTCCCTGGTTTATACCATATTAATAGCATTGAAAAAATAGTTGATAGCTGAAGAGCTTTCGTTTAGCTTTAAAAAAAAAATCAGAAAAGTCATTTACTTAAGATCGTTGTTTAGCATGTAAACAACCAGAGACAAAATAGGTTTGCACGTGCTGTAGGTGCAGGGCCTCACTACAAACATTTTTTTCTACAGGCATCAGCAATCTCTAGCTACATATAAACTTAAGAGCAACAGCACAAAATATTACCCAGCCAATGTTAGTTAATGCAAACCTTGGGTTGCCAACTTTCTAATTGCACAAAACCAAACACCTTTGCCTTGCCCCCAGCTGCAAGGTCCTGCCCTTGCTCCACACCTTCTCTGAGACCTCTTTCCCCTCTCCCTCCATCCCACTCCTTCCATCACTCACTCTCCTCTACCCTCACTCATTTTCACCCGGCTGTAGCAGGAGTGAGGGGTCTGCCTGCAGGTGTGGGCCAGAAATGAGGGGTTTGGCATGCAGGAGGGGACTCCAGGCTAGGGCTGGGGATTAGGGTGTACAAGGGGTTGAGGGCTTGGGCTGCGGGGGGAAGGAGGAGGGTTTGGGGTACAGGAAGGGGCTCCAGGCTGAAGCAGGAGTTGAGGTGTGGGATGGGGTCCAAGCTCTGGGGTGGGAGTGCAAGCTTTCGGGGTGTAGCCAGAAATGAGGAATTCTGGGTGCGGGAGGGGGTTCTGACCTGTAGTAGGAGGTTGCAGTGTAGGAAGGAGTGCAGACTCTGGACTGGGAGTGCAGGCTCCAGAATGGTGCCACAAGTGAGGAGTTCAGAGGCCAGGAGGAGGGTCCAAGCTTGGTAGGGAGTTGGGATGTGCAGGGGGTGCGGGCTCCAGCTACACAGTGCTCAGGAGGTACCTACAAACAGTCACTATGTCCAGCTTCTAGGCAGAGGGGCCAAAGAGTTTCACCTGCAGGCACCACCCCTACAACCCCTCTGCAGTGGGAGAAGTGAAGCTGGAAATTAAGGACCGGCCAGCTGGTTCTGGGAACTGTGCAGAGGCAGGGCATGCAGGGAGCCTGTCCCACTGTGCTGCCAACTGGAGTTTCAGTGGCTGAGTCACTAGTGCTAACTGGAGCCACTAGGCAGGGTTCCCTCTATTTTTTCCATCCATGGGAGGAATAAATTTTGTTATGTGCCCCAAGGCATTTGGGAATGTGCATCACCAGCAGAAACATGCTGCCACGTGTGGGTGCTGGAAGCACTCTGCTAATCAGCTGGGTGACACCTGCATCTCCCCTGGGTGGCTGCCCAAACAGTCCCGTTCCAGGGAACTCTGCCCTAGAGCTCCCTTTCAACCAGGCATTCCTGTTAAAACAGGTTGCCTGGCAATCCTGCGAACAACAAAGCTGCCGTCAAAGCCCCCTCTTCTCTTGTGCCTCATCGTTTGCAATCCAGTGCTCAGACTGAGCTGGAGCTGTCCTACTTGCATTTTTACTTGTCCAACATATTAATTCAACCAGGGCCCTAAAAATTAAGTTACTAAATAAACTTACTAAAAGTTACCACTGCCATGTCTCTGTAATACTGCTCCATTACGCTGCACTTAAAAGATAATAAATACGGCATCTTCTTGGACACTGTGCTGTGGTAATGATTTATTAAAGACAACATTGAACCAGTACTAACGGATCCTTGTGTTGTCTCTGGAGTACACCCATACCCTCATGCTGAGTCTAGCCATTGCGAGCACAATTGGCATAGTGGAGATTCTTTTGGGGGATAGGAGGAGGCCAGCAGGCACTTGAGTCCATGTCTAAGACTATTCTCAGGCTCTGAGAGCAAAATGAGAATGGAAAGAGGAGCAGGGCCACTTAAAAAAAATCTTTCAGGTATAGGAACATATGTAAGCAGAACAAAAAAACATAGTATGCCTTCAGCAACTTCCCAGACTGATGATAATTCTGCAAGGAAAGATCTGAGAAGGGCTGGAGCAGAGAGCCAGTGTAAAGCACTATCATTTAAAGGGATTGATGCATGGGAGTTTGCAAGGGCTGGAGTTACAAGGGTGTTAGTCCTGCTGCAAGACACTGTATTTTAAGATTGAGCCTAGATACCACCAAGTGCACGAGCCATGCAGACAGCTACACACCACTTTTAGACAGCCCTTGATGTTCCAGAAACAGGCCTAACATTCTGCCATCGTCTTTTTTGATACAAAGAACTAAACCAAAGGCATTGTAGCTAAATCTCTGCACACTACTTTGAAAAATTTAGGTTGGCCTGTGACTAGGGAATTGAGCAGTAGCCTAGGCTTCACGAAGGAAAGATGCAAATGCATCATATTCACAACACCAAGAGTACTGATTTTGGTAGACTCTATGTAAGAGGGGAGTGAAAATATTTTATGAAGATCCACACCTGCCACAGGGGGGGTGGCAGAAGGCAGAAGGGGCAATTGCCCCGGGGCCAGAGCAGAGCCCTTTTTGAAATGCCATGGTTCACAGGGGTCGGGGGAGATGGGGTCCAGCACCACGGTCAGAGTGGGGCTAAGGGCTGACCGCCTTAGGCTCTGCCCTTTCTGGGGATGCAGCGCTGGGCTCTGCTCCCACCTTGCCCCCGGGCCCAGGGTGGCTATTGGCTTCTCTGCAAACAACTATTAGAATTTAAAAGCAAATATGTGTACTAAAGAATCCTTTTAGCATATCCATTTTACTATATAAAATGGGATTGACTTTTCCTACCTGTTATCAAATAAAAGAGGTGTCACTGGAGCAAAATGACTTTGCATGAACTAAAATATACCATCTGAGAAACTTCTTAACTGGCAGGGATAGTGAGCTTCCTCCCCTTCCCCTTTTTCTTTGATATCTTCATACTGATCTTCTACCGCACAATAATTTTTTAGAAAAAATCCAAACTTCTTTACCTACTGTGTCAAAATTTACAAACATGCTTTTCTAGGGGCCCGAACCTATGAAACACTGTGCTGAGGAGACGTTCAATGATTCACAAGATGAGGTACAGAGATTTTTAAATTAAGTTTTCCAGCACAGCTTCTGAATTATGTGAAGGATTAAGCTCTACTGTTCTGCCAGTGCCCTCCAGGCATCTGAACTTGACTATAACCCAGATATAATAAATGGAGGTGACATTGCTGTAACAGAGCAGATCATTTTCATTAAAAACTTAATTATCTAAATTACTTGATTGAAATCCACCCTTAATATTTTGCCTGAATTAAAAGTACATGTCCACAACAAACCCCTCATGTAGGGCCAGTTGGAAACAACCGGGATTTTTGGAAGTAGTCTACTACAGGCATAATGTTTCTGTAAGTAGTCAGCTAAGCATGTCATGTGATAGGACAGCAAATATGCTACATATTCCCTCATCAGAAAAGCTAGCACTTAACAGAGCTTGGAACATTCGCTAGTGGAAAATAGAAAGTGTGATTGGTGAGTGGCCTTGCTGAAGGTCTACATGTAGGTAATCGCTGGTTTGGCATGGAGTGCCAGTCACATTTTTGTACTATAAATAAACTAGATATGTAAAACACTGCATTCGTGCAGTTAAATTCTAACATATTTCAGATGGGCTGATAAATGAAAAATCAGATTAATAAGTGTAGTTTCTTCACATATTTGGTTAAATATAAATTGGGAAAAAATTATTTATTAATAGCCGTGAAAAAATTAATCTCAGGTAGCTCCTTGGATTGCTCATACAGTTGACACAGTGCCAAATTCTGCCTTCAGACACGTGGGCCCAACTCCCACTAAAGGGAAGGCATCTTACATGCACATACCTCATAGAGGCTAAAACTGTCAAAGAGCAAATCTGTATTTGGTTTTGAACTTCCTCAAAGTAGAGCAGTGTTCAGATCTGGAATCTGAGACTTTTGCTAAGGGCTCGTCTAGGGAGGGAAATTATTGTGCTATAATTTTCTCGCTCAGAGGTGTGAAATACACATTCACATGCACACGCACTCCATGTGCAACAAGTTACAGCACTGTAAATCTCCATTGTAAACAAGCTAAAGTGCTGGGAGAGCTCTCTCCCTGCATTGGTCTCATGACCACACTGCCATGTTAAAACTTTTCCATGGCAGCGCTTTAAACTTGGAACTGTACACGAAGCCTAAGAGAGTGAAAATTCCTTTCTATTCCTTCTGAAGATTTCTGCTCAGCATGGGAACACATTGCCAAGGCAAAACTATAACTTTTTAATACTTTGGGTTGATAACATCATGCCTGCTTCTTTCATGTAGTAGTGGATACAGAAGATACATACAGGTCCTGCAGGCAAACAACTGAAGGTTTATAGATTGCCACATACAGTAAACCCCCAACTTATATGCAGGTTGCATTCCCGGGCAATGACATGTAAGTCGAATTTCACACAAGTTGGGAGAACTGGGAAATTGACCAGCACTACTGAGCTGGTCATTTTCCTGGCTCCTGGGACTAGTGGGGAGCTGCGAACCAGGTGGCAACCTGGCTTCTCACTCCCCTCCTTGTGGGAGCTAGGAAACTGACCAGCGCTGTTTGGATTAACATGAGTTGAAATCATAAGTGGCAGGGAGCCAGGTACTAGGTGGCTCCTGCCTCCCCTCTGCTTGCAGGAGCTGAGAGATTGACCAGTGAAACTGCCTGGTTCCAGCTCCTCATCACTCACAATTTTGACTCGCATCAATCCAAGTAACACAAAAGTCAAAATCACGTAAACAGGGATTTTATTGTAGCCATATAGGCTGTTTCTACACAGGTCACGTTCTTCAAAAGTGGCATGGTAATACAAGGTCCAAAATATGCTAATGAGGTGTGGATGCAAATTCCCCGCACCTCATTAACATACGGTCACGTGATGTGGAGTCCAGAAGACCGTTCTTCCGGACTCCAAAACACCGTGTTGAAGTGCAGCCCCGGGGGGTCTTCTGGAAGGAAGTCCTTCTTCTGGAGGCCCCTTCTTCCCAAAAATTTTCAGGAAGAAGGGGCCTCCGGAAGAAGGACTTCCTTCCGGAAGCTCCCCTGGGGCCACGCTTCAACACAGCATTCTGAAGTCCGGAAGAACGGTCTTCCGGACTCCAAATCATGTGACTGTATGCTAATGAGGTGCCAAGAATTTGCATCCATGCCTCATTAGCATATTTTGGGCCATGTATTACCATGCCACTTTCGAAGAACATGGCCTGTGTAGAAACGGCCACAGTGTTCTCAATCTGGTTAGGAGAACCAGTTATACCAAACTGAGTTAAAGATAGGGAGACCACATTGCCCTATGGCAAATTCAGGACACCAGCCTCTGGGGATGGGGGTGAGGCTGCTGTCCCATGTCAGGCCTCCTTGATGATGGGGGCTGCTGCTCTAGGGGGAGGCACCAGGGATGGGGGCTCTGTAGCTTCCAAAGGGGAGGCACCAGGGATGAAGGGGAGTGGAAGATGGGGGCCCCACAACCCTCTTGTAGTGGAGATGTTCCAAAGCCTCCCAGTGGGGGAGCCAAGAAATGAAACAGGAGCTGCCTCCACGAGGCATGGGAGGCCAGTGAACAAGGCAGCTATGGAGGCGGTCCCTTGCAGAGGACGCTGCCTCAAGTGTAGGGCACCAGGGAATGAGACACCCGCCTCATTGTGGAGTTCACTGGCAACAGGGGCTGCCAGGGAATGGGGCACCTGCCCCACAGAGGAGCTCCACTGCAGCAGGAGCTGCTGCCACAAGGTGCAAGCTCTGTGGAACAGGGCAGTCACCCACTGGAGGAGCTCCCTGGCAGGAGAGACTCTGCCCCAAGACACAGGGTGCCAGGGAACAGGAGCCCCACAAAATACAGGACAATGAGACAGCTTAAATAAGGGACTGTCTCAGGAAAAACAGGACAGATGCTCACCCTCGATAAAGGTCACAGAACTCCAACCAGAACTGATGTCATGTAGAAATCATGCACATGGAGAGCTTGCAGTAGTAATTTGCAAACCAATGCCAACATATTGTGGCAGATCAGAAAAAGCATATTCCAATGTTGCAAAAAGGCAATCGTGACATTTGACAGTTGTTGCTATCTGGCCATATCTGGCTGCTTCTAATAGTGCTGACAGACAACTTGTGCAAGCTGTTAGCTTTTCCAGTCCTTGACAGGTCTGTGTGACATTCCTTTTAATCTAGGGATATGTGAATCTAGACTCTACAGCGGTGATCATGCCAAGGTATCTCAGTCTCTACCACTAGAAAAGTAACACCGGTAGCAGGGATACAGTTGATTCCTTTCGCATTTCTATCCATCTTTTCAGACTAATAGAATTTGCACATTTTGCTGCAAGTTAGGTTTATTTTTAATCCAGGTCCACTCTTGATAATGACAAATCCTTCTTGTGTATTTAATAGCATAATGTAGTAGTATTTACTCTTCTGAGTGTATGTATGTTTTTCCCTTCTGGTTTTTGGTTACTGTCATTAGGCAGCCTTGGCTGGAACACCCGCCAGCAGCAAGATGTGGCAGAAGAGATGTACCTCTTTCAGTTTCCCTCCTTCAGAGACCTTAGTAACTGCACACAAAGCTCTCTTACCTCTGGGGGGTTTATTACAAAAAACAATGTGAAATAGTCCACAACAAAAGACCAAAACATACTCCATTTGTCACCCCACAGTATGTAGTTCTTTAAACCTGCACACCATTCAGTCCCTCCACGTAGCACATACCACCTTCTGACACCTCCCCTGCTCCTGGTCTCTTCGGCAGTCCTCTCCTGTCCTTCGGCCAGGAAAGCCAGCCAGACTTTTCAGGAATGCAACCCCACTCTTCCATCTATTTCTGTTGGGAGTTCATCCTTTCCAAGAGAGCAGCTCTAGCTCCTTGCTGGCACTCAACCCCCTCAGCTTCAGCTCTCAGGCTTCATTCAGCAGGCAATTCGTGCCGCTGCTCTCTGGCCTTCACCCCTCTCCAGCCCTGGTTCTCTGGCTTGGGAAAGTCAACCAGCAAACCCTTCTACTTCTCTCCTGCCTTTAGCCTTCCTCCAGGTACCACCAATAGCCTTCTTCAGGGACTTCGTACAGTCTGGTCCGGGCAGCTTGCACCTGCTGATCTCATTCCCAGGCAGCTCTCATTCATCGTTTTCCTAACTGAGCCAGGCATCCCTCACCAGGGTTCACATGGCACAGATGGCTTTCTTTTAACCCAACTAGGGATAAGATGATGAGTCATAATTGGCCTCTCCCTCTGAAAAGGGCTGGTGTTACTTGTTACCTCTCTTCATTTTGAACAGGGATTTAAAAAAAAAGAAAAGAAAAGAAAAAAGATCAGACTATTCCACAGATTTTTCTCAACAGATAGTTCAGATGGCAAGAAACACTGACTGTGAAACACCATCTGATCATCAGGTGTTCCTGCCTATGAAAGAAGTAGCCGAGTAAATATTTAGCAGAGAGGGTGGCATAAACTACCAGCACATGCAACTACTAACACCTATCACAGGGTTCTGTAACCAAAATAACTAGATGAGACTTTTTTTTTTAAATTCAGATATAAAATCAATACTTAGAGAGCCACAATGCATGTGAATATGAGACAGTCCTTAATAAATAATGTCAAACCGTAATTTATGTCACCGTTATTTTAAGAACAGTGTGCACACATCCCAAAGAGCACTGCACACATTAAAGGGGGAGTTATCCAACCTTTTGATATTATATATTGATTGCTATTTACAGTTGTTCAGAATTAAACAGAATTTTTTTAAAGAATCATGAATATGTAATAGTATTGCATGAGTTATTTGGGGCTCCTTGGGGCCAAAGGGAGGGAGGAAAGTTTGTTAAAAACTTGGCTGGGACATTCCCCGCCATGGTGGGGTAGGGATCCACGCTGGGAAGGAGACCAGGACACTCTTACCTAGCTGCAGGCTGGGTCCGTCCACCCAGGAGCCAGACAGCAGAACCAGCAGCTGGAGAGGCTCCCTGACCTGCTCTGAGCCAGCCCTGGGAATGAGGGGTGCCACCCAACTGTAAGGGCTGCCAAATTTCGCTGTGCTCCACAGGTTGGGTGTCAGGCGTTCAGCTCAGCCGGGAACTGGAGGCAGCAGATTCGCACAAATGATCCCTCTGCACCAAGGCTACCACATGTTCCTGCAAGCTCTGCAGCTGGGTTTTCCCCGGGGGTGCTTGTCACCTGCAGCAGAGGCAGGTAGAGGGGCCAGTGGCAGCTCCACAGGAGTCCCCTGTGAGAGATCCAGCAGCTCCAATTCCCTCTCCATCGCCCACCTCTGTTGTTCCACTTTCCCCTCCCGTCTCAGCCCCCAGAACCACCAACACTACCTGGCACACCACCCTGCTACTGACCTGCACCAGGCAGGCAAAGGGAGGCAGCCGGAGCCGGCCAACACAGTGGAAGATGCAAGTGGGCAGAGGTGGGTGGGAAAGAACTGCTGCCTCTAGTGCCCCCCTATCAGGCCAGAGTGCTCTCTCCCAGGGACTAAATGGGCTAGTGCCAGATGCCTCCCACCACCCTGCCCACAACAAGGGAGCCCCCTTGTAGCTGCCAGTCGTTAAGCCAACTGAATTTGATTTTATTGTTTCAGTGGCAGAGGGCAGGGAGCCGCACAGAAGTCAGCATCCAGAGCCATAAGTGATTCTTTAAAGAGCTTCACGTGGCTCCGGAGCCACAGGTTGCCAACCCCTGACCTAGGAAATCTCTCTCTGACAGGCAATTAAGCTTTTTTGTTGACACCTGGCAAACTGGAGACTCTAATTTTGTAGTCCCCACCTATGGATACAATATGTGATATTGTAGGCTCAGCTCATCCATTTCTGTAATAAAATCCATGGGAGGAAATGCCAGAAAAGAAGATCCCAGGAAGATCCTGTCAGGAAGCAAGGTTTGCAACCCCAGCAAAAAAGACCCCAGGGCCTGCCCTAACCAAAGAAAGATTCCCAAGACCTAAGAGATCTACAGGAAGTCAGAACTGTTCACATGAAGCTCCCACCAATTCTGGGCCCTGGCTGCCTGACATGACTTGAGTGGAAGCTCTCCTACGCGGAGGACTCCTCTATTCTGCAGCTGCCCAGGTAATGTTTTTAGCTTGAGAATAAATGTAATTGCTTATAGAAGGCTGGTGGTAACTTTCAACAATTGGTAATTCTATTGTGTTAGAAAGAAAGCAAAGCTCAGATGCTGACCTGGTACAGGCTCGCTGAGGATATCACAGTGTCGGAAGGGAAAGAGAA
Source organism: Carettochelys insculpta (assembly GCF_033958435.1). Classification (NCBI taxonomy): domain Eukaryota; kingdom Metazoa; phylum Chordata; order Testudines; family Carettochelyidae; genus Carettochelys; species Carettochelys insculpta. The sequence continues at coordinate 66,330,334 of NC_134139.1, read as the reverse complement.
GTTACTCACCTGTAGTAACGATGGTTCTTCGAGATGTGTCCCCATGGGTGCTCCACAATAGGTGTCGGGCTCGCCCGGTGCTGCAGATCGGAATTCTTCAACAGTTTCTATTGGATCGCGCATGCGCCGATGCGTCCCACTCCCTTGCGCGCCCTCAGTCATGTGCGTGATCCTGTCCCCGCCAGTTCCTTGACCAACTGCCTCGGATGCTCCTGAAAAACACCAGACAGAGATCCGAAGCGGGGAGGATGGGTGGGTGGAGGAGCACCCATGGGGACACATCTTGAAGAACCATCGTTACTACAGGTGAGTAACTTCTCTTTCTTCTTCAAGTGTCCCCGTGGGTGCTCCACAATAGGTGACTACCCAGCAGTAACCCAAGATAGGAGGTGGGTAATCGGATTATGTGCAGCTTGTCCCCGAGAGGACCGCTGTCGAGAGACGGGTATCCTCTTGGAATACCCTGTGAAGGGCGTAATGTTTGGCGAAGGTGTCGTAGGTTGACCAGGTCGCCGCTCTGCAAATGTCTTTTAGTGCAACACCCTTGAAAAAGGCTGTTGATGCCGCCACCGCCCTAGTGGAATGAGCCCTGGGAGTGGCCAATAAAGGAGTCTTTTTGAGTTTGTACCACATTTTTATGCAGGATACGATGTGCTTTGAGATTCTCTGCGAAGAGAGACCTTCTCCTTTCGATTTGGGAGCGAGAGAGACTAGGAGTCTATCCGTTTTCCGGAAAGACTTGGTCCTGTCTACATAGAAGGCTAGCGCCCTCTTCACGTCCAGGAGGTGTAGGCGCGCCTCTTTGTTAGAGTTATGAGGCTTTGGATAAAACGAGGGTAAAACAATAGGTTCGTTAATGTGAAACTCAGAAGAAACCTTGGGAACAAAGGCTGGATGCAGCCGTACGGTTACCGCCTCCTTGGAAAAAACAGTGCAGGGTGGCGTTGCCATAACTGCCGCAAGCTCGCTCACCCTGTGAGCTGATGTAATTGCGAGAAGAAAGGTCGTCTTTATCGTAAGGAGGCAGAGGGAAACCGTGGCCAAGGGCTTGAACGGTGGTCCCGTTAGCACGTTAAGCACCAGGTCCAAGTTCCACGAAGGTGGAAGCGGTTTCCGAGGGGGGTATAGGTTTACCAACCCTTTCAGGAACCTGGTAACCATGGGATGGGCGAACACCGTGTGCCCTTCCTCCTCGTGTCTGAACGCCGAAATGGCGGCAAGGTGGACCTTTAACGAGGATAGTGAGAGTCCTCCTCTCTTGAGGTCCAGTAAATACTCTAATATCACAGGTATAGGCACCGGAAGGGGGGCCAGCTGTTTGGTAGAACACCAAGCCGTGAAGCGAGTCCATTTCTGCTTGTAGGTCTTCCTGGTGGAAGTCCTCCTGCTACTTTCTAGGACTTGCTGCACTTCCTCCGTGCATGTGCTCTCTAGGGAACTGAGGCATGGATTAACCACGCTTGTAGTCGCAGGCCTTGGGGGTGTGGATGCACTATGGACCCCTGGGCTTGCAAGAGCAGATCCGGCGCCACCGTAAGAGGCATCGGTGGATGGTCCGACATGCGCAGGAGTAGGGGGAACCATTGCTGTCGATCCCACGTTGGGACTATCAGGATCATTCGGGCTCCTTCCCTCCTGGCTTTCTGCAAGACTTTGTGGATCAGCACTGTGGGAGGAAAAGCGTAAACCAGAGGGCCCCTCCACGAGATCGCGAACGCGTCCCCCAGGGACCCCCGTCCCAGTCCTCCCTGGAGCAGAATCGTGGGCACTTCTTGTTGTGCTGAGTAGCAAACAGGTCTATCTGGGGAAAACCCCATGCGTAGAAAATCGGTCGTAGCAGATCGGGACGGATCTGCCACTCGTGCATGAGTGCAAAACACCTGCTCAGCTGGTCTGCCGTCACATTGTGAGCGCCTGGTAAGTACGAGGCTTTCAAGATTATACTGTTGGCGATGCACCAGTTCCATAACCGGACTGCTTCCGCACATAAGGCACGGGACCGAGCTCCTCCTTGCTGGTTTATACAAAACACGGTGGAGGTATTGTCTGTACTGATCCCGACGACTTTGCCTTGTATATGATCTCGAAAGTGTCTGCAGGCATTGAACACTGCTCTGAGCTCCAGTATATTTATGTGCAGTGACTGCTCCGTGGAGGACCACAGCCCTTGAGTCACCTCTTCGCCCATGTGTGCTCCCCACCCTATGAGGGAGGCATCTGTAGTAAGAAAAAACGATATTTGTGGTTGGTGGAAGGATACCCCTGTTAGCAAGTTCTTGGGGTTTACCCACCATTGCAGGGATTTGCGCACCTCTGCTGTGGGCGACACCACCCTGTGAACGGTGTGTGCTGCCGGTTTGTATACGCTCGCCAGCCAGTGCTGCATGCTGCGCATGTGTAACCTGGCATTCTATACTACGAACGTTGCCGCTGCCATGTGGCCCAGCAGCTGTAAGCACGTCAGGACCAGCTGAAGTTGATGACCTGCACAAGAGAGCGTATGGCCCGAAAGCGAGTCTCTGGTAGATATACTCTCACTGTAATAGAATTTATAAGTGCCCCTATGAACTCTGTGTCCTGTGTGGGGTCTATCTTTGATCTTGCCAGATTGATAACCAGGCCAAGCGAAGAGAACGTGCCTGCTGTGACGCGTATCATGCGTAGTACCTCCTCCTTCGAGGCCCCTTTGAGTAGGCAGTCGTCCAGATACGGGAATATAAATACCCCCTGTCTGTGCAGGTAGGCTGACACCACTGCCAAGGTCTTGGTGAAGACTCTGGGGGCCGAGGAGAGGCCAAACGGTAGGACCTTGTATTGAAAATGTTCTTTGCCTACCATGAACCGGAGGAATCGCCGGTGAGCCGGATGGATAGTTATGTGAAAATACGCGTCTTGTAAGTCGAGGGCTGCGAACCAATCTCCATCGTCCAGTACCGTAAGGATGGAGGCGATTGTGATCATCTGGAAGCATTGCTTGCGCAGGTACCGGTTGAGGCCTCGAAGATCTAAGATGGGCCTCCAGCCTCCTGTCTTTTTCTCCGTGAGGAAGTACCTCGAGTAGAACCCTCTCCCTTGCAGTTGCTCCGGCACTCTTTCCACTGCCCCTATCAGCATGAGATGGTCTACCTCCTGCTTGAGCCTCGCTACGTGGGAGGCCTCCTGGAGGTGGGGCCTGGGTGGAGGTCGTGGCGGTGGGAGCGACTGGAAGGGGATGGCGTACCCCGTGGCTATGATCTCCACCACCCATTTGTCTGTGGTGATCCTTTGCCACTGGTCGTAGAATGGTGGGAAGCGATGGTGGAATAGCCGCTTCGGATTACCTTGTGCGATGGTAGTGATGGCGCAGCCCTGGATCTTTGTGTCAAACTTGTGGCCTTTGGCCCTGCCCCGAGGACGCACGGCTCTGTTGTGAACGTCGCCTGGGAGTTCTGTACTGCTGGTGCTGTTGATGTCGCCCTTGCTCGTAACCCCTGTGGTACTGGGGACGCTGTTGCTGGTACTGGTACCGTCTTTGTTGAGGGTAGTATGGAGGGGTGTAAATCCCCAGGGTCCTAAGTGTGGCTCTTGAATCTTTACTGGAATGAAGGACCGAGTCAGTTGATTCAGCAAACAGCTTCTGCGAGTCGAAGGGAAGATCGACTATCTTTGCCTGCAGATCCCTCGGTATACCCGAAGTCTGGAGCCAGGACTCCCTTCACATCACCACTGCCGTAGCTGTGGAACGTGCTGCTGTGTCCGCAACATCCAGGGCGATCTGAACTCCCGTCCTCAAGGGCGCGTAGCCTTCTTGCACGATGGCCTTGAGCACCGGTTTCTTGTCCTCTGGAAGCGAGTCCATAAGGGAGGTTAACCTAGTGTAGTTGTCGAAATTATGGTTCGCTAAATGCACTGCGTAATTTGCCATTCGCAACAGTAGAGTGGAGGAGGAGTAGACCTTTCTGCCGAACAGCTCTAGCTTCTTGGCATCTTTGTCTGTTCCCCCTGTCCTGAATTGAGATGTCTTTGATCTTTGTTGCGACGACTCCACCACCAAGGAATTTGGTTGTGGGAGGCTGAACAGGAACTCCATGCCCTTCGCCGGCACGAAGTATTTCCTATCCGCTCTCTTGTGAACAGACGGAATAGTCGCAGGGGTCTGCCATATCGTAGTGGCGGACTCCAAGATTGCTTCATCAAGCGGTATTGCTATTTTGGAGGAGGCCGGAGGTCTCAGATTTTTGAGGAGCTTATGGTGTTTCTCTTGCACCTCTGCTGTCTGGATGCCTTGCGTGAAGGCCACCCTCTTAAACAGCTCTTGAAACTGTTTGAGATCGTCCGGAGGATGGACGTCCCCCGGGGCCGTAGCCTCGTCCGGGGAGGAGAGCGAGGAACCACTGGGGTATGCCTCTCTGGACCCTTCCGGTTCCTGTTGGTGATGGTACACCCTCTCACTAGAGGCTTGCGAGGGAAAATCTCGGGGTTCCATAACCAGTCCCCCCTGAGATACTTGAGTCTCTGTCCCCATTCGCGATTGCCCTCGGGGATACGAGATCGTCTGTGGGGATCTTTCCCTGGTAGATTGCCGGTGGTGTCTATGCCCCGCGGGATAGGGGCGACCATGGCAGTATAGGCACTGTTCTTGGGAAGGTGACCTAGACCACTCCCTTGGTGCATACCCTCTGCGTCTGGGGGAGCGAGATCATCGAGAGATCTGGGACACTGGAGAGAGCGATTTTGGATAGTATTCCAGCGGCTCAAACCCCAGGAAGGGTGAAGGTGGTCCCAGCCAGGGCAAGGCTGGTTGTAAAAATGGAGACGGGGGCTCCGGGTAGGCTAGGGGGGACCCCTGCCTTCTGGTTGGAGTCTGCAGCATAAGCGGAGGGCTGAAAGAAAGCAACTCCGCAGCCCTGTCTGGAGAGGGGCTGCGGTGCCTCGTTTTGTGTGCAGCCTTCCCCCTCCCTTGAGGAGGTAACTCCGCCCCCTGGCGTGTAGGGGATCTCGGCCCCTCCGCGCCGTGCTCGGCACGCTCATGGGCGGTGCCGCAAGGGCGGTGTCCTCCGGTGCCTGCAGGCTGCGTGCCTGCGCCCTCTGCACCGCCGGTTCCCCGGGGGTCGGTGCCGCTGCTTGCGGTGCCGCCGGTACCGGCGCTTGTTTAGCCGCCGCCCTGCCTGCGGTGTGGGGCGGCTGTTTGATTATCGGAGGCTGAGCCGCTTCCACGTGGCTCTCCGTGCCGCCGCCGATCAGCTGTTGCTGCGGTTGGGGGCTGCGTGCTCCTCCCGTCCCGCTCGCTGTTGCTGCCAGCAGGGATTGGGCTGGGGAGGCTTTCCTCCGTTTTTGCGCTGATGGGGTGAGGGAGGCGGCTTTCCTTTTATGGGCCCCGGAGGGTCCCTCCTGCTGCGGCCGCTCCGGCACGTCTGGCTGGAGGTCCTTGTCGAAGAGCAGCATTTTAAGCCGCATCTCCCTGTCCTTCCTTGCTCTGGCTGTTAGTTTTGCACAGAAGGAGCATTTCTGCATGACATGGGACTCCCCCAGGCACCTTATGCATAGACTGTGCCCATCAGACGCTGGCATTGCCTCTCAGCAGGACTCGCATTTCTTAAATCCTGAAGAGGACATTGTTGGTGAGTCTTTCAGTTGTTAATGGGTACTTAGCACCTTCTCTGTGCTGTTTTTCCCCTTCTCCGATAGCCTGCCATGGCAGGAGGGCTGATGGCCCTAGGCTCCTGGCCTCCGGTGTTCCGCTTGTTACTGGGACTGGACTGAATGCCGTCCCGCTTGTTGTTTTTTTTTGTTTTTTTTTTTTTGAAAAATAACAACTGGCTAACTTGCAGTAGCCTAAGAACTTGAAAACTTTAAAGAAAAAACAGTTAAAACCATTGAATACGCTAACTTGGCCTTAGCCTAGTTCGGATTCCGTCTGCAGCCGACAGCGGTTAAGAGGAACTGGCGGGGACCAGATCGCGCACGTGGCCAGGAGCGCGCAAGGGAGTGGCGCGCGCCGGCGCATGCGCCGTCCGGCAGAAACTGCTTGGAAGATCCGATCTGCGGCGCCAGGCAAGCCCGACACCTATTGTGGAGCACCCATGGGGACACTCGAAGAAGAATTTGCCATTCTCAATAATAGGGTAGAGGAGGAGTAGACCTTCCTGCCGAACAGCTCTAATTTCTTAGCATCTTTATCCGACCCCCCTGATTTGTAGTGAGACGTCTTTGACCTCTGCTGGGACGATTCGACGACCAAAGAATTGGGTTGTGGGTGGCTAAACAGGGACTCCATGCCCTTGGCTGGGACAAAGTACTTCTTATCCACTCTCTTGTTCGTAGGCGGAATAGAGGCCGGAGTCTGCCATATGTTAGTGGCTGACTCCATAACGGCTTCATCCAGCGGGATAGCGATTTTAGATGAAGCCAGGGGTCTCAAATTTTTCAGGAGTTTTTGGTGCTTCTCCTGCACCTCTGCTATTTGAATGTCCTGCGTGAATGCTACTCTTTTGAACAGCTCCTGGAATTGTTTAAGGTCATCTGGAGGGGAGACATCCCCGGGGGCAATGGCCTCATCTGGGGAGGATGAGGAGGAACCGCTGGGGTAAACCTCCCCCAAATCCTCTGGCTCCCGAGTTCGGTGGTATACTTGCTCCCTGGTGGGCTGTGAAGGGAAGTCTTGGGACTCTGGACCTAATTCCCCCTGGGACAACTGCGTTCCCGTCCCAGAGCGAGAGTGTATATGGGAGTATTGACGAGTAGTAGGAGAGGACCTGCCCCTGGATCTAGACCTGCGGTGTCTGTGTTCAACATGATGAGTACGACCATACAACATGGGCAAGGGCCCGGTGATGGAGACCTGGACCACGATCGGGGAGTGTACCCATGATGTCTGGGAGAGCGGGATCTCTGTGCTGACATTGATAGTGGTGAAGCTGGTTTGTGATAGTACTCAAGGGGATCCATGCCCAAAATGGTGAAGGTGGCCTAAGCCACGGCGAAATTGGTTGGAGGAATGGAGAGGGAGGCCCGAAATAAGCCAGTGGAGTTGCCGCCCGGCGGTGCGGCGTGTTTATCTCTGGAGCGGGGGCTGGGTGATAAGGGCATTGCAGCCCCGCCTGGAGATGGACTAAGGTGCCGGGTTTTAGCTTTAGCCTTCTCCCTCCCCTGCAGGGTGGGCGCCGCCCCCTCCCGTGCTGGGGATCTTGGCCCCGTTTTCGGCACCGTCAACAGCGGTGCCGTGTGGGTAGCTTCCTCCAGCACCGGTAGGCCCTGTGCTGGGTGCCCCTGCGCCGTCAGCGCCGTGGGAGCCGGTGCCGCTTGTGGTGGCGCCGCCTATTCCAGCGCTTGTCGCACTGGCCTTCGCGGCGCCTTCCGTGTCACCTGCTGTATAGTCGGAGGCCCGGCCTTGGCCACGTGCGCTGCTGCCCTGCCACTTTCATCAGCTCGCGGCTGGGGGCTCTGCGTTCCGCCCATCCTGCTCACTGGGCCCGCTGGCAAGGATCGAGCCGGGGAGAGTTTCCTCCTCTTCTGCACTGAGGGGGTGAAAGAGGCTGCCTTCCTTTTATGCGACCCAGAGGGCCCTTCTGCGTGAGGTTTCTCCGGCGGCTCAGGCTGGAGAGCCTTATCAAACAAGATAATTTTGAGCCTCATTTCTCTGTCCTTCCTGGGCCTGGCTGTAAGCTTAGCGCAGTGGGAACTCTTCTGGGTAACATGAGACTCCCCCAGGCAATGAATGCATTCACTATGCCCATCGGAGGCCGGCATAGCCTCGCGGCATGACTCACACTTCTTAAACCCTGAGGAAGCCATCGCGGTGAGTCTTTACTGTTAATAGGGTACTTAGCCACTAATCAGTGCTTTCTAACCCAAAATAACATTCACGGCCTTCAGGGCAGCGGACGGCTTAACAGCCTATTGTCCACCCCTCTCTCCTTCATTCCTCTTCTCTCTGCTATTTAATATGCTCTTCTCTTTCTTTTTTTTTTTTTTTGTATAATAGTGACAAACAACGAACTAACACATAAAAAGAACTATCTTATCTGTCTCAGGCTTTAGACAGAGCGGATTCCATCTGCAGCCGATGGCAGTTGAGAAGGAACTGGCGGGGACAGGATAGCGCACATGACCGAGGGTGCGCAAGGGAGCGGCGTGCATCGGCACATGCACGATCCAATAGAAACTGCTAGAAGAATTCCGATCTGTGATGCCGGGAGAGCCCGACACCTATTGTGGAGCACCCACGGGGACCACTCGAAGAAGAAATGTGCAATCTGAAAAAACTCCATAAAGCAGGAAAAGAGATATAGGTCTACCCAAGACAGGTGATGACAGAGGTGTCTGGAGCCTAGAGTAGACGCCCTCAACACACCACAGAGTAGGGGGTACAGATTCAGTTGCTCCATACTATCACAAGAGGTAAAACAGATTAGTTAGGTTTCAATTTATTATGAAGAGCTCAAAAATAAGTTTGGGTACATATGGGGGACTCAACAAGTAGACCTGTAGCACCTTAAATACTAACAAATTTATTAAAGCTATTTTATTAAAGCTAATGTATTAGACCTAATGCATTTTTTAGTTTCTAAGGTGTTACAGGACAGCTTGTTATTTGTGAAGCTGCAGACTAACATAGCTACCCCCTGGGGTACTAGGTACTTGAAGATATTCTTCTTGTTGATCCCTTAAAAACAAACCTTTTCTTTTACTTAAGAGCCTTAAAGAAGTTTCAGAAAACTCAAATCTTACTTCTAGGGTATTGCATTTCTATGCTAGGGAAATGGGTCAAATATGATAATACATTCACAGAACAGAGGTGGAAGGCGGGACAAAGGGGGAATTGTCGTGGCATTCCAAGACTGTTATGGAGCTGATAAAATACTGTAAGGGGAGGTTTTACACAATTCTAGTTGTCTGGGGGAGAAAAAAAAAGAGCTGGCTTTAGTTACTTGTTTAAATGACAAGTTTCACTAAAACTGTATTTGATCCAGCATTTACAGAGGTTAAAGATTTTTCCAAGTCTTGCGTCTTGATTTCTCTGAGTGTTATGATGTGAGAGAGAAGAGGAGCTACTTCAAAGTATTTATCCATAGTCTATTAGTCTTTTGACAAAAGAGAGATTTACAGGCATATCTGGCTGCCTATTTCTGCACAGTAGTACTCAACTACTTGTCGGCTGAGACTAAACAAGCCAAATAGCACTGAGTCCCTTCCACTTTTCATTTCTTCAAAGGATTAAATTTGGAGATTAGCCATAGCATCTCTCCACTCCATACACTCCTATATGAATAGCAATAGCATCAAAACATTTTTCCTCATGTAATTTTGTGCTCTATTCTGAACAGTGACACTGTAATAACTGCAATACTGGATGGTGCAGTAGTTGTCTGAGGGGCAGAGCGAGATCCTGCAGAGCCTTATCCATGGTCTTTATTCATTACTCATTTAGCCATTAAGGATGGGGGAAATAAATACAAAATGTAAATATATGGAGAAGGGAAGGGACCTTGGGAAGTCTTTGAATCCAGCCCGTGCCTTCTTGGCAGAACCAAGCACCATCCCTGATGGATTTTTTTTTTAAATCTATCTGCTCCAGACCCCTAAATGGCCCCCTCAAGGGCTGAACTTGCAACCATGGGTTTAATAAGCCAATGCACAAACCACTAAGCTATCCCACCCCCAACGGAAGGAGGAGGAAGGGTAGAAGAGGGAGGACCACAATTTCACAGGTGGTGTAGGTTGTTATTTTGAAGGGTAATTATGACTTCTGGATGTCATAAGCTTACAAAGTGGGGCATAAGCCAAACTTGTGTATAGAATAACTCTAACCACTTATCCTCACACAAATCTATTTAATTCATAGGGCAAGATGACATTTCAAACAACTGACAAATGCATTTTAAAATAACCTTTTAAATTAGCCTCTGTGCACCTAAGGCTGTTGGGCAGCCATCTTGATTTGGGACAGTGATGATATGGACGTACAATGTACTAGAACTTGATGTCTCCAGCCTGCTTTAATAATGTTACATAATCTATAGAATTACTGAAATGCTTAAGATGTGTTTAATTGTGCAGTGTTTCTGTTGTTTAAATCATGTATTCAAGCAGACTGGAAATAACAGCACAGAGGACCAAATCCTGAAATTCTCACCGAGGAAAATGTGCAGTCATTCAAATTCTCAACTCCCAATACTCATTTGCAGACACACTCACAGACAGACAGACAACTCACACTGAAGTCTGAAGTTTTGCCTGGGTAAGAATTTGAGCTAGATACATAGAGGACAAAATTAGTTAAGAATGTACAGATTTTACAGTGAATTTGCTTTAGCTTTGTTTTCACCTCTGAAATATTCATTCCTGAAATATTCCAGGAAACACACTCACAAACACAAATTTTCACAGAAAAAGGACTTTTAAGTGAATATATCTTGTAAGCAAATGCTGAATTTCTTGTACCAACTGTCTGCAAGAGAAACCTGATTCTAAGAACTACTTGTAGATACTCAGTAAACAGAAAGTCCCAAAATCTAAAAGATTCAATTTGGTTTGTTACAGTCATTTTCTCCTACTAATGCATTGCCTTATGAGAATTATTGTTCAAAAACCTGAAGTCCCCTTTCTCCCTTACAAGCCAGGCTCACTGTTCAGACTCTATCTCCTGCAGTGCACCTAGAGTCATCTGACTCCCTTAATGCAACACATATCTTGGCCAGAAGAAGTCCATACTACATTGTGGAAGATGCAGCCTTCAAGGAAATACAATTAAGGGAGAGAATGGGGGTCCAAAATACGACTCTGATAAGTGACTGTGCCACAAGGGAAATGCAGTTTAATGGGAGAAGCTGGTATTAACTGGTTTTAAACAAAATGCTTGGGTCAGTTTACACAATATGACAACTGAGGTGGAACCTACCTGAAATAAAATTCATTTCATTTCAGGTTTCTTACAGGAAATGAAAAGTTTCCAATTGCACTTTCTATCAGAAAGCCATTCCAACAGAAAATTCCCAACCAGCACTGTTGAAAACAAACAAAAATAGCTGCAGAAACAGGAAGTCACCTTTTCCTTCCTCTACTTTTTTGATTGAGTCTAATTGTGATAATTTAAAGGCTAAACACAGGCAGTTTTTAAAGAGAAAGACATTAAATGCAAAGTGCTACAATAAATCAATTTCAGATTGCAGCTCAAAATCACAGACAGAGTGTGAAATGGTGGTCCCACTGATGTCAATGAGAAACTCACATTAACAGAATTTCAGCCACAGGCTCTAGAGGCTAGCTTCCTACAGCAGTAGTAAAGCCCAGACTTGCAAACCTTTATCATGTAAACATTCTCATAGGAGTCAATGGGATTAGTCACATGAATAAATAATTGGTACATGAATATAAATTTGCGAACTGCAGTCCTCAACTCATTATGTATTTTCTAGACATATTTTTGCAGGTTACATGTACTTTGATATGTAAAAGATATCTGATTATTGAGTAAGCCTATACTATGCTCTGGGCAGCCAGACAACAAGTAAAATCACATAAATATCATAGTAGTGAACAATTAACTAGTCACTCTCCTATACAAAAAACTTGACTCCTACAGTGCTTCAGTTAGCAAATAAATTCCAAATAAAACTCACTAAGTAAGTCCTTCTTCAAATGATGAGGAGAAATACACAGCTTAATACCACAAAGCAGAAATATCTTTTTACCAAATATCATTTATACACTAAATTCTGTGCCATATAGAGCATATGCAGTAGGAAGTTCTTCCTGCATTATGTGCTTTTGATTTTAACTGCAACTTTAATGTTGCATTGCCTTAATTTTTTTTGCTTAATTTCTGTTTAATATGTATGCAGCACCTTATACCCTGCTTACTGGCTGCAATAATTTCTTACAGCTCTGTTGTAATCCTTAAAGACTTCCAAGGTCAGTATTATCAGACAATGTGCAGTTGCTATCTGAAGCCTTTTGAAAGCAAGGTTTGTGGCTAGTTTTTACAACATGAATTTGTCTTTCAGTTGTCCAAACCCTGTGAGAGTCTCTGACATCACTAATTCTCATATAGATAATAATAAGCAATATTAACATCTCCTTTCGACAAGATAAAATAAAAATCCATCTCCGTATATCAGAAATGCAAAGGGTTCAGTGAACCCTGGAGTTATGTCCTCCCTCTAACATCTTAAAGGCTTTATTTGAATAGCTTTCCCCTTTAATTATGTCTCTTTATGACTGGTTCATCAAACTGGCCCCTTAAATAACAGGGATGCAGTCCACTGTGAGATATGTAGCCATATAATAACATACTTCAGCTTTTTCCAGTTATAGACTATACTTTCATTTGTCCTTCCTTTCATGGGATAACTACAAGTTGAACCTCTCTAGTCCAGCACCCTCAGAACCTGACAGGTGCTGAATGACAGAATTTGCCAAGCCATAGGGGGAGGTCAATATTGCCTGACACATTATCAACACTTCACTGCTGACTGGGCTCTTAGAAAACATTTAAGGGTAAATTAGAGCTACATAGAAGCACAGAACACTGAGACTCAGGACTGTTGGCTGTAAAAAATTCTTTCTGGGACCACAGGAAACTTTGCCACACCCATGCTAAATGGACATTCAGCTAACTAAAATCATGTCAGCCCACGGGTGCTGCTGAATGATAGACTGCTGGACTAGAGAGGTTTAATCTGTACTTTGAGATGCTGCTATTACAGAAAGGCTCAAGCCCAAAAGACCCTGCCTGGATATCAGCTTTCCGAAACTTCGAGTGTGAGGAGATCCCCCCTTTTAGATCAGTCCCCTAGAGAGCCTGGAGTAAGTCATGAAGCTTGAATCTGATCCAGATCCAAATTCAAAGTCTTGTTTTTTGTTTTTGTTTTGTTAAATGTAAGTTTGTTCATATTCAGAAGCCATCAGAGAAGTTAAGAGTGCTGTAAAATGGGACACGAAGATCTTTTTGGAAAACTGTGCACGACAAGATGAACAAGCTGCAGGACAGAGAAACTTGAAAGAGCTCTGTAACAACACATGGAAGTTAGTGGGGCACAGTGTGCGGTGGATCAGCCAGTACAGGATAAGGAGGGACATGTGCTAATGAACCCAAGTGAGAAGCTCAGTAGATGGAAGGAACACTTTGAAGAGCTACTGAACTGCCCTGCCCACATGGGACCTCTGGAGTTACCACCTGCAAAGATACCGCTGCAAATTAAAAATAGCAGACCTACAAAAAAAGAATTCAGAAAAGCCATTGCCCATCTGAAAAGTGGAAAAGCACCTGGTCCAGACAACATCCCCACAGAAGCAATCAAGGCAGGTAGTGAGACATCAGTCAACATGCTATATAATCTATTTGGGAAAATGTAGGACACTGAGGAGACACCACAAGACTGGAAACATGGCTACCTTATCAAGCTTCCAAAGAAAGGCAAACTGAAGGAATGAAAGAACCGGAGGGGTATAACGTTATTGTCTATTCCAGGAAAAGTGTTCAAAGGGATTCTCTTCGAGGGAATGAAGACAGAAATTGATAGACAGCTCAGGGATGAACAGGCTGACTTCTGAAGCAAGGGATCTTGTACTAACCAAACAGAAATTCTCAGAGTGATCACAGAACACTTGAGTGGAACTCCCCACTGTACATAACCATCATCATAGACTTTGAAAAAAGCCTTTGACAGCGCTGATAGAGACAATTAGTGGAAACTACTGCAACACCATGGCATCCCATCCAAAATTATTAACCTGATCCATTCAACAAATGACCCCTCGACATGCCAAGTTTTTCAAAATGATCTCTTGACAGAATCCTTCAGCATACTGTTGGGAGTGTGACAACGGCGCCTATTGTCACTTTTTCTGTTCTTGATCACAGTGAACTGGATTGTGAACAGGACAACAGACGGCCATCAACAGGGCACTCAGTAGACACTTTTCAAACAGCTAGAGGACACTTATTTTGCTGAAGATATTGCCCTCCTTTCACACCAACATGAAAGCATGGAAAAACAGGTCACAACGCTAGACAAAACTGTCTTAATGACTGAACTGAGCATTAACAAGGGAAAGAACAAGACAACAATGATCAACCAGTCCAACCCCAGCACCATCATACTGGGAGGGGATGACCTAGAAGATGTGTAGCAGTTCACATACTTAACCATATTGGTACTCTGTTGTATTTTAACATCCTCAGCAAGGTCTTCCATAATGTGCCACTCCATATGCATAAATGTATCACCTCTATGTCCACTGAATTGTATGACCCCACTTCTGGCAAGGGGAGGCAGCATCTAGGCTCTATGTTTCTTGGGAGGAAAAGGCCATTTTTTCACCTCACCGAAGAATGCATAAAGGATGTGTGTGTTTTTAGGTGTTGAGTATCTTCAGTCCCAACAACTAAACCAGCCTTCTGGGTATCACATGAACAGAGGAACTCCATGACCTACAAAATACACACAATCAAATATCCTTTGTTTGTTCGATATGACATGGGTTGTAAGCATGAACAAAAATAGCCAATAAAAGAATATATTGCATGTAAACACGCAGCTCTTTACGGAACATGTTACAGGTCAAAGCAGCACCACTCCTGTCAGCATTCACTTTTATTTTACACCATTAACCAACCTAATTCTTCATGCATTGACATCTGTGGTCAGTCCTGGTTTAGTCTTTAGTGGGATGAGAAACACACCTCGATTTGCAATGAAAGTCAGTCCCTGTTTGGTTACATTATAAACTAAAACATTTTTTTCCTGAAAGTTAAAAAACAACAACACACCACTCCCGGCAAACGGATGCAATCTTTTATTATAATTACATTGTATCCAAGATTTCTTGAGTTTTCAGTCAAATTCTGCCCTTCAATATACATGGGCTCCTAACAGAAAAACTCAGCTGAATATGAAGATGGAATTTTGCCTTTAACACAAGTCGGAAAATTTAGCACTGACCAGTATAAAATCAGTTTCAAGTTTTTCTTTTTATTCATTGCTCTGTTAGGACACAGCTTTCTTTGGGCTCTATAAAAGATGCAGATTATCTGGTGCTTCAGTAAAGGTGGAAAATAAATCAATAATATAATTAATTTTACAACAGACCAATTATTGATCCATACAGAGCTATCATTGAACTATTTATTTAAAAGTGTATTGGAAATGGCAAATTGTCAGTAGTTTCTGTTACGTTTTGTAGCCTGTTCATCTACAAGGCAGTGGGAGTTACATTTATGATTTCACAAGTAGAGTTTCCACTTAACTTGAAAAATATTTGGAAGGAAATAGATAAAACAGCTTAGATGACATCAGTTACTTCTTGCATCAGCAGTAAAGAAGTGCTCAGACATTTTGCTAACTCTATGATTCAGATTGATGCCATTTAGTTCTTGTGGAGAAAAGAATATGCTATTTACAGTAACTACATTGGAATTTTTTGTTAACAGAGGTGACCACCCAAAACCTTGGTAAGACTTTCAAGAAAGATCAACTTGTTGGCTGTTGCGCTCTTCTGATAATCTGGCTGGATGTGTCCCAACGGGAAGTGGCAGGGGATGAGCATTTGAGAAAATATGACCCTTGTTTAGACATGAACTGAGCTCTTTATAAAATCCATCTTTATCTGTGGCTGCTGAACACTTGAAAATGAGGATCTTAGGCCAAGATTTTTAAAAGCATTCAGGCAGCAACATCTAGCTAGTTAGTAGCTTATGTCTCACTTTCAAAAGTGATTTAGGAGGTAAAACCCCATTGTCAGTCATTCCCATGGACAATACTAAAACCCTAAACCCCTCTTGAAAACAAGATTTAGAGATTATCTGCAGAATGGGGCTTTATGCTCTTCACAGGTCTGCAATTTCTAAAGCACACAAATGTGTTATTGTTAATTGATCAGGGCAGACCTGCCAGTGTGCACTTTAAGTTATTGCTGGTGTGCCTTAATGTAGCGCTGGATCTACATTAAATTACACTAGGGAGCTGTTAGTACACATCAACAGGGTCTACACAGACCAGTTAAAATTAGTGTGCTCTCCAAATCATACCCATTGCTGCTTTGTGCAGATAAATGTACACACCTTGAACCAGCTATGTGTTTCAACAGTGAGCAAAGCAACGCCTACCTGATGTAAAACGTCAAGGTCTTTGTGCCTTGTGCTGACTTCAATGGGAGTGGAAGACACATAGCACCCTCACAGGCCCCTTTGTTGTGTGTATCTGGCTCTGCATTGTCCTGGCTCGATAAAAACAGTCATATTTCCATTAAAACTTTTTATAAAGGCAAAGTTCAAATGAAACACAAGGATACTATTCCATACATTATTTTTTCAGAATCAGGGTCCTATTAAAATGACTGACTAAAGATTCTGACTTGTACATAACGTAATCCCTCCTCTTCACTTGCTTTATTTTCTTTTGAAAATCAATGCAATTATTCAGAGATGTGCATGAGAAACAGGATGTTGCAGATATGATTGTTGGTATCTCTCTCTGTCTATGCTTTTTACAAAGAACAGGTCGTTTCTGTGTCTTGAGTGTGTGTTAAAACCCAGGTTAGTCACTCATTTCTCAACTCTATATTATGCTCTCAATTAGTTACGATCACAAGACTGTTCTGTTTCTATATATTCACCACTTCAAATCCACTGCTTTGGTCAGCATATTATTTCTGAGCAGAATGGCACATATGTGATTTGTGACTCAAAAAAATAATGAAACCACAGAACCAAAAGTTTTGATCTCTCTCTGCGGGTATGACATACACACTAGGCATAAAAATACAACAGAGTGCTCCAGTACATGTATAGTTCCTGAACAATTCAGGCAAGGAGAGCTTTGAGCTTATCCCTTGCTGAGGCCCAAGCTTATATAAGCTACGAGGAGAAATAAAAAATATGAACACAAATAAATCTATATGCAAGACATCTAATACTTGCTATGGGAAAAACATTCATAATAATCAAGAAGACTACAATGGAATTCAAACAAATCAAATACATCATTTGGAAAAATACATAAAAAATACTTTGCAAACTTACAGCTGATCTGCTATCACCACCACAGCACTATATGTAAGTTCACTAACTTCAGTGGATGTGTTTAGCTTCCTTTGCCCTGACCCATGCATATTTTTCCACATGCATCATGAACAGAACATTACATTCCTGGATGTGTGCGCTGCTTTTTCTTAAGCAGCTCCCACTGATTTTTGTCTGTGGTTGATTGATTAGAAGAGAAGATTAGGAATGAGGCCACAGAGAAAGACCTAGATAAGAGAGTAGAAGAGATAGCCATGGTGATAGAAGAGTCAACTGAGCGGACTGTTCCGGAAGAAGAGAAGATCAGTAAGAAGAGGATTATGCAGGAGACACTGAAGTTGGTCTATGAGAAGCTCAGGAGGTACAGAAAGTGGCCAGAAAGAATAAGGCAACATGGTTAGAGAAGCAGTGTGAAGATATACAGAGGTAGTATGGTGAATGTAAGATGGGGAGGTGTATAAAATGATTAGGAATATTTATAGGAAATGGTGCTTGAAGCAGATGATGATGAAAGATGAGAAAAAAGAGGTGCTCATGAACAAGGCAAAGATTGTGCAGCGATGGAAAAGATATTGCACTGATCCATACAAAGCACAGTTGGACCCGAGTGTCTCAGAGAGACTGATCAAAGAACTGAAAGAGATATCTCCACAGAGCATCAAGAGCAACACTGGTATTTCAAAGGAGGACGCAGAAAGAGCAGTGAAATGACTAAAGAACAACAAGAGCTCTGGAAATGATAAGATCACGGGACAGATGATCAAATATGGGGGAGAAAGTATGATTCAGGAAATACACGGACTATGTAATGTAGCATGGAAAGGGAAAGCACCTAAGGAATGGACAAGATCCCTGCTAGTGACAATACACAAGAAAGGAAGTACATTGGAGTGCAAGAACTAAAGGACGATTGTCCTAACAAGTCATCTAGGCAAGGTGCTGATGATGAAACTGACAGAGAGATTAAGATCACAGTTAGAAAAACAGCTAGCGGATGAGTAAGCGGGGCTCAGGAAAGATAGAAGTACCATACAACAGATACTGGCACTAAGACTGATAGTGAAAAAAGCTCAATGAAAGAACAAGAACATATATACTTGCTTCGTTGATTTTTAGAAAGCATTTGACTGTATGGATCCAAATGTGACTTGAGCGGTGCTGGAACTGTACGGAGTGGACAGCAGACTGATATGGTTGTTGAAGGATATCAGTGACAATCTGGAGGCAGCAGTGAGAATGTGCAGGGAATTGGGAAGTTGGTTTAGAATGAGTAGAGACACAAGAGAAGGAGTCCGATAGAGTCGAGGATCTTCATCACCCATCTAGAGAGAGCAATGGACAAGAGGTAGAAGGGATATCTGTGCATGGGAAACAAATAGCAACCTGAGGTTCATAGATGATACAGTTATAATTGAGGAAGGTGAGGAGAAGCTAGCGAAAATGGTGCAGGTGCTAAACAAGGAAGGGAAGTGGTACAGACAATGGTATTTGGAGATAAGGAAATATGAAGGAACATCAGCATAGATGGGATAACTACAGAATGTAGAAAAGTTCACATATATGGGGAGCAACATAACATATGATCTAGACAGTAAAAAGGAATTAGCGACTAGAATAGCAAAAGAAAGAGCGAGATTGAAAGCAATGGATAAGATCTGAAAAAGCAAAGTGATTAGCTTAGGAACAAAGCTGAGTGTCTTGAAAATGTCTATTCAGCAGCATGTTGTACAGATGCGAGACATGGGTGATAACGAAAGATTCAAAGAGAAGAATATTGGCGTTCCAGAGGAGCTGTTATAGAAAGATCCTGAGAACAGGCTGGAGGCAGAAGGTCACCAATGAGGAATTACATAGGAAGATACAGCCGAAAGAGAACCTATACAGAAGGTTATACAACGGAAGTTACAGCTATTCAGGCACATTTGCAGAATGAACAAGGAACGACAAATCAAGACCCTGGTATTCAGCATAAGGGAGGGTTCGAACAGGAGAGGCAGACCCCACAGAGAATGGGTAGATGAGATAGCAGATTGATACAGAGCTAGTCTACAGAAACTAAGCCACTCCTTACTGCACAGGGAAAGATAGAAGGAAATTGTGAGAGAGGCATCAGACACCAAAGTGCACACAGCCCATGGTGGTTGTTGATGATGGTGATTACATGGCCTAGTGGAAGGAAGGCTATACTTCAAAAACGTTCCAAAGCATGCACAGAGATTTACCATCAGTCAAACTCTGAATCACATGCCATCTAAACATTGGTACCTCACTCCACAAGCACTCTCATTAATTTAAACTGGACGTCTCATAAAATAAGCATATTTTTGGTCAATCTATTTAGTTTATGAAAGCAATTTAGTTTATCCAACAAAGTAAAGAACTGACTCAATAATCTATGAGTACCTACACAGGGATGGGATTTTTGATAACAGATGGCCCTTAATCTAGCAGGAAAATCGCATATCAAGATTCAGTGGTTGGAAGCTGAAGTCATAAATATTCAGACTAAAAATAGGTGTACTTCTAAAAAAAACAGTGCAGGTAACTCTTCGTTACTTGATGGCTTTAAATTTAAATCAAAACTGAATAACTTTTTAAAATATGTGCTACAATTTGACCAGAATTTATGGATTTAGCTCAGAAATTATGGGGTGAGGTTCTTTTCTTTTGTTACGCAGAAGATCAGAACAGAATATTAAATTATGATACTGCTGCCCTCCAGACTTAAAAACAGATTAATCTAAGGTGCTTCTTGGTGTAAGGGTATCAGAATCTGTACTGAAATGATTAAAACAGTGCAATTAACTTGTTATCACCAACCTAAACATATAAAGTAAACAAAGAAGGATACAAACTCTCTTCACTTTACCAGATTGGTTCCAAGGTTTCCACGGTGTGGGGTTTGTTTGGTGGACAGTGTAAAGGTGATTTGGTTTTTATAAGCAGATTTTGGTTTTTTGTTTCTTTTTTTGAGGCAACTGACTCTAAATAATTGACACATTTGTAACCAAATGCCTTCACCACTAAAGTAGCTGGAGTACATGTGCATACACAAACCCCACCACAGGAAAAATCCTGCCTGTAAAAATAATAAACTCCAAAAGGTTAGAAGATTATTCTTTTGGAATGAGTCATATGTCTTGGAATTGTGGGGATGTCATATCTAGATATACCTATAATAAATATGTTGAGATGACAACTTCCTTCCAAAAAATATCCCAACATGAATTAAGGCACATAACTACAACTGATTTAAATGGTTTCTAAATTAGGCACATTGTTGTGATGAACATACCACAAGGATTGGCAACTGAAATTAACGGTTGGGGGCCACATACAGTAATGCTTCCTTCCAGGCAGTTGTTTTCTTCATAGACATGGCTCACGGATAGCACAAATGCCCACTTTATGCAAAAAGAGAGCCACTCCAACCTTTCTATCTGAGCTGCACTTGACAGAGTCTGTTGGCAGGACTTAGCCAGCCACTTCATGCAGGGCTCCAGCTGCTGCTAACAACGTGGGATACCAGAAAACAGGGTGTGTTGTAATCAGCCTCCAAACAAACCATTCATGAAGTGAAGTGGGAAAAGCAGACAATTACATGAAGAAACAATCACCAGAACACTTGACTCTTCTGGCAAAAGGCATATCTAGAGGTATATATGAGATGAGTATGGACCCCCTTTCAACAGTCAATAAACTAAAATCTGTTCCACAAGAAAAATCTGCTGTGAGTCTGACTGGGCTTGTTTCCTGTGTTGGTCAAAGAGAATAAGGGGTGAGAATAAGGGTTATGCAGGAGACACTGAAGTTGGTCTATGAGAAGCGCAGGAGGTAAGGTATTTCAAAATAACAGCCATCTACACAAGACAACCGCTAATTCAAGAGGTCAGAATAGCAGTTGGCTTATTTCAAAATAGGTAAACCTCATACCATGAGGAAGAGCACCTAGTTTGAAATAGCTATTTTGAAACAGAGGCTGTGTAGACAGGGAATAAGGCCTATTTTGAAATAAGCCATAGTGTGGCTTTATTTTGAAATAGGCTCTTTTGTGTGTAGATGTGCTATTTCAAAATAAACTATTCTGTAACCTCTCTTCCGGAACAGTTTATTTTGAAATAACCCTGTTGTGTAGACGTACCCTAAATCAGGAGCCAGGAACCTTTCGGAGGCAGAGTGCTGAAATGTGACCTTTTGACCTCCATGTACGTTCCAAGTGCCAATGATACTTTTTAAAGTCACTAATAGTCCTACTTACAGCATAATAAATAACTAAACATAAGAGCATAAGAATGGGCATACTGGGTTAGACCAAAGATCCATCCAGTCCAGTATCCTGTCTGCTGACAGTGGCCAATACCAGGTGCCCCAGAGGGAGTGAACCCAACAGGTAATGATCAAGTGATCTCTCTCCTGCCATCCATCTCCAGCTTCTGACAAACAGAGGCGAGGGACATCAGTCCTTACCCATCCTGGGTAATAGCCATTAATGGACCTAACCTCCATGAATTTATCTAGCTCTCTTTTAAACCTGGCTATGGTGTGAAGAAGTGGGTCTGACCCACGAAAGCTCACCTAATAAATCATTTTGCTAGTCTTTAAAGTGCTACTTGACTGCTTTTTTTTCTTTTATACCTTGTTATAGTTCTAGCCTTCACAGCCTCCTCAGGCAAAGAGTTCCACAGGTTGAATGTGCGCTGTGTGAAGATCATGCAAAGCTTTTCAATTTCTGTCTTTAAATATCCAGCTGGCTGGGTTTTTTAAATATCTAAAATGTCCAAGATTTTAATACAGGTTGAATGTCTCTTATCCTGGATTCTCTGGTAGGGCAATATCCTTTGTCTGGCAGGGAAACAGATTTTGCGGGACCAGAGAGCTCCAGTTGTGCAAGGTGCAGCAAAGCCCTGTGGGTGGCAGGGAGCCCTGCTGGCAGTCCACTTTGGAAAGCCCCAGGAGCGGGAGCCATGTTGGAAAGCCCCACTACCAGGAGCCCAGCAGGAGTTGGGGGGACCCACGATGGGAAGCCTAGCCCCACCCATGAGCCCTGTGGCTGGGAGCTAGCTGGATTGGGGAGCCTCACCAGCAGCACCAGAGCCAGGTATACCCACAGCCAGGGCACCTCAACAACAGCCCCACAGCTAGGGGGACCCCAACCGCAGCTGGAGCAGGCCAGAGCAGACTGCAGCCTAGGGACAAGGACCCCCGCTGGCAACCCCCAACAACCGTCCGCCCTGCCAGAAGCCCCCAAAATTAACCTCTGCCCTACAGGCAGCCTCCCAACCACTCCAAACAACCACACCCAGCAGCCACCCCTCACAGACCCCTCTGCCCTACAGGCAGCCCACTCTTCTTCCTGACCTCAGTGACTTACCTGAGCTCCACAGAGAGCAGGCATGAAGTTTGGCACTGGGCATGCCCCTCCACTGGCTTAGAGAAAGGGCTTGCCCGCCCGTCTCTGCTCCCCCGCTGAATGGGGAAAGGAGGAGCAGGGCTGAGCTCTCCAGCGTGCTGCTGAAAAGCATCTCTCATGCCAACCGTGGCATGTCTGCTGGCGAGGGTTGCCCACTCCTGCCCTAAGTGATTGATTTAGCATTGGCATTTGCATCCTGCAGTGACAGGCAGACTTGGCTGAACAGATGATTCAGTGGCTTAAGGAAAACTTCATGCAAACACTGGTCATGCTAAACATACTTGTCAGAAGTACAATCTCACTGCACTAAGGGACTGGAACAGATCCAAAGCTCACTGAAGTCCATGAGGGAACTTCCGCTGATTTCAAGAGTTAATGGATCAGATCCTCAGAGCTCAGGGCTAGAAATAAGGGTCTGATCCTCCTACGTGGTACAGAGCATAGAAGAAACTCCTCCCAGTGTGGCTCCCGCCCCTGTCCTTTGCAGGATGTGGGATTGCTCTCTTCACCACACTGCCTGGCTGTCACCAGACCGTGCACTGGGCTTTAAACAGGAGCTCCAGAGCTGGAGAACAAACTGGGGGATGTGAGCAACAGGTATCCTACGTGCTCCACATTCACCTTCCACACAAACCAGCGGAGAATCCTGTCAGAAGTTAGCACTGCCTCTGGCTTAGAGCTCAGTTGCCTACATTATTTTGTCTATTTTATATTGTAACAAACTGAAAGACTCCCTCCAAGGTCGGGGTTCCATGGCCAAACATTTTAAATGACATATAAAATAAACAAATTGATTTGTAACAGCATTCTAAAGCACTAAAGGTTAAAAAAAATTAATGCCCCCCACAAACAAAATCGTCAGCTGAGTCCCCTTCCTGTTGCCTCCCTGCCTCACCCATCTCCCCACTCTCCAGGGACCAAAGACAACAGATGAGAAGGGCCCCTGTGAACAGGAATGTGTATATTACATAACCATAAAGGCTCAAACAGTGTACATCAAAACCTGTAATAAAACACATCATGGAGGTGTCTGCCGCTTTTAGCCATGGCACATTTATGTAGTACCTTAGGCTAACTGTGATTTTGGCCAACTTTGAGAGTGTCAGCTATTCAGATGGTAAGTGCCAGCTGCAATTATTTCCAAAATAAAGCATGAATAGGACCTATACATAGGGTCTGCGCTCGCTTAAATGGGACCTTCTGAATGTGTTAAGATACAATAATGATGTCACTCTTTGGTCCAGCATTTGTAAACATTTGTAAACAATGAGAACAAAAAATTACAAATCCTATCCTGCCATCAACATTTACACAGACGACACCAACTATTTCAATTAGCATTTCTGCTTCTAATGAAACCAATAGCACAAAACAGCCTCATTCTTTTGGAAGCCATAAACACCTACTTTTTATTTTATTTAACCTGAAGCATCTAAGGAAGGACAGACCTGCATCTCTCGATCTTATTTATGATAATGAAAGTTGTATAGAATAGTACATACATACGTACATATATACAGTTCCCTAAAAGTCCTGAGGATGTCCCATAAACTCAAAGAAAGTAATCAGAAATACAAATTAAGTTTTATCATCACATCAAAAACCAAGTCATTAGCAAAAGCTGTAATTAGCTGGCTAAGTATTATTGAAAAGTGTCTGGCAAGGGCAGAAAAAATATAGACTCCAAGTACAAGGTTACATGTACCATGATCATCCAATTTTTATATGTTGTGTGCCTCTGGCCTCTCTATTAAAGGTTTTTAGTGTGGATTAGCTCTTACTCAGAGAGAAAAAATACTTGTAGCTATTATTTGTGAGCTAATGTCAAACCTAATATATAAGGGTATAATTCTTGCAATGCAGTGACGACACACATCACAAGTACATTTTCCCCACCAGCCTTGATCAACACCATAAAAATAATCCTAGGGCACCTTAAAGACTAACTGACTTATTTTGGGCATAAGATTTCCTGAGCAAAAACCCACAAAAGCTTATGCCATGGGTGTCCAACCTTTTGGCTTACCTGGGCTGCACTGAGTGAAGAGGAATTGTCTTGGGCCGCATATAAAATATATAATATAGTTAATGTATATAAATCACGTAATAATGTTAAAAGTTTACGATCTTGTGGGGCCACATTACTAGCTGTCCAAGGCCGCATGCGGCCTGCGGGCTGGACACACTTGGCTTATGCCCAAATAAATCCGTTAGTCTTTATGGAGCCATAGCAATCCTCATTTTTTCAGATTGCTCAGTTATTCCTTTAAAAATATTATATGGTTCTGTTATTTTTGTTGGTAATGGGAAGCAACTTGAAATGTACAGAACGTGCCATGATGCCCCGAAATCTCTCTGAAACCAATCATTTATTTCCCTGCAAGGGTATTCAGAAAACTTGCAACATTTATGAAATGTTTACAAAATATTGGAGAAATGCTGAAGACACATTATGATACACTATGGGGTGACACTGTGTCATGTGTGTCTATACAGCTTTAAAAGATTTTTAGAAAACTGATAACTTCAAAATCACTCTTTTGTCTGAAAATTTCATACATATCATTACTACACCCAACACATAAGGGCTACGTCTACACGTGCAGCCAACATCGAAATAGTCTATTTCGATGAATAACGTCTACACGTCCTCCAGGGCCAGCAACGTCGATGTTCAACTTCGACGTTGCTCAGCCCAACATCGAAAGAGGCGCAGCGAGGGAACGTCTACACATCAAAGTAGCACACATCGAAATAGGGATGCCAGGCACAGCTGCAGACAGGGTCACAGGGCGGACTCAACAGCAAGCCGCTCCCTTAAAGGGCCCCTCCCACACACAGTTGCACTAAACAACAAAAGATACACAGAGCTGACAACTGGTTGCAGACCCTGTGCCTGCAGCATAGATCCCCAGCTGCCGCAGAAGCAGCCAGAAGCCCTGGGCTAAGGGCTGCTGCCCACGGTGACCATAGAGCCCCGCAGGGGCTGGAGAGAGAGCATCTCTCAACCCCCCAGCTGATGGCCGCCATGGAGGACCCAGCAATTTCGACGTTGCGGGACGCGGATCGTCTACATGGTCCCTACTTCGACGTTGAACGTCGAAGTAGGGAGCTATTCCTATCTCCTCATGAGGTTAGCGACTTCGACGTCTCGCCGCCTAACGTCGAAGTTAACTTCGAAATAGCGCCCGACGCGTGTAGACGCGATGGGCGCTATTTCAAAGTTGGTGCCGCTACTTCGAAGTAGCGTGCACGTGTAGACGCAGCTAAGGGGTAGTGTAGACTTAGGCTTTTACCAGTATAATTTGTGTTACTCGGGGCAAAATAAGCCACTTTCCTGAGCTACATAAATTACACAGATCTAAACAGTGGCACGGATGGTGCTATGCCAGTGGGCTAGCTTCTGCCACAACACAGCTACCACTATTTGATGAAGATGGATTTGATGAAGGTGGCAGGAGTGTTCTCCCCCATTGGCTTACAGAGAGTAGGACAGGGAGCTTACAGCAGTGCAGCTACACCACTGTAATCTCTCTAGTGTAACCATACTCTAGGGCTACCTCTACACAAGAAGCCTCTATTGACAGAAGTCACTGTTGGAAGAGACTCCCTGGCAAAACCTCTCTCAACAGATTGTGTCTAGGCACAAAAGCAGAGGAGCAACGGTGACAGGGACAACGGGAGTGGCAGGGACCATGGTCTCAGAGCTCCGAGCCAGCCAGGCCTCCACGTGGTTCAGGAGAAAGTCGACCCTGGAGAACCAAGGTTCCAAGGCCTGCGCCTGCTTCCACTGCCACTCCTCTTCCCACTGCAGCCACTGCTTTGAAATACAATTTTGCTGATGGAGGGTGGCTGCGTAGGCCCAAAGGCTCTCATCCTCTGGTTGGCGATGTCCCCTCCAGCCGCAGGCATGCCCTGGTGGTGATGGGCTGCTGTCTCCTGGGGGCACCACTTGGGGTTATGGTGGCTCTGGCTCCTCCCTGGGGCTGCCTGGCAGGGGTTGGGGGCTTGCTTGACCTTCAAGGAGTACAACTGTAGGGAGAGAGGGGAATGCCTGCTTCCACTGCCACTCCTCTTCTCACAGCTTGTTTGACCGAAGCTAAAAGAATTCTGCCCTATCTTGGCATTATTCTGCTCTAGAGAAGAAGTATTTGTTTCTGTCTGTCATGGTCAGCTTTAACTTTAATTTCTGAGGAAGCACGTAACCAATACTATCCTTGTGGGTAAAAAGGTTGTTTTAAAATCAGTCCAGGTGTTAAATTCTAGACAACACCTAGAAACGCTCAGCTTGAGGAAGGCAAGACCAGACTATTTACAGGGAAATGCTGAGTAAAAATGTTCTTTTTACTCTTCTCTTTAAGACAGTTGATCAAGCTACTATTCAAGTAGAGTTACCATCATTGCATTGTAACAGAAAACAGCCAAGCATGGAAGTGAAGTATCAAGGAGAAGTCAATGAACGATCCATATTATAAAGATTCTTCCAGAAGGTAGCCATGGAGACAGTAGTTGAGGAGATGTAACCAGACCTTTGGGTGTTTTTCATGTCACTCTCCAGGTTCTTTCCAGTACCCCTGGGCAGTGTTTACAGAGGAGGATCTCCACACGCATACTTGAAACGTCTGTTCTTTCCCAATTATTCTATTTTCCTTGAAGTCACAGGTCATTTTCTCTATCATTCTATGGCAGTCAGCATCATTAACGACAGATTTCACCGCCAAATTACAGAAATAAAGAAGGTGAAAAAGGATAGCTGCAATACACATTGACCTAAAAGAAAGCTCAGCAGCCTGAAACCTACTTTACAGCATGTGGTTTAAGGAAAATCTTAGGGACGTGTTGACCGAACAGCAGTAAAACCACATGACTCCCAGCCTTGTGTGTCACAAGTCCCTGGAAAAAAATGGCAGTTTTTCCTCCCTCTCCCCTCAGCAATGGCATGCCTTTCTCACCGGAGAGATTAAGGGGAAAAGAAAGACCACAGCTCAGAGTGGCACCTTCCCACTCCTCCACAACAGGTAGCAACAGAGACAGCTCTTCTGCTCTCCCTCAGCGTCCCCCTCTCTCTTTGAGACACTGGAAAGAGGGAGGGGATGGCCATGCTGCAAATTCCCAGAGGCATGGGGAGAAGGAGGTGAGAAATTCCAGAAGGAGACAGGGTGGGAGTGGATGAGGCCTAGTCTAGTGTGGGAGCTGATTTGATGGTGGGACTGGGAATGGGAGAGATGGGGCCTGGACAGACCTGAGATGGGCTGGGAGGCAGTACTGATGCAGGGTCTATGCAGGACAAGTTTGAGGGAGACGTGACTGATGTGAAAGTTAGGGGCAGAATAACTGATGAGGTAGGGAAAGGGCAGACATGGGGGTGACAGCTCCTGCAGCAGGGTCCAACATCACACTACACAATAGATGTGGGAGTATGTGCACTGCTAACTTTAACATATACACTGGGGAAAGGGGTTGCAAGAAGTTAAATACAAAAAGACCAAGACATAATATGCACTTTCTAAACAAACAAAAAAAAAAACAGTAAGTTTTGGGAGACAAACTCACAATTTTTGATCTTTTCAGGGGCTCTGACTCATGATTTTTTTTAATTTCTTCAGGTTGGCAATGTTATATCTTTTGTTCCAGGTGGCAATTTTTGGTCACACTTCTGCCAGTTAGCCTGCATTTTTTCCCTAGGCATTTCCAAATACAGTAGTCAGTCAAAGGCATCAGTGACAGGAACTGACTGGTGAGAGATCAGTGGAAGTTGTATTTCTGGGCTGTTTGAGGGTGGGGCTAAGGTTCAAAGCAAGCACAATGTAAGGCAAAGGACAAAGCACAGAGAGGTCTGGCCTTGTCAACAAGGTGCTTTAGTCGGCACTAGCTAGAGTGCTAATTCCAACACGCACCAGTGTGATGCACACTAGCTTACCCATGTGGACCCCAGTGGCGCACACTAAAAGTTACTTATCACAATTTAGTGTTGTACTGTTTGAAACAAAGCAACATTAACACAAGCTACAGAAACTCTGATTAATCCAACTATGCACCTCATGGAACAGCTCTGCTTTCCTGGACTTCATGGTTACTAGGGAGGAGCGAGAAACAATTTTCACATATTGCAGTCATCACCAAGGCTTCTATGATAACCTGAGCTTTTCAGGGGTGGGAGCAGAGGCAACACAGGCATGGCAGCATGTTTTAAACACCTGGAATAGCAAATGGAAAGAAAAGACCGAGAGAATATTTTGTGTTTGGCGAGACAGGATGCTCTCGTGGCTAAATTAGAGGACTGGGATTCTGGAGATCTGGGTTATAGTCTCAGACTTTTTATGTGACTTTGGGCAAATCACAATCTCTTTGTACCTCTGTTTTGTCACCTGTCCATTGGAATAAAAATGTTTACCCATTTCCCAGTGGTGTTATGCAGTTAAATTAGCTGATGTTTGTCAAACGCATATGTCAACTTGGATGGAAGATGCTATATACTAAGGATCCCTCCAATGACTAGGCTGATGCCTCCCATACACTTGGGCAGAAATCAGCTGCTGTGCAAAGGCTAACAGGAGTGAGTTTCCAGAAGGTGGGCTGTGAGCATGGAGCAGAATGCTCAGTATTGGGCTCAGAGATCAAGCCAGGCTCAGGTCAAGCCAAAAATCACAATGTCAGTGTCCGTGACCAAAAAGAGAGCCTGAGGTGAAAATCAGGTCAAGGCCTTTCTCTCAAGGTAAGAAAGTCTTAATATGGAGACAGTACCCAGGATCAGTGTTAGGTCAAAAGTCAGGGATCTGGGAGCCAGACAAGTCACAGCCCATGAGATCTAAGGCAGAGGCACACCAGAGGTGTGCGATGCTCAGGCAACTCTCCGAAGTGGCTTCCTGGTTTATATCAGGACTACCAGGCAATCAGGGAATCACAGAGGGCTGTCATTCATGCCCCTTAGGGCAGGACACAATACCCCCTGGTGTCAGCCTGCCTTAGATCCTGGTGCCAATGAGGAAGCAATGCCTGCCTCCAGTTTCAGAGAATATAGTTCTAGACCAATGGGCTCTTAGAGGTGGTTGCAACTTCCAACTCCTTGCCCAAGGAAGAGAGGTGGTAGCATGGGAACAGTACAGCTTAAAAGGTCTGCGATAATCGCCAAGGACAGGAAATAGCTAGGAGCTGGAATATACAAAGCTTCTGAGTAAGTTTTGTTGGCTGTTCCCTCTCCTCTCTCAGGATGAATTCAGCTTTGGGTAAAAGGTGAATTTAGCCCACACAACAATATTATTATCATCATTTAAAATTAGTTAAACATGAGTATTTGCAACACTCTGAAAAGAGCTGGAGCAAAAGATTTTTATTTTGACTTATGCTTTTTTTGAGGTAGTTGAACCTCATTGGGTTCAAGCTCTATGCTAGCAGAACAGAAAAGAGGAAAGAAGTAACTAAACCACTGGAAAGATAACAGAAAAAATATGTTTAGTACCTAATATGGGCATAAAGCTTCAAGACTAAAATCTGCCCTTACATGCTCAGGAAGGTTTATTCTGACATCAGCAGGAACTGTTTATACATAGCTGAGGGCAGTATTTGACCTTGATGCTTCATTATTATCCACCTGGCAACAGAGTCCATAACAGCAGACAAATTATGTTTGTGGACTGTTACTCAGGTTTGTTAGATGTTATGTCATTTTTAGATGTTTACATAGTACAAATGTAGGTTGATGTTTTGTTTTCTGAATTGCTAATAATGCTAAATGCTAGCCAATGTTCATAATCATAACATTTGTAACCTCATGCCTGTTAAAATTATAAACTATCCATTATTAATATAGTCCCACAGGCAAAGCCCCGAACAATCAAGATTACAGCTGACCAAAAAATCAGAATTTCCATCGCAGGGACAATGCTCAATTTTTTTTACATTCATTTTCATTTGAATTGGGACTAAAATTAGAAATAGCTAAAAATTTTGCGAAACAAAATATTCCAAAATATCTCTATTTTGAAATGTCAAATGGTTTTAGTTAGCAAGAAACAAAATAAAAACACTTTGACATGCCCAACTCAAAACACTTTATTTTGGGTAAATTCAGCACTGAAATGCATCCTTCTGAGCTAGCTTCAGCATCCCATTTGAGTTGTAGCTCAGGTGTCCTTGGTCACCATTCTCTTCTAAAGGCTACCTCTCCCATGATGCACTACAGTCACAGGGCTCCCATATGTGGCATAGCCAGAGAGGAGCCAGGGAGCATGGGAGAAAACGTCAGGCCAAGAAGCTCAGAACTGAGAGGAAAATGGAAGGTTAAGGCCGTGTATACACTAGCCAAAAACTTCAAAATTGCCATGCAAATGGCCATTTTGAAGTTTACTAATGAAGCACTGAAATACATATTCAGCGCCTCATTAGCATGCGGGCGGCTGCGGCACTTCGAAATTGATGCAGCTCGCAGCCGCACGGCTTGTACCGACGGGGCTCCTTTTTGAAAGGACCCCACCTACTTCGAAGTCCCCTTATTCCTACAAGAAGATAGGAATAAGGGGACTTCGAAGTAGCTGGGGTCCTCTCAAAAAGGAGCCCCGTCTGGATGAGCCGCGCGGCCATGAGCTGTGTCAATTTCGAAGTGCCGCAGCCGCCCTCATGCTAATGAGGCGCTGAATGTGTATTTCAGTGCTTCATTAGTAAACTTCAAAATGGCCATTTGCATGGCCATTTCGAAGTTTTTGGCTAGTGTAGACGTAGCCTATGATACCCAACCTCCAACTCTCAGGATGCATCACGATAGCTCAGGTGAGTACAGATTACTGTTGATCTGACCTGAAATGAAATATTTTGACTCAGTCTGACATACCAAAATGCGTAGATTCCCAACAACACGACCCAAAATGACACCTTTTGATTTTTCCAGTAGAGTATCTGCACTTGCTGCAAGTGATGAAGCTCTATGGATAATGCAATGTCTTGAGCTATTACTGCAAAGGGCCAAGATAAATGGAAAGTTGAAGTTAAAGTTGAAGAGGGAGAGGTGTAGGTTAGATATTAGGAAAAATTACTTCACCAGGAGGGTGGTGAAGCATTGGAATGTGTTGCCTGGAGAGGTGGTGGACTCTCCATCCCTCGAGGTTTTTAAGTCCTGGCTGGACAAGGTCCTGGCTGGGATGACTTAGTGGGGGTTGATCCTGCTGGAAGCAGAGGGCTGGACTAGATGACCTCCTGAGGGCCCTTCCAGCGCTGTGATTCTGTGAAATTGCACTACACACATTAATAAACACTGATGGTATGAAACAACTGTCAAAGCACGCCTCTGTGTCCTAATGCAAATATACCGTAAGTTAATTAGTACAGCCCTCTCACATTCCATGCGCTGCTCATGAGAGCTGAGATCTTAAACTTGGAAACAAGTGTTCAGGCTAGAATGGCCCAAGTGTGCATGCTCAGCAGACATCACCACATACTGCTTTCTTCTGACCTTTTCTGTAGCAATAAGAGATGACAGAAAAGGACAACTGCAGAGGCTGCCGTACGTATACACAAACTAGGCAGCTGCCAAGGGCAGGAGGGGCAGCCAAACCAAACCTGCATGGCACTGCGACACAGTGAACCACATTGCAACATCACTCACTGAAATTTGTCCTGGCTGTCCCCATTAAGACAGAGGAGCAGCTGAGCCAAAACTGAGCGAGTGACACTGTGATCTCGTGCTTGCCCTCCCCTGCAGCCTGACATATTGTCAGAAAGCTGAGCACATTCTCTCAAAATCCACCACTCTCCCTCACTGCCATTGGTTGAGAACCTCTCTTCTAGGAGGTTGGAAGGGAACAGCTGATTGTCTTGAACAGCTTCTAGGCAGACATGACTCAGTTGCTCTCTAAATGGATACAGATGCTCAAAGCTCTGCTGAAAGCCCTAGGCTAGAGTCAGTGCATGCCTGATCATCCCAACAGTAACAACAAAATAAAGCAGAAATGTGGCAGGTCATCTGCAAGTATGCAATAGCCATAGACTTTCTGGGCAAAGTAGGTATTTTGCTAGAACAACTTCCCATTGGCATGTCCTTTACATCACTGACATCTTAGAAGCACAGCGTTGGTCGTCCAGCTAACCAAAATAATTCCAGAACAGAGTGTGCTGGACTAGAGAGATACAACCTGTACTCATTTTGTTTTTTATGCAGTGAGATTGCATTTTCTCTCAGACAGGAAAGGTGGTAGATTTCATGTGCACTATTGCTAAAAAGGCTTATCTGCCTTCAACATTTTAATGAAGCTGTACATAAGAATCAAAGATCCAGCAAGGCTATGTGTATATAAATACAATTACAGTATTCACACTGAAAAGTCAGCATCTTTGAACATAGCCCAGCAGTTTCCCCTACATTTGGGAAACAAATACAGTACCTCACTTTCCAGGGTGGTAACTGTTGAGAAAGATGGAGTTTCAAGAGACTCCAATTTGACAGATAATCTTGTGTACAAGAATTGCATATTAAGCATGCTGTTTTGCTGGGAAAGCAAGAGATGATTTATGGCAACTAGTGAAATTATCCAGGGATAATTCGTTTTCATACACCAAGTTGACTTTATTAAATAATACTGAATTTTGTACTTTGGCCATATTCAATTATCTTTTAATTGTTACTTCCTCTTTGCTCGCCATGCCTTCTTTATTTTACCAGGGATAGGGCTGAGTCATGTTATTACAGTACTCCCCGCAGGGAAGTGCTGACATTGATATTCATTGTTCCAACATGGTTCCACATTGTCTGAGACCCATCGGGATTGCCTCTTACTGCATTAAACACCACAAGGCTGTTTCATGAAATGAATTGTTAAGGCATTTGAAAAGCAGCTACCCTGGGTACAGCTGAGTCATGTACATTTTATGGGAGATTTTGAAAGGCTCAAAGGGCAGTCACATGCCTAACTCCCATTGACTTCCTATATAT
Organism: Carettochelys insculpta; assembly: GCF_033958435.1. Classification (NCBI taxonomy): domain Eukaryota; kingdom Metazoa; phylum Chordata; order Testudines; family Carettochelyidae; genus Carettochelys; species Carettochelys insculpta. Next base: position 66,297,001 of record NC_134139.1, on the reverse strand, counting down.
ATAGGGCATCTACCTGCCTTTTGCGCTTTTGAAACTCCTTCTTACAGTTGACATTTTTTCCAGTTTTGATTGCTTACAACAGGGGTCAGCAAACTTTCTGAGGCAGAGTGCCAAAATTTGACCTTTAGACCTCTATGTAGATTCCGCGTACTGGTGATAATTTTTAAAGTCACTAATAGTCCTTCTTACAACAGTTTCATTAAGAAATAAATAAAGATGCAGAGCATTATAGTTTAGATGGTGGTTGGTAGCATTAGTTGGTCTTTTGTTAATCCACAGGTGGCTTTGCTCAAGTTCCCAGCTGCGTGGGAGAGAAAGCGTGGGGCTGACCTACTGTCTCACATGCTACTCTTGGCACTGGTGCCGGGGATTGCTAACCTCTGGCTTACAATATATGAATTTGTCCACGAATGAATTTTGTATGTGAACGGGCTAAAAGAATGCACTGTGGCCTTCATAGTTCTGATATGATTGAAAAATATACATCTACTTTCTTTTGGGGTGGCACTTTAGGTAAATGTTCTTCTGAAGTATGATTAGGTTGCCAAAACATTATCAATATTTTATATTCACTCCATCTGCGTTATGGCTAAATAAATTCCAGTGTTTTATTTACATAATGGACTTGGCACGAATTGTGTTTTTCCTACATTGATAAAGATTTTAGGCAGTTTTCCTGGGGTATGTTAATATCACAGACAACTGTTCTTGCCTTCATTAAGCACCTGACTTTCTCCTAAACTACTTGTTCATTTAGAAGAGCTGTATCATCTGTTGTTTTCAATCACTCTAATTTGTATAGTGTGTACATTGTTGTTCACAGAATACAGGGATAGTGTGAAAGAAGGCTGAGGAAGGGACAGGCTTACTTTACTATCACACCTAAACAGGGGGGCTGGAACTAGGCGTGTCAGCTGCGACAGCACTCCCATCTTATATGGGGTTCCAATGCTACTGTACCTATCCTAATTTAATTGACTTACATTAGTGATTAATTTGCCCTCCCCCACGTCCACACATGGCCAGTCATCTACTGGTACTCTGTAGATTTAAATGTGTTCATCCCCGTACCATTAAAGAGAGTGGCACCTGTGATTGTATTTCAGTGTCGCAATAGTCCCTAAGAAGGTGCTTGACAGTTGCTTTGAAAAAGTTAAAAAAATAAAAGAAATAAATGTCCTCTTTGACATGTACGTGAATCATTAATGGCTGGTGTATCTGGTACTGCACTCCTGTTTCAGTATGAAGTGTAAAGGATCATCTTTAGCTCACTATCAGTGCCAAAGTAGTGCAGCTATGTGGAAAAAAGTGCTGCTCTGCTGGCCTAAGTAGAACAATGATCAGGAATTTTATTTGTGATTATATGGAAAATATTTTCTTTTACCCATAAAAATTCTATCCCACTGCTGTGCAGAGCAGAATCAAGTTGAAAACTGACAGAATACTGCACTAAAACATAAGCAGATTGACTGACTGCAATAAACATATTTCTCACTTATGCTTCAACCCACAGTAATCTTAAATTAGATATTTTATTGAATGCTAATAACTTTGGAGACTTCATCAGTTTCTGTTTAGGTCTTCTGAGCTGGAATTTTCCAATGCAAAAAGATGCCTGCAGTATAATGAACAAGGAAGGAGCGTCAAGGGATATTTGAGTGCTTAAGACCATTTCAGGTTTATTAATTTTCTGGATTTAGGTTAACATGGTTCCATGAATAGGCACAAGGCCTGGAGAGTGGGATTAGGAAGATTTCCAGAGGCTCTGAACTCATGTCAAGCAAAACTATCATGCCAAGCAGCTAAGTCAACTGAATTGGAAAAAGCCCTTAAAGTGCTTTATCAGTGCATAATGTTTGTAAATTTTATTCAGTTAATTTGCAGCTGTAGGGCTCATGAGGCTGACATTAAAGTTTTGTAAAGTTTTGATAAGTAAGCAGCCAAAACAAAGCAAAAAAAGTTCGATTAGCTGTGGACGTATTTAAAATGAGTGGGCAGTGAGTGGAGCAAAAATAAAAGGTAGTATTGAGGAAGTAGTTGCATTTCAGTACTTAGAATTACTGCAGTCATTTCATGTGTAACAAAATACCTGCTCATGCCAACTACAGTGGGTCTACAGGTGTTCTTTTTAATTGCTCTTGGCATTACCTGCAGATGCCACAAGGAAAAGTCATGTGCCAGAGGGAAGGAGGAACTATCAGAAACATTTCCCATGGTCCTGTAAAGTTTGTTTACAGCTAGTAGTCCTGGCTCTCAGTGCTCTGGACTGTTATTTAGCTCTATCTTACCCCTAAATGTCTTCTAAGAGGACAATAAGCAGTAGAAGTGTTGGTAAAGCTGACAGACAATATTGACCTCCAGTGGTTTGGCAAATTCTCTCCTTCAGCTCTGGGCAGGTCCCAAAGGGGTCAGACTAGAGAAGTTCAAACTGAATAGGTTAAAAACACCTACTGTAGCATCATTACACTGTTTCTAGCCCAACTCCAAACTCTTTTAAATGTGGAATCCTCCTGCACCCAAGTGTGTAACCCCCTATGTACCTCACTCCTTCACTTGAAATTCTAACCCCCTGTCCACCACTTCAACAGCATCAGACCTGAAGAAGAGCTCTGTGTGGCTCAAAAGCTTCTCTCTTCCACCAACAGAAAATGGCCCGATAAATAACATTACTACACGCATTGCCATTATAATATTTTCAAGCAGGTAGGATTTGCTTCATTATCTCTTCATAAGTTATATGCTTCTGTATGCCGAGAAACTTCCGCAGCATTAACTGATATGTTTCTAAATTATCCAAGTAATAGTATTATCACCATGTATCTTATAACAATGTATTGTTGCCCTTTTGCTACAAGGCAGCAGACCTGGCAGAGCTATAGTGCAGTGGTGAGCAACCCATGGGTCACGACCTTCTTGGGGGTCGCAGATGTCTTCCTGGGGGTCGCAGCTCCCAGCGCTGCAGCCACTAACTCCTCTTGCGGCTCCAGAGGCTGCTGCTGCTGCTTAAACAGGAATGTAGGTTTCTTTTTAAGTGCAGGGAGGGAGCCCCACAGGAGTCGGCCAGCTGGGCAGGGAGCCTCGGAGGGGAAAACCAGCATAGCAGGGAGCAGCCCACCATCCATATGGGGAAAGCCTGCTGGAGAGCTGCGGGGAGGGCGGCTGAGCCTGCGAGAGCCATGCAGAGGAGGAGGAGTCAGGGAAAGCAGCGTGGAGGAGGTGGTGGCCATGGAGGAGAGCTACACTCATGCCCTGAGGCAGGTTAAATCTGCAGAGGGGTGGATTTGGGGCTGATAGGGGTTAAACCTGAGGTTGGAGGGGGCAGGTTTGGGTCTTAAGGGGTTAAGCCTGGGGATAGGGGGGTGGATATGGGGCTTGTGGGGCTTAACTCAGAGGTCATGACACAAGTGCAATAAAATAAGGGGGTCAAGGTTGAAAAAGGGTTGTGCACCACTGATGTAATGGGCCAGTTTCCTTTTGGGTTTTTTCCCCTAATTTATTTTTATTTATAAAATGTACACAAGCCCTGTCTATCTTGAAGAGATATGGCGAAAATGGCAGCAAAACAGCACACCCAGGCCATTCCATTTGCAGAGACCCCCTACATGGTCCCACTATGCCCAACCTTGTAGCCAGAAAACAGTTTGCTTGTTGAATCTCGATCCCTCCCCTCAGCACAGCGTCTTTGCTGCTGTATTGTACAAAGCTCACATGACCCTTGTCATCAATACCAAGCAAAACCTAGCTCCAAGACAAGCATTCTTCCTCCCATTCTCAGATTTTCAGTTTTCTTGTTCAGAGCAAAGTATATAAACCCAGGTAAAGTATGACATGGGATATTCCTGGAAAACTCTGTCTGGGAAAGTATGTTAAGGGACAATCTTTCAGATTTACTGCTGTGACCTCAAGCATAAAGGTGATTTAAGTGTTAGTCTAAATTAGAATGATAATCACTGAATATTGCTGCAAGGAGAAACTGGGGGGCAGGAGGGGAGAATAGTGTCTTTGGCTGGCAGCCAGGGCCTGTCACCTTGTGTCAAGAGCAGATGCATAAATCTAGCTCCCGACACATGATTAACGCTCTTATACTTACGTTAGAGATATGTATGTGGAGACTCCTTCCACAGCCGAATCCACAAGTGGCAGGAGAAGAATGAGAAACATCCATTTAAAGAGTGAACTGCCACACAGTTCGTGTGCAGAGAAGGGTAGAAAAAGAGGAGATTCATCTTGTGATCACTTGGAATGGATGATTTTGCTCTAACTTATCGGAGAAGGAGCCTATTGCAACACTGGATCCTTTCCACTTAGCCCAATGGTACTAGACTGAGATGTTTCCCAAGTCAGTGCTTACTTCAAGGCACATAAGAGTCCACAAGAGCACTCAGGAAACCTTTGAAGAGGACAGCTTGTACCAGAACTTAAAGGAATCCAGCATCTAAGATACAGAAAGAAAATGTAAACCTCACTTTATACGGTCAGTCTATTCTCTGTATTTGCCTGCAACAAAGACTGGAATTTTTTTTAAAAAATGGACATGTGTGTTCCGGAACACATTTTGAACTCTAAGAGCATTTAGTTAAGCACCAACATCTGGAGTCCGGCTTGGATACAAATTTGGTATTCACATCTGCAAAATGATCTCTACATTTGCAGGATTATAGATACAAAATCTGTACCTGTAGCCATATCCGCAAAAATGAGCTGTGGATATCCACATCCGCAGATGTGACAAAGTGGATAACCGCAGATTTGCAGGGCTGAATCTACGTCGATAGTTAAGCACCTAAATCAATGGTTGCACTGTTGCAAGGTTCAAGCACCAACTCCCTGATTTGAGAGTTAAATTTGTGAAAATCAGAGTTGCTGATTTAGGTGCCTAATATGGATTTGAGTGACTATCTTGAAGCACACAAGTATGAAAAACAAAAATGGTCTTTACTCATTGATGAACAATGCAATCTTCGTTCCTGCTTCCACAACTGTTATTAATTACAATTTAGGCACAGATGACAGCAGAAGAACTAGAATATAACCAAGGAATGCCTTTTTCCTCCTTGGGAGGCATGGGGCAGGAATCACTGTTTTAATCACTGTTTTACAGGGGAAAAGGGAAGACTGTCTTCCCCCTAACCACTCTATGGCACTAATACCAGGAATAACTTCTAAAACATGCTTAAAAATAGGCTTAATTAAAAGAAGCAATATTGTTATGCAATTATAAACGCTGCCAAAGGGAATACAGATTTAAGGCTCTGTTCTGCTGACAGATTATCACTTACTCCATTGCTGAGGTCTGTACAAATTAGGAAAGGCATGCAAATTTAATTAGGAAGGGTCTCTTTTTCATGAACTAACAGGAAATGCCATCCATTGTTAGACTATTACTCTTTGCTACAGGAAATACTAGAAGCTTTATACATTAAAAAGTGATTTTGTTGATACACTTCTTTTTCACACAGTGGTGAAAAAGGCATTTAGAAACCCAATAGGACATCAAGTATCAGAGAGATAGCCATGTTAGTCTGTATCTTCGAGAACAACAAGAAGTCCTGTGGCACCTTATAGATGAACAGATATTTTGGAGCATAAGCTTTCGTGGGCAAAGACCCGCTTCGTCAAATGAGTCATGCATCTGACTTCAATTACTGTTGTTGCTGATTGCTGAATCCCTCCTTATTCCACCAACTGCAGTTCTGCTTTATTACACCTTAGAACATGGACCTAGGTCATAATAGCCATGTCTCCCCTATGCCCAGCTCCCCAAGTCTAGACAGAGCCAATGCAGAGCTAATCAAGTCAACTCTAGGATCCCTGTGAAAGGTCAAGGCAAGCTCTATTACAAAGAGTAAAAGCAGACATGGGATCAAGTGTGCTAGTGAGGAGCCCCCAGACTAGATCTGAAGTAAAGCAGATGGTAATGCCACTTCCCCTCCAGGTCAGCCATGAAGTGTAATAGCTATAATGCTACAGTTCCCTCTTTTCCAAAGGTTCTGTCAACTCAACCAGAGTAGTTTATAACATAACTCAGGCCCTAATCCTCCAAAGGCTCATACAAGTGCTTCTCTTTCTGCACCCACAGAAGTCCCCCTGACTTCAGTGTACAAGTATCTGCAGGATGAGAGAACTTCTAACCTATTTTTTATGTCATGAAACTGTTACCTCCCAGCTGTGTTTTTGGGGAACCAGAGCATGACCACCTGTTAGCCCTGTGCTCCTCGGAAATCAAGGAGTGACACTCATGAAAAAGAAATCCCCTTCCCCCAGCCCTCTGCTTGAATCAAAGACAAAGCATTGAAACTGGCAGGGGTGGATACACCTAAATCCTACTGACAAGGGTAACTGGATTTAAGGAAACATCCCCAGCCTCATCTTCATTGAAGATGGAACAGAAAGACCGCTACATTAGCATAACGAACGGAGAAGAGCTCTTCCAAAGCAGGAACCCCACTGAACTACTGAAAGCAGAGAAGCATTGTCTGATGGGAAATCTCTGCTCCAGATCCTAATGAACCCAGGCCTGCTCACACCCAAATTAGTCATTTTCACACCAATTCTAGTAATGGATCCTATTGATACCCAAAATACTGAAACTGCCTAGTTGAATTGTGAGCTCCTTCATGGAACATCACCCCTACCATGATCTGTCTCTGTTGTCTTGCCTCTGCTTACCTATAATCAAGCCCAACGTTCTTGAACCATTGTCCTGTTTCTAGAAAAACATCTACCCTTATTCAAGAAAATGTTCTGATGTCTGGACATAAACTCTGCATCACTTCCATTGAGACCTCATCATCTCCTGCCTGATCGGGCTGGGAGTTCACTTGCCTCCTGACCTTTGAATGCCTTATTACTATCACCATCTGGGACCCCCGATCAGTGTGAGCTCCCCTGAGTGGTAAGATATCTCTCTCTCTCTCTCTTTCTCTAGGCATAGCCTCCTAATCTTGCTTTATGTAATTAGTTATATGGTTTGCTAGCCCTAACATTTGTAATCAGTTTATTTACTATTGTAACTGTTAAATATATATTCGCTGCCCAGAAATAGATAACTTTCACTGTTAAATGGGTTGCTGCTCAATCTTCTTCTTCTTCTCCAGCTCACTCATCCTCAGGGGTGTTGTTTTGACTTCCCCATTCACTCTGCAACAATGTTTCTTGTACCTAAGCTAAAAGATCCCTGTGGTGCCCAGAACTCCTGTGGGGTTTGCCCATCAAGTGAGTTACTAGCGGAATGATTGGGCTTTGAAAGTGGGGATCGGGGAGGGGGTGCTGAACCTGGGCAGCATATGAGGGTGGCAGCTGGGAGAGCTGTTTAACCCAGCCACTGAGTCCAAGGGCACATAAGGGCCACAGCTTGGCACTGCCGTGCCACCCAGTCCACTGAGTACAGGGACATATAAGGCTTCAGCATGTAAGTGCTGATTAACAAGTCCTCTCAGATGAGCAGTGGACCCTGGGTTGGGCAGAATAACTCCACTGGGAAGGAATTAGCAGAAGGGAGAAGTAAAGCTCCTTAGGAACACTAGTATCGCAAGCAGCACACTGACAGAATTACTCCCCAGTCCCCTCCCGGGAACCCCAAATCACTGAGCATACCCCAGAGCAATGGGCAAATCTGGTAGCAAAACAGAACACTTAATTAAGTCTCCAGTAGTGGAGGATCATTTTACCAATGAAATGTGGCACTTACTGGGGTAATTTCATTCCCAACGTAACTCCAGTGAGACAAAGACGTTCTGTCCAGGATTAATTTGACATATCAGTACAGCTTTAGTAATAAAATGGGAATACAGAAAATTCCTGGCAAAGCTAATTGCTTTGTATACACAGTAAGCACATTTAATGTGTTTTTAAAGCTGTTTACAGTATGAAAATCTCTGTTTAAAGTTATTCATGAATAGCACTGCTTCTTGATTAATGAGATGTAATTCTGTAAGATCAGCTGTTTTAAAAAGTACCCGAAGAGCTATCTACTTTCTTGGCATTTTTTTGTTTCTCATCTAAATAAAGTAATATTTCTTCTCTGAGTTATAAACCATGACCTGATTACCACTGTTCTTTGTAAATTAAGTTGCAGGTAGCAGTATATTAAATATTCAGCATAAAATTAAAGATAATTAATCTATTTGGCTCTGACTTCATGGGACTTTCATGAATGTGCAGAGAATCAAGCAAAATGCAGGGACTTTGGCCACATCCATTTCCACATTGGTGCATTTCTTTTTGGTCAGATCTTGTTACTGAAAAACTACCCCATAATTACTGTGTATTTTAAATGTATAGCTGTAATAGAACATTCACACCATCTTTCAGGAACATCACCTGCATTTCAACACCTGGTAATTAATAATTTAGTCTTGCTTTAGATTTGTATATTTATACTATTTTATCTTGAATAACTAAACATGCTATTTTAAGTTTATTAAATCATATTTAAAAAATAGTTTCTCTTTTGTCTCCCTGCTGTTTTGTTTAAACACAATGTAAACTATTTGTAGGCCCCTTCACACAGAACAATAATGTAAGAACGTATGTAAATACTAGTGCATAACAATGGCATCAGGCATCTGCATTCTTACCACATCAAAACTCTGCATGCCTCCACCTGTATATTTTAGACGTAGCTCTATAAAACATTTTTACAAACAGTTCTTTGCACTAGTTTAACTTCTATCTGGCAGGAGTCCACATTACACAAAACAACCACCTCACAATCAGGGTGATCAACAGACCTTATTGGGTGCTGGCCAATGTGGGAGGAGGGCTGGCTCTGGGCCCCTATAATAGGTAGGGCCTTGGGCAGAAGGGGCAGGACTTGGGTTTGGGGCTGCTCAGTGCACACCAGCCAGAGCTCCAGAGGTGATCTACAGGGTCGCTGCTGTTTTGACTGTAGCAGCAGCTGGGAGGCCCAGACCCTTTTAAATCACAGCTGCCCTCTTCTCCTCTACCTCCTCCCCCTTCTCCTCCGCAGACCTGCCTACAATACATACTACTCAGCACGATTTCCAGGATTTTTACCCTCAAGTGAATATCTAGATGTGGTCCCTTTGTTCCAGATTTGCAGTATTCCAGCAGCGCAATGTGGAGAAACTTGCACAGCTGCTGCCTTACACAAGGAAGAAATGTCTTTGCAACCTCTATAATGAACGTAATCATCCTACATCCCAAAGCAAGAGGTTAAATATTCACAGGGTTCTTTGCTTGATTAGTGAACATAGACAATCTTGTTTAAAATCCAGTATTTGATTCTGTTGTAATAAGTGGGCCAACAAATTGACCTTAATACTGAACTCACTTGTAAAGAAGTATGTAAAATGTCATAAGATGTCACACTAACATATAACAACAAATGCGAACAGGAAAAGGTATGAAAGGGAGACAGAAAGACTAATTTAAACTAAATAAAAAGGTCTCTGAAAATAGCTCATGCTTGGTAAATGTAGCTGGTTCTCACAGGCAGCAGGGTTGCCTAGTGTTTAGGTCCCAGTGCTAGCTGAGAGCCCAAGGTGCAGGACTTCCAGTCACTTACAAAAGTCTGTTTCTTCAGTACAAGGCATGGCCCTGAGAATCCATTTTCCCTTTCCTCAGAAGGATTTTCCTTCAGGTTCTCCCCGTCTGGCACCTGGGGGACAGTTTGGAGGCTTGTGCCCTCCTGCAGCCAACGTGGTAGGCAGTTCTGGATCAGGTCCCGAGGAGGGCAGAACCAGCTCCTACCTCTTTGCTAGTCAGTCCCTAACAGAGCCAGGTTCCTTCCTTTTATTCTCCCTCCAGGCCTGGCACTGGCTGCAGGTGGAACGGGGCAGGGTTAAGTGAGCTAACAGGCCTTGTTTAGCCCCCTGCACTGCCAGGCCCTCTTTTTACTCCCTCACACATCCCCCCCCCCAATGCCCCATTGGGGCCTGCCCCTCCCCCAACTGAGTTCCACCCCACGACCCGGAGAAAAAGTCTGCATTCGCATGGGCCTTCCCCACACAATGTTGAATCCAGAAGGAGACAGGTTGGAGGGAGAGGTACTCCCTCAGGATTGTGGGTTTCATCTCTTTCACTGCATGTAGCCAGGGAAGAGGGGCCTGGTCAGTGATGGGGTTAAAGCGTTTACCCAGGAGGTAATATCAGAACAAGTCCACTGCCCACTTTACCTCTATTGCCTCCTTCTCAGTTACAGAGAGGCCTTCTCTCTGGGAAGTAGCTCCTACTGATGTATCGGATTGGGTGTGCGTCACCTCTCATGACCTGGGAGAGCAAGGCTCCCAAACCCACATCAGAGGTATCCATCTCTAACAAGAACTCCTTCGAGAAGTCAGGGTGGTACAGGATGGGTTCTCGGCAGAGCTAGGCCTTTAGGGCTTGGAAAGCTTCCTCACAAGCTTGGATCCATTTGATGCACTTTGGACTCTCCCTCTTGAGGAGGTCGGTAAGAGGGGCTGCTCACTGGGGGTGAGCACAGGAGGCTCGGGGATGTGGCACCAGGGATTTCTGACACTGGGGTAGGAATGCTGTTTCAACTCAAGGGATAGTCTCCTGAGAAGCTTTTGCCACTTCCTGCTGCCCCTGCTTCAACAAAGTGCTCGGTAGGCCTGGACAGCTGCCAGTGCCACTGGGTCCTATACCACTCCCCTGCTCCAGTGAGGACAGACCTTTCCAGGAGTTCCACTGGACTGCCACTGGAGGGTAATGCACTGGTGGCTCCAGACAGGCCAAACCAGGTCTTCTGCCTAAGGGCCATTGGGTCTTTTTGTCTGGTTCCAGGGAGCTGTGTTTCAGGCCTTCTTCTTAGGCACCGAGGAAACTGATCAGTGCTGGGAGAATCTAGTGTTGTAAGTGCACTACCCATGGATACCAAGGTACTTGCCAATTCCTGGTGAGAGGACTTGGACCAACTCCCCAGGCAAGACGTGGAGCTTAATACCCCACTCTTTCCAAGTACATGGCTGAAAGTTCTTACCAATGTCACACTTCTCCTTGACAGGCAATTCACTCAAGCAATTGAGCCAACTGTTGTGGGGATCTATGCAGAAGTCCATGGAGCATAGCTTGTTTAATTGACTTAGAAAATGGGACCAGGACGTGGACATAAATCCCCTAACATGTTTTTGTTATTATACATATATATATATATATACACACACACACACATTTATGTCATCCAACCTCAGTAACATTGAAGGAAAGCTGTGTTTCCCCATTACTACTCACTGCACCTTCCTGATACTTTGAAAGCAAAGAAAGCTAAATACCATGGCTAGCAGGTAATTTATCTAAATGTATTTATAGTTCAATATCCCTGCAGTAAGATTAGCACATACTTCTTAGGCATACAAAGTGAATGAGATGCAATATGTAACATTTTATTTGTACTATGCTGACAATAGAGGTGGTTAAAAATTTTTCAATTGAACAAGTTTTCCATAAGGAAATGCAGCTTCATTCAAATTGAAAAGATATGTTGGAACATGACAATGTTGATGAAATTTTCAACAAAATACCTGAAATGATTCATTTCTCATTTTTATGTTGAAATATTTGTTTCAATGAGGCAGTGATGGGCAAAATATGGCCCAGAGGTTGGATCAGATTGCCCAGGATTTCCATCCAGCCAGTCCAGCTAATTAGCAGAGTGTGCATACTTCAGCAGCTTCTTCCCCTGCTTTGCTTTCTCCTGCTAGCTGTGTAGCTGGAGGGAGGACAGAGAGAGAATGCTAAAATTAGTGTGTTCCCCTGCCCCTGTACCCCCTCTCTGCAGAGCAGAGGTTGGAGGGAGGGACACACACAGCAGAGCTGCTCCTCTCTGAAGTATGAATAGGGAGTGACTGAGATGAGTGCCTACCTTAACAGACATTGCTCTGCTTCTGAGATTTCTCCAGCAACCAGTTCCTTCTCTCTCTCTCTCTGTCACACACACACACACACACACACACACACACACACACACACACCACACAGATTTTAGTTCCTGGACAGAGCTGAGTCACCCCTTCCCAATCAAACTTCCTCTCTTGATTAACAGAGAAACAGTTAATATTCAGGGGGTATACAAAGAGTCTCAAGATATGTCTGTGTTCATCATCTTTCTCAACAATGGGCAAAATCAAATCTGTGGGAAAAGCAGTTGTGACTGTTATTTCTATTAAGATTTTAAAATAAAAGGGTTTTGCTGTTTTAAATGTTAGCTTTGACAACAGTCTCAATATATTTTATTTTTCCTCTGCATTTTCTAGAGCTCCTACAGAAATTACTAAGCTTTAATTATTGAATTAATGAGCAACTCAGAGAACCACTGATTTTGTTAGCTAACATTCCTTAAAAATATTCAGACAAATAAAGACATCTGATATTTTTCAAGAAGCCAATACAGGTTGAACCTCTCTAACCCAGCACTCTCTTGTCCAGCAACATCCATAAACTGGCATGACGTTAGTTAGCTGAAAAAACACTTATCATGGGTTTGGCCAAGTGTCCTGTGATACCATAAAATTGTTTACAGCCACCAGTCCTGGCTCTCAGTGTTCTGTGATGTTAATTTACTCCTAAATGCCTTCTAAGAGCCCAGTAAGCAGTGGAGGTGTTGGTAATGCTGCTAGGCAATATTGACCTCCTGTGGTTCAGCAAATTTGCTCATTCGTCCCAGTCAGGTCCCGAGGGTGCCAGACTAGAGAGGGTCAACCTGTATTATTTTTTGCAGATAACTATCAATTTATCTCTAGAATACACAGCAGATGAAAAGCACATATATGGAGAGTCGTCTTATCTGCTGGTAACTGATAAATTATTATAGCTCAACATATCTGCTGTGGATTTTCCTGAGTAGTTGCTAACTATTAATCTTGTTCAGCACTAATGGAAAATCCCTAAGTGCCATGTAATTTTCAACAAATGTATAGCATCACTATTAACTAGTTCTGTACATCAGTTAAAATTGATACATTAACCTAGCCAAAAATATGAATATGAAATATGAAATCCTGGCCACACTGAAGTGGAAACTTGACATGACCAAGGTTTCACTCTGTTCTCTGAATCCTAGCAAGGTTATGTTTAGTACACACTTTTTGAGGAGTCCTGGGACTTATATAACCAATTTTAAGATAGTTCAATGAAATATTTCAGAGACTATTTCAACAAATCAATTAAACAAAAGGCAGAAAAATTATATATTAAAACAATGGGATTCAGTGCAACAACCAGAATTGATTAAAGGGAAGGGCAGCAAATATATATATATCTGTGATATAAAAAGGGGTGGCAGCCAGCAGCATATATTTCTATTGGTAGTGCACATCCCCTTATGCCTCAGTGCACAAAAATGTATTCCACCCATGGATGGAAAAAATTAAGAAGGAGTTAGGGGGCTGACTAGCTCAGTGGTTTGAGCATTGGCTTGCTAAACCCAGGGTTGTGATCTCAATCCTCGAGGGGGCCATTTACAGATCTGAGGCAAATAGATCACAAAGAAAGAAAAAGGGATGGTGCTTGGTCCTGCCAAGAGGGCAAAGGACTGCACTCAGTGACCTCCCAAGGTCTCTTCCCGCTCTATGAGATGTATCTCCATGGAACCCAGGTCTGTGTAGCTATCATAACAGAATGTGGCTGAGTTGTTTTTCTTCCCTAAATACTAAAATTTGAAAATGTTTATAACAGGAGACAAGTAGGTGTAATAAAAAGAAAAAAAATGCATAAACTAAACTGTAGTGAGTAATGGATATAGCTCTCCAGACATGTAAACAACTAAGAACTTCTTGGAGCATCTAGGGAAGGTGTCTGAAACCACAAAATAGAGAACTTATGGAAGACTGATATTGGAATTAATTAGTATTTGTAAAAGCACTCGAAAAATTCTAAACAGTATTTGTTCACTATTCCTAGCATCTGGAATAAATACAGCAAATCACTGATGGAGAGAAGAGATTTTCCTATTAAGCTTGAAACTATTTAGTGATCCAAGCAGACATCTAATTGTAACTGAAATCTAGAGGACAGGATTCTTAGCCACATCCCAATATGGTTGTCTCAATTCTTTGTAAAAAGTACCACTTTAAATCTAATTACATTTTTAGAAAGAAAAGCACTATGTCTAACTTCTTGTCCCTCTGCGATTGTTTCTTCAAAGTGGTCCGAAGTTTTTCTTTACATAGTTGCTGACAGATGACCTGACAGCGACTGACATTAAGTAATATTATTGCTGCTACTGCAGACACCTTGAGCCAGATCTTAATTTATTCCCTCTGTTAATCTAAGGCTCCCAACAAAAACTGAGAGGAGAAACGGGGTTGCACAGGAGTAAGAGAGTAGCCCCAATAGTTGTACTGACCTGAGTTGGGTGCATTGAACCCAAATTAGGTACTCTCCAAGGGGGTAAGGTTCAAGTACTAAACTCACCTTAGAGAAGACCAAGAACAATTTCATGAGAACTGGAACTGCCACCTCCCCAGAAGAAAAGCAGTGTTTGCTCTCTAAGTATTACTGTAACACTCAGTGGGTATTTTGCACCTTCTGTTCACATCCACATCCAATGTGCATTCCTAACAGTGGGGCCAACAGCCACAGTGGGCCCTGAGGCAAGGTGGGAGTGGGGCAATGGAGAGGTCTGGTGGGAAGAGGTGAGGCCAACAGCAAAAGTTGTGGGGGGCCTAGGGTATTCCAGCATTACCACCACCCAGACAGTGGCAATGCCCCCCACCCTCCAGCCGCATGCACCAGTGATGCTGCAGCACTTCACAGGGGTCTTTGAAAAGGCACAGTGGCAACTGCCCCCTTTGCCACCCAGCCCTGTTGGTGGGCCGGATTACTAAAATGAGCTCAACGAGATTAATGCACAAAAAGTGGACTTCATTATCTTACACTTTGGGAAAATACATGGTGGATAGCCTCAGAGGTGTTAGTCTCTATACACCTATCCCTTGATTTACAAACTTTCAATTCATGAATTTTCATTACAGCAAACTATGTGAATTTATACCTATTTTTCAATTTACAAACATATTTTCACTACAAAGAACCACCAACCTTCATCCAAATGTCCACTTCATAAGTAAGGAATGCGGAGCAATACAGTAGTACTCAGTGTGAAGCTGACTCATTTCCCTCAGCTGCTCAGCTCTTCTCACATGTTTCCTGTGCTTCATTGCGTCTATGTCATCTTGACTGTGAGTGATATTAATCTTCAAATATCTTTGTTATTTCTGATCATCATGGGTCCTAGACACGAAAAAGTTTCCTCAGGGGTGGTCACTAAGGCCAATAAACCAAGGAAAGCAATATCCGTGGTTGCCAAACTTGAAGTTATTAAAAGAACTGAAGAGGGCCACTGATCGAAAGACATATGTTTGGCAATGAACTTGGCAGCAGCAACAGTGTATACAATCTTTGTGCAGAAAGAAAAGATAAAAGAAATGGCAGAAACATATGGTGGTAGAGCTAAAAGTTGCATTGAACAACAAAAGCCAGGGATGCAATAATGGGTGAACCTGAAAGACTTAATACATTGGATCGACAGCCATAATGAACACAACATGCCTTTGAGCTCCCCCATCATAAGGGAGAAAGCCCTGTCTTTGTCTGAGGACCTGAAGAAGAAAGCCAAGGAAGAAAGACAAGATGGGGCATCTGAAGTAATGTTCAAAGCAAGTCATGGTTGGTTTGACTGCTTTAAAGTGTGTTTACATCATCATAGTCTGCGTGTTACAGGCGAAGCAGCATCTGCTGATATTCAGGCAGCTAACATTTTCCCAGTCACATTGCGATGAATAATTGATGAAGGTGGATATTCTCCAAAACAAACCTTTAATGTTGACGAAATGGGGCTTTTCTGGAGAAGAATACTTTCTCAAACTTTTATTTCAAGGGATAAAACAGAAGCAACAGGTTTCAAGGCCTCGAAGGATTGACTGACATTATTTCATGGTGGAAATTTGGAAGGAGGAGTGAAATTGAAGCCTCTCCTTGTTTACCATTTGGAAAATCTGAGGGTGCTTAAAGGCTTAAATAAGGCATCATCTGTGGTTTGGAATTCTAATTGAAAGGCATGGGAGACAAAGCAAGTTTTTGTTGATTACTTAACAAGCTACCTTTCATTATTCATCTCTAAATATTGTACTGAAAATAATCTGCTGATTCTCAACAATGCTCCCAGTCACCCTACCAACGTTGAAGACTATGGCAATAACATTTGAGTGTTTGCCCCCAAATACCACTTCCATCCTTCAACCAATGGATCAAAGCATCATTGCTATATTTAAAGCTGACGATCTGACTGGTGATGAGGTATCTTTTATCTGCATCAAACGGACAAGACAAACCAACAATTAAGCAGTTGTGGAAGACTACAATGTCAAGATAGATATAGCAAATATCACAGCTGCATGGAATAAAATTACCCAAAGTATCCTGAATGGTGTTTGGAAAAAAACTATTACCAAAATACGTTTATGATTTCCGTGGTTTTGAGGGTGAAGTAAAAGACATTCAAATTCTATTGTGCACTGGCAACTCAAGCCAGATTCAATGAAGTTCAAGATGATGTTCAAGACCTGTTATTGTCACATGGTGAAGAACTGACTAATGAATTAATTCAGCTAGAGGCAGAAAGATTCTCAGGCTGAGAAGGAAGAACTGGATGAACCACAAAAAATGCTGGACACTGAAACATTCTAATATTCTTCAGTGCATTGGAGGTAGCTAAACAAATTCTTGATGACAATGACCCAAGCTAAGACTAGAGTTCAGCATGCAAATGACAAATTCATGATGCCATCAGGAGTTGTACGACAGACAAAGGAGGGCTGCAGTACAAACTTCAATTCTATCACTTTTTCAACCCTCACCTCATCACCTCCTCTTAAACCCTCATCACTATCAGCTGATCCTGAAACCTGAACCCCGAAAGCTGAAGATGAAACCCCAATTAAGGAGGTTGAAGTCACTATAGAGCTGTTTCCAGTGACGATGCAGATGATCCCATAGAACTCATGTCAACCGCACCTAAGAACTGACTAGCGGTAATAAATGTCATAAAAAAGCAATAAAGTAGCACTGCTTTCATTCTTATGTTTATATAGTACTGTAATATATGTGGGAAAAATATTGGGTGATTTTTTGGGGAGTTGGGAAACAGTAAGAATTTTCTACATTGAATTTAATGGGAATTTCATTTTCGATTTATGAATTTTCACATACAAACAGTTTTCATGGAATTAATTAAGTTCAGAAATCGAGGGATAGGTGTATTCATGAAACAAAAAAAGCAGTTCTGTAGCACCTTAAAGACCAGGTGATGAGCTTTCATGGGAGAGTGAAGAAGTAGGTCTTTCCCATGAAAGATCATCACCTGATAAATAATATTGTTAGTCTTAAAGGTACTACAGTACTGCCTTTATTTATTTATTTATTTTACTTCACTAAAACTTTCTGACCATTAATGAAAATGGCCACAGAGTCACAGGATCAGCAACCCAACCCCCAGCACACTGCAGAAAGGTAACCATCTCTTCAGAGTGCCCCATGTTGTACATATTTTGTTTTTCTCTACAGCAGAAAAATATGAGACAATAAATTTAGTCTCTCCTACTGCGAAGCTCTGTATTGCTACAATGCTTGAGAAAGGATGGTCAAGTGGAGAACATCTTCAAATGCAAGGGGCTGATAGACCAATTTCTGCAACAGTCAAAAAGTACATAAAGCAAGCATCTGTTATGGACATTTAGGTTCAAGGCTAATAAAACCTGTCCTCTCTAGAAAACCAAATGATTATCAATGACATTACAAACAAATTGCCTGCTGCACTCAGCCATATTTTCAAAAGCTTTATGTAGAAGAAGTGAAGAGTGACAAGAAGTCGTAACTTTTCCGCACAACACAAGAGCCTTTTATAGTCTTCATACTCAACTTTGTGCTGGCATGAAAAAGAGGATGTCGGGCTGTGCATCCAGTTTCAGATATATGCCTCCAGAAATGTGGTCCTGCAACCCTTTGTCTGCCGCAGGTTCTCAAGGCTTGAACAATCTAAGCACTGGATGTGGGGTCAGCACACACAAATGTGCAGCACTAGGAAGAATGAGAGGTAGCCTCATTGTTCCTTTATCAAGGCTACCATTGTCATGAACACACCTTCTGAATGAGGAAAGCAGAAAGACGAGGAGGATCAGGGAGAAGTGAAAAAAGAAAAGAATAAAGATGTGCTTGTCATGCAACTACCTGGCTCAGCAGCTTCCTAATCTGGAATTAAATTAGTTTTAAAGGCTAGAGGGCTGATTCTCCTCATAGTTACCCTGGAGTCATTCTGCAAGAATCCCATGGAGGTCAATAGGGTTAAACTGATGGAAGGAAGCGGGGAACTAGTTCCTGAAAGTGGGAGGTCAGGAACTGAATCTCCTTTTAGTCACCAGTTTATGGTTAGATCAAGGCTAGAGTTGGGAGTTTGATTCAACAGTATAAAATCTTCAGAAGCTGTCCATGTGGCATTTCAACCCAAAAGAGCTACAATGTCTTCGGAACACAAGTCAATGTGAGACGTCCACTCTCATGAGCTGCATCAAAGCTGGATCCAGAAAACAGGCTTCTTCTGAGTTTGGATCTGACTCCCAAAAATACTTGTAGTATGGCAGAGAGGAGGGGCAGAGGCTGACAGGTGTGGGGATTCCAGTCCAGCCTCTCGCCTTCCCCAAAGCACGTTGGATGAAGAGATAACTTGATGGAGGTTGGATTTAAACCCTCAGCTCTACCAGTTTTTCTTTCCAAACCTAAGTTTTGTTTCAGGGTCAGATCTGAAAGTCAAAATGGGATCTCTTCAATAAGAGAGTGGATTTGATTTTGGAGCATTCCAACCACTTCCAAATAATGAGTATAGGAGGAACCAGGATTAAATGGGAAGGAGGAGTCACAGCTGGTCTATGGCATCATTCAGCTTCAAATTCCTTTTGAGAGCTGATCAGTAAGGAAATATCTAGGCTACCCGTATACAAGCAGCCAGGGGTGTGATTCCCTGGCTCATGTATGCACACTCACAGTAGCTCAATGAGAACTAGTCTGAGCACACATAGTGTAGGGTGGTAGAGCTGTGCTGAGTACAAACCCACGTGAAAGTGGGGGGCTCATGCTTGGGTCAGCCATGCCTCTCCAGCCACCATCTGAGCCTCTCTGGCTATACTACTCTTGATACTCATACATCAAGTATGTATACATAAGCAGGGCAGTCCACCTCTATCACAGCGCAGAAATGCACTTAGCTACAGATACAGGCAGTGGCAGTAGGAGATCTGATCATGAACTATAGAGTGTTTTCCAAGAATGTTGGCAAAAAAAAAAAAATCTATATTGCCAGGCACAGCTTGGTCAACCAGATGCCACTTGCTTGAAAGACGGAAATGGACAGGAGAGCTGACAGCCTCAAAGGGTCCCTGGGCAAGAGGGGCCCTGTTCCTTGCCCCAGAAGGGGTGGATGACTGGGGCGGAAGGGGCAGGGCTAGCCAGCCAGCCATCAGTGCTGCCAGAACCATGGTGCACCCATGGCAGCCCTCGGTGCTGCCCAGAGTGCACTGCAGAGTGCTCTGGCAGCAATTTCAAGGGTCCCGGGCTCTGGCTGCCACTGAGGCTGCAGTAATGGTGGCGGCAGCGGCAGCCAGGCACTCCAGGCCTTTAGTATTTCCAGGCCCTGTGGCAATTGCCCCCTTCGCCTCTCCCACACTTCCACCTGGTCGGCAGGTCTGCAAGTGGATGATCTAGTGATTTTAGTGTTCATAAAGCAGGCAATGCACACAGGAGGCTACAACAGCCTGCCTTTACTGCCATATACAAACAAAAAAGCACAAAATCCCATTCTTTGGCTATCCTCCCTTCCCCCTAACATACAAGGACAAAATGTCCCTCTCTCTTTTCATGCACATTGCTGCAGGAGAAACCACAATTAGTTGGCTGGACAAGTGTCAAAGGAGAATGTGTTCCTGGAGAAGAACTTCTGTATGGGCTTGTCTAAACTACCACTTTCCTTCAAAGGAAGGATGGTAATTAGAGTGTTGGGAGTTTACTAATGAAGTGCTGCTGTGCATAGGCAGCATTTCATTAAGCAAATTCCCCCCAGTGGCAACTTCGAAGTTTTAAACTTTGAAGTACCAGCATGTGTCTAGCCGTGGTGTACCCGCCGGAACTTCAAAGTGCCGGGGCAACTTCAAAGTCCCTTACTCCAAGTAAGGGGACTTCGAAGTTGCCCTGGCACTTCCAAGTACCAGCGGGTGAGCCGTGGCTAGATGCGTGCCGGTACTTCGAAGTTTAAAACTTCGAAGTTGCCACTGGGGGGAATTTGCTTAATGAAATGCTGCCCATGCACAGCAGCACTTCATTAGTAAACTCCCAACACCCTAATTACCATCCTTCCTTCAAAAGAAGGTGGTAGTGTAGACACAGCCTACGTGTAGTTGCAGAACGAATCTGGGCTGAATTTGAATGACCCTTTACAACATTTGTTAACTCTTTTTGCTTAGCAATCTTTTTGCTTATTTTTAGCTGTGACACTTTGTGTCCTTTTCCCAGGCAGAAAGAAGATGCCTATGGAAACTTGGAAGTTTGTCTCAGACCAACTTCTTCTGCTGAAATAAAAGCTATGACCCCACCCATCTTGCCTCTCCACTAAAATTAACATGGCACACATTACATAGTTTTGGCTGATCACTCTAATGTGATTATAAATAGAAAATCATTATTAAACAGGTGTGTTTCCAGGGGGATCTAGAGGGATAGTTTCTTGGCCTTGTGCTATTTAACATTTTGACTAATGACATGGCAGAAAATATAAAATCGCCAAAGATAAACATTACAGGTGACACAAAATTAGACAAGAGATATATAATGAAGATGACAGGTCGCTAATTCAGAGCGATGGGGATTTTTTGGTAAACTGGGCACAAGCAAACAGTGTGTTTTAATATGGCTTAATATATCCATCCAGGAGCAAAGTATGAAGGCCATACTTACAAAAGTGGGGGAATCCTGGGAAACAGTGACTCTATAGAAGGTTTGGATAATCTTGCGCTAGACAATCAGTTGAAGTTGAGTTCCCAGTGTGGCTCTGGGGCCAAAAGAGCTAATGTACTCCCAGGATGTATAAAGAGGGGAGTCTTCAAGGGGAGTAGATTAGTCCTTTTACCACTGTGTTTGGCACTAGTGTGACTGCTGTTGGAATACTGTGTCCAGTCCTGGTGTGCACAATGAAGAAGGACGTTGCTAAATGGGGGAGTGTTTAGGAAGAGCCAAACAAATGGTGAAAGGATTAGAAAACATGCTGCCTTCTGATGATCAACTGCAAGAGCTCGATCTATTTAGCTTATCAAAGAGAAGGCTAAGCAGCAATTCCATTAAAATCTGTAACCATTCATGTGAGGAAGAAATATTTTATAACGGGCTCTTCAATCTAGCAGAGAAAGGTACAATGTGATCTGATTGTTCAAAGTTGAAACTAGATACGGTCAGACTGGAACTCAAGTGACAATTTTTAACAATGAGAGTAACTAACCATGGGACAACTTATCAAGGATCATGGTGGAGTCTCCCACTGGACTTTTTTCCAAAAGACATGTTCTAAGATTGGTTTTGGAGAAGTCCTATGGCCTGTTTTATACAGCCATTCTGACTAAATGATCACAACAGTTCCCTCTGGTCTTGAAATCTATGAATCTACGTTCAGACTCCTAACTACACTCCTGCCAATCATTGTCACCACTTCTCTGCTACTAGAAATAATCAATGCAAAATAGTATTCACTGTTGTTCAAATCATTCTTCCTCCCAAATAATCTTTCTTTACTATCAGACAGCTAATAAGGCCTGTTCTCCAGCTACTGGTGTGGAGCCAATATTTCTGACGTTTCCAATGAGAGCCATGCTTTGATTCAAATCATTTGTACCCATCACTCCTGATTTATAAGACTGATGATTACCTGTTCTGGTCATTCCCTCTGATGCATATGGCTCTGGCTACTCTTAACAGACAGGATGCTGGGCTAGATGGACCACTGCACCAGAGTAGTTACTGCCATATGGACCAGCTTACAGTCTACTGCCTCGAAGTTCTCATAGAGGGCTGATATTTTATTCCAAAAGGGATGAACTCTCTTTGCAGGAGGCAGCACATGGGTCCAATTTCTCGATTAGGCAGTTCAGGCTGATTTGCCAGTTCACAATGTGGCACAATTTACACGGATTTGAAGCTCTGGAGGTGGAAGGGAAGACATTGCTTTGCTCCCTTTAAGGACAGTACCACAGTCTTACAGAAAGCCTTATGCGGTTGGTGAACATATTGGAAGCAAGCAAGTCTTCTTCCTACGTGCCTCATGTAACATGATTCATTGCTGAAGCATACCCATCTTGTGGTTGATGGAAGTGTTGAGGAATGGGTGTGGGGATGACCTCAGCCAAGATGTCCCTGACTGTGGATACCTGACAATTACTCTGCTCTACCAACTCATCCATTCCTAGAGCTTGCATTTGGGTAGTTTATTTTTCTAAGCCATGCTGAGAGGTACATGAATTCTAGCTTTTTCAAGTATGAAACAGTTTCACTAGGTCATTCTGCTGGTGGGGTGGAGGGAAGGCCGTGATTGTCTTTTAAAATACTGAGATTGTCACACAAGGAGAGTGTCACGTCAGAAACATCCACCCCTACTGTGAAGCTTTGGAAAATGTTTGTCCAGGCAAGCTAGTTCACTTTTCCAAAACCTGTATTTTCCATTCAGGGCAAGAGTTCTTTCATATTGTCCTATGTGGGTGTTGAAGTCCTGGGGAATTCTAGCTCTACCTGGGGCAATAGGTCCATTAGCTTAAAATTCTCATTAGGAAGTCCATGGCCCCCCATTTGTATTTATTTATTCCTTTTCTGCAGGCCTGATACACAACAATCATTTTTCAGTCACAAATACCTGTTTAGAGTTTCTGACTTTTAAAAATGACAGTGTTCTTCAGAGTAATGGATAGAGCAGCACAGCATTCATCACCTACCACACAGGCTGTGAGCTGGATCTGCTCGGTCGTTTAGTTAATGCATCAGAGTAATGAGAACTAAACAACAGCAACAAAGCATTATAAAAAAACACACTAGATTAAAGCAGCTTCTCATGTTTCACCAAGTTTTTCTTCCTAATTTATAAAACAATTTGCATATAAGAAAAGTTTAATAAATGTATTTCTTGCTTGAGGCTTGTGTAAATTAAACAATGGGAATCACTCCATTACACAGGTGCAAACATTCTTAAAAAAAAATCCATTCTTTGCCCCACTACCAAATCTTCCAGCTTATTTGGATTTCACATTATACTATTAAATTAGGCTCAATGTTGCATTTAGTTTTGTATCAAGGAAACAGTGCTTGAGCATACAGGACCCTGTGCATTAGGCACACATTCTCATTAGAAACAACAATTAAGAGATTTCTAATAATGTTCTTTAATATAAAAGTGTTGTATAAATTAACTAGAAATTTTGTCTAGCGGCATTCCTTAAGTAGGGAAAAAGAACTCGGCCCATTAAAGCTCATCCTGCGAACACATACAAATATTCCTCACTCACTCAAGGAAGGCATACTGAGGTCAGCCAGCAGTTCACAAGAGCATATTTTACTGCCATACCACGTAAGTCAGGGCTGTCCCAAGGGCGGGGGGGGAGGGGGGAGAAAGGGGCAGGACCTGGGCAACCCTCGCCCAGTGACCCAGGCACGGGCACAGAGTAATCCCCCCACTCCGTGCTGCAGGCCCGGCCCCTCCCTCACTCTGTCCCCTTACCCACTCCCCAAACAATTGGGCTAGGGATTGTCTGGAGCAGGCCCAGTCATGTCAATGGCAGTTGTGGGTGGTGGCAGCATGGGGGGGGGGTCACCTTCCCTCACACTGCCCCCTTTGCACTCACCACGTGGGAGGGGCAAGCAGCAGCCTGCTCCACTCCCCTCCACACCTCCCCCGCCCCGCCATGTGGCGAGTACAGGGGATAGGGCAAAGGGAGGGAACCCACTGCTGCTGGCACTGCTGCCACACCCTGTGCCCCAGGTAAGCCTCTCGCCCCTCCTGTCCATAGGGGTCCCCAAAAGTGGAGGGATAGGATGGCTCTGATGTGAGCAGCACAAAGAACTCAACTCCCACTGACTTCACCTCCTTGCAGGATCAGACTGAGCTGGTGAGCTCCGTTGGACAGGACCTCTTTTTTCTGTTGGGTATGTACAGCATGGATCCACGCCTGTGGTACAACGCTGTAGAAATATATGAAGACTAAAATGTTTCTATAATATATTCTCCTTCTCGACAACCACAGAATGCCAGCCTTACAAAAAAGGAAAAATGCAGTCAGCTAATATTTTAAAGGTTTTACTCATTTCATTTGTGACAGGGTGGATAGAAATAGACGACGTATTTTAACAAAACAGGCTTTTATTTAAATTTAATTTTCAAATAAATAAATTACCAAATTTCTCATTTAAAAATAACAGTTGAAATGAAATCTCATCACAGACATGAAGGGAAAAGTAATGGTGCAAAGGAAGAGGCAAGCTGGATAGGGTAGTTTGAGTTCTGTGTTTATGTGGTGGTGAACCTTGACCAAGCAGGCAAAGGAGTTAAATTAGACGTTGTCTTAAGGTAGAAAAGCAGTATATGGGAAAGGACAGAGGCAGCACAGAATGGAAATGTGCTGTGGACTGGAAAGAAAAAGGGAAGACATTATTCAGCAAACACAGCTTCCTCTATTCTCCCATTCAGCTTCCTGTCATAGCTTCTGGGCATATAAGAGAACCTATCAGGGAATATTCTGAAGAATCAATGATTTTGGAATGATTTAAATAGTGATTTAAATCAGTGATTTAAACTGCCCTGATTTAAATCCATCCACCCTGATTTGTGATGATTTTCTAAAAAATTATATGAGAATTGTTTCATTAAGAGTCATACCCTGTATTAACTAAGCAAGAGATGGTAGGATAAAAGCTAATTAACAATTGGCTAACCAGGCAGGGCATAAAAAGTCTATTCACACCACAGCAACAGTCTAATATTGCATAGCACATAATTCAAACCTCATCATCCTAATATGCCTTAATATGGCTGAGATAGTGTGATAACATCAGGGACAATTCTAGATTCACAAGTGGATAAAAAACAACAAAAAAAATAAACCAGGGGAATAGAACAGGAAATAATTTCATCATATTTTAAAAAGCATCCAATTTGAAATCCAATTTGAACTTTGGGTGTGCATGCTACATACTTATGAGACACTGAACACATATGTTTATTTGCAGCAAACTAAGCATTTATGTTAAAAGCAACAACAAGAAGATATGGCTAATATTAACCTAGATACATGATCTATATAGTCAATGAATATATTAGCATGATCTATACTAGCCAATGAATCTAGGACAAAGAAAATATTTTAAGAAACACAGGGAAAATGTTAAAAGTTTTACATTTACCTATATAGATCCATAACATTTGCCCTTGAGAAGCTGTTAAAAACTTAAACTGCTTCATGATCACATAGTCCTTTCTTACCCTTAGGAGGGCAAGAGTATAATCTACATGAAAATAGTCTTCGTATCTTGGAAGATAATGTAGGTTTTGGTTCTAGAAGCCTCACTGAGAACTTTCTTTCTCTTTAAACAATACCAAGGAGAAGTTAAATCAACAGATTTTTATATGATGATCATCATGCAGCTATGAAGCTGATTAACTCAGAAAGTAATTTATCCTGGAGCAGTTCTACAGTACTATTACTACTGCTAACTGTTTACATCAGGTTAAAATTATGAATTTTGGTTTTAATTTCAAATGCATCCTTCATATAAGTAGAACATTCAGGGATATAATTCCAGCAACACCTGCTAAAACTCCACATTTTTTAATGCTACTTTGGGTATGAATATTGGGTAATTTTGTTTTTCCTATTTGTCACAATTGCCTGATTCGTAAGGCACAGTACCAATGCTAAAATGTTGACCTTGCTGTTCTTGTTTAATTGAGATATATACTGGCTTCCTAGCTGCTGCACAAAGGTCTCCACTTCCTAAAATGGCAATGTTTTAGCCAGATTAATTAATAAATACCCTGAATTGAAGAATCAAATATTTTAAGCACTACTAATTGAAATATTGGTTTCCAAGAAAACACGAACCTTAGGGACAGAATTGTATCCTATACTGTAAAGAGGAAATTAATCATAGTATTTGTGTAACATTACGGTGATTAATTCACAGAAACCTGCATACACAAAAACCGAGTAATATCTATGAGATGGCAAAAGACAACTACCATTTTATTTAATGACTATTATCTCAACACTTGAGAATTTAGACATATAACTCTCATTAGCATCAATGGAAGTTTCATCCATAAATATCTAACAAGAAGAAATAGTATTTCAATGAAAAAAATGAGACATTAAAGTGGCAAAGCACTTCTCCATGAGTTTGTACATCTTAAAAAGTTTTATTACAAATGTTCCTCTTTTAGTCACTTAAATAACATCTTGCCCCTAAAGCCTATTAAAGACTCACTGAACTTCCACTATGGTCAAAGATATAGAATTGAGTCACTGACAGGATCTAAACATGTATTTGATTTTGTAAGATAATTATAATGCCACAATCTGTCTTTCCTATATCAAACATTCTGTTTTGAACATTTTCTGGTTATTTTCTCAAATTAGATACTGTAAAAGAATTTACCAAAAATTTAAATTATTCATACAAATTATGTAAATAAGTCATCAAAACACAGTACTTGAAGTATTTTTAGGATGTATTCTTTGTTCTTGGTGCTTTTAGACACAGAAGGGGAAAAATCAAGAGAAACGATCATTTCCTGATACCAAATTCCAAGAAAGGTTGGAGGGATTTTATGGTTTGGTTTTGTTTGAATATGTTAATATAGAAATTGACTGTGATTTAAAACCATTTATAAAAGTTCAAAGTCAAACCAGTACCTACTATAATAATTAGAGTTTCTGCAGAGAACTCTCAAGAAATCAACGTTGACTCTCTGGCTATGTCTATGCTAGAGGGTTTTGTTGACAAAACCCGAGGAACATCCGGATTCCCAAGGTGTTCTGTCACAAGTAAATCGACAGAAGGCAGCACTTTTGTTGGCAGCATTCTGCTGTTCCCCCATGAAGTAGAAAGCCAGGCTGGACGTTCTAGGGCGCCTTCTGTAGATAGGCAGGGCTTCTGAAACACCAGGCAGCCATGTCTACTGTAGTTCTGGTTGGCCACTTTGTCGAGAGAGCAGCTGGGCAGTCTGACCACTCTCTGTCAACAGAGTGGATCGCTTTTTCAGTCCACTTTGCAGTCTGCCTGCGATCTGTTGACAGAAGTTTTGTCAGAAGATACCTTCCAACAGTAACTTCCACCGACAGATCGCTCTAGTATAGACAAACCCTCTTGGACAGCTCTGAGGACATTCAAGTAAGGGGACAAAGAGAAAAAGGCAGACTAAAATCAAGAAGAAACAGTTTTATACCTCCTAGTACCATAAAAGACTCTTCAAGAACATTAGTCTCCAATGCAGGAATCCTATTTGTTAGTTTTGTTTTTAAAATGGATGATTTACAGTAGTTAGAATGGAGAGCACTGCGGAAATGGAGATCTTTCTTAAACCAGTACAAACTCTCTCTCTCAAACCAGAATAAACGTGAACTGTGACCACTGTATATCACTGATGACAGATCATTTCCACATTTTATTTTTGTACAGATACAATCTTAAGGAACTTCATTCTAGTCCAAGATCAAGGGTGGCGTTAGCTCCTGCTCACCATGGATGCCTGTGCCAAGGCTCTGCCCAGCTCCTTCTGTCTCCCACCCCAAAACCGTCTCCCTTGACCAGGTCAGGGCTGCAGGCTAAAGCTGGGCAGGGCACAGCACCAGCTGCTCACAGGCAGTGAGATTTGCTCAGGCAGAGGGGATCCGGCTCCACAGCTGGCAGAATTCTCACAGACCTCAGGACACAGTGACCATGGGGGCTGGGGCCTAGACACCTGAGTCAGAGCAGGGCAGTCCAGGTTGGTGTGGGGAGCCTTGGACCCTCCAGTTGCTCTGAGCAGCACACTCAGGCGAGCAGGGAAATGGACAAGGGGCTGCTCTCAGACATTCCTTCTCCTCCAGGCATACTCCTGACGGCTGCTCAAGCTAAGTGCCTGGCCAGCAGCTACCACTCTCTCCTCTCTGCCTTCTGAGCAGGGAGGCCAGAGAATGGCAGCTCCTATGGGCAAGAGAAGGGATAAGGCAAGTTTTGGGGTGGTTATAGGCCCTGCCAGCTTTCCCAGCACTGCCCCAGCCCAGGTTCTTTCCATTAAACATGCATATACCTATTGTCTGCACACAAATCAGGCATCTTCCAGGAGGCTCTGTGCATATGCAGACTATTTGAAAGCCTATGTTATATAGCACATATATGCTAGCCATGCACTAATTGTTTACAATTACATATACCTAGCTTTGAATACCTGCCTGTTAATATCCTTTTACTATGCAAATACTTTGAGACATCACTAAAACTGAATTTAAGATAAAACTTGTCATAATTCTCCAACAATAATAGCCCCTGTTACTTTTAGCCCGGTAGCAAGATGAAAGAAAAACCTAATCCTTGCTTTTTCCTGTTGTTGTCATGACTGATACTGATATGGTGCACAACAATCTCTGGTGTCAGCAGTCAGAATCTGAGCTTTATGATTGATTTTTCTTTTGTGCTGGACTCAGTGAAACTGAAGAATAAATCCGAGGCATGCTTGCTAGAATAAGGTTCTGCTTTTGCTAATTTCGATATATGACAATGCCCCAAGCACAAAGATGAGGGAGGGAAGCTTGCCTTTGTTCATTTCTGATTCCAAGAGAAGCTAAGAATTTATAAACTTTCAATAAAAAATACTGCTGTGGTTTTATATTTGCACATTAATATCATATTTTGATGTAAAATGGGATTATTAATTCTCTTCATAGAGCAATAAATCATGTTTAAGATTAAAAATAAATCCTAGATCATCTAGCTATAGGGTTTCTCCCTAAAACTCTATTTTTCTTACTTTGGTATCTCCCCAAAATGACAACCAGTAAAAGCAACGGCTGATTACAGAAAATTTGTTTAAACTTTAATAAAAAATTAAATGGGATCAGGTTAAACAATACATGCAGTTCTGCATTCATTCATCCATTTCACACACTGATATCTATAGGTCAGTGAGACTGCTTATGAGAGTAAGAATAATTTGTGAGTAAAATATGCACAGTTGGCTCCAAATTCCTTTCAGCAACAAGAAAAAAAACTTTTCATGTATTACTTATTTCATCCAAAGTAACTACTATCATTTAACTCCCCTTCCTTCCTCTCTAGACACCAGAGATATTTTAAGCCTCGCATGGAACTTGGGTATTCTTGTCTTTTAATTAGGGAATAGCTCCACTTCAAAACCTGAGTGTTGAAACATTGCTGAAACCTGAAAACAAATCAAAATAAAAATGCCAATTTTTAGGCTTGAAACTGATGACACTCATAACAGCCTTCTATTGAAACTGAACAAAAGGAAACAAGAAACTGTAGTCTAGTGAACACTGGGTCCTCAGGTTCAGACATTTTGCTAAATTCTGCCCTTATTATACCTTTGGCAGGATTTTGGGACTGTGCCTGGAGTAAATCAGGGCATAATTAAGCCACTGGATTTATCTCACTTCCCAATGGATCACTAGAAATTAGTAACAAACACAATATCTTCATACAAATATCTTGCAGACTACCCTTCCCTTTTTTCAACAGACTGGATTTGGTTTTAGGTTGATAGAACGGTGCAGATGTTACAGCACCAAAGGAACACGGCATTAGCACCAAAATCACCAAGCAGTGCCAACAGGTGCAGCGTTGGCGTTTCTAATGACAATTAGATTCCCCTTCAACAGGAATTTAACTGAGATCAGCCATCTATTTTGCACAAGTCATTAAACAGGTAAGACCGCAATAACAACTAGTGGATACTACCAGCCTGAGCTGTTTGAGCCCGTGACCTAAAGGTTTTTTTCTAAACAACAACATTGACATCTAGCTGCTCGTATAGCCAAATGAATGAAAACAAACCCTGTCACATTTCATTTCCCGTTTCCCATATCTGTGGTTCCACAAGCACACAGTTCAATAAACAAAGACTCCTTTGCTATGGAGAAAGAATGCAATGTTTTCCTTTTTTTTTCTGTTCTGATTTTGCAATTTCTAACCACCCACCTTTATTTGCAGACACCTCAGCACAACATGAAATGGCTGGTCAGAAAGACAACTGTTACAGCTTCCCTAGGGAGCTAACATTAATACTGCATCAAGCCTCTGCCAGAATATTGCTGAAGGTGCAATCCGTATGCCTCCCCATCCCTCTTTGATGACTGAGTATATTACACTGCCACTGCAATCCACTCAGCCTCCTCCCGCTCCAGTTCAAGGGCTCGATCAGCATCTGTTCTCAAAATTAGAAGGTTTCAGAAATGGCAGCAATACTAAATTAGTAAGCTAGCTCCATTTCAATTCAATTCCATTCAGTTTATTGATGCAACAAGCCAGTGACATTAAGCAATGCGTGTTTGGCTTCTGAATCTCTTTGAGAGACAATGACAACTTGATTGACCCATTATTATTGAACTAGTTTTTAATGAAATGCTACTAGTGTTCCATTATGTCTATAACACATGCAGCTGCAAGTGATTAATTATATCCTGGAAGAATCTAATAACAGACTTACCTTGTTAAAGTACATTATGGTAACTATTAATTTATTCCTCCTAATTCTGCAAACTGAGATGGTGTTATGTACACTGCATTGCAGAGAGCATTTCGATAATTTTTGTATTTTTGCTCTCATCCTGCCCCCACCATTCTCTGGCTCCACTAATGGTTAAGAGCACATCATAACTTAATTAGCTGACACAGATTTGTAATCTACACACTTATTCTTAATTGGCATTTTTTCACAGCACCAACATTAATTGTCTGTTTTGCATAACTAACAGCCACTGAAAAAGCAAGACCTCCCGAAAACGCTGTAGCTTTTAAAGAGCTGGGGGGATAAAAACATACTGTGCTCTTGCTTCACTGACAGCCAAGTCAATAACTGGCCTGAGATCCACAGGGAGTGTTTAATATTCTAGGCATTAAAATGAAACAGGAACGCTGAGCTGCCTCACTTCATATACAGTAAACTCTTTCACAACCAGCAGCCCCAGGACCAAGTGGTTGCTGGATATTCAAATACTCTGGATAATAGAGCAGTATATCTACCAGTGCATAACACTAAAGAAAAAAAGGTTATATATTAAGAAACAAAAAAACATGTATGCAGAGTACTTGATTTACAGCAACAGTATTATTGTACCCTATAAACTTACACTGTATTTGCTGTATTTATTTGTATTTACTTTCACTATACCGTACTTATGGAAAATGTAACTAAAATTTAGTTATGGTTAAAATGCCAGTTATCTGAGCTCCAGATGATAGAATGCCGGATACGAAAGAGTTTACTGTAAAAAGTAAAAACTCAAGAACCCTTTTTCACACTTGTGATGCCACCCATTCACACTTGATCCAGAGCCGTAGAGGGGCAGAATGGTGGGCTGACCAGCGTGAATTCATAGTTTCCAAAAGATCACATCTGTACTCTGTTGAAATATAAATCCCAAAATATTTATTTTTACAAATACTACTTTGAAAAATAAGAAGATTGAATCTTGAAAAATGTGGTACTCATAAGGCCAAATTTTCTAAGTGAGCAGAGCTGGTTGGAAAATTTTCCAAGATCACATATTTCTGTTGATTCTGCACAAACAAAGGTTTTGCGGAAACGTAGCAATTCCGACAAAAAAAATCATTCGGGAAGCAAGCTGAGGTGAAATTCCTAAAGAACAAATAGGATGCTTCCTGTGTAAGACCATTATTGATTGGTTTCCTCCAACGTTCCTCCAAGAAATGCTGGTCAAAACCAGAATATCAGGAGCTGCTGAAACAAGCTCATGTGCACTGATGGGAACTTCAAATTGATCAGACTTAACACAAACCCATTTAACCTTTCACTAATTTTAATGCACTCACATAAGACCTCAAGGCACATTACACATTATTACTGCTGAGCAATGGAAAGACGATATACTATAAAATGGAACTGAAAGTATCCATTCACTTAGCTGACATTTCTGAACATTAGCGAGGTAGTTTATAGTATTGTTCAGTTAATGTTACTCTCAGAAACCAAAGTGACTCTTTGCCCAAGCTCTGAAATGGTAGAAGATGATAGAGGCACGTCTAGAAGTGAGAAACTACTAGTAGCACAGTCACTAGGCCATTAAATTTATTAACCTACTTGCCAAATGAGGAGAGGAACTTAGGTTATATCTACGCTACTCTGGATGATTGACCGGCACAGGGTCAATCTTCCGAGATCAATTTCACGCATCTGGTAGGGATGCGCAAAATCAACCCATTAGGTGTCGGCATCAACCCCTGTACTCCTCATGAGAAGTAAGGGAGGTTGACGGGAGAAACCCTCCCAATCAACCTTCTTCAGTGGGGATGGCCAGGTAAGTTGATTTCAGATAAGTCAGTTCCAGCTATGCCATTGCCATAGCTAGAATTGTGTATCTGAAATCAACTTGGTTTCCTAGCGTGGACCTGGCCTAAAATGTGGTCCTTGAGGATACATAATAAATATGTAAATAATAACAATAGAGCCTTAATGCATGGAGTTCATTATAAACAATCTAAAATTGCAGCCCTAACAAAATAATTAATTGACCCATCATAACACATATCATCTCATGCTTGAGTCCCTCCTGTATTTTCTTAGTGTTTGTCAACTTCCAGTTGGTTTAGCGCTCCTAGTTATATTCCAGGAATAGATGTTCAAAGACACAAATGGAATGGGACACCTGACCTCCTGAGAGTCAGCGGGAATCAAGCACCTTTGTACTTTGAAACAAAAAACTCTCCCATCAATCCCAAAAATACATGTACATATTATCCAATGTAAAGTCCTACCTGTAATTAGAAAAAAAAAATAATAAAGAATAGAAGGATAGAAAAAAAGAACTAAGATATTGGTGATATATAGAGGAGGTTTCCTGGGTACTGCTCGGAGAACCAAACCTGGGCAGGCAAACTGCTTAAAAGCAGGCAACTTACAGCCCAGACTGGGGTCTCCTCTTCAGTAAGGCAAACCAAGCCAGCCACAAAAAGCACCTCTCCTGCCTTCCTGACCAGCAAGGGATTACATGAGCAAATCCCTCAGGCTCTCTACCATCCCTTGTGCCACAAGCAGTACCATTCCTTATACAGAGGTTATGAAAACCATTCTCAGTCAAATCCACACATATTCTGTCAGCCCCCAAAGGGACCAGCCACATTCCCAGGTCAATCTATACTTAGATCTTACCCAAACCAGCATGCCATGCCAAACCTTTAGAATCTAAAACTTTACTGATAAAGAAAGAAATAATAGTGTGTGAGAGAAAAATCATTAAAGTGCTTAAATTACATGTCAATTATAAATATTTGATGCAGGCCACACCTGATGGTATAGGCTGCTATCTTAACAGTCTCTGGAAACACATCCTTTGTGGGACGGGTCCCCAGTCCATTCAGACTCAGTTCATTAAAGAAATGGTCTTGCAAACTGCTGATAAGATGGAGGCTGGGGGCTGAGAACTGTGAACTGAGGACTGAGAACAAAACGGCCACTGCCAGGGTCCTCCTTTTAAAGAATCTTCCCATGTGGAGGGAAAAACCTGCTTCAGGTCATGTCCCCACCATAGATCTAGACAGATAGATAATTGGAGATACACATCTCCTAGAACTGGAAGGGACCCTGGGTTTAGCAGGCCAATGCTCAAACCACTGAGCCAACGGAGAATCACATGACTAGGTCACCCATCCTTCACTTGTTGGGGCATTCTGCCATTGCCTACATGATCAGAGAGCACATCCCAACAACATTTCTGGGATGTGGATTAGACTCTACTCAGCTTTACATGACTAAGTGTTCTTCACAGTAGATTCTCCTGCCTTCCATTGTGTTCTTCCAGAACTAACTTCTTTAACTACAAATACAGAACTAATATGTATAACTTCACATACAAACATGATACAGAAATATAAGCAGCAACAACAGATTCAGTGAATCACCAGCTTTCATTAGACATCACACTTGGCCCACTTGGCACAAGATATGGTGCAAACTTAATACAGTGATTACAGAAATGGTTCTCATATTTATTTTACAAATCCAGTCATGTCACAATTTGCACCTGTCTTATGTATATCCTGGACCTTGATGTGCATGTGTAGTGTGAGCAGCATTCAGACATGGGAAAAGAGAAATTGCTAAACCTCATTCTGTACTTCATTCTTGACATGTACAAGAGTTTATCGACCCTAAATGTTAGGTTGGCCAGTATTTCACCAGCTTGTTCTTGACTTGATTGTACTCCCAAATGCAAAGAGGAGTTTAAGTTAGTGAAACAGAAACCCTTCCACCAGTTCCCTTGCACTCAACTAATAGGCTTCTTTAGACTCTGTAGACCAAATTCAAAGAGGATGGATAAAAGATAGGTGCTTAGTTTTATACCCGAATCTGGTTGCGATTTTAAATCGGTACAACAGACTCCAAGATGGCTATAAATATGAAAGTTACACCAATTTAGAGTCACTCTGGCATTTGGCTCAGTCTCTTTCCAAGTAATTTGGGAACTAAGATATTTATCAGAGCTGGTCAAAATATTCTACTGCAACTGGTTTTAATTAAAAATGGCTTTTCACTAGATGGAAAGTTTCATAAGGAAAAATATCATTGTTGCTGAAAACGTTCAGGCTTTCCCTTCTCATGAAAACCTCCACAATCGAGAATTTAAAAAGATGGTTGTTACTGAAAACCAAAAATTGCACAACAAAAATTTAAAAAAAATTAAATAACACATTTCAATAAATATTTTTAAACTATCTCAAAGACTCCTTGAGTTAGATGCCTACTTGTTTCATAACGAGGTCTTTTCAGATGCTCTTCACTTTCTCAGTTCCGTCACCCCCATGCATTCAAATATCATGAATCAGTTGCTCCAAAATCCTTAGATTGGCTTTAAAATGATGAAATTTTAAAAATAAAATATTGGGGAAAAATATTTGCCCCATAGATTTTTTTAAAATACCACAGGCTCATTCCCTCTTTGCTAGTGACATCTATTTGGGGAGATCTTACTATAAATTTTTTAAAAAATTGGTACTACAGATTAATAAATTAGAAAATACAATGCAAAATGTCAGACTTATATATCTTAGAATTATTTTCAAATCAAGTTTCAGGTCTGTGAAGCTCTGCTTTTAACTGCTAAAGCATTATAAAGACAACTGGCTCAACAGACGGTTGAGTGTAGTTTGCAGAATCATGTGCACTATGTTGTCTGGTTAATTTGCACATGAAGGTATTGCTGGTTGGCAAAGGACAATCTGTTTGGGAACAATTACCTCCTATTTTACCACTTGTGTTGGTGATACCTGCACATGAAGTTACTTAACATATCATGTATTTGGGTCCATTGAATTCATATGTCAGGACGCTCAAGTTAAAACTAGATCTTCCCAGAAGAATTCTATGATAGATGCACTGGCATTTTCAAAGTCCAGGAATATTTTCAGGGAAAATTAATAGGGTGAATTCAGCCATTTCCTTTCCCTAAAACAAAACTCTCAGGTAAAATGCTGCAACCCCAGGAAGGATGAGTGTAATGATTCTTCATTGTTTGAGAAATCCAAATGCCCCCAGAGATTTTCTGTCAGAAGCCACAAGTCAGGTTAGTGGAGCAGTCTTTATTTAAGCTCTAATAAAAGAGGTGGAAAAGAGGAGCTGAAAAAAAACACTGGGACAAAAGATGCCTTTATTAGAGGTTGAGGTGAATCTGAATCAAAACATGCTCACGGTCTATTTTCTTTTAGAACTGGGAAAAATGCCAGCAAGAATAGCATGATTCTACCTTCCTCTGCCAATATGAATCCTTTTCTTATCTGACAAAGCTAAAACAATTGCCCAGTTATTTCATTAGGAAAAGCATCTAATTTACAGGCACAGTAATTGTTCCCCCACAAAAGCTTTAAACTCAAAAAATTAGGGTTTGTTCTTGTAGTGATTATGCTTAATGTACAAAGGGATCATTGCCCCCTCCCCCTCATCCAAGTTTACCTTTTAACAGCTACACTGACAAAATAAAATTCATCAACTCTGAAGGTCTCCTTACAGTAAACAGGCTCAATAACACTAATTTTAAAAAGTCTATACATATACACGTGTGCATGAATATATTTGTAGATAAGATTATAACAGCTCTAGAGCAGGTGTCATGGGTTAGCAAATCAATAATGCCAATCTAAAAATTCAATCTCGTTTGTAATTGTTTACTGAGATACTCGGGTGATGGGATCTACAGAAAAAATCTAAGATAGGGACATTTTTAACGGTTGCTATATATAGTTCAAATGATAAACCATAAAACTGGTACTTGCAGACTTGTGCGCCCAAAGAACGGGTACCTACTTAAATGACAACTGGGATACTTTTCCAGGAGCGTAATTATGAACAGATATGAGAATAGCAAGCGTCCACCTCTTCTAAAAATCATACTGTTTATGTAGGTGCTTAAATACAGAACTAGGTGCCCCCAAAATTAGGAGTGTTTACTGAAGCCATTGTGTGTCTAAAATCCCACTAAAGTAATGGGAAATGGTGGTTATTTTGAACAGGGGAAAAACTAAGACTGATGCCACAAATTACCAAGAGAAGCTAATGAAACTGACCAAATACTGCTGGGTACATATATTTGAAATTTCTCTTATTCAGGAATCCTCAAGGTCATGGCAACTTCACCTATTTTATTTTAGTGTAGATCCTAGTGATTGTTTCACTATATAAGAGAATGGTGATAGCTAGATTTTAAGGCCAGAATAGACCACTGCAATCATTCAGCATGATTTCCCGGATAACACAAGCAAAACAATTATAGGTACAACACAGTTATAAATTACACGTTAGAAATGCCAGAAAGTAGAGGAAATGGAATGGATGGAATCAGGGCTGCATGTGGGGGTGGTGAGCCAGAGCCACGCATGGGGGGGGGGGTAGGTGCGGGGTATGAGCCAGAGCCACGGGCAGGGATGGTGAGCTGGAGCCATGCTTGTGCCGTTAGCCAGCAGAGGGGTTGAACTGGGACGGGGGGTTGAGCCAGATCCATGCTGGAAGGGTGATGAGCCAGGCGCTGGGGTGCGGAGTGAGCTGGAGCCAGGTGCAGGTAGTGAGCAGGGCTATGGGGGGTTGAAAGGGGCTGGGTGGGGGTTGAGCCAGGGCCAGGGGGGAGAGAGATTTTGAGTTGCGCTTGACTCTCACATTTCAAGAGTTTACTGTACCACACACCAAGCACGGCAGTCAACTGTAGTCATGTGTTTGGAATTGGAGCAGCATTTCCTCCTGTCACAAAACAGATTAAGCAGCATTTTTAAAACACCACTGACATCTAATGGACACTAGAGAGAACACAATCCCAAAACCTGGAGGTTTTGGTGGGTTTTTTTGTGTTCAGCTATGGGACAAAGGTGATGTGCTTTCCCTCCAGCTCTTCTCATTGCCTCTGCCACTCATCTTCTCATACAATCCTCTGAAAGTCTGAAGAAACATCTACCAGCTACACTTTCAGGCTGAGCCCACAAGAAGAGGTTAAGAGCCACTGAGCCACGGAAGAGCCAACACAGAGAGTGTAGGCATGTGAACTTGGCTATGGGGCATTTGTGCAAGGTGAGGCCACCTGGAACAATGTGTATCTAGATACCCAGTAATGACTGTTCTTTGACTATAAACCTGGGCATGAACACGTCCCCCATATAACCCCCACCAAGAACCTGAACCCCTGATGCAGAAAGGTGCAGACATGTAACAGTACAGTACTACCACTACAGAGTAGCACAGGTTGAACCTCTCTGATCCAGCACCCTTGGGACTTGACCAATGCTGAACGAGAGAATTTGCTGGACCACAAGAGGTCAATACTGTCTAGCAGCATTACCACCACTTCCACTGCTTACTGGGCTCCTAGAAGACATTTATAGGGGTAAATTACAGCTAAATAACAGCACAGAACACTGAGAGTCAGGAGTGGTGGTCACAACTGTGATAAGTGGTTGTCCAGTAAACTGAAATCATGCCACATTGTGGATGCTGCCAGATGAGAGTGTTCCAGATTACAGAGGTTCAACCTGTACTGCACGTATGTGATGCTACATAGGTAAGTCAGTCACTGTGTTCAGGATTAAGCTGACAGCCTATTTTGACTCAGTCAAGCAATGGGTCACTGAAAACCATACGGTTGCAGTGTGGTTCTATTTTGAGTACATTCAGGCTTAAGAAATGCCAGTTTCTTAGTACGAACCCCATGGCAATATGCCTGGAGGATCACTGCAGAAACATAATTTGTATTTTGTTGCAGCCACATAACAGTCAATTTTTAAAAGTACAACTTTTTTTTTTCTAAATTGTAAGTTGAATTTTTAGTTTGATCTGCAACATAAAAACCAGGTTCAGTTTTAAAATGCCTTATGGTATCATTGCTAGAGTATGCATGCAGGATTAAGGACCTGTCCACATGATCACTGTAAACTATTTTCTGGGATGCATGTGTTCAAGGACATTTGCAAGAGGGACTAGAAAGCTTTCAGCAGTAATCCTGCAAGCTGGTCAAATGCAAGTGGCAACAGGTCACACTGGCATTCAAGAAGAGTTGAAGATTAGAGAGTGATGGGAAAGTACAGGAGGCCTGAAGAGTTAGTAGTGCCCTGCTACATCTTCAGGTCCAGGGCCTTTTAAGCCTGCACTGTTTGTGGCAAGAACTGTCACTCAAGAATTGGCCTTTTTAGCCACGTACAATGCTTCAGCATAATACAGTAAGTGAACTGCTTTGGCACT
The DNA here is from genome assembly GCF_033958435.1 of Carettochelys insculpta. Taxonomy (NCBI): domain Eukaryota; kingdom Metazoa; phylum Chordata; order Testudines; family Carettochelyidae; genus Carettochelys; species Carettochelys insculpta. Next base: position 66,258,021 of record NC_134139.1, on the reverse strand, counting down.
TATTTCACATTGCCATGACACAGGTCACCCATGTTCATTGCAGGTCTGCACTTGGCCTCTTCAGATTGGACGACATATTTAAGTGGTTATTTTTCAAAGCCTTAGGCAGTGTAAGGAGGAACAGATACCTCAGGGAAAAGGTTGTGGGAAATAGCAATTCACCCAGAGATTGCTGATTAGACTCCAGGCCAGTTTGGTTGTGACTAATAGGTAAGGTTACCATCCAGTTGCTGTTCCACCTCCAGTGCTCTTGGGAAGTCTTCACACAGTACCTAGCAACCAAGCATCCAACGTTGTGCAAACCTCCATCGCAACTAGCATTACTTGGAAACTGGATTGCCAGTGTCTACAGGCAAGCCAAAGCATAGGTGCTGATTTTCACAAACGCTAGGGAGTACTCGAACCCTGGCTCTGCCCCAGGCGCTGCCCACACTCCACCAAGGCCTCATCCCCACCCCTTCCTCCCATTTCACTCCCCCGCCTTTCCACCCCATTCTGCCCCCGCCTCCACAGCACATGATGTCCTCATTCCTCTCCCTTTCTCCAGATCCTCCCAAATGCTGCAAAACAGCTGCTTGCAGCAAGCAAGAGGAACAGGGAGGGAGGAAGAAGTGCTCATCCACAGGGCCTGGCAGGTGGGAGGTGCTGGGGGTAGCGGGAGCTGCCAGTGGATGTTTTTTCCCCTTGGGTGCTCCAGTCTTGGAAGCCACAGAATGGGCAGTTCTGGGCCCAGAAACAAAAGTCTTGGAGACCAAAACATTCTCTCACATAGGTGTGACTGTTCCAGGTCAGGGTTCTTGAAGCCTATCATTACAGCATTGTGAGACAGCCTGCACTGGTGTTGCCCCTACTGTACTTGTTCTGTGGATAGAGGGATTTTTTTCCTACAGGCTTGTCAATGTGCCTTTTGCCAGCCCTAAATTCATCCTCCTCCCCTTCTCCCTCCAAAATGTGGAGATCTTCTTTAATGAGCAAAATAAAAAGGAGAGGCGGAATGCTGTTTTCTGTTTGGGATGAGATTTAGTATTCATAAAACTCAAAAACAATTTTAATGTTGGCAAGACACCAGATCATAAGGAAACATTCAAACAGTACTAGACACAATTTCTAAAAACCAAAAGCTTGTTAAACTTCCCTGGCTTTATACCTCCAAATGGCTTTGATCATTTCCCTGAAGTTCTCACCAAAAAAACAACTTCAAATAAAACAAAATGATCATCTGGTCTGAGACTTAGGAACTGAAATTTTCAAGACAAAAGGGTTTAGTGCCTGATCTTCTTTTCCTTCTTTAAGAAAGCTGAGTGAAACTGAGAAGGAAAATGTAAAATTATTGGATGACCTTAACTATAAGGTCATAACAAACAACACACGACACCTTGGCAAACATGTATTTAATTCTGTAGCGCTGAAAAAGTTGGTATGCTTTTTAAGTGTGTCATAGACCTACAGTATTCTGCATACTCCAAATATATCAACAGTAAATTTGGCCCTCAGAGACACCATCCCACGGTCAAGAGAAAATGCTGAGGGGTGAGGGGAGTTATAACTGAAATCAATTTTATTTTAAAGGTTTACTGTCAAAGTGGCTTTCTACCCATTTTGTTGAAAAACTGTATAATTTTCCATCCACCTAGCTGCATCACGTCTGTGAAATATAATTGACATTTAAATGACAGTAGTTGGGAATGGGTTTGAGGCCATATTTATTCAACATTTTTAAAAATCTTTTTGAAAAAGCCCATTAAATATATTTCTGTAGAGTCAAACAACAAAGAGAAGAAAGGGCAGTACCATGTGTTCAATCATTTTCTCTTGCTTGAAGTAGCAAAGAGTGTAAGAACATAAGAACGGCCATACTGGGTCAGACCAAAGGTCCATCTAGCCCTGTATCCTGTCTGCCGACAGTAGCCAATGCCTGGTGCCCCAGAGGAGGTGAACCCAAGACAATTATCAAGCGATTTGTCTCCTGCCATCCATCTCCCGCCTTCAACAAAAGGCTAGGCACCATACCTTACCCCTTGCTAATAGCCATCTGTGGACCTAACCTCCAAATATTTATCGAGCTCTTTTTTAAACTCTGTTAGAGTCCTGGCCTCCACAGCATCCTCTGGTAAGGAGTTCCACAGGTTGACTGTGTGCTGCGTGAAGAAAAACTTTCTTTTATTAGTTTTGAACCTGCTACCCATTAATTTCATTTGGTGTCCTCTAGTTCTTATATTATGGGAACAAGTAAGTAACTTTTCTGTATTCACTTTCTCCACACCATTCATGATTTTATATACCTCTATCATATCGCCCCTCAGTCTCCTCTTTTCTAGACTGAAAAGTCCCAGTCTCTCTAGCCTCTCCTCATGCGGGACCCGTTCCAAATCCTTAATCATTTTAGTTGCCCTTTTCTGAACCTTTTCTAACGCCAATATATCTTTTTTGAGGTGAAGAGACCACATCTGCACACAGTACTCAAGATGTGGGTGTACCATAGTTTTATATAGGGGAAGTAAGATATTCTTTGTCTTCTTTTCTATCCCTTTTTTAATTATTTCTAACGTCCTACTTGCTTTACTGACTGCCGCTGCACACTGCGTGGATGTTTTCAGAGAATTATCCACTATAATTCCAAGATCCCTTTCCTGATCTGTTGTAGCTAAATTTGCCCCCATCATATTGTATGTATAACTGGGGTTATTTTTCCCAATGTGCATTACCTTACACTTACCCACATTAAATTTCATTTGCCATTTTGCTGCCCAATCACTCAGTTTGCTGAGATCTTTTTGAAGTTCTTCACAGTCTGCTTTGGTTTTGACTATCCTGAACAGTTTGGTGTCATCTGCAAACTTTGCCATCTCACTGCTTACCCCTTTCTCTAGATTATTGACGAATAAGTTGAACAAGATTCATCCCAGGACTGACCCTTGGGGAACACCACTAGTTACCCCTTTCCATTGTGAAAATTTACCATTTATTCCTACCCTTTGTTTCCTGTCTTTTAACCAGTTCCCAATCCATGAAAGGATCTTTCCTCCTATCCCATGACAACCTAATTTACATAAGAGCCTTTGGTGAAGGACCGTGTCAAAGGCTTTCTGGAAATCTAAGTATACTATGTCTACTGGATCCCCCTGTCCACATGCTTGTTAACCCCTTCAGAGAACTCTAATAGATTAGTAAGACACAAGTTCCCTTTACAGAAACTATGTTGACTTTTGCTCCACAAATCATGTTCCTTTACGTGTCTGACAATTTTATTCTTTACTATTGTTTCTACTAATTTGCCCGGTACTGACATTAGATTTACCAGTCTATAATTGCTAGGGTCTCCTTTAGAGCCCTTTTTAAATATTGGTGTTATATTAGCTGTCTTCCAATCATTGGGTACCGAAGCTGATTTAAAGGATAGGTTACACACCACCGTTAATAGTTCCACAATTTCACATTTGAGTTCTCTCAGAACCCTTGGGTGAATTCCATCCGGTCCCAGAGACTTGTGATTGTTTAGCCCATCAATTAGTTCTAAAACCTCCTCTAATGATACTTCAGTCTGGGACAGTTCCTCAGATTTGTCACCCATAAAGGGCGGCTCAGATTTGGGAATCTCTCTAACATCCTCAGCCGTGAAGACTGAAGCAAAGAAATCATTTAGTTTTTCCACAATGGCATTCTCTTCCTTGACTGCTCCTTTTATGTCTCTACTGTCCAGGGGCCCCACTGCTTTTTGAGCAGGCTTCCTGCTTCTAATGTACTTAAAAAACAGTTTACTATTGTTTTTTGAATTTATGGCTAACTGTTCCTCATAATCTTTTTTGGCTTTTCTTATTATATTTTTACTTTTAATTTGGCAGTGTTTATGTTCCTTTCTATTTTGATCACTAGGATTTGACTTCCACTTTTTAAAAGATGCCTTTTTATCTCTCACTGCCTCTTTTACATGGTTGTTAAGCCATGGTGGCTCTTTTTTAGGTCTCTTACTGTGTTTTTTAATTTGGGGTATACATTTAAGTTGGGCCTCTAATATGGTATCTTTGAAAAGTTTCCATGAAGCTTGCAGGGATTTTATTCTAGTTACTCTACCTTTTAATTTCTGCTTAACTAACTTCCTCATTTTTGTGTAATTCCCCTTTTTGAAATTAAGTACCAGAGTGTTGGACTGTTGCAGTGTTCTTCTCCACACAGGAATATTAAATGTTATTATGTTATGGTCACTATTTCCAAGCGGTCCTGTAATAGTTACCTCTTGGACCAGATCCTGTGTTCCACTCAGTACTAAATCAAGAATTGCCTCTCCCCTGGTGGGTTCCTGTACCAGCTCCTCCAAGAAGCAGTCATTTAAGGTATCAAGAAATTTTCCCTCTGAATCCCTTCCTGAGGTGACATGTACCCAGTCAATACGGGGATAACTGAAATCCTCCATTATTAGTGAGTTTTTTATTTTGATAGCCTCTCTAATCTCCCTTAGCATTTCAGCATCACTATCACTGTCCTGGTCAGGTGGTCGATAATATATCCCTAGTGCTATATTCCCATGAGAGGAAGGAATTGCTATCCATAGTGATTCTATGGAACATTTTGATTCATTTAGGATTTTTATTTCATTTGGTTCTACATTATCTTTCACATAGAGTACCACTCCACCACACACTCGACCCATTCTGTCCTTCCGATATATTTTATATCCCGGTATGATCGTGTCCCACAGATTGTCCTTATTGCACCAGGTTTCCGTGATGCCTATTATGTTCATCTCCTCCTTTGATATGAGGTACTCTAATGCACCCATCTTATTAGACAGACTTCTAGCATTTGTAACAGAGAGTAAGCCGTGCTAAAGCACTTTAAAAAACTACCACTATTCATATGCCTGCCCTTCCCTAACGTATTGGATTCTTTTACATGCGATTTTTTCTCATCTGATCTGGCCCATACTCTATCATCTCCCTTCTTCTCTTTCTGACTGAATTCTAGAGAATCTCTATCAATGGAGTCTTGCCTAAGAGAAATCTCCGTCCGATCCACGTGCTTCTCCACACCAATCGGCTTTCCCCTCTCTTAGTTTAAACACTGCTCTACGACCTTTTTAATGTTTAATGCCAGCAGCCTGGATCCACCTTGGTTTAGGTGGACCCCATCCTTCCTGTATAGGCTCCCCCTACCCCAAAAGTGTCCCCAGTTCCTAATAAATCTAAACCCTTCTTCCCTACACCATTGTCTCATCCATGCATTGAGACTCTGAAGTTCTGCCTGCCTACCTGGCCCTGCGCAGGGAACTGGAAGCATTTCTGAGAATGCCACCATAGAGGTCCTGGATTTCAGTCTCCTTCCTAGCAAACTAAATTTGGCCTCCAGAACATCTCTCCTACCCTCCCCTACGTCATTGGTACCTACTTGTACCACAACCACCAGCTCCTCCCCACTACTGCATATAAGTCTGTCTAGACGCCTTAAAAGATCCACAACCTTCACACCAGGCAGGCAAGTCACCATACGGTTCTCCCGGTCATCACAAACCCAATTGTCTGTATTTCTAATAATCGAATCACCCACTACTAACACCTGCCTCTTCCTAACAACTGGTGTTCCCTCCTCCAGAGAGGTATCCTTGGCGTAGCCTTTGTTCTACCATGACACTCCAGAAGTAAGAATTCTTTGACATCACTGCTACAAGCAGAAGGCCTCTGGAACATGAAGCTCACCCACATGTACGGAAATAAGTAACAGTTTATTTCATATCATGCTTTTCTAATTTATTTAATATGCATCATATTGCAGCAATAGGGAAGCAGCTGAGAACACACTGTCTAAAGACCTTACCTCTTTCAATGCAGCCAGAGCCATGACAGAGCAGCACTACAGCAGTCAACAGATGGTGCCAACCACCCCAAGAATTCTTCTTTCAAGTCTCATTTTTCCAGCCTCTCCCTCAAACTACACCCAGCTTCAGTTTTGCTTTATTGATCTTGAAGCTGGTTTGCCCCCCACTTTTAAAAATAAGATCAAAATTAAAAGTACATTTGAAACTGAGATGTTCATTTATCCATACTACAAATATATTCAATTTTATTAATGTATAAGTAATATTTGCCCTGTGTGATGCTCAGAAAGGTGCTCAATATTTGCACTGTGGGATGCTCAAAAGGGTAGTGGGGTTGAGGGTTGGGGGTAATGGGGTTACACCATTATGAAACTACTGCAAAACCATGCGATATTACTAACACAAAGGAATGTACCTCAGTGCAAAGGGTTGGGTTCCGCACTCCAAAATGGCCAATATTTTCTCTAGCACAGTCATGAGCTATAACTTTCTGGTGAGAGCTTACAGCATAAAGCTTCCTACTTAAGACATTTTCACTCACAGAATTATTCAAGGGGGGCAACATAATACTGTAAATAATAGCAAGCAAAAAAATTCCATTTGACTGCAGTCAGGCAATCCATATCCAGGAAAGAGAATGGCATATAAGAACATATAAGAACACACAGTCTGAGTAGCAAGGGGGTTCACAGACTTCCCAGATGACAGTACCTTTTTTCAGGAGTCCGATATGTCTTATGTTTCACCTCACTCCAAAGCTGCTTGCTTACAAAATCAGACAAATATACGAAGGTGTCACAGCCCCATTGTTGATGAAAAACTGCTTTGTCTTTTTTATTACCATGCAATTATAAATTGATGGGAACATAAATACTGCTCTTACACTTCAGTTTATAGCATATATAGCATCATAAACTAGTCGTTCCCTACATTATAGTTTGTAGTGACTTCACTTGTGCTTTTAAACAAAGACAATATTGAGATGAGTTGATGCATTCCCCTGCAAGACCTCTTTGTACCCTTGGGGTATGCATACCACTAACTGAGAGCCACTGGCCTACTGGACTCCTAAGAGAAGAGAATCATGGTGACGTAACTAAGAAAACCATTACAAAAAAATCACAGAATTCCTTCTTCTGCACAAGAAATTACAATTACCTTCAGAAGCAAAGGTGTTATTAGGGTCAGAGTGTGACTGAGATGTATTAAAATAACAGGGGAGACAAAAATGATTTAAAAAAAAACATGTTCATAATCTAGTTGCTTTACTGAGATGAGGCCTGAATTAGAATGCACAAATCCAGGGTAATGTTTTTTATGGAAGACCCCTGCTTTGGGAGGTTTGCTGCTATATTAGAATGAGTTAAAAATTAAGGCCTGATTTTTATCACTCATGTAAGGGAGAAAATACACAGCTACTGGGATGGAGAAAATATATAATTATTTCCACTGAAATTCAACATTTAGTGAAGCCAGTTATGATGAAAATAACATTGACAATAACTTGGGAAAATGTTAAACCATATTCCTAATCAAGTTGCTTTCATGCTGTTTTGAGAATGAAGAACAGTGGGGTAAGGAGTGTCTTCTTTATTGTTTGCTGTTTGCATCACCATAGTGGTGAAGACTCTAATCATTGACCAGGAGCTCACTGTGCTAAACACACACAGAACAACAGGATGGTCCCAAAATGCAATGTCCTTCCGATCAAAGCTAAACTAGCTAGCAAGTATGGAGTACGAACGCCTACCATTAAAGGAAAAATGGCCACAGTTTTCCATTGATTCCAGTAAAGCCAAATTGCCCTCACACACGATGGTGATCTGCTATGTTGTGATGCGTCTAAGAAGTCCAGGGAGGAGAAGGTGGATGAAAGCAGTTTGTCATCTCTTCTAAGGGCATCCTATTGTCCCAGTCAAGAATAATGAGGGATGATGGCCACTCTGAGCAGACCAGCTTAACTCATGCGTAAGACCACGATTTATCACTGATATTGTTAGTAAAAGTCATGTACAGATCATGGACAATAAAAATTCACAGAAGCCGTGATCAGCTCCTTACTAAAGGGGGAGGCGGGTTCAGCACCCACATCTGCTGGGCTCTGGGGTCCCCCCTACATTGTAGCTGAGCAGCTCCAGGGCGTTCCTCAGCACCTGAGAGCTCTGGGGTGCCCCTGCCCACAGGAGTTGAACTGCTGTGGGATCCCTTCACTCCTCACCATTCCTGGGAGCTGCAGGGGGTTCCCTACCCCACCTGAGCAACAGGGCTAAGCATCTGCAGGGTCCTCCCACCAGGACACAGGCTGGAAGCTGGAGCAGGGAGGAACTGGCTACAAGCTCTAGTCCCAGGCAGAAAACATCACAAAGGTCAATGGAAGTTACAGAATCTGAATTCCCTGACATGTCTGGCATATTTTTAGCCTTATTTATAAATGAGAAAAAATGTCTTGAGCTCTGGCATCACTTTCATTACAAATTAAACACTGGATTGATTAGCTGCCAGTGACTATTGTAATTTGAGCTGCTGCATTCCTACTGCATTACTAATTTGAGCATCAGCATCATCTGAGCAGTCAAGTTTCTACTCACCCACCTGAAGGTATGTCTATACTCCCAGACCAGATACATGGACGTATGCTAGTAGGGCTCAAAGTAGCACGCTAAAGCCAGTGGTCTAACTGTTGCAGCTCAGCCTTTGAAGCTCACATACCACTCGAGGCTTGTGAGCCTGAACTGCAGTGTTCACGCTGTTATTTTGGGGTGCTAGCACATGTTGGTCTCCCCTAGCTGGGAGGTTTGCTCCCAGCTGCAATGTGGTCATATCCTGACAGGATAGCTAACTCAAGTTTAGAGCACCATGTAAGTGAATAAGAGGAAGGCCTGGCAGTGCAGGGGTTAAACAGAGTCTTTTTGTGCAATTAGCCTCACCCCGTTTCACCTGCCACCAATGTCAGGCCTGGAGGCAGGATACAGGGAGAGAAGCTAGCTCAGTTTAGGGCTGACCAGACAAGACGCCGGAGCTGGCTCTGATGCTCACGGGGCCTGAGCCAGAGCTGCCACTGTCTCGGCCACTAGAGGATGCAGCCTCCAAACCCTCCCCCAGGCTAAAAGGGGGAGAATCCTAGAGAACCTTTCTCCGAAGGAGGGGAAACTAGACTCTTGGGGCCATGCCACAAACTAACATGATAGCCGCTTGGGTGTGGGCTGAAGGCCTAAACCTCGGGCCCCTAGGCACCACAGAGGCCTAGCCACTGAATCACCCTGCCACTAGTGGGAACCGCTTACAGACCACTTAACTCAAGCGAGACAGATTTCTGGGGTGGATGGGAGGCCAATTAGTGGTAACACTCAAGTTAAAATCTGAGCTAACTGCTGTGAAGAGACACCTTTGGTTTCATACTAGGGTATCACCTGAATAACAACTCAATGGAAAGGTGTGTTGAACATGTGTCATGTGCAGAAGAGCACGAGAGCTATGTTTCTGTATTTCTTTCTCCCGGAAGGAACAAGTATAATGCATTGAAAATATATATCAGATTCTCAATGAGCATAAGCTGGGAACAAAATCATTACCAAACTAGTGTAGGTTCAAGTCAATTTTTACAAGCTTCTTTCTAGGTTCTATTCAAGCCATCTATTCATCCAAAAAGACTGCTGATGTTGCAAGCTAGAATTGCTATTTAGGTCTGCAGCATAGTCACCCATGCCTGCCAACACTTCTCAATCTATGACAGTACTTCACATCTTGACTTCTTAGTTGGGAAGTCTGCCACTCGAAGACAACTAGTGTGTCCAGTGGCCTGACAAAAAAATTCCCTTTATTTCATCTGGATTCTTCTACACAGCTCTCTGTACCCTATTCACACTCTATTACACAGGACAATACCCCTCTATCCTGTCGCTTACTGTGCAGAGGAAGAGCCCAGTCCTTGCGCGTGTGTGGACCCACTCATTATAAGGCTCCTTAGAAGCTCCACAAAAGTCCCTTTGATATGTAGTGGCTCTTACCCTGATCTACAGCAAGACAATGGTGTAACTGAAAAGCACAGAGGACCCTTCACCGTCACCGCATCTAGACATGAAAAGGAAGACTATTCATGGTTCCCAAGCTGAGAATGCATTCGAAAAGCAGGGCACAATTTCTCATTTGTTCACTATCTACCTCCTAATTTTTGCTTCAGTCCAACTGCAAAACCTAAATGTAGTGCCTTGCATGTTGAATAGTAACAGAGAGGGCACCGTGCTAGTCTATATACTATCAAAACAAAAAAGTAGTCCAGTAGCACTTTAAAGACTAACAAAATACTTTATTAGGTGAGCTTTCATAATCTAATTCTTGATTCCACACACACCCGCCCCCGTCCCTCTGCTCTCGGATTTGCTCATCTTGGTAATTTTTTTCTGATTTGTCAACTTTGATTACTGTTTTTGGTTCTCTGTGCCTTTGATATCGAGTCTGGTCTGGTCTGGCTATGGTCTGAAGAAGTGGGTCTGTCCCATGAAAGCTCACCTAATAAATTATTTTGTTAGTCTTTAAAGTGCTACTATACTGCTTTTTTGTTTTGCAAAACCTAAGTTACACATCTCATATAGCTGGAAGGAACCTCAGGAGGTCATCAAGTCTAGTCCCCTGATTTCTTGGCAGGACCAAGTGCCAACCCCCACCCCACTGTTTTTTTTAAAGGTCTATTTGCCCCAGATCCCTAAATGGCCCCTCAAGGATTCAACTCACAGCCCTGGGGTTTAGCGGGCCAATACTCAAACCACCCAGAGCACTGGCCACCACTGCTGCCAAAATAACAGCAACAGCAGCAGCGACAGCTGGAGCTCCAGCCCCCTTTGAAACATCAGGCCTGGGGGCAACTGCCCCTTCTCTCCACCTTCCCTCCTCCTGGCAGGCCTGTACACACACAAACAAAAGGGAAATCTTTGGGGAAAAAAAGCATAGCTGACTCAAGGAGCAAAACCAGCTGCAAATATGCAGAAGCAGACCACAAAAGATCACAAAGCACTAGGAGTGCTAGAGAAGCAAACCTTTGGAAGATGTCACCTTGCTACACCTATCCACCAAAACAACAACAAAACATCACAAATTGAACTACTTAAATTACTAGTCTGGCATATAAATTTCAGAGACTAGAATCAGAAATTGACTGTCATAAACTTACAGATGTTGTTCAAGCTGCAAAAGAAATGGAAGAAAGGACCACCATGACTTAAGAGGATTGAGTTGTCTAATCAGCTGACCAGGAACCATATGAATTCAAAGAAAAATGCTCAAGAAGAAAACAGGGGACCTGAAATAAAATAAAATAGAATGCAGTGAATTTTTGAGGCATTTGAACACACGAAAGGGCCCACCTTAGTGCTAGCACCATGAGAAACAACAAATTATGTTCAATAATTAAAAAATTCCAAAACTTTAGGGAACAGCAAGAAGTATTACATGCCTCTAGAGAAACTGGGAGTTCAAGGGAAAAGGGGGAAGAAAGCTGATAATGGACTTTTGATTTACCATTCATTCCTTGGCCAATATTCAGCTAAGATATGCAGGATTCACACAAGTGAAGAAAGTGCTATATACTGAACATCAGTTTTATTTTAGGATATTCTACTATTCTACAGGCTCTTGTATCAAGTTAGAACACAAGAGAATCAGAGGAGATGCTGAGAAATTTCTCAAAGACCACAGGCAGAATAATTCTTCTAAATGCCAGAAAGACTCCAGGATGCACGTCTCACACTTTCAATTACACAACCAATTTTGCTGTCTTCCAGAAATGTGTAAAAATTTTCTAAATGAACAAAAACTTGCTTTGGGTGGAATTCAGCAAATAGTTTCAACTGAGTTAAAAATGAAAACAACAATTTCATAAATATCAAAATGGTCTGCTTTGATGTTTACAAGCAAAATGTTTTGACTTGCTTGGAAACAAAATGTTTTGACTTTTTGTTTCAAAACAATGTTTTATTTTGAAATTTAGTTAGATTAAAAAAAAAGATTAAAAAGTATCCCAAACCTAACAGAAATACTTAAAAAAACATTAAAATCAAATAAACATTTACTTCTACCTGACTGAAACATTTTCTTCTTATGTTCCAGTGAAAAGAATCAAACTATTTCCTTTAGGCTGGAAACAAACAGGTTGGCTTTTTTTTTTTTTTTGGCTTGGTCACTAAACTAAAAAAAAAATAATTAATTTTTCAATCAACTGTACTATTTCCTCTGCCTCTTTGGCTCATTCCCTTTACTGGTGTGGTGAGTCTTTCACACAGAACTGGAGGAGTGGGGGGGGGGGACCTTTGAAAAGTAGGACATGCGATTATAAACCTAGAACAACTATGCACAGGTGCAGTATCCCAAACCACATTTTTTAATGACTAGATTGACAATGCCCCATCAAATACATAAAATTAAATGTTATGTAATGTACAGGACATACTTACCAGCAATGGGCTGACACAGAGGAGGAAAACCGCACTTACCTACAAAGAAAGGAAAAAAAAGTTAAGCACATGTTGCATTACATAAAACACAGTGAGTAAATGTAGTTTATGCCATTTGATTACACATACTTATCTTTAAAACACATGTGGCAGGAAAACTAACTCATGCTCAGAATGGCTTGTAAGGGTGGAGCAACCCCGTACTTAACACAAAAAGAACATGATCAATTACAAAGCCCTGTCTTGAGTACCATGATAAAATGTACAGAACCTTCAATGTCCCATGGGAAACCCTTATAGACATGAATTACTACTACTATTTCTTCCTTGTACTCCGCATGGAGCATAGGTCATCTACAAGTCTCCTCCACTTAACTCTGTCTTGGGACAAAACTTCTAGCTGACTCCAGGAGTCCCCCAGTTACTGTCCTTCAATCTCAGTAGACCTTCTCCACATTGTCCAAGGTCTTCCTCTTTTGTATTTTCCTTGAGGATTCCATGTGAGAGCTTAATGGACTATGCTGGAAGATAGTTTTCCAAGAGTGTGGCAAAGCCATCCCTATTTTCTCCTCTTGATTTTCAATGTCGATTGGTTCTTGTCCTTCTCTGTTCCAAAGCTCCTAATTTGTGACAAAGTCTGGCCATTTGATGTGAAGGATGGCATCTGTTTATGAATGTCTGTAGCTTGCGATTTGAAGATGTTTCAGTATGCCAGGTCTCACACTGGTACAAGAGTACACTCTTCACATTTGTGTTGAAGAACCGCAGTTTCGTCTTCGCAGATATTATTTGTGAACTCCATATGGGATGGGATGGAGAGTCTTGAATGCAGCTGTTGCTTTTGCTTTCCCTATCCCAGCAATCATATACTTACCTGTTCCTGCATCTCTGTCCATAATATTCCCCAGGTAAGTGAATTGCTACACATCTTCCAGGTCATCCCCTCCCAGTGTAATGGTGTTGTTGGACTGGCTGATCCTCATTGTGTTGGTCTTTCCCTTGTTAATGCTCAGTCCAGTCATTAAGGCAGTTTTGTCTAGTGTTACAACCTTTTCTTCCATGTTTTCATATCAGTGTGAAAGAAGGGTGACATCATCAGCAAAATCAATGTCTTCTAGATGTTTGAAAAGTGCCCACTGAATGCCTTGTTGATGGCCATCTGTTGTCCTGTTCATAATCCAGTCTATTTTGATCAAAAACAGGAAAGATGACAATAAGCATCCTTGTCACACTACCGACAGCACGCCAAAGGATTCTGTCAAGACACCATTGTGACATCTTGGCATGTTGAGGGTTCGCACATTGAATGAATCAAGTTAGTAATTTTGGATGGGATGACATGGTGTTACAGCAGTTTCCACAAAGTGTCTCTATCAACTCTGTTGAAGGCTTTTTCAAAGTCTATGAAGATTATGCACAGCAGGGAGGAGTTCCACTAAAGTGACAGTTCTGTGATCATTCTGAGAGTTGATATTTGGCCAGTACAAGATCTTTTGCTTTGCAAGTCAGCCTGTTCGTCCCTGAGCTGTCTACCAATCACTGTCTTCATTCTCTCCAAGAGAATCCTACTGAACACTTTTCCTGCAATAGATAGGAACATGATGCCCCTCCAGTTCTTTTATTCCTTTAAGTTGCCTGTATTTGGAAGCATGATAAGGTAGCCATGTTTCCATCTCGTGGGATCTCTTCAATGTCCCAAATTTTCCCAAATGGATTATATATCATGTTGACTGATGTCTCACTACCTGCCGTGATTGCCTCTACGTGGATGTTGTCTGGACCAAGTGCCTTTCTACTTTTCAGGTGGGCAATGGCTTTTCTGATTTCCTCTTTTGTAGGTCTGCTGCTGCTAATTTGCAGAGGTATATTTGCAGGTGCTTACTCGGGAGTTTCCATGTGGACAGGGCAGTTCATTAGCTCTTCAAAGCATTCCTTCCAACAACTGAGCTGCTCACTTGGGTTCCTTAGCACGTGTCCCTCCTTAACATTTCCTGATTGATCCACTGTACGCTGTGACCCAGCTAACTTCCATGTGATGTTATACAGCTCTTTCAAGTTTCTCTCTCCTGCAGCTTGCTCAGCTTGTTGTGCAAGGTTTTCCAACAAGTTATTCTTATCCCCTTTTAAACTTCTTTGTTGGCTTCTGAAGACAATCTTTGAGCTTCCACCTTGACTGCTCTTGTTTTGCGGTTGTTGACTGCTGCTTTCCTGTCCTTTCATTCCTTCACTTTTCTCAAGAGTTTCTGCTGTGATCCATTCTTTGTGACACCATGTCCTCTTTCATTGAATCACAGAATTCTAGGGCTGGAAGGGACCTCAGGTGGTCATCTAGTCCAGTCCCCTGCCAAAAGTAGAAGCAACCCCAACTAAATCATCCCAGCCAGGACCATGTCAAGCTGGGACTTAAAAACTTCTAGGCAAGGAGATTCCACCACCTCTCTCAGTAATGCATTCCAGTGCTTCACCACCCTCTTAGTGAAAAAGTTTTTCCTAATATCCAGCCTACCCCTCTCTCTCTGTAACTTCAAACCTTTGCTCCTTGTTCTGCCATCTGTCACCACGGTGAGCAGTCTCTCTCAATCCTCTTTAGAGACCCCTTTCAGGAAGTTGAAGGCTGCTATCAAATTGCTCCACAGTCTTCTCTTCTGCAAACTAAATAATCCCAAATCTCTCAGCCTCTCCTCATAGGTCATGTGCTTCAGCCACTTAATCATTTTTTTTTGCCTTCTGTTGAACCCTCTCCAATGCATCCACATCCTTTCTATAATGGGGGGGCAGGGCTGAACTGGATGCAATACTCAAGATGTGGCCTCACCAGTGCTGAGTAGAGGGGAATAATAACTTCTCTAGATCTGCTGGAAATGTTTCTCTTAATGCAGCCCAATATGCTGTTAGCCTTCTTGGCTACTAGGGCACACTGTTGACTCATATCCAGCCTTTCTTCTACTGTAATCCCCAGGTCCTTTTCTGCTGCAATGTTCCCAATATTTTATCATGTCTCTTTCCAGGCTGGTTTGGTGTGTTCCCAAATTTGTTCCAAGGTAGCATCTTTTTGCGAGAAGTGCGTATCTGTTGGACTGCCCCACTTGGACACCAGCTCTTGTCTCTAAATCCTTCAGCTGCTCCATGTTGAATCTCAGTCCTGGCTTGGTCACTTTTGTCGTGTACCTTTTGAGCTTGAACTTGTGACCAAATGGTGGTCTGAACCTACATCTGCTCTTCTTCTAGCATGGGCATCCTGCATCGATCATCTGAAAGAACTGCTGTTACAGAAGTGACCAATCTCATTTTCTGACTGGTGGTCTGGTCAAACCCCATGGAGCGTATGTATCCTTTTGGGTGGAAAAACATTGCCACCTATCACCAATCTGTTGAAGGAACAAAAGTCACTGAAGTGCTCTCCATTTGCATTCATGATGCCTAGGCCTTCTTTTCCCACGGTCTGTTCTCTGATTCTATTTACTCTTCAAATTTTCACACTGAAGTTGCACATCAAAATCAACATATCCTTCTTTGCTTTCTGGTTCACCGCACTTTGTAGTTTCTCATAGAAGTCTGCTCTACATTCCTCAGGTGCTTTGTTGGTTGGTGAGTAACACTGCACATTTAGTACCTTTTTCACTCTGGTGTGGAATCTGGCTGTGATGATGCGTGATGATACTGCTGTCCACTCCATTAAAGCAGCAGACGCCTCTCTTGATAGAAGCCTTCTATGTGTGGTGCATCCTCTTCTTCATGTCCTGAGGAGATGAGGGTTTTACCTGTACCAGGTGTAACTACTCAGATTGTGTCCATCTTGTCTCAGACAAGTCCCAACTGAAAGCTTGTACTGTTTCATCACTGCTTCAATCTGTGCTGTCTTCCCCACTTGATACAAGGTCCAAACATTCCATGTACCAAACTGGGTGGTTTGTCCTGGGTGAGAGAAGAGTCATCTGTGGGGCGGCTTCCTTTCGGCTTTCCCTGCTGTGCTTCTTACACAATCCAAGCAGATTATCAACTCCTTCCAAGACTTGTGTATCTGGTAGGTTTCTTTGTAGATGTGTCTGTAACTTTTGCTTTTTATTGATAGGGTTGTTAACCCTAAGCCAACCCCTTTTACCTCAGGGAGAAGTGAACCAAATTTGTCTGGTCTCTACCCTTTGACCTATCCAGTTTGGGTGGACCCTTCCATGAGACACACAAGCCACCTCACCATGACAAGGAATGGACCATGAGGTGGTGCTGAATTATGAAGATATGAATTATGTTGCCCCAAAAGAAGGGCCCTCCAAACCCAACAGCAGGATGGAGAGTTCAGGATTAAACTCCAGGTTGGGTTTATGCCTAAGTTTCTCAATTCCCTTCAAGAACATATCCCCACACCAACATAACTGAGCAAATATTAGGTTTCTTCCCTGCACTTGAGGTTTTGAGGTCCGCTGCTGAACACTGGTACATTTAGAACCTTAAAGAACTGAGGCCCCTTTCAGAAATTAGGCTGAGTGGCAAACCCAGAATACCAGGACTGCAAGCCCTGGAGTCACAAGAGCTGTCCTCTTCAGATTGTATGCTTTGGCACATGAAGACTGATCAACTACATGAAGGAAATGGTGAAAGAATTTTATTTTCTTCTGCACCCAAAACACTTGTAAACAAACTTTGAGACCCCCAAAGAGGATTTCTTTGCTCAACTTAGCTTTCTTGGCCTGTGAGTTTAAATCTTGCTTGGCAGACACTAGTCCTCCCTTGGGTAACTTTGTTCTTGTAATTATAGAGGGGTACCTGCATTCTGATTGACAAAATGAAACCAGAAAGAGGGATAAAAGCTAGAACTTGTTAATAGCACTCACCAATTTAAATGATTTGCCCCAGCAGCTTTCTAATACACAGGAAGAGATTTTTGGTAACAAAACTTAAACAAAAAAGATGATCATTTCCTGAACTTGAGTCTATCTAGGAAATAGCAACGAAGGGTCCTGTGGCACCTTGTAGACTAACAGGCTGATGAAGTGAGTCTCTGCTCACGAAAGCTCATGCTCAAAACTTTTCTGTTAGTCTATAAGGTGCCACAGGACCCTTCGTTGCTGTTACAGATCCAGACTAACACGGCTACCCCTCCGATACGATCTAGGAAATGTCACCTTTCACACAGCTCCCAGGGCCACTTCCTCCAAAGCACAAATGCTCAATCCTACAGAACAAACTAAAATACCCAGCAACTTCACTCGGTAGATGTGTGAAAAAGGGAGGATTTTCATGCCAGCCGACCTCACTACCCACTGACAAGCCCCAAGAACAGATTATGTTTTACTGTCAAGAATCTGCATCAGCCAGACTTTGCCCTTAAAACTCAAGGAATCTTGTAAGAAGGAAGCAGGCAGTCATGTATTTAGTACTGACCTCTCTAATAACTTTGCAGAGGTGGATACTAATTACTGTGTGCTAGACATTTCCCTGCATAAACAAAACTTGATCCTTCCCTTGAGAGCATACAGACTGAGTTCAGACATGATGCAATGAAAGAGTAACAAAACATTAAGCAGGGGATTCAGAGAGGAAAACGAGTGACCGATACAATTAAGGGGTTGTCTACTGAAAGCTAGTGCATGGCAGAGTGAAGCAAAAATACGTATTTTTTCCATTAAAAATGCGTGCCTTTGTTGACTCATCTTTTGTAAGCACTGGAGTGGAAATGGCTCTCAAACAGAGATTTGAAAGAGCAGAGGCCATATACACAGCACCCTGATCCTGCAAACACACCCACAGGTTTCCTGTTGGGCACTGTGAGCGGCAGTCTCCGTCAATGTGTAAAGTGAAGCACATGCGTAAGTCCTTGCAGGACTAGGGCCCAGTTCAGAGCAAAGTTCCAGGCTGCGTGGACAAATAGCCCAGAGACAGTTGTGGAAGAAACAAACAATTGGAGAATCAATAGTTCTCAATTATCTCTCCTTTAAATGCTTAATTACAGATAAAGAACAAAAATATTTTAGCCTAAACAGTGTCTTGTCTTCCATATTATGGAAGATAATTCTGAGGGTGGACAGCTGTATATATTTTTCTTTATACCACAAACATAATAAACATGAAGAAAGCACACAGACATGGTGGTGTTCAGTTAACCATGTTCACTGAAAATATACCACAAACAAGGCCTCACTACTTATACACACTGATACTGCAGCTGGATACTGGCAGTTTCCAAAACAGAAAACCCACACTGAATGACCCCACAGAGGGATGACAAATTATTTAAAGAGTTATGACCCTATTGTTGCATATTATACAGACAGTCTCTTTTCCTCCCATTGGATAGTGTAAAAATCCAATTCCTAGAAATGCGGTACTGGAAGGGACCTTGAGAAGTCAAGTCCAACTCCTCGTGCTGAGGTAGAACCCAGTATACTTAGATCATCTCTGACAGATGTTTGTTTCACCAGTTCTCCAAATAACAAAAACTTTGGCAATCCTAATTCAACAATGTTAAAATTGCTTAGCCTTAAGATGCAATAATGTTTCAGAAGCCAAGTTATAGCAATTGTTTTGTGAAGGATAACTAACATGAGCCTTATAAAAGGCCTGGGATAATACAATTAATAGAATATTAAATGGCTAATTAAACAACTGCACAGATAGAGCACATACTAGTATAAAAGAAAGAAAAGCAAATCTGCAAAACACTAAAGTTCATACATCTCCTCTTTTGATAAACTAACCTTGGAACAAACTACACAGAAAAATCAACATCTTATTGGGTTTAAATTACCTAAGCTTCAGGGAAGCTCAAGAGGAAACAACTGAATGAAAATATTACCATAAAGGCGATTAAATGAGCAATATATTCTCTAAAAGTAAGAAAATCACTCAACCCTGTCAGCTTTACAACTGATTACTGCAAAATGTTCACAGGTCAGCTCAGCCTGACACTTATTAGATAACATTTCATTGCAGCTTAAAATCAAAACCAGTCTCTGAAGTGAAACCCAAATAATACCGGGAAAGACTCCACAGGTGTGTTCTTCATATTAGTCAATTTTGTTAGTCAGTTGAAGTGCAAAACTAGAACCATAAGGTTAGGCTAGGTTCTCTCTAGATTTGTGGCTACAAACCAAACAAGCTTTATTACATATACAAAGCCTCCAGTGACATATGGAGTTTATTTAATGTCATACTCTATTCACATTATGACATGCTATACCATAATTAGCGTGGATGCCAAAAGAGGTTTTTACTATGGTTATGGCCTGGGAACTCTCTAGGAGGAACAATAATATAAATTAATGATGTGGGGATTTCAAAATATATGAGTTTGGTTTGCTACCCTCTGACTGAAACAGTCTCTGTGTGGCTCCAGAGGAAGGATCAGGATTTCCTCTTCAGAGTCCTATGGTGCAAATGCAGCATCCAAAGAATAGAAACATCTCATATGGGGTGACTACAAAACTTCACCCAAGTGGTTCACTAGAGCAACCTGACACCCTTAAGGAATTATTCATACGTCTCTTTAGATATAAATCTCTTTCCAGCAAACCAAAATAAAATATACAGAATGATTTATACAGAGCTGAAAATAAAGCATAAAAATAAATTAAAGCATTTCCCCACCCCAAAAAGTCAGCAAAAGTTATATTTTTACTAGGGTAGCCAATGACTGTACAAAAAACAAGCAGTCCTGTAGCACCTTAAAGACTAACACATTAATTTATTAAGTAATGAGCTTCCATGGGTAAGACCCATTTCTTCTCACACACAAAAATTTGTTAAGTCTTTAAGGTGTTACAGGACTGCTCATTTTTGTGCAGTGACAGAGGCTACCCCTCAGACTATTTACCAATTATTTTAGTTTATTATTTATTTATTGTGTGATGTTACGGTTATGTTCCCACTCTCCAGATCGTCACCTTGTTGCGCTAAGTGGCTTGCATGTTCCAATGAACCCGAGAGAGAATGCCGTAGGGGGTCTTGTACTCCCAGGAGGGTTATCCATGGCATCTGGATCAAGGGGGGATAGTCCAGACAAAGAATGATCCTAAAAGTCCTCAACAGTCGAATAGACAGAGGATAGCAAAGGTAATGCTACAGCGGCTGTGAAGGTGGATGAAAGCTGCAAGCAGAGAGGAGACGCCCAATCATCACTTGATCCCATGCCATTGGACCTGGGCCTTCTATCCATCAAGGATTATGGTGGCTGCAGTGCAACAGTCCCACCCCCAACCCCTTGCCCCAGGTTAAAAGAAGTCATGCACAGGCATCTTCCTTGCGTATTACTCTCCTAAACTTAAGCCCTACAGTGACTGGGAAATAGCGATGGGAGCAGGATTGTGAACTCTGGAAGCTTTTAGTCATGGACCAGCACATAGGCAGTAGATATATGTATAAGTCATTCTGTTTGAAGGACCAAGGTGGTAGAATGCTGTTGCATCCACAACTGAGCAGCCCTATTCCTGCTTGAAGCAGGGGGCTGGACTAGATGACCTCCTGAGGTCCCTTCCAGCCCTATGATTCTAAGATTCTATGATTAGGGTCCACTCTGCTCACCCACTTGAGGAGGGTGCTAGCAAAGATGCCCTATATGTGGTAAAAATTGAATGGTACATGAAAAAGTGGAACATCGGTGTTGACACTTGAGAGAACCTTGCCCAGGACCGGCCCCAGTGGTGAGCGATAATCCATGAGTGGATGGCATAGTTTGAGTGGTCCCACTGCAGAGCAGATGAGGAGAAGTGGAGAAGAAAAGAGCAGCAAAATCTGCCCTCTGTGCCTCCACCAGCTACCAACACCTGTCCCATCTGTGGTAAGACCTGTGGCTTCAGAATCAGGCTGGTCAGCCATCAATGGACTCACAAACAAGGAGAGTGACATGAAGATGTCCTACTTGCTAGTGAGTGACCACTAAGAGCTATGATTATGTTCACAGAATCCTAGGGCTGGTAGGGACCTCAGAAGGTCACCGAGTCCAGCACCAGCCCTAACTAAATCATCCCAGCCAGGACCTTGTCAAGCTGGGACTTAAAAATCTCTAGGGATGGAGATTCCACCACCTCTCTAAGAAACACATTCCAGTGCTTCACCACCCTCCTGGTGAAATAGCTTTTCCTAATATCCAACCTCCCACTCCCCCTCTAACTTGAGACCATTGCTCCTTGCTCTGCCTCTCATGCCCTATGTATTCATTGTATGGATATTAGACTTAATTTATAGTATTATAAAAGCATGAGAGTTCCTCTAAATACTCAACTATGTACTAGACATGAGTAAGCCCAGCTGAAATGTAAGAACCTATAGGTCAAGCCCTGCAAGACCTTAACTTAGCTATTTTAGGCCTTGAAGACAAGAAATGATGACATAAGTGACCATAAAATATCCTGATGTCCTCAGCTTATGTTAACCAGGTATCAAGTAATAATATTGTGCTAAACTGCCCAGAAGATTAACATTAGAACATAAAAATACCCTAAAGGCTCAGCTGACTCAGATATCTGTGTTCATCATGGGATATACAGGTTGAGCATCAAAGCTAATCAGAATCAAAGGAACTTACACAGGTTATAGAAAAATTGGAGTTCCTTAAGCTTCCAGAGGATGGAGATCAATAAGAGAAAGGAGAGTGGACACCTTTATGGACACACAGAGCATGCAGGGATGAATGCAATCATAGTATAAAAAGGGGATGACCAGAACGGTAAAACTGAGCTCTCTCTGGGAGACTCTGGCAGGAACCATTCCTGTATTGATAATCAATACATGCAAAGGCCAACAGCCTCTAACACTGCCTAGAAGGGTGTGAGTCTGTCTGTAGTTATAGTTAGTGCCTGGTACAGACCTTTCTTTTTGAAATGACAGGTGCTGTGCTTTTATGATTTTACTGGCAATTCTGAGGAAGCTACTAAACAATTGTTGCTCTTGTAACTGTATGTGTTATTTGCCTTCCATTTTTATGTGCTCCTAAGGGCTGTGGATCTAGAACTAACTGAGACAATCCTATTGACTTGAAACTGGGGCCAATACAGAGCAGCCCAAGGGTGTATGCTTTAACTCTAAATACAATAAAAGGCTACACTGCATTCAGAAAACACACAGACACTGTGGATTTTTACCTGGTTTTGAGGAAGCCACAAACTTGCTGCACAGTCAACTTTCAGAGCACCTGATGTATTCAGTTTTTTGGGGCTGCAAGATGTAGGGCACTTAGTGCTGCCAACTTTGTAATATTTAAAACCAGGCATTCCAGGAGGAATGCCAGAATCTCTCTATGCCCCGCCTCTTCCCCCAGCCTCTCCCTGAATTGGGACAGACTTGTCTATGGAGACAGAAGGATCTGCTGCCACCTAACACAGGTAGGAGGCAGCCCTGTCTGAGTAGGAGCTGGTGCAACTAACGGCCAGCACCTCCCTGCATCCCCTGCTGCCACAACTATACTTTTGGTATCCAGTCTGTAGATCTGTCTGGAGAATGTCAGGTTCCCTTTTAGACTGAGCT
Organism: Carettochelys insculpta; assembly: GCF_033958435.1. NCBI lineage: Eukaryota > Metazoa > Chordata > Testudines > Carettochelyidae > Carettochelys > Carettochelys insculpta. The sequence continues at coordinate 66,235,308 of NC_134139.1, read as the reverse complement.
TTCCAGTTAAAAACTGGGCAACTGCCACCTTAAGTGCACTTGCAGTCAGTATGGCTGCTTCTACACATGCCACTTTCTCCAAAAGTGGCATGCTAATAAACAGCCCAGAATATTCTAATGAGGCATGCATGTAAATTCCTGGCACCTCATTAGCATAAGGTCAAGTGATTTGGAGTCCGGAAGACCGTTTTCCGGACTCCAAATCACTTGACATTATGCTAATGAGGTGCCAGGAATTTACATGCATGCCTCATTAGCATATTGTGGGCTGTTTATATGTGTAGAAACAGCCTATGTGGGAAACTCATTTGCCACGCACAAATATCAGAGTATTTCCTTAACGTTTTAGTGGACACTGAAAGCTGACACATCTTTGGTTTTTAACCTCACACAGGTTCCCACACATGCAAGTTAATGGAGGTAATAACATTGCTGCCTAACAACATGAAAAGGAGGCACTTCTGCTTGCAACGTAATGCCTATTTAAACAGATGCTTTATGTATGTCAGTACAAGACCCTAAAGATCCCATGCAAAACCCCCATAAGTTCCGTGCCTGTAATGGCTAAGGTTCTGTACATTTTGGCCTTTACCGAAAATCTCTAATTAAAAACGACTCCTTCTCTGAGCCCTGGTGGGGCACTATAATGTAGCGTTAATGAAAGAATCCCTGAGGTCAGAGGTTCCCAAACTTTACAGCATCATGCCCCCCTTTTTGATATTTGAGAATCCCTCACGTCCCCGACTCTTCTTTACCATCGTCCAACCCCCTTTTAACAAAAAAAATTGAATTCATACCCTACATGTCAAAAGGCAAACAAAAAAAAACAAATTTTGTGCTATGAAATTTGAAATTTAATTTTTTATGGCAGTGGTTTCCAATCTTTTTACACCCAAGACCACTTTTTCAATGTCAGAGCAAGCCCCAAGACCCCACCCCTTTCTTGAGGCCACACCCTCTCCGTTTCCCTCCTCTCCATCCTTTGCTGTCCCCAGCCCTTAGTCACTCTCACTGGGTTGAGCCAAGAGGTACAACTCTGGGGTGGGACTGAGGGATTTAGGTGTGGGAAGGGGTGAAAGGTTCAAGCTCTGGCAGGGAATTTGGGTGCAGGAAGATATGGAGAAGAGGCTGCTGGCTCAGGGAGGGGGCTCCAGGTGGAGAGTGTTGGGGTGCTGAACAAACCACAGGCTTGTGTGTTCAGGAGTTGAGGTTGGGGTGTATGAGGGGCTCCAGGCAGTGGGGTTGGGAGTTCCTTAATCTTCCAGAGGATGGAGATCAATAAGAGAAAGGAGAGTGGACACCTTTATGGACACACAGAGCATGCAGGTATAGACAGAATCACAGTATAAAAAGGAGATGACCAGAATGGAAAAACTGAGCTCCCTCTGGGAGATTCCAGCGGGAACCATTCCTGTATTTATAATTAATCCATGCAAGGGCCAACAGCCTCGAACGCTGCCTGGAAGGTTGTGTGTGTGTGTGTGTGTGTGTGTGTGTGTGTGTGTGTGTGTGTGTGTGTGTGTGTGTGTGTGTGTGTGTGTGTGTGGTTATAGTTAGTGTGTGGTACAGATCTTTCAGCACTGTCCTTATTTATGGGAAGGCCAGGAAACCTCTTTTGGGTCAGGGATCTCTGACTCACAGAAAAATAAGTCAGAGACCGCACAAGTGAGATGTAAAAGAAAAAAAAACACTTCTCTAAGCCCCCCCAGTGTGGCCCCAATGTAGATGCCTCCCTCCCTGGCACCCCAGCCCCACTGGGGGGAGGGGAGGTAGGACTGATTAATTCTTCTAGGGTTCCAAGGTTAGTGGAATTCGTGGGCCCCTATACACTCTGAGTTGGGTCCAATGTGAGGGAGCCAGTGTGTGGGACAGGACTGCCAGTGAGCGGGCACCAGCTCCAACTGCTCAGGCAGCAGGCGGCTGCTTTGGGGAGCGAGGAGCAGTTGGCATGGAACCGGGGCTCCTCCCACCCCCAGCCCCCCACACAGGAAGACAGCAAGCAGAAGGAAGTCACTGGCGGGCAACAGACTTGGCTTTTCACGAAATGCGCCAGCTGTTTAGGGAGTGGAAGCAGCACGCACACTTCCTGAGACACCAGCTCTGGCATGCAGCTGCGGGATTACCCCCGAGGCCACAGAAAGCTGGAGCTACCTCCATTTGTGCAGGAGGTAACACCAGCGTGGTCATTTCTTGGGGTGGGAGGACTGATGAGGGAGCAGCTGAGTCACCTCGCACACCCCCTGGAATTTTTTCATGCCCCCCAGTTTGGGAACCTATGCCTGAGGCAATTACTAGGACCAATATCTTAAACAAAGAAACAAGTTAAGGCTAATGCATACTATGGCCCTGTAGTATAAAGAAGCTCTAAGAACACGTAGCTGGATGACTGGAGGAAGGGATCCCTGCACCTTAACCTCCATCTAATGCTTCTGGGATTGGGGAGCCAGAATATGGCCTTCCAAATAAATAACAGAAATAGTGCAGAGGTAAAGTCTGCTTTAACAAACATATCCTTAAATCGCAAATTATAGATGTAATTTCCTTGGCAGGACAGATTATTTCTGCTCCCCATACCAGCTTGATTACAGATAAGAGGGTTAATGTGTGAGTACTTGAAAAGTTGTAGTCTGAAAAAGTTATTTTAGTGCAAATTTAAAAAAAAAAAAAAAGGGAAAAAGAAACAGACTTTGGTCTGCTAGTAGAAAACAACCAGTAAATATTCCTGAGCAATATGTTAATTCTTCTTAGAATATATAAAAACAGAACAAGAGACTTTTATATCCATGCTGTTGCCTCAGGCTACATCTGCACTACCTCAGAAGATTGACCCATTCAGGGTTGAACTTCTGGGGTTTGCTTTTGCATGTCTAGTATGGATGTGTGAAATTGACCTCTCAGGGGTCACAGTTGACCCCTGTACTCCTCACGAGACATGAGGAGTGGGGAATAAGAGAGGTTGATGGGAGAAACTCTCCCATAAACCCAGGGACAGCCAGGTTAGCCGAGCACAGATACATCGATTCTAGCTATACAATTGCCATAACTAGAATTGCATATCTGTGGTTGACTTATTTTGCCTAGTGCAGATGTAGCCTCAGAATGCCTGAAAGCTGTGCTTTGCATTTGGATTGCTCTTATCCACCACCAGGGGACTACTTTTTAAAAATAATAAATTGCATAATGTGAGTACAGTAGTTAGGCTCTGCGCCTTCAATTAATAATGCTTGGACAAAGTGCTACACCCTACAGACTTTCAGTTGCAAGATCAGGGCTTTAGAACGTAAACTCTTCCTAGCAGGAGCATTGACTTCATTCTTCCCTGTAAACCATTTGGTGTACTTTAAGCAGTATGGCTCCCATTCAAAAAGATTATCAAGCAGAAACTTTAGGCATGGTGTTAAGCTTTGAATTCAGTGGGAATCCTAATTCAGAGCATGATTCAAAGCCTACCTACATCAATAATCCACTCTTAAGCAGGCAGTGGAACAAACCTCCTTAGTGTTAAGGTCAGACATGTGATTAATCACTTTACTTAACCAAGACTTATATAAACAAATCAGAACAACAAATATTAATGCTAATAGTACAGAAAACACAATAAAGGTCTGTTTACCATGATAGGTAAAACTCCTGTTAACACTAACAATATTTTTTCAACTTTTGCACCATACAGTCTGATTTGGTCTGCACAGCTCTCAGTTTTCTTGCAGTATTTACAGTACGAAAGAGTAATTTTGACATTGAATTTTAGTACCTGTTCATCTGATGTGTTTTATGAAAGGTAGCATCCCTTCTCCATGTTCAGTGTTCCCTTCACTGTAAAATATCATCAGTATCAGGCAGAAAGCAGCTACACAATAGGAGCAACATCTCTGGTGTGATTGTTCTGACCTGAACTCAGCATGGTCCTGCAATAGCTCCATGTTTGATTTTCCTGTTCTCCAAACATCTAATAGCTTAAGCAACATTAAAGGTTAGCACTGTCAAACAACTAAAGAAATGGCTATGATTACTCCTGCAATTAAATTAGGAAATACTTGTGATAATTATGTGGGAAATACCTTTTAAAAATTACTTCTATTTCTACTGCTCCTGATTTTCATCCTTTTCTTGGATAATTTATGAGAGTTTCTGCATGATCTTGTTCAGGGTCTGCGCCCTACCTGCCTCTTCAATCTTCTGCATTTCCATTTTCTCATTATATCAAGTTTCTCAGTACTTGCCGAGTTTTGTCTCACAGATTAATAACGTGGATTGGAGCTAGTCACACATCCCAATGAGTAGTTTCAGCAATTCATGATTTAGTCTGCCCGGCAAAGACTGAGATCATGAGCCTTTTGTAAAAAGTCAGATTTGTCAGTATTAGCTTTGGCACTGCAGAACAACAGACCCAGGGGTGAGAAGTACAAGAATATAGAGAGTCACTGAACAGACTTGGGGAAAACTAGAGGGATAAATTCACCTCGTGTATAACTCCATTAAATTCCATAGGTACACCAAGAGTGAATTTGGTCTAGATATTTTAACTGAACAGGTCTACACTACACATTTGCAATGGCACAGCTGCACCAATGCAGTTATGCAGCTGCAGCATGTCTGGTGAAAATGCTCAAAGCCAAAATAAGAGTGCTCTCCCATCATCTAACACCGCCGCCTCTGGGAGAGGCAGTAGCTATACTGGCAAGGAGAAGCACACCCACTGACATAGCTCTGCCTACGTGTTGCTCTTCTCTTCTCCATTGCTGTCGTTCATTCATTTTCACAAAATACAGAACATATTTTCAAAATTAACTGCACAAAAGAGATGTCTACAAAAACTGAGAGCTTCAAATTATGACTTACGAAATGCCAACACCAGAAGTGACTCTCAGACTAATCTCTTCCCTCCTAGGAAGCCTTATCTTTTGTTCCTGACATACTTTTAATCACGGTTTTGCACAAAATTCAATTTCATCTAGTTTGCATCACAAGCGTGACTTCTAAACATTACAGCAGATTTATAAATGTAAACTCAATGTTCATGTTCACGAATACAATTTAAATAATTTTGGAAAGAAGTGCAACACTGCACCATAAAATGTACAACCTTACAGAGCTCCATTTGATATTCTATTGACATAGCCTCAGATTGGTTCCTACATATAATCTGCCTGCCTAAGGACTCTATCCTGGAGAGTGTGTGCAACTGAAGATTCACTGGAAGCTCCCTTGCTTGGTGTTTTGCTACTTTCATTTCAGGAAAGCAACCAGTGGACTGTGACTGATCTGGCTGTACTTTCACCTGCAACAGTTTTACAAAGGTCTTGAACAGCAGCTACAGGGAATCAAGGTTCAGTTCCACCAGCTCCAGGAGTACACCGGTGCAACCCCACTAACGTTTCCACTTTGGGATGCTGGTTCACCAAACTGAAAAGGGTTGAGCGCAATGTTCTGTGCACTGCACTGCATTGATCAGCCATGCCTGCCTGCTGTCTTGGGCACTGTTCAACTACAGTCAGATCCCTAGAGGTGCTGAGAGGCTACAAATCAGAAGGGCAAATGGTCAGCACCTTCCCCATCTTGGGATTAGATGCCAGATGTGTCTTTCTGTGCAGCCCGCCGGATGGAAGCCCTTCTACAGAGTTCCCTGCATTTAGCCTAATTGTATGCTCTGGAAAGGAACTGGGCTAGGAAAGACCCTGATTTGCCTGGCATGCTCTGAGAAGCTGATAATGCCAGATGAGAAAGGAGGCAGTTGTTAATAAAGCAGTGAGGCCTTGTTATGGCCTCAGCACACCCACACAATTGCAGCAGGAATGCCCAGCTTTCCGGCTCTGCACCAGCAAGGGCTATTGTGCTGCAGTAGAACTTCACCACTGAGGGACGAAGGTTTTATACGTGCAACCTTCCTTCACTGGTGATTCTGTCTGGAGAGTGTATTGCGGGCTGGGGGAAGGGGGGTTGAATGGACGTCCATGGGAGACAATGGAGAATACTGGGAGAAGGTACTGAATCAGTCATCACATCTCTCACTCTCACCCCACAGGGTCACGCCTTTTCAGTGCTGGGATGGATTCTTGTGGGTATCTTGTACCACCTGGGTAGATGTTCCGTAACAGGGAAACCTGCTCCATAACTTATGCGGTTTGATGTAAGTCACAGCTGAATCGATCCCCACTTTACTTTGCTTGGCCTACTTCTACTCCACTAATTTACGATTCAATTGCTCTTGGACCTAGTAACTTTTAGCAATGTACATACTATGTTGGAATTTTAAAACTATGTCAGCAGAAACCCCTACCTAAGTCACAGGGCACAACATGGCATAGCCTTTGGCTTTTATGAATGAAACATCTGCAATATTCAGAGGGCTTGTCTACACTACCTCCCGACTTCGAAGGGAGGATGGTAAGTAGGGAGTCGGGAGATTATTTATTATAATTATGCAGCACTTCATTAAGCTCATTCTCCCCCACGGCAACTCTGAAGCATTAAACTTCAAAGTGCTGGCTCATGCATAGCTGTGGCTAACCCGCCAGTACTTCGAAGTAGGGCGTAAAGGGACTTTGAAGTTGCCCAGACACTTTGACGTACCGGCAAGTGAGCCAAGGCTACACACGAGCTGGCACTTCAAAGTTTAACACTTCGGAGTTGCTGTGGGGGAGAATTAGCTTAATGAAGTGCTGCATATGCAGTGCAGCACTTCATTAATAAGCTCCCGACACCTTACTTACCATCCTCCCTTCAAGCTAGGGAGGTAGTGTACACACAGCCAGAACGTATAGCTGCTGTCCACAACTCTAGGGCATACAGGCCCCTTAGAAACACATGTGCCCATTCATTTCTGGCTGGGGACTAGCACCCAGAGATGAAACGTGCATTCAGAGGAATGTGATCTTCACTGGCACAACTAAACTCGTGCTCCATCACAGGAGGTTGAAAAGAAGGGGGTACACTTGTGACATGGACTCTATAAACCCCAGACAACATTAAAGCTGCCCTCTCCTTTGATGGATGTGCCAGGGGTGAGTGGTGGAGCACAGACTGAATGACTGGTGTGGCAGACTTCACTGCATATGTACAGACCACAATGATCTCAGCCCAGGGAGCTGAATGAATATCTGCAACATCTTATTATATTAAACCATTTTATAGAAGTGAAGGCTTCTGTTAATTCAGTAGTTAATGTGCGTACAGGGCTTGGAGTATGTAAAGTGCTAAGTATCAGCATAAGCATCAGTATACTGTATCAGCTTCAATGCATTCAAGAGCATATTGTCCCCTGTAATGATCACCAATGTTCTGAGATTCAAAAATTAATCAGGAATGAACATGACTCTCCAGTACATCACAGAGACCATGAAAAAGCGGGTCATTCTTATCACGTTGCTGTGTTGAACATTACAAACTGGCACATTTTGAAGCTATGCAGTCCACTGAACACAGTGGAATTTTTAAAAATGCCTTTTATTTGCTTATTAAGCAGTTATACTGATGACACAATTCTAAACTTCTTGCCCATCCTGCCAACCTGACCAGTTGTCAGGGCAGATAGAAGAATAATGGTCCAGTGCTCAAGTACAGTATTCAACCAATTGGAATTCTCAATTTGCCAGCATTCTGACCCGCTCCAGCCATCCCCTCTGGTTCCTCCACTCTCACAACCAGAGTGGCTGCAGCCCTCAGAGTGGGGCAGTAGCCACCCCCAGAGTGACTCACCACCCCGTGCCCACTGCCAGCAACAGCTCCCCACACTGTACAGCCATGACTGAGCCCCACAAGCGGCTCCCCACTGTCCCCATCAACAAGGTAATGGGGCAGGAATTAACAGGAGTCAGAAGTCCCAGGGCTGCCAGATATGAAAGAGTTTACTGTGACTGGGGAGTGGAGTTCAGTGATGGACCCTAATGGGCTACATGACATTCACCTAAGAAATCAGCAATTTGAACAAACAAAATTTGCTCTATTTCTGAATCCCATTTTTGACCTTCTTTCTGACCGTCTGAAGTTTGAGAAAACGAAGGTAGACCATCCCTAAAAACATTCTTTGGTGGTTTGTTTTGTTTTCATAGTGGCTATGTCTACACTTGGCCAAAATTTCGAAAGGACCATGCTAATGGCCAAATTGGAGAACACTAATGAGGTGCTGAAATGAATATTCAGAGCCTCATTAGCATGCTGCCAGCTGCAGCACTTCGAAAGCGCCACGGCCGGCAGCATGCTAATGAGGCGCTTAATATTCATTCCAGCGCCTCATTGGTATTCTCCAATTTGGCCATTAGCATGGCCCTTTTGAAATATTGGCCCAGTGTAGACACAGCCAGTGTATATAAAAACATCACGAGTTTATTTGCCCTAATCACTATAATGCTGGTTTGATTCCCTTGCAGATAACAAAAACAGTTGAATTGTCCAGCAGCATAAATTTGAGAGCAGGATATGACAGTTTAAATCTTGGCTCAACCAATGAGCTCCTCTGTAGACATGGGCATACCATGGCAATTCTCTGCCTCAGTTTCCCCCTCTTTATATTGAAATATATAATTATAATATATTATATATTACTAGTTTACAAATAAAATTCTAAGCAAATGTTTGTACAACATTTGTAATATGAAAAACACTGTGTGCTAATATTAGACTATGTCCTTAGTCTGTTGCCCTGAGGCTAAACTCTAATTGATTTTTATTAGTATATTTTGGATAGTACTCAAAAGTATTTTTCTTTCCTCACCTCTTACCTACCACTTTTTAAGTAATTATTATTCATTCTATCCCAGTGGATTATCAGCATGTAAAACATACACCATGATGTATGGATGACTGCTCTGCGGTGAACCTGTTCAGCCTTAGTGTGTGCCCCATGTTATCTTTCTTTGGCAGAAGAGAGTAGGAATGATGAGCTGGGGTAGACAATGAGTAGGAATAACCTGTATCCTTTGAGCCTTCTTCTTCCCCCATCTTGGAGCAAGAGAAAAAGAAGGAAGGAAGGAAGGTCCTGAATCACAGTTCCTTCTTGTGACTCCTACAGCAGTGCAAACTATATGCTGTCCTATAGTCAGGCCTCTACAAAAGATCAATCTATCCTTAATCAGAGAAATTTTACTCCAATTTTCATGATTGTTTTGTTAAAACTACTGAGCTGAGGCATGTCTGCTTGCTATAGGGCAACCATTTCAAGTCAAGTCTTCATACATTTCAGTATAAGAACTACAGTGCAAAGTGAAGAGACAAAACCTTCCTTTCCTTAACTTTCCCCATCAAAAATCAACCATTTACAATGATGGTCTATTAGAAAATGAAATCACTGCCAATATTAATATCACCCTTCAACCACAATATGAATTGATGAGCTAAGTTTCCATCCCCATCCCCACCAAATAAATGAACCATGTCCCTAATAAAACGTTTGAAAGTAAGGCTGAGAAATTTAATAATAATAAAAAGCTCTCTAAAATTAACTTCCTGCCAGTGTTTTTTTTAAATGTTATTACTTGTCCCTTTGCTTTTCCCCAAAGAAAATTTCAATCCTTTGAGGACAGCACTAATATAAAGCAGATAATTTACAAATCTTTTATTCTACAATTTGTCTGGTTCTAATAAGCAACTAGAAGAGCAATAGCCAATTGAGTATTTTAAAGAGAGTGGTTATAGGGAGACAAGCAATATAATGCAAAAAGAAAGAAACTCGGTGATGAAACTATCAAACACTAGCCTCCCAGTAAAGAGCAAAATGCTGAGCATGCCAATTTGCATAGGCAACAGAAGGAATCGTTTATGAATGAAAACCCTCAAGATAATTGCTGGAGTTTTATCAAAGTATTCTACTCAACACCTTTTGCATTTACTATATTGAGGGAGACAAAGGGGAAAGAATGCCATTGGGTTGTCTTAAATTACTCATTTTGCCAGAACCATACATGGTTATATTGTTGGCTAAATGAAGCTAGTGGTTCTTCAGTGCCGCACCTCATCAGAGGATCAGAGAATCTTAGAATCCTAGGGCTGGAAGGGTCCTCAGGAGGTCATCTAGTCCAGCCCCCTGCCCAAAGCAGGACCAACCCCAACTAAATCATCCCAACCAGGACCTTGTCAAATTGGTATTTAAAAAATCTCTAAGACGAAGATTCCACCACCTCTCCAGGTAACACATTTCAGTGCTTCACCACCCTCCTGGTGAAGAAGTTTTTCCTAATACCCAACCTACACCTCCCCCTCTGTAACTTCAGACCAGTGCTCCTTGCTCTGCCATCCATCACTACTGAGAACAGCCTCTCTCCATCCTCTCTAGAATCCTCCTTCAGGAAGTTGAAGGCTGCAATCAAATCACCCCTAACTGTTCTCGTCTGCAAACTAAATACAGTAAGCCCTCGAGAAGTGCGATTTTGATTTGCACATACCTCACAAATTGAAACCGCCCCTCCTCCAGTCCCTGGTTCCCCCAGCTGGGGAGCCTGGCGGGCACACAGCTGCTTGTGGCACAGTTTCTTCCAGCTGGGAGAAACTGCTGCGCGAGCTGCTTTGTGCCCCCCAGCTGGGAGAAGCCAGGGACCATGTGGCTGCCCCTGCCCCACTTCCCCAGCTGAACACTCCCAATTAACGCAAAATTCAATTTACTCTGAAGTTACCCAGGACACAACCTCTGCTTAAATTGAAGGATTATTGGAAGCCCAAATCCCACAGCCTCTCCTCGTAGGTCGTGTGCTCCAGTATCCTAATCATTTTTATTGCCCTCCACTGGACCTGCTCCAATGCATCCACATCCTTTCTACACTGGGTGGCCCAGAACTGGACACAATACTCCACACGGGGCCTCAGCAGTGCTGAACAGAGGGGGATAACAACTTCTCTAGATCTGCTGTAAATGCTCTTCCTAAAGCACCACTAGCTTACTTGGCTACAAGGACACACTATTGACTCATATGCAGCCTCTCCTCCACTGTAATCCCCAGGTCCATTCCTACTGTACTGTTACTTAGCCAGATGGTTCCCAGCCTGTAACAACACTTGGGATTCTTCCATCCCAAGTGCAGGAGTCTGCACTTTTCCTTGTTGAACCTCCTCAGATTTCTTTTGGCCCAATCCTCCAATTTATTTAGGTCACTCTGGACTCTATCACTACCCTCTACCATATCTACCTCTCCCCCTAGCTTAGTGTCATCTGCAAATTTGGTGATGGTGAAATCCATCCCCTCAATCAGACCATTAATAAAGATGCTGAACAATACCAGCCCCAGAACTGATCCTTGGGGCACTCCACTTGAAACCAATTGCCAAACAGACATTGAGCCATTGATTACTACCTGCTGGGCTGAACCGTCTAGACAGCTTTCTGTCCACCTGACAGCTCATTAACTTATGGGCAAGAATATTGTGGGAGACTGTAACAAAAGCTTTGCCAAAGTCAAGGTATATCACATTCATTGACTTCACCATGTTTTCAGAGCCAGTTACCTCATCATAGAAGCTTTTCTAAGTAGCCCTTAACCTGCTTTTTCCACACTGAGGTCTGCCCACCTCCTTCCCGTACTGCATTGCCTAGTGCAATACTCTGGCTGCTGACCTTATTCATGAAGGCAGAGGCAAAAAAACGCAAAGAGTTCTTCAGCCTTTCCCACATGATCTGTCACCAGGTTACCTCCCTCTTCCAGTAATGGCCCCATACCCTACCTCATCAAGGAAGAGCAAGCAAAGTAGTCTTGACTACTTTTAAAAATGGGGGAAAAAATAGAGAGCAAATATCCTACCAAACTTAAAAAAAAAAGAATCCTAGCAAACAAACAGAAAATAGCCACAAGGATGTTTTAATCATCCCAGCTTAACAAAGTGTATGATATTTTACTGGGTTGTTTTCACAGCTCACAGTCAAAGAATAATGGGTGAAATCCTGGCTCCATTAAAATCAACAGGAAGCATGTTATCGATTGCATTAGAGTCCTGATTTCAGCCTTGGCCTGGAGTACATTACTGTGTTATAATTTGATTCCAGGCAACTTAAGTCTACCCATGCCAGCTTAGGCCAAGTCTACACTACAGGGGAAAGTCGAATTAAGATACACAACTCCAGCTATATTAATTATGTAGCTGGAGTCAACGTACCTTAATTCAAACTTTTTCACTGTGTCCACTGCAGGACGTCAATGGAAGTGTTTGTTTCCGTTGACATCCCTAACTTCTTGAGAAGGGCAGGAGTAGTGGCAGCACAGGGCATGCCCTGCGAGCTTGATTTACGATGTCCCTACCACGCATGCTAAATCAAATTCTGGAAGACTGACAGCGGAAGCATCATTCTTCTCCATAGTGAAGACATACCCATAGGAACACCACCTGTCCAAGCAACACAGCGTCACAGTCTATGTAGTTAGGTTGATGCAGTGTGAGAACAGATATAACATAACAATGTGTTATTACATTGATTATTACTGATCTCCAGCAGCAGTCCCACATTGCCCCTTACTAATTGCTCTGGCCACCACTGCAAACTTCCCTGCCCGGGAATCTGGTGGACAGGAAGCTCCCTCACCCCTGTAAAGCCACACACATTTTTATAATTCTTTTTCTTCGTTTCCTGGCTTGGTGAGTATTCCTCGCAGCTCTCCATTCTTGAGTGCAGCTACCATGCTTACTAGGCCAACTACAAGCTCCAGAGCAGAGATTAGACAGTGATTTTTGATGGGGGAGAGGCACTCCAAGAATTTGGTGAGTGGTCAAGGGCTGCACTCTTCCATGAAATTAACAGAGGAGGTGTGGGGTCTAAAAGAGAGGTTTGGTGCAGAAGAAAGCTTGAGGTAAGGTTTTGGGTGGAGGGGACTGTGACTTGGGCAAGGGACAAGGGTGCAGGAAGAGATGCAGGGGATCGGGTTATGACCTATGACAGGAGGGGGTTGTGACCTGGGGTGGTGGATTGGGGTTCAGTGTTTGGAAGGGGGTATGATGCAAAAGGGAGGGCAGAAGGTTTGGGTTATGGGGGGTGGGGTGAAGGAACAGGAACGGGAGAGCAGAGGGATGGAGGGAAGGAGTTGGGGTGCCAGAGGCAGGCTCTGGCCAGCAGACGCTTACCTGGGTGACTCCCAGGCTACGTCTACACGTGCAGCCAACATCGAAATAGGCTATTTCGATGAATAACGTCTACACGTCCTCCAGGGCCGGCAATGTCGATGTTCAACTTCGACGTTACTCAGCCCAACATCGAAATAGGCACAGCGAGGGAACGTCTACACGTCAAAGTAGCACACATCGAAATAGGGATGCCAGGCACAGCTGCAGACAGGGTCACAGGGCGGACTCAACAGCAAGCCGCTCCCTTAAAGGGCCCCTCCCAGACACAGTTGCACTAAACAACACAAGATACACAGAGCTGACAACTGGTTGCAGACCCTGTGCCTGCAGCATAGATCCCCAGCTGCCGCAGCAGCAGCCAGAAGCCCTGGGCTAAGGGCTGCTCCCATGGTGACCATAGAGCCCCGCAGGGGCTGGAGAGAGAGCATCTCTCAACCCCCCAGCTGATGGCCGCCATGGAGGACCCAGCAATTTCGACGTTGCGGGACGCGGATCGTCTACACGGTCCCTACTTCGACGTTGAACGTCGAAGTAGGGCGCTATTCCTATCTCCTCATGAGGTTAGCGACTTCGACGTCTCGCCGCCTAACGTCGAAGTTAACTTCGAAATAGTGCCCGACGCGTGTAGACGCGACGGGCGCTATTTCGAAGTTGGTGCCGCTACTTCGAAGTAGCGTGCACGTGTAGACGCAGCCCCAGCCAGCAGCCCAACAGGTTCCAAACAGCTTCCAGTAGGCAGCTCAGAGCATTGGGCTGTGGGATCGTGTGCATCTATGAACGGCTGCAAGCCCGAGGGGGAGAATATTTCAAATGCTACCTGTTCTTTAAACAGCTCCAAATTAGCTATTGAAACATGAGCTCCTATGAGTAGATTGTTCACGTGATGCAAGAGAAAGGCTACTACATGGACCAGCAGCAGAGCTGGGTGAAAGCAACAGACTGGCAGTAGGCATGCCAGGAAGCCAACAATCAATCCAGTACTGAGCCACAAACATGCCACTTTTACGAAGAGCTGCCCACCATCCTCCTCTGAGATACCAGCACCATCCCCAAGAGTCCCATGGATACTTCTGAAAAGCCCAAGTCAGAGGCCCCTGCAACGAACTGTGCGGACTAGGAGATGACTCAGGAAGAGGCAGTAATGTATGGAAGACAGGGGATATAGCGGCACAGAAAGAAAGGACCTGTTTTTCACTTCACCACAGTCCAGCCAGTTGAACATGGTCCAGAGAAAGGAACCTCAGGTGAGCAAGTAATTTACTTTGAAAATATAGGAATGGAACCTCCAAAGTAGCAAGATCTATCTGTTGATTTATTCATTTTTACTTGTGCTAGAAGAAGTGGTGAAACAGTTAAGAGTGGCAGAGTTGCTATCTGCCTTTCATTCCCTTCTACAGTTTGACAGTACAGTAGAGCATGCTAGAGCAACACACGCTGACTCACTGTTAAACAACATACTGTTTAACAACATGCTCTGATTCACTATTAAAATGATCTTTTAAAGCCTCCTTCAGCCAAATAAGTTCCACACTGAGCTCTTTTTATAGCCATTCCACCTCTGCCCTTCACCCCGTCAGAAACCTTCCCCCTTTTGTTTCACAAATATTATGCAGAACACAGTAGGCACCTATAACCATGGGCATATGTTTCTCATGGAGGTCCATTCTTGTAAGAAAACAACAGTGACACGTCAGATGGCCAAAGGCACATTCAATGGTCATTCTGCTTCTGCTGAGCCTTCAGTTGATGCACTTTCTGGTGCTATTAAGACCAACTACTTGTGGCTTCATGATCTTTGGGAGGAAAGCACAGTCTGGGCCTCCCCGGATAACGACTGGCATTCAACATTCCCAATGATAATTCACCAGTCAGGAAAGTCCTGACATGCAGCTTTCTGAACAGACCAGTGTCCTTAAAGATGCACATATCATGCACCTTCCCTGACTATCCCACACTGCTGTTGATGAAGCGTTTCCATGATTCTCTGTGTTTGCATAACCATAGAAGTATAACCCTCTCTGTTAATGTACTCCTTGGCAAGGTGGTCTGGCACTAATACAGAGTATGTGGGTCATGTATTCCCCCACTGCACTGGTAGCAGAATAATTCACTATGGCATTGCATATTGCATAGTCACGGTCATGCATAGCAAGAGGTTTTTAGTGGTCCTGACAAGTTGTATGTTAATGGCCTCTGATGCCAGACTGATTCCCAACTGACTAGTGTCCGTTTGGGCTATGTCTACACTAGCCCCCACCTTTTGAAAAGGGGATGCTAATAAGACTCTTCGGCAGATGCTAATGAGGCACTGCCATGAATATGCAGTACCTCATTAGCATAATGCTGGCTGTGATGATTCGAAAGTGCCACTTTCAAATCGTGTGCCTCCTGAGTAGACGGGGGACTTTTGAAAGTCCCCCCCAGTCTTCGAAAGCCTCTTGTTCCTAAAACCTAATAGGAATAAGGGACTTTTGAAGATGGGGGAGGGTCCTTCTGAAAGGCTCCCGTCTACATAGATGGCACACAATTTGAAAGTGGCACTTTCAAACCACTGCAACCAGCATTATGCTAATGATGTGCTGCATATTCATGGCGGCACCTCTTTGGCATCTGCCGAAGTGTCTCATTAGCATTCCCTTTTCAAAAGGTGGGAGCTAGTGTGGACATAGCCTCGGAGTTGTAAATTTCCACAGTGCAACAGCTACTCACTTCTTAAATGTCAGTGCAGCTCTTGTTTTGGTGTCCTTACAGCAGAGTGCTGAGGTGAGTTCGACACAGATATACTGCAATGTGGCCTTGGGCATCTGAAAGTTCACTATTCATCAAGCCATGCTTGCATTATGATGTGATCTCACCAGTCAGTGCTTGTTTCTTGGGTGCAGAACCAGCACTCCACCATGTCCAGCTGCCGTGCCACTGACAATATTGAATTGTTTCCTTCTGTATACTACATAAATCTCTTCTATAAGGAATCATCATGTGGGTCCTCTTGTGCAGCTTTAACTACAGCAGGATAAGGTGACCCATGCTCAGAACACTCATCAGAACAGTGCAAAGCTATGCAAGGTCAATGCTTTTATTGGAAATGGTGGACAGTAAGAAGAGGCATGCACATCTGTGCAGATTTTGAAAGGAAGTAACAAAATATTATGGGATTCAGATGAAATTGTGGGATGGAACACATTGCATTATGGGAAGCTGACCCTCTGTTCACAGTCACCATGGCGTGACTTGTTTCAGCCCTGTCATGAACTGCAAAACACTTCTCAATGACCCTGTGCTGGATGGTGGACTACCTACCACATGTGTGGCTCTCTGCAGTGATACAAGCCTTCCTGATAAGGACATGTCTTGCCAAAACCTGGAGCTAACTAAGCATGCGCACAAGCAATGTCCTAACTGCAGCAGCTGTATGTCGACGTAACTTAAGTCAACATAACTGTGTAGTTATCGCATATAATCACTCTATGTTTTTGTTAACTCATTCAAGCTACATCTACAGTAGCACACTACATCGAAGTAGCCTATTTCGAAGTAAGAACATTGAAATAGGCTACTTCGACGCATATCGTCTACACATTATCTGGGGCTGGAGCCGTCAACGTTCAACGCCGAAGTAGCAATGGGAAACGTCGAAAGGAGATGCCCCAGAAGGAAATGCGGAGCGTCCACACACACAAGCACTCTCCGTCAAAATAAGGGGCCAGCAAAGCCTGCAGATGGGGTCACAGGCTGGACTAGCCCTTCTGGGGCAAGAGCAAGCCGCTCCCTTAAAGGGCCCCTCCCAGACACACTCAGCCTGCACAGCATGAGGTCCACAGAGCCAACAACCGGTTGCAGACCCCGTGCACACAGCATGGACCCCCAGCTGCTGCATCAGCAGCAGCAGCAGCAGCAGCCAGAAGCCCTGGGCTAAGGGCTTCTGCACGCGGTGAGGATAGAGCCCTGCAGAGGCCAGAAAGAGCGTCAACGCTGAACGTTGAAGTAGGGCGCTATTCCCATCTTTGGATAGGAACAGCGATTTCAATGTCTCGCTGCCTAACGTCGATTTCAACATCGAAATAGCGCTACTTTGAAGTAGCTGGCTAGTGTAGACACACCCTCAGAGTTGTATGCTATATTGTGATATCTTACTCAAATTCAGAAGTATTTTAAGGCTTGACCCTGCAATGTGCTGAGAACTCAGGCCCTAATCCAGCATTTAACTGTGTGTTTAAGAATATGAGTAATCCCACTGGGCTACTCATATGCTTAAAGTTTAGCACATAGCACTCTGTTGGATCAAGGCCAAAGGACTTGACCCAATGCAGAACCGAACCCTTACTTCTGGACAAGTAGACCTACTACCTCGGATTGTGTACAAAATAAGACATAGCTCTTTATAACAAAAAGGTATAATACTTTATTCCTATGTGATTAATATGCCAGAGTCAAATGGTCAAGTCCTTCAGCATGTTGGTATATGTGTGTGTATTTCTATGTTTGGTATTAGATGTTTTTAAAATGTATTTTTATGAATCTTATCTACTAAACTAAACAGAAAAGATTCTTCACTTTGGACTATTTTAGTATTCATGATACAAAGATCAATTTTAGTCTAACTACTCAAGCACCATTTATAGAAATGTACCGTATAGTAACTTGTTTCACTAGAAAATATGCCACCCAAGTGCTCAGAAAGGAAGCACATTTAGGGAGTTTAGAGAACTTAAACATGGGCTTAAGACGTAACAGTTGTTCTGAGCTGGAAACATGGTTTGACTTTTTATGTAGGAAAAGAAGAGACACATCGTTTGGATCCAGATAATTCTAGGGTGTTTGGATTTGGGGTTTTCAGACTGGCCTGTGTCTGGAAAAACCACATTCGGGTGCTACAGGACTGCTTTCTTTCTTTCATATTTAGTTTGGTTTGTCAGGTAATAAAGTGATAAGAATTAAAAGGGCACCTTTTGCATATAGCTAAGTGATCTTCTAGGTTACAGCAGAGGCACTGTGATCCAAGGAACTTCACATTGCTCTTGCCCATTTTGCACCATTTCTGTGAACATTAACTTCTCAGACTACCACCAGTCCAGCACTTTCCACAAACAAGTCACTTTACAGCTAGAGACTGAATGAAAGTGCCAGCTCACCCATCGCAAAAATGAAATCTGTTCATGAATAAGCACATCTGAGTAAGATTAAACATAAAAACTGCAAAGCCTGTTGTGGATGATCCAGAATACAGACAGGTAACCGAATGAGTAACCATCAAATAAAGGATTATCTTTCTTTGTAAGAAATTCATTACAACAAGATACTGAACTGGGGGCAAAAGTAAATAGGGGCATCTGTTGACCTGTAAACCCATCTGCTTCTTCTGTCAGCAGTAGTTCTACATGAGACCTTTAACCAACAGCAAGATGTATAAAAGATAAGAAATTACTCTGAACACCGACTAGCCTTTGCCAGGCTAAGATTTTCTCCTTAAGTCATGTCGCAGCTCTGCAGCAACTGTCCATGAATTCACAAAAAGGCTGTTGAGTAGTGTTTATCCTCAGTAAACATTTCTTACCTTTAGAGGGTATATGTTGTAAGTCTGATGTATACAGAGAGGTTTCCTGACCTATCCCCAAAGCAGTGGCAAGCACTGCCTTATCAATCAGTATGACCTACATATTCTCCCCTTCACTTGTTTTGGATTGTTTCACCTACCAGTTGCATCACCTTCAGCCAGACTGTAAGTTTTGCCGTGCAGAAACTCCCTCTTACTGTGTTTGTACAATGCCTAATACAACCAAGACCTAAATATAATGTTCTAATCATTAATGCTTAATTCACTCAGTTCAATACAAACAAAAAAGCAGTCAAGTAGCACTTTAGAGACTAACAAAATAATTTATTAGGTGAGCTTTCGTAGGACAGACCCACTTCTTCAGACCATAGCCAGACCAGAACAGACTCAATATTTAAGGCATAGAGAACCGAAAACAGTAATCAAAGTTGACAAATCAGAAAAAAATTATCAAGGTGAGCAAATCAACGAGCAGGGGGCGGGGGAGGGGGAGTCAAGAATCAGATTAAGCCAAGTATGCCAAAGAGCCCCTATAATATCCCAGAAAATTTGCATCCTGGTTCAAACCATGTGTTAATGTGTCAAATTTGAATATGCAAGAGAGTTCAGCAGCTTCTGTTTCTAAAGCAGACTGAAAATTCTTCTTCAATAAAACGCAAACTCTTAAGTCATTAACAGAACGGCCCACCCCATTAAAATGTAGACGAACTGGTTTGTGGATCAGGAATTTTTTTTTATGTCTGTTTCATGTCCATTAACTCTTTAACTATGCTGAACACTACGCCGTCCACAGTCTCAAAAATAACCCAGACATTATAATCAAACCAGCTGACAAAGGGGGTTCTGTTGTCTTCATGAATAAGTCAGACTATGAACAGGAGGCAGCCAGACACCTCTCCAACACCACATTTTACAGACCTCTCTCCACTGATCCCACTTTGGAATTCCAAAGGAAATTACAACTACAACTTAAGGAACCTCCTGCTGCTACCCAGGACCTTATTCAATCAGACACACCATCTGAGCCCCAGTCTGGATTATTCTATTTACTTCCCAAAATCCACAAACCTGGAAATCCAGGATGCCCTATCATTTTGGGCATTGGCACCCTCACCATCAGACTATTCAGTTACGTCGCCTCCCTCCTCAAACCCTATGCCACCAACACTCCCAGCTATCTGTGATATACCACCAACTTCCTGAGAAATTCCAAAACATCAGAAAAGTTCCTGACAACGCCATCCTTGCCACTATGGATGTAGAGGCTCTGTACACTAATATTCCACACAAAGACGGATTAGAAGCAATCAGGAATACCACCCCTGATGTCAACACAGCCAATCTGGTGTCTGACCTCTGCAACTTTGTTCTCACCCACAATTATTTCTGATTTAGGGACAATTTATACCTCCAGATTAGTGGAACTGCTATGGGCACCCGCATGGCCCCACAATATGCTAATAGATCTATGGCTGACCTGGAACGATTCCTCAGCTCTCGTCCCCTATTACCCCTCCTTGACTTAAGATACATTGATGTCATCTTTATAATTTGGACCCATAGTATAGAAACTCTAGAAGAATTCCACAGAGACTTTAACAATCTGCACCCCACCATCAACTTATGCCTCGATTACTCCACGCAAGAGAGACATTTCCTGGACACTACAGTACAAATCAAGGATGGCCTGATCGGTACCACACTGCACTGGAAACCCACTGATCGCTATACTTACCTACACCTTTCTAGCTTCCATCCTGCACACATAACTAGATCCATTGTTTACAGTCGCATTTGCTCTGATCCAACTGACAGAGACCAAAAAAGAGAAGTTACTCGCCGTAGTAACGATAGTTCTTCGAGATGTGTCCCCATGGGTGCTCCACAATAGGTGTCGGGCTCGCCCGGCGCCGCAGATCGGAAACTTTCCAGCAGTTTCTCCTGGATCGCGCATGCGCCGGCGCGCGCCACTCCCTTGCACATCCCCAGCCACGTGCGCGATCCGGTCCCGCCAGTTCCTTGACCAACCGCCTCAGGTGCTCCTGAAAAACACTAAACAGAGATCCGAAGTGGGGAGGATGGGCAGGTGGTGGAGCACCCACGGGGACACATCTCGAAGAACCATTGTTACTACGGTGAGTAACTTCTCTTTCTTCTACGAGTGTCCCCATGGGTGCTCCACAATAGGTGACTACCCAGCAGTAACCCAAGTAAGGAGGTGGGTAATTGGTTTACGTGCAGCTTGTCCCCAAGAGGACCGCTGTCGAGAGATGGGTAGCCTCTTGGAATACCCTGTGAAGGGCATAATGCTTGGCGAAGGTGTCATAGGATGACCAGGTCGCCGCTCTACAGATGTCTTTCAACGCGATGCCCTTGAAAAAGGCTGTTGACGCTGCCACCGCCCTGGTGGAGTGAGCCCTAGGCGGGGCCAGCAAAGGAGTCTTTTGAAGTTCGTAGCACATTTTTATACAGGACACAATGTGCTTCGAGATTCTCTGTGAAGAGAGACCCTCTCCTTTTGACCTGGGAGCGAGAGAGACTAGAAGTCTGTCCATTTTCCGGAAGGACTTAGTTCTGTCTATGTAGAAGGCCAACGCCCTCCTCACGTCCAGGAGATGTAGGCGTGCCTCCTTGCTGGAGCTGTGAGGCTTCGGGTAAAATGAGGGTAAAACTATGGGTTCGTTAAGGTGGAACTCTGAAGAAACTTTCGGAACAAAGGCTGCATGCAGCCATAAAGTTACCACCTCCTTTGAGAATACTGTGCAGGGTGGCGTTGCCATAACTGCTGCGAGCTCACTCACCCTGCGAGCTGACGTAATTGCAAGGAGGAAGGTTGTTTTTAATCATACGGAGACGTAGGAGAACTGTGGCTAATGGTTCAAAAGGTGAACCCGTTAGCATGCTGAGCACCAAGTCCAAGCTCCACAATGGTGGAAGCGGTTTCCAAGGGGGGTACAGGTTCACCAGCCCCTTCAGGAACCTGGTAACAATAGGATGGGCAAATACCGTGGGCCCCTCCTCTGCATGCCGAAAAGCAGATATAGCAGCGAGGTGGACTTTTAGCGAGGATAGGGAAAGTCCGCCCCTCTTGAGGTCCAATAAGTATTCTAGTATTACAGGTATAGGAACGTCAAGGGGAGCTAACTGCTTGGCGGAACACCATGCAGTGAATCGAGTCCATTTCTGATTGTAGGTCTTCCTAGTGGAGGTCCTTCGGCTACTTTCCAGGACTTATTGAACTCCCTCCATACATGTGCTTTCTAGGGAGCTGAGCCATGGATTAGCCATGCTTGTAGGCGCAGACCTTGGGGGTGTGGGTGCACTATGGACCCCTGGGCCTGCGTGAGTAGGTCCGGTGCCACCGGAAGGGGGAGCGGTGGGCGGTCCGACATGCGCAGAAGCAAGGGGAACCATTGCTGTCGATCCCACGTTGGGACTACTAGAATCACACGGGCTCTCTCCCTTCTGGCTTTCTGCGAGACCTTGTGGATGAGCACTGTGGGGGGAAACGCGTAAAGGAGGGGGCCCTTCCATGAAATCGCGAATGCGTCCCCCAGGGACCCCGCCCCAATCCTGCCCTGGAGCAGTACTGGGGGCACTTCTTGTTGTGCTGAGTGGCAAAACAGGTCGATCTGGGGAAACCCCCATGTGTGAAAGATCAGTCGTAGCAGATCAGAGTGGATCTGCCATTCGTGCGTGACTGCAAAGCGCCTGCTCAGCTGGTCTGCTTTCATGTTGTGAGCGCCCGGCAAATACGAGGCTTTCAACATTATATTGTTGGCAATGCACCAGTTCCACAGTCGGACTGCTTCCGCACATAGGGCACGGGATCGGGCTCCTCCTTCTCAATTTATATAAAACATGGTGGAGGTATTGTCTGTATTGATCCCGACTACTTTGCCCTGTATGTGGTCTCGAAAGTGTTTGCAGGCGTTGAACACTGCTCTGAGCTCCCGTATATTTATGTGGAGTGACTGTTCCGCAGGGGACCACTGTCCTTGCGTCACCTTGTCGCCGATGTGTGATCCCCACCCTATGTGGGAAGCGTCGGTAGTAAGAAAAATGGAGATTTGTGGTTGGTGAAAGGGTACCCCTGTTAGTAGGTTCTTGGGGTTTACCCACCACTGCAGGGATCTGCGCACCTCTGTCGTAGGCGACACCACCCTGTGGACAGTGTGGGATGCTGGCTTGTAGATGCTCGCCAGCCAATGTTGTAGGCTGCGCATATGCAATCTGGCATTCTGCACGACAAACGTCGCTGCTGCCATGTGGCCTAGCAGCTGCAAGCACGTTAAGACCGGCACCGTGGGGCTGTATGTAATGACTTGCACCAGCAAACCGATGGCGCGAAAGCGGGCGTCGGGTAGATACACCCTTGCTGTAATAGAGTTTATACGTGCCCCTATAAACTCTATGTCTTGTGTGGGGTCGGTCTTTGACTTTGCGAGGTTGATGACTAGGCCCAGCGAAGAAAACGTGTCTGCTGTTACGCATATCATGTGTAGGACCTCTGCCTTCGAGGCCCCTTTCAATAGGCAGTCGTCCAGGTATGGGAATATAAATACCCGCTGTCTGTGCAAGTAGGCTGACACCACTGCCAGGGTTTTGGTAAAGACTCTGGGGGCCGAGGAGAGGCCGAACGGAAGAACCTTGACTGGAAATGCTCCTTGCCGACCATAAAACGGAGGAAGCGCATGTGTGCCGTTATATGAAAGTAAGCATCTTGTAAGTCGAGGGCTGCAAACCAATCTCCATTGTCCAGTGCCGTGAGTATGGAGGCGACTGTGATCATCTGAAAACGTTGTTTGCACAAGTACTGGTTGAGGCCCCGAAGATCTAAGATGGGCCTCCAGCCTCCTGTTTTCTTCTCTGTCAGGAAGTAGCGTGAATAAAAGCCTTTCCCCTGCAATTGCTCCGGCACTCTTTCCCCCGCCCCTATGAACATAAGATGGTCCATCTCCTGTTTGAGTCTCGCCTCGTGGGAAGCGTCCCTGAGGTGGGGCCTGGGCAGAGGTTTCAGCGGTGGGAGCGACTGGAAGGGGATTGCGTAACCCGTAGCTATGATCTCCAGTACCAATTTGTCTGCGATGATCTTTTGCCATTGGGGGTGGAACGGTCGGAGGCGATGATGGAACATTAGCTGGGAATGGCATTGCACGATGGTAGTGATAGTGCAGCCCTCGACCTGCCCGTCAAACTTGTTGCCTTTGAGCCTGCCCCGAGGATGCGCGGCTTTGTTGAGGACATCACCTGGGAGTTCTATACTGTTGCTGCTGTTGATGTCGCCCTTGGTCATAGCCCCGTTGGTACTGAGCACGCTGTGGTTGGTACGGGTATCGTCTTTGCTGAGGGTAATACCTTTTCTTCCTATATGGAGGGGTATAAATACCCAGGGGTCTAAGTGTAGCTCTCGAGTCCTTACTGGAGTGGAGGACCGAGTCGGTTGAGTCTGCAAACAACTTTTGCGTGTCAAAGGGAAGATCCACAATCTTCGCCTGCAGATCCCTCGGGATACCCGATGTCTGGAGCCAGGATTCTCTACGCATGACCACTGCTGTAGCCGTTGAGCGTGCCGCCGTGTCCGCCACGTCCAGGGCGATCTGGACTCCCATCTTCGAAGCTGCGTAGCCCTCTTGCACAATCGCCTTTAGCACCGGCTTCTTATCTTCCAGAAGCAAATCCATGAGAGAAGTAAGCCTGGAGTAATTATCAAAATTATGGTTCGCTAGATGTGCTGCATAGTTTGCCATTCTCAATAGCAGGGTGGAGGAGGAATATACCTTCCTGCCAAACAGCTCTAGCTTCTTGGCATCTTTGTCTGACCCCCCCGATTTGTACTGAGAAATCTTTGATCTCTGCTGAGACGATTCTACCACCAGTGAGTTTGGTTGTGGGTGACTAAAGAGGAACTCCATGCCCTTTGCCGGGACAAAGTACTTCTTATCCGCTCTCTTGTTCATAGGCGGAGCATGGGCCGGGGTCTGCCATATGGTAGTGGCTGACTCCATAATGGCTTCGTCGAGCGGCATAGCGATTTTGGATGAAGCCGGGGGTCTCAAATTTTTCAGGAGTTTGTGATGTTTCTCCTGTACCTCTGCCATTTGGATGCCTTGCGTGAAAGCCACCCTTTTAAACAGCTCCTGAAACTGTTTGAGGTCGTCTGGGGGAGCTACGTCCCCGGGGGCCGTGGCCTCGTCGGGGAGGACGAGGAGGATCCACTAGGGTAAACCTCGCTCGAACTCTCAGGTTCTTGTGGCCGATGGTACACCCGCTCACTGGAGGCTTGCAAAGGAAAGTCTCGGGGTTCTACAATTAACTCCCCTTGAGATAGCTGTGTTTCCATCCCCAGCCGGGAGTGTCCACGGGGGTATTGGACGGCTTGGGTGGACCTGCCCCTAGGTGTAGGCCTGGGGTGTCTGTGTCCAGCATGATAAGAATGACCATGGCAGCACGGGCACGGGTCCAGGGATGGAGACCTGGACCACTCTCGGGGTGCATACCCCCGATGTCTGGGAGAGCGAGATCTCCACGACGATTCAGATAACAGTGAAGCTGGTTTGTGATAGTACTCCAAGGGATCCAATCCCAGAAAGGGCGAAAGTGGCCCAAGCCATGGTGATGTTGGTTGGAGGAACGGAGGAGGCGGCTCTGGATAGGCCGGTGGAGACCCAGATCTTCTGGGTGGCGTGTGCAGCATAAGGGGAGGGCTTGTTGATAGCAGCATTGCAGCCCTGTCCGGAGAAGGGCTGCGGTGCTGGGCTTTTGCTCTCTCCTTTCCCCTCCCCTGCGGGGCTGGCACCGCCCCCTCCCGTGCCAGGGATCTCGGCCCTGCTGTCGGCGTCGCACTCGGCCCGCTCAGTTGCAGTGCCGCGCAGACAACGTCCTCCGGTGCCTGCAGGCTCCGTGCCTGTTGGCCCTGCACTGCTGGCGCCGCAGGGGTCGGTACCACCTGTGGCGGTGCCGCCGGTTCTGGTGCTTGCCTGGCCGCCGCTCTGAGTGCTGCGTGTGCCGGCTGTTTGGTAATCGGAGGCTCAGCCTCTGCCACGTGCGCTGCTGCGCTGCCGCTTGTTTGAGTATGCGGCTGGGGGCTGTGTGCTCCGCCCGTCCTGCTCGCTGAGACCGCCGGCAGGGATCGGGCTGGAGAGAGCTTCCTCTGTTTCTGCACCGAAGGGGTGAGGGAAGCCGCCTTCCTTTTGTGGAGCCCAGGGGGTCCCTCTGGTTGAGGCCTCTCCGGCAAGTCAGGCTGGAGAGCCCTATCAAACAGGAGCATTTTCAGCCGCATTTCTCTGTCTTTCCTGGCCCTGGCTGTGAGCTTAGCACAGTGGGAACACTTCTGGGTAACGTGTGATTCCCCCAGGCACCGAATGTATTCGCTATGCCCATTGGAGGCCGGCATAGCTTCGCGGCAGGACTCACACTTTTTAAAGCCTGAAGAGAACATCGTGGTGAGTCTTTTTGCTGTTAATAGGGCACTTAGCACTTAATTCGTGCCTGTTTACCCGTCGCGGACACCAGCCTGCAGCGGCGGGAGGCCTACTGGCCTTCACGTCCACGCATCTTCTCCACTCCTCTCTCTCTCTTTATTATATATTTTTTTTTTACTCTCTTGCTTTCTCTCTTTTCTTTTTTTTTCTGAAAAGAAAAACAACAATTTACATGTAAAAACTCTATCTAATCTGACTCTGGCCTTAGCCTGGGCGGATTCTGTCTGCAGCCGATGGCGGCTGAGAAGGAACTGGAGGGGACCGGATCGCACACGTAGCCAGGGATGCGCAAGGGAGCGGCGCGCGCCGGCGCATGCGCGATCCAGGAGAAACTGCTGGAAAGTTTCCGATCTGCAGCGCCAGGTGAGCCCGACACCTATTGTGGAGCACCCATGGGGACACTCGTAGAAGAACTACAAGATCTCTACCAAATATTCATAAACTTGAATTACCCACCAGGAGAAATAACAAAAACAAATCAACAGGGCCAGACGAATACCCAGAGACCAGCTGCTCCAAGATAGGCCCCAAAAAGCCAAGAACAGAACACCACTGGTCATCACCTACAGCCCCGAACTCAAACCACTGCAACAAATTATTAAAGACCTACAACCTATCCTTAATCAGGATGACACACTCCAGAAGGCCCTAGGTGACATGCCTGTTCTCTCCTACAGACAACTTCCCAACCTTATGAGGATTCTAACCAATAGCCACAGTCTATACCACAGGAATACCAGTCCTGGGACTTTTCCTTGCAAAAAAGCCCACTGACAGCTTTGTCCACATACCTATTCTGGAAATACCATCACTGGACCTGACCAGGTTATTAACAGAATCATGGGCACATTCTCATGCTCCTCAACTAACATCATATACGCCATCATGCCCAGATGCTTTGTATATTGGACAGACTTCAAACTCTCCCAGAAAAAGAGTTAATGGGCACAAAACAGACATCAAAACATTCCTGATCTGCAAAACAGTTAGTCTAAATTTTCATGGGGTGGGCCATTCTGTTAATGACTTAAGAGTTTGAGTTTTATTGAAGAAGAATTTTCAGTCTGCTTTAGAAAGAGAAGCTGCTGAACTCTCTTGCATATTCAAATTTGACACATTAACATGTGGTTTGAACCAGGATGCAAATTTTCTGGGACATTATAGGGGCTCTTTGGCATACTTGGCTTAATCTGATTCTTGACTCCCCCTCCCCCGCCCCCTGCTCGTTGATTTGCTCACCTTGATAATTTTTTTCTGATTTGTCAACTTTGATTACTGTTTTCGGTTCTCTATGCCTTAAATATTGAGTCTGTTCTGGTCTGGCTATGGTCTGAAGAAGTGGGTCTGTCCTACGAAAGCTCACCTAATAAATTATTTTGTTAGTCTTTAAAGTGCTACTTGACTGATTTTTTTGTTTTGACAGTACATGGACTAGCACGGCTCCCTCTCTGTTCCAGTTCAATAAAGTATATAAAAGACATATATACACCTGTGAACATATGGAGAAAAATCCTCAACTGGAGGAAATTGGTATAACTTTATTGATGTCAAAGGGGATACATCAAACTACTGAGGATCTCACTCACTGTCTATCGCACGAGTCTTAAATCCATAAAGAAAGAAATATGCTAAATATGACTTTTTTTCCAAAATAAAAATGACCTTAGCCTAGAATACAAGCAGGAGAGCAGTTCAAGTTTGGATTTGAAGTAAAGAGCATCAAAATCTTAAAATCTCATCCCAAATGATGGATTTCTCTCTTTTTGAATGGGAGAAATCTTAAAACATCAGTTGCATCCAAAGGAGAACCCGTCCATTTCAGGCTGTGGTACTGGCAGGTTGGAGAAGGATTTCAGATCTGGGACTTGAAAACAGTTGACTAAAAGGCATTCTGACCCACAGTTCCCATTTCAACCCATTACCAGTTCCTCATCCAGGATGTTTATTACAGCAGAAGTGTTTTTCATATGACACAAGCTTTAAGAAGTAACGAACAATTTCCAAGCATTTTTCTTTCAAGATCAGATAATTCAAAAATGGATGCATGGAATTCTTTTCAAATAGCATTTCAATTCTTTTTTTCTTAATGAAGGCCATACATGACAAGATTTAACCTAAAGATTTTTTCCAAAAGCTATACATTGCACAAAACAGGAAATTTAAATTGAAATGCCATAACAACCTTTGCCATGAGTTTGCTTCCATGAGGCTCTCAAGCAAAATCACCACCCTTTTTTCCTATTTTTACTGTGAATATTATAATCACAATCTATACACAAAACCCAGGCAAGAAGCAAGTATAATTGATGTTACTGGAACACCCTGCATAATCAACTTCCACCCCAATGTGTTCTCTCACAATCTTTTATGTATGTTTTCCACGACTCTGTGTGTATATGTGGAGATACCTCCAACAGAAATGCTAAATGAACAGATCACTGAAATCTGTCTGGAGGCTTATGGAAACCTCCCCTTCAAGGGAATGTCACCAATCTGCAAACTGCCATTTAGTGCAAGATTTTTGCATGTGAATTTCTGATTCAGCTGAAAGTGGATTGTAACCAGGTTGCTAAACAATTCCCTATGGTCTAACAACTGACAGAGACTAATTACAGCAAAACCCTGTCTTTTGCTGCAAAGGTGCACTAAGACACAAGATAGCACAGGGAACTTCTGCTGCATGCAGGCAGCAGAAAAGGATCCTTTCATGTCCTTCTGAGCAGCTCTAAAAGCTGACTGCTATTGGCACCATCTGATGCACTTCATATTCTGCAAGCTGAGAAGCATCCAACCTCCCAGATGGCTAAATACAAGGATCAGTTACAAGTACAAGCTGGAACATGTGTTTGGGATTTTTTTTGTTTGGAGGACTTTTCTTTTAGGAGGCTGGTTGCAGAATAAAAAAGGGTTCTCGTGTAATAATCTTTTCTCCCCATGCAGCTCCCCAGAACTATCCTGTTTGGGACTCAAACTACCAGATGGCTCTGAGACCAAGTGAAAGGCAGACCCCACACCTCTCCCTGCTTAACTGAAGGGGCTCCCTCTCATACAGGGCAGGATTTTGCCTTTAAGCACTTGAATTATTCCACATAATTGGATTATATTTTTTTACAGGACAGGTACACCTAAAACTCCCCTTATCATGAATGGCAGTTATACCTATGCATCAAGAGCAAGACAGCTCAGTGAAAACTGACAAAGGTGTGCATAATCCTGGCATCAACTAGGAAAGCCAGCATGAATGGGCAATTGCATGGAAAACGGATTCCCAAGTGAAGAATCTCATCTTGGAGGGAGAAAGTAGACAGGTTATCCCCTGACATCTTTTGTAACCATGGTATAAAATGACACAGCTTTCCCTTGATGGGTAGATGATGAATACTGAGCTAAGCAGATCCACAAACTGCCACTGCAGGAAAAGAAAACCATTTTGACACGGGAACTAGCGCATTCAGCATTTTGATTCTGTTCGGAGGAAAGTTGGTTTTCTGCTTCTGAGGAGGAAAGAGTCACAGCTTCTAGTGTCAGAGAGGAATAAAAAGTCTATCGCATCACCTGCAGTGCTGTTCAGGACCTGGCAATTAACAGGAATCCTGAGCTTTGGTCATCTTAGTGCTGCCCTTTACCGTGTTATAAAAGTAATCCCATATATTTTGTGGTGTATTTAGAAAGGAAATAGCAGTGATCCTAACTGAAGAGCAAATGTGTTTGTTAGCATCATGAGGAAAATGTGAAGCCAAAGAACAAAATTCCAACTGAACAGAAGGAGGCTCTTGTGCTGGTTTGGGGCCCAAATTATCCTGCGTTTCTGATTCCTTAAAAACTTCCTGGGGGAGTTGTGCCTCAAGTACAGAGGCATGATCACAGGCTTTGTTAAAAAGGGCTTAGATCCACATGGATATGAAATGCAACATCATTCAAATCCTCTGCTTTAATATTCACAGAGTATGGAGCAAGTTGACATATCGCAAGTGATGCAACTGCAATAGTGAAAACCTCTGCAACAGAAGGCAAGTGTGTTGGCTCACTAAGCTACCCACATGTAGGTTTGGCATTGATCCGGTCCTGTCTCTAGGAAAGGGGACATTAGGGGATGTTATAAAGTTGATGGCACATTTGGGTGCTAGAAGAGGACAGCTGCTTGTTGTAGGACCATATGTTTCAGCATTTCTGATGTGCCTCTACCAGGGCCATTCTACAGAACAACTCTTTAGTAGTTACAATCCTTTCAGTATTTGGTCTACGCACTTCCTAGTCATATTCTCTTTAATTTGTCCAAGTACCATATATTTAGTTAAGACTGAAAAAATCAGCCAGAAAATGAAATACCCTACAGGAGAGAAGAGAGTACTTTCAAGGTGCAGTTCTCAGCTGATAGAGCCCACTGCAGCGCCAGTGATTTCACAGGGTTGGCACCGGTTTACACTAGCAGATAATTGTGCTGTGAAAGTGTTCGTATTTTCTCTCCTCTTTATGCATGTGTTTGATTTCACAGCAGCAATTCTTCTGTATATTCACAGAACAGGAAGAGCACTATCCACAGCAATGAAAGTGTTCCCCATGCTGCCATACCAACCTGCCTCCACCTTCACCTGGAAAGACACCTGCCTGTGAAGAAAGGCAGCGTTGTTCAGCCAACAAGGTATGAGAAAAGGGAACCTGTCCATTAAGACGTAAGCAGATGTCCGTGTTTAACGTTGTGTATCGTTAGGGAACACTGCAAAGTGCTGATAACCTTTTCATGGGGTTTCACTTAGGCATTAAAAATTGCAAATGAAAATAAGAATCGAAGACAGAAAATCAAATCGCTTTTAGGACTGCTGTTACAACAATATAGCAAAAAGAGAAAATCAACCAAACCTGGTGTGTGGCAGCAGCAGTTAGCTCATCCATCTGGATGATAAATACCAGTGCACGTAATTGTATAGTTCATGTGACAACTTCTGTACAATGTAGATTGGGGGAGTTTGCAGTTTTCCTCTGCCCCTGAGGAGACTACCAGCAATAGATGATTTCATTTGCCTGTTAGTTCATGGAATGATACTGAGCTTCTGAATGAGCAGCATTACAATCACTGAGAGGAAGAAGTTGGAGCTACAAACAACAGGTGCCTCCTCCACTAAGAAAGAACAGCCAGAAGGGCTGACAGAATGCCTGGGCACCTGGGCAAGGACAGATGGTGGAGCCACTTTCCCAGAAGGGACAGGGCCTCAGGCGTAAGGAGCTGGGCTGGGACCTAGCCTCCCCCAAAAGCCCTTCAGCAGCACCTGGCCACCACTGCCACCTCTGTAGCAGCAGCAATGCTCAGGAGCCCAGGGCCCTTTTGATTGACAGGTCCCAAGACAGTTGCCCCCTTTACCTTCCTCCACATTGGTGAGCCTGGAGCCAGCCGACAGTTGGTACGAGCAGGTTCTTAAACTGTATGTACTGGCACTGATGTGGAGGGGAAAAGTGCCTCCTGTACAGCCTTTAAAGGAGAACTACAATGACTGCTAAGAATTAGAGAATGTCTCAGCCATAAAATTGGGTTCAAGTTTGGACCTGTATTTCATACATCCTCCAATTCCAGGGACATTTGGGGTTGGCCAATTAGAGACACAGGCTGTAATCCAAAAACTGGATTGGGCCCAAATCCAGAATTTAAACAGCCAAAATTCAGAGCTATTCCAGCTCTAGGGATCAACGATAGTCTAGTTATATTATTTTAGATCTAGAAAACAGTAGTCACTGGACATTAATAGGAGGGTCTACACTGAAAAATTACACTGACATTACTACATCTCTCAGTGGGTGTGAAAAACTCATAGACCGTGTAAGACATAGTTACGCTTATCTAACCTGCCATATGAAGCATTGGATGAAGAGAAGAATTCTTTCCCCAACGTAGCTATTGGCACTCAGGGACATGGGTTACCTAGGGAGATGGAAGGCCCCTCTCATTGCTGTAGTGAGCATCCACACTGAAGCGATACAGTGGTGCGGCTGACTACAGCAGTGGTTTTCAGCTGGCGTGGCGTGACATACTGGTGTGCTGTGAGAAATATCCACGTGTGCTGTAAAATTCCATCCATTTCCCCTCACCACAGCTCTTTGCGGAGTCATGGGGGGCAGGGGCAGGGGCGGGGCAGTGAAGCAAGCAGCAAGGCTGCCTGTGCCCCGGCTGGTGTCGGGTTGGTCAATTTTCCACCATGGCGGCTCTTTGCAGAGCTACTGAGTGGGGAAATGCCGACCCCACGGGATACCATTCACACCTGGGGGCAGCTGAATGCTGCTCGCCAGACTGAACAGGCTGATAGGAAGCCTGCCCACCCCCCTCACCAGGGCAAGGAGGGTGGAAGCCTATTGGAGATGGGGTGTGGTTTGAATACTGCATCCCAGCTCCAATGGGCTGGCTGTAAAGGTAGCCTGCTTTCTGGAGCTCCCTCCTCCATAAGTAATTGAATAACCGCTGAAATTTCCAGCAGTTACTCAATCACTCTAGAATGGTACTTGCCCGCCTTATCTTTTTTTTTTCCAACCTGTCGAAGATGGTGTATTCTGTGGTGGATGTGAAACATTAATGTATTTGAACCTTACTTAATCTGTTGTATCCACTACTATGTTGCAAACATCTCTAGTAAGAACGTAACCATAGAAAA
This sequence comes from Carettochelys insculpta, assembly GCF_033958435.1. Taxonomy (NCBI): domain Eukaryota; kingdom Metazoa; phylum Chordata; order Testudines; family Carettochelyidae; genus Carettochelys; species Carettochelys insculpta. The sequence goes on along the minus strand of NC_134139.1, from coordinate 66,202,594 downwards.
GTAAGTAAATGTGATGTTTATGAGCAATCCATTCAGCTGAAGAAAGTGGCTATGCCGTGGAATTGTGCCATGTTAGTAAAAAAGATGGGAACCACTGCTCTACAGTCTACTAAAGTGTAGATAAAACCCTAGATACATAATTCTGCTCCATTGAGAACTTCCATATTAATTCATACTCAACGACTAGGTAATTTAAACCTGTTAAACTTAAGGCCAGTGTTCAATGTTGTACACCAACCAATACTCTGGAACTCTGCACATTGTGTTTTCCCCTGAAGAACCTGCTATTCACCCCGATCACTTCACGTCTATGTACGACTTGTGTATATAGTTGTACTATAGACTTGACCCATTGATCTTTCTGTAAATAATCTTGTGAAATATAAACAAACAGTATCTGAAAAAGAGAAGGAATTGGAGGAAAAAAAATCATTCCCATCATAAAAAAATACCGCTATTAGAATTCTAATGTGACTTTTCCAAAAAGGTTTTAGAACTTGTTTCCTTTAGGGAATTATGTTAAAGTGCCTCTCATCAAATGGAGGCTGTCACTTTGCTTGCACTTCACTAAAATGACAATTAAAAGAGTTGAGCCTCTTACAAATGAAAGGCAAGGAGTGTCTGAGGTTTCTAGCAATATTTATAAGCTCTGTTTTTAAACAAACACCAATGCTTTAACAACAGGACGTCACTTACTGCAATTTTGGAAAAAACAAAAAAAACAAAACAAAACAGAGATTTCCCATTCATTCCAATAGTGAGAGGCATTATGTGTATTCTAACGTACATTGTCACTCTGTCAAGATAGCAATTTGTTAAGTCATTCCTTATTTATATTTTAAGACATGTTTTAACAGTTTTGTTTTGCTAGTTTGCCTTTCTTCGCAATTAGCTGGAGTGATCAGAATATCTTTTATATTATGTGTGGACGTTACACTGCGAAAGATTTTGTTCCCTTGCGGTATTATTCATATTTATGCAAGCAGCCGCCTCTCCTTTGTAAAGATCACTACAAGGCTTATGAACATGTCGCTAAAGAAAAGGATGTGTTACTCAAGTATATGTTTTTGTAATTCTTGCTTAGTTGTCAAGCTTTCAGTCTGGCTCACTCGGGGAAAAAAAAAATGTCCCTTCCTTTCCTCTGATTTAACCCAAGATGACATTCTGTCAGAGACAGCTGGTAGGAAGATTGTCTGTCAATGTTTTGCAGATATTTTGAGTTGCCAGCTATTTGGAACTCTTCCAAATCTTGTTGTACAGCATCTCAAGTTGTGTACCTGTCTGGCACCCAGCCATCATGGCAAACTGTGAAAGATTCAAAATGAGCAGGAGATTTTCATGAAGAGGCTAGATTTTGTTGTGAAATATTTAAAAAGGTACGAAGAATGAATCCTCTCTGGGAGAAACATCCACTAGTGGAGCCCTCCAAATGAGACTGGCTGGGAGATTGTCAGTCTTCCTCTGTTCACCCTTTCAATTTAAGTGTTACCAGTCTGACTGAGGGAGGACTACATCATCCCATGCTCTTGGTGATTTTTAACATAAGAACACAACGGCCATACTTGGTCAGACCAAAGGTCTGTCTAGCCCAGTATCCTGTCTTCCAACCAGAGTGAGCCACACTGTAAGCTTCCCTCCTGTCCCCTGCGAGTGAGAAAGGGGAACAGCAAGCAGCATCCTGGCATGAATCTTGGTGGTGGTGGGGGCCTTCAAATTCCCTGCCCTCCCTAAACAGCACCCTTGTCCCCAAGCACTCCCCCATCTCCACATACCCCAGCCCCTGCCCTGGGCCCCTCCTCACACCTTTAGCCCCCCGCCTGACTCCAACACCCTCCCACATCCCCAACCCTCTGCCTGAGCTCCCCCCACACCCTAAACACTGTCTTCCACAACCCCATGAACACCCTGCCCTAAATTCCCACACCTCCAGCCCCTGCCCTGCCTCCTGCACTGCCACATGCTCCTAACCTGAGCCCCCATACTCTACCCTACAAAAACTTCTTACAAAGACTGTCCCATTGCACCCTCACAACCATCTGCTTGGAGCCACTGCCCATCCACGTGTGATAACACAGTATGTTAAACAAATTTAAGTTACTGTCACCTCTTATGACAGAGTCCCAAATAATTTAAGCAGGTTGTCCTATATAAGTGCCTCAAAGCAGAGACACAAGGGAAGCAGCAGTGTTCCCCCCACCCCATAAAGCACCCATAGCCATTCTGGCAGTAACAGGAAGTAGCGAGTAAGGGAACTGTGCCGTTTTTCACCTCTGCACAGTTGATGAAGTTGGAAATTTGAGAATGAACAGAACTAAAAATATGGCCCCTAAAGCTTATTCACATGCCAACCAGCCTCCATTGAAACGTAATTGGAATTCATCGAAAAGTATTTTTAAACAAGGAACTTGCAAGATGATATAATTATTCCTGAGAGTTTCCACTACTTGCCAATGTAATAAATCTAAATCAGTCCCCAGTATGGAGGTGGTGTTCAGGTGCTGTTAATTAACTGTATCTTCCTTTACTTATTTTACCCACACTGGCACCTGTCTGAAACGAAACTAACCTAAGAACTTCAATTTCATATATAAAATTAAACAAAAATACAGCAACTGTATTAGGCAATGCCTAATACGTGCCCATGGTGAAGTGCTTCCTTCCCTCCTTGCCTAAGAGAATGGTATCACATAATGGGCTGCAGAAGCCTAAGAATGACTTTTGCTCCATAAACTAGTCAAAAAATGTCATTCTCAGTGTCATTTATGTTACTATCAAAGTTCTGCAGCTGTTCACAGTAGCGAAGTCAGCAAGAACAAGGCAAAGACTCCAGTTACCTCTGTTACTGGAGTCACTGGAAGGTGGACATACTGTGAGTTGGATGTGGAGTCCCAGGTCTGGACCTGGCTGTTCGAACAGAGCTATGTTAAAGCATGTTAGGGAACCTGTAAGCATGCATCAGCAAGGTATAAACCAGTTAATGTGCAAATGTTCGTTTGCTTTAGAAATCACATTCCCGTAGGGCACAATGTAGACAAGCCTTATGCATATAAATCTTTGACTGGAGCAATCCTAAAACTGTTTTTCACTGTATAAAAATAAAAGGGTCAACCAATGTGTCTGTATTACTATAGTCAAAAGTGAAAGGCCAGGTTTTCAAGTTTTCTGGATGATCACAGTCAAGATAATCAGAGTTACAGAATGAGATAAAACGGCATATAATGAAAAATAGGGGCAGATTCTATAGTTCTAGGCTGTTTGACATTTTCAAGCTTGGCCTGATTTTAAAAAAAGAATCTTAAGATAGTGAAGCTCACAGAGTTGTAAGGATGTGGCTCAATGAAGTACTGCAGTACATTCATGGCTTCATAATACTATTAAAGGGCCAGCAGAACGGAACAGCCAACAGCCTGTGCCCAATTTACATTTAAAATATTTTATGGTTTATATTTATTCATTATACACCTACCCTATCTTCAGAGAATTCTCATTTTGAAAATATGTAGGAATATCGGAGCATCAAGGTACCACCTAGTTTACATGGGGGTTATGCTACAGTCCACTGAAAGGATGTCCCACACGTGCTCTGCCTGCTTCAGCTCAGCAGCACTGCTGCTATGTAGGAAGATGGAAAGTGCTTTTGGGCAATGACCTCTCCCTCAACCTAGCTCTCCCCCTCTCCTTTTGAGGCCAGATCACAAGCTACCGTAAATCACCTTAGCTCACTCAATGGAGATGCACCAGCTTTCACTGTGGCCAAAATGAAGTACTCAAAATTCATGAGGCAGCCCCTTCCGCACCAAAGGAGGGGTGAGGGGAAGAAGGAGAAGAAGGAAAAATGGCTTTAAAAAGACATGATTTTTTTCATACATCGTCTACTTGGGGTTTTTTGTTATTTGCCTTCAGGTTTTCAAACCTTTTCAGTTCACTTGGTTCATGTTTTTCCCTGCAATCACAAAGGCTAGAAATATACTCTACAAAAAGCTGAGATTGCCGTGTACTCATGTGACTATAAAAGAGGCTGAGATTTAAGGAAAATACCATATAATGTCCCACTCACAGTAAAGTTCATCGGAGCTGGCAGCACTGCTATTTACACCACCTAGCTCTTGGGATTGCTAACACTCAAGAGCCATGGCTACACTAGCCCCTGCCTTTTGAAAGGGGGATGCTAATGAGCCACTTTGGCAGATGCTAATGAGGTGCTACCATGAATATGCAGTGCCTCATTAGCATAATAGCAGCTATGTGCATTTCAAAAGTGCCACTTTCAAAACGCATGCTGTTCGTGTAGACGGGATCTTTTGAAGGGAACCCCCAGATTTCGAAAGCCCCTTCTTCCCAAAACCAAATGGGAAGGGGCTTCAAAATCCGGGTGTGCTTTTGAAAGGCCCCCGTCTACATGAGCAGCGTGTGTTTCAAAAGCGGCACTTTTGAAATGTGCACGGCTGCCATTATGCTAATGAGGTGATCCATATTCATGGTAGTGCCTCATTAGCATCTGCCGAAGTGGTTCATTAGCATCCCCCTGTTGAAAGGCGGGGGCTCGTGTAGCCACGGTCAAGAAGTCTGAGGAGGTATATGTATATGGCTGATGCCTGCTGGGGAATAAATACTAGGATAAGGGTCTCCTTATATTTGGCCATTCCCCTTCAATACGTTGGGCATAACGTAATTGGCTGTTTATTATGCAGACACCAAATAAGAGTTAACATAAGGCCTATACTGATTTTTTAGTATATTTATTTAGAATGCTCTCATTAGAGAATCAAATTAACATTGTTTGCTATTTACTATTGTTCTGCTGGCCTGAAGATGGAAACAGCCAACACTCTGATTCACAATGGATTAGTGATGTGTGTGCATAAGGGAAAGATACCCTGATAGTGGGAGAAATATAAGGAAGTCATCACTATGCACTGCACCTGTTTTCTTCAGTCGAACAGTGTGAAATTTCCAGGGTAAAAGTGGTTTCCACAAGGTAGTAATCACCCCACTGGAGAATCATAGAACCCAAGGGCTAGAAGAGACCTCAGGAGGTTGAGTACAGCCACCTTCCCAAAGCAGGACCAATCCTAAGTAAATCATCCCAGCCAGCATTTTGTCAAGCTGGGACTTAAAACCTTCCAGGGATGGAGATCCTACCACCTCCCTAGGTAACATAGTCCAAGAAAGCTCAGGCAAGGCTCAAAGCCCTTTCTGAATGCCACTCAGGTTACGCTCACACTGCAATGCCTCTTCACCTGACTCAGGTTCCTGGGACTCAGGCTGAGGAGCTATAAAATTACAGTGTAGCTGTCTGGGCTGTGGCTGGAGTCAGAGCTCTGGGACCCTGCAGAGTGAGAAGGTTCCAAAGACCAGCTCCGAACATCTACACTGTAATTTTACAGCCCTGCAGCCTGAGTCCCACAAGTCCAAGTCAGCTGACATGGGCCAGCCCTGGGTATTTTACTGCAGGACAGACATACTTTCAGGCCCTTAATGCAGGGCTTTAAATGCAGTCACATGCCAAAGAGTGACTGTGAAAGAGTGGAACGTACTCAGAGCTGCTCCCTGTGGGTATGCAGTCAGATCTGCTAACTTTAGGGACAAAGCAATGGTTTTAACTCCATCACCACTGTAGAGACAACCAAGTGCAAAGCATGAGCTCATTTATAATGCTTTTCACGTATGAGGAAAATAATTAATATTCTACTCACAGGGCCAAAGTCTGACTTTATTTACACCTGACACAATCCCTTCTGCAACCTCCCCTCTGCTGAGAAGTGTGGGGAGGGTGGAAGCGCAGAGAAGGCAACTACAGGAGGCAGCCCAACACTGTGAGATTACCTGGATTTAGACTGGTATATGGCCAGGCTGGCTGTGGAATGTGCGGATTCAGTCTCTGCAGAGCTCCCCCATCTCTCCTACAAGCAGTACACCTGCATGAAGTCAAAACACCTCTGAAAATAGTTATTGTTTTGGTGGGACACCTCAGTCCAAGCTGTGCCTTAAAGATAAAGCTGAGCATTCAAAGTGCATCAGCTCACTTTCAATCTGGATAGGTCATAATTTAACACTCTGGTTAGGTATTAACATTTTGTACTAGAATTTTAGTGCATCTTTATAGCACCTAATCGTAATTTTAAAGGTTTCATTACATAATCTAGGACTCAAAGTTTAACAGTAGTTGCAAGTCTTTTTAAAGCTTCCCTCAACTTCCTTAAATTGTTACAAAATCTTTTATTCTGAGGTTTTTCAAATATTAAGTTCATATAAAAAACTAAAATAGAAAAATTTACTGGCATAAGTAATTGCTTGGAAGTATATTTTAAGTCTGCCAATCAGATGATGAAAGATTCTTCTTATGGTGGAACTTATGAACGTGCTGCAAATGAAAATCTATCCATAAATTACAAATTTTAAATGTGTTATACAGCCTGTGTTAAAAAGTCCAGTTCAAACTGTAGTCTCCATTAAATCCACTATAAAAATTGTTCTTCTCTAAAGAGTGACAATGTAATTCAACATGAATTACCATTCATTTTGTAATAGCATATTTGCCTGATGGCAACATACTTGTTTAAGATGATGGCATTGTGGTTAATTTGCTGAAAATATCCTTTTACAAATAGGGCACTGGATGCTCCCAGTCTGATCCTTGGTCTGCTCCTGGGCAGATCAACCATTCACTACCTCATACATGGGGCAGATGATCATTTTATAAGCATTCTTATAATGGGTCACTGCTATCATGAGCAGAACAGCCAGGGGATAAAAACAGCAGCCAGGAAAGGTTCGTCTGCAGTGTGGACTACAGAGGATGTGAACTGCTGAGTGTACCAAGGCATTGCTATCTAACTGCCCTGCATGGAAACTGCTAGTTCAACTGAAAATATACCTACTTCACCTTAACTGAGCCCTGTTTTAAAGGTACCTTTTAGTTTGCACCAGCAGCCTCCACACATGGCAATTAGACTGGTTGTACCCTCCTCGTCCAGCACCCTTGGGATATGAGTGGTCTTGAACAAGGAGATTTGCCAGACCAGGGGAGGTCAGACCTCCTGGTGGTCTGGGGGGATGGAGAGCAGCCTGCTAGCCAACCTCCCTTTCTAGCTGCCACCAGCTCCCTGCCCCAAGGCTGTCTGGGGTGGGAGACTTCACTCTTGTCAAGATCCCCCACCCCAGCCAGGTTCCGAGCAGCTGTGAGGCTGCTGGCAGGGTCTGTGCCACAGCCAGCTCCCTGCCACGGGGCTGCCAGGCTAACCAGCCCTGGCTGGGCTCCCCAGTGCCATGGAGCTGCTAGTGGGCTCCAGGCCCCAGCTGGGCTGCTCGCTGGCTCCCTGCCACAAGGCTCCTGGTGGGGCTCCCCAACCCCCGACAGGCTCCCTATAGTGGGACTCCCCAGTCAGGCTCCCTGGACTCCCTAGAGTGGGCTGCCAGAGGGGCTCCCTACCACCAGCTCTCTTATTCAAGCACGCTCTAGTCCAGCAACATCTGTGGTTCTGCCAGATGAGGGATGTTGCTGGACTTTACTTTTTTTGTTTTCACAATATTTTGGTGTGCTCACCAATCCTCACTCCTGTAATTCTGCCCTGTAGTACAGTGCAGATGCAGCCTCAGGAAGAAAATGGAAGAAAATATTACTCTTTTCTGAGTAAATGAAGCTGACTTGGATCTAAAAAGAAAAAAATACAGTAAATGCTGCTGCAAACTTAAAAGACACAAGAATTAAAAAAGGAAGCCTTTTTGTATACTGTGTGCAAAACGTTGACTCCAGAACAAAACCCCAGATCCACAGTCCTCTGAACTCTGAGAAAATTCAGATCCATTTCTGAATCTAAATGCTGTTGTTCAGATGCATCTTTCAGTCTGCCTTTGAAGAAACAGAAAGAAGAAGAATCTAGTGGGTTTTTTTTTTCCCATCTTATCTATCAGGCATCCGAAAAGACATAAAAGAACACTTGCCAAACCATTAACAGCAGGACTCTAGTTTAACCTACTTCTGAAAGTTGTATCTCATTGTAAATGCCCTTCTGATTCCAATTGAGTATATTTTTCCCAACAAATCTTTCCAAGACTCATTCTTTTACAATTGTACGGTGCCCTACAAAGCAACGCGAATACACCAACATTAGGTTAGCACACACATATCAAACTGTTTATAAGTAGGGCCTATACTAAGGTCCATTTTTGTTTTTTTAATTATTCAGCTGTGAATCAACAAAGTACACTAATAATGACAAAAGAAAATGTATTAAATTCTGATTTGATTCACATTTTATGTCATCAAGCACACTGGACAATATGATGGAAATTATGACCTGTAATTAACCTCCTTTGTACAGCTGTAACATACAGCTTTTCTAATTTGACAGCGTGCTTTAAAGAAACAGTAGTTATATAAAATTCATATGTAATTTTGAAAAAAAAACTCCTACTGTATCCATGTTACTAACACAATATTTGATTGACATTGAAACAATTTCAGCAAGTCAGTTTGCTTATGTGGGATTCATGTTCTTTATCTGTTGCCTTTCACTCAATTTGGACAATAAAATTAGACTTTCAATTTCCTGTTCTCATTCTCACGTTAGATTCAGTTTTGTGCATAACACACTTCTGATCAGCTTTGCTTTTCGATTCTCTTCCATTGGCCCAAATGCTATGGTTTTGGTGCTGTTGGACAATGTTAAATCCAGAACTCAAAAAAAAAACAAAAAGAAAACCACCTTTCTATTGAACTCCCCCGCACAATGAAGACATATTTATTCGTACTGGGTAAAGCTCACTCTTCTGCGAGTCCACACAATGAATAAGAATCAGAGGGGTAGCCAAGTTAGTCCGTATCTTCAAAAACAACAAGAAGTCCTGTGGCACCTTATAGACTAATAGATATTTTGGAGCATAAGTTTTCATGGGCAAAGACCCACTTCATCAGATGTATGGGCAGGGGTTCCAGAGGAGAGTCTAAATTTATAGGCTCATGAAAAGGAGGGAGTCCCAGGCAAGAGGAGGGCCAGAGTTGATTTAAGTGGTGCATAGGGCTTCTGCAGAACCTCTGTACACCAGTGAATTGCACTTATTCTTACCAGCCCCTTTATGACATAGCAGAGGGCCAGAGCATAGAAAGACAAACTCCTGGTATAACCTGGGAACAGCCCTGCAGCAGTCTTCCAAGAACTTCTTTCCAAGCCCTAACATAGGCGGGTGTGGCCAGAGATGCAGCATGTGGTACTGCAGAGAATTTGAGCAGCCCTGGAGCATATTTATACAGGTAACTTGGGTTCCCAGTGCTGTCTAACTTAAACCAGGCCTCCAGATCACCAAGGACCAAAGATATTTCAAAGCCATTTCCCTCTTTGTTGGGAGACCTGGGCTGCGCCTCTTTGGGATGTAGCACAGAAACATTCATAGGTGGAGTGGGGAGATTTAGGAGGACGAGTCTTCAAGATTCATGGTGGGATCTGCCTCCCTAAAGTATCAACAGCAGCTTTAGCTTGGGGTCCGGACTACATCTGCACCCACAGAAATCAGCCCTGGATTATCTAATCTGCAGTGGGTGCATTTGCATAGGGCCACATGATGGCAAAGTAGCTGGAACAAACCAGGGTAGCACTGCAACCCCATACACTGAGTTGTAACCCCCTGCAGTGAAAAGGGCTGAACCCAGCACCGTGGGAAAGGAGCCTCTCTTGCTGGGGGAATGGAGGGCAGGCATCCTCGGCAGGTCCTCAGAGGAGGGCATCCCCTTCACACCAGGCTGGGATGAAGGCTGTGGTGTTTGGGCAGAAGGTGCTGCTGGTCTATGTCCCCTCAGCAGTGTGAGGAGGAGGTAGTGATGTGCAGCTGTTGAATTGGAAGGGCACATCCACCTCTGGTGCGCAAGATCTCTTTAAAATGCCAAACGTTAGTTGCCTCATGAGCGCCTGTCATTGTGAATTTCCTTGTATATTTTATGACATATGGTTCCCATAAATGCAACTGCATTTGGATTGGGTCAGTGCACCAGACTCCCAACTACAAGTTCATTTACAATTTCACTATAAACTGAAATCAGCTCTAAGTGGTTGGAAAGTTTGATACTATTGCAGCATTTGATGGGACAGTAAGATGACCTGGAGGACTAAAGTGACAGCAACAGAAAACTACAACTAACAAAAGAAAATTCCTCAGGAATTCCCTCTATTCTCACCCCCATGTATACAGGCTGATCTTTCAAACCTGAGCCTTTGGTTGTGTGACGGGAACTCACACAGTACAGTATGCAGAGGAAACACAAGTTTGATTCTTGGTGTTAGAATAGATAATAGATAGATATTAGTTACATAAGCCACTTGACTGCAGTATCGGAGAACCTCACCTCCACCAGGTGAGGGAAGGGCTATTATCTCCATTTTATGGATAAGAAACTGAAGTGCAAGACATTAAGCAATGTGTCCAAAGTCACACAAAGTCTGGGCTCCTAACCCTGGACCATCCTTCTTAAAATTGACTCCAAATTCTGAGGTAGATTTTTTTCCAGATATTTTCCTATATTAAATTTGAATAATCCCATTACAGGTATGGTAAAATCACACAAAATTACTAGGCAGATACATTTTTTTTTTGCATGACTGATTTTTCTTCATACTATGCAAATATTCTCACCACAAAAATTCTGGTGGCTCCAGAATGCAGCCACCAACTCTTTCTGGTGATCACTCTGGTAATTTTTCCTACATAGTGAATTAATTTTAGGGAAACACATATGTGCATGTGTGTGTAATTTAGATAGGTTTGGTTATTTTTTGGTTTTTGGGGCTTTTTTTTTGCAAACTCAATAACAAAAATAATGTACAGCTGCTGTCTCTAGTCTTCACGTAAACAGAACAGAAACAAAACCAAGATGCTTTGCACATTCTCATGTTTTTTTTCTTGTTGTTCCCTATGCTTTTTTGGTTGTTTTTTTAAAGACTTGCTAGATACTATGTCTGCTGTGAAAAACAAAGCATACAAATAGTACTTTTTCATAGCAAACATACTCAGCCCTGGAAAGCCTGTGGACAAATTAAGCCCTGGTTGGGGAGGTGAGTTCCAAGGCAGCAGTGGTGAAGAGGTACTGGAGAGACAGCAGGGACCAGAGGAGATGGGTGTGTGTGATGAGTTTGGCAACAGTCTATCACCACGCAGCCTGGGAATGGAGCCTGAAACTAAATGGCTAGGGTTTAACACCTCCCCACCCCAGGGCTAAAGCCTGACTTTACTGCTCTTCGGAAGGCTGCCTGCTCCTCCAGCTCATTTCTCCCAAAGAGTGGCAGAGAATCCCAGGCTGCTGCTTCGTGCCCCTCCCCCCTCATTATCCTGGAAGCTGCGGCCACAAGAAGAGTGCCGGGTGGGCATATTTGAGAACTCCGGCACTAGCAACCCTTAAGCGCTCCACACACCCAGAACATCATTTTCATGAAAATATTTCTTACTTCTCACCTAGATGTTTTCCAGCTCTACAAACATGTAGTCTATGCATGTGCCAAGCCTGAAGACAGCCAGCAGCACCTTAGGTCCTAAGGTCAGCCCACAGGTCCATCAAGCCCAATATCATGTCTTCTGACAGTGATCAATGCCAGGTGCCCCATAGTGAATGAACAGAAGAGGTAACCATCAAGTCATCAGTTCCCTGTCACCCATTTACAGCCTCTGGCAAACAGAGACTAGGAACACCCTCCATGCCCATCCTGGCTAATAGCCATTGATGGACCTATCCTCCATGAATTTATCTCGCTGTTTTTTAAACTCTGCTATACTCTTGGCCTTCACAACATCCTCCAGCAAGGAGTTCCACAGGTTAACAGTGTTTTGTGTGAAAAAATATTTCCTATTTTTTGTTTTAAACCTGCTGCCTATTAATGTCATTTGGTGACCCCTAGTTCTTGTGTTGTGAGGAGTAAATAACTTTTCCTTATTTACTTTCTCCACACCAGTCATGATTTTATATACCTCTATCATATCCCGACTTAATTGTCTTTTTTCCCCAAGCTAAAAAGTCCCAGTCTTGTTAATCTCTCTTCATATAGCAGAGGGTTCATCCCCTTTATCATTTTTGTTGCCCTTTTCTGAACCTATTCCAATTCCAATAAATCTATTTTGAGATGGGGCCACCATATTTGCACACAGTATTCCAGATGTGGGCATAGCACGGATTTATATAGAGGTAATATGACATTTTCTGTATTATCTATTATTTTCTTAATGAGTCTCAACATTTTGTTAGCTTTTTTGACTGCTGCTGCACATTGAGTGGATGTTTCCAGAGAACTATCCACAATGACTCTAAGGTCTCTTTCTTGAGTGGTAACAGCTAAGTCAGACCCCATCATTTTACATGTATAGTTGGGATTATAATTTCCAATGTGCATTACTTTGTATTTACCAATATTGAATTTCATCTCCTATTTTGTTGCCCAATCACCCAATTTATTAAGACCCTTTTGTAGCTCTTCACAGTCTGCTTGGGACTTAAGTATTTTGAGTAGTTTTGTGTCATCTGCAAATTTTGTCACTTCACTGTTTATCCCTTTTTCCAGATCATTTATCAATATGTTGAATAGGACTGGTCCCAGTACAGACCGCTGGGGGACATCGCTATTTATCTCTCTCTATTCTGAAGACTGTCTGTTTATTCCTACCCTTTGTTTCCCATCTTTTAACCAGTTACCTAACCAAGAGAGGACCCTCCCTCTTATCCCATGGCAGTTACCTTTGCCTAAGAGCCTTTGGTGAGGGACCTTATCAAAGACTTTCTGAAAATCTAAGTACACCTATCCACAGGATCCCCCCGTCCACATGCTTGTTGACCCTTTCAAAAAATTCTAATAGATTGGTGCAGCACGAATTCCCTTTACAAAAGCTGTGTTGACTCTTCCTCAACAAATTATGTTCATCAATGTGTCTGACAATTCTGTTCTTTACTAGACTTTTAACCAGTTTGCCCAGTACTGAAGTCAGACTGACTGGCCTATAGCTGCCAGGATCACCTCTGAAGCCCTTTTTAAAGATTGGCTTCACATTAGCTATCATCCAGTCATCTGGAACAGAAGCTGATTTAAACGACAGGTTACAAACTACAGTTAATAGTTCTGCAATTTCACATTTGAATTCCTTCAGAACTCTTGGGTGAATGCCATCTGGTCCTGGTGACTTATTACTATTTAGTTTACAAACTTGTTCCAAAATCCCTTCTAATGACATCTCAATTTGAGACAGTTCATCAGATCTGTTACCTGAAAAGAACTGCTCAGGTGTGGGAATCTCCCTCACACCCTCAGCTGTGAAGACTGATGCAAAGAAATAATTTAGCTTCTCTACAATGGTTTTTTCATCCTTGAGTGCTCCTTTAGCATGTGGATCATCCAGTAGTCCCGCTGGTTGTTAGCAGCCTTCCTTCTTCTGATGTACTTAAAAAAATATTTTTGATATTACTTTTTGACTCTTTGGCTAGCTGTTCTTCAATTCCTTTTTGGCCTTCCTAATTGTACTTTTACGCTTCACTTGGCAGAGTTTATGTTCCTTTCTATTTTCCTCACTAGGATTTAACTTCCATTTTTCAAAGAATGCCTTTTTGTCTCCCACTGCCTCTTTTACTTCATTGTTTAACCACGGTGGCACTTTTTTGGTTCTCTACTACCTTTCCGAAATTGGGGTATACATTTAATTTGAGCCTCTATTATGGTGTCTTTAAAAAGCTTCCATGCAGCTGGCATGGATTTCACTTTAGGTCCTGTACCTTTTAATTTCTGTTTAACTAACTTCCTCATTTTTATATAGTCCCCCTTTCTGAAATTAAATGTCACACTCTTGGGTCTCTGTAGTATTTTCCCAGACACAGAAATGTTAATTCAATTATGTTATGGTCACAAATACCTAGAGGTCCAGACACATTCACTTCTTGGACCAGATCCTGTGCTCCACTTAGGACTAAATCAAGAATCCCTTCATCTCTTGTGGGTTCCAAGACTAGCTGCTCCAAGAAGCAGTCATTTAAGGTGTCAAGAAACTTTATCTCAGATTCCTGTCCTGAGGTGACAGGTACCCAGTCTATATAGGGATAGCTGAAATCCCCCATTATTATTGGGTTTTTAATTTTGATAGTCTCTCTAATCTCCCTGAGCATTTCACAGTCACCCTCACTGTCCTGGTCAGGTGGGCAGTAATATATCCCTACCATTATATTCTTATTATTTAAGCATGGGATTACTATCCAGAGAGATGCTATGGTACAATTTGGTTCATTTATGATTTTCACATCATTTGGTTCTACATTTCCTTTAATGTATAGTGCCACCCCGCCTTCAGCATGACCTGTTCTGTCCTTCCAATAAGTTTTGTACCCTGGTACTACTGTGTCCCATTGATTAACCTCATTCCGCCAAGTTTCTGAGATACCTACCACACTGATATCTTCATTTAACATGAGGCACTCTAGCTCACCCATCTTTTTACTTAGACTTCTAGCGTTTGTATATACGCACTTTAAAAACTTGTCACTCGTTAGCTGCCTGCCATTACTTGATGCACTTGAAAGGGACTGTTTTACTTGACTGTTCCTTGTCAGATACTGTGTTTTATCATGTTTCATCCTCTACTCCTTACTAACACATAGAGAATCTCCAATAAGAGATCCTGTCCTAAGGAATGCCACCCTTCGAACGACATGAGCCTCCGTACCTGTTGGCTTTCTAATCCTGCTTCCAACCCCTGACAGACTTATTTACTCCATGCAGCCAGCTCTTAACCTGAAATCATAGATTCCGACTACTGGCTTTCTCTCTGCCTTGTCACTGCACTGGCATGCCAAGAGCTCTTCACTTTGTGCCTTTTGGAGGCCCACTGAGGAGATGAGCACCACCCAGGAGGAGATGTTTTCAAGGGGGAGTGAAAATTCACTGGACACTGTTGGCTCAGATTTCTCACCCAAGCAGAATCCATTTTAAGTCCAAATAGGTTTTGAATTATCCAAGTACAAAAAGAAAAAAAACTGCCCCTCCCCATCTCTTTTCAAATGTGAAAGGTACCACTTTTGCATATGCGCAGATGACGACATTCATGCATATTTGACTACAGAGGAAGTGAGGAAGGGGAACCTTTGGGCTGAAAGCATGAAAAATGTCAGCTTAAATAGGAACATTTTTAGAAAATTATAAGCAATGTTTAGGTGTTTGGAATGGAATGACTCTCTCAGCCACTCTGCCAGGATTTCCACACTTTCAGTAATCAGCCATACAGCCACATGCTGTCATCTGTGCAACTGTACACTTCGGGCAGCTATCAAAACAAAAAAGCATTCAAGTAGCACTTTAAAGACTAAAAAAATAATTTATTAGGTGATGAGCTTTTGTGGGACAGGCCCACTTCTTCAAACCATAGAAATACCAGAACAGACTCAATATTTAAGGCACAGAGACAGACATCAAAACATTCCTGATCCACAAACCAGTTAGTCTACATTTTAATGGAATGGGCCATTCTGTTAATAACTTAAGAGTCTGCAGTTTATTGAAGAAGAATTTCCAGTCTGCTTTACAAAGAGAAGCTGCTGAACTCTCTTTCATCTTCAAATTTGACACATGAGCATGTGGTTTGAACTGGGATGCAAACATTCTGGGACATTATAGAGGCTCTTTGGCATACTTGGCTTAATCTGATTCTCGACTCCCCCCTCCCGACCCTCTGCTCTCTGAGTTGCTCACCTTGATAATTTTTTTTTCTGATTTGTCAACTTTGATTACTGTTTTGGTTCTCTGTGCCTTAAATATTGAGTCTGTTCTGGCCTGGCTATGGCGTGAAGCACCGGGTCTGTCCCACAAAAGCTCATTACCTAATACATTATTCTGTTAGTCTTTAAAGTGCTACTGGACTGCTTTTTTGTTCTGATAGTATATAGACTAGCACGGCTCCCTCCCTGTTACTATTCAGGTAGCTGGGCTGGGCTGTGCTATACAGAGATTCACTGGGCTTGAAGAAATCCTTCACCACAGTCCACTGGAACATCAGTGGAGCAGTTGCATTGTCTCCCATTCCATAAGGGCTGAAATGCTGACAGCCCACAGGGCAAAAGGGTCCATGGGCTTTTTTCTCAGCTTTCCTTACTGCAGCATGGCAGTCAATGGTGCAGACTACCACATGGGCCCTTGGATCCTTTTCTACCATGCCCTGCACAGCTGCATCCGCAAAAGAGCATGAAACTGGAGGCAGCATTTATTTGCCTCTGTTAGAACAACAGTGTTCCCCAGAGCAAATTCAGCTCTCACTCTGGTGCACAACATAGAATATTTCTAATTATGAAGAAACATCCAACATAAATCTGACCTTATCCAGTGAGATGATAAAATTGTTTCTTCAGATACAGAAATAACATTCATTATGCTTTCTAATAACTGCTTCCTGTTCACTCTGTCTGCACACGTACTGCTGAAGAGCTGCAAGGTACTTGTAGCTGCCTGGGGAGCTCTCACCCTCTTCCCTATCCACCTACCCCCTCACCCTCAACTCTCATCCCCTGACATGTTGCAGACCACAGCCTCAAATTAAGATAATCAAAAACACTGCATTTCACCTTTTAGCATCTTGAAACTATAAACAGCTTTGCTCTGCTGAAAATTTCACAAACCTGACCTACAGTGGCACAGTTCTAATGTATACCCATATTCATATTTTCAGTAGTGTAGGAGCTTTTTCAAATATTTGAAAAATTAAAAAAGACTTACTAGCATACTTACTGACAGAAACAAGAATCCAGGTGTGATGTTGCCTCCTGGACTATACCACTGCAACTTCATATGTATTACCAAGTGTTGTTTAGGCTTAAAAAATGATAGCTTTATCTGACTTTGTAAATTTGAACAGTTGGCTCACAGAAAAATAGGAGACGTATTCCTATCCATAATGGGAGCTCTTCAGTAGTAGCAGCAGGGCATTCTAAATTCCAATTCCTGTTCTGTGTTTGAGACATTTATCTAATAACTGTGTTATTTGCCTGCAGCAAATGATATTGTTACACGCCCTTCCCTTAAAATTCAGATGGCAGGTATCAAAGACATCAATTATGTAAATGGGCCTCTACCCTGCAATCCCCATGTAAACACAACACCCAATGACAACACAACACCCAGTGGCAATTGTACCTTCACACCTATTACAAGGCTATACCTATTTTTGGCAAATGCTGTAGAGTGAAAGCAAGGATACAATTTAATTATAAAGGGCTGAGCTGCTTTGTTACCACAGGATGCAGGTTAATGTGGCATTCAACAGCAATACAATATTTCTGACTTGGTAAAGAAGATTAATTGTGAATAGGATTACCGTACAGGTCTAGTGCATGGAAGGATAAAATCAGAAAGAACAGTTCAGCAAACAAACAATTCACCAGGATAAATTACAGAGATGTATTGTGTATAGATTATCCTCATCAAGGAGTCTGACAGCTGTTAAGATTTCTGTAACAGAATAAGCAAGTTAATAAATCCTCCTAAACAAGCTCATCACTGTTGCCTGTACAACACATTAACATAGAACTCCAAGGGTAGGTATGAAACACATTAGCTTTTATTTTTAAATATCATACTCCTAAAGTAGCCTCTTTGCAAATTATTGTTTATTCTCCCTCAAAACAGTTACAATAGTTTCCTAAGACCTGTTGAAGCCAGGATATTAGACTCACTTAGAAAATACTGTGAAAAGTGTCTAGAAAAGCTCTCCTGCTTTGTTGCTCCTAGAGTTAGAATGTGCTCTGAGATGCGCTGCAACACTGTCATAAACTAAGTAATTTAAAAAATAAATGAACCCTCTCCAAGCGAATTGTACAACATGTATGCTGGCCTATTCTATTGCAACCTGGCCTGTAAAAGCCATCTCACGATTGTACACCTTCAAGTTTTGGTATAAAATGGCACGTGCACTGTGACACCAGTCATCACTAGGGAAGAACTGAGTGCCTCAAAACTAGAGCTTTAGCCTCAAGTGCCTGAGCTAAAGAACTAAAGGACAAAGTCGTCTACCTGGCAGCTGTAGCCGACTATTATCCTCTTGGGATCAGGAACAAAGGGGGACAACACACACTGAACAAAGCTTATAGAAACTTGCATGTAAAAACATGGCCATGAAAAACTGCAGTCCATTTTATGGTTCATCATCATCCTCTCAATATACAGCTTATATACAAAAAAGCGCTTTTCTTATGGATGCAAATAGCAGCTGGATTGCCATTGTTTTCACCTTTGACACATAAGGATAGTAACAACTGTATTTTTAATCAGTTTTGGAAGCTCCATTCTCTTTTTAACAAGAAAGGTGATCAGAATGTGTTCTGTAGTACCCAGCAGTGTTATTTTAAGTATTCCAAAGTTGCATTCTCTAATTTACTTCACATATTTTGCATCTTCCCCCCACCTACACTTCTCCCTAACACAAAATATGTTGGAGTCCCATTGAAAACAAAATATTTTGTCTGGTGCTGACCTATTCAGGTTCACAAATTCCACACTTCAGTGAAAATAATAAATGAAAAGCTCTTTCTTGCACCTGACATCCCCTTGACCACTGGGAACTCTAGTTTTTCAACTTATGCTGATATTTTTAGCCCATTTTTCTACCAAAGGAGGACTGTGCAGGGTAGCAATCAGTTGCCAGTTTCCTATTTGGGATGCGTTGCCTTAAAAGCACTCAGGACTGAATTACACAGCTAGATCTAATAGACAGTCTAAGAAGTAAGGAGCCATAAAGGAGATTTGATGGGATCTAACTGCAGTTGAATACCACATGATGCACACGTTCTGCTTTAGTATGTGTCTTCGATGAGTACTATTTGCTTCCTGGTGATAAAGTGGTGACTTAAGCTGTGAAAATTACTATCATCCATCTCATGCTTGGTGAGAGGACATGAATGTGGTGCTACACGTTTTGCAAACAAAATACTTCTGCCAAGTTGAAAAGAAAATGCTTTTATACATTTCGCTAGGCACGATCAGACAACATAAAAGGCATGCCACTGAGTCCACCCCATCCAAAATACCGTTATACTATGGTACATGAAGGAAACTGCATCATTTGGTATAATAGGCCAAATAAAAACCAGGGCTATGTCTACACCAGAAGTGTCTGTCAACATAGGTTACTGTCGACAGAGTGATCTCAACAGAACCTCTGTCAACAGATTGCACCCACATACAAATTGCTCTGTTGACAGAGACCTACCAGACTGCACTGCCCTCTGGTGCCAGAAAGCAGAACTGCAGCTCTGCAAAGAGGGCTGCCAGGCAACGGGAAGCCCCCTCTGTCGACAGAAGTGTCTATACTGCACTTTTGTCAATAGTACTCTTTCCAGAGATTGTTATGTCTCAAATTTTTGAAGGATAATACTGTTGAGGAAAATGCAGAGTTCTGTCAAGATTTTGTCGACAGAATGCTGTAAGTGTGTAGACGCTCCCTGAGCTCTGTCAGCAGAAGGGGCCTTCTGTTGACAAAACTCTGTAGTGTAGACCTAGCCCAGATGTATACAGTGTGACAGGGTGAGACCATGGGAGCAACTTACAAGAGGAAAAGCAGCTCAATACAGCCCTGGCACTGGGCAGAGTGCAAGCAGCCAGGTAGAAGGCTGCCCTAAATGAGTTAGGGCCAGCTGGTCCTGCTTAAGGCTGCCTTTAAAAACATTCCCCCAGTAGGTTCGGGGAAGAGAGTGTAAGAGGAGGCTGGAGTTTCAGACAAACAAGGAGAGGAGAGTCAGAGAGTGGTTCAGACATCAGATATTCACCCCAACGACAGTGGAGGCGAGGAGTGGCTCCCACAGGTAGCCTGAGGGCTCAGCCAAAAGCTGAAGGGACTGTGGATTGAGCCTTTTCAAACCAGGTGGGGCTCTTACCTGCTGCACTTTGTGCCTTGGAACGAAAGCCCGCACTCCAGCAGGGGCAACTGGGCCCCACACTGAGGGAATGTCGTGTGAGCAGATGACTGGGGCCCAGGACATGCACGGACCCTGTCACAACAAGTACAATTTATTTGAATTCTACAGAGTTTAAACAGACTTGCATTTGTTCCTGTAACTCAAAATTCCCTGAGAGGTATTTTAGTTGTTCCGAGGTAATCACTGTCCCACCTCTCCTCCACTGAGTGATACCGTGTAGCAGAGAACCAGTGGCATGATGCACTCCGAGCTGTGCATCGTCTGACCATCACTGTGAGAGACTGAAAAGTTCCACTGCAAACGCTCAACAAAATACACTAAAATCTTGACCTTAAACTAGGGAATAGGAAATTGACACACTGTGTTCAAACCAAGGTCCCTTTAAGTCTATCATTCTGCCTCACAATAGCCAGATGCTTCCTAAAGTTGCGAGAATCCCTATGATGGATAATTATGGAATATTCCCCCATAAAGGAAATTACTTCCTACCTCCACTCCTCTCAACCACAGACACTGAAGCGTGCATGCTTACACCTCATATTTTTGTGTTTAGTCTTCTCAAAATATCATGGATGTTCTCACTACTCAAATAAATCCCTGGTCCTTACTTGAATTTTGCTAACTCTTTGCCTCGATATCATGAGGCACTGAGTCCCACAGGGCAATTATGTGCTATTTTAGTAAGTTTTAAACGTGTTAAATGTGTTGCCTTTCAGTTTCATTGAATGCTGTTTTGTGTTTGTATTTGGAGTTGCTAATTCTTCTTCATAATACCACTGAACATTTTCTGTCTTTTATCATGTCCTATTTATCTGTCTCCTCCCTTAACTAAACAATCCATATATATTTCAATCTCATGCTCAGACAAAACTATTTCCATGCTTCTCATTGCTTTCATTGTTTTGAGACCTCTAAAAGCCCTTCTATTTCTCATTTGCATAGAATGCTTAATGTATAATCCCAATAGGTCAATTATTTAATGATAATGCTGCAGAATCTACTGCATAATGAATGTTACTTTTACAGTGGGGAACTAAGACCAAATTTACAGCAGATGTAAGCAGGAACAGGACTTTTATGGAGCTGTGCACACTTACATCATCAGCAAAACATGTCTTCCCCCTAATTGCTCTGTACTGTATTATCTTACAAAAGCTTTTTAATTCTAATTTATATACGGCGGTGCAACTTTTCAGTTAAAAAAGTTAATTAAGGGACAGAGTTTTATAATCACATATGTAATTAAAAGAAAAAATATTCATGGTTAACTCAAAGGTCAAATGTGAGATGCCCCAAATTTTAATGTAACTAGATTATTTATTAGAAGGTCCAGCAACCTAAGATGCCGGCAGGCTGAAACCAATACAGCTTCATCAGCTGGAGACCCTTATCTCCTTCACATACTCCAAATTAAAATGACATGACTCAACCTAGGCCCGTTGGCAAAAATGAAATAAGGAAATAAAAGAACAGATCTCAAGTAAGATTTGTCATCTCCCTCTCACGGCTAGCCTGTGTCATGCTCTCTGGGCACCAAAGAGAGGACATCTTTCTTCAATACACCCTAAAAGAAAGAAAGGCAATAATGCAAACAAAATGTCTAGGTATCCAAAAGACAGGTTACCAGTTGTCAAAATAATAATATTGCTACTTAAATATCATCAGCACTGTTCACAAGAGTCTACCAACTAAGCTTCACAACACTTACGTGTAGTAGTTTAGTATTATCCCTCTTTTACAAGTAAGGAAACTGAAAAGACAGTTACTTATCTCCTTAGCTGGTGTTCTTAGAGACATGTTGTTCATGTCAACTCCAATCAAGTTGTGCACTTGTGTGTGTGCTCAGTTGCCAGAAAATTTTGCCCCTAGCCGGTAGCCATCGGGTTAGTGTGGCACCCCGTGGAGTGGCAACGATATAGCTCCCAGTGTAGGCACTGCCCACGGGTCCCCTACTCAGTTCCTTCTTGATAGCTATTCCAACCGTGGGGAAAGGTGGGAGGGTTTTGGAATGCTCATGAACAACACATCTCTAAGAACACCAGTTATAGAGGTAAGTAACTGTCTCTTCTTCGACTGATTGTTCATGTGCATTCAAAAGTAGGTGAATGTGAGCTAATGCTAGGAGGCAGGGTCGGAGCCCTGGAATGACTGCAGTATGGCCCTGCCCACTGCATCCTCCTCCTTAGCATGCTACATACTACCATAATGGGCTGAAAGTGTGTGAATGGAAGACCAGGTGGCTGCCCTACAGATTTCCTGAATAGGAACATGCACTAGAAGTGCTGCGGAAGAGACCAGCACCCATGTAAAATGAGCCCTGTTCAGAGGAGGGGGTACGCCTGCTAGCTTGAAGTAATCCTTAATACAAGCCACTGTCCAGGAGGAAATCCTCTGGGACAAAACTGGGAGGCCCTTCATCCTGTCTGCCACAGCCACAAAGAGCAGTTGTGTCTTTCCGAATGGCTTGGTCCTGCCTACATAAAGAGCCAAGACTCTACGCATATCTCAGGTATGTAAACTCTGCTCCCTTGAGGTAGCATGAGGTTTAGAGTTAAAAACAGGTAATGAAATATCCTGATTGACATGGAAAGAAGAAAAAAGCAGCTCTGTAGCACTTTAAAAACTACAAAACATAATTTATTAGGTGATGAACTTTTGTGGGACAGATCTTCTACTTCAGAATTTTCCAGATCTGAAGAAGTGGGCCTGTTCCACAAAAGCTCATCATCTAATAAATTATTTGGCTAGTCTTTAAAGCACTACAGGACTGCTTTTTTTGCTTTGTGAAGATATAGACTAACATGGCTACATCTCTGTAACTATGGGAAGAGGAGGCCACCTTCAGCAAGAAAGTGACATGAGGTCTAACCTTGTCCTTCTGGAACACCATACAGGGCGGGTCCAGTGAGAGAGCCCTCAACTCTGAGACCCTTCTGTCCAAAGTGATGGCCACCAAAAAGACTGTTCTGTAACTTAAAAACAGCAGGGAGCAGGGAGCAGGAAGCAAGGGGTCTGAAAGGGGGCCCCATAAGCTTGGCCAAAACCAAATTGAGGCCCAAGGAGGGCAAGGGGTCCTGCACTGGTGGTCTAACCCGCTCCTAGCCCTCCATAAATCTCTTGACCACAGGGTTCAAGAACATCAACGAAAGGCCTGGACGGGGATGAAAGGTGGAAGTAGCCACCAGGTGTACTTTAATGGAGGAATGCGACAACCCCAACTGGTTTAGGTGCCACAAATAATCCAGAATCAAGGGAATTTTGGACTGCAAGGGAGATAACCCCTTCTGGAATGTCCAAACCACAAACCTTTTCCACTTTGCCATGGAAGTGGCCCTCGTCGAAGGTTTTCTGCTATTTAAAAGCACCTCCCTCTCCAGGTCTGAGCAGGAAAGTTCCATAGCGCTCAACCATAAAGCTACTATATTGTGAGGCGTCAACACATCCAGGCATGAGTGTGTTACTGGATTGTACACTGACAGGTCCAACAGAACCAAGTAGCAATGCTGATGGGCTCAAGCTGGAGCCAAGACTACTGAGGCCTGGTCTGCTCAAATTTTGAGAAAGACCTTATGGACAAGGGGAATCTGAGGAAATGCACAGCAGAGGGCCTGACCATGATACATCGAACGCATCCACCCAGGACCCGGGATGCCAGTTCCAGTAAGAACGAAATGTTTGCAACTTCACATTGAGGTGCATGGCAACCAGGTCCACCTCTGGATAACCCCAAACTCAGAAAACTGATTGCAGCACATCCGGGTGAATGGACCACTTGTGGTTCATGAAGGACCTGCTGAGGTGGTCTGCTATAGTATTGTGTACCTCAGGTAAGTAATGGCTCCACAGGAGAATTTTGTGCTGAATGCAGAACTCCCATAGCCCAAGGGTCTCATGACATATAGGAGAGGAGCATGCACCCCCATCTGTTGATATAACACATTACTCTCCTCTTGTCTGTATTCACTGACATGCATTGCCCAGCTAGGTTGTCCTGAAACACCTCTGAGCTCTCTCACGTTGATGTGAAGCTTGAGGTCTGAAGCACCCCAGAGAGCCTGAGTCCGACGCTCCCCCAAATGCACCCCCCAGCCTAAATCTGTCTGAGCACCCAGCCACCAATCCAACGTCCGTAAGACCTGCTGCAGCAACATCACTAATAACTCTACACCATTGGTACACCGAAGTGAGACACAGCTGGAGGGGACGTAGACAAAGTCTGGCGTGTTGCACCATGAAGGTACAAGTTGCCATATGTCCCAGGAGCTTCATGCAACACCTGGTCATTGTGATGGGGAACTTGATCATGTAGTTATAGTACTGACCATAACCTGAAACCTGCTCTCTGGCAGGGACGCCCTGGCGAGCACCATGTCCAGGAGAGTCCCCACAAACTCTATGTTTTGAGTAGGGGTGAATATTGACTTCACCTCGTTTACCAAGAGGCTGGAACTGTCAAAGGTTTGGCAAATGAACCTTACATATTGATGAACCTGGGCCCACGAGCTCCTTTTGACTAACTAGTCATCCAGGAACAGGAACAACTGGGTACCACGACTGCAGAAAAAGGCTGCCACCACTGCCATACACTTGGTGAAAACCCTTGGAGCGTAAGGGCTGCAAACTGATGGTGTTCCCCATTCACCACACATCTGAGGAACCTTCTTTGGGGAGGATAGATCATGATGTGAAAATACACATCCTGTAAGTTGAGTGTGGCAAACCAGTTCCCCCAGATCCAACAATGGGATAATGAGCCCCAGGGAGACCCTGTGAAACCTGATCCTTTTTTACAAACTTGTTCAGGCCTCACAAGTCCATAATGGGCCTCACTCCCCCTTTTCAATTTTGGAATGAGGAAATAATGGGCGTAAAACTCCTGACCTCTGAATTGTGAATTGAGTGACTGAGTCTCCTACCTGAGAAGACTCTCGTGAAGGGGTTCTTGAAGATGAACAGGAAGGAGGGGTGAAAGTAAGGTAAGAACTGAATTGAATAGTGCATCTCCTTTCTACCTTGTGAAAGACCCAGTGGTACGATGTTATATGGCACCAGGCAGGGTAGAACAAGCAGAGGTGGAATGAAAACATAAGATGTGCTGGATCTATAAGAAGGTGTGGTGTGGCACTCTCAACCGCACCTTCAAACACTGGACTTGGGCCCCAGAGGGGCCTTCTGTTGCCCTTGGCCAGGCTGGTGGGACTGCCTCCTGCTCCAACCTCTCCACCTATTTGATACCGAGGCTGCCAGGAGAATTGCCTCTGGGGAGCGTGGAGAGTGAAATGCCTGTGTTGCATTGCAGGGGTATGAAGCCCCTGCAACCTCAGGGTGACCGTAGAGTCTATTAAGCTATGGAGCATCTTATCAGCTCTCTCTTAAACAAAAGAGGTTGGCCTTTCAAAGGGCAAATCCTGAATAGCCTGCTGTACTTCAAGGGGAGACCACAGACTTGAAGCCACATGCCCTTCTTATGGCCACATCTGACACTATGACCCTTGTCACTGCATCAGTAGCGTCCGGGGGGTCTGCAAAGCCGCACGTGAAATCAGCTTGTTCTCCTCCACTAACACCGTAAATTTGGGTTTGGCATGGGCCGGGGGGAGGATCAGCTCCAGTAACTTGGACAGAGAGGAAGCTGTGTTGCATGAGTATCCGTTCGTGAGGGCTTGTTGATTAGATACGTGCAACTATAGTCCCCCGGTTGAATAAACTTTCCTATTATACAGGTCCAAATGTTTTGCCTTTCTATTTTTGGGTGAAGACCTCTGAAGCTGCAGTCTCTCCCTATGGTTGACTGCATCCACAATCAGGGAGGAGGGTGGGGGTGGAGGCAAAGGTGTTCATACCCTGTAGAGGGGACAAAATACCTTCTCTCATTTTTCCTTGCCATGGGCTGGTCCGATACTGGGGTCTGCCACATGGTGCTGGCTGTTTGGGCAATAGTCTTAACAAGAGGCAGTGCCACACCAGTGGGAGCTGATGAGGACAGAATACCCATCATGGAGTTGGCTTCATCCTTCACCTCCTCCACCTGCATCTGCCAAGCCATTGGCCTACTCCTGCCAGAACTAGAGAAGTAGGAGTTGGATTCTGACTCAGAGACCTTGGATGCCAAGGGCACCTGCAAAAGCACTGAGTGTGATAATGCCGGTGCCGTGATTGCCAATGGAGCTGGAGGTGTAGGTGGGCATGCCATCATGGGGGGCTTGCCCCATGATGGGGGACAACTTGGCACCTGCCTCGCATATGTGTTCCTGCTCAGTCATGAAAAGGGTGCCGTGATTTGCAGGAGGCTCTGTGCCACCCTGAACACTTCCATAGTTGATAGAAGCTGCAGAGACAGGGGGACTGGACTTCCAGACCAGCATTGGAGCCCAGCCATCCATGGTCTTCCTGTGATGCATTTCTTCTGACACTGCCTGGGAATCTTCCCCTCACCTGGAAGCTGCAGAATGGCCCCTGTTGTGCCTTTTCTCTTTGTGAGGCATTAGGGATTGAGACTTATGTCTCTGGGTAGGCAGAGGCACCAGCCCTTAACCATGGCTCCAGGCTCCCTTCTCCTTCATCAACGCCATGGTTGAGCTCGGAGCCGATGCACTACACACCGAGGAAGACACATTCAAGGTCCTCAGCTGCAAGGTCTTACACATCAGCCAGCACCCCCACTGGTGACGCTTGCCCAGACATTTCAAGCAGGCATCACTCTTTGGCATACCCTTCCCACAATCAATGCAGACTTTGAAGCCTGGCAGCCTCAGTGTGCCGTGGCATGGAGGCATAAAGGAGTGGGAATGACCACCCTACTTGGGGCCCGACAAACAACTCTAATAACAATCGAAATATTAACTCTCTAAACTATTTAAACCATTAATGACTAATTAGAATTATTTACAGATAAGATCTACGCGCCACCAGATAACAAAGAAGATTGCATGCATGAGTGATGGGGACTTCCAGCTACTGACACTGTGGCAAAAAGGAACTGAGTGGGGAGCAGGGCAGGTGGTGGCTATATTGGGTGCTATATCAGCGCCATTCCAGACGGTGCCGCAACAACCTGATGGCTACCGACTAGGGGAAGAATCTTCTGGAAACTGAGCATGTGCACACATACCTATGTTGGAACGGACATGAAGAATCATGTAAAGAAAAAGGGATGATTCAACAGACTATCTATTCAGGCTTTTTATACCTCATTTATCATCATTGTCTCTAGGAAGACAGAACAGACATACTGTAATAAAAAAGAAACTGCTCTGTGGACTCAGGGAACGCTGTTTTTAAAAGTGCTTGTTAAAAGCTTTTACAACGGAACGATGGGGGGAAGTGAATGAGATTAACTCTTACATGCCTATTAGAAGCTTGTTTATACAGTATGTTCTATGCAAGCTTGATTATACCAAGATCTTTAGCCTCCCTGCCCTTCAGAGCAGAGACTGGAGCTTCCTTTGTGTTTGGCAAGCATTTAGTACATGTGAGCATCACCGTAATCTAAGCTATTAATAGCAAAATGCATCTTCAGGGACATCAGAAGTCTTTAGATATGTTCACATAGCAGTAAAAGTCAACAGGATTTGGAAGTCTATGCTCGGTGTCATCAGACAAAACTCTGATTTCAAAGCCTGTTGGCTGGCTCCACTAATTGTGGTACTACAGAGCTTTCTTCGATGGGTCTCGGACTGTGCTTGGTCAAAAAGAAAGTGAATTCCAAGAGGAAGACAGCACATGGAGGAGAATGTCACCCGGATGCTTTATTCCAAAAATCACAGGATCACAGCGCTGCTCCTGCAGTACTTCTAAGCATCAGAAAGAGCATCGAGGAAATCTTCTAGCCCAGGCTGAGTGAATATTTCACACCGGGTCCCACTTTTTGTCCCTGCAATTATCAGGGCCCTCCCTCAATCCATCTAAAGTAATCCAAACTGACAGAAGTTTCAATTATGTTCATATGAAAAAAAAAAGACCCTTTCAGCACATGTAGAAAATAATTCTGTACAATGTAAAAACTTTCTTAACTGGTATATAAATGTGAACACACAAACCTAACAACAAAAACATATGTCAACATTTTAATGATATGGATGAGCCTGAGACATAGCAGCCAATCACGCCGCACCCCCCTTTCAAAATGTCATGCCTTTCTAAGGGGGCATGCCCCCCTGCTCACTTTGCTCACCACTGCTCTACCCTCATGTAGTTCTCCTCCTTGATTTTCTGACCAGTGCATATTTGAAACACTTCTCCAGGTAAGACGAGGGGCACATGACAAAGGTTAGCCCTGCTGGGATAACAGGATTTCAAAGAAGTGAAGTTTGGAAAATGGAGATTGTGCTGTGTAAGATACGTTTACAGTCCTAGCTTCAAGGAGAAGCTGAGAGAGTGTGTGTCCCTGTATAGGGAGTAGGGATGTTAATGTTTAACTGGTTAATCGGTAAGCCTCACCTGTTTAGGATCCCGGAATGGATGAGGTTCACCCATTACTATAAGCTGGCAAGAGCTGGAGCAGTGCCCCTGCAGCCTCCTGCGGGCAAGGGGTTGCTCCAGCCCTGTGGGGCTACTGCAGGCAGAAGTGCTATAGGCCTGCAGGTGGGCAGCTCGGAAGGCTGCACCAGCCAGGCTCGGGTCCCCTCACCCGCAGTTCACCAGAGCTGCTCTATCCAGCTGCAGCATCCCTGCCTGTGGCATGGTGGGGCTGATGTGGACAGGGACTGCTCTGGCTGGGCAGAAGCACACCCCCTGCCACCACTGCCACCCAACACAGCTCCATAGGCAGCGATGCTGCAGCCAGGCTGGAGCTGCCCTGGTCCCCAGCGCAATGTGAGGGTGCTCCAGCCAGGCCGGAACAGCCCCTATCCATGGCAGGGAGCTGCAGCAGCCACGCTGGGCTGGAGAGGCTTCCGCAGCCACCCTCCTTTAATCAGTTAACTGGTTAAGCCTACCGTTTAACTGCTTAACCGATTGAATGGGATTTTACTTCCCTATTATGGAGGAAAACCGTAGGTATGTGAATGGAGGAAGATGGGAAGACATCCACTGGCTGACTGTATATTCCATACAGAAAGATCTATAAATATTGAGTTTCTGAAGATGGAACATGGGCTTTGTTGAGGACTGTAAATTTAAATAACCATAGGAGAAAAATCCAGAGACAGAAGGATGGCATACAGATTGCAACACATCACTGGGCATGGCTGATGTGTGTTTTAAATTAATATCCTGAAATATTAATAGGTTAAACAAACCTATGCAAAGACATCAGAAAAAGCAATTAGAGTTGTAACATGATTACACCCTTTTGAGGAGGATTGATGTTAATATGAAATGTACTGAACTGTTAACTTGGTTTAAGACATACAGAAGAAAGGCATGTGTAGGGAACAAGAAGGCTCGCTAGAAATATACAACTAGATAAGAAATATTTCTACATCAGCGTACTGCATGAGAGTTCAACAGAATGTAATGCGCAAGTTTTATTATCGCTTGAGCCCATCTCCTGCACTGAGACTACTGACCTCTGCACATTGTGAAACTGAAGGATGATTGGAACATAACACACACTTTATGATTTTGCCAATATTTCACGCTCTCTAAGGTAACAAAGCAAACCCAGTTAAAGTTTTGGGGAACCAACAGGGAGATTACATAAACCCCCAAAGCTACACTGAAATGGCCAAAAGACAGAAGAAATGTACTTCTCCTCCAACTTTCTTCTTACTCATTGCCATTGGTAGCACAACAATGGCTTGTGGACTGATATCTGAAATACTCTCACAACATGCAGTAAGAATGAGAATGTGCACGTAGACAAGCACTTGCACTAAAAAGTGAGTCATTTCTCCCAGCTGAATTAAAAGATTATTTGCCTGGCTCTGTTAGACGAAAGTATCCAGGGAGTGGGGCTGACCAGTTCTGAAGAAAGACATCTCTGAAGCAGCCCAGCTTTGGGAGTATTTTTTTTTTTTGTTATTGTCTTACTTTGCTAAGAAAGTTGAACACCAGCAAGGGGATAAGTGCGGCCTTTATGCACTCTGGGCTGAATCAGGAATGCAGCCTGTGGAAAAGCCTACTTACGAAACTGACCCAAAACTCTAAATCCAGAGTGGTGTAGACTATTCAAAATCAGGACAGGAATTTTGCAGCATTGGCACATCTATTGCTGTGTATATATGGCCCAAGAAAGAAGACGCGAGCCCTGATCTCACAAACACATGCACATGTTTAACTTTCCTCATGCGTGTAGTGCATTGACTTCAAAGGCAGTATTCCTCTGAGAAAAAGTAAATATGAAAATAAGTATTTGCAAAACTGGAATTACAGTCAGGATAAACTAAAGAATTAGGGAGAATGGATATGATTTTTCTGCTAGGAAAATAACCATTCAGCTGAAGATGAAAGCGGGTATTGCTGCTGCACTACTGGTATTTAATAAAAACAGCTCATTTCCAGCTTCTTTCACCACCTGCAAAAGTGAATGTCTGGAAAATGTAAGGGAGCAAAAAAAATTAATTAATAAAATATATGCGCACCTGTCCAATACCTTGATAAAGATGCAGAAGAACATACTACTGCACTTTTCCTAAATATGTTAATGTATATTTTTGAACATTTTTCAGATTATATTTTTTAAAAATACAGGAGCAAAATAAATGTAGTATGTAGGTTTCATCTACCATACTTTTTTCTGGAAAATGTCACCACCTTCCTGTACGTAAAAATCACACTACATGTTTATATTTTAGCAAACATGGATATAACAAAAAGGTCACCATTCTTGATCTTTGAACCTCATACAGATCCATGCTTTATAAAGCTTTCTAAACATATGCTGCACTTTTTGCTGTGTTATAACCTATAAAGATTTTTCTCTCACTAAAAGCCACAAATGTAAACACAGTTTACTAAATGTACTCTCTCTCCTGGCAATAAATATCACTACATTGGGCCCCATGTAGGAGCTGTTTATGTCAGGTGCTTTTAAATAAAATAAAATATAACACACATTTCTCCTGAAAGTATATAGCCCCGCCATTCAATATTTGTGTTGAAAGTAAAATAAGTTGAACATAAAATAATAGAATAGCAAAACTGGTCTGAAAAGGCACACAAGACATTTTATATATAATAAAGAAAAACAAAACAGAAAAGTATTGTATCATTTTAACAGGAACCTAAAAGCGGTAAATTTGCAGCAGTGTGATCTACACAGATTTCTGGAGTATTGAATTAAGCAAAAAAACATGAATAATTAATTAAGCAATACAGAAACACAAACCAGCAATCAACGAAAATGCAGGGCCCTGTATCTAAATATCAAAAAAGATATTAAAAGAATATTTTAAGAGGGGACAGAGCAATAATTTCAAAGTTAAGACCCATATTCTGACCCAACATTATTTTCTCAGTTACATGGATATAATTCTGGAGTAACTCCACTGACCAGTGTGCCACTCAATAAAATTTATTACAGTTTTACTAAACAGTAAGAATTCTGCTGGATCGGGGTTCTAAGTAAACATCTCACTTTAATGAAGTTGTGAGGTGTTTAAAGTCAATGTGGGAGTAAGGTATCCCTAAAAATGTCAAGCTTTGGATGATAAATTTGCATTTGTCCTCCAGTCACCAAAGTTTGAATTGAATATCTGGTGGACTACTACTTCTTCTTCTTGGCAGTCACTTGATAATGATTAGGACGTCTTCAAGTCACACCCCCCACCCCCCATTTGTGAGCCTCTTGGTGGCTGATCAGCCCAATTCTGGAGCTGCAGATCTTATCGCAGAAGGGGCAGCTGTTGGTAGCTGTTGGAGGGGTGTGGGGCAGTTTTTTGCTGCTCTTTTCTTCTCTGCCTCTCCTCGCCTGCACTGTGGCAGAAAGTCTCAAACTGTGTCACCCCCTCATGGATTACTGTTCTCCATTGGGGACAGTGTTGCACAAGGTTCTCCCAAGTGTCAACGCTGATGCTGTACTTTTTCATGTGTGCCTTCAGCATGTCCTTATACCACTTCTGCTGGCCCCCCAACGCTCCTCTGTCCTTCCTCTAACTTGGAAAACAGAATCTGTTGTGGGAGGCCCTGATCAAACATCTGAACCACATGACCAGTCCAACAAAGTTGTTGGTGAATAATAATGGCTTCAATGCTGGTCATGTTCGACTCTTCCAGGATAGTAGTGTTCATGCGCCTATCCTCCCAAGAGATATTTAGGATTATCTTGAGGCAGCATTGATTATATTGTTCAAGTGCCTTCAAATGACGCTTGTTTGTTGTCCAGTATTACATGTATTACAGTAGTGTTGGAACAACTACTGCATGGTATACAAGGAGCTTTGTCTTGGGATAGATGTCCTGGTTCTTGAATACCCTTTGTCTCAGGCAGGTAAGAGCAGAGCTTGCACATGAGTACAGTAGAACGGCAACAACTACTGCATGGTATATAAGGAGCTTTGTTTTGGGATAGATGTCCTGGTTCTCAAAGACCCTTTGTCTCAGGTGGGTGAAAGTAGTAGTTGCACAGCTCAGACAACACTGGATTGTTACATTAATGTTGACGTTAGCAGAAAGATGACTTCCAAGGTATGGGAAGCATTCCACATTTTCCAGGAGTTCTCCATTGACTTCAGCAGAAGGTACATGACATTGTCCCATTGGCGAGGGTTGTTGGTACACGTTGGTCTTTTTGATGGTCAGTGTGAGGCCAAAATTCTCATATGCTTTCAGCGAAGGTACTTAAGATGGTCTGAAGGGCTGCAGGGAAAAGAGCAGCGATCATGTTGTCATCTGTGTACTGGAGCTCCATGATTGAGGTTGTGGAGGTCTTGCTTTTAGTCTTCAGTCTTCTGAGATTGAAGAACTTCTTGCTCTTCCTATTGATAATCTTCACATCATCTGGAAGGTTGCCAACAATGAGGTGAAAGGTCATGGTGACGAAGATGACAAAGAGTGATGGGGCATATCTAGTGGACTATGTACATTTGTTGTAGCCATATCAGTCGCAGGATCTCAGAAAGACAAGGTGCACGAGGTAGTATCGTTTACTGAACCAACACCTGTTAATGAGAGAGAGAAGCTTTCACGCTTACACAGAATAATCTGTTCTATCTGGTACTTAACTATGATTCTCTGAGTACATTTTCCACGCCTGAAGAGGAACTCAAAAGCTTGTCTCTTTCACCTATAGAATTTGCCAAAGATATTAACTCAACCACTTTGTCTTTACTTGCTGGACTGTCATTTTGGACTACCAGGAACCATACACGCTGGAATGGCCAATATCAACACTAAGGACCTCTCTCAACTCTGAATGAAGTCCTAGAATTGAAGATGCTTTATACTTTTCAGCTACAGACCCTCATTTAGACCCCGCCTGCACTGAATACAGTTATTGAGCTGTCTATTGGTGGAGTTAATACAGCTATGGTGATTTATGTTAGCTAAAACATTTGTTAAGGGAACTTCTAATGTGATAATGCTCCACAGTCCGAACCTCTCTAATCTGGAACTCTCTCATGCGGCAACATCCATAATCTAGCATGATTTAATGAGCGGGACAGCCACTTATCATGCGTGTGGCCAAGTTTTCTGTGGTCTGATAACATTTGTTTACAGCCACCAGTCCTGGCTCTCAGTGGTCTGTGCTGTTACTTAGCTCTAATTTACCCCTAAATGTCTTCCAAGAGCCCAGTAAGCAGTGGAACTGTTAGTTATATGCTAGATAATATTGACCTCCCCTGGTCCAGCAAATTCTCTGATTTAGCACCAAGTCCAGTCCAAAAGGTGCCAGACTGGAGAGGTTCAACCTGTAGTAAATTTATCCCATTACGAATTAATAAAAGCTGAGTAATATGTTATGTGTCTTTTGTTCTGCTATGGGCTTGTCCCACAACAATTAAGCTATCGCCTACAGTACACTTATTTCACAAAACGTACAGTGTAGGGCTTGCCCTCTTTATTTTTTTCAATTAAGTTTCATGTTGTTTGGGAGAATGGTTTTCATTCTTTCCTTCTACCTCAACTTATTTTGCTACTAGACCGATGCTACAGAAATAAGCAACGTTTAAAACTTGAGAGAAAGGTAAGACAGGCAGGCATAGGCAGATTGTCAGAAAGGTCTTGCGCTATTCTTTTTTAATAGCTTGTGGAAATCAATATGTGTAATGAAAATGCTGAGACAACTATAGCTACACTGGTACAGACAGTGTTGCTATAAATGTAAGTGTAATTGCAGAGTTGCTGTATTTCATAAGATGCCAAGAGAGGAGAAAAACAGAAAAAAGGAGAAACCACAGCATATGTCCTTTTCATGATTTATTAGATTTTGGCATTGTGATGCCCTTTGCAGTTTTAAAAAATAACATGCACCATCATTCCCTGCTGTTTCTAAAGCATGATGATTGAAAGCAAAGCTCACAATTACCGTATGCTACAAAACCTGTCAATCAAGGTGTTGAGTTGATAATACCATACAAAAACAGCATGTTTACACCTGGGAAAAGAAACTATAACATACAAAATGGATTTTGGGGGTTTGTGGGGCTATTTTTTTCACTCATTTATCAATGGATGGGGGACTCACTACAGCAGATGTTCAACATATTTACAAGACACCACAGGAGGCATTTAGCATAGTGACAAACAACGTCAGAGTTTTACCATGCAGAAATTTAAACCACATAAAAATTTCTTTGGCACCTCTGATTTAAAGCATCTGCACCTACACTTGTCAAGATGTAATTTTTTAGTGAAACCATTTCTGCCATGAAAATTCTGTGACTTATTAACACTTTGTGTTTACAGATGTTATGGTATGGACTCTTTATAACCAATTTTACAGTAGGGATTTTCTGCACAAAATAACGTATTAAGTAACACTGCAAAATATTGTGACTGGTGGGGGGTAATGTGTTTTTGAATTTTGTACTATGCTGTTCCTTACATATGCATATGTATCTACAATACCAAAATTCCTTCTAGGCACTTGTTAAAAACTGTTGGAATAATGGCATCCCAGAGATATTCATGTCTTTTACTCTCCCCTGGGAAAAGGCTAAAGAGTACATTTTTTCTGTTTATCTCCTTCAGCATGGAGAGGTTGGGAGGAACAAGTGCACACTGAGAGATGGATGGGTCTGACTCAAAGAAAAAAGACTCTGAGGTACTCAGTCATACTCCCTCATACTCCCCATGAGCCCAGAACAGGGAGCACCCAGAGGAAATGAAGCCTGCAAGATTCAGTAAGGTTTCTGTTGCTTACTCCACTGTTCCAGTGTGTTCAGCTGCAGAGCCTGATGTGCTATAAGCAAGAGTTCGGACATCATCCAGCAATAGGGCTGCCAACTCTGACAGAAACTGTTGCATGAGGGTCCTCCCCACCCCACCCCCAACACTGTGTGTTCTCATTTCTTAACATAAACTATTTAAATCTCCCAGATTGCTTTCAGTAGTCACCGTGAGATCCATGTCAGTCCTGGACTGTTGGCAACTGTATCCAACAACTGCAACACCCTGTTTATGCTCTCCTCAAATTAAAAGTAGAGATTGTGGAGATATTGATTATTCTTGATCATATTTCTTCAGGACAGCTTTCTACTTACCCCAAGGGGGTGGGATTTTTGCAAGACTGGTCTATGTATTGGTGTGCTGGTACCGATATACAGGAACCAAACTCTGTTCCTCTTACTCATGTGAGAAATACTTATATCAAAAGCTGCTGGAGTCAGTGGACTCTGATCCCTGCCAGCTGACAACCTAGTTACCATTGTGGGATGCATATACAGCTGTCTGCATGTTAGGAGGACCACATCCATACAATACAAACCCATCCCATACCTCAACTTCATGCCAAATCCCACAGCCACACCCCAACCCCACTTATGCCCTCCAAATACCTTGGCCCCAGCCCAGCTCCCCCTCCTTCAATGCAAACCCCTCATCCCAAGTCCAAACCCAGACCCCATACCCGCATCCAGAGTCCTTACCACCGCCTACACCCCAATGCCTTGTCCCAGCTTGGGGTCCCCCCATACACCCTGAACCCCTCATATCTGCCTCCCAGCTTGAGGCCCCTTGCGCTACCCCCACAGGACTGGATCTGTGAGCACCAGCTTGCCCCACTGTGGGTGGAAACCCCAAGACCTCACAGCCCCGCCCCCACCTCTGCAGGGCTGTGTGGGCCACGATTAATTTTTTCTGTGGGTCAGTGGCGCCTGCTAGAAGATTCTCTACCCCTTCAGTAAAGAATAGTCTGCTGGCAGCTCTGTGCAGCACGCCCTTATTTCAGTGCCCATGAATTTCAGTGAGACTATTCACATGAATCAGAAAAACAGATCTGACCCACTACTAGTAGATGTTTTATCTCTAGATGATATTAAAGATTATATTTTAAACAGAACCTTTTTTGCAAATGTACAGTATTTTGCTGTCTTTTGACCAGCAATGGGGTGGATAAAATCGGAAAAAAATAAAGTAAGATTTCAACAAAAATCATTTGCGAAAAATTGTCCTACGTTGTGTTCAGTTACTTCTAGTAAGACTTGAGAATTATTTATAAATTTTTCTGAGGATTTCTAGTCGTGTGAAATCTTAAATACAAACTTAATTTACATTACTTATGAAATGTGGAGACTGAGCTGTCAATCGAGGGATTTCATCTTCTCTGATGCCACCAGAAGACAGCAATAAAAACAAAAATTCAAAATATGCATTTTCGAGATTTAGGTCTCTTTTTCCAAGATCAGGATCTGTCCCCCTTTATGTAATACTAAGCACTGCAGACACAGCTTTGTTATTTCTAGCTAAAATTATGGCTCTCATTTGAAGCAAAGCTTTGTTAAGGAACCCAGAGAATTATTCTGTGATGAAAACCATGTGTGTGTTGTTGCAAAGTTACAAGACTGCTGATTATTAGACCATCAATTTATTATCTCAGTTCGAATGATTTAATATTGCCCTATGACATAACAGTAACTCTGAAAATGGAGGCGTTTGTATCAGTGTTTCCTCTAATTTTTTCTACCCATGGGCAGAATAAATGTCATGTGCACCAAGGTATGTGTGTATGTGCACCACCGTTAGAAACACTTGCTATCCACTAGTGTTGGCTGTGGGCACTCTGCTAATCAGCTGGGTGGCACCTGAATGGCACCTGGGCGGTCACCCAAACTCTCAGAAAACAGGGAACTAAATCAGAACCTGGCTCCACCAATGAGTTACAACAATACTATTGCTGTATTACTTAATCTATCAGGATATATGGCTCAACCTGTGTTAAATGAATATACCTAAGCAGAGAGACTCAAGTGTCTGCATTATTTATTACTGTAACATTTAACACCTTGGCAACATTCACAGTCATTTGTTTTCCAGTGTGTACATTTCACAATCAATAAAAACACATTGAAACAAATAATTAAGTGACAGTATGTCCTTAAGTGTACTAATAGGGAACAATACCTGGATAACAGATGATTTGACATGTAACTGTTAAGTCTATGATTTATTAATAAGAACTGAAAATATTTAGCAAGCACTTATGAATTATGAATAACAAACCATAAGAGTTTGTCAGTATTATTGTTCTTACTTGGGAAAGTGTTGTTAGATATGATCCTGTCTCAGTTGTATTGTAATCTTTTCATGACTTTACAGTGTTATACTATTCACAACTGGGGGACATTTTTAAGACTAACAAAAAGATTAATTTTATTCTATTTTACCACTTCTATTTGCTGTACAATTTGTTTTGATTTTGTAAATGTTCTAGTTCTCATTGGCATCCTTACAGTACAGTACAGAGTATAATCTAGGGACTTATTCCTCCAACTCCAACTCATCTAAGTGATCTTTACTCAGTCATAAAGGCTCATTGCTTCTAGGGGATAGGCTGCATAAATAAGGGTTACTAAGACAAATCAAATTTGCCCGATAAGGAAATTCTCTCCTTTGTGTTCTATTTTGAAAAGTCCAAGTAGCTTTGACACATGGCCTGAACTTGGAGACAGGTTACTTACCAGGAACAGTACTGCTTTGAGATGACTGCTTGGCTAGATCGCATTTTTGGGGTGCACACATATGCCTTGCCATTGTGTCAGAACCCTCTTCAAAAAGTATCTGCTGAGGTAACATATAAGCTCCATTGCAAATCTGAATGTTCAGCCCAATTGGTATATAAAAAACCACACCCGCACTCCCACCCTCATTTAAAGTATCACAGCAAAGCTTCTTTGAACACATGCCCTAGTGAGTCCGAGGGCCAACTGACATAATCGCCCTAATTTTGAGCTTTTTGAGATTTTGAGCTGAGTGCCTTTCACTTTCACCCAATGCATACTGAAGCTGCAAACCTCCTCCTAAGAGCTATGATCAAATACATACACTGGCTGCCTATAAAACAGCAGACTCACTGTCACTATTTAAATAACAGAATTGCATGCATGCTAGCTGTATTTGAGGCCCCCTTGTCCCAAAAGATCTTTGCACTCCAACAACTCCTGTCTTTTTCAGATTCCACCATCACACCCCCTTAGGTCAAGTACAAAGTCCTGGAAAAGTAGATGACTCAGAATGTCATTGATTTTATGGGCAGAAGGAACCACTAAATTTCACAAGCTACAGAATTCCCCTGCTTGCAGTCAGCACAATAATCATGCTTTACCTGCACTGGGTCTTGAAGTGCAGCGTACATACTACTTAACTAATGTTCCTCTCCTCCCAAAAAGTTGACTGCACTTCCCCCCACTCCCATTGTCCGTCCCATAAAATGGCCCCTTCCTTGCTTAAAAATTATCATAATTTGGCTTTGTGCTTATTTTTATATTCATTGTTTTAGGATAAGTGTTTTACATTAAATTGCTTATGTAATGTCTTATACAGCATTGTGATGTGGCAGTTATTCAGCAGCTATGAAGACAATTCAAAGACTGACTTTCAGAAGCAATTATAATATTTGTTGGACAAGTAATACTACCAATGTTTTATTCATTGCAAATATAACTACCAACACCTCTGAGAAACCAATCTGTCTTCTAGAATTAATTTTAAATGCATTTTAAGTCACTTTCAAAATCTTCTAAGAAAGTGAAGAACTATTTTACAAATAGTTTTATAATCCTCTTTAGGAACATTTCCAAAATCCTCCCCATTTACAACAGAAAGGTTGTATAAAAAGAATACATCCTATACTAACTGACATCATATGAATATTGAATGGGCCATTCACCCATTATACTATGAAAGTAGCTTACCTTTTATAGACTATTATCAGTTCAGATATGTATCCAAAAGAAATCAAACAGCTGCAATAATCTTTTTAGATCCTTTGATATCAAGAACTATTTGTTAAAACACACTATTGATCATGGTAGACTACAAAAACAGATCTTAATTGGAAAGCTGTTAAGCCTCTGACCCTGGATTTCCTCACTTGTGAAAAATCCATTGACAGCAATGGGACTTCTCTCGTGACTAAAGGTTTGCAGAATCAAGAATCAAAGCTATGGCTGCAAGTTTGCTTTCTTATGAAAATTCTTATTTACACTTTACGTAACACAAATAGAAGCAAAAAGGATTTTAAAAACCATTTATAATATAAATGCCACCACAAAAGCAGTAGCAGCTGAACTAGACTTGTATCCTGAGCACAATATTCAATACATGTCAGTCTTAGATGCTGACTCTCTAATGTGGTACGGGGTCCTGCGCTCCAGGTCCACCTCAAGCACTGCTCCCACGGCCCCACCCCCACTCCACCTGTTCCACCTCTTTCCACCCTCTCCCCCACAATACTGCCTGCACACAATGGGACATCTTCAGAATGGTGTGGGGGGAGAGGAGAGGTGCTGACAGGGGGAGCCGCTAGTGAGTGCTGAGCAGCCACTATTTTTATCCAAGGGTGCTCCATGCTCAGCCGCTCTGAAAATTAAGCCAATGCTGTCTCTCAGCTGAATAATAAAAAACTGAGACACCCAAAATTAGAGGGCATCTCGAAACAATTAGGCCAAAATCTGTCAGTAGCATTTCATATAGGTAATGTAAACACTTTTACTCTCATCGCTTATATGCTTGTCTTGTCTGCTTGGGTTTATCCATCTTGAGTAGTTTTGTATTATCTGCAATGGTTGCTACTTCTCTGTTTTCCCTCTTTTCAAGATCATTTATGAACATGTTAACTAAAACTGGACCCAGCACAGGCACCTGAAGGACACCACTATTTTACCTCTTTCTGTTTGGAAGACTGATCTGTCTATTTTGAGTTAGAACATCTCAGAAGCCAATCAAACAAACAGGACCATATTCAGCACAAATCACAACACACACAAGAACATAATGCTGATTCCATTCCCCTCCGATAAGAGAAACCTTGTAAGGGATGGCTGGCTTGACAGAAGGTACTGCACAGCATTTCCCTGAATGAAGCTAAAGTTGCCATGAGGAGAAAGGGGGCTGGACTAGATGACCTCCTGAGGTCCCTTCCAGCCCTAAAATTCTATGATTCTATGAAAGGGAAAGTAATACCGAGCCACCAGCCTCTGGGTGCATCCTGAGATCAGCAGGGGCAAAGAACAAATGCAGCAAATGGAATTTGCAGTGGGCCTGCAATACAATGTTCTCCTACGCCTTCATCAGGATAGAGTTCCACAACCAAAAGACCTTTAGCTGGGAAACTGCTATCCACGTCCTAGACGTGACAGAACATAAACAAAGGGTTCAGCCCAGGCAACTGTCAACACCCAGCTTCAGCTGAGAAGCGCTCACTCAATTCTAAGGGCTTAAAATATGAAGGGATGGCCAGTTAGAGACTAAAAGGCAAAACAGCTGTGGATAGAGCACAAAGAGCCATGTATTATATATTTATTTTATAGTAACAGAGAGAAAGTCGTGCAAGTCTATATACTATCAAAACAAAAAAGCAGTCCAGTAAGCACTTTAACAACTAACAAAATAATTTATTAGGTGATGATGAGCTTTCGTGGGACAGACCCACTTCTTCAGACCGCAGCCATACCAGAACAGACTCAATATTTAAGGCACAGAGAACCAAAAATAGTAATCCAGGTTAACAAATCAGAAAAATATTAACAAGGTTATCAATATTATCAATTATCAATATTTTTCTGATTCTGATTTGTTAACCTTGCTTACTATTTTTGGTTCTCTGTGCCTTAAATATTGAGTCTGTTCTGGTCTGGCTCTGGTCTGAAGAAGTGGGTCTGTCCCACGAAAGCTCACCTAATAAACCATTTTGCTAGTCTTTAAAGTGCTACTGGACTGCTTT
This sequence comes from Carettochelys insculpta, assembly GCF_033958435.1. Classification (NCBI taxonomy): domain Eukaryota; kingdom Metazoa; phylum Chordata; order Testudines; family Carettochelyidae; genus Carettochelys; species Carettochelys insculpta. Next base: position 66,161,420 of record NC_134139.1, on the reverse strand, counting down.
TTTATATTTATTTTATGTATCTATATAATAATCTATATAATACATAAAACATGCTTCAATGCCCCCACCCCACCCCAAAGCCAGGCACCCCCAGCCTGCCTGCTCTAACTCAATACCCCTCCCCCAGAGCCAGGCACCCCAAATCCCTGCACCCAACCTAATGCCCATTACGCCTAAGAATCACCAGAGCTGCTGCCACCATGCCCTTCTCCCTCCAGTCGCTGGGGTCCATGCGTAGAGCAGCAGTGAGTAGTCTGGGTGCATGGCTCCAAGCAGTAGCCGCAGTTCATTGACTAAAGAGCTGCATGCGGCTTGAGACGTGCAAGTTGGCCATGCCTGTACTAAGGCCTTACATATAACAGATATACTAGCTTCAAAAAATCCTGTATGCTTAGGTAACAGCCTGTTAGTATAAATAAATAAAAATGACACAAACCAGTATTGCAGGAGAAGAGAAATTGTATAACAAATGTTTGCATTAGCATGCCATTCAGCTGAAGTGACAAACACTACTGTTCATTTGCTTGCCAACGCTCTTAAAAACGCCATCCACCTGCATCCATGGGCAGTGGAACTTCATGGTGTCAGAGTTGTAAGGGGGCTACTTCTAGTAGCAGGGGAGGGAGACACTCGCTAAGGGACAACAGACAGTTCTCCCTTTGTAGCAGCTGGCACTCACTGGCCAGCTGAGGGAGAGGGTGCTGATTGGCCAGCCTTTCCCAGCTCTAAGGATTTATGCCAGTGCAGAGGTGATGTGGAGCCTCTTTTAGCTCTGTTCTAGCTGCCCACCCTACTCACCTGAACTAGGAACGGGAACCTGGTCAGACAGATTCTGCAGGGCTAGTCAACCGTCTATTTAGTGGGTAAGGAAGGACTGTTTTTTCTTCTCCCCTGGGACAACTGGGAGAGGATGAAAACTTTTTTTGCATTCTTTATGGCATCGTCAAGCCCCAGTGTAGCCAGACATGAACCCCACATTTGGCCTTTTCTTCTTCTCCCCTCCCCCCCACTGGGAGAGACAGAGAGAGAAACAAGCAAAGGAGACAGGCGGCCTTTGATGTCCTGGGAACGCAGGTGTGCTGTCTCGCCCAGCCTCTCTACTATACACAAAAAACAGACAGTGAACGGGCTAGCTAATGGCCGCCCTTCTGGCTGATCTCGGTAATTGACACGCCTGATCACTTCCCCAGGAAGAACGGGGAATCTCCGCCCATCACCTCCAAAGGTGCCCAATTGTCCACAATTCACAGGTGCAAACTGAGCCTTGCACCTCCCCTGGGAAACCTGGGGTTCAAAACACATTCCTCCCAATTGGCCACTTGAGACCAGGAAGAAGCCTATGTGACAAAAGGGGTATAAGAGGGGTTTGGCAGCCCACCCCCCTTTGAGTTTCAATCACCTACACCTGCTGGCCAGGTCTGGAATTAACTCCCGAGACTGGGGACGCCTGGTTCGTATCTACTTCTTCCCGAGGGATTGAGAGAAAGATTCTGGGTCACACCGGATCTAGGAGGCAGGGGTAAGAATTACACCTGTATTACACTTCTTTCCTATAGGAATTGAGGGAAAGACTCTGGTTCCACCAGGTCTAAGAGGCAGGGGTGAAAATCACACCTGCAACTTGCCTCTCTTGTGTACACATTACTTGTATTAGTTTAAGCTAGCTAGTTTGTCTAAAACTTTTCTTAAGTTAAATTGTGTTGTTTCCCCTTTAAAAACCGCGGGTACTAACTGTTTTGGGCTATAAACTGCTAAAAACCATTAGCCTGTCACTCAAACCGCGGGAAGCCCTTGCCTGATCTTTAAAACGGTTTACCCCTTTGATCTATTAGAACACTGCGATCCTCCACTATCTTCTACATAGAACTGTAGAAAATCATTATCTTGTCTATCAAACCCCAGGGGGTCCTTACCTTACCTTAACTGGCAAGCTGCGGTCAGCAATTACCTTCTGCAAACATTAGTAACCACGAGAAAAATCATTATCCTGTCACTCACTCGGAGGCCATCTTGGTTTCATTCATAAATTGAGCGGTCAGTTTAAAACCCCCTTTTACACGCAGCAGCCGCTTCTGTTGTAAAATCGCTGCCAGCGGTTCCCTATTGACTGTTAGTAAAGTTATAAACAAAAATTCACAATTGTGGTACTTTGATCACTTGTCTTAGTTAAATTGTTTCCATCTTTGTACAAATAAAAAGTAACTGTTAAAGCCTCTCTAAGTGTAATTTTCTTCTTGCTGCTGTACCCGAACTAAACACAAACCAAAGAACCCAGCCTGCCCTGGCTGCTTAGCGTAGCTGCTGGTGTGGCATCACCCACTTTGCCCCACCAGACCTTTAGCTGGCACCTGGGCATAGGCTCACACCCAGTGGACTGAGTAGGAAGGGTGCTTAATACACCTAACTGAGGTACTAGGTGAAGTTACTTGTCACAGCTTGCGATCAAGAGATTGAAAAGAACAGATCTCAGAAGCAAAAGACCTGGAATTTTGGGCTCATCTGATAGGGTGAGACTGGCTTATGGCCTTCATGGGTTGAGGTCAGACCTTGTGGCCTTTAAAGTCTGAGATCCCCTTTGCTGCACCCTCTGTCCATTTCATGGGGTGCGTGAAGGGTGCTAACGCTCAGACACACCTGAGTCTTGGGAGGTAGGGTGAGGAGAGCCTACTCTGTGTTTTGGTTTACACCGTAAGACCTGTAAACCTGGTGCTAGTTGAAGGTATATGGCAAAGTTCCCCATAACTCTGGCACTAATGATAGTTATATACAGGCCTGCCAATGGGGCCGGGGGGGAAGGGGACAAAGGAGGCAACTGGCCTAGAGCCCAGCGACTAAAAAGGGCCCAGGCTCTTTAAAATCACTTCCAGAGCACTCCACAGCATACTCCAGGGCAGCTCTTGGGGCTCCTGGAAGTGCGGAGCCAGGCCCACCTTAACCTCTATCTTGTTCAGAGTCCTCTGGTAATATGGTAAGGAGCTCTGTGAGCCCACACTGGAACCAGTTAAATGTGGTATAACAGAGCATGGCTGATGAGCAGGTAGCATCCCTCCCCTGCATTAAAATGTAATATAAGTTGCAGTCTGACATTTGACATCTGACACGTGCTGGACCTCATTTTGCCACTGCATCCATATCAAAGCATTTTACCATGTGCTGGAGAGAGAAGGGGAAGTAGAGACAAGTCCGTCTTACAATAAGTATTTTTGGATTTCTATGCTGAGCAGAATGACCATCTTCTTTGAGCCATTCTTATACTGATTGAAAGACAGCACACCACACTATATATACCCAACATACTATAACACACACACACACACACACACACACACACACACACACACAAAAAGCTATAGATGGGGAAGCTGTGCTAGTCTGTATCCACAAAAACACAAACCAATTCACTGAATATTTTGTGATGAATGGCCAAATATCAGTAGCTATGCAGAACCATCTTCTGTGCTTCATATACCCAGAAAATTTGGCATATTTTTTACATAGGAGTTAAGCAGGTATATGGACTGTAATATGCAAAAATGGGACCACTTTCACATAAATCTATACTTGATTGAACACAAGTCCAATAGGAAAAATAGTGTACTTATATAACAATAGGGTATGTCTTATGTATGTTTTGTGACGTGAGAATCTACTCAGGTGAGACACTGCTTCCTCTCCTCTAGGCCCACAATACTAAAAATGATTCACTAACGAGTACTAATGAGCGAGTAGAATTAATAGTATGTCTTTGATAATTTTTTTCCCACTCCAGAATGGAAATCCTTCACTCCCTAGAGAGGAAAAAGTTGAAACTGAAAACAAATGTTCAAACGTTGGTCCATCGGTGTAAGAAGCTAAAATAATTGATATGCAGGGATAGTTGTCCTACCATCTATCATGCTTTTGCTGGAATGGAGCAAGTTATCAAACACATACTTGATTCCTAATGATTTCCTAACCCAAGCGCTGCATTTGAAATTGATGGCATATGATTTATTTCAGTCAAAATCCATTTGTTTTTTACTCATGTGATCATTTATGTAAAATAAACAGCAAAGCTGGGTCTACACAACAGTGGAGTTTCAAAAAGCTAAAAATTGAAAGTTATCATTCAATTTTTAGACTTTCGAAAGAGCACAGCTACACGCAAAAAGTGGATTGAACCCCCCATCCCTCCTTTGCAAGATCACTTTGTTCTTTCGAAAGGGAGCGTCCGCACAGCTCCAGGCGCTCTTTCAAAAGAGTGGAGCAGGACCTGCCGTGGATGGCGTCGCATGGCGTCCCTAAAGGGCCCCTCCCAAATACCCCCAGCCTGCACAAGCTGAGGCCTGCCGAGCTGCCGTAAGCCAAGCAGAGCCCAGCGCATAGCTGAACGGTGTCCCAGCACCTACTGCTGGCATTGGATGCTGACGTCTTGGACACTGTGCTCTGGATGCTGTGCACACTTGTTGCAGCTTCCACAGCATCACAGAGGGCAAGGGAGATGCCTTTTGCAGGGGTGGGCAGCCGAGTCCGGCACTAGGTATGAGCAGCCTGCCGCCGCCCCGAGTTGTCAGCCCCACCAGGATGGGGTCTGCATCAGAGAGGCCCTCTGTGAGAGGCCCTCTGTGAGAGCCCCACTGCCCCCACCCACAGCCACCCCTCACCATGCCCACCACCACCACACCACACATCAACCCCCCACATCCCATCGCCAAAAACACGGGACTTGAGGATCCTTGAAAAATAAAGCTATTACTTTCAATTATTATTGTATGACTCAAACATTTAACTCAAAAACTATGTACAATAGAGAGGGGGGCAACCTATGTACATTGGGGGGCTGAGAGGGACCTGAACCGGGTGGAGGGATGGGAGGGACCTGAACCGTGTGGGGGGATGACTCAGGGGCAGGGGTGGAAGGCTGAAAGTCCCATCGGCCCCAGGATCCCCTCCCTCCCTGGCTACAGGATCCATGGCAGGGCTGTGATGGGGAGGGAAGCACAGGCAGGTAGGGCCATGGGAGGGCTTCGGTGGGGTCAGATTTGGCAGGGTGGCAGCAAGAGGGGTGTCAGAGGGAGCCAGAAGGCAGGCCACGTTAGTTATGTGCTCCCACAGGATGCCGTTAACGTCCTCCAGGTTGGATATTAACTTGGCCGAGGCCACCCTCCGCCAGGCCATTTCGGCCTCCTCCAGCTGGAGGCATCATTCCACCACCTTGGCATGGAAGCAGCTGGTGGTATTGCCCCCCAACCGCTGCTGAGATCTCCAGCCATGGACTTGACGTGGTGCTTTTCAGTCTATAGAAATATTGCTCTTTTTCTAAACTCTTGCGAGTTCCTTTTCTGGGTTATTTGGAGCAAGATGGTAATGCTCCGGGTGGCCCATTCAACCTGAGTCATGTCTGATGACAGAGATCATGATAATACAATCATCACGAGAATCCCATGAAGAGGGGGAGGGTAGGTAGCCTGAATAAGAAAAAGTAGGAAAATAAGAGAAAGCCAACACATGAGGGATAGGACCTCATGGAAGGGTCGTCTTCAAATCCCTCCTTGGCAGCAGTGTCAAAGAAAAGACCACTCATTTTTCAAGTCCCAGAGAGACCTATAACTAGAACTCCAACTAGACAGCCTGCTTTATCCAGAGAGTTCACTCAATCAAGAGAGAGACAGCTCGATCTAGTGAGTATGCCTTTACTCAAGGCAGCGACCGCAACCTACAGATTTGGTATCTTGACAGCATAGGTGGTTACTTAATGAGAATCCCTGTTGTGCTCAACGCAGCAGTAGGGCAAGATCCACACTCGGGATGCCTTGCATGACATGGAGACACCAGAGGACCATTTGCATGGCTCAACAAAATGCCTACCATCCTGGTGCGATTGCAATCGGCTCTGCTTTTCATGCCGTGGGACAAACCTTTGGCTCAATGCTGTTTTTGGCAACACCAAAGTAGCATGTATCAACAGCAAACAGGGTACTGTGCAAGGTATGTGTTCACCAAATTCACTCCCACGGGGCAGTGAATGTAATTTTCCAGGGAATACCGTATCATTCATGGAGATTGAATGGTCTCGATAAAAAAAGCATGGCAATCTTGGCAGGGAGCGATATCTTTACAGGTATAGGGAACCCCTTAAGAGTCATAGTTACTCCCACTGTAATAGAACGTATTCCCCATGTGCTCAGCATGTGGTTCACTGCTACTGAATGCGTCCCTCAGTGGGCTGGCTACCTTCTTCAGACTGGATATCTCTTGAAAATTCAGCATCATTTAGGTAATACAGGAGAAAAGTTTGTTATAATGAACCCTGCTGGAAGATTATAACACCCTGGCAGCATGGGATGAAGACTGGACTGCTTCTCCTGCACCTTCCCACATTGTACTTGGCTTGCAGAACAACAAAAAGTTCTTTACACTTCAAGGTCTTAGCCCTGCTGACCTCTCCTGAATGTGCAGCATGAAGTGGAAGAAAAAGAAAATACAAAGAAAATGCTGATATTCCAGGAGTTCGTCAAATATGATTCTGTGCGTGCCCCAGTAAGCACTGATTTCAGTAATACTATGGCTTTCAGGTTATTCATTGATTCCTGGGGGTCAAAAAATACAATGCAAACAAGGCACTGCTAGTCAATTAGTTCTTATCACAAACTAGCAGTCTGTGATAATGGGATGACATGCTGTTCTGCATAACAATTGAAAACATGCCTTTTAGAGACAGGTATTTGTCCTCAAAAGCAAAACTTGTCCCCATTCCCAAGAACAGATGTAGCCTGCAACATGATTTATGCCTTTGCATACGGTCCAGCACTGATTTTAGCAGCTGTCAGCAATTTCAGATGATACGGGCCGTACCTATCCGCTTACCACATACACATGACGCTAATGGGGCTCTCAGTTTTTGTTCTTGTTTTCCTGAAACACTATTGTCTGCTGAATTTAATGACACTGTTTGGTGGTTCTTTAAATAAAATAGCTATAGTTTACATTATTTTAATTTAATTTTTAAGAGTCAGGTTCACCCTTTGCATGATTTACTATTATTTGCCTACCAACCGTGTTATTACAATGAATATTCATATAACACATCCAGTGGCTCTCTCTGAATATCAAACCTACTGTAGTCATTAAAAGGCCTGTCATCACACCCCACCAGTGCCTCTGGCACTTCTAAATTATCAGACCGTAGTCTGTGGCGGTGTGCGCTAGTCTCAGCATACAACAGAAAAATAAATTACTGGTATCAATTATGAAAGGTCATAGTTTTCATCAGCAAATTCAAATTTTATGATAGCACGTAGGGCAGCACACTCCTTCCTTTATTAAGTTATTAACAAACTATTCTGGTTCAATCAGAGCAAACAGAAAATCACTATAAAATAGTTTTATTTTTCTCGCTCTGATTCATGAAATCTCCTCTGTCAGACACTACATAACACACAGCATATAGTGCAAAAGGGGGAGGTGAAAAGGAAAGTAGCAGGAACTAATTTAATTATATTCCCTTTGTGTGAAAATCTCCCTGGCAAAAGGACCCAGGCCCTGTGTACACTATAAATTTTGTTTCCAAAAGCTGCCTTGAGGGACAAAACAGTGAGTGTGCACATGCTGCAATGCAGAGGCAACTGGGCAGGGGAAAAACCAGAAAGGGAAGGAGGAAGGGTGCACTGACCTCCTGACCTCCTCCCCCTCCCCCCGCACCAGGGAAGGGTCAAGAAAATTCTGCTCTGCCCAGGCCACACCATTCCCTGCCCACGCTCTTCCCTCTCTCCACCCATGCTCTGCCCCGGCCCACCTCTTCCCCACAACCGAGGCAGTCCAGGGACTAGTGCAGACAGAACTGGCAGCAGGGGTCATTCCCCTCCCTCCAGGCACTCCCCGGCACCAGTGTGGTAAGCAGACCAAGGAGGCCCCAATACTTGGCTCCCCCAGCTTGCTGCCTCACTTTGCTTCCTGACAGGGGGTGTGAGGCAGTCCCACCAGCTCCCCCAGAGCAGCACAACCCAGCAAGCAAAGCAGCTGCTCCCCTGCTGCTGCTGGTTCGGGTGGGGGGGGGCAGAAGCCCCCTGTTGTGCCAGCTTCCCCCCTCCCACCCTGCAGTCCATTCCCTGGCTGCTCGCTGGCCCTCCTGCCCACAGTGTGTGGGGAGCACGTGACTCCTCCCTCCCCCCCCCATGGTGTCACCCCTGCTGCAAAGTGACCTGCTGTTTTTTTACCTGACAGAACTGGGCCCCCAGTATCCCACAGTACCTGCCTGCCCTGATCGCTCTACTCAGGGTTTAGATGTCCAATCAGCACCTCCCAAAACGGATTCTGCTTTCCAAGCTGGAGCAAAGGCAGAGGAGTGCTGGGGGACAGAGGAAGCGATTTAAGGACATGCTGAAGGCACACATGACAAAGTGCAGTGTCAACACTTGGGAGAACGTTGCCTAAGACCATCCCTAGCGGAGAGCGGTAATCCATGAGGGGGTGGCACAAAATGAGAGGTCCTGCTGTAGTACAGTCAAGGAGAGGTGGAGAAGAAGAAAAGAGCATCAGAAACTGCCCCGCGCCCCTCCAACAGCTACCAACACCTGCCCCCTCTGTGATTAGACCTGCGGCTCCAGAATCAGGCTGGTCAACCATGAATGGATTCACAAATAGGAGGGTGACATGAAGACGTCCTACTCGTGAGCAAGTGGCCACCAAGAGAGAGAGGAGAGATCTGGCAGCTGAGCAAGCTGCTCCTTTTTGGAAACAAAGAGCAAATAATTGCAATGCCCGTTCTGCCCTGCACTAGGAATGTCACAGCAGCAGCAGGCAGGCTGCTGCTGGCGGGAGGGGAATGGACTGCTGTGCTGCTTTGACATTGCTCAGCACGGAGAGCTCACAGAGCTACTCCTGATGCTGCTCGCAGCAGCTGTGAAGGCTGTGGAAGAACAAGGAGGGAATCCCAAGATGCACAGCAATTAGATCTGCCTTTTCACTGAGGGCAGTGGGGTCCATAGGATTCCCAGGCCCCTGTGCGAGGTGTGCGTGGGGAGCTCGGTGTTCCTGGAAGGGGTGAGGCCTTGGGCAGGAGGGGCAGGGCTGGGAGCAGCCAGCTCTCAATGCCACCCAGACAAACTGTGCCCCTGCCACCCTCCACGGCAGCCCTTGGTGCCACCTGGACTATGCCACCCAGGGCTGCAGTAGCAATTTAAAGGTTCCTGTGCTCCAGACACCACAGCACTGCAGTAGCCGTACTAGTAGCTGGGAGCCCTGGACCTTTGTGAATTGCCGGGCCCCAGGCAGTTGTCCCCTGTGCCATCCACCCACATCAGCAGGCCCAAGTGTGGGATATATACTCCCAATTCATTTGTCACAATGTTGATGATGGTGCACTCAATGCAAACAAGATCTATCAACAGAGGGAGAGAGTTTGAACACCCGCTGGTAATTTTTGTCTATGCACGTTTGGTTGAAAAAACTTGGTAGCGTAGACAAGGCTCAAGTGACCAAGCAGACCTACTGAGGGTGGGGATTCAGGTCCTGATTCAAAAGCTCCAAGGGAGACCTCATTGACTTAACTCCAGCATGACCACCTGACTCAAAGGCTACACAGACCAGCTGCAGGGCTCACCGCCACTGTGGCTACACTAGCCCACAGATTCTTATAGCAGCTGCTGTCACTCGACGCCCACTGTAATGAAACCTCAGCCTGAGTCCACTCCACGCCTGCCTTACACACTCCCCATTGAAGTCTGGCACAGAGCAGACAGGATTGAAATGGTGTGAAAAACCTTGTGCCAGACTGCTGCACCACACAACTATCACTCTTTCAAATAGTGCATACGAGTACAATCCTACTGGAAGAGATCTGGACCATCTTGTAGCATCTCTATTGCACACACAATTCTGTTCTGCTCTCCATGGGTTCCGGGAGCAGTAAGAGTATCTCCGGTATTTGTCTAGACAATTTGCCTAGTCGGCACAAGAACGTCAACGAGGTTTGCGTGCTGCTGCATTGAAACTGCACTGGACCTTTCATTAATCCCTAGCAGGCGGAAACTGAGATGTTGCTCTCCTTTCCCTGCCTGCCCCATTTCCTTCCTCTCCCAGTCCTTTAGGCCATTCACCACCTAATTTTAAGATCAAGTGAAAGGACACTTGGTGCATAAAGTTGTTAACCATGCCAGGTTCCCACTATCTCATGTGCAAAACCACAGACTGAGGAGGACAGGGATTCTGCAAAGCCTTTGACTCCATTAGACTGTGCACACTTGACTATGCAACAGGAAGCTGGAACAGCTGGCATAGAGGCATGGCTGAGAGCTGTTGCACCAAACTGTAAACCCTGTATACAAAGGAAACCACTTCAGCCAACAGGTGCTGCAGCACTACCAGAACCACCACCTGCACTATGCAGTGTAGAAGTTAAGTATCTCCCCTACACAACCACACACACACAGAGAGCGTAAGAAGGCCAGAATTCTCAGAACAGCCCAGCACCAATTACTCCCTCTAATTTTTATCATCCATGTGCAGAATAAATTTTGTTGCATGCAGGTAGCATGTGCATATGTGCACCACCAATAGAGACACAGGCTGCAGCCTGTGGGCACTCTGCTAATCAGCCGGGTGGCACCTGAATCTCTCCTGCTCAGCTTACAGGGAAGACTGCTCAGCACCCATCACTGAGAACCTGATTTTCAAAAGAGCTTGGATCTCTTTTAGGAACCAAGCCAAATTTTTCTAAATATTATGATGTCGTTCCTGAAAAGCATTTGCACTGGTAAAGATGACCACATATGTGCCAGCCAGGGTTCTGAAACCAGGATAACTTGCCCAAACCAAATTTCTACCCGGCCAAAAATAAAGGGCAGCTTCTCTCTGTAAGATCCATTTCCATGTTACCAACTTTCTCAGCCACGACTCCTCCAGCCTGGAACAAAAGCTATTCAAGGAAAAGTTGATAAAAAGAATACAGACTATGGTTTTATTTCCCCTACTGTCCTTGTTCTCTGAGCAGCTCAGTTCTAAAGAAGAAGTTAAAGTAAAATCATCCTCAGGCAAAGGCCATGCCTAGAAGAGTCCAGTGTCAAAGCAGAACATTTCTGAAATGTATAAGCAATTTAAAATGGGGATTTAGAACGGAAAATGTTTAAACAACCTTAAGTACAGATGTTGCTACCATAGAGGAATGTTTGGGACAAACCCTATAATGGACCTTTAGGTCAGCCCCCTGCTATTGGCCTCTTCCCACATGGAACATTAACCATTAATCGCCCATCAAAGTGCACGGTTGCAGAGGTGAGACAGTCTCAAAAATGGGCACGTGGTGAGTGCTCTGAATTTTCAGCTGAATATTTTGCACAACCCTGGCACGGATCCCTTTGCTTTCTGTTTAAGCAATTTTAATGGTTAATTAACAGATGGTAAGGGAGCTTTATGCAAATCACTGAATTAGGTCAGTGACAGGTAGGGTGTAATACCAGCTGTTCCGGCCCTTGGCCCTGATGGAATCTAGACAACTGTGAAGTAGTGATGTATATTGTATTTTTTTTACTCACCTCTGCAAAACAAAGGTGTTTGATTCAGGACTATACAGGACATAACATGCCGTAAATAAGCACATACCAACACCAGTGAATATGCTGCAGGCCTTGTAAGTCACCCAAATGGTGTGTTTAACATTTAGGAGTAACTCTGCAATGTGCTAGGGTGTGATTTAGCCTTCCGCTCTCCTTATTAACGTCCAGGGCAGTCTGCATTCACATTGCTGAAGATTCCACCACATGCACCAATTAGCGTTCTGAAACCATGGGCAAACCAAATTCAATTTTTATCTGTCCAAATAATTAAATAAATAAAGGGCAGTTTCTCTCTGTAAGATCCATATCCATATTACCAACTTTCTTAGCCTCTCCTTCCCCAATACTGGAACAAAAGCCGCCTAACTCTGCACATTCTGCCTAGACTATTCCCTCCTAAAAGTTCCATAGAAATAGCTATGTTAATGTCACCTATCCATTAAAATGGAGGAGCCAAACTACAATCCCATCTTGTGTGGCCAAGTCTCCCGCTTTCCATTTGTGGCCTGACAGGCTAAAACTACAGCCCCTTCATCCAAGGAAACATAGAGCCTTCTTCTGTGCTTCTCCACCTAACACCAACTCACTGGAAAGAAGGCAGGAGACAGACTGGTCTCTCACCCAGGCCAGATCTGCTACCCTGATGCACTGAACAGCACATGCCGTGCCCTTTAAAGGAATGCAGCAAATTATTCTGCCCTCTGCGCAGACTGCCGTGTTGCCAGCTCTGACAATGAATCTTACAGCAGTATTTTGCATTTTCCTTGAAAACCCAACTCAGCCTTCATCTCTCAGTGGTTCAAGCATTGGCCTGCTAAACCCAGGGTTCTGAGCTCAATCCTTGAAGGGGCCATTTAGGGATCTGCGGCAAATAGGTTTGAAAAAGAAAAAGGATGGTACTTGGCCTTGCCAAGAGGGCAGGGGACTGGACTCGAAGACCTCCCAAGGTCCCTTCCAGCTCTGTGAGAGGCGTGTGTACTGATGGAGTCTATCTAAAGTTTCTCCTCCTTGTGGCTGCAGAGAAAAGCCTGAGAGTGGGAAACAATTTAAAAGCAAGTTTCATGTCAGGGCCTGGGTCATTATTTTGGGGGTGGCCATACTACACATGACACAATCTCAGTTCTGAGCCTGGGGCAGAGCTGCACTACCCCCCGCTGCAGGAATGTAATTAGACACCACCAGCTAGCTGTTAGACTTTATTATTTGTAATTTGTCTTAGTTTATTAAAGGAACAACATTAGCAAACCCTTAGAGAGCTTTCATGCAACATATTCAACTTTTGCAGTGGACACAAACCACATAATAAATCCTGAACTGCTGCAAATAATTGTATTATAGCACTCTCAGTAAATGTAGGAGGAAAAATTATGCTTAAGCCCACTCCCCTCACAAAGCCACCCTTCCAGTAACTTTTAAGAAATCTGGAGCTCTCATTTTAGCATTCTTGTTAACTCAGACATCCTTTTACTCAACCACTAAGTCTCCACTAAGATAGGATTAGTTGAGTTGATTTTACAATTATGGAAGGAGCACATGTTCTTGCATACTAAAACAAGAGGCTTATGGCAATGACCCGCTTTACTCATGAGAGTAATCTGTGTTGTATACTGCCTTTCATCTCACAAGATTCCAGAGGTTTTGACTCACTGTGTTCCCTAACCTGAAACACTCCCCAGCTGTAGTACCACTAACCCACAGGTGTTTGCAGGAAAATACAACTCCACTAAAATGGAAACAGTGGGAGAGTAAATTTGGGCTAAGGAAATTGGAGCAAGACCATGTTAATATAGTAACAGAGAGGAAGCCGTGCTAGTCTATACACTATCAAAACAAAAAGCAGTCAAGTAGCACTTTAAAGACTAGCAAAATAGTTTATTACGTGAGCTTTCATGGGACAGACCCACTTCTTCAGACCATAGCCAGACCAGACCAGACTCAATATTTAAAGCACAGAGAACCAAAAAACAGTAAGCAAGGAGGACAAATCAGAAAAAGATAATCAAGGTGAGCAAATCAGAGAGTGGAAGGGTGTGGGGGGAGGTCAAGAATTAGATTAAGCCAACTATGCAGACGAGCCCCTATAGTGACTCAGAAAGTTCCCGTCCCGGTTTAAACCATGTGTTAATGTGCCAAATTTGAACATAAAAGCCAGCTCAGCTGCTTCCCTTTCCAGAACGGTGTGAAAGTTCTTTTTCAGTAACACACATGCCTTTAGGTCATTAATAGAAAGAAATGTTACTCACCGTAGTAACGGTGGTTCTTCGAGATGTGTCCCCGTGGGTGCTCCACAATAGGTGACTACCCAGCAGTAACCCAAGATAGGAGGTGGGTAATCGGATTATGTGCAGCTTGTCCCCGAGAGGACCGCTGCAGAGAGACGGGTATCCTCTTGGAATACCCTGCGAAGGGCGTAATGTTTGGCGAAGGTGTCGTAGGATGACCAGGTCGCCGCTCTGCAAATGTCTTTTAACGCAACGCCCTTGAAAAAGGCTGTTGATGCCGTCACCGCCCTGGTGGAATGAGCCCTGGGAGTGGCCGATAAAGGAGTCTTTTTGAGCTCGTAGCACATTTTTATGCAGGATACAACGTGCTGTGAGATTCTCTGCGAGGAGAGACCTTCTCCTTTCGATTTGGGAGCGAGGGAGACTAGGAGTCTATCCGTTTTCCAGAAGGACTTGGTCCTGTCTACGTAGAAGGCTAGCGCCCTCCTCACGTCCAGGAGGTGTAGGCGCGCCTCTTCGTTGGAGTTATGAGGCTTTGGATAAAACGAGGGTAGAACAATAGGTTCGTTAATGTGAAACTCGGAAGAAACTTTGGGAACAAAGGCTGGATGCAGCCGTATGGTTACCGCCTCCTTGGAAAAAACAGTGCAGGGTGGTGTTGCCATGACTGCCGCGAGCTCGCTCACCCTACGAGCTGACGTAATTGCAAGAAGAAAGGTCGTCTTTACTGTAAGGAGGTGGAGGGGAACCCTGGTCAAGGGCTCGAACGGTGGTCCCATTAGCGTGGTAAGCACCAGGTCCAAGTTCCACGAAGGTGGAATCGGTTTCCGAGGGGGGTATAGGTTTACCAACCCTTTGAGGAACCTGGTAACCATAGGGTGGGCGAACACCATGTGCCCTTCCTCCTCATGTCTGAACGCCGAGATGGCAGCAAGGTGGACCTTCAACGAGGATAGCGAGAGTCCTCCTCTCTTGAGGTCCAGTAAATACTCTAGTATTGTAGGTATAGGCACCAAAAGGGGGGCCAGCTGTTTGGTAGAACACCAAGCCGTGAAGCGAGTCCATTATTGCTTGTAGGTCTTCCTGATGGAAGTCCTCCTGCTACTTTCTAGGACTTGCTGTACTTCCACTGTGCATGTGCTCTCTAGGGAGCTGAGCCATGGATTAACCACGCTTGCAGTCGCAGGCTTTGGGGGTGCGGGTGCACTATGGACCCCTGGGCTTGCGTGAGCAGATCCGGCGCCACCGGAAGAGGCATCGGTGGACGGTCCGACATGCGCAGGAGTAGGGGGAAGCATTGTTGTCGATCCCACGTTGGGACTATCAGGATCATCCGGGCCCTTTCCCTCCTGGCTTTCTGCAAGACTTTGTGGATCAGCACTGTGGGAGGAAACGCATAAAGCAGGGGGCCCCTCCATGGGATCACGAACGCATCCCCCAGGGACCCCCATCCCAGTCCTGCCCTGGAGCAGAATCGTGGGCACTTCTTGTTGTGCTGAGTGGCAAAAAGGTCTATTTGGGGAAAACCCCATGCGTGGAAAATCGGCTGTAGCAGATCGGGACGGATCTGCCACTCGTGAGTGAGTGCAAAACGCCTGCTCAGCTGGTCTGCCTTCACATTGTGTGCACCCGGCAAGTATGAGGCTTTCAAGATTATATTGTTGGCGATGCACCAGTTCCATAAGCGGATTGCTTCCGCGCATAAGGCACGGGATCGAGCTCCTCCTTGCCTGTTTATATAAAACATGGTGGAGGTATTGTCTGTACTGATCCTGACGACTTTGCCTTGTATGTGGTCTCGAAAGTGTCTGCAGGCGTTGAACACTGCTCTGAGCTCCAGTATATTCATGTGTAGTGACTGTGCCGTGGGTGACCACAGTCCTTGAGTCATCTCTTCGCCCATGTGCGCTCACCACCCTATGAGGGAGGCATCTGTAGTGAGAAAAACCGATATTTGCGGCTGGTGGAAGGGTACCCCTGTTAGCAGGTTCCTGGGGTTTACCCACCATTGTAGGGATTTGCGCACCCCGGCTGTAGGCGACACCACCCTGTGAACGGTGTGTACTGCCGGTTTGTATACGCTCGCCAGCCAGTGCTGCATGCTGCGCATGTGTAACCTGGCATTCTGTACTACGAATGTCGCCGCTGCCATGTGGCCCAGCAGCTGCAAGCACGTCAAGACCGGCACCGTAGGGCTGAAGGTGATGACTTGCACGAGGGAACCGATGGCCCGAAAGCGAGCCTCTGGTAGATATACTCTCGCTGTAACCGAGTTTATGCGAGCCCCTATGAACTCTATGTCCTGTGTGGGGTCTATTTTTGATTTTGCCAGATTGATAACCAGGCTCAGTGAAGAGAACGTGTTTGCTGTGACGCGTATCATGCGCAGAACCTCCCCCTTCGAGGCCCCTTTGAGCAGGTAGTCGTCCAGATACGGGAAAATAAATACCCCCTGTCTGTGCAGGTAGGCTGACACCACTGCCAAGGTCTTGGTGAAGACTCTGGGGGCCGAGGAGAGGCCAAACGGTAGGACCTCGTATTGGAAGTGTTTGTTGCCTACCATGAACCGGAGGAATCGCCGGTGAGCCGGATGGATGGTTATGTGGAAGTACGCGTCTTGTAAATCGAGGGCTGCGAACCAGTCTCCATCGTCCAGTGCTGTAAGGATGGAGGCGATTGTGGTCATCCGAAAACGTTGCTTGCGCAGGTACCTGTTGAGGCCGCGAAGGTCTAAGATGGGCCTCCAGCCTCCTGTCTTTTTCTCCGTGAGGAAGTACCTGGAATAGAACCCTTTCCCTTGCAGTTGCTCCTGCACTCTTTCCACCGCCCCTATGAGCATGAGATGGTCCACCTCCTGCCTGAGCCTCGCTACGTGGGAGGCCTCCTGGAGGTGGGGCTTGGGTGGAGGTTGTGACGGTGGGAGCGACTGGAAGGGGATGGCGTACCCCGTGGCTATGATCTCCAGCACCCATTTGTCTGTGGTGATCCTTTGCCACTGGTCGTAGAATGGTCGGAGGCGATGGTGGAATAGTCGCTTCGGATGACCTTGTGCGATGGTAGTGATGGCGCAGCCCTGGATCTGTATGTCAAATTTGTGGCCTTTGGCCCCGCCCCGAGGACGCACGGCTCTGTTGTGAACGTCGCCTGGGAGTTCTGTACTGCTGGTGCTGTTGAAGTCGCCCTTGCTCGTAACCCCTGTGGTACTGGGGGCGCTGTTGCTGGTACTGGTACCGTCTCTGTTGAGGTTAGTACCTTTTCTTTGTGTATGGAGGGGCGTTGCTGTGGAACGTGCTGCTGTGTCCGCAACGTCCAGGGCGATCTGAACTCCCGTCCTCGAGGCTGCGTAGCCTTCTTGCACTATGGCCTTGAGCACCGGCTTTTTGTCCTCTGGAAGCGAGTCCATGAGGGAGGTTAACCTGGAATAGTTGTCGAAATTATGGTTCGCTAAGTGCGCTGCGTAATTTGCCATTCGCAACGTTAAAGTGGAGGAGGAGTAGACCTTTCTGCCGAACAGCTCTAGCTTCTTGGCATCTTTGTCTGTCCCCCTGTCCTGAACTGAGATGTCTTTGATCTTTGTTGCGACGACTCCACCACCAAGGAATTTGGTTGTGGGTGGCTGAACAGGAACTCCATGCCCTTCGCCGGCACGAAGTATTTCTTATCCGCTCTCTTTTGGACAGGTGGAATAGTCGCAGGGGTCTGCCATATCGTAGTGGCGGACTCTAAGATCGCTTCATCAAGCGGTATTGCTACTCTGGAGGAGGCCGGAGGTCTCAAATTTTTGAGGAGTTTATGGTGTTTCTCTTGCACCTCTGCTGTCTGGATGCCTTGCGTGAAGGCCACCCTCTTAAACAGCTCTTGAAACTGTTTGAGATCGTCCGGAGGATGGACGTCCCCCGGGGCCGTAGCCTCGTCCGGGGAGGAGAGCGAGGAACCGCTGGGGTACGTCTCTCTGGACCCTTCCGGTTCCTGCTGGTGATGGTACACCCTCTCGCTAGAGGTTTGCGAGGGAAAATCTCGGGGTTCCATAACCAGTCCCCCCTGAGATGCTTGAGTCTCTGTCCCCAGTCGCAATTGCCCTCGGGGGTACGAGATCGTCTGTGGGGATCTTTCCCTAGTAGATTGCCAATGGTGTCTATGCCCCGCGTGGTAGGGGCGACCATGGCAGTATAGGCACTGTTCTTGGGAAGGTGACCTAGACCACTCCCTTGGTGCATACCCTCTGCGTCTGGGGGAGGGAGATCGTCGAGACACTGGAGAGAGCGATTTTGCATAATAGTCCAGCGGTTCAAACCCCAGGAAGGGTGAAGGTGGTCCCAGCCAGGGTGAGGCTGGTTGCAAAAATGGAGAAGGGGGCTCCGGGTAGGCTAGGGGGGACCCCTGCCTTCTGGTTGGAGTCTGCAACATAAGCGGAGGGCTGTGAGAAAGCAACTCCACAGCCCTGTCCGGAGAGGGGCTGCAATGCCTCCTCTTGTGTGCAGCCTTCCCCCTCCCTGGAGGAGGTAACTCTGCCCCCTGACGCACAGGGGATCCCGGCCCCGTCCACACCGTGCTCGGCACGCTCGAAGGCGGTGCCGCACGTGCGGTGTCCTTCAGTGCCTGCAGGCTGCGTGCCTGCGCGCTATGCACCACTGGTTCCCCGGGGGTCGGTGCCGCTGCCTGCGGTGCCGCCGGCACCGGCGCTTGTTTAGCCGCCGCCCTGCCTGCGGTGCGGGGCGGCTGGCTGATTATCAGAGGCTGAGCCGCTTCCACGTGGCTCTCCGTGCCGCCGCCGATCAGCTGTTGCTGCGGCTGGGGGCTGCTCGCTCCTCCCGTCCCGCTCGCTGTTGCTACCGGCAGGGATCGGGCTGGGGAGGCTTTCCTCCGTTTCTGCGCTGATGGGGTGAGGGAGGCAGCTTTCCTTTTATGGGCCCCAGAGGGTCCCTCCTGCTGCGGCCGCTCCGGCACGTCTGGCTGGAGGGCCTTATCAAAAAGCAGCATTTTAAGCCGCATCTCCCTGTCTCTCCTTGCTCTGGCTGTTAATTTAGCACAGAAGGAGCATTCCTGTGCAACATGGGACTCCCCAAGGCACCTTATGCATAGACTGTGCCATCGGACGCTGGCATTGCCTCTCGGCAGGACTCACATTTTTTAAATCCTGAAGAGGACATTGTTGGTGAGTCTTTCAGTTGTTAAACGGGTACTTAGCACCTTCTCTGTGCTGTTTTCCCCCTTCCGATGGCCTGCCGCAGCAGGAGGGCTGATGGCCCTATGCTCCTGGCCTCCGGCGCTTGTTACTGAGACTGGATTGAAGCTGTCCCGTTTGTAGTTTGTTTGTTGCTTTTGTTTTTTTTTTGTTTTTTTTTTTTGCAAAAATAACAACTGGCTAACTTGCAGTAGCCTAAGTACTTGAAAAACTTTAAAGAAAAACAGTTAAAGCCATTGAATACGCTACTTGGCCTTAGCCTAGTTCGGATTCCGTCTGCAGCCGACGGCGGTTAAGAGGAACTGGTGGGGACCGGATCGCGCACATGGCCAGGAGCGCGCAAGGGAGCGGCGCGCGCCGGCGCATGCGCGGTCCGGCAGAAACTGCTTGGAAGATCCGATCTGCGGCGCCGGGCAAGCCCGACATCTATTGTGGAGCACCCACGGGGACACTCGAAGAAGAATACTCCATTCCATTAAAATGTTGACTAACTGGTTTGTGGATCTGGAGTGTTTTGATGTCTGTTTTGTGCCCATTGACCCTTTGTCTAAGGGAGTTAGAAGTCTGTCCAATATACAAAGCATCTGGGCATTGTTGGCACATGATGGCATATATGATGTTAGTAGAGGAGCATGAGAAAGTGCCCGTGATTCTGTGAGTAACCTGGTTAGGTCCAGTGATGGTATTTCCAGAGAAGATATGTGGACAAAGCTGGCAGCAGGCTTTGTTGCAGGGAAAGGTGCAGGACTGGTATTCCTGGGGTATAGACTGTGGCTGTTAGTGAGGATCCTCCTAAGGTTGGGAGGTTGTCTTTAGGAGAGAACAGACATGTCACCCAGGGCCTTCTGGAGTGTGGCATCCTGATTAAGGATAGGTTGTAGGTCTTTAATAATTCGTTGCAGTGCTCTGAGCTGGGGGCTGTAGGTGATGACCAGTGGTGTTCTGTTCTTGGCTTTTTTGGACCGATAATATAGTTGTTTGACGACTGCAAATGTTTATACAGAACACACACAACTTTAGTTTCTAAGGTCTCACTCAAGACAAACTGCAACGCAGTCACCTTGAGGAAGAAGGTTGTGTATAGGCATTTCGCATCTAGTGCTTGGACGGATGTGCCAGTCCCTTCAGCTCCTGGAAAAAAGTTTCAGAAGTATCTAAATTATTTAGGGTTCCTCTAGACTATTGGAGTATAGCTCAGTGGTAGTGTATTTGACTGCAGCTCAAGAGGTCCCTGGTTGGGGGAAGGGATAACTCAGTGGTTTGAGCATTAGCTGGCTAAACCCCAGGTTATGAGTTCAGTTCTTGAATAGGCTATTTAGGGGTCTAGGGCATATAGATTTTAAAAAAACAATTCAAGGATGGTGCCTGGTCCTGCTGAGAGGGCAGGGGACTGGACTCCATGAACTCTCACAGTCCCTTCCAGTTGTATGAAATATATGTATGATATGTACACCAGCGGTGTCCAATAGATAGGGCAACCATCCGTCCCGTATTAGGTAGGATGGTGTCCCAACTTATTTTCTGAAAGGGACCCTCTGTCCTGTATTTGGGCCCTCCGGAGGCCAGGGGGAAAGGGCAGCACTGGTGGCTGCTGCTGCTGCTGCCCCAGGGCTCCAAGGAGCCGGGGGAACACCGGTGGCTGCTACTTCCCTGGGACTCCAAGGGGTGGGGGAGCACCAGCACCTGCTGCTTCCCGAGGGCCCCAAGGGGGAGCACCAGCTCCCCGGGACTTGGTGGAGCTGGGAGGAGCTGCCCCTCCCTGCCATATCGACCTGCCCCGTATTTGGGACAGGAGATATGGTGGCCCTAAATATGGTCGCCACTCACCACATGTGGCGAACGGGACACCACAATGTGCCGATGTGGCACATGGAGCCTTTAAATGTAGCTCCCCCATGAGCTGCATATGAGAGCTGCCTGCACGTGCTCCACCTCTGGTGACAGAAGCATGTGGTGGCTCCAGTGGCGGCAGCCCCAGCCGCTCCTCCGGCCCCAGCCACAAGGTGTCCCCAGGTGCTCTGGTGGCTCTTCCAGCCCCAGTGGTTCCAGTAGTGGTAGTGGTAGCGGCTGTGGCGTCTGGTGAGTCGCCAGGATTTATTTAGTCTGGATGAGTGGGTAGGGGACTGGGGGAGCCCGACTCTGGGGAAGGGCACTTACTTAGGGAGTGTGTGAGTGAGCCTGGCTGGGGGCAGGAGGCACTATGGCAAATACAGAAATACACCAATCAGAAGTGTGTCGCTCTTTCAGTTCCCATTGGACACCCCAACTTTACACTTTAGTTTTAGGTGTCCTAACTATGCCCATTAGGGATGTGATTTTTTTCCCCGAAGCACAGGCAAAAATCTACACCATAAACTTACATTTGTATAATTATGTCACTAAGCTGTGTGAAAACTCCTCAACCTTGAGTGACAAGTTACATCAACTGAACCCCCAGCATACACAGCGCTACATGGACAGAGAACTTCCTCCATAAACTCAGCTATCACCACTCATAGGGGTGGACTAATTACACCAATGGGTACAGCTCTCTTTCTGGTGTAGTAGTGTCTTCACTGAAGAACTACAGTGGCATAGTTGCAATGTTTTAAGTTTAGACCTGCCCGTAATTAAACAACCACTCAATGAACAGTGGCAATCAAAAAATGCGAACAGAATGCTGGGAATCGTTATGAAAGAGATAGCTAATAAGACATAAAATATTGTATTGTCTCTGTATAATCCCTGGTATGTCCACATCTTGAACACTGGGTGCAGATATGCTCATCCCAGCTCATAAAAAAGGCATGCTGGAATTGAAAAAGGTGTAGAAAAGGGCAACAAAAATGACCGGGGTATGAAACAGCATCCCTGTGAAACAAAATTAATAAGAGTGGGACTTTTCATCTTGGAAAAGAGACAAATAAGGGAGAGAGAAGACAAAGGTCTATATAATCATGATAGATATGGAGAAAATAAACAAGGAAGTGTTATTTACTCCTTCCCATAACACAAGAACTAGGAGTCACCAAATGAAATTAACAGGCAGCAGGTACAAAACAAACGAAAGAAGTACTTCTTCACACAACACATAGTGAGTCTGTGGAACTCTTTGCCAGAGGATCCTGTGAACACTGTATCAGAGTTCCAAAAAGACCAAGATAAATCCATTGCGGATATGCCTACCAATGGGTATTACCCAGGGTGGGTAGGCATGGTGTCCCAGTATCTGTTTGCCAGAAGCTGAGAATGGACAATGGGGGATGGATCATTTGATGATTACATGTTCTGTCCATTCCTTCTGGAGCAATGAAAGCAGATTACTGGGAGGGACAAACCTTTGGTCTGACTCAGTATGGCTATTCTTATGTTCTTCCTTAATTCACATGAATCATACCAGTTCTCAACGTGTCCATTTTCTTTCAGGCTTTTTATTAAACAGAAGAAACCTCAAATTTTGTTTTGTGCTAAATATAAAAGTTCTGTCTTCCTCAAAGTACCCCAGTCTTTTAGGCAGTGATCCTTCCACTTGAAAAACAAATGATAAAGATCAGATTTTTGGTTTTCTATTGTTCTGTTCTATTCACACTAGCACTATAATGGGAGCCCTAATCAATAAAATGCAGATGGGTCCTTCCACTGGTCATTTCACGGTCGTGCCCATTTGAAACAGAAGAAAAGGGAAAATTCTACCATTACTCTCTTCACATCAAGTGAGCCTTCCAGATTGGCTCAACAAA
This sequence comes from Carettochelys insculpta, assembly GCF_033958435.1. Classification (NCBI taxonomy): domain Eukaryota; kingdom Metazoa; phylum Chordata; order Testudines; family Carettochelyidae; genus Carettochelys; species Carettochelys insculpta. Next base: position 66,138,763 of record NC_134139.1, on the reverse strand, counting down.
CTTGAGCTAGCAAGGTTTGCTCCAGCACTCTAAAAACAGCTATGCAGATAGTGTTTTGAAGTTGGGTTTTGGAGCCTAAGTTCCATTTTCAACCACAAAGGCTGAAGCTTTCTACAGTGTGAACTCTGCTAGCCTAAATCTCTCAGCCCAGGTTTCAAGGCGTGGCTCCACCAGCTGTACAGGCACACCCTTAGAGAAAGAAGAAACACCCACATTGAAGCTTCCTTCTCTCTGGCTTTCCTGACCACCACCTGGATTCCCCTTTGGGTCCACATGAACTGACACTGATGTATCATTCTCACTGTGTGTGGCAATTTGGGGATCTGTGTGTACACACATAAGAACCCTGGTTGCTGCTATGAGCTTTGCTGCAACAGATTCAGAAACAGTGATTTTTAATTCATCTTTTGCTATTCTAGTGACTTTTGCCTAGGCTCAGGGAAGGGGCTTCAGTTCTCCAGGATGCTGATGGAGTGGACATCTCCAGTCAGAGTGCACTGCAGGGGGTGCCAGATTTGGCAGCGGGGACTGTGAGGTCAGTGCACTTGCTGTAGAATAGGTAGCATTAGTTGTAAGCAGCCTGTCACTGATGCTGTTGGGAAGCAGCAGCACCATGGAGGATGGAGCCTCTGGGAAGAAAACAGTCTTGCTGGGAGGAGAGGGGCAGCTAAGGACCAGGTACCTGCTCTCAACAGGTCTGCATGGTGAAGGCACAAGGATAACAGAAGGCACTGCTGCCTTTCTACTCTAATGCACAGAATCAGATTGCGGTTTGGGAAGAAGGCAGGTAAACGGATACGTTCGTTGGTGTGAAATGGAGCGGGAACCATAGGAAGAAACTTAGGATGACGACAAAGAGTGACTCAGTCCTTGGTAAACACAGCACAAGGAGTAACAGAGAGGTAGCCATGTGAGCCTGCATTCTAACAAAATAAAATAGCAGTAATGTAGCACTTTAAAGACTAACAAAATGATGCATTCAGTGACGAGGTTTTGTAACATGAGGGCGGATGGTGGAACAGCACCCTGGTGAGAACACAGTCCGAACATGTCCGCCACTGGAGTTAGGCAAGAACACGCGGCGGTATGGCCAAGGTTTTGGATAGCAGGTCCCTGGCCAGGGCATACCATGTGGCCAGCCATGACTGGAGGCACCACACGAGAAGTCTGGCCAGTTTAACCATGTATGTGGTAGTGGCCACGTGCCCCAGCAACTTGAAGCAAACACACACTGTGACAGTGGAATACAGTCAAACCACCAGGATGAGATCACACAGGGCCTGGAATCTGAAGTGGTAGAATGGCCCTGGCGGTTGTACTGTTTATGTGAGCCCTAATGAATGCTAGGGATTGCGTGGGTTGAAGCATGGACTTCGCATAGTTTATGTGGAAGCTGAGGCCTAGCAGGAGGTCTTTGCTGACCTGCAACATGGGAAGGGCCGTGGGGAATGATAGCTCTCTTATGAAAGAAACATCTCAATAGGGGAAGATGATGACCCTGTGCCAACACAGATGGGCGGCCATGACTGCCAGAGTCTTGGAGAACACCCTGGGCATAGTGGAGACCCTAAACAGGAGGACCAAGTACTGATAATGGTGGGACCCCACCATAAATGGAAATGGGGAAACAGGTGCCTGGTGGGTCGAGAGCTGAGAGCCAATCATTTCTGTCCAGTGCCAGAATAAAGACTGCAAGAGTCACCATTTGGAACCTTCGATAGAGAATGTATTTGTTGAGCCTCCTGAGATCAAGAATGGGCCTCTGCCCCGGGTTTTCTTCTCGGTCAAGAAGTACACAGAGTAAAACCCCCTGCCCCAAAAATCCACGGTGACTGGCTTCATGGTGCCGAGATGGAGGTGGTGCTGAACTTCTTGCACAAGGAGATGCTCGTGAGAGGGGTCCCTGAAGAAGGGGAGGGTAGAGAAGGGGGTGTAGAGATAAACAGAATATAGTACCCTGGGCCACTAGATCCAGGACCCACTTGTCCGAGGTTATGGCAACCCCCCAATGGAAAAAGGGGTGGAGGTGGTGGTGGAATGAATAGTGCCCATAGTGTGTGACAGGTGGAGTAGAAATGTCTCTCAGGTTCTCAACCACACCCTCAAAACTGCTGCTTAGGTTGTTAAGGATGGGATGCCGGGGGCTGTTAGTGCTGTTACCAGTGGGGTCTTTGCCACTGGGACCTGTGCCATTGGTGAGGCTCGAAACATTCCAGTTGCTGCTGGAATTGGTACTGTGGTCTCTGATAAGGAGAGTGCCAAACCCACCTGAAGGGGGGATGTACATCCCCAGTGTACGCAGCATGGTGCAAGAATCCTGCAGAGAGAGAAGGCCCTTGTCCATCTTTTCAGCAAAAAGATGCTGCTTGTGGAAGGGAGGGCCTTCACTTTTTGCTGCAGGTCTTTTTTTGGCTGGAGCCATAACATGCGCCTCATGACCACAGCAGAAGCCATGACCCTAGCTGCTGTGTCCGCCACTTCCAACACAGACTGGAGTGGCAGGCAGCTGATGATGTGTCCCTCATGGATGACACTCATGAGGGCTGGTGCTGCAGCTTGGGTAAGGTGGCAACCAACACCTGCACTTTGGAGTAATTCAGATGGTTGTAGTCGGCCAGCATAGCCACATAATTCACCGCCCGCAGGAGCAGAGTGCCAAAAGAATAAACTTTGTCCCTTCGGATGCCCCACTTTTTATCAGCAGATAGAAATAAGGGGATTTTGAAGATTCCGGGGTCCTTTCGAAAAGGACCCCTGCCTGGATGAGCCATGCAGCAGTGAAAAGCGGCAATTTCGAAGAGCTGCGGCATGCTAATGAACTGCTGAATATGCATTTCTGTGCCTCATTAGTAATATTCGAAATGGCTATTTACATGGCCATTTCGAAGATTTTGGCTAGTGTAGACACGGCCTAGGTGGAGAGTCTTCATGGCATTGCTTAGATGCTGTGGTGCAGTCTGGTGCCGGGGGCTTCGGTGAAGTGCTGTGTCGGTGCCACTTAGTTGCCTTCTCCAGTGCCACGTGAGGATGGGGCGGTGCCTCAGCCCTGGACTTGCACAGTGCCAAGTCTGGCACTTCATGTGAGCAGTGCGAAGACATGGAATTGTGCTGCTTGCACTCCGGGTCTGACACTGAGGGTGTGATCATAGTTTCTGAAGACCTCTTATACCCAGGAGTAGAAGCAGCTGATGCTGGTGGTACCGCTGCTGCTGATGGCATTGGAGGCACTGAATGCTGGTGGCTCAACTACAAGTGTGCCCTCTTCAGTGGTGCCAGCTTTGACGCTGCTGGGGATACTGCAGCAGTATTTTTAACTGGCCTGGCCGATGAAGACAGTGCCAGAGGCCAGGAATGTGCAGGAGAAGGGTCCCCACCCTTGCGAATAGGGTGCTGACCAAAGTAGAGGGATTTACAGAGTCCATAGCCTTGGTCTCCCATGCCAGTGCCTTAACAGAAGGCTGCTCTGGGGCTGTTGGTCGGTGGGACTTTTCATAGAGATAAGTCTTGAGCCTGGCTCAATCCCTCCTGGCCCTTGGAGCAATGGGTTCAGGACTGGGCTTGGTGGCCCTCACCCAAGCAGCTGATTCAGGAAGCATGGCTATTAGAGGCCTGCCTGGCTTCTCCGCACATAGCTTAAAGCCCAGGAAGAGTGGCAAGGTGACGATTCAGCAACTATTTCTAATGCAACTAAACTATCTAAAACTTTATTTTTTTGTTAAAAGGATGTTTAACAGGGTAAATAACTTGGAGAAAGGATATGAAATGCTCAACTAACTAACTAACTATTCTTATCTTTCAGAAACAGAGAGGTTGAAGCTCCGTCTATAACCAAGGAGGGTAGAGGAGGAATTGAGGGAACCATGCCACATGCACCAGATAGCAGGAGAAGACACTACTGCACTTGCATGACACTAGAAACCACAGCTATAACAGAATCTCCAAATGCCTGCATGAGGATGTACCAACACCCAAAGTGGAGCATCCATGGGGGCACTACTCAAAGAAGAAACAGTTGTTCCAAAACAGAGATAGGAGAGCCAACAAATATTAATTGTTGATGCTTTGTTGTGGGGGAAGAAACTTTCTATTACTCTCCAGTCCTGACGGCATTGCATTAAGTATCAAAGTCGACACAACTACTAAGAGTAAGGATCTCAGCCACAATGCACAGCATTGAAGAAAACAAACCACATATGAAAATAAAATTGAAGATTCAGTTCTTGCCCAAGCCAAATTAAGTTCCTCCAAGTAAGAATTAAGCCAAGTATTTCAGGATTTGGTCATGGTAAAACAAAGATAGCTTACAGTTTTAACAAGTTTTAAGTGACTGTGCACTAAATTAAGTTGATATAATACAAAAAGATGTGTCAGGTGCAAGAGAGAGTTCTTCAGACCTTGTAAAAATTAGAATTATGAGAATGAACTAGTTTGAGGGGAAGAGAAGAGAAGTTCCTGATAGAAATACAAAAAAATTAGGAAAAAAATCAATACTCAATTCTATTTCTAGATTTTCATCTACTGTAGCACACAAAGGCAATTTAGTACTGACTGCACCAAATCCCCAACTCAGCATTTTCTTAGACAAGTAGATTTGTCATTGTCTCTGACAAACTACTAGTTATGGGGCAAATCAAGTACACTTTATAGTTAGTGGCATTCTTAAAAACATATGGACAAAGTGAAGAAACAACTTTACCAGAAAAATCACTTACGTATTTTAATATTTGAAACTCATGCACAATACCTAGGATGCTTAAGAGACAGAAGTAGAAGATAAAATAGCATAATCAACAAACAAATTATACTGGAGAAATCCACACTACAATGTTCACAGGCTTTCTAGAAACCTAAAGCAAAGGGCTTACAAACTTTAAAAAAAAGTTGGCAACATGATTCAGAGTCTGAGACTTCACATGCCCTCTGTGTGCTCCATATCACTATGTCTAATATTACAGTGAACTTGGGTAACTTTGTGGAATATTAAATTTTTGGAAAAATTTGATGCTCAGTGGATCAATTGTCTTACGAGCAAGACATGAGATAGATGAGCTAGAACCATAAAATTTGGATCCAGATTTTGAAGACTCACAAATGTAGGAGTGCTTGGATGTGGGACTTTAACTTGGCTCATTATAAACATTGATTTGCTATATAGAGTCTGAAAGCAAACATATACATGAAGTTTAAGGGGTATCCAGGGTTAGAACTTCAGTTTGGACCAATTTCCATTTGGATATAATTAATTCATGAAGTGAAATTCAGTGCATGGATATGACTTGTGCTACTAGTGACATTTTCACAAATTACACAGTCCTTCAATAAAGCCTCAGGCCCAAATTCTACAGTCAGCTCCATACTGACAGATTCCCACAACCAGGGGCTCCTAAGGAGTCAGTGGAGTACAATACGGTCCCTAGTGTTATAGAGTTCATTGCAGAGCTGGGGTCATACCCAGAATCAGCGTAAAATGTTCAGCATTCCCCTAGACCAGTGGTTCTTCAACTTATTGACCCACAGCCCACCATGATCAACACAAACCTTTCTGCGGACCACCAGCCAACCACACATGCTGACAAAATAGATTGGCTTATCTCTAAATACCTTTAATACTAGATTATCCATGTTAGTCTACCAGAGCATAAAAATGTATGAGCACAGCTATAACATGACGGGTCGGGGGTGGGCGGGGAGGCACAGTGCTGGAGAGGGGAGGGGAGGGGAAGTCATGGATCCATGGCCTACCTGATAGATGATCGAGGACCACTAGTGCTCTATGGACCACACTTTGAGAACAACTACACTAGAGAATCTTTGAAGAATTAATTCTATCTTAAAATATTTTAATCTTTATTTACTCCCATGTAGATTTTACTTTCCTGTTCTGGACAGCATCAAGTATGCTGTTGGTATTCAGTAAATAATTCATACATAACCACAGATTGTTCAGGCCTGCTTTTTGCCTTTGAGCTTGTTATAATCTTTGCTTTTTTTCATTATTGTCTTGCATTAATTTGTTTCTTTCCTCCTTTATTCAGCTTGTTTAGCAGGGTACAAATTTGGTCTCCACATCACTGAAGAATATCTTTCTAGACCCAATTGAAATTTCAGCACATTGAAAGGAAAATGAGTGAAGAGTACAGAATTCAGCAAAAACAGAAATAAAGCCATGTCCAACTGCAAGAAAAGAAAATCCAATGGTTTGGCTGATGTTAAAAAGACATGGGATGAAACACACAGCTACAATGAATTGCATAAAATCAGAAGCAAAAAGGAATACACTATTAAAAAAACCCCACACTTTCAAACATAGTGATCACCTCTTCATTAAGACCAGGCCTAACAATGTACATTGGCAAGCTTTATTATTTCATAATACTGCCATATCCCAATGTTTAAATATGAAAAGTCTTGAAAGCTCTTTATTCAAGTGTAGCTTTATTTACACTAATTTGCTTTATTTTGGAAGTTAATTTAGGTTCAATGTAAACAGACCTCTCTATTTATGTACAGAACAGGTACTGCAGTATAGCTAATGTTAGTGTAACCTTCCTTGCCTCATAACACAGATGTCATTCTGGAGCTGTGGTGGTGGTGGCAGTGGCTGGTTCCTTCCCCCTGTTTGTGATGTACAGACATCTGTGCACTAGAACCTGGACTGAGACAATTAACACATTTCACATAAGCCCCTGAACAGCTGTTAAATGGTGATGACTTTGGGGGACTGGAAGAATCTCACCTGTGTGTGTGTTTTTTATATATATCAGCTGATTTACATTAGAAATAAGACAGTGAAAACAGTCCATTTCTGAGGGACTCTTGCACTTCTCTGGTTTTGGAAGTCATTTGTGCCTTTCAACCCTCTTAAGCATTAAACAATCATCACCTCAATATTCATTGCTCGACATGTCTCAATACTTTGCCCTTAATCCATATGTGTAACTCTGTAATATAAAAGGAAATTATATGTATGCATCAACAGGAGACAGATCTTGAGATGGGGTGGTATACTGGTCCACGTCAATCGTGTCTTCCCCCTGCAGTAATTAAAACTCTATTGACATTCATGCAGATCCACTGAAGTGTTACGTACATTTCCATTATACTACAACAGTACTACATTAAACACTGTTCTGAGTTGTATTTTGAGGGCATCACTCATGTTCATTTCATAAGGTTTAAATAGTGGAGGTGGTGGTTAAAAGCTTAGCACTGGAAGTCCCTCTTACACATTTACATCACTCATTCTAAGCCTCACTACTGAAGCATGTTGAAGGTCTATTTAAATGAAAATATAATTTATATCCATAAAAAGATACCATATTATTTTAATTGTACAGTAATTTCTTTGCCCTATCTTGAAGGTGGCTAATTGAAAAAAATGAAAGTGCTTTGGAAAATATAAATGTAATATAATACATCTCCATTACAGAGTGCATAAATTAATTACTGTAATTGATTAGGACAAACATTTAGACTCCTATTCCTGATACAGCTAGTGACTTTATTTGCTACTTAATTTCCACTATATTATATAATATATATTCATTTAGTATAATTCTTACAAGGAATGAAGTATAAGGTCAGGAGAAATATTAGCAGTAATAAATTACCAGAATCAATTAACAACATTTTTAGGATAAGTGTGCAAACCATCTGCACAGCCAATTCTATGAGGCTGATGAATGAATAATTACGATTCATAAAGTAAATTAATGATCAGTTGCGCATTGGCCATCGTTTGGAGCCTAAGAAATTTACATTATCTACAAGAAAAAAATGGAGCTGTGCTGAAATCTCATTTCTCATTACCATATTTGTTTTTATTGAAAGTACACAGTCATCCTACAAACTAACAAAAGAGGTTGAATCTATTGCCCTCAAACTGCATGAGTTTCAGGGTTAATATCATAGACTGATAAGCAAAAGATAACAAGAAAGCCAACAGAATTCCTTTTTAAAAAACAACGTTCCCTTCTTTTTCCCAAATCAAAATACAAGATAAAAACAAAACTGAATACTGGGGGTATACCAAACCTGATCTCTGATCAAGATCTTGATCTGGTGTACAGCTCTAGTCTTTATAATGCATCAGAACAAAGTCCCAGATCAAAACTCTCCATGAACTTTGGAGTGCTGGAAACCTGGATAAAAATCTGCAACCAGAGCCCCGAGTGTTGTGTTTGTGGCTTATCTTTTACTAAATATATTGATAAAAGCTATTAAAATTAAATTCAGTAAATAAAGAAAGGAAAGGTAAGAAAACTCAAATTTAATACACAAGTTTTATACAATGCAAGAAGTGTGTGTGGGTGTGAACGCAGATTTTTGTTCCTAACATTCCCCATTGTTGCTGCATCAGTGCAGCTCCATTTAGTGTACAAAACATTGTATCTTGTGCTCTGAATGCAAAGCACTTGTCTTTGCTCTTACCTTATCTAACAAATACACAGAAACCCAGGTGCATCTATACATAAAGATACATTTAAAAATAAAAGCACTCCACTGCAAGCTCTTCTTCTCATTGGGAGAGGATAAGAGAACAAGCAAGCGACAGATGTCCATCACATTGCTTAATGCACTAATAGAAGTTATTCAGATATTATGGTGAGAAGTGCAGAATAAGAACCTGAAGAAATTGGATTAAAGTAGGAGACAGGGGGATACAAGAAAGGTGGATGGGAGCACAATGAGCATTCTTCTACACAGCCCCGCATTATGTACATAACTATCCACACACCTTAGTTTGACCAGCTATTGGCCTGCTTGAGGAGAGGAACTCTTTACATATCCTTATAATTTTGCCCCCATCGTCTTCCGAATTTCATGTCTCCTCACACGGGATGATGCAGCCAAAGATGGCAGAAATCTGATGATATTTACAGTACATCATCCACGATGGTGGAGATTTTTTGAGATTGGCTAACTTGGCAAGAATTTGTCACTGTCGATCTGAAATATTGAGAGCACTGCTCACGTAATTTCAGAACCCTCCTAGAACTCGCCTACTGCCTAATGCTGCTTTCTTGGGCCATCCCATATAAATTAGACGTAATTTTTAACTTTAAACGTTGTCAGAGTGCACAAAAGTGTTTTGAGTGCCAAGTACAAGGGAAGGGAGCTGGGAGAGGGAGTTAAATACATGTCTAACTTGTAACACTCATCACTGTGCATAGCAATCCCCATACAATCCCCAGATCCAACATTGACGCACACCCTTTTAAGTCCCTCTCAAGCACTGAGCTGGCCGTCTGCATGGGCGTAAATTTGGAACTGTCTCTATGTTGTCTTCGGTAATATTGAACAATTCCATGTTGTAAGTAAAACTGTAAAGCTTCCAATGGTTTGGAGGCCAACAGGTAGGGGACCAGATGAGTTAGGTTCTGTTCCCAGCTTTTTCACTGATTTACTGTGCAGTTTTGGCGCATGTCACCTCACTTCTCAGTAGCTCAGCTTTCTCATCTGTAAAATGGGGAAAATAGTACTTGCCCTCTTTGCAGAGTGTCCTGAGATCTATGGGTGAAAAGGAGCTTGTAAGTGCTAGCTATAACTTTTAGTAACTGGTATCCTTCAAGTTGTGTTGCTCATGCCCATTCCACAACAGGTGTTTGCGCTAGCCCCACACACCCATGTCGGAAGTTTTCCCTTCAACAGTATCTGTCTGAGAGCAGCTCTAGTGATCCGTGCAGTGACACCCTGACGGTGAGACATAAGAGGCATGGAGTGTTCCCAGCACCCTCAGATCCTTCTTGCCAGAAACTGCTATGTAGAGTAAGGAGGGTGGGATGCACAGCGGACACAAGCTACACATCTCAAAGAACACCACTTGCAAAAAGGTAATGGTCTGTTCTTCGTGTGCTTGCTCATGCCCCTTCCACATTACACGACTCCAAGCAGTACCCATGGGCCGCGTCTACACATACCGGCAACTTCGAAGTAGCAGCGCCAACTTCGAAATAGCACCTGTCACGGCTACACGTGTTGGGCACCATTTCGAAGTTGACATCGACGTCAGGCGGCGAGACGTCAAAGTCGCTAACCCCATGAGGGGACGGGAATAGCACCCTACCTCGACGTTCAACGTCGAAGTAGGGAACATGTAGTCGTTGCGTGTCCCGCAACATCGAAATAGAGGGGTCTGCCATGGCAGTCATCAACTGAGGGGTTGAGAGACGCTCTGCCCAGCCCCTGAGCTCGACGGTCGCCGCATGCAGCGGCCCCTTAAAGGTCCCCGCCCCCTGCCTTCCTGTGCAGGAAGCTGAGAGAGCGTGCAGGCAGCAGCATAGCCACGAGGCTGGCCTGCATGCTCCTCTGCGCCCACACACCCCCACCCGCCACAATGGCCGCCCCCCAGCCCCCCAAGTAACCCCAGGGGACCCCCCCCCCAAGGGGAGCCAGGGCTCCCAGCCCAGCAGCCAGGCGGGGAAGCAGCAGCAGGGCCCCTCCTGGATGGAGGCCAAGCTTCGGGACCTGCTGGGGCTCTGGAGCGAGGAGGAGGTGCTCCAGGTAATGGGGAGCAAGAGGCGGAACGCGGATGCGTTTGCTTGGCTGGCCGAGGGCCTGGCCGCCCGGGGTCACCCTGCCCGCACTCCGGATCATGTCTGGAGGAAAGTGAAGGAGCTGCGGCATGGATAGGCCCGGGCCCGGGATGCGGCCAGTCGATCTGGGGCCGCCCCCATCACTTGCCCCTTTTACAGGGAGCTCAGGGACATCCTGGGCCCCCGGCACACCTCCTCCCCTCCAGCCACTCTTGACACCTCAGCTGACGAGCCCCAGCAGGCCCTGGAGTCGGAGTCCGGCCCGGAGGTAAGCCCCACACCCCGGGGGCCGCCCCAGGAGCCCACCCCCGGGGCACCGGAGGAGGAGGAGGAGGGTGAGTCCTCCTCGAGTGACGGGGGCCTCTAGATCGTGCTGCCATCCAGGAGCTCCAGCCGGGCGTCCGCCCACCGGGTGTCCCCCGACCGTGGGAGTGGACTGTCAGGTATGTACCCCCCGGTGCGCACCCCTGGGGTTGAGGGGCGGGGACAAGAGACATGACCAGGGCCCTCCACATGCCCAAATGACCATGGCACCAAGGACAGCAGTGGCACGTCCCTCACAGGAGTGCATCAGCCCCTGCCCCCCCAGCACGACAGTGCCATGCCCCATCCCTGGGGATGGGGGGAGTGGAACCTAGGCTCCCCTGGTGGGAGGGGGTGGGACACCCATCAGCAGCAGCAGCAGCACCATCTCCCGGGAATGGGGATGGGGAACCTGCAGCAGAGGGGAGGGGGGACACGGGCCATGGCTCGGGTCCCGCACTAACAGCTGTCTCCCCTCTTCTTCCCCCCCGTCTTCCGCAGCTGCACCATCGGAAGGACCGGAGAGCGCCGGCGAGGTGTCAGTGGTCCCGGAGAGCCCACCAGGGCCATCACTCCAGGCCAGCCCCTCGGCGGAGCACTGACCAGCCCCACGGCGGGGATGACGGCAGAGCCAGCCGCCCTCCTGGACAGCGACGGACCCCCAGCTGCTGGCCATCCATCGTCGGCAGCTGGAGGTCGCGGAGGAGCGGCTTCGGGTGGACGAGCGGCGCCTCCTGCTACAGGAGTGGGCGCTGGCCTGGCGTCAGGAGGCACGGGGGGCCTTCATGCGAATGTTCGAGCGCATAGCTGACTACCTGGCCCCGCATGCTGTGCCGGCCGCTGCTCTGCCCGCCCTGCCTGCTCCACCCGCCGCTCCACCCGCCGTCGCACCGCCACCCGCCACCTAGGGCCCTTCCGCCGAGGGGGACCTGGGGACAGCTGACACCCGCCGGCCGTATCTCCCGGTCCGCCCGGCCCACAGCCAGCCCCGGCGAGGGCTGAGGCCGAGGCGCAGGTCGCGGCCGCCCACCCCCAACGCTGGACATTAGGGGGTGTGGGGCCCAGGACATGTCCCCCCCCCTTTGTATATATTCCCCCCAGTTGTATGTTTGTGTTTGTAAATAGTTTGTATTAGACCCCTGTTGTTATATTTTGTTGTTATGGATGCTGACACCTGCCCCCCCATATACATAGTTCTCCCCTTCCTTGTCTTCCCCTTTTTTTCTTTCATCTTATTGGAGTTGTAATATATATATAAAATATTTATCCGGCCTGTACATAGTAGTTAGTTAAGAGATTAATAATAAGGAGAGTTCTCTACAGAGATTTGGTTTCACAAACAAACGTCTGGTTTTATTTCTTTTCAAGAAAGGTGGGGGGGGTGCGCTCTTGGGTGCTCTGTGGTGTGGGCGTAGGGGAAGGGAGTGTTGTGGAGGATGGGGGGGGGAGTGGGGGGGCCTGCCAGCGTTCACCCGCGGCCTCCCCGAAATGGGCCCGCAGGGCCTCCCGGAGCCGGGTCCCTTCGGGGTCCACCTGGCGACTGCGGGCAGCGGGTGGCTGCACATTGGCCCTGCCAGCCTCCACAGCCCAGCCCTGAAAGAAGGCTTCCCCCTTGCTCTCCACGAGGTTGTGTAGGGCGCTGCACACGCCCACAACCTGGGGGATGTTGGTGAGGCCCACATCCAGGCGGGTGAGGAGGCACCTCCAGCGCCCTTTGAGGTGCCCAAATGCGTGCTCCACCACCTGGCATGCATGGTTCAGGCGCAGGTTGAAGCACTCCTGGCTGGCTGACAGGTGGCCCGTGTAAGGGTGCATGAGTCAGGGCCGGAGGGGGTATGCCGCATCTGCGATGATGCAGAGGGGCATGGTGGTGTCCCCCACAGGGATCTCCCGCTGGGGGATGTAGGTCCCCGCCTCCAGCCAGCGGCACAGACCCGAGTTCCGGAATACCCGGGTGTCGTGGGTGCTGCCAGGCCAGCCCACATAAACGTCCAGGAAACAGCCCCGGCTGTCCACCAAGGCCTGGAGGACCACAGAATGGTAGTCCTTCCAGTTTAAGTAGCATCCTCCGCTGTGCTCCGGCGTTGGTGCTGTGCTCCAGAGCCCCGAAGCAATGGGGAAGCCCGCGATGGCGGCATCCGGGTCGCGAAGCCTCACAAGCCTGTGGAGGAGCAGGGCATTGATGGCGCGGACAACCTGCAGGAGAAGCACATGGGAGAGCACCAATGAGGGGTGTGCAGGGTGTGTGTGGCCCTCCCCTGCCAGGGCTCCCCTCCCCTGCCAGGGCTGCCTCCCCCTCCCCCTCCCCCTCCCCCTCCCCCTGTGGGTCCTCTTACCTCCATGAGGAGAGCCCCGACGGTGGCCTTGCCGACGCCAAACTGCTGGCCCACGGATCGGTAGCTGTCTGGAGTGGCCAGCTTCCAGACAGCGATGCCGACCCGTTTCTCCACACTGAGGGCACGCCGCATGAAGGTGTCCTGGTACCTCAGTGCAGGGGTGAGCCACTGGCATAGGCCCAAATGCCTGCCGGCTCATGCGAATGTTCTGGAGCCAGCAGTCGTCGTCCCACTCTCCGAGCACCAGCAGCTCCCACCAGTTGGTGCTGGTGGGGTAGCTCCACAGCCGGCGGCATATGAGGCGGGGGGGGGCAGGGTGCTGCAGGGGTGGGGGTTGCGTCCTCCTCCCCTGCAGGCAGCTCCTCCTCTGTGGCAAGGATGTGCTCAGCTGCCTCCTGCATGGCATGGAGCAGGGCGAGCACTGCTCCTACAGCGGTGGCTGGGTGGACCTCTGGCGGCTGCTGCTGCTGCTGCTGCTGCTGCGGGTCCATGACTGCGTCACCCGAGGTGTGCATGCCTGTGGCTCTGCAGACCGCGTGCTGTGCAGGCTGCGTGTGTCTCGGAGGGGCCCTTTAAGGGAGTGGCTAGCTGTTGCCCCGGAAGCGCTACTCCGCCCTGTGACCCTGTCTGCAGCTGTTCCTGGCACCCTTATTTCAATGTGTGCTACTTTGGCGTGTAGACGTTCCCTCACAGCGCCTATTTCGATGTGGTGCTGCCCAACGTCGACGTTGAACGTCGACGTTGCCAGCCCTGGAGGACGTGTAGACATTATTTATCGAAATAGGCTATTTCGATGTAGCGTGCACGTGTAGACGTAGCCATGGTGAACAGTAGGAGTTCGTGGCCATGCTGATGTACCGAACCCAGCATCATTTCTGGCCCACGGGATAACGGCATAGTGAGATGAACACACTGCAGCCCTGCAGATCTCATGGATTGGCACATGTGCTGCCAGACGAGGCTGGGGCCAGATTTGAGTGAGCTTGGATGATGGCCAGTGAGGGAATTCTAGCAGGTTCATAGCCGGACCATATAAGGGAGACGAGCCACTTTGACAGATGCTGAGCAACTCCGCCCAATGTTTATTTCTATTGACTGTGGCCACAAAGAGCTGTGTCAATTTACAGAAAGGCTTGGTGGACTTCAAGTAGAATGCCAATGCCCTCCTGACACCTACGGTGTGGGGCTGCCTTTGCTCTGCTGACCTATGGGCTTGTGGCAGAAGGGAGGAATATGTCCAAATTAATATGGAAGGTGGACAGAGTCTTGGGCAGAAAAGCTTGGTACAGCCACTGATGGACACTGTCCTTGTGGAAGAGGTCAGGGCTTTGATCTCCAACACCACTGTGCTGAAGTGCTTGCTACCAGGAATGCCACTTTCTAGGACAGGTGAGACAAGGGGCAGGAAACAAGGGGCTCAAAGGGAAGACTGGTGAACTGGGAGAGGATGAGGTTGAGGTTCCATTGTGGGACAGGGTCCTGAACCTGTGGACAGAGCTCCTCAATGCCCCTTAAGAAACACACCATCATGTCATGCGAGCAGACTATCTGCCCCTGGATCAGCTCATGGAAAGTGAACATGGCAGGAAGGATGGCTCTGAAGGTGCAGCAGGTAGTTGAGGACAATATGGACTGTGGCACGGCCTGACGAGATACCATATTCTGAAGCCCAGAAGCCCACAGGGAGAACCATGCCCACTTCACCTGATATGTCAGGCATGTAAACAGCTGCCTGATACCAAATGGGAGGCTGCTGCATTTCCTCCAACCAGGTGTGCTACTCCTCATTCAGCTATGGAGCAGCCTTGCCAAGAAGTGCAGAGACGCAAGATGGGGATGCAAAAGGTGGTGATTTGGGAGGGGCCAGGGCATATAGAAAGCCAAGCTCATAAGCGTGCTGAACCAGTGCTGTCAAGGCCACACCAGCGCAACCAGGATCACGTGAGCCTTGTCTCGTCTGATCCCAAAGACCCAAACAAGGAGGGGGGAAGTTGTACAGCAGGGTCCCAGACCATGGGAACAGAAACACAGAGAGGGAGCCCTGTCCCATCCCATCCCAACAGCAAAACTGCTAGCACTTACTGTTTTTCATGGTGGCTCCTCACAAACACAAGGGGAAAGCTCTACTTTTGGAAGACTGCACCTGTCATGTCTGGGTGAATCAGTACGAATGTCTTTGGGGCACCGGGGACCTACCCCCGTGTGATCCATAAGTGTCCCGGCAACTCACCCATGTTCTTTGGGGCTCCAATGAGCACTGCCCCAATTCCTCCTTCCTGCCCCTAAAATCAGGGGAGCCTGCAGCCACACACAAAGATCTTCTCCCATTATCTGACGCTTGAAGGACGTACATCAAAGAGTGAAGGATGGTACCTGGAGAGGGGATTGGGGCTGTTGGGAAGATGATGCCCACATGAGCCCAACATGGGCTCGTAGTAAGTACAGGCCCAGTATGAGGCCTTAGGCCTGAACCAAAGTAATGGTCAAGACTTTGCAAACAGAAAGCAAAGTGCAGCTGTGAGCTAAAGGAACGCATTGCTCACCGAAGTTGGCAAGAAGAGAGTTGCTGGTGCATAAACATGCCTACCTAGCATATTGAAGTAGGTACATGGTACCAGAACATCCTACCCTGGAACATTGCACAGATAAGAAAGAATAGGCCGACCCATCCCAGTGACGGGGGCAAAAGGGTAATATGGCAGGTACATGGTACCAGAACTCCCTACCCTGGAACATCCCACAGACAAGAAAGAATAGGCCAATACATCCCAATGACGGGCAAAAGGGTAATATGATGGACAGAGTTGTTTTGTTTGAACCAACGTGTACAAGGTGAGAGGCGGCACCTAGAAGGGTTGTACCTCAATACGTCAGGAATGATGTGTAAATTGTTTGTACCTGTGTATAAGAATGTAATCCTGGGATGTGGTCTGGGTCCGGCCGAGGGGGCAGTGGAAAGTCCTGCCACTGACTGAGCCGAGTCCATTGACCGTGGGTGCATATTTGTAGTATGCCCTGACTTAGACTAAGAAATCTACAGGGAACTACTATTGTATCCAATACGGCAATAAACCTGGCCGACCTGCCTTTGCACCTTACTAGACTCTGTGGTCACTGGGGGTTCTCTTCGGGTCTGCTGTGTCAGCTATCTGCAGAGCTGGGGCAGCGCACAGAGGGAACACACGCACGCAGCTGAGTTATACCAACATTGGAGAGAGCAGAGCACCACGCTGGTGGCAACTCTGACGACAGGGCTTGCCCCGAGACCAAACCACCACCTGGGCTGGTCCGAGGGGTACCAGTAGATTCAATATGTTCTACAGTGCCCAAAATGCCTCTGGTGTAGATTGTTCTTCCATATGCCAGAGGCCTTCAGAACTACTCTATGTTGCCACAACAAGAAGGTACGGACTTCAGCACTCCCTGCCTGAGCCAGCCCCTGATACCATGAGGGGTCAACAAGCTGCTGGAACAGGTCTAGGGTCTCCCCCTGTCTTCCTCCTACCCCTGTGGGCTGTTGGGGAGCATCCCCTAACCAACATCTTCACCTTCACTGCCAGAGACTGTGAGGGGTAATGGTGATGGCCCAACAAGGGCACTGATGTAGTGACCCACAATGAGACTCTGGTGCTCTGGCCCAAGTCCACCCAAGTCTCCTGTGTCAGGGTCACAACTGACTCCATTGATCCCTTGAAGCAAATGCCTCTCTGAGTCTTAAACAACTTGAAAATGTGGCATTTGCTGCTCAGGTGCTCCTTGGAAACACCTCTGGCAACTGTTACACAGATCAGTAACTGGCATAGGGTGTTTGCATTCTAAGCCTGGTTTCACATCTGAAGACCAAGGCATGTTCCATCCATAGGCTAAGTTCTATCCAGGACACTAACTAGAACGACTAGCACTACCGAGACAACTATCTACACAAAGACATTGCCTGCGCAGCAAGAAAACAAGTGGTAAAGAGTACGGCACCATCACTGGCGGCAAGAAGGAACTGAAGGTTGTGGGGAGCATGCAGTGCCCCTAATACTGCTCCATGGAGGCACCACTCCAGGGGTCAGTAGGGCAGGTCACGTATAGAAGCTGTTGAAAGAAAAGCTTCCTGCCCCGGTGCATGTGGCGAGCAGAGGCATGAATGCACATGAGCAAGCAGTCGAAGAAGAAAAATGTTATTACTAAGTCCTCCACTTTCTTGTTGGAAACCAGTTTATATTATTCATCCCTAGGAAGAAATAAGGGGAAGGTAAACAACCACAGGATTTCTATTACAGGTCTTGGGTTTCACTGCAACTTCCTTTTCCCACTATAGCATATTTTGTTGACAGACTCCAGTAATGTTGGCGTTAAACAATCGGGAGCCCTACGTTCATCCGCTATGAAAAAGGTTGCCTAGCAACTGCAATCAAAGTGCATTTTACCCTCACCATTCTCCTGTAGATTAAGAGAAATCTCTCCACAATATTCTAATACCTTATGTTTCAATAGCTGTATATATCTGAATTTTTAAAAATGTATTTCTTTTGTGACCTAAGACTGCTTCACATCCAGAGAAGGGCAGTGTCTGAAGCACTAAAAGGCTCAGAGACTTGTTTGATGTAGAAATATTCTTTGACAGCTCACTGAGTTTATTTGCTGTCCCCTTTTCTTCTGCCATTTCAGAATTTGTTCCAGCTGCCCCAGGGGAGCTGGAAGCCATTAGCCTGAATTATCATCCTGAATGCAAATTTTACAAGGTAACACAAGGTACATATCCTGTAGTTAGTGTGGTGCATCCCCTTAGAAAGGTAACTTGTCCCTTATGTGCTTGGTTATTAACAGCAAAGATTTTCAATATGCTTCCTCACTGACAGTCTATTATAATAATTTGTCAAAATACAAAAACTATTATTTCTAGATACAAATGTATAGTATGTAATAAATAGCAGAGAATAGCTGCTTTACTCTGACATATGCATACTTAATATATTCACATGAATAGTTTCATACTATTAAACAAAATACATTAACTTCAAGTACATGTTTAGAATCCCAGTGAATTTCATGTATGTTAACACATGGTTAAATATTTTGGTGAGTACGGATGGACTTAAACACAAGTTTTTATACTTTGATATGTCATGGCTAAGATAGGATCCATGGCTAAGATAGCTTCCCATTGCTTAAATAGTCTATTTCCAGGACAGGAAACCTTTGATTTAACACCCACCCACCTCCTCCTCCAACTCACCATTCCATGGAAAAACATTGGATCTAAATAGCTTTCAGCACCAGGTGGTATGATCACGTGTTTCTAGTCCAACCACCACCTAGATTTACAGGAGAAACCAGGCTGTTTATAAACTGTTAATCTGATCACCCAGTCATTAGAGCTCCAGATCATGAGTAATAGCTCTCATCGGCACATTTAAAACTACAGATTGACTCTCTCTCATCTGGCATCCTCGGGTCCTGACCAGTGCTGAACAAGAGAATTTGCCGTACCACGGGAAGTCAATATTGTTTAGCACATTACCAACAGTGCCACTGCTTACTGGGCTCTTCGAAGACATGTAGGGGAAAACTAGATCTAAACAACAGCATAGAACACTGAGAGCCAGGACTGGTGGTTCTAAACAACCTTTATGGGGCCACAGGAAAATGGCCACACCCATCATAAGTGGTCATCTGGCTAACTAAAATCATGCAGGATTATGGATGTTGCCAAATAAGACCGTCCCAGATTAGAGAGGATAAACCTGTACAAACAGACTTACATTTCATATTTCTAACTTCACAAAGAAGACTGATACATGCACCAAAATAGAATATACGGATCCAGCAGATTGCAAACATTAAAACTGACATGTTATATGGAGGTATTTTGTCCAAAAATCTCCAAGTTATGCAAAGCATAGGAGGAACCATCACAGGCATTATTTTGAGAAAATAAAGTGTTCTACAGACATGGACATTAGCAGCAGCTATATCTTTGCTACAATTAACAAATCCAAATCATATGCACCTGGTATAGTAAGTTTCCTGCTAAGTAAATACGGCATGAATACAATAAAAAATTCTAATTAAAATCTACTTTAAAGTCATGCAAAGATTCCGTAAGAATGAAAAATATGACCTATATTATATTTTGATATGGAAAAATTACTACAGTAGTTTTTAACAAAACAGTATTTGGAAATGTATTTTTAAGTACATCCTTGGATTTAGTGCAGAGCAAAGCTACTGCGGTGATATATTTAAAGATGTATTAAAATTTCTAGGCTGTCATTTTATATTTCAGTGCTTATGGTGGAGTGCTTTGTACGGAAGTGTATAAACCGGTCCTAACTGCAATCAGTTTGCACGCACACTAGCATTAGATGGGGCAAGCTGCAGCCTGTTTTAGGTAGCAGCATATGTTATCCCCCCATTCCCGTTTTGGGATTCTTACGTGCTATTCTGAAGTCTAAGAAACAAAGACTAACATTTCAACCTCCCAGGAAGAGCAGTTTTGTTTTTAGTTAACTCTTTTCTTTGTAGCCCATGAAATCATAATACACAGATGAATAGTGTATAGCACATGCAGTCCCTGTGGGACAACTCAGGATGGACTGCAGCTGCCTGGGAAAAGGGAATACACACAAACCAGTTTAGAACAGGCCACTGTAGCCATAAGGACCTTGTGGGGACACAGTAGAAAAGATCCATTGAGTCTGCACTCTGGCAAAGGCCTGGGTGAAGAAACCATGTCAAGCAACAGCAGGAGTGGCTGCATCAGAGACCCACTCATAGTGGAAGCTATCAAAGCCATTTGAGCAGCTATAGCAAAAGCTGCCTGCTAAAAATGGGAACTGACCCGTTGAGCTGCTATCTGCTGCTGCTGGGCAAGAGGGAGGACAGAGAAGCAGGATGGACTCAAATAGAGGACAAAGAGCAGAAAACTGAGACAAAGAACTGTAGCTCTTTGCTGCAAAAAGCAGAAGATTAGGGCTATGGGTTCAAGGGACCACCGCTTATGTGCCAAACAGAAATTTGCCTAGGGATGACTAGTGTTCAGAATAGGTATGGTTCAGTTATGCTGTGCATTCATGTAGAATGAGTTATTTGAATGACAAAAACTGGTAAGAGAACACTGATGGCAAAGACTAGCATGCTGGGATTTGACCTAAACTATTACTAGAAACATCTTTAATTCGCGCTAAACTTGGAAATTATTAGACTCAGGATGCTGGTGGCAAAATATCAACAAGGATGTTAGAGAATATGTTGCCACCTGAGAGCACTGCCAGAGAGGGGCCACAGAAACATGCAAATCAGCTCAAAAACTTCACAGAGTGCTCATCTCAAATAAAGAATGGCATCAAGTAGGAGTAGAGATGTGTTCTTTGCCCAAAATTCCAGGGGGCAACATGTGTGTTTGTGTTGTAGCAGATTATTTCTCTGCGGCTGTGTCTTCACTACCTCCTTACTGCAAAGGGAGGATGGTAAGTAGGGTGCTGGGCCTTTATTAATGAAGTGCTGCGGTGCATATGCAGCCACTTCATTAAGCAAATTCCCCCCCTGGAAACCCCGAAGTTTTAAACTTCAAAGTGCGGGCTCGTGTGTACTTTGAAGTCCCTTTACTCCTCAAAAGTTAAAACTTTGGAGTTTCCTTAATTATGTGCTCCATATGCATCACAGCACTTCATTAATAAACTCCCTACTTACCACCCTTACTTTGAAGTAAGGAGGTAGTGTAGACACAGCCTAAACGGTTAGAGGCCAAGGCCCTGCGGAATAAGAATGTCGAAGAAGTGGCACTTTTCCTTTATGAACTGATTTGCAGATTTGGTTGCACCAAAATACAAATCAATGTCCAGGAGCCTGAATTCTGTAATAAAGTTTACAAAAAAATTACATCTTTTAACAGGAGCAAATCAGAGGGTCACCAGTGCTTACCGCCCCCAGGCAAAGGGCCCTGTGCAAACTGGACAATTCAGGGTGTCGTGGTAACAGTGTTAAAAGAAGAAGGACCAAAGGCACTAGAGGGAGTCCTGTTTCCATTCTGCACATCACAGCTTAAGTCAAGAGGCCTTACACTTGCTGAACTTTAAGATAAGCCAGGAAGCCTGTGCTGCCCATACATTGCCTAGACAATGGTGACAGTGAAGATTTAAATGGTGAGATTCCTGTTGATCCTGATTTAATGGAGCTTACTTTAGATGCCAGTGATGTCCAAGACCACTTGACCCACATCAAGCAGGTATATAAAATTGTAGAGGAGGAGCTGCAAAGAACGTTACTAAGGCACAAGTAAGACAAAAAAAGGATTACGTAGAACGCCATAAGCAGCAAGAAGCCTTTAAAATTGGTCAAAAAGTGCTCCTCTACAGTGTGCAAAGGGAAGAGAGGAAGGGGGATAAAGGCCAGCTAGCCTATCTGGTCCCTTATAGAGTCATGGAAAAACAACTCAAAGGGCTTGTATACCTTAGCAAATGAAAAAGGCAATACACTGCCGAAGAGACATCATGGCTTGAATCTAAAAGCCTTTTATGAGCATAATATCCCTCCCAAGATGAAAGAGCCTCTAAACTCACTGCCAACACCAGACTCTGCAGACACTGGCATATAATGCAGTGAGCGCCATGATGCCATGACCATTGTTCCCAGGCCTGATACTACTTGTGGGAAAATGTTGCATCCTGAAAACGCTGAGGTCAGAATTACGGGCGAGAGTCATGCTGAAAAGCCCTTCATTCCCACCTCAGCTACTTGGCAAACACCAGACTGTAAAAAGCTGCAAATTCCAATTCCCTGACCAAACAAACAGCTACAGAAAAAATCAGTAAAGATGAGTCCACCATATAATCCAGACAAGATTATTGGTGATGGTACTTGCCTCTTCAGGGCTATCATTAAAGAGACTGCATTGTCTGAAGACTACTATAGTGTAGCCAGGGCTTCTGCTGTGAATGTGATGAAATCTCCTGAATGTCAGGAAGCTTTTTAAAGCCTTGGTCAGTCTTCCTGTAAAGAAGGACTTGCTCCAAAGCCAAATGAAGCAAGACAAAGTCTGTGGGTACAGATGTTGAGCTCTTTAGTCTTACCACAGTTCTTCAAACTCCCACTGATGTCTATTACCAGCCATCAGGAGCAATGTGAAAGAACTGGTATTTTTACAGACCAGCAAAGGAGAAAATCAACAGATTTGAGGCAACTGCACACATGCAAAAGGACCCTTACATTTATTTATCCAGTTCTGGGACTCATTTGTACTGGGTGCTGGGTGTTAACAGTATTTAATCTCCCCTCTTTTTTTCCTGCATTTTCTTATGAAATTAATGAAAACGATAAAGAGGGTGAACAGTCATATCTTTGTGTTTTATATTTTTCTTCATGACTTCAGTGATTCTCACCAAACAGGCAGGACAAACTATATAAGTGAAAGTTACCCAGCCATGGCTGGCTATATAGTGATTTGTGCCCAGGTAATCTGCATTATATAGTGCCAGGTGCCTTCAGCCACGAGGCACTATATAGTTCAGCTTGTTACCAGTATTTAATCTTCTCTCTTTTTTCTGCATTTTCTGTGAAATAAATGAAAATAACGAAGAGTGTGAATAGTCATTTCTTTGTGGTTTATATTTTTCTTTGGGGTTTTTCTTTTGCCTGTGTTTTACAGCTTTAGACCCTGCTGCCTAACTTCAGGGATTCTTACCAAAGAGGCATAACAAACTATAAAGTGAAAGCTACCCAGGCACACTGACTATATAGCAATGTGTGCCTAGGTAAAGCTGCACTACATAGTGCTCCTCGTTCAGGCAACATAGACTAAATTTAGTGACATTTGCCTGAGTGAGAATGACTGAAGTATGGCCTGTATCATTCAGGAGGTAGTAGTGGGTGGGCATAATAGTTCCTTTTGGCCTTAAAAATCTGTCGTTCCTTGCTATTGGTAAAGGGAAATAATAGCAACTTCTGTTTAGCAGAGATTTTATATGAACTACATTGAACAGGGAGAACACTATATAATGTTGTGACATTATTCAGTGACTGAGGCAATAAACGACAACCAAAGAGAGCATCAGAGGATGAATACGAATCATCTATGACTCTGAGTTGTTGCCAGTAATTTGCTTCATCTTTATGAAAACATATTTCCCAGGAAAAGAGGAGGAAAGCATAAGCCATCCTTTTGCAACATACCACTGTGGAATCCCTCTACCTCAGAATGAACTGTCTTATACATTCTTCACAGGCTCAGTCCTTTTCTGTCAGAGTTTCTGTCAGCAAAGTACTTTAGAATGTGAACAGTCCCATTGCTTTCAAGCAGATGTGTAGCTTAAAGCTACAGGTCTTTTAGTGCATTAGCAGATTTGGTTGAAGAGTAGCAAAGGGCATTCATTATGCACATGCATTGCATTAGTTTGAATTTCAACACCATGAAACTGCAGATATAAAGTATATTATTCTGGGTTTCCTATCTCATCAGGTCTACCCCCTTTTCAACTGAACATTAAATATAAACCAAGGACAAAAGGAAGAAGGGTGAGCAGTAACATACAGACCCTTGATTTCGGAAGAGCAGACCTCGACTCCCTGAGAGACCAGATGAGCAGGATCCCTTGGGAAACGAAGATGAAGGGGAAAAGAGTTGAAGAGAACTGGCAGTATTTTAAAGAAGTCTTACTGAAGGCACAGGAACAAACAATCCCTCTGCGTAGTAAGAAATGCAAACATGGTAGGCAACCAGCTTGGCTTAACAGGGAAATCCTTAGTCGGCTTAAATTCAAGAAGGATGCATACAAGAAATGGAAACATGGACAGTTGACTAAGGAGGAGTATAAACATACGGCTGGAGAATGCCGGGCAGTAATCAGGAAAGCGAAAGCACAATTGGAACTGCAGCTGGCAAGGGATGTGAAGACTAACAAGAAGGGTTTCTACAGGCATGTGAACAATAAACGGGTTGTCAGAGAAGGTGTGGGGCCATTACTGGCTGAGGGAGGTAACCTAGTGACAGATGATGCAGGAAAAGCTGAGGTACTCAAGGCTTTTTTTGCCTCAGTCTTCACAGACAAAGTCAACTTCCCTATGATGGTCCTAGGCGATGCAGTATGGGAAGGTGGAGGGCAGCCATCTGTGGGGAAGGAACAAGTTCTGAGCTATCTAAAAAAACCAGATGTGCACATGTCCATGGGTCTGGATTTAATGCCCCACCCCCCAGGGTACTGAAGGAATTGGCAGAGGTCATTGCTGAACCTTTGGCCATTATCCTTGAAGACTCTTGGAGATCAGGGGACATACCGGATGACTGGAAGAAGGCAAACGTAGTGCTCATCTTTAAAAAAGGAAAGAAGGACAATCCAGGGTACTATAGACCCGTCAGCCTCACCTCAATCCCTAGGAAAATAATGGAGGGAATACTCAAGGAATCCATTTTAAAGCACTTTCAAGAGGGGAAAGTAATCAAAATTAGCCAACATGGATTCACCAGGGGCAAGTCCTGCCTCACCAATCTGATCAGCTTCTATGACGACGTAACAAGCTCTGTGGACATGGGGAAGTCCTTGAATGTGATATACCTTGATTTCAGCAAGGCTTTTGATATGGTCTCCCACAACATTCTTGTCCATAAGTTAAGGAAATATGGATTGGATCCTTGGACTATAAGATGGATAGAAAGCTGGCTTGATGGTCGGGCCCAACGGGTAGTGGTCAATGACTCAATATCTGGATGGCACTCTGTTTCAAGCGGAGTGCCCCAAGGCTCGGTTCTGGGACTGGTGTTATTCAACATCTTTATTAATGACCTGGATGAGGGACTGGGTTGCACCCCCAGCAAGTTTGCAGATGACACAAAACTAGGGGGAGAGAGAGGTTCGTTGGAAGGTAGAGAGAGAATCCAGAGGGACCTGGATAAATTGGAGGACTGGGCTAAAAGAAATCTGATGCGGCTCAATAAGGAGAAGTGTAGAGTCCTGCACCTGGGGCGGAAGAATCCCAAGCATTGTTACAGGCTGGGGACCGACTGGCTCAGCAGCAGTACAATGGAAAGGGACCTAGGGGTTATGGTGCATGAAAGGCTGGATATGAGTAAACAGTGTGCCCTTGTAGCCAAGAAGCTAATGGCATATTGGGGTGCATTAGGAGGAGCATTTCGAGCAGATCTAGGGAAGTAGTTATTCCTCTTTATTTGGCACTGGTGAGGCCACATCTGGAATATTGTGTCCAGTTTTGGGCCCCCCAGTATAAAAAGGATGTGGATTTGCTAAAGCAGGTTCAGCGAAGGGCAACAGAAATGATTAAGGGTCTGGAGCACAAGACCTATGAGGATAGGCTGAGGGATTTGGGCTTGTTTAGTTTACAGAAGAGAAGACTTAGAAGTGATTTAATAGCAGCCTTCAACTTCCTGAAGGGGAGCTCTAAAAGGGAGGGTGATCAACTGTTCTCAGTGGTGTCAGATGGCAGAACAAGGAGTAATGGTCAGAAGTTGAAGAGGGAAAGGTGTAGGTTAGATATTAGGAAAAACTGCTTCACCAGGCAGGTGGTGAAGCATTGGAATGCGTTGCCTAGAGAGGTGGTGGATTCTCCATCCCTTGAGGTTATTAAGCTCCGGCTGGACAAGGTCCTGGCTGGGATGACTTACTAGGGGTTGATCCTGCTTGAAGCAGGGGGCTGGACTTCATGACTTCCTGAGGTCCCTTCCAGCCCTATGATTCTGTGATTCAGATCTTCATCATAGACCACATTCTACCTTTGTTATTTTGTTCTCACAAAAAAGTAACAAATACATTCAACACAATATATCAATTAGCAACATCAGATAAATGAGATTGTGCACCAGGCTAATATATTTATATATCATACCAAACCACTATTTTTGGTCAACTGGAACTGTACCTATTCCCAGATGATGTACAGGATTATACTTTCACACAAAAAGAGTTTATTCTTGCACTATTTCTTCTTAAAAATTCTATGGATTAATTCTCACGCGCGGTTTCCTCTCCCTCCACTCGCTCACTCACTCTTACACAGACTTGCCCCACTAACTCTTTATGCACTGTTATTTTTTCATAGTTATGTTAATATTTCTGAGTTACTGAGCTATTTCTAGGTGATCTGTGTTTCCCTATGGAGTCATTGTAGTACTTATTTTAATTTTACTAGTAACTAACTTTTCACACAACTCAAACAAAAGCACATTTTCTTTACTTTTGCTAATTCTGACATAATTGGGCAAACCCCCAACATAAACGTGACCTCCACATAGAGAAACCACCATAGTTACATCAGTGACTCTTACAGAGCCATGCTTACAGAACACATAGCCAGGTGGAACCTCAGAGCTGGTTCAGGAGCAGATGTCCTCCACATGGATGGCCCTGATCTGTCACTGGATTCATGAAATAAGCAAAAGGGGCTCCCCATTCCCTCTGACAGGAGGAATCTCTGAGAAAGAGAGCTTAAGAAGATCCTCTGCCAAAAAAATACCAAGCACTAACCTGTAAGGCACAAGGGAATAAACTGGCACTGAATTTTAGAATACCTACAAAATAGAGATCAGTTGGTTCCTGACTTCAGTAACACTCAGGTCCAAATATGTACCAGTTAATTTTGTAACCAAATAAGCTATTTAGTTGCAGCACAATAGGGAGCATTATTTTGCTTCAATTCTTATCAATGATTGTTTTAAATCCATTATCAGAGAGCTCATATTATCATTCTTTGTTCTAAAATGAAAGCCCATTTCTGGTTTATTGCTTATTTGTGTAAATGGAAGGAAAACTTCTGGATATTCTTCTTCAGGGGATCTTATAACACAATCTAACTAATTAGGTCATCATCTCCCACTAGGCCTGAGCACTGCTTCTTTTATTAAGACTTGATATTCTTTGAAGTTTAGGTACTTGAAAAATGCTAACTTAAAATGAAAATATGCATAAAGTTTATCCGTATTAAAAATGCAATGATGCAGTTTCTACAGTAAGACCTGTTAAAATGTCAAAGGAAAACATATTATTGTAATTTACACAGACGTGAAAAGTAGAGTAGAGTAGCTGACAAAAATAGGATTTCAGAGAAACATCACTCTTGTTCCCAGTTGAAATGGGTAATGAAGTGAAAATACTAGCGTATCTTCAAAATAATTCTCATAAGTGCACAGATGCAAATGATACTCAGTTAAGGTTTCAAGTGATTTATATCCACTGCCTTTAACTATAGAGTATACAAGTATGTTTTTAATTTAAGATGTAATTAAAGGTTAAAACAACTCAAAATGGACAGACAATGTAGTTAAAACCTAAAACCTACATAATTCTGATGTCAAAACTGGTCTAACTACTCATATGATTTTGTTCTCACGTGAAAGAAAAACACAAACACAGCAGAACAAAAATAGGCACATTGTTCTCTGCAGTCCATTGGACTCAAAGGTATGCGGGAGAGACTAAGAGTCAGCTCTCTATCGTTCACTTAAGACATTTTGGGGGGTGGGGGGTGCAAGGTCTTTAAAAAAGTTATTGTTCTATGGAAAAGCTGCACAGACAGAGAAAAGAAAAGGTCAGGTAAAACAATTTAGGTTCTATAAACAACTGCTGTGCATTATTCTTTTCACATATTATATGTAGCTAAACTGTCAATGAGACAGAATCACAGAGCTGGAAGAGACCTCAGGAAGTCATCAAGTCCAGCCCCCTGCTTCAAGCAGGATCAACCCCCACTAAGTCATCCCAGCCAGGACCTCATCCAGCTGCGACTTACAAACCTCGAGGGATGGAGAATCCACCACCTCTCTAGGCAACGCATTCCAATGCTTCACCACCTGCCTGGTGAAGCAGTTTTTCCTAATATCTAACCTACACCTTTCCCTCTTCAACTTCTGACCATTACTCCTTGTTCTGCCATCTGACACCACTGAGAACAGTTGATCACCCTCCCTTTTAGAGCTCCCCTTCAGGAAGTTGAAGGCTGCTATTAAATCACTTCTAAGTCTTCTCTTCTGTAAACTAAACAAGCCCAAATCCCTCAGCCTATCCTCATAGGTCTTGTGCTCCAGACCCTTAATCATTTCTGTTGCCCTTCGCTGAACCTGCTCCAGTAAATCCACACCCTTTTTATACTAGGGGGGGCCCAAAACAGGACACAATATACCAGATGTGGCCTCACCAGTGCCGGATAAAGAGGAATAATACTTCTCTAGATCTGCTCGAAATGCTCCCCCCAATGAACCCTAGTATGCCGTTAGCCTTCTTGGCTACAAGGGCACACTGTTTACTCATATCCAGCCTTTCATGCACCATAACCCCTAGGTCCCTTTCCATTGTACTGCTGCCGAGCCAGTCGGTCCCCAGCCTGCAACAATGCTTGGGATTCTTCCGCCCCAGGTGCAGGACTCTACACTTCTCCTTATTGAGCCGCATCAGATTTCTTTTAGCCCAGTCCTCCAATTTATCCAGGTCCCTCTGGATTCTCTCTCTACCCTCCAACAAACCTCTCTCTCCCCCTAGTTTTGTGTCATCTGCAAACTTGCTGGGGGTGCAGTCCAGTCCCTCATCCAGGTCATTAATAAAGATGTTGAATAACACCAGTCCCAGAACCGAGCCTTGGGGCACTCTGCTTGAAACAGAGTGCCATCCAGATATTGAGTCATTGACCACTACCCGTTGGGCCCGACCATCAAGCCAGCTTTCTATCCATCTTATAGTCCAAGGATCCAATCCATATCTCCTTAACCTATGGACAAGAATGTTGTGGGAGACCGTATCAAAAGCCTTGCTGAAGTCAAGGTATATCACATTCACTGACTTCCCCATGTCCACAGAGCTTGTTACCTCATCATAGAAGCTAATCAGATTAGTCAGGCAGGACTTGCCCCTGGTGAATCCATGTTGGCTACTTTTGATTACTTTCCCCTCTTGAAAGTGCTTTAAAATTGATTCCTTGAGTATTCCCTCCATTATTTTCCTAGGGATTGAGGTGAGGTTGACGGGTCTATAGCTCCCTGGATTGTCTTTCTTTCCTTTTTTAAAGATGGGCACTACGTTTGCCTTCTTCCAGTCATCCGGTATGTCCCCTGATCTCCAAGAGTCTTCAAGGATAATGGCCAAAGGTTCAGCAATAACCTCTGCCAATTCCTTCAGTACCCTGGGGGGTGGGGCATTAAATCCAGACCCATGGACTTGTGCACATCTGGTTTTTCTAGATAGCTCAGAACTTGTTCCTTCCCCACAGATGGCTACCCTCCACCTTCCCATACTGCATCTCCTAGGACCCTCATGGGGAAGTTGACTTTGTCTGTGAAGACTGAGGCAAAAAAAGCCTTGAGTACTTCAGCTTTTCCTGCATCATCTGTCACTAGGTTACCTCCCTCAGCCAGTAATGGCCCCACACCTTCTCTGACAACCCGTTTATTGTTCACATGCCTGTAGAAACCCTTCTTGTCAGTCTTCACATCCCTTGCCAGCTGCAGTTCCAATTGTGCTTTCGCTTTCCTGATTACTGCCCGGCATTCTCCAGCCGTATGTTTATACTCCTCCTTAGTCAACTGTCCATGTTTCCATTTCTTGTATGCATCCTTCTTGAATTTAAGCCGACTAAGGATTTCCCTGTTAAGCCAAGCTGGTTGCCTACCATGTTTGCATTTCTTACTACGCAGAGGGATTGTTTGTTCCTGTGCCTTCAGTAAAGCTTCTTTAAAATACTGCCAGTTCTCTTCAACTCTTTTCCCCTTCATCTTCATTTCCCAAGTGATCCTGCCCATCCGGTCTCTCAGGGAGTCGAGGTCTGCTCTTCCGAAATCATGGGTCTGTATGTTAACGCTCACCTTTCTTACTTTTGTCCGGATCTTGAAATCTACGATCTCATGGTTGCTGAAGCCCAGGTTCCCTCCCACTTCTATTTCTTCTACTAGTTCTTCCCTGTTTGTGAGCAGCAGGTCAAGTTGCGCACGGCCCCTGGTCGGTTCCGTCAGCACTTGTACCAAGAAGTTATCCCCAACATTCTCCAAAATCTTCCTGGATTGTCTGTGTACTGATGTGTTGGTCTCCCAACAAATGTCCGGATGATTAAAGTCTCCCATGAGAACCAGAGCCTGTGATTTGGGAGCTTCAAACTTAGCTGCCAGAAGAAATCCTCATCTATCTCCTCTTCCTGATCTGGCAGTCTGTAACAGACACCAACTACATCACCACCTCTGTTACTTCCACCTCTAAGCTTAACCCAAAGACACTCAACTGGATTTTCTCCTTCCTCATACTGGAGCTCTGAGCAATCATACTGCTCCCTCACATAGAGCGCAACTCCTCCTCCTTTTCTCCCGTCTGTCCTTCCTAACAATTTATAACCTTCCATGACCGTGCTCCAGTTATGCGAATCGTCCCACCAAGTCTCCGTTATTCCAACCACCTCATACTTGTGTGACTGTGCCAGGGCCTCTAATTCTTCCTGTTTGTTCCCCAGGCTTCTGGCATTAGCGTACAAGAATCTTAGAGAAGGGGCCAATTGGCCCACTTTCTCCTCTTCACCCAGGAAACCCACTTGACTGTTCCCTCCTCCTTCCCCACCTACCTCCAGGCTTGTGACATTCTGATCCTTATCTCCTAGAAGCTCTAATGGTTTAAGAAGCTACATTTTCTCTTTCTTATTCTCTCATCAGAGCTCTTACGACTTGCGGCATGCACATTTTTTCTTCTCTTCACATTTTCCATTATTTACTATTTTCAGCCTTTTACTCTGATTACTTACTACATCTATTTCCCTGCTGGTCTTTTTTGTGAATGGTTACTCTAATGGAAATAGCAGTAAAAAGCTGTTTGAAAGCTGGGGAGTTGGAATCTTTGGTGTGTATCTAATAGCAGAAAACATTCTGTGATGGCAGCCTAAGCTCACTGAAGAGCTGACAGCACCATTCAGTTACAGTTAGCAAATGTGTAACCTGAACTGTCTGCAGACCGAAATTATCCTTAGGGGGAAGAAAACACAAAAATATTGGTCAGATCTATGAGGTAAAAAATGTGTAATATATGCATTTGTAAAGCACCATATTGGCATTATATAAATGTGTTTTGAGAAGAAAATACCATGAAAATTCTCCAAACTTATATTCCTTTGATACAATTCTTTACATGTATGGATCAGCATGCAGACTTATATCATACCCTTGAATGACACAGACCTAAATGATGCACAGTTCTAATCAAAAGATCATTGGAACAAATGTGGAATGTGAAATGTTTGCATCGACATAGGTTGAGAGCTCTTGTGAGTATCCATTTGGCCCTGACAAACTTATTTCTTGAGAGCATATCAGTCAAAACACTTCCAAGATTGTTCTACTTTAGTTTTAAAATTTACCCATGTGAAAAGATCAAGGCACTATGGCACTACTTAATTCACACCTAAAGCCAACATTGACTTTTGAGTTGCACCGGGTGAATTCCAATCAGTATCACCAGTGCCCTAGAGAAACTGGGAGAATATATTTTGAAGAGTGGGAATGGATGGTACAAGCTGAACTAAATAGGCAGGTGAGTGAAATAAAAACATTAGAACAATAATGGGGCTTTAGCAGATAAACTAATATTTAAAAAAAAACTGGCAGTGCATCTATTCAGCAGTGGTTTCCACCCTCTGTAACACACCAAACTCAGGAACATGGAGGGTAGGATGCTGATTGTCAGACTGAGGATTTATTTATTTTGGCCTCTGGAAAAATGACTTTTTAAAAGCTCTTTGCATACATGAAAACAGGCAGGCAGTGATTGTTCAAGTGCCAGAATTCATAAGGGAAGGTTTTTTGTTTTTTTTTTTAATTTTGAGTTTAGACTCCACACTGGACAGAATGAAATCATATGCAAGATATGCAATGGCATGGGAGTCTAAAATCAGCACATAAGCAGCATACTTCCAGTCACTATTTCAAATGCTGATATGCCAAAGTTTTATCTAATAAGAAGAATATTTTTCACTGCGTTATCTTCAAATACATGAAGTGTTCCATATTTTTGGATAAGGGAGAAGCGGTGGATGTGGTATACCTAGACTTTAGTAAGGCATTTGATATGGTCTTGCATGATCTTCTTATCAATAAACTTTGCAAATACAACTTAGATGGGACTACTACAAGGTGGGTGTATAACTGGCTGGATAACCATTCTCAGAGACTAGTTATTAATGGTTTGCAGTCACACTGGAAGGACGTAACAAGTGAGGTTCAACAGGGATCTGTTTTGGGACCAGTTCTATTTAATATCTTCATCAAATATATTGGCATAGAGAGTACACTTATTCAGTTTGCAGATGATACCAAGCTGGGAGGGGTTGCAACTGCTTGAAGGATGGAGTCAAAATTCAAAATGATCTGGACAAACTGGAGACATGGTCTAAGGTAAACAGGATTAAGTTTAATACGGACAAATGCAAAGCACTCCACTTAGGAAGGCACAATCAGCTTCATACATACAGAATGGAAGCAATTGACTAGGAAGAAGTACTGAGGAAAGGGATTTAGGGGTCATAGTGGACCACAAGCTAAATATGTGTCAACAGTGTGATGCTGTTGCAGAGAAAAGCAAACAAGAATCTGAGATGCATTAACAGGAGTGATGAGAGCAAGACATGGGAAGTCATTTTTCTGCTCTACTCAGTTGCAATATTGTGTCCAGTTCTGGGCACCAACACTTCAAGAAAGATGTGAAGAAATTCAAGACAGTCCAGAGAAGAGCAACAAGAATGATTAAAGGTCTAGAGAATGTGAGCTTTGAGGGAAGACTGAAAGAACTGTGCTTATTTAGTTTAGAAAAAAGAAGATTTAGAGGGGACAAGATAGCAGTTTTCAAGTACCTAAAGGAGGGTTACACGGAAAAGAGAGAAAAATTGTTCTCCCTGGCCTCTGAGGACAGGACAAGGAACAATGGGCTTAAACTGCAGCAAGGGAGGTTTAGGTTGAACATTACGAAACACTTCCAAACTGTCAGGGTGGTTAAACACTGGAGTAAATTGCCTAGGAAGGTTGTGGAATTTCCATCACTGGAAATATTTAAGAGCAGGTTAAACAGACATCTATCAGGGTGGCCCATGTGGTGCTTGGTCCTGTTGTCCCTTCCAGTCTAGTGTTCTATGATTCTATGACCTTTTACAGTGAGATTATTAAATCAGTTGTTCCCTGACCAGAAATTCAGCAGGTTTCTTCCATTCTCTCAAGTTTCTGTTGCTGACCCAACTGAAACTTTGCCTCTATCACTCTCACGCTCCAACACTTGTATTTCTGACCTTACTTCTTGCATTCCTCTTCCGATGGAAAATTCCTCCTACAAAGCAACACTGAATTGCATCTGTCTTTCACTCTCTGCCTTTTAGCTCTCCTCAATTTGGGTTTTCTTGAATTGTTTTGAGCCTTTATAATTTGAATTTTCCAGAATCATGAATTTTAGTTCCTGTGTGCATCCCCACTTAATAGAATACAGATGATGTCTCTTTTAGGTTAACTTGCACATTGTCAAATTGTGCATCATATTACATCACAGCCTGCTAATTCTGAATGGTTTACTGTGTTGGCTGAGATTTCAACAGATGGACGGGTTTTATTTAACTTGAGTGTATGCCAGCCACTTGAATGGTGTAAAGCTGATCCCAAATGAAGCCCACACACAGACAGAGAGAAAACTGAAAGCAGGAGGAAGTATTGTATTTAGGTTTAGATCCAGTCTTACAGACATTGAAGTTGGAAGGAAGTCAAATTCCATAAAACATCTAAGTCTTTAATCAACATGAGTATACACTACCACTAAAAAAATGCATAAAATCCTCCATTTTAAATTATGAGGAGATGGGGGAGGAAAGCGAGAGTGCAGTTTAAAGGATAAAGTTTGTTTGCGTTTTTCAAAGTGAGCATAATGCATATGAAACATACCAGATTGACAGTCTGAAGAGTGAAGTCTTGTAATTACCCATCAAAATAAATACAGCAATGGTACCCAAACATGACGCAGAAGAACCAGCTCATGGGTCTACTCTACTTGTCCATTCAATCCACTTCCACTCTGCTTTGACTGCCAATGAAAGTATCAACTGTGATGGTAATTTTAATTATGAGGAATCCTGTGTACTAGAATTGAAACTGGAAGGAGACAAGGCAGAACTTGGGGGACAAAATCAAATTATTATATTAGTTGCATGTATACTAATGCAAGAAGAATAGGGAGTAAGCAGGAAGAACTTGAAATGCCAGAAAATAAACACAACAATGACATAGCTGGCATCAAAAGACATGGTGGGATAATACACATGCCTGGAATATTGGTATTGAAGGGTACAGCTTGCTCAGGAAGAAAAGGGAGACAAAAAAGGAGGAGTTGTGGCCTTATATATTAAAAATGTGTACACGTGGACTAAGGCTGAGATGGACATAGGAAACAGATATGTTGAATACCTCTAAGGAAGGATAAAACAGGTAAAAACAAAGGTGATGTCATGTGAGGAGTCTACTACAGAACACATAACCAGAAAGAAGAGGCCGATGAAACATTTTTAAATGACTAGCAAAATCATAAAAGCACAGAACTTGGTTGTGATGGGAGACTTTGACTATCAAAACATCTGCTGAGAAAGTAACACAGCAGAGCACAGGTTACCCAACAAGTTTTTGAACTGTATTGGAGACTTTTTTTAGTACAGTAGGGTCTCAAGATTCGCGAACTTAAGTTCACGAAGTCAATTATTTGTGAGCGGCTGCTTCCCCTGGGGCTCTGAGCAGGAGTGCCAGCAGCTGCCACTTCCCCCGGGGCCCCGGGCAGGAGCACCGGCACCCGCCACTTCCCCCAGGGCTATGGGGCAGGCTGCTGTATTCACAAAATTCAACATTTGTGAGGGTTCTCAACACAGAATGTTGAAACACTACTGTATTTACTTTCAATAAACTGATTAACACTATAAGCTGCTGTAGCAGAGCTTACTTCAAAAATAGTTCCGATTTTGAAGCACGGAGAAACTAAAAATATTCTTGGTATAGCTTCAGAGATCCCTTCTCTGTAAGATAAATTGAATTAATAAACCTTTTTAATTCCAAGCATGTCATGAACTAGAAATTATCTCCTAAACTGTAGTGATTTAGCTACATGTTGAAAAATACTCCGACAATGGCTTTATTATTTGCATGCAAGCTCCCAAAAGTGTGCTAGGTGCTTTACAAAGCAAATAAAAATGCATCAAACTGATTCTCCTCTCTCTCATAGACTATAAATTAGTTTCATATTGATGTACCTCCCCAGACTTTAACAGAGTTCTTCCTGATTTACAGTGGAGAGAGTTAGTAAGAGGTGAGTCACTTCCCCAAAGACCTTACAGAGCAAGCAAGATAATAAACACTGAGGGTTACAACCACAAAAAGGGAATGGGGTGAAAAAAAGGAAATGTTATGCCAATAAGCCATATACACACTTTAGGGGAAATCACACATATGACTAACAACTACAAAACTTTAACCCAGCTGTATTACTAGTCATTGTCTGACCCTGTTTCCATTAAAGCAAATGACAAAGTTCCCATTGAATGAGGTCAGGATCATGCTAGCTTTATGCCTAGATGCCTGCTATTTGCTACCACAGAGATTCTTTGTGATTTCAGCACTAAAACCAGACCCTCACAGTATAATTAAAGTAAGTCTACACTGCAGCAGTAAGTCTCAGTGCCTGGGTCACCAGACTTGTGCTAGCAAAATTAAGCTAAAAATATCAGCCTAGAGCATATCAGCCCAAGTAGACAAGCTTGGGCTGGAGACCATATTCTGAAGGTCTCAGAACCTGAGCTCCAGCCAGAGCTTATCTACATCTACACTTATTTTAGCCATGTAACCTGAGCTTCATATGCCTGAATCACTGCCACATTTTGTTTTGTAGCACTGTGCAGGGAGGCTGCCCCACTATGGCAGAGAAGGGGTTAAAGTAGGCTGGATGGAGCCTGCCCAGAGGAAAAGAGATGACAGTTGTGGGATTTAACATCTCTGCACCCAGTCGGCCTAGCAAGAGCCATGATTCATTTAAGTCATCTCTTCTATGGAGGGTAGGGGACTATTCCAAACCAAGGACTCATCTACACTGAGGATTACCTAGAGAGGTGGTGGAATCTCCATCCTTAGAGGTTTTTAGGTCCTGGCTTGACAAAGTCCTGGCTGGGATGATTTACTTAGAGTTGGTTCTGCTTTGAGCAGGGGGCTGGATTCAGTGACCTCCTGAGGTCCCTTCCAGCCCTAGGATTCTATGATTTGTCCAACTTTCAATCATCAGACACCTGCCTTGCTGAACAAGGCATACCCCACTCTGAAAGTGCCAAAGCCACTATTTGTGCTAGTGGAGCCTTCTCCCGACTGAGTCTAGAGCAAACCATGTTGATATGAAGAATGAATTGCCTGTCCATACCATCAAAACAAAAAGCAGTCAAGTAGCACTTTAAAGACTAGCAAAATAATTTATTAGGTGAGCATTCGTGGGACGGACCCACTTCTTCAGACCCACTAATAAATTCTTTTGCTAGTCTTTAAAGTGCTACTTGACTGCTTTTTGTTTTGCTAGTACATAGACTAGCACAGCTCCCTCTCTGTTACTCCAGGGGCTGTATTTGGGGCAAATCTATTACGTAGACTAGAATCTCAGACAATCAACTCTGGTAGAGCTCTTCTAATGCCCCTAAATTGGTGTTTGGCTAGCTAAAGATTTAGAGCAAAAAATAAAGATTGTTATATGCCTGTTAGATGTGCCACGAGAATCCTCTATAAGCAATCTAATGGTAGACGTTAAAATGCTAGCCTTCTGAATTGTACTTTATGCATTTGTACTTTTGTTTCAGTCACTCAGTTACCCTCGTTCTCAC
This sequence comes from Carettochelys insculpta, assembly GCF_033958435.1. Classification (NCBI taxonomy): domain Eukaryota; kingdom Metazoa; phylum Chordata; order Testudines; family Carettochelyidae; genus Carettochelys; species Carettochelys insculpta. The sequence continues at coordinate 66,101,763 of NC_134139.1, read as the reverse complement.
AATCACCTTTTTGAATAGCCAAACTGGTCTATTTCTGTGCTTCCTGAGGTAGAAATATATGTATACAAGCATTTTTTACAAGCTGTTGGCTTTCTAGTGAGGCTTGCCTACTAACAGAGGTTACACTGTGTAACATAGTGGTGGTGTCTAAATCATTTATGAGGACACAGAGTTAGATTGTAACAACACAGCCTAGACTTATAATGTAGCTGTTCTGCCCCAAGGGCTGACCAGAAACCTGTAACTCCAAGGGGCCATGATTCAATCCCTAGATGTCTCCTTGCTCCATGGAGAGGAAAGGAGAGGAAGCTGAGTCCATTCTTACAAGGTATAAATTACTTTTTCTCCCTCTGAACCACTGTATCAGTTCAGCTGCACTGGCTAGCACATTAGGGGAAGGCAGGAATTCCAAAGCACCACTCTTTCATGCATTGTGTCCATCTATGTGGGAGAAAGAGCAGCTATGCTATGCTATGCTATAATATAATATTGCAGTATTTCCAGAACCCGGCAGCGTTGGGCAGCTGGCAAACTGTTCCCCCTTCCACAGGGCAACTTCCCCTGCAGCTGAGGAGCTTCCCCATGGAGCAGCAGTCCCATTCTGGAGCCCCACGGCATGGGGCAGCCAGGGAGCTGCATTTGCTTGGCAGCCACAGCCAGAGAGCCACCTCCCATCCCCGCCCCCAGGCTGGCCCATATTTGGCCTAGGGAAATACGGTCACCCTGTTTGTTCCTAGATATAAAGTGGTGTCTTGGGAGGACATTTTCTGTTACAGGGTGATGCAGGGGATCACCCACCGATTGAGCTACCCCATTGCAGGGAGTACATATCCACAGTGGTTTGGTAGACTCTACTGACAACTATTACTGTACCTTGTTTGACAATGCAGCTGGCCTGATAACTTCAATCCTTATCTGATTCTGTTGCCTTTGGGGCCTCTCTCAGAGTCTGCCGTGTTGACCTCTTGTACAAGTCAACACAGCACATAAGACTGAGCACATGCACATCGTCACTGATGGAGCAGGTGATGCGTCAGGACAGCACCGCAGTGAATCCTGATTGACGACACAAATCATGGAATACTGGAGAGATAGGTGGATGGCAGAGATGGTCTAGGATACGTGGACACTCTGATTAGGGTTTGAAAGCAGTATTTCATTACCTTTTGTCACACTTATTGGTCATTATAATCTTTACCCTCCAGTACTTCAGAGCAGTAAGCCACAGGATTGCTAACGGATCCCCCCCAGAGAGCTGATAAAAGCAGAAGAAAACAAAAACCTTTATAGGAAAAACAAATGAGAATCTCCAACACGTCATTTTGCTTAAACTGGCACATTCTTCTGCCCAACATAAAGCAAAAAATTAATCAGAATTCAAACATCTTTTAGATTAGGGACTTGTAAAACCAGACAGGAAGGAAACTTCAAAACATTCAAAACTATTTTGCTTAAAATTTTTGAAAAGTGCCAGTCTGAAAATGTTCATGTTTTCAACCCTCTTTTAGAGGAGGAAAAAAGGAAGCCATAAATAAAGAAATGTTTGTTTTTTCAGATTTTTTTAAAACCACATTTTTCCACATGTTCATTATTTTAGAATGGTTATTTTTGACCAAAAATATCACTAGAGGAATGCTGACCACCTTTATTTAGCATACCCCTTTAAAATCAGCTCCTCATTGTCAGGGATTTTTACCATCCCCTAGGCATAATCGTCCCCGTGGGCCAGGGGATACAAGCCTTTGGCTACATAAAATCAGTGCAGGCACATGAGAAATCTAAATTGTCATAGGCTGCCATTTAGTTGCAGCACCAATGGTCACTTCGGGTCAGTTGGTTTCCCCGGTAACCTGAACCCATGAATAATTCATAAGCACATATTTGAATGAAGGCTCCTGATTCGGTGGGGTTCCAGTCTTCTGGAAGCTTCCAGGCCTGGTCGGACCTGATTGAGAACTTTACCTAAGAATCATGAATATTTAAATTAGCTTATAAATAATACATGAGAACTGTCTATAAAAGCAGGGCCTGCAGAGCATTCTGTGGCCCTGGGAGTTAGCTGTCGGAACAGCTGCACCCGTAGAGAGGAGCGTGGCTGCTTGGCAGCGTCCGCTAAATTTTCAGGTCAGCCCAATTGGGCGAAGAGCTCTGGAAAAGAATCATTAGCGGCATCCACCTGCTGTTGCGGCGCCGACGCCGCCTGATGCTGCCCACGACCTCACTTATCTGAAGCACAAGATTTCTCATCTCGGCGCTTGCTTCGAGGGAGCAGCAAGCAGACCCTGCAGCTGAGTGGTCAGGTGGCAAACTGGCCCTGCCTTTGGGGGCGGTACTGCATGCCTGGTTGCAAAACCCAGGGTCCACCGCCTAGCGGCACCAACGCTCCCGCCGCCTTCGCGGCTGCTTACCTGATTTGACCACTCACCGATTGGGACTCAACTCACCGGACGTTACTGTACAAATCTTCGAGGCACGTAACAAACCAAGCCAGATAAACACAGACGCTATTGTCTGTGTTTCGGGGCCCCCAGTGGGGGAGCAGGGGGTTGTGCCCCTTGCGCTGCAGAGTGGCCTGACGAGGCCCCGCAAGACCCGAGGGCCTGACCCTTCTAGGCCGGGCCTTTGCTCAGGCAGTTCGCACTTTTAATTATAATATTTATATGATACTGGTAGCAGTTAGTTATTAGTTTATTATTTAGTAGTTAGTAATAGCAGGCCTGATATTAGATTATTATAAACTATACATAAGGAAACACTTTAGCAAGGTGAAGGCTAATGCCTCCCTAGTCCTGTAGTACCTTTATCCCTCTTCCCTTTATCTCTTCATTAAGAGGGAGCTCCTACTGGGCCCTCGCTTATTAACCCTCATTACCGAGGTGCCTCTCACTACGAGGTTTCCTCTCTGCTGTCAACCTGTGCAAAGACCACAAGTGGCAGCGCATATCCTCCCTATCCGGTAGTGCTGGCAAAAGAACCGGACACCGGGTGTCGCCTTTTCCCCTACAGCCTTAGATTCCTTACTCAAGCATATTTAACTAATTAACAACTTTGTCTTGCAGTAAAATAAAGCATACATTCGTTCAAGAGGAGTTTATAATGAAGCACCATGAGTGCACAATATGCAATTGTAAGTTAAACACAGATACAATGCTACACATTATATAACAAGTCTTTGTTTCTGTTACTACTGTTAATACTCATTTCCTTAACTGTGTTTTTATGCTTAATAAAGTTGCCAGGTAGTTTGTAACTTACTGGGGTTTCATTCTCCTCTACCAGCTCCCTCCTCCCAGGTGGGTTCAGAGGGGTTTATAGCTCCAATAGTACTCCTAAGGGTAAGCACGCTGTCAACTCATGGAGCTTGGGGTGGTCTGCAACTGGGTCCTTGGGACTGGGAGGCGCTGGGCCCCTCCCTGGTGCTACACAGACATTTGGGTCGAGGCAGGGGAACCTGTCCTGTTGTCCTTAAACAACGACTTGTCGCAGCACTCATCATCAGCTATACACTTGTCCATTTAGCTAACTGACCATCTGTGCACGACCAATCCACTGCTACAGTTGCAGCTATGTGCCATGGACAGCAGCTCTACTGTGGGCTTAAAAGTTTCTGCTGATTTGAGAGTTTTTACTAGTTGGGCCAGTATTCCTTGTTGCATGAATAGGGAACCTCTCCAGGTGTACAAGCTTTCAAAGTAGTGGACACATTTTAAATACCATCAATGCACAAGAAAGAAAAGACTCAGAAATCAAGAGCGCTGCCCCCACTAGCCTCTCAACAGCTGGTGCCAGAAAATTCAGGAAAAAAACAAAACTAAACACAACAAACAGGGAGCTGTGATGCCAGAGTGTCACGGAACCAGGGTACCAGGAACAGAAATGGCAGCCAGTCAGCACTATAACAGTTTTGTATCCTCTTCCAACCATTCAAAACCAATTGACAAATGTCAAACTCATCACACATACACAAACCGATTAAAAATATTTCCATTAGTAATAATGTAAATTTGCCAGGTAACAGTGAAAGAAAATGCCACTTGAGAATCGATCAGCATTTAAGGCAATTTATGTTGCATATCTGACACATGATGGCAACAATTTAGATTTTACTGGTTCTATAGCTTTAAATTTCTGAATCTCATTATCTATTGTCACGAAAGAATTCTTTCATACACCCCTGGCTTGAACTCCCCACAGAATATAAATTAATAAACAATGGAAGAAAAATTGTGGCACTCAGTTTTATGCAACGGCACTAATGTAAATCAATAAGCACTGAAAAACACTCAAAAATCAACATTTATATCACCTGTCAAAATTATTAATAAAAAGTTGATTCTGAAAACTCTACCTAGGATCTATGAACCAAATCCCAGTTCCCTTCAAGTCAGCAGCAAGATTCCCAAATACAAATTGAATCTCTCTAGTCTGGCACTTTCAGGACCTGACCAGGGCTGAACAAGAGAATTTGCTGGACCGTGGGAGGTCAATATTGTCTAGTAGAGGGGTCAGCAATCAAAATAACAAGAGCAGCCATTTTTTCAAATTCCATAAAAAACTCAGAAATTCAAGAGCCATACGGCATGTGAATACAAGATGGTCCTTAATAAGTAATGCCAAAACATACTCTTTGTAAGCCCCATTTTAAGAACAGAGCACACCCAATGATCTAACCCTTTTCTGGGCCCTAGTAAGCACAAATATCAGTCCTATCTAGTGGCAATGAGTACCAGCAATAAATTGGAAATCCAAAGTGGGTCAGTTTAGGAGCACACAGTACAGTACAGTAATTAACAATGGGTGCTCTTTGAATTTGTATAGAAATAACAGCTCATGCTCTTACTTTTCTATTTTATTATAAAATGTCTCTCTTTGAAACATGTTACTACTTTTCTCCTAATCTATCTTTTTATTACAGCATTTACCTATCTCTCCTTTATTTCCAGTTATTAAATCACATTCAAAGACAATTAAAATACATTCCTCACACTCCTAATATAATTTTTCCACGTAAACAATTAATGACTCTACAAAAGAGATGTTATCTTCTCACAAATGCAAGGGTAGGTGGTGGTCCAGGAGAAAATTTATCTTTTCATATGTGAACCAAGAACATTTGAGAATCCCCATTTTAAAATGGGAGGAGTGGGGGAAGAGCCATCCGAACTACTCCATGCCTATCTGGAGCAGGACCCCGCTCACTTCAGCCCACCGCACCACAATTCATTCAAGCCCAGATGAGATGCAGACCCCACAGGGAGAGTTGAGCCAAAACACACAGGTGCAGCAATAGGGCCATCCCTCCATCGCTGCCCTGCCCAGATGTGAGAGGAGCAGGAGGATGTAATTGAGTGCTGGCCAGTCCCACCCCCCTACTGCCCTGCTGTCCCCTGATCTGGCCAGATATGAGAGGAAGAGAGGGAGGAGGGAGAGTTAAACACTGGCCAGGCTGGAGATATAAGCTAATGTTCCAGCAGCGGCAGGGCAGGGTCATTCCAGCATTCAGAGCCACAGTGGAGTCAGTGTCGGGAGCCGCAAATGACTCCTTAGAGAGCTGCAGGTTGCCAACCCCAATCTAGCACGATTACCAACATTTCCACTGCTTAGTGGGCTCTTAGAAGACATTTAGGGGTAAATTACAGATAAATTAACAACAGAGAACACTGATAGCCAGAACTGGTGGCTGTAAACAAACTTCATTGGACCATGGGAAACTTGGCCACACGCATGATAAGTGGTTGTCTGGCTAACTAAAATCATGACAGATTTCAGATGTCGCCAGAGGAGAGTGTGCTGGACTAGAGAGTTTCAACCTGTATTTATAATAGGATCAAGATCTAACCCTCTATTCTGAAAGGGAGATACAAACAACATTAATTCAGCCTCTTTTCGGTCACAGAGGGTCATAAGTATAATGTCTTCCTATCTGGGTGTTTATATAGGGTTTCCTCACAAGATTTCAGATAATCTTTCCTATGCCCACATACGAGACCTAATGCCTCTTGAAAATTTAGAACTGATGATCCAATCACATTTTATAAAGGAAACTAAATCCATTTCACCTTCCTCATTTGGGACTGAAGAGAATTTTTATGTTTCTGGCACAACATTGGTTTTCCTAGTATTCCAAATGGGTTGTCTGCCACTAGCTTTTATATCAGTGCAGAGTGAGTGGTAATGCAGATATCTTTATATCTTTATTGCAGAGTTTCCCGCATGCATATCTGCCCTCTCATCACTCCTCCAGTTTGGTTAATTTAAAAGAAATGCCCTTAATTTTTGTCTCAAGGGAGGATATAAATTTTTTTTTAAGAGATTGTGTTCTCCTGTAATGCATGAAGCAGAGGCTGTAGTAAGAGCTGGAAAGCCAAAGACAGCATGCAGCTGGAAGAGAAACTACTTCCCAACAACTTCTCATTCTTACTTTTATACACAGACTGTAGTAAAGCATTTCTCCTATGCACTGTCTAATCAAAGTTACAGCTTTTAAGTTAATTGCACTTTAAATGAGAGCAAGTTTTCATGATCAGAAGTTAGCCTTTAAGCAGCAGCTCTAGTTTATAGATATTCACAGTCAACTGGCAAAAGGCTGGTCTGACCTGTAACTTTTCACCACCTCCTTTTTGTGGTGTTTCCTCCTGCAACCTGAGAACAAGCCCTTAAACTAAATAAGATCATCTTCAGGAGCGGGTAGTTTGCCCAGCCACCTCTCCAGTTTAGCCATTTCCGGATGGGAGAAGGCATTGCTCACTGCCTATCACTGGGGGCAGGTGTTCACCTGGTTCATCCACTGTGTAGCAGTCACAGCCCAGCGGCAGTAGTCAGTAACTTCTGTCTAGCTCTCTATTCTCATCTAACTAAGGTCTCTGGGACTCTCCTACTTTATACCATGCAGGGTGCACTACCATTCACTTCAATAAATATAGAAAGGCTGTTTCACTTAACACTTCTGTGCTGTTGCCATCAGGGGACAGAGCATTCCCCTCACCCATACAGTAGCAGCTGCAGCAGAGTGGGACACCTTGCTGGTGACCTGAAACTGCAGAGGTGGTACAGTGAGTTACCACACCTCTCCTGAATGTCAAAAGCTCTGGGTCTCTTAAGGGAACAGGCAAAGAATTGGGTTGGGTCCTAGAAATAAACAGTCACCCATCAGTAACCAAGATGTGATGTTAACTTTTTTGCTATTAATCTTATCTTTAAATCATGCAATTTTCTGTTCTCTCTCTGAAAAAATGAGACCTGAGGTTTTTCTCAATGATAGGATGAGTGGAAGGAATACTACTACAGAAATGTGAACAAGTATGATTTCTTACTATGGCCAATATTTTTTTTTAAAAGTTGAGTATATTTGCAATCTTTAAATTATAATCTGCATAATGAATTTACATCAGACTCTTCGATAATAATGAACTTTTGCATCTCATCACTGCTCAAACTTGCAAAATTGAAAACACTTTCATGGTCTTTGTTCAGAGTCTAATCTGATGCCACTCCAGAGTAACATTATTCAATGTTAATGGAGCTATTCTGGCTTTACCCTGAATCTACAAAATCAGAATATGATATTTTGCACTAAAAAGGTGCAAAATCCAATTCACTTTCCTGGAGAAAACAATACTATTTATTTACCTCTTCCTGTCCAAAAAATACTAACATCTTTACTTGAGACTTTGTATCACTGGTAATGAAGAAAGAAAAGAATTCCTGCCTTTTTGAGGTGATGAAACAGGAAAGTGGGCCTTTATGTAAACAGAACTGCAATATTTTTATATATAATAGCTCTACCTATTCTGACCACGCTAGCATCATTGTAATGGTAAAAACAAAGAGGAATAACAAATGAGATCATTATAAATACAAAAGAGGCTATTTTACAAGTTATAGCCAAAGGTGCCATAAAGCAATGCTTTATGCACTCTAATCCATCGCTAACAGTCAATAGTCATCACAATACATGCTTGTTAATCAATACTATGAAATCATTTTAATTTAGGTATTAGATATTCCTTCACCAACTGTCTTGTAATAGCTACCTCACTAGCATAGCCATTATTAAAAAATGTTATAAACGTTGTAGCTATTCAGTGAATTGTACGATGACAACGTAAGAGGATGGCTTGATACTCTACCACACCTTGGAACAGGCAAAGACTTTACACATTACATTTCCAACAAGGTCTTGGAGTGGGAAATCAAACCTTTTTAGTGATGGAACATAAAATTGGGAAAAAAGGTGCAGACACCCTTCCAGCACACACTCACAGTGAATTTGTCCTTTGGGACAAGAATAGAGGGAATCTCTTCTAAATTATCCAAACTGCAAGAACGGCGGGAGAAAACAGATATACAATGGAAACTTTGCATAGTAAGGAGAAAACATCAGATACTCATGTCTCAGATCACAGTGCACTGATGTAAACTCTTGAGGAATGCAGCCTCGTTATAAACAACCATCTGGAGTACTTAGAAAACCCTAAATCTATCTCATTTCCTCCACTCAATTATTGTGTAAATCTTGAAGACCTTATTCAGCTTATACTGAGTCAGGGAAAGTGTGTTCTTCCTGCAGAAGGACTCAGTCAGGACTTCAAGATTTAATTTGACATTAATTTCCTGGCTACACAAAACTTCGTTTTGTGATGGAAAATAGACATTCTGCACCTTGTTTGTCATAGAGCGGGGTAAAACTTTATCAGATGCCTTCTGTGGGAAAGCAACGCCATTAGGATAATGGGGCTGGACGAAGTTTATTTCTCCATCAGAAACGAGATGGGAAAAGATTTACCATTCTTTTCTTCTAAATGAATTAGAGTGAAATGGAAACAGGTTCATTCTAAGAAAAAGTATATGGAAAAGCTTTGCCTGCAGAAATCTTCCTTGAATGAGCAGATGTATGCAGCAAGTAAACGCATTCTTTTGTTCTTTATGAATTTTGTCTCCAGAAACAAGATCTTTTCTCTGGCTTTGATAAAAAGCAATCTCACTCTGCTCATATCCATTCCAAAGGCAGCTGTGAAGATCCTAGTCTGCTCATCTGACTAGATCGCCCTTCTCTGTGAATTCCTCCAGTTTTTCCCCTCCTTTGTCAGACAACACAGAGGGAACTGACCATCACTGTCAAGGCTCTTTATGACCTATCCCCACCCTGTTTTTCATCTTTCATTCATAACAGAAATGTTGATTCATCCTTTTGACTGGCCCATGGTGTCAGCCTCCATCACTCACCACTGCTCAGAACACCTAACAACACTGTCTTCTTGTTCCCTATTACACTTCCCCATTTTGTCTGAATCCATGTGTTGAGTCTTGTCTCCCATCAGAAACTCTTTGGGCAAAGGAACAGAGAGGAAGCCGTGCTAGTCTATACACTATCCAAACAAAAAGCAGTCAAGTAGCACTTTAAAGACTAGCAAAATAGTTTATTATGTGATGAGCTTTTGTGGGACAGACCCACTTCTTCAGACCGTAGCCAGACCAGAACAGACTCAATATTTAAGGGCAAAGGGTGTATTTTGTTCTCTGTGCCTACAGCACCAACCAAAACAGGATCCTTGTACATGACCACAACTCCTAGGTGTAAGAGTAATACAAACAATAAATGCATGAGTGGCCTTTGCCCATGAAAGCTTATGCTCCAAAATATCTGTTAGTCTATAAGGCACCACAGGACCTCTTGTCGTGCTCAAGGATACAGACTAACCTGGCTACCTCTCTGATACAAACAATAAAAATACTGAAGACCCAATTGTGTATGTTATGCTCATCAGAAAAGGTAAGTCACTCCAAGATACCTTTCAAATATCCCAAATTTCACAGTATATTCTGCATTTTGGGTGAATCAGCTGAGCTGAGGCAGGTATGTTCTGCAGTCATAAGGAGACAGATTCTCTTGAAGCATTCCTTTTCGTTTCAGTGTCCTAGACTGTGAACTGGAATGCCTAAGATATTGAACACACCTCTCTCTCTTGCTGACTGCTGTTGCTCTGGTTGTGTCTACATTGCCATCCTCCTTCGAAGGAAGGATGGTAATTAGGGTGTTGGGAGTTGACTGATGAAGCGCTGCACTGCACATGCAGCACTTCATTAAGCAAATCCCCTCCCCCCATGGCAACTTTGAAGTTTTAAACTTCGAAGTACCAGCTTGCGTCTAGCTGTGGCTCACCCGCCGGTACTTCAAAACTGTTCAGAAGTAAAGGCACTTCAAAGTTGCTCCAGCACTTTGAAGTACCAGCGGGCGAGCTGTGGCTACACACGAGCCAGTACTTCGAAGTTTAAAACTTCAAAGTTGCCACGGGGCGGGGAATTTGCTTTATGAAGTGCTAAGTATGCAGCACAGCACATCATCAGTAAACTCCCAACACCCTAATTACCATCCTTCCTTCGAAGGAGGGTGGTAGTATAGACAAGCCCTCTATACACTTCACAACCTTTTCTTCAGCACGACCTCACATGCTTACACGAAGAGTCAGGCAAACATCATTCCCCTGTTTTATAAATAAAATGAATGAAGATTATAAGGTCACTTCTTACACAAAGGAGACCACAACACAAGTTCCATTCATTCAGCCAATCTGATTCTTAAGCAAAACCTGACAAATCTAGGTACTTACCACCATGGTGTCACACACCAGCCTTTGCCAGTGCAGGATCTCAACCCAGGGATGTTAATGCTATAGTTTTATAATCCATTGACAAACTGCATTCCCCATTCTCCACTAGTCGCTGGTTGGTCCATATGAAAGAGAACACCTGCTCCTTTAGGTCATATGGGAAGAGCTCTGTGCTGGGGCACTGGTATTCCAGAGCTCAGTCATGGCTGCTCAGCCACTTTTCTGTTGTCTCAGTTGTTGCTCTCTTCATCAGAAGTTTACTAACTCACACAATGAAAACAACACCCTCGGAAGCAGATATATAGTTATAGCATCTAATGCCATGGCATGAAATGCAACAAAACACAGGTGCTTCACATTTTGATTATTCATCGTATATTTTCGTTTCCTCCATGACGCAGTTGGCAGGCCTGACAATTGAGAGCTATGCAATCAAATCCCACAGCCAAAGGACAAAGTGCTGGCCCTACCCTTAGGAAAACAAATGTTCAGTACAACTGAAAACTACATATACACTAATTAACAAATGTGGTCTTATATAAGGCGGGTTTGATCTAGCTGTGTATTATTCTTGAACATTAAAATAAAGCAAAGACAGCCATCCAATCATGGTATTTGCTAGCTTAATTATGTTGATTAAGGATATGGATATTTTTGTGCTTAATTAACACAACAATAGTGATAAAACTATTAAGTTTAGACCAGGCCAATGTCTACAGCATCTGAAAAGCTATCCTTCAGTTTCAGTTCCTAGCGCAATTAAAATCAATTCATAGGTCCTTTAGAGAACTCTTACTTTTTTTGTATAAAAACATCTATTGTAAAAATGTTGTTTTAAAGGCCTTAGGCAAATCTTTATCCTACTTCCTTCTAGAATGAAACATGGAATAGGTTTTAAAGGTGATTTGCAAAGGGAGGTGGGGTGGAAGTTTTGTTTATGCCCACTTTTGCTTCTTTAGGGTGCATACAAATACCTAACCTTAAAAAAATTCAAGAGTGACCTGTTTCTTCTAGCAGAAATACTGGCCTTGACTGCTTGGGCACCCTGGAGAATGGGTTATGGGAAATGAAAGAGGAAAGATGATCTTAAGGCTAATACATTAGAAAGAGTCTCGGAAGTTCTGGATAGAATTTCCTGCTCTACCAACGCCTTCCTGCGTGATGCTGGAAAGCCGCTTAATCTCTCCACTCATTGCCTTTGCTCCCATCTGTAAAATGTGGATAACAATACTTCCTTGTACTACTCTCGGTAAAGTGTAGGTGCTTCAGATCATGGGCTACCTCTTATTATGTATTTGTACAGCAGCTAGCAGAAAGTTGGGACTCTAGATACTACCACAATACAAATAATAAAGGGAGATAAATGTAAACAACTTTTCCTTTACCACAGAGGCTAATGCAACAGCAAGTTCAATCACTGATTTACAGGCCAGAATGGGAAATTATGATTATCTAGTCCATCTCCCTCCATAATATGGGCAATAAAATTTCACCCAATAATTTCTGCATCAAAACTATCATTTCTGGTTTTAGTCCTTTCTTTTTGGCAGGGTTGAGGGAGGGGGGCACACAATGACAGGGAGGTCCCTCCCAGGAGGTATACCCATTGGAAAGAGAGGCTGCTGAAATGTCTTTTGTATTCAAATTCGACACATTAACATGTGGTTTGAACCAGGCCGGCAATTTTTTAGCTCATTATAAGCGCTCTTTTACATACTCTGCTTTCTCTAATTCTTGACTCCCGCCCCCACTTCTGCCCCTCTGCTCTCTGATTTGCTCACCTTGATCATATTTTTCTGATCTGTCAACGTTGATTACTATTTTTGGCTCTCTGTGCCTTAAATATTGAGTCTGTTCTGGTATGGCTATGGTCTGAAGAAGTGGGTCTATCCCACAAAAGCTCATCACCTAATACATTATTTTGTTAGTCTTTAAAGTGCTACTGGACTGCTTTTTTGTTTTGATAGTACATAGACTAGCACGGCTATCTCTCTGTTACTATTCATTCTGCACATTTGTTGTGTGTCAAATCAGTCCAAGCTACAGAGACACTTACTGCTACTATCGGATGAACCAACAACACAAGGGCCTCTCACCCTCTGTGGTGAATATCCAAAGTTAAGTCTTCGAAGCAAGTGGAAGTCCTTGGGTGAAAAACTGCTACAAGAAGAGGTTCAATTACCCCTCTGTAAGTAAGTTACACCACCATGTTATCACTGAACTTGGCACACAGCCTTTTGGTGGTTTCTGACTACCAATTAATTTGTGTCTCTGATACAGACAGAGGGAGAGAGAGAGTTTCTTGGAAAAAAAAAATGTTGGTGAAGAGTTTTATGCAAGTACAGGATTATCACTTTGCTAAAGACTGGCGTTTGGAAAAGAATAACTTCAGATAACCTTCTGCAGTGCAGTGTGCGCCTTTGGAGCACAGAAAAATAATATAAATATTTAATTATCTTAAGACTGTCCAAACATAAGTTCTTTTTTCATTTCCCTGATCTTTCATCTTAGCCCCCGCCCCTCCCTTTTTTTTGATACCACTAGCCTATAGACATGAAGAGGGAAAAGACCTCGTTGTGCTTTTTTTCCCATTATCCAAAATTCTTTTACTTGTTCCATCTGCAAAGTACATGTTGATGCTGCCTAAGGAAATCGTAATTTAATTTTGTATAATTGTTTCATATATGTTACATAGTATAAAGATGTAACTTCTATCAGGCTATAAAAACAGATGTCTTCAGGAGAAGTAAAATTCAATGCAAGAGAGAAGCTATGCTAATATTAAAGAGCAGATCATGCCTCATGGTCCCCATTTAAAATTGGAAATATTTGTCAATGCTTTACAACAGAGGCCGCTGTGGAAACTAAAGGTGTTAGGTCCAATGCTCTTGTCATTTGCAAGTATGGAGTTTTACCTATGTAACACCAGTGCAAGGAAAGACAATAGAGCCCTGATTCTGTGCAACTTTCCTCGGTTATAAAGAACAAACGGATAAAGTACACCAGACACTTCAATATGACTCATCAGCAAGCTAGTTTCTAAACCCAGTGAGTAAAATCCTGGCTCTACTGAACACAAGAAAAATTTTGCCATTAACTACAAGAGCACCAGAATATCACCAAATGTTTCTCAAAGTTTTCACTTAGGCTATAGTTACACCAGTGAATTTTGCAGAAAAAAAAACTGGTAGTGTTGACAAAACTGGTGGAACATCCACACACAACGTGCGTTTTGTCAACAGTTTGTTGAGAAAACTCATCACTTTCAACAGCAGCATTCTGCGTCTCAGCCATGAGGCATAACATTGCTGTTGACAGATTATGGTGACAAAAAAGCTGTGTGGATGCTCTGGGGAGGCCTTCTCTTGACAAACAGGGCATCCAGAACAAAGGGCAGCCCTGTCTGCTGTGCTTCCAGGTACCTGTTTTGTCGAGAGAGCAGCTGGGCAGTCCGGCTACTCTCTCAACAGAGCAGAGGGCTCTCTCAATGGGCTTTTGTGTGTGGCTGCACTCGGTCGACACAAGTTTTGTCGGGAACTGTCTTCCGACAATGACTTCTGTTGACAGAGTGCTATAGTGTAAATGTAGCTTTAGATCAGTGGTGTCCAACAGTAATTCAAAGATCTTCACTCTTGTAGTTGTCCTTCTGTATTCAACACACACCCCCACTCTAAATAAGTGCCCCGCCTCCCCCAGAGCCAGACACCCCTGGACCCCCCACTCCAAAAAAATGCCTCCCCCGCAAGAGAGAGACACCCCCGGCCCTCCCCAACTGAACGCCCTCCCCCTCCCCCAGAGCCAGACACACGCACACACGCACGCATGCGCATAAAACTGAATGCCAGTAACTTACCAGAGCTGCAGCCACCAGAGCGGCACCAGGGGCCCAAGTCGCAGCTGCCAGAGCTGCCCCGGGGCCGTAGCTGTGGCTGCAGGAACCATGCTGAGGCTACAGGAGCCACCGCTGCCACAAATTTGTCTGACCAAGAAGTGGGGGGCGTACACAGAGTGGTCAGAGGATACTCCATGTGTGGCTCTGAGGACCCACATTTAAAGGCTCCAAGAGGCTCCAGAGCCTGGAATTTCCACACCACGGTGCCTGTTTCCCACATGTGGCGCGTGATGAATGCATTGGACTAAAAATCATGGACTGAATAGAGAGCTATAGCTTACTGTAACAGTATAACCCACTAACAGCCCTTCCCCACATTGCTACCCTTCCTCCCTTTCCCCCTCTGACTGGAGGGGTGTTAATGGGCCACTTTATCGTGAATGGTCCCTTGAAACGTACGCTAACTACTTCCACTAAAAGCAGTCCAGTACCACTTTAAAGACTAAGAAAATAATTCGTTAGGTGATGCGCTTTCGTGGGACAGAAGAAAAAGTGGATCTGTCCCACGAAAGCTCATCACCTAACAAATTATATTCTTAGTCTTTAAAGTGCTACTGTACTGCTTTTTTGTTTTGATAGTATATAGACTAGCATCGCTACCTCTCTGTTACTTTCGCTAAACAATCTGTTCTACTGTGTATTTAACTGTGACACTCCAAGTACATTTCCCAGATCTGAAGAAGAGCCTGGTGCCGGCTTGAAAGTTTGTCTCTCTCACCAATAGAAACTGGTCCAATAAAAGATATTGTCTCACCTACCTTGTGTCTATAGGCATGGAGTCGTGGGTAAGGTTTCAGTACTTATCATCAGGGTGGCTCATGGCCTGGAACCAGGATATCTAAGAGATTTCCTAAAGCCCCAATGTGAGTACCATTCTCAACAACTCTGCTTCCCAGCTCAATGGTACACTAATCTATATGAAGGTTAAAGCTTGTCTACGCAGGAGACAGATATTTCAGGGGGACCAGTCCAAAGCTGCTGAATGAAGTCCACTAGGAAATAAGCAATGTGACAGACCTTACCCTCCCCATTTCAAGTGCAGGGCAAACTTCGTCGACCTGCCTTTTCTAGCAGACACCAAGCAACAGAAGTAAACCAGAAGCCCTCCTAAATAATGACCGCACTCCACAACACATACAATTCTCCCTCTGGGGAGAGTATAAAAGAATGTAAGAGAACAACTGATGTTAGTTTTGTCATGTAAAGCAGTACTGAAAGCCACTCAGATACTGTGAGGATGAAAACCATATAAAAACCTGAGTAGGATAAAACATAGGAAGAGGCAACATAATGAGGTGACCTTCCCTTAATACAGTGTTGCAGGTGAATATTCTGACGGAGAGGTCGGGGGAAGTGATAGTGAAACTGAGGGCTCAAGAAGGCTGCACTGTAACTCTGCCTTGTGGCTGGAACTACATAAATGTGAACTAGGAACCTTTTTGTTCACACCCACCATATCCACATTTGGTAGTTACAGGGCAGCACCTTCATGCACCCTGCTACTCCTATGCTTATAGTTCCAGACATGGGCCAGCATCACCAAAGAGGAGTCTTCTTTCAGCGCTGTCTGTCACCAGCTCTCAGGAAGCAGGTACTACTTTGTGTGGACTATGGAGGCATTCAAGTTTGTTTAAAACAAACAAACAAAACCCTAACAATATGGCAATGCGTCATTAATCCAAATATCCCTAGATGTTACAATGTTTTTAATAGAACCAATAAGAAATGCAACTCTTGTAACTGCATGGTTTCATTTCTGTATCCTGGGTATTTCATTACCACATCCTTCCTGTTGTTTTTATTCTCGCTCACATTTATGTCTAAAATTACACCATAACCTCTTAAGGGCAGAACCCATAGAATATGATTTTATTTGCTCTCTCAAGCATCCCAAAAATGCATTTTTGGAAATATAATGTTATTCTTCAGATGCATTTTAATATGCTAATCAATAGTCACTTATTAAGACAGGCAGGCAAATATGCCTATTTGAATTTTGCAGGAATTTACTTAAATCTAAGGACATCAAACATAATATTCTATTGATAATATTCTCTGCATTTTAAATTTGCATCAATTAACTGGTGATGTGACTATCACATACTTGAGAAATGAAGGTGTTTTATGAATGACAACTGTTTAAGTAAAACATAAATTATTTTGAGGCAGACTATCCTCCAAAAATGTGCTAAACTTTCCATTGATTCTATTTATATTTAAGAAAAACAGTTTCTTGTATGTAAAGGAGGGAAATATGATGGGAATCATTCTAAAATAATTTATCCTGCTGGTTTATTTTTTCTTGGTGGTGTTGACTGGATTTTATTCAGTTTCTTATACTATGGCAACAGTGGCATCATTTTCCGATCACACACTGTAGGATGAAAGACAGCATCCTCTGCCTATCCCAGCACTTTCATCTTTGTAAAGCTGCACTTAAAAGCCCAATTTTCCAGATTTTC
Source organism: Carettochelys insculpta (assembly GCF_033958435.1). Classification (NCBI taxonomy): domain Eukaryota; kingdom Metazoa; phylum Chordata; order Testudines; family Carettochelyidae; genus Carettochelys; species Carettochelys insculpta. The sequence goes on along the minus strand of NC_134139.1, from coordinate 66,084,799 downwards.
ATGCCTGAGAGTATGCATATAGAAGATTTCTAGTTGATTGCAAAGGCCTTCCCATTTATAATTAATCTAGTGAAAGCCTTTACCTTTGAAAGCTCATTTATGTTATGCGGTGTATTCTGCAATTAGAGGGTTAACATATGAAACGGATCACTGGGCTGAAAATAAAAATCATGTTAAAAATGCTACACCAGGAGAATTAGGCACAACATAATTTGTAACCACTGAGAATTCTCAACAGTAAAATAAAGCCTTGTACTCCCAGCATTTTCATTAGTTTTCCAGTAGTGCTGAATGCAGTGTGAATTACAATGAGCTGGAAAGCGAATGCTGCTCCCTTTAAAGAACATGTACTGTAGGGAGAGAAGTCATGTCTTCAAATCACACTGTGCAGGTTACTAGCTGTTATATACTGATATGTATTTTATCACTTAAAATTACATATCCCCTATTACTGAATGTTGCATGTGGCATGAAAAACAATCAATGTTTAGCAGGTTACCAAACAAACCACACTGTAATGTAAATTCTTGTTTAAATGGCTGCAGAGTGGTTTAAATCAGCTAAAGCAGAATTTTGTTGCAAATCTTTGTCTGGGAGAATATTCGTAAGTTCTGTGTACTCTGAGGTTCTGTTTACTCATTAGAATAGCTGCATTAAAGAAAATAATTAAACGCCACAACAGGAAGAACATGCGGGTTAGTACAAGGTCCTCATATATTAGTGGTCTTTTGGAGATAAATAATAATAGATTGTTAAATAAAAATAAGCAATAGGGTTACATACTATACCACAGTACAATATATGTCACAGTAATGTAGAATAGGACATAGGAGACTAACTTGTATACACAGAACCCTCTGAAACCATTATTCCAAAAGCTATTTTAGAGCAAAGCATTCCATCTGCATTTCAAAGGAGTGCTTGAGTCACTGAGTTCAGATGCAGATCTCAGCCCCAACTTCCCCAAAGACTCTTTAGGGGGCTTTGTTTAAGGCCCATTAGAGAAACAGATTGAAAAAGCAAAGTTGAAATTCAGGTCTGGATCCAAACTTCATGTCTCAGGTCAGGACAGGTGTTTGGGTTAAGGACCTATTTGCTAATAAAAATATGAAATGTAAATAACAGTGGCAAAGAACCATACAATCCCCTGTGGAGTGCTTATCTCAAAATTTTTTCCATTCATTCCTGCCTGACAGGCATCCCTGTACTCTTTATGAGATGAAGTTTACAGGGATGCCAGAACAGCATGCCCATCATCTTGAAAACTGTTTCGAGACAACAGGTACGGTGCTTAGATGTGGGCAGCTATTTTGGGTTATCTCCATATCCCAAAATAGCGCCCGCTGTGTAGACATAGCCAAAAAGGCCCAAACACAGGAAAACCTGAGTGTACTGAGTCGAATCCCTGGACCTCATGTCCAAGAAGCCCAACTTGACTCTGACAGAGACACTTGGGTAGATGTCATTAAGAGATAGAGCCTCTTGGCCAGAGAGATGTCATTTAACCAGGCTAGACAGGCTTGTCATCTCAGGAGAACAAGACTCCATGAAGGGAAGGAGAAACACTAAACAAACATCTCATTTATCACTAACTAATCCTAAACAAACTACTGAAGAAACTGTAAATAAAAAAGGCAAAGAAGACTCAAGGAGGACACATTAAGGCTCCACCTCAGGCAAAGGCAGGCTGAGAAAGGACTCAGAGCAGTTCACCCACACATCCCAATATAGCCACAGTATCCAGCATGAGGGCAGCATGGGGAGCCTACAGGGGCTGAACAGACACAAATAGCAAATCTCTGACCAAAGGCGCACGCGCATCTGAAGTGGAAAATCCATAGGGACAGAGCTTGAAGAATAATAGGAAAAACTCAAAGTTCTTCCATCTATCAGTATCAAGCAGAAGATTTCATGACATGGTTTTTCAAAGAGTTCAGACCCCCAACAGGAAGCTGTGAACTAGAGAACCTTCATTAACACCTTCTTCCATTTTGAAGTACTTTTTTTTTTTAAAAGCAGCATCAACTAGTAGTGCTACAGTTTTGCACATTATTCGCAATCTTAACATTACCTACACTCTCTTTCAGTGCACCATTATCCTGTTTCTAACAGAAGCATTTGGTAATGAAAGGGGTGTAATATTATACAACCTGCTTCTTCTGAGGCTTAAAGACAAGACACTTGCTATTTAACAGAACGTGGAATACTGAAGGACCCAGTTAACACGCATTAAGGTTTAAAAAAAAAAACCTATTTGATCTTTCTCTTATGGATTTTTAAAACTCAAACTGCAAGCTATTTGCAAAGTACTTAAAATAGAGTAATTACTGTGAAGAATGAATACTATTCAACTAGACTCGTTTAGTATTGTTACTTCATGATCATCATCAATAACAGTGGGCTCAGCGCCCATTGGTGTCTGATGCCTCTCTCACTATTTCGTTCCATCTTTCCCTGTCCAGTGAGGAGCGGCTTAGTTTCTGTAGACGAGCTCCGGACCAATCTACTATATCATCTATCCATTCTCTGTGGGGTCTGCCTCTCTTATTCGAACCGTCCATTATGCCAAATACCAGGGTCTTGATTTTTCGTTCATTGTTCATTCTGCAAATATGCCCAAATAGTTGTAGCTCCCATTTTATAACCTTCTGCAGAAGGCTCTCTTTCGGCTATATCTTTCTATATAATTCCTCACTGGTGACCTTCCGCATCCATCCTATTCTCAGAATCTTTCTATAACAACTCCTTTCAAACGCCACTATTCTTCTTTTTGAATCTTTCGTTATCACCCATGACTCACATCCATACAACATACTGATCTTCCTTCCTATATCCTTATCTCCAAATACCATTGTTTTTGTTTTATCGATGTTCATAATCACTCTGTACCGCTTCCCTTCTTCATTCAACACCTGCACCGTTTTTGCTAGCTTCTCCTCATCTTCCTCAATGATAACTATATCATTCGCGAACCTCAAGTTGTTAATTCTTTTCCCGTGCACATATATCCCTTCTACCTCTTCCTCGATCTCGTCCATCGCTCTCTCCAGATGTGCGATGAAGATACTTGGCGATATTGGATCTTCCTGTCTTGTACCTCTACTTGTTTTAAACCAACTTCCTAACTCCCCACATGTTCTCACCGCTGCCTCCGCATTGTCATTGATACCCTTTGACAACCCTATCAGTCTGCTATCCACTCCGTATTACTCCAACACTGCCCAAGTCACATTCTGATCTATACTGTCAAATGCCTTTTGAAAATCGACAAAGCAAGTATATGTATTCTTGTTCTTTCATAGAGCTTTTTCCACTATCAGTCTTAAGCCACGTCTACATATGCCAGCTACTTCGAAGTAGCCGCGCCAACTTCGAAATAGCGCCCGCCACGTCTACACGTGGCGAGCGCTATTTCGAAGTTGAAATCGACATTAGGCGGTGAGACGTCGAAGTCGCTATCCTCATGAGGAGATGGGAATAGCACCCTACTTCAATGTTGAACGTCGAAGTAGGGCACGTGTAGCCGATCCGCGTCCCGCAACATCGAAATAGAATCGAAAATTCTTTCCATGCTTCTTTTCCATGGCGGCCATCAGCTGAGGGGTTGAGAGACGCTCTCTCTCCAGCCCCTGTGGGGCTCTATGGTCACCGTGTGCAGCAGCCCTTAGCCCAGGGCTTCTGGCTGCTGCTGCTGCAGCTGGGGATCCGTGCTGCATGCACAGGGTCTGCAACCAGTTGTCAGCTCTGTGGATCTTGTGCTGTTTAGTGCAAGTGTGTCTGGGAGGGGCCCTTTAAGGGAGCGGCTTGCTGATGAGTCCGCCCTGTGACCCTGTCTGCAGCTGTTCCTGGCACCCTTATTTCGATCTGGGCTGCTTTGGTGTGTAGACGCTCCCCTGCAGTGCCTACTTCGATGTAGTGCTGCCCAACGTCGACGTTGAACATCGACGGCACCAGCCCTGGAGGACGTGTAGACTTTATTCATCAAAATAGCTTATTTCGATGTCGCTACATTGAAATAAGCTATTTCGATGTAGCATTTACGTGTAGACATAGCTTTAGTGCCAATATGTGCTGTATGGTACTTCTACCTTTTCTGAGCCCCAGCTGCTCGTCTGCTACATGTCCTTCTACCGGTGATCTTAGTCCCTCCATCAGTATCATCATCAGCACCTTGCCTAGATGACTCATTAGAGCAATCGTTCTGTAGATCTTGCACTCCAACCTATTTCCTTTCTTGGGTATTGTCACTAGCACAGGTCTTGTCCATTCCTTAGGCACCTTGCCTTCTTTCCATGCTGTATTACATAGTCGGTGTATTTTCTAAATCGTGCTCTCTCTGCCGTATTTGATCATCTCTCCTGTGATCTTATCATTTCCAGGGCTCTTGCTCTTTAGTCATGTCACTGCTTTTTCTACTTCCTCCTTCGAAATATCGGTCTTGCTCTTGATGCTCGGTGGAGATATGTCTTTCAGTTCATCAATCAGTCTCTCTGAGACACTCGAGTCCAACTGTAGTTTGTGTAGGCTGGTGCAATATCTTGTCCATCACTGCACAATCTTCTCCCTGTTCATGAGCACTTCTTCGTTCTCATCTTTAATCGCCATCTGCTTTGGTTGCCATTTCCTATTAATATTCCTAATAGTCTTATACACCTCCCTGGTCTTACATTCACCGTAATACCTCTCTATATCTTCATATTGCTCCTCTAACCATTTCTCCTTATCCTTTCTGGCTGCTTTCCTTGCCTCATTGCATCTCACCCTATATTGCTTTTCTGCCATCTCAGAGACATCTCTTCTGATCTTCAACACTCTCTTCTCTTGAGCCAACTTCAGCGTTTCCTGGGTAATCTACTTCTTATTGATCTTTTCTTCTTCTGGAACAGTCTGCTAAATTGGCCTCTTCTATAGAGATGGCTATCCCTGCGACTTTCTTATCTAGGCACTTCTCTGTGGCGATATTCTTAATTTTCTCTTCGAGCACTGCTCTGTATGCATTCCCTGTTTCTTCCTCACATAGCCTCATCACATCTCTTCTTTTCTTAAACACTGTCTTACATTCTCATTTGAGTTTTATCTTGATGTTTGCAATCACTAGAGTGTGGTCTGAGGCTATATCTGCTCCTTGGAAAGTTCGGCACTGACGTACTCATGTTATCCATTTTCTTCTTACCAAAATCATCTCTATCATGTTCTTGAACTTTCCGTCATTTGATCACCACGTCCACTTCCTACAGTCTTTTTGTTGGAATCTCATGTTGCAGATCACCATCTCATGCTCTGTAGCAAACTCTAGTAGTTTCTCACCTCGCTCTTTTCTTTCTCCATATCCAAACCTTCCCATGACTCTCTCCCAATCTTTGTTATCTGTTCCAACCTTTGCATTCCAATCTCCTCCACTGTCTTTGTGAGGTCTTTATAGAAGAGCCCAATCTCTTCCTCTGTACTGTCTGATGTGGGTGCATACACCTTAATGACTGAGATGTTGAACGGTTTTGCTTCAAATCTCACTACCCTCACTCTTGCACTCACCGGTTTGTATCCTAATAATGCTCTTCTAGATGTTTTGCTAAGAAGGAATCCAACTCCTGCTTCATGCCTTGTTTCATTTCCCGAGCAAATGACATCGCAACTGCATCTCTCTCCTGATTGTGTTCAAAGCATCTCTGCCAGTCAAAGTATATTGCATCGGTATCTCTCCATCTCCCTCCAAAGCAGCTCTAATTTTCCAGTTGCCCACAGTGTTCGGACATTCCATGTTCCAATGGATAACATATGCGTTAGTTGTAATTTTCTTTCGGTATCCAACTTATCGGCCCAACCCCAATCGCTTGATTGGTATTGCGGACCTTGTTTATCTGGGCAACGTCCAAGCTGGTCTCTTTTATCATTTAGTTTTACCAGCATCAGATTTCATTAGTATTGTTGTTTGATGGTCAGCACATCAACACACATATAACCAACCCTCCTCCTTCATCCAGGCTTGAGACTGGCACAGAGCTCATAGAGGCTTCATGGCGGAGTTTATTGTTACTTGCTGTTTTCTATTTTGTTATCTGTTTTTTCTGATTAGATCCTAGAGAGCTTTATGCATAAGAATAGTCCTGTTCACATATATGTTCATGTCAATTCCAATCAGGTGTCTCCCAACTCTCCCATGGAGGTACAGATGGAATTAAGGGATCACTGTTGGGAGGATCAATGCCAAAAGCAGCAGCAGCTCTTATATGCTGGGTGATCCCATAATGGGTGGTGAAAGTATGCACTGAAGATCAGATTGCTGCCCTGCAAGTTTCACCTGACCTGGAAAGGCAGCTGATGAGGCTTCAGCTCCTCTTGAGTGGGCAGTAATAGGTGGGCTTGGGATGCTGGCTCAGCTGTAGCAGGTGCAAATAAAGTGTATGATCCAGGAAGAGACGTGTTGTGAAAGAAAAGAGAAGTTACTCACCTGTACTAATGATGGTTCTTCGAGATGTGTCCCCGTGGGTGCTCCACAATAGGTGTCGGGCTCGCCCGGCGCCACAGTTTCTATTGGATCGCGCATGCGCCAACACGCGCCGCTCCCTTGTGCACCCCTGGCCATGTGCACGATCCGGTCCCCGCCAGTTCCTTGACCAACCGCCTCAGATGCTCCTGAAAAACACCAGACAGAGATCCGAAGCAGGGAGGATGGGTGGGTGGTGGAGCACCCACGGGGACACATCTCGAAAAACCATCCTTACTACAGGTGAGTAACTTCTCTTTCTTCTTCAAGTGGTCCCTGTGGGTGCTCCACAATAGGTGACTACCCAGCAGTAACCCAAGTAAGGAGGTGGGTAATCGGTTCATGTGCAGCTTGCCCCCGAGAGGACTGCTGTCGACAGACGGGTATCCTCCTCAAATACCCGATGTACGGCATAATGCTTGGCGAAGGTGTCGTAGGATGACCAGGTCGCCGCTCTACAGATGTCTTTTAACGCAATGCCCTTGAAGAAGGCTGTTGATGCCGCCACCGCCCTGGTGGAGTGAGCCCTAGGCGGGGCCAGCAAAGGGGTCTTTCGAAGCTCGTAGCACATTTTTATACAGGACACAATGTGCTTTGAAATTCTCTGGGAAGAGAGGCCTTCCCCTTTTGACCTGGGAGCGAGAGACACCAGAAGCCTGTCCATTTTCCAGAAAGACTTAGTTCTGTCTATGTAGAAGGCCAACGCCCTTCTCACATCTAGGAGATGTAGGCGCACCTCCTTGCTGGAGCTGTGAGGCTTCAGGTAAAACTATTGGTTCGTTAAGATGGAACTCCGAGGAAACTTTTGGAACAAAGGCTGGGTGTAACCGTAAGATTACCGCCTCCTTTGAGAATACTGTGCAGGGTGGCATTGCCATCACTGCTGCGAGCTCGCTCACCCTGCAGGCTGATGTAATCACAAGGAGGAAGGTTGTTTTCATCGTAAGGAGTCGGAGGGGTACCGTGGCTAATGGTTCGAAGGGTGGTTCCGATAGTGTGCTGAGCACCAAGTCCAAACTCCACGACAGCAGAAGTGGTTCTTGAGGGGGGTAAAGGTTTACCAGCCCCTTCAAGAACTTTGTGACGATAGGGTGGGCGAATACAGTGGGCCCTTCCTCTGTATGCCGAAAAGCTGATATAGCAGCGAGGTGGACCTGTAGCAAGGATAGAGAAAGCCCGTCTCGTTTGAGGTCCAATAGGTATTCTAGTATTACGGTTATAGGAACATCAAGGGGAGCTAACTGCTTGGCGGAACACCAGGCTGTAAATCGAGTCCATTTCTGTTCATAAGTCCTCCTGGTGGAGGTCCTTCGGCTACACTCCAGGACTTGTTGTACTCCCTCCATACATGTGCTCTCTAAGGCGCTGAGCCATGGATTAACCATGCTTCTATGCGCAGACCCTGAGGGTGCGGATGCATTATGGACTCCTGAGCCTGCATGAGTAAGTCCAGCGCCACTGGTAGGGGAAGTGGTGGACGATCCGACATACGCAGAAGCCAGGGAAACCATTGTTGCCGGTCCCAAGTTGGGACTATGAGTATCGTGCGAGCTCTCTCCCTTCTGGCTTTCTGCAGAACCTTGTGGATAAGCGTTGTGGGGGGAAACGCATAGAGTAGAGGGCCCTTCCATGAAATCATGAATGCGTCCCCCCAGGGACCCCCGCCCTATTCCTGCTCTGGAGCAGTACTGGGGACACTTCTTGTTGTACTGGGTGGCAAACAAATCGACTTGGGGAAACCCCCATGTATGAAATATGCGCCGTAGCAGGTCGGAGCGGATCTGCCATTCCTGCGTGAGTGCGAAGCGCCTGCTCAGCTGATCTGCCTTCACATTGTGAGCGCCCAGCAAGTATGAGGCTTTCAACGTTATGTTGTTGGCAATGCACCAGTTCCACAATCGGACTGCTTCCACACATAACACACGGGATCATGCCCCTCCTTGTCGATTGATGTAGAACATAGTGGAGGTATTGTCAGTATTGATCCCGACTACTTGGCCATGCAGGTAATCTCGAAAATGTCTGCACGCGTTGAACACTGCTCTGAGCTCCAGTATGTTTATGTGCAGTGTCTGTTCCGCAGGGGACCATAGCCCTTGCGTCATCTTGCTGCCAATGTGCGCTCCCCATCCTATGTGGGAGGCGTCGGTAGTAAGAAAGATAGAAATTTGTGGTTGGTGAAAAGGCACCCCCACTAGCAGATTCTTGGGATTTTCCCACCACGCTAGGGATCTGCGCATCTCCGTTGTGGGCGACACTACTCTGGGGAGAGTGTGGGATGCCGGTTTGTAAACACTCGCCAGCCAATGCTGCAGGCTTTGCATGTGTAACCTGGCATTCTGTACCACAAATGTCGCTGCCACCATGTGCCCCAACAGCTGCAGGCACGTTAGGACCGGCACCGTGGGGTTGTACGTCATGACTTGCACCAGGGAGTTGATGGCGCGGAAGTGGGTGTCAGGCAGGTATACTCTTGCTGTGATAGAGTTTGTGTGTCCCCCTATGAACTCTATATCTTGTGTGAGTTCGGTCTTTGACCTCTGCTGGGACATTCGACCACCAAAGAATTGGGCTGCGGGTGACTAAAGAGGAACTCCATGCCCTTGGCTGGGACGAAGTACTTCTTATCCGCTCCCTTGTCTGTAGGTGGAATAGAGGCCGGGGTCTGCCATATGTTAGTGGCTGACTCCATAATGGCTTCGTCCAGCGGAATAGCAATTTTAGATGAAGCCGGGGGTCTCAAATTTTTCAGGAGTTTATGATGCTTCTCTTGCACCTCTGCTATTTGAATGTCCTTTGTGAAAGCTACTCTTTTGAACAGCTCCTGGAATTGTTTAAGGTCATCCGGAGGGGAAACATCCCCGGGGGCCATGGCCTCATCTGGGGAGGATGAGGAGGAACCACTGGGGTACACCTCCCTCAAATCCTCTGGCTCCCGAGTTCAGTGATATACTTGCTCTCTGGAGGACTGTGAAGGGAAGTCTCGGGATTCTGGACCTAATTCCCCCTGAGACAACTGTGTTCCAGTCCCAGAGCGAGAGTGTACACGGGAGTATTGATGAGTAGCAGGGGAGGACCTGCCCCTGGATCTAGACCTGCAGTGTCTGTGTTCAGCATGATGAGGATGACCATAGCAACATGGGCAAGGGCCCGGTGATGGAGACCTGGACCACGATCGGGGAGGGTACCCATGATGTCTGGGAGAGCGGGACCTCCACGACGACATAGATAGTGGTGAAGCTGATTTGTGATAATACTCAAGGGGATCCATGCTCAGAAATGGTGAAGGTGGCCCAAGCCACGGCGAAATTGGTTGGAGGAATGGAGAGGGAGGCCCTAAATAAGCCTGTGGAGTTACAGCCCGTCAGTGCGGCGTGTGTATTTCGGGGGGGGGGGGGGGGGGGGGGGGAAGGGGCTAGGAGATCAGGGCAGCGCGGCCCTCCCTGGAGATGGACTGAGGTGCCGAGTTTTTGTTTTTGCCTTGCCCCTCCCCTGCGTGGTGGGCGCCGCCCCTTCCCATGCTGGGGATCTCGGCCCCGTTGTCGGTGCCGCGCTCGGCACAGTCAGCGGTGGTGCCGTGTGGGTAGCTTCCTCCGGCGCCGATAGGCTCTGTGCCGGGTGCCCCTGCGCCGTCAGTGCCGCGGGGGCCGGTGCCGCATGCATCGGCGCCGCCAATTCCAGCGCTTGCGGCGCCTTCCATGCCGCCTGTTGTGTAATCGGAGGCTCAGCCTCTGCCACGTGCACTGCTGCGCTGCCACTTTCATGAACTCGCGGCTGGGGGCTCTGCGTTCCGCTCGTCCTGCCCGCTGGGCCCGCCGGCAAGGATCGAGCCGGGGAGAGTTTCCTCCTCTTCTGCACTGAGGGGGTCAAAGAGGCTGCCTTCCTTTTATGCAACCCAGAGGGCCCTTCTGCGTGAGGCTTCTCCGGCAGTTCCAGCTGGAGAGCCTTGTCAAACAAGAGCATTTTGAGACTCATCTCTCTGTCTTTCCTGGCCCTAGCTGTAAGCTTAGCGCAGTGGGAACACTTCTGGGTAACGTGTCTCTCCCAGGCAGCAAATGCATTCACTATGCCCATCAGAGGCCGGCATAGCCTCGTGGCATGACTCACACTTCTTAAACCCCGAGGAGGCCATCGCGGTGAGTCTTTACTGTTAATAGGGTACTTAGCCACTAATCAGTGCTTTCTAACCCAAAATAACATTCACCGGCCTGTGGGGCAGCGGACGGCTTCACTAGCCTTCTTGTCCACCCCTCTCTCCTTTGTTCCTCTTCCTTCTGCTGTCTAATATTCTCTTTCTCTTCTTTTTTTTTTTGTTTTTGATAGTGACAAAAACAAACAAACTACATGTAAAAACAAGTATCTTATCTGTCTCTGGCTTTAGCTGGAGCAGATTCCATCTGCGGCCGATGGCGGTTGAGAAGGAACTGGCAGGGACCGGATCGCGCACATGGCCGGGGGCACGCAAGGGAGCGGCATGCGTCGGCGCATGCGCGATCCAATAGAAACTGCTAGAAGAATTCCGATCTGCGGCGCTGGGCGAGCCCGACACCTATTGTGGAGCACCCACGGGGACCACTCGAAGAAGAACAGGATTTCTTTCATCCATTCTACCATCAGTACTATTAAAGATCCCAAACAGGCACAGGCAGATGTGAATATGGAGACAGCTTTTCCAATCCCTTCAGGAAACACATCACCATGGGGTTCAGGAACACTGAATGTCCCAGGTCCCCCCACCCAGTGGAATGCAGAGATAACTATGAGGTGTACTTCAATGGATGATCCTGCCAATCCTGGCAGCAAGTAGTGTAGGAGCAGAAGTGCATGCTGCTGCTCACACCAGCACAAGAACCATTTCTACTTAAATAGATGAATGGTTTTCTGCTGTCAGTCAGTGTGTCCCTCACTGATTATGAGTACTGAAGTTTCACTGGGTTTAACCATGAAGTTTCCAAGCAGTAAGATGGAGAGACTGGAGGTCTGGGCGCAGAAGGTGACCATGCTTGTGTGATCAAGTCAGGATAGAGCTGAAATGCCTTCAGGGTGTCCACTGACAGCTCCAGTAGCATGGTGTACCAATGTTGTCATTGCCACGCTGAGGCCAAGAGAATTGCCTTTGCTTTGTCTCTGCAGTTCTTGAGTATCACCTTGTGGATGAACGGGATTGGCGAGGAGGCATATGAGCCAATTCCCCCCATGGCAACATGAACCTAATGTGAACATGGTGCCTAGGCTGCGCTTCTAGAAGGAGCAGACTGCTGGACACTTGCTGTTGCTCCTGGTGGCAAACAGATCACCTTTGGAGATGGAATGTAGAACGTCTAAACAGATGTACCACTCAGGTTGCAAAATGTTATGCGGAGATGGTCTGCCAGCTCATTCCTCGCACCTGGGAGATGGCTTGCTCCACTCACCTGGAGGCATCCTCTATAAAAGTCCCATAGCAAGAGGGGATCTCAACAAAGTGGGGGAGGAACAGGCACTGTCCTGTTTGTTTATCTAAAACATGGCAGGGGTACTATCGGTTATCACAGTTATGCTGCGTCCCTGCATTATAGCCTGTAAGGTCAGGAAGACCTATCATACTGCTCTCATTGGTGTGAAGTGAGACCTTGGTTTGTGACCACTGGCCTTGCATCTGAAGATCTCCTATGTGGGTCCTCTAAACCCAGATCTGATGCGTCCATTACTAACGTCAGAGAGGGCTGGGGTGTGCTGAAGGGGACTCCTTCACACACTGTGTGAGGGTCCAGCAATGAGCACAGAGACTCTGGGACTTGCCCCAGTACTGTTACTGCCAAGTCCAAACTCTCCGCCCACCCCCCAGGTGACAAGTAGAGGTGAACCAAGACTGGAGTGCCCTGAACCTCAGCCTTGCATGCCTGACCACATAGCTGCAGGCTGCTATATGCCAGAGGAGATGCAGGCATCCCTTTACAGTTGTAGCAGGGTGTCACCTGAGTGTCTGGAGGATGTGTGTCATAGCTAGGAATCTGGATCTGGGCAGAATTGCTCCTGTCTGTACCGAGCCTAGCACCACCCCAATGATTTTTATACTTTGGATTGGTGACAATGTTAGCTCGTCCACACTGAGAACAAATCTCAGCCTCTGGCAGGTGGCTCTGACTATCTGACTTGGGATCCTGCCTGGTCCCTAGAATTCCCCTGCAGCAGCCAGCCACTGAGGTCTGGGTACCTCCACATCTATCTTTTGCATAGAAAGGCTGCTACCACCAACATACACCTAGTATATACATGGGTGTGAGACCTCATGAGAGCATAATGAACGGATAACGTTTCTGTTGATCACAAATCTCAGGAAATGCCTACCACCTGGCCACACAGCTGTATGGAAATATGTATACTCTATATCACGGGGGGCTTATCAGTCTCCTGGATCCAGGATTGAGTTTAGGGAAACCATGAGAAACTTCAACTCACTATGCACTGGTGGCAGCCTTGCAAGTCTACAATGGTCCTGAGATCCCCCTTTGTCTCAGGGATGAGGAAGTATTGGGAGGAGAATCCCTTGCCCCTTAATTCCTGTGGAATCTCCTCCAGTGGTGAGGAGTGACTGAACCTCCTGCATTAGGAGCTGCTTGTGAGAAGGGTCCCTGAAGAAGGAAGGAACAGAACTGGAGAGAATATCCCACTTCCACTGTATGATGCGCCCAGCAGTCAGATGTTATTTGCAACTAAGCATGGTAGAAATGGGAGAGATGATTTAGGAAGCACAGGGAAAGATCTGGTAAGATGGCTGTTATGCCATCCTGCTGTGCACCTTCCTGATCTTTGCTTGGCACCTGATGATGACCTGGTCAGACCTTGTCACTACTTAGCAAGTCTAAACATCTGAGGATCCTATGGGTATGTCTACACTGCAATGTAAGCACACAATTCGAACTCAGGCTCAAGCCTAACCACTTTTGCATTTACACATAAATTGCGCCACTTCAGTGAGCATATGCGCCTGAGTCAAGATGGGATACAGAGTTCAAGTCCTATTGTTCTGCAGCATAGACGCAACTCCACTAGATTTGTGCTCTGAGGGGTCACCAAAAGTATCCCACAATCTCCCAGGTTAACTTTTCTTATCTTCTGGATTCAAGTTTAATGGACAATCAAGTTCTCTGACATTGCACCATGAATAAAGGGCTAGAGCAGCCACATTTTGGGAGGGTGTTAGGGTGTCTGGGATATGGGTGGCATGATTCAAACCTGCCTAATGCTAAACCCCAGAGTTCCATAATTCCTGATCTGTGTTTACAAATAAGAGTAGATGCTCAAGTTCTAGGTAAACAACCTGTGGTCTGTTAACTCAAGTTATTCTAACCCTGGGCTTAAAGCTCAAAGCCCTGACTCCAGCCCAAGTGCAAATGGCTACACTGCAATTTTATAGCTCTATACCCTAACCTCCATGAGCCCAAGTCAGCTGATGGGGGCCAGCCAGAGGTTCTTTACTGTGGTATAGACACACTCTAAGTGGCTTAAGCTATGTCTATGCTAGGGAAAGTAAGTCGACTGCAGATACACAATACTAGCTACAGCAATTGCACAGCTAAAATTGACACATCTGCAACCAACTTACATGGCCATCCTCAGCAAAGAAGGTCGATGGGAGAGTTTTGCTAGTTAATCTCCCTTACTCCTCACGTCTCATGAGGAGTACAGGGGCCGATGCCAACTCCTGATAGGTTAATTTCGCATGTCCCTATCAGATGTGAGAAACTGAAACTTGGCAGATCAAACCTAAGCTAGTTGATCTTCCGTGGTAGTGTAGATATAGCCTTCGAGAAACAGTCACTATCTTGAGACCATCCTAATACCATTCATAAAGCACTTTTCATCCCACAGAATCCCAATACTATTTTACCTCGCTAATAATGATATCTCTACATCTGCTCCTGGAGAACAATATGGCAGCTGCTTAGCAGGGCACAGTAATACCAAACAACCACTTAAGACAGAAAGTGCAGCATTACATGTACACATCTGAAACCGCAGCAGGAATTTATACAGTTAGAACGTAATTACCACATCTGGGGGTTGGCCAGCTCTCCAATGATAACACGCATCTCATTCTTAAAGCAATATCACAAGATCTTTAGTGACTACCAACAGCAAGCACTGGACCTTGGGTTTACATCTTGTCTGACAGATCAATCGGTTCATAAACAAATTTGAACCCACATCTGCTAGCAGGAAAAACTAGAGACCAATTTCTTCTCTGACACGGTTGTTTCTTCTAATTTAAGTGAAAGAGAAGTAGGCCGCCTATACAAAGACATACTGTGTCACAGTATTTCCTCTCACTTACAATAGACAGAAAATATATTAACTTCATAATACGTAAAATAGTTTATTTTACATTATATTTTCAATAAAACCTATTGCCTAGAACTACACCTATTTTTACAAACTTTAAGAATAAAAAAGTACACATTAATGTAATCTGTTAAGAGCTCTTATTATGCTTTCACAGGTGTTTGTTGTGATTGGAGTGCTACATATTTGCATAACTTTTGGATTACCTAGATACTGAGAGAGAAGAAAGCACAAAGAGAAGCCTGTGATTTATCAAGTGGATTTTAAGGAAGGAAGAGTAATTTTCCTACACAAGCCATCTGTACAGTTTACCATGTAAATAATTCTCCTGTTCAAGACTACAGATTCATATTTTATTTGTGGGTTTAACATGTACAGCACATTCCCATTTCAATTCTGTTCCACTACCAGCAGCTTCAATAAGAATGAGCCATCAATTAACACAACAGCTACACTAACAGGCAGAAGAATGAAAACACATTTATACTTAGCAAATGATCTTTTTTCTCCTTTAATTGTTAACTAGCATTAACAAAGAATATTAACAGATCAAAGGTCCTGGCTATAAATGGAACTCAAGTCATAACTAAACGCTAAAAAATTAAGGTTGGAAAACTATATAAAAATGGTGACTTCTTAATAAACCTCTTGAGGATTTATTTATTTCTATGGGTTCCATCATCAAAGTGTCTGGGAGCACAAAGAAAATAGAGCTGGTCCCTACGTATATTCAGAGTCTTATCTTCTGACCTTACCAAAGAAATATGATTGCATTGCTCTTGTTGTTCCTGCTAGCCCTGCAGAACCAAAAGCAGCTAAAAGACAGTGCTAGATTCTATTTCTTCTGGTTCATAATCAACAAAATTATTTACTAAGTTCCAAACACAGGGTTGCGAGATGATGACTGAGTAGGAAAGAATCAAGATGGACTTTCAGCTCTCTGACTGGGTTTGTATAATACCTGAAGTGAGGGAAACCCTCTTCTTATCAAAGTTCACATAAAGTAATGGACATGATGATGTCTCTTTGATACAGAAACACTTTGGACAGTAAAACCCTAACTTAAAACACGGAGCTGTGAATTGACAAGAGATATGTCTCTCTTATGCAAAGTGAGTATTTGATTCAGTGCCTTAAAATTCCATTTTATTGGTCTTCACCCCCTCTAATTAGGTTCTCATAAACATTAGATATCCTTTCGACAACTTATATCGGCACAGTTTGGTAGCCTAGAGCAGTGCAGTTTCACTACTGCCAGGCACATGTTCCTAAACTATGCAGAAGATGTAAACCAATCCAAGAGAGGATGAAGCCTCAGAAGAAAAGTTTCCATGGAATTCTAATACCTGATTTATTAAATAATGCACAAATAAAATGGTGAGGTAATAGACCTATCTCTACCATTTCTCTCTGACAAGGAAATTGAATGATGCGCCAGCCTACTTACTGTAAGTTGCCTGTTACTGACATTTATTTTTCATAAGAGATACTCATTAAAAATCACAGCTATTTCAGTATGCAAGCAATGAATTGCTAAATAATTAGGTAGCATAGTTTTATTTTAATAATCTAGGGCACTTGTTCCTAACCTTTTTAGTAACACAGCACACTTCAATACGACAGACAATTCCACAGCACACCCACTTTTCTCAGCTGAATCAATTGTTCATAAACATCACATTTACCGTGGTTTCAGTCTTACCACAGAGGTTTGCAAAATAATAGTGCATACAGCAAGCTAAACAAAGATCAAATGCATTAAATGTTTCACATCTACCACAGAATACACCGTCTTCAACAGCAAGAACAGACACATTTTCAAAATTTGCTCAACACCATGCTAGGGATGTTTAGTAAGCAAGAACTGGTGAAATTTAAACCGCATATAGACCACATCCCAGCACCTACAGTCTGCCACCCTTTCTCCCTCCCCGCTTGCCACAGCAAGTGGAGGAAAGCTCCCCTACAGCCTGTTCAGGCCAGGAAGCAGCATTTTAGCTACCTCCCAGTATGAACAGGCTCCTGCAGGATCAGCATTTTCCCTCTCAGTGGCTCTACAAAGAGCCATTGTGGGAGGAAATTGACCAACCCCATGGCAGCTGGCATGGGGTCTTGGCAATTTCCTCCTCAGATGGCTCTGCAAAGAGCCATAGTGAGGGGAAACTGACAAAATTTCATAGCACATTTGGACACTTCTCACAGCCCATCAGTGTGTTGCAACACATCAGTTGAAAATCACTGATCTAGGGGATTCAGGGTCTTCAACTTCTTCAACACCATCTCAGCACCTGTGCCATAAAAATTACACAGTAACTTAGGGTTCGCATTAGAGTTTAAAAATTAATATTGATAACTGTCTGCCTTGAGGCAAAATAAAATACACAAAATGAATTCTTGAATAGAAACTTAAAAAGAATGTACTAGGGCTGTCAATTAGCCATGGCTAACTTACACGATTAACTAAAAAGATTAATTGCAATTAAAGAATGAATGATCAGTTTTAAGCAACATATTAAACAACAGAACAACAACTGAAAGGTATTAATTATTCTGGATGTTTTTCTACATTTTCAAATGTATTGATGTCATTTACACTATAGAATACAAAGTACACAGTGCTCACTTTACATTATTTTATTGCATATTTGACGGTAAATGATCAAATAATATTTTTCAATTTGGCTCACACAACTACTATAGTGCAATCTCTTTACTGTGAAAATGCAACTCTTGTTTTTGTTACTGTGAAAGTATGGGCACTTCTGTAGCCTGCATTGCAAGGTATTTATGTGCCAGATATGTAACACTTTCATACGCCCTTTATGCTTTGGCCAACATTAAATTTGTGACTGAACTCACGGGGGCAAAAAACCTGAAGTGCCTTCCAAAATGGGAGAGGAATGAAATGTGGAGCAAGCTTTCAGGAGTCTTAAAAGAGCAACATTGCAATGCTGAAAGTACAGAACCCAAGACACTGCAAAAAAAAAATCAACCTTCTGTGGTACCATTTGAGGCACACAATGAAAAGGAGCATGAGTTAGTCTGCACTGCTTTAGACTGTTATTGACCAGAACCCATCTTTAGCACAGATGCACGTCCTCTGGAATGATGGTGAAAACAATTAAGGAGACACATATCTTCAGCACATCTGACATGTACATATTTTTCGTCACTAGGTACAACAGTGATATGCAAATGGCTGCTCTCACTTTCAAGTGACACTGTAAACAAGAAACAGGCAGCATTATAAATATAAAGTGAACACTGTGCATTTTGTATTCTGTGTTGTAATTGAAATTAATACGTTTGAAAACACGAAAAACCTCCAAAAATATTTATATCAACGGTATTCTACTATGAAGACCATGGTTAATCACATTATTAATCATAATTAATCTCATTTAATAACTTGACAGTCCTAGAAGATATCTTGAGTAGTTTCTATTAATTTTTAGGATTTTCAAGATCTTGTTCCTCTCTGTGATCAGGAACAAAAACTTGGATAAAAGCAGTAAAAGACACTTTGCAAACAGAAATCAGTCACATGTAGCAGCTAAATTCATACTAAAAGAAGGAAGCTTTTAGGAACAGTTCCACATGATTAGAGCCCTTTTCTAGAATGGGTAGGGGGGAAATTCCTCCTTCCCTGAATCTTGTGACCCATACTTTCAGAAGCTGCCCCATTTTTCTAACACAGTTGTGGAAGCACCTCACTTGGTGTGGCTCTTTCCCCCAAGCCTCTTCTTTCAAATGAGCAACAGGCCATACAGGCTGCTTGTAGATGTGGAAACTGGCGGACATAGAGAGATTAGCATCCTGCAAGGATGCATATCACCTCTAAAAGGCCCCATTGTGACTACTAGCATAGGAAACAAAGGACCAGTATTGCCTGTAAGGTGAGCGCTTGGGCAGTCACCCGGGACAAATTCATGTGCTGCTCAGCTGACAGGTAGAGCATCCACAGTTGCCAACAGCTGGCAGCAAATGTTTCTGTTGGTGGTGCACCACCCCACACTCTCTGGTGAATATAAAATTTATTCTGCTCATGGATAAAACAATTAGATGGAACATTACACGGGACCCTACAGTTTGGTGTATATTAAGAACTTATGTCAGAAAAATCACATCCCTGAGTAGCAGTCATACTCAGTTAACCCTTATAGACTGCACTGTTGACAAGAAGGTTTCTCCCATCGACATGGCTACCACCTCTCCTGTCAGTATAGAAATCTCTTCACTAAACACTAAATCAGTGCAGTGCAGTAAGTGTAAATAAGGCCTCACATTGTTTCTTTTTATGCTGTTTTGATACTACTGGGAGCTAACTATTAGCTTAATGAAAAAATGTAAGTATAAAATAGATGTCTGCTACCTACGGCAAGGAAACCTTAAAAATGTTCTCCCCGATTGGTCCCCAGGAAGCTGTTGATGTCACTACCTAATGTTGAAAAACACTAAAATTCTAGGATCCTCCAGCGAATATCTCTTTTGACAGAAACTCAATGTAATTGAATAGAATTTGCCTCTGCAAAAGAAAATTTCTTGCAGGGTAGATGGGATTTTAATGGTGCAAGAAAAGCTATGTAAATCAGTCTTCCAAGTGCTGAATCTGACTTCTCGCTTGTACATGATCAGAACTTTTTAAATATCATCACCTACATAGCAGGATTCGGGTAAGGAGGCGTTAATTAATAGGACTAATATTAAGCAAGAATTCCTCAATTATTTCATTATAATTGATATGTTAGATGAAGTACAACAGTAAATAACACAAATTAATTTAATATGTATTAGCAATAACATTGCTCCAATGAAAACATTAAACTACTATTGTGGATAATAGCTTACTACTACTGCACAAGATCGTTTTGGTGGTCTGCAAAACTGAGTAATGAAGGTGAGTAAACTCTTATTAATTAGCAATAATGAGAAATTTATTTTCAAACATAAGTTACATATTACACTGAATCATCCCTTGATCATGATGATCTCATGAGAACAGAATTTCAGGGACTTCCCACTTCCAACTGCAGAAAAAAAAATAATGAATCATAGAATCATAGGGATCAACCCCCACTAAGTCATCCCAGCCAGGACCTTGTCAAGCCGGGACTTAAAAACCTTGAGGGATGAAGAATCCACCACCTCTCTAGACAATGCATTCCAATGTTTCACCACCGTCCTGGTGAAGTAGTTTTTCCTAATATCCAACCTATACTTCTCCCTCTTCAACTTCAGACCATTTCTCCTTGTTCTGCCATCTGACACCACTGAGAACAGTTGATCACCCTCTTCTTTAGAGTTCCCCTTCAGGAAGTTGAATGCTGCTACTAAATCTCCCCTAAGTCTTTTCTTCTGTAAACTAAACAAGCCCAAATCCCTCAGCCTATCCTCATAGGTCTTCCGCTTCAGCCCCTTAGAAATTTTTGTTGCTCTCTGCTGAACCTGCTCCAACACATCCACATCCTTTTTATAATGGGGGGCCCAAAATTGGGTGGTGGTGGTCAGGGACTCCTTCCTAAGAGGGACCAGAGTCATCTATCTGTCACCCAGGCCTAGAATCTCAGCAAGTTTGTTGCTTGCCAGGAGATAGAATCCAGGGTATTACAGTCTCTGTCAAATAATGAAAGAACATGTTTTCAGCACTTCACTTCTGATCTTATATGGAATGACAGGATGAGGGATTTCAAAATGTGAAATGAGGGGAGAAGGGGAAAACAGAAATGTTAACAACACTCAGAACATTTGATGCGAGTTCAGTGCAAGTTAGGTGATGAGCTAGAACATTCTTATTTTACCTTAAGTTGTCCAAACCAAGACTATCTAGGTATCTTTTCCTTCAACGCTACCAAAGCTGTTTATGAATTGAGAAACCATGGAATCAATCCCCTGAGATCAAAGGATGGTACCCAACTCTTGAAAGACAATGAAGCCATTGCTTCTTGCTGGAGGGAGCACTATAATGAGCTCTTGAAGCACTCCTCCACCATGGTCCTAGAATCCCTTGACCAAATCCCTCAGCAACAATGCCTGACAAAATCTTCAGAGATGAAGGGCCAGAGCACCACAAACAACTCCACCTCCTGATTCTCAAGATCTGGGATAGGGAGCAGATACAGTGAGATTTCAGAAGCACACTGATCATCAGTCTCCTCAAGAAGGGTGGTAAGTCGGACTGTGGGAATTATCCTGGCATCTCCCTCTTGATGACGGCAGGGAAAATCTTAGATTGAATCAACTCCTGCCACTCTAAGAAGAAATTCTCTCAGAATCTCAGTGTGACTTCCAGCCAATCTGAGGAAGAGCAGACATGATCTCTTCATCCTCTTTACAGCATCCCTTCAGGAAGTTGAAGGCTGCTATTAAATCACCCCTTAATCTTCTCTTTTGTAAACTAAAAGGGCCCAAATCCCTCAGCCTCTCCTCATAAGTCATGGGGTCCAGCCCCTTAATCATTTTTGTTGCCATCTGCTGAACTCGCACATCCACATCCTTTTTATATAGGGGCGGGGGCCCAAAACTGGACACAATATTCCAGATGCAGCCTCACCAATGCCAAATAGAGGGGAATAACCACTTCTCTAGGTCTGCTTGCAGTGCTCTTCCAAATGCATCCTAATATGCCATTAGCCTTCTCAGCTACAAGGGCACACTGTTTACTCATACCTAGCCTTTCATCCACCATAACTCCTAGGTCCCTTTCTGTTGTACTGCTGCTTAGCCAGTCGGTCCCCAGCCTACAACAATCCTTGGGATTCTTCCATCCCAAGTGCAGGACTCTACACTTCTCTCTGTTGAACTACATCAAATTTCTTGTGGCCCAGTCCTATTTATGCAGGTCACTCTGGATTCCATCCCTACCCTCCAACGAATCTACCTCTCCTCCTAGCTTAGTGTCATGGGCAAACTTGCTGAGGGTGCAATCCAGTCCCTCATCCAGGTCATTAATAAAGATGTTGAATAACACCAGCCCCAGAACCGAGCCTTGGGGCACTCAGTTTGAAACCAACCACCATCCAGATAATGAGCCATTGACCACTGCCCGATGGGCCTGACTGTCAAGCCAGCTCTCTCTCCATCTTATAGTCCACAGATCTAATCCATACTTCCTCAACTTACGGGCAAGCATGTTGTGGGAGAATGTATCAAAAGCTTTGCTGTAGTCAAGGTATATCACATCCACTAACTTTCTCATGTCCACAGAGCCTGTTACCTCATCACAGAAGCTAATCAGTTTGGTCAGGTACAATTTCCCTTGGTGAATCCACGCTGACTATTCTTGATCACTTTCCCCTCTTCCAAGTGCTCCAAAATGGATTCCTCGAGGATCCCCTCCATTATTTTCCCAGAGATTGAAACATCAAAAAGACCAAAGTGCTTCACCAACCCTTGCTGACAGGACAAATCTCATTTACCTTCTATTTAAGTTAATGGAGAACTTCTGTATCAGAGAGGTAGCCGTGTTAGTCTGTAGCTTCGAGAACAACAAAAAGTCTTGTGGCACCTTACAGAATAACAGATATTTTGGAGCATAAGCTTTCACGGGCAAAGACCCGCTTCATCAGATACATAAGTGGGGGGGTGGTTTCAGAGGGGTATTTAAAGAGTGGGGTCCCAGTAAAGGGAGAGGGCCAGAGCTGACAAGGTCTATTCAGCAAGGTGGAAATGGCCCAGTATCAACAGTACTTATCAAAAGACGAAAAAACAAATCAGATCAGACAGGGCTCACATCCCCCTTATGCTCCAAAATATCTGTTAGTCTATAAGGTGCCACAAGACTTTTTATTGTTCTTGGAGAACTTCTGGAAAATGCAGAGCACTTCCCATACCTTGGAAGTCATCTTTCTGCTAAAGTTGACATTGATGCATAAATCCAGCATTGCCTGAGCCATACAAGCTCTGTTTTCACCCACATAAGACAAAGGGTCTCCAAGAACCAGGATATCTACCTAAAGACAAAGCTCCTTGTATACCATGCACTTGTGGTTCCAATGTTACTGTATGCATGTGAAACCTCGACAACATACAAACACTGTTTGAAGGCACTTGAACAATATCATTAATGCTGCCTCAGGACAATCCTGAATATCTCTTGGGAGGATAGGTGCACGAACACTAGAGTCCTGGAAGAGTCGAACATGACCAGCACTGAAGCCATTACCATTTTTCAACATTTTTGTTGGACTGGGCACGTGGTTTGGACATCTGATCAGTGCCTCCCAATACAGATTTTGCTTTCTGAGTTGGAGGAAAGACAGAGGAGCATCAGGGCCAGTGGATTTGATATATAGACATGCTGAAGATACACACGAAGAAGTTCAGCATCAGTGTCAACACTTGGGAGAACCCTGCCCAAGTCCACACCCAGTGGAGAGCAGTAATCGGTGAGGGGGTGACAAGATGAGAGGGCCCACTGCAGTGCAGACAAGGAGAAGTGGAGAAGAAAAGAGCAGCAAAAACTACCCCATGCCCCTCCAACAGCTACTAACACCTGCCCCATCTGTGATAAGATCTGCAGCTCTAGAATTGGCTGATCAGCCATCAATGGACTCACAAATGGGAGGGTGATATGAAGATGCCCCATACATTATCAAGTGACCGCCAAGAAGGAATACAGGTATCTCCCAACCTTTACAATAACAGGGCATATGTCAATAAGACAGACAATTCCACAGTATACCCACTTTTTTCAGCTACATTGATTGCTCAGAAACATTGCACCTACCCACCAGCTCATTGGAGATGACATGCAACATTTATACTACATCTCATTCCAACAAGCTCCCATCCTCCCTCCTTCCCACCTTGCTACAGCAGGGAGCAGGCAGCCTCATGTCTTGAGCCCCAACTGGAGTGGGGTTGACAATTTCCTCCTGCAATGGCATTGCAAAGAACCACAACAAGGGGAATTTGATGAAATTTCATGGCATGTTGGACAATTCTCATGGCACGCCACTGTGCTATGGTACACCGATTGAAAACTGCAATTCTAAACACCTATATGGTCCTCTCAATCACAATATTAACTGAGCACATCTGACATTCAAAGATTTATCATTTTAACACCCCTGCAGTTGGGAACTGAGGTTTAGAAAAATTAAGTGACTTGCACATGGTCCTACCAGGGCATCTGTGGCAAAGATAAAAATAGAAAAAATCCCAGACATGGGTCAGAGCTTGAACTCCATTAAAGCCCACCTCAGTTTGTGACAACGTAGGTCTTCATTTACACAGGCCACAGCTGGAAGAACATGTTGGGATTAATTGGGACCCTGAAATGAAGCCAGGAAAGAGATTCCAAAATTAGTTAAAGAGAATCAAGAAAACACAAGGATAATAAGCATTCAGATATGTATTTTTGAAGAGAGAGTGAGGGTGAAAAAGTACAGATGGTGGGAACAGCTGAGAAACAACCTGTGCCTGACAGTTTACAGGGGAAAAGAAGAGTTAGTAGGTAGTACGATGAGTCTGGGAATTCAGGATAGCAGCAGAGTTGTAGACAGGATCTGGAACAGGAATGTAGGAAGCCAGCTGGAGAAGTTTGGTATAAGGTCTAGAGGTTCAAGAAAGCATCAGCAAATCACTTTAGGTATCTCAGTCCAATTCCACTCTTCCAGAAGATGAACCAGAATGATATATTTTTGCTGTCAAGACAATGAAAATTCTGCATAGCTCCTCCAGTTCTGTGCTTATATGAGGCTACGTCTACACTAGAGCATAAAGTCTATTTTAAGGCACTTAACTCAATTTTACAATGTGATTGTCTTCACTGCAAATATCATTAGGTCAGTTTTAAGGGGCACTAATGCTGACTTTCTCACCTGGCCCCTCTGATGTGGCATAACGCCAAGTTCAAATTTACCACGTTGAATTAATGCTAGTTTGGAAACAGTGTTACTTGAAATACATTTTATCAGCCTCCAGAGGTATCTCACAATGCCCCAAATGTACCCGTTCTGGCTGCTTCACCTCCACTGCTCTCCAGGTGTGCAGGAAGTAGGAAACAGGAAGCCTGACAATTTGAATTCATTTTCTTTCTGGCCAGTATGGCGATCACATCTAGCCATGATTTCTCAGGGTTGCAAAAGAGCCCCAGCATGGAGCCATCAGGAGAACCAGGGTCTGATGTCTTTGTGGGTGGATTGGTTGAGTAAATACCAGGGTGCACAGCAGTGCCAGGTGAAAATCAAGCTCCCACACACACCCGTATGACTGCTGGGCTGCGCAGACAAGGCCTGAAGACAGCAGCATGCCATGTCCGGCGATGACATCACATGCCCACAACCACTTATGGAGCATCTTCTCATACGTTACTGTCAAAAAAACCCAGAATGCCATGGGGCTGAAGGAACCATGGGGTAGGTGCCAACAACGTGCTGTTGCAACAGACGAACTTTGGTAATTTAGTGAGGATGCACTAAGTTGACTTTGTGGGCAGGTGCAGACAGTCGACTTCAACTTTATAAAATCTAGTGTTACAAGTCAGCTTCAACAAATCCAACTTCATTTCATAGTGTAGATGCAGCGTTACTGTACTCTGAAAGTTAAAGGTCAGTATACCTCCTAAGCAGGGCCTCAAAGTTAATATGCTATTAAGATGAATGGAGAAAGTTCACTGATTTCTTGATATTATTACTACTGTATTCAATCAAAGTGTAGAACCAGCAAACCTATGCTGCACAGGCATGCACTGCCACAGCTACCTTTGAAAAAACCAAGTGCGTGAAATGTTGGTTTTTATAAAAGCAAAATGGGATTCTAGATAACACCAAAACTGCGCAAAAAGCAGAATTCTACAGCTCTGTGTTTCTGAGAACACAGAGGTTCACTCTTCCCATTTAAAAGTCGTTCTGTAACTGGGACTCTCGTCAGTGCCAGCATGTCTCCTGATGCTGCCAAGCTATAAGGCTGGCTTGTTTCAGATCTTTTTTATGTTCTCTAATGTTCAACCAACAGCAGGAGAAAAAGAATTTCAATTTGCCAAACCTGGAGCCAAACAGCACTTCTCCTCCTATCTCATTCACAGCCTCAGTTGTTCCACTGCCCAATATTATTAAGACTGCCAGGTTGGGGTAAAAAGCTAGTTAATAATATACAGTAGATTGTTTATGGACTATGCTCCATTTTCCCCTCACTGCATATGTTCACTCCATACGTATAGAGAGTAGAAGATATTGAATTAAAAAGAAAAAAACTGAAGTAGTTCTGTAAACAGCTATATTACTGGCCCAAAGTTCACAGAAGACAGAAACTGACAGGGTACCTGATTTGAAATCAAGTTGTTGCACTGCTACAGCAACTATACCCTAGTGGAACTGCAATGAAAAATTAGCTGTTCCACATAACAAATTGCCGTGGTGTGAGTGCACATTGAAGTGTCACTACTTGCTGTAGCTGAGCACAAGGCAGAGAAAATAATAAAAAGATTCCCAGTCTATAAGCCTCCTAATCTTTTCCTTTTACTTCCTCCAGATTCATATTTTAAAATAATGTAGACTGTTTTTCTCCTCAGCTTTCCTTTTTGTTTCTTTCATTATTATTTTGAAGAATAACTCAATAGGTGTTAATTACCACTCAGCAAGCTCCCTGTGTCAGCCTGGACGCACATCACCCATCTACACTGGGAGGTGCCTTAGGCCCACTTCCACACTACTGAGGAAGACTGACCCCCTGGAAAGTGCCATTTCACGCATGTGCAAAACAAAACCACGGAAGATTAATCCCGATTGGGCCAATGTTGACCCCAGATTTCCTCATGAGAGGCGAGGATTAAGGTAGGTCGACAGAAGAAATGCTCCTGTCGACCTACTTCCGTGAGGATAGCCCAAGCAGTCAACCCGCTGATGAGCTGATTTTGCATATGAGCAGTCGACTACTATGTCTAGTAGCAGAGACAACAACTAGCTACTTTTGCAAAGTCAGTAAATGCAAATCCTTTAGCGTCTCCTTTATAATCAAGTACCAATAAATTAAAACTATTTATTTTATATCATTTGTATTACATGTTCTGTTAACTTCACTTTTTGTCTGATCTGCTCTGAGCTTTTTTTAATCTGTATATATCTTTAAAAAGATTGAAGGGCCAAACTAGAGCACACTCTTAGAGATGAGTTCTTACCTGTGTATTGAACTGACAAGAGAATTCTCTCCTGTATCTTGGAAGAAAAACCCCTGCACAGTCCTTTTAAAATTGAATGGCCTTTTTTTCCCCCAAGAAACATTGCGCTGAACATTCAAGTTCAGTTTGTTATCCTCCATTACCCACAAACCTTCACAAATATTTCCTACATAAGATTTATCACTATAACAGTAAATAATCATCCTTAATTAAGTTCATTTTGCACTTTTTCACATTAAACCCTCATGACATTAGCTGTGCTCATAATCAGTATTTTTATCATGAATTTTAACTGTTTATACCTTAATATTTATACTGAAATATTTTACCATACAAAAAAGCTTGTAAACTTTTTAGTCTTGGTGCCAATTATGTAACAGCAAATATATTGCCCTACTATATAAAATCACATGCTATACATTGTATATCATATACTTGGTGAAAACAGATATGTGTAGTTGCCTTCCTAAAACAACATTTCCAGCCAGTTTCTTCTACATAAAAAGGATAGTGGTCACTTGTATAAATGAGTATTATGATCTACCTCAAAACTTTGTTTTAGACCATTTTAAAAAAAAAAGTAAAAACTGATAGAGGATTTATGCAAGCCTATCTTAAATGTTACTGTTTTTTTCTGTTAAATATGTATACAAAATTACCTTATAAGCCATAATAAATCCTGAATTCTCCTCTTATGTCTGATTATAATTTGCAATTCACAATATCATAAAAAGTCTAGGCTTTTGTTTACTTTTGCTGATTCCACTTATAAATATACATGTTTTGCAATATACCAGACTTTTTTATATCATGCCATATGGTTCCTTTTCATGTGGAAATTCATGCTGCAAAAAGGTTCTTGTGTCACCATATGTTTGCATTCAATTTTCTCTTTCATCACCAAAATTTAAAATTGGAAAGCATCTGACCAGGTCAATAAGACAATTACAGAACAAAGGGAATGCTTTTTACACAGGAAAATACTTAGGACACCAGTACCAATTCTGAGGGGCTAGACTGCAAGGTGGTCTTTTCACGTGCACCATGCTCACACCAAAGTCCAATCACTCATAGCTTACAGACATGTACAATTGAGAGCTCTGGTAGTCCACACATTTGCCAAATAGAGTAAGGCACAGCTGCTGCTGAAGACACTCCAATGTAGACTTTGACCAGTGCTCACACTTCACTACCAACACCACAGCTACTCTCTATCCTCTCTAGACAAAGCCACAGAGCTGGCATTCTGGGCACTCAATGAGGAAACACTGGGACAAACATGAAGGGTCAGGAGTGTGTAAAAAGGTTTAGGCTCAGGGGAAGTAAGAGGTACAAGGAAGAACCATCAAGGACACATGTCAATAGAAGAGCAGAAATGATCTGAACCAGGAAAGGAAAAATTAAACAGTCTTCAAATGTTAGCACTGCATTTACAGGTGGAAGGATACAGACAAGAGGACAGTATTCCTGGTGAAAAGTCAACTCACAGTGAGATGGGACTAGGGTAAAGGAAGAGAGAGCTTCTTCACCCTTCTCCCCGAACAGCACAACATGGCTAACATCTCTTGTAAATCACTGTGGATAAAAACCCATTTAAATTAAGATTTTACATTCATAGTGAAAAATACAATAAGCTCCAACCACAAATGGTCAAGATCTTTGGTTTACAGCGCCTCATCCAAAACAGAGCACACCCACAGAGCAGCTTTTCTTGTATTAGTGACACAGAGGTAAGACTGTAAGATCCAGAAAAATGTTACAATCTCACATTTCAGGGCTTTACCTTATTAGAGACAGGTATTAGAAAGAACAAATTTGGATAGGTCTAGACAAATATACAGTGGAGATAACACATCAAGACACCAACATACAGGATGGGGTTGAGTTTCACTATCTAACTGCCTCTGCCTGGAACAATCATCATACACTTCTGGAGAACAGAGTCAAATTCTAATAGCTATAAACAGAAACAAAGCAGAATGTAAGAATTCCAATCTTGGTCATAGTAGTTTCCGGACTCAGTAGAGCATCTCCCCACAGCTACAGTATGTGGAAATAGAAAAAATTAAGAATGTCAACTAATCACAAGAGCAACGAAGGGTCCTGTGGCACCTTATAGACTAACAGAAAAGTTTAGAGCATGAGCTTTCATGAGTTAACTCACTTCTTCAGATGCTGGAGCATCAGATGACCAGCATCTGAAGAAGTGAGTTAACTCACGAAAGCTCATGCTCTAAACTTTTCTGTTAGTCTATAAGGTGCCACAGGACCCTTCGTTGCTCTACAGATCCAGACTAACACGGCTACCCCTCTGAAACTAATCACAACTAACTCATATTAACTCAAAAATTAATCACAGTTAATCATAGGTTTAATTGCAGTGGAAAACAACAAAATAATAACTGAAATGTACTAGATTTTTTGGATGTTTTATACATTTTCAATTGCAACACACCATACAAAATGTACAGTATTCACTTTATTTTTTATTACAAATAGTTGAAGTCTAAAAGAGATAAAAAATTTACTTCATACAAGTAAAGCAGGGTGATCTCTATATTGTGAAAGGACGACGTATAAATGTTAATTGTTAGATAACTGAACTAAAAAACAAAACTAAGATGAATTTTGAAGCTTACAAGTTCCCTCACTCCTGCCTCTTGTTCAGCCAACCATTAAGACAAATAACTTTGTTTACATTTATGAGAGACAATGATCATAGAATCCTAGTGCTGGAAGGGACCTCAGTATGTCATCTAGTCCAACCCCCTGCCTAAAGCAGGATCAACCCTAACTAAATCACCCCAATCAGGACTTTGTGAAGCTGGGGCTTAAAAACCTCTATAGATGGAGATTCCACCACCTCTCTAGGTAATACACTCCAGTGCTTCACCACCCTGCTGGTGAAACAGTTTTTCCTACTATCCAAACAACTCCTCTCCTTCTGTAACTTCAGCCCATTGCTCCTTATACACACACACACCTCATAGAACTGGAAGGGACCTTGGGAGGTCATTGAATCCCATCACCTGCCTTCTTGGCAGGACCAAGCACCATCCCTGACAGATGGCCTCCTCAAGGACTGAGCTCACAACCCTGGGTTTACCAGACCAATGCTCAAACCACTGACCTATCCTCCCCCTCCCAACCTTCTTCTTCTGCCATCCATCACTACTGACAACAGCCTCTCTCCATCCTCTTTAAAGCCCCCCTTCAGGGCCCATCCATCTAGCCAGCTTTCTGTCCATCTTACAGTCCATGTATCCAATCCATACTTTTTTAACTTATGGGGAAGAATGTTGTCGGAGACTGTATCAAAAGCTTTGATAAAGTTAAGGTGTATCACATCCATTGACTTCTCCACATCTCCAGAGCCAGTTACCTCATCATAGAAGCTAATCAGAGTGGTCAGCCATGACTTGCCCCTGGTGAATGCATGTTGACTACTCTTGATCACTTTCCCCTCTTCTGAGTGCTTGAAAATGGATTCCTTGAGGGTACCCTCCATGATTTTCCCAGGGACTAAGATAAGGCTGACTGGTCTATAGTTCCCTGGATTGTCCTTCTTTCCTTTTTTAAAGATGGACACTACATTTGCCTTTTTCCATTCATCCAGGACCTCTCCCAATCTCCATGAGTTTTCAAAGATAAAAATCAAAGGCTGTGCAATGACATCTGCCAATTCCTTCAGTACCCTTCGATGCATTAAATCTGGACCTAGGGATTTAGATTCGTGTAGCTTTTCTAAATAGCTCTTAACCTGTTCTTTGCCCACCTCCTTCCCATGCTGCGTTGACTAGTGCTGTAGTCTGGGAGCTGACCTTGTCCGTAAAAAGACTTCAGTCTTTTGCTTATCATCTGTCACCAGGCTACCTTCCTCATCCAGTAACAGCCCCACACCCTCCCATTGTTAAAAAACAACAAGAAGTCCTATGGCACCTTGTAGACTAACAGATATTTTGGAGCATAACAAAAAAGCAGTCCAGTAGCACTTTAAAGACTAACAAAATAATTTATTAGGTGATGAGCTTTTGTGGGACAGACCCACTTCTGCAGACCGTAGCCATACCAGAATAGACTCAATATTTAAGGCACAGAGAACCAAAAACAGTTAAAGGTTGACAAATCAGAAAAAAATTGTGATCAATGTGGGCAAATCAGAAGAGCAGAGGGGTGGGTCTTTGCCCACAAAATCTTATGCTCCAAAATATTTTAGTCTATAAGGAGCCACAGGACTTCTTGTTGTTTTTGAAGATACAGACTAACTCAGCTACCCCTCTGATGCCTCTTATTGTTAACATGCCTGTCACAAAATCTCCTTGTTGCCCTTCACATTCCTTGCTAGCTGCAGTTCCAATTGTGCTTTCTCCACCCATGTATTTATATTCCTCCATAGTCATTTGTCCAAGTTTCCACTTCTTATACGCATCCTTCTTTAGTTTAAGCTCACCAAAGATTTCCCTGGCAAGCCAAGCCGGTTCCCCATCATATTTATTTTTCTTACTGTGCATCAGAATGGTTTGTTCCTGTGTCTTCAATAAGTCTTCTTTAAAATACTGCCAGTTCTCCTGAATGCCTTTCCCCTTCATATTAGCTTCCTAGGGGATCCTACTCATCAGTTCTCTCAGGGAGTCAAAGTCTACTCTTAGGAAATCTAGGGTCTGTATTTTACTACTCACCCTTCCTCCTTTTGTCAGAATCCTGAAACCTACCATCTTTTGATAGCTGCAGACCAGGTTGCCACCCACTTCTATTTCTCCTACTATTTCTTCCCTATTTGTGAGCAGCAGGTCAAGCTGCACATGGCTCCTGGTAGGTTCCTTCAGCATTTGTACCAGGAAGTTACCCTCAACATTCTCCAATAATTTCCTGGATTGTTTTTGTGCTGCTGTATTGGCCTCCTAACAAATGTCTGGGTGATTAAAGTCTCCCATGAGAACCAAGGCCTGTGATTTGGAAGCCGCTCTTCATTGTCTGAAGAAATGCTCATCTACTAGTCTGGTGGCCTACACCAGACACCAACCACATCACCACCTCTGTTGCTTCTAAGCTTAACCCAAAGATTCAGCTGGCTTTTCTCCCTCCATATACTGGAGCTCTGAGTAATCAGGCTGCTCTCTCTCACATACATCACAATGCCTCCCCCTTTTCTCCCTTGCCTGTCCTTCCTGAACAGTTTATACCGTTTCATGACCATGCTCCTGTCATGTGAGTCATCCCATCAAGTCCGTTATTCCAATCACCTCATACTCCTTTGAGTGTGTCAGGGCCTCTAATGCTTCCTGTTTGTTTCCCAGGCTTCTTGCATTTGTGTACAAACCCCTTAGATAACTAGTTGATTGGCCTAGTTTCTCCTTTTGAAACAAGGCTCCTCCTTTGCTGCACCCTCCTCCTTGCCCACTCACCTCAGGGCTTGTGTGAGCATCCCAGGACACACCTAATTTAAAGCCCTCCTCACTAGACTTGCAAGCCTGCATGTAAAGATGCTCTTTCCTCTCTTTGTTAGGTGGATCCCATCTCTTCCTAGCAGCCCTTGTTCCCGAAACAAAATTCCATGGTCGAAGAAACCAAATCCCTCTCTCTGGCACCACCTGTGCAACCACACATTTACTTCCACAACTGGACGCCTTCCTTCAACAGGGAGGAGAGATGAGAACACCACCTGCTTGCCATATTCCTTGATCTTCCTTTCCAGAGTTTCATAATCCACAGTAATCTGCTCAGGGTCGTTGTCTACTGTGTCATTAATTCCTAGATGGAGAAGTAGGAAGGGGTAATAATCCACAGGTTTGATGATTTTTGGAAATCCCTCTGTCACACCCTGGATTCTAGCTCCTGGTAAGCAGTGAATTTCCTGAGATTTCAGGTCTGGACGGCAGATGTATGAATCCATCCCTCTTAGGAGGGAGTGCCCAGCCACTACCACCCATCTTCTTCTCTTAGGGGTGGCAGCCATAGGCCCTCCCTCCATCCCTAGGGCTACACATCTCAGGCCTTCCAGTCAGTGGGGTCTTCTGCTTCTTTCCCTGAGAGGTCTCTGCCACAGCATTTTCCACCATATCACCTGTGCAGAGAGCCTGAAAGCAGTTGCTTACTTCCAACTTAACTGGAGCTACCTGAACTCATTTTCTTCTCCTGGAGGTTACATGCTTCCAGTTTTCGTCCTTGGTTTTTACTGCTCTAACCTGTTGCTCAGCCTGCTGTGCTTGCAGGACTAAATGCTACTTTTTGTGGAGGAAGTCTTCACCTTCTCTGATGGAACAGAGGGTTGATATTTGCGCCTCAAGTCCTCTAACCTCTTCTTCCAAGACAGCGACCAGCTTGCACTTGGTACATATGAAATCCCTTCTATCTTCTGGGAGGAAGACAAACTGAGCACATGCAGTATAGGTCAACAGACTTGTCACTATCCATTTTTCCCTATTTCAGAGAATTCCTGCAGATATTAGAGCCACATTGAAGGAAAGAAGAGAAACAAAACTATACAAAAAAGAGACCAAACAATAATAATGTGGGGCTCCCCCCAAGGCAAACTCCCAGGCAAACTCCTTTGTTAGCAGCCCCCTGTTTGCAGCTCCTAGATGGTCATGCTCCCGCTGGTCGCCTAGCCTCTGGCTTTTGAAAGACTCTCTCTTTTGTTTCTTATTTACAACGTCACCTGAAGGTAAGAATAGGCAATCGCACGGCACTTTTTCATATGCCAGATATGCTAAATATTCACATGCTCTTTGTGCACTGGCCACCATTCTAGAGGGCACATTTTCATGCTGATGATGATCATTAAAAAAACAAATGCATTACTTACATTTCTGACAACTCGTTGGGGCATAATAGTATGTCTCCTGTGCTATGTTTTATCTGCATTCCTCTTTATATTTCATTTTAAAGGAGATTCATACGATAACATGAACAACATGTGCTGGGTCAAAAACATTTTCACCGCAGATGTGTCAAAACGCAAAAGAGATAATGAGATTTCTAAATAGGGCTACAGCACTCAATCCAAGGTTAAGAATCTGAAGTGCCTTCTCAAATATACAAAGGATGAGGTATGCTTTTAGAAGTCTTAAAAGAGCAATGCTCCTATGCAGTAACTATATAACTCAAACTACCAAAAAAGAAAAACTCTCTCTTGATGTCATCCAACTCTGATGATGAAAATGAACATGAGTTGGTCTGTACTGTTTTGGATTGTTACTGAGCAGGACTTGTTAGACACATGAGCATATGTTCTCTGGAATGGTGGTAAAAGCATGCGTCTAGCAGGTAAACATCTTCCAACAGGAACTATAACAATGCCATATGAACACCTGTTTTCACCTTCAGGTGTCACTGTAAACAAAGAGTTCCTGCAAATGTAAACAAACTTGTTTGTCTGAGCAGTTTGCTGAACAAGAAATACAATGGAGTGCGCCTGTAGACTCTAAAGCTTTACGTTGTTTTATTTTTGAATGCAAATGTGTACATAATTCTACAGAAAACTCTTTCACATCTGGCAGCCCCAGGGCTGGGAGCTTGCCAGATATTCACGTATTCTGGATAACTGAGAGGTACACCCAGCAATGCATACCACTAAAGAAAAAGATTAGATATGTAGAAACAAAGAAACAAGAAAGAAACAAAAATGTATGCAGAGTACTTTATTTACCAACAACAATAGTATTGTATTCCATAAAATTGTACTGTATTTGCTGGATTTTTTTGTATTTACTTTTACTATAGTGTACTTATGGAAAACGTAACTAATATTTATTTAGTGCTGGTTGTTAGAGAGTTCTGAGTAATAGAAGGCCAAATATTAAAGAGTTTGCTGCATATTCTACATTCATGATAAAGAGATTGCACCACAGTACTGACTTTTTCCATTCAAAAATAATTAAATAAATTCTATTCTATTAACAGTATGGTTAATAATGATTCTCTCCATTTTATCTCAATTAATCATTAGCAATTTTTATTCACTTAATAGCCCTACAGGGGAAAAATCATCTGTCATTTTCTCTCCTTTTTTCCTTATGCAACAGTATTTGTTTCAAAGCAACAATAAACTGCTGTTAACTTGTCTCTTAATTAAGGTGATCCAGCTTTAAACATATTTTAAAAAGAGATCAAATGCTCTGATTATAATTACAACTTTTTTATGCTGAATACAACAATCAATTAAAGAAAAACTAAAAAGCAGCTTCATGTCCTTTTGAAATAAGGATCATCTAGGTTTGGGAAAGAAAATAGAGACTAACCGGGATTAGTGAATTCTGATAAATTAGAATGAACCCAAGAAGAACTACAATCTATGCTCATATGTTGCAGCTTTCAGACAGGGATCTGCATTAATGTAATATTTTTTAGGGGTGCCAGGGTACAGTGACCCCTACAATGGTCCTATTTTCAGATCACAATATGAATTAATCTAGGAAGGCAGATGTTAAATGAGAACAGGCTCACCATTCTGCATGATTCCTGCCATTAGACATCTGTCAAGAAACACAAAATATGACACCATATGAACCCAGAGCATCAATTCAACTTTGAATCTGAACTCATGTAAACCTAACCATTATTCAAACACAACTTTTCACCCTCATCCAATTTTTTTTATATTTTACAGCTCTAGCTTTTAATTTGCCATAATTCTGCAGCAAATTCCATACCTCCCCATTTTCCCCATCCAAAGTTATTTAATATTTTCAAACACATCAATAAATCCTAATAATTTTGAAATCTCATTCTCATAGCAGAGCACTCCTCATCCCTTCAACTTTGTTTGCCAAATCAATGCTGTCACTGTTTATCTACATAAGAAAAAACAACCAAACAGGAAAGGTTGCTTACAATTAGTATACATTTGTAAAACACAATAGAAACAATTAGTCATGCAAGAGAAATAAGTGCACATAATGTATACACCCCATAAAATATACAATTCATGTTTATACATATGTCCTTAAAGAAAATAATCTATTGCTATGTGTTGGTTGAGTTAACACCAGCGTACAAACAACTCCCTAAATTATGTTCCGCGTATTTTTGAGTCAATAAAACTGAAGGTGCATACCTTTGAACTGCAGCACAAAGTATTGTAACACACTCATGCATTCCACATAAAACTAAGAAGGGGCGTGGGGGAGTAAAAAAATAACTGGCAAAAACTTAGCTGTAGGACCACTGATACCTATGAGATTTAACATCCAACGGCTGCTTACTGCACCACATTTGACCTTTTCAGCCTTACCTTGTTGTTGCCCACCTATGGTATTTTGTCATGCATCTAGATCAGTTGTCAGCAATCCCCAGCACACATGCCAAGAGCAGCACACAAGCCGATTTTCCATGGCACATGTGGGGAGCTCACCCCTGCCTTTCCTTCCCCCATGCTGCTCCCCACAGTGGCTACCTGGCTGGGGCCGGCAACAGCTGTGCTTCTCCTGGTCACTGGGGCTCTGCGCCTGGGGCCAGCAGCAGCTCCCTGCCTGGGGTGGTAGCCGCTCTGTGCGCCTGACCACTTGGGGACAACTGTAGCTCCCTGCCTGGGGTGCCAGCAGCTCTGCAGCCCCTGACCACTGGGGCTCCTCAACCCGGGCCATCAGGGCTACCTGCCCAAGGGTCAGCAGCAGCTCTGCTCCCAGCTAGTGGGGCTGCCTGCCAGGCAAGCTGAGCCCCCAGTCCTTAGCAACTTCTGTGGCTGGGGATCCCTGGTTCAGCAACATCCACTGTCCTGCTGGGCCATGGATGTTGCCGAGCAAGAGAATCCACATTAAAAGAGATTCAACCTATATTAAAATCCCAGACCTGTTTAAATATGTGAAAAACCCTACCAGACGGAGATTTAAAGACCAAAACAGTAAAGCTCTGCAACTTAATTTATTAATGAAGCTGTTGTAAGTAGGACCTTTAGTGACTTTAAAAAGCATCAACAGCACTTGGACCATATATGGAAGCCTTAAGGTCAAATTTCAGCACTCCGCATCTGACTGGTTGCTGACCCTGGTCTGGATTCTAAGTGCTGTGTGGTCAGACTATCTTTTCATCACATGCCAAATGCAAGATATGAGCCTTGATCCCTACTGGGAGTTTCTGTGTGCTACCCACAACAAAAGCAGCAATAAAAATTCCCTCTTCATTCTCTACTATGATCATTTTAAAAATACTCATAAGAGAACAAATGCTCTGATTGTAATTATAACTTTTTTAGATTGAATACAACAGCCAGTAAAAAAAAAGAACGCATCTTGAAATTAAGATTTTCTTTCCACCGTTACAACTCATTTTGCTAAAAACAACTGAATTTTCCAACCTCATGTTTGACTAAAAAACATTGCAATTTTATACTTAGAGCACGGATTCATGCTCTTTATTTTGTACGAGAAGTCAGCATATCCGTCCTAAACATGTATCACCTACTCTGAATACAGGATGAATTTGCTGAGAATTCATGAGTAAATCTGTTGATTTGTTTAGATGTTAAAACAATAACTGGCTCCTTTAAGAAATGAAGCATGGGGGTTGAGAGTTCCATTAAGAGACTAATGTAGATGCCGAAATTTTTGGATAGTTAAAATTAACCAAAAGCTTGTGTACAAGTTACATTTAAATAATATTTTATTGTAAATAAGTTGAAGCGCAGACAATTGTTGTACTGAATTCTTTAGTACAAATACTACAGACAGACAAACGTCAACAGCTCCTATAAATCTTAATGTCATTGAAACAGACCTGGTGCAGTTACCATCTGCTACAGCATGAGTTGCATTTTTTACATGAGTCAACCACCACAGCTACTTAAAGGTTCTATGACTGAACCTGAAATGTTCCCATTACACTGCTGCCTCAGTTCCATCAGCCATTGACACAGCACTGCAGGAGCACATAGGCAGATCTTAAAGGACCCAAGAAATGAGCTCTCCCTGCATCCCCTTGACATAGCATAAGTCTCATTAGCATAGCCTTCAACCCCTAGGAGTCAATTTCAAATTAACGGCCAGATTCACCAGTGTATCGTGTCTGTTTTGCATAATTATTGCAAAGGCAGGTAGCTGTCAACCTAAATTATAGGCGGATCAGCTGTTGCTGAGTTGGTGTATCGTACTGGGAATACTACATACCTTCAAATTACTAGAAATTCTGCATAGTAATGATCTCTGATTTTCCTGTCTGAAATTTTAAGTGTGTTTTTTTTAAATGGAGAAATTTACAGACCAAACATCATGTTAAGATAGTTAGCCTGAGAGTATGATATCAGTAATTTTGGAACAAATAGGGTTTCTGTAATTATCATAATAGCAATCATTGGAAATGCATGCTGTTGAGAGTTAAAGTTACAGTTAAAAGAAATCCAACATGTGTAAAAGTTAATCACAGATATGGAAAACAAAGTAAAATTTACTGTGATGTGTGCGACACCATGCTGGCAGCCTCAGCTGCAGGATCCCCAGCTGGGGAAAAACGGTGCCGGAACACAGTTCAGCTGCGTTCTGGCAGGAACTAAAAAGCCCTGCTGTGAGAAGAAAATCATGGAAAAAAAAACTGCAGTATCTTTTGAAATCACTTAAATCTAATCTGGACTCACAAACACTAAACTGCCTTAATCCTAATAGTTTTGCCATAAGTATAGGATGTATGGATTGGCTAATTGGACTGAAAGGTGGATAGGAAGCTGGCTAGATGGTCGGACCCAACAGGTAGCAATCAATGACTCAATGTCTGGTTGGCAGTCAGTTTGAAGTGGAGCGCCCCAGGGATCAGTTCTGGGGCCAGTATTGTTCAACATCTTTATTAATGGACCTGGATGAGGGGATGGACTGAACCCTCAGCAAATTTGCAGATGACACTAAGCTAGAGGCACAGGTAGATACATTGGAGGGTAGGGACAGGGTCCAGAGTGAGCTAGCTATATTGGAGGACTGGGCCAAAATAAATCTGATGAGGTTCAACAAGAACAAGTGCAGAGCCTGCACTTGAGATGGAAGAATCCCAAACACAGTTACAGGCTGGGGCATGACTGGTTAAGTAGCAGTACAGTAAACACCCAACTTATGTGCAATTTGCTTTCTGGGCAACCACATGTAAGTCAAATTTTGCACAAGTCAGGGGAGCCAGGAAACTAAACAACACTGCTGTGCTGGTCAGTTTCCCAGCTCCTTGCCACTCTCCTGGTTTCCAGCTCCCTGCCACTCATGATTTCAACTTGCATTAATCCAAGTAGTTACTGTACAGCAGAAAAGGACCTGGGGATTACAGTGAATGAGAGCCGGGGATTTGATTCAACAGTGTGCCTTTGTAGCCAAGAAGGCTAATGGCTTAATGGGGTGCATTAGCAGGAGCATTTCCAGCAGATCTAGAGAAGTTATTATTCCCCTCTATTTGGGACTCGTGAAGCCACATCTGGAGTATTGCATTCAGTTCTGGGCCCTCCAGGACAGAAAGGATCTGGATGCACTGGAGCAGGTCCAGCAGAAGGCAACAAAAATGATTAAGGGGCTGGACCACAAGACCTGTGAAAAGAGGCTGAGGGATTTGGGCTTATTTAGTTTGCTGAAGAGAAGAGTGAGGGGCAATTTGATCGCATCCCTCAACCTCCTGAAGGGGGCTCTAAAGAGGATGAAGAGGAGCTGTTCTCAGTAGTGACTGATGGCAGAACAAGAAGCAATGGTCTAAAGTTACACAGGGGAGTGGGAGGTTGGATATTAGGAAAAACTATTTCACCAGAAGGGTGGTGAAACACTGGAATGCTTTGCCTAGAGAGGTGGTGGAATCTCCATCCCTAGAGGCTTTCAAGTAGCAGCTTGACAAAAGTCCTGGTTGGGATGACTGAGTTAGGGTTGATTCTGCTTTAGGCAGGGCACTGGATTTGATGATCTTCTGAGGTCCCTTCCAGCCCTAGGATTCTATGATAATCTGCCATTGTTGTATGCAGTGTTGGCCCCAGTACATGGGAGAGACAAAGTGAGCGAAGAAGAGAAGAGTTCTATGTAAGCATGTCTCTGTGACCAACAGGAATGGTCCAACAAAAGGTATCACCTCACCACGTTGTGTCTTTAATCATAAACATATATTTTACATGACACCTTCGTGGGTATGAATTAAAGGTTGTTTGGGTTTCTGTCTTTAATGGACTTCCATTTCTTTCATGTGTAACCTTGATTCTGAATTTCCTGCATTTGTAATGCTTAGCTTTAAAATAATTTTACGTTTTAAAATACTTACAATACTGATACTTACAACCTCAACTCCACCTGTATTTGTTTTCCCTCGGATACACAACATCCTCTAAGAAACAGATGGAAATTTTCATATTTCTCAGACTGGAACAAACATCTGTAAGGTCTAGCTGAATGTGTTACAAGAGAAAGAGAAGTTACTCACCGTAGTAACGGTGGTTCTTCGAGATGTGTCCCCGTGGGTGCTCCACAATAGGTGACGGGCTTGCCCGGCGCCGCAGATCGGATCTTCCAAGCAGTTTCTGCCGGACCGCGCATGCGCCGGCGCGCGCCGCTCCCTTGCGCGCTCCTGGCCATGTGCGCGATCCGGTCCCCCCCAGTTCCTCGACCAACCGCCTCGGGTGCCCCTGCAAAACACTAACAGAGATCCGAAGCGGGGAGGATGGGCGGGTAGTGGAGCACCCACGGGGACACATCTCGAAGACCCACCGTTACTACGGTGAGTAACTTCTCTTTCTTCTTCGAGTGTCCCCGTGGGTGCTCCACAATAGGTGACTACCCAGCAGTAACCCAAGATAGGAGGTGGGTAATCGGATTATGTGCAGCTTGTCCCCGAGAGGACCGCTGCAGAGAGACGGGTATCCTCTTGGAATACCCTGTGAAGGACGTAATGTTTGGCGAAGGTGTCGTAGGATGACCAGGTCGCCGCTCTGCAAATGTCTTTTAACGCAACGCCCTTGAAAAAGGCTGTTGATGCCGCCACCGCCCTGGTGGAATGAGCCCTGGGAGTGGCCGATAAAGGAGTCTTTTTGAGCTCGTAGCACATTTTTATGCAGGATACAATGTGCTTTGAGATTCTCTGCGAGGAGAGACCCTCTCCTTTCGATTTGGGAGCGAGGGAGACTAGGAGTCTATCCGTTTTCTGGAAGGACTTGGTCCTGTCTACGTAGAAGGCTAGCGCTCTCCTCACGTCCAGGAGGTGTAGGCGCGCCTCTTCGTTGTAGTTATGAGGCTTTGGATAAAACGAGGGTAGAACAATAGGTTCGTTGATGTGAAACTCGGAAGAAACTTTGGGAACAAAGGATGGATGCAGCCGTATGGTTACCGCCTCCTTGGAATAAACAGTGCAGGGTGGCGTTGCCATGACTGCCGCGAGCTTGCTCACCCTACGAGCTGACGTAATTGCAAGAAGAAAGGTCGTCTTTATTGTAAGGAGGCGGAGGGGAACCGTGGCCAAGGGCTCGAACGGTGGTCCCATCAGTGTGGTAAGCACCAGGTCCAAGTTCCACGAAGGTGGAATCGGTTTCCGAGGGGGGTAGAGGTTTACCAACCCTTTGAGAAACCTGGTAACCATAGGGTGGGCGAACACCGTGTGCCCTTCCTCCTCATGTCCAAATGTCGAGATGGCGGCAAGGTGGACCTTTAACGAGGATAGCGAGAGTCCTCCTCTCTTGAGGTCCAGTAAGTACTCTAGAATTGTAGGTATAGGCACCGAAAGGGGGGCCAGCTGTTTGGTAGAACACCAAGCCGTGAAGCGAGTCCATTTTTGTTTGTAGGTCTTCCTAGTGGAAGTCCTCCTGCTACTTTCTAGGACTTGCTGTACTCCCACTGTGCATGTGCTCTCTAGGGAGCTGAGCCATGGATTAACCACGCTTCCAGTTGCAGGCTTTGGGGGTGCGGATGCACTATGGACCCCTGGGCTTGCGTGAGCAGGTCCGGCGCCACCGGAAGAGGCATCGGTGGACGGTCCGACATGCGCAGGAGTAGGGGGAACCATTGTTGGCGATCCCACGTTGGGACTATCAGGATCATCCGGGCCCTTTCTCTCCTGGCTTTTTGCAAAACTTTGTGGATCAGCACTGTGGGAGGAAACGCATAAAGCAGGGGGCCCCCCCACGGGATCGCGAACGCGTCCCCCAGGGACCTCCATCCCAATCCTGCCCTGGAGCAGAATCGTGGGCACTGCTTGTTGTGCTGAGTGGCAAACAGATCTATTTGGGGAAAACCCCATGCGTGGAAAATCGGCCATAGCAGGTCGGGACGGATCTGCCACTCGTGTGTGAGCGCAAAACGCCTGCTCAGCTGGTCTGCCTTCACGTTGTGCGCACCTGGCAAGTATGAGGCTTTCAAGATTATATCGTGGGCGATGCACCAGTCCCATAAGCGGATTGCTTCCGCGCATAAGGCACGGGATCGAGCTCCTCCTTGCTTGTTTATATAAAACATGGTGGAGGTATTGTCTGTACTGATCCCGACGACTTTGCCTTGTATGTGGTCTCGAAAGTGTTTGCAGGCGTTGAACACCGCTCTGAGCTCCAGTACATTGATGTGTAGTGACTGTTCCGTGGGTGACCACAGTCCTTGAGTCACCTCTTCGCCCATGTGCGCTCCCCACCCTATGAGGGAGGCATCTGTAGTGAGAAAAACCGATATTTGCGGCTGGTGGAAGGGTACCCCTGTTAGCAAGTTCCTGGGGTTTACCCACCATTGCAGGGATTTGCGCACCCCGGCTGTGGGCGACACCACCCTGTGAACGGTGTGTACTGCCGGTTTGTATACACTCGCCAGCCAGTGCTGCATGCTGCGCATGTGTAACCTGGCGTTCTGCACTACAAACGTCGCCGCTGCCATGTGGCCCAGCAGCTGCAAGCACGTCAAGACCGGCACCGTAGGGCTGAAGGTGATGACTTGCACGAGGGAACCGATGGCTCGAAAGCGAGCCTCTGGTAGGTATACTCTCGCTGTAACCGAGTTTATGCGAGCCCCTATGAACTCTATGTCCTGTGTGGGGTCTATTTGTGATTTTGCCAGATTGATAACCAGGCCAAGTGACGGGAACGTATTTGCTGTGACGCGTATCATGCGCAGAACCTCCCCTTTCGAGGCCCCTTTGAGCAGACAGTCGTCCAGATACGGGAAAATAAATACCCCCTGTCTGTGCAGGTAGGCTGACACCACTGCCAAGGTCTTGGTGAAGACTCTGGGGGCCGAGGAGAGGCCAAACGGTAGGACCTTGTATTGGAAGTGTTCGTTGCCTACCATGAACCGGAGGAATAGCCGGTGAGCCAGATGGATGGTTATGTGGAAGTACGCGTCTTGTAAATCGAGGGCTGCGAACCAGTCTCCATCGTCCAGTGCTGTAAGGATGGAGGCGATCGTGGTCATCCGAAAACGTTGCTTGCGCAGGTACCTGTTGAGGCCGCGAAGGTCTAAGATGGGCCTCCAGCCTCCTGTCTTTTTCTCCTTGAGGAAATACCTGGAGTAGAACCCTTTCCCGTGCAGTTGCTCCGGCACTCTTTCCACTGCCCCTATGAGCATGAGATGGTCCACCTCCTGCCTGAGCCTCGCTACATGGGAGGCCTCCTGGAGGTGGGGCTTGGGTGGAGGTCGTGACGGTCGGAGCGACTGGAAGGGGATGGCGTACCCCGTGGCTATGATCTCCAGCACCCATTTGTCTGTGGTGATCCTTTGCCACTGGTCGTAGAATGGTCGGAGGCGATGGTGGAATAGCCGCTTCGGATGACCTTGTGCGATGGTAGTGATGGCGCAGCCCTGGATCTGTATGTCAAACTTGTGGCCTTTGGCCCCGCCCCGAGGACGCACGGCTCTGTTGTGAGCGTCGCCTGGGAGTTCTGTACTGCTGGTGCTGTTGATGTTGCCCTTGCTCGTAACCCCTGTGATACTGGGGGCGCTGTTGCTGGTACTGGTACCGCCTTTGCTGAGGGTAGTACCTTTTCTTTGTGTATGGAGGGGTGTAAATCCCCAGGGTCCTGAGTGTGGCTCTTGAATCTTTACTGGAATGAAGGACCTAGTCAGTTGACTCAGCAAACAGCTTCTGCGAGTCGAAGGGAAGGTCAACTATCTTCGCCTGCAGATCCCTCGGTATACCCGAGGTCTGGAGCCAGGACTCCCTTCTCATCACCACTGCGGTTGCTGTGGAACGTGCTGCTGTGTCCGCAAAGTCCAAAGCAATCTGAACTCCCGTCCTCGCAACCGCGTAGCCTTCTTGCACTATGGCCTTGAGGACCGGCTTTTTGTCCTCTGGAAGCGAGTCCATGAGGGAGGTTAACCTGGAATAGTTGTCGAAATTATGGTTCGCTAAGTGCGCTGCGTAATTTGCCATTCGCAACGTTAAAGTGGAGGAGGAGTAGACCTTTCTGCCGAACAGCTCTAGCTTTTTGGCATCTTTGTCTGTTCCCCCTGTTTTAAATTGAGATGTTTTTGATCTTTGTTGCGAGGACTCCACCACCAGGGAGTTTGGCTGTGGGTGGCTAAACAGGAACTCCATGCCCTTCGCCGGCACGAAGTATTTCTTATCCGCTCTCTTTTGGACAGGCGGAATAGTTGCAGGGGTCTGCCATATAGTAGTGGCGGACTCTAAGATCGCTTCATAACGCGGTATTGCTACTCTGGAGGAGGCCGGAGGTCTCAAATTTTT
Organism: Carettochelys insculpta; assembly: GCF_033958435.1. Taxonomy (NCBI): domain Eukaryota; kingdom Metazoa; phylum Chordata; order Testudines; family Carettochelyidae; genus Carettochelys; species Carettochelys insculpta. Next base: position 66,040,277 of record NC_134139.1, on the reverse strand, counting down.
GAGGAGCTTATGGTGTTTCTCTTGCACCTCTGCTGTCTGGATGCCTTGCGTGAAGGCCACCCTCTTAAACAGCTCCTGAAACTGTTTGAGATCGTCCGGAGGATGGACGTCCCCCAGGGCCGTAGCCTCGTCCGGGGAGGAGAGCGAGGAACCGCTGGGGTACGTCTCTCTGGACCCTTCCGGTTCCTGCTGGTGATGGTACACCCTCTCGCTGGAGGTTTGCAAGGGAAAATCTGGGGTTCCATGACCAGTCCCCTCTGAGATGCTTGAGTCTCTGTCCCCGGTCGCAATTGCCCTCGGGGGTACAAGATAGTTTGTGGGGATCTTTCCCTAGTAGATTGCCGATGGTGTGTATGCCCCGCGTGGTAGGGGCGACCATGGCAGTATAGGCACTGTTCTTGGGAAGGTGACCTAGACCACTCCCTTGGTGCGTACCCTCTGCATCTGGGGGAGGGAGATCGTCGAGACACTGGAGAGAGCGATTTCGCATAATAGTCCAACGGTTCGAACCCCAGGAAGGGTGAAGGTGGTGCCAGCCATGGTGAGGCTGGTTGTAAAAATGGAGAAGGGGGCTCCGGGTAGGCTCGGGGGGACCCCTGCCTTCTGGTTGGAGTCTGCAGCATGAGCGGAGGGCTGTGAGAAAGCAGCTCCACAGCCCTGTCTGGAGAGGGGCTGCAATGCCTCCTCTTGTGTGCAGCCTTCCCCCTCCCTGGAGGAGGTAACTCCGCCCCCTGACGCGCGGGGGATCCCGGCCCCGTCGGCACTGTGCTAGGCACGCTCGAAGGCGGTGCCGCACGTGCGGTGTCCTTCTGCGCCTGCAGGCTACGTGCCTGCGCGCTCTGCACCGCCGGTTCCCTGGGGGTCGGTGCCGCTGCCTGCGGTGCCGCCGGTACCGGCGCTTGTTTAGCCGCCGCCCTGCCTGCGGTGCGGGGCGGCTGGCTGATTATCGGAGGCTGAGCCGCTTCCACGTGGCTCTCCGTGCCGCCGCCGATTAGCTGTTGCTGCGGCTGGGGGCTGCTTGCTCCTCCCGTCCCGCTCACTGTTGCTGCCGGCAGGGATCGGGCTGGAGAGACTTTCCTCCGTTTTTGCGCTGATGGAGTGAGGGAGGCAGCTTTCCTTTTAAGGGCCCCGGAGGGTCCCTCCTGCTGCGGCCGCTCCAGCACGTCTGGCTGGAGGGCCTTATCAAGAAGCAGCATTTTAATCCGCATCTCCCTGTCTCTCCGTGCTCTGGTTGTTAATTTAGCACAGAAGGCGCATTTCTGTGCCACATGGGACTCCCCCAGGCACCTTATGCATAGACTGTGCTCATCGGACGCTGGCATCGCGTCTCGGCAGGACTCACATTTTTTAAAGCCTGAAGAGGACATTGTTGGTGAGTCTTTGAGTTTTTAAGCGGGTACTTAGCACCTTCTTTGTGCTGCTTTCCCCGTCCGATGGCCTGCCTCAGCAGGAGGGCTGATGGCCGTAGCTCCTGGCCTCCGGCGCTTGTTACTGGGACTGGACTGAAGCTGTGCCGCTCGTAGTTTGTTTGTTTGTTTTTTGTTTTTTTTTTGCAAAATAACAACCGGCTAACTCGTAGTAGCCTAAGTACCTGAAAAACTTTTAAAGAAAAACAGATAAGTCGTTGAATACGCTATTTGGCCTTAGCCTAGTCGGATTCCGTCTGCAGCCGACGGCGGTTAAGAGGAACTGGCGGGGACCGGATCGCGCACATGGCCAGGAGCGCGCAAGGGAGCAGCGCGCGCCGGCGCATGCGCGGTCCGGCAGAAACTGCTTGGAAGATCCGATCTGCGGCGCCGGGCAAGCCCGTCACCTATTGTGGAGCACCCACGGGGACACTCGAAGAAGAATTGTGTCATATGATTTAGAACTGGCATTTATCACAAACCATCAATTAACACTAATCTTGTTCAGCTACTGCAACAACCGATCAAGCCTTAAATTTCAGTGCAACATTATTTAGCAACACAGAGGCTCACAACAGAAGTATCTAGGATAACATCTCTTTGTTATCAATACGAACCAGAAAAATCTCACACAAGGTGACAAATGTCCTTTCACAATCTCTGAGAATCATCATCTTTGCTCACTTCTTACTTGCACTGCCCATCCATAAATAAGAATGTCCATTAAAAGGTACATCAAACTTGGTTAAAACATATGCCTGCCCATCAATGTTCAACCAGAAGCAGAATAACAACTAAACAGCCAACCACTTGAGAAAGATTTTAGAAAAGAAAGAACAAAACAGATTTGTAAAGACAGCCTCACTTGAGTTTTACGGATCTATTATACGATCTATTTAGGGTGTAAGAAACACACTGCAGCTTGATGCTTTTAATAACAACACATATTCAATTAACTTTGAGATTGGTTTTTCAGAGGTGACAGTCTCAAAAATCAACCTAGAAAGAATGACCTGTTTTTCTAAAACTGGCTGATCTGTCGCTACTTGCTAATAAAGAGATGATGTTTCCCATTAGAACCAGAAAATGTTCATCCAATCAAAGTTCCACTAGCACGGCTTACTCTCTGTTACTATAATAAACGGAGAGACTTTAGAGTGGAGACTTGTCACTTTCAATTTTTATCCTAAAATTTTAGACTGGGCTAGATTGTGAAGACCTAGCTCACTTTGGTGCTTTTACAAAAAACAGTCCCAATGAGAGTAAGCACTCAGCAGCATGACTACCTGCGCGCCCAAACACAGCATGTAGTAAAGCTATGGATGCAAGGGATGGTTGAAGTGCACTGGATGGGATGGCTCACTATGCTCTTCATCTGGTTTTCTTGCAGCACAGTTTAAGTGACATTATTTTAAGTCACCAGCTTGTTGCTTTTTAAATCACCCAGAGAATCCCTGCCATGTGAGGCAGCTCTCCATCTAGGAGCTAAGTGCCCTGTCTCCACAGTCCTGTAAGTGAGAGACTGGCATTCCATTTGCATTTCTCACATTGCAGAGGGGATCAACCACTGCATTATCACACTGGCACATAACCAGAGGCTTGACCTTTTAAAAAGGAAGCCCTAGCATAGAAAACGTGTCAGCAGCCACCACTGTTCCAACCAGAGAGCCAGGAAGGATGACAAGGGTTTAAAATGTCAGTAGCCATTGGCTCCTTGTATGCTCCCATCTTTGCCATTTTGAATGGAGCTGGCAACAGTGGAGATTTATGTACCATAAAAGCCTAGGATAGACAAGGCTCTCATAGCACTCCCTGTGCTTATCCAGTTGGACTATTCCACCGTGCAACCTAAGAAACTGCTGTTTGATTCTCTCACATATTTTCTATATTTTCTGGGGTTTGCTCTGACGCTGCCAAGTGTCTCGAGACAAGCTTATTTTGGGACTTTGGCCAAAAATCTCACATGAACTGAATCAACGTCTTTATTCTGTTTCAAATCCCAACCTTAACCTGACCTGAAACTAAACCCAAATACCACTGGCTCAAATCCTACTCTTAAGGAGGAGCAAAAATATAATGTATTCATGCACAAGGAAATCTGGACATAAATTTAACTCCAGTTTTGTTCATGACTCATTTTGTGTTTGGTTATATAGAAGTAATATACAAGCATTGTATACAGGCAGTACTTACTTTTCAACTGTCAGAGCAAACCAGGTGGTCTTATAAATCATTTTGTTTACCACAAAACTTAAGGTTTATATGTTCTTAATGTTTAGTGTTAATAATAGGAAAGTACCTCTCCATTTTTGTTTTGGTTTTGCTTCTGTACTGTTCACTTGTAAGTGTAATCAATTGCAATCAGAGGGGAGAAAACACTACATAAGGAATAGTAACAGAGAGAGTGTTGTTTTTGTAGTTGAAGTATCCTGAGGTATGAAGCAATGTAGAAAATTTATTCAACATGCAAGGCACTACATTTAGCCGTTTGGAATGGAGATCCATCAACTACATAAAAAAACTCGCCCAGATCCAGACAGACATCATCTTTCTCTCCCAATGCAAGAAAGTGGACATTGTACGTAAGGGACTGACAGTGAAAAACCCATTACAATCAACGTACTACATCAACTACAGCGAACATCTATGCAACACATTCTCTAAAAAACTGAGGAACCACTTGATCAAAATCATTTACAATAAACAAAAGATGATTAAAAATGAACTCTCTAAACTTGAAATTATCATCAACAATCAGGCATCCACTCAAGACCCCACAGAACAAGAATTTATCTGTACTAGACAAGAAATTTATAAAACACACTTCCATCACCTACAAAAAAGAAAAGAGAATACATTTTCTACATTACGTCATACCTCCGGATACTTCAACTATAATAACAACATTTGTCCCAGAAAAGCTCACCTAATACGTTATTTTGTTAGTCTTTAAAGTGCTACTTGACTGCTTTTTTGTTTTTACAGAAGGAACATTTATTCTTTTAACCAAACATATCTGGTGGTTCTTTTAAGACCAGTTTGCATTTTAAAGCATGTAGTTTATGTACTTCACAGGGGTCAACTGCGTAGTCTGAAATAAAGTCACTGCACAGTATCTTAAAAGCTAGCTTTATGGCAACTAGCTTTGCACACATAATACACTGCAATTATGGGAAATCCATCACCACCTAGGGAATTGTAAAGTAAGCAATATTGATCATTACCCAAATCAGTGGTCAACTCTTGAATGAACAATACCAGTCAGGGAGGTCTTTGTCAACATTAAGACGGACAACTAACATACCCGTGGCAACCCTGAGAATATGAGTTGGCAGTAGAAGCAATGTGATTTTCTGTGAAATATTATATTGGAGCTCAGCAGGGTATTGTATGATATTCTTAAAGCACAGCTCCTCATAACGTTTAGAACTGTGATTCTTAATATTCAGTGTGTTCATAAATAGACTGCTCATAAAAGGTAAATCATAACTTTTGAGAGTAGATTTGAGCAGTCATAAAAACTACACGCCAGTTTCTTTATTATTATGCTCTACTGCAAACCATCTCCCTTTTAAACCAAATTATTCTGACCACTGCGGTGGCAGCATCCAGCAGGAGGAAGGTCATCTCTCAGGTAGGCAGGTACCAGACTGTTCAGAAGTTAATTGGTCAACAGGAACATCTCACTAAAAAAACAGCAGCCAAGAAATGAAGGCTACAGACCACTTGTGCAACCTGCTTTTGGTGTGACACAAAATCAACTCAATTCAGTCAGGGGATTTTTCCTCTCTTGATGTTCACAACTCCACATTAACTGCCGATAATGGGCCACATCCATCCTGACTGAATAGACTTTGTCAGCTCTGGCCCTCCCCTTGACTGAGACTCCCTCTTCAAAGCCTCCTCTGAAACATGCCCCCCACTCATGCATCTGACGAAAGAGTTCTTTGCCCATGAAAGCTTATGCTCCAAAATATCTGTTAGTCTATAAAGTGCCACAGGACTTCTTGTTGATTTTGAAGACAGATGAACTCAGCTACCTCTCTGATACACTTCTTATATTGTTTCAGGAAGAAGGGTTCTTTTGAAGATGGGGTTTATTTTTGAAAGAGCCCCATCTACACTGCCTTTTTTTTTTTGAAGGAATCTCTTCTGAAGATTATGCAAATGAAGCATGAAATATGTAAATCAGTGCCTCATTGGCATTTTGATTTCCCTCACTTGCATTCCTCTTTTGAAAGAGGAATGCAAGTGTAGACATAGCCATATTGAAGTGGCAAACAGATAACCATAATAATGTCCACATGTAAAAGAAAAACCTGTGCCCCTTTCTTGCCATTATTTCAAAGGGTTGGGAAAATCAGCCTTGATTACAGCTGATATTTATTCAGCTAAAGGCAGCCTATGATTTTGCTTAACCCTGAAATTATAAATCCAAAGAAAAAAGGCAGACTGGTACACTGAAGTGCCAGATATAAACTGTTAATTCTTCATACTTCTACCATTAACTTACCACTACCCACATCCTATCTAAATTAAGCACTAGGCAGCTGACACTAATGCATTAGTCTCAATCAGATACCAGGTAAGAAGGGTCAACCATACCCACTGGGAAAGACGTCATGAACATGTAAAGTTGGGCATTATTAACACTCTGAAAACATTATAGATGTTGCCTCACTAACCCTCCTAACAACTCCAAGAGAGACTAAAAGAAACCTCACAGAACCACCATCACCACTGGCATTAATAGGCACCCTTGTGGATGCTCAGCAAGGCAATGGAATTCATGAAGGTGGAGAGTAAACTCTCGCCTCTAGAGCAGCATTCAGAAGCTCTCCTACCTCTCCACATGCTGAAACCCAAATCTAAGTTGTAATACATGAGAAATACCCACAATGAAGGAGAAATAAAAACTGCCAGTGCAGGGAGCTTTGAATGGACTGGAATTGACTTGTTATGTGGAAATAACTCTCCTTGAAGTGGAAACAACAAGCGTGTTGCTGAGTGCATGTTGGTCTAACAATAGGAGAAGAAACATCTTTTTGGATCACTACTATTGGTGAAAGAAAGAAGCTTTTGAGATACACAGAGCTCTTTTTCTGGGTCTACTATGTCCTTTCGCAAACCTGAAGGACAGCAGTGGGCAGCTCAAAAACTTGTCTCCTTCACCAACTGAAGTTGGTCCAATAAAATATTTTGCTCTCAGTCACCTTGCCTGTTGTAAATACAGTCACTCCTCAATTTAATGGACTAATGATGGGGAGGGGTGTCCATTAATACCAAACGTCTGTTATGTCTGATATGCTCCATGCACATGGGGCTGGGGGTGGAGAGCTTCTGTGCCCCACCACAGCCCCGCTCCTCTGGCCCCAGTGGCCCCAGCCGCTGCGGTAGCCCCTCAAACCCCAGGGGACTCAGCACTCAGGCAGCAGCTCCAGCCCCAGAGGCGGCTCTGGTGAGCCTCCAGCATTTATTTAGGAGGGGGTGGGACAGCTAGCAGACAGCGTCCGTTATTTCCAAAGCCTGTTATATCAGGGTCCACTAAATCGAGGATTTACTGTAATTTAACACAGTCATAGTAAGGGGACACCAAATTGCTTGGAAGGTGAGTAACTGGGACTATACCCCTGAAGCTGAAGGACGTTTGAGTTGCATTCTTACCCAGCTCTTTTCCATGATGCAACTGTCATGCAAATAAATCAAAGAGGTTACTTTCAACTGCCAAACTAGCATCTTTCACTTTCTTTACAAAACACACCACAAATGCCAGGACCTTCACTAAATAACTCCCTAGAGCCGCGTCTACACGTGCACGCTACTTCGAAGTAGTAGCACTAACTTCGATATAGCGCCCGTCGCGGCTACATGCGTCGGGCGCTATTTCGAAGTTAACTTCAACGTTAGGCGGCGAGACGTTGAAGTCGCTAACCCCATGAGGGGATAGGAATAGCACCCTACTTCGATGTTCAACGTTGAAGTAGGGACCGTGTAGTCGTTGCGCGTCCCGCAACGTCGAAATTGCGGGGTCCTCCATGGCGGCCATCAGCTGAGGGGTTGAGAGACGCTCTCTCCAGCCCCTCAGCTCACTGGTGGCCGCATGGAGTGGCCCCTTAAAGGTCCCATCCCCCTCCCTTCCTGTGCAGGAAGCTGAGGGATCGTGCAGGCGGCAGCCTACACACGCGGCCAGCCTGCACCTCCCTCAGCCCCCCACCCAGCTGCGATGGCTGCCCGGCAGCCCCCCCAGGGGACCCCCCCCCAAAGGGAGCCAGGGCTCACAGTCCAGCCAGAAGGGCAGCCAGGCTGGGAAGCGGCAGCGGGGCCCCTCCTGGACGGAGGCCGAGCTGCAGGACCTGCTGGGGCTCTGGAGCGAGGAGGAGGTGCTCCAGGTAATGGGGAGCAAGAGGCGGAACGCGGATGCGTTCGCTCGGCTGGCCGACGGCCTGGCTGCCCGGGGTCACCCTGCCCGCACTCCTGACCACGTCAGGAGTAAGGTGAAGGAGCTGCGGCAGGGTTACTCCCGGGCCCGGGATGCAGCTGGCCGATCTGGGGCCGCCCCCATCACTTGCCCCTTTTACAGGGAGCTCAGGGACATCCTGGGCCCCCGGAACACCTCCTCCCATCCGGCCACCCTTGACACCTCGGCCGACGAGCCCCACCAGGCCCTGCAGACGGAGTCCGCCGCGTAGGCAAGCCCCGCACCCCAGGGCCCCCCCCCGGAGGCCACCCCCGGGACATCGCGGCAGGAGGAGGAGGAGGAGGAGGGGGGGGGGGGCTCCTCCTCTGCAGAATCTGGGCTGCAGATCCTCCTCCTGCCATCCCGGAGCAGCAGCAGGGCCTCCGCCCCCCGGGGATCTCCGGACCGTGGGAGCGGACCGACAGATAGGTACCCCCCTCTGGTGTACACCCCTGGCCTTCAGGGGCGGGGGGTAATAGATATGTGTCCAGGGCCCCCCACATGCTCACATGGCCATGGCCCCAAGGACAGCAGGGCCATGGCCCTCACAGCAGTGCATCAGCCCCTGCCCCACCCCCCCCCACCACGCACAACAGTGCCATGCCCCATCCCCGGGGCAGGGGGGAGCGGAACCTCGAGGGGCCCCCAGGAGGAGGGGGTGGGACACCCCGCAGCAGCAGCATGTGATGGAGTGGGGGGAGTGCAAAAGGGAGACTCAGGCTACATATGGAGCAACAAGAGCCGAATAGCTCCCAGGGGCAAAGGAGGATCCTGGGGCTACAGCTGGCAGGTGACACCTCTGCCCTGAACAAACAGGAGGGAGGAGCCGAGCTGGCTTGGAATCGGGGGGTGAGGGCGGGGCCCACAGGTAGAGGCTAGGGGAAGGGAGAGCTGCTAGGCAGCCAGCCAGAGGAGGGGGAAAGCTGCATCCCAGAGGGGCCCCCCTTGGGGTCTTCTCCCCACGACGGGTTGGAAGGACTGTCTCTTCCGACAGATGGTGCTGTCACTCCTGGGAGAAACTGGGCATCTGTGGCTAAGAAACCTCTCCTGCTGTCAGACCCTGCGGGGTGAAGTGAGAGTCGCTCCCACCAGGGGACGGGGTGCAGGGCAGGGGGACCCCTGAACCCCATCCATCACAGCAGCATCTCCCGGGGACGGGGATGGGGAACCTGCAGCACAGGGCTGGGGGGGACAAAGGTCACGGCTCGGGGCCCACACTAACGCCTGTCTCCATTCTTCTTCCCCCCCTCCTCTCCTGTGTCCCGCACCTGCACCATCAGAAGGACCGGAAGAGAGCGCCGGCGAGGCATCAGTGGTCCCGGAGACCCCTCCGGGGCCATCGCTCCAGGCAAGCCCCTTGGCCGAGGACCGACCGGCCCCATGGCGGGCTAGACGGCGGACCCCGCGCCACCAGCAGCCGACGGCGACGGACCCCCACCTGCTGGCCATCCACTGTCGGCAGCTGGAGGTCGCGGAGCAGCACCTGCAGCTAAAGGAGCGGGCGCTGGCCTGGCGCCAGGAGGCATGGGGGGCCTACATGGAGACTTTTAACCGCTTGGTGGACTACCTGGCCCCCCATGCCGCGCCGGCCGCCGCATCACCCGCCCTGCCTGCTCCACCAGCCCCACCACCAGCTGCTCCGCCCGTCGCCATCCTGTCCGCCGTCGCCCCGCCACCCACCGCCGAGGGCCGGAGCGCCGAGGGACCCCTGGAGCCACCTGAGACTCGCCAGCCATCCTACCTTCCGGTCCGGCCCGCCCCCACCCAGCCCCGGACAGGGCTGTGACCGCGGCGGGGCTCCCGGCCGCCAACGCCCAGTGCCGGGCCATAGGGGCGAGGGGCCCGGGACATGGCCCCCCCCTTGTATATAGTTTAAAGCTATTATTTGTTGCCCCCCGTTTGCCCCGTCCCCCCCATGTAAATAGTTCTCCCCTTTATCCTCCCTGGTTTTCCTTTTATTATTGAGGACACTTGTTTCTTTGTATTGTTTTATTTTTGTACATATTAGTTTTTTTCCACGTTTGTACATAGTTTGTTTTTGGTTCAAATATTTAGTTACAAAAAAAAGATTCTGAAACAAAAAGAAGTTTAAGTTCAGCCACAAGTGTGTGCTGTCATTTGTCCAGGAAAAGTGGGAGGGGGGTGCGGTGGAGTGCTCCATGGTGTAGGCGTTGGGGCAGGAGTGTGGTGGAGGAAGGGGCGGGCAGTAGGGGGCCTGGGCAGAGTTCACCCCGCAGCCTCTTCATCAAAGTGGGCCCGCAGGGCCTCCCGGACCCGGGTCCCCTCGGGGTCCACCTGCCGACTGGGGGCAGCAGGTGGCTGGACGTGTGCCCTACCGGCCTCCGCAGCCCAGCCCTGGAAAAAGGTGTCCCCCTTGCTCTCCACCAAGTTGTGCAGGGCGCAGCAGGCACCCACAATCTGGGGGATGTTGTTGGGGCCTGCATCCAGGCGGGTCAGGAGACATCTTCAGCATCCCTTCAGGCGGCCAAATGAGCGCTCCACCACCTGGCGCGCATGGTTCAGGCACTCGTTGAAGTGCTCCTGGCTAGCGGAGAGATGGCCCGTGTAGGGGTGCATGAGCCACGGCCGGAGGGGGTACGCCGCATCTACGATGACGCAGAAGGGCATGGTGGTGTCCCCCAGAGGGATCTCCCGCTGGGGGATGTAGGTCCCCGCCTCCAGCCGGCGGCACAGGCCCGAGTTCCGGAAAACCCAGGCGTCGTGGGTGCTGCCAGGCCAGCCCACATAAATGTCCTGGAAACGTCCCCGGCTGTCCACCAAGGCCTGGAGGATGACAGAATGGTAGCTCTTTCGATTCAGGTATCGTCCTCCACTGTGATGCGGGGCGCGGATGGGGATGTGAGTCCCATCCAGAGCCCCGAAGCAGTTGGGGAAGCCCAGGGTGGCAAAGGCCGCGATGGTGGCATCTGGGTCCCCCAGCCTCATGAGCCTGTGCAGGAGCATGGCGTTGATGGCACGCACAACCTGCAGAGAAAGCACATGGGACAGCACCAATGAGGGGTGAGCAGGGTGTGCGTGGCCCTGCCCTGCCCTGCCCTCGCCCCCCTCCCCTGCCCTGCCTTCCTCTGCCCTCCCCCCGCCCTGGCCTCCCCTCCCCTCCCCTCCTCCTCCCCTGCCCTGGCCTCCCCTCCCCTCCCCTGCCCTCCTCTGCCCAGGCCCCCCTCCCCTGCCCTGCCCTCCCCCCGTGGGTTCTCTTACCTCCATGAAGACAGCCCCGATGGTGGCCTTGACGACACCAAACTGCTGCCCCACAGATCGGTAGCTGTCGGGAGTGGCCAGCTTCCAGACAGCGATGCCGACCCGTTTCTGCACTGTGAGGGCACGCTGCATGCCGGTGTCCTGGTGCCTGAGTGCGGGGTTGAGCCACTGGCGCAGCTCCAGAAATGTCTGCCGGCTCATCCTGAAGTTCCTGAGCCAGCGGTCGTCGTCCCACTCCCCAAGCACCAGCCGCTCCCACCAGTCAGTGCTGGTGGGGTAGCTCCACAGCCGTCGGCATGTGAGGCGGTGGGGGGCGGGGTGCTGCAGGGTTAGGGGTTGAGCCCTGCTGCCCTGGGGGCATCTCCTCCTCTGTGGCAAGGAGGTGCTCAGCTGCCTCCTGCATGGCGTGGAGCAGGGCAAGCCCTGCTCCTGCCGGGAGGGCTGGGTGGACCTCTGGCTGCTGCTGCTGCTGCTGGGGGTCCATGACTGCGGCGCCCGGGGTCTGTGTGCCTATGGCTCCTCAGACCGCGTGCTGTGCAGGCTGAGTGTGTCTGGGAGGGGCCCTTTAAGGGAGCAGCTAGCTGTTGCCCCGGAAGCGCTAGTCCGCCCTGTGACCCTGTCTGCAGCTGTGCCTGGCATCCCTATTTCGATGTGTGCTACTTTGGCGTGTAGACGTTCCCTCGCTGCGCCTATTTCGATGTTGGGCTGCGCAACGTCGAAGTTGAACATCGACGTTGCCGGCCCTGGAGGACGTGTAGACGCTATTCATCGAAATAGGCTATTTCAATGTCACTACTTCGAAATTAGCTACTTCGATGTAGCGTGCACGTGTATACGTAGCCTAGGCCTGCAATACTATGAGTCTTACATGAAAACTTACAAAGATATATACGTATTATACTCAGACTTACATGCATTATGCTCAGACTAACGTGTATTACGCAGCTTTTAATATATACTATTATGTTCTTCAGGGACATAGTATCTCGGTGCTTTGGTAACAAACTACAGGTTTCTATAGGAAAAATTCAAATAGGAAAAATGTCAAACTTGGTATAACAGGGCCTTTTCTTGAGACAAGAGAAATACTGCAGAATTTTATATATGTTGTGGTAATTCTGCTAACTGACCTTTAATGATATACCCTCTAGGACCATCCAAAATTCAATTAACCACGTATCAAAGAAACTGTATTCAAGCTCCATTGGATGCCTTCCGTTTTCAGTTCAGGCCTGCGTCTCAGCTTCTCTTCCTGTGGATAGCCAGTTGACAAATATAGCTCAAACTGGAACAAAATGAGCTCCCCTCTCCAGCAACACTTCCCTCCCTATTACAGTTACTCAGTCTAGTAATCTGGGCATAATCATCTGCTTTGCCATTACTCTTGACCCCCCCCCCCCAATCCAAACTACATCCAAGTCTTGCCTCTGCCTGTTACAATTCAAGGATTTAGCCTTTTTGCCCACTCCTGTCCAGACTGCCAACACATGGCCCAACCAGCACTCAGCTGTGCCCCATGTTACATCCTCAGGGCCATAGGGGTAGTATATATATTGGGTGGATATGGCACAGGTCACTCCAATCTGGCATAGGCTAGACAAGTATTGAGCTAAACTCTTTCTCATTACCTCCTCTTTCCAACCCACCAAGACACGTACATCGCAGACACAGGTCTTTCCAGTCCCTGCAATTACAGCTCTACCCTTGTGAGAGATTCTGAGGTCTTATCACTGTACAAAGCTTTAAAAAAAAAAAGTCACAAAAGGGATGGGAAGGTGAATTCTTTCTTGTGTGCTTAGGTAAGATTTTATTCAGAATTACTTAGTTGAAAGCATTATTTTAAAAGACACCTGCAAATGGAATTGTTATATAAAGCCTCCACTCAGTCCAGTGCAATGCAGATGAAAGTTTTATAACTTTTAGTCATTGCTCATTTTAAATACTGTAAGTTTCTGTAAGCTTTGTAATAGTAGCTTTCTGCTATATGATTGTGTTTTATTTCATGAGCTTTGTTTTGTGGCAGCTGATGAGTCTATATTGAGCATTTGGAGTTGGCAAGAAATTGTTTATAGATATCTTAACTCTAAGAAACCCCTGGCTTATCCTCTCTGCGAAAGAAATTTCTTTCTCTGAAGTGAGCTTTCCTTTGTGTGAGTGAAGAAAGCGTAAATGGGGGTGCATGCACAATGGAATCAGTCCCTGAAGCCTACCTCTCTGGACACCTGCTGCCAGCGGCGCTTGGATGGCCAGAGAATAATAGGAGCTCAGACCTGCAAAAGAATCCACCCAAGAAAGAGAAAGAGGCCCCATCGAGAGAAGATTGAAGTCCCATCTGCTGTTAGCTGATGAATTTTGGTCATACAGTGTCTTGGGGAAGTGTGACAGGACAATTTCTATGGGACTGAAACTGATAAAAGGATAGGTGCAAAGCTATAATTCATGCTTCCTCTTTTTGACATCACCTCTCTGCTGGAGATAGTCTCGGCTGGCTGGGGAGGCAGGCCCCTCCCTCGCTCCCCAGGATAGATAGTGCTACCTGCCTGCTCCTGATTACTACACTGACAAGAAAGAGAGCAAGCCCTGGATTCATGACTGCAGCCAGACAAACTGAACCTTCTATGCCTTGGCTTCCTCTGCTGTCCCTCTGCAACTCTTCACCTGTGTGAGTTCGCTTATGTAAGTGTGTGATTGCAGGAGTGCATGTGGGTGTGTGCTTGAAAGCTCGTTTCCCCCTTTTTCCTTTAATCCAAGAGTGGCATTTAATAAATACATATCAGTGTAACCCTGGGCTGGTCTTTACGGTAGATTTAAGGTAACAGGAATTAAGAATATTCCTGTACCTTTAGCATTATATGCTTATATTATATCTTCCACAACTAGTCTAAGAAGAATATAGCACTTCTTTTTGGAACTTACAGAGAGGAGTCATTCCCAACCAGCATTCCTGGTAAGTTGTGCAGCCACTCAGGAGAGATTCAAATGCTGCCAATCCAATTAGCAGAGCAACCAGTTAGGTTTTTTTGGTTTGTTTTTTTTCTCCTCTACTGTGGTGCACATGTCTCAGTGTAAATAAAGATTATTCTTCACATGGATGAAAAAGATTAGAAGAACTATCACCCCCCTACATAAGCAGCCATTATAGGTGGCAGTACATGCAACTTTTGTAAGCCTTTTTCATGTCAAACTTTATTTTTTTATTACTTCACCACTTCAAAATATACATAAATTGTAAATGAAAATTTGTAAAAACCCAAGAGGACAAAAATGGCTCTTTTTTGACTCCACCCCAAAAGACTGGTTTACTGCTCCAGCACAAGTATTTGTGGTAGATAGGATGTGACTGGAAAAATGTATAACAGAGCATCATGGAAAAGTGAGACAGACAGTTGCAGGCATTAGTGAACGCATGCTTACAGCTAGTAATGAGCCAAATCCCCACTCTCTTAGCCTGATTAACAGGGACAGCCAGCACACACTGGTCAACATGAAGAATTTTGTCTATTCTATTTCCAAGGTGACCTGGAAGTGAAGTTCATAAGTGACTGACAAATTTGGGCTAAAACAGTCACTCACAGATAAAAGCCTGGAAATGTGATAACTACCTTGAAATATCCAAAACAGTTACAGATTAGACAGGATACACATCTACCACTTATATTTCAAAACACAAACACTGCGACAGTAGCCATATTAAATCAATATCATGGTGATTTTGGAGAAAAATTGATCTTTTCATCTGCCCTGTATTTTGGCATTATAGTTTTAATTTAATTCTGAAATCATGTTAAAAGGTATGAACACACTACTACGATACATTTTTGCTAATCACCTGTCACCAAGAATTCATCACTTGGTGCTGGTAAGGCCAATAATGCTACTTATTGAAATAGGCCTTCTATTTTTTCTGTATCTCATATATAATAATCTTCACAGAAAAACATTTATTAAACCTTACAACATTATCAATGAGCAAGTTTAACAAACGTGTACAAAATGATATAGGAAGAATAAAACAGATTTTAAAAAAGTAAATGCTGGAAGTAGTGAAAAATACATGAGCAAGGCATGATTTGACCAAAGGAAATATAAACACAGATCTCTCCTTTCCATATGGTAAATATAAAGTTTATTTTTCTATTAACTGAAATAAAGGTTAAACCCATGAAACTTCTTATTGAACAGTACCAAGAGCAGTATTATACTCCCACTGCTGTTACTGAAAAGGACCACTGTTATTTGCACCTCTTATATTAAAAAGTTAGGGACACTACAAAAAGGCTTTTATATGAAATGTGAGACAACACAGGTGTGCTCTGAATCACAGATATATTACTAGGGCTATGTCTACTCTACAAGCATCTGTCTACAAAAATTACTGTCGAAAGAGCTGTTCTGACAAAACTTTTGTTGACAGATCACATCTACACATAAAAGTGGATCAATCTTTTGACCCACTCTGTCAACAAAAGGGCACCCCGGAGCATCTACACGGCTTTTTTGTCAGCAGTTTCTGTTGATAAAACACATTTTGTGTATAGATGCTCCACGACTTTGGTAGACAAAACCCCAGTTTTGTCTACAAAACTCTCTAGTGTAGACGTGGCCTAATACACAGAAGCTTTCTTCATATCCAAAAACTACGGTTACACTAGCAAGTTTTGCCAGCAAAACCCCAGTTTGGTTAGCAAAACTGGTGGAGCATGCACGCACAAAATGCATTTTGTTGACAGTATCAGGACAAAACACAGCACTTTTACCAGAATTGCTCTGCCTCAAAGCTTTGAGGCATAAGGCTGCTGCCAACAGACTCTCTCAACAAAAAAGCTGTGTGACCACTCTGGGACAGAGAAGGGGTTTCTCTTGACAGACAGGGCATCCACAACAATGGGCGGCCAGGCACTACGTCTGCTTTGTCGACAGAGCTGAGCGCTCTCTCAATTGGCTTTTGTGTGTGGCAGCACTCTTGTCAACAAAACTTTTGTTGGGAAAACTCTCCCGACAGTGGCTTCTGTTGACAAAGCGCTGTAGTGTAACTGTAGCCAACTTGTTTTTATATATGGACAGAAATATGAAATTTACAGTAATCCTCTTCTGGGACTGCTGCATATGCCAGAAGAAAGAGGCAGGTAAAGACGACAAAATGTCTGCTCATACCTCCTAGAAATCTCTGAAAAATATCCTACACATAGTTTTCTTTAGTTCTCTTGCTTTATATATATATTTTGTTATACCTGGATGAAAACAGAATCTTAATTGTTACTTTGCACCACTTCTGTTGCTGAGATACATTCTTCATCTGAAGTTGTAGACCTCCTTTGAGATAGAACAATGAATTGCTGCAGAGATAACGGAGATGCTTTAAAGAGTGGATATTGACTTTATGTGGGAAATTAGCATCAGAAACAAATTAACTCCTAAGCCACAGAAATCTTGTTTTCTAGAAAAGTGTCTTGACGCAGAAGAATTTGAGCCTGTTAGTCAATATTGTTTGATGCAAAGCTCATCTCTTTTGTTGGGTTTTCAGGATGGAAGTGGTACAATAAAAAAGCCTGTTACTTGGGCGGTGCTGGGTAACAAATCAAATACACTGAACTAAATTTAAAAAAAAGTACCACAAAAATGTGACAGGTAAAATTACTGACATACTGTGGGTTTTTTCTACATGATTTACAAACGCAATGCCAGACTTCTAGTAGAAAACCCCTGAAAACCCAACATTTTTGTCTTCTTCGAAATGTTATGAGGATACACAAATACTGAATGATACTGAAATACAGGTTGAACTTCTCTAGTTTGGCACATATGGGACCTGACTGCTGATGGACAAGAGAATTTGATGGACCATGGGAGGTCAATATTGTCTAGCAGCATTACCAACACTTCTACTGCTTACTGGGCTCTTAGAAGACATTTAGGCATAAACTGGAGGAAAATAACAGCTCTATACAGAACTCTGACAGTCAGGGCTGGTGGCTGTAAACTAACTTTATAAGACCAATGGTAGTTTGACCTCAACCAGAGTAAGTGGCCGTCCATCAAAATAAAATCATGTCAGATTGCAGATGTTGCCAGATGAGACAGTTCTGTATTAGAGAGGTTCAACCTATATAAAGAATTACTAAATGATGAAAATAAGATATTCTTTAATTAATAGACTATAATTATAGATAATGAATGAGTCTGGATGAAGTAACAATTGTGCAAAGGCCTTGGCCTAATTTTGCCTAGTACAAGTGTTGATTTGCCAGTTTTTCTTTTATGTAAGCTTGCGTAAGTAATCCTCACAGCTAACAAAGCAACAGTGATGTTTTGTTCATGGATTACGTTGCTCTAGAAACATGCTAGTTTTAAAATTTCAAATTGCCATCGACACTGTCTCCAGTGAGAGAACCTGAATCTTGGACAGCTTAGTGCAGTGATAAAGTACAGATAACGTAACATGTAGTTGCCTCAAAGTTCCATGCCAGGTTCTGTGTTACTAAATACATGTATTGAATTGTACATTAAGGAGGGCATGTAGTAAGGTACCAACATTTGCAGATGAGACAGGGCTGTTATGAGAAATTTCAGCATGACTTCACAAAGAAGGAGAATGAAAGAAGATTTTAGATTGCTTAAAGAACAGGATGGTGAATAATACAGACAACTTTATAATGCCTGTACATAAAAAATGGTGCAGCATCACCTAAAATCCTGTGTGACGTACCGGTCATACAAGTTCATAAAAGAAAGTGCAGAACTAGAAGACATCAGGGAACAGCAATGGAAATTATCAGGCCCTGTCTATACAGAATTGCACCAGTTCAACTAAAATATTTTTTTTAATATATTAAGTAAACCGGTGCAAATTCCTAAGTGGACATACTAAAATCAGACTATAATGGCTTGAATTAATTTATTTTGATTGACAAATCAGATATAAGCCTATTTAAGTGAATCTACATAGGGGATTGCAACAGTTATTCTAAATAGCCAAGTTATAATTAACGATGCAACTAGTATATCTGGACAAAACCTTAAAGTGTATTGGCTTTTTCATTCTGCACTGAAGGTGGTTTTAATGTCACGTAGGTTGGGTCTACACTTACCTTGAATATCAACAGCTGCCACGCAATTTTAGGTATGCCAATCACGTGCCAAAAATCGATTTAGCAGCTGTCGATATTGGTCCCTGTCCTCACTGCAGAATGCGTACAGAAGCACACCTCCCGTCAGCATTCATAGAATCATATCATAGAATCATAGAACACTAGGACTGGAAGGGATCTCGAGAGGCCATCGAGTCCAGCCCCCTGCCCCAATGGCAGGACCAAGTACCATCTAAACCATCCCTGACAGACATCTATCTAACCTGTTCTTAAATATCTCCAGCGATGGAGATTCCAAAACCTCCCTTGGCAATTTATTCCACTGTGTGACCACCCTGACAGTTAGGAACTTTTTCCTACTGTCCAACCTAAACCTCCCTTGCTGCAGTTTAAGCCCGTTGCCTCTTGTTCTATCCTCCTTGCCTGCTCGCAAGAGGTTCCAGGGTCGACAATGACCCCAAAACGCACCGTTTCGCACATGGACAAAACAGCACCCCGAAGATCGAACCTAAGCATTCAATCTCCCACAGTAAGTACAGACCCAGCTTCACTTGGTTACTCTGACACAAGAATCAGGAAGTCTACATATCATATTTTTCAGCATCAGAAACAAGTAAGTGTCTCAAATGTTATTAAAACAGTGCTGATTATTAGCCTAAGCCTGCTCTGACTGATATTGGAAGTAGCAGGCCTCAGATTTTTAAGCAGCTGGACAAGGAAACTCGCAAACATTTGTGGCATTCAGCTATTTAGAGTTAAAAGACTTTGCAGTTCATCAGGAGTAATAATGTTAAAACATTACATTCTCTAACCAGGCCACAAAGGCCAAAGAGGTTGGAAAGCACAAGGTTATTAAAATTACTGCCAGGAACTAAGTACTGTCCTGTTGATTTTCTTCTGCATATTTCCTGTAACACAACTGATAATGTTTCTTCATCTAACAGTAATTTGGCCTTTTTAAAATCCTACTTGTGCCCCAAAAGACACAACGTTAAGTACTGTATATAAACAAACAACCTAGAATAGATTTGAAAAATATGTTCTAGAAATAAATATTGCACTGATCATTTAACAGTGGTCCAGGAAAAAGAAGAAATTAAAACCTGGTAGTGTGTATTTGATTTATAGAATTTGTACTTGTATTTTATATTTGCAATCCACTTCCTTATCATTTACAGAATCTCTCTTTACCTTCAAAGGGCATGTCATAATTCAAAGATTTCTGCAGAAGCTTTTTAAAGTATGTTGACCAGAACAAGCATAGCATTTGTCATCATTTCATTTGAACACCCTCTACTGAATGGGTTTGGAATCTACCACTTTTAATTCATTTCAGACTAAATCTCACGCTGAAGAATGTAGGTCTGGATACCTAGTAATTTTCTTATTAAATGAACATTTAATTTAAAGTAGTTTACTAATTTCCTGAAGGAGGGATGAAAAGAGAATTTTGACCACTTTCCTTTAATGCAGCACCCTAATGATAACAATAACAGATCTGAAGCTCCAAGGATCCAGTCTTTAAAGGGACTGAACTCTTTCTACCCCACAAGTTTCCCAGAAGCTCACAAGTTGCAGTCCAGCCTATTTAATGTGATTTGGTGTCTTTTAGCATTTGGGGAGGAAAAAGTTTAGAGCAAGAAGGTTACTGAGAATTAGTTATTGACTATGTTCCATTCTTACTTCACTTAAATTTTATTTCATGCTTTACCATCAACTACTTCAGTTAAAATTATCTGTTGCTTCAATGGGCTTTGAAAAATGTGTGTTCTTAGGAGGTTCTCTTTTTGTATTAAGGCTGACCGTGAAGAAAATCTGTTAAGGTATTAGTGAAAGAAGAAGCAAGAACTAATAGTTACACTTCAGCCTCTGATAACAGGCGTGCTATCTTTTCAGATAGAGAAAGACAAATCAAAAACATGACCCCCTCCTCCCTTTTGTGAAAACCTAAGTTTTGGCAAATAAACCCTTGTCATTGTTTACAAGTTCATCAGAAATCCTCTTTTTACTATATCACTGGACGCTAATATGTTCTAGCCACTATCTAAGACATTACAGTATGCCTTATAAAAAGAGGACCAGAACTCAAAAAACCTTAATAGAAACTACAGTATGATTTTAACAGTTGTCTACTGAATTTTATTTTATATATCATTCATCTGCAGTCTCTGAAAATACAACCTTCATGTTGCATCTAACTATCCAAGTGTATAAAAACTGCAACTTCCACTGGTATTAAACTGACCCCTGCTGGCATGGTTTTCTCATTCATGAAAATATCTGGAATTTTTAAAAGCTCTGAGAGCATGGTAATAGTATAAATAGCTATTATTGTAACAGCACCCAAATGTGTGCTAGGAACTTCCCCAAACCACAATCTCTGCATCAAGACACTCACAGCTAGTTTCAGATATGACTCAGAGGGGAATAACCGAAAGGTAGGGAACAAAGACAAGGAAACTATGTGCAAGACAATATGGTTACCTAATAAGGCTAGTGCAAGGAAGTTGGTCTTGCTCACAAAAGCTAAGGCATTTGTCAGTCTTTCAGGTGCTAGCGTATTGCTTGTTATTTGTGACACTACAGTCTCCCTTCTGAGACTGATGTTCAATTAACTGTATGAGCTGTTCAGACCAAAACAAAACTTTATTTTAAAAGAAGCAGAGCAAGCATAGCCACAAGCAACATAAAGATGCATGTTTCTGATTGCTGAGATCTTGTATCTTTGTTGTCATTTATGTAAAAGCTAAACAGCAAGTACCAGAAGGGAAGATCTTTATTGGGGAGCCTTTTCAGGGGTTATTTTGAGCAAGATGCCAACACTGTTCTGACCTGGCTCAATTCATGGATAGCATGTAAGACTTGGAGAATTTCTATGCTGACTAATAGGCTCAACTCAACTGAAAATACTGCAAAAACTAGATATTCATAGATTGTTGATGTACCGAAGAAAATCAGGTCAGGCAAATATGCTGTGTGTCTTAGTACATGTTTTTCACATGTTCTTAGACTTCAACTGTCAGAGGAACCTATTCAGTTCCATTCTCCCTGGAGGATGCTTACTTTTCCTTATTGTTATTTATTTCAAGTATTTTCCAAGAACTCCATTCACATAAATGCTGTGTCTACACTACATTCCCCTCTTGGAAGAGGAATCCGAATGCGGCTGATTGGAAATGCAAATAGAGTGCTAATTTGCATATCATGCACCTCATTTGCATAAATGTGGCCACTTGCTGTTCAGAAGTGTTGTTTTTGGCAAAAAAAAATAGAACCAAGCAGCAAAGGCAAAATATGAGGAAGAAGGGTGCTTTCAAAAGCAGGGCTTCTTTTTGAATGAACCCCATCTACACTGCTTGTTTCTTCCCCAAAAACAGCACTAGTGGAACAGTAAGTGGCTGCCATTATGCAACTGATGCACATGATATACAAATTAGTGCCTCATTTGTATTTCCAAACAGCCGCAATTTGCATTCCCCTTCTGAAAGGGGACTGCAGTGTAGATGCAGCTAAAGTGAAATATTGAAAGCTGCAAGGCACAGATGGAAACTAGAACACACTGCTTTATATCCTGATTATAATTTCAGACCAGAAAAGCAATTTCATTAAGTAAGCAATTTCTCTGTCCTATTTTATTCAGCCACCTTCAGGCTAAAGTATTATGGACAGATGCACAGGCGTGTGTATAACATACAGATCTATTATTACATGGTGTGTATGTTTGTATACAATTATCCAAAAATCTTGGGAGAGATCTGAAACATTTAGATAGTTGTAGTTGGATAGTTGGAATATCATTTGGGAAAGTCTGGACGGGGAACACATGCAAATTTCATACGAACTGAGGTTCAAATATTCAAATTTGCTTCCATATACATAAACATGTAAAGACAGTCTACAAAAAGTCTAACCGCAACAACATAATGCAGTTGAGAAATCTTAAATGGATGTCTAATCCGCCATTACACTTTTATTTTTGCATATTTTCTGCACTGACTTCTTGTATTCAGCTCTTCTTGAACAGTCTCTGCTTTCATTTAATGATTATGCCTGGGCAACATTACCTCTGTATTTCTCGTTTTCCAGAAGACAGAATATTGATTCTGCAAGGAGACAGCCAACCACCAAGCAATCTTAACTCTGTATCAAAGTAGTTTTCCCCTCAACTATTCACAGTGCAACCTTTATTTATCTGTTTTGATGAATTTGTCAACACTACATAATTAGCGTATGGCACCACTGGGAACTCAAGAAATAAAAACAACTAATACTCACTAGGCAGAGGCGGATGGCCTTTAAGGCTATATCTACATAGCATTTTGGAGAGAGCTTCTGAGACTGGTCAACAGACCCAGGCTACTAGGCCCCACCTCCCTCTCTAGTTTCACACTCCAAATTACAACTTTAAAGCACTATCCAAACATTTCCAAAGTTTTTGCATGAGCCCCCTTAGCCCCTCTGCTGCCCCAGGCTGGGAGGCTCACTCCCATGCAGTCCATAATACAGTGCAGACACACCCGAGCTTATAGAGCTGGATTGGCCCCACAGTAGGATTGTCTCTGTTTTCTCCTTATATGAAAGTATTTCACTCTCTCTCTCTCTCTCTCTCTCTCTCTCTCACACACACACACACACACACACCCACAGACTGTAACAAGTGCAATAAATCTCATCAAGAGAAGTTTGAACAAAAAACTTGGGGACTGGAAGAATGCCCTTTTGTTGCTGAACCAGCTTTCCACTCTTCCACCTTTCCATTTGTTATGCTATATGCATTCTTTTAATAACTGAAGATATTTCTCAGGCCTGTTGGCTGTTAAAGGTTGGAGGACATTGCTCCAGCTATATATGTTTTCATATAAAAGTCACCCGTTTATTAAAGTGTTGTGGCATATATACTGATTTTGGACAGTATCATCTTTGATAATCTTTTGTATTAAGTACAGAGCCTGATCTCTTCTCAGTTACATTGCCTAAATTATGAACAACTCCACTGCAGACAATGCTGTTACATCTTGCATAAGTGTGGAGTAAACAGGTGGAAAACAAAAGAATCAAGCCCATGACCTGAACATATGATGCTGACAGACTGCCTGTATAACAGAAATTTGTATCAGAATTTAATGGCAAAACCATATTTCTAACCAGCAGTTCAAAAACTGTTAACAGAGCAAGTCAGTTTTATTTTTGCACTCCACATTTTAAAACATGATGAAACTATTAGCCAGTCAGCAGTACAATTAAACACATTTAATCGTTCAAGAAAACCATTCACAAGAACTCAACATGACTGTATCAAAGCTTACTTTTCAGCACATACATACATAGTACTGTACATTTTTTTTCATTCACACAACTGGTTGATAGCTGGGTACAAACCTACTGGTACCAGCAAATCCAAATACACTGCAGTGTTTTGAGTTTTCCAAAGGCAAATGCTGAAGTAATTTGGCATGTAGCAGTTCTAATTTTGTCTGCAAAATGTCTAACAGAAAGGCTGTTGTGTTAAGTGCACAAGAGGGTCTGTGTCTTGACCAAATGAAGCCCATTTGTACCTTTCACTTTGGTGGCTGGACCATCTTGATTAACAGTTGTTCTAACACTTACACCAGGACACAATATATGCCTTGCTACATATCCCTTGCTATGAGATTTGTGACTTAAAGGTTGCAGCATCACAAACAAAAGTAATGGAGAAACAAACACAGCTATGGCTATGATCTGAAGAAGTGAGTTTGTCCCACGAAAGCTCATCACCTAACAAATTATTTTGTTAGTCTTTAAAGTGCTACATGACTGCTTTTTTGTTTTGATAGAATACAGACTAACACAGCTACCTGTCACTATTCAAAGTAATGTAGGGTTATGAAGAAACATGGGAATCTCTTTAGGTTGTAAAACTAGCTTGCCTGCTGTAATCATCAGTAATTTTTTCTAGGTGTGTCACAATAAACAACCTCATTTCTAGAAGGCAACTATTTTACACACCTAAGCATTCAAGCAGAACAGTACATTACAAGAAAATGAATAAGAAACATATAAATTATACCACTGCAATTCAAGGAAGAAGTCAAACTGTTTGAGTAGACAGTAGAACACAAAATTATATTTTAAACTTATTTATATCAAGTTATTGTACGCTCATCCATCGCTATATGAGCGCAATTGGTTCCCAACTTTCTGCTCGTAGGCAAAAACCCGTAAGAGGGACATTAAATTACCATTAAAATACATGCAAAAGTCTCTGATTGGTTCCTAGTGCTCCACACTCAGGGAAGGAGTGGCAGCATGTGACACTGCTTTGGAAAGGTAAGTGAACCTTGGGTTGGGGGTGGGGGCGTTGCAGAGGGTTCAAGACAGGGGGCAGTTTGGGGCCATGAGTGGGAGGGAGGGTTAAAACCTGGTGGCAGCTCCGGTGGAGGAGGTGGCAGCTTCTTCCTCTGGGCTGCAGCAGCAGTACCGGGGGGGGGAGTGCTGGGGGGTGCAGCGGGATGGGGAGTTTGGGGACCAGGATGGGGTAGGTGTTGGAAGCAGGCTGTATAAAGAAGATTGCATGCTCTGAAACACATGAATTAAAAGTGCTATATAAAATACACCTACACAAAATTTCATGCCATAGTTTAGCTGTCTCCTGTTTTGTGCTGCTATTATTTAAGTTCCCTAATACTTGCCATGGAGTACCTTCCTCACTCAGCTAAGAAGTCTCAGAGGGGTATCCATGTTACTCTGTAGGTTCCCAAATAACAAGCAGTCCTATGGCATCTTAGAAACTAACAAATTTATTATGTCTTGAGCTTTTGTAGGTAAAACCCACTTTATCAGCTAGTTACTCTTTCCATACTCTATGTCAGCATTTCCCAAACTAATTTGGCCATGGAACAATTTTGGGCTTGTAATATATTGACAAAACATGCATGCTGGTCCAGTAGGGGGGTGTTCATACAGAAAAACTGCCACACGTAATGTTCAAAAGTTGATTTAAAAGAGTTAATTTTTAGGTGTCTTATTTTACAAAGAACCAAAAAAAAAAACCAAGAGAAAATCATCTGAATGAACAAACTAATGTCCTTCTGACAGTAGGACAGTTAGCAACCCTATAATTAAGTATAAACATTAAAAATTAAGTAAAAGCCTAAAACAAAATATCAATATAAAAGCTGAAAGAAGGATGGCTAGTGTCATTCTTTTGTATAATACTGTTCAAAAAAGGACTGTCCTTATTTAGAGCTTAAAAAACATTTTTATGAAAATGAAACGCAAAACAAATCGGGTATGGAAAAATATTTGTAAATTTTGCATTTTTATAAATTTGTTATTTTTTTTTTACAGAAAACTACTGGAAAATAAAAATAAGTAACATTTTACAGTTCTTTTAATGGGAAGAGTGGTTTTGCATCTCTGTTTTGGCATGAGTCACATAAAAACAACTAAGCTATTATGAATGTGTTATAAATATTAATACAGTAAACTCTTTCATATCTGGCATACTATCATCTGGAACTCTCAAATAAGTGGCATTTTAATCATAAATACATTTTAGTTATGTTTTCCATAAGTACAACATAGTGGGAGAAAATACAAATAAATACAGCAAATATAGTGTAAGTTTACAGTGTACAATACTACTGTTGGTGGTAAAGTACTCTGCATACATTTTTTTGTTTGTTTCTTAAAAGCTAATCTTGTTTTGCTTTAGTGTTATGCATTGCTAAGTGCACCTCTCTTTTATCCATACTAGTTGAATATCCATCAACCTCCCGATCCTGGGGCTGCCAGATATGAAAGCGTTTACAGAACACTACAGTCTAAATACTACTCCAACACCTTAGTATTTGAGACACATATATAATTTCTTATTTAATATTTTAGGAGGAAAATATTGCTAGCACAACATTTTTTTCACGGAACACCTATTCACATCACATGGAACACCAGTGTTCAGGGCACACAGTTGAGGAAACACTGCTCGTGTTGTTCAGTCCCCCTAATGGATTTGTTCATCAGTGACTTCTTGAATTGAAGAGACTAAACAAATCAAATTAGTTTCTATTGACTTGGGATGGATGGTAACCGATATGACCTGATACAGCTGGTACTTATGCACACGCTGAAGTTTAAGCACCTAAAAATCAGGACTACTGACTGAATTTATCATGTACTTAAAGTACCAGGCTGAATAATATGGCCCTTATTCCTCAAAGCAAACTCCTCATAAAGATACATAGTATCCCCTTCCTACAGCACCAAAAACTCTTGAATCTGTCTAGGTAAAACAGTAATATCAAGCCTTCTACGAGAAGCCAATCAGTACACGGAGGAACTTCACAATAAGTTATGCAGAGAATCTGTGAGCTATCCACAGAAAAAATAAGCAGTATTAAACCACGTTTACCACTCTCTGCACAAATTAGTGCAACTTGCACCCTGAATATACTCATAAATAACAGTTTCCCAACAAATTAGGGAAATAATCCCTTTTGGCTCCTTTTTTGACTACTTGCAAAATAATGCTGCCACACGGATTTGCAAGTCAAATTTGATGGCTTGTAAGTACATGTAACAGCTCATGTTCAGAGCAGTGAGACACCATGCTAGAAGTTGCATTTAAAGCCTCATTTCATGCTGGAATTTACCCAGAAGGACTAGACCACATGTTTGGAGGCCATTAGGAGGGTAAGAGGCCCACTGCATCTGGTTCTGTTTATGATCTAGTTCTCAGTGTTCTTGCATATGTGAAATTCAGCTCAATTTCAGATAAGGCAGTCTCCTAAATGAAAATGAATCAATAATGGTTCTTTTAAAAATGTACCAATTTTCTTTACACGTGGTGAGAAAGGAAGAGGAATACCAAGAAACTTGGAAGACTACCACAATAAAAACATGTAACTATACTTTGCTGACAAAGTTGGTAAGAGCTGTACTAGCTTTGTCAACACAAACGTCCATATGCCCAGACCTCGGAGTATGACCATAACTTGCTACTACAGAACAAGGGATTTCTCTTACTTCTGAACTGAGCAAATATTCAAAGCATTTGTGTTCAATCCAGTTCACTTTATGCACACAAGTAGGACGACTAAAGTCAGTGGGGCTATCCAAGTGAGTATGGCAACAAAGATTTGGTACCTATCTATCCTATCTCATAGAACTGGAAGGAACCTTCAGAGGTCATCGAGTCCAGCCCCCTGCACTCACAGCAGGACCTATCACCATCCCTGACAGATTTTTTTTTTTAAATCTATTTGGCTCAGATCCCTAAAAAGCCCCCTCAAGGACTGAGCTCTCAGCCCTACATTTAGCAGGCCAATGCTCAAACCACTGAGCTATCCCCTCCCCACTGCCTGGTCTTTTAAGGTTACCAATAGACTTAATTTTTATGTCTTAGAATCCTAGCTTATAAAATTGATTTGCTGTGAAAATTGCCAGATATAGGCTGTGTCTACACTAGCCCAAATCTTCAGAACGGCCATGCAAATGGCCGTTTTGAAGTTTACTAATGAAGCGCTGAAATACATATTCAGCACTTCATTAGACTGCAGTCAGCCGCGGCACTTAGAAATCAATGTGGCTTGCAGCCGCACGGCTCATCCAGACGGGGCTCCTTTTCAAAAGGACCCCGGCAAGTTCAAAATCCCCTTATTCCTAACAGCAGCTTTGTCAATTTCGAAGGGCCGTCGCTGCTGGCATTCTAATGAAGCATATTCAGTGCTTCATTAGTAAACTTCGAAATGGCCATTTGCACGGCCATTTCGAAATTTTGAGCTAGTGTAGACGTAGCCATACTCTAAAAGCTAACGGTAATTTTTTCTGAAAATTTTGAAATATGTTTTATGTATCATCAAACTGAAGAAGTTACTCTGATTTGAAATCCTTCCCTATCTTTGCTGTGTCCCTATAGATCTACTCCTTCAAGTCATTAGCACAGTTAAATGACTACAAGAGGTTGCTTGATTGGAGAAGTATAATTTTTACCAGGTTTTTCCTAGAATTCCTGTTTACAAATTCAAAACGTATTGTCTGCAAAGATTCTATAGCATCTATTTAAAATCCTCTGGTTCAACGTTCATAAAAATATTAACAGAAATTGAATACAAAAGTGATATGAACACAGACAAAGTGAATTAATGTATACATTTCAATCACATACTGTGGAAAACCTTTTCAATATTCACACATCTCCAGAATTTACAATTCTAATGTGAACTTTACACAAGAGGTAATCAACGAATAACTCATTTTTTTCCTAATAACTTTTAGCAGCAGACAAGCTGGAATACATAATTAGTGAGCTGAGCAAAGCATACGAAAAAGTATATCTAGAGACCAAAATGGATACATAACAGGAAACGGAAGGAGAGGTATGTCACCAAGGAAGTATACATGGAAATAGCATGAGCATTTAGGGACAAAAATCAGGAAAGCGAAGGCAAAGAATGAGTTGGAGCTGGCAAGAAATGTTAAAGACAGCAAGAAGAGGTTCTTCAAATATGTCTGATGAAAATGAAAGATCAAGGCTGGTGTGGATTGCTGCTGCAATGGAAAAGGTGAACTACTAATGGAAGATAGTAGGAAGGCAGAGCTGCTCAGTTCCTAATTTGCTGCAGTCTTCTCACAAAAAAGTGACCAGGCAACTGGACAATAAAGGGGAAAGGATGCAGATGAGAATAATTAAGAACACATCAGAGATCTTCTGACCAAATGCACAAATACAGAAAGTGAGGAAAGCTGACTTGGCAGGAGTATTGCTGAGAACCATCTGGCAGATGTGGGAGATCACAAACAACACGAGTCAGTAATGCCATGCTGTTGCAAAAATAAGTAAATGTAATTTTAGATTGCATTAAGACACACGTAGCATGCAAGTCATGGGAGGTGACAGCACCACTCTTCCATGCTGGCAAGACATCACACGGACTTCTGCGTCCAATTTTAGTCACTGGTATATAGAAAGGATGTAGAGAAACTGGAAAGGATCCAGAGTTGAGTAACAAAGGTGATTAAAGGGAGGGAATGCAGTCAGATGAGCAAAAGCTGAAGGAACTGGCTGGTTTTTTTTTTTGGTTTTTTTTTTGGTTTTTTTTTAAAGAGGAGAGTAAGGGAAATTAGGTTAGGCTGCCATAAAAGCGATGGGAAAAAGTTGTTCCCTCTTGCCACAGAGGACGGGACAAGAGGCAATGGGTTTAAACTATAGTATCACAGATTTAGATTCAATCGCAGGACTATCTGACCAATTAGAAGAATAGTAGGACAATGGAACAGAACGTGCAGGATGTTGTGGTAGCTTCTTCACTGAAGACTTTCAAAAGGAGGCTGGATAGCCCTCTGAGTTGGATGATCTAGTCACAACAAATTCTGCATCTCGTCGGGGTTAGATTAGATGACCCTGGCAGTCCCTTCTAACCCTATACTACTCTGAAATTGGTGGCTTTATATTACACAGTAGTTGAATTTTTTTAACTAATAGTTAAAGTTCCCAGCATCTCCTTTTATGAGGCCCCATTGTCAGTTGCTTACAACTTTGCCAAACTAACATTTGAGCTATCAAAACAAAAGAGCTGGCGTCTAGTTCAGGCTGAGTTTGGAGAAGGAAGGGTAAGATTGCCCTGCCCACATTTCAATGTCCCAGTCTTAATTAATAGTTCTCCTGAAACAAAAAAAATACAACTTAAAGTCAACATCTTTTTTCTCCTATCTTGGAGTAGCTGGTCTCTGCATATTCATCTGGCCCTGTCGATTTGTTTTTTTATTTATCCTGGCGTGTAATTCAGGTTTATGAATATTTGGTAAAGAACCTGTAGTTCCGGAGACCAGCTACTCCAAGATAGGCCCAAAAAAGCCAAGAACAGAACACCACTCGTCATTACCTACAGCCCCCAACTCAAACCACTGCAACGCATTATTAAAGACCTACAACCTATCCTTAATCAGGATGCCTCACTCCAAAAGGCCCTAGGTGACAGGACTGTTCTCTCCTAAAGATACCCTCCAAACCTTAAGAGGATTCTCACCAACAGCCACAGTCTATACCACAGGAACACCAGTCCTGGAACTTTTCCTTGCAACAAAGCCCACTGCCAGCTTTGTCCACATATCTACTCTGGGGATGCCATCACTGGACCTAACCAGGTTAATCAAAGAAACACGGGCACATTCTCATGTTCCTCAACCAACATCATATATGCCATCATGTGCCAACAATGCCCAGATGCTCTGGATATTGGACAGACTTCAAACTCTCTTAGACAAAGAGTTAATGGGCACTAAACAGACATAAAAACACTCCTGACCCACAAACCCGTCAGCCAGCATTTTAATGGAGTGGGCCATTCTGTTAATGTCTTAAGAGTCTACGTGTTACTGAAGAGGAATTTTCACATTACTTTGGAAAGAGAGGCTGCTGAACTCTCTTTTATATTCAAATTTGACACACGAACACATGGTTTGAACCGGGATGCAAATTTTCTGGGTCATTATAGGGACTCTTTTGCAAACTTGGCTTAATCTAATTCTTGACTCCCTTCCCACCACCCCTCTGCTCTCCGATTTGCTCACCTTGATAATTTTTTTTCTGATTTGCCAACCTTGATTACCATTTTTGGTTCTCTGTGCCTTAAATATTGAGTCTGTTCTGGTACGGCTATGGTCTGAAGAAGTGGGTCTGTCCCATGAAAGCTCGTCACCTAATAAATTATTTTGTTAGTCTCTGAAGTGCTACTTTACTGCTTTTTTATTTGATAAATGGTTCTCCACATCTTCCAAAGGTCAGACAAGAAGTAAACACTTTAATTTAAGTAAAAGGGATTTAGGTTAGATACTAGGAAAAAGCTTTCTGTAAGGATAGTTATATATTGGATCAGGTCACCAAGTGAAGTTGTGGAATCGCCAGACCTGACAGTTTTAAAGTATGCATTAAACAAATGCCTGTCAAGAGTAGCCTAGGAACACTGGGTTTTGCCAAGCACAGGAGAGTAGCCAAAATGACCTCTTCAAGTTGCTTCCATTCCTACTGTTCTATGAATCTGTGATTTAGAAATATGTAAAATGGTGTTTGCTATATTTCACAATCTCACACAACAGCCACGTCTACATGAGCCAGCCACTTCTAAGTAGCTGTGCCAACTTTGAAATAGCTCCCGCCATGTCTACACATGGCAAGCGCTATTTCAAAGTTGAAATCGATGTAAGGCGGCGAGACGTCGAAGTCGCTATCCCCAACAAGAGATGGGAACAGTGCCCTACTTCGACGTTGAACGTCGAAGTAGGGCACGTGTAGACGATCTGCGTCGCGCAACATCGAAATAGCGGGGTCCGCCATGGCGGCCATCAGCTGAGGGATTGAGAGACGCTCTCTCCAGCCCCTGACCTCTATGGTCACCACGTGCAGCAGCCCCTTAAATCTCCCCACCCCCTGCGTTCCTGTGCAGGAAGCAGAGAGTGCGTGCAGGCAGCAGCGCTGCCATGCAGTCAGCCTGCATGGACCTCAGCAGCCCCAGCCCGCACCCTGAACCTCATGGCAGCCAGCCAGCCCCCCAAGCACCCCCCGGGCACCCCCCCCCCAAGGGGAGCCAGGGCTCCCAGCCTGCCAACAAGCCAGGGAAGAGGCAGCGGGGCCCCTCCTGGATGGAGGCCGAGATCCGGGACCTGCTGGGGCTCTGGGTCGAGGAGGAGGTGCTCCAGGTAATGGGAAACAAGAGGCAGAAAGCAGATGCGTTCGCTCGGCTGGCCGAGGGCCTGGCTGCCTGGGGTCACCCTGCCCGCACTCCTGACCACGTCAGGAGTAAGGTGAAGGAGCTGCGGCAGGGTTACGCCCAGGCCCGGGATGCGGCCAGCCGATCTGGGGCCGCCCCCGCCACTTGCCCCTTTTACAGGGAGCGCAGAGCCATCCTGGGCCCCCGGTACACCTCCTCCCCCTGGCCACTCTTGACACATTGGCCGACGAGCCCCAGCAGGCCCCGGAGATGGAGTCCGCCCCGGAGGCAAGCCCTGCACCCCAGGGGCCTCCCCAGGAGCCCATACCTGGGATGCCGGAGGAGGAGGAGGAGGGGGACTCCTCCAGCGACAGGGGGCTCCGCATTGCCCTCCCGTCCTGGAGCTCCAGCAGGGCATCCGCCCAGAGGGTGTCCCCTGACCGTGGGAGCGGACCATCAGGTATGTACCCCCCCCAGTGCACACCCCCGGGGTTAAGGGGCGGGGACAAGAGACATGACCGGGGCCCTCCACATGCCCAGATGACCATGGCCCCAAGGACAGCAGTGACATGTCCCTCAGAAGAGTGCATCAGCCCCTGCCCCCCAGCAGGACAGCGCCATGCCCCATCCCTGGGGATGAGCGGAGCAGAACCTAGGGTCCCCCGTGGGTGGGGGGCACACCCATCAGCAGCAGCAGCAGCAGCATCTCCGGGAGACGGGGATGGGGAACCAGCAGCAGAGGGGTGGGGGGACAAGGGCCACGGGTCAGGGCCCACACTAACGACTGTCTCCACTCTTCCCTGTGTTCCGCAGCTGCACCATCGGAGGGCCCAGAGAGCGCCGGCAAGGTGTCCGTCATCCCAGACAGCCCACCGGGGCCATCCCAGCAGGCCAGCCCCTCGGCGGAGCACTGACCAGCCCCAGGACGAGACCGACGGCGGAGCCACCCGAGGATGGCCCCGGACGCCCAGCTGCTCGCGACCCTCCGGCGTCAGCTGGAGGTGTCAGAGTGGCGCCTGCGGGTGGAGGAGCGGCGGGTGGAGCTCCAAGAGCCAGTGCTGGCTTGGTGCCAGGAGGCTTGGGGGGCCTTCATGCGCACCTTTGAGAGCATAGCTCAACACCTGGCCCCTCTGCCGTGCCGCCCGCCACTCTGCCTGCTGCACCACCCGCCGCTCTGCCTGCCGTCCCTCCACTGTCAGCCACCCTGGAGCCTGCTGCCGAGGGGGACCTGGGGCCTGCGGACACTGGCCAGCCGTATTTGCCGGTTCTCCCGGCCCCCACCCTGCCTCGCCCAGGGCTCCAGCCGAGGCGAGGATCGCGCCCTCCAACACCAGGCGCTGTACATTAGGGTGCAGGGCTGAGGACATGGCCCCCCCCTTTGTACATATGGGGGTTGAGGTTTGCAGGATAAGGGGGTAAAGCTTGGGGGGCAGAAGGGCAGATTTGGGGGGGCTGAGGTGAGTAAAGCTTGGAGGTGAGGGGGGGCAGGTTTGTGGGCCAAGGGGGGTGAGCCTGGGAATGGGAGGGATATGGAGGGTTGATGCACACAGTTGTCCTTCTGGTTTAAGAGCCTATCCCCAGGTGCAGCCTTTTCCTTGTCCTCATTCGCTCTCCAGTTGAAGCGTTAAAGTAACTTAAACTTTCTAACTGGTATAAATCATTGTGCGTGCATTGTTCTTAAAATAAGGGCTTCAAAAAGTATGGTTTGACATTATTTATTAAGGGCTGTCTCCTATTCACACACATTGAGGCTCTTGAAGTATGGATACTGTAAGTGAATTTAGAAAATGATTCTTCTCACTATTTTGGTTGCAGATCCCTGGTATAAGCAGAGCACAAAGAGCATCAGCCACGCTAATCCCCACAACCTTTTCTCCAATACAGGGAGCAGTAGCACCACTTCCTTTTGAGATTTAGGTTAGTGACTAAGTTGTTTAGTTGCCTATCAGCATTTTTAGGCATCTTAAAATCTATCTTTTGTTTTAAAAAAAAAAAGTGACCAACCATATTTGAGAGGGGAGAACACTCCCCTTACGCAGCTGCACATGTGGTCTGTATGTAGAATCATAGGCTTGGAAGAGACCTCAGAAGGTCATAAAGCTCAACCCCTTGCTCAAAGCAGGACCAATCTTAACTAAATAATCCCAGTCAGGGCTTTGTCAAGCCAGAACCACCAGGGATGGAGATTCTAGCACCTCTCTAGGTAACACATTCCAGAGCTTCACCACCTTCCTGCTGAAATAGTTTTTTCTAATATCCAGCGTAGACCCCTCCGACTGCAATTTGAGACCACTGCGCCTCATTCTGTTGTCTGTCACTATTGAAAACAGCCTGTCTCCATCCTCTTTGTAATCCCCCTTCAGGTAGTCAAAGGCTGCTGTCAAATCCCCCCATAATCTTCTGTTCTGCAGACTAAATAAGCCTAAACCCCTCAGCTTCTCCTCATTAGCCATGTTTTCCAGCACCCTAACTATTTTTGTTGCCCTCCACTGGACATTCTCCAATGTGTCCACATCCCTTTTGTAATTGTAGGTCTAGAATTAGACACGATATTACAGATGTGTCCTCACTCAGACTCTAACAAACAGGAATAATCATTTTCCTAGATCTGCCAGCAATGTTCCTACAGGTTGCACCTCCCTGGTCTGACACCATCAAGATGTCAGTGCTCCCGAATGAGAGATTTTGCTGGACGAGAGAAGGTTAATGTCCCTCCACAACTCCGGTCCCTGGCTGCCGCTCCCTGACTTTCCAGCCATGGTTCGCCACCACAGCTGGCATGCCCAGCCCTGGTGCTCCAGCCCCAGTCTCCAGCCCCACCAAGGGGAAACCAGCACTCCAGCTCCAATCCCCAGCCATGCCGGGGGGAAATTGTCACTCCATGAAATGCCTTGTCAGCCCATGACATCAAACACTATACTGTACAACCAGCAGAAGTTGTGAGAATCCAGTCTTAATCTGATCAACAAACTATTGGTACTGAGTCAGCAACATCACAGAGAAATACTTTCACCTTAGCTCAGCAGCAGAAAAGCATAGAGCCAATAAGTTAACAAATGACCTGTGGCTTGATTAACTTACGTTAACACAATAAGATTCTCTCCTGACCTCCAGTACAGCCAATGTGTAGTTTTGCTGCCTCTGAGCTAACAGACTTTCTCCTTCAGTTCAGTGGTAGAAAAGGCTCCTATTTTCACATCTGGAGGTCTCCCAGTTCAACTCTGCAATTAAGGGGAAGCCTCCCAACAGGATTTTGAAAATTGCTGTAGAACTCTGTAGCTTGAGACAAGCTTCCCCAGCTAGGGAGAATGTGTAGTAACTTACATAGTGTGCCTCTTTACCTATCTCAACTAGGTAGACCACATATTAGAGGTTTATGACTATGCTACTGCATCTAACGAAGTATTTGTTCCAATCCCCCCAGATCAAGCAGCAGAGTTTAGTACTTCTACTTTCAAAAGCCCCACAGGGACCAGTCTCTGCCAATGGGGTCACCGGGGCATTGTTACAGTGTCATCGACCCAGAGACCTCCTGGAAGTCTGGCCTTTTGCATAAGCCTCCTGATTCAACAACAGGTCTTTCCAACTCTTGCAGTTTCAGCATGTGTCCTGTGACATTTGGTGTCATTCTTCTGAAGTCAGGGGATTATGTGAGAATCTCAGTTTTTAATTTAAAAAAATAGATTTCTAGCCTCTCCAACGCAGAGAAAGGCTTGAAAAAGGTGACACCCTCCCACAAAAATAGGCAACAAACAGCCCATGATTTTAAACAGTCCCATGATTATATGGAAAGTCATTCATGATCTTTTGAGTATTTCCAGTTGGCAATGTCTCAATAAACTTCAAGGTCTGTACCCGGAAATACATCCCAAAAACTTGAGACATTGAGTCAACAGTAACATTACAAATAACATGTGCCTTGTTTTCACCAAAGCAGGAAGAGGTGATAAGCAAATCGATGTAGTAAAGAGCTATTGGACCAGATATGACAATATCCTGTGTGGCAGGGCCACGGTGGAGGGCTCCTCAGAGGGAGCCCAGACAGAAGGGCCTGCAGGGCAATCACAGGCAGCTGGGTGGGAGATGGCTCAGCCTAATTGGGGCCAGGTTGCCCCAATAACAGGGCTAATAAGGGGCCTTTAAAGACCCTTCACAGGGGGAGGGGAGGGAGAAAGTGTGAGAGGCGAGGAGACCAGAAGTAGTGAGAGAAAACAGGTTGGAAATGAGCAGAAGAAAGGAACAGGAACCGCAGAGGGAGAGTGAGAAGCTGCAGCAGATTGACAGAGGGACTCATTACAGCTGCAGCCTGGAGAAAGTACCAGGGGAGTTGTCTGGGGGAAGTGGCCCAGGGAGAAGAGCTGCTGCACCAAGAGCTAAGGAAGTCAGCCCTTCCCACTAGCAGTCATATAGGGTTCCTGGGCTGGAACCGGGCATGAGTGGGTGGGGGCTGGGTTCCCCCAGACCACCCCTCGCCCCAGTGAGGGCAACTGGGCCCTTGAGTGGGCCCAAAGGACTGAACAGAGGCCAGAGGCCCAGGCATAGGACTGACTTTGTCACACCTGGATAAACCTTAAGTAATCAAGAAAAACCATATTAAGGTATATTGTACTAAAAATGCAATTGTGCATGTGTTATTGTAGAACTGTATGTAACTTCTCTAGAAAACTGACTAATTCCCTGTAGCCCCCAACTCAAATCCCTGCAATGCATCATTAAAAACCTACTAACTATTCTGGATCATGATGCTACACTCCACAAGGCCCTAAGTGACAGGCCTCTTATTTCCTATAGACAACCTGCTAACCTAAGGAAGATTCTCACCAGCAGTCACAGGCTACACCACTGTACTGCTAATCCTGGAACTTTTCCTTGCAACAAACCCCACTGCCAACTTTGTCCACAAATTTATTCTGGGGATACCATAACTGGACCTAACTATATTAGTTACAAGATCAAAGGCACAGTCTTGGGCACTTCCAGCAACATTATATATGCCATTATGTGCCAAAAATGCACTGCCACTATGTACATTGGAAAGACTGTGCAAAACCTTCACCAAAGGACAAATGAGCATAGAGCAGACATGAAGAAACTCAATACACATAAGCCAGTCAGTGAACACTTCACTGGAATGGGTCATTCTGTTAAAGACCTGAGAATTTGTGTCCTTGAGCAAAAAGAATTTAAAAACAGATTAGAGTGATAAATCTGTGAATTGAAAGTCATATTCAAATTTGACACATTAACATGTGGTATGAACACAGACATCGATTACTTCACCAATTACGAGGATAATATCCCCCACACACCTCATCCCCCTCCTTCAGTCCTATGTATTTGATTTGTCAGTTTTTATTGCTTTTCTTTTTTTTTGGTCCTCTGTACTCATAAATGCCAGTCTGTATTGGAAATGAGATTGATCTGATGAAGTGGGTTTGTCCCACGAAAGCTCATCACTGAATAAATCATTTTGTTAGTCTTTGAAGTGCTACATTTCTGCTGTTTTGTTTTGCTGGAATACAGACTAACATGGCTACCTCTGTGTTAATTCCCTGGCAATGAGTTTCACAGACTGACTGTGCATTCCTGGAACAAGTGCTTCCTTGTATGTGTTTTAAATCTCTAGACTATCAATTCTATTCAATGACCTCCAGTCACTGTGTTACAGAAGGAGGAAATAACACTTCCTTATTCACTTTCTTCACATCATTCACAATTTTATAGACCTTGCCCTAAAGCTGAAAATAAGTGGGTGTGTCCTAATGTGCAGCTCCAGCAAGAACTGGCTAAACTGCAGGAAAAGTCAGGAAGGAGCTTTTAAAAGAGCTAGTAGAGAGCCAGGTTGCAATACATCAGTACTTGTAAGAAATGTTAAATTAAGTTCACCCCTGTGCCTCTATCTTATCCCCTTTAAGTCATCTCTTTTCCAGACTGAGAAGTCCAAGACTTTTTAATCTCCCTCCACACCCCAATCATTTTTGTTGCCCTTCTCTATCCCTTTTTCTATTCTGTCTTTCTAGAGAGGGTGTGACCAGAAATACATATAGTATTCCAAGTGTGGGCATACCATTGGTTTATACATCGTATTATGATATTTCTGTCCTAATGATACCTTTCCTAATGGTTCCTAACACTGTTGGCTTTTTTGACTGCTGCTGCACACTGAGCAGGTGTTGTCAGAGAACTATCCACAATTCCAGAATCTTTTTCTTGAGTGTTAACAGCTAATACATTTCTCATAATTTTGCATATATCGCTGGGAGTCTGTTTTCCAATATGCATTCATCATCACCATAAACAACCATGGGCTCAGCACCTGTTGGTGTCAGATGCCTCCCTCACTATTTCCTTCCATCTTTCCCTGTCCAGTGCAGAGTGGCTTAGTTTCTGTAGACTAGCCCCACACCAATCTACTATCTTCCCATTCTCTGTGGGACCTGCCTCTCCTATTTGAACCGTCCACTATGCCGAATACCAGGGTCTTGATTTTTTGCTCCTTGTTCATTCTGCAAATATACCTGAACAACTATAACTTGCACTGTATAACCTTCTGCAGAAGGCTCTCAGCTGTATCTTCCTATATAGTTCCTCATTGGTGATCTTCTGCACGCATCCTATTCTCAGGATCTTTCTATAACAACTCCTCTCAAATGCCAATATCTTTCTCTTTGAATCTTTTATTATCACCCATGTCTCACATCCATACAACATGCTGCTGAATACACACATTTTCAAGAGGCTCATCTTTGTTACTAAGCTAATCGCTTTGCTTTTGCTTTTCCAGATCTTACCCATCACCTTCTAACTCACTCTTGCTTTCGCTATTCTAATTGCTCTTTCTTTCTTACAGTCTAGATCAGATGTCACGTTGCTCCCCAGAAACGTGAACTTCTCGACATTCTCTAGTTCAATCTCATCTGCACTGATCTTTTTTCCCACTTCCTTATTTCCAAATACCATTGTTTTCATCTTTATCAATGTTCATAATCAGTCCATACCACTTCCCTTCCTTGTTTAGCACCTGCACGATTCTCACTGGCTTCTCTCAATCTTCCTCAATGATAGCTATATCATCCGCAAACCTCAAGTTGCTAATTGTAATATGCATTACTTTGTATTTATCAACATTGAATTTCATCTGCCATTTTGTTGCCCAGCCACCCAACTTTGTGAGATCCCTTTATAACCATTCACAGTCTGCTTTGGAAGTAAATGCCTTGATTAATTTTGTTTCATCCACAATTTTGCCATCTCAGCCAATGTGGAGTAGCATAATTTGTGGACAGGCTCTCTCTTAGTCTCTGAAGAGAAAAGAAGTAGTCAGGAAAGAGAGAGAGCAAGAGGCTGGTTTCCATCCAAGAAATGCAACAAAATCTAGGGAGCTGAAAGCCTGAGAGTGAATGACCTTGCTGAACCACTAAAGAAAAATTCTGGTTTTTGACTTTAGTTCCAATGCTAGAAGTACTGAGACAACGAAGTCACAAAAACCCATGTCCTGGCATCCTCTCAGCAAGAAAGAAATGCTGATCCAGTGTTAAGTAAGGAGTTCAGGTCCTCCTCTGAGAAAGCCCTGTGCCTCGCCTTTTCCTGCCTTTGGAGCTGGTAAAATAAGGATTCATCAATCAAGAAAAATCTTCAATGTAAAACCCTTTATTTAATATTCTCTGTTAAAACCCCAGGATAGTGACCTTATTTTATTAATTAGGATTAATATTCATCTCAGGCTTCAAAAATGTAAAGCAATCTTACTGGTCAGTCTCATCACACTACTTAGGGTGTACTAGTTTTATTTTAACTAATGTTTGTGTATTTACCCTTAAAAAGCACAGTGACATCATCAGCTGTAATAGACTATTATGTAACTAACAGAACACAGAGATATAATTTGTAGTTTTCTCATGACACTATAACATACATCATTTTACTATGGGAACTCCAGGAAGAAAGTTAAGTCTATCAACCTCCAAGCCTTCCTAGAACAAGTTTTATATCACTTTATATCACTAACTTTTCATTATTAAAGGTAAGGTTTTGAAATGCTTATTTTGTTCTTGCCAGCAGAGCGGCATTTAATCTCTTTCTAATTTTTTCCTCCATCAGATTAATTTCTTGGCCAATAATATCTGTTTCATCTTTTAAATGTTAAATTTCATTTACTTTTTGGCTTGTAAACAGTGCAGGTCCTTTATATCTAATTGTAACAGGTAACAAAATCTCTCTAGGATTAATTACATGTTTAATTAAATTAAAAGATTTCTCCTTATGTGACCTCCGTATCAGTCCCAAATGCATATTATCTCCCTTCAGACTCATCTCATAGGACAGCAGTCTCCACATTGCAGAACTAGACAGCTTTGCTTTTCTTGTGCCTGCCAAGAGACTCTTTGGCATTTAATTGCCGGTGTTACTTATGAATATAAGTGCAGGAACCGTTTGGGTGATGAATATTCCATGATCTTTAATCTTTATCGGGTGGTTATTATGGAAAAATGAAAGAAATACTGTATGATTTTAAGTGACAAATAAGGTTGGTTTTGTTCTTCCTTTTCTAAAAACAAATAAAAATAGATGTCCAGAGATGATTCAAATTTGAAGGCCAAAAAATACAACAGGCCTTTCTGAGAGATTAAGTGTTCATGGGAGGTGAGAACAAATTTATCTAGACAAATAATTGGCAGTTACCCCAATAGTCATGAAAACATCAAACTACAGCATCATTCTAAAATTCAGTACTATGAACAGAGTAGGTGGGAAAAATGAAAAATATTGTACATTAATCTTTTACTCTGGTAGAGGCTAAATTAAAAAAAATTAAGCTCCAAAACAAAATCTGACAGTCTGATTAAAATGCAACGCATGTGGTGGAAAATAAAAGCTGTGAACAACGTAATCAGGTCCTTCCATGAATGCATGTTTGCAATATAATTCTAGACAATGTCACTTTTTCTTTTTCTGAGCAATCATAACAGCAACATTGGTTTCGTATGAGTCTGTCATGAAACACTAAGGAACAGAAAACAGAGTTGCATACTGATGAAATGGAAGATAGATTCCTGCCAAGAAGCTTGTTTTCAGGCCTCAGCACTGATTTTTAAAGTAGGGGTGGGAGAGAAATGAGTCAAATCCCTAATTTTCTTGAGCTTGGTCCATGTTCTTCTACTTCAGTTTTGGTCTAGCATGTTCTGTCCAAATTATTTTGGAAGGATGAATAACAGATAAGCATATGTAGGTGAGCAATGGCGTCTAAAATACAGTATCTAACTTCCATTGGCAGCACACTCCAGTCTCTCTCGACAGAAGTTACAGAACAGGCTCGGTGACTTAGGCTTCATCTACACTATGAGATAAACATGGTATTTAATAAATTTGCATATTTAACCTTGATATTACGAATTTGAATAAAGTGTCCACAAAGCTTCTTGAAATTCCACCCATCTTTTTTCCATGTCAAATCTTCGCATCCCCGCGCAAGTTCAAGAGCGTGAGCACTGCTTTGTGGGTACCTATCCAACAGTGCCTTAGCCTTGATCGCTTCTGGGTGTTTCATGTTGGAATCCCAGAATTCCAAGCACTGTGCCAGAATTCACTGCATCACGAACCACGCAAAAAAAGAACCAGAGATTGCACCACTTCCTGCTACAGCATTCCAGCACAAGCATGGATCCATGAACACTCCAACTCATGGCAACCACAGCAACTGTCGTGCAATTTGTCCCTCAATTCCAAACCTCAGTGACTGGCTATCCTACTGGTGCTGCTGATGCTGATGGTGATGATGATGATTTGGAAGAACAAATCTCCCAACTGCGGTCCACGAATTCAGAGCTGGTGGCTGCTACGACTGCATTGCTGACAGCAGAGCAGCAGTTTTGGACTCATGAGACCAGTGCACACTGGTGGGACCACAGAGTTTTGGAGTCCTGGGACAACCAGGAGTGGGTGCAGAACTTACGCAAGTGCGAGTCCACCTTTACAGAACTTTGTGATGTGCCCGCGCCCACTATGAAGCACAGCAACACAAAAATGAGGACGGCTTTAACGGTTCAGAAGCAAGTGGCAACTGCACTGTGGAAGTTCGCAGTGCCTGACAGTTAACAGTTAGTGGCAAATCAGTTTGGGGCTGGAAGATCTACAGTGGGGTCCATGGTGATGGAGGTGGCCCATGCAATCTGTCAGCATCTCCTCAGGAAGACTGTGACCCTGGGAGATATATAGGCCATAGCGGATGGTTTTGCTGCCCAGGGCTTTCCTAACCGCGGTGGGGCAATTGATGGCATGCATGGCCCCATCATGGCCCTGGCCCACCTGGCCTTAGAGTATATTAATCAAAAGGGGTACTTCTCCATGGTCATGCAGAGGTTGGTAGATCAAAAGGGTCATTTTACCAACATCAATGATGGCCAGTCAGGGAGGGTTCACGATGTACATATATTCCGAAATTCGTGACTCTACCAAAAGCTCTTGGATGGGACTTTTTCCCCGATTGGAAAATCAAGATTGGCAACATGCAGATGCCCATTGTTATATTGGGCCACCCTGCTTACCCTCTCCTTCCCTGCCTGATGAAACCCTACACAGGAGCCCTGAACCCCAGCAAAGAACACTTTACTCAGACCTCAGCAGGTGCAAAATGGTGGTGGAATGCACTTTTGGATGTTTAAAAGTGAGGTTCAGATGTTTATTGAAATTTGGATGTTTCTGAAGTTAACATCCCCATCGTTATTCCAGGGTGCACTATTTTACACAGTATATGTGACACCAGGCAGGAGACTTTCCTGTCAATCTGGAATTTCAGACCAGAGGCCATAGGCAGGGCTTACTCACAGCTACCTACACTGCCATCCACCAGTGGCCACGCTCAGACTGCAGCAATAAGAGATGCTTTAAAAAACAGCTTTATGACTCATCTGTAACACACATGCTACATATGTATTGCTCTGCCATAATGCCAATAAATCATACTGTGTTGTAATGAATGAATGCTTTTACTAGGTGGGAGAGGGTTAAGTTGCAGTAACTAGAAAGCATGTCTTAAGAGGCACTGCCCCTACCCCAACCTGCCTGGTTCCCTTAGCCATGTATCTGCTGTGGACCAGAAAGTATCACTGGGCAGCTGTACCTTTAGTGGCACCCCTTACCCCCACCCCCAACCCGCCTGGTTTCCTCAGCTGCACGTCTACTGTGGACAAGGGAGTATCAGTGGGCTGCTGTGCCGTTAGTGGCACCCCTCCCTCCCCTAACCCCTCAGTTTTGATTTGTGTTTCCCCATCCAACACTTCTGCAGGACAACAAATCACACCAAGCTCAAGGGAATGATTTTGTTTCGGGAAAAGACCAGGAAAAGAAGCCTTCTCAAGGGTGCTTGAATAGCCTTTTGCAGTGGCCCTTGGGGCTGGAGTGGCAGCCTAGCCTTGCCCTCCCTCCACACATGCAGGGACCACGATGACTGTGGGTGGGCCACACCTCATCAGGGGACTCTACGCAGGGACCGTGATGATGGGGTGGGTGACCTCTCAACAGGGGACTCCGGCCAGAGGGTATCAGCTGCTACCCTGCTGGCTTGGGAGTCCCTCTGCAGCAGGAAGCGCAGGAACTCCACCTGCTCAGTAACGTCATTACGAGCTTTGCTGTGACCTCAGTCTGCTTTGCTGCAGCCTAATTCATCTTTGCCACTTGCTGCTGCTGGAGGTCAAGCGTTCTCTTGTTAAACTGCAGTTGACTTTGATGCCACTCAGCTGTACTGTGACACCACTGAGCAGTGTCCTTTGTCAGCTTTGTGTGCTCTGCCTTTTCCATATGCTGCAGGATCAGATCTTGCTTGCATTTCTTCCTTCTTCTGTTTTTCTCTGGACCGCTGGGTCCTGGGTCTGGAAAATGAAAGTCAAAATTAAGATACAATTCACATAATGTGCTTTGAAGTGCAATGAATGAGTCTCTCTGTGTGTACTATGAGTTAAAGTATACTTTTGAAGAACACATGGGTTATTAAAGATGGGACAGTAAATGTGCATTTCACAATATTTCACTTACCATCACTTATCCAGCACATTACTTTGTGGACATGGTAAGCTATAAGTAACTGTCCTCCTTTGGGGTGAAGGGGAAGTCTGCAAAGCAGGGGAAGCTGCCAGGTGTCTTGGCTGGGTGTCCTGTAGCACTGAAAAATGGACAGCTGTGTGGGAGGGTTCGATGTACACTAAAAGTAATGTAAAGAAAAAATATAAATAATCCAAAGGAAGGCTGGATGTAAATGGACGTGTGAGGGAAAAAGCACAGCAGAGGAATCCCCCATGGGGTGGGGGGATTCCTGAAAACAAAATGGTGCTTGGAAAGGGACATGGGAAGGGAAATGCCCAGCAGCCATGTGGCACCAAGGAGTACTGGAAAAATTGAAAGAAACACAGGGGGAAGGGGACATGGGA
Source organism: Carettochelys insculpta (assembly GCF_033958435.1). NCBI lineage: Eukaryota > Metazoa > Chordata > Testudines > Carettochelyidae > Carettochelys > Carettochelys insculpta. The sequence continues at coordinate 65,995,997 of NC_134139.1, read as the reverse complement.
GGGGAAACGACCAGGAGAGCCCAGGAGCTACAGGGTGCTGGGGAGTCCTGGAAAATGCAGACATGGTGGAAAAGAAATGCTGGGGGAAGGGACATGGGAAGGGAAAAGCCCAGCAGAGCCTGGCAGCCGATGGAGCAGTGGAGTTGTGAAAAATGAAAAGAAATGCTGGTTGGAAAGGGACATGCAGCAGACCCCCGCAGACCCGTCGAACCGCATAGCGGGTTGGGGAATAGAGCACCTGTCAGCTGCTGCAGGCAAATGTAAAGGGTCAGGAAACATGTTTTGTTTTTTTTTTAAACAAAAAAAAACAAAACAAGATGCAAATTCCCATGCTTCTGCAGGCTGCCAAAGAAGACATCACCCTCCTAAAACTAACAAATATAGAGAAAGAACAGCTACTCCAGCTGTGTGATCAAAAGCCTGGAAAATTTGCTAAAATGCTGTGTGGAGCCATGACACCAGATGGCTATCTGGTTGCCTGGAGTGACAAGGTGTGCTACCGTGGAAGCAGTAACAGGTTAGGCCTGCCCAATAACCTCGTGAAAAAATACAAGAGTGCCTGGATAAGGCCTTCAAGGAGATCTCCAAAAAGGAGAAGCGCTGCATCCCAAGAAACATTAACATGCTGTTCTGAGGGGCACAGAACCACAGCTAGCAAACCTGTAGTTATGCACGACTCTATAGCTATTACCCACCCCCAACCCACTCCTAGCACGTACAATAAATACTGACCTGAACTGCTTGCTCCAGGTGGCTCAAGGACTAGAGTGGAGAGACCCAGCATGGAGGGGAACGCCGTGGAGGGGACCAGTTCCGGGTCTAAGGTCAAGAGCTCTAGGCTGTCTGGAACAACTTCCTCTGTCCTGTGCTCATTGCTCCTTTCCTCCTCTCCATGGCCCTCTTCCTCCGGGCCACCCTGCTCTTCCGAGCTCACCCCAAACTCCATACCAAGGCCTCCACAAGTGTCGTAATTCAGTCTGGGCTCTGTGGTGGGGTCGTTCTCAATAAGCATGTGGAGCTGTTAATAACAGCGGCAGGTCCATGGAGCTGCCCCGACTGCTGGCTGGCTTTCTGGACTTTTTGATAGGCCTGCCAGAGTCCTTTCACCTTCACCCAGCACTGCGTAGAGTCCCAGGGTAACCTCGGGCTGTCACCTCACATGCCATCTGATCACAGATTGCCACATTTCTCTCGGCCACCTGAAGTCTCTTCACCACCGACTGGTCTCCACAATGACAATGAGATAAAGAATCTCCTGGTCGGTCCAAGGTGGGGCTCTCTTGTGAGCCTGACAACTGCTAGTCAGATCACTGCCCTGAGTGCTCACAACTGCAGCACAGGGCTTCTGAAAATTGCTATCTATGCTGTGCGATGGCTACCGACGCAGCGTGATGGCTACTGATGCAGTGCAATGCGATGGGAAACGGATTTTTTCATAATGAATGCCCTTTATATTTGCAGGGCCGGGCTGCTAAACTCCAATTTAAAATTTAATTCAAATTCACTCAAAATTTCGTGGGCTTACTTTGACGTTCTTCCTGCACACCTGACAGCAGTGCACAACAAAGTGGCCATACCTGGAGAGTCAATACACACCTTTGTGGGATACATACGGGACACTTCTGGAGATTAATAAATTTGAAATAAGGAGATGGCACTTCCACACTGGCCTTGATTTAATATTTTAAATTTGAATTTAATGCTATACCTGTCCCATAATATCCATATTTTGTAATTGGTATTGCAGCTCAATAAATCAAGTTAACACTATTAAGTGCGAAGACAGTCAAGTTTTAGTATCAAGCTACCGCCTTCAGTAGATGTAGCTTTAAATAACAATATTAGGACATCTCCTTTTTTGCACAGAGAAGAATGCTGGGAACATGAGGAGATGATGCCTGCTCCCCTGATTTGAACACTGGTGTTATAAATTCATACAGCCTGATGCCTCTTTTGTGATAGGTGGCATAGACATCTATCTAGACGCTATGAATTCATTTATGATAAAGTTTCTTTGTAGATCTATTCATCTGAGTATTTCTTTAAAGTGAAAATGCCATTGGTGGGATAGTTAGTGGAATGTCCATTTAGGACAAAACTAACTTCAGGGAGTCCCTGCTCTTCCGACAACTGCATGATGCAAGAGCCTAAATCAAACGAAAGCACACGAGCCAAATTAGGAAGCGTGTCCTAGTGCTGAGAAGATAGTGAGTAGATTAAAATGGTGTCAATGGAATTGAAATTACCACAGAATAATAGTCTCAAGACACTTGTGGGGAGACTGAGGAGGCAAAGATGATCCATTTAATTCTTAAAAGCGAGAGACAATTACAAATATTCCAATTCTCACTCCTTTGGGAGGGCATTCCCTCATTTTGGCAATTAATTTCAAAGCAGTTTTTGAAGCATCTCCCACTGGTGAGGAAAGATTTTGCAATGTGTTCAGTGAACCTTATTTTAAATCCTACTTGTAACTTTTTGCAGTCTTCCTCATTCACACTATCAAAGCTTGGCAGCCCTGTACTGATCCTTTGACAGTGCTCTATTATACTAACTTTATTTCTGTTATACCATAAGACTGATATTTTAATTTCATCTGATGAATACTGGTGCAATGGACTGACAGTTCCTCTTTATAACACTTTAAAATTACCAACCACATTTTGATTGCATTAGGGCCATATCCCCATCTCGGTGTTTCTACTACTATTTTTAAAATTGTAGCATCTAGACGCCAGCTGCACAAGTGAGAATCACACCATTGCTGCCTCAAATGGCTAAAATTCTCCTCCTTCTCCTTACATTTTCCTTCTCTGCGTTTTTGGATCAGTCATTACGGGTCATAAGAATGGCCATACTGGGTCAGACCAAAGGTCCATTCTAGCCCAGTATCCTGTCTGCTAACAGTAGCCAATGCCTGGTGTCCCAGAGGAGGTGAACCCAAGACAATGATCAAGCGATTTGTCTCCTGCCATCCATCTCCCGCCTTCAACAAAACACTAGGCACCATATCTTACCCCTTGCTAATAGCCATCTATGGACCTAACCTCCAAATATTTATCGAGCTCTTTTTTAAACTCTGTTAGAGTCCTGGCCTCCACAGCATCCTCTGGTAAGGAGTTCCACAGGTTGACTGTGCGCTGTGTGAAGAAAAACTTTTATTAGTTTTGAACCTGCTACCCATTAATTTTGTTTGGTGTCCTCTAGTTCTTATATTATGGGAACAAGTAAATAACTTTTCTGTATTCACTTTCTCCACACCATTCATGATTTTATATACCTCTATCATATCGCCCCTCAGTCTCCTCTTTTCTAGACTGAAAAGTCCCAGTCTCTCTAGCCTCTCCTCATATGGGACCCGTTCCAAACCCTTAATCATTTTAGTTGCCCTTTTCTGAACCTTTTCTAAAGCCAATATATCTTTTTTGAAGTGAGGAGACCACATCTGCACACAGTACTCAAGATGTGGGCGTACCATAGTTTTATATAGGGGAAGTAAGATATTCTTTGTCTTCTTTTCTATCGCTTTTTTAATTATTCCTAACGTCCTATTTGTTTTACTGACTGCCGCTGCACACTGCGTGGATGTTTTCAGGGAATTATCCACTATAATTCCAAGATCCCTTTCCTGATCTGTTGTAGCTACATTTGCCCCCATCATATTGTATGTATAACTGGGGTTATTTTTCCCAATGTGCATTACCTTACACTTACCCACATTAAATTTCATTTGCCATTTTGCTGCCCAATCACTCAGTTTGCTGAGATCTTTTTGAAGTTCTTCACAGTCTGCTTTGGTTTTGACTATCCTGAACAGTTTGGTGTCATCTGCAAACTTTGCCACCTCACTGCTTACCCCTTTCTCTAGATCATTGACGAATAAGTTGAACAAGATTCGGCCCAGGACTGACCTTTGGGGAACGCCACTAGTTACCCCCTTCCATTGTGAAAATTTACCATTTATTCCTACCCTTTGTTTCCTGTCTTTTAACCAGTTCCCAGTCCATGAAAGGATCTTTCCTCCTGTCCCATGACAACCTAATTTACATAAGAGCCTTTGGTGAGAGACCGTGTCAAAGGCTTTCTGGAAATCTAAGTATACTATTTCTACTGGATCCCCCCGTCCACATGCTTGTTAACCCCTTCAGAGAACTCTAATAGATTAGTAAGACACAACTTCCCTTTACAGAAACCATGTTGACTTTTGCTCCACAAATCATGTCCCTCTACATGTCTGACAATTTTATTCTTTACTATTGTTTCTACTAATTTGCCTGGTACTGACGTTAGACTTACCGGTCTATAATTGCTAGGGTTTCCTTTAGAGCCCTTTTTAAATATTGGTGTTATATTAGCTGTCTTCCAATCATTGGGTACCGAAGCTGATTTAAAGGATAGGTTACAAACCACCGTTAATAGTTCCACAATTTCACATTTAAGGTCTTTCAGACCCCTTGGGTGAATACCATCTGGTCCCGGACACTTGTGACTGTTTAGCCCATCAATTAGTTCTAAAACCTCCTCTAATGATACTTCAATCTGGGACAGTTCCTCAGATTTGTCACCCATAAAGGACGGCTCAGATTTGGAATCTCTCTAACATCCTCAGCTGGGAAGGATTTTCCTTCTGTCATTTTCTGGAAGGAAGTTGCTGGTCGTTATGAAGGTCATTCGCATTGGAGAAAGGCCTGTGCTAGAAGGGGGCTCTTGCACTGTGCCCTAAAGGTTTCAAGATTAAGGGTCATCCTGATCTTCCATAGGAATTAGATATAAATTCCAATACCCTCTACTGAAAATGCTCAGCCACCAATGCTCAGCTTTCCTGCGGGAGCCCGCTTTGCTCACATGTGACAAGAGCAAGCCTTTTGTGCTGCTTCTCCACAGGGATTCATTTTGATTGACTGTGGGACTGACTGGGAAAGGAGGGGATCCCCTCATACATATAAGGCTCCTGACACTGGCCCTTACAGAAACAGTTATCGCTTCTCACTGAAACTCAGTATTATTCCAGGACCATATCCTCTCCCTCGATGTCATCTATCCCCGCTGACCCCAAGGCTTTTTGTACCATTGGGCTACCTACAATAAGTTATAGTCTATTACCATCTCTCTGTCTTGTCCCATTCTGGTGGTAAGCTACAGAATGACGGACACATTTCTGCTTCCCTACAACCTGTGGGGTTAATCCTCAGTTGCACTTGCATAGCCTGGAAGTGACAACCATGACTCCTATCAGATCTTCAGCAAAGAGGGTAAGGGCGCAATTTCTGTTTACACGATGATGAAAGCAACTATTTCTAACCACAGGGGCTTTCTGGGTGCCCAGGAACAGCAACGAAACAAGCACTACACCTAGACTGCTCACTACCTTGACAGAGGGTAGATGCATTCAGGGAAAGGGAAAGGGATAACTCCCAGCATTTGCTCAGAAGACCTTCCCATCCCAATTAGCACCTCTCCCTCTTTTAAAAATTTATCCAGACCCATTTGCTTATATATAGGTTCCATCTTTCCTCAGGTGTTGATGTAGGTAGGAGATAGTCTCCTCCACAAATGAAGGAGACTTGCGGCTATCCTCACCATATTGGTGATGCACTACACTATGGGTGTTCCAATGTGTCCCCCAGTTATTCTAGAATTGTGTCTTACACATTTTTTCCCACTACTGAGGGGGGAAAATGCATGGAGGAAAAACTGTCAGCAGTACTCTACATGCCACATAGCCGTGGGGAGTCCTGGAAAATCAAAAGAAACAAGGTGACACAGACTCAGACTTCCAGACAAATTCTCCTTAAAGAAGGACTTGCAGGGTGGTGTGCATTTCCTTCAACGTCCAATAAACCTGAGAATCAGCAAGGTGTTCCCAAGGACCCTAGGGGTCTGCTCAGAGTTTCCTGACATGTTAAGGATCATTACATGACTCACATAGATTCAATTTAGCACACTCCATGTTTTTTTTGTGTTGAAACTTGCTGGTACAGAGTACTGGCACCTCGGCAGCCCCAGCCATTGGATTGGCTGGCAATGTGGGGGCAGGGAGCCAGCAAACAAGGTACACACTGGCTTTTTTTTTCCTCTTTTTAAACAAAAGAGGCACAGAGTATACCAATACCAAGCATTATTGTAAGCTTACCATAACACACTTTTAAAATATGGAGAAACATAAGAACACACTTTTAATTAAACAGCAAACAAACACTCAATTGTCAAAAAGGAATTTCAGCACAAAATAGAGGTATTTTATCACCAATAAAAGCAGCATCTTTTTCATTTTCTTCTATTAAGGATTATAGCAAGCTTAATATGACTTAATTATAACCAGAGATTAAACTATTGTGTGGAAGAGCTGCTCTTTAAAGTAAACAAAAAGTGTTAGTGGGAGGAAAAAAAAGAGAAGTCCAGAAAAGATAAAGAAATGGAAAAAATTAAAAACAATCTGCTTTCAACTTGAAGAGCAATTTAAAATCTCAAGAGTCTGATTTTCCCATAAACTCTACTGGAAAATTTCTGTGAATGACAAGTTTTAAAAAAAACTGATGAAGAATTGTTAAAGAAATACATAGAACAAACATGTACAGTACAGTTCAAGTACTTGTCATCACATATATGCAGAAGGACGGTATGCCAGTTTCCAAAGCAAGCAAGTCCTGTATTTAGGATTACTAGTATTATAAACAAAAACATTACATAGCTCTGTCTCATAAGATTTAAGAAATTAAAAAGCCAATTCTCACTTTTAATGTACTTCATGGGTCCGGATTTAATGCATCCTAAGGTACTGAGAGAATTGGCAGATATCATTGCAGAACCTTCGACAATTATCTTTGAAAACTCATGGACATTGAGAGAGGTTCCAGATGATTGGAAAAAGGCAAACGTAGTGCCCATCTTTAAAAAAAAGAAACAAGGACAATGCAGGGAACTACTGACCAGTCAGTCCTACCTCAGACCCCACAAAAAACCTTGGAGGGGATCCACAAGGAATCTATTTTGAAGCACTTGGAAGAGGGCAAGTGAACAATAGTAGTCAACATGGATTCACCAAGGGTGAGACATGCCTGACCAATATTATTTGCTTCTGTAAGGAGGAAACTGGCTCTGTGGATATGGGGAAGTCAATGGATATGATATACCTTGATTTTAGCAAAGCTTTTGATACAGTCTCCCACAGCATTCTTGCCCAGAAGTTAAGGAAGTATGGATTGGTGGATAGAAATCTGGCTAGATGGTTGGGCACAACAGGTAGTGATCAATGGCTCAATGTCTAGCTGCTGGTCAGTGTCAAGAGGTGTACTCCAAGTATAGGTTCTAGGGTCAGTGTTGTTCAACAGCTTTATTAGTGATCTGGATGAGGGGATGGACTGCACCCTCAGCAAATTTCCAGATGATGCTAGGCTAGGGGGACATGTAGATATGTTGGAGGGTAGGGACAGCGTCCAGACTAACCTAGATAAATTGGAGGATTGGATCAAAAGAAATCTGATTAGGTTCAACAAGGACAAGTACAGAGTCCTGTACTTGGGACGGAAGAATCCCAAGCATTGTTACAGACTGGGGAACAACTGACTAAGTTGCAGTACAGCAAAAATGACCTGAGGATTACAGTGGATGAGAGGCTGGATATGAGTCAACAGTGAGGCCTTGTAGCCAAGAAGGCTATGGCATATTGGGGTGCATCAGGAGAAGCATTTCCAGCAGATCTAGAAAAGTTATTATTCCTCTCTATTTGGGACCAATGAGGCCACATATGGAGTATTACATCCAGTTCTAGACCACCCCCAGTATAGAAAGCATGTTGACTCATTGGAGTGGGATAAGCAGAGGGCAACCAAAATGATTAGGGGGCTGAAGCACATGACCTGTTAGCAGAGGCTGAGGGATCTGGGCTTATTTAGTTTCAGAAACAAAGAGTGAGGGGAGATTTGACAGCAGCCTTCAACTTCCTGAAAGGGAGCTCTGAAGAGGATGGAGAGAGACTGCTCTCAGTAGTGATGGATGGTAGAGTAAGGAGCAATGGTCTGAAGTTACAGAGGAGGTGGTGTAGGTTGGATATGAGGAAAAACTATTTCACCAAGAGGGTGGTGAAGCACCAGAATGCTTTACATAAAGAGGTGGTAGAATCTCCATCCCCAGAGGTTTTTAAGTCCCACCTTGACGAAGACCTGAATGGGATAATTTAGTTAGGGTTAATCCTGCTTTAGGCAGGGAGCTGGACTAGATGACTTCCTAAGGTCTCTTCCAGCCCTAGGATTCTATGATTCTATGAAATTTAACCCAGAAGCAGCGTTCAAGCATAAGAAAGCCAAATTGCTGAAGCTCTCATTATAATCAAGTGGATGCAAAGTCACAACTGATAAATAAGTCAGTCATTCTCAGGATTGATTTAAAGAGCCCTCAGAATGATTCTCAGCAGCACTGTACCTTAAAAAGCATTATTTTCTTTTCACTGCCATTCATCACAACTCAAATTGTCAAGTTTTATTTATATCTTCTTGTTAGGTTAGCATATTGAACAATATAATTCATTAAGGTTTAATTATCTGTCCTATTCTTCTTTTTTTCCCCAGTGTTAAACAACAGAAAGAAAATGAAGAACAGAAAATACAACTAATGCTGTTTCACAAATCCATCACCATTGTCATAACTAGACTTTCTTTAAAAATCCTGTAGATTTCTTTTTAAGTCACGCCAGTTAACATTTACTCAACAAGTCTGTTATGACCTCAACATCACAACACGCACTAGCTTACCAGCTGTTTACAGCATTTTTAGCAGCAAGACAGCAATGTAAACTACAAGAGTTTATGCCATTTTTCATGCAATGAACATTGGGGGAAAAATTCATACAAATAAAAAAAATCTATCATGAATCAACTCTTAAAAATGCAATTTAGAGTACAGCTAACAAGAAAAACAAGCCACCAATGTTAATCTGGTAGAGAACTTCCCTGCAACTTGGAAGGAAACTTAACATTTAAGGACAATAAGAGGTAATACAAAACAAAAGTGCAATGTTGCTACTGAGCTGGACACCTTGGTTTAGTGGGTGGACAATCTTCCACTATTTTTCATAAGAAGCAGGGTAGGGGGTGGGAAGGTGAAAATGGCAAGAGTTACTAGGGAAGTATGAGTTGCAAAATGGAAGGCAAATGACAGGGATCTGGCACGGCTGGCTGCTCTGCAGAGCAAGGGCATATGAGGGGCTAAGGCCAGAACCAATTTCTTTTGGGCCCCTGGAAGAGTGATGTTAAGAACTGTGGTAACAGAACGCAAAAATAGAGAGTTCACTCTTCAATTCTGAACTATTACTCAGAAGATGCAGTCCTTATGCCCAATATGGATAGAATGGAGGATAAAATCAATGCATATCTGACTGAACAGACTTCCCCCACTATCACAAGCATATGCTCCCACACACAACATGGATGCTTCAGTAGCCACAAGTAATCTGTATGAAAGCTATACAATCCCAGGGGCTATCTCCACTGCAAAAGTTATTGCAAGTGTTCTCGTTTTCCTTCAAATATTAATATTTTTGGCAGGGATGGGGGAAATATTTAAATGCAAAGATCAACAGAACAGACAATATGCTTCTAATATCTATGACATGCAATAATAATAATAATATTATAGAATCAACAAGAAACCGCATCAGATTTCTTTTGACCCAGTCCTGCCATTTACCTAGGTTAGTCTGGACCCTATCCCTACCCTCTAATGTGTCTACTTGTCCCCCTGGCTTAGAGTCATCTGTAAATTTGTAATCCATTCCCTCATCCAGGTCATTTATAAAGATGTTGAACCATACCAGCCCCATAACTCATTCTTGGGGCACTCCACCAGAAACCGACTGCCAACCAGACACTGAGCCACTGATCACTATTCAGTGGGCCCAACCATCTAGCCAGCTTTCTATCCACCTTACAGTCGATGCATCCAATTCATACTTCCTTAATTTCAGGCTAATCAGATTGGTCGGGCATGACTTGCCCTTGATGAATCAATGTGACTACCCTTGATCACTTTCCCTTCTTCCAAGTGTTCCAAAATGGATTCCTTGAGGATCCCCTCCATAATTTTTCCAGGAACTGAGGTAAAGCTGACTGGTTTTAATTTCATCACCAAAAAAACCTCTCTATTTGTAAAGTATCTCAGATTCCAAGTCTCTCCCACACAAATGTTACCTAGGACTGATTATTTTTTCCCGAACGAACAAAATGCTCAACTATATAAGTTCCTTCTTCATTTCCACCGATACTCCATTTATCCAGGGCATAGTTCAAAATTTCACTCCTTGTTTTTAAACCTTGTTTGGACTTTTTGCTATACAAACACAGATCCTCTGATTCTGCTCCCTTTCGCATTGTGCTGTTTAGCAAATGTCAGCCTCCCCCATCCCCAAATGATCTGACAAAAACTGTGTCTTAGAATCTGGTTTGTATGAAAGCTACTGCACATTACAAAGACCTGACCATCAACACCTTAGTCAGGCAGAATTCCAGTTGCAATCAAAGGGAGCGTTGCCTGAGAAAGGAGTTTTAAATAATGCCCTGAATTTGCACTGTATTCCATTATGCTGTATTTCTGCCGAATAATTTCATTAACACACACAGTGCCCATTTTTTACTCTAACAGAAACATTAATAATTTCAGAATCTTTGAACTTATTCATATACTTCCTAAAAATTAACTACTCGCCAAACATACAATACAGAAACACCACATGCACATACATAACCTGACTGGTATACTAGAACAGGGATTCTCAAACTTCATTCCACTGCAACCCCCTTCTGACAACAAAAACTACTAACGGGGGCCATGGGCGGGGGGAGGGCTGAAGACTGCATCCTCCTTAGCACCTCTCCCAAGACAGGGTGCCTGTAACCTAAGTCCCACCAATCATGGCAAAAGCCCTTCAAGCTTCTTCTTTGGCTCCAGGCAGTGTGTAGAGTTACCAACCCTCCAGGATTAACTTGGAGACTCCAGAAATTAAAAATTTACCTTTAATTAAAGCTTATGCCTTGTGATGAAATCTCCAGGACTATGTGCAACCAAAACCGGCAACTCAAGGGGTGGGGCTCAGGCTTTGGCCTTGGGCCCCAGCAAACCTAATCCAGCAGACCCATTTGAGGATCCCAACCCACAGTTTGAGAATTGCTGTATTAAAGCCATTATTCTCTCTCTTTTCTCACACATACTCCTTTTCTGTGTATTACATTGATTTGCATCAGCATAGGCTCCGAGTTTCCACTAACTTGCATCTTATAAAGCCACCTGTGTGAAGAGGCTGTGACACACTCCCATTTTGATTTGACAGCATTCTACTTCTGCTTTGCACAGGTGTCAGTGAAAGTACAGTATGGGCAGCAGTAAAGAATGAGGCTCTGAGACTGTAAATTCTTTGGTTCCTGGACCCGTTTGTTAGCACACTTTGGGGAACTATAAAAATAATCATGAAAACTAGAACTCCAGCAATGGGAACATAAGCCTCTTTCTACACAAGTGTTTTAACCACTTTTAATTTCCTTAAGTATTAATAAAAGGTTCATTAAATCACCTGAAAGGCTCCCTATTTTCATTGAATTAAATCATGATAAAAATATTTTTTACATTTGATGTAAAACATAATCACTGGATACAGGAGGACCCCTTGAGTAAAAAATTTTGAGATTCAAAAAATCCTTTAGAGCTGTGTCTAACCCTTCTGTAAATAAGTAATTCCCTTTTAAAAAAATGTTTCTCTTTGGGTAGGTAAACACTATCAATGCGACCACGGGATTCTCCAAGATAGAGTTTTCTAACTAAAGTATGAGATAATCTACTATTAAAAATGAAATACTATTTGTTTTAATATAAGATATTTTAGAGGGAGAGTGTGGTTCTCTTTGTTTTTTGTGAGAAAACAGTATTTTGTAATGGCCTTATGGCAACACTGTGGTAATACAAGACAAAAGTGCTCTAAATACAAGGACAGGTAATTCTTTTAAAGGTAAAGACGCTCACAAGGGCTGGAAAGTTATCCACTCAATTGTCATTAAGTTTACAAAAAGATGGAATGAATCTGCATTGAAAAATTAAGTCAATGTTTCCTCTTCCCTTTAATTTTTTCCAACTGAAAAAAGGTGAAAGGTAAGAAAATGTAGTATTCTAGGTGGCATAAGCCTGAAGTCTAGGGGTAAAATCTTCAAAAATGACTAAACAACTTAAGATTCCAAATTTCTTTTTCAAAAGTGCCATTGGCACTTAAGGGCCTCAGTTTCACTGAAAGTCTCTGGGATTTAAAATCATCAATCACTTCATAAAAAAATTACCCTGCAGCTAAATCTACCACTGTCCAAAGCATCTGGAATGCTGCCAAATGCGTAGGGACCTAGCAAATTCACAGCCATGAAAAATGCATCATGGACCATGAAATCTGGTCACTTCTCTTCGAAATTTGGTCTTTTGTGTACTTTTACCCTATACTACATAGATTTCATTATGGAAACCAGCCTCTCTCTAACTAGGGGGTTCTGACTCCATAGGGAGTTGTGTGTGGGGGGGGAGATTATGAAAAGGTTATTTTAGGTGTGTATTGACACCCCCATTTCTGTGCTGCCTTCAGAGCTGGGTGGCCTGAGAGCAGGGGCTATTGGCCAGGTGCCCAGCTCTGGAAGTGGCACCTTGCCAGCAGCAGCACAGAAGTAAGGAGGAGTGATAGCGTACTGCCCTTACTTCTGTGGGGCTGCCTTGAGAGCTGCACGTCCGGGAGTGTCAGCTGCTGACTGAGGGCCCAGCTCCACAAGAAAAAGCACAGAAGTATGAATGACCATCCTCACTTTCCATTGTTGCTGGTGGTGGATCTGCCCTTAGACGTGAGCTCCCAGTCAGCTGCCACCACTCTCCAACTCTCTCCGCAGCACCCCTGCCAGCAGCAGTCAAGTAAGGGCAAGAGTATTGTAACCCTCCTTTACAATAACTTTGCAAGTCCCCCAACTCCTTCTTGGGTCAGAACCCCTAAAATAACTCCATAAATTTTCAGATTTAAAGAGATGAGCTCATGAAATTTATTTTAAAAATCCTATGACCATGAAACTGACCAAAATGGATCATGAATTTGGCAGGGCCCTATAAATGTGGAACAAAAGCATTCTCACTGTTAACTTTCCCCTCCCTTTTTGCCGCAAAAATCCTGACACACAGAAAAGGATGCACATGCACTCAGAGCCTTAAACAAATGCCAAAATGGAAATTGTTCAGGAGTTATGAGTCAAACATTTAAAAAAAAATCTACTAACATGAATTTTTCCCCCAAAAGGTTTGTTCTGGTCAAAAAGTATTGTTGTTGCTGCTGCTGCTGCTGCTGGAAAATCTGCCAAAATAAATGTTAACCAGTTTTTCTTATTATTATTACTATTATTAGAGAGGCTTCACCACTTGGGAGCCCTGTAACTGTTCTGAACTTAATGACAATAAAATCTGTATACTATTCAACATCCCTACATAGTATTTTCCAGTGACAGACATTGGTATATGATGCATAAATACACAAACAGCCTTCTGCCTACATTGTTTCTGCAAAACAGCACACACAAGCAAAAAACTATCACCTATGGTACCAAGATCTCTAAAGCTGGTCCCTGCTTTTGCCCCATACATGCTCATGGTTATGTCAACATATGGTTTACAATCCCTTGTCCTCCCAACACATTGGTGACATTTTTTTCGGAAAAATATTACCGTCAAGCTACGAGTCAAAAGTTCACAAGATAACAAAATCACAGAATTAACACACTGTACTGCTACTATACTACAACTGATACCTCAAGCACTGCACCAGATGCCCAGTTTGTGTAACATGAATGCAGCAACATAAACATGTGTTTCTATTAGGATGTTTAACAACCAGGATGGAACAGATACAAATGTTTTTGTGGAGAAATGTTATTAGCTCTATAGCTAGTTTGAATTTTTATTTTCAATCTTCTGAATACAAAGCCTATGCTAGCAGCATAAAGATTACGTGTTGGTGCAATCGTTCATCAGTCTTTAAGGCCACTGAGATTTTTATGGTCATTGAAGGAAAAACAAGTGGCCTCAAAAAGGAAGTCACAACTGTAATGCCATTTCTAGACTTCACCAAACAGTCTTGTGCTGGTGTACACTGTTTAATTAATCTCCAGTGATCCAAGTTGTTTTATTTCTACAGCAAATTAACTGAATGCTGCCAGTTCAGTCTAGACATAATTGAAAATTATATCTTTGTCCAAAAATAATATTCATTTGACAACTGATTGGCATTTTGATAATATCTGCTTCCATTTAAAACCTCTTAGGATTTCTCCATTATACTGGCAGCATTAAAAATCTGATGGGAAAATGTATTTTCAACAGGTTTATACTTTGCTTTGTTTTTACTTTGTTTATACTTTACACTGGCATCTGGGCAGACCAGGGTCCCAAAAAGTTGCCCAGGCTCACGCCTGAAGAGGTACTCCAGCATCGCTTAACAGCGTTGAACCAACACAGGAGGTAACAGATACCGATTATAAGCTCTTGCTCGACTGGCGTAGAGAACGAGCGCCGGGGTTGCCTTCGATGGTGGAAGAGATCATCGCATCTCACCGGACAGTCACCGCCCATCTCAAGCTGGGCAGCCCCCAGCCAGAAGGGTACTATCCCGCCACAGTTCACCTGCCTCACTGGGTGCGTGAGGCTTAAGGTTCCCAAACCTGACAAGTGACTGAAATTTGAGCACCAGGCAAACCAATAAGAAAATCAACAAGGAAAGGAAACCATCAAAGTTTTAACCTTGCTTGCTGGAATGTGCGGACCATGCTGACTGGTTTGACTGAAGATCTTCAGGACATCAGCGACACCCGAAAGACTGCTGTCATCAATGAGGAACTGAAGAGGCTCCAAGTTGACATTGCTGCTCTGCAAGAGACACGACTCGCAGATGCGGGATCTCTAAAGGAAAAGTACTACACCTTTTTCTGGCACGGTAAAGCCCAAGAAGAACCCAGGGAGCATGGTGCATCAGAACACCCTTCTACAAATGATGGAATTAGTCATGGGCAGATCAGAAAGACTCCTTCAGGTCAAACTTCAAACTTGTGCTGGTCCCGTCCACCTGATCAGCGCTTACGCTCCAACCCTGTCCACCACACCAGAAGTAAAAGACAAGTTCTATGATGTGCTTAGTGCTGCCATAACGCAAACACCTGATCGTGAACAACTGTACATTTTGGGTGACTTCAATGCAAGAATTGGAGCTGATCGTGACACATGGCCTTCCTGCTTAGGCCACTTCCGTGGGGGAACAATGAATGAAAACGGACAGCGTCTTCTCGACCTTTGCACGTGCCACAATCTGTGCATCACAAACACATTTTTCCAAACCAAACCACAGCACAGAGTGTCATGGAGACACCCACGCTCGAAACACTGGCATCAACTAGACGTGGTCATCACTAGACGTGATAACCTCAGAAACATCCTTCTGATGCACAACTATCACAGTGCCGACTGCGATACAGATCACTCACTAGTTTGCTCCAAACTCAAGGTGAGTCCCAAGAAGCTGTACCACTCTAAACCAACTGGGAGGCCCCGCATTGATGCCAGAAAGACAGCAAACTCAGAGAGAGCCAAAAAGTTCAGAGTGACCCTCGAGGAGAACCTGCGCAGCAGCCCTGGGGGTGCCAATGTGACATCCAGATGGCAGCATCTGAGGGATACAATTTACAACACAGCCTTGTCCGTGTTTGGAAGAAGAGCTAGAAACACAATTGACTGGTTCGAAGCTAACTCCAATTAGATGATTCCAGCCATCGAAAAGAAGCGCGCTGCACTCCTGGAGTACAAATGCTCACCGAGCCAGAGTACCCTGCAACCACTCAGAGCAGCCAGAAAAACCGTACAGCAGACAGCCAGGCGCTGTGCCAACAATTACTGGCTCGAGCTATGCAGCAGCATCCAGACCAGTGCTGACTCTGGTAATCTCAGGGGAATGTACGAGGGCATCAAGAAGGCATTATGACCCACCCAGAACAAGATGGCACCTCTGAAATCCAAATCTGGTGAAGTCATCGCTGACAAAGCCAAACAGATGGAGCACTGGGTTGAGCGCTACTCTGACCTGTACTCACATGAGAACATTGTGGTTGATACAGCCCTCATTGCCACTGAGCTCCTACCAGTAATGGACGAACTGGATCAGGAACCAACTGTGGATGAACTGAAGAAAGCCATCGACAGCATTGCGGTAGGAAAGGCCCCGGGCCAGGATGGTATACCACCAGAGGTAATCAAGTGTGCCACGGACACACCCCTGGAACCCTTACATGAGCTACTGTGCCTGTGCTGGAGAGAGGGAGAGGTTCCACAGGATATGAGCGATGCTAACATCGTATCCTTGTATAAGAACAAAGGAGACAGAAGCGACTGCAACATTTACCGTGGAATCTCCCTCCTAAGCATCACTGGTAAACTGTTCGCTCGCGTCATCCTTGGCAGACTCCAGAAGACTGCTGAGAGGGTGTATCCCGAATCACAGTGTGGATTGCGTGCAGAGAGATCTACCATTGATATGGTCTTCTCTCTGAGGCAGCTGCAGGAGAAATGCAGGGAGCAGAGGAAGCCACTCTATATCGCCTTCATTGACTCGACCAAAGCCTTCGACTTGGTCAGCAGGGATGGACTGTTCAAACTGCTCCACAAGATAGGCTGTCCGACACAGTCACTCAAGACGATCCAGTCGTTCCACGAAGACATGAGAGGAACCATCCAATATGACGGCACATTCTCGGATGTTTTCAGCATCAGGAGCAGCATCAAACAAGGATGAGTCCTTGCTCCGACATTGTTCGGGTTCTTCTTCGTGCTCCTCCTGAAGAACGCCTTTGGATCTTCAACAGAAGGCATCTCTTTGCACACAAGATCTGATGGGAAACTGTTTAATCTTGCAAGACTGAAAGCTAAATCTAAGGTGTGGGACGTCCTCATCAGAGACATGCTGCTTGCAGATGACGCTGCTGTAGTGTCACACATAGAAGACCAGCTTCAGAAAGTGCTGGATCAGTTCTCCAAAGCATTCAAGGACTTTAGGCTTTCCATCAGCCTAAAGAAGACAAACGTACTTGGTCAGGATGTTGCTGAATCCCCATCAATCAGCATTGACAACTGTACATTAGAGGTTGTCCACGAGTTCGTTTACCTTGGGTCCACCATCACTGACACCCTGTCATTGGAGACCGAGCTAAATAGGAGGATTGGAAAGGCAGCCACAACTCTGTCCAGACTCAGCAAGAGAGAGTGGAATAACATCAAGTTGTACACTCACACCAAAATGCAAGTCTACAGAGCCTGCATCCTCAGCACCCTTGTTTATGGCAACGAGTCTTGGACCCTGTACGCCCGCCAGGAAAAGAGGCTGAACGTCTTCCACTTGCGCTGCCTCAGGCGCATCCTGGGAATATCATGGAAGGACAGAGTGTCCAACAGCGCTCTCCTTGAGCAAGCTGGAGTCCCAACCATGCACAACCTCCTCAGGCAGCGGCGGCTCCGCTGGCTTGGCCACGTCCACAGGATGAATGATGGAAGGATTCCAAAAGACATCCTGTATGGCGAGCTAGCCTCTGGCAAAAGACCTCCCAGACACCCCCAATTCACTACAAAGATCTCTGCAAGAGGGACCTCAGGGAGGCAGATGTTGAGCCGAACAGCTGGGAGGAGCTGGCAGACAATCAGAGCAGATGGAGGCAGAAACTACACAAGGGCCTTCAGAAGGGCGAGATGAGGATCAGACAGCTAGCAGAAGAGAAGCGAGCCCACAGAAAGCACAGTAAGGACCTGCCAGACACCCATTACACATGCAACAGATGCAGCAAGGACTGTCACTCTCGTGCGGGCCTTCAGAGTCACAGTCAACACTGCAAATGATGATCCCAAATGGAACTACGAAGGGCACAATCCATAGTTTATGTAGACTGAAGGATGCCTACTACTGCTATACTTTGCTGTTTGTGATTTAGAAGGAAATCAGGTTTCAAGTGGAAAATATACTTTGACCTCTCTGCTATATTCAAAGTAACTGATCATGTTTACTTGGTACATGATATCTCTACAGCATATCCATATTTGAAAACAGACCAGAAATTTGCAAGAATATTTACTTATGAACCACAGAATGTAAATCAATATAGACAGCTCAAAGTGGCAGTTTGTTAATTTGGTTTTTCTTTTTTCACAGACTGTGTACTAACAAAAGAAAATGGGTTTTCATTTATCTATCACAATCTGATTTCAATAATCTGCCCCCCCCCCCACACACACACAAACATATCTACTCTGGTGATATATATTCCAGATTGCATTGCATACCCCAGAATACCCAAAGCTGGGATTAATAACAAAAGCGACCCACCAAGTGTTAGACACTGAAACATTTCCAATAAAAGATATGAGGATGGTGGAAGTTGGGGAGATGGGGGAAGAGAAATGGGTTGAAAACAGGGATCACGGCATGGTCTGCAAAAAGTCCCAATGGAGAATTCAAATAGAAATTGCAGCGGCAAGTCCAACTGAGTGGAAGACTGGAGGAATAGTCAGAGGGAGGAGTGGTCAGTGTGATACCTCTCCATCCCTTCCTCTCGCATTAGGGAGTACAACAGGGCCAAATGAAAGCACCAAAAGACATTCTTGTTACTAATATTTTCAGGCCTTTCCATTAGACATTATTTTTGTTTGAGAGGGTGAACATACATCAATCTTAATTGGCTCTTATTTTAGCCAAAGTGGTTCATTCATTCTGAGTCCAAATTCTGCCAAAACTATCTCAACCTGTTCTTAATATAGTAACTTGTTTACTGAGCGGAACAAACACAGACTTTTAAAAATGTCTTTTGTATGGTCCTCAATATGAGTTGGCTCTCCAAGAGCCTTTGGCTCATCCCCTGTCCATCTTCTAATATGTGCAGTGAATGAGACAAAAGCTCTCTTAAGAGGCATGCTTGTTTTCTTGCCTTCCAGGGGCACAGGGACTGATGCAAAGGCACTGCTCTTGCCACTCACTGGATCTTGAAGAACTTGAGTGTGAGGCAACTAAAGTGCCCTGGTAAAGTTTCATCCTAAGAACCTAATAAATCATAGGGGAACAGGGGATCCTAATGGTGTGTAGCTTATTTTCATTCATTTTTAAAATTAAAAATTTCACTCAAAGAACTAAGCTAGACAAACATTAAGGACACATGGTTAAGGACTCACATACCAGAAAGTGCCACGTGAAAATTGTTGTACAACTTTAATTGTGGCCTCTTGCCCATATGCAGTGCAACAGTCTTTAATTACATAACTACATACTGTTTCTCACATATAACACACCTTATCATTCTTCCTACATACATCCTTGTAAAATACATTTGCATCTATCACTGTGCACCCTGTAGAGAACAACTTTCATTAATTCTGTTCGCCTGGACCTACGTCTGCTGGAGGTATAGGATGCTGTACTGAGACATATAATGTCATAAAAAATATTTTTAACAACTAATGTGACATCTGAATACTGCTACATACTATTCAATAGTTTAGTATAGCAGAGGTTTCAATACAAGTGCTTAACCATGGTATACTTCGTGGAAGACACAGACCAAGTCATGGAATCCAAAACACTTGCTGGGCGCTGGGCCAGGTGTAGGGGGAGGGGGCAGTTCTGTGCTCCCACAAGGGGTGGAGCCTCAGGCAGAAAGGCTGGAGCAGCCCTCAGTGCCACCCAGACTGCACTGCAGCACACCTCTCTCCTCTGAACCAACTAGCCCTTAGTGGTGGCCCAGAGGATGCTGCACATCACTCCAGGAGCGATTTATAAAGCCTGAGGCTCTGGCTGCCACCTATACCTCAGTAGCAGCAGCTGTGGCCAGGAGCCTTATCCCTTTTGATTCTCAGATTCTCAATAAATACTATTTCTCTTATAAAGTTCTTGAAGATAATATATTCTTTGTAGAATTTAAAACATAACAGTTGTTCCTTGGGCTTTTAATCACATTTCTTCATTGCAGTTGTGGGTTCTACATTCAAGGCATTAGCGGAATGGCATATTTTTGGAAGTGTACACGTTTCTTCTTCTCCTACATCTTTTCTCACAGGAACTCTAATTAAGTGCACAGCATGAATACACAAGGGAACAAAATTAAGAAAGGGACGACAACCATAAGCCTGGCATTTCTATCTGCACTTCATCACTAACAGATCATGCTTTCAACTTGGCTTTTGTATGTAATTATGCTCATATTTGTAGAACAAATATTAACATGGAGGTGGATTCCTTTTATAAAGAAACAGTAACAGCAAAACGTCACCACGATTCTTAAAATTAGCACACATGCAACAATCTCACATGACGGGGAAAAGAAAGCTTTGCCTGGCATAATTTTTATCCTTATACAGGTTTTCATAAATTTATATAGAACTGGGGAACATACATATAGACAAATGAACTAAGTTCCATATAGTTCAGTGTCCTGTATCCCAAAAGTGGCCAAAGCCAGGTGCTTCACAAGGTATGAACGGAACATGAAGTGACTGAAAAATTTGGAATGGGAGGTTCCCGGTGTTTGATTGGGATGCATGTTATGGGACCTCTCACCAAATCAGGGATTAATTTTTTTTTTTTTTTGTTATGCAACTCAACAGCAAACAACAGCTACCAGTATCCAATGAATAACAAACACAAATTATTCGGAAGGAGGTGGAGTAACCACAGAGTGGAATGTCAAAAATTTTAGTAGTGCATCAGAAGCAGCACCACAACAAAATGATCATAGTATTTATGTAATTATTACAACAACAACTTATCCACATTGGAACCTATTTTAAAACATATGAATCTAGAATAATCACAGAGCTATTGCAATGCACAAAATTGTGCAATTATTACGTGATCCAAACTCTTGTTAACTTTAAATACACCCATCTTGCTATGGGATTCTATATGTAGGGTTAGTTTATGTATAGTTAGTTTATCCTACAATGGACAGAACTAAAACCAAAAGCTGCCCCAGCATCTTTCAAGGAGTTGCACCTAAGTGGGGTTTTTTCCCCCATCCTACACCCAACATCTGAGAAGCACTTTCATGGGACCCCCTATGGTTGACACTCACAGGACAGGGAGAGACTAACTGACTCATCCACATTCTCTCTCCATTTGACTGTTGCAATGGATCTACTTTACATAAATAAGTATTCATTGAGAAGTTCTCTACAAACCAGTGATCAAAGCACTCATCTAAGATCCAGAAGACTCACATCCAAATCAGGTAGATGTCTGCTTATCATGTGTATGGCCAAGTTTTCTGCAGACCCATAAAGTTTGTTTACAGCCACCAGTCCTGGTTCCCAATGTTCTGTGCTGTTATTTAGCTGTAAATTTACCGCTAGATATCCTCTGAGAGCCCAGCAAACAGTGGAAGTGTTGGTAATGCTGCTAGACCAGGGGTCAGCGACCCCCCGGCATGGGAGCTAAGAGTGGCATGCGAGCAGATTTTCATCAGCACACAAGATGGGCGCTCAGCTCTGTCCCTCCTCCCTCACGTAGCTGGGAGCTCGCTCAAAGCCATGCTGCCTATGGATTAACAAAAAAACAGCTAATGCTACCAAACACCACCTAAACGGTAAATCTCTGTATCTTTATTCATTCATTAATGAAGCTGTTGTAAGTAGGTCCAGTGTTTTTTGTGCCAGTACACTGGCTAGGGTTGTGGGGCAGGGGGAAAAAAAAAAAAAAAAAAAAAAAGACACTGAACTGGACTATAACTGACTTTAAAAAGCATCACTGGCACTCAGACCATACGTAAAGGTCAAAAAGTCAAATTTCGACACTACTTCAGACAGCATGCTGACCCCTGTGCTCGCCAATATTGACCTCCCATGGTTTAGCAGTTTCTCTGGTTCAGCACAAGTCAGGTCCCAAGGTTGCTGAACTAGAGAGGTTCAACCTGTACTATCCTGTTTTCTTATATTGAGATACACACCTCTCATAGAACTGGAAGGGACCTCAGGAGGTCTTCGAGTCCAGTTCCCTGCCATCTTGGCACGATCAAGCATCATCCCTGTTTTTTTTTTCTCCTTTTCCCTCCTGTTTGTCCCAGATTCCTGAATGGCCCCTTCAAGGATCCCGCATTAAAAAATTCCAACTATTTTGCATTGAGTTTCCTAGCCACTGTGTTTCTAGTGGTATCATAGGGAATTCTTAAAGGTATTATATGAATGACAGCCACCTCACAAACAGTTCAGGCCTAGCTGACTCTTGAATAACTTCTATTTCTCATTTTGATAGATATAGCTCAGACCCACAAAGGAATTTAGGCATCTTAATCTGGTGGGATATGCTGACATGGGGCTCTCACAATTTCTCTTGCTGAAGCCATTCTATTTTGTATTAAACAATAAAAATATTGGACCACCATTACATTGACACTATCCACAAATTAGGGCACTCAGCTGTGTGATGGTAAACCCTTTTCATATGCTTATTCCTCAGTGAGAAAAGGAGGGAATTCAGCTAGGGTGACGACCATGGGTGGGATGGTCCCATATTTGGGATGTCAAAAAGGCATTCTGACTTATTTTTTAAAAGGGACTCATTGTCCGATATTTGGGCTATCCCCTTCTCTTCACTTCCCTGCCCCTTGGAAAAGCAGGGGGAGCATGGGCAGCTGCTGCTTCCCCGGGGCCCCTGGGGAGCACCAGCAGCTGCCATTTTCCTGGGGTGTGCGGTCGGCTGCCCCCTCCTTCAGAGCTCCCTAGGGCTTGCAGGAGCTGCCCCTCCCCCCATATCTCCCTGTCCCATATTTGGGACAGGGAGATATGGTTGCCCTAAATTAAGCTCACATTTCCTGCATCATGGGTGAGGGCCTCATGCCCTAATTCAGCATCCTCCATAGCCAACAGCAGGATAACAGCACTGATATTAAAACAGGAGAAAGAACTGACCCATAAATTTGTCCTTCCAAGTGTTGGTAACTCAGCCATTCATTAGGACATGATCACTGCTGACCTTCAGCCAAGTTGTGCTTACAGTTTGGCTATTGAACAAGAGGTAGTTTAAGATAGAAAATTTTGTACTTACAAATAACTCTTTCCAACATGATGTCAGCTTGGAGAACCCCACTAAGCTAGCACTCAAGATAAATGTTACATTTTATTCAGATTATTAAAGCAGGGTGGAGGGTGGGGAACAAGCATGGCTGGTATTATTTTAAAATTAACATCTGAGACCAAAAAATAGTAATAAGTATTCCCGCTGTCAGATGCTCTTTATAGGACAGATGAGCGTACAAAGAACAGGAATGACTTCAACGTGACTGCAAAATACATGAAGAGCTCCACTGATAATTTAACCTCAAAAATGGTTCTTTCAGGATTTATTCATTTCAAATCCTTTTCACAGGACACTGGGTAAGCCTTTCTGAATAAATCTGGTAGCAGAGCATGACTGAATGAAAAGAGATGAAAGTTGGGGCTTCATAACCGAATTTTCTTGGCTGTATATGTTTCAGGTTGGCATAAACGATTCTTGGCTTTTGTTTTGCTGCATTCACAAGCCTACCAGAAACAGTAATAGGAAAATATCTGAATTCACTCATCCATGAAAAGCTCAATTGTGTAAAAAACTGTACAACTAAATCCTATTTAAAATGTGTCTTCTAGTCTACCTGGCCATTGCACATGGATGGATGATTGATCCAAAAACAATGAACTCACTGAACTTTTTCTTCTCGTAAGACTCTTTGGACTTATTCTAAATATTCAGAAATCAGAAAGTCAAACTACTCAGAATATTAAATGCATCAGAATCAATTTCAGAACAGGTCTGGGCAACGTTCCAAGGTCAGAATGAAGCTGTAGGTAGGCAGTATCTCTTGATTTACTATTTCTTTCTCAAAAAGTATCTACCAGTGAAAGCCTCCTTGTAACAGAGATTTTAACTGTTCATCCAGAACAGATTTTTCAAGAGTGCGCTAGAGTGGCCTTTAACATTTCACTGGAATTCCAAGTATGTCTTACTCTCATACAAATAAAAATATCCAAACAACTAGAAAATCTGACATGTGTTAGAAGCTTCAAAGTAATTTGTTGTACATTGCATCTTTTTGTATTCTGTTAACAGATTCCACCCAGCACTTTAAGAAAACACAGAGTGATTGTCAAAACCCACAGGGAAATATGAAGAGAGCAACAAAAGTTTACATTTTATTTAAATATAGCTCTCATCCTAACTTCCAAAATACAGGAGCAACGCTGCATGGCGCTGAAGGTCCCCAACTCCTTTAGAGAGATGAGCATACCCTCAGTAAGAATTAAGGGCATCTAAAATGTTGTAAAATCAATCCTTATGTTCGATCTTGAGGATCCTGAAGAACTCAGAAATTTGTTTGTGCTGTTCTATAAATATTCCAGAGTCAGAAGCAGCCCACAGATCACGTGGAATTATAAAGAGCAAGTTTAATTTCATTACTGAATGTATCCTGCATGACTCCAAGGCCCAAGTTATAATCCCAAGCAATTGCGACTTTATTTACCTTTCCTTTTTAACAAAAACAGATTCCAGGATCCATTCAATTGTTACCCAAAACAACGACAGAGCTTGTTATAAAGGTAAAATTGATGCAAAAAACTAACTAGTAACACTAGGACACTAACTATAATTATTTCATCCTAAACCTAGCCTATGGCAATATTGTATGATAATGCTGTTAGTGTTAGCATTTAGTCGTTGGTATATGTTTCCTATTCTTCATCGTCTCCCATGATGCTTGCTCTAAGTAAAATGATATTTTTCAGCATGCACAGACCAAACAGGTGAGGAACCAAAAATTTAACCCCATCCTAATTTACATTGGTAGTAGACACCCCCCCACCCACCCCACACACATGCATTTTACAGGTTTGCAACTGTTATTGATGCAAAGACACATTTTTGGTTCCTCACCTGTCCTAACTTCAGAGGCAATGCACTTAGATCTTGGCTTTTGCAGTAAGTCTATGGCAAAACTTAAGCGGTGCAGAAACCTGATCCTTACATTCTGGTCCTCACAAGTGTGGAGCACCTGCAAACCCCTTCTGCAATCAATGGGCGCTAAGGGTGTTCAAGATTTCTTAAGACCACACTGTTAGCCACTGGGGAGAAGGACTTTCACTGCATTCACTGATCTCCTGCTGTACAAAGAAACCTTTGAAGATGTGTTTGGAAATGGGAAATCAGAGATAAATCTGACCTCCCAGAACTTGGGCGTGGGAGGAGAACAAATTCTGACTTGAACTGCACTCATTGTGAGCACACACAATGTACAACAGCACAGAATGTAACCTAGACTGGTAGATAAACATAACTCTCTGGTTAATTGCATAACCAGCTCTTTCAGCTAAACTACTGTTGATATCTACAAATGTTAAGTATTTTGGATGTAAAATAAATTTATTTTCTTTGTCTGCATTCAAGTTAAATGAGAGTAAACGGACAGAGGGCTGAAGGGGCAATTTATGATGCGGTTAGGGGTAGAGCAGAGGAATAATCAAGACCTATAAAGTAAGGCTCATCAGACTTTTGAAAGACAAAATGAACGTTGTAGCCCTGAGGGACTCCATACTTGCATCTTTTACTGGATTTTTTTTAAACTCAGCTTTCTTTGAAACAATACACCAAAAACCACTGTACCCCATTATCTAAGACACAAGATTTATCATTGCATGGATTTAATCAGAAGCATTTGTTTATGTGACTCAGAACAGCCATCTGTCCTTTCTCCTGAACTCTTCTGATATCTCTGTGCAGTTTTAATCCTAATGAGTAGAGAGGAGACTATTCATTAAAACATGCTCCCTGTTTCTGACTTGTTGACTGATGAAATTATACACAGAGGTACTGTAACTAGACTAGGCTGGGGAAACTTTATGGGAAAACAGGAGCAGCAGGTGCAAATGCACTGACTTCAGTCAAGAATCTGGGAAACAAGCAGCTCAAGCTGCTGTAGTACAATTTAGAAACAAAGGGCAGGTAAGTCAGGATAAAGAAAAGATTCTCTGACCCAGTATGTGTCACATCCTTTCAATTAAAAAAAAAAAGAGGAGCTACTTTGTATTTTGGACATATTCACAAACTAGGACAATTGGTAAAACAAGGTCTTTGATGCACTGTGCACTGAAACATTCATTATTACAGAGAATCTTGCATGTTAATGATGGATAAAGTGTTGAACATTAAGCTCCTGAGAGATTAGAGTTTTCTTGTTTTCTCCCTGTACTTCCAGATTAAACTCACCAATGTAACACACAAACATTTCACAAGTGGTAACTCAGTCACATCCACACATGGACATGTAAAAAAATAACCTGTTTGGTATCTGCCGTGCATGTGGGACTGTTACAGGTTGACCCTTTCTAGTCCGGCACAAGGTGACGAACACAACAGAGAGATCTTACTCCAGCTACTAAAAATGAGTAGAAAAGGAGGGGGGCAGTGTGGTATGACCCTTTTATGGCCAGGGAACAGGGGAAGGCTACTGAATACGAGTGCCACCCCTCTGAGTACTGCAAGTTCTCCAGCTCCAGTACGGTGGGTGCACATACATATAAGGCCAGATCTGTGCTAGGCCAAAAAGTCCATCTAAGATATGCAATTCCAACTACAACAATTGAAATATCCTAGACTGATTTTTCTGGCCGTCAGCACAGCATGAGATCAACAGGAGAAACTCTCCCGTCGACCTCCCTCACTCCTCACAACAATTGGGTGCACCAGGGTTGACTACAGAGCCCTGATGGTTCGATGTATCATGTCCCCGTTAGGCACGCTAAATCTAACCCTGGAAGATCAACCCTGAACGAGTCGATATTCCAGTAAATATAGATGTATCCTAAGATACAAAATTGATCTAGTCAACATTTATTAATTTAAGGTTAATCTTGTATTTTATATATTTACAGGATTTATAATGTTTCAGAGAGCTCGTCTCTGTAGGCAAAACACCTGACCTTGGTGCCCTCACATGCTCACTTGCCTTTAGCTGCTACTATAACTCACATCAGTAGAGCCCACAAACAGCAGGATCTATTAAATTATTACCAAGATGGTGGCAAAGACACCCAAATGCAGCTATTTCATTACACATGCAAGCTCTGCAAATAGTAACAGTTACTTTGTACAGCTTAGGTATAGGTATTTGGATATGAAAACAGGTCAAATTCTCTCTCAGTAACTTTGGCATAAAACAGAGTTACTCCGTGGGCTTCAATGAAGATATCACAGATTTAAAGGAAGGCAACTGAGAGCAAGAACTGCCCAAGTCATCTTGGACAAACTTCCACAGATGTTGGTTAAATAATAGTTAGCCTGCCATACAAAGGGACTAAGAGTAAAGACTAAGAGCAAATACTGCTGGATCCATAATTGTCATTGATACTAAGTCATCAGAGAACAGGAACTGCAACATTGTCTTTTGAACAGACATTTTTCCAGTACAAATATAATACAATTTTTCTAGACACAGGCACCTTTTTCTCTTTTTTAAAATATATGGGAAATTTTGCATTCATACCATAAGCATTAAAATCAGCTTTAATGAACCAATTAATCAATCTAGCCAATAATATATCTGAACACTCACTTGACAGTATTTTGGATTAAATTATTCAATACTAATACTAATACCAATAACAATAACAACAATATAAACAAAACCATACGGGCCTTCAAGCACTGGGTCAATCCTGCATGATACAATGGAGAACTGTAGTTGCTCAGTAAGTCAAGACTGACTCAGTATCTTGTAAGCTCAAACTCATAATGCCTCCAAAATGATCTCAAAGTCGCAAATACTGCTTGGCTAACTTCTGTCCAAGGGATTACAGCTAGTGGACAAAAATCTGTCTAGCTATGAGTAACAATAATTTTACAACATGGTTAAACTTATTTATAATGCAGTTCTTTCATGCTGACATCATTAACCTTAAGTTGGATGTTTTATTCTCCCAGAAGATTTCAGAAGATATATAAAATCTCATACTTCAAGGTTTCAATCTCTAACTATTAGACATCAGGATGAAACATTCACGGGAATATCTCACATGTGCCTACTGCAGAGTTCTTTTATCTTCCACTGTAGCAGCTGGCATTGGCCGCTGTTGGATTAGAAGGACCATGGGTCTGACCCAGTCTGGAAATTCCTTTGATCCTTTCTTGAGATGTTTAATCTTTGCCCTATCTGCATAGAAGGTGTCTATTGCTTTCAGAATAAAATTTTATTTTGAACCACCTCCTCAGAATGGAAAACGTTCAAACTACTCAGCCACGCCCTATATTTAAGACATCTCTTAGACAGAATGAGCAGGGATGGTGTCCTTAGCTCTGTTTGTCAGAAGCTGGGATGGGTGACATGGGATGGATCATCTGATGGTCACCTGCTCTGTTCATTCTCTGGGGGCACTTTGCATAGGCCACTGTCAGAAGACAGGATACGGACCTTTGTTCTGACCCAAAATAGCCATTCTTAAGAAAACTATTCTTATCTCTAACCTGACTATGAAACTGCAGAAAAGCCCATCTGCACCACAAAAATTCACAAATGATGCAGAGGCATGAGAACATGCCACAGAACGGGGAAGCTGGGAGGAGAGGGAGGACTCTTTGGGTCAAATGTGACCAGATAAAAGCAGGTGCAGTTCCATTCATTTTAATGGCAATCCTTTGACCAGGTCTAAATTTGGTTCTTCATCTGCAAAACACTTTAGAAACATGAATTATTTAACCCTACAATAACCTTGTAATATCTATGAGCAAATTCATTCTCTTTTTCGTCTAGACTGAGAAGCGGCTAAAGTTATAGCAAAAGTCAATGGCAAAACCAAGGGGAAAAAAACAAAAAAACAAAAACTACTGGCTCCCAAACCACAGAAACTTACCATCTTCCTATTAACCTGCCTCAGCCCTGTGTGGGAGATAGGAAAACTATTGTAAACCTTTTCAACTATTAAAAAGCATGTTTAGACTGTCTCAGAGATGCTTAATTATGTTATGCAGAGTAACACCTTGGTTCAGAGCCCAAACAAATACAGAAATACAAACAGCTTGTACTGACCTCTTCGTGAGTCATTTCTGTTTAACTGAAAACCAGAAATGAGTCATGAAAGGCGTTGCTGAAGGGATTGGGTTTATACTCCTTCATCCTTGTTAAATAGCTGGCAAAGGGAGAGATATTGCATCTTTTGAGGTTCTTTACCAGGCTACATCAGGCCCGACTGATCTATTTTATAGCTGCTTTTCACTGCAAATATAGCATGCACACACTGGGCTTTTTTGCCTCATGCTTCCCTTTGGTCATGCCTTGAGTCTGGCCACACAACTGTTAGCGGCAGTGGGAGTGCTAACATAGACAGGAATCAAAGTGGTCGCTGACATTGTAAGCACCATATCATCTCACCTAGCTCAGATTATGCAATGCAGAGCTTAAAAAGCTGGAGGTCAGTTGCACCTTGTTTTCGTTAATACTCCAACCACTGCTACCACCGGAGAAGCTAAGCCAGTAGGAACAATGGTGAGAAGTGTTGGGGAAAAAAGAAAAAAAAAAGCCTTTTGTATACAACCAGGCCACAGACTCCTACACTGTCACTTCTGATGAACATCATCATGAGGGGAGCAAAGGCTCACTGCAGACAGTGAGAGTTACAATTATGGCCCTGCCATTCAAAACATTAACCTTCACAATGCTTATGACTTTTCCAACAAAATGGATTTTACTCCTCTTAGAAAAGCATTTGCCAATATTTTTTCAGGGCTCAAATGCACAATTTCTACTAACAACGTAACCAATGTGTCCCCAGTGCTAACTACCCTGGGTCTTCTTGCCATCTCACTTTTTGTAACTCTTCCATTCTCACAATACACGGCTCTCTCTGCCTAACATCTCCATTGACAAACCAGTGTCATCAATGGAGAGGGCAGAGAGATGAAGAGACCTAGGTTCTACTCCCAGCTCTGTCCCTGACCTGTTGTGCCACCTGGAGCTTACGACCACCTTTCTGGGTCAAAATTGGCTCTCATCATTATGCCAATGTCAACCTAGATTTAAATGCACTGGAGTAAATGAAATTAACCCACATTTAAATGTGATCCTCCGTGTCTCATATTTCCCACCTGAAAAGGAAGGATGACAATACCTATGAGATGACAGAGACTATAGCAGTGTCTACAAAGGCATTCCTCTTTCGAAAGAGGAATGTAAAGGAGGTGCTGATTTACAGATCTCACACTTCATTTGCATAGTCTCGTTTCAGAAGAAATTCTTTCAAAAGAAAAAAAATGTAGATGGGGGTCCTTCGAAAATAAACCCTGATTTCGAAGGAACCCTTATTCCTAATTCTTTTTAGGAATAAGGATTCTTTCGAAGACCGGTCTTATTTTCAAAAGAGCCACTTCTACACTGCTTTTTTTTCTTTCGAAAGAATCTCTTCTAGAAAGAGATTATGCAAATGAAGTGTGAGATATGTAAATCACTGCCTCATTTGCATTCCCATTTCCCCTTATTTGCATTCCTCTTTCAAAAGAGGAATGCACACGTATAGACAGTTTATATAAAAAGGGCTCTTCATCATGTGACCACCAGTAAAATACCCACAAGAAGCGAGCAGATCAGTGGGGAAAATATAAGTGAAACAGGAAAGAAAAGTTTAAGCTATCTTGCTAGATCTATTACTTCCCAAAAAACAAATACACACTGCTATTAACCCCATTCTCTTGATACACAGGTTCTGAAGCTCAAAGCTCTCACAGGAAACTATTCTATTCACAGCAGCCTGCCTACTTTATTTTTTAATTAAAGACAAGGAAACCAGTTCCTCCAATGAGTTAATAGCAGCAGACACTTCTTGTAGGAAAGTAACAGAGAGGAAGCCATGCTAGTCTATACACTATCAAAACAAAAAACAGTCAAGTAGCACTTTAAAGACTAGCAAAATAGTTTATTAGGTGAGCTTTCATGGGACAGACCCACTTCTTCAGTTGAGGTTGACTGGTTCTAAAAGAGGGAGTGCTTTGGCTTGCCACCGATATCGCTCATCAACAGTACATTGCTGTCACGATGTGCGAGTTCAGCCTTTTAGCAATTGCCTGGCATTAGAATAACTGCTGATCCTCAATGAAAGCAACTGCTTTCCAGAGCCTCCATGTTGGATACATTTTTGGGGGCTTGCATTCCTCATTTTCTGTGCAATATGTTGTCTATACAATTTGAAACACAGGATTTTTCTAATCTTGTCTTTGCCACATGGCTTTAATTATGAAACTCCAGAGCAAACATGGATTCCATTAAAATCATATCTTGTTTTGAGAGAATGGCTAAGGTTTTCTTCTTGCTATGCCTCCTAAGAACAACTATTGTGGCTAAGAAGTTAAGAGCAATGATATGGAAATTCTGTCTCCCCTGCTATAAATCACTGGAATAATAGCAGAAATAAATAAAATTAAAAAGTCACATATGAGATTAACCAAACTATAGCTTTATGAAAAGATACCGCTTCCATTCAGTGAAGTGTCTGAAGCGTAGTCCTAAGGGAGTGCTTATATGGTTTTAGATTATTGATGCCATATTTCTTCCAGTCTTAGCACTTTTACTATTTCATCAACATGTATTTATGTGTTTCCTTCTATAGCTGCTGCATCGTAGCTTTGCCTCCCTCAGGAATCTTAATTTAAATAAAACACTTAGACCATAATGTAAGTAAATATTGCATAAATCAGAGCCGCCCTACAGAACAATTCTTGAAAAATTAAGAAGTTACATATTGTAATAGCTAATGCATGAGATGTTACTCAAACTACTTCTATGCTGTTTGTTTCTATGCTCGCTTAATGCTACATCAGGCATGGTAAAATAGGTAGCAGAGCCTTGTCATTACAGACAAAAGCTGGGAGTCAGGAGAACATGATTTTTTCCTGGCTCTGTCCCTAACCTACTGGATGACCTTGGGCAAGTCACCTAAGCTCTCTTTCCAAGACTGAAGTTTACCCATCTGTTAAATGGGAGCAACAATATTTTCTTGTTACTAGGGTTTTATTCATTAAATAGATAAATTGCTCCAGAAATTTCAAATGGAAGTCACCGCACAAATGTGGAACATTATCTTATCTTTAAAACCCATACGTAAAAACAAAAGGCCCAAAAACACTGCAATTTCAATCTCAGACTTTTTTTACTTATTGCTTTTTGCTGAATGGCAGCAGAGCTGAGAAAAGAGGATGTCAAGGGACAGGTGTATTTTGTAGCCATATGGAGCCAGAGAAATGAATCACGATACACTGTCATCTAGCTTTCCCAGTTTCCCTTGCAGCATGAGTCCCCTAAAAGCTTGCTGCTCTACTTTCTGACCCTACTCACTAACATCTTTCCTCAATAAGGTATAAGATCCAACGGGAATTATGCCAGAACCCTCTGGACTAATGTTTACTATCGTTCTAGAGGGAGGGAGGGAGGTTGGTTGGTTTGCTGGTTTTTTTTGTTTTGTTTTGTTTGTTTTTTTGTTTTGTTTTGTTTTTTTTAAAAGACCAATAGCTCAGAGTTGAACAATGCCACATTGTTATCCAACCTCAAACCATCCACCCCTCAGCCCTTTTACCTAACAAACCGGACTGAATGTATTCGGCAACTATACCATGCAAATGTTGAGAGTTTCTGTAACTGCCTACAAAAATAAAGTACAAGCACTGAAGTCAGAAAATGTATAAGTAATAACATTGTGTCAAGGGCCCCTCTTAGGACCAGTCTCTCCCCCCTCTCCCCAGGGGTTGGGGCTTGCAATGGGTCTCTGTGTTAGGGAGCCCAGACATTCCTCCTGGGACTCCCTCCCTTGCTGTTTCTGTGCTGAAGCTGGTGCGACCCACCCTCAAACTTTTGCTCTGTCTCTCCTACACCTCCCCTCCTGTACTGTCACTCTCTCCTCCACATTCCAGTGATGGAAGCTCTTAGAGGCCTTCAGCAAGCCAGCAGTGGAGCTCCTCCTGGCTGCTTCTAATTGCCCTGCTGCTCTGAGCTTTTGTTTAGCATGTCTCTTCCCCTTTCTGGGCTGCCTTTCTCAGAGCCCTCTGTCCTGACCATGCTACACATTTCCCACCCCGACCCCTCAACACCAGGGGGCTGGGCTACTTTTCTCTGGAAACAGTGCACCCTGGAAAAACCATCTGTGTTTCCATGCTGGATTCTGAATCTATGTTGCACCCAGAAGTGGAAAGGCCACAGGGACAGGAACCACCTGGTTACCCTCACATTTTTCTCCTCATTCCAGTGCCTCCATTGCAGGGGTGCACGATCGATGACAAAGATAAACTTTTGCCCAAGGAGATAGCAGAGGAGGCATTCCATGGCCCATTTTACTGCAAGCCATTCCCTCTCTACTACAGCATACTTTTGTTCCCTTGGCAGGGGCTTCCTGCTGAGGTATAGAACCAGGTGTTCTTCCTTCCCAGCCGCTTGCGACAACACAGCCCCTAACCCCACTTCCAAGGCATTGGTCTGCAGCATGAACTCCTTTTTAAAATCCAGGGCTATGAGGACTGGGTCACTGCAGAAGGCAGCCTTCAGAACCATAAAAGCTTCTTACGCTGCAGTGGTCTATTTTACAATGTTGGGGCTGTGAGCTCTGGTCAGGTCAGTCAAGGAGTATGCCCTGGAAGCCAAGTGCAGAATGAATCTGTGGTAATATCCAAACAGTCCTAAAAATGCCCTGACCTGCTTCTTCCTCATTGGTCAGAGAACATTTTGTATTGCTTCTACTTTGCCTCACCCCTTCCTACAATATACCCCGGGTATTTACTTCAGCTAGCGCAATTGCTCTTAGTGGTGTTTGCTATAAGGCCAGCTCTCCTTAGGGTCTCCAATGCAGCTTCCACCTTCTCAAGGTGTGTATCCAATCTGGGCTGGGGACAACAACAGTGTCTAAATAGGTGGCTGCATACTTGACATGAGGACATAATAGCTTGCCCATAAGCCTTTGGAATGCTGCAGATGCCCCTTGCAGGCCAAAGGGGAGGACCATACACTAGAAGAGACCCTCTGGAGTTGAAAAGGCCATCTTTTCTTTAGCTCCTGAGACCAGAGGGATCTGCCAGTAGCCCTGGTCAAGTCAAGGGTGGACAGTTGGGACTTCCACTGTCGGTAAATTAGTTCATCTACCGCGGCATGGGGTAGGCCTCAAATTTGGACATCTTGTTTAACTTTGAGAAGCCACTGCAAAACCGTATGCTTCCATCAGACTTGGGCACCAATACAATCGGACTGGACCACTGACTGTGTGACTCCTCACTGTCTCCATGTTCGGACAATTTCTTAACCTCAGCTGGGATCTCCCCTTGCTTTGCCTCAGGTATTTGGCTTAACGTTCACCTACATCAGTGATGATGTCATGGAAAACCTCAGTTGTGCAGAAAACACATCATGATGTTTCACAATCACATCATCTACTTCTGCCCATTGGTTTCAGGTCAGTTCAAGCAACATTCCCACCTGTTCCTGTGGGTTCTCCTCTTGGGATGGTGTTCCCAGAGCAACCAATTGCACTTCTCTGTCTCGACAAATGTTTCAACAAGTTGATATGCTATATTTGCTCCAGCTTTCACCAGTCAAGCTGGGAAACCTTGTAGTTCACCTTGCCAATGGCCTCTATCACTTCATATGGCCCCTCCTACCTGGCTAGGAGTTTACTCACAGCTGCTGGTACCATCACCTGGTCTCCCACCTGGAACTTCCAGGGTGTCGCTTGATGGTTGTAATAGCCCTGTTGGGCCTCCTGTGCCTTCTCTAAACATTCTTGCACTATAGGGGCGACTGGCTATCCTGTCCCTCATCTGGAGCTCATGATCAGTGATGTTCATCCCTGGGTTGGGCTGCTCTGCTCCTCCCACACCTCTTTGGCAAGGTCCACAATACCCTGAGGGTTATGCCCATACAGAAGCTCAAATGGAGAGAACCCAGCAGAAGGTTGAGGGACTTGCCTCATGGCAAACATGAGATATGCCAGCAGAGTATCCCAGTCTTTGACGTTCTGGCTCAGCATTCTTCTTATCATATTTTTCAGAGTCCTGTTAAAACACTCAAAAAGGCCATCGGTTTGGGCATGATAAACTGACATCCTCAGGGCATGTATGCAGAACAGGGTACATAAGCCCATCTTAGATACAAAGGGTGTCCCCTGATCTGTTAGGATCTCTGTTAGGCATCCTTACCTTACAGAAGATTTGGATTAGCTCTCTTGCTATTGTTTTGGACAGGGTATTATACAGGGGCACAGCCTCTGGCTAACAGGTAGCACAGTCTGAAACAACTAGTATGCTCTCATGGCCCCGCATGGACTTCTCTTTTAAAGCTGTCTTTTCCAGCTGCTTCATATAAATCTCTTTCTGTTACATTCTATCACTATTTACGTAAACCTAAGAATGCTTTAAGATTTACAAGAACTATTTCTCATTTGTAGGAAATAGGTTCAATGAGGCTCTGTAAAAAGTGCATGGGAAAACATGGCCAGGCCCCATAACATTAGAGGCTCTGTTTCAGGGATTATGTATTATGTACAAGGCCACAGATGGGAAGAACCTATTATTTGAATAATTCCACTAATCAAGGTTCATCTTCTAAGCCCCAGATTTATTCGCCTGGTACCAATTCTATACACAGCATTAATACACATGCATATTCCAAGCCCAATTCAACTAGTAAAATTCACACCAGCATAAAGTATTTGCACAAAATAACAAAAGCCTCTTCGCAGGACTTAAACACACTGCATATAGGTTTTAAGTGATTCATTGGGCTTTCTACGAGCTTTTTTCCATTGCCATCAATTTCACCCTTGGAATCTCGGTTTGACAGAGAAAGCTGCAATTGACATTAATCACCAAATTCAGCAATCTGTAAAAACTCAATCTAGACAATACATTTGCAAAAACATTCAGCCATCATGCAAAATAGCCCGAAAGATCTATATACTGCAACTATTAGGAGACTCTCTGTTTTACTGCATTAAAAAAAAAAGGTCTAAGAATTACTTGGATCACTTCACACTGTCAACACAGTTGAACACAACACATGTGTAAAGGTGAGAGAAACCAGTCATGCTGGAGTACGTGTGACTGTGCTATCAACCAATTGGGGAAGAAACCCACAAAATCTAAAATTATTAAGTAGAAATTTAGGTATTCTCTGAATATAATGCCACCAGAGGAATTGTTTAATGAAACTTCCTAGACCAAAGACAACAAAATATGTGCTGGAAAAGTCAACGGTGCATAGTACATAATGAACATTTAGGTGTTGTGGAAATGAAACTCCAGTACTTCCAGCAGATCACCTATACCTACCATCTCATTACAGACGGGCCTCTGACAACTGAAATCACAATTTGAGAAATGCAACAGTGCTACAGAACACATTTACACTTGTTATTAAATGGACAAAACAGAAACATGCATGTTTCTACAAATATAGGATTATTATGTTTGGCAGAAATATTCTGACGGATAAAGCAGAATATGGTGAGCTCTTTGATACTATCTTTTTTAAAATGCAAGATTGCTGGAAAAGAAGCTACTTATTAATCATCCTAAGTCATTTTTCAATGTGCCCTCTATCAGGAGAAAGGTCAAGGAGCTGCGGTAGGACTACGCCCGGGCCCGGGACGCGGCCAGCCGATCTGGGGCCGCCCCCATCACTTGCCCCTTTTACAGGGAGCTCAAGTCCATCCTGGGCCCCCAGCACACCTCCTCCCCTCTGGCCACTCTTCATACCTCGGCCGACGAGCCACAGCAGGCCCCGGAGGCGGAGTCTGCCCCAGAGGTAAGCCCCGGACCGCAGGGGTCCCCCCAAGGATTCCACCCCTGGGGCACCAGAGGAGGAGGGGAGATCCTCCTCCAGCGATGGGGGGCTCCGGATCGACATCCCGTCACGGAGCTCCAGCAGGGCGTCCGCCCACAGGCTGTCCCCCGACCGTGGGAGCAGACCATCAGGTATGTACCCCCGGGGTTGAGGGGCAGGGGTAACAGACATGACCAGGGCCCTCCACATGCCCAGATGACCATGGCACCAAGGACAGCAGTGGCATGTCCCTCAGAAGAGTGCATCAGCCCCTGCCCCCCCAGCACGACAGTGCCATGCTCCATCCCTGGGGATGGGGGGAGTGGAACCTAGGGTCCCCTGGGGGGAGGGGGTGGGACACCCATCAGCAGCAGCAGCATCTCCCAGGGACGGGGATGGGGAACCAGCAGCACAGGGGTGGGGGGACAAGGGCCACAGCTCGGGGCCCACACTAACGTCTGTCTCCACTCTTCTCCCCCCCCGTGTTCCGCAGCTGCACCATCGGAGGGACCGGAGAGCGCCAGCGAGGTGTCAGTGGTCCCGGAGAGCCCACCGGGGCCATCAGTCCAGGCCAGCCCCTCAGCGGAGCACCGACCGGCCCCAGGGCGGGGACGACAGCGGAGCCAGCACTCCCGGACGGCGACAGACCCCCAGCTGCTGGTGACCCTCCGTTGGCAGCTGGAGGTCTCCGAGTAGCGCCTGTGGGTGGAGGAGCGGCACCTCGAACTGCAGGAGTGGGTGCTGGCCTGGCGCCAGGAGGCATGGGGGGCCTTTATGTGCACGTTTGAGCACATCGTGGACCACCTGGCCCCCCATGCCGCGCCAGCCGCCACTCTGCCCACCCTGCCTGCTCCACCCGCTGTCGCACCACCATCCGCCACCAAGGGCCCTTCCGCCGAGGGGGACCTGGGGCCTGCTGACACCTGCCGGCCATATCTCCCGGCCCGCCTGGCCCCCAGCCAGCCCCAGCCAGGGCTGAGGCCGAGGCGCGGGTCGTGGCCGCCCACCCCCAGCGCTGGACATTAGGGGGTGTGGGGCCCAGGACGTGGCCCCCCCTCCCCCTTTGTACATATCCCCTTCACTTGTCTTTTGTAAATAGTTTGTATTAGACCCCTGTTATGACGATACCTGCCCCCCCATGTAAATAGTTCTCCCCTTCCTTGTCTTCCCCTTTTTTTTCCTGTCATCTTATAATACATATATATATATAATATTTATTTTGGCTGTGAATAGTATGATAATAATAAGAGTTCAACGTATTCTGGTTTGACGAACAACATGTCTGTTTTTATTTACAAGAAAAGTGGTGGGGGGGTGTGCTCTTGGGTGCTCTGTGGTGTGGGCGTAGGGGCAGGGAGTGTTGTGGAGGATGGGGGGTGCAGTGGGGGGCCTGCCAGCGTTCACCCCGCGGCCTCGTCAAACTGGACCCGCAGGGCCTCCCAGACCCAGGTCCCTTCGGGGTCGACCTGGCGACTGGGGGCAGCGGGTGGCTGCACATCGGCCCTGCCAGCCTCCACAGCCCAGCCCTGAAAGAATGCCTCCCCCTTGCTCTCAACAAGGTTGTGGAGGGTGCTGCACGTACCCACAATCTGGGGGATGTTGGTGGGGCCCGCATCAAGGCGGGTGAGAAGACACCTCCAGCGCCCTTTGACGCGGCCAAATGTGCGCTCCACCACCTGGCGCGCGTGGTTCAGGCGCATGTTGAAGCACTCCTGGCTGGCTGACAGGTGGCCCGTGTAAGGGTGCATGAGCCAGGGCCGGAGGGGGTATGCCACATCTGCGATGACGCAGAGGGGCATGGTGGTGTCCCCCACAGGGATCTCCCGCTGGGGGATGTAGGTCCCCGCCTCCAGCCGGCGGCACAGGCCCGAATTCCGGAATACCCGGGCGTCGTGGGTGCTGCCAGGCCAGCCCACATATGTGTCCAGGAAGTGGCCCCGGCTGTCCACCAAGGCCTGGAGGACCACTGAGTGGTAGCCCTTCCTGTTTAAGTAGCGTCCTCCACTGCGCTCCAGGGCACAGATGGGGATGTGGGTCCCATCCAGAGCCCCGAAGCAACTGGGGAAGCCCAGGGTGGTAAACCCCGCGATGGCGGCATCCGGGTCCCCAAGCCGCACGAGCCTGTGGAGGAGCAGGGCGTTGATGGCGCGGACGACCTGCAGGGGACGCACATGGGAGACCACCAATGAGGGGTGTGCAGGGTGTGTGTGGCCCTCCCCTGCCAGGGCTCCCCTCCCCTCCCCTCCCCTGCCACGGCTGCCTCCCCCTCCCCCCATGGGTCCTCTTACCTCCATGAGGACAGCCCCAACGGTGGCCTTGCCGACGCCAAACTGCTGGCCCACGGATCGGTAGCTGTCTGGAGTGGCCAGCTTCCAGACAGCGATGCCGACCCGTTTCTCCACACTGAGGGCACGCCGCATGGCAGTGTCCTGGTGCCTCAGTGCAAGGGTGAGCCACTGGCATAGCTCCAGAAATGTCTGCCGGCTCATCCGAAAGTTCTGGAGCCAGCGGTCATCGTCCCACTCTCCAAGCACCAGCCACTCCCACCAGTCAGTGCTCGTGGGGTAGCTCCACAGCCGGCGGCGTGTGCAGCGGGGGGGAGGGGCGGGGGGCTGCAGGGTTTGGGGTTGCTTCCTTCTCCCCTGCAGGCAGCTCCTCCTCTGTGGCTAGGATGTGATCAGCAGCCTCCTGCATGGCATCGAGCAGGGCGAGCACTGCTCCTACAGGGGTGGCAGGGTGGACCTCTGGCTGCTGCTGCTTCTGGGGATCCATGACTGCGTCGCCTGAGGTGTGCGTGCCTATGGCTCTGCAAACCGCGTGCTGTGCAGGCTGAGTGTGTCTGGGAGGAGCCCTTTAAGGGAGCGTCTAGCTGTTGCCCCGGAAGTGCTAGTCTGCCCTGTGACACTGTCTGCAGCTCTTCCTGGCACCCTTATTTCGATGTGTGCTACTTTGGCATGTAGACGTTCCCCTGCAGCGCCTACTTCGATGTGATGCTGCCCAATGTCGACGCTGAACGTCGACGGCACCAGCCCTGGAGGACGTGTAGAAGTTATTCATCGAAATAGCCTATTTCGATGTCGCTACTTCAAAATAAGCTATTTCGATGTAGCGTTCACGTGTAGATGTAGCCTAAAAGTGTTATCCTACAATTTCATGATCCCTAAAACATCCTTGCGTAGAATGTGCCATCAGAGGCAGCGGAAACACTTTTGCAAGGTCATAGCACGCCCATATATGGGATGTGATCCAGCAGGAGATGTGCTGCGATGAAGCCAAAAACCCCCTTCATGTGCTCAGCAATGACCACAAGAGCTGTGGTTTTACAGAAGGGCCTGGTCCGGTCAATATAGAAGTCAAGCGCTTGTCTCGCATCAAGTGAGTGCAGCTGGGAACTATGACGTTCAGCACAGAAAACAGGCAGGAAAATGTCCCGACTCACGTGGTATGCAGAGACCACTTTTGGCAGAAATGCCGGGTGAGAGAAGATTTGGACCTTGTCCTTATGGAACACTGTGTACAGGGGGTCAGACATGAGGAGCCAAAACTCAGGCACCCTTCTGGCAGATGTCCACCAGAGATCCACCAGAAAGACAACCTTACAGGAGAGGTAGAGAGAGAACAAGCAGCTAGCAGTTTGAAGTGGGGGGGGGGAGCCCATAAGCACGCAGAGGACCAAGTTAAGGTCCCGGGCCAGGACAAGCCAGAAGATGAAGAAGGTCCATGCCCTTAAGATGTACCATAGGGTGCACAAAAATGGAGCTCCCACCTTCCCCAGGGTGGAAGGCCAATATGACTGCCAAATGAACCTTGACAGAAGAAGCAGCAGGGCCTTGCTGCTTCAGGGGAACAAGGCAGTCTAACACCTGTAGGATACAGATAGACAAAGGCATGAGACCCCGAGCACACCATCAAAAGGATCACTTGGTGGAGGGATATGATTGTCCACAACCAGCCCTGGACTGTTGGCAGGGAGGCTGGCGGCAGGAGTAACAGCCCTTGTGTTGGTAGAATTCCAAGTGCCTATAAGGAGGTCTAAAAAGGCAGTTGGGAAAGGAATCTACTTCAAACGAAAAGCCCTTCAAGGCTGCCCGAAGATGGTTTCACCATTCCAAAAAAGGTATAGTTTCAAAAACAAAGGTTCGGGGAGAAACAGCCAGTGGCTGACACTGATGCTGCAGAAACTTTTCATGAGGAACTTGTACAAATCATTGAAGAAGTTGGCTACGATTTTAAACAGGTTTTTAACATTGATGAAACTGGGCTGTGTTGGAAGCGCATGCCTTCTCAGGCATGTATTTCAGTGAAAGAGAAGACTGCTCCTGGTTTCAAAGCTGCAAAAAATAGACTTACTCTCCTGTTAGGGGGAAACACCAATGGGGATAAGAAATTAAAGCCATTGCTAGGTTACTATAGTGAAAAATTGAAGAGCACTGAAGAACGTGGTAAAATTTCACCTCCCCGTTATCTGGAAATCCCACCGCAAGGCTAAGATTACAAAGCAGATATTCCATGATTGGTTCATTGATTATTTTGTCCCTGAAATGAAAGACTACTGCAAGAAAAATAATTTAACGTTCAAGATTCTGCTCATATTAGACAATGCCAGTGCCCATGACTTTGATTTTGAACAGCTGGAACCCGAGGTTAAGGTTGCTTTCATGCCACCGAGGACAATATCTCTGCTGCAGCCTACGTACCAGGGTGCAATTGCAACGTTCAAGGCCTATTACTTGCAAAAGACGTTCCACAAAATCACAGCTGATGCTGATGAAAAATCCACAGCCATGGAATTCTGGAAATTCATCATTTATGACTCTGTATTGTTGATTGGCTCCAGCTGGGATGAAGTTTCTAGACACCTAATGAACCGTTCTTGGGAAAAAAAATGTGTCCTGCTGCAATCCATACCTTTCTTAGCCACAATGACACACCAGGTGTTTATGATGAAATAGTGAAACTGGCAAAGGAAGCAGGCTTCCATGAAGTGGAAGTTGATGATGTTGATCAGTAGTTGGAGTTGCATGGTTTGCCTCTGAGCAACGATGATCTGTTAGAGTTGGACATGCATGGTTTTGAAGAATGAACTACATTTGATAGCGAAGAAGAGGGCGATTCTGAACAGAAAGCAGTCTTCACAATTCACTCACTAAAGGAAATGTTCAACCATGTTGAATGAGCAATAGAAATCAGGCAAAGATGTGACAGTCTTTTTGACCACTCGTCAGTAGTGGCTAGGACAATTAGGGATGCTATGGCTTACTACAGAGAAATATTAAAAGCAAAGGAAAAAAGCAGGAAAGCAGAGAACCCTTGATTCTTTCTTTAAAAAGAAAACAAAGCAAACTTTCCCAGATTAGCTTAAAGGAGGACCCTCTGGGTATTAAGGTTGATATGAATGTTTGATTTAATGATTACTTACATTAAAAATGTTTTAATTCATACTGAAGCAGGACCCTCTGTGTTTTAGGGTTAAAATGAATGTTTTAAGGTTAAAATGAATTTTTTGATTTCATGAATTTTTACATTAAAAAGGTTTTAATGCATACGGAAAGAGGACCCTCTGGACTTTAAGATTAAAATCCTTTAAATTGTATGTTTGAATTATGAATTTTTACATTAAAAATCTTTTAATACATAGTGTTTGTGTTCTGTTGCTACCAGACATTAAAGCAAGAAACAACTTTAAGGACTTAGTCCCCATCCCAATGTATGTACATGCGTTCTTATTGAAGAAAATTCCCCATTATAAATCGCTCGGTTGCCTTTACCACATGTGAGGTCCCTAATCCCCTGTATTTAGATGTATTCTTATGGGGGGGTGGAATTTCCCCTTTAATATGTTGTTTTGCTGTATATCATGGTCCCTAACATATGACATATAAAGGAGAACCCCTCAGCTGGACTTTCAGTCTAAGGCTTGCATATACACAGACCCTTCTCTGGGCACAGGAATCAAATAATTTGCTTGGGAAAAAAAATAATAATTTATTCACAATACAAGAGAAAACAAATCGTACCGGCTGCAGCACAGAGAATTACTTCCCTGGGACTCAGCTTAAAAGTTACATGGAGAAAAAAAAATCAAGTCATTAACCAAAGCAACCCAAAAAAAAAATAGTCAGTCCACACCAAATTCAAAATAACCATAACCTGATCACATCTAACTACACATTTCCCTTCTACTTACATATCTATGGCTGATTTTGAGACCGTCAAGATATTTACTGTCATTCTACACAGCACCAATCTGAGCTAGTATCTCTGGCCTCTTAGTTTAAGCCCATAAAGTTGAAATCATACAGTAAACCCCTGAGATACATGCAACGAGTTGTGTCGTCTCAGGTTAACGACTGCAGGAAACCTTTCATGGCAGGGGCAGCAGTCGACAGTCAGGCTGCCATCCCTGACAGGAGCAGAGAAACCTGACTCTTGCCACTTCCTGCTCCTGTTAGGGACGGCAACAAGAGTCAGGCTGCCATCCCTGACAGGAGCAGGGAAACTTGACAGTAACAGTTTCCCGGTCCCAGGAATGGTGGGGAGCTGGGACGAGGTGGCAGCCTGACTCCCAGCTCCCCTCCACTTGCAGAGCTGGGAAACTGACCAAGGCTACAGATTCCTGGCTCCCCTCCACTGGCTGGAGCCAGGAAACTGACCAAGGCTGGTGTTCTGGTCAGTTTCCCAGCTCTGCAAGAGGAGGAGAGCCCAGAACCAGGAAACTGACCAGCCATGAGTTTGTCCATTTCCCAGGCTGCCTCTTGGTTCCCATCTGCCTGCTGGCTGGTCAGTTTTCCAGGTCCCGCATGCAGGAGGGATACAGGAACCAGGCTGCCCCCTGGTTTCTGGCTCCCTGCCATTCTGGGAGCCAGGAAACGGGTGAGCTGGTCAGTTTCCCAGCTCCTGCAAGCCCAGGGGAGCAGGACCCAGGCTACAGAAGCCTGGTTCGCATTCCCCACTTTCGGTGAAAATTTGAGTTACGCAGGGGTTGCAGGAAAGAAACCCCCACGTAACTCAAGGGTTTACTGTACTATTAAAGGTCTGGGAGCAGACACAGATGACTCAGTAAACATACATATCTGTGAGATTTGCCTTCCTTTGTTAGTTGCTTCAAAAAACAGCCATGGAGACCC
Source organism: Carettochelys insculpta (assembly GCF_033958435.1). Classification (NCBI taxonomy): domain Eukaryota; kingdom Metazoa; phylum Chordata; order Testudines; family Carettochelyidae; genus Carettochelys; species Carettochelys insculpta. The sequence continues at coordinate 65,951,995 of NC_134139.1, read as the reverse complement.
AGCAAACACTCTCTGCGATGTCTCAATTTTCTTAAGAATAAGACCATTACTGCAAGTTCTCTATCAGAGATTCGCAGATTTTTATCACTTTATTTACACCCAGCCTTATCCTTCAGCTACTTCACTTCCTAACATGCTTGATTCCCAATGACTTATTTCAGTGAAGGCAAGGAGAATTCAGGCCTCTCAGCGTCTCTCAGGAGGTGCTGTTCTCCACACCTTACCAGATTTGCTCCCCAGTCAACAGGCAAGAAATTGAGACCATGAAGGAAGAATGTGCCATAGCAGCAGTCGATATACAAGGCTTCAAAGGAAACATACTGCCTGCCACCATGCACCTTGGCAGCTGTATAATACTAGATTACAAAGGAAAATCTCTTCCTGATTACAGCAATGTCCTGAAGGATGAGGATCAATAGTTTTTAATTCTCATCTCACTAGAGTAATTGTAAATGCTGTTAGGATTCACCTAAGTGACTAATCCCTTTTTGAATCTTCCTAAACTATTTCATTTAAAAATAGCCAGCAGTGAATTCTACCAGCTGACATAAGTAATCCGTTTTAATTCTAATTTATATCTGTTAAACTTGCATGTTGAATAGTAACAGAGAGATAGCCATGTTAGTCTATATTCTAACAAAGCAAACCAGCAGTCATGGAGTACTTTAAAGATTAACAAAATAATTTATTAGATGATGAGCTTCCGTGGGGCAGAAAGCTCTTCACCTAATAAATTGTTTTGTTAGTCTTCAAACTGCTACATGACTACTGGCTTGTTCTGTTAAACTTGTTGCCTTACTAGGGTGACCATCCATCCCATAGTAAGAAGGATGGTCCCATACTTGGGACACCAAAAATGCATCCCTACTTATTTTTTTAAAAGGGACTAATAGTCCCATATTTGGGCCCACCTCCACTGATCTTTTCTACCAGCAACTGGGCTCTGGGGCAGGGTGGAGGCTGCCACTTCCCTGGAGCAGGCTGCCATGCCCTTCCCAGCTCCCCAGCACTTGGTGGAGCTGGAGGGAGTCACCCCTCTCCCACATACCTCCCTGTCCCCGATTTGGGACAGGGAGATATGGTCGCCCTATGCCTTACTAATGATCCTTTATCCTTGTAGGATGAAAGAAAGTGAAAATAAGAGCAGGCACTACAGCAGAAAATTAAAAATAGTGTCATAAGAACTTTCAGGTTTAGGTTTTTTAATATTTCAGTGAAGCGACTTACATGAAGTTACTTAAAATCCAGTTTACAGTGCCTTGCCGAATTAGAAATGTTTTTAAAAGGTAAGCAAAATGTTTATGTTAATCTACACAATGCCCATTTAATTATTCATTTTCTCTGATGCAACAATAAATTGCACTCAGTTTACTTTTTGCAATTAAGTCAGATTGATAGAGACTCTGACCTACCAAATACACGAAAGGATCAGTCTAGTCTATTTTAGAAGCAGCCTGACTTTGAAAGATTAGAAGGCAGAACCATTCCATAAGTATCTTAAATGTAGAGAATCTCAAGAATCATACTAGCACAATCTGATCTTTTTGTTGTCGTTTAAATTTTCAGAAAAGAAACCCCAGCGTATAACAGCCTCAGTTTCATTTTTCTATTACAAATGCCAATGAATCTTTATGCACAAAAGCAACATTCAATTAACGACAAAATAAAAGAGACAAAAAGGGGTTATAAAAAAAAGTATGTGGATTTATTTTTATAACTAGATTTACTCCAATATTTTTATTTATTTTAACAGACATGAGTTCATTTTAAAAGAAGCAAACCTAACAAAGAAGGTCCATCAGCTAAATAAACCAAAAGTCCAAATGAAGTTAATAGCAATTTTGGTTGCGCAAGATGTGAAGAACTGGCTCCACACTAGCAATAGAAAAATGTGACCTAATTTTCCACAGAAATTTCAGCCATTCAGAAAGGGTCTTTCATTCATTTTTACACTGTGATTTTTTTTCATTTATGACACATTTTGCAGGAAAAAAAATTCTGAAGGGTGAGCCAGAAGGAGACAAAGCAATCATACCAAGCATTTCCAGGAATGTAGCTGGTGATTACTTACTTGACTGAAGATCAGAAAAAGAGTAGAGTTTCTCAGAAGGACATGTTGCTGATTGTCCAAGCTGTACAGAAATAAAAACAAAAATAATGAATGTATGATAATCAGCATTGATAGAGCACATTTTATCTCCAAAACACTTTACCAACCTGAATAAATCATTACTGTGGAGTAAATAGCAGTAAGAGTTATTACATAAATCTGTTTTGTTGTTCATGCCACATATTTTATAAACCACCATAAAATATTCTTCATTATGATGAGTCCCCACTAATTTATTTTCTTAGCTTTGGCAGTTTATCTTCAGTAATTTACTTCTGCCCTGTTCCCCTTAATAGGGAGTAATTTATAAGTCTTTCCCTTCATGTGACTGAAATTAATATAATGGGGGGGAGATGTAATATATATACATAAATATCTCTTTAAAAGCATTATCAAACAAAAGCAAGAGGACAAAAGAATGCACTAAATATATGTATTCTGGCCTCAGGCTACACCAAACACAAATTTTGATCTAAAATGAAAGCATTAGGGCTAGCGCAAGCAAAAAAGTGAAAACTCTGTTGATTTATAAACTCTTAGTCATAGGTAGTTGAAGAAAGCATTGCAATAAAATCATGCAGATAAACAGGAGAACCACCATTACAGAAAGATTGTAGGCCCAGAACTTTCAGGAGAGTTCAGAAAAATCCAACAGACTAATCTAATAGGTCTGCCAAGCACAGTATTGTATACCCCAGGGGTCGGCAATGTTTAGCTCCAGAGCCGCCCATGGCTCTTTAAGGAGCCACTTGAGGCTCCAAGCACTGCCACCACTGACTTAACTTGTGGCTCTGGAGTCTGCTGCTGCTTAAACAATGCCTGCAGTTAAAACTGGATTTATTTATTCATTTGTTTGTTTCTTTTTAAGCAATGGCAGCCTCCAGAGCAGCAAGTGGAGCCATCAGTGGCAGGGAGCCCTGGAAGAGGAAGCCAGCGGGACAGAGATCCCCAGAAGAAGCAGCTGGCTGGGCAGGGAGCCACCCACACACTGCACACAGGGAAACTCTAAGGCTGCAAAAAAGCTCAGGGGAGGGGCAACTGAGCCTGCCCTGCTGGATCTGCACTGAGGCGGTGGTGGCAGGGGGGACACCAATGGGGGGAGGCAGTGGCTATGGAGGAGCAGCTGCAGCATGTGGAGCTCCTCATCTCAGGCAGGTTAAGCCTGAGGATGGGGGGGTGGGTTTGGGGCTCATAGGGGTTAAGCCTGGGGATGGGGGAGCATGTCTGGGGCTGATAGGAGGTAAGCCTGAGGATGAGGGGGTGGTTTGGTGTTCATGGAGGGTAAATCTCAGGGGGCAGGTTTACAGAATGGAGGGGGTAAAGCTTGGGGATAGGAGGGCAGATCTGGGGGCTGAGGTGGGTTAAGCCTGGAGATGGGCATAACAACTTTCTAACTGGTCCGAATCATTGTGCATGTGCTGTTCTTAAAAGTATGGTTTGACATTATTTACTAAGTACTGCCTCATAGTCACATGCATTGCAGCTCTTCAAGTATTGACTTTGTAAACGAATTCGGAAAAAATGGCTTTTCTTGTTCTTTTGGTTGCAGACCCTTCATATTCCCCAAAAGTCAACCAGCATTCAGCCCTGACACACATTCATGTCTGTTCACCACTAAAATAGGGTTTGATCCTGCTCCCACTGAGGTCCATGCCCAAAATTCCCAGCAACTTCAGCGATGCAAGATCAAGCCCAAAATGATCTGCGTTCCTCTTCATTTCTGAGGGAGTCACTTCTGGGACTCAATTACACAGCCACTACCTAAGAGAAATTTCCACTGACTTCCATGGAAGCTGCTCTTCTGTGACAGTTTCATAAGCAGGCTCCTGCAGTTTAACAACATACATTTTCACATTTCTTCACGCTTCCAGGGTTGCAGTGTCCTTAGTGATTTTGCAAAGCAAAATGTGTCCCCCACTTGGTTCCTCCACCCCACTACCTTCACTTTCTAGGCTTTAATTACATTACAGATGTAATTGTAATGCTTTACAAAACTGCAAGACCAGTTTACATCTCATGGCAGAATGTGTTATGTTTAAGAGAATGGCACTTACTAGTTTAAAAACAATCCTACCAACAAGTCTCACTGAGTCGGGAGGAAGGTTAGGCTCGATACTCTTAAGACACTTGCATTCTCGCTTGTGCTCCTGCCAGGCTTCCTTCTGTTACAGCAAAAACACAAAACGAAACACTTTATATCATTAGTATCAGAGAGGTAGCCACGTTAGTCTGTATCTTTGAGGAAAAGAAGTCCAGATGCATCTGAGGAAGCAGGTCTTTGCCCATGAAAGCTTATGTTCCAAAATATCCTTTAGTCTATAAGGTGCCACAGGACTTCTTGTTGTTTGCATCATTAGTGTACATGCTGATCTACAACAGATTAGAGAGAGCGCGCAGGAGCACGTGCCTGTCATCATGTCACATGCCCTGTCAGTAACTGGCTCCAGCTGGGGAAGCTATTGATCCAACCTGCAGACCAAACTCAGTGGTGAATCCTGGTCATGTGCCACTTGAGGCACATTGCACGTAAGCCAACAACGAGCCAGGGAGCTTATAGTGACTGGTGTACTTAGGTTACTCAACACGCTCTATAATTTGACAACGGCTCCTTCATTGTTTCCAGCACTAGGGAAAACCCCCAGGCTTGCTGTCAAATTTTGCTCTCTTCCACCTGTGACATTTTATGCTGCTGATTTAGGTAACTTGCAGGCAACTATAAACTTAAGACACACAGTGAACGCACCCTAGGAAAGACTGGGCATAAAGTTTGGTTAAACTGCCAGCAGGGCCGGAGCAGATACTTGAGGGAGCACAAGGAGGTGGGCAGGGAATCTGAGTGGGAAGCAGGGGAAGTAGGAGTGGGGAGGAACAGGGTAGATGATAAGTGAAACTGTTGATACTGCTGGGAGTTAGAGTACTGCTGGTGGGCAGGTAGATCCTGGGGCTACTGGGAGGCAAGGAATCCCTTAGCGGCAAGTAGGGGCTCCAGAGAGTAGATGGGTACTGGGGCAATTGGATAAAAGTCTTGCTGGGGGCAGGGTCTTACAGGTGCATGTTGGGTCTAGCAGGAGGTTATGCTCGGAAGAGCTGAGTGGTGGTGATGGTGAGGAGACCTGAGGCTGTTTCAACACTTTTTGATATTGTCACTTAGCTGCTCGTTCTTGGCCCTGATCCAGCAATGGTCTCCAGCAACCAAAAGACCTGACTGCTTGTAATCATGCCACAGATCAGCCAAATGCATGGTGTCAACTCAGCAGAGATGCAGGAACGCGAGACAGGTCTGATAAATGCAGTGTCTCAGAAGGTATATTATAGCTGTTAGTTCTGCCTCAGGCTAGACAAGTGCCTCTTCCTTGTCCCAGGACATTCACTTCAGGTTCTGCTGAAATAGAAACTGTGGGAAATCACCATTTCCTTTGCATTACGTCTCTAGGCAGCTTTCAAAATAATAAGTGCATCACTATCCTGAAGCGATGGGTTCACGTCACTGCCAAGGGAGCTGCACACACTGTCCTGGGCCCATAGCTCTAGTGTGGGACTTGGAAAAAGAATCAGACCAGGCTCTCAATTCAGAAATCCCAGCAGCCTACTCTCTCCTCCAGGAGAAGAGCTTTCTTCTACCGCAAGTTGGAGTGCTTTGCTGTGTAGTGTAAGCTATAATGTCTGCACTCCTGTACTGAAAGTTCAACCCTCAACGGTGGGAGCAGATAGCTAACATTAAAAAAAACTGGGCTATTACACTTAAAAACCACATTACAAGAATCATAATTACAGTTGCAAAGTTAAGCACTTGAAAACTACGAATGTTGCTTGCGTAACTTTAATTCTGTCCCTTTGCCTCTGTATATTATAACAGTCTTGACTTACATAGTCATATAGTATGTTTCCTCAAAGAACCCTTGCCTTTTTCTACGCAGAGGGTGGACACACAAGAGGGCAGAATTAAAACTGCTCAGGAATCTTATAGCCAACATTTCATAACTTTTGAGAGCATGGCATTCCACACGGTATAAATGCCACCAGTGTCACTTGAGCTCTCAGTGAAATATTTTCTTTCTATGACAAATAAAAGGAGCCTAATTTCTTCTCACTTACCAACTGGCCTCTGGAGGGTTTTTTTTTTCCCCAGTACAACTTAATTGACTCAGTGGAGTTACTCCTGATTTAGAGCAATGTGAAAGAAGAATCAGGCCCAAGACTTTCAACAGTGTTAATTAACCTATCTATATTTGAGTGTGTCTATGAGTCCAGCAATCTGTGTTTTTGTGAGTCCATTTGCTCAAAAACTACTCCTAAACTGTGAGACCTAGGGCCACCAAATTTGGTATGCAGCTTCCTCTAACCCTAACTTAGACTGAAGCAGCTTTTGGTTGTATCAGGAAAATGGGAAATGCCTGGAATCCAACAGTTTTCCAGAACATGGAAAGGGAGGGGCACAGAGAAGAAGGACAACATACTTCAGACTCACCACTGGAGGCAGAGAGTGCAGAGTAACCATTGGGGCTGAGGAATGCAACGGACACCTGCAGCTGGGGCTCTCCACCCTGCCAGCCACTGGACAATGTAAGTGGCCCCCCGCACACAACACCCACACCTGGCCCCAGCGCTGGACAAGGGATCCCTGTCCACCCTAGCACCACACCCCAGAGAAGGTGGGACCAGGAACAAGCCCCCAGTTGAAACTCAGGTCAGGGTTGGGAGAAAGCAGCCCATTTCAGCCCAGCTCTGCCTCCCCTGGCCTGCACCCCCCACCCCGAGCTCACGCCAGGGCCAGGGAAAGTATGGGAAGTGCAGAGGGGTGGGAAATTGGCCTGACCCCACCTCACCCACAGCACATGCTGGGTCTGGTGAAATCAGCCCCAGCCCTTCACACCCACACACACAGAGCACTTGCTGAATCCAGTGAAATAGGCCTGGCCCCAGCCTCAGCCCGGAGCTCACTCCAGGCAGAACTGGGTCATTTTCCCCAGCTGCATCCCCACTTCTGAGCTCACATTGGGCTGTGGGACATGGCCTGATCCTGGCCTCGTCCTCCCTACCCACCCCCTAGCAGAGCAACACCAGGTACATCTGCTAGGGTGGGTCTATACGGCAAAATTATTTTCAAATAACAGCTGTTATTTTAAAATAACTATCCTAGAATTGAGAGGATGCAACCACTATTTTGAAATTGGTAAGCCTCATTTCATGAAGAATAGTAGCTACTTCGAAATAAGCCATAATGTGTCCAATGGCTCTATTTTAAAATAGGCTCTATGTCTGCAGTAGATGTATTTCAAAACAGCTAAGTGCTATTTTGAAATGTATTTGTGTGTGTAGCAGTGTTATTTAGAAATAAGCTGTTTTGGAATATCTAATTTCAAAATAAAGCTGCTGTGTAGATATGCACCCATTAACCTATATATGTACATGCACCTTCACCAGTTATGTTAGGGCATTAAGTAATTCAGCTTCAATTTAACTGCTTAATTCTTCTCTTCAGTTATTTATCTGGCTAATGAAATCTTTGCAAGGAGTCACTAGGACTCAGTCATAAACCTTTTTAAGATCACAATTTAAAAATTGAAGTTTCTCCTTTGTTAAGTCATTAGTAGGCAAATAAAGAGATTTTAAAAGCAGGGATGCTGACTGCTAACAGCTATAATGAATATGAAAATTAAAAGCAGAAGGGCCTGAATGATTTATGTTTGATCCTTTAGAAGACCACATTAATAAACTAGAAGCACTGGGAATGGAAACAATGAAAATAAGCCAAAAATAATTGTCTGTTTTAGATCTTGAATTTGCAAACATTTATATATAGTATCAAAACAAATTAACAGGGCCAGACAAATACCCAGACACCAGTTACTCCAAGATAGGCCCAAAAAAGCCAAGAATAGAACACCACTCGTCATTACCTACAGCCCCCAACTCAAACCACTGCAATGCATCATTAAAGACCTACAACCTATCTTTAATCAGGATGCCACACTCCAGAAGGCCGTAGGTGACAGGCCTGTTCTCTCCTACAGACAGCCTCCCAACCTTATGAGGATTCTCACCAACAGCCACAGTCTATATCGCAGGAACACCAGTCCTGGAACTTTTCCTTGCAACAAAGCCTGCTGTCAGCTTTGTCCACATATCTACTCTGGAGATACCATCACTGGACCTAACCAGGTTATTCACAGAATCATGGGCACATTCTCATGTTCCTCAACTAACATCATATATGCCATCATGTGCCAACAATGCCCAGATGCTTTGGATATTGGACAGACTTCAAACTCTCTTAGACAAAGAGTTAATGGGCACAAAACAGACATAAAAACACTCCTGATCCACAAACCTGTTAGCCAGCACTTTAATGGGGTGGGCCATTTTGTTAATGACTTAAAAGTTTGCATTTTACTGAAGAGGAATTTTCACAATAGTCTTGAAAGAGAGACTGCTGAACTCTCTTTTATATTCAAATTCAACATATTAACACATGGTTTGAAACACGATGTGAATTTTCTGGGTCATTATAGGGACTCGTTTGCATACTTGGCTTAATCTAATTCTTGACTCCCCCACGCTGCCCTTCTGCCCCTCTACTCTCTGATTTGCTCACCTTGATAATTCTTTTCTGATCTGTCGACCCTGATTACTATTTTTGGTTCTCTGTGCCTTAAATATTGAGTCTGTTCTGGTATGGCTACAGTCAGAGAAGTGGGTCTGTCCCACAAAAGGTCATCACCTAATAAATTATTTTGTTAGTCTTTTAAGTGATACTTGACTGCTTTTTTTTTGATAGTACATAGACTAGCACAGCTCCCTCTCTGTTACTCTTTATATATAGATCTACTTTACTCACATGAATTTCGATAAGACTGCTCATGTGGCTACTCGTGACAGTATAGCCGCTTGTGTGTAAGTTTATGCAAGATTAGGGCATTTATGAGCAACTGATAACTTGCACTAGACTTAAATCTTTCCATTCAGTGAATAAAAATAACAGGATTGAGGAACAGGGGAGCAGAGGGGACAAGGGAAGCAGGGAGAGAGGTGCACTCATGGGGAGCTCTGGCACTGTAAAAGCATTGGGAACCAGGAAGAGCAAAGAGTCTTTAAGCAAGTCACTCATTATGCTGGAAGGCTGGACTGTTTTTGAATTTCGCTGGCTTGCTTTTGTTATGTCAGTCAATCCAGATTTCAATGTTTCATATGAAGTCTGTGTGATGGTATTGGAGATATTTAAAGCCTGTATACGTCTAATTTCTTCATTCAGTGCAAAGTCTGAAGCCACTAGTCTGCTTTACTGGTGTCCATGTAAAGTGAAAAGGAGAAAAAGAAACAGGTAACAGAAGGACATGATAAGAGTTAAAACAAATATAGGGTTCCAAAAGGCAATTTAATTTTGGATGGAAAAGCAGTAGGAGAAATGAAACAACCAACTGTGGGAAACAATTTCTGTCACATATTAGCTATCAGTATCAGACTGCAGGTGTCTGACATAGAAATAGCTCATCTATAATCATCAGTAAAATAGGCAATGATGGGTAAATAGGAACTCTGTAATGCTTAAGCAGGGGTAGGTGTTCATTGCTTTTCATGAGGTGACAATAGTCTGAAAATTCTAAAGCTGGAAGAGTCCCCACCCATCAATTGATAAGAACAAAGACTCAGCAGCAGGAATTTATCAGGAGGAAAGCCAATTACACTCTTAAGAGAGACCTCCACACTAGGCAACTTCCAGCTTTAAGTATCGGTGGGGTAGACGTGTTAGTCCAGATCTGTAACAGCAACGAAGGGTCCTGTGGCACCTTATAGACTAACAGAAAAGTTTTGAGCATGAGCTTTCATGAGCACAGACTCACTTCATCAGATGCTGGTCTTGGAAATCACTTTTCCATGATTTCCAAGACCAGCATCTGATGAAGTGAGTCCGTGCTCACGAAAGCTCATGCTCAAAACTTTTCTGTTAGTCTATAAGGTGCCATAGGACCCTTCGTTGCTATCAGGTAGCAGTTATTTTACTTGGCAATATCTTTCTTATGCACGCATGTAATATGTTAGGCAGTATTTCCCCCCATCCCTCCGATGAAAGCTTCCATCTTTTATTTCTTTACTAACAGATTTACCTGATGTTGCTCAGGTCCTTAACTCATTTAAGGCTTTTTTTAAAAAAAATAAAATAAAATAAAAGGAAAAACGTACATGCTTTAATTAAACGATGAGTATTTAAAATAATGGTATTTTTATGAAGTTATATTTATTTCAGATTTCTTTAAAAAAAGGATTGTTAAAATTTGTCTTCTTAATTCTTTAGTAATTTTTTAAATGGGAATTCCATCAAGTGTCTTTTTAATCTCATCCTTATCAACTACATTTTAACAAAAAAGGGCAAAGTCAATTTGGTTTCCAATAACATTTTCTTCTTGTTTTCAAATCTTAAGCATTGATTTAACTGTGCAAAAACAGAGCACTACTCCAAATGTCTCCATTTAATCTCTTTTCTGCAAGGTTTATTGAGAAGCAATCCCATTTCAGATTCATCCTATTTTGCTGGCTCATCCTGGGTCAGTCTTTCAAAATTCACACATTTATGTGATCCATAGTCTACGTAGACTGAAGGATGCCTACTACTACTACCACCACCCGAGGACTGTACTTGATTTGGTCATTTTCTTTTCTGCTCGGTATTATGAGAAGCAATCCAATTCCAGGCACATCCCATTTTCCTGGCACAACCAAACCCTTATGTTGCTTTACGTTATGCTAAGAGAAGCAACATGTATACTGAATTTGGTGATCCTAGCTCTTTCCTTTTAGGAAGACTTGCTAATCAGATAGACAAAGTCTCTAAAATACACACTAGATTCGTAACTCTACAAGTGAACAAAATGACACCAATGAAACATTATAATATTATTAGTGTTATGAGGTATCTGACAAATAAAAGTTAAATATCTGCTGCTAAGTAGAACCACTTTCTTTCCAAAGAAACAAGGTCAAGTATGTAAGTGTCCAGACACCATTCTGTATAATATAATTACATTGGCATTTTTAATCCTGCTCCAGCTGAAATTGCTCTTTAGAGTCAAACTTGAGCTGTCAAAATTTTTCCTAACATAAATTCTGCATAGGATTTTAGATATGCTAACAAAGACATCAATATGATTAATAGCTTACCCAGCCAATAAAGCACTAATGAGATGAAATCTGCAATATCGCATGGTGCTATATCTCATAAACTTCTAATCTTTGAGATTTGTTTTCTCACTAGAATCATATTAAGATTGCACCTTTTCTTCAACTTTGCAATCGAACAAAGAGTTGTGCATTTATTTATTCTGCTGAAGGAACGCTGGAATGAGAACGGCCAATAAGGTTTCAAAAGACTGGCCAGGAAAAGTTGCAACTGCATTAACCTAACTTGGTCAAACACCACTAACAATAAATTTTTGAAAAAAGGAAGGAATGTTGGGGGCTGCTCTCTCCCCCTCAGGCATCTGTTACCCCCATCAGTGATGCAAGTTATATAATGAAGTAAAACCACTAAGATTTATGTCAAAGATAGGATCTACCCATATATCATTTTCTAGAAGTCCCAAGTGGCTAGGTTTGTATCTTTCCCCAAAGGAGGGTTTTAGTTACATACATGGTTGCCAACTCTCCAGAATTATCCTGAGATGACAGAAAATACATATTAATCTTTAATTAAAGATGTCATTTGATTAAGCCTCCAGGAAAACATCCAACCAACACTGGCAACCCTAGTCACAGGAGGGCATTCCCACTATCTTCTCCTCGCTCCAGGCACCTCCATCCATACACTCCAAGGCTACATCTACCTGAGAAGCCTGTCAAAAGAAGGCAATGGTAGAATAGATTCCCTGGCAAAATCTCTCGACAGAATGCATCTACACACAAAAGCAGATCAATATGTCGATCCACTCTGCCAACGGAAAGCAGCCACATGTTCCGGCCACTCACTCAAGGCTCGCATGGGGGGCAAGCCCCTCCAGGACCACTGGCCTGGTGCACTCTTAAAGCCCCCCACCCCACGCACCCCCAACATACACTCCTTACTAACGCTGAAGCTTGCTTCCCTCATTGAGGGAAAGCAAAGCTAGTGCAGAGCTCCCTAGCAGTTTGTGTGAGAAGCAGTTCTTGGCAGACCACTACCATGCCAGAGCAGGCCCTGTACCCTAGACCGAGGACCAGATTCCGATGACCCTGCCCTGATCTTCATCAATGTGTTCCACTGCATCGGGGGAGGACAACCCTGAAAGGCAGCACACAAAGCACGTCCACGGTGCCCCGCCCTCACCCCCTCGGGTGTTCAGGTGGGTCTGGTGGTACCCCACCAGCTCCAATTGGTGGGACTGGCTGGTCCTGGGCCAATGGGGCAACCCAGCAGTGGATGCAGAACTTCAGGATGCACAAGGAGCCCTTTCTCAAGCTGTGCACCTGGCTCACCCCTATCCTCTGACAACAGGAGACCAACACACAGCTTACCCTCCCCCTTGAGGAACAGGTCACCATTGCTTTGTGGAAGCAGGCCACCCTGGCAGCTACCCCTCTGTGGGCCACCAATACAGCATCGGGAGGTCCACCATAGGGGCCATACTTATGCAAGTGAGGCATGCTAGGATCGCAGGCCCTGCCTGGTGGGAGGGAGAAGAAGGGGGTGAGCAGCAGAGAGGTGAAAGGGAGACAGGGGAAGAGAGCGGAAAGGGGAAGGGGAGGAGGCAGTGGAGCTCGCCAGGGCAGAGCGCTCTCGCCCCAGTCTCTCATGGGCGAGTCCTGTCTACCCCTTTTGCAGGTGGTGTGGGCCATCAATGCGACCCTGCTCCGGCGGCTCATACACATCACCAACGTGGACCCTCATGGCCGGCTTCAATGCCTTCGGCTTTCCCAATTGTTTCGGGGCACTGGATGGGACCCACATCCCCATCTGGGCCCCAGAATACAGTGCCGTGGGCCCCAGAATACAGTGCCGTGGGCCCACAGCCCTCTCCAACCCCTCCACCTCTCCTCCCTTCACCCACTCCTGCAACCCCCAACCAAAAAAAAGGAATGCAGGGGTGGTATTTAAAAGTAAATTTTTACTAAACAAAATAGAACTTGTTGAAAATAAACATTTGTGTAACAACCGTTTACAAAGAGCAACGTGCCTGACTATATATAGGGGAGGGGGCCCTTGGACCACTGGGGGCATCTCAACTGGGGGGCCCTTACTCCACGGAGGGGCTAGAGGGCCACAAGCCATGTCGGCCACAAGATCCCCTCCTCACCAAGATTCGGGGTCCCCCTCAGGGCTGGGTTTGGCTCAGGATTACAGGGAGGCACAAAGAGTGGGGGCTGCTGTGGGGTCGGGCTCAATGAGGGGAGTAGGGGAGGCTTGGGGGCATGTCCACTGCCCACCACAGGGCCTGGAGGAGGGCCTGGGACTGGGGTTGGGGGAGAGGGCCCACCAGTGGCAATGGGAAGAGGAGTGGCAGGGACCATCGATGCAGTGGTCCAGGCCAACCTCCACCAGATGCAGCAAGTGGTCAACCCAGGCCAGCCCCTGTCCGAAGCCCACGCCCACTGCCACTCCTTTTCCTGCCACAGCTGCTGCGCGGTCAGCTTGTTTTGCCACCAGAGGGCATCCATGTAGGGCAGTGATGTCCCCTCCATTTTCAAGGGACACGACTCCTGTTTATGCCAACTCTGGCTTCTCCCTGGGGCTGCCTGGCTGTACAGGCCGGGAGGGCTGGCCTGGGCCTCGGACAGTGCAGCTATAACAGGAGAGGGGGAGATGGTGAGCCTTTCCTGCAGCACATACACCAAGGACCCTCCCTATACAAGCAGCAACCCCCACCCTCAGGCCATGAGATGGGGCTGTCCTAGATACATGCACCTCTGCCCCTCCACAGTGGGTCCTGCCACATGGGGACCCTGTGGTGTCACAGGGACCAGCCTGACCACAGCCCACCCCCCAGCCTGATGAGCTGGCAGCCTGGGGGGATAGCCATGGGGGGGTCCACACACAGGTGGAGGGTGACCCATGCACAGCTGGGCCCTAAAGATAAACGATAAAGATATAAAAGGAGCGATCAAGGAAGACAGTGCCATTGCGGAGCGATTAAATGATTTCTTTGCTTCAGTCTTCACGGCTGAGGATGTTACAGAGGTTCCTAAATCTGAGCCAGCCATTTTAGGTGACAAATCTGAGGAACTCTCCCAGACTGAAGTGACATTAGAGGAGGTTTTGGAGTTAATTGATAAGCTGAATAGTAACAAGTCTCCAGGACCAGACGGTATTCACCCAAGGGTTCTGAAAGAACTCTCATGTGAAATTGCGGAGTTATTAACAGTGGTTTGTAACCTATCCTTTAAATCTGCTTCGGTACCCAATGACTGGAAGATGGCCAATATAACGCCAATATTTAAAAAAGGCTCTAGAGGAGACCCTGGCAATTATAGACCAATAAGTCTAACATCAGTACCAGGCAAATTAGTAGAAACAATAGTAAAGAATAAAATTGCAAGGCACGTAGAAGAGCACGAATTGTTGGGCAAAAGTCAGCATGGTTTCTGCAGAGGGAAGTCATGTCTAACTAATCTATTAGAATTCTTTGAAGGGGTTAATAAACATGCGGACAAGGGGCACCCAGTGGACATAATATACCTAGATTTCCAGAAAGCCTTTGACACAGTCCCACACCAAAGGCTTTTATGTAAATTAGGCGGTCATGGGATAGGAGGAAAGATCCTTTCATGGATCGGGAATTGGTTAAAAGACAGAAAACAAAGGGTGGGAATAAATGGTGAATTTTCACAATGGAGGGGGGTAACTAGTGGTGTTCCCCAGGGGTCAGTCCTGGGACCGATCCTGTTCAACTTGTTCATCAATGATCTAGAAAATGAGGTAAGCAGTGAGGTGGCAAAGTTTGCAGATGACACCAAGTTGTTCAGGACAGTCAAAACCAAAAGGGATTGTGAAGAACTACAAAAAGATCTCAGCGAACTGAGTGATTGGGCAGCAAAATGGCAAATGAAATTTAATGTGGGTAAGTGTAAGGTAATGCACATTGGAAAAAATAACCCAAATTACACATACAACATGATGGGGTCAAATTTAGCTACGACAGATCAGGAAAGGGATCTTGGAGTTATAGTGGATAGTTCTCTGAAGACATCCACACAGTGTGCAGCGGCAGTTAGTAAAGCAAATAGGATGTTAGGAATTATTAAAAAAGGGACAGATAATGAGACAAAAGATATCATACTTCCCCTATATAAAACTATGGTAAGCCCACATCTTGAGTACTGTGTGCAGATGTGGTCTCCTCATCTCAAAAAAGATATATTGGCATTAGAAAAGGTTCAGAAAAGGGCGACTAAGATGATTTGGGGTTTGGAGCGGGTCCCATATGGGGAGAGGCTAGAGAGACTGGGACTTCTCAGTCTGGAAAAGAGGCGATTGAGGGGCGATATGATAGAGGTATATAAAATCATGAATGGTGTGGAGAAAGTGAATATAGAAAAATTATTTACCTTTTCCCATAATACAAGAACATGGGGACATCAAATGAAATTGATGGGTAGTAGGTTCAGAACTAATAAAAGGAAATTTTTCTTCACACAGCACACAGTCAACCTGTGGAACTCCTTGCCAGAGGAGGCTGTGAAGGCCAGGACTCTATTAGGGTTTAAAAAAGAGCTCGATAAATTTTTGCAGGTTAGGTCCATAAATGGCTATTAGCCAGGGGTAAAGTATGGTGCCCTAGCCTTCAGTACAAGGGCAGAAGATGGATGGCAGGAGATAAATCACTTGATCATTGTCTTCTGTTCTCCTTCTCTGGGGCACCTGGCATTGGCCACTGTCGGCAGACGGGATACTGGGCTGGATGGACCTTTGGTCTGACCCAGTATGGCCATTCTTATGTTCTCCCCAGGGACCCCTCACACAGGTGGCTCGCAGCACTGTCCATGGGGATGGGTGCGGCCTATTGCCTGCAGCCATGCCTGCGAGCTGAGAGCTGTCGCCCAGGCAACTGTCCTGCTCCCAGCCATGCCAGGATCAGGTCAGCCCCCGCCCCAAGGTCTTGGGGCTCATGTGGTCCCCCAGCAGCTTGCAGCAAGCCAGCAGCCATGCTAGGGGGCTGCCTGATGGGTCCAAGGGGGATACACTACCATGTACATGGACACACGTGCCAGGCCCGCTGTCCCACCTGAACCATCATGGCAAGCCCCATGCCATGCCCTGCCTACCCCAGGCTGGGAGTGTGCAACCCATGGGGTACTCACCTGACAGTCCCACAAAGAGGTCCGCAGATGCCTGTGCCGAGATTGTGGCACTGGAGGGGCCTAAGTCCAGGCCTAGGATGAGGGTCCCTGAGCTGGACTTGGAGGGTGGGTCCTGGGGCACCGTTTCCATTGGGGGGGGGCTCCTCCCTGGTGTGCACAGTCATCCAAGGAGGTGGTTGTGCTCATCGTAATAGGAGCAGGTGGCCACTCCACCCCCCAATTTCCAACATACATCCCAGACACGCATGTAGCCCTGGCAGAGCTCTTCCAGCATGCAGCCATGCTTCCAGCTTCCTGCGCAGGGCATCTGGGGCTCCCTGTGCCTTTAAACATGGCCAGAGGCACATACCATAGGTCCATGCCTGCTGTGGGGAGGGCACTTCCCGACTCCAGCTGGCTGGTGCCATGGAAGATTCCTCTGTTGACAAATGGTGCCCCGGAGTGTCTACACCCATGGCATGCAACACGCCTCCCGTTTGCCAAACATGGTGAATGGGACACCACAGAGTGGCGAAATGGAGCACCTTCCGCCCACTCCACGCACGCGCCCCCCACCACTTGGTGGGACAAGCACGTAGCAGCTGCTTAGGCCATAGCGTGGCTTGGACTGCGGTTTGGCTCCTGCTGGTATGACTCTGGGCCTTAGATTGGGCCCCAGCATAGGCTTTGGTGCTGCTCCTGCTGGCGCAGCTCATTCAGGCCCTGGCACAGCTCCTCAGGTGACAGCAGCGGCTCTGGTGAGTCACTGCATTCAGTTTGTGTGGGGGAAGGGGGGGACCTGGAGGTGCCTGGCTCTCGGGGAGGGGGAGGGCATTGTTACGGCAGCCAGGGGGTGCCTGTGGCAAATACAGAAGGATAACAACCACAAGTGTGGTGATCCTTCAATAACTATTGGATACCACTGGTCTACCCAGCTCTTTTCTCAAGAGAGAGGTGTCATACTTCTACGGGGAGAGGTATAATGCTGCCGGTGGATATGCCGGGTCTTGTCAGAAAAATCCTGACAGAGCATTTAGGCACTCCACACAGTTTTTTTCCTGACAAAAGCTCAGTTTTGCTGAGCAAAGCCTCTCATGTAGACATAGCCTGACAGCCGTAAGAACAGTCATCACCTGATGTGATCCCACTATGTCTGGCCATTCCCATCCTCCCCATTTCAGGACCCTCCACAGGGCAAGTTGTCTGCTATTCTGTCTCTGGGAGAAGCCAGCTGCCCTGTTACACCAGGGCTGTCACCTTAGGCCACCCCAAGCTCCCGCCTCCCCAAATTCAGTTGCTCCCATCCTCTAAGCTACTCCTATATCCAAAGCTCTGACACCCCCAACCTCCTTCATAATCACGTATGAGATCATCTCAGTGTCCTGACACACAGACATACCTCCCAAACAGCAAAATGTCACCATGGAATACGGCTACATTTTCAGCATACCTCTGTAAAGGGCTATGGAATTCGATTAAAATAAAATAAAATAGGTTAGAACTATACTGGTCAGAAGTTTTGCAACAGAACATGTTTCCATCAGAAAAATGCTGTTTTGTCCAAACTGAGCCTTCCTCTGGAAAAATGTCAATTTTAAGGACATTTATTTAGATGACGTAAAAATGTTGTCTTTTGACATTCTCAAGAGGGAACATACTGGTTTTTAGCTTTGAAGTAAATTTTGTATTATAAAAATAAAATTAAAGGAAATGGAAACAAAATATGCTGAATAATCCAAAACAACTTTTCTTTTTTTTAAATTTGCCCCATTGCGAATTTTGCAATTTGACATTTTGTTCTCATCCAGAATGAGAAGAAATTTCAGTTTGTGGAGTTTCCTACCAACCACAAATTCTGGCTCTTGCATGGATCTTTTTAGGGCTGCCAGCTGAAGCCTGTGAAGTTAGTTCCTCAGAACCTAACAATCGATAGTGTACTTCCAAAACAAACAAATAAATAGATAAAACAAGAAATATTTTGGTCTCCAGACTTAAATTTGGATTGTGATACTTTATATCAGTTAAGATAGTCCACTAAAATGAATTATATGTTGCTTGTGCTTTACTTTTTTTTTGGGTGGGGGAGGGGCACATCATGAAGTATCAAAAACTTTAAGGTAATTCCAACTTGAGAAAAGCCCAATTTAGGCTATTGAATCCTGTGAACCTCTTGTTGAAATAACTTCTAATTTTCCCCACAACCAACAAATCAACTGGACAATCAATATGCAAGCTGATCTGATCCATTTTTTTAATTTTCGAGCGCGCGCGATGCTGGGTTTTAAACTGAAATTGCTCTAACCTTATTTACTGTGTTACATTGAATAGTCCAGAAACTGAGACTTCCTAAATCACACTGTTAAGTGCTTACTAATGTGGGATTAATTTTTTACCCATCAAAATTTAATCAAGTCATTCTGCAGCTTTAAGCATAAAATGTAAACACAAACACGACACACATTTCTAAAGAAGTTTGTAATTATAAACAAAGTCATTCTTCACTAACACAGGTAGATTTTTTAAGAGTCCAAACTGCAGTTGATTGAGTGCTCAGCTGTTTATTCTCCTCAGCAATTAATTCAATTAGAAGTGCACAAACTAATGAACCACATGAAATCCAGTCTGCTGATGAAACAATTGCTTAAACAACTGTACTACTCTCTGTTTTGTAGCCATTTTAAGGAGGATTATCACAGGGAACACTGCATTTCAGAACAGACAAAACAAGACTAGCAAGACATTCTGCATTGATTTAACTGTCCATCCATTTATCTAGACAACCCATCCCAAGTGAAATGAAGATCCAGGACTGCAGGAGTGTCTTAATAAACTGGCATTTGTAGGGACAGTTTTCCACTCTGGGTTGACTAAAGGAAAAGCCTTCTTCCAGATTCCCATGACTGCCAAATAACATTAAGTAGAAGTTTAACCTCTCTCATCTGGCACCCTCAGGACCTGACCCAAGATGCCAAATGAGAGAATACGCTGGAGCTTGGAAGGTCACTATTGTCTAGTATACTACCAACACTTCCACTGCTCATTTAGGGGTAAATCAGAGCGAAATAATAGCACAGAATACAGACAGCCAGGACTGTTGGCTGAAAACAAGCTTCCAGCATCCATGGGAAAGTTGGTCACACCAAGGATAAGTGGTTTTCCATCAAAATAAAATCATACCAAATTACGGACATTGCCAAACAGGAGCATTCCAGATTAGAGAAGTTCAACAGGTCCAATATTAAACATATTTCCAAGCCAAAATACACCAGAGGAATTTAAATGCATGATACTCAATATAAGCATAACCCACTCTGTCTGAAGCTAATATTTGTGTTGCCATGGACTTTACTGATAGTAGGCTCAAGTAATGTTCAGACAGAGGATTCACGAGTAAAAAAAGTTCCAATCTTCTACATTTCACCAGTGACAGTTTTCACTTTGACAGGTATTTCCCCATTATCTTGCACAGTAAATTTAACTGTAGCATTAGTACGGATGCTAGAGTAAACACAATCTACTAGACCAATTTAAAATCGAGTCCCTCAAAGACCTTCTTTCAATAGCTGGTATCTGACAATTCATTCTATTTTTTCTTAATAAAAAAGACAAAACAAAAAATAAAAACACAAAGTTAGAAAAAACACAGTTTATGAATTCTTGAACAGCAAAGGTAATCTGATCCTTTTTGCTCTCTGGCTTCCCCTCACAGAAAAATGGGTGACATAAGAACTCTGCCTCAGTAGTCCTTCTTTATTGGATTACCTACCAACTAGTATGCTTGTTGCTTTCCTGCTATGACTAGAGCCCTTTGGCCAGGTCTCTGTTTTCTTCTCCTCTTGCGGGAATTAAAAGAGGTTACGACTTCTAGCAGCTTTTGATGAGGAGTGCACCATCCTTGGCCCCTTCAGGTACACCTTACTAGCTCAAGGCCTTAATGAATCCCACTTGCTGAACTTCGTACAGAAACTGAGGCCAACCCACTACCATAGGTTCCAGGCAGCCTGTACAGATTGGTTGGTAACAAACTCTCCCCACACCACTTACTGTTTCCCCAGCCTACTCCCTACAGTGCATGTCCTGCAGGCTGTTCCTCAAGGGGGACAGGACCTCTGGGTTCTCATAGTTCTCACCAGTCCAACGCTGAAAACTCCTGATTTCTGTATCTTCTCTAGGAGCCAGCCTGCCCCTGTGCTCTGCAAACCTTTTATCCCCGCACCTTTTGTGAGTTGCCCAATCAAGTCCAGCTGAGCAGACAGGCAATCTCCTGGTTAATGTCCCTTAGCAGCTCACTGAATAATAGAATCATAGAATTTTAGTGCTGGAAGGGACCTCAGGAGGTTATCTAGTCCAGCCCCCTGCTTCAAGCAGGAGCAGCCCCAACTAAATCATCCCAACAACGACTATGTCAAGCCGGCACTTAAAAACCTCTAGGGACAGAGATTCCACCACCTCTCTAGGTAATGCATTCCAGTACTTCACCAGCCTCCTCGATGAAATCGCATTTCCTAATGTCCAACCTACACCTCTCCCTCTGTAACTTCAGACCATTGCTCCTTGTTCTGCCATCTGTCACCACTGAGAACAGTCTCTCCCCATCCTCTTTACAGCCCTCTTTCAGGAAGTTGAAGGCTGCTATCAAATCACCCCTCCCTCTTCTCTTCTGCAAATTAAATAAGCCCATATCCCTCAGCTTCTCCTCATAGGTCATGTGCTTCATCCCCCTAATCGTTGCCCTATGCTGAACCCGCTCCATATCCTTTCTATACTGAGGGGCCCAGAACTGGATGCAGTATTCCAGATGTAGCCACACCATTGCTGGGTAGAGGGGAATAATAACTTCTCTAGATCTGCTGGAAATGCTCCTCCAAATGCACCCCAATATGCCATTAGCCTTTCTGGCTACAAGACCACACTGTTGACTCATACCCAGACTCTTGTCCACCACAATCCCCAGGTCCTTTTCTGCTGCACTGCAATTTAGCCAGTGAGTCCCCAGCCTGTAACAACACTTGGGATTCTTCAGTCCCAAATGCAGGACTCTGCATTTGTCTTTGTTGAATCTCATCAGATTTCTTTTGGCCCAATCCTCCAATTTATTTAGGTCACTCTGGACCCTATCCCTACCTTCCAATGTATCTACCTCTCCCGTGGCTTAGTGTCACCTGCAAATTTGCTGAGGGGGCAATCTATCCCCTCATCCAAGTCATTGATATAAATGCTGAACAATACTGGCTCTAGAACCAACCACTGGGCACGCCACTTGAAAATGACTTCCAACCAGACATTAAGACATTGATCACTACCCCTGCTGGGCCCGTCCGTCAAGCCAGCTTTCTATACATCTTACAGTCCATGTATCCAATCCATAATACCTTAACTTATGGACAAGAATGTTGTGGAAGACTATCAAAAGCTTTGCTAAAGTCAAAGTATATCACATCCATTGACTTCCCCATGTCTACAGAGCCAGCTACCTCATCTTGGGCTGTGACTACACTATGAGATAAAATAGATTTTAAGTCAGTTAGCCCAATTTTTCCAAGTGCCTGTCCTCTCCATAAATTCCACTAGCTCGATCTATGGACCACTAAAATCAACATGATATCGAAATCCTAAAATCATAGTAATCTGAAAGATGTAGTGTTCAATACGAATTTAGAATTCCAAATGAAGGGTAGTGAGAATACGGCGTGTCTTTAAATTGAATACATTAGCCTCCACAGATGTCCCATACATGTCTCAAAATGCATCACAGTTCTCTGCTCTGGCCTCTCACACCTGCACTGCTCTCAACTGCAGAGGAATTAAGCAACAGGAAGACTGTTGTAATTTTGCATCTGCAAGCCTGTGGCTGTAGGGTCATGAGAGGCTGAAAAATCTTCTTTTTCTTTGCAAGGAGTGCAGCTGTGGGATCTGTGGCTCTGTGTCTACCTCTGCTAACTGCCTTTATCTCTGCACTGCCTGGCACCAGCCGCTGGCCCCCTGTACCATGTGTCAGCTAGACTATGGGTGGGGTCATGCTTTTCAGCTGGTTACACACTGAAACCTCTTTTCAGCTGGTTACACGCTGTCTTGACCACCACACCCTCTCTCTTCCTTCCCCCGGAGGTGCCACACAGTCTGGAACATTCCCATGCCCCGCTGCATCACATGGCTTGACCCTGAACCAATAAAAGGACATGCTGCACAAAGTGCCAGGAAGCTTGCAGGCAGTGAAGGTCATGATTTTCAGGGGATGGCTGTAGCCAGGAGTCTTTTAGACAACTGGGAGATGTCTCCCTCAGCAGTAAAAATTTTCAGGGGCTGGCTGTAGTGGGGGTTCTTTTAGCCACCCCAAGCCATGTATGTTTCAATTAAGGCAATGTATTAGCTATACAATGACCACGCTTGTCAAAGTAAGTCTTGCAGCGGGGAATATTCTTGCCCTTTGGGTCTTCTTTTCCAGGTAGAAACCTGGCTGTAGTCTAGGGTCTTTTAGCCTGATGAATCATTCAAGTTTCAGTACAGCAACCATGTTCACTTAGACATAAGGGTCTTCTTTGGTAGGAGGCCTAAATCCAGATAAAAGTTCCTGAAAGGGCCTCCATGGGCAGTCACAATTTTCATGTCTGTCAAAAGCGTATGGTCTTTAAGCCACCCTGGCATACTACTGATGATTCATTCGTATTTTAGTGTCGCAACCATGTCTACTTAAGCAAAAAGGTCGTCTTTTGCAGGCGGCTTAAATCCAAATTCAAGTTCCTGAAAGGGCTTCCATGGGCAGTCACGATTTTCATGACTGTCAGAAGTGTTCTGTCTTTTAACTGGCCAGGGCCATTTCTGATAATTCATTCAAATTTCAGTGTAGCACCTATGTCTACTTAAACATACTTAAGATGGCAGGATAAAGAAGGAAATGAAATGTAGGAAGATGGCATCATATACATCATCTACTTGTGGGGTCAGAATGCAATGGGTCTCAGGGAACTGTGGGATAGGCTCCCACAATGCACTGCAGCAACACTTGATTTAAGCTCAGTTTAAGCTACTTGTGTGTGGCAACAGTAAGTCAATTTTGTGGGAGCATGTGGGAAGGTGAAAATGCTCAAAATCGAATGGCTAAAATGCAGCCTTAAGAAATCAGTTTTAATAAAATCAATCTTCTCTCATAGCGTAGACACAGCCATAGAAGCTAATCGAATTGGTCAGGCACGACTTGCCCTTGGTGAATCCATGTTGACTACTCTTGATCGCTTTCCCCTGTTCCAAGTGCTCCAAAATGTATTCCTTGAGGATTCCCTCCATGATTTTACCAGGGACAGAGGTAGGGCTGACAGGTCTATAGTTCCCTGGATTGTCCTTCTTTCCTTTTTTAAAAGATGGCCACTACATTTGCCTTTCTCCAATAATCCGGGATCTCTCCTGATCTCCAGGGGTGCATCTACACTTGCATTCCTCTTTGGAAAGAGGTATGCAAATTAGGTGCCAAATAGAAAATGCAAATGAGGTGCATATTTGCATATTTGGCACCTCATTTGCATATTCTTATTTTGAAAGAGCTTCTTTCGAAAGAAGAAAACCAGTGTAGACACTGCTCTTCCGAAATTAAACCCCATCTTCAAAAGAATCCTTCTTCTCTTTATTTAATGGAAAGAAGGATTCTTTTGAAGATGGGGTTTACTTTCGAAAGAGCAGCGCCTACACTGGTTTTCTTCTTTTGAAAGAAGCTTTTTTGAAATAATATGCAAATGAGGTGTCAAATATGCACCTCATTTGCATACCTCTTTCAAAAGAGGAATGCAATTGTAGACACACCCCAGGAGTTTTCAAAGATAATGGCTAAAGGCTCTGCAATGGCATCTGCCAATTCCCTCAGTACCCTTCGATGCATTAAATCCAGACCCATGGATCTGTGCGCACCACCAGCTTTTCTAAGTAGCTCTTACCTGTTCTTTTCCCATCGTGGGCTGCCCATCTCCTTCCCATACTGTATTGCATAGTGTTGTGGTTTGGGAACTGATCTTGTTCATGAAGACAAGCTGAGGTAGCAGAGGGTCTGTGTACCCCAGACAGAGACATAATAGCAAAATAGCATTGGCCATTTATTCAACACCTTGGTTCTTGGGTAGTCTTTTGACTTTGCAGCCACTATCACTGTGATTTCGGGGAATGCAGTGCTGAATTTCAATACAGGAGTGTAAATGAAAATACATGGTGAAAGGCCATGGACAATCAAGCCGTGGAAGTCTGTCTCCTACCAAAAGAATATAGGACAAAGCACTGTAGACAGCTTCCAAATATCTAGGACACACACCATACCAATATTCAGCAAGAAATATTCTTGAAACCCACTTTTTTAAATGGATTATCTTGGACTTGGCACAACATACAAACAAAAACAAAAAACACACTAACTTATAATAAATAACACAGGAGCAGAGGTTTATTGAAAACCATATTAAACTTGTAATCTATCACTCAATTATCCACAGTTTTCCTTGCCCTGCTTGCAGACAGGTGTTTTATAGGGCAGTGGACAAACAGTGTCAGCTGTTCTGGAGACAGCCTGCCAGGAGTAAGCTGGGTTGAGTTGTGCTTCTGTTTTAGGGATCACCCTGCTTTCTCTCTGTGTTCTGGGATTCTTGTGTATTATTCTTCTGTAGTCAAACAAAAAAAGCAGTGCTACTTTCCAACCACCATGAATATTTTATGTTTTTATCTCATTTCTCTGCATGTGTGTATGACAAGCAGGTTTTTATGACCAGGTAACTCTTAACCACAAATTTAAACTTACTTTTGTTTGTTAGTTCATTCTATTGATGATAAACAGGACAACCAGGTAAAGAAGTAAGCCTCAGATCTAAAGCCATAATTTAAAACACACACGTGTGTGCACACAAACAAAAGAAAGTGGCATTCAGATTCAAGACCCTCATAGTTAATGTGAGGCATGGGGATAATTGAAAAGTTAGGCCTCTTATTTAAGAAACTAGACTTGGGCATTCAGTTTTGAAAGTCTTAGCCTAAGTAAATAACAGGAAGAGCTAGGCTGTGAGCAAATTATACATGACCATTATGCCTGCAATAGTTGTTTTAGTTAGGTAGATTAAAAAACATTAAGCAAAAGCTGCAACCAGAGGGTCTTTTTTTTGTAGCTCATTGTTAATACTTGTTGACTTCATGGATTCCATAGATGTCAAGGAACTATTAACAGGTAATGGTAACACCACAAATGCAGTAAAAACACCACAGCTAAAGAGTTAATATTTATCTTCAGTAGCTTGTCATTATTTTTAAAAAATAATCATTACCTGACAACGTGAATCACAGTATCTGGCAACTTTGCACCGAGAGCATCTAAGTAGTCGCTCACTCCTGCAAGAAACAACCTGTATTAGTTAGGTAGGAAAAATAAAACAAAAATATTTCCAAATATCTGAAGGAAAAAGGAGCCACAAAAAGGACAAAATTGCTTGACACACATTTTCTTTAGTTTTACATGCAAAGCAAGACCCTAAGAGCTAAATTTTAATTTCCTTCCTCTTACTGCACAGTATCTTACTCTGTAAATAGTTTATTTATGTACTGGAATTAATGGGACTGCATGTGTGTTTAAAGTAAGATCATCAGTGTTCATCTCCATACTGAAGTAGAGTCTCCTAACTCTCCAGGGAGCTAACAAAATAGGAATCATTTATTTTTCTTGCTTTGCTAACATACTATCAAAGAATTAGATTTTGTGGTTATTGCAATAGAATCTCAGCCGATGATTCTGCACAGCTGGATGTTGTCAACTTTGGAGGCCAGCAACATGATGATATGTTGCAAGACAAAATTCAATGCCCCAGATACTGTTCATCGCCCACCTTACACAAGATTGTTGGTATGAATCTACAATTGTGACACTGAGTTATTTGCAATGTGAAGCTGACCGGGAAGGGGAAATTAATGCCTTAGAAAGATCACCTGTGATTGGTTAAACAATGTGACTAAAGTAAAAAAATTCATCTGAAAAAATCTACTAGAAACGTACAGTGACAGATGATTCCACAAAGTGCCTCCTGGCATGAAATTCCCTACTGCTGTCTTTATCATTAGTAATACAACAAGCTGAAAACTTGATTTGGGGAGAAACTATAATTTACTAATTAAAGTTCTGTAAATTATTAGATGGTGAAGAAATATTTAGCATGAAGTTATGCAGAAAATGAATCAAATTTACATGTCATAAATCAAATTCTGCTCAGCTGCACTGGCTCCAGAATACACATTCCAGTGCATTCCTTTCTGTTTCTTAGCTGTCACAGCACTAGCTAAGAGCCCACAGATTTTAACTTTTTAACTTGGGCACTGAGAATATGGCACACAATCTCAGAAGAGACTCAAGAGAGGAGACTAGATCAAGGACCCACTACCTAGCGAGACTGTAGAATCATCCTTCCTACATTGTGAGAATACTCTTTGGAACAGACAGTTGGACACACTTCTCACACAAATTCACTACAGACTTAAGCATAAAGACACACAGCCAGTCTGACAGATGTTTAGGTTTGACAGCCATTATACACAACATTATTATTATTATATTAGCGCATTTTTCCATTCCTCCAATGTCTTCCCTATAAACAGCTGAAATTGCATTACAAACATCAAGGGTGTGTCTATACCGCACATTAAGGAGCAATCACAGCATTGGTAGGTGTACCATATTAATTTTAATCTAGCTGGCACAGGTAGAAACAGCAGCATAGATGTGGTGGCATGGGATTCAGCACAGCTAGCAATCAGATCATAGTGAACTCTCACGTCTAGCAGCCCCGGGACCAGGAGCTTGCCAGATATTCCAATATGCCAGATTTTCCAGTATGCTCTGGGCGGGACACCACACAACACCACACCACACCACACCGGGATTCACGCTGGGCAGCTCACACATGGCCATGCCACAAGCTGCTCTAGGTGGGGTACTGTGCCAAGCACTCTGGACTGGTCACCGTGCCACATGGGGGAGCCACTTTGGCAGACTCATGAACAGCCGCCTGTGCCTCTCTCCGTGTGATAAGCCGCTCTAGCCAGCTTGTGCATGGCTGTGTCACAAGCCACTCTGGGTGGGGCACTGTGTAGGGAGCTGTTCTGGGTGGCTCGCGCATGGCCATGCTGCTCTGGGAAGGAAAGCGGAGGAACCGCTGGCCGCTCACACATGGGATATAATAGCAGTTAACTGAGAAGTCCGGTTACTTGAATACTGGTTAAAACTGAGTTTACTGTACTCTAAACATCATGCAGGGCTTGCACTGTGGTAGCTAGCCTGTACTGCAGCCTGTAACCTCACAGCTACAGATCTATTTTTACCCATGCTTGCTAAAAGCAAGATAGCATGGGTATACCTACCTAAGCTGAAATCCCCACTTTGCTTGCAGTGTAGACATACCCTCAACACTCTGCAAGATACATAAGGCAGGTAACAATCTCAATTTTACTCAGGAGGAAAGAAAGGCAGCGGGAAAGAGCCAAGTGATTTGCACCAGTTTATACCTCAAGGACCCAGCCCCATAAGAATCGTTTTGCCTTCACAGGGATCCCCCAGGGATATAACGGTCTGCCGTGTGGATCACTTTGCAAGTTCAAATCTTAAAATCAATAGCAGAGCTGTCCACAGAAACTAGAGGTGATATGTTGGACCCCTCAACTCAAAGAATTTTGTCATTGACTTCAGTAGGGTCAAAATTTCATTGTAGGCCTGACTTCCAATCTGGTCTTTTGACAACCAGACCATTTTTCTTTCCTTTATTTAAATAAAATTGAACACAGTTACCCCCAATTCTTAATCCCTGATCTTATTCTAAATTCATAGCAAATGGCTTGAAAAGTCATATGTCCAAATAAAGTGAGATGGCACCAACTTGGTCAGAAATCTTAACCAACAACTTCTTCTGAGCAGTGACTTGGGTCCATTGATTCCAATAATTTGTGACTAAGGATCATAAATACAGAATGCCAAATAAAATTGATCTCTCTTGAGCACAGACAAGTGTCCTTTGTGCCACATGTGAAATTCTCACTGGTGTAAATTCTGAACAATGATCATAACTAGCAGCATTACTCTAAGTTATTGTATCAATGTGAACTAAAAATGCATGAATATTGGCATATTTAAATGCATTACTGATTTAAGTTTGCCTTTTAGGATTCTTGTAAATGATGGGGGAGCAAATAAGAAATACAGTAGCATCTCAAGATTCGTGAACATTATTCGCTAGCGGCCAAGTGGCTGCTTCCCCCGGGGCCCCAGGCAGGAATGCCGACAACCACCGCTTCCCCTGGGGGCCCAGGCAGGAAAGCCAGCAGCTGCCGCTTCCCCTGGGGCTCTGGGCAGGAGGGCTGGCAGCCGCCACTTCCCCCAGTGCCCTGGGCAGGAGCAGTGACAGCCGCCCCTTGCCCCAGGGCACTGGGCAGGAGTGCCGGCAACCACCACTTCCCCCGGAGCCAGGGCACCCCTCACATACGTGAAAAATCAACATTCGTGAGGGTTCTAAACATGGAACCCTCACAAATGTTGAGACCCTACTGTACACTAAATACAAGAGGTATTAAAATACAGCCATGTACATATGCGTAAATAAAAAATAAAACCAAATTAGGTAATGTACAGAAATATTTAGAGAGCATTCATGACGGTAAACTGTGGTATAAATATATGAATTTGGGTTTCCATTATTCTTTCAATGTAGCAAAGCCAGTGATTTCAACATATAAAGTACATATGATGGTGTGAAGTGGTTTAACAATTTTATCTACGTTAGATTTAACATGCATTGTCACCAGTTGTGAAGCCATAAATGAGTCAAACTGGTCATTCCACATGAATGCCATTCTTCGCATATTAACTGTCTTAGGCTCCAAGACCTTCGGAGTTGAGCTCATGATACCAACACCTTTCGAGAATATCCTGTGTGGTCAATTGTATACAATACAACTAGCTGAAAGAAAATATTTTAGAAATCTTTGAGATTAAAATCTTGTTTGTATCACCATACCTGCAAAGTAAAGGGCTTGCTATCATGAGTTCAACTAGGAAGTATTTGGAGCATTAAAAACTAATTTAAAAAAATTAAGTAGTACCTAAAATACATTTCCCATACAAAATGGTGTTGTGATTTTGGAAACCAGTGTCTGGGAACAATCCAAAGCTAGAATATAGTGCTGGAATGTCCCCTCTCCAGTGATATAAAGCAATCATTTCTGGAACCCAGAAATAACAGAATTCACAGTGAGTAAAGAACAGGAGTATTTTTCATCAGGGATACAGGATAATCTTCAGGAAATCTACCTTTATTTCTAAAAATGGGGCATATCCTCCATAGTTATTTTAGTTATGTCCATAACTGAAATCTTTTCTCCACATGACTGAAATCACTGACAGCACACACTACAAAAAAGAAACTGAGGAACCACTTGATCAAAACAATGGGCACAAAACAGACATCAAAACACTCCAGATCCACAAACCAGTTAGTCAACATTTCAATGCAGTGGGGCATTCTGTCCATGACCTAAAAGGTATGTGTGTTACTGAAGAAGAATTATCGCACCGTTCTGGAAAGGGAAGCAGCCGAGCTGGCTTTTATATTCAAATTCGGCACATTAACACATGGTTTAAATCGTGATGGGAACTTTCTGAGTCACTATTGGGGCTCGTCTGCATATTTGGCTCAGTCTAATTCTTGACCTTCCCCCCCGACCCCTCCACTCTTTGATTTGCTCACCTTGATTATCTTTTTTTGATTTGTCCTCCTTGCTTACTGTTTTTCGTTCTCTGTGCCTTAAATATTGAGCCTGTTGTGGTCTGGCTATGGTCTGAAGAAGTGGGTCTGTCCCACGAAAGCTCACCTTATGAACTATTTTGCTAGTCTTTAAAGTGCTACTTGACTGCTTTTTGTTTTGAAGGAGGAGTATGGCTTTGTAATGAACCTCTATGACAGTGTCACATTCCATTACTAATGGATAATGCACTTGCACTGCTGGGTGACTATTCAAACTTGACTTTCATCCTTACACCTCACAAGTATTCTCATGAGGCTGAAGCCCTGTTCACTGGTTCCCTAGGTTCCAGCTCAAGTGTAGGTATTAAGGCCAGCATAGCCATCTAGTGTTTATGTCTGTGGGGTTCTGGGCTGTACCACAGTGGTTGTATTACTGGAATGGAAACTTCCATCTGGGCACTCAGGCCTGCTTAGGACTTCTTATAGGACATTTTCTAATATTTTTATTTATAGGACATATTTCTAATATCTTCTTCTAGGTTTCAAACCTTGAGCATGGATTTAGCTGTATCAGAAACAGAGCACTACTGCAGATTTTTCCTTTCTGTAAGGTTTATTGAGGGATGCAAGTTCAGGCCTGGAGAGGTCCTTTTAAGGTTCTAAGGCAGATTTGTCTTTTAATCTAACCTATCAGGGATGGTGATAGGTCCTGCTGTGAGTGCCGGAGACTGGACTCGACCTTTCAAGGTCCCTTCCAGTTACATGAGATATGTATATCTGATATGTATGTATGCAATCCTATTTCAGGTTCACCCTATTTTTCTGGCTCATCTTGAGTTAGTCTCTTAACATTTGCTCAGTTAAGTTAATTTTGAGCAATGTACTTGATTTGGTGATTCTCTCTCTTTGGCATTTGGTTTTGTAAGGGTCCAGAAAAGAGCGACAAGAATGATTAAAAGTCTAGAGCAGGCGTGTCCAACCCGCGGCCCACAGGCCGCATGCGGCCCTGGACAGCTAGTAATGTGGCCCCACAAGATCGTAAACTTTTAACATTAATATGTGATTTATATACATTAACTACAGTATATATTTTATATGCAGCCCAATACAATTCCTCTTCACTCAATGCTTCCCAGGCAAGCCAAAAGGTTGGACACCCATGGTCTAGAGAATGTGACCTATGAAAAAAGGTTGAAACAATTGGGCTTGTTTAGTTTGGAAAAGAGAAGATTGAGGGAGACATGATAGCAGTTTTCAGGTATCTAAAAGGGTGTCATAAGGAAGGAGAAAACTTGTTCTTCTTGGCCTCTGAGGATAGAACAAGAGGCAACGGGCTTAAACTGCAGCAAGGGAGGTTTAGGTTGGACAATAGGAAAAAGTTCCTAACTGTCAGGGAGGTCAAACAGTGGAATAAATTGCCAAGGGAGGTTGTGGAATCTCCATCGCTGGAGATATTTAAGAACAGGTTAGATAGATGTCTGTCAGGGATGGTTTAGATAGTACTTGGTCCTGCCATTGGGGCAGGGGGCTGGACTCGATGGCCTCTCGAGGTCCCTTCCAGTCCTAGTGTTCTATGATTCTATGTCGGCCGTGGCTACCATAGAACCCCTCTTTTGAAAGGGGGATGCTAATGAGGTGCTGCCATGCATATGCAGTGCCTCTTTAGCATACTGGTGGCTATGTGTGTTTCAAAGGTGCCGCTTTCTAAACATGCACCACCAGTGTAGATGGGGGCATTTCAAAAGAACCCCTGGATTTTGAAAGCCCCTTCTTCCCTATTGTTTTTTGGAAAGAAGGGACTTTTGAAATCCAGGAGGTCCTTTCGAAAGGCCCCCGTCTACACCAGTAACGCGCGTTTCAAAAGTGGCGCTTTTAAAACGCGTGTGGCCGCCATTATGCTAATGAGGCACTGCATATGTATGGCAGGGCCTTATTAGCATCTGCCAAAGTGGCCCATTAGCATCCCCCTTTCAAAAGGGGGTGCTAGTGTAGCCACGGCTATCCTGCCTTCCTGGCACAATGAAACCTTTATGTTGCTTTAAATTATAACGTGAGGAAGCAGTATGCCGAATTTGGTGGCCCTAACTCTTACCAGTTAGGAGGAATTTTTGATCAAAACACACAAACTCTATAAAATATATAACAGAATACTGCCAACAATCTTTGGTGTCTGCCCTCCTTTTGACTGTCTACCCTGAGGTAGGCTCTCAGTCATGAGCAACTCCAGGCAGCCTGATACCAGGTATCAGATAAACATTAACCACAACCATAGGTGTAAAAACCTGTTTAATTGGTAAGATTGTTACACAGTAGGTTTAACCAGTTAGCCAATTAAAGGGACGGCAGCTAGGGACACCGCTCCAGCTCAGCAGGTCTGGAACAGCCTCCCAGACAGCCCCCCTCTGACTGCAGAGCAACGAAGGGTCCTGTGGCACCTTATAGACTAACAGAAAAGTTTAGAGCATGAGCTTTCGTGAGTTAACTCACTTCTTCAGATGCTGGTCCTGGAAATCTGCAAGGCCAGGTATAAATAGGCCAGAGCAAGGCTGGGGATAACGAGGTTAGCTCAGTCAGGCAGGCTGAGTTGTATTGTCATCAGTAGATCTGGAGGTGTGAACTTGCAGTACATCAGGGGCACAGGCTGCTCTGACCCAGCTGGAGCATCCCTGCCTGCACACTCCAATGAGGCTAGAGCAGCCCAAGCGGGGAACACGGAAGGCCAGAGGCACTTCAATCAGGCAGAGCAGCCCCAGTTTCAGGTGTGTTCCAAGTGAGGGCGCTTCAACAAGGGGGCCACTCCAGCCCAGCATCCCTGCCCACAATGACCCACAGGGCGGGAGCAACCCCCTGGCCCATTTAAGATGAGGCTTACCAGTTAACCATTAACATCCCTATTCACAGCAACACATGTAGTTATAGCTAACATATTGAGGCTTTTCTTGTGATTCTATTTATTCACACTTTTCCCTTCCTTTAAAGCAGAGTGGTCCTCTTCTTCCTTTTTTTCTGAAGTGTGATCCCCTTTGAAATCCATGCAGGAGCTTTTTACTTGCTGTTTTTATTTCAGAATCTAGGCTTGCTCTTTTAACTGCATGCCATGTTGCACTAATTCTCCCAGCAATTTTTAGCCCGCACTGTAAATTGGTACTTCAGTCTGAGACCAGAACGTGCAAAATCTATTTGGGTTTGGTTTTTACTTTTTAAAATAAAACCCTGCTGCAACCAAGAACAAGCAACAGCAACCAAGAACAAGCAACAGCAACCATTGATAAATGTCAGTCTTTCATAGTGTTGCCAATCAATTTCTGGCCTTAAATAATTATGTAACACTTACAATAGTAAATTATTAGGCCAATAAGGTGGGCAAGATGGACAAATTTATTGGACAAATTTCTACTGGAAAAAGAAAATCTTTTGAGCTGCACAAAGCTTGTTTCTTATTGCACCAACTTCTGATGGCAAGAAAGCTCTTACCTCCCCCACCTTGTCTTTTTAATATTCTGGGTCCAATCAGGCTACAACTCCACTGCACACTAGAATAAACCATTAACATTTTGGGTCCTGTATGCTCAAATGCAGCTGAGTACTTAATTTAAATGCAATGAAATTTTGTAACTAGATGGGGATGACAGCATCCTGACACCACAGTCAGTCCAAAGATAATAAACAACCGTAAACATACACTAAAGGCTAGATTGTGACTAGATGTCCCACTTCCTCTAGAGCTCCTGCATAGTGAGAATTCCCAGTCCTTGCATTACCAGATAGGCTAATCCCCACAAACAGGGTACAAAGGGAGTAAGGAAACTGCAGGGCATTAACCAAAGCAGGAAAAAGACTTGCTTCACTTTTTCAAAAGTTTTAACAGGTTCCTTTCTTGTTTGCAGTCATGAAAACACTGTGCCCACATTCTTCATTCTACCTCACTCGGTATCTAAGGCACGCCCAGATCAAACCATTTTTCAGTATTGACACATTTGTGCTGACCCTTCTCACCTCAAGGTATTTTTAAGTCTTGAATAGCTCTTCTAACACTAGGACTCTTTCTTTCCCTTTTTTCCAATGTGTTTGTGTAAGCCACATGACCACGAAAAGGAGGTTAGACAGATCAAGGAGAAAAGCTGCTCCTTATACTTGCCTTCCGAGCTCAATCTGTCCTCTGCTAGGCTGAGCATAATAGACAAAGACATACTGATATTCTTCTGATGACAGATAAAAGTAGTGACACAGCTAATGGAACAATTACAAAACTGCTGTCAAAACTATATTCAAGTTCACAAATTGTGCAGTGAAAATCTATTAAGAAAAGTCAGCATTTGAAAGCCCGTGATAAACCTCCTAGGACCCAGAGTGCCCACTCTGGATTAAGATTCTCTTTATTTACTAATGCACAGCATGTTATGCCTTGTGGCCCTGTACTGTTTCTTGGGAGTGTGCCTTTCCTACAGATAGGCCCAGAGCTTTCAGTTTATTTAAGGAGCAATACAGTGACTGTACCACTCTTAAAGCTTGTCTCCATTATGACAGGAATCAAGACCGAAGTGACTGATCCACAAGATGTTGATTTATCTTGTCTGCTTAGACACAATAAATTGAGGTCTGAGAACTCTCGCATCTATGGTAGTACTCCACCAACATAAGAAGAGTAGCCAGCATCAATAAGAGAGCAGCCCCTGCTGAGTTTACCCCACACAAGATGCTGCAGTAAGTATGCTGACTTAACACACAAATCGTGTAGCTGAAGTCATGTAAAGTAGACTGATGGAGGGGGTTAGTGTAGATGGAGTCTTCAGGCTTCAGCATCCGTTATTCCAGGGGTGGCCAACCGTAGCTCCTGAGCCACATGAAGCTCTTTGAGCCATGAAATGCAGCTCCTCTTCAGAGCTACACATCGGAAATGCCATCCACTGCTTTTTCCATGTGCCCCAGCACTTGGTGGGAGAAGTATGTGGCAGCAGCAGCTCTGAGCCAGCAGCAGTGGTGGCGGTGGCTCTGATGAGTCACTGGCATCGAGTTAGAGAGGGGCAGGCTGGGGGTGTCTGGCTTTGGGGAAGTGGGAGAGGCTTAGAGTGGGCGGCTGGGGTTGCCTGGCTCTGGGGGAGGGGAAGGGTAGTGAGCCACTTATTATATATTTATTTTTATCTATCTATACATACAGATAGATTAAAATAAATATATAATACGTGGCTCTTTGCACTCTATCCACGTGGCCTTCTGCACTCTGTCTGTGGCTCTTCATTTCTCACTGGTTGGCCAACCCTGCATTGTTCACTCCAGTATCTTTAGCAAAGCCTATTTGACCTGGCTCCCTGCAAGCATCTTCTCTCTTGGGAGCTTTTTAACCCAAAAAGTATGCAAGTACACAGTTTAGCCCTTTCAAAACAAAAACCAAAACCGTTATTTATTAGTGACCAGGAATAGAACAGCTCAAGAAATGGATTAACTAATAGAGAAGGCAGATACACAAACTCTACCTAACCTTCTAGCTTCCTCTTGCTTAATTAAATAGCCCTGACAACATCAAGCTGGGTGGAAGGAGAGCCCATGCTCCTGCAAGCCCTACCTGTGATTTCCCAGAGTATTCCTTCTCTATGTGGGACAGGACTGACCATTTATTCATTTCAAAGGTCTGTGTTCCAGAAACCTCCACCAAAGCCATCCCCGTCCAAGTCTCTGTCTGCCCTTGGTCATGCCAGAACTGGATTATGTTTCCACATAGAGGTCTTCCTCCCTCCTCGGATGCTCCCAGAAGAGGTTTCAAAGGAATCCACATGAGTATAATTTTTGGAATATGGCCATTGGGCTTATCTCAAATGATTGTCTGCATCTCCAGCATACTGCCAAACAACAGGTCTGAATTAACTTTTGTGTTCAGTTAAGCAATCATACAAAACTGAGCAATCAAACTTGATTGTCTCAATTAACCCATAAAATATGCTCATTTTACAAGTACAACAATAATTACCACTTCCCTCTGCCTCTGACTGGCACTGCAAATTCATCCTGGGATCAGAAAGTCAACCAACATGTTTTACTTCCCACCCATCAAGAATTATGAAGGTCTACAGTCCAAACTAAGTCCTCATTTTTACCTGTGCATCATCATCTACAGATTATGTCCTGAATTATAACTGTGCCCACCTCTTTGCCTTCATTTGGCTTGCACCGATGTAACTTACTTTAACTAGGAAAATAATTTTGCTGATGATGTACAAGAAGAAAAAAATCAGTTCAATTATCTCTCTGCACATCCACCACGGTTGGGAAGCAGGAACAAACTGCAGAAATTCTTCTTGCACAGAGAGCAGAGAAGCAGACATGATGACTGATGACTCATAAATATGCCAGCATAAACTGTCTGCTCTTGCTCAGGGCACCTTGTTCATCCTGTACTCAGGTCTGATCTGATTTTGTGAGGTCTCGGAAGATATTGTAGAGTGATGGGAACAAACTTAATATTCCGAACTGTCTTCTCATGACTTTCACACTATCAGGAGGACATGTAGAATCACAGAATTCAGAGATTAAGATCATACATTAGGACAGTGAACTAATTAAACCTACTGGTGCTGGAGTGACCCCTACTGTACATTTATCAGTGTCTAGTGTCTCCTTGAAAGACTACTGTATGTGACTTAATAGATCTCAGTGCTGAAAACTTCTTCTTGATAATCCAAATGTTCCCTTTCTTAAATTTATTTATTCCAGAATTCCTAGTTATATCCCTGTTTACCCTTACAAATAATAATTCTTCATTCACAAACAGTTGAATACTCTAGTAATGTGCCCCATGGAAACCTCTTAAGAGAGATCAGGTGTAAACCCTTCAAATGCATTTGGATTTGTCTCATTGTAGTAATTGCTTAGCCAAACTGAAGTAAAATCCTTTTAGATGTCTATCATAAACAAAGCGATTGAGATCGCCCCACATTTTTCAATCCGACTTTCTGAATTCCCTACAGCTTGTTCATACAGTAAAAGCCTGGTTATTCGGCACCTGGATAACCAGCACATTCGGTTAACTGACATGCTGAGCAGCCAGTTGCCCAGCTGAGAACAGCTACCTTGGCTACCCTAGGGCCGTTTAACCAGCGAGGGCTGGCTGCTGCATGTCTGGGGGGCAGAACAGGGCTGGATGCTGACCCCAGCTCAAGTAACTGTCATATTTTATTAGCCAGTTTCCCCGTATTACTGTATTAGAGTTTGGAGAGAAATACTCTCTCCGTTTCCCCATTTACTGGAGAAATCTTGATCCTGAAATCTTTTAATTATGTTTGTTGTTGTTTCTTTTTTTTGTTTTTAAGAAAGAGAGAGAGAGACACAGACCTCTGAAGAGCCAATAACTTAGTAGTTTGGTCTCCTGCATCACAGGTGAGGGCCCTAAGTTCAAGTCCCTATTATGCATAGTGCACTAACACCAGGGCAATAGAGGGAGTCTCTAGCACATACATGGCTTAATGCAGCTGTTCCATTTTGTTTAAATAATAGCATGTTCACTAGGTGGACAAGAGAGCGTCCAGATCCCAATGGTTACAGCACTCAGCTATGATGTGGGGGAGACAGGTTCAAGTCCCTGTGCAAAATCAACCAGAAAAGGAACTTGAACACGTTTTGCTCCATATTAAAAGGGGAGTATTCTAACCGCTGAACTGCTGGGTCTTTTGTGTCCCTGTCCCTGACTCTCCCTTCATCCCACCTCCTTCCACTTCCTTCTCTACCAAAAATTCCATCCTGCCTTGGTGGCAGTACTCCCTTCTACATCAACCAGGACCAACACCATGCTGGGCATGCAGGGGACTCACATTCATTACTATCCCCCACCTCCTTCATAGGAGGTATCTTACTCCCATGGCCAGACAGATTAAACAGCCCAATAACCTCTCTCACCATCTTTGGGGCCCCATGCACACACTGCAAAGTCTGGAGGGAATAAGAGTTGAGCCTGATCTTTATACGGTCTGCATAACAGAGAAAGGAAAATGCCTTGCACCCATTGCTTTGCAAACAGTACACCTGCATAAGAGCCAGGCAAAAATTGGAACCTAATACATTTACTACTAAAGGGCTCAACACAAATATTAATATCTATGGTACAGTACTAAATGCTTCCCCACAAACTCACTGTTCTGTTTATCAGTAGCCTTAATTTACATTCCTTCAGCTATTACAAAGCTAATATCCAACCTCTCTAAACTTATTTGAGAATGAGATTTCATGATACAAAGTTGTGACAGGTTGGATCACAGAGGTCCCCTTGAAACTGTCACCCAATAATCTGTCCATACCACTGAGTCCACCTATCTTGCCCTTTTCTGCTGGGCCAGAAGCTCTGGTTTTCCCCAGCAAAGGCTCAGACTACCGTCAGAGTAACACAGAGTAAAACTGACCTCAGCTACAGCAACTTCACAGCATTCAGGAGCACAGCCCTCAAAGGGATCAAAACACTATATATCATATAAATCTGTCTTACTTTCTATAAAAGTTTTACACATAGAAAGCTCATAGAGTTCACTCTCTCTCTGTCCTTGAAAGAGATATGCACTGCTGTTGCTTCCTCCAGGTAACAATTATTTACTCTGTGTGTGATAATAAACAAATGAGTTTAATGGTCATCAGCACCCCTTTTCGACCAGGCATGGAGCTGGGACCAAAGTCTCCACCTGCCAGAGCCTTGTCACAGCCCAAGGTGCACAGGTCTGGAGCCCCATGGCAGACTCCAGGAAGCCTGGAATCTCAGGGCCACCTGGGGTAAAAGCACTGGACTTCTCCTGGTCCTGCAAATTATCTTGTTCGGGACCTATCAGGTCCTGAGTGTGCTGGACCATGGAGGTGCAAACCACTGTGTTTGACTCGTGCTACATGTCTCAGGAAGGTAAATGCAGTGCCCTTTACGCATGAACAGCTAACACCCTGCAGGGTGCCACAAAACATGGTGCCTTGTTTTAAAAACACACACACAATCCTTTGGTGAGATGAGCTCGTGACTGAAAGATGTTTCCTAACGTCCCTCACAAAGTCAACTCCAACCATACATAGAGGTCAAAAGGTCAAATTTCAGCACTTTGCCTTGGAAAGATTGCTGACCACTGGTGTACAGCATAAACAGAGAGGAAATCAAGAGCAAGGATAACAGAGATCATATGAGTTTATTAAGACTAATCTATGCCCTTCTTTAGAGAAAGGCATGGAATAGGACAGGGGACACCCAAGTTTTATTACCTGGTCTATGGTACTTATTAGATACATTACTGACATTCAGTAGACCTGTGGAAAGGAACAACTGGGAAAGAATGAGTTGGCAAAAGTAACTCAGATAGAATGCTGTTCTTGACCAAATGTACTGAACATGCACTTGTCACCACCAACAGCCTTTTCTGACACCCAGACAAGCTCAAAACATGTTGGAGACTTCCCCGGTCAAAGCATTAGTTTGTGCCTGAGACTGCAGTGACATACTTCTCACAAGAGCAACGAGGAGTGCTGATGATTGCTGGACTCATCATTTCCTTATTCGATCCACAATGAAAATTAAGATCATCCCCAAATGGAGGCTGCAAAAGAAGCCAGTCAGGAGCAAGCTGCAGGTTTGAGATCTGAAGGTCCCCATTAAGTGTGACCACTTACAAGCAGTCTTAGAAGAAAAGCTTTCATCAAAGTTTCCAGAAGAAAATCAAGGAACACCGAAGCCAGATGAAATTAGTAATCATTAATGTTTGAGAGAAAATGATAAGCTACCAAATCAGAAAACATCAAGACTGGTTTGATAAGAATGCTGCTGAAATTGAGCAATTCGTCAACAAGAAGAGACTGGCATTTCCAGTTTGGCAGAATGACAAACTGTAATACCAAGAGAGATGCTCATGACAAGGCAAGGGCGGAAGTACAATGTAAAACCAAAGAACTCAAGAACAAATGGTGGACTGAGAAAGTGCAAGAACTCCAATGTCTCACGGACATCCACAACACACATGGTTTCTTCAGTGATATTAAGGCCGTCTATAAGCAAGCTTGTTATGGCATGAATCCTGCTCGCTCTAAGGATGGAGCCACACTTCTTATGGACAACAAAGCCATCATTATTCACTAGAAAGAATATTTTGAAGATCTCCTTAACTGTAATTCCATGGTTGCAGATGAAGTCCTTGAGCAAATCCCACAACGACCTCCTAGGCGTATGCTTGGAGACCTTCCCAATTTGCGTGTGATTAAGCACAAAGAACAACAACAACAACAACAAGGCAGCAGGTCCAGGTGGGATCCCCACTGAAATCGTTGAAGATGGTGGATGAGAACTAATTGGCAGCTTCGCCTACAATGACAAGGAGAGAGATACCACCATAGATTCCAGAATCCACTTTATCCCCTTTCTTGAAAAGGGAGACTATCAGGGCATCCCTCATTTCATTATCTCTTCCTTTATTCAGATTTTAAGGATGAGCAGGTAAAGTTGTGGTACAGATCCTTGCAACTCACCTTCTGATCTTGTAAGAAGAAATTTTAGCAGAGTCACAGAGTGGTTTCCAACCAGGTTGCAGAACTATGGATATGATCTTCATAGCACAGTAGCTGCAAGAAAAGTGTCAGGAGCAAAACCAAATCACTGTATATGGCTTTCATCAATCTAACTTTGATTCAGTGAACCTCTGTGCCCTCTGAACCGTACTTTCAGAAACTGGACATTGCGATAAAAATATAAATGTCCTAAAGCTGCTTCATGACAACATGAAAGCAACTGTTTTAAGTAGTACTGGCTCACAGAGTGAATCTTTCAAAGTATAAACAGGAGTCAAACAGGGCTGCATCATCGCTCCAACCATGTTTGAAGTTTTAATTTGCTGTCATTTTTTACCTAATTGCAAGGAAGCTTACAGCTGACACTGAAATCATTTATAGCATGGCTGGAAAGCTGTTCAGGCTTTGCAGT
Source organism: Carettochelys insculpta (assembly GCF_033958435.1). NCBI lineage: Eukaryota > Metazoa > Chordata > Testudines > Carettochelyidae > Carettochelys > Carettochelys insculpta. The sequence goes on along the minus strand of NC_134139.1, from coordinate 65,910,975 downwards.
CTGAAAGCTACGAATAAGATTTCCACCACATCTATCAGTAGCATCCATCAGAACTTCAGTATGCTGATGACAACGCTGCTTTTGCCCACTCGAGGAAGATTTTCAAACTATCCTGAACATGTTTTCTGATGATTACATATTTCTTGGGTCTCATGGTCAACATCAAGAAGACCAATGTGCTCCATTCAGCCCTCTCCGAATGAAGTACCACATGCTCCATCTATTAAAATCAATGGAGAAGTACTGGAGAACGTCAACCACTTCCACTGCCTTGGAAGTCATCTTTCATCCAAGGCAGATATTGAGGAAGAAATACAACACCCCCTGACCTGTTCCAGTGCAACCTTTGCTTGTTCATGGCACAGGGTTTTTGAAGATCATGATATCTGAACAGAACTTAAGCTTCTTGTTTGTCAAGTTGTTATTCTCCCTACATTGTTGTATGGTTCTGAAACCTGGACAACCTACAGGCACTTGAACCAATACCGCCTCTGCAAGATCTCAAAGATCAGATGGGAAGACAGACACATCAACATTGGCGTTCTGGAATAGGCAAAGAACACCAGTATTGAGGCAATGATCATCCCTCAGCAACTTGATTGGATTAGTCAATTTGCCCAGTTGCCAGACAATTGATTCCCAACACAGGTCCTGTTCTCTCAGCTGAAAGAAGGGTATTGTACCACAGGAGGACAATGGAAGCACTTGCTGAAGGATAACTTAGAGAAGTGCAGTAATGACATTGACACCTGGGAAACACTCGCCCAGGATCACTCAAAATAGAAGTCATAAGCAAGAGTCCCCTTCATTTTGAACTTACCTGATGACAAACTGAGGAAAGTATGAGGTGCAGGAGAAAGGAGAGACTGGCTTCCAGACCTGGTCAACAGCCTCCTGCCATACCTGGAAACATCTATTCTCACTGTAATAGAACTTGTGGTTCAAGGACAGGCCTCAGCAGCCTCCTAAGGATCCACAACTCCCATGGAAGATACTTAGCAGCAAGTGATCAGCATTATCACTTATTAGATACATATTAAGCTTTTTAAAATGGGGAAGGAGTCATAAAACCATAATACATATTATTTGTTAGGTCATTAAATAGCTTCCATCACTAGAATATGTCCATATGGTTTATTGACACACTGATCTTATTTCTGAATTGTGTATATTGAAGTTGATGCGATCACTCACATGAGTACAAGTCTGCATGATCAGATTGTACCCTTAGCTGAACAGCAAAAGTCAAATCATAAATTACTTTCACATTTCTGAACTCTAACTCTCTGTACTGTGGCGACATCCTCTGGATAAAAATGTAACTTCGTTTTCTTCAGTTTCACACAGATTTTCATCTCAGCTTTTCTTTGTCAAAGTTCTATTTAACAAAAAGTGTAACAGCCAAAGTCCCAAATAAAAGAAACATGAGTAACTACCATTACATTTGAAAATTCATTCAGCTTCAACTTTCACAACTGATAACACCTACTTTCACATGCCTTCAACCATCACCAAATATTCCAGGTTCTCTCTCAAACAAGCAATAACCACATCCCCTCTTTTGCATCTTACTGATTTCCAGTTCTATTTAAGTCTTTAAAACAAACATATTAAATACTAAGAAGTGGCTCACAGTGCTATATCAGCAACATCTTAATACAGGTTGAACCCCTCTAATCCAGCAACATTCACAGTCCATCAGGAGTTTAGTTAGCTGGCTGTCTACATATCCTGGTTGCAGCCAAGTTTCCTGTGGTCCCATTAAATTTGTTTACAGGCACCAGTCATGGCTCTCACTGTACTGTGCTGGTATTTAGCTGTAATTTATCTATAAACATCTTCTAAGAGCCCAGTAAGCAGTGGAAGTGTTGGTAAAGCTGATAAAGAATATTGACCTCCCATGGTTCAGCAAATTCTCTCATTCGGCAACAATTAGGTCCCGAGGGTGCCAGACTAGAGAGGTTCAAACTGTAGTGATTTTTTTGCCTTTACAAAATAAAACCCCAATTTTGTAAGGCACTGACTTCAATCGGATTACTCATTAGGAACATGCTTAAATACCTTGGTGAATCAGGCCCCTATGTTATGCACTGGTTTAAACACATTACTGTTGCTATGGCTTCAACTTTGCCATCTATCCATGTACAGAATTTGTATAAACACTTATTTCTGAGGAGAAAACTGTAACCACAGTAACATTCATTTTACAAGATTATTTTATCTTTAATTTTCCCCTCTTGCTTTGGATTTTGTGACTAAAGTAAGGTAACGGTAATCAGTTTTTGGCTATTTTTTGTTTCAATTTGAATGGGCTTGGCAGAATTCAATTTTTTAAAACAATTTATAGATAATACAGCTATTTGTAAGCTCTTCTTAGATTTTTATCCCTTTAAATCTAAATCACAGGATTTTGACTCAGTTCTCGAGCAACATTATTCTTATTTAACCTAACTGTAAATTTCAAAGATTGTCGATAGGACGTAGTTTTCATTAGTTTGTGTGTGCATAAAAAAGTCAACCTATGCTCACATGGGTCAAAAAAATCTAATCCTTCCATGTTTAAATATAAGGCAAGCACTGTCTGAGCAAGCGAATAGTTCACAACCTCAAATTCAAAATTTTTAAAAATTTCACATTTGTAGGAAATCATTCTCTCAAATATTTAGTGTTTCCTACAGAGTTTACTAAAATAATGTATCACTTTAATATGGGTATCAGAAATAAGGATATTTGAAAACCTTACTCATTTTTATTTGATGGAATAACATTATCCTATGAAAAAAGCCAATATAACAGTTCTTCCTGTGTGCAACCATGGTTTTAAATCTCCCTGTCGAGACATAGTAGGTGAGTCTTTGAAAACAGACGATTAAAAAGTAGAGTAGCTGCACAGTCACAGTATCTGTCATATGACAGGGGATTGCCATTTACCTTCCCGCTCAGTTCGTCCAATCACATCAGTGAACACATTTCCATTTTGAAAATTGTTACTGCTATTGAAGAGGCTTCATAAGAGGCACAGACAGTGCAATGAAGTCTGAAATAATATGAAAAATAAATTGATCTGGATTATTGGTGTTTTTTAAAAAAGGATTTTGCATGATTTTTCAGTTAAAACTGTATCTTATGTTCCAGAAAATATTTACATCACTATAATTCTTCAGTTAAACCTCATTTTGTTAAAGTCAGATATACGGCAGTCTTTAATCATCCCACTGTACGTTCTGCAATGGGTCATCAGTGAAATAGAACTATTTGTTTCAGTTCAGCAACCATGGAATGAGACTTTGCAGAGCATGGCACAAGAAAATGAAAAATATGTTGTTATTGTCTATTAAGTAAGGATGAGGATTAAGGTTTAGTATGATGGACAAGTATCATCAGAGAGCTGCAGTTTTACTTAACCTGTATCAACATTGGTATGGTTTACAAATATGAGCAGATGGAGGAGTGAAAGAAAAGTATTACACTCAACCATGCCATCCTCCTGGAGTATCTGAAATACCAACAGTACCCGTTTTGGAGGAAAAGGAGTCCTTTTAATATCTAGAGCCAAACATGCCCAATGCTGATGAGCCAAACTGGGGACAGAAGGAGAGATTCGTTGCCCTTGGAAAAATCCTCTAATTTATTACAACTTTGAAATAACAATACATTATATGTATAATGAACATCCTTTAGTTTCTTTTTTCTCCGAACTGTTCATGTTATATCACAGGTAACACAAATTATATATATTTTACAGACAACATTCTACGTATTTCACAAGAAAATAGTTACATTCTAATTATCCGCCTTCTAAATAAATCTTTTTTTCCCAGAAGCAGCACAAGACTGGGAGTCTGAATCTCCAAATGGTTCCTTTGACAGCTCTATTACTTGCTTGCTCACAAGAGACCTTCATGTGTACATTTATACAGAATTCTAGGTCCATGTGGATGGTCAGTGCCCGTGTTCCATGTAAGCAGAGCACTTAAGCGGCTGCCCAGGAGAGATTGAGATGCAGCCCACATGATTAGCAGAGCACCCACAGCTGCCCATAGTTGGCAGCATTTGTTTCTACTGGTGGTGCACACCCATACATGCCTCAGAGCACATACCAAAATTTATTCAGCACATGGAAGAAAAAAAAAAAGAGAGGGAACATTGGTCAGAATATAGGAAACTAGATAAATGCTAGCTGTGTGCCCTTGGTCAAGTCAGTTCTCCTTTTTACTTCTCTTCTTCTCCTCCTCTGCAAAAGGAATATTAGTTGTTGGCCCTTTTTTAGGGTACTAGGAGGAGGAGAGCACATCACATCTTTATTTTACACTGTGTTGATTTTCAACCCAGTTCCATAACAGCTTCAAGGATGTCACCCTTACCGGTAAATCTAAGTGGCCTACAGACATGAGAATCTCTGAGGTGAGATAGCACTGCAATGGCAGCTTTCGTTACAGAGAGATGCTACAGTTGAGATTCCCAGGTAGTGTGGTGGACTCATGTAGAGAACTTTTAATAAAATGCCAGGGGGGAGGTGGAAGTAAAGGGGCCAGCTGCCCCCAGGCCAAGCATTTTAAAGGGGCCCAGAGTTCCAGCTGCTGGAGCATATGTCTATCTCACATGGCTTTTGTGAGCATACAATACATAAAAGATTGTGAAAAATTCAGCTACCACAGTAACAGAAACCACACATATACTTACAATAAAACTGAAATTTAGTAAAGAAAGGGAGAGTTATTAAGGTCTTGGCAGAACGGTGGCACTAAAATTATGACCAATGCATATGAGCATGAAGGGTGCTGGATTGATACAGGGCTTCTGTATCAGCTGTCCAAGCCTCCCTCACACTACTTTCTAATGTACCAAAAGCAAGATTTTTATAAATGAATGTTGGAGAATCTGATTAAATGTCCACAGTCCAGCCATCCAGAGAAGTTCCTACTGTTAAAAACATTCACTTGTGAAGAAGAATATCGATTCACCAAAGTTGAAAGTGCTGTGCTGAGGGAAACGTGTGTTTTGCGAAAGATGAACTGCGTTGGGGAAAAAAAGTGAAGCCTGACTGCAAAAGCTTAAAGGTAAAAGGCAACTTTTGCTCTGGGACAGTGGAACTCTCTAATAAAAGGCAAGCTCATCTGTGCAGGATACTCAGCTTTCTCAAAGGCCAGCTGAAGAGTGAGTGAGTGCGTGTAAAAATCTACCAAAGCTAGACACTCCAATGCATACATGTCTCCCCACATGGAGAAAATGAGAGCAGACAATAGTGACCTCATTTACTGAGCTCCTGAAAGGAGTTTATGTATTACATCAGAGAGCGCGAGACAAGAACCTACACAGACTAAAATTGTGAGTCAGAAAGAGCCCTCTCAAGAATCCCGATAGTTTTTAGTTATTTTGTTGACACAATAAAGAGAACTTATATGCAAGAGTTTCACCATTTGTCTTGATGGCTTCTACTCGAAAATGAACACATCTAAAAAGGTAAAATAATAGGATTTTTCCTAACTGCCACCCCTGCATGGTCGCCCAGTCAAGCTGTGTTCTTTCTGGCTCATGTATCACCACCGTTTCAAAAAAAGATTCTGCAAGCCAAATTCTGCCCTTCATCACACCTGGGTGTGCCCATTCAGAAACAAATGGGGGAGAGGTCTGAATCAATGGGGGAGGAAGCCAGGAGGTTTTGAAAAGTATCCACTCTGAATGTCCAAAGCCAGGAGTAAATCTGCACGAGAATTCCAGCAGATCCACACTCCCACTTGGATGGCCACTTCATAATTACTGGTGTTCTGGTTGCTGTGCTGTGGGGACTGGATACTCAGACATCTGGCCCTGTGAAGTTCAGTACATTGGTAGAATTTGAGAGAGTCATCACAGTAAACCAGGATTTTGGCAAGAAAACTTCACATTCCTATTGAAAAGCCTACAGGCAGGCTGTTTTGTGTGGTGATACTTTCAGTAGCAGTAGTAGGCATCCTTCAGTCTGCATAGACTATGGATTGCGCCCTTTAAAGTTTCAATTGAGGACTTCATTTACAGCATCTATTGTGACTATGAAGACCCACATGAGAGTGACAGTCCTTGCTGCATCTCTTGCAGATGTAGTGGGTGTCTGGCAAGTCCTTAGTGTGCTTTCTGTGCGCTCGCTTCTCCTCTGCTAGATGTCTGATCTTCATCTCGCCCTTCTGAAGGCCCTTGTGTAACCCCTGCCTCCATCTGCTGCGGTCATCTGCTAGTTCTTCCCAGTTGTCCAGCTCGATGTCTACCTCTCTGAGGTCTCTCTTGCAGACATCTTTGTAGCGCAACTGGGGGCGTCGAGGAGGTCTTTTGCCAGAGGCTAGCTCACCATACAGGATGTCTTTTGGAATCCTTCCATCATTCATCCTGTGGACGTGGCCAAGCCAGCAGAGTCAACGCTGCCTGAGGAGGGTGTGCATGGTTGGTATTCCAGCTTGCTCGAGGACAGCCGTGTTGGTCACTCTGTCCTTCCATGATATTCCCAGGATGCGCCTGAGGCAGCGCAAGTGGAAGACGTTCAGCCTCTTTTCCCGGCGGGCATACAGGGTCCAAGTCTCGCTGCCATAAAGGAGGGTGCTGAGGATGCAGGCTCTGTAGACTTGCATTTTGGTGTGAGTGTACAGCTTGTTGTTATTCCACACTCTCTTGCTGAGTCTGGACAGAGTTGTGGCTGCTTTTCCAATCCTCCTATTGAGCTCAGTGTCCAATGACAGGGTGTCAGTGATGGTGGACCCGAGGTAAAGTTCTGTTCAAACTGCTCCACAAGATAGGCTGTCCTCCACGGTTACTCAAGATGATCCAGTCGTTCCACGAAGACATGAGAGGAACAATCCAATATGACGGCGCATTATCGGATGCTTTCAGAATCAGGAGTGGCATCAAACAAGGATGCGTGCTTGCTCCGACATTGTTCAGGATCTTCTTCGCACTCCTCCTGAAGCATGCCTTTGGATCTTCAACAGAGGGCATCTTGCTGCACGCAAGATCTGATGGGAAACTGTTTAAACTTGCAAGGCTGAAAGCTAAGTCTAAGGTGAGGGAGGTCCTCATCACAGACATGCTGTTCGCAGACGATGCTGCTGTAGTGTCTCACACAGAAGACCAGCTTCAAAAACTACTGGATCAGTTCTCCAATGCGTGCAAGGACTTTGGGCTTACCATCAGCCTAAAGAAGATAAACGTACTCGGTCAGGGTGTTGCTGAATCCCCATCAATCAGCATTGACAACTATACGTTAGAGGTCGTCCATGAGTTTGTTTACCTCGGGTCCACCATCACTGACACCCTGTCATTGATCCTTTCACAGGGCTGACAAATTGAGCAGAGTGAGGGGCCAAGTTCCTGATAATATACTATGCGAGACCCTGGCCACAGACTTTGCTCAGAATCTTTAACATAAGCCTAGACAAAGCAGACCTGACTGTCTGGAGCCTAACTGGACCAGGCACGTCACAGACAGCAAAATAAGCCTTTGTTTGCGTAACTGGGCATAAAACAAGAGCTGAGACAATATAATCTTGGATGTGAAAGCATAATTGGGACCTATCATGAATTATAGATCCATAACTCATTGAAGGGGGGCCTGGAAGTTTGCACCCCAGGTGAGGGAGGGATAACAGTCCTTCAAATAACAGTCTTGAATCTACACAGTGTCAAACGTCTGTTCTTTCACTGAGGTTTGGGATGGGTCAGTATTAGATGGGACACTGTCACAGAGTAAATTCATGATCAAGGAACTGGTGTTGGCAATTGTGTAGATGCCACTCTTCTCCCAAATTTAACACCAAGACTGAATCCCCAGCATGGTGTTAGGTGGCCTCGCACTTGAGGAGATAGTGTTTCACAGGAGATACCAAACAGATGCCTTGGTCACTTACGATAACTGAAAAATCACAATGCTTATTGTAAAATTTTGTAGAAGAGTGTCCTTTGAAGTGTTACTAGATGAATTCCAGCTACAACTTTCCTGCTCTTATTGTATACCACATGTTCTTTCACTTCCTGTCCTAAAGTACTGCATGGTATGGCTATGCACTGTTAAAACCAGGGGTGGCAAAGAAGATTACTTAAGGCAGCTTAGTGGAATGGTGCAATGCTTATATTTGTAAAGGGATTTAAAACTTTCAGATGAAAGGCACAATTTTGGCATGTGAGGTATTAACCACTCTTATAAAGCTATTTAACTCTGAAAAATGTATGTGAACATTTAAACACAATTATAAACTAAGACTGCAAGACAGTAATTCATGTTTGCAATACTCAAGACAGAAAGAGAACTACAAGCACATGTTCTGAGGTTGCCTGAAAAACAAAAGGATTTTGGATTAGATCTTATGAATGATATTGGCCAGGGAAATGAATGTGCCTTCATTTGCTAAATTATATATATTAAAGGATTACCCAAAAGTAAAATGTATGTTCTATTAAAATATTATATGAATTCTCTTAAGTTTTTTAGTGGCAAAGATTATTAGTTTAGGACAATGGAAGGAAATGTCAGAACGGTGATTTTAGAATGAATGTATGACAATATTAACTGATATTGTCACAAATAAAAAGGTAACATATGGAAGAGAAAACAAGAAGAGTTTGGAATATATTTGTGAAATATATCCAAAGGATCGAAACCTAATGGTTAAGGATAAATACAGTTGCAGCTGATATATCGTTACAATTTGCTGGCCAAAGAATACATAGTCACTCAGGGCATCAACTTCCTAAAATCAGAAAGGGAGTATGACTATTTTATGATGGTGACAAAAAATTCTAACAGACCATATAGAATATTCCATTGTTTCATTTGACACAGGTTATATAATGTTAAAGGATCTTCATTAAAAGGACATAAGATAAGGAGAGGCTGAACTCTATTTCTACACATCTTTCAGTTGGATTCTGTTCATAAAGTACACGGTCTCTTTCATGTTCATTCCATACACATGAGCAGTAAAATAGGTCACTCTTAAGTGAACCTTTTACAACGGCCCAATTCTGACAATTTTAACAATTAGCACTTATGAATAACAAGGACAGCTTTCAGCTTTTTCATAGCCTGCTGATTGTACACAAAAACACTGTAAAATTCATCCTCCAGTAAAGAGTACTGATGAAATACTCAATCTGGATAAAAAAAATATTTTTGTCAAATTTGTGAATGATATTGTAGAGTAAATAAAAAACCTTGAGATTCTTTGTATTCTCAAATGTGTCTTCACATTAATAAACATTTTAAAAAAATAACCCATTCCTTAGATCTGTTTCAACTCAATATTCAAGGATTTATTTGGTGGTGGGTTTGGGAAAGGTCCCAAGAAAATTAAAAAAAGGTACCATTATTTAAAATGAATACAAGTCCAATTAACAAATTGAAAAATTCCTGGAAATTTCAATGCTCAAAGAGTGGTGATGTGCATTTGAGGAAGAAGTATTCACTAAATTATTTAAACATAAGTACATTTTAAGTGCAAAGGTCAATGCAACCTTATTTGTGAGCAAAATACACTAGACTCATAAACTGGATATTTCTTCTCAAGTGGGTCCAGTGTGAATCCTTCGCTCACAGTGGCACGCAGTGACCAACACAAGTAGCCCTTCTGAGCTCTTCACTAGCTTGTGGTCAACAGTGAAAAAGTAATCAGTTTCAATGAAAAAAATTGCCATCTTTAGGCTTCAGGATCAACAAAGTCATTGGGAAAAATGGAACAGATCATGTGTGTCAGACCCATGGAACCAGAGTCTCACTTGGTGTAAATCAGCAGAGTCAATAGCAATCCACATCAGCTGAGGTTCTAGTCCATTGTTTCAAGTAGACTGGAGATTCAAGCTGGCAATGGGTGCAGCAACTTATTTGTTGTTCATGTTTTCAGAGTTCTTTTCTACAGAACTATGTAAGCTAATTTTTTTAATTAAAACTCAGCTCCTCGAGTGTTCATTCAATAACAAATATATTCAAGAATGGTAACGTTGATCAGTGAAAACGGTCATTAATAACCCAGGCATCACAGACAGAAAAATCGAGATACTAGAAAAATCTATAACAATTTTAGAAATCAGGAATGTATTGGTTAAAAAAAATTTAAAAATTCAGACCTGACAAAATTTTCCTGAAAAAGTTTACATTAAAAACAAATTTACTTGAAAATTAATTCTGTACTTCAGCGTTGCAAGCCTAGAGAGCATTCATACAAATAAATTTAAATACCTGCACTGGAAGCACAACTGAATACATCCTTAACAATGGAATCACTATAACATCTCTAAGGTTGAAAAAAAAAAAAAAGTCTGCTAGAATGATTTAGCAACTCCATCTGAAAGGAGATCAAACATACCCCTGTGAGTTCATGACACAGATAACTCTATCCATCATATCAAAAGGAAAGGAAAGAAAGGGTTATAGAGGTTAACAGAGACAGAGTATCTGTAATTGATTTCTGTAATTCATTCCACACTCAATACACTCCAATGATCATTGACCTATTTGTAATGTTCTTATGAATCAATTCTTCCTTCGTGTTCAAAATACAGTATAAAACTATGACGCCATAAAGTCTACCTACACAAATATATATATAAGACCTGTATCAGTTTATATTAATAACTGAAGTGCAGACACAAATTTAATTACAGCAGTTTGAATGGTGGTGATAAAATTGTTCACATACAAGATGCAATCTCAATGTATTCTCTTTGTGCAACTAGACAATAAAGACCTTTTTTCCAAAGCAGTGTCTGCAGTCACGCAGACTAGCTGGCTGCCCATTTCAAGTGAGAGAGACTCTCACTTTTAGCAACTGACTTATTCACAAATTCAAATATTTGATAAGGGAACGCTGCCTTGAACCAAGCAAAGGGATCACTTAAATACATTAGTGGAATTCTTCCTTGTTTTCCTTTGACTTCCGTATTATTTGCTAAACCTAGAAATCTGTCTGTATAGATAAAGAGGAGCTGAGATTTTCACTATTCCTGGCTCTTGTTAAGAGCTTTCAGTATCAAGTCCTATTTCCAGGAGCTTAGCAATTTAACCAGGAAATGATTAGTGATTAAGTATATGTGACAAGTACTTTGATAAATTCTCTTCAGAGGTTGCAATTACACTTCAATACATGGATGCGTTAGTTCTTTTTCTCCATAATATAATGTGTGCTAAATATTACAGCTGGCAAGCATACACCAGAAAACCCATAGGAAAAATTTCCACACCCCACAAAAACAAACAACTCTATGAAAAAGCAACTCCATGACAGAAATCGTGGAAGGGTGTTCCAGCAACTGGAAAACATGTCGCACCAACTGTGTTTGTATGTTTCCTGAGTAAAAGGTAGCAAATAATACCCAACCCCTCATTTCCACCCCATGTGCAAGTTATACCTGCTCCTGCCTCACAACCAGTTATTCTCTTGGTTTCATGGGGAAGCAAGAATCAAGGCTGACATCATAAACACTGTGCTCCAGTTACGGCTATGTATTTTTTCTACCATGTGTTTGGGGTTTTGCGCCAGTTTCAATCTGTCATCTAGAAAACGGGTTCAGTTTTAGTTCTCAGAACATATTTAATCCTTAAAAAATGAGAAGAGCCATTTAAATTTTAAAAATAGGTCCATTTATATAATTCAGATTGAATTATATGTTTAGCACACCTGACAGTTGCTGGTGTTGAAAACAACTTCTTCACATTATTAATATGCAGTCATGAACTGGCTTCTTCAATTTATCTTGACAGAGAAAACAAGACTAGGATCAGCACATGTAAAATTTTGTGTAAATTTCCTTGCAAGAATTTCTAGTTTTACGAATGGAAATAGTCTTGCTGAGCCTTTCAAAGCATATACTTAACGTACAAGGAAGAGAAACTATAAAGTAGACTCATCACCCTTCGTTGGAAACAGCCTTCAGTAAGATGTTGCAATATTTACTGTCCCTCACATTTACAGGCAGACACATCAAGCTTGCAGAATGGGTCCACGCAGGTGAATGGGCCAACTGCTTATATTTTCCGGTAGACTCCCCCTAATATTATCTTATTGTTTTATCAAACATACATACGCTGTAAATCTACTAAAACAAAGGCAAAAAACTTACCCTCTCTAACAAAGTCTCCATACCAAGTTCAATCTTCATTAATGCTAAAAGTTTAAACATAAATTCTGCCACTCTCTCTTGAGAAGCTATTCTACATGTTGTTCAATAGCTGCTGTTCAGGTCAGCAGTTCAGATTTTTATGGTAAGCAGGGAAGTTTCAAGATCTGAACCATGCTGATACTAGATGGAAGGGAATAAATCTGAAAGCAGAAACATATGCCACAGCACTTAGAGGTTTTTCATGGGAGTTCACAAGCAGTAGAGAAGCCTGTAACTGATTAACTTTCTGCTCATCAGTGGGCTTCAAAGTTAGAGAAACCTAAAGAGTTATTCATATTATTGTTAAAGTGTGATTTTAATCCAAGAGTTTTTTGTGTAAAAATGGCCTTTTCCTATTCAACACCTTTGTTGGTCCTGAGCATTCAGTCATATCTGCTGTCAGTATCAAAAATAAGCTTTCATTGCTATTTTCTCCTGTTAGGCCCGGAAAGACAATGCAGTTAAGAGAAGATTCTAATGTATTGCTTGTTTTGCACCATTATCAGAACTGATTTCTGAATTCCAATCAGTTACAGCCCAAGTCTACGCTACCAACTTAGATCACTGTAGTTGTGTCACTTGGGGGTGTGAAAATCCACTGAGTAATGAATGCAGTTATAGTGACTTAACCCCAAGGTAGGCAGCTCTGCATTAATGAGAGCTTCTCTCCTTAACGTAGCAACGACCTCTCAGTGAAGTGGATTAACTACGCTCTCCCATTGGCACAGCAACTTCTTGGTTCAAGTGGTACAGCGGCATAACTGCACCACTTCAGTTTTTTTAAGTGTATATCTACCACAGATGAACAATTCTGCTGACAGCTGCTCAGGTGTCACTGAAGTCACAGTTTGATCTTTGAAAGTGTATTAATGGTGGTGACACACAAAATGGAAAGAACTCAGCAGGCTCTACAGTCTGCATTTGCAGAGAGGGCTCGGGAGGCAGGTATAACGGCGGGGAAGAGTAGCCCTACTTGTAAACAGAGCACATTTGATATGGAGATCTTTGAGTCAATAAACATTAAACCCCATGATGCCATCTTTATGGGATCATGCTGCAGGGGAGAAACTGTGCTTTAAATATTTATATGGCATCATAACATTGCAAGTCATTTTAGGGAGTTTTTAAAATGTAAATAAAAGTGATATAATTCCTGCCTCCAAGAGTTTCCAATCACAAACAAAGAAAATGAAGATAGTAGACAAGGGAAGGAGTTGGGAAAGGAGGGAAAAGTTTTCATATAAAAAACGATGAAGTGACTCGTCTTATATACTGAGCAAGTCTTACAAGTATGAATAAAATCTAAGGCGCAGAAAGAAAGGAGGTAAGACAAAAGGCTAACGGGAAAAAGATCAAAGAAGCAGGTTTTGAAGAGAGATTTGAAGGGTGGGTGAGGAGGTTTACTGAATAGGAAGATCAGTTTTATCGCAGTTGGTGGAAGCAGGGTAGAAAGAGGACATTAAAAATTAAATTGTGAGAGTTGGTAACACCGATTCATTTTGATTTCTTGCAATATTTGGTGTTTTTTTTTAAACTCCTGTATTTATGAATATGAAAAAAACCTCAACTTTTTTTTTTTAAATAAGAGGTGGGGGGAACTAATGACTTTTTGTGGCTCAGGACTGGCACTACTGTAGAACAGAGCAGGAGCAGACAAAAACAGACCAAGGTCAGAAGAGCAAGAGAAGAGCATAAGAAAGATCCCTGTGGTGCCTGTGTTGGAGCCAGCCAGAACTCTGTTGAAAACGCAGAGGAAAAAGGAGCCACCCCAGAATGAATGAGAGTGCGGAACTGCACCCCTTCACCTGTCCTGCATCAGCTGTCAGATTGGTCTACGCTTAGAAGATGTATGTGCTGTACCCACAGACTGGCAGTAGTTCCATATGTACATGTGGCCTGCAGGGGCTTGGAAGGCATTCATTCCTGTCTTCAACTTTTGTAGGCAAAAGGCCTTCAGCAATGGCCATCTGTGCAACTCCACAAGCCCTCGCCACTACTAAGTAAAGCTACTGTCTGGCTCTAAGTGCACATGTGTACTCTTTGTTTTACCTACACATATGCATCAGGGCTGGAAGAGCCCAAACACACACACCTGCCACCTGAACTGCCATGTCTACTTGAAAAAGATAGGGGAAACTGCTACTGCAATTGCTGCTGTCCGGGACTTCACAAAGTGTTCTGGCTGAGTTAGCCAAAAAAAGTTTGCAGGGACTTTCTGCTGCAGCACAGTCCATAGCTGACAAGCTGCTGTCTGCCCAGAGCATGCCTGTCCTATGGAGCATGCTCTCTGTCGGACCTAGTAAAAATGATCTTATTGAATAGGATGCAGCTAAGATATTGATTTACTGCAACACAGAGAAATCATTCTAAAATGAAGATAAAGACTTGTTAATTATTTAACAGCACGGCCCTCAAGGTCTGAAATTTAAAAAGGTGGCTAGTTCAAAAACTACATACAAAATCAGATTAGTGAATAGAAAAATAAGCACCTAAAAGGTCTTTGTGGGCATTTTATCTGATCTCTTTTGTGCATCAGACTAAAATATACTAAAATAAAACTAGGTTTTAACTCAGTACACCCAGGAACCATGTTGGGATCAATGCCTTCATTCATGTGTTTCAATGACTGCCTGCCTGCAGGATGCACTGATTATGTCCTTGTTCTGAATAGCTCCCTCTCCCAATATGTTACAGAATACTTTAGTTGTGGGCAAACCTAGGCTAGGGAGTGGACCACATAAGTTGCTCTACTTCATCTCAGTGGCTCACAAGATTGTCACAACCAAGATAGTATCCTGAGGTAGAGTGGTTTTGATAACTGTGCTAGCATACCTAGAATAGGTGGTGTTTACAACTAAACCTTGGCAGCATTTTGATTGAATGCAGAGGGAATGTACAGCTCTTGCGGTCAACGTTATGTGCAATCAGCACTCCTCACTTCACATGCATGTCACTTAAGTAACACCAGTAAGAAAAAAAAATAATGTGGATGGAAACCAACAGAATCTGACAACCTTGCACAAGGGCAGCAGTAAACAAAGTATCTCACAGGCCACACACAGAACTCAGGTAGACCGCATGCAGCCCAGGGTCCCCAGCTTGCCTGACACATGAATATCTGTTTCTAATTTTCTGACTGTTAATAAGCTTCAAAACTAAGCAGCTTAATGTTAATTGCCTCATGTTCAGTCTGTGATCAACAGCATGTCTGCTACCATCTCACCTTAAGAAACAGTCAGGCACAGACCAATTGGAGAAAGGACAGTACCATTTACATATATGACAATATGGCAAATTAATATATTTTGAACCTTACACTCAAGAGCCTTGTCTGCACTAGTCCCATGACTCTTGACAGGAACTTGGTTTTTCCGTTCAACATGGCTCAACTACTTTGCCTCAAAGCACTAACAGGAGCAACCAAATGTTAACAGTCCTTTTTAAATTTATCATAATAAATGAATAGCACAAAATTGTCTCAACAGAAAATATCACAGGTTTTGATGTCAGTATAAATACAGGATCATGGGTAGTGACAAATTCATTAGTGGTGCAATTCCATGGCCCTCTCAGAGCATCTGAAAATGTGAACATGGATAGTCACAAATTGAATGGAGGAGGACAGTAGGCAAGAGAACTCCGATGTGACCACAGACTCATGGCTGGCTGTAGTAGCACTATTTTCCTCTCTATTCCATTCATAAACATTCATGTCATACTAGAAACTACCAACCAATACTGGGAAACCCAGTATTTTGTTAGTCTTTAAAGTGCTACTGGACTGCTTTTTTGTTTTGAGAGTATATAGACTAGCACAGCTTTCTCTCTGTTACCGGTAAACCCAAGACACCCACACCCTTGGGAAACAGGAAGAGGTTGCAGATATCAATATGCAAACAAATATTGTAAATCTCTAACATATTTTTGTTCGGTTATTCTTAAAAGATGCAGCACATTCATTTGGTCCCATTGTGGGTGACAGCTAGTTACATATAAATATACAACAAAAAAAAATGAATAATATTTGGAGGAAATGACAAAGATATTCTGGCAGTAACATGAGAAGACCTTTCTTATAGTTTAACGCACGTTACATGTATTTTGTCATTTGTAGTCTTACCACTAGCTTCTCTAATATGCTTTTTTCCATGGTTCTGTCAAAATCTTTCCTCCAAAAAAGTTACCTGACAATAAATACAGCTTTCGAATTGCATTAGACTAGAGCTTTCATTTATAACCTATATTCCTATATTTTTGAGACAATGTCTACACTGCAGCATAAATTCAAATTTAAGGCACTTAGCTCAGTTTTAAATTGTGACTGTTCACACATCATATACCATTATTTTGAATTTCGAGGGCATGACAGCAGATATTCTTACTCCAATAACCTGAGCGGGATTACTGGAAAGCTCAAATGAAAGCATTCGGATTACTGGTACTGTGGAAACAGATTCCATTTTAACCAGTTTTATTGGCCTTCAGAGTTGTCCCATGTGTATCCCACAATGCCCCACAACTGTCCACTCTGGCCAGTTGCTCAACCATTCCAGGCCAGTGTGACACTCCTGGTGCACTAGGTGGCTTATCACAAAAAAGTCATACCATTCTGCCCAAGCAAGGGTAGTTTCCAGAAGGGGGAGGAGGTGGCTGAGGGGCCGCTTGAGATGGCACAGTGACCTGGGTGATGCTCATTCTGGCATGTGGATATGAGCATCCCCTGCCTTGCGTGCTAATTGATCGATCAGGCAAAAGTTGTACCTAAAGGTATTCTTTCTACATGGGAAATGCAGCTGAGCAACCAGTCTGAATGGTTCGGTCACCGTCTGAGGCCGGCCTATTTGGTTTTCTTTCACCTGGGATTCCCTATGCTTCCTTCTTTCCTTCTGAGAAAACGGCTGTTGTCTTTCCACAGGAGGGGAACAAGGACAACAGCCATTTTCTCAGAAGGAAAGAAGGAAGCATAGGGAATCCCAGGTGAAAGAAAACCAAATAGGCTGGTCTCAGACGGTGACCGAACCATTCAAACTGGTTACTCAGCTGCATTTCCCATGTAGAAAGAACACCTTTAGGTACACCTTTTGCCTGATCAGTCAATTAGCACACAAGGCATGGGATGCTCATACCCACATGCCAGAATGAGCATCACCCAGGTCACTGTGCCATCTCACGTGGCCCCTCAGCCACCATAGCATTGGGTGGTTTTTCGCTTGGGCGGTATGGGGAAAACGCCATCACATACCCACAATCACTTGTGGGGCATTTTTTCCCCATACCGCCCAAGCAAAAAACCACCCAATGCTATGGTGCTGAAGGAACTGTGGGATAGGTTCCCACAATGCGCTCCTGCAATAGCTGATATTTAGCAATTTAGTGTGGCAGCACTAACTCGAATTTATGGGGAGATGAGGATACTCAAATTCAAATTTATAAAACCACGCATTACAAAATTCTAATTTAATAAATTCAAATTTATTTCGTAGTGTAAACGTAGCCTGAGTTTCAGAAAAAATTTCCATCCAGTCCTTCAGTCCCACAATGAACTTCAGGGAGGAAGATTTCTGCTGTTTTTCAATTCCTGGTGAGTTGGGTGAAAAAATACACTTTTTTAGCATTTTAAGACATGTTCATTCACTCATATCTCCAAGATGACTTAGAGAAAACCCACACTTTGTATGTGTGTAGTTCTCACTGAAGGAAGAAAAAAGGAAATTAAAAATCAACTAACCACCAAAGGAACAGAAAAGACACTTTGAGCAGGAGCCAGCTGACCACATGCGGCTTTTGCAAATCCTAATACTGACAAGGTGTAGGAGAACTGCTCCATATTATGTAAATCAAAGTCCCATCCTACTAATTCATTCACAGACATATTCTCATTGAAGTAAATTAAAATGTGTGTGTAACCCACACTGTGTGAATTTGTTGTCCTCCCCAGATCACACAAAGATTCACAGATCTGGCAGATTGAGATAACAAGCTATTTTGAAGAGAAGCAGCTTATGAATTTAGATTCTGAAGCAGTCCTAGTTTCAATCAGGACTTCCAACGAACCTCCTCTGCTATCAGCTCTATAATGCTATGCCTCTGAATGGATTATTGGCAGCAGCACTCAATCTCTAGATCTAAAAACATGAGCTTCCTCTGTCTCTTAACTAAAAGATCTTGTTAACATGACAGAAGTAGCAGATTTCTAAACTGCAAAAGGGTACAGTCACTAGAGCCGCACTGAAAGTAACACTATATAAATCTAGATTACGCATACATGAGAGAAGCAAGAAGAATGAATTACACCTCCCAATTCCATCATTCTGTTGCTGCTAATGCCTTAAACAAACAGAATGATAGGGAAACCCAACTCCCTTTGTGTACTTCTGAAAGGGAGTGTGAAGCTTTCCAGTCTGTGGACCCTCTTTATAAAACAGAGTTCAGAATACAGTAGGGTCTCATAATTCACGAACTTAACGTTCGCGAATTCACTTATTCGCAAGCGGCCTAGCAGCTGCTTCACCCACAACCCCAGGCAGGAGCACCGGCAGCTGCCACTTCCCCCAAGGCTCCAGGCAAGAGCACTGCCAGCAGTGTGCCATATTTGCGAAATTCAACATTCACAAGGATCCTCAATACAGAACCCTCGCGAATGTTGAAACCCTACTGTAGTTTATCTATTGATTTAAGTAAACCGTAATCTGCTCCTATTTATGGCAAGTGTAATGGGAGAATTCAGCTGGCTGGTCCCTGAAACTGGTCAGCCTGGTGGTTCATTTTTATTCCACAGAGGTCAGGTTTCAGAATGTGCCTCTTTAGTGGTGTTATAAACAAGAAAGAATCCTACCAAGAAAAGACAGAGGAACATCAAATTATAGCACAAGTTTATGCACACAACCATCCAATGTTTCCTGGTTAAATGCAGTCATTTCATGGACATTTGACAACTGGTTCCTTTACATTTCTGCAGAGGTCTGAGCTTTATAAAAGTTAAGATAAGTCACCATCTGTAGGTGATAAAGCACACTCCCTTGTCAGAAGCAGCTTTTTGGGGAAAAAAAGATGCCTGGCACGATATTTATCTTTTACAGCAAGGGAGTGATTCATAAGACAATAAGCTTTATAATACTGAAGCAACCCAGGTGCTAAGTAAAAGACACCCTACTATTCAAAGAACAGCAGCATAATTCCAGGAAGTTACACTGTTTCCCAAACAAATAATCATGTGGATCTGGAAATATCTGAAATCCCTTTTTAGTATTGTTTTCTGAATATTTATACATACATACATAATATATATATATATATATATATAAGCATTAAACGATGCTCATCACCACAACATATTTCAGCCAAGGACACCTTACATGTATAGCAGATGTGAATTATAAAACAGATGGATAAAAGTGCAATAAAAAAGCCAACAAAAGACTGTTAGGTTTCTTCAAATATTTCAAAGCTACTTAACCAAAACACTGCTGAATCTCGATCATCCTTCCCTCTTTACTCATCTAAATATGGTGAAATCAATATTAACCACATTCAATACTCAAACCACTAAACAAAACAAAACACATTATCATCACACCTGTATATTTAGAGGAAATGTAATACATGTGAGTTAATGTCTTTAAAGCTATAATCTGTGTATTTTATTCATTTAATGCTGAGGATTGTTATATTTCTGTTCTACCCATTAACGTATGTGTCAGACATATAAACAGTATCTCCGCAATTAGTTAACTGAAAACCAGTTCCCCCCAAAAATAAGTTAATGAACAGCCTTATACTTTAAAATACTTTGAAAATGACATCAGTCAAAGTAGTGGATGTTGATTATTTATCTGAATTATTTTGTTCAATGTTTATTGAAAATGTATCAGTAAATACGTAAATTTGTTATCCAAAGTGACATGTTTTTGTCTATATTATATATATTTGTTATTTATTGACAGATGTTATTTTTTCCTGTTTATGGTGGTGAGCTTGGCAGAATTCCAGCAAGCCAATTAGACTGGAAGATTCAAAATGCCATTTCAGAAAATAAATATCTTCTCTTACATAGAAATAAATTGAGATAGCATTAAAAATAAATTTAGTCACTGCCCACAAGTACCTTATTCGCCGGGGAAAAAAGCATAGCTATTTTCATAATCAAGTAATTATTAAGAAGAATTATTTGTGAACTTAAAATCACCTTGGAGATTACAGATTACTTGTAAGATTGTTTGAACCATCATATTTATCTACAGGGCAAAATGCATGGTGACCACTGTCAAATTAATCATCCAGTGAAAAATCAATAAGCAAAAGGTGTTAGCACCGTTATGCTCTGTTGGACATAGTCATGTCTTTAATAACTGCCCCTTGGAGTTTATGGATCCTACATGACCTCTGTCCAAACTCAATCGACTTTGTCTCTGTAAATTCTATTAGAACCTTTCCCTGCTTCACTGCCTACAGTTGAGAACACAGAACTTGATTCGTATGTTAGTCTTATGTTTTAGTCCAGCTCAAAAAGAACCAGATTTTATTTTTCATCTTTGTGTAATTTTGCAGCCAACTGCATCCCATTGTTCTCCACACTGTGAAATGTAAGAGCAAAACACAAAAGAGCCTGATGGAATGCAGCATTTTGTTTAATTATTAACAATTCAATAAAATGGTCATAATTGATAGACTGACCAGAAATCACTACAGTGCACTCACTGTATTTATCAGACTAGCCAATAAAAGAACCAGCCATCTATAGTGAGAACCACTGATTTGGACCAACCAGGGGTACAGCCATGTGGATGCTCTGGGACCCCTTTCATCGACAGGGCAATTCCAGTTCACTGGGCTGCCCTATTTGCAGAGCTTATGGTCAGGCATTCTGCCAAGAGAGGGGCGGGCAGTCTGGCTGTTCTCTGTCGACAGAGCAGCTTGCCTTTGGCCATGTCTACATCTGTTGCCAGGGCAATCTCAACAGAACCTCTGTCAACAGATTGCATCTACGCACAACTTGCTCTGTCGACAGACAACTGCCAGACTGCACTGCCCTCTGTTGCCAGAAAGCAGAATAGCAGCTCTGCAAAGAGGCCTGCCCGGCAACCGGAAGCCCTCTCTGCCGATAGCAGTGTCAACACTGCACTTTTGTCAACGGTACTCTGCCCAGAGATTTTTATGCCTCAAATTTTTGAGGGATAATACTGTCGAGGAAAATGCAGAGTTCTGTCGAGACCATGTCAACAGAATGCTTTAAGTGTGTACATGCTCCCTGAGTTATGTCAGCAGAAGGCCCCTTCTGTTGACCAAACTCTGTAGTGTAGACCCACCCCTGATGTGTAGATGGAATCTGTAGACAGAAGTTTTGCTGAGAAAATCCCTTCCAACAGTCACTTCTGTCAACATATGCTTCTCGTTCAGACACAGCCTGTATAAGCTGATGTAACCCACAAGGTGCGCATGACCCTGATTGAGAACCACTCCCACAGACCATGTAGTTTGCCTTCCTGTATGCCCAAAGAATATTAAATTTCATCTAGTCATCCCTATGTTGAACCCAATAATTTGTATTTAACTAAAGCATAACTTTCAGAAAAGCATCCAGACTTTATTTTAAAATGTCAAGAGAAAAAGAATCCATCTTTGCACTTGATGATTTGTTATCATGGTTGATCACTCACACAGTGTTCAACATTTCTACTTTATTTCTAACTTGACCATTTTTGTCCCCATCTTCCAGCTTTCTTGTTCTGACTTTTTCTGCTAGATTCCAGAATCCTTTAGTACTTGGTATTTTATCCCAGTGAATGTATTTATGCAATAAAGTCACCTATCCATCTCTTTTTGAAAAACGAAAGAGATCAAGCTCTTTAAGTCTCTCACTCTGAGGCACAACCTGCAGCTCACCAATTATTTCTGTAATTATTTTTTCCTGATATGAGGCTAAGTGGCCTAGAGAATTGCCAAGATCCTTCTGTTCTGCCACTCTTTGGTTTTGTCCACGCAGCAAATTAGTGGAAAGCCAAAGTGTGAATCTAGAGCAGCACATCAATTTTCTACACATTAACTTACTGCATTATAGCAACAGAGGCATGGCAAAAGTCCCCAGGTGCAGCCTATAATACTGCAGGGAGCAGATTCAAAATTTGGCATACAAAACCACCTGGACCAGACCTTACTCTCTTCTGGAATCTCCCTGACATTCCAAGATGTATTAAAAACAAACAATAGCAGGTCAGAAGTTTCCTTAGTAGACGTCATTTTTTTCCTCCATAACTACAGTTTAGCTACTTCTATATTTTGATTGTCTCATGATTTTGGGGCACTTGGAGTTGGTTAACTAGAACATAAATGCCCAAAAAGGTTCAATCTTTCTGAAGTAAAAGGAGCATTTTCTGGGTTGAGTTTACATATCTCCTTCAGAAGAAATGAGAGGAAGAGGTAAGAGAGATTTCTAAAACCACCTTTTGATGTTCAACAGATTCTGGAACAAGTTTGCTTTGGTTAGAGTCCCCATAAACATTCCAAATTCTGTACTGTCCTAGGGAGATGCATTAGCCAGGTCCAGAAAGATTAATTGGCTTGTCAATGGCAGAGCTGAGAACTGAACACACATCTCCTAACAGCCAGTTCAGAAAGTCAGACTATCTTTCCATTTGTAGCCAGACAGAATCCACGCCCCCGCTCTACTCCATCTTGCCCCTCTTAGGTGCTTCAGAGCACAAAAGAGCAAAAAGAAACAGCCCAGTCTTGGAATGCCTGAGAGCACAGATGCACTAATCTCAAGCACAGTCTTTGATGCCTCAAAGCACAGATGGACTAGCTCATCATGACCCTGAACGGACCGAAACCAGACAACAAAAGACAAACGGGCTAGCAGACGACCAGGGCCTCAGGCTGCCCTTAGCTAGTACTGGTGATTGATATGCCTACACACTGTCCCAGGAGAGGAATCTCCCTCCCGTAAGAAAAGAATGTCTAAATTATCTCCACCTCTCAGGTGTGAATTAAGCCCTTGAAACTCCCTGTCAGAACTAGCGTCATGAGACGATCTAACACAATTGGCATCTTTAAAGATAAGGAAGAGTGTACGTGACCCAAGGGGTATAAAGAAGGCTCTGGCAGCCCCCTCTAATTGAGCTCCAATTACCTATACCTGCCAGTCAGAAAGATCTTTGCCTCCCAAGGTCCCAGGGGGCGCCCTCCTCATCCTACTTCTTCCCGAGGGATCAAGTGACAGATGCCGGCCAGGCCAAAGTCGGGTAACACAGTGGTGAGAATAAGACCTGCTATGTGTTTTGCTTTTGCATGCATTTAATAACAGATCTACGAATTAAAGTACTTTTGTTGTATGCTAGCTGCTTGTAACTAAAGAAGTGAAACTATACACCTTGTAACCATCAGAATTAAGCTTTTCCTTATCAATTAAATAGTAACTGTTTAAGTTTTAACCTGACTCCTCCTGTTACTGTGCAAACCGAACACAAATAAAAGAACCCAGCCAGTTTTTCAGCTGTATTAGCGTGGTCTTTGATGAGGCGTCCTGAGAAGTGAGCGCTGAGTCATGTCGCCTCCACAGGGCAGGCTCTTGGGGCACCTGTCAGCCTCCCTGGCTGCCCGCTGCGAAGGGAATTCTCTGGCCTAGCAATCAAAGACTCGGGTGAAGGAGACTCTCAGTACAACCGTTGGGGCACCCATCAGCCTCCCTGGCTGCCCGCTGCGAAGGGACTTTCGTCTTAGCAGTTAAAGACTCGGGTGGTAAAATCTTGGGGCATCTTTCAGCCACCCCTGGCTGCCCACTGCAAAGGGGCTGTCTGTCCTAGCAGTTAAAGACTCAGATGAAATAAGGGCACGCGTGGTACCTCACCCCCAGCCATCGGCTAACACCATTCCGTCACCAAGATCTAAGAGGAAAGTCAAAACAGATTCACTGACCCAAATTTGACTCAAAATCGTATTAATTAAGATCTTGTGCTAAGTACGGAGAAGCTATGGACTACCCAGTAAAGCTCTCTTGCAAAGGTCAGATTAAGAGAAGTAGAAAATGAATAAAACACAAATGCATTGTAGATTGAAGCACTGTGCCACGGCTAAAACCTCCCTAGCAATCTTCTTGCCTGAGACAGAAAACCAATGAGAATCTGAAACCACCATAAATACAAAGCAGCCCATTAAAAGTAAACACTGGAATCTGGGCAGACAGAAAAACCTAGCAAATGCAATGAAGGCTGGAGTAAATTTTATCCATTAAGCAGAAGCAGGACTGGACCTTTACAAAGCTTTTTGAAAGGAAATGAAAAAAGTCCAAATTACTATTGTGTGATTAATGTTAAAGGGGACTGTCAAGGTTCAGAAGCTGGAATTCTGACCTTCTCTCTCTTTAAACAAATTCTAAATAACTCCCTAAAAAATAAAATAAAAAAATCTCTCTGAAAACAGAGCTTAAACAGGTCTTCAAATCTTATGGTCTGATTTCAGACATGCTGAGCACCCATAGCTTTCAGGGATTTCATGTATACAGGGGACTTCAACCAAAATAAAGCCTTTAATCATTTGGGGATAGCAAGCCAAACAAAACCTACCAGGACTATTTCTGTACTTGTGTATGAATGATGCAAGCGTACCTCTATCCATTCTTCCTCACAGTCCACTTTTCCTGCTAACTCTCCATTCCAGTAAAGTCGTGTTTCTATTACCTTAAATGTATGATCCTAATACATTAACTAAAAAGGTATATGTTCCAAATAAAAGCCATTACAGAAAATTGCAATGCCAATTTTAAAAATATTATTTTACCCTAAATAAAATTGTGTGTTGAGAGTTTAAGTGGTACTGAAAGCATTATTCTGGCCACATCACAAGCTGAGGAGGAAGAATGAATTCCACTCCATCCATGGTCCTCCAACTGACTTAGAGCCCTACAGACTGTAGCATTAGGCCCTAAAAACAGATCACTTTATATCTGGACAACTCCATCTTGCGTTACATATGTGCCTGTTTTTTAAAACAACAATACACTTGACACTGACTGACTCAAGCATCTGATGAAGTGGGTCTTTGCCCACGAAAGCTTATGCTCGAAAATATCTATTAAGTCTATACGGTGCCACAAGACTTCTTGCTGTTCACTGAGCAACTGTACCACAGAGGTAGTCGTGTTAGTCTGTATCTTTGAGAACAAAAGAAGTCCTGTGGCACCGTATAGACTAACAGATACTTTGGAGCATAAGCTTTCGTGGGCAAAGACCTGCTTCATCAGATGCATGAGCATTTGTAGTTAGCTTTACATTAAGGTACATTTTTAGATTTCTAGAATACTAGAACTGGCTTCCAACAGAAGAATACACTCCCCTTGAACTTCCAAATTTCAAACTGCCCCTAGAAAAAGATCAGACTTCTGAATTTTATTTACAAAATGCATTTTACCAAGTCTCATGGCGGATGTAGAATATTGAATAAAAATGTATACTTGATTATTTTAACCAAAAAAAAAAAGCAGAAGACATTCACTAAAAATAGTGAAGACCCAAGACCAAAAGGATGTGACAGAAACAAAGCTACTCAAGTATTATGCTTGTTATATAACTTGGTAAAGGATTCAAAAATAATCCTGAATATCTATCAACCCTGAAATTAGATCCATTTATTTTGAACATCTCATACAATGGTAGCAGTAGTTAGGGATGCCCAATGAAGAGGCAATTATAATTTCTAATGTATAATCATTCATTTTAAATACTCCAAAGAGTGATTACATGTTTAACTCTGATTATTTTAAAATGGTGCTTTAATGAAAGAATTTTAGATAGTTATCTCACACTGATTAGAAAGTTAATCATTCTGTTTGTTCTGTTGAAAAGAGTTTGTTTTATTTAAGGAAATTAAAATGGATATTGGATACTACTGAATTTATTACCCAGGAAATTACTGGGCTTTTCAAAACCTGAAATATGTGATCTGTGAAATTTTCTTCTTAATGAATTCTAAAAATGTACACTTGAAAGAAAAATTTAAATTGTGGCGATAGCTGAATTTTCATTAGCAACTATAGAAAAAACAGTCCTGAATATGAGAAAAATAGCTTTTTAAATGAAGAGTTGCATTTTAAATGACAGCTCCAAGATAAATCAAATCAAACCAGGGATAGCAAAACTCAGAATTTTCTCTTGCAAGTCACAAACTCTGCTCAGAAAACAAGCATGCTTAAGGGAATTCAGATAATCACCAGACATCATTAATTCATGGAGTCGCTGCAAGTTCTCAACCCACCATGACTGGCAAAGCAGACAGACACAGACACTGTTTTTTAACGTCTATCCATGAGCAGAAGCAGCATTTTCACTTCTTCAGTAGTAATGCAAAACCACTCAGATTGCATATTTCAGCCAAGATCATGCATCTGGTAGCAAATGCCAGCAAAAATTTCAAATCAGCTCCAGCTTTAAATTCAGACCATCTTTCCAATTCTTTTGCTATTCTAGTTCTATGTGAGTTTTGCAATGAGTAATTAATTTTAATGTACTATCAAATGTCATACATCTTACCATGACCAGCAGTGCTGTTACCTCTGCTATTCCATCAATGTTTCTAAACCACTTCAAGATCCTACCTCTTACATTTCCCCAAACCAACTCAATCAAACCTTCTCTCAGCATTCCAATGTATGCTACCCTGATATTTAATCAGCACTCCCACACCTAATCCTTTTCTCTCCCACCTGTGCCCTATGAGCCTCTCACAGCACCCCTTGGTCACTTCAGCTTTGTCTACACTTCTAAAAATGAAGCACAGCTGTGGCAGTGCTTTAAAAGGGAAAGTGTGGCCACAGCAGAAGTGCTGGGAAAGAGCTCTCCTAATGTCCTATGTAAACGAATTCCATGAGGGGAGTAGCTAAGTGTGTTGTAGCTTGCTGTGCTTGTGTGGTGGGGGAGGGGATTTCACACAGGAGCCAGAAAGCTGCAGCACAGTAAAGCATCAGTGTAGGTTTAACCTTCACTGCTTTCCAAGTTCTACACATGCCTCTCTTTTATTCCCACCTGTTACTCTTTGCTCTCAGCTCCCCACGACTTTGCTCTCACAGGAAGTTTTGCATAGTCTGTGTACCATGAAGGTGTCAATACAAATTTTAATAACCGAAACAATTACTGCACACACTCAGTAGCAAACTTCTACTGTAACTACAGGAAACCCTCAAGTTACACAGGAGTTGCATTCCTGCAATCCCCACATAACTCAAATTTTTGCACAAGCCAGGGGAAAGACGAGAACCAGGCTGCTGCCTGGTTCCTGGCTCCCCTGGGCTTGCAGGAGCCAGGAAACTGACCAGCTCTGGTGGGCTGGTCAGTTTCCCAGCTCCCGGAGTAATAGGGAGCTGGGAACCAGTGAGTAGCCTGGTTCCCACCTCCCCGCTGCTTGCAGGACCCAGGAAACTAACCAGCACATGGCTGGTCAGTTTCCCAGCTCTGCAAGGGGAGGGGAGCCAGAAGACAGGCTGCTGCCTGGTTCCCAGCTTCCTGCCACTTGGGGGCCCAGAGCTTTGCCGGGCTTTATGAATAGGAAACAAAGGAACTGTCACAGTGCATCAGACCCGGGGTCAGTCGAGTCCAGATTCCTACTTCCCACAGTGGTCAGCACCAAATACTTTGGAGGATGATGCAAGAATACCATGGAACAACATAGATGTCCTCCCCTAGCTTCTGTAAATTAGAGACTGTTTTAAATCCAGGAGTGTCATATTTTATGTCCCTTCCAAAGCTTTTTGCTTGCTAAGTTTCAGCTATATCAAAAGGATGAGATGGGGGAGCAGCTCTCTTCCACCTGCCAGATGGGCCGGTTCCATGTGGCTGATCAAAGCAAGCAGTGAAGTTTGGGATCTGTAACTGACCTGGACTGTAAAACATTCTGCTAAAAGAGCAATATACTGACCAATAGCGATTGGACTTTGGATTAAAACCTTATCATTTAATATTAGTGACCCAGCCCATCATATTTTATTTTTAAAGGGAGATTACTAAGAAGATTTATCTGAATTCCTCTGATTTTGTGAATCCCAAATCAATCTAGGTCTGAATATAGCACTAAAATTGTTTTAGTAACAGGTTGAGACCCTCCTGCTACCTGTTGGCAAAGATCAGGTATCCAGGCTTGAGCTATCTCTAGTTCTTGATACTATGACCATACGGTGATACTGACCTACCTGCAAGATCTGATAACAGAAAGTCATGGGTAAGAAAAGAAAAATGTCAAGAGTCAGTGCAATCAGCTATGACCGTATCCTCAGCATGTTAGGAATAAGCTATTATCATCTGCCATAGGAATGAAAACCAGAGCTTAGAAACCCACACTTAACTATCCCTGTGATCTTTTCAGAGGACTGTTATGAGCCACACAGGATCGCTTTTTGTTCCTCTTCCAGTTAAGGAGCCTGTGAGTTTGGCAGGGGAGATAAATTGTTTAAAGTTACAGTATCACCAGCCTACTGATGAAATGCTGCTTCATATTATTTTATCAGACCAGTTCTATGGAGTTTCTTTCCTTTTCTAGCACCTGCTAAGTCAGGAACCTGGATCAGAACACACTTGATGATCTTTAGCCCATAACAGGGAAGTGATGCTTGTCGAAGAGTTATCAGCAAAGTAAGCAGCTCATTATAGTCATCTCATTCTTCCCTACCTCTGTTTTAGACTACTGTGATACTTTTGTGTATATTACTCTTTGAAGTCAGCTGGAAGTTTCAGCTACTGAAGAATACATCAGTTTGATCACTTAGCAGACCACGTCAGTGTGGACACCTGCATTTCACGCACTACACTGGTTCCCCACACACTTCTGGATGCAATTTCACATTAGTGGAAACTCACTGCAGTGAGCAGAACAGATGCAATGTGTTCATGCTGCTCCACTGAGAAGACCACCAAAATCAGTCTCTCTCTCACTCTCTTAACAATGAACCATGATAGATCATGCAAGTAATAATGCATACCACAACTTCCTGTAGTAGGAGTGGGGTCTGTGTTACAGCAGCAGCTCTGGGAGCTACTCTGATTTACTCAGCCAGAATTCAACCTGGTGCTCCCCAGCACATGGCAGTGGGAACTTTGATAGCTTCAAAAGGGAAAAGTGTGAGCTTCTCACTAAAACCAATCAGATGTGTTGGCTAGTGGAGAAAGAAAAGGACACAAATCCCTCCTTCCCCATTTATAGGGCACAAGTGGACATTGACACTAGTCTCACATAGTGCCTTAGCTGCACCATCCTCTGAGCAAGGAGAGGCAGATAAATGTTTTTTAAGCTCTTGTAATGGGCAGGGAATCCACACTGGAGAATTAAGGGTGCAGGAACAACTGCACACAGGAAGCCTTGCTGGGCATGCTGCTATTGGAGGAGGGATTTAAAAGGAACCCTCTCTGATCCCTCTCTCACATCTGCCCCTTGCTGTGCAGAAGAGAGGCCAACCAGTGCTCACCATTGCAGAAGAACTGTGCCAGAGACCTTTACTGCATGGAGCCAGAGTTCCCTACTCTGCTAAGAACTGTAGAACAGACTGCCAGGGACAACAGCCAGGCATAGATTCATAAAAATCAAGAACTGGAAGGGAGCTCAAAAAGTCATCAAGTCCTGTCCCCTATCCTCATGACAGAACCAAGTACCATCTATATCATCCCTGTTAGATATTTATCCAACTGGTTCTTAAATATCTCCATTGATGGAGATTCTACAACCATTCTAAGCAATTTAGCGATGTATGAGGTGTCCAGGGAGGGGTAGCACCTCTAGTGTGGGGACTTGTCATGTCTCTTCAGGGACAGTTCATGCACCTTTGGTCCCCACCTGGCACCCAGCTCTCTCCTGTGGCTCCAAGAAGCTGTAGCGTGCAGCAGCCACACCATGATAAACCACTTCCACAGGCAGGCTAAACCAGGTGAGGGTAGCCGGCAGGTCTGAAACCTGTGGTGAGAGAGGGGATTGCCTATCCCAGCATGCAAAGTCAGTCCCTGCAGACTGGGTGGATGTGATCAACAGCAAGATCCAACGACCAGGAAGGTGGTTCTGCAATGCTCTGTGGAGAGTGAAGGGCATGACAAGGCACCAGAGACAGCCTGGCCATCCACTTTAGCCTAGGAAGTCCCAGCCATGACAATTTTTCGTACCACTGGAACCAGGCTTCTGAGGTCGAGAGAGTGGAACTGCCCCTGTGCAACAGCTTTTCCACTTTAAACATTCTCCTGCACAGGTTCTTTGCACATTCTCATCACTTCTACCTACCTCAAAGTCCTGCGGCAATGGCGGAGGGGTGAAGCGACAGGTGAAGGTGACCACTGGGAGTCATAGCTCCAAACCTGCATGCAGGCAGCCTGTGGACTTTGGTCGCTCGACTCTGACCCTGGGACAAAAGAGGAGTTTGGCAGCATCCCAGGCGACTGAGCAGGCTTTTTTAGGAACAGCACTGCTCACCCTCAAAATGAGGGAGGAGACTAGAAAACGTGTCCCAAAAATTGCTTGTCCCAACCAAATGTCCGCAGCTGGCAGTTTTACCTTCACAGCAGTTGAAAAACAGTGAAAAGAAAGATAATATTTGCAGCATGGAACATCCGCACCCTCTTGGACAGGGAGAATGCTATGAGGCCTGAGAGCAGAACGGCCCTCATAGCAAGAGAGCTG
The DNA here is from genome assembly GCF_033958435.1 of Carettochelys insculpta. Classification (NCBI taxonomy): domain Eukaryota; kingdom Metazoa; phylum Chordata; order Testudines; family Carettochelyidae; genus Carettochelys; species Carettochelys insculpta. Next base: position 65,880,222 of record NC_134139.1, on the reverse strand, counting down.
GCACATTATAACATTGACATAGCTGCCCTGAGCAAGACCAGACTGGCAGAGGATGGATCCATCCTCGAACAAAAAGGAGGTAACACCTTCTTCTGGAAAGGCAGGACAGAAAATGCAGACAGAATCCACCAAGTGGGACTTGCCATCAAGACATCACTTTTGCACCAGCTTCCTGACCTACCAACTTGCATCAGTGAGAGTCTGATTAAGCTCCGCTTCCCCCTCAACACCTCTCACCACGTTACAGTCATCAGCGCTTACACCCCCACACTGACACTGACTAGCAGCGACGAAGCAAAAGAAAGTTTCTATGAGGACCTTGACCATCTTGTGAAAGCAACTCCTCCTAGTGACAAGCTTCTCCTATTGGGTGACTTCAACACCAGGGTGGGCAAGGACTGTAGGACCTGGAAAGGAGTGCTGGGGCATCATGGTGTTGGTAACATGAATGCCAATGGCTGTCTTCTGCTGAGCTTGTGCACAGAAAATTACCTGATGATTACCAACACTCTCTTCAGGCAAGCCGATAAATACAAGACCACATGGATGCACCCGAGATCAAAACAGTGGCACTTGATTGACTATGTCATCAATCGCAGGCGGGACATTTGAGATGTTAAGATCACCAGGGCCATGCGGGGAGCTAAGTGGTGGTCTGATCACAGACTCGTCAGATCAGTCCTTATGCTACACATCACACCACTGCACCGCAAGAAGCTCAAGGTTGTCACACCCTTCAACATCAGGAAGCTGCAACATACTGGTCATTGTGTGAAATTTGCAGCCTGCCATGACGAAGTGCTGACGTCCCATGGACCTCTTACTGGAGACCCAACACAAAAGTGGGACCAGTTCAAAACCCTGGTGACAGAGTCAGTCAAGTCAACACTAGGACTGAAAGAGAGAGTTCACCAAGACTGGTTTGATGAAAATGACGAAGCCATCATGAAGATCTTAGAAGAAAAACAGAACACATTTCTGCTACAGCAAAACGATCAGTCCTCAATCTCCAAATGTGATCATTTCAGACACCTTCAGAGCCAGGTGCAAACAGCACTTTGCAAAATGCAAGATGAGTGGTGGGAGAGTAAAGCTGATTAAGTCCAATACTATGCTGACACCAAGAACTCCAAGATGTTCTTCAGTGCTATCAAAGCTATATATATGGACCTTCAAAGCCAAGTACTACACCTCTCCTGTCTACAGATGGGATGACCCTTCTGAGGGAGAAGAACAGCATCAACAATAGGTGGAGAGAGCACTTCAGCAACCTTCTCAACAGACCCTCCACTGTCGACCCTGTGGCCCTAGACCAGATCTTTCAGAAACCCACAATAGACAGTCTTGACCTGCCCCCTACAAAAAGGCAATCCAGACCAGATCTGGCAAAGCCCCTGGGATGGACGGTATCCCTGCTGAAATTTTCAAAGTGGCAGGACCAGTGTCACTTGAAGCCTCTCACAACATCTTGGTCAGAATCTGGGAAGAAGAAGACATGCCCAAAGACTTTAGGGATGCCACAATCATCTCGCTCTTCAAGAACAAGAGCAACAAAGCTGACTGTGGAAATTACCAGGGAATCTCCCTTCTCTGTACTTCTGAAAAGATCTTGGCTCGAGTCATCCTCAACCACCTGATCACCAGCATCTCAGAAGAGAACCTACCAGAGGCACAGTGTGGTTTTCGCCCAGGCTGCAGCACCATTGACATGATCTTTGCTGTTCATCAGGTCCAGGAAAGGTGCACAGAGCAGAACTTGGATCTGTACACCGTCTTTATAGACCTGACTAAGGTGTTTGACACAGTCAGGGAAGCCCTGTGGATTATCCTGTCAAAACGTGGCTGCCTGAGAAGATTCGTTAACCTCATGTGCCTGTTCCACGATGACATGACTGGCTTTGTTCTTTTAAATGGCAAGTCCTCAGATCCATTTGAGATATCCAGTGGTGTGAAGCAAGCGTGCGCGCTGGCCCCAGTGTTATTCAACCTCTTTTTCACGTGCATCCTCAGTCACGCACTTAGGGACCTGGACCATGGAGTCTACATAAAATACAGACTTGATGGGTCACTTTTCGGACCTTTGTCGTCCGAATGCTAAAACCAAGACACTTGAGAAGCTCATTCTTAAAGCCCTTTTTCCTGACAACTGTGCACTTATGGCACACAAGGAATGTGATCTCCAGCTCATCGTCAACAAGTTTGCTGATGCCACTCGCCTCTTTGGTTCGACCACCAGCCCAAGAAAGACGGAGGTACTGTTTCAACCTGCTCCAGGATCTGCTGCTCTCCCAGCTTCAATCTTTATTGAAGGAACAGAGTTAAAAACCAGTAGAGGAGTTCAAGTACCTTGGCAGTGTGATAGCCAATGATGGCTCCCTTGACAAAGAAATCAATGTCAGAATCTGCCAGACCAGCCGGGCACTAGGACGTCTGAAAGCGCAAGTGCTGAATCAGCACAATATCCAACAGTCCACTAAACTGAAAGTGTACAGGGCTGTAGTCCTGACCAGTCTCCTGTATGGCTGTAAAACCTGGACCTTGCACAGAAAACACATGAAACTGCTGGAGCGCTTCCACACATGCAGCCTGAGGTCAATACTGCACATTCGATGGCAGGACAGTTACGAACCTGGAAGTCCTGGCCAGAGCAGGAACCACAAGCATCAAAGCCATGATTCTGAAAGCCCAGCTTCTCTGGAGAGGGCACGTCATACGAATGGAGGAGTCAAGAATCCTGAAGCAACTCCTCTACGGTGAACTCTCTCAGGGCAAAAGGAATCAAAGTAGGCCTCACAAGAGGTATAAAGACTGCAAAAAGGCCAACATTGCTCATGCTGGTTTAAAATCACATCAGCTAGAGGAGCATGCAAAAGACCAAACAGGCTGGTGCGCTCTCGTACAACACGCATATGACAACTTTGAAGAGCAGTGATGCATACGCCTCATTGATGCTTGTAAGAGGAAGAAAGCAACAGCAGCAGCTGCATGAACAGAGCCAGAACAATTCCCTTGCCCCCACTGTGAACGCCCATGCCGTTCAAAAGTTGGACTCTTCAGCCACATGTGAGTCCACACCCGATGAGCCTATGCAGGCTCAAGACGTCATCGTCGGACATGACAGACTATACGATTATGAGACCAGTAATTAACCACACTGATGGTTACGAAATTTTTCCTAATGTCCAATCTAAATCTTCCTTGCTGCAATTTAAGCCCTTTGCCACTTCTCCAATTTTCAGAGGGTAAAGAGAATAATTTTTTCTCCCTGTTCCTTGTAACACCTTTTTAGGTACTTGAAAGCCGCTATCTTATCCCTCTCAGTTTTCTCTTTTCTAAACTAAACAAACCCAATTCTTTCAGACTTCCCTCAGAGCTCACGTTCTCTGGACCTGTAATCATTCTTGTTGATCTTCTCTGGACCTTCTCCAATTTCTCCACATTATTCCTAAAACATGAGGCCCAGAGCTGGACACAGTACTTCAGCTGAGGCCTAATCACTGCAGATTAGAGCAGAATGACTTCTTGCATCTTGCTCACAACATTCCTGTTAATGCATCCCAGAATTTTTTTTTTTTTTGGCGCAAGAGTGTCACACTGTTGATTCATACTCAGCTTGTGGTCCACTATGACTCCACGATTCCTTTCTGCAGTACTCCTTCCCAGGGAATCTCCTTTCCACTATGTATGAAATAGATTGTTCCTTCCTAAGAAGAGCACTTTGCATTTGTCCTAAATAAACTTCATCCTATTTTCCTCAGACCTTCTTCTCCAGTTTGCCCAGATGTTTTTGAATTCTGACCCTAGCCTCCAAAGCACTTAAAACCACTCCCAACGTGGTATCATCTACAGACTTGATAAATGTACTCTCTTGCCCCGAAACTGGCCCCTGAGGAACCCCAGCATGGCTGAGAACCATTAATAACTATTCTCTGTGAATGATTATGCAACCAGTTACACACCCACCTGGTGTGCAGCATTTCCCCAGTTTACTGATAAGGAGCTAATGTGACACTGTATTAAATGCTTTACTAAAGTCCAAGTATACCACATATACCACTTCCCCTTTATCCACAATGCTTGTTATCCTATCAAAAAAGCTATTATATTGGTTTGACATGACTTGTTCCTGACAAACCCATGCTGATCATTACCTATCACCATATTATCTTTCAGATATTCTTCTAAGATGGATTCTTTAATTACGTGGTCCATCATCTTTCTTGGCACTAAAGTTAATCTGACTAGTTTGTAATTTCCTGGGTTGTCCTTGTTTCTCTTATTATGGATGGGGACTATATTTGCCCTTTTCCAGTCTTCTGGAATCTATCCCCACTTCCATGTATTTTCAAAGATCATGGCTAGTGGCTTGGATACATCCTCTACCAGCTCCTTGAGTATTCTAGGATGCATTTCATCAGGCCCTGGTGACTCTGAAGACATCTAATGTTACTAAGTAATTTTTAACTTGTTCTTTTCCTATTTTCTTTCCTTGATCTACTCCCTTTCCACCAGTATTTGCTATGTTTGGCATCCAGTCTCCATCAACCTTCTTGGTGAAAACTGAAACAAAGAAATCATTAAGTACCTCTGCCATTTCTAAATTTTCCGTTATTGTTTCTCCCTCTTCAGTGAGCACCAGGCCTACGCTGTCCTTGGTCTTCCTCTTGCTTCTCTTATACTTGTAGAATGTTTTCTTGTTTCCCCTTAAGTCTCAAGCTAGACTGAGCTCATTTTGTGATTCTGCCTTTCTAATTTTGCCCCTACATTCCTGTGTTATTTGCTTATAGTGCTCCTTTGTACTTTGAACTAGTTTCCATTTTTTATACAATTTCTTTTTGTATTTATTAGGTCATTCAAGATCTCCTGGTTAAACCAAGCTGGTCTTTTGGTCTTCCAATCCTTTATATGAAGAGGAATGGTTTGCTTTTGGACCCTGAGTAATGTTTCTTTGAAAAGCTGCCAATTGTCTTCAACTGTTTGTCCTCATAGTTTTGCTTTCCATGGTACCTTACCTACCAGCTCTCTGAATTTACTCAAGTCTTCCCTCCTGAAGTTCAGTGTCTTTATTTTGGTGGTGTTTTCCTGTGTCCTGGGGAGGGGATGGGTGAGCAATAAAAAGAAACCCTAGGATCAGAGCTAGCCAGGTTGCAGACAGCAGACTCCTACTTTACAATGCTCAAGAGGGCCCCTGGGTTGATATCCAGTGGAGTGGGAGAGACCAGATTCTCCTACAGTTGCTGTTGCAGACCAACAGGTCTGCCCCATCATAACCATCTCCACTAGCCTCCCTTCATCTATCCACATTAGTTCACCTAAAAATCATACAGATATTTTACAAACATGGGGTTGACTCTCAACACACTCAGTACCCAAAACCGTATTTGCATTATTACACCCCATAATCAACCATATTTCTGCACAGCCACAACAAAACACTACCATCTGCTGAAAATGCTCTCCCTTTTTATAATCCACAAGAAAATAAATATGAACCAAACTTATTCGTTTCTTTTTTGGCATAATGATTACAAAATATGTAATGATCAGATGCCCTCTTATTTCAGTAGGCAAAAGAGTCTGATGGAAAATAATACTAGAGGGTTAAAGACAGTCTTGATGTCCAAAATTAAAATAAAATTTAAAAAATCCTGTCATTTTTTTATAGAAGAATAGTGATTTTTTCCATCTGGTATGCAAAAATGGATGTGAACATCAACCATGAAGAACAAGAAAAAAGATTTTAACTGGAAATGACAGCAAACTGACTTTGGCAGAAGTTGAGAGGATTCTTCTATAACAAGTTCAACTCCCTGAAAGTACATACACATACAAAAGATATCTGTCAACACACAGAAAAAACAGCTGGCAAAGTCCTTTTTATTAAATAAATCTTTCTTCCTGCAAATGTATGTCACATGATCAGATTTCTGTTATAGCATAGTATGTGCGCTTTAAATTAATTCTGAAGCAGCAGAACCATTTCACAAACCATTCTGTGATCTCACAAACAAGTGATCAGATCCAGATGTATGATGTAAAAGGTATTCAGTTATTCACAGAAACTTTAATGATACACATATAAGGTTGTGCAGACCCTCCTAAAATATAATGAAGAGGACAAAATAATTATGATACTTCCTGATATTTGGGGTTTGGTTTTGCTTTTTTATAATCCACCATAGCTACAGTTTACATGTCACAGGCACATTTGTTTTAGCACAAAATTACGTATTATGTACTTAAAAGTATATTTTTGACATTTCATAAAAAGATCTGTCTACTTCCAGACAGTCTGCGCGGCCTCAGATTAGCACACACACAATTTATGGGGCCCCCTCCCAGAACATGACTCTCTCTCTGCGTTTCCTTCTCTTCATTGCTATTTGGTTCCTCGTGTGAAATCTCTCCTCTGACAGGCAGGGCACTAACCAAAGCTTCAAATGCCAGCAGACAGGCCAAACAAAGAAACATTATCATTTCAATGTTCCTACAGGGTTTCAGGATATAGTAAGTTTCTATGTGTCTAGGACTTTCAACACTTCCAGTCACAGTCATTTCACAATCTAGGTACGGAAATTAAAAGAAACCATCACCACCCCCTTAACACAGGTATACTGCACAGCTAATCTTCCAGGCTAATAAGCAAAATAATTTAGCTGGAAAATGCAATTTAAAAACACCTTCACCTTTCAGTATTAATTATGTTTCCAGTTCCACCAGACAGATTGCAAAGACTGCCAGAATATCTGCCTTTGGTTAGAACATGAAGATTAGATCCAGTGACTGTATGGCTGCATGCGACCAGAAATAGTTCATGTGACACCCTCAGTCTGCCTCTTTGTCAACTTCCTTTTTGCATGTTTCTGGGATTCTTCTTGATTTGTGTTGCACTGGGCAGCTGATGGAGACTAGCTGAGCTACCACAGGGCTGGAGGTAGCTTTAACTGAGGTCTCAACGGTGCAGAAAGCATGTGCTGTGTTGTCTGAAATCAGATAATCCAAGTTACTGGTTTTGTTGGTGATTGATTTTACAGTCATCAGCATGGGCTTGAAGCAGCAGTCATCTCTAGCCCTGAAGGCTGATGTTCTGGGAGGGTGCCGTCAAGGAACTGGGTTCAAATACCTTGGTTTAGCACTATTTCTGTGATGTTGATGAGTTCCAATGAACTGTAAGATTTAGTTAAGGACAAAATGTATTTGGAAAGCTGGAAAGGACTCCGACTTCCTTGTCTGACACGGCTGTGTTGGCCTTTCATCCATGGAATTTGCACTGGGCCCTTATGAGGGTAAAGTGATCATAAATACATACTAGAGAGCTAGATGGGCACTTGTTTGGTGGTGCGCTTAGTCAACTAGGATGATGAAGGGATGATAGCAGGATGGTTTGATTGTTTTCTAGTGGTTGCTTTCAGTTACCAGGGCGTTGCTCTCTGGTGAGATCATGGAGCACTGTGAAGAAGTTGACAGTGTGAGCAGATGCACTTTGCGCCATGACTAGCTTCTGGATGGTCCCAATGTGTAGCCAAATGTATTACAATGACCTAATCTTGATGGCACAAATCTGAAGCTAAGCCCAAGCAAACAAGAAAAGAACTGCACACCCTTGTCACTGGTGGGGGTAGGGAATGATTCAACCTCTACCATTTCTTCTGGTTGATTCCCCTCACCTTTGTCCAGACTAAGACTTAACCAGCTAACGTTCATGTAAGCATAAATCTCAGCCAGATTCTAACCAAGCCAAATCAGCTTCTCCAGCTAACATAAGAAGAGACAGATGTTTCAGCATATGCAAACCAACACAACCCACATCTCATCACTAACCATGTGATGAGGTCTTTACTACACACTAGCCTGAAAAGGGTTGTGGCCCAGGAAGGGTTACATAACCCTATACGTCATACCTGAGGGAGATTTAGGCTTTCAGTATGTCTGTCTATACAGCAATTATATCTCCATAGCTGCACAGCGGCTTGGGCTATAGGGCTGTGTCACTGCACTCTAGGCTTCCAAGTCCAGGTTCTAGGACCATGCAAGATGAGAGGATCCCAGACCTTAGGCTCCAGTCCAGACTCAGAAGTCTACATTTCAGTGTCACAGAAAGTGAGGGCAGAGTGGAAGCCTGCAGCCACACCCTGGGATGTGACCACGAAGGGAGGAAAGCCAGGACAAGAGAAGAAGACCTGGAAGGTTGGTCCTAAAGTGCCTGAGCTGGAACCTAAGGTAGTGGACAGGCTGAGGTTTCCCTGCTGGCCACTGGAAAAGTGGCACAGTATGGGCAGAAAAATGGAAGTGTGTCCAAGACGGATTACCCAAGGAAAACGTGTTTCCCACAGAAGGGAAAAACTACATAGGGATCTGGCTGGAGGGCCAAGTCATAAAAAGGAAGCACCCTGAGGGATGAAGAGGAAGCATTGCAATTCCCAGAACAGGAGAAGGTTCAGGCACAAGTCAGAGACAGAAACGGGTGTCTGGGTCCAGCTATTCCCCAAATACAGTCACAAAGAGATGCCCAGGAGTGCATAAAGAACCCTGTGACAAATCCTCCCAACTCTCAGATCTAGATAAAGTTACTACATCAAGACAGACTCATCACAAGAGAGAGAAGCTGTCAACCAATACTGTGCTGTGGGATTTCCCAAAATGAAGAATGCTCAAATGCAACTTCCTGCTAGGAACCTCCACACTACCGAAACCTTAGATTCAACCATAACAAAGGACGGCAATGGCTCTAAAAGAAAGAGTCAGCTCCAGATACCTCCACTACTGCTACAGACCACTATCTTCTCAATTAAATTCCCCAAAAATATGAGTAATATAGATCAGAAGCTGACAAGATTTCAACATCCACAGATATTTTATTGAGCAGACTGCCTTAAGCTAGTGACTTCCTTAAAACTGACAGGGATTCTGCCTTCTCAAAGGCAGGTGTCAGTTTCCTCCAACATTGTATCTAGTGTTTCCCCATTTATTTGCAGAGATCAGGGAGGACTTGGTATCAAGTTGAAGTCTGTAGCCTTATGCTCTCTTAATACTCCAGAACTTCAGGGATCAAGACCAACCAAAATTCAAGACAATTCAAGCTATCTAGATTCAAACAATTTTATCCACAAGTGGCATAAAAAATTCCTCACATTGAGAAGTTTCTGTAGTTGTTGACTATCAGCAGTTTTCCATGACACCCTTCAGACCTCACCACATGTGCAATGACATTGACCAAAGGAGTCTCTAGAAAGTGATGCAAATCACACATCTCTACAGAAGCTAAGCACCTTCTTCCAGCCACATGCTCAAGACCAGATTCATATCTCAGAATCATGCCCTCAGACTTCTGCTGACTGCCAAAGTGAAAGACTGAATGCAAGACCTGAATCAGAGTGGTTGGGAACGTGCAGAAACAATGACAGAGCCATGTGTCTGGAATGCAAGGATTTATCATCATCTGAACTAGCATATTGTTTGTAATAGTATTTTAATGTCAGACCAAATACTGTGTTTTTTTTAAATATTCTATTCATTCCTGATGCTTCTTATGACCAAAATGTGAAATGTGACTGGCAGAAATTCACCAAAAGTCTTTGTAAGTATGAAAGCCTAAGTCAGATATGAAAGACTGTCAGAAAGCTGCACATGAATCAATATTCAGTACACTAAGGGTGTGTCTACACTAGGAACTAACTACGAAGTAGCCAGCAGAGAGTCTATACACGTTAACTTCAAAGTTCCTACTCCATTCCCAGGAATGAAGTAGTGCCCTACTTCAAAGTTTAACTTCAAAGCAGTGTGTGTGCGTGTGTGTAGATGTTCAACTTCGAAGTCTGTTACTTCAAAGTTGCTTACTTCAAAGTAAGCAACTTCAAAGTTATTTTTGTAGTGTAGACACAGCCTAAGGGTGTGTCTACAATAGGAACTAACTTTGAAATTAACTTTGAAGTTAGGCACTACTTCGAAGTAGCCTGCAGAGAGTCTACACACATTTTTCCCTTACTTCTAAGTTAACTTAGAGGTAGGGAGCCCAACTTCAACGTCCTTACTCCAGTAAGTAGTACCCTACTTCAAAGTTTAACTTCACAGTAGGGTAAGTGTAGACGTCTGCATCAAAATAAGCAACTCTGAAGTTATTTCTGTAGTGCAGACACAGCTTTTATGTTCAGAGGAGAGACACTGTAATGACTTACAGTACGTTTGCCTTTTTAAGCCATACCAAAAGTCTCATCAGCACCAGATGTCATCCATATGTCTGAGACACAAACATGCCACTAGAGAAGGCCACATTAAGTGAACAAAATATTCCAGACCCTCCTTGCAGTACCCTTTTATTGCAGAAACATAAATGATTTTTAAAATGCAACTCAGTTTTCTAAACATAAAAGGACAAAGTTGAAGTCAGTTCTTTTTTTAACCAAAGAAAATGGGCTAGCTTTCGCAAAAAATTGCCTAAGAACTTTGTGATGCCAGAAGAAATGCTATAGATTCATATGGTCCCTGTTTTATTGTAAACAGTGAAGCTCAACAACAGAGAAAGAGCACAGACTAAGGAAAAGGAAGGGAAAACTTGTTCAAGGAGTTAAACTTGCCATGGACAAAACAAATAGTTTTAAAGTAGCATATTCTACTTGCACTGAACACATGTAATTCACAATAATCTTAATCAGTACTTTAACACATGCTCTATATTCTCATAAGCACACATATTAGAGGGCATTATTCCACTTAAAATATGATTTAAAAAAAAGTGAACAAATGAGTTGGTGGAAACCATTTGTTTTTGAATACTTGGATTCAAATCCCGCTTGGGTCACAGATGAAATAAATAACCTCATCACACAAAGTACTGCACGTGTCCTACATGACACTGATCAAGCCCAACTCCCATTTACTTCACTGGGACTTGAAAAGAGTCAGTACCTTACCAGATCAGGCCTATATCTACTAGCCATCATCCTAGCACCAAATTAAAACACGCTTTCATGTTTTCAAACATCCAAAAATATGGCACAATTACAAATTGCAGCTCTGTTGAGGGGTAGGGGAGGTGCCAAGCAAGACGGAGCTTGCAGAGCACCAGTTGGTATTATCCTGGAAAATATTTGTGCCTTCACCGTTAATATGGGAATTCTGAGCACACTAATTTTTAGTATAGAAGCTCTCCCCCAGGCCAGAGAGAAATTAATTTCTGATTCATTTTCAGGGTTGATAGATGCTTGACGTTTTATCATTTTATATTTATTTCCTTTAAGTTATTATTTTAAATATATCCACTCAAGCAGCTGTCAAGCAGCTGTCAGGAAATAAGGTGCTGTCAAAGTCACCTTTGACACCTTGGAGTTGACCAGAGTTCAGCATAAAGCTATGTCTACACTACATGATAAGGTCCATTTTAAGGCAGTTAGCTCAATTTCACAATTCGGCACCAGGAAGCCTAGGAAATTGAAGCGGGCACATGGGCCCATTTCTTTATGATCAGTGCGGTGATTGCATCTAGCCAGGAAAAAATAGCCCCATCATGTAGTGGTGGCTTCTTCCCCGCACAGGATACAGCAAAAGAAACTTCTTTCTTCTTTTCTGCAGTTCACATTTGAACAATGGCAGCCCCCACTGCACTCCCAGGCAGACTGCTGACTGCATGGTATCTCCCCCCCAACCACATCACATGTCTAGCTCCCAAGCCAATGAAAGCGCATGCCTGCTGTGCAGTGCAGACCATGCTTCCAGTAGCATGATGTCCTGGCTTGTGGGCAGTGAAGGCTCTAAAGACGGGAAAGATTTTCGGGGGCTGGCGGGCACAGGGGGTGGGGGGGAGTCTCCCACTGCAGCAAAGATTTTTGTGGGCTGGCCAGTGCCAGGGGGCGGGTGGGGAGGCCAGGGAGCCTGCATGGACTCTCATAAGCAACATGAGCTGGGGATCTTGGTCTTTGCTATGTTTTCGGCAAGGCAGCATGCACTGGGGGGCTGTCAGAAAGCTCCCAAAGGGACCATGTCAACTGGTCCCTCAGCCTGAACCCCCCACCCTATAGAGTGAACCATCCTACCAAAGCGAGCTTCAGAAAGTTGGCTCCCTTCCAAGATAGCACTTTCTGCTTTAACTGAACTGAATTGTTTCCATTATTATTTGCAGTTCAACAAGTGAATCTACACCATGTGATTTTAAATTGGATTAACAGTTCACAGCTTTCTTTCAACCAGTAACTCTCTGGAAACCAAGATGTGTTTAAATGAGGACCATTAATTTTCCTCAAACGTTTTAATAAATGACAGAAGAAGGATATTCTAGCTATAATCTGTTCCCGTAACATTTTCAGATATGTTTCATCTGCTTTTTGTAATATCTTTGATATTTCAGTTTTAAAAGCAAGAGATTTCAGTTAATTTGGCGATCTTTGTTAATGCTTTCTTTCCAATCTTTGTTTCTTTTGGCAAATTCTTTTTCAAATAGCTTCCTTAAGCCAGGTCATACCATACTGTGATTTCAAGGGGGAGAAAGAAGCTGAGGGACCAGCTGACATGGCACAGTCATCTGGGTGCTCCCTGGGCACAGAGTCATGCTGGCATGTGTTTAGGCCAGGCCCGCCTGGCATGCTAGTTGGTTGATCAGGCAAAAGTCGTACCCAAAGGGATTAATGCAAAGGCATTCTTTCAATGGGGGAAAAGCAGTTAAGCAACCAGTTTACATGGTTCAGTCACCTTCCGAAGCCAGCCTATTTGGTTTTCTTTTGCCTGGGATTCCCTACTTTTCCTTCTTTCCTTCTGAGAAAATGGCCATTTAATTTCGATGGGAGGGGAATGAGGACAATGCAATGTGGGAAGATGACATCACATACCCACAACCACTTGTGGGGCATTTTTTCCCCCATACTGCATCAGCAAAAAAAACACTGAAAGCTATGGGACTGAGGGAACTGTGGGACAGATTCCCACAATCCACTGCTGCAACAGTCTATGTTTGGCTATTTAGTGTGGCAGCACTAACTTGACTTTGTAAGGAGGTAAGGATAGTCAAATCCAAATTTATAAAACCCAGCCTTACAAAATTGAATTTAATAACATCAAATTTATCTTTCAGTGTAGATGTAGGCTAAACCAAAGAAATTGAGTTGGGCAAGTTATTTAAATAAGCTATTTTATTTCCTAGCTGGGGAAACTGTACCTGAGACAATGGGATAAAAATTAGCCCAGGTCACAACTTTCAATTTATAACCTATTATCACAGTGTTTCTCAATTGGAGTACATGTACCTCTTGGGGTACACAGCGGTCTTCCCAGGGAGTACACTAACTCATCTAGATATCTGCTTAGTTTTACAACAGTGTACCTAAAGAGCACTAGCAAAGTCAGTACAATCTAAAATTTCATCCAGACAATGACTTGTTTATACTGCTCTATATACTGTTTACTGAAATCTAAGTACAATATTTATATTCCAATTGGTTTATTTTGTAATTATATACAGTGAAAGCTTTGTTATCTGTCACCATGTTAACCATAAAACTTTGTTAACTGACAAGGTCCCCAGCCATAATACTGCTATATCTTCAGGTGCACACACCTGAGTCCTGCTTGTCCCACTGACCATCAAAGGGCTTCTGAGAGCCAGCACTGCTGTCTGATGTCATGAGCAAGCACCTCCTTCCCCATCAGTTTGACAGGAAAAGTATCTTTCCGGTGGGAGCAGAGCAATAAGCTTTGTTATCCAGCACATTCGATTAACTAGCAACCCTCAACCCCCATCAGCACCGGATAACAAAGCTTTCACTATATATGGTAAAATGAGAAAGGGAACAATTTTTCAGTAATAATGTGCTGTGGCACGTTTGTATTTTTATGTCTGATTTTGTAAGCAAATAGTTTTGCAGTGGAGTGAAACCTGGCGTACTTAAGACAAATCAAACTCCTGAAAGTGGTACAGCAGTCCAGAAAGGCTGAGACCCACTGCTTTAGTAAATACAATTGCTGACAGATAAGCTATTATGCATCCTACATGTACAACCTCAAAAAATAATCGTTTCCAATTTCTATTTGACTAAAATCTACCAACAGGCTGTTTCCCATCATTGTGCCCTCTCCCCCAATGGAATTAATTTGTATCTCAAATTTATTGAAATTAAATGTAGTCACTTCTGAGGTGGATCATTAGAATAGTATAAACTCTGTGTGAAAAAACCTTCTTGTTAAACTGGTTTGTCATTCGTAGCTTTCAGACCTAGAAGTTCCTAGCTTATTACATTGTGGGGGGAGGGAAGAAGAGAGAGAGAGAAAAAATTATGTTCAGCATATGCTATGAATGTCCCGTCTTTCTGAAATCAGACTTTTTTTTGTTTAAATCTGGCACTGGTTCAGCATCCTTCTAGTGAAATGTGGTATTCAATTATATAACTTATTAAGAGTGTATCATTAAGCTTTTTCAGCCTCATTAACTTTTTTTTACTGTTGAGGATTAAAAGATAGTTTTATTTTGTAAGTCCTGCCCCCGCAACTATCTACAACCTACTGATAGAGGGGTCAGAAAACCAACATTTTGGTTTCTAACTAATGTAAAAGATTCTGATTTTGGCTCAATAATCAGTGTAGTACTTTAACTCTGGAAACAGAAGAGGCAATGTCATTTTACAAATTATATTAAAGAAGGAATTTCCTTTTCTATTGTATAAATATTTTTGATTATTAAGAAATATTTTATAATTTATCTATAATTTTCCATTATGAAGCTAGCGCGCTTTTCACATTTTCCTCAGTTTGTGCAACAACAAACATATTCCATACTCCCAGATTAAAAATTAACATTTTTAAGTGTTGGGAAAGGGTCAGGCAACAGACAAATTATACTCATTTTTAAAAAAAAAAAAAAAAATGTATGTTGCCATCAAAACGACAGGCATATTTCCTGGTGTGCAAGATTATTTTCCCAATAATTTAGGATTCCAAATGAGTTATCATAAAACACCCAACATACAGCCAATAACATACACTCCAAGCAAAAGAAGAACATTTTTAATCTGGCATTTCTTTTCTCTCTGAACATTGTTCAATCTGAACACTCATTTCACTGGACTGATTATTCCTGATAAACACAGCAAGTTCTTCGTACAACAATATGCCTTGAACAAATATATAAAAATATATCATCTGTGATTAAATGAAAAAGCGAGGACACTTCGGGTGACCCAAAAGTTTTTAGGACACTGGTCATCACATAAAAAACTGGAGCATTCTCAATAAAACCAAGAAGTTTATTCACTAGCTGACTTCATTTTTGTTGCTAGTCAGTGTCACTTTTAAACTTTGGACTAAGCCCAGTGCTGCAATGACACTGATTGGCTTTCAAACATGGCACAGGGATAAAAATTATTAAAACATTTAGGGCAGTAATACTCAGACTGAAGCTCCTGAACCCCAAGTGGTTTTTTAAGGTTACTTTTGTGGCTCTTTGCAGCACATATTACACACTGCCATTTAGTTATTAACCAAGCTAAATTATTAACCAATCAAGAGGCTTTTACTATGTTATTAACTAACTGCAACTGATAAAATAAGAACACTTGGTCAGCCATTCTGCAGTGGGAATAATGTATATATTTGTTTGTGTACACACACACACATACAAATATTCCTCATCATATTGTCTGAACATGAATATTGAGGAATATAGTAAATAAAGCAATGAATTCATGCCACTGTGGCTCTTTTGGGTAATTCTGATTGGTAATCTGACTCCTAAACTACTGATCTCTGAGTGGATTAGGGCTTGACCATGCTAACAGCACAAGGCCCAGAGCTGCACCTCTCCACTGACTGCCCCAGAGGATACACTCAACTAGAGCAGCAGTTCTCAATGAGTTAGGCTGAAGGCCAAGATCCATGCTGAAGCCTGATCCCCACAGCGTGATGCCAAAGCTGAAGTCCCAGGAAATCAGTCCTCCATGTCAAGGCTCATTTTACACATCCCTTGCCTGGGGTTGTAACCCTGGAGTTTGGCCTCCCTGTGTTCAGGGAAGTAGGGCTTAGGTTTGGGGCTTCAGTCCTTCCTGGGTTCATGTCATAATTTTTGTTATCAGAAGGAGCTCATGGTGTAACGAAGTTTGAAACCTTTGTCACAGAGAAATATTTGTATTTATTTATTCAGGAGAACAGCTTTAAACCCCAATTTCCTCTTCAGTTACACTGTAGCAAAGATAAGTACATTTTTTCCTTGTTCCTGCAGTTGTGTTTTTGGGGTTTTTTTAAATAAAAAACACACAGTAAGAGCAGGGAGTAGAATTTGACTGGACAACTTTGAATCCTCACTCCACTCAAAAACTACTTTGGAAACATGGAGCACATTTACTATAGAAAAGGTATACACCACACAACACTTACACTTACCGTGAATATAAAACAAGAGTTTGTATCTTTCTGCAGAGATGGGCCTTTGTTAGCCACATAAATTATGTAAAACAAAGCAAAATCCTCATGTGGAGTAGAAGAAAAAAACATCTGAACACACTGTAATGTTCCAGGAACTGTTGTGTCATAGTCACAGAGAGGTAGCCGTGTTAGTCTGTATCTTCACAAAACTAAAAAGCAATCATGTAGAACTTTAAAGACTAACAAAATAATCTGAAGAAGTGGGTCTGCCTCAGCAAAGCTTACCACCTAAAAAATTATTTTCTTAGTCTTTAATGTGCTATGTGACTGCTTTTTTCTTTTGTTATGTCACAGTTTATATGAAGACTTCTCCCTCAAGCCAGAGATTAAAAGTGATTACAGTACCAAGTTTTCTACGCAAAGCTCACAAAGCTGCAAATTGATTTGATGTTGTTTCCAACATTCAGTATTATTTCACTCCTAGCACATGGTGGTATTAGTTTTCCATTCTGCTACAACAGAACTCATTTAATCAGCAGCATGTTACTTCTTTAAAAAATAAACGCAGAACAACTGTATAATAGAGTATTCACCTATACTTTTAGGGCCTAATAGTATAATGTTTTAATACAAAAAGATAAACATTTTGAAAAATACAGCAGTAATTGTATCAGATGCCGGAGTCAGAATGGAAAAAAGAGCTCTTAAATTGACGTCAGTGGGAGTTCTGCCTTAGTAGGGACTGTAGGATAGCATCTACAACAGTTTAGCTTCCGCTCATTAAGAGCCCCACCAACATTAACGAGATGCACGTCAAGGATACACTACACTACTCAGGGCTCCATCCTGTCAGGAGCTAAGTGCCCTCTGACTTTAATCAGAGTTGAGACGTTCATTACCTAACAGCATAAGGCCAAAACACATTCTGTGCTAAAAAGTGCTATGACAAAAACTGAAAGCACTCCAACAGGTATTCACCTAAAACACCATTGGGATGGGGCAGAAAAATAAAGTGAATGCTGCATTTTATTTCTTGATTTTGAGCAGGTGGGAGGGGGAAATCACAAGTTCTGTTACAGTGTATTACTCAACCTGATGTATTTGGCAAGATATTTTCTTCAGGCAAAAATTCTACGGAACGATATGCTGCATTCATTACAATTTGTATGTAGGTTATTACCCATGATAAATTGATAACCATTCATTAACTTCTGAATGCAACAGACAACTGGCAGGCTATTTCATGCCTCAGAGAATTTATAGCAAGAGAGAGCTACAAAGTCACCTGTGCTGCATATCTGAAAAATAAAATGGATTGTTTAAAATTGTCACCTTCAGTTTGCAAACTGGATCATATTTAAGTGGACTTTTATATGAGGATTTAAGAATCCGTGCGAAATCATTGTCTGCTGTGTTTGGGGAGGAGGGGAGAAAATAGCGTTTAGTTAAAAACAAACATTTCTTACTCTTTGTTATGAAAGAATTTAAAATGAATTTTTATAATTAACACCTGAATGAACATAGACAAGAATGATGATTAACTCCACTGCCAGCAGCTAAACCTACAAGTCATAAAATCATTCATACAGATAGGTACAATTCACCAGTCTCCAGAGGGGAGGGCATGATAGCTTCTGAAGCCCAGGACTGAGTCACCTTGATAACCTTCTCCCTCAGCGAGAGATGCTCGTGCTTAATAGGGTGTCTGATCCTATGCACCAGCAGTTTGGCTACACAAACTCTCTCTTCTTGGTTCTGCCAGCCCTTGCTTTTGCCATGCAACTATCAATAGTATACTCCAGTTGCTGTGACCAACTGAAAATATACACCTGTAGCATCCAGCCCATCAGACAACACTCTCAAATTACCAGAAAACACACACACACACACACACACACACACGGAGGAATCCTGCGGCACCTTAAAGACTAACAAATTTATGTGGGCATAAGCTTTTATGGGTAAAACCCACTTCGTCAGGGAACAGAGATCAGGGACACAGGCAAGCCTCTGAGGCATCAGACCTGGGAAGGGGGACACGGTAAACGTTTGAAGTATCAGAGCTGGGAACAAAACACTGGGGCAGACTACTGCATATAGAGATAAGCCCAACTGATGTGAAGGGCTTCAGAATATGTTTGCTCAGAGGCTAACTGCAATAACATTCATTGTCTGAACTTCAAACTTCTGGTCTTCTTTCCATCTGCATGACAAGACCAGGGGACAGAGTGAAGGGGAAAGCCTTCTAACATGTTGCTTGACTAATAAACAAAATGTTAAAATACTGATTAGCCAGAAAGTGGCAGAATTAACTTTTGCAATGAGGGACTGCCAGCTAGGAGCCCCTATAACTGACTTGCCATGACTAAAAACAGCATTTGTTCCTGTCCTATGTATTGCTCTTCTTAGAGTTAGTCAGTGCAATTGAGCTATAGACTCAGCCAAGGTAAGTAACATTCTTAGAGTAATAGAGACCGTTCTATACTTACTTTTTGGCAATCAGACCTAAGCAATAGCTTTAGCAGACAACCCACAACACATTAGTGGTTCCATATTGGGTAAATGTGACCAATAAAATATACTTTATTGGTGCATTTGTTTCATGGTTGATGTCATGGACATCTTAACCAGTATACTTCTCTCTCTCTTCCTGGCCAGGAAATTCAAATAAAATTATCATCTTGTGTTGAGTTTCATTCAATATTACAAGATAAAATAATTCCCATTGCTTTTCTACCTGTTATACAACAATCTCAACCAAGCAGGCAGCTTTAAGATAAAGAGAGG
Source organism: Carettochelys insculpta (assembly GCF_033958435.1). Taxonomy (NCBI): domain Eukaryota; kingdom Metazoa; phylum Chordata; order Testudines; family Carettochelyidae; genus Carettochelys; species Carettochelys insculpta. Next base: position 65,861,097 of record NC_134139.1, on the reverse strand, counting down.
GTAAAAATTTTCAAAAGTGACAGACTCCAAAGTGCCATTTTCCAAAATAAAAGGCACTTGTGGCCTCAAGTCTCATTCAAGTCAAGGAAACTTAGGCTTTTCAGTCACTGATTAAAATTATACCCCATTCTCTCTCTCTAGCCATTCTCAGAGTTTTAGAAACGGGGTCGACTCATCTTGGACACTGTGGCAAGTTGCAGACTTCGGGCAGTGCAGACTTAGGGCAAGCCTACAGGAACATTTAATTTGCAGCAGGCTGGGCTATAAATCAATCCTGTGCCAGCCTGCTGCACTCGTACAACCTGTGTGGTTCAAAAACCATTCTCAAAGAGCAGTTAGGAGTGGTTCACAGTCAAGCTGGAATCGCAGATCAAGTGAGGTCCCACAGGGATCACTTCAGGGTCTGGTTTTATTCAATATTTTCATCAATGTTTTAGTTAATGGCACAAAGAATAAAACGTTTCAAGTTTATGGACAATACCAAGCTGGGAGGGGTTACAAGTACATTGGAGGGTAAGGTTAAAATTCAAAATGATCTCAACATATACAACTCTCTCAATTATCTGCTATGGTGCTTTAAAGAAAAGCCAAACTTACATGAAAGCCTTTGCAGAACAAGTTGTTTAGACTAGGGCTGTCAATTAACATGTGTTAATGCCTGCAATTAATGCAGGGAAGTATTAATGTGTTAAAAAAATTCATGCACATTAAAGCATGTTAACTGACAGCCCTAGTTTTCAGACTAACAGATTTTTTGCAACATAAGCTTTCATGGGCCGAGACCCACTTCATCAGATGTCAAAATAGGTCTTGGCCCACGAAAGCTTATACTCCAAAAAATCTGTTCATCTATAAGGTTCTGAGGACTTCTCATTATTTTGCAGACACAGACCAACATGGCTACCCCCCGAAACTAATTGTCACAGCTGAGGCGCAAGGGTGGGGACGAGGCCCAAAAATAGCCTGATGACTCCAGCACAGTGGGTAGCACTCCCAGCCCAGCGCCTATGCATGGGATGAAGCAGAGCTCGGCCATGGCCAGCAGCAGCAGCTGCTGCAAGGAGGAGGAGTGGGAGGAAGCCACTTTGGGGGAACACTGTCCCCTCAAGAACAGGCAGAAGGGGATGTAAATGGGAACCTTGCCAGGTACTGGAGGACCTGCTGCCCTTGGCTTATCAGCCCCATGGTGAGGTTCCCGTGTGGGTGCCTCCCTGCTCAGCTCCAACGAATAATGGGCTCTCTCCTCTCCCCACAGCGCCCAGGCTGTTCAGCGGCTGAAATCTCCACATGTCCCTGTGGCTGGTGTTGGACTCCTATCTGCACATGGAGAAGCTGAAGCAGGTAAATATGTGGGAGGCTACTTGCTCTCCCAGATGGCCACTGTTAAACCCGTGGGGCTGGGCCTGACCCACCCCTTGGTGAGAGATGGGGCCAAGCCCGAGCTCCTCACAGCTTCACAGGAAGTTTGGATTCCAAGCCCATCTTGGTGGCTGGCCCTGACTTTCTAATGAGCCAAATCAAAACCCCCTCAAGGTTTGGGAAGGTTTAGCTCAGGCAGTCTGTGTGCCAGCTGATAACAACAGACACACCCTTTGGTGCCAGACAGCTAGGCATGTGTGAAAAGAGCCAGCCAGTATGCTTCGCGGTAGTCTACATGCAAATACTGCTGCTAAAAATATTGATGCCATGGAGATGACACAAGATGGCAAAATATTACTATAAGAGGAGAAATACAACAAAACAATAGCTCCAGGGCCCCAAATGTTAGCAGATCTGCTCTGTATAGTCACCACTAGATGTCCCAGTGGAGAACCACATTAACGAGAAACAGAGATTAAAAATAAAGCTAGAAAAATATAATTTGAGTACTGTTGGCTTTATGGATTCTGGTCCTTTAGGGTTCCCAGGTTCAAGGTTTTTTTTCCCTCTACAACCATAAAGGCTAATTTTAAAAAAAAATTATTATTAACAGCGCAATTAATCAAGATTAATTTTTTTACTTGTTGAATAATTGCAATTATTTTTTAATTCCTTGACAGCCCTAGTTTAGATTAATTTCTGTATGTGTATTCCGCATGTTCTTTGTTTATGTTACTAGAAAATTTTCAGAAATAAAAGACATTTTTTGTGAAAAGCTCCCATGAAAGGAAAAAATCCAGTTAGCTGATATGAAAGAAATTATCCTACCATGGACATTAAATTATAATGTAAGATGAGAAATAACCAAGAGAAACAAACTATTCAAAATAAAGGCCCTATACTATGAGAACGTCTCCAGTAAAAATATTTTAGAAAAGGAAAAACAATGAAACAAGGAAGAAAGAGATAGGTATAGGATACAAGATCAACTTTTCCCAAATTAAAAGTTTAAATCCATGCATTTTCTCTTGACCCTAATGATCTGTCTTTGTACCACTGAACAATAATCAGTAACTTACTAAATTCTAAAAAATATATTTGATCTAATGTGTTAGATGACACTGTTTGAAGAAGTCTACATTTTTCTTGTTTATATGCTTCCAACAGTCATTATATTGAAGTTATCTTTTGGTATACTATAAGCAAAAGATTATGCAACACAGTTCAAACCCACACATCTAATAATACTACAGTAAACTCTTCTATATCCAGCTTTCTGTTATCTGGAACTCTCAAATAACTGACATTTTAACCATAAGTAAATTTTAGTTAAGTTTTCCATAAGTAAAGTACCGTGAAAGTAAATACAAATAAATACAGCAAATACAGTAAAAGTTTACAGTGCACGATAATACTATTGTTGGTAAATAAAGTAATCTGCATACATTTTTGTGTTTTTTAATATCTAATCTTGTTTTTCTTTAGTGTTATTCATTGCTAGGTATTCTTCTCTATTATCCAGAATATTTGAATATCCAGCAACCTCCTGGTCCCAGGGCTGCCGGATACAAGAGTTTACTGTGTATCACGGATCAGGAGCCTCCAGCACAGGTGCTAAGAGAAGCACGCGAGTGGATTTTCATCAGCACGTGAGATGGGAGCTCAGCTCCAGCCCCTCCACCCCATGCAGCCAGGAGCTTGCTCAAAGCCAGGCTACCTTTGGATTAACAAAAGACTAGCTAATGCTACCAACCACCTCCTAAACAGTAAAGCCCTGCATATTCATTTATTTATTAATGAAGCGGTTGTTAGCAGAACTACTAGCAACTTTAAAAAGCATGACAGGCTCTTGGAACATACATAGAGGTCAAAAGGTCAAATTTCAGCACGCCGCCTCAGGAGGGTTGCTGACCCCTGAGCTACGTCTTCGTGAAACTGAATTTTTACTGTGGTATTTATTTTATAACTCCTTTAAAATACATGCACTAAATGGGTCCTTGGTAAACAAAAAATTGTTCCATCCTTTTTCCTTAGTCTTCACCCTACTTTTTACTGAATACCTGTGTGTACACTACAGAGTTTTGTCAACAAAACTCGCAGTGTCCAGACACAAACGGGTGTTTTGTGGGCAGCCTGTCAACAAAACTGAGCACTTACACCGACAGCATTCTACCTCTCCACAATGAAGAGTAATGCTTCTCTCACTCGGGGGGACTTTTGCTGACAGAGAGATCCTCCATCGCACTGGCCAGCTGGACCTGGGAGGCACCTCTCCACACCATTCAAGGCTCTATGACCTATGCCTGTGGACACCATTAAAGGCACAAGCACCACAGGCTGCCCGCAATCTATAGGGCTGCATTGCCAGCCACAACCAGAGTTGTTACGGTGACACAGGCAGCCACAGACACACACATCCCTGGACCCACAGGGGACCCATTTGAGGGGTCACAGGATCCACTCCAAGGCTGAAAAAAGCAGGCCCTCTTCTGGTCCAGCCATGAAATCCAGGACCTCCTGTGGGGAGAGAAGGCCATGCTCCTAGACCCCTATGCAATCAAATCAAAGTAATCAAAGGTGAGTAAGTTAGATTTCTTGTATCAAAAGGAATTCTTGTCTCAGGCGTACAAACTACATGGCTAGTCCATTTCAACTTGGTGCATATCAAATGAGCCTTGAGGCTGACCAAACCAGCTTTCACAAGGACTTGCACGCAGGAAACCTGGTCCTATTCAGTGATGCCCTGCAATCATCCAAGCTGTTGCAAATGGAAGTCAAGATTCTTCATGTACCACTGAGAACAGGTCTATGTTTTGTAGCTGGAGAGCAATGATGCGATCACAACGGTATTATAGACTTGGTCTTTTGTCTGTAGATAGACTCCTTGTTGCTACTGATTTGATGACAGGGACGACTGTCAACAGTCCTAGCATTCTTAATTTGCTCGTTTTCTTTTTTTCGTAGTTGTTGGTTGCTTCAGAGTTCAATGTTCTGCTGAGATAAGCACGTTGTCTGTTGGCCTGGAGCATGGTACCTTCCAAATTCTATTGACATGTCATGGTACGGTTGTTAAGCAGTTGGTGGGTACGTAACTTCAGGTTTGTTTATTAGGTTTACTATGGTGGCTCATTAGTTTGGCCTGATCATCAGATGAAAAAAAAAAAAACTAACCTATCTGTAAGATCTTTTGGTGCTGCTGCAGATTGCACCATCAAGGCACACTTTTCAGCAGAAAGCAGTTCCTGGATCAACTTCTCTATCACCTTATTGTTCACATGCAGACATGAAAGATTAAAGAGCTTATCTACATGGCAGGGTATAACAGATGTCATTTGAAAACCCACAAAACAGCTTCCTCCAGCATTACAGTAAATAGACCAAAAGGTTAAGCTTGAGCACGCATCCTTGCTTCACCTGGGTCACGTCTGGAAATGGGTCTGTTAGACCACTATCAATGCTTACTCTTCTAGCCATTCCTTCATGGGATTGCTGACTGATGTTAATAAATTTGTCTGCACAACCAAATTTATATGTAAATATATACTCCATCATCCACCCACCACTCTCCAACTCAAAAAATAAATAAATAATCCACCAACATTTCACACCCCAATGGGAAGTATGATTTATGGCCCCCATAGATTATAACTCACTACAAAGCATGATGGAAACTGAGAGACAGCAGTTGAGTTTTAAAAGGAAGGACAAAGTAGTTAGGGTCTTCTGTTTGTATTTCATTTAATTGGTTCCCTGAAATTAACAGAGCTTCTGGCATTGATGCACCTCAGTCCCTCCTGCTCTCACCTGTGGCATGCAAAAAGTTAGCCTTCTGAAAGTTGCAATACTTCAGTTTAATTCTGGTTGCCAGGGTCACTGTGGAGATGGTTGGTTGGTGTATAATGGTCTGGGATATACAGGAGGCCAAACTGGATGACCTGGTAGTCCTTTCTGGCATTGGACTCTGTGACATTAAAATTTGATGTACAACACAGTGAAGAAAAAGTGAAGTGATTCCAAGAAGTGGGGAGGTAAGGTTAATGTGATCTGTAAGGAAGATTATCAGGGGAGCAATTTTTCAGATAGACTAGAAAGGGTGGGCTTGATACCACAAAGACCTGAGATGTTAGACAGACTACAAGGGGCATGAGAATGGAGGAGAGGAGCTAGGTTGAGAGCAGAGAAACAGGTTTGAAACTAGTCTGTTTAACTTCCTGAGTCAAGCCCCAGAGGTAATTTTTTTATGCAAGAACAAGGTAGGCTCAAGATCTAACCTGCAGAAAAACAAACACATTTTGAAAGGATTTCTGAAAGGGAAAACACAAAAAATTTTTCTATAGAGAACTGAATTTGATGTTTGCTCCATTTGTAATCAGAGAAGCTCAATATGAGGGGTAGGAGGTCTAAATCTAGCCGAGGGATAAAATTCTGACATTTCTAAATTACCGCAGAGTACAGAAAATCCACTCTACAGAATGCTGAAAATGCAGGAGCCTACAAATCCCTATTTTTTTTTTACATTCACAGAACTAATATCATGCCCTCCCATTTAGTCATTCTGTACCAAACCAATCATGACTCTTCAAAGCCCATCTCCAGATCCTTCCCTTCCTTCTGACCTGTCTTCTAATGCTCCATCTAAAATAAATCCAACCCTACTACCCAGTTTTCCCTATCATTCTTCCTGAAACTTAGCCATTGTTTTACTCTCCATTTCTCCCTACATTACCTACTGCCACTACTTGTGTAGTACTGTGTAAAAATATTAAGTGTATGCAGCTAATATGAAGGGCTTTATTGTTAGAAAGGTCTTGAACGAGGAATTCATATTCCATTTTCTGTATATCCTCAGCACTACTGTGCAGTGCATTCATCTTTTTCTTTCAAGGACTATAATTTACCAAGACCTTCTCAAAGCAACCCTGTCACATTCACAAAACCCTCCTCTTCAGCAAAGAGCTTCCTCACTTTGTCACGCAGAGGGTCTTTTTAGAGCACATGTGCATATTCATATGAATATTTGAGTTAACTACGTACAATGGGTTGCAATTAGAGAGAACTATGATATTCTTTCCATCCATCTTTCCACCCTCTCTCTCTAGCTCTTCTTCCTATTCCAATCTTACATTCCTAGATCATACGCTGTCCTAGTTATATGCAGTTCCTATTTTCTGCTTCTATTTTATGTCTGAATTCTGGCAACACGACTGTGCACTTAGCATACGAAGGTCCCAGATTTGCAGGGTTGCACAAGCAACTCTTCCTCTTCCCGTAACCTCATGCTCAATAATAGCATTTCCTATGTCTAGGCTACAGGATCAGGTGTTCCGAAATAACAAGGCCACATTGATTGATTAGTCAAACTTTTTATTTTAGTTTCATCCCACCCCCCCACCAAATATCATGGTAATAACAGAATTAACTCTAAATTGGATGAGACTAGTAATTAAGATGATAAATATGGAAGATTACTAGTTTATGGACAGAGAATTACAGTTGTTCCACTTGGTTTTCGTTCAACGTTCATCAGGTAACCCCTGAGCAACATTCCAAATATTAACTCTAGTCTACAAATAGAATTGTCTATTAACAGTACAGAAGCACAGTGCAAAGTATGATTACAGGGATTAAGCACACCTCTCGAAATTAGTAAAAAAATTTGGTTTATCTACATTTCCTAAAATTTGTTGAACAGAAAAACCTAGGAGTAACAATCTCTATTTCAAAATTACCATAAGAAAGAACAATTCAGAGCACATCTGAATTCAGAGCACGAGCAAAAAAAGTGTCAATGTGAAACATTTCTCTTCATCTTACTATGGAATATGAGAAACTCTCTCTACAATATTTCACCTGGCATGAAGCCCATGGTAGTAAATCCACTGGGCATATAAAAAAACCTGACATAGATAGAAAACTTGACTGCTGTCATATTGAGCTAAATCCCATCTCCCCTCCATGACGCCAGGAATGAGAGGAGAAGGAATTCTACTGAAAGTCTTACACCACAAGCACAGCAGCTCTGCACCTTGGGTTAGAGCCTTGTGCCTGCTACTGCATTCCTACCACTCTTTTAACCATCACTCCAAAAGTCCAAATGCATAGCTGAACCCATCTGCCTCCCTAATTTTCTCTACATTAGTCTTTTTTTTTTTTTTTTTACTTGCTATCATGTCTCCTTGTACTCTTACTATTTTCAAGCCTTAATAATCTGGACTGCTTATTCTCTTATTTTGTCTTGCACAACTTGTGTCTTCTTTGAGCCAGCATAAAGATGTGGAAACTCAGTCTACATCTCCACACTTCTGCTCTACTTCACCTAACAGAACCTCTCAACAAAAACGGATCCCAATAAAGCAGAGATTTCCTGTTCCGGATGGGCCATTCATTGCATTTTGATATTCATTAAAAGAGTAACCACCCTCACAGATATTATTGTCATGATGACCGTTGCTGGAGGAGTACTTAAAACTTAGAAATCTTGCATGTGTACAATAAAAGCTGCTGCTTCAGCCGGTTTTGAAACCACTCCTATGAGTAAAAATACCTCAAAATTTCTTAGTTAAAACTCTTCTACCTTGACTGCTGCAAATTCTTCCTCTTGGAATACCCATACCCTCCTTTAATCAAAGTAAAATGCATCTCTTCCTCACCTGTTATCCCCACTGTGTCACCCACTCTTTGAATTTCTCCATTATCTCCCAATTTCCTCTTTGTTAAATTCACATTTCTAGCCCTATCCTTTAAGGCCCTCCACAACCTCACTACCTGTTATCTGGTCTTCTGTCTTACCAAGCCATCGTTCCTCAGTGGAATACTGTACACTGGGGGGAGCACCTTGTACCCCCCTGTATTTCTCATCTTCATATAATCATGATATTGCATAGAAGAGCATGTAATGTGATGTACCAGAAAAAAGGTTACAAATAGCAGCTGAAAAATCACTGTACTGTCTATATATCTTTTCATGAACTTATGGGATAGAGTTGTATGGTTCTCACTAAAACATACTTTAAGTAAGGGAATCAGACAGTTACTAGCTCTCCAGAGACCATGACAAGGCTCAAAACCAATCCTCAGGTAGGTGCTGAACAGACTTCACCAGGCATTGTCCAGTATAGGAGTTATAATCCTGCGGCTCACCTTCATGAGGCTACACCAAGGGAACTACTCAACTTTGTCTGAGGACTCAGCAATGTCCACAATGCATGGGCTTGTGTTCTCCAAAACACATGGACTAAGGGTGCAAAACAGGTCAAGCATGGGTGTGCTGTGTTCTTTCTCCTGCAAGCAACAAGATCATTGGGAAGACAACTGAAGACTCCACAGAGGAGGCTGGCCCAGTTCTAAGGGACAAGCCGGTATATTAAAGATTACAACATCCAGTGGGGTAAGAAAAACTGCTTGATCTAGAATAAAATAAACTCTTAAATGATTAAGAGCAATTGTAACATCCCATCTTCAACTCAATGACAAACATTTCTGGCCAGGAATTGCCTGTTACAGAGAACAAAGGGGTCCTAGACTGATTAAAGCCTTTGGTTGTAACCACTTCACAAATACTAAATTATGACAAATTAGAATAATTTCCCATGTCAACAGCACAATCATCACCACCCTGATTTTAAAATGATGTATGAATTTTATAAAACAATATAAAACTTCCAATGACCGGTATAAAATGAAACTTTCCTGCTTTCTCAGGAGAAAACTAAAGCTAGTATTATTCCCGCATAAGCAATTAATTAAATTTAGATAAATTCTAAGAACGTACTTACCCCTCATAGCACTGATTTTAATTTAGCATTTGCAAAATAGGACTTCACCCATGAAGAAAAAGGAAGACTGAGAATCATGCATGCCCCACCTTATTTTGGTGGTGGTATTTTTATTACATGCAGAGAATTGTCTTGTGTTGCTGTGATGAGGTAGGAATTTTCTGTAATATTTTCATGAGCCTGTGTGTGCCTCAGTAAAGCTGCCCAAAAGCCCCATTTTGAGAACAAAGGATTAGAAGGTGTGAGGCGGGATATAAAGGATTAGCTTCTGGACTAAGTAACAGACAAATGGAGATACAGCCTGAACATGGGGTTTGCGACAGCTCACTCAGGGCTCTGGGCTACCCAGAATGGACAATGCTTTAATCTTCAATTGTCTATGCTAATCTAATAACTTTCAGACAATGTGTGCCAGGTGACTAATAAATGGTTCACTTGTTTTAGGCTGCCTGCCGCTCACTCAGAGCATTGCACCTGGAAAGGACATAGTACAAGCTTCCTACAAGAGTCTGATTTAGCTAGATTCTTTGAGAGGCACAAACTAAGAAAGGTATCGGTGGGCAGAAAGCTTAATCTTGGAGACATGGGACCTCTCGGGAACTGTGTGGGTCCTTGGGGCTCTGAACGCTGCAGAGATCACTCCAGGAAGACTGGTTATAGTTCGTGGAATAGACCTGAAAAGTTTTACTATATATCAAGGAAATGTAAAACCAGTTATCATGTTCAGATATGTAATCTGTGACAAGCATGGCTCAAATTCAGCCTCAGAAGTGCTATTTATCTTCTTCATTCTGAAAATATTTGTATGTTAGCTTAAATCTCTGGCCCACCAACATAAATTAAAGAAGCCTAAATGTAAAATACAGAGCAGCAGTAGTGACTTATTTATGCCATGCAGAACATTTTCTTTGGCCCTGAAGAAAGTGGTATATTATAATAAGAGACTAGTAGCTCTTCAGCAAATCCTAAGAAAGTTTTTTCAATAAGTCTTACTTGCTTAAACATTATATGAAAAGGACACTGGGCAAACTAAAAAAGTTATTAATTTGTATTCACCTGTATAGGATGCAAAAATAGGTAAAGGAGAGGAAGACTAGGACATGTTAAGCAGAAGAACTCAAATTCTAGATTTAAGCCTTGCCACTCAAAAACTCCAAGTAGATCTAGCAGCCATCCAGAGAATTTTTAAATCAACAGACAATAGTACTGCTGCAATAACATACAACAAACTAAATAAATCGGTCACAAAATATTATCCCCAATTCTGAGCCACAGTAAGGTAAGTCTGCAACAGCTCAGGGTATGTCTATACTTACTGCACAATCAACACACTGCGATCAATCTTCTGGAGTTCAATTTTGCCGTACGTGTGAAGACATGGCAAAATCACTCTCTCTGGGTGTGGCCACTGACCCTGGTACTCCACACTATTGTGTGGAGTATGGGATGTCAGCGCGAGTCCAGAGCCCCAGCCTACACTGGGGCAGGAAGTCAATTCTGATACATCAGTTCTATACTAATGGCATAGCTAGAATTGCATATCTGAAATCGACATTGTTCCCTAGAGTAGACCAGGCTTTAGAGAATGAGTACTTAGAGGACTACTGACTAGTTTTGAATCTTATTTGCTTTTAATAATGTCTCTGCTCCAGGATGAGCAATTTTAACAGTGCTTTCGCCACTAACTAAAACACAAGGGTGAGGTCGCTTTGAGATATTTTAAATAGATTATGTACAATTAGTTTAGGCAATGCAAGTTTGTCATGTGGATTTTGCAATGTAAAATATACACCAAAGATAGGACCAGTAGGCAGGATCTCTTCTATTGGGATTTTCTAAGGAATGGTGATAAACCCAATGGCTGGACAATCCAAAGTGGCCAACTCTTTTCCTAGTCCCCGTCCTGCAACCCTCAGCACATGAGTCATGGCTGGAATGTGCTGCACTTTGGACAGCCTCACATGATGCTTCACTAATCCACACCAGGGCCAAAGCTAGGGAACACCTGGCCCCAGAACCCGGAATCCACAAACACTTCCCTTCTAACTCCCCTTCTCAGATGCACATAGCAAGACATAGTAGGTTGGAAGCTATCTGGTCTCAATTTAATTATCTGCTGATAAAAGATACTATTAACCCCAACCAGTCTGTATTTATTCATGTTGTTGGGTTTGTTTGTTTTTTTTTTCCCCTCAAAAAAGAATCCACAATCCAGTATTCATTTGACTAATGGTCTACAAACTCATACAGCCACCTTACTTATTTACTGCTTCTGTCCCTTTCCTTTTATTTGATTTCTGTATACTGAATGTTCTCAATAACTACAGAAAAATAAATTTTAAACCACTTCCATTCTGCACACATTTTAATTACTTTGTGAATAACATAGTACACATAGTGCATTATGACATATACCCAAAACGTTCATGGTGCTCTTGCATTGTCGTACACCAAAAGTAAGGAGTCTACAAGACATATTCAGCCCACACTTATACAACTCCATGGTATAAAGCAGTCGTATTGAATTATTTTTTTATGCTGCAAATTTCTTGGTGAACTTATAATCAATGAGAAGATGACACATAAGATTTCAGGACCTTGTTGAAAAGTGCCAGGTCCAGATTTGGCCTGTGGCCTGTGGCCTGTGTGTTAACTATCCTTCCTACAAAGAAATGCAGTTTCTGGCCTTGTGCTTGGATCTTCACTTGCACCATCATCAGGGAGGACTCTGACCAGTGTCTCCCCGAGCCTTATGGCCTATATCTCTCCACCTCACTTACAAAAGAGCAGGACAGAGATTTCACAAGAGCACTGAGTCTTGGAGTAGGCCAGAGAGAGTCAATCCCAAGTTATTGCTTTGCAAATTTGGTTAGAGCCCCATAAACCACACTGAAACTTGACAAATACTTGTTGTATAACAGTACATATATAATTAATAAAGTTGAAGCCGGCAGCTTAAACTCATCCCATGTGTCTATCGCTCATTCTCCCACGTTATACTCAAGTCAGTTGATACTGTTCAAGCAAAATTAAAACCAATACTTGTCTTCCAGCTGTGTTGGCTCTGCAGTGCCACAGGAGTAAAGCACATGCTGATGGGACTCTGAATGCACAGAGGAAGGAAAACTGAGAATGAGGATGACATTTTTATGTCTACTTTTCACAGTGGAATCACACTTTTAGAAGTCCATGAAATTTTAACCATTTGAGCATTAAACAACACTAAAACCAGAGAGTATAATTAATGTGTCCAATAAAGCTGCATATGTGTTACACGATTTTCTTCGTAGATCTTGAGTCCATACTTAACATATGAGGCATGATGTTCATTCCAGAAATACTGGATATACTTAGACTTGTCTACAGGATCATTGTATCTGTTCCATTTTAGAATCCTTGTATCTGTTCCATACTAGAACTACTAATGCCAATCAGCTACAAGAATAAATAGAAGGAAAGCTTAAAAAATCTTCATGATAAAGAAAAATAATTGATAAGACAGAAAAAGGATTTATATTCCTGTATTCTACAGAAGTCAGGGCATGGCAAAGTTTTCTGATGTACAACCCTAGTATTTAAGAAAACCATTCCATAATTTCACAGAACTCTATCCTTTCCCCTACCTGTGTCTGTCTGGTCTGTTTAGACTGTAAGCTCTTCAGGTAAGGACCATCTAGCATTCTGTGTCAGCCTCACTGTGCGAGGCACTGTGCAATCTGGATTGGACCATATGCATTACTATAATATGACAATAATATATGAATATATACATATCATAGAAACAGAGAAATAGACATGTTAGTCTGTATTCTTTCAAAACAAAAAAAAGCAGTCTTGTAGCACTTTAAAGACTAACAAAATAATTTCTCATATTATCATGTCAGAGCTGGAAGGGACCTTCAGACATCATTAAGTCCAGTCCCCTGCACTCACAGCAGCACCTATCACCATCTGATAGATTTAAAAAGAAAATCTATTTACCCCCAGACTCCTATATGACCCCCTCAAGGACTGAACTCAACAAGCCTGGGTTTAACAGGCCACTGCTCTAACCACTGAGCTATGCCTTTGTTGTACTACTACTACTACCCTGCAATTGTAACACAAAAGTGCCCTGGATGGACTTGTTTGAAAATCACATAAAAAGTCAGCCACAAAGCCAAGGTTAGAATTTACTAAGTGTGACCCATGGTCATTCCTGTACATCATACTGCTTCTCACTGTGGGATCTGGAATTGAAAGGTTCTGTACTCCACAATCAATCCTCTGAGCCCTATATGCAAATCAAAGGTGCAATCCTACTTAAAGTCCTATCAGACTCACTAACTAGTAACATGAAAGTCAGCAGAACCATCTGCAGCACTAAGGGTTGCAGGATTAGGCCTCAAATTCTGATTTTTTACACCTTGTAATCTATATTTCTAATCAGTTTGTCAAAATGCTGCACCAATTTCAAAAGCAATGCCAAGTATTTTTATTTGTGTTCCTGTACTGCCACCTAATGGCTACAAATTTCAAGAAGGCAAAGTAAGACCCTAAGGCTCCCTCTACACTTCTATGTAAACTTGATTTTATTAAAATCGATTTTGTAAGACTGGGTTTTCTAAATTCAAATTTGACTATCCTTACCTCCCCACAAAGTCAGCTTATTGCTGCCACACCAAATCGCCAAACATTTACTGTTGCAGCAGTGCATTGTGAAAATCTATCCCACAGTTCTCTCAGTTCCATAGCATTTGGGTTTTTTTCTGCTGGTGCAATTGTGATTGCGGGTATATGGTATCATTGCTGTGCCCTCATTCTCTCCCATGGAAAGCAAAAAGTCACTTCTTCCAGAATGAAAGAAGGAACAGTAGGGAATCCCAGGATAAGGAAAAGCAAATACACTGGCTTCAAAAGGTGTAGTGTGCCAGGTAGGGGACTATCATATTGCCGTGGAATCACCTGGGTCACTGTGCCATCTCAACTGGCATGTCAGCCACTATCCCCACACCCGTGAAACCAGAAACATCCTCCCTGAAAATATACACATTACTGCCTGAAGAAAAAGTAGGATAGTAAAGGTGAAGATAGTGCAAACCATAATAACTAAAGTCAACTCCCCCAGGCAGGGAAAAGACAACAATACGTGGTGCAGGATTTTTGGCTTCTCACTTCACTACATAGACCGTGTCCAATAAAGGGCATGGAGCTGCCAAATTTCCACATGCCAGAATGACTCTGTGCCCTGGGATCACCCAGGTGTCTGTGTCATCTCAACTGGCCCCCCTGCCACTCCCTCACCCTTGAAAGTATCCCTGCTCCTGAAAATATTACACCTCTACAGACTAATAAAGTTGATGTAAAGACATACCGTTTCCACACTAGCCTTAATTTGAACTTTTAAATTTGAACTTGATGCTATCTTGACTCATTCTGTGGATACAATAATATTGACCTTAGCACTCCCTAAAATTTACCTAACGGTATTTACAGTGAAGACAGCTCGATTTTTACAATGTCGCTAACTGCCTTAAAATGTACTTCATCCTGTAGTGTAGCCATAGCCTACATTTGTCTATTTAAAACCCAGTGATCCCACACCATGTGCTGCAGCACACTGGTGTGTCATTGGGGGCTTTAAGTGTGCCGCAGTAGCTCAGCAACCTTTAAATTTAGTGAATTAAATACTTTCTCCTTCATTCTGAAGTTCACTGGCTTTTCAGAGGCAAAGTGCTGTCACGAGTTTACGAACTGAAAGAGGAACTGAAAAACAATGTATGCACAGTAAGATAGAGCACACAAATCTGTTGCAAGATAAATACTGGCTGGGAAAACTGGCCCACCTGGCTGACGTATTTGAGCGCCTAAATGAACTGAATCGGAAGCTGAAAGGACACAATGAGAACTTATGGACATGCATAAACAACTGAATGGCTACCATTCAAAACAAACTTTGGAGAGAAACTGGTTATGCGTGGTTCACTCCAGAGGCTTAAGAAAGCTTCCAAGTCAGACCAAGATGAAAGGCTAATCCCACTTCCACAGCAATATTTGAATTTACTTCAGGACAAGCGCAAACATTATTTCAGATCATCTGGAACAGAGTAGTCTGGCTGGATTTGAAATCCTTTTGCATTGCCTTCAGAGTAATCAACGATGAGTTTATCGTTGAGGGAAAAGGAAGAATTTTTGGATGTCAGGAATGATCGCACTCTCAAGCTCAAATATAGAGAGATTCCCCTGGATCTACGTTGGCTATCCATTGATTTCAATTCAAGCAATAATTGTTCTATCTCCGCCATGAAGTCTCTAGGGGTTCCAAGCCTGGATAAAGGAGGAGCATTGGTCAGATGAGTGATGATGCACTGACTGTGAAACAACAATATGAATGAAATCTGATGCCAGTCTGACTAAATGATAAAAGATGCTGGCTCAGGACACTGCCTGGATAAACAAGGTCTGAGGCACCAATCGAGTGATCGGGATTGGGTCGATAAGTTGACTATTGAAAGAAAATTACAACTAACACATATACTATTAGTTGGCACATGGAATGTCCAAACACTATGGGTGACTGGAAAGTTAGAGCTGCTTCAAAAGGAGATGGATACATACCGATGGGATATTCCTGGACTGGCTGTGATGTGTTGGATGGCATCAGGAGAGATGTCCAGTGGCGAAGTCATTTGGTCAGGGAACAAAACGAAGCATGAGGCAGGAGTCAGATTCCTTCTTAGCAAATGAGGAGCATTATTAGGATACAAATCGGTGAGAGTAAGGATAATGGTAGCAAGATATGAAACAAAACCGTTCAACATCTGTTGTTCAGGTGTATGCAGGTGTTGGACAGTACGGAGGAAGAGATCAAGCCATTCTATAAAGACTTGACAAAGACGCTGGAGGAGATACCAAAGAGAGATGTGTTGATCATTGGAGGAGACTGGAATATGAAGGTCGGAAGAGATAAAGATTGGGGGAGAGAGTCATGGGAAGGTTTGGATACAGAGAAAGGAACAAAGGAGGCAAGAAACTACTGGAGAGCTTGTTATGCAGCAAGAGCTGGTGACCTGCAACACAAGATTCCAACAAAAGAACTGTAAGAAGTGGACTTGGCAATCAAATGATGGGAAGTCCAAGAACATGATAGATACGATATTGATAAGAATACGGCTAACATCAGTACAGCAGTGCCAAACTTTCCTAGCAGCAGATATAGACTCAGACCACAGTCTAGTGATCACAAACTTCAAGATGAAACTCAAGAGAAAGTGTAAGAAACAGTTTAAAAAAAAGAGACATGGGGAGGCTAAGCGAGGAAGAAATAGGGAATGCGTACAGAGCAGCACTCAAAGAGAAGATTAGTAATGTCGGCACAGAGAAAGATCTAAATAAGAAACTTGAAGGGATAGCCATGGCAATAGAAGATGCAATTGAGCAGACTGTTCCAGAAGAAGAGAAGATCAATAAAAAGTGGATTCCCCAGGAGACACTGAAGGCATTTGACAGTATTGATCAAAAAGTGACTTGGGCAGTGCTGGAGTCAGACAGAGTGGATAGACTGATAAGTTTGTTGAAGGATATCAATGACAATGTGGCAGCAGCGGTGAGAACGTGTGGAGAGTTGGGAAGTTGGTTTAGAACTAGTAGAGATACAAGACAAGGAGATCTCATATTGCCACGTGTCTTCATGAAGCACCGAGAAAGAATGATGGACAATGCTAAGGAAGAGGTAGAAGGGATATCTGTGCACAGGGTGAGAATCAACTTGAGGTATGCACATGATATAATCATCATTGAAGAAGACTGAGAGAAGCTAGCAAGAATGGTGCAGGTGCTAAAGGAGGAAGGGAAGTGGGACGGACTGATTATGAACATCAATAAAACAAAAACAATGGTATTTGGAGATAAGGAAATAGGAAGGAAGATCTGTATAGACAGAATCAAACTAGAGAACACAGAAGTTTACGCATCTGAGGAGCAACATAACATGATGTGGACTGTAAGAAGGAAACAGCGACTAGAATAGCAAAAGCAAGAGCAAGTTTGAAGGTGATGGATAATATCTGGAAAAGCAAAACGATTAGTTTAGGAATGCAGCTGAGCATCTTGAAAATGTGTCTATTCGGCAGCATGTTGTACAGATGTGACACGTGGGTGATAACGAAAGATTCAAAGAGAAGGATATTGGCATTCGAAAGGAGTTGTTATAGAAAGATCCTGAGAATAGGGTGGATCCAAAAGGTCACCAATGAGGAATTATATAGGCAGATACATCTGAGAAAGAACCTCCTGCAGAAGGTTATACTATGGAAATAACAGCTATTCAGGCATACCTGTAGGATGAATGCTGAACGAAAAATATTAAGATCCTGGTATTCAGCACAATGGACAGTTCAAATAGGAGAGGCAGACTCCACAGAGCAAAGCAATGGGTCGATGATAAAGTAGATTGTTAACTAGCTCCACACCAGAAACTAAGCCACTCCGCACCGGACAAGGAAAGATGGAAGATAATAGTGAGGGAGGCATTGGACACCAACGGACGTGGAACCCATGGCTGATGATGATGGTGATGGTGATGATGATGAATAATTGTGATAACATTATTTTCAACCACCTACCTTTGTGAACTTTGTTTCTCTTTATTATCGCTTTTAAAAAATTAGAAGAGATCTTGTTTAAGTGGTATGGATCAGGAGCCCTGTGTAGCTCTCTCCAGCATTTAACTGAATATTATACAGTTGTGTTCTTTCAAACAAGCTCACATTTCACATTAAAATTCTAGTAACAAATGTGAAGTCAAATATTGTTTTCATTAACGCTGTAATATATGTATGTTTCATTTTGAAATAAGAGTCATATCTTGCAATATTTTACGCTTTTTTTTTTTTTCAATTTTGGTTTGCCAGGAAAAGTTTGGAATCTTCAAAGTGTGCCACAAGATGAAAGAGTTCAGGAAGCACTGCCCTAGAAAAAAGCAGCAGCTTATTTTATAAAAGCAAACCACCTTGCCTTCAACACAGTCGAGACAAGGTATTTATTGTTGTTGATAAAAATAACTCAAAGGCTACAAAACACATTTCTATTTTATATTCTACAATAGTAGGTATGTGTTTTTAAATTATGTATACAACCTTTATTTCTACAACTTTGAAGCAAAGAATTCACACATTTACTTTTACAGTATATATGCACTGTGTCACAGTATGTTAAGTACTGACATCTTCCTAAAGCTAAATATTTCCTATAGCTAGATATTCAGCAAGTCAAGAAATGTCTGGAAGATAATTTTAAATGAATAATCTCATTTCTGGTACGGGAGAAATACTGCATAAATTATTGACTTTAAAAAGTACGTTTTCATTGTGGTGTAAAAATCAGTAGTAACTCAAACAGATAGAAGCATTATGCCTCCATAGCCACATAAGCCAAGCATATCTTTGGAATGGACTTCAATTGCTTTCAATGGATGAAAACAATAACAAAACAACATTTTTAAAAGGAACCGGTTAGAAAACTGAAAAGATCCTTGTTTTTAAATCCATTTAACCCTATGTCGTCCTTAAATTTATTTTCAATCCAAAAGAATTCCCTTTTGAAGCAAAAACTAAATACTATCAATTCAAAGCTTAGAGGGGCTGTCCATATGTGCAATTCAAACCGTTAGAAAATTATCAGCCAGACTTAAAAGATAACATGAGGTTAGCTAAAAAATCACCTTTGCAAAACAATGAACAACAACAAACAAAGCCATCATTACTATTTTCTAGTTTCTACATTCTGGGGGTATACCTCAGTCACGGTTTCAAGCTTTCCTTTGTCAGCATGAACGCTAGAAATATCTTTTTTTAAATGAAAGCTGAAAGTCCCAGGTAATCACATTAACATAAGAACTGGACTAAAAGAAAACCATCAAATATCAGAAGATTTGTGATAAAAGATCGTAAGAGTTGGCAACATTAAGTTATATGGAGGGCATTGTAGCTGAGTCTATGTCTACACTAGGTAAAGTAAGTCAACTGCAGATATGCAATTCTAGCTAGGTCAATTCTATCTGAGCAATTGCCATACCTGTGCTCGCTTCCTTGGCTGTCCCTACTGAACGAGGTCGACAGGAGAGCTTCTCGCACTGACCTTCCATACTCCTTGGCTGTGTCTACACTTGCATTCCTCTTTCAAAAGAGATATACAAATGAGGTAAATTGAACATGCAAATAAGGTGTAAATTTGCATATTCTGCACCTCATTTGCATAATCTAATTTCAAAAGTGCTTCTTTTGAACGAAGAAAGCCAGTGTAGATGCTGCTCTTTCAAAAGTAAACCCCATCTTCGAAAGAATCCTCCTTCCCTTTATTTAATGGGAAGAAGGCTTCTTTCGAAGATGGGGTTTACGTTTGAAAGAGCAGCGTCTGCATTGGCTTTCTTCTTTTGAAAGAATATGCAAATTAGGTTCTGAATATGCAAATTATATCATTTGTTATTTTTGATTTGCCTCATTTGCATACCTCTTTCGAAAGAGGAGTACAAGTGTAGACACACCCCTTGTGTCCTATACACGAGGAGTATAGAAGTCAACTGCAACCCCTCAGAGGTCAATTTTGCATGTGCCTACTAGATGCATGAAATCAAACCCCAGAAGATCAACCCTGAGTGGGTCAATCTTCTGGGCTAGCATAGACATAGCTGTAGAAGGTCTAGCATTGGATTAAGATTTAAAAGACCTTTTATTTCTGGCTAGCCACTGGAACCCAGGTGACCTTGGACAAGTAAGTTCTCAGCCCCTATGTCTCAGTTTCACCAATTGTAAAACCAGGGCAACTATGCCTCATTCTAACAGCTAGAAGTTGGGACTGCACAACCAGATAGCACAATAAATTGCCTTGTTCTGTTCATTCCCTCTGAAGAACGTGATAACCAACTAGTGTTGGAAGCTGGACTACAGAGCTACCAAATGATCTTTTGTTTTTATCGCAATTCTTAAAGCTGAGACATCACAGATGTTTTTTATTTCCTAATCACAATATCATTTCAAGAAATAAAACTGACAGATAACGATTAGCCTAGAAATAACGGAAGACTGGATAATCATATGAACTGGGAAACTAAGTCTGAAAGAACCAGACAACAATGGCCTTTTACAGGAAAACACAAGTTGTTTTTGTGTTTGCTAGTTTTTGTTAGGATTTGGGGAAAGGGTAAATAAAAGGGACTACTCATGTCACATCTCAGCAAATAAAGTGTTGTGATTCATCCCATACACAGGATAAACACATGCAAGAGGCAGAAAACTCCACTAATTTACACTCAGTAAATGTACATTGCATATTCCACTGAATGCCCCTGCCCTGCTTATAATGCAGGACAACTGCCCTTCAAACCCATAAATCACGTCCTATGCATCACAGCTCTGCAGGGTTCCGTACCAACTGTGCAGAGACCTTGTGACTCAGCATTATTTCATTACAACTTCTTTGGACTCCATTATGGCACAGCCCCTTTGGAATAGATGCTGCTAGTGCCTATCCACCTGTCACCTCCCGAACCCGTGCAGGAAGACATAAGGTGGCGTTCTTCCCCTTCAGCACAGTCCCACACTTCATCTACTGTATCTGAGCATCTTCAGCTCCCAGAAGCAGGCAAGGGGGAGGGGGAATTTTTCTCATAGGATTTGCCATCTTCTGCCCGTTAAGATTACAATACTAGCTTTTATATAGTATGCTTCTCTCCACTGACTGACCAAAATTCAGTCAGCCCCCAATGGACCTGTCTTTATGACCCACACAAATAAATGAGATATAAAAGACCTCAAGCAGAAACAATATGTACATCATCTTTTAGGGTGGTTGGTTTAGTTATTTTTCCCCCTTCTGCACATATTCCACCAGATCAGGGTAGAGTTCTACGACTTCTGGAAATTGCTCACTTCAGAGAATACACACAATAACATACTATAATCCTTTGCCTTCACTCCTTATGCCATTAACTGACTTTTTTACCTTCATACCTGTCTGCCTATAACGGGAAATTATGTCATGTTAGAACTTAAGATCAGACCAATGGCGCTGCTAGTCCAATCTGCTGCCTTCAGACTGTGGACGGTGTCAGCTGCTTCAGAGGAAATGAAGAAAATAAGTCAATTTATCACACAGTCTATCCCCTTTCATCCAGTCTCACCTTCTGAAATCAAAATATAGGAACTTCCAGGGCACAGTGTTGCTTCCTTGACCTTTTGGGCTAATAGCCACAATGAACCCATCTCCAATGAACTTTTATTTAACCCAGTTATACTGTTGTCCTTCACAATATCCCCTGGCAACAAGTTCCATGGGTAAACAGTGTGTTGTGTAAAGA
The DNA here is from genome assembly GCF_033958435.1 of Carettochelys insculpta. Taxonomy (NCBI): domain Eukaryota; kingdom Metazoa; phylum Chordata; order Testudines; family Carettochelyidae; genus Carettochelys; species Carettochelys insculpta. Next base: position 65,839,629 of record NC_134139.1, on the reverse strand, counting down.
AGTACTTCCTTATGCCTCTTTTATGTCTGCTGCCAATTAATTTCATTGGGTTACCCCTCTCCCCCAAAACAGTTGCAAAGAATTTGTTTAACTTCTTCACAGCAACCTCCTTTAGCACTTCAGTCATCCAGTTGTCCCACCGACTGACTAACAAGCTTCCTGCCTCTGATGAATATAAAAAATGCTTTGCTGTTAATTCTTGTGTCTTTAGCTAGTTGCTCTTCAAATTCTTGTTGGCTGGCTAATTATATTTTTTACACTTGACATGCCAGAGTTTCTTTCATTCTATTTTCTTCAACAGGATTTTATTTCCAATTTTAATGGAGACTTTTTTGTCTTGAACTGCCTCATTTACGTTATTGTTTAGCCATGGTGGCATTCTTTTGTTGCACTTACTGCTTTTTCCTATGTTTGGGGTATACATATTATTTAAGCCTCTCTTATGGTACTTTTAAGAAGCTTCTATGCATCTAGTGGACATGCCACTTTTGTGACTGCTCTTTTTCATTTCCGATTAACTAGCCTGCTCATTTTTATGTAGATCCCATTTTTTAAATCAAAAGGAATTTTCAAACACAAAAAGAGAACATTTCGTTATCAAGACCAATTCCAAAGTCACTCTCATAAAAACAGCTGATTTGTGGCATTCCAGCTCTGAGAGGGAGAGAGAGGAGTAGGGACAGAGCAAAAATCAGCTTTTCATAGTGCTCCAAAAGTGCTGGGATGGAGGGGGGAAGAGTACAAAGTGCATGACTCCAGTGTCCGAGTGTGCAAGAAGTGGGGCGGGGAGCAGAAGTGGGGGTTGCACAGGCCATCAGAGGAACCCCAGAGACCTCTCATGTGGCCCACTCACTAGTTGCCTATTGCTGCCATAAAATAACCTGATTTTTAAAGTGCAGGTGCCGAAGACATTGTGAAAATCAGGCCTCTAAGATATGCCTGCTCGGGTACCAAAAAGTTATTAAGCAATTCTGAAAATTTACACCTATTAGCCCAAATTCTGTAATTTCTGAAGATAAGGACTTGAAACAAACAGCGTAAAAATGACGTGTTCTGGTGCAAGGATCCCCAAACCATGGCAAGTGAGCCTCAATTTTTAAATTATTTTCAAGTTTGTGAACAGCTGGTCTACTGACTCATACTTATAGCAGTTACCTCAAAGAGCTCAGTTTCCATCTCTGCCACATGCTTTCTTTATATCTCTGTGAGATAGTAAGTCTCTGTCTCAAATATCCCATTTGGAAAATGGAGATGATGATATTGGCTGTCTTAATGATGGCTGGTGCAGTCCTACTAAAATAGAATTGCAAAACGCACATAACTATTAAGGCTCTGCAGTGAAAAGTGAACCTACAGTTCTGAAGTTCTAAGGCCAAGGAAAAATTTTGGTGGGCTCTCCGTAACAATTTGGAATCTACTTCTGCTATAAGTATCACATGGGTAGACCTAGGCACCCAAAGCTTAACTCGTTCCTGGACTGGGTCTGGATTTGCAATCTTTTGACAGATTAACAGAAGTTAAGGAAACATACAGCCTATCCAAGAGAAAACTAATACCTACACCTTTTAAAATATCTCATTTACTAATAACCTCTTTCTCAACCCAACAACACTAGCTAAAAATCCTCCACTTTGAAGTTGTTTATGTACCACACTCTTCATTTGCCATTGAATCCAGCAACACTAATCTTGTCATTATTTTCCCAGACTCTCTAGACTAGGAACAGATCGAAATAAGAGCACAGCATTGATTCATAAAATTAAGAGGCAGGCTTACTCTTAAAATAACCAGTAAAAGTAAACTGCCACATTGTTTTCTTTCTTAGCTGATTACTATAATCAAAATGCTCAAAGATAGGATTTTCTTAAAGCAGTTAAGTGTACCTGACGCATATGACCAACAAACACTCATTTTTAAAGAAACAAAGGAAACTGGCAAGATATATGGTACAAACATTTACCATGATTGATTACTACTGTAATTGTACTTGTCAGTTCTCAACATGTCAAGGTCCAAAACCGGGGCACAGCTTGTGACATATACTCTAAATCAGAGATACAAAATAACATATTAATACAGTGGTTGTCAAACACTCTATCAGGCTCCCAAAGTGGCTCACAACCTGCTTTTAATGATGTTGAGAGGCCTGGTGCTAGACTCACTGGGGCTTAGGGACAAATCCTAAGCACCACTGCACAAGACCAAAGAAAGTATGAGGGATGAAGGCCTTAGGTGACAGGCCCCATGGCTACATCTACACAAGAGAGTTTTGTCACCAAAACTCATGGAGCGTCCACATTACAAATGCGTTCTGTCAAAAGCAAATTGACAGAATGTGGCACTTCCGCCAACAGCGTTCTGCTGTTCCCCCAGGAGGAAGAATGCCTTTCTCGACAGAATCTGTCGACAGCCAGTGAAGACACTCCTGGGGGCCCTCTATCAACAGACAGGACTTCTGGGACACCAGGCAGCACTGTCTGCTGTACTTCTGGCTGGCCATTCTGTCAAAAGTGCTGCCAGGCAGTCTGGCCATTCTCTGTTGAAAGACTGATCCGCTTTCGTGTCTAGCCACAATCTGTCAACGAAGTTTTCTCAGAAGATCTCTTCTGACAGAAACTTCTGTAAACAGATTACTGTAGTGTAGACATAGCCCATGACTGCGGTTGAACCACTTGGGCTTTGTACCCTCTGTCTCAGATGTTGGGCCTCAAGTAGACCCAGGTTTAATTCCCCTTCTGAGGGCACGTACAATAAACACTTTCATATCTGGCATTCTATTATCTGGAACTCTCAAATAACTGGCATTTCAACCATAAGTAAATTTTAGTTACATTTTCCATAAGTACAGTATAGGGAAAGTAAATACAAATAAATACAGCAAATACAGTATAAGTTTACAATGCACAATAATACTGTTAGTAAATAAAGTATTCTGGATATGTTTTTGTTTCTGAATAGCTAATCTTGTTTTTCGTTGGTGTTATGTATTGCTAGGTATACCTCTCTATTAACTAGAATATTTGAATATCTTGTAACCTCCTGGTCCCAGAGCTGCCAGGCATGAAAGTTTACTGTAGTTATTTTTTGTCAGAAGGGGGTTGCTGTGTAACAAAGATTGAGAACATCTACATTACTGTATTGAAAGTTCACCTTTAATGTAAACAAGTATTATGACTCTACTTTTGATGTAAATAATTGCACAATAACGGTGCAGGGACATACGATCGATATGGAACAGAAGAGAGTTTGAGGTTGAATGCTGGGTCGTTTGAGAAAGCGGGTTATAAATGGGCTTGGCAGCATGAGATTTCTGTCAGTAAATGTTCATAAACATTGATTTCAACATACCCCCACAAACCAAAGGAAAAACATTAACAGCCCCTCCAATTTACAAACAGGCAAAGTAAGAACACTGCTGTTGAACATATCCGAGTTCCATTTTTACACATGACCTATGTGTACACTTGCATTCCTCTTTCGAAAGATGCACACAAATGAGGGAATCAAGAATGCAAATGATGTGCAGATTTATGTATCTTGTACCTTATTTACATATTCTTTCAAAAGAAGAAAAGCAGTACAGATGGGGCTCTTCAAAGAGTAAACCCGTCTTCAAAAGAACCCTTCTCCCCTTTTTTTTGGCTCTGTGGTTTGAACATTCGCCTGCTAAACCCAAGATTGTGAGTTCAGTCTTCAGGGGACCATTTAGGGCCATTTCGGGATCTGGGGCAAATACATTAAAAAAAAAAAAGTCAGGGATGGTGATAAGTCTTGCTGTGGGTGCAAAGGGCTAGTCTCAATGACCTCGGAAGGTCCCTTCCAGTTCTATAAGCTAGGCATATCCCCATACGTATAAATCTGTGCCTCAACTGCATTTTCAATTTCCCTCATTTACATGCCTCTTTCAAAAGAGGAATGCAAGTGTAGACACAGACTAATAAAACTTTACTCTTCCAATGGGAGCATCTGCTTCACTACCTAATTGCCAAGCACTCCCCACGGACGGCCCTTGCCCTAACTTCCCATACCTGGGAACATTTAAATGGGGGGAAACTGGGGGTAAAGGGGAAGTACTGAAAAACAAACTCTGTGTGTGCACGCACCAATTTATAACAACAACAGTCCCGTGCTGCTAAGCGTAGACATAAAGCTCTCCCTGGCCTGATCACCGCCTCCCTTCCCGGCACAAGGGCAACGCGGAGCTCGGCGCTGCACACCAACGCCTCAGGGCCTGAAGGCGGGAGGGCGGCCGCGGCGCGCGGGGGGAGGGGCGCTGGGCTCGGGGGCTGCAGCCAGCCCTGCAGCGTGTGGAGCCGGAGTGGGGTGTGAAGGCCCCGAGCGGAGCGGGGGGTCCGTGGGCCACACACGCCTGGACTTGGGGGTTGCGCAGGGGCGGGAGTCCACGGCTCTGTACCGCGCAGCGTGGGCGGGCTCGGGGCGGGCTCGGGGCAGGGAAGCCCTCCCAGAGCGGGGAGGGGCGGCAGCAGTAGCCGGGGGACACGTGCAGCGGCGGGGGGCTGCAGACAGAGCGGCCCCGCTCCGTACCTGCGCAGGCAGCGCTCGCACACGGCGCCCAGCTGCCGCTTGGTGACGGCGCAGGCGAAAGGCTCGGCCAGATACAGGAGCTCACCCGGCCGGGTCCGCTTCAGAGCGCGGAGGCCGCTGCCCCTGCCCGGGCTCGGGAACTTCTCCAGCCTCCCCGGCTCCATCTCCCGCGCCGCGGCCTCGCCCCGCCCCGCCCCCACGTGCTCCGAGCCGGCGCCGCCGGAGACATCTTTGGTAAGGGCAGAGACCCGCAGTAGCTGCCCCGCCCTGGGGCCCAGCGAGCAGCTCTCGCCTTGTGGGCGACGCGGGGCAAAGGACGAGAACAGCCCCAGGCCCCCGGAGGAGTGAAGTGGCGGGGGCAGGAACTTGCTAAGCTGCCATTCATGAGGCTGGTTGGTACATGAGCTGCAAGTGCTGGCAGAGGGGGTTGGCTTCTTTCCTTAGGCTAAAAGGGAGGAGGAAGAAGCTGGTTTCCTTGGCTGGGGGCAGTTAGAGGAGTGGTTTCCTTCCCCCTCTGCCTTGGCAGAAAGGCCCCAAAGGGCAGGTGGGGGGTGAGCAGACCCCTAGGGTGGTACCTAAGATAGCGTTACCACCTAGGTGGAGTGGGGTGAGCCAGACTTTTTGTATGGATTTACAGTTGTCAGAAAAATGCACTCAGCTTGCTAATACTCCTCTACTAACATCATATATGCCATCATGTGCCAACAATGCCCAGATGCTTTGTATATTGGACAGACTTCTAACTCCCTTAAACAAAGGGTCAAGGGGCACAAAACAGACATCAAAACACTCCAGATCCACAAACCAGTTAGTCAACATTTTAATGGAATGGGGCATTCTGTCAATGACCTAAAGGTATGTGTGTTACTGAAAAGGAATTATCCCACCGTTCTGGAAGGGGGAACAGCAGAGCTGGCTTTTATATTCAAATTTGGCACATTAACACATGGTTTAAATCGTGATGGGAACTTTCTGAGTCACTATAGGGGTTCGTCTGCATACTTGGCTCAATCTAATTCTTGACCTCCCCCCCCACTCTCTGATTTGCTCACCTTGATTATCTTTTTCTGATTTGTCCTCCTTGCTTACTGTTTTTGGTTCTCTGTGCCTTAAATATTGAGTCTGTTCTGGTCTGGCTATGGTCTGAAGAAGTGGGTCTGTCCCATGAAAGCTCACCTAATAAACTATTTTGCTAGTCTTTAAAGTGCTACTTGACTGCTTTTTGTTTTGATAGTGTATAGACTAGCACGGCTTCCTCTCTGTTGCTAATACTGAAAGTGCCTGGCTTCATCTACACTACAGAGATCTTTTGAAAGAAGCCCTTCTGGAAGGTGTCATCTGAAAAAAAATCTTTTCAAAAAGAGAGCGTCCACACACAAAAAAGCAGCTCAAACGAGTGATCTGCTCATTCAAAAGAGAGTGTCCCCACCACCTGTGTTTTTTTGAAAGAACAGGCCAGGGATTGAAAAATCAGGCCCCATGAAGGTTGGTCTTCCAAAAAATAGGGCATATGGAGCATCTACACCAGTTTTCTTTTGAAAGAAGCTTTCGAAAGAGGGTGCTCTTCCTGAAACGGTAAAGAAGGAGTGATTGCAAAAGGAGCACCGCATTCTTTCAATTGACTTTTGAAAGAACACTTTTTGGCCATTTCTACACAGGCACTTTCTTTGAAAGTGGCATGGTAATACACAGCCTGAAATATGCTAATGAGGTGCGGATGCAAATTCCCCATGTCTCATTAGCACACGGTCACGTGATTTAGAGTCCGGAAGACCGTTCTTCCGGACTCCAAAACGCCGTTTAGAAGCGTGGCCCCCGGGGTGTCTTCTGGAAGGAACTCCTTCTTCCAGAGGCCCCTTCCTCCCAAAAATGTTCAGGAAGAAGGGGCCCCCGGAAGGACTTCCTTCTGGAAGACCACCCCGGGGACCACACTTCTAAACAGCATTTTGGAGTCTGGAAGAACGGTCTTCCGGACTCTAAATCACGTGACCGTATGCTAATGAGGCATGGGGAATTTGCATCCATGCCTCATTAGCATATTTCGGGCCATGTATTACCATTCCACTTTCAAAGAAAGTGGCCTGTGTAGAAACGGCCTGTGTGTGTAGATGCTCCACAGGAGCTTTCGAAAAATCTTTCAAAAACACTTGCTAGTGTAGACACATCCCATGTCTCTCTAAAGATGCTACAATGTTCCCACTTTCACAGTTTAAGTGATAACAGAGCAAGTGTTGAAAATACAGCAGTGCGCCAACTAGCATGTAAGTATATCATGCACATACGAGTGTGTGAGAGAGGAGACGTTCAAGGTTATCAATCATAGCTATATGTTCTTTCAAAAATACTACAAGTGGCTGTTGGCAACTCAGCAACTGCCTCACTTCTTGTGGTTAGGGTAGTCTAGCCTGGGGTGACAGGGTAAATCACAGAAGTCCTCTTGGGATTGTTCTCCAGTGTGCTGCTCATTCCACTAATGCAGGGGTCTGCAACCAAAATAGAAAGAAGAGCCATTTTTTTTCAAATTCAGTTCCAAAATTAATGTGTCAAGAGCTGCAGTGTATGTGAACACAAGACAATATTTATAAATAACAAACTGTATTTTGCATAACCCCTATTTTATGAACAGTGCACACATAGATTTGTACCAGTCAGACAGTTTAATTGAAGATAGGGTGACCATATTTCCCTATGATGAATGTGAGATACCTTGTAAAATTGCTCAAATTCAAGCACAATCAATGGCAGTTGGTCAGAACTATGTGGTACCCTCCCCAGTCAAAGATTTAGACAGTTAGATTTTTGGCATTTGATAGGCTAGAAAAGCATTTGTTAAAAAAAGTATTGCAATTCTGTCTCGCTCTTTTTTGGTACCTTATTTTGTTTATATCTGTTGTCCCTTTTTTATATGTATTATGATGAGGGCCCTCAAAAGCTGGGACGTGTGAGAAGCCCTGCTCCCAACATGCTTTAAAAGCTCCAGGTCCCAGTGGAGAAAGGGGGTCAGAAGGGTCTGGGCTGAGGTGGGGTTTCAGGTATAGGTGTAGTATGGCTTCTGGTTTTGGGGCAGAGCTCAGCAAGCTCAAGCTAGCTCCATATGGCAGGGCCAGGGAACCAGCACCACCTCCACCCCATTCACAGTAGCAGCCACCCACCCTAACTTGGCTATGGCATGTGTGGAGAGAGGGGAGGCTCAGCTCAAAAAGTCTGAAAACAACTCAGGGTGCAGGGAAGTGGTATCCAGGGGCTGTTTCCAGACAGGGAGTAGCTCAGGCTGCAGACAATGGGTAGCTAGGGGCTGTATGCAGGCAGGTGTAGTTAGAGATTGGGTGTGGGCAGGGGATGGCTCAGGGGGCAGGGACGGGGTAACTAGGGACTGTTTTCCAGGACTCCCCCCTGTGCTCGCTGAGGGCTCTGCCAGCTACGGAGCTGGGTCCCCCACTGTGTAGCTCTTACTGGCTACGTGAGAAAAGGCAGCTGGGAGCTGGCCAGAGGGAGGGAGATAGGAGTGGGTCTGTCCCTAGGACTGCACTTTTTGTTAAGTTTGGGGGTGGGGGAGGAACACAGGGCTCACGTATTCAGTCCTGACTCCCACAGCTCCTGACTTCATTGGTAGGAGAGGTGGGAACAGCAGGGATCAGGGCTTACTATGCGGATTTTGAGTAGGTGGGTATTGCACCCTGTTGAAAACAGAATTTTATTTACAGCTTCAGTTTCTGATCCTTTTGGGGGTATTATACTGATCTGGGGAATTGCAGACATTGAGATAAAGGGCAAGAGATTGTGTATGTGCAGATGTGTGGGAGGTGGACTGATTCTATGGGGAAGACACTGCTGCATAATGATGTCCATGAAAACCACCAATTAGCAGTCTGCCGTTTTGTAGAACCACGATATCCAGTTAGAATATTCAAGTGCAGCCGCCAAATAAATGGGGCAGGAGAAACAGGGAGCCAGAAAGACAAAATAAAACCCAAGGAGAAGAGTTGCAGGATGCCCCTGTGTGCCTCTGAGTGTCTGTCTTCCATTGACAGTAGTGAAATGGGAACAGATTGTGCTGCTTACTCATCCCTGCAAATTCTCTTGGGGCCCTCTTTCTTCAGTGGCTTCCCTCACTGCAGCAGTAGAGGGAGTCCAGATGTTGTCCTCTAGTCTAGTAAATACACATAAAACTTCTGATCAATTGCTTTTTCATTTCTAACACCTTTTTGTTTGCAGTAACAGTTTAATATTTTAACCTTCAACCTCTTCACTTTCACCTGTCTCGTGGTAGTCCAAAGAGACATCGTGTATCCAAATTGAATTTATAGGTTAAATCTCGTGCATGTCAAACTGCAACATTTTAAACAGAAAATATGGCACATGTAAATTAGTTTGTTAAAGCAATTCCGGTGTGTCGAACTTTAATGCAATCTAGTTCCATCATTTAAATATTTATCAGTGCTATCATTATGCTTAGCGATAATCTTTTGAGCAACCGACTGCTAAAATAATCACTCAGTTATGGAGCTGTAGCATATTTGGGGATAGACTTGACAGATTTTTATTAAAAATAATTATCAGGACATGGCAAATCATCACCTGATCACTTTGCACCTATGTTATACTCTCTCTCTCTCCACATCTCCTATCTAGAACTGCTAAAGGCATTATCATTACTCACAATGTAGGAGTATGTAGCTGTATTTCAGAGACAAATCATTTTTAGAGAATGGTACATATCTCAATGCAAATTTATGGCACTGCATGAATGCATAATCATAAATAAAATCAACATGTGTATTAAGATTGATCTGTTATTTAAGTTTACATGCTTCTGACTCAAAAATGAAAAGCTATTTTACAATAAAAGTTAAACGGTCCTTTTCATGGTTGTGAGGTAAGAGGTTCATCTAACCTTGCTAATTTGCATTTTCAAATTATATAATTTGACACTCCTTTCCCTTTTCTCTAAGGAACATTACATAAAAAACTAAATTGAAGCGTACACTTGCAAGAAGGACCTATTTTTAATTCTCTGAAATGAACAGCTATGTTGTCCAAGAATTTAAAGTTACAGTAGCTAATCCATAGCACAGAAGGTTATTGTTATAATATATTCCAAGTATACAGCTATATATGTAGTCCTGAACAAATATCACAATAACACTTCTGTTATAAAAGAATACTATAGCCATATTTTCATAAACGCCTGAGCTAGCATTTATTCCTAGCCCAGGTACATGCCATTCTGATTATTATATTGCTCCCCTGTGTTAATTTAGATGTACAGCATGAGCTACCACCACAAATAGTGCAAATGGAATCTAAGACTTTACCACCTAAAACAACTGATTCCAGCTTTCAAGTGACATTAAACCAGATAGTATGAGATTGCTAAAATAACATCAGAATTTAAGGGGAAGAGAAGCAAAAAGCTAGAACACTTTATATCTTTAAGCCTCAATTATTCAAAGTATGTTTCAGTCCAAAGAACTTACAATGGCTCAACAGAATTAAGATAAGTGTTTGAAAAAACAATTTCCAGATTTTTTTTCAGCTAATTCCACATTAGGATTCAGTTTCTTCCTCAGAGTACAACTTGAGCTGATGTTTACGACAGAAAACTATACCTGAAATGACTTCTCACATTTTATTAAACGAGAGGAGCAGAGGGCTTAGCTTTCTTGAACACATTTTAACTGTTAAAATTGTTAAAGCCATTATTGCAATTAATTATGTCCCTTTAAGGTCAAGAAACACTTTGCCAAAACAAGCAGAAATGCTTTCAAGCCCTGGTTTAAGCATTTATCATGGACCGGTGGTCAAAAAGATATTGAAACCTATGGCATCAGGTTGTACAGATTTTCATTATGAATCTCTTCCACAAGTCAAAGTGTTATTTCAAAATCTTTATGTGCATCTTGACACATTTATAAATAAGAAACATTTTACCTTTACCTCATTCTTCCATGCTGCTTTGTGATGTGTGTGGCTATCGTAGCATTAAAATACAGGATCATTTTGTTAAGAGTCTCTTCTTCAGGAAATATATTCTATTTTTTATATAACACAACTCCCTCATATTAGAGAGGAGCACTTGTCCGTATTAATTGAGCATGCTGAATTCAGTCTGTTGAAGACCAAAGATACACTTCCACATGAAGCTGGTTCTCCTCCATGGCAAAGGATCAAGACTAGGTGGCAGAACCAGCATTCGACTTTCATCCCAAAAGATGACTTCTTTTACAAGACATACCATATTATATTTTAAGCCCTCTCAGTAGAAGCATTGTTTAACTTGACAATAGAATGTCTATCAATCGTCTCATCTCATCGTATCTTAAATGGCATAAACCAGAAATGACGAATCATTTTGAATTGCTGGTCGGAGTCAATTGCTATTGCAAACTGAAGATTTCGGATATGACTGCCCCATGACTACAGCTCTCTCTCTTCTTTGCCCCACATTTGTAAGCAGCTTTATGTTGGATGCATCTACTGTTTATATCCTTGTTAATTTAATTATTATCACCTACTGTATCCTCTGGTACTGCATTGCTGAATAGCTAAGCAAAGACTACATATGCTAGAGTACATGCAACAGCACCAAGGGTTGTGCAGCCTTAAGAGTACTGGAAGGACACTACACTGGTTTGGAACAAGGACTTCTCTATAAATATACCATCCCTCATCATGCAGCTTGGGTGAAAAAAAAAACCTGGAAAAGAACACTTACTGCCTTTACTCTAGCATTAATGTTAAAACAGATCAATGCAATCATTTATCATTGAAAACAATCAGGAAGAATTTAAACAGAAAAATGTGTTTGCTAGTCAGGAATAATTTAGGAACACCATTCTAGAGTCCCTTAAAGCTATGCTCTCACAATGATGGAAGACAGGCCATAGTGATTTTAAAAAATGGTTCAGAAGGGAAGTGAAGGCAGCTGTAAAAATAACATGTAATGAAGACAAAGATAATTGATAGTAATATAAATCAGATGTTAGAAATTGTAGAAAATTGATGAAGTTAAGAAATACAAGACATCTTTGGCCATCAGTGTTGCAGGACAGTAAAAAATTAATCAGCGTGCAGTGAGCAAGCCACAAGAAGTCATTCTTCCACTCTACTCTGTGCTGATTAGGCTTCAATTGTAGTATTGTGTACAGTTCTGCACAACACATTTCAAGAAAGATGTGGAGAAATTGGGTAAGTTCCAGAGAAGAGCAACAAGAATGATTAAAGTCCAGAGAACACGAGCTATGAGGGAAGACTGAAAGAACTGGGCTTGTTTAGTTTACAAAAGAGACGATCGAGAGGGGACATGATAGTGGTTTTCAAGTACCTACAAGAGGGTTACAAGAAGGAGGGAGAATAATTGTTCTCCTTGGCCTCTGAAAACAGGAGAAGCAGCAATGGGCTTAAACTGCAGCAAGGAAGGTTTAGGTTGGACATTATGAAAAAATTCCTTTTAGGAAGGTTAAACACAGGAATAAATTGCTTAGGGAGGCTGTGGAATCTCCACCAATGGAGATATTTAAGAAAACGTTAGACACCTATCAGGGATGGCCTAGACTCGAGATGGCACTTGGTCTTGCCATGAGGGTAGAGGGACTGGTCTTGATGACAAGGCTTCTTCCAACTCTAGTGTTCTATGATTGTTCTGTGGCCATCAACGATAGCTGCTTTAAGGCAGTGTCTCATGGGCAATGAATTGGGCAAAGGTTCTATGGAGTTGCAGGCCTAGCCTAGAGGGGAGGCCTGGCAGTAAGTGTGAGCCTGGTAGCTTCTATTCTCCAGGGCTGGGCTTTGCTTCCCTCTGTGGGAATTGTGACTTGGCTCACAAAGTCACAGCTCTATTCAGACTTGAAAGGTGGCCTGGCCAAACTTCAGCGGCAGAGCAACCTTATGTGCAGACCACAACGTCCACCAAGGGGAGCCAAACCCAGTTCCTTGGGGCAGGAACTAACACTGTGGGGTGAATGCAAGGTGGCCTCACTCACCAATACCCTGCACCCTCCTAGGAATTCCCCTCTGAACCAGTCCAGGGAGAGCACCGCTTGGGAGACAGGCTTGAGAGGGCACATGCACCAGAAGCTTTACAATGGTAACTGTCAGGGATTTTTTTATCCCTCGGGCATTATTGTCCCCGTGGGCCAGGGGAAACAAGCCTTTGGCCATTAAACATCAATGCAGGTACAGGTAGAATCTAAAGATACATAGGCTGCCATTTAGCAGCCCCCTGCAACCATCACTCTGTGTCAGTTGGTTTCCCCAGTAACCTGAACTCATGAATAATTCATGACCATGGATTTGAATTCTGGGCTCCTGATTGGACACAGGTGGGCAGTTTCTGGAAACTTCCCGGCCCAGAGGACCTGTTTGAGAACGGGTGCTCAGAACTTTCATCTGATAATTACCTCATGAATCATGCATGAACTCTGTCTATATAAGTCAGGCTGGTCCTGTCATTCAAGGCCCTTGGGTACTGCAGGCAAGGATTCTGCTGACCCTACATGGGAAAGCGTGGCCAATAGGCATCCGCTAATCCCAAGGCCAGGCGCAAAGCCGAAGAAGAGCTGAATCACAGTCACACCTGTGGCACAGAGCTGAAATCACTGCAGCACCTGCCTCTGGGCGGTGCTGAAACTGAGCTAAATCACTGCCGTGCCTGCCATACCTAGCAGCGCTGGTCATCTCTAACAGGAGCCCGTGCCGTCTTGCGGCCCGAAGCGGCGTCATCGCACCAGCGCACCTCACCGCACACTAGCTCACGCTTGCATCGAGGAGCGGCAAGCAGACCCTTTGGCGAGGCCACCGGGTGGCGAACTGGCCCCCCACTTCGGTGGGGGGTACTGCGTACCCGGCGGCGCAACCAGGGGCCTGCCAACTCCATCGTCGTCGCTCCCGCCTTAACATCGCCCACGTCGCTTCACAACCTACCTGCTACGTCGCTACTGGATTGGACCCACGAGACCCTCTGTGAGGGAGCGGGAGGTTGCTCCTCCATTGTTCACCCTCCCTGACGGGGGAGGGGAGTACCTGGGGGCCTGAGCCCTGAGGCCGGGCCTGAAAGCCCAGGTTGGGATACTATTCTGAATTCTCTAGAAGCACATTTAATTAATAATTTTGTTAATACTTATTAGGTACACATTTCTTTAATAATTAGTATTAATAGTAATCATTAGGTTCCTAGTTATCGTAATAATTGTTTTTGAAATAAGGTGAAGGTTTAACCTCCCTTATCCTTTTTTACCTATTCACCTCTATTAAAATAGCTTGCAGGAGAAGGCATTGCCTCCCTGCCTCCCCTGGTTGTCTATCCTCCCCTAGTGACCTGAGGAAGAGCATGGGCCTCCCAGGTACACTCAGTTGAACCCACAAGGGAGTACCGGGGGGCCCCCCAGAAGAGGGACAGCCCCGACCGGCTCTCGGGTATCAACTCCTTGGGTCGGGCTAGCAACCCGACCCCGCGTGGAGGTGGGGCTTAGCACCCCCACCCCAGCCTTAGAAAGAGACAGCGGGGATTTTTAAAACCCATTAATCCTTGTTCCTAATCCTATCTGACCTTTTTTAACCCCATTCAAATAACCAATTCTTTGCCTTGCAGATATATAAAACAAATTTAAGGACTACAATACAGGAAACACAATGGATACTGTTTTAACTGTAAGTTATGGATATTATTAGTAGTGTTTAGTTAAGTCTGCCCTTTAGCACTGTTACTTATTATAGTTTGATCTTGTTGTGTTGCTCAATAAAATTTTAGTTACTTTGTTGCAATCTTAACCCTTGTCCTGGTCTCGTTGTCTCTGCCAGCCACTTCTCTCCAGGAGGCCTTAGCGTGGACCAGAGCGTGCCGGGGTGGCACCCTGGCACCCTCCTACCTTGGGGTTGCAGCAGGGATCTGGTTAGGGTCCCAGGATCTGTGCACAGGAGGTTTACGCACCTCCTTGTTGAGGGACTCATTTAAATATTTAAATACTGGTCCGCCAAGAGAGTCCCGTCAGTAACTGCAGTGCTTACCGCGTGAAAGCAGATAGGCCTGACTGGCCTGTGGCTACATCATGTGCAGCCAGAGGATTTGGAGCCTCTGAGGCAGCGCCCTTGTGCCAATACTGAGGCATTGGTTCTTGTTCACGTGGAGCTCCCGCCAACTCACGGCAGTTTGACTGCGGAAGGAATGAGTAGATAGCGAATCTGAATGAGGCATCAGGGTTTGGCCAGCGGACGGGCTTTTCGTCGTACTCGGTGCGTGTCTGTGTTATGTGGGGAGATAAAACTCACTCTGGCACAGGGTAACTTTTTTCACAGTTGGAGACAGCCAGTGCCAAAGCACTCAACCCCGGAAGTTGTGGGGCCCAGAGCTGATCTGCCCCACTGGCTGATCTGCGTGACTGGATGTGTCCCTTTGAACTGGCCATTAAGCTCTCCAGGGACTGAGAACTGGCCGGGAGGGAAGAATGTTCCAGCTGGGATATTGCTTCCAGTTCTGGGTCCCCCAGTATAGAAAGGGTGTGGAGCATTGAAGCAGATTCAGTGCAGGGCAATGAAAATGATTAAGGGGCTGGAGCACACGTTGTATGAGGAGAAGCTGAGGGACTTGGGCTTATTTAGTTTGCAGAAAAGAAGAGTGACGTGCGATTCAGTAGCAGCCTTCAATTTCCTGAAAAGGGGCTCTAAAAAGGACGGAGAGAGGCTGTTCTCAGTGGTGACAGGTGGCAGAACAAGGAGCAATGGTTTGAAGTTACAGAGGGAGATGTGTAGATTGCATGTTAGGAAAAAAACTATTTCACCAGCAGGGTGGTAAAGGACTGGAATGTGTCACCAAGAGAGATGGTGGAAGCTCCATCCCTAGAGTTTTTTAAGTCCCAGCTTGACATAGTCCTGCTAGGATGATTTAGTTGGGGTTGATCCTGATTTAGGCAGGGGGCTAAACTAGATAACCTCCTGAGGTCCCTTTCAGCCCTAGGATTTTATGATTCTCTGATAGGGGCATAGAGGGTGTTGAGGGCATTGATGCCCTCTTGGCAGGGTGAGGAGGTTGTGGTGGCAGAAGCAGAGAAAGGTGTTGGCCTATGATTTTACCCACCCTGCCCAATTTGAACCATGGATAACCTACAGAAAACAAAAAATGAAATCGGTGGGTCTCCTTACTAAAAGGTTTGGTATATGCTTTAAAATGTAAGATATTAGAACTAAACACTGAAAGGACCTAGCACATTGTATACTGAATGCCTCAAATATATTACTGAGGAGCTCAAATTTGTACAAGGAGGCATTACTCAACCAAGTTTTAGGCCTATAAAACAGCAGTGATGTAGGGCAGAATTTTCAAAAGCACCTACAAAGAATTACAAACAAACATTTCAACTGATAATCAATGGGGTTTGTGCTTCTAAGTCACTGTGGCATTTTTTAAAATTCATATCTACAATCTCCAAATGCTACATTAGAAACAAAACTCCTTTCAGATAAAAATCAAGAAAAAAATGACAACTATAAATACCATATTAAAGTTAAAGGGGAAGTAGCTGATTAGAATAAAAATGTAGACTGTTGTAAGAAGTTTCACAACATCTATTTGAAACCATTAAAGTTAAAAACTTGAGTTAAAAATTATGCTTTCCCTCAGCAATTGCAAAACAATTATTAGCAATGACTTCTCCAGGAACAGGAACCCCACCCTCTCTCCTGAAGAATCAAGACACACTCCTCCATTAGCAGAGACCAAAGCAGCATAACTTCTTAGCAACTGAGCCAAGCCATGCCCATACTAACAGACATGCTCCTGTCTTGTACTCGGACACCTACAAGATACCTTGATACTTCCCACCATCCCCAACACCAAATGTATGGCATCATTCCAGAGTGGAAAAAAGTGTTGGGTAACAAGGGACAACAGGGGTTGAGAAGAGGCTGTGTCAAAAAGTACTCTTGCTAGGAATAAAATTTTAGTGGGTTGTTTTTATAATATACACACATTTTAACAATTATAACCAAGGGAATAAATTATGGGAGGAGAAAATGGCCATGGTTTATAATATGTTCAAATGTCTGTCAGGGGAAAAAATTATATGCAAACAAGATAGCAAAGGCTGCAGATGGATGGCAGGATATGTAGAAGTGACTAAACATCTGAATTTTGAAATTTCTGTGTTAAAATGTTACTATGAATTTTGTCTCTCCCCCGCCTCACCAGCTTGTATAAACATACACACATACAGAATGTAGTTTAAAACAAGAAACACTAACTTGAGTAGCCACATTATTCTGCTGTTCTCCACTTTCCCATCATTCCTCGCCCCTTTGGTCCTAATTGCTATTGTATCATGTTAATTTTAGAGTAAGTTCCTTAAGCCAGGGAGAAGGTAAATTCCTCTTATCTTTGTAAACAGTATGAACTTTCTGGGGCACAGTGGAACAGTTAATCATAATTATGTATTTTGACACCCAAATCCAAATTGCACAAATATTTAATTTAATACTTTTTGAATATAAAAAATATACAATAGAGTAGCAAAAAAGTTCATTCTTTGCCATATTTCCAAGAGGAACAATAGTTGTCATTATGCTGTCTTCTGCTGCAGAAGACGTAGAGTTTGACTTCAACCCCATGTACACAGAACACCCCTTCACTGCCATACCTACGCTTGGCTTAAACAGTTTTATCCTGCGTAGACAGGCTGTTGCATCTCAAGTGACTTCATCTTCTGATTTGTGCAGGAGGCAACACTTAATCTTCACTGGTGGTCTTCTAAGATTTTGAGAATATTTCTTGTTATTTGCCTCAAAATACAGTCACAAATAATTTGTTTCAAAAACAGAAGGTTTAAGGATTTAGAATTTTAAGTTCCTGGTATTTTCTAAGAATTCATCGTAGAGCCAGCTTTGACTAAATTCTTTAGAGTGTTCCATAGCTTCAAAAAGGCGTCTGTACTCTTCTGGATACACACTGCCTGTTATAATGTTTTCTGATATTTCTAACTGCCTTAATAGTTTACTCCCACTGTCTGGACTCCATGAGCTGAAAACAAGATATAACAAAATAAGTCACATTTTAGCATTTCTTTCTGTTAAAAACAAACCAAAAACAGTAAAATGCAACAACACTGGGCACAATTCATTCTCCCTCAATTTCAGCCTATCAAAAATTCCCTCAAAGTGACACCAATTATTTTCTATGAATGCCCATGACAGTAGCCTCCATCCATAAGATTCAAGAGTTTTATCAAACTTTTCAGATAGACTACTTTCCCTCCACTCACTGTACAACTGAAATAACACAGAGCCTAGGGCATGAATGGATTTACAATTTCAGTGCTTGGAGACAATGAAAGCCATGTTTTTCATGAATGTGAGAGTCTGAAATGAAGAGTTTATTACACGTCCCTTGCATTTTCCCATATTTGAGACGGTCTATTTTCCTTCATCTACGTTCTCCCACTGCTACAAAATTTGTAGAATTTATAAAATATGTCACTGCTATAAAATGTAGGGCAGCTGTGGAGAAGGCCTACAGATATCCTGACAATTTATTTTTAAGGAAAGGGAAAAAAAAATAAGTATTAATCCACAGTAGATGAAAATTAAGTGACCCAAGGTCGGCTACAGATTCCAGTATAAGCAGCTAGTAGAAAGTAAATAGTACCAATTTGGCAAGTCCTTTATATCAGTCTTGCTGAATGAGTTATAGAACTTCATTAACATATTGCTGAGGGGTGGGAGGGAGGGGGGACAAAGAGCTAGTCCACTCATCATAAGATTGACTACAAATCATTGGCAACAAAAGAAAGATAACATTCGTTTATTGGAATAGTTAACCAGAGGCTGGTTCTTCTTAGGGAACATTCAGTTCCCACAAATAGTCACAGAGAGGCAGCTGTGTTCATGTGTGTCTTCAGAAAACAAACCAGCAGTCATGTAGCACTTTAAAAACTACCAAATAATATTAGATGATGAGCTTTCATGGGGCAGATGAAAGTGGGTCTGCCCCACGAATGCTCATCACCTAACAAATTATTTTGTTAGTCTTTAAAGTACTACATGGCTGCTGGTTAGTTTTGTTTCCCACAAACAGAAAGAGGACAATAATCATCACATTACAAGGAGTAAACAGTAACAGTAAGAGTGGACATGGAAGCCTGAATGTCTTGGGAGCGAGGGGCTAAAATATCCACAGGCCAAAAAAAAATTAAAGACATAATTTATAAATCAGACAGTAGAAAACCACTTTAGGGCATTTGGTGTGATCCACTGTACCGTGCAACCTATTTTCATCAGTATTTTATTTAGTCTACTTTTGATAGTGTTATTTTGCACATATTAATACTCACTTTCATGAGGCATACATACACCAAAAATAGAAAGAGCAGCTATTCCAATGAAATTTTCTCTCAGCTAAACCACACATGCATGTGGCATGCCAATGTAATGTGGATAATTTTGTTTTAAAAACTCTGTACACTTTAATTTTTAAAAACCATACCTTATTTAGATCAAAACCCACTTTGACCTAACCCCTGAAAGGCAGATCTATGATTAGAGCCCTGCACACATACAAATTTATACAGCAGAACCCCAAGATGCATGCACTCAAGTTGTGCAAATCTCAGATTAATGTGACTAAGTGGCAGGGAACTGGTTCCTGGCTCTGGGCTGCCTACCACTCAGGGGAGTGAGGAACCTGACCAGGTGTACCAAACTTCAAATTTCCCTTCACCTCCTACTAAGAACTTAGGAGTTGTTACATCATCAACCACAAACTACCAAATTTTGTTTAGCAAAACATCTTATCTTATTCTGTATGTGCTTAACAACAGCCATTTTAGGCAAAAATGCTTTCACAGAAAGTTTATTTCCTGAGTGAGAACACACGAACCAAATTTGACTTGTGGAGAATGGTTATAAGGTTGAACACCACTAACAGTCATTTCTGTGTGAGCTGCCTAAAATTAGTGGTTATTTTGCTCGTCACAGCTTAGCTGTCTTTAGTCTGCACTGTAAAATTGATTATTCTGGTCTGTCAGCTTTCTGCAGTTCAGTTTATGCTAGGTTCCCACTAACACAAAACACTCTACAAACTGGCATCCTACTGCATTCTACATGACACAACTTGATGTATTTCCTCCATAGCAAACCATACCATTAATGATTACAATTATCAGCTATATAGTTTTTAATCATATATAAAGGTAGAGCAGTCCCTGTGTGCTCCCTTGGAGCCCAATATCATGCTATAGGTGTGCTCACATTGATTCACCTGCTCTATAGCAAGAGACTTGCTTTAATAGCAGGGGGCATGGACAAGACCACACACGTTAACAAAAGGACATATCCTCTTTTAATAAGGCTCAGGACAGGAGAAATTCAAACAAACAGTTCATAAGATCACTTCTGAATCCTGCTTCTGTTCCTCCCAGAGCCTGACAGAAAAAAAAAACCTGTCACCCAGTCACTGCAGCCTGCATGGCTTCCACTCCTCTTTCTTTCAGCTCTCTTGATCTTGTTTAAATAGCCCAGCCCTAGGCCAGGACAGGGCCTCCTCAATTACACCTCAGCTGATGGCTCCAGCCTCTCCCTTAGGGAGTAGCACATGCCTTCAAACCATAATATAATATTTTTACCTAATTATTTTTCCCAAATACGTAGCATTATAAATTCAAATTTATATACAAACCCAAAAAATATAATGGGGAAACCAGAACATTTTAAAGAGCATTTAGAGAAACTAAGTCAGACAAAACAAAAAAGCAGTCAATTAGCACTTTAAAGACTAACCAAATAATTTATTGTGTGATTTTTGTTCGTATTTAAAGTGGTAACTGACTTTTTTTTGTTTTGGTACAATGCAGACTAACACAGCTCTCTCTCTGTCACTACTCAAAGTCAGACAAAGAAACTTGTTAGTAAACTGACAAAAAATATTCACATCCAAGAAGATAATGCAATTTATAAAATGTTATAATTTCCACACTATGTTATCTCCTGTTATCTTTCAGAATGAGCACACTAACTCCTCAACTTCTACCATTATGTAGTTTTATTTGTTAAGAAATATGTAGATACAGAACCCTGTAAGCTGTGTGTTTATACAACCACTTAGGGGAGCTTCTAATGCCACATAGCTGATTTGTTTGTTTGTTTATACTGCTGTTTCACATTCCCAAATGGCTTAGGGCACATGTCACCAGTCTACATGTGGATAGAAAAGATTAGCCAGAACATTGGTTGGCAATGCTGATTTTGATGCGCAACTTAATATTCTTATGAATGCTTGCAAACTGCATTTGAGACTTCATTTATGCAACAAAAAAAAACTCTGGCATACATTTAAAAAATAAGCGCACACAGTATGCAAATACTCAGTCTCACAAATGGTTGAGTGATTTTTTTTTTGTTACCTAAGTCTTTATTTCCAATCACATAATATTTTGAGCAATAGTAAGTTTATGAAGCATGTCGCTGTATAGAATTAAACGAATACTAAACTGTACCTGGACTAAAGAATAATCCTTTAAGAATAAAGCAATACTAAGTTGTCCTAAACCCTTCAGTCACTTGACTTGTGGAAAAACTGTTGCATAAATTTTCCATATACTTACTTAAGTCTATCAATTAGTTTAGCTCTCCGTTTAGCAAGACATTGTTTTACCATCAGAAAAAAGGTAGATGAATTGGTGGTTGTCATGCCACCTGTAAATAAATTCTTCCATGGGGTCATTCGTACTAAACATAAATGGTCATTTGGCAGCAGCTGCAACAACAGCAAGAAAGAGTTAATGAAAAATAAGGTAACAGTTAAAATTGCATTGTCTTTGGTACAAATAGTGCATTTCATTTGCATCATAAGAACGTAAGATGGCCATTACTGGGTTAGACCAAAGGTCCATCTAGCCCAGCACCCTGTCCGTCGACAGTGGCCACTGCCAGGTGCCCCATGGGGGCGGACCGAAGACAATGATCAGGCAAATTGTCTCCTGCCATCCATCTCCAGCCTCCATCTCCCTAACTGTATGAAGTGGTCTTAATATATCTTAAAACCAATTAATTTGGTGTGGAGCCATCAGCTGAAGTGTCACCTCATGACCCATGCTATAATCATGGTGACATCTGATGTACATCTATGAAGCTGCCATATATGATATAAACAAAAAATTCAAAAGTAATATTCAGCATAACAAAAAACCAGAGTTCTTTATGGATTTTATTATTAAATTCTTCGATTAAAAAGAGACATCACTGGTTAATATAATGTACTGATAAGTTTTAATACCAAAGTTCTATAAAGATTAAATGAAATGCCCCTTTTAAAAATTAATGCTTTTGTTTCAATTTAAACATTGACCCTGGCATATAAACATTATGCCTGCAGCCCAAATTTTGCATCATGCTAGCACAAGGACATGAATTTGCAACCAAACTATCTTCCATCTTCTAATGAAGAGAGTTAAGTAAAAGTATTAAAACATTAAATGCAAAAGTAGATTTTGATTTTTTAAATTCTGTTTTACCAATGTAAAATGACAGATACCAGTAACAAAATATCTTATTTAAAAGATAAAAAGTGATCCTTAAACCAAGTGCCCCTTCAAACCATCACATTTTATTCTTTCCACTTTTATTCTGTTTGCTACCTTGCTTAATAAAAATATATTAGTTGGGGTCAATTTCCCTTTTGTTTATAATCACAATTCTACTTCCTACTTCTTTTGCACAGAATACATTGGGTCTGAATTTCCAACAATGAAAAGGAGTATTTAAACATAACCCTTTTCAGCTAAACAACAAGAATATTCACAAATTCGCATCAAAAGTTGTAGAGCAATTAAAAAACCCACACAATCTAAATTTTGAGCCTAAGTTGTTTGACAGTCTAAAGTAAGAGACCATAGTTGATGATCTTACCATGCTTCTTGGTATTGAAAATCCCTTGGTTTTTGAATTAGTCAAAAATGAAGACCAAGGTTCCTACGAGAAGGAAAAAAGTTTGGAATACATTGTCACTGCTTCATTATTGTTTTTGTCTTTACCTAAATATTACACTAAGTTAACTCATTTTCAAAACTTGCTCTACCATGAGCTGAATACATTAAAAATAAAAACAATTTTTTAAAAGCAATAAAATGGTCCAGATCACAGAACATGAGCGTGAACCTAACCTCAAGCATGTGAGTAGCCAAATGTACTTCAGTACAACTACGTGAGGGCTTAAAGTCAGGCATCTATTTAAGTAACCTTCCTGAATTAGGCTAAAAGCTGCAAAACTGAAAATAATTCCAGGACTTCCACATTCTTCCCACCTTTTGAAGTATGGCCATTTACAGCCAAAATTATTGATGGATACTGACCTTTGTATTGGGCTTAATTTCTAAAAGAAACCCCAGTATGAATCCCTCATACAGTAAACTCTTATATTCAGCAGTCCCAAGAGGTTGCCAAATACTCAAATATTCTGGGTACTAGAGAGGTATACCTAGCAATGCGTAACACTGAAGAAAAAGAAGATTAGATATTAAACAAAAAAAAGTTTGCAGAGTACTTTATTAACCAACAACAGTAGTATTCTCCATTGTAAATTTATACTGTACTTAATGTATTTATTTCACTGTACTGTACTTACGGAAAATGTAAATGTACTTATGGTTAAAATGCCAATTAGATGAGTGTTTCAGATGATAGAAGGCTGGATATGAAAGAGTTTACTGTACAGATCCATCAACTGACAATTTATCTATGACTGCCTATTATTTGTTCATCTTCAGTGGGGTCCTTCCTGCGAACCCATCTTACTCTCTCATGTCTAGTGTTCAATGCATCTCTCTGCCCATGTGTTCTGCCAAAGTACACATCTGACCATCTCCCATATATTTATCATCATATGGTCATAGCCCCTGTGAGGCAGGTCAAGAATATTTCCATTTTACAGATTGGAAATGAGCCATAAAGATTTGAGTGGCATTAAACAATTCACGGTTTGTAGCAAAGGAAGCAAGTGAAACTATATCTCCTGGGTCCCAATACAAAGCATGGGGAGTTTTTTGTTTGTTTTTCAAAAAGCAGCCTGTCCATAATCGCACATTGCTGGGTTTATTGTTTTAATTTAGATGAGCAATGTTCCAAATTTGAAAACCCTAGTTATAGATCTAAACCAAAAGGGGACATTTCAGTCAGACTTCAGTAAAATAAAAATAAAATTAAAAATAAGATTTCTGCAGTAAGAGTACATTTTATGTCACAAATTCTGAAGACAAAGTTCTAAAGAAAATGTTGACAGTTCATCAACTGTAATGGTACCCTATGAATGTATTTTCAAGACAGAAAACTAAAAATATGTAGCATTTTAGAAAATTTCATTGTTTACTATAAAAAGCATTTAGTTCAATAGACATCACAGGTAGTACAGAATACTCACCATGTGCAGAAGCTGAATTTCACAGGCTGTTTGCCAAAGTACACTTAATGCTTGATAACTCCTTAGCTCTCCAGGTTTTGCAGTCAATACCTGGCAGAAAGATGAAGTTTAAAAATAAGATGACTTCTGTATCTATTTACCGAGAAGTTTTTATAAATGTGACTGTTCTCAAGAGCCAGTAAATTTGCATTTAAACTAAAACTTCCAGCTCCACTTACTTAAGCTCCAGGCCAAACATAATGCACCCGATTAGTTTAGGTATCCCTGTCACAGGAACATGTGAGAAACACTTAGATACCAGAGTAAGACACTTCATTTGGCACGATATTTTAGTATTTAAAATTATATACTTAAACTGCATAAGAACATCTATATTAAGGAAAAAAAAAAAAAAGTCTATGGAAGAGCAAGAAAATTCTCACCCGTTCACTCTACAGCTACAAGAACCCAAAAGATCACCCACATTTGAGGTATGTTACTGCTATTGCATACATTTCATTTTTAGTTTAAAACTAGAACTATTATTAAGAAAGAAGCTCGCACAGCCAAATTGTTAAAACAGCACCAGATAAAGGATTATATGAACGCCAGAAAGGTTTTCTAAGGAACCTTCCTAAACAGACTAGGAATTAGCCTTAATTCATTACTAAGGGACAGATTCCATAAAGGAAAAATACATTTCAGTTATTCATAAACTGAGCAAAGACATAAGTGTTTGCATCTATTATGGAAGATTTTAATTTTTAATTAAGTATACATAAAAACCAACTGGGAATTCTTATGAGTGCTTATGCATCAATTTTCAATACCAAAGATGACGTGAAGGAAGAGTGCTATACCCAATTGGACATAGTCTTGAGCGACATTCCCAAAGATGACAAGATGATTCTCTTGCAGGATTCAATGCCAGGTTCAAAGGAAAAGCTGACGTTCAGCAGACTAGCAGTGGGAAAGTCGGAGGCAGCAACTCCAATGGAGTACTTCTCCTTAGAAAATGTGCAGAACAAGAGCTTATCATAAACATCCTCTTCTGCCAGAAAAACAAATTTAAGACCTCATCCTCAATCGAAGCACTGGCACCTCATATATTAGGTCGTCGTCTGCACGCGGGACTGGTGTGATGTCCTTCTCACTCGTGCAATTACTAACACTTATGACTCCTGGACCCATCATCACCTTAATTCGCTCCATGATGGGGATTATAAAATGATTAATATACTAATATTTATTATATTATATATGACATTATATTTATTATATATATTATTTATTTATTGTTATAATAATTATTAATTATAATATTAATATTAATATTAACAAAAATGATTAACAGCAACGAAGGGTCCTGTGGCACCTTACAAACTAACAGAAAAGTTTTGAGCATGAGCTTTCGTGAGCAGACTCACTTCATCAGTGCTGATGCAGATGATTAAAAGATCTAGAAAATGATCTATGAAGGATGACAACTGCGTTTGTTTAGTTTGGAAAAAAGATCGACAGGGGACATGATGACAGCTTTTAAGTACTTAAAAGGGTGTTACAAGGAGAAGGGAGAAAAATTATTTTCCTTAACCCCTGAGAGTACGACAAGAAGCAATGGGCTTAGTTTGCAACAAGGTATGTTTAGGTTGGATATGAGGAAAATCTCTCAATGTCAGGGCGGTAGAGCACTGAAACAAACTGCGCAGGGATGTTGTAGAATCACCATCATCAGAGATATCTGAGATCAGGTGAGATAAACACTGGTCAGGGATGATCTTGATGGTGCTTGGTCCAGCTATGATTGCAAGATACTGGACTCAATGACTTCTTGAGGTCCATACTAGTTCTAGCACTCCTTGATACTTCGTCTTCAATGCCCCTGCTTCTATTGAGTAAAGAGCACTCTAATTTGTGACACTCATTTCCTTTACAACAAACTGTTATTGCAAACATTCCTTCAGAAGGAGAAGCAAGGAGCAGAGACAAAAAATCTGTCAGAAAAATATCCTTAAGTAAATAAAAAGGAAGAATATTTTTAAAGCAACAGGGGCAAAATGCATCTACCCAGAAAGTTCTAGTATCAGTTTCTCTTTATTAATTAATACAATGAAATCTCTTGTATTTAGACATACCTTGTACTCTTTTTCACTAACAAACATGTTCAGCTCTATTCTTCCATATCTATATATGGAATTGCGTTCATACATGGCAAAGATAAGTTTCCAAAGAATGTTTCTTTCCCTTTTGGGGGGGAGGAATCCAACAATCTTTACAGGAACATCTGTTTTGAAAACGAACAAAGGTACCTTTCAAATTCAAATATGTACGGCACAACCTCCACAACACTAATGTGTAAGTTACGAACACGAGAGCAACTATTATTGTAACCTGAATATATTTACAGATTCTCTTGTTGCTCAGATGAGACTTAAGCATGGCCCATTTTGTCAGAATCTTCATTCAAGGGGTGCAAACAAGACCACCTATCTCATCACACACTGTTTTCCTCTTACTAAGATGACAGGCTACTCTAGTAAAATTGAGGGTTACTTACTGGAAAGGTAGCAATTGTATACAGAGAGAGGTAGATTACTACACACGTACTACACTTGACAGAAAATTAAACAAAACAATACTCTCAAGCACCTGTCAGATTATCTCTGAGGCCTCAATTACAGACACACAACATAGGATGATGTTCAATTTACCTGCTGTCCAAGGAACTGCCAAGATACCCAAATGTTCAAAGAGTTTCTCAGAGTACATAGCAGGAGGTTTCATAGATCCACAACCCAAGGGGTCCAGTCTGAAGAAGTCACAATGAACTACTTCCAATTGTCCATGTAGGCTGTTCTCCAGAGACTGAAGGCAATTGAGAAGTTAAAATTTAAGTTTTCAGTATCAACAATCTGGACACATCCTAAGTATTTTTCCATCCAAAACCAAAAACCTCAGTTATCTTTAAAATAAACAGATTCTGTAAATGCTAGTTAAAAATAACAAAAATTGCTCATAGATCTAGCTATAGAAATGTTGCATGTCAGACAGCTACTTTCATGCAAAGCAGATGTATGTTGACATATTTGACACTTGCTCGACTAGAACTTTAGAATGCACTATTAAATTTGTATAACATTTGATAATTAAAAAATATTTTATTGGCCAATACATCAGAAGAAACAATAGCAATTTGTAAGTATAAATTAAGTCTCTTAATGATTTATAATTGGAGACACACATCTCCTAGAACTGGAAGGGACCTTGGGAAGTCATCTAGTCCAGTCCCCTGCCCTCTTGGCAGGACCAACCACCATCCCTGACATCTATTTGCCCTAATCCCTAAATGGCCTCCTCAAGGATTGAGCTCACAACCCCGGGTTTAGCAGGCCACTGCACAAGCCACTGAGTTATCCCTCCTCCCTGATGAAAAACTACAACTAAAAATGAACACACACAAAAGAGTTCAGTGAGTTGCTCATTCTCAAGCCAAGTCAGTAAGAGTGCTGGAAACAGGCAGGAATCTTGGCTCCCAAACCCTGCCTCTTTGAAACAGGAAAAAAGGCTTCAAAATCTGCAGACTGCCAGGCCCATGCAAGAGCCCAAGAAGTCCACATGCCTGGAACTAGGACAAAAGTTAAATCAGGTAAATAATCACTGAACGCTACTAAGAATATTTGTAGAAGCTTTGAAAGGCCACATGGAAACATCTAGATTAAAACACAAGATCATTTAGGTTATTGTTAGCTACAAATCTTGTATGTCTCTGTTCAAAGGGATGTCAAATTAAAATCCTATAAAAACAGGGAAAACTGACCAGCTATATGAGAAACAGTAAAATAACGTGCTGTTAAATGTGCAAGGTAAATTAAAAGAAAAACGTTTTTCTTACCATCCATAACTTATCTGCATCTTAGCTGTTACTTTTAACGGGTTAAAAAAATTCAAATTTGTGTTATTTTAAGTTAATTTCTTGTTTTTTCATCTCAGTGCAAATTTCAGGCACCGTTACCAAAAAAAAACATACCCGTAAATCTGGAATGAAAGCTCTATCACTCTCCAGAGCTACCACTCGGGCACCCGCATTGAGCAGCATCCGGGTTAAGACTCCAGGGCCTGGAAAAATTATCATAATTTAACTTCATCTTTTAACATTGACTCCAAAGGACATAACTGACATATATTTTTCAGTAAAGAGTAAATAAGCTTAACTATTTGAAAAAAATTAAATATAGAATTATGCCATAAGCCTGCAAAAACTTCTTTAACTTCAGTGAGACCACTCTTGTAAATAACTTTAAGTGTACGTGCAAATGTTTGCAGCTTAAGAGCTTTGGAGAGTAGTCAAACACTCTCCCACATTTGTGGAGTCCTCTACTGTTGTTCTACAATTTTCTCATCAAGATGAGGGTCTAAATGTACCTTCAGTACTGATCTGCACTACTGCTGTTTAGCAGACAAGCATCTCCCTGAGCAGTGACTGAGAACTGTCTGGTTGTAGTGTAAAGAAGTAGGCAGTGTGGATTACTCTGAAACCACAATTACAGGACTTGTGATAAAACCAAATTTTTGAAATAGAAGGTGTGCAGTTCAGTGAAAAAGGCCTCTACACTTAAATGCAACAATTCAGATAACCTAATATACAAAACCAAAATAATTATTTAAGTAAAATTAAATGTGTAGCATTTAAGACATGCAGTAGACACCCCCAAGTTACAGGAGGGTTGCATTTTTTTGGCAACCTCTTGTAACTTAAATTTTGCGCAAGTCAGGCTTGTGGGAGCTGGGAAACTGAGCAGCACCAGTCAGTTTCCTGGCTCCCAGAGAGGTGGGGACCTGGGAATCAGGCAGCAGCCTTGCTCCAGGCTTCCCTCTGCTGGAGGGAGCCAGGAAACTAACTAGCACTGCTCAGTTTCCCAGCTCCCACAAGCCCAGCTGGGGGAGTCAGGGGCTGGAGCTGGCAAAGGAGCCGCGCTCCTGCTAGCCCCCAGAATTCTGACTTGTACTCACGCAAGTTAAGCATGAGTGGAAATCGCTTATATTGGAGATTTACTGTATTCAAAAAATTTTATTTTATTAGATGAACCAGTGAGGGAGCATAACAAATGAGGCACTAGCAATCCCTAGCTTTCCAATATTTCTTCACCAATGGTAATGCAAATAGCCCTATACTTTAGCTACTTTGTAGTGATTTTCATTTGAAATATATAAGGTATGGAACAGGGAACTCTATAGTAAAGTCTTATAAAAAATGGGCTGATAGTTCAGTGACTGAAGACACACAGCCTTGGATATTAGAACATGCAAAGATGCAATATATTATAGAATCATAGAACACTCAAACTTGAAGGGACCATGAGCGGTCACTGAGTCCAGTTCCCTACATTCATGGCAGGACCAAGCACTGTCTAATCGTGGTACTGAATCTGAACTGTGTATCTTTAAGACGAGTACTAATGTAGCCTAATGATTTCATATCACCATGCCCCTTCAAGTACAAGAGCCTAAATCCAGTTTGAAAAAATTGCAGTAAGATTTAAGTTAATGCGCTGACTTTTTGGACTGTGTTCACTGCCAACTTAGCGCTACAATTCTCAAAAAATCTACCATCTCAATCTTTATTCCAAATATTGTTTTATGCCGTTTTATGGAACTTCTTTCACAAATATAAAGTTCATATTTACATATGGATATTTACAAAGTTTTCTTTCATTTCACCTTCAAAAAACCACCAAGCACATCTGGCTCCCTGACACTGCAGCTCTTACCGAGCACCATATGCAGGCAGGGCCCTAGCAATAAGCGTGCTGGAGCGCAGATGACCCCTTTTCAGGCTAACTACTTGATTTTCCCCGCCAGCCGGGGGCTCCGTCCCGAGCTGGTGCCCCGAGGAATGACGAGGACAGCCCTGCCCCATACACTAACACGTTTTTAGGCAGTACTTAGTCAAGCTGCATTTCCTAACTCGCTCCTCAGCCGCCTTTCTCGCTAGAGCAGCGAGGTCCGGCCGCCCCCACTTCCGGCGCACAGGGACGGGGTCTGGCGTGGCCTAAAGGATCTATGCCCGGCGCCGCAGCAAGCAGGACTGGGCCGGACGCTTACCAGGATCGCACTCTAGGACAACGGGCTCGGGGCTATAGACCGGGCCGCGCTCCAGACTCGCGCGCACGGTGCGGGCCAGGTCGGGGCACGCAATGAACCTGCGCAGCGGAGGCGCGGGCCGCGCCTTCTCCTGCACCAGCCGCGCCACCTCAGCCGCCGCCGGGAGCTGGGAGTCCGGGTGCTGCTGCGGCTGCTGCCCCAGGCCGCGTCGGACAGCCCGGTAGCCGGGGAGACCGCACAGCACTGGCCTGAGCGCGGCCCCGACGCCCACCAGCACCGAGCGCTGCAGGCCGTTCCCCGAGGACGGCCATGTGGCCAGCATCCCCGCGCACCGAGTCCGAGCCGCACCCCCACGTGGGTCACCTTCCCCGGCGGTAAACACAGGCAGGACGCAACCGCGGCCCGCAACGTTACTTCCGCTTCCTCCAGCGAGAGGAGGTACGTGGTCCCGCTCTCTCCAGCGTCCTCGCTCTATGGTTTGGGGCTATCAAGTCCCTTCCTCTCTATGGTGTTAGACCTGCGCCGCCGAGAGTCCGCAGCGCCGGCCATGCCCGCCTGGAGCCCTCGGGGGGCCGCCAGGTCGGAGACGGAGGTTCGCCCGCCGGCGCGGAGCCAAAGCCGGGCCCGGCCCTCTGGCACCGCGCGGGCAGAGCGGGGTCACGGGGAAAGGAGGCGGTAGGGGACAGGGTTAGGTTTAGAGGCGACGTGGAGCGCGGGGGCGGAGTCCCACCCCCCCGGCACTGCGAGGTGGCAGCGCCGCCCCTGGGGTGGGCGCACGTACGCCCCGACGAGTGTCTGTTGGGAGGGGAGCGAGGTGGCGGGCGCCGCTTCCGGTCAGGGGCAGTTCGTAGGCAGGTGAGCAGCGGATGCTTGACGTGCACCTGGGGTCGGGTTCTCGCGGCTGAGCTGGTGTTTGAGGGAAGCCCCGGAACCTGGGGAGCGATGACAGATGCCGCCGTCGTTAGGTATTCGGTATGATCTTCCCGCGGCAGAATGTGCGCAGTGAAAACAATAGCAAGGGGGTTCGTCAGCCGCCTGGAGTAAGGTAGTAATTAGGCATTTGTTTTTCTTATCGGGCAGGAGCTGTGCCGGCGGTCAGTGGATGAAGCTGACGCTGAAGAATGAATAGGAAGTTTAAGTAGGTATTTTATTAATTTTATGCACTACACTCTACTTCTAAGCGCGTGTGTCCACGAGACATGCAAGTCGACTGCAGATACACAATTTTAGGTATGTCAAGTGTGTAGCTAAATTCGACATATCTGTGCTTGGCTAACTTGTCTGTTGTAACAGAGGAAGGCTGACAGCAGGGTTTTTCCCTTCGACCTTCCTTACTCCTTGCCTCTCACCACCAGCGCAGGGGTTGACTTTGACCCGAGAGCTTGATTTCATGCACTTGTGAAATCAAACCCCGAAAGATCGACTGAGTGCGACAGTTTTCCATGATAGTGTAGATTAGCCCTAAGCTTCTGGTGTCTGTAACTGTTACTCTGTGTCTTCTTTTGTTTCTTAATAGGTCTAGTGCCTGTCTCAGCAGGCAGAGAGAACTTAACATGATGCTTGTCACTTACACTACTGCCCTGGCCAAGGAGTTTTGATTAACAATTGTAAAAGTGAATATAATGGTCAGTTTCATTGGGCTATGCCAATGGATATACTCTAAACAGCAACATAGGTAATGTAGATGTCTGTCTGCATCCTAAAGATTAAATTGATTGGAGCATGTTGTCACAACTGTAAAGCTTAGAAACTTTTTTTCAAATGAGAGCTTTATGCTAGAGAAACTGATGGCATAAACTTTTCCCCACTATTCCCTCTCCGGGGAGACTATCTTATTGGTCATCGATGAGTAGATTTTTCAAGCCCCAGAGACAAATTACTACATTTTGAGGTTTTGTGTTAGTGCCTTCAGTTCTTGGTATCCATCAGTTCTTTAACATTTCCAGCCATAAGACCTGATTCCACAATTGCATTTTATTGCCATGTTAATCTTAAGTGAATCTTAGAGGGAAATAATACGTTTAAATGAGCTCTGTGTTAGTTCTCAGTCTCTTTTTGAACAAGGCCTCTGTGTTTTTATTTGAATAATTAGTAAGAGACCAACAGTTTTGTTTTCTTAGTGAAAGTGTTCACTGATGTTCCCAAATACAGTTTTGTTGTGCAGTCTTGTTTCTTTTGTTTTTAAATGATACGCAGGTGTTCTGCAAACACTTTTAGCTGTATGTGTTTAAAACAGAAGTAGATGTTTTACTGAAATCTATGGGGTCACTTGTGATAAGTGGGATATATGCAGGGGAGGGGTTGAGCCAAGCGTATTCTGATATTTTTCATAGACTGTGCACTACAGTTTTTTTCACATCAGGATTTATCTGAGTACAGGCCTTTTTGGCACTAAGGATTCAGCTGACTTTAGAGTAAGTTTTACTTCCTTTTTTGAAGGATAATTATTTTGGGTTTTTTTTTATGGTTTAGAAATAAGAATTTTTTTAAATCAATAATTGTGTACCCTTATTTATTCTGACATGAAGCTATAAGAGCATTGAATTTATAATAAGTTTTCTCACATTTTTATCTTTCCGTTCTTCTGTGAAGTGGGCATGGACTCCTATGTACCACAGGCAGAGGCCAAAGAGATTTTTCTTCTATTAACCAATGTTGTTACTGGGAACATATGCACATTTATGTGAAAAAGACAGAAAAAAATGGTTAGAACTTACATGCATTCGGTTACCCAAACGTGTCTTGTTTTAAATACTTTACTGATTTTTTGTTGTTGTAGAATGAAAGCCTTCCAGAAAAATTGAATATTGAGTCTCTAAGGGTGAAATAAATGCACCTTGCTGTCTTGAAAATACCCTTTGGAAACTACTGACATTTTAGGAAAATGGTAAGTGTTGTAATTTTGTGATTTAGAAAATAACTCAGTGTATAGTGTGGCAAAGTAATATGACTGTGATTGTATGATATGCACTTTTTAATTCAGAAAGACTTATACCTTCACTAGATAAAAAGATTAAATATCTTTCATTAATGTGAGTCAACGTGAGAAAAAGTAGTATCAGGACCACTCCAGCTATAATATATTTTGTTGAAATAACCTGACTTCTAAAAAATATTCTTATTTTACACAATATACAGTTTGACAAGCTGGACTTGCAAACTCTGCATTGATGTTGACAGCTTGACAGTAAAAGAATTAAGTAGCAACCAAAATGCATAAAATACACTGGTGGCCTTAGTGCAGTCCTTAGTGAATAGATCTGTGGCTACTGATGTTAGTGTCTACACCACCATACATTTGTCACTGAGTAGCATTCTTTTTGACAATATTAGTAAAGAAGTTAAGGATTGTTTTGGCATGGAGATGGTCACTTCAGGTATAGGTTGAGGCACTTAGGCAGTGGAGCAAACTTTTCCATTGCATTGGTTATATCTGTTCTGTGAATACAAGAGAAGGGACAGTTTTGTATTTAAGACCTGCATGGGTCCTGATTTTTTTTTTTTTTTTTTAAATGGGCAAATTGCAGGTCATGCTGCTGGTTGGATCCCTGATCGTGCGTGTGTGTGTGTGTGTGCGCGCATAAGTCCAATGTCTGATGATGGAGGTTGGTGTGCAAGGCTAGTGGTGGAGTGAAATGCAGCATGTGGGGCTTGGGGGGGCTCTCCCAACTGGTGCTGACAAGAACTAGCTGCGCACTACAAGCTGTGGTAGCTAGTTGCTGCACGTACATGCCAGACAGTGGCCAGTTATGTGTCACCTCTTCTACTCACCCATCAACCTTTTACATTCTCCCCTCACTGTCTTCTACCTACTTTGCCCCCGGCCCAGTCCCATTGCTCCTACATATATGCACTGGAGGATGCATCCCTCTCCCAGAGCTGTGAAGAGAATCAGCCTCAGTTGGCATGCTCAGCTGACCAACAGCCTGGCTAGCAGGTTCCTTCCATCCTCCGCTGGCTCTGGCTGGGCTAGTGACCCAGGAAAATCCAAGACCACCCAGCCCTGGTCGGGAGGAGACACACTCTGCATGTCCCAAAGCCCCATGCAGCCTCTCTGCCCCTCAGTCAAGCTTTGGAGTGGGCATGGGATGACTTCCAGCCTGTTCCCAATCCTGCAGGCTGTACAGCAGCCCCCTGGGTTAGCGGCTAAGCCTCTTCACTCTCTTGCCCCCCCACCTGCCCACCTTGTATCCTTCCACCAAGGAGCATGGGGCTGCTCAGTTTCTTAGGTGCCTTTCTCCTGAGCCACGTCTCTTGCAGGTTTGCTGAAGCTCTGTAGTCAGATTCCTTGAGCCCTGGTGCATAAGGCATCTTTGTGACTTAACCACTTCCTGCCAGTGCCACAGCTGGGAGACAGGAGGCTGCTGTGTTATCTTGATAGCCAGCAGCAGCCTGGGGGTGCTAGCTGCTTTTGACGCTGTGCAGCTAGGAAGGGACAAGCTGCTTCCAACCACAAGGGAGCTGTGGGATGAAGATGAGCTCTGCAAAGATGTGGGGCAGGTCATGCCCCCCCCACCACATACACAACACCACAGGCCCCTGTGGCTTGAAACAGCTGCTGTTCCTTCCAGGCCAAAAGGCTGCTCCTGGCCACATTCTGGTGTGAGCCCTGGCGTAAATCTGATGGGTGGGAAGGAGCAGGAGGGCTGTGTCCGTGGCTGCCCACTGCATAAGTGCCCTGGGAAGATATGGTGCTAGCTACCAGCAGAAATGGATTCATCCCAGAGGCCTAGCTAGACACAGACGATAAGAGAGAGCCTGACAGAAAAGGTCAAGTAGGTCAGTCATCCGCAAGTGAAAGAGCTGTATGGGAGAGTGAGTGTGTGATCTCTCCCTCCTGTGTGTGTGGGGAGAGTAGAGGTATGTGTTAGCCCACTCTAACACCTTAAAAACAAGAAGGTAAACAGAACCCGAATACCCAGTGTTTCTTTGTAGTGGAGGGTTCAGTTAACTCGATGCTTAATTTGAACTTTGGCACTTCATAATTCTGATTGATGGCTGTTGAACTGGCTTGAATACCAGTAATTTCACTAGGTGCCCACATTCAGCATAGTTCTAATTAGGGTGACCATATTTTCCTGTCAGTCTGGTACCTTTCACCAATAGTAAATTAACAGTAAATATTTAGAGAAGGGGCAAAGAAAGCATATTTTTCTAATCTGTTCCTTTTGACTTGCTGCAGGTCAGAAGCATATTGCATACGGGCATGCAAATGAGCACACGTTCCCTTGCACCCCACTGTGCCTCAGAATTCCTCTGTTTAGAATTACTTCTGAGTTGTTTCACTTCACAGTAGTCATTCTCTGAGAACTGTTCAAACCATTTGTCTCTGTTTTACCCACTTCTGTCCTTGTGACAGAATTCATGTAATATACTATATATTTCGTAGGATCATAGAATGCTTGGACTGGAAGGGACCTTGAGAGGTTATTGAGTCCAGCCCCCTGCCTTCATGGCAGGACCCCATACTGTCTAGACCATCCCTGATAGACATTTATCTAACTGTTCTTAAATACCTCCAGAGATTTGAGTATATCTGTTCAAGAAGTCCTCCTGTTCAAGAACTCCTGTTTAAAGATTCTGTTCTTATTTGAGACAGCAGTTCCTGGATAACATCTCATACTCCCTTTGGAGTCTCTTTTGAAAGATGTATTCTGTCACTTTTAGCTTTCAACTTTCTTTGATGTTGGTGGCAGAGATAGCCAGGCTTTTGGACTATGGTATCAGAAGTTTGCCAAAGGCATTCAACTCTACTTTCTTTCTAATCTAACCCAGATGGTATAGTATATCAGCTTTCTCAGTGCCTGGCTGAGCTAAGGATTTAGCCGAGTGTGAGCCGGCTAATGCTCAATTCAGATAAGATGGGCAATACTAGTTAATTGGGGTTTAGTGAGGGTGGTTTCCTCACGTTCATTAAGGAGAGTTTTCGATCTTCACTCCCAGTTGCCCAAAATAGCATTTTTTTCTCATCACTAACTTGTGCAAGAATTAAAATAATTTATGTCAACATGGAGGTTTCTACACTTTATTCATGTTTATATTGCCTTCACATGGTATTATATTGGTCTATTTTTAAAGATACTTTCATTACATAAATACTTCATCTACATGGGAAAAGAATCTATGTATTTAGGTTTGTTGGATAGGAAGTTCTTAAATTTTATTCTCTATGAAAACCATTCTCTCAAATGATTGAGAACTTGAATGATAACAGACTGCACATCACAGTGATGATTGCACTTGGGGATAGGCTGAACAAATAGTTCTCAGTCATACTTGCAGTTTTTTTGATCATGTCATACTAACTCAGATATTTCATGCTTCAGAATGTTGCACAAACACACACTCTCAAAAAACAATCCTGGAATGTCATAATTTTGTATTACATTTTGTACTTATATGGCCTCATGGATTACTGAGGAGAGGGGTTGTCTAGTGCCAGGCATCACTCACCATGTGGGAAAGTAGCTCACATTCTCACTCCACTTTCCCTTAGCTCCTGCTTCCATGGTCAGTGCTGAGAGGTGATAGACCCCTTCTGCTGCTGTGTGCCCTTCCTTGTGGGAGGGGAGTGCAGGGAGATGGAGGAGGGAGTCGGGTGGTAGTGGGAAGGATGGGATCTGGGGGACATGTACACACCACTCGGACTGCTGGGCTGGATTTCAAAATTGCTCCAGCAGTGATCACCCACAGGCTGTGAGTTTGAGACCCCAACTGTAGATTATTTTTAAGAGATGTGTTTGTATCCATAAGATGATGTAGCCTTGCAGAAATTTACAATAAAAGCGTTTTTTCATCATCTTGGTAAGAATGTGAGGATAGAGTTTTGTCTTGTGTATTTTCATCATAGAGTCTCAGAGCTGTGTAATTAATATATCTGGGAAAATTAAAACTTGAAAACAGCATATGGATACTTTTTGGAAGACTCCTAGTCGTTTGCTATTCCTTGTTATTTAATATGGTCTTTTTTGTCCATGAGAGATGGTGGTTAGCAGCAGTGGTGAGGATCTATGGGCAGTGTTTGAGTCTGCAGCTTCTGTCATGGCTTATTCGGTCCAATATTGGATTTGCACAGTCGACTGCAATAACCGCATGTCAGTCTATTTCTGAATTCTTGAATCTGAGACTTCTAAGACTACGTTCTTTTGCGTGGCTTGCACATATACTATCGATGGATGATGTGCCCTGTCGTAGCAATTGTCGCCAGGTATTTCAATCTGATGATGTAGATTCCCAGGATTTTAGATAGATGTTGAATTTTTTCCTGGCCTTTTTGCATGTATTCTTGAATTTTAGCTTTGGTCTTCCCCTTGTTCTCAACCTACATGCCAATTCACCAAAGAGGATTTCTTTGGGAAGATGTTCATTACTCATTTTTTCTCACATGACCAAGCCATTGTAGTCTTCTGCTGTTGAGGATCACTATGAGGCTGGGTAAGCCAGATCTTGACAGGACATCTGCATGTGAAACTTTATTTTGCCAGTTGATTATCATAATTCTGCATAGGCAGTGAAGATGGAAGCTGTTCAGGTTTTTCTCCTGGTTCGAGTAGGTGGTCCATGCCTCAGAACCATATAGAAGGATACACAATACACATTCCTGGTAGATTAGTATCTTTGTTTTCACTGTCAGTTTAGGATTGTTCCATGCTCATTTCGTAGGTGTGCCAAATATCATAGCTGCTTTCCCGATTCTGATGTTCGGTTCTTCATCCATGGATAGGTTTGTGGTGACAGTAGATCCAAGGTAACAGAGTTGTTGAACCACCTCTAAGGGGCTGTTATTTAGAAAAATATTGGGTCGCTGAGATATACCTTTAGTGAATACAGCAGTTTTCTTCATGCTTATGTCAAGGGAAAACAACTTACAGGCTCTGGAGAGAGAATTCATGAGTGATTGTGGCATGTCCTCATTATGAGCAATGAGAGGAGCAGCATCTGCGAAGAGGAGTTTCCTGATGAGGACTTTTTTGGCCTTGAGTCTTGCCAGGTTGTATACAGAGCCATCTAATCTTGTGTGGAGAAATACATCACGGTGTGAGTTTTTTTGAAATGTGCAATTTAGTAGAACTGAGAAGAATATGCCGAAGAGGGTGGGGACAAGAACACACCCTTGTTTGGCTCCACTGTTCATTGCAGATAGTTCTGGTGTGGATCTATCATATTGCATTGTTGCTTTCATGTTTTCATGAAAGGATGTTATGAGTTTGAGTAGGGTCAGTACGCAGCCAATCTTGGGTAATAATTTGTATAGTCATGATCTACTGACTATGTCAAAAGCCTTTAAGTCCACAAATGCTATGAATAACGGCTTTCCTTGCTCTCTGTATTTTTCCTGTAGTTGTTGAAGTGAGAAAATCATGTCCATTATTGACCTGCCAGCCCTGAAGCCACATCGTGTTTCTGGATAGACTTGATCTACGAGTTTTTGCAGGCATCTACAAATGACACGGGCAAAAGCTTTGCCTGTGATACTCAGTAACGAGATGCCTCTGTAGTTGTTGCAGTCATCCTTATCCTTTGTTTTTAAAGAGAGTGATGATGTTTTCATCCTTCATGTCATGTGGGACATCACCTGCTCTCCAACATTTTACGAGTAAATCATAGAGGTAGGGGAAGAGCACAGCCTTGTTTGCCTTCAGGAGAGAACATCAAAAGCTTGAGAAAGTTCCTCCTCCGTAGGCTTTGCATCTAGCTCAGGCATTTCTGGAAGAGTTGGGATGAGGTTGTCAAGTTCAGGTTGTATTGTATGCTCATGGGAATAAAGACTGGAATAGTGTTCCACCCATCTGGACATCTGCAGCTTTTTGTCTGTAATCACCTGTCCATTTAAATGCTTCAGTGGGGCGGCTTTGGTAATGTTTGGTTCAGGTGCTTTCTTCAATCCATCATACATGGTTTTCAGGTCGCCCATATCAGATGCCAATAGTTGTTCACACTCTGCCTGGATTATTAACTTGTTTGCACACTTCCTGTTGTCTATATGTAATCAATATAAAGAATACATACTTGTAAATCTCACTTGATAGCTATCACTAACACTAGGAAGTGATAGATCAGTAAACTATCCATGACCCAATACGTCATTTGAAAATAAACTGCAATTAGACAGGCCACTGTTTTTTACGTATGCTTCCTGAAGGATGCTTTAATTTCTAGTATTGAGACAGAACTACTAAACAGTATCTGACTAAGGACGCAAGAGACTCCTCAGGATTATTTGAATAGGCACTGTGTTCTTTCACAGAGGGAAATGTAGCCAGCTAACGTACATACTCAAGAAGCTATTAGAACTTGCCCAGTTGTGGGGATATCCAATAATGAGATTATACATAACAATGCACTAATGAGCTCATGCTGCAAGGGAACAGTCCAGAGTGGTAATTGTGTCTGTAAGAACAGAGGGTTGGATGGTGTAATTGTAACCTTAAAGTAATTTTTGGTTCTTCAAAAACTTAAATATAATTAGAGGATTTTTACCCTTGAGTCTTGTGATTCTAGCACAAGATGGAGCAGAACTCCCCCAGTTAGAAGTTTTTTCACTTTCTGAGGCAATAATTGTTAAATGAGACATAATGTTCTTTTTTCTTCCATGTGCCAAGCACACAGCAATTAAGTGTGCATGATTAGCTAGAACTATCTTAGCTAATCTTTTCTGTGTCAAGTGGGAGGAGGCCTTGGCATCACACAAACTTTGGCCTTGCTGTTGCCACCATTTTACAGAGATTTTTATGAGATAATAGTAAAATAGGATGGCCCGGACCACTTTCCAAAATATTGGAGTGCCCCCACCCCGCCCCTGTCAAGTTACTGCTCAGCCATGCTTTAGGTGATGTACTATTGGCTTCTACCTGTTCTCACTGGACTTTCCAATTCACTTTTACTCTGTAGACGTTAGCTCAGCTTTATATTCTTTGTGTGATTAAAATGAATATTTGTTCTATAAAATAGGCCAAGCTATGTCTAACGATATAGCAACATCATCTCAGTGCAGATCAGAGTTAATACCACATTATTTTATTTTGAACTAATGAAAATAATTTGAAATAGACTGTGTTCTTCTGGACGACTTACTATGATAGTCATTTCAAATTAAGAGAAAGAAGTAAAAGGAACCACTGAAATGTTAGTTCCTTGGAGGTTTTGTGCCAGTGTTCAAGTTTTGTATGAGAGAAGCAAACTGATTTAAAAAAAAATCAAGTTCACAGCCCAGCTTACTTGATCCTTATTTTCACTAACCTCTAAATAAAGGATATATTTAAAATACTAATGTAATCCCACACGCCCACTCCAAAAGCCTTTGAAAGTTTCATTTTTTACTGACCCTACCCAGCCATAATTTTTGCACACTTGTTATTAAATGGCTATACACTATCACAACTTGACTTAATATGTTCTGGTTTTAGACTAACTGGTGCTGCTGTTGGAAATATTTTGGTAAAGTTTGCAATGTTTGACTTGATAATACTCATTTCAGTGATGAGTATCTTCTCATGCAGTCACTAGTTTTGCAACAGTGAAAAAGAAAAACTTTCAAATAGCTGAACTCCCTGCAATCATAGGGTCAGCTGAGCCTTTCTTCTAAGGTAGACTATTCCCAGCCACAACAAAAAAATTGTTACTAAAAAGTTACATTGTTGGACTACTGTAACTTAAATTACATACTCACTGTGACAGTGACATAAGCAGTCAATATGATTGCTGAAAGTTTTGAGATTTTAAATAGTTAATGGAAAGAGAAGGGGATGCAAATAAGGAAAAAATAGTTAAGGTTTGCAGGGAAAAAAATGTGGGCAGCCAAAGCAGGAAGAGCTGATGAAAGCCCAATAAGTAGATAAGAAGGCTGATAGAAAGTAGGATGGAGGTCAGGAATGGTCAAAAGTAGAAAATGCATAAATGAGATGGAAAACTAAAATTAGTGATTTTTAAAATAGTTAACATATTCAACTCGTTGTTTAAAATGTCTTTAAAAAGAAGAAACCTTGAAGGGAGAGCCTATAAAAATAACTGGGAAAAGAGACAGAGTGATAGCCATGCTTGTCCATATACTATCAAAACAAAAAAACAGACCAACACTTTAAAGACTAACCAAATAATTTATGAGGTGATGAGCTTTCGTGGGACAGACCCACTTCTTCAGACTTTGAATCAATTATTTGGTTAGTCTTTAAAGTGCTACTGGACTGCTTTTTTGTTTTGGGAAAAGAGAAGATACTTCATTTCAGGAAGAAGGGTTCTTTTGAAGTTGGGGTTTATTTTGGAAAGAGCCCCATCTACACTTCTTTTCTTCTTTCGAAAGAATCTCTTCCAAAAAGAGATTATGCAAGTGAAACACAATACGTGTAAATCAGTGCCTCATTTACCTTTTAGATTGCCCTCACTTGCATTCTTCTTTAAAGAAAGGAATGCAAGTGTAGACGTAGCCAGACAGAAAATGCTACAACTCACCCCGCTTTGCTTTAAGCTGGCTCTTCATATGCTGATTCTGATCACGCCCTTTGTGACAAAATCCCCTTAGTCTGCAAGCATGACCAGGACAACACCCCTCCACTCATTCTTAGGACAGAGGTTTTCAACTTTTTTCTTTCTGAGCCTCTCCCTGCCCCCCTCCCTAACATGCTATAAAAACTTAACAGCCAACCTGTGCCACAACTGTGTTTTGCTTGTTGGGTTTTTGCATACACGGACGAAAAGATGGGTCCGGTGTTCTGGGATAACAAGTAGGCCAATCTCCAGAGCCCCATGCCACAGTGAGCCCTGTGAAGCTCAGTTGCACAGGTTTTGGCCCCAGGTTCTAGTGAGTGTAACATTGGCCCTGCTCTTGGGTTTATTTTGGTGTATTCTTTGAAATCTGTTTGAAACTTTCCCTACTACCCATTGGGCCATGAGCCCTTAGTTGAGAGCATCTGTCCTAGAATGTGTCTATGATGAAATTAGACATCTGTGTCTGGCCAGTGCCAGCTGGTTCCAGGTTGCAGGGCTCAGGTGAGTGTCTGTTTAATTGCCATGTAGACATTTGGGTTTGGGCTGGAGCCAGGGCTTTAGTATCCCAACAGGTGGAAGTGTCTCAGAACTTGGGCTGCAGCCCAAAGCCAAATCTGCACCACAAGTAAACAACTAGTTTGCCTGAGACCCACAAGCCTGAGTTAGCTGGCAAAGACCAGTTGGAGCTGTCCAATGGCATTGTTTGACATACCCATCAAATGATATTTAAAATGTATTTCCATATGCCATGATGCCAAATAGGGAGGCATTACAAATGCTTGGGCAGACTGAGATATATAAAACAACTCAGGGACTAGGGATACAGATCCTTTTCAGAAAAAATGGTGCTAATCCTCCAAGATAAAATATAGTTTGAAAAATAAATATTAAA
This sequence comes from Carettochelys insculpta, assembly GCF_033958435.1. Classification (NCBI taxonomy): domain Eukaryota; kingdom Metazoa; phylum Chordata; order Testudines; family Carettochelyidae; genus Carettochelys; species Carettochelys insculpta. Next base: position 65,797,234 of record NC_134139.1, on the reverse strand, counting down.
TGGAGAAGGGAGCCTTGGGATGCTAGAGATTAAGGGCTGTTATGGAGAACAGATTAGTCATGAGTTTGCATGTGATATGGATGATGAAAGGGCCAAGCAGCTCTGGTCTGAATATGTCACAACCTTGCAATGGGAGGCATTGAAATCTGCTCTTGATGGACATGATCCAGTGCTCCAGGAAGGGTGTGATCAGTTCTGGTTGCTATGTAACAAAAATGTTTTACAATTAGGATTGGTTTTGAGTAGAGTAACACAAATTATCTGAGAGGTGGAAGTACTGATTTTCAAAGAAAGCTTAAATGAGTTTAACAAGTATAATGTAGATGAGACAAATTCGGGACCTGGGGGCAAGGGGCATGCTTTCAAACAACTGAAGGCTATAAGCACCAAGGTCAATACCCAGGAGTAAATGGAATGAAACTGAGAAAGGGAAAATATAAGCTGAGTAGCTGGAAATGCTGCCTAGTGGTGAGATGTGTTAGGCTTTGAAATGTGGAATAGATGACCAATGCAAGTGATAGAAACAACATTACTTCAGACGTGTAAACTTTTACATTGAATGGACAAAATATTTACTGCAGACAACAATCCTGTTACGGCAAGAGGATGGATTCAGTGATCTAATAGGTTTTTCCATCTCTGACTTCTACCACTTCAATATTTTAAATTCCTAATTTTTAAGCTTCTTTAAAACACACACTATTGTATCTTATTGCTTTGGAAATAAAGTACAAAATTTTGTGTAGGAAACACTACTTCTCACTAGTTACATAAAGTAGTTCAAAGTTTAAACAAATTGTGCTGCTGGATAATTTGTAACTAAAAGGTACTGCCTCTCATACTAGCCGTATAGCTAGTTAGTCTACCCTTTGGAATTTAAATTGTAGGTATATTTATTTTAATGGCTAGTCATGAAAATCCTATGTTTAACTACATTTCTTTGCACTATTCTCTGTCAAGAACACTCACATTTTATAACCTACTGATTTTACTGGTGTCATATTGTAATTATTAATTAAAAATCATCTGTGCAACTTCATGACTGGATTAATTCAGTTTTATATGCCTTAAATAACTAGTGGGCAATTTGTGGCCTGAGGGCCTCGTGCGACCCATGTGAGTTCTATATGTGGCCCATAAGACATTTTGTTACTGTTGCCCATGCACTGAGTTGCCAGATTCCACTGGTTTCTGTTTGTGTCACTTTTTGTGTCAGTTTTGCTAATGTGACACAAAAGTAAAGCAAGAGGAGGTGAAGCAAGGCACATGCTGACTGCACAGAATATTGACTGTAAAAATGGCATGCTCCTTCTCGCCATAGTCAAAGTGCTGCTATAGCTTGATTGGCAAACCCTGCAAATTTTAGGTATGGAAGCACAGTTAGCAAAACTACCTTATCTCAAGAGACTGTCTTGGTTATGACAGTCTTGCAGCCTGTTGAGATCACATGATCCACTCACCAGCCTAGGTTGCCCATAGCTGCCTTAACTTCTCTCTGAAGGTAGAACTAATTGAATTTTGGGTTGAATGGATAGAGTAATAGTTCAAAGCAAATTGTCCTCCTACTTTCACTGTTTCCTTGTGCCTTGGATAAGGCAGTGGAGAATAAACCTGGTACTGAAACCTCAGATATTCAATTATTAGCTTGCTATGTATCTTATTCTTTTTATATTATTGTATGTGGCAGAAAAAACGTGAGATGTACAATCAAGGTATGAATTACTGAGCAGTTTTGAGTTCAGTTTACTATCAAATACATGCTTCGTGCACGTGATTGATTTAGCAATACCATTCCCAAAAGTAATTCCTTTAATTTACCCTCTGTTTGGCAAAGCTCATGCAGATTAGTTATATGAGTGACATAGCTTCCTGTATATTAGAAATAATAATAATCGGTACATGCATGTGCACTCAGTAACTAAACTGCTTTCTTTAGGAAAAGCATGAATTACGTGGAATAATAAGCATTTCAGAAAAAATGTGATGTTTCTGTCAGCCTCTCCCCTGAACTGCTTCTAACAGCTGCCTCCCTCCCATGCCACCGCACCTTGGAATCGAAACACTGTTTATATCCATTTGATCTGGTAGGTCCCAGCATTGTGAAACAATGGTTGAAACTTTTTTTATTTGGAAGGAAGGTCATCAGATTCATCATATTGAAGAATTGGAAGGGACTGTGAGAGGTCATTGAATCCAATCCCCTATACTCACAGCCGGACCTATCACCATCCTTGACAGATTTTTGTTTTTTTAACTTTAATCTGCCCAGACCCTTGAAAAGTCCCCTCAAAGACTGAGCTCACAACCCTAGGTCTACAAGTCCAGTGCTCGAGCTGTTTCTCCCCCTTCCACAATTTCACCAATCCTGCATCTAACAGCTGAACCTCTTTGTCTTTCTAGTGTGCACCTACATGTTCTTATCTAGGAACACGTTCTGTTTTGTCCTTGGCTGTTCTTCTCAGAGCTCCCATATAAGTTGAAGACACCAAAAAGTCTCGTAAGAGGGGTGTCCACCTTGTGTTCTGCAGGCCAGAGTCTGGCCCGCTGAGCCTTTTTATCTGCCCTGCTGAGATGGCAGCAGCACCATTTTTTAACAGGCGGTTGTTTGTCTCTGATATTAGAGACAGCAAACAGCTGGAGCCACCACCACGGCCGTCTTTTGTTGCTCGTAGTAGGTGAGCACATAGGACAAGGGGAGCCTGCAGGGGACACAGCAGCAGGAGGTGGGGAGTCTGGGGCAGAGCAGCTTCCACCTCAGCCTGGACTCCTCCTCCTGCTGCCATAGGAGTCTGGGGCTTGTGGTGAATCACATGCCCGGCCCAGGCTCCCTACTGTGTTGTTGTTCCCCACTTATGTGCCGGTAGAAAGGCTCTGGCCCTGCAAGTTGGAGGCACTGGCTGAGGGGTAACAAAGCCCTGGGAGCTGCCGGGGGACAGATGGCACCGCTGCTCCCCGGGCTCTTCCCCCATTAATAACCAGGAGACATTTACCTACTGCTCTGGGGAACTGCCACCTGCCTCTCCCCTTCGTGCTACCAGGGCTGTGCTGGGTCAGGTCATAGAGCAACCAGTTTGGGGCTGGGGGCAGTTTGGGTCTGCAAGGGGGTTGCAGCTGGGAGTGGTTTGGTGCTGGGGGCGGGGTGGTGGTTTGAAGCTATTTAGTGTTTGGCTCATGCAACCCATAAAAAATTTCTGTGTGGCCCCTCATGAGAAAAGGTTGGACACCCTTGTCTGGTAACCAACTACAGAATAACCATTACTATATGTCAAAATACAGAGAATAATACAGTGATTCCTGCAGTATTCATAACATTGAACGGCATATGCGTTTTTGTCACACTGCATACTCATTTTTCTCAGGCTGTGGATGGAAATTGTGTTCATGTTGGTAAAACAGTGATGATGCTATTTCACAGAGAACAGTACTTGAAGGAACTGCCTGTGTTTAATTCTTACTGCTGCTCTTACATGCTTAAATTGCAATAGAAAAGGGTGCTTCCCCCCCACTCCAACCTTCAGATAGCTAAAAAAGGTGCCATTGTTTGTTTCTGAAGAGATGCTCGGAAATAATCTATGCTAGTGGAATTCAAAGCTTGCCACACTTGTGGTTGTCGTCTTTCCATATTTGATGCATTATATTATACAAGACTTTATTTAATAATATTAGAAAAATAAATACCTTCTGACCTTCGCATCTGCACGAAACTCTGAGATGGAATAGTGATCACAGACGCAAGTATGGCAACGTGACTGAATGCATCAAAGAGTGGCTAGCTGTGGAAGGGCTTTGAACCTTGCGCAGCCTGTAGCAACCCCTCCCCCCCCAAATGCAGCTGGAAATGGGGCTGCTTTGCCTGTTCCCTGTGAGTAGTGCACAGACACCGGTGCTGCCCCCACGCATTAGAGGGCATGATGCCAAACCCCATCCCTTCCATGCCTTTCAGTGCAGGTGGTGTCAGTTCCCGCAGGGGTTCCCTGCTGGTTGGCAGGCTGCCTTGCCTGGGTGAGCGCCTTGGCTAATAATCTTGAGCATGTGTGGTGAATTTGAAGAAATATTATTTCTTATGCGTTCGCCACAACACAGTGTCTTATCTCCGTATCTGGCGAGCAGTGAACATATTGGACACCATGGATCTATGCTGTCTCTTGTCCAGGGCATATTACTGCAAAACACTACCTGTTGCACAGAAGGCCCCACACAAGTTTCAGAATGCTGCATGGTCTAGTGGACCAGACCTGGAGTCAAAAAACATGGGTTTTGCTTTGTGACCTGCCAGAGAGGTGCTGTGTCCTTTGGCAAGCTGGTTAATCTTGTCTAACTTCCCCTTCTGTAATATGGGGATAGTAATACTTATATAGGGAAACTCTCTAGGCCTACTGGAGGATATTCTTGGTGGCTGAAATGGAAGTGCCCTGTAAAGATCAGGAATACTACCTTAGCCTTTCCTATTTAAAGAGTCGTACAAGAGCCATAGAATCATAGAAGAGTTGGACTGGAAGGGACCTCGAGAGGCCATCGAGTCCAGCCCCCTGCCCTCATGGCAGGACCGAGCACTTTCTAGACCATCCCTGAAAGCCATCTATCTAACCTCTTCTTAAATAGCTCCGGTGATGGAGATTCTACCACCTGCCTTGGCAATTTGTTCCAGTGTTTGATCACCCTGACAGTTAGGAACTTTATCCTAATGTCCAACCTGAACCTCCCCTGCTGCAATTTCAGTCCATTGCCTCTTGTTCTATCCTCAGAGGCAAGGAAGAACAAGTTCCCTCCCTCTGCCTTATGACACCCTTTTAAATACCTGAAAACTGCTATCATGTCCCCCCTCAATCTTCTCTTTTCCAAACTAAACAAGCCCAATTCTTTCAGCCTTTCTTCATAGGTCATGTTCTCTAGACCTTTGATCATTCTCGTTGCTCTCCTCTAGACCCTCTCCAATTTCTTCACATCCTTCCTGAACTGCGGTGCCCAGAACTGGACACAATACTCCAGCTGAGGCCTAACCAGCTCAGAGTAGAGCGGGAGAATGACTTCTCGTTTCTTGTTCACAACACACCTGTTAATGCATCCCAGAATCATGTTTGCCTTTTTCGCAACAGCATCACACTGTTGACTCATATTTAGCTTGTGATCCACTATAACCCCCAGATCCCTTTCTGCTGTAGGCATTCCTAGGCAGTCCTTTCCCATTCTGTATATGTGACACTGATTGTTTCTTCCTAAGTGGAGCACTTTGCATTTGTCCTTATTAAACTTCATCCTGTTTACCTCAGCCCATTTCTCCAGTTTATCCAGATCCTTTTGAATTATGACCCTATCCTCCAAAGAAGTTGCAACCCCTCCCAGCTTGGTATCATCTGCAAACTTTATAAGTGTACTTTCTATGTCAATATCTAAATCGTTAATGAAGATATTGAACAGAACCAGTCCCAAAACAGACCCCTGCGGAACCCCACTAGTTATACTTTTCCAGCAGGATTGAAAACCATTAATAACTACTCTCTGGGTACAGTTATCCAGCCAGTTGTTCACCCACCTTATAGTATCCCCATCTAAGTTGTATTTGAGTAGTTTATTGATAAGTATATTGTGTGAGACCGTGTCAAATGCTTTACTGAAGTCTAGGTATATCACATCCACCGCTTCTCCCTTATCCACAAGGCTTGTTATTCTATCAAAGAAAGCTATTAGATTGGTTTGACATGATCTGTTTTTAACAAAACCATGCTGGCTGTTCCCTAGCACCTTACCACCTTCCAAATGCTTGCAGATGATTTCTTTAATTACCCGCTCCATTATCTTTCCTGGCACAGAAGTTAAGCTGACTGGCCTGTAGTTTCCCGGGTTATTCTTGTTCCCCTTTTTATAAATGGGTACTATATTTGCCCTTTTCCAGTCTTCTGGAATCTCTCTCGTCTCCCACTATTTACCAAAAATGATTACTAAAGGCTCAGATACCTCTTCTATCAGCTCCTTGAGGATTCTAGGATGCATTTCATCAGGCCCTGGTGATTTGCAGACATCTAATTTTTCTAAGTAAATTTTAATTTGTTCTTTTCTTATTTCAACTTCAAAGCCTACCCCTTTTCCACTAGCATTCTCTATGTCAGGCATTCCTTCCGATTTCTCAGTGAAGACCGAAACAAAGAAATCATTAAACATCTCTGCCATTTCCAAATTCCCTGTTACTGTTCCTCCCTCCTCACTGACCAATGGCCCTACCCTCTCCTTAGTCTTCCTCTTGCTACCAATGTATTTGTAAAAAGCCTTCTTGTTTCCCTTTATGCTTGTAGCTAGTTTGAGCTCATTTTGTGCCTTAGCCTTTCTAATCTTGCTCCTGCATGTTCGTGTTGTTTACCTGTATTCGTCCTTTGTAATTTGTCCTAGTTTCCATTTCTTATACGATTCCTTTTTTATTTTGAGATCATGCGAGATCTCCTGGTTAAGCCAAGGCAGTCTTTTGGCATGTTTTCTATCTTTCCTACACAGTGGGATAGCTTGCTTTTGGGGCCTTAATAATGTCCCTTTGAAAAACTGCCAACTTTCTTCAGTTTCCTCTCAGTTTAGCTTCCCATGGGACCTTACCTACCAGCTGTCTGAGTCTACCAAAATCTGCCTTCCTGAAATCCATTATCTCTATTGTACTGTTTTCCCTTCTACCCTTCCTTAGAATTGTGAACTCTATGATTTCATGATCACTTTCACCCAAGCATCCTTCCACTTTCAAATTCTCAATAATTTCCTCCCTATTTGTTAAAGTCATAATTATTCAGTAAGAATTAAAAAGAAAAGCATGGTAGCACCAAGCATAAAAACTAGCAATTTAAAAAAAACTGAAGTGAAGTATAAAACAAGGGATGAGTAAAGACCATGGTCCTTTGTACACTGGAATTACCATATTTTAAATATGGTGCCAAGATACCACAGTTAAAAGTGCATTAGAAATGCATAAGCATGGTGTGCTTGTTTGTTTTTAACTTGAAAACGCATCTGATTTCCTCCTTTCTGATTTTGTCTTTTGGCAACCTGCTTGGATTGGACTGGAACTGTAATTGCTGTGTCTAGTTTTTAAACAAAGGCATCAATGTATGTGCCAATTTGAATCAAAGCACTTTTGTTAGCAGCTCCATTTGATGTCAACACAGTCCTGTTCAGCGCTGGCTTTTTCTCAGTACAACAGAGCCAGCAAATTTTGTGTAGGAAGTCTCAGAGGGGTAGCTGTGGCATTCTGTAGCTTCGCAAATAACAAGGGGTGTGTCTACACAACAAAGTTATTTCAGAATAACAGCAGTTATTCCAAAATAACTTTGTGAGCATCTAAACAGCGAAACCACTATTTTGAAATATTTTGAAATAGCGGGTGCCTTATTTTGAGTTCTGTAAACCTCATTCTATGAGGAGTAGCACCTATCCTGAATAGACGTTTTGGAATAGGGGCAATGTAGACCGGCAATAGGGTCTATTTCAAAATAAGCTATTCTGGAATAGTTTATTCCAAAATAATGCTACTGTGTAGACATAGCAGTTGTGTGTTTTATGGGAGCTCTAATCCAAAGTAGGCTTTCTTATGTGTGGACACATTATTTCAGAATAAGTTTTGCTTATTTTGGGGCTTCGCTGTAGTGTGGATGTGTAATTCTGGAATAGTTCATTTTGGAATAACAACTCTAGAATAAGTTATTCCAGAATAACCTCTGTAGTGTGGACATGCCCAAGCAGTCCTGTGGCACCTTAGAGACTAACAACTTTATTAGGTCATGAGCTTTAGAAGAAGTGGATCTTACCGATGAAAGCTCATGACCTGTTTGTTATTTGTGTAGGAAGAAGATCTACAGTATTTCACATAAGAAGGGCCGTACTTTGTCATACCAAAAGTTGGTTGAGCCCAGTATCCTGTCTTCTGACAGTGGTCAATCCCAGGTTTCCCAGAGGAATGACCAGAACAGGTAATCATCAAGCTATCCTGTCCCTGTCCCCTAATCCCAGCTTTCGACAGAGGCTAGGGACACTGTTTCTACCCATCCTGGCTAATAGCCATTGATGAACTTGTCTTCCGGCAATTAATCTTGCTCTTTTTTGAACCCCAGTAAAGTCCTGGTCTTCAGAACATCCTCTGGCATTTAATCTATTTTAATAGGGGAGCATCGTTTCCAGTGACAAATTGTAAAATACTTATTCTCTGGTACAATTACTCTTTTTCATTGCACCAGAAAATTTATTTCATTTTTGTTTTCATTGGGGAAATATTTTCTGCACCATGAATTCAAACTGAATAATTATACATGTTAGAGCTAGACTCCATTCCTGCAATCAGTGAACCTAGGTACGCTGCTGTATCTACACTGGGCCCTACTGACATCCTTGTTGCTCTACATTGGTGCAGAGAATGGCAGAATTGGAGCCAGATTTAGCCAGTAAATTTGTTTGAAATTTTAAGATCCGCACACTGTCCTAAAAGAAATTGTTGCTGCATGAATTCTTTCCTGGATTCTTGTTCATCCATTTTGTGAGCAATGTAAAGATATGTGGGAAAGCACATGTTTTAAAGACCAATTTCACCATGATGAGTAACATTTAAATTCATCGTTTTCCTTTTGCAGCTAGACATTAAAATAATTTTTCTGCCTAAAAGTTTGCTCCTTCCATGTGAAATGTGCTCTTTGACAGTGAGCAGTATAGTCTGGTGATATAAGCAAAGAAGTGGAGCCCAGGCACCTTAAAAATTTAGTCATAGCATTTACCATGACAGTGTTTTGATGCAAGTAATTTTACTTCCCCAAGTGTAAAAAGGGGGAAATAGTATTTTCCTACTTTGTATGCTATTGTGAAAATTATTTAAGATATTTGTAAATGGGATGAGCAAAGTATTAAAATAGTGATGGAATAATTCCATGACTTTTCTACTTAATTATTGCTGTGCACACTCTTTCTTTAGGTAGACTTTTTAATAAGTTTTCAATTAATAGGAAGGATGGAACTATTAGAGATAATTTCTGAATTGAACTGTGTACTTGATAGTATTTTCAAAGCTTTTTTCGTATTTGTATATAATACTTGTGTGTTCAAGGATAAAAATCTTCTAATTCTAAAGCACCGTGATTATAATTTCATTAAAGTGAGGCATTGTCTTTCTGAGGTTCAGTTGCCAGAACCAAGGGAATTGTTTACTCTGATCTCCCTTTGAGAGGTACTGGAGGTACTGCTTGACCAAATGGAGCAACTCCTCATTGGTGGGCCTTTGCATGGTTTTTCTTCCTCCCACCTGAAATGCATCAGCTTCTAGGAGAAATAGTATAGACACGTGCAGAGTGTCAGATAAGATTTCTGTATAGAACTGGATGGTGGCCGAGACTAATTAATCAGCATTCTAGTCCAGAATTCATAATGGTATGTTCAGGTGGTACATTAAAGGAACACATAGTATTTTATTGTTTATCAGATTACTACCTGTCCAAGAAAATTGCAAACATAAAATGTATAATTATAAATCTTTAACAGACCTGTAAATCCCACTCTCAAGACAGAAGGTGACTTAGAAGAAAGATATTTTTATTTTTTGAATAAGGACATGGTTATAATTTTAAAACCAACAGTAGAGGTCCTGTTGCAGAGCTGCTTGCAAGTGGAAGCTGAGCTTGAAGAAAGTTCTAGACAGAAACTCATTGTATGGGCCCCATGCTGGCTGGGAGAGGAGCTCCATTGGGGGCAGGGCTGGGTCCTGTGCTGGCTGGGGTTGGCATGGTGCAGGGGGACGGGGCTCTGGGGTGTGGGAGGGGCTGGCATGGTGTGCGGGTGGCTCCATCACAGTGTGTGTGTGTGGCAGGGAGGGGAATCTGTTGTGGGGCTGGGCTGGGGCTGGCAGGGTAGGAGGGTGAACATTCTAGAGCCTTACCCTGACAGACATGTAATATATAGCTTCAGTTTTGTATCCCCAAATATTATTGTAGTAGACACTCACCTTTCTGTGAGCATCTCTTGCTGTCTTTGGTTTTTCAGTAGGTTGTTGACTTCCTTTGGTGAGTTTTCAGTGGCTCAGCCCTCCGTGCAAGTCAGTCAGTATGAATGAATGAATCCTTTTTAGGGTATTCAAGTCCAAACCAAATACAAACAAAAGTCTTCCAGTCCCCTTGGTTCAAGCTGGGCTCAGTCCTTTCTTCTGGAGGGTGTTTTTCTCCCTCTTGGGCTTCTTTAAATCCAGCCCTCTGCTTGGACTTTTAAAGGAAACTTGTCCTTAATTTGAGTCTTAGTACAGAATGCCACTGGAACTGCCAGTCTACTCTCACTAGAGGACTTCATGCTTGTTTAAGGACCCCTTTAAATCTAGTCATTTTTCTTGGATTTTTAAACTAGCTGTATCTCCTTTCCAGGACTTACGCCACCCCAGGACTGCCTTGTGGGGGTGGGGGCTGGGGCTGGGAGCTCTTTTTATCTGAGACAGCTGGGCTCTGATTGGATGCGTGTGTGCAACCTTTCTAGGCAGGACTGAGGATCCACCTTCACTGCTCCTTTCTTGGGGTGGGATGTGGTAGAACCTTAGGGCTTCTATCTGATGGCCTGGAAAGGCCAGGTGCATCCCTGTCACAATGATGTATTCTAATGTTTTTAGTAACTTTTCCTATTCTTTCTGATCTTATTTCATTCTTGCCCTCCCCTTTTATAACTCCTCATTTCTCTTTTAAGTGCTAAATGTATTTGAACAAGGTGTTTCTGACTAAATGTACAGAATTATCTTCTTGATAATGACGCTCTGAGCTGCCTCTTTCACCCTCAGATCTATCCTTTGCTTTTGAAATGAATGGCAAAAATGATATTTTTATAAGTTTAGATGCCAAAAAAGTACACAGATCTGCATTCCACTGAAGTGGGCCTAACAACCTTCCAACATAGATCGATGTCATGAATGAGTGCAGAGAAGGGGTTAATCTTTCTGAGCTAATCTGAATCACAGGTGAGCCAATGGGAGTGAAGTAATTTTGTTTAAAGTGAGAACAAGTGCAGAGAGAAAAACAGAGAGGGAAGTGTCTCCCAGGCAATTGGAATGAAAAATCAAAAATATCCTGACCCTCAGAAAATCAACCATAGCAGTGTAGGTACAAGGGAAATGTATAGTTAGATGTGTTCAGATTTTGATTATTTTAAACTTGGATGGACTGTTGGCTTGTAACCTTGTTTTGTTGTTCTCTGTATTTGTTTCTGTGCTGTTTGACTTGATGTTTTGCCCTAGTAACGTTTAAGCTAAATGCCAGAGAAGTACCTTTCTCTGTGCGCAACCTGTGATTTACTTTTCTTTTGTTTTGTGAATAATTTTTTGTTTAAGAAAATGATTTGATCCCTGTGTCTTTAGAAAGGTCAGTGTGTATGCATGCTTTAGACTGAAAGGTCAGCTGCTGACTGGGCTTGTCTACACTACCTTCCTACTTTGAAGGGAGCATGGCAAGTAGGGTGTTGGGAGTTCAATAATGAAGTGCTGTGGTGCTTATGCAGCACTTCATTAAGCCAATTCCCCCCATGGCAACTTCAACGCATTAAACTTTCAAGTGGTGGCTCGTGTGTAGCCGTGGCTGTCCCGCTGTACTGTGAAGTGCCGAGGGTACTTCAAAGTCCCTTTACTCCTCAAAATTTTGAGGAGTATGGGGAGTTTGAAGTTGCTCGGGCACTTTGAAGTATTGGTGGGTGAGCCGCGCCTACACGCAAGCCGGCACTTGGAAGTTTAACTCTTTGAAGTTGCCGTGGGGGGAATTTGCTTAATGAAGTGCTGCATAAGCACCACAGCACTTCATTATTGAACTCCCAACACCCTGCTTGCCATGCTCCCTTCGAAGTAGGGAGGTAATTTAGACGCAGCCAATCAGGGGGTGTGTGGGTGTGTTTGTGTGTGTAGGTGTGTGTTAAGCTCTCTCCTGTGGGAGGTTTAAGAGCTTGATGTACCCCACAGGAAGACATCCCAAATGTATTTTGCTTGGTTGGGGGGGTCTTTTCTCACTCAGGTGATGGCAGCAAACTGCCCCCAGGGCCAGGTAATCTGTGACTCGGGGAAGTTTTAAGGTAAAGTCTGTTCACAGGTAAGTTTTTTTTTAAGCTCTGTGGGGCCCCACTTTCTACACTTGGATTGTGGAGCAGCTCCTGACTGATGTACAGCACGTTTCAAAGCTGACCAACTTACAAGAAAATCAAATTTTTTTGTTTCAGAGCAAAGGAATTATTTGAGTAGACCACACACTAATGGTATGGTCCCAGCCCTGTGGGCACCTGCTCAGTAATACATCTAGAATGTGTATCTTATGTGTTTCCTTGGCCACCAGCCACAATAAAATTCCTTGCATGCACCCATTCAGCTTCAGAATCAGTACAAATGCTGTTAAAGATTTTTGATATGGGCAAGTCTGAGCTGCCCAAGCCTTGAAAGCTATGGAAAAACTCTTAAAAAAGTGATGAATGACCTAGGAACATTGAGAAATAACCACATTCTGAGGAGGCTTAGGCTACAAGACGTGACTCTAGAACAATTGTTCAACAAAATTTGAGATGCTACAAGGGTGAGATATTTAAAATAAGTTAGTAAAGATGGCTGGCCAGAAGTGCGAGCAAATTTTTTTTTTTAAGAAAAAGGGAAGTAGAGGGCTGTGGAGGGGGTGGAGTGTTTTACAAATTCTGAAGTCAGAGAATAATTGACCAAAAATATCTCATACTCTGGGGGAAACAAACAATCTCCAAATTGTTCGCCTTTTTTGAGACTCAAGACACTTCTAAGATTTTTTTTTTAAGTTTTCTTAAATGTATGGTTCTTTTACTCTGTAACAAATCTTTAAAAGCTCCTAGCTTTCATTTATTTATGTGTAATATGGTTGACTGTATAATCTACTTTTATTTCAAATTTCTTATGCTGTATGGCTTTGTATTTGTAAATAAAGTCAAAAATTATGCTTTCAAACAACAGTGTATTTAAGGATGTTACCTGTTAGATTTCTAGAGGTCTTGTCTATAACTGTTTTCTTTTCAGAGACAATTATTCTGACCTGCTGAACAGAATGGAAACACAAGAGAGCAGTGTTTTCATGAAGGTCATATATGATTAGGGTAGCTTAAATGCAGAATTTTGCCAGAACTAGCCAAGACAGAGCTATGGCAGCTTTTGGCATAGCAGTTCGTAGTCCTGGCACCTTTGGGCTTGATGCATCTGTTATGATTAGGGGGGAAATTGCTTGAACTGTGGCACTGTGCCTGATGTTTATGCTGCTTCAGCGTTATACTGAAGTTGGCTTTTACTGCTTGTGGTCATCTGCTTTTTGCCCCTTCTCTCCCAAATTGAGAGTACAGAAACAGCAGATAATTGACAGAAAGACAGTAGTTTTCCCTCCGATTCAGTACTCACTGAGGTCCATTACGTTACATAAAATAAGGTTTTAACACGTAGTGAAATCTTGTTACATGTGTTGTGATGGGCCAGTAATGCTGCTCTATTTAAGGGCCTCTTTGCATTTTTGAGGAATACATACCTTGCGTAGCTTAATTCCCTATTGACTGAAATTAGATATAAATACCCTCTCTTCTATGTTTAATATATTTTTTCTGATTTTATATTTTAGACCTAAGAACCATTTTGGCAGTGCTTAAGCTGTTCAACAAGGGAGGCGCTAATGGATGACAGGGAATCTCCTACAAATGGTTTACAGGTAGTCCCAGGTAGACTTAATGCTGATGACAGCGTGGGAAATGTAGGAACTCGTTTGGCTTCTTCGTCTGATGAAAATGAAAATCAACTTGATGGCAAAAGTAGTAAGGTTCTGACCAGCAGTGACTGTGCAATGGGAATGCATGAAAAGGTTGAGCAGGACAATATAAATAATAATGAAAATCTGGACAGTGGGGATTGTATACCAAGCTGCAAAGCAGATGAGATAGAAAAGGATTCTGAAAGTTTCTGTAAGGGTGTTCACAGAGAAGAAAAGCATCTTCTAGAAAAATGGACAGATGGAAAAAGAAGTCCAGCTGGCAAAAAAGAGTCGGGTAGAAAACTTACAGGTACTTTTAAAATAATTATATGTTCTTGTTTGTTTTGTTTTGAATAACGAACCCGTGGTTCTACTCAATGAGTAAGCCACATTTACAATCTATTGTATCAGGGTTGACTCACCACCCTGGCGTCTCCTGTTGGTCATGCTGGGAATTAGTTCTCTCTGTCGAGTGTGCCTCCTGTTCAGTGTCTCACCAGTCGTTACTCCACCCGCTTTGTTTCCAGGCTGTGTCTTTGAACCGATGTCACCACTTCAGTCTGCAGTGTCTGTTTCAAGACAGTGCCCTCCAGCAATGTCCACTACTCCATCCTCTCCCCTTCTGGCAGTGTCAGTGGCCCTCAGTCCATAGACCTGCCTGAGAAGCCAACTACAGCTCTAAAGTCTAGTTCCTTGCCTCAGGAGCCATCTTCAGTCTGTAAAGGCCTCCTTGTAAGGTGGCTAGGTGCAGTACAAGAGGAAGGGGGCCAGGCTTTCCCCTACTCTGGGTCCCAACCCAGAGACCCTCTGGCAGCAGCCATCTCCTGTCTGCCTTCTCTCCCCTTGACTGCTCCCATACCCTTGGCCACCTCCCTCTGACCCTTGCGCCTTCTCAGCCTTTATATCAATGCCCACTGCCTGGCAGGTATCAAGCTGGAACTTTTTTGCGGCTCCCCTGAGCCTGCCCAGCACTCCTCTGTCCAAGGTGCCACTGAATGCCTCCCCTACTATGACCCATTTTCTTCTCCCACACTGGTCAAGGTGACAGTGAGGTCCTCTCAGCACTGCAGCCCTTTTTTAGGGCCCAGCCTGGCCCTAATTTGCTGACTGTTTGCAAAGGCTTCCTCTAGCTTGCTTAGAATCATAAGGATGGAAGAGACCTCAGAAGGTCATCAAGGCCAACCCCCCAACTAAATCATCCCAGTCAGGGCTTTGTCAAGCCAGAACTTAAAAGACCTCCAGGGACAGAGATTTCTCTACCCTCCTGGTGAGCTAGTTTATCTTAATATCTAACTTAAGCATCTCCCACTGCAACTTGAGACCTTTGTTCCTCATTCTCTCATCTGTCACCACTGAAAACATCCTCACCATCCTCTTTCAGGTAGTTGAAGGCTGGTATCAATCGCTCTCCCAACCCCCAGGCTCTTCTCTTCTGCAAACTGAGTAAGCCTAAAACCCTCAGCGAGATGTCCAGCTTCTCATCCACTGTAATGCCCAGGTCCTTTTCTGCAGAACTGCTGCTTAGCTAGTTGGTCTCCAAACTGTTAGCAGTGTTAGAGATCCTTATGTCCTAAGTGCAGGACTCTGCACCTGTCCCTGATAAACCTCCTCAGATTTCTCATGGCCCAACCCTCCATTTTGTCTAGGTCACTCTGGATCCTATCCTTATTTTCCAGCTTATCTGCTTCTCCCTTTCAACCCCTTCTGGAATGAGCTACTGAACCACAACATGTATATACTTGTTTTAATTTCAACTGCTTTCAGTAAAATGATATTTATTGACTTTCTGACCGTAGTAAACCAGATACGTTATGCAGACAACCCCACCTTCATGAGATCTAAACCGGTGAGAGAGCACGTAACGTGCACCTAGGTAAATAACGGATAAATTGCTGGCTGAATTTCTGCCTGAAGTCCAAATATGGAGAACATATTTCTTGATCATTTGAGTTTTCAAAACCAAGGTTTTAGTGTCCTATTAAGGCATCAACATTTAAAAACTTGGCTTCAGTCACTGAATATCTTGGTCTTGGACTGCTATTACCAGTATTTACTTAAGTTACCCAAGCTTAATAAATATTCTACTAGGTACTTCTTGAGTAACACAATGTCCATAAAATGTGTGCATAGCTGCTGCCAAGTTTTTAGCTTGTATAATTTACTCTTCCAAATCTAGCTTTTTATATACTTAAACTATGTGGCTAAGGATAATTTTTAAAATAAATTTTTATTACATGTTCTTCTTGTTTGAAATGTTCCTTCTCTTTGTAAAAATGTTTTTGCAGTGTTGTAAAATTTGCTGATGAAAACAGTGAATTTTGTTCTAACCCCATTGGTATCTTGGAGGATTGTTTAAAGGTCATTGGCTAGGATTCCGTGATGCCCAAGTTTTTTGTTTTTGTTTTTTGTTACAGTATTTCTTCTCTTTCTTGTTGAATTTGTGAGAGGTCGTCTGAGTAATTAACAGTTAAACTGATGACCCATATGCCATCACAGGCATTTTCAAAGTCACTTTTTTTCATCTTCCCCACCAACACAACCCACTAAATAATAGTTTGTTTTTTCCCTAGGAGTACACGTTTTCATACCAAGGTTTCACAAACTTATTGTGGTGGGTGATTTTATGACGCTTTATTCATTGTGCCCAATAATTGTTACCAGTGTTTTATAACACATTTCGACACTGGTTTTTCAAATAAACCAGGTAAGGTGGAGGAGAAGGAAGCTAGGGTCTGCCAGTGAGACTGTTTTTGTATTTCGGTGAATTCTTGGTTGTTTTTATATTAGTATCCCTATGCAGGGGTTGAGGAGATTTGTGCTTTGGATAAACACGAAAAGTTTGAATATTTATCTGAACATGTGGAAACTTCTTCTTACGAAAATCTGTGATTCTCTGCCATTCCCTTCCTTCCTCCCTACTCCGGAGAAACACTCTAACAATAGCCTCTCAATACTTAGAGTTGTTTGAGAAAATCTGCCACCGCAGTGTTTGTGTCAGGCTCAGGAGTCTCCTGAAGGTGGACTTTCTTTGTGGGGATGAGTCTTTTCCCTTTTTTTCTGTTCCATTGGGAGAGACATACCAAAGCTTGAACTTGAGATATTTTGGTTCAGTAATGCACCTGAAAACAAAAATGTATTTTATATCATGTGTGCATTTAAAAGACTTGTCAGATATTAGATCCTTAAATCCATACATGATGAATAGTAACAGAAAAAGCCACGTTAGTCTTATCAAAACAAAACGTATACTATCAAAACCAAAAAGCAGTCCAGTAGCTGGTCTGTTCTTGTATGGCTATGGTCTGAAGCTGGTCTATCCCATGAAAGCTCAACACCTAATAAATTATTTTGTTAGTCTTTAAAGTGCTACTGGACTGCTTTTTTGTTTTAAATCCATACAAGTGTAAACCAGAAGCTGCTGACTTTAGAATTGAGGTAACTTAAGTTCAGTTTGTGTTTTGAAAGATTTTAGCATTTTTTTTCCTTGAGATTCTCAGAAAAATAGCTAGAGAGGAAATAAAGTGATCCAGCTAAGGCCTGTGAAGATGCTAAATAAGATGATAGTAGTGATATTCAGAACAGAGAAAGTTAGAGGAGAAAGGGAAGATGATGGGGCAGTGCTACAGATTAAAAATAGCCCCATTCAGCGAATGGGGCCCAGGACTAGACCCTAGGGCCAAATTAACTCTTCTGGGAGCCCTGGGTTAGTAGACTTTGTGGGGGATCCATTTCAAAAAAGAGAGAACAACAGGTCTTCAGGACAAAGATCAGCAGTGTGCAGTGTGGGCAGAGGTGTTCCAGTTTAGCTGTGCTGGAGCAGCCTCCCAAGCAGCCCCTCCCCGCTTCTGGCCCCTGTGGATGGGCACTACTCCAGCTGGGCTGGAGTGTCCCCGCTGACGGCACCCCATGGAGCTGGAACAAACCACTGCCCATGGCAGGTGTGGGGCTGCTGCAACCCCCTACCAGTTAACCAAAGCAGGTAGGCCTCATCCATTTAGGCCTGGTCCAGCATAAGCATCCCTAGCCCGTAGAGCATGGTTGCTTTAACCGATGAGATTGGCAAGTCTGTTGCATTTTAAAAATGCAGTTCTGTTCTGAGAAGTAGCAATATAAGTATTTGGAGTGATAGCTGCTTATTTTATTTAATATATTTTTTAAAGCTTGCTCTTTCTGCAAGCCCTGAAGAACCCACACAGTTATGATAACATGAGCTGGAGTCTGTCACTTCCTGTGTATCAGCAGAATTTCTCACTAAGGGTTCTACCAACCCAGTGATAACTAGATATTGCTCATGTGTCACTGAGGTTAGAATTTGGCCTGCAGAACCTATATTGCTGATAACGATGCTTGTAGAACTGAAACTTAGAAAAAGTATATATTTTTTCATTTAACTCAAGCTCATTTGATTAGGAAATCATTGAGGCATAATAAACATGGAACTCCTTGATGTCACTTGTGCAGTCCTTATTTGGTAAAGTACTGATTGAAAGAATAAAGAAATAAAATTATAGTAATAAACATGCTCTGGCATATAAATTGTGGCATATAATGTTTGTTTTCAAACATTAATTCATGATCATGCTCACAAAAGTTTGACTTTGGGGATTAAAATTAAGCTTTATAATAGGCACCAGTCCAGGAATCATTAGCAAGTCCTGGACCTTAATTTGTTGTACTTTTCTTTCCCTATAGTTAAATTAATCCTTTATATATAAAAGATCTTTATCCTATTTTAAGTATTATTTTTAAATCTTCACCTTCATTTTGCAGATTGTCCTTTAATGTTCATAGCATCATCTAGTAAAGTGAAAAAAAATCAAGATTATAGATAGTGATGTTGAGATCTGCAGTTTTAAATTAATTTCCATTTGTTTCTTCTCAAACATGAAAAGGAAACTGTCCTGAGGCTGATTACAGAGTGTTATTAACAGTGATGAAGCTGGGAGGATAATGATGAGGTCTGACCTTTAGTGTGTGGTTGCAAATGTATTAACTGTGTCTAAATTGGTTTTAGATATACAGATTAGACATTCTGGACCGCATAATCTGTCAGAGGAACTTGGAGCTATTTATTTTATCAGGAAAAGCTTGAAATCAATATTTTTATATCATATAATACTGTGTCTCCTTTCCTCACATCAGGAACTCCCAAGATTTTTTGAGTCTCCCCTCATCTCCCCTGTTCACCCAACCACTTTGTCTGACATCTCATGAATAGTTTCTCCATCTTGGAAGAACTAGGTAGAAAGGGCATGCCTTCATTACCATCTGAATCAACGGGAAGCAATTAATCCAGCCTGGGTTGTTTTTCCACATCTAGTATAGACACAGTAAATTGATCACCAAATGCTTTCCTGTCAACTCCAGCACTTTGCCAAAAACAGAAGAGGGAAGTGGAAGGGAGAGTGTGAGCAGACAGTTTATCAAGATGAAGATACCCTGGTAAGCAGATTTAGGTAAATGTACTTCAGCTGTGTTGTTCACATAGCTGAACTTGCATAGCTTAGGTCAATGGCCTGGGGTAAAGTAGACAAGGCCTGGCTAAGGGGTGTTTTAATTGTGGTGTAGAAATTCTGGCTGTAGCTGCAGCAAAGGCTCCTGGGATCCTCCTAAGTAACCTGCCTAAATCATATCCTTGGTTCTGGGAAATCTCATCAGTTTTCCCTTGGAAGGAGAGTGGCATTTAGTTACAAACTCATGGCTTGATCTGGCTCCCATTGAATTCTGTCATTTTAGTCTATCTACCCAATAGTTTCATGCTGTCACCTCCTGTTATAACTGATAAGTCTCTCCGTGCCCACCCCCTTATTTAGAGCAGCCCCTCACATTTTGCCATAGTGTTCCGTGTCAAAAAGCCTACAATCTAGGGTTTTTTAACTATACGCATTGCTCTAGTACTGAATGTCTTACAAAATTTTGTTAATTCAGCAGGAAAACTAAAGTCTCACTTTTGCACAACACTCCTCCTTTCTGTGCACGGAAAGAGAATTCAAATTTATAGTTCTCTGTTGATATTATGTACAATTATTATGATAAAACTGTGGTGAAACTCCTGGGTTTTTCCTTTTGTTTACACAGCAGTTAAGGCTAATAGCCATTCTGAGTTCTTGTTAGAAATAATGTAATAGGCATGGACCACTTCACAAGAAGATTGGCTTCTGCTTTCATAAATCTCATAATTGTTCATTGATAGATCCATAACATGCAAAATATCCACTAACTTTAATGGAACAAAACTGTGTCTTTTGTTCATAGTCGCTTTTAAAGACAGTATGTGGTCAGCTGTTACAAAAATTACTACCAAACCCAGAATATGTGTAATAAACAGCAATAAAGCAGGATATGAATAATAAAATAGCAGCATTATCTCGCAAACATAGAGAACTCTTTGTAGGGAAAGCTTAAACGTGACAAATTCGCTGAAAGAACTATAGACGCAATGTCGCTATACGGACAAATGAGCTTGAAAAGTGGCAAAACTCCACAAAGGATTAGAGACGTTTTCAGGTTCAGAATGCGATGCCAGAAGACAAAGCCCTTACCTTTTACTCACAACACGTTAGAGTATGGAAAATTAATACCAAAAACTAAAATTTGAATTTACTTTTCTTCCCAGTTAGGTGCCTTGTGTTAGTCCAGGGGTCTGAGAGCTGCAATGCATGTGTATATTAGGCAGTCCTCCCCCCTCCCCCAGTCCTTTCCTCATGTCAACTGCCCCACCTCCACGGAGTACCCTCAGGCTCACAGCCAGCCCACCCGCTCATGCCACAACTGCCTCCCATGCAACTGGACCCCTTCTTCCTCTTCCCCACGGCTGCCTCCCAGCACTGCATGCTGTGGCTGCAGTCTCCCCTCCCCCACAAGCCATGTGCCGCCAAGGAGCCATAGCCTGACCCCCTCCCCCTCCATGTACCAGTTCACTCACAGCCCGCCCCCCTCCCCCCCCACACACACTCAGATGTGGAGAGGGAATGAGGGATCGTGGTGGGGCTACTGAGGGAGAGGGAAGGTAGAAGGTCAGGTGAGGGCTGAGAAAGCTGCCATGTTCCTGCTGCAGCAGCAGCTCCAGAGCTCTCCTTACTGCCTGGGGACGGGGTCTGCACTCGCTCCACTGCCCGGCAGCCACAGCCCCAGCCCCTCAGCTGCCAGCCATCAGCCATGCTGGGGGAAGGAGCTTGTCACACATACACCCTGGTGGAGGGGAGCCGCTGTAGTGCCAGGCCCTCTCTGCTGGCACTTGGCTCTTGCCACGCCCTCCCCCGAGCCCTGACTGTTGGTTGTCTCCTCCAGCCCCCTCCCCAGTTTCCCAGCGTGGCTCTGACTCAGAGCCTCTGCACTGCCTGAGTCCAGGGCCCGCATTCACTGTCCCTTGACCCTCCTTTCTCCACTCCTTCTCCTACCCCCTTGCAGTCCAGACAGGAGAAGGGGGCTGCCTGTGCCTGGCCTCCTGCAGTGTGCACAGTTTGCAAGGCAAAGCAACCTGTGTCACGCATCACATCCAGCTCCACAGCTGGGGTCCAGGCACCTATAAAATCCCAGACATTTTTAGAATTTTAAAAAATCTGAAGGCCAGCTTTTTGAGAACTGAGGAAGAGGACATGGCTGGGAAAACCCGGATGTATGGTAACCCTAGCCCAAACCTCGCAGCAATAGGGCCAGCCCCACCTTGCCACCCTGCCCAGTCGAGCGCTGGCCAGCCCCACCCTCTGCAAACCACTGACCCGGCCATACGTGAGGGGGAGGAGAGGAAAGAGGGAGAGAGCTACTATTGTTTCAGGAGTGACAGGGCAGGATCATTACAGCATCTGGAGTTGCACAGGAGTCAGCATCCAAAGCCGCAGATGACTCCTTAAAGAGCTGCAGCTTGCTGACCTCTGTGTTCATTGGTTTCATGCTCTTGTTCTAATGCATTAAATATAATGCAGCAGTATTTCTGTGGCAAAAATTGGAGGGAAGTGCCTGACTAGAATGGAGTTGCTTCTTTTTTAAACTACACTGAAAATATTTGTTAGCATTTTGTATTTTTGTTGTTCATGCTACCTGAATGTTGCTCTTAACGGAAATCCAGGACTAACCTACCAAGTGGAAACCTGGCATGGAGGGAAAAAGAGAAGGATCTATAAAAATTGAAAAGGGGAGTTGTCAAGGAGAAAAGACATAGAATGCATGATACAACCTTTCTTCTCCTGTTAAGAAATCGTAGTCAAGTTGGTCTCGTCTCTCATTTATGGGATAGGTTTTCAGGTGGGATAGGTACTGGGAAGAGTGGGTGAGAGAGTGAAAGCTTTTAAACAAGTAATCTCTTCTAAAGCCCTCTTGTTCAGTTCTGAGTCAAATCTCCTTTTTGTGTTTCCCTAAAAACAAAGTTGACAAGTCAGATGAATGTGTTTTAAAATAACATAGATATTGTGTTGTTTCAGAAAACTGAAATTTGATTCCCACCGCCACACTATACAACTTTCTGCTTGGTTTTGTGCTTAGAACAGCGCAGTGGGTAATAAAGAGCCTGTGTTTTAAATGGGACTCTGCCACTGACTTGCTGCATGATTTTAGGGAAATTAATCTTCCATTGTCTGACTTGAGTTTTTCCAACTGAAAAAAGGAGGTTACACCTACCTTTTGTATAGTGCTTCAGTATTCTCTGAATGCTGTTTTTAGAAGCACAAAATATTATAAAAATCTGATTGTAATAACTGTATGCATTCACAGCAAGCTGTCTCTGGAAACAGGCTTGCTCTTGGAATGGCAAACAGCTGTGCGACTAGGATTGCTGCATTAGAATCTTTTGTGTGAATTGTCCAGTGCAGGGCTTCAAACTTGGACATTTATTTTGCATCCAGAATTTCTTGTAGATGCTCTTCCTGTACTGTTGACAGAGTGCTGTCACTCAGGAATAATAAGTTTAATATTAGCTGTAATATTAATATATTCAAAATTATTTGAGCGGGACATACTGATTAAGCAGATGTAACTTGTAAGTGGGAGAAGTGAAACCCTGATGTGTGTTAATAGGCAGTTTGCATTTCATGAGCCTCAGTAATTTCAATGGAATAGCAAAGGTGATTAATAGCTTAAAGGTGAAGTCTAATGGGACATAAATTTACAAAGGAAGAACTTGAAAATTGTTCCTTTTGCTTATGGAGTTATTTTGTAGCATTTCCAAGAGATCAGCTGTGCCATATTTGTAGCCAAATGTTGTCAAATGATGCGTGTTACATATGACACAGTATGCATTGTGGTGCAGTTCATATGTACTTTCCTGCTCATGGCAGCATTTAAGTTTTCCAGTAAATACATTCTCTTATTCATATTTTTTCAAATGAAATTCTACACATGCAAAGTGTATAAACTGGGGAAGTTATTTCTTCTCCAACCAACGAAGGAAAAAAAATAGAATACAAATTAAATGTTTGGCCTGAAGTTAGGTTTGCAGGAGTGAACAGGAGCTGTTCAAGTGGTGTGCAGGCCAAGTTTAGACAAGACACTCTTCTTGTTATTGTGGTGTGTTGTGACAACTATAAATTTGATCGTGCCATCATGGACCTTAAAATATTATCCCTGTATTTAGCCAGTGTGAATTTATTTTGAGATAAGTTTTCAGTGTTTACCAGAGACGTCCCAAATGATGACAGCAACCCCTTGTTGTTTCTTGTAACTGGAGCTATTTGAGAGATAACAATAATGAATATAGAGCTCTAATCAAACCAGAGCCCTGACTGTAACCTCATTGAAATATATGGCAGAAACTGTCAGGGACTGATGCTTCTGAAGTTTAAAGGCTTTCTTGGAGAGGTGAAGATGGGCACATTACATGTTTGTAATGAGCTTGAGCACCACTTCAGTGGAGAATAAACTGGTCCTTATGTGTGAGAATTTATCTTTTGTGATGGCAATGGATGGAGTAAAGAATTCTGGTCCTCTAAGGGTGAATCTATACTTAGGTGAAGACTGACACAGGAAGATCAATCTTCTGGTGTTCGATTTTGCTCATCTGATCTAGACGTGGCAAAATCAACTTCTCTGGGCTCGGCCGTCTACGCCGTACTCCACACCATTGCATAGAGTAAGGGACATAGGTGGGAGCCTAAAGAGTCCCAAACTACTCTAGGGAAGAAAATAGATTCTGATACGCTGATTCTCGCTACGCTAATGGCATAGATAGAATTGCGTATCTGAAATTGACATTTTTTCCTATGGGAGATCTAGCCTACATGTAAAGCTGCAGAGAGATTACATCTATGTAGATATGTCTGAAGATGCCATTGAAGATATGAAAGCCAGAATCACCAGGGTATTCAGGTGGTGTGAATACTTGGAATCTAAACAACGGCCTTCTAATTAAAAAAAAAAAAAAAATCCCTCCATTATGGCAATAAACAAATGAACAATTTTCTAGACTAGTTTACCTAGGTATTGAGTGATGACAAGGAGACAGTGTGCAGAGTTCACAGCATGTTCTCAACACCAGGAACTGGAAGCACTAGTTCAGGAGTAGTCCTAGTGCTGTCCTATATAATTAAATCTATGTTAAAACACATGGACATTATCCATAGCATTACGTAAGTGTCCAAAATAAAAATATTTCAGCAAAGCAGATCTGATTCTCATTCTCATGCAGCTGGTGGCAGAGGTATTTTATGTTATGTACTAAAGCAAGAACTGAATTAAACTTATGACCAAATGGGAATCAGGTACACTGGAAAGAATAGAATGAGGCCTAGGCACAATATCCTAACAGGAGAAAGCAGAATGCAGAGAAATACTTCCAGACAATTGTAATATCAACAATATTTTATTTAAATTTAGTTACGAGCATGAAATCACAGCCTCAGAATTGGCATAGTTATATTTTCCACTTGGACAACCACAGCTGAATTTTTAGGTGTCTGTGCATCAGTGATCATAATGGCTATACTAGCACCCCACTTTCGAAAAGGGGATCCTAATGAGCCACTTTGGCGCATGCTAATGAGGTGCTACCATGCATATGCAGTGCCTCATTAGCATAATGTCAGCCACGTGCACTTTGAAAGTGCTGTTTTCTAAACACATGCCACCAGAGTAGAGGGGGGCCTTTCAAAAAGACCCCCTGGACTTCGAAAGCCCCTTCTTCCCATTTGGTTTTGGGAAGAAGGGGCTTTCGAAGTCCAGGGGGTCTTTTTGAAAGGCCCCCCTCTACTCCAGTGGCGTGTGTTTAGAAAGCAGACCTTTGGAAACATGCGTGGCTGCCATTATGCTAATGAGGCGCTGCATATGCTGAAGTGGCTCATTAGCATCCCCCTTTCGAAAGTGCGGTGCTAGCGTAGCCACGGCCAATGTGTTTACACCTATCCCTCAATATACAAATGTAATTTATTCCATGAAAACTGTAAGGTGAAAATTCATAAATCAAAATTCCCACTAATTTAAATGTAAAAAATTCTTACTGGTTTCCAACTCCCCAAAAAAATCACCTAATACTTTTCCCACATATGTTACAATACCGTACAGTCATAAAAATAAGAACAGTGCTAATTTACTGCTTTTTTTAATGATATTTATTACCCCTTGTCAGTTCTTAGATAATGGTGAAGAAGGTGGCATTGACGCAAGTTCCATGGGATCATCTGCATCATCACTGAAAGCAGCTCTGTAGTGACTTCAACCTCCTTAATTGGGTTTTATCCAAAGCTTTTCAGGCTCAGGGTTGCAGACCAGCTATGGTGATGAGGGTATAGGAGGAGGTGATGAGGTTGAAGGTTGAAAAAATGATAGGACTGAAGTTTGTCCTGCAGCCGTCTTTTTCCTGTCGTGCAACTGCTGGTAGCATCGAACAGCTTAATGAATTTGTCGCTTGCATGCTGAACTCCGTTCTAAATTTGGGTCATTGTCATTGAGAATTTGTGTAGCTCCCTTCAATGCAGTGAAAAATATTGAGAGTGTTTTAGTGTCCGGGAGTTTTTGTGGTTCATCCAATTCTTCCTCCTCCTTTGCTGATAATCTTTCTTTATCCAGCTGAATTAATTTCTCATTAGTCATTTTTTCACCATGTAACAATATCAGGTCTTGAACATCATCTGTGTCTACCTTGTTGAATTCTGCCTGAGTTACCAGTTGCACAACAGAACTTGAATATCTTTCACTTCACCCTCAAACCCACGGAAATCATAAACATATTTTGGCAGTAGCTTTTTCCAAAAACCATTCAGGGTACTTTGAGTAATTTTATTCCACGTAGTTGGGATATTTTCTATAGCCATATTGACACTGTTCTTCCACAACTGCTTGATTGTTCGTTTGTCTTCTGTGTCTGATGCAGCTATGAGATACCTCATCACCTGTTGCAGATAGTAAGCTTTAAATTACCAATGACTCCTTGAGCCATTGGAAGTGGTGATTGGGGGCAGAAAAACCACTCAAATGTTATCGCCATAGTCTTCAACATTGATAGGGTGACTGGGAGCATTATCAAGGATCAGCAGACATTTATTATCCAGATTATTTTGAACACAATATTTAGAGATGAATGATGAAAGTAGCTGGTTATGTAATCAGCAAAAACCTGCTTTGTCACCTATGCCTTTTGATTAGAACGCCAGACCACAGGTAATGATGCCTTGTGTAAGCTTTTAGACGTCCTCAGATTTCCTGAATGAAGAGGCTTCAATTCCACGTCTTCTTCCAAATTTGCACCAGGAAGTAATGTCAGTCGATCCTTCAAGGCCTTGAAACCTGTTCCTTTTGTTTTATCCCTTTGAAATAAAGGTTTGAGAAGGTATTCTTCTCCAGAAGAGTCCCATTTCGTCAACATTAAAGATCTGTTTTGGTGAATATGCACCTTCATCAATTATTCATTGCAGTGTGGCTGGGAAAATGTTAGCTGCCTGAATATCAGCAGATGCTGCTTTGCCTGTAACACGCAGACTGTCATAACCTTAAACACACTTTAAGGCACCCAAACCAACTGTGACTTGCTTTAATCATTACTTCGGCGGCCCCAACTTGCCTCTCTTCCTTGGCTTTCTTCTTCTGGTCTTCAAACAAAGACAGGGCTGTCTCTCTTATGAGGAAGAAGCTCAAGAGCATGTTGCAGTCCTTATGGCTGTCAGTCCAGTGTATTAAAAATCATTCAAGTTTACCCATTATTGCCTCTCTGGCCTTTATTTGATTCAACTTTTAGCTCCACCAACATAAATTTCTGCCATTTTTGTTATCTTTTCTTTCTTCACAAAGATCATATGCACTGTTGATGCCACCAAGTTCATTGCCAAACATGCGTTTCGATTGCTGGCCCTCTTCAATTTTTTTAATAGCTTCAAGTTTAGTAACCACAGATACTGCTTTGCTTGGTGTCTTGGCCTTAATGACAGCTCCTGAGCTTCTGAAGAAACTTTTTCACATCTATGACCCATGAGGATCACAAACAACAAAGATATTTGAAGATTAACATCACTCACAGAGGTTACAAAGCACATTCCAGCATTGAATCAATATATTCAAGTTTAATCGTAGATGAAGGATACTTCATGGCTGTGCCTACACTACATTCCTCTTTCGAAAGATGAATGCAGATGAGGGAAATCCAAAATGCAAATGAGATGCTGATTTACAAATTGCACACTTAATTTGCATAGTCCCATACGATCATTTTTTCTGAAAATTTAAAAAAAAACAACGCAGTATAGGTGAGGTTCTTTCAAAAAAATCCTTATTCCTGAAAAAAATGAGGTTTACAGGATTCTTGTGAAAAACTTATTTTTTTTTTTTTTGGAAGAACCCCACCTGCACTGCTTTTTTTCTTTTTTAAAAAAAAATCTTTCAAAAAAGCAATCAGATGAGATTATGCAAATGAAGTGCAAGATTTGTAAATTAGTGCACTATTTGCATTTTTAATTTCCCTCATTTGCATTTGTCTTTTGAAAAAGGAATATAGTGTAGATGCAACCCTTGAGTTGTTGACTATAAATTTTTGAAAACACCTCGGGGGTGATTTTTTAATGCCAGTACTGAAAATAATCTGTCATCATCACTGTCCACCTTAGGGTCATTTCTACACAGGCCACTTCCTTCAGAAGTGGAATGCTAATACACGGTGTGAAAGATGCAAATTCCCTGTGCCTCATTAGCATAAAGTCACGTGATTTGGCTTTGAAGACCATTCTTCCGGACTCCAAAACGCTGTGTAGACAAGTGCGGCTCCGGGGGGAGGGTGCGGTGCTTCCAGAAGGAAGTCCTTCTTCCCGAAAATTTTTGGGAAGAAGGGGCCTCCAGAAGGAGGACTTCCTTCTGGAAGCCCCCCTGGGGCCGCGCTTCTACACGGTGATTAGGAGTCCGGAAGAACGGTCTTCCGGACTCCAAATCACATAACGATATGCTAATGAGGTGTAGGGAATTTGCAGCCGTGCCTTATTAGCATCTTTCGTTCCATGTATTAGCAGAAGTGGCATGCATAGAAACGGCCTATGTATTCAGGTCTCTGACTGCTTATCTCTTATGCTTTATAATACATCAGTTATATAGAGGGCTGAGGTTTTATTTAATTCCAATATCGGAAGTCTCTCTGCTTGTTTCATTGAAAGGTTGTATTTTAAGAAAATCATACTAGTCAGCACATAGAGTATAACTTGTAGTCATTACAAAGCAACTGTCTTGTCATATTTCTTAAATTATTGCAAGAATGTGTGTTTAAATCAGAGATGGACAGCTATGAATAGTGGGTGGCCTGCATGAGTGGCTCTCCTTCACCTCAGTGGGCTTCCGTAGCCTGCGGCTCACTAACGTTCCACCCGGGATCCTCCTGTGTCCTCCCATACCCCACATCTCTCATGTACTGTAGCCCAGCACTTACCTAACCCTAACCTTCCCTCCCAGCACGCTTGGAGTGTGAGAATGACCTGATTCGCACTCCATCCCAGTTCTTCCCCCTCACTCGCAAAGCTGGAACATTGCCAGTCAGCTGTTCATAGCATTCCCGCTCTGGGAAGGAGGGGGAGAGATTTGTACCACTCCAGAAGTGCGGTGAGGGAAGGGGGAGACGTGGGGTTCTGGCGTCCCAGTATGCAAGAGACATGTGGGGGAAGATAGCAGCCAGGGATCCGCAGGTAGTTGCCCACCACCGGTTTGAACATTAATACAAAGCATGAATGGTTGGCAGGAATTTAAGTCAAAATCTTCCATATGCTCATGAATTTGAGGGGTAAATGATCGCTTAGTCTCCAAGCCCATTCATATATTTTCCTCTTTGCTGGGATTTGAAAAGGAAAAAGAAAGAAAAAAAAAAGTCCTGCAAATCATAGTTTTCTGTTTTATATTGGGACATCATGTCCACTTGGAAACTGTACTTGTAAGATGTTACCTAAGGCACTAGCTGTGAATATTTAAATAACTTCTGTAGCACCATCTGTAACTTTTTAAAATTTTGAATCATCCAAGGGGGGGTGATTCAAAAAAACAAAGTGGATCTCTTTTCTAAAAAAAATTATGTAAATCTCCATTTCTCCTGCCATTCTTCCCCATAGGCAGGATATTCAAGCAAAGAGTGTTCCCCTTATTGGATGAGCCATTGTTCTGTATTTGCCAAAAGAAAATAATAGGCATAGTGTAGTAACTGAATTTTATTTTATTTTATTTTATTTTATTTTATTTTATGTTGAAATTTTCCATTCTTGGTCTCATGGTCAGTTTGTTAATTTGGAACGTCTGAGGAAAATCTCTTTAGCTGTTTGAGTTACTGATGAAGGAATAAAATAATCTTTCCATTTAAAAGAAGAATAGCTCAAAAATTGCAGAACTCCAGGGACTGCAACCAGCAACACCATCAGCCCCAGGGCCGGGGGGACCATAGGAGCTGGCAGGGGATGGAGCCCCACCTGGCTGCTCTAGCGCTTGACTTGGCCGGGCCAGGGAACCCCAGCAGCCCATGGGCTGAGAGTCGGCAGCTGCAGATCCAGCCCCAGATGGGAGAAGCCAGGGTGGGGCTGGTGCCAGGTATATGAGAGTTCCAGTTTAAGGAATACCGGATAATAAGGAGTTTACTGTACTAAAAAGGTACAATTGAACTTGCTAAATACCAGATCCTTAACAATTTTTGTGATATCTAAAGGCATCCGGTTCCAGTGAACGAGGTGAGATATTAACATAGCTGAGCTAAATATTCGTACAAAACAAAGTAGCAGGAATATAGCACTTTAACAAAGCGATTTATTTGGTGATGAGCTTTCGTGAGACGTACCCACTCTGTCCCATGAAACCTCATCACCGAATAAATTATTTTGTTAGCCTTTAAAGTGCTACATTGCTGCTGTTTTGTTTTGTTGGGGTACAGACTAACACGGCTACCTCTCTGTAAATATTCATAGCTATTTATCAAACTGAATTTACAAGTTTTGTAGTTATGTATTATTCTAAATGTCCCCAAAATCTCTCAGGGAAATTAATATCTGCAGTGTTGTTCACATAGCCCCCAGAGCTTCAGAAGGGGCCCTTTAATAATGGAGAGAGCATTACCCGTTGTAAAAATAGTTTTGTTCTTTATGAAGGGTGTTGTTTAAAACAGCATTTTTAAGTTATGAATCCACCAGAACGTCTTGTAAATGCTATGTCTCCAAGGGCACACTTCAAAAGGAAGGTTTAGGAAATATTCAGGAAAGTCAAAAATCAGGATTACCATAGAAAGCGTCACAGCCTTCGCTATATGACGTTATCCAAGTTACTAATCTGTATCTGAATTATATAGAACAGTTTTGACTGGTTCAATATTTTACAGACTTGGGCGACTGCACCCATTTAGTTGTAACTATGAAAAAATGCATGAAGTGTTTTAGGGTTCCTCCAAGTTCTGCATCTCTGTCAGCCCATCTGTTACACCCTACGTTAACAAGACCAGAAGCTTTTGTTTTAAAAGTTTCCTAGTAACACATGCATCCTAATCTAGGTATTTCTTTTCACTTAAAGGAATTCCTTCAATGGACATCACACCACTTGAGAAAGAGAATGAGGTGCTTACAACTACAGACTTGCTGCGTGATGAAGATGCTGATGAGACAAATGCAAATTTTCAGCAAAAGCAACAAAAACAGACTTTGCAGTCCCTCTTTTCCCTGCTTCGAGAAGAGTTTGAGAGCATGGACTCGAGGATTCTTCCTCTTTGTCTCCATCAGGTATCTCATGTATCAGCACATTGTTACATATGATTATATTTTATACTGTGTTTTATCCTAGAACTTGTCCTTGCTCGAAAAACAAACTTCGATGCATTAGACGACACATGCTAATGTTCTGTTGTAGACAAGTCAGTGTGTCATTTTCAGTTGTGTTTCATGGTTAAAGAAAAACCTAAGGCTGCATCTACACTAGCAAGTTCTTTTAAAAATAACAACTAGTACTTTTCCGAAAGAACCTGTGGAGCATCTACGCACAAAATAAGCACTTTTGATCTGAAATCAAAAGAATGCAGCACTTTTACCTGCAACCCTCTTCCTCTGCCAGATGAGGAAGAATGCCTTTTTCTGAAAGATTGTTTTGGAAAAAGTTTGTAGATGCCCTGGGGGTCCTTTTTTTCAAAGGATCAGTCCTCATGGTGCTAGATTTTTTAATCCCCAGACCGTTCTTTCGGAAGAGCTGGGGCTTTGTGAATGCTCTCTATCGAAAAAGTGGATCAATATTTATTATCCACTTTTTTGTGTGTGGACGCACTCTTTTGAACAAAGTATTTTCAGAAGAGATCTTCTGGAAGAACTTCTTTCAAAAGATCACTGTCATGTAGACATAGCCTCGGGGTGTGGGGGAGGTTACATGTTAAAATTTCAAATGTAGGATTTTAACATGTATGTTAAACCACTTCTCTTTTATGGATATGGTCCCAGAATTTGATACACACTGTTGTGTAATGGATTAGTTCCCTAAATAGCATTTTAATCTGGAAATACTCTTATTGCAGGCTTTGTTTCCAGCATGAGTTCAGTGTATGTGTAGTAAGGATTGCTGTTATTCCATTGAAGGTGTTTTTTTATCCCATTAGCATGTGCTGATGAAACTTCTTCCATGTAACCTGTCAGTGCACTCACTGTCTTAGTTCTACATCAGACCAAGGGAATGGGCAGTATTGTAAGATGTATAGCTGTGGATTTGAAAAATAAGTGAGAATTAATATGCAGCTGTTTATTTGTACCAACAGGCTAGTGGCTTTGCTCCACCACAAAAGGTTTGACTCTAATGTAGCATAGATATGTGGCTATGACCTTTTGCATTATCATACTTAGCTCATCAGTGTTGTTTCTCTGAGTGATGGTTCTACATATTGACCGAAAGGATGGATGTATTTTCAGGGGATCACTTTAGCTTTCTTTTTCTTGTGGTGTCTGACAACGCTGCTTGACAGTCCTATTTTTTTGCCACCATTGTTGTAAACAGTGTGTCTGTCTTCTCATTTGGAACGGTCTTCAGTTAGTTTCTGTGACGCAGTGGTTCCTTTGCTGCCGCGTTGCCCCTTGTTCTGATTGACATAACTGATCAAAAGGTGTAATAAATAAAGCGGGGGCCACAAATAGATATTAAAATATTTTACTGGCACTTTACCTTAGCAGTGGAATTTTGAATTTTTAAAAATGGTGATTCAGTGAAAAATTTCTATTTCTTGCATTCCTTATGTATATCAAAGATTGTTAGCAGAAATGTAGTCTCTTACCTGAAACAGAATCTAAAGTTTGTGCTAGGTCACGAATGTCAACACCATATAAAGAAGGCAGTGTAAGTAGTGCAGAGATCTCACCGAATAAATATTAATGAATTTATTCTCCTAACACCTACCTGAGTATGTAAGCAAGTAAATTCTAGTTGTTGTTCTACATATGAGACAACTAAGGCTAAAAGAGGCAGATTGTCTCAAAATCATGCAGGAAGCCTCTGGCAGAACTGAGAATAGAATCTGTTGACTCCCAGTTCTGTGTCATAACCACAAGACCAGCCTTCCTTTCTGAGAAAAGTGAAGCAAGCCCCAGTAAAAATAATTGAAGGAAAGTAAATAAATACTTAAAATATTGACTATGGGATATTTTTATTAAGCTGGATAAAGTGAAGTGGTTGAAGAACAAAGCTTTCATCTTCTTGTGAAATAAGCACTAATTAGAAAATCGTCTTTTTTGGAGTGGATTAATCTCTCGTAAATGGCCTAATTTGGATTTACTAATACAGCCTCACAATAACTTGTATATGTAGTGTGTTTCTATAATTTTCTAATAGGAAGGACCTTGACATCTCACAACTGTTCACTCAGTATAGAATTAATTGTAATCACTTTTTGTTTCATACTAACAAGTGCAATTTAAAACCAATTCCTATATTACAAAATCATTACAGCATTTAAATTCAGAGTGGTATAATAGAAAAATTACAACATTTTTTCAAGAGAACAGTATGCTAGAGTGTGTAAAAAGGATTAAGCTTAATTAAATAAAACATTATCCTTTTGACGTTTAACTCTAGAACATGCTCTTCAGATTTGGAGGCGTGTGCATACAATTTGTTTCGGCCATTGCTAGCCAAATAATATAAAAATATACCTTGAGTGGTTGCAGAAATTCCTTGGAGTACTAGTCCAGGCAGCAGCCAGGGTATTTTAAAAAAAAAAAAAAAAAAAAAAAAAAAGGGCTTAGGAATTACCTGTTGATTACTTTTTAGAGATCTTGGCCCAAAATAGAATAATGGGTCAGAGAGTTAGGAACACACATTTTGTAATCAAAGCTCTGCTACTTGCTTTGTGCCTTGGGAAAGCAACCGAGCACTTTTCCACAGTGCCCACAAATTGTGGGTCTTTAAATTTTTGACAGTTCAACTTGAGTCACTCCAAAATTTTCAGTTAATGACCACCTATAGTTCTAGTAGAAATCAGTTGAAAGGCCAAATGCTACATGTCTCCAATTGCATGCTCAAATGTTAAAGCACTTACAATTTGTGGACTCTTCTCAAAAATTTAACCTTAAGCCTTCTATGCCAGTTGTTAAATAGGAATAATGCAAACTCTCAAGGCTTTTGAAGATTATGGAACATTTGTTAAGGCTTTTGAAATTGTTAAGGTCTGTATAATTGCTGAATATTTGTGTTTACTTTTGAGCTTTTATGCTTCAGCTTGATTAAATAAAACACCTTATTATTCTAGAGCTCTACAGGAAAGTTTGCAGAGGTACTGTGAACATTTTGCCTGTCTCTCAGAAATACACTTAAGATATTAATATCTCTGATTCAGAAGTTGTGTTTTCAGTCAAAA
This sequence comes from Carettochelys insculpta, assembly GCF_033958435.1. NCBI lineage: Eukaryota > Metazoa > Chordata > Testudines > Carettochelyidae > Carettochelys > Carettochelys insculpta. The sequence goes on along the minus strand of NC_134139.1, from coordinate 65,763,283 downwards.
ATGTTTGCTTTTCTGCACCCTTGGATTCTGTTAGTCTAGTTTCCATTGCTGTTGGAATCGACTCTGGTCATTTCCATAAAACTCCAAACCACCAGCTCAGAAACTGAACATCCCCAAACCTGCGTACACCTAACCTCTGGCCAGTCGATTTCAGATACAAAGTTCTAGATACAGCCATTGCAAAGCTACAACTGACGCATCGGAAATTGACTTTTGTGACTGTCTTCACAAGAAGGTCGATGGTGATAGTGAGGAGTACAGGGGATCAACTGCTATTCCCAGGCAGATAGCTTTTGCAGGTTTTTAACAGGTGCACAAAACTGAACTCCAGAAGATGGACCCTGAGTGGGTCCATCTTCACAGAAGTGTAGACAATGAGAAATCTAATAGTTCGATGTAGTTAAGGAGATGCCTGGGGTCATGCAGGCTAGTTAAATGGACTGTAATAGAGCAGTGTCCATACAGTTTTAAGTGCAAGAGATTAGTCCCCTATGGAAATGCCAGACAAATGGATCCCTTTATTTGATGAACACAGAAATACTCTCTGTGTTCCACATCTATCCTAGTCTGGCATCTGGACCTTCTGTCTGGGAGCTCTGCTGCTGCTAAATACTTGTAGTTCTGGTTTCCCAGTGCCAATTGAAAGTCTATTGCTACATAGTAACATACCCATTTTAGTAAACTCTGCATTAAACAGGTATTCTGTTTTTGAAATGTACATTGATTTTGTATCTTGGTTTTATTTATTTGCATGTTCATGTTCTGTTACACAAAGTTTCTCATAAAACTCACTGGTGAGTATCATAAGCAGTGTCCCCTGTAAGCTGAGCGCTCAGGCGGTCACGTTGAGAGATTGAGATGCCATCTAGCTCAGTAGCAGGGTGCCCATAGCTAGCAGCATGTGTTTCCGTGGAGGTGCACATCTGCACATGCCATGGTGCATATCACAAAGTTCATTCTGCCCATGGATGGAAGAAAAGAGAGAGGGAACATTGATCATAGGCCCACTGCTCTGCAAAACTAGGAGCTGTTTGTGCCCACATGTGGGAAGATTTAGCACTTTTAACTGGTGCTGTAGCACCTCTTGCTTTTAACTCCCGAACTTTCCACTTCAGTCCCCAGTGTATTGGTGAGATGAGGGTCATCACTACGGTATTTAGTGTCAGATTGCAAACTGGTTGAGTTTCAAGGATTAGAGATTAACCTAACCTCTCGGTTTCTTTTTTCTTTTTGCATTAATCCTGTCAGATAAGGTCTGCTTTGAGTCTTCTCCCTCCAAAGCATTCTGTTCAATGCCATATTCTCTGTAATACTGTATACTGACCCTGTAGTCCTTTGTTGTTTCCTCACGTCTTTGGTTAACTTGTCTGCCTTTTTATTTTTCCTTAGATAACAGACTCTGGCTCAGAACTGTGTCTTACATGACCAAACCATCTGCGCCTGCACTCCCTCATATTTTGGTTTGTGGGTGTTTGTCAGAGCTGCTTCCCCACTCTGATGCTCTCAGTGCAGAAAGTGGGGGTCCACTAAACCTTAAAAGTGCCTTGCCTATAAAGGTTCTGCTTAAAAAACTCCCCAAGGTCACAGATTCTCAGACCCTGTGCAGGAGGCTGGGAGTGTAGCTCCCATCACCCAAGTGGGGGAAAAAAATTAACCCAGGAGGACACACTTGGGTTGTCTCCCTGTGGAATAAGCCTCTGACTCTTTACCTTCCCTTAGGTGAGAGAGCTTGGAAACAAAGAGCTGTAATCTGATAGCTGACCTTTAGTCTAAGGCATAAATATATACAGACCCTTCTCTAGGACACAGGGGTCAAATCAATGCCGTAAAGAAAAGTAAGTTATTCACAAAATGAGAGAAAACACTCAGACTTTGGTTGCAATACAGAGAATTACTTTCCTGGGAAGTTACAGAGTACAGGGGAAAGAAATCTGTAATCAGAGCAACTCCACACCAATTTCAAAATCACAAATAACCTGATCAGCAACAAAGGGTCCTGTGGCACCTTATAGACTAACAGAAAAGTTTTGAGCATGAGCTTTCGTGAGCACAGACTCACTTCATCAGATGCTGGTCTTGGAAATCTGCAGGGCCAGGTATAAATAAGCCACCAGATCAACTGCTGGTAGTAAGCCTCACCCTTGCTGACTGAGCTAATCTTGTTATCCCCACCCTTGCTCTGGCCTATATATACCTGGCCCTGCAGATTTCCAAGACCAGCATCTGATGAAGTGAGTCTGTGCTCACGAAAGCTCATGCTCAAAACTTTTCTGTTAGTCTATAAGGTGCCACAGGACCCTTCGTTGCTGTTACAGATCCAGACTAACACGGCTACCCCTCCGATACTAAATAACCTGATTGTGTCTGTCTAAACATTTCCATTCTACTTATATATAGATGGTCAGGATATTTACTGGATTCATTCCAGCTGCTTAGGAGGAATCATTTCTCTCTTTCCCCTATGCATCACCCATGAAGACGAAGACCCCTTAGGCTACGTCTACACGTGCACCCAACTTCGAAATAGCTTATTTCGATGTTGCGACATCGAAATAGGCTATTTCGATGAATAACGTCTACACGTCCTCCAGGGCTGGCAACGTCGATGTTCAACTTCGACATTGCTCAGCCCAACATCGAAATAGGCACAGCGAGGGAACGTCTACACGCCAAAGTAGCACACATCGAAATAAGGGAGCCAGGCACAGCTGCAGACAGGGTCACGGGGCGGACTCAACAGCAAGTCGCTCCCTTAAAGGGCCCCTCCCAGACACACTTTCATTAAACAGTGCAAGATACACAGAGCCAACAACTAGTTGCAGACCCTGTATATGCAGCACGGACCCCCAGCTGCAGCAGCAGCAGCCAGAAGCCCTGGGCTAAGGGCTGCTGCCCACGGTGACCACAGAGCCCCGCAAGGGCTGGAGAGAGAGTATCTCTCAACCCCCCAGCTGATGGCCGCCATGGAGGACCCCGCTATTTCGATGTTGCGGGACGCGGATCGTCTACACGTCCCTACTTCGATGTTGAACGTCGAAGTAGGGCGCTATTCCCATCCCCTCATGGGGTTAGCGACTTCGACGTCTCGCCGCCTAACGTCGATTTCAACTTCGAAATAGCGCCCAACACGTGTAGACGTGATGGTCGCTATTTCGAAGTTACTGCCGCTACTTCGAAGTAGCGTGCACGTGTAGACGCAGCTCTAGACTGCAATTGTTCTCAGTTCAAAAGGGTTCTCTTCCTCCCATTGGGTTACCTGACTGAGAGCCCTGTTAACCCTTTAGTGTTACTCATTCATGAGTGTTAATTTGGGTCAGTCACTAAGTATAATCTCCAAAGTTGCGTTTCTGTGTAATGGATTATTTGCTTCTTTTTTGCCCTACTCTTAGCACCGGGCTATTAAAACTGAATGGGCTAGTTTTATAGACTTTTCCTTTCAGTCTTATTGGTATTTTCCTGTCACATGATATACTACCTCTCTCCCTCCACTTGAGCAAAGTGTTTATTAATGTAGCCCTCATTTCATCCTTCCATTTCCAAATTTTCCTAGATTCTGGAACCCAGCTACTCAAAACTCTTATTTTTAATATTGTCTGTCCCTTTAGTTTCAAGGATAGTTCTTCAGTGTTCATATTATTGAAATTACTTACTATATACTCTGTTTTTCCCCTGCTTATTTTAAGGCATGTCTCTCAGATAGACCAGTGTAATCTCTGTTAAAATTATGTGATCTTCTGAAGTATTACTTCAAGTAATGAGCCTTCCCTCCTTACTTATTTTTTCCTCATACTCTGAGTACCTGTCCTTGGCAATATTTTGATTTCCAGATTAAACCCGAAATGATTCTGTGTATTCTGTATGGAAGAGGCAGAGTACATTGGCTTCCTGTATCTAACTGCCAGTTATGATTTTCTTTATTTTTACATGCATGGATTAGGTCAGCCCTCTTCTAGCAGAACAGTCTTAAAATGCTCTCTCACTATGTTGCTCATTATTTTTCTTTGGCGGAGTTGTCACTTAAAGGTCATGTTTAACCCATTCTGTTACAGCAAAGTCACTACAAGAGGCAAAGTCTTGAGTTGGTTCATCCTCCTAAAATCTATACTGCTGGTCACAGAGCTGCAGGCTAGTTTCCTTTTGTGTCTGTTGTCATGCTGACGGGTTGGGTTTTTGTTTGCTTGACTATGAAGAACCTGGGCACAATGAATTGAGGAAAGATAGATTTTAGATTTGTACAGAGGATCAGCCAGATATAAGAGATTGGGAGAGAGAACCCGAAGAGAAAGTACGTGGGTCCTGTAGTTGTACAGAAAGTAGTTTTGCCAGCTCTTTCAATTTTATCACAAGTCCTTGAACAGTTAATAGTTTTAAAGCCCCTGCTCCTCAAGTCCTGTGCTTTACATGAGAATTTCAACTTTCACTTTAAAAAAAAAAAAGAGTTTTGGCCTCTGTAGTGTGGAAAAAAGCTTTACAATTCAACCACACTGTAATCTATAAACTCAAACTGGAAGATAATTTAAAAGGGCCCATATCTTCTTAATCTTTCTTGAGGCACAACTCATGATTTCTAAATGCTTGGTGTTTGCAGTGCTGTGAAAGAGACCATAAAGAAAGCGGTTATACGGGTTGAACCTCCCAAACCAGCATTCTCTGGTCCAGCAACAATCCTTTGTCCGGGGAGACCACAGATGTTACTGGACCAGAGACCCTGGGTTGGGAGGTTAGTAGGGGGAGTTTGGACACCTTGGGCAGGGACAATGGCCGGGTCCATGGCCACACCGGCAACCTGTCCATGGCAGCTGCAAGTACTCATGGGGCTTGGGCCAGGCCAGCAGCCTGGCCAGGGCCAAACACTGGCCTCCACACTGCTGGAGCCATGCCAGTGCCCACAGGGTAGTGGGCCATGTCCAGCAGTCTAACTGGGGCTAGAGCTGGCCTCTTCAGCCAGCAGCCTGAGATGCCTATACAAGGTCTGGGCAGGACGTAAAGAGTCCCCTGGGCTGGAAGTGTTGGGGACAGGGGGGACAGCAGCAGGGCAGCACACTGGGTGGCTGAAGCAGGGGACCTCCCTTCATCTGGCAAATTCCCTCATTTGGGATAAGTCAGGTCCCAAAGGTACCAGATAAGGGAGGTTGCATCCTCTACCTGTGGTCTGTGATTGGCAGCATTTTTTCACCAGCTTTAAAGATCTCTCTCTAAAGCTTGCTCTTACCTTGTATGTCAGGGCACTGACCCTTCACAAAGTATTCCCCATTTAGCGGACTATGCTGTAACATTACTCAAAAATTCCTTCTCCACAGTGATTTTACTTTCTGAGGATCTGGGGAAGTAATGTCAGGTAAAAGAAGCTGGACTCTGACTCCCTGCATGTAAGCAAATGTGCTCCATGGAGACTGCCATAACAAAGTTCTTTGTTGTATAATCACATAAGCATAAAAACCCATTTGTTTAACACCATGGTGTCCAACATTTCAAAACCCTAGCCACAGGCAGCTGTTTGGCTGGTTGAAGGTGGCTAGTTGGCCTGAACAATAAATATATTTTCAGACTAATGTGGCTAGTTTGCTATAACAGTAGCCACTGTAGTGACTACTGCCTCAGAACTGATTAGACACCAGGGGTTTACCAGGTCTAGAACCCAACTAACATTTGAGCTTATCAGATTCCATGAATATAAGCAAAAGGTGTAGAATTTATTACTTGTATGGTCTTGTCAGTTTTTATTGCTTCATACTCACTCACATACTCTCTAAGACCCAAATAGTCATCTAGAAAGCCAAACATACACATACACATACACACACACACATACGTATACGCAAATGAATGACATACGAACTCTTGAAAAATAAGTGTTATACATGTATGGCCGTTATAAAGAATCAGGGAATTGTAATGTGAAAAATTTCTTTACCTTTTTCCTTCACAGATAGCTGAAGCCTACGTTCAGGAGGAGGAATGTATCCTTTCTTTGATCAAAATTAACAGTACTCTGTTTTGTAAAAAATGTAAATTGGCATTGTAATCAAAACTGGAAAGGAAAATAGACATTGGTAGTTCACAAGCTGTGGATCAGGGATAGGAAAAGGTCAATGTGCTATGTTTTATACATGAGTGAGCCTGCAGTGTGTTCTTTCTGCTGTGCATTCTTAGCCAGCTAGCTGGAGGACAGCTAAAGAAATGAATCTGCATTCCAAAGCTGTACCAATATAATTGGTAATGCCATTGCAGAAACAAAGACATAAGCAAAATAGTTGTATGCTTCCAAGAAACCGCCTGTTTTACTTAAGAAATAAATCATCTTCTATTAGACATTAAGAATATGCCTACTCCAAATGGGATATAGGTCTTAATTTATAAAAATATCTCTATAGTGATTGGGGGCTCTGGATGTGTTCTGCTGTCCTCTACATCAGGATAGTAATAACTGGTGCACTGTGTAGAATGAGAATTTGTGGGTAACAAAAGCAAACCAATAATGTGTGATTTTTTTTTTTTTTTTTTTTTTGCCACCTAAATATGTTTTGGTCAGGTGTCACAGTGGGATGCTGCTTATTGCTGTGGTTATTCAAACCCCAAATAGTTGCTTCTTGGAACAGCTAGTTTTGGGGAACACATGGGGAGAACTTACTCTTAACACATTCCTAAATAAAACGCACGGCTTGGTTCAAGAAGTTAAGCTAGTTATAGGCTATGGTATATTCACTAAGTTAATTTTATCTAGGAAGGTTTGATCATCCTAAAACCTGGTACTATGATGATATGATTTAGGAAATATGGCTTTTCTAAAATAAATAAATAAATATTTTTTAAAAGAAAGTTTTTAGAAACTAAAGAAATATAAATAAAAATACAGTTGTGGAGTCTGCTTAAGTATATCAAATTACTCACTGAACTTATGCATATCCTTAAGCAAAAAAGAAAGCAGAAGGGAATTTAAAAATCATTATGATTAAATCACAAAATATAAGAGTTCTGGGGTCCCCAAGCACTGCACCCCATCCACAGGAGTGACACTCACTCAGCAGCTAGAACCAGAAGTTTATTAGTCAACAAAAGCACAGCATGGCGCAGAGGTGTCAGTACAGCAGGCAGAGACAGTCATTCCAATCCATCTTGGGTAGAGGAGCCCGAGGGGAGCCCCATCGGGGGTCTAGCCTCCTCTCAGCCCAGGCTAGCTGCCTTCCCTCTCCCTCCCCCTTCTTCCAACTGCCACCTGCTGATTCAAAACCCAGTTCAGCTCCTTGCTCTTTGTTCAGGGACAGAAGTGTTACCCGCCACTTAGGTTACAGCCCCAGGGGTCATCCTTAGCTGCAGTGAGCTGCTCCACCTGTCACACACAGATCCAGCCTGACTCTCTCACACACACATAGACATGCCCCCCCCCACTCCATCACAACAAGATTTTTATTTAAGCCCCAGAAAGTGTTCTTCCAAAAATGAAAATCTAGCGCAAGTGAAACTAAGCTATATTTAGGAAGAGAACAATTCTGAAAATAGTGTAAAGCTAATATTTAAAATAGGTTTTTACCATCTTGAGAATTACTTTTAGTTATTCAGAAAGAAAGAAAAAGAGGAAGAGATGTAGGGGCATGGAAAATATTCGTCAGGGTGCGAGATTAAAAGATTAGGGCTATTGAGTTTACAGAGAAGATATTACAGAAGTATCATATAGAGAAAAACCACATGCGTGCTCATGTTTGGTACGAGAAGAATGCTTCAAATTGGAAAGCAATACACTTAAAGCTAGTCTAGGAAGTGCATTTTTAGCACCGTTCTTAATGAACCTGTGGAACTCAATAACACAAGAGACTGAGACAAAAAAATTAGCATAGTTCAGATCAGGATTAGACATTTATATCAACAGTAAAGGCTGTTAAAATTCCATTCGTCATTCCCACCCCAGAGCTTGCACCTCCTGTCTCAACCCAGTGATAGTGAGTAAGGGCTGTGGACAGCAAATGATGGGGAGGAGGGAAATGGAGAGGGCCGGGCCTCAAGGAAGAGGTAGGGTCTTGGGGCTTTCCCTGACATTTAAGAAGTGATCTTGAAAGTTAAAAGATTGGAGACCACTGCTGTAAAAAAAAAAAAATATTAAATTTCAAATTTCATACCACAAAATGTAAAAAAAAATTTTTTTTGCTTTTCAATGTGTAGGGGTACAAATTGAATTTTTTGTTAAAGGGGAGGTGGATGGTAGTAAAGAAGAGGTGGGGGATGTGAGGGTTTCTCAAAAATCAGAAAGGGGGTGTGATGCTGAAAAGTTTGGGAATCTAGGCAGACACAAAATACACTTGACATCTTTGGAAGCGAGTGGCTCCGTTTAAACAATATTTGCCTTGGTTTTTAGGTTTTTTTTTTTTGAGTAAGTACACATAAATGTATAAGGTACCTGCACTTAGAAACTCATTGGTGAGCAAAAACACTTTCTCAGGGTCACAGGTTGTGGAAAGATGATGATAATATAATAAAAGAATCTTTTATGCTGTTTTAGGAAGTTTTTTTCCAACAGCTTCAGGTTTATTTTAGTTTTAATAATTTATTCAAGTCTGTTAGAGTGCTGGTCTCACATGTATTTTGGTACTTGCGTGTCAGGTTTCAGTCATAGAGCTAGACTGTCCTTTTGAATGAGGCATCAAATATACATATGTTCCAATATGTCCATCTGTATCTGTATTTTTCTTTAACCTTCCATTCAGATGAGAAGGCAATGAAGTTCATTCAGCTTGAACGACTATATCACGAGCAGCTGCTTGCAAATCTTTCTTCCATTCAGGAGCAGTGGGGTAAGTACAGTGTGTTCTAATGTGGTGTAGAGTAGAGTTCTCTTTTAAATAAAGCATATGGAACTTGTTCTGTCTTTTTAAATAATAGAAAAGATATTTTACCAGTCAATATTGTATTGCAAAACAAAAGTAACATTTTCACCAGAACCTTTCAGAGCAGTTATGAGAAAATAATTCTTTCCTTGGATTTTTCTTTTATGTTTGTGGGGAAAAAAGGCATGTGTAAAGGGTCATTCTTTATCTTGGTCAGTTTCTGTATTTTGAATTCTCTGCCATGGTTGATTCTTATATTCTCGGGTGAAACTGGTGTGACATATCTTTTGTTATTTGAAAACAGCATAACTTGTCATGTCATGAGATTATGCTTTTTTGCCTACCTCTTTGCAATTGTAAAGCATGCACAGAGCAAATTTGTTTCATTGATTTTAAAAAAACAAAATTAGGCTTGAACATGTTTTACCATGCACAGTAGAAGCTTGATTATCTGGCATCCCTGGGGAACAGGGGATGACAGATAACATTTTCTGGACAGTTGAGTGAGGCCTCTGGCCTTGCTCAAGCTGTGCAGCTGCCACCTGTCCCTACTCCACCAGCCTGGCCAAGAGTACTAGTTAACCAAATGTGCCAGTTATCCGATTTCTAGACAACATGGTTTCTACTGTATGCTAGTCTCTTTGGCATCTGTTTTTATGGCTAAGAACATGCTAATTTTTGTAGGAATGCAGCTACAGCTATTTGTGTTTAATTTAGAAACAAAGTGGAAAACATCAGTGCCCAGTAAAGCTACAACGCTGAGGAATTCAGCTAAAGGACTTAACCGTGAAGAGCTAGAAAATCTTGCTAAACTTTGTACATCACATCGAGAGTAAGTATAGAAACTTTATTACTTTAGCAGGTGTAAGTGTACTTACTTTTTATTTGTATGGCAGATATATTAAATGGATTCAACTACATTCCCAAAAATAAAAATTTCAGCAGTTGATTAAATTGGATCAAAATCATTGCACAGCTAGAAGACAGGTTCTGTCCTTTATAGGATATGTTTGTTTTGATCTGCAGTGAGAACACTTTGTTACTTCTCAAAGTGGATTAATATTGTTAAAAGACTTTGTACAGACTCAAATTATTTGACAGACTGAATACTTGAAGGGCTAATACTGCAGTCACGTTGCTGCCTTCTTTTGCTGAACCTGCGAGGATTCAGTTGGTCAAAATTGTCCTTTACTCTCCAAGTACACAGTTATGATAAGTCATATTAGGGTAGTAATCCTCATGTCCAGTGTGATACAATGTTGCGTGGGTTAAGAACCTTACTCATCAGTCTGAAACAAAACAGCAGATGAAATCCATGTCCTGTGGAGATTCCAGATTCTACAGCAGTGGTTTTCAACCAGTGTGCTGTGAAATTTCATGCATTTCCCCTTGCCACCACTCTTTGCAGAGGATCACCTCCTCTCTGGAGCCTCCTCTGCTCTCACTCAACCCACAAGCATTTGAGTAACCACTGAAATTTTCAGCAGTTATTTGATTATTCAGCATCCCTAGCAGGGCACACGTTCATTTGCCTGTCCTTTTTTTGACCTGTTGAAGATGGTGTGTTCTGTAGTGCATATGAAACATTAATGCATTTGAAACTTATTTAGCTTGTTGTTTGCACTACTGTGTTGCAAATCTCTCTAGGGAGACTGTAACTGTAGTAAATGTAAGTAAATACAAAGTTTATGAGCAAATGATTCAGTTGAGAAAGCGGGAGTGCCGTGTCATTGTTCGTCTCATTGAAATGTGACGTTACTGAAAAGGTGGAGAGTCACTGCTCTATAGCTTGATGTGATTATTTGATTGTGTTCTGGCAAGACACAAACACACAATTCAAATATTAAAAAAAAAAATAATCCGTGATAAGCACTTCAAAAGTTTCAAGCTTAGAGTTTGGTCCTGGCAGTACTAGAATGTTGACGAAGCACACTAGTGACTTGCACTTTAACCATAGCATAATTCCTACCCTGGCTTGCCTTTAGCAAGTCATTCAGAAAAGATTAATCATATCAATTGGTGTTTAACAGTTGGATCCCGTACAAGCCAAGATATTTAGACATGAGAGTTAAGCAGAAAAGTTATCTTTTTTTTCTTCTCTTTTCTATACTGCTTGGGAGATGCCCTCCTATTTTAGAGATTTTCTAGTGCCATTGGGAAGAATTACACTACAGAGACCTTCTTCACCCAGAGCAATTACGGTGTTTGCCATCCATATATAGAGCCATAGAAATATAGGATAGGACTGGACTTAGAGAAGTCATTAAGTTCAGCCCCTGACTATACCTGACAAGTGTTTGTTCATCCTGTTTTTGAAAACCTTCAGTGGAGATTCCACAGCCTCCCTTGGAAACCTTATTCCAGATCTTCACTATTCCGCTAGTTAGAAAGCTTTTCATACTATCCAACCTAAACCTTTGAAGCTGCAGATTAAGCCCATTACTGCGTGTCCTACTTTCAGTGGATGTGGAGAGCAATTGATCACAGTCCTCTTTGTAGTTTGATAACTATTATTTGGTTATGGTTTTTCAACCAGTTATGCACCCACCTTACAGTAATTTCACATGGGCTATCTTTCTGTAGATTGCTTGTGGGATTATGTCAGAAGACTTCCATTGTAAGATAACAAGAGGTACCTTGACCTGAAAATCAACAGAGCTGGCATGTTCTAGACTTGCAGGAGCCCTGTCTGATGGAAAAAGGCTCTCATAAACTATACGTGGGCAGCAAGTCCCCTGAGAGAGCTACCATTCAGGCAGCTGCATGCATCTCTGTTGTGGAAGTGTGGCACAGAGAGAAGTATGGAAGATACACATCTCATAGAACTGGAATTGACTTCAGGAGAAAGAAATGAAGTCTTGAGCAGGTTGGCCGGGGCCATTAACCAGTGAAATGCTAAAACGCCACGTAGAAACCGCAGGCAGCCAGTGCAGATCTAGAAAGTGGCCGTTGTATGAGTGAAGCAGGATCCTCTGCTTAAGAAAAGGCATTATGCACTTACTGCAGTTTCTACATTGGCTTATTTTGGAGCTACAAATGATGCATATTGCAGTAGTCTGGGCTTGAGCTGACAGTCCTGAATAACTGAATTTAGATTTGCTTTGGTAAGAAACGATTACAGTGTTTGGGCAGTTGCAAATGAAGACAGGCTTCTTGACTATCAGTGAATGGTGATCATCCAGTAATAGCCAAAAATCTTGCCAGAGCCACAGTTGTAAAAATGACTACACATGGCAGAGACACATGCTTAATCAGAGAGATGGATACATTTTTTGTCACATTTTCCGTTTGCTTTCTCCATCCTTCTACAATCCCTTTTTTGTCTAGCTGTAACTTCAGCCATCTTGTTCTCATCCATATGTCACTGAGGACCAAGCACCATCTAGACCTTCCCCAACAGATGCCTGTCTAACTTGCTCTTAAATACCTCCAGTGATGGAGATTGCACAACTGCCCTACGTTCAAGAGCCACGGGTTGCGTTCCCCTGCTTTAGAGAATAATAAGATTCAGGTGCATTCCATCTACTATTTCCTTCCTCCTCTCACTATATAATTTGATGAAAATTAGGAACCATGTTTATTTGGCATAAATTATTTTTATAATCCCTGTTATCAGAGTTCTCTAGATGTTTATAGGTTCTTTTGATACTTTTTCCATACTGTTTCTAGGAATTGAAGTTAGATTTACCTGGTGACAGTAATCAAAATCACTTGTTTCCATTTGTTTTTAAAGACCTATCTCTTTCAATATTTAACCTGTGTGTTTTTCTAATAGAAAGCATAGATATGAGGTTTTTTTCCCCCACAGTAGTTTATTTTATAATCCAAATGCTTGTACTGAACTTTTATTTTCTTGCAGAGATTATTTTGAGCTCTTTCTGGTTTGCCTTTGCAAAAATGTTTGTGTGCTTTAAGGGTTGTTGTCAGATTAAAATCTAAACACTTTTTAAAAAAAATGTTAAACATAGTTCAGAGACTCCATGTGCTCCTGAAGCTTCTTTCTAAATGTTATGGTTTTATAAATGTTGTTTAAACCAAACGCTCTCTCCCTTATTGCTGTGTGAAAGAACAGCAACAGAGAACTCTGACTATGCAGGATGAACCCAGGAGCTGACTATGTATCTAGTGCTATAGAACAGTGTTTCTCAATTTTTTTTCCATAAAGTATCTCTTAAAAATATTATAAGTATCCCCAGTATCTGCAATTTTCAGACACACACACACTTTTTCTACCATTGCAACACATTTTATTTCCTTCTGAAAACATTTTCTGAATAATTGCCTGCATATTACAGAGCAGTGGTTCTCAACCCTTCCAGATAAGTGTAACGTTTCAAGAGTCTGATGGGAGCATGCAAGACCAAAGTTTCAGCTCACTTTTAAAAACTATACTTGCTTCCAAAATCAGACAATAAAATACAGAACTGTTGCAACACAGTATTACTGATAAGTTGCTTACCTTTTCATGTTTACCATAAAGTATAAGATAAATGAATCAGAATACAAATAGTGTACTTAAATCTGGGTGTGTAAAAAAACAGCTGTACAAACAAGTCATTGTATGAAAATTGTTTATATCAGCTTCAGTACTGCTTTCTATGTAAGCCTTTTGTAAAACTAGACAAATAGTTGGATGAGTTGATGTACCCTCTGGAAGACATCTGAGTACCCCAAGAGGTATAGGTACCTTTGGCTAAGAACCACTGATATAGAATACATAGCTTGATTTTCAGTGTTGTAGATCCACTTATGGGTCCCACTGATTTCAGCGGGAATGATGGATGCACAATTCTTCCAGAGATCTAAACTAGAATGAACTGAAGATGTGGGACAAAGGGGAGTAATATTTTCTCCAAATCTGTTTGTTACCACCGAAGTTGCTTTTCATGCTAGCTGGTAAAACATTTTCAGATATGTGTGATTTTTTTAAGGTGGTTGATGTTTCTTTCAAAACACATTTACAAGAAGTTTAGAACACTTCTTATGTGTTGGTTTTCTTTTTAACTGCCTTCTTGATTGTGTGCAGCAAGTCCATAATAATTGGCCTTCTAATGATATTAACATATGGTGCAGCTCTGTACTTTAAAATATGCTAGTGTACTGATAAAGTTTCAGTGTTGGAAATGTTCTGTGCTAATATTAGAGCATAGAAGGGACTAGTATGATTTGTACAGTAGTTAGCGTGATATTTGTTTTGAAGAATATTGTTATTGAGTCTTAATTTATTCTTATTTCCTTTATTGCTACAGGCCGTTTGTATCCAAACACAAGGTAAGAGATTATGTTGTCCTTGATACTACTTTACCAGTTGAAAATATGGGCGAGGGTATTCTTTAGCATGATTAGATATTTTTTTTGAGGAGGTGGTTCAAAAATTGCGTACAGCACAGTCTTCTGAAATAATTCTAGAGTCTGAATTTAAAATGAACAAGTTACACTTACATGTGGTCCTGTTTTACAGCTAGTAACTACTGAAAAGCCCTTGGGAGGCAATCGTTTTGTTCAGTTAATGGTGTCAGAAGATTTAAAGGAACGAGGAGCTGCTGCTTATGATTCAGGTACATCTTGTATAGGTTGTGCAATATTTTTAAATTTACTCCTGTTGATGGTATGCAGTTGCAGCACATGGGCTGGATTCCAACTGTAACAGAAATGTGAGAATACATCATTTTTGCACATTTTCATTTTTCACAGCGTAAAATAATGTATTTGCACAGCATAAATAGTGAAAAGCTATAATTAGGGAATGGTCTTCCTAATGTCAACTACTTTAGCATTTTAAAATACTTGAATTTTTTGTTGTTGTATCGTTTCATATAACATTAAAAAAGCAATTTTTAATAAGTCCAAATGTCATACTAAGGCTAAGCTCCAAGGAAAATTCCAGTCATCCTCTGGTATATAAAATGCCTGGCTAGCAAAAGGTCTTGTTATAAATCCTAAGTTGTAGCCATTAATTATTTAAAAGATGCACATTTTCATCTGACTTGTTCTGTAACAATCCTGTGAAAAGCTGCATCTTTCGCAGGTCTTAAAGAAATAAAATACGTCATTAATATTCAAGATGATAATGGAAGTCTGTCTCTATTCACTTCCCCTTTCTGCAAGGACGCATCAGTGATATATTGGAGAATAGTTGCATGAGAATGGGGAAGGAAAGTTTCTTCTTCGAGTGGTCCCTGTGGGTGCTCCACAGTAGGTGTCGGGCTCGCCCTGGCGCCGCAGATCGGAAATTTCCAGCAGTCTCCGTCGGGTCGCACATGTGCTGATGCGCGTCGGTCCTTCGTGCACTTACGGTCATGTGCGCGATCCAGTCCCCACCAGTTCCTTCTCAACCACCAACGACTGCAGATGGAATCCACTCCGGCTCCAATGCCCGAGACAGATAAACTCTGATTTATTTTTTGTTAATAGTTATTAGTTGATACCCTAGTTATTATAGTTGTTTATGTTAGAGTGTATATAGTTAAAAAGAAAAAGAGAGCAAGGAAAAGTACGGAGGCAGCTGCCTCCGTCGGGTCCGCTATCTTAAGGCCTCGAACGTTATCTGTTATTGGACTGAATAACTGTTAAGTGCCCTGTTAGCACTCAAAGACTTTAAAGTTCAAACAATGTCCTTGCCGGGGTTTAAGAAATGTGACTTATGCCGAGAGGCTATGCCTGCCTCAGATGGGCATAGCAAATGTATCCGTTGCCTCGGGGAAGCCCACGTCCCTCAGAAATGCCCTCATTGCTCTAAGCTTACAGCTAGAGCCCGAAAGGACAGGGAAATGAGGCTAAAAATGTTTTTGTTCGATAAGGTCCTCCAGCCTGGGCCATCGGAGAAGCCTCACAAGGAGGGATCTTCGGGCTCGCACAAGAGGAAGGCGGCTTCCTTAACCTCCTCTGTGCAGAAGAAGAAGCAGCTTTCACCAGCTCGATCCCTGCCAGTCACTTCTGTGAGTGGGATGAGCGGAACACAGGGCCCAAGCCCGCTGGCTTCTCATAGCGGGAAGGCCGCAGCGCATGTACCCGTGCAGGGGCCTCCGCCCATTAAGGAGGCGGCACCGAGGGCCCTGCAGGCACCAGAAATGGCGGCACCGGCTTCCACGGCACCGAGCCTTGCAGCACTGATGACACCGGAGCGAGGGTACCCGGCACGGGGCCCAAAAGTGCCGGAGGGGACTACCCGTACGGCACTGCGCACAGCAGATCTGAGCGTGGCACCACAAGCAATGGAACCGAGCACAGCACCGACTACGGTGCCAAGGTCCCCGGCACCGGTGGGAACACCTACGGCTCAGGAACGGGGCAAAGCGAAGACCAAGACCCGGCACCGCAGTCCTTCCCCAGAGGTCATTGCGTTGCCATTATCACCTCGCTCTCCCCCAGAGGTTCACCAGGCAGCAACTCCAACAGCCTGCCTTAGACCTCCATCTCCATTCCTTCAGCCACCATCCCCCTGGCTTAGACACTTTTCACCAACCTCCAGCAGGGATCGCTATGCATACTATCACAGAGGATCCCCGCCATTGTCAACGTCATCTCGACGATCACGCCCTTCCACGCGTCACATCTACACTTTCCGGTCGTGGTCCAGGTCCCCATCACCGGGCCCTTGCCCCTGTTGTTATGGTCGCCCTTACCATACAGGACACCAGCACAGGGGGTCTGGATCTCGGGGAAGATCCCCGTCCACGCCTCGTCAGCACCCCAGCACACAGTCTCACCCTGGGGGAACATCGTAGCTTTCCCAGTCAGAGAGTGGTCCAAAGGATTTGGACCCTCATCCAGAACCCTCAAAAGAACAAGCATGTGAACAGAGTCAGGAACCTGAGGACTTAGAGGAGATGTATCGTAGCAATGCCTCCTTGTCCTCCCCAGATGAGGCAGTTGTTCCTGGCAATCTCTCTCCCCCGGACGACCTTAAACAGTTTCAAGAATTGTTCAAAAGGGTGGCTCAAACACAGGACATTGAAGTAGCAGATGTGCAGGAGAAACACCACAAGCTCCTCAAAAATCTGAGACCCCCGACTTCATCCAAGATCGCCATCCCATTAGATGAAGCAATTATGGAGTCGGCCACCAACATATGGCAGATTCCAGCTTCCATCCCTCCTACAAAAAAGAGGGCAGATAAGAAGTATTTTGTCCCAGCGAAGGGCATGGAATTTCTGTTTAGTCATCCACAGCCGAATTCCCTGGTGGTCGAATCGTCGCAACACAGAGCCAAAACGCCCCAATATAGGTCAGGGGGATCAGATAAGGACACAAGGAAATTAGACCTACTCGGCAGAAAGGTCTACTCATCTACCTTACTGCTGCAAATGGCGAATTATGCTGCTCGCTTGTCGAACCACAATTTCGACAATTATTCGAGACTTACCTCCCTCATGGATTTTCTTCCAGAGGACAAGAAGCCGGTCCTCAAAGCGATCGTCCAGGAGGGCTACGCAGCTTCACGAGCAGGAGTTCAAATTGCCTTGGATGTAGTGGACGCAGCAGCTCGTTCCACAGCCACTGCGGTAGTAATGCATAGGGAATCGTGGCTCCAGATGTCTGGGATTCCCAGGGATCTGCAAGTCAAAATCGCAGATCTTCCTTTTGATAGGCAGAAGTTATTTGCAGACTCAGCCGACTCGGTCCTACACTCCAGCAAGGACTCGAGAACTACGTTTAGGATCCTAGGTATATACACCCCCCGCCCCATACAGGAGGAAGAAGTTTTACCCACAGCAAAGGTGTTACACTTACCAGCCACAGCGTACTCAATATCAACGGGGGTATGACCAGGGGCGCCACCAACAGCAACAGCAGTACAGGGCCCCTAGATGTTGCCCCCAGCAGGGTCGCGCACCCTCCGGGCAAACCCTGAGACGGCAGGTTTGACAGGTACGTCGGGGACTGCAAGATCAAGACCATCTCTCAGTGCCAATCTCAAAACATGTTTCACCATTGGCTCAAACCATTCTACTCTCAATGGCAAAGCATCACCACAGACAGATGGGTATTGGAGATTATAGACACGGGGTACACGATCCCCTTCCAATCACTGCCACCACTGAAACCTCCCACCAGGTCCTTTTTCAAGGACCCCTCTCACCACACAAAGTTAAAACAGGAAGTGGACCACCTCATGTTCATAGGGGCGGTGGAGAGAGTACTGGAACAATTCCAAGGGAAAGGCTTCTACTCACGGTACTTCCTGACAGAGAAGAAGACAGGAGGCTGGAGGCCAATCCTGGGTTTACGGGCCCTCAACCAGTATTTGCGCAAGCAGCGGTTCAAAATGACTACAATTGCTTCCATAATCACAGCACTGGACAATGGAGACTGGTTTGCAACCCTCGACTTACAGGATGTGTATTTTCATATAGCAATTCATCCAGCACACAGACGTTTTCTCCGATTCACAGTAGGCAGGGAGCATTTCCAATACAGAGTTCTTCCATTCGGTCTGTCTTCGGCACCCAGAGTTTTTACCAAAATGCTGGCGGTAGTATCAGTGTACCTACACAGACAAGGTGTCTTCATTTTTCCATACCTAGACGACTGCCTACTGGAAGGAACCTCAAAAGCAGAGGTCTTATGCATGATACACATCACCACAAACACATTTGCCTCATTGGGCCTAATCATCAACCTCTCAAAGTCAAAGACCGAGCCCACGCAAAATATAGAATTTGTAGGGGTGCGAGTAGACTCTGCTACATCAAGGGTATACCTGCCTGATGCCTGTTCCGCACCATCAAATCCCTGGTACAAGTAATAATATACAGCCCATCTGTCCCAATCCTAACATGTCTACAACTGTTGGGGCACATGGCAACCACCACGTTTGTGGTACAGAACTCCAGGCTGCATATGCGAGGCCTGCAGCATTGGTTGGCGAGCGTTTACAAACCAATAGCCCATACCATTCTCAGGGCAGTATCGCCCACAATGGAGGTGCGAAGGTCACTGACATGGTGGGCGGACCCCAAGAACTTCCTAGTAGGGGTGCCTTTCTGCCAACCACAAATTACCGTTTTTCTCATGATGGATGCATCCCATATGGGATGGGGAGCGCACATAGGCAACGAAGTTACTCAAGGGCTATGGTCCCCCGTGGAAAAGACACTGCATATAAATATACTAGAGCTCAGAGCAGTGTTCATTGTGTGCAGGCGTTTTCGAAATTACCTGCACGGCAAAGTAGTCGGGATAAATACCGAGAGCACCTCCACCATGTTTTATATCAACCGACAAGGAGGGGCCAGATCTCATGCACTCTGTGCGGAGGCTGTCCGGTTGTGGAACTGGTGCATTGCCAACAATATAACCCTAAAAGCCTCATACTTACCGGGTGTCCACAACGTAAAGGCGGACCAACTCAGCAGACACTGTGCGCTCATGCACGAGTGGCAGATCTGTTCTGACCTGCTCCGACGAGTGTTTCACGAATGGGGGTTTCCCCAAATCAATTTGTTTGCCACTCACAACAACAAGAAATGCCCCCAGTATTGCTCCAGAGCAGGCATAGGGCAGGGATCCTTGGGGGACGCCTTCATGATCCCATGGAAGGGCCCTCTACTCTATGCGTTTCCTCCCACAACACTCATCCACAAGGTTTTGGAGAAAGCCAAAAGGGAGAGAGCACACGATACTCATAGTCCCAACCTGGGACTGACAGCAATGGTTCCCTCTGCTTCTGCGCATGGCATGCCACCAGCCACTTCCTCTACCGGCAGTGCCGGACCTTCTCATGCAGGCTTGGGGGGTCAATAGTGTATCCACGTCCTCAAGGACTCCACCTGCAGGCGTGGCTAATCCATGGCTCAGTGCCTTAGAGAGCACATGTTCAGAGGGAGTGAAACAAGTCCTGGAGTGCAGTCGGAGGACCTCCACCAGAAGGACTTACAAGCAGAAGTGGACACGATTTACCTCCTGGTGCTCTTCCAAGCACTTAGCTCCTCTGGACGTCCCTATAACTGTAATTCTAGACTACCTGCTGGAGCTCAAACGAGACGGACTCTCCCTATCCTCGCTAAAGGTCCATCTCGCGGCTATGTCAGCTTTTCGACACAAAGAGGAAGGGCCAACCACATTCGCCCATCCTGTTGTCACTTGGTTCCTAAAGCGGTTGGCAAACCTGTACCCCCATCGGAAACCGCTACTGCTGTCATGGAGTTTGGACTTGGTCCTCCACGTGCTGTTGGGACCACCCTTTGAACCATTGGCCACGGTTCCCCTCCGGTTACTTACCATGAAGACAGCCTTCCTTCTTGCGATTACGTCAGCCCATCGGGTGAGCGAACTTGCAGCAATAATGGCGACACCGCCGTGCACAGTGTTCTCAAAGGAAGCAGTGATCTTACAATTACACCCAGCCTTCCTTTCAAAGGTTTCCTCAGAGTTCCACATTAACGAACCAATAGCACTACCCTCGTTTTATCCTAAGCCTCACAACTCCAGCAAGGAGGCGCTGCTGCACTTATTAGATGTGAGGAGGGCGTTGGCCTTTTACATAGACAGGACTACGCCTTTCTGGAAAACGGACAGACTCCTGGTGTCCCTTGCACCCAGGTCAAAAGGGGAAGGCCTATCCTCACAAAGGATTTCAAACCATATCGTATCCTGCATAAGACTGTGCTATGAACTTTGCAAGATCCCTCTGCCAGTTCTGCCCAGGGCTCACTCCAATAGAGCAATGGCGGCGTCAACAGCCTTCTTCAAGGGAATCGCGCTAAGAGACATCTGCAGAGCGGCGACTTGGTCATCCTACGACACCTTTGCCAAGCAGTATGCCATGCACCAGGTGTTTGATGAGGATACAAGCCTGTCGACAGCAGTTCTTTCAAGGGCAAGCTGCACATAAATCGGGTACCCACCTCCTTTTTTGGGGTCACTGCTGGGTAGTCACCTACTGTGGAGCACCCACGGGGACCACTCGAAGAAGAAAGAGAAGTTACTCACCTGTGTAGTAACGATGGTTCTTCGAGATGTGTCCCCGTGGGTGCTCCACTACCCACCCCTTCCTCCCCACTTCGGAGCTCTGTTTCGTGTTTTTCAGAAGCATCCGGAGTGGTTGATCAGGAACTGGTGGGGACCGGATCGCGCACGTGACCATAAGCGCGCAAAGGACCGACGCGCATCGGCACATGCGCGACACGCCGGGGTGAGCCCGACACCTACTGTGGAGCACCCACGGGGACACATCTCGAAGAACCATCGTTACTACACAGGTGAGTAACTTCTCTTTTGCGTGTTCCTGAGGCAGATGGTGAGAGTTAAGTGGTCTAAATTCAATGCTTTTTTTAATCTCCTGTGGCAATTGTACTCACCCAGGAAATGGAGGAGGGGCACTCAGACACCAGGAGGTGTTGATGGCAGAGGACTACAGGTCTCTTATCCTTCTATTTCACACTCCTTATTACTACTGCTGCCGCCACCACCACCACCACCACACATACATACAGTTGTCTTTCTGTCTCGTTCTTACAGTACATCCACTGCTGTGCTATCTAAGCTCATTTACAAGACTGAAGAAAGTGCTGTCAGCTATCATGAGATTTTAATGTTTGGTATATTTCTTACGACCCCAATTTCTAGAATCAGGAGAGTGCATGAGAACCTCTGACTGCCTTTGCAGTCGCCTTGTTTTTTTACAAGTATGTTTGTAACCCACATCATCACAAATAAAAACTTGAAAACATGAAGTGACTGAACCCAGAAGCTTCAGAAACCAGAACAAAAATGTAAAAGAACACAAAATGTATTATTTTTATTGTTAGCTGGAAAACAAAATTTCTGTTTCACAGGAAATTCTGACATTTGCTTTTTCTTTTTCGGATGCAGATCATAAAGCAAAAATTTCCAGAAAAACTGAAATTCTGAAAAATTTCAATTCAGAACCATCATGTTTTTATAAAGTAAAAAGGTAGTTGTATATTAAAATTTATAACACAAAAATAAAAACAAATAAAACAAAGTAAGTCTCAAAAATTACTTAGACTTTCTTCCCTCTGAAATTTTGTGAAAATTGACATGTTCCTTCAAAATATTTGCATTTTGACAGACAGTTTTTTCCGGGGATAAACTGTAGCCTATGGTTGAGTAGAATGGTGTACCATCAAAAAAATTCCATCCAAGCTGTGATTGTTTAAATAGCTCATGATTTTGGGGACCTGACTAATGCTTTTTGAATGCTGAGGTTGGCAATACTGTGAAGTGTGCTAATATAACTTCCTTCCCTTCTGCTTGGCTGGCATATTTCTTTAGAAAGCAGTAGATGTGTGTACATGACCCTCACTCTGGCAGATCTCTTTAGAACAGTAGGTTTTTACAAAAGTCTATCTTGATCAGCTATTACTGCCTCTTCCATTCCAGGTATGTCAGCGGCAAGTGGAGCATGTTCTCCCACAGCTATAAAATAGAGAATTATAGCTTGAGTGAAGGAGGAAGGGTAAAATTATTATAAATACATTTGCCAAAATAAAAGAAAACCCTAACTGTGGGCTTTAATTCCATCTAACAATCACAATTTAAATAACATGGAGAGAGATGGAAAACTAAAAAATCAATTTTGTCTCACCTGTTAGTTGCTGTCTCTTCTCATTTAGCTTTTAAAGGCAATAATATGGTTATGAAAGTAAGAAAGGACAGGGAAACTTCTAAAGAGAAGTGAAGGGGGCCTTAGTAGGGAGTATAAATAGCCAAACTGAAAGGATTTCTACAAGGAGAAAAGGCCCAGAATAGCTATTGTAAAATAGTGTCCCATGGGGACATTCATGCTTGAGTGGATTAAGCTACATTGTAAGGAATTAGTATGTTCACATGGGAATCTATTGTGAAATAGCAATTCTGCAGTAACTATTTTGGACCATTTCCCAGTTGGACAAGACCTGAATTTGACATTTATAAATTCATTAAGTCCCTTTTACAGAGTGGATTAAGCTGAGCAGTATAAAGGCACTTTGAGGCTATTTGTACTCTTACAATAGCCATATACAGTACATACACTGCGTGGCCCCCTAGCATGGGTATAAATAGTACTGTAGATGGTGAGGCATGGACTAGGCAAGTAGAGTAGACATGCCAGAACCTTTGGATGTGTCCCCTACCCCTTGGTGTGCAAGCAGTTCTAAAATGCAACCACGTTATTCTGAAAATATATTTATTGTTCAAGCCAACTACCCACACTCAAGTGACAGATAGCAAGGAAACACTCCAGCATTTGGGAAGGTCTCTTGCAAAGGAGCTGGAAGGGAAAGACTCGAAGAGCAGGAAACTGCAGAAGCCTTTCCCCATTGCCTCCCCAGCTGCTGTAGTCCTGCACTGCCACGTGTAGCTGTGGACTGTAGCCTGATTATAACCTGGTTTTCACTGGAGTTTGTAGGTACCCATACCCCACTTGCCACTGCCAGTGATATACAAGGCTTTTGTGTGGAACAAGAGTGTCCATATGGGGGAGAGTGCAGAATAGCTACTGTCCTTTATTTTGAGACCTCGGCTTATTTCGCAATAGCTCCCTCTTCTAGATGAGACCACGAACTCCATTTATCTGCCATGTATAGAATGGGGAAATGGGTTCTTTGTGACCATATAATAATATGGAGATATACCTATCTCATGGAGCTGATCCTGAGAGGCTGTCAAGTCCAGTCCTCTGCCCTCATAGCAGCACCCCGACAAGCTTGTTAGCTTGTTTGTTTTATATATGTTCCCCAGATCCCTAAATGGCCCCCTCAAGGATTGAGCACACAATTCTGGGTTTAGCAAGCCAATGCTCGAACCACTGAGCTATACCTCCATCTATGCAGTGCAGGTGCAATGTGTACTGTGATAGCATCCTTGGCACTTCTTCATTAGATTCAAGGATTCTTGGGTGGTTTCATCTGTTGCATGTCCTTTGAAGACAGCTGGCTCCCAAGAAGGATTCACCATGGTTCTGAACTTGAGCTTCTTCTAGGAAAGCAGCTTTAAATTCCAACCAGGCTTCCATAAGAACCCAGCTGACTGGGGATTGGGGGAGAAGTGTAGACTCCCCTGTTTTATAGTCTATGCTGCTGTAACCCCTTCCTCTCATACAGTTTCTGCTGCCAGGGTTCTGGAGTTTGATTTCTGCCAGGTAAATGGATCAAGATCTCTAAATCTGTGTAGTGTTCTTAAAATAGTAGAGTAGGAAAACATACTGTGTAGGTATTCTTTCAGTAACTGTGTGAAAGTCTTAATACCTTCCATTTGTACTTGAGATGGCCAAATCCCTCCATATTTGTCTTGTTTGAAAACTCCCTTGAATGAAATAATGAGGCTGCATCTACACAGCCCCTCTCTTTTGGAAGGGCCATTTAAGTGCAGCAGATCGAAAATGCTAATGAGGAACTGACATGAATATTCAGCACCTCATTTGTGTAATGGCGGCCACTTGCCTTCTTGAAAGTGCTGCTTTCAAAATGCAAGCTAGCCATGTAGACAGGGTTCCTTCGAAAGGTAGTCCAGCTTTCGAAAGCACTGTTTTTCCAGAAAAAAAATTAGGAAGGAAGGACGCTTTTGAAAGCAGGGCTACCTTTCAAAGGAACCCCACCTACACGGCTGGTTTGCATTTCGAACGCACTATTAGTGCTTCAGTAGCATTTTTGATCCGCTGCATTTACATCCCCCTTCCTAAAGGGAGGGGCAGTGTAGACGCAGCCTGAATGTAGTGAAATATTTTGCAAATTGTCCTGTTTCCACCTGAGTCCTTCCTAAGTATACGGGCGAAACCTACTGAATTCCCCCAGTAGGGATTCTTGTAGGTCTTATCAGGTTCAATCCCAAATAGAAGAAACACGTGCAAGCCAGTGTCTTGTGGCAGTTTGCCACAGGATATCACTCTAGCAGACTGTCATGAACCAGAAAAGAACAGGTTTGGACTGACAACCACAAGAGAGTTTGACCCACAATATTTTGATTGTCTCACTGTAACAAAAATGGCGCTTTTCTATTGCATTAATGTGCTTTTTGGTAGTGGAAAAATTTTTGGTGACTTTTTTTTTTCACTTCTCTAGCAGCAACATTGTAAATTACTGCTCTCCTCATTAAATTACTGAAAACCAGCCTGAATGCATTTTTTATGCATATCTTAAATTGCCTGTTGATGAGAGCTGCATCAGCTAAAAAGTAAAAGATATCTGAGCGTCCCAGGCAAACATTTTTAACTCTTCCCAAGGAAGCTACAGAAAACTTACCAAATTTTACATTAACGTTAAAAGCAATCTCAAGATCTCACTTTCTTGGGTCTCTGTCGTACCTCATCATCCTGCAGGCGTTTCTTACTCAAAATCACTGATTACTGTTGAAAATGTAGGCCTGAGTATTCATAAAAAGAGTGACTGCACTGGACATTTGAAGTATTCCATCTCTAGTACAGTTACAGCATAGACACAACAGCGTAAGCTTCTCTGATGTGTATCTTTCAACCCTGACCTCAAGGGGCCATCTTACATTGTAAGAGACTGATTTAATTTCCATGTCCATTTAATCTGTGATGTTCCTATTTGCCAACAAAGGTGCCTGTTGTGACGTGGACTTATCAATTGGGAAAAATTGACAGATGATAACAAAATCCTGTGTCTGACAATATGGGCTGTATTTGAACTAGTAACCTATACATGAAGGGGTCAGTATCCCATTACAAACCCCTCAGCTGTCTCGTCGTTTCTGCTTAATTTCTAAAACTGTCTCTGTGTGATACTCATATATATTTTTTTGTTATTCTATGTAAATTAGCTTCTGTCAATCCCTTCTTTCCATTAATGTTCTGGTTTTTATTCCTATTCAGGCAGCACAGTCTTGCATATCTTTTCTCGCATTAGTTTTGATGTCCGGCTAGCATTTCATTAACTCTTAAAATATGAGGATTATCAGCAAACATAATCTTTACTTACTTTTAGACATAGCAGCTCGACCCTATTTCAAATATATTTGACAGCTGAGCAAAAGAGGCAGTGCTCTAATCCAGCACAGGTTTACTCTAGTGTTCAGGTTTAAGGCAAAATCCATCATGAGAGTGTATTCAGATTGAAAGGCATAAGAATCTTTTAACACTTTAATAGAAAATGATAGAAATTTCTGAGGTCTTTTGAGATTTCCTCCATCATTTTAATCTATAGGCCCTTCTGGTTTTGGCTGTGAACCAACATTTCAATCAGCAGATTTCAAGTTAGGAATTTGGCGTTTATTTTTTAATTATCGTTTATTACAGTAACTTTTGTAATACAGAACCTATTGTGCTAGGTGGCTCAATATAAGCATGTAATTTAAAAAAGTCTGATGAAGAGAGATTGCTTTATCATTTGGATCTCAGTCACATCCTTTCTCTCTCCCCAAAAGAGGGATGGGTAGGAAGAGGACAGGGGGAATATGAAGAAAATAGAAGAGTGGATTTGAGGTTCCATTTCAGGTCTGGGTCTGATTATAGTCACAATTCAGATGAGATTTTTAGCCTTCTGCTATAACATGAGCATGCTGTATTGACACTGAATGTACTATTTCTCAAATTCCTGTGCTATTAGAAATAAATCATTAATATAAGTTCTTAACTTACACTTAAATAGTTTACCAACATTTCCTAATCAGAAATGACTGTAACTCCAAACATTTTTGAATTCATTATGTGTATTACTCTTCTAGCTTTTCTTTCTAAAATAAAGTTCTATAACAGCTCAGTAAGCAAAAGTCACTTTCCCCTGGTAATTTATATTGAAAATATCAGAGACCAAATATAAGATAAATCCAAATTGCATTTGTGTTTTGTTTGTTTTTGAGTAATCTGTATTGGCTACTGACATAAAAGTCCATGCAAGCAGGTTTTAGCTGTGTAATTTATTATCTATCTATACTGTAATCAAATATTTTATTTTACTTTGCATTAATTTAAGGAAATAGTTAAATATTTAAAAGTCCCCCACAGAAAATTTGTTAAATTCTTGTAATGTTGGGCTTTTTAAAAATGTACCTACATACCTCAGTGAAGTGTGTGAACTATATATTAGTACAGTAAAAGCTTGGTTAATCGGCCTGCCACAAGACTGGCTGGGAGGGCAGAGGGAGGCCAGGTGCCAGCCCCAACTCAAGTAAGTGGCGCATTTCATTATCTGGCATCTCCAGTTCCCCAGGAATGCCGGATAATAAAACTTGTAGTGTATTACTATTATTTCTGTGATTTGTTGATTGCAATGAAACCAGGAAAAAATTTCTTCTGTAATTATGACCTCATATGCCTCGTCCCTTCCCATCCTTCCTTCTCAAAATCTTGGAGTGATCTATATGTAGTTAAATGAAGTAAGTTTGAGAGGGAAATTAGACCTTATTCCTTGAAACACTTAAGAACATGCTTTAAGCATGAGTAATCCTGTCCCTTTACAGTAAGTTGCTTAGCCATGTTTTGAACTTTAAATATGCAGTTAAGTGAGTTGCTGAATTGGGGTTTCATTTATGATTTATTCTGGGTATTTTAGGTTTTCTGTTAATTGGAGAAGCCCTATCTGCATTAGAGGGGAATTTTTTCAGAAGCATTTTTATACAATGTTATCAAGTCATGGTGTGCTCTTTCTATACACTCCTGATGTTTTGAATCCTTTTAAAATGCTGACACTGTCTTCCTCTTGTATTTAGATACTGAAATTTGGGCTGGGATTGCACCAAGAAAAGAAAACCAGCACAAAGAGAGAGAGATGAGTGAGAGCTCTCTGTGTGACAGTAAAACAGATAGGCTTGCAGAAACGGCAAGTCTTCAAGTACCTGCAGGGAAGGACCACATGGAGGAGCAGCTCTGCAGTGCTGAATCGACACTGGAGCCACACACCCAGTCCACAGAGATAGTGGGCGGGCCTTTTCCTGACTGTTTATCATCTGGGGATGCTGGTAAAGATAACAGTGTGCAGCTGACAGAGAAGCAGTTCTCTAAGGATGTGGCAAAAATAGAAGCCGTGGCTAAGGAACCTGGAGTGGGACTCTCTTGTGAACCAATGGTAGACACGTTAGTTTTAACAGATGCTGCTTATGTGCCTCCTGATTTGATTTCTAAAGATGAAAATGTACAAGCTGAAGGAAACATTCTTAGGTCAAAATACTGTTCAGGCTTTACTGAAACTGCTAGATGCCAGCGAGGAAATAGTGCATTAAACCAGCAGCAGCAGAATCCTAGTTTAGGAAATGATGATGAAAAATCCTCACAGGACAGAGATGGATCAAACCTTTGTGAAAACATGTGTTATGGAAGTAACAAAGCATCTGAGCATATCAGTCCTCCACATACAAAAGTATGCAAAGGACTGCAACATATGCCAAGGCAGCTGGAGGAGGAGGTAAATAATGAAGAACCGGAAGATTTTTTTGGCAAATTTTTAAATGGTAGTATAAAAGACACTGAAGAATCCCTCACTAACTTAGAAAACCAAGAGGACTCTGAAACTCCTCCAGATATTCCACTGGAACAAGAATCCTACAGCTCAACAGAGGCTTTGTTCCTCGATGACAGCTTTTCTTCGCTTGATGACCTTGCAAAAAGGATAGAGATTGCAGAGGTAAATAACTGTGAAAACTATAAAAACTGAAGTTTTAATTGCATTTATGATAGACTTAGAAATTGAAATCTTCTTTAAAATTTGTGTTAAATATATGTCCCTATACATAACTTCCTTATTTTTAATATGAAAAGAAAACTGAATTGTCTATTTTTATTCTTCCTCTAAATTGACTTACAGCCTCATTTTATCTCAGAGGTACTGTGAGCATCCCATGCTCCCACAGAAATCAATGGTAGTTACGGGTTCAGCACCTCTAAAAATCAGACTTTTATTTTGTGTCAACATGAAACATTTTATATATAAAGACTGCCGTTAGGAGTAGTGAAGAGCAGAATAATTTCTTCCCTTGTAATTTTATGCAAAGAAATTACACAGTAAATGCACGTGATTGTACATTTTCTTCCTTTAATTGTTCATTGATAGAGTAAAATTTGTTTTTCTCTGCCCATTCCCATACGTGAATATCAGAAGAGAGGAGAATTACCTATAAAATATACTGCATACCACTTTTTAAAAATCTCTTTATATGTTTTTAAATGGAAAAACATGCTCACCACAAACGGAAGGGCAACTTATCAAATAAGCGCAGGAAAACAATGACAGAAAGCCATCTTCCCTGACATATTTTATTTATATACTTATACTTTTCCTAACCTCTGTCAGTTCTGTTGTTCAAATAAAAATAATTAGGAACCTCAGGGCTTGGTCAATAGAACCATTGTGAGTAGAGCCCATAATAAGGATCAACCATTCTAAAGATCAAATGCACTTTTAAAATATTTAATACAGAAGGCAAAATTTTGCCCTTGTTCCTGTAAGCCACGTTACAAGAATTTAGGATGTTCGGGGCTAAGCAAAGGTTTTCTCAGCTTTTGCATGTGGCAGGTGAAAGGCCTGGAAAATCATGCAGTATTAGCCTCTCCAAGCATTCAGAAATTGGGAGTCAGGCCTCCAAAATCTTGAGATGTTTACAAATAATACACTTTAGGATTTCTTTATGTTTCTGTTTTTTCTATCTTTTCAAACTTTGAGGTATAGCTTGTTCATGGTTTTTAAGGTTTTATCTACAACTGTGAAAGCTAGAAACATTTTTTTTAAATGAAAGCCGATACCCTCATATAATTATGCAATTCCAGCAACTGGGGTTTTAAAGTCTGTATTACTTTGGTATCTGCATGTCTCACAATCTTTAAAGTGTAGGAAAGTACTGTAAACTCCTTTTTATAGGCACTTAGGCTACGGCTACACTACAGACGTATTTCAAAATAAACTGTTTTGAAACAGCCATTCCTAATTATCTTATTTCAGAATGACATAGTTACACACAAAATGCATTTCAACATAGCACCTAGCTATTTCTGTAGCGTATTTGGTCTAACAATTTAAATTTTGTATGTAGTTTCTTCTTCAAACCTAGACTTGTGCTGGCCCAATGAGCTGATGATATTGCTTTCTATGGGAAATCCTGTTTGATTCCTAATTTCATTCTGCTTCTAGCACTGTTAAGTGCCATGGCAGCACTCGTGAGTCTCAAGGGAGGTGAGAGAGTACCTTGCATAACTTAATAACAATCTTTCTGGCCAAATAAGATGCAGTGTTTGGTTATCTCTAAAAAGTCTTTTTCCTGTTATCCTTATCAGGAAACCTGGGTCTATGGCCTATAAATCAGGGACAAAAGGATAAGGGGAATTAAATCTTCAAAGGAAAAAAAAAAAAAGGTTACCATGTGTAGTATGCAAGCTATTACAGTGTTCCCAGATGCCTACAATGCAATTGCTAGTCTAAGCAGGGTGAGTTAAGGACAGTATATAGCCCTTAAGTATTCTGATTCCTTGTGCGTTTTTTCCCCTTCACTAATCTTGCCACTTAATGTTATTTTAGGGCTTAATATTCAGAAGTGCTAAGATCCCTCAACTTCAGTGGAAGAGAACCAGGCTCTCCAAGTGCTCTGCATTTCTGAGAAATAAGCCTCTTAATTTGTTTCTATTGTTAATTTCTTTGAATATGAATAATATTTTAATTTTTGTTAGCATTACAAGTACATCCATTTAAATTAAGATACCATTAACATTTTGACAAGTAACTGATCTTTTCAGTCAGTTTCTCCTACTGTTGTCATGCAACCTTTGAAGTGGGTTTTTGGCAAAAAATTTGAGCACTACGTTGAGCACTATGTTTTGACACAGTCTATGAAGTAAATAACTGGGAAATGGAGTAATATTTCAATCTGTACTATTTAAGAATCAAAAACCCTTAGATTAATTTCTCAGTGGGAATGGAAAAACAAAATCATTTCATTAATCCTAGCATGGACCATGAAGTACAGTATGGATCAATCTCATCAGAGTGAAATTGATCATTGAGCAAGTTTCAACAGGAGCACAGATGAGTTGGAAAAGAAATGGGAAATAATTATTCAAAATAAGTTGCATAGACTTACCCTAACACAGGGTTTTGCATCTGTGTGATGTTATTATCTCAGTCTTATGACACCGGTACATAGATTTTAATAAGCTATTGAACATAAAACCCTTTTAAATATACACGAAAAGCATACCTGTATATTCTTGCAATATTTGTAGTACAGGGGAGGGTTTTATTAGCCATATTTTGAGATCAGAAATTATTTTACACAGTACCCCACTCTGGGTTCTTTTTATTGTTTACGTTTAGACTGCCATTTAAAGTAAAGGGAAAGTGGTCAAGGCTAGAAACCTATTAAATTCTAAGTCTGAATTCAAATACCAATTATAAAAATAAATGGAGAGTTTCTATGTTTATTTCAAGCATTTGTACATTTTCTGAGGACTTGGGAACCTCACTATGAAAGTAAACAATTGCTAAATGCTTATCTTTCCAAGCAAAACACAGTAACACATTAAAAAAAGCCCTGCTGGGAAGACAGAAGTTGGTACAAACACACAGTCATTAAAGTAGTCCAAACACAGTGGCCTTAAAGTTCACCAGACTTGGAGTTCTGGAATATTATCTGCTGGAAAAGGTATCAGATGGAAGCCCTCTTCTCTGTTCAGCTTCCTACCATTTCTGAAAGAATCAAATTAACAGCCAGAGCAGCTGAGCAGATTGTATCCACAATAAAGGGAAAAATTAGAAATACCACACAGTCATCATTTGACCTGTTACTAAAGAGCCAGACTTGCAGCTAATGTAAGCAGATGCAATTTGACGTATAAAGGCTATGTTTACATCATACATTTACTGTTTGATTGGCCAGATTCTATGGCCATCACGTATAGGGTATATTGCTTGAAGTGTTGTTGTATATACTGTGTAAGGCTTGAAAAAAACTATTAAGAATCCGTTAGCTAGAGGCTGATTTCAGAGATCATGTCCTTGTCTCTGCCAACAAGTCCCTAGACAGCACCCTTTTGATATTCCTTATTGTTGTGTATGGCTCTTATTCTGCAGTTTGTAGTTCAAGGGAAATATTCTCATACATAAAATTATTCACTTATTTAAACACATGCAGAATTGAGTCCTCTACTGCTATGTACTGAAGCCCAAGTAACCCTCTGAGTCTCTTAGGAAAAAAATTAGGTAGCATCTAAATATAATATAATAAAAACAGCAGCTAGTGAACCTACTCAGTAGCCCCTTCGTGAAACTTGATAATTCATATGTCTTATTAATGTATTTATTTGTCATAATATAGCAAAAGAGATTTGGTCCATTTCAGAATGAAACTAATAGCTCAACTATAGCCTTGCCCTTAGCAGTTTGTCGTATAATTGTTGATTTAGTGCATTTTTAAAATACAATTTATATGTTGGATAAAACTAAAAGGATAGACTTCTGTCATGTAACTGTGTGAGAAATAACATTAAACAGAAAAATTTCTCTGAGTGAGGAAGAAGGGAGGGCATGTGTTTGGTGTTAAAAAGAAAAAACAGTCTATATCCAGGACTTTTCTTGTGTCAGAGGGTTAACATATCCCAAAGAACATAGCTTCAGTGGTAAAGATATTGATAGTTCTACTGCTGCAATACTGAAAGTCCAGTCCTCACTCGCTTTCGTTGATGGGGAAGATGCTGTATTGGGTGTTGAAAGCTTAAACTGCATGGGGTACAGACTGTTTTAGTCAGTCATTTTTGTACACTCATCCCTCATTAAACAAGTACTTTATTTACGAGTTCTTGCTTAAACAAGGGGGACACATACCTCCCCTAGTTTACTCAACAAGTGAACTGTCCCCAGTAGTACGAGTCTTACCCCCTCCCCGTGGCTCCAAACTGCTGCAACTTAATGCCCCCTGCACCCAAACCACCAAAACCTAAACCCCCCCCACTGCCCCCCATGCACCCAAACCACAGCAACTTAAACCCCACCGCCGCCCCGCCATGCACCCAAACTGCAGCAACTTAAACCCCCTCACTGTCCCCCATGCACCTGAACCACTGAAATCTAAAACCCCCTGCCAGCCCTGCACACCTAAACTGCTGCAGCCTAACCCCACCAGCCCAGCAGACCAAAGCTGTCGCAGCCTTAACTCCCCGCCACCAGCCCCACAGAACCAACCTGCAGCAGCCTGAACACCCCACCCCGGGGACCCAACCTGCCACCATGTTTTAACCCTCCCTCCCACTCATGTCCCCAAACTGCCCCGAGCCTTTAACCCCCGCAGCCCCAGGTTCACATCGCTTTCAAAAGCAGCGCCACCTGCCGCCACTCCCAGCACTTGGAACCAATTGGAGACTTTAACCTATATTTTAATGAAAATTTAGTGTCCCTCTTATGAGTTCAAGTATCAGAGGGGTAGCTGTGTTAGTCTGGATCTGTAGCAGCAACGAAGGGTCCTGTGGCACCTTATAGACTAACAGAAAAGTTTAGAGCATGAGCTTTCGTGAGTTAACTCACTTCTTCAGATGCTGCCGAGTTAACTCACGAAAGCTCATGCTCTAAACTTTTCTGTTAGTCTATAAGGTGCCACAGGACCCTTCGTTCCTCTTATGAGTTTTCACCTACAAGCAAAAAGTTAGGAACCAATTATGGTGGTATAGTGAGGGATGAGTGTATTAGAACTGAAACCTGAAATTTGGTCTAAAAAACCCACAGGGCAATGGCTGAAACTCAGAGTAGCAAGATTTCTTTTTACAGTCTCAACCTACCAGTTGCAAATACACTGCTAGTGACTACTCGCCTGCTCCCTAGGCAGTTTACCAGGAGCTATTGGCCTTCTTCATCACAAGCAATACATTTATAGCAACACATGCAGGCAGCAAACATTCTACACTCATCCCTCGTTCTACAAGCACAATTGGTTTCCAGCTTTGTGCTCATAGGTGAAAACTCATAAGAGGGGCTCTAAATTCTCATTAAAATACACGTAAAAGTCTCTGACTGGTTCCTAGAGCTCGGGGAAGGAGTGGCAGCAGGTGGCGCTGCTTTTGGAAGGTAAGTGAACCTTGAGTCTGGGGGTTGGAAAAGGTTAATGGCTGGGGGCAGTTTAGGGCCATGAGTGGGAGGGAGGGTTAAAACCTGGTGGCTGGTTGGGTCCGTGGGTGGGGGGGTTCAAGCTGATGAAGGTTGGGTGTGTGTTGTGGGGGGGTTGTTCAGGCTGCAGCAGGTTAGGTTAAGTTAGGTCTACTGGGCTGACGGAGAGGGGAGGTGGGGGTCAGGTTGCCACGGGGTGGGGGGGCAGGGGCTCAGGCTGCTGCGGGGTGGGTGGAGAGGGGAGGTGGGGGTCAGGCTGCCACAGGGCTGGGGGGCAAGGGTCAGGCTGCCGCGGGTAGGCACTGAGGGGCCAGTGGGGTGTCAGGCTGCCGTGGGGGTGGTCGTGGTTAAGGTTGCCGTGGGTTGGGGCCATGCAGCTAACATGGAGTCACGCTGCCGCGGGGCCGGTCTGTGGGGCTGGTGGCTGGGGAGGGGGTAAGCTGTCACGGGGCCGTCGGAGGCAGCGGGGTGTCAGGCTACCACAGGGATGGTCTGCAGTGCTGGTGGCTGGAGAGGGGGTCAGGCTGCTGCAGAGGCAAGGGGGGTCAGGCTGCCGTGAGGCTGGTGGGGGCAGGGGGCAGGCTGCTGTGGGTAGGCACTTTGGGACCAGCGGGGGGTCAGGCTGCCACAGGGCAGACAGGGGCCAGGGGTCAGGCTGCTGCAGGTAGGCACTGCAGGGCCGGTTGGGGAGGCGGGTCAGGTTGCCATGGGGCTGGCGGAAGTGAGGGGTCAGGGTACCGTAGGTAGGGCTGTGGGGATGGCAGGGATCAGACTAGGGCAGGCTGAAGCCACAAGGGGGGTATTATCCTTGTGTTAGCAGGGAGAGTTCACTCATAGAGTGAACTAAGGTAAGTAAATGTGTCCCTTGTTTAGGCAAGTACTCGTAAGTGAAGTGCTCATTTAACGAGGGATGAGTGTACTTTCCTAAAGCGAGTTCCCCTCCTGCCCCCATAGGTGAGTAAATTCTCATTCTTTCCTCTCCCCTTTTTTATCAAGAAGGGTAAGTAGTTTTTGTGCTTGGGCTAGTAAATTTTTATTAGCATTTTATGTCAATATTACCACACTACCCATCGTCCATTATGAAGAACTGTGTGTAAACAATTACTTCTGGTTCAGCTAGGGCAAATAACATCTCGTATATAACCAATTTAGACTGTTTGCTGGGGGTTATGCTTTTTTGATTATTACTGTTGTTTCATTAAAACTAACAGCTTAAGCCCTGAAGTGACAATCAATGTATGTGGTTTACTTTGACTATAAAAAGGAAACATGCATCAGTGTTTAATGTCATCATTTCAACTATATTTGAATGTACAGTTCTTAAACTGCACCATTCTGTTGTGTATTAATGCACCTATTTTGTATTTAGTTTGTGTCCATACTGCTGTTGTTTAACTAGCAAATGGTAGTATGTTATTGCCAGTAGCTGAGAGAGCCAAGTTTAATCTTTTTCTTTCACCAGTTAAGTCATTGCAAATATGAAATGACATGGTTGGTGCAGTGCCTACTGGATAATGCCATCAAACTCTGCTCTTAGACAGAGCTCTGTGGAGTGTCTTTTCCTTTGTCTCTGATCTGTCTGATTAGAACATACGTTTATGCAGAATGTAGCTCTGCACTGAGAGGTTATTTAGGAAGTAGAAATTGTGGCAGACTACTTTTTTCAGCATATGCTATTCTTATCTTTCTGTAGACTGCCAGCATATTGTTAAAGCCTCTCCTAATTTGATTAGATTACAATGAGTGTTACGGCAGACCAAAACCATACAAGTAGCCTGGAATGCTGAGTTTTCAATCTGCATGTGCTGTGAAATTTAGGCTTACAATTATCATGTTGGGTCTTATCTCTCAGTAATAGATGAAAGATATATTTGTTTCATTTGCAAGTCTATAGGATTTATATATCTAGTGCACCCCCCTTATCAGTAACATAAGTATATGTAGCTAAGTCCTGCTAATCTTTAGAGTAACGAATCTATTTTCACTGACTCCTATTAATTTGCAGAGTAGGTGCAAAAGTATGTGCGTGTAACATTTCACTCAAATTTAGTGGAGAGAGAGAGATGTTTTTCTTGTTAAGTAAATATTATGTCAGGACAAACAGGTAAGTGAGAAGGCATGTACAGTTTTGAAGTCCTGTCAATTTCTTGCATGAACATAACTGCCAACATATGAAGGCTACAAATAGGAACATTTGGGGAGTTAAAAATTGAGGCACAAGTTCTAACTCAGTTGAAATTCAATGTCTGTCTCTTCTCCAATAAGTGACGACTGTGTGCACTTCTCTTTTATGCGTAATATACACTTACAGCTTCAATTTTATTCATAGACTTTTTATATTGCTCATCATTTTAGTATCTGTACCAGTTTTAAATATTTGGAGCTCTTGCAGAAAAGGATTATGCATTAATAAGAAAATACAGTTGGTGGTTTTAAAAAGAGCTTTGTGAACCAGCACCAGCGCTTACATCTTATTTTAGTTTGATTCAGCGTGAATATTCTCATACAGTCAAAATGGCTATTGCTTCTAGGGTTTAATTTGTGAAAGATGTTATTTTCTTTATGGATACGTCGACACTAGAAGCATAGAGTTGTGTCGACAAAGTGCATCTACACACAAAAGCAGATTGACAGAGCGTCTGGCGACAGAGAGCAGCCTGACTGCCCTGCCCTCTGTCAACAGAATGGCTGCCCAGTGAACTGGAAGCCCTCTCTGTCAACAGAAGTGTCTACTTTGCACTTGTGTTAAGAGAAGTTATTCCTCAGGTTTTCGAGGGATAACAATGTCGAGACAAATGCAGAATTCTGTCGACAGACATTTTATGTGTGTAGACGCTCCCTGAGTTATGTTGACAGAAGACCCCTTCTGTCAACAAAACTCTCTAGTGTAGACACAGCCTGTGTGTCCTAGAAGTTTAGTAAAGCATAGCCTGTCAGTAAACTAGTAGCCTCTCACATTTGCCATATGATCCTGAAAACTCAGTTGCAGAGTTTAAACAGTTGACTGTTCCTATCGACACCTAGATGGCAGAGAATATGTGCTTGGTATTGGATTTAGAGAGCTGTCTCAAATATGCAAGTCTTATATCCAGCAAATGTAAACACTGTTACAGCTACATCCTCTTAGAGTTTTGTTATAAGCTAACTTTTAAAAAACTCTTTCCTAAAACTCAGTTGACTGCCATTTTATAAAACCCTTTTCTCTTTGTGTATTCGTGACCATGTTTATGAGATAATGATGATGCTAACACACTATGCAAATTTTCATATATGCGTTTTCATTACCTGTACTATTCATACAACAGTTCTTTGTGCTTTCTAGATAGTCTTACTATGAACCATATCCTTTTTAATTTTCCTTGTTCAGGCAGCTGGACCATATGTTAAGTTTGGAGCACACACAGAGAAATTAGATAACATGTTAGATTTACGTACACACAGAGAAATTAGATACCTATGTAAAAAAGCTGGAAAGTTACATGTCACACTATTTTATTTCTTTAAATTCAGAATAATAACATTTGAATACCCAAAACCGCAGAAAGAATACAGGCAGTGAGGCAGCTTAACCCCACTTTGCTTTAAGCCTGGGTTCTCAAACCCGAGCTCAGTTTACCTTTGGACCAGTGCCAGTCCTCAAACCCTCCCGGAGAGCACCCTTCTCTGGTAGGGCTGTGGGTGCAGGGGGTGTCTTCATGCTGCTTTCCCCACTCCATGCACCCCATGGCCATGCCTGCTGCCCCATGGTGATTTAAAACCTGCCATGAGTCCCCTCCACCTCTACTGACTGCACAATGGAGTTACAGCAGCTTCCAGCTGCTAACCCCACACTGCTGCCTGCACATGCCTGCAGCCTGGGGGAGGTATGTGCAGAGCTGTCAGGTTCAGAGGTGTAAGCTTTGAGACTATTAACTCATTTTGTAAAAGTGACTAGATATCAGTGATGCCAACTCTTCTGATTTGATCACAAGCCTTCCAATAATTGGGTCTTTATTCTTCCAGAACATCCTGAGCCATGATATTAGAATTAAGTCAGATCTGGGAACTTAAGTCAGTATCTGATGCCTCATGCACCACTGTTAACTGTGATTACTCTGGGTAGATTATGCATGTTTGTTAGTGCCTGGTATTAGAAGAGAATCCCAGCATTCTTTCCTTTTTTAAAAGGAAAACTGTAGGTCTCATAATTTGTGGAGAAAAGCTAGAAAATATGACCAGAGTTCAGCCAAAGACCTCGAACACCATAACAAATAAAAAGATCCCCAGGTGTATTTTATCTGTGATTTCAAGGAACCATTCCCATTTTGGAGGCACCAAGGGGTCTAACTCATGAGTTTTGAACTCTTGTGTTTGGCAATACAATTTTATATTGTCTCCTCCTGTGTCCAGGAGCCCAGACAGAGTCCAGGATCCTACAAAAGACATGATACTGAGTCCTTACCCTGACTTCCCCATGTCCTCAGGCTGGGATGCACCCCCCCACCCCGCCCGTTGATATCTGTGCCCTTGCCCTCGGATCCCACCAGCCCCGCCACTAACATCCAAGTCCTATAGATGGGGTCCCCCAACCCCCATCCCAGTGGCTGCTGAAGCACATCAGCATAGGTGGCAACCTGGCTGGCACGGTTTGTATCGCAGTGAGGCAGGAGTTGCAGATTCCTGATCTGAGTGATGCCCTCAATGGCCAGGACTATGTGGGCGCTGGGGCCCTGGATGTTACTGGGATCCATGTGCAAAGGTGAGTCCCTGAATGCTGCTTCTCTAGGCCAGCAGCCACGTGGCCTGATTAAAATTTTATTCAAAATATGTTGCAGGCCGGACTGGGGAAGTGCTTGAGCCATAGATGGCCCACAGGCTGAGAGTCTGAGATTCCTGCTTTACACTGTCTTTTTAGTGTCTTCGATGCCATGTTTTGTGACAACACCTGAGAGCCTGCAACTGCAAGCAGGACCAGGAAACAGCTGCCCTCCAACCCCCATCTTCCACATTCTCAACACGATAGCTTGCAATTCCAAAACAGTCCTCAGTACACCACGCTCAGTACACTTACTACAACTAGAGGTGTCCTGTGGAAACGCGAAAATTAACAAACCAGTTAAGCCAGCATTCCCTAGTAATGCCATTTTGAAAAACTGTAGTTTGGCAGGAAGAGGTAGGTTTCTGCTTCTAACTGACCCATAGTACAGACGTATCCTCATAATATATTACTGTTTAATCAGAAGTAGTCAGTTGTATTACTGCAGTTACGAAAATTCTTTTTATTATAAATACTATTGTCTGCTTTTTTTTGTAAATGTCTGCTTTGATTGTAAATGTTCATGTTACTTTAGTATTGAAACAGCTGATTATTAGGGCTTAATATTTGATCGCTGCAAAAAAAATGAGTCAAGCTAAAGACAAACACGTTTCATCAATAGATTCTACTTTTTCTCAAAAACCATGGCCCTAAATTCTTTGGCTGTGTCTACACAAGCACCTTCCTTTCGAAAGGGACATGTTAAAGAGTGGGTTCGAAAGATGCTAGTGAGGCGCTGTGATGAATATGCAGCGCCTCATTAGCATAATGGTGGCTGCAGCGATTCAAAAGTGCAGCTTTTCGAATCACGCACCATCCGTGGAGACAGGACCTTCTGAAAGGACCCCCCTGCCCAGTTTTCGAAAGCCCTTCTTCCTAACACCAGGTAGGAAGAAGGGCTTTCGAAAACTGGGGCGGGGGGTCCTTTCGGAAGGTCCCATCTCCATGGGCAGCGCGCGTTTCAAAAAGCCGCACTTTTGAATCGCCATGGCTGCCATTATGCTAATGAGGCACTGCATATTCATCGCAGCGCCTCATTAGCATCTTTCGAACCTGCTCATTAACATGCCCTTTGGAAAGGAAGAGGCTCATGTACACTCAGGGTTTATGTTTAGATCACTGAGCCTATTGTTTTAATGAGAATCTCTGTAAATACTCAACTCCATTCTGGAAGTTGAATTGAAGCCAGGAGAAGTGGTTACTCTGTATCACCACCTGTGCACCATTGATACACTCTGACTTTTCCTACCTTATGCTGTTTTGTATGCAGGATAAAAGTGGGCCTACATTTACCCAGGGTAATTAACTGTTGAAATAATTCACTAAAGTTTGTAGTGGATTCACCATCAGAGAGACTCTTTAATTTTCAGTTGGATGTTTTTCTAAAAGATACACTCTTGTTGGATTTAAAGCAAGAATTAATTCAGGAAAGTCTTATGACTTGTGTTACGCAGAAGGTCAAACTAGATGACAATAGAGGTCCCTATTCCTCCTGGCCTTATAATCAGTGAATAAGTAGTAGACATTCCCTTGGGAGGGCATATCCTAAAGTTTATTGCAGTCAAACAGAAATCTGATTAAGCATTTACTAACTAATTTTCAGCATGCAAAACAACATACAAGAACCCCCAGTGTTAAATACTAGATTCTAGATCGGTGCCTGCTATTTGAAAACTCTTGTTATTGAGGTGGCTGAAAGGTAAAACTTAGTTTACACACCTCTGTTTAAAGATGCTAGCTGGTCTTTTTTACTTAAGTAGAATTCAGATGGCGTGCCAGCGAATAATGTCGCTATGAAATGTATGTACTAATTCTAGATGAGGAATTATGAATACTCATTACTGTTAGGCTAGACAGTCTGCCCAGACAGGAGAGGGTCTTCTAGCTGTTATGTAAATTAAGCCTAGTGGAATCAGAAACAATGGAAGCTGCATATACATGGAAATCATACAAAGAGATGGGAAACCCACAGAAAGGGAACGGAGGTATCCTGCCTCATAAAACAAATGTGTAGGACTTTAGAGGCCATCTTTGGTATCCATCATTAGAGACAAGGGAAGAGAGCTCTTGTAATCTGAGAAAGATGGGCCATTCAACCAAGGAGAGTGGGTCCTAAAGTCTCTGGAAGCATAAATGTCAACTGTGTGAGTGCTCAGGGGCTGGAGCACCCATGAAGGAAAAAAAAATAGTGGGTGCTCAGCACCCGCTGCCAGTCTCATCTCTTCTCTCCATACCCCCCATTGCCTCCTGCCCACAGTTAGCTATTCAACAGTATGCAGAAGATGGAGAGGGAGGAGTGGGGACAGAAAAAGGTGGGGTGGGGGCTGGGAGGAGCAACAGAGTGATGGCAATGCCTGGGGTGGAGCAGGAGTCAAGCACCTCTAGTAAAAGTAGAAAGTTGGCACTTTCTGTTTGGAGCCAAATATGCATGACAAGACATTGATCCCAAGCTTTTTGTAGAGTCCTTCTGTGCTGCCACTCCATGTCAGTAGCTGGGTGCTCCAGCATCTCCCTGTCTCATCATGTCATCTCCTGATTCATTTTCCACTGTCTCCCCTTTTAGCTCTCTGTTTTCCCTATGAACTCTTCTGTGTGCTGCTTTATCCCTCCAGACACATTTTAAGTTTCAGTAGTTCCCCACTTGCACCTGTTCTTAGTTTTTGCTTGTCCCTCCCTGCTGGCTTTCCCTCTCCATTTGTGCTCTTACTGAAAAGTGACATACTACTTGGGGTGGGCTTAACATGTTTTGGTGGCGGACAGCATGTGACAGGAAGAGAACCGAAAAACTTCAGATAATGACCTGCAGCTCAGGGCGCTGTTTATGTGAGCTGTTCCCATGGACAGCTGTATTTTGGGGATACCAGCAGAGCAGGGACTACTGATTTCCTTCCTGCTGTTTCAGCCATCAAGCATGTTACAATAAGAAATGGGAAGTGAATGCAGAGTTGAGCAGCTTTCCCTTCCATTCTAGTTCCTCTGTTGTATTTTGTGCCCCCAGATGAGTCTGTTGCCTCCAAGGGGAGCCAGATTTGCTTCCATAGAGCCGTTACGTTAGACAGTGCATAATTTCCAAGATTAGTGTGTTGGTCTGTGCAGGGCTAAGGGCCTTTAGAAAGAGAGAGTAATTTATTGTCTGTCTGTCTGTTCACCGAAACTATTGAAGACCCATATTCAGCACTACACCTGTCCCTCATGAGTTTAAGGCCTGAGGCTGCATAGGAACTAATAGATATTATAATATGATACATGAGCCAAGAGAATGGATCTGTGAACAACAGACTAGAACAGTGTTTCCCAAACTTAAAACATTCGTGCACCCCTTTCAGGATTTTGGCCATGTTGGTGTACCCCATCCTCCAACGCTGTGCCAGTGCTTATCACCTGATTTTTTTGTAGTTTATTTTCTGCTGCATACCCCTTGAAATTCTTTTGAGTATCACCAGTGGTACATATTCCACCCTTTGGGAAACACTGGACTAGAAAAATTAAACCGAAGTCTTACAAGTCCTCTTCTGTTTAAGAAGGGATACTGCAGTTTGTCCTCTCCGTTTGAAGATGTGAAAAAATAATTTGAGTATAGCTGCACTATAAGAAGATAGATTAGAGGCCATTTCTCTGCTGTTTCTAATTTCTTTCCTCCTCTTCCCCACCCCAGCCATTACTGAGTGCTTTTATGTCTGGCTTTCTAAAGCAGTTTGTTGTGTCACTTGGTGCCAAATGATTCTTGTAAACTCTCATAGGTTGCCCCTGCTGAGGGACTGGTGTCAATTCTAAAGAAGAGAGATGACAATGAAGGAAAGACGCTGGCTCAAATCCAGCAGAAAAATCCAAAGAGAAGAGTGAGATTCCAAGAAATGGAAGACACCTTGGAGCAAGGTAACTTGTTTATCTTAATTTGTTTTCATAACATACACATCTATGCATGCTTTCATTTGTTAATAAGGAAAATGAAAGCAGGAAATAGTCAGATTTAAATTGTTGCTGTTGTCTGCCCTGTGTTGCCTTGCTGGCTGTTCTCCAGGTAGCAGTAGCAACAGAGTGTACTAAAACTGAGTCTAGAAATATGGATATAGGGATACACAAAGACTTTCGTGCAATGAGTTAGTTAATCCAAACAAAATAAAATTTTAAATAAATTTCTGTTATAAACCAAAGCACCCAGCTTTGCTCGGAGCTAAAGGAGAGCTGCTGCTCTCTCATGGCTTTCACCTATTTGGATGTTCCTTCATTTAATTTCTAATTCTTAGATGTAGAAGCAGTAGTAGGTTTTTGTTCGTTAATCTAACAAACGTCAAAAAAGCAATGCAAAAGTTTGCATTTTTACCTTCCGGGATGATGAGACCTGCTCAGAAACATGGGATTGGAAGGCTTGAGGCTTTAGTCTTCTTTTATAGTTTACTAGCACTGGTGTCAATTTGCAGTTGAAATATGGTTTAAAATATCAAAACAAAAAGCGGTCAAGTAGCACTTTAAAGACTAGCAAAATAGTTTATTAGGTGAGCTTTCGTGGGACAGACCCACTTCCACGAAAGCTCACCTAATAAACTATTTTGCTAGTCTTTAAAGTGCTACTTGACTGCTTTTTGTTTTCATAGTGTATAGACTACCACGGCTTCCTCTCAGTTTAAAATATGTTTGATGCATCCCCATCCATTAATAGGTTAACAAGCTGCAGGGAAAATCCTCACTCTGCTGTCATTACTGGGAAAGTTTTACTACAGTCCATTATTGTCGTCACAGAACCTTACGGCAATAGTGTCTTCAATAAAGTCACTCCACGTTTTAGCAGGATGGGAGCCTATGACAGGGGGCTGCTGCTGATCCTGAACTGATGAGCCAGCCCTCTATTACCTTACCGCAGGGAAGTGAGTTGGAGCTAACTAGAGGAATCTGAGTGTAATTATCAGAGGTGGAGTGAGTGCTAATCTGATTAATGGGGGTGAGAGGCGGCTGGAAGGAAGCAGCTGGAGGGTGAAAGGAAAGGGATACTTCTCTCCCCTGGCTTCAAGAAAAAGAAGT
This sequence comes from Carettochelys insculpta, assembly GCF_033958435.1. NCBI lineage: Eukaryota > Metazoa > Chordata > Testudines > Carettochelyidae > Carettochelys > Carettochelys insculpta. The sequence goes on along the minus strand of NC_134139.1, from coordinate 65,719,670 downwards.
CCCTGTGGTTGGAAGCCCTACTGATATGTGGTGAGAGATGATGAGCTTGCTCTGTGTAAATAAACAGCACTCATGACTGCTGAGCCAGTAGGTCCCTGAGTGATTTTTGGAGCAGAGCAGAGGCACAGCATGGTGCTGGGGAGAGATCTTTTAATAATATCTATCCAAAGCTTTGTTATTTTGAAGCCATTGCTTCTCCTTGTCTTCCTGTTAAGAGAGTAGGTCTATTTCATACTTGCCAGTGCCATTTATATTTGTATTTAAAATGTTTACTGATGGATCAGGAACTCATTCTTTCTCCTCTTCTCATCTGAAGAATACATCATGTAGTGGTGGTTAATAGAGAGAACTAATGCTCTGCTTCTTTTCCTGTGCAGAGTGGGTGTGTGCGAGGTTTCCTGGACTTGTCCCCACAAGTGAGGCTATGTCTACACTAGACATAAACGTTGACCAAAGATACCCAGTTTCAGCGACGCCAATTGCATAGCTAAAATCAATGTACCTTCAGTCAACTTCCATGTCTGTCTACACAGGAGAAGGTCGAGAGGAGCATTTGTTCCTTTGACCTTTGAGGGTTGACTTTAACCCCTGAAAGCATCATTTCATGCATGCGTAAAATCAAACCCAGGAAGATCGACCCTGAGTGGGTCCATCTTCTGCCATATTGTAGATGTAGCCTTAGAACGGTTGGTTCTTTGTGGTCAAGAAGGAGGGAGGGAGCGTGCGGCCCCTTTCTTAATTAGAGAAGGTGAGAGATGGTACCAGGAGGTCCCGTTTTTGAGCCTCTTTTAAGGCTCCTGATTCAATGTAAGCCTTAGGCTGTGTCTACACTAGCCAAAAACTTCAAAATGGCCATGTAAATGAAGCGCTGAAATACATATTCAGCGCCTCATTAGCATGCGGGTGGCCGCGGCACTTCGAAATTGACGCAGCTCACCGCCGCGTGGCTCGTCCAGGCGGGGCTCCTTTTCGAAAAGACCCCTGCTACTTCGAAGTCGCCTTATTCCTATGAGCAGATGGGAATAAGGCGACTTCGAAGTAGCCGGGGTCCTTTTGAAAAGGAGCCCTGTCTGGACAAGCAGCGCAGTGACGAGCCGTGTCAATTTCAAAGTGCCGCGGCCACCCGCATGCTAATGAGGTACTGAATATGTATTTCAGCGTTAGTAAACTTTGAAATGGCCATTTATATGACCATTTCGAAGTTTTTGGCTAGTGTAGACGTAGCCTTAGTAGGGAAATGGCACAGGGCTGGGAAGTGGCACTCAAGGCACTGGGAGGTAATGAACGGGGACAAAGTCCAGTAAACCCTTGATTTAATGAACTAATGGGAGAGGGATGTCTGTTAATTCCAAAAGTCTATTAAATGTGAGGGTTTACTGTATTTGCCATAGCCACCCCTCCCCCCACCAAATAAATGCACCACTCACCAGAGCCGCTGGAGCCCACTGCAGCCTGCTCTTTAGCAAATCTTGGCCTTGCGTAACTACCATCTTTTATTCATGGTGTTCTCTGCAAGATATATCTCTTAATTCTTTTCTTAACAAGACCGTTTGAATTCTGCTTCCCTTAGCATCCTCCCTTCTCTGGATGGAAAACATTTTATGGGGGACAGGAAAAAGATAAACTACTGCATTGGCGGTAGAGGTGTGACACTAGGTGCAAAGTTTGTGTTCGACTTGGAAGGGACTTTAACAACCGCCTACAGAGGGAATGCTCAGAACTAACATTCATATTCAAATTCGACACATTAACACGTGGTTTGAACAGGGACAGCAATTACTTGACCCATTATAAGGGTCTTTTAGATACTTTGACATTTTTATCTAATTCTTAACACACACACACCCCACACACACACACCATCCCTCTGCTCTTCTGCTTTGCCAACCTTGATAACAATTTTTCTGATTTGTCAACCTTGATGACAATTTTTGGACCTCTGTGCTTTATATATTGAATCTGCTCTGGTAAGGCTTTGACCTGAAGAAACAGGTCTGTCCCATAAAAGCTCATCAGCTAATAAATTATTTTGTTAGTTTTCAAAGTGCTACATGACTGCTTTTTTGTTTAGGTGCAAATCTGTATAAGTGATGATGAGAATATCGGGGATATTCTCACGGCAGAATTGCCACATAGACTAGGTCTATACTGCCGTAGAAGATCGACCTGCTTAGGGTTGATCTTCTGTGGTTTTGTTACATGCACGTGTGAGAAGGCACTTTCCAGGGTCAAAGTCGACTCTGAAACTCCTCGCAAGTCATGAGGGTTAAAGACGGCCGATGGGAGAAATGCTCCCGTTCACCTTCTTCCTTGTAGACAGCCATAGCAGTCAACTGCTGATAAGATGATTTTACCTATGCAATCGGAGTAGCTAAAATTGCATATCAGCAGTCCATTGCGTTATCTACTGTAGACATCACCATACTATTTAATATTTTATTAGCAAAGGAAATTAACCATGCAGTGATTTCAACAGATTTTGTGTTAGGCAGCCTTTTGTAACAGAAACCTACCAGGCAAATAATTAGAAATGTAAAACGAACTGTTCGCTTTCAGCATACTAGATCTTGTGGCTCCCACTATTGCACTAATATTAAAATTTTCCATCTACCAAGAGAGTGCTGGGATCAAGTTTCTCCTGCAATGTATTTTTAACTTTCCCTGGGAATTTATCAGTGCCTTGTCCTGTTCCAGTTCTGGCATCCAGTGATTATTAAACACGCAGGTAAAGTGAGTTGAAGCTTTAATTGAAATATTGTAACACCGGGCCAAAATCATCTCTGCTGTAAATCCCTTGCAAACAATGGAATTAACAGTTAGAACAATTTACTGAGGGATGTGTTGTATTCTGTGTCACCTGAAGTCTTCAAATTACAAAGATCCCTATGCTGTATGTTACTTGTACCGTCTGCAAGTTTATAACGTGGTTTGTTGATAAACTCTAAATCCTTCAGAATCAGAGTTTTTCTCCTTTTAAGATCACCTTTTATTCTAACTGGTTGGGAGTTTTGTGATGAAAGCTTAAAAACTGAGTGGTAGGTTACTACAATATATATAAAATAGTAAGGGAAATGTGACTGTAGCTCCATTTATTCTTGTTTTTCCCCCATTTTTCAGTATAGCCATAATAACAGCCTACTAGTGAGAGAGGTACTGAACTTCTGCAAGTCCTCTCAAGTCAATGACTATTGTGTGGCTATGCCATTTCAAAATATTTAAAAATGCTTCCTACCAATGTTTCAGCCTCCACATTTATAATTTGGCTTCTAAGGCTGTTGAATAAAAACTCACTTTCAAAATTTAAGACTTAGCTTTAAAAAAATGAGAGAAAGGAGAAAATGTCTAATGCTTCTAAATCTGTTTCTGCTGTCAGAGTTCTTATTACACTAGCACCTTGTTCAGGATTAGTGCACCACTCTACTAGACATTGGCTGTGTCTACACTACAAAAATAATTTTGGAGTTGCTTACTTCAAAGTACAACTTAGAAGTAAGCAACTTCGAAGATGAGCATCTACTCACACCCTACTTTGAAGTTAAACTTCTAAGTAGAGCACAAGTCCATTCCCAGGAATGGAGTAAGGACTTCGAGGTCGGGCTCCCTACTTCAAAGTTAACTTCGAAGTAAGGGAAAATGTGCGTAGGTCTCTCTGCTGGCTACTTCGATGTAGTGCCTAACTTTGAAGTTAACTTTGACCTTAGTTCCTACCTAGTGTAGATGCACCCATTGTGATAACTTATACTGGGAGGTCAACACTGCTGAGAAGAGTTTTACAACCCAAATAACAAAGGGCTAGTTTATTTTGCCATATGAAGCAAAGAGGCTAAAAAAATGGCAACTAGCTTTGATTATTTTCATTATTGTTATGTAGAAGGAGGGAGAGCAGGTGTACTTTTTAAAAAAAAGTATTCTTATGTTAAAAAAAAAAAAAAAAAGTATTACTGAGCAAAAAATTCAGATATCTGAAATTCCTGATTGTACAATTTACAGCATACATGTAAAATTTTTTTTCTCTGAGTGTCTGGAAGTATTATTTTGCAGCTGTTAGTATCAGAACTTAAAATATTCCTGGGATGCAGAGTAAATAAAGGGAAAGGAAAGACTAATGATGAAGCTTCTGGATTTATATTTCAGTTGTCATACCTGAGGGCACCTCCATGCAGGATAAAATAAGGTGTGATATTAAATTAATATAGTTTATGCTGCTATAAAATCTCAAATTTCTCTCTGGGTTTCATATAGCTAATCTCAACAAATACAAAGTTCATATGGTCTTTTACTTCACATCCTTCATGTCATGTGTTTTATATTTACAGATGAAGTTGGTGGTGGCTCCTGTATTTTGCTGATCCTGTTGTGCATAGCAACTGTTTTCCTTAGTGTTGGAGGAACTGCACTGTACTGCACCTTTGGTGACATGGAATCCCCTGTATGTACTGACTTTGAAGCCAACATGGACTTTTATTATACCAAGCTATTGCAGGGTGTTGAGGAACTTAAACACTGGATAGCCTTCTCATAGTTGAAACGAGCAGGGACAATACACTGACACCCTACCATCGATTACCAGAGAGGGCAAAAAATGGTGATTTCAAGTTGTCTGTAATATGTGCCATCTTCAGATGAAGTGCAACCAATGACATGACATAGATCTAACTTTTAAATACCAGTAGAGAAGGACTCTCTAATCTTGTATTCAGGTGGAGAGAAATAAATCAAGCGTGGAGTGGGAGAATAATAAGCAAAGTATTGTTGCCTTCACCTTCTGAAACCAAGCGAACAGCGATTCAACATTGTGGAAAGTGAAGATGAAAGAAACTGATTCACCACTATAGAGTCTCCCATTGCCACACATTGTAAACAATCTTTGCAACCTTAGTGAAAAGACAGTTTTGATTTACAGATGTTTGCACAAAAGTGTTGCCTCCATGCAATAAGTCTTTGTTTTATGAAAATGTTTCCTTATTTTTCTTCTAAGTGTTAATGTCTTTTTGTTTTCTTTTTCATTTTAAATGTCCTAGTAAGCTGTTTAATAATGGGTGGAGTGAGGAGAATGCATAGGCATTCACAGTGCCTCAGACTATGTTAGGTAAATGAATTTGCCATATGTCTTCAACTGTGGGGTGGTTGTTGTGAATGGGTAAATCTTCAGGCAGCTTTGCCAAATTATCTGGAATTTCATTTCCAAAATGGGGTGGACAGTGTTGGAAATCTGTGGGATATTTTTTTAAAGAAAATTTACTCCCAGCACACAATAAGTGTAGGAAATTATTCTTACTCATAATAATAAGCAGTCCTATAGCACCTGAAAGACTTAACAAATTTATTTATTATGGTTTAAGGTGCTACAGGACTGCTTGTTTTTTGCGAAGCGACAAACTAATACAGCTACCCCTCTCAGACTCTTAACAGTAAAGCAGCTTGGGCCTGTGATTGGGAGTCAGAATACATGGGTTCTCTTTCCAGCTATACCACTCGCAGTGTCTTCTCTGCCTCATTTTTCCCCTCTGTAAAACGGACACAAAGATCCTTGTCCTTTTCTCTGTAAAAAGCTTTAAGATCTACAGCTAGAGAGTGGTGTAGAACTCCAGAGGTTTTGTTCAGCCTGGCATAGAGTCAAAACTAGCTGCAAAGTTCAGAGCCCAAACTTCCATATGTTTTTCTATTTACCTCTGAGCTTCACTGAGTTGTTCTGAATTGTTTCTCAAAGTCTGTTTCTCAGGGAAAAATCCTCTCCGTCTCTCTGACATTTCATTTCACCTTGAGCTCTTTCAACTACCTCACATATTCCCATCACTACTTTTTTCAGGGCATTCTACTCCCTCTATATTTTTTCTCCTCTTTTCCTGTCCGCATCCCATGTTGAGGGGTGAGAAAAACAAATAATCAAAACTATCTTGAGATTGTATAGATTCTTTAATTTTTAAAATCTGCAATCTTATTTATATGGGAGATCCCTTCATAATAATTTACCACCCAAACCACAGCAAAGTAAAGTTTGGAAATGTGTGATTTTGAGTTGTACTTCACTTGCATTAATGCGAGTTAAACACAACTCAAAATCACACCCCTGGCCCTGGCTCAGTCCCCCCTGCACACAGCTCTGGCTGACCACCCCCACATGTGACTCCAGCTCCCCCCCTGCCCCTGGTTCAAATGCCCCACACACAACTCTGGCTCCCCACCACCGCCCCAGCCCTGTGTCAACCCCACCATGGCCCCAGTTCAAACCCCCTGCAGCCCAGCTCCAGCTCCGGCTCACCACCCCCACATGTGGCTGTGGCTCAATCCCCCACCCCAGTTCAAACCCCTCACATGTTTCTCTGGCTCAACTCTACACCCCTTCCCCTCCTGCAGCCCTCACCCACTGCAGGCTTAACCCCCTTCCCCCCCTCCCACAGCCCCCCCCCCCGCCAGGCTAAACCCTTCCCAGCTGCCCCCATCCCCTTTACCTTTCAAAAGGAGCTCCAGGTGCTCCTGCTGCTTCCCCGGCCATAGAACATGCATTCCGCTGGGGAAAAAAGCCGACCCCTGATTTATATGAAATTCAAGTTACGCAAGGGTGCATGGGAACGCAACCCTCAAGTAACTTGAGGGACTACTGTACATTAAAGTGTGAGCTGAAAGTTTCCACCAGTGGAATAATTTAAACTTGTGATATTTTAGTTCATTAGGGTTCCTGTAGAACCCACTGTAGTGATGAATATCTCTCCAGATTAATTTTAGTCTCCTATCTGCAGGCCTGGGACAGCACAATTGTAATAATACAGATTCTCAAAGGTAACTTTGCAATGAGGACTCATAATATAATTTCTACAAAATACCAATAAAATCTTAAATTCCATAGCGCACAGTGGAAGACTCTAAAATACATCACGTTGCACTGACTCGTGTACCCAGACCCTCTGAAGCGGGGATGGAAAGCAGGGAAGGGAAAGGGAACAACTGGGCAACTGACCTGGGCCCTTTAACTCGCCTCGGGAGCAGCACTAAGGGCTAGCATGGCATACTTGTTGCCCCTGGCCCTTTCCCTTCGCCTGAAGACCCCACCCCTTCTGGAGCTAACTCACCCAACCTTGCCCAGGGACCTGGCATGGCTGTACCATTGTATGTACCAGTCAGGAGAAAATAATTGAACTCAGGGCCAAATCCTTAGATGCTGTACACCCCTCTGCAGGGGCCAAAAGAGGATATTGTTCCAAGGTACAAGAGTCTTGGAGAACCTATTTAGTAGGATCCCACAGGTAACATTATCAAAAATGCCAATATCCCATTGTCACATGTGATTTAGGCACTTGGGATTTGGTCCTGTGCTTATCAAAGTCAATGATAAATTACCAATTGAATTCTGTGGAGAGGAGCAGGCCTTTGGAGCCTAGGTCTCTCTGCAAGGCAATGGGACCTAGGCTCCAAGGCCATGTCTATATTACCCAGAAAATCAACCTGTCGGGTCGGCAGCCAACCCCTGTATTCCTTGCTATCGTGAGGAGTAAGGAAGATCAATGGGAGACCTTCCTCAGTGAGGACAGCCAGGTAGATAGCAATTGCCATAGCTAGAACTGCGTATCTGCAATCAACTTACTTGCCTAAGTGCCTAAGGAAAAAGGACTCAGGCATCCCAGACACTTCATGCTTTAGAAAATTTTATTCTAAATACCATTGTGCGATACAAGGGTCTGCAGGACAGTGGTGGCTGAAATCCAGGCTCTGCTTAAGTCAATGACAGGATTTCTCCCTAGGTACTAAATCCCCATAGTACAGGGATATGTAGGAAGCATGGCCTGAGGACCTGTGTTTTTGCAACATGGCATAAATGGAGAGCAGCCATCTGTAGCTGCCGATGCTATCTTTGTTTGACAATACCGGGAAGTGATCCAGCTGTTCAAGTGCCCCCAGGGTCATACAGGTTGCAGTCACAGAGAAGGATTCCGTCTCCCTCATCCTTCCTTCCGGCAAAGCACTTTTTACTCTGGTTCTGCTCCTAGGATTGAAGTTTGAGTTACTAAATGCGGCCTTTTGTTTTTCAATAGACAGAAATTTACTTTTAGATTTTAATAATTAATTATTTTAAATAAACTGCTGTTTTTAGCTAGCACACGGTTCTTTGCATTTGTAGGGGTGAGAACTACTGAAAAGATAGTGAAAAGCAAGGCTGGACCATAGGGCCCTTTTTCCCTAGTCGTGGCCAGAATATGGCAGCTGCTTCTGCTAATGGCACAATTGACTAGCCAGTGGAGGAGGTCTGAGGTGAGTGCTAGTATCAAATGATTCCTCTTCTGTCTCAGGATATGGTGTGCTTGGGGACTACAAATCACTCCACCCAATAATTTAAATGCTTACTAGGTTTGTGTGATGGCATATGTCCAGGTTTAGGCAGTTATTGTAAAAAAAAATGACATGAAGCAAAATTATCAAGAAATCACTCAATTAGAACATGATCATGCTTTCTTGCTTTTGCAGGTAGATTGTCCCTCTAGTGAGCTTAACTGTTCCTAATGAAGTCTCATGCTTAAGTGGTTTTTTTAAAGTGAAAGTTGGAAATCGCTGTTATACAGAAAAAATTGCATGCATAGCTTTTCTTGTATGTACCACACCTCTGAGGCTCAGTTGGCTTACACTTTAGGAAGCCTCATTCTCAGCTTAAGATATTAACTAGCCATTTAAGTATGAGGACAGTCATTTCTTTTTTCCCCCAAGAATGACCTTGTGTTTTATGATGGTATAATGCTGGATTAATCTAAAAAGAGAAAGGGAAAGTTACTTTTATATCCTGAAGTATTACTGGCTGGATCAGTACATCACTTCATGTCTGGGTTTATTTATTTAATTCCAATTGATTTTTCAAGAAATTCTCTTATTTTTCTCTTATTCTTTGTAAACTGCTGATGGAGTGTTGATAACCATGTATTCAGGTGTTACAGTTCTGTATTTACAATTACTGTACAGTTAGTGTGTTTTTGAGTTTGTACAACTTTGAGTTTGTCCATGTTTAAGCATATTAAGTTTATGTTTAAAGCACCAGCTGTTAATTTCAACTTTTAAGACAACAGCAACTTGGTTCAAGTGTATGTGTACCTGGTCACCAAAATCTTCAAGCCTTAGAGTTAAAGGTATTTATTTAAAAGTATATTAGATACAGATATCAAAAATCCTTATATTTTACATTCATATTATTGCAAATTATTTTAAGGCTATTCTATTGTAAATATTAAGGCTATTCTATGGTAAATTTTAGAGAGATAAATGGCAAGGGAATTTTTAAAAAGCAGTTTGCTTTGCACTTGGTGGTCCAGACCCTGCACTGTGACACGGATGCTTTCTTCTGCATTGCTACTGTAAAGAATCAGCATAACTGACCACAGGAGGATCACCAATGGTACCTTTAGTGACATGGAGTCTGCCACCTTGCTTGTGATAAAGGCGCAGCTGGAGATTATGACCAGACAGTTCCTACCTGGTGTAATGTAGAGCAGCTTTCCAGAGCTCCATTTTAAACCCAGGTACCAGACCTGCACAAAGGCCGCCTGGGACTGGAGGGAGTGCAAAGGCCACCTCTAAGCGTACTGCTCTCGTACTGTGTTGGGCTGCATGCCCCAGCTGCAGGCCAGCGTCTGAGCCTGGACTGAACCTTATTCAGATTCCTTTGCAAAATGCTGGTGATACTAATTCTTGTTTTACGTGACAGTTCTATTAGCAGAAATAGCTCACGTGGTCTGTGATGGATTATCAAATGACTGGTTAAGTACACAACACAATTACTGTACTTGGAGGTCAAAATAGTGGGTAAGACCACCTGGGTAGCCTTCCTGCACATTGTGTTCCATTTAGATTGTTATACACCATCCGCCTCCCTCTGAGGCGTCGTCTATACTGCGAGATAAAATTGAGTTTACAGGAATTATCTCGATATTAAAATGTCACTGTCTTCACTGTAAATACCATTGGTTCAATTTATTGAGCCCTAATACTGATAACAAAATGTTGATATTAGGGGATGGGTATAACGTCAATTTCAAATTTCAAATAAAGGCTAGTGTGGAAGCACCATCTCTTTAATTCAAATTTATTAACCTCCAGAGGTGTTCTGTATGTGTCCCGCAAAGCTACGTGGTGACCCTCCATGTATGGCCGCTTCCTTCTCAGCTGCTCTCCATTCAGGCACACAGGAAGAAGGTCACAGGAAGCCGGCAAATTTTTGATTCAATTTGAATTCAGCAGAGCCCAGTCCTGCAAACATAAAGGGTACCCACAATGAAAAAAATTCCTTTGCCCATGGCATTGCACCACATGGGTAGCCATCACATCGCATTGGTAGCCATCTCCATCAATCATGAGCACTCAGGGTAGTGATCTGCCTAGTACTTCCCAGGCTCACAAGAGAGCCCTAGCATGGAGCCACCAGGAGATTCTGGACCTTCTTGCAATTTGGGGAGACCAATCAGTGGCAAAGAGACTTCGGGTGGCCAAGAAAAATGGAGCAATCTATGAGCAGCTGTCGTGTGAGATGGCTGCCAGAAGTTACTCCCAGGACTCTATGCAGTGCCAGGTGAAGGTGAAAGAACTCTGGCAGGCCTGTCAAAAAGTCCAGGAAGCCAACCAGCAGTCAGGGGAAGCTCCACAGACCTGCAGCTATTATGAACAGCTGCACATGCTTATGGGGAGTGACCCCACCCTAGAGTCCAATCTTAATTTTGACATTTGTGGAGGCCCTGGTCTGGAGTTCAGGGTGAGCTAGGTGACCTGGAGGAAAAGGGCAATGAAGAGGAGGGAAGGGGGCAACAAGCAGAAGATGGAGAAAGTTCTTCCTGACAGCCCAGATCTCTTCACCATAGACCTAGAACCGGTAACCTCCACACCGGTCCCTGAGACATCTGGACCAAGCTGTTTGGGTGAGTATTTATTCTGCATGCTAGAAGCGGGTTGTGTGTGGGTGTAGTATGGGGTGGGTATGGGTACAGGTTTGCTATGAATCTGTGCCCCTCAGAACAAGGTGTTAATGTTTCTTGGGATGGACCACTTCTCCTTTTTGGATATCTCCTGGAAGGCCTCATCCAGACTCACTTGTATTTTTTTCAAGAGGTTCTTGGGCAGACCTGGCTTCTTGCAGCTTCCACAGTAGCACACCTGGCCAGGCCAGACAACTAGATAGCAATCTGGTGTCATGGCACCACACAGCATTTTAGGAAATTTTCTAGGCGTGTGGTCACACAGCATGAGCAGGTCTTCTCTGTCCATATCTGTTAGTTTTAAGAGGGTGAGGTCTTCTCTGGCAACCTGCAGAAGAACGGGAATTTGCATTGGATTTTTTTTTTTACCATGCTTCCTGCCCTTTTACGTTTCCTTGCAGCAGACTGGCGGGTGCTCCATTCCCCCTCCCTCAACGCAGTTTGCAGGCTCTGCGAGGTGTCTCCCCTCACATGTTCCTTTCCAGCCAGCATTTCTTTTTAATTTACAGTGATCCCCCACATCACGGAGCTGCTGGACGTCTTCCCCACCATGTCCCTTTCCACCCAGCATTTCTTTTTACTTTGCAGGGGTCCCCCATGACAAGTGGCTGCCAGGCTCTGCAGGGTGTCTCCCCCTCATCCCCACATCCCTTTCTAACCAGCATTTCCTTTTACTTTACCGAGATTCCCTCCCCCACAGGTGCCATCTATGCAACTGTAATCAAACCTTTCCCCACCTCGTCCCCTCTTGCCATGCAGCTGCCAGTGTTTGTGTTCCTTGCTCATTGGGGAAGATTGCTCCAGGAATGACTGAAAAAATTTTCCCCTATCCCAGGACACCTGATGGCTTCCCCTGCTCTGCAGCCCTCCCCTTCCCAAAGCGAACAATTGCTTATAGCTTAGCATGTCCACAAAGAAATGTGCTGGATAAGTGATGGTAAATGATGTATTGTGAAATGCACACTTACTATCCCATCCATAAGAAGCCTTTAGTGTCCTTCAAAAAAGAAACTTTCCTTGGCAATAGACACAGAGACCCATTCATTCCATTTGAAAACACATTATGTAAATTGTATCAATTTCTATCTTCACTTTCCAGCTGCCATGCCCAGCATGGGAATCAGGTCCAGAAAGAGAGAAAGGTGCAAGCAGGATCTCATTCGGCGGCATGTGGAGTGGAAAGAAGCAGAACACAGTTAGCTGACAAAGGACACTGCTCAGTGGCATCGCAGTACAGCTCAGTGGTGTCAGAGTCAAGCTGAATTTCAGCAGAGAATGCTTGATTTCCAGCAACAGCAAGCCACAAAGTAGAGCGAGGCTGCTCAAAACAGAGTGAGGCCATGGCAAAGCTTGTAAAAGCAGTTGGGCAGCAAATGGAGGTCCTGCACTCCCTGCTGCAGCTGCAGAGGGACTCCCAACAGAGCACTACAGGAGCTGATACCCGCTGGCCAGTGTCCTCTGAAAAGAGGTCGTTCACCCTCCATCATTGCAGTCCCCAAATGCAAAGAGGTAGGGCAAGGATAACCTGCCTCTCTAGCCCCAATGGCCACTGCGAAAGGCTATTCAAGCACCCTTGAGAAACCTTCTTTTCCCTGCCACTTAAAACTCTCCTCCACCGAAAATAAAATAATTCCTTTGAGCTCAGTGTGATTTTTGTGGCATGCAGGAGTGGTAGGGAACACTATCCTACCAAATCATCATGGGAGCTGGGGGAGGGCTGAAGGCACAGCTGCCCACTCCTATGGCCAGGTCTGCAGTGGACCTGGGCTCACAGTAACAGGTAGGTTTTGGGAGGGCTGAATGCACAGCTGCCCACCAATAGGCCCAGGTCTTCAGCGGATGTGTGGCTGATGGAACTGGGAGGGCTGAAGGCACAGCTGCCCACCATGTGCATTCTACTTAATGCATCTTAACCTTCTTCCACCAAGTAAAATCATTCATTCATTGGACACGGTATGATTTATTAGCATTACAACAGAGAAATACATCGGTAGCATGTGCTTTACAGATCATTCACAAAGCTGTGTTTCAACGCGTCCCTTATTGCTGCTGCATCAGCGTGGTTGTATGTGGATGGTTGTGTAGGCGGTGGCAAGTAAGCCCTGCCTATGGCCTCAGCTTTGGAATTCCAGATGGATGGGAAAGTCTCCTACCTGGATTCACAAATATTGTGCAAAATAGCACATGCTGCAATCACAGTGGGGCCATTAGATTCAGAAAGGTCCAAATGGGTTAATAAGCATCTGAACCTCACTTTTAAGTGGCCAAAGGTGCATTTCACCACCATTCTGCACCTGCTGAGTCTATGATTGACGTTTTCCTTGCTGATGTCCAGGGCTCCTGTGTTTAGCTTCATAAGGCAAGGGAGCAGAGAGTAAGCAGGATCAGCCAATGCTACAACAGGCATCTCCATGTCACCAATTGTGATTTTCCAGTCTGGGAAAGAAGTCCCATCCAGGAGCTTTCTGTACAGGCCAGAATTTCACAAGATGTGCACATCATGAACCATCCCTGACCATTCAACGCTGATGTCAGTGAAATTACCTTTGTGATCTACCAAACCCTGCAAAAACATGGAGAAATATCACTTTCAGTTTATATCCTCGGAGGCCTGGTAGTCCGAGGCCATCATGGGGGTATGCATGATATCTATTGTTCCACAACAGTTAGGAAACCCACCGACTGCAAACCCATCTATTATTGCCTGTTCATCTCCCAGGTCACAGTCTTCCTGAGGAGACACCGACAGATTGCATGGGCCAGCTGCATCACCACGGACCCCACTGTAGATCTGCCCACTCTGAATAGAGCTGTCACTGACCAGTAACTGCTGGACATTGCAAACTTCCACAGAGCAATTACCACTTGCTTCTGAACTGTTAAAGCCGGCCTCATTCTTGTGTTGCTGCATTTCAGGGTGGGGGCCAGCACATCACAAAGTTCCATAAAAGTGGATTTGTGCATGTGAAAGTTCTGCACCCGCTGCTGGTCATCCCAGGACTCTAAAATGATGTGTTCCCACCCGTGTGTGCTGATCTCACAAGTCCAAAACCACAGCTCCACTCTCACCAATGCATTCAGTGCAGCCAGCAGCTCTGAGTTCTTGGACTGCAGTTGTGAGATTTGTTCTTCAAAACCAGCATCATCATCGTCATCATTATGATACTGAACCATCACTGAGCTTTGTAACTGAAGGCAAAGTTGCCTGACAGCCCATGTCGTTGCCGAAATGTGTGCTATGTGTTGAAGCATTTGGACATTTATGCTTGTGGTTGCAGAGAAAATTCCGCAGGAAATGGCACAATCTCCAGTTCATTTTCACGCAGTGACTGGATGCTGTCAATTCTAGGACAGTGCTTTCTGGGATTCAAACATGAAACACCCACAAGCAACCGGGGCTAAGGCACTGTGAGATAAGTACCTATGATGCACTGCACACACTGTCGAATTTGCATAGGGCAATGGGGTTGCAGAAACTGGACATGGAAAAACAGTGGGTTGAATTTCAAGAAGCTTTGTGGACCCTTAAATTCAAATTCATAAGAACAAGGTTAAAACATTGAATTTATTAAAAATTGAATTTATCTCATAATGTTGATGCAGTCTGAGTGATTAGAAACCCTCAGTCTGGTAAATCGAAACTTAAAGGGAAACCATTGATTCAGGAAATTACTTCTCTCTCAGGAATTCTGTAGCTAGTAACAAGCAACAACTGAGATTACTGCAACTTAAAGAAAATGAGGGGGAGAAGTATTTCTTTATTTTGTGCATGTGAGAGCCAATTTCAGTTACTTCTCCCTGTTGTTTGTAGGCATGTTCTCATTTTAAAAACAGCATTATGTAATGTTCAATCTGGTAGGGAGATTTAGGTGCTGGTGTTCAAAACTACTAGAAACTCCTTCCTTAAAATATGATTAGATTTCAACTAGGGCTGTCAATCACCATTAACTCACACGATTAACACAAAAAATTAATCATGGTTTGTTATGATTTTAATTTATAGTTTTAAGCAGTAGGAAACCTATTGGAATTTATTAAGCATCATGGGATGGTTTTAGTACATTTTCAAATGTATTGATTTCAATTACAAGCTCACTTTCTAATATTTGTATTACAAATATTTGCATTTTAAAAATAAGCAAAAGAAATAGCGTTTTTTGGTTCAACTCGTACAAGTGCTGCAGTGCAATTTCTTTATCGTGCCCATGTAATTTGCAGTATAATATTTTCTCATAACGCGCTTGTTCATGTGCAAACATTTTTTGTCATTTTAAACAATTTTCAAACAGACAATGACAAGATGGTTCTAGGATAGGGAATAGTGACCTTTCACCCCCCAGGACAGTGATCTTAGTCTTGACAATGTGCCGACCTACTCCGGGTCCCGTGGGTGCGCGTGGGGTGTGATACAGCCGGGGGAGTCGGGTGGCCTGGGACCAACCACCCCACCTTTATAGCAGCCTGATATAGTGTAGCAGCAATATGTGATTCAGTGTATCCACTTTAAAACCTAGGTTTCCACAGTATTATGAGTACCAGGAACAATAACACTCCGATTGTGAACACCGCAATGCCCTGTGGCTGTTCTAAGTCCCAATAATTCTCTATACAGACCCAGCTAGACCAGCTAGTGGTATTTACCAATAGTGATTTATTCATTTATTCGTAACTACAATTACTTAACACTTGTTATATATATATATATATATGTGTGTGTGTGTGTGTGTATGTGTGTGTGTATATATATATATATATATATATATATAGTTATTTATTTGGCATAGGCTAAATACTAGGTTACATATAACTATATATAATTACATGTGACTTACCAATAACATCCAGTGCTCCCACATCTCGCCAACAACTACGTTACAGCGGCCCTTCAAGTCAGAGATAAGGCTTGGTTGGGACCTTTCGTGGTGGTGACGTCCGGGTGATCAGGCCGGGGTCTGCTGTCTGGACTGGAAGTTGCTAGCCTCCGCCTTGTGTCCAGGAGCCCACACCCTTATTCCTGCTAAATCACCTTTTATACTGTTTCTTACTTGGGGGTTCGATACCTGGCCAATTAAAGCGTTTGTTACCTAATTTGGGCTTTCTATCCTCCCGGCCTGTCAGAACATGTTACAAGATTTCCTCTGTCCTTGGTCTTTTTCTGAACCTCCCCTGGGACCCTCTGATGTTGTACAACCCAGATGTTCTCTTTGGGGGGCTTCCAGCTACTTGCCCCAGCTGTTCTCTTTGGGGGCTTACTATCTGCTTGTCAGGATGTTCTCTTTGGGGACTCTCCAACTACTTGTCAACTTCCTGATTTCTTTCTCCTGGCCTGACTTCAGACCTTCCCGCCGTTGTATGATAGCGTTCCAAGATGGAGTGTATGGTCATTCTGCCTTGTGAGTGAGGCCCGGCCACCAGGTGCTCGTGCTCCCACAAGTCTGACCAAAGAACGTTGATGATTGTGGGGAACTGTTGGGCTTGCAAACTGGTGAGTGATCTCTTTGTCCAAAAGGTAAATACTAGATCTACAGTGCCATGTGAATAATTGTTATCACTTTGAGATTAACGAGAAGAAGGCCATATCTTCTGCGAATGTAGATGAATTTATTTGCTTAAGTGATTGGCTGAATAAGAAGTAGAACTGCATGGACGTGTAGGCACTAACATTTTACATTTTATTTTTAATGTGGATTTTTTTTACATAACTACATTTCTTAAGTTCAGCTTTCATGATAAAGAGATTGCACTGCAGTACTTATGAGAGAACTGAAAAATAGTATTGGTTTTGGTTTTTTACAATGTAAACATTTGTAATAAAAATAAAGCGAGCACTGTACACTTTATAGCCTGTTGTAATTGAAGTCAATATATTCTAAAATGTGGAAAACATCCAAACGTATTTAAATAAATGATATTCTATTGTTTGAGAGCATGATTAATTGTAATTTTTTTGAATTGTACAGTTACTTGTGATTAAATATTTTAATCACTTGACAGTTTAGCTTGACAGTATCCCTTTAAGGAAAAAACATATGATGACTCCTTTAAAGACACAAAGCCGAAGTCTCTTCATGCTGCCTCTCACACCAAAGCTATGTCTACAATAGGGGATTTTGTTGACACAATCCAGGGAACGTCCAGATTCCCCAGGTGTTCTGTTGACAGTAAATCGACAAACCGCGGGCACTTTTTTCAACAGAGTTATCCCACTACCCATGAGGAAGAAGGCCCCTGACAACAGAGCTCTGTCAACAGAAAGCCAGTCTGGATGTTGCGGGGGCCTTCTGTTGATAGCAAAGGCCTCCAGGTGCCGCACAGGTGCCCCAGGGGGACACCCTGTCCACAGCAGTCAGAGGTCTGTGGTTCCTGTCTCCAGGATCTCTTAAAGACGCGGGGAGTCCTGGAAACCCCACAGCCAGAAGCTGAGAGCATGGAAGCAGTGGGGGTACAAGCTGCATTCCCCATGCCCTCACAGCTACACTGGAGGCAAGAGCCTCTCACATGGTTTAGCAGCAGGCACCCTGTGATGCCTGTGGCCCTCAAGGGACCAGTCAGACAGTCCCAGGAGCCTCCTTGGGGGCACCAAGCAGCAGGCCCCCTTCTGGGCCAAGGCTGAGGCCTTGTTGGACCTGTGGGGCAAGGAGGAGACCGTCCTCAATCCCAAAGCCAAGCGGTGCAACACCCCTGCCTACACCTGGCTGGCCACCCCACACGCACCATGGAGTACATGCAGGCCAAGCTAAAAGAGCTCTGGCAGGTCTGCACCCAAGCCTGCAACACCAGCCAGAGATCTGGTGCAGGCCCCACAGCCTGCCCCACTATCCGAAGCTGCACCAGTCCTGCAGAGGGACAACACTTCCCACCAGCCTCCCCTATTGATAGGGTGCAGTAGGTGCCCCCCACACACCACAGCTGGAGGCCGAGGAGGAGCAACATCTCGGAACCCAACCCCTGCTGGAGCCGGAGAGGGACGCAGGGTCCAAGGCGAGTGGGAGCACCCTCATTTGCACCCTGGAATTGGTCCCCGCCAACCAGGCCACCACCAGCGCATCTGCAAAGTTGGGCGAGGGTCCTTCCAGTAAGTACCCTGCACGTTGTGCACACCAGGGTGTGTGAGACAGCTGCAAGCATCACCAGGCTGGCTCAGGCAGAACCATGTGCAAGGTACCATGTCCCATCCAGACCCAGCAGGCAGCCCCTGGGCACGGGCACCAGCCCACTTCCAGCCTCACAGGAGACTGGACACATCTCAGGCCCTGGGGATTGGGCCTGCCAGGACTGGAAGCAGGCTAGCTACAGGGGCACCGGGCTGACCCCAGACACACCAAGGACTGTGGGTCCTGGCATGCGGGCATACCCGCAGGTGTGAGGGAGCACCCTCTCCTGCAGACAGCTCTGTGAGCCACATATGTGAAGTGGGCCCCAGGGATAGCCAGGTGGCTCCGGGCTCACCTGCCACCCATGAAGAGACCCCTCTGCAGCCAGACACCCCCTGCTTGGCTGCTAGCCCATGGGAGAGGAGGCAGAGTGGTCAGCTTGGTCCCCCAGGCACTGTGGAGTTCCCATGAAGCAGTGCCCCACCTTGTACAGTGGCATGTGCATGTCCCTGACCACCAGCTCACATCAGGGGACAAAGGTGCCTGCCTTCGCCCTCCAGCATGGGCAGAAGTTGCAGAACACGCGGGTGTCACATGCCCAGCCTGACCACCCGACTGAACGGTCAATGAAGTGTCCTTGGTGGCTGACCAGGGCCTGCAGCACCATGGAGACATATCCCTTGTGGCTGATATACTAGGCTGCTCTGTGGTCCAGGGCACGGACCAGGATGTGGGTCCTGTCGATAGCCCCAAAGCAGTTTGGGAGCCTCAGGGTGGCAAATCTGGCCACGACCACATCTAGGTCTGCACACAGGATGGTGTCGGTGTCTGTCACGACTTGCAAATGGAGGGGACTGGACACATACATCAGGGACTGTTGGAGGAAGTCCCATGGTCCCTGCCGGGGTCCCTGGCCCACTCCCGTTCCATTGCCCCTGAGCTCTCTGGGAGCCCTCTCATGAGGACACTCCCCGCTGGCAGCATATCTGTGTGAGGGTGGGACTGCATAGTCCCCCAGGGATGAGCCTTCCCACCCCTCATGACCCCGGTCTCCGAGGGTCCCTCTTGGGCAGGTCACCCCATCTCCCGGTGTAGGGACTGCAGCTTGAGAATGCCTTACCTCCATGAGGAGGGCCATGGCGGTGGACTTCTCCTTGCCAAACTGCTTCCCCATGGAGCAGTAGCTGGTGGGGGTGGCAAGCCTCCACAGGCCAATGGTGACACATTTCTCCACGGGGATGGCAGACCACAGCCGGGTGTCGTGTCTCCAGAGGGTGGGGGTGAGCCAGGTGCACAGCTCCAGGAAGGTGGCCATCTGCATGCAGTTCTGGAGCCACTGGTGGTCATCCCACCACCTCATGACAAGCCAGTCCCACCAGTCAGAACTGGTACAGAAGATCCAGATCCACCTGTGCACCCAGTGGGGTGAGCACAGGTGGGACCCTGCCGCAGCAATGGCATGTTCCTCAAAACGGGTGTCTGACTTGCCCTCCCCGAGGAAGAGGATGGCAGCCATGATGAGATGCAGCAGGTGCTGAAGCACCTCTCAGTGAAGCCAGTGCAAGCCCGGAGGCTGCTCTGGCATCATGGTTAGCTAGAAAGTACTGTCTCTCTCAGCAAACATTGAAGCCCTGGTGTGGTAGCTGTGCTGTCCCTCATGGAGGTAGGCATGCCTCAACATGGGCAGAGAATGGGCATCTGGGGGGCCCTTTAAGGACGTCTTGCCGGGGGTCCCAGAAGGGATTGCCAGCCACGCAACCCTGTCTGATGGTATTCTGGGGGCCGTTCTGTCGAGAGAGCGGCCAGGCAGTCTGGCCACTCTCTGACGGAGCGGATTGCTTTTTTGAGCCGCTTTGGTTTCTGGCTGCAACACATCAACAGATGTTTTGTTGAAAGATATCTTCCAACAGAAGCTTCTGTTAGCAGGTCACTCTAGTTTAGAGATAGCCTAAGTGTGTTTTGAAGTCTTCTAAATCTCTTCGCTCTTTTGTTTTGTTCCCTGGAAGAAGGATGTGTAATCTTGGGAAAGAGAGAGCCACTAAAAATAGAGGAAACTTGTTAACAAAGTTTTGTGAGTGAAGGACAAACTTGAAATCTCAACAGATCAAGTTGAAATTTAGATGTCTTGCAAGACTGAGGCACATTCTGATCAATGATGAAAAGGGCTTCTACCCTCCTAGGAAAACGTTGTTGCCTAATTCTGTTAACCAAAGCCATTTCAAAGCACTAGCTACAAAGAAATATAACACAAGCCTCCTTTGCCAAAGAAAGGCAATGACTATTTGAGACCATATACCAAGCTTGTAAATTAAATGTTGTAGACTAGAATAAAATAAAATAAAAAGTGTCCCAGAGAAAATGTCTGAACATTTTCAGTGTTGTGATTTGTGAAAACATAAAAAGAGAGGGATCACCCATGGAATGAATGGAAATATTTCCACTTAGAATTTCAGGAACAACCCAAAATCAGGCCTGTGATATGAATTTGTTTGTGGGGCTTTGAGGTTTCTTGTCTTTGTTTTGTTTTGTTTTTTAAATCCAAGGACAGTTTTTTGTAATACTTTTACTGCATTTGTGTCACTCATGTTGAGATTTTGTTCTTGCTTTTCTGGCAATTTTACTGAATCCCTTGACTTAGTTTGCTAAATGAAAAGCCATGCTTCTAGACTAGATTGGTTCTCAGCACCATAGTTCTAACTTTATTCCATCAATCTAAAATCAGATTCGTAGATGGTAACTTTCTGATGTCTTACTGGCAGACCATGGCCCCATCCTGCTGTTACTGAACTGAACGTAAAGCAAACGCAGAAATCTCTAATGACTTCAGTAGAAGCAGAATGCAGTATTTCCAGCTGCAGATGCTCAGAAAATCATGAGTCAGATTTGAAAAGTGTGTGATTGGTTCAAAACTAATGAAATTTAATAAACTTTAAAAGGTGGGGGGTCAGGTTTAAGGTTCATGTTTGCAAACTCTTCTTCATAACCTTGAAGACTGAAAACTAAATGGAGATTTTTATGTAATCACATGATTCCATCATCTGGAGCTTTGAGAAAACAGAGTATCACCAGATTGGCAGGTCACAACGCTTGGCAGCACTGATCCAAATCCTACACGTTTGTTCATTTGTAAACATTTTTTGCCATTTTAAACAATTTTCAAACAATGAGTAGATGGTTCTAGGGTAGGGAATAGAGACTTTTCATCCCCCAGGACAGTGATCTCAGTGTGACTGAAGAACGTTGATGATTGTGCAGAACTGTTGGTCTTGCAAACTGGTAAGTGATCTCTTTGTCCAAAAGGTAAATACTAGATCTACATCTTAGGCCCAGTCTGCACATACACAAGTTGCACTTACTTAACAGGGGGCGAGGACATTGGTCTCATGCTTTGTGGTTTCTGAAGGCCAAGCTCATTGCATACACCAGTGTCTCTTTGCATCCCTCCGTGTCCCCTTACAAGCTCCTTTTATGCAAGTCTCCCATCCCCACGTGCAGCAGGCAGGGGTTCAGGGCAGCTAAGTCTCCCTGAAAAGACGTGGCACATGTGCTGCCAGTCCGCAACCTCTGGAGCGCTGCTGCCAAAAGGGTGCCTGACTACAGCCTGCTCATGTTCTACTCTGAGGCTCTGCTCTTCCCCACAGGCCACCCCCCATGCTGTTCCTCTTCCTGCCCTCAGTCCCCACTTGTTGTCCCCATGCTGCCTCTTCTCTTGAGTACCCGCTTCTCTGCCCTTCCCCTAACCCCACTCACCGCTCTCTTTTTTTAAGCCCCCCTAGATAAGATGCCAGTGTTATATTCTCTGCAATGGGTGCAATATTCCCGCCCTTCCAAGCTGTTGCATGGCTGGATCACTCAGTGTGTGTTGGGCACCATGCTGTCTTCACCATGTTGGGGGGCTGAACAAAACACCCTCCTTGAGTGGCAAGTTAGGGTGGAGTTTGAGCAGGCCTCATGGGAAGGGGGTTGTCATGCGTTTAAGGCTTTAGATTCAAGAGGAACCAGGAGACACCAGGGATAAACTCTACTTTAACTTCATTAATACACAAAACAGTACAGACAAATTGTGCAGAGCTATGTAAATCTATTTCAGTACAGGGGATGATACAGTCATGTCTACACACAGGAAAACACACAAGATAGTCTAGTGATAGGAATATACATGAACTTGTACATGTATAAATCAAATACAGTTCTACCATTAGCAAACGTAGAATGGCTGGACTGAAGGTCGCGGTTTCTTTCCTTTTCCCTCACAGAGGGGTCCACGAGGCATTTGCTGGTAAACAGATTTTAGCTTCTAGTTAGAGTGGATAAGGTAGTGGGATTACTTTACCAATCCCTTCCACTGATTAGCTCTTTTTTACCTATATTTATACTCGGCCTCGTCGTTTTGCTAATTGGCTGTGTGATTATGAGCAGTTCCGTGGCTGTGTCTGAAAGCGTCTGCTTACCTAAAGTGGAGCACACTAAGACCAGTTACTCCAGGCGCCAGCATGTCCCATTGTACTGTAGGGAAGATAAATGAGGGTACAATAAATTCCTGCCTCTCATCGCTTCCTCTGCCGCAACTCTGCCAGCACATAGTTGAATCAGGCTTTAGAGAGGCCTGGGCTTGTCTGTATGATGGACAGCACGGGCGCGGCAGGCATTCTTATTTTGGTCAAGATGGGTTTGCCCAGGCTTCTCTGCAGAGGCCAAATGGGGACAGGCCTCAGGGAAGTGTAGGGGAATGGGGCCACTGGTTGGGGTGTCTGGCTCCCACCCTGCTAGGGAGCTTCCAGCGCTCACATTCAACCTCCACGAATGTGGGAGTCATGCAATATTCCCTCTCAGCTTTTCCATCCATGAGCAGATTTTTTTCCCCATCCATGTGTGGAATAAATTTTTATGAGCATTTAGGCTTGTGCAAATGGGCGTCACCCGTAGAAACAAAAACCTGGCCATGGACGCTCTGCTAACCAGCTGGGCAGCATTGGAATCTCTTCTGAGTGGCCACACAGCGTACAGGGAACACAGGTCCTGCACCATTGATGTCCACCCCGCTGTTATTTCCGGCACTTGATACAACCCCTACCACATCCCCTTCCTCACGAGGGGCTCTGTGTCCCCCTCTCTCTTCCTACCCCATATCTCTCTCTGCCAAGTGCGGGACAGGGAGATATGCTGGGGAACGGGTGACTCCTCTGGGCTGCACCAAGCCCTGGGGAGCTGGCTCCCTGCCTCCAGCCCTGGGAAAGCAGTGGCTGTGGGCGTTTCCCACCCCAGAGCCCTGGGAATGCTGTGGTCACGGGAGCTCCCAGACTGGTGGCCCAAGGGAGCAGCGGCCGCAGGAGCTCCCAGCCTGGAGCTCTGGGAAAGCAGCAGCCACAGGCACAACCAACTCCGGAGGCCCGGGAAAGTGGTGGCTGCAGATGCTCCCAGCCCCAGAGCCGCAGGGAAGCAGCAGCTGCAGGCTTTTCTGGCATCACCCACACCCCCCATGGACCTAAATATGGGATAATTTGTCCCTTTTTAAAAAATAAGCAGGGAGGCCTTTGGGGGGGGTCCCAAATACAGGACCATCCCACCCAATACAGGACAGTTGGTCACCATACCCATGGCTCTTTGTCCCCCATTCCATCCCATGGCAGATGCTCTGTGCCACTCTGCCCCCACATCCTCTCCTCTCCCCTCATTCTTGTTTCTGTCTGGGACATAAATCATTCAGCATGTTGGGATTTTAAAGCTATATTGGGATCATGGGCAAAGCTGAGGCGTGGGTATTGTTATGCTGAAGTGGTGCTAATGAATGCCATCAACCGGTTCTTTAATCTGAACCAGTGATACATTATCTACATTGGCTTACAGGCCACATTCCTAAAAATTGCATGAAGTATCGCGTGCCAATTTTTCCTTTTTGTGTACATTTATTTTACTCCTTAATAGGATTAATATGTTTGGTTTTGGACAATATGCAGCAAAATAAATCATAAAGAAAGTCTAAAATGTTCACATTTAATATTCTTTTGTAAACGTTCGCTTTTTAGACATTGCCTTGAAAAGAAATACAATGAAGAAGCCATTTTTATAATTTCTTTTGTTTTCCTAAAGTTGAAGATCTTGCTTATCCTTACCTTTGTATTCATTGTTGAATATGAGCAAATGTTCATTTGCTTTCCTTATTACAATACTTAATGTTTTTTGTTCAGTAGACCATGAACAAAATGAAAAAAGTGCCAGAAGTGAGAAGGATGTGCTTGCTACAGAATATAGTGGCTTTAAGTCAGGTGAGGAAACTGAGAGGCTGATCCCTCTGAGGAGGGCGGTGGCATAAAATTTCCTAAGGGGGCCGCAGCACAATTGGCTGCTGTGTGTCAGGCTTATCCATCTCCTTAAAAATGTTGAAACATTACTGTTTGTTTGCCTGTGTATTCACATTCATATACCAATCAATAAAATTTATAAATTCTACATACTTATTTTCTTACACGTGCCAAAAGGGTTTTTTCCCATATGAACGTAACCGAAATTTCTATCAGTTTGGATTGCATTAGACAGGTTGGGGGTCCTGCTAATGGCAGTGACAAAAAGGGGGGGCCCGATGAAAAAAGTTTGCTCACTCCTGCTTTAAGGAAAGGGAGATATTGGTCAACTGCAACTGAAGGTCTGGTTCTGTCTTGAGGTTCATCCAGGACTTGATTTTTTTTTTAAATGGCGATCAGCGCAGAAAAAACAGCTTCACAAATGTACCTAATACTGTGGATATCCAAAACATCAAAGCTTCGTGTGATATTACACTAGGTCTTTCCATCTCAATTAAAAGTCACTGAATTTAAGCTTCAATCTGTCATGTGATACCACCAACACAGGCATTATTGTCCCCATTGGTTGGGGAAAACATGATCTCGTCTAATGAGGGATGGCTGATGGGAAACCATACAAAGGCATGAAGCCTTAAATTATTATTATTTGCCCATTGGCACCATTGTAACAGTTCCATTTTGACCAGTAACTCCCCCAAGAATTTGAATCTCTGCTCATGAATATGTATAGAACTATAAATGATCATGAGATGAGGTCACCAGCAATTAACATATTAGGGAATGGAGCACTCTGATTGGAGGAAAGACAAAACTTTCTAGAACTTTCCATGCCAGAGCGGACCTGATTGAGGACTTAGCAGTATGCTAATGTCCTCATAAATAATGCATGACTCTGTTCTATACAAGCAGGGGCTCTGAGGCCATTCAAAAAACCTTTACGGAGGAGGGGTTGGCTCTTAAGAGTGTCCACCATTCCCCAGGTCTGACACTTTTGGGTGGAACACATCATAGGACTGAAGCCTGAAGAACACCCGACGCGCAAGACTGTCACCTAACTACGCTCCTGTGGAGGCTCCTGCGGCAGCGGCGGCTCCTGCAGGAGCACCTGTGGTGTCAGCTCAAGACAGGAAGGTGGCATCCCCTGTCGGTGCACGTTAGGGGTCGACCTGGCCTGCTTGCAGGCACTGCATCCCTAGTGTTGTAATCCTCAGGGCCTGCCACGCGAGCTGCAGTGGCGCATCGTTGATACCTGCCCGAACAACAGCAACCCATCGAATGTGACTCACCGGACTTGACTCATCTTACCTAAATTGACAGTATCCTTCCTGATTTGACAGGCCTTTTGAGTGTCTCGGTGCAGGGCCCGTGGGAGAGCCAACTCTCAATTTTTTCCATCAGTAGCCTAAAGGGAACCTCTGCCAGAGGAGTGGGGCTGATCTGCCTGCTGTGTGCCTGCCCGGCCAGACAGGTCGACCCCAGGCTGGCCCTTGCTGGCTACTGACCAAGACTAAAAATTATAGACACTTAATAGGGTTTTATATTTTAAATTTGTTACTGTTTTAACCATTTTTATACTTCTTGTTAGTTTTCATAATTGTTAGTAGTTAGTAGATAAGTTGTTCTTAGTAATTGTTGGTTTGTTAGTATATTAGTTAAGAAAAAGGTACTTACCAGGGTGAAGGCATGGCCTCCCTTTTGTTCCTATTCCTTTTACCCTGGACTGTTAGAGGGGTAACAGCCTCTATCAGACACTTATAAAAATATCAAAACACAAAGCAGTCAAGTAGCACTTTAAAGACTAGCAAAATGGTTTATTGGGTGAGCTTTCGTGGGACAGACCCACTTCTTCAGACCATAGCCAGACCAGAACAGACTCAATATTTAAGGCACAGAGAACCAAAAACAGTAAGCAAGGAGGACAAATCAGAAAAAGATAATCAAGGTGAGCAAATCAGAGAATGGGAGAGGGGGAAGGTCAAGAATTAGATTGAGCCAAGTATGCAGACGAGCCCCTATAGTGACTCAGAAAGTTCCCATCACGATTTAAACCATGTGTTAATGTGCCGAATTTGAATATAAAAGCCAGCTCGGCTGTTTCCCTTTCCAGAACGGTGCGATAATTCTTCTTCAGTAACACACATACCTTTAGGTCATTAACAGAATGCCCCATTTCATTAAAATGTTGACGAACTGGTTTGTGGATCTGGAGTGTTTTGATGTCTGTTTTGTGCCCGTTGACCCTTTGTCTAAGGGAGTTAGAAGTCTGTCCAATATACAAAGCATCTGGGCATTGTTGGCACATGATGGCATATATGATGTTAGTAGAGGAGCATGAGAAAGTGCCCATGATTCTGTGAGTAACCTGGTTAGGTCCAGTGACAGTATTTCCAGAGAAGATATGTGGACAAAGCTGGCAGCGGCCTTTGTTGCAGGGAAAGGTTCCGGGACTGGTGTTCCTGGGGTATAGACTGTGGTTGTTAGTGAGGATCCTCATGAGGTTGGGAGGTTGTCTGTAGGAGAGAACAGGCATGTCACGCAGGGCCTTCTGGAGTGTAGCATCCTGATTAAGGATAGGTTGTAGGTCTTTAATAATTTGTTGCAGTGGTCTGAGTTGGGGGCTGTAGGTGATGACCAGTGGTGTTCTGTTCTTGGCTTTTTTGGGCCGATCTTGGAGTAGCTGGTCTCTGGGTATTCATCTGGCCCTGTCGATTTGTTTTTTTACTTCTCCTGGTGGG
Source organism: Carettochelys insculpta (assembly GCF_033958435.1). Lineage (NCBI taxonomy): Eukaryota > Metazoa > Chordata > Testudines > Carettochelyidae > Carettochelys > Carettochelys insculpta. Next base: position 65,692,593 of record NC_134139.1, on the reverse strand, counting down.
TAATTCAGGTTTATGAATATTTGGTAAAGTTCTTGTAGTTTTTGGTCTCTGTCAGCTGGATCAGAGCAAATGCGATTGTATTTAAGAGCTTGACTGTAAACAATGGATCTAGTCACGTGTGCAGGATGGAAACTAGAAGGGTGTAGATAAATATAGCGATCAGTAGGTTTTCGGTACAGTGTGGTACTGATCAGGCCATCCTTGATTAGTACTGCAGTGTCCAGGAAACGTATCTCTTGCATGTTGTAATTGAGGCATAAGTTGATGGTGGGGTGTAGATTGTTAACGTCTCTGTGGAATTCTTCTAGAGCCTCTGTACCATGGGTCCAAATCATAAAGATGTAATCAATGTATCTTAAGTAGAGGAGTGGTAATAGGGGACGAGAGCTGAGGAATCATTGTTCCAGGTCAGCCGTAAATATATTAGCATATTGTGGGGCCATGCAGGTGCCCATAGCAGTTCCACTAATCTGGAGGTATAAATTGTCCCCAAAATGGAAATGATTGTGTGTGAGAACAAAGTTACAGAGGTCAGACACCAGATTGGCTGTGGTGGCATCACATGGTATTCCTGATTGCTTGTAATCTGTCTTTATGTGAAATATTAGTGTACAGAGCCTCTACATCCATTGTGGCAAGGATGGCGTTATCAGGAACTTTTCCGATGTTTTGTAATTTCCTCAGGAAGTCGGTGGTATCTTGGATATAGCTGGGAGCGTTGGTGGCTTAGGGTTTGAGGAGGGAGTCCACGTAACTGGATAGTCCGGTGGTAAGGGTGCCAATACCTGAAATGATAGGGCGTCCAGGGTTTCCAGGTTTGTGGATTTTTGAAAGTAAATAGAATAATCAAGGCTGCGGCTCAGATGGTTTGTCTGAGTGAATGAGGTCCCGAGTAGCAGCAGGGAGTTCCTTCAGTAGTTGTTGTAATTTCCTTTGGAATTCCAAAGTGGGATCAGCGGAGAGAGGTCTCTAAAATGTGGTGTTGGAGAGTTGTCTGGCTGCCTCCTGTTCATAGTGTGACTTATTCATGATGACAACAGCACCCCCTTTGTCAGCTGGTTTGATTACGATGTCTGGGTTATTTTTGAGACTTTGGCGTTCAGCATAGTTGCGAATGTGTCTCATTTGGCATTGTTTGTGTATAAAGTCAGCCTGAGCACAGTTGCGGAAGCACTGTACGTAGAAGTCCAGACTTTCACTATGACCCTCAGGGAGAGTCCACATAGAGTTCTTCTTCTTTTGTGGTTGGTAGGGGGGGTCGAGAGAGTCAGACTGTTGTTCATAGGTGTGTTGGAAAAATTCCTTTAGATGGAGGCGGCCAAAGAAGGCTTCAAAGTCACCACAGAATTGTATTAAGTTCGTGGAGGAGGTAGGGCAGAAGGAAAGACCCTGGGATAAGAGAGAGTCCTCTGCTGGGCTGAGTTGGTAGTTTGAGTGGTTAACAATGTTGTTGGTCGAGCTACTGTTATTGTGGTTGAAGTATCCTGAGGAATGAAGTAATGAAGAAAATTTCTCTTTTCTTTTTTGTAGAAAGAGGAAGTGTGTTTTATAAATATCTTGTCTGGCACTGGTAAAGCCTCGTACTGTGGTGTCTTGCATGGATGCAAGATTCGACATGGAATAAATTATTATATTTGACGAAAAAGAATTGGTCTTCGTGGACCTTGGTAGACATGCCTCTCCCTGTGGAATTGAAACCTTCTGCTATTGTAATAGGAACTGAAAATGGGACCTGGGGCAAATTTGCCTTGGCCCCTTTGGGTACTCCTCATTGCCCCAGCCCTTGGGCTCCCCACATGCCCCCTGCACTTCTAACCCTGCATCCCCTCCTGTGCCCACATGGGAAAACTGACCTGGAAGTCCAGAGCAGCTCCCCTTTGGAACACTGCTCCTCTGTGTACACCTTGAGTGCACGGGGACGTGGGGGGGGGACAGGGTAGGAAGAAACATGAGGATTTCCTATGTCCAGGTCACTTTTCTCACTTGCGTAGCACATGGGAAGGGCAGGAGAGCAGCAGCTCCTGCCGCTCACCTCACAACGCAGCCTAGAGAGACCTGGTGGTGTGTGTGTTGCAGGGACTCTGTGATGGGGACTGTGTGTGCATGAGAGAGAGTGCTGGGGTTGTTGGGGAATGTGTGCAAGCTTGGGGGTGTGTGTGTGTGTGAGAAACAGGGTGACCATCCGTCCCATTTTAGCTGGGACTGTCCTTTTTTTTAGGTCCCGGGAGAGCACCCTGATTTTTTTTTTTTTTTTTAAAGAGGGCTCATTGTCTCATGTTGGAAAGCAGGGACCTGAATTTTAAAGAGACAGTGCTTTAAGCAGCAGGGGCTGTCTCTTTTTACAGAGCCACCTGGAGGAGGTGTGTGGGCTCTTTAAACAGATTGTTTAAATACACTGTTGCCAGCAGCCCCTGGGGCGATGGGAGGGGTGAGGAGGAGGAGGGGTGAGGGGGTTAGACTGCTGTGCACTCTTTGCTCTCACTGCCTCAGGACAGAGGAGGCTGTGTTTCAGATAGCTCACCCCACAAACACAGCTGGTAGCTAATAGGAGGGGGGTAGGGAGGACAGGGCCCTCCAGTGGGGAATGAGGGGCAGCCACTTGTGGGGAAAGGGGGACTGGTAGGGCTGGGTTAACTCTTCTGGGCTACGTCTACACGAGCCCCAAACTTCGAAATGGCCATTTCGAAGTTTACTAATGAAGCGCTGAAATGCATATTCAGCACTTCATTAACATGCGGGCGGCTGCGGCGCTTCGAAATTGATGCGCCTCGCCGCCGCGCGGCTCGTCCCGACGGGGCTCCTTTTCGAAAGGACCCCGCCTACTTTGAAGTCCCCTTATTCCCATGAGCTGATGAGAATAAGGGGACTTCGAAGGAGGCGGGGTCCTTTCGAAAAGGAGCCCCATCGGGATGAGCCGCGCGGTGGCAAGGTGCGTCAATTTCAAAGTGCCGCAGCCGCCCGCATGCTAATGAAGTGCTGAATATGCATTTCAGCGCTTCATTAGTAAACTTCAAAATGGCCATTTGCACGGCCATGTCGAAGTTTGGGGCTCGTGTAGACACGGCCCTGGAGGCCAAGGCTGTTAGGATGGGGGAGAGCACAAAAATAATGGGTTCAGAATGGGGTGGTGTGCTCCAGGCTGGCCCAGAAGGCTGGGCTGTGAGATGGGGTGAGGCTGCTCCAGCTAGGAGTGCCTGCTCTGAGGTAGCCTGGGATGAAGGGTTTGAGGTGCAGCAGGAAGGGGCTTCAGGCTGGGTCCCAGGGGTTTGGAGTGTGGGAGGAGGCTCAGCCGGGCCCACTGACAGATGGAGGGTAAGGGGGGCAAGTGCCCAGGACCCCAGACAATGTAAAATGGCCTGGGAGCCCCAGACCCTTTTTAATTGCTCAGGCAGGTGTGGCAGGCAGACCCCCACCCCTCTGGGGAGGCTAATCCCCTGCTCCATTCTTTCTGCCTGTGCCTCCCCTCAAAGGCCAGAGCCACAGCCCCCTACCCTTCGAGAGGAGGTGGACAAAGGGGAGGTGGCGGGAGAAATAGGGTGGGGGTAGGGAGTTTTGTTGCCCCACTTTGTATAGATGTTAATGGCTTAGAAGAGAGAATTCTTTTTACAACATAATTCTTTAGAAGTTTTGCAGCTATTGAAAACTGATCAATAATTTTTAAAATACATTCTGCTGCTATAGAATCACAGTACAGAACCATAGAATCCGAGGGATGGAAGGGACCTTCGGAGATCACCTAGTTCAGCCCCCTGCCAAAAGCAGGATCAATCCTAACTAAATCATCCCAGCCAGGACTTTGTCAAGCTGGGACTTAAAAACCTCTAGGGATGGAGATTGCACCACCTTTCTAGGTAACGCATTCCAGTGCTGCACCACCCTCCTGGTGAAATAGTTTTTTTCCTAATATCCAACCTACACCTCTCCCTCTGGAACTTCAGACCACTGCTTCTTGTTCTGCCACCCATTACTACTGAGAACAGCCTCTCTCCATCTGCTTTAGAACCCCCCTTCAGGAAGTTGAAGGCTGCTATCAAATTGTCCTTAACTCTGCTCTTCTGCAATCTAAATAAGCCCAAATTTCTCAGCCTGTCCTTGTAGGTCATGTGCTCCAGCCCCCAAATCATTTTTGTTGCTGGACCCTCTCCAAAGCATCCACATCCTTTCTGTACTGGGGGACCCAAAACTGGACACAGTACTCCAAATGTGGCATCACCAGTGCCAAGTAGAGGGGAATAATAACTTCTCTAGATCTGCTGGAAATGCTTCTCCTGAGGGATCCCAATATGCCATTAGCCTTCTTGGCTACAAGGGCACACTGTTGACTTACATCCAGCCTCTCATCCACTGTAATCCCCACATCCTTTTCTCCTGCGATGCAATTTAGTTAGTGAGTCCCCAGCCTGTAACAACACTTGGGATTCTTCAGTCCCAAATGCAGGACTCTGCACTTGTTTTGGTTGAACCTCATCAGATTTCTTTTGGCCCAATCCTCCAATTTATTTAGGTCACTCTGGACCCTATCCCTACCCTCCAATGTATCTATCTTTCCCCCAAGCTCAGTGTCACCTGCAAATTTGCTGAGGGTGCGATCCATCCCCTTGTCCACGTCACTGATATAAATGCTGAACAATACTGGCCCTAGAACTGATCCTCATGGCCCTCCACTTGTAACTGACCACCAACCAGACATTGAGCCATTCACCACTACCCATGGGGCCCATCCATCTAGCCAGCTTTCTATCCATCTTACAGTCCATGTATCCAATCCATGCTTCCTTAACTTATGGGCAAGAATGATGTGGGAGATTATATCAAAAGCTTTGCTAAAGTCAAAGTGACAGAGAGATAGCTGGGTTAGTCTGTATTCCAGCAAAACAAAACAGCAGTCATGTAGCACTTCAAAGACTTGTTAGAATACAGACTAACATGGCTACCTCTCTGCTACTATTCCATATTCCAGGCACTACATTTAGCTGTTTGGAATGGAGACCCATCAACTATATGATCACGTTGTTAGTTTTAAAGTGCTATAGAACTGCTGTTTTGTTTTGTTAAATTCAAGGTGTATCACATCCATTGACTTCCTCATGTCCACAGAACCAGTTACCTCATCATAGAAGCTAATAAGATTGGTCAGGCATGACTTACCCTTGGTGAATCCATGTGGATTACTCTTGGTCACTTTCCCCTCTTGCAAGTGCTCCAAAATGGATTCTTTGAGGATCGTCTTCATGATTTTCCCAGGGACTGAAGTAAGGTTGACTAGTCTATAGTTCCCTAGATTGTCCTTCTCTCCTTTTTTAAAGGTGGACACTACATTTGCCTTTTTCCAGTCATCTGGGACTTCTCCCAATCTCCATGAGTTTTCAGAGATAATGGTCAAAGGCTCTGCAATGACATCTGCCAATTCCCTCAGTACCCTTGGATGCTTTAAATCCGGACCCGTGGATTTATGTGTGTGTAGCTTTTCTAATTAGCCCTTAACCTGTTCTTTCCCCACTGAGAGCTGCCCACCTCCTTCCCATACTGCATTGCCTAGTGCTGTAGTCTGGGAGATGACCTTGTCTGTGAAGACTGAGGCAAAAAAAGCATTGAGTTCTTCAGCCTTTCCCACATCATCGGTCACCAGGTTACCTCTCTCATCCAGTAATGCCACACACCCTCCCTGACCAACCTCTTATTGTTAACGTATCTGTAGAAACCTTTCTTGTTACCCTTCTTATTCCTTGCTAGCTGCAGTTCCAATTGTGCTTTCGCTTTCCTGATTACTCCCTGGCATTCTCCACCCACATATTTATACTACTCTTTTGTCCAATTTTTCACTTTTTATACTCACCCTTTTTGAATTTAAGATCACCAAAGATTTCTCTTAACAGCAACGAAGGGTACTGTGGCACCTTGTAAACTAACAGAAAAGTTTTGAGCATGAGCTTTCTTGAGCACAGACTCACTTCATCAGATGCTAGTCTTGGAAATCTGCAGGGCCAGGTATAAATAAGCCAGAGCAAGGGTGGGGATAACAAGGTAAGCTCAGTCAGCAAGGGTGAGGCTTACTACCAGCAGCTGATCTGGAGGTGTGAACACCAAGGGGGGGGAAGCTGCTTTTGTATTTAGCCAGCCATTCACAGTCTTTGTTTAAGACTGAGCTGAGGGTGTCGAATTTGCAGATGAATTGTAGCTCAGCAATTTCTTTTTGGAGTCCGGTCCTGAAATTTTTTTGCTGTAATTTCTCTTGTAAGCCAAGCTGGTTGCCTACCCATATTTGCTTTTCTTACTGCACATTGTGATGGTTTATTCCTGTGCCTTCAGTCAGAGTTCTTTAAAATACTGCCAGTCCTCCTGAACTCCTTTCCCCTCCATATTAGTTTCCCAGTGGATCCTGCCCATTAGTTGTCTTAGAGAATCAAAGTCGGCTCTTCTGAAATCATGGGTCTGCCTTTTACTGCTCACCTTCCTTCTTTTTGTCAGAATCCTGAAATCTGCCATCTCATGATCACTGCAGCCCAGGTTGCCCCCCATTTCTATTTCTTCTCCTACTTCTTTCCTGTTTGTGAGCAGGAGGTCAAGCTGCACACGGCCCCTGGTCGGTTCCTTCAGCATTTGGTACCCGGAAGTTAACCCCAACATTCTCCAAAAACTTCCTGGATTGTCTATGTGCTGTTGTATTGGTCTCCCAACAAATGTCTGGGTGATTCAAGTCTCCCATGAGAATCAGGGCCTGTAAATTGGAAGCTTCTCTTAGTTTTCTAAAGAATTGCTCATCTATCTCATGTACTGATCTGGCGGTTTATAGCAGACACCAACCACAACATAATCTCTGTTGCTTTTGCCTCTAAACCTTACTGAAAGATTCTCAACTGGCTTTTCTCCCTCCATATACTGGAGCTCTGCGCAATCACACTGCTGTCTCACATACAGCACAACTCCTTCTCCTTTTCTCTCCTGCCTGTCCTTCCTGAACAGTTTATACCCTTCCATGACCGTGCTCCAGTTATGCGAGTCATCCCACCAAGTCTCCATCATTCCAACCACCTCATACTTCTTTGACTGTGCCAGGGGCTCTAATTCTTCCTGTTTGTTTCCCAGGCTTCTTGCATTTGTGTAAAAACACCTTAGATAGCTGACTGGCCTGTCTTCTCCTTTTCAGTCAGGGGCCTCCTTTGTTGTTCCTTCCCCACTTACCTCAGGGCTTGCGTCACCATCTCCTGACGAACCTAGTTTAAAGCCCTCCTCGCTAGGTTTGCAAGCCTGCCCGCAAACATGCTCTTTCCCTTCTTCGTTAGGTGAATCCCATCTCTTTGTAGAAATCCTTGTTTCCAAAACAGAATCCCCTGGTTGAAGAAACCAAATCCCTCTCTCCGACACCACCTGCACAACCAGGCATTTACTCCCACGATTTGATGATCTCTACCTCGACCCCTTCCTTCAACAGGGGGGATGGACGAGAGCACCACTTGCACTCCATATGCCTTGATCTTCCTTCCCAGAGTTGCATAATCCACAGTGATCCGCTCAAGGGCGTTCTTTGCTGAGTCATTAGATCCTACATGGAGGAGTAGGAAGGGGTAATAATCCACAGGTTAGATGATTTTTTGGAAGACTCTCTGCCACATCCTGGGTTCTAGCTCCTGGTAAGCAGCAAACTTCCTGAGATTCCAGGTCTCGACAGCAGATGGATGACTCCGTCCCTCTTTGGGGGGAGTCCCTGCCCACCCTCCCCATATTCTTCTCTTGGGGGTGGTGGCTGTAGAACTCCCATCCCCAGGGCTACACTTCCCAGGGCTTCCAGTCAGCGAGGTCATCTTCTGATCCCTTCCCTGGGAGGTCTCTGCCAGAGCATTCGCCACATCACCCATGCAGAGACCCTGAAAGCAGTTGCTTACCTCCAGCTGAATTGGTGATACCTGAATTAGCTTTCTTCTCCTGGAGATTACATGCTTCCATTTTTCTTCCTTGTTTAACATTGCCCTCACTGGTTGCTCAGCCTGCTATGCCCGCAGGACTAAATGCTGCCTTCTGTTGAGGAAGTCTTCATCTTCTCTGATGGACCAGAAGGTTGATATTTGCACCTCAGGTCCTCTAATCTTTTCTTCCAAGAGGGCGACCAGCTTGGGCTTGGTACATGCGAAATCCCTTCTGTCTTCCAGGAGAAAGGTAAACATGGCACTTGCTGTGCAGGTTGCAACAGCTGACTTGTCAGTAGACTTGTCACAATCCATTTTTCCCTTTCTTCAGAGATTTCCCTCAGATGATATTAGAGAGGTCTTGAAAGGCAGAAGAGAAACAAAACTATTAAAAAAAAAAAGAGAGACCAAATAATATGGGGCCTCCCCCCAAAAGGCTAACTCACAGGCAAACGCCCCTGTTAGCAGCCCTGTTTGCAGCTTCCAGCTGGTCATGCTCCCACTGGTCACTTAGCTTCTGGCTTTTGAAACCTTCTCTCCTTTGGTCCACCGTAACCCCAGGAGGGGCTCTATCACACACACACACGCTAACTGCCACAATACCTGAGATCAATTAGTTACTGAAATTCGGATTCAAATTCAGAAATTAACATTCCAATTCCCACAGACAATCAGCCTAGCAAACTGAGATTCAAATTCTAATCCTAATTGACGCACGGTAAATTTAAATTGGGAAGAACTCTACCATAGTTCCTGGTTTTTTGACTTTTCAGTTAGATTTGGATTTCCAGATAAGTGATTTCCATCAAGTTTTACCATTTGTTTGGGAACATGCATTTGAACCATTAGGCTCCAGCTTTTATTTTAATCTGGCCCTTCCCTGAGGAGTGGGAGAACTAAGTAGGCCAGGACTGCAAAGGGGGGGGAGGAAAAGGTGGCCCACAGGCAGCAACTAGCAAACAAGGAGGCACCATGTGGGCTGGGCATCTCTGGAGTGGAGAACGGCAGCTGGGCCCAGTGGTTAGATGGGAGGTCAAGTCACTGCTTGCGAGAGATAAACCCGTGGTGTGAGATTTCAGTGGGAGACTCTGGAAGGCAGCATCAGGGCAAGGGGTGAGGATTTCCAAGCCTTTCAGTGCTGTACCTCTCATGGAGGCTTATAAATTACAAGCTCTGAAATCCTGTTTACACAGTGGGGTATTAGAATGTAGGTGTGTTGTATACAGACTGGTGGCAGGTTGGAAAGTTTGGCAATGGTCTTGGCATAGTGTGCATGGCTCTTAGAAGATATGTTGTAATGTATTGAACACAGTGAGGTATGGAAAGGTATCAGGTATGGAATATAATCTAATCTAATATATATTGTTTTGCTTTGAAAGCTATGGGTATAATTTATCTGTTGTAAATCCACTGATTCCAGTGAAATTAAATGGCAGGGGGGACAAGGAACTTGCCGAGTAGGTTTCATTCTCTTTTTATACTACTACAAAAATATCATATGGCTAATAGTGTTCCAGAACCCAGCCCTAGGGCTCCTCCCCATGCTCAGCCTCCTATCCTAACTCCTGTCCCCCTGCAAACACACCCAGCCCTGATTTCCAGCAACTCACTCACATACCCGCAGCCCTTGCTCTGGCTTCTGAACCTCTCTGTCTGACTATGTCTACACTAGCCCCAAACTTCGAAATGGCCATTTTGAAGTTTACTAATGAAACGCTGAAATGCATGTTCAGCGCTTCATTAGCATGCGGGCGGCTGCGGCGCTTCGAAATTGACATGGCTCGCCACTGCGTGGCTCGTCCCGATGGGGCTCCTTTTTGAAAGGACCCCGCCTACTTCAAAGTCCCCTTATTCCTATAAGCAGATAGGAATAAGGGGACTTCGAAGTAGGCGGGGTCCTTTCGAAAAGGAGCCCCGTCGGGATGAGCCGCGTGGCGGCGAGCCGTGTCAATTTTGAAGCATCGCGGCCGCCCGCATGCTAATGAAGCGCTGAATATGCATTTCAGCGCTTCATTAGTAAACTTCGAAATGGCCATTTGAATAGCCATTTCAAAGTTTGGGGCTAGAGTATACGCGGCCTCTCTCACGAACAGCCCATGCTCTGAAGGACAGCGAGATGAGGACAAGACAGGAACTTCTATAGAACAATAACCACTTCATTGGAGATATGGTCACCTTAGGGAAATATGGTCACCTTAGTGAGAAAGTTTGTGTGTGTGAGGGAGTGTGCATGTGTGTGCACGTGTGCCTGAGTGTATCACCTCATTCTCTCTTTAAGAAAGTGCATAGAGGCGGAGCCTAGAGGTTTATTCAGACACAAGCAGCTGCTGGCAGCTCCCACTCCTGACCTAGAGAGACAGCATCACAGCTTCCTCCAATCCTGCCACTTCAGCTCAGCAGAGAACAGATACATCCCCAAAACAGACATCCCCCCCAGCAGACAGGATGTTCCTGGGCCCAATTAGCATAGCCAGGGAAGAGGGGATAGAGCAGTGGAACCTGCAGATAGCACTAGAGCATGAGAGAAGAAGGGCACCCCTGTTCCAGAGAGGTCACCCGACTGGTTGTCCAACTGCCCCCCTGGAGCTTGAGTCCGTCTGTACTCTCTTGGTGCTGCTGCTTGGTGGCCTGGCTATGTCTGTCAGCCCAGCTGGCTTTTGGCAGGTAAGGTGGCACTCTGATCCAGCCCCCAAGGAAAACCTCCATGGAAGATTTATTGTTTGATTTTTGAGAAGCAGTTCCAGTACAAATCAGCTGGAGATATGGAGTGTGCAAACACCTCTGCTAGAGAAACTTTGGAAAAGACTAACATCAGGTTTATGTAAGTTTGGAGAATGTCATTATCTAGTCACAGGGATTGTTTCTCCAGGTGTTTCGATGTACTGAAAGACATAGCATGTGGCAGTGTTACTGAAAAACAGTGAATGAATATGTCTTTGATCACACTGTAAGCAATCCTTATTACTCACAAGTGAGTGGAGAGAGTAAAAGAGCTCCACAGACAGCAAGGGAAAATCTTATTGTACAAAGATCCATTCCTAGCTGTTCTAATATAAACACCAATAATAGCTAGTAGGCATAGTCCAGTTCAACTCCTGATATCAAGATAATTCAGAACAACCGTTCTGATTTTGGGTTGTAATGAAGAGGTAGGTGTGTGTTAGTCTTTACTCCAACAAAACAAAACAGCAGAAATGTAGCACTTTAAAGACTAATAAAATGATTTATTCAGTGATGAGCTCTCGTGGGACAGACCCACTTCTTCAGCTCAATTTCATTTCCAATACAGACTGACATCTATAAGTGTAGAGGACCAAAAGGAAAAAAAAGGGAAAAAAAGAGAAAAAAAATAGCAAAAAACCGGGGTGAGAGGTGGTGGGGTGTGACTTGTACTGTCTGAGATAATTATAGACATCAAAGGAAGGGAAGCATTTTTCCTCCCTTATTGTCCTCTCTACTTAAAAATGTCAGTATGTATTGGAAATGAAATTGATCTGAAGAAGTGGGTCTGTCCCAGGAAAGCTCAGCACCAAATAAATCATTTTGTTACTCTTTAAAGTTGAACATTTCTGCTACTTTGATTTTGGATTGCCAATGATGCCTTGTTCATAAGTCAAAGAACTTTCTCCCTGCCTTCTGAAGCAGTGGTGGTCAACCAGTTAGAGAAAAAGATGTAAATAAAGATATACTACAAGGCTCTTTGTATGCTATCCACTGATATTTTGGCTCTATCTATTGATTGATAGATAAAAATAAATATAGATAGTAATATAAAAATAAATACTCTAGAGGCGCCCACCCATACCCATTTCTAGCGTTCAAGTAGTAACATTTTCAGTATAGGCACCCACACTCACCCTTCTGTGAGCGCAGGCTTATAGGCTGGGCTTCCAGTCTCTGTGTTTGTCTTTTACCATTGAGGCTACATCTACACTTACAAAAAACTTCAAAATGGCCATGCTAATGGCCAAATCAAAGAATACTAATGAGGTGCTGAAATGAATATTCAGCACCTCATTAGCATAGCCCCACCCACAGGACTTTGAAAGTACTGCAGTTCGCTCGGCTGCAGCTCATCTACGTGGGGGTCCTTTTCTAAAGGACCATGCCAACATCGAAATCAGCTGAGGATAGGAATAAGGGGATTTTGATGTTGGCAGGGTCCGTTCAAAAAGGAGCCCCATGTAGACGAGCTCTGGGCGAGCCAACTGCGGCACTGCCAGTGGCATGCTAATGAGGCACTGAATATTCATTTCAGTGCCTCATTGGTATTCTTCGATTTGGCCATTAACATGGCCATTTTGAAGGGTTTTGTAAGTGTAGACACAGCCTGAAAGAGCTTTGCACGGTAATATCCTATTTAATTTCTATTTATTAACAATCATAAAAAAAAACAAACCCACAAATGCACAGGCTAAGCAGACAATGCTGACCACTCCCAATAAAACAGAGGAATTTGTCTTGATGGGCAATCAGGATCAGGTCCATCTGGGGGTCTGCAGCTTCTGTATGATGTCATTGGCACAAGGTTGAGGTCTGGCAGCTCTGATCTTGGAGCTGTGTCCTGGAGTGGGTTCTCCAAGAACTTTCATTTGGGCCCCAATTTATATAGTGAAACCTGAGCCCGGCTTAGCTATACCTTAACCTATTATTTTACTAAAATTTTACTAGCCAATCCTAACATACTGTACTGTAACAGAATTACCTAACCAATCATACCCTACCACCTTAATTGATTTACACCTAGCAAAATTAATTATACACCAGACAGACAATTAAAATCATACAGAGCAAACAATGGGAAACCAAGGACCATAATCATAGAATGAGGATTCCAGAACCTATCAATAAGATGTTTCTCGACAGATGAAATGCCATCAAACCAAGTTTTCTTTAACCATCTGGAGATCTGTTTGTTTACCTGGTGATATTGCTTGCCTTTAACAGCTTGGTATTGCAATGTGAATAGTAACAGAGAGGTAGCTGTGTTAGTCTGTATTCTAACAAAACACACCAGCAGTCCTGTAGCACTTTAAAGACTAATCAAATGATTTATTAGGTGATGAGCTTTCCTCAGAGCCCCACTTGACACAGAAGAAGATCTCTGAGAGGTTGTAGAGAGAGATGCAGTGGATAGTAATCAAATACAAAGGTAGAATTCACAGAAAGCAGCTTTAATATTTTAAACCTTTCTCCAAAGCTTTTCTCTGAAGTAGATGGACTGCTCACAGTCAATGTACAGCTCCAGTTTCACTATTCTCCAATACCCTAGAATACTATATTTTTAACAACCATTCTAAACAGATCAACTTCCCCAAAGATCCAAGTGTCCTGAGCAAGCACCCTACCAATGTTTCTTATAGCACTAGCTGCTGTTATGTTGTTGTTGTTGTTAGGCATATCATAGGAGAACTTTAAACAGGATTATGGCCCAATTGTACTAAGCACTGTACAAATAACACAAAGTATCAGCGAGGTAGCCGTGTTAGTCTGTATCTTCGAGAACAACAAGAAGTCCTGTGGCACCTTATAGACTAACAGATATTTTGGAGCATAAGCTTTCATGGGCAAAGACCTGCTTTGTCAGATGCATCAGGTGCATCTGATGAAGCGGGTCTTTGCCCATGAAAGCTTATGCTCCAAAATATCTGTTAGTCTATAAGGTGCCACAGGACTTCTCATGGTTCTCGAAAATAACACAAAGACGCTCCTAAGCCGGAGAGTTTGCAACTAGATGATGGTGGTTCCTGGCCTGAAGCAGTTAATGTCTCAATGTTAGATTGAGAAGCAACAGCTAGATATAACAAACTGAGGAAAAACAGGTAATTATGAGATCATTATGATCAGTATCGTTTATAATGCAGTCAAGGGAAATGCTGCCAGCCTTACTCTTTCACTCGTCTTAGTGGGACCTTTGCCTGAATACGTGCAAGGGGGTTAATTTTACACTCCCTACTCAATCCATTCTCCCACAGCAGTTTTGTCTGACGGAAGGAAATAGTGAGAGAGGCATCAGATACCAACAGGCGCTGAGCCCATGGTTGTTGATGATGATGATGATGATGATGATGGCTTTTTTCTGAGTAAGGGCAGCCTGGTTTCCCTATTGCATTTTAATTAATTAGCACTACAGAACCACTAGACAATACAGGGCATTGGTTTTACTTGTGCGCTGTACATACAGTATCAGAGTATCAGTTTGCACTTTATTTTAAATTTCATTTTATGCTGAAGTGGTGAGTTTTTTAAAAGCCCATAAAATATGGATGATCTCACTCCCTCAGATTTTAATAGATTTAAGCAGCTTTAACGTAAATCACATTTTTGGATTAAGCCACAAAAGCAGATGATATGATGAAATGAGAATGATGTGATGTGATGAGAATAAGTCAGGGACACAGCTATTTTACAGAACTAATGGGCTCAAAAGTGGAACATGACATCTGACATCCAATGAGTCTCAGTGTAAGGTGATGCTCTTGCATTGAAACAATGCCCAAGGTAAGTATAGTTTTAAATGGTACTGAATTAGTTACAACAGCAGAGGGAAAAGATCTTGGTGTATCAATAGCTCCAAAATCAGAGTTTTCACAGCAACTGTTAACAATGGAGAAAATTGATCAGCCACTGGCTTGTTTTGGAGCCGGGTGGGGGTGGGTGGTATATTGTGTCTATCTAAGGATAATTGTGCTATCATTTATAAAGCACTGATTAGACCCCATTGTGGGCAGTGTCCTCTTGGCAAAGCATTGTAGTTAAGTGGCAGAGACTATGGAACAAGGACAGTTACAGTGATACTGCATCTGATTCTTTTTTTTTTAATTGATTATGTTTCAGGTTGGTAATGTTCCTGTGACCTAACTAGCAGGTAAATAAATTATATTTATGCAGTCTACCCATCTGTCCCTTAAAGAATAATTTCCCAAAGAACTTTGGCCATGGAACACTTTTGGGCTTGGAATATACTGACCGAACACGTACCTGCTGGTCAGGCGGGGGATAGAGGAAGGTTTTCTACTGAAAAACTGCCACACGTAATGCTCAAAAGTTGATTTTTAAAGAGTTAGTTTTTTAAGATGTCTTTTATTTTACAAAGAACAAAAAATAACATTAGAAAACGAGCTAAATGAAGAACTAATATCCTGATAGGAGGATAATTAGCAACCAGGTAATTAAGTAGGAAAATTAAAAAGTTAGTACAAACCCAAAACAAAACATAAATAATGGCCAAAAGAAGGATGGTTAGTGTCATTCTTCGTACAAAAATAGAAAGGACGATATTGTTCAAAAAAAGGACTATCCTTCCTTAAAGGTTAAAAAACATTGTTATGAAAAACAAATGCAAAACAAATTAGGTATGGAAAATAATTTTAAATTTTGTGTTTTTATGAATTTGTAATTTTTAGAAAAAAATACTGGAAAATAAAATAAGTAACATTTCACAGTTGTTTTTGTGGAAAGTATTTTTGCATATTTTGATCACAAATCTGCTTAATGTTAGGAATGATGCTGGAAAATTGGATCCTCACATCAGGTGCAGCATCACATGATTTCTCTGGACACAACTTGTGCTGAAACAATCTGAATCGACTCTGATTGTTTCAGCATTAATCGCATAACAACAACTATATTATTATAAATATTAATATACCTACAATCTAAATGCTATTCAAATACCTTAGTGTTTTGATACACACGTAATTTTAGAAGGAATTTTTTTTCATGGAGCACCTATTCTCACGGAGCAGAACACCAGTGTTCCATGGAACTCAGTTTAGGTAACACTGCCTTGAAGTCTTTTTAAGTCCTTCCCTTTCTGAATGAGCTATAGGAGAGCTTCCTGGAGTACAATAATTCAGGCCACTTTACTGAAGTTATAACTGCTGCTTTTAATTTGCCTTATGCTATGGTCTACCAGCTAAAATGAACTGTGGGGCCACTTTTGGTCAGGCTGTAGCTGAAATGCGTATGCTATAAACTCTTACAGCATGGTGGTTTTACAGGGTTTGTTGCTTGTATATGTATAATTCTTATTTAACTGAGCATAGAGTAAAAAGGGATTGTTAATTTAGGCACATTAATTTGAACAATTAATGCAAACAAGCTCCTGGCTTGGATAGAGACAGATCCTGAAGACTTACAGTTACTAAAGAGAAACTGAAAGGAAAGGCAGGCATGGCCAACTATGGCATGGACTTCAGCAACACAGTCACCCTCCACTATCATCTGCATATCCTAGCATGCAATGTTCTGTCTTGATCGAGGCCATGATATCCTAGTGCATATCCAGGTTGAACCTCTGTATTATGTTACTCTCTTGTCGGGCAACATCCATAATCCAGCATGATTTTAGTTAGCCAGATAACCATTTATTATGAGTGTGGCCAAGTTTCCTGTGGTCCCACAAAATTTGTTCGCAGCTACCAGTCCTGGCTCCGAGTGTTCTGTGCTGTTATTTAGCTGTAATTTACACCTACATGTCTTCTAAAAGCCCAGTAAACAGTGAAAGTGTTGGTAATGTGCTAGAAAATATTGACCTCCCATGGATTGGCAAATTCTCTCATTCAGCACCAGTCAGGTTCTGAGGGTAACAGACCTGTACTAGATGCTGTGGTCTCTATTGGGTGAACATTTAAAGGCAGCTTTGGTCTGATCAAATTTTATGCAAACTGATGCACCTTGCAAATGGACAGTGTAGTCCCCTCAGTTGCAGAACATTTTTGGCATGCCTGGATTAAATTTGCCTTTGCTGAGTGGCCTTCATGTACGACTTTTGCAGAAACTCAGTGGCTCTCTCTGTTGCTAGTTTCTTTCCGAACTTTTACTAAAGTTGTAACAGCTAAGTCTGATGGAGTTACAGCCACTCTGTGAAATAGATTAAAACTAAGGCTCCATTGGACAGTTAGTAGCTAACACGCTGTTGAATGTTGCTTCTTTTGGATCTGTATGTCCGATGTTTTACAGTAGGGTGTTGCTGTTACAAATCAGTGATAAAAATTTAAGCACACGCTACTTCCAGTGCACATGGGAAGACGAAAACAACCCTAGGAGGTGGCTTACCAAGTGTGCCCACCTATCCCTTAAAATTCAATGTCAAGATTTCACAGTCTGAATTAATTACACAAATAAGACTGGTTGGAATGGCATCAAGTTTTCTTTATCAGTGTTTGACAGCTCTGTTATAAGATGAGTGTGTCTGTTTTTGAGCAGAGGAAATAGATCAGACAACTGAGGATGAGAACTGTACCTCTCAAGAGTGTTGTGAGGCTAAACTAAAGTTTGTAAATTGGTTTGAGATCCTCTGATAGAAGACATGAATGATGCACAAGTGCAAAATCTCTTTATTCTAAGATTTCACAACAACAAAACTTTCCAGCAATGTGATATTTTACAGACCGGAGAATGGCCCTTTGCTGCTGTAACGTTTCGGTTTCTAATCCTTATTACCCCTGAGTACATTTACCTTTTTTTGAATTCCTATTATTATATTTCAGTGATTGGAATGCTGTAGAACTCCTCATTTCTCATCATCCCTGAGTCAGCTGTGTGGTATTGCTTCCGAGGTGAGTTAGTAAAACAAGGATTTTGTTTCAATAGCAGCTTTCATTTTATTGCAACTAATCTTTTCTCAGTCTGAGTAATTGAATTTGTTGGTGACCTACTTCCAATGATAGAAAACTAGGCTACTTGCTATCCTTGGGTTTTTGTTCCTTGATCTTAAAATGGTTTCAGTAATTGAACTTTTGAAAGTAACTTTGATAGATATTAACAATTGTTCCTTAGTTTCATTGCATGTCTTATAAATTTTTCCCATGTAGCTGTGATAATTCCAGATATGGTGATTATTATAACCCGTTGAAAACATGGTTACAGTCTAGACTTTAATGGTAGTTATTGCACTTTCTGTCAGGATCTCAAAAAGGACAGTAAGGGTCAAAGCAGAAGCACTCTGAGGTGGGAATAACAGAGGTGTCTGTAGTTGGATTCTAGGTCAGGGTCATTCCAAGGGTCAAGATCTAAGCCAAGAGGCAAAGTACAAACCAAGCCATGGTCAAGCCAGGAATGCAGGAGCAAGGAATAGTTGTGGCAACTACATGAGGTCAACACTGCCTGGACATTTCCTGAAATGCTCCTTGGGTTTATATAAGGCAGGGAGCTCTGTGACTGTTGTGGCCTCTCGCCCCTTTGACACAGCATTTCCCCCGGTCTGTCTGTGTCCACAGCACGTCACAAGAAGCTGGAGCGCAGGCTGTTTGTGACTGCTGCCCGGTGGCAGCTGAGTGCTGTCTGCTGACTTGCACCTCTGTAGATGTGGGTTCTGGATCTCAGGGGCCTTACAGCTGTGTGCTCTTAGCCCTGCGGATAACATCCCTTCATCAAGAGATGTCTGCCTCCAGTGCTGTTAGAGGCAAACATTTCCACTGAAGTTAAAAACTGGAAATGTGTATTGTTTAATTTTGCACTGAACAGAATGAGTGTCCCTTTAAAAACAGAAAGCAGAAGAAGGGCTTACTTCAGTGGCCACTTGAATAGACAGTAATTGGCACCATCATGCAGAGGACTCTTAGTTATTCCTTCCTGGCTTAGTGGTCTGTAAAAGAAATAAGTATCAGAGAGGTACCCATGTTAGTCTGTATCTTCAAAAACAACAACAAGTCCAGTGGCACCTTATAGACTAACAGATATTTTGGAGCACGAGCTTTTGTGGGCAAAGACCCACTTCATCAGATGGATCTGGGGAAGTGGGTCTTTGCCTACGAAAAGCTTATGCTCCAAACTATCTGTTAGTCTATAAGGTGCCGCTGGACTTGTTGTGTTTGTAAAGGAAATGTAATCAGTCGTCCCATTGCTCATCAGCAGTTCTGCTGGCTCTGATGGGAACTGTATCCAGCCTATTTTGGATGAAAAATGCTGGATGTTACACTGGGCCTTAAGGTTGTTCTTTGATGGTGGGAGTTTTAAGCCTGTCTACACTGGGAATTTGCCCTGATCCCACCAATCAATGACCTGTCATTTGTGTAGCTCACCAACATAGTGTATTCTACCTATAGCATAGACAAGCAATGCTTCACATTTTGTGAGTGGAACTTAACCTGAATTCATGCAGAGCTGCATTCAACCATACCCAAGCTCAACTTTCTGGGACAGCACGTGGAGTACATGCTGGTGCACCTCCATTGCTGGCTGACCACTGACTGACGGAATGGGGAAAAATTTCCAGTGTAGACCAGACCCTTGTGTGGGCTCTCAGCCCCTGGCAGACACTGAGAGGGCTGTTGGGGGAACAAACAAGAAAACGTTGGATCAATGATTTCCTAGCTAGAATGAAGAAGAGAAGGAGTCTTGGTGGTGCTTCACGGCAAAGAACTTTTAGGTATTTTGTATCAGAAACAGTAATTCATCATTTCTGGTGAAATGTGTAGTATTTTAATCAGGGGAACATGACAGTGCTTCAGCCGTGTTGCTAATGAAAGTAAAAAGCAATTTCATGTCAGTAACTGATGACCTGAGACTCAACCACCCTGTAGCAGTTGCCGGCTTTCACAAAATTTGAGGTTTTTCTTGAAGTTCAGTTCGTGGAATTTATATAATTACATTAGGCTCTCAGCTTTCATTTTAAAACAAAAAAGCAGTCCAGTATCACTTTAAAGACTAGCAGACTAATATATTAGGTGATGAGCTTTCGTGGGACAGACCCACTTCTTCAGACCATAGCCATACCAGAACAGACTCAATCTTTAAGATGCTACTGGACTGCTTTTTTGTTTTGATAGTATGTAGACTAACACGGCTCCCTCTCTGTTACTATTTAGCTTTCATTTTAGCAAGCGAATTGCTAGCCTTCATAGCAGCCTAAGCCAACTGTGACCTTGAGGTTAAAAACCAGAATGGAACTATAAGGGCCCCCAAATCTATTACATATTTTAATCCAATCTCGTGCTTATTTGAGCTTCAGTCATGATTTTTGAAAAAACAGACTTCTAAGGACCTCTAAGGGAAGCTACTAGAGTGTCTTGTGCTAGACAGTTTTTTACACCCCCAAAACACAGGGATCATTTGAAGAAAGACAGAAGTGACACACATTCAGGGGAAGAATTCTGATTGGGAGTGAGCAGTTTGTTTAGCCACCTTTGCACATAATCAGAAAGAAAACTATATTATTTGGGTAGGTTAACCTGTTCGATATGTTGTACATACTAGTGGATATAACTTTTCCCCCACCCTAGAAAAAATGGCTTGGCACAACGAACACAAACAGATTAATATTACAAATGTAATTGTAATTGCATGACACACGCCAGGTCACTTAAACTTTTATAAATGTGTATCTTGTTTTCAACACACATAATGAAGTTCAGGAACCTGGCTGCGGATATAACTTATAACTTCAATTGATTAATTTTATACATTTTTATGTCCTGTTGAATGATGATGGATTCCAACTTCAGAAGTCAGCAACCATTTCCAGAAAGATCAATTAAAATAACATTGTGCCCTAGCACAGATTATAAAATGGAGCAAGTATTTATTTTTCCCCTGACACAAAGAGGTTGACCTCTGCACAGTAAGTTGTTTCCAAACTGTGCTTCACAAATAGATCTTTTAACTGGATTTTTCCTTTTTTGGACTTCTGCTGTCCTCCCCTCAATTACATCTGGGAAAAAGTCAACAACTTTTTGCAATGTGGGGCCTTAAGACAGAAAAGCCTCCTAACCAAGTCACTAAAAACACTGTCAGTCTACAGATCAGAAATAACAAAGAGTAAGCTGTCAAAATATAGAGGCCAAGAAACTCCACAATTCCATCTTGTGGAACTGACAAGTGGCAAGTTAATTCCTGTATACTTTTCCCATATCCTCTGAGAAAGATAACATCAGCTATATAAAACATCCAGGAAGATTAAATGTCCTTGATGTAACTATACTGAAGATGACAGAGAGGTGCTTAGTCATCATTAATAAATCAGATTGTGAACAGGAGGTGGCCAGGCAACTCACCAATAGCACATTCGACAGGTCTCTTTCCTCTGATTCCACTGGAGAACACCAAAAGAAACTAAACCATCAGCTCAAGAAACTCATTGCTTCAGCTTGGTACCAAATCCACACAGACACACCCATAGAGCCCTGACCAGGAGTATTCTATCTGCTACGCAAGATCCATAAGTCTAGAAACCCTAGATGTCCTATCATCTCAGGTGTTGGCACCCTTATAGCAGGACTGTACTGCTGTGTTGACTTTCGCCTCACACTTATGATACCAGCACTCCTAGCAGTCTTCAAGTTACCACTGAATTCCTGAGGAAACTACAGAACATCTGAAATCTTCCTGAGAACATCACCCAAGAGATCCATTTCCTGCACACTACAATACAAATCAATGAAGGTCACATTAATACCATGCTATACTGGAAACCCACTGACTACTATTCTTATCTACTTGTCTCCATCCAAGACACATCACATGATCCATAGTCTACCACCAACCCCTGACATACAATCTTATCTGCTCCAATCCCCAAAACCTACAAAATCTTTATCAAGAATTCTTAAAAATTACCCACATGGCAAGTAAAAAAGCAGATTGACAGAGCCAGACAAGTACACAGAAGTCACCTACTTTATGATAGGCCCAACAAGGAAAATAACAGAACACCACTTGTCATCACCTACAGCCCCCATCTTAGACCCCTCCAGAGCATCACTGGCAACCTACAGCCTATCTTGGAACATGATCTCCCACTCTTATAGTCCTTGGGTGACAGGCTAATCCTCTACTACAGACACCCCTCCACCCCCAACTCCAGGAAAATACTCAGAGCAGCCACACGCCATACCACAGAAACAGTGACTCAGGAACCTATCCTGCAACAAACCCCACTGCCAACTCTGGCTGCATATCTATTCTAGAGAAACCATCACAGGATCTCACCACATCAGCCACACCATCAGGGGCTCATACACTTGCCCATCCACTAATGTTATACATGCCATTATGTGCCAGCAGTGGCCCTGTGCCACATACATTGGAAAAACTGGACAATCTCTGCACCAAAGGATGAATGGACATAAGTCTGACATCAGGAACTGGAATACACACAAATCTATAGGGGAACACTTCAACCTCCCTGGACATTCAATAACGTGTTTAAAAGTAGTCATTCGTCTACAAAAGAACGTTACCACAAAATTACAGAGGGAGACAGCTGAATTGGAATTCAGCCTTGACAGAGATCTGGGTGTAGCACAGCCTCATGTGGAATGCCGAGCATGATGGAATCCTACTATTTGTTGCTGCACCAAGAGGCTACCACAATGTAAATAATAAACAGTGGAAATGACCACGAGTATTTCTCTACCTTGTCCTTCTATGGTCTCTGAATAATTCTTCTCCGTTCATTGGACAAAACTTTGATGTGTCCTCCAAACATGCCATTTAGTTATACCACCCACTCACACCACATTTTTTTTCAGATTCCCTGCACCCCACGCATCCAAACCACAGAGTTGATGCCAATGGTCCATGTGTGGTCATACTAATTCTGGATACACCTGAAGCTAAGTTGCCTAACTGCCCCTCTGGAATTTTCAGAGTGTGTGAGAGAGAGTGGGAGGTCCTTTTACCACAATAGTCAAGGAGGTCAAATGAAGTCAGTTGAAGCTGAGTTTCCTCAGTACCGTTCAACCCGGAGGATTGAGACATATATTTCCATGTTGTCATGAGAACCTTGTGATGGGCGCATACATCTTTTTAACAAATGATAACATGCATTTGATACTATATTTCAATATACTATAAAACAAATTAAGAAACAAAACAGAAGAAAATATTGTGCTTATTATTCTTCTCCACACTTCTCTTTAAATATGTTCATTAATACTGTCTGTCATAAAAAGCAGTCCTGCAGCAGCTTAAAGACTAACAAATTTATTAAGTTATGAGCTTCTGTGGGTACAACCCACTTCTTCAGATGACTTGAGTAGACAGTTAGAATCCAGGGATTATATAGCTGGGAGGGAGGGGGTGCAAAGGAAGAAGGGGAAAAATGGGGGAGGGGGTACCTATCAGTAGTGGGACCAGAAGATGAAGTGAATTAAGTTAAGTAGGATGTGTCCCATTCCTGAAACTATCAAAAGGTGGGGAAATTGCCCTTGCATAGCACCTGATTTTGTAAAGTCTAGGGTGCACATCCACACTTGTTCAGAAAGTTGACAGTGTGTGTTCCCATTAAGTTTGCAAGGTTCGACTGAGTCAGCAATGCACTGTGGCCATCTATCCCACAGTTCCTGCTGCCCTGTTGCCTTGTGGGTTTCTGTCTCAGTGTGTGATGAGAAAAAATGTGCTGTAGGTGGCTGTGGGTGGGTGATGTCCACAGTGCTCTTCACCTCTTCCTCTCCCTTTGTAAAGCAATGACAAAAAGCATTTTCACACACTTTTTACAACTCCTTTCACATGTCATTGCAAGGCTAGCATGGAGCCTGTGCAACTTAAAGCTGTTGTGGAAAGCGTTATGAGCACCTCGCTCATAGTCCTGCAGTATGTGCAGAACCTAAGCAGCCATGAGAGTGACAAAGACTCCCACGAGGACATGGGCATGTACAAATGTGAAACATTGGAGAGGAGGAACAAAGAGATGGTGGCTGCACTCAATGCTTTGTACACAGTGGAGCACCCATTCTGGTGCTGTGAAATCAGCTTACACTGGTGGGTCTGCATTGTTCTGCAGGGGCGGGATGACCAGCACTGGCTACAAAACTTCAGAATGCATAAAGCCACTTTCATGAAACTTTGTGAATTGTTTTCCCTCACCCTGAAGTGCTGAGATACCGAAATGAGACCTGCTCTGACAATTCAGAAGCATGTGGCAGTTGCTGGGTGGCAGCTGGGTCAGTGGGCAATCAATTTGGAGTAGGCATATCTAAAGTGGGAGGCTGCAGTGGTACAGGTAGCCAAGGCAATCAATACCTTTCTCCTATGAAAAACAGTGACTTTAGGATGTGTGCAGGACATAGTGGACAGTGTTGCCATGATGCAGTTCCTTAACTGCAGTGGGGCAATAGATGGAAATCACATCACTATCTTGCACCAGACCATCTTACCAACGAGTACATAAACAACAAGGGGCACTTCTCTATTGTGTTGCAGCTGTTAGTGGAGCACAATGGTCATTTCACCACCATCAATATGGGATGATCAGGAAAGGTGCATGATGTGTACATCTTTAGCATCTGTTTAGAAAGCTGCAGAATGGGACTTTCTTCACAGACCAGAAAATCACCATGGAAATGTGGAGAGGCTAATATTGATTCTGCGCAACCCAACTTACTCCTTGCTCCTTTGGCTCATGAAGTCATACACAGGCAGCCTGACCACAACATCCTCGTGTTGGCAGCCTGCTGTGTGCTTCAGTAATTATGAATAGCCAGACACAAAGGTACTAAGGAGACCACAGTGAGGAGTGCTGGTAATCCAGGAGGATTTGAGAAACAGCTTTATGAATGACCAGACACCAACATGGAAGTCACGTCTGTCGCTCTAAAGGAGTTCCCCCAGTGATGTATGTTTGCCTGTAAAGCTCGTAAACCCCTTCAGCACAAGCAATAAATGCAATTTTTTTTTTTAGTTTTAGTGTTTTAATTCAGGGGACACTATAGGAGTTCATGGCGGGGACTTTGGTGGTAGGTAAGGAAGGCATCTTGCTATCACTTGAGGGAATGTCAACCTGGGGAGAGAGGGGAAGGTTGGGGCTCAGAGGGGTTAAGCCTGGGAGTGGAGGGGAAGTTGGCACTCAGAGGGGCTATGCCTGGGGGCTGGGGTTTGTGGGATGCAGGGGGTTAAGCCTGCGGTTTGGGGGTGGATTTGGGGGTTGAGGAGGGTAAAGCCTGGAGATTGGGGTAACTTAACTTTGTAACTGGTACAAATAATTGTGTATGTACCCGTGCTGTTATTAAAATAGGGGTAATAAAAGTACGGTTTTTGTGTTTTATTTATTAAGAGCTGTCGCCTATTTATGTGCATTGCAGCTCTTGAAGGATTGATTTTGTAACTGAATATGAAAAAATGGCTCTTCTCACAATTTCAGTTGCAGACCCCTGTCCTAGGGTGTTGTGTACTGAAAAACATAATACAGTCCATTAGAGGGAGCTCGTAGATGAAGATGATTTAATTTCAGCTCAGAAACTAAGGAGACACAAACCCCTTCAGGTTTTTTACCAGTTCAAACAAGTTTTTGAGTCATTCATCACATTTTCTGACTGTGCAGACTTGCTCTGTTTTGCTCAGTCAGCTATTTGTGATAAGCAATTAATTCAACTTTATTTTCCTGTAAGCCAAGCAGAATTCAAGAGATGAACAGTAGGATGACATTGCTTAATAAAATAACATCAAAAAGAGTATATTGAAATTGAGCCTAACCGTGCATAAGCCCCTTCATGCTGCTCTAAAAGAGCCTCCGTTAAAAGAGGTGGAAACTCTGTGGAGGAGAGTCTCCCTGACACACAAGTGGTGGCGTGGGAGGGAGGGGTCGCTCAGTGGTTTGAGCATTGACCTGCTAAACCCCAGGTTGTGAGCTCACTCCTTGAGGGGGCCATTTAGGGATCTGGGTCAAATACATTTAAAAAACATCTGTCAAGAATGGTGGTAGGTCCTGTTGATCCCTCCCAGTTCTATGAGATACGCAAGTATATCTCCATATACTACTCCACAAAGGCCTGGTACCATGTGTGTGGGAGGGGATGGAGAGAAGTCATGGACATGATCAAAGTGCACTGCTTCATGGCTATTTTCTCCTTTGTGGGACGTTAGGGTCTCTTCTGGTGATTTGAGCATTGGTCTATAAAATGAGAGGTCAGATAGAAATGTGGAAGTCAGAACTGTTCTGCCTCACATGCATTTCTTATTTGGCTTCTCCTTGGGAAAACGTGTGTGTTAATGGCCATATCCTGAACTCGGTCTTACACATCCTTGTTTGTTGTATTGATAGAAGTTTTTTCTTGTGTAAGGCATGAGCCTGAAGGCTAAATCACTTCTTCCCACCAATACACACAAGAGTCCACGGAATAGCTCTGTCTGCGAGAGGGGGTTTGTGACTTATGGATTTTGGAGACCAAACGTGGTCCATTAGCATCCATTATGTGCAGAGATAGCAGCCACCCTCATTGCAGGACAGCTGCTGCCCCTCTGATTCCCCTCCCACAGCTAGAAGACAACTCATAGCCTTGTCCTGTAGCTGTTTGATTGTAGTTATTTAGGAGATGCCTGGAAGATGATTACTCTTGAGGGAATTCTGGGCTGTTACATGTGCACAGAATTCATGTCCAGTCCAGGATTTTTTCCCCACAGAGAATACATTCTGCCCAAGGAGTTCTGCAGTTCTGCTTTTCCACTCTGTGCCAGAACAGCCAGCTGCTGGCTGTGTTCACAATGGCATCTTGCCCATGGAGCGAGGTTAGGGCAGGCAGAGTGGGTATCTGGGGCTGCTGTGGAGGTCAGACTGAGGTCCAGATGGGCTAATGTGGGGGGTGGCAGAGTGGGGCATGGGCTAGGGAGCTAGTAGGGTGACACAGTTGAGCCAGAGGCTCAATGGGAGTGGTGCTGCACGGCCACATGGGGACGGGAGCTGCAGTGACACACAGGGCGGGCGGCACAGGCAGAAGTGTCAGAGCCCCTCCTCAGGCCCACCTGCCCAGCCTGGAGCTCCGCCGTTTCTGCCTGTGCTTCCCGCCGCACAGCATGCTGGCACTGGGGATCTGGGTGCCCCCGCCAACATCCAGGAGCCTGCCAGCTCAGTGGGGTGCTGCGTCCAGGGCAGGGCTGGGGGCTGCCTACCTGCAGGGCAGGACAGGCACGTCTCACCCTGTAGCTGTCCCCGCAGGAAGGGCCCTGCCCCAGCCCCAGCACAGCGCACGTGCAGAACCCTGGGTGCCCTGGCTTCAGGGACCCCGAGGCAATGTGTGGCCCTCGCTCTGCGTCAAGCTCGGCACTGACCTTCCCAAGTCCTGAGAAGTTCACAGGGCTGCTCAGCAGCCCAGAGCCGCAGAAAGCAGCCAGATGCCTGTCCCAGCAGGCCAGTGCAGAACCTGGGACCCTCTGCCTCCTCGGCCAGGGCCAGGGTGCTGGACTCCTGGCTTTCCCTCACCTTGGCTGCGTCTACACGTGCACGCTACTTCGAAGTAGCGGCACCAACTTCGAAATAGCGCCCGTCGCGTCTACACGCGTCGGGCGCTATTTCGAAGTTAACTTCGACGTTAGGCGGCGAGACGTCGAAGTCGCTAACCCCATGAGGGGATGGGAATAGCGCCCTACTTCGACGTTCAACATCGAAGTAGGGACGTGTAGACGATCCGCGTCCCGCAACATCGAAATAGCGGGGTCCTCCATGGCGGCCATCAGCTGGGGGGTTGAGAGATACTCTCTCTCCAGCCCTTGCGGGGCTCTGTGGTCACCGTGTGCAGCAGCCCTTAGCCCAGGGCTT
The DNA here is from genome assembly GCF_033958435.1 of Carettochelys insculpta. Classification (NCBI taxonomy): domain Eukaryota; kingdom Metazoa; phylum Chordata; order Testudines; family Carettochelyidae; genus Carettochelys; species Carettochelys insculpta. Next base: position 65,665,215 of record NC_134139.1, on the reverse strand, counting down.
CTGGCTGCTGCTGCTGCAGCTGGGGGTCCGTGCTGCATATACAGGGTCTGCAACTAGTTGTTGGCTCTGTGTATCTTGCACTGTTTAATGAAAGTGTGTCTGGGAGGGGCCCTTTAAGGGAGCAACTTGCTGTTGAGTCCGCCCTGTGACCCTGTCTGCAGCTGTGCCTGGCTCCCTTATTTCGATGTGTGCTACTTTGGCGTGTAGACGTTCCCTTGCTGCGCCTATTTCGATGTTGGGCTGAGCAACGTCGAAGTTGAACATCGACGTTGCCAGCCCTGGAGGACGTGTAGACGTTATTCATCGAAATAGGCTATTTCGATGTCGCTACTTCGAAATTAGCTATTTCGATGTAGCGTGCACGTGTAGACGTAGCCCTTGTGAGGCAGGGAAGAAGGAGGCAGCCACCCTCTCCCAGCATACCTTTGCCTCTGCATGGCCCCCTGCTGGCTCCCTCTGGGGTGTCTGGAGAGCACATACTCTCAAGGGGCCGAATATGGGGCACTTAGCCCCTTTGTTAAAATAAGCCAGAATGCCTTTCTGGCACCCAAACTACAGGGCTGTCCCACCAAAAACAGGACAGATAGTCACCGTAGTGATTGGTGGGGCTCCCTCCCCTGCCCTGACCTGCTTTTGCAAGTCAATTTGAGAGAAAAATAAAAATTATGTTACGCGCCAGTTGAGGCCACCAGAGTTTGGAAAACTTTGCAAATAGGAACTTCTCCCCCAGGTGGGTAGGAAGTGCAGGGAGGAGACTACCCAAAGTGTCTGTATAGCCCATGGTCTGCTAAGCTCAATATGTGTTTAGGGAGCTCTTTGTGGGACTGAGGCCAGAGCTTGCAGGCAAAATTACTCTAACTTTCCTTCTCTTTAAAAAAGCAGCAGTCATTGACAGTTAGGGGTGGGAGAGACTCAGGAGGTCATCTAGCCCCACCCCCCCCCACCCCCGTGCTCAAAGCAGAATAAACCCCAGCTATATCATTCCCACCAGAGCTTTGTCAAACCTGGACTTAAAATAACGCTCTAAGAATCCACCACTCTCCTAGTGCAATAGTTGTTCCCAACAGTCAGCCTAGCCCAGTGTTTCTCAACGCGTGGCACACGTACCCTTAGGGGTACACAAGAGAAGTCTGGGGGTGGGGTGGGGTAGGGGCATGCGTGCTGGACCATATGTAGCTCTTTGAGCAGTTAAATGCTTGGAGCCACAAGAATGGTGTGTGCCGCTCTGTGCACGCATCCCTCCCTAGCGCTTGGTGGGAGAAGCATGTGGCAGCGGCGGTAGCTCCGATGAGTCGCCAGCATTGGATTACAGCGGGGGCGGTGGTGCCTGGCTCTAGAGGAGGGGGGAATTGGGTTAAAGTGGGGAGCTGCTGGTGCCTGGCTCTGGAACATTATGCTTGTTATCTGAAGTGAGTGATTAAAATTGCTATTTGTACAATTTAAAACTGAAAGGGTTTAAAATGGACTGGTTCCTTGTGAAAACAAAGAATAAAACTGCAGATTTAGAAGAAGGTAGTGCACAGGAAACCCTATCAGAAACACTGATTTAATTGCGACCCTCGGCAATGTTGAATTTAGGTTTGAACATTTTATTTCATCCACACAAATTTTGCATTAATTATAATTTTCCTTGTAACCTCATTGATCACTGTTCATTGATGCTTGCATTAAAATATATACATATGTATGAAATAAAAATTGGACTTATTTTATGTTCATCTAATTTTTTGATTTTATCCTCCTTGCACAACCATGAATACAATGGTGACTTTATTGCCTATAGGCAATTTCTTCCAACCAACCAGTTACAATGAAGTTGCTTAAACAAATGTGTTGCAATGGTAGAAGAAAGTTGTTTGTCTGAAAATTTTGGGTACTTATATATATATATATATATTTTAAAAGGGGGAATTTATTAAAAAAAAAGTTTGAGAAACGCTGACCTAGACGTCCCTCTCTGCAGTGTAAGACCACTCCAGGCCCCTAATCATTTTTGTTGCCCCTCCACTGGACTCTATCCACATCCTCTTCTATAGTGGAGGGCTCAAAAGTGGACATAATACTTCAGAAGTAGCCTCACCAAGGGCCAAACAGAGATGAATAGTCACTTCCCTCTACCTTCTGGCAATGCTCCTACTAATGCTGCCCAAACGGCCATTAGCTTTCTTAGCAACTTGGTCACATTATTGAGTAATTGTCCCTATGAAAGCAAATTCAATAACTACAGATTTAAAATAGGGTCAGTTCCAGCAGCTGCTCTAGCCCAGTTCCTCAGAGACATCAACAGAAGTTTTATAGGTGGAGTAACTAGATGAATGACTGAATGACCCACTTAGAAGCATTGTAAATGCATGCAAAAGGAAACATTCAAGCAAAACGTGACTGCTAAAGCTGCAGGCAAAATAATTCAGTGGCAGTAGTTTTGTAGTTGAGAGGAAGGATGATTTTTGCATTTCAGTGCGTGATCTTGCACCACTGAGAACAATTTAGGCCAGGGACAACATGTGATGGGGCACCTTGAGGCACATGCCCCACCAAATACAATGGGCAGAAGGAGTAAGGGGCTAGCCGGCAGCCAGCAGGGCCAGAGTCCCTGGGTGTCTGGAGGGACGAGTGGGAGGCTGTGCACCAGAGGGAAGCATAGCAATACAGCCTTAGCCTGCTGTCCTCTCCTGATCACATTGCGAGGTGGGAGTGGAACAGTGCCTGCACTCACCGGCAAGAAGCAGAGCAACAAGACCAGAGGAGCAAAGCAAGTTGGGGCCACATTTCTACACTTTTCCCACCAATGCTGGTGAGTGCAGGGCAGCTGCAAACACCAGACCCGCCCCCAGCGTCAGAAGTTCCTCAGACTTTATCAAGTGTGCACAGGGATGGGGAGAGGATAGAGCTAGGGTGGGATAGGCAGGGCCTGGCGCAGAGGTGGGTTGTCCCAACTCTTTCCTGGGTTGGTGGCATGCCACACCCCACCTCACCAGTTGCTTGATTTGAGTTGGAAAGCAGAAACTGAGGCGATTAGGTGTACACTCCCTGGTCTGCCACAGGCAGCTTGCTAGAGGAAAGGATGTGGGTTTGGGAAGTCATGTGCTGGGTAGGAGGTCCTGAACGACTTCTGTGACTGGCTGGCTGCCTACAGTTCTGCACCTATAACTCTCAGCCAACTCCTGTACCCTAACTCCTGCCCAACCCCCTCACCTCTATCCCACGTCTGCACCCTGTCTCCTGCCCAAAACCCTCACCTCTATCCCACATCTGCACCCTAGCTCACCCTCAGCTCTATCCCACGTCTGCACCCTAGCTAACCCCCCCACCCCTCACCTCTATCCCACGTCTGCACCCTACCTCCTGCCCGAATCCCTCACCTTTATCACACAGCTGCACCCTAGCTCCCTCCCACACCTCTATCCCACATCTGCACCCTAGCTCCCTCCCACACCCCTCACCTCTATCCCACATCTGCACCCTAGCTCCCTCCCACACCCCCTCACCTCTATCCCACGTCTGCACCCTAGCTCCTGCCCAAACCCCTCACCTCTATCCCACGTCTGCACCCTAGCTCCTGCCCAAACCCCTCACCTCTATCCCACATCTGCACCCTCGCCCCCCCCACCTCTATCCCATGTCTGCACCCTCACTCCCCCCCCAAACCCCTCACCTCTATCCCACGTCTGCACCCTACCTCCTGCCCAAACCCCCCACCTCTATCCCATGTCTGAACCCTGCCTCCTGCCCACACCCCTCACCCCATCCCACCACTGCACCCTACCTCCCTCCCACACCCCTCACCCTCAAGCTCACTCCTGCACCCTAATGCCCTCTGATACCTCACACCCTAAGCTCACTCCTGAACCCTACCTCCTGCCTAGATCCCACATCCGCTCCCAGTCCACTTTCCAGCAGTCCCTCTTGTGCCCAGAACACCTTATTTTTGGCTCCACTCCAGAGCCCAGGGTCCCCACAAAATCTACTAGCTCCAGGTCCCCAAGACGAGTTAATCCAGCCCTACTTGACCCCCCCTCCCCCAGTCCTCTCCTTTCCACGTGACACCAAATTGACCATTCCACTCCGTCACTCTCTCCCTTCCATCTATTGTCTCTTCCCTCTGTTAACTCCCTGCCTGTCACTGCTAGCCAGCATTTATAAAGTCCACCACAGGACAATGTGGAGTTTTTAAAAGTCTACTTTAGGCATCAGTGTGGTATAGACATTATAACATCCACAATGGGCCATATGTACACTATAAAGTGTGCATTGTTGTATTAAGCTCAGTCCAGTACAATGCAGACGTAAGTTCTGTAACTTTCAGTCATTGGTGGTTTTAAGTCCTGTAACTCTCTGCAAGCTTTGTAACAATAGCTTTTGTAGCTTTTGTTCTATATAGTTATATTTTGCTACATGAGCTTTGATTTGTAGCAGCTGCTAGGTCTATATTAAGCATTATAAGTTAGTAAGAAATTATTTATGGATATCATAAGTCTTGTAAGAAATCCTGGCTGTTCCTTTCGTGAAAGAAACTTCTTTCTTTCTAAAGTGAACTTTCCTTTATGTGAGTGAGGAAAGTGCGAATGTGGGTGTTTGTGCAATGGAATCTGTCCCTGAAGCCAACCTGTCTAGACAACTTCTTGGTGGTCACTTGATAACGAGTAGGACATCTTCATGTTGCCTTCCTATTTGTGAGTCCATTGATGACTGACCAGCCCAATTCTGGAGCCATGGATCTCATCACAGAAGGGGCAGGTGTTGGTAGCTGTTGGAAGGGCATGGGGAAGTTTTTGTCGCCCTTGTCTTCTCTGCCTCTCCTTGTTTGCACTGCACCAGGACTTCCCAGATTGTGCCACCCCCAAGCAGATTACCACTCTCCACTGGGGACAGCTTTAGGCAAGGTTCTCCCAAGTGTTGATAGTGATGATACGCTTTTCCATGCGTGCCTCCAGCATGTCCTTATATTGCTTCTGTTGTCCCTCAACGCTCCTCTGTCCTCTCTCCAGCTCAGAAAACAGAATCTGTTTTGGGAGGCACTGATCAGACATCCAAACCACGTGACCAATCCGATGAAGTTGTTGGTGAATGATAATGGCTTCAATGCTGATCATATTTGACTCCTCCAGGACACTAGCACTCATGCACCTATCCTCCCAGGAAATACTTAGGATTCTCTTGAGGCAGCATTAATTACATTATTCAAGTCCCTTCAAATGACACTTGTGTGTTGTCCAGGTTTAACGTGTACAGGAGCAATGGAACAACCATTGCACGGTATTCCAGGAGGTTTGTCTTGGGGTAGATGTCCTGGTTCTCAAAGACCCTTTGTCTCAGGCAGGCAAAAGCAGAGTTTGCACAGCTCAGACAATGCTGGATTTCTGCATCGATGTTGACTTTAGCGGAAGAAATGACTTCCAAGGTATGGGAAGTGCTCCACATTTTCCAGAAGTTCTCCATTGACTTCAACAGGAGGTACATGAGATTGTCCTGTTGGCGAGGTTTGGTGGAGGACCTTGGTCTTTTTGATGACCGGTGTGAGGCCAAAATTCTCATATGCTTTCAGTGAAGGCACTCAGGATGGTCTGAAGGGCTGCAGGAGAAAGAGCAGCAACCATGTTGTCATCTGCATACTGGAGCTCCATGATCGAGGTTGTGGAGGTCTTGTTTTTAGCCTTCTGTCTCCTCAAGTTGAAAAGCTTCCAGGGCATTCTATAGACAATCGTCTTGCCATCTGGAAGCTTGCCATCAATGAGTTGAAGGGTTGTGGTGATGAAGATGAAGAACAGTGATGGGGCAATGACACAGCCTTGCCTGACTCCTGTTTTGACCTCAAAGAGGTCGCTTTGGGATCCATTGTTACTCAATACTGTGGCAGTCATATTGTCATGAAGCAGTCTCAAGATGCTAATGAATTTTTTGGGGCAGCTGATCTTTGAGAGGATGGTCCTCAGGACACTACAATTGACTGAGTTGAATGCTTTGGTCAGGTTGATGAAACTCAAGTATAAGGCTTGGTTTTGTTCACATTTTTCTTGAAGTTGCTGTGAGGTGAAGATCACATCTACTATTCCTCAGGGTGGTTAGAAGTTACAGTAGGATTCTGGGAGAATTTCTTCTGAAAGTGGCAAGAATTGGTTTGTAAGAATTTGAGCTAAGGTTTTTCCTGCCATTGCCAGGAGGGAGATGCCATGATAGTTTCCACAGTACAACTTGTTGCCCTTCTTGAAGAGATTGATGGTCAGTGTGTCTCTGAACTCTCGCAGCATCTGCTCCCTATCCCAGATCTTGAGAATCAGGAGGTGGAGTTGTTTGTGGAGCTCTGGCCCGCATTCTTTGAAGACTTTAGTGGTGATTCCATTTAGTCCTGTTGCCTTGTTGCACTTCATTGCTTTGATGATAGCTCGGACCTCACTCAGGGTAGGAAGTGTTGCAAGATCATTCCTAGGAGGTTGCTGAGGGATTTGGTCAACGGATTCTATGACCATGGTGGACAGGCAGTTCAAGAGGTCATTATAGTGCTCCCTCCAGTGAGAAGCAATGGCTTCATTGTCCTTGAAGAGTTAAGTACCATCCTTTGATCTCAGGGGATTGATTCCATGGTTTCTCGGTCCATATCCAGCTTCAGTAGCATTGAAGAAACCTCTTGTATTGTCGATGTCTGCGAGATGCTGGTGTTCTCATGCCTTCTCAGTCCACCACTGGTTCTTCGGGCTATGCCTACACTAGACATAGCAGTTGACCATGGATACGTGATTTTAGCTATGCCAGTTGCATAGCTAAAATTGACTTTTCAGTCAGTAGTTGTTAGCCGATGGTCGGGTGAGATACCACCTATGCTCTTATTTTTATCCGAGTCTTTAACTGCTAGGACAGACAGTCCCTTTGCAGCGGGCAGCCCAGGCATGCTGACGGCTGCCTCAAGGTCCTAACACCCGAGTCTTTAACTGCTAGGACAGGAAAAGTCCCTTCGCAGCAGGCAGCCAGGACAGGCTGACAGATGCCCCAACGGTTGCACTGAGAGCTTCCCACACCCAAGTCTTTAGCTGCTAGGACAAGAAAGTCCCTTCGCAGAGGGCAGCCAGGGTGGCTGATGGGTGCCCCAGAGAGTCTGCTCTGTGGAGGCAGCAAGACTCAGTGCTCAGCTCTCAGCACTCTCTTACCAATGACCAGGCTAATTGCAGCTGAAAAGCAGCTGGGTTCTTTGTTTTGTGTTTGGCTTGCACAGTAACAGGGAGAGTCAGGTTACAGCTCAACCAGTTACTTATTTATTGACTAAGGAGACTTAACTCTTATGGTTACAAGATTACAAGACATATACTTTGTTGCAAGCTCACAAGATTTTATACTTTGTTACAAAGATTACAAGGTTTACACTTCCTTTTTTAGTTGCCAATAGCTAGCATGTAACAATTCATAGATCTCTTATTGAATGTGCACAAAGAAAACAAAAGGAAAGCAATACACTTAACAGGTCTTATTCTCACCCCTGCATTACCAACATGGTGTGGCCAAAATTTTCACTCAATCCCTCGGGAAGAAGCAATAATGACGAGGAAAAGGGCGACCCCTAGGACCTCAGGAGGCAAAGACCCTCCTGGCTGGCAGGTAGAGGTAATTGGAGCTAAGTTAGAGGGGCTGCCAGACCCTTACTTTATACCCATTCGGTCATGTACACTTCTTCCTTATCTAAAAGGGTGCCAACTGAATTAACTCATCTCAAGACACTAGTTCTCAGAAGGCTGCTTCACACGTGTGGGGTGGAGATAATTTTAGGGCATTCTTTCTTTATGGGCTGGAGATTTTTTCTCCATCTGGGACGTTTGTGAGGGCAAATCAACTAATGGAACTTAGCCAAGGGCAGTCTGAGGCCCGGCTGTTTATTAGCCCATTGTCTCTGCTCCGGAGAATCAAAAAGACTGTGCCTGAGATAAGCACATCTGTGCTCTCGGGCTTTCCAGGGCTGAGCTGTTTCTTTTAACCCTTTGGTGCTCTGAAGCACCCAGGAGAGACAAGATGGAGTAGAGAAAAAGTGGGGGGTTCTGTCTGGCTACATTCTGCCCCCTTGATTCGCCTCACTATGTCCTAGACCTCAAGGTGGTGGTGATGCCAGCACCTCTTGCCCTCCTTGGAGGAAACTAAAATCGGCCCATAGGGATGGCCTCATTAGGTGACTTACAATCAAGGGATTGATTAGGATCACTTTCCAATGCCATATATCGAATGTGTGCAGAGGATACAGCTACATTAACTAAATGTTTAACAATACACAGAATAACACAACAAGCAATCACAACGATTAAAATGGTTAACAAAGTGGTTATGATAGAATGAAGGAAAGGAGTTAATGAAAATCCCAAATGTTGGGCTAGCAAATCTAGTCATGAAGCTACTCCGTCCTCAGTGACGGCATGCAAAACCTGAATTGCACCTTTTAACGCAATGACATCTTGTTCAATTTTCCCTGAGTTGTTTACATAAAAGCAGCAAGATTGGTTAATTACCGCACATACCCCTCCCTGTTGGGCTAAGACTGCATCTAAGGCTATTCTGTTTTGCAGGGCAAAACGAGCCACTGATTGAATTTGCTCATTGAGTAAGCCTAGGGCATCTGCATTGCAGTTTAGCACTTCCTCTACCTGCCCAGATACATTCACTATAGCTTTCTCGAGCTCAGCTACTCCAAGCCAGGGCAGGAATGCACGGGTAAACTGGTGAAAACCTGTAGGGTATTCTATAAGGGGGTTTGTGGAAACTCTTCTTGGTGATCGATGCAGGAAGCTTCCAAGGTTAGTGACACCTGGAGCCGTAATGTGGGAGTGCACAGTAAGTCCCCTGGGGGCAGCATGCCCTAGTGAGCACTGTCCGATCCACTTTACTGGGAGATACTTATATGCTTTCCTTCCACAGATGAAAAATAGTCCTGGTTCCTTCCTTAGGATGGGAGAATAGGGTCCCTTATACCACCCTTGTGCCGTGGGTTCTTGCTTTGGGGTATGGTGGGTAACACTATAACTGGTGTTAGTGGCTGTGCAATATAAAGCAAGCAGTAGGACCTGGTACACTGGAAAAAGATCCGTTTTAGCACACTGGTTTGGAAGCAAGGTATTACTAGTTACCAGTGTGGGGCTGTAGATTTGTCCAGTAGTGGGGATTATATACAAAGAAATATTATACCAGGTTTTCCCCTCGGGGTACTGGCTGAAGCTCAGGTGAGCAATGATAACATTACTATATACAGATATGCCTCTAAGGGAGACATTAACAAGAAATCCCCAACAGGTTAAGTGCCCCTGATGGGCTGTACTCCCTGGATTTGGGTAGACATCCCAGGTTCCCAGTTTGTCGTTAAAAGCTAAAATGTGAGTGCATTGCTGGTTCTCCAGCCACCCTAGGTGGGGTCCAGTACCATTACCATTTTCAAAACAAATAGGACACATTTCTTTAGAGGTTCCAGTTACATACTCTAATGGTTGGCCCCAGACCATAGGTTGCCAGTGTTCATGCCACCCCCTTGACCTCCCCCCAGAGTAATTTCGAAGGTCGTGGTAGTAGAGGTCACTGTCATCAAACCAGGCTGGTCCCCATCTGAAGATGTCGCTCTTGTTCCACCAGTCATTCAGGTTTAAGGGGACAAACTCGACTCCCAGTCCTGTGGAGGAGTTTAACAGGGTACACATCCAACAGTTCGTGACACCAGCAGCAGAGGCAATGGTCTGGATAGTGTTCTTAAGGGGATGCTTGGGTACGGCGGAGACTGCTGTAATCACCAGTAGCACCATAGCAAGTTTAAGTGCCATGCTGTTATCCAGGCTGAGATCAGCTACACAGATAAGATAAGAGTCTTTAAGGTATATCGAGCTTGAGGTAGGAATTGCCTTTTGTTCCCTGGAAGAAAGCGCAAAGTCAGCTGGTCTTGGATACAATCCAAGCCTCAGTGATTGTTATTGGCACTTGTCCAGAGTTTGAGGTGGTCCATACACCTTTTCCTCTGTAAGATTGGAGGACACACGTTTGTGTACGCAGGCTAGGGTGTTTGACTACAACAGCATCCCCAGGCGCATACTTGGAATACTTGAGCAATGCAGTTTGAGCCAGAGAGGCTTTTCCTGTAGGGAAGAATCCCTTACTGATTGGGCTAGCCGTAGGGGTTTGACGATTGTTCAGTTGTTGTACTATAGTGTCCAGTCTGCTCTCCCATGTACCATCTGTGGGCTTTAAGTGATGCTTTAATAGCCCATTCCATCGCTCAATTATGCCGTTGGATTGGGGTCGGTATGGGAGGTGAAAGACCCATTGAACTCTGTTTTGGAGGGCCCACTCCTGCATCAGCTTATTCTTAAAGTGTGAGCCATTGTCTGACTGGATTTCTCGGAGTGTTGGGACGATTGCTGTGAGGCGATTTAGTCCCATAATGGTTGGCAGTGCTGTTGCCAATCGAGTTGGGTAAGCAAAACCAGTTCCTGAAATGACGTCTACCCCAGGTAGGATATATTTCCACCTTTGCCTAGTGGTGGGTAATGGACCAACTCAATCGACTTGCCAGGTTGCCCACAGTGTTTTCCCGTCTCTTAGTCTGGCAAATCGTTGTCCTTCAGTTATGTGCTTTCTGGTTACAGCACAGAGGGCACAGGCTTGTACCAGGTCTCTGGCTTGTTGGTGGGTAATAGGCCCCCCCCCGCCCCCGGTATTGGCTTGCCGTATGAGCTCATCGCTCCCTGTGTGACCCAGAGTCTCATGTAGCCAAATGTATAAACGTTCCCAGTCTACCTGGGTGGCAGCGATCTGGGCTGCTGCATCAGCCAGGTTATTTAGCTGTGCAGCCAGGGTGTTATTCTTTTGGTGGGCTGACACATGTCCTATGTTTAGGGGTTGCTGGGTTGCATGGTGGTAGATCCACTTAAAATACTCCAGTCCCCATACGGGCTTTCCTCCTATTTCCCAGTTGTTATTTTTCCAATTAGTTATCCACTGGGTGACGCCTGCCTATACAGCATATGAAGCAGTGTAAATAGCTTTGGTGCCTGCCTCACAAGCCAGCTTGGTTGCTGCTAGCTCTGCAACTTGAGATGACCCTTTGATTACAGTAGTCAGGGGTGTTGCAGAGTTACCTGCTGGCACTGCTGCAGCTTTTCCCTTCCACTTTCCCTTAACTAGTTTAACACTGCCATTTGTGAATCATACTCCCTCAGGGTGAGAGGGGTCAAATGGAGCTGCGTCTTGAATAGGAGACAGTTGTGGGGGTAGGTGGTATTCAGCAGGCATGCCCACCTTCCATAGAGATTCTTTAATCATGGTGGGGTTTTGTGCAGTGTCTGCACCACCTACCCTGTGGTGTACGTACAGTGCCCATCTCTGGGTTGTCATTTTCTGTGCTACACCTGGCGGCAGCTCCTTCCCTTCCAATAGGAGTTTAATAATTGGGAGAGGAGTGTGAATAGTTATATTCCGAGTTTGGGTTAGCTCCTCAGTTTCTCTTAAAGCCGGGTAGGCTGCCAGGAGCACTTTCTCATATGGGGTATTATTTGCCTGTGACCCCTGCCATGACTTTGAACCAAATTGAATGGTGCATTGGCGTGCAGTGTCACTCTCTTGCCATAGGGCATAAGACATTCCTGTGGTTCCTACAGTAAGGTACAAGTGGAATGGAGCATTGGGGTGGATTGGACCCAGGGCTTGATAAGTATGTATCTCACTTATCAGCTGCCTTAATGCTTCCTCATGTGCGGGGGTCCATTCCCAGGTGGCACGTTTCTTTAACAAGTTATACAGTGGCCGGGCAATTACAGCAAAGCTGGGCACATGCTTTCTCCAAAACCCCAACGTACCTAAAATTTGTCTCAATTGGGCTTTGTCCTCGGGTGATGGTGCCTGGCTGAGTTCCTGTACAGTTTCGTCAGGCACCGACCTTCGCCCTCCCATCCAGACTGTGCCTAGGAATCTGACCTCATGAGAAGGACCTTGACAATTGTCTGGGGGTAAATCTAATCCAAGATTTTCTAATGCTGCCTTTACCCTGTCCATAGCTTCCTGCACTTCCTCACACGAATCCCCACCTGTCAATATGTCGTCTATATACTGTAGGATTTGTACACTGGATGGCATGGTTAAACCATCTAGGGTTTTTGATAATGCACCGTGGCATATAGCGGGTGAATGCTCGAATCCTTGTGGCATTCTAGTAAAAGTATATTGTACACCTTTCCAAGTAAGAGCAAATCTGTCCTGATCTGAGGGCTGTAGGGAGACCATGAAAAACATATCCTTCATGTCCAGTACCACTAGCCACTGTTTATTCCAGGTCTGTATGTTAGTCACAATGTCCACTATGCTGGGAACTGCTGCGGTTAGAGGTCCAGTGTTCCCGTTCAGTTTCCAATAGTCCACAGTGAGCCTCCATTTGCCATTAGGCTTCTTTACTGGCCACACTGATGAATTATACGGGGAGTGTGTCCGAATTAATATTCCCTGTTTCTCCAGGTTTTTGATTAATTCTGTTACAGGAGCCACAGCTTCAGCTGGAACATTGTACTGTTTTACATGAGTCACAGCTGATGGTGGGAGGGGAGCAGCTTGGGCTAGTAAATTGACACTGCAGAAGTGAGCTTTTCCCTCATCTAGAACTGTTGCATTAGGTTTACAGCCAGCTCCAAATGCCCACCTTTCCCCATTAATGATTCCCTCCTTGCCCCCCAGAATGTCCATGCCAAGTATATTAGCATTCCCAAGGTTTACTTCATGTTTCCGGGTCTGTCGGTGGGGATTCAAAGGGATATCCAATTTCACTTTAACTAGGGGATAGGACACAATGGTGCCATTTACCCCTGTGACAAGCACATTTCTCTGACCAGAAGGTGGAGGACCAAGAAAGTTTTCTTTTTTAATCATGGACAGTTGGGCTCCCGTGTCTACTAAAAAAGACACAGTGGTTTTATCATTAACTGTTACTAAAATCCGGGGGTCATTGCTGGCATGTCCCTCCTCTGCTGGTTTAAGTTCATTTATGCAGAGAGAGGTTTGACCCCCACCATTCAGTTTCGCTGGTCAATTTCAACTATGGGCAGCAGCTCATGTAATTGCTGCCGCAGTGGTGAGGAAGGGGTGTCTGAGCTGGGAGGAGCACTAGGCGTTACTGCTGCCTTCCCCTGCTCAATACCTTTCGAGGCCACCAGGATTTTTAACTTCCCAGTTGGCAACTCATGCAGCAGATCCCTGGTGTACCCGAGATCTAGGCAGTTTCCACAATTTAGTCCTTAGTTCCCTTCCCTCAGGTGTTATCTCCCGTTTAGGCTCAAAGCCTCCTTGCTTACCCCTAGAGTCTCCTGTCAGGCTCCGTACCTTAGCTTTAGTTTGGGGTACCTCATCCTCCCTACATTCTTGGAGGTCTGGCAGCATATCCCCAAATAGCTTCTGATAAGTGGTCTCATTTTCTTGAAACCCATTTCTCATGGCTAATTCTATAGCTTTATAGAATCCAGGAGCTCCCTTAATTATTGGTCGTAGACAGTCTGATACGACTGTCAGCTCCCATGGGCTTATTTCCTCCTCTCCTCTCTTGAATCAGACAAACTATGGAGACGGTTTCTAGGGCTCTTTTAAGGTCATCCCCATTGGTTCACAGGGTGTTAGAGAGCTCACCCCTATCAGCGCGGTGAATTCCCCGTGCCCACCTGCATACAAAGGTCCAAATAGACTTCAGACCTTCTTTATCTTTGGGGGTGAAGAATACTCCTGCTCCCATATTAACCCTTCCACATTCTTGGGAGGACAGTTGCATATGGCCAGCTCCCACGTCCCATATCCGGACTAACTATTCTATTACTCCTTCCCCAGGCTTCTTAGCAAACTCCTCCTGAATCTTTCTCAGTTCGGCTGGCTCATAGCTCTGAGTAGTAACTTGGGTGGGCTGCCAAGTCCCCTTCTTGCTATCGCCTGCATCGTCCACTTCCTCCTCCTCCTCGGGGGTGAGATCCTTTTGGTGGGTAACAACAGGTCTCATATGGATGGGGGCATTCTCTATCTCATGGGAGAGGTTGGTGGAACACTCAATCTCTGAGGAATCCCAAATGTCCTCATCCCACTCCTCCATGTCTAGCCAGAGAGCAGATTCTACCTTGGCTCTATTAATGCTCCTAGGTTTGTTCTCTAACCTTGCTCTCCGCTCTGCTCCTTCCTTCTTTATCAGTGGCACAAGTCGCTGCTCTAGTCGGCACACACCCTTGCTCAGCATGCATACCCGGGTGTCTAAATTCTGGCACCGCCACTGCAACTCATCTCTCCCCCTCTGTACTTCTTCCAGCTCCACTTCCATCTCCCAATAACTCATACATACTGCCTGTAGTGCACTCTTTAATAGCCAGATACAGGCTCCTTTCCCTTTCCCTTTCTTCAACCTACATGGCTTCCTCCATGTACAGAACTGTGACCACAGTTTCTCTATATTACGCCAGTTCTCTTCTAACATTTCCTTATCCCACTTAGGGTCACCCCAACCCTCCTGGGCAAAACTCTTTGCTTACTGAAATCAGTGCTTATCATGACTGGCTTCATGTTACTGTATTATAAACTGATACCACAAATCCTGCAAACGACGATGCCAATTTCTGTTAGCCGATGGTCGGCTGATACCACCTATGCTCTTATTTTCATCCAAGTCTTTAACTGCTAGGACAGACAGTCCCTTCGCAGCGGGCAGCCTGGGCAGGCTGATGGATGCCCCAAGGTCCTAACACCCAAGTCTTTAACTGTTAGGACAGGAAAAGTCCCTTTGCAGCGGGCAGCCAGGACAGGCTGATGGGTGCCCCAATGGTTGCACTCAGAGCTTCCCACACCCGAATCTTTAGCTGCAAGGACGAGAAAGTTCCTTCGCAGCGGGCAGCCAGGGTGGCTGATGGGTGCCCCAGAAAGTCTGCTCCGTGGAGGCAGAAAGACTCAGTGCTCAGCTCTCAGCACTCTCTTACCAATGACCAGGCTAATTGCAGCTGAAAAGCAGCTGGGTTCTTTGTTTTGTGTTTGGCTTGCACAGTAACAGGGAGAGTCAGGTTACAGCTTAACCAGTTACTTATTTATTGACTAAGGAGACTTAACTCTTATGGTTACAAGATTACAAGACATATACTTTGTTGCAAGCTTACAAGATTTATACTTTGTTACAAAGATTACAAGGTTTACACTTTGTTCTTTAGTTGCCAATAGCTAGCACGTAACTATTCATAGATCTCTTATTGAATGTGCACAAAGAAAACAAAAGGAAAGCAATACACTTAACAGGTCTTATTCTCACCCCTGCATTACCAACGTGGCGTGGCCAGCGATTTCACTCAATCTCTCTGGAAGAATCAATAATGACGAGGAAACGGGTGTCCCCTAGGACCTCAGAAGGCAAAGACCCTCCTGGCCAGCAGGTAAAGGTAATTGGAGCTCAGTTAGATGGGCTGCTGGGCCCTTACTTTATACCCATTGGGTCACGTATGCTTCTTCCTTATCTAAAAGGGTGCCAATTGAATTAACTCGTCTCGAGACACTAGTTCTCACAAGGCTGCTTCACACGTGTGGAGTGCAGATAATTTTACGGCATTCTTTCTTTATGGGATGGAAATTTTTCCTCCGTTTGTGAAGGCGAATCAACTGATCATACTTAGCCAAGGGCAGTCCGAGGCCCGGGTGTTTATTAGCCCATTGTCTCTGCTCCGGGGCATCAAAAAGACTGTGCCTGAGATAAGCACATCTGTGGTCTCGGGCATTCCAGGGCTGAGCTGTTTCTTTTAACCTTTTGGTTCTCTGAAGCACCCAGGAGAGACGAGATGGAGTAGAGAAAAAGGTGGAGGGGTTCTGTCTGGCTACAGTAGTTGACTTCAATGGCTTTCTGTGTGGAAGAAAGTCAATGGGATCATTGCTCCTGTTGACCTTTCTTAATCCTCACCACTGGTGAGGAGTTCCAAGGTTGACTTTGACTCCAGAAAGCGCTGTTTTGTGAATGTGCAAAACAAAACTCCAGAAGATCAAACCTGAGCAGGTCACAGCAGTATAGACATAGGCTCAGAGTCCTTGTTTTACACTGGACTTTTGCCTTGTCCTTGACATGCGCCAGAAGCACTTAAAATGGCCAGAGAATAATAGGAGCTGAGCTTTGAAAAAGAAATTACCCAAGGAAAAGAAAGATAAGATGAAGAGAAGATCAAAGTCTCATCTGCTGTTAGGTGATGACTCATGGTTATACACAGTCCTGGGACAGTGGTGATGACTCATGGTCATACAGCATCCTGGGTCAGTGGGACAGGACAATTGCTATTGAATTGAAACAAGTAAAAGATGAATGCAAGCTCCCTTTTTTCCTTTCTCTTCTTGCCATCGACATAGTGCAGGAGTGAATCTCTGATGGGGATAGGGAGGAGAGGCAGGAAGAGGCCCAAAGCCTTGAGCCTGAGCCTCTTCTCCTCTTCCCAGTGTGGATGGCTCTACTCCTGAGTACTCAAGCTGACAGAGAGCAAGCTGACAAGGTGGTCATACAATCAGCTCACTGCCCTGGATTTATGACTGTAGCCAGACACACTGTATCCACTGTGCCTTGGCTTCTTCCACTGTTCCTGTGCAACTCTTCACTTGCATGAGTTCATCTGTGTTAAGGGCATGAGTGCAGGAGGGCATGGGTGTGTGTGGGTGTGTGCTTGAAAGCTAGTTCCCTTTTTTTCTTTAATCCAATAGTGGCATTTAACAAAATATATGTGAATATAATCCTGGGGGGGTCTCACTAGTGTAAAATAAGGTAACAGTTGTAACTGGAGTTCATGAAACATTTAGGCAAACAACATGAGCAATTATGCTTCAGGAAGCATACATTATAGTCTGGTGCATATTAGCTGAAGTGTGCACAAACTGGACGGGTCTGTGAAACACTACAATACCCTAATTACTTCAAAGTTACTCCTAGCAATTGAGTAGTTTCTCCTTCCTAACACCTACCCATTTAATTAATTGAATCTGAGGATCATCAGAACGTGTGAGAAGGGAAAAGTTTAGATAGCCGCGTAAGGTTTATTGTTTTCACTGGAAATTATGTCTGAGATGGTTATTTGTTTCTTTTGTTCTTACCTGTAACCAAGAACCTGACTCAGGGTAAAGTCCTTGTGTTTTGCTTCCATTTGTGGTTTGAGTGGTTGGTGGGGTTTTTGTTTTTGGTTATTTTTCTTGACTTATATTTTTAAACAGCTTACCTCAACACACAGTTTGGTCAGTTCTTTCACATTTGAGGACAGATACCTTTAATTAAATGTGTAGGTGTTAGGGAGGAGAAACTATTCACTGTTACTCAAGCAACACTTCTAGCTATTCTTGATTATTTTCCATATTCCCTTCAGTGCATATTAATGTTAACAATGCAAAGTAAGATAGTTAATCACTTCTTAAGCTTCAGGGTATAAGATAATTGTTGGGAAAGAGTCGGAATTACTCAGTCGTCTGGATGCATTGTAATATATATAAACACACTTGCTACCTTCATACTCTTTTTCTGAAACATCAGGTTATGTAAGAGACCTAGCCCGGCCTCCATTTTAGTACACTGAGGAGATGTCCATTGACTTGAATGTGAGCAAGAATGGAATCTTGGTGCTTCCCAGAAGCAGGATTCTAGAACAGATGCTCTATACCAGTTTCTATGTGTTATGAATGGGAGCTGCAAAGAAAACCCTAGACTTACCTGGATTATTCTATTTACTTCCCAAAATCCACAAACCTGGAAACCCCGGATGCCCTATTATTTCAGGTATTGGCACCCTCACCACCGGACTATCCAGTTCTGTGGACTCCCTCCTCAAACCCTAAGCCACCAACACTCCCAGCTATCTCCGAGATACCACTGACTCCTTGAGGAAATTACAAAACATTGGAAAAGTTCCTGACAACACCATCCTTGCCACAATGGATGTAGAGGCTCTGTACACTGATATTCCACACAAAGACAGATTACAAGCAATCAGGAATACCATCCCTGATGTCACCACAGCCAAACTGGTGTCTGACCTCTGTAACTTTGTTCTCACCCACAGTTATTTCCAATTTGGGGACAACTTATACCTCCAGATTAGTGGAACTGCTACGGGCACTGGCATGGCCCCACAATATGCTGATGTATTTATGGCTGACCTGGAACAATGATTCCTCAGCTCTCATCCCCTATTACCCCTCCTTTACTTACGATACATCGATGAAATCTTTATGATTTGGACCCATAGTATAGAGACTCTAGAAGAATTCCACAGAGACTTTAGCAATCTGCACCCCACCATCAACTTATGCCTTGACCACTCCATGCAAGAGTGACATTTCCTGGACACTACAGTACAAATCAAGGATGGCCTGATTGGTACCACACTCTACTGCAAACCCACTGATTTGTATCTAGACTTACCTGGAGAGCTAGGAAAGAGTTAAGGTAACCTGCCTCTGAGGGACATTGTTTGGGGGAAAGTGGCAAAGAGCCAATGGAAACTAGGGGAAAAATTCAAACCTAAAACCGAATCGTGGCTGCATCTCGCCTTTGTTAAAAAACAAAGCAACAGAGAAAAGAGGGGGATTTCTCTAGGGAGGAAAACATCTTACAGACTAACATATTTTGGAGTATAAGCTTCCGTGGGCAAAGACCCGCTTCATCAGATAAGTTCTTCTAACTAAAAGTGTTACTTGACTCATGAGGATTAGTTATGGGAGTTAATTAAACCTGGCATCATAATTTGTATAAATGGACGATTAAAGCAGCTGAAGGGATGATTAGGAAAGATTAAAAGGGGAAGCAGTGGAAGAAAAGCTCTACAGCAGTGTTAACAGAGCCAGTGAGTGCACAGCATGGCCATGGCCTTCATACGCCCCAAACATAAAGAGCAGCCAGGGAGCCACCCCGTAGCGGGGATAGAGAGCTGTGAGCACCCCGCTGCGTGCTAGCGGCTCTGCACCCATTTGGGGTGCTCCGGGCGGGGCGGACGTGCCGCACCTCTATCGGCTCTCCCCGGCCGTACCCCCTACCCCCCGCAGGCAGGGCAGGAGAACGAACTGGGGGAGGAGCGGAAGGCAGGCGCAGGTCACGTGACGCCCGAGGGCTGGCGTCTGGGTCTGACTCCGCTACCCTTAGTCCGGGGACAGCTCGCGCGCCTTGTGTTTCCATGGCGACTCGCGGCGGGGCGGCGGCGGCCGGGAGGCCTTACGAGCTGGTGGTGTTCGGGGCTTCGGGCTTCACGGGCCAGTTCGTGGCGGAGGAGGTGGCGCGGGTGGCGGCTGGAGACGACGCGCGTGGCTCGCTGCGCTGGGCCGTGGCCGGCAGGAGCCGCGACAAGCTGCAGGGGGCGCTGGACAGGGCGGCTGAGAGGCTGGGTAAGGGCGGCGGCTCCTGAGTGGGGGCAGCAGCGCCCCGCGACCGGCCCCTCCTGTCTCCGCTGTGTTAGCAGCGCCCCCCGGCCGGTTCCCGCCCTCCCCCAGCCCAGCTCCTCGTCCCTCTGTGGTTTTAGCATCGCCCTCGTCCCATGGCCCTGCCCCTCCCCCCGAACCCCCCCCACTCGGGTGGGCTGCAGTGCCCCCTTCTGGCCACGTTTGGTCCCTCCCACGGGTCTTGCAATGCCCCTCCATGGTCCTGCTGGACCCCACTGCCCCCTTCCATGGTTCTGCCCCCCCCCACCCAGTGAGAATAGCTGCACTTCCCCACAGGAATGGTAGTGCGGCCATCTCTTCCGTAGCCCCTCACCCCTTCCGCCATGCAGATAACCGTGTCCCATGTGGGCCTTAAGCGCTATTTTTTTTAAACCCTAAGGTCCTTACAGGAGGGTGGAGCAGCACACAAGTGTGTGTGTGTGTGTGTGTGTGAGAGAGAGAGAGAGAGAGAGAGAGAGAGTCTTCCCTTCAAGCCTCTGGGTGGGGTCTGGGTCCCACAGACTGCTAAGCAGCCAGTGAGATTTGGACGGCTTTGATGGGGTGCCCTGTCATCTGTCTTTGGGGCCTTTGGCAGTAATTTTGATGATAAATTATTATTTTTTGTAGTAACAGTTGCAGTGTACTGTCCCAGTTTTTCAGGCTGAGATCCTTTGCAGCTATCCTGAGGTTTGAGCAAGGTGTTGCTGTGGTTTACATTTGTTACCGCTGGGGCTTAATCGTCCTCTCTTCCACAAAATGGAAGGGGACATCCTAGTTTGTTAATGTGCTGAAGAAGCATCCTCTTTCCTTCCTATTCTTGTTTCTATCTTTACCATAGATAAGACTGCAGCTAAAGGAAAAGAGCTAAGAAATTTGCTGAGGGTTGTAACCTGCTAGTACCAGGCTCCTCTTGTAACACTTACCCTTTCAATTCTCAGGAAAACCAGAGCTAAAGTCAGGAGTTGGCATAATTATTTGTGATGTCAGTGACCCATCCTCCCTTTCTGATATGGCTAAACAGGCCGCTGTTGTTCTCAACTGTGTAGGCCCAGTAAGTATCAGTATTCTACATATCAGAAACTAAATAGACAAACAAGCAATTCACATGCTGTTACAGACAAAAGGCACTGGTTTCCATGGCACACAGTGAGTATGCTGTCTTTTAAAGTGAGCTGTGAAATTCTAAACATTAAATATAGTTGCTGGAAGAAATAAATATTAATGAGATTGTGCTGCTACTTGTGTCAATAACTTTGGAATAGCTTCTTGCCCTATGCAGACCTAAAATCCTTGAACTGATTCTTTGGGGGAATTTGAAGGGATACCATCTCTTTGAATCTTAATAGCTTAGCTTTAAAAAACAAAAACAAAAAAAAACCCACATCCACTTCAAGTTGTTTCAGTTACTACATCTGTTTCAGATTTCTCATCCAGTTTTTGTGGATTTAAATACATTGTTCAGTTAAGACTTTTTCTCTTTTCTGTAGCTGTGTGAGAGCTACACAAACAACAGGGAAAATTGATTACACTGTGGAAACGTTCAAATTCAATGGATGCCTGAAGTGTTGTTAAAACAGAAAACAGTTTTCTTTAATTCTTTAATTGTAGCCATCTGCAACATTAGTACTGTCTGAAAAATGTTTCCTACTGTAGTTGTCTGATTCTTAGTTGTTGTTATCCCTTTAAATTTTCAGTTGCAGAATTCCATCTGCCAACTCATTCACAATAAATCAAAGGGCAAGGGTTTGGGAGATAAGTGCTGTAGACATGTAGAGTGGGGCAGTAGAACATATGACAAATCTCAGACTGTAGTAATGTTTTTGCATTAAAGCTAAAGTAGATTAAATTGCCTTTATCATTCATTAGAATATGTCAACCAAATGTAATGTTCAACCTATTGTGTTAATTTACTCCATTAATCAAAACTGTATATGGAAAATATTTGTGCTTATTGCAAATTTGCCAAATAAGATAATCAGCTTCCTTTTTTTTTTTTAGTACAGATTTTTTGGAGAACCTGTGGTGAAAGCTTGTGTTGAGAATGGCACAAGTTGCATTGACATCAGTGGAGAACCTCAGGTATGTGACATCAGCAAATGAATGGATTACTGTTGGAAAACATCAGATGACTATCTTACCTAAGACAGTTTTATCGAATATATTTCGGTCACATCTTTAGTTCTCACTTTTTCCTGTTCAGGAATATCATTTCTCTGTCTCTAACTTGTGAATTTAATTGTGTTCTTAGTATCCCTTTCTGACTCTTAGTCAGGAGCCATTAGAAATGGTGTGGTACTGAAAATCAGGGACTTGTGGGTTGTGACTCCCCACCTTGACTATTATGTTATCAGGGGTTTTTGAGATCATGGAGCATTTGCATTATTTTCCAAACCATACAATAGGAATACTAAATACCTGATTTCCTACTTCACAGGAGTGTTGTAAGGATTAGTTTGTTTATAACATACTTTGAATACATATAGCGATATAGAAGTAATGATTAATAATTCTGAGTATAGTTTTCAACAGTGCTCAAGTGACGGCATAAATTCGACTTTCAGAAATGATTTTAGGCACTTGAGCGTAAGTCATTTGGACAGTCTTGAAAATCTCTAATAATTTTGAATGTCACGTCTGCTGGTAGGTTCCCTAGATATAGACTGTAACTTTTACGTAGGATGGGTTAGCTGTCTGTGCTACACATATGAAATACCTTATGTCACCAGAAGTTGAAGGTGACTCATGGAATTGTTTTAGAAGACACCTTAAAATGCAATGAATTTCTGCTGTGTGTGTGCATTAAATTTTTCATGAATATTCTTTTAACAGTTGGGATTTGCTTTGATTATCTTGAGCAAAATGCTTGCTCCCTTCCTTCACAATTGGGCAATGTAATATGCGCTTAAAAGATTCCAGCTTCTGCATCTCAGTGACACTCACTATGGCTGTGTCTACACTAGCCAAAAACTTTGAAATGGCCATGCAAATGTCCATTTCGAAGTTTATTAATGAAGCGCTGAAATACATATTCAGCGCCTCATTAGCATGCGGGCGGCCGCGGCACTTCGAAATTGATGCAGCTCACCGCAACGTGGCTCGTCCAGACGGGGCTCCTTTTCGAAAGGACCCCAGCAACTTCAAAGTCCCCTTATTCCTATGAGCAGATGGGAGTAAGGGGACTTCGAAGTAGCCAGGGTCCTGTCGAAAAGGAGCCCCGTCTGGACGAGCCGTGTGGCAGTGAGCCGCATCAATTTCGAAGTGCTGCGGCCGCCCGCATGCTAATGAGGCGCTGAATATGTATTTCAGCGCTTCATTAGTAAACTTCGAAATGGACATTTGCATGGCCATTTCAAAGTTTTTGGCTAGTGTAGACATAGCCTATGTATATAGTTTTTCAGAACATGAGGCTGACGAAAATGATATATAAATGCCAAATATGGCTGATTGGAGGTGCTTTCACCTAAGTTAGATAAATAAAGAACATATAGCAAAAATGTATTCTGTTCCGTACTACGGGCTTGTTATTTTCAAGTGCCCTAAATTTCCATTGCCTTTTTTCAAAAAAGGAGTTGTGAGTTTGTGGCACCTGATAGAAGAATATCCTAGATTCCCAAACCTCTATTACAGAATTTCAGGGAAAAAAATGTAGTTAATTATTCTTTTTGGCTGATCAGTAACGAACATAACATATACTAAGATCAGCTCCATCAGCTGGTTTAAATTGTCATGGATCCATTGAAATCAAGAAGCAGGTGTGAGGAAGAGCAAGCAGTGTATTAAAATAGTGAGGATTTTAGTGTTCCAAAGCACTTGGAGGAAGATATTGTATGTTTTAATAGTATTTTTACACTCAAGACTGGAAAGAGAGTGCGTCAGGGCTCATATCACTTAAGTATGCCCGTAAACCAAAATGCCCCTGTAGGGTGTCCCAGTCATTTACTTTAGCCTTCTGTAGTTAGACAAAAAAGGCAATGTAAGGTCTTTTATTTGGGGATCAGGAAGCTTCTGTAGTATTCGCTGTAACATATAACTTAAATTTGATTTTCTTTTTGTTGCAAGGCCCCTTAAGAGCATGTTTTTCTGGAGGAGAACAATAGCTGACTCCATTTCAGTGTCCAGGATTAAGCTAAAAATGATGGGGTTGTTTGAAGCACCATTGGATGTCATTAATTGCAAATAGATTTGGGTAGGAAGTCTAAGGAGAGAAACCATTCAAGAGAGTTGGCAGCAAACTATGCTACTGCTTACGAAATATAGGAAGTATGGCAAGAGACTACCATGGCTTACTTAGGGGATCTTCAGTGGTCCAAAACTCCAAAAGAGAATCTCATGAAAAATGGAAACTAAGTCAAGTGGCTTGCTGAATATAAACACAAATACATAAGGACGGAATTGTAAGGGCCAAGGCACAGAATAAGATTAAGCTAGCTAGAGCCATAAAGAGTTACAAGGACATTCTACAAATTCATTAGAAGAGGAAGACCAAAGGCAGGGTAGGTCCATTACTCGGAGGGGGAGGGAGGAGGAGCAGAAACAGAAAATGTGGAAATTGCAGAAAGGCAAAATTTGTTGTTTGTTTTCATCAAATATTTTAGTAGCTGTTGGATATCTAACTTAATGCCAGTGAAAATGAGGTGGTATCAGAAGATAAAATAGGAAAAGAACAAATACAAAAATATCTTGAGAATCTAGGTGTCTTCAGGTCACCAGGGCCTGATAAAATATGTCCTAGGATACCTTGGGAGGTGGTCGCATAGGCAGGGGCTGTGTGCCGCTAGCCTTCCCACATGCCAGGTCTGGGAAGGTTGGAGTCACCTGCCCTCCCAGTACCCGTTTCCCTAGCATGTAGCTTTGAGGGTTACTGGAGAGACCCACCATAGAGAATATCTGAAGCAGTGTCCTGGGGCTGGGATGGGTTGTCATGGGGTGGAGAGGGCAGGATGGTGGTGGGAGGGGCTTAGGAAATAGACATGGCCCTTCCCCTTGTCTCCAGCCTGCTGGGACTACCTGGCTGGGTTGCATAACTGCTACTGCCAGAGGTGGCCCACACACTGGGAATTTGAGACCCTGATGTAAAGGAAAATGAGGAAAGCATAATTTATGCAGCATTAGTCACCATCTTTAGGGATGGCCAAAATGTAGCACTACACCTGTAGCAGGAACAAGAGCAAAGAACTTTCACCGGAACGGTAGATTTAAACTCTGTGAGAGGTTTTTCAGTTCAGCAATTTTGTTTTCAATGTCATTGATGTATATCTTGAGTCATATACTTTACACAAAGCTATCATGAACACAGCACGATTAAAAACATTAAATAATGAAAACAGGTAAGTTTGAGGTCTACTGATAATACTGTTACTACCAGTTGAGATTTGTTTTATAAAGCAATATTTATATGGTATGGATATTTATGAATGAAGAGCCATTAAATTAGTCTTCTACCACTATTTTTTTTTATAGGAATATAAAGTGTGCTGCAGTTTGTAGTGATGACCTCTATATGTATTCACAGTGCGGGTGCACATGCATGCCATGTGCATAGCTGGGAATTTTCCAGCAACAGTATCTGTTGATCTGCACATGGTGACAGAAGGCTCTCTTCTAAATGAATCTGAAAAGGGGAATTTTTGGTGTTCTGGTTAAAGTTAGAGTTAATTAATTTAGCATGTTTTCTTGAAGCTCAGATTAAATCATAGTTCAGGATTATTCTGCTTAAAATGTTTCTATTTTTGTATGTTTCAGTTTCTGGAAGGAATGTATCTGAAATATAATGATAAAGCTGCAGAAAAGGGGATCTATGTCGTTGGAAGCTGTGGCTTTGACTCTATTCCAGCAGACATGGGAGTTTTATACACTAGAGACAGTTTGAAAGGTGACTTATCTAAGAATGACCCTTTTCTTAACAGTTGTGTTAGGTTGAGTCACAATCCTACATCCTTATTTGTTTGTCCAGTGTTTATTGCTAAGGCTCAGATTTTGTTACAGATATTTTTAGTAAAAATCACCGACAGATCATGATCAATAACTGATGTTTCCATTATTTTTACTAAAGATGTCGCTGACAAAATGGGGACAGAAGAGTGTCCAACACCAGAGTGGCTGGGAGCCCTGCTGTTTTCTTAACCCCGTTCCCACCGCCTACTGTGGCTGGGATCCTTCAGCAGTGGCTGTAAAGTTGCAGGGTTGCCTGCTGACAGTTCCAACACTGGGGCAGAAGAATGTCATGGAGGTCTCCAGAAGTCAGGGATTCCATGAAATAATTGTGAGAGCTATTTGCTTCCAGAAAAAACGAGTCATGGATATTGGCATCCGCAGTCACACATGTGGATACTTGTATATATAAAGCAGATATCTGCATATTTGCAGGGTTCTAGATAAAAGATGTATATCAGATCTGTATCTGCAAAAATTAGCTGCACTGATGTGGATACACATGGATATAAAGCAGATAACTGTGGATTTGCTGGCTGTAATAATCATAGTCTTATTTATTACTTATTAGAGAGAGAGGAGTAGATGCTGAAGCAGTAATATACGCTGTCTTTCTGTCAGTATCCTGTTGTTACTCTTTTGTCTTTAAGGACAAATGTGTATAGAACCTAGACTAAAACTCATTTCAGTTGTAACTTGACTCCTCTCTCAGTTATGGACTCTGTCCAGCACAATTGCATTTAGCATATTGAATACTTTTCATTGTGATCTTCCTTTAAAATGTCAACACAAATATCCACATTGTGACCCTACAGTAATTACCTCAAATATACGCACATACATCTGCTGTCATAATTGTTAAAATGATTTTTCTTAACATCTAAGTACTATATTCACCTTAATAAAAATAAATCTGTATTTAGCAATTTGATTAGGGAGGAAAAACGAGTGCACAAATATGTGTGGGGTTTTCTTGACATTTTGTTCTTCTCCTTTTCTCTTTTTGGTACCATACTGGTAACGGTCTAGTTACTTTGGGCTGTACCAGCAACTGTGGGAATGGGGGATGAATGTTTTTACAGAGCACTGTTATTGCCAATTCAGCTCACAAGAATACTTTATAATATTAGTAAGAGTCAATCAAGTGCATGAGCTCTTTATAAATTTTAAAATATGGTATTTTGGTTTTAAGGTATAGTAGAAAGTAAACTAAGATGTGGGAGAGGAAACTTATTCTGCCATTCATTATAGCAAATTGAACATATTTTGCAAAATTTAAAATACATCTCTAGTTGGCACCCTTGGGATCTGATGGGTTCTGAATGGGAGAATTTGGTGGACCATGAGAGTTCAATATTTTCCAGCAGCATTACCAATACTTTCACTGCTTACTGGGATCTTAGAAGATATTTAGGGGTAAATTGGAGCCAAATAACAGCACAGAACACTGAGAGACAGAACTGGTAGCTGTAAACAAACTATGAGACCACAGGGAACTGGGCCATACCTATGATAAGTGGTCATCCAGCCAACTAAAATCATGCTGGATTGCTGGATGAGTGTGCTGGATTAGAAAGGTTCAATGTATATATACAAAAAGGTAAATGCAATGGAACAAGTTGATTACAGTGTGACACTGAAGAGGGCTACCAAATTTTGTGACTTCATCTCTGAGTTCCAATAGCCTACATAATGCTTAATGTTGAAGTAAAGGGGAAAAATGGCTTGGATCTTGATGTTATCCTTCCTTCATATGAAACAAGGATGGCAGCTGTTCAGTGAGGATAATGGCATTCACTCTTTTATAAAAGCATTTTGCTGTGATACTTGTGAATAAAATAGCCTTCATACTCTTATGTTATTTTTCTGAGAGGTCAAATACTTCTTTGTTGGAGTCTTATTTTCCTCTTCTGCTAATGAGGTCAATCCTTTGAATGTCTGTCCAGAAGTGTCTCTCAGTGTGTGAGCTACTGTCTAGGCCAGTGGATCCCAACCTTTTCAGTAACATTACACACTTCAATGAGACAAACAATTCCATGGGACACCCACTTTTTTCATCTGAATTGATTGCTCATAAATGTCGCATTTACTTACGTTTGCTTTGGTTGTGGTCTTACTAGAGAGGTTTGCAACATAGTCGTGCATGAAACAAGCTAAACAAGTATCAAGTGCATTAATGTTTCAAACATTAACATAACAAGTTTCAAATCCACCACAGAACACAACATCTTCAGCAGCAAGCACAGACACGTTTTCAAAATCTGCTCAGCTCAACTATGTATATTATTCATAGTACTAAATCTGTTCCACATTCAGCATTCAGTTCAGGCCTCTGCGTATCACTTTTATATGTTATGAATTTAACATTTGTAATGATATTTTTAAAAGTATAATTTTTATTAAATAGTTGAACTGATAAATAATTGAAATTCAGTAGATCAGAGCAAAATGCAAAGTAGAGTAAATAGCAACTTAGCAGGTTAGTGCGAGACTTGGGCCTTCCAGTGTGCAGAAAGCTTGCCACATCAGCAAATGCGGGCAGGCTCTCGGTCAGCCCCTTTGGGTTTGGAAGCAGAATTTAACTGCCTCCCAGCATGAACTGGCTCCTCTGGGGTCAACATTTGCCCTTGTGGCTTTGCAGAGAGCCACCATGGGGGAAAATTGAGCAACCTCATGCCAGCTGGGACTCAGGCAGCCTTGCTACTTCAGCCCCAGTTGGCATGGGGTCATCAATTTTCTTCCCCCATGGCTCTGCAGAGGGCTGTGATAAGGGGAAATAGATGAAATTTCACAGCACACTGGTTGAAAACCACTGGCCTAGGTCACTGCTCTATGACTGCATGTTATGAACTGCATTTTATTTTTATGCTTTTTCCCACATAAAAGGTACCCTAACTGCAGTTGAAAGTTTCCTGAAGGTGAAATGTGGACCTGAGGTTAGTTTTTTATTATCTTCCAAATGTACATACTTATTAGCCACAAGTGTACGTAATATGAAGATTATAAAGCTTGTGAGACAGCAGCTAACCAAATAAATAATTTTTACCTGTAATCAAAATGTCATAATCTTTGTAGCAGCTTTGCAAAATTGCCATGAAGCTGTTTCAGGCCACGGAACAAGCTAGTTGCCAGACCTTTATGATGGTAATGAAAAATATAATATATTGGCTTTGATGTAACTGATAACCAGTCTTATGATAAAAACATACATCATAGCAAGGGTCATTTGTAAAGAGCAGATGGAGGAAACATACACAAAATACGTTAGAACATAGCATCTTGAGCTGCTGTCAGTAGTGCCCAACGCCTGCTGCTTGGGCTGTTAATGCAGTTGTAGTGCATATAGACTTAGGATGAAAAATGTTAAAAGTAATAATAAGAGAGAGTTTCTCCACTCTGGATTAAACATTATGTCAGGATTTTAGGTACTGGAGTAGTTCATTTTCATGGTATTTAACTAGGGTTACAGTATCCATGATGGAACCTGGAAGTCAGCTGTTCATGGCCTTGCAGATCAAGACAATTTGAGGAAGCTTCGAAAGCAGATAGGATACAAACCTCTCCCAGTCATTGGTGCAAAACTAAAAAGACGGTAAGAGAAACTTGTAAGACCAAAAGCATAAGTTTTAATCTCTTTCTCCTGGAGCTTTATAATTATGTTACTAGAGACCCTGTTGCAGCTCCACTTACAAGTGAGAGTTGGGGTGGAAGAAAGTTCTAGACAGAAACTTGTTGTAATACACATCCAAAGTGTATGGGCTGGGCCCCACGCTAGCCTGGAGTGGAACTCCGTTGGGGCCTGGGCTGGGCCCAGCAGTGGCTGGTGAAGGGGTTGGGGCTGGCACAGTGCGGGCGGGAGGGGACTCTGTTGGGGGGCTGGACCAAGCTTCTCGCTGGGTGGACGAGGGCCTTGCATGGTGTGTGCAGGAACACCGTGAGACGGCTGGGCTGGGCCAGGTGTACTGATACTGACCAAGGAGGGGCTCTGTTGGGGGCCTTCACTGGGGGGAGGGGCTCCGTGGGCCAGGTCCTGAGCTGGCTGGGGGAGGGGCTGGTATGGTGTGGGTTGGGGGCTCACTCAGGGGATTGAGCCGGGCCCTGAGCTGGCCAGGCGATGAGATAGGGTTGGCATGGTGCAGTGGCAGGTCTGTTGGGAGGCTGAGCTGGGCTCTGCAGTGGTCAGGGAAAGGGTGGGGCTAGCACAGTAGTGAGGGGCGGCATGGTGGAACCCTGCCTGGACAGAGGGATGGACACAAATAATATATAAGATGATATATTTTAATTGTTGCATTTCTAAAAGAAGGAATGTTCCCTGCCTGGTGTAATTGTAGGTGCGAAGGAATAATTTACTTAAATAAAGGCTTAAGGTACAAATGTGTCAAAAGTGCTTGATATTTTGTAAAATCACCTGTACTGAAAGCTTTATAGAGAAACTGTTAAGGAGCACCTTACTGGGCTATGTTCACTGATTTTTATTTCAAAAGCTCTTGCTCCTATGGAAGGCGAAAATGTTGTGCAAGCGGTAAGTCATATTCATCCCTGGATAATGCCATTGACTTTGGCTTGTGGTAGTGATAAATCTGACTTAGGCTTTTTGATTATTTATTATTTACATCCAAAGGAAATGGATACTATGGGGGCAAAAATGCTCAAAAGCTCTGTTTTTGTCCAAATTTTTACAATTGTAATTGCAAATCTCAGTTTTCTAACTTGCACAGATTTGAAAAACTATACAGGTGGCATTACTCTGAGGGAAGGGGAAAGTATTAATGAATGTTTCTTTTGCTTTCAGAGGGCTACTGTTTTATAGTAAAGAATTCAAAGAGTACTCCATTCCATTCATGGGATCAGATGTTTCTGTCATAAAACGAACTCAACGGTATTTGCACACAGATTTGCAAGAAACACCTGTAAGTTTGCTTTTATGTTTTATAAAATCAGTGTTCTGTTGTGAACATCTGTTCAGCTGGAATATTTTGATTTGTCTACTTAAAGGATGAGAATGATCTGAAAAATTCACTTATGCTCCTATTGAGAGAAGGGACTTATTCTGTTAATCACCAGGTCTTGGATGGTTTGAGTTTTCTAATGGGTAGATGCCATATAGCAGTGAACCTGCTGAGACACTTAATCAGCTTGATTTTGACGGTTAGTATATTCCCTCCTAGAAGTCTCTTCCTCTCGTACCACTAAAGATTAACAGTAAAGACTAAACTTGTTAGTCTTTATGGTGTTACAGGACTGCCTTTTTTTGTGACACCACAGACAACACAGTTACCCCATCAGACTACCTTCCTCTTATGGCAATCTTACAGGTCACCTTAGTACATGGATATCCTGTGTCACTGAAATGTCTGGAAGGTGGTTGTGATAATGTTGGGTGTCTGATTGCTGCATAGATTTTTGTGGTTTGGTGCTTTGGTTGTGGTGACTGCCAAAACAGTTTTGTCCACTACAGCATCCATAAAGGAAGAATCAGTGGAATTGTTCTTGGTTAGAAACCTGTTTAAATCTAGTGTAACATCTCCACAGTTATATGTAAACATTGTCTTGTGAAGAATTTTCTATGAAACTGGTATAGCGAATCTACTATCTCAGATTAGATTGGCCACAGATTTAGGCTTGTTAATTACATTGTCTTTTCCCTTACTGAGTTTCAGTCAAAGAAGTTAACAGTGGAGGGCTTTTGTTGGAGCCTGATTTGCCTCTGGAATCACAGAAGGCAGTGGTGTCCTCGGTATTTCTTTTTTCTTAAAGCCCTTCCGACTCCACAGTCAGTGCTTTTCTAGTAGGGTGCCATCAGTCAGGTGTGGAGCTTATTCCATTTCTTCATCATCTTGTCACCCGTAGGTTAAACACACTATGCACCTTTTCTTTTAGTGCTATGAGCCATGTTGTACAGTACATAGAGGATGCCACTGCAGTTCTCCTTTTGAGTACAGTTTAAGATACAGTTAACCTGAAAAGCCTCATAGGGTCTGCACTGTGTAGCTATCTAAGTGCTTTTCTATATATACCTTTCATACAGATGAGATA
The DNA here is from genome assembly GCF_033958435.1 of Carettochelys insculpta. Lineage (NCBI taxonomy): Eukaryota > Metazoa > Chordata > Testudines > Carettochelyidae > Carettochelys > Carettochelys insculpta. The sequence continues at coordinate 65,633,871 of NC_134139.1, read as the reverse complement.
GAGCTGAATAAATTCCTACCACTCAAACTTTGTGGGAAGAGTAGTCTCATTAGAAATTAATTACCTTGGAATTTTCCTCTCTTGTCAGTTCATCAGTTTTTGGTCACCTTGGAAAGTACTGTAATGTTCATCTACTTCAGGTCTTTGCTGGAGTAAGGCTGAGGAGTGCTTCATGTCTAAGGCTGTCTACACTAGAGCATAAAGTCGATTTTAAGGCATTTAGCTCAGTTTTACATTGTAACTGTCTTCACTGGAAATACCATTAGGTCGACTTTAACGCGCACTTAGGTTGACTTTCTTGCTCTGTTCAAATGTAAAATGTTGACTTAGTGCTAGTGTGGAAAGAGTGTTAATTTAAATCAATTTTATTGGCCTCTAGAGATATCCCACAATGCCCCAAATGTATCCCTTCTGGCCGCTTTCACCTTTGCTGCTCTCCAGATGTGCAGGAAGTCAGAAGCAGGAAGCCTGGCCATTTGAATTCGTTTTCTTTCTGGCCAGCTTGGTGATTGCATCTAGCCATGATTTCTCAGGGTCACAAAGAGCCCGAGCATGGAGCCATCAGGAGAGCCAGGATCTCATTTCTGTGTGGGTGGATGGATCTATGCTGAGTAAACATGAGGGACCCTCAGCAGTGCTGAGTAAAAAAAAGCAAGTCCCCCTCCCCACCCGCCCTGCGCACACACCGCATGGCTGCTGGGCTGCAAAGACCATGTCTGTGTGGTGTTTCAGTGCTTGGAATGGCTTTCTTCCTTGCACAGGAGTTAGCAGGAAAGCGATGTGTACCCCCAGTCTCAGCTGGCTCTTTCTTCCCTTTTGTGGACTCGTATATCCTCCTTCTGGTTGTTAATTACTCTATGCCCTTTCTGGAGTATCGCAGAAAATCATCCGTTTAATTGATAGAGCGCACATCCAACATAAAAGCAACATAATCATAAAGAGTTTGCAACTCATCTTAAAAGCTTCAACCTCTGGAGTTTACAGTGGCCACCCACAAACATTGTAATGTGTTCTGAGAGCAGCCAGCTGACTGAACTATTTCAACAGATTGTTCAACTGGTTTTCTCTGCTTCACATTTGTACAGGGCAGCTCCGCACCCGAAGGCACTTGGGGTGGGAGGCTGCTCCTTACAAATGTGAAGTGGAGGAAACAAGTTGAACAACCTGTTGAAATAGTTCAGTCAGCTGGCTGCTCAGAACACGTTTGGTAGCAAAGTCTGTAATGCAGATGACAAACAGTTTCTCTCATCGAGGAAAGAGACTTCTGAAAAGCGGCCATTTATTTTCAGTGGGAGGGGAATGAGGGCAGTGCAGTCTGAGATGACATCATACACCCACAACTCCGTGTGGGGTATTTTTCCCCATAATGCACAAGCAAAATAACCCTTGCTTGTTAGAGAGCTATCAGGACTATTTTAAGTTTATTTCTATTGTTTTTTTGGACATAGTGAAGTGTGGGAAATAGTTTAATAATTTAATTTATGCCCAAGGATTAAGATGGATGATTCCTATACAAAACAAAATATAACAAATTTCAACTTTAGCCCATAACATGTTTTGAAATGGTAAAGAATCACTTGGAAAGATAAACTACTGATCTGTATTATGTAGGAGTCTTCATTATTTTAACATTACATTTGCAGCATCAAGAACTCTTAATAGCTTCTTCTAGTTTAATGTCTTCTAATTTTTTTCCTTTGTGCATTAAGGCAGAGGTGAGCAAACTTTTTGTTGGGTGCTACTTTTCATCCTAGCAATTAGCAGGGTCACCCCAACCTGCCTAATATAATCCAAATTGAAATTTCTTTCAGTTTGGATTACATTAATGTTCATGTGAAATAAAAAACCCTTTAGGCATGTGTAAGAAAATAAGTATGTAGAATGTGAAAACTTTATTAATTGGTATGTAAATGTGAATACACATGAACACAGTAACATATGTCAATATTTTTTATGAGGTGGATGAATCTGAGACCCAGCAGCTGTTCATGCTGCGTCCTCCCCTAAGAAATTTTATGCTGCCCCCATAGGACTAGCCCCCCAGTTTGCACATTCCTGCATTAAGGAATACTATTATTCAGGTCTTTGTGGCATAGCAACTAGATTGTGACAAAGGGATAATGCTACTCTTGAGCTTCACTTGGCATTCTTATTAAAGTTAGTGGGATTTTGTTTGGGTAGCAAGATAAGAAATGCATAATCACAGTGAGTGGGTGCTGAGCTTTTACCGGTTTTTCCCAGCAGGCATGAGTACCAGCAGCCATTTAAAACAAAGTTAGCATTTTGATTGTGTTGAGGACAGAAATAAATAAATAAATAAAGGCAGCAAACAGATGGGAAAAGCAGCTTTAAAGGAGGAAGACAAGTGGTGTGTGTCTGACTTAAGATGTGTTTTTGCAGTATTCTCATTTGCCATATCTTCTCTCTGCAGCCTGCCCCACAAAATTAGTTATTCTCTCCTTATTTTTTCTACTCAGTGTGAATACTGAAAGTGCAGCATTAATCAGAGATGGTTAGAACTGAGTGTATCAGAAACAGGATAGTGGCACAGTTAACAGTGTTTCTAGTATATATAGTTTGCACGGCAATTGAATGAGTCCTGTTGCTGTACTAAATCCATTTCTCTGAGCAGTAGTAGTTAGATCAGTTTTCTTTAATAGAATCATAGAACACTAGAACTGGAAGAACATTGAGTCCAGTCCCCTTCCTTTGCGGCCCTTTGACCTAGCATTGTCTATATCATGGCTTACGCGAAACATGTCATTCATTAAGCGACCTAAATATACAGTGTAGGTCAACCCAAGAAGTTGTTTGGAGGCTCTTCAGAATCTTTTTGCTGTTGAATATCTTTTCACATCAGCATATTGGAACAGTTTTTTTGTCTTAGATAAGAGGTGAAATAATTTTATGTCAATCTTTTACTGAAAAATTATTTTTTGTTCCTGTATTAGGTGCAGTATGCAGCTTATGCAATGGTCGGTGGTCTTACGTCTGTTGTTAAGCTGATGCTTGCTGGCCTTTTATTTTTTCTTCTGGTGAAGTTTAGCTTTGGAAGAAATCTCTTGAAAAAAGTAAGTATTTTTAATTTTTCACATTTCATACACAGTGGCCAATCCTTTCTAATTTAGTTGCGGGTTCTCTTCTGCAGTACCCAGAACTTTTCTCTGGAGGACAGTTTACAAAGAAAGGACCAACACAAAAGCAGGTAATTTAATTCTTTTATTCCTATTATAGAGCATTTGTATTCACTTTTATTATGCACATGGTAGAGAAGTAGTCTAGAGTCTGCTACTTACAGGTGCATTTACACTACAATAAAAAACCCATGTCGGAGCCTGTGTCTGAGTTAACTGAGTTGGTCACTTGGAATGTAGATGTTTGGGCTGGAGCCTAGGTTCTTAAATCCTGCAAGAGGGAGGGTTTTAGAGCCTGAATGTATAAACTGCTATTTTTAGCCTTCTGGCCAAAGACCTGCAAGCTCAAGTCTCTTTGATCTGAGCTGAGAGACTAGAGAAGGTCTTAGTGTAATGTATACTGTTATGCCAAGATACAAAAATGTAAAGTATGCTTCACAGATGCATGAGTGCACTACTTGTCTTCTGCTTTACAGATAGATGGAGCATCATTTACAATGACATTTTTTGGTGAGGGATACTCCCAGGGCCAAGACCCACAACAGGGCAAACCAAATGTAAAAATCTGCACTCAAGTGAAAGGACCAGGTAAAGAAGCAATCTAAAGAGTATTTGAAGAGAGCTGGAAGCCAGAGTATAGGAGCTAGCAAGGGCACTTTTTGGAGGTGCTGGGCGGGGTGGGTGGGTGGGGGGAGCAAGCAATGCGTGCACACTGGGATGCTGCTTGCTCTTGTTTCTGTTTCCCTGACTATCAGGGAATGAGAGGAAAGTGTGCCCTCTCCCCTCACTGGCCAGGTGTGAGAGGCATGCACACAAGCTCTGTACTGTCCTCTTGCTCCCTGATAGGAGAATGGGAAGAAGAGCAAGCAGCCTTTTGGTATGCACAGCTGCCCTCCGGAAATGGTGCCCTTGGTTGCCAGCTGTTTTAAAGGGGCAGTGATGTTGGAAGGAAATCTGTTTGAGGGTGTTATATAAACAAGTTACTTGGGGCAATAAAACTACTCTCTGAAAATACTACTACAATGAGCTTACTGCCTTAATTTATGGATTTCATCTAGCTAGCACTAATTGTTACTCCAGGGTTAATCACAGGGTTAATTGCTACTAAGAAGCTACTTTTCTAAGGGCTATGTTTGCCATGATACTAAGCATGTTAAGGTCTCACTATAGGAAACCCTCAACCATGTGTAACATTAGGCGGTGACAAGGTCATAGAACTTTGTGCCCATTAGTGACACAGGCAATCTTTGCAGAAATCACAGAACTATTTTTAATTCTTTATTAAAGGTGTACAAAAGGGAAGAAAAAACATTTAAGTCTTCTATTTTAGCAACCTCTCTAGCTCCCTTTCCCTCTAGCTGGAAAGAAATTTTAAGAAGAGTTTCCCCCACCCCCATTGGGCAGTCTTCAGGGAGATAACTGTCTTGCTGAGGGAAAAGTTAGTTGGGCTGGAACTATTCCTGTTTGTAAATTCTGATCCCATTTCCTAACAACTAGGATACGTACACAAAAGAGAAAACAAAACCAAAAAATACGACTTTTCTGGTGTTGATTCCATTCCATCTCAGTTCCAACTGAGACCTGGCAAACTTGTACTGGTTTCAACTGCCTTTTGGTTACACTAGTGTTGCAATTCATATAGTCTACACAGACTCATAAGACCAAAGGAAAAAGGAGAGGGATAGAACTCTCAGGCTGTCACTAAAAGTCTTGTATCCCAGCTGGGTTCCTATTGCTAAAGCCGGAAAATGGAGGCCTACTTCCATGTTACAGCAAAGCCATGGGTCCCATATGACACAGGTGGAAGCCATGCTGGTAAATCTCTCTGCAGCGGTTGTTGGTAGCCATCAGGTTCTTGATTTCTTTTCCCCTGCCAGAAAGGGGAGGAATAACCTATCCCCTTATTTTGTCCACTAGTTAAGCCTACTTCCAGTACAATATGTTTTGATTTCAATTCCCAGCTTTCTCATGTTCAGCAGGCATGAGCTTAACACCAGCCTTTCCATTTGTACTAATTCAGTCTGTCTCCTTTTTGCATCTTTTCCCATCAACATGTTTATAGCTTATTGCAAACTTACTTATGTGACAGTTGAGCTCCTATTAAGACATACATGTAGACCTAATTATTACAACAGTACTACTTATAAATTTTGCTGAGGAGCTCCTTATTCAGTTTCTAATACTGTGTTCTCACTTCCTAGAGGGAACAAGCTAAAAAGCAGTAGGAAGAGAAAGTACTTTGATTATACTTTTGTGAGAAGTGTTACAAGTCGGCCTCAGCCCTTATTCGACAGTCACTAGTCTGTTCTGAGTGACCCTAACTGCTCTACATCTGAGTCAGCAGTGGCTGAGTTTCTGTCTTTGGGACTCTCCTAGTTAGAGACATCTTGTCTGATGCCCTTACTTGTGATGAGGATGTCAGAGCCCAGCTGCCCTAGATTCTGAAACCAGGGCTTCAGAACTCCCAAACACTGATAAATAGGAACCAGGTTCTGCAATACCTCCAGTCTCTCTTTTTTTTTTCTCCCCAAAAGTCATTTATTACCTTCTGTCTGCCAAACAAGGGTTTTTTCTTTTAAAGATTTTCTCTGGGGAAAGGGAACAAGGAATGTTGTTTAAAACTAAAGCCTCACTTAATACTTTACAATTCCCTTCATATTTAAGGAAAGGTTTAAAAGGACGTGTAATTGTTTTATCTGGTACTTAAGAGGCTGAAGTTTATCAGCAGTAAACCCTGGTCCACTCTTTAATGTTGAACATAGACCTTGGCCCTCTATTCCATCTAATTATAAAAAACAGTTTTCAACAAGCTGTCATGCAGTATAGTGGTGGTCAACAGCTCTACTCTCTTCTCGCATTTTTTGCAGATGCTGGCTATATTGCTACAGCAGTAGCAATGGTTCAAGCAGGTGTGGCACTTCTAAAGGATGCAAGTTCTCTTCCGAAACAGTAGGTCTTTATTTTTCTATGTGCCATTCAATGTGTACATTCAGAGGGGCTCTTTTTAATCCCCTGGTCCTCTCTACATGTAAAACTAGAGCTGGAAAATAAATATACCGCATGCACTTAGCATGCTCTTTGTTTTCCATTTTTTCCCCCCAAATAGTGATTAACGCAAGCTGTTTGCTTTTACCAAATCAACCCCCTTGCTAAATTCTGGAACAACCCCAAGCCAAGCCTTCTATAAAACTCCAGACACAATGATTTGTAATTACCAGTTAGATTTTTTAAAAATATTCAGTCACTTTACTTTTTGGTAATTGCATAAATATTATGCTTTAATTAGTGATTTTAGCTTTTTAAAATATTAATTGGCTACTGCATTAATCTGTCTCCCCCCTACTATCCTGGGGCTGGCCCTCGGCTGGTTCACAGCAATTGTAGTTAAAGAAATGCCATTGCTGCATCTAATGCAGAAAAGCATAATTTTTAGTTATTTGGGCTATTGTGGTTTTAAATGTTAGCTATGTAAAAAATAATTCAGTAATTACCTAACTTTTAGACAGATGAGAGCTTGCAGGACTGAGATAGGGATCACGGTCAAACCTGACTTCATGTAAGCATCACTGTCATATCAGAGAGGGAGAGAGGTGTGGGGCTGTAAGAAGCAGATGGAATCACTGAATAACTGCTCCTGTATCCAGGACCCCTCTGTTAGAAGGAATCCATCCATGAGGATAGATTTTTGTTCTTGTTCTGAAAAATCCCAAATACAAGCTTGTGTAATCCTAAGAGTGCCTTTTACAGGCACCACAAGACACAACTCATTCACAGGTATTGACAGTACAGTAAACCCTTGAAGTGTGATTTCAATTTGTGCTTAACTCCCATTAAAGTGCAAATTGAAACCCACCACCACCCCTCCCTGCTCCAGTCCCTGGCTGGGAGAGTCTGGCAGGCACAGCTGCTTATGATGCAATTTCTCCCAGCTGGGCAGCCTGTTGGGCAGCCACAGGCTTCTGGAAAACATGGCTACCTTCCTGCACCTACTTCCCTTAACTAGGGGAAGCGACAGAGCTCTGCAGAGGCTCCAGCTGCCTGCTCCCCAAGCCAGGGGAATTCCAGGGATCTCTCCTACCCCTGATTTATGCAGAGGTTGCCCAGGATGCAGCCGCAGAAACAAAAATCAAGGTATTACTGTACTGTAGTGAGAAGAAATGGTTTTAGCTACAGTAGGGTGGGGATATTTGAAACCAGTCCTGAAATTACATGCTATGATCTCTCTAATGTCACAGTGATCAACTAGTTGTACATCTTTTAACAGTTTTGTAATTCACTTAACAGAGGTGGTGTGTACACGCCAGGAGCTGCCTTCTCTAAAACAAAACTGATTGATGAGCTGAACAAACGTGGCATTGAGTTCTCTGTTATTAGCAAGTCAGAAGCCTGAAATTTCAAAATACTGCTGAGGAAGACTACTATTGCATGAACTAACAATCAAATACTTAAGCTTAAGGTACTAACAGCTTTTCACATGGAAAACATAATAAAAATATTTACAAATCTAATGTACTGTTGCTTACTGTTATGTCAAAAGGATTGGAATAGTTTATTTAGTGAATCAGCTGATGCAGAGAGGATTTTCAGGGGTAAGGAAATTTTGGCTTCCAAATAAGTAGTGAAGCAGCCAATTATCAAGAACTGAAAGAAGTTAACAGGGCTCGTGCACTTCAGCACTGATTAGAACCTACTGTCCCCAATTTTACCACGGACGAGCCTGGATAACACATGCTGTAGCAGACAAAAAGCTTTGACTAGGTAGGGAGAGGGACTACTATTTGTTCTGTGGTCATGTTTGATGATTTGAAACTAAGCAATCAAAGCCAATCTTGCTTTATTAGGTAACTTGCTGTAATGGGCTTTAGCTTGGGAAAATCCAAATTAGTAGGAGTTGCACTGAAAAATGAACACACTAAGAGAGCTGTTAACATGTAAGCTCATTTGTTAGGTTCTCCCCTCACCTAACACAGGTCAAACCAGGCTGTCTTCTGGACAGGTGCTTCATGCTGTAAAACCTTATTTATGTGATGCAAGAGATGAGGGAAATATGACACAAGCAAGTATTTTTGGTCTGTCTTTATTAGGCTATAGGTCATATGTACCATACACAAGTTCCCTTGACACTTCACAGGGAGAGATGCCTCTCCCAGTCAGCCCCAACCCGGATACGGCAAGGGCAAGCCCATACCAGGGGAGAGACACTGGCCCAGAGCTGTTGGTTGTTTTCTCTCCCTAGGGCAGCCTGCACCTCAGACACCTCATACCTAGCCCCATGCCACACTTAGCACTGCTCCAGTGCTGAGCCCCTCAACCCCGACTGTTCAACTCCACAATTAATTTTGTTATGCCAACACCAGTTTATACTCTAAAATTGAGGTCTTTGTATACATTTGGGTAATTATCAAAGCTGAGGTGATCTGGTCTTCCACAAAGACCACATGTTGTATTTGTAAGTACTGATTAATTTAAGATTGTGATTTGGTCATCCCACCTGCAGTTGGCACACTGCAAAAGTTAATGATCGTGTAACAGAATTATTCTTGGTCAAGAATTGCTTATGCTATACATTCTTTCTTCTTTTTAACTATAAGAGCAACATCATGTTTCAGCCTGCATATGCTAGATTCAAGTTGCTCCCCAAAATCCTTCAACATATGTGATTGTCTGTCCATGAAAAGTTGTAGCATCTGTATGTTATCTTCCTCCTGCAAAAGGCCAATAAAATTTATGTATGTATATATATCAGTGTGCATGGTATTTTATATACCTTTTCCCAATGGATGTCAATGGCATAGTTACGAGTGTGGTGATTAACTAAAAATAGCAAGTGAAGTTCAAAGAAAAGTTAAAGCTCTCTCTAAAGAAGAAAGGATAGTGACAAGTCATAGTTAAACTGAAAACTAGATATGGATTGATAGTAGCCTGTTCTGTAGAAATAGAGATTAACTGAGTTAGGAAAAGGAGGACAAGAACAGAACAGGTCCTCAAGCTAGAATCAGTAGCAGTGCTTGGCATTGGGAAGATAAGCAATGCTTTTCACCTGGCCAGCTTGTACCACCACTTTCTCCCCCATAAAAGGATCAGTTTACGCAATCAGATTAATAGCAGTGATGTAGAGCAAGTACATTTATAATAGTTCTTTGTGGCTAAAATAGGTTTCTGACACATTTAATATAAGCTATAACAGATTGTTTCTACAAAAAGAAAATCACTCATTTGGTCAAAATAGGTACAGAGTGGTGCATGTATTTTCCTCTGGTACTCAGTTACACTGGCATTAATAACCCAACAACTTCTGTGCATTTGATTTTGAAATCAAATGGCCTGCATTGCAGACTGGTAGGAGACTAATTTTGTTTTTGCTTGCCTTTTGCATGATAGTCTTCCCCTTGTAATAAGTTTAACCTTTTATGCTTGTTAAAAAAAAAGTCCATTTTTATTCTATGACTGTCCCTATAGAACTAAATTATAATGCCACCCCCATCATCATATCCTGTGTATGGATATAAGTTTTCCCTATAGCAATGCACATTTCCTATTATACACAATGCCCACTTCTTCTCAACTCTGTTTTGCGAATTCCAAAACCCCTTTGTATCCTGGTTTATGCTGGTCCTCAGTATTTCAGCAACTACAGTCTAAAAGTGAAATTGCTGCTCCTGCAGATATAGCACTTAGCATTACTGACATTTACATATAACGAGTTAAACTAGTAAAAGGATGGTACTTTGAGTTACATGAGGGTTGCATTCTTGGGCAACCTCGCATAATTTTGCACAAGTCGGAGGACCCAGGAACCAGGCAGCAGTCTGGCTCCTGGCTCCCCTGGGCTTGCAGGAGCTGGGAAACTGACCAGCGCTGGTGCGTTGGTCAGTGTCCTGGCTCCAAGAATGGTGAAGATCCAGGCAGCAGCCTGGGTCCTGGCTCCCCTCCACTGGCAGGACCCAGGCTAACACCTGGGGACCAGAAACCCACCCCTGACAGGAGCAGTTTCCCTGCTCCTGTCAGGGGCCGCAGCAGAGAGTCAGGTTCTTGGCTGCTGTCCCAACAAGAGCCGGGAAACTGACCAGCACACCAGCTGGTCAGGTTCCCCACCAGTCAAAGACACATTAACCTGAGATATGCACAAGTTGAATACACATATCTTGGGATTCTACTGTGGTTGTTGCCTGTCCTTTTCCCCCCTTTAGAGTGGGGTGTTCGACTTCATATCATATATTAGAAATTCAGATCTTGTCTGCACTGTAAAGCTATGGGATATGGCAGTTACGACATTCAGTACAAAAAGAAATTTCTTTAAATTCTTTTTCTTAAAGACCTACAACCAGAGAAATTGCAAAACCACCTCCTCAGTTGAAATTTAAAAAACAAAAACAAAAACCCAACAACTTTGGCTGGTGCTCCTTTCCCTTATGTGCGAAAAGGGTGGGGGGGGGGAAAGTAGTAAAAAATATCCCAAACCCTCCCAACATTAGGAGGGGAAAGAGGATTGACACATTTTAGAATTCTTCCTATAGAAATATTTATCTTCCACAATGTGGAGATGTTTAGTGAAACAAAACAGGAATACCACAACATATTTTTTTGTAGAGGCATCTTTCTAGGGGATGCAGCTAGAAACGGGTACATGTCCTTTTTATGAATAGTAGAATCATAGGTCTGAAAAGGACCTTGAGAGATTAAGACTAGTCTAGTGTGCTGAGGCAGGACCAAGGAAACGTGGACTGTTCTTGACAGGTGCTTAAAACCTGTTCTTAAAACCCTCCAATTATGGGGATTCCTTTAGAAGCCTAGTCCAGAGTTACCCTCATAGTTACAAGTTTTTCCTAATATCCAACTTGTATCTTCCTTGCTGCAAATTCAGCTCATTGCTTTTTGTCCTAGTTTAGTGGACATGGAGACCAATTGATCACACTCCTGACCGCCCCTTAACATAGTTGAAGATTTATCACGTCCCCTCAGTCGTCTTTTCCCAAAAATTATACTTCTGAGCCTAAAATACTGACATCCTTCTGTGCTACCAGCTGGGATAAAATAGTGCTTGTCTTTCTACTATTAGTATACACAGCAGGTCATATGATATCTACCCTTTGTGGATATTGGTATTGCTAGCACAGACACAAAACATATGGGCTGTGTCTACACTAGCCAACAACTTTGAAATGGCCATTTCGAAGTTTACTAATGAAGCGCTGAAATACATATTGAGCGCCTCATTAGCATGCGGACAGCTGCAGCACTTCGAAATTGACGCGGCTCGTCCAGACAGGGCTCCTTTTCAAAAGGACCCCCAGCTACTTCAAAGTTCCCTTATTCCCATCTGCTGATAGGAATAAGGGGACTTCGAAGTAGGCGGGGTCCTTTCGAAAAGGAGCCCCATCTGGACGAGCCACGCAGCGGCAAGCCACGTCAATTTCGAAGTGCCGCGACCACCCACATGCTAATGAGGTGCTGAATATGTATTTCAGTGCTTCATTAGTAAACTTCGAAATGGCCATTTTGAAGTTTTTAGCTAGTATAGGCATAGCCATGAAGTAGAAGAGGTTGGTTTCAGTACACATACAGGAAAGGAAACAGCAGCAACAGCAAAGGACAAGATCAATTATATCTTCATTGTTACATGATCAAAGCTTGCTCTGCATAATGTATTAGAGAAGAGTCATTTTTGAAAACTGTATAAAAATCATACATACAGGGGGTTTGTTGTGCTTCAGCTTCAGGAATTGCTCTCTCACTATGTTCATGTTTCGGTAGAAGACCTTAAGAGCTTTAGCAAATTCAGCATTATAGCTGGTCCAATGGTTACACATCTGCTCAGCCTCCTTTGATAAGAGGGGCTGTTTGGTCATCTTAACTGCCCTTTTATTAGGATACTTTAATTTTTTACCTATAATACAAAACAGGAGGGATTTTACTAGTTATTTACTAGTCATTAATAAAATAAAGCCTAGACTGACAGACAAAACATTTGATTCTGCATTTTTATATTACCATTAGATGAATATTTCATCCATATTGTCTTGTTAGAGAAAAAAATCAGTGACACAAATTCTAAGCACCAACTTTTCTAGAAGGCACTAGCCCCAGTACAACTTAATCATAACAGAAGCATGCAATTTGAAGGCACGGTTTGTGTTTTGCACTGACTTTCATGGTGTTCTGTTTCCCATTTCTTCAGTTTATCCTTAAGAAATAAATTCTCTTCCCTTAAAGCTCTATTAATATCTCTGAGAAGCTCGGTCTCCTCTTCTAAACTCAACAACTTCAAGTAGAGTTCAGATACCTGATTAGCTGTGCCCTATTGAAGAAAACATTCAAGTATCAAAACCAATAACAATTTTTATCTATAAATGCTTTCTACAGGCAAATGTACATTTTTATTAGCATTATGAACCCCATATTACCACATGGAAGCAGTTATTTACCACAAAGTGCTTGTGCTACTGTGCGAATTAAGTGTGAGGAGCAGTTTATACTTCAATCCACTGATCAAGCAAAGAAGAAATATTAGTATTATGGCATTTCTGCTGTGCCATGGATGTGATATCTAGGGCCTGTGAACAAGTGTTACAGTTGTACTGTATGTGCCCATGTACGAGCCTAATCTACACTCCTGCTTATTTCAGCCATTCATACTGTTTTAATGTAAGATTAATTTTAAAAATCAGTGTTATCTGAACCTCCATCTCACCCTTCCAGATATCGCATATACCTGAAGGTGATAAGGCACATGGTGGTAAGTATATATGGATTCCTCCATTTGAGGTTGCACCTTTATCTCCTCTGGGCTCAGGTTGGCATATTGTCCAAACTGACAGTCACTGAGATGCGGTTAACTGAGGTCAAATTACATCGTTCCTTTTGGTGTCCACCAAAGCTTACAGAGATGTATGCCTCTCCAGTTTTGAGTCCACTTGGAGAAAGGGTGATGTGAAACCACTCAGGAATATGTCCCTCTCCTAATCAAAACAAGCAGCTAGGGTTTGCACTATTAGCTGGTGTTGAAGCTTCAGTAGATGGAAAGGGGTTGGGTGGGTATCACATAAATGAACAAAAAGACACTAGGGCAAAAAAAAATCCTAACATGCCACCCAAAGATATCACAATGCCAACAGGCAGAGGGCACAGGCTGGCCTAGGATCTGGTATCTAAGTACTTGAGCATTAAAGAATGTCAGGTAAGGTCTCTGTTGAAAGCATGTATTACACTGGTCATCATAATCATTACAAAATATATCGATGGATCTGTAAGGAGCTATTTACTTAAGATTGTTTTCTCTAGGTTGGTAAGTTAACGGTGGGTCACCAAAAGGGATCCACATACACTAGTCAGAAAGGACCTCGCTTGTGCTCTCTTTCTGAGAGAGAGAGACAGAGAGACTAAGTGGCTGGGACCTGGCTCCCAGGTGCCCACCACTCAGAGGAGCCAGAATACTGACCAGTGCAGCAGCTTGGTCAGTTTTCTGACTCCTGTGAGTGGCACGCGGCAGGGAGCCAGGCACCAGCTCCCTGCCACTCACAGGAGTGAGGAAACCGCTCCTGTCAGGAGTGGTGAGAGTCAGGCTGCCGCCTCCGACAGGAGTGGTTTCCTGCTGCTGTCGGGCAGCAGCCTCCCCATTCCTGTTGGGTGGTGAGTCAGGCTGCTGCCCCTGACAGGAATCATTTCTCCGCACTGCTCACAAGAGACAGGAAACTGTCCAGCACTGCTGTGCTGGTCAGTTTCCTGGCTCCCCTGAGTAATGCAAAATTTGACTTACTCAGAGTTGAACAGGAATGAACCTCTGTGTAAGTCGGGAGTCTTCTGTATTCTTCTCTTCACAATGGATATCCATGTACAGTCTGAGCAGAATGCCAAGGAAGAGGTTGCATACGGTGTGGATTTTTCTGATCCCTTGTCAGTGCAAAGAATGTCTGTGCTGAAGTGCTAAACCAGCGTCACTACCACTGTAGCAGTACAACTGTAGACAAGCCAAGTAAAAGCTTGCCATTTCATATGGGACACTGAGTTTATCAGAGTGTTGTTAATAATTTAAATGGACTCACCAGAGCAACACTCTTTGAAATCACAGGTTTTGGATAATCAACTATAATGGTGCCCTTGTGTGTGACCAGGTCTTGTAAGGAGTAGTCCAACTCAGTGCACCCTTCTGCATTGTGGGAAAGAGCACAGGTTAGGCTGTTCATCACATTCCATCACTACAACATCTGGATAGTAAATCAGTTGAAATATTTAAGGGGAAACTAAAACCTAACATCACTCCAAGCGCTGATGAGTGTCTCTGAACTTACGTCAGTAATCTCCAATTTCTCAAACTTTCCTCCACTGTAGAACAAATCTCACTGCATATGTTTGATTCTTTTAAATACATCAACCATTAAACACCTAAAATTTCAGACACCAATGCCATAATAAGCTATGTGGTAGAAAGTTTCTAAGTACATGGGATCCTGGGCAGTAAACCTACAGATTCTTGGACCATGTCTCTATGAACAGCAGTGCAACCACTCAGTTGTACTGATAGTACTGCAGTGCTCTGGTGAAGATGCTCTATGTCAACAGGAGAGCTTTCCTGTCAGCATAATAAATTCCCCCCCCATGAGCTGTGGAAGCAGTGTTGGCAGAAGCTCTCCTGCGGACGCATGGGCACACAAGCACTTGTGGGTGGTTTCTTTCCACCGGGAAGATATATTTTGGGAGATTTGGGACTGGACCAGCTGTTGGGGACACCCTACAAAGAGTAACTAGGATAGTGAGAGCCAGGTTGGTGCCAGGGAACTGAACCACAGCTGCACAAAACAGACCCCTAAAGTTACCTGCCTGGTTGGTGCCCAAAATGTCACAAGAATAGGACATTAATTTAGTTATTTTTGGTTGGGAAAAATGTTGTGAACTTTAATTCCTCTCCATTACCCAGCCTCTTCTCTCCATTCTTTTATCATCCTTTTCACTATTGAAATACAGGAATAGGTGTGGGGGTTAGGAGCAGGCGACAGATTTTGTCCCACGTTGGTCTGGAGCCATGGATCACCGTGAAGGGAAAATTGTTTATGGAATTTATCTCCACACCTTGGAATACAACCTGGCAATTACTATTTGTATGACAATCATGCACAGACTTCAGTCAAGGTCAGGGTTCCTGAACAATTTGGTAAACTGCAACACAGTGACAGAGGTCAAAACACATCTAGTATGAAAAGGAGGAGGTCAGAATCAGAGTAATAAGCAATGCCACAGCACCTCCAGGATGTCCTGAACTCATCTATTATATGTGAGACAGTGGTGCAATCTAAGTACTCAGACTGCCCAGGTGTAGGGTACAACCATGGTGCTAAAAAGTACTGCACCCTAGCTCTGCTTGTTTCTGCAGCTAGGGGCATCTGTGTTTTATCACCTTTAATTTTATTATGGAAAGGGACTGAACAACTTACTGGTAGCTCTATAGCCATGCTAGGGAATGGTGACTGTCTTAAATTATATCACTGGATCTAGATCAAAATCTAGCCTATAATATGCATCTGATGAAGCGGGTCTTTGCCCACGAAAGCTTATGCTCCAAAATACCTGTTTGTTTATAAGGTGCTATTAGACTTCTTGCTGTTCTCGACGCTACAGACTAACACGACTACTTCTCTGATCCTAGCCTACAATATGTTCAGTAACAGTCACCGAACTACCCCCAACTGCACTAATACTACATAATGTAAGAACATGAACGCTCTTAAGAAAGCCAGTTGGTACCTAGCTAACCAGTTTGATGGACTGATTCCCACTCCCTGTGAGGGGAAAAAACCTCTCATGGTATTCATGCAATTTCTACGGACTCTGGTCCTTTCACCCAGAAGAGTAGGGAGCTGGAAGCAAAGACTAATATCTAATTTAGGACTGCACCATATATTTTCCCACCCCGACGGTGACGTGATGCATGACCTTGGGCAAGGTATTTAGCTTCTGTATAGGTCAATTGTAAAATGAGGTTCATAATGCCTCATTGGCATTCTGAAAACTTCATTAATGTTTGTAAAGTGATGAGACTCAAATTTGAGATGCCTCTTAAGTGCGAGACACAGAGCTATTTAATAGAGAGGATACTTTCAGATGTTTCAAGTGGTTAGATTCTTCTAGGTTAGGTTGACGCATTCATTCTAAAACAGTTGTAAAAAGGCAATCTAATCAGTTTTTCAGTATGTAAATACTGGACTAGTGTAAGTGACCATGCTGTTTTACAATCAGGTTATTCTATATTTGAAAACTGTACTAGAACGTGGGTTGATTCTATTTAGAACTTGTAGCCATAAAGAACTATGCAAATTAAAAATCTTGCAAATGAAATACCTTGAAGGCCCCACAAATCAACAATTAATGCATTTTTTTGTAAATAAAGCAAAAATTCATGGGAGACACTTAGGGCTGAGAAGTGGACTGTCTCTTCAATCTTTGCATTCACATTTTTCCAAACAGGCTTTGTATATAGAGCATGTGGCAGATCATAAACTTTGTACCTAGGGGAATGAAACAAACATAAAATGTCTATAAATGCCCAGGTCGGTATTGGAAAAAGTCTCCTATCTGAACAAAGGTATTTAAGCAATACTCTGACACCAGCTCTTTGCTCTTGCTGAATAGAATGCTTTGTGCAGGAACACACTGTAGTAAGATGGGAGGCCTAAACCCATACAGCACAGGCCTGGTATGAGGCCTAAGGCCTAGCAACAATGGACAAAGCCTGGCTCAAAGCAAAGCTAAGCCATGAGCAAGAGGCAGACCTCTGCTAACAGAACTTGGCCCAGACAGCGCTGAGAGTACAGAACGCTAACTGGTAATTGGCGCAGGTGCAGAACAGTAACTTGAACAAGTTGAAATCACAAGGTACCACCAGCTCAGTAAAGACCTTGGTACCTACTCATTACAGATAGCGACCTAGGTTCAGGAAAGGGTCTAAATGACAGCACGATGGATAAGAGATGATCTCGTCAAATCACAAGGTACAGGGTGATGGCTGGTATAGCGTCAGAAGGCGATAGCTTGATATGTCAGCAGTGAGGTGTACTTTATTTGTATGTGTATACAACATGGTGTCTTGGGGACCATCTTTGTCTGACCTTGGGAGGCAGTGCAGTTCCTACTGACTGTCAGTCCATTGCCACAGGTACATCCGTACAGGGTATCAGTACGGTATACTATACTTGCAAACTGTTACTTGTACCTGGCTTGGCGCCTTCGATCCTTATCTGGTCCATGGTCTTTGGGGAACCTTGAAGGGTCTGCTGTGATCATTGGGGCCATATCACTGTACACACACGCGAGCAGCCAGAACCCATGAGGACACTATGGCAGTAAATCCACTGAACTACACACACCACCATATTTTATGTGAAAAAAGTACTTCGCTTGATTCATTTTCAGCGTTTATTTTGATGACCATCCCAGTTTGTCAGTGAACATTTTGTCACTTTTGCTTTGACAGCGTATTTCATATTCATTATGGAAATAGGGTGTGGTACGAGTAAGCATATCTTGAATATGCTTTTTGCAAAATATTTCCTCTAACATCTCACTAGAAATGTTATCTGTTGAAAGCATATATTCCATTTGTGTGCATGTATCCTTCCTATATTGGAAGCTAGAAATATGCAGTTTACTAATTTGCACATGCTAAGTGAGTGTCGTTAATACTACTCAAGGAACTTAATGGCCCATAACGATCTGTGCATAATCCTGCTTATCCTGTATACCTGGACTATGATTGGCCATGTCCAGACATGTAGCCAGGTCATCTGATGCTGGAACCCATTTGCGATGCTGTACTTTTCCATGGGAAATATGAAAAAGTTTAAACTGAGCACAAAGGATACCTGCCTTGGCCAAAATTTGGGGAATCAGACAGCAGCAGCCAGATGCCTGGATACCCATTTAGTATCTAAGATATCAACAGCAACCGCCTGGAACTGGACATGAAGAAGGATCAGACCTAAGCTGGGAGGCCAGCTTGTGAGAAAAGATGATTCCAACTACTGTTAGGGTAAGAAACTACATGTAACAAGCTTCATTTAAAAAAAAAAAAAAAAAAAAAATCAGGTTTAGCTGGTGTGTTTTGTTTCATTTTTGTTTAGTAACTTACTTTGACCTACGATTAGCAGCCACTTAAATTGTGCTTTTTATACCCACTTTCGCTTATTAATAAACTCACTATAAATAACTGGGCCTTCCCAGAGCAGAGCCGATCTCAGGTGTCCGTGTTGCTCTGCCATGGGCTGTGACCCCAAATACGTGCCTGTGCTGGAGGGGATTGGAGGTTCTGGCTGAGCAGGACAGGGTGGTAGGGTGCCCAATCGGGGGCAGATAGACAAACTCAATGGTATTTCAGCACATGAAGTGATAGTCTGAAGGGGATCTTTGTGACCCAATCCATCACATTTGCTTAAACAGCTTTACAAACACAAGATTTTATTTTGCACTATGGAGCCTAAAGCTTTCTGCCCTCCCAACACCAAATCCCTGGGGTGCTTTGCTCCCATTCACTGACAAAATGCATCTTTTGTTTGGAACAAATAAACTCAATTATTCCTGTTCAAGGCAGGGATTGTTCCTATCAACATCCCCTTTAAGAGAACAGCTGTGATTTTGACCCTTTGACATTAAGTAGACCCTGCAGCTTTGAGAGCTAATAAGCAGATGATAGTGGTTCATGCAGCTTGGAAACTTCTACTGAGAACTGTGAAACTGCTCTTGCTGTCACCAATGATTCCAACTGTACACACAATGAAGGAAGCAGTGAACTAATACAACAGCTTACCCTAGCTGAATGCCCCGCTTGGTGACTTCTCTGAGCCATCTAACTCCAAGGCACTGTAAGATGCAAATCTTGAAATCAATCCTTCTTCCCAGCAATTCCAAAGGGTCAATGACCATTTCATCCTCTCCAAAAGGTCTAAAACCATAGGAATCATCATGTAAGATGTTAAATCAGGCTCAGATTTCACAGCAAATATATGATGGTGACATTAGTGGATGAATCAGGCCAGTGAGGAGGAGGTTGAGAACAGAGGAGAGGGCAGCTAGCTGTTCACACATATTTTGGTAGCTATCTGGGGTGGGAAAGGAAACCTTATTAGAAGGGACTGTGTATAACAAATATAGCTCATTTCCTTTGCTACTGGAACTCCAAGAGGACAAGACTAGGTGACAGGCCAAGGATCCATTGAAGGTGTAAGGCTATTTTTACCTAGGCCCCCACTTTCGAAAGGGGGATGCTAATGAGACTCTGAGATATGCTAATGAGGCGCTGCAATGAATAAGCAGCACCTCATTAGCATAATGGAAGCCACAGTACTTTGGAAGTGCTGCTTTCGATCGCGGGCGGCTTGTCTATACAGGGTCCTTTGCAAAAGAAACTTGCACACTTAGAAATTCCCTTATTCCCACAATCAAATAAGAATAAGGGGATTTCAAAGTGTGCAGGGTTCTTTCGAAAAGGACCCCATGTAGACGAGCCATGCGCAAATCAAAAGTGGCACTTTGAAGTGCTTCCGCTACCATTATGCTAATGAGGCTCTGCATATTCATTGTGACACCTCATTAGCATATCCCAAAGTGTCTCATTAGCATTCCCCTTTTGAAAGGGGGGTGCTAATGTAGACATAGCCTAAGCAAGAAAGGGATTAGGAGAAAGCAAAAGGAGAGGGAAGGGAAGTGCCATAAGATTCTCAGACATTTGAGACACACACAAAATGGACCAAAAAAGGAAGGAAGTACAGAGGTGGGAGGAGAAATGGGCACACAGCTCCCAAAGATATTTTTCTCCTCTGTCTTTACAAAGTAGTTCCTTAATTGAGTAGCTTAGAACTAAGCTAAAATGTTTTGTTTAATCAACATAGAGAGTTTTCTCATGATACAAAGCGAAGTTGAACCATGAAACCAGACACACCTGAGCTCACTACACCTGGAAGTGTAGTAAACTAAAGCACACAAAGGCACTTTGCGAGAGAGTCTACAGGAGGAGTTAGTGTAGAATAATCGGTGACCTGGAAATTCACAATGTAGCTTGCTATGTATTAACTTCCCATGTAGACAAGCCCTGGGAGTGAGATATGGCATTAATACTGGTTCTCTTTTCCCCTTACTGGCTCTAGAATATAAACACTATAATATTTAGCACTGATGGGGTTTAAAGCCTTTACAAATGTGTTAGCTGGCCAAGGTCTACCCTTGGACCTCCACAGTGTTTAACTTAAAAATAGATGTTGGGAACATGTTTTAATCAGTCCTTCTCCCCCAGTCTAGAGAAGACCATCAACTGCCGGTCCCACTATTCTAAGCCTTCCAGGACATTGGCAGTTTGGTCTCATCTTCTGTGTGTTTGTGAACTTTCAGTTATGGTCATGTCAGATTTGCTTACAAGTAAACTTACAAACATCAGGCAATGCAGTTGTTCATGGGGCAGGGCTCTAAGTTTAGCTAGTCACAGGATTTTTTGCAAACCCTATGTCCTTGACCTACAACTATCCAGAAGTGTCACTGCTTTAAAACTGACTAGAGCTTCACCTCTGTGGTAGGACTAGCTCTGCCTCCTACACAGGAAAGCCGCACAAACCACAGCTGGAGAACCGTGGATGGCTGTTGCAAAATGTTTGTGTTTATTGTCTCTCTACCCCTTCAAGCCTGTCACAACTGCAGCATCATCAGTGCCTTCTCCCATACTCTACTAGTGCCTCCAGAGCTTCCCCACCTAAACAGTTCTGAGACAGCTGAGCTCAGTGACATATACTACCTTGTGTATGCAGGGTGCTTTGTAACTGTTATACAGTAGGAAGTAAAGTACAGCAGAAGATAATGAGTAGTTATTTATTATCCACTTTGTTTGTTCCTCTTTCCCAGAAGGTCCAACTAGAGCTCCTCAGTGGTTCTTCCACTTCACTAGGGTAACACTTTGGGTAACAACCTGATGGACTTTACCATCCCAGGGAGATCAGAACAGCTTAACACTATGTCACACTGGCATATTTTTCCTCATTTGCTAAAGGTCTTTGGGTCAAATACTGCTTCCATTTACACCTATGTAAACTTATTTGAATGTTATGCAGTCTTTATTTTTTTGCTCAATGCTTTTAGCTTCCATCTCCAGTCAGACATGTCACTCTGTGAAATCCTAAATTGGATTTTTTAAGTGTTCTTAGCTAGGAGCTCCTTCAAATAAGGAAAAGATTTACCTTCCATCACCAGCACACGGAACAATGTTTATAAGTAGAACAGCTTCCTCCACCCCTTCAGAGTTCAGAACTTCTGTTTGTTCTTCCAGCTTCATGCAGTAAGCAAGTGATTGAAGCCAAATGTGAGCAGACCCTAAATGAATAACCTCTACAGGATCCCAGAATGGATCACTGTCTTGGTCCACATTGACATCCTCTTCATCGAAAAACTTCTGGTAAAGCTCCTCCATGAGGAATTTCCTATTGATGAACTTGGCCTTTGACCATACCCATACCTAGATATACAGAGATGATGATTAAATGAATGGTTATAGGATTCTGGTACTCTCAGATTTGCCAGGTTCTTTCAGTTAACTTTAATCAGTGACTTTCTGCAACCCATAGTATGAAACAAAAGTAAGAAAAAGAGTCCCTGCAATTAAGTGTGCCAAATTCAGCCCCTTAGTATCTGCAGGGACATACATTCTGGATAGCTGTCTAGTACTTGAACATAACACTCCTGTGATCCCATGATTCCACTTGCAGAGAAACAGGCAAGCAAAAAATGATACAACCTGTGATTGCTTTATATTTTTCATGTCAGATTTGAGCATGCAGAAAAGCTGGGGCCACTTGAAAAATAGCATTACATTCTACAGCAGCAACATTCTGAAAGGGGAGATAAACTCCTCCAACAAGATTGAAATAAGGATCAGAAGTGTTATAACTTGTGCCTGCACTAAGCAAGTCCATGAAACATAGGAATGGAGACAAATCAGAATTTCTCAGTACCTAACTTGTGGATTAAAAATGTAAAAGAGCTGTTCAAATCCTTCCCTCAGCAACAAACATCCCACTGATAAAGGTAAATGCAGAAAGAATTTCAGTCCCAGAAAGAGAAAAGATTATTAAGTGCTCACTTTTACTACATTAACCCTGGAGTTGTGTGTCTTTCATTGTGAAGCAGCCTGTGAAAAGTTCAAATCACGTTCTCTATCAGAGTAGATTAGATGATGTGCCCTGGCACAGTCAAAGAAGTATAAGCTGATTGGAATAACAGAGACTTGGTGGGATGATTTGCATAACTGGGGCACGGTGATGGAAGAGTATAAACTGTTTAGGAAGGACAGACAGGGGAGAAAAAGAGGAGGGGTTGCGTTCTGTATGAGGGAGCAGTATGATAGCTCAGAGTTCCAGTATATGAGGGAGAAAATCCAGTTGAGCGTCTTCGAGTTAAGCTTAGAGGCAGAAGTAACAGAGGTGATGTTGTAGTTGGTTGTCTGCTATAGATTGCCAGATCAGGGAGATGAGGTAGATGATGATTTCTTCAGACAGCTAAGAGAAGTGTCCAAATCACAGGCCCTCATTTTCATGGGAGACTTTAATCATCCGGACATTTGTTAAAAGACCAATATACAAGCACACAGACAATACAGGAAGTTTTTGGAGAATGTTGGGGATAACTTCTTGGTACAAGTGCTGAAGGAACCGACCAGGGCCATGCACAACTTAACCTGCTGCTCACAAACAGGAAAGAGCTAGTAGGAGAAATAGAAGTGGGTGGAAACCTGGGCTGCAGCGACCATGAGATAGTAGATTTCAGGATCCGGACAAAAGGAAGAAAGATGAGCAGTAACATACAGATCCTTGATTTCAAAAAAGCAGACCTCGACTCTCTGAGAGAACTGATGGGCAGGATCCCTTGGGAAATGAAGATGAAGGGGAAAAGAGTTCAAGAGAATTGGCAGTATTTTAAAGATGATTTACTTGAGGCACAGGAACAAACCATCCTGCTGCATAGTAAAAAATGCAAACATGGCAGGCAACCAGCTTGGCTTAACAGGGAAATCCTTAGTCAGCTTAAACTCAAAAAGGATGCGTACAAGAAATGGAAGTGTAGACAGTTGACTAAGGAGGAGTATAAACATACAGCTGGAGAATGCCAGGGAGTAATCAGGAAAGCAAAAGCACAATTGGAACTGCAGCTGGCAAGGGATGCAAAGGGTAACAAGAAGGTTTCTCTAGGCATTTTAACAATAAGCAGGTTATCAGAGAAGGTGTGGGGCCATTATTGGATGTGAGAGGTAACCTAGTGACAAAAGATGTAAGAAAAGCTGAAGTACTCAATGCTTTTTTTGCCTCAGTCTTAACGGACAAAGTAAGCTCCCACACTACAATGCTAGATAATGCAGTATAGAAAGCTGGAGGGCAGCCACATGTGGGGAAGAAACAAGTTATGAGCTATCTAGAAAAACCAGATGTACACAGATCCATGGGTCTGGATTTAATGGACCCAACGATACTGAGGGAATTGGCAGATGTGATTGCTGAGCCTTTGGCCATTATCTTTGAAGACTCTTGGAGATCGGGAGAGATCCCGGATGACTGGAAAGAGGCAAATGTAGTGCCCATCTTTAAAAAAGGAAAGAAGGACAAACCAGGGAACTATAGACTGGTCAGCCTTACCTCGATCCCTAGAAAAATAATGGAGGGGATCCTCAAGGAATTCATTTTGGAGCACTTGGAAGAGGGGAAAGTGATCAAAAGTAGCCAGCATGGATTCACCAAGAGCAGGTCGTGTCTGACCAATCTGATTAGCTTCTATGATGAGGTAACAAGCTCTGTGTACATGGGGAAGTCAATGGATGTGATATACGTTGACTTCAGCAAAGCTTTTGATACAGTCTCCCACAACATTCTTGCCCATAAGTTAAAGAAATATGGATTGAATCCTTGGACAATAAGATGGCTAGAAAGCTGACTTGACGGTCGGGCCCAACAGGTAGTGGTCAATGGCTCAATATCTGGATGGCAGTCGGTTTCAAGGGGAGTGCCACAAGGCTCAGTTCTGGGGCCGATGTTGTTCAGCATCTTTATTAATGACCTGGATGAGGGACTGGATTGCATGCTCATCAGTAAGTCTGCTGATGACACTAAGCTAGGGGGAAGGGTAGATGCGTTGGAGAGCAGAGATAGGATCCAGAGTGACCTGGATAAATTGAAGTATTGGGCCAAAAGAAATCTTATGCGGTTCAACAAGGAGAAGTGTAGAGTCCTGCACCTGGGGCGGAAGAATCCCAAGCATTGTTATAGGCTGGGGACCGACTAGGTAAGCAGCAGGACAGCAGAAAGGGACCTAGGGGTTATAGCGGATGAAAGGCTGGATATGAGTAAACAGTGTGCCCTTTTAGCCAAGAAGGCTAACAGCATATTAGGGTGCATTAGGAGAAGCATTTCGAGCAGATCTAGAGAAGTGGTTGTTCCCCTCTATTTGGCGCTGGTGAGGCCACATCTGGAATATTGCATCCAGTTTTGGGCCACCAGTATAAAAAGGACGTGGATGTGCTGGAGCAGGTTTACAGTGGAGGGCAACAAAAATAATTAAGGCTGGAGCACAAGACCTATGAGGAGAGGCTGAGGAAAATGGGCTTGTTTAGTTTCCAGAAGACTGAGGGGTGATTTAATAGCAGCCTTCAACTTCCTAAAGGGGAGCTCTAAAAGAGAACGGAGAGAAGCTGTTCTCAGTGGTGCAGATAGCAGAACAAGGAGTAATGGTCTGAAGTTAAAGAGGGAGAGATGTAGGTTGGATATTAGGAAAAACTACTTCACCAGGAGGGTGGTGAAGCATTGGAATGCATTGCCTAGAGAGGTGGTGGATTCTCCATCCCTCAAGGTTTTTAAGCCCCAGCTTGACAAGGTCATGGCTGGGATGACTTAGTGGGGGCTGATCCTGCTTGAAGCAGGGGGCTGGACTAGATGACCTCCTGAGGTCCCTTTTAGCCTTATGATTCTATGATACACTGGTAAAAACCCCAATGGCCGTGTACACTGGCGTTCCCATTATTGCTAGTACTGATGGAAATGGACAAATACTACAACAAAAGATGATTATGAGAAAAAAAACTCAGCAACACAGACAAGACCATGAGAAGAGGCTTTCTGGCCATGTCGCTGCATTTAAACCTCCTGTTAAGATGATTGTTATCCAGTGCTCATCTCTTAAATAGTCCAACAACATGAATTTCATCGTCACCTTCTCTACTGCAGAATGCTGGAACAGACAACAGAGCAAAAAGATTTCATGCACCTACGTGAGAGTTTATTTTGGTTCAAGTTGAAGCAATGTTCGGAAAGTCCAACTACATGATGAAATTAGGGTGGGGCCTTGAGGAAGGAGCATCTGCAGGTGGACTCAGGCATTCGTACAGAGAAAGAACAGCTTCCGTAGGAAGGGTGTATGGGCATCTGTGTTGGGGGGGAATGAATACAGGGACTGGAGCACACAAAGGCTGAGTGTGAAGACAGAGGCCTGAGGAGATACACAAATGTGTGTTGGCATCCGACCTGCAAGTCAAGAGAATTACCTGTAGATTAGCAAGGCTTTACTCTGGGGGCTGGACTGAGGCTCCAAGGCACACCTCCTTTGGTGCCCAGTCAGGGAGAGCTGCATGGGTTGCTATGGGAAGACCATGTGGACTCTCAGACCCTCCATCTGCCCTCTGCCAGGTAGGGAGCTGGGGGCAGGGAAGGGCGCAGAGGGCATGTCTGGGAGCTGCAATCAGCACCCTCTCTCCCCCGAGCTCCGCTGGCTGGTGGAGGGTCTGCCATGGCTCCCCAGCTCGGTTCTATGCTGGCTTGGGAGGGACAGGAGAGAGGGTGACCTGTGGAGCTGCCCGGGGGCTGCTAGGCTAGGTGAAGGGTATCGCTGCAGTGCTTGTCCATCTCTGAACCCTGGACAGGTTACAGCTCTGAGCCCCACCCAGACCTGGCCAAACCTGGGTCAGGGAGAGTCCCCCCGGCAGCTGTGGGTGCAGATCCTCCACCTTGCCCTGTATGTGGAGCAACCAGCAGCCCTCAACCTGTCCCAGTCCTCTGCTCAGGGTTAGTAGAGGATCTGCAATAATGTTCCTCTCAGCTGCCTGCCACTCTGACTGTCAGTGGCTTGTGAATATGTGCAACCATCCACAGAACTGGTCCACAGATGCCTGCACCTGCAGCTATAAAGCAAACACCCAAAGAATTGCAGAGCTCCACGGAGGCCGTGTAGGAGAGGGAGGAGTTATGCGAGTGTACAAATGAAAAGCAGTAGGGGGACTGAGAAAGTGGGCTCTTTGTAACAGAGGGAGAGCAGACCTCATTGTAGCTTACATTACAGTAAATGTCACCTGGAGCTTGCATCTTACTGATCCTCTCTAGTGTTCTCTACTATTAGCACAAGACTCAGGCTCAGCTTCGTTACCTGCTTAGTCTTTTTGTTCGTCACTTTTACTATTACTTCCTTTTGCAGATCATAACCTCTGGAGTCAGACGCTGCTAGATTTTTCACTTTCAGTTCTAACTTGAGCTCCTGTGAAGGGAAAAGGCATGTTTCTCAAGAGAATAGAATATTGCACTTCAGTATCCACGTGCTGGATTTAGCTAATCTTCACGACCCTGTGCCACGTTAAGGGGTTACTTTTAGGTGTTTCCTGTGTAGCACACATCAAACACGTTTATGTGAGACAAGTTAGAACATTTCTAATAATGGATATCGCACCTCAAACTTTGGAAATGTATTCAGATGTTGAAGCCACCTCTTCATCCCCACTTAAGACCACTCAGCTGTGTAGTGCAAGCAGCCAATTTAGAGAGTCCTTTTATAGCGGGATGGGCAATAAAAAAGCAGCAGCTTGCCAGGGTTAGTCCTGGTGGGCCGCTGCCACTATATGTACCTGCACTGCCACAGGATATTGGGTGATGGGCCAGCCTCACTGGCCATGAATCACCATGTGCAGCCAATGTCAGTAACAGGAAGCAGCGTCTTAGTCTGCGCCACTTCCTGCTGCTCCCGTTACCCATGAACAGCAATCCACGGCCAATGAGAGCTGCAATCGCATGATACTGCAGAGGCACAGGAAAACACAGAGGTTGGGACCCACCAGGGACTAAATGGCAGACCAGATCCTGCCTTTGGGCAGGCATTTCCCCACCCCTATTTTATAGTGCACAAAAGTCAAACTCTCATCCCTGGAGAGAAATCTAGTACTAAGCTATGAGTGGAATTTGACTGTCCGGTGAGCCATCAAAATAGCTCACCCCACTCCCTACATCCTCCTCTGTCACAGGCCCCTAATCTTGGATACAGACATGTGCTCCCCTAGTGTTCAAATGGAAAGCCTAGTAAAATAAACTTTTCTTCACTCCTCTAATAACCAGAGGGATGCTCCTGAGCGCTTGCATCCCTCTGGTTATTAGAGGAGTGAAGAAAAGTTGGGAGACTTGTTGACTTGTTGGGAGAAGGAAAAAACAGACAGCTACTTCAATGCTGAAAGCAAAGCTTGCCTGCTTTGGCACTTAATCCTCCAAAAAAAACCAGCGAGATGTCACTGGCTGAAAATTGAGGCCAACCTGCCATTGGTGCTGGTCACTCCAAAGATATCTGCAGATGGACAGCGAATTGCTATAAATAAAGAAGGACTGCTGGAGAGCTTCAGAGATAGTGGAGAGACAGCATGGTACTTTATCAAGGAATGAACAGAGGTTACTTCATTCAAGCATGCTGTGATGAAGCTTCTGAGGAGGGACAGATCATCAGAATGCAGTGTGGAATTCTTCATATCCAGTATAAATTTTTCCTTGCTAAACGTCTTTACTCTAACCTTTAGCTCCTTACATAACCTAAGCAACTCCTCAAATCCTTGCCGTTAGTTATCCCTGCTTAGCCAGGTTAAACAGTACAAAACTTTATTTGCTCTAATATCCTGCATGCAAACTGTATTCAAAAATGCTGAGTGTACTTAATACAATTACAAGAAAACAACTGCACAGAGAGACTAACAGAGGGAAAAAAATATAGCTTAACTCTCTCCCCTGCCTCTGAGACAGCTAGGATGATGAGAGAAAGTTGAAAGAACACTACACTAATGATGTGAAGGTGCTAAGACTTCTCACCATATATCTGCTGTATTCCAAAGGCTAATAATATATTAGTTTAAAAGAAAACTACAGTAGCTTGGGACGGAAAGTGTTAAACTGCAACTTACCTTTTTCAACTCCTCACTCATCTGATTTGCTTCTGCAACCGAAGGCATTAGCTTGATATAATCATGGAATACTGCAAGAACGCTAGGATCTGCTTTGCCATCCTTTTTATTGACAACACCTTTGAGAAATATGATGTTCAATGTTAACCAGAGGAAGACAATCCATTTGCACACAGAGTTTGAAGCTTTACTTATGAATGGCAAATACTATCAGCTATTTTTACCTAGAATCACTCTACAGTAATTGGCAGAGCTTTAAGATTGTTTATTTCTATGTAGTAGTCCCCAGAAAATTTTACATGTTTTGGTATGTACTTGAAATTTCATATGATATGGAAACAACCATTTCATTCACCTGTCAATTGGTCCCCATGTTCTTGCTAGAGACTGGCCCTACCTAAAAAGTGTGGGCTCAGGATCTAGTTTTTAAACACAAGTATTCTGGGTGCATGTTTTGATCTGAAATTTTGGTTCAGCCCATTACAAAGACATGCAAAATTTGGCTATGGAGTTGGGTACAGATTTCCAGCTTCCCTAAACTTTACAGGTGCTACTGTTCAGAAATATTTTTGGTTCATTATCTTTTGGAGAGAGGCGGAGATGGTAGTAATTAAGATACTGTATTTATGCAGTGTCTTAGCTTACAAATAATTTTGCAACTGTTTGGAGTCACTGTGTTGTATAAAGCCTCTGTTCAGTCCAGCACAATGCAGGTGTAAGTTCTGTGCCTTTCAGTCATTGCTTGTTTTAAGTGCCATAATTTTCTGTAAGGTCTGTAACAGGAGCTTTGTTTTGTAGATGTAGCTTTGTTCTCTATGGTTGTGTTTTGTTTCATGAGCTTTGTTTGGTAACAGCTGCTAGGTCTATATTAAGTATTATAAGCTAATAAGAAACTGTTTATAGATACCATAACTTTGTAACAAATCCTGTCTCTGTGAAAGAAATTTCTTTTGCTTGTGTGAGTGAGGAAAGTGCGAACAGGGGTGGGTGTGCAATGGAATCAGTCCCTGGACAACCAGCTGCCAGCAGCACTCAGATGGCTAGAGAATCACAGAAGCTGAGACCGGGAAAAGAATCCACCCAAGAAAGAGAAAGAGGCCCCATCAAGGTAAGATCAAAGTCCCAGCTGCTATTATGGTCCTACAGCATCCTGGGGCACCGGGATAAGAAAATTGCTATGGGACTGAAACAAAAAGATGGGTGCAAAGCTATAGGACAACTTCTTGCCATCACCACTCTTCAGGAGTTAGCCTTAGCTGGGGACTCTCCCTGTCTCCCCAGGATGGATGGTACCGCCTGCCTGCTCCTGACGACTCCACTGACAAGCAAGAGACAAGGTGGTCGTATAATCAGCTGACAAAGTGGTCATACAATCAGCTTGCCACCCTAGGTTCACGCCTGCAGCCAGACACACTAGATTCACTATGCCTTAGCTTCCTCTACAGCGCGTCTCTTCACCTGGGCGATTCTGCGTGTGTGAACGCATGAGGTTATGAGTATGTGTGGGTGTGTACTTGAAAGCTAGTTCTCCTTTTCCTTTAATCCACTAGAGACATTTATTAACACACGAGCGTAACCCTGGGATGGTCTTTAGTGTAAATTAGGGTAACACATTGCACTTTTCTCTGGAATCTGAGATGTGACATATAGCAGGTGCTCAACAACATACAGCACCCCAGTAACAGTTCAGCAAGTGGAGTCACATATGCCAGTGTATCCAACTGAGATGAAGACTATTCACAACCTGATCTCCCAGATACACTTTGAGACAAATGTAACTACCTAACAAAGTGGGAGCAAGATGAAGAACAAATTTGAGATGAGCACTGGGAGTGACTTGGAGAAGAAGGAGGAATATTTCTGTTTCAGTAACAATGTAAGAACCTCACGACCAAATCTTACAAGCAGTGGTACCCAACTCAGTGAAAGCTGAAACGGTTTATCAAAACCGGTGCAGCTGGTTGCTGAGAGAGTGATGAAGCCAGGGGAAGGCAGAGCACTTCTGATACTCCCATTCACCCAAAGCTTTCTGGAAGAGAGCTATCCAAGACCACCACTCGTCTTGAATTGACAACACCTGGAACTCTCAGTGAGCAATCTTGTGTGGACTTTTAGTCTGGTGTGTTTGTTGTTAAAAATAAACTGATCTAATTTCTTATGCCATGTCTGCCCTGCAGCTGAGCTGCTGTAGCATGGTGGATGCCTCCATCAAAGGAAAGGATTTTCCCATGTGGTAGGTACTCTGCCTCTCCAAGAGGCAACTGCTATGGCTCTGATTCAGTCACAGAACACATGACTTCTACCTCCACAGAACACCATGACTTCAGACTGGGGCAGTGCTGAATACCTGTGACAGAATCCTAACCCCTGCAATAGCTATGTCTGCAATCTACAGTGGGTGTGAGAGCAACCTAACTATGATAGACAGGGTGTGAAATTTGTCCCCACCATGAATGACATATGCCAGGCTGATGTAAGTTTTAGGTGTAGATCAAGCCTGAAATGCTGAGGGTTACTGCTTCTTGGGAAGAGGATTTTTTTTTTTTTAATGAATACTTCAAGTATTTTTGAAAGAACATGGGAAATCCTGGTGAGTAATACACTGACTTATGCTTGAAAGAAGAGAGATTTTGGGAGACATGACCGGCTATCAGTTAACTTATTCTGAGAGACTGCCAAAACTTCAGAACATTGTTTATTAAAAAAGCACAGTATACATCCCGCCCCCCAAATGCACCCTCATGCTATAGGACTTAGATTTTAAAAATGCATGTGTGGATATTGGAGACAAAAGATGAAAAATATGGTTTTATGAGTGAATTCACTCTCTCTGCGCACTGGAAGAACATTTACAAAATTGAAGAAAATCCACAGATAGTGTGATTGGGAGGGTCTCATCTTTCCCAGGACGCCCTGTGTGCAGTGTCAGTTCCATATTAAGTATTGCAGGCTAGCTGCAAAAAGGAAAGGTAGATTTAGAAGTACTCTCAAGTCACCTCAGAAATACCTGAGCTCAATGCACAAGCAGTAATGCTTACCAAGTTTATCTACACTGAAGCCCTTTGCTGCCGCCAACTCTGACTGAAAGAAATCATAATCATATCTGATCATGTCCTCATCAGTACGTTCTGCAGGAAATCCAATATAAAGGTAAGCACTATTTGATCCCAAAATAATACGGTCCTGGAGATTAAAGTACATGGTGCTGGTTAAACTCAAGGATGTGATGTTTCTCAAAAGTGCTCTCTTTTAGCACTGCATGGGTTTACTATTTGTAAATTGATCTGGAGAACTCCACTGCCCCAAAAGGAAAGCGAAGGGACAGAAGAAAAGCATGCTTTGAATGGAGGTGGTAAGGGTGAAAATCTGGTATTCTAAGGGCTAGGAAAGGAAGTACACCAGGACAGCTAAGAATAAGAGGGGAGTGACCAGATAGAGCACTCTAGAATTCAACATCAGTAAACGTGGCAATAGAAGTTAGGAGAAACTTGTTAGTTTTTCAGCCTTACAGCATCTCTACAACAGGAAAATATTTGTGTCTGTCTACCACTTATGGCTTATAGTAAAATGAAACTAGGTAACAACATGATGCTGCCATGAGTAAGAAATACAACTTAAAACATCAAAACACAGGGATGCAATATTCAGGCCTGAATATAAGCAAGGATGCATCTCCTTCATTACTGAAGCTGTAGGCAGAAGTTTCCTGTTAGGAGCCATAGTGGCCCCACCCAAATTAGTTAGGTCCAAGAGTTTTGACACATGGGAACTGGCAGTGTTGACGTTGGTCTGCTTGTTCCCATGCTGCTGCTGCCTTTTTTTTTTTTTTAAAATGATTACTGCAACATCCCAGGTTGAAGGTGCTAGGAGCCCTTGTTATGGGCACTGTTTACATCCATCTTCTGGGATCCAGAAGAGGCATTTGCGACAAACCCTGGTCCTGCAGCTGCAAGAGATACAGAACAGATGATGGTGGCTGAACTGATCCTTGACATTTCTTCTGGAATTGGAAGAGTCTGACCAGAATGTCCTTAGCTTGGGTGTATATCACTTTGTTAGCTTGACTGAGGGAGCTGCAGAAACTGAGTCAGGCCCTGGTAGGGGATGCAGTTTAAGGACATATGAATGTCCTTACTTGTTCAAACCTAAAGGTCATTTAAGCCCAGTATCCTGTCTTCCAACAATCTCCAATGATAGGTGCGCCAGAGGGAATGAACAGAACAAATATTCTTCAAGTGATCCATCCTCTGTCACCCACGGAACCCTGCAGTCAGCTAGAACCTGAAGACAACGGGATGGGGACAACTTTCTCAACCTTGGAACTGACAATCACATGGATCCAGCAGGTCTAGCATCCAGGGATTCTTTCAGCAGAAGGAGCTGCAGATGAGTCTCCCTGTCCTTTTGGGCTCTGAAGGCAAGAGACTTGCAGATGGCCCAGGCATTCCAAATAGTTAGTGTCCGTTCCTCAGAAGACAGGCAGCATCTCTCTTAAATCTTGGCTTTCTTTGCTTCCTCAGTCCTCTGTATCCTGGAACTGGGGAAAAAAGCTACTTGTTGGCTAATTACAGTATAACCTCAGAGTTATGAACACCAGAATTACAAGCTGACTGGTCAACTACACACCTCATTTCGTGTTGGAAGTACATAATCAGAGAGCAAAGACAAAAGAAAAAGCAAAGTATTTTACAATACTGTGTAAAATATCAGCTGCTGAAAAAAATAAATGGCAATTTTAAAAAGATTTGGCAAGGTAAGGGAAGTTTCTGTTCTTGTAGTAATTAAGTTAATATGGTTAAAAGCAGCATTTTCCTTCTACTTGGGCAAGTTTCAAAACTATACTAAGTTGAGGTTTTTAAGTCCCAGCTTGACATCGTCATGGGTGAGATGACTTAGTGGGGGTTGATCGTGCTTGGGGCAGGGGGCTGGGCTCGATGACCTCTTGAGGTCCCTTCTTGAGGTCCCTCTTGAGGTCTTAAGGTCCGTTCTTGAGGTCCCTTCCAGCTTTGCGATTCTATGATATTCACTTGCAAACTTTTGAAAGAAACAGCCATAGTGCTTTACTCAGAGTTACAAACTGCTGCTATTCCCAAAGGTGTTTGTAACCAGCTCTAAGGTTCACAGGCATGCATCTGGGAGGGAAGTGAGGTGGAGAGGATGGTCCACCCTTCATAGCCTCACCCTGTGTACCAGGACAGGGAGGAAGGCCTGGGGTGTGAGAGTGCTCTAGCTGACGCTGCTGGAAGAGGGTTCTATTACAAAGTATCACAAAATGAGATAGTACACGTAAATGGGAATCTTCAGAGCCACTCAAAGGAGAGTTATGTATTTTCAAGAGGCAGGTACTTGTTTAACGTACATTTTCCCTAGAACATCTAGGTCCCAATGCTACAACTCTTACTCCTACAGGGAACATTTACTCATCTTGAAAATCGCTGCTTCTATATTCTGGACAGAGATTACTCAGGCTAGAAAGGATTGCAGAAATTGGTATAGCTTGAACCTCCCTGGGTCAACACTCTTGAAACCTGACCTTTTCCTAACAAGGGAGTTTGCAGGACCAGGGGAAGTCAGTTCTGGCCCCCACTACCTGGCTCTGCTCCCAGCCGCAGCTGCCAGCTCCATAGGAGAGCTTAGCTCTGCTTGCAGTTGGCCCTGGTAGGACTCCCAGCCACAGCAGGACTCCCAGTACAGTACTTCTTCCACCTGACTATTCAGGCTCCCCAGTCAAGGAAGATCCATGGCCCAGCTGGACCAGAGATATTTTCGCACCATAAAGTCTCAGTTTTTAATGATTCAGCCTGTACCTGTCTTTTTTAAAAACACATTTTTACCCCTGTTTATTAAATTAACCTGTTTCTTAAACATTACAGTAATTTTCTATCATGTTATCTCTGCTTCGAGAACTGATTTCAGGATAGAATTTGTAAGAATCTTTCTGATCTGCAATCCCCGTTCCTGATTCTTTCATTCTCCAGGAAAACTTACCAAATGCTGCAGTTTAGTTTTCGCACTGATGGGTACCCC
The DNA here is from genome assembly GCF_033958435.1 of Carettochelys insculpta. Taxonomy (NCBI): domain Eukaryota; kingdom Metazoa; phylum Chordata; order Testudines; family Carettochelyidae; genus Carettochelys; species Carettochelys insculpta. Next base: position 65,599,503 of record NC_134139.1, on the reverse strand, counting down.
ATTGACAACAACTTTGCACTTTTCCCATGGTGTTATGGTCACTTTGCCATTAGTGTTTGTGAATGTAGCATGCTTATCCAAAATGCTGAAAAATAAAATACTTCTTGCAATTCATGGATCTCTTAAGAATCGAGCTACAAGTAAACATTTCCCATCTCAAAATCCTGAAAAAAGCATTTATTTTCATTTGGAAGATAATCTTTTACTTGTATTACAGTAGCTCCTACAATGTGCTAGACAGGCACTGTCAACATCACCCCACCTGAGAGAAACAGCTTCTCCTCTCAAGGACACACCCCATTCTTGAGATCAACAGAGGCACCAAAGCTGAAGCTCCCATGGAATAAGAGCAGAAGACACTGCTGGCAGGGCTTTCTGTGAGGGCCCTTGGGATTCCACTCCCTTAACTTGATCCAAAGTAGCTCAAATCTGTAGACCTTTAAAGAAAGCTGCAGTGCCTATTTCTGTTGAACAGCCATTGGCCAAGAGAGGTGGCCATGGGTGGGGATTTAATTTGGGAATTTGGGTGAGTGGTGAGGAGATGCTGATTCAGTTTGTGATGTGATCTGCTACTGCAGGGCCAGCTATAGGGGAAGAATGCACTGCTGTTGTAGATCTGTAATGTGTGTTTTTGACGGCAAGGACACCTAGGGTGTAGGACAGGCCTGACTGTAAATCCATTTAAAGTCAAATAAATACCGTGAAGAACTCACAAGCTAAGGTTTTGTAAAACATGTCACACAGTCTCTAAAATCAGTTCAACTCTATCAGCTTTAGCAATGGAAGAAGCATAATGTAGATGCATTGCTGACATTTTACATGCTGCCTCAATGTTGCCTATTCAGATCAGATCTAATGGTCTTGGTGTTAAAAAAAGAAAGTTTGTCTCGCTCATGTTTTGTCCTGTGTTAGGTATCCCATATCAAAAGCACGCAGGCAGCTTGGTGAGTTATGATGTAGTCATTTAGGCAGCTGGCCTTGAAAACATGAGGTCTGCACGAGCTCGGAAGCCCGTCTCTCTTACCAACAGAAGTCAGCCTAATAAAAGATACTACTTCACCCACCTTATCTCTCTAGCTCACCAGGACTAGTCCCCAAAACAAGAAAAAAATCTATATTTTTGAAATTCTTGTGCAAGTTTTTAGTTTAACGACTGAACTTTGAATTAAACATTGCAATTTAACTCTACACTTGTTACAGTTTTGAAAAGTAAAAGTTTCAGAAACAACATGTAATAAATATACTCAGTGAGTTTCCCTTTTGCCTATTTTTCCTCCATTCATCATTAAAAAGGTTCTTGTTAAAATAGCCAAGACAGACTCCTGTGGCTTTTCTCTTACCAATGTATGTATACTTACCCTAGACCTTTCAGAGTTATTGCGTTTGAGGCTGACTGACCAACATCACACAAACCTGAAAGAATTAAAATTTTCTGGCATAAGTGACATGCTCTCAGTAGCAAAAGTTATACACTCTGCTAAAACAACTGCATTAGCATTTCAAACTTTTTTTCTCCTATGTGAATCTGATGAGTCATGCTTGGCTGATAGACCTGTCATATGACTGCCGTTATCGGAATGTACGGAATGTGGCAGCAGGAACACAATGCTACTGAAGGCTGGGAGGAATGTGTCTCCCAGAGATCATTTGCATGAGAATGCAAAGGGCTGCATGTGTGATACTGAGGCTGGGAGGAATGTGTCTCCCAGAGGTCATCTGCATGAGAATGCAAAGGTGTGCATGTGTGATACCTTTCAGGCAAAGCCAAATGGGTAGCAAGTAAGCCATGAGATTTGGTCTATTGTAAACATGTTGTTGTAAAATCACAATTTAAGCTGACACTCAGTGTGGGAGTTGTGAGATCTCACCAATGCTCTGGGTTATTGTGGGGGATAGGGCAGTCGCCGTAGTTGCATAAGACATTCATTACACAGGGCTCCCTGGTTTAAAGCATTGTAAAGAGGGAAAGGAGGGGTACTAGTTGAGCCAGCTTGCTGAGTGTCTTGGTCCTGCCTATGCCTTGGCCGTATAGCTATAAGCCTGGCTTCACTAGTCCTCCCCACCTATTGAAAGATAGAGCTGGATTCGAGGGTGTTTGTGAAACCTCACACTGGAGATATTAAGAGCTGAAATCACAAAGCGGCAGCTGAGGCCACACAGAGCTGCAATCACAGTGTTCTGCCTCAGGACGATCCCCAGCAGTGTGATCAGTAAGGGAGTGGCGACCGGCGGGCGGCCGGTAGGAGCAGGGGCAGACAATGGTGACTGGTGGGCAGCCGCTGGGAGGAGCAGTGGACGATGGCAACCGGCAGGCAGCCGGTAGGAGTAGCCAGTGGCCAGCAAGTGGCCGCAAGGGAATGCTGCAGACAAGTGGACAGCTAGTACTGCCCTGGTGATGTATTTGTGGGCTCTGGGTTTGGGACTGCACCGCGGGAGGTACACCCTGTAACTGTGTGTGGGGTAAAGGGCCAAGAGCCTCAGCAAGAGGCTTGGGTCTATAGCATATGGGGATGGTATCTTGTTAAAGGGGTTTGTCTCTTCTTTGCTTAGATATCCTGCAGCTGTCACTGTAAATTTGGGGTAGGTTATGGTCATTAAATAAGCTGTTTCTGTCTTAGACTCTGTGCTTGCGAGGTGGGGAAGAACCGCCTTACAGGCACCCAGCAAGTGGGGTGAAATTGTCCCAGGCCACTGGGTGGGGGCTCGAGCCAGCTGGTTGTATCCTTGACAGGAAACCCCCCCAGGAGCTGAACCTGGTCCTTCTGGCAGGCACCTGACATTAATAGAAAGGTTACATGAATATTAAATATACATTTAATGTACTGATGTATTCTGGGTCTCGATTTATATGAAAAGTTCTACGCATGGCCTCTGATTTTTCATGCACAAATAATGAAGGCATTTTCCAGCATTTAGAAATTGAGCAGGTCCTGACCCTGAAGATGTTTAGTCACATGCACAACAACCTAGCTGGTCTATGAGCTACCCAATCCTCACTAGTCGAACCAGTACTCCAAACTGCAGTTCCTTGCAGTGATGAAAAGAAAACATTGCTCGTGGGAAAACCAGTGTTCCAGAGGCAACAGAAAAGAACTAGCCAGAGAGTCAGATGACAAATTGTGGAAGCTGGATTAGACATCAATACTTCAACTTGCAATGTTGCAAGAGCCTACTTCTAGCTGCCAGACAGCAACTCTAAGATTATTTTAACCAGTTAGGTTTCTATTGTATTTTAATACCCCAAAATATTCCTCTAACTTGAATCCTTTTAGTGAGATTGGCCATATTAGCCAACAAAAGGCTCAGACGTTTGATAGTGGAAAAGGACATCTTAGACCAGGGATTCCCAACCTATGGGTAGAGACCCAAACATGGGTCATGATTAGATTTGTTCAGGGTCGCTAGCAGCTCAGAGCTGCATGTGGCTCTTAAAGAAGCCATTTGCAGCTCCTTAACACTGCCACACCCAGCAGTTCTCTATTAACAGAGAAGCAATTATGCATTACAAAGACAGCTCCTCCACATTTGATATTCATAGTCATCCCAGGCAAGCCACTTAGTAGACTCTTGCAGTAATTTTCACACCCCTGCACCATCCCCCCTTTTGCCCCCCTTCTGCTCCATGTAGCTGATTTCTTAGTTTTCGTTTTTTTGTTTGTCTCTCTCCCCAAGCCCCTGAATGTGACCCTCCCAGCTCCTCCCAGCCCAAATGTGACCCCAGGCCTCCCAGCCCCTGAGTGTGACCCTCAGTCCCTTTAAAGTAACTTCCACAAGACCCTGAGTGCGACTCCCCCAGCCCCCAACCCCCCCCCAGCCCTTGAGCATGACTCCCCCCAGTCTCCCAACTCCCACAGCCTCAGAGTGCAGCCCCCCCAGCCCCTGAGCCTGGGGTTTAAATTGGAGGAGTGGGGGGAGCAGTTTGGAGATGAGGGTCTTTCCTCCAACCACAACTCAGATCAACTATAATAATAAAATAATTAAGCATAATAAATGTAGTGTTATTATTTTAATGTATTGTCCCCTTTTCCATGAAATAACTGCTATGAATATATAAACATGAGGGGGCTTAATTTTATATTCTTGCCTGAGTTACAGCACTGTTCCCCCTCCCCCATTTTTGAACTGTCTTGGGTCACCAAGTCTTCCTGAATTGTCAAAATGGCTCCCCGTCTGGAAAAGGTTGAGAACCACTGTTAGACCCAGAAAAAACATGACAACCTCATTAATATACGCGTGGCTGAACAACGTGATACTAAAGAGCATATATTAGCACAATAGTATTTGTGTTATGATGAAGGTAGAGTAAGAAGCATTCCTATGAACTAGATACATTTGTGCAGCACAATGCTCGAATACAAAACAAATACAATGGAATACCATCCTGGATGAAGTGTTTGAGAACCCCGGAGAGCTGAGGATCTTCATTGATATTCAAGAGATATGGGAATGTCTCCATCAGCCGTCTTTCCTGCTCAAGAGTTGAGAGTCACGTTATTTTAGTGCCACGTGTTGGAAAGTGCTAAATGATGGCTGATAATTTACATGGAAGACTGCTTTACTTTTAGTCACTTTGGTTAAGGAGATGATAAAATGGGCTGTTTGAGGACACCCTGAAAAACATCTAAATGCAACACTCACAAGTCTAAACAATAGATAACAACAGGTCACACAATCGAGCTGTTAAAAAAAGAAGTACAAATATTACAAAGGTGCAGCTATGAAAGCACGTGGGAAAATGATTAGTTTGATCAGTGATTCAATTACAATTCATGTTGTTTAGATTATTACTGACCTGATTTCAGCTTTAACGAGTTTAGAAAGATGCAGTTGTTTAAACACATAATACTTGAGGATTAAAACAAAAAGCTGTCAAGTAGCACTTTAAAGACTAGCAAAATAGTTTATTAGGTGAGCTTTCGTGGGACAGACCCACTTCTTCAGACCACAGCCAGACCAGAACAGACTCAATATTTAAGACACAGAGAACCAAAAACAGTAAGCAAGGAGGACGAATCAGAAAAAGATAATCAAGGTGAGCAAATCAGAGATTGGAGGGGTGGGGAGGGGAAGGTCAAGAATTAGATTGAGCCAAGTATGCAGACGAGCCCCTATAGTGACTCAGAAAGTTCCCATCATGATTTAAACCATGTGTTAATGTGCCGAATTTGAATATAAAAGCCAGCTCAGCTGCTTCTCTTTCCAGAACGGTGCGATAATTCTTCTTCAGTAACACACATACCTTTAGGTCATTGACAGAATGCCCCATTCCATTAAAATATTGACTAACTAGTTTGTGGATCTGGAGTGTTTTGATGTCGGTTTTGTGCCCGTTGTCTAAGGGAGTTTGAAGTCTGTCCAATATACAAAGCATCTGGGCATTGTTGGCACATGATGGTGTATATGATGTTAGTAGAGGAGTATGAGAAAGTGCCCGTGATTCTGTGAGTAACCTGGTTAGGTCCAGTGATGGTATTTCCAGAGAAGATATGTGGACAAAGCTGGCAGCGGGCTTTGTTGCAGGGAAAGGTTCCGGGACTGGTGTTCCTGGGGTATAGACTGTGGCTGTTAGTGAGGATCCTCATGAGGTTGGGAGGTTGTCTGTAGGAGAGAACAGGCATGTCACGCAGGGCCTTCTGGAGTGTAGCATCCTGATTAAGGATAGGTTGTAGGTCTTTAATAATTCGTTGCAGTGCTCTGAGTTGGGGGCTGTAGGTGATGACCAGTGGTGTTCTGTTCTTGGCTTTTTTGGGCCGATCTTGGAGTAGCTGGTCTCTGGGTATTCGTCTGGCCCTGTCAATTTGTTTTTTTACTTCTCCTGGTGGGTAATTCAGGATTATGAATATTTGGTAAAGTTCTTGTAGTTTTTGGTCTCTGTCAGTTGGATTAGAGCAAATGCAATTGTACTTAAGAGCTTGACTGTAAACAATGGATCTAGTCACGTGTGCAGGACGGAAACTAGAAGGGTGTAGATAAGTAGCGATCAGTAGGTTTTCGGTACAGTGTGGTACTGATCAGGCCATCCTTGATTAATACTGTAGTGTCCAGGAAATGTATCTCTTGCATGTTGTAATTGAGGCATAAGTTGATGGTGGGGTGTAGATTGTTAAAGTCTCTGTGGAATTCTTCTAGAGCCTCTGTACCATGGGTCCAAATCATAAAGATGTCATCAATGTATCTTAAGTAGAAGAGTGGTAATAGGGGACGAGAGCTGAGGAATCGTTGTTCCAGGTCAGCCATAAATATATTAGCATATTGTCGGACCATGCGGGTGCCCATAGCAGTTCCACTAATCTGGAGGTATAAATTGTCCCCAAAACGGAAATGATTGTGTGCAAGAACAAAGTTACAGAGGTCAGACACCAGATTGGCTGTGGTGGCATCAGGGATGGTATTCCTGATTGCTTGTAATCCGTCTTTATGTGGAATATTAGTGTACAGAGCCTCTACATCCATTGTGGCAAGGATGGCGTTATCAGGAATTTTTCCGATGTTTTGTAATTTCCTCAGGAAGTCGGTGGTATCTCAGATATAGCTGGGAGAGTTGGTGGCATAGGGTTTGAGGAGGGAGTCCACGTAACTGGATAGTCCGGTGGTAAGGGTGCCAATACCTGAAATGATAGGGCATCCAGGGTGGTTTGTGGATTTTGGGAAGTAAATAGAATCCAGGCTGCGGCTCAGATGGTGTGTCTGAGTGAATGAGGTCCCAAGTAACAGCAGGGAGTTCCCTCAGTAGTTGTTGTAATTTCCTTTGGAATTCCAAAGTGGGATCAGCGGAGAGAGGTCTGTAAAATGTGGTGTTGGAGAGTTGTCTGGCTGCCTCCTGTTCATAGTCTGACTTATTCAGGATGACAACAGCACCCCCTTTCTCAGCTGGTTTGATTATGATGTCTGGGTTATTTTTGAGACTCTGGACAGCATGGCATTCAGCATAGTTGAGATTGTCTCTCATTTGGCATTAAGAACATAAGAACATAAGAATGGCTATACTGGGTCAGACCAAAGGTCCATCCAGCCCAGCATCCCATCTGCCGACGGTGGCCAATGCCAGGTGCCCCAGAGAAGGAGAACAGAAGACAATGATCAAGTGATTTATCTCCTGCCATCCATCTCCTGCCCTTGTTCTGAAGGCTAGGGCACCATACTTTATCCCTGGCTAATAGCCATTTATGGACCTAACCTGCAAAAATTTATCAAGCTCTTTTTAAAACCCTAATAGAGTCCTGGCCTGGCATTGTTTGTGCATAATGTCAGCCTGAGCACGGTTGCGGAAGCACTGTACATAGAAGTCCAGACTTTCACTGCGACCCTCAGGGGGAGTCCACATAGAGTTGTTCTTCTTTTGTTGTTGTTGGTGGGGGGGTGGGTTGAGAGAGTCAGACTGTTGTTCATAGGCGTTTTCGCCTATTGATGCTGTCTTACATCATGAAATAAAATACGGAGTAAAAATGAGCGTACTCTTCTGCGGGACCTGCCCCTGGCCTACTATCAGTTAATTGGCATGGGTGTAACTTTCACTGTTATTCATTATTTGTGTTGCAGTAGTTTCAGAGGACTCAGTCAGAATAAGAGTCCTATAGAGAGAGGCACTGTACAAACATATTGTCAGTCTAATTTTAGACATAAAAAGGGGCTGCAACAGTGAACAGGAAGAACAGGGAAAAATAGATGAAATGGGAACAAGATGATACACTGATTAGCTAGATAATTGTGAGCAAATTTTGAAAATACACTATAAAATATAAATATATATCCAAAACACAGCTCTCTATGTAGCCCTTATCAGTTGACAGTCATTGTGTGTCCTTGCAGAAATGGGTGGGTGGGGTTTTGGGAAGGAGAGGAATGGAATACAACACCCATTCTTTATGATGTTCAAAACCCACTTGTTGGTAGTCATGAGGCACCATTGGTGGTAAAATGGCGCTAGTTGGGGTGTGGACAAAGGATAGGAGGGGAAAGACAAGGTTCATGGCTCCCGACCTGACCTTCAAATTGATTGTTGATTGTTAGATGACTGGGACATGGTCCAGATTGGAGGTTTGCTGTCACTTGTTCTGGCATTGCTGCCTTCTCTGGTCATACTGCCTGTGCTGTGTAAAGAACACAGGACTGTACGCCTGAGTATAATTCTTATTCAGTTTTTGGTTTTGCACAGTGACCTGAATGCTCAGCATGCAAAGGGTCTTTCAGGGTGCGCAACGAAGTGTCTGTGGACTCTGCAAAGAGTTTTGGACACTCAAAATGGAGTTCCTCAACCCTTATCTGAACCACCTTAGGGAAACAAAACAGCAGTCCTGTAGCACTTCAAAGACTAACAAAATAAAGTGCTACAGGACTGCTGGTTTGTTTTGTTACAGACTAACACAGCAACAGCTCTGTTACTATTCAACTTCTTAGGGAAGCCAGACAGGTGAAGCCAAGCTGCTCTCTTAACAACTACTGCTACCGCTAGGGAATGGATGGCGGTGTCAGTGGAGTTGAGGGAGGCCTGTAGGGCTGTCCTCACTATGAGCGAGCCCTCATTTGTGCTGGCTGTAAATTTCTCTTTCCTATGATCCAGAATGTATTTAACAAAGGTAGACATTTGTTCACGTAGGTGGTGTGTGTACTTTGCCAGCAGTGCTGTACAGTTTGATACATGCAACTGGAGGGAAGCAGAGGAGTAGGTCTTTCTACCTGTGCTACCCAGTTGCTTCCACTCCTTGTCAGGAGGGGATTTAGTTAAAAGCTGTTTAGCCCTCTGGTTGGCGGCATCCACAATATGAGTGAGAGTGAGAGAGAAGGAACTCTACACCCTGTGAAGCAACATAATATTTCTTGTCTGCCCTCTTGCCCACTGGCAAAACAATAGCTGGCGTCTGCCACACGTGCTTGGCCAGATTCATAAGGGCAGGATCCATGGGCAGTGGCTATTTTACTGAAGGCGCAGCACGGAGTCTGCCAATCAGTTTATGCTGGGTATCGGGCTCCAACATTAGTGGAATCTCTAGCACGCCAGCCATCCTTCTAAAAGGGGTCTTGAAATAATCTGGAGTCACCGCCTGTGGAGGGAGACAGTAGCATTTATCTTCCAAAGAGGAGAGCTGCAGCGGAGCGTGCAATGAATCGTAGGAGGCATCACTGAGGGACTGGTCTGACTTCAGTTTGATCTTCAGGCACATCCAAAGACGTCACTGAAGCGTGCCTCGGAAAGGGCTGAACAGCACATTGGAATTGTGGGTGCTGCTGGTGCATTCTGAGAGGTGCCCAGGAGGGCCAGGAGAGAGGCAAGGACATAACAGGTGGTAGCCAGCACGCACTGTGTCTGGTGTGCCCCTTTCGTAGGGATGGTGCGCCTAGGTGAGACAGTGTTCGACAGACACGCTACCTCCTCCTCCCCGTGTAGGGAAGGTATGGGAGCTGTCATGTTTGGCAAGCCATCAGGACCAAAGAGAGAAGGGGATGGTACTGAGGTTGCCCATAACTGGTCCCAGAAGGTAAAAGGGGACGCATGAGGCACAGGTGTCAGGTGGTACTGTGGCTGTGGACCCTTTACTGTGTCCTGAGGCAGGGCAGGAGCACAAACTGACGGGGTCAAGCACGGGGCTCTGATTGACCGCCGTTTTTGCCAGTGGCAGAGCACAGTGTTTGTGCCAGCAAGGCCACAGCTTTAGACTTCTGAGCCACGTTGGGCTCGGGCTTGCCTGCTAGTTTTGGTCTTACAGCCTGGTCTTGCAACCCTCAGGGCGCAGCAGGAGACGGAACTCCGGCAAGCTCTTGTTCACCACCCCATGGGAGGTGGAGCTGGCTTGCTATTATGGGATCGCCCGGGCTTGGCTGAGGGGGATTCCCTGTCAGCATCTGCATTCACTCTTATAGGTTATTCTAAGGATGCAGAGCCCGCAGCTGGAGTAGCGGCAGCTGCTTTATCTGACATCGCCCTGTGAATAATACAAAATGGGATGCAGAGAAAACACAGAAGCAGTAAAGCCCTGAGGTGAAATAACTGCTGTGCTGCATAAACACTGAGGCAAAAACTCACTCAAGAATGCCCCTTGTACTTTGTGACCCCCCCCCACCAGCCCTTCAGGGAAATAAAAAGGCTCTAATCTGGTAAAATAGGCAGGCAAGAGCTGTAAAGTATATGGCTCAGGAGCTGCTCTGAGCCTGAGGAAGAGGGGACCAGTGTGAAGCAGTTTCCTCAGGTGCAAGGAAAGAAAAAAATGAAACGTGCTCCCGACATGTAGGGGAAAGGCCCCTGCAGGAATTTCCACGAAGCCAGGGGTGATCAAAGGGTGGGGGCCAGGGCATGCAGCACAATCAGCTGCTGGGTCTCAGGCTCATCCCTCCCCTTAAAAATGTTGAAATACATTCCTGTTTTATGTCTGCGTAGTCACATTTATACACACCAGTTAACAACATTTTTACATTCTACAGACTTACTCAATTACACAGACCAAAAGGGAGTTTTTCCTCCATGTGACTGACCAAAAAACTTCCGCCAGTTTGGATTACATTAGACAAGTTGGGGGGTCCTGCTAATTGCCAGGATGAAAAGTAGGGCCCAATGTAAAAAGTTTGCTCAGCCCTGCCCTAAGCACAAGTGAAAGCGGAGGAGCTCTGCTTGTTTGCGGCTTTGCTGTTAGAAGGCAGAAAAAAGTTTTTTCTTCCTCTTTGTCAGGGTAATAAGGAAGCTGTTCTAGCCTTCAAACAGACTGAAAGGTAGGCGGGAAAGGCTAAGGTGAGCCCTGAGGGGAGGGAATGCAGAGCGCACTGTGGTTCCGACCTGTGCAGGAGGCAGTAAAAAAGGAACTGAGGGGAACTGGGACTCGTGCATGTGCTGTGCTCTCGCTCTCCCTAAGGCTCTCTGCACATGTGCAGACAGCCCCACTAAGCACTGCTCAAAATCTTCCAGCTAGGAGCGCAGGGGTGCCAAAATACCTGAGGTGGAGCACCCACTGGGGCAGCCTCGGAGAAGTAGTATTGGATCTTTTAAAACAAGCCATGGCAGCCAAAGGAAGACTGGGAAGGAACTACAGCATAGCTCATATTGCCCTTTAAAGAAAGCTTACCTGAGTAACTGTAGCATATTGCTGTTCCCATTCCTTCCGAGCTTCGTCCAGACGATATTCCCACATTAACTGAATTGTTTGGATCCACATTTCATTTTCAGCCAGCAAACATCGCAGCTCTTCTGGGAGCGGGGATGGAGAGGAAATATACAGCTATAGCCCCTCTGTGAATTTCATCTTCATTCATTAATATTCAACTTCCAAACGAAATGCCTGCTTTTAAAATGTCTGATAAACCATTATAAAGTGATTAAATCATAATAGAGCGTTCCTGTATTTACAGATTCAACGGCAGGAGCTCCAATAGCTCCCTCTGTTAATGCAGACACGTTCAGATGCAAAGAGAGCAAGCAGTCCTCTGCTAAAGGAAAAGACAACAATCCAGTTTCAGAAGTGTCCTTGGAATAGTCTTTCTACTCTTCTTGAATGGGTCAGATAACCTCTCCGTGACTGATTGTCCCAATCTGTAAAATAGACATAGTACCTGCCTGTTTCACAAGCATGTTGTGAAGTTTAGTGTTGCCAGTCCTCCTGTGTGTACTGTCAAGTCTCTTGTTATTTGGGGGATGAGTGAGAATGTGGTATTTTTTTTAAAAGCCCCAACTACTGGAATCATGTGATTGCATGAAAATCTCAGCTTTCCTTTTTGAAAACTTCTTTTAGCCCCTGTGGTTTTGATGAAAAGTCTGAAAACATGAACTGGGAATACTCTAAAGGTGCAGAAACTGGAAAGCAAATAAAAAACTATACACTTTACCATTTAAATTAAAAGCGTCATGGTTTTTAAATCACTCTTACGATTTTATGCCATGTGAATCATGGTTTTTTAATGTCTAAGGTTTGCAATTATAGGTTTAGTATGTTGTAAGGTGCTTTCAGAGGATCTGAGGAGACAAGTGTTAAGTATTATTAATAATATTACAAGACCAACTATAAAACTACACATGAATGATTGCTTCACATTGTACCTGAGTGTGTCTCCAACTCTCTCTTCTGTCCAGTTCAGAAGAGACAACTTTTCCTGGACCTATACCTTCTTTCAACTCTGCCAGTCCCCCTGTGTTGCTACTGCCTTGGGCCAGTAGGAAAGGCTCAGGATGAGATTTTGAGAAACTCTGAATCATAAGCCCTTCCCTTGTTAAGAAAGGCATCTTAGCCGAACATAGATACATTGATTTTAGCTATGCAATTGGCATAGCTAAAATTGCATCTCTGTGGTTGACTTCTATGTCTAATGTAGATACAGCCTTAGTAGGATTAACTTGATAATACATACTTGTTTCATCTGCTACTGTTTTCCCAGCGTTTCCAAGCCCAGTCAGTTTGGGTAACAGCTTGTTATTTTCTGCTTTCAGCTCCATTATATGCTTCTCCATTGGACTTGCATTTACCACAGCTTTGTTCTTGATCTTTTTTGTTCTTTCACATGTGCAAATATTTAAAAACAAAAAAGGCCAGTCAGTTATTACATCACACTGAAGTCAGTCTCAGCACAGAGCCTTGGCTGGCAGGGAATGGCTTTTCCACACAAAAATGCTTTTTACCCAACCCCTTCCCACTGCTGAAATATTAAGTGGAGTTTTGGAACTTTGCACATAAAAAGACCACTGCTTTCTTAGGTGCTGCAGGCATAGGATGCCTTCCCCAGCATTGGAAACGGGAGTCTCAGACCAGTTGTTCTTTATCCCCTACCAGTGCAGTAACCATCCCTTTCTTCTCCAGTTGGCTTTTAGTAGTCTTGCAGACGTGCACCCATATAAGCCAGGGAAGAGTGCATGAAGTCTGAAGCCATTCAGGAGACATGAACAGAGTAGCAAGAAGTTGGGTTTGCAGGAACATGCTCTCACCATGCCCTGCAAGCAGTTGCACATGTGCCCCTTTGCTGGCTCCTAACTCAATTCTCAGCCCAGGAAACATGAGGAGGCGGCAATAGGTGCAAGCAGCAGCGCAGACTTAAAATGGGGACTTCCTGGGACAGAGCCCGGAGCAGACATACGCTGAAAGCCTAGACACTGAGGAAAGACAGAGAGTGAGTGAGGTTGTCTAGAAAGAGGAAAGGAACCACTTCAGAGAGTCAGAATGGGGGTTGGAAGATAACTAGGAGGGTGAGGAAGGTAGAGAAGTAAGCTGGAATGCAGCAAGGGACACAGGCCCAAGATTCCCAGGGCAGCCTATAATCACCGCCCTCCACGCAATTCAGTGATGAGAAACCTCACCCTTATTCTCCAAGGGTGAACTCTTAATTTACCACTTCAACCCACAGCTTTTGTTTATTCAAGGTTCACATATCTTTCTTTACTTTGCAGCAGGTGTGCCATTTATTACTGGCATCTTCTGTTACTTTGCTTGAGTGTTTAGCAGAATCGCAGACGCACATCAAAAATGCAAACAATTTTTACAGGACATGGAAAACTACAAAGCTTTACCTCTCGGCGTATCGTAAGGTTGACAAGGTCTCTTCATAGAAGATATCCGCCGGACTTACAGCTGCAATCTGTGAATATATACAAAAAGCGTTAATATAGTTGGAGTTCTGTTTATTGTTTTTATAACCACCAAACGATATTACAGGTCAGAGAAGGTCTACAAAAGACAAAGCTGTTTAGGGTCAGTAAGACAGCAAATTGCTTTTTGGGATACAGACATGATGATGACCATGAGGAGGAGGAGTCACCACCACCACCACTTTTGGAGGTAGTGCCTTGAAAATAACAGCTACTCACTGTTGTAACGGTGTTTTTCGAGATGTGTTGCTCATCTCCATTCAAGTTAGGTGTGTGCGGTTGGAAAGATTTTTCCCTAGCAGTTACCAGTTGGGTTGGCAAGGAGCTCCCTAGAGTGGTGCTGCTGAGGGATCCTATATCTGACTCTGCTGGCCCAACTCCCCTCCAGTTCCTTCTTGTTGGCCATTTCCGACAGTGGGCCAGGAGGGTGGGTTTCGAATATATACAAGCAACGGATCTCAAAGAACAACAGCTACAGTGGGGAGTAACTGGTTTTTCTCCTTTGAGGGCTGGCTCGTATCTATTTGAGTTAGGTCAGGGGTCGGCACCCTGTGCCTCTTTCAGGAGTCCCTTGCAGCTCTGACAAGAGCCCCCTACGGAAGGCTTATGGCCACAGAGCTGCCACAGGCCGGCTCCCCCACTCCTCTGGCAGGTTGCCAATCCCGGGATGTGAGAGAAGTTTGGCGGGGGCGGGAGGGGGAGTTTACACATGTCCAAGCCGCACGTGGCTCTTTGAGCAGTAAAATGCTAGGAGCCATGGGAGCACTGTGTGCCACTGTAAACACATGTCCTGACCCAGCACTTTGAGGGAGAAGCAGATGGCAGTGGTGATGGCGGCGGCTCCAGTTAGTCATGGCATTGGATTACAGTGGTGGGGAGGGGAGTGGGGGATTGTGTTAAAGTGTGTGGGGGGTGGGGGAGCTGGGGGTGCCCAGCTCTGAAGGAGGAGAGGGGGAGTGGGTTTAAGTTAAGGGTATTTATATATATATTTTTTTAAAAGGGCTACTTTATTAAAAAAAGATTGAGAAACACCAGTGTGGAGGGTTGATGTAATCATTGCTCCTTCCTGCTTAAGAGCCTATGCCCTGGTGCAACATTTTCCTTGTCCTCATTTGCTCTTCAGCCCAGGGGTGAAAGCAACTTAGAATTTCTAACTGGTACAAATCATTGTGTGTGTGCTGTTCTTAAAACAGGGGTTACAGAAAGTACGGTTTGATGTTACGTATTAAGGACTGTCTCGTATTCACGTGACTTGTGGCTCCTGAAGTAATGATTTGTAACCAAATTTGAAAAAAAATGGCTCTTCTCCCCTGATTTAGGTGATCGACAAGCCAAAACCCAGGAGGAGGAGTCACAGTTGACATGTGGCTGTCTCAAAGGACAACAGCCCTGAAGGCTGTGTCCCATCTAGATTGCTACCCAAAGCATAGCGAGACTTGTGTGTGTGCAGAGGACCACAGAGCACATCACAGCAGATTTCCTGGAGAGGCACATGGGCCAGGAGGGCAGTTGAAGAGGCCTGAGCTCCTGCAGAATGGGCCATAAGGGGTGGCAGGGAAACCTTACCCTGGTCATAGCACGCCTGCATAAAGAACACAATCCAAGAGGTGATAACACCGCAATGAAACCAGAAGTCCCTTCATGCACTCAGCAATGGCCATGAAACGCTCTAAGGTCTTGCAGAAGGCTTTGGTCTGTTTGACGTAGAAAGCAAGCACTCACCTCACATCAAGAGAGTACAGCTGCTGCTCCCACTGGGAGCTGTGAGATTTAGGGTAGAACACGGGAAGGAAAATGTCCTGGCTAGTACAGAAGCTGGAAACCACTTTCGGCAGGAACACTGGGTGCGGGTGGGGTTGGATCTCGTCCTTATGGAACACCGTGTATAGGAGCTCCAGCATGGGGGCTCAGAGCTCAGACACCCATCTGGCAGAGGGGTGGTGGCCACCAGGAAGGCCACTTTCTGAGAGACATAATGGAGGGAACAAGTGGCAAAAGGTTCAAAGGGAGGGTCTATGAGCACCAGGTAAGATTCCAGGTTGGAACTGGCTGACGATCTGACGGGCGAAGGCAGTCCATACTCTTGAAAAAGAGAAGTTACTCACCTGTAGTAACGATGGTTCTTCGGGATGTGTCCCCGCGGGTGCTCCACAATAGATGTTGGGCTCGCCTGGTGCCGCAGATCGGAATTGTTCTAGCAGTTTCTATTGGATCGCGCATGCGCCGATGTGCGCCGCTCCTTTGTGCGCCCCCGGCCATGTGCACGATCCAGTCCCTGCCAGTTCCTTGACCAACCGCCTCGGATACTCCTGAAAAACATCAGGCAGAGATTCCGAAGCGGGGAGGATGGGCGGGTGGTGGAGCACCCACAGGGACACATCTCAAAGAGCCATCGTCACTACAGGTGAGTAACTTCTCTCTCTTCTTCGAGTGGTCCCCATGGGTGCTCCACAATAGGTGACTACCCAGCAGTAACCCAAGTAAGGAGATGGGTAATCGATTCATGTGCAGCTTGCCCCCGAGAGGGCTGCTGTCAACAGATGGGTGTCCTCCTCGAATACCCGATGTAGGGCTTAATGCTTGGCGAAGGTGTCGTAGGATGACCAAGTCGCCGCTCTACATATGTCTTTTAACGCAATGCCCTTGAAGAAGGCTGTTGACGCCACCACTGCCCTGGTGGAGTGAGCCCTAGGCGGGGCCAGCAAAGGGGTCTTTCGAAGCTTGTAGCACATTTTTATACAGGACACAATGTGCTTGGAAATTCTCTGGGAAGAGAGGCCTTCCCCTTTTGACCTGGGAGCGAGAGACACTAGAAGCCTGTCCGTTTTCCGGAAGGACTTAGTTCTGTCTATGTAGAAGGCCAACGCCCTTCTCACGTCTAGGAGATGTAGGCGCGCCTCCTTGCTGGAGCTGTGAAGCTTCGGGTAAAACGAGGGTAAAACTATTGGTTCGTTAAGATGGAACTCCGAAGAAACTTTTGGAACAAAGGCTGGGTGTAACCGTAAGGTTACCGCCCCCTTTGAGAATACTGTGCAGGGTGGCGTTGCCATCACTGCCGCGAGCTCGCTCACCCTGCGGGCTGACGTACTCGCAAGGAGGAAGGTTGTTTTCATCATAAGGAGTTGGAGGGGTACTGTGGCTAATGGTTCGAAGGGTGGTCCCGATAGAGTGCTGAGCACCAAGTCCAAACTCCACGACAGTGGAAGCGGTTTTCAAGGAGGCTACAGGTTTACCAGCCCCTTCAAGAACCTTGTGACGATAGGGTGGGCGAATACAGTGGGCCCTTCCTCTGTATGCCGAAAAGCTGATATAGCAGTGAGGTGGACCTTTAGCGAGGATAGAGAAAGCCCGTCTAGTCTGAGGTCCAGTAGGTATTCTAGTATTACTGTTACAGGAACGTCAAGGGGAGCTAACTGCTTGGCGGAACACCAGGCTGTAAATCGAGTCCATTTCTGTTCATAAGTCCTCCTGGTGGAGGTCCTTCGGCTACACTCCAGGACTTGTTGTACTCCCTCTGTACACGTGCTCTCTAAGGCACTGAGCCATGGATTAACCATGCTTGTAGATGCAGACCCTGAGGGTGCACTATGGACCCCTGAGCCTGCGTGAGTAAGTCCGGCGCCACCAGTAGGGGAAGTGGTGGGTGATCCGACATGCGCAGAAGCAAGGGAAACCATTGTTGCCAGTCCCAAGTTGGGACTATGAGTATCATGCGAGCTCTCTCCCTTCTGGCTTTCTGCAGAACCTTGTGGATAAGCGTTGTGGGGGGAAAACGCATAAAGTAGAGAGCCCTTCCATGAAATCATGAATGCGTCCCCCAGGGACCCCCGCCCTATTCCTGCTCTGGAGCAGTACTGGGGACACTTCTTGTTGTACTGGGTGGCAAACAAATCGACTTGGGGAAACCCCCATGTACGAAATATGCGCCGTAGCAGGTTGGAGCGGATCTGCCATTCGTGCGTGAGTGTGAAGCGCCTGCTCAGCTGATCTGCCTTCACGTTGTGAGTGCCTGGCAAGTACGAGGCTTTCAACGTTATGTTGTTGGCGATGCACTAGTTCCACAATCGGACTGCTTCCGCACATAGCGCATGGGATTGTGCCCCTCCTTGTCGATTGATGTAGAACATAGTGGAGGTATTGTCAGTATTGATCCCGACTACTTTACCATGCAGGTAATCTCGAAAATGTCTGCATGCGTTGAACACTGCTCTGAGCTCCTGTATGTTTATGTGCAGTGTCTGTTCCGCAGGGGACCATAGCCCTTACGTCACCTTGCTGCTAATGTGTGCTCCCCATCCTATGTGGGAGGCGTCGGTAACAAGAAAAATAGAAATTTGTGGTTGGTGAAAAGGCACCCCCACTAGCAGATTCTTGGGATTTTCCCACCACGCTAGGGATCTGCACACCTCGGTTGTGGGCGACACTACCTTGTGGACAGTATGGGATGCCGGTTTGTAAACACTCGCCAGCCAATGCTGCAGGCTTCGCATGTGTAACCTGGCATTCTGTTCCACAAACGTCGCTGCCGCCATGTGGCCCAACAGCTGTAGGCACGTTAGGACCGGCACCATGGGGCTGTACGTCATGACTTGCACCAGTGAGCTGATGGCGCGGAAGTGGGCGTCGGGCAGGTATACTCTTGCTGTGATAGAGTTTATGCGTGCTCCTATGAACTCTATATCTTGTGTGGGTTCGGTCTTTGACTTTGCGAGGTTGATAACTAGGCCCAGCGAAGTAAACGTGTCTGCGGTGACGCGTATCATGCGTAAGACCTCTGCCTTTGAGGCCCCTTTCAGCAGGCAGTCGTCCAGATATGGGAAAATAAACACCCCCTGTCTGTGCAGGTAGGCTGATACCACTGCCAGGGTTTTGGTAAAAAAACTCTGGGAGCCGAGGATAGGCCGAACGAAAGAACCCTGTACTGGAAATGTTCCCTGCCAACCGTGAAGCGGAGGAAGCGTCTGTGTGCTGGGTGGATTGTTATATGAAAGTAAGCATCTTGTAAGTCGAGGGCTGCAAACCAGTCTCCATCGTCCAGTGCTGTAAGTATGGAGGCAACTGTGATCATCCGAAAGCGTTGCTTGCGCAAGTAACAGTTGAGGCCCCGTAGATCCAAGATCGGCCTCCAGCCTCCTGTTTTCTTCTCTGTTAGGAAGTAGCATGAATAAAAACCTCTCTCCTGGAATTGCTCCGGCACTCATTCCACCGCCCCTATGAACATAAGGTGATCCACCTCCTGCTTGAGCCTCGCCTCGTGGGCAGCATCTCTGAGATGAGGCCTGATGGGAGGCTTTGTCGGTGGAAGTGACTGGAAGGGGATTGTGTAACCCGTGGCTATAATCTCTAGCACCCATCTGTCCGTGGTGATCTTTTGCCATTGGGAGTGGAACGGTTTGAGGCGATGATGGAACATGAGATGAGAGTGGCACTGAACGATGGTGTTGATAGTGCAGCCCCCGACATACCCGTCAAACTTGCTGTCTTTGGGCCTGCCCCGAGGGTGTACGGCTTTGTTGAGAACATCACCTGGGAGTTCTGTACTGCTGCTGCTGCTGATGGTGCCCTTGGTCGTAGCCTCGCTGATATTGAGCACGCTGTGGTTGGTAAGCGTAGCGTCTTTGCTGAGGATAAAATTTCTTCTTCTTGTATGGGGGAGTATAAATGCCCAAGGTTCTAAGTGTGGCCCTCGAGTCCTTGCTGGAGTGGAGGACCAAGTCAGTTGAGTCCGCAAACAGCTTTTGTTTATCAAAGGGAAGATCCACGATCTTTGCCTGCAGGTCCCTAGGGATACCAGACGTCTGGAGCCACGATTCCCTATGCACGACCACTGCTGTAGCTGTTGAACGTGCCGCTGTGTCCGCCACGTCCAGGTAATTTGCCACTCTCAATAATAGGGTAGAGGAGGAATATACCTTCCTGCCAAACAGCTCTAGCTTCTTTAGCATCTTTATCCGATCCCCCCGATTTGTACTGAGACGCCTTCAACCTTTGCTGGGACGATTCGACCACCAAAAAATTTGGTTGTGGGTGACTAAAGAGGAACTCCATGCCCTTGGCTGGGACGAAGTACTTCTTATCCGCTCTCTTGTTCGTAGGCGGAATAGAGGCCGGCGTCTGCCATATGTTAGTGGCTGACTCCATAATGACTTCGTCCAGCGGGATAGCGATTTTGGATGAAGCCGGGGGTCTCAAATTTTTCAGGAGTTTATGATGCTTCTCCTGCACCTCTGCTATTTGAATGTCCTGCGTGAATGCTACTCTTTTGAACAGTTCCTGGAATTGTTTAAGGTCATCTGGAGGGGAAACATCCCCGGGGGCCATGGCCTCATCTGGGGAGGATGAGGAGGAACCACTGGGGTAAACCTCCCTCAAATCCTCTGGTTCCCGCGGTCGATGATATACTTGCTCCCTGGAGGATTGTGAAGGAAGGTCCCGGGATTCTGGACCTAACTCCCCCTGAGACAACTGTGTTTCTGTCCCAGAGCAAAAGTGTACACGGGGGTATTGAGAAGCAGGGGAGGACCTGCCCCTGGATCTAGACCTGCGGTGTCTGTGTTCAGCATGATGAGGACGACCATAGCAGCATGGGCAAGGGCCCAGTGATGGAGACCTGGACCACGATCGGAGAGTGTACTCATGATGTCTGGGAGAGCGGGACCTCCGCGACGACATAGATAGTGGTGAAGCTGGTTTGTGATAGTACTCAAGGGGATCCGTGCCCAGAAATGGTGAAGGTGGCCCAAGCCACGGCGAAATTGGTTGGAGGAACGGAGAGGGAGGTCCTAGATAAGCCGGTGGAGTCACAGCCCGCCCGTGTGGCGTGTGTATCTCAGGGGGAGGGCTAGGTGATAAGGGCAGCACAGCCCTGTCTGGAGATGGACTGCGGTGCCGAGCTTTTGCTTTTGTCTTGCCCCTCCCCTGTGGGGTGGGCGCTGCCCCTTCCCGTGCCAGGGATCTCGGCCCCATTGTCGGCGCCACGCTCAGCACAGTCAGCTGTGGTGCCGCGCGGTTAGCTTCCTCCAGCACCGACCTGCGCCGTCGGTGCCACGGGGGCCGGTGCCGCCTGTGTCGGCACCGCCGATTCCGGCGCTTGCCTCACTGGCGCTCGCAGCGCCTTGCGTGCCGTCTGTTGTGTAATCGGAGGCTCAGCCTCTGCCATGTGCGCTGCTGCGCTGTCGCTTTCATGAGCTCACGGCTGGGGACTCTGCGTTCCGCTCGTCCTGCCCGCTGGGCCCGCTGGCAAGGATCGAGCCGGGGAGAGTTTCCTCCTCTTCTGCACCGAGGGGGTCAAAGAGGCTGCCTTCCTCTTATGCAACCCAGAGGGCCCTTCTGCGTGAGGCTTCTCCGGCGGTTCCGGCTGGAGAGCCTTGTCAAACAAGAGCATTTTGAGCCTCATCTCTGTCTTTCCTGGCCCTGGCTGTAAGCTTAGCACAGTAAGAACACTTCTGGGTAACGTGTGATTCCCCCAGGCAGCGAATGCATTCACTATGCCCATCGGAGGCCGGCATAGCTTCGCGGCATGACTCACACTTCTTAAACCCCGAGGAGGCCATCGCGGTGAGTCTTTATACTGTTAATAGGGTACTTAGCCCATAATCAGTGCCTTTTTACCCCAAACAACCACCACCGGCCTGCGGGGCAGCGGATGGCTTAACTAGCCTTCTTGTCCGCCCCTCTCTCCTTTGTTCCACTTCTTTCTGCTAGCTGATATTCTCTCTCTTTTTTTTTTTAAGTGACAAAACAAACAAACTACACGTAAAAACAACTCTCTTATCTGACTCTGGCTTTAGCCCGAGCGGATTCCATCTACAGCCGATGGCGGTTGAGAGGGAACTGGCGGGGACCGGATCGCGCACATGGCCGGGGGCACGCAAGGGAGCGGCGCGCGTCGGCGCATGTGCGATCCAATAGAAACTGCTAGAAGAATTCTGATCTGCGGCACTGGGCGAGCCCGACACCTATTGTGGAGCACCCATGGGGACCACTCGAAGAAGAAAGCACCCCACCATAGGGTGTGTGACAGCAGATTGCCTGCCCTCCCCAGGATGGAAAACCAAGCTGTCTGCCACGTGAACCTTAAGGGAGGAAGAAGCAAGGCCTTGGTGCTTCAGAGAAACAATGTAGTCTAACAGCAGCAGTACAGAGGTAGACCCACATGAGGTTGCATTGGCTGCATTAACAGAAGAAGTGTGTCTGCTTGGCCAGGTATGATCAGAATGAAGAGAAGAAAGAGCATCTTTGTGGGCAGGCTTGCAAATGTAGCGAGGGGGGCTTTAAATTAGGTTTGTTGGGGGACAGTGATATAAACCCAGAGATAAGTGGGGAACTGGGGTACCAGGAAGAAACACCAGGAGAAAGGAACAACAAAGTACGACCCTTGATTAAAAACGAGATGGTAGGCCAATCAGCAAATTATCTATGCTGTTTGTACACACAGGCAAGAAGCCTGGGAAACAAACAGGAAGAATTAGAAGCCCTGCCACAGCCAGTGAAGTATGAGGTGATTGGAACAACAGACTTGGTGGGATGACTCACATAACTGCAGTGTGGTCAAGGGAATAAACCATTCAGGAAGGACAGGCAGGGGAGAAAATGGGGAAGTTGCCCTGTATGTAAGAGAGCAGTATAATTGCTCAGAGCTCTAGAGGGAGAAAAGTCTGGGGAGAGTCATTGGGTTAAGCTTAGAGGTGGAAGCAACAGACTACCACATCAGGTGGATGGAGGTAGATGAAGTTTTCTTCAGACAACTAAGAGAAGCTTCCAGGTCACTGGCCCTGGTTCTCATGGGGGGGCTTTAATCACCCTGACATCAGCAGCTTTTGGAGAATGCTGAGCATAACTTCCTGGTAGAAGTGCTGAAGAAACCAATCAGGGGACATGTGCAGCTTGACCTGTTGCTCACAAACAGGGAAGTAGTAGTAAGAGGCAACCTGGGCTGCGGTGATCATGAGATGGTGGGTTTCAGGATCCTGAGAAAAGGAAGGAAGATAAGCAGTAGAATACAAACCCTGGATTTTAGAAAAGCAGTCTTTTACTTCCTCAGGAGAACTGATGTGCAGGATCTCCTGGGAAGCTAATATGAAGGGGAAAGGAGGCCAGGAGAACTGGGAGCATTTCAAAGGAGCCTTATTGAAAGAACAGGAACAAACCCTCCCGATGTGCAGTAAGAAAAGAAATATAGTAGGGAACCAGCTTGATTCCTTGGTAAGCTTAAACTTGAAGGCTGCATCTAGATTCAGTCCAGCTGCCAGCAGCATGATGCAAATGAGGGCTCATGAAATAGCAAATGACTGTCACAGAAGAAAACAAGCAGTTTTGAGCCTCTTGGCTCCGTCCCTCCTAGCCTTCATTGTAAGGGTGGAGTAGTGGGTGCAGAACTGCATCTGGTGACTCTCGCTCTCTCTCACAATCACACTCGCTCACTTGGGGGGGAGGGGCTCAGGTAGGCAGCCCACAGTAAAAAAAGATGTGGGGGGGCTATAAGGTTTGCTCAAAAATCAATAGGGGGGCATGATGCCAGAAAGTGGAGCTTAGGACACATCCCTCACTGTAGCATCTCCCACTGGGGAGCTTAGATGAGGCGCCGTTCTAGCTTTTGTAAAACCAACATGGAACCACTTATCTCTCCTCACTCATCCTATGGGCAACCAAGGTGCCTAACCCAGGCTTTTGTCAATGTCCGGGATTGTTCAAGTGCCCAGAAATTAAGCATGATGATGCTGACCATTATCACACCTAAGTTCTCGGGGAACCTAGCCCATTGGGCTTCCTTTTTTTAACAATTAAATAATACAACCCAATTACTAAGCAAGTCAGTAAACTTACCATGATAGTCCTGCTGTTCCCCCCGAGAGCTGACTGCAGGAGTTTTGTTAGAACAGAGTCTCTGTATGGGATGTGCAACACTTTCTTCCCCATAGCCACCTCAGCCAGAGCACTAAAGGGAAAAACGATTGAGTGAGAAAAGGGTAAAAATATACTTAACTCTAAATCTAGCTGAAGACCAAGGAAGGAGGCATAAGACATACGGCTACATCCACACTACGAGATAAAGTCAAATTTAAGGCAGTTAGTGCAACTGTACCAAGTGACTGTCTTCATTGTAAATACCATTAGCTTGATATAGGGAACACTAATATCGATATCATAATATAGTTAGAACCGGATGGGTGTGGCGTCAAGTTCAAATTTAACAGTTTGAACGAAGACTAGTGTGGAAGCACCATGTCTTTTAATCAAATTCATTAGCCCCCAGAGGCTGACCGGTGCTGCTGCACCCAGCTCCCTGCCACTCATGGGAGCCAGGAAACTGACCAGTGCAGAAGGCCTGGTCAGTTTCCCAGCTCCCGCAAGTGGTACAGAGCTGGGAAACTGAGGCTGGCTCTCTGCCACTCATGGAGGCTGGGAAACTGACCAGTGCAGCACCTAGCTCCTGGCTCCCATGAGCCAGGCACAGCAGCACTGGCCAGTTTCCTGACTCCCGCAAGCTGCAGGGACCCAGGAACCAGTCAGCAGGGCAAGTTGTGACAGCAGAGGTGGTGCAGCAGGGCCCAGATGGAGGGTGCAGAATGCAGGGCTGAGGGAACTGTGGTATAGCCTCCCACAGTGCACTGCTGCAATAGTCGAAGTTTGGTCACTCTAGTGTGACAGCACTAACAACTTTATTTGCACTCTGTGGGAAGTGAGGGTACTCAAATTCGAATTTATAAAACCCAGAGTTATAATATCAAATTTAGCTGGTAGCGTAGACATACCCTACCTGTGCCCGTGTAGATACTTCACTCTATTAGTTTGGAGAACTAACATTTACCTTTAATATTACCTAGTACATAAACATAACTGTCAAGATTTCAAAAAAACAACAACAAAAAAAAAAAACACTAATAACGTTGGAAGCTCCAAATTGAGTTAGAAATTTAAAAAGAAGTGCTAAGCAACCATCTTCAGAAAATTAGAGCACTTTGCATGTCTCAAGCTAAAAGTGGAGACACACAAAGCTACTAGTTGCTTTTAAAATTCTAATTAAACAGCAACAAAGTGAGGCAGCACCCTGTGATTTCTGCTCCCAGATCTGACTCAGAAGCTGAGAACAATATAAATTTTGTGCCTCAGTCTTCACTGTCATAAGGGAGATAAAATTTATATACCGCTCAGGGATGTTGAGAGGCTTAATTTATTAATGTTTATAAAGTGTGTTCAGATTCCTTCATGGTATGAACTGTAAAAGTGCAAAGATGTAAACTTAGTAGGTAGAAGATCTGAACTGCATAACGTTTGACTTGCTTTTGAACAAAGAAACTTTGCTTATGTGCCAGTCGCAGAAAGAGCTTTGTTGTACCTGATGACATTTCCCAAGGTGGTTAAACTCAGATTTACACGTGTCCCTTCCCTCAGTCTGTCTCCTTCAGAGCCTGAAGACTTTTGCCTTTCACTTCCTGCCAAGTCCACCAGATTTATAATGGACTGCTTGGTGATATCTTCATCTAGAAAAATCTGGAAGACATTGCATCAGTGAAAAGAAAACCATGGAAGAAGCCATAACCTTAAGATTACAGCATAAATAACCATTTTCTTTGAGTGCTTGCTCACATCTATTTGAGTTAGGTGATTCCCAAGCTAAATCCAGGAGGAGGGGTCAGAGTCAATGTGTGGCTGACTCAAGGACAGCAGCCTTGAAGGCTGCATCTCATCTGCATTGCTGCACAATGGCATCGTGAGACGTGAAGGTATGCACAGAGACCATGTGGTGCACAACAGATTTCCCGGAGGACCACATGTGCCAGGAAGGCAGTTGAAGAGGTCTGAGCTTGCGTACCTAGTACTGTGACCGGTGGTGGGGAAAATATTTGCCAGGCCATAGCAGGCCTGTACACAGGACGTGATCTAAGAGGAGATGTGCTGTGACAACACCGGGAGTACCTTCATATGCTCTGTAACCACCACAAAGAGCTGCATGGTCTTACAGAAGGGCTTGGTCCGTCAATACAGAAAGCGAGTGCCTGTCTGACAGAGGGAGTGCAGTTGTTGGAACTATGAGGTTTAGGATGGATAACAGGCTGGGACTGTATGCTAACGCCAGCCATGCCTGAAGAAGGTAAAGACAGCCCTGGAGAAAGGAACCAGGCTGCCATGTATCTCAGCAGCTGAAGGCATGTGCTAACTGTGGTGATGGGAAACTCAGAGGGAGTGCAGGAACTGCATGAGAGCCTGGAAGTGCTAACTGGGGAGGAATACCCTAGGGCTTGAGTGGCACTGAGAACCGCCCCAAAGAACTCTACCGACAAGCCAGCCTGTCCAAAGTTCGTCTGGTAAAAGACACCTGAGTCTGCACTTGAGAAATCGGTCCCAGAGGAGCCAGTCATCCAGATAGGAATAGACCTGGACACCCTGGTGGCGGAAGAAGGCAGCCACCACTTCCATCCATTTGGTAAAACATCCTGGGGGCTGAGGAGACCCCGAAAGGGAGGGCCATAAATTGAAGGTGCCAGCGGCCCACTGTGAACCTGAGGTACTGCCAGTAGGAGGGACAGATGAAAATGTGGAAAGAAGCATCCATTATGTCGAGGGCAGCATACCAGTCCCCCGAAATCAGAGAGGGGATGATGGTGCCCAGAGACACCACGCAAAACTTGTGGGACCCCACGAACTTGCTGAGCTCCTGGAGGCCCAGGATCTGCCTTTGGGACCAGAAAGTATCAGTAGAACCACCCCTGGAGCGTGTATAGAAGGAGCACCTCCTCCACCACTCCTAGGTCCAGAAGTGATTGTATGTCCTTGAGAAGCTGCTCTAGAGAAGGGTCCATGAAGAGAGAGGGGTAGGGGGCTGGTGGGGAGAAGTGCAACGGAAAGGGATGGTGTGTCCCAAACAAATAGTCCTGAGGACCAAACAGTCTGACATGATGGCTGACCATGCCAAGAGGAAAGGACAGTGTTTAGAAATAGCAGGGTAGGATCCAGTGGTGCAGGTACTCTGGTCTTAAGTGCAGCTTCAAAAGGGGTGAGAGAAGGAGAAGGAATTGGATTGTCCGTGACTGGCCCCAGACTGCTGGCAGGGAAGCTGGTGGTGGGAGTAGTGTGTCTTGTGCTTGTAGAAGTCCAAGCGCCCAGGAGGTTGAAAGAGCCTGGACTGTTGCTGATGTTGAATCTGTGGCTTGTATGGTTTCTGCTGCGCAGCTGGCGTGCGCATGCCCAAGGACTTTATTGTGCTACAAGAGTCCTTTAGTATATGGATGTGGGTGTCAGTGTGCAGCAAGAACAACCCCACACAATCAAAGGGTATGTTCTGAATTGTTAGCTGGACCTCTGGAGGAAGGCCCAATGGTAAGAGCCAGGCCACCCTGAAGCAATGGAGTGAGCTCCAGAGTCATCGAAAACAAATACCACCTGTGGGCAGGTCCAGGACACCACCTTGCCCTCTTGCATAAGCATTGAGAACTCCCTCAGGCAGGGGTTTTCTGAACTTAAGGACTGCGGTCAGGAGTCATAGCTGTAGCAGCTGAGGACAACCATCTGCTTAGCTGACTGTCTAGGCATAAGGCAACCCACAGAATAGACCTTTCTGATGACAAGGTCCAAACATCTCGCATTGCTGGACTTCAGGGCTGGAGCTTGTTGACCTCCTTTTTTGTTAACTGCATCCATCAAGGAGCAAGGTTGAGGATGCGTGGACAAGTACTTGTACCCCTTCACTGGTGCAAAGTACTTGCGCTTTATCCCATGAGTAGTAGGATGGAAAGAAGCCAGTGTCTCCCAAATAATGGAGGCAGTGGTCATAATAGTTACGTTGAAGGGAAGGGCCACATGTGAGGGTCCTTCTGAGGTGTGAATGTCACAGATGGAGTCAACAGACTCAGTGACTTCCTCCACTGGAAGATTAAGTTTGGTGGCAACATGGCGGAGAAGCTCTTGGAGCACCCTGAAGTCAGTGGATGGAAGCCCTGAGACTGAAGTACATGCTACTGCCTTGTCTGGAGAGGAGCTGGAGGATGCCAGTGGTGCTTGGTCCTCCAGCTGAGGCGGCAAGGAGGATGCTGACGCTGCTTCAGGAAGAGCAGGGTGGCGAGAGCCCTAAGGGGTGGGAGGCCCACAGTAGCCTCAAGGGCTTTTGAGGAGGTAGTTGTATGTGACTGAACAGAGGGCACAGTGCCCAGCAATTCTTGGTATGCCCATGGCATCCAGAAGGGAAACTGGGCAGGAGGCCACTGGAAAGCAGCAGAGTCCTCTTCTAGGCCTTGACTCTGCACAGCCATAGAATGAAGTAGGAGAGGCCCAATGGGAAGGCCAAGGAGGAGCCATTCCCAGAGGAGCCACCGGAGGAGCATAGCCAATGTCTGGCTCAGTGTGCATGGTCTCGTGGGCCTGATGGGTGAGCAAGAGCATTGAGAAGAGTGGGACTGGTGTCATGGCAAAGGATGCCAAGAACTGGACCAGTGCTGAGGAGAGCAATGTCATGCAGCAAAGTGGTACCACAATGAGGAAGAAAGAAGAGAAGTTGACCAGCGCTGGGAGCTAGAATGATGCCCAGATTGGTGCCAAGAAGAATCGTGGCATGGAGAATGAAACCAGCATGAATGGAACCAGTGCTCACTGGCATGGACTTTAAGCAGTCACTGCATTGCCTAAAGCCCTGGGACTTTTTCATTACCTTAACCCCCCCGAGGGGAAAAATGGCAGAATGAGAAAGACCTTCCCTACCTGAAGGCTACCTAATAGTGTCTGAACCAAAACAATGGTTATGCTAAACACAACTATTTACAACCTATTTACACAAGAGAGCTAGGGAGCTGTGGCATAGCAACAGGTCCTTCATCCACAATAGGAAAAGCCTCACGGATGGTAAGAAAAGAACAGAGGGGGTGCCAGGTCCCCTGGGTCATATATAGACTCTGCATAGTTGCCACTCCAGGGTGCTCCCCAGCTGACTGATAGTTGCTAGGGAAAAGCTTTCTAAACAGTCATACACACATGCACACACCTAACGCAAGTAGATATGAACAAGTGCTTGAAGAAGAAATACAACAATTACAAATTATTTCCAAATGTAGGTGAAGCCCTAATATT
Source organism: Carettochelys insculpta (assembly GCF_033958435.1). Classification (NCBI taxonomy): domain Eukaryota; kingdom Metazoa; phylum Chordata; order Testudines; family Carettochelyidae; genus Carettochelys; species Carettochelys insculpta. The sequence goes on along the minus strand of NC_134139.1, from coordinate 65,570,888 downwards.
TTAAGACTGAGGTTCTCAAAGAGGAATGCTTTTTCCCTTGGAGTAAGCAAAGGACTTTCAGAAAGTACATCAACTTACCTCGGTACTTGCCTAATTTTACAACAAGCTACATAAAGCACTAGCAAAGTCAGTACAGTAAACTCCCGCTTTATGTGAGTTCAACGTACCTGTTAATCATATTAATGTGAATGTCGAAATCCCAGGCTCCAGCTGCCCGCTTCCTTCACCTTTCTCATTCTGCTGATTTTTCCCCTCTGGGGAAAGCGGGCAGCTGGAGCCTGGAGGAAGCCAGGGGGACGCTGATTGCTGGGATTGTGGGCGGGGGGAGCCCCTCAGCCCCAGGGACCTGGGCACCTGGTCAATTTCCCGGCTTCCACAAGCAGCAGAGAGCCAGGAAACTGACCAGGCACAGCTTTGCCTTGCTCCTGGGGACTTGGAGGAGGAGGGAGGGTGAAGAGGGAAGCAGAGGGTCGGAAAGCCCCTCAAGCCCTGGGAAGCTGGGAGACAGGAGCAGCAATACCTGGTCAGTTTCCCAACTCCTGCAAACAGCAGGGAGCTGGGAAACTGACCAGGCACTATTGCGTCTGGCTCCAGCCTCCCAGGGGCTCAGAGGAGGAGGGAGGGGGTCCCTTCCCCTGACTTATGCAAAATTTGAGCTCCATGGGGGTTGTGAGGAACACAACCTCCTCATAAGTTGGGGTTTTACTGTACTAACTAAAATTTCATACAATGAATTGAACAGCCCTTAGAGCAACATGAACACTGAAATGTAAGAACAGGGTCAACTTCTCTAGTCTGGCACCCTTGGGATCTGACTAGTGCTGAACATGAGAATTTGCCAAACTATGGGAGGTCCATATTGTCTAGCAGCATTATCAACACTTAACTGCTTACTGGGCTCTTAGAAGACATTTAGAGGTAAAATAGAGCTAAACAACCACACAGAACACTGAGAGCCAGGATTCGTGGCTGTAAAAAATCTTTTTGGGACTATGAAAAACTTGGTCACACCCAGGGTAAGTGAACAATCAACTAACTAGAAACATGCTGGACCACAGAAGTTGCCTGACTACAGTGTGCCGGACTAAAGAGGTTCAATCTGTACAGTATCTCAATTTTTTTTTTTAATAATTATTTAGCAAAAATGAGAAAGTAGGCCATTTCCAGTAACTGTCTTTTGATACTTCTGTAATTTTGTGTGTGATTGTGTAAGCAAGTAGTTTTTAAAAAGAGCTGAGTTTTTAAAAAGTTTTTAAAAAGAGCTGAGTTTTTAAAAAGTTTTTAAAAAGAGCTGAAAGACAAATCAATCTCCAGAAAAGGATATACTAGTCTGGAAAGGCAGAGATCCACTGTTTGAAAATTCTTTCAAAAGATCACCTTCTCCACTATATTAGGAAATGTGTTCAATGCATATAAAGAAAATAAAGTGGCGTTGAAAATTTGTCTGTGATGAACACACAAGAATTACCTTGCGAATTTACTTTTCTTGCTGAATTAGTTAAATAAGAATTATAATCTTGTGAAGCCAACACGCTACGTAGCGGAAATAGGGATTACTCATACTGAACCTGTTTGAAGTGGATAGTGATGACCATGTGAGATCGACTGCTTGCAGCATTCATGCTTGTTGAAGCTGTGGTTCTTATTTTAGTTCCTTGTTGCATTAACCTCTCAATTTGCGCATAGCTGTCACAAGGCACCATTTTCAAACCATCCACATAAAACCCTTGTTGCTGGTCTTCTCTGACCTTGAGTCCACCGGGTTTCTTGGTTTCAGAAAGTAAATCTATTACCTATAGAGAGGTATTCACTGTCAAAATGTTTTACTGGATATAACTTCATAGTGACCAAACAGAACACTTTGTGAAAATAGAGAAGAGAAAAATCTTTCAAAGTCAATAAATGACAAGAATGAATTTGTAAATAGAAAACAGGAAAGCAATTAATTATACACATTGTGGTAATATTATCTGGCACGTTATAATACCACATCTAGTTGGTAGAAGAGGAAGTCACTCACCTTGTGCAGTAACTATGGTTCTTTGAGATGTGTCCCCCCCAGGGGTGCTCCACTCTGGGTTTTGGTGCATCCACCACTGAAGGGAAGCAAGAACCCATGGAGGGATGCCTACCTTCTTGGAGAGTGGATCCCTGGCTGGAACATAACATGAGGCCAACCATGACTGAAGGCTGCGTATGTGGAGCCTGAATAGCTTGACTTCTTGAGTGGTGGCAGTCATATGGCCCAGCAGTGCTCGGCAGGCATGTACCATAGTAGTGGATGACAGTTGCGTTGCCTGGTTGCACAGAGTGCAAAATCTTTGAACGGCAGGGTAGGTGTGGTGATGATGGTGTCTATGTGCACTCCTATGAACTCTAGTGCCTGAGTCGGATGGATTGTAGACTTTGCATATTTGTTTTGGAAGCCCAGCCCGATTAGGAGATATGTGGTGACCTGCACCATATGTCACGCTTTGGAGAACAACGATCCCTTTATGAGGCAGCCATCCAGGTAAGGGAAGATGATGACTACTTGATGATGAAGAGGAGTAGCCACCACTATGGTTTTGGAAACCACTCGTGTGCAGTGGAAAGGCCAAATGGGAGGACCCAATATTGGTAGTGGGAGCACCCCACTGTGAAACTGAGAAAGCATCTGTGATCTGGATGGATGGTGATGTGGAAACACACATCCTGTTGGTTGAGAGCTGAGTGGCCATTGTTCTTGGCATAATGGTAGTGAGAGTCACCATCCTGAAACATCTGTAAAGGACATACTTGTTGAGTCATCTGAGAGCCAAACTAGGTCTCCACCCTCCACTCTTCTTCTGAGGGAGGAAGTAAGTGTAGTAAACCCCGCCCCCGCCCCAGAATTCCTCAGGGAGAGGCATGACCACAGCCAATATTTAGGAGGTGTTCGACCTCCTGGTGAAGGAGATTCTCACAAGAGGGGTTCCTGAAGAGGGCTGGGGTGGGTAGGGGCGTAGAAATGAAAGGGAGGGGATATCCTTGTGCCACCAGTCCCAATACCCATCGGTCTGTGGTGATGGCTTCCCAGTGATGCAGAAAAAGGATGGAGACAGCGATGAGACAGTTGTGTGGTGCCCTGCTGGAAATGATGGATCAGACTCTCGACCACATCATCAAAACTGCTGCTTGGAAGCTTGAGGGTGGGACATCAAGGGCTGTTGGCCCTGATGCTGCCTGCCAGAATGTCGGCATGGCAGTTTGTGCCTCTGATATTGCTCAAACCAAGTTCGTCGTTGAGACTGATCCCTAGGGCGTCAGTATGGGAAATACTGAGCCCGCTTAATCAGGGGTGCATACATCTGAGGGTGCATAATGTTGCCCTAGAATCTTTCATTGAATGGAGAAAGTCATTGGTCTTGTCTGCAAAAAGATGCTGGTGGTCAAATGGCAGATCTTTGACTTTTTGCTGAAGCGGCTTACGTACCTCCAAAGAGATGAGCCACGAGGTGTGGTGCATGACAACCACCGAAGCATTGACATGTATCGCTGTGTTTGCAATGTCCATGGCCGACTGCATGGCCATGCTGGCAATGGTATGGTCCTCTAATAATACTGGATAGTGTCTGGCATTGTTGCTCAGGTAACACCAGGACCAGCTCATGAAGCTTAGAATAATTGAAAATATAATAATGTAATTATAATAATTTTGAAAATCGCAGTCCACCTATGTGGCTGCATAATTAGTGTCACGGAGGCGAAGGGTGGCGGAGGAATACGCTTTGCGGTCCATAACATTCCATTTTTTCAATTTTTGTCTTGTGGCGTTGAGCAGAAAGACTGTTTTGTTGCAGACTGTGTCCACCATTAACAAGTTGGGATGTGGGCAGGTGAACAGAAATTCAGTGTTTTTGGATGCAACAAAGTATTTCTTATTGGCCTGATTGCTGGTGGGGGCAACGGACACCAGGCTTTGCCACAGAATTGTCACTGGGCCCACGATAGCCTCATCCATTGGCAACATCACCCTGGAGAATGTTGGAGGCTGAACTGCGTACAGGTGCTGGTATTGTTTCACCAGAACTTCCTCAGTGTCCTTGTCCAGGAACTGTGCCACATGGCGCAAAAGGTCCTGGAATGAATGTCATCCGTTGAAGGAGGCGACAAGGAGAGCTTCGCATCATCCAGAGAAGACGAAGAAGGATGTGTAGAGGGGAGGCTCCTTTCACTTCAGATAGTGACCCCTCTGTACTGAGGTGCACCAACTGTGGAAACGGTGCCAAGGATGGCCATGGTGAGGGTGGCTGTGATTCTGACACAGTTAACAATATCAACTGGGGACTTTGGGGCCCTGACATTTCGTGCCAAGAGGGCCACTGTTAATCTGGTTGAGAATAGGAATGAGCAAACCATGCAGGAAGTGATGGACAGTATTGCTAAGTACCTGGTACTTGTCATGTGTCCTGTCAAAGGTGTACAGGGGTGGAATGCTGAGTAGAGAATATGCTGACACTATTGGATCTGGCACCTTCTTTTGGATGCCTTGTGTCAAGAGCCAAATGATGATGCCAAGCAGCGGGAAAAGCACTATGAAGCTGGCAACCTTGCTGACGATTGGTGCCGATGAGAAGGTGCCACAGTTGGCGCTGGGTGTCTCAGTGCTGATTGCTGTGGCATGGAAGGTGCACAAGATGCACCATGCTTATGGCGATGCTGTGCTGCATCCCATGGTGCCGAAGAGTGGGGAGGGGTATCCGCCCTCATCTTTTGTGATGTCCCTCGTTGCAGGGAACACGAGTGGTGTCACTTCCGAGTGGGCATGGCTGCAAGTGCATATGCTGAAGTGGTCTGTCATGCCTTAGCTGATGGTGGGAGTACTGGTGAAATGGGCGCTGCCACTGCTGCTGCTGTGTGCTTATGCTTCAGTGCAGAGTGCGCCCATTTGGTTGGTGCTGGCAGGGACACTGTCGAGGAGCCCGGAATAGTCTTCCCTTCTGGCATGGCCCATACAAACAGTGCCAGAGGCCAGGAATGGGCAGGAGAGGGAGCCGGTACACTAGCTGGAGACCCCTTAGAAGCTGGGGGATGCTTGGAGTGCTCACCCTTAGCCACAGCCTGAGCAGTTGACTTCTCCAGGGCCAGTGGCTACAGGGACCTCTTGTACAAGAAAGTCTTGAGCCTTTTAGCCTAATCTCTACAGGCTCTGGCCATCTGGCTGGAGCAATGGACACAAGAATGTATCTGGTAGCTTCTGCATGGCACTCTATGCAAGATGTATGGCTGTCCAAAGCGGGCAGGGCGTCCTTGCATGTGGCGCACCTCTTGAATCCTGGGGAGCCCAGCATAGCAGTGACACAGCAAGCTAACACTAATGACTATCTAAGAAAAACTCTTTTTTCCCCTCTTTTTTGAGCAACAGAGAACAAGGGAAAGTAATTTGAACTAGGGAACAGCTTAAGAACTAACAAATTAGCGAACTCTCTTGCAGAGACTGATGATGCTCTGCCTGCAGCCGATGGTGGAGAAGGAATTGAGGAGACCGCGCCGCGCACATGCCAGACAGCATGAGAAGGCACTTCTGCACATGCATGACACGGAAAACCACAGCTCTGGAATAATCTCCAAGCACTGGTGCCAGGATGCACTGACACCCAGAGGGGAGCAGCCAGGGTACACTACTCAAAGAAATATTTGTTAATTTAAATATATAAGGCAGCTGTCATTTTAATATGTACGTCATTGCTGTGCTGCACATTATTATGAAGTGACGATCCTCTAAGCCAGGGGTTCAGAGAGTGGGGGACTTAAAATTATTTTTAGGGGTGTGCAGCAAAGTCCCACTCCCTGCAGCCGCAACGTCATCGATGGGACAACGTGTAAAAAGTGTAGAAAGCATGTGGGAGAGTGTGCAGGCGAGGCACATTCCCCAGCCGCTCTCATTTACAATGGGATATTCCCCCTGCATGCCGGGAGTACGTGCACCATTGCTGCTTCCTCCCAGCCCTGCACCCGACCCCACTCCTGCCCTGTGCACAGGCAAAGCCTGGCATGCAGCCTGTCCCTGCGAGTCCTCCCGCTGCCTTTGCACGGCCATTTGCTGGGCAGCGGGGCTGCTCCTGTGCCCCCTCCTCCTATGCCGCCTGGCCACATTCAGGTAACCAGTGGGGCACCAGCAGAACTGCTCCTTGTACGTACTGCTGCTACTACTCTGGGGCGTTGAAGCCAGTCAGGATCGCATCCAGGTGGGTGATATGCAGGAGCTATGGAGCAGGAGCATGTTAATTGCCCGCACTACCTTCAAAGGGAGGAGACCAGACATGCACATGAGAGACTGTCGGGGTAGGGGAGCACTCCTGGGTCCCAACTGGGCTCCCCTGTCCCCTTCCATCTTCTCCCCCTGCAAGCTCCCTGGGAGCTCCCCTGAGATGCCACCCCGCCCCAGCAGCAGGGCTGTGTGAATGTGGGGTGGCCTGGTCCCCTGAGGATGGCACTTCCCCCCCCCAGCTCTCACTCCTGCCTCCTGAGGCTCCCCCTTGGGTGGTACCCTCCCCCTCCATGCAGGGCCTGGGGCCCAAGAGTGCCTTACCTGCATGAGGATGACCCTGACTGTGATCCTCCCAACACTGAATTGGTTGCCCGTGGAGCAGTAGCTGTTGGGGTGGCCAGCTTCTGGGGGTGAAGGCGACCCACTTCTCAGGAGGGAGGAAGTGCCGCATGCGGGTGTCCTGTTGCCAGAGGGTAAGGGCAAGCCAGGCGCAGAGCTCCATGAAGGTCTTGCATATTTGAAAATTCAGGAGCTACTGCTTGTTGTCCCATTGCCCCAGGACCAGCCAGTCCCACTCATCTGAGCTGAGCTGGTGGTGTGCCTGCAGACCAGCCTGAGCACCCGAGGGGTCAGAGGCCAGTGGGGTACTGGGGAACTGTGGGTGTGATCCACAGGCCAGATGGCAGGCTTGTCCCCGCAGATGAGGTGAAAGACGGCCATTAGGATCACTGGTAGCATCTGCAGCAGCTGGTAGTCGGTTCAGAGTGAGCCCAGGGGCTGTTCTGGCATGCCTGTGGTCAGGAAAGAACTGGGTCTCTCACAGATGGCTAGGGAGCCCTACAACAGCTTTATTTTTCCTTAGAAAGGTAGACAAGCCTCGGCATAGGCAGGATACATTGGTTGGCGGGGTGGGGGGTGTGTGTCCGTCCTTTAAGGGCATGCCTGGCCGGAGGTCCTGGAAGGGCTTGCTGACCCCGTGACCCTGTCTGGTGGGCTTCTGGGGCCCATTCTGTCAAAAAAAAAAAAAAAAAAAACTGGCCGAAGACTGGCCTTTTTCTGTTGACAGAGCAGAAAGATCGATTTACTTTTATGCGTAGACACGATCTGTTGACAGAAGATTCGTCGGAAAATCTCTGACAGACACTTCTGTCGACAGATGCTTCTCGTGTAGTTGAAGCTTTGATGTATAAATTAATACCTCATCTTTTTTCCTTGTCTGTCCTCCTTGAACAAGCTATGCCATAACTCTTTATACCAGCAGTTCCCAAAGTGTGGTCTGTGGCCCAGTACTGCTCCTCAGGGAAAAAAATATGAGTCTTTAGAAAATACACAAATTATCACTAAGTACTATTATTGTGAACAAACAGTGAAAATGCATTCATTTATCATTTTTTGGGTGTGTTTATATTTTTGGGCTGCAAAAAATGGTAATGAAAAGACCGGGTCCCAACTACATAAAGTTTGGGAAACTCTGCTTTATACCAATAGCCCAGTCATCAGATTTACCCCAAGTCTCTGTGATGCCAGTTATGTCATCATTTAGAACACACGTATGACTAATATTTCCAGTGCTTCCTGTTTATTCCCTCTCTGCCTAGCATTTGTGCAGACATTTAAGAGGTTGAGCAGATTCTCTGATTATTCTTTTGGTTCTCCTGCAACCCTATTTGAATTTTCTATGTCCACCACCAACAGACCCTGCGTCAAGGCAGTTTTTATTAAAATTCTTAGCAATGTGCTTTTGTCATCTGTTCTATCTGCACACAGACCCCCTCACTAGCTCATCATGTTGATGTGCGAAGATGCTCCTCCACTTTGTCATATGGACCCCATCTCTTCCACGCACTCCTCCTTCCTGGCACAGCATCACATCAAAGAAACCAAAGTACTCCCATTGACGTTATTTCAACAGCTGTGAATTTATCTCCAGATTGTGCATTGTCCCTGGAAAGACCCTAGAAGGATGAATAAAACCATACTCTGAACCTGAGCCCCTTCACTCTCACTTCCAGAGCCCTGCAGCCAGTGCTGACTTGCTCAAGGTCATACTTGTTCTATCATTAGTGCTCATGTGGAGGAGCAGTACTGGGCAGTGGTCAGGCGGACATCCGCCTCAGCAAACCTTCCATTACATCCTGGATGGAAGGACTGGGGCAGGCAGCATGCCTCCCTGGATGTTTGGTCTGGTGAGCAGATGGATCTCTCTGCCCCTGTCAGAAAGTAACTGTTGCTTTTTCTCTTCCTCCTGAAAGCCGTGTTCGAAAGCCTCACAGTTTTGAGGCTTGTGATTTCTCTCTCTCAGCCACTGGGGTCTGCTCTTCTCTTCCTTTCCCTGTGCAAATACTAGTTCTTGATCTAAATGGACAGGAGTCCTCAGCACATCTCCTCTCCCAGGGCAGTTAGTTTTCCTTCCTCCTCTGAGCCCTCTGTAGTCATCTGTACCTGGCCAGCATCCTGCATCCATGTTTCCACATGAATCCCGGTAATGAAGTCCTTATGCTGAACTCCTAGAAACCATGTCCCCTCCAGCAGTTCTTTTACTTGCATCCCAAGGAACTCCACCAACAAATGCATCTTCTTCCAGGTAGTTTCTCTGTTCGCTTTCATTGGCAGGGACATGCTAGCTGCATTCCCAGCAAGTCAAAACCAGGCCCTGGGTGGAAACCTTCAGTATGCCTGTCAGTGGGAGCTCCCACAAGAAAGAGGAAGCGTTAGTGGCTTTGATGATACTCTACAACAGACCCCTCAGTGGGAGGAAAATAGTGTAACTGCTAGGCTGATCTACATTTATGGTGGCATATAAAATACAAGTGCTACATGTATAGCAGCCCAACATGCTGAAAGGCAGGCTCTGTCCAAACTTGTCACTGCAGTGTGTAGCTTACACATGGCAGTGCAAGGGACTGGCAGAAGGAAGCTGTTGGAGCCTTTCCACATTGCCTCCCTTGTGTTTTTCACTGCAAAAGGGAAAGATTCTGATAGCCTGACACTACACTGCTAAAATGTATACGGACAAGGCTTAAGTAGTGTAGGACACTCTACTCACACTAATGACACCAACATAAGTACAACATCTCTCATGGAGGTGCACTTATGTTGATGTGGTGCGGCATCTACATTGGTGGGACAAGGCTGCAGTGTGTACACTGACACAATTAGGCTGATGTAAGCTGCCTTACAGCAACCTAACTGTGTAGTATAGACCAGGCCTGAGAACTTGAAACAAGTTAGTAAGTAAATGAACAAATGGAAAAAGGTTAAGATTCAGAATTAATGTGATATACTAACACCATTACCTGCTCGTTATAAATTTCCAGCATACTGAAAGTAACCTGCAAAGAGAAAGAACAGCTGGTAGATAAAAAGCTCCCTTGAAAAAAAGCACTCTTTTGATATATGGTCATCTCTAAGTAAAAGGAGCATAGATTGTCTGGACAAAAATGCCTTTTAAACCAGATTAAACTGACTATTTGTATATCTGTGTCACTGCATAAGTCATGCATGAAATTGATTTGTATGACTGTTACCCAAATCTACTCTGCTTAACTCCCATTTCCATGAATCCCCAACCTCAGTCTTGCATCTGTAGCTTTTGTCTCTTCTGATTGTCTTAGGAAAACTGTGTCCACTGTAAGATGGAAATGTTAGGCTTCACTAAACATTTCCATGAAAACATTCAGCTAATGCAAACATTAAGATCCCAACGTTAATCTGGCAAACTTGTATGATTTATGGGAAACATTTTATTAAACAATCACAATATATTCCAGCCACATTTATTCAGAAACCAGAAATGGAAAAATACTGTGTAATCACAGTCTGATCAAGTAAGCATTGTTGTTGGAACTATTGCACTTCCAGAATTTTGGGATTTTAACATCTGCCTTAATGGTACACAAACATTTTTTTGCACTTAGTTTTTACGGAGGTACTTTTGTTTTTTGATGAGGAAAAAATGTTTTATAATGTTCGTGTAGCCTCAGACAGTCATTCTATTTGCACTTGGAGGTGAATGAAGCGGTAAGGAATGAGTTTCCAAGTTTACTGGTGCCATCAGATCAAAGGGTGGGAAAACCCCCATGCAGTACCTAATGAGGTGGGGAAATGCAAGATTTCTTACTGGTTAAGCCTATGGAGGGGACTGCCACAATTGTTGTGCTCAAATTCAGAGCCATCTCTCTAATACAGTGCAGTGAGGTGCTGGTCCAGAGGTTTTCCCCTGCTGCTTCCTTAGCAGAGGGTGGTTGTTAGCCAATGGCCAGGGGTGAGATACCACGTGTGCCCTCGCTTCATCCGAGTCTTTAACTGCTAGGACAGACAGTCCCTTTGCAGCGAGCAGCCAGGGGTGGCTGACGGATGCCCCAAGGATTATTACCTGAGTCTTTAGTGGCTAGGACAAAACAGTCCCTTTGTAGCAGGCAGCCACGGAGGCCGACGGGTACCCCAAAGGTTGTACTGAGAGCCTCCTTCACCCAAGTCTGACTGCTAGGACAGAAAAGTCCCTTCGCAGCGGGCAGCCAGGGATGGACGCCTCACCAGTGACCATGCTCATACAGCTGAAAACCGGCTGGGGTTCTGTATTTGTGTTCGGTTTGCACAGTAAACAGGAGAAGTCAGGCTAAAACTGAAACAGTTACTGTTTGATAAGAAAGCTTAACTTTTATGGTTACAAGGCTTATATTTCACTTCTTTAGTTACAAGCAGCTAGCATATAACAAAGTACTTTAATTCACAGATCTATTATTAAATGCGCGCAAAAGGAAAAACACATAGCAGGTCTTATTCTCACCCCTACATTACCCGACTTTGGTGTGGCCAGCGTCTGTCTGTCACTCAATCCCTCGGGAAGAAGAGTACGAGGGCGGCATCCCCTGGGACCACTGGAGGCAAAGACCTTCCTGACCGGCAGATAGAGGTAATTGGAGCTCAATTAGAGGAGGCTACTGGACCCTTCTTTATACCCTTTGGTCACGTACACTCTTCCTTATCTTAAAGATGCCAATTGTGTTAGATCGTCTCATGACACTAATTCTCACAGCCGACTTTCAGAGACTTAAATCACACCTGCGAGGTGGAGATAATTTAGACATTTCTTTTCTTATGGGCATGAGATTCCTCTCCTGGGACAATGTGTAGGTTTATCAATCACTGGTACTAGCCAAGGGCAGCCTGAGGCCCTGGTCATCTTCTAGCCCGTTTGTCTTTTGTTGTCTGGTTTTGGTCCGTTCAGGGTCATGATGAGACAGTCCGTTTATGCTCTGAGGCGTCAAAGACTGTGATTGAGATTAGCGCATCTGTGCTCTCAGGCATTCCAAGACTGGGCTGTTTCCTTTGTGCTCTGAAGCACCTAAGAGGGGCAAGATGGAGTAAAGCAAGGGGAATTCTGTCTGGCTACAGTGGTGGCACCTGGAAACAACGGAAGATGCGGAGCCACATGTGCCCCAGGCATTGGGGTGTAAGGTAAGCACCCAACCCTCATCACACCCAGACCTTGCACAACGAAATTCCATAATGCTGTATACTCTGTTTCCCAGGGTTGCAAGATTAAAGAGGTCCAAGTGTAGTACCACTTCAGATGTAACCCTCCTCAAAACGGAGGGGGAGAAGTTCAGCTATTGAGCTGCTGAGTGGAAGAGCAGCTGGTGTAAGTGTTCTGCACGTCAGATTAAAATGTTGCTAGAAGAAGTTATCGGGTTTCTATTAATTATTCATGGTAATTAGCAAAGGCTAATGTTCATGGTTACACTGGTGTCTAGGAAGCTCTTTCACTCTGTTACATACAGAAATTATCAGGAACACCAGAGTGGAAGGTTGAAGATAAATTATTTTTATGTTTGGACCCAGAAGACATGGGAGCATTTAATAATTGCAAAACCTATGGTGCAGTGCTAGGACCATTATACCCACTGAATACAGTAAGTTTGACAAAAAGTAAAACCATTTAAATGACTGTAAAAGGAGTTATTCACATCCTTCATTAGTGAGGGTTGAAAAGTCTGTGGATGCCTTTTTGATAGGCTTTGCCCTTGTATTACGTTGAGGAGAGACATAACTAAGATAAAAAAAGTAGGTAAGCAGTGGTTCAAAGTGTAGATAACTGTTCAGATGTATAGTCCCTATTCAGATGTATAATCTTTTGTGCAGAAGAGATAAGTCGTGACTAGACAGTGGATAAAGTTTTCAAAAGTACCTCGGTTACCTAAGTGTTTTTGAAATTCATACACTCTTAAAACTGAATTGCTTATTCCAACATTAAGCTGGCTATTAGTGAACAGGGAGGGGTACACATTCTCCTGTATTAGATCAGCCTCTCATTAAACACTGCTCTTTTGCACTGTGTTTGATTATCCCCGAAGTTATATTTTTAAAATGTTAACTGCAGTTTTCTAAATTTGTACGTCAAACCATATATAGATAGGTCTTGAAGACAAAACAGTGTAGACCGTACCTGGAACTGCTTGTTCTTTAGGTTCTGAATTGTTTTGAAGAGCTCTTCACACACAATTGGAATTATGCCTCTGTTTGCACCATAACCGATCATAGAATAGCTCTTCCCTGATCCAGTCTGGCCATATGCTAGGAGAGTAGCATTATAACCTTGCCAGGCACTGTCCAGAACTCCTTGACCAAGGTCACGAAAGACCTCTCTCTAAAAGGAGACATTTGTATTAATATATAGAACGAATGTTAACACATGCACCAGGATGGATTTTTTTTAAATCAATGATTGAATACCCCCACCAAATTTTAAATACAGGTTTAATTAAAAACCCTCATTAAAATTAAATTTGAAATTATGACAACCCATAAAGCCTAGAATTACTATAATCTTGCAAGTTAAATAAAACCAAAGATATTAAGCACACATTAAGTGTGCAGCCAAGTTTTAAAGAAAAACTACTAGTTGAGCTAATTGGCTAAGCACCTGGAACCAGAGTTTGCTGATTAGTTTAAAACTGCTGTCTTTGAAAAATATCCAAAGACATTGACACAATTACATGCAAAAAAGTTAATCTAATAAGAAACATACCAATTGCTATTAAAAAAAGCAAAAACTTAAGAATGTGACTAATTGTAAATTAGGCTATAGGTTTACTAAAATAAATATTTATATGCTGCATCCTCCTGGTTAGCAAAAAGAGGCACCAAATTTAGTGGAAAAGGCTGTACTTAATTGCAAATCAACATGTTTTAATAGATACCAGCCAATGGGCTCCTTTCTTTAGGAAAATAACTTAACAGTACAAATGCAAAACAAAATGGTTAAAACAGATAATTTAAATTCAAGGATTTTTGCTTTCTGATTCACTTTGGGTACATCCATCCACCCTGACATGTACACACATAAAGGCACTGCTATTTAATTAGCACAGATGATAGTAATTATTATTTAAATCTGAAAGTCTAGTTTAATTTACATGATCAATATATACTTATTAACATACTTCAAATATTAAAAGTTCCAGGACTTAGAAGAAACAAATGAAAATGGGAAGTGGTTTTAGATGCTGGTTTGAAATATCTATTAAATATATATAGATAATTCATTTTGGTTCCTGTCTGGGAAACTATAACTACTGCAATGACTAATAAAGTGATTTCAAAATTGTATACTGATAGGATGTATTTTTAAAATCGCTCAATATATTTTACCTGGCCTGCATATCTGCTGTTGGATCCAGCTGAAACAAGCATGCCATCCTTATCTTTCAGAAATCCACTGTGGGACCAGTAAGCCAGGTCAAAGGTAAACGTTTTCATGTGCCCTGGATGCTTAGGATCATAAATGCTCGTGCTGTTGGAATTCATTGAAATCACACACCTGCTGCCTGCATCCTTCTCTCTCTGTATCAAAATTATAATCATATTACCAAGCTATTAAGCAGATTTCCCTGCTCAAACTTCGTATTTTGGACTGAAGCCCAGAAAGCCCTTTTTTGTGGAACTCCCAGGAAAGACAAAAAGGAGTATGTAGTTAGTTGGGTACAGAGGGTCTGTAGAACTGGGACACAAAATCACAACATCACCATAAAACGTCCAATACATTAATTTCACAAAATGACAAAACTTCTTGAGCCAAAGTAAGTGTGGTTTAACTAATGCAGGAATAAGTGCCATAGAAACAGGATTGAACTAAAAAGACAGTATCTCTTAACACGACTAAAATTTGCTTTTTTCAGCTTTTATAAGCATGTCAGCCATTAGTGTTTGTTAGCTATTGTTGGATCAATCCTCTTTCACTATTGTAGGTATGGCTACAAAACAAAACAGGAATGTTGTGCTATATAGGTCCTCTCTAAAAAGTACATCAAACTATAAAACACATTCCTGTTATTTTAGTGAGAGAAAGATCGGGCCCACCTCATCCTATAATTAAAATTCTGATCAATGAACACAAGAGTCAGACACAAATGAGAGAAGATAAAGGATAACTTATTCCCTTACATTTTGATTATTGCTATTACGTCATACGATCCTGAACGGACCAATATTTCTTACTAAGCTTGACTAACAACGATTGATGACACTTTGTCTGTAGGCTGATTTTTCCAAGTGGAAACATCCAGACTCAAAAACATTGCCACAGTGACTCTTAATCAATCGAATGAAGACTGATATTGTTGAACATATAAACTTCACAGACGTCGCTTAACAGCCAGAAGTCTGAGAATTTTGATGAGAATATTTGTTATACGCCTACTGCCCATGAAGTTGTCCATACAGGGATACTCAGGAAAGCTAAGATGAATTAACTATGAAGTGAAATTAACATGCATTAATTAAAATACATTAAACCACTGTAAGAACACATTCATTTAAAAGTAAAAGTGCCCTTCATTTGCTTTTTCTTAAACCTTCTTTGATTTTAGGGATTCTTCTGAATTCCAGGCTTGTCTTTTCCATTTGTCTGACATTTTCCATTCCTCCTTAATGACCTCTTTGAAAGATATTTCCCATCTATAACAAGAAAGTATCAACCCTTGACTTTAGTTTGCTCATCTCTTATGTTTGAAACTGAGAAGAAAACGCCTCCTTTTCAGTCAATGTTCCCTTTTGGGGTACAGTCTCTAAGGAGCAATTTTACATTTAGTGGTGAACTCAACTGAGTAATGGAGGATAATTTTCATTCTTAGCCATCAAAAGTATCCTGAGATCTGTAGCTCAAGAGTGGGAATTACGACCTTGATGCTACCACCATAATGAAAACGTAACACCTCTTTACTTTGTGAGACCTCCCCTTCCCTCTTCCGTTCTTAGCATTGTAGATACAATCATCATCCTGTGCAATATACTTGTGATCAACCTCCGTATTATATCAGGTCTGGTCTATACTTAAAATCTTAATCAGCATAGCTACATCTCTTCCTCTAAGCAACACAGCTATGCCGATTTAAGCCCTTGTGTTGACACCCCTAAGTTGATGGAAAAATACTTTTGTTAACCTATTTACCATAACTCAGGAAAGTGGATTTCTTATAATGACAGAAGAATCCCTTATAGTTTACAAAGTCTTTAATACTCAGCCAAATCATTAAATATTTTATGAAGCACTTTGCTGTAACCTCATTTTCTCTGCTTAGAGTAATTTTTTCATACTGGGGGAAAGGATGCAAATTAACTGGAATGTGATAAAACCCTTCCAAGTTAATACCACGCTTACTATAATTTGACTAATTCCATTCCATTCTAACAGGGATTTCAGTGCTTGGGTTTTACAAACATATTGGCTTAGTAATGTCAAGACTAATCCCCACGCTGACACTCCACGTGCAGAATGTGGGGGCCCACACAAGGCTTTAAAAATACCTTACCCTCTATTGAATTCCATTTAAAATCTTCCTAAAGTCACATATTCCAAGAACCTGGGAAGTAGCTGCCACCATACAAGTGAGAAAAAACCCCTAGTTAAAACCTAGGAAGACAACGCTTCGGATGTCTCCCTGTGGGGTAATCCCAAACTCTTAACCCTCCCTTCGGGGAGAGTGTGAAAACAAAGAGGAAGAAATTAAGCTGCAATCTGATATCTGACCTATCAGTCTTAACATGCATATACACAGATCCTTCTCCAGGACACAGGAATGGAATCATTGCCTTTAAACAAAACAAAAAGGTGATTTATTAAACAAAAGATATATAAACGAAAAGTGATAAAGTATACTTAGTTGGTAAGTGTTACAGAGCAAATTTAAAAAAGGGTAGATAAAAGTACACAATTACTTCCCTAGCATTCATTTTAAAAGTTACAGTGCAGAGGGAGGTACGTCAGCTAGCCTGGGAAGTCTTGTAACAAACCCAAAATAAAAAATGACTTTACTGCCTCTGACTAAAAATTTCCTCTCTCTTACATATCTTTATGCCCAGAGCGCCTTGACACCTCGGTATTTTACTAGATTCATTAAGCCTGGGTAGGCTTAAAAATCTCTCTCCCCCCACCCTTCACACAAAAGAAAGACCTTCAACTGGTGACTGCTTCAGATCAAAAGATCTCTTTCTCTTTCCCCATTGCCTCACATGGTTGCTTGCCAGCAGAGAATGCACTCTCTCTGAGTTTAGCGCATTACAGGCATTCATTCATGACAAGTATGTGGAACATGTTAATTGTATAAAAAAAAGTTTTCATTTGCTTTTTAAACAGTTTGCTTCTTCACCTATTATTCATTTTTAAGTATTTGACTATATTTCCATACAGTGCATTTAGGTACAAAGCATCACAATCTTAACATGTTAAGAGCTCCCTCCTTTTTTCTCGAATAGCCTATTAAATTACACATTTCAATAAAATAAATTTTGAAGTAACTACTAACCTGATTGAAAGGCCTCACTCGTACTGCTACTTTCACACTGTCAACACTTGGCATGCTTTTATTAGTCTCACACTTTGCAGGATATTCCAAAGCTCAAAAATATTTAAACACAATTCCTTCTCTAGAGTACCTTGTTTTGAGAAATCAAAAATGCAGACAGGAAAGCTGTTTCTTTTTTATAAGGTCAGCTTATTAATTATTAATATTCTTCTCACTGTGTACAAGATCTTAGTTACCTGATAAATTATTTCTAATGTAACTGTACTGGCATTCACTAACTGAAAAGATTAATTTCAGGGCTCAGATGTTCTGCTGCCTTCAAAATTGCACCTGGATGTCAATCAACATTATGAAATACCAACCTAAATTGCTCAAAGATTTAAGACTACTATTTCACAAGTCCAGACTAGCACTTTCCACATTTGCTTGAAAAAGAAATAGATTTTCCCTATTTTTCATATTGTCTATAAAGGAACATTTCTATCACCATATAACACAACCAGTGAAACAACTATAACCTTTGCATACATTTTGCATTGCTCTCAGCTTAGATAATTAAAATAATTCAAGTGAGTTTCACTTACAGGTTTTCAATACTACAATGTAGATTTTTGGACATTATAAAAGCATGTAGATTTACAGAAAATTCTTCATTACTTTAAATTGTGGTAGCATTTCTATTATTCTTAAGTTTTGTAGGGTCTGGTCTATACTAGGGATCAAAGTCGATCCCAGATATACAATTCTAGCCACACTAATAGCCTAGCTAGAACTGACTTATCAGGATCAACTTCTTTTCCCTGGTATTTGCATATCTGGGTTCTTCAGGCTCACACCAATGTCCCTTACTCCACCTGGCAGTGTGGCATACCAGGGTTGATGGCTGAGCTCAGAGGGGGAGAGGAATAGCTCGGTGGTTTGAGCACTGACCTGCTAAACCCAGGGTTGAGAGTTCATTTAGGGATCTGGAGCAAATAGATTTAAAAAAAAAAAAACCCAAACCTGTCAGGGATGGTGATACATCCTTCTGTGAGTGCATAGGACTGGACTCGATGACTTCTCCAGGTCCTCTTCCAGTTCTCTGACAGATAGGTATATCGATTTTGCCACATCTTCACAGACATGGCAAAACTGAACTCCAACAGATCAAGCATGGTGCATCAAACCCACAAGAAGTATACACACGCCCTAAAAGGGTATCTTTTTCAAATTTGGTCCAAGTTTATAGAGGCAATGTCCCTTTAAATGTATGTCCTACAATACATCATTTAAAATACCAAATCACTTATATAGATTTCTGCTGACACAGTAAATTGAAGAAAAAATAGTGAAACATCTGAGGTGTGATGTAGTTTTATAAACTCAAGAGCAGCTTTCCCAGAGTTTAAGACAAATACAAAAAATATTGCACAGCTTTAATACAATTGTTTACATTCTGACTTATATACAGTACATTTTTATCATGAATGTGAAGAATTAGCAGCTTGTGTTCTACAATCCCAATTACTGATTCCAAAGGTTTAAGCATTTTCTATAAAATTTAAAACAATTGTCAAGTTTTAAATTTTTAACCATTAAAGAAAGAATAAAATAATTTTTTTAAAAAAATGTGGCCTAACATTTGAGGGTTAGTAATTATGATGAAACAACATTAAGGTGTCCTCAAGCAATTTGGTCCACTCAAACCATTATTCCCCTCAAAAAGCTAGCAGACAATAAGCATATTGTGAAGTATACATTTTTATTTAACATTCCTAAAATAAGCTGTATTTACATATATAAATGTATGAAGTCTTAATATAAAATAGAAAAAACTGCATTGACTGAAGAAATCGCACTCCATGTGGAGTTACTTATTGAAGACCATTTGTTTATGAAATTTTACAATAATTTATATAAATTATCTTCCAAATTAGATGATTTGTTTTAATAATCCACACAAGTTTGATGACTTTACAAACAATGGTGTACATTACAAATTAAAAAACAGTTATAGCATCTTCCGGCGCACAACTGGCTTTGGAAAATTAGACAGTCTCTTTTTGTTCTTTCGAAGAGTCTTTTCTGCTGTTTCTGCCATTTCTTTCTGTTTGCTTTTTGTCCCATCAATGGGACTTCCAAAAGGAGAAATGAATTTAATCTCCACTGGTGGAGGTGACCAAGAACACTCTTTCTCCATGGCTCTGCAAGGCAGTAGCAAAATCCTATTAGATTACATTATGTTCTAAAAAACTCAAAGGAGTCTGGTTTTATGTATGTTTTTGGCAGACAGAACCAAAGCCAAAATTAAGTTAAATTAAAACCAAACTGGAGCACCCTCCACACCAAAGAAATTCTATGACCAAGCAGTATTTTTCAGGGCAATAATTTATATGAATAACTTCAAGTAAAGAGTGAAATATGTACAAACTGCATTAACATTTACAGGTGAAGCTCTTGATGTTCAAAAGAATAACAATCATAATTTTCAAGCAAGATAAAGAAGGCAAACAAATAATTCGATGAAGCGCAGGACTATGGTACCCTGAGTTTATTCCTCAGATCTCAAAAGAGGTCAACTGTCCCATAACAGATTTGTTCCTGATTTAGATCTATTGTCACCACTATGCCTGTAATTAAGGACACAGGGATTGACTAGAGCAAAAAAGAAAGACTAGACTTAAGATGCACAGAGTTGATAAAGAGGAGGAAATGGGGCAGAGAGAGACTCTGATCTTAAGGAGGGGAGTTAAAAATAGATACACAAGTAGAGAATAAATAAGGCTGTACTTAAGCACATTCCAGTCCAAATATACCAGACAGTGGGGGGAGGAGGGGGTGAAAGGGGTCTGTATGTTTTGCACCATCAATGGAGAACTGAATTATTAGCTGAGGAAACAAAAAAACTTAAAAATTAAAATCTATGGCTTGAAACAATGTAATAACTGAGTGCTCCTTTCATTATACTCTCTCTCCCCAAAATAATGCCTTTTTTTGTTTAAATAAAAAATGAGGAGCCAGTACTCAGATGGCTTCCCCTACTTCCCCAAGCCAGTCCCATGGCTGGGGCTGCAGAGGTGCTGGTACTCAGTACCAGTAAGCAAGCAAGCAGGTGAATGCGTAAGCAAGTGAGTGAGCGAGCGTGTGTATAAAAACTAAAAAAACCTGAAGCTTTGTTAGGAGGTAGAAGGAATCTATGGTATTTCTTTGAAAATGCTAAATCATAATTAAACCTGCAAGGGGCTATTTTCCTTCATTTATAAGGTCTTCTATCTTACCAATATTAGATGAAAGAGACCACCACACATACTTGTCTCATTTATGTGACACAGAAAACCAAACTAGTTTTAATATAAGTCTCAAAATGTTCAGCTGGATGAACAATAATTCAGGATTCTACTTCTGAAAAAAAAAGTTCTAGAAAAAGAATATTTTTCAATGGAAATGCATATTGACTATACTTGAGCCTTGAAAATAATTTTGAAAAACCCCAATAAATCAAGTGGCATAATATTTTCCACAACCATTTAAAAGAAAGTGGATATGAGACACCTGTTTCCACACAAAGGGGCTCAATCATAAATTCAAGAATTCATTTTCACTTTGCTACAAGGGATATAAGAGAAATCAACAACTCTACAGCATCAGAAAATGTATATCAATATTTCAAACTGGCAGTTAGCAACATTGCTCCTCACACAAATTCATTGTGAACAACTACTGTCAAAGGATTTCTTGAACTTTTACACAGTCATCAAAATTACAAGTGAGGGATTCAACTGTCCTCAAGAGGAAGTTCTTCAGCTTCCTGCTGGAAAACATCACCTTTTATTCACTCTTCTCCATTGTATGGAGTGAACTACAGAATTTTGCAAGTTTACCTCCTAAAAACTTAGAATGGAGAACTTTTGCACTTTATCATCTTTACAGAAATTGCATTCAAGTGTTAAGTGTTTCATACTTGCTTGCTTGTTTTGTTTTGGATTTTGTAGTTCTTCTTCTCTTCACTTTCTGCTTTCCCACAGACTCCACTGACTTATCCTCTTCTTTAATTGGTAACTCCTATGTTAAGGCAACAGAAAACATACATGGATTTATACTACAGACACTTCCCAATTTTAAGGAATACTGACTAATTTATCAACATGCTTAGTCCCAAACAGTTTTAGACTCAGATTTACCTGGAGAGTAGCTGCTATTTCAATAATGCATTATAAATTACTTGAGCAAACAGTAAACTATTCAAAATGCATCTTAAACTAGTCAAAATGCTTCTTTCAGTGCACCAAACTATTGTGAATTCACAAACGAATTCAGCTAACAGTTTTGGCCAGAAACCCCCTCTTCCTGGAAACGTCAAGTTGTTTAAAAAAGGCAATTCAAATAGACATTTAAGATGTTTTAGCTGCCAGATTAATTTTTTTCATTTTGCCAGGGGGAAAAAAAAAAAAAAAAAAAATCAAAAAGATTTCAGTTCAAGATCAACCAATTATGTTTGTCTGGAGGCCAAATTGAAAAAAATAAATTATTTGCTCAGTTCTATTACTGAAGAATGTTGATAAAAATACAACATCTACATTTCTAAAGACATAAGCTGCTATTTTCTCAAACGTCAGCAGTATAGTACCAACATGTACAAATTCATAAAGATTTATTTTTCCAATTAATAATTAGCTCTCAAGAAAGAGTCAAATAGTTTTATCTTCATTAAACTTAAAGTTTTCTTGTCGGAACTTTCATTAATGATCCCTCTTGCAGACCCCTGTTCTGTACAAGAATATATTCTTAAAAAAACAAACTACAAAGAAAAGCTTCAAACAGAAAGCAATTACAAATATTACTTACTAATTCTTTCACAATCCGTGAAATACTGGACACACGTTTCCTCCTAGATCTCAAAAGGGGAGGTGAGAACACAAACTGAGAAGATAATTCTGGGTCTAAATCCTTGAGCTGTACTGGGTGTTCTGTCTTGTCAGCTAGAACAACAAAATGTAAATAAAAATGATGAGGAAAGAAAAAATAAAACTAATATTTCAGAAAAGAATTACAAAACCAAGATTATGCCCTAAAAACGTCAGTTGATCTTAAACCAAAAATGAAGGGTCAAGTTGGGCTGTCTCATGGAAGCTCACAGTTTTTGTACTTCTCCTGTAATGGCTGTATCTTGGGTTGCTGACTTAATGCAAAATGTAGATCAGATTAAAAACTAATCCAATGATACCAATCTGGATATCTAAATAACCTGAAAAACACTGGCTTCAATTAGGTGTGAACTATCAATCATTTCAGTGACATTTTAACAGTAGTCCTGGGACAACACTAAACTACTTCTCTACCAATCAAAGAGCACAAAAGGCATGAAGAAGTATCCTATACTGAAGAGATGCTCAGTCATCTGAGAGATGCATGTTCTTTTAGTGACACAAATCAGGGAACTCAAACTGTAGATACAATTTGCAGGAGTAAAAAAGTTACTCTCTGTTGTGACTGTTACTGGAGATGTGTTGCTCAGACCTATTGAAGTCAGGTGTGCATGTGCGTGCACAGCTATTGGAAAGGAAAGTTTTTCCCTAGCAACCACCAGTCGGGTCAGCTGTGGAGCCTCCTAGAATAGTGCATGTGCAGAGCTTATATATGACCCAGTCAACAGCACCCTTCAGTTCCTTCTAGTTCTCCACTGCAACAGTGGGACAGGATGGTGAGTTTCTAATAGATATGAGCAACAGTTCTAGAAGAATAACAGATCCAATGGTGAGTAGCTGGCTTTTCTTCTGAGTGCTTGCTCATATCTATGCGAGTTAGGTGATTCCCCAGCCAAACCCAGGAGCACGGGTCAGAGTCAAAATGTGGCTGACTCAAGGACAGTGGCCCCAAAAGCTGCATCTCATTTAGACTGCCGAGATGAAAAAGTGTGTACAGAGGACCACATTGCAGCAGAACAGATTTCCTGGAGAGACACATGGGCCAGGAGGACGGCTGAAGAGGTCTGAGCTCAAGTAGAGTGCACTGCGATAGGCAGTAGGGAAACAATAGCTAGGACACAGCACACCGGTATACAGAATGTTAGCCAGGAAGAGATGCGCTGTGATGAAACCTTTCATGCACTCAGCAATGGCCATAAAGAGCTGTGAGGTCTTGTGGAAGCATGCACAGCTGTTGGTAAGTTTTTCTCCTAGCAACTACCATTTAGGTCGGCTGGGGAGCCTCCCGGAATGGCTGCCTGTGTGGGGTTTATGTATGACCCAGCCGACCTGGCACCCCTCAGTTCCTTCTAGCTGCCCCTCCGACAGTGGGACAGGATGGTGAGTTTCAAGTAGACATGGGCAACACATTTTAAAGAACAATGGTTACAATGATTGGTCCAGTCAATTTAGAAGGTAAGCACCTGCTACAAAACAAGAGAATACAGCAGTTGCTCCCATTGGGAGCTATGAGGTTTAGGGTTGAAAACAGGAAGGAAAATGTCCTGGCTAGCATGGAAGCCAGATACCACTTTTGGTACGAAAGTTGGGAGAGGGTAAAGTTGGACCCTGTCCTTATGGAACACCATGTACAGGGACTTTGACTGGCTGAGGTGATAGCCACAAGTCCACTTTCCAGGAGCAGTAGGGGAGAGAACAAGTGGCTAGGGTTTTGAAAGGGGTGCATAAACATCTAAAGCACCAAGTTAATGTCCCAGGCCAGGACTGGCTCATGAGCCAGCAGGCAAAGTCAGTCCATGCCCTTGAGGAAACACCCCACTGCATGTGAAAATAGACACACACATCCTCCTTCCCCCTGGGATGGAAGGCTGAGGTGGCTTCCAGAAGAAAGAAGCAAGACCTTGCTGCTTCAGGGAAACGAGGTAGTCTAGCACCTGCGTTAGAGAGGTAGACATAGGAACAAGGTTGCACTGACTGCACGAGCAGGAGATGCACATCCACTTGGCCAAGTAGGACTGTTGCATAGACGGCATGCAACTACTAAGGAGAATCCACTCCACAGGCCCCAAGCAAGCCTGCTTGTTGGGAATCAACCACAAACCTGCAATGCCATGAGGTGAAGGGACCGGAGGTCCAGGTGGCAAAGACAGCTAGGGTTTTGCGTTGATGAGGTCTGGAAACAGGAAAAGCTGAATGGGCGTAAACTTGAAGATCTTCATCAGCATGAATTACCACTGTTGGCAAGCCCTCACTGGGGCTATGAGGACTATGTCTGCCCTGTCCCTGTGAACCTTTAGATACATTTTGTGCACAAAGGGAAAAGCAGCAAAGACACAGAGCAACATTGGGGTCCATGGGATGAGGAACATATCTTCAATGGAGCCCAGGCTGAGACCCTGATAGGAGAAGACTGCTCCAAAATGTGAAGAGGTCCAGCTGGGGAAAGCCTCGCTTTCCGAAGATTGAGTGGAGGATGTCCATGCGGATCAACCACTTGCAGGCAAGGAACTGAAGACTGAGACTGTCTGCCAGCTGGGTCTGGACCCCCTGGGAGATAAGAAGTCTTCAGGTGAATGGAGTGGGCTATGTAGCAGTCCCAAAGGCACGGAGCTTCAGGGCACAGCAGGTAGGAGCACCCTCCGGCAGTTGATGTAATGCATTGCCGTAGTATTGTCCATCAGGACTGGCATGCAACAGCCATGGAGATGAGGTAGAAATGGCAGACACGTGAGGTGAACAGCCCAAAGCTCATGCATGCTGATGGGGGGAGAGGACTCCTCCATTGTCCACATCACCTGAGTGGTAAGATGTTGCAGGTAGGCCCCCCCAGCCCAAAGCAAACATGCCTGTGACAAGGGACACAATGGGCTGAGGGGCGTGAAAGAGAATGCCCACTAGAACATTCTCTGGACACAAACGTCAACACTGGAGACATGGTGGGGCATTGTGATGACCATGTCTAAACTGCCCCAGCAGAGACAACACGCCAAGACCAACTATGCCTAAAGAGAGCAGAGACTGAGCCTGGCAAATGGAAGCACGTACACACATGCTGCCACACAGCCCAGGAGCTGAGCAAGAGCCTGGTAGCAATGACTGCGGAGGAACACCCTGGCCTCGACAGCATCAAAAACGGCCCTGACGAACTCTATGTGATCAGTAGGGATCAGTGAGGACTTTGCCAGGTTGAGCAGCAGACCCAGCCTGTCCAGGGTCTCCCCTACGGGATGCCACCTCAGTGTGCAACCTGGCAGAAAGAACAACACTGCAGGAGCCAGTCCTCCAGATATGGGTACACCTGGACACTATCGCAGCAGAGGAAGAGGGCCACAACCTTGCTCTTGGTGAACTCCCTGGGGGGCTGTAGAAAATCTGAAAGGGAGGGCAGTAAATTGGAAGTGCATGTGGGTCCCTTGTAAACTGCAGGTATCATGAATAGGAGGGACAGATGGACATGTGGAAGTAAGCATCCTTTAAGCTGAAAGTAATGTACCACTCCCCGGACCCTGAACACCACATGAAACTTGTAGGACACAACAAACTTGTTGACAAGTATCAGAGAGGTAGCCATGTTAGTCTGTAGCTTCGAGAACAAGAAGTCCTGTGGCACCTTATAGACTAACAGATATTTTGGAGCATAAGCTTTTGTGGGCAAAGACCCGTTGAATCTGATAAAGCAGGTCTTTGGCCACAAAAGCTTATGCTCCAAAATATGTTAGTCTATAAGGTGCCACAAGACTTCTTGTCGTGTTCAACGAACTTGTTGACTCCCCTGAGGTCCAGGATGGGTCACAAACCTCTGTTTGCATTTCAAACCACAAAGTATTGTGGATAGAACCAATGGCCCACGTATGAAGGAAGTACTATTGCCCCCAGGCACAGAAGTGACTGCACCTCCTGGTGGAGAAGCTGCTCACAAGAAGAGTCTCTGAAGAGGGATAGGGGCAGAGAGAAGTGGAAAGAGATGGTGTCTCCTGAGGAAATTGTCCTGAAGACCCATTCATCCAAAGTAAAGACCAACCAGGCTAAGAGGAAGAAACAGAGAGCCAAGAAAGGGCAGGGTAAAATCCAGTGGTGTGGGTACTCCAGGCTTGGGTCTACCACACAAAGAAGTGCTTTGCCCTGGAGGAGAACTTGGACTGGCCGTGACTGGCCCTGGACTGTTGAGGTACAAGTTTGTGGCAAGAGTGCTGGTAAAAGTCCAAGCACCCTTATGGTTGAAAGGGCCTGGACTGTTGTTGTGGCTCCTGCAGTTTGAAGGGTTTTTGCTGCGCAGCCAGGGTGTGCATACCAAAGGACTTCATGGTGCTGCAAGAGTCCTTCAGGCTATGGAGGCAGGAATCACTCTGCTGTGAAAACAACATCAATGATACAAGAGGTTTCTTCAATGCTACCAAAGCTGTTAATTGATGGAGAAACCATGGAATCAATCCCCTGAGATCAAAGGATGGTATCCATCTCTTGAAAGACAATGAAGCCATTGCTTCTTGCTGGATGGAGTACTATAATCAACACTTGAACCAACCCTCCACCAGAGTCCTAGAATCCCTTGGCCAAATCCCTCACCAACCACCTAGGGACAATCCTACAACACTTCCTACCCTGAATAAGGTCCAAACCACCATCAAAACAATGAAGTGCAACAAGGCAACTGAATTAGATAGAATCCCTGCCAATGTCTTCAAAGAAGGTGGGCCAGAGCTCCATGAGAGAACTAGGGAGCTGTGGTGTAGCAACAGGTACTCAAGCCATAATAAACAACAGCCTCACAGGGGGTTAATAAAGCAACTGAGGGGGTGCTAGTTCATCTGGGTCATATATAGGCTCCACACAGGTGCCAGTCCTGAGGGTTCCCCAGCTGACCCAACTGGTAGCTGCTAGGGAAAAAACTCTCAAAGCCATTTGTGCACACCTATAGTCGAATAGAGCAAGCACTCAAAGAACACTATATTATTTGTTTCCAGAATGAAAATTAAAGAAATGAAGGATGCAGGGAAATGAATAATTTGAAACATTTAAACCAGAAAGAAATTAAGAACAAAAACACAAGATCATAGTAAGTTTCATTCCACTGGATTTGATCACAATTCCCTCATTGATAACAGTCTTCTAGAACAACTGAGCCCCTACAACTCTTACATATAAGAAAAAAGGAACTGTACCCTTCACTATGAATGTTAACTTTTATAAAGTGATGTTCCTTGCATTAAACAGCGCTCAAAATATTTCATGTAGCTAACAGACGAGAATGAAATTATACACAAAATAGGAATGTTTAAGAAAATAATTCAGGTACCTTTTGATTTCTTTGTAAGTTTTGTGAGAGGTGGAGAGAAAAAGAAAGATTCATTTTCCTCTAGGGAGAGCTTCTGACGCATGCTAATTTTGCTGGATCTGGTACGAGTAATATGAGTAGCATGAACTGCTAGAGTTCTCTCCATTTCACCAAGTTTTGATTCAGTTAGGTCTGCAACTAGCAAAGGAGGATTGCAATCAGATTTTTGAGGCAAGCCTTCTTCCTCTGCGCTTTCCTCCGATACTGATTGTAGTTGGCTCTTTTTTCGACGTCCAGTTCTGGCTAATGTCCTAGCTGGAGCCAATGCCTCAACAGGTTGAACAGGTGTTTTCTCTAGAGTGGGTTTTCCAGTACCTGTTTTTTCTGCTTTAGAAGGTGTGACTCTTGTTGATCTTCTCTTAGGGGTATCAGGAATTTTCAAAATTTCCTTTGAATGTACATCTTGTTGAGTGGGTACAGAATCTGTATGTGCAGACAAGTTTAGTGTCCTTCTTCTAATGTTTTTTCTAGCAAGTATGGAAGATTTAACTTCCATTTGATGAAGAGGCGGCTTTGAAGTATGAAACTCACCAATTTCTGAGACTTCTGATGATGTACTAGTCTTTTTTGGCCTGCCTCTTCTAGTTGGCACAGGCACCTGCTGCTCACAGGGCTCAGCCTCCTGATCAATAATGATGTTTTTGGTAAATTGTAAGTGAACACTTTTTAATTTTCTTCCACCTTTACTGGGACTGACTGCTATTTTTATCTTTTGATCACTGAAAAGCTGGTTATTTCCTTGATCTCCTACTGAACTTCTGGCACCTCTAGCAGTCCTTTTAGAAGTAGCAGGTAGCTTAATTGCTTCTTCAGTAAGAACAATTTCCTCATTCGCCTGCTCAGAAAGTATTGATGCAGATTCCCTAGTTCTCCTTAATCCCCTTCTTGGAGTACTAGCTATCTGTAATCCCTGTTCAATAGAATGTACATCGCCAGATGTTTCTAAATGATTCCCCCTTGTCTTCCTGGAACCTCTCCTTGGTGTATCAGGGATTTGAGATATTTGTTGATCCTGAGAATTTCCAACAGCATCAAGATGAGAACATTCATGAATTTCAGAAGTTTCTTTTGTTCGCCTGGCACTTCTCCTCAGCATACACGGTCCCAACATATCTGGCCTGTCTATCTTTGATAGCTGTTGACCATCTGTTGAGAGGATATTTAGATTTTTTCTCTTTCGTCCCCTTGGACGTCTAGGTGTCACCACATATTCTACTTCACAAACACTGGTATTTGCTTCCTGCACAGTTATCAGTGGAGTGTTTGTTGACTCCTGGGAACTAATTACTTTTTTGCTTAAAGGTATACTTGAATGAACAGTCTGCTCCACTACTTCGGAAGTGAATTCTTTACTTCTTGTGTCTTTGATTACATCTAATAAATTTTCAGCAATAGCTACCTTAATAGGTTCAGGCACATATGGGAATGCCTCTACGATATTCTGAGACTCCTGACCACTAGTTACAGTGGGCCCTAAATCTGTAATGTTCTCTTGGTTATTATTGCCTACATGATCCATATGCTTGCCCCCTGTTTTTGTGCTAACAGGTTTAGTAGCCATATCTAATGTTGTAGGGTCTCCTGTCTCAATTTCACCTTCTTCTCCTTCTAATATTAAAGTAAAATTGCTTTCAGACACAAAAAGTTCTCCATCCCCTTCAGCTGCACCACACTCAGTGGGGTCTTTTGCATCAGGCAAGTCATAAGTGAACTGCTGTTTGACAGCATCAAAGTTGTACTGAAGTTTAAGAGTGCCTGTAGGATACTGCTCATTAAATGGACGCGTTCCAGCTGTTTCTTCTGAAACTTGTACATCAAGAGTGCCATCTTCAATAAACTAAAATAAAGGTAAACAGGTCTGTTATTAATATACTAATGTATTAATTTCTGCACATACACTCTACCTTCTTTAATCTGGCAATTTTGGGTAACTGGCTATGCTGGACTATGGAGTTTTCCAGTCCATGGGTGTTCATCATAATGAAGGGCAAACAAAGTCTATTACTAAAGCTTGTGTGTGTACAAACACTGTAAAGTACTGTATGTGTATAACATGTTGTAAGATAAATCCTTAATGCACTATATTTAAAATGGTATTTAAAGTGGTGGTGCAACAGCTGGATTGCACTGGGAAGTCAGAGGGAGGGAGGATGCATGAGTGTGCTGGAGTGGGGGCATAAGGTCTGGGAGGGATGGGTGTGTGAAGGGGGAGGTGTAGGGTCTGAGTGCGAGGGACATTTGCCTGGTGTCCCATGTGGCTCTGTGCCCCTCACCAAAAAGCCTCCAGACAATTCCAGCCTACTTCACTATGCCTGATATCATGTTCAATAAGTTAAAATATGATGACTACGTCCAAATCCAGAGTTTTACTTCAAGAAACTGGATCACCATCGATTTTTATGGCTTTGTTCCTTCTCTACATTTAACCCAGAAATAAGTGATGGGAAGACATGCTCTCTGTATTGGTAACTGATGGGAAGACATGCTCTTTCTATTGGTAGTTATCAGTTTTAACCTACAGTATGTGATCCACAGCAACCAAAAGAAAAGGGAACAGCAAAGCAGGAGAAAATGGAAAAGATCAGGGGCTTAGGAATCAGATATTGTTGGACTCATACAACAACTCAAATCCTGAGAACTAGGTGCAAAAACCATAAAAATGCAGGATCCGCAGCCCAGCTCCCCACAGGTGCGGGGGCTGCTGTTGTGGATCCCTGGCCCCAGCCAAGCTCCTCGACTTCCTCAGGATCTCCCCGGCTACAACAGGGTTGGCAAGGCTCCCTGCAGCTGGGCTGTCAATGGGGCTTCTTGCCACCAGTTGGAGCATCCCACCAGCCACGCTGACTCTGGCAACTAAGGCTCTCTGGAACAGCAATATCCGTGGTCATGCCAGAACATGGATGTTGGTGGACAAGAGTGTGCCAGTCAAGAGAGTGTCAACCCGTACTGCAATGAACCAGCCTTTAAAATCATAACTAATATCAGAGGTTCTATAAATCAGGCTTTGAACCCCAACTAAAATTTCTGTTTAGTTGGATACAACTTGGCAGTCTAATTATTACATTACTGAGAAACTGTTTACACCTCATTACACACAGCATATACAATTTTCCAAGAGTCCAAGTTCCCACATTACTTTTGAAAATAGGCTGCACTAAAAAATTATTGGGCACAAAGCCATCCGATCACTGACACACTTTTGAAAATTTTACCCAGTGAGCCTGCTTTGTTAAAATGAAATTGCACTGTCATCTCTACTTGCTTTTAAGCCTTACCACAGACATTTGATTTTGGAGCACTTCACGCAGGGGATTATGTAAATATTCATATTTAAGCAAATCATATTAGTAAGTAACTGGTCCAATCTGAATTTAGGAAAAGAAAGATGTTGACTACATGCTCTTAGTTATTTGCACTGCTGTAGTAATAGCCATTTTGAATTGTACCTGACTGTCCTAAGTGCTGTGGAAACACAAAGAAATACATGATCTCTAGCTCAGCAAGGACATTAGTAATTATTGCAATCAACTCAAGAGACTTGCAGGTCAGACAAACATTCAGATGCCAAATGCCAAGGTTCTTGGATTTCCCAAGAGTTTTTCTACCTCATACTAACATAACAAAATAGGCAAATTCTTACATCATAGTCTTTCATTTCAGGAAGATTTTTAGAAGTAGATGTCTTTTCTTGCAGGAAAGGAATATTTTCTTCTACTGCAGCTTCCCCTGTCTTCTGATCCTCATGCCTTTCTTCTTCAAGCTGGTTTTCTGAATGAGTACTGGGAATATCCTCACTATGAAGGATACGGATCACAGCTGAAAGAGATTTCCCCACCCCAGTAAATTTCGGATTTCAGGCTGTCTGGTATAAAAATCAGCACAAGCCGACTAACTGCTGCATAAATATTGATTATTGTAATAGTACGATTAATAGCTATTCTGTAGATATGTCTAACGTATTGGTCTGGATACATGATTATGTTTGAGCATGCCTTCCCCCAATCCTTTGGTGGTCACATGCACAGTTGGCTCCTTCATATAAAATATAGAACAATCTGAAGGTTGTTCTAAATTACTTCAGTTCCCAACTGTTTCAAGCAAACTAGCTTGTAACCTGGTGTTGATGGGGCACAAGGAAATAATCGCTCTTTTATACGAAGACAGATGAAATTGCTTACACAAGGCAATAGTGATGGGTCCATACAGTACTAAGATATGTGCACCTGTACACATAGGTCAGACAAAACTGATTCAGAAAATTCAGTTCAATCCATAATTCATTTCTCCCTTCTTTATACAGTTAAAAACTGATTTCACAAATGTCCTCTAATACCTTTTTAAAACAATACCAGGGTGTTCTTGTATTGAAAAAAGAAAGGTATATCTTGCTCACTAGCCACCATAATACAGAGAGATTACCAGTGTATGGTGGATCAAAGTATAACATAATTCCTAGACACTTAACACTTACACCAAAGATGCTCATATCTCATTACCTATAGGGCAAAATTGGCCATCAACATGACCCAAGAGAGATGTTCATTGTTTGTTTCCTATAAAAAGTATGTGATTTTCACAGTAAAGAAGCTGACCAAGTATTATTTTATCAACCACAGTTGGTTAATAACATATTAAAACCACCAAACAGGTTGTTTTTACTATTATGTGGAACACAGAGCCGCAAAAGACACATTAAAGAGCAACTTGAGGCTTGTGGCCCTCAGCCTGAGTATCACTGCCAAAACTGTCTAGCTCTTCAAAGACTTCTTTTGTAATAAGAGTAGAGCAGGGACACATTTCTGGACATGGAATCTGGAAAAAATGGCTCCAGAGATGCAGGAAACAGTCCGAGTTGAGATTTTAAAATGTTGCACATAGTATTTTAATCTTAAATTTATGGATAGATTAAATTTTATTATTCTTTTTCTGTGAAATCTACATGTTGTACATCCCTAGTCTGGCACCATTAGGGCCTGCACAGTCGCAAAAGAGGGAATTTGCCTGGCTTGGGAGGTCAAGCATCTGGGCTCACCTGGGGGGCCACCACCAAGCCTTCTAGCCAAGTTCTCTCCTGCCTGTGGCCCACTTCCTGTCTCCAGGTTGTCAGGGGAAGAAGGGACCCTCCTCTACTGGGTGAGATCCCTGCTGTGGGGTTGCTGGGGTACACAGGGGAAGGGGAACTCCACTCCTCTCCCCCACTGTGGGGCTACCAGCAGGGCTCCACTCCCAGCCTGCAAACCAGACTGGCTCTGCATTGCTGGGGCTCTTTAGTCCAACATCTGTGGTCCTTCTGGACCACGAATGTTACCAGACCAGAGAGCCACACAGGAGAGGTTCAACGGTAGTAGTAAAATATCCTCTTAAGAAAGCATAAGCTGGGTCTGAGAATCATTACTAAAAACAGCAAACAACCAGCAAAGAGCCTGCAGATGATGATAAATTAAGTTTAAGGCCTCTATGCTCTCCCCCTAAAACAGTGCCTAACAAAAGCTAGTAAAGAACATCATGAGGTCAGGGACAGACAACCTATCTCTAATATCACTTCAGAGGTCTACTTCTTGAGGACCAGTTAAACTTCCAAACTAATCAACGGTTAGAGCCAACACATAATGCATGACTTTCTTCTGCAGCTGTGGTATCAGCAACATTTTCTGCTGGCATGGAGCCACACAGAAAACAACTCTTTTTCCCTGCTATCACATGTACTGTTAATGTATTGCTACTGAACTCATCTTGTTCTGCTTCCAGTAAAAACTTGTTGCTAAATAAATACACCAAACCTACATACATTCAGAATCTGCTCCTGGTGCTTCCAAAGCCTGTGAGCTTAGCGGAGGCAGCTCTTTTTCTTCTGGTAAAGATGGCACCTTGGACTCTTCAGTGGCTGTTTCACTTTGTAAACAGAAGAAAGTTCCACTTATAAATTTTGGATTGAAACGGCGATGTAAAAACAATTTGTTCTAATTTCTTCAGTACTCATGCCCATGGTTTGTAACAGTATAAATTCAGAACAAAATCTGCAACTCCCTACCCCAAAAATATTTGCATTCAGCTCAGGTCTCATAATTACATACATACATTAAAAATGCCATAATTCAAGTACTAAATGTCCCTACACTCCAAGTGTTTTGTTAAAAATCTTGTTTTCTGCAGAATGATTATTTTTGGATTATTTATGTTATACCAAAGTTTAGAAAAAATTGTACAAAAGGTAAGGTTGGAACAAATTAATCAGCTACCACAGATTATTTAATTTTCCTACCTGTACTTAGTTAATGCAGAGTTTTTCAATATAATGAAAAATTTACTTTGAAGTGAAAGACTGATTGTTTGTATTTTCAGAGGACATAAGGAAGCTGATTTTGTAAAAAGTGTTGTCAAAATAAACCAAATAAAACAATTCCCCAGAAAACTTTTCAGACGTGCAAACCTTAGCTACCGCTTTTAATTACACAAGGTAAACAATTTTCAGACAGAAGTGGTACTTTCAAGTACAGAGTGTCAGTTTAACTGAATAAGCTTTAAAAGTCTAGTGCTTGCATTAACTAGTTTGCATCCACCGTACTTAATGAATATTTTGTCTTTCTGATTAACATATGATTATTTACAAATGAGATTATGTTTACGCAGCAAGCTGCAAGGAACCCCAATAGCATGTAGTTTATAAAAATAAAATAGTAGAGAACCAATCTGAACATAATAGAGATTTCAAAATATAAGAAAGCCAACTGGCATTCATATTTGTATACCCAACTTATTTATTTTTACATATTTACCTTTCATTGGCTGGCAAACAAATAGAGGCTCCAGCAACTTGAAAGGTGTTTATGTGATTGTATACCAACACACTCTCCTCAGGAAGGGCAGAACATTCTATTTCCGTCCTTTCCAGAAATCCTAGGAACAACATTAACAACAGCTGAACAATAGGTAGCTACTTACATTGTATTCAATATGGGTAGCTATTTTCACTATAAACAAAATTAGTTCTTTGAAAGAGTTGACCTAATTTTTAATTATCAACGTCATTATATTTCATTCTTTTACTTATTGAAAATGCAAAAGTGACATCCTAATGCAATGTTGTTATTGCTGCCACTATAAAGGAAACTCAGCTTGCTTTCACAATCATAGAAACATAGGGCTGAAAGAGATTTATATAGGTCATACAATTGAGAACCTAGTGGGTAGGCAAGAGTGTATATGCAAATAAAGTATTTGTCCTTTACTATATAATACGATTTAATATTTTGTTACCTCTTCACCATACCTGGTTCTTTCAAGGGCAACAAATTGACAAATGGAAACATTTTAGGAGACAAAAAGATCTAGACAGTGGCTGTTGAACCACAAAGAAAAACTGGATTTGCAGCTGAAAACTTCCAACAATATTTTTCCTCTGAATATTAGAAGTTTAAGTCCCCTTTTCTTGGATTTTAGATATTTTTCTCTGTATCTTTCATTTGTTTTTTTCTTCGTTCTCTCATTAGAGAGCTTTCCAATGTGCCCTTTTGCGTCTCCCTCTCCATAATGATGATAACCGTGGTTGAGATGGGCTTGTCTTTGGTCTCCCCAAAGGCTGATGCTAGTAATAACAAGATAGACATCCTTTTCCTGCCCTGCATCCCCGAAACGTAGGAAGGGAGAAACAAAATTAAATGCTTTTGGCACTCGAGCCAGGGATAAAGCTTGATGCTAAAGAAATTAAGTGGGTGGCTAGGCCACCACTATTATTTCTATCTTCTCACACATCACTGTGTTAATTTCGTTAGCCTCTTTTTTGTCTGGGTGCCTGCTTCCTCCTCCTTTCATTACCACACTCAATAACCTGAACTTGAATTAAACAGATGAATCAAACAAAATGGTTTAAGTAGGAGAAGCACAGACTATCACTTGAAAAGATTACCTAACAATGATTATGCTTGGAAAAGACGTATTGTGTAACTTGTCCAACTACAAAGGATTGCTATGAACCATTACAGTCACTGAACTATTCTATTACAGATACTTGGACCTGGATTATTCCTCTCTGCTTGTGTAAATAAGTGAGACTTTAGTTGGGAACTTCTGCTGCTCACGAACAAGGCCCACAAGACCTTGCAGAGCCCTTCAATTTAAAATCACATTATAT
Organism: Carettochelys insculpta; assembly: GCF_033958435.1. Lineage (NCBI taxonomy): Eukaryota > Metazoa > Chordata > Testudines > Carettochelyidae > Carettochelys > Carettochelys insculpta. Next base: position 65,535,481 of record NC_134139.1, on the reverse strand, counting down.
CGATTAATTTTGACTACATAAACCACTGCTGTCAATGCCGTAATTTTAAGATCTCCTGCCACACACAGATGGACACTTGCACATCTCTACCAAAATTAGCACATCCTGGACACAATTCAATAGACAGAAAAGATTACAACATAGTCCCAGTATGCAGTTTTCAAATACTTCTAGCTTATCAACATTTTCCAATAGATCAAAGGTCAAATGAGGACTAAGCCTAAAGAATGCACAAAAATGTAGCTGATGAAACATTTCTTTCAACCCAAAAAATAAAACAAAAAACCCACAGGTAAACCCACACTAGAAGTACCAGTTTTCAAAAATAAAAATTTGTTACCTTTTAGCTGACACTAAGCACAAAGACATGCAACATATGAAAGTTAGAGCTATCTCAAGATAAGATGCCTGTGAAAGGACTTTTTCAACTATGGAAGTCTAGCACGCTTGTGGGCACTATACTAATGTTAGCTATTGCCCACTGTAAATATTATTAATCTTTTAAGAGGCATCCCCCCAATGGTAATTTAATTATTTTAGTGACCACATGACAACACACATACCAGTCTGTTTCTCTAGCTCTGAAGAAGATAGCTGTTCAAACTGCAAAGTCTTGCTTTTGACCATGTCACTGCCTCCTTCTTCCATCTCCTCTTTTATGATAGCAACACCTTCTGTAGAAGAATTTGCTGGTTTAGAAGATATGAAGATAACAACATCTTCTAAGTCACCCGGTGATCTTGCATCATGATATTCCAAGGTAGTTTGGTCTGACCTGGCAGAAAAATTACTTGTATCTTCACTGACTTCCATTTTCTCCAAGACATCCCTTACTATACCTTCTGAGGACTCATTTATTTCTGCATGAGCCTCTTCAGGACAGCTCAAAGCAAATGGAGATATTTTCTCTCTGTCCTTAGACCAAGTGTCCTCCGTTTGAACTGCAGGGTTGTGTTCAGATGAAGCTACAAGGTGTTCTGTTTTACTGTCTCCCACGATCTTTATTTAAAACAAAAACCAAAACAGTCATTAATGAAACCCAAATTTTTCCAATGAGTAAAGACATGTGAAACTGATTTACGATATTTGAACACAAACAAGATACTGAGAAATTAAAGCTATTTTTAACTATGTTGTTAACAACTTAGTTTTAAAAACTAGGTTCAAAAATTGAATGGACATTTTAACTAAAGTATTTACTTACGGATTTCAGTCAGCATGGAAAGTTAATTAGTGTCCCACTTTCATGTTCTCATATTACAACACACTACTGTTTTCAGTTTTGAAAAAGAGAGACGCTAAACATTAAATAGGCATTTCCTAAGAATGTTGCAGTTCTAGGAGATGAGTATCTCCAACTTTTTTTTGTTTTTAATAGCTACACAAATAAACGGAGGTTTTTAGCCTTCCTCCATATATTTATTTCAAAGTGAGATCTGCTTTCAGATACTCTCCCCATTTTTCCACAGTATTCTCTTCTAGATCCTTATGTAACCCTGTTACACATGCACAAATCAAGCCCTTTGAAGTGGCCTTTTTTGTAATTAGCAGTTCTATCCTTGTCTCAATGGTGCCTTGAAACTTGGGCTTCCTACATGGGATAAGACTTTGGCTGCAAATAAGCCAAAACTGGCATATTATTTTCAAAGAATTTATAGTGATTATAGTTTGGAGATATCTATATGGAACTATGAAACCTATGTTGCACCACAAGTGAAGATTTTAGCACCGTGACTATATAAATCTAAACTAACACAAGGGAAGTTGATTGCACTGAATTCCAGACAGTATCCCACCAAGAAATGTATCTGAGAACTTACTGAGAAATCATTAAGACTGCAATCTAAGGCCATGATTTTGCTAATCTGAACCTGGTACCTCACCCTCCTCATCACCATAACAATGGTTTATCTGGGAGCGGGAGGGGGCATGGGAGGACGGGAAAGGAAAGTTTCAGCAGGGTACATAGCAGAAAGACAGAGATCTTGCCTAACAGAATTCTGTGTTACGCAAGTGGTGTGAACATTGCCAAACATACAGACTAGCAGAGAAAATAGTCAGGAGGGAGTGTGCCTCGCCTACAATATAACAACAGCCTGACAGAATGAGTGAGAACAGTACTTCTCAGGACTTCTGTTGCTTTCAAGAATTTAACACTTTTGGGTGCTTTAACTGGAAAGATTCTGTGTTTAAGAAATCCCTTTGCTAAGTCCATGCTCCTCCTTTCCTCCAAAATTATCTCTGAGGAGGTTAAACTAGAAGCTGAGTGACCACAGCCTTGGTGGAGTGTGTGGAGGAGGTGGGGGAGAGAAGAGAGCGAGAGAAGGGAAATAAAGGGCCACAATGTGTCAAATCGGGTCTATAACAGCTGGATGGTGGCATCCTATATTCTGAGGAAAGGAGTCAGATGCAAGGTCTGAGCCAAAAAGTACGTTAAATGATCCCAGAACCAGAAAGAGTGACTAGACTCTACTTCTGACCCAGCTGGCTTGGAAGGATGTGGTACCTGGCCACTGTGTCTACTTGTATACTAAGCCAGGTTGTAACAGTATTAGTTTCCACAAGTCTATCATAAAGAATAGCTGGCCCATGATTATATAACCTTTTTCCTCCCATACTACTGAAAGAGTTTCAATTGCAGATTGAAATTTCCTGAAAGAGCACCTTGGATTTCTTGTCCAAAGACTTGTGATAGGACTGTTAAGGTCACTGAGCTATTTCATTATGAATATTTGGGTATCTTCTTGCATACATTCTATTACCATCATGATAGTTTCCGATTTCTGAGTTTTTTGCTTATCCTTTTATTTGACTTTATACAGGCATAACATACACCATCAAAACAAAAAAGCAGTCCAGTAGCACTTTAAAGACTAACAAAATAATTTGTTAGGTGATGAGCTTTCGTGGGACAGACCCACTTCTTCAGGTCCTAGCCTTACTCAACATTTAAGGCACAGAGAACCAAAAATAGTAAGCAAGGCTGACAAATAAGAAAAATCTTCTAGACTAACACACACATTGTATAGTCTATACTTGTTTTCTAGTGTCTCTATATGCAGGGATGAGTAAGAGAACTGGAATTCTTCTGTAGTCTGTAATATAGAATACAGAAATGGGTGTGTCCCACGAAAGCTCACTACCTAATAAATTATTTTGTTAGTCTTTAAAGTGCTACTGGACTGCTTTTTTGTTCTGATCATATATAGACTAGCACAGCTATCTCTCTGTTACTATATGCACATACACCAAACTGTCTAACAGTGACAGGCAACATAGGTAAGACAGTGGGCTGTCTGAGTGGCCCTCCACCTCAGGGAACACAAGATTGTCATAACCAAGATGGTCTCCCAGGATAAAGCAGTTCTATTATTAGCTCTTGGATACCCAGAATTTGTGGAGGGTGCTGAATGAACTGCAGCAGTGCTTTGATTGGATGCAGAAGGAGCACACTATTCTCACAGATAAAACTGTGTGTAATTAACATGCAGGTCACTTCACATGCCTCTGCTTCATGTGCACATCAATTTAGTAACACCAGCAGGAAAAAACCTACATGGACAGAAACCAGTGGAATCTGGCAGCCCTGTGCGTGAGCAATGGTAAACAAAATGCCTTGTGGACAACAGACAGAACACCAATGGGCCCATCACTGGTCTACAATGATTTACTACAAGCTTTAAAAACAAAAGCTTTCTAGACTGGAACGTAGTTTAAACCTCTTCACCATCACTTCCCTTTCACCAGCTGCACCCCATCTTACCCCAGCTGTCCATCTGGTAGATGCGTTCTCTTCCCTGAATGAAATTCTAGGCTCTTTTGCCCGCAAAGGAGGAGTAATTGATCTTCCAGGAGATGCAGAAGGAGTTGCTAAGGGTGTGGTGCGAAGTCCAGATCTCAAAATGGACTGCAGAGTAAACCCAGGGAAATCAGAAGAGGCAGACGATGTGGCCAAGGCTTTAGCTTTCTATGTAAAGAAATAAAACAATATCTTACTTTGGATCTTTGAACTTAAGCCCACATGCCAAGTGTCAGCTCCATGGAATATCAGTGCCACAGGAGCTGCTCAAACACAGAATTAAAAATGGGTTACGAAAATTAAACATATGGAAAGCATTCCATATGAAGAGATTTTGAAGATCAAGGATGCAACGTAGAGCAAAGACAAATAAGTATGGTCATAAGGAAGTACAAAAAGAATGGTATCAAGTACATAAGTCAAAAGTTCCTTCATACTTTCACTAGTAAATAAAGTGAGATTCTAACAGAGCAGTAAACCGAAAACAAAACATAAAATGTCTGCATGAATAATGAAACACTAGCACTTACTGTCATAAGGTAACATCAAGGCTATAAGGTTAGTGAAATTCACAGACTGATATTTATGTGCATAAAAACATCCATACTTACAGTAGACAAAAGTAAATATACGAGATAACACACATCATGCTTAAGAGTTTAAGCAAACGTTACTAGGGGGATAAAAAACTTCCCCCAAGGGCTTGTTATTTCTTAATGTGCATAATAAGCATTTAGACAAGTTGACATTTCCCATTTGAGCTTCAATAATGCCGTTTTACAAAGCTGTAGACATAATACATAGCTTTATTGTGGGGAGGGATAGCTCAGTGGCTAGAGCATTAGCCTGCTAAACCCAGGTTTGTGAGCTCAATGCTTGAGGGAGCCATTTGGAGATCTGGGACAAAACAGATTAAAAAAAAAAAAAGAAAAAAAGACAGTGCTTGGTCAAGCACTGGGCAGAGTACTGGACTCAATGACCTCCCGAGGTCCCTTCCACCTCTATGAGATGTGTATTTCCATATATTTTAAAATTTTAAGGGGTTGTTATACTCCCCTCAAGTCAGTTTTCCACATATGGCTTCTAATGCTTCTAAGCACATTAAAATACAATGCGTATATGCATACAAGCTCCAAAACGCCAACACCTACATGACTGGCATTATGTATTGTGGGGTGTTTTTCCACAAAAGAAACTTCAAAATACTTCCTATTTAACAATTCTACATACCTTAACCACAAGAGGAGTCTCTAATAAATTCAACTCTGGTGCGCGTGAAATGTTCATGTGCAATACGGAGTTCCGAGAGTTCGACTGTAATGGGCTGGATATAGTACATGAAGTAGAAGCTCTATATGGTGCCTGCCAATTACTCTCACATGAGGGTGAATACAGAGGAACAGGACGAACAACCAAATCCAGCAATCTGCCAAGATTTTAAATTTAAAAAGTGAAAACAGAAAATTACATTGCTTTCATATAAGCTAAACCAACAGCTTCCAAGTTATCATCTCATCATATTTTCAACTCCACATTCTGAATCCTCACAGCTGCCTTTCTAGTGCCCGGCATTCAGCTACACACCTGTGAGACCTAACTAGATATTGCCTCCATTACTATTTTGTTTATCCAGTAGAAAAAAAAATCTCAACTTTGGCAGGCATGTATACAAAAGGCAAAGGAACATACTGAATACTCCATTCCAAGAAAAGGGCTTGTAGACGGAATTTCCACTACTCCAAAGGCAAAAATGTAAAGCTAGATATCCACTTGTGTGAATTAGAAGTTCTAGAACATTTGCGATAGAGGCTGATTGGATAATATTTTTTTTAAAAAGCGCAACAGGTAAGGTTCCAATTGTGTAGCTATAGCAGCTGTACTGCCCAACTTTCAGCTGGGCATATTCCCAAAAAGTCTATAATCGCCTGTCTGAAACATTTCTCAGTGTTTCTCCTATGTTATAGTTAATTGTTGCATTACATTCACACAGAAGGCTAATTAGCTCTTCATCGTGCAAAGGCAGTCAGTCTCTGCACCAAAAAAATTACAAACTAAATTGAACACAAGAAAAGTATTATCCTGATTTTACATATGGGAACTGAAACACTGAGTGAATATAACTTCTTGTTCACTTGCATTTGAGTCAACTTAAGTGCAAGTAAATGTATTGGAAACAATTTTTCATTTCAGAAGGTGGAGAAAGCTACCGAAGGGAGGCTGGTCGAGAACGGATTTTAGCAAATAGGGAGGGACTGGCTGACAATCTGAAAGTGGAAGGCAGGTTGGGTGAAATGACTGAGTTCATGATTTTAAAGCAGGAGCAAGCAACTACCGTCATGGGTGCCAAGAGTGGCAGGTGAGCTGATTTTCATCGGCATGCAAGGCAGGAGCTCAGGCCTGCCCCTCCTCTCCCATGCAGCTGGCATCTTGCTCAAAGCCATACTGCCTGTGGATTAACAAAAGACCAGCGAATGCTACCAAGCACCACCTAAACGGTAAACCTCTACATCTTTCTTTATTTACTAATGAATTTATTGTTAAGGAGGACTACTAGTTACTTTAAAAAGTATAACTGACACTTGGACTGTACATAGGATCAAAAGGTCAAATTTCGGCACACTGCCTCAAAGGTTGCTGACCCCTGTTCCAAAGAATAGTAGGAGAAAAAAAACAGTAAAATAAAAACAAATGGGCTTTAAGGCGGCAGATTTGAGCGACCTCATGGAGTTAGCACATAAGGTTGCACGTCAAGCAAGACGAACAGGAAAAGAAATTGAAGACATCTGACAGTTTTTCAACCAGATATTCTTAAGGGTGCAACAGAAAACTATTCTATTGCTGGCAAGAGTCCACTAGGGCTTAACCAGGAGATCATGAATGATCTAAAAATCAGAAAGGAGTCCTTCCAAAAAGTGAAAAGTAGGTCAGATTACAAAGAATGAATATAAACAACTCAAGTATGTAGGGGCAAAATTAGAGAGGCCAAGACACGAAATGAGATCAAACTACTTAGAAACACAATGTAACAAAAAATATGTTAAATATACCAAAAGCAAGAGGAAGACCAAGGACAGGGTAGGCCCATTAACCAATGAAAACAGAAAAACAATAAATATACGAAAATGGCAGAGGAACTTCATGACTTCTCTGTTTCAGACTTGACAAGAAGATCAGTGTGATCAGACACCTGGCATAGTGAAAGCTAGAGCAAATGAGGTAGGTTCAGAAGTTAAAATAGGAGAAAAACAAGTTAAAAATTACTGAAACAAATTAGAGGTCTTCAAGTCACCAGGGCTTGATGAAATTTATCCCAGAATGCTCAAGAAGCTGATTGAAGAGATATCTGAGCCATTAGCTATCATCTTTAAAAAAACATCATGGATGATTCCAGAGCCTGAAAAAGGGCAACTATAGTGCCCATCTATAAAAAGAGAAAAAAGGACAACATAGTAAATTACAGGCAGACCAGTCAGCTTAGTTTCTGTGCCAGGAAAGATAATGGAGCAAATAATTAAGGAATCCATTTGCAAACATCTGGAAGATAAGATGATAAGTAACAGTCAGCATGGATTTGACAAGAACAAACCATGTCAAAACAGCCTGATCATTTTCTTTGATAGGATAACAAGCTTTGCAGATGAGGGCAAAGTGGTGGATGTGGCATACCTGGACTTCAGTAAAGCACTACATATGCTCTCACATGACCTTCTTATAAACAAACTAGGAAATACAAATTAGATGGGATACTGTAAGGTGGGTGCCTAAGTGGTAGGATAGCTGCTGGGGACAAACTTTCTAACATCTGCGCACCTCACTCAAGAAGATATGAGCAAGCACTCACAGAAGAATAACCAGTTTCACACATACAAAATGGGAACAGAGAGGGAGCTGTGCTAGTCTATACACTATCAAAACAAAAGCAGTCAAGTAGCACTTTAAAGACTAGCAAAATAGTTTATTAGGTGAGCTTTCGTGGGACAGACCCACTTCTTCAGACCATAGCCAGACCAGAACAGACTCGGCACAGAGAACCAAAAACAGTAATCAAGGAGGACAAAAATCAGAAAAAAAAAATCAAGGTGAGCAAATCAGAGAGTAGAGGGGTGGGGGAGGAAGGTCAAGAATTAGATTAAGCCAAGTACGCAGACGAGCCCCTGCAGTGACTCAAAGTTCACATCCCGGTTCAAACCATGTGTTAATGTGCTGAATTTGAATATAAAAGTCAGCTCAGCTGCTTCTTTGAAGAACGGTGTGAAAGTTTTTTTTCAGTAACACACATGCCTTTAGGTCATTAATAGAATGCCCCATTCCATTAAAATGTTGACTAACTGGTTTGTGGATCTGGAGTGTTTTGATGTCGGTTTTGTGCCCATTAACCCTTTGTCTAAGGCAGTTAGAAGTCTGTCCAATATACAAAGCATCTGGGCATTGTTGGCACATGATGGCATATATGATGTTAGTAGAGGAGCATGAGAAGGTGCCCGTGATTCTGTGAGTAACCTGGTTAGGTCCAGTGATGGTATTTCCAGAGAAGATATGTGGACAAAGCTGGCAGCGGGCTTTGTGGCAAGGAAAAGTTCCAGGACTGGTATTCCTGGGGTATAGACTGTGGTTGTTTGTGAGGATCCTCATAAGGTTGGGAGGTTGTCTGTAGGAGAGAACAGGCATGTCACCCAGGGCCTTCTGGAGTGTGGCATCCTGATTAAGGATAGGTTGTAGGTCTTTAATAATTCGTTGCAGTGGTCTAAGTTGGGGGCTGTAGGTGATGACCAGTGGTGTTCTGTTCTTGGCTTTTTGGGCCAATCTTGGAGTAGCTGGTCTCTGAGTATTCGTCTGGCCCTGTCGATTTGTTTTTTCCACTTCTCCTGGTGGGTAGTAGTAGGCATCCTTCAGTCTGCATAGACTATGGATCGTGCCCTTTAAAGTTTCAATTGAGGACTTCATTTACAGCGTCTATTGTGACTATGAAGACCCACACGAGAGTGACAGTCCTTGCTGCATCTCTTGCAGATGTAGTGGGTGTCTGGCAAGTCCTTATTGTGCTTTCTGTGTGCTCGCTTCTCCTCTGCTAGCTGTCTGATCCTCATCTCGCCCTTCTGACGGCCCTTGTGTAACCCCTGCCTCCACCTGCTGCGGTTGTCTGCTAGTTCTTCCCAGTTGTCCAGCTCAATGTCTACCCCTCTGAGGTCTCTGTTGCAGACATCTTTGTAGCACAACTGGGGGCGTCCAGGAGGTCTTTTGCCAGAGGCTAGCTCACCATACAGGATGTCTTTTGGAATCCTTCCATCATTCATCCTGTGGACGTGGCCAAGCCAGCGGAGCCGACGCTGCCTGAGGAGGATGTGCATGGTTGGGATTCCAGCTTGCTCACGGACGGAGGTGTTGGTCACTCTGTCCTTCCATGATAGTCCAAGGATGCGCCTGAGGCAGCGCAAGTGGAAGACGTTCAGCCTCTTTTCCTGGCGGGCGTACAGGGTCCAAGTCTAGCTGCCATAAAGGAGGGTGCTGAGGATGCAGGCTCTGTAGACTTGCATTTTGGTGTGAGTGTACAGATCGTTGTTATTCCACACTCTCTTGCTGAGTCTGGACAGAGTTGTGGCCGCTTTTCTGATCCTCCTATTTAGCTCAGTGTCCAACGACAGGGTGTCAGTGATGGTGGACCCCAGGTAAATGAACTCGTGGACGACCTCTAACGTATAGTTGTCAATGCTGATTGATGGGGATTCAGCAACATCCTGACCGAGAACGTTTGTCTTCTTTAGGCTGATGGTAAGCCCAAAGTCCTTGCACGCTTTGGAGAACCGATCCAGCAGTTTTTGAAGCTGGTCTTCTGTGTGAGACACTACAGCATCATCATCTGCCAACAGCATGTCTCTGATGAGGACTTCTCGCACCTTAGACTTAGCTTTCAGCCTTGCAAGATTAAACAGTTTCCCAACAGATCTTGTGGGCAGCAAGATGCCCTCTGTTGAAGATCCAAAGGCATGCTTCAGAAGGAGTGCGAAGAAGATCCCGAACAATGTCGGAGCAAGCACGCATCCTTGTTTGACGCCGCTCCTGATTCTGAAAGCATCCGATAATGCACTGTCATATTGGATGGTTCCTCTCGTGTGTGTGGAACAACTGGATGATCTTGAGTAACCGTGGAGGACAGCCTATCTTGTGGAGCAGTTTGAACAGACCATCCCTGCTGACCAAGTCAAAGGCCTTGGTCAGGTCGATTCAGGTTTATGAATATTTGGTAAAGATCTTGTAGTTTTTGGTCTCTGTCAGTTGGATCAGAGAAAAAGCGATTGTATTTAAGAGCTTGACTGTAAACAATGGATCTAGTTAAGTGTGCATGATGGAAGCTAGAAGGGTGTAGGTAAGAATAGCAACCAGTAAGTTTTCGATACAGTGTGATATTGACCAGACCATGCTTGATTAGTACTGTAGTGTCCAGGAAATGTCTCTCTTACGTGTTGTAATCGAGACATAAGTTGATGGTGGGGTGTAGATTGTTAAAGTCTCTGTGGAATTCTTCTGGAGTCTCAATACCATGGGTCCAAAATGGGAAATGACTGTCTAGGAAGGAGTACTGAAAAAGGGTTTCTAGCGGTTACAGTGGACCACAAGCTAAATACGAGTCAACAGTGTTTGCAAAACAAAGCAAACATAATTCTGGGTAGTGTTCACAGGAGAGTTGTAAGTAAGACATGACAAGTCATTCTTCAACTTTACTCTGCATTGATTCAGTTCAACTGGAGTACTGTGACCAGGTCTGGGTGCCCCGTTTCAGGAAAGATGTGGACAAACGGGAGAAGGTCCAGACAAGAGCGAACAAACGTGACAAATTCTAGAACCTTGGTGTGCAACACACTAGCCACATGCGGCTATTTGGCCTGTTGAGTGTGAGGGCTAGCTGGCTTGAACAATAAATATATCTTTTCAGAATAATGTAGCTAGTTTGCTTCAGAACTGGTTGAACACTACTGGTCTAGAAAACATTATGTATGATTCAAGATTAAAAGAATCTGACAAAGTGGGTCTTTGTCCACAAAAGCTTATGCTCCAAAATACCTGTTGGTCTATAAGGTGCCACAGGACTTCTTGTTTTTGACGATACAGACTAACATGGCTACCTCTCTGATAAAAGAATTAGGTTTGCTTAATCTGGAAAAAAGAGAAGACAGAGGGGACATGATGACAGCTTTCAAGAACCTAAAAGGTTGTTACAAGGAGGAGGGATCAAAAAAAGTAAAATTTCTCCACCTCTGATGATGGGATAAGCAGCAACGGGCTTAAATTGCAGCAAGGGAGCTTTAGGTTGGACATCAGAAAAAATGATTATGCTAATTTCTAATTGTCAGGGTGATTAAGCACTGCAATAAACGGCCTATGGATGTTGTGGAATATCTATCGCTGAAGAAATTGAAAAGGAGGATAGACAAATACCTGAGAGGGATGGTCTAGATGGAGCATGGTCCCGCCATAGGTGCAGGGAACTGGACTTGTTGATCTCTCAAGGTTCCTCCCAGTTCTAGTACTCTATTCTATTCTAACCCAGCTCTTCTGAATGCCTGTCTAGTCTTAACCACAAGACCACAATTTTTTCCTGTACTGAGCCTCTCTTTTTACTCCCACCTCCCTCCAAACTTTCCACTCTCTATCTCCTTTCATCCTCCTCCTCTCACAAATCCAGTTCCTTCATATGCATCCTCTTTACATCCACTACCACTTCTATTCTGGCCTATCCCTTTATTTTATTCATTCCTCTTGATAAACTGAAGAACACTTCCATGCTTTGAATTTGTGAGCATCTAAAAAAGCTGACAAGCCTGCCTGTAAGCAAATTAAACAGATAGGAACAAAAATTAAAAATGACAAATATCTGAAGCACTTCTGAGCAGGATAAAAAAATATTTGAAGAGAAAAATAAAGAAAAGCATGCTCCTTGGCAGCCAGATAATTAAAAGTTGGATGTACTCCAGGCTACAGAACTCACACTGACCTCCTGAGCTTTTGACTTACATGAAAAAAGATAGGTTTTTTACTTCATGTTGCAACAATGGCTCTTTTAGATGTGTCCCCCTGTGGGCACTCCACAGCAGATGTTGGGCTCACCCAGCACCACAGCATAGCGATTTTGCTGAGCAGAGTTGAGTGGGGCTGCGCATGGGTCAACCCCCATGCCCCATTTGCGCCACTAGCAGAAGAGTGCGCAGCCCCGCTCCTCTCTCCTCAGCTGCTTCATTGACACCCTAACTATATCTATTGCACCGAGTACAGGGGAAGTGGGCAGGACATGCAGCACCCACAGGGACACAATCTCAAAGAACCATTGTTACAACATGAAGTGAGTAACTTCTCTTTCTCCTTTGAGTGCTGTCCCCATTGAAACTCCACAGTAGGTGACTGCAGAGCAGTACCTCCCTAGCTGGACGGTAGGTTTAGATTCAGGGCATCTACTGTGGATAGTACTGCCTGATCTACTGCCATCTCTGTTTGCATAGGACTGTAATGCATAGTGAGACATCAACATCTGGTTAGAGGACCACCTGGCTGCTCTACAAATTTCCTGTAAAGACACTCCTTTTAGGAAGGTCGTGGATGTTGCGACTGATCTAGTGGAATGACCCTTGGAAACACTGGCAAAAGTTTGTTTCGGATACAGGAGCAGCATACTATACATGCAGATATGTTCTGATATTCACTGTGCTGTCAAAGGCAATCCCCTTGATCTGTCTGCTACAGTTAAACATAATCTCTGATTTTCTGCACGACCGGGTCCAATCTACACAGAAGGATACGGCTCTTCTGATGTCCAGTGTGTGCAGTTTGTCCTCCATGTTGGAAGCATGTGGCTTAGTGTAGAAGGTAGGTAGAACTGTAGGCTCATTGATATGAAATTGGGAGCACACTTTTGGTAGGAATGAAAGATGTGATCGTACAAATTTATTTTTGTAAAAGGTCGTATATGGTGGGGAGTCAGTCAGGGCTGCTATCTTGCTTACTCTCTGAGCTGATGTGATTGCTACTAGAAATGCTGTTTTCATTGACAGCATGTGGCCATTGACTCATATGGCGGTTCCATAAGTGTGTGAAGGACCAGTTCAAAATCCCAAGCTGGAGGTATGGTATTTTGTAAGCCTTTCCAGAACCTCTTAACAAATCGGGTGAGTGAACACCAATTAGCCTTCCATAAGTGGATGGACAGCTGAGATCACCGAAAGGTGGACTCGAAGGGAGAACAATAACAGATGAGCCTCTTTTAGTTAGAGGATGTAGTCCAGAATCAGATGCAGCAGGACTTGTGCGGGTTGTATGTCCCTCTCGGAGCACCAGGATGAGAAGCATTTCCATTTGGAAAGATAGGTTTTTGGAGTCATTTGTCTATTCTGTAACAGCATGTCCTTCACTTGTTGGGAGTACAGGGGATCCTCATTATAAGTCCAGGTTATGTTCCTAAATAATGCAACTTACAGTGAAATGACTTATAAAGCAGAATTAATATCCATAAGGAATAATGCAACTAGTTTGCGATACGTTCCCGACACACACAGTACATATAATGTACCTATAACCCATAAGAAACAAATATAGACTAGCAATAAATAGAATAAATAAACAAACTGATAAATATTAATACATAAATAATAAGATAAATAGATAGAAAAAGATAAGCCAGCCTCCCACCAGGTCCCCACAGTTCCCTGTCAGTCGCCTGCAGCTCCTGACAGGCTCCTCGCGCGTCCCCGCAGTTCCCCCCTGCCCCCAGCTCCCCACCACTCCCTTGGCTACCTGCCAGCTCACCCCGACTCCTCCAGGACTCGCTTCCAGAGCCGCTGCACTACAGTGCCTGTCATCTGGCCAGCACAAAGCTCCTCTACGTTCCTGGCTTTTGGTCCCTGAGCCCCTGCATAGCGTAAGTGCAGATCAGTGCGACTTATAATGAATCTGCTTTCCTGAATAAATTAACAATGTATATGCGAAACAACTTACAGCGAAGTGACTTACAACGAGGAATACCTGTAGTGACTTGTGTGCTATGGGATTCACAAAGAAACCAGGATATCAGATGGAGGATGTGTGGTCTGGGATGAATCATGGCCCGCTTTTCTGGGAGAGCAGGTCCAGATGGCTGGGAAGCAGGTAAGGAAGATGAGATTGGTGAGAGAATAAAGGAAACCAGATGCACCTGAGCCACACTGGAGCACTGAGATGGTTCGTGTGCCATCTGTTTGGATCTTCCTGAGAACCGTGGCAATCAAAGGAATGCCTATGTCTGAAAAGACATACAGAAGATGAGTATTCCTAGAGACTTGTGTCCCTTCCCTGCTCTGGAGTGGTACTGACTGCATTAGGCATTTTCTTGTGTTGCAAAGCGGTCTACTGCCCACTGGCCGCACATCTGAAAAAGCTGCTGGGTCACTTAGTGGTGGAGCTCACATTTGTGGTCCAAGGAGGAGTGGCAACTTAGAGCATCTGCAAGTGTTTTGCTCGCAAGCTGTCAGGTATGATGCTGTGAGGACGATGTTGTGAGCGATAAACCAATTCCAAAGCTTTATGGCCCCTGCACACAGTGATTGTGATCAGGTCCCACTCCCTGGCGGTTCATAGAGAACATGGTCGTGGTATTGTCTGTGAATATTTGGATAGCGTTGGCCTGAATGAGTGGCTGAAAGTGTCTGCAGGAGTTGAAAAAGGCACGGACCTCGAGGAGACTGATGTGTAAACTCTGCTTGTCTTCAGACCATTGACCTTGGATGTGATGATTTTGGCAGTGTGCTCCCCAGCCAAGTAGTAAAGTGTCCATTGTAACTTGCTAGATTGCTTGGTTGTGGTGAAATGGGACCCTCCTCCCAAGGGTGTTCTGCGCTTGGGTCCACCAGTGTAAGGAGTACCTTTCAAGGTACTAATACTCGTTTGTGAAACTGGCGTCTGCCTGGAGTATTTACTGATGCCAGCCAATGCTGCAGGCAGCAAAAATGTAGCCATGCATTTGGGACAACATAAGTGGCGGCCACGAAATGGCCCAGGTGAACGCGTGTCAGAATGGGAACCGTAGGGCTGATGGGAGTCTGATATCAAGCCCTTTATAGCCTCGTGGCGCTGTTCTTTGTGCAATAGTAAGTTCTCGTGGGAGGGGTCCCTGAAGAGGGATGGGTGGGGAATGGAGACCAAAGGGATAATGTATTCCTGGGTGATGTCTAGCACGCATCTGTCCATAGTTATTGATATCCACTGATGGTAAAATAGATGTAGGTGGTAGTAAAATACTTTATAATCGCACACTGTAGAGTGTGGGAGCTTCGATGAGCTCTCAACCAAGACTTCAAACTTGCTGTTTTGAGGTTGGTGGAAGGGAAGAGTGGTTGTTTCAAACTTTGCATTTTTGATTCCTTAGTTTGTGGGCATTCTACTGGTAAGGCTTGTTGAAGTGCCTGGAAAATGACTGACCTTTGTACCTCTGGTACTGGGTGTGTCTTTTCTTTCCGGATGCAGAAGAGTACATTCCCAGGGTACACAAGGTAGTTCTTGCATCCTTGCTGCAGTGTAAGGTTTTGTCAGTAGTTGCTGCAAATAGTTTCAGTTTGTTGAACAGTAACTCCTGGATCTTAGCCTGGAGCTCCTTTGGAACCATTGCTGCCTGAAGCCATGATGATCTCCACATAGTAATCGCTGTGGCCATGGCTCTGGCTGCTGTATCAGCTCAGTCCAATGCCATCTGCAATTTCGTTTTTGCTGTGGTGTGGCCCTCCTGAACTACAGCTTTCAGGGTGGGTCATTTGTTCTTAGGCAGAAGGGGTATGGATTTAGACAGCTTGGAATAAGTGTCAAAATCATGATTGGCTAATAGTGCTGTGTAGTTGGCTATGCGCAGTACAAGGGTAGAAGATGAATCAACCATCCTGCCAAATAACTCCAGGCACTTATGTTCTTTATCAGCAAGGGTGTTTTTGTATACTGAAGATTTTGTTCTATGATTAGCAGTGCTGATTATTAAAGAACTAGGCTGAGGATTTTAAAATAAAAAAAAAATCCATGCTCTTAGCTGGAACAAAGTACGTTTTCTCTGCCCTTTTGTCAGTAGGTGGGGCTGAAGAAGGGTTTTTCCAGACTTCATCTGCTGCTTTCAATATGGCTTAGTCCAATGGTAGGGCTACTTTTGCAGTCACAGTGGGTTGTAGATTCTTTAAAAGCTTGTGTTGTTTTTCTGGAATTTCTGTTGGTATGATTTCTTGAGTGACCGCCACACTCTTAAATATGTCCTGAAATTGTTTCATGTAGTCAGGAGATGTCTGGTGAATGCACATGGTAGCTTCTCTGTAGAAGGTTGAAGATCCGGTTGGTGGTGAGTCTGGAGGAGGTCACGAGTCAGTATCATCTGTCAGGTGGATATTGTGCAATTCCACTTGTTTAATAGTGTGCAGAGGACGTGATAAAGTTGGGGTGGCTGACGCGTGTACAGCACAAGATGCTTGTGAGTGAACTCTTGTATAGCTGTTGTAGTTGTAGGATGATCGATTAGACTGGGACCTGGAATAGTGCGGTTCATGAGTATAATGACAATAAAGGTGGTCGTAATGGTAATGTATTGCCATTGGGATGAATGTCTTGATGAACACAGGTGCTTTTAGATATCGAGGAGGTGTGAATGGTTCTGGAAAGGGTGATCTAGCTCTGTACTCAATAGACTAGTAGGAGCAAGGAGAATTAGAATCTCTTTGTGAGCTATAATGCTGATAACAGCCAGTGGTGCCCCTACAGTTGTAAGGTGGGCTGAGGGATTATATATAATGCCCCCATGGCGATCTGCTTAGGGACCTAGGGCTATGGTTTCCTGAAGGAACCCTGGTCTGTTTTTGCTCTTGTTTTATATGGTGCCATGGGCGAGTCCTGCTGCAGTGAGGAAGCTCCCCTTTGATCTGCCAGTGCTGGGAGAGAACGCAGCTCTGCATGTTTCTTTGGCATCATTGAGAGGTGTCTCTCTTCAGGTGCTGGTGCCTCAGATTGAGTAGTTGGATCTGTTAATGGCTGTTCTACTATTGCCGTTGGGAGCGCAGCTGCCACTTTAGCTGAGGAGCAGCTTTTGGTCTCTGAAACTTGCATGGGCTCGGCTTCTGCATACCTGAAGCGTCTAGTTTTTCTGAGCTTCTCAGCGTGGGCAGAGGCTCTACAGGGGAAAGCTCAGATATAGCCTGTGCTCCCCGGCAGGAAGCGGGGAAGTCCCGGACTGAATGGACGCTGCTGCCCGATGTTGAGAGCAGCTCTGTCAGTGGCTGGAATGCTCTGTCAAATAAAGAACATTTTCAGCCTCAGCTCTCTGTCCTTCCTTGCTGTTGCAGTGAGGGACATGCGAAGAGAGCATTTTGATGGGATATGTGCCTCCCCGAGGCAATGGATACAATCCGAGTGACCATCTGAAGCCAGCGTCCTGGCACTTGAAGTACTTTTTACATCTGGCACCCAGATACACATTTAAGTTGTTTGTCTGTGGTTTGGTTTGTCTTTTTCTTCTGAGGCAGTGAACTTAACCAGAAGCATCAAGCTCCTGGTTATTGCTCTGTTTGTTCTTTTCTCTTCCGTCTTCTGAGATCCCTCAGTGCTCTATGCTCCGAGGCAATAAAATTGACTAGAAGTGGCAAGCTCCCACTTCTTGTTCTCTTTGTTCTTTTCCTTTCCTGTATTTGTTTAAACAACATATTATAACTGTTTAAGAACTAACAAAGTCCTATTTTCTATCTATACCACGGTGGAGAGAGGAGATAGATAGCTCCAATGAAGGAACTGAGGAGAGGGAGCAGGGCTGTGCACACTACACCTAGTGTGTTCACACATGCACAGCCTCACTCAACAGTGCTCAACAAAGTCTGTGCGCTACAGTGCTGGGCGAGCCCAACGCCTATCGTGGAGCACCCATGGGGACAGCACTTGAAGAAGAACTTTACTCTAGCTACTTGAGAATTCCAAAATAAATTGTCTTTTCTACTTTTTTTTTATTTAAAAAGTGTCATTTGATGTTGGCCCTGCATTTTATATTTAGTTTTAAAATCGTGACCTTTGTGACAAGACTGACAAATTTGTGAATAATATTAACAACTGAATGTTTTTCTACAAAGACTACCTCTGTCACTTGTGTATTCACAGTATTTTGTAAATAAAGAAGGCAAATTATCTTTCCACTAACAATGGTATAAATATAGCATAAAGCTACTGACTTTGAGAATCATTGCAGATTTACAGCCATGTCGGAGCCGATTTTTCCCACAGGTTTAAAGATATAGGCTGGAGCTAACACTACAGAATTTTGTCGACAGAAGGGGTGTTCGGTCAACATAACTCAGGGAGCGTCTACACGCAAAGCATTCTGTCGAAGTCTCGACAGAACTCTGCCTTTTCCTCGACAGTATTATCCCTCAAAAATTTGAGGCATAACTATCTCTGGCCAGAGTACTGTCGACAAAAGTGCATTGTAGACGCTTCTGTTGACAGAAAGGGCTTCTAGTTGCCTGGCAGCCCTCTTTGCAGAGCCACCATTCCACCTTCCGGCACGAGAGGACAGTGCACTCTGGCAGTTCTCTGTCGGCAGAGCAAGTTGTGTGCAAATGCAATCTGTTGACAGACGTTCTGTCAAGATTACCCTGTCAACAGATGCTTCTAGTGTAGACATAGCCATACAGTTTTACTTCCAGAAGTTACAGAACTAAACAAACAGATGTTTTATGAACAGAAAAGGTTAAAAAAACCAAACAAGCAAACAAAAACAGGGAATATAGGAATTATGAAAACAACTTAAACTAAGGGCTTTTCTGCATGGGACAAACTTTCCACTAATCAATTCCTTAAAAGACAGCAGCTAGGTAAAACTGAATGTACTAATACTGAGAATGGTAAACGCTCAACAACTCAGTTAGGGATGTTAAGAGGTAAGCATACTGGTAAGCATGAGGCTTCCTGGTATGCTTACTAGTTTCTCTCTGGCAGTGGTGAGCAACACTGGACCAAAGCAGCTACAGCTATTATTGGGCTGGTGGAGCCTAGGTTAAAAAGGTTAACCTGTTAAGCGATACCATTTTGCCACTTAACAGTTATAACATCCCTAAATTCAATGTACTACCAAACCTACTCTAAATACTTGGTCTAAAGATCTACTATACCTGGAACTTTTACGAGAAGACTTTGTAACTGGAGTGCCAACAAACGGATCAGGTAATTCTCTATCAGGTAAAGGCAGTGCCACAGGTGATGATTCTTGAATTCTAGGACTGTAAATGAAAGAATGTAATTGACTACTAACTTGTAGTTTCTCTGAGTGGGTATCCAGATTGAAGATTATTATAGCTGCATCTGGTGCCTCTAGTTAAAGTTGCCCAACTCCAGTGATTATAAGACCCAACTTTCCAGTTGCTTACAATACACTCTAATGCTTGGGCTGAAACGAGGCAGATGTCCTTTGGAAAAAATAGGGTTTGATCATGTAATTAAAATATAACAAAGCAGATGCACAAAGGGGATGAATTATGGCTCACTAGGAACCTTAAAATTGGCATTTCTTAAATTTTGAGAGCTTGACTCTGAAAATTTAACGTGCTTTTCATATAACAAACAAAACGAACAAACTATGCTCTCATAGGATGATTTAGAAAAAGAAAACCAGAAGTCAAATACACACACACACGCAAAATTTGCATAGTCTACCCACAACCTCTCTCCCCCAACCAAAAAAACCACATCATTTTCACTTTTGTCTACAAAAAGCAATTGTTATTGGACTCCAAAGCAGTTATCAATACAAGAACTTGCCTTTGCATGTAGCTACTTCCTAAGACGACAACTCAGATGCCCCCAATTTTTATGATTTTACTCTCTCTGGTAAGAAGGTCAACATTTCATATATTGTCTCTTTTCTTCTTAAATTAGTAATCTTAACAGTAATTTCATAAAGTAATATGGGAGTTCTTACCTATCATATTGTATGAAATCACTTTTCTGTTCATTTCCGACCCAGACCTCTCCGATTTTAGACAGTACATTATTAATGAAAGTTGCTCTTGTAACCACATTTCCTGCAGTAGTTTGTTTTGCTACTGTTGACAGTGGCTTGGGTCTTGAAACTAAAAATCAGTGGGGGAAGAAAAATCAAATCAAATAACTGAGTACAACTTAAGGAAATTAACCATTTATGGATTCTTAAACAAAAAACTCACCTTCACGAAGAATCGAGGAAGATAAATGGTAAGGCTTGGCCCTCTCTATAGCCAGCTTCCTTTGCACTCTAGGAAGGATCTTTCCATATTGATCTAATATAGAATTTCTGGCAACTGATCTTTCTCTCAAACGAGGATCACGATCATTCTAATGAACAACCAATTAAATGAATGAATGTTTCTTGAATATAATTAACTGCCAACATGTTAAGGAATTCTGAAGGTGTTTATGTTTGTGCATGATTTTTATATATATTAGACACATGAACGACCACATTTTCCCACCATCCAGACCACGTATTTTTATTTTCTTTTTTTATTTTTGTTCTTCAAAGTCTCAATAGATCATATTACATTTCCACACTTGTCTCCAGCATGGCACCTTGTGTTTTTGTGTACAGTTCAACATACAGACAAAAAACAAGCATTTCCTGGTCATGCAGGTCAACTAAGCAATTGGAGAACTGCAGTTTTAGCTAATGTTTTATATTTTTAAAATAGAATATAAACCAGAGAGTTACAATGAAAAGTACATGTTGCTTTCCATGGAAGACAGTCTGTTCTGGACAGTCAGAAAAAACAGCAGTAGCCATCCATATCCTCAATGAACCCCACATGCTGCATACATATATGGGTTAAAACCAGTGTCCAACACGCTAGCCACATGTCACTATTTGGCAGTTGAGTGTGTCTAGTTGGTTTGAACAATAAAAATATTTTCAGAATAATGAGGCTTGTTTACTGTAGCAGTAGCCAAAACTGATTGGACACCATGGGGTTAAAATATATATAAAGTTTGGCAGAAGCAGCGATCAAATAGCCTTCCTCACAGTAAAAATTCCAAGATAACAGCATGAAGAACGCAGTGGCACAACCAGGTAAAGTCTAGACACCTTGGTAGTGCTGTGATCTACTGAAATTCTTCATTTGTGCTTATATATAAAAATAGAATTATCCTTTAGAATTCAATTTAACAGAATATTCTACTCCAAATACAGAATGAGAAGTTTTATAACTTTTGATTTTACCTAACACTGGCTGTGTCTACACGTGCCCCAAACTTCGAAATGGCCATGCAAATGGCCATTTCGAAGTTTACTAATGAAGCGCTGAAATGCATATTCAGCGCTTCATTAGCATGCGGGCGGCAGCGGCGCTTCGAAATTGACGAGCCTTGCAGCCGCGCATCTTGTCCAGACGGGGCTCCTTTTCGAAAGGACGCCACCTTCTTTGAAGTCCCCTTATTCCCATCATGGAATTACAGCAAAATTTAACTTAACTGCTTTTCAGACACATTCAGGACATAGTGGCTGTGTCTACACGTGCCCCAAACTTCGAAATGGCCATGCAAATGGCCATTTCGAAGTTTACTAATGAAGCGCTGAAATGCATATTCAGCGCTTCATTAGCATGCGGGCGGCAGCGGCGCTTCGAAATTGACGAGCCTTGCAGCCGCGCATCTTGTCCAGACGGGGCTCCTTTTCGAAAGGACGCCACCTTCTTTGAAGTCCCCTTATTCCCATGATGGGAATAAGGGGACTTCAAAGAAGGTGGCGTCCTTTCGAAAAGGAGCCCCGTCTGGACAAGATGCGCGGCTGCAAGGCTCGTCAATTTCGAAGCGCCGCTGCCGCCCGCATGCTAATGAAGCGCTGAATATGCATTTCAGCGCTTCATTAGTAAACTTCGAAATGGCCATTTGCATGGCCATTTCGAAGTTTGGGGCACGTGTAGACACAGCCACTATGTCCTGAATGTGTCTGAAAAGCAGTTAAGTTAAATTTTGCTGTAATTTCATGTTGTGCAATTTATTTTAAGTATTTAAAAGAATGGTATAAGAAAACTATTTTTAAAAATATAATACCTATTAAAAGTGTGTGCACCTAAGTCTTTTTACAGTTGGAGAAATTATACATAATATGCTTATCCCACCTTAACAGAATCTGACACTTACCATGAGATTAACTTTCAGTGTCTGATTCAACTGTAATGCAGGGATGTAATTGGCACGCTGTAGATGGTGAACTAAAAGGAACTCGTGGTTCTGGATACCAGCATTAGTTTGCAAAAACTTCTCCAAACATTCCTAAAAGAAACAAAATTCTTTAGAGTCCTACTCCTTTTCCAAACAAATGATTAAAACTTTCCTCTTGTTCATTCTTACTTGTTCAGTATCAGTGAATGGCAGTTTCAGCAAATCTTCCATTAGTCCCATCTCTTGACAGACCTCATACATGTGCTTTAACAACTCTTCCACATTTAACCTGGTGGAGTGCTGCCGAAGGAGACTCCAAGCCTCCACCATACATCTGAAATTCATTTTTGAAACGCAAAGAAGGATTAACATTTGGACGAATAATTTTAATGAAGAAAGATGCACCATTTCATTTAAAAGCACTGAAAGATTGAACAAAATACACAATGAAAGGCACTCTCTGTTCTCTCTCTCTTCTTTAAAAGAGGTTGCAGAATCTAGCAGATTAGACGGGATGTTTTCCATTTAATTACCTATTAAACAATAAAACAGTGAGATGAAGTGCAACTTCACTACTACTTGACATTGACGGCTTCATCATCTGTATGTATCTGAGAGCTCGCCGGTGCTCTCCTTGGCACATCAGGGCTTGAACAATTTTCATATGTTGCCATGACATTGCTTTGATTGTAGATGGATGAAATAAAAGAGCCAATGAATTCTGCAGAAGTTAAAAATTAAAGTTATTAAAACTCCTAGCACTCACTCCTTCAGTCTGAGTAAAAGGACAAAAGACAGATTCAGTTTACCACGTAAGAGGATTTAAGTTTCAAATGTGCAATTCATAATTTCCCAGGTTAAGAAAAATCCTGTCTCATTTAAACTGATAGTGACAAAGTAATTTTATGCACCTATGAAAGAAACCAAACAAAATCATAATTCCACAAATGGCACTTATACATTATTTACTAGTCATTTTAGTACTTCTGTTTGGCTTTCAGTTGTTGTTTCCTGGGTTGCATTTTGTTTTATTCTTGACAATGCGGTCACAGAATCTATGAAGGCAGCAGTGAGAAGGCCTTTTTTTTAATACTACTCTTTCAGGATAGATTTGAAAATTTTGCTCTCAACTACGCAGCTGTTGCTATATAAATTTTTCTACTAAACTTGCAAACTAACGTAGATTAATTCCTTACTTTGATATTATAGCTAAGTATTAAAAACATACACAATTTAAATCCGTGTTGGGTTTAAGAGTCATTTTTACAGAACTTGGTGTCTCACCTTGGTGCAGAGTCATCAGCTATATTTTAAATATTTAAAACAACATAAGCCCACCTTTGGAAATTTGCTCAATAGTTGATTACCACTGCATTCTATTCAATTTTATCTAATTTACAATCAGACTCAGGAGTGTAATTTATTGAAAATTTGTTTTCATTACATTTATGCCATAATATACGTACAGTAAAGGTTATAGCCCTCTCTCTCTCGACTACAGATTAGATACCCCAAGTTCCTTTCGAGATAACAACACTGAATCTTTATACACAACTTAAGTAAACATACCTCATAGTCATTGTGATCCAAAAGCCAAAAACCTTGAACCAGTCTAACCAGACCCCAAGGGACAGCAAAAACAGTTGGGAAAGAGTCAAACAAAGTCTCTGTTTTGTTTGGAAAGGACTGCATGATATCTAGTAGCAAATAAATTGTCTGATAGTAAGTACCTGATTAAGGCTAATAACTTTGTGCAAGAAGGAAAGTTTCTTACATAAATTTAGGGACAGTAACAACAAAAATAAGTATTATATAGCACAAAATAGTTGTCTTGCAATTTTCAGCCCACCTGAACCCAGCAAGCCAGGTTTTAATCTCAAAGCTGCATTCTGAACTAATATACTTTATTTTTGGGTTACTGTAAATATTGGGAGCCTATGTAGTATTTTTAGATTTTAATTAAAAACACTACTGTACATATCTGAAATGGCAGCATTACTGTGATAAAGCAGGGACTTGAACTCCCAGTTGTTTAAAAAAAAATAGGATCCTGCTTTGTGGTAAAAACTAGTGAACAAAACTCTTATTTCAAAGAAAGAAAATATTCCTTTACTTCCATTAATAGAAACTGCCACAGATTTCTGGACAGCCTCACCCTTACTTGAAAATTAGTCAAGGTAAAGAAGCCAGTCACACAAAAGTTCAAGTATGTTCCACATTATTTAACCACCAGCTTGATCATTAAACTAGCACACTAAATAGCAGTTCTTTACTAGAAGGCTGTAGTGAAAAGTTTTAACCACACAGTGACCAAATTCCTGGACTTTAAAACAAAACAGAACCTCGGAATTACAAACTGACCAATCAGCCGCATACAACTGGGTCTTGACATACGTAAGTGCCACATCCACAAATTCAATTATTCGCGAGTGGCCTTGCTTCCCCAGGGCCCCAGGTGGGGAGTGAGAGCAGCTGCTGCTGCTTTCCCAGGGATCCAAACCCCTCCACCCCACACAGTCACAAAAATCAACATTCGTGAGGGTTCTGAACACAGAGCCCTCACAAATGTTGAGACTCTACTGTACCTTATTTGCAGCCAAAAGTAGACAGCAGCAAAGACTAAACAATCAAAAGGCAAATACAGTACAGTACTGTGTTAAACAAACTACTAAGAACATAAATGGAATGCAATATTTTTCTTCTGCATAGCAAAATTTCAAAGCTGTATTAAGTCACTGTTCAGCTGTAAATTTTTGAAAGAACCACAACATTTTGAACAGTTACAAACTTCATTTCAGAGGTATTTGTAACTCTGAGGTTCTACTGTAACCATTTATTTGGTTGTGTTGGGAATAAAAATTAAATATGAATGAGAAAGCCCTCCTACCAGAACATAAGATAACACAAAAAGAACATGTGCATCATTTGTTTTGCTAGATTTTATCTTCTTCCTCTGACCTCCGCAAAAATTTTAGTTAACATGTTAAAACAACTTCAGTGTGGAGTCACTGTATCTAAGATTTGAACTGTCCTCTCCTACCCAGCTTAAACAACAAAGTAGAGCAAAGAAAAATGTTTTATACTTTTTAGCAGCTTAAAAATGTAGCATTTTCTTCACATTCTCCATTCTCTGGGGAGTATTCCACATGCTTGTGTTTTCAATACAACAGAGGCAAACACTGTTCCTGTCCTGGAGGATTGCTGATTTCAGGAAGAACGTGTAGTGCTACAAATGGTATTAGGTAACTGTTGCTGCTTCAGAACAGAGAATTCTCCTATTTTGGTGCAGGCATCACATCCTAAGGATAATGTCACTTATTTGTTACAGAATTGCATATTTCTAATTAAGGCATTAAAGCAAACATTCTACAGTTTAGGAAAGGAAAATGATCATTCCATTACAACTTAATAAATTTACATTCACCCTACCCAAAATAAATAAAATTCTCCTGTTTATACTACTCTGTTTATCATTAATTTCTTGAACTTTTGTCTCCCCCACTTTAAAAAACTATTTTAACTGAGACTATATTGCTTGGTTAAATCTTCAGTCTCTCTCAACACTGTCAAAAGGATACGATGGCATGTTTGTAAGTTTCTTCGACATTTTCTAACAAATAGAGATCAAGAAGTGCCTGTGATGAAAAAATAAATATTAACCAAATATTTTATGTAATTGGTTATTTTTGCCTTTTTAAAAAAATAATCCTACTTACATGCAAGCTAGCAGGGGGATATTTCCCAGTTCCTCCTTCATCTCTTCGCCACAATTTCTCAACTTGATCTCCTACCTGGGAAAGCAGCCCATCAATCATCAAGCAATCAGCATTCCATTTCCCTCTGCAATTGAAGATAACATGGATTTTTACAATGTAAAACCACAGTGTGACAATTCCAACCTGTCATGAAAACTCATTTACCATTTCTCTGGTAAGCCACAGGGGTGGGAAAAAAAAACGACAAAAGAATGAAAACTTCTGGAACGTTTCCAGAAGTGAATTAAAAGAAAGCATATCAGATGATCATGTTTAAAAATAAGCCAAAGTTGTATTTTAACTGCGATTCTAAATTAATAATTTATTAAATCAAGATTAAAGATGACCTTGTTCTCAGAAACTTTTGCTACAGAAGTCCAATGGCAATTTAATACATCACAAAACGTAAAATGAAGGATCACATTAGGTTAGTTGCTGTATTCTTAGTATTTGCAAGAGCGTTGGGCAATAGAGTCACTGGAGCAAGTTACTCATCTCATGCAGTAACAACGGTTCAAGATGTGTGCCCCTCCGGATGCACCACTACAGATGTGTCTGCATTCCTGCAGTGCTGACGGGAGCACTTCAGTAGCAGAATTCAAGGGGCCCAAACACGTGTTGTCTCAATTTGTGCTGTGCCATGATGCCAAACAGCACGAGAGACTAACTACCCTCAATTCCTTCTCTAATGCAGAGTCATAAATGTGAGCTCTGAAGTAGAAGGCTGTGGAGCACTCCTAGGAACACATTTTGAAGAAACATAGTTACTGCATGAGTAACTTCTTTGAGTAGTATCCATATGGGTGCTTCATGGTGCATGACACCCAAGCAGTGTTCTTTTTGGGTTTTTGGAGTCAGGTCAGTTACACATAGCAATTCTGACAAAAACAGCAGAGGTGGAATCCCCACTGATAGCACAGTGTTTTCTGACTGTACAGACTGATGTCTATGTCATGCTCTGCAGACCTCCGAGACAGATATTCCTGAAGGGGCCAAAAGAGAGAGAGAGAGAGACATCCTCATGGACATGTATGGATCAAGTCAAGAGGAGGAAGGAATAACGTTATGAATTGGATAGTGTTGTCTGACAAAATTCTAAACCCATTTAAAAGTCTTTGGGCTGATACCACCCAAAAGATCTTTTCACCACAGCAAGGAGAAGTCTAGGAAATTTCCTGAAGGCTTTTATTCTATCAAGGTAGAAGACAAGGGCTCTCCTAACATTTAAGATATGTACTACAGTCTCTCTGTTGTCTTGGTGAGGAGGTCTTAGAGCAGAAGATTGGAAGGTGAATCGATTCCCTTTTTCACATTAATCAGATTACTTTAGGGATGAATTACGGATGTAGCCTTGTCTGAAAACAAGATCATGTAGGGGGATGTGCCATCACAGCTGATCTCTCCTGTTCTTCTGGATGAGGAGATCACTATCAAGAAAGCCATCTTCATTGATAGATACATTAATGAAGCACATGCAGCCTCCGTTGTGTTAAGACCTTTATATGTAATCCTGTGGATGGGCGTGCACACGTGCTCACTCCTTGGTTTTGAGAACTGGAGGCATTAGTGGCAAATACAGCTGCTGATTTAAAATAAATGCCTGTCAATTTCTGATTTTGCAGTTAAGGGTGTTTCTAGAATTCGTGAATAAACCTTACCTTGACAAGCGCTCTAATTTCTGTCGATGACCAGTACAGTAGCTTTGTATTAATGGATAATTGTAGAAAGGTCTAGACAGCTGCATATCATCACCTACATGCAACAGAGGAAAAAAGCAGTTAAAAATCTAATAAACGCTGATTTAATTTTAAAAGACTTGAAACAAACAAAACTGCAGTTTCATTTTTAACACTTAAAAGCTACGTCTACACGTGAATGCTACATCGAAATAGCTTATTTCAATGTAGCGACATCGAAATAAGCTATTTCGAAGAATAACATCTACACGTCCTCCAGGGCTGGTGCCGTCGATGTTGGGCAGTATTACATCGAAGTAGGCGCTGCAGGGGAGTGTCTACACACCAAAGCAGCCCACATCGAAATAAGGGTGCCAGGAACAGCTGCAGACAGGGTCACAGGGTGGACTCAACAGCAAGCCGCTCCCTTAAAGGGCCCCTCCCAGACACACTTGCACTGAACAGCACAAGATCCACAGAGCCGACAACTGGTTGCAGACCCTGTGCACGCAGCATGGATCCCCAGCCGCAGCAGCAGCAGCCAGAAGCCCTGGGCTAAAGGCTGCTGCACACGGTGACCATAGAACCCCGCAGGGGCTGGAGAGAGCGTCTCTCAACCCCACAGCTGATGGCTGCCATGGCGGACCCCGCTATTTTGATGTTGCGAGATGCAGATCGGCTACACGTGCCCTACTTCGACATTCAACGTCGAAGTAGGGCGCTATTCCCATCTCCTCATGAGGATAGCTACTTCGACATCTTGCCGCCTTATGTCGATTTTAACTTCGAAATAGCGCTCGCCACGTGTAGACGTGGCGGGCGCTATTTCGAAGTTGGCGCGGCTACTTCGAAGTAGCTGGCACATGTAGACACGGCTAAAATGAGCAATCTGACAAGGTTCACTTCACTCCTCAGTTTGGTAAATGGCCCATACCTGAAAATTAAACTGGGTAAGTCAGATCACAGGAAATAAAAATTTCTGTTACCGTCCACTGCAGAATGAAACACACTTTTAGGTAATCTCAGATGGGGCTGCCTTTTTTCCAATTTTTAAAAGGAGCGTTTATAGGCAGATGTAGAAAACAATCTAAACTTAAAATTCAACAGAAAACAACATTTCAAATTTAACATTAATTTTTACTGGGAAAAAAAAATTACAAAAACCAAAACCCTACCCATCAAAAAAGTTACTTATCTTTTCGCAACAGTGCCTGTCATGTCCATTCCTATAGGTGGGCACATTTGCCCCATGCATGATTGTCTAAAAGTTGTAGCCCCCGTCACCCCTCTCCACATGGTCAGCTGTGGGTCCCTGGAGTCTTTTGCCTGGTGTAGTACAGGGGTCAGCAACCTTTCTGATGTGGGGTGCCAAATTTGACCTTTTGACCTCTATGTATGGTCTGAGTGCTGGTAATACTTTTTTAAGTCACTAATAGTCCTACATATAACAGCTTCGTTAATAAATAAAGATGCAGAGCTTTACCATTGAGCTGGTGGTTGGTAGCATTTGGTGGGCTTTTGTTAAGCCACAGGCAGACCTCCCTGGTTTCCTGCTGCTTTAACAATCAAATCTACACCCTTCACAAAACCTCTTGAGCATTACAAGGCCTTGCACTTCTGGAACAGCCCCAAAATGGTTGCTTGGTGTTTAGTGCTGTAAGTGGGTGAACATTCAGGGGAGGCAGCAAGATCAAGAGAAAAGAGCTCCTAAAATCTGACCTACAGCTGAATCCTGTCCCTGCCACGGACTCCCTGCACCTACTGGCCTGCCACTGGGGAGTGCTGGGATGGGGGCAGAGGTTCAAAAAAAAAAAAAAAAAAAAAGCCTTGGGGATCTAGGACCCCCACCTTAAAAGGTGTATAGGAACCTAATGTACTTTGAAATTTAAAGGGAGCTGGGCATAGAACTCCTGTAGGTGCTTTTGAGAACCTCAGGCTTGGCCTCTCCATGCCTCAGTTTCCCTGTCAGTAGAAGCAGATCATTGATTCTCTCACATTCTTTGCTAGAGAGCTATGATAAATGATGGATTATTGGTCAGGACCCAATTCAGCAAATCATTTAAACGTGTTGAACTTCCAGTCAATATCCCGGAAGTCAAGGGCACATAAGCAGGTGGTGGAAGTTGAGCACGTGAGAGAAGTATTCTGCGGAATTGGGCCTCTGTTGTGAGACTGGGAGGAAGGGTGGAGCAAATATTTCCACAGTAAGTAATCACTTAATACTTAAGGGTTGTGGGTAGATGGACTTTTGTCACCAAGGAGAGGAGGTCACCTTCCTGTTGGTGTGTCTGCCCCCGAGTATAAAGGCAGCTGGAAACAGGGCAGGCTGAGTGTGCAGAGCTGGGGAGCAGTTGGCTGGGGTGCCTGCTGCCTTCCATAAAGTGAATGGTCCCACTGCATGGGAGTCAGTCAATCGAGAGACTCCATCTCTGCTCGCCTCTCTACGAGTGCCAGGCCAGCAGAGTGCCCAGTGCTGTGCAGCGAGCCTGGGGAACTTGCCGTCTCACAGGTGCAGAGAATCCTAAGCACTAGCCACAGGCAAACTTCCCTCCCCTGCCCAGCATTAAGGCCGACTAGGTGGCAGCACCCACATGTGGAACTGCCGTAAGTGCTCCCCTGTCTGCGGCAGGTGCTTCCCAGGCCCTCCTCAAACTCAGGTGGCAGCAGCTCCCTGCAACTTCTGCCAGGATGCCCTGAAGCACTGCACAATGTGCCTCTGCAGCAGGGCACTGCCAGGACAGTCCCAGTCCTCCTGTACCCCCCACTCCCTCACTGACCGCAGGGGTGGGGCCCAGGCATGCAGCTGGGAAAGGCAGGATTGGGCCCTGCCATGCTAGCCTTGGAAAACAGATGTCTGGGCTATGGGCCTTCCCCAGAGGCTGCTCCAGCCAGGCTGAGCCCCACAACCCTTCCCCAGTGCTCTAGTTACGCTGTTTTGAGCTGCTTACAGCACTCAGTTTCTGCAGCCGCATGGGCCTCCCATCCTACCTGGCTGTGCATTCTGGAGCAGGAGCCTGGCAGCCTGCTCCCACTTTTCATTTGACACAGGGAGAGGGGCCGGGCTGTTTAGCTCAGCTCGAGGTTACAGTAAATACTGCCACGTGTGGCAGCCGGAGCAGCTGGCTGCTGAGCCCAAGGGAGAGGTTTGGAGGATCCGAGGCATGCAGCTGCCACGCAGGGAGAGGAAAGCAGCCCCGGGACTTTTGGACATGGGGGAGAAGGGCCCAACTCCCACTGCACATGCTGATTGAAATTGGCTCGCACACCGCTCTTGGTACATGTGCTGGAGGTTGCTGATCCCTGGCGTAACATAGGGCTCAGCCTGCTCTCTACCCATTTGGTTACTTCTACATGGCTTTCAGACAGAGGGGAGGTTGGTGGGATTTGAAATGGACAGGAGCAACACATCTGAAAAGCATAGTTACAAAAAGTAAGAAGGAGTTTTTCTTCTTTAAGTGATTGCTCATGTGCATACCAACAGTTGATATGCAAGTCGTTTCCCTGGAGAAGGGGTCAGAGATTAACATGCAACCGCCTGGAGAACTGCTCTCCCAAAGACTGCAGCATCCCAGGCCTATGGGTGATTATGTAATACATCACGAATGCATCAAAGAACAACATCACTGTCCTGCAAGTATCCTGAATGGGGACTTGCATGAGGAATGCCGCTCAGGAACCCTGCAACCTCTTGGAGTGAGCTGTCAAGGCAGAGCTGGGACTCTGCCCAGGTCATAACAGGTCCTGATGCAGGACATGATCCAGAAACAATGATGCTGAGACAAGATGGGCAGACAATGGAAAACTATGGTGACCTGGTATATTCCATGTAAAAGGCCAGGGAGCGCCTGACATCCAGGGAACGTAGAGCCTGCTTCCTCAAGTGGCATGTGACTTTGAGAAACACATGAGCAGAAAAATACACTGGTTAATATGGAAGTGGGAAATCACTTTAGGCAGAAAAGCCAGGGGCAGTGACAGAGTTGCACTTTGTTCTTGGGGAAGGGGCGGGGAGGGAGCTCAGAGGTGACAGCCTGGAGCTCTGAAACCCACATAGCTAAGGTTATGCCTACTCGGAAGGCAAGCTTCTAAGAGAGATAGGAAAAGGGAGAGGTAGCCACAGGCTCAAAGGGAACTACCCTGAGCTGCAAGAGCAACAGGTTATTTAACCTGGAGCTATAACCTTCCTATCCCTTGAGGAAACACCCTACAGTGTCAGCAAAAAGTGACTTATGTTCCATTCCCCACCACCAGGTGGAAAACTAAAATGGCAGCCAAATGGGCCTTGAGGAATGACAGCACCACCGCTAGTGCTTCCAGTACAAATGATAAATTGAGCATCAAGGACATAGCTACCTCCTGAGGCTGAGCATCCTTGTGAACAGGTGAGAGTGAGAAGAGCTTTCACTTAACTAAATATGTGGCCCTAGTGGAGGATTTCCTGCTATCCAACAGGACCTCCCTAACTGGCTTCAAGCACTGAAACACCTGAGGGTTTAGCCCTGGAGTCTCCACACCATGAGGTGTAAAGACTAGAAGCTGGGGTGCTGCAGCTGACCCTGGTTCTGGGGGAGAAGGCTGGGATACAGCAGTAGGGCTATGGGTGCATCCACCAAGAGGCTCAGCAGCATCATGAACTAATGTTGCAGGAGTTATGTCAACATGAGGATCATGTCCACCCAGTCCTGATAAATTTTTGAGGAGAACTTTGTGCACTAGTGGGAAGAGAGAATGCGCACAGCAGGCAGTCTGCCCATGGAATGCAAAATGACTCTCTGAAAGTGCCAGGGCTGTGGTTCCAGAAGGAGAACCACCTGTGGCACTTCCTGCTTCTCCTCGTGCCAAACAGACTGCTGTGGGGATGACCCCACCACCGGAAGATGAAGAGGAAGACACTTGCCCTGAGAGACCACTCTTGGGTGTTGACAGAGCATCTGAGGTGATTGGCCAAGGTGTTCTGGGCCCACGGCAGGTGGGAGGATTGAACGTTCATATGGTGCTTGATGCAGAAGTACCACAGGTGGTGGGCTTGAAGACAGGAGGGGAGAGGGGCAAGCACTACCCTGTTTGTTTATATAGTGCGTTGCAGTTCTGTTGCCCATCAGCATGGCAATGCAATGTCCCTGTAGAACAGTGAAGGAATGCCTGGCAAGCAAGGTGAACGGCCCCGAGTTCCCTGATGCAGAAGTACAGGTCGAGTTCCACCAGAGACCACAACCACTGAGTTTGCCCAGATGCACTCACCACCCTGCCTCCAATGTGCCCATGACCAGAGCTAGGGTGGGCTGGGCACTGTTGAGGGGGACCTCCTCATGCAGCTCTTGGGGCTGCAGTCTCCAGTCCAGGGAGCAGAGAACCTACATGGGAAAGGCAACCAGACTGTCCAACAAGTCCCTGTTGGGTCAGTGCAACATGGTGAATCGGATCTGAAGAGGTAAGAGATGAAGCCTGACATGCTGTATCAGCAACATGCAGGCCCCCACAATCCCACAAGAGCATCATATAATTCCTGGCTATAGTGGAAGGAAACCAGTGTAGGGCGTGAATAAGATCTGTGTCTGGAAGCAACATTTGGGCAGGAAGGCTGTCACACAGGTAGAGTCTAGAAAACCTCCAATGAACTGGGACCATCTGAAACCCGAGAACCTTTAGAATGAGAACCGGTGCAGCAAAGGTTGCCTGTGCCAATTCTGCATGTTGGCAGATTCATTCTTGGGACTGGCCCTTGATGAGCCAGTCGTTGAGGTACAGGAAGACCCATACATGATGTCTGCACAGAAAGGCTGACGCCACACCCGTGCACTTTGTAAACACTTGTGGCGCTATACAGGCAAATAGTAAGACTAAACTGATAGTGGCGACCACTGACCACAAATCTGAGAAATCTCCTGTGTGCAGAAATGGAAATCTGGAAGTAAAGTACCCTGCATGTCACTGGCAGAGTACCAATCCTCCACATCTAGGGAGAGGACAATAGTGTCCAGGGAAACCATACAGAACTTGAACTTTCTTATGAACAAATTCAAAGATCCACGATTAGCCTGAGCCCACCCTCAGGTATAATGAAATACTGTGAATAAACCCTGCTGCTCCTGAATTCTTGATGAACCTCCTCTATTGCCTCCAACTTGAGGAGGCACTAAACCTCCTGACTGAGGAGCTGCTCAGGGGAAAGCTTCCTGAAGAGGGAAACGGAAGGTGTGGGGGGAGGGTAGAGAACTGGATGAGGATATCCCACCTCTACCATGCTGAGGACCCAAAAGTCGAACTTAATAAGGGCTCAAGAACAGTAGAAATTAATAGCTTGCCAAATTTGGAGGGGGCAGGAGGAGAAATCTGGGAGCTGGACTAGTGCTCCACCCTCAGGAGCACTCTCAACAGTTGGGTTTAGGGCCCGGGGGTGGCTTAGAGAGGTCCTGGTGCTGACCTGAGGAGTGGGAAGGCTACCTGCAGCTGTTATTCCCACCCTGGCTGAAGGAGTGGTCCTGCTGAGGGAAGCCCTGGAAGAAACATGAGGGCAGTAGAGGCCCAAATGGCTTGTGTTGAGACACTGGTATACATATCCCAAATGAAAGTTCTTAAGACTGTGCAGTCTGGTGTCCATCTTCTCAGAAATACAGGCCCACACAGTCAAAAGGAAGGTCCTGAATGGCTGTCTGGGCTTCCGGGGGAGGCCAGATACCTGCAGCCAGGCATTCTGCCTCACAGCAATGTCCAAAGACCAGTGACCAAGTGGGTGAGTCCAACGCTGCCTGGAGGGCGGAGCAGGCCACTGTCTTGTCCTCTTCCAGGGGTGCCATGAACTCCTGGCAGTACCAGCCCCTGCAGTATGTGAAGGACACTGCCTCCGACTCTGATATGTATTCAGGGCCAGACCAAGGAGACGTGATGTCTGACATACCAGGGAACAGTGCCAAGGAGGTGGAGAGCAATTCTGCAGCAGGGTTGGTTTGCCACAGTGACACATCAGAGCCGGTACCAGGAACACTGGTGCCAGAAGTACAGGCTGCGCCATAGACAGTGCTGATGGCAGCATCAAATGTCCCATCCTCGATGCCAGAGCTGCGGACTGTGTCAGAGTTGGTGCTGCACTGCTCTGTCATCTGGATGAGGTCCTTTGCTGCTTTAAAGTATTGGGTGTAGAAGGGAGGTCCCAGTCCATTTCCAGGACCTCCCGCCCTGAGGAGTCCAACACCACCAGACTCAATGGCCCCACCCACGGGGTCAGAGTCAACAGTGCTGGGGTACTGCACTGTCCTGAAGGTGTTCTGCCAAGGGATGTGCCCAGGAATGGTGGCTGCTGGCCTTCTTGACCGGAGACTGGCTCCTGCTTAGCCAGGCCTTCTTTTGCAGCATCCAAGAGGGAGAACGGTGTCTTTTGATATGGAGATCTGTGCCAGTGCTCCTTAGGTCTTTCTTTAGGAGGTGCTGACGTGTCCTGCATTAAATCTCACACGCTCTGCACTGATGC
Source organism: Carettochelys insculpta (assembly GCF_033958435.1). NCBI lineage: Eukaryota > Metazoa > Chordata > Testudines > Carettochelyidae > Carettochelys > Carettochelys insculpta. The sequence continues at coordinate 65,500,621 of NC_134139.1, read as the reverse complement.
TGGCACACTGTGCACTGCAGAAAGTGATGCTGGGTCTGCAAGCAGGGGTTGAAGTGCCAACTCTGTAAGTAGACATTTCAAGCACTGATCTCGCTCTTGCTTAGTCCTGGGCTTCAAACGCCTACCAATACATTTATCAGTCACGTTTCCTTAAATGTCCACCTCAGTACTTGAGAGGTGCTGCATGCTGGTCCCCTCTGGGCACAGCTCTGCCACAAGTGACACAGCTCAAACTCCTGATGCATGCCCCGGCGTAGAACGCCGAAATCAAACAAAAAATGAAAAAAAGATGAGAGGGAGGAGAACCTCTCACTCTTGACAATAACTATAAACAAAAACTGGCAGAAGAGAAAAAGTGTTTTAATAACCATCAGTGGTGGCAAGAAGGAACTGAGGGGGTGGAGCGCTGGCTGAGCCCCACATACAATGCCATGCAGATGCCACTTCAGGGGCCTCTACAGGCAGCCTTATGGTTACGGCTGGGGCAAAACCTTTTGACACTTGTGCACATGGCACAGGCACACACCTAACGGAATGTACATGAGCAATCACTCGAAGAAGGACACACTCATCCCTCGCTACACGAGCACAATTGGCTCCCAAATTTCTGCTCGCAGGCAAAAACTCACAAGAGTGACACTAAATTCCCATTAAAATACATGTAAGTCTCCAATTTGTTCCAAGTGCTTGTAACTTGACATAAACCAGTTAGGTTTATGTACTTTTCTGATGTATTTGAACAGTTTTGGCAGCAGAAATAGGATGCAGTGTATGTATGTAGAGCAGGGATTTCCAACCTATGGGCTGGGACCCAAACATGGGCCCCATTAGATTTGTTAAAGGTCGCCAGCTGGGCAGTTCCCAGCTGCGTGTGGCTGTTAAAGAAGCCATTTGCAGTTTCTTAACACTGCTGCCTCACACAGATATCTATCAATAGCAACAGCTGCTGGAGATGGCAGCTCTCTCTATCACTAAAGATAACAATTACCTTATGCCTAGGTGCCGCAAACTTAACACTTGAATTAATTGCTGGGAGCAGGAGGGGTGGGAGAGCAACCCAGCATAGCAGCCGCAGCGAAGAAGCTGCGCGAGGAGGAGTGTCTAAGGCCAGGGCTGTTTAGGGATGAGGGTGGAAGGGGGTGTCTAAGACTGGGTAAAGTTAGGGGCTACTGGGGGGGGGGTGTAAAGCTGGGAATGGTTTGGGGCTGCTGAGCAGGTTTAAGGCTGGAGGTAGTTTGGGACCATGGGAGGCAGTTAAAACCTGGCTGAGGGTGCGGTCTGTGGGGTGGGCGGGGGCTCTAATACAGTAAACCCTCCAGTTAACCAAGGGTTGTTACTTCAATTTTCCTGCAAGGGGAGGGGAGCTAGGAACCATCAGGGCTGGTCAGTTTCCTGGCTCCCAGGAGTAGCAGGAGCTGGGAACCTGAGGCAGACTGATGCCAGTCTCCACATGGCTTGTGGGGATAGGAAAGGGATCAGCACATGGCTGGTCAGTTTCACGTTCCCACCAATGCAGGGGAGGGAACCAGGCTAAGAGCCTTCACCCTCTCTTCCCCCAGCAGAAGGGCTGTCCGACAGCTGCATGTCTGAGGGAAGGGAGGGAGAAGGCTCCAGCCACGGGGCTGTGGCTCTCCCCTCCCCCCAGCCAGGGACCCCACGGCTGGAGCTGAGCCAGCCTTGGGGCTGCTGGTCTCCACACCCCTCAGCCAGGGACCCTGCTCATATAAGTGAGGGAAGTTCACTCATGTAGTGAATAAAGGTAGGTATATATGTTCCTCGTTTTAGCGACTACTCATCAGTAAAGTATGCATTAAATGAAGGATGAGTGTAGTAGCTAAATAAGGACAGTTAGCTAGGAAACTGAATATATCAAAGTTCTAAACCTAGTTAGAGCTTTATTACCGAAAAAGAAATTTACTCCAAAAATAAGTATTTATCAAAATGTGTGGAAGAGTCAGAGTTGGAAGTGGATTAAAACAAGAATTACATAAAAAGTCAGTCTATATTAACTAAACTTAAGTATATATTACAGCCGTACCAATAATACTGGTTGACAAGCCTGTGTTGCTAAGTCACTCACCAAAACAGAGTTTTACGAATTCTTCTGTAAGCAATTATTGCACACAGTGGTAAAGGCTTGTCACATCTGAAGTGTGTTGTTGCTCAAAACTTACCTAAACCCTCAGGAAGAAGATTGGACCGGCAGAACCAAATGACCACTTGTGCATATTGAGAAATGAGCCCAGTTACAACTTGTTTATTTGTCAAATCTGTGAAACCTAGAGAGAGTTTATAAAATTATGTCACCGTTCAACTCTGTCAGTTACCAAAACATTAAGTAAGATGACATTTAAAAAGAGCAAGTTTATCACTGTACTGAAAGCATTCAGGAAACTTCTACATTTCTTATTTCTGATCAACTCTTGGAAAATGTTCTTTACAAAAACAAGGAGCACCTTAAAGACTAACATTAGCTTTCATGACACCGCCATCTGCATGAAGTGCAAGAATCAGATGGCAGGGCTATATATACACACAAAGAGATGGGAGTGTTACAACAGCATTAATGAGGTTAATTCAATCAGAGTGCAAGAGGCCCACTTCCAACAGTGATAAGAAGATGAAAATATCTATAAGGGGAAAACTACCTATTGTAATGAGATAGCTCACAAATAAATATGTCACGCTTCAAGGTGACACCAAGACTACTTATTGTTTTTGCTGAAACAGATTAACAAGGCTACCTCTCTGAAATGTATTCCTTTACAATTTGTCTTGTGTATTCCTTATGGGGGGCACCTGAACTAGCTATTCCAGAGATACTTTAAGCACAGTTCCTCCCCCCTCCCCCCCCAAACGACACACACACACACTTATTTTTGAGATAGCTCTCACTCTGCTCAAGACCTCATGAAGTGGCAAGACTATTCTTGGGTATTGCAGGTTGAACCTCTCTACATCTGGCATCCTCAGGACCTGACCGGTGCCAAATGAAAGAAGTTTCCAGATCACGGGAGATCAGTATTGTCTGACAGCATTACCAACGCTACCACTGCTAAGTGAAAGACATTTAGGTATAAATTACAGTTAACACACACCACAGAGTACTGAGAGCCAGGACTGGCAGCTGTAAATAAACTGTGTGTGATCACTGGAAACATGGTCACACCTACGATACGTGGTCGTCCAGCTAACTAAAACCACGCCCAATTATGGATGTTGCCGGATGTGTGTGCGCCGGACTAGAGAGGTTCAACCTATACTAACACACCTCACTTCAGAGGCTGCAGCATCTAACCAGCAGCCCCTTAACACAGCTTCTTGAGCTGACTACCCTATTCCACACACATGCACACATTCAGCCCCCTCCCAGAGGGTCACAACTGCAATGTTCCCCATGTAGTGGCTCAATCCTTCTCCAAATGCCAAACAAGCAACTTGACCCTCCTTTGTAAACCGGAGCAAATTAGAAAAAATGGTTAACTGAAAAAGTGGAAAACATTCCACTAGGTCAGAAGATACATTTCCTAATAAAACATACAAGTTACAATGGGATATTACTATAACAAACCTCTCTCAGTGAGCTCTGGTGCTTCTGTGAGAAAGCAGCTCAAGACCATGCTAAGGTTGCTAAGAAGTAACTGACAGTGCTGAAGAGACTGTATCGCCTGTGGATCAATGAAGTTACACGAGCCATCGAACAGTGGGACACCTTATAAAGAACAAACATTACATGTTTTGTCTGTATACAGCTTCAAAAGAGTTAAACATTCCCGAGTAAACACACTATTGTGCGAAGCACTAAGATATCTGCATTACTGCATGTATTCAAATTAGGAAAGAGCTGTACTCCTGTAAAAGGACTACGCTCTAACACAGAAATTCTGAAACTGGAGTCTGCAAGGGAACTCCAAGATGTCTGTAGCCCCTGCTGATAACTCACTCACCGCCCCCAATGACTCCTGGGGCTGGCAGCTGGGGCTAAGCAAAGTTTATCTGTTCTGGTTCCACTCAGCTGCCAGAAGTGACCAACACCCCAGACCACACGGGCAGCCAGGGAGACTCCACGAATTGCCCATGCCTGAGTTCCAGCTCTGTAGCTCTCTTAACTGAAAACCATAACCAATGAGAGCAGAGGATGGGGACACAAAGCCAGTATATGTGTGTGGCCCCTCACTGGCCACCCACGTCCATAGGGAATGTAGGAACCAGGAGGCTGCCTCTTGGGAGCCACGGCAAAGGATGCCAGTACCCCATACTACTTCCTGCTCCCCAACAGCCTCATCCCCAGCCTACGCCCCCAGCACCCCCACCTCAACCCCCACAGAGTCCCTTTCCCTATCCAAACTCCCTCCAGAAGCTTGTACCCCTACACACCCCAATCCTCTGCTTTAGCCCACGTGTACCCTCCAATCACATCACTGGCCCGCACCCCAGAATCAGCACCCCACCAGCTGAAGCCTTCAGCTCCTCCTGCATCCCAGTCCCCTGCCCCAACCCAATAAAAGGGAAGGTGGAGAAAAGTGAGTGGCAGAGGGAGGAGGGAATGGCATGAATGGGGGAAAGAGCCTTGCAGAAGGGGAGGGGCAGTCCCCAAGAATTTGCCTGTCAAAATGGGGTCCCTCAGGCTGCTAAAGTTTGAGAACTGCTGCTCTTGTACTTACACATTCGGTTAAATTCATCTCTTGTGTAAATCACTTTATTCCACGTCCATTCAAGAACAAAGCGCAAGTTAGCAGCAGAGTTTGGCTGTTCTATTAAAAAAAATTAAAAAAATACCATGAGTGCAAATTCTCTTCAAGGACAAAGAATAAAGATAAGCAGCAGCTGAGCATTTACCTTCAGCCGTCCACTGTTTGATGCAGCCAGTAAGAAGACCTAAAGAACTCGTTTGGACAGCAGCCGATAATATAGCTTCCAACTGCTCCTCCTAAAAACATAAAAGAATAAAATGGATAGTAAAAAAGATTCAAATGCTTTAAAGCAGCAATGGCATATGAGATTTATTTCCAATTGTACACAATGTAGCTGGATGACAAAAAGGATCAATTGTATTTTAAGTAAAATTAGTACAAAAATAGTCAAACATGATTAGAAGCTTTTTATTCCCAGTCAATTTCACAACTATGTTTAACCAAAATACATCTGCTCCCCCTTTGACTTTACCAGTCACTGGAAAACTACTGGCTAGTATTTGCAAAATATTTGCATTCCAGCCTATATTTAATGAATTCTGGTTCACCAAAACTTGGCAACATACCTAGGGTTTACATTTTACATTTCACTATGTTCTGGCCTGGCAACCTGAAATGCAATAAGGAAGCGTCAAATTCAAAGGCAGAATTTGATGTTCAAACTGGGAGCACAGGGAAGAAAACCAGCCTTCCAAGACCACCTTAAGTCTCAGCTGTAGATAAAACATCCCAAAAGCAGAGTTTCAAAGTTGTTATATTCTTTGGATTATTTAATTTATCAATTTAATGAGGTTTATTAAAGTTCCTCTCATCCTTTTAATCCTTTCAAATACTCTACGGTTAGGGGAAGGACACATGAAAGAACAGTACGAAATACCTGCATGCAACAAGTGTGCTGAGGAAAAGGCATCTCTGCTATTGCTGTTTATTGATCTTACTGCCCACAGATTTGAAAAGTAGCAGCAATTTTATGAAAAGGGGCAAAACAGTTCTTTGGTGAGGGCTTCTTGCACTTTACTACTGTCTTGTAATATAAGAACTCCTCTATTAGTCCTTCCTCCAAAATAAGTATTTTGGTTGGAGAAGTGAAATACAGCAAAAACACCCAACACATCTTTAAAATAATCTTGGGAAAGTCTTTTCACAGGTAAGGTAAGTGAAAAATCATGCATTTCTAATGAAAAGAGGAAGGTGGTTTCTTTCTGCTGGAAGTGCATCAGATGGTTTTCAATACAACATGAAAGAGCACTTCCAATTTTAACGTTCTCACTGGACTTCCAAATACTCCTAGCTCTGGTGGTGAGTAACAGCTTTCAAAGCTGAGACACTTTACAAAAGAAAAAAAAAGATGGTTGGGTATTTCTGGGCAAGCTCATTTTTAGTCATTTCCCCTCTCTCTCTCTCAACTCGCCACTATGCAAATTTCAACCCTAGAAAGTTAGGAAAACAGCATACTTCCCTTCTCAGAAAATGTAGAAAGGTAACTGCTAAGCATTGTCATACAACATTAAGATTACCAATTAATTTTAGGCAAGTGTATTTTATTGATACTTTAGGTCAGGGTCAGCAATCCCTGGCATGTATGCCAAGAGTGGTACACAAGCCAATTTTCATCAGCATGCAAGGCACGGGCTTAGCCCCATGCTCCCCACCTCCTCTCTCTAGCTGAGAGCTTGCTCAAAGCTACACCACCAGTGGATTAACAAAAGATCAGATAATACTACCAACCACAACATAAATGATACAGCTCTGAATCTTAATTATTAATGAAGCTACTCTAAGTAGGACTATCAGTGACTTTAAAAAGTATCACCAGCACTTGGACTGTATATAGAAGCTAAAGGTCAAATTTCAGCACTCTGCCCCAGAAAGGCTGCTGACCTCTGCTTTAGGTAATGATCCTTTTGGTCATTATGGTGTGGTTTCAGTCTTAGGACTACTGAACCTTATCATCTTCAATACTGTAACCATTCATTCCTTTCTAGGAAAAGTAATTTATTCAGAGCCATTTGCACAGACACTCAGATTTCTTGAATTTAAAATGTTATTTCAACTGTCTATAAGTTTTTGAGAGAGAAAGAACTATAACAAAGAATACTGTAGCAAAAGGAAAAACCTAAGCAAGTTACCCACACCACAATCTTGGGTCAGTACAGTCACAGCTTAGCAATGGGTACAAAACCCTTTGACCTCAAATTAAGACAGTCAGTCATTCTCCAGCTCCAATAGATCTGTGTAAATTAAATTATTAAACACTTAGTAATTTGCATTCAGTTGGAAAACCTATTATTTCAACCAACTGCACAACCATAAAAGCAAATTGTATGAAGATATCTATTACACTTTCTTATAACTTTAGCATAATTTCATTTGAACAAAATGCCAATATATACTCACCTGACTTAAACTTGACGGCTGTACATCAATAAGTCTCGGAGAAAGCAAGCCAGCAATAAGACATCTATTGAAATTATCGGGAATGGCTTCATTTAAAGAAGAACCAGACTTCTTTAAAAACTGTAAGGTCTGAAACATTAACAAAATTTCTAGTTAAGATAGCTGTAATTACTTAACTCTGTTGTGAATAACTTCACATTTGTTAATCATATGTACAACAGAAATCTTGTAGCACCTTATAGACTAACAGATATTTTGGAGCATAAGCTTTCATGGGCAAAGACCCACTTCATCAGATGCATGAGTTTGGGGGGGCGGTGGGGGCGGTTCAGAGAGGTGTTTAAAGAATGGGGTCCCAGAAAAAGGGAGGGCTAGAGCTGACAAGGTCTATTCAGCAAGGTGCAAATGGCCCATTATCAAAAGTAGGTATCAAAAAAGGAAAAAGCAAGTCAGGTCAGACAGGGGGATATGAGCCATTGTCAAGAGTCTGATGGGGAGATCTTAACAACCAGGGCAGGATAGGTGCCTCTGTAAGCTGCGAGCCACTCCCAGTCTGCGTTTAATCCTTGGTTAATAGAGTCAAATTTGCTGGCACATGACAGTAGATGTGATCTACTAATATGTGCCATCATATGCCAGCAATTCCCCACTGCAATTTACATTGGCCAAACTGGACAGTCTCTATGTAAAAGAATAAATGGACATAAATCAGACATCAGGAACGGTAATTACAAAAGCCTGTGGGAGAGCACTTCAATCTCCCTGGACACTCAGCAGCTGATTTAAGGGTGGCAGTCCTGAAACAAAGAAATTTCAAAAATCAAATGGAGAGAGAAATCTCTGAGCTGCAATTTATTTGCAAATTTGACTCCATTAACCAAGGATTAAACAGACTGGGAGTGACTGGCCCCTTACAAAAGCTTCACTAACTCTGTTATACACACATATGAATCTTAGTGAAATTCTCACTGATTTTATCGTTGGGTAAAAGAGATTTGAGAAAACAAGCAAAAGATGTGCAATTCCGGGGATTTACTGGACTCCTTAGATGAAATGCTGGTTGTAATTTACCAGATTTGTCTTAAATTACAAGAACAACTTTTAGGAAGTGTGAAGAATGCCCATGAGGACTACAGGAATGCACTCTTGCGACATTTTCCAAAGCCAACAGATGTTTCTCACACAGGGACAGCAACAAAGCCAGAAGTCTATCAGCATTAACTACACCCCATAATTTACTACTTCTGTGGGGAGCAAAGGTTAAACAGTATCTAGCTCACAGCTATCTGAAAGTAACAGAAACATGCGTAGAAGAGATAAAGCCTTCAATACAGTGTTTTTCACAGATCTACACACACTTTCTACTGCATACAGAAAGCTAATACGTGTTCAGTTTGAACCTCTCTAGTTAGTCCAGCCCTCTCTTGCCCAGCAATATTGATAATCTGGCATGATTTTAGTTAGCCAGATGACCATTTATCATACGTATGCCCAAGTTTCCCATCGTCCCACAAAGTTTGTTTAAAGCCAGCAGTCCTGGCTCTCAGTATTCTGTGCTGTTATTTAGCTCTAATTTACTCCTAAATGTCTTCTAAGAGCTCAGTAAGCAGTGGAAGTGTTGGTAATGCTGCTAGACAATACTGACCTCCCATGGTTCAGCAAATTCGCTCATTTGGCACTGGTCAGCTCCCGAGGGTGCCAGACTAAAGATGTTCTAGTCTGTACAAATTTAGTTTATAGTTACTTATGAACCAAAAATTTAGTGATGTAAAATGTATCTGGTTCTCTCTTTTCCAATTCAGAAAAGGATTTCCCCCCTAAAAAAATCCATTGTTCTACGTCTATATTCTCTCTCAATGTCTCTAATCCATTAATTGCTTGAACCGAGTACTCTTGAAATACACCCCCCGCCAAATCCTCTTCATCCTAAACTATCCACCAAATTTTCAAAAAACTTTACCCTGTCCTAACTTGTGTAATGGTGAAAAAAACAGGTTTAACAGATTACCTCTTTAAAAATATAGAATTCAAACCAAGTCACATACTGGCTTTGTACTTACCGCCTAAAAACCTATGTCAGACTCGCCTACACATATTCTGAACCTGACACTGTTCTAACTGAAGTCAATGGGAATTTTACCTACGTTTTTGAGGGACAAGATATAGCCCTTTCTACACAACTGATAGCGTACAAATTTCCAAGTTAGGGTTTTTCAGGAGGGGCACAAAATGCTCTCCCCCATCCATTGGTAACTATAAATTATAGATGTGCACACTTCTAGATATTAGAGAAACAGAAAAAAAATTAAAAAGTACCTCTCTCTGAAACCCAGTGCAAGTCATGTGAACAACTCCAGAGTTTAACAAGCAAGTAGCACCTTTAAAAAACACAAAAACACACAGCTAAAAAACTATATACCTGTGTATTTTGTACAGCAATACAAAGTAAAACAACTTTTATTAAAAATGGGATTAACACTGGGAGAAGATTAGAAAGCTACATACTTTTTTGACTTACAAACTTTATTTTGCAACACGTGTGGAAATTGTGCCTAGATTATAAACTATATAGAACAACTATAGCTCAATACACAAATTAAAACTATTTAATTTCTGTAATATTCATTTCTTCACATGCCATATTACAGCTGTATTAGAAATCAAAACTTGGCAATCGGTATCTAATATACTTTCCAATATTAAAGAAATATTTTGAGTGTAAAATAGAAGTGTTTCCAATTGTCACACACAGGAATTGAACAAGAACAAACGGCATTTTAACCTCAATTCTCTTATTAAACTTACTCTCCTGAAGTCAGCTAACCTGAAATACATACCAAAATTGTAGGTGCTTGGATTAAAAAACTGCTCTGGGGGTGGATATGAAGGAGGAACTCCACGACTTAAACTTCGTTCATGTACCAGAATGTCCAAGATGTGGTGTGGAGAAGTCACACTCACTACAGCATCCAGCGACCATAATGCAAAATAGGAGCAATTGTGAAGAAATTCCCCTGGTCTTAGAGAAAGTAAGGGAAACACAGGTAAGAAGTCAATTAATCATTTATAGCCATTCTGAAATCTACATAAAATAAAAAAAGCCTCACCTTAAAGAATCTGGCATTTGAGCATGATACCAGCGGTTTATGTCAAATATGCCCAAATAAGTAGATGGTTTGCCCTGACCGTACGTATTCACTTGCCAGCTGAAGACTGACACACTTGTATCAGGAGATATTACTGTAAGAAAGATGACATTTCTTTAAAATAGATCAGCAGGTACCGCCTCACAGTAACAAATCTTAGCTCAACTTGTCATACTACTTGTTTAACACTGTTTAGGGTAAAGAAACAAAACAATATTTTAACAGAATGCCTGTCTTAAAAATACATGACTTGTTAGCGCCTTCCATCAATATAATCCAGTTTCATTTTGTTCAGATAACAGATTTAATGTTTATTGTCATGGCCAGGCTAATCTGAATTTCCCATATTTGAAGAGTTAATTTATCAAAATATATAGCTGCATTTTAAAAAAAACTCAGACTTTATCACCTTTAAGAAGCAAATGTCAGATTAGTAGTTTTCATTTTTCATTTACTGATCTTTAAGTAATATCCTTATCTACATGCTTCTATAATAGTTACTTTCCAATCAGATTCAAAATACAAAGCATCATAAAAACATCACATTACATAACTGGAACAAATACCTTAATTTGAAAACACAGTGTTTGTTGCATAGCACTATAGTTGTTTCCAGTAAGGGTTTGGGGGTTTTTTTCTTTTTTTTTTTTTTTTTGAATGGGATCAGAAAAATACTAAAATTGCTAAATACAAGCAAAGCACAGGACATTAAGATTCTCCTATTGGTGTGTGGACTCTGGGGAATAAAATAAACATAAAAGAATGACAGGAGAGTGATCACTTTGATGATTACCTGTTCTGTTCACTTCCCCGGTGCACCAGGCACTGGCCTCTGTCAGAAAATAGGATGCTGGTTGAGATGGACCTTTAGTCTGATACAGTTCTTACAAAGCTCAAGTCTGGGGTCCCCATCCCATTTCTACAAGTGTTCTGATATGAGCTTCTTTTCTATCTTATATTGGTAATTGTTAAAAAAAAATTTTAAATCAGGTATTCTTTAACGTTAAAAAAAAAAAAAAAAACTTCATCAGTTTACCCCAACACACCTTTTGGTCTTTCAGCCTTGTGTTCTCTGATAAGCAGTAGAAAAAGGCTTCACAGGAAATCAAGTGCAAAGAATCTATCTTCCTCCTCCCTCACCTTACAGGAAGCCCACTCTTCACTACTGGTCTATTTTAGACCAAAGGGCTCAAATAACTAAGGACCTGTCTACACTCAGAACACTGCAGCACTTCAAAAGTAAACAATACCTATGCCAATGGGAGAGATTCTCTTCCCAAGAGGCAGTGGCTAGGAAGACTTCTTTCATCACTCTAGTACAATCTATACAGGGACTTAGGTCAGCTTAACTACACTGTGCAGGGATGTGGATTTTTCAGACTCCTGAGTAACTCATGCCAATCTAATTTTCTAGTACAGATCTAGTTTAAGACTAAAGAAGAGTTCACAATCTACTTGAGAGCAGAGAATTGCAAACTATAAAAAATGGTTCCCAGCTTTCGTAATTGATCTTTCACTGATTCCAATCAACAGCCAGGATGACTAAGATGTGTCCGGCAAAGAGGGAACAACAAAATACTCCTCCAAACTTTCCTACACCAAGGAATGCACTGTGGCCTAACTCAGCAAACCTCCCCAGGAGCCCAGAGTTCACGGCACCAGTCTAGGTGGACTTAAAGTTGGGTACCCCAATGCAGGATGCACCCCACTGGTGCCCATGAGCTTTGCTGCCCTAGCAGGGGAGCAACCCCATCAGTTCTTTTCTTCTTGTGTATCACTAGCAATTGTGAGCAGTGGTTTGCTCTAGAGCTGGTCCTCAATGCCAGGGAATGGAAGTGACTTAGCCTGTTGGATGGGTCCCTCCTCAGTGCCAAGGATACCCATACCGAGGCCAGTGCCCTGAAGCACCTGGCCCCAAGTCAGATGCAGCCTACAGAAGTTGGGGTGGAAGAGCTAAAACTATCAGAATGAGATTTAAACAAAAGTCCAGCTTCCTTCTTAGTTCTGGGCATAAAACTGCTGCAGATAATACATCTGTCAGAATGGTGTCCCTGTCCAAAATACTTTACACAAAAACCATATGGGTCTTCATTCAGCATGGGCTTCAGACAAGATCTGCATAGCTTAAAGCCCCAGTTCTTCGAATGGGAACAAAGGAGTGGGGAGAGGTAACCTCCACCTAAAACTGAAATACTCAATATTAACTTATTTTCTCATTAACTTTTATTTCCCAACTGTTTATTGAGAGAAAAAGGACATTCCACTAAGAAATAGCTTGCTATACAGCTAACACAATGGGCACTGTTAGGGAAAAATGTTCAAATGATCATGCATGTGGCATGCACACACCTACTTGGAACTGACGTAAGCAGCCACTCGAACTTGGATTGATATCATATGGGAACTTTTTCAGAATACAGTTTATGCCTATCTATCATATAAGTGAGCTTCAGACTACTGCTGTAAATAAGTAGAAGGGGATTGGGAGAGACTGTTTAAAGGGAAAATGTAATTATCAGAAGATTTATAAATAATAATAAGTGGAAATCACAGTATCTCATGAGTTAAAATGGCCTAACACTTTCCATTGTAAGACCCTGTTTTCCTAAACTTCTAACTCCCAAAGCTTAAGCATACTGGCTGAAGTTTATTATGCAAAGGGTCTTCCCTGCACTATTTTTGTTTTGTTTTAAGGTTTTAAAAAAGGGATTCTGCCATTTTTGAAAAACCAACATAATGGAACAAATACACTTCACCATGCTAAATCTGTACAGGTGTTCCACTGACAAAGTCTAGAGGCCCCATGCATTAGAACAAAGAAGCACAGACTAGCCCCCAAGTTAACAACTGGGGGAGGGTAGAGGGAGCAGATTTTGTCTTTCATAAATCCTGGACTAGGTTTTCCCCATAAAGATAAATGCTGTTGTTTTTAAAATAAATAAAATTATATTTATCCATCAAAGATTTGTACACACGTAGTTTTACCTTGCAAAGGAGGGCGTGGGGGGAGTAAGGGGAATGCATTCAAATTCAAATACTTTTCCCAGTGAACTAAATGGATATTTAAAGTTCATCTTACTTCCTAGAAAAAGATCACCAAACTGAAGTGCTTTTTTTCCCCCACACAGAGAGCTATTTTCATTGCATTTGCGCAAGCTACAGAGATGAAATGGGTGAAGGGGGAGTCTCCTTTCTCATCCTATGTTGAGCTTCTCCTTCACAGATGCCCCTTTTGACTCATCAACACTGTAAGAAGCCGACCACCTTCAGGTTTCATTCAAGTTAAACAGATAAATCTTGAGCTCAACAGCTCAATTTAATTTGATTATTTAAATGCCAACAAACTTGAAAAACTGCACAGTTGTCAACCTAGAATGGCTATGCACACCATCCTACAGGAGAAATTGCGGAGCCGTATCCACTCCGTTTTGGACAGACTTTGTTGCTAATGACTGCTGTATTTACTAATTATAGATACAGATGTATCCTACAACTACAGTAAGTAAACAAAATTTTCACAATCTTTTGTAAGTCCCCCACAAAATAACAAAAGTAGGACAGAATTAAAAAGGCCTAGCCAGAATAAAGCTTTGGTTAATCTATGTCCAAAGCATTATTACACTTCTAACTTAAAAGTAAGTTAGAAAGAAGGCTGAAGCCAAAAAAGTCTACACCTCAAAGATATATATTTTTTCCAATTTAACTATGTACATTGCATAAGAGGTTTCCCTGTCTCAGTGTCATTTTCTACACTAAATGACACTCAAACATCCTTTTGTAGTCTTTAAACATAGTATGTTACGCTACACAGCTACATAAGTACACTTTCAGTGCTGCAAATACAGCACTGTTTCAGAAATATTCTAAATATTGTTCTAGAACGTGAGAATCAAGCACTACCATTTTCTTCAAAAGCATTACGGTACAGTTCAACTTGATCATTTCTGGACACAGCAACAAACCTTCATTCATGCCATCCTCTCTGTCAACGTGGCTGCGAAACTTTTCTATAGTCTGACAACTGAGAAGTTTGGTATTACTAGTCTGCCCTCTTAATGAAAAAACTCCACCTGTGAGGTCTAGACTGTACCTTTCTTCACAGTACTCCAAACCCTGAAAAGACAAATAAAAGTTAATTGAAATTAATGTGTATAATATTACACTTAAATATTGGAGACTGCATATCTTATGAGTCAAAGGAAGCCCAAAATATGTATTTTTAGACTATTATCTGGCATATTACAGAAATTAAATGCAATAAAGTATTCATTAATCCCAGATGTGAGGAACTAATTTTGGTAATCAAAACTAAGTTGATATAAATTACTAACAGCAATCATTTTCACTGTTCAGGAGAATTTTCTATCATCATACAGTTTTACAAAGCATTGGAAATAACTATAAGACAAATAGTTAAGAATCCCATTTTCCTTTTTTATTTCTTTAAAACAACCACAATAATGAGATTAAAAGGCTAAATGCACACTTCTACAATCACACCACTCTACCCACATTTTGAAGTTTTTCACTTAAGACAAAATGTAAGGCGACACATTCCTCCATATCACAATTTCTCATCAAAATAAGCTTTATGGAATATGAAAAGAAAAAAAAGAAATTTCATATGCACACAGGTATCAACTTCAGGAATCCAGGTATAGTTATGTCAGATCAGAATATCAAAAGATACAGCTGAAATAGTGTACATCTGAGGTATACACACTTTGTGCGTTAAAACGATGATACAGGGCAAATGAGGGTAATGGAAGCCATGAAGTGGGAACTCCCATGAGGAGTAAAAACATATACATTTGCGCGGGGGGGGCGGGGGGCGGGGTCGGGGCAGAGAGAGAGTCCCCCCACAAACAAGGCAGAACAGAAAAAAAAGACAGTCATAGCCCTAGTACAACAGCATAAAGTAAAGCCAAAACACGGAAAATTGAAGCTGAAGAAAGAAAAATTAATTTTGAGCAGCTTCCCAATACCCTTCCTGCCAAAACATGAATGCCAAATGTAAAATAAAAACCATGACTAAATTACAATGAAAAGCCCTTTAAAAAAAAAAAAAAAAAAAATCCAAAAATGCAAGTTTAAAGTTCCTTCTGTTAATCCAGAGTAACGTAAACTCTGCCTTCATTAGGACTGTGCATGTAAAGTTATTAAGATAGAGCAATGAAGGGTCCCGTGGCACCTTATAGACTAACAGAAAAGTTTTGAGCATGAGCTTTTGTGAGCTCAGACTCACTTCATCAGATGCTGGTCATGGAAATCTGCAGGGCCAGGTATAAATAAGCCAGAGCAAGGCTGGGGATAACAAGGTTAGCTCATCCTGGACAATGATCCCCCACTTTCACAGGCCTTGGGAGGCAGACCAGTCCTTGCTCACAGACAACCTGCCAACCTGAAGCAAATCCTAACCAGCAACTATACACCGCACCACACTCACTCTAACTCAGGGACCCATCCATGCAACAAACCTCGTTGCCAGCTCTGCCCACATATCTACACCAGCAACACCATTACAGGACCTAACCAGATCAGCCACACCATCGTGGGTTCATTCAGCTGCACATCTACCAATATAATTTATGCCATCATGTGCCAGCAATGCCCCTCTGCTATATACATTGGACAAACTGGACAGTCTATGTAAAAGAATAAATGCACACAAACCAGATATCAGAAATGGCAATATACAAAAACCCGTACGAGAGCACTTCAATCTCCCAGGCCACACAGTAACAGACTTAAAAGTAGCTATCCTACAGCAAAAAAATTTCAGGACCACACTCCAAAGAGGAATTGCTCAGCTACAATTCATCTGCAAATTCGACGCCCTCAGCTCAGGCTTAAACAAAGACTGTGAATGGCTTGCTAAATACAAAAGCAGCTTCCCCTCCCTTGGTGTTCACACCCCGAGATCAACTGCTGGTAGTAAGCCTCACCCTTCCTGACTGAGCGAATCTTGTTATCCCCAGCCTTGCTCTGGCTTATTTATACCTCGCCCTGCAGATTTCCATGACCAGCATCTGATGAAGTGAGTCTGTGCTCACGAAAGCTCATGCTCAAAACTTTTCTGTTAGTCTATAAGGTGCCACGGGACCCTTCGTTGCTGTTACAGATCCAGACTAACACGGCTACCCCTCCGATACTTAAGATAAAGCAGTGACATCCATATTTAGAAAAAGCTTAATCACTTCATAATATTTATGCCTTGTCCTTTTACTATCATAATTTTACTTTTCAAAATTGTAAGATGTCTTCTTTAAGTACCTAAAGATTTATATATTCTTACTGTAAGGGATGCACATGATAGGAGGAAACTGAAAACTGGGAGATTTAGACCTATGAAAGTGGACAGCACAAGCCAACACTACCATATATCACTACAAAAACATGCAAATTCCATATAGAGAAAAAGTTAATGTAAATTACATGAATCCACACTGCTTCCAAAGTATTTAGAAAGACTAGTATCAAAAACAGAAGTGAATTGGGTAAAGAGGAACTGCTTAACATCAGATTACTATAGTTGCTTGCATAATCTTTCCAGGAACAATTTTTTCAAGCCTCAACAGTGTACAGCACAAAGTGATTTATGTGTTGTAAGTGTAATTTATTTCATTTCAATGAGGTCCAAGAGACAAGCTAGAAAAAAGACCTTTGCTGTATTTAAAAAAAAGACTCCCTAATGGTCAGACGGACTAAGGTACAGACTACCATCCGTACCACAAGATGCAAGAGAGACAGGGACTACACTGATCTTTCTATACTCTTAGGGAAGAAACAAACTATCTATATACATGGCTGTTTACAAACCGAAAAACAACCCAAAAAACCCTCTTCCCTTATACTTTAAGAAAGCTATTTTGGTTACAATACACACCATGGTACCAGCTCCCGAAGGGAAGAAATCCAGTTATCAAGTGCAGTGGAAGGTAAACATAGTTGTTACATGTGGTACTGCAGCCTAGTGCCCCCATCTAAAAGTGGGAGAACCCAACCCACAAAGATAATGCTCGAGATTCATGACCTGAAATTAATGCACACAAATACATGGCAAGGAGACCCAAAGCCACAAACACAAAAGTGAATATTAAGGTTTCCAGTTTGATTAAATGTAAGTGTTAGGTATATTTTACAGACACACACACTTTACCTCATACATTATTTGTCCTGATGCCAAGCGTTTTCTATCACCAAAAGCTAACTGCAGCAGATGCAAGCTCACAACATCTCCTTCACTAGAAAGAAATTACAAGTATCAGTATAATTACAAAATCTCAGCAAGCCATCTGATGTTTCTGATAGCTACTGCAAAGCAAAATCATGCTATAATGTACGTTTAAAAGGATGTTTCTGTTAAAAACAGAAAAACAACTCACATCCCAACCAATCAATTACAATTTATCACATTTGGAAAACTGTAGCAGAAGAGGTGATAAAGTTTAACATTTTTTTTAATCTGATGATCAGTATTTAAATTGACAAAGTTTGGTTAACTCTCAGTACCTCAGATTAATGTTCAACAGGCAATTTTCTAAAATTCTATCTGTGGCGTAGTACCCTCATATTCTTTATGGAAATAATCTTTTGAATAGGAGTATGCTTTTTGCCTTATGCAAAATATTGCATGTGACTTATTAATGGAACACTTATAAGCTACTGAATGTAGTTAGCCTATTTGTGGGGCTGTACCATCTCTGAATTTGAAGTCAGAATATGAAGTATAAACTTCTTTAACAATACAGGCAGTGGAAGTGAGCGCCATTAGTGGTACTCAAAGAGCTTAATAGCCTGGTATTTGAGAAAATGAGCTGTGAACAGTTTTGCTTCTCTTTTAAGCATGGACTATGGTTGATCCTACAAAGACATATGAGCGGGCCACCTGATGCTGGAAGCCATTTTGGATACTGTATCTTTCCACTCAAGACGAGAAAGGTTTTAACAAAACACAAAACAATCCTTCCCTTAAGCAAAATATATTATAAAGGCATGAAACCAAACAAGACGGGCTGCTGCCAGACGCCAGGAGAGCACCTCATTAGCGCCCAAGACAAGTGCTGGAAACATCTAAGACTGAATAAGGGGAAGGGTTAGGCCCAAGCTAGAAGGCTGCTTAGCTTATGAGAAAAGATGATTAGGACTAACATTAGGCTAAGAAACTGCATGTAACAAGTTTCTTAGAGTTTTAAGCTTAGCTGGTGGGTCTTGCTTTATTTTGCTGAGTAACTTACTTTGATTTGTCTGCTATCACTTGCAGACACTTAATACCTACTTTTTATACTTAATAAAATCATGTCCGTTTCTCAATCCAGTCAGTAAAGAATTGTTACCTAGAGGAACAGCAATTGTGCATAACTCTTTCACTGATAAAGGGAGGGGAAGATCTTTTTTGCTCACTCTGTACAAACCAGGGGTCAGCAACCCCTAGCACGCAGGAGCTCAGTCCCACCCCTCCTCAGTGGGCGAGTAGAAAGGGAAGGTGAGTCTCACACATGAGCCTTCCAGAGGGAGAGGCAAAGTGCTTGTGCCGGCACCCTGACCTCCTGCTCTCTCCACATGAAGCAGTGCAGGTAAGTCAGAGTGGAGGGAAGTTGGAGAGGGGAGATGGCTGAGGGACTGCTGGGAGGTGGGTGGGGATGCTGTGGGGTGCTTGAGCAGGTTCCTGCTCCCCACCTGCCAGCTGGGGTTCCCCACTGCAGCTCCCTGATGGCTGCAGCCACTGGCCAGCTGAGGCTCCTGCTCCCGGCCTGGCTGCGAATCCCTACCCTCGGAGGCCAGCTGCTGCAGCTGCTGGCAACCCAGCTAGAGTCACCATGGCTGCAAGGCTGCTGGTGGGGCTCCAAGCCCCAGTCAGCTCCTCCAGCCCCAGCTGATGTTCCTGCACCTGCGAAACTGACAGGGCTCCATGCCCCAGCCAGACTTCTGCTGTGGGGCTCCGCTGGCTAGGGTCTGCAGGACTGCAAGCAGGACTACCTTCCATGGGGTTGTGGGGCAACCAGGGCCCAGTCAGAGTCCCTGTGGCTGCAGGTGGAGCTCTGCGCCACACCTGGGCTTCCTACTGTGGGGCTCCCAATTGGGGCTGGACTCCCCACAGTGGGGTTCCCCACCCCAGCCAGGCTCCCAGTAGAGGGGCTCCCTGACCTCACTCCCTGCCCTGGGGCTTTCCCTGGGACTTCCCAGAACAGGCTGCCTGTGGGGTTCCCTACCTTCAGTAGGGCTGCACCTGGGCTCTGGGCCTGCGCTGCCCCCCTCACTCGCTTCCCATGCTCCCCTGTGGTCTGAGGAGCAAGTGTGTATCGTGTCCACTTCCTCCCCACACAGCCAGTTGGGTGTCCCGTGCGCACCTTTACCCAACTACTTCCCCCACCTGGCATGAACAGGTGGGGTCAGGGATGTCTCATGTCTCCTGCCCCTCTTCCTCCATGAGCAGATGGGGGGCAGCCTGGAAGGGCTGGGGCACATCACCTTTTTCTACCAGATGAGGGATGTTACTGGACCAGAGAATCTGGGATAAGAGAGGTTCAGCTTGTATTAAAATGCTGGACATTTTAGATATTTAAAAAGCCCAGCTTGGATGGAGATTTAAAGACAAATGGCAAAGCTCACATCTTTATTTATTTATTAATGAAGCTATTTTAAGTAAAACTAGTAGTGACTAAGTATCACTGGCACTCCCACCATACATAGAGGTCAAAAGGTCACATTTCAGCATTCTGCCTCAGAAAGGTTGCTGACCCCTGCTTTAAGCTTTATGCACAGTAAAACAGATTTATTTGGGGGTCTGGTCCCATTGGGGCTGGTGCATCTTGGTTCTGTGTCAAGTCCCTTTGACCAAGCTTTCCCAGAGCTGAGTGGATCTCAGCGTCTATGTTGCTCTGTGACCCCCGCCCCCCGCCAAATGCCGTGCCACTGCTGCGGGAGACCTGAGGTTCTGGCTCTGTGGGACAGGGTGGTGGGGCACCCAAGAAGGCAGGCTCAGTGGTATGATTGCCACATCAGGCGACAGTCTCAATGGGATCTGTGTGACCAAGACACAGCTACACTATCACTTACCTATAAAACACTAGCAGCTTCAGTGCTTTAAAACAAAATATGAATTAAATTCACATAAGGAGCCTTACATCTAAACTTAGTATCACAATAGCACATGTGATTGGATTACTTTATCATGTTATGAAACGAAAAAAGTTTTAAGTTTGAGAAATAATAATTCAAAGGATAGCTACTTCTGTTTTGCGTACTAAGATATTGAAATGTTTAATATAAAAACATTCCCCAGGCTTTTGTGAAACAGCCAAACAACAACAAAAAAGGTTTAAGACAGCTATCTGAATAAATGGAATAAAATCTACTCTAAAAGCCACAACTGGAATGGAGAGGAAGTATGAGCTCAGATGCAAGATGATGGGCACCTTATATGTCAATGACAGAAAAGAGAGATCATGAAATACCTTTGATAACGAATAGTAGCTTATCACTTGGGATAATTAAACCCAGACAAAAACAAACACTAGAAAACTGTTCCAAGTAAAGGCACTTTTAAGGGTTCACCACAATAATACTTGGTAGGTCCTATCCCACCGTACTCACAGGCCTCCATGAAAGCAACCTAAAGATCAAGTATAAAGCCAAAAGGTAAAGTCATCTGCATGGCTGTAACTTCCTGTGGCATTGCATCAGTATTACAAATGATTTCAGTTCTACCTATGAGCCACAAACCCATTTTGCAAGCAAGAAGGTAACAGATTAAAGTTACCCTCAAAAGCCTCACTGTCTTTCATTATAGAAGTGGCAGTTGTAGTTTCATTGTCAAAGTGAAACTGAGTGCACTTATATTTTTCTAAAGGATCAAAACTAATTTTTGACCAAATGCTAGAGTAGATTCAAAAAGATTGAGGTTATAAGATTGCTGTATCTCTCGATCACTTCAATGGATAGTGGCCCTTCAGCTAGAAACAAAAATGTAGTATTAATGGATCAATTCCAACATTTACGGCATGTTCAAAGTTGAGTTTTTACACCCTCTCAGCATGAGTCTGACAACATATCATTCAGTTTTCTAAATCAGTCTTCACCTACCTCTCTTGTGTGGACTGAACTGCCCATAAGTAACAGCAATTGCGTGGATCATTTTCAGGTTCTTGAAAAGTAACAGCATAGACAGGTATCCTCCCACCTTCTAGCTGAAAGTGGTATCTGGAACAATGCAGGGAAAAATTAATTAGATGTCTGGCATTTATCACTCCCAAGTGTTCCAATCAACACTTCAAACACCAAAGCATTTTCTCATGCAAGAAAATACTTTTTTTTTTAAAAAGATTATTTTAATTTTAGAGAACATTTTTAACCATTTCAAAAGGTAAGCAACTGCACAACATGACTGCAAATAAACTTTTCATGAATAAGTTCAATATTACGAACATTTGGACACCACACACCGGTTTTTTCCCCCCCGAGGGATTGAAGGTAAGTGAGCAGTCAGTGGCCGCGGCTATACTTTTGAAAGAACACGTCCACATGCACAAAAAAAGGATCAAAAGATCAATCCACTCTTTCAATAGAGGGTCCACACAGCCCCTTCTCCGTCGAAAGAACATGCCAGGGATCGAAAACACTTGCGCCATGAAAACTGTTCTTTCAAAAAAGAGCCCATGGAGCATCTACGCATGCTTTTTTTAGCCCGACAGAAGCTTTAAAAAAAGGAGGCAATTCTCCTGATTCAGGAGCAGAATATGACTTCCAAAGAAGAGCTGCTTTCTTTCGATTTCAGATCAAAAGAAGGCATTTTGTGTGTGGCTGCTCCCTATGTGTTCTTTCAAAAAAAAGGCCCGATTTTCTGAAAGAACTTGCTAGTGTAGATGCGGCCAGCATAAGTAGCTTGTGAAAAAAATCTGCTCAAAACATGATGATGTCCAAAAAAACAAACAAGCACTGAGCTATTTTAGGACTTTTACCTGTTTCTTTATAATACCAGAAGTTTTCCAAGAAAGCTATGTAATTTGTTTAATTTAGCTACATAAAATAAATTCCACCTTTCATCAGAATCATTTGAATTAGAAAGACCTACCACCAATGAATCTTCTTAAATCTGGGGTTTTTCAACCTTTCCAGACTATTCCACCCCTTTCAAGAGTCTGGTTTCAGTCTCAGGTAGTAAGGCTTTGGCTTCAGCCTGAGCCCCATCACCCATGGTGGAAGCAAGTAACTTAGATTTGTAGGGCCCCCTGCCGTTTTGAGCCCAAGACAAATTTCCCTGTTTGCTACCACCTGTACCCCAAGCCCATCCTGCAATCCCAGATTGAGAACACCAACACAGAATAGAGAGCAGTATAAACAAGTCATTACACCTACATGACATTTTAACAAGCACTGACTTTCTTAATGTTTTTATGTAGTCTGTTGTAAAATCAGGCAAATATCTAAATGAGCTGATGTACCCTTGGAAGACCTTCACATACCTCCAACTGAGAACATAAGAGCAAACATACTGGGTCAGCTCAAAGGCCCATCTAGCCCAGTATCCTGTCTTCCAACAGTGGCCAATGCCAGGTGTCCCAGCGAGAAAGAACAGGTGATCGATCATCAAGCAATACTTCCCGCCACCACTATCCCGCCACCCATCTACTCTATCCCATGCATTGCAGCAGCACCAATGCATTTTCTTTTCTTTGACATGTCTAGTTGAAATGTCCAGCTCTGAAGACCTCCAAAAATGGAGCAGCTTATTCTAACTCAGAAAGGGACTGCAATTTGCCATTCCTGGCCACTGGGAGCTGCAGGAAGTGGGAATTTCATATTGTATTTTACTCCTAGCTTCTAGGATATTTGCTGTCTCTTTCCCCATGTTTGTATCAGCCAGAAGTATGACTGGCATTCTCCTTGGTCTGTTCTCCAAAATCTTAGCAAATATGCAAGATACATTTTATATGAAGATACTACTATTCTTTTAAGAAATACCAATTATTCATCCATTAATTAACAAGAGAAAGCACAAATCAGTTGTGTCCAATAAGAATTCAAAGATCACCACACTTGTGGTTGTCATTCTTCCATATTCACCACAGGGCCACTCCCAACCTGTTCTCAATAAACAACTCCCCCTAGAGCCAGGCTCCCCAGCCCACCTCTCCCCAGCTCTAAATAAATGTCCTCCCTCTTCCTCCCAGAGACAGGCATGCCCACCCCCCCAGTTCTAAATGAATTCCAGTAACTCACAGGAGCCACCACCACTGGAGCTGCCAGGGCCTGCCAGAGCCAGCTAGAGCCACGAGGGCCTGCTGGAACCCCAGCTGCAGCAGCCCGACCCACAGATCCTGGGGCCACCAGAGAAGCCACCGCCACGCACTTCTTTGGGGCATGCGTGCAGAGCAGGCAGACAGCACTCCCCAAATGCAGCTCTAGAAGGAGCCACATTTAAAATGTTCCAAGAGCCACGTGCGGCTCCAGAACTGGAATCGCCACATGAGTGTGTCCTGTTCACCACATGTGGTGAGCAGCAAACGTACTGGACACTTCAAGCATACCTTATACATTACTTCAGTATTTTACAAGCCAGACTTGTTCCCTCTAGAGTAAAACGAATTTTGTTACATGCACCAATAAAGATGAGATGTATGACACATCACCTTCATACTGGTGCCCATAAAAATTCACAAGGTGGGGGAGGGCAAAGGGGTTCTGAGTGTAGAAGGGTACTCAGGCCTCGAGACAGAGGACTAGGGTACAAGGGCTCTAACTAGGGATGCAGGCTATAGGTGGTGCTGGATAGTGGGATTTGGGGTAAAGGAGGGTGCTCTGAGGCTCCTGCAAGAAGAGAAGCCTCCCCCAGCTGACACTCCTTGCAGCAGCACATGGGCTGGGAGGGAAAGGCACCTTTCCCAGCCACGGCACTTTTGTGCCTGAGGTTGCAGGATAGGCCCTTCTCCTCCGGCCCTGGCAGGTTCCAACTGGGCTGTGCTGGAAAGCCACCCAGGCCAGGGGAAGAGGCACTGGGTTCAGGCTGACCCTCCCCTAGTAGGCTAAGGGTTGGGCAGGGCTAGGTTGGGAAGGACCTCCTCTCTGCCTGGGGTGGGTGTCTTAAGTGCCATGCAGCTTATGGAGAACTTAAGACAACAGTGAGGATGTAACCCACATTCCCATAGAAAGAGAATGTAATGTAGAACCACATCTACACACCAGAAGGTCTTTAAGCATCCAGTTTTGATGGTTGCATTCCTTTAACCACATCTGTAGCAGATGAGACCAGAGCAGCGACAAAACAAAAAGACCAGTTACAAGGTGGAATGCTCTCCATCCTCCATCAAGACTGGAATGTAAAACAGGCTATTGTTCAGGCAAAAATGAGCTGTTGGATGTTTCAATGTGTCCCACAGGTCTCACCTAAGATTCGAAGTAGTTACAGAGATACTGATAGAGTTGTGAAACTAACATCCTTTATCTTTGTAAGAAACAACACAAACTGACAGGCTCTTGGGTGGGGGGGGAGATCAACGTGACTTCTAAATTTCTTTTATTCAATGAAAGAGCAAAACTACTTTGCTTAGATTTTCCACCGAACAGTTTTCTCTTATGTTCCAGCCCTTAACCTACATTAGTGAAACATCAGTAAGCTTTGCCCCCACAATTCCTTAATCTGCAGCTGAGGCAGTTAAAGAAAAAAAAAATCAATTAAAACCACAAAAAGATTGATCTAGAAGTAAACTATAAAGATTTAGAGACACTATTCAAGCATGTCAGTGCTCAGTATTTGAGCAAAAGTTACTTTTTCATTTGACCTAACTCAGTTAAGTGACATAACTGAGCTTCCTGCCCCCAGATATTGGGGCACGTAAGCTGTGTCTACACGTGCACGCTACTTCGAAGTAGCGGCACTAACTTCGAAATAGCGCCCGTCGTGGCTACACGCGTCGGGCGCTATTTTGAAGTTAACTTCGACATTAGGCGGCGAGACGTCGAAGTCGCTAACCTCATGAGGGGATCGGAATAGCGCCCTACTTCAACGTTGAACGTCGAAGTAGGGACCGTGTAGACGATCTGCATCCCGCAACGTCGAAATTGTGGGGTCCTCCATGGCAGCCATCAGCTGGGGGATTGAGACACGCTGTCTCTCCAGCCCGTGCGGGGCTCTATGGTCACCGTGTGCAGCAGCCCTTAGCCCAGGGCTTCTGGCTGCTGCTGCTGCAGCGGGGGATTCATGCTGCATGCACAGGGTCTGCAACTCGTTGTCGGCTCTGTGGATCTTGTGGTGTTTAGTGCAAGTGTGTCTGGGAGGGGCCCTTTAAGGGAGCAGCTGGCTGTTGAGTCCGCCGTGTGACCCTGTCTGCAGCTGTGCCTGGCACCCTTATTTCGATGTGTGCTACTGTGGCGTGTAGACGTTCCCTCGCTGCGCCTATTTCGATGTGGTGCTGCGCAACGTCGATGTTGAACATCGACGTTGCCAGCCCTGGAGGACGTGTAGACGTTATTCATCGAAATAGCCTATTTCGATGTCGCCACATCGAAATAGGCTACTTTGACGTAGGCTTCACGTGTAGACGTAGCCGTAAAGACATACTTACTCCTTCTTCAGAGTTTTCATGTTCCACAGTGAAAGATAGCCATCTGAGAATCCCACAACCAGCTGATTGGTCCTGCTTATGTAGCACAGGGTAGTTACAGCTGTTCCTGATGGACTTAATAACTGGAAACAGAGATGTCGTCCCTCTCTGGTCACTGCTTCTCTTATTTGCGGGATTTCAGCAGGGATCCCAGTGATCACTTCTAGATCTACATAAACAAAATCATGCAACATAAGAGATTACAGTCTTCAGCTTTTTCAAGACAGATGTTAAGAGTTTAGCATCATGCTATCCAGTAAAAGCTTCTTTATCTAACATGTTGGGGGAATGAGAGTTACCAGTAAATGAAAAGCTCTTGTTACCTAAGAGGGAGGCAGTTTGGGTGTGCCAGGGGACTCAAGGAAGAACACTGAGGCCCAGGAGAGGTTTTGGGGTTCTGGATTGGGGGGCAGGGTGCTCATCTTGGGTGCCTCCCAGCAAAGAATAACCTCCTCCTGCAGCTCCTGGCAGAAACTGTTAGAGATTCTGCAGGCCACTGATACCTCACACACTGGCTCCACTGTTCCCATTGACTGAGAACTGGAGCCAACAGGAGCTGCGCCTCTGCTGGGAGCAACGTGGACAGGATACTGCCTGCGGAAAGCTGCCCTAGGTGAGCACCCCCCAGATCTGGCATCACAAAACCTCTCCCATGGCCCAATCCCTCTGCCACACCCCAGACCCTGCAGTCCTGCACTATACATCGCCGCTTTCAAGAACACACGCAGAGCCAGGCAGAGACCCTGCGTGCCCTGTGCCAACTAGATAAGATGCACTTTCTATGAGGATTAGAAATATTGGTTTACAGTTTTCCAGTTGGTACTGGGGCCAAGTAACAGCTATCACTGTATTAAATAACACCCTACTCTGTTAAGAGTGCAGTTTATGTAACATTTTCAATTAGCATTTATATTTCAAGTTTATTTTAAGAATACAGAAATCAAACTGGATTAGACAGCAGTCCATCTAGATTGGTACATTCCAGACAAAGTTTCTTTCTAGGCACTGCCAGTCAGGGTTTACTTATGCCACAAGAGTTTATTTAGAGCGCTTGAGCCCATTTTCAAAAGTGACCCCAATTATGAAGCCACCATGAAATCTCCATAATAATGGAACACTGGATGCAATTGGGAGATTATATACAGCCAGGTTGCAACATTTGCGACTTTAAGGTTTGCGAATTCAGTTATTCATGAGCAGCTGCCGTCTCCCCAAGGCCAGGAGCGCCGGTGGCCACTGCTTCGCCAGGGCTCCAGGCGTGGAGTACCAACAGCCACCATGTTCCCAGGGGTCCAGGCAGAAGCGCCGGCAGCCGCAGCTGCACTGGGACCCCGGGCAGGGAGCACAAGCAGTGGCTGCCTTGCCAGGGCTCCAGGCAGGAGCACTGGCAGCCACTACTTCGCTGGAGCTCCAGGAGTTGAGTGCCAGCAGCCACCACCTCCCTGGGGCTCCAGGCAGGAGCACCAGTGGCCGCCGCTTTGCCTGGGCTGCCGACGAATGATATTCGCAAAATTCAACATGCACGAGGGTTCTCAACACCAAACCCTCATGAATGTTGCAACCCTACTGTACATCCAAATGCACGTGGTCTTGTTTTTTTAAATTAAGGCTTTACACTGTGTGCTTCTCCTTTCCTTCAAGTATGAGAAGAGGTAGCTGTGTTAGTGTCTTCAAAAACAACAGGAAGTCCTGTGGCACCTTATAGACTAACAGATATTTTGGAGCATAAGCTTTCCTGGCAAAGACCCACTTCCGTCTTTGCCCACGAAAGCTTATGCTCCAAAATATCTGCTAGTCTATAAGGTGCCACAGGACTTCTTGCTGCTCCTTTCCTTCAAATGTCCTGACAGTGTCATTTTAATGTAAATGAAGCATTTAAAAATGATCACCTAAAAATAAATTCAAGATCATAGCTAGGCATTTAAGTGTCCTTCTTTCATCAATGTCAAAGGCAAACTTCCATCACCTCTGGTGATGTAGGATCAAGTTATGCATAAAAATATAAGAATCTAAATTCAGGCTTTTTTTCCCCCCAAAAATAGAAGTTTTGGGCTTAGCAACTAGAAGATTAGAACGTCTTTCAAAAAATGGATTAGAATCTCACCTAAAAACTGATGCTGTCAAGTAATCCTCTAGAATGCTTATGTTTTATCAAATAGAAAAATGGAGTGCGCATTCCTCATTTAAGAAATCTGAGCTCTTACTTCTCATCCAGGAAATCTGTGTGAATTTGAAAATGATAATTTACCTGATGCCTCAATTTCATTCTGACTACATGACAATTCATCCAAACAAAGGTCAATCAACAGGATATGACCAACATCAGTAACGACAGCTGCCACACCGAAAAACCATCGAAGACTCTGATGCAAATGCTGAGTGCTGACACTTGCTCCGCCATGATTAATTATGGGTTCAATTGCAGTTACCTGTAAGAAAACTGTATGTTAATTTTTAAGCAAAGTGGCAAGTTATAAATATTAAAGTTTTGCAACACAGTACAGGTTGAACCTCTCTAATTCAGAATGCTCTCATCCAGCAATGTCCATAACCTGGCATTATTTTAGTTAGCTGGATGACCACTTCTCATAGGTGTGGTCAAGTTTGCTGTGATCCCATGAAGTGTTTTGTTTTGTTTTTCCACAGCCACCAGTCCTGCCTTTTATTGTGTCTGTTATTTAGCTCTAATTCACCCCTAAATGTCTTCTAAGAGTTTAGTTAGCCTTGGAAGTGTTGGTAATGCTTCTAGACAATACCGACCATCCCATGTCTGACAAATTTTCTCATTCAGTACCTGTCTGGCAACCTCAGGACCTGACAAGAGAGGTTCAACCTGTACAGGTTAGAAGTTGGTATATTAGGAATATAATTATTTCGTTCTTTTCATGAGATTAAAAGGCAAAACATATTCTCGGATTATTGTTTACAAAAAAATGTATAACACTGAACTGGAGAAAGAAGGGAGTCTATTACATCCTCAAACTTTTTTAGAGGAATGTCCTAAGACAGGGTGAGCAAACTGGGGGGGCAGGCCCAATCAGCGAGGCATGAAATTTTCTAAGGTGGGGGGGGGGGCGCGCACAGTATGATCAGTTGCTGGGTCTCAGGCTCATCCTTCTCATTAAAAATGTTCAACTACGTTACTGTTTTTATCTATATATATATATATATATATATATATATATATATATATATATATATACACACACACACACACACACACACACACACACACACACACACAGTTTTTACATTCTGCAAACTTGTTTTTTTTAACAGGTGCTGAAAGCTTTTTTTCATATGAACATAACAAATTTCCACAGGTAGTGGAGGGCCCTGCTAACTGCATGGATGAAAAATGGGGCCTGATGCAAAAAGTTTGCTCATCCCTGCCCCAAGATAGCAAATTACAATTTTTTCAGTTAAATAAAAATGCTCTTTAAATGGTGATCTTTAATAACTGCAGCTTCACCAATGTCAGTTACCTGTTCGAAAACCAACAATCATCATAGGCAAATTTACATTCTAAAAAAAGTTTTATAGAGATTCAAAGTGCAAGATGATTTTGTCTCAGCTAAACTCCTGATGGGTAAGGTTTCTCAAGTGATGGATGGTACCTTTTCTGTGAAATATAAATAGTATTTGCAGTATAAATCTCATGGAATTTTAAGTGTTGTGTAAATTATGTCATGTAGTGATTAACCTGCCTAGAAAGGGAAGCCATTTTCGTTGTACAAAAACATTCTCACAAACCGTTGAAGGCAATTGTCAGGATAAGATGATGTAAAACATATATGTTGCACTTGTTTAGATAAAAAAAAACAACAAGTCAGAGGGAGTTTGAAATAAGGTCTTATTAAATGCACATACCAATGTACTTTTGAGAACACTCAGAGTAAATCAAGCCTGAGCTAATATTGTGCCAATACTGTGATCCCTCATATGCAAAGCTAGGCAGGCTAAACAGTAAGAAATAAAATGAATTACTGGATAACGAATACCCTTTCTCTAGTTAACTTCAAATTAAAAATGTGACTCCGGATGTGCTAAAGTGCATTCCAGTAAAAAACTCAATGCTACACTACAATTTCAAAGTAAGCAGCCTTCTGCATTAAAACTATACCACAGCATAGCAACATATACTACCCCTTGATTCTCTCATGAATTAGAATCTAAGCATAGCACACACTGAAGAAATAATGTAGTGTTCTGTGTAATAAGGTAATGGTAATGGTAATATATGGGGCTCTACCAAACTCACAGAGCAGGGGGTTCTACCACATACCAGACTCCTGTCACTAGTCTGGCACAGGCTGGGGAGTGATACGAATTTATCTTCCCTGCAAAGGAGGCTCCCTGAGCCAGGTCAGACCTACCTCACAGGCTTCAGGATGGCAGTCCAGAAGTGAGGGTGGTTGTTAGCTCCCTGACCCAGGAGGGACTTGTTGCCTCAGATGTCTGACACCCAGACCTGACCAACAGCTTGAAGCTCCAGCTATGAGCCCCCAACCCCGAAGAGAGGCTGCCAGGAAAACCCTGACCAATGGTAAATATCTCCTCTCCCATATCCTGTAACCCTCACTTCTGTGCTGCTGCTGGCGCTAGCTATAAGGCTGTGTGCCTGGCCACCACTTGCGGCTCTCTAGCTGCCCAGCTCTGAAGGCAGCACCCTTGCTAGCAGCAGGGCAGAAGTAAGAGTGGCAATCCCACGACCCCCTCTACAATAGTTGTGCGACACCACTCCCCCATTACCCAATTTTGAGTCAGGACCCTCCAGGGTTACACCACTCTGAAATTTCTGAAACCATGAAACTGACTTTATAAAATTCTATCACTGTGAAATTGACAAAAACGAAGTATGAATTTCATAGGGTGCTAATGACATAAGAATAAGCTATGAAGTTTTTTGCCTCAGGTGTTAGAGAGAAAAAAATCTGGAAGTCACAAGGTACAAATGCAGTGAAGCTGAAGGAGTAACTTAGGTAGAAATATATGCACTCTGGTAGTGCACTAAAATCAACAGCATGGGTAGCAGTACAGATTAGCCATCTTACACATTTACATAGGGTCTGAGATGAGATCATGCTGGAGAGACCAGAGGTCCCTCCCCAGCCTGGGTCAGACTAGCGACTGGAGTCTGGTGCATGGACAAACCCACTCCACCACCTCAGCAACCTTGCTACTTTTCACGCGTTAGCTCAATCAAAGTTACTGTAGGAAATGACACCACCAATTCCACTGCAGAAATACCCTTAGACAGGGTTTACTGTGATTACACGGACACGGAATACAACATTCAGGTCATTCACAAGAATTCTTAATCTAGCAGTATCAATAGCAATTTCAGTTTCAATCTGTGGCTCCAGATCTCTATAAATCAAGACAAGGGATTATCAACAAATTTAAAAAATGGATTAAAAACCTCGTTCATTCAGTCCTACTAGCAGCAATATAATACAGAGGTATAGCAAGCATCCTACTGCAAAACTCACTTTCTACAAATGCTGTTTCTGGTTCTCTCTCTTTATGTAGCTTATTTCTTTAGCATCTGGCTGCAAATAAAAGTCCTTTTGTTTTGTTTTAATATATAATTTTCCTAGCACTTTCCCGGTTTCAACTTCATTTTTGCACATGGGGGCTTCTGAAAGTGTATTTTTTCCACTGGGGTTAAACCCAGGGTTTGTGTGTTTCCCGATGACGTTGCCAAATCTTATTTCAGAAACAAGCACACAAATGAAAACATTCCACAGCTCACTGAATGTTACTCTCCTGCTGTCATGAAAGTTGGAAAAGTTTGTGAAAATGTTTTCAAAACAATCATTTAGAAACACTAAACTTGTGTATCAGTGATGAGGTCCATTTTGAGAATCCATTAATACACAATTGTGAAACAGCATGCCCGGGTCCCTGCAGCAGCTGTTAAATCTACAATGGACATCCCAGGTTAGTGAGCGGACCACAAGCAGCTTTCCATATCAATTGTGGTCTCCCAGGATAAGGTAGTTTTGCTAATTGTGCTTGCGTAGTTAGAATTCGTGGGATGTGCCAATTAAACCACAGCAGTGCTTTCATTAGACACAGAGAGAGCACATTTACAATCAATGTTCTGTGCAGTCAGCACACAACTCACTTCTGGTGCCCTTGCTTAATATGTATGTCACTGGTACAAAAATAAACACTGACGGAAACCAGTGGAATCTGGCAACCCGGTGGAAGAGTAACAGTAAACAAAATGTCTTGTGGTCCATACACAGAACCCTGATGGCCTGCTTATGACCCACCAATGCCCTAGGCACATGAATGACCACAGAGGCTCTGCTTGCAAGTGCCACCCCCACAGCTCCTCCTGGTCAGTCCCCAGTCAATGGGAGCTGCAGGGCCAGCACATGGATAGGAGTAGCATGCAGAACCTCCCTACTTGCTCTGGTGCCTAGGAGACACCACAGAGACCTGCAAGCTGCGTCCAGGGGCCATATGCAACCAACACAGATAGGGAGCCTGCCTTAACCCTACACCTCAGGCAGCAGTGGGAGGATGGGGAGGAGTGGATGAATGGAAGGGGAGGAGTTGATAAGCAGTGTCTGCAGACCCCCGGAGTTCCCTTGTGGCCTCCATGGACCTCAGTTTGAAAAAACACGCTACATCTGCATTTACTGCTCAGTTCTCTTTAAAACTTCCTCTTGATGACTCGCCCCTGCCATGATACCTATGGAACCATACTTGTAGTTAATAGCAAGTATCAGAGTGGTAGCCATGTTAGTCTGTATCTGCAAAAACAACAAGAAGTCCTGTGGCACCTTATAAACTAACAGATTTATTGGAGCATAAACTTTTGTAAGCAAAGACCCATGCATCTGATGAAGTGGGTCTTTGCCCACAAAACCTTATGCTCCAATAAATCTGTTAGTCTATAAGGTGCCACCGGACTTTTTGTTTTAGCGAGGCAAATGATGACCTACGACAGGAGTGAGCAAACTTTTTACATGGGGCCCCACCTTTTGTCCCCGCTAATTGCAGGGCTGCCGCCCCCGCCCCCCCCAGACAGCCCTGGAAGCTAGCAGTGGTCTCCCAGAACTGATGCACTGCACTCCCTCAGCAATGGTGGTGGCAAAGGCCTCAGAGGTAAGTGACAGTGGACAAATCAGCTTTCTGAATGCCACTTTTTCTTTTGAAAAGCTTGGCTTTTATTTTCAGTTCATTCAAGAAAGAGAGACCAGCAAAAATGTTTATAAATCTGTTTTTAACAACTGGACCCATTTCTCTGATCCTGGCATTAGAGAGGTTGATAGTAATTGTGCTAGCTTTGTACCTTACACTACTTCTTACTGCAAGGGATTCTCAGCAGCAATGAAACTTTAACCAAAATATGTTCTGATCTCTTTATATCAGACTCAGAAGCTTTGAAGCAAACCCAGCCCAGGGTGTGCCTCAGGGAATTAAGTCTGAGCATGTCTTGTAAAACTGGGGCAGGCGGAGTGCTCTGGGAAGCTTGGCGGCGGCTGCTGCTGCTGCCTTCCCCAGAGGAGGGTCATTAATCAAGTTGCTCTCCTGCAGCTATGGCCACACCCTTCTCCCAGGGGAGAGGGTCAAAGCAAGCTGCTGCTGCCTTGGGTTAAAATAAATAAATAAATAAATAAATAAAACCCAAAACACAGGACACAGCTCTCGACAGAGCTCAGTGTAAGAGGAGCAGAGGGGCTCCAGGGAAGGTAATGGAGGCTGTGGGAGAGGGGCAGCCTGATCATGCTGCACCCCTTACAAAATTTTACACTTCCCCACTTTGTGCATCCCTTACCTATGACCAGCCCTCTCACCTTGCCATCCTTTCGCTAGTTCCTTAGTCATACTAGCTTGTCCCTTGCTTACCCAACCTGAATTTTAAAGTTCCTTTTTTGAAAAGCCCAATCTTGGCGGTCGCACAGGAACGAGCAGGCTTTCTTTGTCACCCTCCCCTTTGTGAATCTGATGATGGCTGACCAGCCTGTGTCTGGAACCATAGGTCTTCGCACATAAGGGCCAGTTTTTGCTGCTCTTTTCTTCTTCTTCACCTCTCCTTGTCTGCACTGAGGCAGGACTTCTCAAACTGTACCACCCTCCTCCTCATGGATTATCACTCTCAACTGGGGACGATCCTGGGTAAGGTTTTCCTAAGTGTTGACATTTTCACGTGGGCCTTCAGCGTGTCCTCTGGCCTCCAACACTCCTCTGTCGGCCGTCCAACTCGGAGAATGGAATCTATTTTGGGAGGCGCTGATCAGCCATCTGAACCATGTGACCAGTCCAATGAAGTCACTGATGAGTGATAATGGCTTCAATGCTGGTTGTGTTCAACTTTTCCAGGACACTGGTGTTCATGCACCTATCCTCCCAAGAAATATTTAGGAATCTCCTGAGGCAACATTAATGATGTTGTTCACGTGCTTTCAAATTACACTTGTATGTTATCCAGGTTCTACGTGCATCTCGTAGCACTGAAACCACTGTGTGGCATACAAGGAGCTGTGTCTTGACATAGATGTCCTGGTTCTCGAAGACCCTTTGTCTCAAGTGGGTGAAAGCAGAGCTCGCATGGCTCAGACGATGCTAGACTGCCACATTAACGTCAATTTTAGCAGAAAGATGACCTCCGAGGTCTGGGACATGCTCCACATTTTCTAACAGCTCTCCACTGACTTCAACAGAAGGTATATTAGACTGTCCCATCGACAAGGGCTGGTGGAGCACCTGGATCTTTTTGATGTTCAGCGTGAGGCCAAGATTCTTGTATGCTTTAGCTAAGGCGCTTAAGATGGTCTGAAGGGCTGCAGGAGAAACAGCAGCAACCATGTTGTCATCCACATACTGGAGCTCCATGAGAGAGGTCATGGAAGTCTTGCTTTTAGCCTTCAGTCTCCTGAGATTGAAAAGCTTCCCATTCGTTCTATAGACAGAATTTTCGTGCCATCTGGAAGCCTGCCATCAACAAGGCTAAGGGTCATGGCGATGAAGATCCAACAGGGCAATGAGGCAGCCTTCTCTGACTCCTGTTTCGATCTCAAAGGGATCGCTTTGGGATCAGTTGTTGCTCAATGCTGCAACAATCATTTGTTGTGGAGCAGCCTCAAGGTGCTGGTGAATTTTTTGAAGCAGCCAATCTTTGAGAGGATGCTCCACAGGGCACTACAGATGACTGACTCAAGTGCTTTGGTCAGGTTGATGAAATTCATGTATAAGGCTTGGCTTTAATCATGACATTTTTCTTGAAATTGCTGGGTAATGAAGATCATGTCCACTGTTCCTCGGAATGGTGGGAAGCCACACTGGGATTCTGTGAGAAATTTCTTCTGAGTGGCAAGAGTCGGTTTACAAGGATTGAAACTAAGATTTTTCCTGCCGTTGCCAGGAAGGAAATGCCACAATAGTTTCCAATCTGACTTGTCGCCCTTTTTGAAGAGAGTGACGTAAGTGTGGATCTGAACCCTCACAGCATCTGCTCCATATCCCAGATCTTGAAATTCAGGAGGTGGAGTTGTTTGTGGAGCTCTGGCCTGCCTTCTTTGAACACTTTGGCAGAGATTCCATCTAGGTCAGTTGCCTTATTGCTCTTCATTGCTTTGATGGCAGCTTGGACCTCATTCAGGGTAGGAAGCATTGCAAGATTGTCCCTAGGTAGTTTCAAACGGATTTGGTCAAGGGATTCTAGGACCATGGTGGAGGGGCAATTCAAGAGCTCCTTCCAGTGAGAAACAATGGCTTCTTTGTCTTTCAAGAATTGTTAATCCTCCTAGTAATATGATTTGGATACTTTCTTAATTCAGAAATGTTGTTTGATTTAGTAACAATTTACATTGGTGATAAAACAATTGGTAGTTGCTAGACTAGTGAAAGCTTTCTGAATGCAGACGAAACCACTGTGAGAAGGGTACCCATGCATCAAACATGCCAATGCAATGGAGGAGGAACTGTGACCTGAACACCTAGAAAGATCTCTATATTTCCAACAACAGCAAAGGTTTATATAACTTAGGCTACATCTCCATTAGAAAAAGTAAGTTGACCACAGGTACGCAATTCTAGCTACAGCAACTGCATAGCTAAAAATCTATGCATCTGTGTTTGGCTAACTTAGCTGTCTATACTGGGAATGACAGCCATCAACTTTGACCCATGAGGTCAATTTTGCACTCCCATACTAGACGTGCGAAATCAAACCCTGGAAGATCGACCCTGAACAGGTGGCAGCTTGGACCTCATTCAGAGCAGGAAGCATTGGTTGGGGGTTGATCTTCCAGGGTAGTGTAGACATAGCCTAAGTTCATTAATGGGTTCTTTGTTTGCACTGTTATAGTTTTTCCTCTTCACTCTTCACACATAAGATCACTGTGACAAATTACAGGAATTAATTACAGAGGAAAAGCCATATTAGGTAAGCAGAATATTTTTAGTTGGCAACACTATGTAGCAGGTGTAATGAAAAAGAAGTTGGTACCATTGCAACTGTCAGTCACTGGTGCCATAGAGACTTGAGGTCCAGATACTCGTGCCAGTGCCAACTTGGTGCGGTCCAGTGCCGCCAGGCTGTTCAGTTCTGCTCTGTGTTTCAGTGCCGCCAACAAGACAGATTTCTTTGTCTTGGATTATTTTAGTGGCAGAGCCAGACACACCGTTGCCACCACTTCCTCCCTCACTCATTCTCCCTTTGGACAGCCCAGGAGAGATCAAGTAGGAGATGTCCTGGGCCTCTTACGCACAGCTGCTTCAGAGGAAAGGGCTCAGCGCTTATGCTGACTGCCATTATGAGCAGGCTCCAGGACAGAAGACTGGAGGAACTGTCAAATAAAATCATCCAAAGCCACATCTCCCTGTCTCTGCAAGCCTGGGCAGTTAACTTTGAGCAGTGAGGACATTTTTGAGGAACACATCCTTCACCCAAACGTCAAATGCAATGGGACTGCCCATCAAAGGCCGGCATTGCCTTGCGGTATGAGTCACATTTTTTGAATCTGGTCATGCACAACATGGTTACACAACTTCAACGGGCAAAACTACAACTGTCACTAAAAACTACTATTTTTTATTTTTTTTTAAATGTAGAACAAGTCAACAGTAAACAACATGTAACAAGGGAGTCCATTAACTCTGGCATAACAGCAACAAGAAACTGTATAACTAATTTCTCTTTTTTTTTTTTTTTTTTTTTAAGAGCAAAGAATGAAGCAGCAACAGGAACGAAGTCCAACTATCAAGAGGAGCAGGGAAAAAGGCACTTTTTCCTCAAAAATGCTGAGGAGAAGACAGAGCTTCCATCTACAGCTGCTAGCAGTTGAGAGGAACTGGCTGAGACTGGACAGCGCACATGATCAAAAGAGCTCCAAGCAGAAGGACGGAGCTCACACGTGTGATCCGGCTGAAAACAGCTACGGAAGATCTCCGGTCCTCAGTGCCAGAGTAAGCCTGATACCTAAGGTGGAGCAGCCACAGGAACACTCGAAGGAAAGTTAGCAGCAGGTGATCAGGCAACTCTACAAACACCATTCAATATTCCCTGAACCACAGCTTGAAAACCTCTGGTTTACCAAGGGCAATACTACCTACTCTCTCATTTTTATCCTGTGGGAGAGGACGCATTGGGACTCAGCTACTGAAGGAAGAACAGGTTTTGGGGAAAAGGCACGCATTCGATTCTCTTTCAGTCCTTCTGTTCCAACTTATACACTGCTCTGATGGCACATTATAATACTTCTAACAAATTTTTGTTCCATCTCAGCAAGCAATAGCTACAACTTTCTATTTACCTGCTTCCTTAAGAGAAGACTGACAGAAAATCAAACCCAATAGAGCAACTTCAGATGGTTAAACCACTTGGGGCAAATGTTTAAAAAAGTATCATCTCAAGTCCAAGCTGCTTTCTTTTTAGATTGATGCTATTTACTTTCGCGTACTAATCAAGCATGTGGGGAAGACTTTCAAGAAAGTTGTGCTTCCCACTAGTTGAAGATACTTTAATTTGTGAATGGAAAGATAATAAATTTGCTAATGCCTCCTGCCTCATTCCAAAATGCAAGAGAGAGCTCAGAAGCCTGAGTACACTCTCATGTTAGCTAGTCTGAGATTTTAAGGGTATGGTTGTAATTTATTTACAATATAAACATTTTTAGGATTTGGAAATCCATTATAGATAGTCATTTTATTATAAAATCTATTAAAATATATGTGGGAAGGGGGCCGAAAGCATATAAGGTGTGGTTGTTTTTACACTTATACAAGCAACTATCTTTCATTCTCTTCTACTCACAGAACCACAGAAGTGTAGGATTAGAAGGGACCTTGAGAAACTGTCTAACCATGAAGTCCTACTAGGCGTCTACTACAGGTCCCCTAGCCAGTGGAAGAGGCTTTCTTTAAACAGCTAACAAAATCATCCAGGGCCCAGAATTTGGTGGTGATGGGGGACTTCAACTATCCAGGTATATGTTGGGAAACTAATACAGCAGGGGACAGACTGTCCAATAAATTCTTGGATTGCACTGCAGATAACTTTTTATTCCAAAAGGTTGAAAAAGCTACCGGTGGGAAGCTGTTCTAGATTTAATTTTAACAAATAGGGAGGAAATTATTGAGAATTTGAAAGTGGAAGGATGCTTGGGTGAAAGTGATCATGAAATCAGAGTTCACAATTCTAAGGAAGGGTAGAAGGGAAAACAGTACAATAGAGATAATGGATTTCAGGAAGACAGATTTTGGTAAACTCAGACAGCTGGAAGGTAAAGTCCCATGGGAAGCTAAACTGAGGGGGAAAAACAGCTGAGGAGAGTTGGCAGTTTTTCCAAAGGGACATTATTAAGGCCCCAAAAGCAAGCTATCCCACTGTGTAGGAAAGATAGAAAACATGCCAAAAGACTGCCTTGGCTTAACCAGGAGATCTTGCATGATCTCAAACTAAAAAAGGAATCGTATAAGAAATGGAAACAAGGACAAATTACAAAGGATGAATATAGGCAAACAACACGAGCATGCAGGAGCAAGATTAGAAAGGCTAAGGCACAAGATGAGCTCAAGCTAGCTACAAGCATAATGGGAAACAAGAAGGCTTTTTACAAATACATTGGTAACAAGAGGAAGACCAAGGAGAGGGTAGGGCCATTGGTCAGTGAGGAGGGAGAAACAGTAACAGGGAATTTGGAAAAGGCAGAGATGTTTAATGATTTCTTTGTTTTGGTCTTCACTGAGAAATCTGAAGGAATGCCTGACAGAGAATGCTAGTGAAAAGGGTAGGTTTAGAAGCTGAAATACGGAAAGAACAAATTCAAGTTTACTTAGAGAAATTAGATGTCTGCAAATCACCAGGGCCTGATGAAATGCATCCTAGAATCCTCAAGGAGCTGGTAAGAAGAGGTATCTGAGCCCCTAGCAATCATTTTTGGAAAATCGTGGGAGACGGAAGAGATTCCAGAAGACTGGAAAAGGGCAAATATAGTACCCATTTATAAAAAGGGGAACAAGAATAACCCGGGAAACTACAGGCCAGTCAGCTTAACTTCTGTGCCAGGAAAGATAATGGAGCAGGTCATTGAAGAAATCATCTGCAAGCAATTGGAAGGTGGTAAGGTGATAGGGAACAGCCAGCATGATTTTGTTAAAAACAGATCATGTCAAACCAATCTAATAGCTTTCTTTGATAGAACAACAAGCCTTATGGATAAGGGAGAAGCGGTGGATGTGATATACCTAGACTTCAGTAAAGCATTTGACACGGTCTCACACAATATACTTATCAATAAACTACTCAAATACAACTTAGATGGGGATACTATAAGGTGGGTGAACAACTGGCTGGATAACTGTACCCAGAGAGTAGTTATTAATGGTTTTCAATCCTGCTGGAAAAGCATAACTAGTGGGGTTAAGCAGGGGGTCTGTTTTAGGACTGGTTCTGTTCAATATCTTCATTAACGATTTAGATATTGACATAGAAAGTACACTTATTAAGTTTGCAGATGATACCAAGCTGGGAGGGGTTGCAACTTCTTTGGAGGATAGGGTCATAATTCAAAAGGATCTGGATAAACTGCAGAAATGGGCTGAGGTAAACAGGATGAAGTTTAATAAGGACAAATGCAAAGTGCTCCACTTAGGAAGGAACAATCAGTGTCACACATACAGAATGGGAAAGGACTGCCTAGGAATGAGTACAGCAGAAAGGGATCTAGGGGTTCTATGATTCTATAACACTAGGACCGGAAGGGGCCTCGAGAGGCCGTTGAGTCCAGTCCCCTGCCCTGACGGCAGGACCGACCACTATCTACACCATCCCTGATAGACATCTATCTAATCTGTTCTTAAATATCTCCAGCGAGGGAGATTCCACAACCTCCCTTGGCAACTTATTCCAGTACTTGACCACCCTGACAGTTAGGAACTTTTTCCTAATGTCCAACCTAAACTTCCCTTGCTGCAGTTTAAGTCCATTGCCTCTTGTTCTCTCCTCAGAGGCCAAGAAGAACAAGGTTTTCTCCCTCCTCCTTATGACACCCTTTAAGATATCTGAAAACCGCTATAGTGGACCACAAGCTAAATATGAGTCAACAGTGTGATGCTGTTGCAAAAAAAAGCAAACATGATTCTAGGATGCATTACCAGGCGTGTTGTGAACAAAACACGAGAAGTCATTCTCCCACTCTACTCTGCGCTGGTTAGGCCTCAGCTGGAGTATTGTGTCCAGTTCTGGGCACCGCAGTTCAGGAAGGATGTGGAGAAATTGGAGAGGGTCTAGAGGAGAGCAACGAGAATGATCAAAGGTCTAGACAACATGACCTATGAAGAAAGGCTGAAAGAACTGGGCTTGTTTAGTTTGGAAAAGAGAAGATTGAGGGGGGGCATGATAGCAGTTTTCAGGTATCTAAAAGGGTGTCATAAGGCAGAGGGAGGGAACTTGTTCTTCCTTGCCTCTGAGGATAGAGCAAGAGGCAATGGACTGAAATTGCAGCAGGGGAGGTTCAGGTTGGACATTAGGAAAAAGTTCCTAACTGTCAGGGTGATCAAACACTGGAACGAATTGCCAAGGGAGGTGGTAGAATCTCCATCACTGGAGATATTTAAGAAGAGGTTAGATAGATGGCTTTCAGGGATGGTCTAGAAAGTGCTTGGTCCTGCCATGAGGGCAGGGGGCTGGACTCGATGGCCTCTCGAGGTCCCTTCCAGTCCTACTCTTCTATGATTCTATGATTTTGAAGCAGGAGTAAGTAGACTTGTATCTTCCCTGACAGACGTTTGATTAACTTGTTCTTAAAATCCTTCAATGATGTGATTCTACAGTTTTCCTTAGAAGCCTATTCTAGACATTACTTATTTTTATAATTAGATTTTCCTCATATATTTAGCCTAAGTCTCCCTTGCTGCAACTTAAGTCCATTATTTCTTGTCCTACTTTTGGTGAACAGCGGAGGACAGCAATCAACTGTTCTCTTCGTATCACCCCTCAACATATTTGAAGATTTTGTGCCCATCTAGTATTCTTTTCTCAATACTAAACATGCAGAGTGTTTTTAACCTTTCTTCATAAAAGGTTTAAGAAATCAGAACTATCATTTTTGCTGCTCCCCTCTGTAGTCTCCAATTAGTCCATATCCTTCTTAAACAGCACGTCCCATTTTGGGTAACACTCCAGCTGAGATATCAACAAAGCCACACAAAGACAATTAGATATGACACTCCTTTTCACATGCCCCAGCATGATATTAGCCTCTTTCGCAAAAGTGTCACACTGCTGGTGCATACTTAATGTGTGATTTACTATAACCCCAAGAACCTTGTCTGCAGTACTACAACTTAGACAGTTATTCACCAATTTGCATTTGATTCTTCTTTCCTGAAAGTAATACTTTGAACTTGTCTTTACTGTACTTCATCTGGTTGATTTCAGACCAAAATATCCAATTTGTCATGGTCATTTTTCACTCATCCTCTCCTTCAAAGTGCTAGCAACTACTACCAGGTTGGAGTCACAGCTAGGAAACCTGCAGTATCTTCTTCTCTAGTACAAATTTTTTTTTAACCTATCAGCCTTAGTTAAGAGACAGCTGGTACCTGCCAACCCCAATTTTGACAAAGACCAAGTCCGCCATGTATTGTAAGTTGATTTTTTTGCCGCCATCAACATAAAAGTGATTAGCAACTTAAACTAGCTCATGGACTGCAGAGGAAACCCTCCTTCAGCTGTGGGGGGCAAGACTGTCACAACCGAGATGGTCTCCCAGGATAGAGTAGTTTAGCTAATTATGCTTCCATACCAAGAATTTGCAGGATGTGCCAATTCAACAGTAGCACCACTTTGACTGGATGCAGAGGGAACACACAACTTTCACAATCAATGTTGTGGGCAGTCAGAATGAGCTCACTTCACACGTCCTTCCTTTTCATGTGCGGGACTTCAGCCACACCGGTAAGAAAAAAAACCACATGGCCGGAAAGCAGTAAAACCTGACAACCTCATGAAAGTGCAACAGTAAACAATATGTCTTGTGGGCCACAGGCTGAACCAATAGGCCACAGGCAACCTGAGATGCAGGTTGCCCATCACTGGTACAAAGCCTTTCTTGAAACAGAACTCTCTAGCATACAACAGATTAGAAGCTTTGCTTTTAGATATAAAAGTACATACCCTTCCTGGAAGAACAACTGCTTTAACCACTCTTGATACTCCAAAGTCATACAGACAGAGAACACTCCCTTCTGTTTCTTCCAATCCCACTAGCAGTCCAGTTCTTTTCTGCCAGAAAAATTCCTTCACCACAAGGACAGTGGGTGGCTGTTCATTTACTCCATTGAAACGATATGCAGACAGTCTTTCTCCTGTGATGCAGTTCACTATCTCAAGCTGAGGACCACATGACAAGCAAGCCAGCCCATTTCTCCCTAAACAGAAGTAGGGGAAAAAGGTATTTGTACAAATGATGAACACAAGAGGACTCATATGAAATTATAAACTAGTAGACTGGTATAGGGGTGAGTTCACCCAGAATAGTCTAGCAAGGCACACACAGTTTAAAACATATTAATGTTTTAGTCAGACTGTATGAGCATGCACACATGTTCACACACAAAATAACTAATACACTTCATGTTGTAAAATAATGTAACAGAAGAAGGGGACCGACAGAGCTAGGAGTGAGTGGGTACCGGATTACAGGTAACAGCTTATATACGGCCCTTTTTTCGCAGAAGTACCTCAAAGCTATTGATAACCTGAACTAACGCATTTTAATGGACCCAACACATTTCACAAGTATCACTCCTGTCTGTATTTAGATAACCCACAGTTACAAGTAATTTTTAATTCCAATACAACAACAGACTTCAGAGAACAATTATTACCTCCAGCAAACTTCCCACGAAGTACTGATTCTAGTGTTATCTCATCTTCTCCAAGTGCCTGAACAGTAACATCTGGAAACTGCAGCAGACTGCTTGTTACCTGAGCTGTTAGGTCTCGCATACTTCACTGTAAATAAAGAA
Organism: Carettochelys insculpta; assembly: GCF_033958435.1. Classification (NCBI taxonomy): domain Eukaryota; kingdom Metazoa; phylum Chordata; order Testudines; family Carettochelyidae; genus Carettochelys; species Carettochelys insculpta. Next base: position 65,457,289 of record NC_134139.1, on the reverse strand, counting down.
ATATGTAAAATAAATGTACTTAGCACCTAAGAAACCTTGACATTTTGTGAAAGTTGTCAGTTCCATGTTAAGTTGTCAATTCCAAATTATCAGTTGTTCTTTCCTTCCTGTCCAATGGTAGCAAAATATTCTCCCTACATCTTCCTCTTAAATACTACACACAAGTACGAAGTAGCAACATAAGCGGCCCATTTTGTAAATTTTGGCAACCAATTTAAATCACCATTGGGTAAATATCAGGAAACAGATTGTCTTTCAAACCATTTTTCTTTGACCCAAGAGCTGGAATATTGATCTGGTGAAAAAAGAACTGTCCAAAGATTTTTTGATTTTTATAAAGTGAATATCTTCTCTGTCCCCTCACTCGCTGATTAGTTCCCCGGGGCAGCCTCGCAGCTGAAGGTACCCCAGGCAGGGCCAGAGGAGCCCCTCAGCCCCAACTCAGGGAGCTAGCTGAGGCATAGAGTTTATAAATAAGCAAAAAACTTTAATGCTATAAAACCATTTGTCTCTGTCTACATCAGCTGCTCAGTGCACATCTCATTTTCTCAGCCACTCACTAGTATAGTCAGGCAGGAATAATCAGGCCAACTGGTGAGTTCACAGAGTGGGGTGCAGAATTTCTTGCCTTCAAATGCCTGTGAAGTCATCGGTAAACTACTGCTAGGCAACAGAACTAATGCCAGGTCCTGTCTGGTAAAGTAAATGAGGAAGAACTTAAGTCAACCACTTGGTAGTAAAAACAATTAATAATTCAATTCACCATCAAGCATTTGGGGTGTCCCCTTCCCTTAATTTTATAGTTTGTTTTGGCAGTTACTACAGATTGAAACCCTTGACTAGCAACATCCATTGTCCTGTCGGGCAATGGATGTTACTAGACCACAGGTCACCTGAATCAGAGAGCTCCAGCCAGTTGGGAGCTCCATCTGGAACCCTGCAGCAGGGAGCCAGCGGAGAACCCGTCTATAGCTCAGAGCCGCATCAGCAGCCCCATCAGCATAGGGACCGCAGCCGGTGCAGGAGAAGCCCCGCCCACAGGGAGCTGGCTGGGGCACAGAGCCCCAGGCGCAGCCTCGCAGCTAAAGGTACGCCAGACAGGGCCAGAGGAGCCCCTCAGCCCCAACTCAGGGAGCTAGCTGAAGCATGGAGTCCTGCCAACAGCATCAGGGACCCCAGCAGGCATAGGACCCCCTCTCCAGGCAGCCTGGAGGCCTGACCTCCCCTCATCCAGTAAATCCCCTTGTTGGGAGCCACCCAGGTCCCCATGGTACCGGAGGATGGAGGTACAACCTGTACCCATCATGTCAGAACAGAACAAGGGCCTCTAAGAGCCTCCTGAATTCATGGATGCTGACAGTTAGCTCATCAAGTCTTCCTGAAATTCCACTGTATCTGATGTAAATCAAGAGAGTCTTCCACAAAAAGATCACCCAACAGATTACCAAATTTTTGCTTTTAGTTATAGTATTTATATAATTTAATAGTTAAAAAAAAAAAATCACATTAATGATAATAAATCTGATGCTAAGACTTCCTCCTCCCCCCTTTAATGACAGAATCAGTGGTCCTATTATAAATCTATACTTGGAGATAACTCCTTATCGCTAAACTGATTTGAGGAAATAACAATACAGTAAACTCTTTCACACCCAGCAGCCCCAGGACTGGGAGGTAGCTAGATAGTCAAAAATTCTGGATAATAGAACAATACCTAAAAATGCATAACACTGAAGAAAAACAAGATGAGATATTTACAAACAAAAAATGTTATGCAGAGTGCTTTATTTATTAACAGTAGTATTGTACACCGTAAACTTATACCATATTTGCAGTATTTGTATTTACTGTCACTATAGTATAATTACAGAAATTGTAAAAAATATTTATTTATGGTTAAAATGTCGGTTATTTGAGAATTCCAGATTTGAAAGAGTTTACTGTACATTTCAGAATGGATCTAGTAGAAAATAAACAGATTAAAAACTCTTAGGGTAACAAAACCTACAAAATAGTCCTACTCTAGGATCATACTAGTAAAGGGCTTGATGTTTAGAACCACAATTTTCCAGGAGCTTTTCCTTTTAACTCCTTTCATAGTATTCTGACAAGCCATGCAGAAAAAAATTAATGTGGTACTTTGGGACTCAAACAATACTTCAGATTCTTTGGAAGACTCACCTTATCAAATTTCAGAGGACAGCTTTATCTTACAGCACAGGAAACTCGTCAGTTTCAAGAAGACCATACAGTCACATGGACAGAAATAAGCGTCTCTGTTTCCAGCAAGAAACTCTCTATGGAGGAAACTCTCAATGTTTTGATATAATAAATCAGAGTTTGACTGCACAGAAAGAAAAGATGTGCTACCATAAGGACTTCAGTCTCACTGACAAACTGAAAGAATCATCCTGACGCTAAAGTTCTAGTACTAAAATTCTAAAAATAATAGAGGACACTTGCTTAACTGAAGAAGTACTGCAACCAACAAAGGGGACGTCTACATCAGACCTCATCTGAGGGATAAAGAGGAATTGATATAGAATTGAAAACTACTGGTGGCTTTCAAGTGATTATGGCTTGATCACGTTAGTTAGCTGCACAAAGAATAAAATTCAGACCAGTTGTAAAAAATATACACAAACATACATGTGCATATTTTAAGAGAGCCAGCTGAAAAACAGTCTGACTTAAGTAAATTAGGAGAAAGAATTTAAAACAAAAATGTGAGTGTCAATGGGGAACTATCTAAGAATAGTTGCTAGAGATCCCAAATCCCACAATAACTTGATCAAGAGAGAAGGCCATCCTGATTAAATAGCCAGCCTGCCTCAGAAGGAAAGTGAACACAGACATAAATTAAAATAGGTCATAACACAAATGGAAATTGATAGTAATGAACATTAATCTGAGGCTAGGAATTAAAGAAAACTGATAAGAGAAACCAAAGGAAATGAACAAAAATCTACAGCAAGTAGAATTAGTGACAGTGAAAAACAATTTTTGATTTGTACCAGGAAGAAAAGGAATCTAAATAATGGTACTGGGCCCCTTACGAGATTGAAATAGTAGAACACTTCAATAGTAATGCAAAAAAACATCTTCAATAAATATTTAAGTTCTGGATTTGCGAAAAAGTTAGGTGCATTTACATCCTATAATGTCAATATACCTTCCATCCTAATAGTAACATGCAAGATGCTTAGCAACAGCTGTTAATAACCTCCAGGTTTAGATGAGCAGATTGAGATAACCTACATGCAAAAGTTTTAAAAGATGTAACTGAGGTGCTCTGCAGTCATTTAATGTTGATTTTCAGCACATCTTGGAGCACCAAATTCCAGGGGATTAAAAGAAAATTTGTGAGCAAGTATTTTAAAAGTTTAATTACAGGCCTGTCAGCCTGACATAGAACATTGACAAAATAATGCTGATACGGTACTCAATTAAAGCAGAGTAATATAATTAATGGCAATTGAGATAGGTTTGTGGAAAATAGCTTTGGGCAAACTAACTTGACCTTTTGTGAGATTTGAGTTTAGGTGACAAATGATAAAGTATATTACCTCCATACCATAACAATTCTGGCACTGCATAATATTTGATTATCTAGAACAGGGATTAGCAAACCTCAGCACAGGTGCCACGAACGGCATGAGAGACAATTTTCCTTGGCACACAAGGCAGGAGCTCAGGCCTCCCCTTCCTTCCCCCATGCAGACAGGAGCGTGCTCAAAGCCATGCTGCCTCTGAATTAACAGAAGACCAGCTAATGCTACCAACCCACCATTTAACTGGTAACGCTCTACATTTTAACGTCGCTAATAGTCCTGCTTACAGCAGCTTCGTTAATAAATTAAAAAGTATCACCAGTACTCCGCCCATACATGGAGATCAAAAGGTCAAATTTCAGCACTCTGCCTCAGAAGGCTGCTAACGTCTAAACTAGAATACAAAATCCACACAGTACACAGAAAATGGAATAAAAACTATTCGATAGATCTGGAAATGTAACTAAACAGGGAATCATCACTGCGTTCTGGAAGAGTTTCTCAGATGTTCTCAGCCCTATAGTACTAAACATTTTTATCAATTCACTAAGACAAACAAAATCATGATTGACCAGATTTGCAGAAGAAACAAAAACTGGCGGGGGTGGGGTGGGGGGGGGGACTGTTTTGTTTTGTTTTGTTTTGAAAAAGAAAGAGGATAAATCAGGGACAGAGCAACTGAGGCCACCTGATAAGCTGGAGGCAAATAAACAATATGCATTTCAATACAGCCAAACGTAGAGTTACACTTTCAGGAACAAACAAGGGAGGCCATTTTTACAGTTTGGGGCTCAATACTCAGGAGTACCAGCTCTGAAAAAACTGGAGAAGTCATGAGCTCCCAGTATGTTATTGTGGCCAAAAGGCCTCAAGTGATCCTTGGAAGCACAAATTAGTGATCCCTCTATTTTTGTCCACCCCGAGAAGAATGAATCTTCTTACAAATACCAATGTGATGGTGATGAGCAATACATCACTTTCATATTGGTGCACGTAACAAACCTCATGTTTAGGAAGGCAAGGTCAAAGATTTCTGAATGTGGGAGAGGGCTCAGGCATGGGGCAAAGGGTTGGGGTGCAGGAATGTGAGGGATGGGGCTAGGCTGGAGCGCTCAGGGCTGGGACAGAGTTGTGGTGCAAGGGCTCTGGCTGGAGGTACAGGCCTGAGGTAGGGCTAGGCATAAGGGGAGACCAGCTTTGGGATAGGTCTCTGTGGTGGGGTGCAGGATGGCACAAGGTGGGACAGCAGATTTGGGGCTCAGGCAGGTGAGAAGCTGCTCGCCTCTGCTGATGGCAAAAGCTTCAGGGCTTGGGGAGTGACCTCTCTCCCTGCTTCAACGCTGAGCCATTGTGCAAGGTTTAATGGGAAGCTGCATGGCCATGAATCTGTGCAGCGTAAGGGAACAGAGCCACAAGAAGTTAGAAGCAGGGAGTTATTAGCTTTGTTCTTGGCATCAAGGCTACCATTTCCAATGTGGCGGAGTTATCTGCTGGGACTGCTGCAGCCCTTCCCTTCCACTTTCCCTTAACTAGTTTAACACCGCCATCAGTGAACCATACTCCCTCAGGGTAAGAGGGGTCAAATGGAGTCGCATCTCAAATAGGAGACAGTTGTGGGGGTAGGTGGTATTCAGCGGGCATGCCCACCTTCCACAAAGATTTTTTTAATCATGGTGGGATTTTGTGCAGTGTCTGAACCACCTACCCTGTGGTGTATGTACAGTGCCCATCTCTGGGTTGTCATTTTCTGTGCTACACCTGGCGGCAGCTCCTTCCCTTTCAATATGGGTTTAATAATTGGAAGAGGAGTGTGAATAGTTATATTCTGAGTCTGAGTTAGCTCCTCAGTTTCCCTTAAAGCCGTGTAGGCTGCCAGGAGCACTCTCATATGGAGTATAATTTGCCTGAGACCCCTGCCATGACTTTGAACCGAACTGAATGGGACATCGGGGTGCAGTGTCACTCTCTTGCCATAGGGCATAAGACATTCCTGTGGTTCCTACAGTAAGGTACAAGTGGAATGGAGCATTGGGGTGGATTGGACCCAGGGCTTGATAAGTATGTATCTCACTTATCAGCTGCCTTAATGTTTCCTCATGTGCAGGGGTCCATTCCCAGCTGGCACTTTTCTTTAGCAGTTTGTACAGTGGCCGGGCAATTACAGCAAAACCAGGCACATGTTTTCTCCAAAATCCCAAGAATCTGTCTTAATTGGGCTTTGTCCTCGGGTGACAGTGCCTGGCTGAGTTCCTGTACAGTATCGTCAGGCACCGGCCTTCACCCTCCCATCCAGACCGTAACTAGGAATTTTACCTCATGAGAGGGACCTTGGCACTTGTCTGGGGGTAAATCTAATCCAAGGTTTTCTAGTGCTGCCTTTACCCTGTCTTCTTCACACGAATCCCCGCCTATCAATATGTCATCTGTATACTGTAGGATTTGGACACTGGATGGCACAGTCAAGCCATCTAGGGCTTTTGATAATGCACCGTGGCATACAGTAGGCAATGCTTGAATCCTTGCAGCATTCTAGTGAAAGTCTATTGGATGCCTTTCCAAGTAAAAGCGAATCTGTCCTGATCTCCGGGCTGTAGGGGGGCCATGAAAAACATATCCTTCATATCCAGTACAGCTAGCCACTGTTTGTTCCAGGTCTGTACATTATTCAAAATATCCACTATACTGGGAACTGCTGCTGTTAGGGGTCCAGTGCTACCCTTCAGTTTGCAGTAGTCTACAGTGAGCTTCCATTTGCCATGAGGCTTCTTAATTCGGACACACTCCCCATATAATTCACCAGTGTGGCCTTGGCATCAAGGCTACCACTTCCAGATTACTGTGTCCAGTTCTTATATCCACAATACTAGAATAATATTCGTAAATTGGAGATGGTTCAGAGAAGAACCACAGAATTGATGAAAGGACTGGAAAACATACCTCATAAAAGACCCCAAAAATTCAACCTATTTACCTTTCCCAAGAAAAGGTTAAAGGGTCACTTGATCACATTCTAAGTACCTACACGAAGAACAGAAACTTGGTAATAGAAGGTTCTTCAATTTAACAAAGTATAACAATATCCTGCACCTGGAAATTGAAGATACACAAATTCAGACAGGAAATAATGTGAATTTAAAATAAAACAATGAGGGATATTTATCGTTTGAACAATTTAAGATAGAAAATCCATTGCAGCTTTATCACTGGAAAATTTTAAATCAAGAGTGGGCATTCTTAAACATATATACCAAAGCGAAGAGGAATTAATTCGGGGAAGTTCTACTGCACATATTTGACTACAGGAAGTCAGACTACATTATCATAATGCTCTCTTCTGGCTGTACAATATATAACTTGGAAGAAGGATTTCAAGGCATGTGCAGTACCTGAATTTCCAGGTACTGGAAATTAATGAAATTAACAACAAGGGTAAATCGAGAGAGTTGCTCTTAACATAAGGCATATACAAGTCTCCAAAGAAACTTTTAAAATTTAATAAAATTACTCCTGTTGTTCTTGGGCCAGTTATGACCCATGTCCTTCTGAATATCTTAATATATAAAGTAGTAGTTACAACTGATCATAAAGGTTAATCTGAGAAATTGACCTGAACCTCCAAAGCAAATGAACTACTAAATAATTAGATTACTGTATTGGTGTAATCCACATCCTTCTGCACCTTACCTCTCTTCAACCTTACTCCTCACACCACATCTAAAGTTTACATTGCAAACTTTTTCAGGCAGACCCCATGACATTTCTTATGTCTTGAACACGTAAAAGATTCAGAGGAAAAATTAGCATGCTCGGGAATTATAAAATAAATACTGGACATTTTATGGGACAACTTCAAGGTATTAATATCCCGGATGTTCAGATGATATAACTACATACAACCCTTCTGCCCCTCTACTCTCTGATTTGCTTGCCCCGATAATATTTTTCTGATTTGTTAACCTTGATTACTATTTTTGGTTCTCTATGCCTTAAATATTGAGTCTGTTCTGGTATGGCTATGATCTGAAGAAGTGGGTCTGTCCCATGAAAGCTCGTCACCTAATAAATTATTCTGTTAGTCTTTAAGGTGCTACTGGACTGCTTTTTTGTTTTTTTACATACAACTAAGTAGAGCACGAGTCACATTCCAGATACGTAAAGGAACAAAGCTGATGATCTATGAAAACCAGATGTACTATAAGGAAAATTTATTACTCCTTTCCATAAAACAAGAAATAGGAATCACCAAATAAAATTACTAGGCAGCAGCTTTAAAACAAAAAAAAGTATTTATTCACATAACACACAGCCAGCCTGTGGAACTCCCTGCCAGAGGATGTTATGAAGGCCAAGACTTTAACAGAGTTCAAAAAAGAACTAGATACGGACATGCAGTTGCAAGACTAAAACACATTAGTGAGAATACTCCTACATTGACAAGTGAGGTTCTCCCATCAGTGGAGTCAAAAGGAAAGTAGCTAAGTTGAAGGAGAGTTGAGGAGAGCCTGTTGACATGTCACAGCCTCAACAGGAGAATTAAATCAGTATGACTACATCATTCAGGGGTATGGATTTTTCACACACCTGAAAGATGTAATTATATAGATGTAGGTCTGTAGAGCGGCCCAAAGATTCAGTCCAAGAAACAAGCCCTGCATACACTCTGAATGGACCTGATGGTAGCAGTAATAGTCAGGAACGTGTGTGATGAATTGGAATTTTTCACGCCTTGGATGAATAGCATGTGTCCTTCAGTTTCCCTTATGTGCTGCACAGCAAACTAACCGATAGGAAAAGGATGTTTATTCTTTGCAGAGATTCAGGCGTGACTGATGCCTGCCTGGGTCTGGGAGCCATGTCTATGGAGAGTCCCACAAAACAAATACCCAAATTTTGTCACCTAGCAACTAACAAGCATGGAGGGCCTACATCCCACATAAAACCAGCCAGGTTTGACCTGCTAGAGAACAAAAAGCTACAGAAGAGGACTAGGAGAAAGTGTTTGCACTGGAACAGAGACGAAGGACTAGGTCATGGGGTTTCTTAAGTGTATGCTGTTGGAGGGGAGATGAAGCTTCTGGACTGGGACTCAAAGGGTCAGAGGAGAGCTCTGGTCTCTGGACTGACCCAGCTGGACTATGGATGTAACCTTCCGTTCACTGTGATAAATAAGGATGCTCTACACTTTGTTCCAGACATCTACTAAACCCTTCTGCTTTTATAGCACTGCCTCAGAGCCACTCCAGATTAAGGAAACTGGAAGAAGCATTGTTCCCATAGAGTATACGTGTCCCTCCAGGATCCAGCCTATAGGTTGCTCGTGGAAACAGGCAGCAGTGCTAAAGACACAGAGGTTCAGTCCAATGAGTCAGCGAAATCATGGAGCTTACCCTCACGAGCATGAGGCAATCTAATGGAGCTGACACACTGAATGATGTTCTCGCAGGGACAGCTCCAGAGCTGTTTGAGAGAACTGGTACCTGTGAATCCACGACAACAGAGCCTACTGAAACTGGTGCAGATAACCATTTAAAGCATTAGGATAACCATTTGAAGTGTTAGTGTGGCTAGAACAGAGCCTTTTCCACAATCCTTAATTCTGGCAGCTAAACTGCTGCCAACATCAACTCAGCTGCATTTACTATTCACAACATCACTGACTGGTCACTCCATTAGTGTAAAAGGACTATGTTGGTCCAGATTTAACAAATAAAATTCATGACTATAACAGACGCGTGTTATTCTCTTGCTATTCACTCTGGTAGGTGATGCAAAAATACAGCATCTCTGATACACAGACTTAGAAGCCTAATTTTAGACCCAGATGTTTTGAAAACTTTAGCCACAATACTTGCATTTACTCTGAACAAGTACAATCTCAATGGTGCTACGTGCACCTGTGCATCATTTATAACCTGATGTTTGGACACTGGGGCTGCGTCTACACTGCAGCGATCTTCCGGAAGATGATCTTCTAGAAGATCTTCTTTCGAAAGAGCATGTCCACACACAAAAAAGTGGCATGAAAGATCGATCCAGTCTTTCAACACAGCCACACAGACCGCACTCTTTCGAAAGAGCCAGCCAGGGAATGAAAAATCCAGTGCCATGAAGAGCGCTCTTTCCAAAACAGGGCCCACAGAATGTCTACGCATGCTTTTTTCGAAAGAAGGCACTCTTCCTGATTCAGAAGCAGAAGAGGGCTTCTGGAAGAAGAGCCACGTTCTTTCAGTTTCGGATAGAAAGAGTGCATTGTGTGCATGGACGCTCTGTGTATTCTTTCAAAAAAAGGGCCTGATTTTCCAAAAGAACCTGACAGTGTAGATACGGTCCTGGTGTGTTAAATATCCCAGGGCCTTACAAATAAGGCTATGATTACACACAAAGGTCATGGAATCTATGACTTCTAGAGATCTGACATTTTCTGCACCTGGGCTGGAGCTGTCAACAGAAAGTCCCACAGCTCCAAAGCGCTGTAGGCAACAACCCCTAGCAGCTTCTACTGGCCTGGCTGCATGGGGGTCCAAAGCTCTCTGCAACCCTGCAGCTGCATAGGTATGGCAGGCCACAAGTGCGATCCAACCCGCCCCCCCCCTCCTCCCCGAGAGTTGTAGGTGGTAGACCCACCTCATTTTGTCAGGATAATTTTAGAAAAAACATCAAGGACAGGTCACAGGCTTCTGTGAATTTTTGTTCATTGCCCATGACCTGTCTAAGTTTTACTAAAAATATCCATGACAAAAATCTAAGCCTTACTTACAACACTCGTAACAACCTAATGTTGTAATGCAAATAAAGCTCTTGAGTTGTCAGTGCATGCAGGGAAAGAGATCACAGCAGCATTAGGCAACATGCAGCCCATCAAGGTTTTATGTGTGACCCACGTGATATTTTGTTTACTGTTCCCAATGTGCAAGGTTGCTAGATTGCACTGGCTTCCATCCATTCTTTCCTATCCATATTACTAATATGACACACATGTAAAGCAAATGGTGGTGAAGTGAAGTGCATGATGATTGCACACAACATTGACTATGAGAGCCATGTACTCCCGCTGCATCCAATCGAGAATGGGTGTGGGCCTGATGGGTGTGAACAAGTTTCCTGTGGTCCCATAAAATCAGTTTACAGCCCCAGTCCTAGACCTCAGTGTTCTGTGCTGTTATTTAGTTGTAATTTACCCCAATGTCCTCTAAGAGCTCAGAAAGCAGTGGAAGTATTGGTAACTTGTTTGACACTATTGACCTCCTTTGGTCCAGCAAATTCTCTTGTTCAGCACCAGTCAAGCCCAGAGTGTGCCAGGCAAGAGACGTTCAATCTATGCCAAGAACAAAAGAACATTTGAAAAGCATGCTGCTGATGGGAAAGAGGCTGCTGCCATCAGCCAATTTAAAAAAGTCTAGATCTATTGTTTCCCCTGTCAGCATAAAGACACAGGATCAAAAGACTGACAGAGTTCCTAATGGAATAAGATAGTACTGGCAGTGGGGTTTATTGGGCGTTTTATAATTTTGAAATAATACAATGCTGAATGTTTTTTGATATAACCAATGTATCCTATATTTTTTACACCCTTGAGTGAATGACTTTTGTTATGTGAAATATCAACTCCATTTTGGTGCATACAACAAAAGTAATTCCCACACCTGGAGCGTGTGCGGCACGGGTGAGGACGAGAGGATAGGGTGAGGGTTTGGCTCTAAACAAAGGTTCCGGACAGGGGCAGGAAGCTGTGATGCAGGAGGACGTGAGGGTTCTGTAGTGGAGCTGGAGATGTGGGGTTTCAGCTGCAGCAGTGGGCTCCAGGCTGGGAGGTGAAGCAGAGGGATCGACACACTGCAGAGTGGGCAGGGGGTTGGGGTGCAGGGCGAGACCTGGGTTTGGGGAGGGACTCAGTGCTGTAGTTAAGCGCACAAGGACTTATGGGCTCTTGGCTGGGTGTGTGGCATTAGGGAGGGGCCCAGATTGCAGGAGGTGGCTCCAGATTGGGGTTGGGCCTCCCTGGGCAACAGCTACCTGGTGCATGCCTGTCCTAGGGCACCCTGCTATGCCTCAGAAATGGCCAAAAGGTCTGGCTCCTGGAGGGGGTACACAAGGCATGAAGCTCTGTGGCCCACCATTCTCACCTGAAGCATCACACCCCCAACTCCCACTGGCCAATGAGAGCGCAAAGCCAGTGCTCAGGGCAGTGGCAGCACACAGAGCCCTGTGGTCCACCTGCCTAGCAGCTGGAGCTTCTGCTCTGGCTGTTTCTCTGCAGACCCCAGAAGAGCTGCTCCAGCCAAGGCACTTCCCCATTGGCCACAGCTACTCCATGCTGGGGCTGGAGATGGTGCCCCACCACCATCAGGTTTTGGGGAGAGCCATCTCTGCCCACTGCAGCCCTGAGCCCTTGCATGGGCCTTAATGGGAACCACGTCCACAAGGAAAAAAGCTTTTTAAATTTGTAATACGCTATTAGTGGCTTTGCTTAGTTTAATTCTAACAATAAGCCTAATATGTTCTGAAGAATAAATTAACATCTAGTAAGTCAGAAGTACAACAGACACCTTTATTATAGAAGGAAGACTAAAGAACAGCAGTTTATAAAGACAAGACATTGTTCGAACAAGACACCAAATGGAAATATTAGTTTGGTAATAAGTTGCCTACAATTTTAACACAAAAAAAAGATTTAGTTTCTTCGACCAAGTGAAGATGCAATTAAATCAATGGTTCACAAGGTATGGTCTGTCCTCATACCCAGTTTAAATTTTTCATAGCAAAAGAAAATCATGCAGGCCTGTAAAAGCACATGGAAACAAGGAACCAGCCTACAGAGCACTAGAAGGAAGAGAGAAATAGCAGTTGCCCAAAGGTACTGAAGCTACTAGAGAGAGAAGAACGTGCACACGAACAGACAACCAGAGAGTAAATCCTTCAGAGCTGTGGAAGCAAGCAGCCAAAAATAGGGGAAATGAGTTCTCAGAACACAAGGAAACAAGAGGGAGATGATGTGCAAGACAAAGAGGACCATACAGCAGTGAAGCACAGGAGGTGAGGAACAGAACAGATGGAAGGGGAAAATCTACATAAAAATAGACCATGACTACTTTTTTCTATAAAAGCACAAATGCTCATCATAAGACTTGCAAACATATTAAATCCATTCCTATTTTTTCCCCCCCATGAAGGAGGCAAGACAATCTGAGATATGGTACACACCATGAGTCTGAACTGCAGATTTAAGTTGATCCACCCAGATGCAACTTCTCTCTACTGTAACCATAGCCAAAAAGTTTAAGAAACATTAGTATATAGAGCACAGGCATTTAAAAATAATTTCCACTGGTTCTAAAACCAGTTCAGCTGAACTGATGAGAACTGTGAAGATGACAAGGCTCCAGTTGTTGGCCCCACTTAACAGTTTACATTAGACCTACTTTTCAACTGATTTAACTAAAACGGTACTACATGTAATTATTAGAATCTGCCAGAACCCAGTTTATACTAGGGCTTCCTCAAGCAAAGCTGGGGAATTTTGTAAGTCTTCCGAACACAGATATGACCTAATTGCAGTTGCAAGCAACATGGATCTGCTCTGTAATTAGTTATGAATACTGTACATTGACCTAGTTATTGGGACATTAGAGTATGAATATACTGGTAAATCAACAGGATTATTGGGAAACAAACAGGAAAGCAAAAGAATGACTCAGGTTAAGAAAACTTTGGCAAATATTTGAGGGTTGTCACAGAACAAAAGGACAGTCACTGACTCCATGACTCCAACACTGTCTGAATTCACCAAACTAGTATGGACAACCAAGGACAACAAACAGGTCAGATCCAAACTCTAGTAGGATAAAACTGATATTGCCTCTGGGGCAGTTGTTGTGGAGCCATTCAGACTGAGAGGCACACTGAAGCATGTGAAGAAGTTAGAACTGCCAGGCCTCTGATTACCATCTTTTACATAATATCATGCATGCAGACTGCTTTAAAAATCCTTTTTCTCTTATTCTTTCTACCTACCACTAAAATTTAGATACTTTGGTTTAATCAGACTGTTGGGCCATTGCACTCACCCTGGATTTCAACTTCAAAAGGAAGAACCAGAAGTGCCCAAACCCAGTCAGACCTGCTGGGTATACATGGTAAATATTGTACTGTAGCCCCAGGCCAAGTGGGAAAATTGCGGAACTCCAACCCAGGAGAGGTAAAGACATGAGGTCAGATACTTAATGGGCAGGAGCATGCAGACATGGAGAGCAGGCAGAAGTACAGACAGCCCTGTAAGCATGACAGTAATATGCTCCTGGCTACTGAAAAAACAGGCAGCCAGCAGAGGAGTCTGCCACAGGACTATCCAATTTCATGAGCAAGCCAAAATTTTCAGCTCCCAATCCTTCTCCAAAGCAGTCATTTTGGTAGCTTACACTTCAACCACTTTTGCCTTATACTACTTACTTCAGAACTAAGAACATCAGAGGCCATTTTGGAGAAAGTCAACCTGCCATGGACCCAGGGATGACACATGTGGGTGCACGAAGGTTCATGTGCCCCCCTCCCCCCAATGGCATGGGAGGGATCTGATGGCCAGCAGCTGGAAGGGGAGACTAGTGGGAGGTGGAGCCTGGTGTCCACAGCAAAAGTTTGCCCACCTCACACCCTCACACTGACCAGCAGTGGTGGTGGAAGTGGAGGAAGGTGGGCCTAGCCCATTACGTTCTTCTAGCCCACGGCTCCGGGGGAGGGTCAGGACTATACCTGTGTTCACTGTCGGGAAGCAGAACAATATAGCCAGGGCCATGTTGCTCCACTTCTCTCACCACTGCAGGTGAGTGCTGAAGGCAGCCAGACCTCTGCTGTTGGCATCAGTCCCACGAGTCCCCTGGGCCATCTCAGTTGGGGGAAGAGCGGGGTGAGGGCAGAGCAAGGTGATAGAAGAAGCATGGCGGAAAGAGCCCAGGCCATTCCCTGGGGCTGGGGTGAGGGAATCATATGACTGGTGGCTCCCCAGACCACCCCTCACCAGTTGCCTCTGAACAGACCTATCAAAGCCAGAGTTCTAGGTGCCACCAGTTTCAACTGAAAGGAGTACCCCAAAGACTGGCTGATAGAGAAGTAGTCTTGTTTGCCCGAGGCGAATCCTCGGCCTGCTCTTTTGCTGCGAGAACTGAGTAGACAAAGGGGAGAAGGGACATTATGCAAGATACTATATTTGTACTTCCTTCATTTACCACAGGGGTGGGGAACCACCAGCCCGCAGCTTGTCTGGATCTGGAACCCTCCATAGCATCTGGCCTGTGGCGGGGTAGAGGATTTGGAGCCCCAAGCCTCATGGGCTAGATCAAGCAAGCCACAGCTACATCCAGACCACAGGTTCTGCCAGAGGGCGGGGAGAGTCTGAAGCAGCTCTAGGCTCTGCTGCTGCTCTCCATTGTTCCCCGAATAGAGAGAAAGGGAAGGGAAGTGGCAATGGCTGTGGCAGAACTGCCCAGAGTTTTCATACAAGTGCTCTGATTGGCTGGAATTCTGACCAGTCAGAGCAGGGGAGGGTGGTGCCTGGGAGCAGAGCCAGGAGGTGCAGAGCCATGTGATTCCAGGGGGAAGCAGCTAAGTTGCACCCCACCATGACCAGACCCCATGCCCCTCCAACACCCACTCATCCAGACTCTCTCTCCCACCATGACTCTGCACCTCATCCTGCTCCTGACCCCTCCCTCCCAGACCCCTCACTGATGCCCAGACCCCTCCCTTCCAGACCACACACTCAAACCCTCCTGTACCCTTCCTCCTGCCAAGACGCCATGCCTCAGCCCTCTCCTACACCCCCTTCCTGCCTAAGTTCCCCACCACCACTCTCTTCCATGCCACCCCACAGCCTGCTTCTGCAACCCACTCCCATTCCTCTCCTAACCCCCACCCCACCCCAATCGCCCACCCCAGCCCAGATCCCCTGTCCCAGCCTGCTCCTGCACCCTTCTTTCTAGGCCCCATAGTCCTTGCCCCTCTGCAGTTGGGGCATCAGTGACTGATTTGTCTATGGGTCAGTGGCCCTAACCCAAAAAATGTTCCCCACTCCTGATTTACCCTAACAGTCAACATAGCAGCAACTACGAGACTGGATGAGGAAGGCTGAACATTATTCTTCTGGAACCAGTAAACATTTCAAAGAACCATAGTAGAAATCTGTCAAAACAATGTGGGGCATTGCAACTCCCAAACTGATGCTGATCCAAGGAGTAGGAGATGTAACAATTTATACGCAGGAAACAAAACATTATTGCTCAACAAGCATGGGAGAAAGAGGGGACCAAGAGATATTAAGATGATATGGCTTACTGACAGTAAAGAGTATGTGTAAAACTCTAGTAGGGTAGACTGCAGAAAGGGAAATAAAGTTGTTTTTTTCACTGGTATTCAAGCCTATAGTTTTTTCTTTATAAGCCAGAAAATATTTGATGAATCCTAGAGGGACATTAGGAAGAGAAGGCACTTTAAGCACAATTGTGTTTAAGTTAATGAGCTGACAATTTGCGTAAAAGGAATAAATAAGTTTACTATCACCAATAAATCAAAGTTGGAAAGTTCATACCTGTCCACATTTAGAAACAAGCCCTCAGATGCAGGAAGTTTTGAATGCTAACCTTTAAATTTAACACAAAAACTAAACATCACTACAGTAAAGCAACTGGCAAGACAGCCCTTGTCTGTAGCTAAATACAAGAATATCAGACCTATTTCACAATTGCTGTTACTCATTGCTTACCAAGAGACAGGAATGAAAAGGCATTATTTTTGTAAGTTTCATTCTGCTGCCTCAGAAATTCTATGTGCAGCAGAAGGGACAAGGGGAAAAGGGACATTTTTTCTGGCTGTCTATACTAGAAAAATTATCAGATGGCAAAGGTTAGGAAGAAGGGGTATTTCAGTGGTTAGAGCATTAACCTGCTAAACCCAAGATTGTGAGTTCAATTGTTGATGTGCCACTTAAGGGTCTGGGGCAAACAGATTTAAAAAATAATCTGTCAGGGTTGGCGATAGTTCCAGTTGTGTGTGTGTGCAAGGGACTGGACTCAACCTCTGGAGAGTCCTTCCAGCTCTGAGACATGCAAGTGTATTTTTCCTTCTGATAGTTCTGATTGTATGATTGTATGGTATATCTAAGGTTCATGAAAACAGAAAAGAAATTTTGATCCGTTTACCACCATTACAATCAGCAACTTTGTGCCTATCAACTGCTACATACCTTTTAAATAAAATAAAAAAGCACCCTAGCAGCAGTTGCACCACCTCTGTAGCCACATGGAGCAGATGAAAAACCAAACATGCATGGAAACGGCACAAAAAACACTAAAATCCAGTAAACGGTCGGAAACGTTCTCACTTTCATGTGCAAACCTTCTCGTCCTCCCCTCCCCCTTTAAAACCCACGGTGAGTGCTCTCTGAACAGGGCCCTGGAAACTGGTCCGATATTGGGGGGGGGGGGGGGGGGGGGAGAGAAAGAGAGGCAATATCATTCCCAGGAAGAAGCCCGGCTCGTGCTGCTGCACCGGAGCTGCGATCCCCACAGCCACACGCCCACCAGCGCCTCCATGTGCTCTGTCCAGGCGAGCGGCGCCGAGTGACCTCCTGCATGACCAGCGGCCTGGCTGCAGGGGAGACGGGCTACGGCCGCTCGCAGAGGCACCAGCCAGCGCCATGTGCAGCGGCTGCGCGGCCCCGGGTCACTTACATAAGGAGCCAGCTCCCCACCCCTCCCCCGCCGGGCTCGCAGCGGCTGCCCCGAGCCGCCCCGTGCCCGCCCGGCCCCCTCCCGCCTGGGCCCAGCCTGGCGGGGAAGCGAAGCCGGCCTAGGCGGGCGGGCGGCAGCGGATCCTCCCGCAGGTACCTGGTGGGGCGGGTGTCACCGCCGTCCGCTTCCCTCCCGGCGCCGCTCCTCTCCCCCGCGCCGGTCAGGGCGGCAGCATCTCGCCGCAGCGGTTAAGGCGCACGTCTGTCCCTCCCGGGCCTGCCCGGCTTCGCCGCACTCGGTGTCTGCGCAGCAACCCAGCCCCCGCACGCACTGCCGCTCACCAGCGGGAAGGGAGGGGGCAGATCTCGCGAGAACATCCGCCGTCACCGCGGGAATTTTCAAATTCGCAACCTTGCCCTAGGCTCAAGCGGCCCTGAGGAGAGAGGCGGGAGCCAGAATGTAACGGATGCAGAACTACAAATACCAGCAGGCACTGTTCCGTTCGCGGCTCCGTGGTAGCTTTGCATGCTGGGACTTGTAGTCTCTTTAGAATTACCCAAGTTGCTCACCCGTGAAGGCAGGAAGGGCCGTTCTTCGGCTACCCCTGAAGACCATGTGAGGATCTCTCCCCTCCTATTGTACTTTTCTCCTCTCCTCTATCTTTTTCTTTTAGAGTCTCGGTCGCTAGCTTAAGGATTCAGTGTCTGGGCTGGAAACACATCAGGGAGGGCTTATTTGTGAAGAGAAACCTTTTGCAGGAGCCGCTGGCAGCCCCAATTGTTGGATTCACTTTTTCTTTTCCCTGCTCTGATTTTAACTTCTGGAGGCAGCTTGACCAGATCGAAGTTAGAATGAGGACCCCTACACTCCCAATGGCTGCAGAACTTAAACTTAATTGTAAATCAAATACATGCGTAGTCCTCGTGGCAGTTGCAATATCATTAAAATAACAAAAGGCACTTAGGGGATGAGCTAAGCAACAACAGAAGCAGGCACAGAAGAACTACCCTCCCCTCCTTATGCAATACATTTGTCCCTCCTTATTTCTGATATGCAAATATCTGATAACATGAGGTACTGAACTCCTCCCACAGGTGCTAATTATCCTTAATTCGCACTGAAACCACTAGAGCCCTGATCCATAAAGGGACTTAGGCTCTGGCATAGCTAAATATTAAGTGCTTAGCCATGCAGTGGAATCCACATACTGGGTGAAACTCCCTATACAATGCATGAGGAGGTATAGGTGCCTGCAAATGAGATCCACGAAATCAGCATACTTGGCAGGGAGCTGCCTAAACTACCCAATCACAGGTGCCCATGCTAGGGGTGTGGTTTACACTCTGCTTCTATCAGAGTCACATAAATCCACTCTGGAGGGAGTCATCTATAACTCTATTTATACCAACTGGCTTCAACAAGAGGGGTTGACATAGGCCCATGTCAGAATAGCCTATAATCCTGAGGCTAGGGCATTCACCTGAAAGATGGGAGATGGTTGTTCAAACCATTCTCACCAAGCAGAGGAGGGAAATGAAGTCGGGGGGTCTTCCACATTCCAAGTGAGGCAACCTAATCACTGGGCTAAAGATTATAGGTAATTTTGTGGGGAACTTGGCATGTTCTAAGAGTGCACACTGCATGGCATGCAAACCAGGGATCTTCATCTGGGGTGAGGATCACATTAGGGCCTAGGTTTAAGACAGGCATATGGACACCCATGGTAGGGGTACCATTTGAGCAAATAGACCTAGACTTGGTAGGTCCGCTGGAGCAAAGTATGACTGGAAATAAATACATCTTGGTTATTGTGGACTATGCCACAAGTTACCCAGACGCAATCTCCTTGTGAGTCACAATCACCCGGACCAGCGCCAATGAACTTCTGAAGGTTTTTGCAAGGGTTGGACTCCCTAAGGAGATCTTGATGGACTAAGGACCCAACTTCCAAACTCATGGCCAAGCTGTGCCACCTATTGAACATTCACTCCCTAAAGACCTCAGTCACCCACCCACAGACAGACTGATTGGTCAAACATTTTAATAGGACCCTTAAAGCCATGTTATGTAAGTTTGTGGAGGAAGACCCATGTCAGTGGGACAAGTGGTTACTGGCCCTCCTTTTTGCAGTGAGAGAGGTGCCCCAGGCCTCTGCTGGGTTCTGCCCCTTTGAACTGATATATGGGTGGCACCTGCGGGGGATCCTGGACTTGGTGAGGGAGTCATGGGTAGAGCAAGAGACTTGCACACGGGGCTGGTCCACTATATACTCCAGCTGAGGGAGTGGCTGAAGGAACTGAGCTGGTTGGCCTGTGATAACTTGCAGAAAGCCCAAGAAGATCAGACCCAAAATTATAACTGGGGAGCGAAGGAAAGAATCTTTGAACCCAGAGATCAGGTGTTGCTGTTATTGCACTCAGCCGAATCCAAGCTGCTGTCCAAATGACAGGGCCCATTAGCAGTGATACACGGAGTGGGGCCCATAGATTGTGAAGTGCAGCTGCCAGGGCATCACAGGGAGACCTGTGTCTACCACATGAACTCCTAAAATCCTGGAGGGAAAAGGAAGCCATAATTGTCCCTTGGCCCCTGGAGCCGGTGCTTGGGCCACAGACCCAGAGACCCCAGCCAGTAGATCTGGGACCTGACTTAGGGTGGGGACAGCAAAAACAACTGCTGGAGTTTCTCGCCCAATTCCCACAGTTCTTGTTAGATAAGGCAGGTAGGAGCAACTTAGCCAACCATCATGTCGCTACCACCCCTGGCCAAAAGGTGAAGGATAACTGTAAGGCCTGTAAACCGAGACTAGGCCACAGGGGTCTGACGGGGCTGTTGGGCCCGTGAACCAGGACTAGGCTGCGGAGGCCTGTAATCTGCAAACTGGGACTAGGCCACTGAGGCCTGATGAGGCTGGAGGGCCCTGAGGGCATCACAAGAGCCCTTGGGAGCAAGGTGGGGCAGGAGACCCCGCCACACCCATCTTTAAAAAAGCAGACTCCAACATGGGACCTCTGGAGCTGCGTGCAGGAGTCTCTACAGTTTAACTTAAAATCCCATTGGGTTTCAGTTCAGGCTGTAGAGTAGACTCATTCATTCTCCCTGTAAGTGGTCTAGGTGCCACTACATGGGGCAGTGAACCACACCCAGTAGGTGTATGGGTTACACTAGCAGCAATAAGTCTCAGCTTCTGAGTCTGAGAAGGGTAATACAGTAACTCACTTCTAGGAACCCCAGCAGATTGCAACAGAAGCTCTCTTGTTCCTGATTTAGAGGCTCAGGTATGGCAACCCTATGTATCCTGGAAGGATACAAAGCAGCACTGGGCAACCTTACCTCTTTGTCAAACAAATGGGGAGGTTTTCTGTTTTGTTTGTTTATCTTTTCAATGGCTATAACTGTAGCATTGCATGGATATGCTAGTAATTTAAATAAATGAGTTTGCTGATGGATGATTGTCAATGGGGAAAATATTCAGAACATAGGAATTGCCAGACCAGATCAGATTGCAGCCATCGACTTCACTACCCAGCAAGAAACTCTTCAGTAGTAGAGGTGGGAAAATTGGGGCAGGTCTCATCTAATGGTAAGAGACTGGTTTAAATCCTCAAGTGAGAGGTGTTATAGTCCTTCCAGCTCTTTAGTTTACACCTCTGAATATTGGTCACATAAATGTCCAGTCCTCCTCGGAGTCTTGCTAACTTTCTGGTGTCCATGATGTTCGGTTCCTTAGTGACTATGCCATGGTGAAGGGTGCTTACAAGCCCGAACTTCCAAGGTTGGAAGGGCAAAGCTGCTTATACTTTAGCCAGACCTGTAATTACAACAAGATGGGAGCCCTGTTATAGTTAAAGTTGAGAGTAACTTTACTATTTTACTGCTTAGTGCTCTAAAATCAGTGTGCATACACAGATTGTCTTGAAAATTGCTGTGCCTCATAGGATTCTGGGGTAAGTTTCTTTTATGCGATGTTTGGGTAATTTCATCAACATTTTTCACAGGATACTGCATTCCCCAAAAGGCCTTATTTGTAGAAATGTTCTACTAATTTTTTGTACAGCTTTGCAGAATATACTAGAAGAAGTAGCCATGTGAAATCAACATCAGCAGAGTCACCTGATCAACTACTGTCTGTTCTCCAGAGCTGCCATCAAAACTGAAGGGCCCAGGGAGAGGTGAGAGGGACTCTAGGTTCAGAATCTGTGCTGTAAAATCAGTGGGAGTGGAAAACTGATTATCAAATGTACAACCAGTTTGGATCTCAGGGGCTACATCTACATTAGCCAAACACGTCAAAATGGCCATGCAAATGCAAAACTCCCCTCCACTTTCCTTGGAATTACAAGAAATTAATCCTTCCCCCATCTCCCTCTCTCCCAGTGCACTTGGCTTCCTCAGGAACTCCACAAAGAGTGAGAGTTGTCCAGAATGCAGTGAATGTTGGGGGAATGCCAGGAACTCTGGAACACATACCCCACAGGTCTACAACCTGCAGCTCCAGAGACACAAGCAGCTTTTTAAGGACTTCTTTGTGGCTTCCATGGCTGTAACTGCACAGTTTAACAAACAAACAAACAAAAACAAAAAACATATTCCTGCTTATTTTCAATAAATGGTGAAAGTCTAAAAGTCCCCAAATGAACTCATCTAAACAGCAAACAATAGGTGATCTTGAAACATTGGATAACTCCCCCTACCATCCTCCAGAAAGAGAGAAGGTTCAGGAGTGGAAGTCAAGAAGACAATGGTACAAACACACACAGGCCATATCTACACTAGCCAAAAACTTCGAAATGGCCATTTCGAAGTTTAGTAATGAAGCGCTGAAATACATATTCAGCGCCTCATTAGCATGCGGGCGGCCGCAGCACTTCGAAATTGACGCAGCTCGCCGCCACACGGCTCGTCCAGATGGGGCTCCTTTTTGAAAGGACCCCGGCTACTTCGAAGTCCCCTTATTCCCATCCGCTCAAAGGAATAAGGGGACTTCAAAGTAGCCGGGGTCCTTTCAAAAAGGAGCCCCGTCTGGACGAGTTGCGTGGTGGTGAGCCACGTCAATTTCGAAGTGCCGCGGCCGCCCACAGGCTAATGAGGCGCTGAATGTGTATGTCAGCGCTTCATTAGTAAACTTTGAAATGACCATTTGCATGGCAATTTGAAGTTTTTGGCTAGTGTAGACGTAGCAACAAAGTGCAAGGAAATAGAATATGTAAAAAGTTTGTATCACATACAAATTATTGTGTGTGCACTCTTCTTAAAATAGGGGTTACGAAAAGTATGATTTAACCTTATTTATTAAGGACCGTCTCATATTCGCATGCATTGCAGCTCTCAAATTATTGAATTTTTTACTGAATTTGGAAAAATGGCTCTTGCTATTTTGGTTGTTGACCCCTGATCTACCCTATGGTAATGCACTACAGTCAACAAAGCACAATGCAGACACAACTGTTAAGAGAGTTATACAAGTGCATCAGTCTGAACATAAATAGACAAGCCCTTAGGGATAAGTCTAGATACGAGTTATGCTTCTGTGCTCACTCTTGTTTGTTAGTATGGTTGCAAAATAGGATCAAAGGCTTGGAGTCTTGTTATATCTTTGCCTCCTACTATCCCATCTTTTCCCCATATAGGCACTTACACACTCTGAACAATCTTTTTGTTAACCGGAAACAGCTGTGTTTCTTTAGTCTCTCATTGTAAGACAGGTTTCCAAACCCCAAAATTATTCTTATAGCTGTTTTTGGAACCTTCTCCAACTGTCACATTATTCCAGTGATGGTCCTTCTAATGCTGAACAAAACCTCTTTTCCCTTCCCAGGATTGCAGGATTCCCAGGACTGTTCTCTTAGCCACTGCATGCCACTGTGAACTCATGCTCAGTTGATTATCTGCTGTGACCTCTTAGTCTTTCACTGAATCATTGCTTTGCAAAATACAGTCCTGTGTCTCATAGGTGTGAGTTAGTTCCCTGTTAACCTTGCATCTGCCTGCATTAAAATATGTTTGGATCAACTCATTTTATTAAGCAATCCAGATTGGTTCTATGGAGTTATCTATCATTAAGTTGTCAGCTAATCAGCTAGTGGTTGACTATAAAGTCAGATTAACTACAAATATTAATTATTTAGGTAAATAACCAGAGTATCCAGCAGTTTGTAAACATATTTTAGTCACGATTTAAAATAAATATTTGCTAAAGAGCAATTTGTAACACGTAGTATGTCATATTCTATACCTTGGGGAAAGCACCATGTATTCCCCATATTCATCATTAATATAATTATGATATTGCATAGAAACAATAAGATGTGAGGTATAGGGGAAAGGCTATAAACTACTGAAACCCACTGTTCTAGCTAAATGTGTATATCTTTAGTGCATATGAAGCTCTGAAACTGTGTTGTGTGGTCATCACAAAAACATGCTGTAAATTGGAGAATCCACCAGACAGTAGCTCCCTAGAGACAACCGTGAGCAAAGTAAAACACCCAGGCAGATATCAAACAACCATGAGCAGCGATTGTCCAGCAAGGAAGCTCCAGTTCAATGACACATCCATACGAGACCACAATGACGTTTAGAAGCGCAGCCCCAAGGGGATCTTCCGGAAGGAAGTCCTTCTTCCAGAGGCCCCTTCTTCCTGAAAATTTTCAGGAAGAAGGGGACTCTGGAAGGAGGACTTCCTTCCAGAAGATCCCCTGGGGGCTGCGCTTCTAAACGTGGTTTTGCAGTGCAGAAGAGCATCTTCCTGACTCCAAATCATGTGACCTTATGCTAATGAGGCACTAGGAATTTGTATCCACACCTCATTAACATATTTGGGGCTGTTTATTAGTGTAGAAACAGCCTATGGTATCTCTTGTTAGGTCATCTATTGTCAGGGCTGCCTCCCCACTCTGATACTCTGGCTACGTCTACACTACAGAGATCTTTCAAAAGAAGGTTTTCCAGAAGATCTCTTCTGAAAATACTTCTTTCACAAGAGTGCATCCACACACAAAAAAGCAGATCAAAAGATAAATCTGCTATTTTGATAGAGAGCATCCATACAGCCCCCCTCCTTCAAAAGAATGGGCCAGGGATCAAAAAATCCAGTGCCATGAGGACTGCTCTTCCCAAAAAGGGCCCACAGAGCAAGTACACACACTTTTTTTGAAAGATGCTTTCAAAAGGAAGCGCTCTTCCTGATCTAGGAGCAGAAGAGGATTCCTGGAAGAACGCCCATGTTCTTTCAATTTCAGATCAAAAGAGCGCATTGTGTGTGTAGACGTTCCATGAGGTCTTTTGAAAAAGGGCTGGATTTTCCAAAAGAACTTGCTAGTGTAGATGCAGCCTCTGAGTGCAGAAAGTGGGGGCCTGCAAAAACCTTAAAAATACCTTGCCTCTATAGGTTCTGCTTACAAAAAGCTCCCTAAGGTCACAGATTCCCTGACCCTAAGCAATAATTGCTGCCGCCACCATCACATGAAAAAGTTGCCCTTAAAAACCAGATTATCTCCCTGTGGGTTAAGGCCCAAGCTTTACCCTTTCCTAAGCAGATAGCTTGGAAACAAAGAGCTGTAATCTGATAGCTGACCCTTGGGTCTACACATATACACAGACGCTCCTCTAGGACACAGCAATCAAATCACTGCCTTAAAAAAGTAATTTATTCACAAAACAAAAGATGGAAAAAGACTAAGAAAGTAAATAAGCATACTTGGTTGCTAGATGTAATTAAAGCAACAAAAGATTGCCAATATTAGAGCACAGAGAATTACCTCTCTGTGATTCATCTTAGAAATTACAATGTACAGGGCAAAAATCATCAACCAGCCTGAAAAGTCCCACACCAAATCCAAAATAAAAATAGCCTGAACTCACCTAACCTAATCACATTTCCTTTCTACTTACACATCTAAGAGCTAATTATGCCACAGCCGGGATATTTACTTGAGTCATTCAAGCGCCTTAAGATCAATCCTTTTTGCTTATCTTCTCTGCCTCCACCTCACAAAGACCCCTCAGACTGCAATTGTTTTCAATTCAGAAGAATTTCTCTTTCTCCTGGCTGTCCCCCACAGAGAACCCCCACCCCACCCTTCTGGGTTTAACCCTTTACAGTATTCATTCATGACATCTCTAGAAACTGAATGCAGGATGTCTGGATCTAAAAGCATTAGCCACTAGGGCTTAACCTGAAGGACAAGGTTTGCTAGCTCAGTGGGAAAAGCAGACATACAAACCTCTATACATAACTGAGCCAGAAGAAGGGCACAACTGAGTTGAAAACTATAATGTATTTGAACGCTCACAGCTTGGCAAGTTCCCTTGCTCTTCTAAAGGTTGATCTCTGTTGTTCTGCCACATCTATTGCAAAAACCTTAAAAAATCATCCCCTTCCCAAACAGCTGCAAAATTAGTTTGCTATTTATTTTGAAAACCAAATCTGACAAATTTGATAATCAACGTACAAGGTTTGGTATTCTTACTCCCACGGATTTCTTTATCCTTTCTGCCCTTCAGGGACACACACACCTTCACCCAGTTCCTGGGGCTCAAGGTGTAACCCTGTTAATTCAAACATCCACCCTTACCCAGTTCCTAGGGCTCAGGCATAACTTCTTGTGGGTATGCAGGATCTGTGCTACTGAAAAAGCCTTACACATTAATAGGCTTATTCTCTATTTATGAACAATTACCAATCAAACAGAATACATGCTAAGCACACAGCATCATGCTCACCAATCCATGATAGAAGTAGGCAGACTTCCCCTATTGGCCGGACAAAGTCAATCTTTCTGGATGCTGGTTCCTGCACTCCATGGTTATACAGAAGAATTCTGGCAACTCTGGTCTTATTTAGGCTGTTTCCTGGAGGTGAGTTCTTCTCACAGGTGTTTTCCTTCATCATCTTCTTCTGTTCCCTTTTCTTTCTTCTTGCTGTTCCTTTACCTTTCTTCTTGGCCTTCAGTTTATTTAGTGAAACTTGGAGTCCTGCTTAGCTATACTGTGACCAATTATTTTAGTATAATTTTACTAACCAATTGTAGCCTATTGTAACCTAACAAATCATACCTTACTTGATTTACACCTAGTAAAATTAATTATGCAGCAGACAGAAACTATTATAAACCAGACAGATATCATACAGACAACCAATAGAAATGTAAGGACAATCATCACAGAATGGTGATTCTACCACCTCAGCTATTGACAAGTAGTTTCTTGCCAGACAAAATGATGTTAACGAAGCTTTCTTCTTCTAATAGTCTGGTAACAGAGAGGGAGCCATGCTAGTCTATATACTATCAAAACAAAAAAGCAGTCAAGTAGCACTTTAAAGACTAGCAAAATAATTTATTAGGTGAGCTTTCGAGCGACAGACCCACTTCTTCAGACCATAGCCATAGCAGAATAGACTCAATATTTAAGGTGTTCCCTCCTTCTTAAGGTGGCACAGTGGCAGTTCGTGCCCGGTATGCAACGCTGGCCCAATAACACACCGGGAGTGGAAGAAGAATCTTTATTTGGCATGCCAAGTAAGGTGCAGGGGGATCTCTCCTCAAAGCCTGCACACCTTGCAACAAGCAGTGAGCAATACTTATACCTCTCTCCTCCTTTGTTCACCCCCTCCCAACAAACCAGGGGAGAGTTTCTCATAATTCCCTTATCCACTCCCCCAGCTCAAACTGAATTCTTACTGGTCTTATGCCATTCCGCTCTGGTAATTCTCTATTGAGCAGGAGGTCAAGTACCAATAGATTATTAACAAAAAGTAAATTACAGGAAGGTAGAGTTATTCGGTCGTATAGAACATGAACAGGATCTCATTAACAAAACAATACTGAAAATTAAGGAGGGTTCACTAACAATGCTAAATTCAATATTGAACCTTATGAGAACATCAATAAGCATTCATTTACAAAACAATGTCTCTATGAGATCAGAATATAATAACGTTTCCCGTGCCAACATTTCCCCACTTTGAGAACACTCAAGATGTCCCATATTGAGTCTTCTCATATTCCTTACTTAAAACCTGATTCATGGGTAGCATTCCCATTTTGTTATCTCTTAATACATGCATTCCTACTGATTGGTGGAAAAGGCCAACACACCCTTTAAATAATGGCAAACCTACTTGAATACAGCAACAGGCTAAAAAAAAGATTACTATTATTACCACCAAGGAAGATAACATGCTTTTTATCCAATTTAGCCAACCTCCTAGGCCCCAATTCCACCACTGAATACCCTCGGGGTCCTGTTTAATATGAGTAGCCAATTCCCGAAGTTTAGATAGACAGCTTTCAATAGTTTGGCTTTTATCAGTCAAATTAAAACAACAAAGCCCCTCAAACTCAGCACAACCATGATTATGGCGTAAGAGAAGATAATCAATAGCCATCCGATTCTGTAATACTCCCTGACGAACCTCAGCCAACTCTTCTGCTAAAGCCTCAATTAAAGTAGAAGTAAGATTAATTGGTTTAGCTAGAGCACAGGCTACTTTGGTTAACTGAACTGCATTATATGTGGCCAGACCAGGGACCCCTACCAGAGAGGCAGCAAGAGCTGCTGCCTCTGACTTTGATAACAAACTAACAGAGGCGTCACAGGACTCCTTCATGATTTCCAAACCACGTTTAACTCTACTTGGTGCGAAATGGGTGTCTGAGTTCGAGAAAACATTCCCTGGGAGTACCCCTGTTGTTAATCTTCCTATCACACATGGACCTCCTGAACTATTGGCTGGCACATATGTATAAGCTATCAAGCCACATATCAAAAACCATCCCTTTGGCAGGAACATGTGGGTTCTAGCATATGACACCATGCTAGCAGAATTACAACTCAGATCCGTATTATGATTAGCTGCCACTTTAGTGGCATTTTCAAATGTAAAACAGTCGGGGGCCCCACTAACATTTGCTAACCTTACCTCCAGGCGACGCTGATTAGAGTAAACATCAGGTTCTGGACTGGGGCCAAAATTATACAGGTGGTTGGCTGTGAGATTAATATTGAAACATTGGAAAAGTGTATCATTCTGTATATATTGCAAAGGAGTAGGTACTCCTATAAAACAAGTAGTCATTATCGAAGCCATAGTATAACTTCCCCCAACACAAAAGTGTGAACTATTAGTAGCGGTGATAGCTAAGAGAACCCACCAGTTATCCTCTACTGGGTGAAGAGAGGCGGGGGCCTCTTGTGGGTCCCCTATATCTAGAAATCCTAACAAACAGTTACATATTAGCAAATAACGCATTTTGCTACAGCATACAGAATTACTTTCGCTTAAACAACAATTTCAGTCCTAAGTCCTCTTCAGCTTCTGGGGTGACACGGCTCACAGTCCACTCCTTTTCCTCAGCCGGTTCGACCTTCTTTAATCGAGTGAAATGGACCCACGGTTTGACTCCTTCTAGTTTAGCAGCAGTTTTTGTGGTCAATAAAACGAGGTGGGGTCCTTTCCACTTCTCTTGAAGGGGCTCCTCTTTCCATGTCCGAAGCAACACGCTGTCTCCTGGCTGAATATCGTGAAGGGGTTGGTCCAACGGAATGGGCTGATTGTCACGAACAAACCTGTGGATTGAAGACATAACAGACAACAGCGACAGCAAATATTTCCTTAAAAACCCCTCCCCTATTCCCCATTCTATACCTGTACCAGGCACCCCATTCATTGGCCATGGTCGCCCAAACAAGATTTCGAATGGGCTTAATCCTAACCTCCCTTTGGGTAATATTCGGGTCCTTAAGAGGGCTAAGGGGAGGGCCTCTGGCCACTTAAGCTAAGCTTCCTGGCACAATTTTGACAAATGTCTTTTCAAAGTCTGATTCCCTCTTTCCACCACTCCGCTGGCCTGCGGTCTATATGGAGTGTGGTATTTCCATGGAATATTGAGTCCATCTGCTACTTTCTCCACACATCGGGCCGCGAAATGGGTTCCTCGGTCTGATTCAATCCATTCTGGTACTCCGAACCGGGGTACTATCTCCTTTAAAATTTTAGTGATAACCGTGTTGGCCGTACAATTTTTACATGGAAATGCCTCTATCCATCCTGTAAAACGATCCACAAGTACCACTAGGTACCGAAACCCACTGGCGCGAGGTAGTTCAGTAAAGTCAATTTGCCACACGAGTCCCGGTCCCAGGGCTGATGGTAGTGGGGAGGGTACCACGGGTCTTCCTGCTCAGGGATTATTTTTCTGACATACCATACAGTCTCTAACCACCCATCTGGCTTCATTTCTTATTCCATCTCCTATAAAGTACTTCTCTAATAATTGGATCAGGGCCTCCTGACCTGCATGTGTCCCTTGATGAAAACTCATAACCGTTGGCCTTATCAAGGGTCCAGGAAGCAACACTTGTCCTTTTTCACTTACATACCATCCTTCTCCCAGGTTCAGCTGTAACTGCTCAGCTAACTGCTGTTCTTGGGCAGAATATTCTGGCTTCTCATGGGGATCTGGGAGAGTGGGAATCAGAGGCAAAAGAGCAATATCTTCCGTATTCGCTACCCGTTTGGCCTCTCGGTCTGCCCGGGCGTTACCTCTAGTTACATCTCCATCCTCCCTTTGGTGAGCTCGACGATGGACAATAGCTACCTCCTTTGGTTCCTGTATAGCCTGGAGGAAAGCCTGGATTTGTTCTCCATATTTGACAGGCTCCCCTTGAGCTGTGAGCATTCCCCTTTCTCTCCAAATTCCAGCATGGGCGTGTGCTACCCCAAATACATACTTAGAGTCTGTCCAAATTGTAACTCGCAGATCCTTAGCCATTTCCAGGGCTCAAGTGAGGGCTATAAGTTCTGCTAGCTGAGCTGATGTACCCACTGGTAAAGGACGGGCCTCAGTAGTTTCGTGCAGGCTGACTATCGCATATCCAGCTCTCTTTTTTCTGCAACTTCCTCTTAATATCAGGGACAGATCGGGTAGTGAAAATTCCTTTTATAATAGCCTCTGTAGCCTGATCATCTGGGTTTGCATTAGTGTTCTGTCTAATGGAGTCCCGGATGCGCTGTAGAAAGGCTACAGGGCTTTCCTTAGGCTCCTGTAACAACTCGTATGGCTTTGCCCAATTGTTGTGTCTAACAGCAGACTGTCGAAGTCCATGTAAAAGTAATTCCTTATAAACCCTTAAACGGGTATAGTCGGCCAGGTTATTTGGGTTCCAGCAAGGATCTACCATAGGAACCGAGGCCTCTGGAGCTGGGAAATCGTTCCCCTCTAATTCACGCCTCCTTCTTGCTTCCTCCCGGGCTTTTGCCACAACCTGGCTACGCTCCACTTCAGATAACAGGGTTCTCATTAAGACCTGGCAGTCACTCCAATCAGGCCTGTGACTGGCTAAACACCCTTCAAAAATTGAAATAAAGCAACTAGGATCCGTGGAAAACTCCCCGGCTTGGGCTTTAAAGGTTGCCAAATTGATCGGATTAAAGGGCACATGGGAATACACCTGCATAGTAGTAGCCTGCCGATCTGCAGCTCCCGGTCTGTCAACCACTGTTTCAGTCACTAATGGATATAATCCAGCCGATGGGGCTATCTCTGAATCATGGGAAACCCTTTCCCTATATGGAGGGGGTGTGGGTGCAGAAGCCGAAGGGGGGTCCTGGTGACAGTTTACATTAGGCTTATTTACAGCTGGTTGTACTACACATGATAATCTTAGATCACGCTTATTTACAGCTGGTTGCCCTGTACATGGTAATCCACACATTTCCTGCAAGTCTTGTCTATTTCTAAGATATTCAAAACACTGGCCATACATATGTTCTTCCCATTTACCGGTACGTTGTAAGAACAAAAGCAGCTGCAATATGGTGTTATAATTTAGGGATCCCTCTGGTGGCCACCGCTCCTGCCCTTCTAAGTTATACTGTGGCCACTCTACTATGCACAGTCTCCTTAGCCTAGATTTGGTCATGGGGTCCCCCACTATAATTTTCCAATGTTTCAAGACACAACCCAAGGGAGTATTATCCTTGGGGCTACTTTGACCTAGTCCCATCCTTATCGCAACCTATTGCCCCAACCCTATATTGGCCGTCCAGCGTCCCGGAAGTCCCTTTCACAAAAAGGGACTGGGTCTTACCTGTCCAGAGGTCCGGCTCTCGCCGCTCCACCCTCTGTTTCCTCTCTCTCTTCCACGTTGCTGCGTTGCACCGTTGTGTCGTCCCCAGCAGGGGCTGCGGAACCCGGACGCCGAGTTCCCCGGTAAAATTACCGGTGCATGCTGGAAGTCCGACGCCGTCTCCCGCTACCCCCACCAAGAGGTGAGCCGGGCAAAGCTTTGATTTAGAATGCCCACCCAGGGACGCCAAAACTGTTGCCTCCTTCTTAAGGTGGCACAGTGGCAGTTCGTGCCCGGTATGCAACGCTGGCCCAATAACACACCAAAGCTGTGTCTACACGTGCACGCTACTTCGAAGTAGGGGCACTAACTTCGACGTTAGGCGGCGAGACGTCGAAGTCGCTAACCCCATGAGGGGATCGGAATAGCGCCCTACTTCGACGTTCAATGTCGAAGTAGGGACCGTGTAGACGATCCGCATCCCGCAACGTCAAAATTGCCGGGTCCTCCATGGCGGCCATCAGCTGGGGGGTTGAGAGATGCTCTCTCTCCAGCCCCTGCGGGGCTCTATGGTCACCGTGGGCAGCAGCCCTTAGCCCAGGGCTTTTGGCTGCTGCTGCGGCAGCTGGGGATCCATGCTGCAGGCACAGGGTCTGCAACCAGTTGTCGGCTCTGTGGATCTTGTGTTGTTTAGTGCAACTGTGTCTGGGAGGGGCCCTTTAAGGGAGCGGCTTGCTGTTGAGTCCACCCTGTGACCCTGTCTGCAGCTGTGCCTGGCACCCTTATTTCGATGTGTGCTACTTTGGCGTGTAGACGTACCCTCGCAGCGCCTATTTCGATGTGGTGCCGCGCAACGTCGAAGTTGAACATCGACGTTGCCAGCCCTGGAGGACGTGTAGACGTTATTCATCGAAATAGCCTATTTCGATGTTGCTACATCGAAATAAGCTATTTCGATGTTGGCTGCACGTGTAGACGTAGCCCAAGAGTGGAAGAAGAATCTTTATTTGGCATGCCAAGTAAGGAGCAGGGGGATCTCTCCTCAAAGCCTGCACACCTTGCACTAAGCAGTGTTCAATACTTATACCTCTCTCCTCCTTTGTCCACCCCCTCCCAACAAACCAGGGGAGTTTCTCATAATTCTCTTATCCACTCCCCCAGCTCAAACTGAATTCTTACTGGTCTTATGCCATTCCGCTCTGGTAATTCCCTGTTGAGCAGGAGGTCAAGTACCAATAGATTATTAACAAAAAGTAAATTACAGGAAGGTAGAGTTATTCGGTCGTATAGAACATGAACAGGATCTCATTAACCAAACAATACTGAAAATTAAGGAGGGTTCACTAACAATGCTAATTCAATATTGAACCTTATGAGAACATCAATAAGCATTCATTTACAAAACAATGTCTCTATGAGATCAGAATATAATAACGTTTCCCGTGCCAACAAAGGCACAGAGAACCAATAACAGTAATCAAGGAGGACAAAATCAGAAAAAAATTATCAAGGTGAGCAAATCAGAAGGTAGAGGGGTAGAAGCTGGGGGGAAGGTCAAGAATTAGATTAAGCCAAGTATGCAAACGAGCCCCTATAGTGATTCAGAACATTCCCATCCTGGTTCAAAGCATGTGTTAATGTGACCAATTTGAATATAAAAGACAGCTCAGCTGTCTCCCTTTGAATAGTGGTGGGAAAATTTTTCTTCAGTAACATGCAAACTCTTAAGTCATTAACAGAATGGCCCACTCCATTAAAATGTTGACTAACCAGTTTGTGAATCTGGAGTGTTCTTATGTCTGTTTTGTGCCCATTAACCCTTTGTCTAAGGGAGTTAGAAGTCTGTCCAATGGACAAAGCATCTGGGCATTGTTGGCACATGATGGCATATATGATGTTAGTTGAGGAACATGAGAAAGTGCCCATGATTCTGTGAATAACCTGGTTAGGTCCAGTGATGGTATTTCCAGAGAAGATATGTGGACAGAGCTGGCAGCGGGCTTTGTTGCAAGGAAAGGTTCCAGGACTGGTATTCCTGGGGTACAGACTGTGGCTGTTGGTGAGGATCCTCATAGGGTTGGGAGGTTGTCTGTAGGAGAGAACAGGCCTGTCACCTAGGGCCTTCTGGAGGCGTAGAGAGATTGTTATGCCTCACATTTTTGAGGAATAATACTGCCGAGGCAAATGCAGAGTTCTGTGGAGAATCTGTTGGCAAAAAGCTTTAAGTGTGTAGATGCTTCCTGGGTTATGTTGACAGAAGGCCCCTTATGTTGACAAAATTCTATGGTGTAGACTTGGCCTGAGCATGAGGCTATGTCTACACTAGCCCCCTCCTTTCAGAAGGGGCACGGTAATAAGTGAGTTGGGAATATGCTAATGAGGTGCTGCCATAAACGTGCAGTGCCTCATTAGCATAAATGGCATCCGCGCACAATTCAAAAGCACTGCTTTTGAATTTCGCACCGTCCTTGTGGATGGGGGCCTTTCGAAAGAACCCCCCGGATTTCGCAAGCCCCTTCTTCCTTTTCAGTTTTAGGAAGAAGGGGCTTTTAAAGTCCAGGGGGTCTTTTTGAAAGGCCCCTGTCTACACGGGTGGCACATGATTCCAAAGCAGCACTTTTGAATCGTGTGTGGCCACCATTATGCTAACGAGGCACTGCATATTCATGGCAGCACCTCATTAGCATCTTCCCAACTTGCTCATTACTGTGCCCCTTCCGAAAGGAGGGGCTAGTGTAAACACAGCATGTGTGTGTGTGGCAATCTGTTGACAGAGGTTCTGTCAAGATTTCTGTGTTGACAGTAACTTCTGTCGGCAGATGCTTCCAGTGTAGACATAGCCTGAGATTTTTTTGAGTTGACCAGACAGCACCAGAGAAAACTTACCCAAGGGAATAAACCTGCACTGGCTAATAGGCCTTCACTAACTTCATCTTCTTTGTCATTCACAAAACATTACACTGGATCCCACCAATAGTAAATCTAGTTCATCTAGCTCATCACCCTCTGAACAACCTCACTGAAAGGATTAGAATAATTAACAAAAGTAAAAATGAATTTGTGGAACTTGTGTGACATTTGCCACCACGGCATTGATCACTGTGCATGTGTGTCGTCAGCATGCTATTCCCTCCGTCCTTTTCTTGTCTATCTAGATTGTAAGTGCTATGGGACAGGGACTGTCTGTCATAAGTTGGTATAGTGCCTAGGACAATGGATCCCCATTCTCAGTTGGCCCCAGGGTCTATCATTGTAAACATAACAACAATAGCAAAGCAATGGGAGATCTCCAAAGAAAAGAAACAGAGCAAACAGGAAATTGTGTGCGGCATCTTGAACATTGTTCATATAAAAGCCCATAAACTTTATTTTTCTGTTAATAAAATTCCATACAATCAATTCAAAGGCAAGTTTCAGAGGCATGAAATGTGTTTAGCTTGACTTTTGTCTTTCGCATCTACTGACATAATTATTGTGATCTATGTCATGCTCTAATAAGTAATAATCAATATCAAGGTCTTCCTTTTGTAACTGGTGAAATCCTTGGCAAAATTCTCCACTGCCTTCTGAAATTAGTGGGAAACATACTGGGCTTCTGTGGAAATTCATCATTGTTCCTGTGGCAATTCAGAAGATGGAGAATACCTGACAGTGGGGTCCTTGGACAAAATTAACTATTGGCATCACAGAACATCTTCCTTCAGTAGGAGATTTTTATGTGGTTTTTATTTCGGTCCTGCTTTCGGCACATCTGATCTTTGTAAGAATAGCACTAGAGGGTGTTTCAATGCATAGCTTTTACATGTCTGAAGAGAATCTGAATTCACAAGCCAAAAATCCTGAGGTAGCTGTGAATGCTGTAATGAACACCAGAATGATCCCTGACTGTGAAATATTAAAAGTTTGGCAGTATAAAAGTTACAGTTTAAAGAGGTAACACACATAGGCTACGTCTACACGTGCCCCAAACTTCGAAATGGCCACGCAAATGGCCGTTTCGAAGTTTACTAATGAAGCGCTGAAATGCATATTCAGTGCTTCATTAGCATGCAGGCGGCAGCAGCACTTCGAAATTGACGCAGCTCGCCGCCGCGCATCTTGTCCAGACAGGGCTCCTTTTCGAAAGGACCCCGCCTACTTCGAAGTCCCCTTATTCCCATGAACTTCGAAGTAGGCGGGGTCCTTTCGAAAAGGAGCCCCGTCTGGATGAGCCGCATCAATTTCGAAGCGCCGGTGCTGCCCGCATGCTAATGAAGCGCTGAATATGCATTTCAGCGCTTCATTAGTAAACTTCGAAATGGCCATTTGTGTGGCCATTTCGAAGTTTGGGGCACGTGTAGACACGGCCATAATGTGTCTGATTTTCTACTCTTGTACATCAGTGCAACTCTCCTGATATCAACAGAGTTACATCAGTTTTAGATTTGTCTACCCTCATGCCCATTGTTTGGCAGGACTCCCTTTGCACATTCAGCTACCTCAGTGTCTCAGGTAAAGTTGTCAGTAGTACCCACTGTAGTTAAACACAGGAGTGGTAGTTCTGAATTACATTATTGTTCATTTAAACCAGGCAGATGAGTTTACATGTTTTTTTAAGTGAAACCCTAAATTAAAATTGATCTGTGTAAAATCATGTACAAAAAGGGTGTCCCCATTTTCACACTTTAAAATATGAAAGGAATCAGGGCTTTCCTTGATTTTGGGTAGTCTGTAAACATCCTGAGATAGTACCTGAAAAACAATAAATGAGTGAAACTGAATGTATACCAGAAAACTCCACTTATTGCTTCAATAAAACCTTATTTTCCTCCATCCTGAAATGCCCCCCAATGCCTATTTTTGCAACCATTTTCAGTAACTGCACAAAGGAGTTGTTTTAAAAGATTTACATAAAGATACAGTTACTTGTGAAATTGTTATTGTTAAAGTTATGACTTAAACATACAACAAATATTGCAAGAATTCAGATTTAAGGGCCAGATCCCGTTCTTAGTCACCACAAAGTAAGGTCTGAGTCACAGTTACAGTACAGCCACTCTGCACCGCTCTGTCAGTCAAAAGGGGCTTTATCCATGGGTCGAGACATAGAGTATCTCACAGTCATTTTAAGTCCCTTTACGGTGCCAGAGCTGGGTAAAGGGATTTAGCCTAAACAACAATCAAGTTCATTGACTTTTTCAGAGTGAAGAGTTACTGCTCTCCTTATTTAGCTCCAAATGTGCAGGTACGGTTCACTAGGAACTGTTTCTGCACTAAAAAAATCAAGCAGTCCTGTGGCACCTTCAAGACTGCCAATATTATTGATTAGGAAATGAGCTTTCGTGGGTAAGACCCACTTCATCAGATTTGTTCCTGGACTGAAGCACTTTCCTTGACTGCCACCTCATGGACGCTCTGAAGGCTTGTAGGAATAATCAGCAGTTACCCTTGTTGACGGAACACTGTCTTCGCTTTCACTGCTGGCTATATCATCCACATTAATGGGGTCTGCTTCCCAAAGGATGGCTGCATAGCCCTTTCGCAAAATCAGACCATTTTAAAGTGCTTGAAGTTGGGCCCCCAAAAATCAATATACCCAAAACCACAAGTCCCTTTTAAAAATGGAGGTTCTAGAAAATGTAATGAGGGAATCAACAGAAAAGCTCATTTTAAACACCACATCGTGTTTTTTTTCCTGATGTACCCACATTAAATGTTCATTACATTGAATGATGAAGCATTTCTGCTTCAATATACAGTACTGAGTATTTCAACCTGATCATGAATTCCACCCCCAGCCCTGGGACTACACAAGTGTAGGTGAGCATGAAACAATCTTGGTTTTGATACCTGTGATGATGATAAGCACGAGGCCCAATGCAGCACAATGTAAAAAGTGCAAATGCAAAGGCTGGAAAGGACCAGGTTGCTATGGCATAGCCAAACCATTCCACTATCTCACCAAAGTAATTAGCTCCAGATACATATGTGAACAGTCCTCCTGCATTCAAAAAGAGTGACGAGTGCATATAAGAAAAATGAAATCAAATTACCCTCTTTTTAAGTCAACAAAACATTGAAGGTCATCAGATTCTAAGTCATACCTATCACATTTACAAAGTTTGATTTTCCTCTCACTGAACCCTTGTAAATCAATGAATAATTCCACTGAAGCCAACAGAATCATACCAAAATAAAACTGGCATAAGTGAGAAGACAAATATGTCTACTGATTTCAAACCCCTTTAAAAACATCCATGGGCAATGGGTGAAGCTGCTGTTTGGGAAGAAAAGCGCCCCAGTCTGTGGCCCCACCCATCCACAGCCCCTGCTCTGCCCAGGCATTGCCTCCACCCCAGCCTCTCCCTCTTCTCTTCAATCCCCATCTCTGCTCACCCCTTTAAGTCAAATTCTTGAATGCGAAAAGCAAAACAAAAACCCAAATGCTTTCCTACAATTTCCTTTTAAAGAAAATGGAGCATGTTATCTACTGCATGCCAGATTATGGAGACTGGATTTGCAGAAGATACTTAAATAAAAGCACTAAATTTGGGAATACAAAATGTCAATCATGGGTTTTTTATATATCCTGAAGTTAACCAAAGATTTATTTGCAAAAATTTGGTGAGTAAGGGCAAGTCAGCTGTCCCACTGAATACAGCATTTAATATTATGGACTACATGATGCAGATATTCCACTTTTACATTTCCTTCATCAGTATTTCTAAGTGATTTTTTATGTTAAATGTACCCTTAAATCTTCACAAAGTAATCTTTCCAGATTACTATATATTTAATGCACTGAAACAAATCCATTTTACATTAATCAGAATGTATTAGTGTGTTCATAACGAAGTTCATTGTTTCAAAAAAAGTGAACACTCATTTATATTGTGTGATCTCCCTAACAATAGATATATTTATGAAATTTCATATGTTTATGCTGAAGATAAGTTTTGTAAGATTTTAGGCATAACAAGGATTTTATATCCTACTAAGATACTGGTTTTGGTGGAGAGTTTTCTTAAAGTTAATTTATCGAATAGTGAGAATTAAAAAAGGGAAACTCGTTTGTCTAGCTATCTGAAAGAAAAGGGAGGTTTCCTAAGG
The DNA here is from genome assembly GCF_033958435.1 of Carettochelys insculpta. Lineage (NCBI taxonomy): Eukaryota > Metazoa > Chordata > Testudines > Carettochelyidae > Carettochelys > Carettochelys insculpta. Next base: position 65,418,858 of record NC_134139.1, on the reverse strand, counting down.
GCTCTCTTCAACAGGGTGGGGAAAGGAGAGCAGAGATGGAGAGGAAGACTTTGGAAACAGATTTCTGACCTGTAGTATTTAAAATCTGTGTTTTGGATATGGGTGTTTTTTGAAGAATTTATTGTAAGAACTGTATATCTGAAGATCCAAGTATTTAAGACTAAACCTGAATACTCAGGTTGTGCATCTTAAAAGTCTCTGCCAGGATTTTTTAGAGATGTGATTTTTTTATAATCTTCAGCAACAAATTAATGAAACATTTAACACCCATTTTAAACTATGAAAGTAATGCAAAACTGCTTTTATCAGTAAGTTCAGAAATTGACAGTGTATACCTCTGGATTTGCATTACCACTTAATGGCTCTTTCACAGGTTCAGTGTTATGCTAAAAGGTCTGGAAAGGTTTTCATTTTTTGTTAATGGATTCACTCTGGGGGAAGACTCATAAGGCTGCAACAGCTTACTATAGGAGCCTGCATGAACTGTAGAATAGGGTTAAGAAGAGGGGAATGATTGAGCACTAAGACCCAGGGGAGCCTCTTATATCTGCCACTCATGCAAATATGAATGCTCACAACTAGAGACAGGCTTGAACTTATTCCACAGATGAAAGTTGGTGAAATAAGGCCTGCACATGGTCAAACTGAACGATTGACTCACCCTTTCTAGCCTTAAAAATCTATGATTCTTTTAATTTTGGGGAGCTCAATTTCTGGATTTATGTTTTGGAGCGAGAGTCCATTGCTGCTCCCTAAACCTATTTTACAGTAATTAGTAACAGGCAGAAAGGAGTCAGAGCCAAGAACTTGAAAGCTCCTAGATTCCCATCCTGAGTTCAGACTGCTTTTCCCACTGAGACAAGACACTCCCGAATCACTTCTCTGCACAGGGGGCAGACAATAGAGCAGGAAATGGGTTGAGGAGCAGTTATGGCAATGGCAAAACATAGATCCAGAAATATTAGTGAGGGCTATTTTCACACAACACGCCACAGATTCAACATGACCTAGACAAGACAGCATGACAAAGAAGTCTCCAGTTCTATTTCCTGTGGTGGGGTATCTACCCATACCTGTCAGGAAGGAATTAAAGCACTCCTCCACTCACATTCAGCATCAGTACTGGTAGGGGTTATGGTTGGATGGAAGAACTGGAGCTCAAGTGGTCAGGTTAGTACTCACTGAGCAGTTCATACAAATATTCCTCACTTCCAGGTATGGAAGTGGGTATGGCGGCATCAGCCACGGTCATTAACAACAGTGCTACAGTTGATGGAAAACTTTTGGTGCTATAGAAACTCCACAGGCAGATGGAAGGGCATAATTTAGGGTTTACAAGCTGACTCTGATTGATGTGCCTGGTTACGAGAGGGCACCCTAATACCTATGTCAGGGACAAATATTTGTCTTCATTCTCTCAGCAATTCAAACAACCACCCTGACGGTTGGTGAGTCACAGCAATAGGTCCAGACAAAAGCTAACCAGGACAGCAGATCCTCAGTCTTGCTTTTGAGTGGACTATGGCCTTAGGTACCAGGCCCCAACAAGAGGCAGTGTTGTTGCTGAGTAAGAAGATGGGCTAAGACCACAAAACGGTTATCTTTTTCTCATGTGAGCAACTGGGACACGTGACGAGAAAGCCCCATAATGGAGTGCAAGCATGCCCAGGTGTGGACAACAGAAAGCAGACCAAGGAAGAAAGCCCACCAAAATACTGTACTTGGATTGATTAATGGGGCAAAAGTCCATGGTCTGTTCAGCTTCAGATGAAGGCAGATCATGGTGCAGTCTCCCCTGGCTGTAGTGGAAGAGGTTGGAAATGAGATAATCTTCCTCCAGTGCATTCACAGAGATGCGATGGGTTTCCCCAACAGAAGCTATGGTTAACTCTGGGTCAGCATAGGGATGCCCTACTGGTAAGTTCTTCCTCAACATTGGCCCTACCCTGTCATTGTTGGTCAGGACTGGTGGCATTTTTGGGAAATTATTCAAAAGTTAGGAAACTGGAGACTATAACCTCTGATGTGGCATTTGGGACAAGTCCCACCCAGGTTACGAGAATCAGGGGACCCTCCTGCCGGGAGTTCAAGATCCACGTTCAGGTTGCAGACAGGAGAGGTAACTGGGGGATTGCTGTTAACAATAGTGAGTGCCCGTTGTGCTCAGAAAATAGGATGTCTTTGAACACAGAAGAGGAACTTGTCTGGCACTAGGGCCAAGGAGTCAGATTCTAGCTAGAGAATCAGTGGTGCCGAGCAGCATTCAGTTGAACAGCTCTAGGTTTGCAGAAATGTGAGGGGGGCAGCGGCACGTGCTCGCACATGCCCCCAAGCCTCATCTCTTTTGAGGGGTAATGCCCCCCCCAAATTACACCCCTAGGCATACCCAGGCCTGCGTCCACCCTCCTGGGCTTCCTATTGCTTCCTCATTATTTTCTGCGGGGAAGCATACAAATTCTGCAGAGGAACAAGAATTCTGCATGCACACAGAGGCACAGAATTCCTCCAGGAGTACATGCTATGATACTTGTTAATGGGATGTTAACAGTTATCTGGTTAACGAGTAGGCCTCACACTAAACAGATGAGGCTTACCAGTTATGGTTAAATGTTATGAGCTGGACAGCTCCCTGCCTGCCATCGGACAGGGGGTGGGGAGGGTTGCGGGGGCACTCCAGCACAGCCAGTGTAGCCCTCATTCACAGTGGCCCAGGGCGCACCATGAGCCAAGGACTCTCCATCCTGGCTGGAGCAGTCCCTGGCCATCTATCCTTCATTTAATCGGTTAACTTAATATTTAACCGGTTAACTAACTAAACAGGATTTTACAGCCCTTGTGTCTCCAATCCCATAATTTTAGAAGAGTATCATTCAGGAAAGAAGCACAGCAATGAAGACTTCTTCTGTGGTAAGTGGGGGAGTCAGGTGTGGATGATGGAATTCTGACATCCATCTTGAGGTGGAAGGGCACATGGTGGGGGCAGATCACCCTCCTTAAACATGAGACATTGAAGAGCTCCTCTGGGCACAGTCAGCCTAAACATGGTGTGCATCATGTGACTTGTCAAGCTTGGAAATAGAAAAGCTCTTAAATGGGAGGATCCCTGCTCAGCGCAGGGCAGCACTTTTAAAAGAGCAGAGCCTGACCAAGGCTTGAGAGTCTTGGCTGCTCCGGCCCCTCTCAGAAAGTCAGAGGACTGGTACTTTATTCTTTGGCTTCTTGAAAGCCTAGAACTCTGCTTTTTATGGAGTGTGGAAGCAGACTGACTTTCTGTTTGTGCTAATTTGGCTCCCCTACAAGGGGGCAGAAGCCCTGAACTCCAAAACAGGAGCAGCACATACCCTCCCCTAAGAGGGCTGTGGAGAGGCATAGCCTACAACACTTCCTAGCCTGATGCTGGAGAACCCCTCCCACCCACCACCCAAACTGTGCAAAGTTCACATAGAAAATGTTCTTTAGGGCACAAAAGATAGGAGTGGCCTGCTGAACTCTCCTCCTGTCATCTGCAAAAATTCAAGCCAAAGACGTATGATTACCATGCCTCTGCAATTAATTCATGCAGTAGGGGAGAACATCTGGGCCAACTATCAAGGTGAAACAAATACCGCCAAATAACTCTAAGAGCTTCATGTTTTTAGGTATATTTTATTTTTTCCAGCCCCTTCCTCTCTCTTTCCCCAAAAGAGCTACGTTTTGTGGGTGCAGGCATAAGGGAAATGTACCTTTTGGAATCTTGTAAGTCTGCTCTCCAGGTTTCCTTAGCTGGCATAGCAGGAAGTCACTGTGAATATTGATTCCAATGCCCAACAAAAACAACAGAACACCTACAGAATGAAAATGAGATGTTGATTGGCAAGATAGCTCCTGGCCTGTCTAATTACAGAATAATAGAAATTTAGGGTTGCAAGGGGCATCATTACTGAAGGTGCAATAAGAGTCAGGTGAGCTGGGCAACCAGCCATGGTTGGAGCAGGAACAGGCTGGGATAGGGGCAGGACAGACTAAAGTAGCAGTCTGTCAGAACTACCATACAGCTGGAAGTAACTAGAGCTCTGTGGGGATACAAATGTATTTCTGCTGATATAATTCAGTATCCACAAAACTGCAGGGCTCTTCCAGGACCCAGCGTGGAGAAAGGGGCAGAACATTGAGCCATCACTCAATGAGCTAGTACACCTCACTGCCATTTCCTCTAGCATGGCAGTACTGCTATTAACCCTGCTCATTAGGGTGGGCGCAAGGCTAACCAGTACACCCCTGGACAGGAGACACGTACAGCTGTGTGCAAGGGCTGTGGGCAGTTCGGCTGCACCAGATATGCTTTCAGCTGGGGGTGCTGGATCCTGGCAGGAGTAGCCCCAAGTTCTGCTTCTTTTGCTGATGCAATTTCCAAGAGCAGGCCTGCCAATGGGAGCAGTGGGGAGGCAAAAGCGACAACCGCCCTGGGGCCTGGTGACAGAAAAGACCCTGGAGCTCCCAACCCCCACCACCGCTACTGCCACACTGGCAGTGGTGGCCAGAGTCCCAAACCTTTTGAATTGTTGCTCGGAGCGCCATGCAGAGCAGTCTGAGCAGCACTGAGGGCTTGGGGACCTGGGGGATGTGCCACAGTGTGTTTGAACTGTAGAAATGTAGAATGTAGACACTGTATGTAGAATGCATTGGAAGATTGTTAGCCTCAGCGACTTGAAAGAACCCATATTAGGGTGCTCCAAACAGCCCTTCCTAGCTGCTAATTTTGAGACACACACACACATCTGAAAAAAGAGCATGCCTCATAGATTTCAAACAGACTATGGTTAACTCATTGTCATATACAGTGTTATTGTAACTATGCAGGTCCAGGGATACTAGAGAGACAAGGTGGCTGATGTAGTACCTTTTATTGGACCAAATTCTGTTGGTGACAGAGACAAACTTTCAACCTCATACAGGACCTGGAGAAGAGTTCTGGGTAAGCTCAAAAGACAAGTATCAGTGAGGTAGCCGTGTTAGTCTGTAGCTTCGAGAATAACAAGAAGTCTTGTGGCACATTATAGACTAATAGATATTTTGGAGCATAAGCTTTTGTGGGCATAGACCCAATGACTCATGCATCTGATGAAGTGGGTCTTTGCCCACGAAAGCTTATGTTCCAAAATATCTGTTAGTCTATAAGGTGCCACAAGACTTCTTGTTGTTCTCAAAATACAAGGTTATGCACCTGCAGTAACTGGCATTCTCTGAAATGGGTATCCCTGTGTATGCTGCACATAAGAGCCGTGTCTACACGTGCACGCTACTTCGAAGTAGCGGCACTAACTTCGAAATAGTGCCCGTCACGGCTACACGTGGCGAGCGCTATTTCGAAGTTGAAATCGATGTTAGGCAGCGAGACGTCGAAGCCGCTAACCCCATGAGGGGATGGGAATAGCGCCCTACTTCGACGTTGAACGTCGAAGTAGGGCACGTGTAGACGATCCACGTCCCGCAACATCGAAATAGTGGGGTCCACCATGGCGGCCATCAGCTGAGGGGTTGAGAGACACTCTCTCTCCAGCCCCTGCGGGGCTCTATGGTCACCATGTGCAGCAGCCCTTAGCCCAGGACTTCTGGCTGCTGCTGCGGCAGCTGGGGATCCATGCTGTATGCACAGGGTCTGCAACCAGTTGTCGGCTCTGTGGATCTTGGGTTGTATAGTGCAACTGTGTCTGGGAGGGGCCCTTTAAGGGAGCGGCTTGCTGTTGAGTCCGCCCTGTGACCCTGTCTGCAGCTGTTCCTGGCACCCTTATTTCGATGTGTGCTACTTTGGCATGTAGACGTTCCCTCGCAGCGCCTATTTCGATGTGGTGCTGCCCAACGTCGAAGTTGAACGTCGACGTTGCCAGCCCTGGAGGATGTGTAGACGTTACTCATCGAAATAGACTATTTCGATGTAGCATGCACGTGTAGACGTAGCCAAGGTGTCTCAGTGCCTTGAGCTTCTGGATGGAAGATTTTTAGGGACTGCGCCCCCAGGGCAGCGCATGCAAAGTATACCGCTTGGACCTGTAGTGGCCATTAAGCATCACAGGCCACTCGTCACCCCTCAATTCCTTCTCTATCCCAGACCAAAAGTACAATCGGAAGTAGAGGGGCAGAGGGATGGGTTGTGGAGCATCCACAGGAGACCCATCTCAGAGAAGGTCAGTTACTGCAGGTGAGTAATCTTCTTCTTCTTCAAGGAGTATCTCAGTGGGTGCTTCACATAAGGGACTAAGGAGCAGTATTCTGTTGTGGTTGGTAGGACTTCGGTTTGTTGCTTTGTACCACATTCAGAACGGAGTGTCCGAAATGGGTGTTCACTGCTGCATGTTGCTCTATGGAGTAATGTTGTGTAAAAGGAAGAACTGAAACCCACGTTGCCACTTTGCAGATGTTCTGTATTGGAGTCCTCTTCAGGAAGGCCCAGGAAGCCAGGGTAGCTCTGGTGGTGTGTGTCTGGATTGATTGCAGCGCAGTGATTCCCATTTAGGTAGTCTTTGTTTAGAAATCATTTGTCCCATGGAACATTCTGTTGTACAGATGAATAATCATGATTTATGATGGGCTATTATTCTTTGCAAAGTGTGAAGCCTGGAATACTCTGCATTGACATGTGGGTTTGGGAAGAAAATGGGTAAGTAAAGGAAGGAGGAAGTGACTTTGGGGAGAAATGTTGGATGTGGTCTCAAAATCACTTTGTCTTTATGAAAAATAGCATAAGATAGGTCAGCCATAAAAGCTGCCAGCTCCCCTTCTCTTCTTTCTGTTGTTATGGCTAACAGGACCACATTTTTCATGGACAGAAGTAATAAGGAACATGTGGCCATTGGTTCAAAGTGTTTTGTGGTGAGTGTACAGAGGACCATGTTTAAGCCTGAAAAACAACCCGTGGGGCCGCTGGATGATTGAGATGCTGAGGGAGCACTCTAAGACGATAATGCCATTGAGGGGAAACTAAATGAATTCTTTGCTTCACAGTCTTCACCTCTGACCAAACCTGAGCCATTCTTTTCAGGTGACAAATCCAAGGAATTGTCCAAGATTGAGGTGTCATTAAAGGTGGCTTTGGAACAAATTGATAAACTTAATAGTAACAGGTCACTAGGACCAGATGGCATTCACCCAAGACTTCTGAAAAAACTCAGATATGAAATTGCAGAACTGTAGATTCGGGTTTGTAATTTATCCTTAAAATCAGCTTCTTTACCTATTGACTAGAAGATAGCTAATGTGACTTCCTTATTTAAAAACAGTTCTAGAGGTGATCTGGGCAATTACAGACCAGTAAGTCTAATATCAGTACCCAGAATGGCAGAGAGCTGGGAACTGGGGGCAGCCTGATTCCTGTTTCCCCACCCCCTGCTTGCGGGACCCAGGAAACTGACCAGCCCACCATGGCTGGTCAGTTTCCTGGCTGCTTCTCCCTGCCTTCCTCCAGTGGCACTTGCTGGGGGAAGTCAGGGAGAAGGCTTTTAGTTGGTGGGCTGGTCAGTTTCCTGGGTCTTGCAAGCAATGAGGAGATGGGAAACAGACTGCCCCCTTGTTTCCAGGTCCCTGCCACTCTGGCAGCCAGGAAATTTTCCCAGCTCCTGCAAGCCCAGGGGAGCCAAGAACCAGGCAGCAGCCTGGTTCTCTCTCCCCTGCCAACTTGTGTGAAAATTTGAGTTACGGTGGGATTGCAAGAACGCAGTCCCCACGTAACTTGAAGGTTTACTGTACACACATTTTCAAGATGCCCAGCTTCGTTCCTAAGTTAATTGCTTTGCTTTTCCAGATCTTATCCATCGCCTTCAAGCTCTCACTTGCTTTCATTATTCTAGTCGCTATTTCCTTCTTACAGTCTAGGTCATATGTTATGTTGCTCCCCAGATACATGAACTTCTCTATGGTCTCTAGTTCGACCGCGTCCACAAGGATCTTCCTTCTTATTTCGTTATCTCCAAAGACCATTGCTTTTGTTTTATCAATGTTCATAATCAGTGCGTGCCACTTCTCTTCCTCGTTTAGCACCTGCACCATTCTCACTAGCTTCCCTTCATCTTCCCTGATGACAGTTATATCATCTGCAAATCTCAATTTGTTAATTCTCATCCCATGCACTGATATCCCTTTTGCCTCTTCATTGATCTTGTCCCTCACTCTTTCTAGGTATATGAGGAAGATACTTGGCAATATCAGATCTCCTTGTCTCGTACCTCTGCTCATTCTAAACCAACTTCCCATCTCTTCACACATTCTTACTACTGCTTCCGCATTGTCATTGATATCCGTCGACAACTATCAGTCTGCTATCCCCTCCATATGACTCCAACACCGCCCGAGTTACTTTTTAATCTATACTGTGAAATGCCTTCTGAAAATTGACGAAGCAATTGTAGATGTTCTTGATCTTTTGTCAGCCTTTCTCTGCTATCAGTCTTAGTGCCTATAACTGTTGGATGGTACTTTTATCTTTCCTGAATCCCACTTGCTCATCCGCTAAATATTCTTCTTTCTGCAATCTCAGTCTCTCCGTCAGTATCATCATCAGCACCTTGCCTAGATGACTTGTTAGGGCAATCATTCTGTAGTTCTTGCACTCCAATACACTTCCGTTTTTGTGTACTGTCACCAGCACAGATCTTATCCATTCCTTAGGTGCCTTTCCTTTTTTCCAGGCTATATTACATAGTCGGTGTATTTCCTGAATATCTTATTGCCTCAATAGAAATCTATGGTATATCCCCATCTTGAATACTGCATACAGATGTGGTCACCCCCTCTCAAAACAGACATTGGCATTGGAAAAGGTTCGGAAAAGAGCAACAAAAATGATTAGGGGTCTGGAATGGGTCCCATATGAAGCAAGGTTAAAAAGACTAGGACTTTTGAGCTTAGGAAAAAGGAGACTAAGGGGAATATGATAGTGGTATATAAACTCATGAGTGGTGTGGAAAAAGTGAATAAGGAGAAGTTATTTACTTGTTCCCCTAACAAAAGAACTAGGGGTCACCAAATGAAATTAATGGGTAGCAGGTTTAACTGCCAATAGGGAGATGGAAGGAAGCATTGGGTATAGTAGTGTCCTTGTTTCTTTTTGGTTTGGGGGACATACATACCCAATATTTTGAGGGTATTATGTGAGTCTTTCATAGTGTGTAGGAACTGGGCGGCATCTCTAGAGCTAACAAAAGACTTCTGCCCTTCAAATGGAAGATTCTCAATTCTGGCTTATATTTCTTTAGAAAATCCAAACAAGTGGAGCCAGGAGTCCCATCTTACTATCACCCCCATGGCGAGGGAATGGGCTGTAGTGTTTGTGGAGTCCAGAGGATCTCAGAAGGCCCTTCTGGCTATTACAGAACCTTCCACCAAGTTGGCTGTAAACTGAGACAGGTATTCCTTTGGCAATTGTTCAGTAAAAACATTCTTGTTCTGGAAGAAGTTGTATGTGTATTTGCCAACAGGGCTGAGTAGTTAACAATACTGAACTGAAGAGATCCAGGGGAGTAGGATTTGCTGCCTAGGAGGTCCAATCTTTTCCAGTCCTTATCATATGGGGTTGAATGAAATTGAACCTGTTTACCCCTGTGGTGGACTGTGTCTACCACCAGGGAGTTAGGAGAGGGATGTGTGAACGGAAACTCTGCTCCCTTAGGTGGGACATAGTGGCTACGTCTACACGTGAAGCCAACATCGAAATAGCTTATTTCGATGTAGCAACATCGAAATAGGCTATTTCGATGAATAACGTCTACACGTCCTCCAGGGCTGGCAACGTCGATGTTCAACTTCGACGTTGCGCAGCACCACATCGAAATAGGCACTGCAAGGGTACGTCTACACGCCAAAGTAGCACACATCGAAGTAAGGGTGCCAGGCACAGATGCAGACAGGGTCACAGGGCGGACTCAACAGCAAGCCGCTCCCTTGACACAGTTGCACTAAACAACACAAGATCCACAGAGCTGACAACTGGTTGCAGACCCTGTGCCTGCAGCATGGATCCCCAGCTGCCGCAGCAGCAGCCAGAAGCCCTGGGCTAAGGGCTGCTGCCCACGGTGACCATAGAGCCCCGCAGGGGCTGGAGAGAGAGCATCTCTCAACCCCCCAGCTGATGGCCGCCATGGAGGACCCGGCAATTTCGACATTGCGGGACGCGGATCGTCTACACGGTCCCTACTTCGACGTTGAACGTCGAAGTAGGGCGCTATTCCGATCCCCTCATGAGGTTAGCGACTTCGACGTCTCGCCGCCTAACGTCGAAGTTAACTTCGAAATAGCGCCCGACGCATGTAGCCACGACGGGCGCTATTTCGAAGTTAGTGCCGCTACTTCGAAGTAGCATGCACGTGGAGACACAGCTAGTGTTTCCTTTCTGCACACTTAGCTGTTGGTGGGGGAGTTACTGGGATTTGCCACAGTTCTTTAGCAGGATCCATTATGGTGTTATTTATTGGGAGAGCCACTTCAGCACTGTGAGAAGGATGCAATGTATTAGTCAATTTATGCTGTGGTTCAGGCGATTCAGGTAGGGACATCTCTAAGGTATCAGCCACTCGACTGAATAAATCCTGGAAGTGGGTGGGGTGGCATAATTGTTTCATCAGGGGACGAGGAGGAGATGTGGGTGTGTAGTATGCTCTCTTCCTCAGTCTGATCCCCGTGATCTTCCACGCCTTCCTCATGATCTTGTTGGGAGGAAGGAGAAGGAGAAGGTGGTTGAATTGGTGCAGTAGCTTGTTCAGGAGGAGGTCGGACTTGATGTCTAAAGTTGGGGTCCCAGGCTGGCCAAGTAGGAGGCATCATTACTGGGGTCATCTATGGATATGCAGGCGACTGTAGTGTGGGTACTGATGGAGGCAGTGCTGGGTATTTGGGAGAAGAATGTGTGGGTATTGATGGCACCAGATTGATGTCTCCCTCATCATCAGATTGTTAAGACGGTCCTGAATTTGCCGGTGTGGAAATCAGTGTTGGTGCATGGTCCATCAGAATTGTGTCAGTGCCAAAGAATGGTGTGCCTGGCACTGATGTGAGTGTGAGGTTGCCTTGGACTGTTAGAGGTGACTGCAGATACAGCTGGTACCGACGGTTTAGCTGTAGTCAGTACCGAGGCAGCCAGGGTGCACAGCACTGATGGTTGTGCTTCTGCCAGTCCTGACAGCATCTGTTGAGTTGCAACCAGTGCTGACTTGTGCTGAGATGGCTTATGAATGGACCGTGCCAACATTTTTGGGGCCAGAGCCACTTGTTTCTTTGGCCGTACTGCAGCAGGCAGGGCAGGCTTTTGCTTTGCCTTGTCTCCTCAGGCCATCTGCATACCAGATGGGCCCGGTGCCTCACAATCCGGGGCAGACTGCACTGTCAGTACCAAGGCAGATTGATGCACCGGAGAATGCTTTTTCTTTGGCAGTTCTCCATGTGGCAGTGCAGAAAGGCTATACTTCATGGGCAGCTTGGATTTAGCTGGCCCTTAATCAGAAGCTAACACAGGCAAAGGTTGCCTCAGTGGGGCCCTCACCTCAGGGTCTGACATTGAGCTGAAAGATTTTTTCCATAAGAATTCATTTTAGTTGGAGCTGTCCAGCTTTTAAAGACCTCGCTGATGATTTTTGTACAGCGAGCACACTTCTGTGGAACACGTGCCTCACCTGAACATCATATACGCTGGTCATGGCCATCTGAAGCCGATATTAAGAGATGGCATGAAAAGCCCTTTTTGAAACCTGGGGAGTCAGGCATAATTGTAGAAATGGGCACTGAGTTGAACAATAAGAGAAAGAAAAAAATTAACTGTTTTTTTTTTGGTTGATTTTAGAAGGGGGGAAAGGACTAGTAGTGAAAACGATCTGTAGAGGGAGTGAATAGGGAGCTGCTAGGGTTCCAACATAAGCCAAAGGCAGTAGAGAAGGATTTGAAGGATGGCGGGCAGCACTCGACCGTTAACGGCCACTACAGGTGCGAGTAGCATACTGCATCCGTGTTGCCGCTGGGGATGCCACTGCTAAAAATCTTCCGACTAGAAGTGCAGGCCTCTGAAACGCCTCACGTGGAGAACCCGCAGGAACACTCCTTGAAGAAGGAGCTTGTCTCCCGAAGTTGGTGCAATCAAAGTTACTATCTCATCCATCTTTGCTCTCTAGTGTTAATTCAGTCAGCAACAAACTAGTAGGGCCTGTCTCTCCCCCACATTAAGGTAAATTGAGAATAAGTCTGTAGCATCAGTGGAGTTGGATCAGTGTGAAATTGGGGAAAGTGAAAGGAAAATCGGGATTAATTGTGCTACCTGGAGTCCCTGAAAGCGGACTCTTAAATTCTAGTCCTGTTTATATGGTCATTAACACACTTGCCTGAAGCATGCAACCACATCTCCCTCTGGTGGTTGATCCCTGCAACTAACATGCCTACCATAGCAGAGCTAGAGAAGTTCTATTGATTTATAGTATCGTCGGGGTAGCCATGTTAGTCTGGATCTGTAACAGCAACGAAGGGTCCTGTGGCACCGTATAGACTAACAGGAAAGTTTTGAGCATGAGCTTTCGTGAGCACAGACTCACTTCATCAGATGCTGGTCTTGGAAATCTGCAGGGCCAGGTATAAATAAGCCAGAGCAAGGGTGGGGATAACAAGGTTAGCTGAGTCAGCAAGGGTGAGGCTTACTACCAGCAGTTGATCTGGAGGTGTGAACACCAAGGGAGGGGAAGCTGCTTTTGTATTTAGCCAGCCAGTTGCAGTCTTTGTTTAAGCCTGAGCTGAGGGCGTCGAATTTGCAGATGAATTGTAGCTCAGAAATTTCTCTTTGGAGTCTGGTCCTGAAATTTCTTTGCTGTAGGATAGCTACTTAAAAGCAGACTTAAAAGTAGCTATCCTACAGCAAAAAAATTTCAGGACCACACTCTAAAGAGAAATTGCTGAGCTACAATTCATCTGCAAATTCGACACCCTCAGCTCAGGCTTAACAAAGACTGCAACTGGCTGGCTAAATACAAAAGCAGCTTCCCCTCCCTTGGTGTTCACACCTCCAGATCAACTGCTGGTAGTAAGCTTCACCCTTGTTGACTCAGCTAACCTTGTTATCCCCACACTTGCTCTGCTTTATTTATACCTGGCCCTGCAGATTTCCAAGACCAGCATCTGATGAAGTGAGTCTGTGCTCATGAAAGCTCATGCTCAAAACTTTCCTGTTAGTCTATAAGGTGCCACAGGACCCTTCGTTGCTATTAATTTATACTGTAGGTTCTGCGCTTTTGACGATGCTTCCTGGGTTCAGTTCTTGATGTCCACAACAGTTTCTATGTGTGTATGGGGTCCTGGTTCATTACACTCACAAAATCTCGTTAAAACTGTAGGAGCTTGCCAGGCTGCATATTAGGGCCCCCGAGTGCAGTTTCTTGAAAACAGTGACAGAGATAGCTGTGTCAGTCTGTATTCTATCAAAACAAAAAAGCAGTCATGTAGCACTTTAAAGACTAACAAAATAATTTATCAGCTGATGAGCTTTCGTGGGACAGACCCATTTCTTCAGATCATGGCCGTACCAGAACAGACTCAATATGTAAAGCACAGAGGTCCAAAAATTTTTATCAAGGTTGGCAAATCAGGAGAGGAAAGGAACCGGGGTTGGGGGGTAGGGGCTGTGCGGGGGGCGGGGGGGTGGAAGTTAAGAGTTAGATAAAACTTCAAAGTATGCAAAAGAGTCCTTATAATGGGTCAAGTAATTGCTGTCCCTGTTCAAACCATGTCTTAATGTGTAGAATTTGAATATGAATGTTAGTTCTGAGCATTCTCTCTGTAGGGGGCTGTTCAAGCCCCTTTCAGTACAACACAAACTTTCAGATCTTTAACAGAATGGCCTACCCCATTAAAGTGCTGGCTGACACATTTGTGTATTTGGAGTTTTTTGATGTCTGTTCTATGTCCATTCATTCTTTGTCAAAGAGTGTTTGCAGTCTGTCCTATATAAATGGTGTGTGGGCATTGTTGGCACATGATGGCATATATGATGTTAGTTGAGGAACAGGAGAACGTGCCTGTGATTCTGTGATTACATTCAGTGATGGTATCTCCAGAATAGATATGTGGACAAAGTTGGCAACAGGGTTTGTTGCAAGGAAAAGTTCCAGGATTAGTATTATTGTGGTACAGCCTGTGCTTGCTAGTGAGAATCCTCATAAGGTTGGGAGGTTGTCTATAGGAGAGAACAGGCCTGTCACCTAGGGCCTTCTGGAGTGTGGCATCATGATTTAGATAGGTTGTAGGTCTTTAATGATGGGTTGCAGTGGTTTCAGGTGGGGGCTGTAGGTAATTACTTGACCCATTATAAGGATTCTTTTACATACTGTAAGAGTTAGATAAAACATCCACTTCCCCACCACACAACCCCCCAGCCATCCCTCTGCTTTCCTGATTTGCCAACCTGGATAACAACTTTTCCGATTTGTCAACCCTGATAATTTTTGGACCTCTGTGCTTTATATATTGCGTCTGTTCTGATAAGGTTATGATCTGAAGAAGTGGGTCTGTCCCACGAAAGCTCATCACCTAATAAATGATTTTGTTAGTCTTTTAAGTGCTACATGATTGCTTTTTTCTTGAAAACAGCGATGATATAAGGTCCAAGAGGAACATTTCACTGGATGTGCAACTTTTATGCCACAACACTAATTATTTTATTAAATACCTTTAATTGGCCAAACATAGAATACATCTACAAATTGCAAAGAGGGGAGCTGTTTATTACTAGTTAATATTACTTACTATCCTATATAGTGAGGATATTCCTAGCTAATGCTATGCAAAACTTTCCTTGTGAACACTGCATTGAAAAGTGCTAAAAATGCATGTTTACAAATCATTACCCAACAGCGCTCTCAAGCTCACCTATGCCTGCTTAGTATTTTAATGTTTGCAGTGTTGTTGATACCATATTGGTCCCAGAATATAAGAGGGGAGGAAAAAGATAATATCTTATATTGGAACAACTTCCATTAGTGAGAGAGACAAGCGTTTCAGCTACACAGAGCTCTTCTTTAGGTAACTCAAAAGCTTGCCCTTTACCAACAGAAGTTGGTCCAGTAAAAGATAGTGTTTCTCCCACTGTGATGGAATGCACCCGATATTCACATCACGCACACAGGTGTAATAATCGTGATACAACACAGACCTTGGGAGGTTTTATTTGAAAACTAATAACTCATTGGTAAATAATGTCATTATGAAATATGAGCAGCAAAATTATATAATCAAGACAAAATGTCTTGGGGCGGGCCAAGGGGTCACAGGAAACGCCCCCCCCCAGGTGGGAGGGGCCAGCCAGCAGGGGGAACAGTGTGGCCAGAAAGCCAGCTCCAGCAGCAGGGGTCTGCAACCCCCCCCACGCGCTCATTGGCAGAGGGGTGGGGAGAAGTGCAGGAAGTTGTCCCCAGCTCACGCTGTTTTGCAGCCATGCTGTGCTGCTGCGAGGGACTACAGGGGCAGTCCCACCTGTCTTTGGGTGTAGCTGAAGAGCCACGTGAGCAGGAGCCACCTTGCTGTGCTTTCTTTGCTGTTGTCAGTGAATGCAGGGTGGGGGTGGGGTGGACCTCTGAAGGGCCGGCCGGCCAGTTGTCGGGGGGCCAGCAGCAGAAATCTGGGCCTCCCTGCACTCACTGGGCATGGGGAGGGGCACAGCAAGGCAGCCCCAGCTGCTCTGGCCCTGCTGTTTCGGGGGAAGGGAACAGGCTTGTCTCAACACTACCTGGAAGCAGAGTGGCACAGTCATAGAGCAGAGAGGAAGCCGTGCTAGTCTATGTACTATCAAAACAAAAAAGCAGTCCAGCAGCAATTTAAAGACTAACAAAATAATTCATTAGGCACTAGAGGGGCTCGTTTGCATACTTGGCTTAATCTAATTCTTGACACCGCCCCCCCCCCCCCCCCCCCCCGTCTGCCCCTCTGCTCTCGGATTTGCTCACCTTGATCATTTTTTTTCTGATTTGTCCACCTTGATTCCTGTTTTTGGTTCTCTGTGCCTTAAATATTGAGTCTGTTCTGGTCTGGCTCTGGTCTGAAGAAGTGGGTCTGTCCCACGAAAGCTCATCACCTAATAAATTAATTTGTTAGTCTTTAAAGTGCTACTTGACTGCTTTTTTGTTTTGGTCATAGAGCAGTGTGAGCTGGGTTTGCCGTGAACAGCTTCTCCTCCCTTCTGCCAGTAAGTGTGGGGGTAGGGCATGGAACCAAGCTGTGGGTGCTGTCCCTCTGGCCTTGCTAGTCCCCAGGTCCACCTCAAGTGGGGGAAGAGGCTGGGATGGAGTAAGGGTGGGGCGTGGGGCAGAGAGGGGTGTGCTGGCCCTTCCCTGGTTTGGGGGAGACATTGTGGTTGGTGCCCTTACCCAGGACCTTCTGATATCAAGTCACTTCTGAGAGTAAGTAGGAACATAAGCTGAAATCATGACTGATGTGTATCTTCCAGTCAAGTCTGGAGAATGGATAAACCTGTTTCTCAAAGACAAAGGACAAGCTGAAACTTCTAGCTAGATGTCATCACGGTTGATGGGCCATCACTCATCAAGCAGTAATCCTTTGGCAAGAAAGTGGAGCAGAAACGGAGATCTGCATCTGAGTCTATGTAAACAGTAGAACTTACTGCAGAGTAACTTATATTGCTCAGTGGTGTGACTCAGCCACCCCCCTGAGTGACACAGGTTACACCAACCTAAGTGCCAGTGAGGACATCACTGCTGCTGTACGCTCCATGGTGTATCCATGTTCTTAACAAACAACAGCGTGGAATCTCCTTCCTCCCAGATTCCAACTTGTGTGGAATTGTCTCTCTGAAAGTGACTGCAGGTTGTCACTGACGCCAATACTCAGGGTTTTTACACTGCGTAATGCTTTCTGAAGAGCCAGAACCCTGGCTCTGTTTTTAGGGAAGAGTTAAACTGACAGGCAAGAAAGGGGAGTGTCAGAGGAGCTGACAGGCTCCGCAGGCCCCTGGACAAGGTGTGTGTGTGGGGTGGGGAGTTCCCAGAAGGGGTGGGGAGGAGGTTATCCAGCCCTAAAAGCTGCCTGGAGTGCACAGTACAGTGCTTGGGCAGCAACCTAAAGGACTAGAGGGCCTGGCTGTCGCCCCTACTAGGACAATAGTTGCTGGAGCCCAGATGCCTTTGAATCACCCAGACCTGGACCAACTGCCCCTTTGCTCCCTACCCCATCAACAGCCCAGGGAGTGTAATAATAACTGTATATAACTCACCCCTACTTCGCCTTATGCTAGTTCTGCTGCTGACTTGTGGCGTGATCCTAAGCAAGTCTCTTCACCACTCTGCCCCCCCACCCCTCTTTTTTCTGTACAGACTGTAACTGGGAGCAACCTCTTGCTAGGTTTGTTTAGAGTGTCTGGCACAATGGGACTGTAACCTCAAGTGAAGCCTCTGGAATTGTTGCAGTTCTACTGCAATCTGTCATGAGATCCCTCTGCAGAGCAGAGATTCCCCCAGCGTGTTGCAGAATACAGAGGGCCCTAATAATAAGTAAGACATTTTACATAAGGCAAGCCCAAAAGTATGTCCTCCCACAGCTTTTTCCCCTTCATTTTTCATCATTTCTGTATTCACATAGTTCAGAATCTTCCCTTCAGCTCAGCACAACAGGACTACGTCCACTGGCTTCTCCTTCTCAGTAACTCTCCATGAAATTCCAGGGCCAAATTCAGTGTGCATACTACATCACCGAAGTCAGGGGAGTTGAATTTACTTACACCAGGACCAGATTTGTTCTTTGGTCTTTGCACGTGTTTCAGGTAGAGAAGGAGGTTGGCCTTTGAGGCCTTGTTTATATAGGTGATTTGCATTAACTCCATCCATGAGTGACCAGCTATCAGTGCAATCCCCTCATGTGGGCAAGGAAAGCCACAGTTTGCATGAGAGGAGCTTGTTGCTTTGGCTTGTCTGCACCAGTGCAGCCGCACTGGTGAATAGCCACCAATTGCTGAGTTAGGGACCTTCCATGGTGTAGATAAGACCTAAGTTCATTTGGAATTTGCAACTCCTCAGCCTTATCAAAGCACTAGTCTAATATGGTACAAGAAGGCTACAGCCAGGCTAATGATCTGAGTCTGTGCTTTAACAGCTGGTGTTTTCAAAGTTGGCTGCTTGGCAAAAAGTTACTACATTTAACTCTATTTTCATTGTAAAAAGGGCTGTTTATTCATTACCTCTGGGCCAGTCAGAGTGTTGTGTGTTGATTTCCGTCACCGCTGTCTGACTCACAGCTGCAGAAGGTTAGAACCCAATTCAAAATGCTTATAAGGTGCTTGAAGAATAGATACTGGAAATCATATGTCTGCAATTACCTGATTTAAATCTGAAGTCAGCGAACCAATCTTTTGGGTATTGAGCACAGTAAACCATGTAGTACCCTTGAAGAAAACCATTATAGCTACAGAATAGCGTGGCCATGACAAACAGCGGCAGTGGAAAAGGTCTGCCTCTCATGATGTATGGGTAAACAAATGTCCTATGGTAAACAAAAAACAGTCAAATCAGCAGTAAACACCAGATATCAATACATATACATACGTAAACCTTGGTAAAATGCGGTTCATGTGGGCTGGCATTACCCCAACATTGTTATTTTATACTTTTTAAAACTAGGTCTTTATTTAGAAAGTTTATAACAGGTTTACAAATCTTAACCATGTTAGTGATAGTACAATTATGATTACAATAGTGAGCTTTTGTTTAGAGAAACAATATGCAGTGATAGAATTAATGGATTGCTTTTTATCTGGGCATTACCATGTTAGTAACTTTACTTGTGGCAAGTCTGAACTATTTCTGTATTGCAGAGGAACAAACTTTACCAAATACACTGAATGATGAAAATAAAACCTGACTAGCAAAAGTAATGCAAATAACCACCAATGAGGACAAGTAGCATTAGAGAATCACAGAATCACAGGGCTGGAGGGGACCTCAGGAGGTCATCTAGTCCAGCCCCCTGCTTCAAGCAGGATCAACCCCCACTAAGTCATCCCAGCCAGGACGTTGTCCAGCTGGGACTTAAAAACCTCAAGGGATGGAGAATCCACCACCTTTCTAGGCAATGCATTCCAGTGCTTCACCACCCTCCTGGTGAAGTAGTTTTTCCTAATATGTAACCTACACCTCTCCCTCTTCAACTTCTGACCATTACTCCTTGTTCTGCCATCTGACACCACTGAGAACAGTTTCTCACCCTCCTTTTTAGAGCTCCCTTCAGGAAGTTGAAGGCTGCTATTAAATCACCTCTAAGTCTTCTCTTCTGTAAACTAAACAAGCCCAAATCCCTCAGCCTATCCTCATAGGTCTTGTATACCTTTCTATAAAATGGAACTTCCCCTTGTTGTCTAAGCACAAGGCTGGGAGCTAGGAGCTCATTTAGACTCACTGTGCTCTTGAGAAAGTCAGACGACATCTGTCTTGGTTTCTGTCTTTATAAAATGGAGACCACATTGTCAGCCCTCATAGAGGTGTTGTGAAGATTCGCTGGTATTTATAATTCACAGGTGCACTGACTGAATTGCTGTGCCCCTGGGCCTAGTGGGGCGGGAGCTGGCTCCATGCTCCCGGAAGGGGCTGGACCTTGGGGTAAGGAGTGGGACTGGGGTGTCAGCCCTTCTGCACTGCCAGGCGAACACTGTGTGGGGCTCTGGTGGTGATTTAAAAGGCCTGGGGCTCTGGCTGCCACCGTAACAACAGTGGCACCGAGAGCCCTGAGCCTTTTTGAGTTGCCTATTGCAGAACCTTTCTAACCTCCCGCCACCCATTGGTGGGCTCAAAATGCACTATATGAATGCTGAGTATTGTTCATTTCTGACTCTGTTGTCCCATTCTGACACCAACGTTGATGCCTATCCTGTCCTGTCTCAAGAGGTAGCAGAAAGAAAAGTGAGAAAAATGAGTGACAGAATCTTGGGACATTCTACATATAAGATGCTTAATTTGCAAAGTCCCGGAACCAAATGGCTGAGCAGCATGCAGGGAGCAACTCTTCCTCTAATCAAAAACTCTTAAAAGGGCTTTAAATGCCATTTCTCAAAGCTTCTCTTAAAAAGTAGAGGGGTACATGTAAGAATCAGAGTGTATTTGAAGAGTTATCCTAAGTACCCAAAATTGAAGACAACCACATTTTGAAAGCCACATATATTAGACATTTTTTAAACAGTTGCCAAATTTCACATCTTTTAAATCAGCATCTGACTTTCACAAGAAGGCAAAAATCAAAACAAGACAAAAATCAAAATGAGGCCAAAACAAAGCAATGCTTGAAAGAATCCCAACCCTCTATGTGACTACATTTCCTGCCCCTACCTTGCCTCCTGGTATGCAGTCTGGGTTCTGGGACTGTGGTGGGCCTGTTGTGCACCCCTGAACTCTCTCCCTCTTGGCCCAGCTTGTCCCCAGCTTCCAGCTCATGCTTGCCAGGGGTGGATTTAAAAAAAAAAAAAGCCTTGAAAAGCCAAAACAAGTGCAAGTACAAAGTACAAAGATCCTGAGATACTATCACAATCTGACACATTTCTGAATATACTTGTGTATCTTCTAAATATACTTCATGCAGATTTCAGTTTAATACACTCTTCAGCTTGCAGCAGACTTTGTAAAGAGCGTGTTATGACACACACATTTTGCAAAATATGCAAGGCTTAGATTAAATTAGCCATAAATGGTGGAAGGAGAAGGACACTAAATGGCTGGCAGGGAACACCACTGAGATGGACCTATTCTGAAAGAATATGGAGAGGAAAACAAACTAACAGATGCAAGGGATCCAGTCTGGGGAACAGAAGGAGGAAGCTATACATTGAGGTGGGAGGCAGCTGGGAATAGTTTGCAAGCTCTTCTGACGTCTGACTTGGCTTGCAAGATTTTCAGGAACTATGTTACAGAGCAATGCTTAAATCTTAAAAGCTAGAATGAGTCTGTAATATATGGGAGGTTTCCCCAAACACAGCTGAGAGAACCAAACCTGGGCAAATTGTTTAAAACCTGTCCACACACATCCCAGACTGGAGTTTCCTGCACTATAAGACAAACCAAAACCAGTCAAAATGAAAAAAAAAAAAAAAAGGCAGTCCAGTAGCACTTTAAAAACTAACAAAATAATTTTAGGTGATAAGCTTTCATGGGACAAACCCACTTCTTCAGATCATAGCCATATCAGCACCTTGCCACCATCCTGGCCAGCAAGAGGTTACACAAGCAAATCCCTCAGGCTCACCAGCTACCCTGATGCCCTAATCAGTATCCCTCCTTACACTGATCAGACGTTACGAAAACCAGTCTCATCAACTCCATGCAGGTATTTCCAGTCCCCAAAAGCAGAGCCAGCCTTAGGGGCGGGCGAGGTGGACTGTTGCCTGGAGCCACCAATTTCAAGGAGCTGTTGAAATGGACCAGCCCATGCTGCAGATGTGTGGGGAGGAACAGGGCTGCAGCTGAGCTTCCTGGTGGCCAGGGTGCCCTGCGGGCAGCCAGGAGTACAGCAGGACCCAGCAGGAGAGTACAGCAGCCAGGAGGGCACAACACAACCCCCCCCACACACACTTTGACAGCCCCCATTTTCCTGGGGCCTCCAATTAGTTATGACTGGCCCTGCTCAAAAGGACCAGCCACATTTCCAGGTCAATATATATTTAGAACTTCTCCCAAACAGCACACTGTGCCTACCCTTTAGAACTGAAAATCTAAAGGTTTATTAATAAAAAGAAAGAAAGAATAGGGTGAGTGAAATTGTTAAAGCAATCATTTATATACAGCAATCACAAAGCTCCTGATGCAGGCTACAGAAGATGGAATGGGCTCTGGAACATATCCTTTGTTAGGATGGGTCAGCAATTCATTCAGGCTCAGCTCATAGCAGAGATGTTCTTGAAAACTGCAGATAAGAAGCTGATTCTCAGTGTCCCTTATATGGCCTTGCCCATGTGGAGGGAAATCATTGCCTGGGATCATGTTCACAATGGAGAACCACATGATCAGGTCACCTGACAATGTCCTTTCTTGGGGCATCCTGCCACTGGCAGACATCCAGACAGCATATCCACAGCTAAATTCCTGAGATGTGGATGGGAGTCTGAGGGGCCCTTTCTTTGTTAGGTGCAGTTTCACCTGGCTAGGAAGTTGCCACGTCTTCTATTGTGATTTCACAGAACTTAACATTTCTAATACAAGTATGGAGCCAACCTTAAAACTTCACATACAAAAATTATACAAACATATAAGCAGCATAAACAGGTTCAGTGAGTTACCAGCTTTCATTAGGCACCTCACTTGGTCCACTTGGCCCAAGATTTGGTACAAACTCAAGACAGTGGTTACAGTAATGGGTCTCATGTTCATTTTGAAATCCAATAACGTCACAGTGACTTCTGGGATAATGCCACCTAGACCTGAGCAACAAGCAGTGTGAAGGAACAATGCCCTCCAGGGAGAATCAGGAGACATCCAATGGAGGCACAGTGCTTCTCAAGGCTTCACCATTTGCACTTGTATGCTCACTAGAGTTTGTGCGCACCTTGAAAACTTAACCCTACGTACTTCTCCAAGGTTGCATGAAGAGTCTTACAGAGCCACAACAGTACCCAGGGCTCATCTCTATCAGTCCAATGATTTATCTGTAAGAATATCCTTTCTACCCATCTCCCCCTTTCTGGGCAGCACACTGCTCGGGAAACAAAAACTACTTAATAGTTCTGTTAGTTTTTGACAAAGAATAGTACAGCAAATCTCCCAATAATATAAAACTTTCCTTCCATAATCTGTGTTCAAATCAGAGTGCAGGTACAGCCCAGATACACTGAAAAATTAGTACCTCAGTCAGGTAACAATCTCTAAATTGAAATCATTTGAACACAGTAAACAGCCAATTCTTACAATTTTATTATAAATCTCATTGTATTTGATGTTCTTCTTGAAACCCCTGTTCCTCACGTAAGTCCATGGCTCCAGAATGCCATCTTTCATTTATTTATTTAGTGCTGCTATTACTAGAAGCCCCAGTCATAAAGTAGCATCCCATTGTGCTTGGCACTGTATAAAGGAATTAAAAAGTAAACAGACCTATTTACTTCTAGTCCTTATGGTCATTGAAAGCATGCATCAAGCAAATGCTAAAAGCTCAGAAAACAGAAGGTAGATAAAAGAAGCCAATAAAAAAAAGGTTTGTCAGGATGGTTAAGCTTTGGAATAAATTGCCTAGGGAGGTTGTGGACTCTCCATGACCCGAGATGCGTAACAGCAGATTAGATGGACATCAGTCAGGGATGATCTATATTGGGTCAGCAACCTTTCTGAGGTGGTGTGCCAAAATTTGACCTTTTGTCCTCTATGTACGGTCCAAGCACCAGTGATATTTTTAAAGCTGCTAATAGTCCTACTTACAACAGCTTCATTAATAAATAAATTTAGATGCAGAGCTTTACTGTTTAGCTGCAGCTGGTGGTGGGGAGAGCTCTGGCATGTGCTGGGGACAAGTGAGCTGAGGGGAAGGTATTGGGCAGCCCTGGGGAAGCGAGACCTCCAAACACCTCGCTGGAATTAACCACTTGCCAGAAGTCTAGTGGCAATGACTGGTGAGGTAGCAAGAGAAGGCAGGAAAGGAAGTCAAGAGGGCTTGGCCCCCATCCCAGACAGTAGGAAGAGGCAGATGGACTAAAAAAATCCCTGCCCTGGGTCAGATGGCAATGGGGCAAGGGACAGGTGGGTCAGAGGGGCTCAGTGCCTATGCCAGGAGGAGGAATGGCAGGGGAGCCAGTCTCCTTTCTCAAGTGAAGGAAGGGCAGATGGTAGAAAGAGGGGTTCTCCTCCTCACCAGGCAGCTCACATTCTGGTCTTTGCCCAGTGGGTCCAGATGCAGGGTGTGTTGGAAGGTGCTGCCCCTCCAGCTGTTCTAGCAACTTGCACCAGGTTCAACGACACAATGGCCCTCTGTGCACCTTGAAGGCCTCAGTATCAGGAAGCCTCAGGCTGGCAAGCAGAAGCACCACCACCAGCACCCTGCCCTGTAAAGACACAGGGAGACACAGCATGTCCTCTGGGGCGGCTGACTGTTAGGGCAGTGCTACCCTCTGGCCCCTGCAAGCCTCACCTGAGGGCTGCAGCATGGTAGCCACGGGGGACTGGACCCTACCTGGTACTCAGCACCGTGTCTTTGGCCAGAGTGCAGCACCATACCAGGGGCCCAGCAGCTGAGACTCCAGCCCTGGCCCACACTTTGGGGGCCAGGCCCTCTTCTCTGCTGCATGGAGGGAGCAGGGTGGAGCTGAGCTCCTGCCAGCAGGCCACTCAAAATTGGTCTGTGTGTCAGGAGCTGATGACCTTTGATCTAGGTGGTACTTGATCCTGCCGTGAGTGCAGGTTACTGGACTCAATGACCTAGTGTCCTATGAGTCTATGATTGCTCCCACTGTGACAGCTAATCAGAGTTCTGGAGAAATCACAGGTGGGAGGAGCTGGGAGGTTAGGGGACAATTATATTGCCCAGGGGGAGATATTTATTGGACATCATTGGAGCTGTTGAAAAGCTGGTTAGATGAACATCTGTCAGGGATGATCTAGACTGTGCTTGGTCCTGCCATGAGCACAGGGGACAGGAGCAGCTAACAGGGAGTTCTGTGTGGGAGTATAGAGGGGGAGTTTGAAGGGGGCTAGATACACATGGAGTTCTTTAAAACGTCTTCTAACTAAAATAAAAATCAAAACTATCCAATTTAAACAAAAACCCTATCAAGAATCTAATTATCCAGCAGCACAGTGGCTATTATCCTGTTTATTGCACCCAACATAGCATGTACGATAGCCTGCCCTATGGATGGCTGGCATGTGTGCATTTGATGAAAGGAGTACCCGGCCCTCAGAGACCACATATGGGCTTTGGAGGAGCGCAGGGTGGCTGAATTGGAGGAGCTAAGGGAGGTAGAGAAGTACATAGATGAGGCTTTCCCGGACGCTGTAGAACTGTCCCGCTTCTATTCAGACAGCACCTGTGGTGTTGAGGGTGAAAGACACAGGGCAAAAGAACATTCAGCTGGAGCAGAGGGAAACTATCCCATAGTACCCTAGAACCCATCCCACAGTTCACTCAAATGTGAACTTGTGGAAGGTAACAAACCATAGTTAATGCGATCCTTTAAATCAGCTTCCACACCTGATGACCGGGAGCTAGCTAATGTGATGCAAATCCTCATAAAGGGCTCTCCTGGATTTTTGGAACTCTGATACAGCTGACTGAACATTCTGCAGCAGCTTCTTTTAGCTTTTTAAAAATCGGATGTTTTTATTAATTATACCTGAAAATGGATAACACCAGAAATACAGTATCCTAAAAGGAGATATGAGACGCTCTTTGGTACAGGGTGATAAGCACACTAGGTCAGTGGCTCCCAACCTTTTCAGTAACGCGGCACGTTTCAACAAGACAATCAGTTCTACAGTACACTCACAATTTTCAGCTGAATCAGTTGCTCTTAAATGTCACATTTATTTACTTTTACTCTGGTTATGGTCTTATTAGAGAGGTCTGCAACCTAGCAGTGCACACAACCAGCTAAACAAGGATCAAATGCATTAATATTTCAATCCACCACAGAACGCACCATCTTACATAGCGAGGACAGACACATTTTCAAAATCTGCTCAACCCCAGGCTAGGAACGTCGAGTAAACCAGTAACCACTGCCAACAGACTCCCCTCCCTGCCAGCCCACTGGAGCCAGGGCATGGCGTTTAAACCACATCCTAGCTCCAACACACTCCCACCATCTCTCCCTCACCTTTGCCACAGCAGGGACAGGCTCATCGCCCTCTCATTTGGGCCAGGAAACAGAATTTCAGCTTCCTGCCGACATGAACAGGGTCCTGTGGGGTTGGTATTTCCCCTCATGGTGGCTCTGCAAAGAACCCCAGCAAGGGGAAATTGATGCCATTTCCCAGCAAACTGAGACAGTTCGTATGGTGCACCTGTGTACCACAGCACGCTGGTTGAAAACCACTGCCACAGTGAGATGGCTCACTAAAATCAACCATCAAAGACAAAGTTAGCAATGCTGCCATTAATAATTGTCCTCTTCAGATTAGTTTTTAAAATATATTTGCTAAAGGAGGTAACGAAGGTAGTCTCAGATTGCTTTCTAAGAGCTGTGACAAACCCGTTGACTGTCCATTAGGGGCCCTGCGCTTCCAGGCGGCTCCTTGTGTGCCTCAGAGAGGCCCTTTCATTGCCCTGGAGCTTCCTTTACCAAGCCATTTTCATCACAGGCCAGTCTCGAGTGAGGTCGGAGTATGAGCCTCTCCACCAGACTCAGGCTGCCCTGGTTCGGCTCAAGGTCGGTACCTCTCCAGGGGAAGGGTGGGGAGATTCCAGTCCCACCCACTGCCCCGGACTCTAGGAAGGAAGGGAGCTAGTGGGGCTTTTGCCCCTGCCCCACAGCAGTGATCTTTCCCTGGGCCTCTGCACCCACCACTTCCCTCTGGTACCTGGTGGCTGGCGTCCCTTGGCCTCACTCGGCCTCTCCTGCTCCATCTTTCTCTCAGCCCTTCAGCCTCCTTCTCTCTGGGCACTGCGCTCCTCCTGCTGCCAAGGGAAAACCTTTTATAGGGAGCCTGGAGGCCTTAACTGGTAGCAGGTGCTTGATTGCAAGCAGTGGCTGGCTGACTCCTAACGAGCCCCAGCTGACTATGCAGCCTGCAGGTCTGCATCCTCTGGGAACTTCGGAGGGGAAGGAAAAAGGCATTCCTCCAGCACCCAAAACTTTGGGCCTCCATCAGACATTTGCCAGCTGCTGCATCTGGTCTGCCACAGAGCTTATATTTACCTTCCTTTGCCCCCCAGAGGTGGATGTATAAATAACTTAACACCAAAAATGTTAATATTAAGGCTGTAAAGTCAAGCACAAAAGTTAGAAAATGCCAGAGTGATGGGTGTCCCTTCCTCTCCAGCTTGTTCTGCAGCTTTCCTCCACCTCCCTTCATTCTGATCAGTTTGTTTGTGTTCTCCTCCACGGGAGATGAGCACTAGCACCAAGGACAGGGAACACAAGTCACAGCTTTCAGTTCCAGTACCTGGGGCCAAAAGTGACCTCAGGCAGCCAAGAGCAACAACTGCAAATAAAGTGCTGCTCAGTCTCTACAACTGTAGGCTGGAGCATCCTCAGTTGCTATGTGAAGGTGGCATACACACTGTTCAGTCACAGACAGGAACTCTGAAGAGATGGAACATGTTCAGTTGTGCAGAATCTTCAGCAAATTTAGGTCAAATCTAACCGAGGCTTATGAGTTGGCCCGATTTGGACAGCTTTTTACAGGAATAATCAAAGGCACATCTTTGACACAAAGTAGTCCATCTGCAAAGTTTAAAGTTTTAAGCTCCAATACATGGGAGGTGAGAACATATCAACCAAACTGTTTCAAGACCTTTTTTTAGTGTTGACTAAACGAAGTATTTTTTCATAACCTTGCTCTCAGAAGTGGTGGAACCATTTTAGCTGAATGTTAATCAGTGGACTCAGAAGCCCCAAAGAGTTCAGACAAAAATCGCTATTGTGACTTCACTTGGCCCTCTTGGAAATTTGGAATTAAAATAGGAATCAGGGTGGCGATATTCCAGTCACACAGAAAGAGTTCTGTGGATTCCACTAAACTATTACTACTATATGAGTTTCACAGCAACACTGCTTGTCCAAATAATTATTCTTGCACCAAAAAAATTAAAACTCTGCCAAGTTTTGCATATTTTGTCAAGCGTCAATTGTTTTGTTATTTAAACTACAATACTAAAAGGAAGGAAAAATGATGACTTTTGTCTTCTGAGAAACACTGTGATTATGGCAAGCATCTTTGAAAATACTCGAGGGGCTGTGGAGAAGTCAAAAGGAAGGACCCTTTACTAGAAATGTTCCTGACCCATGACAAATCTGAGGAATCGTCGGGGGGGTAGGTGTACAGTCACATGGAAATAAGCATCCGGGAGGTCAAGGGCTAAGAACCAGTCCCCCTTCTCCAATGCCGGTATGATGGTTGCCCTGGTTACCATTCTGACCTTTGTATTGTGAATAAACCTGCTCAGTTTCCTGAGATCAAAGATCCATCTCCATTCCCCTGTCTTTCTGGCTGTGAGGAAATAATCTGAGGAGCATGTAGGATCTCATCTGCGTTAGTTAGAAAAGGTTGTTTTCTGTCAAAGGGGAGATCCTCTCCCTTCGTTTGGCACTCCCTTGGGATCCCAGATGATTGAAGCCATGCAGCCCTGTGCATCTCTATGGCTGTGGCTCAGCTGCAGTGTCTGCAATGTCCATAGCTGCCTGGAGAGCTGCTTTGGCAATTGATAATAGACTGGAGGAGTGGTCATTTGTTACTGGGCAGAGCCTGCATGAGCTCCTGTAATTTGGCATAACTGGCATGGTCGTAACTGACAGGGAGGGCTGCATAGTTTGATACGTGACACTGGAGCATAGCAGAGGAGTACGCTCTATGACCAAAGTTGTCCAGCTGTTCGTACTCCTTATCACTGAGGGTAGATTTAAACTGTGGATTCTTAGCCCTGTGATTTACCAAAGTCAACACCAGTGAATTGGGCTGTGGATGTGCAAAGGGAAAGTCCATATCTTTTGCAGGGATGAAATATTTTCTGTCTGCTCTGCAATTCGTGGGCAGGACAGAGGCTGGGTTCTGCCAGAGAGCACCTGATGGTTTGAGGATAGCCTCATTAATGGGTGGTACTATCTCAGAGGATGGTGTAGGTTGTAGTAATCTATACTGTTTGTCCTGAACCTCCCGTCGTGCCATGTCTTGTGATTGAGCTACCCGTTTAAATAGCTTCTGAAATTGTTTCAGATCTTCCACCGGTGGAGAATGTGAGACCTGGAATAGTGCCTCATCTTATGCAGGCCGAGGTTCATGTTAGGAGCACTCTGAATCTGAGTGAGGTAGGTCCCCACCCTGATTGGAACCCACTTCAGAGATCGCTGAGGGCGGGCGAGCTGATGAGGAGTGCGCTGAGATGGTGGGTGAGTGAGTGCCTGGAAGCATGCTGTTGTTGACGTGTAGAGTGCCTGGAGTGGTAAGTATGAGAGGAATGCAGTCTGTAGCCCTGCCACGCATCCCAGGGGCCCCAGTATGGTGGGAAGTATTGGGGGGGATACAACCATGGGTGGCTGGCCCACATGGGATACTGGGTGAAGGAAGGATCCCTGTATGAGTGCCACGAAGCCTGTGGTGGAGGAGATGAGCAGCACGATGACAGCCTGCTTCTGTACGCACTGCCATAATCAGATCTTGGGGATAACGGTGTGGGTGAGTGCGGGGCACTCTGTGGCACACTAGTGAGCCCAAGCTTTAGACCATGGTGAGCAAGTCGGTGCCGCTGTATCAGGCTTTGCAGATTTTTGTAGGTGCTTCATTTTGCACTGAGCTTTCTTGTGATGCTGGGCCTGTTGGCATAGAAGGAGGGCATGTTGGAACTTGTGGTTTGTCCAAAGCCGATGTCTCAGTAATACTATCCGATATGGCCAAACTGGTGCCTACCTCAGTCATCTTGTTTGGGGTGGGCCTGCGTTTCTCCACAGTGACAAACACATATGGCTCTGGGTAACGCTGATGACGAGTGTGCCGGAGAAGCCTTATTGGCCTGAGAGCCCTTGAGGGGTAATGGAGTTGCCCTGTCAGAGGGTTTTTGGAACAAGCATATCTCATCTGGTTTGTCCCTTGGTGAAAGAAGAGTCTTTTCCCAGAGAGTCAATTTTTGCCACATTTCATGGGCTTTCCTGGCCCTTGCCAGCATGCTGAGGCAATGAGGGCACTTGCTGGTGACGTATGCGTCCCCTAAGCACTTAGCGCATGAGGTATGCCCATCCAACATGGGCATCAAAGCTCTACATATATATCACATTTTTTAAAGCTGTGAGAGTTGGGCATGATGGCAGGAAAAAAGCCCCCGTGGCAGCTGTCGCTTTTTTTTTTCTCCCCCACAGTAGTAGTAATATTATAGTCATAGTACCAAAGTTCTGAGGTAAAAGTCTAAGGCAAAATGTAAATTTGTATGTTGCCTGTCAGAAACATGGAGCTGCTCCGAGATCCGTGTCAGCCTGGAGATGGTAGAAAAGGAACTGAAGGGGGGCTTGTGCCACACATGCACTCCATAGAACATCTGAGGGCCAGATGCTCTTCTGATCAGCAGTGCAAGGGGGCCAGAAGACCTAAAGTGGGGCACCGACAGTGATCACTTGAAGAAGGACATTGTCCAGGAGGGCTATCCGACAACAGCAAACCATGAATAGGAAATCAGAAGTGGAACCAGCAGAGGAGGAGCACGAAGCAGGAGCCCATGCCAAAGGAAAGGCAAAGAGTGTGAAAGGAGGTGAGAGTAGAAACAGAAATACAGCTGTGGGCATGCTATTGAGCAGCCAGAAACCCGGGCCTGTTGCAGGAAGCCAGATTCATTAGCTTAGGAGTTAACTGAGGGCAATGAGCAAGGTCTGGGTTCAGCTGTCAGCCCCTGATATCAGGGGAAAAAAATAAAATTGTAAGTCATTTACCTTCTTATATTTTTAATTGCCTGCTTCTTTATGAAAATCAATAAACAATTAATAAAAAAGAGCAGTTACCAAGATCAATACAGGAGACATTAGATGACCTTCTGTAGAGGAGCTCAGACACAGACCAGATGATCTAACGGAACCAGAAAATGGCCCAAAAATGTCTATATCTGTTAAACCCTTTTTCCTGGCCCCTGTGCACTCATGTCTTTATCAGAGTTTCCCCGCCCCTATGGATCATATGGATGTTTGGAGCCTTCAGTGGTGGTGCCAAGATTACAAACCATAAATACCTCTGTAGGGAAAGGCAGATAGCACATTTATGCAGCATGAATTTCGGCATAGAACTAAAGAAAATTCCATCTGTGCAAAATAGGACCTTTTAATACAAGTCCATAGGAATGCCCATATAGAGGTGTAACCAGTGATCAACACTGACAACAGCAACTACTGCTCAATTAATTAAAATATGTTTATTATCACATATAACATCTTTTTACTGATTTTACAAGTTCAGAGTCAAAGGGAACAAGGGCAAGAGATGAACTAAATACATGGTGGTTCTGGTGGAGGTACCCCAAGAGATGCTAATGGAGCTGATCTTGGTGCCAAGGGTACTGACAACACCAAGATGAATGAGGGTGCCTGAAAATGGGGTCTAATGAAGTGTCCAGGGGATACCACACTGACCCGACAGCTACCTGCTAGGGGATAAATTTTCCAGCAACCGAGACATACATGTGCATGCACCTAACTTGGAATGCACATGAACAATCATTTCAAGAAGAATTTGAATGTCTGCTATTTCCATTAGGGATATTTGTGCAAGATAGCAAGTATGTTGAAAGAAAACAAGATGTATTTTGTAGACCCATCTCAAAGGCATGGCCTGCATACTGTCACACACCTTTCACTGACTGTTTAGACAAAAATGAAATGCCCCTTCCTGAGAAAAATCCTTCATCTGCTCCAGGCATGTCAAATTCAAAGCCTACTGAGGCTTTCTGGTAGCAAAAAAAATGTACTTCTATCAGAAAATTGCAATTATTTTTATTATAGATTATGTTTTAAGTATATTTTATAATATTTTCAGGTCTTGTTTGAATATAATACAATACTTTTAATTGAGAATTTAATACTTAATATCAGCTATACTGTTTATTAATTTTATTAATATTTCACAAAATTTGAGAAAAGACACACCTAGCAGTGAAGGAAGAAAGAAATAGAAAACCCTGATGATGAAAGCAGACCAGGGAGAAAAGCCAAAACATCTCTAAGAAAGAAGGGACAGATGGTTTTGCAGAGAACATGCAAGGCCAGGTGTCAGGACACTTACATTCTATGGCTAGCTCTCCACTCTCTCTGCTGTCAGTTTCACCATCTCTAAAAATGAGGATAATCATTTCCACAGAGGAAAGTCATGAGTTACCAACATGAATGAATGAATGAATGAATGAGTGTATGGGCTTTGAGATTTGTGGCTGGAAGGAACAACAGCAAGAGTTAATTTAAAAAAGAGGTATCTGAGGGGAATGGAGTTGTACAGACTCAGAGAATGAAGATTAGGGCTGAGAGAAACTGATCACAGCCAGCTCACTAGTGGAATGCCCCGATTCACCGCTGTCTGAGGAGTGGAAGACGCGGCGAAGGAAGAAGCTTTGCGAGAGATCGAAGGTGTTGTCACTGCATGAGTGGGATGTGCAAAAGCGGTCGAGCATAACATCAAACTGCATGATGCTCAACCTTTCTGGGAGAGATCTAGAAAGATAGCCCTTTCTGAGATGGAAGATGTCCGACAGCATCTTCAAGAGCTGGCAGAGAATGGCATCATTACAGAATCCCACAGCCCACACGCTTCACCCATTGTGGTGGTCCATAAAAAGAATCGGAGAATTCGGATGTGTATTGACTTCTGCACCCTAAACAGCTGTACCGTGGTCGACCAGTACACTACACCGCAGATTCAAGATGCTTTAGATTGCCTGCTGGGAAGTCAGTGGTTTTCAGTTTTAGACCTTCGAAGTAGGTATTATCAGAATCCTCTGGAAGCAGAAGATAAAGAGAAGACAGCCTTCATCTGCCCATTAGGGCTCTACCAGTTCGAATGCATGCCTCAGGGGATTTCTGGGGCACCAGCCACATTCCAGCGTCTTATGGAGAAAGTTGTGGGCGACATGAACTTACTGCAAGTCTTGGTTTATTTGGATGACCTGATTGTATTCGGAAGAACGTTGGAGGAGCATGAAGAAAGACTTCTTAAGGTCCTCGACCGTTTGGAGGCCTATGGATTGAAGGTTTCTATTGACCTGTGCCAGTTCTGTACAACATCAGTGAAGTATGTAGGTCACATTGTGTCCCAGGAAGGTGTGAGTACTAACCCAGGTAAAATAGAGGCACTTGTTACCTGGCCACATTCCAACAATTAATGGGAGCTTAAAACCTTTCAAGGGTTTAGTGGATACTACTGTAGATTTGTGAAGAATTATGCTACCATTCTCAAGCCTCTGAACGATCTCTCCCACGGATACCCACTTGGCAAGAGCAAGACTAGGACCAGGGGTAAGTGGAGGCCCCCAAGGCTTCCAGAACAGAGGTGCCATGGTCCTCTAGATCTTTTTGAATCACAGTGGGATGAGAGGTGTGAGAGAGCTTTTCGAGAGATCGTTAACTGCCTAACTCATGCGCCAGTATTAGTGTTTGCTGACTCAAACAAACCCTTTATTTTACATACTGATGCCAGTTTGGAAGGTTTAGGTGCAGTTTTATACCAAGAAGTGGATGGCAAACGTAGACCTGTGGCCTTTGCCAGCCAAGGATTGTCTGACAGTGAGTCTCGTTACCCCATCCACTAGCTGGAGTTCTTGGCCTTGAAGTGGGCCACCACGGAGAAGTTTCATGACTGCCTGTATGGTGCTAAGTTCCAGGTATGGACATACAACAATCCATCGACGTATGTGTTGACCAGTGCCAAGCTGGACGCTACTGGACAGAGGTGGGCGGCTGCCTCGGCCAGCTCTGAGTTCAGCCTACAGTTCCGATCTGGGAGAAGCAACATCGACACAGATGCATTGTCACGGCACCCACAGCCATCAGAAACTGCTGAGATTCCTTTAGATGGCATGAGAGCCATTTGCAATGGAAGTTATCACAAGTCCAAGGCCCCTGAGAGTTGTATTGCTGAAACTCTGGGTTTACCACCCGAGAGTGTGTCATCAGCTTCCGTGAACTATATTGTGTGGGACCAGTCTCCATTGCCCAGGCTCAATGCAGTGACTGGCAAAAAGCCCAATTGCAGGATGCTGATATCGTGACACCCTACGTGCAAAAAGAGAGGGGCAAAACCCTATGACCATTGTTTCCTCTACTGCTGGAAGTAAACTACTGTTGAGGGAGTGGAACAAACTCAGACTGATACAAGGTGTGCTGCACCGGGTCACAGTAGATCCATTGGAAAACTGACGAACACAACTGGTACTGCCAACAGAGTACAGAGCCCTGACCATGAGGGCCCTGCACGATGATTTTTGGGCATTTGGGTATGGAAAGAACCCTTGAGCTTATCCGCAATAGGTTCTATTGGCCCCGAATGGCCAAGGATGCACACAGGAAATGTGAGATGTGTGCTTGACGCATTCAGCGGAAAACTCTGCCCACTAGAGCAGCCTATCTGCAGAACACCCTGACCAGCAAACCCTCGGAATTGGTATGCATCGATTTTTTGTCGTTGTTCCTCCTACCGGCCACCCACCTGTCACACTGTCCATCCGTCTGCTGCTTCTCCTACCGGCCACCCGCCGGTCATGCCATTTGCTGCTCCTCCTACCAGCCACCCGCCGGTCATGCTGTCCATCCATCTGTTGCTCCTCCTGCTGGTCGCACCACCCGCCTCTCCTCCTACCAGCCAGTTGCTCCATCTGTCCGCCACGGTGGGTCTGGCTTGAGGAAAAACCCTGTGATTTCAGCTCTTGGTGGCCTCAGCTGCCACTCTGTGATTTCAGCTCTTGATATCCACCAAAGTGGATGAAAAGGAACCCCTAGATGTTGAACCCGGCCCTGGTTGCTGCCAATTCCTTCCAGCAGAAGGGTTACATGTCGTTAAGGGTGTACTTAAGTTGGAACATTTCCATTGTACAGGATTTGCTTTTTCAATCATTCTGACCAGGTCTGAATAATGCTTTGGCTGATTTGATGTATTTCCCTCTCACCTTTGTACAGGGTGGGTACGCAGTGAAACCCATCCCCAGTAGAGATTCCCCTTTTCCCCACCTGCTTTTAGTGGGCCAGAGAAGACATCACAATCCAACATTTTTTCTCCTACAAAGAGGAAGGAGGGAGTGAGACCATTTGAGGCTTGCACTGCCCCCCCGCCCAATGCACCAGCCCCAGGGCCCATTGGGCCTTGCACTGCCCCTTCCATGCACTACACCCCCAGGCTCCCCAGGGTCCTTGAGGCTTGTACTGCACTGTACTCCCCACCGTACTTCCACCCATATAACTCTGACACACCCTCCTCTACCCCTTTCTCCCCACCGCTGCAGCTCTCTACCTGCGGCTGCCCCAGGCAGGAACTCCCTCCACCTCGGCCCACGTGAGTTTCAAGTTGGGTTCCTTAGAGCAGTCACACACCCTTCTCTGTCATGCATGAGCAGCTGCGGGGAGGAAAGAGAGACCTGCCCCTCCCCGCCCCTCCCCCCAGAAGTGCCCCAGTGCTCCTGGGCTGCAGAGGGAGAGTTGACCACACGCTGCTTCCAAGAAGGGAAGGGAAGGGAAGGGAAGAGAGAAGCCAGCACAACACCTGCTCCTCCCTTTCACAGGAGGGAGCAGGCTAAAGGTGGGGCTCAGCCCAGAAGAGAAAACACACACCCAACAGTTTTTCATTGACTACCCCTGCCCACCATAAGCTCCGCTGCCTGCCTGGGGAAAACCCACACCAGGAAAAGTGGGGGAAGCATGATGCTCTCCCAGAGCCTGCTTCAAATGACCTGCTCTTTTGTAACCAGGCCTGGAAAGAAAGACAGAGAAACCTGCACACCAGGACCACGGCGGGTGTGCTGGATTGGGGGAGAGACACTGGGAACATGCTTGACCGGAAAGGCAGCAGCCTGAGAAAATCACCGGCCAGTCCCATTGAGCCCCTGAGCTCTTAGAAAACTCACGCTTACACAAGCCTTGAAGAAGAAACAGCATTCCTTCCCCCCCCGCTCCCCAGTGCTGATGCCAGACAGAGCAAGCCCCCACTTTTCTTGCGGCTTAGCTAATGGTTTTCTTCTTTACAGCTTCTTTCCTGGTGGTTTTTCCTTCTCAGACCTCTTTTTCCTCCTTCCCTCATCTTTCTCCTTCTTTTCCCTTCTCTCCCTTTTCTGTTTGCGCCTCCAAGGGCAGGGATCAGGAACATCATAAGCACTGGCAAGGACCTGCTTTTCTCCTGTAGATCCAGATGACCACCTCGCTCCCTTTTCTACCACCCTCTCACATGCAGCAGCTCACTCTCAGGGGGTTAGTCTTTCCCATCTCCATGGTCTCTGGCCTTCTTCCCTGCAAAATCACTAGTGACAGCCAAATCCCCAGAGGGCTCTGCAGCATCTCTGGCAGAAACATGCCAGCTGAACAAGCGGCTTGCAGCCTCTGGCAGCAGAAAGAAGGGGGACTGGCCCAGTGGCCACAGGGGCCAAGATAGGTGTTTGTCCCACTCCCTACCTCTTTGAGCTGCCCATGTCCAGCCCATTCTTATTAAAAGCCCCAAGAGCCAAAACCCCCGAGATCCTGTTTCTCCATGCATGAGTGACAGGGAAGTCTCAGTGTGTTGAGTGCCTGGGCAAGCCGCACTTTTAATGTTTCATTAGCATCTAGGTGGGGGCTCAAAAACAAGCGATAGTGCCGCATGCAGCCCCATAACAGGGTGTTTGACGTGCCTGATCTGCCCTCTCTACAGCTTTTCCCATGTAACTTGAAAATAGCATTAATTTTTAAGATTTTTTTTCAAATATTGCTTGGTTCAATAAAAGTAATCAACATTACTTGTATTAACAGAAGAATTTATTAGAGAAAAGGTGCTGTCATTATAGATTTACAATTGTTGGGATAACAATAACAGTAATACTGGGAATCATTTTTTGTGTAGTCACAAACTTGATAAAACTGAGGACATCTTGATGCAAACTGGGGATTAAAATGGGAATCAAGGTGAAGATATTCTAGTCACACATAAAAAGTTCTCCAGATTTCACAGCATCATTACAAATATAAACTAGTTCAAATCTTTTGGGGATTCTGCACCAAAAAACTAAAAATTATGCATCTATCACCCCAGCTTCCATTGTTTTGTTAAGTTATTTAAACTACAAAACAAAAGGAAGTCACAAGAAATATTCAATGTTCCTAAAAACATAAAAAATTAAGTTAAACACATTTGGTAACTGCATTTATAACTGCATTCCAGTTATAATACTGGATGTTCATTAAAATTGCATCACAGAATACCAAAAAAAAAAAAAAAAAAGTAGAATGTATTTGTAAATTGCTCAGATTTTCACATATTAAAGTTTTGTTAATCATTGTCCCAGACCTGTCAGGGTACGTTGGAGAGTGCTTCGTTCTGATTGTCTTGACATCTTATTAACTCCTTCGTAAATATTTTATTTGCCTTCAAAGCTGTTTTTTAAATGGGTATGGAAAATAAATCCTGAGCTATAATCTAACCCCCATTATGCCCTTTGGGCACAGGAAAAAGAAAAGAAGAAAAGAAAAGAAAATGAAAACACAGAGATCTTCCTAAGGATTCCCTTATTGTCACTGTGGCAATGTACTGGGGCTCAAAACGTTCACAGATTTTATGTTCCTAGTGAAATTGTCAGAGAATGGGAACAGTTAACTACCAATAAGAATGCTGCTATATTTCTGCCTCAGAGAATGGGATCAAATAACTATCAATAGCAACCTTAACAATTTTATTACACAGTCAGGGTGCTGCTACATTTGTTCCTCAGTGAATAAGATCAGGTAACTCAAGCAGGTTGCTTCATTTGTGCCTCAAGCTTGCTTCCTGCATAATTAAAAACCTTACCCTTACTGTCAAGGAGCCTCAGAGAGAGGAGTGGAGTCCTTTTCTCTTGAACTTGTTGGCACCCCTTCAAGGTGATCAGACAGGCCCTGCCACCCCCCTCTCATCTCTTTGAGTTTGCTCATTAGGGTGGAATAGGCACACTGCCTGCACTGCCCAGGGAGAGGTTTGCATCCCCCTACAGATTTTTTTATGTAATTTTTTATGCACAGGGGGCATCAGAAAATTCGAGCTATGTGAATTATGAGCCCCACAGAGCTACAGAATCCCCCCTCCACCCCCAACCAGGAGTATAAGCTATGGGATAGTATTCGTTTAAGTAGCTTTTGAGCACTGTTGTGGTGCTCGCTGCTTTCTATGTTTTAGAACGGGGTTGTGCAAAGTTGAGGAGGGAGGCTTGTGAAATTTTGTAAGTAGGATGCAGTGCAATTGGGCGGCCCTCCGCCGAAGCCTCTGTTACCTTCCCCACAGCCATTCTGCTCCTATTGCGCTGAGCTCCGCCCAGAGCTGTCTCCTTTTTTTTTTTTTCTGCCCAAGGCAGCAGCTCACTCCAGGTTGTCTCTCCAGGGAGACAGGTGTGGCCTTGCTGCAGGACAGCAGCTTGACTCATGACCCTCCTGCGGGGAAGTGAGCCGCAGCTGAGTGTTCAGGGGAACTCCAACTGAGCTTCCCACCGCACACAATCTGTCGCTCACCTTACAAAAGTCTCTGCTTGAGGATGCCAGCAGGAGAGGCTGGGGGACAGTGTGGCTAGAGAAGCAGGCAAGCTTCCACTCTATGCAGACTAGACAGCTTGGATCAGCAGCTGCCAGGTTCTCACTCCCCGCTCCCACCAGGCAGGGCCAGCGGGAAAAGTAAGTCCCCCTTCAGCAGCATGTTGAGACCTCCCGAGCACAGGCTCTGGGCTCAAGCTCCACCAGGAGCTTTGCTTTACAAATGCTGATTCTATTTTATGACATGTTTAGACTTAATTCCTTGAAGCACCCAGGGCTGGGCTTGCTTCAAAGCTTCTGATATAGAGAGGAGCATATTGGCCGCATCCACCCTACAGCAATCTTTTGAAAGATGATATTCCAGAAGATCTCTTCTGGAAGCTCTTCTTTTGAAAGAGTACATGCACACACAAAAAAGTGGATCAAAAGAGCGATCCAATCTTTCGATAGAGAGCATTCACACAGCCCCCGCTCTTTTGAAAGGATGGGCTAGGGATCAAAAAATCCACCACCATGAGGACTGCTTTTTCCCAAAAAGGGCTCGCAGAGTGTCTGCACATGCGTTTTTTTAAAGGACCTTTCGAAAGGAGACACTCTTTCTAAGCCAGGACTGAAAGAGGGCTTTTGGAAAAAGAGCTACATTCTTTTGATTTCAGATCGAAGAGCATGTTTTATGTGTGGCTGCTCCGTGTTTTCTTTCAAAAAGGGCCTGATTTTCTGAAAGAACTTGCTAGTGTAGACGTGGCTATTTAGTTTAACGTTTCATTGCTGCTCAGAATCCCTTACAGTAAGAAGCAGTGTAAGTTACAAAACTAGCACAATTATGATCAATCTCTTTCTGTTTAGTGCCAGAGTCAGAGAAATCATCCCATGGATTGTACTGATAAATAAGGAGATTTATAATTTTTTTTTGCTGGCCTCTCTTCCTTGAATGAACTAAAAATAAAAACCTAGCCTTTCAAAAGGAACATGGCATTCAGAAAGCTGACTTATCTACTTCCTCTCCACTCACTCCTGGGGCCTCCATTACCACTGTTGCTGAGGGAATGCAGAGTATCACTTACAGGAAACCACTGTCTGCTGAACAGGGGTCAGGGGCTGCTAAATTGCAAGGACAAAACTTGGGGCCCAGTGTAAAAAGTTTGCTCATCCCTGGTTTAGAATCCGTCAAAAACAACTCAATGTCTGGCTTAACATACACCCTCTGCTCTATATGCTATTAGCAAACATGATTATTGGGGAACCACCAGAACCCTGATAGTGTCTTCGTATTATTTTTATTGGGTAAGGAAAAGACAATGCTAAACATAACAAAGGTTTCTGTATCTATAATTCAAACTTTTTTTGTAACTGTAGCCTTTTCCCTGTCCTTAATTCATGTAGCAACAATACAAAATTCCCATAAAACACCTCAATTTGTGTCGATCATAGAATATGTTAAAACATTACAGCTGGATTTGCAATGGCTGAATACTGCTTTTTGTTGATTTTTAACCAGACATTGTCTATTTCCTAACAGAGGAAGTACATAATTAAAATTGGGGTAATACATTTGTCAGCCCAGACTGAGAGGCTCAGTTCTAGGAATGGTATATCCTCTCGTCGGCAGAGTGAAAGACATGTCACCTGGAGTCAAGTATCGGAGGGGTAGCCGTGTTAGTCTGAATCTGCAACAGTAACAAAGGGTCCTGTGGCCCCTTATAGACTAACAAAAGTTTTGAGCATGAGCTTTTGTGAGCACAGACTCACTTCATCAGATGCTTTCCAAGACCAGCATCTGATGAAGCGAGTCTGTGCTCACGAAAGCTCATGCTCAAAACTTTTCTGTTAGTCTATAAG
Source organism: Carettochelys insculpta (assembly GCF_033958435.1). Taxonomy (NCBI): domain Eukaryota; kingdom Metazoa; phylum Chordata; order Testudines; family Carettochelyidae; genus Carettochelys; species Carettochelys insculpta. The sequence continues at coordinate 65,378,705 of NC_134139.1, read as the reverse complement.
GGGCCACAGGACCCTTCGTTGCTGTCACCTGGAGAGTGACCCAGTAAGTATTATGTCAGGTACAGGCAGTCAAAACCCAGCTCCTAGTCAAAGGCCCTGGAGAAAATGGAAGGGAGGGAATCGCATCTCTCAGGAACACACCTAGGGGCCAGGGCTGGGAATGCCATGCCACAGCTCCTCCAGCAGCAGCTGGGGGAGGGCTCTCTCAGAGGTTGGAGCACTGGCTTGTTAAGCTGAGGGTTGCGAGGTCAATCCTAGAGGGGGCCAGTTACGGGCAAACAGATTCCTTTAAAAAAAAAAAAAAAGAGGGACGGTGCTTGGCCGTGCCAAGAGGGCAGGGGACTGGACTGGACGACCTCCTGCGGTCCCTTCCACCTCTGCCAGACGCCTATTTCAGAGTGATTGGAGCTAAGCCTGCCAGGCAACACGTGCAGTGCTCGTGGAAGGCGGGAGGGGGCGGGGCAGCACAGCACAGCACGCAGCTCTGGAGCAGCGTCGGGGGTCACGCGCCGCCTCCCCGGGGGACGCGAGCCTCGCTCTGGCAGGGCCACCCGGCTGGCTGCCCTCGCGGCCGGGAGCGAGAGGCTGCCCGGGGGGCAAGGGGGGGCTGCTCACGCGCCCGCGGTGTGCAGCAGGGGGACCCCCCCCTTCAGCGCCCGCGGCCAAGCTAGAGCACCCGGGGGCAGCAGCCCCGCCAACCCCCCGCCCGGCTACCTGTAGAAGTAGTGCCCGCAGAACATGCCGCCCAGCAGCCGGCAGGCCAGGGGCTCGAGCCTGGGCGGGCTGCGCAGCGCCAGCAGCAGCGCGGGCACCAGGAACGAGGGCAACTCCTGCAGGAACCAGGCGCGGCGGGAGGGCATCCTGGGCCAGCGGTGCTCCGGCTTGTCGTGCTTCCCGTAGCAGGGCGCCTGGCGGAGGCTGTGGAAGAGCTGCAGGATCGCCAGGACCGCCATGAAGGAGCTGAGGGCGAGCACCAGGCTGGGGAAGCACTGCATCCTGGAAGCGGGACCCGGCCAACGCTGGCCGTGGCCCTGATAAAGTACCGATAAGCCTGCCCCCTCGACCAGCCTCCACTTAGCCTGAGTAGGCTGCGGAGCCCGTCCTAGAGGGAGGGGAGCTGGACAGGGAGGGGCAGCGCTCCTTCACAGGCGGGAGTCCCTCACCTTTACACTCATAGGGGTAGATCAAAGTCCCTGCTCCACCCACCTGCCTGGCAAGACCAAGTAGCATTTTTGAAGTCATCTCTATTGCACAATATCACTATCAACGAACAGTCCTGCAGCACCTGAGAAACTAACACCTTTATTAGGATCCATCTGATGAAGCAGCTTTTATCCATGAAATCTCTCAACCTAAGACATTTGTTAGTTTGTAGGGGGCCAAGGACTGCTTGTTATTTGTGAAGTTCCAAACGTACATGGTGATGCCTCTGGGGCTTTTTAAAATATCACTATTGTAAGAAAAAATGAAGGGGAAAACAACCAAGCTCTCTGGGCTCAATTAAAATAACGTGTAGCCCCCCTTCTTTTGTGGTGTTCTTCTAATTGTTTTCAGGTCTAACAACAGTGTTCCCTGTTTTGCAGCACTGGCTGCACAAAGAATGCATTTAAATAATTAAACCAGCATTTAAGTGCAAAACAGCAGGGAGAGCTAGCAATATTTAAATCTGCAACAGTTATCCTATCAATATAAATGAAAGCAATAAATACAATTAATAATCTCTGATAAATTTAAATGATGCTCAACTGCATAAAAATGTGCATATAATTGGCGGCAGCAAGTGTACACCATAATAATTTAATTTGCATATGGACAAAATTTAAAGTCCAAAATATACATTAATAGTGTAACGCATGTATATTTCAGAAGAAATGCAATTTAGCACATACCATTTTGGAGTCAGGAAGCACTTTTCGTCATTATTCAGTTCTTGAAATGAAATTATCCAGGAGACTTGCAAAGTCCAATTCAGGGGTAGAGTTCTTATGAATGTGCAGAAATGCCATGTGATTTAGATGTTCGTGACATGTCGTGGTTCTCAAATAATTTTTTAGTCTGTTCAGGCAACTAAATGATGACTGTGAGCTGAAGGTTGTAGTTAGAATTGTATAAAACAATTTCAAGAGAATTGTAACTTCTGACATCAACAACCAGGCCTTCACTGTGTTTCAGAAATTGCTGCATCAAACTACACAGGCAATTTCTTGATCTGTGAATATCAAGCAGTGTTTCTAAATGAAGAGAGAGCCTCTCCCTGTTAATGTCACAATGGTAAGATTCACTTAAGCTGTGTCTACACTTGAAGAGAGTTGAAGAGTTCCACCGTGATGTCAGCCGTTTCCACCCCACGATCAACCTTAGCCTGGACCAGTCTAAGGCATCATCGGTGATCTGCAACCCATCCTGGACAATGATCCTTCACTCTCACAGACCTTGGGAGGCAGGCCTGTCCTTGCCTATAAACAGCCTGCGAACCTTAAACAAGTTCTCACCAGCAACTATAGATTCCAACACAATAAATCTAAACCTGGAACCAATCCCTGAAACAAACCTCTCTGCCAGTTCTGCTCACATATCGTCACAGGACCTAACATCAACCATACCATCGGACTCCTTTACCTGCACATTTACTAATATAATATATGCCATCATGTGTCAGCAGTGTCTCACTACAATTTATATTGTCCAAACTGGACAGTCTCTACGTAAAAGAATAAATGGACATAAATCAGACATCAGGAACGGTAATGTACAGAAACCTGTGAGAAAGCACTTCAATCTCCCTGGACACTCTGTAACAGATTTAAAAGTAGCAGTGCTAAAACGTAGAAATTTCAAAAATCAAGTGGAGAGAGAAATCTCTGAGCTGCAATTTATTTGCAAATTTGACTCCACCAACCAAGGAGTAAACAGAGACTGGGAGTGGCTGGCCCCTTACAAAAGCAGCTTCTCTTCCTTGGGTGTTAATATCTTCCTATTAAACTCGGACAAGGGGCCCACATCCCCTTGTCTGATATGACTTGTTTTTGACTCTTTTGATACATGCTACTGATAATGGGCCATTCCCACCTTGCTGAATAAATCTTTTCAGCTCTGGCCCTACCTTTTTCCTGGGACCCCCACCCACCTACCCACTCATACATCTGATGAAGTGTGTCTTTGCCCATGAAAGCGTATGCTCCAAAATATCTGTGTCTATAAGGTGCCACGGGACTTCTTGTTGTTCTCGAAGATACAGACTAATGCAGCTACCTCTCTGATACTTGTGACAATACAGGGGGCCTTAAAGCTTTCACAGCTTTTCTACCCTTGTAGGAATTGACTGAGAATGAGGACGGATGACTAACAATACAAACAATAGGAATGTAGCAACATTCCTGCCTCTGAGAATGTTAATTAACCATCAACAGCAACTTAAACAACTTTATAACTGTTAGGCTGCTTTATTTGTGCTTCTAGCACGCCTAGTGCACAATAAAAAGCCCTGCACTTACAGCTAGGGAGCTACAGAGAGAGGGCCAAAGTCCTGACTCTCCCTTTTGTTGACATGCACTTCTGTAAATCCAGTCAATGCCATCCATCCCTGCAACAGTGATCACATGTACCTTGCCACCCATCCCAAGTCCTCTTCCTTCCTCTGTCCCTGAGTCTGCTCTGGCATGTTGGAACAGACTCACTTCCTGGGCTGCCCAGGAAGAGGCTTGTGTCCTGCTCTAGGTAGTTTTGTTTTTGTTTTTATTTTTTACTCTTTTTTTTTTCTTTGCATGAAAAATGTGACCCATGTGAATTATGCATACCCGCAAGAGCAGGAATATCAATATTGTATTCCAACGACATAAATCTGGATAACTAAAGATTGCTAAAACTCCTGTTCTTAAATTGTAGATTTGCCACATTCTTCTTTTGCATAACTTCAGTTTGCAAGCTGGTGGTCAAACTCAGGCCATCACTTGCTGAATTACCTTTTTGATTTTATCGTCTGGGTAACTTTATCAAGAATGTAGCCATCATTGATGATTATTACTGTTCTTATGAACTGAGAATTTGTTCGTGGAATAAACTGAAGCTACAGCATGTCAAAGGCACAAAATGATAAGGGCTGATTAAAAATAGAAAATCAGAAGCTGCACTCACCTCCTTCGATACACTATATTTTGTTTTACACTTATACAACCCTTTCTAGCATATTATAGAGTATAACATAAGTATTGTGCTAAACAAGAACATACCCCACACTGAGCACCAAATTTAAGTTGTGTGTTTTTTTCCCTGTTTGATTTGGCCAGTGTACATGGGAGAGGGACATTGCTGATGCTTCTGTGTCTGCCCCACACCTTGGGGCACTGGGAATGGGGCTGCTGTCCTGTGGGGGACTTCCCTGTCTGCCCCATGCCTTGGGGTACCATGAACAGGGCTGCTGCCACATGGGAGACCTCCGCAACACCTTGTGGTGTCAGCAATGGGGCTGCCACCCTCGGGGCACTGGTAATGGGGCTGCCACCCCACAGGAGAGCGCTGTGGCTGCCTCATGCCTTGTGGTGCCAGCAATGGTTCTGCTGCCCTGCAGGAGAGATCCCTGCAGGGAGTGGGGGGCAGCTGCATGGGAGGGTGTCCTGTGGCCAGGATTGGGCTACCTCCCTGCAATGGTCTCCCTGGCTACAGGGGCAGCTGCCCTACAGAGGAGCTGCCCATCACTGCTGGGGCAGGAGGTCCTCCTTAAAATCTTAGAGAGGGGACAAAACACACTACCTTACCCCCCAACATACCCTGCTTTACGTCTATGGCAGGACCCCTGCCTGCCCCTGCTGCTGCTGCCTCTACTGGCCCATCAGTATGTTCTGTATGTGCTGTCTGGCCAGCTCCTGACTGATTTTACTTGCAGCTGGAGCTGCACTGGCTTAGGGAAAGGGCAATTCAGTGGGGGGGGGGAGTGAATGAACGGGACAGTTCACCCTGTTGTTAAAAAAAAAAAAAAAAAGGCAGGACACCTGCCTGAAATACGGGACTGTCCCTGTGAAAACAGGACGGATGGTACCTTCTTCTGGAAGACGTGCAATTTACATGTAGCACTCCCTTCAGAAAGTACTTCAGAGTTCTTCAAATTTAGGGAGGCAGAAAACTTGTCACCTGTTGAAAGATTTGAAAACTTGATAAATATTTGTCATGTGGACAATCAGGTCTAAATTTTCTGAATTCTTGTAGGTTATGTGATCCTCATCATGTGTAGATTCTGCCGGAACATGGGGAATACTTTCAGGCAATACCTGCTTTCTCTGAGATACAAAACCAGGAGTTAAAATTGTGTATGAAGATGCTCAAAGTCAACCTATCTTTCCAGATATTCAAGGCTATGTCTACACATGCCCCTCCCTTTTGGAAGGGGCATGTAAATGCAGCAGGTTAAAATGCTAATGAGGCACTTATATGAATATTCACTGCCTTGTTTGCATAATGGCAGCCTCCCAGAGTATTAAAAGTGCTGCTTTCAAATTGCAAACTAGCCATATAGATGGGGTTCCTTCAAAAGGAACCCCAGTTTCAAAAGCACCCTTCTTCCCAATTTTTTTGGGGAAGAAGGGTGCTTTCGAAATTGGGATTTCCTTTCAGAAGAACCCTGTCTACACAGCTAGTTTGCAATTCGAAAGCAGCACTTTTGATGCTCTGGATGACCACCATTATTCATATTCATATTCATATGTTCCTATCAATGCCTCATTCACATTTTCGCCCTGCTTCATTTATATGCCTTTTCCGAAAGGGAGAGGCATGTGTAGAGATAGCCCAAGTGTTTTGGCTTTCAGTGACAGAGACTGACATTGAATTGCATAACTGATGTCTCAAATTCTGCAGATGCAGAAAGAAAATGTTCACTGTACAATCCGATCCTTTCTAACAGACGCAAATAACTAAGTGATAAAAATATTCTTTTTTTTTTTTTCTGTAGTATAATTTAAATGAAAACACTGGCTTGCACTGAAATTCAGGACAATAATTAGCAAAACTGTATAACTTTCATGTGTGAAAGTCTGAGAAATTTAAAATGACATTTTACTCTTTTGTTGTTGGCGTTTGGTTTTCTGTAATGTAATTTAAATGAAAACACAGAATTGTAACTGGAATGCAGAGTATTAGTCACTAATTGTAATTTAATTTTCTTGTGTCTAGGAAATGCTGAATAGTTATTGTTATTCTTTTCTATATTGTAGGTTAAGTAATGTACCAAAACACTTGAAGCTGCTGTCATCCTATTACATTATTTTTACAAATAAAATATGCAGAATTTTGCAATTTTTGGTGCAGAATTTTGAATATTTTAGTACAGAATTTCCCCAGGAGTACAACATGGAGGTGACATGTGACAAATCACCTCCATGTTGGTGCACATAACAAAATTAATGGGGTGGAGATGAGGGGTTTGTTGTGTGGGAAGGACTCAGGCCAGGGAAGAGGGTGGGAGAGGAAGAGGGCTCTGGCTAGGGGTGAGGACTCTGGATTGAGACTGAGGAAGAATGACTTGGGGTGTGGGAGGGGAAGCAAGGGACAGAGGGCTGGGTTCCAGAGGTGAAGGATACCAGAGCCAGGGATGAGGACTTCAGAGTGTAGAAGGGGTCTCAGGGCTGGGACAGAAGGTTGAGGTGCAGGGGGGGAGGTGAAAGCTCTGGCTAAGCGTGCAGGCTCTGGGGTGGGTGTGGGTATAAGAAGTCTGGGATGCCGCCAGACTGCTCCAGGGTTGGGGCCAGAGGATTCACCTCAGCCATCTCCCTGACAGCAGCTCATAGTTCTAGGGATGGGGCCCATCTCTACCCACCAGCAGCACAGTACTCTGGATCAGGTGGAGAGGCCTGCTGCAGCCCTATTAGCAAGCCTTCCAAATGAAGCCAGATCCAGACATTGGTGGAGCCAGGACCATGTTCCTTAATATCGGTAGAGCAGCACAGACCCATATGATCGCTGCCTATTCCTTCACCAACATTCCAATCGTCTGCCCCCTCTGAGCTCACTGGGTGTCTATATCGGGCTTGCTGCAGAGGCTTTTGAAGAAGTCCCTGTGAAGATACCCCATAGATTTCTGAGTGCATCTTTTCTTTTCCTTTGGCAATCTTTGAGCCAAAATCGCATTTACCACTGGAAAGTAGGAAAGCATCTAAAGTTGTTAGAAAGCTCAGTAGGAACATTGAGTGTTGTGCTTCATACAATGGTAAATCCTAAAATGTCTGTTAGTCTACAGCGAAAAAGGGTAGAGACAGTCATTTCAAACAGAAAGACATTATTTTATGGAATGCTGGTGCTAGTAGTATAGGATCAATCTTCCCTGCAACCACATGGATTTAGAAAATGGCTGGCTAAGAAAAGACTGAGAAAATCCAAAAACTCATCCTTAGGCACCACTTGAAAGGCAAATACTGGATTCACCTGGATATATTGGCAAGAGGAAGGATGGTTTAGGGAATAGAGCCCAGAAGAGGAGGTCTGTGGTTAGTTCCTGGCTAGCTCCTTCATGTATTATCTGTGTGACCATGAGCAGTTCAATTTACTAAGAGTTGTTCTTCCTTTACAATGGGATAATAAAATTCTTTATTCCCTGCTGTGGGAGGCTATTGCAGGGGTTAAGTCATTAATATTTGTAGACCACTTGCAGGTATTTGGGTGAAAGATAATATAATGCAAAATGTGCAGTAGGTTATTTGTGATTCAGATAAAGAGAATCATCCATTTGGCGCTTATATGGTCCCTATCACCTCACAATCTTTAATATGGTGTTTTAAATAATTATTTTAAAATAATAAAAAATTATTTATTTAAATCAAGTTACCAAAAAAGCCAATACTGACTATACTTAGAGTGCATTTAATTTTGTAGTAATCCCCCTTAAACTAATTGACACTTCTTCTTTTTTGAGAAAAGAAGCATTGAATGGGGTTCCCCTGAAAAGCTGAGTTATGCTGAAGTAAAACAGGGAATAGATTTATGGCACCACCATTATGGTTTGTGACCATAATATTTCAAAATAAGGGCCATGTTTTATGTAATATAAGAAAATGACACTCAGTGGCAACTGGCTACTCTAGATTTCTCTCACTGCAGCTTTCTCTATTGTATACTTGGGTGATAGCATCAACTAGACGTGGTCATCACTAGGCGTAATAACCTCAAAAACGTCCTTCTGACACACAGCTATCATAGTGCTGACTGTGATACAGGTCACTCGCTAGTTTGCTCCAAGCTCAAGCTGAGACCCAAGAAGCTGTACCGCTCTAAACCTGCCGGAAGGCCCCGCATTGACGCCAGAAAGACGGCAAACTTGGAGAAAGCTGAAAAGTTCAGAGAGACCCTCCAGGAAAATCTGTGCAGCGGCCCTGTGGGTGCCGATGTGACATCCAAATGGCAACATCTGAGGGATACAGTTTACAACACGGCCTTGTCGGTGTTTGGAAGAAGAGCTAGAAACACGAACGACTGGTTCGAAGCTAACTCTGATGAGATGATTCCAGTCATTGAAAAGAAGCACGCTGCACTCCTCAAGTACAAACACTCACTGAGCCAGAGTACCCAGCAAGCACTTAGAGCGGCCAGAAGAACAGTACAGCAGACAGCCAGGCGCTGTGCCAACAACCACTGGCTCCAGCTATGCAGCAGCATCCAGACCTGTGATGACTTTGGTAATCTCAGAGGAATGTACGAGGGTATGAAGAAGGCATTAGGACCCACCCAGAACAAGATGGCACCTCTGAAATCCAAATCTGGTGAAGTCATCGCTGACAAAGCCAAACAGATGGAGCACTGGGTTGAGCACTACTCCGAGCTGTACTCATGCGAGAACGTTGTGGTTGACGCAGCCCTCGATGTCGTTGAGCTCCTACCACTTATGGACGAACTGAATCAAGAACCGACTGTGGATGAACTGAAGAGAGCCATCGACAGCATTGCAGCAGGAAAGGCCCCTGGCCAGGATGGTATACCACCAGAGGTAATCAAGTGTGCCGCGGACACACTCCTGGAACCCCTACATGAGCTACTGTGCCTGTGCTGGAAAGAGGGTGAGGTTCCACAGAATATGCATGGCGCTAACATTGTAACATTGTATAAGAACAAAGGAGACAGAAGCAACTGCAACAACTACCGTGGAATCTCCCTCCTAAGCGTCACTGGTAAACTGTTCACTCGCATCATCCTTGGCAGACTCCAGAAGATTGCTGAGAGGGTGTACCCTGAATCGCAGTGCGGATTCCGCGCAGAGAGGTCTACCGTTGACATGGTCTTCTCTCTAAGGCAGCTGCAGGAGAAGTGCAGGGAGCAGAGGAAGCCACTCTACATAGCCTTCATCGACCTGACCAAGGCCTTTGACTTGGTCAGCAGGGATGGTTTGTTCAAACTGCTCCACAAGATAGGCTGTCCTCCATGGTTACTGAAGACGATCCAGTCGTTCCACGAAGACATGAGAGGAACCATCCAATATGACGGCGCATTATCAGATGCTTTCAGAATCAGGAGCGGCGTCAAACAAGGATGCGTGCTTGCTCCGACATTGTTCGGGATCTTCTTCACACTCCTCCTGAAGCATGCCTTTGGATCTTCAACAGAGAGCATCTTGCTGCCCACAAGATCTGATGGGAAACTGTTTAATCTTGCAAGGCTGAAAGCTAAGTCTAAGGTGCGGAAAGTCCTCATCAGAGACATGCTGTTCGCAGACGATGCTGCTGTAGTGTCTCACACAGAAGACCAGCTTCAAAAACTGCTGGATCGGTTCTCCAAAGCGTGCAAGGACTTTGGGCTTACCATCAGCCTAAAGAAGACAAACGTACTCAGTCAGGATGTTGCTGAATCCCCATCAATCAGCATTGACAACTATACATTAGAGGTCATCCACGAGTTCGTTTACCTCGGGTCCACCATCACTGACACCCTGTCGTTGGACACTGAGCTAAATAGGAGGATCGGAAAAGTGGCCACAATGCTGTCCAGACTCAGCAAGAGAGTGTGGAATAACAACAAGCTGCACACTCACACCAAAATGCAAGTCTAGAGAGCCTGCATCCTCAGCACCCTCCTTTATGGCAGCGAGACTTGGACGTTGTATGCCTGCCAGGAAAAGAGGCTGAACGTCTTCCATTTGCACTGCCTCAGGCGCATCCTTGGAATATCATGGAAAGACAGAGTGACCAACGTCACCATCCTCGAGCAAGCTGGAATCCCAACCATGCACACCCTCCTCAGGCAGCGTCGGCTCCGCTGGCTTGGCCACGTCCACAGGATGAATGACGGAAGGATTCCAAAAGACATCCTGTATGGTGAGCTAACCTCTGGCAAAAGACCTCCCGGACGCCCCCAGTTGCGCTACAAAGATGTCTGCAAGAGAGACCTCAGAGAGGTAGACATCGAGCTGGACAACTGGGAGGAACTAGCAGACGACCACAGCAGATGGAGGCAGGGGTTACACAAGGGCCTTCAGAAGGGCAAGATGAGGATCAGACAGCTAGCAGAGGAGAAGCGAGCACACAGAAAGCACACTAAGGACTTGCCAGACACCCACCACGTCTGCAAGAGATGCAGCAAGGACTGTCACTCTCGTGTGGGTCTTCATAGTCACAGTAGATGCTGTAAATGAAGTCCTCAATTGAAACTATAAAGGGTGCGATCCATAGTCTATGCAGACTGAAGGATGCCTACTACTAGTCCTCCAATTTATCCAGGTCACTCTAGATTCAATCTCTACCCTACAACGTATCTACCTCTCCCTCTAGTTTTGTGTTATCTGCAAACTTGCTAAGGGTGCGATCCAGTCTCTCATCCAGGTCATTAATATAGATGTTGAACAACACTGGTCCCAGAACCAAGCCTTGAGGAACTGCACTTGACACCGACCATCATCCAGATATTGAGCCATTGAGCACTACCCATTGGGCCTGACCGTCAAGCTAGCCCAGGGTTCCACCCACTTCTATTTATCCTATTAGTTCTTCCCTGTTTGTGAGCAGCAGGTCAAGTTGCACAGAGCTCTGGTTGGTTCCTTCAGCACTTGTACCAGGAAGTTATCCCCAACATTCTCCAAAAACTTCCTGGATTGTCTCTTGTGCTGCTGTATTGGTCTCCCAACAAATGTCCAGATGATTAAAGTCTCCCGTGAGAACCAGGGCCTGTGATCTGGAAGCTTCACTTAGCTGCCTGAAGAAAACCTCACCTATCTCATCTCCCTTTGACTCCCTCTGGCAGTCTGTGCAGACACCAACTACAACCTCACCTCAATAGCTGATTTAAGGGTGGCAGTCCTGAAACAAAGAAATTTCAAAAATCAGATGGAGAGAGAAATCTCTGAGCTGCAATTTATTTGCAACTATAACTCCATTAACCAAGGATTAAACAGACACTGGGAGTGGCTCGCACCTTACAAAAGCAGCTTCTCTGCCCTGGGTGTTAATATCTCCCCATTAGACTCTGACAATGGGTCATATCCCCCCTGTCTGATCTGACGTGTTTTTTCCTCTTTTGATATATACTATTGATAATGGGCCATTTTCACCTTGCTGAATAGACCTTATCAGCTCTGGCCCTCCCTCTTTCTGGGACCCCACTCTTTAAATACCCCTCTGAAACCACCACCCCCCACTCATGCATCTGACGAAGCGGGTCTTTGCCCATGAAAGCTTATGCTCCAAAATATCTGTTAGTCAATAAGGTGCCACAGGACTTCTTGTTGTTCTCAAAGTTACAGACTATCACAGCTACCTCTCTGATAACCTCACCTCTGTTACTTCCGCTTCTAAGCTTAACCCAAAGACACTCAACTGGATTTTCTCCCTCTTTATACTGGAGCTCGAAGCAATGATTCTTCTCCCTCACATAGAGCAGAACTCCTCCTCCTTTTCTCCCCATCTGTCCTTCCTAAACAGTTTATAACCTTCCATGACGGCGCTCCAGTTATGCAAATCGTCCCACCAAGTCTCCGTTATTCCAGCCACCTCATACTTGTGTGACTGTGCCAGGGCCTCTAATTCTTCATGTTTGGTCCCTAGGCTTCTGGCATTAGTGTACAAGATAGGATCAACAACTCCACTGCAACGCTTAATGACTGACATTTGTATTCATGTTAGTTTTCAAAAGTTGTTAGCACATCAAACTTAATGGTAGTAAACTAAAAAATTGGATCCAATGACAAAACTTAGACAGAAAGACTTCTGAGCCTTAGTTCAGGCAAGAAATTAAGTAGTAAATACACAGCTATGTATTAAGAAATAATAATAATAAAGAAACAATAGTATTTTAGTTTTGAAAGTACTTTTTAAGAAGTCAAACATTTAAATTACTGACAAAATAAATCCCTTCTTAAAATAGCACAATTCACATTTCACCATCTTTAACAGCATTTTAGCTTTTGTTAAGAATTTATTTAGTCTAATTGCAAAATTAGTAGTCACAAATGAAATCAGTGCTGCCAACAGTCAACGGTTCAGAAATAAACCATCCGGCTAGCTATTAAAAGAGGTGGAGTAAACAAACATTCCTTAGGTGGTCAAAAATCTCTTGGGCAATGCCTTAAGACTTGAGGTCCAAAAGTGTGTTACTCTTACAAACACCTACTAGTGAATTTACTGTGGCTGAAAGCTATTGAGGACAGAAGACATCTCTGTCCCCACTAGGTGTTTGTATGCAGGTGGGTTTCAGTCTTTTATGGAGCAACAGGTGAATTTCCTATTTGAAAAGTTAATTGCTGCCAACCTGAGACAGACGATGTGAAATGGACAAGAGGTCGGGGGCGAGTTTTTCTTAGCAGCCATTGGAGACCATCTTACTGTCCAAACCCCTAGAAGTACTCACACATCCCTCTCCTTACATCTCTACAACGCTAAACCCAGCCACATCCCCAGAGAGAGGGGGATGGGAGGTCTTTTACTAGACTAACCTTTGTTGGAGAAAGGGCAGGACAAAGCGAGTGTCAAGCCAAGCAAAGCTGTTCTTCTGCTCTGGGAAGGCCCTGGAAACCACACAGCAAGCCTGCACCAGCTGCCCTCAACTTGTCCACCCAGCCATGTCAGCAGGGCATGGGTTGGGCCTTAAACAGTACACATCTAGTCGGTGGCCCGGGGCCAGACCTGCCGGGAGGGTAGTGTGAGGCACGCCCCTGTCCTGCTAGCTGTATGGGACCGAGCTCACCGCCGCCTGCCCCTCCATTGGGACAGGAGGGGGGGCAATACACGATGTATGGGACACCCATTGTCTATTAGTGGCCACGACAGGCCTGTGAAGCGTTTTCCAAGCCTGGGCTGGGGAAGGGTGCCTGTGTGTATATGCAGGAAAGCTGCTTGTCCACTGGCAATGGCAAGTAGTCTGTGAGAGAAGCTGGTTCACCTTCTGGGTATGTGTCTGAGATCAGCCAGCAGGGCTGGGATAGAGGAGAATGTCTCCGATTGTCTGTCTGTGTTGAACAACAGCAGCTTTCCTGGGGAGAGAGAGCAGAGCCTGCATTTGGAAAAGGTGCCAATGAGGAAACGAATCCATTGTCTGAGGAAGACTCCCCCAGCCTGTGGTAGCTGGAGAGGGAACCACAAAAGAGCATGCTAGGTGTGATCCTGAATCCAGCCGGGGGGCTGGAACAGAGGGAATGTCTCTGTGAAGGGCAGTGGCATCCCTAATAAGGACACTAGTCCTTTTTGTGAGGAAGGTGCTTCTACTTCTGGAGAAGCTGGTTCTTTGCCTGAGCCTACGGTGGCTCAAAATGGTGGTAAGATCCCAGAGTTGGACTTGAGTGCAACTGAAGCCCAGAAGGAATTGGTTGTGGCTCAAGGGAGCAGTGCCACTCTAAAGCCAGATGGACGTCAATTGTTTTATGACTGCTATAACCAGTTGGGTGCTGCTACCAAAAGCTGTAGAATTGTACCATATTCTGAATGTTTTGAAAGAACCATGTAATGTGTTGACATCGATGTATAAGCATGAACTGTACGTTGAAGGAGTTTAATTCTGAAATGTCACCATTGTTTCCTGTAACTAGTCTTGCAACCTCTCACATTAGAATGAACATTCTAAACCTATTATGTGGTATGGATGGGGAAACTGAGGCACACAACCATTTTGGTTGTGTGGCTAAATGCCAAGGGTGGAAAGCATTCGTACCTTCATTTACTGGACAGTGACTGAATTCCAAACATTTGCTGGAGCAGCTGTATGGACTGGTGGGCAAATGGGGCAGGGGCCCCAACCAGAGAGGAACTGATTGATCTGCTGGTGCTGCAGCAGCTGTCTGGGCCCTGCCTGCCCAACTTGAGAATGGGGCTGATGGACCAGGGCCTGAAGCAGGGAGACCAACCACCCCCAGGGAACCAATAGGACTTGTCTGGCTGCATCACATGGAAGAGGCCAATGCCAAGCTCCTGATGGGGAGCCTCCCCCCCCAGCAGAATTATGACATGGAGATGGTACACATCAAGGGGAGCACTGAGGGCATAGCTGATGCCCTATCATGCAGGGAGGGCCCCGAACTTCCCCAGGTCACCGGCTAAGTGACCCTATTCAGTGTGGTCTGGAATGGGGGAGAGATGTGATGTCGTGGGGGATACGTGTATGGATGTGTGTGTGGCTCACATAGGGCATGGGGTTCCTGCTGAGGGCAACCTAGGTGACCAGGTGAACACCTCTGTACTGCAGACAAAGTGGGAGGTGGAGCCTGAGGGATTTGATTTGGAACTGGGAGTTGGAAAGCAGTTAGTCTGGGCTGAGAGGTGTAGAAGTCTGGTCTGAAGTTGAAGAGGGAGAGGTGTGGGTTGGATATTCAGAAAAACTACTTCACCAGGAGGGTGGTGAAGCACTGGAATGCATTGCCTAGAGAGGTGGTGGATTCTCCATCCCTCGAGGTTTTTAAGTCCCGGCTTGACAAGGTCCTGGCTGGGATGACTTAGTGGGGGCTGATCCTGCTTGAAGCAGGGGGCTGGACTAGATGACCTCCTGAGGTCCCTTCCAGCCCTGTGAGTCTATGATTCTATGAGAGAGAAAGAGAGAGAAAAAGGAGGTGGCAAAGCCTTGGCTTGGGGTCCCCTTGGGGCCTCCTCTCCTCAAAATGGATTGGACTGGCTGTTTCTGATTGCTATATTGACGCCTCTGAACAATGCTGTGCCTCTGTAGGCTCATAAACCCACTGTTCTCCTGCTAAGTGAGAGTCACTCCTGCCTGTAGATGGGGTGCAGAGCTTGGGGACCCCTGAACCCCATCACACCTGGCCTCTGGCCTTTGTCCTGCACCTGAGGCCCCTGCCCAGTTGCTGGCCCCTGCCCAAGGCTAGTGCCTCTGCTTTCAGAAGCTAGCAGCTGCGCAGACCCACCTTCTCCTCACCCTAACCCCCAGAGTCTGGGCAGCCCCAGATCCCCACTCAAGCATCCAGAACAGCAAGGCAGCCCCAGCTTCCAGGAGCAGCTGGACAACATCAGGACCCCATCGGATGAAGTGACTTCCGGATAGCACGCCAAAGAAAGCTACCAACAGCACACCCTGAAGAACACTTGTGTCAATTGAAAAGAGCCATCATTGAATCTTGTGGAGAAACCACTGGCTACCAGTCCAGGAAGCATCAGGGCTAGTTTAATGAGAACAGTGTGGAAACTGGACACCTGGGTGAGGTGAAAAGGAAAGCCTTTAGGGCCTGGCAAAGTGACATCAACTGCACAAAGAAGGGAGAAGCGCATGCCAAGGTGGAGGCGGAAGTGCAACATAAAACAAGGACTCTGAAAAACCAGCGGTGGACTGAGAAGATGTGGGATCGCCAGCATCTCACAGACATCAATGATACATCAATGCCACCAAAGCTGTTTATGGGCTGAGAAACTGTGTAATCAATCCCCTGAGATCAAAGGATGGTACCTAACTCTTGAAAGACAATGAAGCCATTGCTTCTCGCTGGAGGGAGCACTATAATGAGTTCTTGAACTGCCACTCTACCGTGGTTCTAGAATCCCTTGACCAAACCCCTCAGCATCTGCCGAGGGAAGATCTTGCAACACTTCCTAGCTGGAGTGAGGTCCAAGCTGTCATCAAAGCAATGAAGTGCAACAAGGCAACTGGACTAGATGGAATCCCCATTGAAGTCATCAAAGAAGGCAGGTCCGAGCTCCACAAACAACTCCACCTCCTGAGTCTCAAGATCTGGAATACGAAGCAGATGCTGCAAGAGTTCAGAGACACACTGATCATCAATCTCTTCAAGAAGGGCAACAAGTCGGATTGTGGAAATGATCATGGCATCTCCTTTCTGGCAACGGCAGGGAAAATCTTAGCTCAAATGCTTGCAAACCAACTCCTGCCATTTTCACAAGAAATTCTCTAAGACTCCCAGTGTGGCTTCTGACCACTCTGAGGAACAGCAGGCATGATTTTCACAGCCCAGCAACCGCAGGAAAAGTGACATGAACAAAACCAAGCCTTATACATGAGTTTCATTGACCTAACCAAAGCTTTTGACTTAATCATTCATAAGCTGCGTCTACACGTGCACGCTACTTCGAAGTAGCGGCACCAACTTCGAAATAGCGCCCGTCGCGTCTACACGCGTCAGGCGCTATTTCGAAGTTAACTTTGACGTTAGGCGGCGAGACGTCGAAGTCGCTAACCTCATGAGGAGATAGGAATAGCGCCCTACTTCGACGTTCAACGTCGAAGTAGGGACCGTGTAGACAATCCGCGTCCCGCAACGTCGAAATTGCTGGGTCCTCCATGGCGGCCATCAGCTGGGGGGTTGAGAGATGCTCTCTCTCCAGCCCCTGCGGGGCTCTATGGTCACCGTGGGCAGCAGCCCTTAGCCCAGGGCTTCTGGCTGCTTCTGCGGCAGCTGGGGATCTATGCTGCAGGCACAGGGTCTGCAACCAGTTGTCAGCTCTGTGTATCTTGTGTTGTTTAGTGCAACTGTGTCTGCGAGGGGCCCTTTAAGGGAGCGGCTTGCTGTTGAGTCCGCCCTGTGACCCCGTCTGCAGCTGTGCCTGGCATCCCTATTTCGATGTGTGCTACTTTGACGTGTAGACGTTCCCTCGCTGCGCCTATTTCGATGTTGGGCTGAGCAACGTCGAAGTTGAACATCGACGTTGCCGGCCCTGGAGGACGTGTAGACGTTATTCATCGAAATAGACTATTTCGATGTTGGCTGCACGTGTAGATGTAGCCATAGTGCCCTGTGGACCATCCTCTCAAAGATCAGCTGCTTCCAAAAATTCATTGACACCTTGAGGCTGCTTCATGTCAACATGACTGCCACAGTATTGAGCAACAACAGGTGCCAAAGCCACCCCTTTGAGGTCAAAACAGGAGTCAAACACGACTGCATCATTGCCTTGTTGCTATTCTGCATCTTCACCTCATTGATAGCAAGCTTCCAGATGGCCTGAAGATTGTCTGTAGTATGAACAGGAAGCTTTTCAGTCTCAGGTGTTTTCAGTTTCAGTTACTTTGACAGTTGGAAATGCGTATCTGAGAGGGTTTGATCCTTTGTTCCCTTGATTGCCCTAGATCAGCCTTCCCCCATGTGGCTGATAACGGGGAAGGCCTAACCTAGATTTGCAGGCTTTAAAAAACCAGAGGCAGAGCAACCAGGGGGCTGCAGACAGGGGAGTTACAAGGGGGAGTTTGATAGAGGGAGTTTGACAGAGGGTATTCTGCTATGGTTAGGGAGATCCACGACACCTGTACCAGCACTGCTCCTGTCTCCTCCACCTGAGCCTGTAGTCAGACAGACCTCCTGACCAGGGATGCCCCTACCCAGACCCTGATGTGGTTTTGCAGGGACTGTGACTTGAAATTCCCACGTACTGAAGTCCAGGCTGGTGGGGGGGACATCCCTTCTGGATGGTGTCTTCTGATGGAATCTCTCAGGAAGTAGGTGGGAGAGCTATAGGAGGAGGTGGCTAGGCTAGGTTAGTCACCAGGACCTGATGGAATTCATCCTAGAATACTCAAGTAGGTGATAGAGAAGATACCAGAACCTTTGAAAAGTCCTGGAAGATGGGAGATATTCCAGAAAACTACAAAAAGGCCAATATAGTGCACATCTATAAAAAGGGAGAGAAAAGAACAACCCAGGAAACTACAGGCTAGGAAAGATAGTGGAGCAAGTAATTAAGGAATTCATCTGCAAAGTTCTGGAAGAAAATAAGGTGATTGCTAACAGCCAGCATGGATTTGTAAAGAACAAATCATGCCAGACGAATCTGATACCTTTCTTTGACAGGATAACAACTCCTGTGGATAAGGAAGAAGTGGTGGATGTGCTATACCTAGACTTTAGTTAGGCATTTGATACGGTCTTGCATGATCTTCTTGTGAAAAAACTAGGCAAATACAACTCAGAAGGGACTACTATAAGGTGGGTGCATAACTGACTGGACAACCATTCTCAGAAAGAGGTGATTAATGGTTTGCAATTATGCATAACAAGTGGGGTTCTGCAGGGTGTCTGTTTTGGGATTGGTTCTAGTCAATATCTTCATCAACGATTTAGATATTGACACAGGGAGGACGCTTATTAAGTTTGCTGATGATACCAAGCTGGGAGGGGTTGCAACTGCATAATTCAAAATGATCTGAGGTAAACAAGATGAAGTTTAATAAGGACAAATAAAAAGTTCTCCACTTAGAAAGAAACAATCTGTTTCATACACACAGAATGGCAAGTGACTGCCTAGGCAGGAGTATTGCAGAAAGGGATCTAGGGGTCATAGTGGACCACAAGCTAAATATGAGTCAACAGTGTGATGCTTTTGAAAAAAGTATGTTCTCTTATATACGTTGATGTTTGACCTTACTGTTAATTTCCCCTCCTAGCCACACACACCCCACCCTGCTTCTCTGATTTGCCAACCTTGAAAATAATTTTTGGACCTCTGTGCTGTATATATGGAATCTGTTCTGGTAAGGCTATGATCTGAAGAAGTGGGTCTGTCCCATGAAAGCTTATCACCTAATAAATTATTTTGTTAGTCTTTATAGTGCTACATGACTGCTTTTTTCTGTTGAAAGAAAGCAAACATAACTCTGGGATTCATTAACATGAGTATTGAAGGTATGACATGAGAAGTCATTCTTCCACTCTACTCAGTGCTGAGTATGCCTCAGTTGGAGTATTGTGTCCAGTTCTTGGCACTGCCTTTCAAGAAAGACTTGGAGAAATTGGAGAAGATCCAGAGAAGAGCAAAAAGAATGATTAAAGGTCTAGAGAACAAGAGCTATGAGGGAAGACTAGAAGAACTGAGGTTGTTCAGTTTAGAAAAGAGAAGATTTAGAGGGGACATGATAGCTGTTTTCAAGTACCTCAAAGAAGGTCACAAGGAGGAGGGAGGAAATTTGTTCTCCATGGCCTCTGAGGATAGGACAAGGAACAATGGGCTTAAACTGCAGCAAGGGAGGTTTAGGTTGGATGTTAGGAAAAACTTCCTGACTGCCAGGGTAGTTAAACACAGGAATAAATTGCCTAGGGAGGTTGTGGAATCTCCATCACTGGAGATATTTACGAGCAGGTTAGGTAGACATCTATTGGGGATGGTCTAGATGGTGCTTGGTCCTGCTGTGAGGGTGGGGAATTGGACTTGATGACCTCTCAAGGTCTCTTCCAGTTCTAATGCTCTATTATTCCACGATTCTATAAAGGCAAAACCTCCATGACCTTGACCATGGAGCTCCAATTCGCGAATGACAACATGGTTGTTGCTCTTTCTCATGTAGCCCTTCAGACCATCTTAAGGGCCTTCACCAAACTACATGAGAATCTCAGATTCACACTGAATCTGGTATAAGCAGACTGTTGTTGACTTTCCTCCCCTGAACTCTGAGCACTTTAATGAAAAAAGATAAGACCTGTTGGATTTAAACATGCCAATGAAACAGAAAGCTCTCCATTTTAACACCAGCCTGAAACACCAGACCTCGTAGTAACCAGGAAGTCATTACAGCAGCCTTGGTTGGTTCTGTTAAGATGCTGATTTTCACTGAAGCCTTCTTTGTTCAGGACAAGGAGGGAGGAGCAGAGAACACAATAGGGTTCTGCTTTTTCAACTCCTAATCACTGAAAAGCTGAGTGGCTTTAGATTGCGTGTAAAATGTTTGTACAGTGATACCGAACAGCTAGTATAGTATAGAAGTGCTTATTCTCCTAGACTGGGCAACCATCAGTTCTAGCTTAAAACAAACCTACACATGTAGGTGGCTGGTGCACACAGAACTCATGCTTAAAATACCTCATGTCAGAGCAGCTGATCACACGTTCTAGGATAGATAATACTTGGTCCTGCCATGAGTGCAGGGGACTGGACCAGGTGGCCACTCAAGGTCCCTTCCAGTCATGTGATTCTAGTCTATGACTATAATTATGGGAGAAGTTGGTGACAGAGTGGCCTGACGTGGTGAACCACTGGAGATTGATTAATTACACAAACTAAGCATCACCCAACCAAAGGTATTGGATTCAGTGTGAAAACAGTAATTCATTGTCCTTAGCCAGTGCAACACTGGGAAGCAACTTTCAGAGCAAAACAGCCTCAAATACACCACCATCCAATGTAATTTTCCCAGGACTACAGTAGTTCGGCGGATTTATTGCCATTGTGTCCTCGTGGGTCTTTGGCTCTGTTGATGAAAACCAGAAGGTGAGGAAGAAGAGAAGAAGGAAACTACTGAGCAGCCAAGTGTAGTAAGATGGAAGGCCTTAGTCCATACAGCACAGGCCTGGTGTGAGGCCTGCAGCCTGGCAACCATGGACAAAACATGGCTCAAAGCAAAGCTAAACTGTGAGCAAGAGGCAGGCCTCTGCTAACAGAACTTGACACAGACAGGCCTGAGAGTACAGAACGCTAACTGGTAATTGTTCCAGGTGCAGAACAGTAACTGGTACAAGTTGAAATCACAAGGTCTCACCTGCTCATTAAAATAGACTTTGGTACCTACTCCTTACAGATATGGACCCAGGTTCAGGAAAGGGTCTAAAATGACAGCATGAGGGATAGAGATGATCTAATCAAACCACGAGGTACAGGGAGATGGGTGGTATCTAAGTAGCATAAGAAGGTGTTAACCTGACAATGTCAGAGGGCGATAACCTGAAGCATCAGCAGTGAGGTGCACTTTGTTTGTACTTGTATATGACGTGATGTCTTGGTGACCGTCTTTGTCTGATCTAGTGGGGCAGTGGAATTTCCACTGTTTGTGTCTGTCTATTGCAGCAGGTGCTTATACACAGGGTATCAGTACAGTATACTGTTCCTAACAACTGTTATTTGTGCCTTGCTTGACAATAAATCCTGGCTGGGTGCCTTCCACCCTTATCTGGCCTGTGGTTTTTGGGAAGCGTTTGTAGTAAGTACAGGCCCAGTATGAGGCCTTAGGCCTGAACCAAAGTAATGGTCAAGACTTTGCTAACAGAAAGCAAAGTGCAGCTGTGAGCTAAAGGAACACATTGCTCACCGAAGTTGGCAAGAAGAGGGTTGATGTTGCATAAACATATCTACCTAGCATATTGAAGTAGCAACATGCTTCCAGAACACCCTACCGTGGAACATTACACAGATAAGAAAGAACAGGCCAACCCATCCCAATGACAGGGGCAAAAGGGTAATATGATGGACAGAGTTGTTTTGTTCGACCCAACATGTACAAGGTGAGAGGCGGCACCTGACTACGTAGAAGGGTTGTACCTCAATACGTCAGGAGTGATGTGTAAATTGTTTGTACCTGTGTATAAGAATGTACTCCTGGGGTGTTGTCTGGGCCCGGCCGAGGGGGCAGTGGAAAGTCCTGCCACTGACTGAGCCGAGTCCATTGACCGTGGGTGCATATCTGTAGTATGCCCTGACTTAGACTAAGAAGTCTACAGGGAACTACTATTGTGTCCAATAAGGCAATAAACCTGGCCGACCTGCCTTCACACCTTACTAGACTCTGTGGTCATTGGGGGTTCTCTTCGGGTCTGCTGTGTCAGCTATCTGCAGAGCTGGGGCAGCGCACAGAGGGAACACACTCACACAGCCGAGTGATACCAACAGTGGAGAGAGCAGAGCCCCAGGCTGGTAGCATCTGACAACAGCGTTGGCTGTGGTCAGTGGGCCTGCTTCAGTGAACACACATCTATACGCACACACACGCACGCACATACTTACACACACAAGCAGCCTTCTGGTTATCATCACTGACAGAGCCAAAGACCTGTGAGGACACCCCAGCAGTAAATCCAATGAACTACAGCAAGCAGAGGGTCTGAGCGCACATACAACCCCGACCTATTTCAAACTTTGAAGCCAATCCTCTTCAAGGACCTATTGCTGCTGGACCCTGGGAGCAGGGAGGGCACCGCTGGCGAGTTCAAATTTGTAGTGCTATCGTGATTAAATGTAATTGGGTTTAATCTTTGATTAGCCCCGAGCGACTGGAATACACGGCAGCCAGTTCACGACACAGTGGGAGCTCCCTAGAACTCTTTATTACCATATTTGGAGATGCAACAGGACATCCCCCTGCACATCTCTCCAAAGCTCTCATCAAAGTCCATGTGGGACAGGAGGGCTGAAGTCTGCAAGAATGCTGTGGGGGGGGGGGGTGGCATGTCCATGCGCTGACAGTGAGCCCCTACGCCCTGCTGACTGTCCCCCCACCATTCAGATCACTGTGGAAAAGGAGGGCTGCAGCCAGCAACCATGCTGTGCAGGTAGGGGGCCCTTTGCAAATGCAGATGCCTAAACAATGAGGGCTGTAGTTTATAAGCACCTTTTTCCCACGTGTTTCCTAAGTGGATGAACAAGAGCACCCCCAGCTGGTTGCTTGCCATGCCTGCCAGCAGACCAAGTTCAGCTGCCCAGCGCTTCGTGGTGTACTGTTCCTCACTGATAGGTGCTCAGTTTAAAATGAAAAGTTCGGTCACGTATATACCACATGTATAGATATATGTATATAACGCATTTTTTTTGCAGCACAGTGCTTCATTCATTCGTCATTCTGCATCTTACAAAATATTGTCTGGAAGGTTTATCCTCTTCTTTTTTTTTCACCATCCAGAGGTAGCAAACAGTCTTACCTGCGAGCCACAGTCCACCCACATTTAGGCTATCACAGCTTAGCAGGCAAAAATGTTCATGGGATGAAATACTCACGGGATTAAATGTTTTATGAGCTCATGCAATGAGCCCTCGCTGCAATGGCTCAACTGAATGCACAGAGGCAGATGCTGTTATGAGTCATCCTCACTAAACAGGAGGAAAAGAGACTACGCAGGGAGTCTGACTGTGAGATGCAGGATGAGATGTTGAGGCGCACAGAGAAGCAGAGCTAATGAGGTGCCTGGTAGAGGTCCAGAAAAAGCAGCTGGAGCACAGAGTCCACCTGTCCTCCTCACCAAGGTCTATAGCCTTCTCCTCCCCGGCACGTGGTAGGGAGCAGCAGAGAGGGGACGAGGAAAGGCCTTTCACTCAACTCCCAGGTGCAGCTCCTGGAGCAGAAGGCTGTCATTTCCACAGCGTTGCTTGCTACATAAGGGGATTGTAGTAAGCCACATGTCCTTACATTTCCCTCCCATCCATTATCGGATCTTACGCTTGATCTTAGCAGAAGCAAGGCAGACTGTGAGGCCCTTCAGAGACACCAAAGTAAGACAGGTGAGTGGGCAACGTAATGGTAATTGAAATTCAGTGTTGATAAATAGTCACGCTGTGTAGCAATCAAACATAGCTTGTACCTCATAACCCGCCTTGCCCCAGATACATGTCGTGGGAAGATTACACTAAAGCAAATAAGCAGCACCTGGGCAAACATTCATATAGCAGAATCTTAGTCTGTCAACATAAGTAAATACATTAATTGCAGAGATTTGTTCCTCTTGGGGATAAACCCTAATATTTAAAAAAAAAAATTATCTCAGTCCAGATTAACTCAGTCCATCTGGCCATGGAAACCAATGCTAACCCATCCCTCGTCAGCGCCTGTCATGTCTCTTGGTGGGTGTCGCTCATCCCTCAGTCCCTGATACAGTCTCCTGTAGTCCACAGTCATGTTCCTTGGCAGTGGTCTCACATCCCTCTGTCTGGCTGACATTTATGAATTGAGCTTTCAATACCCCCTCACCACCTACCTCCGGGACAAGGCAGGTTATTGCCAATGGGATTTTAACTTTGTTCACCTGCCCCTTTCTCCTTTAACCCACCTTTGACCCCTGGATCCCCCATACTTTATCTTTTTAAGTCCACCTTTTTGTTTGTTTTAAACATTAGCTATAATAAAACCTTTTCATCTGTTCTTACCAGTTTAATATCTGATATGTTCTGCATCTGAGAATTTTATATTAAATTAATCTAAATAAATATATCTTATTTGCAGATTTTTATCATTTATATCATTTCATGAATTTTTTCACCATTTTCCAACAAGTTCTGTGACAGATCTCATGGCTTGGTCAAGTCAATTTCCCCCCTGGCAAATACACACAGATCGAGAGAAGGGAAAAGGAAAAAGTAACAAATGCTCCTTTCAGGAACACAAGGAGTTCTTCAGTTATGCATGGAGCTTTTCATAGCTCTTCCTGTGACATATTTTTATTTCTATAAAGTGTTACCTACTGTACCTTCAGCAATGGCCACAAAGAGCTGCGTCGTCTTAAAGAAGGGCTTACTGCAGCCAATAGAGGAATCAAGCAACCGTCTCTCATCAAGGGAGGGCAGCTGTTGCTCCTGCTGGAAGCTATGAGGTTTCAAACGGAACACAGGCGGGAAAATATGCTGACTAACATGGAACCCGGAGACCACTTTCCACAGGAAAGCTGTGTGATGGCATAGTTGGACCTTGTCTTTATGGAACACTGTGTATGGGGACTTGGACATGAGAGCTCGAAGCTCAGACACCCTTCTGGTAGAGGTGATACCCACCAAGAAGGCTACTTGCAAGGCGAGGTAGAGGAGAGAACAAGTAGCCAGTGCTTCAAAGTGCGGGAGGCCATAAGCACCTAGAGGTTAAGGTTAAGGTCCCAGGCTGGGGAGGCAAGCCGGTGGGTGAAGTCAGTCCATGTCCTTGAGGAAGCACCCCACGATTGGATGTGCAAAAACAGAGCACCCACCCTCTCCAGGCTCAAAGGCCAATATGACCATCAGGTAAACCTGTATAGATGAAGAAGCAAGGCCTTGCTGCTTCAGGGAAATGAGGTAGTTTAGCACCTGCAGGACAGAGGTAGACACAGGTACAAGATCGCGCTGACTCCACCAACAGGAGAAGTGTGTCCACTTGGCCAGGTAGGACTGTCACGTAGATGGCTTGTTGCTGCTAAGAAGAACCTGCTGCACTGGCCCCATGTAAGCCTGCTTGGCAGGAGTCAACCACAAAGCCACCTGCCATGAGGTAAAAGGACCGGAGGTCCAGGAGAGGGAGACAGCCATGGTTCTCTGTGATGAGATCTGGAACCAGGGGAAATCAAATGGGTGGAAACATGAGAGCTCCATCAGAGAAGCTCCTGGAGTGCCCTGATGTTGGTGGGTGGAGGCCCCAAGACAAATGCACAGGCCACGGACTCATCTAGAGATGAGCCAGAAGATGCCAACAAGTTTTAGCCTACAAGCAGAAAGTTGGGAACCAATTGTGCTTGTATAGTGAGGGATGAGTGTATACTCTTACAAGCATTCACGTTGTGAAGTCTTAGTTTAAATTAATTGTCTTGCTAATAAGTGGTTGTGTCAGAATCTGACAACTTACCCTTTTGGTGACAAGGAGCTGTTTTTGGTTTTTGTGCCGCCAAGTGTCTGACAGTTAGACTCTGTATTAATCCATATGCCTCGTCCTTTGCATTTGGAGCTGCTTTCCTTTGTGACAGGTCTGGGGTAACTTTGTCTGTCTGTCTGTTTGTATGTTAGTCTTGCTGGTGTATCCGTAAGGAGGAGATGCCTTCCGATCTGGACACTGTCCAATATCAGAACACAAATTGTGTAAAACCTAAACAGGCTCACGGGTTAAGTTTTCTCTTGTGTTGTAAAATGAAGTAAATTATAAAGGTAACATCAATATACAGAAACAACGGGTGAATGTAATTGGAATCACCCACTAAGGTTATGCTCAGCAGGACCACAGGGATCTGTGGGGTCTGATGAGTCACATATGTAAGTTAGGAGAAGGGTTTAATACCCATCTACCAACAGCTCTCAGCCTTAAGGTTAATCCTGGCTATCCCTATCCTGCCAAAGTGGAGACAGAAATAGAGGAGGTAATCTAAAATTCATTAAAGGGGTCCTAATTAAGACCCAGAGCACCTTCAATAGCCCAAATTTGGCCAGTTCTAAAGGAGGACGAGAGGTCCTGGTGGCTCACTGTGAATTATAAAAAATAAACCCAACAACCTTTGCTATGACTCCTGTAGTTGCCTTATGTCTTATGTCCTATCCTGGATACAAGAAACAAGGAAAGTGACCCATTTGCTAAAAAACAATAAGTCCCGGCATAAAAGAATCAAGTCCCTGCAATATTACTTAAAATGGTAATAGCCAATAAAATGTCATTTTGGCAAATAAGCAGGTAATTCAAGGAAAGAGTAAATTAACTTTGCAGAGGTAGGAGGAAACTAAGCAGTTAAACTGGGTAAATTAACTTGGTAAAATGCTATAGAGAATAATTCTTGGTTTCTTTGCAGCCATCCTAAAAGAAAAAATGGGCCCTTTTTCCAAAGAAGTGTCTGTAAATAAGCCAGGCAAAGAGATAATCAAATTTACATCTCTATAATTCAGTAAAAGTTGCTAAGAAAAGAAAGGGGGTTCTATTGGAATTTAAATGCCCCAAAAGTATAAAAGGGAACGTAAACTATGTACAGCAGTGTAAAATTACCTAACATAGTGCAAGTGTGTTAAAAAATGTATACACTTAAAATGAGGACCTTGTAATAAGGTGCAATGTGTATAATTTTCTCTTAATAAAGGAAAAGTCCTTAAGCAATGTTAAAAATGGTAACTGGAAACATCCCTCTCAATAAAGGGGTCAATTTAAATAAGTCCAAAATTATCACAACAGAAAAACCATTACAAACATGGTCTGCTGTGTAAAAAAAAGGAGACTAAAAACACCACTTCATAATCTTTGATAACTAAACAGTAAATTAATTAGTTCACCCTCAAGCAGCTTAAAGGGTAAAAGCCATTAAAACCTCGCCTAATCACAGAACAAAAGCCAAACGAGTCTGGAATCAAGGCAATGCTTCTGTTTTACCCAAAGTCAGTAAATATGTTGGTAAAAAGAGTATTTTAAGATGTAATCTGCCACCCCCAAAAGGGGTACAAAAATGTTCTTTTGGCTTTCAAAAGAAAACCAGAAGATGCTAGTACAAGGAAACTGCTTTGACCTTGTGGTGATCCACACAACAAATTCTTTCCATTGTAATAAAAGAAAACTCAGACTCAGGTACACAATAACGGGAGCCTAGATAAACCAGCTTTTCCAGTTGGGGATTTGATAAGGTCTTGCATTTATCCTGAGGATAAAGAGATCCTAAAACCAGAGTGGCAAGGTCTCATGAAGCTCTTGTTAACCACAAACACACAAACAACTGTGCAAACCTGGAGGGGAAATGGGGATGTTTTGGAAGCACCAAAATCAATTGAAAATGTTTAAACCAGAAACTGCAAATACTAACAAGGTGTCTCCAGTCTCCACAAGAAGGATCAAAAGATGGCCATGAAGTTGCTCCTGTTGAGAACCTTCACTTTTCTAAACTAAACAAGCCTAATTCTTTCAGTTTCCCCTCATAGCTCTTGTTTTCTAGAATTTTAATCATTCTTGCTTCTCTTTTCTGGACCTTCTCCAATTTCTCCACATCCTTCTTGAAATGTGGTGCCCAAAACTGGACACAAAACTCCAGCTGAGGCCTGAGACTTCTTGAGCCTTCCTCACAACACTCCTTTTAACACACCCCAGAGTCAAGATGAATAGTAACAGAGAGGAAGCCGTGCTAGTCTATACACTATCAAAACACAAAGCAGTCAAGTAGCACTTTAAAGACTAGCAAAATGGTTTATTAGGTGAGCTTTCGTGGGACAGACCCACTTCTTCAGACCATAGCCAGACCAGAACAGACTCAGTATTTAAGGCACAGAGAACCAAAAACAGTAAGCAAGGAGGACAAATCAGAAAAAGATAATCAAGGTGAGCAAATCAGAGAGTGGGGGGGGGGGGGGAAGGTCAAGAATTAGATTGAGCCAAGTATGCAGACGAGCCCCTATAGTGACTCGGAAAGTTCCCATCACGATCTTTCTGAGTCACTATAGGGGCTTGTCTGCATACTTGGCTCAATCTAATTCTTGACCTTCCCCCCCACCCCTCCACTCTCTGATTTGCTCACCTTGATTATCTTCTTCTGATTTGTCCTCCTTGCTTACTGTTTTTCGTTCTCTCTTTCTTAAATATTGAGTCTGTTCTGGTCTGGCTATGGTCTGAAGAAGTGGGTCTGTCCCACGAAAGCTCACCTAATAAACCATTTTACTAGTCTTCAAAGTGCTACTTGACTGCTTTTTTTCTTACCCCAGAATCATGTTTTCTCTTTTTGCACCAGTATCACACTGATGACTCATATTTCAGTTGTGGTCCCCTCTGATTCCTTTCTGCAGTACTCCTTGCTAAACAGTCTATTCCCATTCTGTACGCGTGAACTGATTGTTCCTTCCCATGCGGAGTACTTTGCATTTGCCCTTATTAAACTTCATCCCGTTTACCTCACACCATTTCTCCAGTTTGTGCAGATCATTTTGAATTATGACCCTATCGTCTAAAGCTGTTGCAATCTCTCCTAGCTTGGTATCATCTGCAAACTTAATAAGCGTACTCTCTATGCCAATATCTAAAACATTGATTAAGATATTGAACAGAACCAGTCCCAAGAGAGACCCCTGTGGAGCCCCACTTGGTATGACCTTCCAGCACTAACGTGAATTGTTAATAACTATTCTCTGAGAACGGTCATCCAGCCAGTTATGCACCTACCTTATAGGAGCCTCATCTAAGCTGCATTTCCCCAGGTTATTGATAAGATCATGTGAGACTGCTGGCTCCCCCCACCCCATACAGTTCCTTCATCATCCCACACCTCATCCCCACCCATGAAGAGGGTGATAGCTGGTCCTTGACATAGCCGTGATCTTTTCCCTGCCCCAACATTTTCCAATACCTCCCTGCCTTTATCCATTACTTCTATGTGTCCAATATTCACACACGGAAAACTCAGGGGTTTATCTTTCTTCCCCCCCTCTGTTTCTAATACCCTGCACCCTTATCCATTGCTGCTCCATTATGAATTGTAAGTGTTTGAATAAATAAAACATACAGGTGTGTTCAGTACATTTATTTTTGCAATTAGCGCAGGTAGCAGACGCCTGTGGGGAGGAGGGGAAGGGTATTAATTATGATATTAATGGCCAGCCATACTGATAGCACTTTTCTGGCTGATCAAGTGCTTTGACCAGATGCTCTGCCTCTGCACTCCAGCCTTAAGCAAATGCTTCCCACTTGCTCACCCACAGGTTGTAAAGGCAACAAGGCATGGCCAGGATTATGGGGATATATGGTCCTGAAGCAGGTGAAGCCTCTCACATAAGATACACCACCTAGCTTTCAAGCACCCAAACGTGCACTCAGCACTTTTGTGGCATCTGCCGAACCTGTAGTTACTCGTTGCTGTTGTCTAGCTGCCCTGTGTAAGGTTTCATGAGTCAGGGTTGTAAGGGGTGGTCAGGGTCCCCCTGGATCACGATGAGTATTTCCACCCACCTCTCAAACTTATTTTGTGGTCTGGAAAGAAAGTGCCTTCCTGCGGCTTTTGGTCTGGACCGCTGTTTCTAAAATGCACGTGTCTTGCACCTTTTCAAATCATCCAGCATTTGTGTCTGTAAAACAGCCATGGAGAGCTAAAAGTGCTTGGATCACCACTGAGAAGTACCCCTTATGGTTGGTATACTCTGAGGCAAGGAGGGGGTCCCATCGATCACCACTCCACAGTTAGGGAACCCCATTTCTGCAAAGCCTGCTATGATCTTATCCACATTCCCCAGAGTCACAGTCTGGTGCAGCAAAACATGATTGGTTGCCCTGAAAACCTGCCTCAGCACTGCCCCAATACTAGACTTTCCCACTACAAAAGGGTTGGCGACTGAAAGGTAGCAGTCGGGGTAACCAGCTTCCACAGAGCAATGGTAACATGCTCAACGGGGAGAGCAGCTCTCAGCTGGGTGTGCCTGCTTTGCAGTTCTGGTGCCAGCTCAGCACAGAGCTCGGGGAAGGTGGCTTTACACATTCTGGAGTTCTGTAGCCGCTGGTCGTCATTCCACATCTGCAGGAAAATGCCATCCCCCCCCATGCCCTGCTGGTCTCCCTAGCCCATTGCTAGCAGCAGCCGGACCATTCTACCACCTCAGTCCTTGAAACAGAACATCCGATACATACATCCACCACCTACATGCTGGTCCATGACTAAAAGCTTCCAGATTTCACAATCCAGCTCCCATCACCATTTGCCAGTCGCCATAGGGCTTAAGTTTAGAAGAGCAGTACGTAGTAAGATGCCTGGGGGTGACTTCTTTTAAAGTGGGGAGACTGTTGTACTGCAGCCACCCCACAATCCTTGAGGGCTAGAAAGTTCAGGTCCAATGGCATGAGATCCACAACGAGTGGAGTCTCCTCTCCACTGCAGCCTTCACAGTCATTGTAGCGTTACCTTTGCTATCCTCCACCTGTTTGGCAATTGAGGACTTTTAGGATCATTCTTTGTCTTTAACCTACACCTTGACCTTGCTGCCAATAGATAACCCTGCTGGGAGTACGAGACTCCTTATGGCATCACTCTCAGATTCATTGGAACACACAAGCCACTCACGATGACAAGGTGGTGACCCAAAGAGACCTCTGACTGCTCCCTCAAATTGCTAATGACTGCGCAACAAATTCAGTTGACCATTTTATATTAATTTCATTTTCCTGTCCTCTGGATTTCAGTTTGTAGATCGTGTTGGTAAGGGAAGGGTCTGAATATATTCAGGGCAATTGGAGGAAAAAGACTGAGGAACTAAGGGGAAAGGAGGGAAATTATGAGGGGAAAGGAAGGTTGGGGAAAGCGGGGGAGCAGGAGCACAGTAGGTGATCTTTTTGGAGTACATTTGAGCCAAGCTTACACATAGGTCATGTATAATCATAGAATCATAGGGCTGGAAGAGACCTCAGGAGGTCGTCTAGTCCAGCCCCTGGCCTAAAAAGCAGGATCAAGCCTAACTAAATTGTCCCAGCCAGGAATTCATCAAGCCAGGACTTAAAAATCTCTAGGAATAGAGATTCTACCACCTCTCCAGGTACTTTCCAAATTTGAAATCATCTGGCAAGCTGAGACCTTCTGAAGGGAAGCGGAGCTCTAATTCTCATGGGATTGCTTTTCTTTGCTCCTTCAGGCACTTCTATAATTCTCAAGTTATGCCCATGAGACCTTCCCTCAAGCTTTCTGTGCCTGAGCTGAGAGCCCTTGCATGTGATCTTCCACCATTTGCATTCTCCCTTAGCTTCATTCACCAACTTTTCAGCTTTTGCAGAGGAGTCAATCAAGATAACACTCAGTTGTGTTGTGGTCATCATGTCCTTGTTATCTAGTGCACCTGCAACACCAGCAACCCTCTTCAGACAGGCCTAACCGTACTTATACCTTCTATTCAGCCGAGCCATCCTACGCACCCTATGATGGGGATCCTCCACTTTTTTCATTCTTCACCTAATTATAGAGCTCCAAGAAGTCAAATGCTTGCCTGACGACAATCCAGAGATACTGGCATATCTGCTCCCCTACTGGGGGGTGGGGCTCACCAGGATTCCCGTACTCCAGACAGAAAGCAGAGATCATTTACTAGGACAGTAACTTGAGTTCAAGACTTTTTTCCTTATGGGTCTCCACCATGGTCTGTGTCTTCATAGAGCAGCAACTCGTGTTACCAGGGGAGCCATATAAGTAGGTGCAACCACACTGTCACCCCAGTTCCTTTTTTATCTGTGAAGCCTTGAAAGGTTGCTGCAAGTTACTGTAAGGCGAGTAACCCTTCCTTCAAGCACATAGCCAACAGAGAATAAGGACATAATGACCACAACACATCCTTGCTACCAGTGCATCACTGCAGGAAACACCTAAGCAGTAACCCAGCCTGGGGGGTGGGTCATAAAGAGGAAAATCCAAGTCCGTCTGGAGGATTGCATCACCAAAGAGAGTTATTGCTGGGCACGTGTATGATGGCATAATATGTGGTGAGTGTAGGAACTAAAGACTGCGTTGCAGCCCTGCAAATGTCTGTTACGGGGCCATCCTGAAGGGGAGCTATAGAAGTGGACCGAATCCTAGAGGAGTGGGTTGTTGCTCAGAGACAGGAAGGTATCCCACCTATTTCAAAGTATGTTAGGATATAACCAGAAAACCCACTCTGAGTAAAAATTGGCTGGCCCTTCCTCCTTTTGGGAAAGCTGCAAAGAGTCTGGCAGGGCCCCTACAGGTCTTAGTACTGTTGAAGCAGGATGCAAGGGCTGTCTGAGTGGCTAGTGACTGAGGACCAGCTTCCTCACTCGCAATACAAGACTTTGGATAAAATCATGCTAAACAGATTTCTTGGGTGATATGCAACTCTGATGAGACTTTCGAGGGAAAGAGGATGTGGCTGCCCTACAGCAGGTCTGCCATGAGTGCCCTGCGTTCTACCATTTTTCCGGTTGCAGTGATGGCTATGAGATTGGCAGTTTTAAGGGAAAGCTGGGTAACAAAACAGGTAGCCATTGGTTCAAACGTGATTTATTAACACGTTGAGAAATAAATTAAGACCCCATGGAAGGAGAGTGCTGTCAGAGCCCTTCCATGGCACCGCTCTGCCTACTGGCAATAGAACCCTTTCCCATCAGAACAGAATGCAATCCCCTGCTCCTGCTTCCAGCACTGACAGGCAACAGCTACCACCTGCTTTTCAGTTCAGGAATGAACCATCCTCAGCCTCCGAGGTCTCTGTACAGAGGTCTGTATCAGCATCACTCCACCACAGTCCTCCACTCATGTATCCTGAGGAGGACTTTCCAGAGCCCAGCAGACATATCATAAGCCCTTTATCGTTTGCTCAGGAATGTATTTATTCTTTCCTTCACAATTTGTTCTGAAGCCTTCCGTGTTACTGAGATCAGACTAACTGGATCACTTTTTCTCCCCTTTTTAAATATAGGTATGATGTTAGCATATTTTGCAGTCATATGGTACTATCCACAAATAGACAGTTATTAAAAAAATCCTTGTTAGCAATCTCAAATGCTAGTTCCTTCAGTATTCTCATATAGCCCTTTAAATCTTTCTTCTACCACAGATATGGTAATTTCCATCACTTGGCCTGCATTTCCACCAAGCATATTGTCTCCAGACATGTGTTCCTTATTATTTTTACTGAAAACTGGG
The DNA here is from genome assembly GCF_033958435.1 of Carettochelys insculpta. Lineage (NCBI taxonomy): Eukaryota > Metazoa > Chordata > Testudines > Carettochelyidae > Carettochelys > Carettochelys insculpta. Next base: position 65,345,290 of record NC_134139.1, on the reverse strand, counting down.
CTTGGTATTTGTTCAGCGTCTGGGCCAGACCTACATTAGCTTTAATCTCCTTCCCATCCACATCACACAGTGGGCCAACCGCATACTTCTTTGTTCTTTTTCAAATTTATGTAACTAAAAAGAAAAAAAAGTCCAACCCTCTCAGTGTCCTTGGCAAGCACTAATTTAGCTTGACTTCAGCAATTCTCACGTTATTCCTACATTTTCTAACCTTCATGATGTAGCTTTCTGTGTTGATCAAGCCCATGGGTGGAGGTTATGATAGGCAGGGCAAGACATTGCCTTCCCAAAAATGCCTCAACTGGCTCGGCTCATGCTTCACTAGAGGCCCCCAGGCTCCCTCCCCAAGCCTACTGTTGTGGTAGCAGGGCCTGGGACAGGCAGGCTGGGGGCTGCACTGCCTGTCTTCCCAGCACTAGGACCAGTGGTTCAGCTGGGGGGTGGGTGGGCAGGGAAGGCTGCAACCATGCTGCATTGGTTCCCCAGAGCTCTAGGGACTGCACTATCCCAGGCTGGGGGCCAGTTACCCCACTACGTGAGGGTTGGGAGAGCTGTCTCGCAGAGACCACCAGGCAACGATGACCGCAGTGTGGGGGGGCCGTGGGTAAGGCCTCAGGCAGAAAGAGTGAAGCTGGGGGTGCTTACCTCCCTAAGCTCTGGAATCACCCACTGCCCATCACTCCTTTTCTATTCCCTATACTCTGATTATTCATAATAACCGTTTTAAGGTAGGTACTCAGCCAACCTGACTTTCCCTGCAAGCTTTTCCCTCGCTTGTAACTTGTCTTCTGGCTTACAATTGGCCATTGTCTCCTGCTGGTCCTTTTAGGGCTGTGAAGGAGTAAGACATGAGGGTAGCCCATTCTGGGTACATTTTCCTTGGGCAGGGTTTAGGAAGTGCTTGTGCCTCCAGCAGGGACAGAGAATACCTGCTAATCGCATGACAGGTGGACACTTGCAGGAATTAAAAATAAAGGCAATTCTGTCAATACTGATTTGGGGAGCTCACCTGCCACTATCTGCCAGTTGGAGGCTGTGGACCAGATCCTTAAGGCAGCTTTCAACACAGATAGAGTGTTGGAAAGCAGTCAGCTGAGCCAATAAGGAGAGAGAGGGATCGTCTGAATTGAAGCAGTTGCCTGCTGAGGTGGTCTTTGTTCTCTGGCGAGAGCAGAAAAAAAACAACCAAGATGCTTAATTCTAAACAGGCTTAAGGAATCCAGTAAATATCCTGGCCGCATCATAATCAGAATGAGCAGGTACATCCGCAGAAGGAAATGCTTAGTCAGACGTGATCAGGTTATTTTTTATTTTGGGTTTGGTGTGGAATTTTTTAGCTGGTTGATTTATTTCCCCTGTATGCTGTAACTTCTAAACTGAATCCCAGGAAAGTAATTCTCTGTGCTCTAACCTTAATGTTTTTAGTTGTTTTTGTAACATATTGCAACCAAAAATACTTAGTCACTTTTTTGGTATATTTCCATCTTTCTGTTTTGTTCTGCTAATAAATTACTTTTTAAGACCACAATTTAATTCCTGTATCCTAAAGAAAGTTCTGTGTATATTCATACCTAGACCAAAAAGTCAGCTATCAAATTGAAGTTGAATTTCTTCTCTTTGTTTCCACATTCTTTCCTGAGGGAGGAGTAGAAGCTTGGGGTTACCCATAGGGAGACATCCTGAATGTGTCTTGCTGGTTTTTAAAGGGGATGTTTTCCACTCGGGTAGGGGCAGCCATCTCCCAGAGTCAGGGTATCTGTGACCTTGGGAAGTTTTTTAAGCAGAGCCTATGTTGCAGGCCCCCACCTTCTGCACTCCAAGTGTTTGAGTGGAGATCAGCCTTGGTAGGGAGTAGAAGTGGTCATGATTAGAACACCTTCCACACCAGCAAGCCTTCCACAGCCCCTAGAGAGCCACTGCAGCTGGCAGATGCTTGAGCTCTTCTAACTTACCCTTTAAGGTGGTCACAATCCCACATTGCTTCTGGGATCAGGGGAGCACAACGTTGGCTTCAGGCCCTGTCTTTCCTTAGCTATAGTCCTGAGTATAGATCATTGGGATCTTGGACTGTCCCTTTGGAACAAAGACTGTGGCAGATGCTACACAACATACCAGTTTCTCCAAGAGCAGGTCAGAACTGAACCACCTTTTCCAGTGAGGGCTGAAGTGACTCGTTCACAGAAGTTTTTCCAGTAACCAACATTGCCCAGCAGGAAGTTGCTCACCCTGTTAGTGCTGTGTGCGGATCTTCGTCATACCCCAGCTTTAATTTGTATTAGTGATGATTTGACACCATTACATGATGCCAGGAAGAAAAAAAAAGTTGATTCTGTTTGTTTTTTTTTAATACTATAGTTGTTATACGAGTTCCACGAAAATTAAGCCTCCCATACTGTTCAGTAATGCCAGAGGGACAGCACCAGATGTCAGAGATTAACACGTAACGGAGTATTTTGTTAAAAATTACAGAATTCAGAGAAAAATCCAGGCTTTGTACTCTGACTGAATGAACAATTGTTTGTAGAACTGTTTGTTTTCAATGATCACCCTTTACATTTGCTTCTCAGACACAATGGATTATGACATGGTAAAACCATTTTTACAGCCTCAGGTTGTTTCTGAAGCCTGATAAGCCTGATAAGGAGTAAGACACAGCAACAGATATCCGGAAATAAAAAAACAAGAATCAAAGTGAATGAAATAACAATAGGCCAAACAATAGGGCTAAGGCTACACTGCATTTGTATCCTGAAATAGAAATCACAAGGCCAAACATCACACTAAAAATAGCAGGGCTAGCACAGTGTTTCATTCCCAGTAACCTTTGCTGTACAAGGGTTACTGGGAAGTTCAAACCGAGCACTTCTTTCTAATCCCAGCTCAATGAAGCTGGCACCAGGTTTGAAATAAGATGCCTGGGCAAATTGTGTAACTCATTTTGACCTAGGGCTACAATGTACCCCGAGCCTTGGAGAACGTTATGTAAAAGTGGGCCCATGAAGACTCACAGAAAGAGGCTTTTTTTCTCCTAACGCAGGCGAGGTCACAGTGCTCTTGCTAAGGCTATGTCTGTGCGACAGCCCAAATTCGAACTAAGCTATTTCAAAAGGGATATTTTGAAATATTTTATTTCAAAGTAATGCATTTAAATACAAAAAGCGCAACGAAAGAGCGACTTGCTATTTCAAAATAGAGCGTCCAGTGGGCTTTCAAGAAGCAGTTCAGGCAGGGCAGCAGTTGCATGCCCTGGCTGCTGCTTGAGGCTATCTGAGACATGTGCTTAAAGGAATGGCCCCCGCTCGCTCTCTCTCTCCCTGCTCACGTGCTCACTTCATCGCGGGACAGCGCAGTATTCACACTGTGTGCCCTGCTTGTCCTGACACAGGACACCACAGGACTCCCTGCTCCGGAGCTGCAGCCACCCCCAGCCACTCAGGCACCCCTGCCGCTACTGCTGCAGATCACACAGCACTTAGCGCTGGCCAACCCTCACCCCCTGGAATCTGACCAGGAGACCATCTGGCAGACCCGGCTGTGGTATCTGGAGGACTGGAGCTGGCGGTTGAAGGCCCCTGGCTGCAGACCCAACATTGTTCCCCACGCGACAGGTGACTGGACGCCAGTGTGGACTGGTGGGACCACATCATCCTGGAGTGCTGGAGAGACCAGCAATGGCTCCACACTCTGTCCTTCCCCCTGTAGGTGATCAGCGCCATCATTCACCTCCTGCTTCACTGAGTCATCCATCTGGCAGATGTGGACACCACCATCGAGGGTCCAGTGCCCTAGGCTTCCCCAGCTGCTGGGGGTGGGGGGAATTGGTGGGACATATATCCCCATCTGTGCCCCAGAACATGCCCAGGCAGCCTGTTACATCTTCAGCTCTGCTCTGCACTGGTTAGGCCTCAGTTGGTGTATTGCGTTCAGTTCTGCGCACCGCATTTCAAGAAAGCTGTGGAGAAATTGGAGAGGGTCCAGAAAAGAGCAGCAAGCATGATCAAAGGTCTAGAGAATGTGACCTATGAAGAAAGGCTGAAAGAATTGGGCTTGTTTAGTTTGGAAAAGAGAAGATTGAGGGGGGACATGATAGCAGTTTTCAGGTATCTAAAAGGGTGTCATAAGGAGGAGGGGGTAGAAAACTTGTTCTTCTTGGCCTCCGAGGATAGAACAAGAAGCAATGGGCTTAAACTGCAGCAAGGGAGGTTTCGGTTGGACATTAGCAAAACATTCCTAACTGTCAGGGTGATCAAAGACTGGAATAAATTGCTGAGGGAGGTTGTGGAATCTCCATCTCTGGCGATACTTAGGAACAGAAATAGTAAATTTTCCGAATGGAGGGGGTAACTATGGTGTCCCCCAAGGGTCAGTCCTTGGACCAATCCTGTTCAATTTATTCATAAATGATCTGGAGAAGGGGGTGAGCAGTGAGGTGGCTAAGTTTGCAGTTGACACTAAGCTGTTCAAGATAGTCAAGACAAAGGCAGACTGTGAGGAAATTCAAAAGGCTCTCATCAAACTGAGTGACTGGGCAACAAAATGGCAAATGAAATTTAATGTGGATAAGTGTAAGGTAATGCATGTTGGGAACAATAACCCTAACTATATGATGGGGGCTAATTTAGCTATAACTAATCAGAAGAGAGATCTTGGAGTTATTGTGGATGGTTCCTTGAAAACATCCACGCAGTGTGCAGAGGCAGTCAAAAAAAGGGATAGAGAATAAAACAAGGAGTATCTTACCGCCTCTGTATAAATCTATGGTACGCCCACATCTTGAATACTGTGTACAGATGCGGGCTCCTCACCTAAAAAAAGATATCCTGGCACTGGAAAAGGTTCAGGAAAGGGCAACTAAAATGATTTGCGGCTTTGAACAGGTCCCATATGAGGAGAGGCTAAGAAGAGTGGGACTTTTCAGTTTAGAAAAGAGGAGACTGAGGGGGGAACATGATAGAGGTATATAAAATTATGACACGTGTACAGAGGGTGAATAAAGATAAGTTATTTACTTGTGCCCATAATACAAAAACTAAATGACATGAAATAAAATTAACGGGTAGCAGGTTTAAAACTAATAAAAGAAAAAGCAGTCAAGTAGCACTTTAAAACCTAGCAAAATAGTTTATTAGGTGAGCTTTCGTGGGACAGACCCACTTCTTCAGACCATAGCCAGACCAGAACAGACTCAATACTCTGGTGTGGCTATGGTCTGAAGAAGTGGATCTGTCCCACAAAAGCTCAACTAATAAACTATTTTGCTAGGCTTTAAAGTGCTACTTGACTGCTTTTTGTTTTGATAGTGTAGAGACTAGCACGGCTTCCTCTCTGTTACTAGTAAAAGAAAGTTCTTCTTCACTCAGTGCATAGTTAACCTGTGGAACTCCTTGCCAGAGGAGATTGTGAAAGCTAGGACTATAACAGAATTTAAGAAAGAGCTAGATAAATTCATGGAGGCTGGGTCCATAAAAGGCTATTAGCCAAGGGTGGGAATGGTGTCCCTGGCTTCTGATTGTCAGAGGCTGGAGGTGGATGGAAGGAGACAAATCTCAAGATCATTGTCTTCGGTCCACCCCCTTTGGGGCACCTGGCACTGGCCACTGTTGGCAGACAGGCTACTGGGCTGGATGGACCTTTGGTCTGACCCAGTATGGCCGTTCTTATGCTTTTATGTAACAGGTTAGATAAATGTCTATCGGGGTGGCCTAGAGAGTACTTGGTCCTGCCATGAGGGCAGGGGGCTGGACACGTGGCCCTCTCGAGGTCCCTTCCAGTCCTAGCGTTCTATGATTCTATGGTACTCCTTGGTGGTCCTGCAAACTATGACTGACCACTGGGGACAGTTCATGGACACCTCCATCAGGCGGTCAGGGAAGGCACACAAAACCCGTGTCTTCCAGCTCTCCAGCCTGTCCAGGTGGTTGTACGTCAAAAGCCTCTTTCCCGACCGCACCATCAGGGTTGGAGACCTGGACATGCCCATCTCCCAGGTAGAGGATGCGGCCCATCCCCTCATGCCCTGGCTCATGACGCTGTTCACTGACCATCGTGACCCCTCCCAAGAGGCATTCAATGCCTGGCTGGCCAGTGCCTGCATGGTGGTTGGGAGCACCTTTTGCCACCTCCAGGGGCATTTCCCATCTCTCTTTACCCGCTTGGACCTCGGGGAGCTCAACAGCCCACTTGTTGTGGTGGCATGTTGTGTGTCGCACAAGGTGTGTGAGACAGAAGGGCAGGCCTTCCTGCCTGTGTGGAGGGGCAGAGGCTGAGCCGCTGGGCCAGGCCTATAAGCAACCGTAGATGGCTGCCATCCTGCAGGCACATGGGGAAGCTGCACACGTCCATGAGGCCCGATGGAGAACTGCATCCCAGGGGAGCACTGACCCCATCCACTGGGCTGCCCCACTGGAGGTGTCACATCCATCCCTGCCATCCCCCAGCCCGGCACTCCCCTCCCCACAGACACAATATAAAGACATTTGTGAATGAAAAGGGTGGTTTATTTACAACGGAGGCCTCATGAACTCTCGTGGGGGGGGCGGGTAGGCAACTTTGGGGTGATGGGAGACTGGTAGAAGGGACAGCAGCAACCAGAGACCAGGGACTGGGGGCATCAGGGCTCAGGCAGGGTGGGATGCTGTCCTCCATGGGTTAGACCATCATGGGAGCAGGGACCTTGGTGTTCCCAATGGTGGGGAGAGGCTGTAGGGGTGGAGTGAGGTGGGAGGGAGAGAAGGCAGGGGGGTGAAGCGATGGCAGGTGATAGGGCCCGGGCCCAAGCAGCGGGGGCCAGTGTGCTCCACACCAGGGCTTGGGAGGCCTCTACTGGGGCCTGTCTCTGTGCCAGCTGCACCTGGGAGTGCTCCCAGCAGCGCCAGGAGTCTTCCTGCACCCCATGGGCCATGAGGTGGCATATGGCCCATAGCTCCATCAGGTGCTGACACTGGCATTCTGTCATCCAGTGGCAGTACCTGGGGTGGCCCTGCGGGGGGGGTAGGGGTCCGGGGTTTCCAGTCATTCTCCTGCTACCACGGGTTGGGCTGCGGAGGACAAGGATGGAGGCTCAGTCGTCCTTCAGGGTCCAGTGCATGATGCTCAGCCCCCACCCGTGAGACGAGAGCACCAATTCTCAGCTCCAGCGCAGCTGCTCTGTTTGACGCCAGGCCCTGTGCACTCTGGCCAGGCGCCTCTGTTGTCTCTGGTAGTGGGAGCGGCCAAGGAACTGTGGGGCATGCCCATGTGAGGGACTGCTGGGAGTGCACATGTTGTGTCAGCTGCTGCCCCGAGCCCACGGAGACCTGTGGAGGGAGGGTGTCCCACCCCAGGGTTGGGGGCATGGCGGAGCACCCCATACTCCATAGCCCTGGAGTCCCCTGTGACAGCCCCCGGGGCCTCATGCCTGGGAGCAGGGAAGCACGTGACCCCATGTGCACTGGTTGCTGCATGCTCTGTGGCCAGCCAGAGACAGATGTGCAGCCTCCAGTCCCCCACCTGGCCAACCGCCCCACCCCCTACACGGGGAACAGTGATGGAACTCACCAGATGGTCCCTCACCTGCATCAGACAATGACAGGGGTGGCTCCAGAGCCTGGCCTCAGCTCCCTGCAGCGACCTGGCTGGACTCCTCTGCCACCCAGTCCCCCTCAACGGTCTCCCCACCAGGGAGGGTGACGATAGATTCCTCTAGACTGGAGTCAACCATCTGGGGCAGGGAAGGAATGGCCCCACCCCGCAGGATTCAGTGAAGCTATGCACAATATGGACACCTGGTGGAAGTTGCCTCAGAGCGGGCCCTGTGCTCCCGGGCCCTGGTGCAGACCTGTTGGAGCTCCTTCACCTTCATCTGCACCTGCTCCTGGCTGTGGATGTGGCCCTCTCACTGCTAGGCTGTTGGCCATGTGGCTGTACACAACCACATTCCTGCACTGGGTGCAGAGGTTGGCCTCCCCCACGCCCCCCAAACCTTGATGAGGTCCTGGATCTCAGCACCTGACCAAACGGGAGAGTTTCTCCTGTTGATCTCCCTCTGTAAGGACAACCTGATAAGTTGATCTTTGCTCTGTCGATTCCAGCTATTCAATTTTTGTAGCTGGAACTGTGCATCTAGGATTGACCTTCAGGTCTAGTGTTGACTTGCCCTTAGAATTTTATGGCTATACGGAGTTGGCACAACCACACTTCAGAAGCTGTTTCTGTATACCTGGCTGTTGTTTTATTGCAAAGTTGGCATTAAAAAATGCCCACCCACAAAATCTTATCTACCCTTTTATTTCTTGGATACAAAATTTTGCATTATGTAGCTAGCCTCAGCCTTTAACATCATCATCATCATCATCATCAATAACTGTGGGCTCAGCGCCCGTTGGTGTCTGATGCCTCTCTCACTATTTCCTTCCATCTTTCCCTATCCAGTTCAGAGTGTTTTAGTTTCTGTTGACAAGCTCCGCACCCATCTACTACATCATCTATCCATTCTCTGTGGGGTCTGCCTCTCCTTTTCAAACCACCCATTATGCCGAATACCAGGGTCTTGATTTTTTGTTCGTTGTTCATTCTGCAAATATGTCCAAATCGTTGTAGCTTCTATTTTATGACCTTCAGCAGCAGGTTCTCTTTCGGCTGTATCTTCCTATATAATTCCTCATTGGTGACCTTCTGCATCCATCCTATTCTCAGAATCTTTCTCTAACAACTCCTTTCGAGTGCCAATATTCTTCTTTTCGAATCTTTTGTTATCACCCATGTCTCACATCCGTACAACATGCTGCTGAATACACACGTTTTCAAGATGCCCAGCTTCGTTCTTAAGCTAATTGCTTTGCTTTTCCAGGTCTTATCCATCATCTTCGAACTTGCTTTCACTATTCGAGTTGCTATTTCCTTCTTACAGTCTAGATCATACATTATGTTGCTCCCCAGGTATGTGAACTTCTCCACATTTTTTAGTTCAATACCATCCACACTGATCTTCTTTCCTATTTCCTTATCTCCAGCTGCCATTGTTTTTGTTTTATCGATGTTCATAATCAGTCCATACCGCTTCCCTTCTTCGTTTAACACCTGCACCATTTTCGCTAGCTTCTCCTCATCTTCCTCAATGATAACTATATCATCTGCGAACCTCAAGGTGTTCATTCTTTTCCTGTGCACAGATATCCCTTCTTCCTCTTCCTTGATCTTGTCCATCACTCTCTCCAGATGTGCAATGGAGATACTTGGTGATATTGGATCTCCTTGTCTCGTACCTCTACTTGTTTTAAACCAACTTCCCAACTCCCCACATGTTCTCATCACTGCCTCCACATTATCATTGATATCTTTCAACAACCGTATTAGTCTGCTATCCACTCTGTATGACTCCAACACCGCCCAAGTCACTTTCTGATCTATACTGTCAAATGCCTGTTGAAAATTGATGAAGCAAGCATATACGTTTTTCATACTCCAGCCTTATTTGGTGTAGTAACAAATCTAGTGCCCTACCCCATGGTCTACCTAGAACATTAAAACACCTGCCAAAAACAAACCAGTCTTAGAAGATACCTTGAGGATCATTATAGTCCTTACTCACAGCTTTCAAACACCCTGCAAAAGGAGTCATCTACCATTATCCCCATCTTACACGTGGGGAAACTAAAGCATTGAAAGCTGTGACTAACCCAAGATTGTAGAGCTGCAGTATAAAGTAGGTCTCTTGTTTACATTTCAGTGCATGATCCAATAGATCTCCCTGTCTTCCTCCAGCCAACCACTCTACAAATGATCTTGGAAGAACGCAACTTTTCATTAAGCATCAGGCTGAGTGCCAGAGTTTCTTTCTTCCAGGATAGCCATGCAGTTCGGTGATCAAAAGGTAGGACAGCCTATTCTTTCATAGCATCCTAGGGCTGGAAGGGACCTCAGGAGGTCATATAGTCCAGCCCACTGCCTAAGGTAGGATCAACCCCAACTAAATCATCCCAGCCAGGACTTTGCCAAGCTGGGACTTAATAACCTTCATACTGAAGTTTACACAAACTTTCCCTTTTTTGAGGTGTGTTGGGGGAAGCGTTAAATAATTGGCTACCTGTTATTCACAGCTCAGACTAACAAATATAAATGATCGGCCCTGGAGGGTGGGGTGGGAAGAAAAAACGCCCAACTAGTTTTCTCATTTTGCTGTGATGGAGAAAGGTAGCTGCTTAAGGCAGAAAGACAGAAAGGGTGAGTCAGATGAATGACTCATAAAAAGTTGGTCTAGAAGGTCTAGATTTTTTGGTTTTTTTTTTTTTTTTTGTTTATTGCTCATGTTGAGGCCACAAGGCAATGGCTAGAACCTAGGATAAATCAAACTTCTAGTCTTGGCTTTGCCACTGACTTGCTGGTTCACCCTGGGCAAGTTACCAGAGCTCTATTTCAGTGCCTGCAAAACTGGGAGAACACCAACAATCCACTTTCATCAGGCACTTTGAAATCTCTGGATGAAATATGCTTTACCCAGGTAAGTAAGACCCTGAACCTGGTTTGGTTTAACAAAATATTAGTAAATCAATTCCTCTTGTCCTTCCGCGATGAATGTGGTGGGGGTAAGCTAGCCAATGGCAGCCAAGCTCTTTGTGTGCAGCGTGACTCTCACTGGTCCTGCCTAAAGAGCAACAACGGCGCATGGGAGGGAGTGGACAGTAGCTGAAGCCCTCACACCAAGCCACTAGGCTGTTCCAGCAGTGACTGCATCAGGAGTGTGTGTAGCCAGTTACAGCCAACATTTGCTTGAAATGAGAAAAACAGACCTAAAATTCTTAGGTTATGGCCGGGGTCTGCAACCGAAATAGTGAGAGGAGCCATTTTGTCAAATTCAATTACAAAACCAATACTACAGGAGCCGCAGCGCACGTGAATACAAAACAGTCCTCAATAAATAACATCAAACCGTACTTTCTGTAACCCCTATTCTAAGAAGAACATGCACACAAGGACTTGTACCAGTCAGAACGTATGTAACTTTCACCCCCCATTGCATGGCTTAACGCCTCTCAGCCCCAAACTGCCCCCCGCATCCCAGGCTTAACGCCTCTCAGCCGCGAACCCAGGATTAATCTGCTTCAGCTGACCAGTGCCTCCAGCTGCACGTGCATGCTACTGCTCCTCCTTCCTGACCACCCCCTTCTCAGCACAGCTGCATAGCTCCAGCAGGGGCAGACTCAGCTGCCCCTCCCCCAGCTCTCCTGCTCACTCCCCCCACCTGCCACACAGGCAGCTCCCTGCTATGCCATGCTGAAATAATGGAACTAAATGTAATTGGTTTAACAGCCAGATCTCTCCTGCCACCCTACAGCCATTAAACCAATTCAATTTAATTCCATTACTTCAGTGGTCGCAGGGCAGGGAGCTGCACGAGGAGCTGCAAGTGACTCCTTAAAGAGCTGCAGATTGCTGACCCTAGGTTATGTCTACACCACAAACCACAAACATAAGTTGGCCTATATTCTTTGATAGAATAACGAGCCTTGTGGCTAGGGGAGAAGTGGTAGATGTGGTATACCTAGACTTTAGTAAAGCATTTGATACAGTCTTGCTTTATATTCTTATATAAAAACTAGGCAAATACAATTTAGATGAGGCCACTATAAGGTGGGTGTGTAAATGGCTGGATAACCATACCCAGAGAGTAGCTCTTAATGGTTCTCAGTCCTGCTGGAAAAGCATAACAAGTGGGGTTCCGCAGGCGCCTGTGTTAGGACCAGTTCTGTTCAACATCTTCATCAACGATTTAGATATTGGCATAGAAAGTAAGCTTATTAGGTTTGCAGATGATACCAAGCTGGGAGGGATTGCAACTGCTTTGGAGGACAGGGTCAAAATTCAAAATGATCTGGATAAATTGGAGAAATGGACTCAGGGAGACAAGATGAAGTTTAATAAGGACATATGCAAAGTGCTCCACTTGGGAAGGAACAATCAGTTTCACACATACAGAATGGGGAGAGACTGTCTACAAATGACTACAGCAGAAAGGGATCTAGGGGTTATAGTGGACCACAAGCTAAATATGAGTCAACAGTGTGATGCTGTTGCAAAAAAAAGCAAACATGATTCTGGGATGCATTAATAGTTGTGTTGTGAAGAAGACACGAGAAGTCATTCTTCCGCTCTACTCTGCGCTGGTTAGGCCTCAGCTGGAGTACTGTGTCCAGATCTGGGCACCACAGTTCAAGAAAGATGTGGAGAAATTGGAGAAGGTCCAGAAACGAGCAAGAAGAATGATTAAAGGTCTAGAGAATGTGACCTATGAAGAAAGGTTGAAAGAATTGGGCTTGTTTAGTTTGGAAAAGAGAAGATTGAGGGGAGACATGATAGCGGTTTTCAGGTATCTAAAAGTGTGTCAAAAGGAGGAAGGAGAAAACTTGTTCTTCTTGGCCTCTGAGGATAGAACAAGAGGCAATGGGCTTAAACTGCAGCAAGGGAGGTTTAGGTTGGACGTTAGGAAAAAGTTCCTAACTGTCAGGGTCGTCAAACAGTGGAATAAATTACCAAGGGAGGTTGTGGAATCTCCATCACTGGAAATATTTAAGAACAGGTTAGATAGATGTTTATCAGGGATGGTTTAGACAGTACTTGGTCCTGCCATTGGGGCAGGGGGCTGGACTCAATGGCCTCTCGAGGTCCCTTCCAGTCCTAGTGTTTGGTCTAGGCGACCAGAACAGTCCTAGTCCTAGTCTGGAGTCTGTTCTGGTCTGGCTATGGTCTGAAGAAGTGGGTCTGTCCCACGAAAGCTCACCTAATAAACTATTTTGCTAGTCTTTAAAGTGCTACTTGACTGCTTTTTGTTTTGATACTGCAACATCAAGTGTAATTTGGACTCCGGTACGGGAGGCAGCATACCCTCCCTGTACTATTGATTTTAGAATAGGTTTCTTAGCATCAGGGAGATAGTCCAATAGAGATGTGAGCTTTGTATAGTTATCAAAGTTATGCTTAGAAAGGTGAGCGGCATAGTTAGCTAGATGTAGTAACGAGGTGGAAGATGAGTACACCTTTTGCCCAAATAGGTCAAGTCTCTTAGCCTCTTTGTTGGACACTGTGGACTTATACTGTGGCGTCTTCGATCTCTGTTGGGAAGATTCTACCATGAGAGAGTTTGGTTGGGGGTGATTGAACAGGAATTCCATTCCCTTCGAGGGGACAAAATACTTTTTGTCCACTCTCTTGTTGGTTGTTGGGATGGAGGCCGGAGTTTGCCAAATATTGGTAGCAGCTTCTACAATAGCGTCATCCAACAGAATGGTTATCTTGGATGATGTTGGGGGCCTTAGGTTCTTGAGCAGCCTGTGCTGCTTTTCCTGCACCTCTGCAACCTGTATGTCATGTGATCGAGCAACCCTTTTGAAAAGTTTCTGGAATTGCCTCAGATCATCTGGAGGGGATATATTGCCCAGGACAACTGCCTCATCCGGGGATGATGAAGAAACATCAGTATGGTAGGCTTCCATTTGTTCTTCAACCACTTGGTGTAATTGCTCCCCTATGTGTTCTGAAGGGCATCGATGGACAGTTCTGAACATTCTCTTGAAGAAGAGAAACGGTATCGCTTTGGAGCGGGAGATGAAGATTGTCTATGTGATGGGTGAGAGTCTGGAAATGTGTCTCTGGATCTAGAAGAGTAACGGCTCCAATTACATCCTTCTCAATGGTATGGGTGTGGGTAATAGCAAAGGCTTGATCCCATCAAGGAAGATCAAAATTGCAAAGGTTGCCTATGGGTGTGATGGTGAAATGAGTATGGTAAGTAAGACCGCCTTGATGATAGAGAAGGGGGTGGAGATATCTGACAGGAATATTCCCACAGTTGGCGTGATTATTGACAAGTAGGTGGGAGTGTCTGAGCCAAGGGGAAGAAGGTCTTAGGAAAGGAGATGGAGTCTAAGAAAAGGTGGTGGAGGTATCAAAGGCGGCTCTGGTACAAATGGTTCCGGGGGAGAGCTTGGAGATAAAGGTGATGACATAATGACCAAGTCTGGAGAAGGACTACAGTGGTGTGTTTTGAAGTGTGCTTTCCTTGGTCCTTGAGCTGACTGGATCAGTGCCAACACAGTTGGTATCATGCTCAGTGCCGACGGCCTCGCTGTGGAGTCTGTCGGTGCCATTGGTTTTGTTGGAGGTGGTGGTGCAAGTCCCGGTTTCGAAGCTCTCGGTTCCATGCGCACAGAGGTCTTCGGTGCCATGGGTCTGTGTTCAGGTGCCTCCGGTTCCAATGTTGTTCTCTGTGCTAGTGATGTTGGTCTTGGTGCTGTAGCCTCCAGCACCAGCCATTTAGAGGCATGCGGGGTCCTTGGTTCCTGGGTATGTCTGTGCATCTGAGTCACAAATGCTGCCTTCTGCTCTTTAGGCCATTTGTCCCCTTTAGATGCAGAGGGGTCACAATTTGAATCTCCCTTGTCCTGCTTGTAGATAACACTGACAGTGATGGAGTAGGAGAAGCCCTCTTTCTTCTATGACCCAAGGAAGCCAAGGAAGCCGCTTTTTGCTTCTGAGGCAATGACGAACCCTCAGGAGGTGTCAGTTCAGATGTTCAAGAACAACAAGAAGTCCTGCGGCACCTCATAGACTTACAGATATTTTGGAGCATAAGCTTTCATGGGCAAAGACCCACTTCGTCAGATGCACGAGTCAGATGTTGTAGGCTGAAGGGCCTTATCAAAGAGAACCATCTTTAGCCTCATCTCTCTGTCCTTTCTGGCTCTTGTGGTAAGTTTAGAGCAGTGGGGGCATTTTTGAGGCACATTGGCCTCTCCCAGGTAGCAGATATATTTGCTGTGGCCGTCAGAGGCTGGCATGGCCTCACGGCATGACTCACATTTCTTAAACCCGGCTGGGGACATTTTAGTTTTAAACAACTGTACTTAACAGGGCTGAACTATAACAGAAGGATACTTAACAGGCAATAAGAACAGTCTTTAGATAACCCTTATACAAATTGAACTATTATGCAAGCTCTCCTACCTCTCTTTGTCTCTCTCCTTCTCCTCGTCCTTCGTCTCTCTCCCCTCCTTTTTTTTTATTTTAACTATATACAGTAAAAAGTTCTTTAAAAGTTTTTAAAAAGTTGAAAAAGGGTAACAACATAAACAAATAGATTTATCTTTTCAGATATGCTTTGGAGCACAAGCGAGGTCCATCCTCAGCTGCTGGCAGTTGAGAGGAACTGGCCTGGGCTGGATCGCACACGTGACCAAAAACGTGCGAAGGGCCCGGCGCACTCCTGTGCATGCACGATTGATGATCTACGGCTTGAAAATCTCTGAGCTGTGGCACTGCGGAGAGCCTGACACCTGCTGTGGAGCTCCCACAGCAACCACTCAAAGAAAAAGGGACTGTTCAGGTAAAAACAGGACCAATGGTCAATCATGGGGCAGAAGAAGATGCTGGCCACAGCTGCAGCACCAGAACCCGAAGTGATGCTGGAGAAATTGTACCAAGAGCTGCTGAGCAACCTGAACCTGATGTCGCAGCCACTGGCCTCCCACAAGTGCTACAAATGCAACAAGAAAGCTGCAAATCAGAAGTGGATCTGGCAGGGGGATGAAGGAAGTTGAGATATTCCTCAACAAGGTGAGAAAGGGATCGTTGTCCTTGCTGGAGACACGCTGCCCATTGAAGTTGATTGGAAGACATCATGTGGGAAGACAGGAGCCTCCCCTATGCGTACATCTCCTCCAAATTGGACCTGGGAGCAGCTGAAAGCTCAGAGCCTCCTGTGCGATAATGATCAAGCCACATGAGCAGTACCAAGAGGCAAAGGACAAGTGTTTGGAGGAGGTGGTCGCCCTTCCTGTCCCCGTGTGAAGGATGTGTGGAAGGTCTGAAGTGGTGCTTCTGGCTGGCTGGGTCTTTGCTGCCCCAGCAATGTTCACTCATCTCAAAAACATGAAATGAGCTGGTCTGTCTGGTCCTTGCTGCGTCTCAGTGGCACAAGCAGGCTGCCAGGCCCCAGGGCTTTTTACCTGTCACCAAACTAAACTGTTCTGAAATAGAGCAGTGGCTGCTGAGAATGGGGGCAGATGGTGACTGATTGAAGGGAGGGGGAGAAAGGACTTCCTGACCTGGGCAGCGCTCCAGTGAAGGAAGAGCCTAAGGCACAAGCAGCAAAACTGACCTGTTCTGTAGGGTATGGAATACATGTATTTGTACAGTTGGATTGACCTCCATTCAGATGCCTCTGCCAAATGTGGCTCCCAGCTTGCTCCAGCTGAGAGGCACAGGTGATATGTCTGGGAGACTGGAAATAATGCTGGCCTTCCGAGGGGAGGGAGAACACCTCGGGTCCGGGTGGGCTGGCAGTGCAGGTCAGGTGAGCCACAAGAGGCCATGAGGGAAGGCAGCAGAGGTTCCTGTCTGTGTGCGCACAGGGTGGAGACCAGATGTGATGTCAGGGCTCTGGCAATAGGGCCAGGCAGCAGCACACAGCTGAGCCTGGAGAGGCCATGGGGTGAGGACCCCATGGGGTGGGGGAAGCTTGTGGTATTGTGCTTCCCTTTGAAATTTTGTGCACCCCTAGATTAAACTCTGCAGTGTGAGCCTCAGCTGTTCTCCCTGCCAAGCAGGACCTGTGGAAGCCGGAGGGCAGTCACTTAAGCTTTTCTTCTCCCACCCCCTTCAGTGTGTTTTCTTGCCCTGCTGCAGCAAGGGGCTCAGCGGCTCTCTCTGTCCAGCGGTGATTGTGTAAGTCAGAGAGGTATGGGGGAGGAGGGATACGGCTGAGCTCCTGTCTGGCGTGTCACTGAATGCCACGCCTGGCAGGTGTGCCGGGGGGTTGCCAACCTGTTTACTATACATTTGCACACCTGTTAAATCAAAAGATGGTGGCTACAAAAACCAGTTTTTTGTTCTTCTCTCTCCTACCATTATGCCATTGTTCCACAGACGAGGTGGAAGCTGCTAGTCTAAACAAGGCACTGGTATCTTTACCAGTGTTAACTGGCACTGCTCAGAGCAGGCTTACATAATAAGGGTAAAAAAAATACCCACTGCTGGCGTGCAGTCTGCACCAAATTTTCCACCATTGCTACCAGCAGTGGAGCTGCACCAGAGTCATATCAATTTTGAGAGAGGCTATTATGGACTACGGCTAAGAAAGCCATAATAAAATGTAAGGAATGTGCCAGCAGGAACTCAATGCTGCTGAAGGCTGTGAGGATGGATGGCGCAACCGGCGGCCGGCTGGTAGGAGCAGCGGTGGATGGATGGCATGACCAGCGGAGGGCCAGTAGGAGCAGCGGACGGATGGTAGGAGCAGCAGCGGATCGACAGTGCGACCAGCAGATGGCCAGTAGGAGCATCGGATGGACGGACAGATGGCATGACTGGCAGATGACCACTAGGAGCAGCAGATGGCCAGTTGGAGGAGCAGACAGACGGACAGCGCAACTGGTGGATGGCTGATAGGAGCAGCGGTGAATGGACAGCACGACCAGTGGATGGCCAGTAGAAGCATCAGACGGACGGACGGACAGACAGCGTGGCTGTTGGATGGCCAGTAGGAGCAGCAGCAGATGGACGGTGCAACCAGTGGACAGCCAGTCGGAGCGGTGGACGGACAGATGGCGAGACCAGTGGCCAGCCGGTAGGAGCAGCAGCAGATGGAAGGTGCAACCGGCAGACGGCCAGTGTGGCAGCTGGCAGGCAGCAAGCAGGACACTGGACCAGTGCAAAGGTGGCATTGTCTCCGGTTCCATGAGGAAATGCATCAGTGTGAGGTGTCAGGGCCTGCACAGGCTGGACCAAGTTGTAAGTGGAGCATTTGAAGTGGGGGTATGGAGAAAGTTGGGGGAGTGGATTGGCTGTTTACAGTATTGGACTGGTGAGCCTGAAAAACCCAGGACACTGCTCAATCCATTTGAGTTGGGACAGTTACTTGAGGATTGGTTATGAACTGTAGGTGTGGAATTTTCCCAAGCTTATGCTAATTGACCTTTCTGCTTCTTTCATTAAAGCTCTTCTCTACACTCAGGCTCTGTGCTTGCGAGTGGGGA
The DNA here is from genome assembly GCF_033958435.1 of Carettochelys insculpta. NCBI lineage: Eukaryota > Metazoa > Chordata > Testudines > Carettochelyidae > Carettochelys > Carettochelys insculpta. The sequence continues at coordinate 65,327,285 of NC_134139.1, read as the reverse complement.
AGCATTGCCCCCCTGAGGCGCCCAGGGGTGTATGAATTTCCCAGACTACTAGTTGGGGGCTTGAGCTGGTTCTGTGCAAGATGAATGGAAAGGAACCCCTAGATGCTGAAACTGGCCCTGGTTGCTGCCGACTCCTTCCAGCAGAAGAGTTACAAAAATAGTATGCAAAAAGCCTTCAGTATGGATGCTCTCTGTTGTGGGGGAAAAATCAAGCTCAGCAATGGAGATTTAAGGAGGGGATGTTCAAAAGCTCCAAGCTTTGTCCTAACTCAATCAATTGGAAAAAACAGGTGATGCTTTTCCTTTCCCTCTCCAAGCCTCAATCCTCAGTTTCCCAGCTTCTCATTTAGATTTGGAACGTCGTTTGTCTACAGAATAAGTTGGACACAGGCTGAGATTTCCGCCTCAGATAATAATGCACAGTTCAAAGGGAAGAGGATATTTTGATCATGGAAAAACCCTCAAATGTCAAGAAAATGGGTCCCACTAACATTTACACAGTTTGGCTCCAGTTCTTATGGGGAAAATGCAAATCATAAATTCAACAAGCAGACTACAGAATTAGAACTGCTGTTTTGTGTTATAGAGGTATGGTAACTAGTCTCCAGACACAGTCTGGCAGCAGAATTCCCCCACAACTAACTTCTTTTTCCTTCCCCACTCCCTGCGTTGTATTTCCCGAATTCTTTACTTCTACTCCAGAGTCTGATGAAGTGGGTCCCTTGAAAGCTCATTACCTAGTAAAAAAAATTGTTAGTCTTTAAGGTGCTACAAGACTGCTTGTTTTTTATCTCTGGTTTTGTTCATTATAATAGTTGTTGGCAGCATAATGTTACATCTTTGTGCTTGATTTATAAGTGCTCTGCCATGGCTCTCCCTTGTTTTTCCAGCAGTATTGTACGTATTTAATCTGGTTTCCATCCTGCTCCCTTTGATTTCAAAGGAACTTTCTTCCCCAAGGGTAAAGAAGCTCATATATGCAAGAATGGAAGTTCAGTCCACTGTCTCAGCCAGTCCCAGAGAAAAAGCCTTGTGCAGGAGACAAAGCTTTCTCAGGGACTGGTTCAGACTGTGGAATGAACTTTTATAGGAACTGAAGTCTGCCATGAACCTAGTACACAATCAATATCTTCAGCCTGCCTTCACAAACAAGTGCAGAAAAGTATGTACATTACACAATTAAACCCCCCAAACCCTACCAGATTCTTTCTCTGGGGACAGGGTGAGGCAAAATATAAATCTCATAGGGCAGATGAGATTCACATGACTTAATGTGTTACTGGAAAGTGTCCAGATACTATGCTGATGAAGATGGTATGAGGAACTGTGGAATAAATCAGCAGACAATAGACTATTTGGGGATGGCCCATAAAAATGCATCTGTCACAGCTGTATTGTATTTACCAGTTTCCAGGCAGGGACACGTCCTGGTTACTGCAGTGTAGCCTAATCCAGGACAGAGAGGCCTGGGAGCTAATTAAAGTGGGAAATAAAAACCAAGCCCATCTTTGCACCTCATGGCTGCTTCATGTCCCTATGAAAGGTGGGCTTCATTCAGAAATTGCAGATGGTAGAACCAGAGAAGTCACAAAGCAAACCACACAGAGACTTTTCATCAGTTGGACCCATTCTCCCCTCAAAACCACACAGCTCTTCACAAATCTGGGTTTCCTCCTTTGCCTCTCCAATGTTGTGAAAGGAGTAGCCACTCTTCCCTTCCATCTACACCCTTCCCTGCAGACACAGCAGTTCCTCTAACTCCAGAGGCTGGCAACATTTCCACTCTTCCTGGGTAAGACGATTTCTTATACCCTACTACTCAGCTTGAGTGACTGTGGCAAATCAGGGTCTGGACTAAAGGTCATTAAAAATCAACAGGAAAACCCATCACTGACTTTAAAGGACCTGGCTCTGGCCTTCTGTGTATTCACCCAGCTGCTAGTCAGTTTGACGGGCTTAACCCACACAGAAAGCTGGACAAAGAGGGGTGCGGTTGGAATTCCTCCCCTATATGCACAGGGTATCTGCACTGGCTGTGGTTTAAACCAGGTTTATTCTCTTCTTTTGGTAATTTCTTCTACAGCTTCAAATTCTATTTTGATTTATAAAATAGAGCCTCTTGAAAGAATCCTCAAGCCCATACTTCAGTTAAATATCCCAAACATCAATCTGTTAATGAGAAACAAAGCCCAAAGAAGGAATGAATTGCAATCACTTATTGTTTGCATTTATACCACATCAATCTCATTGCTTTCACATCAGCCTCTGCAGCAACCCCGGCATCAGTCTTTACAGAGCCAAAGTCGAGAGCCCTGAGCAGAATTTGGGAATAAGGAGTTTCCCCTTCCCTTTTCAGGTGGCCCAATTTTCTGCTTTTTGACTGCCCCACTTCTCACTTTTACAATTTTTGGGGAATGAGGGGTTCCTCCTATTCTTTGGCTGAAAATTTCTATTCTTGATTTCTGCCTGAGTATTTAAAACAAAGAAAACCCATTCAGCTTGTCACCTGACAAATAGTACAGGAGCGCATAGTCCAGGTCTGTGCATACAAACCCAAAGACAAAATTGAGATTGCATGACCAACTTTAACCTTCACATTGCCTCACTTTTGAATAACCAGCTGCTTGTGTAATAGGCAGCAGGTTTAAAACAAACCAAAGGAATTATTTCTTCCCACAATGCACAGTCAACCTGTGGAACTCCTTGCTAGAGGATGTTGTGAAAGCCAAGACTATAACTGGGTTCGAAATAGAACTAAAGGATAGGTCCATCAACAGCTACTAGCCAGAATGGACAGGGACAATGTCCGTAAGCTGTATGCCAGAAACTAGGAATTAGGCATGTTAACCAGTAAGCACAAGACTTGCCAGTACGCTTACCAATTAACCAGCCCTTGCTAATGAACTCCGACAGCAGCAAGTTATGCCAACCAAAGCAGGCACAGCTGTGGAAGGGCCAGCGAGCCAGGCAGTGGGACTCCACAGCTGCAGCAGGACCTCATAGATGCAGCTGGGACAGACAGTGGGCACCAAGTCCCGAGTTGAAGCACCTAACCCATTTAAGTTTTAACATCCCCACTGGGAATAGGCAACGAGGGATGGATAATTTGATGACTACCTGTTCCATTCATTCCCTCTGAAGCACATGGCATTGGCCACTGTCAGAAGACAGGATACTGGTATAGATGGACCTTTGGTCTGACCCAGTATGGCCATTCTTACATTCACTCATACTATATTAGCCGTTATTTCCTTTTCATTTAATAGATACCACACAGCTGTCTCTTGAGAAATTTCTTTTTATTAAAGCCCCAGCTCCTGGACACAATCAATTAGAGGGATTAATTAGAGGGGGAGGGATTGCCCAGTGGTTTGAGCATTGGCCTGCTAAACCCAGGGTTGTGAGTTCAGCCCTTGAGGGGACCATTTAGGGATCTGGGGCAAATAAACTAAAAAAAAAATCAGTTAGGGATGGTGATAGGTCCTGCTATGAGTGCAGGGCAGTGGCCTCAATGACCTCTCAAAGTCTCTTCCAGTTCTGTGAGATAGATAGGTATATCTCCATGTATTTAAATATCTCCATTTTGATTTTTTTCTATTTTTTTTAAGTGATCTCAGAGGCAAGAAAGGAAACCTATTTAAAAAAATCTAAAAATCCCCCAAAGCTATTTAAAAAACCCCTCTAATTTCAAAACCAATCTCCTGATTTTGGAATGTGTGGGGTTAGCAATACTGCAGATTCTCATTAGGGCACGCTAACATGAAGCAATTAGCTTCTGAGGAGAAGCTATGTGTAGAACACCATGAGCAGCACAATGCTGACATCCAGTGTTTAATCACAATATTTTGTAGAGAGGGCTGAAATTTAAGGACCAGTTTCTATTCTCTTTCCTTTCAAAAGAGGTGTTTGCACAGCCAAAACACCAGCTGACACCAATGGGGTGAGTCAGTAGCTCTAGCACGTTAAAAAAAAGATATTAGGGCACTTCCAGAAAGCAGGCCCTACAACTGTACTGAATTAACCAATTATTAAACTAAAGCATTTAAATGTTTGAATTTCTCAGTTAACCATGAGATAGCAACAGCAGCAGCACAGCCTCCTTAGAAATGTACTAAACGTGTGTTTGGAGCATGGTGACTTCTGTGTTAAAAGGCTGCTTTGCCACTGTGCAGAGCTCTGGTATATAGCTCTGCTTCTACGAGCTGATTTTTATGGTAGATTCAGGAACCAATACGGACCCCCATTAACTTCACTCCACGTGGATATAAGGGGAAACCACATGCATCAGCTTGCAGCATGGCAGCCTATATGCTTCGTTTGTTATGAGAAAAAATTATTTCTGGAGGCCTTTTCCCATTCTTGCTTTATGCGGCACGAGAAAAGCAGTCCCTTAAAATTTTTTTTTTTAAAGCAGACACCACCAAATTTTTCTGACTTTTTTGAGTACTTTCCCCTCTAATTTGGCCAAATTAATACATCTTAGCATTGTGAATTTGTGTATTTCCTACAAATATCAACAAAAACAATGAAGGCGTGACCAACCCAGAAATATGGTAATTCATAAACTTGACTTATGTGTTTCACTGTTACTCAGCAGGAAGACAGATGGAGCTGACAACTTAAAGTAATTGAAAATGACTGTTTTGAACAGTATAAACACACTTGTTTACTATGGGTTACATGGGCTGATACAAAGATACAAAACTCATGTGGAAGATCCTAATGCCAGACAAATATCAAGGCATTCTTCGGGCAAAAATCCTTTTAATGAGATGTGCTTGATTAAGGAATGTAGGTTTAGGCCTCTAGCAGTTATTTGATTTTTCTAGTACCAAGATCTAACTGCACATATAAAGGAAGTACATTCATAGCTGTATTGAAGAAAAATGCATTTTTATTGATCATTTTGTAACAAAGTGAAAAAAAACACATATTTTAAACACAGAGATTACAAACATCTTAAAATATATTAAGTTTTTGTTTTCCTTTTCTGAAAAAAGGCATTTTTAAATGAAGGTTGAGCCACTATTCCATTTTAACTAAAGCAGTAGAAGTAAAATGATTAGTTAAAATACTTAAAATTGTATGACAGTTTAACTAAACAGTCTTGTACAGAGAAAATGACACTGGTTTTATTTTTAATGGTAAACTGCAAAACTAAAAGAATATGATTCATTCCTTACTGCTTCTTTCTGATATGTAGAGATATCCCCCAAGCTATTTTAAAACCTTTATAAAAATCTTTGATTTACTTTTGAAGTAACAGGAGTATGGTCCCTCTCTGAGTCAGAAATAAAAAAATGGTGAAGGACAGATTTTAAAGACACACTGAAGTCAGCAGGACTTATGTATTTTAATGAAGCAGGGCCTTTGTTTGGAGGATGACTGGAGAATCTGAATACTAAAATCACACATGCCTGAGCTGAACTGCAGCTCTCCCACCCCCTGGGAATCTGAAAAAAGAGGACCTGCTATTTCAGAAATACAAAATAGTTACCAAAATCAAAAAGCAATTATCTTCTGAAACGAAAAAAGTTATGAAGATCTTTTAATGCATCATAAAGGAGCAGTAAAAGGCACAAACAACTTTGATTTCATTTTGCAACTCATTCCAAGTGTTTTTACTTTTATGCAGTAAGTGACCAATCTCCATATAACACACGAGTGACCACATTGCCTATTATCTGGGTTGCAATATCTTGACTAATGTAATTGCTGATCACAGCAAAAGGAGTTGTTGCTGACTCTGGAAGCTGTTAGTTGCAGAGGTAGATTGCCTACATTCGTAAGGACAACTAGAAATGCAATGTAGCCAGAATAGCGTGATGGAGAAGAATGTCTTTATGATAAGAAAGCACCCACTTTCTACGCCAATAAAATCGCAGGACTATCATAGATTATTGGAAGGGGAGGGGTGGGAACTTAGCAGCAGTAGTTTCAATAACATGTTAGTGGGAATAAACATGCCAGGAAAGTATAACTTTGGGCCAAAGGACAGAATGTAACTATTGTCAATATACGCTCTCTCCAAACTTAACACAATGCCAGTACAGACATACAGAGATACATCCTAAATCACCAAGCTTAAAAGCAGCAGTTTACAGTTCAAACCCACTATCCCTTTTTTTATATTATCAGTTTTCTCAAAGTGTAAAACATTTATACTCACCTGCCCAGTAAAATGCTTTCTGGACACAATGTCTGTGTACACCCTCAGTGTCTTCTGCTCCCCCGTCCCAAAGATCACTGCTTTACTCAGTCCTTTTTTTTGTAAAAATAGAAGCTGGTACTCAGCCGACTCCCTGCCCATCTACCCCACTCTCCAGAGTTCCTGCGGCTGTGGCTGTTGGCAGGGCTCTGAGTCCCAGCTGGCACGCGGCTGGGATCCCACACCTGGGGCTACCAAGGTGTCACTACTCAGTACTGGCCAGTACTGGCACAAAAAAAGCATTGGTCTTACTGGTCTAGAAAGACTTCAGCACCTGGCACCAAGCAGACCTGGCCCTTCTTTTTTAGTCAAGACTGTTGCGTAAGCAGTGTAGCTGGGCCTCAGGTGAGAGAAATGCTGTACCATGCTCACTAAGGAGTAATTCTGGCCAACCAGAGGAATGCTGATGAAGCTGTTGTATTCATGGCCTCCAGAACTGGCCATGTCCAGCCCTCCTGGAGGGAGGGATGGTTATTCTAATGCAGGGCTTTTTGAGACTGATGAGACACAGAGGAAAAGAGGTATCCTCGGGGCTCCCAATGCAAAGACAAGGGAGAAAGGGCCTGATTCTTTCACCTTTGAAGTGTGCAGGAACCTTCCCGTTGACTTCAATGAAGTGAATTGGACTTCAAGTGTTTATGGAAATGGTATGGGTCTCAATCTATAGTTCTTTTGCTTTTCTTTCCTCTGTTAGTCCCTCTGCTTTCTGTAGCTACTTTATGATTTCTTTAAGTTTCATTGCAGCAGGCACAGTGTGCCCTGGGGCAAGTATCCTTTGAGCTCCAGAGTTATACTCCAGTGGTCGCATGGGGCTATCTAGAAAGAATATTGAAGGAAATGAGATGTGTGTATAGAATACTCCCCTCCAAAACATTTACTGATGGATGAAGCATTGTTCGTGTACCATGAGCTAAATTACTCCAATTGACTAGACCACAGTCATTTCATTTCAGGCCCACTTTAAAAAAAGCAGCACTCAAATCTCAGGATTGTGATCTGGAAAAGTCAGGCTGGGAAAACCATTGCCCACATTACATAAAATGAGAATTCCCCTTGAAAATAATTAGCATTGGCTTTGCTGAGCCAACTGTCCACAGCAGATATCTTTGCTGCAATGTGATCTCGCTCTTGACACTGGTACTGCTACATTTTAATCAGTCATGCAAGACTATAAGCAAATTTCATGCTGCTTTAATACTCACATATCAGGGAAAATTCTTTCCAGCAGAACATTTTAAAACAACCTTTGGGGGTTATAAACCCAAATTCTTCTCTTTCTTTGCTTTCAGTTGTTTGAGAGTATCCCTGTGAAGAAGGTTTAGTACAATCATATATTCAAGGCACAAGAATGTGTAATGCACAAGTCAAATCCTTGTGGACCACACCCTGCTCCATGGTACACTGGCTATTTTGGTTGGCACAAGGAAGGAATTAGGGAGCTCTCACTCCATCTCATTCTGTGCCATCACAGCTGCAGGGAAAGACACCTGCTTCTTGGCTAAGAAAGTGGTTTGCTGTGAGGAGACAGGACTGGCTACTGCATAAATTAGTGGAGCAAACTCCTAAGAGGGCCATGAGCTGCCAGCCAAAGGTCACAATCAGATGACCAGCACATACGCTGCAACAACTAGCTATGGGGCACAGACTGCTCCATTTGTTAAAGAGCCTGACCATATTTCCCATGGATTTCGGTGGAAGCAGGATCAAGACCTGAAACAATGTGCACTTCTGCTCTTTTACCATGCAACTCAACTTCATCTCCCCCAAAGCAGCCAGCTTTGCAACAGCAAAATGAGCGAGAGCTTACTCACATTCATCACCACCCCCTACCTACACAATAGTTAGGGCAAGATTTGGCTAGCATGCTTGATTTTTGTACAGGAAACAGGATTAACACAACATTACTCTAAACAACAGGAGCAAAAGATGTTAAAGAAACCCTCAGGCCATTCTCTAACAACTAGTCTGAACAGACTTTTTCAAAATAAGTTATAGGCTTTGACTTTAAAGGTAAAAGCAGGCCAGAAGAGAACATGGGACGAGCACATCTACAATGAAAAGTCAAGTTCTAATAGTCACTGAAAAGGCACAAGCAACTACTGTTCAGTTCCTCTGGACCTCTGAAAACAGACATCTGCACTTTGCTTCTGAAGTGCAGGGAAAAATGGTTACTCACGGCTGGTCTTCAAGATGTTTTACTTATAGCTGTTTGAGTTAGGTGTGCGTACAGGTGTGCATGCACGGCTTTCGGGAAGCTTTTCCCTAGCAACTACCAGTCGGTTGTCATATATATGACCCTGTTGATCCAACTTCCCCTCAGTTCCTCCTAGCTGTCCGCTCTGACAGTAGGGCAGGAGAGTGGGTTTTGAATAGATATGAGCAACACCCCTCGAAGAACAATAATTACAATGGTGAGTAACCGTTTTTGTTTCGAGTGCTTGCTCTTAGCTATCCGAGTTAGGTGATTCCCAAGCCAAACCTGGGGGGAAGGACCAGAGTCAACACATGCCTGACTCAAGCACAGCAGCCCCAAAGGCTGCATCCTGTCTAGATTGCTGAAGGATAGCACAGTGAGACATAAAAATAAATTCCCTAGGGAGGTTGTGGAATCTCCATCGCTGGAGATATTCAAGAACAGGTTAGATAGATGTCTATCAGGGATGGTTTAGACACTACTTGGTCCTGCCATTGGGGCGGGGGGCTGGACTCGATGGCCTCTCAAGGTCCCTTCCAGTCCTAGTGTTCTACGATTCTGTGAAAAGTGTGTACAGAGAACCATGCTGAAGCACAACAGATTTTCTGGAGAGGCAGATCGGCCAGGGAGGCAACTGAAGAGGCCTGAGACTGATGTAGAGTGTGCTGTGACAGGTGGTGGGGAGATCTTAGCAAGGCCGTAGCACCACTTGTATACACAGGACATGACCCAGGGAGAAATGTGCTGCGACGAAACCAGAGGCAAGGGACACAAAGAGCTGCAAGGTCTTGCGGAAGAGTTTGGTCCGTTCAATGTAGACAAGTGGCCGCCTCACATTGAGAGCGTGCAGCTGTTGCTTCCACTGGAAGCTATGATGTTAGGGTAAAAGGCAGGAAGGAAAATGTCCTGGCTTGTACGGAAGCCAATCGCTTTCGGCAGGAAAGCCAGGTGAGGGCGGAGTTGGACCCTGTCCTTATGGAACACTGTGTATAGGGGCTCCAACATGAGGGCCCATAGCTCAGACACCCTTCTAGCAGAGGTGATGGCCACCAGGAAGGCCACTTTCCAGGAGAGGCAGAGGAGGAAACAAGTGGTCAAATGCTCACAGTAGGGGGTGGGGGGAGGGGTGGCAGCGCAATAAGCAGCCGGAGTTCCCTGGCAGAAACCAGCCAACAAACCGTCGGGCGAAGTCAGTCCATGCCCTTGAGGAAACATCCCACCACAGGGTGCACAAAACCAGATTGCCTGCCTTCCTTCCCCTGTATGGCCCCCCGGTGAACCTCTAGGGAGGGAGAAGCAAGACTTTGGTGCTTCAGAGAAACGAGGTAGCCCAGCACCTGCAGTACAGAGGCAGACACAGGTACAAGGTTGCGCTGGCTGCACCAGCAGAAGACCGCCTAACACTAACAAAACGAAACAGGCTACAGACTAACACGGCTACCTCTCTGTTACTATTTAACACTAACTAAAACAACTTTCAGGGATCATTTCTATAGTGTGTAATTAGAGAAGTGGAGCTGAAAAGGGTCGGTCTCACTAACCACGGAGAGGCGCTGAAGCGTTCTTTTCCGAGGGTGAAGACAGCAGATAGTTCCGCGGTCTGCTAGTGATGACAGTTTCAGTTTTCCTTTTGGGAAGCAGGAGGGAGAGAACACAGGCTGAGTGGTTAGCACAAAAAAATCCTGTAACAATGGTTATGCCAACGACTGGAAAAGCTTGGGTGCTGAGGCGTAGCAACAGGTACTTAGCCACAATACCGAAAGCCTCATGGGCAGTAAGAAAGAAACTGACTGGGAGCTGGGTCAGCAGGATCCTCACCTGCAGACAGCCCACCAACCTTAACCAAATTCTCACCAGCAACTACAGAACACACCACAGTAACTCTAAACCTGGAACCAATCCCAGCAACAAACCTCGCTGCCGACTCTGCTGACATATCTACACCAGCGATATCATCACAGGACCTAACATCAACCATACCATCGAGGCTCCTTTACCTGCACTTCAACTAATATAATATATGCCACCATGTGCCACCAATGCCCCACTGCAATTTTCGTTGGCCAAACTGGACAGTCTCTATGTAAAAGAATAAACGGAAATAAATCAGACATCAGGAATGGTAACATACAAAAACCTGTAGGATAACACTTCAATCTCCCTGGACACTCACTAACAGATTTAAAAGTAGCAGTCCTACAACACAAAAATTCAAAAATAAACTGCAAGGAGAAATTTCTGAGCTGCAATTCATTTGCAAATTTGACTCCATCAACCTAAGATTAAACAGAGACTGGGAGTGGTTGGCCCAATACAAAAGCAGTTTCTCCGCTCTTGATGTTCACACCTCCACATTAGCATCTGACAATGGGCCACATCCCCCATGACTGAACTGACTTGATTTCTCCTCTCTTGATGTTCACAACTCCACATTATGAGCAGTTAATGGGCCACATCCTGTGTGACTGAATAGACCTTGTTAACTCTGGCCCTCCCCTTGACTGAGACTCCCTCTTTAAATCCTCCTCTGAACCCCCACCCCACTCATGAGTCTGACAAAGTGGGCCTTTGCCCACGAAAGCTTATGCTGCAAAATATCTCTTAGTCTATAAGGTGCCACAGGACTTCTTGTTATTTTTGAAGATACAGACTAACTTGGCTACTTCTCTGATACAGGGTCATACAGAGGCTCTGCAAAGGTGCCACTCCAGGGGGCTCCCTGGTTGACCCGACTGGTAGTTACTAGGGAAAAGCCTTCCAACAGCTGTGCACACACACACACACACCTAACTCAAATAGATTAGAGGGTCTCCCACAAGAAGGTAGTTTTGCTTACTGCACTTACATACCTGCTATTTGGAGAGTGTGCTGATTGAATCGTAGCAGCAGCTTGATTAGATGCAAAAGGAGTGCCCAACTCTCACGGTTAATGTGCAGTCAGTACACACCTCACTTCATGTCTCCTTGCTTTACGTGAACGTCACTTCAGCAATGCCAGTTGGGAAAAATTACGCAGACAGAAACCAGTGGAATCTGGCAACTCTGCATGTGGGCAATGGTAACCAAATTCCTCACAGGCCACACACAAAACCCTGGTGGGCTGTAGGTAGACCACCACAGCTCCGTGGTAGTACTGTCAAAAGAACTACTTCTGTTTTTGTTCTGATTTTCAGTAGCTCCACATCCCACTGCTAGGAATCATCTCTAAATGACATCAAGGCTCAAAAGTCTCATCACAAAAACTTCTTTTTCTCAATTTTGATATAAATTTACACCAGAAATTCTGACACACGGTATTGCTTTTGGAAAATATTGTTTACCCCAAAGTCATTGATCTCACATCATTTTAACCTGACTGAAAAAGATCATTGCCACAAAGACACAAAAAGCACAAAAGAGCAACTTCTACCAATGAAGTCAATACAAATGTTGGTATTAAATTCACTGAGATCAGTAAATAGTTCTTTTGAAATTATCTTGAATGCAAGGATACCTAAATTAGGGTAAAAAATTTGAACAGCAGATTGGAGACTTCCATTTCCTGAAAACTTCCAAAACATTTCATGAAGCAAATTTTCTTCTTGGTACATACATAATTAACATGAATTGGAACTGCATAGCTAGAAAAAAGTATCCCTTGTGTTTCTTATCTGTTGGCAAAAATGGGGTGCTTTACTTCCCATTCCTGGTCTCTGTTTAGGATCCTTGAACATGTTGGATGTTTTGAGACCTAGAAGATAAATCTTTCATTCTATTTCTTTGAAAACATGACAAAGTTTTCTCATTCACAGAGTTCGTGCTTCTAGCACAAGACAGGGGAGAAATCACATGGGCTGTGGCCACACTTGCCCAAAACTTGAAATGGCCATGTAAATGGCCACTTTGAAGATTACTAATGAGGTGCTGAATTGAATATTCAGCGCCTCATTAGCACTAGCACGCTTCTGGCCACTTTCGAATGCGTGCGGCTCCACGCAGCTCCATGGGGTTCCTTTTCAAAAGGACTCCGCACATTTCAAAATCCCCTTATTCCCCTCCGTGGCCGGAAGCGTCCTAATGCTAATGAGGTGCTGAATATTCAATTCAGCGCCACATTAGTTATTTTCGAAATTTCCAAGTTTTGGCCAAGAGTGGCCACAGCCATAAGGTTTCTGATCGTCTAAAGCAGCAATAATGGTGGTCTTTGTGCACTGCCCTATCCTCATATTATGCAGCATATACTACTAATAGCTACTATTCTAGTGCCCACTACATTTTTGTCAGGTCCTGAAAGAAAGAAACCAAGTACACCTAGCTAAAAAGACAAACTAACACAAAAACGAATCCTTAAAAATATCCCAACAGAATTACAGGTAAATAATGTTTTCTCACTCTAACATCATCCTTATAAATGTGATTATATAAATTATAAATTAGACTAATAATGAGACTAATAATCAGAAACAAGACAATTTTAAATTGCTAGGTAACAGTAGAGATAAAATACCCTCCAAAGACATAAGCATCCATGGCAAAAACCTAGCTGGCGATGTGCTCAAAAACACACCACTTTCAGAATCAGGCAGATTTAAACAAGGGACAACCAGAAAAAAACAAAAGCTCTTGAGGGACCTGGACAATTCAGATAACAGGTTCTGCAATATTGAATACACATACACACCTCCTAGAGCTGGAAGGGACCTCTGGAGGTCATCTAGTCCAGTCCCTTGCCCTCTTGGCAGGACCAAGCACCATCCCTGATATCTATTTGCCCCAATCCCTAAATGGCCTACCTCAAGGATTGAATTCTCAACCCTGGGTTTAGCAGGCCAATGTTCAAACCACTGAGCTGTCCCTCCTCAGGCCCCTGTACAATTTCCTTCTCTGCCTGCTATGGAATTTGAACTCTGGTCTTTCCCCATTGTAGGGAACTGTTCTAGCCACTGGACTACGAGATATGTTGATATGGATCTTTGTCACTCTCTCCTTGAAGCTGTTCTGTGTTTTTAAGTAGTCTTTAGAGCAGGGACTTGAACTTTGGTCTGTCAATGAATGAATAAAGTCAGATCCTCCCTAAAGAATGAATCCAGTTTTGTAAGTGTGTATAGGATAATCTGGCTGCTTTGCAAATGTCCAAGATTAAATTCTCTCAGATACACTAAACTAGATTCTAAAGTTCAGTTACAGATTGCTGCTGAAGTTGCCATCACCAATAAGGTGGCCTTTTGTGTAGGAAACTCAGGTTGTCATGCTGAGGACCTCTTCCTGTGCCAGCCGCAGGCTGAAGTGATGGTAGTCTCTTGTGAGGGAATGAGAGACATAGAGGGTGTGTCTAGAATGGATATGATGTTCTCCATGAAACTTGATGGCTACAGTTAACTTTTCAAGGCAGATCTCTCTCCCTATGTCACAAGGCTGAGGAACTAGCAGCTACTTTTAGCAATCACCAACGTATTTCTAAATCAAGGATTTCCTATAGAATTGCTGGTTCCCTTCACTTCCTTGATGGTGGAAGAAAATAACATTCTAAATGCAAAAGAAATGAACTATGGAAAAAACACCAAACCATCATCAAAAAATAAGAAAGGATCAGTATAGTACTGGTACCAAGAGAAGACACCGTGTTGTCAGAAGCAACAATTCAAAGCTCTGAGAAAAGTATATGACAAAATATAAAAGATCCAAGACAAAGTGATGAAGCACCAAATGGAATACAATGAACAATGTAATAGGCACCAGAAGTTACTCACTTCATGTTGTAACAATGGTGTTGGGATCACCCAGCACGGAGATCTTTCATAGCAGCCCTGAGAGGGGCTGCGCTCGCGCCAGCCTGGCACGCACAGTTCGCACCACTATGGTAGCGCACGCAGCCCCCTCTTTTCACTTGCATTGCTGACACCCTAACTATAGCTACTGCACTAGATAGAGGGGAGGTGGGTGGGAGGTGGAGCATCCACAGGGACACAAATCTTGAAGAACCATCATTACAACATGAAGTGAGTAATTTCTCTTTCTTCTTCCAGTGCTGTCCCTGTGGGTACTCAATGGTAGGTGACTGTAAAGCAGTACCCCTCTACCTGTACGGTGGGTTTTTATTCAGTGCATCTAGTGTAGACGGTACTGCCTGACGTACTGCCGTATCTTTGTATGCATGGGATTGCAATGTATAATTGGTCATGAACATGTGGTTGGAGGACCACGTAGCTGGCCGTCAAATGTCCTGCAAAGGCATTCCCTTTAAAAAAGCTGTGGATGTTGCTATCACTCTTGTAGAGGGTGCTTGCTGAGACACTGGTAATGGCCTATTTTGAATGGAATAACAGTGCACTATACATGCGGATATGAGTTTCGCTATGTGTTGGGCTGATAGAGGCAGTCCCTTTGATCTCTCTGCTATGGACAGAAATAACTACTGTGATTTCCTGAATGATCGAGTTCCAGCTATGTCAAAAGGATAGAGCCCTCCAGATATCCACGGTTTGTACTTTGGCTTCCACGTGGGAAGCAGGCGGTTTAGGGTAGAAAGTAGGTAATATTATAGGCTCGTTAATGTGGAATTGTAAGCACACTTTAGGTATGAATGTGAGATATGGGAGTAGTATGACCTTGTTTTTTTGGAAGGTTGCATAAGGTGGAGAATCAGTCAGAGCTGCTAGCTCACTAACTCTTCAAGCTGGTGTTGTCGCTTCTAGAAAGAGTATTTTCATTGTTAGCATGGCCAAAGAGCATGTAGCCATTGGTTCAAAGGGTGTGTGTCCGTCCCATGAGTGTGTGAAGGACCAGTTCTAAGTCCCAGGCTGGGGATATAGGCCTGCGAGGAGGCATGATTTTTTGTAGGCCTTTCCAGAATCTTCTTACAATCAGATGAGTGAAAATTGAGAAGCCTTCTGTAGGAGGGTGAAAGGCCGAGATCGCTGAAAGTTGAATACGAAGTGAGGGAAGTGACAGGGAATTCTCTTTTAGGTAGAGTATATAGTCCACAACCATATGCAGCAGGGCTTGTTTCAGTTGTCTGCCCCTTTCAGAGCAATAGGCTGTGAATCGCTTCCAGTTTAAGAGTGACGTTTTTCAAGCTGATTATCGTCTGCTCTATGGGAGCACATCCCTCACTTCCTGAGAGTAGTGTTGTTTGTGTTCTGGGATCTACAGAGAAACCAGGCCATCAGAGGGAGGGTTTGTGGTCTCGGGTGGATCATGGCACCATTGTTCTGTGAAAGCAGGTCTGGACGGGAGAGAAGCAGCTAAAGATGATGATGAGACAGGTGATAGAGTAAGGGAAACCAGATCTGCCTGGGCCACACTGGACTAATGAGAATAATTTGCACTCCATCTGCCTGGGTTTTCCTGAGTACCCTGACGATCAGAGGGCTAGGTGGAGAGGCATACAGGAAGTGAGTGCTCCAGGAGAGGAGAAAGGCATCGCTAGAGACTTGTGCCCATTGCCTGCTCTGGAACAGTAACGAATGCATTTGGTGTTCTCTTGCATTGCGAACATGTCTATTGCCAGTTGACCCCATACCTGGAAGAGCTGCTTGGTCACCTCATGGTGGAGTTTCCACCAGAGCGCCAGAGGGAAGAGGCAACTTAGAGTGTCTGCCAGGATGTTGTTCATGCCTGGCAGGTATCATGCTATGAGGACTGTTGGGGCTGATGCACCAATTCCAAAGTTCTATGGCCTCTGCACAAAGGGACTGTGATTGGGCCCCTCCTTCACAATTTATGTAGAACATCTTTATTGTCTGTAAGGACATGGACAGCCCTGTTTCAAAAGCGAGGTAGGAAATGTTTGCAAGCATTGGAGACAGCGTATAGTTCGAGGAGGTTGATATACAAACTCTGTTCCTCTGTGGACCACTGGCCTTGGGCATAATGTTGTTGGTAATGCACTCCCCAGCCAAGAAGCAAAGCATCCGTTGTAATTTGGCAGGATGGTTGCTCATGGTGGAATGGAATGCCTATGAGAGTGTTCGTTCTTGAGTCCACCATCACAATGAATCTATTATTTTTTGCAGTGCGGATACTCGTTTGTGAATCTGATGTCTGCAGGGGTATACAATGCAGGCAGTGAAAATGTAACCGAGCGTTCAGGAAAACATACATGGTGGCTGTCATATGGCCAAGGAGGTGGACATATGTAAGTACAGACACCATGGGGCTGACAATAAGCTCTGATATCAGGCTTTTTATGGCCTTGTAATGCTGGATAGGAAGGTATGATTGGGCAGTTCTGGAATTGAGCCGTGCTCCAAATTTGATTCACAGAGTGGGTTCCAGAGTCGATTTGGGTATGTTTATCAGGAAACCCAGAGATTGCAGCATGTTTTGTGGACTGGACCATCGCTCTGGTGATGTCTTGAGCTGATCTGCAAAGGAGACAGTCATCCAGATATGGGAACACAGAGATGCCTGGCCATCTGAGGTGTGCTGCTTCTGGGGCAAGGACTTTGGTGAATACCCTTAGGGCAGATGAAAGCCCAAAAGGAAGTACTTTGTGTTGGTAGTGATCATCTCTTAGCACGAAGCACAGAAATAATCTGTGCACAATATGAATGGTGACATGGAAATAGGTGTCTTGGAGGTCAAGAGCTGAGAACCAGTCCCCCTCGTCCAGTGCAGGGATTATGGCAGACAGGGTGGTCATTTTGGAACCCTGCTTGTGAATGCATTTGTTCAATCGCCATAGGTCTTGTATGGGTCTCTAGCCTCCTGTCTTCCTTTGTGTCAGAAAGCAGTTTGAATAAAACCACCTTCCCTGGTGTTTTTCTGGAACCATAGCTATGACCCCAATTTGCAAGAGGTGTAGCACTTTGAGCTGTAGTAAGTTCTCGTGTGAGGAGTCCCTGAAGAGGGAAGAATGTGAGGGGGATGTTGTGGGAATAGAAAGAAGGGGAATAGTGTATCCCTGGGCAATGATGTCTAGAACCTATTTGTCTGCAGTTATTGATGTCCACTGATGATAAAAGAGACGTAGGTGATCATGGAATATTTTTTCATTCTGCACTGGTGAGCATGGGAGGTTCAGCAAGCCCTTGACCAAAGCTTCAAACCTGATGCTTTGAGGCCACTGGAAAGACAGAGCAGTTGTTTGGAGCTTTACGTTTCTGATTTCTTGTTTTCTTGGCATTGAAACGGTACTGCCCGTAAGAGTGTCTGGTAAATGGCTGGTCTTTGTATCAGGGGGCGTACGTTGGCTTCCTGGATGGAGCAAAATACATTCCCAAGGTACGTAAATCGGTTCTTGTATCCTGGCTGGAATGAAGGGTTTTCATCTGTGTTTGTTGAAAATAATTTCAGTTGGTTGAATGGCAGACCTTCAACTTTGGCCTGGAGCTCTTTCAGAACAACCGTTGCCTGGAGCCATGATGGTCTTCGCATGGTGATTGCTGTAGCCATGCTGTAGCTCTGTTTATTTTTTTGAGAAGCTGGTGCATCAGGAAACAGAGTAGCAGGAACTGAAACTGACAAGTTGAGGAGAAGTCCCTGCTGCTCGTTGTTCTCTTCTTTTTTTAAATTATAGTGGAGTAAACGTGTGTGTATATGTGTGCATAGATGAAGAATTAACAATGTATGAGAGAAAGAACAAGGTAGAAGCTAACTAACTAAACCTAATTCTATCTACAAGTTCTCAGGTGAGAGGAGAGCCGTTACTCCGTGCACAGCCAAGGGCAGCAAAGAAGCAACTGAGGAGAGTGGGGCTGTGAACGGCGCGTGCCAGAGTGGCACAAGTGCGGCCCCACTCGGGACTGCTATGAAAGATCTCCATGCTGTGGTGCTGGGCGAGCCCAACACCTACTGTGGAGCACCCATCAGTAAAGCACTCAAAGAAGAACATCAGGATATGCTAAAGCAATTCTGAAAAAGCTCCAAGTGAGGGGCTGCAATGGGACTGAGCTATAGGAGGCCTCCTGGCTGAAATGAGAAAGCACGCTTCGGTTCAGAAAATCCCGATCTTCAGAAAAAGGCATTAAAGATTGGATAAGAAATTAATTTCTAAGAAACAGGTTGCGAGCTGGTGAGAGCCAATTCAACATTTCCTTACGGTTCTCCTGAGGAGAGCACCCTCGTAGGCCAGGGTCAAAAAAGCATGCTCTAACAACTGATGCAGCATGCTTACCAAGTTACTAGGTGTCATGTGCACTAATAACCTCTATTCCCAGGGCTTCAATAGATCCAAACTTCAGATTTTAAAGAATTTGGCCCCATTTCAAGTTGGAAGCATGAGATCCAGGAATAAGCCCCCTGCAATGACTTTTTTTTCTTTTTTTTAAATCATAACTAGTACTCAAGGAAAAGAGGAAAAAAGGTTTTGTAATGAGTATTTTCATCTGGTGTACATGTACACCCAATTATGTAACATAAACTGGCCACAACATTCACTTTCTTTAATAATATTTAACATTATAAAAACAGAGGGGTCAAATCTTTTTTGCCTTATTATAGAAGTCCCACTGCACTGAAAGGGCTTGCTCATCTAAATAAGGCAATCAGCATTCTTCCCAAACGGTATGTAACATTTATTTGAATGAGAAGAACATATAACAAGTTCTCTGTGAAGCTGGATCAATGTAATTCTGGTCTTCAGTGAAGGTTCTTTCAAGATTCTTATACCTGGCTTGCTAATTCCTGTTACTTTTCAATATATTTTACCTGAGGCACCTAGAAACATTTCATAAGCCAAAAACACAAGTACATGTGCACCTGACACTGGAGGTGTCCTTTTCTCACAAGACAGGCAGTTCTACAAGTCTTTTTAATTACGTTCTCTACACTTGTGACAGTATGGAAAGCCAATTGGAGTCTTTTTCAGAAAAATTATCATCATCATTAGTGATTTCAGAAATCCCAATTTTAATTAGAAATATTATTTTGAAATACATTATATAGTTTACATGTGGTGAGACATGCTAAAAGCAGGAGATATTTCAGAACACTGTACTGAGCAAAATGGCTATAGATTTCCTTGGAACTTTTTTCTTTCTTTCTTTTTTTTTTTTTAAAAAGGAACAAAAAAAATCTTACAGAATTGTGAGGCAACGTAAAAATATTTGTATGCAAAGGCTGCTGCTACTACTACTACTACAACATTAATCTTAGGGTAGAAATATTTAATCAGTCCAAATAACTGAATGTTTCAGAAACGACATTATCATGACCAACAGAAGTTCAATTCAATTTGAATTCACTAAAATGTGGAAGCAAAATAATGCAAATTTAAATTGTCAAATCATTCTTGCTAAATAAGGCACAATCATCAGAAATCTTTGAAACTTTGTAGAAGAGTATATAAATTCAAATTTATTTGCACATATTTGTCATTTTCTTTGCTGAAGTCCAAAAGATTTTTTTCTAGCTCCTGCTCAGTTTCCAAGATCAAGTCAGAGCAGCAAGGCAACTAATACAAAGAAGCCATGCAAACAGTGAAGCTTGATGCTTATGATGGCATAAAAATATCAGCAAAGTAGTTCATTTTATAAATGGAGCATTCACCTGGTATCACTGAAAGTGGGGATCATCCAGTTAAGGGAAAAGCAGACACTGAATCATTTCTGCAAGTAGTGTCTGCACACAAAGATGTCCTCCTCCAAACCCCCTCAAGCCCCAAAAGCGACAAGTATGAGACATACAAAGGTCGCCTGACAGTAGACCAAATGTCAGGGAATGTTAACTCCATTTACTTAAACAGTAACTACTGCCATCACCAATTGCATTAGTTAGTAAACAAAATGAAGACTTTCAAAAATGGTATTAACTGAATAAACAATCACCATTATTTTGGTTGAAGAAGTGATTGAGGAATCCATAAGATGTAGTGATGTTTCAAGATGTTGTAAGAAACAGAATTTTTTTAAGATAATTTTTTATTAAAGAATTTAAATGTGAGAAATTTATTTTGCAATCAAAACCTTAAGGAACAGTTGCATAAATTTCACACTGGATGGCCCGTATGACCTATGAATATTGAACATGATTTCAGAATTATCTAACCGGCAGACTTCTGTTTTCAATTTTTATCATTGCAGTTAAAGTACTGTATCCATTCAAACTAAATAATCAAGTTTTCACTGATAAAAAATCACCCCTTATTTTGACATAGATTTGTATCATGTACCAAAAGATAAATTTTATACGTAGTTCTGTGAAATAAATGCAAACACGAAAATATGGAAAACATTTTAAAAATTAATTTACAAAGCTGAACTCATACTGCAGCTTTGACGTAAAAAAATTCTGTAAATGAAGAAGTCATGACATAAATGTGGACTATAAAATACGTTCTCAAGTATTTTACAGAATAGTTGAGATTCTGATCAGGCATGAGAATCTGGAGGAGAATGATGTTAATGAGAAGTAATTCACATACAAAACACAAAGCAATAAGTTTAAATCAGACTATTTTGGTTTGTGTAGCCCTTTATTAGCAACTAAAATAGAAGATATCTGTTGTACAACATGGCTAGTAACTGACTATACTGGAGTTTTTATTATATTCTAATACAGGATCATTTATAATTTTTTTTTCATTAAAAAGCTCCCATCTTTTTTTTCTGTTTACAACTGGCAAAACTATTCTGAAAGCTGAATACATGTGCACAGGTCTGCAAAGAGTGCAAATTTAGGATATGGTAAATGCTTTACATGTTCTATTTGAAAGGACTGTCTACTTGCCTTTACAGACATTATCTTTTTTTATCACAAAGTTTTGACACAAGCCTTCCTTCCACTGTCTCAAACAAGAAAGCATTTTTAAAATGTGTTGAAACTAAGGAAGGACTACACCTACTAGAAAAGAAGAGAGTTCTATTAGTTTGAGGTTTCAGTATACCCAAAGACCATGAACCTTATCTTTGTAAGGGCTAGGCTGGGACCCCGTACATAGTATGTGTGCAGATGGCATCCCTGAGTGTTTGGAGGTTCAGTGGACCATTAGTGCTCCAGCAGCATAACTCACTGAGCTGTCTTGCCAGCTTCGACACTGGCTTGACTGGGCATAATTCAAAAAAGAAAAGCTCATATTCATTCCATTCTTCTGGAGCTCTGTTATGGCCTATATGAAAACAAAACAAACACACATTTTAAGTAAAAGCTATTCACAAAGGCTACGTCTACCCTAGAGAGTTTTGTCAATAAAATGTGCGCAGCATCTACACACAAAATGCATTTTGTTGACAGAGTGGATAGATCATGCATATACATGATCTGTCAACAGAAGTTTTGTTGGAACATCTCTTCTGACAGACACTTCTGTTGGCAGATGCTTCTAGTACAGATGTAGCCAAAATGATTAATGCCACCAGGCTTTGCTTCTTTACTCCCCACTTTACTCCTTCAGCTGGACTTAGAGTTCCTGCATCTCCTTCCTTTCCTCAAAATCCCAAAATATTCCATGGATGCTTTTTGGAGAGACCCCTTCTATGTGACTCCCTATTATTCAGGCAGAGAGACCCCCTCCCTACTCTAACCTTTTGTGCATTAGGAATTGTTTTGTTTTGTTTTGTTTTGTTTTTCACAAGAGATAGCCATACCTAAGAGGCAAACTGAATAGTGGTGCTTGTAGTTTTTGAGGCAACTGGACCATTATGAGGACAATGAAGCAAGAGAGAACAAAATTCAGAAGTATCCATTTATTGCTAAATTGTAAAATTATTTTTAACACAAAGAATCCTATGAGTTTGGTCAGATCCATTCTGGTTTTATTTACTTGTTTGTTAGTTTAGTACTCTTTCCAATATGGACACTGGAAATAAAGATCTTTTCGCAGCCCCTCGCCACAAAGATCTATTCCCTAATGAACAATACCTCCCATGGTAAAAAGAGTTTTGTGCCTCCAACTTGTATTTTAAATTACATTTAAAAATACAGGACTGACCAGTAATATCTAGCTGGTTTGTACCAGCCCAACCATGCTGTATAGCAGTGACAAAACCTCTGTAATCAAGTAATTAAGCCAAGTTTATGGCTGCTCTGTATCACCAGAAGAGCACACAGTGTCCCAAGTGGAACAGAATCTAGCCCATAATGGTTATTAATCTAGGAGTTAGCTCAGTAATGTTACATGCAATCCCCCCATTTGAAATACTGCTAGAAGCCTCAACACATTCCTAATTACCAGATGATAATATACAGGCAAACACGCTTTCTTTAAAATACATTTGCTACAACTATTGATTCAGGAATTGAAATTTGTACTTTCACTAGGGATGGAAATTTCAGAATGAGTCTAGGGCAGTTAGATGCCCATCTTACACTCAAATTCAATGGAATTGGATGTTTAGCTACCTTTGGCTATGTCTACAGAGGCAAAGTAAGGTGACCACAGATATGCAATTCCAGCTACGGCAATTGCGTTGCTAAAATCGATCCATCTGCCCTCAGCTAACTTAGCTGTCCACATTGGGGAATGTTGACAGCAGATTTTCTCCCATTGCCCTCCCTTACTCCTTGTGTCTTGTGAGGAGTACAGGGGTCGACTAAGACTCTTGAGAGGTCAATTTTGCCCACCGTACTAGGTGCGCAAAATCAAAACCCGAAAGATCAACCCTGAGCAAGTCGATCTTCCAGGATAGTGTTGACGTAGCCTTAGGCACTGCTGAAAAGCCAAGCTCTAGTGAAATGCAAATTTGCCTGTGCAATAGCCTAGAAAACAACAAAGTTTGAAAACGTGGGACAACAAACTGGATTCAGATTTCAAATTTCAGAAGTAATAGTTTTTTGAACAATTTATTGGTGAGACACATTGAAAAACATTTGCAAGTCAATTTTTTCAAAAACGGTGGTACTTACATTTAATAATACCCCAATGGGATGTCTTCCACATATTGTATTATGGTATTTCTTCAAGTAATTGCTAAAAGATACAGGATCTAGCTGTTCTATAATGCTCATACCCTGAAAAAGAGGCAATAGCAATGAATACCGAGTTAAAAACACATGAGCTTTACAAGTAATGAACATCCCAACTCCATGTGTTTGAGAACCTCAATTCTGATTTATGGGAGAGTTATGTAAAGGTCTATTGCTTCTCACCACTCCCTCTGCCTGTCCTGGCAAGATTACTCCCTGAGGAGTTTTACTCTGATGAGCTTCTGAAGAGTAGTAGCACCAAATACTAGGCAGGCTAAAATCAATGTGTGAAAACAAACCCTAATCACATATCCTAACATTTATGTTTATACAGACACAGATAGAATTGCACCAGTATTCCAGACAAAGGGTGCTCTTTTCCTGTCAGCATGTAACACATCAAATACATATAAAATAGCTCACAATAAATCTACCTCGCAGCTTCTACATCCCTCAGCTACTGCAGCACCAATAGCCACCCTGGGAATGGATGGGGACAAGGGTATTCAACCCTCGGACTGTGGCACTGCTTCCCCTCCCTACACCTGGTCCTTCACAGCTATGCACAGCAATGCTGCCAAAGTATCAGCAGTGGCAGCTAGGGCTCCAGTCCCCTTTGAAATGCTGGGCCCCAGGGCAATTGTCCCCTTTGCCCCCTCCCCAATAGCCTGCTCAGCTATTCCCCAGCTGTCTCTTGCCCAAGAGTGCTAGGTCCTGTGCTACATTCTCCCACCTGGGAAACGATTACCCCTATCAATGTTGCCAACAGGGTAATGAGGTCCAGTTACTGATGGGCAAGGAAATTTGCTCTGGAGTTCAGAACAGGACAATACACTTGTAATGGGGGTGGAAAGAAATTCTCAGGAAGTGGCGAGAGACAGAACCTGCATGCAATATTTACAGTGACATTCTCCTGAGATGCTCTTTCTTGTCTCTAGGCAGGTGGATGGAAAAAGCAGGTATCATCACTCCCAAAAATTGTCATCACCCCCAGTAAAGTCTGCCCATCACTCACAACAATAAAGCCCTGAACATGGTGACTGGTCTGCTGCTGAGTAGGGGAGATGACAATGCTACTTATCCCTTCCCGCAAAACAACTAATGACATATTCTTCCAGAAATACTGCAACTTCCTTGCTTGCCCAGGGGTTCTCAGGAAGGCATGCTTTGGCCCTTAGTTTCCCAACTTGTTCAGCAAGGCTATCAACTATGAGGTGAACACTTGTCCACTAGCTGCACTGTGTTCCGCTTGTTTCACATGAAGCTATTTGATGACGTATTAAACTTCTGTCATTACTGATCTAGGAAGGATATGAACAACAATTTCAAAGGCAAGACAATCTCCCGAGCTCTTCAGTTTTCTTGTAAATTTTAATTATTGCCCGGCCACACGGTGGGCCCCCATCAGCTGGTGCTACTGGTCCAAGTGAGCTGCACTCCCCTGCCCCCAAGCTAAGGTTGAGTCAGGCTACGTAGTACAAGCAACAGGCACATCAAAGGCCACACATTTTTCTTTATTGCATGTGATGCTCCATGACTTGGACTGAAAATAACCATAATTAAATCATAGCCTTAATTATGAACAGCTCATCAGAACACATTCTGCAGATAGATTCTTTATTTCATTAAGGGGGCACAGAAACTAGCATGGTACAGTATTTGTGTCACAGCAATAAGCCACAGAAATATATTGAACTCTATATGGCAATTTAGCAGCTGTCCTCTCTAAACGGTCACTGTATTTATCGGAACATCACGTAAACTGATTTGGATAAGAAAGTTATGGCCAGGGAAGATACAGAGTTGCTGGTTTTATTTGTATTCATTTGGGATGATGAGTGCATTTCACAATACATCACAATGCAGTCTTCACATTTTACTGAAGCACATCTATTTTAACCGTGGTTTATAGCCATGGAGTCCAATACACTGTCTGTTCGCCACTTGGTGGGACAAGCATGCGGCGGCAGCAGTGGAGGCAGCTCCTCCTGCAGCTCACTTGGGGCCAAGAGGTGGCTTGGGGCTGGGCAGCTCGCATGGTTCTGGGGTTGGCGGCTCTGGTGAGTCACCAGCAGTTTGCTAGGGGTGGGTGTGTGTGTGTGTCTGAAGGTGTCTTGCTGCAGGTTGCGGGGGAGGGGCAAGTGCCTAGCTTGGGGGACAGTGCAGGCTGGGGCGACTGTTAAATTTCTTTTGGACACCACAGGTATGTATAATTTTAAGGATTGCATTGGGATTGTTTTTGGAACCCTTTCCTGAAGCCCCATCCGCTGCTTCCAGGGGCTGCAGCTTCCTAGGACCATGGCTTCCCATACAGCCCCAGCGTTGAGCTGCCAGCTTACCAACTTGGGCTGCTGTTGCTCCTGTCCCGGGCTCCCTGGCTGCTGTTAGCGGTCCCTTGCAGTCAGGGCAGCCAGGGCCCCTCCTCCTCCCAGGCCCAGGACTCTCTGGTCCTGTAGAATCCGTGGTCTTGCAGGATGCCATATTTGGGAGTTTTAACCTGTAGTATATGGTGGTTTACCAAACTCACATTACACGACTTCTACAATAGCCAGAGATAAGAAGATGGGGAATATCTAACATAACAAAACTCCTTTTTAACTTCTATTATAATAATCAATGGGGCTACTCACATAAGCAAGGGTTTGCATGATCAGGTTCTTACATTATCTACAGTGCAGGGTCAGCAACCTTTCTGAGGTGAAATGCCAAAATTCGACCTTTTGATCTTTATGCACAGTCTGAATGTGGGCAATATTTTTTTTAAAATCACCAACAGTCATACTTACAACAGCTTCATTAATAAATTAAGTTGAAGAGCTTTACTGTTTAACTATGGAAATACATCATTATAACTTGGAAGGCAGAACAGAACAGTTAACAGGCTCAAACTACAGCTGAAAAGGAGACTTGCATCTTTCACTTCTTACAAAGGAAGCTGAGATTTGTCTTTGAACCCCCCCGGGATACCATCCTTCCTGTCTGTCCCAGGGGTTTACAAAAACATCATCACTGTGGGACCTCGTATCCCCACAGCCTCTGCTCCCAGGCAGGCTAGGAGAATGCTGGGTGCCTGCATCTCTAAAAAGTCAGCTGTCCCTCCCCAGGGAGGATGCCATTGGAAGGAAGCTTCTGAATTGGGCATGTGGTGGAAGCTTGGGGCCCACCTGGGAGTGGGAGCAACTGAAGATTGAGGTGCAAAGGGAAAGGAGAAACAACCTTTGAATGGGGGGCGGTCCTGATTGATGCTAATAGGGAGGACCAGCTGACCCTTGCAGGGGTGCAGGAACAATTTTGATAATGGGGTTGCTGACAGCTCCTGAACCAAACTGTAGCCTTGGCATTTTGAATGTCCCTATCTGGCTTGTTGACTGTGAAACTTATATAGGGTAAAGAACAAGAGAGAAAAATGTCTACGCTACGTGATCAAGTCCATTTTAAGGCAGTTAGCTTGATTTTACAATGTCACTGTCGTCACAGCAAATGCTATTAGTTCGCTTTTAGGGAGTGCTAAATTCGATATTATTACATCCACAAAGCAAGCTGGCGTAGCACGAAGTTTGAATTTAAAAGGTCAAATTAATGCTACTGTGGAAACACCATTTTTTTAAACTGACTATTAGCCTTCAGAAGTGTCCCATACGTATCTCACAATGCCTCACGGCTGCCTACTCTGGCTGCTTCCATTTCGGCTGCTCTCCAGGTGTGCAGGAAGTCAATAACAGGAAGCCTGCGAATTCGAATTCAGCACCAGGGAATCCGGGAAATGGAAGTGGGCACCTGGGCCCATTTTGAATTAATTTTTGTATTATCTGCATGTTGATCAACTCTACCCATGAAAAAAATAGCCCCAGCCTGAGGTGGTCGTTTCTTCCTTGCACAGGATATAACAGAGAAGACCAAGATATTTTTTCTGTGTTGCTGCCAGCCCCCACTCCACCGCACCATGTGGCAGCTAGGCTGCGGGGGTCATGCTTGTAGGAGAAGTCAAGAACCTTCTTTCTTTATTATCAGCATGGTGATTAGATCTACCCATGAATAAATAGCCTCAGTACAGGGTGGTGGCATCTTCCCTGCACAAGATATAACAGGAGAGTCCAAGATTTTTTGCCCGTGGCTGGCACCAGTCTCTGCCCCACGTGGCAGCTCAGCTGTGGGGGCCATGCTTGTGTGAGAAGCCAAGAAGCTTCATTTCTGAGGTTCACATTTGTACAGGGGCAGCCCCGGTCCCCTACAGGTGTCATGCTGTTGGGGGTCTACCCACTGCCTAATCACATCACAGGGCTAGCCCCCAACCCAATAAAAGGACATGTCTGCGGTGCAGTGCAGACCATGCTGCCGAGCAGCACCATGTCCTGGCTTGCGCACAATGAAGGCTCCAAAGGCGGAAAGATTTTCGGGGGCTGATGTTGCCAGGGGGAAGTCTCCCCCCAACATCAAAGGGGGGGGGACATCTCAACTGGCTCTTCAACCACCTCTCGCAGCACAGCCTGCTTTGAATGTGGGGGCATCAGCCCCCAGAGTCATTGGCAGCTGGGCTGGCCCCCCAATGGAGAAAGCTCCTGAAGGGACCTTGTCCACTGACCCTTCAAGCAATTTCCCCCACGACATCCCTCACTGAATGTTTGTGTGTGGTGGTGGCGGGCAGGAGGAGAGGGCCGTAATCTGTTCCTGTGATATTTTCAGAGAGGATGCTTCCTGTAGAAGTTGTACCATTTTACCCAGGTAAGGGTGCTATCAAAGAGAGAAAAAGTGGCTGGGGCACCAGTTGACATGGCACAGTCACAGTCACCTGGGTGATCCCAGGGCACTATGGCAGTCCCCTGCCTGGTGCACTATTTAGCTTAGTATACAGAGGTCATATCATTCTGCCCAGGTAGGGGTGATACCCGCCCAAGGGAGGTGGCTTTAGTTGTTATGGATTGTACTTTCCTCAACTTTACTGTTACAGTAAACCCCCAGTAAATGCAATTTCAACTTGCACTTAACTCACATTAATGGAAGTTAAGTGAAAAATCAAAAGGAGCACAGCTCCCCACTCCAGATCCTGGCTCCCCCAGCTGGGGGAAACCAGGGAAAAGCTGCTCTGGTGTGGCTGTCTGCCCGCTCGGCTCCCTCAGCTGAGGCGTAGCTTCTCCTCTGCTTCCCTAAAGCCCAGGGGAGCTAGGCTGCCACCTGGTTCCCCACTGACAACTTGCGTGAAATTAGAGTTATGTGAGGGTGTGCAGGAGCGCAACTCTCACGGAACTCAGAGGTCTACGGTATCCTACCCTACTCCAGGCAGACTGGCCCAGAAACAGTGTGCTCTGATGGCATCTATCATCACCACAGTTCACACCAGCAAGTGGCCGGAGTTAGGGTCAAGCTTTGGAAAAGTGGTGCGAAAATTCCTTTTGCTGTTCCTGTAATATTTTCAGGGAGGATGCTTCTGGTTTCAAGGGATGGGAAAGTGGCTGGGGGGCCAGTTGAGATGGCACAGGCACCTGGGTGGTCCCAGGGCACAGAGTCATGCCGGCGTGTGGGTATGATAGTCCCTTGCATGGCGTGCTAGTTGGCTGATCAGGCAAAAAGGCATACCTAAAGGCGTTCTTTCTACAGGGGAAAAGCAGCTGAACAACCAGTTTACGTGGTTCAGTCACCTTCTGAAGCCAGCCTATGTGGTTTTCTTTCACCTGGGATTCCCTACCCTTCCTTCTGAGAAAATGGCTGTTTGCTTTCCCCGGGAGCAGAATGAGAGCAATGCAATGTGGGAAGAGGACATCATATACCCACAACTACTTGGGGGGTAATTCTTCCCATACCGCACCAGCAAACAGAACCCAGAATGCTACGGGCTGATAGGTTTCCACAATACACTATTGCAACAGTCGATGTTTGGTGATTCAGTGTGGCAGCACTAACTCGCTTTGTGGGGAGGTGAGGAGAATCAAAATTGAATTTATAAAACCCAGTGTTATCAAGTTGAATTTAATAAAATCAAATTTATATCATAGTGTAGGTGTAGCCTCAGATTGCCAACAAAACCCTGCATTCTGAAACTGACAGCAAAAAGTCATTACAAATTCAAACCCTGATCCAGCCACCTTTTGCACAAGTGCAGTCCTAACTCACAAGATGAACTCCATTGAAATAAACAGAAATGTTCCCCTTACACAGCAGAACTTGGAGAAGCAGTGGTCTCTTAATGCTAAACAACTCCAGTGTTTAAGATCCCGTGAAATACTTTATTTAGTTCACCCCCCTGGCCTCCTGCCCCATTTGCTCAACCCTAAATGTTACAGCAGGTAAATTTACCAAAATCCTCCTCTCCTAAGGGCAGCTATTACTTTCGTGGGGACTTCCCTCCCAGCAGAGTTGTTTTGCTCCCTTCAGAACAGTTTTGTGGAAGGGGCGAGGGGGAGGAAATTCCTGTATTTGCCTGATTACAGCCAATGCTAACCTGTGAAAGCACAGCAGGAAACTACATCCCTCAGACTGCTCTTTAGACAGCAGAAAAATCCCGCCCCACATCTCTAGCTGCAGCAGCTGGAGTGAATGTGAATCTGGCTGTGAGGGCTGCTGTAAAAGCCTTAACTCTCTGCTCAAAAATACAAGGAGGCGTGCACAAAGGTGTTGAACCAGTTTGAAAGACAATTAAGCCTTAACCATCTTCAACCCTGGCTAAGCACTTTGTACACACTCCCTTGCATTTTCCTGCACTTTCCTACGGCAGATGCTTTGAGCAAACTCCTGGCTGTGTGGGGTGGGATGAGAAGGGCTGAGTTCCCTTGCATGACAATGAAAATGGGATCTGTGGGAGCACGAGCACCTGGTGGCCGGGCCTCACTCACAAGGCAGAATGACCATACACTCCATCTTGGAACGCTATCATACAACGGCGGGAAGGCCTGAAGCCAGGCCAGGAGAAAGAAAGCAGAAAGTTGACAAGTAGTTGGAGAGTCCCCAAAGAGAACATCCTGACAAGCCGATAGTAAGTCCCCAAAGAGAACAGCTGGGGCAAGTAGCTGGAAGACCCCCAAAGAGAACATCTTGGTTGTGCAACATTAGAGGTTTCCGGGGGAGGTTCAGAAAAAGACCAAGGACAGAGGAAATCTTGTAACATGTTCTGACAGGCCGGGAGGACAGAAAGCCCAAATTAGGTAACAAACGCTTTAATTGGCCAGGTATCAAACCCCCAAGTAAGAAACAGTATAAAAGGTGATTTGGCAGGGACAAGGGTGTGGGCTCCTGGACACCAGGCGGAGGCTAGCAACTTCCAGTCCAGACAGCAGACCCTGGCCTGATCACCCGGACGTCACCACCACGAAAGGTCCCAACCAAGCCGTATCTCTGACCTGAAGGGCCGCTGTAACGTAGTTGTTGGTGAGATGTGGGAGCATTGGATGTTATTGGTAAGTCACATGTAATTATATACAGCTATATGTAACCTAGTGTTTAGCCTATGCCAAATAAATATATATAAGACAAGTGTTAAGTAATTGTAGTTATGAACAAATGAATCAATCACTATTGGTAAATACCACTAGCTGGGGCTATACAGAGAATTATTGGGACTTAGAACAGCCACAGGGCATTGTGGTGTTCACAATCAGAGCGTTATTGTTGCTGGTACTGATAATACTGTGGAAACCTAGGTTTTAAAGTAGATACACTGAATCACATATTGCTGCTACACTATATAAGGCTGTTATAGTGGTGGGATGGTCGGTCCCGGGCCACCCGACTCCCCCCGCTGTATCAAACCCCACACGCACCCACGGGACCCAGAGTAGGTCGGCACATGGTCAGGCTCAAGTGCCATATGATGGAGTGGGGGGAGTGCATGTGAGAGTCAGGCTGGATGTCTGAGGCAAGCAGCAGCTCCCAGTGGCTAAGGATGACCCTGGGGCTACAACTGGCAGGTAACACCTCTGCCCTGAACAAAGAGGAAGGAAGAGCCGAGCTGGGTTTTGAATCAGGGGGCAGCAGTTTGAGGCTAGGGAAAGAGAGAGCTGGAAGGAGCCAGCCGGAGGAGGGGGAAAGCTACACCCCAGAGGGGCACCCCTCAGGGTCTTCTCCCCAGGACAGGTTGGAAGGACTGTCTCTGGCTGCTGTACTGTCGCTTCTGTGAGAAACTGGGCATCTGTTGCCTAATAAACCTCCTGTTGTACCTGCTGAGTGAGTGTCACTCCTGCCAGCGGACGGGGTGCAGTGCAGGGGGATCCCTGAACCCCATCACACTGGTGTCAGCAGTGGGATGCACTGCACCCACGGATGAGCTCCCAGCAGTGGCTGACTGAGCGCAAGAGAAGGCAGGAGCCTCACAAGAGCCAGAGGGGGAACAGAGCAATTCCTGCAGCTGCTGCCGGTGAGTGGATGACCCGGGAGGCAGCGGGGAGATGGATTATACCCGACTCCTAAAGGCAGAGCTAGCGGGGCTGTGCAGAGAGAGGGGCCTGACCGTGGGGAAGGCGACCAAGGCCCAGCTGATTGCCCAGCGGGAAGAGAATGACTGATCTGGGGGGGCAGAGCCTGTCCCGGCAGAAAGTGGCTGGTCAGCCTCGGGATGCGTTTCGGATTCTCCGACAGGAGCGGGGGCTCGACGCCGTCAGACAGACGCGGTGCCCACCAGGTCGCGCTCAGCTAGCAGTGGTCCATCACGGGCAGAGTGCCCCGCTGCAGAGCTGCGACGGCTGGAGCTCGAGGTGAAATTAAAGGAACTGGAAGCCCAGGAACGGCAGAGGGAACACGAGCGCCAAGAACGTCAGAGGGAACAGGAGCGCCAGGAACGGCAGAGGGAACAGGAGAGACCGGTCCCTGAATGTATGACAGAGGGGACCACCTCTTGGGCGAGTCCAGGAAAGAGGGGCCGGCCACCCACCCCGCAGAGAGCCAAGCAGAGCCTGGACAGAGCAGCCGGCCCGAGGGACACAACACGACCCAGGCTGTTATCGCTGTGGGCGAAAGGGGCATAGAGCAGCCCAGTGCCCCAAGCTCCCAGACAGGTTGAGCAGGCCGGGGGGTCATGGAGTCAACTGGGTGGAGTCCCAGAAGCCAGAGAGGCTGGCGGCCAAGGCAGGTGGTGCTGACAATGGGCACTCGGATTGGGCCGAGTCCGCCCCACAGACCAGCTCCTGAGGGGGACCAAATGCTCAGAGGTCAGTTTACAGAGTGGGGGCAGCACTACCTCTGTGGAGCAAGCGTCTCAAACACCTCGAGGTAGACGGGAAAAAGGTCACGGGGTTCTGGGACACAGGCGCTGACGTGACGCTGGCCCGACCGGGGGTGGTGGCACCGGACTGCATGATACCCAATTCCCACCTGACGATAACAGGAATTGACGGGACCCCTTTCAAGGTGCTCATAGCGAGGGTGCACCTGAAATGGGGGAAGAAGGAAGGCCCCAAGGAAGTGGGCGTGCACAGCCATTTGCCGGCGGATGTACTGATGGAGGCTGACCTGGAGAACTGGCAAGGTGAACGCCCTCGTACCCTGGTCCTGACCCGTAGCCAAAGAAAACGAGGGGTGCACTCCCCAGATTCAGGGGTACAGGCCCAGCCAAAGTCACAGGAGCCACAGGGGCCAACCCTCAGAGAAAGGGGGCCCCCAAAAACCAGATCTCAGAGGCCAGGGGCGCTGGAGCCAGGCAGGGATGGGGAAGTAGCATCTGCCCCTGCCCCAGCCGAAGAATTCCAGGCAGAGCAGCAGGGAGACCCCTCCTTGCAGAAGCTGAGGGAACTAGCCAGTCTGAGCCCAGCTCCACAGCTGGGGGAGGGCTGCAGGGAGAGATTCCTGTGGGAAAAGGGATTCCTGTACCGGGAATGGGCTCCCAGATGCAAAGCGGAGCCATGGAAGGTACAGAGGCAACTGGTGGGCCCCCAAAAGTACCGGCACAGGTTGCTGTACCTAGCCCATGATATCCCGCTCGCAGGACACCAGGGGATCCACCGCACCAGGAGAAGGTTGTTACAGAACTTTTTTTGGCCAGGGATCTTTGCAGCTGTCCATCTGTATTGCCTGTCCTGCGATCCCTGCCAGAGGGTGGGGAAGACCCGGGACAAGGGGAAAGCTGCCCTGAGGCCACTGCCCATCAGAGAGGAGCCTTTCCAGAAAGTGGCTATAGACATAGTGGGACCCTTCAGCAAGGCAACGCGTTCAGGGAAGAAATATATTTTGGTGGTGGTAGATTTTGCCACGCGATACCCAGAAGCAGTGGCCTTGACCTCTATTGACGCTGACACCATGGCGGATGCACTGCTGTCCATTTTCAGCAGAGTGGGGCTCCCCAAGGAGGTCCTCACAGATCAGGGGTCCAACTTCATGTCGCCCCTGCTGCAAAGCTTGTGGGACAAGTGTGGGGTCCGGCACACCTGGGCCACAGCCTACCACCCGCAGACCAATGGGCTGGTGGAGAGGTTCAATGGGACTCTGAAGCAGATGCTGAGAACCTTCATGAATCAATACCCCCATGACTGGAACAAGTACTTACCCCACCTGCTGTTTGCATACAGGGAGGTGCCCCAGGAATCCACGGGGTTCTCCCCGTTTGAGCTGCTGTACGGAAGGAGCGTACGGGGACCCTTGGACTTGCTCAGAGAAGTGTGGGAGGGGACGGCCTCTCCTGAAGGCGAGTCAGTGGTACAGTA
Source organism: Carettochelys insculpta (assembly GCF_033958435.1). Lineage (NCBI taxonomy): Eukaryota > Metazoa > Chordata > Testudines > Carettochelyidae > Carettochelys > Carettochelys insculpta. Next base: position 65,293,438 of record NC_134139.1, on the reverse strand, counting down.
TGTACTGACCTTCCGGGAAAAACTCACCGAGCTCATGGGCCTGGCCAGGGAGAACCTCTCCATGGCCCAAAGGAAGCAAAAGGTCTGGTATGACCGTAATGCCAGGGCCCAGGCCTATGCCACCGGGGACCAAGTGATGGTCCTTATACCTGTGTGGTGGAACAAGCTGCAAGCGGCCTGGGATGGGCCCTTCAAGGTCGTCAAACAGCTAAATGACATGAATTATGTGGTGGAACTGTCAAACCGGGCCCACAGCCACCGGGTCTATCATGTGAACATGATGAAACCTTACTGGGACAGAGAGAACTTGGTGCTGGCCGTGTGCAGACACTGGGAGGGGCAGGAGGATGATCCCTTGGTGGATTTACTCACAAGGACCGGAGCCGGCTCCTTGCTGGAGTCTATTCCCCTCTCAGACCAGCTGACCCCTGCCCAGCAGATGGAGATCAAGGAGGTGCTGCATTCGCACCAACAGCTGTTCACTGACAGACCCGGACGCACTGACCTATCTGTCCACCGAATAGAGACAGGCACCCATGCCCCTATCAAGTGTGTGCCATTCAGAGTCACAGGGAGGACAGCTCAGGACACAGAGCGGGAGGTTGAAGACATGCTGGCTCTGGGGGTGATCCAACCCTCATCCAACCCCTGGGCCTCTCCCGTGGTGTTAGTCCCTAAAAAAGATGGGTCTGTTTGGTTTTGTGTGGACTATCGCAAGCTTAATGCCATCACTGTATCGGACGCCTACCCCATGCCCAGGCCTGATGACCTTTTAGACAAGCTGGGGGGAGCCCGTTACCTCACCACCATAGACCTCACCAAGGGGTACTGGCAAGTGCCATTAGACCAAGATGCCCGGCTCAAGTTGGCTTTCATCACCCCTGTGGGGCTCTACGAGTTCCTGGTCCTGCCCTTTGGCCTCAAGGGGGCACCTGCTACCTTCCAGCGTCTGGTGGACCAGCTACTGAAAGGGATGGAGAGCTTTGCCCTGGCTTACATGGACGACATTTGCATCTTCAGCCAGACGTGGAAGGACCATGTGTCCCAAGTCAAGCAGGTGCTGGACCGACTCCGGAAGGCTGGTTATCAAGGCAGGGAAGTGCAAGGTGGGAATGGCTGAGGTGACCTACCTGGGCCACAAGGTGGGCAGCGGCTGCTTAAAGCCAGAGCCAGCTAAAGTGGAGGCTGTCAGAGATTGGCCCACACCCCAGACTAAGAAACAGGTACAGGCCTTCATTGGGATGGCGGGGTACTACCGGAGGTTTGTGCCCCACTTTAGCTCCATCGCAGCCCCCCTCACGGAGCTGTGTAAAAAGGGAAAGCCTGACAAGGTGGTCTGGACCGAGCAGTGCCAGGAGGCCCTCTGCGCACTGAAGGAGGCTCTGGTCAGGGCCCCAGTGCTGGCAAATCCAAACTTCAACAAACCCTTCCTGGTGTTCACCGATGCCTCAGACGTGGGGCTGGGGGCAGTGCTAATGCAGGTGAATGACAAAGGGGAGAAACACCCCATTGTGTACCTGAGTAAGAAGCTGCTGCCCCGGGAGCAGAACTACGCAGCTATAGAGAAGGAATGTCCGGCCATGGAGTGGGCGTTGGGGAAGCTGCAGCCGTACCTGTTTGGACGGCGTTTCACCGTGTACACCGATCACTCACCCCTGACCTGGCTGCATCACATGAAAGGGGCCAACGCCAAGCTCCTGCGGTGGAGTCTGCTCCTGCAGGACTACGACATGGAGGTGGTCCATGTGAAGGGGAACACCACCACCATAGCCGATGCCCTGTCACGCAGGGAGGGCCCCGAACTTCCCCAGGTCACTGGCTAAGTGACCCCGCTCAGTTCGGTCTGGAAGGGGGGAGAGATGTGATGGAGTGGGGGGAGTGCATGTGAGAGTCAGGCTGGATGTCTGAGGCAAGCAGCAGCTCCCAGTGGCTAAGGATGACCCTGGGGCTACAACTAGCAGGCAACACCTCTGCCCTGAACAAAGAGGAGGAAGGAGCCGAGCTGGGTTTTGAATCAGGGGGAGGCAGTTTGAGGCTAGGGAAAGAGAGAGCTGGAAGGAGCCAGCCGGAGGAGGGGGAAAGCTACACCCCAGAGGGGCACCCCTCAGGGTCTTCTCCCCAGGACGGGTTGGAAGGACTGTCTCTGGCTGCTGTACTGTCACTTCTGTGAGAAACTGGGCATCTGTTGCCTAATAAACCTCCTGTTATACCTGCTGAGTGAGTGTCACTCCTGCCAGCGGACGGGCTGCAGTGCAGGGGGATCCCTGAACCCCATCACATGCCACTCAGCACGCAGGCCAGGGGTTGCCAACCTCTGATACAGTATTTCATAATTTAATGTCAAATAACATTGTCATTTTCCTAATACCTACTTTGTTTTTAAGTAAAGTGAGATAAGAGCAAAATACACAAAGAACTGTCCTAAGAGCTAATGGCTTAAGCAAATAAATTATATTTGCAGGTCCAACAGTCATTTTTCAAGTTGGCTTACTTTTTTCTGTCCATAACATAAGCAGAACAAAATTTAAAAGAAAAAAAAAAAAGCAATGATTCTGGCTACCTCCAGTTTTTGTGCCCACTCTGAACTGATTTTCGTTAAGTGCTGGGCACCTACAACTTCAACAGAAGCGAAGGGAGCAGAAAGTCTATAGTAGCTGTGAAAAGCATGCCTCAAAAGCACCCACCATCTGCTTGGAAATTTTGGCCCTAATAATAATATGAACTGATGGATTTGCAACCTGAATCTTGTAAGTGAAAATATAAAAGGTGACGGGATATTTAGTGTTCACTCAGGGCCATAACAAGGGTGAGGCGAGTGAGGCACTTGCCTCAGGGGCAGAGCTGAGGGGGTGCTGAAAAAGCCCCTGCTCGGATGCTGGGCGTAGCAGGATGGGGCTACGGCTTAATCACGTATCAGCTGCTCGCTCCCTGATGTGTCTCTCTGCCAGCTGATGTCAGTGCGCACTGAGAACCTGAAAGCAGCGTGAGGCGATGGCAGCAGGGATGGGGCACCAATGGCTGCTGGTGGAGATGGTGCTGGTGTTCTGTAAGGTGAGACAGTTCCTGCTCCTCCCCCATCAGCAGGGCATGTGCCAGGGCGGTGAGGCCTGGCCTGAGGGAGAGGGTGACGGCCCCACCGAGTAGCTCCTGCTGGACGGCATGTCACGTGGAGGGCACTGCTTTGAGCTGAGGAGCACAGACGGTGGAGGAGGAATGCGGTTGGGGCCCAGAGGTAGGCAACTTGCAGCCCTGGAGCCACTGCTTAAACTGAATTTAGTTTTTTTGTTTAAGTGGCGGCAGCCTCTGGAGTCACTGAGCACTCAGGAGCAGGAGGCCCTGGAGGAGAAAGCCGGCAGAGCAGGGAGCTGCCCACCATGCACATTGGGGAAGCCTGCAGGAGAGCTAGGGTAAAGGGTGGCTGAGCCTGCTGAAGACACGCAGAGAAGGTGGCGGTAGGGGAAGCAGCATTGGGAAAGCGGCAGTGGCCCTGGCAGAGAACTATGCTCATGCTCTGGCGCAGCTTAAATCTGAAGATGGGGAGACATTTTGGGGCTGAAAAGGTTACACCTGGAGATGGGGTGTGGGTTTTCAGGGTTGGGGGGGGAGTAAAGTTCAGGGATGGGGTAAGAACTTTCTAACTGGTACACTGTTCTTAAAACAGAGGTGATAAAACATACGGTTCAATGTTATTTATTAAGGACTGTCTCATATTCACACACATTTGCAGCTCTTGAAGTATTGATTTTATAACTGAATTTTAAAAAAAAAAAGTCTTCTTGCTATTTTGCTTGCAGACCCCTGGACTGGGGTAATGTATATCACTAGGGATGGCAGCAGGGGGTAAGCACCAGGCTTTGCGGGTCTGCAGAAATCTTGGTGGTGTCCAGAATGAGTCTGAGACCCTCCTCCCCACTACCTGCCTTAGGCTCTGGGCAGGAAGTTTGGTTGGGGAGAGGTGTGGGTTCTGCAGGGGAGGGGGAGTTTGGTTGGGGAGGGGAGTGGGATGGAGTAGGAATGCAGGAGAGGGTGAGGGTGAAAGCTCTGGCAGGGAATTTGGGTGCAAGAGGGGGTTCATGAGTGTGGGGTGAGGGGCGTAGTGCTGTAGGTAACCCCTCTGTGGCAGTGGCTTCTAGGTGGGGGACCAGGTGGTCTCTGAATGCTCCTGCCGTCAGACACTGCCCCTCAGCTCCCATTGGCTACAGGAGTGCTTGGGGAGGGGGCCGTATGTTGAAATGTGCCCCCCCCATATAGGTGCTGCAACATTGTGCTGTCAGTCATCCGTGGAGCAAGTGCAGGCCAGAAGCCATTCTAGCCTGGTGAGGGCCCCTAGGCTCTTTTAAATCTCCTGGGGTTGGCAGGTGGGGACAGAGCACTTACTGGGGACAAATACGTAGGGGTGTCAGGGAGAACTGGGGAAAAGACCTGAGCCCAAGTTTTGCTGGAGCTGGACCCATGGGGCCAAGAGTGTTCCTGGAGGCCCATGCAACTTGCCACCTCTGTGGGGAGCTGAGCAGTGAATCAGTCCAGGGTGCGATAGTGCTGCTGATCACAGCATTGTAGTCAGCAATAATGTCTCACTTCTGGCAGGCCTAAGCAGGGCACAGAGAAAAACAAGGCAAATGAACAGTCACCTGGGTAAACTCAGCTTGTGAGGAAGAGAGATTGGTGGCTTTGCAAGGATGAGGGTGGAGGGAGAAATCACAGTAACAAATGCACTAGTGAGAATATAGCAGGAGTGCCTTAATCCAAGTACAAGGGGACATTGGGCCAACCTGAAAAGTGGAAAGTTTGCATCTAATATTTGTGACATGTAATGTAGCTCTGGAACTTGCTGCCACTGGAAGGCACTGAGGCCAATAACTTAAAAAATATTCAAAAGAGGTTGGCCATTTCTATAACTCCTGGAAATCACTAGTTGTAATTTATTGTCCCATAGTGGAACAGATATTAAACCTGAACGTTTATGAATGAATCAACGTCATAAAACTTCTAACTTCTCCTGATGTACCTTTCAACCCTAGGATTCAATGAACTATTGGAGACTAGAAGGAAAGCTAACGTGTAGGGTGAATTTCTTCCTCTATAGTGAGGATGCTGGATTTGATGGAGTTTAGGTCTGCTAGAACAACAGTTGCTACACTATATTGACACAAACTGTGCACATGTAATGGCACCTTACAGACTAACAAATTTATTTGGCATAAGCTTTCATGGTTTAAAAAAAAAAACAAAAAAAAAGAACACTGTCAGACTTCATATTCAGCTTGAGAATTTATGCCTTTTGCTGGTCAGCATTATTGACCTCTTGATAGTTGGAGGCAGTCTGTTCCATATTATGATATTTCTACTGTGAAACACTAAGCTACTTTTTTTGTTTTTGGGGGGCATGAAATTTAACATTTTGTGAAGAAGGGGAAGGCAATAGGATAATAGACTTCAGTTTGCATGTAGGGACTACTATTGAAAGGCAGACATTTATTAATTCAAACTCTTAAGAAGGACTCTCTGCCATTTTATGCTAATGGAGAAATGGTTAATTATTTTCCAGACTGTTAAAACAGGCATTTCTGTGTTAGGAAAAGAAATGATTCCATGGTTGCTACTTTAACTTATAAAGTGTTGCTCTAATCTCTTCCATCCAACACACAAGGTGGGGACTACTTGCAGGTAATGAAATCTAACTTGAGTTATTATTAGGGCATATGATGAAAAGTAGTGCTTACAGAAGCAGCAGCACACCTCAGGCATTAATGGCATTTTTAGTTGGTCTCTCCCCTGCTGCCAGTTGCTCCTACAGCCAGCTCATTTAACATGGTTCTTAAAGACCAGTACATTACAAACTGAAAGATTCATTGCCAGTGATGTACACTGTGTAACACATTTCATTTGTAAGGGGTTGCTTGTTCTCAAGATACTGTATTCAGAACCGCTCTCCAGCATCATCTCTGAATGAAAAATGAGTTTAGATAAGTCTAAAGTTAAAATCATACAGAGACGTGAGATGTCAATTTTGCAGAAGATAGTGGCAAAAATCATTTAAATATATGAACACAAAATATGTTGGGAAGGTGAAAGATGCAGCATGTGTTAAAACTGAAGCTTGCTTCAAATCGACAATTCTTAATTGAATACAAACTTGCAGTTTTCTTGACTCTCTGGTTCTTTCAGTCGGCACTCTGTTGGCAAGTGAGCCAAAGTGAGTTAGATAAGTGAGTTTAGGTAGTACAACCTACTCCTTGACTAGTGACTTTTGGGTTTCACATGATCACTTTCAGAGTCACCCACTATAGGGAGGTTGAGCAATGAAACACAGAAGAACATCTTCAGAATGCTTTTCTTCCCAGCTCACCATTTATGAAGACTGGCTCTCAATTGCAGCCCCACTTCTTGTGAGTTGTCTGTCTGTTTGATAAATACAATCTTTACCATTGAACTAGATGAAGAACATGCAGGCATGCTGAGTTTTTAAACTTTCAATCTGTGATAATTTACATCAGACTATTAACCCTACTGTCTGGGACTCAGTGCTGTTTTAATGTTACCAAATTACTGTGCCGGCTGGGTCTCTGTATGTGTGGCTCATCCACAAACCACCCTTAAAAGGTGTGACTTCTTCCAGAAGGGAGGGTTACTGAACCAGAGAAGTAACTCTGGAAAAAAAGGTCAGAAGAGTGGGTGCTTCTTGCCCGCATGAGAGGACAAAAGTTTCAGGAATCAGCATCACCAAGAGGGAGGCTCTTTCTTTCTTCTTACAGTAGTAAGAACAGTGAAAACACACATGGTGATCTTGTGCTTGTAACATTCCAGGTACTAGAACAACAAGAAGTCTTGTGGCACCTTATAGACTAACAGATATTTTGGAGCATAAGCTTTCATGGGCAAACACCTGCTTCGTCAGATGCATGAGTGGGGGGAGGGGCAGGTTCAGAGGGGTATTTAAAGAATGGGGTCCCAGAAAAAGGGAGGGCCAGAGCTGAGAAGGTCTGTTCAGCAAGGTGGGAATGGCCCATTATCAATAGCAGGTAACAAAAGAAGAAAAAAGTCAGACCAGAAGGGGGATATAACCCATTATCAGAGTCTAATGGGGAGATCTTAACACCCAGAGCAGAGAAACTGCCTTTGTAAGCTGCGAGCCACTCCCAGTCTCTGTTTAATCCATGGTTAATGGAGTCAAATTTGCAAATAAATTGCAGCTCAGAGATTTCTCTCTCCATTGGATTTTTGAAATTTCTTTGTTTCAGGACTGCCACCCTTAAATCTGCTACTGAGTGTCCAGGGAGACTGAAGTGTTCCCCCACAGGCTTCTGTACGTTACTGTTCCTGATGTCTGATTTATGTCCATTTATTCTGTGCCTGCCGGTGCTAACCCAAGAGAAAGAAACCATGAGGTCTCACAATAGTATTATAGCTACAGTGACTCCCTCCCAACTTATCTATGCAATCTTTCATGTCACTCAAATTATCAAATGTTGAAATGATGTAACTGATGCCACCAGTTCCTCTCCTCTGTGATCACAGTGGAACAAGGCTTTGGCTGCCATTCCATTGATTTATTGTTATTTTATACTAGATTTTGCTCTAATCAGAATTGTACGCTACAGTTACTTAGTGCTGATGACTCTGGATGTCTGTCTGCTCTAACTATTACTAGGGCACTACACTACCAAATTCATGGTTCATTTTGACCAGCTGCATGGTGATAGGATTTTAAAAATTGCAAATTCCGTTATTTCAGCTGCCTGAAATCTCAAATTTCACAGTGTTGAAGTTGTAGGGGTTGTGACCAAAAGGAGGCTGGAGGAGAGGTGCCACGTGGTTATTGCAGGCTATGGTTGCTCAGGGTTCCCCACCTCCCTTTTCCCATCTCAAGCAGAATGAATTCTCTTGATGTGCACCTCCATTGAGGGGCTGATGGGTGACACATCACCTTCATATTGGTGCATGTAACAAAACTGATGTGGTGGGAGTGCAGCCAAGGGGTGGGGAAGTAGCTCAGGGTTGTGGCAGAGGGTTAGGGTGCAAGGTCGCTGGCTGGGAGGGTGAAGGCTCTGGGGTGGGTCTGAGGATGAGGAGTTTGGGGTGCAACAGAGGGTCTTTGGGTCTGGGGAGGAGCTCTGGGCTGGGGGTGTGGGCTTTAGGTTAGGGCTGAGGATTAGGGCTTTGGGGTACAAGAAGGTGCTGAGGGCTAGGTGGGTAACGGTTGGGGCTCCAGTTTACCTGGGCAGATTCCTGCAGGGGCTGGCAGGGAGAGGTTCCCCTCTTGCCAGCTGTGACTGATGGGGAAGGGTCTCCCTCTTTGGCAGCTTCAGGGCTTAGGTAGAGATGCTACAGCCCTAAATCCCAGAACAACACTTAATAGGAAGCTGCACAGCTTACAGGAATCTTAGGCTGTATTACAGCGACCCTTCTACACTGCTGCTGGGGGCAATGTTGCAGTCAGAGCTGAGCAGCTGGACAGTGGCAGGCGCTGGCCCAGAATCCTGCTCTGAAGCCAGAACCAAACACTAACAGCAACACAGAACTGATGAAGGGCCTGGTATGATACTGTATTGTCACCCTGACTTCTGCACTACTGCAGAAAGGAGGTAAGGTGCCCAGCTAACAGCCACCACTCTCTGAAAGCCCAGCTTTGCAGTCAGGGCAGACATAAAGGTGGCGATAATGTGACACACGTACCCTGTAACATGAGGGGGTACAACTTCATATTATTGTCTCAGGCACAAAATTAGCGAGTTAAGGCACTGTGTTCACTAGCAGACATGAACAATATTATGGAAGATTATCAACATATTTCAAAGCAGTAAACTGCCTTTTGATTGCAACAGTGAGAAAAGAGCAACATCAGTAAGGTTGGGCTACTGTTAAAGGAAGAGAAATTTTTTAAAATGCCAATTCTTAAATAATTTAAATAAAATACCAATAGCCTAAGGAAACAGTGCTTAAATTAAGCTTCAAATGAAGTCAGATTCTGATCTCTATTAAATGGCGTTCCCCCACTGATTGAAATTGACTTATCAGATTTCACCAGTACAACTCAGGTGAGCAATCTGGCTCCGATTGTGGCAGGTAGTTTTTTCTAGACATAATCAAAAGAAATTACATTTCCCTCCCCTAAATAAATGCTCCCCCCAACTATTAAAACTGTAGACTGTGGCAAAAGGCAAATATCTATCACCATCATCAACCACCAGGGGTTCAGTGCCCATTGGTGTCCTATGCCTCCCTCACTATTTTCTTCCATCTTTCCCTGTCCAATGTGGAGTGGCTTGGTTTCTGTAGACTAGTTCTGCATCAATCTACTATATCATCTACCCATTCTCTGTGGGGTCTGCCTCTCCTTTCACACCGTCCATTATGCTGAATACCAGGGTCTTGTTTTTTCATTCGTCATTCATTCTGCAGATATGCCCAAATAGCTGTAACTTCCATTGAATAATTTCTGCAGTAGGTTCTCTTTCAGCTGTATCTTCCTATAGAATTCCTCGTTGGTGACCTTCTGCATCTATCCTATTCTCAGGATCTTATTATAACAACTCATATGCCAATATCCTTCTCCTTGAATCTTTTATCACCCATGTCTCACACTGGTACCACAAGCTGCTGAACACACTTCTTCTAGATGCTCAGCTTCATTCCTAAGCTAACTGCTTTGCTTTTCCAGATCTTATCCATCACTTTCAAACTCGCTCTTGCTTTGGCTATTCTAGTTGCTATTTCCTTCTTACAGTCTAGATCATGTGTCATGTTGATCCCCAGATACGTGAACTTCTCTACATTCTCTAGTTCAATCCTGTCTGCAAGGATCTTCTTTCCAATTTTCGTATCTATAAATACCATTGTTTTTGTTTTATCGATATTCAGTCAGTCTGTGCCACTTCTCTTCCTCGTTTAGCACCTGCACCATTCTCGCTCACTTCTCTTCATCTTCCTCAATGACAGCTACGTCATCTGCAAACCTCAAGCTGTTAATTCTCATCCTGTGCACCAATATCCCTTCTACCACTTCCTTGATCTTATCAATTGTTCTCTCTAGGTGTGTGATGAAGATACTCAGCAATATCGATCTCCTTGTCTCATAACTCTACTCATTCTAAACCAACTTCCCAACTCCACACATTCTCACCACTGGTCTGCTATCTACTCTGTATGACTCCAATGCTGCCCGAGTAAATTTCTTATCTATACTATCAAATGCCTTCTGCAAAATCAAAAAAGCATTTGTAGATTCTCTTTCATCATGCTTTCTCCACTGTCAATCTTAGTACCAATACCTGCTGTATGGTACTTTTATCTTTCCTGAATCCTTCTTGCTCATCTGCTAGATGTTCTTCTATCTGCAATCTCACTCTCTTCATCGATATCAGCAGCACCTTGCCTAGATGACTTATTAGGGCAATCATTCTGTAGCTCTTGCATTCCAATGCACTCTCTTCCTTGTGTGTTGTCACTAACATGGAGCTTGTCCATTCCTTGGGTGCCTTCCCTTCTTTCCATGCTCTATTAAATAATCTGTGTATCTCCCAGATCATAACTTTCTCTGCTGTATTGATCCTCCCCCCTGCGACCTTATTTCCAGGACTCTTGTTCTTTAGTCATTTCACTGCTCTTTCTACTTCCTCTTTCAAAATATTGGTCTCTCTCTCTCAATGCTCGGCGGAGACATCTCTTTCGGTTCTTTGATCAGTTCCTCTGAGACAACCAAGTCAAACCGTGCTGTATAGAGATCAGTGCAATACCTCTTTATCACTGCACAACCTTCTCCTTGTTCATGAGCTCCTCGTCATTCTTGTCTTTATTGCCATCTACTTCAACTACCACTTCCTGTTAATATTCCTTATCACCTTATACACCTCCCTGTCTTGCAAACAGTGTAATACTTCTCTATATCTTCACACTGCTCCTCTAATCATTTTCCCTTATCCATTCTGGCCACTTTCCTTACCTTGTTGCACTTCACACTATATTGCTATTCTGCCCTCTCAGAAACATCCCTTCTGATCTTCAGTGCTCTCTTCTCTTGGACAAACTTTAGTGTCTTCTGTGTAATTCACTTCTTACTGATCTTCTCTTCTTCCAGAATTGTCTGCTCAATTGTCTCTTCTATCGCCGTGGCTATCCCTTTGAGTCTCTTGTCTAGGTCCTTCTGTGTGTCACAATTCCTGATCTTCTCTGAGTGCTGCTCTGTACACATTCCCTATTCCTTTCTCACCTAGCCTCGCCATGTCTCTCCTTTTCTTAAGCTGTGTCTTATACTTTCTCATGAGTTTCATCTTGATGTTCACAATCACTAGACTGTGGTCCAAGTCTATATCCACTCCTTGGAAGGTTTGGCACTGCTGTACTGAAAATACCCATCTTCTTCTTATGAAGATCATATCTATCATGTTCTTGGACTTCCCGTCATTTGACTGCCACGTCCACTGCCTACAGCCTTTTGTTTGTTGGCATGGAACCTCTAGAGGCTTCAGGGCAGTTTAAATATCTATGGCTCTTCTTAAATCATTGTGATAACAGGCTGGTAAGATTTAAGTATATCCTAAGTTATGTCCTATTACAGCCAGTACGTGTCCCTAATGCCTTATGTGGGAGGGAAAATTAACCAGAGTAACTATTCTGGAATAGCCCCCCAGTTGTGCATGCTTTTCTGAAATGAAAGTCAGTCATTTTAGTAGAGAATATTTACACTGCTTAGACAGCATAAGCTTAAGTAAAGTACTCGATGCTCAGCCAACTTCAGCAAGTTGTTAGTTTAGGCATGATGTTTAAAATGCAGAAAGGGAGAGAATGAGTGTGAGTGTGTGGAGAGCTAGAGTGAGTAGCCTCACATTGTTCCTTACCATTTCCATCAGCACTCAAGACTTGGACTGTATTTGAGGAAACAGAAGGCGTTGAGGATAGGATATGAAACTGAATGAATTCATTCCAAAAGCTGAGGAAACATGATTGATCTCTATCGGGAGAACATGGTAGCACTGTTTCCAATTACAAAGATGAACAGGCTGAACACCTAATGCAAAACTGCTGAAGAAAATTTCCAAAATTCCTAGAAAAACAGTCTCATGAGACACCAAAGATTCCAAGCTCTGTTAACAGACAGGAGAAAACAGAACAGAGATAGGTATTCCATACAGACAGTGCTGTTTGCTTATAAATAAGCTGCAGTTCAACACAGGAAGAGGATTTCACACATACAAATACTCATTAGAAAAGAAAGATGGCCATAAGGAGACTAAATTAGTAGATTACTATGGAGTATATTTTACTACCCCACCCCCAAAAGTAAGGTTACAAAATTACTCTCATAGTGATCAACCACGGAATAGTAGAAATTACTGTTAAAATTATAAAAAATGCTCCATCCACTTTGCTGAGTAACTGCCAAAGAAAAGAATCAGTACAAAGCAGCTCAGTTCACTCAACATTATTAAATATGCCTCACCCTCTGCTATATACTAGCTTTGGTCACAGAAATTAACAAATGAGAATAGATATTTACTATTATACTTCAATTAAATTCACTCTTATAAAAAGATGCATATCTCATTAGTTCCCACTCCTGGGTCTTGTCTACACTAGTCTTTATTAGAATTTCTTCCCACTGACCCAACGACAAAAACAACTCTGTCTTTTCTTGGATTAGTGTTCCTACAATGAGAACAGAAGGGTGTGAAAGGAAAAGACAAGAGTAGACATGAAAAGTAACAAGCTCCAGGGATAGTTCCAAATGCGGGGAGGAGGAAATCAAAAGGCTGCAACAAGCTGCATTTAATAATAATAATAAAAAAAAATAAAACATCCTGAAAAGCATTAATTATATAGCTCTATCTACAAAGTTATATACCAGTCAGTAATCATTCCAGCTAAAGTGAATGTCACAATTTTAAATTTTCGCAAAACTGAATCAATTCCACACTTATACTTCATAGTTATCATAACTATTCTTCAGAGGACACCTGAACTCTCCAAGACTTCATTTAAAAAAAAATAATTTTTTGCTAAGGAAATGTTTACAAAAATATTCTTTTTCAATCTTCTTCTCCCATGAGAGTTATACCTTTTTTTGAGACATGCATAAGGTGGATCAGGTAATATCCTACACTTGATTAATTTCTGTTGGTGAGAGAGACAAGCTATTGAGTTTACACACAGCTGTTCTTCAGGTTTGGAAAATGAAAAGAAGTGTGTGCGAATGGAGGACGAGGGTGGACGTGTGAGTTCTGGATTGTTGTATTAAGTTATAAATCCAGCAACTCTGGTATGTACATATGGCTCCACTGCTTTGGTGATCAATATCCTAAACACACATCTTTCAAGATCCATGGGTCACACACATGCCTATCACAAAAGTGGCATGCCTCATCCAGTGTACTGACTGCCCCAATAAGCAAGTGGGTGAAATGAGACACAGTGCCCTCAAAAGAGCTCAGAAAAATATTAGAAGACAAAACTGCTATCACCCCTTCTTCAAAGGAAACCTGCACAACACCAAAAAAACAAACCTAAGAGCTTAAGTCTATAACTTTGCTAGGCACTAAGAATCAAAATAAGACACACCAGCTTTATGGCTCATTACAACACCCTAAAACCCACTAAACCCCAGCTTTATTTTTTCCTCTCCTCCTCATCCCCATGACTGGAGACTTGTTAAATGGCGACTGCACCCTGAATGGTCCCTTGAAAGGAGTTAATTGCTTATGCTAAACAATCTGTTCCACCTTGTATTAAGCAGGGATGCTCTGAGCGCATTTCCCAGACCTGAAGTAACTGCTCTGTGTATCTTGAAATCTTGCTTCTCAACAAAAAAGTAGTCCCAAAAATATTACCATGTCCACTTTTGTCTCTCTACTACCATGGTACCAATGCTCCCTCCCTCACCATTCCTGTAGTTAAAGAATCAGTTATCAAAGACATAGACTTCCCAACTCCTTAGGGGGTGCTCAACCCCTGCTCTGCCTCAGGGGCCATTTCCGCTCCATTCCTTTCTCCAAACCCCTACCTCCCACCTCACCTCCTCCCTTCTAGCACCTCCTGAAAACCAGCAAAAAGCTGGTTGTGGCAGGTAGAAGACCATGGGAAGGAGTGGGAGGAGCTGATCAGCAGGGCTGCTGAACACCCACTATTTTCTTTTCCTGTGGATGCTCAAGTGCCGCAGCACCCCAGGAGCCTGCCTGTGTCAGTCACCACAAAACCATGAGTTTCACACACACGCATTGTAACATCTCAGCAATGGGATACTTACCAAATTCAGTGCTACTGAATGGCTAAAAGCTGTGCTTATCAAGTTCCAGCTGTAACCCTGTCTTCCCCTGCCTCCCGTCTTCCAGCCCAATTACCTAATCATTCTGTTACATCCAGTCTTTCAGACTCTGAAATGCTTTCACTGGCTTGGGAACTTGTGCTGAATGAATCCCAGAAGACCACCTCTGCAAAAAACTGGTGTCTGAATAAAGATCCAAAGGATGTGTGCCACAGAGACCTCAAAGAAGCAGATGTGGACAACTGGGAAGATCATACTCAGGACCACAGCAATGGAGGGTCCTGTGGCACCTTACAGACTAACAGAAAAGTTTTGAGCATGAGCTTTCATGAGCACAGACTCACTTGATGAAGTAAGTCTGTGCTCATGAAAGCTCATGCTCAAAACTTTTCTGTTAGTCTATAAGGTGCCACAGGACCCTCATTGCTGTTACAGATCCAGACTAACACAGCTACCCCTCCAATACTCAGGACCACAGTCTTTGGAAACAAGAGCTTAACAAACATCTCTGCAGTTATGAGAAGAGGCAGTCCAGCTTCAAAGAGGAGAAAAGAGCTTGCAGGAAGCAGAGCCCCGAAAATTAAAACACCACCCTTAAATATGGCAGATACATTCAAGATTGTCTCTCTTGGGTGGGTCTCTTCAGCCACAGTGGCCATAAAACCCACTGAGTTAATTCTTTATCACTTGGGACACATACCCATGATCTCTCGAGAATGAAGGATGCTTACTAAAAACTAGACTATACATTCTCTGGGTCAGGGACTGACATGCATTATGTGTTTGCGCAGTGCCAGCACATTGGGACCCAAGTAGGTGTGGCTTTCAAGAGCCAAAACAGATTATAAAGGCTAATTTTATTCTTTACACAATAAGTTATTGTTATTAAATAACTGCATTTTAACAACCAATATAACCATCCACATCTTCCACCTATTTTAGTTTTTCCAATATTGCCTCCATGCCATACTTCCTTACCATCACACTGGCCACATGCACCCATAAACATCTGTCTATCCTCCTGCTTCTTAGATAGGTCTTAACTACCGCCAAAGTGAGTCTCATCCTGGCCAGTCTCACAAGAGTGAGACTACTACCTGATGACCTACAGGATCTGTGCCAGACAAACTGTAGGTATCACCACGAAGTTCTGAGGAACAGGCCATACCCACTGGGTGAGGTGTGGCTTCCATTCATCAGTGGGGGGGTCTCCCCAGCAAGTGGTTGTGGGGAGGCAATGGATGGTTCTTGTAGCAGGCACCACAGTTGGTTTGTGAATGGGCCGATGTTGGGGACAAAGGGGCACAGCTACACAGGACAGAGGCATTTCCTTTTCCACTCTGCCTTGCATCACCTTGAAGGGCAAGGTCTGAATGGGGGTCTATTTCATTCATAGCTCCTTACTGGAAGGCGCTTATCTCCATGTTGATAAGCAGAAGAAAACCGCACTGAGATTTGGGAATCAAAGAGAACGGCTCAACATTGCCTAACAAAAAAGCTCTGCCTACCTCAGTGGATGTTTGAAAAAGGTCCAGACTCAGTAACTGTATCAATCTGAATATCAAACTATGCTTGGTACCCATTAAAAAGGAAAGACTCAAGTTCATTTGGGACAAACAAGTCTCTTCAATACCTAAATTCCTGTGGTAGTGGGTGGATCTGTGCTGAAAAGGACCCCATTTCCAGAGCTAGTGCTGATGAAAGAGCCTGGATACCATATGGTGGACATCACCAGCACCAAAAGATGAGAATTGCTTTGAAGGCATCAACGTAACATAAAAATACTTGTCTGCCATGACCTAGGGGGCTTTGCTCACTTGTTTAGGTACTAGTGTGCATACACCAGCTTTCTAGAGATACGGTATTTAGACTCTTCCATGGTCTGGTCATGCTTGGGCAGTATCAAGGACAGCTTTCTGTACTGAGCCATGCTTGGTACCAGGACCTGTATAAGAACTTGGGGAGTCCTAGAATCAATATTGTTGCCAGAGGAACCCGGAGAAAAAGTGAGACCTTCAGTCACTGACATGGTCATTACCTGAGAAGACTACAATTGCTTTGAAACAAGCTCTTTATGAGAACTAGAATTGCCTTTATGACGAGTCTTCCTGGTACCCACCACTAATTTCTCCCGTGCAAACATGATGTGGAGGTTGATGAGGCATTACGCTTGTTCAGAGACGCACGTATGGCCTGGATCTGAGGCGAGAAGGAGGGAATGCTCCATTATCTATAGCCTGAAACAAATCTTCAGATTTTTTCCAGTTCCCTTGATTACGATAGACTCCTGATGGTTGAGGGAGTACTTAAATCCCAGAGATCCTGGCATACCCTGGAGGCACACGGGTGAACCCCAAAAGGAACTACTCAGTTAAGGAGGGGGGGAAAAAAAGTCACTAGAGCAAAAATAAGGAAAGTGTACAGATGAATAAAAGCAGCATAATGACACTAAACCAAAACTACAAGATTCTAAAGCTGAACTTTGAATGGTATAAATGGTCATGCTACATTTTCCATCTCAGAACAAGGACTCTGAGAAGAGAGGGCAGTTTGCCTGCAGCTATCCTGTATGTGCTTGGTATGGGGCGCAAGCATGTGCCTGAATGGGCACTGCTACTGAAAATCTCTGATCACAGGCGCACGTACACCTGAAATGAAACACTCACAGAGATACAACTTGAAGAATGTAATAGGAAAGTATTTAGAGTATTTTCTCTGTCTTTTAGCATCGCACACAACAGCCATGAAGTTGGAAGCCAGCCTGCATGACCATGCATCTTCCACAGCATGCCGGTGCTTCACAGACCACGTACTGAGAACCTTTGCTCTATAAGAATCCTGCTTGTTCCCAAAGATCGCTTTTCCCCACTAGTTAATAATTTAGATATTGAAGATTCAGAATGTGCCTAAGTCCTGATGTATTACTTGGACAAAGAAGAACCTAGAATAAATGCCCTTTCCACTTTGAGATTGTAACATAGCCTCTGCAACATTCTGTCCAAGGAAGGGTTGGATTTCCTGCAATGTTTCTTCAAGATATTGTTGAACTTATGTGTATTTCTTAAACAGAGACAGCTGAAGTAATTTTTCTTCAGTAAATTTTGTGGCTCCCTGCCCTCCCCCGTGAAAATGGTGAGGACACGTGGATCTGAAGGCTTCTAGCACTCCTCCAGGCAGTAGTTCCTTCAAAGTGGACACTCACTGACTGGCCACTTCAGAACCTTTAAAAAAAAAACCAGAAAGCCTTGCTGCTTTTGTGAAATTGCCTTTGAATCATACGCTTTCCCCTGGAAGAGAGCTCAGGAGTTACCTGACTCTTGTCTAAGGAACACAGTTTAAATCTAGACCCAAATAGAAGCTAAATTCTTAAACTAGGTCTGCTCTGAAAAAATACACACCCTCTAAATAACATGGTTAAAAAAACAGCCTCTAAATACACAACGCTACATCAGTGCAAGAACTCTGTGGACCTAGCTACTACCCCTTGGGGACATGGTTTAACTATAGTGATAGGAGCATCTATACTTAAACCTTTACAGAAACACAGCTGTAGCTACAGACCAAGGGAGGTGCTTTTTCCTTCTATATTTTACAGTAGGATGAGAGGATGTAGGTCAGAGTCCCAAAGGAACAAAAGGGGCTTTAATTGCCTTGGCCAGCATGAATCCTACCTTTTCTCCAGGATAGCTGCATCAAACCTACTGAAACAAATCAGCAACATAGGTATGATTCTCATCTACTGAAACTAGCACTTTTACAAATGTAAGCTACCAAAACCATGTTCGAAGTCAAAAGCTTTATTGCTTCCCATAAATGCATGTACATCTGCATTTATACCGAAAAATTAGACTGAGGGAATTCTGAGCAGTCAGGCAAACATTTTTCTCATAAAGAATATATTACATTGTGCGCACTCAGTAAACTACATGATACCAGCTGCCAATCCACCAATTAGAGGACATTGGTTAAATATCCTCTGTATGACCAGAAAGAGAAAAAAGCATACAATCAACAACGTACAAATCAAATATTTCCTTACAAGATTCTAGAAGCATTCAAACTCACGTGAAGAACATTATTGGACAGTTAATTGCTCCAAATCTGAAATCTTACCATTTTATCTAGATGCTCAATGGATCTATAAATCTCTCCTTGCGATTCATCATAGTAACTGTAACGGAATCTTTGACCTTAAAACAAAAATCAGGTACAACATAAAAAGGGATGAATTAATAACTAGAATACGCCACTAAATAATTTCATCTATGATAAAAAGCAAAGTACAATTGAATCCACCCTTCTGGTAGCCAATCTAAAGTCATATAAATTCTAAATAAAAAAATTGAAAGATTGATAGATATTCATAAAGAACGGTATTTTTAACTACACCCTTCTGTTCTTTTAGTTATCTCAAACACCAGCACAGAATCTCACCAGAAAAACAGAAAAAAACCCTATACTACTTAAAGTGCAGTTATACTTTGCAAAAATGAATACGTAAAATGGCATTATGTGGTCCTATATTACTATAGTTAATCAATTATTTCATATCGTATTTGCTCAGTTTACAAATAAAAGGGCAGCTTTTCTCCCTGGCAGCCCTGCAAAAATCCATCTGAAAGTCATGATGTTCTCTCCTGCTTGAGCATCAGAACCAGTGATAGAGGCTGGATGTCTTTTTGAAACAGCCTTTTGATTAGCCATAACAACACACCAAAAAGTTACATAACCACAGTGTCATTGGTTAATATAACAAAATAGAAGTTAGAAATAAAATCTGAGAGTTCTGACTCCACCACCAACAGCAGATGTATAATCTTAAGCAATTCACGTAAGTACTGTGCCTTAGTTTACTCATTGGTGAAACAGGCAAAGTTACTTCAATCTTAGGGATCTTGACATAGGTCATCAAATCAGTTAAATTTTGTAAATTTCTTTTAAATGCACAGAAGAACGGCATTAACAACAAAGAATTACCCCCCTCCATATTACCAGGCTATAACAGTCAAGGACACTGACAGGGCTGAAGGGGAAGGAGATAAAGAGGGCTACTGTGGCTTTTTAAATCACTGCAGGAGCACTGTACTCTAGACAGCACTGGAGTGGAGAGAGGGAGCCTATGAGGCAGTATAGATGGTGCTGAGGGCTAGCTGTCCCCTGGCCTACCCCCGCTTCCACCCGAGGCCTCATCCTTTCTTGGGGCACACAGCAGGGGCTCTCCAGCCTTGCCCAACGGCCTGGCAAGGCTTTCAACCCTGCTGGTAATAGTGCAGAGAAGCATGTAACATATACATTTCATTATCTCCCCCTCTCATCCCACTGAAATCTCAAAGGCTGCCAAACACAATTTTATTTAATTTTTCAAATAAAAAAAATCACTTGCGGTCTTACAGAAGGTAGAAAAACATTTACATTCAAAGGATAAATTTACCTAAGCACCAAAGAATGTTTAACAAAAAGGCCTGCTCAAATATAGCCACATTGCTATAATATAAAAAACCTTTTAACTTACCCCAATGGCAGAAGTCAGAAGAAACCACAAACAGATTACTAGGTTCTGCTAGGTATTTACTGAAAAGTTTTCCAAATTCCTGTTCTTTTGACTCACTCAGTGCTCCAACCAATACTGGAACAATGGTAAACTCATCCTTATGGCTTATAAGCAAAAGAAAAAGATTTCACTTTGAAATATTACTATTAAGGATCAAGTTATTTTTCAAGGTATGACAATTGAAACTATAAATCTGCATCTTAAAAGGAAACTATTAACCTGAAATGTAATTTATTAAAAATAGCTTTAGATACTAATCTTTCCTCACACCCCTGCCAATGTTTGCTATTTTATCACTTTTATTTCCAATAATATTTCTTCTCAACTTAAAGTGAAAAAAAAAGCCACAAAACCAATGGAATGCACCAACTCTGTGGAGGAAACAGCAAAAAAGTGACTATGGACAAAATAAAAGGAGTGAAATTCTGCTATGTTGAGGTGCAGCACAACTACAGGCCACTGAAATTTAGCTTATGCCCATGAGATAGGACATAAATGATATGTAGCTCTGTGCTGACCTTCTACACAAACTTCACCAAAAGAACACAAAGTAAAAAATAAAATAAATTCTACAAGCACCAAAATAGAGGGGTTTTCCCTTTACTCCCTTTCTGTTGTAGTAATCATAGGGATCACCTGTAACAAAAGTAGCTTTCAACTGGGCACTGATTTTTATGTTGCCCACCCCCCCACACACACACTTTTAAATCTCAATAGAAAAGGTGTCCCGCTATTTGAGCTTGCCCCCCACCCCCAGTCTGGGGATATGGTTCAATGAACCAATCACAAAATCATAACATTTATATATACACGTAATACTTATTAAGTTCTCTCTTACAAAATGAGGGCAGGACTGTTGCCTATTATTCATTTACATTATTAGTATTTTGTCAATTCTTTTACCTGTATCTCTTCCAATGGGAGAGTTAATTTTAGCTTTGCAAATCAAAATTAACTTTTGGCCTTACAATACGCAGAAAAGCAATTTACAGACTAGCAGATTATAGCATCAAAGTTTTTCCCAAAACTAACCCTAATTCACAAGTCAATGCACAATACTATTTTATACAGGATGGTCAGATTTGACTGGTCAGCTGTTTGCCCTACTCCCAGTTTCCTTTCAAGTAAGAAATCCCAATTCTCTGAATTCGTAAATTTAAAAGCTAAAAAAAAAACTGTCATTCTCCCACCTAAAGAGTTCTGCCTATTGAAACGCACAAGCTGTTCAAATGTATAATTTTAGGTGTCACAAAATAAGTGTTTATCCATAGTACCTTTCCATAGCTTTAGCAGTATAAGGCAAATGCATTTCAATACTGTGTTCATCTTCATCTGTCTGGAGAGACATACGTTCAAACATTCCAGTCTTCCATAATTCTCCATAAACTGAAAAGATTTTAAAATATACGAAAATGCTTCATTAAAAAATAAGTTTTTAATCAAAAATTACATTAGAGTATTTTGTTAGAAGTGGCACAAAATACTCCTTGCTTCTGAAGGTAATGATCCCAGAACATGCCCCATTTTATGGCGCTTTCTAATTGAAGAGTAACTTGAATTTAACCCAAGTTACAATATATTAAATTAAGTTTGTATCTTACAATTGAGAATGTGTTGTGTAGAGCAGTGACATCCTTGAGATGCTTTTTGCAGACATTATGATATTTTTAGATCACCACTGACCATATGATTCCGTAACAGTGAAGAAAAAGTTGATGCAGTGGGCTGCTACTGAATGTGTTTCTTTACTAATAAAGCACCTTAGCCATTGGCCAGTGCACAAAACCTAAACTGCCGAATGTAAAAAGCCTCACCAGTCTCTACCTGTTCACGAGGTTGTGTGTATTATCTTGCACTGATAATTTATGTCTTTTTTTCTTCTGAACGCCTGCCCCATCCGTTCAAACCCTAGGGCTCCTAGGTGTTGCAATAATACATACAAAAAAATAAATGTGAAAGATACAAGATTAGAGATATACATACTCTTTTGATCAATTCGAAGATCATACAGAGGTGTTCTATAAATCTCCACACTGGAAAGTGCACATCGGGAAAGGGGCACATGATGGGAAGGCCCAAGGATGAAAATTTTCCGGCTAGAGTAATAGAAAAACCAGAATCAGAACAACTGTACTCCTACAGAGATCTATGATAGAAAAATAAAGTTGAAAAAGAAAATGATAAACTGAATTAATCTGGGTTGACCAAGGGTGGGAGCGAATAAACTGGTGGCTAATGGGAGTGCTCTACTTTACCAAGAACAGGGTTGGATTCTTTGCTACTGCACACCATCTTAAGCAGATGAAGGCACATACCCTCCACTGAGGGTGGGGTGGTATGTTTATCATCAGTTACTCAAAGCCTCTTTTGCTTCACATTAGTCTTTCCTGAGTTCAACTGAAGCCACTGCTTTTTCCCCAGAGGGTCTAGTCTCCTATGAGCTGTGTCATCTGTGAGTTAGCAACATACAAACACTACATAGATCTGCATGTCATTACCATACTACTGGCACTGCAACATATGTCTTGTTGGCAACAGGTGTTCATTTCACCAGCGCTCTGGTCCTAATTAAAGGTCAGTTCTTTTTGCCACAGAAATTTTTAGGAGCAGCTTTGCCATTTTATGGGAAATATGTGGTAGAGTTTCCGCAGTTAGATCACGCCAATTTTCTTTTGGTTTGTGTGCATGCAGTAGGAGAAATGCTGAAGTGCTACATCAGTACACTTTGAAATCTACCCGGGACGCAGACTTCCTCAATGGAGGCAAAATAAGGTGCTCCCGCAAGCTACCTGGTAAACAATAACTGACGTAGGCTGTGTCTACACTACCTCCCTACTTTGAAAGGAGGATGGTAACTAGGGTGTTGGGAGTTTATTAATGAAGTGCTGCGCTGCATATGCAGCACTTCATTAAGCAAACTGTCCCCCGTGACAACTTCAAAGTTTTAAACTTTGAAGTGCTGGCTCACATCTAGCTGAGGCTCACCTGCTGGCACTTCAAAGCCCCTTGGCTCCTCAAAGTACCGGCGCATGAGCCGCAGCTAGACGCTAGCTGGCACTTGGAAGTTTTAAACTTTGAAGTTGCCGCGCGGGGGGGGGGGGGGGGGGAATTTGCTTAATGAAGTGCTGCATATGCAGCGCAGCACTTCATTAATAAACTCCCAACGCCCTACTTACCATCCTCCCTT
Source organism: Carettochelys insculpta (assembly GCF_033958435.1). NCBI lineage: Eukaryota > Metazoa > Chordata > Testudines > Carettochelyidae > Carettochelys > Carettochelys insculpta. The sequence continues at coordinate 65,270,443 of NC_134139.1, read as the reverse complement.
CGAAGTAGGGAGGTTGTGTAGACAACCCCATAGAGGAGAAAAAAAATCTACCAATGCCATTAAATATGAAAAGTGGAACTTGTTCCAGGAATTTCAATACAGAAAACATCTCTTTACCAGTGTTACTGTGGCAGGGTCAACTTCACTCCTGGCCTCAGCCCCTTGGTTCTAGTTAAAGGTAGTACTGGTACTGCGGTCTGGATCCCATGTGCTTTAGCTGCAGTTTGGACTTATATCCCTTGGCTGAAGGGAGCTGGCGTAGAGGCCTCCAGATCTGCCCGGGTTGAGTAAACAGTCATCCTAACCTCCAGCTGACCCCCATGGTCACCTGGAGGAAGGAGAGTGCAAACACTCTGTTCAGGAATTCTTCACCTCCCCAGATGTCTCTGGCAATGCTGGTACTCTTCTCTGCTTTCTCTCTCTCACTATCACCTTACCTGTTTTCTGGCCTTGTATAAAAGTCCAGTGGCAGCCTCCAGCGAGCTCAGCTGGTCCTAATCAATTTACAGAAGCCCCTCCTCAAATGCTTCCCCAGGTCAGCTATTCCTCGCCGCCCTGAAGAAATCCTCTTCTAATTAGCCAGGCCATCTCTGCTTGTTTAGCGTTGCTGCTCTCTCCTTCTAAGCTAGCCCTCTGGCCTGACCCTGTTCAGTTACCAAACGCTTTCCTTTTGAAAAAGGCTCAGTTTGCTCAAAAAAAGTTCCAAAAACCAGGAAAACGGTTACTCACCATTGTAAGTGCTGTTCTTCGAGATGTGTTGCTCAGATCTACTCCAGCCAGGTGTGCATGTGCATGTACAACTGTCAAAGTTTTTCCCTAGCAACTACTCCCTGGAGTGGTGCCTATATGTATTACTCAGACGACCCAGCACCCCTCAGTTCCTCTTTGCTGTCCAGTCAGATAGCAGGGAAGGAGAGGGCATTTTGAATAGATATGAGCAAGACATCTTAAACAACAAGTTACAATGGTGAGTAACTGTTTTTACTTTGAGTGCTTGCTCATATCTATTCGCGTTAGGTGATTCCCAAGCTAACTCTAGGAGGGGAGTTGGAGTCAACATGTGGCTAACTCCAACACAACAGCCCCAAAGGCTGTGCTTCATCTGGATCCCTGAACAATGGCATAGTGAGATGTGAAGGCATCCAAAGAGGACCGTGTGGCAGCACGACATCTCCTGGAGAAGCTCACGTGCCAGGAAGGCAGATGAGCATGCTTGCACTTGTGTATAGCGTGCCGTCACAGGCGGTGAGGGAACTTTAGTGAGGTCATAACATGCCCACATACAGGATGTGATCCAGGAAGAGATGCACTGCGACAATGTCCCCTCATACACTCAGCAATGGCCATAAAGAGATGCGAGGTCTTAGGGAAGGGCTTGGTCCGGTTGATATAGAACGCAAGCCCCTGTTGCAAATTGAGCTGGGAGCTATGACGTTTAGGATGGAAAACAGGCAGAAAATGTCCTGGCTAGTAAGGAACCCAGAGACCACTTTAGGCAGGAATGCTAGGTGAGGATGAAGTTGGACCTTGTCCTTATGGAATATCAGGCTCTAACATGAGGGACCGGAGCCTGGACACTCTTCTAGCAGAGGTGATAGTCATCAGGAAGGCCACCTTCCAAGAAAGGTCAAGGAAAGAAGTGGCCAGAGGTTTGAATGTGGGGGGAGGGTCCACAAACACCCAGAGCACCAGATTAAGATCCTAAAATGGAACTGGCCAGCAAACCAGCAGGTGAAGTTGGTCCATGCCCTTGAGAAAATGCCCCACCATAGGGTGCACAAAAACAGAGCACCTGCCCTCCCTGGGATGGAAGGCTGAGACAAAAGAGAAGACTGAGAGGGAACGTGATAGGAGTTTACAAGTACCTAAAAGAATGCTATACAAGGAGGATGGAGAAAAATTTCTCTCCCTGACTTCTGAGGATAGGACAAGGAACAATGGGCTTAAACTGCAGCAAAGAAGGTTTAGACTGGACATCAGGAAAAACTTCCTAACTGTCAGGGTGGTTAAACATGGGAATAAACTGCCTAGGGAGATTGTGGAATCTCCATCATTGGAGATATTTAAGAGCAGGTTAGATATCAGGGATGGTCTTGATCAGGTATTCCCAACCTATGGGTCCCGACCCAAACATGGGTTGTGATTAGCTTTGTTAAGGGTCACCAGCTGAACAGCTCCAAGCAGCATGTGGCTCTTAAGGAAGCCATTTGCAATTTCTTAATGCTGCCACCTCCGGCAAATATCACTAGAGATAGCAATTACCTTATGCCTAGGTGCTGAAAGCTTAACACTTGAGTTAATTGGTTTTAATGACTGTTACTTACTGGGAGCAGGAGGGCTGGGGGAGCTACCCAGCCTAGCAGCCCTGGTGAAGAGGCTGTGGGAGGATGGGGAGTGTCTAAGGCTGGGGGGCAGTTCTCAGGCTGGAGGCACTTTGGGGCTGCAGTGGGGGGGGTCTAAGGCTGGGGTTGGGGGTGGGGTGGTGGCGGTGGCGGTGGCTTGGGGGTATTTTGTGTTCAGCCCCTGGAACATTTAAAAAATTGCCATATGGCCCCCAGTGGGGGGAAAAAAAAGTTGGACACCCCTGCCTTACGCTTTACACCTAATACAAGCACTGTAGTTCAATCTTTCAGGAAAATTCAACTTACAAATGTGGAATTTATAAAACACAATTGTACTCAAAAAACAAGAAAAGTAAAACTTTCAAGACTACAAGTCCACTCAGTCCTACTTCTTAGTTTTGACAATTGCTCATGCAAGTTTATTTACAATTTGCATGAAATAATGCTGCCTGGTTCTTGTTCCTCTGTTACCTGAAAATGAGAACAGTCATTTGCACAGCACTGTTGTAGCTGACATCGCAAGATATTTACAAGCCAGATGCACTAAAGAGTTGTATGTCCATTCGTGCTTCAATCATCATTCTAGAGGACATGGGCCCATGCTAATGACAGGTGCTGTTTGTTAATGATCCAAGCCAGAGCCTACTAGCATCTGTTCATATTTATCATCTGAGTCAGATAACACAAGGTCAATTCTCTTTTTTGGGTTCTACAGTTTCCACATCAGAGCATTGCTCTTTTAAGATTTCTGAAAGCCTTTACCACACTTCATCCCTCTCAGATTTCGAAAGGCACCTCAGATTCTGAGACCTAGGGTCAAGTGCTGAAAGTATTTTTAGAAATCTTTCTTTAGTACCTTTCCATTTTGTCAATCTGCTGTGAAAATATCCTTGAAAAGAACATGTGTTGGGTCATCCTTCCATAACACAAAATATACTGCAGAATGTGGGTAAAACAGAAGGGGAGACATACAATTCTCCCCAAGGAGTTCAGTCACAAATTTAGTTAACGCTCCCCCCCCCCCGCCCAACAAGTATCATCAGCATGGAAGCATACCCTCTGGAACTGTGGCCAAAGCATGAAGCAGCATACAAAAGTTTAGAGTATCTGGCATTTAAGTTCCTTGCACCACCAGCTAAAAAGGTGCCATGCAATGCTTGTTCCTTCCTTCAAGTGATGCTGTAAAATAAAAAGCAGTATCCCCCATAAATGTAAAAAAATGTATTTGTTTTAGAAACTGGCTGAACAAGAAGGATGACTGTTTAAACTTGTAAGCTCTGAAGTTTTATATTGTGTTGGCTTTGAATACAATTATGTAACAAAAACAAATCTACATTTGTAAGTTATGCTTTCATAATAGCGTTTACACCACAGTACTTGCATGAAGTGCACTGAAAAATACTATTTCTTTAGTTTCTCATTTTTATAGTGCAAATATTTGTAATCAAAAATAGAAACTAACCACTGTAACCATTGTTTTCCATATTGTAACAGAAATCGGTATATTTGAAATGTAGAAAAACATTCAAAGATATTTAATAAATTTCAGTTAGCATTCTATTGTTTAGCATTGTGATTACTGGAGATTAACTAAAAATGAAGATTAAAATTAATCATGTGAGTTAACCGTGATTAACCAACAGCCAAAAATCTCAAACAAAATTTATGGGCTTGATGCAAGAATTACCAGATGAAATTCTACATCCTGCGTTATGCAGGAGATCAGCCCAGAACATTGTAATGATCCTAAAAATCTTTGACTATACAGGGCTTGGTTTAACTTCTACTTAGGTCAGTCAGGGTGCTTCCACAACTACAAAAGGAAACAGGATCAAGCTCACACAGAAAGCTACCACTGAATTACTGCAGTTTTTTGTTAACTCCCATTTCAACAGAATTATGCTGCAATAAGACTGTGAGAGACAGTCACAGTAGTTTAAAATATGGTGACAATGTCTGTCACCTTTACTCACATTGTGAAGTAAGCTGTTGTTTTAACACTTCCACTGAAATTAGTAAAACTGTGTGAAATATGAACTCGCAGAGTCAGGTACTAATCAATGTATGCTATTGAATTTGGAGCAAACAGAATCTTGCTACACATAGACCTCATTCCCACAATGACCTGTATAGAGGTAGATCCATGAGCCAACAAAGCTGTTTGCAGGATTAAGATCCTACTTTCAGGTGCTTTAAAAAGTAACTGTAACCAATGAAACAGATCAGGCTCTCTTTGAAACAGAGAGGTTACATCTAGACTAGCCCAAATCTTCGAAAGGGCCATACAAATGGCCCTTTCGAAGATTACTAATGAGGTGCTGAAATGCATATTCAGTGCCTTGTTAGCATGCCGGTGGGTGGTCGCAGCTCTTCGAAATTGCTGCTTTTTGCTGCTGCATGGCTCTTCCAGACGGGGGTCCTTTTCAAAAGGACCCTGGGAACTTCAAAATCCTCTTATTCTTATCAGCAGATAGGATACATCTGCTGATAGGAATAAGGGGATTTCGAAGTTCCCAGGGTCCTTCCAAAAGAGGACACCCATGAGGACGAGCTGCACGGCAGCGAAAAGTGGCAATTTCAAAGAGCTGCAGCCACCAGCATGCTAATGAGGTGCTGAATATGCATTTCAGTGCCTCATTAGTAATCTTCAAAGATTACTAATCTTTGAAATGGCTATTTGCATAGCCATTTCGAAGATTTGGGCTAGTGTAGACACGGCCAGAGAGTATCAAAAACAAATGATAAAAATGATAATATTATTACAAAATATTGACAGAAGAGTATATTCGATTTAAGAGGTGAAACTCAATAAATTTCAAGTTTGAATAAAATTTCCTCTCCCCAAATTACCAGAAAAAAAATCTAATGCAAATTTTCATCTCCAAAAAAATTACACTATTTGATATTTTTATTTTAAACTGAGTATTGTTGTTACACAAAGCCAAAATAAAGGTAAAGTAGAATGCAAATATCTAAAACATGAAGTAATGAAAATACATTTTTGATATATTTCCAACTTGCTGAGTTTAGCCAGAAAACAAAACTTTTATAAAATGTAATATAAATCTCAACTGAAAATTCAACATTTCAGAACAAACAGAAGAGCTGCAGTCAGCTTAACACATGCTGTTAAAGATTTTTTACCACTGTTAAAAGGTAGACACACACACACACACACACACACACACACAGAGAGCTTATCTCAATGTTACTTACGTAACAGTAGGATCCACTTGTTTGTAAGCATGGGCTGCACATGACCCACAGTAAGTATACCCAGCATGGCTGCAAAACACATTTTTGCAATTAACTTCTAGGTTTAAGACTGAGAACAAGCAGCAAAATAAATCAGAAATCTAAACAGAAAACAATCTAAACAGAAAAAACAGCAAAGAGAATGATTCAAAAAGGGAAATAAGAGATGGCAAGTATTAGTCAGGGCTGACATTTTTAAAAGGCAATATTGAGTATATGTGGGATGTGCTATTACAACGGCTATGTCTATACTAGCCAAAAACTTCGAAATGGCCATGCAAATGGCCATTTCGAAGTTTACTAATGAAGCGCTGAAATACATATTCAGCACCTCATCAGCATGCGGGCGGCCACGGCGCTTCAAAATTGATGAGGCTCGCCGCTGCGCGGCTTGCCCCAACAGGGCTCCTTTTCGAAAGGACCCCAGCTACTTCGAAGTCCCCTTATTCCTATGAGTAGATAGGAATAAGGGGACTTAGAGGTAGCCGGGGTCCTTTCGAAAAGGAGCCTCGTCAATTTCGAAGCGCCGTGGCCGCCCGCATGCTGATGAGGTGCTGAATATGTATTTCAGCGCTTCATTAGTAAACTTCGAAATGGCCATGCTGATGAGGCGCTGAATATGTATTTCAGCGCTTCATTAGTAAACTTTGAAATGGCCATTTGCATGGCCATTTTGAAGTTTTTGGCTAGTATAGATACGGCCAATATGTTCTAAAAAAATTATTTCTGAAGAAGTTCTGAAAGGTTAGTCAAAATAGTAACAAACCTGACAGCTTACCTGAAAACAGTGAAAAGACACTGAAAACTTTCTAAGAGAAAGATCCTAAATAAATTTAAACCAAAAAAAAAAAAACCCACAAAAATGAAGTATAACTGGCACATGACATCCCAGATATGCTGAACATATTGCTCTTACTACTGTTTATTGGCACTGTAACTCTCATAGCTAAAGGCGCCCCTTGGTACTTAATTAACCTATTACTTATCTAAGCTACTGTAACAAATCCATAGTCATCTATGTCTTCAGGTTTGTCAATACGCTTCAGACCATACAACTATACATCATTAGAACTCTGTGGCAACACTGAGTAATGAATAATGTGAAAGAAGCATCTATATTCTAGAGCTAAAGGACTATATGTGATAGAAGTAGATGAGAAAGAAAATTATATGTTTAAGATGCAATGAAAGACATACATCTGCCAGAGAACAAATGGTTGGGGGGCGGGGGGAGGGAGGGAGCGGGTATAAATACCTGGACTATAGCACAGTAATGGTTACAACTACAGAGAAATGAAATGAGAGAAGTGGAACTGAACTTTATCTTTTCCTGTCACACTCTTTGGCAATGACTAGCTCATGAGATGTTTTTTCCCTTTCCTTGTTTTCCAGACCCATTACACTCAAAAAGGTTTCCAATCATTTAAACTACTTATACATAATATAGAGATACACATCTCATAGAGCTGGAAGGGACCGCGGGAGGTCATTGAGCCCAGTTGCCTGCCCTCTTGGCAGGACCAAGCACCATTTATTTATTCATTTATTTTTAAATCTATTTGCCCCAGATTCTTAAATGGCCACCTCAAAGATTGTGTGGTCTGTAAAAAACACCTTATAAGAAGAAACTTACAGAGCTCAATCTTACAACAGAAGTAGTCTATAAGCACATATGCAGAAAGATATCTGACATATGTTATTTAATTTAGCAAAAGCACAACGAAACCCAATGGCTGGAAGTTAAAAGAGAAAACCTCACAACAAAAAATTACACTTTGAAAGATTCTTACAAAGGAAGCTGGCAACTTTTAAAATCAAGAGCTATCTTTAAAGATACCCTCTGGTTCAAATCATTAAGGCCACTCAATGCAGGTATGTAGATCACAACGATGCTCTGTGACTTAAAAAAGAAATCTGACTACCTAGCCTGTAGTTTCTCTCTACACTATTTTGTTTTAAAAAAAATCTCAAACCTTTTCTTAATCAAAGAAGGTAAGTATCACTGTTCCATTTTACAGGTAAGAAAGCAGACACACATGAATGAACGACTTGCCCATCATAAAAAGAATCTGTAACAAAGCTGGAAACAGAACTCAAGTTTCCTGACTCTGTCTAGTGCCCATCCATTTCACCACGTCAGGAGGATTTGGGCCCAGTTTCTTACTGTTTCTTCTGTGAAATGGTTATAAATATACAGCAAGCACTACATAAAAATGAATCACTATAACCAAACTATCTTAATATCTCTTTCCCATCTCATAGTAAACTGGATTGATCTCATTATTTTATTCAGTTATTTCAAGTCACTGCTACCAATTCTGCCTTTAATGTGTTTTAGAAATGACTAGCTGTTATTATTTCCAATCTACCCTGCAGACAGAATACTACATAGGGCTGAATGACCCATCAAAGACTGCCATGCAAATAGTTTTAAAAATGTGGCTAGACTCTTTGGAAAATAGCCATGCTTTTTTATTTTCCTATTTGCTATGTAATTTTGGTAGCTCATGCACTTGCACGAGTGTTTATAAATATTGTAATAACACTTATTCCTGAAAACAATACCATTTTATGGCTCTTCGTGTGTCTGATGCAAGGATATGATATAGTCCTACAGAAATGAACTACTCCTGGCCAAACGCTAGCTGTTATTTCCAATATTTATTCACCCTACCAATCGTCTGCACTAGACAATATATTCTTTGATCTCTACATGGGGGTAAGTTTCAGAGAGAATGTGAGAGATTAAAGGAAAATGAAGAAAACCAGATTAAAAAATTTCTTAAGTCTGATATTGTTTCTCCACAGCAGAGAAGGTTATGAACTTCTGTAGTGTTTAATAAAGGTAGGATATAGCAGAATATTTTAGTTCATGGTCCTGTTTGAACATTGAAAGGGGAATTATCTCACACATTACCTAGACGTCTAGAAGCAGTTTGGATGAAGAGGAATTAATAAACCACTTTCTCCTGCTCTTTTCAAATGTTTGAAGAGAATCATCATTTGGGCTCAACTTTATCTAGCTTGTTCACAGTCCAAAGTGTAACTTTTTTGAAAGCATGGTACAAATTCTATTTGATCATTCTGAAGGCATTTTTCTGATGCAGACATACCAAACAGAATCATATAAAGATATTTCTAGAACACAAATCAAATATTATTTTGAAAACATTTAAAACTTCAATTCTTTGAAAGAGAAAGAAAAGGAAGCAAAAAACCATAAGCCTGAACTGATCTACAAGTCAAAATACACGTTAGTTTAAGATGTTCACAGCATTTAGGTAGCCCTTAATTATTATTATTTTTAACAACAATGTACTAATGCTGCGCTTGGTGCTATGCAAAGAAATAATCATAGCCCCTTCTCCTTGAAGGATTTGAATTTCTTTATTCTATCCCTCTACTAAATAGGATTGTAGGAACAAACCTTTTTCTGGGAAAAGAAATGCTTTTACAATCTCGTTTGTCCATAAACTAATAATCAACAACGTGTTAAACTGTGTGCAGGTTTTAAGCCTTCATTTTCATGATAATTAGAACATTTTCAATGGTTTTCAAACGTTTTGTATTAGTGACACTTTTCATCCAACAAGCTGCTGAGTGATCACCCCTTTGTAATTAAAAATGGGGTGTAATTTAATTAAATGGGGGTTGGGGACTGTTGAACCCATGGAACTGACAGCTCATACACCCCATGTAACCATCCTGCAGCCCACTGAGGGTCCCCGACCAGTGTTTCCTGTAAAGTAAGTGCTTGGGCAGCCACCCAGGAGTGATTCAAATGCTACCCAGTGATTAGCAGAGAGCCCACAGCTGGCAGCATTTGTTCGTACAGGTGACGCACGCCACAGCACATGCTTCACTGCACATAAACACCACTTTAAGAAAGATCTTCAGAAATGACTTACTACCTCAAATGCTAAAATACAGATATGAAACTTACGGTGCAATAATGGCTCTAGCAGGTCTTTTTGTAGATTGTACTTGAGAAAGCCAACCTTCTAGTTGTGCATTCAGCTGGGGTCCTACAAAAGCACAAGTAAATACTGAAATAATAAAACAGTCTAGCACAATTTAAAATATAATCAAATACACTAAGTAACCTTTAAATATTACCCTGAGATTTTAAACCAAATATAAATAAAAGCAAATGTCTGTGTTGCAAGCATATAAAAAACCAGACAATCGAAAGCTGTAAAAGCAGCATGGCCCATATTGCTTAAAGTCATGCCATGAATGGTTTAGCCCCCCAAACTGTAATTGCTTCACTATTTGCACAACCAGTTTGCTGTTCTTAAATGAACAGAAGACACACACATACTGTGGTCAAGGCCACAAGTGTCAGTGACAAACTACTCATGGGGGGGTAAAGATACACATTCAATTAATTTCCTTTGTTAACCATCTAAGCTATGTCTACACTCCAGCGATCCTTTGAAAAAAGTTCTCCCAGAAGACTACTTCTGAAAAAATGTCTCTTGAAAGATCACATCCACAAACACAGCCCCGGCCACTCTTTTGAAAGAACAGGGCCGGAAACGCCATAGACAGTGTCTGATGGCCCTCAAACCTTTCCAGGAGCTCTGGCCAGCTGCTCTCTTAAAGGGACCCTCCCAAACACCCCTTCCCTGCCCATGCTGCTGAGGTCTGCCTTACTTCAGACAGCACAGAAGAGCCAGAGCAGGGACCAGATTACCAATACCAGATTAAGGTCGCATGAGGTAACAGTTATTTGTGGTCTAACCCTCTCCAAGTCCTTCGTGAATCTCTTGACCACTGGGTTCGAGAACAGCAATGAAAAGCCTGGGCCAGGATGTAAAACGGAAATGGCCATCAAGTGCACCTTAATGGATGAGAAGGTCAACCCCTCCTCACTCAGGCGTCAAAGATAGTCCAAAATAGTTGAAACCGTGGCCTGGAAGGGGGATGGTCCTTCCTGAGACATGCACATGGTGAACCTGTTCCACTTTGCCAGAGAGAGGCCCTCATGGAAAGTTTCCTACTGTTCAGAAGTACCCCCCTCACCAATTCTGAGCAGGAAAGTTCTATGGCACCCAGCCATGAAGCTTCCATGCCATGAAGTGAAGGGACTGGAGGTTGGGGTGCTGCAGCCACCCCTTGTCCTGAGTCAATAGGTCTGGGCATAACAGGAGTGTTATTAGGTTGCTCACCAAGAGGTCCAATAGAACCAAGTACCAATGCTGCCTGGCCCATGCTGCAGCCACCAGGATTACTGAGGTCTGAACTGACTGAATTTTGAGGAGGACCTTGTGGTCAAGGGGAACCGGAGGTAATACATACAAGAGCAGGCCTGGCCAGGAAAAGATCCCGGACTCTGGTTCCAGTAAAAGGAAAACACCCGGCACTTTGAGTGGCAAACAGCCCACCTGGGGAGAGCCCCAAATTTGGAAAATTGACTGCAGCATGTATGGGTGAATGTTTGAAAGTCGTGGTTCATGAAGGACCTGTTGAGGTGGTCCACTATGGTATTGTGGACCACCAGTAAGTAGTGAGCTTGTAGGAGAATTTGGTGTTGAATGCAAAACTCCCAAAGCCTGAGGACCTAGTGACACAGGGGACAGGAGCATGCACTCCCATCTGGTGATATAATACATTACTGTCATGTTGTCTGTATTCACTAACACACAATATCCCACTAGGTTCTCCTGAAATACCTCGCATGCCAGCCAGATGGTCCTGAGCTCCTTCACTTTGATGAGGAGCTTGAGGTCTGACATGCCCCAGAGAGCCTGACAATCTCCCAGATGTGCCCACTAGCCTAAGTCTGATGCATCAGTTACCAGGGACAGGGAAGGTTGGGAAGGTCTGAAAGAAACCCCCGCACGCACTGTCCAAGCATCGAGCCGCCAATGCAGGGTCCGAAGTACCTACTGCGGCAATGTCACTACCACGTCTACGTTGTCCCTCAGCCGGTGGTAGACTGCAGCAAGCCACAACAGAAGAGGGCAAAGCTGAAGTCTGGCATGCTGCACCACGAATGTACGTGCCACGGAGCCTCAGACAGCAGGTGGCCGTTGTGGTGGGAAACTTGATCATGTTGTTTATGATACCAGTCATAGGCTGAAACATGCTCACCATCAGGGAGGCTCTAGCAAGCACCTAGTCCAGGAGATCCCCTACAAACTCTATTCTTTGTGTGGGGACCAGCACTGACTTTGCTTTGTTGACCAGGAGCCAGAGACTGTTGAAAGCATAACAGATAAATCTTAAATGCTCTTGAACCTGGGCTGTGACGAACCAGTCTTCCAGGTACGGGAACAACTGGACTCTGTGCCTGTGGAAGAAAGCTGTAACTACTGCCATGCACTTGTAACTATCAACAGATAAGCAAAGCTACCAGTGAAGAACAGGTTGCTCGTTCCAACAACCGTCATCACAGTGAGAAGGAACTAAGCAGGGTGTGGGGCTGGCACTCCAGGGGGCACCACACTGATCCGATGGCTACCTGCTAGACGAAAAAGATTTCCAGCAACTGGGCATGCGTGTGCACGCACACCTACAACGTAATGCACATGAGCAATCACTCCGACTTACTACACACAGCTAAACGTCTCATTTCTGACGTGAAGATTCGAAATAATTAACCAACCAATTATGGTGAAGCAGTAGTGCAAATGAACCACACAGACACACTTGGCTCTCTAGACAGGTTACATGTATGCCATTATATTTTCCTTTCACCCACTCCGAGAACTTATCTTTTTAGAATGTAAATCCCGACTTCTTGTAAGACTAGATAGTACCTAATATATTTTAGGTGCTACTGTAAAAATATGAAAATAAAATTACATTGCATTTGCAGAAGAGAAACAGAAAATGAGAAAGGAGTTCCACAAAAGATAAAAATGTCCTTTTAGAGAGAAAAAGTGGATGAGGTATTATCTTTTATTGGACCAACTTCTATGGGTGACAGATACACATTTTCCAGTTTATGCAGCTCTGCTTCAGGTATGGGAAAGCTCTTTCACTTACTGACGACAGTCCAATACAATAGTCCCTTGAGTTATGTGAGGACTGTGGTCCCACACACCCTCGCATAACCTGAATTTCGCATAAGTCGGGGGGCAGTTTTTTGCCCCGGCCAAACACATGCTCTGCAGCCAGGGAAGCAGTAGGAGCACCTGAAGTTCCTTTAGAAAGGTAAGTCCTGGGGTTGGAGGGGGGGGCAATTGGGGAGGGTTAAGCCTGGTGGTGGGTTGGAGCTGTGGGAGGGGCGCAGGGGGGTTTAAGCCTGGGGTGGAGGGGGAACCGGGGCTGCGTTGCCCTTTGGGGGGTTGAGATGGAGCTATGCAGGGGGGTGAACAGAGGCCAGGCAGGGGGTGAACCGGGGCCATGCGGGCCCGGGGGAGTGGGATTTTGAGTTGCACTTAACTTGCTCAATGCGCGTTAAGCGCAACTCGAAATCATGCATTTTGAGGGATTACTGTACAAGAGATAATCTCATCATTCTGACTCTATAATGAGACTGACCCAGCTACACTACCACTGCATATATCTTTTTCTATAATGAAAACCAAATTGCATGCTGATATGTTAGAATCCCTTTGACTAATTTTAATTGTATATAAAACACCACTTTCACTGCATATAATCGATCATATTCTCAAAATCACCAAGTGTGACATATTCATGTCACCCTTAATGTGATGTTTTAATTAACATATTAAAAGACATTTAAGTTTATGTTTATAAATATGGCAAATGAGACAACGAAAAAAGGATAGGAATAGGAAAAGTGTAGACGTTACAATAAGTCCACGCATATATGCAACCTTTGCTAGGTGAACATCTAAACATATGTGCATGAATGCATATACGTTTTCTCCCATCAGATGAATGTTCACCACCTCGGCTGAATTATTTGTGTTGTATTAATACCCATAAGGCCCTAGTCATGATCAGCATCTTTTTACAAATTATACAGACAGAAATAAATTCTGTCCCCAGGAGCGTGCAGTTTATTTCTATGTATTTTTCGCTAAAGCTCTCTTGCTTTCTTTCCTCAAAACACTTATGTCCCCTCTTTTACGCCTGTCAAGGCTCTTCCCTACTCTGAAACCCCAAATGCAGAAGGTGGTGACAGCAAGAGACCTTAAAAATACCTTGCCTCTATAGGCTTCTGCTTAAAAGATTCCCAAAGTCACAGATTCCCTGACCCTGAAGGGTAGCTTTAAAACCCAGGCAGACACGCGTGGGATGTCTCCCTGTGGGGTAGCCCCAAGCTCTTGACCCTCCCTTAGGAGAAAGCTTGAAAACAAAGAGGAAGAAATTAAGCTGCAATCTGATAGCTGACCTTTCAGTCTTAAGCATACATACACAAACCCTTCTCTAGGATGCAGGAATCAAATCAGCTCCTTTAAAAATGTGATTTATTAACAAAACCAAAGCCGAAGTATACAAAGAAAGCAATAAAGCATATTTGCTTGCTAGGTACTACAGATCAACTTTAAAAAAGAGGCGGGGGGTGGGGGTAGATAAAACACAGAGAATTACTTCCCTGGGATTCAGTTTAGAAATTACAGTGTACCAGGAGGGGGAGAACTGGAGCACAGTACATCAGTCAGCCTAAGAAGTCCCACACCAAGTCAAAATAAAAAAATAATCTGATCACATCTGGCTAAGCATTTCCTTTTAACTTACATACGATAAAAATTCCAGTTAGCCAACAACCAGGACCAACCAATGGTCGAATAATCAAAAATATTCGACAACCGGGGGCGGGGGGAAGACATGGGGGCAGAGGTGCAGGACTGCTGGCTACCCAGGCCCCTTCTGCAGGGCAGGCTGCCCAGGGCCATTTATCTGACCCCTGGTTATCCTACATTCTGTTTTATCCCACACTGCCCCCAAGCAGTGTCAGATAAAACTGGGATGTTGGACAGCTGGGGGGCGGCGCATCAGATAATTGGGGTTTTACTGTATTTGCATGCCCAGATAGTGACATGGCCTAAATATTTACTGGATTCACCGAGCCCTGTTTCAGATTAAAATCTCTCTCCCCCACTTCCAGCTGGACAAAAGAAAGACTCCCTCAGCAAGTAACTATTTCAATTCAAAAGATTCCTCTCCCCACTGACTCACTTGGCTGCTTGCCAACGGATAACCCACTCTCTTTGGGTTTTATCCTTTACAGGCATTCAATTCATGACAACTCCTCTTCAGCCTCTTATTTCCCCCTTTTGTAACAGAATGTAATGATTACTTTATATATACACCAGAGCCACCGGGGTACCTAATCAAACATTTGAAATGGACACCTAACATGGCAATCTTAAAGCTGCCTAAGTCCCTCATCCAGTGACAACTCTCTGGCAGGGCTTTTTACATCCTGCATCTGCAGAATTTGCTACAGCACGCACCTCTTAGCACAACATATCTCCAGAGCTCCAAATTTCATTTTACAGCCATTTACAGTTGGGAGGAAAAACAAAAAAACAAAAACAAAACCAGAAAACATGATTCGAGATAAACCAATGCAATGCTGTCTTCAAGAGTCAGCAGGAAACCTAAATTAGATCAAAGACACGCGAAGTACCCCATGTAAACTTCTGAGCATTGTTTATTTTGAAACACATGGAGGATAGCTTAAATGTCAATAGAGCTAATCCAATTTGCCAATAATCATTTTAGAAGACACATTCAGCAAATATGCTTGTACATAATCCCCAAAGTCTGCTGATGTTTACAGGTGCTAAAACACCCGGCTACACCTAACAATTCCTACAATGCAGCATGCAATTATGTGTTAATTCAAAAAGCTCAGACATAGTGAAAATAGAAGATGTGTTATATTCAATTTGTTTTACACTGTCTGCACACTAAATATGAGGCACTATTATGCTGCCTGTATTTAAAAACTTCCATTTTTACTTTTTTTTTTTTTTTTTTTAAGTGGCAGTTGTGTCACCCCCTAGACACACACACCAGTCCTACAGACCATAGGGATCTTGCAGCAGAACTTAGGTTCCACTTGCCCCAGAATTCACAGCATATTCCTTAGAAGCAGACAACGAATGCAGTTTATAGAGAATGAGATAGAGCAGGAAAGCTCATATGTTACTAGAGCTGTCCGATTTGTTAGTTTTGTATCTTACATCGAAGTGAAGGGAGACAACGAACATCCTCTGGAAGGCTGGTGCCAATTACAAGCATTTTCACACCAAAACAATAGCTCCCCTCTGCTTCTAGCCCACCTGATTTTCAAGTTTTCTGACTTCAGCAAAGGAGATTTCCTTTTTGTTGCTTCTGTATCCCAGAGCTTCAATCAGTTCTACTCAGTGCAGCACAATAAAAAGCAGGGCTATAATGCATTAATAGTATGGTTATTACAATAAAGTTTGCAAGAGCAAATTATGTCATAACATGACCTCCACCAAGGGAGTTTTTGCTGTATGCAGTCTTTGATGATGTACCTACAATAATCAAAACTAATGTAAGGGCAAAGATTGCATCAAAACTTTTGACTGACCTCCTTATTCTCAGCTCATCTCCTCATCCCCACCCCTGAAACATGCCTTATTAATGGGCTTTTATTAATGTATTTGGGACTCTTGAAGTACATTTTTGCAGCACTCAGCATCTTACTCAGAACTCATGTTCTCAGATATATTCTAATACATTCTGGAAGTTTATTGTAAGGTATCCCAAAATTATCCTTCCTTCATTCAGTATTGTTATAATTGACTCTGATTTGCCAGCAGCAGGAACATTTTACAATAGATCTAAATTTTAAATTAAATTACATAGCAAGAAACAGTCGCCCACCTGAAGACAGTTGGAAACAGCAGTGAAGAGCCCAATCCTGGGACATGGTAAGTCAAATACTTTTCCAAAAGCAGCTCTGGAATGAGCAGCAGCAATACAAACCAGACATAACGTTCATGGTGTCTGCTTTACAGTGACCAGCGTTCCTCAAATGACCACCACAGGCCCCACTCTATCTGATGGTGGGATGAAAAAGCAGAGAAAGCTACGGTGACAGCAAGAACCCTATACTTTGCATGGAAGTCACTGATCAGGAAAACTGTGGTGGAAGTCTGCAGAGCAACAAAAGCGTTTTGATTACTACTAAAATTAGGGCTGACTAAGATAGATTTTTGTTGCATACATGGCACAGACTTTTGAGAATAGAGGGTTGTATTAGAGAACAAATAATGAAATGCTCTTCTAATTTGACTCTTGATACTGTTTTCCCTTTTGTTATCAAGCCTTTATTCGGTTTACATCAACAGGTACATAATTAGGGTCCTACCAAATTAACAGTCCATTTTGATCAACTGCACGATCATATAATTTAAAAAACAAAAACTGAATTTCATGATTGCAAATATTTAAATCTAAAATTTCAGTGTTGTAATTGTAGAGGTCCTGACACAAAAAGCAGTTGTGGGGGGGGGGGGGGGGTTTGCAAGGTTATTGAATGGGGGTTGCAGTACTGCTACCCTTATTTCACAGCTGCGGGTAGAAGCACTGCCTTCAGAGCTGGGCAGCTGAAGAGTGGTGGCTGCTGGCCAAGAATCCAGGTCTGAAGGCATAGCTACCACCAGCAGCTACACAGAGGTAACAATAGCATAGACTCTGTCTACACTAGGTCGATTTTACAACATGACTGTCTTCACTGCAAATACCATTAGGTCTTTGTTAATGGGTGCTAAGGTCAACTTTCTTGCCTCACCCCTCTGATGTGAAGCAATGCCAAGTTTGAATTTAAAAGGTTGAGTAAGTGCTAGTTTGGAAAGATCAATACTTTAAATTGATTTTACTGGCCTCCAAAGTTATCCCACAATGCCCCAAATGTGTCCGTTCTGACCGCTGTCACCTCCACTGCTCTCCGGGTGTGCAGAAGATAAGAAACAGGAAGCCTGGCAATTTGAATCCATTTTCTTTCTGGCCAACATGACGATCGCATCTAGCCATGATTTCTCAGGGTCGCAAAAGAGCCCCAGCATGGAGCCATCAAGAGAGCCAGTGTCTCATTTCTTGAAGGGCAGATGATCCGCACTGAGGAAACACCAGGGAGGCTCAGCAGCAGCACGTCCTGCCCTGTGTGGGGTTTCAGTGCTTGAAATGGCTTTTTCCCCTGCACAGGATTTAGCAGGAAAGCCTGCAGAAAGTGGTGTGTACCTGTGATAGGGTGTACCAACTCTGCACTGAGCAGGGGGCCAAAAGCCAGGCCTATTGGATAGAAAAGGCCCTGCCCCCAAGGCCCTGCTGGGCATGCTCCAGCTGTAAACCAGGTATAAAGGCTGGGGAAGCTTGGCAGTTGGGGTTGGCTAGCAGCAGGGAAGGAGCTCCCATGGAAGCAAGCAGCAGCAGCAGCAGCAGCAGCCGCCGCCGCCGCCGCCGCCACCACCACCGTCTGAGGAGCAGCAGCAACAGTGCTGGCAGCAAACACACCTCCTCCCCTGCCAGGAGCAGTCCAGAGCAAAAACAGCTGGAGGAAGCGCAGCCAGACTGAAGATGGCAGACTGCACCAGGAACAGGTCAGGAAGTAGCCCAGGGTGGGGGAACCAGGAAGGCTACTTGTGAGTTCAGTGCGTTGGGGTGAGGATCCCCCCCCCCGCTGAGCTGGTGGCTGGGGTCCCACGCCCACCACCACCAAGACCCTGGCTGGAGCTTGGTGGAGTGGGCAGGCCCAAGATTCCCTACCCCCAACCTCCCTGTGAGCCTAAGGCAGAGGAGACCTAGGCTGCTGAGGCCTGATAGGCCTGCGAGGCCTGCAAAGTGGGACTAGGCCGCAGAGTCCCTGACTGGGCTGCCAGGCCTGAGAACTGGGACTAGGCTGCTAAGGCCTGATGGGGCATGCAGGGCCCAGAGGGCATTGCAAGAGCCCTTCGGAGCAAGACGGGGTAGGAGACCCCGCCACAGTACCACCTGTCTCAGCTGACTCTTCCTCCCTTTTATGAGCCCACTAATCCTCCTTCTGGTTGTTAATTACTCCATGCCCTTTATATAGTGCCACAGAGAATCATCTGTGTAACTGATAGAGCACACGTCCAACATGAAAGCAACATAACCATAAAGAGTTTGCAACTTGTCTTAAAAGCATCAACCTGTGAAATTTACAATGTCCATCCACAAACATTTTCATGTGTTTTGAGAGTACCCAGCTGACTGAACCATTTCAACAGGTTGTTTGGCTAGTTTTCTCCATTTCACATTTGTGTGGGGCAGCCCCACACCCCAAGCCACCATGATGCTGGAGGGCTAGCCTCCCCATCCCCATCACATGGCAGTTGGGCTGTGGGGACCATGCTCGCAGACAACAGCATGTCCTGCTCAGTGCGGGGTGAAGGCTTCTTCCCTGCACAAGATTTAGCAGGAGAGGCCAAAACAACTTTTCTGCACTTCACACTTGTACAGGGCAGCTCCCGCCCATGCACCTGATGGGCTAGCCCCAGCCCCACCACACCATGTGTGGCTGTGCAGTGACAACCATGGCAGTGGCATGTTCTTCCCTATGCAGGGTGAAGGCTTCTTCCCTGAGAGAAACTCATTCTTAAAAGCCTCAACCTCTGGAATTTGCAACATGTGCGGGGGCGGGGCTGGCCCCAGGCCACAGACATTTTATGGAGATGCCCCCCACCCCCAGCACAGGCACACAACTGATTGAATCATACCAACAGGTTGCTCAATATTCTCTGGATCTGGCCCCCCAAGAAACCATACGCTGAGGGACTGGCCTTGGGCCACAAATGTTTTAGGGGGCTGGCCCCCCACAAGGCACCAGTATTCTCCCTCCCCAAATCACGTGGCTTGGGCAGGGGAAGATTTCCTATGACAGAATGGAGCCTGTGGGCTCTCTTTACCAGAAGAGGCAAAGAAATCCCTTAATTCTTTTCTCAACCTTTCTATCTTCCTTAACTTTTCCTTCTCTTCTCGAGCCATTACTACTTCTGACAGGGCAATGGCTCCTTCCAGCAGCCACTAGAGACCAATGCCTTCTGGGATTCTTTCCTTTTCTTCAGTTCAGTTTTGGGGATCCATAACGAGTCTAGAGCAAAAACATTCAAGAGTCTTCTCACCTCATGTTGGATACATCAATGCAATGGTTTCCACAGAGCATTCTTCACTTCTTGGGGGTGACAACTCCCAGATTTCATTCTCTACTTCAACCCTGGCTCCTTCAGCCAGATCCAATGCGAAAGTGGTCATGTATCTTCTTTCCCTGAGAATAATATGAAATCTTTCCCTAAGTCGCATGGAGTCTCTTTGGTGCATTTTCACCAGGGGAACGGACTTCTGAAAATGGCCCTTCTTCACTTCTGTGTGGCAACACACATCTCTCTCTCTCTCTCTTTCTTGGTCAAACCTAGATGCTTCAGTCTCTCTCTTCACTTGTATTTAACAGCAGTTTGAAGTCTCTTGAAAAAAATCTTTTTAAAAAGCTGCCTCATTCTGTAAAGATGACTTTCTGTAAAAAAGCTGCTTCCTTCCATAATGCAGATGACTCAAACAATTGCTCTCATTGGGGAAAGACTTCTGAAAAATGGCTGTTTGCTTTCAATGGGAGGGGAATGAGGACCATGCAGTCTGGGAAGATGACCTCACACAACCACAAACGTGTGGGGATTTTTTTTCCCCATAATGCACCATCAAAAAACTCCAGAATGCCAAGGGGCTGAAGGAACCATGGGATAGGTACCCACAATGCACTGGTGCAACAGTGGAACATTGGCAATTTAGAAGGGATGCACTAAGTTGACTTTGAGCAGGTGCACACACTCAACTTGAACTTTATAAAATCCAGTGTTACAAAGTCAACTTTAATAAATTCCACTTTATGTCATAGTGTAGATGTTATAGTATATCACCACCCTTACTGCTGCCCACAGAGCTGGGCCCTTAGTCAGCAATTGCCACACTCTGGCCACCCAGTTCTGAAAGCAGCACCACAGAAGTAAGGATGACATGAGTATGGTATTACTATCCTTATGTCTGCACTGCTGCTGGTGGGACACTTCCTTCAGAGCTGGGAACCTAGTTAACATTAGTCACATCTCTCCAGTTGCCCAGCTCTGAAGACAGCACAGAAGTAAGGGTGGCAATACTGTGACCCTACTAAAATAACTTGTGAGCCATCTGCAATTTCCTTTTGGGTCAGGGTCCCCCATTTGAGAAACACTGGTCTCCCCTGTGAAATCTATATAGAATAGGGTGAAAGCACACAAAAGGCCAAGTTTCACAAGAGGACATGAGATCCATGGTCCACGATGCTATGAAAATGGTAGCACCCTAGACATAATGCATCAACTGCTGTAACACTGGGAGTCACAAAGTATGTATTTCAGAAAGGTAGAGAGAACATCTGCTTTGCACAAGACCTCTGTGAAAACACAAAGGGTTCAAACAGGAAAGAGTTAAGAACAAGAAATGACTACTGCACATCAGCACCCTATGCTTCATGAGCCTCGTATTGCTACCAGTGTCAGAGAAATTTACAGAGCGAGAACACTTTCTGCCAAAGCATATGTAGAAATGAAAGAATGTCAACTGAAATAAAACAACCAACAGAGCTCCTTTGGAGCTGTTGATTAAACTGTGTATTATTCAACTGCAGTTAACCTAACCCAGACTATGGATGGTGTCTGGATTACAATACCAATCTTTGCTGAGAGTGGCTGGGCACTAATGAAAGTGGCACTAATGCTCTTTCCATTCCATTAGGATGTGTCAGTTTTAGTGTGAAAATGAAAAAAGGCTGCTCCACAATCTGGCCACTACAAAAATTGTATCAGATCATCAGAACCGGGGGAAAACAACCCTCTAAAAACACAGACCTGCACTAAATACTTTTACTTATCCCACTGACTAGTGGTGGTGGACTTGTTACAATCAATGTTTTTCTACAGGTTGGAACTCCCAAATTTGGCACTCTCTGGTCCAGCACCATCCCTCGTCCGGTAGGACAAGGGATGTCACTGGATCAGAGAGCTGGGCAGGAGGTACAGTCGGGGTCCTCTGGCAGCCCTGTGAGGAGGGGTGCCTGCAGCAGAGCTCAAATCCCCCACCTCCCGGTAACCCAAGTAGGGCAGCAGGTACACAGGGCAGCCCCGTGGGGCTAGCTTTCCCCCACAGCCCTGCAGGCCTGGGATTGGCACAGGGCTGAAGCCAGAAGCCCTGGGGCAGAAAGTAGGGGCACAGCCCAGTGGCAGGAAGGTGGCAGCTTGGGGCTGTGGCAGAGAAGCTTTCCTAGTCCAGCAAACTCTCTTGTCCAGGACTGGAAAGGGCCCAACTATGCCAGGACAGGGAGGTAGAACCATTCTGAGCCATTGATGCCACCTCCAAAACATAGCAGAGACAATAGATTTGACTTTGCTAACACTGGCATCAATTAAAGTGAATGGGAAGTAAAAGGGAAGACTCCGATGAAGGAAAAATTGATACGCAAGTTTCAGCTTTAACAGGTCCTTTGAGGCCTATTGCAGTAAGCAGAATGGGAACTCTTTCAGCCCTTAAATTAAGCAGCGAACTGCTTGATGAAACAAAAAGTTTTGTCCAACAATTTAGTCCTGTGAGTTAAATCAGAAGGAAAATTCAGAAGCTTTCCATGGACACTAAGTCTCTCCTTCTCATATATTCAGGTTTTGCTTCTTTGGTAAATGAAATCCTAATCCTACTAGTCTCTAGCAATCTAAAGACAGTTTTGTGGGGGGGGGGAAACAAAACAAAACGGAGAAACAAAGATTGGAACTTCTAATGCAAATGATTATGCAAACAAGTTTTTTTTTTTTTTTTTAAAAAGGCTTGGTTTGGTTTGTTTTTATGAGGAAAATAGGGCACAGGTCCCAAAAGTATTTTCCTTTTTCAGATATGCTAAAATATTCATATTTGGGGAAAGCAGTAAACCCGCTAGGAATCTGAAATGTCAAGCTCCAGTGTTTACAAAATAATAAGTTGTTATAATACAAGAAAACAGTTGATTAAAACTGGAACGCAACAAATCTAACACTTATGAAACTACTTTACACAGTCTCTAAATTAACCTATGAACTCTGCCACAAGATATTTTCCAAGAGTTTAGCAGGATTTTTAAAAATTTAAATATTTATATAGCCATAGTGGAGCCTGGGGAAGGCGGTGGTTCAAAGACTTGTGAGGCCTGAGTGAGCCAGAGGACACCCACAGGCACGGGTGCTGCATGGCCTTGTAGCAGGGTGTGGCGAGCGAAGCGGTGGAAGGATGTCTGAGGACGCTTGTGCTCACCCTATTAACCCATCCTCTGTCCGGCAGTCCCTGACCCTAGACCTTGGAAAGTCCAGGATGGAGAGGGGCTACCCCTCCTCCCTCCCCATGTAGGGACTGAAATGCCAAGGCCCATTTGCCTTCCTCCCACTCCACCTGGAACCCCTACTCATGCTCTAGCATGAGAGGAGGGCGCGACAGGGCCAGGGCAGGTTGGTCCGCAGTGTGTGATGGTGGCTGCCTGGCCCCCCTGAGCCAGACACCTGGACTGCAATTGGGCCAGTGGGGCATGTACCTTTTCAGCAAAAGGATGTGGGTCCCACCTGTGACCGTCAAGTACATAGAGTGGGTTGGGCATAGAGGCGGGCTGCCCTGGCCGGGCAGGATGTCCTGGAAGGGTAAGATTAAGGTTGGGTGGTGTACAAGTGGCAAAAGAAAAGGGGGGGGGGGAGATCTAGAGCCCCCCCTGCCTCCACACACTACTCTCACCTCAGTACCCCCTTCAAAAGGTCTCCCACTGCCTTCAGAGACAGCAGGCCAGGACCCTCCTGGTGTGAAGCAGACAAGGAACACCCCCAAACACTGGCTCAGCTTTGGCCATGTGCAGGAGGAGGAGAAAAGCACACACCTTTCAAACCTTTCCAAAAGCCTTGTGACAACTCTTAGGGGTGCATCACTCGGCTCGTGCGCCAATGAAAAACGCAGCTAGCTGCAAGAATTAATGTGACTTGCAGGACACACAGATCATCAACCCTTCGAACGCACTGTGACCAGTTCTGGGTCAGCTGGGAAGGCCTGGTGGGCAGGGAGTGTTATAGCCCCGGGGCAGCAACCTGGGGCTGAGGGAGATGACCACCACCATGCCTTCCTGTGGCTCCCTGCTACCCCCATAGGGGTATGGTTAGGGGGGCCTTAAGGGGAATGGGCCCCCCTGCTCCTGGCATGACTGTCAACCAGAGTGCACTGTCCTCAATGTGCCCTGACCACATCACACCACCAGGTGGGTAGGACCACGCCAGGGCACAGGGGCTCTGCGGCGATGCTGGCAACCCACCTGACCCATCTTGGAACACGGACCAAGGAGTCTAACGTGTGCAAGTCAGAGGCTCAAACAAAAGCCCACGGTGCAAGGAAGGTGAGGGCCAGTGCATTCTGCGTGAGGTGGGGTCCCAAAGACAACCATTCACAGAATGGGCACCACCAGCCCGTTTCCCCTGGCCCATCAAGTAGGTGGAATATGAGCATACGTGCTAGGACCCGAAAGATAGTGAACTATGCCTGGGGAGGATGAAGCCACAGGAAAGTCTGTCGGAGGTCCGTAGCTATCCTGCCTTGCAAATTGGTAGTGTGACCTGGCTATAGAGGCAAAAAACTAATCAAACCATCTAATGGCTGGCTCCCTCCAAAGTCTCCCTCAGGATAGCTGGCGCTTGTCCATATCCTCAGTTTTATCTGATAAAAACAAAAAAGCAGTCAAGTAGCACTCTAAAGACTAACAAAATTTATTAGGTGAGCTTTCATGGGACAGACCCACTTCTTCAGACCATAGCCATATCAGAACAGACTCAATACTTAAGGCACAGAGAACCAAAAATAGTAATCAAGGTGGACAAGTCAGAAAAAAAATTATCAAGGTGAGCAAATCAGAGAGTAGGGAGGCAGAAGTGGGGAGGGGAGTCAAGAATTAGATTAAGCCAAGTATGAAAACGTGCCCCTATAATGACCCAGAAAATTCCCATCCTGGTTCAAACAACATGTTAATGTGTCATATTTGATTCCTCAGCTCTCATCCCCTATTACCCCTCCTCTACTTAAGACACATTGATGACATCTTTATGATTTAGACCCATGGTATAGAGACTCTAGAAGAATTCCACAGAGACTAACAATCTGCACCCCACCATCAACTTATGCCTCAATTACTCCACGCAAGAGATACATTTCCTGGACACTACAGTACAAATCAAGGATGGCCTTATTGGTACCACACTCTACCGGAAACCCACTGATCGCTATACTTACCTACACCCTGCTAGCTTCCATCCTGTACACATAACTAGATCCACTGTTTACAATCAAGCCCTTAGGTACAATCGCATTTGCTCTGATCCTACTGACAGAGACCAAAAATTACAAGATCTTTACCAAATATTCATAAACCTGAATTACCCACCAGGAGAAATAAAAAAACAAATCGACAGGGCCAGACGAATACCCAGAGACCAGCTACTCCAAGATAGGCCCAAAAAAGCGAAGAACAGAACACCACTGGTCATTACCTACAGCCCCCAACTCAAACCACTGCAAAGCATTATTAAAGACCTACAACCTATCCTTAATCAGGATGCCATGCTCCAGAAGGCCCTAGGTGACAGGCCTGTTCTCTCTTACAGACAACCTCCCAACCTAACGAGGATTCTCACCCATAACCACAGTCTATACCGCAGAAACACCAGTCCTGGAACTTTTCTTTGCAACAAAGCCCGCTGCCAGCTTTATCCACATATCTATTCTGGAGATACCATCACTGGACCTAACCAGGTTATTCACAGAATCATGGGCACATTCTCATGTTTCTCAATGAACATCATATATGCCATTATGTGCCAACAATGCCCAGATGCTTTGTATATTGGACAGACTTCAAACTCTCTTAGATGAAGAGTTAATGGGCACAAAACAGACACAAAAACACTCCTGATCCACAAACCCGTCAGCCAACATTTTAATGTAGTGGGCCATTCTGTTAATGACTTAAAAGTTTGCATCTTACTAAAGAGGAATTTTCACAACACTCTTGAAAGAGAGGGTGCTGAACTCTTTTATATTCAAATTCGACACATTAACAAGTGGTTTGAACTGGGATGCAAATTTTCTGGGTCATTATAGGGGCTCGTTTGCATACTTGGCTTAATCTAATTCTTGACTCCCCCACCGCCTTCTGCCCCTCTACTCTCTGATTTGCTCACCTTGATAATTTTTTTTATGATTTGTCCACCTTGATTACCATTTTTGGTTCTCTGTGCCTTAAATATTGAGTCTGTTCTGGTATGGCTATTGTCTAAAGAAGTGGGTCTGTCCCATGAAAGCTCATCACCTGATAAATTATTTTGTTAGTCTTTTAAATGCTACTTGACTGCTTTTTTGTTTTGATAGTATATAGACTAGCACGGCTTTCTCTCTGTTATCTAATAAAGCGAATGATTAGCGGTCTAGGGGTTGAAACAGTCTCAACCTATTCTCAAACTTTAAATCGGTAAGAAGCCCAGCTCACTGGAATGGAGCAGCGTGTGGAATAAGAGTGCCTAGTGGGCCACTTTTGGTAAGTGGAACTGGCACGGTGGGACAAACTGAACGCCAGATTAAAGCGCCCAATGCAGATGCTCCTCAGACCCCACAAAAGCTGTTGGTTGATACAGACAGCAGGATGACGACCACGGAAGTTGGAATCCGCTAAGGAGCATATAACAACTCACCTCCTGAATCAAGTAGCCCTGAAAATGGATGGCGCTGGACCATCAGGCCCATAGGTGGTGGTCACTGGCAACGAAAGCCATGGGGATTTTTCTCCGAATTGAACAGCCTCTGGCATGTTGGAACAACGTAGGTAAAGGAAGTTGGCAAGCCGGCTCTGTAACTTCGGGATAAGGATTAGCTCTAAGGGCTGGGTCAGTCGAGCTAGGGCGTGAAGCAGGGCTGCATGAGGTGCCGTCTCCCAGGGGACAGCAGTGATTCTGGACACGAGCGGGGCCCTTCCTGTGGATCATCCCAGCTGCAGCAGGCATCGGTCACCTCTCCCCGCTGCCGTGATGGGGGGCGGGGAGGCACACAGTGTTCCGCCTTGTCTGGCGCCTAGCAGCTGACTTAGAACTGATGTGGAACAGGGCAATCCAACTGTTTGTTTAAAACAAAGCAACTTGAAGGCCTGCGATGGGTGTTGACACGATGTGATTTCTACCCAGTGCTCTGAATGTCAAAGTGAAGAAGTTCAATTAAGCACGGGTAAACCACCGGAGTAACTCTGGGTCAAATGACTGGGCAAATGAAAGAATACCCTGTGCCAGATTGCCGCCACTTTGGTTTGGGAAAAACAATGCACAGCCAAACTTTGGGCTTGCAGAAAAAAAATTTGCCCAACTTTGCATTGAGAACGATGGAGATTCTCATTAAGCAACCTCTTACACTGCCACGATTCCAAATCTGGAGGCTGCAGTCGCTGCATCGAGTAAGGGACTGGATCAAGCATACTCTCTAGACCGAGCTGTCTGTTTGGACTGAGCCAGACTCTATGCATCGAGCAGACTCTCCGGATGGAGATGGTCTCTCTGGGACTTGAAAGAAGAGCAGTTAAGTCACTGACACAAGCACCAAGGAGGGATTGGAAGACCAACATTCCATGAGATCCTTTCCCTCACGTGCTCTCTCTCTCTCTCATTTTCCCACATTTTTTTGTTCAGACTATCAACCCTTCCCCCTTCATGGCATTTTTGTAATGATTATATACCATGCTCACCGTCACCAGACATAACACAAGTTGGATGAGCTACCCAGAGCACTACCATCTTGCTCCACATAACCCAAAAATGAAACTCTTCAGAGTCTTCAAAATAGCCAAATGCCTCGTCTTCTAATTAGTAGCATGCATGAATGGATGAACATGATTCCCACTGTCCCCACCTACTTACTATCTAGCGAAATCACAGCCAAGGGAATGGGCAGACTCAGCAGGGAAAACGACCCTGTTGAGTTTGACTCTAGTCTGGTACTGCAAAGAGACATGAGGGGGTACAATAAGTGGGAGGCCGCCAATGAAATACCATTACTCTTTTTTTTCTTCTTCTTCATTTACCTGGTGAGACAAGGGGGCGAGCTACGAGTCTCTCTCACTTCTGGTTCCAAGTGCCCAACATGTCCTGAACATGACCTGCTCCAGGGACAGCTTCAGGTCGGGGGTTTGACTGGGACAGCGCACCTGTCAAACCGTAACACAGGTGTCCTAAGGCAAGCTCAGGGAAGACAGAAGCCTCCCATGGAGCAGAAGGGCAAAAGCTCGCTTGATCTTGATTTTCAGTATGAATACAGACAATGAAAGTGGGGCATCACAGTCCTCCTCACTTTTTGGCTTTTATGCAGGTGGTGTCAGAAAAGTTACCACAGGGATAACTGGCTTGTGGCAGCCAAGCGTTCATAGCGACATCAGTTTTTGATCCTTCAACGTCAGCTCTTCCCATCATTGTGAAGCGGAATTCAGCAAACGTTGGCGTGTTCATCCGCTAACAGGGAACGTGATCTGGGTTTAGATGACACTATGTATTTTACATTCTACTTGCTTTTGGAAAACATTTAGCTTTCAATTCAGCCATCAATTTCTGCACTCTTCATGAAAGCTTCCTAATAACCACAAGCCAGCAGATTTCTCAAGTCCTGTACTTCTCCATTCCTTTCATAACTCTTCCATAAATTCAACACTATAAAGTGCTTATAAAAATTCTAGTACATATGCATTTATTATTTTAATTATTTATACATGTGGAGGGGGGTTAAATAATCTAAGTGTAAGAAATGTGGCAGCAGGACCTCAATCCTGCTGAAGGAACAAAAGTGGTCATGTAGCACTTAAGACTAACAAAATAATTTATTAGGTGATGAGCTTTCATGGGACAGATCTGCTTCTTCAAATCAATTATTATGTTAGTCTTTAAAGTGCTACATGACTGCTTTTTTGTTTCGATAGAATACAGACTAACATGGCTATCTATGTCACTACTCTGCTGAAGGAACTTGAGGAATGTGTTCTTCAGAGATGCAAAGGGGAAGAGACGTTTGGATGTATATATGTAAATAGCGTGTGTATATGTAAATAGTTGCTTGTTTACAAAAGCTGCTGGGTAGCAGGAAAAAAGCAGTGGTATTTCGTCTATTGTAAACAACTTGATGTAAAGTCACAAATTAAGCTATCACCCAAGAGAGGAATTGTGGAATATCACCGATGTTTGAAATTATTGTGGTGGTACAGGGCAGTCATCATTGTGCAGCAGAAGGGGTGGGAAGGGTATATTAGTTGAACCAGCTGGCTAGGAGCCTTTTGGCCATACAGCTGTAAATCTGTAACAGACAGGAAACTGTGCTAGTCTATACACTATCAAAACAAAAAGCAGTCAAGTAGCACTTTAAAGACTAGCAAAATAGTTTATTAGGTGAGCTTTCGTGGGACAGACCCACTTCTTCAGACCACACATTGCGTGGGTCTGTCCCACGAAAGCTCACCTAATAAACTATTTTGCTAGTCTTTAAAGTGCTACTTGACTGCTTTTTGTTTTGACAGCTATAAATCTGGTTTGACTAGTTCTCCCCGACACTGTTCAAAGACAGAAGTAAAGCCCAGACTAGTTCTGGGGTCTGTAGTTATTTTGTGACAATCCACCCAAGTGGATAATGAGATTCTGTGGCTAGGCCCAGAGCTGAAGCCACTGAGAGCTGAAAACAGAGGATTTTGCCAGGAGCCAAAAGGACAACACAGTGGACAAGCAACCAGCGGAGCAGCAGGTGGAGCACAGCAGACAGGCAGCCGGTGGAGCACAGAGGACAAGTGGCCAGCAAGGGCGACCGGTGGAGCATAGCAGACAAGAAGCCAGAAGGCGATCTTGCCCTTGTGGGGCAAGCAACTCCATGTTGATGTACCTATGAATTCTGAGTCCATATAGACCAGACCATGCCGTGAGAGGTACACCCTTTGAGTAGGGGTGTGAGGGTAATGAGGTCTAAGCAAGGGACTTGCCTCAGCAGACTCGGTGGACAGTGCCTCGCCTAATGGAGCTCTCCCTTCCTTTGTTTAGTAATACTGCATGTATCACTGTGTAAATTTATGCTAAGCTACTGTTGTTAAACAAGCTGTTTCTACCTTGGACTCTGTGCTTACGAGAGGGGAAGATCCACCCATATAGGTACCCAGCAGGTGTCCCAGGTTACTGGCTGAGGGCTTGAGCTGGTTAGGTTGCACAGTTGATGGAATCCCCTTGGAACTGAACCCAGCCCTTCTAACGGTCACCTGCCATTAATAGAAGGGTTACATAAGCAAACACAGCAATCCTGTGGATTGGCACTCTACTAGTTACTGTCCTTCAATACAGTAACAAAGACACCTAACAGCTGACAGTAAACACATTTTCTTCCTGTCAGCATGAACTTGGAAGGGAATGGAAAACATTTAGACTAATTTACAGACAAAGTTAAATTTGATTTATCATCCAACAGATTATATACTCTTCTTTAAAACTGGCACAGAACAAGTACCTCCCTTCTCCCTCATTCAAAAAAATATTAAAACAATGATTTAAAAGACAGTGCTCATTTGATTAGCCACTGTTTTAGAAAAATCCTTACAGGTACAAGTGTTGCCTACACAAAAACCAGGATTTGAATGAGATAGAAAAATGGGTGTGAAGGACTATTCAAGATGAGCATCTATCTTCCCATTAGACTACGTATTTCTGAATGCCAGCCCAATGTATAAATCAGACACCACAACAAACCACATAAACCAAAGGCTGCAAGTACAAGGGTAAAGGGGAAGACACTAGAGTTATGTGTGATCTTTCTTTATGGCTTTTAAAATTTAACTCATCCTATGCTGACTTGAAGTCCTATCTTAGACATGTGAAAAGAACACTAGCAGCGGGTATCATTGAATTCATTATGAAGACAAATCACAATCTGAACAAAATGAAATCTATTTAAAGTCACTGGAGGACAGAAATTGGAATGTCCACATAGCAGCCACCACTTTGCAACAGAAGCCACCTTCTACACATTCTCTTAAGAAGCGCTTAGCCCTGCAACTTACTTGCTTTTAAATATAATAATCTTTTATGTCTCCATTCATTCCTCTCCACCACCACAAAAAGTTATCCAGCATTCAGCCTACATACTTTGTTACAGACCAAAAACTTCATCCACATCCTTAAGGCAGTACTTCACTTCAAGCTCTCTCAGGGTGCGTCTACACAGCAAAGTTATTTCAAAATAACGACACAAGTGTTATTTCAAAATAGCCCACCATTTATTTTGAAAAAGGTATACCCCACTGCATCAGATGCAATTTCTAAATAAATTGCACTAGGTGCATTATTTCTAAATAAACATTTCAAAATAGTGGCTGTGTAGAAGGGGACTACAGAGCTTTTTTTTAAATAAGCCAGTGAGGTGACTAGGATGCTGTCCAAGTGAGTTAATATTACTGTGTGTCTCATATGTACAATACATGTAATTCAAACTGAAACGGAGTATACTATGGTTATAGAGGTCTATTTTAATACTATTACTCATTATAACAATCAGACTATTTATCATCTTCAGATTTATGGTGAAAAATATTGAGGATTTCACTTCATTTGGGATATTTCCAACCCCAGTTCACAATATACTCAGTGATCCACCTAAAAAAAAGTCCGAAATAAAACACTGAATCCCAAATTACAGCTACATGTTGAAATCTTTCGCCCAGCACCCTCGGGACGTGACCCGTGTCGGACAAGAGAATTTGCTGGTTAACGGGAGGTCACCCTATATTCTAGCACATTATTAATACTTCCACTGCTTACTGGGCTCTTTGAAGACATTTGGGGGTAAAATACAGCTAAATAACAGCACAGAACTCTGAGAGCCAGGACTGTCTGTAAACAAACTTTATGGGACCACAGGAAACTTAGCCAAACCCATGATAAATGGTCATCCAACTATTTAAAATCATGACGGATTATCTAGTTTGCTGGAAAAGAGAGCTCCAGATTAGAGAAGCTCAACCTGTAGTACCGTTTTAATATTATGTAATCTTAAATGCCACATTTTAAGTACAGTAGTGCCTTGGGTTACATGATGGCTGCATTCCCACGCACCCTTGCATAACTCAAATTTCGCTTAAGTCGGGGGCAGGGGTGGGGGGGAGAGGAACGCACATTCTGCAGAAAGGGAAGCAGCAGGAGCACTTGGAGCTCCTTTTCAAAGGTAAGTCCTGGGGTTGGGTACGGGAGGGTTAAGTCCCTGGGAGGGGTGCTGGGGGGTTAAGCCTGGGGTGGGTTAGGGCTGCAGTGGGACTTGGGGGGGCGGGGGTGTGAAGCTGAGCCAGAGCCACACAGGGGGGAAGTTGAACCGGCGTGGGGGGTTGAACCAGAGCCAGGAGTGGGGGTGGTGAGCGGGAGACAGAGGGGTTTGAACTGGGGTGGTGAGCCAGAGCTGTGTGCAGAGGGTTTGAACCGGGTCGGGTCAGGGGTTGAGCGAGAGCTGCACACAAGGGGTGGTGAGCCAGAGCTGGACACGGGGGTGGTGAGCTGGGCCACGCGCAAGGAAGAGTTGTTGAAATGGGGCCATGCACGGCTGGAGGGGGAGCGGGATTTTGAGTTGAGCTTAACTAGCATTAATGAGAGTTAAGCACAACTTGAAGGTTTACTGTATTAACCCCATGTCCCATTAATGCTATCTAAGTCTAGAGCGAATGTAAGAATTCATGAAAATAATGCAATCCAACATTTTTTGTGATACTCATTTCCACTGTTTCCTTGGAAAGGATTTGAAAACAAAACCTGTCAGTTAATATATCATTTTTAACGAAAGAGACACTGACACAAGAAAGATTCTTCTTTGATTACTCTTCCAGTGACCATGGGGGAAAAAAAAATCTGTGGTCTATTAATCTCCAGGTGAAGAATGGCTGGATATCACTAACTTGTAAGAACCAATGATAAAACATCCATTCTCTATAGTCAACTTTTTTAAGAAAGTAAGTTAGTAGTAAGTCGGAGAAAGACACTCATTTTGCTCACAGTCTTGAAAGTTCATAAAAAGTTGAATTCAGTTTTTCAGTTTTGCAATAAATGAACCTCAGACTAATTAAAATAATGCTTTAAAGTTTGCATTTAGAAGGCTCCTACTAGGGGTTATCATTTGGTAAAATGTTGCACAGGACCAGTAGTAAATATGACCCTACTATGAATCTCCTCTCCATGTTACCCATTGAACTAGACACTAACTGCTTCAAGAGTGCAGTTCTCCAAAGGCTCTTGCATGCGTGCACATCCAGGGCAGGCCTACTGTAGACCTGAAAGTCGAACCTAGGTAAGCAATTCCATCTAGGGCAATTGCATAGCTGGAACTGATATATCTACAATCAACTTATCTGGCCATCCATGCTGTCTGGCCATCCTCTCCCACTGACCTCCCTTACTCCTCGTGATAATGAGGAGCACAGGGGTCGACTGTCAAGCCCTGATAATTCAATTTTGCACACTCCCCACTAGGCGTGCAAAAATGAACCCCAGACGATAGATCCTGACCTGGTTGATCTCCCCACAAGTGTAGATGTACCCTCAGACAAACAGAAAAGAGCTTATCAAATGATCTGTAAAGGTCCTTGCTCCTGGAAGATCCCTCACGCAGCCTCTCCCAGCACCAGAGGATCAGCCTTAACTGTCCCTATGTCCTGATAGTCATTGAGCTTTCCTAAATTCTACTGTGTCACACCACTACCACACCTCATTTTGCTGTATTCTTCACTTACCCCATCTCTTTGGCTTTCTACCTCTCCCCTCGCTTTGTCTTACTACCACATCAGTACTTAGGTACCATGAGAAAAGGTGCCTTATACTACCCTTCACTCTTCCAGTTCCTTCCTTACACCTCCCCACTTTCCTCTCCAACAATGGTCCACCTTCCAGCCCCCACCAAAAGAGTCTGACATTAAGCAAATGCTAAAAAGAGATTGAATTACCACCACAAAATCTGATCAATCAAGACAAAATTAGTAGCATAACCACGTATATTGCATTTACCATCCCCTATTTTAGGTCTCTACTTGCCTCTTAAGATTGTCAACTCTTCAGGGCAGAGATTTTATCCATTTCTGTTAGTTTAGCAAAACTAAGCACTACATACATGTTAAATAAAGCATTTATTAAACTATCAGGATAGAACACAAAATTCTGTTTCACTGCTTCTCTAAACTATATAGCAACTATAATTTCAACATAATTCATTCTTTTAGCTTCCTGAAAAGCCCTCCTCAGAACATTTTCTAATCTCAAAGTAAAAAAGAAACCTTTTAAACTTTACAAATACATAGACCTCCCTGGGGAACAGGCTTTTCATTCAGCTGGGGAGAAGGATTGAAAATAATAAAATGTTAAATAACTACAGTGAAGACCTTCTCTGCAGGTACCTGCTAAGATTTTAGCAGCCTATTTAAGCACCTTTTCTCTTTCTGATACACAATGTTCCAACAGAGTTGGCCAGACTGAAGCTGATCAAGTTTGGAAGAGACAGAGCGAGTCTTAATGAAATATTTAAAAAAAAAAAATGTACAAAGACTGAAAATTAAGGATTGAAACCACTTCAGCGATTAATCACAGAATTAGATCATACTCAAGTACTACTAGTGACTTCAGTGCAACTTTTCACAGCTATTATAAATAAGAGCTTCAAGAACAAACAGCAGGTTCTCTCTCTGATCGTAACTTCAGTGGAAAGTTAGTCTGGGTCCTTCACTCAGTTAGCCACATCATTCACACTGCAGGGGCATACTTGCACCAAACTCACGTACAGACATCCAAGGTCGGGGCTACAGCAACTAGGGTACAATGCTTTGATTTCTAGGGCCCTATCCCAGAATTCTTGGCACCTCACTAAAATGAATCACTTCAGGAACTGTTGTATGGTGCTTTGTGAAACAACTGATCTGTCTTTTAAACCACTGTGCAGCAAAACATCAAATTAAAAGCACTTCTGGGTGTGTCAGCTTGTCCTTTCTGTCCCCTGAATACTGAAAAGGCATGTTTGTAACACAGCACAATACATTGTTTCTGTTTTTTGCTGTTTTGTCAAGGCAGCAGAATCCAGATAGCGATATGAAGCATACCACAGGGAATTATGGCAGCAACCTGCAGTCCTAAGGTGGTGGCACCAAGTCGCAGCCAGATGATCATGTAGGCTGGCTGCATAGCACAGGAGAAAGATGATGTTGATCATGACTCTTGTAGATGCCTTTTAGACTGACCAGTGGCCTGGTACAGGACCATAAGCACAGAGTAGCAAGACTGCATAATAATGTGTTCCAGGGATGAACAGCAGCAACTTTAAAACCTTTGCTGAAATAAGGGCACCGTCACAGAGCCATGCAAAGAGCTCGTCCAATGTTCCAGGGCAGGATTTGCAAACGACAGAGACCATCTGACTACCTCAGACTGCTACTGCTCTGGGGCTAACCAGTTGTGTACTGGCAAGGCAACTGTTGGGGCAGAAATAATGGAGGTGTTTGAGGCCATATGAAAGGTGACTGTTACTAGGAATGCCACTTTCTGACCAGATAGGAGATGGCAAGTAGTTCCCCCTGTCTGATAATCTTCCTTTTCTCTTACAACACCATCCTGAGGAGTTGGTCCTTTTTTTTGCAGCTCTGTCCTCCATCTGGGTAACATGTATCCCAGAACTGCTCCTCAACCCCTTTGTTCTCCAATGTGAGGTTTGAAAACCCCATACACGGCATTACTGCTGTGGTTTACCAACCCATGGTAGACAATGCTAATGTTCCTGAACTAATAACCCCTGAAATGCGAGGGTACCACCACTGTACAGTTTTCTCACAGCAAAGAGTATGTGAACAAATCAATTAGAAAGTATACTACTTGCATATCATGCAAAGCTTGATCAACCACAAAGGCCAATCAATGAATAAGTGGGATATACCAACAAGATGTATATTGCCAAAGAGTCAGGAGATCTGGCATACCCCTGTTTGGAATAAAGGGGACTTTATTTCACCCAAATAATGTGGTTAACAGTAGCTACAGAAAGCCCCTTGATAATTTAGAGGACCTGCTTACCCTCTGCTGCCCTGGCTCAAAAAGTTGAATGTTTATGTAGGAGTACTGGGCAGAAGGTTTAGTTGAACAGAGGCAGGATGGAGGCAGAACATGCATTTGGCCAACTGAAGGCAAGAAGGCAAACTATAAACCTATACACCTGTTTGAATGCCAGCACAGAATTACAAATGTGGAAGGGACCTCAAGATATCTTAGAATCCAGTACCCTGCACTCACAGCAGGGCCAAGCACCATCTAAATCATCCCTGACATATGTTTATCAAACCTCCTCTTAAATATTTCCTTTGGTGGAGATCCCATGACCTCTCTTAGCAATTTATTCCAGTGCTTACCCATCCTGACAGTTAGGATTTTTTTCCTAAATGTCCAACCTAAACCTCATTTGCTGCAACTGAAGACCCCTTTCTTCTTGTCCTATCCTCAGAGATTAAGAATAATTTCTCTCCTTTCTTGTAACACCCTTTGAGTCACTTGAAAGCTGTTATGTCCCCTCTCTTTTCCAAATGAAAAATAAAAAAACCCCAAAAATTAATTTTCCCTTATCTGCTACGTTTTCTAGAACTTCAATAATTTTTGTTGCTCTTCTCCAGACCTTTGCCAGTCCATCTCCCAGCCCAGGCAACATTTCAAATCCAAAGAGACCAAATACCTACATCAACAATGAACTTTTCCACTTACTGCAGCCAGTGAGACGGGGCTTTAGTGTGTGCCTCAGCAGAACAGTTATAAACAGAGCACAGAATATGCATATTATATGTGCATTCATTTTTATTAAAACTATTCCTATTGTTGAATAATTATTTTAGCAGGAACCAGTTAAATCCTAGTTAGGATAATTCACTAGTTGCATGTTTAAATTCTATCCCGTTCCCACATTGGATCCATCCTAGCTCACACATGAATGGAGTAGAACAGGGGTCTCAAACAGTTTACTTTAAGGCCAATGAAAGTCCTCCTAGGGGGCTAGCAGGCATGCCTCTCTGGCAGGTCTCCACTTGTCCTGCTCCCCTCCCCCTTGCACCTCTGCTGACCCCCATCTGCTGGCTTGTGCACTTCCACCCATCTGTGAACCCCACAAGGGGGTCCTGACACCAGCACAGTAGCCCAATAGTATTTGAGTGGCCTCTGGCTGCTAGCTCTGTGGCACTGCCGGCACGTCCCTATGGCCCAGGGGAAGTGT
This sequence comes from Carettochelys insculpta, assembly GCF_033958435.1. NCBI lineage: Eukaryota > Metazoa > Chordata > Testudines > Carettochelyidae > Carettochelys > Carettochelys insculpta. Next base: position 65,233,592 of record NC_134139.1, on the reverse strand, counting down.
GTACAGCACTGTCCTGTCCATAGGATGGTTTGGCACAGCCACACCAAGCCCAGAGCTTTGGGAGGCCCTCCAGCAGCCAACCAAACTGTCTTATGGAAAGGATGGTCCCTCATACTCAGTGGGGGCCATGGGTAGGATGGGGCCAGCAGCAAAGGTTGGGCCACCTCCACCCCCACTCACAGAGCTATGCAGCAGCCTGCTCCGCCCTGCCACCATCTTCTCAATCCTGGGGGAGGGACTTACGGGAAGGAGTGCAATGAGAGGAAGATGATGTGAAGAAGTTGGGCAGGGGTGGAGCAGTAGCTAGACTTGGAAGAAGGGTATGGACACCTCCCCCAGGGCCACAGGGACTCATGTGCCAGCAGCCACGCACGGGCCAAATTGTGGAACTGCTTGGGCCACGAGTTTGAGACTCCTGGAGCAGAAAAAGAGAAAAGGAAAAAAAGCACAGCTTCCATCCTGAACTGAAGCTAATGCCACTCCACAGCATGTACCAGCCTCTAATAAAATGTGCATGGGTCACAAGTCAGCACACCCTACACCACACTTATACCACAATCCCCCATAATGGCGACAAAAGTGAAAGCTTCCTCTCACCTGGCTCTAACTCTGCTTCCTCTCATACTTCCTCGAACAGGCCTATGGAATCCAGCATAAGACTATCCTCCAGTCATTCTGGCTATGTGGGTCTCTTCTGCTCCTGGTCTGTATATCAGACCATTCCACTTCAAAAAGCCTGTCAAGCCTGACACCGATCTCTGTACTCAGGACAGCACTGAGCATCTGGTCAAATGCCTCATAATAGGGCAGGGTAATGAGGAATTGTTGAACATTCAATTGGTATCCTTTGCTTTGTGGTAGAGACCTTAAAAGGCTTTTAATTCGCCGCAAAGACTGAACTGACACCCACTTGATCCTCTTCTTTCCCCACTCTTTGAAACAGTCTTACAGAGATGCTAATTTCAACTGTTTTCTTTACTGTACTTAAACCAGGGATCAGCCAGAATCCTGGAGTGATCCTCTGGCCAGCTAGCAGCACCATGGGACAGCAGCTTCTCAGGATATTGAAATGTGCTGAACCTTGTAGAGATGGAGAAAGTTGAAAGAAAGTTAAAATACCAACCAAGTGTACACAAACCAGAAGGTGGCTTCTGGTGCTGAGGATTTAAGAAGAAAGAATGTAGGTAAGAAAACCAGAAAATAAAGCCCCTGCAGAATTGTGGGCAAGTACTATAGAACCATCATAGCCCAAGCTTCATCTGTGTTCTGACTACAGAGTAGAGGCTAGTGCTCCCATTAAAATGAAACTTGAGCTTTAGACTATGCCTCCTGCCAGAGAAGAAAGCTGAGACACAAAAGAGCATTCAAATCTAGATTCATGTATGTGTGGACAATTGGGGAAAGAAAGGAGAGAGACTAAAATCCAGTCATGCTATCACAAACAATGGCTCTTTCCCTTCAATTTTCTTTTGTTTTTTTAAACTCCCATGACAATAAGGCCCCATCCAAAGAACAAATGTTGACCGTTATTGTGTGACTACTTAGAATATGGTCCAGTTTGAATTTAACCAACAGGTTCTTGTTTGTTTGTTTTTTTACCATTACATGCATGTTTGTATGTTCACATCTAGTTTTCTGCTTATGTTTTTCCTTTGGAAAAGTTTCTTGCCAGTCATCCCATGCTCTCTTAGAAGTCAATATTCAAAATGTATGCATACAAATACAGGCAGGGCAGGGCACTCTCAGCTATCCTACTGCACAGAACTGGATGAACAACAATTGAGCAAACTACTTACATGGGGTTTGCCAGATCTACACTAGGGGCCAAAAATCTATGTAAGATATGCAACTCAAGCTATGTTAATTATGTAGCTGGAGTGGACGTACCTCACATCGATTTTCTGTGCAATCCCCACAGTGGGAGGTCAACAGAAGAAACTCTCCCAATCAGTTCTCTTACTTTTAGTGACTGCAAGGAGTACCAAGATAGACAGCAGCATCCCACACATTCAATTTAATACAGCCCTATTAAGTTCAATAAAACAAACGCTGGAAGATCAACCACCAGCGCATTGACCCAGCAGTAAATACAGACAAGCCCTTAATGAGGTATGCCACCTGCCCAAAAAGCATGTGCTGAACTAGTACAGAAAGTCAATCATATGTCAACCTAGGCTTCTCTTAAATGACAAAGCAACTAATTCTAATTGGGTTCAGTTCCAGCCATGCGGCTGCAGCATGGCCCAGTTTAAACATAATAGCTGGGAAATGTAAAAAGTCATTTTACTTTCACACATTAGAGATCAGTTTATTACCCAATTAGTAACTTAGGTAACCTAATTTAGTGTATGCTATCTGGGAAAGTTAATGTTGTGATGAAAGACAAGCTTGTGTTGAAATATGTAACCTCCTATTCAAAGAAATGTATTATGTTGTATGTGGAACGGGGAAAATGTAAGTATTTTACTTTTTCAGATTTAACTGAAAATTGATCTAAAGTCTGAACCGATCATGTCTACAAATTTTCCAAATGAAAGATGGCTACATCGAAATAGGCGAGTGATTCCAGAAAACAAAATTCAGTACAAAATAGTACCACTGAAGTCAAGCTACTCATTTCTTCTTCCTGTCTCTTATGTTTCCCTGATCTTTGTTTCTTCTCTCCTCCTTGGCTATCCAAAGCCTCAACATTCCAAAAAGCATGTGACGAAACCTGTTCTCTCAAGCTTGAGCATGTAACCAGACAATTGGTATACTTTCCTTTTGTTCAGTTCACCTTCTCCATCTTCCTTCACAATCACCTGTTTCTTGTCACCACATACAGCATTCTTTTGAAGTGCCAACAGAAGCAGTGTAAAATTCACAGACAGGGATCTGATGTCATTTTAACTAACAATGAGAGGGAGAAGCCAGGTGCAATAGCAAGTGGAAGAAACCTTTGCTGAAGCTTTGATTACAGAAAGCGACATTGTTATAGTGTCCCTCTCACCCCATCCGTTCTATCGAGTGAACCCAGGACCTGCACCTTCCAATTCCTCAAAGAGCCAATGAAAATAAATGGAAAAATTAGGAGGATCAGACCAATTTCACTTTACTCTTATTCCATAACACTTTCATAAATGTGCTATGTGAAGAAGCAACATCCATATAAATACTGTTTCCCCTCCCGACAATGACCTTTTTTTTTTTTCTCTCTCTTTTTTTTTTAAAATGAAGGGAAAACTCTCCTATGGTAGCTTGCTTCTGCCACAAGATCCTTGATTCTAGTTACTATAGGACACCTGCATAATTCACTTCGCTGGCTGTTGTTGGGGTGGGGGTGCACCCATAAGAAACAGTATTACTGTTTTTATAATACTGAATTCAATAAGAACACACTATAACTTTTGGGTTAGTGCCTCAACATAAAAATAAAAGCTAGTCTGTGGTATCTGACAGTGTATTATCAGTACGATGATGGAATGGGAGAAGAGAAACAGTGGTCTTGGAAGACAACCTAAGTTACTTTATAAAAACTGTTTATGGTTGACAGCTTTTACGTTAGCTTTTAGAATTATGCAGTTAAGATAATATGCACCAGATTATTTAACTTTATGAGGCAAGAGAACATGCATACACCCATCCATTTATGCACTCCACTTTGCCAGGAGGTTTATACACAAAAGATACAAAGGCAACTAACCTACATAAGCCACTTTTATTACACGCTATCTAATTTACCAGGCATTTCTCAGTCTTAAGTCATTAAGAATGCATGGGAGGAAGGTTGGAAAATGTACATACTTTATTTAAATGACTTTTTCTAAAACTGTCTGCCTGTACACCCCTGCCCTGAGCCTCACCTCACCCTCTCAAACCTGACTCCTACCCCTACTGGGTACACCCAACCCCCTGCTCTGAGTCCCTCCTTGCCCCAGCCCTGACTCCTGCATCCTATTCCCTAAACTCCCAATGCACCAAGCCCCCTGCCTTGACTTTGGCTCCCCTCACATACATCCCAAACACCCTGCTTACCCCCAACAAATTGTAGTTTCCCTTCCTGTCCCTGAGAGAGATTGAGAGCAAAGTGCACAGTTCACCTCTCCCCCTGCCCTCCTCAGCCAGGTGAGGAATACAGTGAACTGTGCACTTTTCTCTCACTGAGGAAGGGGAACAGCAAGGAAAGAATGGGGGTGGGTGGGTGGGAGAGTTTAAACACCTCTTTCCCTGCACCCCATCCCACAAACCCTTACCTTACTTTAAGGAGGAAGCTGTATACCATATTTGGTGGTCCTGTCTCTTACTGTTTAAGGGGAGTTCTTGGAGACCCACAAACTCTCTACCATATATAGTAGATTACAAGAATATGTCCGATTATATAGACCATCACAAACTAAAACCTCAGATACAGTAGTATTTTGTAGGCCACAAAGATCTACTGCTTGACTCTTTCAAATGAATTATCCACTGAGTATTTTCAGATAACACATATCAATTACCAGACAGTAAGAGGAAGGAAAAAAAATCTATTAAATCATCAGCCACCTCAGCAAATACAGGAATGGTCATCAATGAATTTGTGTGTTCCTTCTGTTCTACTTCAGTCAGATACTCAAAACACAATGTGATGTGTAAATCTGTGCGTTTAGTATTCCTATCTACTCATAAATGAGGTTTTCATCATTACATGTTCTAACATGTCTCTGTATTAGAGAGTTCTCTCACTAACCTCCCTTATAAGCTGGTTCTTCCATAACTGTCCCCTACAAAGTTTCTCACACAGATAAGGTACCCTGCATCCCCAAACGCCATCAGAAAATATGATCTGGACTAGACAACCACTGGTCTGATCCTGAATAGCAAGTTCTACTTTTCCACGGTTTCTTTGTCTTTCCCTTTCCTAGTCACACCACGCTGCACTACCTTCACTGCTTTAGAAGAGTAGGACTGGAAGGGACCTCGAGAGGCCATTGAGTCCAGCCCCCTGCCCTCATGGCAGGACCAAGCATTTTCTAGACCATCCCTGAAAGCCATCTATCTAACCTCTTCTTAAATAGCTCCAGTGATGGAGATTCTACCACCTCCCTTGGCAATTCGTTCCAGTGTTTGATCACCCTGACAGTTAGGAACTTTTTCCTAATGTCCAACCTGAACCTCCCCTGCTGCAATTTCAGTCCATTGCCTCTTGTTCTATCCTCAGAGGCAAGGAACAACAAGTTCCCTCCCTCTGCCTTATGACACCCTTTTAAATACCTGAAAACTGCTATCATGTCCCCCCTCAATCTTCTCTTTTCCAAACTAAACAAGCCCAATTCTTTCAGCCTTTCTTCATAGGTCATGTTCTCTAGACCTTTGATCATTCTAGGGCATTGCCTGGGACACAGGCAGCGACTGTCAGCCAGGAGAAAGAGTGAGCCGGCAGTAACATGAACACTTCCAATCCGATTTCAGCAGTTTATTCCTCTAAACCACTCGGGGATTTGCTGCAGGGTTTTAAATGTCACTGGCGAGGGGACGGGGATGCTAGCTGCACGTGCAGGCTCCGAGCCCAGGTGTGCGCGCGAAGGGCAGACGGAGCCTAGGAAGGAGCTGCCTCTACCAGCATGTGAACGGGTGGCTAGTATCAGGGCCGCGGGCTGGACCTGCAACTCCCCGCGCCGGGGACGGAAGCAGGGGCCCTACCGGCGGCGCAAGGATGAGCCGCCGCGACGCCGACCCGCCCCTTCGGGCTGGAAAGCGCTGACTCAGCCTCGGGCTCCCGCCGGGCCCCCAGAGTCGGCTCAGGGCTGGCAAAAGGCTGAGAAGCCCGATCTCCTCCAGCACCGCGGCTGCCGGTACAAGCCGCACATCCCCGCCGGGGCCGCACGGGCACCTAGGAGCGCCCGCTCGACAGCTGCTCCGACCCCGCAGCGCTGACACTGCAGCTACCCCTCGGGGCACCCCGAGGGCGGTACCGCCCGCCCCACGAAACCTCCTGGCCCGCTCCCCCCACCCGCGGTGGCCAGGGCTGTGCCCGGCCGGCCCCGCTACCTGAGGCTGTGTACCAGCTGCCGGCGTGGCTGGCCTCCCGGCAGAGCACTCGGTTGGACATCTTGGTGCCTGAGCCGCCTATGGTGTTGGGGGGAGGGAGCAAGAGACGGGCCCGGCCGCGGCGGCGGCGGCAGCGCTACTCCCCCTCTCCCCCGACAGAGGCCGAGCCCCCGCGAGGGGGGCGGCGCTGCCGGAGGCGCCGCGGACCCGGGCGACTGCTGGCGAAGCGCTGCGAGGGGCGGGAGGGGGCTCGGCCACGGACCCCGGAGGGGGAGGGGGCTGGGACAAAGCCCAAGGTAGCCACCGGCTCTCAGGCGAGGGGAGGCCGCGGCCGCCGGGTTTGGCCCTCTTCGACTCCCGTGGAACGGGGAATGCACAGAATTAAGCAGAGCGGCTCTTCATTGGGTGACGAAAGCAAAAGCCCCGCAGCGATTGGCCACTCTTGCTCTTCCACCCGCCTCCCCTGCCCCACGGGACCGGTCGTGGCCCTTGATTGGACAGTGCTGCTGGAGTGGAGCGGAACGAGGGGGAGGGGGTAAAGGACCACAGGCAGGACTAGCGCTGATTGGTCAGCAGGGTTGCCATGGTGATGGCTTCTGGCCTCACTGATTGGCGGGTTGGTGTCTCTGTGGTGGCAGTTGGGAAGATTAGCGGGCAGGGAGCGTAGGGAGGCTGGGCGAGCGCTGAGGTGTGAGGCAGCGCTGAGAGGAGAGCGGAGCTGCCGGGCTAAACCCTGCCTCTATCAGAGCAGCTTCGCTGGTCTGTGACGGCTGCTGCCGCTGGGGCCCTTGAGGTGGCCTGAGTAGTGCTCCCCGGCCCGCCGCTCCGTCGAGGGGGCTGTGCTAGACAGCAGCCGCGCCCGCCGCGCCTCAGTCCCGGGGCCTAGCAGAGGTCCACTTGGGATACCTTCCTACTACCGAATCTTTCGCTAGGTTACAGCCTGTGGCGCTGGGTGCCTCCATACAACATAGCGGCAGCCGCTGGGAGAAAGAGGTGCGGGGGTTTGCTTTGTAACTCTCTCTCTCTCCCTCCCTCTCCCCCCTCCCCCTCCCGGCTGCCCAGAGCAGCAGGCAAACAGAGCGACTCCGGTAAAATGAAGGCTCTTAGTGCCCTGTCACTGAGCTCTGTCAAACAACGAGGAACAGAAGTAGTGTGATCATATACTACATACAAGGAAACTGGATTAATGTTACAGAGGAAGATTTAATTCTGTCATTTCCTAACTTGGCGTATTTAACTTTACAACCTTAAAGTTCCTTTAACTTAGATTAGGGTTTTCTTCTGAAATTTACTTGTTCAAGTAGATACCCTTCCAAACACTAACTTGGCTTAAACTTAGATAGCTTTTTAAGAGTTACACACTATTTAACAACAAGAAGAGAATTATCTCGTGAAGCCCTGACAGCTTGTTGGATGTTCTCATTAAATTAGGAATATTAAAAAAGTGAAAAATGGGAATATTAGGAATCAAAGAAAGGAATGAAATAATGTAGGGTGAATGCAGAACATTTCTATTGGTTCTCTTATTGAAGGGATGACAGTCAAATCTAATTCTACCAACTTTGTTACTGTTAATCAAGCTTTTAGCATTACCACTCATTGGCTATCTGGATTCCAATATGCTACAGCAGTTGTTACTGCTGCATTCACCCATTCTTGCAAGTTTTGGATAAAACAAAGAACTGCTAATTCTCAAGGATTGCATTCTTACACATTTCTGCACTTTGCTTGGATAGTTGCAAGCCACTGGGCTAAGTCACTAATCCATTTACTAAAGAATGCATTCAAACCACAGGATTTCAGGATTCTTTTCTTCACAGCTTTGGTTTTATTCAAACAAAAGTGTTAAGCACAACTTCCATCCTTTGGTCTGACCCAAGGTTTTTTTCTGATTTTTCCTAGCCTGCTCCCTGTAGGAATACATTTGTGTAGGACCCAAGATAAGCCACTCTGTTCCTAACAGGATTATACTCCATAGTCAGAGCCAAGGGCTACAAATACCATTCCACTCTCGGGAGCATATCTGTTAGTCTATAAAGGTGCCACAGGACAACTTCTTGTTTTTGAAGACACAGACTAGCTCGGCTACCTCTCTGATACATTCCACTCTCTGAGACACTGATACCAAGAAAATATTGGATGAAAAAAATCACTACAAAGAAACAAGTAACAAATTCAAATCCTCAAAGAGTAATAAAAATGTCTTTCATAATTATAATTTTCTGCTAATACATCTGTAAGAGATTTTTCAATGGAAGTCTACTGCTTTTTTCTTCTCTGTAAATCTAGCAAATGATGATTGCAGTGTGTAAACAATTGGTGTTAGTTTGTTACTAAATACCAAATCAGAAAGACTGGTTTGGTTAAAAAAAATCTTCTGGGTTAAAGAAGAGAATGAAAAAAATTACTATACGTAAAGTGAAAGAGAGAGATAAAGGAGAGGGTGAGAACAATAAGCACATATTAGCAAACAGGGCAGTGAAAACAGTGGAAATTCTATAACCAGTAAGGGCTAAGGATAGTGAAAAGACACATGCCAAATACATTAGGAACACATGAAATTCTAGCAATACTATAGGCAGCAGTGCAAGTAAGCTGCTCTGGTCCAGTATGCCACACCAGCAAGACAGTTCCAGCTGATATGGTGTACTGGAAAAAACACTGAACTGCCCCAGCTCCAGCTATACAGCATCCCACAAGAGAACACATTGGCAGGTGAATTAGAGCAGTATGGCAGTAGCTGCTGGTGTTCTGCTTCTTTCCCTAATGCCTGCCCTTGCCAGCAGGGAAAGTAGCAGAATCCCCAGGCCTGTCCACTGGCAGGCCTTCTGCTGTCCAGAGCCAGAGGAAATGCAGCATCCCATCTGCCTCCTTCCCCCACACCTCCCATGCACTGGAACCTCACAGGTTCCTACTCCTTCCCTCAGTACCAGCACTTTCAGAGCTCTGCAAATCTTGTAGTCCATCCGCTCTCCTCTTCTTCCCTCCTAGAGCTTGATAGACACAATCAGCTGATTCATTACCTTACAGTTCTGGGAGTAAAGGGGAGGAAGCATGCTGCAAAAGTGCTGGGAGGGAGGAGGTGGTGTAAGAAGTGCAGGGCTCCAGTGCCTTAATGTATGCGATGCACTTGGGGGAGCAGGCAAGAGGTGCCTGGACCACAGGTGAAATCAGATCTCGAAACATCCTGATATTGCTGCTGATCAGACATTTGACCTGAGCAGGAAGCCCTCTAACCAGTACCTGCAACTTTGATCTTTCCTCTTCAAATCCACAGAAATGCCCTGTTATTGTAAAACCCACAATAGGGAGCAAGGGTAAGGAGTATAATGATGATACTTAGCCGTAACATGTGATTTTGCCCAAGAGATCATTTGACTACTTCAGCTAATAATAGAAGATGTCTGAAAAAATTATTTAGCTGCTTACCTATTGCAGCTTGTGTAGTCAGTTTAGGTTCCTCTTAAACATCAGCAAAGAAACAATTTTTAAAATAATTGTTATAAGTAGTAATAAAATGTGAGGGTATTGTATATTGTTTAAAGCAGCAGTTCTCCAACTGTTTTTCCCATGGATCATGTGAAAACCAATGAGGGTCTTGGCCGACCAAGTAACGATCCCTCAAAATATTCTTTGTGCTGTTTGGTAATGTTTGTAAAGCACTATATTAAAAATGCCTTAAACACTTTTTTAGTCTATAAATAAAAGCACACAACTCTATAAATAAAAGCACACAACCATATCAGTAGCAGGGGATCTCTCCTCAGCACAGCAACCACAGAGTTGAGGCAGGGAAGCAGAGCCAACTGTCTCTTGGAACCGGGGAAAGTTGCCTCTTTTTCTGGCCACCACATCCCTGCACGCCCCAAATTTCTCTCACTCCTTCTGCTTTGCCCCTCACTCCTGACCTCCTATTTCCCTCAACTCATTGTCCCTTCCCACCTACTGTCTATTTCCTCACTCCAGCATCCACTAACTGGGTAGGCAGACCTTCATTTCCTCATGTTTACCCAGATTCACACTTTGGAGGAAACTATCTATAGACAACCTGAATGGAGCTCACAGACTACTGGTGGTCCACTAAGCACAGTTGGAGACCATCTGCTTTAAAGGATGCTCTATTATTAGACACTGAATTTTTATTTGAAGTTGGTCAAATTCCACATAATTCAAGGTTTGTCCTTTTAACTTCATAATGTTAGTGATGTTGCAGAATTCAAACAAAGCTGTTAGGCATGACAGACGATGGCTCATATAAGGCATGGCCAGTGTATGACCATTCAGAGATTTACATGGACCTCTCTGTTATTTCATAAAACTTATCACTAAGGAAGTTACTAATAAATAAGGCTCTATAGCACACTGCTGTAGCATCAATGTACCTGCAGTATTGGATGTTATTCAGAGGATATATTCACCTATGTCACTTTGTGTCCATTTCTTGTCTACATCAAAGTTAAGCATCCTAGAGGGCTCTGAATGAGGTGTCTCTTTTTAGTATACCTTCCATCTCACTAAATAAAGCTTTAGTGGCCAAGCATATTCACATGCTGTTTATGACTGCTTGGTTTATATCTTTGCTGGAGTAGGACTGAATTCTACACTGTTAACACAGAATTTTATGGCTGTAAGAGTTTGGGCTATCTAACAAGAGAGCAGCTATTTTAAATCAAGTTATTTTACCATGCAAAATCATAGCTGTTTCATGAATTGAGGTAAAATATTCCACTGAAATTGCTAAAGCTTTCAGCTAGCTGTGAACTTACAATACTTCATTCAGAAGGACACAACATGCAGTTAAAGGCTAGTGAGAATAATAATGTACTTTATTAAATAACTCAAGAAAGGATAAGAGAAATTTTGCAGTTATGAGAGAGATTTTTTGGTTCTATAGGATTTACACAGCAAAGAATGAATTGTGTAAGAAGTCAAAGAAATTAGCATGTAAGTTTAGCAACCAAACTGTCCCCTCCCTGTGGACTTAATTTCGGTCCTCAAACTGTGACTTGTTTTTTAAAAGATATGCTGCCAGGAATTCAATGGGATTTGGCGGTCTGTAGAGAGAGAGGGAAAAAAACAGAAGTAATTACTATTTGTTACATATATTTAAGCAAGCAGGAGTCAGGAGAACTCTTCAGCTTCACTGAAAACAGATTTACTTGTAAAAGCACTAGACGAATTAGAAATAGCTTTGTAGCATGACAATGCACACAAAGGGCTATGTTCTAGCAGCAGCTAGAGAACACCCTAAGGAGGAGGTCCTCCTTTTATTAAGCTCTCTATTGCAATTCCTCCTGGCCCTCGATAGCTACTCCACAACCTTCATATTAGGCTACATTTAGACTATGATTTAGGGGATGTGATTCTTCTGTTCGTGTACACACTGATATTAGCTAACACCAAGCTAGTGAGTATACACAGCAGTGTAGTCATAGTATCAGCAACAGAGGCATGGCTCAACTGTACCAAATAAAAACACAATGCTATCAAAAGGATATGTCAGTAACATAGCTCAGACATAGCTTTGCTGTTGCCACCTCTGTTATCGTAGTGACACACTGCTATTTATATTTCAACTAGCTTGGTGACAGCAAGCGCAAGTATGTGTACATAAACAGGAGAGTCACACCTGGCTCACTGTAGTCATAGCGTCAGAAGAAAACATTTATTGCTATAATATAGTTTATTCTAACCAACATTTCTCATTTTGCTTTCTTAGTGGCTTACGTGTCAAAGTTAATCAGTAACACATATCAGACAACATCTATAATGTGTTCATAGAATCACAGAATGCTAGGACTGGAAGGGACCTTGAGAGGTCAAGTCCAGCCCCCTGCCCTCATGGCAGGGCCAAGTACTGTCTAGACCACCCCGACAGACATTTATCTAACCTGTTCTTAAATATCTCCAGAGATGGAGATTCCACAACCTCCTTAGGCAATTTATTCCAGTGTTTGACCACCCTGACAGTTAGGAACTTTTTCCTAATGTCCAACCTAAACCTCCCTTGCTGCAGTTGAAGCCCATTGCTTCTTGTTCTATCTTCAGAGGCCAAGAATACCACGTCTTCTCCTCCTCCTTGTGACACCCTTTTAGATACTTGAAAACCGTTATCATGTCCCCCTTAATCTTCTTTTTTTCCAAACTAAACAAGCACAATTCTTTCAGCCTTTCTTCATAGGTCATGTTCTCTAGACCTTTGATCATTCTTGTTGCTATTTTCTGGACCTTTTCATACTCATATTAAACAGGAACTAGAGAAATATGCTATGCACAGATTCTTGAAAGAAAACTGCACAGGAAATAGGGAAGGAAGAGTAGCTCTAAAGTGGAAGAAACAACAAGAAACATGACATAGACAAGTAAAATTTAAAAGTCAGTTTAGAAAGGCTGGCCTTTCTCCCTCTCCAATCAACATGCACTTTAAACAATTGAGTGAATTACCTGAATTTACACGCTAATTTATTTAATGTAATTTCCAACGTATTTGCCTATTTTTACCAACTTCTACCTGGTAAGGTAAAAATTTGAAGTAGCTAGGTGTCTGAAAAGTTGTCTTACTTGATTTACATCAAATAGAAAATGTTTACTACAGTAAAAGCCTGGCTATATATTCATCCAGTGCCCCACTGCTGTGTGATCAGCTGCCCTCTGTCCAGCCTCGGGGGAGTAGAGCAGGGCCAGCTGCTGGCCACAGCTGTACTAAACAGCACATATTATTATCCATCATCTCTGGTTCCCTAGGGATGCCAGATAATAAAATTTGCACTATATCTCCTTTAGAACAGTTTGCCTGAAAGGTATTAGTTGCTTCTGCCAAACATTTTTTCTAACCAACAGTCTAGTGATAATAGTTGAAACTAATGGAAGAAAAAACACTGACACGCAAATTGTTCTACAATTAAGCCTCACCACCGCTTTTGCTAGGTGAGTTGATTTCTTTCTCAGACATAAAAAAGTGTAGTGTATAAATCCCATTAAGTTTGTCTCACCCCACGTATCAGGTTAGCACTCACATTCTAGGAAAATAAAAAGCGGTCGTGTAGCACTTTAAAATCTAACAAAATGATTTATTTGGTGATGAACTTTCGAGGGACAGACCCACTTCTTCGAATCTGGAAATTCTGTGAAAGTAAACTGGTACAAAGAATTTAACAGAAAGCTCGAAAAAGTTAAATCAAAACTGACAAATCAGCTACATAGGACAGATGGTGGGGGCAAGGAGGGGGAAGAAAATTACTTACTGCAAGTGTCTATTAAGTGAGTTGCACCTGAGGTCACTACAAATATCAAAGATGGGGAAACAGTCCTTGTAATGAGTAAGGTAACTGCCATCTTTATTGAGACCAACCCATGAAGTGTTAAAGTCTCTTTATTTTACCTGCATCCTAAAACAAAGAGACTAACACTAGATTACAAAGGGAGACATCCAAATTGGAATTTATTTGCAAGATGGACACTTTATGCGTTGGCCTCAATAAAAATAGCTATTACCTTACGCATTACAAGGACTGTTTCCCCATCTTTGATGCTCAGTGTGACCTCAGGCAACTCACTTAACTGAATAGACCAGTGGTGTCCAAAAGAAATTTACCACTCGCCACAGCGTCCCCCCTCAGCACCAGCCCCTCTCAAGACAGCCTCCACCACCCGCAGCCAAGCACCCTACCCCCCCGTCCCCCAAAAAAAGACCACACCTGCTGGTGTCTCACCAGGGCTGCCAGAGCCATGCCATGCCGCCCAGCCCCAAGCTGCTCAGCCATGCTGCCCACCCCACAAGCCACGCCACTCGAGATGCTCAGCTGGGCCACCCAACCTCTGAGCCGACCCACGCAAGCTGTCCTGGCCCTAGCCAGCTGCAGAAGCCTCCTCACTGCTGCTACCATGCACTTGTCCCACCAAAGTGTGGGAAGCATGCATAGAGTGACAGGAGCAGTGCCCCATGTGTGCAGCTCTCTTAAGCCGCATTTGCTGCACATGGCTGTCCCATTCACCACACATGGGGAACGGACAGCATAGTGGACACTGCTTCCCGCTTCTTTAACCCCACTGCCTTCTGTCCTATATACTGATTTGTCAATTTTCATTTCTTTTTTTTTTTTAATCTTTTTGTTAAATACTCATCGTGCCAGTTCACTTTTTCAGATTTCAAGATCTGAAGAAGTGGGTCTGTCCCATAAAAAGCTCATCACCTAATAAATCATTTTGTTAGACTTTAAAGTGCTACTGCTTTTTTGTTTTGTGAAGATACAGACTAACACAGCTACTTCCCTGTGACTGTTCCAGGAAAATGTCCGAAGTTTTAACTGTGGTCTGGGATATATCAATTTAGCACTACCTCGCACTCTCTACCCAAAGCAAAACCCCAAATAAGTCAATAGAAGAGCTGCACACAGCTTATAAGCAGAATATTGTCTCTGTATAGCAACTAACTGTTTACTTATTGATGTGGGCAGGTTCTAATTTAAGCTGGTATGTTCTTTTGTGATTAAGGATACCGTTGGGAGAAGCATGAATGTTCTCATGATTTTAAATTGCTCCATTAAGGTCGTTCACAACTTTTGGTAAGATTGATCAAAGGTTGTTACTTTGGCAGCAAATGGATATTAGTTTGTGTGGTATGACACTCACATGGTTCCAGTTATATATAGGTGACAAGAGTCAACCAAAAAGAAAGGAGAACTGACGAATATCCTTTCCATGCTGTACAGTGTATATACGAGGCCTCTTGGCAAAAGATGTAAACAAAGAGAACAGCATCATTAATAGCTGCTACAACACTTCTCTTTGTGTGAGCTCCAAGAATTTGGCCTCGGGCCTGAGGAAGTACTTTCATGCTATTGCCAGCTGGATGTACTGGAACTACCTTGTTCAATGAAGTAAGGAAAAGCACCATAAGTGCATAACTTACTGAGGGGACAGGGCTCATTCAAGAACCCAGAGCCCACCAAAAACATTGGTGTTTGCATGTCTGTCCCTGCTCTTGCTATGAGAAGCCATGCAACAGATACACTTAAAGAACAGATTTATTCAAGCTGCTTTCTTTTCCATCCTGTGAAAACCTTGCACTATGATTACTTGTTAATGTAACAGGAAGATTAGCACCACTCTCTTATATGGCTCACATCATGTGTGGCTAGTTACAGAACACATCTTGGCTGCTCAAGAGAACAGATATGCTAGTATACCTACCCCCAGTTCCATACATGAGCTTTTGATAAAGTGACAAACTGATTTTGTAAGCCCCAACCTGGGAAGGCCCCTGCAACATGTGAGGCCACCTTATTTTGAGACAAATGCTATATTAAGTTCTTTACCTCTCCTTTGCAAGTACAGCAAGTCCCTGTAGTAAAATAGGCACAACTGTCTGATCCAAGTAGGCACGTGTAGGTAATGACTGAAGATCCACCTTCTGCTTTGATGTTTTCTCTGCATTAATCTTCTCATTCTCTACTATCCTCTTACGAATTCAAAGCATCATGTAAATAAAAGTATTGGATATGAGTACATAAAATCCATTTAAAAGCAGAAATTCAGCATAAGAAGGTTATTAAAAGATAGAGTGAAATGTTCCTCACATTTTACTCTCTGTTTTCTCCTTGGCTGAGAATCTCACTTCAGTTTCCCTATGTAAGATATAGAAACCCTGCCACGTAAGCTACATTACATTTCTTGAAACTGGAGTCACCCCCTACATTATTGTTTTCATCAGCTCTTTTACATTCCTGGCTCTTCCCTGCCAACTTTGTAGATTAGAATTATTTTATCTATGTAGGCAGTACTTATTAAGTTGCTCTTGTCATCATTTGTAGGATCAGGCTTCAAAAATAGGACCAAATCCTGTAAGGAAGACTTAAAAGATAGGCTACATTCATTTAACCAAGCATTCCCCTGCCAACAATGGTTCTTGGATTAGACACAAGGATCCACTCTTGCAAATCCCTGTGTAAAGTTAGGGTATGATTAGCCTGGGGGGAATTCTGCAATTGTTGTATTTGGAGTAAAATTACAGAATTCCCCCAAGACTGGCTCTAATACAGTAAATTATTAATCTTTAAGAGGTTAAAACACACACAGTGTAGGTGAGTTTTCAGCTCCACTATATCACTGGATATTTGAACATTCTGGTCAAAAATATTAAATAAATCTTGCACTACAATACTCTCAAATGAATGGTCACACACACAATATTATGTATTTAACAGCCTCCAAAATTGTCAATTTTGCCAGTGAATTTTTTAAAAATCAACACTACTGAAAGTTAGTCCATAATTTATTCAAAGTGTAAAACAAAGTGTGGAGTAAGATCTTGGAAACACCACGAGTAATTCAATTAGCAGGTCTAGCCATAGTAGCTAAAATACAAATAAATAAAAATACCCCTGAAGGAACACACTCTGGCATCATAAAGGTAAGAAAATACAATGTATACACAAAATGTGCAATAAATAGAGACTATTTAACTCATATCACATCAAAATAAATACAGTGAAGTCTGAGAAGAGGACAAGAAAGTATGACTAAGATCACAGAATCAGACGGAGACTAAGATGAAGAATGGTAAGACAGGACTTTTGAACAGCAAGAAGTGGCTAAATGCTATTCATTAGTTGAGGCAGAAAAAGTTAGAGGGACTTAACTGAAACCATCTGCCTTACAATTAGTAAATATAGGCAGAGTAATATGAATATTCATTATTCAAGCCTAACCTTTTATAAAAAAAAAAAGTTTGAGGCAAAATAGCACTGAGAATTGGGGGTCGAGGGAAGAGTAGATTATGTTGGGATAAGGTTTCTAAGGCCTAAAAACACAGCAAGCTTCCTCTCCCTTTGAAATATACTGCCAACTCCTCAAAAAATGGTTTTAGGAACGTGTGATGCCATGCCAACATACCCAAGCAGGCATCACTCCTACACCTGACCAATTTCTCAATATTTCGACAAAGGGGATCATATGCGGTCTCTGATGAAAGCAAAAAACTAGCTGATTGTCACAGTTATTGTGAGATGTTTGTGTGAGAAACAATTTTAGAGCTCTAGAACAAAAATATACTAATCGTCACATAACCGTTGGAAGTCAAACCTGTAACCTGAGACCAGGGAGTCATAGAGCTGACAATCAACATCTGTGGAAGCTGCCCTTTGTTCACGATCCGAACCAGGTGCAGCTTGTGTGTTAAGACAAAATCCAAGGGAAATCTCTTTAGGGGACCCCCTCGGAAAAGACACAAGAGCCCATAATTGTGTAAGAGAAGGGGAAAGAGGAATTTTATCCTTTACAGAGGCAACACTTTACCAGCAGGAATAGCTTATGAAAAACTTTTTGGGCTACACACAAGCACTGCAAGATCTGCCCACTAAAAGAGAAACATCTTATGAACAACAAATTACTGTCTTGCCTACATATAAGCTATATATTTCATGTTCTGATTCTCTTTTATCTATACCTTTACATTTCAAAATCCATGTATTTTGAACCTTTATTTCAAGGTCTGTTAAAATAATAGTGAATTCTATTTCAATATCAACTTTCTTGATAGGTATTTTTTCTTGTTAATGATTCAAGGAAGAGGCTTTAGGTAACCAATAGAAGTGGCAAAACAAGTTCTTCTGACTACATCGATGGAAGAGATAGAGGTGAAGTTAAGGAAAACCAACCAACCAACCCCACCCCACCCCCCAAAATACTAAACAACCATACCAAGTGGTCATTATTTCTGATTGACTAGTAACAGAATGGTAGTAGCCCAATCAGCAATATTTATATACCATTAATTAGTCAATTGTGTATGGCACCAGAACTTACAGAGTCGTGCTAAGCACCCTTCATCTCCCACAGTCTTCAAAAGCAGTCAGTTTCTTCAATTTTGGTTGGACTCCCCGATCACTCTAGCTAAATTAAACACATATGTTCCCCAAAGCATAAATACTACTTTGATTGTATTTGACAACAATTAAATCTTACTTACCTCTACGTTTTCTGTGAGGCCATATTCAGCATGGGGATTTTCTGGAACCTGTAATACAACATGCTAGTCACCAAAACCAAAAATGCACTTTACGTATCTCTTCATAGAAAAATCAGTACGGTATACCCTCAAGTTACACAAGGCTTGCACTCCTGCACACACTCATGTAACTCAAATTTCGCACAAGTCAGGGAGAGTTGGGAACGAGGTGGTAGCCTGGCTCCCAGCTCCCCTGGGCTTGCAAGAGCCAGGAAACTGACCAGTGCACCAGATACTGCCTGGTTCCCAACTCCCCATCGTTCCCCTCACAGCTGTCTGCCCCCAGCTGGGGGAAGCCATGGTGGTGCAGCTGTCTGCCTGGCTTCCCCCAGCTGGGGTGGGAAGACAACCACAGCAGAGCAGCTTCTCCTCGGCTTCCCCCAGCTGAGGGCTGGAGCAGGGAGCTGGCAAAGGAGCTGTGTTCCTGCCAGCCCCCAGCCTCTGGGAATTTCAACCTGCACTTAACTCACATTAATACAAGTTAAGGGCAAGTAGAAAATGTGTATATTGGCAGTTTACCAGGTAAAAAGTTTCTTGCTATACCTGTGCCTGTCCTTCCATGATCTGTTCTGTATCCATGATCTGAAAGTTGGTAGTCACCAAATATGCAAAAGCCTGGGAGGGAAAAAAAAATAAAAATTAAAAAAAAATTACTGGTCATATCATTTAAATAAATAAAAAGTTAGTTGGTATTTGAAATACAATTGACAATTTTGGTCACGATCACTTAAGGCGTTACCTCTTAGAAATGTGTATGGGTTCTTTCCCTCCCCCTCAACAATACTTTTCTTGTATATAAAAATCAACAAAAGTTTTCTTGAGAAACATGTAAAATATAAAGACACAAAGTAAATTAAAACAGAACTGTCACACAAGGGTAGTTTCTCCACTATTACTTTAAAAAGAACAAACAAAGGTGTATATGTGATAAAGAGACATTTAGAGCTAACTGTACATGTTAGTGTCAAAGCAGACCAACGGTGGTTTTTATTTAAAAAAAATAAATACGAAAGGGTTGTTCCTTTTTTTTTTTTTTCAACCTTTAACATTTAAAAGTCAGACACTTGTTTTTAAACATCTGTTTTCTGCTCATTTTATCTTTTCTACACTATATGACTCTATACAAGAGGTTCTCAAACGTATTTGATAAGACCCCACCTTCTTTCTGTTTGTAGTTGTTTGTGCCATCCCCTGCCAAGCACGTACGCCACCATTTAACTCTGAAGGTGGAGGGGAGAGCAGCAGGTACCGGCCAGGCCACCAGCTCTGCAGGCAGCACTGCACCAAGCACAGAAGTAAAGGCAGCAATGTGAAATCACTTTTCACAACACTTAGACATTGCAACCCTTACTTCTGTGCTGCTGCTGCTGCTAGCCTGTTACCCAGCTGAGGAATGGCAGGGAGGAGACCCCAACCTTCGCTGGTGAGGCTCTGGCTGTCCCTTTTTATCTCCCCCTCGCCCAGGGCATGCCCAGCCCTTGTCCACAAGTCCCAGCCATCCAGAGTTAATACCCTGAAACCTTAAAAACAAAACAAAAAAATGCTCTCGCCTCCCTAGACATATTTCTTCACCTTTCTGGGAGGCCCACCACACAGTCTGTGAACCAAATTCTGAAACTGCCACTTTCAAGAGCCAAGTGAAACCAAGCCAATCAAATGAGCATGGAAGAATGTTTCAATTAATATCAGAGTGGTAGCCGTGTTAGTCTGTATCTGCAAAAAAAAAAAAAAAAGAAGTCCTGTGGCACCTTTAGAGACTAATAGATTTACTGGAGCATAAGTATTCATGGTCAAAGACCCACTTTGTCAGATGCATGGTGTGGAACTTCCACAGGCAGGTGAAAATATATAGACACAAGAAAAGAAGGGAGAGCCAGTTGAAAGAAAGGCCAGAGTTAACAAGGTCAGTTCAGTCAGAGGATGTGGCGCACTCCCAGCAGCTGGTGTGGAGGTGTGACCACCAAGACAGGAGAAACTGCTTCTGTCGTTGGCCAGCCATTCCCAGTGCCTTTGTTCAATCCTTAATTGATGGTGTCAAATTTGGAAGTGAACTGTAGCTCTGCAGTTTCTCTTTGAAGTCTTGTTTTTCAAGTTTTGTTGTTGCAGGATGGCTACTTTTAAATCTGCTACTGAGTGCCCAGAGAGACTGAACTGTTCTCCTACAGGTTATTGTATGTTACCACTCCAGATATCTGATTTGTGTCTATTTATTCTTTTGCATAGAAACTGTCCAGTTTGGCCAATGTATAAGGCAGAGAGGCATTGCTGGCACATGGTGGCATATATTATATTAGTAAATGTGCAGATGAATGAGCCCTTTATGGTGTGGTTGATGTGGTTAGTTCCTGTGATGGTGTCGCTAGTGTAGATATGTGGGCAGAGTTGTCACTGAGGTTTGTTGGTGGGACTGATTCCAGGTTTAGAGTTACTGTGGTGTGGTATATAGTTGCTGGTGACAATTTGCTTCAGGTTGGCAGGCTGTCTGTAGGTGAGGACTGGCCTGCCTCCCCAAGATCTGCAAGAGTGAAGGGTCATTGTCCAGGATGGGTTGTAGATCACTGATAATGTGCTGGAGAGGTTTGAGCTGAAAGCTGTAGATGATGGGCCACTGGTCTTCTGTTATTTTCTTTATTGGGCCTAGCTTGTACAAGGTGGCTCCTGGGTACACATCTGGCTCTGTCAATCTCTTTCCTCACTTCCTCAGTTAGGTACTGTAGTTTAAAGAATGCTGCATAAAGGTCTTGTAGGCATTTATTGCTCTGAGGGATTGGAGCAAATGCAGTTGTACCTTAGTGCTTGGCTGCAGATAGTGGATCATGTGGTGTGCCCTGGATGGAAGCTAGAGACATGTAGGTAAGCACAGCCATCAGTAGGTTCTGATATAGGGTAGTGTATATGTGGCCGTCACTTACTTGCACAGTAGTGTCCAAGAAGTGGCTATCTTTTGTGGACTGGTACAGGCTGAAGGTTGATGGTGGGGTGGAAACTGTTGAAATCATGGGGGAATTCTTCAAAAGCCTCCTTCCCATTGGTCCAGATGAGGAAGATGTCATTAATGCAGCACAAGCAGAGAAGGGACACTAGGGGATGAGAGCTGAAGAAGCATTGTTCCAGGTCAGCCGTAAAAATATTGGCATATCGTGGGGCCATGCGGGTGCCCATAGCAGTGCCAGAGATTTGAAGGTATAAACTGTCCCCAAAGCTGGAACAGCTGAGGACGCATCACCAGGGATACTGTTCCTGACAGCTTGTAGTTCATCTCTGGGTGGGATATTGACATACAGAGCCTCTACATCCACAGTGGTCAGGACAGTGTTTTTAGAAAGATCACAAACATATAGTAGTCTCCTCAGGAAGTCGATGGTGTCTCGAAGATGGCTACCAGTGCTGGTAGCATAGGGTCTGAGTCCACATATTCAGCCAATCCTGCTGTGAGAGTGCCAATGCCTTACATGATGGGGCATCCAGGATTGCCAGGTTTATAGACCTTAACCCTGATTGGGGCTCAATTATTAATACAGGTTAAACCTCTCTAGTCTAGCACTCTCTCATCTAGCAACATCTGTAATCTATCATAATTTTAGTTAGTAGGATGACCTGTTATCATGGGTGTGGCTAAATTTTTCATGATCTCAAAACATTTGTATACAGCCACCAGTTCTGGTTCTCAGTCATCTGTACTGTCATTTAGATGTAATTTACTCCTAAATATCTTCTGAAAGCCCAGTAAACAGTGGATGCATTTGGTAATGCTGCTAAGCAATAGTGACCTCTCATGGTCCATCAAATTCTCTCATTTGGCACTAGTCAAGTCCCCAGGGTGCCAGACTACAGAGGCTCACCTGTAATTATTTAACTCCATTGTAATAATGACCATTTTAGAAAAAGGATATGTATTTTATTGCATTGTCTCTTACAGCACAGATGAGCCAACTTTTTATGTTAGGCCCCACTTCTCATCCCTGCAATTAGCCGGGGTTCCACCACCTCTCTAACGTCATCTGAGCTGATGGACATTTTGGTTATGTTCATAAGAAAAAACCCTTTCAGCATGCATAAGAAAACAACAGACTATAAAAACTTTATTAATCAGTATATAAATACACAGAATACACATAATAAAAGCAGTAACACATTTCAACATTTTAATAGATGGATGAGCCTGAGACCCTCCAATCAATCATGCTATGCCCCCCCTTTAGGAAATATCACCCCCCCCAGGCCTACCCCTCCACTTTGTGCACCCCTGTTCAAGAGGAACCAAACATTCCCCCCTCCCTCTAAGAAGGTGCTAGAGTACAGGAGTTATACCGTAGTGCCTCAATTTACCCAAAGGTTGCATTCCCATACACCCTTGCGTAACTCAAATTTCATGTAAGTCAGGGGCGGCTTTTTTCCTTGGCTGAAAGCACTTTCTGCAGCTGGGGAAGAGGAAGAGGACCTAGAGCTCCTTTTGATTGGTAAGTACTTGGCCTAGGGGAGCTGCTGGAGAGGGTTAATCCTGATGGTGGGTTGGGGCCCAAGAGGGCAGAGGGGTTAAGCCTGGGGTGGGTTAGGGCTGCAGGAGTAGAGTTGAGAGGGAGCCACACAGAGTTGGAGCAGCTGAACCAGGGAAGGGGTGTTGAGCTAGAGCCATGTGCAGGAGTGGTGTACTGAAGCCATCCGTGGGTGGTGAGCCTGGCCATGGGGGATCTGAACTGGGGCTCTGTGCAGCTGGTGAGCAGGGCTAGAAGTGGGGGTTGAATTGGAGCTGTGCTGGACCAGCGGGAGCAGAATTTTGAGTTAAGTTTAACTCACGTTAATGCAAATGAAATGCACCTCGAAACCGTGCATTTCGAAGGTTTGCTGTATATTCAGAGATGTCCAAGACCTCCGCCAGCAGAGTCAGAGGCGAGGGGACAGGGGCTGATGCAGCAGCGCCTCAGAGCCAGATTACGACGGTTTCTCTTTTTCAATCAATCATTCTTATAACAAGCGGCGAAGGAGCATCGCTCTGACACACAGGAGAGTTCCCACCGCTGGAGAAATACGCCAAGGAGGGCACCGCAGCCCGCTCCTAGCACAGCCACCTACCCCTGGAGCCGGGGCTGGAGCCTTCTCCGCCACCGCCGAGCCCAGGTCACGAAATGGGAACCATCTGTCGTGACCCGCGGCAGGAGGCCACACGCCGGCGTCAGACAACCCCACATTGCCGCTCGGCTCCCGCACCCCCAGGCGCCACCGGTACCGTGGGCCTCCGCTGGAGCGGCCCAGGCTGCGGCGGCTCCGACATCGATCGCGCGTAGCGAGATGCTCCCCCCTGAGGCCGAGCGCCGGTGTGGCGGTACCTGGAGCTGACCGAGGGCAGACCCGCCCCGCCCACTCCGCCCTGCGGGTCGGGCCCGGAGTGAGAGGGACGCAGCCACTGCCCGGCCGCGGGCCGCTCTCACCTCTCGGAACGGCAGCTGCGGGCAGGAGGGGGCTGGCAGCGCCTCTCAGCGCGAGGCGTAGGAGGGTGAATCCGTTGCGGAGCTGCAAGAGCCGCTCAACCGCATCAGCCACTAGCAACGGCACAGCGGGGAGATATCGTAAATTGTTGCGCCGTAAGTGAAGGAAGCGGTGCGGCAGCGATTCCCTGCCCCCTCCCCCACTGCTCCTGCGCACAGAGATATCCTCCCACCTGCCGCTAGACAAGGCAATTGGAAAAGGCCGGCTCGGAGCCCGCCCCTCTAGTCTTAGCCGATACGTCACTAGCTATAGCCCGCCCATTGAGGTCCGCGCGCTTGGGCTTGCTGCGGCTGCGCAGATGAGCAGGGACACGAAGCGCGAGCGGGCCTCGCGGCTCTGGAGTCAAAGGGAGGGAGCACACAGGCCCGAGCGCGAGGCGCGTAGTGTCGGAGAAGCGCCTGCCGGAGTGGGAGGGTGCCTGACACACAGCGTGACCAGTCCGCACGTTGTGAAGGTGTATCCCTGTCAGTCAATTTCACCCACCGCCAGGTCACGTGAGCCCAGTGTGGGCAGGTAAAATGGTGTCTTGGCTCGTGCCTAGATGCATGAACGCACCCCAGGGCCCGGCCAGGGCTTTAACCGTTGGCTTCTTCGGTTTGGTGCAGCTGTTACTGAGAAAGGGCTTGCGATTATGGCAGGCAGCTCTGTGTCCCCTTCAGTGACACCTGCGGAGAGGCTAAAAGTTGCCCTGGGGTTGAGGGTCTCACCTGGCTTGCTTACTAGAACCTTTTTTACAGGCAGTGATACCTGAGATGGAAAAGACTTAGCTTTGCTGTCACTACCATTGCAGGGATGGTCATGGGGGGAAATATACTTAAGTACTGTGTTTTCAAGTAAAAGGGAGAAGTCTGGAACAATCAAGAAGCAAAAACTTCATGTTATCAATTCACATTTCAGTTAGGTACCATTACTGTATTATTTTCTTGCTGTTATTTCAGTCTATTTAACCCAATACTATTTTGCCAATTTTAAAATCTGCTGTGTATCATTTGTGAAATAAAATTGTTGGAATTTGCACATTAGGAAAAATTCAGATAATATCTTGCCACCCACCCTCCCACACACTCTAGCTATGAGCGCTGCATAAACCCCAGTGAAGCCAACCTGTGAGACTGGCATGATACTAGAGACCAAATTATTTTGTTGGAGTTATTTTTAAGTGACTTTACCCCTTCCGTTTAGAGCTATTTGGAGAAAAAATATCAGCTACCTATCAGCCAGAAATCTGCTTAATACCCAGTTGATGGGATTCTTAAGGTTCCTCCTGGACTCATTTTCTGGGGGCCCATCTTGAGATGTTGGGATAAATGTGCAGAGTATCACCACAGCAACTGACATCAAAGGTAGTTGTGTTTCGAAAGTATGAAGTGCTATAAAAATCTTAGTATTTTGACGAAGCAAATCAAGCACTAGGAATTGTAAAATTGGGACTCTTGTGATGTGTGACTCTGAGGATCAGGTGGCCTACTGGTTAATGTGTCTGGTCTCCAACTTCTTATCTTGTTGTTGAGGGTCCATATTGGTGCCTGGTCCCTGTCTTCAGCCCACTGCATCTGGGGCAGTTGTAGTAAAGTGGGGCATAGTAGCAGGACCTCGGCCCTCCTTCCCCAGTTCCCATCCTAGAGCTCTGTGAGAAATACAACAGGCAAGTTTCTCCATATACAAAGCTAAAATCTGCCACTGCAGACTCTTCATTACCTACAGGCTCATCCAGTCTTAGGTCATGGTTCCAGCAATCGAAACAGTCAATAGCTTCATAAAGTACCAAATAAGCAGGGCCACGGTGATGCATGGGATGGGTAGATAGGGCACTAGGTTTCCCCTGCCCCAAACACAGAGGACAGGGAGTGCAAGGGGCTAGCAGTTGTTAGAGCCAGAGCTTCTGGGTGGCCTGTGAGGCAGGAGGACATTCTGAGCAGTGGTGGGAGGGAAGAGGAACAGCATGACTCCATTCCCCTGGTTCCTGGCCATGTCACTCAGGGGAAGAGTGGGAAGTGGAGGGATGCAATCAGCAGCTGGAGCAGCAGAGCGTGCTGCCGATACACTGCTCCTCTTCCCTGGCCTCACACTGTTGCCGGTGACTATAGGGAGGCTGACTCCTTTAGTTGCCCAAGTAGTATTACTTGTGGGGGAAGACTGGGGAGAAGAGGCAGAGCAGGGGTGGAGCAAGGATAGGAAGAGGTGCGGAGGGATTGCACCTGAGGCGTCCCAGCCCTCCCCCGGTTAGTGGTGGCACAGGAAGGAGGCACATGGGCAGTGGTCACATGGGTGGTGGTCTCTGTGTCCTGAAAAGCAACCTCAAGATCTGCTGGTAGTTGAAGAGGTGGTTGGGGAAGGCACTGCCAGGGGCTTACACTGTAGTGCTGAATGCTGACCTGGCTCCTTCCACCTCCTGCAGCTCTCAGTGCTGTGGCTCCTCTGTAAAATCCAAGTTATCCTTAATGTGCAATAATAAGGTATATGGTCATGAAAGTACCAGAGACAGTGAGGGGAAAAAAAGAGTCCTGTGGCACGTTAAGGACTACCAGATTTATTTGGGCATAAGCTTTTGTGGGAAAAGATGGATCTTTAGTCTCAAAATCTTATGCCCAAATAAATCTGTTAGGATAGGTCTACATAGCAAAGTTAATTCAGAATAACAGCCATTATTTCAAAATAACTATCCTGGCATCTACACAATGCAGTTGCTATTTCGAAATAAGCAGTTGGCTTATTTCAAAACTGGTAAACCTCATTCTATAAGGAACAGTGCCTATTTCAAAATAAGTGCTGTTAAGACAGGGAATGGAGCCTATTTCAAAACAAGCCCTAGTGCGGTCAATGACTATTTTGAAATCTTGTCTTGGCGATCGGTTGATAACGAGTAGAACATCTTCATGTCACCTTCCTATTTGTGAGTCTATTGATGGCTGATCAGCCCAATTGTGGAGCCACAGATCTCATCGCAGAAGGGGCAGGTATTGGTAGCTGTTGGAGGGGCAGATGGCAGTTTCTGACGCTCTTTTCTTCTTCTCTTCCTCTCCCCATCTGCACTGCAGTGGGACTTGTCAAATTGCACCATGCCCTCACCAATTTCTATTCTCCACTAGGGATGGTCTTGGGCAAGGTTCTCCCAAGTGTCAACACCGATGCTGCACTTTTTCACATGTGCCTTCAGCATGTCCTTAAATTGTTTCTGCTGGCCCACAAGACTCCTCTGCCCTTCCTCCAATTCGGAAAACAGTATCTGTTAGGGGAGGCACAGATCAGACATCTGAACCGCGTGACTAGTCCAACAAAGTTGTTGATGAATGATGTCTTCAATGCTGGTCATGGTCGACTCTTCCAGGACACTAGTGTTCGTGCACCTATCCTCCCAAGAGATATTTAGGATTCTCCTGAGGCAGCGTTGATGATATTGTTCAAGTGCCTGCAAATGACACTTGTATGCTGTCCAGGTTTCACAACCACTGTACAGTATACAAGGAGCTTTGTCTTGGAATAGATACCTCGGTTCTCTGAGACCCTTTGTCTCAGGCAGGCGAAAGCAGAGCTTGCACATCTCAGACAAGGCTGGATTTCTGCATCAATGTCGACTTTAACAGAAAGATGACTTCCAAGGTATGGGAAGTGCTCCACATTTTCTAGCAATTCTCCACTGACTTCAATAGAAGGTGCATGAGATTGTCCCTTCGGTGGAAATAGGTGGAGCACCTTGATCTTTTTGATGTTCAACATGAGGCCAAGAGTCTCATATGCTTCAGCAAAGGCACTTAAGATGGTCTGGAGGGCTGTGGGAGAAACAGCAACAACCATATTGTCATGGAGCTCCATAATCGAGGTTGTGGAGGTCTTGCTTTTAGCCTTCAGTCTCCTGAGATTGAAAAGCTTTCCGTTCATTCTATAGACAATCTTCACACCCTCTGGAAGTCTGCTATCAATTAGATGAAGGGTCATGGCAATGAAGATGCAGAACATTGATGCTTGACTTCCATTTTGATCTCAAAGGAGTTGCTTTGGGATCCATTGTTGCTCAATACTGTGACAGTCATGGTGTCATGAAGAAGCCTTAAAATGCTAATGAATTTTTTGAGGCAGCTGATCTTTGAGAGGATGGTCTACAGGGCACCACGACTGACTAAGTCGCATGCTTTGGACAGGTCAGTGATACTCATATATAAGGCTTGGCTTTGTTCACAACATTTTCCTTGCAGTTCCGGAGCAGTGAAGATCATGTCTGCTATTCCTCTGAATGGTCAGAAGCCACACTGGGATTCTGGGATAATTTTTTCTGAGAGTGGCAGGAGTCCGTTTATGAGGATTCAACCTAAGATTTTCTCTGCTGTTGCCAGGAGGGAGATGCCACTATAGTTTCCACAGTCCGACTTGTTGGCTGTCGTGCAAAGACTGATGATCAGTGTGTCTCTGAAATCTTGTGGCATCTACTCCCTATCCCAGATCTTGAGAATGAGGAAGTGGCACTGTTTATGGAGCTCAGGCCAACTTTCTTTGAAGACTTCTAGTCCAGTTGCCTTGTTGCACTTCATTGCTTTGATGGCAGGTTGGACCTCCCTCAGAATAGGAACTGTTGTAAAATCATCTCTAAGTGGTTGCTGAGGGATTTGGTTCAACGATTCTAGGACCACAACGGAGGGATGGTTCAAAAGCTACTTATAGTGCTCCCTCCAGTAGAAGCAATGGCTCTTTGTCTTTCTTGAGTTGGGTACCATCCTTTGATCTCAGGGGTCTGATTACATGGTTTCTCAGTCCTTAAACAGCTTTGGTAGCATGGAAGAAACCTCTTGTATCATTGATGTCTGCAAGATGCTGGAGTTCTTACACCATCTCAATCCATGACTGGTTTTTCAGAGTCCTGTTTTTTACGTTGGACTTCTGCCTTGGCATGCGCTTTTCTCTTTGTCATGCAATTGATGTCACTTTGCCTAGCCCTAAAGGCTTTCCTTTTTTCGTCAATCAGGCATTCAATTTCCACATCACTCTCATCAAACCAGTCCTGATGCTTCCTAGTCTGGTAGACAATGGTTTCTCCAAGATCTCCAATGATGGCATTTTTCAACCAACACCAGTGTTTTTCCACATCTTCAGGGTATACTGTTGGCAGCTTCCTCTGAAAGTCAGTTTGTTTGATGGGATCCCTGATGGCAAATCCTACTCAATGAATTTATTTTTCTTCCTTTGGGGTTCCTTTCCAGAAAAATGTGTACCCTCCACCTTCTTCTTTTAGCTGTCCTTCTTCTGGTCTATTTGTTTCTGACAGGGCAGCGACATCAATGTTTAATCATCGCAACTCGTGGGTGATAATTGCCGTGTGTCTGTCAGGTCACTCACTGCCTGGATTGTCTGTTAGGGTCCAAATATTCCATGTTCCAAGTTTATTGTTCCATTTCAAGCACATGGACATGAACCCACTGGATGCAAGTATCAGAGGGGTAGCTGTGTTAGTCTGTAGCTTTGAGAACAACAAGAACTCTTGTGGCACCTTATAGACTAACAGATATTTTGGAGCATAAGCTTTTGTGGGCAAAGACCCACTTCATCAGATGCATGAGTGGGGGGGCATTTCAGAGGGGTATTGGATGCAGTTTTTCAGCCAGGGGGATTGAGGTGGACTATGTTTTAGGGCACACTTTCTAGCCCCCTCCCTATGTCAGGTGAGCAGGTAGAACCTAAGGGCTGCTCAGTTGTAGATGCAGCAGCTGGATGATTATACTACCTCAGTCCTCGGAACAGAATGACTGATACATACATCCACCACCTACATGCTGGTTCATGACTAAAAGCTTCCAGATTTCACAATCCTGTTCCTGTTGCTTTCGCCAGTTGCTACAGGGCTTAAGTGTAGGAGAGTAGTGCACAGAGGAAGACACCTGTGTGTGACTTCTTTGAACATGAGGGACTGTTGCACTGAAGCCACCACGTGATTTTTGAAGTCTAGAAAACTCAGGTCCACAACAACTGGGAGTCTCCTGTCCACTACAGCCTTCATGGCCCTTGTAGTATTACCTTTGCTATCCTCCACCTGTTCTGCTGTTGAGGACTTTTAAGATTGTTCATTGTCTGTCTTCTCCCCCTTGATCTTGCTGCCATGGGTGACCCAGCTAGGAGCAGGTGTTATGCTTAAACCAGGGGTTCTTAACCTTTTTGCCCTCACACATCCTCTGAAAGTGAAATTAATGCTTACACCTCCTGTCCTTCCCCAAATTAATCAATGAACCAATCAAGACATAATTAAGATGATAAAGAGATTTTATTTCTAGCCAATTACTCACATACACAAAAAATATAAAAATAATGAATTAAAAAGTTGTTCAGGACCACCTTAATGAGATGGCTGTTGCTGCTTTCAGTCAGTAAGGACAGAAGTTCAAGGGACAGTCTCGGACAATGCTAGGCACATGTCATGCCTGGCATCCAACCAATTTCTAGCCTTTGTCTTCACACCGACCAATGCTGAAAATCCAGATTCGCAGAGACAGGTTGTAGCAAATGGGATCAAGGCTGAAAGAGCTTTCTTTGCCAAAACTGGGTAGGCAGCTATTTGAAAGCACCAAAATTTATCAAGATTTTGATTGAAGAATCCTTGCTTCAGCAAAGCTTTGCTCTGCAAATCGATGAAGTCGTCCTTCTGCATGTCAGCATCATCCATCGAGTCCAAATTAAAGGTGAAAGGATTTTGAATCCACTCGTCATTTTTCAATTCATCTTTAACAAAGTAAGTATCAAAAGAGTCCATGAGATTTTCCAGATGCCTCAAAATATCGCCTTGAATCCAGTCTGGGACCATCTCTAATGAACACTCTCCAGAGAGAAGAACGTTTTCCAGAGTAGGAAAATTTGCATAATTGTTCTTTGCCACGCATCTCTTCCAAAGAGACAGTTTTTGCTGGAAGGCAGCAATCTTCTCATTTGCCTCCAGAACAGTCATTTCTGACCCTTGAAGTGAAATGTTGAGGTCATTCAATTGCAAGACTATATCTGAAAGATAGGCCAGTGACACAATGAAATCTTAGGTTTCAAACTCTTCAGTTTGTTTTCTTTTTCCTCAAAGAAACATGGCTATCTCAGTTCTAACTTCCGTAACACGAGGGAAGACTCTTCCATGTGAAAGCCATCGTACTTTTGTGTGATATAACAATACTTCATGAGCAGCTCCAACTTCTTGGCAGAATATTTTCAAGAGTCTGTGGTTCAAAGCTGGAGACCGGATGAAGTTCACTGCTTGAACAGCAGTATCCATGGCTGATTTCAGTCTTGGAGAAAGTGTTTTTGATGCCAATGCATGCTCTTCCACCCGCCTCCCCTGCCCCACGGGACCAGTCGTGGCCCTTGATTGGACAGTGCCGCTGGAGTGGAGTGGAACGAGGGGGAGGGCGTAAAGGACCACAGGCATGACTAGCACTGATTGGTCAGCAGGGCTGCCATGGTGATGGCTTCTGGCCTCCCTGATTGGCGGGTTGGTGTCTCTGTGGTGGCAGTTGGGAAGATTAGCGGGCAGGGAGCGTGGGGAGGCTGGGCGGGCGCTGGGATATGAGACAGCCCAATTTTGCCTTCCAGTCCAGTCAATTTTTTGAAAAGAACTCGTTGATTAGCTGGTACAAATCAGCAGCTTTTGTGGCAGCCAACAGGGGTTCACAGAATAAAAAATCTTCTTTGATGCGCATTTCGGTGGTGTATCTCACAAAAGCCAAGCATTGACTACATTGAGCCTTGTCAGTACTTTCATCCAATTGAAGTCCAAAGAGCAGAGTCACTTTCTTGAGTTCCTTCATGAGTTGATCCAAAATATCAGATGACATATCCAAAATTCAACAACTGATGATGTCGTTTGACAGAGGTATTTTAGCAATCTGTTTCCTCTGTTGCTTTCTGAGAACAACTTCAACCATTTGAAGAGTACAAGTCTTGATCAGAGTCTCACCGATTGTGTGAGGCTTTTTGTTCTTTGCGATGAGATATGCCACTTTGTAGGAGGCCTCAAGGAGTGGCTACTGAGTAGATCCAAGACCCGAGTTGGGTAAAGTGCCTGATGAGTGGAATCGAGCTTTCTTCTGCTTCAGCGACTCTGGCGAGTCCCCAGAAATTCCTGTGTGCACATTTGCAAAATGCTCTCGGAGTCTGGCAGCCCTCATGTTATCGTTACAGAGAACTTCTGCACAAAAAAAGCACTGAGGCTTTTTGTCAAGACAGCACGTGAACCCAAATTTCACATAATCCTCACTGTACTTCCTCTTCTTTGATATTTTCTTGTCTTCTTGAGGGGACAAAAAATGTAAACTAAACTATCAATTGTGGTAGAGTTAAATGCAAAAACAACTACCGGCGCTGAAGACAGACTGCTAACTGAACCAGTGCGTGTGGGCAAAGTGCACGACAATACGGCACGATGCCAGAGAAAGTGGTATGCCTGACCCTGAACAGGCCTAATCAAGGTGCGGCGTGTGTGAAGATAACAGTAATTCTACAAAGGCGCAATATTGTGTCTGACCTAATTTTTTAAAAGTGTCAGCCTTGAGGAAAAAAAATATCACCTCTTGTTGCATCAGCCAATCAAAATGTAACACTGTTAGCAAGATGTTAGCTTCTGTCATAACCAGTTTAAAGCGGTTTGGTGGAATATGGTCGAATAGCTCTAATGGTGAAAGTAGACATTATTCTCTTAAGTATCTGATCTCACCCCAAGTTCCCCTATATTTAATTAATAAGCAATTAGTGTTAATTTTAATTCACAATATTAATTATAAAGAATTCTAAACTTTTGAATTTTATACAGTGAGAAAGCAATTGTGATAAATTTTCTAGGAGGCACCTCACACCTCCCCAGGGGAGGTGCACCCCACAGGTTGAGAACTTTTACAGGGGAAAAGGCAGTATGCTGCATTTATTGCGAATACAGCAGCAGCATATGCTTTTCACACGCACGCACGCACACACACACACACAGAGTCCTGCCAGACAATGTTATAGTTACCAGTCCTGAGCCTGGATCAATCTAGTGAGCAGCTAGAATGATCACAGATGGGGGGCAGGGCCTTGTCGGTTGCGATCCAATGCTCTCCTGGAGTTGGTGGCAAGACGAACTCAAAGTCCCATGGCAAAGCACCCTGCTTTTATAATCCTTTTCTCTGTTGAGGTCTGCTGTGTCAGTCTGTGACTGGTGTGTTATCCTTTCGATGCCAGTTGTTCTCAAAACATCCTCCAAAGACTCATCCTGTAATCAGTTGTCTTTCGGGTGCCTGCTCCATGCTTGAGTCATCAATCTGCCAATCTGATCACTTCTTGACGGGGGGTATACGCATGGTCCTTCTCTGACGCCATAAAGGCCGTTTTCACCCATGCTTTGCCCCTCCTTTCTTGGCTATCTGGCTCTGGGGCTAACCTTTGCACCATTATCTCGACACAGACATACCACTTTCACACATAAACAATTCTCACAAGGACTCTCAGAGAAAAGCAGTGCAAAAGGCATTATAAATAAAACAATTAAGGCTTCAGCCTTCAACATTCGTCTAATCTCATTACCATAGACACAATATTAAACTGTCTCTTTACTTACTAAACTCAATAAATTTTAAAACAAAGAGTCATATATTCAATTAAAGAACTCAATGAATAAAATCAATAAAATGTTAAATGTGTAAATGTTACTTTACATTTTCTACATTATTAAACCTAAAATTCAAAATATAAAGAGAATAAAAGAGAATAAAACTTTCAACTCCAACCCAGGAGACTCCCTGCTGCATTGTTCTCGGTTCATTGGAATACACAAGCCCCCTCACCATGACAAAGGGACGATGTGGAGAGTAGGATTTCAAAATAGGCTCTATATGTAGACACTGTATTTCAAAATAGCTACGTGATATTTCAAAATGCATTTTTGGCTACATCTACACTTAGGAAAAACTTCGAAATGGCCATGCTAATGGCCAGATTGAAGATACTAATGAGGCACAAATAAATATTCATCGCCTCATTAGCATGTTGCTGGATGCATTTCAGCTGATAGGAATAAGGGGATTTCGATGCTTGTGGGGTCCTTAGACAAGTCATATGTGAGCAAAACGTGGCACTTGGGAAGTGCTGCAGCCAGCAGCATACGAATGAGGCGCTGAATATTCATTTCAGTGCCTCATTAGTATTCTTCAATTTGGCCCTTAGCATGGACATTTCAAAGTTTTTCTAAAGTGTAGACATGGCTTTTGTGTGTAGGTGCATCATTTTGAAATAAACTACTCCAAAATAGTTTCCTTCGAAATAAGGCCAAAGCGTAGTCCTTCAGGTGCCACAGGAGTCCTTGTTGTTTTTGCACATAGGCTAATATGACTACCCCGATACACAGCTAGCCAAGGACTGTCTCAGTAACAGCAACTATAGAGACTTCCTGTGCCAAGGCACCTTTTGCGCTGCCTACCCACATCCGTGTTGGCACCTGGTACCACATGACCACTTTTTGGCAGACTCCCGAACCCATGAGTGCGACGTGACACGCTCTGCACCGCGCACCCGCTAAGGACAAAAAGGGAGCTGCAGCGCTCCTCTGGAGCACTGGTTCTCCCTGCGACGTAAGCGGACCACGAGGCAACAGCATGATGACAGGCGCCTACCCAGCTGCCTGCCTTGCAGCACGTGGCTCCAGGCGAATCCGAGACCAACACAGCGCGCGCGCAGCAATTCCCCCGCTGGCCTCGGCACGCTCAGCTCGCCACACCTACACCACCAATGGACCCTCCGGACGCTGCGGCTGCTCCCGGCAGCCACTGCGGCACGCAAAGACTCACTGTCCCAACATGCAATGCGCCATCAGCGGCTTTCCCGAGCGCGCGCCAATCCCGATTTCCGTACCCGGCATGCCACGCGACCGGGGCCTCGCTGCATGCTGGGAGATGTAGTGTCCGTAGCCAGTTTACCACACCTCTCATTGTCATTTCGCGGCCAGCCGTCATGTTAACAATAGCCGTACGCTAGGGGTGGGGTGCTACGCTTCCCCGTATTCAGAAAGGGCTTCTGCGCAGTCTCCCCAGGGTCTTTTAGCTGGAGCTGGTAAAAAGAGGCGTAGCCGCCATGGCCGGTTGTTGTCAGTCACTGGCAGCGGGTTATGGCAACGGCGGTGAATGAATTCTCCGGGCGGCAGAGGGAAGAAGAAGGGTTCAGCCGGCTCCAGCACCCCGCCTCAGGCCTGCGGGGCCTCCCCCTCTGCCCCGGCCGGGCCGGCTCACCCTCTCCAGCAGCAGCAGGCGGCGAGGGCGGCCGCGGCGTCTCCCCATAAACGGAACCTCTATTACTTCTCCTACCCGCTCTTCGCTGCCTTCGCGCTGCTCCGCTTCGTCGCCTTCCAGCTCGGGCTGCTCTTCGCCTGGCTCTGTGAGCGTCTCTCCCGCGGCGCCCTCATGGCTGCCAAGGGCAGGGCCGGGGCCGGCGAGGCGCCCGAGCCCGGCGGGGCGCCCGAGATGGTACGAGCCTGTCACAAGCGGGCCTTCGAGTGCATCTCCGTGGCGCTGCGTATCGACGAGGACGAGAGAGGTGTGGGCTCGGGGGCGCTTGGGAGCGACGACGGGACGGGTGGGCGGGCGCCTGGGGTGAGAGACTAGCGAGGCCTGAGCTGAGCCAAGAGAGGGGTCTGGTGGTGGGGAGCGTCTGCTCTCCCCTCGCCCGGGGCTGCTGTGCGCCTCTTCATCCTTGGCTTGAGCTATGCCCTGATTGTGGTGCGCATTAGTGGCACATCCCTGAGACGTCTCCGCCGGGGGAAGGTGCTGCTGACAGCTCGCGTGTCAGGTGGGCAGTGGGTGACGGAGACCAGGGAGGGGCGGTGTGTGGCGGGAGGGTATCTACAGTTTTGCTTCCTGCAGGAAGGGCTGAGTCAAGGAGAATGGCAAATAAGATGTCTAGCTTGATGACAGAAAGGTGGAGTAACTTATGTCTAGTGAACTTCAGAAACCTGTTGAGCAAATGAGTGAAACCAGGTACAAAATGGGGGGAGGGGGAAGATGAAGCTTAAGGGTGACATTTTGGCTCAGTGGACTAGTATTTCAATCTAGGTGTGTGGCTAGACATCTCTCTTTTAACTGATGTGTATCTTTCTTTTTTAACATTAATACTTAATGCCTATGCTATATAGCTGTGGCAGAGCTGTGCATTTAAACTCAGTGTACAATAAGAGATTGAACTTCATGTTAAGGAAGTTTCAAGCGACAGCTTTAACATACAGAATTTCAGCCTTCACACATTTTCTGCATTTTCTCCACACCTTTTAATTTCAGTGCCAAAGCAGCTGGAGGAAGCATTCGGTTATCTAGTTTCTTATGGATGTGCTCACAGACAGTTTCTTTTTTCCCCAAAACAGTCTTTGAAATTCTGTCTTTTAATTTTAATTCATGTATGCTGTTTAGGAAGGGGAAATTAATCCTTGTATTCAGAACTAAATTGTCACATTCATGTCTAATTAGATTGCTTGGAACCATTATATATTTCAGAATATAGCACAATAATTAGATTATTGGGAACAATGATAGATTTCAGAATATAGCACAATCTTTAGACCATGCTTTTAGTTTGCAAATTGTATAATTGTTTAAGAAAACATTTGAGGCTTGATATACAAGTGGTCAGACAGAACCTTTTTTTTTTTTTTTTTAAATAATTTGTACCTTAGCAAATTAAACTCTTATTACATTGTATTTTCCTTTAAAATTGTTTTTGAGTAATAATTATTTTTCTTTTGCCCAGCAACTTATAGAACTCTGGGATACAATTAAATATAAACTACAGGGTTGAGGAAGATCACTGTGGGTTTAAAATTAAAAATAAAAACAAAAGCTGTTGCCATTCTTCTTCACTTAGACCAGTGGTTTTCATCCTATTTACCATTTTGGGCTCCATGCAAAACTCCTTGCATGGTCCTGAGGATGTCACATGGGCCATACAAATCTCTGCGGACTGGTTTGCTGATTGAGAACCACTAACTTAAACAGAAGTCTACCTGCAGCAGTATGACTCTGGCAGTGGTCAAAAGGGAGATGCAAGGGTACTGTGTTGAGCTTTAAATTTTTCTGTAAACATCCAGCATGATTTTTAAGGTGTAAAGACTCAGTGAAACTATGATTCTGCATAGGAGAAGGTTATTGGTTTCCTCTTCGTAAAAGCAAAGTAGAGACTATGTGCATGGAAGGGATAGACTTACTTTGCTCTGCAGCAGTAATTTGGGAATGGTAGTAGTG
Source organism: Carettochelys insculpta (assembly GCF_033958435.1). NCBI lineage: Eukaryota > Metazoa > Chordata > Testudines > Carettochelyidae > Carettochelys > Carettochelys insculpta. Next base: position 65,196,875 of record NC_134139.1, on the reverse strand, counting down.
GGCTTAGAAGGAAACTTTTTAAACTATTAAGAATGTGTAAAGCTCTAGTTCATGTCAAGAAACTGTAATGGCTTATAATAAACTAGTGCTTTTTTCATTCAGAACTCTGTCAGAGCCTTAAGAAACACAATAGTTCTTTTATTTTCTCTTCCTTAAGTTTGATTTCTCCTTCCTCTCCCTACTCCATCCCATCCTTGAAGTCCTTTCTTTTAATTCACATTTTGTATAGTTTGTTTGTCCTAAGCATTATGGAACTATACAAACAGTCACTCAGATTATTCAGGGAGAGGAAACTATTTACAATTAAAACTGTAAAAATGAAGTCCTGTGGCACCTTACAGACTAACAGATTTTCTGGAGTATAATCTGTTAGTCCATAAGGTGCCACAGGATTTCTCGTTTTTGAGGATACATACTTACATAGCTATGCCTCTGATCATTAAAACTGTTGAAGTCTATCTTGGTTAATATTTACATAACAGCACAAATGCTGGAAAAATGTGTCCTCTCTAAATCCCATAACATAAAAGTAACTTCCAAGCCTTTGAAAACCAGAAATATTCAGGAGACCAATACAAATACTGGTAGGATAGGAAAATCTTTAAGATGTCATTGTTAGACCAGTATTATCATAGCTATTTTTTAATGCCAGTATTAGATGCTTTTCCCAGGTTCTGGTGTCCGGGGAGTATGGTAGTGCTTTCTTTTATAACTTTGCCCAATAACACTAATTCTCAGACCTCTTTATTGAAGTAATTGCAGTCCATTGAGCAGCATGAAGCCTTCAGCTCTTGCTCTTTTCATGAGATTATATTTTAAAATATAACTCCTGCATTTCAAAAATGTTATAGCTGTGTTACTAGTGTATGGTGCATAGTAGTGTGTGGGTTTTTTTTTTTTTTTTTTTTTTAAAGTAGCTTTAACTACAGCTAATGTGAGTATGTGCTTGGCTAGAAGCAGATCTATCGAATACAAAGCTGACAATGCTACATCCATTTTCCCAAAAAGGAACCACACTTTTGTATTTGGATCTATTAGTTACATAGAAGCATCAATTAGTCTTAGGGCTATAAAGGAATTTAAATGTCAATGTGTGCTTAATCTGTTTTTATTCTTTTTCAGATGCATTTTATACAATTTCATACATGAAGGGATTTCTGTTAAGCATAGTTTGTGGGTCAGTTAAGAGTTCTAGACTGTCCCATGTTAATTTTCGCCCATTTTATTTTGAAATAAGTGAGCATCATTACAATTAGGAAAAAGTAATTAATTTCTTACACTTCTAAATTTTTAGGCATACTATAATAGGCTTGCCTTGTTATTTGCAGCTTTTGTGGCAGTGGTTTGAAAATCCATTTTTACTTAGGGAATTGTGCAGCATCAGGGATGGCTGAGCCATCAAATTCTGTAGAATTGGAGTTTTGTTTTAACTTGTAGGGGAGTCTGAATCTGGGTCTGGTGTTGTCTTAGTTGGCCATCGGATAGTTCACCTTTTTGTGTCAGTGCCAAAATTAACAAAAGATTTGGGCTGTTTCACAATCAGAATTTTGTGGGCAATAGTGAAGCTGACAAAGATCTTTTCAGTTTCAATTTGGGACAGCTCTAATCAGGGACAGACGTTGGAAATATCTTGAGGAAAGGAGGGCTGAGGTAGTAAAGACTTCCCTCTTCCCCCTCCCCTTCCCCCCCCCCCCAGTTGTTGGAGAAACATGGCTGCCCTTAACAGCCTGGAAGCTGAAAATGGAGGGAGATAGAGAGCTTTGACTCCTCCAAAGGAGAAAGTTGTTGGGAAGGGAGATTTAAAATTAGTAGCCAAAGCATGTGAAGTACAAAGCTTTCAACTGAGTCCTAGGGTAGATGCCTGTTTGCTATATTGAGTGATGCCATACAGAATGCCGGGTGACAGATGTGAGACACAAGATTCTGGTGCAATACTCACTGCTGTTCACAAGTGCGCACTTGGAAAAATGTATGATGCTTTATTATATTTAATGTTTCAAAAAGTCTTTGCTCCCTTTCCCCTGACCTTTTCCTCGAGACAGCACTAAAGTTTGTGACAGCAGGTGTAATATAAAAATACTCAATATGAATACTTGATAGTTAAGCTTTTCAAAAAAAACTTATGCTAGCTAGGACACTTCTAATTTCCATAATGTGGTTAAATAGATCATGGAATGCAGGAGGTGAGCGAAAGTAGGGCTTTAAAATCAATCTGCTTTTTCATTATTTCAGTAAATTTTACAACAACAGTATCATGCAGCATATGTTAAATTCCAGCATTATATTGGGAGCCTTGTAAGCTTCCCTATGTGGCAAAGTTCAATCATTGCTGGTGCTTTTTTTGTATTTAATAATAATAATAAAAGAAGGAGCAGATCCTCAGCTGGCTCCCCACCCTCAGCCAATCCCATGGCTGGGTCTATCAAGATGCCGGTACTCAGTACCAGCACAAAAGAAAGCGCTTGTCTTCACCATCTTCTCTCCTGCTCCCTTCTTGTCACTTGGATAATTGCTACTTAAGAAGCTGACATTTCAGACAGATGGTGGGTTTTATGGTGTGACAAAGTAGCTAATGAGGTTGGTTATTGCACTGATTTTTCCCTTAACTTGAACCTGGGTTGTTGGAAATGAAAACCTGGTATACTAATTTAATGCACAACTTCCCCGTTTCATTGTTTCAAGAAATTTCTTATGGTAGGCCTATGTAGAAAGAGACTGCTTTGAAACCAGTTTTAAAAAACACCATGAGTTGTAGGGTTCCCTCCACTATATTGTGACATTGAAGTGACTTTGTGCTTTGCCCATCACTTGTGTGTTGATATAATCACTTTCCTTTCTGATTGCTTATATCTATTAATGGTAATTACCATACGAACATTATATGTAAATAGAAGATTAGGAAAGGGGTTTTTTTCCTTTGTAATTGCTTTGTGAATTGACAGCATTTAGTTTCGGTTTAACTATTTGGCTGTGCATGGTTAGTCCATTTTCTTCTTCTAAAACTTGCAGATGTTAGGGGAAATATCTGAAAATAAGCAAAAGTGATTTAGACTAGGCAAAAGAAGCAGGTTTAGCACAAAACTATTGTTAACTGAGTCTTTAAAATAGAGTAGATGTGAAGTTGTCCCTTTAAAATGTTTATACAACAGGAATTTTGCTCAAATGTAATTTTCCTCACATACGCAATTAAATTGTACGTCGTGGAAACATTCCTTTACAATCTAACTATGAAAAGTAAGGGGCCCATTTCCATTTTAAGCAGGACAAAAGGAACAAGCTGTTGAATGGTATAAGAAGGGAGTTGAAGAACTGGAGAAAGGAATAGCTGTCTTAGTTATTGGTCAAGGTAAGCCAATTTTATGTGTGTAAAATTATACCTTTTTGATGCATACCACTTCCTGGCATTTTTTGTCAGGAAAGTGGAACATTTATGCACCATATTTCATTTTTCAGGTAAACAGTTGGTTTGAAAAATATAGTGTAGAAGCACATGCAGATTTGTTTCCCAATGCAGCAGACATCTCCAGTGTAGGCGCACACATAATGATTTCCATTTACTTTCTCCATATAGGAAATATTTATAAATATATAAATAAAAACAAATGCCACTTGGAATTTAAGATAAATGTGTCGCTCAAATATTTCTGTTCTAATTTTCTAATATTTTGATGTTTTGCTCTTTGTAGTCCGCCGTGATTTTAGTTGGCCAGGTGACCAATTATCGTGGGCGTGGCCAAGTTTCTAGTGGTCTCACAAAGTTTGTTTACAGACACCAGTCGTGGCTCTCAGTGTTCTGTGCTGTTATTTAGCTGTAATTTAACTCTGAATGTCTTGTAAGAGCCCAGTAAGCAGTGGAAGTGTTGGTAATGCTGCTAGACAATATTGACCTCCTGCGGTTTGGCAGATTCTATTATTTGGCACCTGTGACGTGAATTCTAACTTTATTAATAGGCTTCAACTCAAATAGATTTTTGTCTTCGCTGTTCTAGAATTTTATATTATGAATATAAATCAGCACAGTTTGCACTGGGTAGGTATTTGAGATGTAAGAATCCTTCCCCCTCATCCCCAGGTGAAGCCATGCTACCAAGAACAGGGCTTTCCCTGGGGAGGGAAAGTGTCAGGTCTAGGGCAGCCCCGTCCCTGCTCTGCTGCCTTCCCCCACAAGCGGCATCATCTTGGGGACCTGGTACAAGGCAGCAGTGGTGGTTGGGGTGTGAGGTGGGAACTGCACTCACCATGGCAGCAGGAGCTGAAGGAAGTGGAGCCACCCAGCTGGGTGATGGCAGCAGAGCAGACCAGGCTGCTCTGTGTATCGCTTTGTTTACTGCAGTTCCCTTACTGCACTGAGTGTAAGGCTGCCTGACTCCTGCTGCCACCCTGCACCAGGCCCTCTATGTAATCTCCAAGGCTGCCCTAGGTCCCATAGGCTACCATGAATATGAGGGACTGTCCCGTCAATAGGAGAGTTGGGGCAGCTGTTGTGGGGACAGCTCTGACCAAGAAACTCCTATTTCTGTTCTCAGCATGGTGAATGAACATAGGAACAGGCCTTATGGGCCTAATTAGTTGTCCATCTAGCTCTGTCACCTGTCTTTAACAATGATCTGTGTATTCCCTGTAAAACATCTGGAAATGAACAGGATAATTTCAAGCGGTCCAGCCACATCATCTGACAGTTAGTGGTATAGGGCCATCAGAACATGGGGTTGCATTCCTGATCATCATGGCCATGTCTACGCTAGCCCAAAACTTCGAAATGGCCAAAATGAAGTGCTGAAATACATATTCAGTGCCTCATTAGCGTGCCGGCAGCTGTGGCACTTTGAAATTTTTGTGGCTTGCCACTATGTGGCTTGTCCAGATAGGGCTCCTTTTCTAAAGGACCCCGGCAACTTTGAAATCCCCTTATTCCTAACAGCAGATAGGGGTTTTGAATATGTCGAGGTCCTTTTGAAAAGGTGCCCCATCTGGATGTGCCATGCGGCGGCGAGCCGTGGCAATTTCAAAGTGCCATGGCTGCCGGCATGCTAATGAGGCACTGAATATGTATTTCAGTGCTTCATTAGTAAACTTCAAAATGGCCATTTGCATGGCGATTTTGAAGTTTTGGACTAGTGCAGCTGTAGCTCTTGACTAATAGCCACTGAAGGCTTTATCTTTCATGAATTTATCAAATTCTGTTTTGAACCCAGTTATACTTTTGGCCTTCCCAACATCTCATGGCAACAGATTTCACAGGTTGACTCTGCATTGTATGAAGTACTACTTTTTGTTTGGTTTTTAAACCTGCCACCTTTTTCATTTCATTGGTTGATATCTAGTTCTTTTGTTGAAATAATGTGGGATAAATTTTCATATAATCTGAAGAAATATTTCTACCAAAGAGATCATTAAGAGAGTTCCCACCCTTTTCTGCTCACTGAGTAATTTGGGAAACTTTTTTTTTTAAATTTGCCCATTCCTGCAGTAACTATTTGAGAGAAACAATCTTAGAAGACAGTTCCTATTTAATTGTTTTACAGTAAGCGAAGTCCTGGAGCTTAAAATAGTGAAACAGAGTGTAGTCAATAATAGTACCTCTTCTACCTTCACTATCTCAGAGGTTAGACAAGCTAATAAAGTGGGAGAGCTCTGTTTTAAGGAGGTGGCCATTGTAATATTATTCCTGATGTTTTGAAATGTGAAGGGACTCAGTTAATTCAATTTAAATTTGTTTTGTCAAGTTAACTCACGTATTATATCTACCTCTTGGTTCCTTTATTATGTTTTTATTCTTTACCTTGTTTTACTTTGTCTCTCTCACTGTTGTGTACAGTCTTCACAAAGTAAATGGCAGAATGCACCAGTGTGGCCTGGGATGTCAGACATGCACTGCAGCACTTAAGTCCTTAACTTTTTGAAGCAGACAGCCAATGTCTTAGGCCGTTTCTACACAGGCCACTTCGTTTGGAAGTGGCATGCTAATACACGGAGCAAAAGATGCTAATGAGGTGTGGATGCAAATTCTCCGCTCCTCATTAGCATAACGTCACATGATTTGGAGTCCGGAAGACCATTCTTCCGGACTCCAAAATGCTGTATAGAAGTGCGGCCCCTTCTTCCCAAGAATTTTCAGGAAGAAGGGGCCTTTGGAAGGAGGACTTCCTTCCGGAAGCACCCCAACCCCCGGAGCCGCGCTTTTACACAGCGGTTTGAAGTCTGGAAGAACAGTCTTCTGGACTCCAAATCATGTGATGTTATGCTAATGAGGTGCAGGGAATTTGCATCCGCACCTCATTAGCATCTTTCACTCTGTGTATTAGCATGCTGCTTCCAAAGGAAGTGGCCTGTGTAGAAATGGCCTTAACGAATTGTTTCCTTTTAACTTAGGTTTTCAGTTTCTTTCCTTTTCCTCCCTCTACCAGTGTGGAGAGGGAAAGGTAGATGTCAGTTTTAATAGAGGAATTATTTTAGCAATTGTAAACAATCATTTGACATTCCTGTTTTTAACATATATTTTTTTTTTCTTGTCAAGGTGATCAGTGTGAACGAGCTCGACGTCTGCAGTCTAAAATGATGACAAATTTGGCTATGGCAAAGGATCGTTTGCAGCTTCTAGGTACCACATGCTATTCATAATTTGAAATATTGGTATACGTGGTGATGTATTAACTTAATATAGCTCATTGTTTCAGTTGAAGAGCAAAAATCATTGTAGACTTCTCCTTGTTTTGTTAATTGCTAGCTGTATAGCGTGGTGTTTCTCAGCCTTTTCAAGTGACTGTCTCTTTCCCGATGTTTCCATTACCCTGGCTCTGTACATGGATCTGGGAATGGAATGAGTAGGTCCTCTCCCCACTTGCTGTCTCCCTGTCTACTCCTGTTCCCTTTTGCTTTTTGGAGTGGTGGAGATCCTTGGCTCAAAACAGTGGCAACTCATCAATATTAAATACTTCTGTGAAGTGGCTCAGGAAAAACCCTATCAGGAGCCATCTCCTACAGTGATGAGCCTGGAGTCCTGAGTTCTCTCCCCAGTTCTGGGAGGGCAGTGGGGACTGGTGGTTAGAGCAGGAGACTGGGAGCTAGGACTCCTGGGTTCTCCCCCAGCTCTGGGAGAGCAGCAAAACAGCCCTGAGCAACAAAACTTTTATAGCCATCTTAGACGTAACAATAGACCTTTAAAAATCAGAATCTTGTTTCTTCTTTTATCTGCAAAATTATCAAGCATGTGTCTGTCCCAGTTATGGTAGTTTGCATATGTTAGCAAACTAAGTTGACTGTTGGCCATGTGTGCCCTTAAATATATTTCTGCAAATGGAGATGGTAAAAGATGGGGAAGGTTGCAAAAGTGAAGCACTCAAGTCAGGAAACGCTATTATGGGAGTACGTGAAATCTTAACTTTGCAATAATTCAAATAAAGATGCAATTTTTAATTGTGTTCTTTGCCTCATTCTGTCTGCAGACTGAATGGTCAATGTAGTAGTGGTAAATAACAAATGAGTGAGGTTTCCTGTAAATCCTTGTTTCATTCTAGTTGAAATAGTCTTTAAGTGATATCAGTGTAAATCCACTGATGCCATTGCTTTACTTGATAGGTTCTTATGCCGCCTCAATTATTGTTGTTGAGCATCTACTCCAGAATTATACCAGTGTAACTGAGGGCAAAATTTGGATGAGGGAGCTGTCTTTTGTTATGAAGATCAGAAATCATACCTCAAATATTTTAAATTATATTAGACATCTAATGCCACCCAATGATATTGCTTCAGATCGGTTATACTATTCATTACTCTTCATTACTTCTTTTAAATTTAAAATGTTACACCCTTGCTTTTGTCTTGATATTCATCTTGCATACTTATATGGAAGCATTATTGTGGAAATTTGTGATTATGTAATTCAAATGTGTACTGTAATGCAGATAAGACTGTATGCTCAGCTGTCTTGAGGGCTCCACTTTGTGGTCTTAGGCCCCCATTAATGCAACTAAACTAGTTCTGATGGAATCTTGCATCTATAAGGGGAACCCATTAAAATGAATGAAGCTCTATGCTTGGTTGTGGACCTGCCTGTAGAAATCCATTTGCAAGATCAGGGGCTAAAGGTTGTTTGTTTTTACATAATAGCCTTGTGGAATTTTCCAAGTTCTTAAAAATAGTTCCTTTATATTAATACCTACTTTTAAAATCTTTTATTTGATCCAGTGAGCGCTATTAAATGCTTTGCTCTTTGTGTGGGGGAGTCAGAGAGTGCTCCCATGCTGAAATTCAGTTCAGCTATGATAGAAGTGATGTTGGTAGTATAAAGTAAAGAATCAGATAATGACATTGATTACATCTGTTTCTTTTTTAAGAATATGTCCAGTGTTTTTCATTTGTGTCTATAGATACCGGTGGATCCCTATCCGCTGTCTTAAACAGCAATCCCATAGAAGCATTGGCTGTAATAGCTTTTTTCCCCACATACATGACCAGGAGGCTGAGACTGTTTATCCTAGATGTGCTAACTGTGGTGATGCTGTTGTTTAGAGATTAGATTACTTTCGCGGATGCTACTTAGAAATTGAAGCTAATGCACAATGTCTCTCTTTTAGCTGAGTTTATCACTGTAATAGCACTCCAGGATATCTTGTTTGGCTAGATGCCTAATTTACAGATTAATGTGTTTTGGGTTAGGGGATCTATGGCTGCAGATGACATGGGGTAAGGAGTTGAAGCGTTTTGTTTCTTGGATTGGCAGCCACGGACAATTATTAGGACTACTTCTCCTACTGAATGCTCTAACAATCTTCATAAATATGGTATCCCAAATAATAATCCTAATTCCATTGACAATAAGATGATTGTATTCTGTGTAAGTGGGGGCACAGGAGAGAGCTTCCTGTTTTGGGAGACTGTAGGTTTGGAACTGGGCAATGTCACAATGGGCATTGCTTGATGTCGCCAGTCTTGCAGGAATGATGATAGAGATGGATTGCTTTGACTGCAAGAACTGCCTCTGTATTCGGAGGTGGTGAATCAGATCTTCCTTTGGGAGGAAATGCTATAGGATCCTACTCATCTGACCTCTAACAAGATATTGGTGGTGTGTGGCATCAAGGCGACATTTGTAGCAACAAAGGCTGTTAATCTTCATGCAATATAGAAACACTGCATGTCTTCCCACCCATACCTCTGTTATCAGAAGCCCTTCAAGCACAAATATTCAGTGATTTAATAATTTCCTATTGAAAGAAACACGTTTCGTAGTTGGTACTTGCTTCTACTTTGCAGCTTTTGTATTTAAGCTTAATGTACTGTTCGTAGATAGGAAAAGAGCATCAAGAATTATGAAACTGAGGAAATTGAATGTCTGATGTATGTAAGGAGAACAAATTTACTGTCAGAGGAATCCGAGCTAAGTGCTGCCAAAATGAGAAGAAAATTAAATATTTACTGTGTCTGGCAGGCTGAGCAAAGAGTTTATTTATTGAACTTCATTGTATAATGAAAGCTAGTCTCAATGATAAAGTAGACTGCAGTTTTTGTTAAATTTAAAGAATCATACATCACTAGGGCAATAGAAGAATCTAATTCCGCTATCAAGTGTGTTATCTCATTTGTTTTGGAGTGAACACCTATGCTAGGAGATTAGGTCAAATGTAGGTGACTTAGGTTGAATTTCTAAGGAATCAGTCTGCACTTCAGGGTCCATTGTATCAATTCAGGGCTCCTGTGGTTGACTTTTGTACTCCTGCTTTTCTCAAGGAGTAATGCCAAATTTGAGCTTGCATGTTCAACCTTTTGGATAGTGCAGACAGAGAGTTGTGAGATTTGACATTCTTGGCCTCCTGGAGGTATCCCATAGTACCCTAATGTGACCGCTCTGCTGCAGTCAAGTGTGCAGAAAGCAGTGTAGGAAAATTTGAATTTTATTTCCTGTTTGGCCAGTGTGGTGAGCTGAGCAGGAGGCATACCTCAGCAGCACATCTGGCCAGGGATTCCCTGGGTCATAGATGAGCTCCAACATGGAGCATTCAGGAGATCCTGGACCTTACTTGTGTGTGGCAGAATGAATCTGTGCTGGGAATATTACAAAGCAACAAAAGAAATACAGACATATATGCCAAGATGCCACAAGGCATGGAGGGGAAAAAGGATGCAGCACTGCAGGGCATCCCCGGTGTATGACAATAAATGAGTTCAGTCAGGTGTACCATTGAAACAAAGGAACCAAACAATTTTTGCTGTTGCATTTCAAAGGGAGGGGGAGGAGGCAAGTGTACGATGGGATGAAGATGATGCACATCCACAACTACCCACAGCACATTTTTGTCCCAGCAGACACTGAGACAGAAACCCACAATGCAGCAGGAACTATGCAGGATAGGTGCCCACAGTGCATTGCTGACCAAGTCAAACCTGGCAGTGCTAAGGGGGGGACACTCTGTTGACTTTATGTGCCAGTGTGGACATGCACCCTCAGCTTTTAAAATTGAATGATCAAAAACTGACCTTAACCAATTTGACCTAATTTCATAGTGTAGCTATACCCTTAAATGAGAAGGAGAAATCACTTAGGAGAAGAGCTATTAATTGCTGATCGGGGAGGGAGGATGGGAGTTCTTTCTCTTACCTAGTGGAAACTACAGGGCTTTTAGGGGATTCCATGACTACACTGACTCTAAAGGAAAAGACTTGCAATGCAGTTCTTGCACTTTTATGTCATGTACATTATTAAGAAGCAGAGTATGCTTTACCTTCACCTTCTCCAGTTTTGTGAGTCTCTTCTGTTCAATTATCAGTTGCCAAATCTCTCTTGTTAATTCCAAATGAGAACACTTGGTCTCAAATTCTGCAAAGCACATTTTGATACTTAGGATCAGGACTTCTGTCCAGAAGCAAAATCTAGTCATCAGTCGGTATAGACCAAGACCAACTAATATTTTAGAGTAAACAGCATAAGCGTAGCACTTTAAAGACTAACAAAACGTTTATTTGGTGGTGACCTTTCGTGGGACAGACCCACTTCTTCAAAACATCAGGTTGCAGCACTCCTTTCAAAATCACTCTTCCCTTCCCATTTCAGGAAGAGCACCCTCTTTTGAAAGCCACTTTCTAAAGAAAACGTGTGCAGATGCTCCGCAGGCCCTTTGTTTCAAAAGAGCAGTCCTCATGGTGCCTGATTTGTTCAATCCGTGGCCCACTCTTTTGTAAGAGTGGGGGCTGTGTGGATTCTCTCTTGAAAGAAATCACTCTTTTGGGGGTGGGGCGCGTGCATGCATGCACGTGCACTTTTTAAAGAAGTTCTTTTGGAAGGGATCTTCTGAAAGGGCTTCTTTTTAAAGTTCTTTGTAGTGTAGATGTAGCCTGAGGCATCTTGCATGTATATATTGTGTACACATAAGAAATATGTATACATGCATATTTTAAACTAGAGGATCCCCCTGCTATTAATGTCTTTTAAAAATGACTGCTGCTCCTGGCCATACAAAGGGCAAAATTGTGTCCAAAGCGCTAATTGTGAATTCTGACGCAAGCCGTTTGCCCTGTTTAGACAGGTCTTAAGGCGAAATGTGGCAAGTGGTTCGTAAACAACTGGAAGGCGCTAGGAAGAGATGACTTTAGAAGTGGTAATAAGTCTGTGTTTATCAAGGTGCAGTGCATTAAAAATCAGCAGTCCCTTCTGGCACCATCCCTGACTTTTCTCAGTTTGTGCTGAGCATTATGTTAGAGGAGACTCTTTTTTTTTTTTTTTTTTTTTAAAGAGACACGAAGCATAGTGGCTTCTCAGATTTCTTTAGGGAAGGTGTTGCACTTGGGGTGAAATTTATGGGTTTTTTTTTTTTGTGTTTGGGGTTGTAGTAATTTAACCACCGTGTTAACTCAGCACAGAAGTATTTCTGGGAAAAGCTAATATGGCTGATTGAAGCTGGTAACTATCAGCAGCCTGTAAAAAGTAGATAAGTAGGAAGAGGCAAAATTATGAAGGGCCTTAGCAGCAAGGACCCAAAGTGTGTGTCTGTGGCAGTGGAGAAAAGGGGACCATGGCGTGACTTGAAAGGAAGGATTATCAGAAATGTGTATATGTAATTTTTAACTTGTGGGGTTGAGAGATGGCTCCTGTCCTTCATAATATATATTGACTTATTTGTTCACTGCTAATAGATTAGTTATGTTGTACCATGCATTTTTGTCTGTCTTTCTTCCTGTTGATCTTAAATTATTTTCATGAAACACATTCAGACATTAATGAAGTGATCTTTGTTTCTGACCAACTCAAAAGTTTATTTTACAGAACTTTTTAAAAAAATTACATGCAGCAAACTAAGACAGTGAGAACTCCACAAACTTCAATTCACATTTTGAAATCCTGAAGTTCTCTCATTTGAGTACTAGAAACTGTCAAATAAGTCTTGTTTATTACAGATGCATTAAATATAAAATGTAAACTAGCTTACTACATAGTTCATTGAGCCACATTGAATGTGGCAAAAGAGTACTTGTCCCGTGCAGACGGTCCACACAAACTCCAATAGGAAGACTTCTGGAATAGGATTGTCATACAAATCCCACTTTGTCAAATAAAGTCATGATTTAATCTTGAGCAATGCCTTTTGGGGGAGGAAAAAAAACTTCTAATGTTAGTGATATTTGGGTGGGGGGGAGGGGTATGGTTACATTTAACTGATACAAGGATTTAGTGCCAGTTTAAAATTGCTTTAATTTGTACTTCATCCATACCTTTTTATAGGTTCACAAAGTAGTTAGCATAAATAGAAGTATCCTTTTTATCTTTTACCTGTACATCAAATATACTCAAGCCAAAGTTGTCGTTTCTATGTGATCGGCATACGTAAATTTCAGTGGTTCATTTTTTTGTTTGTTTTTTGTTTATTTTGTCCTTTTTTCCCCCCTCTGTTGCATAGAGAAGCTGCAGACAGTTTTGCAAATTCCCAAGCCGCAAATGGAGGTCTATAATGACAGTACTAACCTGGCATGCCGCAATGGACATCTCCAGTCAGGTGGGTTTGGTTTCACCAGCACTGAATTTAATTGGGGGATGTCTTTCAGTTTCTGGTATATTAAAGGAAAATAAGAGTTTCCAGGCCCCACATTAATATGTTTCTATTTTAAGGGTTTTATATAAATACATTCATTCCATCCTCTTGAGGTTTTTTGTTAATGCTGTTTATTATATTGTAGTCCTCAGCTGTTTCTCAAAATAGCTCTCCTTCTTTATTGCACCCTTTCAGGGTTTTCAGTAAGTTAGGGTCCAAAAGCATTTACCTTTAATATGCTTTGATCTAGTTCCTTTTCAGAGAGGACTAGATTATAATGCATTAATTAACTCTTAGTTCATGTTGGGAGGATCCATCCAGACAGTCCAGAGCAGGCCAGTGCAGAGTAGAGTCACAACCCAGTTTGTGATGAACTAAAGTGTTTGTGTAAACAAACCCAGAAGACAGGATTCCAAAAACGCTTTTCTTGTGGCTAGGTATTAAAGGAGGCTAACAGGACTGTATGTTGATTTAAATGTCAGGTGTTGATTGCTAGCATTTCTTACAAGACGTAATTGGCTGTAGTCATGATCATCATAAGAGAGACTTTTAAAAGCCTTTATTTGGTATTATATTTATAATGTGACCAGTATGCTTGGAATTCACTTTAGGTTTCTTTAACTGTTAGCTAGTGCTTGTAATAGATGTTATGGTTATATTTTCTGCTTCTAATGTAAAGAAAATAAACAGCAACCCTTGCAATTTTTAACTATAGGTTTTCTTCTTTTCGCCCAGGTGAACATATCAAAAGTACTAAAGTGTATTTCCAGTTCCCTGGCTACACAACTGAAGCAGTCTCCTGAATTCCATAAACTGTTAAGAATTAAAAGGATTATTGAAGCCAACAATATGATGTAATCAGAACTATATGGCCAATTTACTAATTCACAAGCAGTATAGACTAATCCTATTAAGTAGCGTTAAACACCAATGGAATTAATGAAATTCAGCTACAGTGTGCAGAGCACAGCATTCTTACAATAGTGTGCGATCAGTGGTTTAAAGTAACTATCAACTTGAAATCTAGTCAATTGAGTTAAAAAAAACTTTCAGTAATTCACTTGTCTTTGAATGCCTAAACTGTTTTTCCAGTGATATGGCACTTTTCAATTAAAAAAACAAGCAAGCAAACAAAAAGCCCTCCCTGTTTGGTTGCAAGATGTGAAAACAACAAGGAAACTATTAATCTAATTATGCAGGCTCAGCTACATAAAATAATTAAAACAGATGTATTTGTCTTCTGGAATTTTTCACTTAGAGTAGTTTTTGGTGTTTGAAATAATAGGTTGTTTTTATTAGTTTGCCTTTTTATTTTCAGATGTCATTTAAGCAAAACTTTAAATCAAGCTTAAGAAATGATGGCATGAAATGGCCCATTTAAAATTTGGTTTTCTAAATCCAGATTGTTCCAGTTTGAATATGTACACTTTTTTTACCCAACTTCCAAAAAAAGAAGAAAAAAATTAGGCTGCTTTTTGTTTCATGTGCCCCTCTTCCATTTTTTTGCTTAGTCGTCTGTATTGGTTTGCTAACGTGGGTAGCCGGAAAAAAGAAGGCTTAACAGCTACGCAGTCTTCAGTGTTGGCAATAAACAATTCTAGCACTCACTTCTTTTCAGAAGTTCCCTACATAAGTGCAAATCCTCTCCTTTCCTCCAGGACAGGAGTCAAACAGGAGGGGTCTGCTTCTGCAATGGGGTCATGTTATTTTAAGAACAAGAATATTTTTCTGTGTTGTTGTAGGTACCATCATAAATAAAAAGCTATGGAAGACAACAAAAATGCACTGGCTTTTGAGACTGGGCTTAAAGCCTGTACAAAGAAAAATAAGTCCTGCAGTCTAAAACTCTCCATTTCTATTAAAATGCCTAAGCAGAATAAATATTTGTTCCGTTCTTTGACTTGCAGAAATTATCTAAGGTACTTACATAACCTCTATTGCACTAGCATTATAGCATCCCAACCATCACTATAACTGTCCTCTCAACATCCTGGTGAGAGAGGGAACTACTCTATCCCCATTTTACAAATGGGACCTGAGCCACAGAAAATACGACTTGCCTAAGATGGCATATAGAGATTGAAATTCTCTCATCTGGCAGTTTCCCTTGTTCAGCAGGACAGTAGATGTTGCAGGACCAGAGAGCTTCAGCTGTGCGGGGCACAGTGATGCCCTGCTGGTGCCGGGGAGCCCCCTGACAGGGAACCAGGTCAGGGTGCCCCACTACCGGGAGCCTGTCTGGGGTTGAGGAGCCCCCCATGGCTCTGTCAGGTGTTCTGCTGTGAGGAGGCAGAGGAGATTCCAGCTATGGCTCAGAGCCCCACCAGCAGCCCTGCAGTCTCGGGGACCCTTGTTGGAGCGATCCAGAGCAGGGAGCCTCACCAGCAGTCTCACAGACTCCAGCCAGGGGGAGCCCCACTGGCAGCCCCACAGCAGGGAGCCGGCTGTGGCAGATGAGGCAGGGTACAACCTGTAGTAAATCTGTGGTGGAACAGGGGCTTGAAACCAGGTCGCCCTAGTTCTGAATTAATCCCCCTCGCCATTGGATCATCCTTCCTCTCTTTCTATGTTGTGTATATTCATGGGCTATGCAGATAACTTTCATACTCTGAATTACAAGTTTTAAGTAAAATCAATGAATGTTTTTCTATCCACAGCTGTTGAAAATGAAGTGTGTTGCTACCAGTATAATTAGTATATTATGTCTTTGCTGGCTACTTAGACTGGAAGAAAAGTTCACTATCAAGGGAAAAGCTACACCCCCAATATATATTTGTACAGTTTCACTCCCCAGTTCTTCAGTCTTTTGTAAAGAAATTATTGTAGTAGGGAAAGTTAACAGAGTCACTCTCTTGTCTGGATTTCAGAACAATGTATGAGCAGTAGCAGAAGTAAATTAAATGGAATATCTCACCAGGATAAGAACATCTGAATTAACAGGCTAGAGTAGATGGGGTAAAATAATGGAGACATTTTTCTCTTCTTCCCCTTCTGCCTTCCGAACTGTTGACAGTAGCTAAGAGATTGTAGGATTGAACAATAATAAAGTTAATTCTCCCTCTCTACATCAAGAGGGGGATGTTCACATGTATAAGACTTCTACTACTCACAGGGTGATCTGTTTGCTGTTTTGGAAATTCTCCATTTCAGAATAAGACAGTGAGGTATCCAAACATGCTGCTTCTTCCCAGTATTTGGGCTTTTCATTAGGTGGTTGTGCCTTGGCCTTGCTGGAAGGGGATGCCACCCTTGGTTTTGTGTCTGTCTAGATATCTGGGAAATTTTTAAAGTTCTGTTTGTAAGGATAAGATGGTGCTTACAGTCTTCAGTTCTGCTTAGTCAGTTACTCATATTGCCCCATCTTTTTAACATAACAAGAACATAATTCATAAGTTCAGGGTTAAATAAAATGTGCCTTGGTTTTTATCTGGAACAGATTAAAGATTTTAGAACATCTGGCTTTTTTAAGTTTACAGTGGGACAAAGCCAAACACCTTCCAAGGGCAAGTCTTGTATCTGAATAGCTGTCTGCATTTCTCATGGCTGTTCGTTGGCAGGCTTGTTATTGAGGTCTTTTTTTCCCAAGTATTATTTTGATTTAGTTTTTAAATAGCAAAACCTCTTTCTGTCCCTCACCTGCCACACCAAAATACCCAAGTAACTTCAATGTATAATGCAAGGTCTTTCATTTTGAAAATTTGAGTCCCTTGGATATTTATAAAAGTCTCTATTGTTGTAACACATCTTGTCTCTTATTTGTGCAGCTAGTCATTTATAGATGCATCTGGAGCTCAGTGAGTAGTCTTGAGAGAACTTCTGTTGAGTAACTTATTCTCCCAAGTGTCTGTGTTTTTCTTGTCTTTAGGTTACAACAAACTATCTGATTGTTCATAGGGATAGGTACATTTTACATATTTTGTTCATTAGTAATGGAAAATGGAAGTAGTTGAGGTGACTTCATAAGTTCTAGCAAGTGTAGGAACAAATCTTTAGCAAGTCTAAATGTCTTATTTCAAAATACAGTAAACCCTCGATTTAACTGACGAAGGGGGGGAAGGGATGTCTATTAAATCTGAAAGTCTCTTCCATCTAAATATGCAGGACTGTAGGCACCTTGAAAGGTGCACTAGGGAGTGCTCTGTGTGAGGGCTGGGAGGAACGCAGCAGGCTCGGGAGTGAGAGCTAGGCTGCAGCAGCCCCAGTGGCCCCAGCCGTGGACGCAACCCACTCCACTCCTGGGACCCTAGCTACGGCAGCAGCCCCAGTTGCTCTGGCAGCTCTTCCAGCACCGGTAGCTCTGAGTTGCTGGCATTTGGTTGGGGGTGGGGAGAAGGCTGGCAGACATCATCCATTCTTTCCCAAGTCCGTTTTATATCAGGGTCTGTTAAATCGAGGGTTTACTGTATTAATCCTTATGTGATATATGTTTCAGCAGCAATTAACTGGAATATTGCAATACTCCTAATATGCTTACTTCTGCCCTCACTCCTGGGTCTCAAACCATTCTGAAATTCATTTTAACATTGAGTACATCAAGAACACAGTACAGCTCAATGCTGGTATAGCACTAGTGATACAATATTATCCAGAGTAAAGGCTTAGTTTATGCTTAAAAGGGTTTGTCTGTAAAGGTGTACAGACAGCTAGAGATTGGCAAGATGCCTACTGCAGATGTGCTTTTTACAGGTATAGCTTAAACTTATTCCTTGAATGGAGTAAGTAATTAAGAATGACAAACATCCCCACACACACACAGACACACCGTCCAGTATAGGCAAAACTAGGGATTTTGGTGGCATAGTTTCTTCAGTCAGGGATAGAGGGGAAAAAATCACAGCGACATAGCCAAACTGGCAAAAAGTCTACCTCTAGACCAGGGTGTAGCAGGTCCAAAGAGAAGTTCAGAGAAATAAGCAGTTCTTGCTGAAGTAGCCAAGTGTAAATTTGCTGTATGGAAATATTATGAGTTTGAATATTTAGTGAAAGCTCTTCCAAATGAATACGGGACTAATTTTGAATGATTTGATTAGTCTTGTATTTGGTGCCTAGATACCAGTGTGATAGAAGAATTAAAAAAAAAAAATCTAACTGAGCAGTCTTAAAGATAGCATTGTAAAATGTAAGTAGATTGAATAATTGAGATTTTTGTTAGTAGAATTGCTAACTTACTGATTTCAACCTGAATAAAACTCATTTTCTTGTTTGTAAATAGCAAAAAACAAAAAACCCAAAACCCTTTTCAAGCAAATATAGTTCTTGAAAGGAATAGTCTTAACCAACCATCAAGAGTACAAAAGTTGGTTTGTTTTTTTTGAAATGAGAATGAATGATTGACTGCTCTTAAGAGAGACAAATAAAACATTTTAAAGTAAACATGGGAACAGTCTTCCTAGACCAATACCAGTTGGCTATGTCTGCATTACAGGCTCTTGTCAACAAAAAAGGCATTTTGTCATGCTTATAAGAAGCACACAGGATTTTTTCAGAGGGATAAGGCAAGAACACCGCATTTAAGAATACAGCACCATCCTATAATATGCATATAATATACTCAGTTTACTTGCAGACATACCCACACACCTGCAGACACCATCTTGTGGTTGCTTATAGTTACCAAAAGTTGCTCACTCTAATCCATGGGCCAGATGGATTAGGTGTGAGTGTGGCGCCAGGTCCTGTTGATCTGGATCAGTGCTCCAATGTTGACAAAATGAAAAGAACCCAACTCTGTAGTGGTGCACACATCTTTTATATGGTTTAGTCTATACTTCTGGTTCTTTCCCACTGCCCCAGACACTGAGTCACCAGTCAATGGCAGATGGGTTTGATCCTTTCCCCCTGCCACTGGTCCAGGTGGGTCATTGCTGCAGAATCCGCTTCCCATTGTTCTTCAGCCTCCAAATCTTTTTTGTCCACTTCATTGTCCAGACTGGCTCCAGAGGCTAACTCACTAAGCATCCGCATTCGCACTTCCAGATGGATCTCTCTCTCGCCCATCATTGCCCAGGGACAGCACAGGGTTTACAGTCTAATACAGCAGACCGTATCCCTCCAAAATGGTGGTGTAGATACAATATGGAGACAGATACAAAGTGTCTAGGAATACAAGATAACAAATACAAAAAAATAGTGCAAAGGTACCAAGTAGTACAAGGCTCCTATCAAAAGATACATAATAGTACAAAGTTTCTATTAAGATATGTTTCTATCCAGGCTTGCTATAGAACCTGGGAAGTGTCCAGATTTCGAAAGTGTTCTGTTGACAGTAAATTGACAAGTATCAGAGGGGTAGCCGAGTTAGTCTGTATCTTCAAAAAACAACAGAAGTCCTGTGGCACCTTATAGACCAACAGATATTTTGGAGCATAAGCTTTCACGGGCAAAGACCCACTTTGCCTGATGACGAAGAGGGTCTTTTCCCACAAGAGTAAATTGATAGAATGCAGCAGTTTTGTTGAGTCTTCTCCTGCTCCCCACAAGGAGGAACATCTCTGTCGACAGCAATCTTTTGACAAAAAGCTGGTCTGGATGTTTTGGGGGGGCTTTTTATCAACAGAAAAGGCCTCCAGGGTGCTGTGTGGCTGCCCCAGGGGACACCTTGTCCACAGCAATCAGTGTTCTGTGTTACCTGCCTCCAAACCTTCTTAAAGCTGCAGGGACCCCAGGAAACCCTGTGGCAGAAAGCAAAGAGCGTGGAAGCAGCAGAGGTACCATCTGTCGTCCCTCAAGCCGTTGCAGCCACTCCTTTCTTGAGAGCAGCCCGACATGGGAGACGGACAGCCACCCTGAGAATCCCCAGAGTTCTTGAGGGAGTAGAACAAGGGGTCCCAGGAGCCATCCTGAGGCACCGAGAGGTGAAATGTCATGGTATTGTAACTGTGTCAGTCCTGACCCAGAAAAGGAATTGTGGTAGGGAGACTGCAAGGTTATTGTAGGGGGCATGGCAGTACTGCTACCAGTAACCTCTGCACTGCCGCCTGGTAGTGGCGCTGCCTTCAGAGCTGGCTAGCTGGAGAGCAGCAGCTGCTTTGAAGGCAGAGCCACCGCCAGTACCAGTGCAGAAGCATGGTATGGTATTGCCACTCTTATTCCTGTGCTGCAACCTGTGGAGCTGGGTCCTCAGTCAGCAGCTACCACTTTCTGGCTGCCCACTTCTGAAAGCAGCAGTCCGAAGTAAAGAGTGTCAGGGTATGGTATTGCTATTCTTACTTCTGTGCTGCTGCTGGTGATAGGCTGCCTTCAGAGTGGAGTGTCCAGCCAACAGTCACCATTTTGTGGCCACCCAGCTCTGAAAGCTCCACAGAGGAAATGTTGGGAATACCACAGTCCCTTCTTCCCCTCGCATAACCTTGTGACCTCCCACAGGCCCCATTATGGATCAGGACCCTCAATATGAGAAGTGTTAGTTTCCCCTATGATTGAGAGTAAAAACACACAAGAGCAGATTTCACAGGAAATGGCCTGTTTCTCTTGGCTGTGAATTTGACAGGGCCCTACTCATTCTTGAAACTTTAGATCTAAAAATGTCAGTTGTTTTTATATGCCAATTCAAACTTGCCAAGGCATCTTTAGATGCTGGGATTTCCTTACATCTGTCGTCCTGGAAAGATGCCTCCATAATATGGATGTCAGTGATCTGTGAACACCATGGCTGGGACCTTGGCAGGAAGAGGAGGCTGCCACTCTCCCTCCTTCCTTCCATCAAGCTAAGGAAACAGTGGAGTGTGTGTGTTGGGGGGGGGGGTTGGGAGTCGCATGTGCCCCCAGAGTGGAATGCCAAATAATCTCACACCCCCATGCACCCACCCTTCCTCCCAGACCCTGCAGCTATACCTCCTGCCTACAACCTCCCTCTGACTGCATATGTATTGCTGTCTTTGTTACACCTGAAATAAAAATTCAGCACTCTCCAAACTGTTTTTATTTTCACCCTCAAACCAAGAGCAGGATAATGCTGGGGTTGGATGGGCCTGTACATGAAGTGGTAGGCCCTGGCCATTTGTGGCTTTGACCCTGGTTTTTAGAAGCTTAACACACCTCTGGTATTTTATAAATCCCTGGATCAAATCTCTCCAGAAGACTTAACTAACTACTATGGTAAAGCCTCTAGGATTCTTCTAGGTCAGAGTGAGCAACTCCTAGCACGGGTGCCAAGAGTGAGACAGGAGCTCAGACCTGCCCCTCCTCCCCCATCCAGCTGGGCACTTGCTGAAAGCAATACTGCCTGCAGATTAACAAAAGACCAGCTAATGCTGCCAACCACCATCTAAACAGTAAATCTCTGCTTCTTGATTTATTAATGAATCTGGTGTAAGTAGGGCTATTAATGGCTTTAAAAAGTATCACTGGCACTAGGACTGCACATAGAAGTCAAAAGGTAAAATTCAGCAATCTAACTTGCAAAGCTTTCTGACCCGTGTTCTAGGTCCTTAGATGTTGCTTGCAAGATGGGCTGGCTGTGTTTTCACTGACTGCTGAGTGTGTAATTTGTAAAAAGTTGGATCTCCCGTTTGTAGGAAGGCTTGGCCTGACTGCTGCCTTTAAGTTGTTCAGGCAACACCTACTGTTGATGTAAACTGTGTCACGCTAACAGCTGGGAATGCACAGACTCAAAGTTCTTTGCTTTAGCTTAGTTGTAGATAAAGTTTGTTTGAGGAATTTATAAATGTGACAAAATTCAGTAGTCCTCCTGAGGTCAAGAGAATGATGAATATTATTAACCCAGTGCTGTTGCTTTTATATATAATATATCTCCTTGAAAATGTGTGGGCTTTTTTTAAAAGCATTTTTTTTTTTTTTAACTTTCTGAAAGTGCTTTCTTTGGAAAGCAACTATGTAGAAACAAACCAAAAAAAAAAAAGGTTTAATTTCTTGCAGGAAGTAGTTGCTTGTTGAGGTTGGAAATTTTTTTGTTTAAATTTGTACATTACAATATCAAAATTAAAAATAAACCTAATACCAATTTTCAAAAAGTGTTTAAACTTGTAGCTGAAGTTCCTTAACTGCTCTTTAACTCTTAAGCCTTATCTTTACATGTCCAAAAACTAGTCTTTAAGTAATACTGTGTAATTTGGCCTCATCTGCATTTCCAGTACAGGCTACAAACCCATTTTTGCCATGCCTCATTTTATATACAGAGGGGGGGAACTTAATGCTGTGTAGTGAACATAAATCCTTCCTTCCTCCAGTCCACTTACTTGTTCCATAGATGCTATGTATTGCAACCCGACATCCACCAGTCCTGAGCCTGAAAACCTCATTTTCCCTGAGCAATTTACATGTACTGACTAGCTATCCCAGTGTATTTTACTTTATTAAACCTTCAGATATAAGCCAAATAGCCCTCTTAGCAGGTCCACGTGTACTGCCTGCAAATGTTTGTATCGGAGACTAAAAAAGGTCTCCGTTTACTTATGGAAGAAAGTCAGAGCAAGGAAGTAACAGATATTGTGGTGTTTGTACTCAGCAATGTAAGATGGACCTGCATCACAATTAACAGTGTGTTAGGTGGGAGGCTGCCTTAAAGCTGCTTATTTTATAATTAAATCAATTCTGATTTTATTCATCCCTGACGCTTCAGACTTTTACATTCTAGCTTGCTTATGACCTAGATTTTTATAAATCTCAATTATTTTAGTATTTTTAGCAGGAAATGAAAATGACATTCTAAATAATAGAAAACCAGACCATATGTTGAATGTGCTTGGTAAATGACTTAAATAAAATGCTGTGAGCATTACTTTTCTTAGGGAGTGGGGTGCTTTGGACCTGGAAGTTGAGGATTTGGCAACCTTTTTGTTGTAATAGCAATTTTGTACCCCTTCTTAATAGGGATGTTTAACCCATTAACCAGTAAAACCACCTAAACAGATAAGGCTTACTTGTTACAGTTAGCTGGTAGGGGCTGGAGCAGCCCCACATCTGGTGTGGGCAGAGAATTGCTCCAGCCCTGGGGGTCTGTCTCAGTGTGGCTGAAGCAGACCCTGTCTGAGGCAGCCTGGGAAGACAAGCTGCTGGGGGGGCCACTTTAGACGGGAGCAGTCCCCATGCCGTTGACAGAGGCTTCTCTGACTGGGCTGGAGTACCCTCACCCACAACGCTCCCAGGGCTACTGAGGGACAGGGACTGCTCTGGGCCCAGCTGGAGCACTCCTACCCGCAGCAGCTCTGGGTGCACCATGGGTGGGGAGCATGCCAGCCTAACCAAAGCAGTCCCTCCCCCAACTTCACATGGGCAGGAAGGGGGCTGCAAAGGAGTGGCATGCACAGCTGCCCCCTTTCTCCATTGGTTAACAATTATACGGTAGTTAACCAATTAAAGGGGATTTTACATCCCTACTTCTGAAGTGTTTGAATCCTTATAGTCCGTATTCTCCCTCTGATACTTCCTTGAGATAGTGGAAAAGGATATTGTTTGTCAAATAGTCACTAAAAATTGCTTGTCTAAATAACCTTTTAAAATTAGGGGTTAATTTTAAGCAGCGAATAGTGTATTTATGGCATCCTAAAGGATTAGGCTTTATTAATAAAGTCTGTTTCATTTTTTGTGAACATGTTAGAATAACTCTGACTCCAGGTAGTGTTAGTTTTTTAACATGCTTAGTTTTACAACTGAGATTTTGTTTATATGTGTCAGTTTCTTTAATACTCTGCCATGTTTAATATGCTGTCATGACAACATTAGCTTTGTTTTTCCTTTGTAGAATGTGGAGCTGTTCCAAAAAGGAAGGATCCATTAACACACACAAGTAATTCCCTTCCACGTTCAAAGACTGTTGCAAAAACTGGATCCACAGGCCTTTCCGGTCACCATAGAACCCCTAGCTATAGTGGGATATCTGCTTTGTCTGTGTCTAGACAAGGAGCCAATCCCACAACTTCAACTTTCAAGGTATGCCAGAGAGTAAAAGTGCCCAGCAACTGCTGATGTTAATGCGTAATCCATGCCAAGCTCTACTGTTACTAAATGTAGTCTAACCTAAATGCTCACATTCAGTTCCTTACAATATTTTAAAAACTAAAATTTTGGGCTGAAACTTCTTGGACTTGGGGTCTTGATTATAAAATGAATTAAAAAAAGGCAAAAAAAGGAAACCTCCAAATCATACTTTACCTTTAAGCCAGGAATGCTTTCATTTTACTCAGATGGTATTTTAAAACCGTAATACCCATTATTTCCAAATAACTGAGAAAAATCTTGAGCCCTAGATTCCCATTTTTGTTTTCCCCTATTCCCCATAAACCATGCGTGTACAAAATAGCCTGTTTCTCAGCTCTAGTGATCATGCTTTAAGAAAGCCAATTACATCATTAAAGTATAGTAGTAAAAGGTGTGTGCCAATAAGAAAAGATTAAACAGTTAGAAAGAAAAAGAAAGATTAGAGATCAGGAAGAAAAAGACAGAACCTGGTTAGAAATCTGATTATGACTTCTCTCTTGGCATGGTGTGAGGGGATGTGGCACTGGATTCCATTGCCCAAGTATTACAAGGGTCAGTCACGTTGAGTAAAACTTGGAACTCTCCAAACCACTGGTTGCTTAGTCTTTTTGAGTACATGCTGGGGAAAAATGTCGTTATAGAAAGTGAATCCAAATAGAATACAGGTTGAATCTGTCTAATCTGGCACCCTTAGCACCTGACCAATGCTGGATGAGAATTTGCCAGACCACAGGAGGTCAATATTGTCTAACACAATACCAATACTTTCACTGCTTAGTGGGCTCTTAGAAGACCTCTAGCGATAAATTACAGCACAGAACACTGACAGCCAGGACTGGTGGCTGTAAACAAACTTTATGGGACTGCAGGAAACTTGGTCACACCAGTGATAAGTGGTCATCCGGCTAACTAAAACCATTCCAGATTACAGGTGTTGCCGGACAAGAGAGTAATGGATTAAAAAGATTCAACCTGCATATACTAAATTTCTAAAAATGAGTATTTGATTTTAATTTTTGAAAATAATTAGAGCTTCAAGCAGATACTTAAGCACAGTGGATACAGTCAGCTGGCCTATGACATATCAAAGTCTGGCGCTTTATAGCTGAAATTGTGACATTTGAATTTTATTAATTGCATGCCTTTAAAATGTGTTTGTGAATTGTGAACTGATTTTGTTTCTTGTCTTAAGGCTCCTTCAAAAAACAGCAGAACTAACAAGCCTTCTACACCTACAACTGCTGCTCGCAAAAAGAAAGACTTGAAGATATTTAGAAATGTTGATAGTAATTTTGCCAATCTAATTCTCAATGAAATTGTTGACAGGTAAGTCAAACATCTTTTTGTATTCAGAAGCCAGATAACTTCTGGGATTTTAGTTTAGAATGAAGAACATGTCATGCTTCTTGAGGAAGAAATGAAAACCAGTTAGTGTATTTCCCAAGTTAGATAAAACTATCCTTTGGATATTTTATTTTCATGTTGACAGTCAGCTAACTAGCCACATGAATGAACAAGTGCTTACAAACAGCAAAGTGTGCAGTTATATTAGTTATCTTCAGATTGGTTCTTTAAAAATAGTTAAATGCATGAAATCAGATGCTGTAAAAAATAATGCTTCCTGTTAGGCTAATTGATATTCAATTTCTTTGTTAGTGGGCCAGCTGTGAAATTTGATGATATTGCTGGGCAAGAGCTGGCTAAACAAGCCCTGCAAGAAATTGTTATCCTTCCCTCCCTTAGACCTGAGGTAAGCAACTGAGTAATTTTTATCCTGTTGCTAGCATCTTAAAAATATATTAGTGCTGCCATTATGGAGAAGCCAGTAATTTTTATAAAGCTACGAGCTAATTTACCCACTGTTGCTGAGGTCCTTAAATTTAATGGGGGGGGGGGTGTGTGTGTGTGTGTGTGTGTGTGTGTGTGTGTGTGTGTGTGTGTGTGTGTGTGTGTGTGTGTGTGTGTGTGTGTGTGTGTGTGTGTGTGTGTGTGTGTGTGTGTGTGTGTTAAATAAAAGCAAAATATACCTATTTAAATCATTTGTGTTTTTTCAAAGCCTGACCAGAGCCACTCTTTCCTACGCCACCCTCCTGCCCTCAGCCACTCCAGCACCCCCTTATGCACCCTGCTTGGACTCCTGCTCCCCTGTAAACACACCTGAATCCCCTGCCCATATCCCTTCCTCACCCCCAACCGTTTGCTGTTCCCCTTCCTATCCCTGTGAGGGAGCAAGAGCAAAAGGTACAGTTCGCCTGCCCCCTGTACTGTTCAGCCAGAGTGAGGAATGCAGCAAACTATGCACTTTTCCCTCACTGACTGACAGTGAGGAAGGAAAACAGCAAGCAACGAATACTGGGGACAGGGAGCTTCAGGCCCTTCCTCCCTACTAGCACAATCAAAACCTGAACTTCCTGTAAGTTATAAGAAGCAGCAGCTGTGTTCTGAATTTGGTGGTCCTAGTTCTTAGTATTTAGGGGAGTTTTTGAACGAACTGACCAGATGTTCTTTGAAATATATAGTGTATTTACACAATTCGCAATCCAGCAGTCATGATGAAGTGCTGCAATACAGTGAAGAGTTAATGCAGTGGAATCTCTCGCAGGACTGTCACAGGTCTTCAGAGATATAGATGTGCTGCAAGGAGAGGTGTATGGTACCCTCAAGCTCTGTCTATGCTAATATTTTCAGTTTCTGTCTCCAGTGGCATGAAATAGCCCAAAAATGAAAGCACGAAGGTTTGGTAGTAATAAATACCACCCTCAAAGTAGTTTAAAATTGCTCACTGAAGGGCATACAGATGAAATAATGTTAGGTTTGTAGTTTGATAAAAGGGAAGGAAGTTAGTGATGAGGCGTGGTATTTCAGAAATAATGCTATTTTGCAATAGTGAAGGACAACTTTGAACAGAAGTAGTAAGTGGGGGATTGTAAAGATACACTGCTTGGTATGTTTTACATTTTTATAACTAACCTCTAAGCACTTCACAGAGTATGCTGGCAATTTTTGATTTTAAATGACTGGTTCTAATAGTCTTAGGTGTCTGTGCAGTGTTGGTGTCCAAGATCCTATAAATATAAGCTTAAATTTAAATCTGATTTGTGTTTTGCCACATATGCTGGGATTTTTTTGTATCTCATTCAGCTTGTATAACTAAAATAAACTAGTCCATTTCTAAACACCCCATCTGTGCTATATTTGCAAACATATCTGGCATCTGTACACATAATGGCTTAGTCCAAGACTGTGTGATGCAAAACAAGTTACTAGATGTTCTTTGACATTTTTCTGTAATCTGGCCAGGGATTTAAAGCTATATAGTGGACTTATTTCCTCAAAGAATGTTCTACCTGGTTTTAATGAATAAAAGTACTATGGCATCAGAGGAAAATCGAGTTTAACAAAATTAACTTGAACAATAATACACACAAATTGGGTGCTAGCATGCCAAAAGAAAACTAGTGCTGCAGCTCCATGGTAATGCTTCAGTGTTGCCAAGCAAAGTGCATTAGTTTACCAAGACAACTGTGCCAAGCCACCCGAACATGGAATGCTAAGGTACCATCACAAGTGGTGCTAAAGCACACCAAGCATTTTGACACATCTCAAACAAGCAATTCTTGAAGTCTTTGCCTCAAACTAGATAGGACGAGAAGGCCATGGTTATTATAGAGAGAGGATCCTAGAGACAATGTGGGAATATTTATAATCCGTTAGGGGCCTAGCTCTCTCTCCCCGCTGATGCACCCTCAAGGATAAAATCTTTTGAGAGGGGAGTTTAAGTTTCAGGAATGAGTGCTGCTCACATGGCGTATTCAGAGAACCAGAATTACTTACGGTTTTAAAATAACAGGCAGTCCTGTGGCACCTTAAAGATAAATGTATTAGATCATGAGCTTCCGTGGGTAAGACCTACTTCTTCTGATTATTGTTCTAACTTAATGATTCTTGTCCTTTCCACACTATTGTACCTCTTTCAAGAGTGAGGGTATGCAGGACAAATCATACTTTCACCTCACTTAAAAACTACTTGCTTAGTACAGTACTCAAAATCAGATTTAAAAATCCAGAAGTTCACAGCACACTATTACTGTATTATTATTACATTCTCATTTTACCATGTAATTATACAATAAATCAATGGCAATATAAGTATTGGACTTATATTTTAGTGTACATAGATTAATCTAAACTGCTCTGTATGAAATATTAGTTTGTACTATACTGACATTGTTAATGATTTTTATCTAGCCTCTTGTAAAACTAGACAGCTACCTAGATGTTGCTGTACCTCCTGGAAGACCTCGGGTGCCTCCTAGTACAGGGTATGCAAAGTGTGGGATGTGAAATTTTGTAACTGGGGTGTAGCATAATCACACATATCCATGACCTCTGCAGGCTTCCCCAACCTCTGCTCCCAACCAGCTCAGCTTTCCCACAGGCAGACGAGATCCTGATGGCCAAATTTTCTCCATCTTGCTGCAAAAGCCCCAGCTCTGCAAGAAAACATAAGGGAGTGTACGTAAAGTGGCTTAATTGTCTTCCAGCCTGGCTCAGCTCTTTGTGCACAGAGCTGCCGCTTTTGCTGCAGCCCCCACAGCCAGCTTCAGAAAGTGGGAGCTGGCCAAGCCTGTGGGCAGAGGGGAGGGAGCTGCAGAAACAGGTGTGTTTTGTGAATGAGACTAAATGTTCATTCCAGCTGCAGCAGCCAGAGGTGTGAGGAGGGATTTTTTCCGTTGTTTAAAGAGCAGTGAGAAGAATGCAGTTTCCTGCTGTGCTTTCACAGGTTAGCAATGGCTGTTATCAGGCAAATACAGGAAATTCCTACCCTTCGCCCCTTGTGCAATATTGTTTCAAAGGAAGCGAAACAGCTCATCTGGAAGTAAAGTCCCCCTGAAAGTTATAGCTGTGTTTGGGAGAGGGGTGGGTGGCGTCTCTGTTTGATCAACCCTATAAATGTTACAGCAGGCACATTTACCGATGTGGGGGCGGGGCGACAGCGTGTGGAGAGTCAGAGTGAACTAAACAAAGGATAGCAACGAAGGGTCCTGTGGCACCTTATAGACTAACAGAAAAGTTTTGAGCATGAGCCTTTGTGAGCACAGACTCACTTCATCAGAGTCCGTGCTCACGAAAGCTCATGCTCAAAACTTTTCTGTTAGTCTATAAGGTGCCACAGGACCCTTCGTTGCTGTTACAGATCCAGACTAACACAGCTACCCCTCCGATACTAAACAAAGAATGTAATTCTTTCTTAAACCCTGGAGTTGTTTAGCATTAAGAGACCATTGCTTCTTTGAGTACTGCTGTGTAAGGTAAATATTTCAGTGAAATTCCATCTTATGAGTTAAGACCGTGCCCATGCAAGGCCTGGCAGAATCTGGCTTTGAATTTATGACTTTTTTTGCTGGCAATTTCAGACTGCAGGGTTTTTGGCAATCTAAGACATTTTCTCTCTTGATCTCTGCTCAGTATTTGTTTCGCATTCAACAAGTCAAGTCCAGTGTATTGACGCCAATGCATCTGATGAAGCAGGTCTTTGCCCACGAAAGCTTATGCTTCAAAAAATCTGTTTGTCTATAAGGTGCCACAGGACTTCTTTGGTTTTACAGTTACATACCAACACAGCTACCCACTGATGAAAGCTGGGTAAGGACAGTCAACATGCCAGGCCTGCTCTGGATCCAGAGCACATGTGTTGCTGAGTTCAGACATTGAGAACTAGGTACCTTTCAGAATGCACCAGCATGTTCTACAGGTGGCAGTTAAAGAACAATACCTTAGAATGCCCTGCACGTGACACTGTATCATGTTCATTCTGTAATTCGGTATGTTTCATTAGAGAAAATGGATCTGTAGTATGTAAGGAACTAAAATGCTGTAGTCTATAAAACTGATTCTCATGCTTATTTGCAGTATTTGTAACCTAGCAAAGGGAGTTATTTTAAAGCAGAATATTTTTCAGTTATTTACAGGACTTAGAGCGCCTCCACGTGGATTATTGCTGTTTGGCCCACCAGGAAATGGGAAGACTATGTTGGTGAGAAAATTACTGTTTCTTGTTTGGCAGAACTCTAGATGTGAGTCTCAGAAAATGGTGCTTTTTTTTGTCTATGAAATTGAGAGATCCTCCATAGGGATATCCTAAATTATACCGTTGTGATCCAGTGCTACTTAGTAATAGTTCTGTAAGGAGCTGACTGAGATGATATCTGAGCCACTAGTTATTCTCTTTGAAAAGTCTTGGAAGATGGGAAAGATTCCAGAACACTAGAAAAGGGCACATATAGTGCCTATTTATAAAAAGGGAAATGGGGACAACCCAGGAAATTGCAGATCAGTCAGCTTAACTTCTATATCAGGAAAGATAATGGAGCAAATAATTGAGGAATCAGTTGGAAACATCTTGAAGATGATAAAGTGATAACAGTCAAAAAGAAATGTCCGACCAACCAACCAGCCTTTTATTTTTGGACAGGGCAACAAGCCTTGTGGATGGATCTGAGCAGTAGATGTGGGTATAGCTAGACTTCAGTAAATCTTTTAATACAGTATCGCAAGACCTTATTAACAAACTAGGGAAACACAACCTAGATGGAACCAGTATTAGATGGGCACATAACTGGTTGGATAACTGTTCCTAGAGTGTAGTTTGCAATAGTTAAGTGATGTTGGAGAGGCATAATAGGTGAGGTTCCTCAGAGACCAGTTGTACTCAATATCTTCATCGGTGATTTAGACAATGGGATAGACAGTACACTTGTAAAGTTTGCAGATGATACCAAGCTGAGAGGGTTTGCAAGTGCTTTGGAAGATCGAATGAAAATTAAAAATGATCTGGAAAAATGAGGTAAACTTAGGATGAAGTTCAATGAAGACAAATACAAAGTACTCCACTTGGGCAGGAACAGTCTCTGTCTCTCTCTCTCACTCACTCACTCACACAGGGAAACTATTGTCTAGGAAGAAGTATTGTGGAAAAGGAACTAGGGCTGATAGTGGACCGCAGGCTAACTATGAGTCAGCAATGAGGCACTGGTGCAAAAAAGCAAACACAATTCTGGGATGCATTAGGAGGAGTATTGTAAGTAAGACATGAGAAGTAATTCTTCTGCTCTGTTCTGCACTGAGTAGCCCTCAACTAGAGTACTGTATCTAGTTCTGGGAGCCACATTTCAGGAAAAATGTGGATATATTGCAAAGAGTCTAGAGAAGAGCAACAAAAATGATTGAAGTTCTAGAAAAAATGACCTATGAGGGAAGATTGAAAAAAATTGTTTTGTTTAGTCTGGAAAAGAGAGGGGACGCAGCCTTTTAGATACTTGAAAACTTATTACTAAGAGGAGGAAGAATGATTATTCTCCTTAATCTCTGAGGGTAGGACAAGAAGCAGTTGCTTTAAATTGTAGCAAGGGGCATCTAGGCTGGACATGAGGAAAAACTGCCTGTCAGAGTGATCAAGTGCTGGAATAAATTGCCTAGGGAGGTTGTAGAATCTCTGTCAGTGGAGATATTTAAGAGCACGTTAGACAAACACCGCCCCCAGATGTTTATAGATGGTGCTTTGCCCTGCCATGAGTGCAGGGAGCTGGATGCAATGACTTCCTGAGGTCCCTTAAGGTATGTCTACACAGCAAAGTTGTTTTGAAATAATTACTGCTATTTTGAAATAACCTTTGCAAGCATCTACGTAATGCAACCACTATTTTGAAATAATGTTGCTATAGCAGATGACTTATTCGAATTGGTAAATCTCTTCATATGAGAAATAGCACTTATGTCAAAATAGATATTTGGAAATTAGGGCTGTGTAGACATGGAATAGGGCTATTTTGAAATAAGCAATATTGTGTCTAATGGCTCAATTACTAAATAGGCTCTATTGTGTATGGATACTCTATTTCAAGATAAGAGCACTATTCTGATATGCATTTTGTGTATAGCAGCATCAAGAAATGTTTGCATTGTATCAGTTCCTGAAATGCCTTGGTGCATAAACTATTGCAAGAAAATTCCTATAAGTAGACACTGTGATGTATATCTTAGGGCTTATGCTTTAGTTTGGTTCTAGACACTGAATCATGTAGTTCAAGTTTCATATTGAAGAAATGAGGCAAAGACAGCCCTAATTCTTTAGGACAGTACCATTTTGAGTAACTGAAGTATGAACTACCTAAATTGGCAAGTTTCCATCTAATAGTGTTTTAGTTTTTCCTTATTAATTGATTTAGCAGAGGTAGTTGAGTTGTTCATGAGACATACTAAATTTTATATCCTATAAAATCCTGATATAGTCAAATTATATTACATCATATTCTATTTTTCTTCATACAATATATTTACAGTCTTGTTAAGCCTATTCTAAAGACTAAAATACAGTGGAGTTCTTCTACTTGCCACCAGTAAGAAGGCATTTACTGTTTTTCAGGCCAAAGCAGTTGCTGCAGAATCAAATTCAACCTTCTTTAACATAAGTGCTGCAAGCCTAACTTCAAAATACGTAAGTAATGTTGTTTGTTTTCTTAATGCTAATACGTTAGGATATTGACTACCTGAAGGACTTGTAGGGCTAGTACCTTAATATTTTTGAGTGTGAGGGGGATATCTTATGCCATGGGAGGGAACTACCTCAGTCCACTAGCCTTGTTAAGCCAAAACCCCTCCACATGTCTTTTAAAGTGTCATGAGCACATGAGACGATGCATTTGATATTCCTGTGGAAATATTTCATAAGTCTAGAGGCTGTAATATATTTCAATAGAACTTGTTCTGAATTTCATTGAGATTTAGGCACTTAACTACCTTCTGTCGCTTTAATATATCCTGCCACTTATTAGTGAAACTTTCATATATCTGTGTGTGGAAAAAGGTAGAAAGCTTCCCTGCCCCTCCATGCTGAATTAGTAGTTTGCTTATCTGTGGTATGGGAATGGGTCACGCAAACCAAAGTTGTCATAAACTGCATCTTAACTTTTTTCTAATATTTGCTTTTAAAATGCTTGACCGTTTTAGGTAGGAGAAGGCGAGAAACTGGTGCGTGCTCTTTTTGCAGTAGCCAGAGAACTTCAGCCATCAATAATTTTTATAGGTGAGATCTTAATGTTTGACTGTAGGATCAGTATATAGTTTTTTAAAAGATTGTATTTTAGAAAAAAAATTAAGTGCACTGTCTCTTTGAGGCTCACTTTTGCAAATAATTTTAAGACATCACTAATGCAGCAAGATCCTCTTACCTTATTACTTGCTCCTTAACTCACATTTCATTTAGGGAGCGTGTTTCATTTGAGCATGTTCCATAGTCTGCTCTAGTATCAAGTAATCTAGGAAAAGCTTAACGAACAAAAGAATTGTCCTATCATACCTTGCATGCAAAGATTTGTGTGTTAGTGCATTTTTATATATGACCCGCAGTACAGTTATGAATACATTTCACAGATTACACAGATGACAAAATGCATACAAAATTTCTATCTTGTCAGATTCCTGATCACTGGGCGCCCCATGGCCTTGCTTTTAACACCAATCTAATATTTTTCGAACAGTTTTGCCAGTGCTTGGCTGCATGCTGAAGCATAAAGATAAAACTACCTCTTATTGGTGTCCCCCCCGCTAGCAAAATACAATAAAAGCTTTTTGTGTGTTTGTGTTGGAGGAGTGAGGGATACTGGTAAATCAAAAATTCCTGTTAACTAAAAGGGAGAGTGTTGTGTGGGAGAGGGCTCAGAGCTTGAGGGTTGGGGCTCAGGAGGGGGTGTGGGTGTGAGATGGGACAGAGGCTTGGGGCAACAGGCAATCAGAGGAAGGATTTCATGGCACCAGGTCCAGGTAATGTTCACTTTGTGTGGCTCCCCATATGTGACAATGTATCTCTGCTGCTCATAAGAGGAGGGTGGTACTGCACGCTGCTTTTGCTTGCAGAAATCACCCCTACAACTCCCATAGGCTGGAGATGGCAGCCAGTCAGAGCTGTGGGGGCTGGCTCCTCTGGGGGCCACAGTGCACAGAGCTTCCTGGCTATACCTCCCCATATCATCTGCAGGAATACATTACTATGTGTGGGGAGCCTCCTGAAGTGAATGTTTGCCAGATCCAGTGTCCTGGAAGCCCTCCTGCATCCCAACCCCTGTCCTGCAGCATTTCCCATAGCCCTTCCAAAATGCAGTTTTATAGTGCTTTCTAACTGATAACTCAATGTTTACTGTAATCATTGAATTTCAAACTTGATATTTAGCTGTCTCACTGGCTGAAACTCTAAAACTCAGATTTTTTTCATTTAGATGAAGTAGATAGCCTTTTATGTGAACGAAGAGAAGGTGAACATGATGCTAGTAGGCGTCTAAAAACAGAATTTTTAATAGAATTTGATGGCGTAAGTATCAGTATTTATAGTATTGTTGGGTACTTAAATTAGTTAATGCAGTCATGGGTGCCAATGAAATGTGCTAATAATATGCTAGTGGGATTAAGATGAATTCATTTCTTGGCCAGGAGAAAGAACTGAGCATCCCTGTTGTGGGTTAATGACTGTAAGCAGTTGAAGATATTGAGGTTCAAAGTCAGGCCTAAACCCCACTTACACAGTATACATCTCTAGAAACAGTAGTGGCGTTTGCGTGTTTTTGTTTTGCTGTTCAAGGGTGTATCATTCCCGCCTAATGGGAGCCTGAACTTTTGGAAATTTGGTACTTTGCAGAAAAGAGAGGATTCTGGCTAAATGTTGTTAGATTTTTTTGATGTATGCAATTTATGAAACTGTTTTAAGGAGGCTTGTTCTCTGAGTATTATAGATTTGTAGTAAATAGTCATTTGGTTTATAGAAAATGGCAGGTGAGAAATGTAGCACATATAAGTAATCAAGGTTTCATATGTACACTGAGACATGCTGCCATCAGGATGGGAAAACAATAAAAATTAGAATGCCATTGATTGTAAATAAAGTAAATTCTGTTTTAATGGGTATTCAAACAACCAGATTTTGCAATTAACTGGCATTCCATCTTGTGTATGTGCAGCCAGGGGTTCCTCTATTCTTCCACCCAGTTCCTGCTGCCTAAAATGGCTCCCCATGCAATGGAGCCATGCTTGAACTGCCTAGAGCAGCGCTCTTCCCTCCCACCCCCCCAGAGCAGCTGCCATGTGTGAGCTGCTTAGAGCATCACCCTGCCCAGAGTGACTCGCCACCCAGCATGACCATGCGTGGCTTGCCCTGAGTGTCCTTCCATGTGGCACAGCACCCTACCCAGAATATATTGGCATATCCAGCATATTGGAGTACCTGGAAACCTCCCAGTCCTGGGGCTGTCAGACATGAAAGTGTTTAGAAGTAGAATGACTTCATTAGTCCCTTATGTCAACAACTGAGTCGAAACAGGGGTTCAGAGACAAACAATGAGAGTGGCTAAAGGCATGAAAAAACTTCCATGTAAACAGAGCTG
The DNA here is from genome assembly GCF_033958435.1 of Carettochelys insculpta. NCBI lineage: Eukaryota > Metazoa > Chordata > Testudines > Carettochelyidae > Carettochelys > Carettochelys insculpta. The sequence continues at coordinate 65,161,483 of NC_134139.1, read as the reverse complement.
GTACAGATTGCAACACTTTAGTTTAGAAGTGCAATGATAGACATATGCAAGGAAGTTCTATTTATCCTCTTATAGTACAAAAATAAGGAAATATTTAAACAATTAAAAGACAGCGAATCTAAAACTCAGAAAAGGATGTACTCTTTCACGTAATGTTCTTGTAGAATTGATAAGTATCAGCTATTGAGGCCAACAGTTCAGCAGGATTCCAGGAGAGATCTGGACAGATATATGATAATTGAAACATTCCTAATTAGGTAGATTTAAAAATAATGGAAGAGATGAGTCTTCATGCTTCAGGTCATAAATCACCCTCTTAACAGAGAGACTTGGGAAGAAAGTCCATTTGTGGATAGGCTATGGCACAATTATCTGATTGAGTTTTCTGTCACTTTCCTTTGAGATAAATGGTAATGGCCATGGTCATTCAGGATATTAGACTGACCATTATTCTGATCTGGTGTGGAAGTTAGTCTTATGATTTTAATTTTCCCCTCTATAGGCTTCAGTGTAGTTTCATTTCTCTGAACCACAGTAAAATGTGACTTTCTTTAAAATAGTAAAGATAAAGTAAGTCTTGTTTATCTTTCAGTTCTGAGTACTCTCATTAAATCAAAATTATCTAAGATCATACTGTCAGTTGCCAGTCCTAGCCAGGGCACTTGCTTTGGACACGCATGTTGCTACGGAAAACTGAGATGGAGTTTAAATATACTACACACTAGCCAGAAAAATGTGGATAACATAAAGCCAGCACATAAACTTCTATTATCACCGCCTAGTCAATGCTCTTTACTGTTTTTAACAGTTTATTGCATTGGTTCTTAGATTTCAGTTTGTTACTCTTGCTTTATAGGTACAGTCTTCTGGAGAGGACAGAATACTTGTAATGGGTGCAACTAACAGGCCACAGGAGCTTGATGATGCTGTTCTCAGGTACTTACGTTATGCCCCTTCTAATTTATATTTAGAGACACAGTTATGCTTAAATCAGATCCTATTATAAAGTTAAATATCTTGCACTTCTCACATTGTATTGGACTGAAATTTCCTAGTGTTGTTGGGTGGCAAACTTAACAAAATACCCAGTGCTTATTTTAAAAAAAGTGCCTCAGCATTCCCATTTGAGTTACTTGTCTTAGTACCATTGCCTTGAAATAGTCCTGGACCTCAGTGTCCATTGTCTTAACAAACTCTTAGTTCTTGGAGTGATTGTTCACACATCCTCAGTTACCGGAAAATCTTCCCTAGCCAGTAGCCATCAGGTCAGTGTGGTGCCCGCTAGCAAGGCCCTGATATAGCACCAAATATAGGAACTGCCCAACCTGTCCACTGCTTAGTTCCTTCTTGCCACGGTGTCGGTTGCTGGAACTCCCCATCGCTCATGTGAGCTCTTTATTAGTTGGTAGCATTTAGCTCTTACAAGACATAGTTCTTATTAGGCATTAATGGTTTTAAATAGTAAATAATCCTATTGTTGTTTGTTGCCTCCTTGAGACCTCGGCACCGGGGCATGCCGAGGTTGCCAGGCTTCAAAGTCTGCATTGGCTATGGGAAGCACATGCCAAAAAAGATCCTTATTGAGCCTGCCTTAAGTGTCTGGGTGAGAGTTACCAGCAACACCACTGCCCGAGGTGTAAAACCTTCAAGCTGAGGACCAAGACGAGATTCCAACAAAAGGACTGTAGGAAGTGGACGTGGCGATCTAATGACAGGAAGTCTGAGAATATGATAGATATGATTTTGATAGGAAGAAGTGGATAACATCAGTATAGCAGTGCCGAATTTTCCAAGGAGCGGATATAGACTCAGACCACAGTCTAGTGATTGCAAACATCAAGGTAAAACTCAAAAGAAAATGTAAGACACAGTTAAAGAAAAGAAAAGATGTGGCAAGGCTATGTGAGGAAGAAACAGGGAATGTATACAGAACAGCGCTCGAAGAGAAGATTAAGAATATCGCCACAGAGAAAGACCTAGATAAGAGAGTCACAGGGATAGCCATCGCTATAGAAGAAGCAATTGAGCAGACTGTTCCAGAAGAAGAAAAGATCAATAAGAAGTGGATTACCCAGAAGACACTGAAGTTGGTTCAAGAGAAGAGAGCGTCGAAGATCAGAAGAGATGTTTCTGAGATGGCAGAACAGCAATATAGGATGAAATGCAATGAGGTAAGGAAAGCAGCCAGAAAAGAAAAGGAGAAATGGTTAGAAGAGCAATGTGAAGATATCGAGAGGTATTACAGTGAATGTAAGACCAGGGAGGTGTATAAGACCATTAGGAATATTAATAGGAAATGGCAACTGAAGCAGATGGCGATCAAAGATGAGAACAAACAAGTGCTCATGAACAGGGAGAAGATTGTGCAGCAATGGATGAGATATTGCACCGATCTATACAAAGCACAGTTGGACCTGACTGTCTCAGAGACTGAAGAATTGAAAGAGATCTCCCCCGAGCATCAAGAGCAAGACTGATACTTTGAAGGAGCAAGTAGAAAAGGCAGTGAAATGACTGAAGAACAACAAGAGCCTTGGAAATAAGATCACGGGAGAGATGATCAAATATGGCGGAGAAAGCATGATTCAGGAAATACACCAACTATGTAATATAGCATGGAAAGAAGGGAAGGCGCCTAAGGAATGGACAAGATCTGTGCTAGTGACAATACCCAAGAAAGGAAGTACATTGGAGTGCAGGAACTACAGAACGATTGCCCTAACGAGTCATCTAGTAAGGTGCTGATAACTGACAGAGAGATTAAGATTGCAGATAGAAGAACATATAGCAGATGAGCAAGCAGGGTTCAGAAAAGATAGAAGTACCATACAGCAGATATTGGCTCTAAGACTGATAGTGGAGAAAGCTCAACGAAAGAACAAAAACACATACACTTGCTTGGTCGACTTCCCCCCGCCCCCCCAAAAGACATTTGACAGTATAGTTCAGAAAGTGACTTGGGCGGTGTTGGAGTCATACGGAGTGGATAGCAGACGGATACAGTTGTAGAAAGATATTAATGATAATACAGAGGCAGCAGTGAGAACATGCGGGGAGTTGTGAAGTTGATTTAAAACAAGTAGAAGTACAAGACAAAGACCCAATATCGCCAAGTATCTTCATCGCACATCTGGAGAGAGCAATGGACAAGATCATGGAAGAGGTAGAAGGGATATCTGTGCACGGGAAAAGAATGAACAACTTGAGGTTCGTGGATGATGAGGAGAAGCTAGTGAAAACGGTGGGCGTGTTAAACGAAGAAGGGAAGCAGTACGGACTGATTATGAACATGGATTAAAACAAAAAAAATGGTATTTGGAGATAAGGAAATAGGAAGGAAGATCAGTGTCAATGGTATTGAACTAGGAAATGTAGAGACATTCACACATCTGGGGAGCAACATAATGCATGATCTAGACTGTAAGAAGGAAATAGCAACTAGAATAGCAAAAGTAAGAGCGAGTTCAAGGGTGATGGATAAGATATGGAAAAGCAAAGCAATTAATTTAGGAACGAAGCTGAACATTGTGAAAACGTGAGTATTCAGCAGCATGTGGTACAGATGTGAGACATGGGTGGTGATGAAAGATTCGAAAAGAAGAATATTGGTGTTCGAAAGGAGCTCTTGTAGAAAGATTCTGAGAATAGGATGGATGCAGGAGGTCACCAATGAGGAATTATATAGGAAGATACAGCCGAAAGAGAACCTGCTGCAGAAGGTTATAAAACAGAAGCTACAACTGTTTGGACCTCTTTGCAGAATGAACAACGAACGAAAAATCAAGACTCTCTAGTGTTCAGCATAATGGATGGTTCGAACAGGAGAGGCAGACCCCACAGAAAATAGATAGATGATGTAGTAGATTGGTGCAGAGCTAGTCTACAAAAACTAAGCCACTCTGCACTGGATAGGGAAAGATGGAAGGAAATAGTGAGAGAGGCATCAGACACCAACATGCGCTGAGCCCATGGTTGAGGAGGAGGAGGACCTTAAAGGATAACGCTCAATGCCTCAAAGCCCTGTTGATGGAGGCATCTCTTCTGCTCAAGAAGTCCCTGTCTGAGGGGGCCAAGTATGCTTTCCTTGGTGTGGAGTGCACCAGCACTGAGCTCAGCCATGGCATCGATGAAGAATCTGGCACCACAGTGAAGGGCTGGTAGCTCAACCTTCTTGGAGAGACAAGTCTCAATTCCTAGTGCTTCATAACAAGAAAAGGCATGATGGGCCGTTCTCCTCTGACTTCTAAGTGTTGGGAGAATTCTCACAGTGTCAGGGAAATGCATCACCGCCAGGCCTCAGATGATCAGGGTTTGATGCTGGTCCAGAGGTTTAGCCCCCAATGTCCGCACCTACCATTGATGCCAGAGATGTTCCAGGCAGCACAGAGCCTCCTGCAGATCAGTGCCTTTTTTACTGTCCAGGAGGAACAAGTACCTGAGGCAGGTGTCGAGTCGTTCCCCTGTCACAGGGCAAGCCACCCATGATGGCATGTCTGCCTACACCTCCAGCTCTTCTGCCAGTCACAGCGCTGGCACCATCCCACCCAGTGCTTATGCAGGCACCCTCAGGCCTGGTACCTCCTTGGTCTTTGGCATTGGAGGCCTCTGAGTTGTGGTCAGACTCCTACTTGTCTAGTTCTGGCTGGAATAGGAATGCTCACTCTTCATTCGGGTGGAGTTCATGCTCTGCTCTGGGACAGTGGCCACCAAATTGGCAGCAGGCTCCACAGTGGCTGTTCTGGACTCTGTGTGGGTGTTCCAGGGGCAGTTCTCATTCACACTCTGTCCTGGGCACCATGGCTGACCTCGGGAGGTCCTCCAGTACTGCGTTTGGCATCTGTGGGATGGCTTATTGGAACAGCTTCCTCCTATGGAACTGTCCTCATGGACACAGTTGGTCCCCTTGGCACTGATGCTCTTGGTGCCGTTATTGTTGTCTGATCCAGTGGTTTCAATGCCTTTTCCTTTGGTGCTGTCCTCCATGGCACAAACTATGTTGGCACTGATGTTTTTTGACAATGGCTTCTCTTGCATTGCATGGCTCAGCATCACCCTCTCTGAGTTTGGCGTCGGTGAGGCAGGTGTCGGAGCCATTTCCCTTGGGTCAGAGGGCAGATGCACTGGACCTTGTGGGAGCTATAGAAATAGGCTGACCAATGCAAGTGGGTGCATCCTCTGGTCTTCTCCAGACGAAGTGGTGGTGGGGTTTTCTGCCTCCCCAGGCCTGGAGGATGGTAGTTCCCCAGCAGCTGCTGCACTAGGTGGCCTAAGATTTGAGGGTGCAGGCGAAGTAGATGAAGGATGAAGCCAACCCAGTGACATATATCTTGTCATCCATTGAATCCCACTACATTGGCACTGCCTCTCATTAAGACCAGATAGCCAAGACCATGTGGCAGACCCCAGTGTAAGCCCAGCCCACAGCAAGGAAAAGTGAGAGGGCATGAGCATCTTTTCACCAACCCTTATACCCGACTCCCTGGTTGTGGATGTGGCCATCCATAGGGAGAGACAGGGGCTTCAGAGGCCTTTGCCCAAAAATAGAGAAGTGAAATGTTTGGACCTGTATGGTAGGAAAGCTTATTCAACCAGGGGGCTACAGTGCCGCATATCTAATCAACAAGCCCTTGTGAGTAGATACGTGTACAATGCAGCTTCCTCCCTTTTCAAGTTCATGGAGCTGATCCCTCCCCCTGCCAAACCCAAATTTAGGGCATTAGTGGAGGAGAACAAGTTGATTGCACATGTGGCTTTGTAGGCCACCCAGGGCACTACTGATGTGGCAACAAGGATCATGGAGTGAGGTGTGGCCATGAGAAGGGGTGCATGGCTTCAAGTCTTTGGCCTCCCCTAGTAAGTACAGCAGACCACTGAGAACTTGGCCAATGAAGGGCCAAACATATTTTCAGAGAAAATATGATAAGAGGCTCCATACCCTGAAAGAGGCTAGGCCACCCTGAGGTCGCTGGGACTTCATATCCACGCAATGCAAGCCAGGCAATTCCCGCTCTCCCCCGCCCTTAAGCAATTCCCCTAGAACCCTAGGAATCAAAATAGGCAGAGAGGCTGGAGCCAGCAGGAGGCACTCCCACCAACCCAGCCAAGGGCAACAGGTTCTGGTGGGGCATCTAAGTCCAACGCTTGAAGGTGATTGAGAGCACCACACCACTTCTTGTTACAGATACAGCATGTCATATGTTTTCATTCCACCTAACCCTGTTCTACCCTGCCTGGTGCTGTATGACATCAGACTGGTGGGTCCTTCGCACGGTGGGAAGGAGACATGTTAAGGGCTGCAAGCAAGTTATTCCTTCCTCCCATGAATAGTAACAGAGAAGGAGCCGTGTTAGTCTATATATAGTATCAAAACAAAAAAGCGGTCAAGTAGTACTTTAAAAACTAACAAAATAATGTATTAGGTGAGCTTTCGTGGGACAGACCCACTTCTTCAGACCATAGCAGAATCAATATTTAAGGCATAGAGAACCAAAACAGTAATCAAAGTTGACAAATTGGGGGGGGGTGTGTGGAAATTATCAGGGTGACCAAATCAGAGAGCAGAAGGGCAGGGTGGGAAGTCAAGAATTCAAAACTTCCTCACATGAGAGTTTCAGTGCTCGCTTTGTTAGGGCTAAGGTAGCGTCAGTGGCATGTTATTGAAGTTTGTACCTTTTCGAAATATGCAAGACTGCTACCTGGAGTCTTGTTCAGAGTTTATGCATCACCCCATACTCTTATTTGGCCCGCAGCCCATTTTCTGAAGTGGTTGTATTTCTTGTTAATCTCCCACAAGTAAGAGTATGCATATGGCATGCTGGAGGAGAGATGTCTTACTCAACTGCCTCATTCCAGAGCAAGAACTTCAGATTAGCGGTTCCCTGTCTACTTTTTTTTTGCAGTCTGCAGTAGTGTTGGTCAAATGGGCATAAACAGTGTACTGTTATCAAATGTCTGTTTTTACTAAATAGCTCTCAGAAGTATCAGTTTTATTTTCTTGCAAATGCTTGCTCAGTATCTATTTGAGTTACATGTGCATGCGTGGCTCTTGGAAAGTTTTTCCCCTAGCAACTCACCAGCAAGTAGCCAGAGAGGTCAGCTGAGGAGCCCCCTGGAATGGCACCTATATGAAGCCCATATATGATACAGCACCCCTCAGTTCTCTTCTTACCACTTGTGCTGGGTGTTCAGTTTTTCTAGTCAAGTACCTGTTTGCTTTGCCACAGATCCCTTTCCACCTCTGTGCAAATGGTTGTAAATAGCTGTGTTTAGCATAAACATTGTTTTGGTTCAGTTGGTCTTCACTGTTCATTGGATAGGGAAGATTTTTCTCCTCCTTCTCCTACCTTTTCCTACTAAGCTAGTGGAAAAGTTAGGTATATTGGAGGGTAGGGTTAGGGCTCAGAGTGACTGAGACAAAATGGAGGATTGGGCCAAAAGAAATCTGAGGTTCAACAAGGACAAAGGTAGAGACGGAAGAATCCCAAGCCTTGTTTCAGGCTGAGAACCAACTGGCTAAGTACCAGTGCAGCAGAAAGAGCTGGGGAACTACAGTGGATGAGAACTAGATTTGAGTCAACAGTGTGCCCTTGTAGCCAGGAGAGCTAATGGCATATTGAGGTGCGTTGGGAGGAACATTTCTGGCAGATCTAGAGAGGTGATTATTCACCTTTATTTAGCACTTTGAGGCCACATCTGGAGTATTGCATCCAGTTCTTGACCCCCCAGTACAGAGAGGATTTAGATGCATTGGAGAGGGTCCAGCGGAGGGCAACCAAAATGATTAAGGTCATATGACCTATGAGGAGCGGCTGAGGGATTTGGGCTTATTTAGTTTGCAGAAGAGTGAGAGGTGATTTTGATAGCAGCCTTCAGCTACCTGAAGGGGGCTTCCAAAGACAATGAAGAGAGACTATTGTTACTAGTGACCAGTGGCAGAACTAGGAGCAATGGTCTCAAGTTACAGTGGAGGAGGTTTAGGTTGGATATTAGGGAAAACTCTTTCACTAGGAAGGTGGTGAAGCACTAGATTGGGTTACTTAAAGAGGTGATGGAATCTCCATCCCTAGAGGTTAAGTCCTGGCTTCATATATTCCTGACTGGGGTAGTTTTGTTGGAACTGGTCCTGCTTTAGGATTCAATGACCTGCTTCTGAGGTCTCTTTGGCTACACCTACACGTGAACGCTACATCAAAATAGCTTATTTTGATGTAGCGACATTGAAATAAGCTATTTTGATGAATAGCGTCTACACATCCTCTAGGGCTGGTGCCGTCGATGTTGGGCAGCACCACATCAAAATAGGCGCTGCAAGGGAACGTCTACACTCCAAAGTAGCACACATCGAAATAAGGGTGCCAGGAACAGCTGCAGACAGGGTCACAGGGCGGAATAGTGCTTCCGGGGCAACAGCTAGCCGCTCCCTTAAAGGGCCCCTCCCAGACACACTCAGCCTGCACAGCACGCGGTCTGCAGAGCCATAGGCATGCACACCTCGAGCGACGCAGTCATGGACCCCCAGCAGCAGCAGCAGCAGCAGCCAGAGGTCCACCCAGCCACCCCTGTAGGAGCAGTGGTCGCCCTGCTCCATGCCATACAGGAGGCAGCTGAGCACATCCTTGCCACAGAGGAGGAGCTGCCTGCAGGGGAGGAGGACGCAACCCCCAACCCTGCAGCACCCCTCCGCCCCACCTCATACGCCGCCGGCTGTGGAGCTACCCCACCAGCACTGACTGGTGGGAGCAGCTGGTGCTCGGAGAGTGGGATGACGGCCGCTGGCTCCAGAACTTTTGCATGAGCCGGCAGACGTTTCTGGAGCTATGCCAGTGGCTCACCCCCGCACTGAGGCACCAGGACACCTTCATGCGGCGTGCCCTCAATGTGGAGAAGCGGGTCGGCATCGCTGTCTGGAAGCTGGCCACTCCAGACAGCTACCAATCCGTGGGCCAGCAGTTTGGCATTGGCAAGGCCACCGTCGGGGCTGTCCTCATGGAGGTAAGAGGACCCACAGGGGGAGGGGGGCCCTGGCAGGGGAGGGCCACACACACCCTGCACACCCCTCATTGGTGCTCTCCCATGTGCTTCTCCTGCAGGTCATCCATGCCATCAACGCCCTGCTCCTCCACAGGCTTGTGAGGCTTGGGGACCCGGATGCTGCCATGGCGGGCTTTGCCACCCTGGGCTTCCCCAATTGCTTCGGGGCTCTGGATGGGACCCACATCCCCATCCGTGCCCCAGAGCACAGTGGAGGATGCTACCTAAACAGGAAGGGCTACCATTCTGTGGTCCTCCAGGCCTTGGTGGACAGCCAGGGCCATTTCCTGGACATTTATGTGGGCTGGCCTGGCAGCACCCACGACGCCCGGGTATTCCGGAATTCGGGCCTGTGCCGCCGGCTGGAGGTGAGGACCTACATCCCCCAGCGGGAGATCCCTGTGGGGGACACCACTATGCCCCTCTGCGTCATCGCAGATGTGGCATACCCCCTCTGGCCCTGGCTCATGGACCCTTACATGGGCCACCTGTCAGCCAGCCAGGAGCACTTCAACCAGTGCCTGAACCACGCGCGCCAGGTGGTGGAGCGCACATTTGGGCACCTCAAAGGGCGCTGGAGGTGTCTCCTCACCCGCCTTGATGCGGGCCCCACCAACATCCCCCAGGTTGTGGGCGTGTGCAGCGCCCTCCACAACCTCGTCGAGAGCAAGGGGGAGGCCTTCTCTCAGGGCTGGGCTGTGGAGGCTGGCAGGGCCGATGTGCAGCCACCTGCTGCCCCCAGTCGCCAGGTAGACCCCAAAGGATCCGGGTCCAGGAGGCCCTGTGGGCCCATTTCGATGAGGCTGCGGGGTGAACACTGGCAGGCCCCCCACTGCACCCCCCCCATCCTCCACAACACTCCCTGCCCCTACGCCCACACCACAGAGCACCCAAGAGCGCACCCCCCCCCACTTTTCTTGTAAATAAAAGCAGACATTTGTTCGTCAAACCAGATATATGTTGAACTCTCATTATTATTATCTTAACTATTTACAGGCCAAATAAATATTTTATGTTTATTTATTATTAAATTATTATTAAATTAATTACATTATTAAATTAAATTATAAATTATTAAATATTAAATATAAATAATATATAAATATTTTATATATATGTCAGATAAGATGAAAGAAAAAAAGGGGAAGACAAGGAAGGGGAGAATTATGTACATGGGGGGCAGGTATCAGCATAACAACAGGGGTCTAATAGAAACTATTTACAGAAGAAGATAAAACTGAAGGGGATATATACAAAGGGGGAGGGGGGGCCCCACACCCCGGGCCCCACACCCCCTAATGTCCAGCTCTGGGGGTGGGCGGCCGCGACCCATGCCTCGGCCTCAGCCCTGGCCGGGGCTGGCTGGGGGCCGGGCGGACCGGGAGATAAGGCCGGCGGGTGTCAGCTGGCCCCAGGTCCCCCTCGGCAGAAGGGCCCTCGGTGGTGGTGAGACGGCGGATGGAGCAGCGGGTGGAGCAGGCAGGGCGGGCAGAGCAGCGGCCGGCGCGGCATGGGGGGCTAGGTAGTCCGTGATATGCTCGAATGTCCACATAAAGGCCCCCCATGCCTCCTGCCGCCAGGCCAGCGCCCACTCCTGAAGTTGAAGGTGCTGCTCCTCCACCTGCAGGCACTGCTCAGAGACCTCCAGCTGCCGACGGTAGATCGCCAGCAGCTGGGGGTCCGTTGCCATCCAGGAGTGGGGCTGGCTCCGCCATCATCCGCGCCGTGGGGCTGGTCGGTGCTCCGCCAAGGGGCTGGCCGGGAGTGATGGCCCCGGTGGGCTGGCCAGGACCACTGACACCTCGCCAGCGCTCTCCAGTCCTTCCGATGGGGCAGATGCAGAACGCGGGGGGAAGAAGAGCGGAGACAGCCATTAGTGTGGGCCCCGAGCTGTGGCCCTTGTCCCCCCACCCCTCTGCTGCAGGTTCCCCATCCCCAGGGATGGGGCATGGCACTGTCCTGCTGGGGGGGCAGGGGCTGATGCACTCCTGTAAGGGACATGCCACTGCTGTCCTTGGGGCCATGGTCATCTGGGCATATGGAGGGCCCTGGTCATGTCTGTTACCCCCGCTCCTCAACTCCGGGGGTGCGCACCGGGGGGTACATACCTGATGGTCCGCTCCCACGGTCAGGGGACACCCAGTGGGCGGACGCCCTGCTGGAGCTCCCTGATGGCAGGATGATGTGCAGCCCCTGTCGCTGGAGGAGGACTCCCCCTCCTCCTCCTCCGGCGCCCCAGGGGTGGGCTCCTGGGGGGGGGCCCCGGGGTGTGGGGCTTACCTCCAGGGCGGACTCTGCCTCCAGGGCCTGCTGGGGCTTGTTGGCCGAGGTATCGAGTGGCCGGAGGGGAGGAGGTGTGCTGGGGGCCCAGGATGGCCCTGAGCTCCCTGTAAAAGGGGCAAGTGACAGGGGCGGCCCCAGATTGGCTGGCCGCATCCTGGGCCCGGGCGTAACCCTGCTGCAGCAACTTCACTTTACTGCGGACATGATCCGGAGTGCGGGCAGGGTGACCCTGGGCGGCCAGGCCCTCGGCGAGCTGAGCAAACGCATCTGCGTTCCGCCTCTTGCTCCCCATTACCTGGAGCACCACCTCCTCACTCCAGAGCCCGAGCAGGTCCCGAAGCTCGGCCTCCGTCCAGGAGGGACCCTGCTACCGCTTCCCAGCCTGGCTGCCGGTCTGGGAGCCCTGGCTCCCCTTGTGGTGGGGGGGGGATGCCCTGGCGGCGCTTAGGAGGCTGGCGGGTGGTCATCACAGCGCTGGGGGGGTTGTTCTGGCTGCTCAGAGACATGCAGGCTGGCTGCGTGGCTGGGCTGCCACCTGCACGCGCTCTCAGCTTCTTGCACAGGAAGGCAGGGGGCGGGGAGCTTTAAGGGCTGCTGCACGCGGCGACCATCGAGCTCAGGGGCTGGAGAGAGCATCTCTCGATCCCTCAGCTGATGGCCGCCATGGCGGACCCCACTGTTTCGATGTTGCGGGACGCGCAACGACTACACGTTCCCTACTTCAACATTGAACGTTGAAGTAGGGCGCTATTCCCATCTCCTGATAGGGATAGCGACTTCGTCTCACTGCCTTACGTCGATGTCAACTTCAAAATAGCGCCCGCCACGTGTAGTTGTGAAGGGCGCTATTTTGAAGTTGGTGCCGCTACTTCGAAGTAGTCAGCACGTGTAGACGCGGCCTTTGAGCCCTAGGATTCCCCTCGGGTAGCTTAGGGATGAAGAGATCCTAGGGCTTTAAGCAGTGCTCTGGCTGCTTGAAATCTATGCCAAGAAGTGACTCTCCTGACTCCTGCCTTTGTTTGGGTGAAGCTCATCAAACAGTTAAGTGCCCTGACTGTAGGGTTTTCAAGTCCAGACCCTGAAGGAGCACGTTCACTAGGCACCAACTTCTTATGCAGTCAGCACTTCAACCGCTGCAGCAAGACTCCGCCCCTCCATCCTGGGTGCACTGCCTGTCATCCTTGTCTCCGGGCTTGGCGCCTAGGAAGGGCTCCTTTTCCCTGAAAATGCTGGTGTGGCACTGCTCTCACTCTCTGGTATGCGCATCCAAGACACCTAAGTTGTCAGCACTGTCTCTGACAGCAGCATCCTTGGCTCAGAAGGGCCAGTGATCCTGATGCCTCTGTGTCCCGCACACCAAGCCCAATCCCCTTGGAGTCGTTGAGAGGTGATCACATGCCAGTTGGTCCTTTGTTGATGCCTGATACATACTGGAAAACCTGGGGACTCTTGGAAATTATGAGGTCCCCAGCATGCACTGAGGCTCCTGATCCTGGACGCATGTCCTGGGGTAAGCCTTCACTTCTGTATGTACCTTTCCAGGTGCCATCACCTGCACCCTGGGCCTGCCCCGAATCCAGCATGGCCCTCTCAGGTATTATCTTTCCAACTCTCACAGTACCACCTGCCTTTGCAGGCTCCTCCTTCTCTTTTCTGTTCCATCTGGCCCATTTCTCCATTCAGGGCCTCTGCTGTGGGCTCTTCAGATTCCAGAGCTTTGGCATGCTCTGCCTCCTGCTCTGACACTTGGCACTGATGCTTGACAGTCCTGATGCTATCTCCTTAACACTTGTCCTTGGTGAGAGCCGATGCCCAGGTGCCAGCTAAAGATCCGGTGAGGCAAAGTGTGTGATGCCGCACCAGTAACCACGCTAAGCAGCCCGGACAGGCTGGGTTCTTTGGTTTGCGTTTAGTTCGGGTACAGCAGCAAGAGGAATGCAATTAGAGACTTAACAATTACTTTTTATTTATACAAAGACAAACAGTTCAACTAAGACAAACAGTTCGATTTACAAATGATTTAAGTACAACAATTGTGAATTTTTGTTTATAACTTTAGCAGCAGTTAATAGGAAACCGCCAGCAGTGGTTTTTCAGACAGAAGTGGCTGCTGCGAGTAAAAGGGGTTTTTAAACTGACCACCAAATTTTATGAATGAAACCAAGATGGCCACCCAGTTGAGTGACAAGATAATGATTTTTCTTGCGGTTGGTAGCATCCAATGAAAGGTAATTGCTGACCGCAGCTTTCCAATTAAGGTAAGGACCCCCTGTGGTTTAACAGGCAGGATAATGATTTTCTGCGGTTCATGCAAAAGGTAATGGCCCACCGCAGTTCCCTAATAGAACTAAATAGCAAACACGTTTTACAGATAAGGGCTTCTCGCGGTTTGATTGACAGGCTAATGGTTTTTAGTAGTTTATAGCTAGAAACAGTTAGTAAACGCAGTTTTTTAAGGGGGAAACAACACAATTCAACTTAAGAAAAGTATTAAACGAATTAGCTAGCTTAAACTAATACAATTAATGTGTACACAAGAAAGGCACGTTGCAGGTGTGATTTTCACCACGCCTCTTAGACCAGGCGGAACCAGAGTCTTTCCCCCAATTCCTATAGGAAAGAAGTGTAATACAGGTGTAATTCTTACCCCTGCCTCATAGACCTGGCGTGACCAGAATCCTTCTCTCAGTCCCTTGGAAAGAAGTAGATACGAACCAGGCGTCCTGCACCGGACCTGGCCAGCAGGTATAGGTGATTGGAGCTCAAAGGGGGTGGGCTGCCAAACCCCTCTTCATACCCCTTTGGTCACATAGGCTTCTTCCTGGTCAAGTGGCCAATCCAGGGAGGAATGTGTTTGAACCCCAGGTTACCCAGGGAAGGTGCAAGGCTCAATTCGCACCTGTGAATTGTGGGCAATTAGGCACCTTTGGGAGGTGATGGGCGGAGGTTCCTCCTTTTCCTGGGGCGATGATCAGGCGTGTCAATTACCGATATTAGCCAGAAGGGCGGCCATTAGCTAGCCCATTCACTGTCTGGTTTCTGTGTATGGTAGAGAGTCTGGGTGAGACAGCACACCTGCGTTCCCAGGGCATCAAAGGCTGCCTGTCTCCCTCTCTGTCTGTCTCTCCCAGTGGGGGTGGAGAAGAAGAAAAGGTCAAATGGGGGGTTCATGTCTGGCTACAGTTGGGTGCTGGGGTTCACCAGCCGCAGGCGCACTGAGGTGCTGAGGCGCACTCAGCCACGTTCCAGTTCATGGACTCGGTCCCACTGCCAACACTGATCTGGCTCATCTCATCAGAACCCTTGCAGGTTGGACCTCCAATGTCGGTTCTGTGTGGCGCCAAAGGCCTGCACTACTCGGCATTCCTACTCCTGCACAGATCTTGGCCTCAACATAGGTCCTGGTCTCTGCACCAGTCTCTATCTCCGTGCCAATCCAAACGTTGGTCTCACACTTGATGACATTCTGCTTCTCGCCACCAGTCCTGTTCTCCACCATGTGATGCCTCTGGGCACTGATTTTGTTCCCAGTGCCGGTCAACTTCTTCTTTTCCTGTCTCACCAGGGCACTGCTGTGCTTGACATGGTTCTGCTTGGCACCCTTTGCCCTGGCACCATTCTTGCTTTCCTCACTGCTTTTGCTCGCTTCACCCATCACGCGAGACCACACGCACCAAGCCAGTCGTTGGCCTGGCTCATCCTGGGCCTTCCCATTCTCCTTCTCCTGCCTTGTTCCATGGCTCTGCGGTGTTGGACTCACACCTCCACATTAGCTGCTGATAATGGGCCACCTTCTCTGACTGAATTGACCTTGTCAACTCTGGCCTTCATCTTGACTGGGATCCCTTCCTTTTCATGAGCCTGTCAATTTAGACCATCCTCTGCAACCCCCACTCACGCATCTGATGAAGCGGGTCTCTGCCCGTGAAAGGTTATGCTGCAAAATATCGGTTAATGTGCCACAGGACTTCTTGTTACCTTGGTAGCTGTTCAAGATGTGTTGCTCATATCTCTTTGAAACCCAGCCTCCTGCCCCCCGTCAGAGTGGTTGTCAAGCAGGAATTGAGGGGTGCTCAGTTGGCTGAGTATCAGAGGCTTCACATAGGCACTACTCCAGGGGTCTCCCCATCCAATCTGGCTGTCTAGTTGAAAACCAACCTGTCTGTCTAGGGAGAGCTTTCCAACAACTGTGCATGTGTATGCACCCCTCCCTAAAATAGGTAAGTGCAATGCATTTTAGAGAACAGTTACAACAGTGAGTAACGGTTTGTTTGTTTTTATTTTTCAGACGATTCACCAAACGGGTGTATGTATCTTTACCAAATGAGGAGGTAAGTATGTGGCTAGTGAGCATTCCTTTCTGTGAGGTAAGAATCTGTTCTACAAAAAAAAAAATAGTATGACGTTAATTTGCGCTAGCGATTATTAAGCCTTATGGCAAATTACTGAGCTTTGTGAATTAGTGGTGTCTACTAATTCACTTTGGCCAGTGTGGTAAGTTTTATATCACTCAGGTGAATATTTAAGTTGTTTACATTCTGATGTACTTACTAGAATCATATCTGCTGGTAGCTGCTCCCTGTTTCTGGGTAGCTTGATGTTGTAAGGCTGTATGCTGATTAAACAGACAAGGACATGTTTTGATACACCTAAAATATTTGCAACAGCAAGTCTGTTTTGGTTTGGCATAAAATTCTCATTGCAAAAGGTTGTTAAATTGTATGGCCTTATTTTAGCAGTTCTTCAACACTAAAACAAAAAGCTACTAGCACTGTTAATTGTCTTAGCAGCAGCAGAAGTGTCTTGGATCAAGATTCTAGTTCAGTTGTCATGATTGTAGAGTGCCTGGCTGGAACCTATGGGACTCTAAGTTTCACGATTAAATCCTTGTGACCCTTAAAAGACAGTATTGATATATAAACTATAGTCAAAAGTACTACAAGTGTCACATATATAAACGTCAGAATTTACAAAATTACCATGTAATTTTGTTTTATATTTTTTCGAATAGCTTATAGAACTTAAATTTGTTCTTGTACATGAACATACAACTGATAAATGCTTCTTTTCAGACAAGATTGACTTTACTAAAAAATCTTCTAAGCAAGCAAGGAAGTCCACTGACCCAGAAAGAGCTGGCACAGCTAGCCAGGTAAGACTTAGATAATTCTGCTCATAATATTACTGGCTCACTATATTCACGTTGAATAGTAACAGAGGGTCTGTCCCACGAAAGCTTACCTAATAAACTATTTTGCTAGTCTTTAAAGTGCTACTTGATTGCTTTTTGTTTTGATACATTCATGTTAACTGTCTTGTCCAGTTACATTTAGAAATAATGCTAGTTATCAGGGATACAGAAATTGCAAACTGGCCAGTACTTAGAATCACAGAAATGCAGGGATGGAAGGGACAAACGTTGAGAGGTCCTTTAGTTCAGCTTGCACTGAGGCAGAAATAATTGTACCTAGACCATCTCTGATATGTTTTTCTAACTTATACTTGAAAATCTCTAATGATGAGGATTTTATGCCTTCCATTAGAAGCCTATTCCCATGTTTAACTGTCCTTGTAGTTAGAAAGTTTCTCCTAGTATCCAGCTTAAATCCCCTTGCCACATATTAAGTAAATTATTTCTTGTTCTACCTTCAGTGAATGTGAATAATAGTTTATGCTCCTCTATAATAGCACTAACACTTTTGCTGGTGCTTATTGGTGTCTCTCTCTCTCCCCCCTTTTTTTAACCTGGCTTCAGATTTTGGGTTTTCAAAATCTTTGATCATTTTGTTGCACTTCTCTGGACAATCTAATTGATCCACTGCTTTCTTAAACTGTGGCAACACTGGACTCAGATGAGTGCTTATTAGACTGGGATAATGACTTCCTGTGTCTTTTATGTACTTTTACCTCAGAAAGAGATCAACCTTTTCCACAATATCATCACACTGTTCCCTTTATAGCCCAGATCCTTTTCAGCAGTATTATCACTGAGCCACTTTCTCCCTATTTTGTAGCTGTGCATTTAATTTTAAATGAAGTGCTTTCCATTTGTCTGTTGAATTTCATCTTGTTGATTTCAGACCAGTTCTCCAATTTATCCTCCAAACTGCGTGCGACTCCTCAGATATTGTTCTCTGCAAATTTTATAAGTGTGTTTCTTCACTCATTATTCAAGTCATTAATGAAAACATTAACTAAAATAACCCAGAACAGTTTCCTTCCCTGAAGGGGACCCCATTAGATGCAGCCTTCCTAGATTGACATTTAACCTTTGATAACTACTTCTTGAGTATATGGTCTTGCAACCAATTTTGTATCCACCTTAAAATTTTATCTAAAACATATTTTCGTAATGTGCTTATGAGTTTGCTTATAAGAATGTAATATGGGATTGTGTCAAGTGTCTTACAAGATCGACTAGGCCAAAAACCCTGTCGTCAAAGGAAATTAGATGTTCTTGACATGTTAGCTATTATTTATGAGTAGGCCTGACAGGATTTGGGTTTTTCTCGGAGCAATTGTTCATGTGCATTCCAATGTAGGTGCATGCATATGTGCATGCTCGGTTGTTGGAAAAATGTACCCCTAGCCAGTAGCCATTGGGTCGGAGCAGGGCCCCCTGGAATGGTGCCAATATAGCGCCCAATATGGGCGCTGTCCCACCCAGCCCCTACTTGGTTCCTTCTTGCCGCAGTGCCGGTTGATGGAACGCCCCACATTCATGTGAGCCATCTTCTTAGTTAGCTGACAGCTGTTAGATATTCAGCTGTAAATAGTTCTAATTAGGTGTTAATAATTCAAATGGTTAATAGTTCCATTTTTATTGGTTAGTGTTGATCCTCAAGCCTGGAGTGGAGTGGTCACTCTTCCTCCTCGAGGCCTCGGCACTGGGGCATGCTGAGGTTGCTAGGCTTCAAAGTCTCTGTCAACTATGACAGAATGCCCCATTCCATTAAAATGTTGACTAACTGGTTTGTGGATCTGGAGTGTTTTGATGTCTGTTTTGTGCCCGTTGACCCTTTGTCTAAGGGAGTTAGAAGTCTGTCCAATATACAAAGCATCTGGGCATTGTTTAATGGAATTTAATTTAATGGAATGGGACACTCTGTCAATGACTTCAAGGTATGTGTGTTACTGAAGAGAAATTATCACTCCGTTTTACAAAGAGAAGTGGACGAACTGACATTTATATTCCAATTCGGAACATTAACACATGGTTTAAATCGTGATGGGAACTTTCTGAGTCACTATAGGGGCTCGTCTGCATGCTTGACTCAATCTAATTCTTGATCTTCCTCCCCACCCCTCCACTCTCTGATTTGCTCACCTTGATTATCTTTTTCTGATTTGTCCTCCTTGCTTACTGTTTTTGGTTCTCTGTGTCTTAAATATTAAGTCTGGTCTGGTCTGGCTATGGTCTGAAGAAGTGGGTCTGTCCCACGAAAGCTCACCTAATAAACTATTTTGCTAGTCTTCAAAGTGCTACTTGACTGCTTTTTGTTTTGATGCTGAAGAATGATTCTCATTCAGCCTGACTGAAGAGTCTGGGCAAGAGTCTCTAGTGAGACTACTGCCCAATCTGTAAAACCTTCATGCTGAGGACCTTCAAGGATAGGGCTCAAAGTCCTGTTGATGGGGATTTCTCAGGCTGAAAAGCTGCCTCCATTTGTGGGGTTGAGCACATCTTTCTAGGTGCAGTGTGTACTGGCACCCTACTCAGCCATGGCATCGATGAAGGAGAAGGGAACCTGGCACCATGGTGAAGGGCTCAACGGTTTCAGAGATACAAGTCTCAATGCCCAGTGCCGCACATGAGGAAAAGACATGACGAGCCATTCTCCTGCAGCTCCCAAGTGTAGGGAGAATTCCTAGGCAGCATCCGGGGAGACGCACCATGGACAGTCAAGGGCGCTATGCCACTCTGTTATAGTTCCAGCATGCCTTATGTCTTCATTCCACCTATCCCCATTCTACTGTGCCTGGTGCTGTATAACATTGGACTGGTGGGTCCTTCACACGGTGGAAAGGAGACACGCTTTCCAGTTCAGTTCTTACCACCCCTACACCCCGCCTTCCCCGTCCTGCTTGAAGGACCCCTCTCACAAGTGTCGGCTCAGGCAGGAGACAGTTATTCCTCCATTGGGGGGGGCAATAAAGGAGGCTTCTCCACAATTCAGAGGCCAGGGGTTTTACTCACATTATCTCCTAATCCCAAAATGGAAAGGGGAAATGAGGCCCCTTGGACTTGCAAGGCCTGAACATGTTTGTTTAAAAAAAAAAAAAAATCAGGTTTCACAGGGTCTGTCTGAGGCTCATTATTCTGTTGCTGGATCCAGGGGACTGGTTTGCTGCTGTCAACTTACAGTAGTATGCCTATTTTCATATCACCATCTATCCTCCTCACAGGAGGGTTCCTCAGATTTGTGGTGAACAGGGGGATGCTGTCAGTTCAGTCCTTCCATTTGGCCTGTTGATGATGGCTCCAAGGGTTTTCGCCAAGTGCATTGTGGTGGTAGCGGCAGCCTTCATCCACAGGCATGGTATTCAGTTGTTCCCATACCTGGACGACTGGTTAGTCAAAGGGAGCTCACAGGCGCAGGTTTATCAACACATAAGGTTCATTTGCCAAACCTTTGACAGTCTCAGCCTCCTGGTAAACAAGGCGAAGTCAATGCTCGTCCCAACTCAAAGAATAAAATTTGTGGGGAGTCTCCTGGACTTGGTACTTGCTAAGGCCTCCTGCCAGAGAACAAGTTTCAAGGTATGGCCAGCATCATAAACTACATGATCAAGTTTCCCCACCATGACAAGGTATTGCATGAAGCTCTTGGGACATACGGCAGCTTGTATGTTCATGGTGCAACGCACCAGATTTTTGTCTACATTCCCTCCAGTTAAGGCTGTCTTCAGTGTACGTCCTTCTGAGGGATGATATAGACAAATTAGTGATGTTGCCCCAGCAAGTGTTGCAGACCTTGCATTGGTTGCTGGCAGGTGTGGGGGGCAGGTTTCCTTTCTGGTCTCCTCAACCTTCCCTGTCCCTGGCAACCAATGCATCAGATTAAGGTTGGGGGGCACATCTGGGGAGCTCTGGACTCACGCTTTCTGGTGCATTTCACACTTCAAGCTTCACATCAGTGAGAGAGCTCACAGTGATCAAGTTGGTGTGCAAGGTATTTCAGGACAACCTAGCTGGGCATTTGTGTGTCAGAGTACAGACAACATGACAGCAATGTATATCAACTGATGGGTGTGCACACTCCTCTTCCCTGTGTCATGAGGTGCTCAGGCTATAGGAGTTTTGCATTTATCATAAAATTCTTCTGCAGGCCGATTACTTACCTGGGATCCACAATACTCTAGCGGACCATCTCTGCAGGTCCTTCATGAACCACTCGTGGTCCATTCACCTGGATGTGCTGCAATCAATTTTGTGAGTTTGGGGCTATCCACTGATGGACTTGTTTGCTACACACCTCGATTCGATATGCCAAACATCTTGTTCTTACTGGAACCCGAGTGGATGCATTCCAGCCTGTCCTGGACAGGCCCTCTGCTCTGTGCCTTGCCTCCATTTCCCTTCATCCACAAAATCATCCTCAAATTTTAAGCAGACCAGTCCTCCATGATTGTGGTGGCTCCAGCATGGGCCAGGCAGCATTGGTACTTGGTTCTTTTGGACCTGTTGATGTGCAGTCTGAAAACACAGGTCTCTTCAGCAGCATTCCCAGCTCATGTCCCTATTCAAGAAATCCGTAGGGCTGAGACCTGGTCTTCCATATATACATTTTCTGCCCATTACGCAGCACTCTAGGGAGGATGCTGCAGCGGGCAGGGCTATACTACAGTGATTCTGGGGTTCCAATCCCCCCGCTTAACATCAGTTTGCATTCACCTATGTCGGAATGCACATGAACAATCACTTGAAGAAGACAGTTACTTCTGTAACTGGTGTTCTTCAAGATGTGTGTGGTGTTCATGTCCATTCCAAAACCTTCCTTCCTTTCCCCACCATCAGAGTAGCTGGCAAGAAGGAACTGAGGGAGAGGTGAGTCGGATGGTGTCTATATTGGGCACTATATTGGTGCCACTCTGACCTGACGGCTATTGGCTAGGGGAAAAATTTTCTGGAAGCTGACCATGTGCGTGCGCACTCACCTTTTTTTGGAATGGACATGAACAGCACATCTCAAACACCAGTTATGGAAGTAAGTAACTCCTTCTTTATTTTTAAATATCTGAACAATGTTGTTTCTTTTACCAAACTAAATTTTCAGTTACTAGTAATGTTGATGGAGGATCAGAGAACAGATAGTAACTGTTTAATGACCCCATGTGCTGAGATTCAGCTTTATGGCTGTCAAAACACAAATTGTCATCATCACATGCAAAACATAAGAAATTAATATCCCTAAAACAAAGTAATTTCGCAAGCAACACTTCTTTCTTTGAAAATTGTAAATTTTGATTATTATCGATTGCTTGTATGGGGAAGTAGCATTTTTGTGGTAAATGGTGGTAAAATATCTAATCCTTCCATGACTACTTAAAAACCCTAGTTTCCTGTAGCTACATGCACATTTAATTAATAAATGTGAACTGCAAAGCAACAGAAATAATGTCTTCACTGCTCATTTAAGAAATAAGGAGGCTTATTTCCTGCTAAGAAGACAGAAGTCAACATCCCCTTCAATCTCCAATCAGGGCTGGGCAAGCTGTACTTCAGGCTTCACCCTCATTCTCTGATTTAACCATTCAGGTTTTTTTGCTAAGGGGCTCTGTCACCTTTCAAAAACAACCATTAGAAATGGTCAAGAGACATGATGATCCCTCATTACAGGAGCTGCTTAATGATTTGTATGTTTGTGTATAGAATCTACAGTCCACACTTAACATGAAACCCCGTGTTTTTCTTCAGTTAAATGCTAGTGTATCTGATGTGGCTGAAGGTGGTTTTCCGTAAGTGTGAATTAAGAGGACAGTAAATGCAACTTGAATCACAAATTTGTGTAATATTGCAGATACAAAAAAGCTGACAGATAGTAGCCCTGAACATGTGTGCATGCTCCCCTCATACTATGGGTTAAAAAAGGACTCAGTTATACTATTTACATATTTGATGCCCTTCATCTTGCTCAGTTTTCACCTTTCTACCAATTAATTTTTTTAGTATCTGAGAGTAGTGGTAGGAGAGCGTCTTTTACCTTACATGAAGGCAGACATGTCATACCCTTCATGGAGTCTATTAGGAACTTCACTATTGGATTTAATGAACAGCAGTATAAAACTATGCAATAGGCAGGTAGTATTGGTGACTTTGAAAGTATTTTCGGTAATAAATGTACACTTCATGCAGTATCAACAAAATCTTGTGAGTTTCAGTGAAAAACTTCTTGTAGTATGCTAAGTGCCCTTACAACAAGCACAAAATAAAAACGCTGCATTTTAATATTAAATGTTAAGATTCCTTTCAGTTCTCACCAGGCTTTTCAAGTTTAGTCTGGGAGAGATTCCTGCAGCAGTCCCCAAAATACATTAGAACCTCAGAGTTGTGAACGCCTCAAAAATGGAAGTTATTTGTAACTCTGAACAAAATGTTCCTTGAAAAGCTTACAATGGACATAATGCAGCTTTGTAACTTGACTATGCAAAAGGAAAATGCTCCTTTTTAACAATCTTACTTTAAATTAAATAATTACAGGCACTGTTGCTTTGCCTTGCCAAACCTTTTTAAACCTCCCCCTTGTGTGCGTGTCTTTCTGTTTTGTTTTTGTTTTGTTTTTGTTTTTTAAATTAAAGTAGTGCATTTTTGTATTGTATTTGCTGTCTCGCTCTTGTTTCTGATGCTGCCTGATGGTGTACTTCCGGTTCCAAAGAGGGGTGTGGCTGACTGGTCAGTTTGTAATTCTGGTGTTTGTAACTCTGAGGTTCTACTGTAGACAGGATCACCAAAGAAACTGGTCATGAGCTAGAAGCACATCACAAAGTATTAGATTCTAATCATTGTGATATGAAGAAACTACAACAGCAGTTTCTGGACAGTTCTAGGCAATATTTGAGAGTGGAAAGTGCTGACTATCTAGTGGGCTATTTAAAGGACAACTTTTGCATTTATAACTGTGTGTTTATAATGGCTTTCTGCAGTAGATTCCAGTTGCTAGATGTCAACGCTGCTTTCCCACTTTGAAACTGTGAGTGCAGAAAGTGGGGACCTGCGAAAACCTTAAAAATACCTTGACTCTACAGGCTCTGCCTAAAAACCTCCCCAAGGTCACAGATTCCCTGACCCTGGGAGGTTGCTGCCACCACCCAAGTGAGGGAGGGGGGGAAACCCTTTAAGCCCAGGAAGACACACTTGGGATGCCTCCCTGTGGGGTAGACCCCAAGTTCTTAATCCTCCCTCAGGAGAAATCTTGGAAACAGAGTTGTAATCTGATAGCTGACCTTTCAGTCTGGGGCATGAATATGCACAGACCATTCTCTAGGACGCAGGAATCAAATTATTGCCTTAAAGTAATTTATTCACAAAATGAGAGAAACCATTTAAAACAGGGGTGGCCAGCACATGGCCTCTGGGCCAGAATCTGGCCTGTGAAGCCTTTTCAGCTGGCCTGTGGAGCCAGCAGCAGTGCCATTTTATCCAAGTCGGCAAAGTGAGTGTGCAGCGTGGGGTCAGCAATCTGCAGCTCAGGAGCTGCATGTGGCTCTTTAAGGAGCCATTCATGGCTCCGGATGCTGCTGCTGCTGCTGCTGACTTGTCTGGCTCCCTGCCCTGCCACAGTGAAGTAAGGTAACTAAATGTAATTGATTTAATGGCCAGTGGGAGGGATCCAACTGTTAAACCAATGAAATTTTAGTTTTACATTATTTCAGCACAGCATGGCAGGGAGCTGCCTATGCTGCAGGTGGGTGAAGGGAGCAGGAGAGCTGTTGGGGGAGCCACACAGCCATGCTGAGGAGGAAGAGGTGGCAGCCGCTGCAAAGGAGCAGCGGGGGTAGTAGGCATCATCTGAGGTAGGTTAATCCTGGGCTTGGGGCTGAGAGGGGTTAAACGTGAAGATGTGGGGGGCGTGTTTGGCCCCCCAGAACATATAAAAATATTGACATCTGGCCCCTGATGGGGAAAAGAAATGTTGGCCATCCCTGATTTAAAATGTTTGGGTTGCAGCACAGAGAATTACCTCCATGGTTTTCAGTTTAGAAGTTAGAGTACAGGGGAAAGAGTCAAATCATTAACCAGGGAACCTGAAAAAGTTCCCACCATTTTCAAAATAACCAGAACCTGATCCCATCTAATTAAACATTTCCTTTCTACTTACGTATCTTTGGCTGATTATGAGATGGCCAGGAGGTTTACTGGATTCATTCCAGCTGCTTAGGAGCAATCATTTCTCTGTCTCCTCTGCATCAGCCACACAAAGATCCCTCAGACTGCAATTGTTCTCAGTTCAGAAGAGTGTCTCTTCCCTCCCATTGGCTTATCTGACCACCTCCTGCAGAGCCCTCTGTTTAACCCTTTACTGGCATGCATTCATGACACTAGACTTTGCTTAGAATGATACTTACATTTAATACTGATATTAAACTTTAATTGGTAAAGTGTTTTCAGCAGGAAAATGTGTTCAGATTAACGTGTCACTTACTAATTATTCTGAGCAGTTTTGTCATTTAATCTGAGGGAAGATACTATTTCTCTCTTTGGTAATATGCATGTAAAAAGATACAGATCGTTGAAAGTTTTTGTCCTTTCCATCTCCCTTTTTGCAAAGAATGACAGATGGATACTCAGGAAGTGACTTAACTGCATTAGCAAAGGATGCAGCACTGGGTCCTATTCGAGGTAAGTGATGTGGCCCCACTTTCCAATCCTCCTCTTGGTTTTGGAGTCTTTGACAGGCTAAGAATACCAGAGGGCATCTGTAGGATATAGTCTTTCTGTAACCTGAACTTAATGAATATATTGAGGGGTTGGGTTTATTAGGTGGGGTCAATGGTAAGTGGTGTTGAAGAAAGACATGGATTTGAGGCACAGAACACAAATTCTAGAGCGTGGGTCTGTAAATATTCTGGATTCCATTTGCTGGGAAGTAACTTTCTTCTCTTTCACTTCAGTGGTTGCTCTTAATGGGCTGTCATGAATCAGTGTGATTGTACTTTGAGAGTTACAGGTCTAGTACACTTCATGAAAACTAGGGAACAGTATTGTTTTAAAAGAGGCTTTGTCGTAAGAGCCATCCTAAGAACTGTTTCTCTAGTAAAGTGGAAACATGCTTACACTTACTTGTGCACTAAAATGTCCACCTTTTGTCTGCAATGTAAAATCTTCATATTTTTAGCATGTACTTCTCTGACAAACTCCTGTAAAAACTGCATTGTAGGATTTGATGTTTTCTCCCTTTCATCCTTTATGGCTTCCATCTCAATTGTGAAATTAAAGAAAATTTCCATGTAAATGCCAGTCCTACAAACTACAACTTTTCTCATGTTCTGCTGGTAGTAAAACTTCTTCAGGACAAACAGATATCTTCAGTTATACTCTAGTGTGTCAATGAGATCATTATTTGAAGACCCCTGTAGAATTACTACTTTTTAAACTTGGGGTCTTGTGGCACCTTACAGACTAACAGAAAAGTTTTGAGCATGAGCTTTCGTGAGCATGAGCTCATGCTCAAAACTCAAAAGCTCATGCTCAAAACTTTTCTGTTAGTCTATAAGGTGCCACAGGACCCTTCGTTGCTGTTACAGATCCAGACTAACACAGCTACCCCTCTGATACTTTTAGACTTGTGCAAACTCATTTAAGTGACTTGAACTTAATAAATATATCTGGATGCTCAAAGAGAAATGGAATCATTTCATATTCTCAGTTGTGTTGCCTGTGCAAGGCTCAGTGAAACACAACAATTTAGTCACTTAAGCTGATCTCACTTGAAATATACAAGAAGTAGGCATGTTGCATTGTAAGGTGCCAATTTTAATCAATCTTCAGAGTAGAACCGATCATAAAATGTTTTAGGCATCAAAAGTCTTGATGGTTTTTCCTCGTGAAAATCATTGCTTTTGGTTTTTTGTTTTAACAGAACTAAAACCAGAACAGGTGAAGAATATGTCTGCCAGTGAGGTAAGGAGCTGTAATGTGACTTTTTTCCTTCCTGGGTAGAGCATATACAGATGTGTCTAAAATTATTGTGAAGATATTTTTGCTTAATTTTTTTTTTTAAAGTTTTGCTTGCTTGAGTTAAGTGAAAAGATCTCTCTGAAAATGTTGGTAACTTAGAATACCAAGCTCTTTCTCACCCTCCTCCATTCCCCTTCTAAGGCTACAGTGACTGCTGAGCTATGCTGGAGCAGCATCCTCAGCCACCGTGCCCCCTTTTCCCAGCCCCTCCCCCCCAGGGCTGCTGCAGAGAGCACCCCCACCCATGATCCTCCTGTGAAGCTGGGGCCAACCCTCTGTCCATGGCAGGAGCAGAGGGGCTGCTCCATCCCCCTCCTGTTAATCAGTTAAAGCAGGGGTGTCCAACCTTCTTTTCCTCTGGGAGCCACATGGCAATTTTTTACATGTTGCAGGGCCAAGCCCTCCCCCCACACACGGACTTAACCTCTCTTAGCCCCAGCCCCCCACCCGCCCCAGGCTTAAACACTTCACAGCCCCAATCCCAGGATTAATTTACCTTACCCAGAAGCTCTGGGTGCTGCCACCCCCTCCACTGCACCTTTGCTTGGCCACTGTCTTCTCCTCAGCATGGTTCCCAACAGCCCTCCTACTCCCTCACCCACTTGTAGCATGTGCATCTCTCTGCACTGCTGTGCTGAAATAATGGGACTCAATTTAATTGGCTTAATGGCCACATCCCTCCTGCCAGCCACTCAACCGATTAAATTGAGTTTTACTCTTTCAGCGCATCAGGGCAGGGAGCCAGAGGAGGAAGGAGTTGCGGCAGCAGCAGGCACTGCAAGTGACTCCTTAAAGAGCCACATGCGTCTCGGAGCTGCCCAGCCCGCTTTCAAAATGGTGCTGTTGCTGGCTACGTGGGCCAGATTGTGGCCTGCAGGCCACGTGTTAGACATCCCTGGGTTAAACATCAGCACCCCTAATCAAAACTAAAGAGGATTTGAATAGAAACCAGCAGATCCAAACACCATATAAATTCTGGGCAAATTTTTGGATTCCTGTGATGATGGGACCTTTTACAAGTTGGGCTGCTTTCTGGTCAAAGCTGAAAAAAAAGTGACTTACAACATGTAGCTAGAACTTTTTTCTCCTCTTACACATCCTCACTCATAAGGGTGCCCAATCTGTTGTTGCTCTTGGGAGTGTCAGTTAACTAAGCTGTGTCTCTGAACCATCCTTGTCACTGAGTGCACCATAGACACAGGTCTCAACATAGAATCATGTGACTCTTCTGTTCTCAGATCAGGTCTAGGTCTAGGCTGCAGTCCCTGTGGTCTATTGTAGCTTATTTCAGCAGGTCTGGCTTTTCTTCAGTGCCTGCACTTATGTCCCCCAGGAGCAATCATAGTGGTGTCCAGTAACCAAATGGGATTCTTCAAGTCATGTTTATGTAGGTAAACAGAATTTTACACAGAAAATATATTTTATACCAGAGTATACAAGACCCTGCCTTTCAGCTTACCTTTCCCAGCATCTGCCCACCCCATCCCTCTTGGGGGGTAGAATAGCTCAGTGGTTAGAGCATTGGCCTGCTAAAAAGTCGAGGTTCTGAGCCCTCTTATTGAGGGGCCTGGAGCGAATAGGTTTAAAAAAAATAATGGGTCAGGAATGGTGACAGGTCTTGTTGTGAGAGCAGGGGCTGGACTTGATGACCTCTCAAGGTCTCTTCCAGCTCTGAGATATGTGTATTTCTCCACACCCTTCTTACCCTAGAAAACTATTGTTATTCAGCTGGCAAAACAGCTATGTTGCTGCAGCCCGGAAGTAGATTATTGTCCTATAACTTTCTCCACTGTTTTCTGGAAGATTGTTAATCTAGATCCACTAGAGTTCTGTGGAGGGGTCAATAAGCATGTGGACAAGAGGAATCCAGTGCATATAGTGTACTTTTAGATTTCCAGAAAGATCCCTCACCAAAGGCTCTTGAGTAATGTAAGTGATCATGGGATAAGAAGGAAGGTCCTCTCATGGGTTGATAACTGGTTAAGACAGGAATCCAAGGGCAGGAATAAATGGTAAGTTTTCAGAATGGGGAAAGGTAACTAGGGGTGTCCACTAAGGATTCATACTGGGACCAATCCTATTCAACCAGTTTTATAAATGATCTGTAGAAAGGGGTAAACAGTGAGGTGGCAAATTTTGCAGATGATATTACAGTAAACCCTCGAATTATGCGGGGATTGCGTTTCTACAGGTTCCTCCAGAAAAATGTGAAGCAAAGGCAGAGCAGCAAAGGGTACCACTTAAGTGGTAGCAGGATTAAAAAGTTTATGGATTCCTCAGTCCAGCTGGTACGTAGCTTGTGCCTTTCTGCCTGATATACATATAACAGGAGCAGGGAGAAGTTTCATTCCTTGTCTGCTTGTTTCTTCAGTATTAGAGCCTTGTTGTCCTAGCTTTAGTAGAAGATGAAGCTCGTGTAAGAGACATGGATTTGCCCTGATATAGGACTCCCACAATTGTGCTCTATTTGCAAGCTGATCTGTGTCCTTCTCTCAAAAGTCTTTCCCAATGGGGTAAATAGATAGGAGAGGGAAAAGCAGAATAGCAAGAGAGGAGTAAGAGTGTGTGTGGCTTTTTCCTGTGTATTCTATCTGTTAATAGTACGCAGAGAGCCATTTTGGATTATGGAGTGGAAAGCATCATAGGATTTGGGTGTACATAATAAACAAATTGCTGCAGCAACCCAACCATGTGGTATTTCTTTGTCTGTTGTCATTATGGCACATCTGGCTGCACCTGCAAACACTAGGCCCAAAGAAGTGTATAGCTTTTGAGATTGCAATGTACACGTTCATGTGGAGTTAGTCTGTGCTGCCTCAGAGGTCTGTGTGGGTGTGAATAGCAGTATAACCAAACTGCTGCACTGTACCCTCCTGGGATAAATGCCGCAGGTTTGAAATAAAAAGTTCCTAGCACTCCTTAACATAGACCTTTCAACAGAACTATGCTAATGCAAACCAAGTCTTTAATTTGCGTAATCCAAATTGCAGGGCAGTTTAGACAAAATCAGGGGTCTGCAACCTGAGAGCCGCATGCATCTCTTTAAGGACTTCTTTATGGCTCCTGATGTTAAAATGGTGAAGTAAAAAAAACAAAACAAAACAAACTCCTGATGATTTTCAGTACATGGTGAACGTCTCAAAGTCCAACAATGAACAACACATTTGCTATTTAGATACAAGATCTCAGTGTTGGATGGCTCACCCTTTATTGTGTGTATGATACTGTGTCTGTTTTGATCATGTTGCTAATAGTCTTGATTTTGAAAAGGAAGAAGAAGCTTGTGCCATTCCTGCTGTGAAGGGCAACGTGCATTTTAAGAAAAAAAAACATTAAATCTGAAGTAAAACTGGCATAATTAAAATGGGGTTGGAATAGCTTCAATAAAAAGAAAATCAAAGATGAATACAGAGAATTTCAAACTGAATGGACCCAGTCATCCACATTTATATCGAGTTCGGCTGCTCTCCCTTTGTGTCTCATTTACAATGAGAAATTCAACAAAAAATGCAACCTGAAGAGGCATTTGCTGAACGCACACACTACTTTTGCCAAACTGTATCCACCTGGAGATGCCAGGAAAAAAAACATAGCAAAGTAAGAACATGTTTGCTGAATCGTGAAATCACCAAGTAGCATTAACTGTTGCTAGTTTTGTGGCAACTCAAGAGATTATGAAATGAGTAAAGCTGTTCACAGATGGTGAATATATGAAAGAGTACTTTATCAAAGTATCAGAACAGCTGTACAGTGATTTCAAAAACAAAATTGTTCAGAAAATTTAGATCTGCCATTGTCTGCAAAGACAGTCAGGGATAAAACTCTAAAAATAGTCACAGATATCACCAAGCAGCAGTTTAAGGACATGAATACAGCCCCAGGCTTCTCTCTCGCTTGTGATGAACTGAGTGATGTCAATGACATTGTACAAGTTGCCCTTCTTGGCAGGTATGTGAATTCTGAGGACCCCAAGAGGTGCTTTAAGTTGCTGCTGCTCAAAGGCCAAACAAGGAGAGAAGATTTTTTTTTTTTTTTTTTTCAAGCTGTCATTGACTGCCTAAAAAGGACAGAAACAAATGCCAGCTGCATCATCTCAGTCGCAACTGATGGGGCAGCAAGTATGAAAAGGGCACAACAGAGGCTTTTTTCTCTGTTGCAGAAAATGCTGGATCACAATGTGATATTGTTTCACTACATAATTCACCAAGAAGCGCTCTGTGCACAAACATTTCCACCTGAGATCACAGAAGTGATAACCCTGGTAATGCATGTCATCAACAAAATGATGACAAAAGGCTTGAACCACCAGAAGTTCTGTGCACTTCTTGAAGAGGTCAGCTCTTAATATTCCAGCCTTCTCTAGTACAACGAGGTACGGTGGCTCTCCAGGAGAAATGTGCTTTTGTGTTTTGCAGCCTGTCTGGAAGTGTGAAGGTGTTCATGCAGCAAAAGGACTGTGAATATGCAGAGCTGACGAATTCTATGTGGCTACAGAAGTTTGATTTCATGGCATACATCACCTCACATTTAAATGTCCTTAACAGAAAGCTACAAGGAAAGGGAAACAGCTCTTTTGCCTTTAGAAGAGGTGCAATCATTTGAGTGAAAATGTTTGCGCGATGCATTGACGGGTTTGAGGAAGGCTTGGTAAAGGTCTTGTAAATGCAACCATATTTGCTCTGATCCATCAGACAGAGACAAACATCTACAAGACCTTTCCCAAGCTTTCCACAAACTACAATACCCACCTAAGGAAGAGAGGAAACAGATTGACAGAGCCAGATGGGTACCCAGAAGCCACCTACTACAAGACAGGCCTCTCAAGGAAAACAAGAGAACACCACTGACCATCACATACAGTCCTGACCTAAGGCCTCTCCAACGCATCATCAGCAATCTGCAACCCATCCTGAATGATGATCTTTCACTCTCACAGACCTTGGGAGGCAGGCCTGTCCTTGCCTACAGACAGCCTCCCAACCTTAAACAAATCCTCACCAGCCACTATAGATCACACAATGGTATCTGTAAGTCTGCAACCAATCCCTGCAACAAACCCCACTGCCAACTCTGCTCACATATCTATACCAGTGATATCATCACAGGACCTAACATCAATCATGCCATCAGGGGCTCCTTTACCTGCATGTCTACTAATATAATATATGCCATCATGTGCCAGCAATGCCCCACTGCAATTTACATTGGCCAAACTGGACAGTCTCTATGTAAAAGAATAAATGGACATAAATCAGACATCAGGAACGGTAATGTACAGAAGCCTGTGGGAGAGCACTTCAATCTCCCTGGTCACTCAGTAGCAGATTTAAGGGTGGCAGTTCTGAAACAAAGAAATTTCAAAAATCAAATGGAGAGAGGAATCTGAGCTGCAATTTATTTGCAAATTTGACTCCATTAAGCAAGGATTAAACAGAGAATGGGAGTGGCTTGCACCTTACAAAGGAGCTTCTCTGGCCTAGGTGTTAACATCGCCACATTGGGCTGACAATAGGCCATATCCCCCCTATCTTATCTGACCTGTCTTTTCCTCTCTTCATACATACTACTGATAATGGGCCTCTTCCACCCTGACTGAATAGACCTTGTCAGCTCTGGCCCTCCCTTTTACTGGGACCCCACTCTTTAAATAACCCTCTGAAACCAGCCCCCTCCCCCACTCATGCATCTGATGAAGCAGGTCTTTGCCCATGAAAGCTTTATGCTCCAAAATATGTTAGTTGATAAGGTGCCACAGGACGTCTTGTTACCTGTGTGAGCAAATGTCTTCAAATATGAATTTCATAAAAAGCAAACTGAGACACCAACTGAACAATGAAAGTTTACAGTCCATGAAAATGACAGCGTACTCTCCAACCATTAAATGACTCTAGAGAAACTCAGCAGCAGAAATTGCACTAAAATATCTGTAAGCTGAAAATTTGATCAGTGTACTTGAGATGCTGAAAATAATAAATGTTGTTTCATTGATATGAACTCATGTTAACAATGTGTGTGTTTGAAACAACATTATTTTGTCTGTATGCTTACTGTATTTGACAGGCAGAAGCAGATGACCTCTGACATCCTCCAAAGAGAGAGAAGGTTCAGGGGTGAAAGTCAGGAAGATAGTGGTATAAATGCCATGTAAAGTCTGAGGACGTAGAATATGTAAAAAGTTTGTGAACTCCTGCACGAAACATGTATCACATTACAAATCATTGTGTGTATGCTGCTCTTAAAACAGAGGTTATAAAAAGTGTGGTTTGATGTTATTTATTAAGGACCATCTCATATTCACATGCATTGACTCCTGAATTGAGTTTTTTACTGAACTGGGGGAAACAATGGCCCTTTTTTTGCTATTTTGGTTGCTGACTCCTGGACAAAGTCTAAACTGCTCTGCAATTTGGCAGTTCACTAGGCGCTCAGCCTGGGACAGCTGTCTCAGTTTCCCAAGGTGTAAAAGATGTAGAAATGGTTTTTGTTTGCTTGACAATCTAGAAATTGTCTTGTTTGTTCTTACCCTTCCTGCAATAAACTTCTGCCTCCCAGTTCTTAGCACGTAATTCTTCTATAGTCTAATTTTTTTTGATTATTTAGAGCCATATTCTGAAGTTATATCCAGCTGTAACTTTGGGGAGTAAGGGGATACCTTCTGTGGACTGGGAGCATTATACAATAATACCCTTCTGCAGGGGTGGTCAATCAGCTCGGTACTAAGAGCCATGCATAGAATGCTAAGAGCCACATATTATGTTTTTATATATCTATATAGATATGGTGCTTTTTTCCTTCTTTTTTGTGTGTTTTTAAAAAAAAAAAAAAAAAAAGCTGGTACTCAGCCGGCTCCCCTGGCCAATCCTACCACTGCAGATGCTGAGTTGCTGGTATTGAGTACCAGCACAAAAAAACACTGTGTAGAAATATATATTGTATCTAGATTTTTATAATATGTGGCTCAAAGCCCTCGCCCTCCCCTTCCCCAGCCAGGCATCCCCAGCTCCCCACTATAACCCAGTCCCTGCTCCCTTCCTCCAGAGCCGGCACCCCCAGTCTCCCTGCTCTGACGCAATGTCCTCCGCCTCCCATAGAAACAGGCATCCCCAGTCCTCTGCTCAAGCTTGATGCCGGTGACTCACTGGAGCCACCAGTACCACTGCTGCTGCCTCTGGCTTCTCCCACCAAGTGCTGGGGTGTGCGCACAGAGCGGCAGATGGCACGGCTCTGAGCAGAGGCCACATTTAATTGCTCAAACAGCTGCAAGCAGTTCAAGAGCCGTAGGTTGGCCACCCCTACCCTATTGTATGATTAGACATTTTAATCCTATTACCTGTGAAAAGGCAATATCACAAACAAGATCACACTGCTTTAATTGGAGGCAGGCCCCTCATATGCATTGACTAGCGCCATCTAGTGAGAAAGCAGTAACGTTTCACTCTCACAATGGCTCATATCCCCCGTCTGATCTGACTTTTTTTCCTCTTTTGATACCTATTATTGATAATGGACCATTTCCACCTTGCTGAATAGACTTTGTCAGCTCTGGCCCTCCCTTTTTCTGGGACTCCATTCTTTAAATACCCTTCTGAAAGCGCTCATGTATCTGAAGCAGGTCTTCGCCCATGAAAGCTTATGCTCCAAAATATCTGTTAATCTATAAAGTGCCACAAGACTTCTTGTTCACTTTATTTAAGTCTCTTATGATCAAGAATTACCAGGTTTTGGGTTTTCGTTACCTGTGATTCTCATTGTAATCTAACTCTATTGTGCCTATGTGAACTGAAATTTTAACAACCAGGTATACTGTGTTGCCCAAAAGTCTAGTCCAAAATCTTCATTTATTGAATAAGCATATGGCACAGAAAGCCATTCATGGTCTGAAAATCCCTTTCATTTTTTGTCTAGGTGAGGAATATAAGACTGTCGGATTTCACAGAGTCTTTGAAGAAGATAAAGCGCAGTTTGAGCCCTCAAACCCTAGATGCATATATTCGCTGGAACAAGGACTTCGGTGATACCACAGTTTGAACTGCTATGTAAAAGAGAGGAGAAAATGCTGCCTGCAATTAGCAGTTGGTACAGACTGATGGAATGCAGCCAAAGCATACAGGACTGCAGATCTTTAAATATCTGCCCTGGCAATTTAAGATTGAATAAAGAAAAATTATACAATGTGAAAAGTGTTGAATAAGGCCTCATTGCCTTTTCGTCAGGATTTACTCACAGGGCATGTAAGTTAAAGCACAATAAAACCTGGGGTAAGAGTTCTAGCAATCTAATCATGATATGAATATTAATTTGTGTGTTTTGTTGCAGAAATAATGTTCAATTTTATTGACTGTTTGAAAGATTTATACCTTTAACTTTTTTAAAAAAATTTTCCTTTATGACAGTTATTTTTCCTTCTCCCTTCTTGTAACTAACATACAACTGGAACTTTGCACATTTTTGTTTCAATTTTTAATATTTAATCCATATTGTGCCAAATAAGCCATTTCCCTCTGCAACAGGAAGAACAGCATTGGGAATTAGCATTATTTAAGGAGCTAAATAGAAAGCTTTGTTACCAATTTGTCTTTTTGTCTGTACAGTTCACAGAACAGTGTTTGTGTTTCTTTTGTTTTTAAAGACCTTTGGTAGCAAAACAGCAAAAATGCTATCAAACCAGTTGAAATTAATCAAAAATTAAGTCATAAAATGGCCAAGTGTAGCCATCTTTGCCAATGATATTTTTCTTTAATTCATTTGTAAAGCTTACATTGTAGAATACTAGCTTATTGTTAAGGTATGTTAACTTTTACTTGAAGCCCAACTGATTTTGAGACAGTAAATGTCAAATTGTAAAGTTTTAGATCTAGTGTTTCTACTGTATTAGTTTTTCCATTTACCATAATTAAAAATTTGTTTCCATTCTGGTCCTTAGTTTTTTTTACTCTGAAGAAGAGAGCATCTAAAATAACTGGCTAGATATTTAGTACATAGCACACAGTAACATTTTTATATCTTTCATGTGCTTTGGTTTGTATACTAAGATCTGAAATAAACTCAACTGATCTGCTTTTTTTAAAAAGTAAAATCGCTACATTCTTTGTGGTTTAAAAATGAATGTGTATTTAATAGCTACTGAAATAAATAGAAACACTTAAATCATGGCCTTTAAATATTGTAATAAAAGGAAACGAATATTTGGCATGTTTTGCATATGGGCAACATTTTGTTTACAAATTCTACTGTGGAGCTAAACTATGATTAAATCATGGGAAAATGTGAG
Organism: Carettochelys insculpta; assembly: GCF_033958435.1. Lineage (NCBI taxonomy): Eukaryota > Metazoa > Chordata > Testudines > Carettochelyidae > Carettochelys > Carettochelys insculpta. The sequence continues at coordinate 65,125,721 of NC_134139.1, read as the reverse complement.
ATGGCATCACATTCCACCTTTTGAAAAACTTCCCCCCTCCCCAGTAATTTAAAACAAACCAACCTTTCCCAACTTATGAAGATTTTTCTCCAAAACAGTTGTATGGATTTTTACCATCAGTCATTTAAGAAATCTGTTTATGCAGCTTTTTTTAGTTCCAAAATTGGAAACTGAGTTTTATGTTGAGATTGTCATTAAAAATATTTACTCTATTCCTGAAGCAATAAGTTGTCAAAACACTGAGGACAGTTGGTCTTATAGCTTAGCTGTAAAAAGAATTGCTGATGTTAGATGCATACAGTTTTATGACAGAGCCTTCTTACTATTGCAAATATCGGGAAGGCTATAAGGAAAGAAGCAGAAGCTCTGTCAGCTGGTCGGAGATCTAAGCATAATTGTTCTATTCCTAGCCGAAGAACTGTAGAGGCAGCTTAATATTACAAAAATCAAGTAAAACAATAGCAGGAGATGAGAAATAGAAGAGGTAATGTTACTAAAATGCCTTTGAAAGAGTAAATGGGTCTGATTAGAAAACCAGTGGTGCAGGTGCCAGTTAATTGAGCATATCAGTTACCCGAATTTTGGATAACCCAGCTTTTGCTGTAGCTCCTTTAATCTCTGTTCTACATCCTTTTTTCAAGCAATTAGGTGCTACATTTTCTCAAAGCACAGGACTGGAAGAGACCAGGCAGAAATGCATCTCAACACTGTAGCTCAGTTTTGCTGACTTCTCTCACTACAGGTATGACTTGTGACCAGACAGGAATTCTAGGCATGGGCCTGCCTTATCTTCAAGTCAGCCGTTCCTTGGTTCTTGCCCAGTGACTTCATCCAGGTTCTGCACGCAGTGTGAATTAAAAAAACTAGCATATTTCACTCCCATATCAAGATATTCTAGGAAGCCTCTGATAATATCAATGAGAAATCAAGTGTGATTTAAAGCAGGTAATCTTTGGCACACCAGCTACGTCTACACTAGCCCAAAACTTTGAAATGGCCATGCCAATGGCCATTTTGAAGTTTATTAATGAAGCGCTGACATACATCTTCAGCGCCTCATTAGAATGCCAGCAGCCGCGGCACTTAAAAATTGACGCGGATGGGCTCCTTTTCGAAAGGACCCCGGCAACTTTGAAATCCCCTTATTCCTAACAGCAGATAGGAATTAAGGGGATTTCGAAGTTGCCAGGGTCCTTTCGAAAAGGATCCCAATCTGGATGAGCTGCGTGGCGGCGAGCCGCATCAATTTCGAAGTGATGTGGCTGCCAGCATTCTAATGGGGCACTGAAGATATTTCAGCGCTTCGTTAATAAACTTTGAAATAGCCATTTGCATGGCCATTTCAAAGTTTTGGGCTAGTGTAGACATGGCCACCATGTAGTTTTGACCAGGGAATGAAGGACTGCTATAATCTTCTCCATGGAATAGAAATAATGTATTCTGTCTAGTATACAGGAAGTGTTAATATCTGTTAGCTCAGCTGCCAGATCTTTCCTGAACAATACACGTTTAATTATCAAGCACTTCAAGCTGGGATATAATGCAGTCTATCAAATTGTTATAACCTCTGCCAGTTGAAATGTCACTTCTTCAACAGACACTGACACTGACATTTTAGCAACTGCTATGGACTTCTTTATCCAAGTGTGGAGCAAACTTAAGTATCCATATCCATTTTGTCAAAGATGATTCATAGTTCCTCTGGCCATTTCTGTGGTGCCTCAGCCAATGTAGCTATGCTGACATGGCATACGCTACACCTACGCAAGGTAGCTAAGTTGTTTTATTTCTGCTGGTTTAACTAGTGTGCTTCCCTAGATGACATTAGCTGTTCTAATGGAAGCAGTCACCCTTTGGCACAACTTTATCTACCCTGTAGGTTTTGCTGGCACAGCTATATCAAGGGCATGTGACCTTTTTCATACTCCTAGCGAACAGCTATGCTAGTAAAACTTGGTTGTATAAATTAAATTGTTTGTATTGAGCTATGCCACAGTGCTTCAGGTTGAGTTTGCAGATCTTTGTTGCCTAGCTTTGAGATTGGAAAGAATACCCATCATCTTGGAACCTTCCTTGTTCCCATCGTCCAATGTCTGTCTTATAAAGTATCTTGGCATTAATGTGTGTTGGAGACCTTTCCCAAATTTTGTATGGGGAAAGTGGAATAAAAAGGAGTAGGTAGTGGGGTACAACCTGCTATCATGGTCATTGTGCCATACTGCTTTCTGTTTTGATACTGTGCTTTGCTTCAAGGCAGTTGCTTATAGTGAAACCAACTAGGTTCTCTTGAGCTGGTCAGTATTGAATAATATTTCTTTACTTTGGTGAATTTCCATGCTCTTATTGTTTAGAGGTATTGGTTACATCATGTTAGGAAAGTGTGAGCTTTTGACAACTTTTTCTATATTGATACCACTCCATAAAGACAGGCCAACTTCTTTTTGTTGGCCTTAGCTTCCAGGCAAGGATAGGATCATTTTTATAATCTTCAGGGACGTGCACTAGGGTTTTCTTTCTTTTGTAACCTCCTGTCTTAGGGCTGGTCTACACTGGGGACTTACACTGGTACATCTACATCTCTGTGTTGTAAAAGATCCATACCCACTGTCAGAGGTAGCTGTGGTGACCTAATCCCAAATGTAAGTAGTGTTAAGTCAATGGAAGAATCTTCTGTCAACCTATCTGTCACCTTTCAGAGTGGTGAGTTAATTATGTTGATGGCATGAACCCTCCTTATCAATGTAAGTAGTGTGTACACTGAAGCGTAGCTGCAGACCAGCAGCAGTAGCAATGTACATGTAGACAGACCTGTAGGCTGGAACTCACTTTACTTTGCCAATAGCGATTTCCTTAGCCCAGCAGTAACTGGCAAAGTAGAAATGTCAGTGGACGAATCGAATGGATAGATTGTGTCACAGAATTTGATGTCCAGATTCAGAAGTATCTGAGACATAGGAGATAAAATTTGCCATATTTGCTGAAATTCTATGTAGTGTTCTTTATCAGAAGCATTTTATAATCCTGTTAATAGAGAATTGGTTCTGAGGAAGAAAGGGGAAAATATTTATCAGCTGACTGTCACATATAACATTTGTCCTCTAATGTTGTGATTGTGATGCTGCCCCTCAGTTCCACAATTCTTCTGCCTCTGTGGAAAGAAGATACCGGGAGGGACAACCCCCCCTTTTTTTAAACTCTAGTCCCTCCTCTAATAGAAGATGGAGATACAGTGGAAAGTTTCTGATATTGGTCCTCCATGAGAAAAAGGCTGAATCATGTCAAGGTCACTTTCTTTTTAATAACCCAGAGTTACAAAAACCAAAGGTGCAGACAAAATAATATCCTTGTTTGCAGTAAATTTACCAGATGATTCAAACTGAAGTAAGATTACTTGTGTTTTTGCTCAGAGAGTTATATTCAAGAGTGTCCTTTTGCTAATGTTTTGCTTCTAAAAAGGTTATCAGTGTTGCTATGGAGTATTAAGCTGCGTCCTTCTTTTGCTAAAGAAAAGTATGTGTAAAAAGCATGATAAACATTTGCATAGCTTTAGTTTCATGGTGTTTGGTCTATAATAAAATGTTGCAATTTGACTTGTTTTTACTGTTTCCCTTCTGTTTTGTTACATAAAATGTCCAAGCTAAGAGCTTTCGATAAATCTCAAGGTTATTGCCTTTTTTTGGATTTTTCTGGTATAGTATCAGATTGTGGGGAGCTTGAGAAGCAATATGTACATATCACACATATTTATTTCTGTGGGAAAAGACTCAGATAAAAGTATTTTAAAAGCTAATTTAAACATGTGCTATTTCCTAAATAAGTAATGTGCAGAAATTGCCTGTCTGATTACCTCACAAATGTGCTAGATTATAAATAAAGTGCAAAGTGGTTTCTGTGACTAATTCCAGTGGCCTGAGCCAACAGTTTTGACTATGCAAGGAAAATATGGCTCAGCCCAGGTAAAAGCTCCTCAGCTGTCTCCTACTTGGACAGGACCAGGGAGGGTAGTGAAAGTTGGCAGGACAGTTGTGGAAACTTAATTATTTAGTGGATGTAGAAGAATGCATGATCTAGTGCTTACAGGAGAAGTCTGGGAATTTAAATGCATGACGTTTCCTTCCATTGACTTTGTGATATCTGAGTTTGGCTAAATCATTCTGAAATCATAATTTGGGAAGAGGATGTATTTTCCATATGTAACAAAGAATGCTTTTTAATCACCTTCTCTAAGGAATCTGACCAACAGCACACTTCCATGTCACTTTTTATCTGGGCTTTTTTTCCGCCGGAACACTGCGGAATGGCGTTCTGGTGCCTTTTTTCCCAGCACCGCCATTTTGGCAGGGGGTTGGGCTGCACTACCCATTCAGGGCAGCAGGGGGAGGGGAGTGAAATGCTGTGCAAGTGGTGTGCCCCTCCCCCCACTCCACACTTGCACGGCTCCAGCTGGGAACCACACGTCGCCTCCAGTCTGGGCTTGGCTCCGCCGGGGAGCCGCACGGCACCTGCTGCGCAGCGAGGTCCCGGAGGCTGCTGGGGATGCTGCAGAGCTGGGAAGCTGCCCAGTGTGGATCCGAGTGGCCTTCCAGACACAGGATGACGACAATGGTGGAGTCCCAGGCCTGGCCCCAGGCAACCGTAGTGAGGCTGACTGTGGCCGATATGGGAAGTCTAGGTACAGTGCTCGGGACATGCATGGCACCCAGCTTGGCCCTGCTGTGCTGGGGAGCCCAGACAGAGGGGCAGTTAGTGTTTGCCTGGGGTGTCCCCAGTCCTGCTGGCCTCGCTTGACTCAGGGGCCACCACGGAGAGCTGGATGCAGGCTGGGGTTCCTGGTCCTGCCTCTGGGAGTGAGCACTGCCGTGGGCCAGCTGCAGCAGTGGTGCTGCAAGAGGGCAGCTGGTGCCTGATGATGGGGCTCAGCCAGAGCCTCTGGTGTAACTTGGCCTGGACGTTGCACCAGCAGGGGGGTCCTCTGCCTCTTGAGATGCGTGTAGCTGGAGACGTGCCTCGTGTGGAGCCAGCAAGAGACTCTCCTGGGGTCTGAGGTGAGGGAGGGAGTCCCAGCTGATCTAGCATGTCGGCAGGGTAGAAGATGGGTTCACGAGCGCTGGAGACCCGAGACCGGGAGGAGCTGAGGGGGGAGGCAGCTGTGTACTCCGGTGTGTGGGCTGGGGTCTTCTCTCTGCTTTCTAAAGCCCTTGAGTCTGTTCATGCCAGTCTGCAAAGATTCCTCTGCAAAACCATTGTGGAGTAGCTTTAAAGGTGCCCGGAGGCCAGATGGGCTAAATTCTGGATCAGGGCAAGATAGGGCGAGAAGGGGCCTGGAGAGGTCAGTCCGGCCTTCAGGAGAGAGACAGGACCCGGTGAACATAGCCATCTCTGCCAGGTGCCTGTCCAGCCCGTTAGAAACCTCCACTAGTGGGGATTCCTCAGCCTTCCTGGGACCTTTAGCTATCCTTACTGAATCACAGAAGTGCAGCCTGCCCCCTGCCACAACCGCCCACACGGGGTGCCAAGTTCCACGCTGTGAGGCATGTCAGTGACTGAGGTAAGGAACGTGGGAGGAAATCGTAAACAAGTTTGGACACTATGGACCCAAATTATCCTTTGCCAGTACACGCTGCATTGCACTAACAGAGGACAAATACATTGCCTGGCCAGGGAAGCTACTGGCCCTAAGAGGGTGAAATATCCCTGGCTGTGACAGCTCTTCCTTCTGTGTTTTTTTTTCCCTGTACATGGGCAGAATAACTTATGTGCACCAAGACTCATGTGATATGCACCACCAACAGAAACACACATTGCTAGCTATGGATGCCCTGGTAAGCAGCTGCCTACTCACTCAGCTTACAGGGAATACTGGCCATGACTCTCCAACTTCACCAGTACTCACACAGCGAACCTTTCCCATAAATCATTGGTTTGGTATTTCCTTCTGAGCTGGGGGCTTTTCTAACTGCACTGAGTGAGCTGTGTTTCAAAACCCAGTTTGACCAGAGTTGGGAGGAGAAAGGAGGATTAGACCTCATCCAGTCCTTAATGCTGCCTCATATGGCACTGGTGCTACATAGTGTGCTGCTGCGATTGGAAGGTATTTCCAGCATTGTTTGTTAGCACAATTTGATCTGCAAGGAGTTGACAGCTTTGATGTATTTTTTTCTTAGGTTAAGACAGCTCTGTCCAATGGCTTTACTTCAGATTAAAGCTGTAGAAATGACTTGTGGCATTCCTGCTAAGTAGAGTGTGGGATGCTCTTAGCAAAACTCTCCTGGAAATTAGAAGGGCTTCTGTCTGCTGCTAGTTACTTGTTCTGTCACTAAATCCTGTTCTGTAATTGGCCACCCTTAAATCAATGAACAGCTTGTAGACACAGTAAATTTTTTTTGTAACTTGTACATCCCAGTGGCAGTAATAATCTTTTGAGGATTGTTGACAATGTAGAGTGCACTATTCATTTTCATATGCTATTGTGACAATCAAGTGACTTCTTATGAAGTACGGTATGTTCAGATTTTATTACAAATGGAGGCAAAGTATCGGTTTAATTGATCAGTTAACACATTTTTAAACATGACTGACTTGGGATTGTGTGGTGGTGAACTTGTTAATTAAAACTTAAATATTTTTATAAAACTTTCAAAACACATTCTTGCTTCAGTTAAGGATTTAAGTTTTTTTTACTTATCAGTACGTCCCTAGTGTGCAAAAAGTTATACTGGCCTAAAAGTGCGTTGCACCAGTATAAACTATTCTTCTTCCCTAACTGGAATAACGCATACCAGTATAACCAGGGCTGCTTTTTCTGATGGAACCCTAACCCTAACCCTGGGGATACTTGGCTCTGGGGGAGGGGAAGATGGGGTTAGAGCAGGGGCTTGGGGGGTGCCTGGTTCATGTGGCGGGGGGAGGATGGGGGTAAGAGCAGGGGTCTGGGGGTGCCTGGCTCTGGGGGATGGCATTGTCCCTCTTAAGCATTCTGAAAATCTGACCACCTTAGTGGTGGCTGCTGGGGATACTGGGGGTGAGACCCTGACTGGTGCAGCTACAGGGCAGCTGCATCCAGAAGCCTCCATGTGCCTTGCGGGTAGTCTTGTTTTAAGTGACTACTAGCAGCATGTCCTCCCCCACAGGGAGTGCAGGGTGGCAGTAAATGCACAAGGCTGGCCACGAGTGGGCCAGGAGCCCTGCAGTCAGCTGTCAGCACACCCACACTTGCTCCTGCACAGCCCCGTCACAACCCACAGCGAGTGGCCACTAGAGACGTGGGCCCTGCTGAGGAGGGAGAGATGGGGGTACAGTGAGTCCACCACACACAGCCACCCCTGGACTCCCGAGACAATGAAGGCATTAACAATATGAAGCATATTTGGAAAGTCTTATGACCTACTCAGGGTGGTCTGTTCTGGTCTGGCTATGGTCTGAAGAAGTGGGTCTGTCCCATGAAAGCTCACCTAATAAACTATTTTGCTAGTCTTTAAAGTGCTACTTGACTGCTTTTTGTTTTGATAGCGTATAGACTAGCACGGCTCCCTCTCTGTTACTACCCTGGGTGAGTTTTATATTTTTTGTACTCCAGTGCCAGTGTTATGGGGTAAAATAGTCCTTACACATTTTAGGTGGCTTTTACAAGTCAGTGTAGGATGTACAGTTCTAGTGAATTGCTTTTCATCAAAGTGTTTTAAGACCATTATTTTGAATCCTTTTGATCAAAATTGAACAACCTAACCCCTGTGAGGAACCATCAGACTTGAGTTCCGGGGGAGGGGGGCATGAGTTCCACCACCTTTTTTTCCCCCTAAGGAAAATCACTGCTTTTTATGTTTATTGTGACAGCTAATTGTCTGCAGGAGCTGTGGGATTTTTTTGTTTTGCTTTTTAATCTATTTGCCCCGGCTCCCTAAATGGCCCCTTCAAGGACTGAACTGGCAAGCCTGGGTTTAGCAGGCTAATGCTCAAACCACTGAGCTATCCCTCCCCCATGAATAGAGGGAGATACACGTCTCATAGAACTGGAAGGGCCCTCAGCAGTCATTGAGTCCAGGCCCCTGTCCTCTTGGCAGGACCAACCACCGTTTTTTTTTTTAAACATTGCCCTGTCTTTCCTTGTCTCTCTCTTCCCCAGCTTTCCCACTGTTTATCCTGGCTGCTGCTTACATAAAGTGTGTGGTTTAGGCTTTAAGCTCTTCAGGGCTATTTTTAAAATACTGTGAGACAACAGCATGTTTCTGAGCACTGACAGAATTTTATTCCAAATGGTCCCCAAGTTAGGTCCTAAACTGCTGAGCAACATAACCTATTAAGGAAATATTTTTAAATAAAGGTGGTGATTCTTAGAGTAGTGTCCCCATGGGTGCTCCACTCTGGGTGTCGACGCGTCCTCACACCAGCACTCAGATTCTTCCAGAGCTGTGTTTTTCCTGTACCATGCATGGGCAGTGGTGCCTCTTTGTGCTATGTGGCGCACATGCGGTGCGCATCATTCAGTTCCTTCTCTACCATCCTTGGCTGCAGAGGGCGCCCCCCCCCCCCCCAAAAGACAGGAGTCTAGTTAAACAGTTAGCATTTCTTCTACCCTTATCCAAGTTTTCTCCTGTTTGACGTTCAAATTAAAAAAGAAAAAGCTTATTGTTAGAATCATTTGCTGTGTCATCACCATGCCCGGCTTCCACCGACGCACAACGTGCAGAGACTTCTGATGCCCAATGCTTCTGCATCAGTTGTCTTGAGTACGGGCTACCAAAGTCCTTCCAACCACCAGCCCTGGAACAGCCCTCTGCCAAAAAACTGGCAGAGGAGCCCAAAGGTACAGACTCTGCATGTCCCTCTACCTCAGTTGGCATGCGCTTCATGAAGGCAGTCCCTTCTCTGGTGTGTTCCTGGCCTCTGGCACTATCCTCATGGGCCATGCCAGTTGAAAAGACTAATGCAATGTCAGCAGCACTGTCAAAGCCAGCACCACTAAACCGGGCACACTCGGAGCCCTGATGCCAACATTTGCCACCTCTGACCGCACTGGTACCTCCAGCTTCAGCCGCATCTAACCCTGGGCACAAGAGGTCCTCGAAAACTAAGACCCCGCCCTCAGTGCCAGACCTGGAGCGCAAAGCACTCCATGCCACTTGCACGAAGCACTGGGCTCGGACCCATGCAAGTCCAGGGCTGAGGCACTGCTCCACTCTTGCATGGAACAGAAGACGACGCTGAAGCAGCACTAAGACACTGCTTCGCCGAAGCCCCCAGCACTGGAGCACAGCACAGTATCTAAGCAGCACCATGAATATTCGCCACCAAGGACACACACAGCACCAGCCCTGCCCAGCTCACTGCACTGTTTGTCCCCAGCACCACCCACATCCCCATGTTCATCTAGGCACTTGAGGTTCTCACATGGCTTGGGGGCCAAACTGCCCACCCTGGGAGGGGACAGTTCTGACTAAAGGAGCATCTTTTCATCACAGCACTCCAACTGGATGTGCCGCCTACCATGGCTTACGCACAGCCACCCCCACTGTGGTTTGCACACCACTACCCCATCCGCAAGAACCAGCTCCTCAATGGTCAGCTTGGCAGAGGCTCCCATGCTCCGCCGGCACCATCCATGATGTCCAGAGATCACCCCTCTCGCCACAGCCCTCCATGTGGGTGACGCATCCACCAACACAAGTCTGAGACTGAGGATTCCCTTTTGGAGAGTTAGGATAGGTCCCTGCTGCACTACTCCTCATCTTCACCGATGACGCAATGCTCTCAGTTTTGCCTCTGCCTACAGACAACTCACAGGCATTCCAGGAGCTATTTCAGTGGCTGGCCCAGGCCCAGGAAAAGGACCTGCAAGAGGTGCCAATAAAACAGTACAGACTTCTTTGCACCCTGCAGCCTCACTCCTCCTCCAGAATTGAGATGCCCACGGACAAGGCCATAATGTACCCTACAAAACTCATCTGGCAGATGCTGGCACCTATTCCCCCCCACTAATAAGAGGGCCAACAAACAATACTGGGCTCTAAGGAAGTGGAACTGATGTTTACCCATCTGCAGCCAAATTTGTTAGCGGTGGATGCAGTCTGCAACTCAACTAAATCCCTTTGCTCTACTAGGTAGGACAAGAGGACTAAGAAATGGGTCATCAAGTGGCACAAAGTTTTGTTCCTCCAGCATGTTGCTCCTGCGGCTGGCAAACTACGTTGCCAGGGTGACCGACTATAACTATCTGAACTGCTACAGGAGTTGGTCCCCTCCTTCTCTGAACAGCAACACCCAGCCCTCATGACTGTGATCCACAGAGAGCACATCACTGCCTGCACAGCACTCCAGTCCATGATGGACACGACAGCTAAGGTCACGGCCTCCACCATGGTCATGAGGTGCACATCCTGGCTCCAGTCCTCTGGGATCCCCAAGGATCTGCAGCAGAAAGTGGAGGACCCTCCCTTCAACAAATACTATCTATTCATGGAGAAGATGGACATGCTCACCAGCGGCACAGACCCCACCAGCAATTGCACCAGCAGCCTGCAGTGTCACACCGTCAACAACCTACACAAATGTTTGACGGGTGTGCTCGGGAGCCTGAAAGATCTTTCTGCTTCAGCTGTCACATAGTATGGGCACCATCTGTTCCATCACCGCCCCTGCCATATTTTCCACCGCTGGGCTGCCATTACTTCAGATAAGTGGATTCTGGAGCTAATGGCCTGGGGGTACTCTACCCCACCACCCCTTTTCTACCCTGTCCCTCTTCTGGAACCCTTATGACAAGCACTGTTGAATGGAGAAGGAAGAGAGCAGCTAGATCCAGTGGTTGAATTGCCTCCCCTAAACTGCACAGTTCTTTTTCTTTCTAGAAAAACTCAAAGGAATTTTTCAAGGGAAAAAATTGTATATGTGGTGTGCTTACACCCATCTCTTAATCTTAAAACGCCTGTGATATGTTTATCCATCTAAATTACACACTTAAGGTCTAGGACAGGGATAGGATACAATATTCTTTTTCACCTGTGTGAGATAATGGCACAGCATCAGATCAGTGGTTTACCTAGCCTAGAATCCTGTCTAACGGTTGCCAATGTTAGATGCTTTGGAAGCAATGACCAGAACAGGGCAACTATCCCAAGGCCTGGCAGTAAGAAGTTTAGGACACTAGAGCCCTGACCACCTTGGCTAATAGCTGCAGATGGACCTGCTTTCCACGAATTTATCTTAATGTTTTTAGCCTATTTGGTTTTGGCCTTCACAATGTCCCCTAGCAATTAATTCCATGGGTTGACTTGTGTTGTATAAAGTAGTACTTGTATTTCTTTTAAACCTGCTGCCTATAAATTTAATTGGGTGATCCCTCTTCCTTAGTCACTTTCTCCCTTCCAATCATGATTTTTATAGACCTTTATTACGTCCCTTGTTCGTTGTATTTTCCAAGTCCCAGCCTTTTAAATCTCTCCTCCTAGGGAAGCTAGTCCACATCCATAATCATTATTGCCCTTTCCTGTACTTTTTACAATTCTAATCTCTTTCTTGGGGCAACCATAATTGCAAATTATTTTCAAGGTAGGGCTGTACCGTGGACTTACAAAGTAGCATATGTTTTGTTTTGTTTTTTTTAATCTAGCCACAGAACTGCCCTGTCTAAAGAATGAATCAGGGCAGCAGACTCTCAGGTTCCATGTTTTGGCAGCCTCACAGCAGCTGCCCCAACCATCCTATGGACAGAAGGTACCAGGGGATCACAGGGCCTGATGCAGCCATGGCAGCAAGGATCACCTCCCTCTCCCAGCTCACCACACAGCCAGCAGGACCCAGCCTACTCTGTTCTGCCACACTTTCCCAGCCTCATGCATCCAGCTTCTCAGTGGCAGTGAGAAGCAGAGCATCCTTTCCCAAGGCACTCCAGTTCCCACCACCCACAGAAAACGGAAGCACAGTGGAATCGACTACCCGCTGCTCTGGCGCTCAGGTCTTGCATGGTACGTGTGTGTGAGGGAAAAGCGGTGACCACTGTTGCCACTCCTGTCCCTGACTCATAATGCCCAATGATTCACTGATGGGGAAGGGTGGAAGAAAGCCGGAGGCAGAGGAGGGGTAGGGGCGCAGCCTATGGGGGTGTGCGTTGCTAATTTAAACTTCATCAATTTGTATGCAAAGCTAGGGTTGTTTTCCACTATCCATTACTCTGAAAGGGGGCAGAGCAGTCCTGTCCGCTGGATGGTTCTGGGAGGCTGCCCCAAGCCCTGTGCCTGGAGGGAGACCTATGCGCCGGAGGATGCAGGGTCTGGGTGGTATCGAAGCCAGCGGCAACGCCCCTGGCCCCACTCTGCTTTAACTCACCCGTTCCCAGCCTTGCCTGGGTGAGGAGACAAAGGGCCGTCGGGGAAGAAGTGGAACGGAAGCAGGGCAGGCGCGCGAAGAGGGGGGAGGAGTGAAGTGGGGCAGAGGAGGGGCAGCTTGTTCCAACCGCCACACCCCCTGCAGGGGACAGCTCTGCTGAGGATTAATGGATTCTTCCCCTTTTCCTTCTCCGACAACCCCGCCCTGTCTCACGCCTAACCCCCACGCCAGGCCCTGGCTCCGTCTTCCCACCCAGCCCCCGCGGGGCCACCCGCACAGGTCCTAGGACACAGCCAAACCCTCGGCGCCCTGCCGGGGCCCTGCTGTGCTCGGCCTCGATCGCAGGGCTGGGGCTTTGCAGCCGCAGCAGCCCCACCAGGCCGAGCACGCACGCGCAGGAGCGGCTATAGGACCAGCGCAGGTGGAACGAGACCTCGCGTTTGCCCTCCCTGGACAGTGCCCATCCCGCGGTGCCCGCTACAGCTTACGGCCAGACTGAGGAGCGAGCTGATTGGTTGGAGACGCGGCGAAAGGCGGAGCACTACGGTTAGCGCCAGGCAGCTCTCAGCCGATGCTCTCTGTTTAATGCCGACCTCCTGAGACGCATGCGCATTTACCTCCTGAAGCGAGAGTAGCGCTACTTACGCTCCGTTCCGCCGCGGGACGGCCGGATTCATCACGTCACTTCCGGTCCGGGCGCTCGCCCGTAAACAGTGACAGTACTCATTTCCCCATAACCTCTTTTTCACCATGGCAACGGGTGGGTCCGCCTCTTCCGGCCTAGAGGAGGGTAGGACCCGCCAGTTCCGGTGCCGGGCGGGGGAGTAACATGGTGAGTTGCCCCTAGTCGGGGGGGAGTAGGGGGTTGCCGTGGCTACCGAGCTAACGGTCTCGCTGCCCGGGCACTTGGGGGGTGGCGCTTCCTAGGCTCGGGAGACGTGGCTGTTGCGGCCCCGTACCCGGCTCTCAGGACCTGGTGGCTTTCCGGGCCCGCGGGTTCCAGCGCTCCTGTGGGCCCCTCGGTGTTCGCCCTGCTGGGCTGTGGGGGCTGCGAGGTGAGCAGGTACCAGCCGTACTGCTGCCGCCTGCGGGCGGGGGCCGCGCTGCATGGCACAAGTGTGCCGTTGCAGCCCCGGAAGGTGTGAGACTTCGCAGCCCGGCGTGCTGGAGTCAGCTTAACCTCCGTACGTGTTAAGTGTGGACCGGCCCCGTCTCCGTAATGAATCGGGGGCTATGACGCCTGTGCCAAGCATAATACGACTGAGCACTTGATTCGGGCCCCAAGCAGCTCAAGGGAGTCCCGGGGGTAGTACATGCCCCTTAAATGCCATGGGCAGGAGAGGCAGAAAGTCAGCCAGCAGGGCCGAACGTCACCGGGCATCCCAGGGGGACTAGTCAAGGAGGCCTGGTGGCCCCCGCGGGGGTCTGCTTCTCTTTCCCACCCCATTCACTGGCAGTAATGGGGGAAACAGAGCAAAGTGGTCCCCACTCATTCTCCTCCCCTAGCTGTGTTGCTCCTGGGATGGGTGGGATGAACCCCACATTTAGTGACAGGAAGCAGAGCAATGTGCCAGAGGGAGTAGATTGAGCTGGGGACGTGTTCTGCTTCTTCCAGGGCTGCCAGTGGCTGGAGGAGTGCGTGTAGTTCTCCAGGTCACATCTGTTTTGGGAAGTGGTGGGGCAGAGCAAGGGAGGAGGTTGTCTCACCCCTTCCCTGAGTGCAGTGACGTGGATTGTGGGCCCCCAGTGGGTCCCTTCACCAGTCAGCCTGGGAACCTCCTGTTCATTATTAAGGTGTTTGTGGAGGGTCTCCTCTCAGATATTCCTGCTTGGGGACCCTAGTGGGCTAACACTGGCACTGTCTTTATGCTCTGGTGCCTGCTGCAGCTGGTTCCCATTCTTGGTGCATTGGAAGAAAGGTGGCAAAGGAAGAACTATACGGAAAGAGCGTGGCTGGTGAGGAAAAGAGATGGGGACAGGATGGGGGAACAGTTAAGGGAGTTGGAGGCTTCTTAGGTTCCTGATGTGGACCTATGTTAATGGCTTGTCAGGGACTTATAAGAGCTTTTTATTCTGCAGCTGGACAACTTGCCTCTAAATCTGTTTCTTGCTACAGAGTTAGCATGCTCCAAATATTTAGTGTGTTATTTTAGAGCAGGGATCAGCCGCCTTTCTGAGGCAGAGTTCTGAAATTTGCTCTTTAGACCTCTGCCGGTAATACTTTTTAAAACCACTAATAGTTCTATTTACAATGTCTCCAAGTAATAAATAAGTTAAGGTGCCTAGTTTTACCGTTACACTCTTTAAATCTCCATCTGGCTGGGTTTTTAAAATATGCTAAAATGTCTGGGATATTAATACAGTGTGAACCTCTCTTATCCTGGATCTGTGGTCCTGGCAGGACCACATATGTTGCTCAGGACCACACACACTGCTGAACCAGGGAGCCCCCAGACACAGATGATGTTACGGGCTGGGAGCTCAGCCAGTCTGACAGGCATCCCCGCTGGCTGAAAGCTGAGCTGCCACTGGCCCTGGTGAGGGAGTCCCGGTGGCCCGAATGGGGAGTCCTGGTGGCCAGGGGCACAGATTTGCTGCTGTCTGGGGCAGGCAGCTACCACTGGCCCCAGGCAGAGAGCCTCTGGGGTCAGGGACATGAAGCAAAGAGCTGAAGAGTGGCTCATGTAACATGTGTGCCAGGGGTTGCTTACCACTGCTTAGACTCTTTGAAAGCTCACATAGATCTCTCTCTGGTAACAGCTAGTTCACATTTTGAGGTTTTCTTCTTAACCTAGCTAAAAACAACAACAAGAGGGAGTATATAGACTAGCACGGCTCCCTATCAAAACAAAAAGCAGTCAAGTAGCACTTTAAAGACTAGCAAAATAATTTATCAGATGAGATTTTGTGGGACAGACCCACTTCTTCAGACCACATCTTCTACAGGTCTGGTATGGCTATGGTCTGAAGAAGTGGGTCTGTCCCACGAAATCTCATCTGATAAATTATTTTGCTAGTCTTTAAAATGCTACTTGACTGCTTTTTGTTTTGACAGCAAAAACAAAAGAACCCTGGCATACATTGCCAGTCTAGGGGAAGTCGCTGGCTGGAACCAGTGCTCATGTTCAGGCCATACTCTCCACATTTCTTGGTTGGGAAATGGATAACCAGAGTCAAGGATAGCATCAAAGCCCTGAGCGTGGAGCAGGCTCATTCCAATGCCCAGCTGGGGCTGCTGGATCCCAAGGAGAGAAAGCAGCAGGGTTACTTTTGCTTCACAGAGCACCCTGTAGCATGACCTTTAATGTCAGCTGACAGCACCCCAGGCCAGCCTGCCTGCTTGCAGGTTCCCCTTCCACCCCTGAGGTGCGTGGGTCTTTCCTTGTGCCCACAGCATGGTAGGTAGTAGTGAGCTTGCGTCAGGAGTAGTTGGTGGCAGGTACTGACTGCTGCTGCCCCCATGCCAGGAGTCATGCATGCAATAAGAGGGGGAGGGGTGTGGTCACTCCTACCTACCTGCTGAGCCATGGGGAGGCTCTGTGTGGGGCTCCTCTCTACCACAGCAGCTGCTGCTGCTGCTGCCACCACCACCACAATATGACCACTCCCGAGAGGCCCATGCACTCAGTGCAGGCACAGACTGGAAGAAGGGTCCCTGGGGAGAGGGAAGGTGGAGTAGAAACTGGCCGGAGCTGGGGCAGTCTTGTAGCCCCACACTGGGGAGCCTTGCAGCTCCAAGGCATGGAGCCAGTTTGGCGCAGAAAACCTCACCAGCAGCTTCACAGCTGCAGGGAGCTCCCCCGCTGGCAGATCCCAGCATCAGGAGCCAGCTGAGCTCCTGCCATGTGCCACTGAAAAGTGGCTCTTGTTCTGACCCCTGTTTTAGAGTGTCATTTAGATTCACTATCAAGCATTCACCAGTTAGGAAACACTAGATTCAGTTACCCATGCAACCAGAATTCTGCTCTCTCGTATCCATTACATGCTCTGAATGAGGTAGGAAACCTATGGAAGAGGAAACATATGACAGTTTCTAATTAAATGATCATGCATATGGACAAGGGAATAAGTTAGGGTTCTATTAGTGAATTTGGTATTGCCTGACTGTTTAACTGTGAAAGCTGAGTAGTGTTTTAATGTGGTTGTGTGTGTACATGATATTACAGCTTTCTTTAAAGGAAGAAAATATAGTGTTATGTACAGTTCTAACTCAATTATCAGTTGGGCTTCAATCCTCAGCTTTCCCTGTTGAAGCATCGTGTAACTACAGAATTAGCTGTGTCAGCTGACAGAAAAAGAAAGCTGTTAAAAATGAGGGAGCAAGGTTACGTGCTGGATTTTGATGAGGAGTTGAAGGGAGTCCAGAAAGAAGTAGTGTGTGGGTGTTTTTTGTAGAGAGTTTCTACCCCATGTTCTTCCCCCCTTGTTAGTGAAGTGAGCCCTGGATCCATGAGCTGCAGCTAGCGTGGGGGGGAACTTTCCCTAATCCCCAATCTAGCTCAGAGATTCTTTCAACACATGTTTTGGTGCCTTCCAACTGCGGCCAGCTGCTATTGCTGGTGGTCACACTGACACTTTTCCTTAAAATATTTGATTAACTTTAGAAAAAATATGCTTACATACACAGTGGTTCATAATTTACACTGGTTTTATTGTTGCAGATTCAACAATAAGAATAATGCCGTGAAAAGTGATATTTCTGTCTTTGTTAATACTGTATCATTTATCACAGCCTCCCAGGTAGCGAAAAGTGATATTAACAAACATACAAGTATAACTTTTTCATTGCCTTCCAGCTAGCTAATGTGTGTGTATGTTTAATATCACTTGTCTCTGCAAGCCCTGGGGAGTGGGGGAAGGTTGGAGGAGGAAGCAGCAGGTGCCAGGGATGGTCATAGGGATGATGTGGGGCCCAGGGAGGTAGTGGGAGCCAAGGGATATGGGGGTGGATAGTAAGCCTCACTATCTTGCTGCTAAAGCCTAGAGCAAGAGGGGGCTGGAACTCCCTTCCAGAGATCAGGACTGGGCGGTGCATGGGCAGAGCTGGGAATCACTGCTGGGGGCCAGTACCCACTGCCATGTGGCCAGTGTATGGAGTGAAACGTCAAAGTCTAGAGTTTGGTGGCCAGAACCAGGGGTTGGCACTGGGCTCTTACTGCTGCATGGCCAGTGGTTGGTCCCCAGAGCCACCTCCCACCACGACATAGCTGGAATTGGGTGTTTGTGCCCACTGTCGTGAGGTGGGGCTAGAGGTCATAGACAGGAACGAGAGCCATGTGGCCAAAGCCAGGGGTTGGGGCCCGAAGCCCCGTAGATGAAGGCTGTGGCAGTATGTCCAAAGCTTGGGCTCAGCACCCATCATACAGCTTGAGCCAGCTGTCTGTGCCCATAGCCCTGCAGTCATAGTGCACTACTATGCAGCTCTGGTTGGGAGGACAATACATGGGGCCAGCACCTGCTGCTGGAACTGGTGACCATGCAGCAAGATGCCCAAAATCCTCATGCTGAACCCTGCTGCCTGTATCCCAGTACTGAAGCCCACAGGGTGTCCCCACCCAGTGGGTCAAGAACTCATGTTACTCCAACAGTGCAGCATTGTCCCCCACCTGTCTCCAAAGGCAGTGCAGGAGGGCACATCCAGGAGCAACAGTGAGCGAAGGCCAATGCTTTGTGTGCCACACATACACCTGCCTATCATTTCCCAGGAGGCTTTCATGGCAATATGAAAAGCCCTTGGTGGCTGTTTGCAGTCATAGCGGCTGCATTTGGGTAACATTGATCTAGCTTCATCTATGTGTCTGACAATTTTATTCTTTACTATAGTTTCTACTAGTTTGCCTGGTAGTGATGTTAGACTTACGGGTCTGTAATTGCCAGGATTACCTCTAGATCCCTTTTTAAATATTGGTGTCCTTAGCATAGAACCAAATACTTCATTAAGAGCTGAGATTGCTGCATCTGATAGTGTAGACATTGACTCATTACGTGCTATGACTGTTCACTACAAGTTCCAGAAACTTGAGTCAAAGGCAGAAAGCTTTCCACAAGGAAAACATATTCTTCTAAGTGGAATTTTCAGTTTGGGCAGCCTATCGTGTCCAGGACCCAGTGAAGACCACTATACCCAAAATCACTGATTTCATTTAGGCTTGACAGAATTTCAATTTTATTTTGTTTTATAATTTCAGTGGATGATATCAATGTTTATTTCCATCAATTTTAAATGTTCACAGTTGTACAAAATTATGGGTTTTAAGCACTTGTGTATTAGTTGAATTTTTCAGAGTTGCAGGAAACTTGGAAGGGAGGGCTCAGACAATGGGGAGCAATTAGCTAGCAGATTGAGACATTTTTCTTCATTTGGATTTGTCCATTCAAAGTTGAGAAATTGATTAGGGCTTACAAAAGGAGGAAGATTTCTATCTCTCCTCCCCCTTCCTCTCCAGTCTGTGAATTAAAAGCCAGTTGGAAAGGGATGAGATTTGCTAATTCTTATAACTTGATGGGGGTGGAGGGATCGGATTTTCAATGCAAGATAGGAACATAACTTGCTTAGGGACTTCTGAAAATCCAAATGGGCACCTATCTGCATTGTTAAGCACCTAGAAGATCCCTAAAATGTAGCTCATGATGACCAGAAACAGTTTGCTAATATCAGATAATTCTTTTATTAAATCAGTTTTAAATGCAAAACATATTGATACTTTTCCTTACAGTTTAAATAAAAAAATACAAATTTTGTTTTTATATATATATTATTGACTGAATTCTAATTTCTGTTCACATGTAGCTTTACACAAATACAAAATAAAACATGTTCTAGTAAATGAGATATGTTAGTTACCATTTTCTAACATAAAAATGTTAGCATTAAAATTTGAATAAATGTATGTGAAGTTGTATAATTCCTTAAATATATAATGTATCCATGTGAATAAGAAGATCCAAATTTAGTATAAAGATTATATTTGGTTGTATGTCAATATGTTTAAATGCTTGTACAAACCAAATGTGAATTAAGATTTCTTTAAAAATGTAAAAACCACAAATGCAAAGAAGATTAAAATCAGCAGTCTAAATGAAGATTTCCTATGTGCTGATTGAATGCTTGTTTTAAACCACTTACATAAATCACTTTCTGATTTAAATCAATCTACTGTGTTGAGTAACATAGAAGAGATTGGAAGGACAACATTGGGGAAAGGTTGACAAGAACTCCTTGGCTCGGGTTATGCAAGCATGTTTTGCCGACAGAACAAGTGGAGTGTGCATGCAATGTGTTTTGTTGACAGTTTGTGGACAAAACTCAGCACTTTTGCTGGCAGCATTCTGCCTCACAGCCATAAGGCATAATGCTGCTGTGGACAGATTCTGTTGACCAAATAAGCTGTGTGGACACTCTGGGGGGCTGTCTCTCGACAGAGAGGGAATCCACAACAGCCCTGTCTGCTGTGCTTCCGGGTGCCTGTTTGTCGAGAGAGCAGCTAAGCAGTCCAGCTGCTCCGTTGACAGAGTGAAGTGCTCTTCCAATCTGCTTTTAGTGTGTGGCCACGGGA
Source organism: Carettochelys insculpta (assembly GCF_033958435.1). Classification (NCBI taxonomy): domain Eukaryota; kingdom Metazoa; phylum Chordata; order Testudines; family Carettochelyidae; genus Carettochelys; species Carettochelys insculpta. The sequence continues at coordinate 65,105,844 of NC_134139.1, read as the reverse complement.
AATCTCTTCCAACAGTGACTTCTGTTGACAGGGCACTGTAGTGTAACCATAGCCCTTGCTTTTGATGCTTGCCCCTTTGTCATCTCCCTAACCTTTCTCATTCACAGTATTGACTGTCTTCATATTCCTCATCACAAAGAAGCAACATTTACCAGAAAGCAGCTTATATTCAGTTGACCCCAAAGCTTTTCTACAAAGGAGATACGTAATTTCTAGGGCTAAAAATAAAAAGGGAACATAAAAATGATTTGAATACGAAAAAGACTAACTTTTTTTTTTCTTAAAGGGGACAATACACCTATTCCGCAAATCACAAAGAACAATAACTAGCAAGTTAACACAGGAGTTTAGGTTGGTAGCAGCTGATCGAAGGGTAAGTTAATTTTTAAAATGGATTACAGATGGTTAACTTTCCACAAGTGTTTTTTACCCTGTCCTAGGTACATTTCCAAAAGTGTAGTTAAGTAGACATTTTAATTTGTGTTTTCGGTTAAACATTAATCTGGGCTCATAGCCTTGTACTCAGTTGTGTGTGTTGCCTTAATCAACCAATTTGAGAAATGGCCAAAATGTATATAAAGCATGGCATGAGAGCAGTTTAAGAAATAATGTAATACACATTGGTTTTTATAGCTGGCTTAAACAGTAATATTCTGTTTTCCAGCACCTGCATTGTTTTCAGTGAGTTTATTGGCAATTTTAATTGCTTCCTAATTTGTGTTGTCCATTGCCATTGATTCTGAGTGCCTCACATTTAATTTTAAATCAAATATATGATGAGCATAAAGCCTTATGGAACTGGTAAAATGTTCTTGATAGTAAAAGGTTCTATACAGCTTCCATTTCTTGAGACAGGACTGATTAAAGACCCCGTCCTAAAAAATTAAAAAAAAAAAGCGGGGGGGTGTAGGAGAGGTGCAGTAAAGGATTGTTTTGCACATGGTCTGTTGATAGGAAAGCCCATCAATAAATTTTTTTGAAAGTCTTGCAAATCTGTCAAATTTACAACCCTAGTGACAAAAGCTGTATACCTGCTGTTTACTTTGCATGATTATGAAGAAAATTCACGTGATGTTTGATATGCCATGAAACTGAATTACACATCTTTGGTGGGTGTGTGAGTAAAACTTAGCAAGGCCGTTTTGACTTGTTCATTTAAAATAATGGCTAAATATTGTGTTTCTTACTCAGACAAAACTTACAATGTAGTAGAGGAAATTTTGGTTCTCTAAAGACTGCTGGATTTGACGCTATTACTTGAGGGGATAAGGGGTTAAGCTTATATACAGAGGATTTAAGCTTAAAGTTTAGGGTTTGTTCTCCCCTCATTATTTGTCACATTACTGTTCAATGAAAATGTGTCTGCCCCACCACCCATGTCCATATCAGCAGTACTCTGTTTACAAGTAAAAATGTTCTTACTGGTCTCATGCCCTGCAAACTCAGCCTTGGATCTGAGAATCAAGTTGGGTTGTTTCTTATGCATCGTCATTAGAAGTAAATGTTCTGCAGGCTAAATTAGGTCCATATTTGCACCCGTGTAGCTCTACCATCTTCAGTTTTGGCTCCAAGTGACACTAGTGCAGTCCATTGGCTACAGTGGAGATGCCCGGGTGAAAAGCACTTCTTAACCAGTGTACATGAAGGAATAGCCTCCAGGTGTCTTAGCTCTGTTGTTTCTCCAGAGTTAATGGATGTAAAGCTATAACATTTTTATCACTAATTCAGCAGATGTCTACTTTACACAAATCTGCATGGATAAAGGTGGCATTTTTACATAATTAATTTTCAAAGTAGAATTGTATTTTAAGGTTTATGTAGCGCAATGATTTTGAAAGTGAGTGGTCAGTCTGCCCATAAAGTTAGCAGTGTGTGCGTGAGGGCATGTAATAGTTGATTTTAAAGTAAACCTTTTTTGGGGAAAATCACTACATATATAATGAAGTGTTGCAGGGTTTTTTTTAATCAAGTCAGGTACATATTGCCTTAAACCAAAGGGTTACTCATTTAATTACTTTTATTAACAGTCCTGGAAGATCTTGCTGTTTGGCGCAATTAATTTAATATGCACTGGTTTCCTGCTTATGTGGTGCAGCTCTACTAACAGCATAGGTATGTTGTATTCTTGCATCTAAAATAATTGTTGTTTATTGTTGAGTTTTAATTTATAGCCGTGCCAGCATAATAAACAAACAGGGCTCTGAGTATATTGAAATTAGATGACCGTGCAACTGGCCTCATAATTTACCCCATTTTAAGAGCCTGCGTAGTCAGTTTGAAACTTTCAGAAACTGCACACAGTCAGTGAATTCTTCAAGGTTCTCACTGTTTCCACAAGAGCTTTGGATCTGCTTTCTTTGCTAGTCCTTTCAGTGCTTCCTTTGTGCAGAGTTTAGAATCTTCATGCTAGTCCTTCAAAATTTTACTCATGTCTGTAATCTGATTTCAGTGGAGACCCTCTCTTCCAACTCTGATGTAGGGACAGTGGGTTTCTCCTGTTTCCTGGTCCTGTGTCAGTATATGGCCTGATTTTTGCATACAATTCAGAAGATGTTGCCATGTGTCTGCAATGCAGCTACAGAACCTATATTTTTACTATGTGATACAGTTCTAATCTTATTTCAGTTTGAAAAAATGATTATCAGAATATTGCTTTATTTCCTATCTTAATTGAGCCAGTTCACCCATCCCTTGTTGTAATATATACACATAAGCAGGTGCTGTTACTACGGGGATGGAAACCTTAATGATGAATTTATTGATTTTTCTGGGTTTAAATTCTAGTCTTATTGGATACTTATCCATGACAAAATACTTAAATATTTTATTTGGTTTCATAGAACTAATCTTGTGTTAATTTATTATTAAATGAAATATTTGAGTAGCTAGAACATATTGTGGCAGGGTCAGGCCAGAGGGCTCCAGCAGAGTGGCCAGGTAGCACAAAAAGGGGAAAAAAGACCAGCTAAATACAAGCAGCAGGCCGCAGAGCAATTATAGGCATTCAGGCAGATTACGGCCAGCTAGCTCCACTGCTGGCTTAATGGAGGCCCTTAAAAGCTCTCCACAGTTGGAAGGTGGGGAGGAGAGTGAGTGGATGGGAAGAGAGGTGTAGGGGAGATGGAGAGTGAGGGAGCAAAAGAACAGAAGCCTGAGAGAGAGGCAGACCAACTCCAGCTCAGGAACAGCAGGGGAGGGAGTCCCAGGAGGAATGACTGAGTCCACCTAGGACAGAGACACTTTGCAAAACCTCCAGCCCCCAGGGGAAAGGGGTGAGAGACAGACCCAAGCAGTGGCCTGGATAAGAGGGGCCCTTGTCACAATATGTATTAGAGACAAAAAAAATACAAAAACAGGTTTAAAAGTTACATTTTCATTCTCTGAGATAAATTATCTTTTCAGCGAAGAGTATTTGCACAGATAGAAAATGGTAGCTTGTTGTGTCATAGAGAATTTAAGGGATAACGTTTTTAAAGGCAAACCTACATACAATATTCTTTAATTCTTGTAATGTGAAAACTTAAATATAAAATTTGTTTTCACAGCTTTAACTGCCTACACATACTTGACAATCTTTAATCTTTTCAGGTAAGGTTATGGTTTTTTTTTATCTGATCCTACAAGTTTATCAATAATTTACTAAATTTGAAAGAGGGTAAAACAGCATGAAAAACTATTATGTTCCAACTACAGAGTTACTCGTAATTTTCATAAATATGTGCAAGAACTGATTAGTTGGCATAAAGATGATTTAGATTAAATGTATATAAGATTGTGCATCAAATAGTAAGTGAACTTAGAAGAAAACACTGCTCTGACAAGAACAGTTTAAAAATATCAACTATATTTAGATTTCTTAAAGAGCTGACTGAAGTTGTTACCACAATTGAAAACAAAAACCACATGGCGTGCCAAACTAGTATTCCTTTGATTGGTTGACTCAGGAAAATATTACCACCGCCAATTGTACAAGTGTATTTTGAAAATCGTGTGTGTGTGTGTGTGCGTGTGGTTTTTTAAGCATCACGGTTGGGGAAGTGATTTTTAGATCTACTTCTGTTTTATGGGTCTGTTAGCCAATGGCCAGGTAATGAGTGGTCTGTGAGCCTTATCACACCCGAGTCTTTAACTGCTAGGACCGGCAGCCCCTTCGCAGCGGGCAGCCAAAGTGGCTGACGGGTGCCCCAGAGATCCACCCGGTCTTCAACTGCTAGGACAGGCAGTCCCTTCGCAGCGGACAGCCAGTGTGGCTGACGGGTGCCCCAAACGGTGGTGCAGAGAGCTTATTCCACCCGAGTCTTTAACTGCTAGGACAGACTGTCCCTTCGCAGTGGGCAGCCAGGGAGGCTGACGGGTGCCCCAAGAATCTGCTCCATGGAGGCAGCATGACTCAGCGCTCAGCTTTTACTGCACCTTACCACTGACCGGGCTAATATAGCCAAACCAGCTAAGGTTCTTTGTTTGTGTTCGGCCAAGTTACAGTAACTGGAAGGAGTCGGGCTGAAAGCTTAAATGGTTGCTATTTATTAAAAGCAGAAACAAGAATCTTAATGGTTACAAGGCTATTGCTCTATCTTCGTAACTACTAGTAGGATGATACATGTGACGTGCCAATTAGATTACAAGTGAAAAGTTACCCATTTGAGGACCAGACACCTCAGCCTAAAGAGCTCTTACCATTAAATGTGCACAAAAGTACATTGCAGGCATAATTCTCACCCCTGCGTCCTTTGACTCCTGGCATAGCCAACGTTGTTCACTGAATCCCTCGGGAAGAACAAACGAGGAGGGCGTCCCCTGGGTCCTCGGGAGACAATAACCTTACCCGACCAGCAGGTACAGGAAATTGGAGCTCAGAGTGGTCTGCTGGGCCCTTCTTTATACCCCTTGGTTCATGCACATTCTTCCTTACCTAAAGGTACCGATTGTACTGGTTTGTCTTTGTGACACCAGTTCTTACAAGGCAGTTGCAATTTGATTTACACTTGTAACGTAGAGATAACTAAATCATTAAAACAGGACATTCTTTCGTAGGGGTGCGAGGTTCCTCTTTCGGGACGATTGTGTGGGCGTATCAATTATCAGTACCAGCCAAGGGCAGTTAGAGGCCCTGTGGTCAACAGCTAGCCTGTTAGCCCCCTTGTCTGTATTCTTCAGTCCAGGGTCATGCTGACACAGCACATCTGTGTTTTGAAGCATCAAAATTGTGCTTGAGATAAGTGCATCTGTGCTTTCAGGCATTCTAAGACTGTGCTGTTTCTTTGTGCTTTGTGCTCAGAGACACCTAAAAGGGGCAAGATGGAGTAGAGCAGGGGGATTCTGTCTGGCTACAGGGTCAGATCCTAAGAACACATTGACTTCATCAAGACTGCTAGTGCTTATAAAATTAATCATGTCTAAATCTTAGACTTTTGACTGTTTACTGATTTCTGACTTCTATTCCTGAAGAATGGATAGTAAATCTGCAGTTCCTATTCCTATGAGGTGTAATACAGTTTAGTTCAGTAAAAGAAAACCCGAATCATTTTTAAGAATATTTTGATACATTGGTGATGACCTCAGATTACTAAAAGAGAGGAGTCTGCTGGAAAATGTCTGTGATAGACAGATAATATCTTGCATTATCTTGAAGAAACCTTATAGAAATAATGCACTTTTTTAAATTAAGATTAATATTTTGGGGCTACACTTTATTAAGACTGCAACTGTGGCATTGTATTACTCCTGGGAGAATTCTGTGCCAAAAGAAATAAAATTCTATGCACGATATTTTAGAATTCTACATATTTTATTGGTTAAGCTACCCAATACGGGTTGAAACTCTGTTATCGGTGACATCCCTCTTCCAGCAGAACAATGGATGTTGCTGGACAAGAGGGCACCTAGACCAGAGAGCTCCCGTTGTGCAGAGCACAGTGGAGCCCTGCTGCTGGCAGGGGGCTCTGCTGGTAGCCTGTTCTGGGGAGCCCCAGGGCAGGGAGCCAGGTTGCGGGGAGCCCCGCTATGAGGATACCAGCCACAGTTAGGGTCCCTGCAAGGAGACCTGTAGCAGGTGTGCGGAAAGCAGGAAAGAGCTGGGCTGTGGCACCTAGCTCCACCTGCAGCCATGGGGAACTGTGCAGGGGAGGAGAAGCCCTGCCAACAGCCCCTGCAGCCTCACAGACTCTTGAGACCCCAGCCAAGGAAACCCCATCAGCCCTGTGGCAGGGAACCAGTGGGGGCACCGATTCCTGCAGCTGTGGGGACCCTGGATGGGGCTGTTACCCCTGGGGCCTTTGAATAACAAAGTGTGTGTAACCCCCAGTCAGAACACCAAATCTGACCCCTCCCTCAGTATCTGTCACCTGTGAATTAATGGAAAGCAGACGGGCTCAAATTAAGGGTGCAAACAACATACAGTTAACTCTGTCATATCTGGCGGCCCTGGGATTATTGGGAGGTTGCCAGATATTCAAATATTCTCGTTACTAGAGAGGTATACCTAACAATTTATAACACAAAAGAAGAATAAGATTACATATTAAGAAACAAACAAAAATGTAGGCTGAGTACACCTTGGTGTACACCTTGGTGTTTTTCTGAACCTCCCCTGGGACCGTCTGATGTTGTACAACCAAGATGTTCTCTTTGGGGGGCTTCCAGCTACTTGCCCCAGCTGTTCTCTTTGGGGACTTACTATCTGCTTGTCAGGATGTTCTCTTTGGGGACTCTCCAACTACTTGTCAACTTTCTGATTTCTTTCTCCTGGCCTGACTTCAGACCTTCCCGCAGTTGTATGATAGCGTTCCAAGATGGAGCGTATGGTCATTCTGCCTTGCGAGTGAGGCCCGGCCACCAGGTGCTCGTGCTCCCACATGCCCCTTTGGCCGTGGCCAAGCGAGCAGGACCTATACCTCCACACCACTACCGCTATCAGCAGCTAACAACGGCTGAGTATCCGCATGGAGGGCGAGAGAGTTGACCTGAGTCCCTATTGAGGTTATCCTGCGTATAAGTTGACACCCCAGAGAAACGACAAGTAATAATGCTATGAGTATTATGCAAATAGACCAAAATAATTGTTTTAACCCTCCCAATCCAAATATGGATGGGATACCACCAAACCATTTGTCCCACCAAGATGCCGCCTCTCTGGCCTGTTGACCGATTTGTTCTATATCCTGGATTATATCACTTACATTTTGCTTGATTGACTTAATTTCAAAACAACATTGTCCATTAAATTGTGGATACTTGTTACCTAGCCATTCACAAAACCCATTTTCTTTAGCAAGTAAATAACCTAATGCCAAGCGATTTTGCATAACATAGGTACGAATTTCTTCCATTTTATCATTTGTTAACCCTAATGCTTCTGCAGTTCTATTCCCTGAATGTTCTATACTTACGCCTAAAGCTAATATTTGCTCTTGCATAACTAGGTTACCTAATGGATTAAAGCTAACATAGCTTGGGCTGTTTTTGGTACCCAAGTTTTAAAAGCAACCCAACCATCCGATGTCCAACCTCGCTTTTTCCGGCCTATAAATCGTGATTCGGAATTCTTTCTGGTATAAATGGTGCTACCAGAAATTGCTAGTTTTCCTATAGTACAGCGACCGATAGGGTACTTCAGCAACGTTGAATGAGCCTGACTCCCACAAATCCAAAACCAGGCTGGGGGTAAGCTGTTTTGTTTTATCCACTTATGTGTCAATAAGTGGTCGGGAACTTTGGCCTGTGGCCGTGTATTATTAAACCTGTGCCACCATGGGCATCCGCCCAGCACACCCTGATTTTGCATATTTTTGGCCTTACTTTTGGGTGAGTGACCCAAACACGTCATGGGGTTTATGATGGTAGCATTAAAGTGCTTAGTGGAGTATTTGGTAATACTACACCCCTGTTCAACCATATCCAATTGCCGAAAAACCCCGTTGGCTGCAAAAAAATGCTGGATGCGACTTATCATTATTACACACATCTGCAAGCGATAACCAATGGGTATTATTCTTGCTAACAAAATTATTGGTTACATTTATATTTGAATGATTATATAACTCAAACAGCGAAAGCGTCAAATTACAGTTTTGTTGAAACCCAACAAAAATTGGCTTGTAATCTTCTCGCTGTTCTCCAATCCATCGATATATTGTCTCATGTAAACTCGGAAAGTCCCAACAAAAAGTTCCTTCTGGGGCAGGGGTATCTGTTATAGCCAATGTTATGAGTGTACTTGCTCTGGAATTTCTTTCTTGATAATCGGGGAAATATCCGAGGTTAGTAGAACTGAAATTAGAACTGTTCATAAACACAGGGTCCAACGAAATGGAGCCTCATTAGCAGAGGGTACTTTGTTAGTACAAACTACACATTCAGTGGCATTGGCTAAAACCGCGAATGCAGCTGCCCATAATTCAACAGTATTGGTGGAGTTTCGTGCTGCCGATTTCCATACGGGATTGCTGCTCCCAACATGAATTAGGCTGACCTGTAATAAAACACATTAGGCTCAGATAATTATCCTGGCCATATGGTTAGATTATAGGTTACAAATTATCTTCTGCTAAGCCAATTGTGATGCACCAGCACTTCCCCTTTGTGCTGTAAGCGAGTTACCCAATAAGTATTAGGGTATTGGGCCTGTGTTGTTAGTTGTGCCCAGGTGCGCAGGGTCCCGGAAAAATCCGGGGCGAGGCAGTCCGGTGTAATCCATTTTAACGCAGTTATTAAAGGAGCTTCTATAATTCCTACGTGCCCCTTTGACCAGAATTGCAAGTGTGCAAGTCCCAACAACAGCTTCCCTAACGGCCCATAGTTTCGTTCTGATCCATTTATGCTCCATTGCTCCAAATGTATTATCTTGCCCCTTTGAGTTATCCTGGTTAAAAAATGGTCTGCGGTCCATGCCAGCGATATAGTTATGGGAATCTCCTGTTCCACCCTGGATAGAGTTAACGGCTGGTTACTAACTTCAATAAGTTTCGTCAACGCCTCTGAATCCTCTGTGGTCCAACAAAATGGGTGTTTCTTAGTGACTTTTTTCTGCAATAGCCTAATTGCCCAATTAATTTCTAGGGGGAGAAACTGTCGAATGTAGTTTAATTCTCCTAAGATTTGTTGTACTTGTTGTTTATTCTCAGGATGCTTATTTTCCCACTCCTTTAATCGTCTGTCTTTTCCTTCCCTTGGCCTAATGCCATCAGAGTCTATTTGCAGGCCCAGGAAAGAGAACTCTGTTTGCACGACCTTGGACGACTTATCTTCACTGACCTGCCATCCATCCAGTTTTAACTGTTGATATACCTTATTTAGAAGCCTTTGTGTGGTTTCCCTCTCCTCTCCGGCAACTAAAATGTCATCTACATAATTTAACACAACCGTTCCCGGTTCCTCCTTTATCTTACTTAAAGTCTCCGTCAACTTTAAACTGCACGCTGCTGGGGAGTTAACATAGCCTTGAGGGCAAACTTTCCATTTATATATTTTCCCTAACACTGAAAAGTTTAAGATGCCCTGATCATCCCTTAGGGGGACTTGAAAAAACATGTCCTTAAGATCAATACTCGTGCCATATCTCAGTTTCTTAGACTGTAACATCTTCCAGAGTTCCGGTAAGGTGTATGGTGTTGTAAATTGTACCCTTTCTACTAGTGTATTAGCCTGTCTATAATCCACCACCAGCCGGTACCCATCTCCACTCGGCTTTCTTATTCCCCACCCGGGAGACAGAAACCTTGACTCTGGTACTAACTCTATTTTTTGTTCTGACAGCAATTTCTTTAATAAATTTCTTATATGCCCTTTCCCTTCCTCTGGGGTAGGAATTGGTTTGAACTTCCATGGACTCCTGTTAACTACTTTTGGACTATGCACTGAAGCACTTTCTAATTTTACCTGTAAGGCCTGCCATATTAATGTCTTCAGGCCCAGTCGTCGAATCTCATTTACCCCTAGTAAATTTTCATGCCCTATAATAGCTTTAATCTTATAAAATTTATTACCCCTTTTAACCTTAACCATAGCCATTTCTGCGGCTTTTACTTCGTGCAATCCCTGGACCCATAATTTTTTCCCTAATTTAGTGTGTGGGACAGATGGCTTAATTACTGAAACCTGTGCACCCGTGTTTAACAAAAATCTGATTACTTCCCCTTCTATATGTATTTTAGTGTAGGGCCTTGTGTATCGATTAAGCTCGGTTACTTCAGATAACGGCCCTGTCTGAAGCAACCCCTAATTGTTTTTTGCCTTGTCGTCCGCCCCATTCTTCCCCTTCTCACTGTCTCCGTAAGGGACAAAACCCTTCGATTTTGCCGAGGTGAATTGCTCCTCCGGACTCAATTTTCTCAGTTCACTTCTTGTAAGATTGCTGTTATTCAGCAAGAACCCAAATACTGCCCTTTCAAGGGGGGAAAACTTTCGCTCTCCCTCTCCTTGCTTTCGGTTCTGCCTGCTCTCGCTTGCTGCTAGGACTTTCGTTTCCCCTACGCTTGTTGGAAACTTGAGTTTGCCTGTGACCGTAAACAAAGTACCCAAAGGACGTCCAACTACTGTCTGCAGCCACATGAGATCTCCTGCTGTAACCCCTCCTGCCTCACCAGCCCCTTCAACAGCTACTGCACTAACGGGTACTTGAGACGGGTCTGCCAAAAACAAACAAGGACGGGGATTGTTAGCCTGAGCTGCTGTTAGTCCTAAGGGGTGTTGGCGAGCTTGCCACATGATAAATGACATGCCAGCAATGGTATTTATCAGCTCCTCCTCAGTCCTAATTGATCCCAATGGTATGTTAAACATTTGTAACGTTGCCTTCTGTCATCAAGGAGACGACAGCTGGGACAGTAACGGGCCATTGGGTGTTCTCCTCTATCTCCTGGCTATTCGCAGCACCCCCTGACCATGAGGAGTTTCGCACTAAATATCTAGCCTCTTCTTTATCTACTAGATCTGATCCAAACTATAATACTAACCGACCTAACCACTGAGGCAACGGTTCACCGGGTTTTCTGCTAGTGCTGTCTAACAACTCTTTCCGTTCCCCCAGGGTACGGGTCCGTAACACAATCTTAGTAGTTGTTCCCCCGGTTTGATTATGCTCTGTTCGTGTGACTGCTATAGGAAATGCTTGTACTACTCCCATCCCTTCATCGATAGTCTGCTCACGTTCCCCTTTTCCTACGCTACTCGGTCCTTCCCCCTTTTCCTTCAGCTGCCTGAAATCTGGATACAACGTCGGGGCTGAGGGGACCGCTGACTCAATCACCTCTGGGGGATACGGGGGGGGTGGCTCTCTCAGAGGAGCTGACTCCCTGAGCTGGGTGCCCCCCTTCTCTGCTTCCCCTAGTTCTCCTGGTTTTTTCTCCAGAGCAGATGTCTTTTCCTGTCCCCTGACCAACGACCTAGCCAATCCTTCTAACGTGTCTAGGGTGCATAACAACTTAACAAATTTCTCTGCCACGATTTTTAACAATCGCCTTGGGTCATGATCATCTGCTTTTACTTTATGAGCTATTCGCGCTTCCCAGCATTCCTCAGCTGTCTCTACCAGCAACCTATGTGCTTGTCCCCCGTCTTCCAAGGCATATTTCGGAAACCACGGGTTCTTTTCTTTTGTAGCTCTCTCTACACATCCTAAAAACACTTTATAAGCATGCATCTGATTCTGCTTGGGATCCAGCGGTTTCTGTATCCCTTCCAACTGCAACTGCTTCTTTTCCTCCCTGGGATAAAACCTTGACCCTGGGTGTTTTCTTAGGACACAAGCCAGTCCCTCAACTGACACTCTCATAGTATACTTTCTGTCATCCCCCTTATCAAACAGACATACATCAAGTCCCTCTTGTCCGCCCTGCTCGGTTTCCAATTTATGGAACTGAGCATGATAAATAACTCCTCAGGCTTTGACTCCCTCCCTGTTGACTCCCACGGGCATCCACGTCCCAAGGGATAAGACCCTTGACCTCCTGTCCTTGACGCCATGACGATGTGCCGACCTACTCTGGGTCCCGTGGGTGCGCGTGGGGTGTGATACAGCGGGGGGAGTCGGGTGGCCCGTGACCGACCACCCCACCTTTATAGCAGCCTGATATAGTGTAGCAGCAATATGTGATTCAGTGTATCCACTTTAAAACCTAGGTTTCCACAGTATTATGAGTACCAGGAACAATAACACTCCGATTGTGAACACCACAATGCCCTGTGGCTGTTCTAAGTCCCAATAATTCTCTATACAGACCCAGCTAGTCCAGCTAGTGGTATTTACTGATAGTGATTTATTCATTTATTCGTAACTACAATTACTTAACACTTGTTATATAGTTATTTATTTGGCATAGGCTAAATACTAGGTTACATATAGCTGTATATAATGATATGTGACTTACCAATAACATCCAATGCTCCCACATCTCACCAACAACTATGTTACAGCGGCCCTTCAAGTCAGAGATACGGCTTGGTTGGGACCTTTCGTGGTGTTGACGTCCGGGTGATCAGGCCGGGGTCTGCTGTCTGGACTGGAAGTTGCTAGCCTCCGCCTTGTGTCCAGGAGCCTACACCCTTATTCCTGCTAAATCACCTTTTATACTGTTTCTTACTTGGGGGTTTGATACCTGGCCAATTAAAGCGTTTGTTACCTAATTTGGGCTTTCTATCCTCCCGGCCTGTCAGAACATGTTACAAGATTTCCTCTGTCCTTGGTGTTTTTCTGAACCTCCCCTGGGACCGTCTGATGTTGTACAACCAAGATGTTCTCTTTGGGGGGCTTCCAGCTACTAGCCCCAGCTGTTCTCTTTGGGGACTTACTATCTGCTTGTCAGGATGTTCTCTTTGGGGACTCTCCAACTACTTGTCAACTTTCTGATTTCTTTCTCCTGGCCTGACTTCAGACCTTCCCACCCTTGTATGATAGCGTTCCAAGATGGAGTGTATGGTCATTCTGCCTTGCGAGTGAGGCCCGGCCACCAGGTGCTCGTGCTCCCACAGGTGTGAGAGCTATGTTCAATATTTTAGGTGCAAAAGTAACTCCCTCACTATTTCAGTTTGTGACCTCCATGGTAGCGTATAACAAACTATAATTTTACCTCAAAAGTGAATTCAGGTGTTCTCAATATTGGCAGTATTGCAAGGAATGAAACCAGGCTGAAATACTGTGGACAAAGGGTAATGCTAAACATCAAAATATTACGTTGTGAGGCTGTGTGTAAATGTGTATCAGGTAAGTTCTGTGTCCAGTGATGATTGGGAAGAAAGGAGTATGAAGTGTGTAGTGTAAATTCATAGATGACACTAATTTGAGGTGTGTTGCAAGAAGCACTACAAACAAAAATAATCCAAAGGCAGCTGCAGAGGAGAAAGTGGCAGGAAAGAGAATTCATTGTGGAAAAATTTAAATGTGCTATATCGGAAAAAATAATCTTAATCACACGTACTCAGGAGGAGGTAAAATCTTGGGAAAAATACTGACCCTGACCTGAGGATGATAGTGGATAGTCTATTAGGTGTGAACTTTGAGTGATCAACTGCAGCCAAAAAAAAACAAAAAAAAAACACCACCCCTGTTTGATTTGGAGGTGTATGCTTAGGGGCATCACGGTATGGAACAGGGAGGTAATAATTCCTCTTGCATTGCTCTGAGACCTATGCCTAATGTGTTAAATTCAAATCTAGGTACTTCAGTAGTAGGAAGATATAAATCAATTAAAAGGAATTGGAAGAGAAATACCACTTAGTAACGGGAGGTTTAGTGTATTGTCTTCTTAAACAGTTTATTTAGCTAACTGTAGTGGGGACGGGGTCACTGTCTACAAATACCTAAAAGATGTGAACACTAGAGAGGTAGAAGAATTATTTGGGTTGGCTCAAAGAGTTAAAACTAGTAATAATGGAAACCTTGGTCCATTACCGAGAGAGAACCTTTCCAGTGGTCAGATTTCTTTTTAAAACAGCATTCAAAGAAAAGTGGTAAAAACTGTTACGTATATCATGTTAATATAGTGCTTTAGATAGTGATCAATAAGACTGTCAAATGAGGGGGGTAATTTATCATGCATTGTGATAAAAAGTAAATATTTATTGTGAACAGTACAAGTATCTTAACGAAAAAGGAAAAAAGTATAGTAAAACCAATGCTTTGGTACAATTTTTTTTTGAATGGTGTTTGCTGATCATTCCTGTATTGTAAAAGGGAGGATTGGGCCGTAACCAAATCCCAAATGCAAAATGTCAGAACGCTGGAGAAGTTTGGCTCCAGTTCTGAAATTTACAATCTGGATCCACCTCTAATGTGTGATACAATATGTGACCAAATGGAAAAATCTGTATTATGGTATAAGGAGGCTTTATTCATTAATGAATTTAATCTAAATAAATGTGCAAACATTTTTAAAAATATGAAGAGAAAGTAGTATGTTTTTTGTATAATGCAGCTCTCGTATGTAGAGTGATTTCTAGAGTGTCTGAAATATTAGTTCCTGAACCTTAGAGTAGTTTAGTTGTCTTACTCTCAGTAACAGGATTGGTTTCTTCAGCATTCTGGAACTGGTTAGACTGTGCCGCCTCACTATTTATAGAGTGGTAACAGTGTGCTAAGGTTCTTCATTCAGAAACTTTTTAAGTTAATGTTCAGTTGATCTAACTTCCAGTTCTCAAACCAAGCACTTTTGGAAACTGAACACTTGTTCAGATGTTTAGCAGTGAATAATGGATGCCATGAGAGTCAGTGGACGTGGCTGGCCGAGTAAATGAATCTGAAATGGACTGTTTCTCTGTTAGTAATAGTAACTGCTGCCCATCATATAGTCAGATTAGATTAGAGTGGTCTGTTGCCAGAAATTTTTGTTGGAAGCTATCTTCTGACGAAACTTGTGTTGTCAGATCGTGGCCAGACAGCAAAGCAGATCACTCTGTTGATCTGCTCTGTTGACAGAGCGGCCAGACTGCTTGGTCGTGCTCTGGAAAGAATGGACACCCAGAACACTTCAGACAGGGTCACGTGGTCGGCAGTCCCTTCTGGGAGCCCTGGCAAGATGTGCCCTTAAAGGACCTCCCCCCAGATGCCCATTCCCTGCCCATGGTGGGGCATGCCTACCTCCATGAGTGACAGCACAGCTGCTAGTGCAGGGTTTCAAAGCCTGCTGAGAGATGCAGTGCTTTCTAGCTAGCCATGGTGAGAGAGCTGCCCCTGGGCTTGGACTGGCCTCAGCCAGAGGGACTTCAGCACCTGCTGCGCCTCCTCACGGCCATCTTCCCCTTCCTCTGGAAGGGCGAGGGAGACACTAGGTTTGAGGAACTTACTGCTGCCGCACAGTCCCACCTAGTGCTCTAGAGGCCTCTTCTGTCAACAGAAGGCCCCGCCAAAATATCCAGACTGGCTTTCTGTCACCAGATCTCTGTCAACAGGGACATTAGGCCTTGTGAGGAGCGGGATAAGACTGCCAACAAAAGTGCTCCATTCTATTTACTGTCAACAGAATGCCTTTGGAGTCTGGATGCTCCACAGGTTTTGACGACAAAACCCTCTAGTGTACACGCAGCATTAGTGTTAGACTCAAGGGGATAGGTAATATCTGTGCTGGAGTCAAGAGGTGGGGGATAGGCTATGAGATTATGCCACTACCCCTAGCTTTACAGACTAGATATTTTACATGATTTCACCCTATTTAAAAGCAGGAAACTTCATTCAAAAGGAATGCAAGTAAAGCAAATGGATTAAAGGAGAAATTTTCTCAGTGCTGCAAAAGAACAGTGGAAAACCTTTGCTTATCAATTCCTATTTGAAGGTTTCTCTGCCCTCCAGTTCCCTTTCAACAGAAGTTTTAGGGCTCAAGAGAATAAACTTTAGCTTCTTTTTCTTTTAGGAACTTCACTGAAAAAATACATTGCATTTGGAGTCACGATAAACTCGTAGTCTGAATGATGTGGGGTGTTTGGGAAGTTTGATGGTGCTCCTTTTAAGCACAGAACCTCATGACACAATGATCAAAGGGTGTAATCTCTGATACAAGAGGTAGTATTGAGTACAGTTCTATAACTCATTAGCTGTCCTCATAAAACATACAGCAGAGGCCTGGTCCACACTCCAAATACAGACAAACTTGCACTGTATTGTAGGACAGGAATCAGCAACCTTTCCGAGGCAGAGTGCTAACATTTGACCTTTTAACCTCTATGTACAAGCTGAGTGCAAGTGATACTTTTAAAGTCACTAATAGTCCGGCTTACAAGAGTGTCATTAATAAATTAAGATGCAGAGCTTTACCGTTTAGGTGGTGGTTGGCAGCATTAGCTGTTTTGTTTTGTTAATCCACAGGTGGCATGCCTTTGAGCAAACTCCTGGCTGCCTGGGGAAGGACAGGCAGGGCTCAGCTCCTGCCTTGCAGGCTGATGAAAATTGGCTCGCATGCGGTTCTTGGCACCAGTGCCGGAGATTGCTGACCCCTGTTCTAGGAAATCTTTGTAAGCCTAAAAATTGCAGGATTGCATCCAAAGTGTAACCCAAGTATTACAGAAACATTCAAATTGAGGGTGGGTTCTAAAAGCTAAGATATATATTCAATCTACACAATAGTTTGCAATAAAGTAATTGATTTTCCTAATAGCAGCCTTCTTTTCTATTTTAGTTTGATAACATGCCTAATAAGTTACTGGGTAATGATGAAGAAGCCTAGTCCAGCCTATTCATTTGGGTAAGTTCTGATAATTAAGACCTTACTTAGCTTTCAGTATTGCAGAAATTGTGGGTTCCACTGTATTCAACTTCCTCTGCAATTTTGACAGCCCCAGTGTGTGGGGCTGAACGTGGGAGCCCCAGCTGCCCCAGAGCTGAGAGTGGAAGCCTCAGTGCCTGCTTTCAGCCCCAGATTCCTGCTCAGACCCCCATGGTGGCTGTCAGCAGCAGGAGCTCCCTCTCTGCCCACCAAGCAGCTGCCAGTTGCAAAAGATTTACTACAGCTAAAGTCCATTGTTATTTTCCTCAATTCTCCATGGCTTGTCTGCAACTCAGCACTAATTTTTTGATAACCCTACAATTCAAGTAGGGCCTTACTAATAGTAAAGTATTAATTATTTAATGTGCCATGAAAAATACATGCAAGTATATTAGCTGTGTGTCTAGAAAGTTTCCACTGTATTTGCATGTACATGCTAAAAGTCTTCATAAACAATGAGAATATTTACTCCATCCCCATTGGCTTATTGTGCTGCATTTGGTCTATAATGTATAGTTTGCCCATTGTTTTGGTTCGTAGGCACACTGTATGTAGAAAAACATTTATAGTACCTCATAAATCAAGGAGACATAAATACTGAAAATCTAAAAAATGTCCTAGGACAGGGATGGAGACAGAGATAAATTGCTTCATTTTATGGTGGGGATTATCACGATAATTTCCTGTAGCTCTCCGATCAGTTAACTATCCATAGTAAATTATATGGATCTTGGCCTCAAGGTGTGCTGGGGAGTGCACAACAGAATTGCAGGGCCCCATCCCTGCACTGGCAGGCCTGCCTAAGGAAACTTGGAAATAATTACTTCCTAAAACTTTGGATTCATTTTAAACTGTACAACTTGAACAAACTCAAAATAGAAGCCAAAAGTGGTCTTGCTTGTTCCTCCACAGGCGAAACTGAAAAGCCTATTAATATACTGTCTTGTCGTCTTATCTTATTTCTCAAATTCTAGATTTGAAAGATTTGAAGTACTAGCAGTATTTGCTTCCACAGTTCTGGCACAACTTGGAGCTCTTTTTATACTAAAAGAAAGGTAAGAAGGTGAACTGTTTCCATTATGCTTTACATCTGACGCTCTAACATAAGAGGGCATTCCACTCCAAGTTAAATAAAGCTCATATATTTTTAAACTATTGTAAAAGAAAGGTAATTATTAGAAAAAGTTAGATTTCTTAAAGACAGTATCATCTCACAGCAAGAGGTAATGTTATATTAGCATATGTTGCTGATTTGGACTATTTACTGTGTATGTGGACTACAACAAAATTATAAAAGTAATTAAAGTTAAAACTTAAATGAGCCTACGAATTGCATATTCCAGGTACTCTGTTTTGGACCTCATAAGCAATCTTATCACGTTGTTTGGTCACAGAGATTATCAAGCAATGTTGAAAATACATTATTTTCTGTAATTAGTTAATTTCAGTATTTTCAAGTGTTCATCTGTTAAATAGCATCGTATGTATGATCTAAACCAATTGTATAGTAGAATAGTTAATTTACGGGTTTGTCTGTTTTTTCTTTTAACTCCTATTTTATCAATCCATTCAAATTTGCTCCATATTGATACAAACTATTTTAGGTGCATAGTCTGTTTTTTTGCAGTTTATTTTTGATAAGTTAAGCACACCAGAGAGAAATAGTTTGTTTCAAGTGCTTAGTTTTAAAAATGTTTTTAGAACCCATTAAAATATATGATTTGCTTTATGTAAATTACCTATAGTGTTTCCACAACAAATTTAAAAGAAATTTAAATATCTACAGCTGTATTAACAGCCTAATAGTGCCACTGATTTTGTGAATCATTGGTATCAAGCCATGGATATATCTTTGAAAAAGAGGCAGTGTTAGAACTATATAAGGTTTCCAGATGTAACATTGAATTTACTTACCTTGATGAGTTTACATCCTGAGAGCCTCTTCAGAACTGCTGCATTCCTATTGAATTTGTTGGAATTGGTGGCAGCTGAGCGCCTCACAAAAGCACTCCCTCTTTATATAGAGATGGTGTTTCTAATTCAGGTTTAGTTTTGCTTTACTAAAATTTGTTTTAAAATATAATCTTTTTATGCATTCATTTGATGTGGAACAGAGAGCCTTTTAGTGGCCTCTTTAGAAGGATTTACATGTTTAGATTTTTAGAGTATCCTTAATAGCTTGATGCCCAGCATAGCCTTGAGTTTCTCCTGTGATGGCAATTGCACCTCATCTGGGGTAGTATGCTGTACTGCCTTACTTGTGTATTACTGTTTTCTAATGTTTTCTTTGCTACAATTGAAGATTTTTTTTTAACTGCTCATGGATTGAGAAGGAAAACTGATCTATGTCCTCATTAGAACATCCTTTTTGTTTAGAGTTATTTTATCTATCCTCATTTGTCTTTTCTCTAGTGGTAAATTATACCCAGATTCAATCTGCATATCAGTACATCTTAAGACAGTGTTTCCCATTTTTCAATGTAGTTGAAGCATTTAATTTGGCATCCCAATTGTTATGTTTATATCTGGATTTAGCTGCCTGCTGCTGGGGAGGAAAAAAAAATCTTTCCTCTATATAGCTAGTTTTTAAAATATAATTCAGTAAACTCAACTAAAATTAACAATTTGTTTCTTATAGTACAGAACGGTTTCTGGAACAACCTGAGATACACACGTGAGTTTGGATTTTTATATGTGAAAATAAAATTTTGACACTAGTGCAGAGTAAAACTAACTTGGCTTATTTAGTGTTTTCAGTACATTGATATTTCTGTGTTTAAAAACTGTGTTCAAGACCTGTGGTGATTACTTTACAATCTGTAGCATGGAATTAAATATTAGTTTACATGAGCCCGTAAATAGATAGCTGAAGAGCAGTTACATATTTGTTCCTTGTAAGCTAGTGCTTTTATTGTTTTTATATTTTGATTTATTCAAATTTCTTTTTTGAGGTTGTATAGTTGAGAATTAAATTAAGCCTGACCTTAGCCAAAATAATATTTATCAATATTTTAAAATGAGCAAATGCTATCGGTTATTAAGTATTCAACTGGAATTTAAAATGGAGCATGTTCAGAAATGTTTCATTAAAGTGGTCTAACTTTGTAACATCACAGGTGGCTACGGTGAAAAATGAACGTTAATCTATGTTTCCTTTTTTTAGGGGACGATTGTTGGTTGGTACTTTTGTGGCTCTCTTTTTCAACTTGTTTACAATGCTTTCCATTAGGAATAAGCCTTTTGCTTATGTTTCTGAAGGTATGTGGTGAATGAACTGTGACAAGAATCAAGGAAAGGCAATGAATGTTAACTGTTATTTGACAAATATATTTTTGTTAAATAAGAAGCACAGTTGCCATGTGTGTCACTTCTAGTGGTTCCATAAATCTAATTAAAAGGTTTCGAATTAGAGATGGTCTCCTCAGTGGTCATATACTAAGTCCGATAGGATACACAGAGTGTAGTACACCTCCATCAAAATGGTAAATTGATTGTAATTGCACACCTGGCTATTACTTTGACATGTTTAAAATAAATGTAAGAAGCCCTTCTTCACACGACTCCCAGTCAACATGTGGAACTTGTTGCAGGGGATGTTGTGACTGCCAAAAGTATAGCTGGGTTCAAAACAATAGATAGTTAAGCTGTTAGCCAAGATGATTGGGGTGCAACCTCATGCTGAAGGTCAGGGGTGTGCAAAGCGGGGGGACAGGCCCCTTCGAGGAAGCATGAAATTTCATAAGGGGAAGCGCAGCACGATCAGCTGCTGCGGCTCAGGCTCGTCCATCTCGTTAAAAATATTGAAATATGTTACTGTTTTTATGGATGTGTATTCACATTTACACACTGAGAAAGCTTTTACTTTCTACATACAGTAAACCCTCGCTTTACGCAGACTCGACTTATGCATTTTTACATTAACATGAGTCAAGTCCGGGAGGATGCCACTTTCTTGTACACCACCTTGCTGCTTACCCCACCCCCCACGCGCACTGCTGGCCGGCTCAGGGGCTTCTTCATAGGCAGCTGCTCTCTTGCAGCTGCCCAGCACTGTGACTCCGGATGGGGAGAGGAGCAGGATTGGCTGGAGCTGCGCGGGACCAAGACACGCTGTGGCTGGAGTTGACAGGTCCAGACTCAGTGCTGGAGCCCTGGGTACCACCCAAGCAGTCCCAGGGCCAAGTCACAGTGTGGCTGGAGGTGGCAGGGGTGCCAGGGCTGCTCTGCATGGCCAGCGGCTAGAGCAGGAGGTGTCCCCGCCCCACGCCTAACCCAGCCCCTGCCCACCCACAGGGGGAGCCAGAGCTGCTGGCTGGAGCAGAGGCTCCAGCTGCCCGCTTCCCCCAGCCAGGGGAATTCTGGGGATCTCCCCAACCCCCTTCCCAATTTATGCAAAACTGGATTTGCATGGAGGTTATCCAGGATACAACCTCCGTGTAAATCGAGGGTTTATTATACTTATTTTCTTACACATGGTGAAAGGTGGCTGTGTTTTGGTTTTTGTTTTGTTTTGTTTTGTTTTTTTCATATGACCATAACTGAAATTTCCATCGGTTTGGATTGCATTAGACAGGTTGAGGGGAGGGAGGGCTGCTAATAGCAGGGATGAAAAGCGAGGCCCAGTGTAAAAAGTTTGCTCACCCCTGCTCTAGGTGTCCCTGAACTTCTGATCAGAATCTGGGACTGGAGTACAGGGGCTGGATCACTAGATAACATCATTTTTTTTCCTCTGAGGCATCTAATCTGGCACTGGCCAATGTCAGAAAAAAGGATACTGGGCAGGATTGAACATTGATCTCTCCCAGTATGGCCATTCTTACATTAAAATACAGATTAGGTTCTTCTTCTGTTTTTGCTCCTTCATTCAGTCAGTACAATTTCAATGTGGGTAATCTTACAATGAGGCAGACAAATATTTAAAGTTTTTTTTTCCTTGTGGCTTTTAAAATCTGCCTTCTTCATGCAGCTTAGTCATTGGAGTTTTTACTCTTTGTACAAGTGGAGTCAGGATCATTTCACTAATTGAGCATTATGGAAATTAAGTGAAATCATAACTTTTAAAAAGGCTGTTGCATCACAAAATGTGCTTGTTTTGGTTAGTATGCTTTTAGTTACTTACAGTACTTTATATATAATGCACACGTGTAGAAAAACAGAAGTGAATGGTGCTGGGAGCAGGAACTCCTAAATTCTAACTTCCTAATTAAAGCTCAGCCAATCTGTGCCACAGTTGCCACATCTGTAAAATGTGGGTAATATAGTTTTGTGAGGATTAATTTTTAGTGCTCCCCAGCATAAATGTAAAGGGTTGTATCAGTGATTATTAGTATTCATTATTTGTCTTGTGTATTCTGAAAAGTAACTTATGTTATCCGAGGCTCATTACATCTGTCTTAGAGGCAGGATGAGACCTACATTTTTCAGGAAAATTTAATTGAGTTCTGTGGACTAGCTAGAAAGTGAGAATTAGCAAAGTTCTACATTACCTTCATGATTTGCGTTTAGCAAGATACCTCACTAGGAACTAGAAATGAAACTGTGTGGTGAAGAACCAGAAAAGTGTGGTGAATTTAAACAATTTTTAAAAAAAAATTATGTGATAGGAAACAGTCACAGTATTTGGTTCTTTAAATCATAGAAGATCAGGGTTGGCAAAGACTTCAGGAGGTCATCTAGTCCAACCCCACTCTTCAAAGCATGATTAACCCCAACTAAATCATTCCAATCAGGGCTTTGTTAAACCTGGCCTTAAAAACCTCTAAGGATGGAGATTCCACCACCTTTCTAGGGAAGCCATTCCAGGACTTCACCACCCTCCTTGTGAATATCCAATATATTCCTAATATCCAATCTAGAGCTCTCCTGGATTCCTTTCCCCACTCCTAGTAGCTTCACAGGGTATCCTGTCAATCAGTTCCTTGAAGGAGTCAGATTCTGCTTTTCTGAAGTCCAGGTCACAAATTCTCTTTCTCTCCTTTTTACCTTTTGTCAGGATCCTGAACTCAGTTATCTAAATGGTCACTGCTGACTAGGTTGCCACCTACTTCGCCTACTAGTTCTTTCCTGTTTGTGAGCAGCACGTCAAGAAGAGCATGAATTGTCATTGGTTCCTCCAGCACTTGCACCACATTGTCCTCAGCACTCTCCAGAAACTTCCTGGGTTGTTTGTGCACTGCTGTATTGATTTCCCAGCAGATGTCAGGGTGATCGAAGTCCCCTGTGAGAACCGAGGTCTGTGATCTGGAAACTTCTGTACATTGTCCAAAGAAAGCTTCGTCTATCTGATTCTTCTCGTCTAGTGGTCTATAGCAGATGCCTTCCGCAACATCACACTTGTTGCTCTTGCCTCTAAATGTATCCCAAAGACACTCAACAGGCTTTTCTCCCATTTCATACGAGAGATCTGAGGAATCATAATGCTGTCTTACACGTAATGCAATTCCTACACTATAACAAAGGCACATGCCCTCTTCACAGAGTCTGTATGAGGATGTAGAGGAAACTGTGGACAAGGAGATGGTGAAACATGCTGATAACAATTTAGCTAGTGAAAATGAAAGAAGATTTTGGAAAAACTTGAGAGACTTAGTCAGATGGCATGGGATAGCAAGGTGGGAGATGATTAACTGGAATTAAGGAGAGGTACTGAAAAACTGACTAAATTGCTCCTGTATAAATGGGCTCTGCTAGGTTTCTGTCTAGAAACAAGGGTAGATATTGCTGTAGAAATTCAATGAAAACATATGCCCAAGGCGCACCAGTGTTTAAACCACACAGACTGCTCAAATATATTTTTTAAAAATACAAGAAAATAATTGAGATGGCATGGAGGTGTGGAGTTGAAGCCCCCAGTGTGACAGCCCAGGGGACAGTGTCACTGCTGTGCCTGGGGGAAGCCCTCCCTCAGGGCCTCGGAGGTACCACAGACCCCGGTGGGCCTGCTGGATGGCAGCCATGCATGGCTGCGCGTAGGCCCTGCCGTGGCGCTCAGCCTCTGCTGCCCACAGCAGCGTGCAGCCACCATAAATATGGGACATGGTGCTTCCTGCGTCCAGGTGGATGAGGAGGCATCTAAAATGCCCCCTCAGGCAGGTGACATTGAAGGCCTGCTGTGAGGGGTCAAGGTTGCCTGTATAGGGCTTCGTGAGCCCTGGCAGTAGGGGATGGGCTGCATCCCCCACCAGGCAGATGGGCATGTTTGTGTCCTCAAGCCTGCAGGAGTGGTTGGTGAAGAGGGTTCCAGCGTGCAGCTTCTGGAACATGCCAGAGTTCCTGAAGATGTGTGTGTTGTGCGCCTTCCCTGACCACCCAACCTATATGCCCATGAACTTGCCCTGGTGGTTGGTCATGGCCTGTAGGGTCACTGAAAAGTTTCCCCTCTCATTGATGTATGTAGCTTTCTAGTGGTGTGGGGTGCAGATGCACATCGATGACCCCCTCTGCTGTTGAGGAAGCCCAGGGCGCCGAATCCCGCAATGATGGCATCCACATCTGCCATGTGATGGCCGTGACCACCTACAGCAAAGCAGGAGTCAGAGGGGTGCCAGGGAGCCTGACAATTTTCCTCTCTCGGTCCTTCCCACTCACCGAGAGCAACCCCCTGCAATCATGCCCACCCCCGGCTGGGCTTTGCAGGGGTGGGACAGAATGAACCCTCTTGTGGAGGGAGCTTACGCTGCCACCACCCCTCCCATTCTCTAGGGATGCCTGTCCTGTCCTTCCATCCCTATTCTGGGCCAGTGGCCTGAGACTGCCGTACCTGCATGAGCAGGGCCTCAATGGCCGACCTCCCCATGCTGAACTGGTTCCCGGATCGGTAGCTGTCCATTGCTGTGAGTTTCCAGAGGGCAATGGTGGTGTGCTCCCAGAGGGGGATGTTGGGCCTCAGGCACATGTTCTGTCGCCACAGGGCAGGGGCAAGCCACTCACCGAGCTCAAAGAATGTGGCCTCCTTCATCTGAAGTTGTGAAGCCATTGCTGGTCTCTCCATCGCTCCAGGATGATGTGGTCCCACCAGTCTGCACTGATGTCCAGACACCAAGTGCTTCAGGGTACGGTGTCAGGTCCACAGGGGCAGCCTCCAGCTACTGGATCTGCTCCGCCACATAGCCGAGCAAGGTCTGCAACGTGGGTTGGGGGTTGAGTTCCTGCAGAAAGTGCTGCATGACTTGCAGCAGGAGCTGAAGACTAGCTGCAGCCTGGCGCCAGCTCCATGGTGAGGAGTGCTTGTGAGGTCCTGGATCAGGGCAGTCAGAGCACGTGGTGACAATGCTTTACTGTCCCTCAGGGGTAGGCAAGCAGGCAGGAAAACCTGAAAAGTGGCTGTTCAGAGGGGTCGCTTTAATCACAAGCCTCAGATGCTCTCAGACAGCCATGTCAGGAAGTGGCTACAGCCTTGGTGTCCTGCCTGGACTTCTTCCGGGTGGCCCTAAATGCGACTTAGCATCCTAACTGTGCGGAGGCTGCATTTTGAAATAACTGAGTGCTGTTTCAAAATACGTTTGTGTGCATAGATGTGTTGTTTTGAAATAAGCTATTTCAAAGTAGTTCTTTTGAAATATCTTGTTTCAAAATAATGCTGCTGCATAGACAGCCCCTTGTATCTCAGAGCCAGGTCCCTGCTCCTGGGACGGGGGCCTGGACAGGGTAAGGGAGAGTTTGAGGTAATAAGTTTGTAGATCACAGTTTAGGATGTAAACTTAGAGTAAGAAGCATTTTGGCCACGATATTTGAGCATTTCTGAATTGACTAGATGCCTTTATGTGAGTCCTTCTGCATATATTGGGTGTTGGCTGTAGCTGAAGACAGTATATAGCCATGATCTGATCCATTATACCAATTCCTTTGTGCCTGTATATAGGCTACGTCTACACGTGAAGCCTACATCGAAATAGCCTATTTCGATGAATAACATCTACACGTCCTCCAGGGCTGGCAACGTCGATGTTCAACTTCAACGTTGCGCAGCACAACATCGAAATAGGCGCTGCGACGGAACGTCTACACTCCAAAGTAGCACACATCAAAATAGGGATGCCAGGCACAGCTGCAGACAGGGTCACAGGGCGGACTAGCGCTTCCGGGGCAACAGCTAGCCGCTTCCTTTAAGGGCCCCTCCCAGACACACTCAGCCTGCACAGCACGCGGTCTGAGGAGCCATAGGCACACAGACCCCGGGCGACACAGGCATCGACCCCCAGCAGCAGCAGCAGCCAGAGGTCCACCCAGCCCTCCCGGCAGGAGCAGGGCTTGCCCTGATCCATGCCATGAGGGAGGCAGCTGAGCACCTCCTTGCTACACCGGAGGAGGAGCTGCCCCCAGGGCAGCAGGGCTCAACCCCCAACCCTGCAGCACCCCGCCCCCACCCCCGCCTCACACGCCGGCGGCTGTGGAGCTACCCCACCAGCACCGACTGGTGGGAGCAGCTGGTGCTTGAGGAGTGGGACGACGACCGCTGGCTCAGGAACTTCAGGATGAGCCGGCAGACATTTATGGAGCTGTGCCAATGGCTCACCCCCGCACTCCGGCACCAGGACACCGCCATGCGGCGTGCCCTCCCTGTGGAGAAACGGGTCGGCATCGCTGTCTGGAAGCTGGCCACTCCAGACA
Source organism: Carettochelys insculpta (assembly GCF_033958435.1). Classification (NCBI taxonomy): domain Eukaryota; kingdom Metazoa; phylum Chordata; order Testudines; family Carettochelyidae; genus Carettochelys; species Carettochelys insculpta. The sequence goes on along the minus strand of NC_134139.1, from coordinate 65,079,547 downwards.
GCTACCAATCCATGGGACAGCAGTTTGGTGTCGGCAAGGCCACCGTCGGGGCTGTCCTCATGGAGGTAAGAGAACCCACGGGGGGAGGGCAGGGCAGGGGAGGGGAGGGGAGGGCTGAGGAGGGGAGGGCGGGGCAGGGGAGGGGAGGGGAGGGCAAGGCAGGGCCACGCACACCCTGCTCACCCGTCATTGGTGCTGTCCCATGTGCTTTCCCTGCAGGTTGTGCGTGCCATCAATGCCATGCTCCTGCACAGGCTCGTGAGGCTGGGGGACCCAGATGCCACCATCGCGGCCTTTGCCACCCTGGGCTTCCCCAATTGCTTCGGGGCTCTGGATGGGACTCACATCCCCATCCGCACCCCACATCACAGTGGAGGACGCGACATCAATCGCAAGGGCTACCATTCTGTGGTCCTCCAGGCCTTGGTGGACAGCCGGGGCCGTTTCCAGGACATTTATGTGGGCTGGCCTGGGCAGCACCCACGACGCCCGGGTTTTCCGGAACTCGGGCCTGTGCCGCCGGCTGGAGGCGGGGACCTACATCCCCCAGCGGGAGATCCCTGTGGGGGACACCACCATGCCCCTCTGCGTCATCGCAGATGCAGCATACCCCCTCCAGCCCTGGCTCATGCACCCGTACACGGGCCATCTCTCCGCTAGCCAGGAGCACTTCAACCAGCGCCTGAACCACGCGCGCCAGGTGGTGGAACGCTCATTTGGCCGCCTGAAAGGACGCTGGAGATGTCTCCTGACCCGCCTGGATGCGGGCCCCAACAACATCCCCCTGATTGTGGGTGCCTGCTGCGCCCTGCACAATTTGGTGGAGAGCAAGGGGGAGACCTTTTTCCAGGGCTGGGCTGTGGAGGCCGGCAGGGCCGACGTGCAGCCACCCGCTGCCCCCAGTCGGCAGGTGGACCCCGAAGGGACCCGGGTCCGGGAGGCCCTGCGGGCCCACTTCGATGATGAGGCCGTGGGGTGAACTCTGCCAGGCCCCCCACTGCCCACCCCTTCCTCCACAACACTCCCTGCCCCAACGCCCACCCCATGGAGCACCCAACCGCACCCCCCTCCCACTTTTCCTGGACAAATGACAGCACGCACTTGTGGCTGAACTTAAACTGCTTTTTCTTTTAGAATTTTTTTTTTTTAACTATAAATAAAACAAGAACAAACTATATGCAACATGTGTGGAACCAAAGTAATATGTACAAATAAAACAATAGTAATAAAAAAGTTTGTTCACTAATAAAAAGAAAGCCAGGGATGATAAAGGGGAGAACTATTTACATGGGGGGGACAGGGCAAACGGGGGGCACAAATTAATAAGTCCCAACTATATACAAAGGGGGGGGGCCACGTCCCGGGCCCCTTGCCCCTAAAGTCTGGCACTGGGCGTGGGCAGCCAGGAGCCCTGCCGCGGCTGCAGCCCTGTCCGGGGCTGGCTGGGAGCGGGGCGGACCGGAAGATATGCCCGGCGAGTCTCAGCTGGCTCCAGGGGTCCCTCGGCGCTCCGGCCCTCGGTGGTGGGTGGCGGGGCGACGGCGGACGGGATGGCGACGTGCGGAGCAGCTGGTGGTGCGGCGGGTGGAGCAGGCAGGGCGGGCGCTGCGGCGTCCGGCGCAGCATGGGGGGCCAGGTAGTCCACCAGGTGGTTGAAAGTCTCCATGTAGGCCCCCCGTGCCTCTTGGCACCAGGCCAGTGCCCACTCCTGCAGGTGCAGGTGGCGTTGCTCCACCCGCAGGTGCTGCTCCGCGACCTCCAGCTGCCGACGGTGGATGGCCAGCAGCTGGGGGTCCGTCGCCGTCGGCTGGTGGTGGCGCGGGGTCCGCCGTCTAGCCCGCCGTGGGGCCGGTCGGTCCTCGGCCAAGGGGCTTGCCTGGAGCGATGGCCCCGGAGGGCTCTCCGGGACCACTGATGCCTCGCCGGCGCTCTCTTCCGGTCCTTCTGATGGTGCAGGTGCAGGACACAGGAGAGGAGCGGGGGAAGAAGAATGGAGGCAGGCGTTAGTGTGGGCCCCGAGCCGTGGCCTTTGTCCCCCCAGCCCTGTGCTGCAGGTTCCCCATCCCCGTCCCCGGGAGATGCTGCTGTGATGGATGGGGTTCAGGGGTCCCCCTGCACTGCACCCCGTCCCCTGGTGGGAGCGACTCTCACTTCACTCCGCAGGGTCTGACAGGAGAGGTTTCTTAGGCCACAGATGCCCAGTTTCTCCCAGGAGTGACAGCACCAGCTGTCAGAAGAGACAGTCCTTCCAACCCGTCCTGGGGAGAAGACCCCAAGGGGTGCCCCTCTGGGATGCAGCTTTCCCCCTCCTCAGGCTGGCTGCCTTCCAGCTCTCCCTTCCCCTAGCCTCTACCTGTGGCCCCCGCCCTCCCCCCCCCCAATTCAAAGCCAGCTCGGCTCCTCCCTCCTCTTTGTTCAGGGCAGAGGTGTCACATGCCAGCTGTAGCGCCACGATCATCCTTTGCCCCGGGAGCTATTCGGCTCTTGTTGCTCATATCTAGCCTGAGTCTCCCTTTTGCACTCCCCCCACTCCATCACATGCTGCTGCTGCTGCGGGGTGTCCCACCCCCTCCTCCCGGGGGCCCCTCAAGGTTCCGCTCCCCCCTGCCCCGGGGATGGGGCATGGCACTGTCATGCGGGGTGGCGGGGGGCAGAGGCTGATGCACTGCTGTGAGGAACATGGCCCTGCTGTCCTTGGGGCCATGGCCATGTGATCATGTGGGGGGCCCTGGACACACATCTATTACCCCTGCCCCTCAAGCCCAGGGGTGTACACCAGAGGGGGGTACATACCTGTCAGTCCACTCCCATGGTCCGGAGATCCCCGGGGGGTGGAGGCCCGGCTGCTGCTCCGGGATGGCAGGAGGAGGATCTGCAGCCTAGATTCTGCGGAGGAGGAGCCCCCCTCCTCCTCCTCCTCCTCCTGCCCCTCCTCCGCGATGGCCCGGGGATGGGCTCCGGGGGGGACCCCTGGGGGTTAGGGCTTACCTCCGGGGCGGACTCCGGCTGAAGGGTCTGCTGGGGCTCGTCGGCTGAAGTATCAAGGGTGGCCGGAGGGGAGGAGGTGTGCTGGGGGCCCAGGATGTCCCTGAGCTCCCTGTAAAAGGGGCAAGTGACGGGGGCGGCCCCAGGTCGGCCGGCCGCATCCCGGGCCCGGGAGTAACCCTGCCGCAGCTCCTTCACCTTACTCCTGACGTGATCAGGAGTGCGGGCAGGGTGACCCCGGGCAGCCAGGCCATTGGCCAGCCGAGCGAACGCATCCGCGTTCCACCTCTTGCTCCCCATTACCTGGAGCATCTCCTTCTCGCTCCACAGCCCCAGCAGGTCCCGCAGCTCAGCCTCCGTCCAGGAGGGGCCCCGCTGCCGCTTGCCAGCCTGGCTGGGCTGGCTGCCCTGGCTCCCCTTGGGGGGGTCCCCTGGGGGCGCTGGGGGGGCTGTTGGGCGGCCATTGAGGGTCCTGTGGCTGCTGAGGGACGTGCAGGCTGGCCGCGTGTCTGGGCTGCTGCCTGCACGTTCCCTCAGCTTCCTGCACAGGAAGGGAGGGGGAGGGGACCTTTGAGGGGCCGCTCCACGCGGCCACCATTGAGCTGAGGGGCTGCAGAGAGCGTCTCTCAACCCCTCAGCTGATGGCCGCCATGGAGGACCCCGCAATTTCAACGTTGCGGGATGCGCAACGACTACACGGTCCCTACTTCGACGTTGAACGTCGAAGTAGGGCGCTATTCCTATCCCCTCATGGGGTTAGCGACTTCGACGTTTCGCCGCCTAACGTCAAAGTTAACTTCGAAATAGCGCCCGACGCATGTAGCCGTGACGGGCGCTATTTCGAAGTTAGTGCCGCTACTTCGAAGTAGCGTGCACGTGTAGACACGGCTTATGTGTGCAATAAATGTTACTGTCTGAGCCTCAGTATTGATTTTATTTATTTTGCAAAATATGTTTATAAAAGTTTAATTAAATGGCTAAAAGGTGGTGGTTTTTCCTCCATCAAATTCAGAAGTTGTGTTCTAGAGTAGATAATGCTGTAGCTGCCTATATTTATATAAATGTCCTTGCAACATAGTCACAGGGCCAGATTGTGCTCCCTTCCTCATGTTGGTGAGCAGTGACTTGCATGAACAGTCTCGCTGATGTCAGTACGATTACTCAGGTGACTTTCTGCATACAGGTGTGCGCGCCAAGGGAGAAAAGTCAGGGTTATATGCATTTAGCGGTTAACAAAGACATTTTCCTTAAAAAAAAATAAACTGACATCTGGAGTTACCCTGGAAATTAATCCAGTTCAGTTGTTGTATACTACAAGTTTTATAATCAAATGTGCTGGATAGTGGAGCAGGGCCACCATCATGGGCTGCACTGCTGGCCCTGGCCCTACTGCTGCCGGCTGGGCAGCCAACCCTGCCCCAGCCAGGCACCTGGCTCCCTAGCTCCTGCTCCATTGGCAACCAGCCCCACTCCATCAGCCCCGGCTGTGCAGGAGCCGGTTAATTGAGCCTGCCGGTTATCTGAATTCTGGATTACCTGGCTTGTACTATATAACAAAAGGTTTTTGACTAACCACATGCCAGACAGTGTTCTCCATTCTCAAGTGATATTTGAAAATCTCTGGTCATTCTGATCTCACGTTAATATGGGTTATTCATTCGTATTTTAATACTTCCTTATATTTTAAAAACTAGCTTGATTTTTAATTTTAAGATGAATTGTCAGTCTGATTTATAATTGGTACCTTTTTGTTTTTATGAAGCTGCTACTACGAGTTGGCTTCAGGAGCATGTTGCAGATCTTAGTAGAAGGTAAGGCTTCATGATATTTTTTTTCATAATAGCTAATACTTCAGTCAGTGTTAGTCATTCTTATGCCATACCAAGTTATTTTTAATTGCCTCATGCTATGTGATGCACTTTGACCAAGCGTTGAGATACAAGTTTCTGTTCTCTGCTTGGCACATCTGAGTAACATTCACCAAGTAACTGAAGATAATGCTATTTCAAGCAAGGTCAATCTAAGCTACATTTTCTAACAGCCTTTGAGGGTACCTGACAGCTCAAAATACTTAATTTGAACATAACAATTCTATAGGGACATGTCACTTAGTCCAGCAAGAAGATGGAGGTCTTCAGAAAGGCCATTGAGAAAGGTCAGGTGCACATGTTTTCTTTCAAGGAGGTTTTTTGAGTGATTTGCTCACGTGCTTTCCAATATAGGTGTGCGCACATGTGCATGCCCGGGTGCCAGAAGTCTTTTTCCCCGGGCTGGTAGTCATTGGTCAGTACAGCGCCCCCTGGAGTGGAGCCAGTGTGGCAACCAGTATTTACACTGCCTGACACACTCCCTGCTCAGTTCGTTCTCGGCACAATGATGATGTCGGAACTCCCTGTTGCTTGCGCGAGTAGCCTTTTCTTCACTGCTAGCTTTGCTTATCTGTAGATAGTTTATGTAGCTAGTTAGTGTTAATAGTTCATTGTCGTAGATAGTTTGTTGGTCCTGGATTGAGAGGCGGGTTCCCCCTTCTCACAGCCCTGGTACCGGGGCATGCTGAAGTTTCCAGGCTTCAAAGCCTGTGGAGGGTGTGGCAAGTGTATGCCAAAGAGCCATCTGCACTCATCGTGTCAAAAGTGTTTGTTTAAGAGCAATCAGTGGGCTCACTGTTCCATTTGTAGAACTCTTCAGTGAGGAACTTCAAAGGACAGGTGCAGCGCCTTGAGGTCCCCCTTAATGGAAGCGGCTTTCCAGCCAAAGTGATCACCATCCATGGGACCGAGCACAGCACCCTCAGTGCAGAGCACACTGGCACTGAGTGCAGCAGTGGCACCAGTAAAAGACAGAGGGGACCAGCACTGGGGTGATGGGCTGACACCACTCTTCTAGGGGAGACAGGTCTCAATCTCTGGGTCTTCATACATGGAACAAGCAAGACAGGGGCTTAAAAGAACCCCTCTGGACAGCTGCTTCTCAAGTTTCCCTGCGGTGCCAAGGAGGGAGGGATGAGCCCGAGGCACTGACAGTTGAGCTGCAGTAGGGGAGTGCTTCAGAAAGCCAAGTGTTGACTCTGGGGTCTGGAGAGGGTTGGACCACAAATCCCCCTTACCCTCATGGGACCTTAATCTGGTGTTTGTATAAGATTATGGGGCCCCCCTTTGAACGGCTCACTTCCTGTTCCCTGTTGTTTTTAAGTTATGAAAAAGCCTTTTTGGTGGCCATCACATCAGACAGAAGGGTGTCTGAACTTAGAATAAATTGCCAAGGGAGGTTGTGGAATCTCCATCGCTGGAGATATTTAAGAACAGGTTAGATAGATGTCTATCAGGGATGGTTTAGATAGTACTTGGTCCTGCCATTGGGGCAGGGGGCTGGCTCGATGGCCTCTCGAGGTCCCTTCCAGTCCTAGTGTTCTATGATTCTAGAGCACTGAACACTTTACACAGTGTTCCACAAGGACAAGGTTAGACTGAAACCCCATCCTGCCTTCCTGCTGAAGGTGGTCTCCTCTTTCCATGTCAGTCAGGATATTCCTCTACCTGTGTTTTATCCCAAACCTTATGCCATCCTGAGGGAGGAGAGTTTGCACACTTTGGATGTCCATAGAGCGTTAGCTTTTTATATAGACAGGACCAAACCTTTCAGAAAGTCACAGCAGCTCTTTGTTGCAGTGGTAGACAGCATGAATGGCCATCTGGTTTCTTCCCAGAGGATCTTCCACTGGATAGTGGCTTGTATTAAGGAATACTACAAGCTGATGGGGGTGCTCCCTCCTCCTGTTAGGGTTCATTCTACAAGGGCGGAGGCATCCTCAGCAGCAGTCCTGGCCCATGTCCCAATTCAGGAGATCTCTAGAGCCTCCATACTTATGGTTGTGGCTCATTACACAATTAGGTAGAATGCTAGGGAAGACGCTGTAGTGGGCAAGGCTGTACTGCAGTCATTCGGAGCCTCCGACCCCACCCCCTAACATCAGCTTTCATTCACCTACATTGGAATGCACATGAACAATCGCTGAAAGAAGAAAACAGTTATCTGTTTCCATAACTGGTGTTCTTCAAGATGTGTTGCTCACATCCATTCCAAAACCCACCCACCTTCCCTGCTGTCAGAGTTGCCAGCAAGAAGGAACTGAGCATGGAGTGGGTTGGGCAGTGTATATATATTGGTAGCCGTATCGGCGCCAATCCAGGGGGTGCTGCACCGACCCAACGGATACCGGCTATGGAACAAAGACTTAAAGCAACTGGGCACGTGCATGTGCACACACCTACATTGGAATGGACATGAGCAACACATCTCGAAGAACACCAGTTACGCAAACAGGTAACTGTCTTTATATTCTTTGGGTTCCAGCTATGACATATTATTTGTTTCATTGTATGCAGAGCCACAGCAATGTCTTTCATCCAAGAACTGAAACATTGTGTATCATGTTCTGGCTCTTCACTGTTTAGTATAATTGGACACTGAGCAAAAAATAATACAAATAATATGCAAATAGCCTTTGCAAGATACTGAAAATACTTATGAGCCTTCAACATCCCTCTGTATATTGTATGCTGTCAGCAGTACAAAGACAGTAAAAAGTTCTGTCTAAAAATAAGATACTGGATTATGTTAAATAATATTGCATAACATTTTGTACATGCTGCAAAGCCCAGCTGTTCTCTAAAGCATTTCAGGGGTGGCATGATATAAAGTGTAGTGGACGGAGCAGAAAAGCGTAAGTTTTGGTAATCATAAAGAGCTTGATTTTTCAGTGAGCTAAACAATTTGGTGCTGGTCTTGCTGTATGCTTATGCACATCTTGAACTTGAGTGCATAGACCTTATTGAACCAAGCCCTTAATGGTGCCATGAGAGCAGGGGCGGGACTTGCTGATGACCTGTCAAGGTCCCTTCCAGTTCTAGTATTCAATGACTGTAAGGCTATACTACCCCAGGACATCAACCCTGAGTCTAGTATGGACGCATGAAATCAATCTCTTGGAGGTTGCAGTCAACCTCTGTACTCCTTGCGAAATGCAAGGAGTAAGGAAGGTTAATAGGAGAAGTTCTCCCATCAACCTTCACCAGTATGGGCAGCCAAATTAGCTGAACACAGTCACAGTAGCTAGAATTGCATATCTATGCTTGACTTATTTTTGCCTAGTGTAGAGGTAGCCTAAATTAGATGAGACAAGGTGACAGGGACTCTGTGTAGCAGAGAGAGGTCTGTTAAGTCACATCTCAATGTGTGCATGTGGCAAAGAGTCAATAGTTTCTAAATTGCATAAGTAAAAAGTTAAAAATGTAAAGAAAAATAATGATTCCACTATTCAAAGGCCTTGGAAGAGCAACACTACGTCTACTGTATGGACAAGTGGGGGAGAGGATTTAATGTCTAAAATATTTAGATAGAGAAGACAGTTAGGTTGATTAATGGTATGGCATCCCAGTCTTATGGGGAGCAGCATAGAAATCTGTCTTTAAAAAGACTGGAAAATTTAATTTTTCAGATACTTTAAGAAGCTTCCAGAGCAAGGGTCTGGGACACATAGCCACATCTGCTAACAAAAAGGGGGGTAAACTTGATCACAGTTTAAAATTGTGGAAACATTTTTTGAAAAACTGATTGCTCTAGTGCATTTTACTGTAATGGTGTCTCCTGTTTTTGCCTTGTGAGATTAGAAATCTTTATTTAAAACTGGGAAAGAGTTTGAATATAATAATGATGCAAAAAATAGGCATGTTCCACGCACACAGCTCTTGATTTCAGATTATTAGTAAGGGAGGGAGACAAAAAATTGCCCTAGGCCTGAAAGAACCTAATATATGTAGTCCAAAGAGAGGATATTTTAACTTCCAGCAGGAATAAAAAAGGCTTTTAACCTATACATCATTCTGTCTTCATGATCCTCAAAGTGTGTCTGTTTTATGTTGGAGTAGCAGGTGTAGCTTTTTAATTCTAGTTTCCATCACTTACAATAACTAACTGAAATAACTTTTTTCTGTTTTGTTGCAGTCTATGTGGAATCATTCCAGGGTTGAGCAGCATCTTCCTTCCACGAATGAATCCTTTTGTCTTGATTGATCTAGCTGGTGCTTTAGCTCTTTGCATTACATATATGTTAATTGAAATTAAGTACGTATAATCATTATTTAAATAAATAAAATACTTATTTTAGGATCTAGTTTATGGGAAATATCCTTTTAGATTTGCAAGATGTGATAAGAAGCTGAAAATTCATGTGTCTCAGGAACCCCAATCATTTAGACACATTTGTTGGGTGTTTCATATACACTTGTTTAGTGAATTTTAGCATGTTGTCTGTCAAAAAATATACAATGGTGGCCATTAAAAAGAAAAGGGATATGACTTTTGTGTACCCTAAGAAACAAGCATGTCATTTAAAATTACCCTTTGTGTTTCAGCAATTATTTTGCTGTAGATACAGCCTCTGCGATAGCTATTGCTGTGATGACATTTGGTACCATGTATCCTATGAGTGTCTATAGTGGAAAAGTACTACTTCAGGTGAGACAGTGTCAGAAAATATTTTAATTTTACCTCATTAAAAACCTACATGTTTCATTGACATTTACATTAAACATTTAAATGAAAAATATTCCCAAGGACAAAATTATTCATGATTAAACTGAAGCAATTTCTCAAGTGAGATAATTATATATCATGGAATCATAGCAATCACAGATGCAGCCTATAGTTCCAATTGAGTTGTTGCTTTGTTGCATGTACTGTCACTTTGTGAACCTAATAAACTATCTAGTCAGCTAAATTATATTTAGAGGACTATACTACTGTAAAGGCAGCAGACTGTGCGTCATAATTAATAAGTTAAAGTCGCTTTAAGATTAGCACCAAACTAGCATGTTTGTCTTTATTGTAAAATTCTGTTAATTTTCAGACAACCCCAGCGCATGTGATTGGTCAGCTAGATAAACTTGTAAGAGAGGTAAGTTAGTGTATAATATGTTACATGAAGTGCAAAGCAGAGAACTTCAGTACAAAGACTAAAGATGCATAGTGAGCATCTGCGGGTCTTTCAAGTGTTCGTTCCACAGAAAAGAAAGCTGATGGCATATGAAAATTTCTCTCTCTCTGTCTCTCTCTCTGTGTGAGAGAGAGAGATCAATATTTCCATGATGTATCAACTGTACAGTTTTATTTAGATTTTAAAGTTCTTAATTTGGTACAAATCTGTGTTAAAATATATTCAATCTTTAATTGATCACTGAAAGGTTTTGTGACAATGGCTATGTCTACACTAGCACAAACCTTCAAAATGGCCATTTTGAAGATTACTAGTGAGGCACTGAAATGCATATTCAACGCCTCATTAGCATGCCACCGGCCACAGCTCTTCAAAACTGCTGTGTTTTGCTGCCACGCGACTCGTCCAGACGGGTCCTTTTCAAAAGGACCCCAGGATCTTCGAAATCCCCCTATTCCTATCTTCATGTAACCAAGATCTGTTTTTTTCCAACACTCAGGCTCCACCATAACTGCTTTCAAGTCCCCTATTTGTTATATGCCCATGCCTTCTGCTGACAGGCATAAGGGGATTTTGAAGTTCCTGGGGTCCTGTTGAAAAGGAGCCCTGTCTGGATGAGCCACGCGGCAGTGAAATGCGGCAATTTCGAAGAGCCACAGCCAGCGGCATGCTAATGAGATGCTAAATAGGCATTTCAGCGCCTCATTAGTAATCTTCAAGATGGCCATTCGCATGGCTATTTTGAAGATTTGTGCTAGTGTAGACATGGCCAATATGTTATAAGAAGGCATAGGGATATAACAAATGGGGGACTTGTAAGCATTCATGGTGGAGCCTGAGTGTTGCAAAAAACAGATCTTGGTTACGTGAAGAAATTACACATTTGCAGGTACAGGTTGAACCTCTCTAGTCTGACATTCTAAGGACTTGACTGATACTGAGCCAGAGAATTTGCTGAACCATATTGTTTAAGACTTCCACTGCTTACTGGGCTGTTAGAAAACATTTAGGGCTAAATTACAGTTCAATAACAGCACAGAACACTAAGAGCTAGAATTGGTGGATAATTTACTACATATTTATTTTTTAAATTAGGTTTCTACTTTGGACGGTGTCTTGGAGGTTCGAAATGAGCATTTCTGGACATTGGGCTTTGGTACTTTGGTATGTTTTGTGCCGTATTTTCTTATTCTTAAAAGGAAACATCATCTTTAACCTCTTGGCTAAATAATTAATAAATAAATTAAATCTCTCTCTACTATTTTCATTGCAATTTAGAAATTCACATGCCGTAAAATAGAGCTTTCCTCCTTCCTGCTAAATAAAGCTTGGGTGATTTATTTATTTGTTTTTGGTGAAAAATTGCAGTGTTTTCTAAAAACTTAATGAGGCTTGGAATCCTCTCCTGCCACCACAAACAAGATGCAATTGCTTGTTATATAGGGAGGCATTGTGCCACAGAGCCACCATAATAATCTTTTGTTAAAGAAGTGCATTTTACAATTTAGAGTGGTGTCACAAATGTAGAACTTTGCTTTTATAGAGAACAATACCACTAGCAGCACATTCATATGTTTCTCAACTATGCATTTGTAACGCTGACTGAACTGGGTTGTCAGCACAAGGGATTGAATCTGTGACCATAGGGGCTAAAGCCCTGTGCCTACTACATGAGCTAAAGGCTAAATGGCCCTCCACCAAGGCTGTAGAGCAGAGACTTCACTCACCCTAGTACGTGGTCGCAGTACCTCTGGTGATTACACATTCTTCTTACTATAGGCTAAATTATATCTTGGTCCTAGATATTTTTTTAAAGTGCTCTCTCCATGAAAACTTTGATTTTAACCATGCATTAATAATCAGTTTTAAGGCTTTTCAGAGGATGTTAAAGAACCTTGGAATAAAACTACCATTTTGGACGCTTAAAATTTCTTGCAAATGTCACCAATGGTTAGTGGCAAAACAGTTAAGCTGCGTCTACACGTGCACGCTACTTCGAAGTAGCGGCAGTAACTTCGAAATAGCGCCCGTCACGTCTACACGTGTTGGGCGCTATTTCGAAGTTGAAATCGACGTTAGGCGGCGAGACGTCGAAGTCGCTAACCCCATGAGGGGATGGGAATAGCGCCCTACTTCGACGTTCAACATCGAAGTAGGGACGTGTAGACGATCCGCGTCCCGCAACATCGAAATAGCGAGGTCCTCCATGGCGGCCATCAGCTGGGGGGTTGAGAGATACTCTCTCTCCAGCCCTTGCGGGGCTCTGTGGTCACCGTGGGCAGCAGCCCTTAGCCCAGGGCTTGTGGCTGCTGCTGCTGCAGCTGGGGGTCCGTGCTGCATATACAGGGTCTGCAACTAGTTGTTGGCTCTGTGTATCTTGCACTGTTTAATGAAAGTGTGTCTGGGAGGGGCCCTTTAAGGGAGCGACTTGCTGTTGAGTCCGCCCCGTGACCCTGTCTGCAGCTGTGCCTGGCTCCCTTATTTCGATGTGTGCTACTTTGGCGTGTAGACGTTCCCTCGCTGTGCCTATTTCGATGTTGGGCTGAGCAATGTCGAAGTTGAACATCGACGTTGCCAGCCCTGGAGGACGTGTAGACGTTATTCATCGAAATAGCCTATTTCGATGTCGCAACATCGAAATAAGCTATTTCGAAGTTGGGTGCACGTGTAGACGTAGCCTTAATATGGGATTCTCTTCTGGCTTTATCTTATGGAAAGTTAATATGGATTGTCTCTGAGGAAGAAAAGGCTCATCTAAAGAAACAAAAAGTAAAATGTAGTCTCTCCCACTGAACTCTATGTGCTCTGGCAATCCTAAAACAGAACTAGAATTGCTAAAATATAGAGGAGCACCTAGTGAGATCCTAACTGGAAATATGGAGTTTATTAAAACTTTCTAACAGCTGTTTTTATTTCTGTGATATCAAATAGATGTGCAAAAATATTATTACTGAAGCTAAAGTGGGGAATGAAGTACTCAATGGCAGCCTGGGAATTAAAAATCTTTTACAACTTTTCTCTCCTTTTTATTCTTCTACATTCCCTGAAAACAGGGTTACTATAATTGGCCTTTTAAAAAAGAGGACACCCCTGAGAGGGAGTGTATCTGTATCCATATCTACCGGCTCCTATGGTATTTAATATACTGTAACACATTAATACAACATGAACTGGTAGATACGGATATAGATACACTCCCTCTCAGGGGTGTCCTCTTTTTATATGGTAACCCTGCAGAAAAAACATGAGCTTTTTTGGCCAATGTTAGCTTACCTAAGTGTGATGGTAATAACGAAAAGGAGTTTATGGAGTCACCTATTCTATTGTCTGAAATACCAGATGTTACAGAACTACTGAAGGTATGCCTGATCCTGGACTCAGTGGATTCTTTCTCCACAAATTTTTAAAAAATCTTTGCACCTCAGCTTGTCTGTTTGCATCTGCCAACCCCTTCCATTCTACAGTGAAAAGAGGAGTGCTATCCAAGATCTGCCCACAGTCTTGCTAGTTAGTGCTACCAAATAGAAATCCAGCCATTAACTTCACTTACTGTAGATCAAATTCTTTGTTGGGTATAGATGCAAAAGTGAAATGCAGGACAGAATTTTGTTTCCCATTCTGTCTGCAGTACTAGCTCACATTACAGGAGAGGAAAATACTAGTAAGGATCAGGAAGGTATATACCACACACAGATTGAACAGTACTGTAATCACTACAGACATGGAGCTCTGAGTCCATGTACTGCTGTTGCAATGCTGCTGTTCTTACCTGTTACAGCTGGAGCAGCATAACGACATAATATTCCTCAACTTGGATTAGTTTCAGTGCTCTTTTCTTCTTCTTTTCAGCTGCTGCCCTCACTTCATTGCTCACTATAAACCATATGTAACACCGAGTACCTAATGTTCTAATAATCTAAGTTTTCCAGGAATGAATCTCAGCCTCTCACCTTCCCAGTGTTTTGGCCACATGGAAATTTGTACTCACGGAATTATTTGTGTGGCTCTGATCAGCTCTCTCCACTGAGGCTCCACAGTAGTCTCTGCTTTTGTGCAGGATAAAATACTGTTTAACTCCCTTTATAGCTAAAATGTGTAATGCAAATCAGAACATCTACGTATCTGTTTTTTGGTTCACTTTCTAGGCTGGATCAGTACATGTACGGATTCGAAGAGATGCTAATGAACAAATGGTACTTGCTCATGTGACTAATCGACTGTATACTCTGGTCTCTACTTTGACTGTTCAGATTTTCAAAGATGATTGGATCAGACCTACCTTAACATCTGGGCCTATTGCAAACAATATGTTGCATCTTTCAGATCATCATATTATTCCAATGCCACCTTTAAAGGCCACTGATAATACGAACCCTGTTACATCGACTCCAGCTAAACCTAGCAGCCCACCTCCAGAGTTTTCTTTTAACACACCAGGGAAAAATATGAACCCAGTCATCCTTCTAAACACTCAGACAAGACCTTATGGATTGGGCCTTAATCATGGATCTGTACCTTACAGCAGTGTATTCAATCAAGGATTTGGAATTCCAGGAACAGGAGCAACTCAAGGATTCAGGACTGGTTTTACAAATGTCCCAAGCAGATATGGAACTAGCACTCGAGGTCAACCCCAGCCATAATAAACTCTTTTACATTATTTATTGTACATAAAGGTATTGATTTAATTTTTTTAATTTTATTGTCCAGTTTTGGAAACCATTAGATCAGTTTAAATAACTGGGATCAGCAAAATTGTGATGGCATAGCGTCCTCCATTCCTTTCAGCGGAGAACTGTTCACTGAATAGCTGACCCACTGCTGTTGCACAATCTGTTCTGCCCCAGCTTCCCGCTCCCCTTACAAATTATAACCACTGTTTAATCAATCTTTGGCAAAATCACAGTTAGATTTTCCTTGGTTGGAAATGCTTTTTCTGTCAATACACACTTTACTGTTCAGTGTGAGGGTAAACTAAGAGTTTTAAATTTCGTAAAGACTTTAAGGGTATCATTTATTTGATAATGCTTTTTGATTTTATTGAGGTACAAAATTAGCAACTTTTTCTTGTAACTGTTCTATACTCATCTTTGTATTTTTTATTTAATTGCAAAATTACATGACTATCATGGCAAATAAAATATAAGTTCCTGTTTTAGAAGCACCTCTTTCTTAATGATGGCTACTCCTATAAAAGTATAACATGGATAGATGGCTTTGGCATGCAGAATTGATGACTCACTCTTTGTATGCCACTAGTTCATCCTTCAGACTGCTGCAATACCTTTTCATTTATGACTCTGCTTTTCTTATATAGCATCAAAAAAAAGCTAACCATTTACACACCTAATTCATGTGCATCGTATATTAATGGTGCAGAAAAAGAGAATGAAGTATATAGCAGTAATACTTTGCTTTTGTGGTACTGAGGTCTATATTTGCAACATGCTTGTACCTAATTTTCACACACATTTAGTTGTTGTTTTTTTCCTCAATAAATGTGCGTATAGCTGTTTCTCTAGGGTTCAAAATTTCATCCCAGAAAGGCTCCTCCCTTTTTTAACCTCCCATTCCCCCTTTGCTATGATGATCCAACATAAAGGCCTTCTGGCAGCATGGCTTTTTTTTTTTTTTTTAATTGCTCCTACTGTGCTTTACATCATTCAGTTCCCCAGGCACGGGTGTTCTCTACATTGCATTCTGTATCTAATCTCATCTCTGCACAAATAGGTTACCCATTCCCACTGTCCTCCTTGCTGCGCAGACTTGTCCTTCAAATTGTCCTCACTGCAAAGGCTTTCCTTTGCTCACTAGCATACTTACCAAACAGTCCAGCCATCTTAGATATTGTGATAAAGCACCAATTACCATCATGAGTATCTAGGTGACTAACAAGTTGAAATCTAGTCAGATGTTATCTGAAGATAATTCATTTGACCAGGAAGATGAAGACCCTTTTTTTCCTCCAGAGCTGGGTAAGCTAGGAAATGGACACTTCCCTAGTGCCTAAATCTTCACTTGGGCTTTTGAGACTTTCTGTTCCCATGTGCTAGTTGTGGAGTTTTGCAGTTCCACACACAAACCATTTTCAGTTTATGTCCCTACTACTCACATGAGTCCACTTAGGTACATGGCTGCTTCCCCACCTCCCACCCCACAAAAAAAGAACCAGTGATCTCTAGGACAGTACCTTGATGGGGATTGCCTGGGGGCCATCTGCTGAGAGCCACAGCTATAAAATATATTTTCACATGAGTACCAGTCTCTGCGGGGTAACCATGTTTGTCTTCTTGCTTCTCAAACTTTTGCCTAAGATTGCCCTTTTGGACCTGATCTGGAGGCATATACACATACCACTTAACTTAATTTGCTTTATCTGCTGGTCCTGTGGTCCCTTATTTAGCTCCTCCCTTCTCCACTCTCTCCCCCTGCTATATAAACCCTGGATTCTAATAGCCTATATCAAAGTCTGAAGAAGTAGGTCTTATCCTTGAAAAGCTGAGAAGTCCTGTGGCACTTCATAGACAGACAGATTTTTTGGAGTATAAGCTTTCGTTGGCAAAGACCCGCTTTGTCGAATGCATAATGCCACAGGACTTCTCGTTGTTTTTGCGGATACAGACTAACATTGCTAACCCCTCTGATACTTGTTACCCTTGAAAGCCTCATTACCTAATACATTTGTCAGTCTTTAAGGTGCTACAGGACTCCTTGTTTTTTCGTGGGCTATGCCTAGACTGCAGGCTTCTATTGACAGAAGTTTTGTCGACCACACACATGTCCTGACTGCAGATCTGTCAGCAGAGATCTGCCGGGAGCGGTCTGTCAACATCCTTATACACAAAACAAAAAAGCAGTCCAGTAGCGCTTTAAAGACTAACAAAATAACTTTTCAGATGGTGAGCTTTCATGGGACAGACCCACTTCTTCCACTTTAGGCGCTACTGGACTGCTTTTTTTGTTTGATAAAACATAGACTAACATGGTTATCTCTGTTACCATCCTTACATACCTCGTTCCATGAGGAAAGAGGGATGTCTCAACAGAGTGAGGTTTTCCAACAAAACTGTTAGCAAAAGACATGTAAAAGTGTTGCACAATTTGTGTACCTTTTGCCGACAGTTCTTAGCAATCTAGACGCAGCCATGGGTTACAGATGGGGATTTAACTCTTAGGGCAAGGTCCACACTGCAAAGTTGCATCTGCCCACCTGTACCTCTGCAGTGCTGCTGCTGAAGATGCTCTAAGCTGTCAGGAGAGAACTCTTCTGTCAGCTTAACACCGCCTCTGCAAGAGGTAGTAGTTGTGTTGGCAGGAGAAGGGTTAAGGTCTGGATTTTTCATGCTAAAGTAGGTTTGTAGTGCAGTCTTGACTCTGCTCTTTCTAGCAGATGAATGGACAACAAACTCATCTCAGTAGAATAGTATTGAGGTTCATGAATATTTTGTAGAGATCTTGTAGTTTTCGGCCTCTGTCAGAGGGATCAGAGCAAATGCGATTGTACCTAAGGGCTTGATTGTAAACAACGGATCTAGTTGTGTGTACAGGATGGAAGCTAAAAGCATGTAGGTAAGTATAGCGATCAGTGGGTTTCCGGTAGTGTGGTACTGATCAGGCCATCCTTGATTTGTACTCTAGTGTCCAGGAAATGTATCTCTCGCGTGGAGGGGTCAAGGCATAAGTATTAGGACATAAAACAGTGTCAAGAAATCAAGCATAACCTAATTTTGAAGTACTGCCTATTTTTATTTTGAAAAATCCTTGGATTTGTTCCCACTAGTCACCATTGTTTAATAACCCCGCCTTCATTATTCAGTTTTTAATAGAAGTTGCACACAGAATGAAATTCACCCAGATACAAAGGATATCGAACAGGCATATTGTACTTCTTGAGCCCTAAGTTGTATCACTCTCAACATCAGTCTTAGCAACAGAGAAACTGTTCCTTATAGAATAATACTTTTAGCTACATTTACGAATTCTCTACTTCAGTCACAATGATTTTTTGTGTGCAATATGTCTACTACATTCACTGTATCTGTTTGCTTGCTTGTAGTAGAAGCCACACTTTAAATGTGAGACACATTTTGATTTAAAACCCAAGGGTGTACTGAATACACAGCTTCTAATCAGAGACTCAGTATTTTACTGAACTGTGAAATACTAGTACATTTAACAAGTATTCTGAATAGCTAATTTACTATGCATACCAGAGACATGCAGGTAACAGAGGCTCTAATAAAAACACGGCTCTTAAGCTGACTTACTGTTGTAAACATTCACAGAAAGGTAGCCGTATTAGTCTGTAACTTCGTAAAACAAAAAAGCAGTCCTGTAGCACTTTAAAGACTAGCCAAATGATTTATTAGGTGATGAGCTTTCGTGGGACAGGCCCACTTCTTCAGATCTGGACCAGGTAGCCGAGGGAGTCTACATAGCTGGGAAGGGTTCTGTGGCACCTTATAAACTAACAGAAAAGTTTTGAGCATGAGCTTTCGTGAGCACAGACTCACTTCATCAGATGCTGGTTTTGGAAATCTGCAGGGCCAGGTATAAATAAGCCAGAGCAAGGGTGGGGATAACAAGGTTAGCTCAGTCAGCAAGGGTGAGGCTTACTACCAGCAGTTGATCTGGAGGTGTGAACACCAAGGGAGGGGAAGCTGCTTCTGTATTTAGCCAGCCATTCACAGTCTTTGGTTAAGCCTGAGCTGAGGGTGTCGAATTTGCAGATAAATTGTAGCTCAGAAATTTCTCTTTGGAGTCTGGTCCTGAAATTTCTTTGCTGTAGAATAGCTACTTTTAAGTCTGCTACATTGGTAGACATCTACCAATGTAATTTATGCCATCATGTGCCAGCAGTGCCCCTTTGCTATATACATCGGACAAACTGGACAGTCTCTACATAAAAGAATAAACGCACACAAGTTGGATATCAGAAATGGCAATATACAAAAACTTGTAGGAGAGCACTTCAATCTCCCAGGCCACACAGTAGCAGACTTAAAAGTAGCTATCCTACAGCAAAGAAATTTCAGGACCAGACTCCAAAGAGAAATTTCTGAGCTATAATTCATCTGCAAATTCGACGCCCTCAGCTCAGGCTTAAACAAAGACTGCGAATGGCTGGCTAAATACAAAAGCAGCTTCCCCTCCCTTGGTGTTCACACCTCCAGATCAACTGCTGGTAGTAAGCCTCACCCTTGCTGACTGAGCTAACCTTGTTATCCCCACCCTTGCTCTGGCTTATTTATACCTGGCCCTGCAGATTTCCAAGACCAGCATCTGATGAAGTGAGTCTGTGCTCACGAAAGCTCATGCTCAAAACTTTTCTGTTAGTCTATAAGGTGCCACAGAACCCTTCATTGCTGTTACAGATCCAGACTAACACGGCTACCCCTCCGATACATAGCTGGGTAGTTCTGTTTTGATCTGAACTTCCAGATCGGAGGAAGTGGGTCTGTCTCATGAAAGCTCACCACCTAATAAATTATTTTGTTAGTCTTTAAATGCTACAGGACTGCTTTCTTGTTTTGTTGTAAACATGTTCATATGTGCAGAATCAGGATAGAGCAATATTACAAAAATAATTTTACTTACATTTTTAAATCTTGATGTGAGGGAAAAATTTTGGCAATTGTGATTCTTAAAAATAGATAAAAAGTAACTTGTGTAAAGAAGTCTGGCATTACCTTGTATACATTGACTGAATTGTACAATCAATGTTTTGTAGCTTTCACAGACATGTAGCTTATTTACAGTTTATATTTTATAAATGACTTTGAGAATTCTGATATGGGTATTTGTCATTCCTTTGCCTCTGCTAATTGTATCTTAAATTTCACTGTTAGTTACAATCAGAATGTGTTTATCTAATTACACAAAAAAGCAAGTATCTGTGTATGTTAAATGGGAAATGTTGATATTAGTTGTCTTCACTCTCATGACCATCAGACTACGGCGCCAGCAGGGTGACATCAATAGTTTGCGTGGATTGTGTTATGTGTTGCAGAGAAGGCTGGGAGGATTCTACCTACCAGAGGATTCTGGGCAGTGTTCCCTGTAAGTTGTGTGCTTCTGTGGCCACTCAGGAGATGTTTAAATGCTATCCAGCTGTTTAGAAGACTGCCCACAACTAGTTTTTGTTTCCAAAGGTGATGCACATTTGAACATGCCTAGATGCAAAGAAAAAAACTTATTCTGCCCATGGATGGAAAAGATTAGTGAGAACATTGATTCCGGTTTAACTAATAAATCAGCTCTAATCTCACAGGAAAGTGACAGATAGAAAGACTCCAGGCCAGTGTACAACATCCTTTCTTCATGGTAATTGATCCTCTGGTTGAAGTTCTGAAGGTATATGGCTCCAGAATGAGGCTGAACACAACTGTCAACATGCAGAAAATATTGAAAATTTTGCTTTAGATATAAATTATATAATGTCACACAAGTCCCTGATTTAGCAATATTGTCCACTTGGGAGACTCCTACAACTGTGCAGAACCCCCTTGACTTCAAGACAGACATAGGGTATCCTTAACTTGTTTGTGTGATGTGGTCAGGAATGAGAGCCAGGAAAGGGTTAAGCAGTTGTAACTAAGCAAAGGAGAGGGGAGTTTTGAGTCTTCCAATGTGGCAAGAACTGACAATGCAGCTAGAGAGATTGGGACCTTAAAACTAGGCTGGGTTCTTTTGTGTGTGTGTCACAGCATGGATGGAGGGACATGAGCCCCCTGGGAAATACTTCCCGAGGATCACCAAAACTATGTAAGTAGGGAAAAGTGTTTCGATAGAAGAAAACTTTTTACAGTGGGCCCCACTTTTTGTCCCTGCAATTAGCAGGGGACCTCCCTGACCCTGTCTAGTGTAATCCAAATTGATTGGTTATGTTTACATGAAAAACCTTTCGGCATGTGTAAGAAAATATGTAGAACGTAAAAACTTTATTAATTGGTATATACATGTGAATGCACCTCCGTAAAAACAGTAACATATTTCAACATTTGAAGGTGAGGGATAAGCTTGACACATAGCAGCCAGCTGTGCTGCACCCCCACTTCTGACATTTCACAACCCATCCCCCAAGGGGGCCAACACCCCTGTTTGCTTGCCCCTGCATTAGGGAGTTGACCATTCATTTTTACAGGTTGAGAACTGGCTTTGACTCTGTTATGCTTTGCAAACACTTAACTGTCTCTTCATCCCAGGATTACAATCTCTGTGATATATGAGTCCACTAGGTATGCTGGCAGATATCTTTTAATAAAGTACCTTTTCTTTATTAAACACTCTGCTGTAAGCCAGGTGTGTATGCAGAAAGGGAGAGAGGTCTCAAGTCTAGGTGCTTAGCTCAGCCAACTCACTATCAGAGATCATTGTTTCTTTGTTTACCCACTCCTGGGGAAATGAGTTTGGGGGACCCTCAGAAAAGATTCCCAAATTATTTCTTTTCTGAAAAGGAGTTTTTTGCACTTGGGTGATGGCAGCTACTGACTTATTCCAGAGAAGCTGGGATCAGGGAGAATTTTCTGTCTCTGTGGGAGGTTCAGAGGCAGGGCTGGCCATTTTATTAGGCAAGGCTACCCCACTCCCATTAACTGCACTCTGAGTGCCAGGGTGGGGAATCATCCATGACTGATGCTCATTGCTGGCTCAGGCCCTGGCGCGTAAGTAAAAATATTCAGGTTACAAAGTGAGCTCTATATGGCTACGTGTACACTCGCCAGCTACTTTGAAGTAGCCAGCACAACGTCGAAATAGCACGCGTCGAGTCTACACGCGCCGTGAGCTATTTCGACGTTCAAATCGACGTTAAGCGGCAAGATGTTGAAATCACTATTCCCATCAGAAGATGGGAATAGCGCCCAACTTCGACACTGAATGTCAAAGTAGGGTGTGTGTACACAATCCGAGTCCCGCTACTTCAAAATGGGGGGGTCCTCCATGGCAGCAATCAGCTGAGGGGTTGAGACACTGTCCAGTCCCTGCGGAGCTCTATGATCTCTGCACCCAGCGGCTCTTAAAGCCGCAGGGACCCAGAAACCCCGTAGCAGGAAGCTGGCAGTGTGCACGCGGCAGCCATGCCACAAGGTGTCCCTGCACTGCCAGAGGGACACCATGGCAGCCAGCCAGCCTCATGAGTTCCCCTAGAGCTCCCCCTCTGGGCCATCCCAGGGCTCCCAGGCCTCCAGCCGGCGGGGTAGGAAGCGGGGCCCCTCCTGGACTGACCCTGAACTCCAAGACCTGCTGGGGCTCTGGGGCGAGGAGGAGGTGCTGCACGTCATGGGGACCAAGTGGCGGAACGCGGAGGCGTTTGCCCAGCTGGCCGAGGGCCTGGATCCCCGGGGTCACCCTGCCTGCACTCCTGACCATGTCGGGAGCAAGGTCAAGGAGTTGCAGCAGGGTTATGCCTGGGCCTGGGACTCGGCCAGCCGGTCTGGGGCTGCCCCCACCGCTTGCCCCTATTACCAGGAGCTCAGGGCTATCCTGGGCCCCCGGGGCACCTCTCCCCTCCCCCCCACCCCCAGCCACCCTTGACACCAGAGCCAATGAGCCCCAGCCGGCCTCGGAGACAGGGTGAGGTCCAGAGGCCAGCCCTGCCCCCCCACGGCTAGAGCCAGGACCCTCCACCCCAGCCACCGAGTGGTCCAGCGAGGAGGGGGAGCTCATGCTGGACAGCCCATCCCGCAGCTCCAGCTGGGTGTCTGCTGCATGGGCCTCTCCTGAGCCTGGCAGTGCACCATCAGGTATGTACCCCACAGGGCACAGACCCCCCCCCCCCCGAGCATGGGGCAGGGGCACCACTTGATCGGGGTGGGGGGGCCCACATCCCCACAGCACCCCAGCCTAACATGGCCCGGGCAATCCACAGCACAGGGACGGTGCCACAGCCACCAGTGCCCAGCAGCCCCTCCACCCATGGACAGGGCCGTGCCCCACCCCCCAGCGGGAGGGGAGAGGGGTGGACCACTGGAGGGGGCCACCCACAGGATCACTGCATGCACCAATGGGGGATGGATGCGGGGGGGGGACACAGGCCCTGGGGGGGGGGGGGGCGGGGGGGCACAGGTCAAGGCTGGGTATTCATGGCCTCCCTTTCCTCCCTATTTCTGCAGCCGCACCATCTGTGGTCCCCGACAGCCCTCCAAGACCACCGGAGCACCAACTCCCAGGGTCACCGCATGCCCCAGGATGGGCCCACCCCCACCAAGGACACCGCTGCACCACCACAAGTGACCCCGAGGTGGCTGCGGCCCTCCGGCACCAGGCGGACCTCATGGAGTGGAGGCTCCAATTTGAGGAGCGGGAGGCCACCTACCGCCAGGAGGCCTGGCAGGAATTTATGGCCACCTTCAACTGGGTGGCCAACACCTTTGAGGAGCTGGTGGCCCGTCCGCCTCCCCCCAATGTCCTGCCTGCTGCCCTCCCCACCGCCTCGCCTGCTGATGACCCGCCTGCCAACCCACCTTATGTCCTGCCTGCTGCGCTACTCACCAGCTCCTCAGAGCAGGAGCCACCCGGGGCCGAGGACCTGCCTCGGCCATACCTCCCCATGCTCCCGGCCCCCAGCCAGCTTCGCCGGGGACCCCAGCTGAGAGGGGAACCGGCCAGCCAAATGCGCCGGGGCTTGCACCCTTCCACCCCCCCACCCCAGAATGATGGGCCGACAGGTGGCGTGCCCACATCTCCCCCCAGTACATAGTTGACCCCCCCCCCGTAATAGTTTATTAGCGATGTCCCCAATTGTATATAGTTATTATTTTCATTGAATCTGTTTTATATATTTGCTAATATTATTTGCCAAAAAGAGGCGACATTTTTGTTCTTGTAAATAATGATAGTTTTATTTTTCCACAAACCTGTGTCCTGTGTGCTTTTGGTGAGGGTGAGGTGTGGGTGCTGGGGTGGGGTGCAGGGATGGCCGTGGGGTCACTCACTGGGCCCCCTGGTCAAAGTACTCCCTTAGGGCCTCCCGGACCCAGTGCCTGTCCTGATGGGCCTGGCGGCTCGGGGCGGCGGCTGGCTGGGGGTAGGCTGTTGCGGCCTCCTGTGCCCTGCACGAAGGCCTCCCCCTCGCTTTCCACCAGGTTGTGGAGTGTGCAGCAGGCCCCCCACAACCTGGGGGATGTTTGGGAGGCCCAGGTCTAGGCATGCCAGGAGGCAACGCCAGCAGCCTTTCAGGCGCCCAAAGGCTCACTCGACCATTTGTCGGGCATGGTTGAGTTGGGCGTTGTAGCGCTCCTGGCTATCAGTGAGGTGGCCTGTATAGGGCCACCTAAGCCAGGGCTGGAGGGGGTATGCTGCATCCCCCACAAGGCAGAGGGGTATGGTGGAAGTATCCCCCAGAAGGATCTCCCTCCGGGGGATGTAGGTCTCCCCACCTGCAGCCGGCGGCACAGTCCCGAATTCCAGAAAACGCGGGCGTCGTGGGTAGAGCTGGGCCAGCCCACGTAGATGTCCTGGAAGCGGCCATGGCTGTCGACCATGGCCTGCAGGACCACAGAGTGGTAGCCCTTCCTGTTGACGTAGTGGCCACCACTGTGGTCTGGGATGCGGATGGGGATGTGGGTCCCATCAAGGGCTCCAAAGCAGTTGGGGAATCCCATGGCGGTGAATCCCTTGACGGCCGCATCCAGATCCCCAACTCGGACGACCCTCTTCAGCAGCAGGGCATTGAGTGCACGCACCACCTGTGGGGAGGAAGCATGGGTGCCTGTGAGGGTTTGCAGAGTGTGACCCCCCTCACCCAGGCCCCCACTCCTCGGCCCCCCTTCTCGCCCCCCCCCTCCGCAGGCCCCCCTCACCCAGGCCCCCCTCCCCAGCAGAGGGTTCAGCCCCAGGCCTCCTTACCGCCATGAGGACAGCCCCGACTGTGGCCTTTCCCACTCCAAACTGCTGTCCCACAGAGCGGTAGCTGTCTGGAGCGGCCAGCTTCCAGACAGCTATTGTGATCCTCTTCTCGACAGGGAGGGCGTGCCGCAGCTAGGTGTCGTGGTGCCTTAGTGCAGGGGGTGAGCCACTGGCAGAGCTCCGTGAAGGTCTGCCGGCTCATGTGGTAGTTCCCCAGCCACTGTTCATCATTCCATTCCCCCATAGCCAGGTGCTCCCACCACTCAGTGCTGTAGGGGTAGCTCCAGAGTCAGCGGGGCACCCGGCAGCAGGAGGGTGAGGAGGGCCCGATGGTCGGGGGTGTCTCCTGGTGCTCCTGGGGAGGGCTCCCATTCCAGAAGCTGCTGCGCAGCTGCCCAGGCAGCATCCAGAAGGGCGCCTCCTCCACAGGAGGCAGCTTGTAGGGCTTCCAGCTGCTACTGGCCGTCCATGTCTGCAGGCTCGAGGTCTGTGAGGCTTGTATCACCAACGCAGGGCTGCTCATGCAGTGCAGGCCGTGTGTGTCTGGGAGGGACCCTTTAAGGGAGCGGCTTGCAGCTGCCCCGGAAGGGCTAGTGTGCTTGTCCATGTCTGTGGGCTTTCCTGGCCCTTTATTTCAAAAGAGGGGGCTTGTGTGTGTGGACGCTCCGCGTTTCCTTCCAGGGCGGCTCTTTTCGATGTTCCCCGGTGCTACTTCGATGTTGAACATTGACGTTGCCCTGGAGGACGTGTAGACGATAATTGTCGACATAGCCTATTTTGATGTTCTTACTTCAAAATAGGCTACTTTGATGTTGTGTCCTAGTGTAGACATAGCCAGTGTGTCTTTATTGAAATCAGCAGAGCTATTAAAACTATGAAGTGAAAAGGCATAGTTTGTTCTTGTAGAATGCAAAGAAAAACAGCTTTAGGTCCCAATGCCCTTCAGACACATCCACTGTTCAAACTGGATGTGAAGAGATGCTAAAAGCTAGTCCAGGAAGGAAGCATTCTGATTCAGCTTACCTAGTTTCCATGTGACGTTTACCCTTGTGATCAACAGCTCTTACAGTCGCAAACAAAGAGGGAGTCCTTGAAGTCAATGAGTCAAATCAACTTCACTGCAATTCTTAAAATTACACCAGGAATGATTCTGTCCCTTCTGGTCGAAGCACCTCAAAGCACTTTGCACTGCAGAACAGCAAACTATCGCTCAGCTTTGTTAAATGTAACCATTATTTTGGGTGCATGTTTTTCATTAGTTCTGTTTTTCAGTGTGATAGGATGAAAGGTTCAGTCAGGTTCCACTGATTCACCCTCAGATTGTTATTGCCTTAGGCTCGGCTTCCTTTCTTAAATGTGTTGATGCTAGTGACAACTTGTGTTGATACAGCTGTTTGTAAGGCAACATCCTCTGCTGTTTTGAGGGGTTTACATCAAAAGCATCAATGGACTAATCCAGCATTCACCTTAGTAAATGAAAAGGCTCCCACTGTCTTCGATGGGCACTGGATCAGCCCCTAAAGCTATTATAGATAGATTTAAAAGTATCTACATTCTGTGTTATAGTCCTTGAAGAATGTTTGGTTTTTTTTTTAAACATGGGTTTAAACAGTTTTTAGCTCTTTTTCCTACATTATAGGGCAAGCTATAAGTACAAAGCTAGGGGAGTAAAAACAGGGACGTTAAGCACTTGTGTCCCTATGAACAAGAACCTCATCTCCTTCTACCTAACACAGCAAGGATGATATATAGGGCTTCAGGTAGGGAAACCATCCATCCCATTTTGGCCAGGGCAGCCCCATATTTGGCTCAGCCTGCCATTGAAGTACCCCTTACCAGGATCCAGGCTGCCAGTATAGGGCTTCAAGAGTCAGGGAAGCGAGGAGTAGGTTATACTGCCCTGACGGATGATGGGCATGTCCACCTCCCCAACTCTGATGGAGTGGTCAGTGGAGAAAGTGCTGAGGTACATCTTCCAGAAGAGGCAGGAGTTCTGGAAGATGCATGCTTCATAAGCCTTTCCTGGCCATCCACCCGGACGTCTGTGAAACAGCCCTTATGGTTCACAAGGCCCTGCAGCACCATGTGTCCTTGTGGTTAACGTAGGCTGTAGCCCAGTGGGCAAGGGCCAGGATGGGGCTATGCATGTCATACAGGGCCCCTCTGCAATCGGGGAAAACAATGGCAGCAAAGCCATCCACTTTTCCCAGAGTGACACCCATGCACAACAGCACCTGGTTGATGGCATGCATGACCTGAAGGAGTACGAGCCCAATGGTGGATTTTCCCACACTGAACTGGTTCCCAGTGGAGCAGCAGCTGTCTGGCATGGTGCGCTTCCACAGGGCAATGGCAACACCAATCAGGTCCTGCGGGTGCTGGATTAGAGAAGGTGGTGTGGGACGAGAGAATCTGTCAGACAACAGGAGGCAAATATTGCCTAGCAGCATTGCCAACACTTCCACTGCTCCCTTCCACCACAGATTTCTAAAGGTATATAAAATGGTGACGCCACATGGGTGGCTCCTGCACACACACAATGGTGTGCCGAGGGAACCTCCAGGAATACATTTTCCAGTTATAAACTGGGTTTAACTCCCAAACAGCAATTATAAATGGTATATAGCTAATAGACCAAATTAGAATTAACACACACCTTTACTTAATAACTTATGGAAAAAGGGTTACAAACTAAACTTGAATAAAATCAATTAATATACACAGAAATAAATTAAACTTACAGACCTAGCATTTATACTACCATCACTTAGCAGAGTTGCAGCTACTGGCTTGCACTGGCACGCTGCTGGTGTTCTACTGGACTTCATACAGCTTGGTGAGGGTTCTGTGTGTCAGTCCAGGCAAAGCAACAAGCTGACCAGCCCCTCTGATACTGAAGCTGGCCCTGCAGTATGGTAACAGGCACAGATAAATAAAATTCCTTCCCTCCAGGGTCTCTCATTAGCAAGCTGTAGCTCCCCAAAGCAGTTCCTGGCTCGGAGGAAACTCCACACCTGCCCTAAAGTAGTCTGTTCACTCATCCTTAACTCTCCGGAAACAGGGAGACCAGCACCTTCTTCCCCCAGCCAGGCCAAAAAAGCCTCGCTTTCCTTCCTTTTTTCTCCCAAAGCCTCATGACAGTTGTAGTCTGTAGAGCCAGAATGCAGTACAAAGGATCCTCCTAGTAACAGTCAGAGGCGCCTATAGACAGAGGGGCCTACAGGAAAGTAGGCGTTACAATGATGGGAGGTCTAACAAGGGGAAAGTTAGCTCTAATACATGTAGACTAAAATTTTCAAGTCTCCAAGGGGATCTGGCTGACCAAATGGGAACTGGACAGCCAAATCACGTCGGGCAGCTTTGAACATCTCTGCTGTAAAGTTTCTGACCTGTCCATTTCTATTCCTTCCTGCATAGATTCTATTCCATTGTTAAGTCTGATTCATCCATCAGACTAACTTCTGTCAGTGCACATGGGAGTTAGTTCCTCATTCCAAGCCATTGGCTTTGGCCTGGATCCTTCTGCAGTTTACTATATATTCAGAGGCTGGGGGCACAGGAAAGAACTAACTATAGGAGCCACCTTAGGTTGCATGTACTCTGCCAAGTTTTGTCACCAAAAACTGCCTTTTGGTGACAAAACCGTGGTAATGCACACACTGCAATGCACCCGGTTTCAATTACCAAAAAAACAAACAAAAAAAAAAGTTCCTCCTCCACTGGGAACTTTTTTTTTTCCTTCCTCCCTTTATTGACAAACATGAAGTGCAGACATGAGCCTTTTTTTGTTTTTTCATGTTTATCAGCTTCCAGGAGGTTTCCCATAATGCCTGAAGTAGCCATGCTGATCAGCCATTTCAGACATCCAAGAATGGGGCAGTGGAGGTCAGAGACAGGATGTGGAACGCAGTGAAGAAGGCAGCTGGTTCGTCACTAGGTACAGCAAGACTGTAAGATCTAACTGCCTTAACCTGCACCTCAGCTAGACACTTCGATACGTTGGTTTGCTCTGCCATGAGTTGCAATAGCTCCATGTTATGCTCCTCCTCCCTGCACCTCTTTCCGGCTTCTTGGTTGGTGTGCATGCTCTCTGACTATGCATTGAGTTGGGACCAGTCAGTCACAGAGGAATGAATCAAATTCCAGAACATATCTTCCCTTGTCCAATTCCTTTCACCTTCTAATCTGGCTCAGCCTTTGTGCTGGCGTGGGGAAAGAACTTACAGATGCCGCTCTAGCTGCAAGGAAAAACAGACACAACAGACTCTGCTCACCTCCTACGCATTCTCCTCCTCCTCCTTCTCAAGAGGGTCTTGGGAGGTATCCACGGAAAGTTTTGTGATACAGGTGGGGTCACCACCTAGAATGGCATGCAGCCACTCACAGAACTGGCATTATCTGTAGCTCAGAACCAGAGCAGCTCCCTTGTCTTGTGTTATGCTTGTCTGAGAACTTGACTAGATTTACCAGAAGATCAAGGCACTGGTGGTCAATCTTCTGAAGTTTGATTTTGCATGTGTGCTGAAGATGCAGCAAAATCGACCTCTCTGGACTCAGCCGTCAACCCCTGTACTCCAGGCTACAGCATGGAGTAAGGGACACTGACCTGAGATTATGGAGGCTCAGACTTCACTAGGGAAGTAAATCAATTACGATATGTCGATTTTACCTACACAAATGTGGTAGCTAGAATTGCATATCTGAAATCGACTTATTTCCCTAGTATAGACACCCTGAGTGACTTTATTTTCATGCAGCCCTGCTGTTTTCCTAGTGTAGCCCTTCTCCCTATGCCCTGTGTAGCTTTGGCATACCTGTCAGCATTCCTTCTTGGAATAGAATAATAGAATCCAAAGGCTGGAATGGACCTCATGAGGTCATCAAATCCAGCCCCCTGCCTAAAGCAGGACCAACCCTAACTAAATCATGCCAGCCAGGACTTTGTCAAGCTGGGACTTAAAAACCTCATGGGATGGAGACTGCACCACCTCTCTAGGTAACGCATTCCAGTGCTGCACCACCCTCCTGGTGAGGTAGTTTTTCCTAATAACCAACCTACACCTCTCCTTCTGTAACTTCAAACCATTGCTCCTTCTTCTGTCATCTGTCACCACTGAAAACAGCCTCACTTCATCCTCTTTACAGCTCCCCTTCACTCTTCTCTTCCGCAACCTAAATAAGCCCAAATCTCTTAGCTTCTCCTCATCGATCATGTGCTCCAGCCCCCTAATTTTCATTGCCCTCTTCTGGACCCTCTCCAATGCATCCACAACCTTTCTATATTGGGAGGGGCAGGGGGCTCAAAACTGGACACAATACTCCAGCTGTGGCCTCACTAATGCCCAAAAGAGGAAATAACTTCTCTAGATCTGCTGGAAAATGTCCTAATGCACCCCAATATGCCATTAGCCTTCTGAGCTACAAGGGCACACTGTTGAGTCATATACAGCCTCTCACCCACTGTAATCCCCAGGTTCTTTTCTGCTGCACTGATACTTAGCCAGTCATACCCCAGCCTGTAATAATGCTTGGGATTCTTCCGTCCCAAGTGCAGGTCTCTGTACTTGTCCTTGTTGAACCTCATCATATTACTTTTGGCCCAATCCTCCAATTTATCTAGGTCACTCTGGACCCTATTCCTACCCTCCTACATACCTACCTCTCCCCCTAGCTTAGTGTCATCTGCAAATTTGCTGAGGGTGCAATCCATCTCCTCATCCAGGTCATTAAATAAAGATGTTGAACAATACCGGCCCTAGAGCTGATCCTTGGGGCATTCCACTTGCAACTGACTGTGAACCAGACAATGGGTCTGACTATCTAGCCAGCTTCCTATCCCCCTTACAGTCCATTCATCCAATCAATACTTCCATCACTAATGGGAAAGAATACTGTGGGAGACTGTATCACAAGCACTGCTAAACTCAAGGTGTAACACATCCATTTACTTTCTCATGTTCACAGAGCTAGTTACTTCATCATACGAGCCAATCAGACTGGTCAGGCATAACTTGCCCTTGGTGACTACTCTTGATCACTTTCCTCTATCCCACATGCTTCAAAATGGATTCCTTGAGGAAACCATCTGATTTTTGCAGGGACTGAAGTAAGGCTGACCAGTCTATAGTTTCCTGGATTGTCTTTCTTTCCTTTTTTAAAGATGGGCACTATATTTTCCTTTTTCCAGCCATCCAGGACCTCTCACAATCTCCATGAGTTTTCAAAGATAATGGCCAAAAGCTCTTCAGTGACATTTGTCAATTCCCTCAGTACCCTTTGATGCATTAAATCCAGACCCATGAATCTGTGTATGTCTAGCTTTTCTAAATCACTGTTTAACCTATTCTCTCCCCACCAAGGACTGCCCTCCTCCTTCCCATTCTGCATTGGCTAGTGCAGTAGTCTGGGAGCTGACCTTGTCTGTGAGGACAAACACAAAAAAAAAAACATTGAGTACTTAAGCTTTTCCCAAATCATCTGTCACTGGGTTCCCTCCCTCATCCAGTAATAGCCCCACACCCTCCCTGATCATGCTCTTATTAACATGCCTGCAGAAATCCTTCTCATTACCCTTCACATTCTTTGCTCGCTGCAGTTTCAGTTGTGCTTTTGCCTTCCTGATCACTCCCCTGCATTCTCCAGCAAAATATTTATATTCCTCCTTAGTCACCTGTGCAAGTGTCCACTTCTTATATGCACCTTTTTTGAATTTAAGCTGACCAAGGATTTCCCGGTAAGCCAAGCTGGTTGCCTGCCATGTTTGTTTTTCTTACCATGCCTTGGGATGGTTTGTTACTGTACTTTCAATGAGGCTTCTTTAAAATACTGCTAGTGCTCCTGGACTCCTTTTCCCCTTTCTATTAGCCTCCTAGGGAATCCTGCCCATCAGTTCTCTGAGGGAGTCGAAGTCGGCTCTGCTGAAATCAAGGGTCCATATTGTACTTCTCACCTTCCCTTTTGTCAGGATCCTGAAATCCACCATCTCATGGTTGCTGCAGCCAAGGTTGCCACCTGCTTCTACTTCTACTACTAGTTCTTCCCTGTCTGTGAGCAGCAGGTCAAGCTGTGCACATCTCCTGGTCAGTTCCTTCAGCACTTGTACCAAGAAGCTATCTCCAGCATTCTCCAAAAACTTCCTGGATTGTCTGTGTGCTGCTGTAGTGATCTCCCAACAAATGTCAGGATTATTAAAGTCTCTCATAAGAACCAGGGTCTGTGATCTGGAAGCTTCTCTCAGTTGTCTTGAGAAATCATCATCTGCCTCATCCATGTGATCTGATGGTCTATAGCAGACACCAACCACAACATCAGCTCTCTTGCTTCCACCTCTAAGTTTAACCCAAAGCCTCTCAACTGGCTTTTCTCTCTCCATATACTGGAGCTCTCAGCCATCACACTGCTCTCTCACAGACTTTGCAACTCCTTCTCCTTTTCTCCCCTGCCTATCCTTCCTGAACAGGTTATACCCTTAGATGACAGTGCTCCAGTTATGTGAGTCATCCCACCAAGTCTCCATTATTCCAATCACTTCATACTCCTTTCACTGAGCCAGGGCCTCTAATTCTTCCTGTTTCCCAGTCTTCCTGCATTGGTGTACAAACACCTTAGATAATTAGCTGACTGGCCTACTTTCTCCTTTCAAACAAGTGGTCCTCCTTTGTTGTGCCTTCCCCACTTACCTCAGGACTTGTGTCACCGTCCCCTGACAAATCTAGTTTAAAGCCCTTCTCACTAGGTTTGCAATCCTGCCTGCAAAGATGCTCTTCCCTCTCTTCTGCTGGTTTGGAGCTTTGCCTGCACAGACTATTTGCTCCATGCAGCAATCAGATCCAGCGTCTCCTGTACACTCCAAACTGGAGCGTATTTCTAGCCTGGGGCACTCGTGGTAAGCTGTGATGAGTGCTCCACCCTGATCACACAGAAATTGAACTTTGAAAGTCCTTAGGGCTCTTAACTATGTACCTGGCTGAAGTGCAGTGTTGAACGTTCTGCCCAAAGTGGTCAGATCCAAACTCTCTAGAGGTATTACCAAATGGTGCATCATCTTTCAAAGGCACACATGACAAATTATTCACATATTTTCTATAACAAATGGTTGTAAAGCTTTTATTCCATGGTTCATGGGTGTCCTAAATGTTTCAAAAAGTCATAATGTATTTCAACCTTTTTTTAGTCTCCGTTAATTAAAAAAAAAAATTGACAAGGACAATGTCTGGAAAAAGTACTTTTTTTTTTTAATTTGTCAACAAGTATTGCAAGGATTTCCCTTGTAAGTTGTAAAAGATGTTAGCCATCACCTTTTTATTATAATTAGTTTAGTCACAAATTTAACAGACAAAAGAGGAGTGGCAGGAAGAAGGGAGGATATGAGAGGTGGGAGAGGCATTTTATATTCATCAAGCTATGGGTATTGGCAACTCTTTTTTTTTTAAACAAAAAAAACACTGGATCATATGACTATAAATTTGGGTCAAATCCAACAAATAGCTTTGGTTGGAGGAAAACACAGATAGCCAAAATTCTTTGTTTTGACTCTTCAGTTGGAAATAGAATTTCAACCTTT
Source organism: Carettochelys insculpta (assembly GCF_033958435.1). NCBI lineage: Eukaryota > Metazoa > Chordata > Testudines > Carettochelyidae > Carettochelys > Carettochelys insculpta. The sequence goes on along the minus strand of NC_134139.1, from coordinate 65,046,158 downwards.
AAATTCAGCTAATTACAGGAACAGATAAAAATCACTAAAATTGCCAAATCTAAACCAAAAACTTTGAACAAAATATCTGTTTTTGAGTTGACCAAAATGTAAAAGTGGCCTTAGGAAAAATCACACCTGGGCCATACTTCTATTTTGCCAACCCCCATCACCCATGGCCCCAGGGCTCCTTGGGCTTCCTCCGCTCCATCACCTCTGGGCTCTGCAGCCTCCCTGCAGTGTTTAATTTGTACTGAAAGACACCAGAGCTCAGCCCTGGAACAAATTAAGCATGAGCTGGGCGACCTGATACCAGTGTGTGCCGACCAAGCGCCCAGCTCTGAAGGCAATACCACCACTGCCAGCAGCACAGACGAGTGGCATGGTATGTTGCCACTCTTATATCTGCACTGCTGCTGTTGCTTGTGGCGTCTCATGCTTGGTATGTGGATCAAGACAGGCTTTTTGCTGTCACACAAGCACTGTACCTTGCCAGAACCCATGGCCTTCCCACAGTCCTCTGGCTATTTGACTTGCCAGGGATGTCACTTAGATAGTGCGGGGGGGAGCCACCTTCCATGGGACACTTATACACCTGACAATTTCAAGTTTTTGGCGGGGTCAGGTGGAGGGGTTGGCAGATAAGTTAGCTATTGATTTCACACACACATAAATCCAAAAACATATTTCCATCAGTAACAATTGAAATTTAGAGATAGAGAAACCCCAAGAAAAATGGTGCTTAAGAACTTGTTAGTCAAATTTCAGTGATCTAAACCAGCGGTTCTCAAAGTGGTCCATGGATCACTAGTGGTCTGTAACCATCTTGCAGGTGGACCATTTGCTCAGGACTTTCTCCTCCCCACCACCTCTGCAGCAGGGAGCTCACCTGGCTCTCCAGACCTCAGCCTTCCCCTTATGTTATAGCTGCATATCTATATTTGTACACTCTGGTAGACTGATATGAATAATTTAATATATAAGGTATTAGAGATAAATGAATGCATTTTGTCATCATGGATGGTTCGCTGCTGGTCCATGGAAAGGTTTGCGTTGAGTCGGGTGGGGCACGGGCCAAAAGGTTTCAGAAGTGTAGATCAAAACTTCTGAACTGGTCTTGTTACAAAGGGATTAGTGAATGAACAGTTAAATCAACACATTATTTCTGGGTTTAAGATTTTCGTGTATCTACACATGATACTGACACACATTGGCTACATCTACACTAAAGAGTTTTTCCAAGAAAACCAGGCTTTTGTCGGAAAAACCCATGGAGCTTCTACACGCAAACCGCCCTTTGTTGACACACTGCCAACAAAACTTGACACTTTTGCCAGCAGTCTTGTACCTCTCCATGTTCAGGAGTAACGCCTTTGTTGACCAAAAAGCTATGTGGATGATCTGGGAGCCCTTCTATCAACAGACAGGGCTTCCGGTTCTGATCTCTCCTGTAATTTTCCACAACTGTGAAATTATAACAATAAAAAAAGCTTAAAAATAAACAATTTGTGTTAAAGTTATAAAAAGTGCATTCACCAAGCCTACTTATAAGCCAGAGGAAAAGGGTTGAAACATGGGATGGGGCAGAGCCTTTATGTCCACTAGCATTCTCTCTCAGTTTAGGGCCTGATTGAAACTGTAAATCTCACATTCTCAGTTCCTTACACTAACTGCAGGAACTCCAGTGATGTTCAGAGAATGAACTACCGGACCCGTACTTCTCATCTACCAGCAGCTCTGCCAACCAACTCCTCCCGCCTAGTGCCTCCCACCTGCCACAAACAGCTATTTTGGGTCACTCGGGACTCCAGGAGAAAGGGGGTGGAGCAGGAAAGGGGTACACTCAGGGGAAAAGGTGGGGAAGAGGCGGGGCCTGGATAGGCACTTGGGGAAATGGGGGATGCTGCATTTCCCAGAGCAGGTGTGGGAAAAGACGGGGTAGGGGCAGGGCTTGGGGGAAAGGAGTGGAATGGAGGTGGGGCAGGTGGCAGTGGACATCTATGGGTCCGGCTCTGGAAGGGAACCTGGGTGCGGGAAGGATTCTCAGCCAACAGGAATCTCCGTACAGGCCCTTGAGGCAGGGGAAAGTCGGCAGAAGCAGCCTGGCCACCCCCACGGAAGAACCAAACAGCCTGTAGTTTCAAAGGTTGCGATACAACAGGACTGGCAAGAAATGTAAATTGCTTTCAGGCCTGTTTACTCCACTAGTAAAGGTGTGAGTCACCAAAACCTGAGTAACCCCCGTCCAGCCCATGGGAGCCAAGAGAAAATGGGGATTTCTCATGGGTGAATAACAGTTTCTTCTTGTATCAGAGAAGTAGCCGGGTTAGTCTACATCTTCAAAAACAACAAGTCCTGGGGGCTCCTTACAGACTAACAGATATTTTGGAGCATAAGCTTTGGTGGGCAAAGACCCGTTTCCTTCACCCACGAAAGCTTATGCTCCCAAATACCTGTTAGTCTGTGACGTGGCCCAGGACTTATTGTAGTTTCGTCTTGCGTTGGAGAAAACCGCCCAGGGAAACCTGTGTTCACTCAGGGCGCTCCCCAGCCCCTCCCCTTTCTCTGCCCCTTGCCCTTCTCTCCTCTCCCTTCCCCCTTGCCTCCACTCGCCCTTGCCCGGCCCATTCCTCCTCGTTCTACCCCGCCGTGCCGCACCCCGCCGCCTGGGCGAGGGCGGGAGGAAGCCCACTCCCGGTACCCCATCACACCCCCCGGAAGAGGCCATATACGGTCACCCGGTGCAAGGCGCCCCAGGTGAGACCCAGCGGCCGGGACCCGCCCCACTGACTCACTGACTTTCGCCCGGGCGCCGCCAGGTTCATTAGCCCTGCCCGGCGCAGGGGCGGCGCTGCAGGTGGGTGGGTGTAACCGGAGAGGCGGCGCGGCGGGGCTGGGCCACTACCTGCGGAACCTGCCGGGCAGCTCAGAGCGCTTCCCCCCAGGCGCACGCACGGCTCGTTCTCCCGCTGCCTACGCGGCCGGCCCAGCGCTTCGGACGCCCCCCGCCCGAGACTCCCGCCTGCCCGCCATGGAGCTGCTCCACCGGACTGCGCTGCTGCTCCTGCTGCTGACGGCCGCCGCCCTGTGCTGGGCTCAGGAGGGCCAGCGTGAGTAGGGCCCCCCCGCCGCCGCCGCTTCGCCCGAGCAGCCGGGGCCGTTCCGACTGCGCTCTGCGGGTCGGGCTGCAGTGGAGGCTGTCGCGATCCCCCCCCCGCCCGCGCCCCAAAATGGCACCTTTCGTCAGCGCGCGGCGGCTGGGGAGCGGGCGGGTACCGCGGGCTCCGCCTGCTGGGCGTGCAGGGAGCCGTGCGGCCGCGCCGAGCCGCGCCCCGCTCCCTCCTTCTCTCCCCCGGGCTCTGGTTGGGCCTGCAATCCCGGCGCGCTCCCGAGAGCCCCGCCCCGCTGCGGCGCCGTCCCAGAGACCGAGCGCGGGAGGGGGGGGGGGAACTGCGCGGAGAACCCCGGGGCGGGTCCCTGCGGCTGGAGGCGCCGAAAAGCCTCTGCTCCGAGGGTCGCTGGCGAGCCCCGCGCTAGAGCTTTGTCTCCCCGGGAGCCGACAGACGTCGAGTGCCGGCGGGTGGAGCTGGCCTCCGGCGTCCAGCGTAGGCGTCTCTACGTACCGCCTGAGCTACAATCAGTGGCTAAGAGGCGAGGTGGTAGAGCAGCCTCAGTCTGGGGGTGAGCGACCCCTTTAAAATTATAAGTAGCCCCTCGCACCTGCAGTGTGCAGACACGTCATTTTTCCTACCATTGCAACACATTGGTTTAAACCACTTAATCCTAACTGGCTGGTTTGAAGAAATTGCTTCTAGGCAATAAACTGGCCATGGTACTTAAGCCCGTGCAAAAAGGCTGGAGTAAAAAAAATCGATGGCATGTAAAATAAGTCCAATTTTTATCCATAAAAGAAGTTGAGAAGTGCTGAGTTGATGTACCCTCCGGAAGAGCTCTGCCTACTTTCAGGGGTGCACGTACCATGGGCTGAGAAACACTGCACCAGATGGAACAGTACATCATATCCAGGTGTACGAGTTAAAGCTGCATGTCCACGAAATTGCAGTCTGCTAAAATAGGGAAGTGGGTGTTTGGTTTCTTTTTTCTTCTTTAAGGTTCAAGTATTCATAGACTTTTTTTGTCTTTAGCTTGTACCTGTTTGAGGAATAAACGCACAACCAACTGCACTATGCGTTCTGGTACCTGCTGGTGTACATCCGTTGCGTCACAAGTTGCAGTCAATTGTACAGCACGTAAGTGTGGCCTTCTCAGTGTGGCTTGGACAGCTGCTTATCACTAGCTTTTCAGGCAGCAAGTAAGAACTTACTAGAATTGACCACTGGACTCAAGAAATAATTCTCCCCGAGGCTGAATCTATACTTACCGTTCATTCAGTGCGGTGGGATCAATTCACTGGAGTTTGATTATGCCACGTCTGTGGAGATGTGGCAGAATCAATCTCTCTGGGCTCAGCTGTCGACCCTGATACTCCAGGCTATGCCGTGGAGTAAGGGATGTTGGTGCAAGCCCAAAGCGGCCCTGGTCTACACAAGGGTAGGAAGTCCATCCTGATAGCATTGATTCTAGCTGTACTAATGATGTAGCGAGAAATGCGTATCTGAGATCAACTTTGTGCCCTTCTATAGACCAAGCCTTAGGGAATGCTTCTTCCTAACACTGTTACTGCTTTAAATGTCTTCATGCTCCTGGTCAAATGTCTTTTTTGTCTCTAAACAAGTTCTCATTCAGACTAATATATACTCACTCTTTTTCATCTTTGTCCTCTGTCCCCGGTAAAGCATTTTATAGATTGCTTTTTCTATAATGTTTCCTTTTAGAACCCTTCAGTTTCCTTTAGGAGCCTGGAGCCCCCTCCTGGGCTCTGAACCTCTTATAATGTTTCCTTTTACAATTCCTGCCTTTCAGTATAACCTCATTCTACTGATACTAAAACCCGTGGTTCAAAACTCCATTGGTTTTGGTATGACAAGCTTTTTTTTTTCTAATTTAGATACTTTTTTAACTGTTCTCAGTGACTTCAAAATGTCTGCTGATGAAGGCGGAAATGGCTGGTTTAAAGAAGTCTGGCCGTCGTGAGAGACCAAAGCATGCATATGTAGACAATGATGGGATTTATGATCCTGATTGTGGAAACGGTAACATCTTCAAAGCTAAGCAGTGCAATGGAACCTCCTGCTGGTGTGTGAATACTGCCGGAGCAAGAAGAACTGAAAAAAGTGACACAGACTTGCATTGTAGTGAACTAGTCAGAACAAGGTCAGTCTTGTAACAGAATATGATACCATAATATAATAGCATGTGACTTGCCCTCTGTATTTTCCCCATAAGAGAGAAGAATTTGTGTGTGTGTGTGTGTGTGCGCGCGTGTGTGCACACCCACCATGAATCCAGTGGCTCTTGCTTGTTAAAGACTTCAACAGTTACAAAATTGTCATCTGTCATGTAGTAGGTGCGAATACAGGTATTCGTGGAAAGAAGTTTCAAGTCCTTTTTGCTCTCCACAACTTAAAAAATAAAAATTGGCCATCATTGACCTCAACATGAGTGTGCAAAATAAGCTACTATATTGGCACACCTGACTTTGTACATAAGATTTTTTTTTTTCTAACTTCTACATTCCAGCTGGATCATCATTGAAACAAAACTTGGTGAGAGAAGCACGGCTGTGGATGCTGCTTATTTGAAGGAGTAAGTGCATCAAATTAAAATGGCTGCTTATGCTAAAGTAAGGGATATCTATTTCTCACTAATACAATAAGGGGTAACTGGTGGGCAGGGGAGGGCCCGGGGGTTATTGGCTACATTCTCCCCTTCCACCTTGCTCCACTCCCACTCCACCTCTTCCCCCAGCTGAGGCAGCCCAGGGCACAAGCGAGGCGGGGAGGTCCGGCACTGGCATTAGGGATCTAGCCCCCTGCACTCACTGATAGTGGCCGGGGAAGGAAGCAGTGCAGCCACTGCTTGCTTTGCTGACTCAACTTCCTGCTGGTGAGTGCAGGGCCAGTCCCATTCCCTCCTCCTGAGTGGTGCACTAAGAAAAATGCCGTGAGGAGGGGCTGAGTTGCTGCGCTTCTCCCATTGCTGCTGGTGAGTCTCAGGGACCCGGCAGCTAGACCCCTGCCCAGCCCTCTCCCCCACCCCATCTCTCTGCTTGGTGCTGTCTGGACTCTTGCCCCTCCCACCCATGGCACTGGGATGCATGTGATCCCTTATGACACACCCACCCACACACATTGGCCCCCTATGCATTTAACTAGGGTTGTCAACAGCAGTTAACTCAAGTGTTTAACTCAGAACAAAGCGACTCAATTAATTGTGATAATCATTCTTAAACAGTAAGAGAATAACATTTTAAGCTAGATGGACCATTGATCTGGCCCAATATGGCTGTTCTTATGATCTACACTTTCAAATGTATCGTTTTCAATTACAGTACAGAATACAAAGTGTGCAGTGCTCACTTTATATTTTTGACTATATATATTTGCAGTGTAAAACAGGATTCATGTTCAACAAGTACTATATTGGCACTTACAAAGGTAATTTTTTCTTGTGACTTAATAGCACCCCCAAACAACACAGACTTGAGTTTTATAAATCCCCTCAGTTCTAATTCTTGTTCAGCCAATGGCTAATACAGACAAGTTTGCTTACATATTCAGGAGATAATGCTCCCTGCTTCTTATTTGGTCAACTATGAGCAAGAAAAGATCTTCACATGGCACTTCTCTAGCCCGTGTTGCAAGGTATTTATGTGCCAAATTGTTTGTCCCTTCATGCTTTGACCATCATTCCAGAGAACATGCTTCCATGGTGATGATGGGTTGTGTTCAATAATGGTCCAAACCAGTGCAGACCGACAGAAGGTCACTTTCATCATCTGAGTCAGATGCCATCAGCAGAAGTTTGGCTTGTTTTTGTTTATATGGTGGTTCAGTTTCTTCATTTTCTGAATCAAAGTTGCTCTTCTGACAGCATGCTTTTACATCTCTTCCTTTTCACATTTTGGAAGACACTTCAGAGTCTTAAACACTTAAGTTGAATGCTGTAGCTATCTTTAGAAATCTCCATAATGGTACCTTTTTGTGTTTTGTCATTTCTGGAATGAAAGTGTTCTTTAAAATTGCCCTAACAAAAGTATATGGCAGAATGTGGGCAAAATCCCCATGGAGCGGGACACATACTTTTCCTGAGGAGTTCAGTCACAGATATTAATGTGTGGTGGTTTTTCGTTTGTTCCCCTCCCCTAACAAGCATCATTAACATGGAAGCATGTCCTCTGTGATCATGGCATGAAGAGGCATACAAATGTTTATCATATCTGGTATAGGCATATCTTGCAATGATAGCAATAAAAATGCTGTGTTGAGCACTTCTTCTCCCTTTCAGATTTTTTAAATTAAGAAGTGGGCAATGTTATTTCCCTATAAATGTAAACCGTCTTAGTGATCAGTTGAACAAGAAGTAGGACTGAGTGGACATTACTGTTTTTGAGTGCAGATTAACAAAAACATATTTAAGTTGCACTTTCATGGTAAAGTACTTGTATGAAGTAAATTGAAAATGCTATCTGTTTGCAGTGCAGATAGCTATAATCAAACAGTTTTAAGTGAACATTGTACAGAGTAGTAATTGAAATTATATTTTAAAATATAGATAACATCCAAAAATATTTAAATCAATGATACTGAATCTGTATTGTTTAACAGTGTCATTAAAAGTGCAATTAATAGCATATTTTTAAATGTCATGGTTTAATCACTTGACATCCCTAATTTAAATGAAGTAAAATGCAGTATTCCAAATCTAAGACATTTAGTAAGAATATCAAAAATAAACCCTTTGTGTTACTTGCATTCCCGATCATGCTCTTTCTGGAGCTGTGAGAACTAGAACCTTAAGATTAAGTCCGTGATCACTTGAGACCGAGCTATATTTCCTTTTTAAAAATAAGAGTGAGAGGCAAGGGAATAATGCAAACATCACAATACCTGACTCCATTGAAGGCCAATCAGAACGTCTAAAATGCTGATCATAAACTCCCATGAAAGCACCAGTTGTCACTGGAGCTGTTCTTATACATAATTCTTCCAGTAGGCGTTTTCATAGTCATGAAAATGAAGACTCTTGACTAATTTTATATGATCCTAATACATGGTGTCTAGCTCCTGTGTACGGTTAGAGTTGCTGCGTTTTAATCTTGTAATCTTCTCACAGCATCATCAAAAAAGAATTTGGAAAACGTTACTTGCTGGATCCAAAGTATATAAGTGATGTTGTGGTAAGAAGCATGCTTTTTTTTTCATAACTTAGAAGTGTGTCTGGAAATTAATTTAATGTGATTTTAAGTTTGAGCTCCCAAAAAGCAAATATTTTTCTTCAATTTGAATATTCCAGTTGACTAGAAAGGATGGTGAGTTTGTGTAAGCATTCAGTTGACTAAAATAGACTGAAGGCTATGCGTGCCTAAATCTGGAATAGATTTTAAAATTGGATTTTTCTCCATCCTCTCAAGAAGGGAGAGGCATCATGAAGCATCTCCTGGTCAAGAACATGCCCTGTGAGACTATGCCCCTACCTTTTCTTTCATGTCCTGACAAGCTCTTCATCACCAGCTCAGATTTTTTGATTGTGTGTGAATTGGAAGTATTGGAATAAGGGCTGATACAAATTCTCCTCAGATTCACTCTCCTGAAGTTCTAAAATTCCTTCTCCACCACGGACAGATTGTGTTTGAACCATCAATGGTTAAGCAGCATCTAGTGTGCCATTTTGATATTGCCCTCTTGTTCTTGATCCTCTAAAATCTGCTCGTTGATAATATGTAAAAGAGCATAATGCTACAGGATTGCTAATCAGTCCAGCTGTTCACAGGGAAGTAATATTAACATTGCTTGCTTTTTTGCAGTATGAAAACCCTTATGTCACTATTGAACTGAAGCAAAATCTTTCCCAGAAGACTCCCGATGATATGGATATAGCTGATGTTGCTTACTACTTTGAAAAAGATGTAAGAATGCATTAATATTGTCAGAACAGGGACTTCTAACAACAATATTCAAGTTTACTGGCTAATAATTTGAGTTGTAGCCAACATTGCTTAGATGGGCTATTGCATAGGAGCAGTGTGCTATTAAGTGCCTTTTTAACTTCCCACAGACCAAAGGCGATTCTCTAATTCAGGATGAAACGCTATTTTTTAACATATCTGCAGAGCCTCTAAAGTTTGATCAGACCCTAATCTACTATGTTGATGAAAAGCCACCAGAGTTCTCCATGAAACGTCTAACAGCTGGTATTATTGCAGTCATTGTAGTGGTAATACTGGCAATTGTTGCTGGAATTGTTGTGTTGGTAAGTTAAATACTCTTTGTGCCTGATGCCCACAATTTTCTTTGTTTAGCACACATTGAGTTCCAGGGTTGTCTTCCCACCCCAGCTATTGGCTAGAGGAAGGAAGGAAGGAAGGAAGGGGACAGGTAGGGGAAACTGACCTGTGGGCAGGGAAGAGAGAGACTAAGCTCTGGTTAGTGGCTCTGCCCAGGAATAGACGAGGTAGCCAGCCAGCCGGAAGACTTTGTTTCCTTTGTTCTCATTTACTTTTCCAAAAAAATTCCTCACTCCATCAGTTGGTGCGTGATGGCACCTGAGCGTGCGGTGGCACATTACTCGGGGAAACAGTAGAGACTCGGGGCCGTTCACTAGGCATATGCTCCTGCACGGGGCACCAAACTTTTAGGTGACCCATGCCATCATGGGTGTGGTGTATGCAAGGGGCCGTGCTCAGCCAGCAGCAGGGCTGCCTTCTCCCTGCCCCCTTGCTTCCACCCTCTTGCTTCTCTCAGCAGCATCGGGGGCTGAGAGGAGCCACGGCACCATGGGCCCACCCTTCCCCCAAGAGGCTTGTGCAAGCAGGGGTGGAGGATTGGCTGTGTCTGACTGCCATGGGTTGCAGACAGCTGGGCTACCCCTGTGACGCAGCTCCTCTCTTGGGCTTATACTGGGGCAGTGCTGGCAGAGGGTGCTGCACATGCCGCTCCCCCTCAACCCAGAGCGCCCACTCTGCTCTGGCCCTGCTGTTGTTCAGTTGTGGGGGTGGGGTGGGAGGGGATCCTGAACCACGCTAGGCAGGACGAGGTACCAGCACCCTGGATCCTGACCCATGGACGCTTTCTAATTCAGCTACATCTCCTTGGCTTGTACCTCCGTGGGGTGCTGGGATTCCAGGGTTGTCCCCACCCCCAGCTCCCCAAGTAGTTTTAAACTGTTTTTTTGACATGCCCCAATTTCATAATTCAGTTCAAGCCCTGGTAGCTCATATGAGAGGGGTGGGCCAGGCTGCCGTGGAACAACCTGGCCTCTGAGCAGGTTTTTGTGCGGGAGCTGTGCCTGGGCTCAGCAAGGCACCAGTTAAATAACCCTGCATAGGGCCCCACAAATCCGAAGGATGGCCCTGTGTAGACTATAGAGAAGCAACTGTGTGTATTGCAGCTAAGTGATCCTTTGGAGGCAGAAGGGGTTGGGATCGTGATAAACAGGATAACTTAAGTGGTGTATTTGGCTGGAGAGAACAGTCTTAATTTTCCTGCCAAATGCAGTAAAGTGGGTAGCAGAAACTCCCCCCCCCCACATACCCCTTTCCTGAAGGAGTCAAGGATGTGGAAAACTTTATAGAGTGAGTGCAAACCTTAACACTGAATGTCATGCTTGACTTAACTGTCTAATATATGTGTCTTTTACAGGTTATCACTAGGAAAAGGAGAGGGAAGTATCAGAAAAGTGAGGTAAGTTTTGTAAAGGACCCCAAACGCTCCACACCTTTTAGCCTTCTTAAAAAAAAGTCTATGTAATGGAGTGTCAGTCCCTCCCCATTATCCCGAACACCCCCCCCCCCCCCGCAAAAAAAAATATCCTGATGAAAGACTCATTTTACAGCTAAGGCAAGGTATGGGGTTTTTGTATCCATATAGAAGTAATTCATTGCAATGAATTACTGTGACCTGAGCTTCTGTTTTTAATGCTGGCTGCTCACTTTGTAATAAAACAATTATTGTAAGGATCATACCAGCAGTCTGCATTTTGCCTTAGGAACATGCTTTCTAATATCTATAGGATTATCACTATAAATAAGTAATATACGTGATGTCAGAAGCAGTTGATACTGAGGGAAACTTAGGGGCTTCAAAAAAGGCATATAGCTTAAAACTTCTTCCCTTCAGCTTGTCAGAGAGCAGAAGTAATTCTAATTTGGGTTCCTTCAAGTAGCTTTGGCAAGCCTAGCAGCAGGTTCAGCTAGATCCCCTTGTTGTTGATTCTCGTCTATGTTTGGATGGGAGACTTAGAATTGGGGGGGGGGGGGGGGGGGGCCTCTAACCAACCAAAAATCAGTGGCGGCGGGGGTGGGGGGGCACAGGTGAGTAGCAGAAAAGAGCCTTACATACCCACAACTGAGAAGCAGAAGACGACTCTTACCTTGCTCCCAGTGTGCTCCAGCCTTTTAGCCATTGTGCTCTTCTGGGCATTTCTTTAGAGTTACTACTCCCTCTTCCGAAACTTGTTACAGCATTTTGAAACCTCTTATGTGAACAAAATTAATATGTATTTGGTACACCAAGCTCAGGCCTTTATGCCTAGACATTAAGTTCCCAGTAACTGCATTAAGACCATTCATAGTTATTTGCATCATCTACTAATGACGTTGAGCCCCTGAGTCGCTGTTTACAGGATGGGAATTTTATTTGCTGTTTGGATGAGTGAAGTGAAGCCCTATGCTTTTGCACAGTGCATGCCAAACTCTAGTCTTGAATGTGCAATCGTGGGGTGAAAGTGGTGGGTACGGTGGGGTGTTTGAGACAATAGCAGCTCTAATAGAGGGATGGGGATTGACTGTCATCGTCTCACTTCCTGCAGTGACCTATAAATGTTTTCCAGCATCTGTCCCATTTCTCCTCTTCCTTCCTCCCCAGGTAAAGGAAATGAATGAAATGCAAAGAGAACTAAACCCGTAACTGAAGTCACTAGAAAACAAATTGTGACTGACCAAGAAGGCAAACAGAACCGATAAGACTAGAAGTGTGAATTTAAATGGTTGTCTTTGTTCTTCAGAGAAAAATTGTGACTTGGTGATCTCTCAAACTCTGAGCGTAGGTTAGCAACATTGGTATTAGAACTTACCCTATCAAGAATGCCTGGAAAGAGGCAAAAGTATAATTTGGGAATTGGCTTACAGTCCAAGAAGTTTATTATAATCTAAACTTCAGAACAATTACAGTAACTTACACATCAGAGTATCCACCTCTATATCAAATTTCCTCTTGCAAGCAATGAAAAACAATTTCACTTTTGGGAGACTGATATTGTCAGGATATAGAGTTTGAGTTTTATAGCTGTCTGGCTCAAGTACAATTGAATATGGCTTGGTTTTTAAGGATGTACGTACAATGTCTTAAACTTGCTGTAACTTTTTTATTACTTGAATTTAATAAAACTCTAAAACAAATTGCCAGCGCCCTCTTCATTATATTGACTTGGTACTATGCTGCTAGGATAGTAAAACTAATCAACTGCACTTCAGTATTCTCCTGTACTCCCATATCTACAGAAAAAATTAAGCAATAACACAGTACATGTATGTAATCTTTCTTTTTTTGTGGGGAGAGGGTACACATGCATGTAGTGGGGTAGCTGTGTTGGTCTATATCTGCAAGAACATCAAGAAGTCCTGTGGCACCTTATATACACAAACACATCTATTAGTCTATGCCTAGACCAAAGAGTCAGCTATCAGATTACAGCTCTTTGTTTCCAAGCTATCTTCTAAGAAAAGGGTGAAGCTTGGGGATTACCTCACAGGGAGGTATCCAAGTGTGGCTTCCTGCATTTTAAAAGGGACTTTTTCACTTCATCTCAGGGGATCTGTGACCTTGGGGAACTTTTTTAAGCAGAGCTATAGGGGCAAGGTGTGTTTAAGGTTTTTGCAGACCCTCCACTTTCTGAACTTGGAGGGCCAGAATGGGGATCAGCCTTGACAACCCATTCCACAGAAAAGTTGCCCCTTGCCCATTTGCCAAAATCTTGGGAGTGGCCCCCATCAAAAATTATTGCCCACCACTGCTCTACACCATAAATCACAATTTTTATCCCAGCTGCTTTCAACCGAAGATGTATAATAAACTATGCTAGGTAACATTAATGGCTGTGCTGCCAAGACTGACTGAGATTTTACTTCCTATTCCAGCTTCAGCGTGGAAATATTCCTATGGAAGCTGGGTGCTTCACACTCAGTACTTGGGTTTCAAATAGATAGGTTTCAAACATGGAGATGATTTGGAGCACACAGGAAGTGTTATGGTGCCCTGCAGGCTATACCCTAGTTACCACTACATTACAGAATTCTATTTAACAAGAGCTTTACGTTTTTTGTTAAAATCTCACTAAGATGGAAAATACCAAAAGGTGATATAGACTTTGATTCCTATTAAACTTTTATGGTGGTTTGACTGGAAAATATTTATTCATTCCACACACACATTAATTTCAAAATCACCCCTGCGGCCATACGCTGCATGAGCCAAATCTGGCCCATAGCCTGTTGGGCCCTCAGGCAGCTGCCTGCAACAGCCCCATATGCTTGAAGCAGCTAGCTGCTGGGGCCATGTGCCACTAAGCAGCGCATGCCCCTTGTGGAGGGTGGGGGGGATGATGATTGATTTTTCCATGCTACCTCCACCCTCAGCACAATCCTTGTTGCCACAAGGATTATACGGAGGGCTGGGACAGTGTGTGAAGTCTCTCCTTCCAACACCAGGATGCAGTGCAGAGGAGCACATGGCCCCAGCAAATGGCCACTTTGAACAGCCTGGGGCTGTGGCAGGCAGGCAGCCTACTTGAGGGTCCCTCTGGGTTGGAGGCAGGAAGCTGCCTACATAAGTGCCTCCTGGCCACAGCCTGCATCTGGCGCTCCTCCCACTTCCACACCTGAACTTTGTGCCCTAAGTCATCACCCAGCCCCTCTGCATGCCCCTGCACCAGGTCACAACTCTCTCCCAGACCCTACAACCTCTCCTCCAGGTCAGAATCCTCTCCTGCACCCTAATCTCATGCTTAAGGTCACAACTCCGACTGAACACTTTCCCTGGAACAGACAGTAACGTGATGCCCCTCCAGTTCTCACATTCCTTGAGGTCACTTTTCTTTGGAAGCTTCTTGTTTCTAGTCTTGTGAGATCTCCTCAGTGTCCCAGATTTTCCCAAATAGATTATATATCATGTTGACTGATGTCTCACTACCTGCGTCGATTACTTCTGAAAGAATGTTGTCTGGGCCAGGTGTTTTTCTGCTTTTCATATGAGCAATGGTTTTCCTGATATCTTCTTTTGCAGGTCTGTTGCTGTTAATCTGCAGAGGTGCATTTGCTGGTGGTAGAAGAGCTCAGGACAGGGGTATGCAAAGTGGAGGTCAGGACCCCTTGTGGAGGTGGGGGTAAAATTTCCAAAGGGATTGGCTGCTAGGTCTCAGGATCATCCATCTTATTAAAAATTTTGAAATATGTTAATTTTTATGTACATGTATTTACATGTATATACCAATTAATAATGTTTTTACATTCTACATACTTATTTTCTTACACATGCAAAAAGCTTTTCTGTTATACAAGCATTACCAAAATTTCCCTCTGCTTGGATTACATTAGACAGGTTGGATGGCCCTGCAAACTGCAGGGACAAAAAGTGGGACCCAACATAAAAAGTTTGCTCACCCCTAATCTAGATGGTTCTGGTCTTGCTGTGAGTACGGGGGACTGGATTCGATGGCCCCTTGAGGTCCCTTCCTGTTCTATGATTCTGTAGTCTGGTTCCTGAAAGGCCTGCAGAGGCTCTTTCTGCCAGTCAGAAACTTGGTTCCTCAATGGTCCTTTGTAGGATCACAGACCCACCCTTTCAGCTTACGGCTTCATCCGCCCTCTCCCATCTGTCATGGACTGCAGCTTTCCTTGAGAAGTAGCCACGTTAGTCTGTAATCTTCACAAAACAAAAAAGCAATCATGTAGCATGTTAAATACTATTTAGCTGATTTGTCAGTTTTTATTTCATTTTTTTCTATCTTTCTGTTACATTCTCTTCATCTCAGTTATCATTTATCAGAATTTTCCAGCTCTGAAGAAGTGTCCCCCCATGAAAGGTCATTACCTAATAAATTATTTTGTAGGTTTTGTAAGTGCTGCAGGACTGCTTCTTTTGTTTTGTGTAGTTTTCCTTGTAGCCATTACCTCCAGGAGACACATATCCAAAATTAAAGCCCCCTGGTCAGAACCTCTGTACATATTTGTCTACAAAGACAAGGTCCAACTGTAACTTCATCCTGTCTTCCTGGCCAAGGTGGTTTCCCCTTTCATATCAGCCAGGACATCTTCCTTCCATTATTCTGTCCAAAGCTGAACTCACTCAATGAGAAGAAGGGGCTTCATACTTTGAATATCTGGCACACACTTTGGCATTCTATCTGGAGCACACCAAGCTCCTCCACCATCTTAATAGTGACAGTGAAGAGAATGAAGGGCCTTTTGATGTCCTCCTACATCCATACTTTGTTACGAGCTGGCACAGGTCCAAACACCATCTGTTGTGAAGGCCCAGTGATACAAGTCAGGCAGCCTGGGTGGCCTTTCTGGTGCATGTCCTGATGCAGGACGTCTGCAGGGCCACAATGTAGTCTTCAATGGACGTGTTCATGACATACTATGCCATTGCCCAGCAGACCAGAGACAACGCTACTTTTGCAAAGGTGCGTTGCAGTCTACATGTCCACTAACATCTACCACCTCCAGTGGTACTTCTCGGGAATCACTTAGGCTGTGTCTACACTAGCTCCCTACTTCGAAGGGAGGATGGTAAGTGGGGTGCTGGGAGATTACTAATGATGTGCATAGCATTTCATTAAGCTAATTTCCCCCCCGCCCCCCCCCGCAGCAAAAGTGCTGCCTTGCGTGTAGCCGTGGCTAACCCACCGGTACTTTAAAGTGTCTGGGCAACTTTGACATACCGGTGGGTTAGCCATGGTTACACGCGAGCCAGCACTTCGAAATTTAACTCTTCGAAGTTGCCGCAGGGGAGAATTAGCTTAATGAAGTGCTGCATATGCACCATGGCACTTCATTAATAATCTCCCAACGCCCTACTTACCATGCTCCCTTTGAAGTAGGGAGCTAGTGTAGACAAACCCTTAGATAGAAGGGACAGGAGCAAACTCTTGAAGAGGAAATGACAAGTTTCCTTTTTCTGTAGCTAGTGTTCTTTGAGATGTGTTGCTTGTGTTCATTCCATGACCTGCCCTCCTTCCCCACTGTCAGAGTTTCTGGAAAGAAAGAACTGAGGGTGGGGAGGATATGACAAGTGTCCCTTATACGACGGCCTATGCACATCACTTCAGAGGGTGCCAAAGCTGGTCACTAGTGAGGGGAAAAAACTGGCAGCGGTGTGCATGGTGAGCACACACACACCTTTAATTTAATGGACATAAGCAACACATCTCAAAGGATGCCAGTTCTTCAAAAAACTACTCTCTTATTTTGGTTAGCCCACTGAATAGTCTTTAGATGGTCGCTATGTACCTTGGATAGACTGGAGTTCATGAACTAGGATTACAAGGCTTTATAATGCTGATAGTGAGCTCCTGAACCTCCTTACCTTCTAGCCTGTGCACTTTTTAGCCTTTGCTGGCCTAGGTTGGGGGCGTGTCTTGGGGGCAGAAGGGAAGAGTATTAAATAACATTTGGTATCTAGACTACACAGGGTCTGACTCCTGTAAAACATTATATATATAAAGTTGTTGAATGAAGTATAAGAAGCAAATATTTACTACTGCTGCAAAGATTTGTGGTGCATCATTAAATAATAGTTTGTTGCAGAAAAATACTTTTGAGCAGTTTGCAATCTAGACAATTGAAAATTTGACAGATTTTAAACAGAATGATGATGGTGAGAGCTGCAGCACTCATTAAATTAACAGAAAATGCTGATGTCCACCTTTCCTGATTCAGCTTATGTTTTGTGTTATGGAAGTCCAGCAAACTTTTGGGACCTGAGAATATTTTTGGAATAATAACTTCTAAGAAAAAACGGTTGAGAAGCTTGATTTATGTAGCTTTTCCTTTGCAAATTCTGTACTACTGATCATTGGGGATACGTGGTGGCAGAACAAACAGGGATTGGAGTGCATGAAGACACCGTCTGCCATCTTTCTTGTCATTATTATAGGCAGAAGTACATGCAAAGGATAAGCTCCCATTTTGTCTTCCTGAAAGTGAACTTTCGAAACTTGGCCATATTTCATTACTGTTGTTATTTGCACTGTGCTCCAGTTTTGTGTTTATTTTTTGAGGGGAGAAGGGATGAAGGGGAAATTAAAATGGTTACTTCAGCCCATGGCCACAGAGCCAGTTACCTTATCCTAGAAACTAATCAAATTGGTCAAACATGACTTGCCCTTGGTGAATCCATGTTGACTACTCCTGATAACTTTCCCCTCTTCCAAGTGCTTCAAAATGGATTCCTTGAGGAGCCCCTCCATTATTTTTCCAGGAACTGAGGTAAAGCTGTCCGGTTTGTAGTTCCCCGGATCTTCCTTCTTTCTTTTTTAAAAGACGGACACTACGTTTGCCTTTTTCCAAATTATTCAGCCCTCTCTCAATTGCCATGATTTTTCAAAGATAATAGCAAAAGTCTCTACAATGACATTTGCCAGCTGCCTCAATATCCTCAGATGCATTAAATCTGGACCCATGGATTTGTGTATGTCCAACTTTTCTAAATAGTTCTTGCTTGTTCTTTCCTGAGAGCTGAGAGCTGCCCACCTCCTTCCCATATTGCACTGCCGAGTGCAGTAATTTGGGAGATGACATTGTCTGTGAAGACAGAGGGGAAAAAAAGCATTGAGTACTTCAGCTTTTCACAGATCATCTATCACTAGGTTACCTCCCTGATCCAGTAACTTCCCCACACCATCCCTGATCCCCTCTTATTGTTAACATGCCTGTAGAAACCTTTCTTGTTACCCTTCACGTTCCTTGCTAGGTGCAATTCCAGTTGGGCTTTTGCCTTCTGGATTATTCCCCCTGCATTCTCAAGCAATATATTTATATTCTTTCTTAGTTATCTGTCCAGGTTTCCACTTAAAAGCTTTCTTTTTGAGTTTAAGCTCGCCAAGCTGGTTGTGTACTGCATTTGCTTTTCTTATTGCACATTGGGATGGTTTGTTCCTGTGCCTTCAATTAGGCTTCTTTAAAATACTGCCATTTTTCCTGGACTTCTTTCCCCTTCATGTTAGCTTCCCAGGGGATCCTGCTCATTAGTTCTCCGAGGGAGTCAAAGTCTGCTCTTCTGAAGTCTCTGATGTGTGTTTTACTGCTGTATTTTATTGATGTTCATGTTTATTATTTTCAGGATTATGAACAATGGGCACAGTAAAATGAATGAACAGCTTTCACTGTGAACCATGGTTTATTTGTTCCGGTTTCTACACGTAGTGGACTCTGATCACTACACCCTGCTACAGTATCGGACTACAAATTGCTTGACATGTATTAAAAACAAGTAAAGTTTATGAGAATTAAATCAGTGCTAGCAATTCATTTGGCACAAGCTAATAGGTGACATTCATCTTGCCCTTACTGACAATTGCCTAAAAAGGGAGAAGGTGCCTGTCTTAAAACAAAGGTGTATCACTGAGCAGATAGGTGACCATGTATTTCTGAATAAACAACTGTATCCCTGTGTCTACACGAGCTCCTTCCTTTCGGAAAGGGCATGTTAATGAGCAGGTTCGAAAGATGCTAATGAGGCGCTGCTATGAATATGCAGTGTCTCATTAGCATAATGGCAGCCACGGTGATTGGAAAGTGCAGCTTTCGAATCGCACGCCATCCATGGAGACCAAGACCTTCCAAAAGGACCCCTCAGTTTTCGAAAGCCCCTTCTTCCTAACACCAGGCTATGAGCACAAGCTTATGATTGCTTCTCAAGATGAATACACCAGGTACTGGCACTCCCTTCACCTGGGACATCTGCAGCATGCTGATACTGAGTAGGGCATGGGTGAGCAAACTGGTGACATCATACTCCACTCTTCCTCTCTGAAATTATCAGGGCTCCTCCAACCTGTGTAATGCAATCCAAATCAATGGAAATTTTGGCTATGTTCACATAAAAAAACCCTTTTGGCAAGCATAAGAGAATAAGTATGTAACATGTTGGAACTGTATTAATCGGTATATAAATGTGAGTACATATATATAAATGGCAATGTACAAAAGCCTGTAGGAGAGCACTTCAATCTCCCAGGACACACAGTAACAGATTTAAAAGTAGCTATCCTACAGCAAAAAAAATTTAAAACCAGACTCCAGAGAGAAACTGCTGAGCTGCATTTCATCTGCAAATTTGAAACCCTCAGCTCAGGATTAAACAAAGACTGTGAATGGCTAGCTAAATATAAAAGCAGTTTCTCCTCTCTCGGTGTCCACATGTCCAGATCAACTGCTGGTAATACGCCTCACCCTCCCTGACTGAGTTAACCTCGTTATGTCCAGTCTTGCTCTGGCCTGCCTATTTATAGCTGACTCCACAGATTTCCACTACCTGCATCTGATGAAATGGGTCTTTGCCCACGAAAGCTTATGCTCATACATTCCTGTTAGTCTGTAAGGTGCCACAGGACCCCTCATTGCTTTTTTAGATCCAGAATAACACGGCTACCCCTCTGATATATAAATGTGAGTACACACACGTAAAAACAGTAATGTATTTCAACATTTTAATAAGATGGATGAGCCTGAGATCCAGCAGCAGATTGTGCCGCACCCCCCTTATGAAATTTCATGCCCCTCAAGGGGCGCAACCCACACTCTCCACACCCCTGCTCTGGGGGCCATGTTTGTTTCCTTGTTGTTGGTTGTTTTGCAGCAGGCGTTCCCTGTATTGCTAACTCTGGTGATTTGCAACCAGTCTTGAAATATTACGAGTTCTTTTGTTCCCTCCGCCTCCTGAGTGGCGGAGGAAGTTTCCATCTAAATCAAACAGAGGTTGTTGTGGTTTTTTTTAACCTCCGTGGTTATGGAACAACACATGCGAAAAAGTAATAAAAATGCTCAAAACGCAGCAGTTAAATTAAGAGACCTTAATCCTAATGACTGTGCTTAAAACGCTTGGTTGGGGTTTGCCTGGGCTTGGCATTAAGGGCTCCTCGGCCGCTAACGGCGTTGGACGGCGTCTCCGGCTGGGGCTGGGGCGCCGCGATTCGCTGGGGACTGGCTGGAAATGGTTCCGTGGCAGGAGGAAGCGGCCGCTGCTCACCAGGCGCGGGCGAAGAAGCAAGGCCCGGCCCGGCCCGGCCGCTCCCCGCCAGGGGAGACACAAATCCCCGCGCGCGGAGTGGAGCAGAAAGGCCGGAGCCCAGAACTCCACGAACACTCCGCGCCCGCTGCGCAGGAGTCTGGGGGATCGAACGCTGCCTGCGGCTGACGTCATAGCCGCCCGGCCCTTGATTGGCTGGGCTGTGCGTCGAGTGGGGGAGGCGCTGGGGCTGCCAGCTGCTCTGGCGGGAGATTGCAGCATGGCGACGGCGGTGGGGGAGGCCGTGTGGCCGGAGGGCGCCGGCAACGAGAGCGGCTTCGTGCGCGCGGTGCTCGCGCTGCCCGCCAAGACCGATACCACCGTGCGCTTCTTCGAGCGCGGCGAGCACTACACGGTGCACGGCGCGGACGCGCTGCTGGCCGCCCGCGAGCTCTTCCGCACCCGCGGCGTCATCCGCCTGCTGGCGGGGGGCCCAGGTACTGGTGGGGGAAGATGGAGGGGGTAGGTAGGTTAGGGCGCGCTGGGCTCAGCGCTAGCGTCTCGTACGCAGGTGCTGCGCATGGGGTACCTGCGTCCAGGGAAGGGGGGTGAGATCGGGGTCCTGCCCCTTGTGCCTGAGCTGCTCCCCACCGGCCGCGCCATTTCTGCGTTCCCCTGTGTTGTCGGCGTTGTTTTGTAACTGGAGCTTTTCTCTGCCCTCCCTGCAGCGCGTTAACCGGCCGCTTCTCCTCCGGCAAGGAGTTCGTTTTCACTCTGCTCCAGCGCCTTCTGCTCAGCGCTCAGGGCTTCGGATCTGAACGTGCCTGCTGCCGGTGTCGCGGGTTCGGGGTCACGTGTGAGATGCAAGGGACTGAGCAGAAAGTGTGACCTCCCTTGTATACATTTTTTAACTAGCAAGCTCTAATTTTAGATGTGCGGTTTTTTGTTCTGTCAGTATTAGGGATGTAACAGCAGTGAGGTTTGTTAGAGCAGCATTATACAGTACTATAAAAATCGTCTTGCTCTGTTTATAGCAGGGTGTAAGCATCTTTACTATGACGATGTGTTGCTTTTGCTGAAGGTGTTAAATTGAGTGAATTCTCGGTTTGTACATGTAACAAACTGCATGTGTGGTGACCCCCATTTAAGAAAGCCTAAAGGAATACAGAGTAGTAGGCATTCTTTAGTCTGCATAGACTATGGATCGCGCCCTTTATAGTTTCAATTGATGACTTCATTTACAGCATCTACTGTGACTATGAAAACCCACACGAGAGTGACAGTCCTTGCTGCATCTCTTGCAGATGTAGTGGGTGTCTGGCAACTCCTTATTGTGCTTTCTGTGCGCTCGCTTCTCCTCTGCTAGCTGTCTGATCCTCATCTCGCCCTTCTGAAGGCCCTTGTGTAACCCCTGCCTCCATCTGCTCCGGTCGTCTGCTAGTTCTTCCCAGTTGTCCAGCTCGATGTCTACCTCTCTGAGGTCTCTCTTGCAGACATATTTGTAGCGCAACTGGGGGCGTCCGGGAGGTCTTTTGCCAGAGGCTAGCTCACCATACAGGATGTCTTTTGGAATCCTTCCGTCATTCATCCTGTGGACGTGGCCAAGCCAGCGGAGCCGACGCTGCCTGAGGAGGGTGTGCATGGTTGGGATTCCAGCTTGCTCGAGGATGGAGGTGTTGGTCACTCTGTCCTTCCATGACATTCCAAGGATGCGCCTGAGGCAGTGCCAGTGGAAGGCATTCAGCCTCTTTTCCTGGCGGGCATACAGGGTCCAAGTCTCGCTGCCATAAAGGAGGGTGCTGAGGATGCAGGCTTTGTAGACTTGCATTTTGGTATGAGTGTACAGCTTGTTGTTATTCCACACTCTCTTGCTGAGTCTGGACAGAGTTGTGGCCGCTTTTCCAATCCTCCTATTTAGCTCAGTGTCCAACGACAGGGTGTCAGTGATGGTGGACCCGAGGTAAACGAACTCGTGGACGACCTCTAACGTATAGTTGTCAATGCTGATTGATGGGGATTCAGCAACATCCTGACCAAGTATATTTGTCTTCTTTAGGCTGATGGTAAGTCCAAAGTCCTTGCATGCTTTG
Organism: Carettochelys insculpta; assembly: GCF_033958435.1. NCBI lineage: Eukaryota > Metazoa > Chordata > Testudines > Carettochelyidae > Carettochelys > Carettochelys insculpta. The sequence continues at coordinate 65,023,735 of NC_134139.1, read as the reverse complement.
GAGAACCGATCCAGCAGTTTTTGAAGCTGGTCTTCTGTGTGAGACACTACAGCAGCATCGTCTGCGAACAGCATGTCTCTGATGAGGACTTCCCGCACCTTAGACTTAGCTTTCAGCCTTGCAAGATTAAACAGTTTCCCATCAGATCTTGCGTGCAGCAAGATGCCCTCTGTTGAAGATCCAAAGGCATGCTTCAGGAGGAGTACGAAGAAGATCCTGAACAATGTCGGAGCAAGCACGCATCCTTGTTTGACGCCGCTCCTGATTCTGAAAGCATCCGATAACGCGCCGTCATATTGGATGGTTCCTCTCATGTCTTCGTGGACTGACTGGATGATCTTGAGTAACCGTGGAGGACAGCCTATCTTGTGGAGCAGTTTGAACAGACCATCCCTGCTGACCAAGTCAAAGGCCTTGGTCAGGTCGATGAAGGCTATGTAGAGTGGCTTCCTCTGCTCCCTGCACTTCTCCTGCAGCTGCCTTAGAGAGAAGACCATGTCAACGGTAGACCTCTCTGCGCGGAATCCGCACTGCAATTCGGGGTGCACCCTCTCAGCAATCTTCTGGAGTCTGCCAAGGATGACGCGAGCGAACAGTTTACCAGTGACGCTTAGGAGGGAGACTCCACGGTAGTTGTTGCAGTTGCTTCTGTCTCCTTTGTTCAGACCTGCACAGATTACTTGGAGGAATGAGAACAGTGCATTGTGGGCTAGCTCTAAGCAAGATATGCATTGCTACTTTGTGTTCAGGAATGGAAGTGTTGAGTGTGATTGCATAAGGGGATAACACTGGTCGTTTAATTATGCTCAGTTAAAATAGGGGAGAGCAAACTTCTTACGTCAGGCCCCACTTTTCGTCTCTGCAATTATCCGCCTCCCCCCTGCAGCCTGTCTAATGAAATACAAACTGATGGAAATTTTAGTTCATATAAAAAAAGCTTTTGGAATGTGTAAAAGAATAAGTAGGTAGACTGTGAAATCAGTCTCTGGATTTAGCCAATGTTCCTGCTTTATGATACATATAGTCTTTTGATTGAAGAAGTGTAGACAGGTTTGTTTGCCCTAACATCAGTGTTCCCTGTAAGAAGAGCTCTTGGGTGGCCACCCAGGAGAGATTTAAGTGCTGCTCAGCTGATAAACTATTTCCCTGGGTAGACCATTCCAATGCTTCACCATCCTCCTAGTGGAAAAAGTTTTTCCTAATGTTCAACCAGGACCTTCCCAACCACAACTTGAGACCATTGCTCTGTGTTCTGCCATCTGTGACCACTGTGAACAGCCTCTCTCCAGCCTCCCTTCAGTCAGCTGAAGGCTGTTATCAAGTCCCCCCTCAGTCTTCTCTTCTGCAATCTAAACAGTCCCAGTTCCCTCAACCTTTCTTCATAGGTCATATCCTCCAGCCACCTAATTATTTTGGTCACCCTCTGCTGGACCCTCTCCAGTGTATCCACATCCTTCTTGTAATTGGGGGCCCAGAACTGGACAGAGTACTCCAGATGTGGCCTCACCAAAGCCGAATAAAGAGGAGCAATCACTTCTCTGGATCTAGTGGCAGCGCTCCTCTTGATGTAACCTAATATGCCATTAGCCTTCTTGGCTACAATGGCACACTGTTGACTCATGTCCAGCTTCTCGTCCACTACAACTCCCATGTCCTTTTCTGCAGAACTACTACTGAGCCAGTTGGACCCCAGCCTGTGACAATACTTGGGATTCTTCTGGCCACTTGTTCTTATTGAACCTCATCAGATTTCTTGCAGCCCAGTCTTCAAATTTGTCTAAGTCACTCTGGACCCTATCCTCTCCCTCCAGCATACTGTCATCTGCAAACTTGCTGAGGGTGCAATCCAGCCCCTCATCCAGGTCATTGATAAATATGTTGAACAGAACAGGACCCAGAATCAAACCTTGGGGCACTCCACTCGAAACCAACCGCCATCCCAACATCAATCCGTTGGTCACTACTCGCTGGGCCCGACCTTCTAGCCAGCTTTCTATCCATCTTACCATCCATTTATCCAATCCACATTCCTTTAACTTGCTGACAAGAATATTGTGGGAGACTGTATCAGAAGCTTTGCTAAAGTCAAGATAAATCACATCCATTGATTTTTTTTTTTTTTTCCCCCCCCCTCCCCACCATCCACAGAGACGGTTATCTTTTCGTAGAAACTAATCAGATTGGTCAGCTATGACTTGCACTTCATGAATCCATGCTTACTATTCGTGATCACTTTCCCCTCCTCCAAGTGCCTCAAAATGACTTCTTTGAGGAGCTCCTCCATGATTTTTCCAGGGACTGATGTAAGACTGACTGGCCTATAGTTCCCTGGATCATCTTTCTTCCCTTTTTTAAAGATGGGCTCTACATTTGCCTTTTTCCAGTCATCTGGGATCTCTCCTGATGTCCACAACCTTACAAAGATAATGGCCAAGGGATCGTCAACGACGTACCCCGACTCCCTCAGAATCGTCAGATGAATTAGGTCTGGACCCATGGATTTATGTACATTTAGCTTTTTTAGATAGCTCCTAACCTGTTCTTTCCCCACCAAAGGCTGTCCACCTTCATCCCACAGTGCATCACTTATTGGGTTAGTCCGGGAGCTGTCCTTGTCCATGAAGACAGAGGCAAAGAAAGCATTAAGTTCTTCAGCTCTCCCTACATCATCTGTCATTTGGTTACCTCCCTCATCCAGTAGGGGCCCCACGCCTTTCTTCTTGCTAAAATCCCTGTAGAAACCTTTCTTGTTATCCTTCACATTCCTCGTGAGTCGCAATTCCAGTTGAGCTTTCGCCTTCCTGATAACTGTCCTACATTCTCGAGCTATACCTTTACATCCCTCCCCAGACATATGTCCAAGTTTCCACTTTTTGTAAGCTCCCTCTTTGTGCCTAAGTTTGCCGAGGATTTCCCCAGAGATTGTTACAGGTATTTGAGAAATAGAGAAGCTTCAGCTTTAAAATTTTCATCTGTTTAGTTGAGAGCTTTAACCAGTATATCAAATTTTTTCAGAACTGCTTTGATATCCTCAACTCAACAGCTCCAACAAGTCCATGATGACAGATTCGACACACAAACGTGGTTTGAACTAGGACAGTAATTACTTGGCCCAATATAAGGACTCTTACATATTTTGTTTTATCTAATTCTTAACTTCCCCACCCTACACCCCGCTCCCGCTGCCCCTCTGCTCTTCTGATTTGCCAGCGTTGTTAACAATTTTTGGACCTCTGTGATTTAAAAATCGAGTGTATTCTGGTATGGCAATGATCTGAAGAAGTGGGCCTGTCCCCTGAAAGCTCATCACCTAATAAATTATTTTGTTAGCCTTTAAAGGGCTACGTGGCTGCTTTTTTGTTTTTGTAGCTCCAACAAGTGTCATTGAGCTAAGTTGTTGCTCCCGCCCCCCCAAAAAAAAAATCTTTTAAAAATTAATTTTTTTCCAAAGATAACATGTCCCTTTGCTCTTCCTTCAATGAAAGTTATGTAGAGCTTGAAGAAGCATTTGAACATTTTGGATAACTTCAGTGCAAGAAACCATAACCACTATTGCAGATTTAATATATGAGCATAGCATCAGTTCGTGCAGATTGCCTTTTTTTGTGGAATTTGTTGCCTCATTGTGTCCCCTCCAAATATATCCTGTCAAGCACAAAATAAAATCAACTCTATTACGGTTTGTAAATATGGTCGCTTGTCCTCCACAGCTTTCTTCTTTTGATTATCAAGATGGGATGCAACACTCCATGTTTTACAGACCAGTACTCTACGCTTACGTTTGGCAACAGCACCTAGGGTGGGATTCACTCCTGGAACGTTAGTGAAATTTTGCATTTGCTTTTCTCCATCATTTAAAGCCAGTAATTCAAAAAGCTGATTTGTGTTTTACCCCATCTCCAAATACTCGACGATGAAAGAAGAAAGCTTTGTCATCATAGACGCTATATTCAGACCATTTATACTCACTACATACCACTCTTCCTTGGATTTTTTTTCTCCTCTCACAGGCCGTGGTTAGAAGAACCAGTTACAGGCACATATGGGCCTTCTTTGATATATGCTAAAAGTGCATCCAGTCCAATGCAAGGGTCTCTCATCTATGGAAATCCACACTTGCTACCTCTCTATGAGCATTTGATTTGGAATCCTGCACAGTATCATTGGAACACTCCTTACTGCTGTATACAGAATTGTAAACTTCCTGTGAGAGTCAGGTTCAGTTACTGATGTACTTGGCATTGGTGATTTAGCTTTCTTTGCATAGAAAACTTCCAAACTTACTTTTCTTTTTGCTATTGTGTGAAGCTACTAATGAAAACATCATTATTAAATAACTTTTAACATAGCCTGTCCTTGTACCAACTTCTCAGAAAAACTAGTAAAAAGCATAACAAAATTCCAAGGCTGGTTGAATAAATTCTCTCTCTCTCTCTCACATCCTGATGTAAAAAAGCTTGTCACGTGAGACCAATTTTTAATCTGTAACCAGTTGGTTTTATTATTAAGGTTTGAAAATTTAGAAGTAAATTCCACCTCCCATGAAGCCACACCTTGCTCACACTCAGAGGTGGCCTTCGAGAAAGTGGTGTCCTGAAAGAAATCAAATGCTGGTGCCCTGGTCGTTGGTGCTTTCCCCCCACAAGCTCTCTGTCCCTTGTAGCCCTCACTACAACCTAGACTCACCCTGGATATCTCCTGGCTGTTTCCAACTGCTCCCCCAATTCTGTACCCAAGCATCCCATCACCCTTGGCCTCACTCCCTCACCACTCCTACTGCTAGCTCCTGGCTCTGCTTCTCCCCCCTCCAGATGCCCCCAACCTCTTGATTCCAGGATTCACCAGACTCCCAGAAGCTTAGCAGATTTTAATCCTGCATTTCAGGGGCTGATGGACTATGGAGAGAATGCAATGGCCCAGCAGCTTGGGCAAAAGTTAAAGTAGTTTACAGGGCTTGGACCATTTCTCAAAAAGTGTCTTTATCTTGCACAACCGAAGAAAGTTTTAGCACTGCAGAGAGGGGCAAGCATGAACATGCATGAGGCAGCAGGGAAGGTAGCGGGCAGGAATCAGATGTACTAGCAAACTGAAAGGGGTGTGAGTGAGTGGCTTGGGTTGGGGGGTGGAAGAGGAGGGAGATGCAAATTACTTGCCACTTCATGCTTTCTGGCTTAGCCTTAAATTTCTCCTTTCATTTTAGTGACACTGGCATGCAGAAACAAAAATAACTAATTGTACGATGCTGAGGATTTCTGGAACGCTGTAAGCCGTTACATATTTTTGCAGCAGTATTAAAAAAAAAAGTACTGTACCAGTTTTACCCCCGTGTAATATCATTGGAGTTAGTGGTTTTACGACAGAGACATTATTGTACACCTGGCTATCACAGCGCAACAATGTTATTCCGTATCTCATCTTTTTCTGTCCCTCACTGTATTCAGTACAGTAGAGCATACCTTCTATTACCTCCTTTACGCACTATGCCATTGTCACACCTTCCGGCCTACTCCCAGTCTGCATACAATATAACCACCTTCTAATACCATGCTCTGTAAACAGTATTTTAACAGCTTTTAACTTACAAATCCTTATGAGAGGTACAGCTTGGAAATCCTCACTCCTTTGCTGATGCTGCCTCCCCCACCCCAAGTCTCCCACTGAAATCCCCCTTCATGTGTTTATCTTTCCCAACCTCCCATCTAAGTTCTGGGCCCTGCTGCCTCCTTCCCCCCAGGGATGCCCAGGCCCCATGGTGTCTGTTTCCTAGTTGCTGTGTGAGTCACCTTTCGCCTGCTCCTTCTATTTAGCCTGGGCCCAGCTAGATCCCTCGGATCCCAGAGTTGGATTAAAAAGCGGGTTGCAGCCTATGGCCCTGGCTAAGGATTTGTGAAATTCAGAAAGCTGTCTTGCATGCATACTATTTGCATACATACCTCAGCTTTAAGAAGCTAAACAAATCTGTGACTCAAACAGAGAAAGTCATGCTCTCACAACCAAAACCAAACAACTGACAATGGAAAGTAAGACACCAGGATACCGTACAGTTGGTGATGGGTGTTTGTTTGGCATCCATGCTGTGCAAGTGAAATAGATCCCTACTGTGCACAAAAAAAAAAAAAAGAAGGGGGGGGGGAGAGGGCAAAGATATCGTGTGTATGTGTGAGAGAGAATGTAAGTAAAACTCAACAACTGAATAGAAGCCCTGTTTGCAAATAAGGTCTTCCTCTTCCAAAATACCTAAGCACCATACCCGGTGCATGCTACTTATGAGTCATGGGAAGAGCCAGAACAAACTGAAAGGTTTTATTGTAGCTAATGTTTAAAACAAACCAAAAGGTGGATTTAACAAGATAAAGTATAGGGGATCCGGGGGTTGAGGTCGGGTTACAGGGGAAGTGGCCAAGCAAACAAAGTTTAAAAGGCCAGAGGTGTAACCTGCCTCATCCTGGGTGTAGGTGGGGAGGTATTTAAACTCTTAGTTCATAGATGTCCTTTGAGGCATCACCCATAAAGAAAAACAGAGTCTGAAAGTCTATCATAGTTCATAAGTTCATGGGTGAAGTGCACACCTCTTGATGGGGTCTGTCGTGCATTCTGTTCAGTCTGCTGGCCTTCCTGGAAAAGGGAAATACTCAGGCATAGTATTTCAGGAATATTTCAGGCATAGTCAGTCAGGTAAAAGAAGCCAGTGCTTTGCCAACCTCGTCATCTGTCTGCATCTGTCTCATCCGTCATTGTCCAAGTGTAGGCGGGAGGTATTGAAACCTTAGTCTGTAAATATCCATTTGGGTGCCACCTATAAGGCAAAGCAAAAGTCATGGTCTCTAACAAGGATTGCAAGTCCATGGGCATTGGCGCACCCAGTGATTGTGTCTTTCCTGTGTCCTCTCAGTCCAGTGGTCTTCCTGAAACAACACATAAACATAGTCCGTCAGGTAACGTTGGCTTCTTTCACCTGTGTCCCTCGTTGTACTTCTTAATTGTACCTCGTCATCTACTGGGGATGGCAGCATCCCAGAGTGTAGTCCGATGAGGGAGGCTGCAGGTGCCTTCTCCGAGCCTCACCCCTGTTGGTCATTCAGGTCATTGTCCCACAGGGGTTGTCTGGTGTGCTCCTGCCAACGTCTGGAATGTGGTCCAGAGGATTCACCACATACTGTCCTCTGTCAGCCATTTTTGTCCCTCGTCTTTGGTCTCCTCCGGCACCCATGAAAAGAAGCAAACCTAAAAAGGAGAGAACTGTTTGAGCACCCTCCCCTCCCCCACAGCTGCAGCTTTCCATGGTGGGTGACCACAACTGTCTCTTTAAGAGAGTTTGCTGGGAAAAGGCTTTTCCCTGTCTCATCCCTTGTCAGTAATCTCCACCCATCCTGGGATTCTCTTGGCAATGGTCTTGTCCGGCACCTGCAGAGAGAGAGGGCCTCTCGAGGGAAGAAGTGGGTGGTGCCGTGCCCCCCCGTTGTGTTCCTCCGAGGTGGGAGACCAGGATCGTGTCCTTGGGGAGCAAGCCCATGGTCTCATCTGCAGCAGTGAGCCCTCGTTGGTCGTCGTCTTCCTTTGATGGTCTTCTCCGGCATGTGTGGGGAGAGTCATAGACAATAGAACTGGAAGGGATCTTAAGCGGTCATTGAGTCCAGTCCCCTACCCTTACAGCAGGACCAACCGCCATCGAGACCAGTGGTTCTTAATCTTTATTGCAGCCTGCACCCTTTTGGTTCTCAAAATATGTTCTCGCACCCCTTATCAAAAACAGAGACGGGGGTGGGGGCTATACACTTTTAAATGTGCATTAAATATATGTAACAGTTTTGTTATTACTCACCACAAATAATAGTACAATAGGCATACAAAAATACATAAGTACTACCCAGAGGTGTTGTGGAGGTTTGCTGTGGAAGTGAACTGTAACTGACCCACTAACAATTAGCAGCTAACTGAATTCATACACAGGTTTGATGAAACAAAGTAGTTGTACTTATGTGCCTGTGCGTAATTTGTGTTTTTGATGATTTGCCTTCTAAAAAAAATTTGGCATGTCTCGCAACCCCAGAAAGGGCATCACACACCCTCAGGGGGTGCATGCACTCCAAGTTAAGAACTGTTGGTCTAGACCAGGGTGTCCCAAACTTTATATAGTTGGGACCCAGTTTGTTTTTCAGTGCCTTTTTTTCACAGCCCAAAAATATAAATACGTATAAAGAAGGAATGAAAAATGAATAATGTTTTGTTGTTTATTATTTGCACTCATCCCTAGTTAAATGAGTACTTTACTTATGAGTACTCGCTAAAATGAGGGACATGTATACCTACCCTTTGCTCTCTAGATGAGTGAACTCCCCCCTGCTAATACGAGCCTAACACCTACCCTGCAGCTCCAACCTGCTGCAGTCTGAAACCCGGGCAACCTCACAGAACCAACCTGCCACGGCCTTTGCCCCTCCACGGACCCAACCTGCAGCAGCCTGAACCCTCCCGCCTGCCTGGCCCATGGACCTAACCCACCACCGGGTTTTAACCCTCCCTCCTGCTCATGGCCCCAAACTGCCCCCCAGCCTTTAACCCTCTGCAACCCCTCCCTCCAACCCAAAGTTCGCTTAGCTTCACCATATGTATGCTGCCACTCCTTCCATGAATTATGAGCACTTGGAACCAATCAGAGACTTTTACATGTATTTTAATGGGAACTTAGTGTCCCTCTTACGAGTTTTCACCTGTGAGCAGAAAGTTGGGAGCCAATTGTGCTCATATAGCGAGGGATGAGTTTATTAAAAGTGGGGAGGGGGAGATTCATCTAATGTGTGTTTTTATAAAAAAAAAAAAATCATACCCTATTTCCTTAGGCTTTATAGTGATGTATAGGTGTTTTGGTGTTAATGTGCATGCTCTGACCTTCACTTTTTTGGTGGTAGACTCCAGGTCCCTGCAAAATAGGAGCTGTTCCTTGAGTGTAGACAAGGCTTCTTCATGAGATGGTTGTTGGAGATGGGTTGTCATTGAAAGGACTCCCCTGGAAAGCAAGCTATAGCTTGTTTCCACAATCCTTTCTCAGAAAATCTATTGTGCAGTGTGAAAGACAAACTAGAAAAATGCGAGGGTAAAACCTTTATCAAGAGGGAAAAGTAGGTGAATTTTATATATTAGTGAAAACTTTTAAAATAGACTGGATTTGTGAATCTTGAATCTTAGTGGGGAAGTTGGTGCCTGTGGTTCGAAATGTTTAGTAATTAGCGAAAGGCAAGGGTGCAGCACTCAAGCCATGGGAATTTTGCTCCAGCCGCAGGAATTTCCAAGCTTCTACAAAATGGCGTACTGCATAGTAGAGATCACAGTACTGAGGTGTTAACAAGAAGTCTTTACTCGTACTGAGCCTGTATAATCTTGTTTTTAACACTTGGAAATCTTTGTTATAACAGAAACATTTTTATTTTGGTTTGTGGCGTGTACGTGCTTGCTGTTGCTTTGTGTGTTAACATAACGCTCTCTCTGAAGGTTGCAGGTCGAACGTCCCTGGTTCGGCACCCTCAGGACCTGACTGGTGTTGAACCAGGGAATTTGCTGGAATGGGGAGGACACTGCTTGCCACTCTGTCCCCAGTCACTGCCCCACCTGGGGCTCAGCTGCTCTTTGCGCCAGGGCTCCTGCTTCAGCCATAAGGCACTGGCCTCTTCCCCAAGCTTCACTGCTCTGACCACAAGGCACTGCTGTTCCAGCCAGCCTGGGGTGTCCCTATTCAAGCAACACTCCTCACTCCAGCCTGGTGAATTTTCCCCAACACTGCTGGACCCTGGGTGTTGCCAGATCAGGGAAATCCGGATTGGAGAGGTTCAGCCTACATTAACTTTTGTCCTTTGTAATGATCTCAATTTCAGAATGTATGTACACAAAACGATAGTTGTGTATACCTTACAAACACATTTTTTCACTTCTCTTCTGTAGGTAATCAGAAACTTGAGAGTGTTGGGCTTAGCAAAATGAACTTTGAATCTTTTCTGAGAGATCTCCTTTTAGTTCGTCAGTACAGAGTTGAAGTTTACAAGAACAAAGCAGGAAGTAAATCTGTTAAAGAGAATGACTGGTATTTGGCATACAAGGTATTAATTTCTATATCCAAATGTGAATCAAGTGGGGGAAATGCAGATGTATGCTATATTTTAATCGTTTAGTTTCAAACTTTTATCAACTTTCAGTGTCTCCAGTGGACCATATGATTGTGTCTGTGTGCAGGGCAGAGGGGTCATTTTGCTTTCTGTATATCCTGGCATTTCTCCAGTATTCCAGGGTGGGTTGACCCTGCTCTACAAGTGTGCCATATGTTGCTCAAGGGGAAGCTTCATGATAACTGACTTACTGTATAGCTAGAGGTTTGCATTCATAATTTTTTTTTCTGTAAGTATAGTTTTAATAGGCCGAAAAGTTAGAATCTGGTCTCTTCTATGTCCTGGGAGCATGTAGTATTTTATTTGTTCCTTTGTGCCTTAAAAAAGCACATGTTTGTACAAATGTATCATATTATGCTATGCAGCATCAAAAATCAATACACTCAGCTATCAAAATGTACCTGTCCTCACATTTAGGCTTTCTGTACAACCATTAGGACAGGAAAACTTTTTTAACAAAAAACTAAAACTGTTTAGAATCTGAATGTTGTTTGAGCCATGAATACGGGTTGAATGTTTTGGCATTTCTGGATTAGAGTAACATAATTTGCTACCAGAAAGGTAGTTGAAATTTACCTGCTTTTAGAATGCAGTGTTCCTCACCTCCTTTGTCTCTTATTTTAAAAGTAGTTTCAGAATGATTTAAATATAATTTGGGAATCCAATTGCACTGGGAGTGGGTGTTATTAGCCACAAACTTACCATATTGTTAGTTATCATATCTGCTTTCATTTCCAGTTGAGTGATTTTTAAAGTATGAGCTTTTTTTTAAAACTGAGTTTTTTGCTGATACACAAAAAAATCCACCTTGTTCTATTAAACCTGACAGTGTTTGTTCTGCATTCTAAGTTTTCTTTCTCAAATAGGGCTCTCCAGGTAACCTTGCCCAGTTTGAGGAAATTCTCTTTGGCAATAATGACATGTCGACTGCCATTGGGGTTGTGGGCGTTAAGCTATATACTACCGATGGACAAAGATTAATTGGAGTTGGGTATGTTGACACAACGCTTAGGAAGCTGGGTGTCTGTGAGTTTCCAGATAATGATCAGTTCTCAAACCTTGAAGCTCTCCTTGTTCAAATTGGACCCAAGGAATGTGTGCTGCCAGGAGGCGAGACTGCTGGAGATATGGGAAAACTGAGACATGTAAGTTGTGTGATTATGTGGAATGACTGATTTTATATTTGTATTAATTGAGAATAGGGAGGAAAAGCTCTGAAATAAGTTGTGAACTAAGATCAGTAGGGGCTAAGAAATTAACAGAATTAATAAAGGAGCTTGAAGGAATTCTGGATGATACATAGATCACTTGTTCAGTTAACTGCTTTACACATTGTAATTATCAAAAGGTTCTGTTAATCTTGGTTCATGCTACACTTAGATCTACACAAGACAGCTCACATCACCCTAATTCTGTGACAGGATCAGGCCAGCGGGCTAGGTAAGAAGGGGAGTGAGGCAGCTCTAATCAAAGCAGAAATGGCCGTAATAATTAGGAGAGGGTTACTTCAGGGCAATGAGGAGCAGCTGACCCATGGAAGCAGTGGAGAAGGGGCTGCTATCAATCAGTTAGGGGCAGCCAATATCACTTCGGGCTGCCACAGATCCATTTAAAAGCTTTTCCTGTTGGAGAGGAGACAGGGAAGAGGAGGTTGGAGAGAGATGAGGAGATCACAGATGAATAGTCAGAGATGATAAGGAGAAACACCAGCGTTACCGAGACAGCAGGGAAGGTGAGACGCTCCCACAAGGTACTTTGGGCTCCCTTCCCTAGGTAACCTCAGAGGTCAGCCCATGGTTGGGGAGGGTTGTTTGAACAGCTGGCAGAGCACCCAATGCCCTTCTAGTTAAGAGACTGGAGTTCAAACCTCAGCAAGGGGAAGTAGAACCCAGACTGTCGTACCCAGGTCTTCTGTGGGACTGTGAACTGAACAGAGGTCTGGGGTCCAGGACTGGGAGCTGACCTTGCTGTAGTACCTTCAATAAAATGTTGCTACTGCTGATGTTACCTGTTACACCAACTTAACTCCACCTCTGCAAGAGGTGTAGTTCTTAGGTTGACGCATTTGTTGCCCTACGCTGAATTGGTGCAAGCAGTCCTGTTAGCAAGGTGCACCCCAACACATGAAGCAAAGTGTGAACATGAAGAAGTCTTTTTGCTGCTGAGGGAATTCTGTGCCACATTTTTTTCATATTTTATTTGTCAACAAATAAATGTGGAGGCTTCAGCAAGGCAGTAGGAAGCCTAGGCCACTGGCTGTGCAGAAGTGGGAGACCACCCTGCAGCCAGCCATCAGGACTCTGTTTGATGAGGCTGCACCCAACACAGCACAAACCTGGGCCTTGCTGTCTGTGTCAGGACCACTGTGAACGTACAAGAGGAACAGAATTTCATGCACATGCTCAGGCCTGGTCTCCAGATCAGGTGTGGGGAAGGAGGGTCTGCACAGCAGGATCCAAGTGTTGAGTGGCTTAGTGCGAGGGTATATACAGGAGATGAAGAGTTTTTTTGTATGGGTGCGGTGGTGGGGGCGGGGCGGGTGGGAAATCAGGGTGTGGGGAGCTTGGTTGTGGGGTCTGGATGTCAGGGGGAATCTGAATGCACAGGTGCTCTTTGGTGGTGGGGTGGTGAAATACAGCAGGGTTTAGGTTCAGATGTGTGAGGCTCAGTGGAGGATTCTGGGTGCAGGGGAGTGAGACTTGACCAGGATTTTAGTCTGTGGGGGTCCAGATGTGCACAGGTTGGGTAGATGAGGGAGTAGCTCCCAAGACAGCGACCACACCCCTATAGTTGAGGAAGGATGGGGCAAGTAGTGTATATTGTGGGGAGGTACGGAGCTTCTTGCAGCCTGGGAGGTTTCTGGGAGTAAGTTTGACCCAGTCCCCGTGTTGTCTTTCCTCGCCCAGCCCAGGTTAAGGGATTAGGAGTTGAGCCTGGCTCAGGGTAGAAGGGATGGAGTGGGGCTGGCATGACTGTTCTTGCATCTTCCTTTTGCTTCCCTGCCACCCATTTTTCTGCTGGGAAGCAAATAAGTCTGCAGGCAACATGAACTCTGCAGGTGTGTGGTAGCATAGAATTTCCTCAGGAGTAAAAAATGATGTAATTTCTGCAGTGGCTGTGTGGTAGCATAGTTTAGGTTGACATAATTTTATAATATAGGCCTACCCTTAGAGTAAAAGTCTGTTTTTCCTTTATCTTCTTTGTGTAGTCTCACAATTGAGTGGAAATAAACAGTTTGTCTTTGAGAATACTCTGAATAGCTCACTTTCTTGAGAACTGGAAATGACTTATAACTTGCACACCACAGATCATTCAAAGAGGGGGAATCATGATTACAGACCGAAAAAAGGCTGAATTCACAACAAAAGATATTGTGCAGGACCTCAACCGCTTGCTAAAATCGAAAAAGGCAGACCAAGTGACTAGTGCAACATTACCAGAGATGGAAAAACAAGTGAGTATCTTGTAGCTGCTGTAGATAAAGTAGTGATTAATGCATATTTTTGAATGGAACACTGTCAGTTGTCATGTGGTGTTCTGCTTTTGCTGTATTCCTTTCTCTTGTATAACTTTGTTAAACTGTAAACTCTTCAGGACACTGGCTGCCTTGTTTGTTTGATATCTGACACATTTTAGCATCACCAACTTGTGAACAATGTTTTTAAATGAGAAGTAGCAATACTGTGTAACTTTGATTTCAGTGCACTGGTGTCATTGTTTTTTGTCATGTCAAGTTTTAGAAGGGAATCTAGAAGTCTGCAGGAGTATTTTAAAGCTTTCCTGACTATTGCCAGTGAAACTATGTGACTTGAATAGGCACTTATTTAGGAAAAACTGCTTTTAGGGACTATACTTAAGCATAAACGGAAGACGTAGGTAGATGCTGCCACTGGTATGGTGCTCTGGCATCTGTTTTGCTCCCTCTAGTGTTGATTAACGTTCGGCTGCGTGCATGTTGTCCTGCTCTAAGTGCTGTGCAGGCTCTGCAGTTAGCCCAGACTGCAGACTTCTGAGAGCCCCCCGGAACCACAAATCAGATAAAGTGCTAAGGCTCTGGCAGTCTCTAGTACCTTGGGCATCTAGACCAGATACCAACAGCTTACACTAGTACACATGTGCACCCTGGTAATGATGCGATTCAGTTAATGGCGAGGAGTTTCTGCTGTCTCCTCTGAGATAACTTGTCTGCACCTATGTATAAAAAGCTTATGTATCAAGGTGCCACCTTAAAACGTATTAGGTTGACACCCCCTGACTTAACTAGATACCACACATTACCTCGTACATGGTGGCTTGAGCAAAGCATCACTATCCCTCATGCTGTCATCCCAACCCTGTGCTGAACCTGGGTTGGTATGCCCCTGTTATCTCTGGGGAGTGTAGTAGAACCAAGGGAGATGCTCTGTTACCATCTTCCTGGAATGTTTACGTGTGTGGCCTGTGCTTGGTGTTTTCTGCAATATCAGTAGCCCGAGCCAAATTCCCATGAGCTGGACCTGCGTTTGCTCACAGCTTTAGCTTTGCTTTATGTTAGCAAAACATTGATTGTTCTTCTTCGAGTGTCCCCGTGGGTGCTCCACATTAGGTGTTGGGCTCGCCCGGCACCGCAGATCGGATCTTCCAAGCAGTTTCTGCCGGACCGCGCATGCGCCAGTGCGCACTGCTCCCTTGCGCGCTCCTGGCCACGTGCGCGATCCGGTCCCTGCCAGTTCCTCTTAACCGCCGTCGGCTGCAGACGGAATCCGACTAGGCTACGGCCAAGTTAGCGTATTCAATGGTTTTAATTGTTTTTCTTTAAAGTTTTCAAGTTCTTAGTCTATTGTTCAGTTAGCCAGTTGTTATTTTCAAAAAAAAAAACAAAAAAAACCCAAAAACAAGAAACAACAAGCGGGACGGCATTCAGTCCAGTCCTAGTAACAAGCGGAGCACCGGAGGCCAGGAGCCTAGGGCCATTAGCCCTCCTGGCGCGGCAGGCTATTGGAGAGGGGGAAAACAGCACAGAGAAGGTGCTAAGTACCCCATTAACAGCGAAAAGACTCACCAACAATGTCCTCTTCAGGATTCAAGAAGTGTGAGTCTTGCCAAGAGGCAATGCCAGCGTCTGATGGGCACAGTCACTGCATAAGGTGCCTTGGGGAGTCCCATGTCACGCAGAAATGCTCCTTCTGTGCAAAATTAACAGCCAGAGCAAGGAAGGACAGGGAGATGTGGCTTAAAATGCTGCTCTTCGACAAGGCCCTCCAGCCAGACGTGCCGGAGTGGCTGCAGCAGGAGGGACCCTCCGGGGCCCATAAAAGGAAAGCAGCCTCCCTCACCCCATCAGTGCAAAAACGGAGGAAAGTCTCCCCAGCCCAATCCCTGCTGGCAGCAACAGCGAGCGGGACGGGAGGAACGCACAGCCCCCAGCCGCAGCAACAGCTGATCAGCAGCGGCACGGAGAGCCATGTGGAGGCGGCTCAGCCTCCGATAATCAAACAGCCGCCCGCACCGCAGGCAGGGCGGTGGCTAAACAAGCGCTGGTACCGGTGGCACCGCAGGCAGCGGCACCGACCCCCAGGGAACCGGCGGTGCAGAGCGCGCAGGCACGCAGCCTGCAGGCACCGGAGGACACCGCCCGTGCGGCACCGCCCATGAGCGTGCCGAGCGCGGCGTGGAAGGGGCCTAGATCCCCTGCACGTCAGGGGGCGGAGCCACCCCCGCAAGGGAGGGGGAAGGCTGCACACAAAACAAGGCACCGCAGCCCCTCTTCAGACAGGGCTGCAGAGTTGCTTTCTCTGAGCCCTCCGCTTACGCTGCAGACTCCAACTAGAAGGCAGGGGTCCCCCCTAGCCTACCCGGAGCCCCCGTCTCCATTTTTACAACCAGCCTCGCCCTGGCTGGGACCACCTTCACCCTTCCTGGGGTTTGAGCCGCTGGAGTACTATCACAAATCGCTCGCTCCAGTGTCCCAGGTCTCTCGACGATCTCGCTCCCCCAGACGCAGGGGGTACGCACCAAGGGAGTGGTCCAGGTCACCTTCCCAAGAGCAGTGCCCATGCTGCCATGGTCGCCCCTATCATGCGGGGCATAGACACCACCGGCAATCTACCAGGGAAAGATCCCCACAGACGGTCCCGTATCCCCGAGGGCAATCGCGAATGGGGACAGAGACTCAAGTATATCAGGGGGAACTGGTTATGGAACCCCGAGATTTTCCCTTGCAAGCTTCCAGCGAGCGGATATACCATCACCAACAGGAACCGGAAGCGTCCAGAGAGGCGTATCCTAGTGGTTCCTCGCTCTCCTCCCCGGACGAGGCTACGGCCCCAGGGGACGTCCATGCTCCGGATGATCTCAAACAGTTTCAAGAGCTGTTTAAGAGGGTGGCCTTCATGCAAGGCATCCAGACAGCAGAGGTGCAAGAGAAACACCATAAGCTCCTCAAAAATCTGAGACCTCTGGCCTCCTCCAAAATAGCAATACCGTTTGATGAAGCAATCTTGGAGTCCGCCACTATGATGTGGCAGACCCCCCCGACTATTCCGCCTGTCCACAAGAGAGTGGATAAGAAATACTTCGTGCCGGCGAAGGGCATGGAGTTCCTGTTCAGCCACCTACAACCAAATTCCTTGGTGGTGGAGTCGTCGCAACAAAGATCAAAGACATCTCAATTCAAGACAGGGGGAATAGACAAAGATGCCAAGAAGCTAGAGCTGTTCGGCGGAAAGGTCTACTCCTCCTCCACTTTAACGTTGCGAATGGCAAATTACGCAGTGCATCTAGCGAACCATAATTTCGACAACTACACTAGGTTAACCTCCCTCATGGACTCGCTTCCAGAGGACAAGAAACCGGTGCTCAAGGCCATCGTGCAAGAAGGCTACGCGGCCTCGAGGACGGGAGCTCAGATCGCCCTGGATGTTGCGGACACAGCAGCACGCTCCACAGCTACGGCAGTGGTGATGCGAAGGGAGTCCTGGCTCCAGACTTCGGGTATACCGAGGGATCTGCAGGCAAAGATAGTCGATCTTCCCTTCGACTCGCAGAAGCTGTTTGCTGAATCAACTGACTCGGTCCTTCATTCCAGTAAAGACTCAAGAGCCACACTTAGGACCCTGGGGATTTACACCCCTCCATACAGAAAGAAGTACTACCCTCAACAAAGATGGTACCAGCAACAGCGTCCCCGGTACCACAGGGGTTACGAGCAAGGGCGACATCAACAGCACCAGCAGTACAGAACTCCCAGGCGGCGTTCCCAACAGAGCCTTGTGTCCTCGGGGCAGGGCCAAAGGCCACAAGTTTGACACACAGATCCAGGGCTGCGCCATCACTACCATCTCACAAGGTCATCCAAAGCGGTTATTCCACCATCGCCTCCGACCATTCTACGACCAGTGGCAAAGGATCACCACAGACAAATGGGTGCTGGAGATCATAGCCACGGGGTACGCCATCCTCTTCCAGTCGCTCCCACCGCCACAACCTCCACCCAGGCCCCACCTCCAGGAGGCCTCCCATGTAGAGAGGCTCAAGCAGGAGGTAGACCATCTCATGCTCATAGGGGCAGTGGAAAGAGTGTCGGAGCAACTGCAAGGGAGAGGGTTCTACTCGAGGTACTTCCTCACGGAGAAAAAGACAGGAGGCTGGAGGCCCATCTTAGATCTTCGAGGCCTCAACTGGTACCTGCGCAAGCAACGCTTTCGGATGATCGCAATCGCCTCCATCCTTACGGTACTGGACGATGGAGATTGGTTCGCAGCCCTCGACTTACAAGACGCGTATTTTCACATAACTGTCCATCCGGCTCACCGACGATTCCTCCGGTTCATGGTAGGCAAAGAATATTTTCAATACAAGGTCCTACCATTTGGCCTCTCCTCGGCCCCCAGAGTCTTCACCAAGACCTTGGCAGTGGTGTCAGCCTACCTGCACAGACAGGGGGTATTTATATTCCCGTATCTGGACGACTGCCTACTCAAAGGGGCCTCGAAGGAGGAGGTACTACGCATGATACGCGTCACAGCAGGCACGTTCTCTTCGCTCGGCCTGGTTATCAATCTGGCAAAATCAAAGATAGACCCCACACAGGACATAGAGTTCATAGGGGCACGCATAAATTCTATTACAGCGAGAGTGTATCTACCAGAGACTCACTTTCGGGCCATCGGCTCCCTCGTGCAAGTCATCACCTTCAGCCCTACGGTGCCGGTTCTGACGTGCTTACAGCTGCTGGGCCACGTGGCAGCAGCGACGTTCGTAATACAGAACGCCAGGTTACACATGTGCAGCATGCAGCACTGGCTGGCGAGCGTATACAAACCGGCAGCACACACCGTTCACAGGGTGGTGTCGCCCACAGCAGAGGTGCGCAAATCCCTGCAACGGTGGGTAAACCCCAAGAACTTGCTAACAGGGGTACCCTTCCACCAACCACAAATATTGGTTTTTCTTACTACAGATGCCTCCCTCATAGGGTGGGGAGCACACATGGGCGAAGAGGTGACGCAAGGGCTGTGGTCCTCCACGGAGCAGTCACTGCACATAAATATACTGGAGCTCAGAGCAGTGTTCAACGCCTGCAGACACTTTCGAGACCATATACAAGGCAAAGTCGTCGGGATCAGTACAGACAATACCTCCACCATGTTTTATATAAATCGGCAGGGAGGAGCTCGGTCCCGTGCCTTATGTGCGGAAGCAGTCCGGTTGTGGAACTGGTGCATCTCCAACAATATAACCTTGAAAGCCTCGTACTTACCAGGCGCTCACAATGTGAAGGCAGACCAGCTGAGCAGGCATTTCGCACTCATGCACGAGTGGCAGATCCGTCCCGATCTGCTACGACCGATTTTTCACGCATGGGGTTTTCCCCAGATAAACCTGTTTGCTACTCAACACAATAAGAAGTGCCCACGATTCTGCTCCAGGGCAGGACTGGGACGGGGGTCCCTGGGGGACGCATTCGCGATCTCGAGGAGGGGCCCCCTGCTTTACGCTTTTACTCCCATAGTGCTGATCTACAAAGTCTTGTAGAAAGCCAGGAGGGACGGAGCCCGCATGATCCTGATAGTCCCAACGTGGGATCGACAGCAATGGTTCCCCCTACTCCTGCGCATGTCGGACCGTCCACCAATGCCCCTTCCGGTGGTGCCGGATCTGCTCACGCAAGCCCAGGGGTCCATAGTGCATCCGCACCCCCAAGGCCTGCGACTACAAGCATGGTTAATCCATGGCTCAGCTCCCTAGAGAGCACATGTATGGAGGAAGTGCAACAAGTCCTAGAAAGTAGCAGGAGGACTTCCACCAGGAAGACCTACAAGCAGAAATGGACTCACTTCACGGCATGGTGTTCTACCAAACAGCTAGCCCCCCTTTTGGTGCCTATACCTGTAATATTAGAGAATCTACTGGACCTCAAGAGAGGAGGACTCTCACTATCCTTGTTAAAGGTCCACCTTGCCGCCATTTCGGCGTTCAGACACGAAGAGGAAGGGCACACGGTGTTCACCCATCCCATGGTTACCAGGTTCCTCAAAGGGTTGGTAAACCTATACCCCCCTTGGAAACCGCTTCCACCTTCGTGGAACTTGGACCTGGTGCTTAATGCGCTAACGGGACCACCGTTCGAGCCTTTGGCCATGGTTTCCCTCCGCCTCCTTACAATAAAGACGACCTTTCTTCTCACAATCACGTCAGCTCGCAGGGTGAGCGAGCTTGCGGCAGTTATGGCAACGCCACCCTGCACTGTTTTTTCCAAGGAGGCGGTAACCATACGGCTGCATCCAGCCGTTGTTCCTAAAGTTTCTTCTGAGTTTCATATTAACGAACCTATTGTTTTACCCTCATTCTATCCAAAGCCTCATAACTCTAACAAAGAGGCGCACCTACACCTCCTGGACGTGAGGAGGGCGCTAGCCTTCTATATAGACAGGACCAAGTCCTTCCGGAAAACGGATAGACTCCTAGTCTTTCTCGCTCCCAAATCGAAAGGAGAAGGTCTCTCTTCGCAGAGAATCTCGAAACACATCGTATCCTGCATAAAAATGTGCTATGAACTCAAAAAGACTCCTTTACTGGCCACGCCCAGGGCTCATTCCCCTAGGGCGGTGGCGGCATCAACAGCCTTTTTCAAGGGCGTTGCGCTAAAAGACATTTGCAGAGCGGCGACCTGGTCATCCTATGACACCTTCGCCAAACATTACGCCCTTCACAGGGTATTCCAAGAGGATACCCGTCTCTCGACAGCGGTCCTCTCGGGGACAAGCTGCACATAATCCAATTACCCACCTCCTATCTTGGGTTACTGCTGGGTAGTCACCTAATGTGGATCACCCACGGGGACACTCGAAGAAGAAAGTAAGGTTACTCACCGTAGTAACGGTGGTTCTTCGAGAAGTGTCCCTGTGGGTGCTCCACTACCCGCCCATCCTCCCTGCTTCGGATCTCTGTTTAGTATTTTGCAGGAGCATCTGAGGCGGTTGGTCAAGGAACTGGCGGGGACCGGATCGCGCACGTGGCCAGGAGCGCGCAAGGGAGCAGCGCGCGCCGGCGCATGCGCGGTCCGGCAGAAACTGCTTGGAAGATCCAATCTGCGGCGCCGGGCGAGCCCGACACCTAATGTGGAGCACCCACGGGGACACATCTCGAAGAACTACCGTTACTACGGTGAGTAACCTTTCTTTGTTCAGGCCTTAGGCCTCTCACCAGGCATCCATTGTCAGGCCCTCTGATTGCTACAGAAAATCACTGGAAATTGTCTATGGTGCATTTACATTTCTGTACCTAAGTTTATTGTGCAATCATATTTTTCATCTCATGAGTTTATAAGCGATTTTAGGTGCTTGTTCCTATGGTCTAAAATTTACCATAAAGGTCTGAGATCAGACCTCTAAATGCTATCTGTATTGGCTCCCTCGGAACAGAATCCCATTGAAAGGGTCATTCAAAGCTCTTCAAAGAATTGGGTGCAGCTACCTGACAGCTCTTGTGCCCTTCCACTGACTGTAACAGTGCAGCGCAATGCACAAGATGCTCATAATACTTGCCACAAGAGTTTGAAGCCGCATGAGATCCATGCTAGCCTTGCAATGGCATGGATATGTAAAAAGGGCATGAAAACACTTTTTGCCATTGTTTTCCAAGGGGAGGGAGAGGAGAGACGTCCACTACGAGAGACCGATGTCACGCTTCCTGCAGCACCTTTTTTGTCCCATGAGGCACTGGAAGCTTGAATGCAATGGGTTAGCAGGAGCTCTGGGATGGTTACAGTGCATTGTTGACAGAGTTGAAGCTGCCACCGTCATTGGGATGCAACCCATCGACTTTGTGACAGTGTGGTCGTGCGCTCTTAACTTCACAAAATTGTGTGCTACAAAATAGATCTTAAGAAATTTGAACTTATTTCCTAGTGTAGATGTAGCCTGAGTCATAGCACTTGAATCTGCCAGCGAGTACAGTTTCTGCATGGCTGTCCTCTGCATGCGTGAGAACACACTGTGTTTTTTTGAGTGGTATCTGTGTAGTGAACGTCTTGGGTAAAGATCTCATGGGAGGGTCAGTTTACCTGCCACATCCAGGCACAAAATACAATGCAAGTTAGGAATGGTCAGGGTGATAAGGAGTAAAATCCTGCATTGGTTACTTCAGTTTGATTTAGATTTTTTTGTAATGGGCCATGTTCTGTAAATTGCTGCTGCTTCTTTGAGAGCTTGCTCTTAACTATTTGAGTTTAGGCGTGAGAGTGCATGTATGCACGACTGTCATAAATTTTTCCCTAGCAACTTGCCAGCCAGCTGAGTTGGGAACCACCCTGGAATGGCACCTGTGCAAAGCCTATATATTGACCTAGCTGACTGAGTACCCCTTGGTTCTCCTCTTACTGCCCGTGGTGGCTGTTTGATTGTTCTGGTCAAGTACCCATGGCTTCACCACAGATCCCTAGCCTCCTCTGTGCAAGTAGTTGTAAGTAGCTGTGTTTAGCATAATCATTGTTTTTGCTTCAGTTAGTCTTCGCTGCTTGTGGGGAAGGGAAGGTCTGTCTTCTCTTTCTCTTTCCTCTTCAGGAGGTTAGGGATGACCAGACCCCAGGGCTTTAAGCAGTGCTCCGACTGTTTAAAATCTATGCCAATGAGCAAGCCTCACAACTCCTGCCTGTGTTCTTTGTGTGAAGCTCATCGAGCAGATAAGTGCCATGTCTGTAAGGGTTTCAAGCATTGGACTCATAAGGAGCATGACGTTTGGCTCCGGTAACAACTCCTGGAGTCAGCGGTTCAGCAAGGCTCTGCATCTCCATTCTCGGTGTGCAACACATTGTCTTCGGTTCCAGGCTTGGTGCCCAGGAAGGGCTGCACTTACTTGAAGCTGCCAGCGTGGCACTGCTCCCGCTGTCTGGTGTGCACCTTCACGATGCCCAAGTTGTTGGCACCGAGACTGGTGACAGTGGCATCCTCAGCACAGAAGGTACTGGAGGCTCCCAGAGCCTGAGATCCTGATGCCCTTGTGTCCCATGCAACAGACCCTGTCCTCTTGGACTTGCCTAGAGGTGATCTTGTGCTGGTTGGTCCTTCATCAGCATCTGATGTGTACCAGGAACACTGAGGACTCATGGAAATGGTGAGCTCCCTGGTGCACACTGAGGCCCTGCCCCTCAATGCATGTCCAGCAATAAAACTTCACTTTTGCCTGCACCTGGCCAACTCCACAGGCCCACCCTGAGTCCCAGCACAGTTGTCCAAGGCATCACCATTACGACTCTCAGTGCCAGATGCCTTCTCAGCTTCCTTCTCTATTCCAGTGGACACCAGCCCATTCTGCATCCAGGATGTTCTCTGTGGACTCTTTGATTCCAGATCTTTGGTGCACACTGTCTCCCACTCTGCTCAGCACTGTGCCTCAGCAGTTCCGATGCTGTCTGCTGGACACTCGCATTCAGGTTTCGCAGTTTGTCTGACTCAGGCTGCACCTTGACCAAGTTCCTGCTTAGGGACTCGGTCCTGATCCCTGCACCGGCCTAGCTCTTCTGCCCAGGACCATCGTGTGTCAGACTCCTCAGCATTCCTGCTCCCTACACAGGTCTCCCTCTCAGCACTGCTCCCACTCTTGATGCTATTCCCTGTCTTGGCACCGGTCTCTCTTTCTCTCCATGACGGTCCTGATCCTGATGTTGGTCTTGCTCTTGACATTGTTCTACCTCTCAGCACTGGTTCCGTTCTCTATGCTGGTCCCATTCTCCAAGTTGGGATACTTCTTTGCATCAGTCTTGGCACTGATCTTGTTCCCGGCACCTGTCTTGGCACCTGTCAACTTCTTTTCTTGTCTTGTCATGGCACTACTCTGCTCAGTATCGTCCTTGGCACCCATCTGGTTCTCACCCTGGCACTGTTCTTGCTCCCCTCGCTGCTTTCATTTGCTTCTTCAGTCCCATGAGACCATGTGCACCAAGACCATGTGCTCCTCCAGGAACAGTTGGCCTTCCCTTTCTCCTTCTCCTGCCCCATTTCTCTGGTGTCAGACCCCCAGGACCTGGAACAGAACTCTGCTGTTGCCCAGTGTCCTCTAGCTCAGTATCCATACTGGGAGCGCTGCGAATCGATGAGCACCGTGCTTTCTGCTGGGTCGTATATATCATCTGCCGCAAAAGCTCCTGAGGCTCTTGCCATCCTACTCTGCCTCCTCTTACAGAGGAGTCTGCCCTCATGGTGCCCCCCTTGGCATCCTCCAGCTCCTCCCCAGGCAAGGCCATAGTATGTGCATCAATCAGCCTTGGGCCTCCACCCACTGACTATAGGGCACTCCAAGAGCTTCACTGCTCTGCGGCCCCCAGCGTTATTCTCCCAGTGGAGGAGGTTAGTCTGTTGACGCCACCTGTGACATTCCGACCTTGGAAAGTCCATCCCATGGGGCCCTGCCTTGTAACAAAACTGTCGTGACTGCAGCTTCTGCTGTTTGGCAGACACAGTCCTCTGTGCCCCTGACCGCTCATGAGGTAGGACGCAAGTACTTTGCACTGGTGAAGGGCTCTGAGTACCTACCTGCACCTTGCTCCTTGGTGTTAGACACTATAAATGAGACAGAGAGAGCACCAAGGCCAGCAAGCCCCAGCCCTTACGTCCAAAGGTGCCAGGTGTGTAGTCCCCTTCAGACAAAAGGTCTATTCGACTGGGGGCCTTATGCGTGGGATGGATAACCAGTTGATCATCCTTAGTCACTACAGTTATGACTCCTGGGCTGCAGCTCTCCAGTTTGAAAAAAGCCCTGCTTGAGAATCTCAGGGAGGAATTCTCAGCCCTCATGCAAGAGGGCAAGGCGGTGTCTCGCTTCTGCCTGCAGGTGGCCCTCGATGTGAATGGCACTGCAGCCCTCTCCATTGCTTTGGGCAAAGCCACGTGCTGGGTGGCCTGGCTGCTGGGGCCATTTGGCTCCCTCCAGAGGTCCAGCAAACCATCCAGGATATCCCTTTTGACTGCCAGGGGTTGGTCTCTCAGCAGATCAGTACCCACCTCCACAGCCACAAGGACTCTTGCAGTATCCTGAAGTCCTTAGGCACGCATACGCTCACTATGCAGCAGAAGCTCTTTAAGCTGCAGCCCCAGCAACACCACCAGCAGTCCAGGCCCTTCCAACCTTGTGGGTGCTCGGACTTGTGTCAACAAAAGGGACAATATTCCTGCCCCAAGCCTTCCTGTCAACAGTCCGGGGCTGGTCATGGCCAGTCAAAATCCTCATGGAAGTACTTCTTTTGATGGAGTATCTGCACTGGTGGATCCTGGCCCACTGTTTCTAAACAGATTGGTCTTTCAGGCCTGGTCAGCCATCACGTCAGACTGCTGGGTCCTCAGGACTATAGCGTCAGGACACAGCCTCCTGTCCGACTCCACTCTGCCCTCCTTCCCCCTCCCCCCAGTCTGTCTTCAGGAGCCCTTCTCATGAGCAGCTCCTTCTCATTGAGGGTTCAGTTGCTCCAAAACCTGGGGGCGATGTCAGAGGTGCTCCCTCAGTGCAGGGGTTTCTATTGCTGCTACTTCCTGGTTTCTCAGGCAAATGGAGGGTTGCAACCCATCCTGGACATCTGGGAAATCAACACGTTTGTGGTGTCTCACAAGTTCCACTTGGTATCTCTGGGCACCATTATCCCTTCTCTAAATCCAGAACATCTTTGTCGGTGTTCCCTTTCATGCTCCTTAGTTCACCGTGTCCCTGGTCACGGATGCATCACCTTTTGGTCTGGGATGCTCACCTGGAATGTCTTACAACTCAGGCGTTGTGGACAGCAGAGGAGCTGTTACACCACATCAGTGTGCATGCACGCTGGGCCATTGGCCTCGCTTGTCTGGCATTTCTGCTTGTTCTCTGCGGCTGATGCATAATACAATGGCCATGTCTTACATCGCCCAGCAGGGTGGGGGGCACACTCCTCACCACTCTGCTCAGAAGCTCTGTGCCTGTGGGAATTCTGCACACCCCACTCCATTCACCTGTAGGTATCCTATCTCCTGGGTGGGGGTGGGGTCCAAAACCTGCCAGCAGCCCACTCAGTCTTCAGTTCCTGGCCCAGGAGTGGTGGATCTGCATATCCTCCGCTTTATCTTCCAAAAGTGGGGCTTTTCTCTGCTGGAGGTCTTTGCACCCACAACTGCACCTGCCATGCATTTTGCTCCCTCCAGAGCCTCAGCCTGGACTCCATAGCAGGTGCATTCCTCGTTCTGTGGACACTGGGACTGCTCTACACCTTTCCTCAGTCTCCCTTTGTGCACAGGGAGCTCCTTAAGGTTTGCAGGGACAAGGAGGATATAATTCTGGTAGCCCCAGCGTCGGCTCGCCAGCACTAGTACCCCACACTGATGGAGCTCTTTGTGCTGCTGCCCATTTGACTTCCCCTGTTTCTGGACCTCATCACTCAGAACCATGGCCATCTCCACCACCCACTCGTCTCTTCACCTCATGGTGGGATTGCTCAGGGCCAGTACAGCGGCTCCCCCTTAGCAGTTGCAAATTGTCTATGTGATGGTCCTGCGTAGTGTTGAAGCACAAGACTTCTCTGTGTTTAGGCGGCTAACATTCAGCTTTATTGAATTCAATAAGGCAACAGATGAGCCAAACTGGACACTAGTAAAACCAGGTCCAGCAAGGCCGCTTGATGCAGCTAACTCTAGTATTTTATACCCTTACACGAACAAAGCCCAGTGTCAGAGGCAATTAGTTAGAGAATCGTAAATCGCTTCTCAAAGAGAAACCGTTATCAGCAAAAAGAAACAGGTACTAGGGAGCTGGAGCCTTGACTCCAAACAGTTCATTAATGCATTCCATAGAGCTCATCCTTCCTGCTATTCCCAAACAGGTCAAGGAAAGTACAGGCTCTTGTGTGTGTGGAGAAGTAAAGGATGTGAAATGGCTTCTTATACAAGATGGTTTCCACAGTAGTCAGGTGGACACGGGTCTCCTGTGAGTGCACCCAGCGTGATCTCATACCTTTGTCCCGTGGCGTAAGACTACCTTGTTTCCCTGAAGCAGCAAGGCCTTGCTTCTTTATCCATCAGGATGCATCTGGTAGCTATTTCAGCCTTCCACCCTGGGGGAGACGCGCATTCTGTGTCTGCACACTCCTCAAGGGCATGGACTGACTTCACCCTTCAGTTCGCTGAGCAATTCCAGCCTGGGACCTTAACCTGGTCCTCTGGGAGCTTATGGGCCTTCCCTTTGAACTGCTGGCCACTTGCTCTCTTCTACCTCTCCTGTAAAGTGGCCTTACTGGTGTCTGTCACCCCTGCTGGAAGGGTGTCTGAGCCCCCTGTACACAGTGTTGGTTTCATAAGGACAAGGTCCAACTTCTCCCTCACTCAGTATTCCTGCCTGAAGTGGTCTCCGGCTTCCATGTTAGTCAGGACATTTTCCTGCCTGTGTTCCATTCTAGACCTCATAGCTCCCAGCAGGAGAGCAATGGCTGTCCTTCCTCGACATGAGACAGTTGCCTGCATTCTATATTGACTGCACTCAGCCCTTCTGTAAGACCGCACAGCTCTTTGTGGCCATTGCTGAGTGCATGAAGGAACTCCTGGT
This sequence comes from Carettochelys insculpta, assembly GCF_033958435.1. Taxonomy (NCBI): domain Eukaryota; kingdom Metazoa; phylum Chordata; order Testudines; family Carettochelyidae; genus Carettochelys; species Carettochelys insculpta. The sequence goes on along the minus strand of NC_134139.1, from coordinate 64,996,541 downwards.
GTCATCACATTGCATCTCCTCCCGGGTCACATCCTGTATGCTGGCATGTTATGACCTGCGAAAGTCTCTCTGCTGCCGGTGACGGCACTCTCTCTTCTGCCTTTCTGGTGCCTGTGCCTCTTCAGGAGGCCTGTCATGCTGCCACATGGTCTTCCGTGCATAACTTCACGTCTCACTAAGCAATTGTGCATCAGTCTAGGTGAGATGCAACCTTTGGGGCTGTTGTCCTAGATTCAGCCACGCATTGGCTCAAGCCCCCGCTCTCCTGGCTTTAGCTTTACAGTTGCCTAACTCGAATAGATATGATCAAGCACTTGAAGACGAGAAATGGTTACTCGCTGTTCTGATGTCCTTCGAGATGTGTTGCTCGTATCTGTTCAAAACCCACCCTCCTGCCCCGCTGTCAGAGTGGTTGGCAAGAAGGAACTGATGAGTGCCAAGTGGGCTGGATGTCATAGATAGGCCTTGCATAAGCACTATGCTAAGGGGCTCAAGTTGCTAGGGAAAACTTTCCGACAGCCGCGCACAGACACGCCTAACTCGAATAGATATGAGCAGTGCATCTCGAAGAACAGTTACAGTGGCAAGTAACCGTTTTTTTAATGGATGGGGGGTGCTGAAGTCCCTGTGATGAGTTTGTGTCTCCAGTACCGAGTCATCTTGCATACATTGCACAGTGAGTTTAATGATGACTGATTCTGGCTTTCATTGGACCTTACGTGATATCACTTCTGGATAAGTACCAGGAAAGAGGTGTGCTAACGTAAGTTTATCACGTTAGTTAGGCATTACTGTTACAGAACTGTGAACTCTTTGTTGGCACTGTGGGTTTCCTAAGTCCATGTGTTAGGAAAGAGTCTATTTACTTCTGCTGCTTGGACAGTTTTGAGATGCAGGAGAGTGACTCAGGGTGCAAGCATGTACTATGGTATCATAGCAGCAGCAGTAACATCTACTTCCATAGTACTGCAGCAAAAACAGGTGCATACTAAAACACTTCTATAAGCATGTTCATTATTAAGCTTTCTTTCTCAGAAACATTCAGTTCCCTTTTGGATTGGAGTTAGGAGCCAGCGATAGTTCCTTTTTACTAACATACTTCAGGATACAAGTCTTCTGAAAAAACTAAATGCAGCAGGAAGAGGATATGCTTACTTTCCATTACTGCTTCTCAAATGTTGCTGGAGCTTAATCATGAACTTTTTATTTCCTACACTTTCTATGGTTTGCTAGCAACCAACCATATCAAATGCAAATTCTTTGCTTTCTGAATATTGTGAATGTGTATTTAGAACATGTGTTTAAATACTAAAATACTTTGTATTCTATGACTTCTGGGTTCCTGGTATCCAACTCTGTGTAAGTGCTTAAGGCTTCTTAGCTTCACATTTACTGGATTTTGTAACTCAACACAGGTTTAACCCAAGTTCCTAGGGCATTGTGAATTCCTCTTTTAGGCCGTAGACGTGGGTCAGTAACCCTTTGGCATGGGTCCCAAGAACGGCACGTGATCTGATTTTCGTTGGCACATGAGGAAGGAGCTCAGTCCCACCTCTCCTTCCCCATGCTGTTGGGAGCTTGCTCAGAGCCTGTGGATTAATAAAGAACAGCTAATGCTGCCAGTCACCACCTGAACCGTAAAGCTCTGCATCTTAATTTATTAATTAATGAAGCTATTGTAAGCTGGACCGTTAGTGACTTTAAAAGGTATTAGTGGCCCTGGGACTATACATATAGAGGTCAAATTTCAGCACTCCATCTTGGAAAGGTTGCTGACCTCTGCTATAGACTCATCAGATAATCAAAAACAGAAAAATCCTGACTTAAGTTGACATGCCCCTGAGAAGCTGTTCTTGGATATTGGTGTAATGGTATAAAATCTGTTGTCAGAACTGTTTTGTTTTACTGTAACACATCTTTTGTAACTTTAGGTTGCTATTTCAGCCTTGTCGGCCATTATCAAGTATTTAGAGCTTTTGTCGGATGAATCTAACTTTGGACAATTTGAACTGAGTAGCTTTGACCTCAGTCAGTATATGATACTGAACAACGCTGCTGTTCGAGCCCTTAATCTTTTCCAGGTAAGAAACGAACATGTATTTGAACTTAGGAACTTGCTTTCTGCTTAATTCACAAAAGCATATGCTTTGCTATTTGATGTAGAAGCCTTGCTACAGTCTGTTCCGGAAGTCCTTTTTGGTGATGCATAAATTGGACATTTTTGTTTTTGTTTTTATTTTGTTTGGTGGCTCTAATGCTGTCTAAATTACTGAGGGGGCAAGGGGGATGTAGATTTGGAGACTTGAGCCTCCACTTTTACAGGAATTCCCACTAGGCAGAACCAGAGGGATTGCCAGGTTCAGTGGCTGCGGCTTGGAATTTTGAGTATCCTTTATTTGCATGCAAAATTGTACCTTGAGAACTACACGGGGGCGGAGGGGTAGGGGTCTTGGTACAGTGGTGCCCTTATTGATCACAAAGTCAGGTTAACCTTTCTAAAACAAATAGGCAACCCTCTAAAAATCCAAGTATCTGAGTCTTTTAAACGTTTCTTTGTGAAGCTATGCCTACCCCGCCTGTTTGATGTATTTGCTGCTTGTCTGCACAGAAAAGTGTCTCAAACACTGGTGTATATGTTGCCCTTTTTTATCAGGTTCTGCTTAGTGCATGTTGCCTTTTGGGCCCCATGGAAGAAGCCTAGGGGAGCACTGTTCTACTTCTCCACCCACGAAAGGCTCCAGTAGGTTCCAGGGAATAAAGAACTCAGATCTGGCATCTAGGCTTGCTAGCCCAGTTGGAAAGGAGAAGCTTGAAGATTCTCGCTGCCTTGTCCTGCTGTGTGCAAGAGTTTGGGGAGGGGAAGCCCATCTCCATTTCCTTCTCTAGCTTTATGCTTCAGTTCTGGAGTGGCACCCTTTACCCTGCTCTCTTTGCTAAGTTCCTGCTTGGGACACGGGACTGATGTAACTTTCTGACTAGGTATTTGGAATTGTGAGGACTTTTCCTAATTAATTTTAATATAGGCTTTTCTGTAAGGGAGGTGTTGCACAACAAGGTTCAAAATACAGTCCTAAAAGTCCCTGCTGCAGGGCATCAAAAGGTAGCTTCGTAAAACATTACCTTACACAGTGTATCGATACACAGTGTATCGACTGACTTTAAAGGGCCAATTTCGTCAAATCTTGTACAGGAGTCTTACATCTTGTTGAAACAGGCAGGTTTCTGTTCCAGGGGCTTTGCTTGGTCTGGCATTCAATTCTGCTCAGCTCCTGGTCTCCAGCATGGGTTTCCAGGGTCCCTGTTTTGGAGCGGAGATCACTAATGTCCTGGAGTTAGCTTCTAAAATCTGTGGCTGTTGGGCAGCCCTGCCATACTGACTACACTGGGGCCAGGCATTATTCGGGCTTCCAGCAGATCTAGGGGTCTGGAAGCATTGGAGCTACCATCCTGAGGTGGTCTGCATGGTGGGACTGCCTCTGTGCAGCAGACCCTGCAAGCTCAGTGGCAGGGACTCTAGCTCACCCTGGCTCAAGCAGGGAGCCTATCAGATGCAAGAGCTTCAGGGCATATTGCAGTGAAACACAACTCCTTCCTAACTGAAGACCCTCGCTTCCAGCCATATGTCCTTTGTATTCCTTATTCCTCTTAGCCTTTCCATGCAGAATATCTGTCAGAGAGTAACACCGATTTTGTTGTCTTTGGCCTCCTACTTGGTGTTAGCAAAGCTCCAGCTGTAGAATATTGCTACGTCAACAGACCTCAGTTTGTCATTCAGATGTGTGTTTGAATTTGCAGAATATTAAAGGAACTGCCTGTGTCCTTTTAGAAAGTAAGCAGATTTGGTCCGAGAAGCACCCAAACACACTAAACAGTTTTTGACTTTTTTTCCAGGTAAATAGCTTGTTTTAAGTACAACTTAGCTATTTCTAAGGCCTTGTCTACGCTGGCAAGCTATAGCCCAGTAAATCTGCTCCCAATGCTGTAACTCCAGCAGTTGCAAGGCACTTAATGCAAATTAATTCCACAGTTGTGCGCTGTAGGCAGACTACCTCAGCATGAGGTGCAGAGGTTTCTGCGCAGTGGCTACCGTCCTGGGGTGTCAGTGTAGATACTGTTGTTTACTAGAGCACTGTGACCTCCAGTACTTGTCCCACAATCCCTGTTCTCACCTCTCTGGCTATCGGTTTGCACTCTACTGCACTACCTCAGGTGACCAATCCAAAGCCCCTCCCTTTGCATTGGTTGAGAATTTTGAAAGTCGTCATCTTCTTTGCTTGGCAACACGTGGAGTGCTCCTAGTGCATCTTTCCAGGTGACCATACCTGCTTCATGTGCCAGGAGATCCCCTATTTTGGGTATTGGTGAGCTGGTGGACCTCATCAGAACATGGGGAGACAAGACTGTCCAGTCTTAGCTGGGCGCCGGCTGTAAGAATTATGATACCTACAAGCAGATATCAAAATGCATGACGGAGGGGGCCATGACTTGAATGCATTGACGTGCAGAGTGAAAATGAAGGAGCTGTGAAATGCCTATCACGGGGCATTGGAGACTGTACCCACAACCTGCTGGTTCTGCAAAGAGCTGGATGACATACCTGGGGGCAACTTTGAGGCTTCTAAGCAAAGAAGGGAAGCGGTAAGGGCTGATTATGAAAATCAGTTAAAAAATGGTATTTGCAGATAAGGAAATAGGAAGGAAGATCAGTGTAGATGTCATTGAACGAGAAAATGTAGAGAAGCTCACATATCTTGGGAGCAACATTATGTATGAGCTGGACTGTAAGAAGAAAATAGCAACTAGAATCGTGAAAGCAAGAGCAAGTTTGAAGGCGATGGATAACATCTGGAAAAGCAAAGCAATACGCTTTGGAATGAAGCTGACCGTCTTGAAAATGTGTGTATTCAACAGCATGTTGTACCGATGTGAGACTTCGGTGGTAGCAAAAGATGCGAAAAGAAGAATATTGGCGTTGGAAAGGAGTTGTTACAGAAAGATTCTGAGAATAGGATGGATGCAGAAGGTCACCGATGAGGAATTGTATTGAAAGATACAGCCAAACGAGAACCTACTGCAGAAGGCTATACAACGGAAACTACAACTATTTGGGCATATTTGCAGAGTGAATGACGAACGAAAAATCAAGACTCTGGTATTTGGAACAATGTACAGTTTGAACAGGAGAGGCTGACCCCACAGAGAATGGGTAGGTGATACAGTAGATTGGTGTGGAGCTAGCCTACAGAAAGTAGGCCACTGCACTGGATAGGGAAAGATGGAAAGAAATAGTGAGAGAGGCATCAGACGCGTACAGGCGCTGAGCCCACGGTTATTGATGATGATGATGATCACAGCTCCACCCTGAAGACTCCCATGGATACTTTGGGGCATCAGGGGCCAGAAGTGTATTGAGCCAGGAGGAGGAAATTGTGCATACGGGTGCCAAGGGTGAGGGGGACTCTGCCTCCATATATCATGAAGTCAGGAGCAATTTTCAACCCTGGAGGAGGTGAGCCATTTGCAACAGTTGGGAGGGCTGGGGAAGCACAAACAGCAGAGTACATGCCTCGTGGGTGGCTTTGATTTTTGGAAACTCTGAAGTGAGTTAGGGGCAGAAGGCTTAGGTCGGTGTGGTGCTGTTCCTGACACAGGGCTAATCAGATGCAGAACAGGTTGTTGATGAACTCTCTCACTTCACATTTATTGGCCTCTCATATCTCCTTAAAAGTGTCGTGCAGGTGCTGGGATGCTGTTGCCGCTGCAGATTCCTTGGCAGAGCTGCTTTGTTCCTTGTCCCATTACGGGTAACATTCCCACGCTACTGTGTTGAGGGGAGGGGGAAGGGACCACTTCTTCACACAGGCAAGTCTAGTAAGGTCCAGGACTTAAGCAGTTCTCTTGTGGCAAACCCTCTTTTGCTTTCCTGTTCACCTTCAGCATCAAAATATCTTTCAGGCTGATCACAGGCCATAGAAAATGTGTGGATGTTACTGATTGTAGGGTTCTCCTGTGATGTTGGTTCTCCCCTAGATGCATGTGCCTAGACTATGGTAAGGCTCTGCACCCATGAACTGCCCAGCCCCAATGGTTAACTCATCATGGTGGGCGTGCTTGTGTTTAAAATGGGTCATGTCAGTGCTGTCTAGTGTCAGTAATTGTCCATCTGTAAAATGGAGCATTTTGGGTTCACAGGTTTAAACTTGCATGGTGACAAGTATCAGGGAGGTGGCCGAGTTAGTCTGTATCTTCAAAAACAACAAGAAGTCCTGTGACACCTTGTAGACTAACAGATATTTTGGAGCATAAGCCGATGCATCTGATGAAACAAGTACTTTCCCACAAAAGCTTATGCTCCAAAATATCTGTTCTTCTTCGAGTGTCCCCGTGGGTGCTCCACATTAGGTGTCGGGCTCGCCCGGCGCCGCAGATCGGATCTTCCAAGCAGTTTCTGCCGGACCGCGCATGCGCCGGTGCGTGCCGCTCCCCCGCGCGCTCCCGGCCATGTGCGCGATCCGGTCCCCGCCAGTTCCTCTTAACCGCCGTCGGCTGCAGACGGAATCCAACTAGGCTAAGGCCAAGTAGTGTATTCAACGGCTTTATCTGTTTTTTTCTTAAAGTTTTTTCAGGCACTTAGGCTACTATAAGCTTGCCGGTTGTTATTTTGTTAAAAAAAAAAACAAAAAAAAACAACAACGAACAAGCTAGGAGAGGGACAGCTCAGCCAGTCCCAGTAACAAGCGCCGGAGGCCAGGAGCTAGGGCTATCAGCCCTCCTGCTAAGGCAGGCCATCGGACGGGGAAAACGGCACAAAGAAGGTGCTAAGTACCCACTTAAAAACACAAAGACTCACCAACAATGTCCTCTTCAGGCTTTAAAAAAAAAAAAAAAAAAAAAAAGAATGCTGCTTCTTGACAAGGCCCTCCAGCCAGAAGCGCCGGAGCGGCCGCAGCAGGAGGGACCCTCCGGGGCCCTTAAAAGGAAAGCTGCCTCCCTCACTCCATCAGCGCAGAAACGGAGGAAAGTATCTCCAGCCCGATCCCTGCCGGCAGCAACAGCGAGCGGGACGGGAGGAGCAAGCAGCCCCCAGCCGCAGCAACAGCTGATCGGCGGCGGCACGGAGAGCCACGTGGAAGCGGCTCAGCCTCCAATACTCAGCCAGCCACCCCGCACCGCAGGCAGGGCGGCGGCTAAGCAAACGCCGGTACTGGCGGCACCGCAGGCAGCGGCACCGACCCCCAGGGAACCGGCGGTGCAGAGCGCGCAGGCACGCAGCCTGCCGGCACCGGAGGACACCGCACATGCGGCATCGCCCTCGAGCGTGCCGAGCTCGGTGCGGACGGGGCTGGAATCCCCTGTATGCTCCCCAGCCCGATCCCTGCCGGCAGCAACAGCGAGCGGGACGGGAGGAGCGAGCAGCCCCCAGCCGCAGCAACAGCTGATCGGCGGTGGCACGGAGAGCCACGTGGAAGCAGCTCAGCCTCCGATAATCAGCCAGCCGCCCCGCACCGCAGGCAGGGCGGCGGCTAAACAAGCGCTGGTACCAGCGGCACCGCAGGCAGCGGCACCGACCCCTGGGGAACCGGCGGTGCAGAGCGCGCAGGCACGTAGCCTGCCGGCACTGGAGGACACCGCACGTGCGGCACCGCCCTTGAGCATGCCGAGCTCGGTGCGGACGCCGGAATGCCCTGTATGCCCCCCAGCCCGATCCCTGCCGGCAGCAACAACGAGCGGGACGGGAGGAGCAAGCAGCCCCCAGCCGCAGCAACAGCTGATCGGCGGGGCACGGAGAGCCACGTGCAAGCGGCTCACCCTTCGATAATCAGCCAGCCGCCCCGCACCGCAGGCAGGGCGGCGGCTAAACAAGCGCCGGTACCACCGACCCCCGGAAAACCGGCGGTGCAGAGCGCGCAGGCACGCAGCCTGCCGGCACCGAAGGACACCGCACATGCGGCACCGACTTCGAGTGTGCCGAGCTCGGTGCGGACGGGGCCGGGATCCCCTGTATGTCAGGGGCGGAGTTACCTCCTCAAGGGAGGGGGAAGACTGCACACAAGAGGAGGCATTGCAGCCCCTCTCCGCACAGGGCTGTGTAGTTGCTTTCTCACAGCCCTCCGCTATGTTGCAGACTCCAACTAGAAGGCAGGGGTCCCCCCCCACCTTGGCCTACCCGGAGCCCCCTTCTCCATTTCTGCAACCAGCCTCACCCTGGCTGGGACCACCTCCACCCTTCCTGGGATTTGAACCGCTGGACTATTAGGCAAAGTCGCTCTCTCCAGGGTCTCGACGGTCTCCCTCCCCCAGACGCAAAGGGTATGCACCAAGGGAGTGGTCTAGGTCACCTTCCCAAGACCAGTGCTTATACTGCCGTGGTCGCCCTTACCACGCAGGGCATAGACACCATCGGCAATCTACTAGGGAAAGATCCCTACGAACGATCTCGTACCCCCAAGGGCAATTGTGACCGGGGACAGAGACTTAAGCATCTCAGGGGGGACTGGTTATGGAACCCCGAGATTTTTCCTCGCACACCTCTAGTGAGAGGGTGTACCATCATCAGCAGGAACCGGAAGGGTCCAGAAAGACGTACCCCAGCGGTTCCTCGCTTTCCTCCCCAGATGAGGCTACGGCCCCGGGGGGCGTCCATCCTCCGGACGATCTCAAACAGTTCCAAGAGCTGTTTTACGAGGGTGGCCTTCACGCAAGGCTTCCAGACAGCAAAGGTGCAAGAGCAACACCATAAGCTCCTCAAAAATCTGAGACCTCCGGCCTCCTCCAAAATAGCAATACCGCTGATGACGCAATCTTGGAGCCTGCCACTATGATATGGCAGACTCCTGCGACTATTCCGCCTGTCCACAAAAGAGCGAAAAAAAAAAAAAAAAAAAATACTTCGTGCCCACGAAGGGCATGGAGTTCCTGTTCAGCCACCCACAACCAAATTCTTTGGTGGCGGAGTCGTCGCAACGTGGGGGAATAAACAAACATGCCAAAAAGCTAGAGCTGTTGGGCAGAAAGGTCTACTCCTCCTCCACGCTACTGTTGCCAATGGCAAATTACACAGCGCATCTAGCGAACCATAATTTCAACAACCACATTAGGTTGACCTCCCTCATGGACTCGCTTCCAGAGGGCACGAAACCAGTGCTCAAGGCCATCATCCGACCATTTTATAACCAGTGGCAAAGGATCACCACAGACACATGGGTGCTGGAGATCATAGCCACGGGGTACGCCATCCCCTCCCAGTTGCTCCCACCGCCATGACCTCCACCCGGGGCCCCACCTCCAGGAGACCTCCCATGTAGCGAGGCTCAAGCAGGAGGTAGACCATCTCATGCTCGTAGGGGCAGTGGAAAGAGTGCCGGAGCAACTGCAAGGGAGAGGGTTCTACTCGAGGTACTTCCTCACGGGGAGGTCCATCTTAGATTTTCGAGGCCTCACCGGTACCTGCGCAAGCAACGTTTTCGGATGATCACAAACGCCTCCATCCTTACGGCACTAGACGATGGAGATTGGTTCGCAGCCCTCGACTTACCAGGTCCTACCATTTGGGCTCTCCTCAGCCCCCAGAGTCTTCACCAAGACCTTGGCAGTGGTGTCAGCCTACCTGCACAGACAGGGGGTATTTATATTCCAGTATCTGAATGACTGCCTACTCAAAGGGGCCTCAAAGGAGGAGGTACTACGCATAATATGTGTCACAGCAGGCACGTTCTCTTCGCTCGGCCTGCTTATCAATCTGACAAGATCAAAGACAGACCCCACACAGGACATAGAGTTCGTAGGGGCACGCATAAATTCTATTACAGTGAGGGCGTATCTACCAGAGACTCGCTTTCGGGCCATCGGCTCCCTCGCGCAAGGCTTCACCTTCAGCCCTATGGTGCCGGTTCTGACGTGCTTACAGCCGCTGGGCCACATGGCAGCAGCAACGTTTCGTAGAACAGAACGCCAGGTTACACATGCGCAGCATGCAGCATTGGCTGGCGAGCGTATACAAACCGGCAGCACACACTGTTCACAGGATGGCGTCGCCCACAACGGAGGTGCGCAAATCCCTGCAATGGTGGGTAAACCCAGAGAACCTGCTAACAAGGGTACCCTTCCACCAACCACACGTATTGGTTTTTCTTACTACAGATGCCCCCCTCATAGGGTGGGGAGCACACATGGGCGAAGAGGTGACGCAAGGGCTGTGGTCCTCTATGGAGCAGTCACTGCACACAAATATACTGGAGCTCAAAGCAGTGTTCAACGCCTGCAGACACTTTCGAGACCAACTGAAAGGCAAGGTAGTCGGGATCAGTACAGACGATACCTCCACCATGTTTTATATAAATCGGCAAGGAGGAGCTCGGTCCCGTGCCTTATGTGTAGAAGCAGTCCGGTTGTGGAACTGCTGCATCGCCAGCAATGTAACCTTGAAAGCCTCGTACTTACCAGGCGCTCGCAATGTGAAGGCAGACCAGCTGAGCAGGCGTTTCGCACTCACGCACGAGTGGCAGATCCGTCCCGATCTGCTGCAACCGATTTTTCCACGCATGGGGTTTTTCCCCAGATAGACCCTGTTTGCTACTCAGCACAACAAGAAGTGCCCACGATTCTGCTCCAGGGCAGGACTGGGACGGGGGTCCCTGAGGGATGCCTTCGCGATCTCATGGAGGGGCCCCCTGCTTTACGCTTTCCCTCCCACAGTGCTCATCCACAAAGTGTTGCACAAAGCCAGGAGGGAAGGAACCTGAATGATCCCGATAGTCCCAACGTGGGATCGACAGCAATGGTTCCCCCTATTCCTGCGCATGTCGGACCGGCCACCGAGGTCCCCTCCGGTGGCGCGGGATCTGCTCACGCAAGCCCAGGGGTCCATAGTGCATCCGCACCCCCAAAGCCTGCGACTACAAACGTGGTTAATCCATGGCTCAGCTCCCTAGAGAGCACATGTACGGAGGAAGTGCAGCAAGTCCTAGAAAGTAGCAGCAGGACTTCCACCAGGAAGACCTTCAAGCAGAAATGGACTCGCTTTACGGCATGGTGTTCTACCAAACAGCTAGCCCCCTTTCGGTGCCTATGGCTGTCATATTAGAGTATTTACTGGACCTCAAGAGAGGAGGACTCTCGCTATCCTCGTTTCAGGTCCACCTGGCCGCCATTTTGGTGTTCAGACACGAAGAGGAAGGGCACACGGTGTTCGCCCATCCCATGGTTACCAGGTTCTTCAAAGGGCTGGTAAGCCTATACCCCCCTCAGAAACCGCTTCCACCTCTGTGGAACTCGGACCTGGTGCTTAATGCGAAAAGGGGACCACCGTTTGAGCCTTTGGCCACGGTTTCCCTCCGCCTCCTTATGATGAAGACGACCTTTCTTCTCGCATTCACGTCAGCTCGCAGGGTGAGCGAGCTTGAGGCAGTTATGGCAACGCCGCCCTGCGCTGTTTTTCCAAGGAGGCGGTAACCATACGGCTGCATCCAGCCTTTGTTCCTAAAGTTTCTTTCTGAGTTTCATACTAACGAACCTATTGTTTACCCTTGTTTATCCAAAGCCTCATAACTCTAACAAAGAGGTGCGCCTACACCTCCTGGACGTGAGCAGGCGCTAGCTTTCTATATGGACAGGACCAAGTCCTTCCGGAGAACGGATAGGCTCCTAGTCTCTATCGCTCCCAAATCAAAAGGAGAATGTCTCTCTTCGCAGAGAATCTCTAAGCACATCGTATCTTGCATAAAAATGTGCTACAAACTCAAAAAGACTCCTTTACTGGCCACGCCCAGGGCTCATTCCACTAGGGCGGTGGCAGCATCAACAGTCTTTTTTCAAGGGCGTTGCGCTAAAAGACATTTGCAGAGTGGCGACCTGGTCATCTTGTGACACCTTCGCCAAACATTACGCCCTTCACAGGGTATTCCAAGAGGATACCCGTCTCTTGGCAGCGGTCCTCTCGGGGACAAGCTGCACATAATCCGATTACCCACCTCCTATCTTGGGTTACTGCTGGGTAGTCACCTAATGTGGAGCACCCACGGGGACACTCGAAGAAGAAAGAAAGGTTACTCACCGTAGTAACGGTGGTTCTTCGAGATGTGTCCCCGTGGGTGCTCCACTACCCGCCCATCCTCCCCGCTCCGGATCTCTGTTTAGTGTTTTGCAGGAGCATCCGAGGCGGTTGGTCAAGGAACTGGCGGGGACCGGATCGCGCACATGGCCGGGAGCGCGCGGGGGAGCGGCGCGCACCGGCGCATGCGCGGTCCGGCAGAAACTGCTTGGAAGATCCGATCTGCGGCGCCGGGCGAGCCCGACACCTAATGTGGAGCACCCACGGGGACACATCTCGAAGAACCACCGTTACTACGGTGAGTAACCTTTCTTTAGTCTGTAAGGTGCCACAGGACTACAACTTTTGTTTTTGAAGATTTAACCTTGGAATCTCAGCCTGTCTTGTTCTCACAAGCTAGCTGACTGCACTGGACAAGAAAATAACCTTGAAAAGGTAGGGGGTCCTATTTGTGTGATGTGATGCTTCAGACTGTTGCTGAAAAGAGAGAATTGGAGTGGAGAAACAATGAGAGGAGGGAACAGAAGGAGAACATGGAATGAAGCCATAGAATGGCTCTTGAATTTTACAGAGCACCAAGTAGATGTGCTCTGGGCATTGCTACCACTGCAGACTGAGCAGCTTCTTGCTCTTCCTGAGCAGCCAGTTCCCAAAACTGTTTTCCATTCATCCTCTTGTCACTGCCATCACGTTTTTGCTATTATCCTGTCTCTAGTTGGCATCTGTTGCATTCCACATCTGCCCCTTCGCCATCCAGCCCTGCAAACTCCCACAGGCACCTAAAGCATTCAACGCCCATCCCCACACAGCACCCATGTGGCAGCACATCAGGTGACTGGGCTGCATATGGCACCTGGACATATACAAATCGCTTTCTCCTCCCCCAGTTCCAAAAAAAAAGGGCAGATATAATCGTGCTGCATGTGTCTTCTATGTTTGTTGCGATCTTTATTCCATCGCATGAAGGCAGGCAAGCACATCTCAACAAAACAACTGACATTGTTCTTTTAAATGCATCATATGAACCAATCGCAGTCACCTAATGCACTCTGTGCATGGCAACAAGCACTACGGGCTTTCAGCATCAAATTGGTGCCTCAAGGCGTCACTGATCCTTATGGACCTTACACTATGCTCCTTTGTCTCAGGCTGTTCAAACTCAGCTTCCAGGCAGTAAGTCTCAATTGTCTAGCCCTGAGTCAAAGTTTCACAAATATTATGGAGGGTGCAGCACACAGCTATAAGTATAAGGATGTTGCCATTATCCAGGTCCAGCTTCCTGTACAAACGTCACCAGAAGCACACTTCATTTATTCTGCACTTGCTCAGCCTGTTGTTGAACTGCTCCTTGCTGCTCTCAAGCCCCCAGTGTACGGCTTGATGAACCATGGCATTCAGGGCTAGGCGGGGTTCTCTCTGAATGAAGATGAGCACATCAGCTTCCTCAGTAGAAATCTTCTGGTCCGGTAAGAAGATCCCCATTTGCAGCCTCCTCTACAGGCCAGCGTTCTGAGAGATGTGTGTATCATGCAGCTTTCTGGAAGGTCCATGAAATGCCCCTGATGATCCACAGGCAGCTGAAGAACCAACAGAAAATACCCCTTCTGGCTATTGTATTCATAGGCTAGATGGACTGATGCCAGAATTGGAATATACATGACATTTATCACCCCTCCATATTTAGGAAAGACCATCTGCCTAAAGCCATCCACAATTTCCTGCACGTTGCCCAGAGTCATGGCCTTTTGGAGCAGGATGTGATTGGTGGCCCTGTGGACTTCATCAAAGTGAGCCCAGCCATCGACTGTCCCTCTCCAAAATGATTGCTGACCTGTCGGGAGTTGTCTGGAATAGCCAGCTTCCACAGTACAATCACCATGCACTTTACTAACAGGGTAGCTGTGTTTCTTATGGCCTTTTATTGCAGGGTGGGAGCCAGGCTCATCGCGTGGTCTCGTGGAAAGCAGCTTTCCTCATTTGAAAGTTCTGTGGTCACTGATCGTTATTCCAGACTTGCATGGTGATGTGATTCGACCACTCAGGTAGTTGTTACCAGAGCCCAAAAGCAGTGTTCCACTGTGGTCATCACCTCCGTAAATGCCACAAGACGTTGTGTGTGTCTAACTCCTCATTGTCACTTTCTAGCTTAAGGAGTAACTCTGCTGCATTTCATGTTAGAGACCTATCAGCATTATAGACCTGTCAGCACTTTCTTCAGTTGTTTTGGGATCTGTTTCCGTAGACCAAGGAGGCAGAGCTTGTAGCACAAAAGCTGTTGAAAGATGGTACCATATGTGGATGGACATGAGTTACTGGGATGTGAATCGATGGACCACAGGGCACTGGGACAGGACCCAAGCTGTCCTACAATGCCTTCCCCCTCCCTCGCCTTTCCACAAGCCTCAGCAGCAGAAAAGGTGCTCTGTGGGATAGTTGCCCAGAGTGCACCACTCTGAATTGATGCTGTTGCAAGTGCCTCAGGTGTGGTTATGCTACGGGGCTGGCAGCTGTCAATATGGACACACCACGGGGGTTTAATTTCTTTGCTCTGCGAGCAGGGCAGTAGCTGACAGCATTTTATATCTGCTGGTGTAAGATGAAGCCGAAAAGTAATTACAGGATGAAAACGGAGCAGCTTAGGCAGCAAAATTAAGGACTTCTCTGTTTTGTTTTCTCTTTGGTGCTCCCCTGATGTAAGTCCCCATTTTTTAGTTGCGTTCTTTATTTTAATCAGGCTGCTCAAAGCTTTGTCCTGATTCTTTCTGCTAGAGTTACTACAGTGTGAGCATGTCTACGTGACTCAGCTTTCAGTAACAATGCTGTTTCGGTGCGGCCGTGGTAAATATCAGTACATGTGAATGCCCAAAATACTTCTATCCACATGAGCAGGTTTCACTTTGTCAGCAGGAGAGCGCTTCTGCCAACAAAGCAGTGTTTCACATGTGCGCTTGCCATAGCAAAGCACTGTTGTTCATGGGGCAAGTGAGATTATGCATGACAAAATTTTTTTGAGCACGTGGAAATGTAGTCATAGCCTATGACATGTTGAACTGGGGTTGGCTGGTGTGATCTAAATAGGTAAAATGAGCTGAATATGGTTGTCTCCAAAGATAATGGATTTGTCCCGCCCACCTGATTAGCAGTGTGCATACTTACAGCCAGCAGTGTGTTCAGCTGCTTCCCCCCACCCACCTGCCTTGCTCTCTCTGCAGCTGAGCTGCTTCTAGGAATCTCCTGCTAGCTGTGCGGGGAAGAGGAGGGGAGAAGGTAATGCTGAAGTCAGGGTGCTCCTCTGCCCCATCTCTGCAGAGCAGGGATCAGGGGAGAGAAACACAATGGAGCTGCTTCAGTGTGAAGGATGGATGGTAAGTGACTCACTCAGGAGTGCAGATCAGGGTGTAGGGAGACAACAGAGCAGGACGTATTTCCCTAAAAGAGGCAGAGGGCGGCTTCTGTCAGAAACTTACCCAGCAGCAGCCAGCAAACGCATTCTGTCTCACTGTTGCACATACCAGTCTGTGCCACATACGCGTAATTGCTGAGAGGTAGCTGTGTTAGTCTTAATTTCACAAAAACGTGTAGTTGGAGACTTAATAAATAAATGTTAGGTAATGAGCTTTTCTTGGTAAGACCTGACTCTGAAGAAATAAGTCTTACCCACAAAAGTTCATTGCCTAATATATTTGTTGGTCTTTAAGGTCCTACAGGACTGTTTTTGTGTTTTTTGTGGCGTCCCAGTCACATATACACTGCAGCACACTTAAATCTGTGTCACAAATCTGTCTCAGCATTTCTCTTTCACACTCACATACTTGGTCTTTTGCTCTGTAGCCCATAGCCCTACCCCATTTGCCTGAGGCCCTGCCCCTTCTGGGGGTCCAGAGCCTGCCCACAACCAGTATTAAAGTTCACGGAGTGGCCCGTGTGAATAAATTGTTGCTCACTACTGCCCTAATCTGTTCTTGAGATGGTTGCCAGCCTGTGAGCAAAGAATTTGCCACATGGTACCATTGCTTGAATATCAGACTTTTTTCTCTTGACTGGAAAATCCATTACAAAGTTTGTTCTTACACTGTTTACAATTTGAGTCACTTGGTGAGGTAGGACATTTGATTGCTAGCAAAGCTGATGTGCTGTACTTCCACATACTGTCTGAGCCATGAAATAGTAATGTAAATTGGCAAGTACAGAAAAATAAAGTTTGCTGGGAAACTTTGAGGAGATACAGAATCAGATAGCTATTCTTCTGTTAGCCGGTCGTCTAGGTATGTGCTTTTAAACAAACACTCGCTATTCCATGCAACAAATGTTTCATATATGTAAAGTACCCATGTCTACAAGTGTAACAAGAAAGTAAACTGTTACATGAATTATTTTGGTGTTGGTATGACTAATTATTTTAAATAATATTAGATCTTGCATCTGCTTGCACTTGGTTTGATATTTCATAGTAGTGTATAATTCTCCAAGATGTTGACTGTAGCTATTGTGCTCTGACCAAATAAACTTGTTACTTCCCACCCTTTTAAGCTGACATTACATGTTGCATAATTCTATTTCTTTCTTCTGGAAACTTTCTCCCTTATTTCTCTCTCTGATGCTGAAACCAGAATGGACATTGGATTTCCATTTGAAGCTTGGTGATTTTAAGTGAAGCTGTGTGGGGATGGAAATGTTGGTAGTATTAATATTTTCTGTCTTATCCTTTCAAGTTGAGACTTGAAGGCTCTGAAGCAGATATATCAGCTATTTTTGAGTGTTTAAATTTGATAATTTCCTACTGGCTGAATTTTGTATGGTGCATGCACACACACACACAGCTTTATTTTGTTAAATGAAACATGTCTGCCCTTAATGTTTAGCCAGAGCCTGAAGATAATATACTATAATCTGAACAGACTTCCTTTAGAGCAGTGGTTCTGAACCTTTTCAAGACAGCTACCCATTTTTGTGACCCAAGGCAATTCAAAACCAGGGAGTTGGAAAGTGTTCCTCTCCCCCTTGCAACCCCAAACTGGGCCCCGCCCCCCCCCCCCCGGCTTAAACCCCTCAAAGCCCCAAGCCACCCCCTCCACCTACCTTACATGTGAGCCACTGCTGTTTCCGCTGCTCCTTCACCACTCCCCCTAGTCCTCTCCTTCTGTTCCCCCACCTGCATCACAGGCAGTTCCCTGGTTTGCCCCACTGAAATGGGACTCAGTATAATTTGGTTTAATGGCTGGATCCCTCATGCTGGCTGTTAAATGAATTAAATTAAATTCCATTTCCAGGTACCGGGGCTGGGAGCTGGAGGAGGAGTTAGGTGTCAGCATCTGGAGCTGCAAATGGCTCCTTAAAGAGCCACATGTGGCTTGGAGCCACCCAGCCAGCCAGCGACCCTTACCAAATCTAATGGCGACCTGTGTTTGGGTTGGGACCTATAGGTTGGGAATCCCTGGTTTAGAGGATGTACCCTGTAGTACAACAAAATTGCCATTATTAATGGTAGATTTCACTGTGTTAGTAATATCAAACTAGAAAACTCAAATGCTCTGCTGAGCTGCCATCTGTTCTTTTGCTAGTTCATGACCCTGCAAAGGATAAGCCTTCTTGTCCAATTTAATATGTCTATATCAAGTTATTTAATATCAGAGTAAATAAAAATTCAAATTTCCAACATGGCATCTTAGACTGTTGTTTCTTAACTAAATTGAAAGTCTTAATGTTCCCTCCTTCACTTGAATTTCTGAAGTGGTGCCAAGTTAGACTGAAAAGAAAATGTTCTATCTTTCCAAGTTTTAAGTGGGCAGCTGGGATCACCCTGTTTAGAGTACCAGAATCTTCAGCAATGATTTTTTTTTTTTTCCAGAGTTCTGTTGAAAATTCCAACAGTACACAATCATTGGCTGGCTTATTAAATAAATGCAAAACGCCTCAAGGACAGAGATTGGTTAATCAGTGGATCAAGCAACCACTTATGGACAAGAACAGAATAGAAGAAAGGTAAACATACATGTTGGTATGAATCTGGTCACATCAGTGCAAATCCTTGCCTGTAGGTAGGAGTCTGATCACACGTTTCTCTTTAGTCGTCATCAGAAACAGCTTTTTGAGATTAAAATGTTGACTTTCAGTTGGAAATAGACTAACAAGCACTTAGTTTTCTGTAGAGGATAATGTAAATTCATTTACAAAGTGTTTTAGGTGATGTGTTTACTTGGACCAAAGGGCTTTTATCTCTAATAGATTTATATCTAATGAAAGGATTTATGTACAGGTTACACCTCCCTTGTCCAGTATGGTTGGGATCTGACAAATGCCAAACAAGAATTTGTTGTACGAGTGAAGGTCCAGGGTGTCTGCCCACAGACAGCTCTGCGCTTCCAGGGCTGCTGTGGTCCTAGCCGCCCTCCCTTGGGATTCTGGCCCAAGTACAGGTTTCCCAGGGCTGCCATGGAGCAGTACTCCCTGCCCCGCAGCTGCTGCAGAGCTGCCAGGGAAAGCCGTCTCTGTCACTAAAGCTGTTGTGACTGGGAGTAGGAAACCTAGCAAAAAGCATGACTTGAACCACTAATGATGATAAAGAAGATGAAGTTAAATCTTCGCGTTCATTGTGTGATATTCCATCTGTTCAAAATTCTCTCTTCTGTCCTGGTTACACAGCAGCCCCATTACTGGTGGAGTCTTACTTCACTCTGTTGTGGGTGTTTTGTAAGGTAGGCATCTGATGCATCATCATCATCAATAACTGTGGGCTCAGCGCCTGTTGGTGTCTGATGCGTCTCTCACTGTTTCCTTCCATCTTTCCCTGTCCAGTGTGGAGTGGCTTAGTTTCTGTAGACTAGCTCCGCACCAATCTACTATTATCATCTATCCATTCTCTGTGGGGTCTGCCTCTCCTATGTGAACCGTCCATTATGCCGAATACCAGGGTCTTGATTTATCTGATGTATGGCTGAGTAGAATCCAGAAATCGCAAGTACTTCTAGTGCTTTACACTTAAGTAACCTTCATGAGTCAACTTCTGGACTAAAGTCTTGGCTTCTTCCAGCATGTTTCCAGTGGATGCGTCTGTTCCAAAAGAAGCTTCTATTGCTAGGCAAAGTTCTCCTACTGTTCTAGCACACGTCTAGGTAGCATTGTTGAAACCACTGGGGTTAACAGTAGACTTCCAAGAGAGAATATTGGTAGTCTTTTCTGAACTTAGTAATAAAACCAGTCTTCCAGCCTCATTAGTTAGGTCTGTCCTATCTCGGTAGATACTTTCCTAAGCCAGTTATAACAGTTGCTGTAATTTTAAGATAACAGCCAAGGATAGCTCATGAGAAAGCCAACAGGTTTTCCAAGTTTGGACTAAATTGAACTTCCATACCAGAGTATCTTCTGTCTGTTTCCAAGATGTTCAGTCCTTTGGACTCTTGCTGGAAAAAGAGTACGTAAAACCATTAAATTTATGGATTTTTAGTGTCATTTGAAGAATCTGCAGCTCATAAGAGTACAGGCTGAAGTCACTGTCCTTAGCACTGTGCCAGGCAGAGCTGTAACACTCCCTTTTGTGAAGGCTGATTTGTAACAGGGGGTTTTTAAAAAAAAACAAAAAAAAAAACCACCCCAAAAAACTAGATAAGTTTATGAAGGATAGGTCCATCATTAGCAATTTGCTGGAATGGGTTGGAAATGCAAAACCATGTCCTGAGTGTCCCTAGCCTTATATTTGCCAAAAGCTGGGGGTGGACATCACGGAATATATTGCTTGGTCATTGCCTCTGAAGAATGTTGTTACTGGCCCCTTTTGGAAGCAAGGATACTGGGGTAGACAGACCATTGCTCTGACCCAGCATGATTATCCTTATGTAAATATTTTTAGTAAAATAATGTTTAGTACAGAAACTCCCCACAACTCTTGAGATAAGGATAACTTGAGAACAACCTTGGCAAAATCTTTTGAAAAATCTTGGCATTCTAGGAAATATATATTTTCCCAGTCACAAATACAACATTCTTGGAGCAGTCACTAAACTTAATCCAAACTCACTTTGCAATACAACCAACTATCAGTGGAGCCTAATTTCAGTCTGTCTTTTTAAATGTGGGAAGGGCAGATCAAATAGTGCCAGTGATTCTTAGGCGGAGCCAACACTCCCAAGCAAAATATCTGTTCCTGATACCCTTTCCCCCACTTCACTAGCCTATAGCATCCACCCCCCTGCTTATGAAGTGCAGTTCAGGTAAGGATGATCAGCACTTAATTTGTAATGAAAGAGATGCTGGTGTTCAACCAAGTTTGTTACTTTCCTAACTTCTGTGGCAAGGCCAGAGGTGCCAGGGCTATGGACTGCCAAGTCTAGAAGTGCCGAGGTTCAGTCTCAGCAAGCCCTCACAGAGATTAAGTACTGAGGGAAACCTCACCATCCAGGCAGGCAAAGTACAGTTTTGCATCCCTTTACTCATACAATAAGGATAACGTCGATGCCCACATTTTAGACTAACATGATTTGTAGCCTAGCATCAGCCAAAACTGATCACTTGTTGAGCAACACGTTTTGGTCTGCCGGAAGTCTGGTCCTGAAGCCTTTCGACTCACCCCTGGCTCATCAGTAGCTGGCAGGGGAGAGCTCATTCAGACCTTGCTTACAAATCATAATTAGAAATTGTTAGGTGGGCCAATATAGCTGAAATAAATGCATCAATATTGTCCTAACAGCTGTATGAGGAAGCTAGTCTTTGTTCATACTTTTCAAGCCTATTGTTTTCTTAAGTACGTGTATTTTTTCCATAGACTGCATGTGCTTTTGGAGTGTACGTTCACATTTCAGTTTCAATTCAAATTCCCAACCAACAGCTAAATTGGCAACACTGGAAACTGGGGTGGAGGGTGTTGGGGAAATTCAGGCAGTGGGGTGTACACTCTTTGGCTGTGTCTGCACTACAAAAATAACTTTGAGGTTGTTTACCTTGAAGTACAGCTTCAAAGTAAGCAACTTCGAAGTTGAGTGTCTACACACCCCCTGCTTCGACTTTAAACTTTTGAAGCAGGGCACTCCTGGGAATGGACTAGTGACTTAGAAGTTAGCCTCTGTCAAAGTTTGACTCAGACTCACAATTTATCAGACCACTCTGTTTTATTAGCAAAGCCGCTCTGCTAATACATTTAGAAGTGAGCCCCCCGAGTGGGGCTTGTGTCTCTTAATTTATACAGTTTTTTGGAGAACAAGTTACAGACAAGTTACAGACAAAAGAAGAAAAAGATTTTAGTCACCACCCTTCGAGATTCCTGAGACCAGTCACGTATTTTCAATTACCTGCCACCCTTAACAATCTCCTATAACTTAACTAATTGCCCTTCACACCTTCCATTCTGATGCCTGCTTCTTAGACGTGCTGGCTCCATCTTAATTGCTTCTCCATTCAAAGCTAACTGTCCCTAGGTGTGCTCCCTCAGATACTTTGTAACATGTTTTGGCATGCCCTCTCATATACAATGTATCCAGCATGTCCCCTTATACGTTATACTTATACAATGTTATACTTCCACAATCCCCCCTTTTGGTCAAGGCTACGCCCATGACCAACGACTTACTGGATTCCATATATCAATCGTTCTTTTTCATTACTTTCACTGGTGACATTTAACAACATTAGATTAGCACTCTGGTTAGGGGTAACCTGATGGATGGTGTGTCTTGTGCAGTTTTGGATACAACAAGAAATCAATTGAAAACACACAAAGATTATTAGAATTCCAAATAGGATAGTCAGGATTCCTTGAAACAACCAGTTTCCCAGAGTAGAGAAATTGAATAAGTTACTTATCCATTTCCACAAGGAACTTGGTTCTTTGTGGGGAAGGTAAGCATTTTCCCCACAAACCCAATGATGTCCCATTAAAGCTGGGAAGGGTTGACTGCAACCCTTTGACATGTAAGAATTTACGAAGGAGGAATAGTATTCCCCAAAGGGCACAGGATGATTTTCACTGGGAGAAGAGGTAGCATTTACATGACATTTGTAGATGGTGCTGTTTTTCTCAAGGAAGCTGTAGGGGGAGCAAGAGATTGAATCTCTGGTTTGATCCCAGGTTGAGAGGAAGTTTATCTTTCCATACCCGGTTCGCCATTCTCCAGCCTTGTTTGAATAGTCCCATACACCATGGGACACGATGTATTGGAGACAGCTGCTTCTCCCTAGATTCAGCCCTGTCCCATTACACACCCAGCACCAGTGGCCCTTTCCTTTCACCACACTTATAAGTTTAGGAACATATGTTTTTCCCAGCCCCCAAGTGTCATTTTTCTTTCATGTCCTTTTAAGTGGATAGGGTTCTTCAGCAAGCTTTGAGGAATTCAAAGGGATTGCCATGGTGGGGATACTAGCTTGTGAGTGAGCTGGGATGTGGCTGCAGACCCAGCAATTAGAAATATTCAGGATCTGGGCTATTTGCACCTGTTGTTGGATGAAAGAATTGTCACTGTCACTCTGGATTTCCCAGACCCTCAGGACACAGTAGCTGAGGATTAAGCTTCTCAAAGGACACATGTTGGAAGCAGGACCCTTTCTGGTTCTGACAACCCCTTTCGAGGGAACCGCAGTCACGGTTTTACGTCCACCAGGCAGCAGGCGCTAGGCTCACTACTGCTTCTTGTTTGTTGGGTCCTGGCTGTCTGCTTACCCTCTGCTTCTGGCAACCCTTACGAGAGCGCAGATTGTAAGGTATTGCAGGCTGTTCCTTTTTGTCTTCTGGGGTTGAAGCTGGTTCTGCGTGGTCTTGCAGAGGTGCTTGGTCCCCTGGAGGTGGCGCTGGCTTACACTGTGAGGCGTGGATCCATGCAGCGATGCGGGATAATTTCACTGGTGTCTGGGTGGTGAGCAGCACCTGGTATGGACCCTTCCACTGGGGTTCCAAGGTATGCTTCCGAAGGTGGTGCCGCAGGTAGACCCAATCACCAGGCTCAAGAGCGTGACAGGCAGCAGAGGTGGGTTCCGTCGGCCAAGCTGCTCGCACCTGCGAATGGAAGGAGCTCACAGCTTGCATTAACCCTTTGCAGTACTGGAGGAGCGTGCTGTGAGTTAGGTTTAGGTCTGGGACTGGGGTAATAGTAGCCATTGTTCGCATAGGGCGTCCCATGATGATTTCAAATGGACTCAATTTGTGTCTCTGGGATGGGGATGACCGAATTTCCATAAGGGCCAGTGGTAAAGCAGCTGGCCAGTTTAACCCTGTGGAACTACAGATTTTTGCCAGCTTATTTTTAAGCACACCATTTCGCCTTTCAACTGCCCCTGCACTCTGTGGACGGTAAGGGCAGTGCAACAGGTGGGTGACATGTAATACCTGGTTTAGATGTTGAACAATTTTTCCAGTAAAATGTGTTCCCCGGTCACTAGACAAAGTGGCAGGAATTTCCTTGGTAGGGATAATGTGGTTTAACAGACATTTTGCAACAGACAATGAATCGGCTTTGCGACAGGGAAAGGCTTTAATCCAACCCAAAAATAGACATATTATAACTAAAATGAATTTATATTTGTGACACTTTGGCATTTGTACAAAATCAAGTTGCCAGTGTAGGAAAGGTGCTTGAGGCAAACCCCGGAACCCTTGTGTTACTTTTACAGATTTGCCTACATTGTGGCTTTGACAAGTAACACAAGCGGCACAGTGGCGGGTTGCAAAGGAGCTGAAATGGGGAGCCCACCACCCCGCCTTACTCATAGCAGAGACCATCCCCTCCTTGCCAACATGCGAAACACCATGTAGCAGGGCGGCTAGAGACGGGTAGAGTGAGAGGGGGGCTTCAAAGGTACCGGTGGGCGATCGCCAAAGGGAATCAGAATGCAAAGAGCAACCCAAAGCACTCCAGGAGTCTTTCTCTGTTTCTGGGGCAGAATCCTGGAGCTGAGCGAGATGAGACAGGGATGGTGGCGTTACAGAGACAGAGAGGGGACCAAGAAACGCTTCTGGTGAAGGTTTTTTAGTGGCGGCATGTTTTGCAGCAGCATCAGCAAGTGCATTACCTTTTGCCACCTCGGTGTCTGCCGCTGAGTGGCCAGTACACTTAACAATTGCCAAGGCAGACGGTAGGAAAACTGCATACAGGAGGGCGGCAACGTAGGGGCCATTCTTGATAGGGGTACCAGTAGAGGTAAGAAAACCTCGAGCCTGCCAGAGGGTGCCAAAGTCGTGCACAACCCCAAAGGCACACCGAGAATCAGTAAAAATAGTGGCACAGAGTCCCTTGGCTGGAAAGCAGGCACGGGTTAGGGCAATCAGTTCAGCCACCTGGGCAGAGGTCACAGAGGGTAAAGGCGCAGCTTTTATGGTTTCAGAGAGAGAGACCACAGCGTACCCTGCAAGAAGGTGGCCTTGGTCATTTCTATAACAGGACCCATCAGTGAATAATACCAAGTCAGAGTTAGGGAGAGGTACATCTGAAAGGTCGGGGCGCGGGACAGTGATAGCAGAGACAGTTGCAAGGCAGTCATGGGGTTCACCATCACTAGGTAAAGGAAGGAGGGTAGCAGGGTTTAACCGGGAGCAACGCTTAATAGTGATATGTGAGGCTGAAAGCAGCAAAAGTTCATACCTAGTGAGGCGAGCAGAGGAGAGGTGAGCAGTGTTGCGTTGCAGAAGGAGAGTTTCCACAGAATGGGGAACCATGAGAGTGAGAGGAGAGCGGAGGACAAGGGACTCAGGCATCTCGACCAGGCACGCTGCAGCAGCTACAGCGCGTAGGCAAGGGGGTGAAAAATAGGGTTGGGGATCAGCTGGAGGAACCAGCGGGGGGTTCACTTGATTTCCCATACAATTATTAGGTCGTCTTGGACACTCTCCTTTCCAGTGTCCAGGCTGTTTACAGTAGTTACAAACCCCAGTTAATCCAGCCCCCCGCCCCCTTCCGCAACCCTGTCCCTGTCCCCGGTGTGGTCTGCTTAGCCCTGAATAATGCTGTATCTGCAGAGCCATTAACTTTTGGGAGGACTGTTCCTCCTTTCCTTTTAAAGTGCGGTGGCAATGCTCTGCTACTGCCAGCAATTTGTCCATGGTTTCAGTCTCCCATCCCACACTTATTCGTTTTAACAAGCTGCCTGTGGCAGGGAGAAGACCATCAACAAATGCATGTGCCAAGGCCCCCTGCCCATTTACATCGGGCTCTTGTATTCCTGAATGTTGTAGGAAAATATCAGCTAGCTGGGACCTATAGTCGCCTGGGCTTTCTCCTTGCCCTTGCTTACAGCAACGTATTGCTGTCCAGTTTGTTTTAGGAGCCCACACTTTGGGAATGGCTTGATGCAGGCGCTTCCAAAGAGCCATACACCGGTCTCTGTACGCTGAATCTGGGCCAGTACTTTTTATGGTTGAGTGGCGTGCCTCAGCTGGCCAGTCTGCGGCAGCCAACCATTTTTCATAATAACTGGCAGGAGCTAACAATTTACACAGTTGGAGGAGATCTGTCTCAGAGGGCTCATAGGTTTCACAGATTAACAGAAACTCCTCAGCAAATTTGACAGAGTTTTCCTGTGGTTTGGGAAAACCTTTAACTATAGATAAAAGTTCCTTACGAGTCCAGGGCTTATAATCCCATATGGACTCACTTTCTCCCATCTTAAGGACTCGTAAGGGTGCCACAACAGTTTGATCAGAGTCTCTCATTAACCTCCCATCAGGTTCTCTTTTCCAAGAAGAGATGTCAAGAGAATCTTTGCAGTCTGCTTTGGATTTCTTCTTCATAATATTTTGCAGAGCTGCGAGGCCAATGAGGGTATCTTCTTCACTTCCATTATCTGTAGTCACTGAAGATTTTTCTTTTTCTGATTTCTTATTTGCGCAGGAGTATGGTGGGGGTCGGGTTTGATCCGGATCATTGCACAGGACTGGGCGAAGGGGAGCGCTCGGACTAGTGGTGGGAGAGACTGCATCCAATTGAACTTTTAGTTTTTTTGCTAGAATTTTTAAGAGAGGTGAGTTTTGACTCAGTCCATCTACGATTTGCCTCTTCCCACCACTGCATGAAGCAGTCTACTTCTCCTCTCTCCAATTTGGTTTTTGGGAGGACGAGTTTGCTTTTTAAAGCGTCCACTCGATCCTTGTCCCAAGAACCTAACAGTGGCCACTGTAATTTGGGGTTCTCTAGAGCTAATTTGGACCATTTTTCAAGAAACCTACAAGAGTCCGGACCCCTCCTAAAATACATAAAATAAGCCGGAGTTCCCTTAGGGAACTGTTCTACCTTAGACTTCTGATTACCCATCCAGGAGGACTTCACACAGCACTCACACAAGAAGGAAATTCGGGCTCGGCAGAGCGGTACCCGGTGCAACACACAGAAAGGAGCCCACAGGCTACTGCCTCAACTGCCCTTGCTTTCACACCAGGGGTTATACCCAAGGCGTGGTGCGGCTGCAGCTGTGCAGATTCCACTTATTCAGACCGTGGGGACGGGGACCCCTTGGTCAGCCAGTCTCCAGACAGAGATGGCTTCCAGATTCACACACACACCACAGGGAAGATGGATAGACACAAAGACAAGACAGTCCTCAAACCGGTTAAAGCACAAAAGTAATAATTACCTGAGACGTCTGATTCCAGAAGCTGGATCCAAAGACCCCTACCCGAACAGAGTGGGAACCAACAAGTTCAATGGCGTAGACTGCGCTGCTGCTGTGTACCTTTCTGTCTTGTGGAGGATCGCTTGGACTAAGCATCCAGGCGCCGGCTGCCACGATCGCCCTGCAAGGCAGTCAGGGATCACACAGCCTCAGCGAAGCCGCTTGCCATCTTGGTGGAACCTCCAAATTGTCAAAGTTTGACTCAGACTCACAATTTATCAGACCACTCTGTTTTATTAGCAAAGCCGCTCTGCTAATACATTTAGAAGTGAGCCCCCCGAGTGGGGCTTGTGTCTCTTAATTTATACAGTTTTTTGGAGAACAAGTTACAGACAAGTTACAGACAAAAGAAGAAAAAGATTTTAGTCACCACCCTTCGAGATTCCTGAGACCAGTCACGTATTTTCAATTACCTGCCACCCTTAACAATCTCCTATAACAGCTTCCAGTTAACTTAACTAATTGCCCTTCACACCTTCCATTCTGATGCCTGCTTCTTAGACGTGCTGGCTCCATCTTAATTGCTTCTCCATTCAAAGCTAACTGTCCCTACGTGTGCTCCCTCAGATACTTTGTAACATGTTTTGGCATGCCCTCTCATATACAATGTATCCAGCATGTCCCCTTATACCTTATACTTATACAATGTTATACTTCCACACCTCCCTTTCTTCAAAGTTAATTTTGAAGTAAGGATAAGTGTGTGTAGATGCTCTGCTGGCTACTTCGAAGTAGCCTCTTATTTCAAAGTTAACTTCAAAGTTATTTTGTAGTGTAGACACAGCCTTTGTGAGAGCATGTGGGGGGAGGGAGGAATCCCTGCTTAGAGGACATCAGGGAGCTTTTGGAGTACTCCCATTGTGTGTGAATGGTTAGTTTTTATTTCCTCCTAGACATACAGATTGAAGAGCAGATGCTGGGTTTGAGAAGCAGTTTACCCACCCTGTGGCATCTTGGTCACAATCTCTATACAAGCAGATAGATGGCATCTTTAACACACACAAAAAAAAAAAAAACTGAGCTATTCTTTCAGCCTCTTGGATATCAGGTTTGTGTGTGTACATATAGATTAGCCTTTTAAAAATTATATTGCAAACTATGGAAAGGGAGGCCAGAAACTTCCAAATTTTAACTTGGAAATGGCCCCCAAATGCTGGTTTTCAGATGGTGCACTGCAGGTATCTCGGGACATGCTTCCATAAAACAGCACGTATCTTGCAATGCCTTAAGAATACAGGGTTGTATAAGAATTTTAAAAACTCTTTTTTTAATAGAAGTCAGAACTCCAATGTAGTTTTTGTCTTTTTGTAGTCTTTCAGAGACTGCATGTACAGTCAAAGATCTGTTATCCAGCACTTAATTAAGCAGAAACGGCATTTCTATCTCCCACTACAAATCTTCAATGTAGTGATGGGGACTAGTATGCTGCCCAGCATGTTACGCAGTTGCATATTCTGCATTCTGTGCAAGAAGCAGAAGATAAGCAAGCTGATATAAGGGATTTATTTAAAAAAAAAAAAAAGCTTCCAGGGTGTGTCCACTGGGCTGAATCTGTAATGACCCTATCTCCTACACCAGGAGTGGGGAACCTCTGGCTTATGGGCTGGATCTTGCCTGTGGCCTGTCTTGAATCCAGCTTGTGCTGTGAGAGCCAGTGCTGAGACTCAAGCCATTGGGGGGCGGTGCTGTGGCTGGAGCACCAGCAACAGCTCCCTGCTGTGGAGGGGAGAGATCCCCAAGCCTGTCGAGCCAAATCAAGGCAAGCCCTAGGCTAGAACGGACCCATGGGCTGTGCCTGCCAGTGGGAGGAAGTAGCTCTGCATGCTGCAGGGAATTGGAGCCAGTGGAAGTAGCGGGGATGCTGCTTGCAGGGAATGCTTTCCTGCAGCGTGCATATCTCTGTTCAGGCACCTGCCCCTCCCCCAAGCCATGCCAGGTGGGTGCCCCACTTCCCTGCTCCTTTGCACCCCCTACCCCAGTCTGCTCCTGCCCCTCTCTCCCACCCTGCTCCTGCACCCTCCCTTCTGACTAGACCCCGAACCCCCACCCTGCTCTGTCACCCTCCCTCCCATCCAGGCCCCGCTTCCTGGCAAAACTAGAGCTTGAGTGGAATGTGTCCTCCCTTCACACTCCCCCACTTCTCAGTTTGGGGGCAAGTCTGTGAAGGTTTTTATTGCCCTTCTCATTTGGGAGCCAAGCCAGTGAGGACTGTGGAATTCTTGTTTCTTGCTTGTTAGTGGCCCCCACTGATTTTTATGTGGGCTGGTGGCTCTCAACCCAAAAAAGGGTTCCCCACCCCTTACAACTTTACACCTTCTACATCTACAATGATCTGTGGTAGTTGCGTTACCCAGCATTCTATTAACCAGCAAGCTTGGTTAACTGGCATGCCCTGCTGAGGGGGCTGGTGGCTGCAGGGGCTGGGCGCCCGGAGTCCCAGCTTAAATAACTGGCGCATTTTCTTATCTGGTAATCCTGTTTCCTGGGGATGCCAGATGATAAAGCTTGTACTGTATTAATATTGATAATGATGACCCTGAAGTACTACAGGAGTCTGAATCATCAAAATTAAATTACATTCAGTACAGTTTTAGCATTGTGTGTTTTCAGTGATCTGGGTGCATGCATTGTGCTACCTGTGGTGAGATATGAGATCATAGGGTAACCTACTGTATAGAAAAATCACTGGTATGTGCCTAAATGCTTCAAGAAACCAGCTACTCTGCAGTGCAGTAATACTACACTGTTTTCTACTTTATTGTATTTTAATATCTTGAAAATTTATATCCTATTGGTAAAGCATGACTAGCTTAACCAAGATATTAGATTGATCAGCAATCCCCGATCTTCCCAATGTTCCGGACAACAGAGCTTTTTACTATACTATGCATCTGTTAAACTATGAGACGTTTTATAATCACATTGCAAGATGCTATCTAGGAACTTGTTTTAAACAAGCCTCTTCACAAAAATGCTATATTAAATATCTGTCTGAAATTTGTCCCTAAGTTGCTTGAATATCAGGTTGATTTTTAAGTATGGTATACTACAAATATGTGTCAGCATACGTTTTTGGATTGTGCCTGAAGCTGAACCCTAATTTTTATTTTGGGGAGTTACAAACTACAGTGACTTTGGATTTGCCTCTTTTTAAGAGTGGTCATGTCAGTCACAGCTCAGTAGCTAAGGTTGTATTGGGAGAAGCTAAACCCTTACTTTCTGTATGTAGATTTTATCCCCTACTGTTATGCTGAGTACAGAATTACTTTTTTACCGATAATTTACAAGTAAATTTTTGAATTAAAATTTGATATTGTCAGAAATTTAGCATCTCTGACAGGGCGGGTGAGATTTGGGTCCACCAGGTCTTTTAATCCAACCTGCAGCCCACTCCTGTGGCTTGGAGCAGTGCCACTCAAAGCAGGTGGCCACTCTCTGTGGTTGTGTGCATCACAGGGGGAGGGCTTCCTGTGCTGCCCCCACCCACGACAAAATCTCTCCCCTCCTCTTGACCAGAAACCGGTCAATGACAGTTGAGAGATTTTGTTGTGGGTGGGGGTAGTGCAGCACAATTTGTCAGCTCCCATTGGCTGGTTTCTAGCCAATAGGAATGGAGATATTTTGCTGGACGCAGAATGTGAAGTTTTTCCCCCGCAGTGCAGTGAGCCATGTGGAACAGCTCCCTGCTTTGAGCAGTCTGTGGCTGCTGGCTGGAAGGGAAGCTTGCCTGAGAGTGCTGCTGGCTGGGAGCTGCTTAGGTAAGCACCTCCTGGCCAAAGCCTGCCTCTGCCGCCCCCCCCGCCCCCCCCCCCCCCCCGGCTCAGCACTCTCTCAGACCCTGTCTCAGGTCACAACCCTTCCTTCACCCTTCAACCTCATCTGTGCAAAGTCCACGACCCTAAGCTCCTTTTTACACCCAACCTCCATCCTGGAGCCTGCACTTGCTCCACAGAAAAGTGCAGCCTGTGACCAGTTTCCAAAATCTTGGGGGTCCCTCATCTCCCCCATCCCCAGTCAAAAATTATTGCCCACCGCAATCTGTGGCATTCTCTTCCATGTCTGAATGATTCTAATGTAGATACACTGTCTTGAAAAAAATAAAATGGTGGCAGGTTGCAAAAGATGACTCTAGCTCACTCTTGGTGTGAATTAGCAGGATTGTACTGTACAAAACAGTTTAAAACTTTGAAGGATTCTGAAACACTTTGTACACATACAGAGTGGCAATGGCTTTGCTGCCAATGAAATGCAATCATCTGTGGAGACTCCACTTATTTATCAATTGTTGTGCTGTTCAAGAAATGAGCTATGTTTAGCTGAGATTTGTAGGCAACAGTTTACATAGAAATTTGGTTGAGTATAACCACTAGATTCATTTTCAGGAAAAAGTGCCATGGAAACTTGAATGGTTCTGTTTTCAAATGAAGGTGCCTCCAGCTGTACTCTGTCCTTCCGAATCACCTTCAGGCAATGTTGGTTCAGTACTAATGTGAAGTGTGCACAGGTTCATAATGCATCAGCGTTTCCAAGCAACGCCATGTGCTACAAAGCTCACAGTAAATGGTGCAAACCCACCAGACCCTGCTTGATGAGTTTGGCTGCAAAATCTTGCCTCACGATTGAGACCCGTGTGTGGTCATCCCAGCTGAAGCAAGTCTGCTTACATGAGTTAGTGAGGGAACATATAGCGTTAGTTCTACACGTGCAGAATAACAAACATCCAGTTATGTATTTTTAATGGTGCAACTGCTAAGAAGCACAAGGAAAGCAGGGACTCCTTACACTTTCATTTCTGGATTTTTTTCATTTTTGGTTTTCTTTTCTTATGGTAGTTTGACAAAGCTGTAAAAAGGAAGCTGACTTAACGTAGTCATCCTCTCTGGGGAGTTGCTTAGGAAGCAAATGTAAGAGGCTGTTGCTTCGTGCTTTGCAGTCAGTTTATTTGTGGTACTGATATCTCTACGTGTATGTACCAAAATAATAAATATACACTGTAATCAATATTTTGTAACGTTGCTAATTATAAAAGTAGCCTGTGAAAGCCCTTGCTATTTAGCAGACACTGGAAATCCTGAGAAACTAGAGCTGCAGCTGACTGAAAAGTAAAAGTTGAAACATCATGTTCTTTGAGCACTTGCTCATGTCCATCTGAATTAGATGTGTGCATGCGCATACATGGCGGTGGGAAAATTTTTCCAAGCAACTACCAACCAGGTCGGCTGGGGAGTCCCCTGGAGTGGCAGGTATGCAAAGCCTATATGTAACCCAGGCGACTTGGTGCCCCTCAATTCTCTTTACAACCCGTGTGGATTTTCCATTGTGTTGTGAAGTACTTCTTGCTATGCTACAGCTCTCTCTGTGCAAATAGTTTTAAATAGCTGGGTTTAGCATAACCATTGTTTTGGGTTCGGTTAGTCTTCACTCTTCATCAGGTAGGGAAGGCTTCTTTCCTTCTCCTGCCATTTTTCCACTCTGGGGGCTAAGGGAATGAAAACATTCCGGGGCGCTAAGAAATGCTGTGACTGCTTAAAGTCTATACCAGTGAGTGGCCCTTATGACTCCTGCCGTTGTTGTTTGGGTGAAGCTCATCAAATAGATAAGTGCCATATCATCAGGGGGTTTCAAACCTCAGACTGTCAGAAGCATGACTTTTGGCCCTGGCGGCGGCTCATGGACCTATTCCCTGCACTAGTCTGGCTCCTCTCATCAAGACCCTCACGGGTTGGGCTTTTGAAATCTACCTTCTGTGGCGCCAAAGGCTTCACCTTCTTGGCATTCTCGCTCTCTGTGCAGGTCCCTATCCTGGCACTGGTCCCACTCTCACGCTGGTCCCAGTCTCCATCCTGTGGGCACCAGTCTTGCTCCTGGCAATGGTTGACTTCTCCTTTTGCTGTTTTGCCATGGGGGCAATCTGCTCAATGTCGTTCTCCTCAGCGCTGGTCCTACTCTCGGCACCCTTCGCCCCAGCACTGGTCTGGCTCTCTTCACTGCTTTTGCTCGCCTTCTCAGTCCAGCGAGACTGTATGCACAAAGCCAGATGGCCACACTCAGCAGCCCACTCCATTGCCTCGGGAATAGCCATGAGTCGGGTGGCCTGGCTTTTACCATCGGTGTTTCCTCCACAGGTCTAGTAGACTATCCAGGACCTCCCTTTTGATTGTCAAGGCTTGTTCGTTCAACAGACTGACACCCCCCTCTGCAGCCTCAGTGACTCTTACAGTACCATGAAGCCCATAGGCACGTATATGACCACTTCACTGCAAAAGCCCTTTAAGTCAGAGTATCAGCAACAGTTCAGGGCCTTCGAACCTCATGGGCACTTGGACTTCTATCAATGAAGGGGATGCTACTCCTACTGCTAGCTCCCTGTCAACAGTCCGGGGCTGGCTGCGGCCAGTCAAAACCTACAAAGCCCTCCTTTTGATGCTATGCTCGAGGTCATCATACTTGCACCCTTACCCTTTCTAAACAGACTCTTTTTCCATTCCTCCAGGCCTGGCTGGCCATTATGTTGGACTTCTGGTCCCTCAAGACTATTTCTTTTGGATACACTATCCTGTTCCACTCTACTCAGCCCTCCCATTCCCTCCCCCCGCCACCCTGCACCCAACCCATCGCTCTTCAGAGACCCTTCTCACGAGCAGCTCCTCCTCACAGAGGTTCAGTAACTCCTAAACATGGCAACAGTGGAGGAGATGCCCCCTAAGTACAGGGGCAAGCGTTCTGCACTTGATTCCCAAGGTGAACAGCAGTTGTGACCCATCCTGGACTTCTGGGTGCTCAAGAAGTTAGTCATGTCTCACAGGTTTCTCTGAGCACAATCATTCCCTCTCTGGATCCAGGGGACTGGTACGATGCTGTCAAGCTAAAGGATGCTTACTTCCCCATTTCCATATATCCGTTTCACAGTGGGCCACCTGCACCTTCAATTTACAGCCCTCCCCTTTGGGCTGTCCATGGCCTCCCCAGTGTTTATCAAGTGTATGGCAGTGTGGCCACCTTCCTCTGCTGTCATGGGGTCTAAGTGTACCCGTACCTGGACGACTGGCTCCTCCGGGGTGGTAGGTGGCATTAACCAGATGGACTCTGGACAAGCTGGGCTCACTGCACAACCCGGCAGTGTCCTGTCTTGACACCTACTCAGTGCATAGTTTGCCGGGGCAGTTCTCAATGCCATGCAAGCCAGGGCCTTTCTCCCTGAACAGTGCTATCAAGCTCGCTTTCAGCTCCTGCACTCCCTCTCTGTATTTCCTATCGCCACTGTCCACACTTGCCATTGGCTTCTGGATTATAGGGAAGCCTGCATTTACGTGGTGCCATTGCCAGGTGCCATCTCCACCCTCTCCAGGAGTGGTTGACTTTGGCTTACAGGGACAGCCTGGACATGGTCATAACCCTGCCTTGCCATGTCTCCAGTACTCTGCACTGGTGGCTGTGTCCACAGAACATCGTCTTAGGCATTTCCTTTCATGGTCCTCAGTCCGCCATGTCCCTGGTTACAGATGGGTCAGCTTTAGTCTGGAGTGCTCCTCTGGGACGTCTCACAGCTTCCCCGCTGTCCACAACACCGGACTTGTCATTCCAGATCAATGTGCATGAGCACCAGGCCATTTGCTTTGCTTGTTCGGCCTTTCTATCTCGTCTTCGCCACCACTGCACAGCGGTCGTGACAAACAGTGGAACAGCCATCAACTAGCAAAGAGTGGGGGGCGCTCCTTCCTGCTGTGCTCCGAATGTGCAGTTAGGGAAAGCAGGGCTTTTTTTATTTCAAATGGAAGAATATACAAAATAGGTAAAGACATTAATGCAGTGACAAATATTAGAATAAAAATTATTCTCAAAATTATATATTACCATGTGTAGTGGAAAAACACAACTATGCGTTTTATTACTTGTGATAAGTTGCTGGTTCTACAACCAGTTAAGAATATATTTTTACAAAATTACAAAAATGTACGGAAAAAGGAGGAGCTAGTTTTGGAAATTTCATTTTCTGGTTCACACGTTTTGTGCTGATAATGGAGGATGGACAGTACTTGACGTTACCTGCTTGATTTTTCTGTCTTGCATGTATAGTCTTCATATGACCAATTAAAAAGTTATGTGACAGTAACAGCGTGCCCACTGACATGTTTAACTTTACACAGTTGAAGCGTCAGTCAAACTAAAATTCTTTTTTATGTAAATACATGAAATTAAATCTTGAAAAAGAGAGTTTCTTTTAAAGCTTAATGTTCAGTTAAAGCTTTGAAACGCTGACAGTAATTTGGGAAAGTAAACAGTGTTGATTAATTAAATTATAGAAGTGAGGTTAGCAATTATCCTCTAATTACTATAAAATCTTGATTGAACTGATAAGATTTTTCAAAGAGGGGATTGTGTTCTTCTTTTGCTGCTTTGCTATGTGAAGAAGGCTTAAGTTCTTCGAGTACTGTCCCTCTGGTGTTCCACTCTGGGTGTCGGCACGTCCTCATGCCAGCGCTTGGAGTTTCTTCTATAGCAACGGTTCCCTGTGCCACACATGCACAATAGTGCCTCCTCATTCTCTCTGGCGTGTGTGGCACGAGCCCCTCCGTTCCTTCTCTACCATCCTCAGCTGTAGACGGAGCTTCATCCTGTCAGCAAAATGGAAGTTAGATAGAGTTAGTGTTTTGCTATAGTTTCCCTTTCTCCAAGTTATTCTCCTAGTTTGCGTTGCCGTTTGGAGGGAGGAGGGGAAGAATTTATACTGTTCATTAAGCTTTTGTTGCTGCATCACCCCCATGCTGGACTCCCCAGACTTCAAGCGGTGTGAGACTTGCAGGAAAGCTGTGTCACTTTCCAATGACCATGCTTCCTGCATTAAGTGCCTGGGCAAGGATCCTGTGTGCACTCCTATGCATACCGGCTTTTTCACGTGCTGCAACCTCCTCCTTCATCCAGGGTGGCACTCCGCACAGATGAAGCCATAATGGACCCCACCAATGTCATGTGACAAACACTGGCCTACATCTCTCCCGCAAACAAAAGGGCAGACGAAAAGTACTTTGTTGCCTCCAAGGATGTGGGGGTTTTATTTACACACCCGCACCCTAACGCTCTGGTGGTGGATGTGGTTCAAAATAAAACCAAGTCGTTCCACTCTACCCATGCAGGAGAAAGCCAGCAAAATGGGGGACATAATGGGGTGTAAGGGGTATTTGTGTGGCACACTCCCCCTTCTCATGGCCAACTATACAGCTGTGCTGCCCAACTATTACTATCAGAACTACTCCAAACTCCAGGGGCTGGTTCCGGCACTGCCAGAACACCAGAGCCAGACCCTTGTCACTATCATTTGGGAGGGACACACCGTTTTCAGTACAGTGGTGCAGTCTGTGGTGGACATGGCAGCTCTGGTCACCGCATCTGCTGTGGTCATGCATCGCACGTCCTGGCTCCGGTTCTTGGGCATCCCCAAAGAATTGCAACAGAAGGTGAGGGATCTCCCTTTTGATAGATGACCTCTGTTGGTTAAGAAAAACTATGATATCCTCTACTCTATGAAGGACTCCAGAACCATGTTGCATACGCTTGGCATGTATACCCCTCTGGTCAAGTGGGCCCGCTTCTCTTCTCATCAGTGACCAAGAGAGCACTTCCCACAGTATCAGCGCCAAAGGCACAGATCTCAACAATGATGCTCTGGAAGGCAGCAACACCAACAGTCCTCAGTGTCGCACCCACAGCCACCAAAGCAGCAGTTTTGAAGGTGTGGTGGAGAGTCTGGGAAATGGTTTAGTTCAGACCAAACTGGCCATCTCCTCCACCCCTTTTTACATTGCTGCCATGTCATCAGCGTGGACAAGTGGGTCCTGGAACTGGTGGCCCAGGGGTATTGCATCTCTTTCACCTCCACCCCATCCCCCTACCTACCTCCATACCCTGTTCCTCTTCAGGGGCCCTTCTCATAAGCACTTGCTCGAGCACGAGGTTCAGCACCTCCTCTTCTTGGCCATCGAAACAGTTCCCAGAGAGTTTCAAGATAGGGGGCTCTACTCCACCTACTTTCTCACTCAGAAGGAAAATGCGGGATGGAGACCAATCCTGGACCTAAGGAGGCTCAACAGATATATCCTTTACCACCTCTTCAGGATGGTGACTCTTGCTGCCATTATCTTGGCCTTGGACAAAAGCGACTGGCTGTCAGCTCTTGACCTACAGGATGCCTATTTTCATATCACCATCCATCTGACGCACCTATGTTTCCTCCTTTTCACAGTGGGACCTTGCCATTACCACTACTGGGTCCTCCCGTTTGGTGTCTCCACCATGCCTAGGGCGTTCTCCAAGACTCCGGTGGTGGTAGTTGCACAATTGCATCAACAGGGGATCATCATCTTCCCTACCTGGACGATTATCTCCTCAAGGACTGTCATTCACCAAGGTGCAAAATTTTGTGCACGCTACTATGGAACTTTGGCTCAGTCTTGGCTTCCACATAAACTACAACAAGTCTATGCTCCAACCCACACAGTCTCTGGAGTCTGAGAGTGCACATAGACACCATCCCTGCCAAGGCCACACTACCAGTCTAGCTATTTCAGGCCTTGTGTGACTTGATTCAGATGGCATGTTTGTTACCACGGTCATGGTTTGTCTCTGCCTCGTGCTGCTAGGACACATGGCTGCTGTTGCCCATGTGATCAAGCTGGACAGACTCCGCATGTGTTGTCTCCAGACATAGCTGGCCTCTTGCTACACCCTGGCCAGGGATCCTCTCTTCAAGTCTGTGGCTATTCTGCTGCATGTCCTTGGCTCGCTCCACTGCTGGACTTGCCCTTTTCACCAACTGCCATTGTCTGTTACCCTTAGTATGGATGCTTCTCTTCTGGGCTGTGGGGGGGTAGGGGGGGGAGGGGAGGGGGAGGTCACCTGCACAGTGCAAGGCAAATGGCTGTTCAACAAACAGCCACTCCAAATCAACCTTCTAGAGCTCTGGCGGGTTGTTACACATGCAAGCATTTCCAACGGTTCCTGGAGCACAGGTCGATCAGCGTTCTTACGGATTATACCACCTGTATGTATTACATAAACTGCCAAGGGGGAGTCCAGTCCCCGTTCCTGAACGCAGAAGCCATAAAGCCGTGGACATGGTGCATTTGGCATCGGGTCACCCCTGTTGCCAACTACCTCCCTGGCGTGCTGAACATGACAACGGATGCCCTCAGTCAATCATTCAGTGACCATCACAAGTGGGAAATCAACACAGAGGTCCTCAACCAATGTTTTGCCTCTGGGGACAGCCCTACATGGACCTGTTCACAACCCACCTCAACAGGACGTGCTACTGGTACTGCTCCAGGGAAGGCCTTGGGAAGCAGTCTCTAGGTCTCATTTCTAGTGGCCATCACGTCAGCCAGGAGAGTTGGGGAGCTTGCCACCCATATAGCTGAGCCCTCCTATGCTGTCTTTACCAAAGATACTCACCCTTCAACCTCATCCCAGGTTTCTCTCGAAGGGCCCTTCTCCATTCCACATCAATGAACCTATCCACTTACTGATGGTTTTTCCCAAAGCTGCACTCTGACCCTGTGCACACAGCATGGCTCATCCTGGACATTCCCTGGGCCATGGCCTTCTGTATTGACCATACGAAGCCTTTGCAGAAGTCTGACAATCCTTCCGTCCTTTGCAGAGCGATCTAAGGGCTTGCCTGTTTCCTCTCAATGGCTCTTCAAGTGGATGTCCTCCTTTATTCACACTGGTTACATGATTCAGTGCGGGGAGTTCGCAGGAGCTGTCACTACCCACTCAACCCAGGCGGTGTCCTCTGCTACTGCCTTTCTCAAAAACATGCCCTTTGTGGACATTTGCAAAGTGGTCATGTGGTCTTCCAATAATATGTTTGCTTGGCATTGTGTTCTTTCGTCTTCCATCGCTTCCTCCATCCAAGTGCGACAAGCAAGGTTGTCTGCTGTCGTAGTTACTGAGCTTCAAACCCACCTCCATTCTGCGACTACTGCTTGATAGTCACTCAGAGTGGAGCACCCACAGGGACAGGAGTTAGTTACTCACCTTGTGCAGTAATGGTGGTTCTTCGAGATGTGTCCCCCTGTGGGTAGTCCACTTCCCTCCCACCTTCCTCCACTTTGGAGCGTCCTGCTTTAATTGTTAGGTAGAGAAGGAACAGAGGAGCTTGTACCACGTGCGTGCACCAGATAGCTTGAGAAGGCGCTACTGCGCGTCCCCTAGGGTCAGGGCTTAAAAACCGTGCAGCTTGGCCCTGCAAGGAGGGTGCTGGGCTTGCCGGCATGTGGAACCTTAGTGGGGTGCCAAGGCTGTTCCCACCCCAGAGAAGGCGAACCCCAGGCACCAACCCCTACAATTAGGAATGGCAAGTCTCATCTTCCCTAATTTTGCTGGAGGACTTCTTTTGTGTGTTTGTGGGAGTCAGAGTGTATTGTGAACTTTCTCACTTTTATTGCCGTAAGGAGTCAGAGAATTGTAGGACTGGATGAGACATTGGGAGGTCACCTAGTCCAGTTCTCTGCACTCATGGCAAGACTAAATATTATTTAGAACATACCCAGTAGCTATTAGTTTAACCTGCTCTTAAAAATCTCCAATAATGGATATTCTTCATGCTCCTGGGCAAATTATTCTAGTGCTTAACCACCCTGAAATGAAGTTTTTACCTATGTCGAAGCTAAATGACCCTTGTTGTAATTTAAGGCTATTTCTGCATCCTGTCTTCAGGGGTTAATGAGAACAATTTTTCTCCCTCCTGTAACAACTTTTTATGTATTTAAAAAACTGTTGTTGTATTCAAGGGTATTGGAATGTCTAACTCTTACTAGAATTTGAGATGTGTATTTTTAGTAGTTTGGATGCAAGATAAATCTGAGTGTCATATGTAATGTCATAATTTCACTACTTTTTCTGCCACTAAAATTCTCTTGGTACAGCGTGCAATTAAACTAGAAGAGTCTTCTACGCTTCCATTTTTGCAGTTAAGTAAAGCTTTCCATTACGCTCTACCAATAACAAAAGCAATAATTTGTCTTTTGATCTTTTATATAGGTTAAATTTGGTTGAGGCCTTTGTAGTAGACACAGAGCTACGTCAGTGTCTTCAAGAAGAGCTTCTGCGTCGTTTTCCAGATCTCAACCGGCTAGCCAAGAAGTTTCAAAGGCAGGTAGCAACCCTGCAGGACTGTTACCGCATGTATCAAGCTATTAACCAACTGCCCAATGTTGTCCAGGCATTGGAAAAACATGAAGGTAACATGCCTCCCGTGCCATTTTAAAACTGTTTTATTGTTTGTGATATATTTATATTTGCAAGAAGTAGAGGATGAACTTCAAAAGATTACGATGGTAGCATATTTTGTTGAAGGAATCATAGAATAGATTCTCTTTCGATCAGTGTCCCTGGTGATGCTCCACCCATGGGTGTCGGTGAGTCCTCATGCCGGTGCTCAGAGATTCTTCCATAGCCATAGTTTCCTGCATCACGCATGCACAGCAGCACCTTGTGCTACCTGGCAAGCGTGCAGCGTAGACTCCTCAGTTCCTTTGCTACTGTCCTCAGCTGCAGATGAAGCATCATGTTAAGCATTATCATCTCCTTTGCACCGTGCAACCCCCTTTGTTGTCCAGGGTGGCACTACCTATGGACAAGGCTATAATGGACCTGGCCACAGTATTCTGGCAAATCCAGCATCCATTGCCCCTACTAGCAAGCAGATGGACCAGAAGTACTTTGTGGCTTCTAAGGATGCTGAATTCCTATTCACACACCCGCCCCCCCACTCCCTTGCTGTGGATGTGGTCTGTAACAAAACTGGGTAATTTCATTAAACCCCACAGGACAAAAGCCAGCAAAAAATGGGATATCATGGGCCAGAAGGTTTACTCATCTGGCACTTTGCTGCTTTGGAGAGTTAGTTATATGGCAATGCTGGCTGAGTGTGATCACCTAAACTACTCTAAACTACATGAGCTGGTCCCAGCTCTGCCAGAGCATCAGCATCAAGCCCTCACCAGCATTATCAAAGAAGGGCACACTCTTGCCAGCACTGCTGTGTAGTTCACAATGGTCATTGTGGATACAGGGGCTGCAGTTACGGTGTTGGCAGTGGTCGTGCGGCGTACATCCTGGCTCGTACCCTCGTGGGTTCCAAAGAAGCTGCAGCAAAAGGTCGAGGACCCTCCATTTGATCACCAGCACCTTTTTGCTGAAAAGGCTGCTGAGGTCCTACGTTCTGTGAAGGACTCCTGATCTACCTTGCACGCACTCAGCATGTACACGCCCCGGTCAGATGGGCCAGCTACTAGCCGGAGCAGTTTCAACAAGTCCGGCAGCAGTACTGTTTTGAGCCCCACCAAAAGCACAGGCCTCAGAGCAGACAGTTGGGCAGGCAACATCAGGGCCAGCTGTCCTCAGTGCCTCGCCTCAGGCACCTAAACAGTTGTTTTGAGGGTGTGGTTGAGAGTCTGATGCATCGTTCCCAACCGGGCATCATGCAGTTTCAACCATTTCATCACCATCTCCGCCCCCTCCTTTCTCAGTGATGTGCCATCACAACAGACAGGTGGGCTCTAAAACTGGTGGCACAAGGTGCCATCCCCTTCAGTTCTACAACCCTACCTGCCCTTCTACCCTATCCCTCTCCATTTGGGGGCTGCTGAGTCAGTCCCCATAGAATTCCGGAGTAAGGGGGTCTACTCCCCTTATTTCCTTGCTCAGAAGAAAAGCGGGGGATGGAGACCAATTTTAGATCTCTGGAGGCTCAACAAATGTATCCTCTACACACGTTTCTGGATGGTGACTCTCACTACCATTATTCCAGCCTTGAACAAGAACTGGCTCTCAGCTCTCGACTTACAGGATGCATATTTCCGCATCACCACCCATCCAGCTCACAGATGCTTCCTCCACTTTATGGTGAGAAACCGTAATTATCAGTATCGGATCCTCCCATTCGGTCTCTCCACAGTGCCAAGAGCGTTCACCAAAACTC
Organism: Carettochelys insculpta; assembly: GCF_033958435.1. Classification (NCBI taxonomy): domain Eukaryota; kingdom Metazoa; phylum Chordata; order Testudines; family Carettochelyidae; genus Carettochelys; species Carettochelys insculpta. The sequence goes on along the minus strand of NC_134139.1, from coordinate 64,954,923 downwards.
TGGTGGTGGTGGCTGCCCACCTTTGACATCAAGGGGTCATTAACTTTCCATACCTAGATGACTGCCTCCTATAGGACCCCTCCTTCCCTGAAGCCCAGCACATGGTACGTACCACCTTACAGCTCCTGCTCCGTCTGGGGTTCCATATCAGCTACGAGAAGTCTACAGTTCAACCTACTGAGTCCCTGGAGTTCATAGGAGCACACACGGTCACTGCCACGGCCGCTCTACCCATCCAGCGGTTTCACACCGTGCACAACCTCATTCAGGTAGAGCATCTGTTACCCACCACTACAGTGTGCGCCTGCCCCATGCTAATGGGACATATGGCTGCTACCACCGAGTGGTCAGGCTGGCCAGGCTCCGTATGTGCTTCCTTCAGTCATGGCTGGCCTCTTGCTATGTCCTGGCCAGGAACCCGCTGTCCAAGGCGGTGGCCATTCCTCTAAGCATTCTTGATTGTCTTCGATGGCGGATGTGCCCAGGCAATGTCCTCGCCGGCATCCCTTTTCTCTAACTGCTGCCATCCATCACTCTTGCCACAGATGCCTCCCTTCTGAGTTCAGGGGGCACATCTAGGTCCTCACATGGTGCAGGGCAAGTGGTTGTTCACGGAACTAATGCTCCACATCAACCTTCTGTAGCTCCGCATGGTTTGTTATGCCTGTAAACACTTCCAGCAGCTCCTCACTCTCAGGTCAGTCGGTATTCTCACTGACAACACCACCTGCATGTATTACATCCATCGCCAAGGGGGGTCCACTCCCCATTCGTGAACGCAGAAGCCGTAAGACTGTGGATATGGTGGATTCAGCATTACTGCACCTATGCAAGTCTGACCTCAGTCTTAGTACCATCCGAGTGGACTCTGTGGCTTTGGCAGCGTTTCACCAAACAGATGATGGGCTATCATCCTTGCCTGCCCCATTATCAAATGATTCCTGCAGGTCTCCAGAATACCTTTCCATCAGTTTGGTCCCTGGTACCTGTTTGGGACCTCAGCTTTGTTCTTCAATGACTTATGAAGCCACCATTTCAGACCTTGGCAATGTGTTCCTGGCTTCACCTGTCCATGAAACTATTGTTTCTTGTGGCTATCATGTCAGCCCAGTGAACTGGAGCGCTCACTTCCCTGATGGCCGAGCCTCCCTACTCACTTTTACCAGGGATAGAGTTACTTTCCAGCCTCATCTCAAGTTCCTCCCTAAGGTTCCCTCTCCATTCCACATTAGCAAACCTATACGCTTCCAATGTTTTTCCCAAAACTGCACTTTGACCCCGTGCGTTCAGTGTGGCACACCCTGGATGTCCACTGTGTGTTGGCCTTTTACAGCAACCGTACGAAGCCATAGCACAAATTCCCCTGGTTCTTTCTGGCCTTTACAGAGCAGTCAAAGGGTCTACCTGTCTCGTCCCAATGACTCTCCACTTGGATTTCTACCTGCATCCACACTTGACATGCAGCTCATCACAGGGAGCTCCTGGACGTCGTTACAGCCCACTCAACCCAGGCGGCGTCCTCCACTACTGCCTTTCTCAAGAACATACTCCTCATGGATGTTTTCAAGGCGGCTGCGTGGTCTTCCAGTAGCACACTTGTTCAGCGCTACATGCTCTCATCTGCCATTGCTACTTCTATTCAAGTGGGCCAAGCTGTGTTGTCTACTGTAGTAGTAAATGAACTCCAAACCCACCTCCATTCTGTGACTACTGTTTGCTAGTCACTCAGAGAGGAGCACCCACAGGGACGCCACCTGAAGAAGAGGAAGTTACTCGCTCACCTTATGCAGTAACAATGTTACTTGGAGATGTGTGTCCTTGTGGTGGGTAGTCCACTTCCCTCCCTCCTTCCCCTGCTTTGGAGCGTTGTGCTCTAATTGTCAGGTAGAAAAGGAAAGAAGGAGTCTGAGCTGTGTGTGCACCAGATAGCACAAGGAGGTGCTACCGTGCATGCATGGTGCGGGAAACTACAGCTATAGAAGAATCTCCAAGTGCTGGCAGGAGGATGCACCAACACCCGGACTGGAGCACCCGCGGGGACACATCTCAAAGAACCCATTGTTACTGCACAAGGTGAGTAACTTCCTCTCCCTAAATCAATCTACTATAAATTTTAGAGCAGGGGTGAGCAGTCCTCGCCCCAGGTGCCCAGAGTGACATGTGGCATTGGCATATGAGATGGGAGCTAAACCCCCCACCCCTCCTCCCCAATGCCGCTGGGAGCTTTCTCAAAGCCATGCTGACTGTGAATAAACAAAAGACCAGCTAATGCTACCAACCACCTCCTAAACAGTGTAGCTAGTATCTTTATTAATGAAGCTGTTGTAAATAGAACTATTAGAGACTTTAAAAAGCATCACCAGGACTCAGATCATACAAGGAGGTCAAAAGGTCATATTTTGGCACTCCACCTCGGAAAGGTTGCTGAGTGTTTGTTCATCTGTCTGTGTGCCTGTCTGTTCATTTGTGAGTCTGTTTGTACAAGAACCAACCCCTTCTGAACAGTAACAGTGAGGACCAACAAATTTGATACGTAGCTTCCTCTTATTCCGATTTGAAGGCACAGTCAGGGTCTAATTGTGCCAGGATAATGGGATATGAGTAGAAGGCAATTGTTTCTCATGAAGCCGAAAGGTAGAGGTGTGACAGGAAGGAGAGTTATACTCACAAATGATCACACAAGGGCAGCTGCCAGCCACTGCACAGCACCAAGCTGGCCTAGGCCAGGGGTGATCGAAGTGCGGGGGGGGGGGCCACAAATTTTTAAGGGGGGGGCGTAGTGCAGTCAGACTCTTCTGCTGCCTCCCATGCCCTTTGCTGCTGCCACTGTCACCAAGGGAATTTGGTGACCAATGGGAATGTTGGTTTGCCTGCCACAGTGTCTGCTGGGCCAATCAGAAATGCAGAGGCCCTGAGCCAGACGGCAGGAGGAGCCAGTGAGTTCCTGGCTCACTAAGATGCTTGGACTGGTCCCCTCAGCCAATGTCACACTGATGCCTAGAGACAAACTCCACCCCGCCCCCCCCAGCTCTGGCTGAGATGCCAGTTTGGAGCAAGTGCTGCTAACTGGGGGAGATGCAGGGCCACTGCCAGCCTGGTGCCGCCAACACCCATCAAAACGTTGCAGCCCAGGGTCATTTACCTCCTGCTCAACTGCAGCACCAAGTTCTGTGGCCAGCAGGTCAGCAATGGTAACACCTACGAGGTGGAGGTGGTGATGCAGCTGAGCCTCTAAAGTCCCCCCTTCAGGTATTCCCCTGAGTGCTCCTCACTTTGAGGTACCCCTTGAGTCCCCCACGTTGCTGTTGGCGTCCTTCCCCCACCAGCACTCCTCCATATTTGGGGCATCCCCTGGAGCCCCAGCATCCTGAGCACCCCACCCACTTCTCAGGTGCCCCCCGGCATCCCGTCCTGTGGTCCTCCTTCAGGCTGGGGGGAGATGGGGCTTGTAATTGTCAGAATGACAAGGGGTCTTGATGTAAAAAGCTTCTCATCCCTGCCCAAGGCTACCCATGGGGAGGCAGCCACTGACCAGGCCGCGTGGCCCCCTGCTATGCCAGGGGGAAGCTGACAGAAGGCCTGCTTGGGCCAGCCCCTGCCACCCATGGCCTTGTCCCGTGGAGAACCTGCCCGGGCCCCAGGGAGAAGTCAGCAGGTAGCCTGAGCGGCTCCCACCTTGCACCGAGGCCAGCGGCCTGCATAGCTCCTCTCCTGGCCCTGGGGAGAAGCTGATGGGTGGGCTGCCTCCCCCCCACCCCATCCCAGGCTTGCCCCAGACCCAAGCAATGCTGAGTTTAAAAAAAAAAAAAGAGGTCTTCTAGCTAATTAATAACCAGACAACCCAGATTCTAGAATGGAAAGGAAGGCCTCAGATTCCAAAACGGATGCAATAGCCTGCTCTTTTTAAATAGAGGGTGTCCCAAGCATGTTCTTCACATGTTGGCAACTGTACTGTTATAATAAGGGTGAGATGATAGTGATAAATATGTCATAGGCCTAGGCCATTTAAGGCCGCAATTCATTACTCAGGTGAGGTGTGAGTTGTGAAAGAGAAATGGAGAGGAAGAGACCAGGGTTTCACTAAATATGTTGGCAAAGAAGTGGAAAGTTCTGTTAATAGCCAGTATGTAGTATTGTCTACCTATTAATGCACCAAGGTTACTTGAGTATCTCATGTTCAGAAGCAAACTTTATAATTCCAAGCTTAATCACCTGCTGCAGTGATTGATTGTGAAAAATTCTAAGGTAATTCATAGTATTAGTAATACTGATAAAGCTTTATTTGGTGTGACTAAATTTTACTTTGTAGTTGCAAAACAGTAAACATTTACTTACTGATATAAAGCTTTTTTTCCTGCTCGTTGTTGTACAGGCATTACAGTTGCAGTTCAGAAGATACGTTGGTTGTCCAGAAATATAAATATCTGCAGGTGCTAATGATTAATTGAAATCTTATTTCTGTTTGTATTTCATTTAAAATTCTGTACACTTTTGTGTGAGATGTAGAATCTCCTGCTGGCAACTGTATTCAGTGTTAGGTCATGTCTGTCTGTCTGTCTCTCCCTCTGTGTGTGTGTGTGAGAGAGAGAGAGAGAGAGAGAGACGGGGGGGTCTGTATCTAAGCAAGAAGGTGTATTTTACAATTCAGTTTTTGTGAACTTTTACTGAATTGGCTTCCCATTTGAAATTAATATTAGTAGATATAAAATTCTGATGTAGAATGGTGAGGAGGAGACTTTTTAACTGAATTTCCCAGTAATGTCCAAGGTCCGAGTTACAACTGGTAATGTTGGAAGTTTCCTAACTTGTGGGATCTTATTTTTAATACAAAGTATTTGCATGGGGCAAATATAATTGAATTTTTCAAATATTCCAATTAGTACATTATAAAAATTGGTAGCTCTAGAGGATAAAATCTCAGCAAAAGTGATTTTCGGATATCTCCTTCCCCCAGCAACACAGGGTTGTGTTCAGATGGCTGATGTTCACTTTATTAATGCAGTGTATGAGAGTCATTTTGGATATGAATAAAGCACATGCAATAGTGCCAAGTGATTCTCTAGAACAGTAATTCTCAATCTGTACCTCTGTGGACCTCACATATAGTTGTCTGTTATGTGGGCCAATGATAGACGATATATATATCTCTATGGCTCTGAGGGTGTTGCATGGGCCACAGTTGTGTGCTGACTGGGCCACAAGAAGGCTGTGTGTTGAGAACCACTGTTCTAGTGAGATTGCAAATGTTTAGTCTCCATTCTTTGAACGAGGTAGATAAGCTACAGATAGGAAGAAATTGTGAAGTGCAGTCCTTAGAATAATTATTTTCACAATTTGGTGAAAACTGACGTGTCATTAATTGTTTTGCTTCAGTCTGAAAAGTTCATTTCAATAGTCTGGTAAATATTCAAATACATCTGACGAAGTGGGTTTTACCCACAAAAGCTTATGCCCAAATAAATGTTAGCCATTAAAGTGCCACAGGACTCCTCGTTGCTTTTGCAAATACAGAGTAACATGACTAACTCTCTGGAGAAATAATCACCAATACATTTTGTTCTTTGACAGGAGAACATCAGATGTTGTTGCTGGCGGTATTTATAATGCCTCTTAACGATATCATTGCTGACTTCTCTAAATTTCAGGAAATGATAGAAACAACTATAGACATGGACAAGGTATGGGATAGTTTTAAAAACTATGAAACATTTTGCTGACCTGTTTTGGTTTGGGTCACTCTTTCATTAAGATACTTAATTTGTAATCTATATAAATATTTTATTGCTATAGAACATTTCAAGTTGCTGTAACTAGACCGGTAGCCTATTGCATGTAAATATAGGATTTATTTTTGAGTTTGGATTCTGGTCGCTGGGGAGCAGAATGACTTAAGTGAATGGGAATGCACAGGATAGTTCTTACTTACAGAAATGTTTAGACTTAAATATGAATTACAAGGTGGCTACACAGATAAGTTGAAAAGGGATGGAAAGCTGGCTCCGTGCCCAGGGTTATCTTTTTGATATTTCTACAAAACCAGTTACAATCATAGATTAATCAGTCTCCCGAGGTGCTACTGAGCAAGTGTGTTCAGCCCTAGAGGGGGGTATAGGTCCCCATGTTACTCTGCCCTAGAATTGGTTAAAAATTGATAAAATTTCATAAAATATTTTTCAGAGTAACTTTTCCACCAGCAAAAGTTATGCAGCCACCCATCCAGATGATCTTGGAGCAGTTACTTTGGTATTTGAAGAGTTCTGTCGAGTTGTCCGTAGCTCAGAGAGAATCATTACAGTGCAAGATACTGTTTTAAATTCGGAAGGGATGAGCAGGGTCCCTACCATGGTTCAGTCTCAGTGTTGTGGCTATAGGATTTGAAAATTATAGTCAGTTTTGTGTTTTTCATACAACATACACTTATGCAGTTATGTCACTTTTAAATTTACTTCTGAAGTTTCACGGTGGTGTCAGGGATGTACCAACCCAAAGTGGGTCATGGGGGGAGTTGTGGCAGGCTTGCCACTCTCACTATTGTGCTGCCATCAGCTAGAGCTGGGCTCTGAAGACACCAGATGAGGAGTTTCATGAAGCAGGAGGAGGCTCCTGAAGGTGAAGTTTGGTCCAATCTCCGCCTTGCTATTGGAAAACCCCAGCCAGGGGCTCCTAACTGCTAGTCCTGGACTTACTTCTGCACTATTTCTGGATGTGCGTCAGGTATCCCCACCAAGAGTAGGTGTGCAGGCCAAGAACAAGTTCTGTCCCTTTCCAGCCTGAACGCACAGTTAGGAGCCCCTGGCTGAGGCACTGCCAGGAGTCTGGCGAGATTAAATTTCATGGGGAAGGCTGTATTTCACAGTCCGTGGTGCATTTTTCTTGGAACCTGGGGATGAGGTTGAAGTTTCATATTAAATTCAGATACGAGGAAAATGCCGGAAGAATTGCACATGTAGGGGGTGCGGGTGGTTAAAAATGGAACAAAACACCATTTCAATAAACCACTTCCTTGCATGAATGTGTTTACTTGCTTGAAATCCAAAGCCTGCAACATATCTTTTTCATCCACAGTAGTAGCCAACAAGAGTGTAAAAATCAACTTAAACCAATTAGCAATTTTCCTTTTTCCTTTTTAAAAACACTTTTTTACCCTAAATTCCATGTAGATGAGACTGTTTCTAGGGGTAGTATCTCCAGCAGGATAAAGGGGCACTACAAGGGCACTCTACAAGAACCTTTTTTGAACGTTAGTAGCCGATTATGTAACGAGTGTTATTAGAAAAGTTTGTTTCCGTAGCCTCATGTCGCAAACTGCCAGGTTTATCTCCCTACACTTACATTTAACTTATTTTTGTTATATTTCGTGGTGGTACGGTAACTCTCCAAGCTAAGTTCACTTATTTTTAGTTTGTTTAGTCAAGTTTCCAGTAGCTTATTCAGAGACAGTAGTTGGTTATATCCCAAATTAAAGGTATTTTACAGAAGTTTGAACTTGTCCGTGGTGTCAGGGTTTAACAGATTAGCATACATGGGGTTGTAAAGGAATCCGCCTCCTGTCCCCAATGGGGCCAATAGCCTCACCAGGCTGCTCAGCAAGGTGTGGCAGGGGGCAGCGGCAGAGGGGGGAGACTCTGCTCCATGCCCCTCAGAAGGGTCGGGACCTTGGGCAGAGGGGGCGAGGCTGCAACAGCCAGCCCTCCATGCCAACTGGACTGCAGAATCATTCCCCCCGGCCTTCCAGCCTTGCTGTTGCCTGGAGAGTGCCGCACAGTGCTCTGGCAGCGATTTTTAAAGGGCTCTTTCCCCCTCCCCCACCCCAACCCCCTGTCAGATTAGCAGATTTCTGGCAGTTTTTCCACCATCTTCTCCAGCATGGGGCATGTGTCACTTGCAGGGTTCTGCAGCCTTCAGTGGGAAGGAGGTCAGACTTAGATGAGCATTGCCATCTCTTCTGGCCTTAAAGTCTCTAAATCTGTGAATGTTCATAACCCTTATGGACTCTTGTGGAGTGTTGCATGTGAGGATGTGACGTTACTGGACTTACAAATTCAATAGGAGAACCATTTCTGTAACCACTGTCTTAAATCTGCACCAAATCTTGTGCCAAGTGGGACCAGGTGAGGTTTCTAATGAAAGCTGGTAATTCACTGACTCTGTCTATGCTGCTTACATGTCTCTATCATGCTTGTATGTGAAGTTGTAGACGTTGGTTCTGTACCTGTGTTAGAAATGTTTTAGCGCTGGGATTCATCACGGAAGGTGTGGTCACCTCCCCACTAGGAAGATGGGCTAGAATCTTGGACTTCAATGCACATCTCAGGTATTTAACTGAGACCTGTTGTCTGGGAAACTCCCAGTGAATAGGCAGAATGCCCCAAAGAAGCATGGACAGATAATCTGATCAGGGGATTCACCCTTGAGTACGTGCTCAGGAGCAGAGACCTTCTCTCTATATGGCAAGTCTATAAAAAGAACTTTGGCGGTGGCCCTTTTGTCCTGCGTTTCTGAGACCACTGGTCTTGGGCTCCATCTTGGGAGCAGTCTGCAAGAACATCCCTGCACTAAGCTTGTATAGACTATCCACCCCTCAGAGGATATATTTTCAGATTTTCAAGATAGCAGCTTTTTACCATCAGCTGCAGCCTGCATCAAAAGCTTTGATAGATGTATGTTATTTAACCACTTTAATAATTTTTCTCTCATCCTGTCCTCTGTCTGTCTGTCTAGTTTTTTATTCTAAAGGATTGGCATGGCATGTTGCTTTGGGTAAGATCTAAGTATATATTGTCCTGAGAATGTGGCTGGTCCCTTTGGGGTGGCAGAATCTGTGTGGATTTGGTAAAATAGGTATTTCATGATCTCTCACCTGAGTAAGGAGGCTTACTGGTTTTGGAACTGCTGGGGAGTCTGAGGTATTTATCTATGTAATCACTTGCTTGCCAGGAGAAGAGAATGAGAATGCTTTCTTGGTGCATGGCTTTCAGATCAGGGTGTGGAAAAATTGTCATCAGGACAGTGTAGGCTACTTGCACAATTCTGCTTGTGCACTGTTGCTTATTAGAGTGTCTTTAGTGAGTGTCCATACTGATGATGATATATGTAAATCATGCATACATCTGATGAAGCGTGTTTTTGCCCTCAAAAGCTTATGCTCCAAAATACCTGTTAGTCTATAAGGTGCCACAGGACTTCTTGCTAAATGTAACTCAATTAATGAAGAAGGAGAAATCTATGAAGGAGGAAATAATAAAGTAATGAGTTAATCAAACTGTTGGAACAAAGTCTGGACACCGTGTATGAAGCAAGCAGGAGGGTTTATTACACACAGTGCTGCTGTAAGCGTTTAGTTTACAGAAGAGAAGATTTAGGGGTGATTTAATAGCAGCCTTCAACTTACTGAAGGGGAGCTCTAAAGAGGAGGGTGAGAAACTGTTCTCAGTGGTGTCAGACGATAGAACAAGGAATAATGGTCTGAAGTTGAAAAGGGAAAGGTGTAGGTTAGATATTAGGAAAAACTACTTCACTAGGAGGGTGGTGAAGCACTGGAATGCGTTGCCTAGAGAGGTGGTGGATTCTCCATCCCTCGAGGTTTTAAAGTTCTGGCTGGACAAGGTCCTGGCTGGGATGACTTAGTGGGGGCTGTTCCTGCTTGAAGCAGGGGGCTGGACTAGATGTCCTCCTGAGGTCCCCTCCAGCACTGTGATTCTGTGGAGTGTCACTTCACTCATCAGGACTCTGTGGAGCACTGCCAGACAAGAGGTTACAATTGATTATATAGATTATTGATGAGGGCGGGGGGAAAACTATGGTATGGATGTTACCCAAGCCTGGATAGGTCCTAGCAGCAAGAGGAAATGAGCACAATAAACCAATAATCTAAAAAGATTACGTAGAATCCCCACCCATTGCTTATAGAACATTTTATCTCTGGTACAAGTGGATTTTTTAAGAAGTTACTTAAACAAAGCAGACATCTAATGACATCTATGTGTCTAATTGGACTAATGATGCATCTACAGGGGTAATGATGACACCTTCACTGGCTTATCTAGGGGTGCATTATCCAGAAGATTAAAGCAAAAGAGACAGTAACAGCATAGAGCAATAACACATCTGTTTTGAGTACCAGCCTGGGATAACAAATGGGATGGTGCTATATCCTGGCTCTCACATGCCTGGCCTCTTCTTGGAATGTGGTTGCTGGGGAACTATCCCTTCCTCAAAACTCCAAGGCCCTGTCCAAGTTGGGACGATCTTTGCTGGGTCTTGTGAGTGAGATGGGGGTGGAGGCATCAAGTTGGGATAACCTTCCACTCATGCTCACTGGGTTTCTGAACTATAGGATTATAGGCCTACTCCAGACCTTAGGATTCGAATAGGGGGTCTTTAGCAGAATACCATAACCTGCTTCAGAAATTTCCATCCTGCACAAACTAAAATTGCTTCATCTGATTGCCAGGAAACCTGAGTACTGTATATGTGACATAAGGATAATTGGGTTGAAGTTGGAATGGATTTTGGAAAATACACTCGTTGCCTTTTGTAACCGTACAAACCCTGCGGAGTGTATTTTAGTGGTAGGAGTTCTGCCCTGAAGCTCTTGCCTATTTCAAGAAGAGTTGCCATTTTAGAATATTCCATCCCTCTGTTGTCTGCCTGCTAGGTTTATGTAGATAGGCGGTTATGCTGTTTGTGGGAGAATTGTACAGCAGTCGTTTCATCCCACTCCAACAAACTTGTATGTTTGTTACTGTTGAGCTATCAGCACACAAATAAATGTTCAAATCCATTTCAAATGTAAATGGCTGGACTGCAGGGTGCCACATCTGGGGGCGGTGGCCTGTAGCAAGAAGAAGAAAGAGAAGAATCTGTTAGAATCTCTTTGGACTCAAAAAGCTTAACATACACAGGGCCTGTTGAGGCAAGCCTCAAAAACAACAGCTTTTGAGCTGGAAGGGGAGTGCTACCGGGTTTTGCATACAATTCAGGTAAACTCTCATTATCTAGGAATATAATCTGAGACAAACAACACTGAATTAAGAAATGATGTACAAACCTTACTAAACCAAATAAAACTTAATGACAAATGTAAAAACATTAAACTTCTGCATAACCAATGTTTGCAGCAATCAAAAATGTTACTAGTTATATTCCTTCTCATTCTTCTTTCCCTAGGTGGAAAATCATGAATTCCTTGTGAAGGCTTCTTTTGATCCTAATCTGACAGAGCTGAGAGAGAAGATGAACAAACTGGAGGAGAGCATGCAGTCACTTCTAAAGATTGCTGCCAGAGAACTAGGTACAGTGAAGTAAAACTCCCCTTAATTACTTAGTTCACTTATAAAGTTCTTTGAGATCTACCTACCATACAAGACTTATGTGATTATATCTTCGGTTCAGTTATTTAATTGCTTTAGATTACTAGATGATTTTAATGGTGTTATTTAGTGTGGTATGTGAGGACTAATGAGCATCTTTATGCCCAAACTACATTTTATGGAAGGTAGTGTTTCAGAATGGTGGTTGCATGCCTGTTACAGAATTTATTTATTGTAACTGTTTCTGCCCTTCTTTGCTGATTTTATTTTTATTTAGACCCTTGGGGAATGTGTATTGAAATACTCTGTTCTTATCTAGTCATAGGGGTGTCCATTTTGGAAATGCCTATTTCTTTATGAGATGAAGATTAATTTAAAATGGAATATAGAATTCTGTTAAGGAGAATTGACGATGTAAAGTCTACCATTTCTTTTGTTGTAGAGTCAGTGCAAATATTACATTGATCAGTAATTCGTATTATCTCTCAATGAAAATAAAGTGTAAAAAAGACTGGAAACACTGAAAATTAGCCAAAATTACCATTTTGTTATTTACATCATGGTTTTGCTCATGTGACTCTGCTGCTGCTTGTTCTGGAGGTTCCAGATACCCCCAACACGCACAATATCAAAATATTCAGTTTTTCTTTCGGATCAACTAGTTTAGTAGACAATTTCAGTGAATAAAAGTCTGCTAATTTAACTGTGTTTCTAAACTAAACTAATTTATCTGAAACTTATTTCTGACTCTTTTTAACTGATTGTCTTTTTGGGATGCAAGTAAACTGAAGTTTTTTATGCTTTGTCATTTTGAATGAAATACATGGATGTAAAGGAGTGGAAGTTGATTGTCTAGGACCTGGAACTGGGGTTTCGATCTCCTGAAGCACGTATCAGTTGAGATAAGCAGTTTTTTCCAATACAAACAAGCATAGCTATGTAACTAATACTTGTAATATTTTTTAACACATCCTATTTAGTCTTAGCTGAATATGATGGAATGCTTATTTTGTACCCAGTAGCAGGATGGAAATTTGAATTAGATGAATGTGCCATTTGGTGCTTTAATGAGTTAGGGGTGGAGATGAGCAATACATTTCTAAACACAGTTCAGATGTTGCCAGTACACAGACATGAACATTAAATTTGGTGTGCCTAATGTCATTTAAATGGCATTGCAGCTGACAAGCAGCATTCAGAGAATGAGGATAATACAATGATGTGTATTTCTAATGATGAAATTATTCATTTCTCTTTTCCTACCCTACTTTCCTTTTATTGAAAAGGCCTGGAAGCTGGCAAGAACATCAAGCTGGACTCCAATTCACAGTTAGGACATTACTTCCGAATTACCTGCCGAGAAGAAAAAGTCCTCCGGAATAACACAAAATACAAGGTCTTGGATACCCAGAAGAATGGTGTAAAGTTCACAAACAGGTATTTGGCAGACATAATTCATTTTTGCATTTATTTGCTTTGAGGTTGTAATTCATCCCTTTTTGCATTGCCCTTATGGGAGTTGTCTTTCTGAAACAACTGTTCTCGTATTTACATATCGAATTGCTTGGCTTTTCCCTCTTCTGTGTAATCATTTTGTTCATCGACAGAAGTATTGTTGAGATGAGCGTGAAGGAAAGAGAGTGCTGGTGCAGAAATGGCTGTCACTGTCTTCTGCACAATGGTTGTCCGCTGTCTGTGGGCCTTCTTTTGTTGTGCAGAACATATGGATTCCTGTGTTGGACCAAGATTTCACACGTACTAATGCTTTCTTCTTGACTCTGGGGGTTTGCTGTTTCAGAGCAAACACTTTAACAATACCTTATAACGGGTGAGCAGACTTTTTACATGTCCCCCACCCCATCCCCAGGGTCTCCCCAGACTGCCATGGAAGTGAGTGCTGGTCTCCTGGAAGTGATGTGCCGCAGTCCCTCAGCCATGGGGACAAGGGCTGGGGGGCAGCAGATGAGTCAGGTTTCTGAATGGCACTTTCTCTTTTGAAAAGTTTGGCTTTTATTTTTAGCTCGTTCAAGGAGCAGAGACCAGCAAAAAAGTTATAAATCTCCTTTCTTATTGCTCGATCATTTCTCTGATCCTGGCACTAAACAGAAAGAGATTGATAGTAATTGTGCTAGTTTTGTAACTTACACTGCTTCTTACTGTGAGGGATTCTCAGCAGCAATGAAACTTTAAATAGAATGTGGTCCTCCCTGTTTATATCAGACTCTCAGAAGCTTTGAAGCAAGCCCAGCCCAGGGTGTCTCAGGGAATTAAGTCTAAACATGCCTTATAAGATAGAATTAGCATTTTTAAAGCAAAGCCGCTGCTGGGGCTTGAGCTCAGAGCCTGTGCTTGGGACATCTCAACATGCTGCTGAAGGGGGACTTACTTTTCCTGCTGGCCCTGCCTGGTGGGAGCAGGGAGTGAGTACCTGGGAGGTGCTGATCCGCGCTGTCTAGTCTGCATAGAGTGGAAGCTTGCCTGCTTCTCTGACCATGCTGTCCCCCAGGCTCTGCTGCTAGCAACCTCAAGGAGAGACTTTTGTAAGGCATGGGGCAGGCTGCGTGCGGTGTGAAGCTGGGCCTGAGTTCCCCTGAACACTCAGTTGCTGCTCACTTCCCCTCCAAGAATCAAGCTGCTCTCCTCTAGCAAGGCCACATCCATCTCCCAGGACAGAGACCTGGAGTGAGCTGCTGCCTCCGGCAAAATAAAAAACCAGCAACCAGGAGACAGCTCTTGGTAGAGCTCAGCATAACAGGAGCAGAGTGACTGTGGGGAGGGTAACAGAGGCAGCAAGGGAGGGAGAGGAGGAGCCTGATCGCACTGTGCCCCCACTTAACACAATTTGATAGAATGTACCCCACTTTGTGCACTCCTGCCTGATAACATGGGATGCAGATGTGCGATGACTGCATGCAGCCAGCTCACAAGCATTTCATAAAGTCTAACTCTAAACTCTAATCCATTTGTCCAGGCCAACATAAGCTCAGATCATTGATAGGCAATCTGTGCTAGTGAGCACGTCGTGAGTGGTCCTTCTTCATCAAGGTGGGCCACAAGTATGTTGTAACCCATAGGGTAGTTTTGCTAATTGCACTTGCATACCTAGAAGTGGAACGGCGTGCTGATTTGAACTGTAGCACCTTGACTATCAGATTGCTCTCCCCAATTGGAACACACAGGACAATAGCTGGATGCTAAGAGAGAAAACAAAAAGTGGTGTATTGTAGAAAGTGGTAGCACAGACTTGAGAGAACATCAACTTGAAATACTGTGATTCTGTTCACAGTAAATTGAGCTCCTTCAATGAAGACTACACAAAAAGCAGAGAAGAGTATGAAGAGGCTCAGGAAGCCATTGTAAAAGAAATCATAAATATTGCTTCTGGTAAGTAGGGTTAACAAATGAAATAAGCTGAAATATTTGCAGAATTTACTATAGTCTTTCCTTATTCTTTTCTTGTTCCCTGTATACATAAGGAAAAGTATTTATAATTGCAGTTGGTTTCAAGCACTGGTCACCTGTTCAGATGGTCAAAATGTTAAACATTCCTAGGTGAAGGGTGCTAAATTATTGTAACTTACCTGGAAGCAGAGTTTCATGCAGAGCAGTTCTTAAAGTTTTAGGGAAAAAGTTAAAAGGTTCATGAACGTAATGATCTGGAAAAAAAAAATTGTCGTTAACAAGCTTTATTTAAATGAATCGCTGGCCTGATAAGGAAAGAGCGGAGAGTTATGCATCATTAAGCTAAAAATAGTGAAAAAAACTTCTGTATCTTTATGAATACTTTAAGAACTTTCAGTTGAGCCGATAAATGCTCATATTATGTAAATTGTTTTCAAGAGCCATCTTTGAAGTCATTTTTGAGTGGCATGTGTTGAACTTGCAAGTATTGAAATAGGAGAATGAGTAACCAGGAGCCAAACAAGGAGGCAAAAATGTTAGGTGCAAACGGATCATTAATTAATTAGCTGCCCCTCCCTCCCCACCCCATATCTCCCTGGAACAGAGAGATATGGTTGCTGTAGAATAGAAAGCATGAAAATTACTTCAAGATTTCTCGTTCTGACATGTAAACAGTTCCAGATTATGGACATTGTAGATCGTAGTCTGTATCTGGGTACCATAATTAAAGAAATAAAAAATGTTTAGAAGACTGAATCTCTTGCTCTCCACTGAAGTTTTATATTAAATGTTGTTTACTTATATCAGGAGTTAGAGGCAGCAACCCCCTCCACCCCCCATAATGATTTTCTTGCATAAAACTAATTTAACTTTTATTCTCAATTTCTGTTATATTCATTTGCTTAATTATAGTCAGTTGGAATTGCATATATAGTGAACTCTTTCATATCCAGCAGCTTTGGAACCAGGAGTTTGCTGGATATTCAAATATTCTGGATAATAGAGAGGTATACCTAGCAATGCATAACACTAAAGAAAAACAAAATTGGGTATTAAAAACAAACAAAAATGTATGCAGAGTACTTTGTTTACTAACAGAAGTATTGTACACTGCTAACTTATACTACAATTGCTGTATTTATTTGTATTTACTTTCGCTATACTGTGCATATGGAAAACAAAACTAAAATTTACTTATGATTAAAATGCCAGTTGTTTGAGAGTTTTGGATAATAAAATGCCAGATATGAAAGAGTTAACTGTATTTGTGTTTTTTCTGATACTATGGTATATTATTCACTAATACATTGCAAAGCAAGCATTTCCTTTGGCTTGGCTGGGTCTTATTTTCATAGTTTGCAGTGTGCTGTAGCTATTAGTTCTGTCTTTTGCTTTAATGTGTTACGGTTTGAGTGAGCAGCTGCATGAAAGCCAGTTACAAGGTATGAAAAGATTACATCTACAATAAATCTCCAGCAGACATAAAAGTAGGTCTCTCAGCTCATTTAAAGACTTCACTGGTGTTGTAACACAAGTCCAGAGATATATACGTCTGTATCTAAACATATTTTGTCTTCCTCCAGTGAAGACACTATAAAGAAACTCTATTGTCTGCATTGGGTGTACAACTCTTAATTGCAAGTGACCTTTTTAAAAAAGCCTTCTTGCTGCTCTGCATCCTGCTGTGCAGTGAGAATCAATGGGGTTAGTTAAGGCCCAGTGAGAGAGTGAAAATTGCCTGGTAGAATTTTTTGGAGTGAATTTTTTGAACTGTACTGCTCTCTTCTTTTGACAAGCTGTTCCACTTACAAATATTAAAGTAATTACAGGTCTGTAGTTAAGTCACTGCAAATGCTCTCAACGGGCTTATTTAGTCTTCAGAAGAGACGAATGGGTGTGGGGAGAGGATTTGATAGCAGCCTTCAGCTATCTGAATTGGGGTTCCAAAGAGGATGGAGCTAGGCTGTTCTCAGGGGTGGCAGATGATAGAACAAGAAGCAGTGGTCTGAAGTTGAAGTGACAGATATCTAGGTTGAATAGTAGGAAAAACCTATTTC
The DNA here is from genome assembly GCF_033958435.1 of Carettochelys insculpta. Classification (NCBI taxonomy): domain Eukaryota; kingdom Metazoa; phylum Chordata; order Testudines; family Carettochelyidae; genus Carettochelys; species Carettochelys insculpta. The sequence goes on along the minus strand of NC_134139.1, from coordinate 64,938,152 downwards.
ACTAGGAGGGTGCTGAAGCACTGGATTACCTAGGAAGGTGGTGGAATCTCTATCCACAGAGATTTTAAAGGTCAGGCTTTTCAGAGGCCAGGCTGGAATGATTTAGTTGGGGTTGGCCCTGCTTTGAGCAGGGCTTTGGACCTCCTGAGGTCACTTTCTACCTTAATCTTCTGTGATTTGAACAGATATTTAATGATATTAACACGGGTTATAGAATTTAAACATCTACACAGTCTCACTCTATCTTGCTTTCATGCCACATCCAAATAGTGGTTATCAGAGGTAACGTGGGAGGGAAAGGCTACCTGGTTATTTTGAGCATATTTTAAATAAGTTTCCCCCTTTTCTGAAGCCATTGGGGCAATTAGTAATTGGGATGCCTTCTCTCCATTATAGACTGAAAGCATCCTATCTCTGTGGGCTTAGTGTAGGAATCACACAATGACTCTGACTTCATGTGTGGTGATCTGTCACATGAGCAGTCAGTCTGTTGTACACATTTTCATTATCATTCTACTCCAAGATGTCGCAGTTGTCTGCAGTAGGCAGTCTGTAAGATGAATGGAGTTTTATCAAAGATGTATTCTTGATGTCCTTGGTTTCCATGTTTGCTTTAAAGCAAAATTTAATTTAAAAAACATGAGTTTTGGGACTAGATCACAGTAATTGAGTGGAAAGCATGTGCAAGGGGAGTTGGACTTGTATTTGTGATATCCTATGTAGTTTCATTATAAATTGCAGTCTTTTGATTTCTTATAGTGTCCTCAGAATTCTGTGGACACTATAAGAAACAAACGCACAAACACGAAAGGAGGGACAGACCCTGCCCCCAAAGACTTACTGTGTTTTTGTTCAAATTTAGGTTTAAAATTTCCTTAAATTTTGTTTGTGTAAATTATAAATTCAGTACAGTGTTAGATGCATTTTTCTGGGTTTTTTTTGCCTTTAAACAGGTTATGTGGAGCCAATACAGACAATGAATGACGTGATAGCTCAATTAGATGCTGTTGTCAGTTTTGCTCATGTATCAAATGGTGCTCCTGTGCCCTATGTACGTCCAGTCATTCTGGGAAAGGGACAAGGAAGGATTGTGCTGAAAGGCTCCAGACACCCGTGCATTGAAGCTCAAGATGACATAGCATTCATCCCCAATGATGTTAACTTTGAGAAGAGCAAGCAGATGTTCCATATTATTACTGGTAAAGACTGGTTTATATGCAGTGTTTTTAGTTTTCGTTTAAACTCAGTCTGTATCAATTCTGAAGAATGTCTTGTAGGAATTTTTTTTTATAAAAGTCTGTCAATAAGTGCTTTATAAGTAAGGGGTTAGAGATCAGTTAGTGATTTACTTATAGCAGTGCTGGCATTTGGATCAAGTTTTGGAAAAAAAAAAAGATGAGACTGGCTTTCATAAGCAGTTTCAGCACTACTTGTTTTTTTTTGTGGTGGTTATGCTTAGTAAGCATGTGTTTTAAAACAAAATGTTGTCATGATGTCCTTAGAAAACATTTCATTCAGTGCTGGGTACTTTATACAGGGAGACTTACCAGTCTTTAAAATCATTACATTGGGTCAACAAGTTTGTAACTAAAGGTATACTTGTGGGAATGCTGATTATGATATTTGGAGGTCTAATGACATTTAAACGAGATTGTGTGGGTAGAAGAGAGGGAGATCATATAAAGTTATTAGTAAATCGCATAGCACTTTAGGAGGTGAAAAGGTGTACATGTTTTCCACAGAAACTGTGAACACCTGAGTTAGCATTATGAATTAACACACAGGTGAATGTTTCTGCCTCGAAAGAGCCCAGAATTCATTTCATTATATTGCTGTTTCATTTTTGATAAGTAGGTCATTGTAGCTGAAACTTTTTGTCTGCAGTCTTAGTTCAGAGGTTATTGCTAATGTGACTTGCCAGTGGAGATGTATTCATGTAGCATTGATAATATGAGGGCTGATTACTTTCTGGTAGATTTTACAAGCACTATAAATTTTAATTTATCTAGTAGACAGTGTAGTTACCTATATAGTGTATAGATGTGTAATTTGTCAAAAATAGCATCTGTACTTTATATGTACTTTTCCAGTGAAAGTTCATCTTTAATGTGAATAATCTGCTATACTTTTCTATTACCAGAGTGGATAAAAATGGGTGGTTTAGAAGTATATGTGTATGTGGTGGGGAAGGGGGGGGGACTGTAAACTAAACACATCTTTTGAAAATTTATTTAAATTTAAAATTGACAACCTATGTTTAGGCCTAAACTTCTTATAACCTGTTAGAGTGATTTACATAAAGAAGTGCCGCAGCAGTGGTTTATTTGTCTAGTGCAGGGGCGAGGAACCTTATGTTGGGTTGGGGGCCAGTGACCCACAGAAAAATCAGTCAGGGCCACATAAAAAAAAAAAAAAAAATCTCGAAAAACCCTCACTGGCGTGGCCCCTGACTGAGAAACCTTACTCTGCTCACACTCCAGCACAATGGACAGGGGGGTAAAGAAGGGGGAGCTTTGGCCTGGGGAAGCCCTGAACCTGATTAACTCTTGTTGGGGCTCAGGGTGGGAGCAAAACTGGGAGGAGGGGGTTCAGGATTCAGTGTGTGTCGGAGGGGGCTTCTGAGGAGAAGGTGTGGGGTCTGGGTGGGACAGAGGGTACAGGAACAGGCTGAGAGGGGGTCTGGGCAGGCGGGGTGGCAGGTGCAGCTGGGAGTGGAGGAGTCTGGGTGACAGGGAGGGGTGGTAACTTCTGCATGTGGCGGCTGCCTGGGGGAACAGCAACATGGAGAAATGCTCCATAGAGAGGTGTTTCTCCCTGCATCTTCCAGATGTGAGTTCCAGCCAGGGAGGGGGAGCAGGCTCAGTGGTGGCATTGCTTTCTGCCCCCACCGGGCAGAGCCTGCAGGCCAGAGCCAGTCACAGCTAGCCTGATCTGGCCCACAAGGCTCAGGGCTCCCTCCCCCCGGGTCTAGCGAGCTCAGAGTGTGTTAAATCAAATACGAGAAACTGACTGGATGCTGAAAAATCAGGACAGCTTGTTTTCCTCTTCCAATTTAGTAATGAAAATGAGGTGGGAGAGGACAAGTTCTTTTAATTCTGAAAATTGGAAGAACGTGAAGCCAAATTTTCAAGGGTGTGTAGGCGTTACAGAAACAGAAAGATGTACAATGAGATTTTCCAAAGCTCCTGAACAAGTTAGCTGACCAGAAACAATCAAACACTCACTATTTAATGTTTCCTTTGCCTAATAAATCATTTTAAAACTAGCTGTGTAGAGAAGTGAAGAAAGTAGTTCTTTGAGCGATTGCTCCTGTGCATTCTGATGTATGTGTGCATGCATAGCTCTCAGAAGATTTTTCCCTGGCATTACCTGTTGGGTCAGCTGTAGCTCCCCTTGCAGCAACGTGGATAACATTGCCTATAAATATCCCTGCCGACCTGACCTCTGCTCAGTTTCTTCTTTCTGCCTACTGATGGTTGTTGGAGCATCTACTGCTGGTTCACAGTTGGTGGCATTCCCTAGTTAGCAGTTCTTTGTTTATTAATCAGTAGTTATTGCTGTTAATCTTTGAGGGGATTTTCCCCTCACTTGGTGGTGCCCTAGGGTTTCAAACAGAGTAAGAGATGTGGGAACCTCATGCCAAAGGGTAACCCTCACTCTGCTTGTCTTAAGTGCCAGGGGGAGAGTCACCTGCAAGATAAGTGTTTTATTTGCAGATCATTCAAACTAGGAGAAAGAAAGAAACGCATCAGAGACTGAAGCTGACCCTTATGGAATCAGTTCTCCAACCCCAAGAGCTGACTTATCTTCATCGGTGTGGAGCATGCCAGCATCCTTGTGCGATGCTTTGGTGTCTAGGCCAGACATGGAGTTTTGGCATCACTACCCAGCATCTAAGACTGCTCCCTGGCTGTGGTTGCACTCCCCGGCACAGAAGTCAGGGGCTTGATACGCTCCTTGATGCTGAAGAAAAAAAAAAAGAGTGCAGAGAGGCTTCTCTTCTCTCTCCAGCAGATCCTGGAGGGGCCCCGGGCTGTCACGAGCACAAGCGGCTGCACACCCAGCACCAACCCCGACACTGTCAACTGTGAGCCCACAAGCAAGTCCATCAAGTCCAGCATCAGTAGTCTGTCCAGTACTGGTGATTGTGGAGGACGTAGACCTTCCTTCCGTGCCAGATATCTCCAAGGCCACCAGGGAATTAGTTGAATTGGCGGCATGTTCTAGTCCACCCATCGCACGCCCAGAGCCTCTCCTGGCCTCTCCCCCAAAAAGACTGTTTCTGCCTGTGACCCTCTGCTACTAGCTGTGGTCCCCAGCATGTAGTTTTTGGCCAGTCCCACCACCAATTCTCACTCCATTACTGGCGTACACAGTAACGGCACCAACACTGACGATGGCACGAGCATCCCTTCAGCCACCGGGACCACTTCTCATGCAGGCCGCAGCAACCAGCGTGGTCGGCACCGGGACAGTCCTCCTTTGTACCATAAGCCACATTTATGGCTCTGTTACCAGTGTCACAAGTGTTGGGCAGGCTGGTGGCACCTGAGGTTCTTCCTGCAATGCAGGGGTCAAGTCTGCCTTACCTGTCATCAGCACCTTTAGCTCCTAAGCACAGGGGTAAGCCACAGGCCGTGTCATTCCATAGCACATCCCTGAAGTACCACTCACATGCACCATCCGGGAATGCTCTGCCTTGGTCTGCTCTGGACTACACTTCCAACTCTGAGGCAGACTCTCTGGTGTCACTCAGCTCCTGGTACCAATCCAGGTCTAGGTACTACTCCTGGTGCAGACATGGTCCCCCTCAGTGGCAGGCACTGGTGCAATGGCCCTTTTGGACTCCCTAGGCCTAACACCAGATGCAAAGTCAGGGTACACCCCCTTGGTCCCTGTCAGTGGCACCCCGAGGGCAGGAGGACCCTTTAGCTGCTGTGGGGGCTCCAGTCCCAGAGCCCACCTCCCCCAGTGTTTCTCATGGCTCTTCAGACTATGCTGGACTCAGACTCAGCAGCCCTCACTATGGCCATGGATGCAGCTGTCGGTAGAAGTCAGGCCAGTACAGGTGCAGCACACCATCCAAGACCTACCCTTTGATGGGCAGCGGCTCTTTGTGGAGAAAACTGACTCCCACTTGCACAGCCTCAGGGATTCTAGGGTCACTCCTGAAGTCATTGGGTATCCACCTTGTGGCCCCCCAGGGCGGGCATGTACAGCTGTATTAGCCCCTCACATTCCTGGAGGAATATTTCAAGCAGGACCAGGGCAGGCATAGGGGTCGGCACTCGGACCTTAGGGGAATGCAGCGACCTTCTTCCTCATCCCAGGACCAGCATCGAAGCAGCAGCAGCAGGAGCCTAAACCCACCACTTTTGAGGGCACACCTGGGAGCAGAGCACTTGTGGACCTTCAGGATCCTTCCCCACAGTTTATCAACTGATTATCCACTTCTGCTGAATCTGGGCTTGGATCGCCTCAGACCGCTGGATTCTCAGCACAGTACGAGTGGGATACACTGTCCAATTCTATTCCCTCCCTTCCTCCCAGGCCCCTAAGCCCTCTGACAAGCAGGTCCTCATTCGGGAGGTACAGCCCCTGTTGTCCCTAGGAGCTATGCAGGATGTTCCCAGGGAATTTTGGGGTGGGGTTTCTACTCCGGTTGTTTTCTCATTCCCAAGGCCAAGGGGAGCCTCTGGCATGTTAGGGACCTCAGAAAGCTGAACGCATTTGTAAAAGGGTTGAAATTCTGCATGGTGTCCCAGGCCTCTATTATCACACTTTCGGATGCAGGCGACTGGTTTGTTGCTCTCAACCTATAGGATGCCTGTTTTCACACTTTGATTACCTCTGCCCGCCTCTGGTTTCTCAGGTTCATTGGGACAAGCCATCACTACCAGTTCACAGCATTGCCATTCAGCCTGGCCGTGGCCCCCCGGGTTTTCACAAAAAGTGTGTGTGCCGGTGGTGGCTGCCTTCCTTTGCAAGGGGGCATCCAGGTTTTCCATAACTGGATGACTGGCTCATAATGGGCCAGTCCCAGGAGCTGGTCATGCACCAGGTACGGTTCATCCTGGACACTCTCAGGGGTCTGGATCTCATACTAAATGCTCCCAAATCTGCCCTGAATTCCACCTAGAGGATAGAGTTCATCGGGGCCCTGTTAGACTAGAGAGCAGCGTGAGCCTTGTTCCCAGGGACTCATCCACATATCATGGTGGATGTTATCCTAGCCCTAAAGTGCTGCTGGACAGCCAGGGTCAAACGTTGTATAAAGCTGTTTGACGTGTGGCCCCCTGCATGTATGTGCTCCAGCTCTTCTCCACCTCTGCCCCAGGCATGCATGACTGGCGTCGGTGTTTCGACTGGCCAGGAGCCGTAAGAATGTGCTAGTCACACTGAAGGCAGTGGCATTAGGGTCCCCAGAGTGGTGGCTGCAGGAAGAGGTGGTGGGCGAGGGGGTACCCTTCACCCAGACTCAGTCCCAGCTGACCCTGGTAATGGACACTTTGAACACGGGTTGGGGTGCACACTTGGGCAGTTTGGAACCAGTCGTTGTGAATGGAACACAGCCTGTTCCTCCAGATCAATGTCAGGGAGCTACAGGTGGTTCTCCTGTTGTGCCAGGCGTTAATGGTACATCTCCGGGGCAGCTATTACTAGTCTTCATGGGCAGTGCTACTGCTATGTTCTGCATCAACCAGCAAAGAGGGGCCAGGTCTTCACCTCTGTGCCAGTAGGTGATACGTCTGTGGAACTGCTGCATGAAGCAGGACACAGTCATTCAGGTGTTATACCTGCCAAGGGGGCCAAACAGCCCGGCAGATAGTGTTAGTCAGTCCTTTCAGTCTCACAAGTGGTCCCTGAGGGGAGAAGTACCCAGGTCCCTGTTTCAGGAGTGGGGATATCCTAGGGTGGATCTTTTTGCTAACCGCCTCTACAGGAAATGCCCTCAGTTTTGTTCATTTCAGGGCCATGCCAGGGGATCCCTCTTGGATACCTGCGATATGTCATGGTCAGGTCAGCTCCTGTATGCATTCTCCCCATTCCCTCTGATACCCGGGGTCCTATTCAAGATCCACCAGGACAGGGCAGAGGTAAACCTCATATCCCTGGTTTGACCCAGGCACGTTTGGTACACCACCCTCCTGGACCTGATGACCGTGAGGGCCGTATCTCTTCCTCTGTTGCCCAGTCTTCTGACACTGGAATATGGTCAGTTGAGGCACCCAATTTAGACTCCCTACACGTCATGGCATGGAGACTACATGGCTGAACTGCTTGGGGCTCCACTGTTCAGTGGCATTGGACAAAGTGTTACTGGGCAACTGAAAGCCATCCGTCAGAGTGACTTGTATGGCCAAATGGAAACTGTTTTCCTTGTGGTGTACCGCTAAAAGGATTTTCCCCTCTGGGGCATCTGTCCCCCTTTGTTCTGGATTATCTACTGTACCTTAAACTTGAGAGGCTGGTGGTGGTGTCCCTCATGGTTCACCTAGTGACTATCAGTCGCTGTTTGGGGACCCAATGGTGGTGTGGTTCCTTAACGGTCCTTAAGAAGCTGTAAGGGTGGTTTCACCGTCCTTAAGGATGGTTGTACCCTCTGGTAAGAGATCTGGTGCCTCCCTGGGATCTTAATCGGATATTATCTTGGTTGGTGGCCCATCCCTTTGAACATGTGAGCACGTGCTTGTTAGTGTACCTGTTGTATGACGTGGCATTGCTGGTGGCCATTCCCTCGGCCAGGAGGGTGTCAGTGCTGAGGACCCTGACATCTGAATCCCCTTATATGTTGTTCTGCAGGAATGAAGTGCACCTGCGTCTGCATCCTGCATTTTATTGAAGGTTGTAATGCCCTTTCGTGTTAACTAGGATGGATATCTTTCTACCATTTTTTGCCCTAAACCTCATGCCTGGGATCAGGACAGGTTGTTGCACTCCTTGGACATATGGAGTGCTCTAGCCTTCTGTATTGACAGGACTAAACCGTTCTGCAAGCTCCCCCAAATTTGTGTCATTTGTGGAACGCATAAATGCCCCGTTACTGCTGTGTACCTGTTGTCCTGGATCACATTGTGCATTAACATCTGCTATGAGCAGGCCAGACAGAGTCCCTGCCTTGCCCTGCCCTGCCCAGCCCATCAATGAGGGTCCAGACTACCTCATTGGTGTTCCTTGTGCACGTGCCTGTCTCAGACATCTGTAGGGCAGCAACATGGTCGTTGACACATGCCTTCACCTCACATCATGCCCTGGTACAGCAGGTCTAGGGAGATGCCAGGTTTGGCAGTGTGGGTCCTGTAGTTGGCTACCAGGTAAAGGTAGGATCTGGCCCCACCTCCAGGGCATACTGCTGGTACGTCACATACCAGAATGCACAGGAGCAATCACTCAAAGGAAAAACAGTTACCTTGTAACTTGTTTTTCCAGATGTGTTGCTCCTGTCCATTTTGGACCCCTCCACCCCCCACCGGATCATCCATCAAGAAAGAACTGAGCAGGAGGTCAGGTTGGCGGGGTAGTTACAGGCAGTGTTGCCACAGGGGGGACAACAGCTGGCCTGACGGGAGCTGCTAGGGAAAAATCTTCCAACAGCCAAGCGTGCACATCAGAATGGACAGGTGCAGTGCATCTCGAAGAACAGCAGCTACAAGGTGAGTAACTGTATTATCTTGTGACTTCAAACAAACTGCATTCATTGTTGACCAGAAACACTATCAAGATTAAACATAAAATTAAACCCTTGTAGCTTTGCTGTAGGTTAGAGGTACATCTGTGCCCTTTAGATTGTTGCTCATATTTTTGAGAAGAGAGGTTATTTAAAAAAATCTTCTTTAGGAAGAATATCGGTCATGAATGTGCAGTTGCTAACAAGCCCACCCACGAAGCTGAGCTGCTTGTTGCAGTTGTTGATTAAGGACAAAGATGCATTTTCCATGTCGATTTTAGATTATATTTACCTTCAGAGCCATTAACCTTAAGAATCTCTTAAAGCTATTGGTACAAAGGAGAAGAAGCTACTTTATTAAATTCTTATCAAAATTTCATTTCTTAGGCCCTAACATGGGAGGGAAATCAACATACATTCGCCAGACTGGAGTGATAGTTCTTATGGCCCAAATTGGGTGCTTTGTACCATGTGACTCAGCGGAAGTCACTATTGTGGATTGTATTCTGGCTCGGGTAGGAGCAGGAGACAGTCAGTTGAAGGGCGTCTCGACTTTCATGGCAGAAATGCTAGAAACTGCTTCGATTCTTCGGTAAGAACTGTACCTGTTTTTTGCTTCATCAAATGTTGGAAGGAGGCTATCATACAGGATTTCTTTGTGCTGTAGCATTTTTCTTTCTATTCATGAGAAAATTTGTACCTTATCACCATAGATACTGGTGCTTCTAGATGAGAACAGCCTGTATGTTTTACTTAATGAGTACCCGGTTTTGTTCTCACATTGTCATGCAGATCTAATAATCATTCATTTTACATAATATTTTTTATAGAATATCCTTACAGTTAACTGTTTGTCTTGGCATTAGACTAAATTTTGAATTTCAGAGAGCTTAAACAATCTAAACTTTGAAAAATGTGTTGATTTTAGGACAGCGTCTGAAAACTCTTTAATCATCATTGACGAGTTGGGAAGAGGAACTTCAACCTATGATGGATTTGGGTTGGCATGGGCTATTTCGGAATATATCGCCAGCAAAATTTGTGCCTTCTGTATGTTTGCCACACACTTTCATGAACTGACAGAACTTGCTAACGAAGTGCCAACTGTGAATAATTTACATGTTACAGCACTAACCACTGATGAGATGCTGACTATGCTTTACCGTGTCAAGAAAGGTGAGCTCTTGTAAATGCTGAAAAAGATAAAACTATCAGATGCCATGGGAGAGGAAAAGAGAGCCTTTCCTACGAAAAGACATGAAGGTGCCTTTCTTACTCTGATACAAGGTCTTGGCTCTTCTTAGCCATCACTAATGATTTGTTGCATTTCTCTGTTATCTACAGAAAGCTGCATCTCTTGGTGAATACAGATGAAAATTAGCACATTTTATAATGGAATGAGTTGTTTTCTAATCCTCAGACTTAGTTCTACAACATAAGTTAAAGCTTTTTGTCCTGTTTTGAACATTATGTTATCAACAAAATCCCCCTCAAAATTTCACAGGTCTGCATTTGCCTAAGGAATGTACTACCTATAATTGCTCTGGGATATTTCATGCATTAAAATTGAGTTTTAGAGCAAAAGATTAGAACTTGTTTCTACAGGAAGGATCAGTGTTAGAGTTTGGCAGAACAGTTCAGTAAAATGGTAAAAAGAACAGTATGTTTCAAATTCACGTATCTTAATTAGCAAATGTTTCAATGTATGACATTATAAACACAGAAGATATCAGCTAACTTACTTCTGCAACAGTTGATATCTAGAAAAAGGTTATTTTTCCCTCAGCAGAAGTGGCACATGAAATTGCAAGCCCAAAAGCAAGGATTTTTAATGAATTGCTGGAGAATGCAAATATGTTTCCTGTATTTAAGAAAAGAGGGAAAACGTTATTCAGGAAATTACATGTCCAAAAGTTTGACCTTAATTATTTTCCTCTTCCAAATTGCATGTAAGACCTACTGCTACACAGTAATTCAGGTAAAATGCAACGCAGCTTCTTGAAGATGATAACTGAGTTTCTGACAGAAAATGCAGTAGATCTAACCTTCCTGGATTTCATTAATAATTTTCTGTGTCTATAACTATTAGATGCTTTAAAGTGGAGAAGATAGGGATTAAAGAGAGAATCAAAAGCTGAACGAGGAACTGGTTAAAGGGGAGACGACAGTGGAGTCATGCTGAAAGGTGAACTGTCAAGGGAGTGGGGTGCCAGACCACTCAAAGTGGCTGTCTGCTCCATGTTGCTGTCTGCACTGAGCAGGGGGAAGCTTCGTGCACTCTGCCTCCACCCTCAGCACAATCTCTCAGCTCCCATTGACTGGTATCTGGCTGATAGGAACACATGAAGCCTTCCCCCTACCTCCCTGTAGCTCAGATAGCCACATGGAACAGTCAGACACTTTGAGCCCTGCAGCTTCTCTGTGCCTGAAGGTCCACGAGGGGCTGGCTGCAGCCAGATTGAAAAACTTGGTGGGCTGAGCTGGATCTTGCCCGCCCCTGAGCCAGAGACTTATCCATTGGAATTGGCATAGGAGAAGAAAGGCTGGGTGTATTGGTCATTCACAATTGTGAAAAAAGCTAATGCGATCCAAGTATGCATTAGGCAAGGGATTTCCAAGAGAAAGAGGAGAGCATTAGTACCTTTGTACAGTAGTTTCAGAGGAGTAGCCTTGTTAGTCTGCGGCCACACACACACGCACAAACTCACCCCAGTCCTGTAGCCTTGTTAGTCTGCAGACACACACACAAAACACTCCTGTAACACACTGAAGACTAACAATTTTAAGAACTGAAGAAGTGGGTCTTACCCATGAAAGCTCATTACCTAATAAATGAAATTGTTAGGCTTTAAGGTGCTACAGGACTGCACGGTACCTTTGTACAAGGTACCGATATGATCTCATCTGGAGTAATGTGCGCAATTCTGGTGTCCTGCTGGACACTCTCCAGGGCATCCACATGGTGTCCAGAGTTTTAAAAAAAGATTAATTCAGACTGGAATAAGTGCAGAGAAGGACTACTAGGATGATGGGAGAAATGGAGATCCTATGTTACAAGAGGAGACTGAGTTAGTCTAACGTAACAAAGGCTGAGGAGAGATACAGTTGTCCTTCTTGATAGATTTATAGAGAGAAGTCACCAGGTAGGGAGAGAAGCTATTTAAATTAAGATCAAATATTGGCACAAGAACACATGGAAGTAAATTGGCTATCAACGAGATGGAAAGGTCTCTGAATTACTGCAGAGAAATTTCTTGGGTCTCTGTCTGGAAGGTCTCACCCACAAACTCACTCTAACTGATCAAAGTATTTGGAGTTTGTAAGGAATTTTCCCCTAGGTTGATTGTCAGAGACCCTGTAGAATTTTTGTCGTCTTCTGCAGTGCTGAGACATGGGTTGCTTGCTTGTTTGAACTAGAATGAATGATTTGAAGGCTTTAAATCAAGTTTTGAGGAATTGAGTAACAGCAAGGGGCTCTGCGCCTGTTACAGGAGTGACTGGATGAGGATCCGTGGTTAGTTCAGATGATCATGATGGTTCCTATGGGACTTAAAGTCTGAGGTGAAAGGAGTATGTCATCAACCATCAAAATATATAAAGTAAATCTCCAAGTTCCTTTACAATTTTCTGTTGGTATTAGTGGACTTATGTCGTGGCATAGCTAATTATATGCAGCAGAGTTCTACTACAAATGGTCAGTGAGTTTCAGTGCTTGGGTGAAAGTGAGGAAAGAAAAAGTATTAAAACAATTGTAAATAGTACTAAGATACTGAAGACAAAAATTATTGTATTTTAAATGGCATGTAATGTCTTTGAACTATTCTAAGCAGGACTGTAGACAATGAGAATGTATTTTGTAGTATCTGCAAAACATAGACTAAAGTCAGGAAATAGTGGGAGAACCTGAACTGTGTATCTCTCTTCCCAAAAAGACAGAAATATCGAAGGGCTTGTTTTTATGATCTGTTAGTCATTGTAAATACTTTCTGTTGAAAGTTGACTTTTTCTGTTCTTCAGGTGTGTGTGATCAGAGTTTTGGAATACACGTAGCAGAGCTTGCTGCTTTTCCAAAGCATGTAATAGCGTGTGCGAAAGAGAAGGCTCTGGAGCTAGAGGAGTTCCAAAATATTGGAAAACCTGCAGAATCCGAGGAAGAACCAGCAGCTAAGAGACACTACAGAGAGAAAGAGGTTTGTTAATGTAGTCAAACAAAATCTATGCAAGACTGTTTGATTAACCATTGTTCGCTGAAAAAAAGTTGTATGATGATTTTGAATAAAAAAGCTGGTGACTGGCAAAAGCTTTTCATCCTTTCTATGAACGATTAGGTTGCAGCATTGTATTTTGCTGTATAGTAAACTCTCAATTTTACTAACCCCAATTTAGGAGACTGGAAACAATGGATGTCCCCCCATTGTTCCTGAAGTCCTCTGGGATCAGTAAAATCCTAAATCCCTCTGCTCCCCTCTTGCACACCTAACTCAAATGGCTCCGAGCAGCACTTCTCGAAGAACGGAACTAAGGCATTGTGCACTTCACCTTTCTTCACATCATCTGTCATAAGGTTACCTCCCCTATTCCGTAAGGGTCCCACACCTTTCTTGATCATCATCTTATTGGTAACATACCTGCTGAAACCTTTCTTGTTCCCGTTCACATCCCTTGCTGACTGCAGTAGTGCTTTGGCCTGCCTAATTACACTCCTGCATGCTTGAGCAATATATTTAAGCTTTTCTCTAGTCACCTGTCCAAGTTTTCAGTTCTTGTAAGCCACTTTTTTGTGTGTTAAGCTCAGCAAAGAATTCACTGTTAAGCCAAGCTGGTCTCCTACTATATTTGCTTTCCTTCATGACTCTCCAGCTGAATATTGGTTACTTCCCCTTTTTTGTCTTTGGGAAGGTAATATCTCACTGATTCCCAGCTTGTTTATGAAATCATGTGAATGTGTTGTATGGTTGCCACTAATACATACTGTAAATTGGGGAAGTGTTGTTTTTGAAGCTATAGACTAACGCTGTATCCCTCTGAGACATAATTTCAGATGCATTGATGATATACAGACAGAGAAATGACTTTCATAACCTTTCCCCGATACCTTACAAGACAGGCTTTATATGAAAGATCATGATTTTATAAAAATGAGCACTGTGGGATTGTGACACAGCTTCTCCTAGCTTGGTGGGTTCCACTTTTATGCAGATTATTTGCCTCAGACTCACAGCAGGTCTTGATCTGAACAAGTGGGTCTGTCCCATGAAAGCTCATCACCTAATAAATTATTCTGTTAGTCTTTAAAGTGCTACATGAGTGCTTTTTTGTTTTAACAGGCCTTAGGTTAGACATCAGCAGTTTGGTGAGCCACTGTCATCATTGGCCAGCATAAGGAGTGGGAAAGGAATAGAAAGAAATTAAATCACAATTGTGGGAGACATGGGATTAAACAGGTTATTGCATTGGAAGTCCCACAGTGCACTAGAGGCTTATGTAAACATTGTAGTCTTGACAAATTGTGTTATTAGCACAGGGATTGTGACTACTAGGCAACATTTTGCTTGGTGCATTTAATGTTTTGCTTTATTGTTCATCGCTTCAGTTTTAAAAAGTTACTCACTGCTTTTTAAAGGCAAACACATAAAGCTTTTTTTTTTTTTTTATTTTAATGTGTTCCTTTTTTTTTGACTTGCCAGTCACTGATTGCTTAGTAACAACTTGGCCTTTTCTTTTGTATTTTAAAAACATGTCTGTTTGGAGTATAGCTTCACAATATCTAATCAGGTATTCCAGCTGTTGTCAGAGATATTGAAATAGTCTCTGTGTTCACCTAATGCACAGCTCTAGAGTTAAATTATGGTCTGGGATTTAAATATGAAACTCACAGTAAATCTAGCTAGTCAAACTAGCAGGTTTTAAAATCTATAGTTCTTTATGTGCATAGTTATTTACTATACAAAATTTTGTTGGTCAACAAAAGATTTCTCCCATCAATCAGAAGGTAAGAACACTTATTGCTCTGCCGGAAGGAGTCATGGAAGCTAGTGCAAGATACTAAATCTTTTATGTCAGGAAAACTTCTGGTGCTTAATGAAATTCTGTTCTTGATACTTGATGGGATTGGGGAGAGAACCATCTCAAAGATTAAATACACTTTCATTTTTCTTTCAGGAAGGTGAAAAAATAATTCAGGATTTCCTTTACAAAGTGAAATCATTGCCCTTGTCAGACATGTCTGAGGAAGACATCAGAACAAAACTGAAAGAATTGAAAGCAGAAGTACTGGCAAAGAATAATGGCTTTGTGAATGAAATTGTTTCCCGAATAGAAGTTACTCCATGAATAAAAGCTAAAATGACTCTGCTTGAACTGTTTAAAGTCACAGAAGCTACCTTCTTCTTGTACGTTTTGTGCTCTGTGATATTTTGCACTCAGTACTAAAGCAACTTTCTCTTGACTTGTTACGATTTAAAATGAGTACCTACTGAACCTGTGGAAAATTTAGTTACAGCTATTTTACTTTTATTACAAATTCTCAATAAAATACTTTCTCTAATAGCAGGGAAGTGTGAATAAAAGAGTGACGGTGTGTTCATAGCCATAGGAAGTAGCAGTGCGGGGGTATTGCAGTGCCCCCAGATTTGGATTTGGTATCACAGCAACTGGGCCCACTGCTGCCCAGGATTCTACTCATCCTTTGGGCCTGCTGCTTTCCAGGATCCCACTCAGCCCTGAGTCCTAGTTGCTGGCCCCAGCTCTAGGGTGCTGAGAGGGGCACGGACAGAGGGAAGGGAAGGCAAGGGGTGCAGTTTATATGCTTTGTGTATTCACTCAAAACATATTTTCATAAAAATATGGGATGCAGTGTCACTAAGAAAAAATCTAGAGACGTGCAGTGCTTATACCCTACCTGTAAAGTAACAATTTAGAAAAGAATTGTATAAAACAGTGCAGAGTACTGCTACGAGTGTATCTGCTTGATACATAAACATTCATATAATACTTAGAAGGAGTCAACTTAATTACTTATAGAAATTCACATTCGTGCACAGCATCTGAATTAGATCAACTGGTTTTCAGTACATCTAAAGAAAGCTAGCAACACCTATTACAAGCCTGTGAATAAGCTACTCATGTATTTTCCTGTGAGGATCACTTGCTTGAGTAAAAATTCTGTCATGCTGTTCATTAGAATAACTTTCAGCTGTTAATCTAAGCATGCTGTTCTCCTCAGCCGTGGAAGTGGAGTTACAGTTCTGTAGCATGCCTGCTCAGCTTCACAGCTGTGCTATGTAGGCACACTCATTGTACAGGATTTCAGCTCTAAAACTAGAATCAGCAGGACCCAGGAACCATCTTGGTTGCTCCTATATTCTTCTAAATCCCACAAGAAAGGAAGGTACTGTGTTAATGTTAGAGGTGTTAATGTTGAACCAGTTAACTGGTAACCATCACCTGAAATCGGCAGTTACAAACCTTTTCAAGACGCCGACCTGTTTTGACAATTGAGTAAGACTGTGTGACCCAAGGCAAATTGAAGCTGGGGGAAGGGGGCTTCTTCCCAGGAAAATTTTGTTTTTATAAATCTTGAGTCTGTTTTACCTTTAACACTTTTACACACTGTGAAAGTTTTAACTGGATCCACCCTTGCAATGTACATATAAAATTTATATAATTGGGAGTAAATAAAACAGTATGTATTCTAAAATGTTTCTTTGCAGGTGTCAGGACAGGTAGGTGTGTGTGTGTGTGTGTGTGTGTGTGTGTGTGTGTGTGTGTGTGTGTGTGTGTGTGTGTGTGTGTGTGTGTGTGTGTGTGTGTGTGTGTGTGTGTGTGTGTGTGTGTGTAAGTACTGCCAGTGCTGTGTACAGCATGTGCCAGTGGCAGTGGAACAGTGTACGGGGTCAGCGGTGAGTGTGATGCTCTGCCCAGGGGCAGGGTGTTTGGCGGTGACACTTAAACCCCTCTCAGCCCCAAACCATCACCTGCCCCTGACTTACACTCCTCTGCATTATAGTCAGGTGCATAGGCCACAGCTGCTGATGTCCCTGCAAACCTGATGGCTTCCATAGGCTAGAGACAACCTCCCTCAGAACTGTGAGTAGGAAACAGTTGAAGTAAAATTTGAACAGTTCAGTCCACACACAACAGTATTTTCAAAAAAAAAAAAAATTAGAGAGATCCCACAAGTTTAGATTTAGTTCACCTAAATCTCAGTTAATGTCTTTGATCAGCAAACTGGCACAGTTTACTGAGTCTGAATCATCTTCCCTCCACTTGCTTGTAGGAATTCAGTTGATCATGCATTCTCCCCCTGCTGGCCAGTCAGCTAACTGATTAACCTGTCACCCAGTGAAGTCACAAGTGAATAGATTTAATGTAAACCCTGTTACAATACAAAAACTGAGGAGAGCAAAACATAAATGACTTCCCCATTACTATGTTTAAAGACAAGTTGGTGAATTACAGCAGTTGAGAAAGTTATTTAGAACAGCATTCAAAGTAGGCAATTGAAACAGAAGAAAATATTTTCCCTCCCAGTTTCCCCTTGCTATAATTAATATTGCCCCATTCCCTGTAAGTTAATAAGCATGACTAATTGGCTACAATGTGCTTCAGACTGAGGGGACAACAGCCTGCTTTCTGCTCTTAGGTCAGCTTCTCCCAGAACACCTGGCTCCTAGTAAAGCAGCTGTCCTTATGGGAGTCTGACCCCAGCAACAGAGAGAGAACCTTTCGGAGCAGACCTCAGACTACCACACCCATTTCCAGAAGCGTCCGGGTGCGAGTGCTAAATCTGCCCAGCATCAATGACCCAGACACAACTCATCCCACAGATTGAAGTGTTCCCCCACAGGCTTCTCCCTGGACACTCAGTGGCAGATTTAAGGGTGACAGTTCTGAAACAAAAAAAATCAAATGTAGAGTGTGGGAGCACGAGCACCTGGTGGCCGGGCCTCACTCACAAGGCAGAATGACCATACACTCCATCTTGGAATGCTATCATACAAGGGTGGGAAGGCCTGAAGCCAGGCCAGGAGAAAGAAAGCAGAAAGTTGACAAGTAGTTGGAGAGTCCCCAAAGAGAACATCCTGACAAGCAGATAGTAAGCCCCCAAAGAGAACAGCTGGGGCAAGTAGCTGGAAGCCCCCCAAAGAGAACATCTTGGTTGTGCAACACCAGAGGGTCCTGGGGGGCGGTTCGGAAAATGACCAAGGACAGAGGAAATCTTGTAACATGTTCTGACAGGCCAGGAGGATAGAAAGTCCAAATTAGGTAACAAACGCTTTAATTGGCCAGGTATTGAACCCCCAAGTAAGAAACAGTATAAAAGGTGATTTAGCAGGAACAAGGGTGTGGGCTCCTGGACATGAGGCAGAGGCTAGCAACTTCCAGTCCAGACAGCAGACCCCGGCCTGATCACCCGGACGTCACCACCACGAAAGGTCCCAACCAAGCCATATCTCTGACTTGAAGGGCAGCTGTAACGTAGTTGTTGGTGAGATGTGGGAGCATTGGATGTTATTGGTAAGTCACATGTAATTATATACAGCTATATGTAACCTAGTGTTTAGCCTATGCCAAATAAATATATATAAGACAAGTGTTAAGTAATTGTAGTTATGAATAAATGAATCAATCACTATCGGTAAATACCACTAGCTGGGGCTATACAGAGAATTATTGGAACTTAGAACAGCCACAGGACATTGTGGAGTTCACAATTGGAGTGCTCATAATACTGGTGCTCATAATACTGTGGAAACCTAGGTTTTAAAGTAGGTACGCTGAATCACATATTGCTGCTACACTATATAAGGCTGCTATAAAGGTGGGGTGGTCGGTCCCAGGCCACCTGACTCCCCCCGCTGTATCAAACCCCACGTGCACCTACGGGACCTGGAGTAGGTCGGCACATCGTCAGAGGGAAATCTCTGAGCTGCAATTTATTTGCAAATTTGACTCCATTAACCATGGATTAAACAGAGACTGGGAGTGGCTCGCAGCTTACAAAGGCAGTTTCTCTGCGCTGGGTGCTAATATCTCCCCCCTAGATTCTGACAAAGGCTCACATCCCCTCTCTGACTTGACTTGTTTTTTCCTCTTTTGATAAGTGCTGTTGATACTGGGCCACTTCCATCTTGCTGAATAGACCTTGTCAGCTCTGGCCCTTCCTTTTACTGGAACCTCACTCTTTAAATACCGTGGTGAAACCACCACCCCCACTCACGTATCTGATGAAGTGGGTCTTTGCCCACAAAAGCTTATGCTCCAAAATATGTTAGTCTATAAGGTGCCTCAAGACTTCTTGTTCTCGAAGCTACAGACTAACATGGCTACCTCTCTGATACTTGTCACCAGTTTTGAAGTAGATATCGTTAAATTGAAGGTGGCATACCACTCCCAGATCTAGGGAAGGGATGATGAGTTCAGAGAAACCATCTGAAACTTGTTGGGCTCCTTAGGGTCCAGGATGGGTTGGAATCTGCCCCCCTCTTCACCCTGGGGGTTGAGGAAATAGTGGAAGGAGAAGACCCCTGCTCCTGAGCTCCTGAAGGACCTCGTCTACACCCTGCAAAGTCCAGACTCAGGCTAGCTTGCTGATTTGTTTATCGGGAGTAGCAGCCCCTGGCCTCCTCTCTCTGTCCCCTCAAAGTAAACCTTCCAGACCAATAAAGAAGTGTTTAGTGTCCTCTGACTTCGGTGCTGGAGCCTGGTGGCCCTGAGGCTTTTTCCACTCATCACCACCACCACCGCGGAACAGAGTGCAGGATGGATGAATGGGTATTCAAAGCCCTTAACAAGGACAAAGTATATTCTTTCTACCCCTTTTGCCATTGGTGGAATAGAAGCTGCAGCTTGCCAGACACTTTTGGCCAAGATGAGGATGGACTTTATAATTGAGAAGGCAACCCTGAACGGGCCAAGACATTAACCCCACCTCATCCTGCTCAAGCCGGAGCTTACAGCTAAGGGCTTCCTTCCAGAGCAAGGGAGCTGGCGCACGACAGACATGCCCAACACCGCCTTGCCCAGAGAAGAGGATGAAAAGGCCACTGGGGGCCCTCATCTTGCCCATCCTCTATGAAGCACTGGAACGCGTTGCCCACAAAGGTGGTGCAATCTCCATCCCGAGAGGTTTTTAAGTCCTGGCTGGGAAGCCTTAGTGGGGGTCGAGCCTAGCTGAGGCAGGGGGCTGAACTCAGCGACCTCCTCAGGTCCCTTCCAGCTCGGTGACTCTCGGAAGGGCAGGTGCTAGGGTCAAACTGGGGGCTCCCCCCGCAGCACGTGCACGCGGGGCTGGGGGGGGGCGTTCCACTGCGGTGCAGCAGAAAACTCGGGGCCTTTTCCCGCCCCGCCGCGCGGGGAGCGGCTGGCACGGCCGCCGGGCAGCAGGGGGCGCACGAAGCACGCGCTGCACGGGAGCCGGCGCGTCCCCGGGCAGCCCAAGGCCAGGGCGCGGGTGGAGCCGGGTTATAGATGTGGCGCGGCGCGGCCTCCGGCCCGGCCCCTCTGGGTCGCTCCACCCCCAGCAGAGGCGGGGCCCAGGGCGGATTTCGCGCGCTGGCGGGAGTGGGTGGCAGCCATGTCCCGGCAAAGCACCTTGCTCCGCTTCTTCCCCAAGGCCCCGGCCCCAGCGCCAGGCCCCGGCCCAGCCCCGGCCGCAGCGAGGCGGAAGGGCCGCGCCTCCAGCGAGGCGGCCCCGGGGCCCGGCAGCGGTGCTGGCGCGGCGCAGATGGGAGCGTCTGGCGGAGCCAAGGCCCGGGGGGCCGGGAAGGGGCGAGCCGAGGCCGCCCGGGCCGCCAGGTAACCGCGCAGGCGGGGGTGGGGCTGGCGGCGGGCGAAGGAGGGTCGGGTCTGGGCTTGTCGCCGCTCGGGGGGTTCCGGGGGTGCTGCTGCCGGGACGCGAGGCGCCCTGAAGCCTCTCGCCCCTCGGAGCTGCGGCTCGGGCCGCCCACGTGCATTGGCGTTCGGGGGTGGGAGGCCGGAGCGACACGCGCTACAGACACCCCCGGGGAAGATCAGCTTTCCTCCGCGCGGCCCCGGGGGCGGCTTCGCGGGGTGCAGCGTGTCGGCGAAGCGCTTACTGCACAGGAGAGCTGTAGGAGCGGGTTGGTGGCGGGCTCCGCTCTCCTGTGGGCGGAGCTCCGCTTACGCCTGCGGCTAGGCCAGCTGAGCGGATTTTCACAGCTCCGGGCGACGTAATTTCCCCTGCAAAACAAAGCAGCAGAAATGTAGCACGTTAAAGACCGACTAAATGTGTTATGCGGTGTTGAGCTTTCGTGGGGCAAACCCACTTGTTCAGCTCAAGCTGATCACTGAATAAATCGTTTTGTTAGTCTTTTAAGTGCTACATTTCTTCTGCTTTGTTTTGTTGGAGTACAGACTAGCACAGTTACCTCTCTGTGATTTCCACTGTAAGGTTGTAGGGTAGGTCCACCCTGCAGCTATCTACAGATGGAGACCCCAAAATGCTGAATGGCTGCATATGCAGTTTCTCTCTCTCTCTCTCACACACACACACGTGTTCATCCTGTGCACTGAATTAGCTGAAGGTACTGTGGAAATAAGATGTGATTAATTACTGTATTACAGGCTCAGTTGAGACTGCAACTCTAATTCTGGCATTTTCTAACTTTTATATGCTCACTGTTAGTGTTTTTAACGGATTTTTATTTGTAATGATTCTAGTGTTAAACACCATTCTCTGGATTCTTTTAATAATGTGCAAATTTATGGTGGGCTACATGCACTGTTTATCTAATCAGCTGAAGTATGTGTGTCTTTTAATGCAGAAAATCCATTTTCACTGAAACTGGCTTGTTGCTAGTAATTAATCAATATTGGAAACAAACCACTAATGTAAATGGAATAAGCCTCTCTAGGGAGAGTGGGGGAAAGGACTTCATACAGCTTGGAGGTCATTTTTCACAAGGCATAGTGAAAATTATGTTCCAAGAAACAATTCTCTTGAGGCATTTGTAGAGAAACAATTTTTCTCTTATCTTAAGGAAACAATGGTGAATCAGTTAACATTTTAGCTAATCTTTCCAGAATATTGTTGCTTGACTGATGTCTTAATACCTGATAATCAGCATTGCAGTCCGGTTCTTGCTGATTAAAAAATTGGAAAACAGTGGCCTACTTTTCAAAAGATCTGTTTCTATTAGCTGCTGGAGGCTTTTGAGCAGTTGAGTGCTTAGTGAGAACAGAGGTCTGTTAAAAAACCTGGTCTTGATTGTGAGTGCTAATTGTGCTTGGGAATCTGATTTTTCTCCTTATGTAAACTGTTTGGCATTTCTGCATCCCCCCACAATGGATAATCTCTTGTTTTTAGAGAGACATTTTGGAGTGTAAAAACCAGGTTCTATTCAGTAAAAGTGTTTGCATGTAGAATATAAAGTTCTGGTAACTCAGTAAATTGCTGAGACCAACCCAGTCTCTTAGCTTCTAATAAATAGTTTGAGTTAGAAGTGCTGTAACTTTTATGAAAGGGCTGACTTAAAGATTGGGGCCTTTTCATCTGTTAATTAAATAAGTTGTCTCTTTGTGTTTGCAGTGTTTCCTTTGATTATTCGCCTGGTGATTTGGTTTGGGCCAAGATGGAAGGATACCCCTGGTGGCCATGTCTTGTATACAACCACCCAACTGAAGGAACAATAGTCAGAGGGAAAGGAAAATCCTCTCGTGTACATGTACAGTTTTTTGATGACAGCCCAACTAGGGGCTGGGTTAGTGTTAAATACTTGAAGCCATATCAAGGTAAGAGATGTAACTTAAATATCTGAAAACAAAAATGGAAAGATGTAGTTCGGTCTATAGAAATAAACATGGGCTTGGGACTAAGAAACTTCTTCCCAGCACTTGTGCTGAGTTCCTGTGAGGAAAATTGTTTCCCATTGAACAGACGCTAACTGTTCTAAAGGGTTTTAAACAGACACATGCACAAAAAAAGCATTTGTCCTTTTTTTCTTCTTCCACAAATAGAAAATATATATTTTTGTTTGACTTTATTACCCTAAAAGCATCATGAATGTCAAGCCTGGTCTTCCCTATTTTGCTGAGGAACCTTGGAAGAGCTCAACTATTGCCATTTGTCTGAGAATAATATCCAAAACATAGGATTAGATATACATTGGTTAAGTATTTTAACCCTATCGGTTCTAGGGATCTGTAAGATGTTGTTTGGTTTAGCTAGGAACAGCTTTGATTTCTTCTAAATTCATTGTAAAATTACAGAACAGAGATGATTAAATAATAGTGTTGTTTTGAATAATAGAACATACTAACACTTCATCAATAATCAACAAATCCGTATCTTGGTTCTATAAACCTTATGCCAGCAGTAATTTATTCTAACCTATTTTGACATATATCCTGGATGCTGTTATTTGCACACATCTAATTTAGTGGGTTTTACCCATGAAAGCTCATGACCTAATATATTTGTTAGTAAGGTGTCACAGGATTGCTTGTTGTTTTTGAAGTTACCGACAAACATGGCTACCCTTCTGAGATTAAGCTGACTATGTAATTTTGATACACGTCCTTTTTCAATTTGCCAGTTAAGGTTGATATGTGAGGTTACACACTAATGGGCATTTAGTAATTATAAGTCAATGAAACAACTCAGAATTTAGATGGTTGCCTAAGTATTTAAATTAAGAACTGAGAGGTAAAGGTGAATTAGTAGTCGTGCCTTTCCGTTCAGAAACACTCAAATATGTTGCAGCTCCCTAAAGTATACTTACGTTGTACAACTGTTATGAAAGGCCAATTATTTAACATAATTGTTGGCGTGAAATTAATCTGCATTTTCTTTGTGATCTTGATACATCTTCCGCATAGAAAACAAATTCAAGAATTAAATGCAACATTAAATAACATCAGCATTTTTCAGTTTATATGCAGAAAGGTGCAAATATGGTCAATAGCTTTTGAAATAAAAATACAAAAAATTAAGTGTGTCATTCAGAAATTTCCTTTTTTAAGATCTTGAAATATTTGGTTAACTTTAAAGCTATAAGGTGGTGAAGGTAAATAATAGGTACTATATTGGTTTTAAGATTTATCTTAATATAAATACAGTTCTTGGGATCTCTTTGGATAGAATTAGGTAGATAAGCTGCAAATTTTTTTTTGTGGGGTGTAGTTCTGAAAATCTGCTCTTTTGACAGCGGGGGGCCAGATTTTTTTTTACAGTTTGCAATTTCACACAATTTCTTGTGTATTCATGCACTGTTACTTCCTTACATCTGCAGATGATGAGAATTGGCCCCCGAGTCTACACAAATGAATGTGCAAGCAAGATGATTGTGTAAATAAGCTAAAAACTGACCTTCAATGTCAATGCAGAATTTCTGACTGACAATAGCAGGTGACAGATGATTGGAAAATATTTTGTAGATTGTGGGTTCTTCACGGATAAAGATGGTTTCTTAATAGGTATTTGTGAAATACTGGTATAATGGGCCCTTATTATTTGTATTGTAGGAGCAACTTAATTAGAATAATAAAATTAAAAATTTAATTACATGTTCAGAAAAATTTATTTAAAAGCAATGAGCAAATTTAGATTAGTGTTTCCAGGAAAATACACTTGTATTCTGCTTTACTGCTGGCTAAGAGTTTTTATCAGACATGCTGAATTTTGACAATAAAGGCCATCTTTTTTAGCTGTTTTTTATAAAAACATATAAATAAATACATGCACAAGTTGGAAATGCCACAAATAAAGAAATTCAGTGTTTGTTATTTGTGAAAACTGTAAACCGAAACTGAACCCTGTAGAGTTCAGCAAGGCATCAATTATTAAAATGATTTAAATGGATGAATAGGTGAGAACATAACTTGTAAATACTGGGGCTAATAACATACTAAGCTGTAAAGGTATGCCATAATAAATTCTTCTAATTCGGCAGTCCCCAAACTTTTGAGGGTTTCAATATTCCTTACCCCTGTCTGTGTTCCCCCTGCAGCCGGGAGTGGGCTATGGCTTGGGGTGGGCGATTGCAGTTGGATTTGGGAGTGGGGCTGAAGCCAGTGACTGAGCTGGGGACAGGGATGGGAGTGGAGCTGCACCCAAGCTGTGCTGTGGGGCTAGCAGCTGGGACCATATCTGCAAGTAGGTCTGCTCCTGGCCCTGCTTCAGGCAGAGAATAGAGCTGGGGATGGGGCCAGAGCCAGGAGCAGAACAGGGTATGCATTTTACTGGATAGATAAACTAATTCTCTTTGTCATGTCTTTCCCTTACTACTTATGCTGAACAAATAAGTTTACATGTTTAAAATCAGTCTGATGGAATAATCTCAAAAATGCTGGATGATGCCAGTGACTGAACATCATTTATTTAAATGTGGAGAGAACATCTACAGTCGAAGACTGGCCTCATGCTATATGCCCACCTTTGCTTCAGGGTTCTGACAGGTTATTTGCATGTTTTGTAGGTTCGGCAGTTAGGGAAACGCAGAGGGGAGGTATGTTTTACAGTTCAAAGCCTGAAATTAAAAGAGCAATGGAAATGGCAGATGATGCTATGCGGAAAGATAAAAGTAAGCGGCTTGACCTGGCTGTGTGCAATGAACCATCAGAAACTGAAGATGAGGAAGAGATGGAGGTAGCTTTTTCTCTTTCCTGTGATCTCATTACGGAAGTAGTGTTAGCAAATGCAGATTCTTGTTCCCAGTTCTGTGTGTATCATCTTTTCCTTTCTCAAATAACAATCCCTTTTGTTGTCTGAATGAGGACCAATCCAGGAATAATTTGGATTTTTGTAAAAGCTGTTACTAGCCAAAGAATAGCATTCCTGCATATCATTACTGTTAAAGAATCTCATCCAGTGTCTTGTCTCTGGGTTGTGTGCATTCCTCTGAATGCACAAGAAACAGCACAGGGAGCACTTACGGAACAAATTGTCCACGTGGAACATTGGTCTTAATGCAAAAATATAGGACACCCTCACTGACAAACTTCTATCATATGGCAAAGTGGGCGTGTGTCCATACGTGTGTTTCTTGGTCAGTTTATGTCTCGCCCCACGTTCACTGTGGCTTCCTTAACAGACTTGAAGAAAAATCTGACACTGAATGTAAACGAAAGTCAAGGAAAAAAAAAGGCATCTCAGAGGTTTTGTGTTGTTTCAAAGAAATAACCTTGAAAACATGTCCTAATTGTTGGGGTTCACAGGAACAACTTCAGCAGGAGTTTAGAAGACATGGCCCCCTTCTCTTGGAGATGCACTGATTTGTGTAAAACAGGTTTTGGATATGCCTTAAAAAATAAACCAAAGTAAAAACTCTATGTAACTTTCCTAGCTGAATGAATGGTAACACTGTGGTTATGGCAGATCATTGTGGCGAAGAGACAGAAGAAAGTTTGTCTTGAAGGCCTTCCCAGAAGGCCTCTGAGGGTGGCGATTCGGCCACTACTTTGGGTGATGCATTCCAGTGCTTTACTTCCCTCCTGGTTAAATGGTTTTTCTTAACAGCCAACCTGCATTTCCCACTCCGTAACATGAGACCATTGCTCCTTGGTCTGCCAGCTGTTACTATTGAGAACAGCCTCTCTGTCCTCTTTAGAGCCCCCCTTCAGGAAGTTGAAGGCTGCTATCAAATCACCCCACAGTTGTCTCTTCTGTAAACTAAATGAGCCCAAATCCCTCAGCCTCTCCTTGTAGATCATGTGCTTTAGCCCCCTGATCATTTTCATTGCCCTCCACTGGATGCTCTCAAGTGCCCTATCCATACTGGGCAGAAATGGGGTGGAGGGAACGGCAGACCTGGATGCAATATTCCGGATGTGGCCTCACCAATGCCAAGTAGGGGGGAGTAAAACTTCTCTAAAGCTGCTGGAAATGTTCCTCCCTAATGCACCCTAATTTGCCATTAGCCTCCCGAGAGCATATCCAAAACCTGTTTTGTACAAACCAGTGCATCTCCAAGAGAAGGGGGCCACGTCTCCCAAACTGCTGCTGAAGTTGTTCTTGGCCAGAGGGCACACTGTTGACTTACATTCAGCTTCTGATTCACTGTAATGCCCAGGTCCTTTTCTGGTGCACTGCTAGTCCGTTGGTCCCCAGCCTGTAAAAGTGCTTGAGATTCTTCCGTCCCAAGTGTAGGACTCTGCACTTGTCCTTTTTGAACTTCCTAATATTACTTCTGGTCCAATCCTCCAATTTGTCTAGGTCACTCTGGATGCTCTCTCTACCCTCCAAAGTATCCATCTGTCCCTCTAGCTTAGTGTCTTCTGCAAATGTGCAGAGGGTGCAGTCTGTTCCCTCATCAAGGTCTTTAATGAAGATGTTGAATAAAGATAGTTAAACTTACAGGTAACTGGAAAGAATAAATAAAATGGGTTACTTAGGAAATTTGTGGGATCCATGACACTGGAGGCATTTTAAGATAGATGAATGTCAAGGAGGCT
This sequence comes from Carettochelys insculpta, assembly GCF_033958435.1. Taxonomy (NCBI): domain Eukaryota; kingdom Metazoa; phylum Chordata; order Testudines; family Carettochelyidae; genus Carettochelys; species Carettochelys insculpta. Next base: position 64,911,070 of record NC_134139.1, on the reverse strand, counting down.
GTGTCTACATGGGCACAAATCTTGGAAATAGCCATATTTCAAAGATTACTAATAAGGCACTAAATTGAATAGTCAATGCCTCATTAGCATTAGGAAACTTCAGGCAGCAGTGCTTCGAAAGCCCCATGTTTGAAAGTGCACGGCTTGGCATGGCTACGTGGGGGTCCTTTTCGAAAGGACCCGCCCCTTTCGAAATCCTCTTATCCTGCTCACTGATCGTAACAAAGGGATTTCAAAAGGGGCGGGTCCTTTCGAAAAGGACCCCTGTGTAGCCGCGCCGAGCTGCGCGCTTTCCAAGCGCCGCAGCCGGAAGTGTCCTAATGCTAATGAGGCTCTGAATATTCAATTCAGTGCCTCATTAGTAATCTTTGAAATAGGGCTATTTCCAAGATTTGTGCCCATGTAGACACAGCCAGAGTGTCTTAAGTACACTTACATCCTGCTGTGCCAAGGCAGTATTTACTGCAGCAGAAAGGTGTAATTTCTAGCCTGCCTAAGACACATCTGTGACAGATGGCTAACATTAGCAGTGTTGGACATTGCGAGCCTGACAATGGCATGAGCTAGCTGCCCTGGGAGAAAAGGGAGGGTCAGGTTGGTTTGGAATCTGGTGGCTAGCTCAGGCTGGCCTCAGTGCTGCAACATCTGTACTATTTTTAGCCATACTAACATGCCCCTGTGCTTAGAAATGTCACCTCTTGCTGGCAGAGTGGGCATAACTTTGAGGTCCTTTTCAGCTCTATTTCAGTGATTCTAAAAAGAGGTCTTCAGATTTTGTGTATGGACAGTACTTCATGATCTTTTACATTCTCTTACGATGTGTAATTCAGGCAGCATTAGGAAAGAGAGTCTTAAAATGTAGTGTGAATGAACACTGGCAGGGGAACTGTTGCGCAGGTGGTGTTACTGAAACTACTTCAATTTAAATATTTTTGAAACTGACTTGATTTTAATTTCGTCCAGGTTTCTGGGAAATGGATCTAACCTTCTCAAACGTCTCATAGCTACCAATCAATGTTTGATCTTGTCTAAATTTCTTGATTCATTAAGCTCTGGAATGCTGTCTGGTTTGTTGATTTGGTGAATTTTATCCCCTTAAAACTGCAGTTGGATTGCCCAGCTTCAGTCAGCGCCTGTATGTAGAGAGTTGCTTTGCAGTGGAACTGCTAAAATGAATCTGTGGGTGTGGGGGAGTGTGTGTGTGGGGGTGTGTATGCGGGCGCGCCTCCGTTTTGTCCCTGCTCAGCCCCCTGGCAATTTGAAATGATGGGGGAGGAAACTGGTTCAGATCTTCACTTCTTCAGCACTAGTTTTGTGTAACTGCTAAATGCAGCTGAAAGGGCTGACCAGGTTTATGCTTCTCATCGTGCGTAGTAGCCCAGTTGCTGTGGGTCAGGCATAATTGAGTGGCTTCAGACCAAATAACTTAATTGCAGCCATTGAAAGTTGGTCCAGTCTGATAACCTTTAATAAAGTTAAGCATGTTTAATTTTTTCAGTGGTGTAAGTTTACAAGTTCTGTCTTACATATTTGGAAAGATATGATCATTTGACAATCCTCTATGTATTTATCATTACAATACCTCTGTGGGGTAGGGAAGTGCTGTAACCCTCATCTTACAGGTGCAGAAATAGAGGCACAGAGTGATGGTGACTTGCCCAAGGTCACAAGTCTGTAACAAAGCAGGGAATTGACAAAATGGAGGCACGCACGCACGCATGCACGCACATATCCTTTGTTTCATTTTAGCAGTTCCGCTGCAAGACAACTCTTTCTACATGCAGTCTGCCCGCTGACTGGATCATTGTCCCATTTTTTTAATAGCTATGGAGAAATGAGAAGAATCAGTAACTAGATTTCTAAATCCTTTATAGTCAGACAGGTATTTTGGAGCATAAGCTTTCATGGGCAAAGACCCGCTTCATCAGATGCATGAGTGCAGGGGCATTTCAGAGGAGGATTTAAAGACGGGGTCTCAGTAAAGGGCAGGGCCAGAGCTGACAAGACCTATTCAGTCAGGGTGGATATGGCCCATTATTGCCAGTTAATGTGGAGTAGTGAACGTCACGAGAGAAGAAAAAAGTCAGTTCAGTCAGGGGGGATGTGGCCGATTGTCATATGCTAATATGGAGGTGTGAACATCAAGAGTGGAGAAGCTGCTTTTATAATGGGCCAACCACTCTCAGTCTCTGTTCAATCCTTGGTTGATGGAGTCAAATTTGCAAATGAATTGCAGCTCAAATTTCTTTCCATTTTATTTTTGAAATTTTTTTGTTGTAGGACTGCTACTTTTAAATCTATTACTGAGTGTCCAGGGAGATTGAAGTGTTCTCCTACAGGTTTTTGTATGTTACCGTTCCTGATGACTGATTTATGTCCATTTATTCTTTTACATAGAGGCTGTCCAGTTTGGCCAATGTAAATTTCAGTGGGGGTATTGCTGGCACATGTTGGCATGTTATATTAGTAGATGTGTAGGTGGAAGAGCCCCTGATGGTGTGGTTGATGTTAGGTCCTGTGATGATATCACTGGTGTAGATGTGTGAGCAGAGTTGGCAGCGAGGTTTGTTGCAGGGTTTGGTTCCAGCTTTAGAGTTACTGTGTTGTGGTCTATAGTTGTAAGTGAGAATTTGGTTAAGGAGAGGACAGGCCTGCCTCCCAAGGTCTGTGAGAGTGAAGGATCATTGTCCAGGATGGGTTGCAGATCACTGGTGGGTTGGAGAGGATTTAGGCGGGGGCTTTATGTGATGGCCAGTGATGTTTTCTTTGTTTTCCTTGTTGGGTCTGTCTTGTGGCAGGTGGCTTTTGGGTGTACATCTGATTCTTTCAATCTGCTTCTTCACTTCCTTAGGTGGGTATTGTAGTTTCAGGAAAATTTGGTAAAGGTCTTGTAGATGTTTGTCTCTGTCCGAGGGAGGTGAGCAAATGCGGTTGTTCCTTAGTGCCTGGCTGTATACAATGGATTGTGTAGTGTGCCCTGGATGGAAGCTGGGGGCATGTAGATAAGCATAGTGGTCCGAGGGTTTTCAGTATAGAGTGGTATTTTATGCGACCATCACTTATTTGCATAGTAGTGTCCAGGACTTGGATCTCTTGTGTGGGCTGGTCCAGGCTAAGGTTCATGGTGGGGTGGAAACTGTTGAAATCATGATGGAACTCTTCAAGAGAGTTACCAAAGGATTGCACAAAACTGAGTGCACAAAATGAAATTCATTGTTGATAAATGCTAAGTAATGCACATGGTAGAAAACATTATCCCAGATACACACACAAAATGATGGGATTTAAATTAGCTTAAGAAAGATCTTGGTATCGTCATGGATGTTTCTTTGTGTACACTGGCAGTCAGAAAAGCAAATAGAACCATTAGGACAAGAATAGATAATAGATGTAAATTCCTCTCTCTCTCTTGTGTATGTGTGTACCCCCATCCCCATTATATACCCACATCTTGAACAGTGCGTGTGGTACTGGTTTTCCTATGTCAACAATGAATTGGAAAAATAGAGACTGGCAATACAAATGGTTAATTGTGTGGAACAGCTTCCATATAAGGAAAAAATAGAAAGATTTGGATGGTGCAATTTGGAAATGACATGACAGTGGGGGGTGGGGGATGAGAGAGAGCTATAAAATTGTAAATGGTACGGAGAAAGTGAGTACAGAAGTGTTATTTAGCCCTTTTCATAACAGACACAGCAAAAGGCACCCAATGCACGAAAGTCAGCAAGTTCAAAACAAACAAAAGGAAGTATTGCACACCGTGCGCAACCACCCCGTTGAACTTCGTGAGAGGGGATGTTGTGAAGGCCAATGTGTAAATGGGTTAAAAAGAATTAAGTAAGTTCATGCTGGATAGATCCATCAATGGCTATTAGCCAAGATGGTCAGATAGGCAACCTTATGCTGGGGGTGTCCGTAAGCCTCTGACTGTCAAATGCTAGCACTGGACAACTGATCATATCATTTGATGATTGCCCTCTTCTGTTTTATCCTTTATAGCTGGTTAAGCAATTTGTCTTTTGCTTTCCAACAGGTTAGTGAAAGTGCTTCGGCTAACAGTGAAGATTATGATAGTGAGGAGGAGGAGAGGAAAACAAAGCTGCTGGCGAGCCGGTGGAGAAGTGGTGTGAAAGCCAAAAAACAAAGAGTGTTGGACTCTGGCAGTGAAAATGATGGTTCAGATGAAGAGTTTAAGCCAGATGCTAAAGATGAAGCAAGCAGCGATGAAGCAAGCAGTGGTGTGGGGGAAGGTGAATCTGCAAGCTCTGAGTCAGACACAGAGGTGGATGCAGACAGTCCTGTGAAAGTCCCTTCTAAACGAAAGAGAGAAGCAGACAGCAAATTTGTTAAAAGGGATAGCTTGGAAAACAACCTTCCTGAAATACCCAAAAAAGCGGTAACTGTTTCTTTAGAAATCAAGTCCAAGCTTACCTCTTTTGCCGCACCTGACAACTTTGAATCTCAGCCAAATGTTAGCAGTGGAGGAATTAGCAGTTCTACTGTATGGGAACATGATAAACTTGAATGGCTTCAGGAGGGGAAAAAGAGAGATGCATGTAGAAGGCTACAAACTGATCCTCGTTATGACCCGTGTACCCTTCATGTGCCAGAGGACTACCTTAACAAGTGTACTCCAGGAATGCGAAAGTGGTGGCAGCTAAAGTCTCAAAACTTTGATGCTGTAATCTTCTACAAAGTTGGGAAGTTCTATGAGTTGTATCATATGGATGCAGTGACTGGTGTAAATGAGTTGGGACTGATATTTATGAAAGGTATTTGGGCCCATTCTGGTTTTCCAGAAATTGCATTTGGCAGATTCTCTGATGTTCTAGTACAGAAAGGGTACAAAGTAGTCCGAGTTGAGCAGACAGAGACACCTGAGATGATGGAAGCACGTTGCAGATCCCTGGCCCACCCAACAAAGTTTGACAGGGTTGTACGTAGAGAAGTATGCAGGATAATTACCAAAGGGACACAAACATATGGTGTTCTGGATGGTGACCCTTCTGAAAACGTTAACAAATACCTTCTCTGTGTAAAAGAAAAAGCCGACGACGACTCTGGGCACCACCGTGTATACGGTGTCTGTTTTGTTGATACATCAGTGGGAAAATTTTTTGTGGGACAGTTCCCAGATGACCGTCACTGTTCAAGGTTTAGAACTTTGGTTGCACATTACACTCCCGTACAGATCCTGTTTGAGAAGGGAAATCTGTCTCCAGACACACACAAGATATTAAAAGGCTCACTCTCTTCTTCCATGCAAGAAGCCTTGATCTCTGGCTCCCAGTTCTGGAATGCATCTAAAACATTGAAAGCACTAATTGAGGAGGGATACTTTGAAGATAAGCAAAATGTTGATAATGGGTTTATTTTGCCTCCTGTGATCAAATCCATGACATCAGAAAGTGACTCTCTCGGTCTTACTCCTGCTGAAAACTATGAGTTAGCTCTGTCAGCTCTTGGTGCATGCGTCTTTTACCTCAGGAAATGTCTTATTGACCAGGAGTTGTTGTCTCAGGCAAACTTTGAGGAATATGTTCCTGTGGACATTGATGTTGCAAAAGCTAAGGGATTAAGCAGTTTCTTTGCTAAAACTAATCAGCGGATGGTGTTGGATGGGGTGACACTAATGAACTTGGAAATCTTGCAGAATGGGACTACTGGTACTGCAGAAGGCACATTACTGGAAAGGATTGACACTTGTTGTACCCCTTTTGGAAAGCGACTCCTGAAACAGTGGATATGTGCACCCCTCTGTAATCCCCACTCTATCAATGATCGTTTGGATGCAATTGAAGATCTTCTGGCAGTTCCTGATAAAATGTTTGAAGTTTGTGAATGTCTGAAGAAACTTCCAGACCTTGAAAGGCTCTTGAGCAAAATTCACAGTATTGGATCACCACTTAAAAGTGAGACTCATCCAGATAGCAGGGCTGTCTTTTACGAAGAAACCAAATACAGCAAAAAGAAGATCACTGACTTCTTGTCTGCATTAGAAGGGTTTAAAATAATGCTTGAGACAATAGAGATTATGGAAGATGTTGCTGCTGATTTCAGATCTAAAATACTTAAGCAGATAGTCAGCCTCAAGTCTAAAAATCCAGAGGGCTGTTTCCCTGACCTAAGTGCAGAGCTTAAAAGATGGGATACTGCTTTTGATCATAATGAGGCTCGAAAGACAGGAGTAATTACGCCAAAGGCTGGGTTTGATCCAGATTATGATAAGGCACTAAAGGATATTACAGACATTGAAGACAATCTTCGGGAGTATTTGGATAAACAGCGCAAACGACTTGGGCTCAAATCCATGCTGTATTGGGGAGCTGGCAAAAACCGCTACCAAATGGAAATCCCAGAAAATGCAATATCACATAACTTGCCTGAAGAATATGATCTGAAGTCCACCAGAAAGGGTTATAAACGTTATTGGACCAAAGAGATAGAGAAGATGCTGGCGGAGATGGTCAACGCAGAAGAACGGAGAGATGCAGCACTGAAAGACTGTATGAGGACATTGTTCTACAATTTCGATAAAAATAGCAAAGACTGGCAGGCAGCGGTAAAATGCTTTGCTGTATTAGGTAAGCTTTGTTTTAATGGCTTGTTAAGCTAACACTTTAAAATTTTGAAATTTATTAGAATAATGTAACTGAAAAATGAGTGGTGAGTACCTCTTTGCCATGAAGGAATTCATTACTATGGAAGCCAGTTTTCGCCCTTGTTTTCTGTCAGAAACCAGGGGAAAGCTAGTTGAAGGTGTACTAAATAAAAATATGTATTGTTTGTGTATGTGAGTTTGTGCAGAAGGCAAGATATCAAAGGCTTATATGTGATGTGCAATAGAGGAGATTACTTCTGATCAGCCTCCAGTAAAAATCAGTTGGGTGGGAAGTTCAGAATCTTCACCTGTTTTCTGAAGTGGAATTAGATATGCAAGGGTAAACCCCTCAGAAGGGGGATCACATTCTTTTAAACACTCCTCCCAGCCGGTCTGTGCACAGTGAGAAAAACGGGAATGGGGGATATTCACAATTAACTGGAATTTTTCTAACTTTTGTAGATGTCTTGATATGCCTTGCTAACTATAGTAAGGAGGGTGATGGACCATTCTGCCGGCCTGTATTTCTACTGCCAGAAGCAAATATTCCACCTTTCTTGGAGCTTAAAGTTTCACGCCATCCGTGCATTACAAAAACGTTTTTTGGAGATGATTTTATTCCGAATGATATTGTGATAGGTTCCAAGAATGAAGATGAAGACAGCAATAATGAAGCGTGCTGTGTTTTAGTAACTGGCCCAAACATGGGTGGCAAATCTACGCTAATGAGACAGGTGAGTATGAAATACGGTTACGTAAAACATTTTTTGTTCTAGAGCACTATAGGACATTATTTCAAGGAAGTATTAAATGCAACATTGAAACCTCCAGGTTGGAGTCTCGTCACAGTTTGATAACACACAGCAACATATCAGCAGTTCGGGCTGCAAAGTGGAAAAATAGTCTGTGGTTGAAAATGTAAGAAACACTTGCATAAGAAGGATGTAACCTACCATTAAGAATTTAGCCAGCAAAATGAGACTAATACTTACCTTCATAGGAAGGATGGCAGACTCAGGGTTCACTATATTGGATAGAGGGTACTTAGAATCCTAGGCCTGGAAGGGACTGCAGGTGGTCGTCGAGTCCAGCCCCCTGCCCAAAGTAGGATCAGCCTTGACAAAATCATCCCAGCCGGAACTTAAAAACCCCTAGGGATGGAGATTCCACCACCTCTTTTAGGTAGTGCGTTCCAGTGCTTCACCACCCACCTGCCTTGTCCTGCCATCCGTCACTACAGAGAACAGCCTCTCTCCATCCTCGTTAGAGCCCCTCTTCAGGAAGCTGAAGGCTGCTATCAAATCACCCCTCACTCTTCTCCTGCAAATTAAATATGGCCAGATCCCTCAGACTCTTCTTGTAGGTCATGTGCACCACCCCCCTAATCGTTTTCGTTGCCCTCTGCTGGACCCTCTCCAGTGCATCCACATTCTGTTCTAGGGGGTGCCCAGAACTGGACAGAATACTCTAGATGTGTCTTCACCAGGGCTGAATAAATGGGAATAATAACTTCTTTGGATCTGCTGGAAATGCTCCTCCTAATGCATCCCAATATGCCATTAGCCTTCTTGGCTACAAGGGCACACTATTGACTCACATCCAGCCCCTCATCCACTGTAATCCCCAGGTCCTTTTCTGGTGCACTGCTACTTAGCCAGTTTGTCCCCAGGCCATAACAATGCTTGGGAGTTTTTCTGTTCCATGTGCAGGGCTCTGCACTTGTTTTTGTTGAATGTCATCAGATTTCTTTTGGCCCAGTTCTCCTTCAGTTTATCTAGGACTGTTGTCTGCAACGTTTTCATTGGGGCCACGTGGTAATTTTTTACATGTTCTGGGGGCCAAACACAAAATAGCCTCAGACCTGCCCACTGTCCCCAGGCTTAACCCCTTCACAGCCCCAAACTACTGCACCCTCTCTCCCACCTCCAGGCTTAAACCCCTCACAGCCCCAAACCTAGGATTAACTTACCTCACATAGGAGCTCCAGGTGCTGTCACTCCTGCTGCACCTTCGCCAGCCCACTGTCTCCTCCTCCTCATAGAAACTAATCGGATTGGTCAGGCATGATTTGTCCTTGGTGAATCCATTCCTGATCACTTCCCCCTCTTCCAAGTGCTTCGAAATGATTGTGAGGATCCCCTCCGTGACTTTTCCGAGGACTGAGTTAAGGCTGACCAGTCAATAGTTCACTGGATTGTGCTTCTCATAACACGTTGCTTCTGTTGGCATTGATGTTGATTCAATGCTAACTTTGGAGTTAGGCAGAGGAAGGCGTACTGAATTGCCAGTACCAGTTCCTGCAGTCTTGTGTGTTCTGAGATCTCTGTCAGATTATGTAGGTGTAGATTTTCTTTAACTTGAGATCTGATACTCATGTAGTTATAGCTAGTACCTAATGTAGCACCTTTGGGCCAAGCAGAGGCAGAAGATGTAGTTTGGTTCTTATTGTGGAACTAAATCACTGAGTGAAGTGTGTTGGAAGAGGAAAGTTGGACAATAGTTTTTGTGTTTTTTCTTTCTCCCCTGCAGGCTGGCCTCTTGGTAGTATTGGCTCAGTTAGGATGCTATGTACCTGCTGAAACTTGCAGACTTACTCCTATTGACAGAGTATTTACACGACTAGGTGCCTCAGACAGAATTATGTCAGGTGAGTTCCTAACGTTTGTGCAAATACAGAACAAAGTGGTAAAAATACTTGAGTAGATTTTAAATGATTCACTTATTGGTTCTCTAGACACTTGGGGTCAATTCTGCTCTCTTACTACTGGATCAAGTCTGAGGCCTGAAGCTGTGCATGACATCCTGCATTAAAGGGAGTAGCCAGCTGTCATGTTTCACTTGGCTCCTGGTGGAGAGTGAACCCTGAGGTATGGCTTTTAGGGCAGAAACAGGACCCTGTGCATGGATAGTCTACATGCTTATTCATTATGTCTGATGAGACACCAGGATTACTCTTGATTACCCTGGAACTGGAGTCCCATGTTGGGAGGTAAATTTTGAGTTATATTTCTGAAAAACAGCTGATGCCAGGTCCCCTTAGAATAACCTTTTCCAGTTACTTGGGAACAGAGAAAGTTGCTTGCTTCATAGACTTCATTTGCTTCCTAACACAAGCCACTCTGTTTTGGATACGTAAGGCTGTGGTCCAGGTTCTTGATGTCAAAATGCCTCCCTTTGTCTCAGAGCACAACTTACTCAGAGAATGGTGAAAAGTAGAGTTCACAGATTTCTTGGCTGTCTGTCTGGGGGTGGGGGAAGGGAAGCTGGGGTGGAAAAGGTTGATTGCTCAGCAGCAATTTAAAGGGTGGCTCGGTTGGAGGGCACAGGTGCAAGTGTCAGGCTTGGTCTAGACTGCAGGCTTTGGTCAGGAGACCTCCAGTCACCCAACAGAAGTCTCCGCATCCAAACAACAGTTTTGCTTTTCTGAAACCGCTCCTGAGATGCAGAGCTGCTTGATTTCGGTCTACTCTCTTGTTCTTTGTCCTCCACTGTCTCCCCATTCCACCCCCCGCTGCCCCGCAGACTCAATTGCTGCTGTTGCTGAGTAAGCATGGCACATCACTTCCGCGTTGGGGGGGGATGTACTAATTGCAGAGATGAAAAGTGGGGCCTGACCTAAAAAATTTGCTCACCCCTGCAATGGGTGAGCAAAAGGAGTCATCTGCAGCTCCGGATGCTGCTGCCGCTGACTCCTCTGTGGCTTTCTGCCCTGCTGCCACTGAAATAGAAGAACTGAATTTATTGGTTGGCAGGGAAGCAGAAGGGGGCCAGCTGTTAATATTGGCTCATTTGGAATGGAATTTAGTTCCATTACTTTATTGGTGGCAGGGCAGGGAGCCACAGAGGACCCCTCACTCAACCACCTTACCTAAGCGGCAACACCCGTCTGGTTGCTGTGGCATGGCTCACCCCTGCCAGTGAAACACTGCCATGCCAGCCTTCCTTCTGTTGGGTGCATGTGACTGCCTGGCACAGGCTCCTCGGCCAGCACCATGGATGGGTTAGTCCTGGGAATGGGGGGCAAGTTTGCAGGAGGGAGGCTAAAGCTTGGAGATGGGTGGGGGTTTGGGGGCTGAGGGGGGGTAGAGCCTGGAAATGGGGTTCCACAAAATTCTTTAGAGGTTTAAAGGGTTCTGTAGCCAAATAAAATTGGGAAGCACTGCACAGAGGTTTGTGAAGAGTTGCTTTGTTGAGCTTTGATTTCATTGCAGTCAGCTACTGCTACTTGGAATTGAGGTTCAGGCATCAAACCATTTAAAACTGCTGCTAGTGCTTTGAATGGGAGCTACTTGCTTGGTCTGCTAGTAAAGTCACTCGACCATGGGGTAAAGAAACTGCTCAAGCTATTAGTATGTGGTGGGAAGTGCCTGGAGAAAAAAGTTTGCTTATTCATGGCTTTAAAAACAGGCTTTACCATCCATGCTCTGAGCAGCATGGGGTAGTTCAGCTCTAGGTATGCCCAGCCAAGCCCCTTCTGAGATAAGGCTGGGATGTGGGGAAGGAATCTTTCACATGGGAAGACCTGAAGGAGCACAAAATCACTCTACCTGCATATTCTGGACAATGTTGGCGTCTGGCTGCACCAGGGGTTATTTTGGTTGTATGAGGAATTCCTGCTCTAGTAATCTGTTGTTTTTTGTAGTGTAGCTGTTCTGTTGTGTGTATAATCTTTCACGATTACTTGGTCCTAATCCAAAAATTTTTCATTTTAGAGCCTCATGTGCTACTAGTGTAGATACTCAAAAGCCAAGCAATTGAATTTAATAATGGATTGTGGAGGTGGTAACACAAAGTGGGAAGGATCCCATTTAGAGACAACCTAGGAAACTGGGGTTTTGAATTTAAAATACAATCAGGGATGTTTTCCTCTATAATCCATGTACAGTTTTATTAAGGGTCTACAAGAAAGTATTATTTGGACCCTACTGCATGCACAATTTCATTTCTGAGTTTGCTGTATTTTTAGAAGAGAAGCTGCCTCTGGAGACTGATTTAATCTCTCATTTCCAATGCTGATAGTCACAATTTGAGAGTATCTGCTTTATCGTATTCAGGTATTGAGTGCAAATGTTAATATATTTGCATTTCATTGGTAAGTGGATGACTATTTTTGTATAAATTTATTGGGCAAGTAAAAATGTGTAAAAATGTCATGGTATTGAATATACCATCTTGAGCTGGATTTTTAGCTTTACAATGTTCCATTTTATTTAATGAAAATTTTTTTGCAAAAATGTCCTTTAATTTCTATAAAGACAGTCTAGAGAAATCATGGCATTTTACACAGGCCCTGCCTTAATCTTAGAATACCACATACACATAGAATACATACATACAGTAGCATAGTCAGCGAAGCAATATTGAGTACTGGCTTTGGAAATGTGACTGTCAACATTTAAGCATTTCATTATAAGGTGAGAAAGCAGCTTCATGGTAATCAGTGGAAGGAGAATTTATAGAAGGCCCAAAGAGTTACTTGAAAGAGCTGATGGGTAAATTAAATGTATCCATGGGATTGTACCCTGGCAGGGGAAATAAACTTCACATATGGGGGTTAATCTGAGAATTTACAAGTAACTATTGCAAAGTCTGCTGTCTTGCATGTATGGAGCTTTTTGTCAGTTTGGAATTCTCACCAGGTGAGTCCCATTGGGGGAGAAAGGGCCTTGCAGTTTGCAATATGTAAAGGTCTGAAGTCTTTCTTCTGCTTGGATTCTGTTTTTAGAAATAGCTTTTAGATTTCTGCTAACTTTTTCTTTCCTTATTGAAGAATCCCTGCATTTGAATTTATTGAAATCTGTAACCAGGACTTTCTCTTCCTAAAATGCTAATAAAGGGAGTTAAGTATTAACATTTAATCATTTGTTCAACTGTCATTGGTTCCTGTCGCCATTTCATTAATTCACCAGTTATTCTTTTTACCAGAAAGAGGACTTCAGGTTCTTTCCTGATGGCTTTTTTACAGAGAGTAGTATACACACAAGGTTGCTTTTTCATATTGCCAGTTTTCGCTCGGCTATGCTTCTTCCCCTAGCTGATAGTTTGAATGTATTTTCTAAGCTCAGTTTTCCCAGTGAGATGCTGACGCTATCTCTGGTCACAGACTAAACTGGAATCTTCCAGCAAGCTAGTATGTTGTACATGTCTGCCTTTGCAAAATCTTTATATGCTTTGAATGAAGCTTTGTTTTTGTTCTTTTTAGGGGAGAGTACCTTTTTTGTTGAGCTGAGTGAGACTTCCAGCATACTCCAGCATGCAACAGAGCATTCCCTTGTGCTTGTGGATGAACTAGGTATTCAGACTCTTATTAAGTATAGGGAATAAACAGGGAAAACTGGAAGTATTAGTATATAAGCTAAATTGTAATTTGACATTAGATTGTGTGGATAAAGTGTGTCTGGAATATTGGTATGGGGGGTATAGCCTATTCAGGAGTCCAGACAGGGGAAAAGGGGTGTTGTATTATTCATCAAAAATATATCATGCATTTTGTGATCGAGAAGGTGAGAGGCAGACCAGTTGAAAGCCTGACTGGTGGGGGAGGAAAAAAATGCCATGATAGAGGTGTTCTGTAGACCACCACATCAAGATGAGGAGGAAGAGCCATTTCTACAAAACACAAGACCTGGTATTAATGGGTGCACATGCTAGCTAGCAAGTTCTTGGAATACAGTGAGGACATTTTGTTTCAGAAAATGGAGGACATAACCAGGAGTTGGGAGGAAGACAGCCTTGTTAGACTTCATTCTGACTGAGAGGAATTGGCTGCAAATCGGAAGATGGAAGGCAATTTGGATGAAAATGATACTGAAATAAGTTTGTGGTCCTAAGAAAAGGGAGGAGGAAGCAACAGACTAAGGACAATGGACTTCAAATTATCAGACTAATTCAGAAAACTGGTTGGAAATGGGCCAGGGAAGAAAATTTAAGAGCTAAACGAGTTCAGGAGGGTGGGCGAGTCCTTACAGACTATTAAATGCACAACTGCCCACTACCCAGATGTGAAAGAAACAGGAAGGGATCTGAAAATGAAAGAGGAATCTTACAAAAATGGAAACAAATTGCTAAGAAGGAAAAAACATCAGATGTTCAACTGCAAAATGCAGAGTAACTGATTAAGTGGCAGTGCAGCTGAAAAGGACTTTGGGGTTATAGTGGATCACAAGTGAGTCAAAAGTGGAATATTATGAGGAAAAAAGGCTACTATTTTGGAGCTCAAAAGGAGTGTTCATTGTAAGCTATGTACTCCATACTGGTGAGGCTTCTGTTTGAGACCTGGAGAGAAAATAAAAATGCCAGGTTCAGAAAACTAGGCCTGCGAGGAAAGGTTAGGAAACTTCAACTTCTTAGACTGAGAAATGAGGTATGAGGGGTCTGATAAGTCTTCAGGTATGTTAAGTGAACAGTGATCTTGTTCTCCATGTCTTCTGAAGATAGGACAAGTAGTCATGAATTTACTTTGCAGCAAGAGATTCAGAAAAATCTTTTGAAATATCTGGCCTAAGTAGTGAGTTCTAGAATCCCTGTCGTTTGGATAAGAACAAACACCTATCAGGAATGAAAACAAAAAGCAGTCAAGTAGCTCTTTAAAGTCTAGCAAAATGGTTTAAAGTGCTACTTGACTGCTTTTTGTTTTGATAGTGTATAGACTAGCATGGCTCCCTCTCTGTTACTATCAGGAATCGGGTAGATGACCTCTTTCACAGCTTTACATTTCTATGACTTTGTTATAGATAAGGAAATCCAATCTAAGATTAAAGGCTAGGTTATAATGTACATTTGACAGTAGCAGTTTGAATGTTTCATATGGGTTAGCTGCAATGCTGCTGTGGTTTAGTCTTTTAAATATTAACAGTGTATGTCCCCTGAAAAAGGACGACTTTCCAGTGGGAGGTACTGCAGGACAGTGTCTTAACTTTGCTACTGGCACTTGACTTCTGTCAGAGAAGGAGTTCGGGAATGGGAGAGGGGACTGCCCATCCAAGGCAGCTGCTGCCTTAGATTGCCCATGCCACTAGTGATTTTGTAATCCCCCTTATATAAGATGCATCTTTCCTATTGCTGCATGAAGTACCCATGCAAACAAATATTTGACATCTTGAGTAGTTAGCATAATTGCAGATGCCTTCCCTCTACTCATAATTTGCGCTTCAAATTCACATCCTACTGTTAGTATGAATTAGCTCATCAGCCCCTGTAAATTTTTATTCTGCATTTAGTATTCCTAGGGGGAGAGACTGCATCTGTACTACTGCACTGCAGGTGGTGATGCTCTAAGCCCATAGGTTCACTTATCAATTCAACTGTCTCTGGGAGAGGTTGGAGAAACTTTACACAGACAGTTAGGTCAGTATCATTTACATCACTCAGTTGTGGATAATTCACACCCTGAACAATGTAAATTATACAAAAATAACCCATACTGTAGAGGATCTTCATGTAGGATAGCTGTAGTGCAGAACAACTCTTGTGGAATTTATAGCACTAACTTTCCTGTGTAGACAGGGTGTTGGTAATTTATTGGGCTCTACTTTCAATTACATGTAAAATAATTTAAATCTAAATTAAGTTCTCTTTAAATGATGTGTTCAACTCATTTTACTTGGTCTTTTCTACCTCTTTGGATATCTGAAGGTTTTTCTTCTCTTGCAGGTAGAGGCACAGCTACTTTTGATGGTACAGCTATAGCAAGTGCCGTTGTTAGAGAACTTGCAGAAAATATAAAGTGTCGCACGCTGTTTTCAACACACTATTATTCGTTAGTAGAGGACTATTCACACAGTGCTGCTGTGCAACTTGGCCATATGGTATGTACAAATGGTTTAAGGAAAAGTGGGGATTTTATTGGTAGGCCACGTTCCTCAATTTTCCACTAGCCCTGAAAAAGGGGTTCCTGAAAGAAGGAAATGTTTTGTACACTAAAACAAACTACTCATTTTTTTTAGGCCTGTATGGTTGAAAATGAGAATGAAGATCCAAGTCAGGAAACTATTACATTCCTTTATAAATTCATTAGAGGAGCTTGTCCTAAAAGCTATGGCTTCAATGCAGCAAGGCTTGCTAATATTCCTGAGGAAGTTATCCAGAAAGGCCATAGAATTGCACGAGATTTTGAGAAAGTTACACTCTCACTGAGGCTGTTTAGGTAAGTTATTTCCTGAATTTATTAAAAATACTCTGATCTTGTGCCACTGAGAGAGGTAACAGGTTTTAAAGTGGCTATGTTAAAACAGAGACCTTTTCTCAGTATTATTGTGCTAAGGGTTCACCTATGTTATTTTCAGAAGCATCCCTTGGCACTTACGAAGCACTACATGAGACTTCAGGAACTAACATCCTATGGCTAGGCTTTAAAAATTCATATAATACCGCTCCTTCAAAAAAGTAATGAAATTAAGTGGTGAGACTGAGGGCAAAGAGGGTGAAGTCCCTTAGTTTGAGACAAACTTCCAATCCTTCAGTAATGAAGACTGATTTACCTAAAAAAACACAAGTGAAGAACTTGCTAGACTTTTCAAATACATATGTTTAGCAATGTCAACTAATTTTTTTTCCTCCTCATTTAGGCACCTTTGGCTGGTGGCAGAGAATGCAGCAGGAGATAAAGCGGTTCGTAAACTGATGACTATGTTGAATAATCTCTAAGATATGTTAACAAGTGGTTCTCTCACAAAGGTGGTTTGCAGACAACATTATGATCTAATAAACTTTATTTTTTAAAAATGACCATTTTTCCATTTTCTTTCCTAGGAAATTAAACCCTTTTCTTACCTACCCTCTACATAATGGTTATTGAATACTCCACAATATATTAAGTCTAGATGTTATGGTACATGCATACACTTTCAGGCTGTTGATTACCCACTGTCACCAATACACATAAATGGAAAAAAGCTTTGAAACTGTATAGGGCTGTATATATACTTGTCTCAGTTTCATTATGGCAGGAAATTGCTGTGATTTCCAGCTGCTGATATAATGTCCAGACTGTTTAAAAAAAAAACTATGAACAAGACTGTTTTGAGGAGACTTTCTAAAGTGTACTTCACAAAACTTAGTTACACGGGTACTTTGTTTTATAGTGCATTATAGATGCTAGAAAGCCTCATTAAAACGCTTGCTTTTTGCCAGGGTGATTTGAGTACAGACTATTGCTGGGGCAGGGAAGGAGATTAACTTTTTCAAAGAATACCAGAAAAATTGCTGGATATAATTTAAGATTAGTGTTTTCTCTTTCACAGAAAGAACGTACATACTGGGACATGAGTACAGTTACAGCAAGTCTAGGTGGGCTAACAAAACAGGACACATTCAAGTACAATAAGATTTCTTTGCTTGAAATTAAAAACAAACTACATGAGATTAAAGCATTTAAAATCATATTTTTCAATCTGAGTAAATGTTAAAAAAATCAAAAGAAATGCAGAAGTGCTAGCTCACATTTTACCATGTTACAAAAGCAATTGGTACCCATGTCCATAAGAGCAGCAACAAAGAATGCTGCCTGTCTACAGAATAGTACTACTGCAAATTGGACTGCGTTTCAATGCTACTTGTAAAAACACCAGCTTTTCAGAAGTTGGTATCTGTACAAAATTGCAGCTTATTTTCTTCACTTCTGTCCCTTCAAGAGTCTCTGTGTACACAGTAATGCTAAAACGCCCAGTTCTGTTATCCTGAGTCAACATATTGCCACTTTCTTTTTGGTAGGTTGAGCTCCATAGTGTCAACACCTTACACATCCATTTTAATACAGTCTCTTTCTGCAGAAATGGGCAAGTATAATTTCCTCCAAAAAAGTTAAGTTATGATATTAGAATGGCAGGACTTTCTTGCTGAAAGGAATTCAGTTGTGCTGCAATGTATTAGATTCTATGGGGGGAGCAGAGTCATATAGTGTGTCTGTATCATGTGTAGGCTCTCCAGCGAGTGTACAGGGATTGGACAGTGTTCCAGCACCACAGTCACAGAAAAACCTAGGGGGGGAAAAAAGATTATCTTCAGTAGGAGAATTAAACTTGCTTTAAGTTTTAATAGTAAACCACCTCAGACCAAGTATTTGTTCTTGTTAACATACCTGTCATGTCTAATAAATTCTACATCATGTCCTTGATGGCACTTTTTAATGCAGTTCACACATATGGCATTACGGTCCGTGGTGTTACAAGTATGACATCTAAAATAAAATGGAGCATATTAGCCATGAATTGAAAACGGACACACTGATAATTGCCAGTGTGTTAGGCACAGAAAAATGCCTACTTACAGGAGAAATGTTATTCTTAAATCAAAAGCCAATAATTTTTCTATTACAATTGAGTACTCAACTGCCAGACTCTAGAAAACCAATCTAAGTTGGTTTATCTTTTACATTAGCATAGGTGATTAAATAGAAAAGGGGCTAGAGCAAGGCTGGGTGAAGGAGATTACTATTTCTTATGATTTAATACTGTTTGTAAATGTGTTACCTGTAGAAGTCATGCATTGGGTAGCTGGTGTAACTTGATATCTTATATAGACATTGGCCTCTACTGACAGCCTTTTCTATGGCATCTTGATTGTTCATTATTTTGTTATCTGTAAGAAAAGCATAAACTATCAGATGATGAGAACATTCAGTTTAGGTCTCATCCAATGCTACATGCCTGTGGTGAACTCTGGAAAATTCCTGGAGGAGTTCTGCATGCAATATTTTCAAATTCTGTAAAATTCTGCAATTTTTATGGCACACACACAATATAATCACATCAGGTTCAATTAGTTTTGGTGACTTATTTCAAAATACTGTCAGCAAACATCACTAACAATATAGACAACAAAAGATTCAGGAAATGTTTGGCACCTTAATAGAGAAGTGAGTAATTCATTTAAACTGCAGTACCCGACTATTTCCCACACTCCTCAGAAGCCACACAAAGGCTTGGAGACAGGAGGAGCTGAGGGAGAGGAAAGTAATCACTGAGAAGGAGCCTGTGCATGAACTAGGTGTTTGAGTGGGGAAAAGCACAAAAAAGGTTTCTGATGGGGGTAAGCTAAATGAGTCAACAATGTGATGCTGTTGCAAAAAAGGCAAACATGGTTCTGGGATGCATCCAACACAAGTGTTAGAGCAAGAACCAGTCATTCTTCAGTGCTCATTAGACCTCCATTGGAGTACTGTGTCCACTGCTGGGCACCACATTTCAAGAAAGAGGTGGAGAAAGTCCAGAGAAGAGCAACACAAATGATTAAAAGTCTAGAGAACATGGAGCTATGAGGGTAGACAAAGAACTGGGTTTGTTTAGTTCAGAACAGAGAAGACTTAGAAGGGACATGACACTGGTTTTCAAGTACCTAAAAGAGGGTTACAAGGAGGTGAGACAAAAATTGTTCTTGGCCTCTGAGGACAGGACAAAGAGCAATGGACTTAAACTGCAGCAAGGGAGATTTAGGTTGGACATTAGGAAACACTTCCTATTAGGGTGGTTAAACACTGGAATAAACTACCTAGGGAAGCTGTGGAATCTCCATCAGAGATATGAGAGCAGGTTAGAGAGACATCGATTGGGGATGGTCTAGAAAGGATACTTGGTCCTGCTGTCAGGGAGGGACTGGACTTGACCTTTTGAGGTCCCTTCCAGTTCTAGTGTTCTATGATTCTAACTAACTCTGGTCTTACTTCTTTCAGACTTGTTCAATAAGTGCCTCACACCCATATTTAGGAAGCAGGATGGTATTTCCTCCAATTTTTCAAATAAGGAAAATCTGTAAAAGGTTACTTCCAGCAGAGCTGGGAATGGAACACAGGTCTCATCCACTCAGCTTATATATACCCACTGTTCTTAGCAGCAGACCATACTATTTTCCTCTTAGTACCAACTACAGGCCCCAAGAATCTTGGTAACCAAGGCTGCTGTTTCTCAACTAGTGGCCTTACCCAGTTGCAAAGCAGTGCCTTGCTATAGCTACTTATTTCAGCAAACATGTAGAGTAAGTTTCTAAACCATACTGAACAATTGTTTTCACTCTTGTAGCAAGGAGTTCTGGTTACAGTTATTCAGTATTGTCTGTCAAATTACCAGTCATAAGAAATCAAGCAATAGTCTTGGGGGCGGGGCTGGACTCAATGACCTCCTGAGGTCTCTTCCAGCCCTAGGATTCTATGATTAAGAACAGTCTGAAGAGAATTAAATACAGAAGTGATCAGTGTAAAAGGCTGCATTTTGCCAGGGAACATTCACACACAAAACAATGTTTTTTCCCTTGGACTCTGCAATGCTTTAAAGGTATTCCAGCTATTGACTTAACTCTGAGCAAAGCTCAACTATTTCTTTCAGATTAAAGAGTAATACTGCCAAAGATGAGACACAGACATGACAAATTCGACAGCACTGAATTGTCAACCATGCAGTTCATCTTTAAGAAATGACACATGTAAATAAATATGTAGTGTAAAATCCACATACCTTTCATTGTTACATTGACGCCAGATGCTAGAAATAACCCTCCAAAACGGTTGTTGAAAATCTGATTGCCTTCTAATGTTGCAGTTGCATGATTTGTTATTTCAATACCTGTATTTGTAGGCAGTGGGGCAGAGAATCAAAGCTTTAGTCACTATGTATTTTATACTTCTTTCAGCTACCTGTTTTATAGTTTAGGCACACAGTAATTTCTACTACCGGTTACGCAGTCAAGAAAAACATTGGCAAAATGATTGCTACCTAGAAATTGTGCTGTGACAGTCCAAACATTTCTGCTGCATCCCTTCACTGAGGTAAAGCCAATAGCCATGTTTTCCAACTAGCCGACAGTAATCAAACCACTAGTTTCTCGGGTAACAAAGTACAACTGACCAAGATTTTAAAAAGTGACGTGATCTTTGTGTGTTCATCTTGACCTGATTTTCAGGAACTGTACATTTTTGTACAGAAACCCTATTTTTAAAGGTGTCAAGCTGGGCCCCCAAAAGTATGTTGATTTAAGCCCAAGATTTCCAGAAATCAAAATCCTTCATATTAGTTGGCCACAACTCATTTAGGCACTCAAAGTTCTTTTAAAGGTCTCCACAGAAGCTTGATACTTCTGAAAGACAAATGGAGAAAACTCAAGCATTCAATTTCAATCAAACAGGATTTGATTGAAACATCCATGTATAGAAATCACCATTATTACAATAAGACTTAATATTCCTAGTCAACTGATTCTATAAAGATGCTATTTTCAATACTTTTGAAGCCCTGCATAGAAAGTGATTCCAGAATCTCAGAAATATGCTGCTAAAATGTTCCTTGATCTAAAACAGGATTAATGATAGAAAATTCAAATGAATTCTTATCAAATCAGTTACATAGACACGCTGAGTGACTTGAAAAAAAAAAGTCAACAGTTACTAGGAAACGTGCTAGATGATGATATAGGAAATACATTTTTTCCTGACAATTTCAGAGAATGCTGCAAAACTGGCACTTTAACAACTCTGAAATGTGAAATGATTTCTAGACCATACTGCAGCATATTTCAGACAGTTCATACGAATAACTGTCCCAGCTGTAAAAAAAGGACATATGCCTATTATAGTAAAATACTGAATTAAAATCTGTAAAATCTAACCCTTCAAAATATGATTTAAAGAATACAGACCAGCAGCAAATCCATCAAATATTCGATTTTTCCTTAACACAGGGTGGCTGTTGGTGCTGATGAGAACACCAGCTTGAGCGTTCCTAAAAATATCATTCTCTTCAAGGAGACCTACAATGGAATCAACACAACCAAATTCAAGGCTAAGCATCATCTTCTTTCTCTGTATAAACAATCTGTATGATATTTTACAGAAGTACCAATGGCTCCATGCCAGTGATGGGTATTCCCAGGATGAAGGATTAACAGGATGGTTGAGACAATGTGTGTCATCTTTTGAAAGTTATTTTCAATTTATACAAATCTGAGGACATAACTAGTATTTTCAGTTCAGATAAGGGACCTATGATGCACTAAAACAAGCTTGTAAGCAATAACCTTACAGCAGAGATTTTCTGCTAGAAATACACAGAGGTCTTGGAGTGGTACATCAACTTATCTAGATAATCTGCCAAGTTTTTACAACAGGCAACATAGAAAGCAGTAGCCAGGTCAGCACAATCAATTTCACACAATGACTTATTTATACTGTTCTGTGCATTGTGCTCCAAAAGGTAAGTACAATATTTATGTTCCAATTAATTTATTTTATAATTATATGGCAAAAATGAGGAAGCAAGCAATTGTTCTGTAACAGCGTGCAGGAACACTTGTATTTTTGTCTGATTTTGTAAGCAAGTAGCTTTTTAAAGGAGATGACACTTGTACATATGCAGAACAACTCAGACTTCTGAAAAGGGTACACTATTCTGGAAAGACTGAGAGCCAGTCTGTATGTGGGAAAACCAACTGTCAGACTTTTTGTGCTCTGCTCTGTCTTCTACAGCAGCATTTGGTAGTTTCAAAGGAGAGCTCAATTTTTGACTGGTACTTTGCCACTGCAGTGCAGCTCTCCTCAAAATTTCATAATCTAAAATTAAAGTTTATAAAGCTCCCTGAATCCCCCTTGCAAGGGGCAGCAAGTCAGCTGGATCATCAGGCAAATTCTGCAGCATGCAGGGCTGGGCTGGGCGAGTTGAGAGGGTGCTAACCCCGGGCAGCTCCGTGATGCAAAGAGGTAAGGGGGCAGGGGAGCGAAGGGTGGAGATTTTGGATTCCAGGTGTGGCTGCCCTATGGGGGTACAAGATGGCGCAGTGGGAGCCTGGGCAGATGCTGGCAGGCAGGGTGTAGGGGCACTGGACAGTGCAGGGTCCCCCATTTCCAATGCAGATACTCCTGGGCCTCCTGGACACTTCAGCCCCATGCCTGGGCATGGGGACTAATGAGATCAGGTACAACAATTTTCCCTGCCCCAGTAGGGCTGGAATGCTCCAAGCCACAGGATATGGGGAGCAGGGGGTACCAGAGATGAACTGGGCAGGCCCTGCCAGTGGCACCCCAGCAGCCTGGGCAGGGAGGAGTGGAATTGTGATTAAAGTTATTTTGTGAAAACCACATGAGGCTGAACTGACTGAAAACGCGGAATAAATCCAAGTAATTGGGACAAGACATTCGACTACTGGTGGCTATTCAGTCAGCAAACTGAATCAGGAGCAAGTGGGAGCAAGGCTGGAAACTCTCCCTGCCTGGGCCTGGCTGCAGGAGCCTAGCAGGCTGTGGTAGGCCGTAGAGCTGTGCCCCAAAGGCAGATAGGATGGGCAGAGCCAAAGTACTGTGCTGGGGTAGAGACAAGGTTTGCCAGGTGGCTGTGGTAAGAAAGTGGAAGGGAAGGAGAAGGCCTGAGTTGGAGCCAGCCCCCCAGTGCCTGGATCGGGCTGCATAGCTGAGTGGCAGCCGCTATCCAAGGGCCAGGTGTTACCAGGGAGAGGGAGCAGCTGCTGCGAAGGCAGCTGCCCCTCTCCATGTCCTTGGGCTCCTAAGCAGCACCTCCAATACATGCCATGTTCTAGGAACCTGTCTCTCCTCCAGCCCTTGTGAAATAACAGGCCAGGAATCAGGACACGCCAAGATGCCAGGCCCCCCAGGTGGCCTTCTCGCAACCTGATCTCCAGCTGCAGACCTTGTGCTTCTGCTCACTGCAGTTGGTTTCTTTCCTGTCTGCAATAAGGGGCACTTCCCACTAGAGTTCCAGGGTAGATAGTATTCTTATTGTTGTTTAACAGAGCAATTATTTTGCAATCACTTGACAGCCCTAGAAATTTCCTTTTAATGGGTAGTTGGGACAGTCTCTCTCTTTCCAGAGCTTTGGGATTGACAAAAACTGTACCTCAAAAAATAAAAACAAATCCACCACAAAGCCAAGATACAGGATTTTCAGTGTGGTTTCATCAGACATCTTCTTCCTTAAGTTAAATGGCAAAAGAGTTACAAGTGCAGATTGCAAATGATAAGGAAGAAGTCTAGCTTTACAGAGTAGCCCAGAATAGGTTTCCTGGATGAGATGATTTGCTCTTTTGCCTATTGCCATTTTAGAATTACAGATTTAACTGATGACACTAAAAAACATTCGTGTGTTTTAAGTATTTTACTACTTCATAAAGAAAAATCAAATTTCTAAAGAGCAATGTACAAGAACAGTATCAATCAGAACTTAGGCTATAATGCAACAGATTTAGTGTATTCTAATGAGGAAAGAATGTTACCTCTGCCTCCATTAAATATACAGATGCCCCCATCTCTTCCATCGTGGATTTTATTTCTTCTTAGTGTAGGATTACTGTCTGTCTTAATCCATACTCCAGCCATTGCATTATCAAAGATTTCATTGTCTTCTATAAATCCAAGCCCTATTAAAAATTAAACATGATTGTCTTTCTGATAACCATATTACAAAGCATCTTAAGATCTGAAAAAATGAAATAATGGACCTACCAGAGTTATAAACAAGAATACCACCATTCTGGCCTCCCCAGATTTTGTTGCGCCTAATTTTTGGATTGCTTCCAGTTCTACATATAACCACAAGAAATTATTAAAAAAATGTGTTTCGCAAAACTGAACACATTTAAAATACATGTGACGATGCAGGAAAACAGGACATCAATCATATTAGCATTCTGTTGGCTTACACATCAGACCTCATGTAAAAATATAAAAGACACTGTTCTTAAGCCTTTAGAAATCCTTGATTGTTTCCAAGTAAGCAGACTTCAGAATTCACACCATAATCAACAGAGAGAGAAACTAAAAGTCATCTTCTAGGTTCTCCTGTCAAAAATTCCTTCCCTTGATTTGAAATTGAGGACACTATATTTAAAAGACCCTCCAGGGTAAACTTAAGAAACCAAGGCTGTGTCTATGCACTCCCTCTCTTTCCGAGGAGGTATGTAAATCCGCGGGATCAAAAATGCAGATGAGGTGGGGATTTAAATATCCCATGCCTCATTTGCACATTCCTGTGAGAGAGAGCCTTGGAAGTGGAGTCACTTCAAAAGTGAAAGTGCTGTGTAGACACTGGCATATTCACCTTCAAAATTACCCCACTGCCAAGGCCGCATCTCGTGGGAATATGCAAATGAGGCACGGGATATTTAAATCCCTGCCTCATCTGCAATTTCAGTCCCACTGATTTACATACCCCCTCCAAAAGGGAGGAGGCATATAGACGTGGCCCAAAAGATAGGGGAAGTAAAGAGAAAAAGATAGTACAATGGAGATTATAAAAATCTCATTTTAGATGCAAAATAAAAGCACATTTTACCTTATTTGAACCCCGGAATACATATGATTATAGATGTCATTGTCCTCCAAGACTCCATGGCCATTGTCATAAAAATAAACACCAACCTGACATTAAAAATAAAATAATTGATATGTAAGTAAGAAAGAAGCGTGAAAACAGTATTTCTACCATGCAAAAAAGCCCAAACAAAAACAAAACAAAAAATAAAAAAACCCACCTGTTTCCCACTATGTATTCTATTTCTCCTCAACACTGGAGTACTTCCTGTTGTCACCCAGACTCCAGCCAAAGTATTACTGTATACTTCATTTTCTTCAATCACACCTTGTCCTTTTTCATGCTAAATATCGGGATAAGATAAAACAACATAGCCTCATGCAAATACTGGCTTTATGGTCTTTTTGTAGGGGAAAAAATTGCTTTGTCCAGGTCTGATGATGTCCTTCCCTACGGCAGAAGTCTCCAGGACTTCTTAAGTTACTACAATTTTTAAACTCATTTTGTACTATTCACGAGACTTTACATTTATTTTGAACATTTTAAGTCTAAAAACAGATTGTTTATATCTGATTTACTCTTTGACATTTTAAGGTCTTGTACTGAAGTTTAGAAATCTCTGCTGGGTTTCGCTAGAGGAACTCAGCGCTCAACTTACGGTAGAACTACATTCGTTCAAAAATTGACTATGGGAAGGTCAATCTTCCTGAGCTTGATTTTGTCACATCTGTTAAGGCGTGGTAAAAATTGACCTCTCTGGGCTTGGCTTCGACACCTGTGCTCCACGCTATTACATGGAGTAAGGGACAACGATGTGAGACTCCTGAGCCCTGGACTACACTAGGTAAGGAAGTGACTTCTGATACGTCAATTCTAGCTACACTGTGCATATGAAATCATCTTTCGACCCTAGTGTAGATCTATCTAGTGTGCTAGCAAATCAGATTCTAATCTTATATTCAGCATTGTCTATTAAAAATAAAAAGTTACATAAATTGGTTTATTTCTCAGTTAAGTTATAACAATATTAGTGCATTTGTATTTAAACGTAAAGCAACATTAGATTTTCAAAGCCTGATACTCATGCAAATACACTCATCCCTCACTATATGAGCGCAACTGGTTCCTAACTTTTTGCATGTAGGTGAAAACTCTTAAGAGGGACAATAAATTCCGACTAAAATACTTATAAAAGACTCTGATTGGTTCCACGTGCTGGGAGTGGCAGCAGCTGGCATTGCTTTTGAAAGGTAAGTGAGCCTGGGGTTGTGGGGGGTTAAAGGCTGGGGGCAGTTTGGGGACATGAGTGGGAGGGAGGATTAAAACATGGTGGTGCATTGGGTCCACAGAGGATGGGGAGAGGGGCTCAGGCTGCTGCAGGATGGGTCTGTGGGGGGCCGGCGGGAGGGTTAAGGCTGCAGTGGTTCAGGTGTGTGGGGCCAGTGTGGGGGTTAAATTTCAGTGCTTCAGGTGCACGAAGCCAGCAGGGGGTTTAAATTTTGTCGGTTTGGGTGTGTGGGGTCAGTGGGGGGTTTAGGTTTAGCTGGTTTGGGTGCGGAGGGCTGGCAGGGGGGTTAAATTTCATCAGTTCTGGTGTGCCAGGCTGGTGGGGGTTTACGTTTCTGTGGTGCGGGTGTGGGGTGTCAGGCTGCGAGTTGGAGACGTGGGGAGGGAGTAAGTCTCATATTAGCGGGGGGAGTTCACTCGTTAAGTGAAGTAGGGGAGGTATGTGTGTCCCTCGTTTAAGCGAGTACTTGTAAATAAACTACTCCTTTAACGAGGGATGAGTGTAATAATTACACAATTCTAGTCAGAGAGCTTCAGTTCACTTTGTATAATCCTGGGTTTCACATGCTAGAGACCTAGATTCTAGTCTGACTTCTAACTTCTCTGCCTATTTTCGTGATATATGCCTGCCTGGGGATGAGGAGATGCGAATTTAGTCAGCCTAGTTGTAAATGTGAAATCTTCCAAGGTTTCTAGATTTTTGTATACATGATGTCAAATTATTACCTAAAAGCAACGGGCTTGTCTATACTACCAACTTGCTTCGAAGGAAGGATGGTAATGAGGGTGTTGGGAGTTTACTAATGAAGTGCTGCCGTGCATAGGCAGCACTTCATTAAGCAAATTCCCCGCCGGGGCAACTCCGAAGTACCGGCACACGTTTAGCCGTGGCTCACCCGCCGGTACTTCAAAGTGCCAGGGCAACTTCAAAGTCCCCTTACTCTGCAAAATTTTGAGGAGCACTTGATTAATAAACTCCCAACACCCTACTTACCATCCTCCCTTTGAAGTAGGGAGGTAGTGTAGACACAACCAAAGTGTGACAAAATAGAAAAGGAAACTTTAACTATTCACTTTAAACTTTAAAAAGTGTCTAAAAACACTATTTCCATAATACCAACTGAAATATCTAGCAGAATTTGCACGCTTACACTTTCTGTACAGTAAATACTCACCACATATATTCCACCATGTTGGCCATCATGAATCTTGTTGTGTCGAACAATGGGACAACTGTTTGTTCGAATCTGAATTCCTGCTAATGCATTACCTGAAATGAAAGGGGTCATGCTTCAGAAAAATTTGGCACACAAAATATAAGTCCAAGATGCAATAAGATAAATGTATAATCTTACCATAAATATCATTTCCTTCTATAAGGCCTCTTCCATCACCAAAGATGTAAACTCCACCTTGATTTCCATTAAAAATTGCATTACCCCTAACAAACAAAACCGCATATTACAAAATCATGAAAGTAAGTTAAACTGCACCATATAACCTAAACCTATACTGAAAATGCATAAATATATGTAAAACTTACCAAGTTCTGAAACACAGCATAATGTCAGGATTGCAGAAGTTTAAGAAAATATATATGTCTGGAAACAATCTATGCATGCAAATTAATAAGATAATTCCACTGCATCCTGGCACACCCATTTCATTTTTATCTACGTAGGCACGATCATGTTATTCAAAAACTGAAGTACTATGGCACACATTGTCCCTTTCTCCCTAAAATATTCCTAAAAACAAGAACCAATTAACCACCCAAGAAACATACCAACCTTATTGTTGGGTCACTGTTTGAGGTAATCCAAACACCTGCAAAATTGTTTGCATAGATTTTATTCTCTATAAATTGTCCTCTTCCTTTTTCATGAACATAGATGCCTCCAGTCTGACCGTGATGGATTTCACACCGAACTACTGTAGGGTTGGCATAAGCTTTGACTTCAAAGCCTGCTATCCTGTTTCTATGTATGTTACAGCTTTCAAAATAACCCTGCACAAACAAAACAAAGTTTTCTATAAGAAACTCTTTCTAAAATATGAGAAAAAGACTGTTATAAAATGCTCCCCATATATCTTGAGACTATTAAAAAAAAAAAAAAGTCACGTCCACAAAAAGTATCATTTGCTCTAGAACTAGGCAATTATTTAGCAATCACCACTCATAAGCATCTTCCAAGTAACTAACATAACACATACACAGAAAATCTTATTCATTAAATGAAAAGAGATTTGTTTGTATTGCTATCTATCATCATTTAACAGGAATCTGTGTGCCTATTTTCAGCGTTCTAGTGCGCATATTTAGAATTGCCTTATACTAATAAAGTCAAGTTTAAAATACACATACCAAAACTACTATTTTAAGAAATTGCTCTATTGAATCTGTATGATTTTAGTTCATCAATTTGAACATTAAAAAAACCAAAACAACAAACACTTGTATTTCCCAAACACACTGCAATCAAAATACGAACTATCACTGTGGCTGCATCTATACTTGCATTCCTCTTTTGAAAAAGGCATGCAAATGAAGAAATAAAAAATGCAAGCGAGGTGCAGATTTACATATCTGGTGCCTCATTTGCATATTCTTTCAAAAGATTTTCTTCTGAAAGACGAAAAGCAGTATAGACACCACCTCTTTTGAAAGTAAACCCCATCTTTGAAATAACTCTTCTTTCCTTTTCTTTATGAGAAGAAGGGTTCTTTCAAAGATGGGGCTTACTTTCAAAAGAGCTGTGTCTACACTGCTTTTCTTCTTTTGAAAGAATATGCAAATGAGGCACCAGATGTGTAAATATGCACTTCATTTGCATTTTCAATTTCCTCATTTGCATGCCCCTTTTGAAAGAGGAATGCAAGTGTAGACACAGCCTCTGTGGAATGCCGATTCTGAAAACTGATTAATTTTATTAGACTTTACTGTGACTGCAACAGCTTAATTCAGGAAAGCCATGAAGGGAGTTTATAAAGGGGGACTGGGTGCTGAGCACACTTAAGTAGCTTAAAAAAAATCAATACCTAAATTTTGTCACATGGAAAATATGGGCAGGAGGAGGGAAAAAAAGGCATGGCATCAAGCAGCACTGTATATCAAAAGTAACTTTGTTTATATATCTTTTTTCAGTCCTATTTGGTCATTATTTATTACAGGTTGCACCTCCCAAAATTGGGATTCTCTGGTCTGGCAACACTGTGGTCCGGCTGAGGCTGGGACTGTGTCCGGCAGCCCAGCCGTGGCTGGAACCAGCGCTTGCGTCCAGTAGTGGGTGGAGCCAGCACTGTGCCCAGAAGCCCAGCTGTGGCTAGAGCCAATGGGACCGCATCTGGCATCCTGGCCATGGCAGTAGCCAGCATCCCCAGGGCCAGGACTACATCTGGCAGCCCAGCCGTGGCTGGCGCCAGCACCCCAAAATAAACTGAAGCAACCAAGCTTCTTTAAATCTCCTCTTATAATTCCAAATAATCAAGTTACAAGTCTGAAGACCTAAGTGACGCCCTTCCTGAGATAACAGTCAACATTCGCAAGGGACAAGTGACTTGGGATGTCCAAATTCAGACACCCTGGAAAGGGCTGGCTTTCAACGGCAGGTCTGAAACAGCCCTAACACACTACTTAGGCTGCAATTATTACAATTTACTCTGCAGTGTAGACAAACTCTCTACTTTCTATCAGTTCCGTATATGCAGAATCAAAAGTGAGTTTGGTCATCAGCAGGTGCCTGAAGGCAATGTTCATCCAAATAATCACGAGGAAGCATTTGGCCTGATTCAAAGTCTCCTCTTCTTGAGTTGACTTTGACAGTATAAATAGAAATCCATGTTTAGTTTGCTATTACGTTAAATTCTCTTATTTTCTCTCCACATTATCGTCAATGTGTGGCACATTTTTGAATGCGTAACTGTGGGCTTGTCTACATTACCACCATCCTTCGAAAGAAGGATAGTAATTAGGGTGTAGGGAGTTTACTAATGAAGTGCTGCACTGCATACGCAGCACTTCATTAAGCAAATCCCCTCATCCCATGGCAGCTTCAAAGTTTTAAAAAAGTTTGAGGAGCAAAGGGACTTTGAAGTTGCCCCGGTACTTCAAAGTACTGGCGGGTGAGCCGCAGCTAGATGCAAGCCAGTACTTCGAAGTTTAAAACTTCGAAGTTGCCATGGGGGGGAATTTGCCTACACACCGCAGCACTTCATTAGTCAACTCCCAACACCCTAATTACCATCCTTCCTTCGAAGGAAGGTGGTAGCGTAGACAAGCCCTGTGTGAAGTAAGCGTTGGAGGAAAATGCTGGTTTTGGCAACTGGATGGGGGAAAGTTGACATGTTTGGCATTCAAAGATGCATGGAATATGGCTGAGGAATGGTGGATTTCACCAGGTGACTCTCCAGCAAGATAGTTCTGCCATACGGTCAGCAATGAAACACAAATCCAAGTGTATTCATCTCTGTGTTTCAGAGAAAACCAACTGGGGTTATTCAGGTCAATTTATATTCAAGTCATTGTTTCAAGGTCTGTTCGGAATCAAGACAACAACTCCTCTGCATTAGTTTTATTCAGTTCTTATTAAGGTTTTCTTTGCAGCCATTAGGTGTAGAAACAAAAGGTTAGTCACCATTGTAACTGTTGTTCTTTGAGATGTGTTGCTCATATCTATTCAAGTTAGGAGAGCACGTGCACAGCTGTTGGAAAGTTCTTCCTAGCAGTTAGCCAGCTGGATTAGCTGGGGAGTCCCCTGGAGTGGCACCTATGCAAAGCCTAATATATGACCCAGCTAACCCGGCACCCCTCAGGGTCCTTCTTGACAACCACTCCTACAATAGGGCAGGAGGATGGGCTTTGACTAGATAGGAGCAACACATCTCAAAAAACAGTTACAACGGTGAGTGAATGTTTTTTATTTTTCTTCAAGTGCTTGCTTGTATCCATTTGAGTTAGATGATTCCCTAGACAAGCCCAGGAGCAGGGGCCAGAGTCAACGCATGGCTGACTCTAGGACAGCTACCACAAAGGCTGCATCTCATCTGGATTGGTGCACAATTGCATAGTGAGATTTGCAAGTGTGCACAGAGGGGCACGTGGCAGCATGACAGATCTCCTGGAAAGGCATGTGTGTGAGGAGGTCTGAGCTCATGTAGAGTGTACTGTCAGAGGTGGCGGGGACACTTTTGTAAGGTCATAACACACCCTGCCAGGGCTGATCCCTACTCTGACCCTCCAAGTGCAGAAAGTGGGAACCTGCAAAAACCTTAAAAATACCTTGCCTTTACAGGCTCTGCTTAAAAAAGCTCCCCAAGGTCACAGACTCCCTGAGCCTTGGACGTGCTGCCACCAATAAGTGAAGAAACCCCCCCTTTAAAACCCAGGAAGACACACTTGGATATCTCCCTGTGGGATAACACCAAACTTCTCCCTTTCCATAGGAGATAGCTTAGGAACTAAAAGAAGAAATTAAACTGTAAGCTGATAACTGACCTTTTGCTTTAGGCATGCAAATACACAGACGTTCCTCTACGACACAGAAATCAAATCACTGCCTTAAAGTAATTTATTCACAAAACAAAAGATGAAAAAATATCAAGAAAGTAAATAACCATACTTGGTTGCTGGGTATAATGAAGCAACTCAAAATATCAAGATTAGAGCACAGAGAAGTAATTCCCTGGGATTCTGAGGTTATAGAATACAGGGGAAAAATACATCAACCAGCCTAGAAAGTCCCACACCAAACCCAAAATAAAAATAACCTGACCGCATCTAAACATTTTCTTTCTACTTACATATCTATGCTCTGATTATGATGTGGTCAGGATATTTACTGGTTTCATCAGCATCTTGGTCTCTCCCTGCTCCAGTCGCAGAACAAAGACAAAGACACTCCTCAGCCTGCAATGCTTTTAATTAGAAAAGAATCCCTCTTTCGCCCCTTGGGTCACCTGGCTGCTTCCTACAGAGAACCCTTTCTCTGGGTTCAACTCTTTCCAAACATTCATACATGACATGCCCACATACAGGACCTGATCCAGCAGGAGATGAGATGTAACGCCACCAGGAGTCCCTCCATGCGCTCAGTTATGACTACAAAGAGCTATGTGGTCTTATGGAAGGGCTTAGTCTGGCCAATATAGAAGGCAAGTGCTCATCTCACATGGAAAAAGTGCAGCTGTTGCTCCGTCCGGGACCTATGAGGTTTAGCATAGAACTCAGGCAGGAAAATATCCTGACTAACATGGACCCCAGAGACCACTTTGGGCAGGAACACCAGGTGAGAGCAAAGCTGGACCTTGTCTTTATGGAAGACCGTGTACAAGGGCTCAGACATGAGTGCCTGGAGTTCAGCTACCCATCTGGCAGAGATGATAGCCACCATGGAAAACACTTTCCAGGAGAATTAGCAGAGGGAGCAAGTGGCCAGCAGTTTGAAGGGAAGGCCCATAAGCACCCGAAGGACCACATTAAGGTCCCAGGCTGGGACTAACCAGAGAATCAGCAGGTGAAGTCAGTACATGCCCTTGAGGAAGCACCCCACCATGCTTTTTTCTTTCGAAAGCATCTCTTCCAAAAAGAGATTATGCAAATGAAGCATGAGATATATAAATCAGTGCCTCATTTGTATTTTCTATTTCCCTCATTTGCATTCCTCTTTTGAAAGAGCAATGCAAGTGTAGACACAGCCTTCGTTGTGATTGGTTTTCACTTTTCAGCTAAATTTTTTTTTTTTTTAAACTTAAGTAAAAAATTCTGGACTCTGAAGAGAGTTGGGGGAAGCAACATTAGAGATTTAAAAAAAAACTGGTCACAAAAATACATTTCTTCAAAATTGTTGCACAGTGATACTTCAAAGCTACAGATGTAAAATAATGTCCAACAATCTCTCTTCAAAATAAAAATGTACATTACCATGCCATGGTCAAATGTGAAAACACCAACATCCCGTCCATGATGAATATGATTCCGTCTGATAATTGGGTTTCCATGGTTTTTAACCCAAATCCCTGCTAATGCATTATTGGAGATCTCATTGTCCTCATATATTCCCTGGCAAAAAAAGTAAAAACCAAGAATCAACAGGAATGAATAGGAATACAGAAGTCAGGAGGAAAAAATAATTAGAAATAAAAAGTACCTGTGCATGATCTGTAATATAAAGTCCAACATTTTCACAGTCACTGATGTTACAGTGTTTGATAGTGGGACAAGCTCCCTGGCCACTAACACATACTGCAGACCCCACTAGAAGAAAAGTATAAAGTTAAAGTTAAAGTGTAGTATATTTATAGGTAGTCTAGCCTTGCTCTTACCAAAAACCACATACAATATGTACTGGCATCTAAAAATGTAGCATTCCTATGATGCCTTTTATTAAAGCAATGAAAAGTACTTTACCCAGATAGGAAACTACTACCACCTGCATTTTGTGCATACGGAAACTGAGGCAGAGAGAGTTTAAGTCACATGCCAAAGGACACACTGGTATGTCACTGGCAGAATGGGGAACATTTTGTGTACTAATTTAGGTTCATAAAAATTAGCTCATCCAACTTGTCTCACCCACACTGAACAATATGCAGAACACACACGCAAAGATGCAAGATTCTAGAGTGAGGGGCCCCTCTCAAAAACCACTTTGCCACTAACCTTCAATAGGGCCAGGACCTCATCCATGATATCTGGTTAAGCACAGGAGGTTACTCACCTGTGCAGTTACTGATTTTGAGATGAGAGTGTCCCTATGGGCGCTCCACTTCTTGTCAAGGTGCATCCCAGTGTCTTTAATTGGAGATTTTACTGCAGTGCTCCCTCTCTTCCTTCTATGACCCCCCCCCCCCCGCCCCCACCCAGTCTGTGTACATGCAGTGTTCACCCCAGGAACTGTGATAGTTAAGTTGCATGTGCTTGGCTCACGGCTCCTCAATTCCAACGGACTAATACTGTTCTGATCTAGATGGGAGCAGGGTGGATACTGGAGCACACACAGGGACACTCACCTTGAAGAACTTCAATTAGTGCACACATGAGTAACCTGCTCTTCTCCAAGAGATGTTCCTGTGTGTACTCAATTTCTGATGACCGCAAAGCAGTATCTCTTGGGATGGCTGGCACTTCAAATAAGCAAAAAGGCTGTGGACAAGGCCATTTTAGCAATTTTAGCGTCTGCTGCTGGGCCTTGTAAAAAGCGTGTAATGTTTAGCAAATGTGAGGGATGTCCATGTGTCCACCTTGCAAATGTCTGATACAGGTACATAGTGTAGGAAGGCAATGGAGATGTAAACAGCACTTGTAGAATGTCTCCTGATAACTGGAGGAGGCTGGACTTGTTTCAGTTGGTAGCATAATTATATGCAGGTTGCAATCCATTTGGAGAGCCTCTGGGAGAAGATGGCATTGCTCTGTGATCTCTGCATCGTGGAGACAAATAACTTCTGTATGCTTCTGAAGGGTTTAATTCTGTTGAGGAAGGAAGACAGGGCACTTTGTACATTTAATTTGGCATGTGGTTTGGTAAAGAATGTTGTAGGTGAATGGCTTCGTTGAGATGAAAGGAGAAGAGAATACGTGGCTAGTGGTTCAAAAGGTTTGTGTGTGAGTGCATTGCGCACGAGGTGCAGATCCCATGGGCAGGTTGGTGGTTTTATGTCTGGGTATAGGACTTCAGTACCCTTCATGAATCTTTTAGCGATTGGGTGGGCAAAGACTGTGGTGTTGTCTACCTTATCAAGGAATGTGGTTATGGCAGGCAGATGGACTTTGATGGAGCTAGCAGAAAGGCTGGATGATTTCAGTTCTTGTAGATGATCTAGAACAACAGGAAGAGAAAATAAAGTTGGAGAGGGGTGCTCCCTTGTGCACCAGGTTGTGAACCTCTTCCAAGTACTGTGGGTGCTCTGGGTTCTGCTATGTAAGAGGACTGTCCTGATGGGCCCTGAACATGTTAACTTCACATGAGAAAACAACTGAGCTACCACACCCATAGGTGAAGGCAGTCTACATTGGGATGAAATATTCAGTCCCTTTGTTGAGAAAAGAGATGGGAAAGGGGTGGCAGGGGAATTGGAGAGTTCACAGATGCATGTCAAGAATGGATAACATGGTTGTTTGAGCAGAAAGGTGCTGTTAGGATTATGGTGGCGCTGTCTGTTCCGATTTTCTGTATTACTCTGTTCAGCAAGGGTATTGGGGAACCATATGAGCGAGCCAGTCCATGGGAGCAGAAAAGCATCTCTATGGACATTAGTCCCCAGTCCTGCCCTGGAACAAAATCTGGGGCATTCTTTGTTTGCTGATGTTGCACATAGATCTAGTTGGGGATAGCCCTAGTGTTGGAAGATTGGTGTGCAAGACTGCATCATCTATTTCCCATTCATGTAAGAGAGGAAAACGTCAGCTGAGCTTGTCTGCAGGGGTGTTGAGAGTGCCAAGTAGGCATGAGGTTGAAATGTGGATGTCATGTATGCACCAGTTGCAGAGCCTGACTGCTTCTGTGCATAGCGTGACCGAGCTCCCTCCTGTCTGTTGAGGTAAAACATGCATGGCACATTGTCAGTGATGATTCTGATCTTACGACCTCTCATATGGCGGAGAAAATGGAGGCAAGCATTGAGTACGGCCCTGAGTTCAAGTAGGTTTATGTGGAGTGAAGTCTCGGCAGTAGACCAAAGGCCTTGCACTGTGGCGTGCTCCATATGTGCTCACCATCCTGAAAGAGATACATCGGTAGTGATGGCAATTGAAAGGGGTTCCTGTTGAAATGGAACCCCCTGTGCATACATTGTTTGGAATGGTCCAGCAGAGTAAGGAGGTCTTGATCAAGGAAGACAGGGTAAGGCGTTTGTGTAGTCTGTGCCACTTTGGTTTGTATATCAGAGACACTGATAATTCCCCATATGATAACTGATGTGTTAATGGCTCAGAGCTCTGTGATTCAGGCAGAGTGTTCAGGCACCGTGCTGTCTGTAGTAGCTGTATGCTTTGAAGCACTGGGGCAATTTCAAAGGAAGGCTTAAGCGCTGTTTAGTTGCAGAGAGGTAGCCGTAGCCTATGGTACTTTAAAGACTAACAAAATAATTTATTAGGTGATGAGCTTTCACGGGACAGACCCACTTCTTCAGATATGGAAAATCCTGTTTGCTGTGCATTGCTCCTGAGTGGAGCGCTGTGTCAAGAGAGGTAACTGCTGCTGCAGCTGACAGCCCTGAGTCTCCGCACCCTTGGAATGGGCAGTCTCCTCACGGTCGGTGCTGGAGATGCCTTTTGTGTTATAGTTGCTGAGTCATGAGATAGCTGGCTTGTGTAACTGCTAGGGACATTTAGTTATTCAACACTGTGGTGACAGGGAAGCCGTTGGATATTTCTTTGTCATCTTCTTATTTAAGGTGGAAGCGGAATCTTTGCCAGGATCAGAAGCTGGCCAAATGGGGTCCTTCAGAAGCAGGTGCTTTAACCACAGTTCCTGGGCTTTCTAAGTCCTGGTTTTCAGTCTATTGCAGCGTATGCATTTTTGGGGTGAGGCTCCCCAAAACAGCATATACATTATGACTGGCCGTCTGAAACAGGAATGGCCTCACAACACAAAGAGCACCACTGAATCCTGGGGAGCCAGGCACAGCTGTAATTTGAAATAAAAATGGAGTCCCTTTTAAAAAAAATTAACAGAGAAAAAAAATAAATAGGGAAACAATCCCATCTGAGAACTGGGTGGGATAACTAAAGCGAAAAGCAACCTAAGGTAGCAGCACTGCTGCACTCTCTCCCTACCTAGGTTCAGTAGAAAAGGAACTGAGGAGCCCCAAGCCATGAATGAGCTCCTCAGCTGAACTGGTGAAGTGAACACAAAGCGCATGGCACGTAGGCAGGAGGAGGAACACTGCTGTAAAATCTCCTATCAAAGGCTCTGGGACTCATCTTGATCAGAAGTGGAGCACCCACAGGAACACCTCTCAAAGGAGAACAACTTATGCACTCACAGAATAAAATATCACTATCCAAGCAGACCAAGGTACCAGCTGTCATTCCCATATGCTCTTCAGTAACAGCTTCGTATAGCATGCACAGTAATAATTCCAATCTCGAAGTGACTAAAGCTTGGATAAATTATAGCAAGGTTTGCATCTCAAAGGTCAGGGCCCAGCTAAATTGAGAGGGGAAAATGTTCCTAAGTTTTGTGCAACATATGGATGGAAAAAATTTTGCTCACTACAATTATCTGATTTCAGTAACAGCTTTTAAAATCAATTTAACACAGAAGAGGATACTAACCTGTACAAGTACTTCGAATGATACAGTGATCTATTATGGGGCTGCAGTTCACAGTAATCTCTAAGCAGTGGTGTGCATTGTGGTGCTGAGCAGATTTGTCATCAGGATTAAACTAAAAGAATAAAATTTAATGTTCTGGATTTTGTTTTTTTAAAAAAGCATAATTTTGGAAATTATTAAAATGTTCTTCTCAGGTTGCTTACCCTGATCGTCATATACCCAACGTAAGCATCTTCAGAACCCTCCATAAAAACGAAAGTGGAATCTCTAGTGTTTTCTATAATGACTTTATCTGCTACTTTGCCAGGTGCTGTAAACAAGAAGTTATTTAAAAAAAAAAAACACACTTATTCTTTTCCTTTGAAAACTGAAGCATACATGAAAATTTCAAGTTCTACAACTGAAAAAAATGCAAATTCAAAGGCGTATTTACATTAGGAGTGCTTTACCATACAGATATAGATATATACTACACTGGAAAAGAGCTCCTAATGTTGACACAGGTGTGCTTTGTACTTACACAATAAAACCTCTCCCCATGAGCATAAAAAGCCGTATTAGTAAAAATGCAGCTTTGCCAGTCTGTTTACCACCTTCTGCCAGTACATCTATGCTAGTCAAAGGTTTGAAGAAGATCCTTGACCTAGCTACTCCAGAAGAAGTCTGTAAGATAGATGTGGTCTTAGTTTAGGTGCAGTTATACTGGCATAAAAGTGACTCTGCTAGTATAAGTTACATTCTTCAGGGAAGCAGTTTTAGTGGTGTAAGAACCACACCTAAATAATAGTTTTGAATATATAGTAAAAAACTTTTTCTAGGGCAGACTTCGCCCAGTGGTCTGGCTTCAAATTTCCTATTCTAACTATTATGAAATTGTTCCCCATTAAAACAAACCAGAAATAGGTAATTCAGTATAATGTATAGGAAAATAGAACTGATTATAAAACACCATTTAAATTTTCTAATACACATTAAAGAGATAACTAACATATTTAGGCTCAAATGTGCATGATTCTAAAACAGTTATAGTTTGGCACTGTATATGGTCTGGATTCAAATTTTTTATTACAATTAATACATAAATTCAGTAAACCATCTCACAGCAGATTCTACCTAATACATTTTACACAAAACCAAAAAAGTGGCATTGCCTAACTT
Organism: Carettochelys insculpta; assembly: GCF_033958435.1. NCBI lineage: Eukaryota > Metazoa > Chordata > Testudines > Carettochelyidae > Carettochelys > Carettochelys insculpta. The sequence goes on along the minus strand of NC_134139.1, from coordinate 64,872,504 downwards.
CTCAACATTGAGTGCTACAGAAAAGTCTATTTCTATACTTACTGCATTAGAATATTGCAGTTTAAAACTGAACTACAGTTCAGAATAAGTGTTAAGCTTTTCAAAGTAAGTATAAAGATGGTTTTATAATTGCTAATCTATAGGAGTCAGTAACTTGAAGCATGACTTGCAAGGTTCTTCAGCATTCTTTATACTGACTCTTGACAAAAAATGTTTTGCATGCTACTGCTGAAGAACCAGAAGAATGGGCACAAATTTTAAGAAACTGTTCTTATAGCTATGTTGACATCAGTGATGTTGGTGCTCAAGAACAGCAATAAGCAAAAGAGCCAATATAATGTCACTACAAACTGGAAATGAAATAGCCAAACCAGTTGTAATTCACACCTTTAGTTATTTTGGTATAAGTCAGTGCGGAACACTCTTAATTAAGAAATAAGGCCTTATCTACACAGTTTTTACGTTGCTATAACTATATCATTTTAGAAATCTTTAAGAGAATAAACTATATTGTTAAGTAAACTATAACTATATTGATAAGTAAAACTGCAGCTATTTGAGGGTTATACTGTTAAAAATATTAATCCAAGAAACTTGTAGCAGGATGAAAATGTGTTTAAACTAACCTTAAGAATGCTCACACAAATTTGCATCAAAACAACTAGCTTGAGGGAATATTACAAACAAATTAAGGAAGAAATGAATCACTTCAATAGTCTTTCTAGTTCTACATTACAATGGCATTGCTAAATAAACAGGAGACAGTTTAAGCTGTTCCCTTGAATCATGGATTGTAAGGCATTTGACATGGTCTCGCATCATCTTTTTTTCAATAAACTAAGCAAATACTACCTAGATGGGGCCATTATAAAAGGTGGGTGCGTAACTGGCTAGACCACCATTCTCAGGGAATAGTTATTAATGGTTCACAGTCATGCTGACAGGGCATAACAAGTGGGCTTCCGCAGGGATCTATTTTGGGACCGGCTCTATTCAATACCTTCATCAATATTTAGATATTGGCATAGAGAGTAAGCTTATTAAGTTTGCAGATGATACCAAGCTGGGAGTGGTTGCAACTGCTTTGAAGGATAGGCTCATAATTCAAAATGATCTGGACAAACTGGAGAAATGTTCTGAGGTAAATGGGATGAAGTTTAATAAGGACAAATGCAAAGTACTGCACTTAGGAAGAAAAAATAATCAGCTTCATACATAGAGAATGGGAAGCGACTGTTTAGAAAGGAGTACTGCGGAAAGGGATTTATGGATCACAGTGGAGCACAAGCTAAATGAGTCAACAGTGTGGTGCTGTTGTAAAAAAAATAAGCAGACATGATTCTGGGATGCATTAAGAGGAGTGTTGCGAGCAAGACACAAGTCGTCATTCTTCCACTCTACTCAGTGCTCATTAGGCATGATTATTGTGCTCTGTTCTGGGCACCACATTTCAAGAAAGAGGAGGAGAAAATGGAGAAGGTCCAGAGAAGAGCAACACAACTGATTAACGATCTAGACAATATGCGCTATGAGGGAAGACTGGAAGAAATGCGCTTGTTTAGTTTAGAAAAGAGAAGACTGAGAGGGGACATGACACCGGTTTGCAAGTACCTCAAAGAGGGTTACAAGGAAGAGAGAGAAAAATTTTTCTCCTTGGCCTCTGAGGACTGGACAAGGAACAATGGGCTTAAACTGCAGCAAGGGAGGTTTAGATTAGACATTAAGAAAAACTTTCTAATTGTCAGGGTGGTTAAACACTGTAATAAGTTACCTAGGGAGATTGTGGAATCTCCATCGCTTGAGATATTTAAGAGTAGGTTAGACAGACACCCATCGGGGATAGTCTAGGTGGCGTTTGGTCCTGACGGGAGGGCAGGGGACTGGACTTGATTGGCCTCGAGGTCCCTTCCAGTTCTATAATTCTATGATTCTATGCCATGCTGTGCTTTGTACTGCAGCAGGGTGGATACAAAAATTTTAAAAAACAAAAAACAAAAAAAAATTTTAATTTAAATTGGATATTTCATTTTTAAAAAAAGAATTAAATACTAAATTGCTCAATTAAAAGTGTTACAATGAAATCTCATCTCAAATGTGCTACAGTCTCATAAAAATTTAATTAATGTCTCTACTCTGTCCAGCCTAACTACTAGATCTTGCTTCTTGAAAGTTCTGTGCTTTCCATTTTGTTTCTCAGCAGATTCAAAAAACTACACATGCAAAGATAGATACAAGGTGTATTGGATTGTTTTCACTCTCTGTTTGTGTGGTGGTGGACCTTGGGCAAAGATAGCAGAGGAGTTAGTTATGATGCTGTCTTAGGACAGGTCTACTCAAGAGGAGAAAGATACGCAACTCCAGCTAAGAAAACAGCATGGCTGGAGTTGACATGCCTTAGGTTGAATTTCTCAGCAGGTGGTGCACAGGAAAAATTCTACCGTCAGTTTCTCAGCTGCAAGGAATACCAAGGTTGATGGAAGTGCCTTCAGTGTTCAATCTAGTGGGTCCACACTAGACCTGCTAAATCAAACCCCAGAAGATAGTCCTGCTGACATGTCGACCTGGCAGTAAGCCTACTAAAGGCTATAGGAAAGAACAGAGGCAGCATAGAAAGGAACAGTGTATCGACTAAAACAAAAAGTGAAGACATTATTCGCACACATGCAGCTTCTTATATCCTCAACACTTTTGCCACAGAGCTGTCATGGCTTCTGGGTACAAGAGGGACCCTATCAGGGAATACTTTGAAGAAATTCATTTCCTGGGTAAAAAGAAGAAGACATGTCAAGTGTAAGCAGAGCAAGATGACGACGCAGGCTTAGTTGCAAGATAAGTTGCATCATAAGGAAAACAAACAATTTATTAAGAGAAAATTATGTGGATGAAGAAGTGAATATGGCTAAGTGAATCAACTGGTTAGTAACATATAATTCAGTTTGCAATCCATCATTCTTTAAGACTGTCTGCCCTTTTAGTATAAGTGAGATTTGTCAAATATCCAAGATGTTTGCTGTGTTGGATGTTGGTAGAAGAAAGGTTTAGCTTAACTAATCTCTATGGCTTATTTAATTACTTAACTAGGTTTAGCATCTATCACTGCAAAAAGCTGAAGAAAGAGAAATTTAGAGTTCCCAGTTGCCACTGTCATTTTCTTATTTTGTATTATATAACTAACACATGCCCCATATTTCAGAACATCATGGCCACAGATCACAATGGTGATGCCATAAGTTTATTCCCTATTTTACTTCAGCGAAATTCTGTCGCTCTAGGAGAACCCCTTTCTATATTTGTTTTCTCAAAAACACAACCCAGGCACCAGTGAGGCTTACTTCAAAATTAAGTGCACTTTAAATGCAATCAAGTTTAGCTTTTTTGGCAACTTTATTTTAACCATTTTGGTGATTTAAACTGCGAATTAAGTCAATTATTTGAATCAATCCACCCTGCACAGCCACAGGAGAAGGAATTCTCCCTCTGTCCATGGAGAAACAAGGACGTTCTGAACCATTATCACAGTAGCGGTATTTCACCTGCATAAGCGCTTGTTGCTGTGCTTCCTTAAATAGAGTTGGTGAATCCCACAGCAACAGATAAATCTATACCAGCTGCAAACCTTTCTATACACACAGACGTGAACAGAGCAAGAGAGCTCCCTTCAGTTTTACAGTACCCAAGATCTTCCATGGGCAAGAACATTTTACCCTTAAATCACATTTGTCCTTTTTCTGTTGGCTGCTGACATGTTCTATCCTGTTCTCGATGTACAGAATAAGCAATTTTCACATCTTGTTCCACTACTTTCCCACTCTTGTGGGAACATGATTTCATTTTTGATTGTTGCAGAGCTGTGAATATATAAATGTAACCTGTTTCAGTTCCCTAACACTATCCTCTTATCTCTAAGCCAAATGAATTTAGGTCGAAAGTCTGCACTGTGTCATCTTACCACAGAAATTATTAATAAGTACACAGTTTGTTCTTCCCATGTTACAAGTACAGGTTCAATCTCTTCAGGCTGGCACCCATGGGACCTAACTGATGCCAAACCAGATAATTTGCCAAGCCACAGGAGGTTAGTATTTTCTAGCAGCATTACCACTGCTTACTGGGCTCCTAGAAGATATTTAGGGGTAAATTAGAGCTAAATAACTGCACAGAACACTGACAGCCAAGACTGGTGGCTGTAAACAAACTTTATGAGACCATGGGAAACTTGGCCACACCCATGATAATTCAGCTGGACACTGAGCTAAGTAAAACAATGCTGGTCAATGTTTGTTACTGGACTAAAAGAGGTTCAACCTGTACCAATGTTACAGGTATGTTTGTCATACTAGCAAGTACACTCAGAATCCAGAAACCCTAGATGTTAGCTGAAGACACAAAAGGAAGGTGGGGGAAAAGATACTAGAAAACAAATACCACAACACTTACTTTTCAGAGAAAAAGGGAAGCCTGCTAATTATTGCGCTGAACACTGAATGCTCAGAAACAGCATTGGCCAATGAGCAAACTGTGAACCAGATACCAGGACAGTATTTATTTCACCTACAGATGCTTCTCCTCTCTTTGTAACAAGGAGGTGATTGTAGCTTAATCCTTTAAATTTGGGATCTTGGAAAAGGCTAAAAAGGGAATGAGACTTCCACAACCTTTTGTTTTTTTAACTATGTACATCAAAGCAATACCAAAAGATTTCTTACCAAGAGAGCAACTCAGGAAAGAAATTTCCTGGTTACAATGAAATGCTGAAAACAAAATTAAAAAAATAGTGAGAAACCCAAATTGGGAGTATAAAGAGGGTCATTAATTTTTCAATTCAGCAAACTGTGGTAAGTTAAAAATCTCACTTTCTGGAATAAAATTTGAAGAAAGTCATGTTGTAAAGGGATCAAAGTGACCTCTGCTAAGTTTTAAACAATCAAGATGAGTGTACTTGGAGACATAGTCTAAGACAGACAATTGTCCAAAGAAACCCAGAAATAACTGGGTGAAACCTACACCAGAGTATCACCCTTACTTTTGTAAGCATAAAAAGGCAATAGGCTTGGATCTGAGAGAAATAATTGACGTACTCTTATCAAACATGACTGGTAAAATTCAAGGATGACTGGAAGGAGCTTGCTTTGCTTAGCCTCTATAAAATCTACATCCTTTACAGAATATGGTTCAGACCCATGAAACCTCGAAGCAATCCCTCTATTATCAATCCAGAGAGAGGACTAAAACAGATGTGATTTTTCAGTACATTCCATTTATAGAGTAAGATTTCTGATTTCAAGCTGTAAAATTTGGATTAAAATTGAGGTCTTGATATAGGAAGTTCTCTCTTATGGAAAGGGGCAGGAGAAGCAGATTCACAAAACAATGCTCTTCAACCGTTTTGGTATTCCCAGAATTAGATTTCTTACTATTTATAATCTTCCTTGATAGGAAATTTTCTGGTAATCATTTTCTCAATGTCCTTATATCCCATTCAAGTCAAGGGGAGGAGATGGAGAAATGGAAGCGATGCCTTCTTTCTCCAAGGATACTGACAATATAATTCAGCCAAGACTCCTAGATCCAGTACTTGTTGAACTATCTTGTTATCCAATAACTGAGATATACAGGTTAATGAAAGAGATTTGTACGTTTTGTTATGACTAATACATGCTGGAACAACCATTCTTCTGCACAAATTGGATCCCACAGAGCAAGTATGCCTGATTTTGATTTATGTAAAAGATCACAGAACATAAAGTTCTTTTCCAGAACTGAGTATTTCTGCTCACTAAATTAGAAATATTGACTTCCTAAAGAGAAATTGTGTCTTGCATCTCTAAGTTGTCTCCTCCTTTCTAGAAGGTTTTCAAAAGGAACTGTTGGAAAAAATGCCATGGCAGAATTGTGTCAAAGGAACTAGGTCCCTCAATGGTCCCAGCACTCCCAGAGACATGCAAGATTGAACAGAGAAAAGGAGGGTTGTTTAACACTGTCCTGACGACCCACTCTACTTTGAGTACTTTTCCAGACAACCAAAAACTTTCCCCTTCTGCAGTGCTACTGCTCATTCAATGATAAAGTGTGTGAGGAAGACTTTTCTCTTTGTTGAGGACCTGGGAGAGGATTTAGAAAATGAGCAGCTAGACAGAGATTGTTTTGGACTGCTCTTGCAGATTTTGTTCCACCTCAGACAATCACGTGTTACCCTCCCCCACACACACACGAGAGAGGGAGACCGAGCTTCAAAAAGCTACAGCAATATTGTTCACTTTTATGAACATCCACAATGGGAATGCTAGATCAAATAACACCACTGTGTATTCAGAGCTACCAAGGACCCATCATTAATCTTCAAAATGTTTGGTCGAACTGATCTACCAAAATACAAAGATAAGCATCTTTCAAAACATGAAAGAAAGCCAGAAAATATCCATAAGCAGAAGTTTCCAAAGTTCATCTCCAAGGCATTAACTTGTACTTTTGCCATTTTGTGAACTAGTTCAGCCATTTGATGTCTAAGAAAGATTTTAGTCCCACAGATTTCTTTTGGACTACAAAGTATCTAGAACAGGGTAGTTCAACATCATGGGCCACACGGACACAAAATTTAGTTTTCAAGCCACATATGATAATTTTATCTTTTTAAGGCCATGTAAAATTAGATGAGGGTGATGGTATGTAAAGATTCTTACATTATGAAGCCTAGTGCCAAAGCTTCCAATGCCGTTTGTGGCTATAATAGGACTGTAACACAGCAGCTCTCTTACACAATGAAGGTTTTATTAACACTGTTTTTAAGCAGTTAAGGGAAGGTGGTGGTGGAAATAAATTTATGTATTTCCTTCAAAGCTCCATGAAAAATTCATGAGAAAAATCTGGTAACTAAAAAGAACAGATACAAATAGAAAAAGTTAAAGTTGAAAAGGAGACATTAAATTTCTATTGAAATAGTGCTAGTTTTATTAATGGGAGGTTGGTGAGGGTTCTTTTACCCGAATATCCTTATTAATGATGGTGGCAGCAAGTAAAAGATATGCATCCAGTGTTTCATTTCCCATTTGGTTTTGGGTCTTGGATTTCATGTGTTTCATAACAGAAAATGTACTTTCACATATATAAGTACTATTGAGCCATTGAATATAAATGAGTGCACAGTCTCTTAGCTTGGAGGAAAGCTTCTTGCAGACCAACTTCCAGAAACTATATTGACTTTTTTTTTTCCCCCTGGGAGGAGGGGAAGCGACGCTGGGTCAGACTGCAGTTCATGCAATTCAAACTGAAGATCTGGTGACTGTGTCTCCACTGTAGCTCCCATTGGATTGATAAACAAATGGAGACTGAGCTTCAGTTTATCAAAATCTGCATCTCTCTTGCTGAAGTCACCAGATATAGTTTCGATTTTTCCTGCAAAGCTTGAAAAGTCTGCCTTGATATCATCTGTCATCAGTTCATGACAAGAAGCAAGGAATATATGATCGTTCTTCTTTAAACACACACTGAATAGCTGCAGCTTCTGTTGAAAGCTTCGATGTGTTTTGCCAAGTTGCTCATTCTGAAGAAAGGGAAGGATTTCTTTTCCAAGAGCAAAAGTAACGCTGGAGTCTTCCCATTACTGAAACACCTGATATTTGAACCCAGTGGTAGGTCACTAAATTTCTGGAAAGGGGTGGTGAGTGGGATGGGGTTGGAGGAAGAAAAAGAGGAGAGAGACATTGGAAAAGGGGTCAGGCATGTGTGTGGTCATGTGCACAAGAGGCAAGCTAGGGAGCTTCACCCACCATCCACATTTACCAGCAGACAGGGAACACTATACCCATGTGCTTGATTCAGCTCAACTGAAGGCCTGAGGCTCACCGATGAGGCACATCGTGCTGAGATACCTCACACATACACCATGTGTCCCTAGTGAGGCAGGACCCACACTGGGAGTCTTGCTTTATTAATGGAAGGGTCATGGTGATATTATTATTTAATATATGATAGAAGAATTGCAGAGCCTGACACGCGTATCGTAACCTCCCCAAAATACCTCTATTATAGAGCTGAATTTTTGATGAGTGGTCATGCACTCCCAAGGAGTACACTTAGTGCAGGGGAACAGGGACAATTGCTCTCATTTACAATATGAGACAAGATAATGTTTCTCTTCTAAGAGATAATGGTCTTCTAAGAATAATAGGGTAAAAGAGGATCTATGAAAACTGTGTTTGCACTCAGGAGCCCACAAGAGCAAAAGAAATGTCAAAGCAGAGTTTGACTGGCTTTGCAAGACAGAAGAATTCTGACTGAGAGGCTGCCTTGTGAAAGGAACAGCACCGGTTCTGGCTGTCTCCAGAACAAATACATATTTGGGACTGGAAACTTTGTTATGGGAAAACCTTGTTACTCTTACCTCTGAAAAATATAGAGAGCATACAGCTTTCCATGTTTTGCAGTAAGAAGCTGCAATGAAAAGCTACTCTGAATTTATTTGATGTCAGAAGCCAAATACTGTCTAACAACTTTTGATCTTCTGAAAGGAGAACCTAAGCAGCTAAATGTTAAGGATAAACAAACACACTTTGAGGCTAGACAGGACCATTTTGACCATCTAGCTGGCCTTCTATATAGCATAAGCTAGGGACTCCTATCCACTGTTTTCTGCATCTAGTCCAGTGACTTGTGACTGGAACTACCAGACATCTTTCAGAAAGACACCCACACTTGATTTAAGAACGTAAGAAGGGCCATACTGGGTCGGACCAAACCAAATATATTGTCTTACATAGCTCACATATTGTGCAAATATAGTCCAGTAGGCTGTCTTCAAACAGTGGCCACTGCCAGGAGCCCCAGAGGGAGTGAACAGAACAACAGGTGATCACTGAGTGATCCCTCTCCTGTCATCCATTTCCAGCCTGACAAACAGAGGCTAGGGACACCATTCCCACCCATCCTAGCTAATAACTAGTGATGGACCCAACCTCCATGAATTTATCAAGTTTTTTTTTTTTTTTTTTTAAAAACCTGATAAAGTCCTAGTCTTCACAACATCCTCTGACAAGGAGCTCCACAGGTTGACTGTGCACCATATCAACAAAAACTTCCTTTCCTTTGTTTTAAATACACTGCATATTACATTTGGTGACCCCGAGTTCTTATGTTATGGGAACAAGTAAATAACTTTTCCTTAGTCACTTTTTCCATATATGTCATGATTTTACAGACTTCTATCAAACCCCCTTAGTCTCCTCTTTTCTAAGCTGACAAGTCCTAGTCTTTTTAATCTCTTTTCATACAGCACCCATTCCAAGCCCATAAAATATTTTTTTCCCTTTTCCAATGCTAATATATCTTGTTTTGAGATGAGGCAACTGCGTAGGTTTTAAAGATGCCAAGAGATGGAGAATTTACCACATCCCTTGGCGCTCTCTTCAGAGATGTACCACCAACAAGGAAGTCACCTCAAAGGGAGATCAAGAGGTTTCTGTGTACTAAACCAAAGTTTTTGTGACATAAATGGACTTCAAAATTAAATCAGAACCATTTCTGTAACCAATGTATGAAGTTTGCATCAAATCTTTTGCCAAGTGGGCCAAGTGAGGTGTCTAATGAAAGCTGGTAATTCCCTGAATTTGTTTACACTACTTGTAAGTCTGTATCATCTTTGTCTGTAAAATTATAGATATTGGCTCTATACCCATATTAGAAATGTTTTAGTGCTAAGGATTCACAGCAGAAGGTGTGATCACCTCCCCAGTCATGTAACATTAGCTGAACAAAGGCCCAGACATGGATTCCACATTTTATGGAAATTGAGACTTGTCATCTGGTATGTAGCCAATGGCAGAATGCCACAATAGGCTACCTGATGAGGTGATCCTCCATGGCCTACGTGAAGGAGAAAGGTATTTTCCCTCCACATGGCAAGTCTATAAAGATGTCCCTGGCAGTGACCATTTTATTCTTCAGTCCTCATGAACTAAGCCTGAGCCAAGACATGAGGTGAAGGGACTGGAGGTCCAGATGGGGGAGGTAACCATGAGTCTGCAGGAGGAGGTCTGGCAGCTGAGGAAGTCAAATGGGTGGAAGCACAGGGCTCTGTCAGTGTGGGGTACCAGTGCTGACAAGACTTGCCAGGGCTGGGAGGATTATGTTCACCCAATCCCTTTGATCCTTGAGCACCTTGTGTGCAAGAGAAAATAGAAAAAAGGCAGAGCAGGGCTTGGGTGGGTGAGGTGGGAATAAACCCTGAGCCTTGTGGGCTGGATCTGGAGTGCAGGGGAAAAGAAGCATGGCACTGTGCACAGTCACTCACCCTCCCACTGTCTGGGGAAATGCAGTGCTGGAAACTGCCCATGGGAGGGCTTTCCTGCAGCCCCATTGGGTAAATTTGGCCCAACAGGAGTAGCAGAGGACAGTACTTGGGAATAGCGGGGAGTGCGGAGCCTGGTAAGCACCCCCCACTCCCCACATGGACAGCTCCTGGATCTCCATCCCCAGTCCCACCACCACCACCCCAGCTCTCCCAGCCCGTCAGTTCCTGCACCCCACTCCTGCCCAGCTCTCTCACTCCAAGTCCACTCCTTCACCTTTCTCCTGGCCAGACACCCCACCCCCAGCTCACTCCTGCACCTCCTTCCACTCTGTCAGACACCCCACCCTCAGCCCTTTCCTTGCCTCCCAGCCTGCTCCAGCACCCCACCTCTCACCCAGAATAGGAACATAAAATCTCATTATTGATTAACCAGTTGAACGCTAAGTTCAACTGGTTAACCAAGTAAATGGGCTGGTGCGCGGGCGCAGCTGGGGCGCTTCTGCTTGCAGCGCACCGAGGACCAGTGCTGCTCTGGTTCAGCTGCAATGTCTGTGCCTGTGGCATGGCTGCAGGTGGAGGGCACTCCAGAACAGCCAGAGCAACTCCCATCTGCAGCTGCACAGCCTGCCAGTGCCCCCAGACTGGCCAAAACAGCCTCTGTCCACAGCACCCACAGGCATGCTGCAGGGTGGGGCACTCCAGCTGGGCCACAGCACTCCCCATTCTCAGCAGTCCTGGGAACACCGTGGGTGGGGGTGCTCCAGCCAGGCTGAAGCAGACCCAGTCCTGGTGCACATTCTGGTAATTTGTAATTTCTGTAATTTGACTCCTGTATTTAATGTGGACGCTCTTTAGCTTTACATATGAAGGCTGCAACTACATTTAAATTCCAGATTTGAAATATAAATGTATGGTATACGTGTGTAAAAACAGAATATAATATACCCAAATACACAAGTATGCGTGTGGGTGCAAAACTGCTTGGATAACTGTTCACAGAGATGAGTACTAATGGTTCGCAGTCATGCTGGAAGGAAACAAGTGGGGTTCTGCAGGGATCAGTTCTGTTCAATATCTTCATCAACAATTTAGATATTGGCATAGAGAGTACGCTTACCAAAGTCTGCAGATGATACCAAGCTGGAAGGGTTTGCAAGTGCTTTGGAGGATAGTCTCAGAATTCAAAACTATCTTGACAAACTGGAGAAATGGTCTGAGGCAAATAGGATGAAGTTCAATAAGGACAAATGCAAAGTACTCCACATAGGGAGGAACAATCAATCAGTTTCACACACACAAAATGGGAAGTGATTCCCTAGGATGGAGTACTACAAGAAAGGGAGCTAGGGTCATAGTGTAGCACAAGCTAAGTATATGAGTCAACAGTGTGATACTGTTGCAAAGAAAAGCAACTGCGATTCTGGGAAGCATTAATAGGAATGTAGTGAGCAAGACACAAGAAGTAATTCTTCCACTGCAACTGCGATTCTGGGATGCATTAATAGGAATGTAGTGAGTAAGACACAAGAAGTAATTCTTCCACTACACCCTGCACTGGATTAGGCCTCAGTCAGAGTACTGTGTCCAGTTCGGAGTACCACATTTTAGGAAAGATGTGGAGAAGCTGGAGAAGGTCCAGAGAAGAACAACTAAAATGAGGAAAGGTCTAGAAAATATGACCTATGAGAGAAGATTAGAAAAACTGGGTTTGTTTAGTTTAGAAAAGAGAAAGCTGAGAGGGGACATAATAGCAGCTTTCAAGTACCTAAAAGGATGTTACAAGGAGGAGAGAAAAAATAATTCTCCTTAGCCTCCGATAGGACAAAAAGCTTAAGTTGTAGCAAGGGAGATTTAGGTTGGACATTAGGAAAAATTTCCTAATTGCAAGGTGATCTAAGTTCTAAAATAATTTGCCTAGGGTGGTTACGGAATCTCAATTGTTGGAAATATTTAAGACCAGGTTGGATAAATATCTAACAAGGATGATATAGATGGTGCTTGGTCCTGCCATGATTGCAGGGGATTGAACTAGAGGTTCCTTCCAGTTCTAGTATTCTAACACACACACACACACACACACACACACACACACACGCGCGCTCCCCTATCTGTCTGTCCATCCATCCACATACACACACGCACAATGTATATATATAATCATATGTGTATGTGTATGTGTGAAAGAGAGATAATGGTTCCCTATAACTCGGATGGTTTACCACAGTAGGATGGCTACTTTTTACTTCTGGATACTTGAGTACAATTAAGATGGCATGCTGGTGTACTTTTACTCAAGCGGTTTTCCAGAAGCATACTTTGACTCGTACTTAATTACATTTTTTCCAAAGTATCAGCACTTTTATTCAAGTAATTTTTTTCAGTATTTCTTCCACCACTGGCACAGGGTCCATATATAAGCTCCACAAAGACCCAACTCCAGGGAGCTCCCCAGCGACTCAACTGCTAGCTGATAGAGAAAAGCCTTCTGATAGCCATGCACGCACACACGCACACCCACCTAAATTGAACAGATATGAGCAAGCACTTAAAGAAGAATCCTCCTATCTTTCAACAATTTTACTTGAAACTTACTTTGACCTCCTTCTCTAGGATGATTCTATGATCTAGCAGAAGAGAAAACTGTAGGAGAAGCCTTAATGCATTGCATAAATCGTCCTGTTTGGGATTGTTTCCATTATGGTCAACCACTGACTGCAAAATGGCTGATGAAAACTGCTCTAGGACACAGGGAAGTTCTGCACATAAACAGGTCCCAGGAAAGAAAACTGAGCATCTCAGTTGCAATAAAAAGCAGGCCATAAGACTCCACAGTGGGACTTTCTTTTTTAGCCTTCTTTTGCATTTTCTCCATTATAAACTGAGTACAGTAATAACTAACAAGGAGCGAGAACATCTGTCACAACCATCAGCTATTTCCTTCAAAAATTAGAAAATATAGTGTGCTAAGAGTATAAAATTGCTTCATTTTGGTCTGTGGCTTCTTGTCTCCATGATGCAGGACAGGAAATACCCAAATTGTCTCGATTAGTGACACACTTGCCACAGAAAATCCATATTGTGACTAGACTGATGTAGAAAAGTCTTAATAATTGCTGCTTGATAGCCTTAAGACCTATTTGTGATACAACTGTTAAGAGACAAGAAAGGTTAACACTGAGATAAAGATGCTTTTCAAATTAAATACCTGCACCAATCATAGTGATTGGAGATTCGATATAAATCCATTCATCAGTATATATACCAGAGTGAACAAAGATAAGTCCATCAAAATGAGCTTCCTGAACCCCACCAAGGGCATCCTCAATGGTGTCGTAGTACTAAAAAACAAAGAAACCCAGACATGAGTTAAGCAAAACGTAGCAATGAGAAAAGTCTGCAAGTAGTCATATAAAGTAATTCAGAAACATACCAACATATTTTCTCTTCCTTTATATCTTGCAGGGTTGCTGTAGAAGTGTTCAGCAAAGCCTGGCTTTACATGTGCTCCTTTGTACTGAAATAAGGAAAATATTTAAAGAGAACCCTATAACTAAGCATGCTTATTGCATATGTATACCTAGAAACATTTTAAAAAGTAAATCACCAAAAGCGTATAGTTGTAGTAGTCTGATAGGTTCCTTAAAATAATTTGTATTTGGAAAATGTGTTCACTATATGTGAGATCCATAAGTTGCAATTTCCACCTAGTATACAAAAGGTTGAATCCCTTAGCTACAAGTTGGAGTGTTATTTGGGACCAAAGAAGAAGTTGTAATGTAAATCCGGATATCAACAAACAAGCAAGCAGTAAAAGAGCCATAATTTTTAAGATGAGAAAGGACCATTACGGCCATCATCTGACACCCTGCATAGCAGAGACCAGAGAAGTTTAAGTCATTCATGAATCTGACGGAGCTGGAACATACACCTTTACTAAAAATTAAATTAAGGGTAGGGAACCTTGATTAGGTCACATGCCCCTGACCCACAAAAAAAACAGCTGGGGCCACACACAAGTGAGACGCTTACCCCTAGGGCCAGATTAACTTTGCTGGTGGCCCGGATCCAGTAGATTTTGTGGGCTCCCCCTAAGCTGCAGAGTGGGTCCAAAAATGAGGGGTGCAATTTGCAGCAGGGATCTGCCAGGGAGTGGGAGGGAGGTGGGGGTGGGGTCTGGGCATGAGGAAGAATGCAGGAGCACGGTAGGGTGTGGATGAGGGCATGTGGGAATGGGCAGGGAACTGAGGCATGAAACTGATACAGCTCCTGAGAGGACACAGGAAGCTCTGCACCATCCTGCACTTGCAAGCGCCACCCCCCATGCCATTTCTACTTACGGTGACCATCCGTCCCGTATTGGGCAGGATGGTCCCATATTGTTTTTTTTTTTTAAAGGGACAAATTGTCCTTTATTTGGCCCCCTCCCCCCAGGTAAGCAGGGGTCACGCCAGCATCTGCTGCTTCCCCAGGGTTTCCAGGGAGTGCCAGTGGCTGCCACCTCCTTCCCAGCTCCCTAGGGTTTGGAGGAGCCGCTCCTCCCCGCCATCCCATATCTGGGACAGGGAGATATGGTCACCCTATTCCTGCTGACTGCAATTCCTGACCAGTGGGGGTGACAGGAGTGAAGCCTACAAGCAAGCACAGGGACAGAGCTGCTATGTGCTGCCAGGGAACAGCAGTGCACAAAGCTGCTCCCGCCCTCTCGCTGCCAGGCAGAGCTCACAGGCTGCTTGCCTTGATCTTGCCCCCAAGGCTTGGGGCTCCCTACACTCCACCGACAGCAGCAAGCCAATCCTAGGACTCCAGTGCTACTGGCAACATATTTTAAGCCTTCTAAGGAAAGCGCATCAAAGATTATTACAAGCCAGTTCCTTTCTGATGACATAATACATTGGGAGATTATTTGCTGTCCAAGGGCTATGAAAGAACTTCACAGTCAATGATGAGAATGCCAATTCACACCCCTGAAACAGAGAGCTGACAAGCTCACCAGAAGCTCCACCACAGGAAGTAAAATTTCTGCAAAGAGTGATCCAAGATAATTAATTTAAATACAAGCACCATTTTCAGACAGGGCAAATGATTTTTAAAATTATTTATCATCATCATACTGCAGCATAATGCTGTAAACCTTCTACATCACTATCAAAGCTTGACAGGAATATGGGATTTTAAAAGTTGGCTTGCAGATACAAAATCTCCTCAATTTTTCAGTGACTTTGCTAAAGAGAAGTAAAAAAAGAAAAGGGAAAAAAATTCCAGCACCCCCCCCAAAGATTTTAAGAACCAGATGCAGCTAGTCTCTCAGTCCAGTTGTTGAGTAACTCCTGAATATACATATTGGCAAGTTACTGAAATCTGGTACTACACCTCTGTAAATTGTTTTTAAAATTTCAATATGGAATCTTTCTGAGAATATGAAAAAAGCAATATTCATACCAGCTGCTGAAAGCTTTCTTTCCAGGGATTTGGGTGTTCATATTCTTCTGGATTAATCTGATAGAATTTACCGGGTTCTGGATGCATCATTGGACGTGTGTATTCAAATACTTCCATATAGAGACGTTTCCTAAATAAAAATTTCAGTCAATCAGAACAGAAAACGATGTATCTAAGTGGTAAGAAGTTTGTAAGTTCAGGTGTATCATAATTACAAACCTATTTAACAACTTAAGGGAGGAATTTTCAAAAACATTAATTGTTTACTTTACCATTACTGAAGTCAATGCTAAAATGCCATAGAATTTCAGAGTTTAGTCCATATTAAGTAGTTCCAACGTTCTAAACCAAAGTATTTAAAAGCAAAAATATTTTAATGATGTTTATAAAATCAAAGAGTGTAAGTGGCCTGAAAGTAATACAATTGAAGAGAAAAGACACATGGTTTTTCTAATGTGCACTTGGTGCACATTAAAAGGTCCTACTCAGTAAAGGATTTAGGTACATGCTTAACTTTAAGTACATTACATGATTTTTTAAATAGACTAGGACTTAAGGATATGGTTATGGGCTCTGTGGAATGAGAGTTTAAGTGTGCACTAACGTAAGGCTCTTTGTCCTTTCTTAAAACGTTGCTGCATCTCTTCTCAATATTCACCACCACAACTCCAAAACAGCCACCAAATACAGTGCAAAAGTACATTTTGTAGTGCAAGGAGAAAGTTACTTGCATTGTACAATCAGGTAGGTTCTTCACGATGTGGCCCCCTAACAGTGCTCCACTTTAGCTACATCTACACTTGCCCACTCCTTTCAGAAGGGGCATGTTAATGAGGCAGTTCGGATGATGCTAATGAGGCACTGACATGAATATGCAGTACCTCATTAGCGTAATGGCAGCCACATGCAATTCAAAAGTGCTGCTTTTGGAACATATGCTGCCTGTGTAGAAAGGGGGCCTTTCCAAAGGATCCCATCTATACGGGTGTTGTCGCAAAAGCGGCACTTTCAAATCACATACAGTCACCATTATGCTAACGAGGCGCTGCATATTCATGTCAGCAGCTCATTAACATCTTCCAAACTGCCCCATTAACATGTCCCTTCCGAAAGGAGAGGGCAAGTGTAAACGTAGCTTTTAGGTTCTTGCATATCCTTATACTTGTAATCACAGACTAGTGGTAGCACTACCTGGTTGGGTTTCGTGGCCCTGCCTCTCCTTTTCATTAACAGCCTCTACCACCAGAGAGCAAGGGGATGGGAGTGAGATGGTACTCATATCCCTTGACAGGAACAAACTACTTGTGTTGCACCCATTCAGAAGCTGGACAGATGGAAGCAGGGATCTGCCAGACTGTTCTTGCAGATGCCAAAACTGTCTTGTTATTAGAGAAGTCCACAGGCAAAGGACAATCCAGGGCCAGAATGTCAACCATGGGGTCATCTGGTTCAGCAACCTCCTCAATAGGGAGGTCGAGATTAAGGGCCACCCTGTGAAAGAGGACCTGTAATGCCATAAAGTCCACCAATGAGGAGAACATGACATCAAGGTACCCACCACAGCTTTGTTTGTCAGTCCAGGAACTGGAGAAAGCCAGTAGAGGGACTACTTCAGTCATTCAGCTGGTGGGTTGAATATGCAGTGTTCGTCTGTGAGCATTAGTTTTGCAGTTCATAAAGTGGGGGCAGTCTGAAAGTGTGTTTGGCAGTTTGATAAGTTTGAAAAATGTGAATTGGGAGTGCTTTGTTCCAGGTGGTGTCCAGACCTTGAATCTCAGGAAGTTTGCTGCTTACTGGGAGCTAGAATCCAGGATGCAACAGAGAGTCTTCCAAAAATCAAACCTGTGGATTATTACCCATGTAGGAACTACTGACACAGCAAAGAAAGACCTTGAGCAGATCACTGCAGGTTATGTTACTCTGAGAAAAAAGATCAAGGAATATGGTGCACAAGTGGTGTTCTCATCCCTCCTTCCCGTTGGAAGGAAGGGGTCCAGGTAGGATCATCAAATCACAGAAGTATAATGTATGGTTGTGCAGATGGCATTGGAGAAAGGGATTTGGTTTCTTTGACCCTGGGATGCTGATTCCAGAACAAGGATTGCTAGGAAGAGATGGGACCCACCTAACAAAGAGAGGAAAGAGCATCTTTGTGGGCAGGCTTGCAAACCTAGTGAGGAAGACTTCAAACTACATTTGTCAGGGGACAGTGACACAAGCCCTGAGAAAAGTGGGAAAGAGGAAGGTTACAACAAAGGAAGAGCCTTGATTCAAAAGGAGAAAGTAGGCCAATCAGCTAGTTATCTAAGGTGTTTGTACACAAATGCATGGAGACTGGAAAGCAAACAGGAAGAGTTAGAGGCCCTGGCACAGTCAAATGAGTATGAGGTGATTGGAATAAAGGAGACTTGGTGGGATGACTCACATAACTGGAGCATGATTATGGAAGGGTATAAACTGTTCAGGAAGGACATGCAGGAGAGCAAAGGAAGAGGTGTAGCACTATGTAAGAGAAGAGCATGACTGCTCAGAGCTCCAGTATATAGGAGGGACAAAAGTCAACAGAGTTTTTGAGTTACACTTAGAGGCAGAAACAACAGAAGTGACGTTGTGGTTGGTGTCTGCTATGGTCCACCAGATCAGGTAGATGAGGTGGATGAGAATTTCTTCACACAATTAAGAGAAGCTTCCAAATCACAAGTTCCATTTCTCATGGGAGACTTGAATCACCCAGACATTTGTTGGGAGACCAAGACAGCAGCACACAGACAATCCAGGAAGCTTTTGGAGTATGTTGGGGACAACTTCCTGGTACAAGTGCTGAAGGAACTGACCAGGAGCCATGCGCAACTTGACCTGCTGCTCACAAACAGGGAAGAACTAATAGAAGAAGAAGAAAAGGGTGGCAACTTGGGCTACAGCAATCATGAAATGGTGGATATCAGGATCCTGACAAAAGGAAGGAAGGTGAGCAGTAAAATACAGACCCTTGATTTCAGAAGAGAAGACTCTGACTCCCTCAGAAAACTGATGGGCAGGATCCCCTGGGAAGCTAATATGAAGGGGAAAGCTGTTCAGGAGAACTGTAAGTATCTTAAAGTAGTCTTATTGAAGGCACAGGAACAAACCATCCAATGTGCAGTAAGAAAAGCAACATGGCAGGTAACCAGTTTGGCTTACCAGGAAAATCCTTGGTGAGCTTAAACTCTAGAACATGGTTTCCCAAGCTAGAGAGCGTGAAGAAATTCCTGAGGGTGGAGACAAGGTGACCCACCCTTGTCATTCCCCCAACCCCAAGAAAGAGCTGGCCCTTGCTTCCGGCTCTCAGCCCCTGCCATTTCACATGGGCAACGCAGCACAAACACTATAAAAAGCAGGCAGCCAGCAAAGGCCCACATGGAGCTAGCTGCCTCCTGCAAAGGTGAGTGAGTGTAGGCTGGCAGGGGAAGTGGAGGATGGGGTTAGATGGAAGCCTGGAGGTGCCTAGCTTTGGTGGAGGGGAGGGGCTTGGGCGGGCGGCTCAGGGGTGGCAGGCCCTGGCAGCGCCAGGGCACAGGTGGGTGGCTTGGATGGCTGGACCTAGGAGCATGGGGACTTAGGCCGCTGGCCCCGGCAGCACAGGGCTCAGGTGGGAAGCTCTGATAGCCAGCCCTTGGCTGGCAGGAGGGTGGTTTGGGTGACTGCTGCACAGGTGGCTGGTTCTGGCAGCGTGGGGACTCGGGAGGATGGCTTGGGTAGCTGGACGGCTGGCCCTGGCAGCATGGGGGCTTGAACGGGCGGCTCAGGCGGTTGGTCCCGGCAGCACGGGACTGGGACCAGTGGTCCCGGCAGTGCAGGATTGGGGCAGGTGACCAGCTTGGGCTGCACCAGGCACCCACAAGGTGGGACCCGTGCCGTTAGCCTGGATGGTCCATAGTAGGTCTCCTAAGATTTCCCAACTTATGAAAAAAATGAAGAATCATCTTTCACATTAAATTCATTTGTTTCTACTGCTTCTGATGTTTTTATTAAATTTTTGGGCCAAAAAAACAAATTTGTGCTTATTTTTTTATTTTAAATAAATATTTTTATATTAAGATTTTGTGTTTATTTTAAATTACAGATTGAATTTTTTTAAAAGCGGGGTTGGATGATGGTAAAGAAGAAGTGGGGGGGCATGAGGGTTTCCTCAAAAATCAAAAGGGGAACATGATGCTGAAAAGTTTGGGAGCCCCAATAGAAGCCAGTCATCCAGATACAGGTTAACTGAATGCTGTTGTGATGGAGGAAGGAAGTCACCACCGCCACATATCTGGCAAACATTCTGGGGGCAAACATTCTGGAGATTCCAAAAGGAAGGGCTGTAAACTGAAGGTGCATGTGGCCCATGGTAAAGTGCAGATATCACCAAAAAGAAAGTTGGATGGAAATGTGGAAGTTAGCATCCTTCAAGACGAGAACAGCGTACCAGTCCCCCAGATGCAGACAGAAAATAATGGTGTTCGGAGATCCTACACAAAACGTGTGGGGAAACAACAAACCTGTTGAGTTCCCCGAGGTCCAGGAAGGGACACAGACCCTCCTTTGCATTTAGAACCATGAAGCAGTGGGAGTAGAACCCCAGGCCCTTGTACGGAAGGAGCATCTCTTCCACTGCTCCCAAAAACAGAAGTGGTTGCAGATCCCTGGAAGGGGATGGGTTGGCAGCAGAAGGGAGGAATGGAAAGCGATGGCATAACCAGAGGTGACCATCTTGCAGACCTGACTGTCTGACGTAACGGCCAATCAGGCCAGGAGAATGGACAGAGTCTGTTAAAGACCAGAAGGGTAGGACCTGGTGGTACATGTACTCCAATCTTAGGTGCACCATCTAAAACAGGACTTGGATTGGCCACGACTGGACCCAGACTGCTGACAGGGAGGCTTGTGACAAGTGTAGCAGGCACGGTTTGCGCTGGCAGAAATCTGGCGCCTGGCAAGAGTCCGAAGGGCTGAAACCAGACAACCCAGCGCATGCAGTGCCCCAAGTGACAACCCAGGCTACAATGCCCCCAAGTCCAGCAACACCTGTAGGCAGGTACATGACACCACCTTATCCTGCTGCATGAGGGCTGGGAAACATCTCCCACAAGTCCTCAGTGAATTTTTGAACTTGAAGGCCAGGGCCCTGGAGTTGTAGTTATACCGCCACAGGAAAACCAGCTGGCTAGCCACCCAGGTGTCTAGTGGCCTTAGACTTTGGGACCAGAGCCTGTTGACCCAAATGTTCCTTTTCATTACCTGAGTCCATCACCAAGGAGCACAGTGGGTACACAGATGCTCATACCCTTTGATAGGTGCAAAATATTTACAGTCCACTCCACAGGCAGTGGGATGAATGGAGGCCAATGTTTGCCAGAAAGCAGAGGCAGTGGACATGATGGTTTTGTTGAATGAGAGGGCCACATGCGATTGTCCCTTTGGAGTGAGAATGTCACGTGTAGGGTAAATAGACTCAGCAACCTCCTCCACAGGGAGGCTGAGGCTGGTAGCCAGCTTATACACACATCTCACAGAGCTGGAAGAGACCTTGAGAGGTCGTCAAGTCCAGTCCCCTGCACTCACAACAGGACCTATCACTATTCCTGACAAAAACAACGAGAAGTCCTGTGGCACCTTATCGACTAACTGACATTTTGGAGCACGAGCTTTCGTGGGCCAAAGATCCGTTTTAAGGTTCCAGAGGACTTCTCATTGTTTTGGCAGATGCAGACTAACACGGCTACCCCTCTGATACTTATTCCTAATTTTTTTTTTTAAAATCTAACCTGCCCCAGACTGTTGGAAGTCCCCCTCAAGGGCTGAACTCACAACCCTTGGTTTACAAGGCCAGTGCTCTAACCACTGAGCTATCCCTCTCCTGGAAGTTCATTTGTAGAGGCCTTAAACAGGTGAACCCACCAGTGCCTCATCTGTAGAGGAGCTGGAGTAGACCAGGGTCGGGTGGGGAGGAGCTCACCAACAGTGCTGGGTCCTCCAATGGATGACGTGAAGCATAAGGGGCTGCCTCCAGAGGAGTGGAAGGACGAGGGGCTGGAAGGAACCAGTTGACAGTAGCCTCAGGAGCCGTAGAAGTAGCTGAAGTGGGAGACAGAACAAGAAGTACAGAGTGCCCTGAGCCTCCTGGTATGTCCAGGGCATCCAAAACTTCCACCAGGAAGGAGGCCCGAAAGTGCCCGAGTCCTGGTCCATGTGGGAGTGCCCCAGGGTGGAAGGGTCAGACACAAGAGAAGCAGACGAGGCCGACCCTGCTGGAGCCTCTGCGAGGTAGAGTGTGGTAAGCATCAATCTGACAGCAACAGTCCATGAGACTGATGCAGTGAGCGAGATCAGCAAGGAGGGAAAGATCGGTGCCAGGACGAGAGAGTCAGACTGGTGCAGAGACAAAGGCCAGCACTGAGAAGCAGAGCAGTACCACAACAAGACAGGACATGGTGAGCTGGACCAGCACTGAGAATGAGACCGGTGCCTAGGTGAAAGGCAGTGCTAAGACTAATATCATCAGCAAAAGAGGGACCAGTGTCGACACAGAGATCTGTGCAGAGAGCAAGACCTGCGCAGGGAGTGGGAAAATCAAGGTGGTGAAGCTTCACACATGGAGATGCACCGAGGGGCAGAGGCCTCAGTCGGTGCCACAGAGCTCATCATTTCGGTAAGTCCCTGTGCCCGGTACCTTTCAGGAACAGATGAAGAACCAACTGGCACCAGATCACCTCTGGAAGAGTCCATGTGGGTGGGACGTGGTGCATGTGATGCTAAGGTATTAGGATCATGGGTCCTGGGAGAATCCAGCGCCATCTGCGCTGAGGTCAACAGCGCCGATGCTGATGACTTAGGCATCTTAGCAGCGTGCACCAGAGAACCAGAGCAGTGCTGCACTGGAGGTTTCAGGCAAGATGAGCCATTTTTCATAACCAGGCCCGGAGCAGAGGACAGCATGCTACACACCAAAGGAGGGGGTGCAAAGCTCTGCTGCAGAGGCTTAAGTGCTGACTCCACGAGGAGCTGACGGAGCCAAAGTCAAGCTGCTTGTGAGTCCAGGACTTGAAATCACTGCAGATGTGTCACTTACCTGGCTGATGAGCTTCATCATGAGGGTCACTCATTGGCATGGACTTTAAGCAGTCACTGCACTGCTTAAAGCCTTGAGACTTCTTCATGACCCTAACCGCTGTGGAGGAGACATTCCCCTACTTGAGGACTATAAACAATGGCTATGCTAAAGACTACTATTTATAGCTATTTACATAAGAAAAGCTGGGGAGCCCTGACACAGCAACAAGTACTTCGCCATAATAGCAATAACCTCACAGGCAGTAAGAAAGGAACAGGAGGGAAGTCAGGTCCAGTGGGTCACATACAGGTTCCATAGCAGCACTACTTCAGCGAGCTCCTCAGCCAACCCAGCTCGTAGCTGCTAGGGGAAAAACTTTCCAACATCTGTGTACGTGCATGTGCGCACACTTAACTCAAATAAATATGAGCAAGCACTCAAAGAAAATTAATTTAAAGGGAGGTAAACTCAGAGCTGCTGAGGTTCTGACCTAAGCAAAGGGCATAAAGAAGCAACCAAGGGATGGCAGGTGACACCAGTTAGCCACTACAAGCACGAACTGCGTACCACGCATGCACTGCTACCGGGGGTATTGCTGCTGAAAAAAAATCTCCAATTATAAGCGCAGCTCGCCAAATCATCTTATGTGGAGCACTCACAGGGACATTCCTCGAAGGAAAAGTAAATTATCTACAAAACTTGGGCTGAAGGAGAACGGCTGCACTAGGAAGACTAAACTATGAGTTGAAGCCAAACGCTCGGCTCATGCCAAAGGCAGTAGAGAAACGACAGGGAGGAGGGGTTTGGTGGTGGTAGTGGAAAAATGTTGCTCAAATGGCACTACCAGACAGGAACTGGTATCACTAGTCTCTGATTACAAACACAGACGCAAGCACCTGAAGTGGAGCATCCATCAGGACATTATTTGAAGTACTATAAATTGCATCAATGAACATATTCAAATAAAACAGATGTTAAAACTTGTGCACAATAACTGGATGTATCCATAACTGGTCCTAGAATGTGGAGATTTTCACACTGTCACAGTCTTTTGATAATATAAAATGGAGCTCTGCTTATCAGGTATACTGTCACATTTCCATTTGAAAATGTATCTTCTGCTGAAAGAAGTGACCCTAACACTATCTGAACAGAATATTCAAGTTCAATTTATTTCTCATCCAGCATACTGGTTCTCAGTTAGCTAAGATGCTTTCGGGATCTCAATAACTCTGGAGAGAAACAGCCCACATACCCAACATCTATGAATTCTTTTTAAAAATCCAGACAAATTAAAATCCTAGTGTAGTCATAGGCAAGATCTTCCCTGACACTTAAAGGAAGCGTCTTTAAAGAAATTGCCACCATGGATCACACCATACAATTCCCACATAAACTTTAAGAGGAAAGTGAGAAAAGATACTAACAGGATGATTAATAACGTCATCCAAAAGTTCAAACAGATATAAATCTAGGAGGAAAGTTTTACTGGTTTTTAACTGCACATAACCAATACAGTTAGGCATAGCTGTTTATAACAGACAACCCTTATGTCAGCTAAGCATACTAAAAACAAACATTTGTTTTAATTTAAACTAACTGTAACACCTAATCAGCATTTTTCTACTGTACTTGGAACTTTGTGCTGCACATACAATGTATCTCAAGATAATGAGGAAAAGCTTTTCACTTACCACAAAATTGGATCATTAGCCAGCTCACTGAAGCGTTTACAAACACAAGCTGCTCTACAAAGATCTTGCTCCAGCAAGTAGGAAAAGATCTTTAGAACCACTTCATCTGGCAGTTTCTCCTGAAGATACTGTTCTGCAGGTGCTGCTATTAAAATATTAGTGTACATCAGATTATTACATTTAATCTACTCAGTTTCTAATATAAAGCAATCAGTGACTTTCCCTACTATTCTAATTATTAGTGTCCTTCACATATGATTAGCACCATAAAATTTAAGAAAAGCTATTTAAACTCACACACTACTAAGCATTATATATACCCTCTGCAGCCTGAATCTGGCAGTTTATTTAAACAGTAAATTTCATTGAGTAAATTTAATCTACATGTAGAGACAAGCATGAGCAATCATTACATTAGGAAGCCCTGGCTCTGAGATTTAGTCTTCCTTCAAATCCTACTTTAAAAGTTTAAAAAGTTTAAAACTTCTCCACTCACCTTTTGATCAGAGCAACCAATTTGTTTGCATATTATATTACAGTTATTATACACGTCTTAATAGAGAATAGTTTAATATAAACTCTTGAAAACTATTTTCAATTTATTCTATCATTAATTGTTGCCACATATCTTAGCACAGAAAGCAGTCAAGAACTCCAAACCCCAGAAACAAAATATCAAACACACAAGCACAGGACAAATCTTCTCAGAAGGATTAGCTGCCAGAAAATACCTCTAATAAAATGTCTGTTTTTTCCACATTGACACTACAAAGATAATATGAAGAGTGTTTGTGACATGAGAGAACACTATCCAGCAATGTGCTCTGCCCCCTTTTTCCCCCTCAATGCCTTTGTTCTGACCTCTATTTTAATGTGAAAAAATGTAAGTAAAATGACTGATCATCTCACGCGTTACCTTTATGTTTACAAATACACTGGGGATTAAGCTTAGAGAGGTAGAGAGAAGGGGACTATGGCTAGTACTGTACTTCACCCTCATACTTCTAACAAGCTTTCTGCATACATTTTCCATTAGTGCCTTTTTTTTTTTTTTAAAACAGTTTTCACAGTTTTCCCCATCTCTTTAGGTCACTGAAGTCACACCAGTTCTTTAGCTCAGACTGTATTCAAGACTGCTCTTCAGTAAGAACTGTACAGAACAACATATTCCGAAGCTTAATTAAATAAACCTATACACAAGTTAATTAATATTATTCAAACTCAAAGCATTTACTGCAGAGCCTCTAAAACAAATTTTAGGATTAAGAAATTTAGGGAATTTACCAGGGAAACCAGATGAGCTGACATACAACAATTCTACAAAGAAAATTGATGGTCAGATTAATATGTTCCTTCCACATCAGGCAGTCTCCATTGTGGGATTTACATGCATGGTACCCTCTCTATTGAAGCAAAGAGGAATCAATACCTGCAGAGGAGATGGTCAACCCCATGGAGTTTTGAGAAAATATAGAGTGAACGCAACACAATTACCTTTCATTTCTCAGTATCAAATATGTATGCCCATAATGATCACTTCTTTAAAATACAGAAGGCTTTGAATGCCTCTACTAATATACACATCCTTTTGATGGTCTCATTCACATACAACGACACCATACATTTATACTTCAATACGATGTTTAATCTTAGCCAAAATGACAACAGAACGATATGGTGAAATTAAAGAAAAAGGCCCAGCCACTTGGAAGAATTATCATACTTTGATAAATATACAACTGAGATTCGATAGAGAGCATGCAAGTTCCAAAATTCCCATGGACAAAGGTGTGGTAAGCTGGTAAGTTACTTTCAGTGTGAAGAGACACTGACAAAAGTGAACTGATTTAAATAAAACTGATATAAAGTACTGATTTTTATCATGATTTAAATCAACAAGCAGAAAATTTGACTTAATTTTAATCTTGTTTTACATTTGTACTGTTCAAATATCTCCTTGTACCTGGAGGTTGAGATATGTGTGATCATTAGCTGGATTCCAATTATGGGTGTGCATGTGTGCAATGCACTAGTCATTCACAACAGTGTCTGCTGATCTCCATGTGCATTGCGTGTCAACTGTGTGGCATATCTGTGGCTTTAAAAAAGAGTGTGGTCAATCTCATTCACTCATATGTAGGAACACAGAGCCACAGAGGTGACTGAGAACAGGTACTGGAATCCAGACAGGGACAGCACATCTTGAAGAGCCTTCAGTTGTATTAAGTAACATTATCTTCTTTTTGAGAAAAAGTGTCCTTATGTCGATTCCAACTACAGTAGAGTAGTAAGCAGTGGTCAGAGCAGAGGTGGATGATAGAGCTTGAGAGCTATCATTGAATACAAGAGCTTGTCTGATGGCAATGTTGGCCAATGTGGCAGGGGTGATAGCGTAACGTGTCAAAGGTATTGCCAGGCAACCCAGTGGCAACACAAAGAGAAGTTACTCACCAGTGTAGCAACGATGGTTCTTCGAGATGTGTCCCCGCGGGTGCTCCACAGTAGGTGTTGGGCTCGCCCCAGAGCCGCAGATCAGAAAATTCCTAGCAGTCTCCGTCGGGTCACGCATGCGCCAATGCGCACCGATCCTTCACGCGCCTTCGGTCACATGCGCGATCCGGTCCCCACCAGTTCCTTGACCAAACGCCCCGGATGCTTCTGAAAAAACATGAAAACAGAGCTCCGAAGCGGGGAGGACAGGCGGGTAGTGGAGCACCCACAGGGACACATCTCGAAGAACCATTGTTACTACACAGGTGAGTAACTTCTCTTTCTTCAAGTGGTCCCCGTGGGTGCTCCACAGTACATGACTACCCAGCAGTGACCCCAATTAGGGAGGTGGGTGTCTGCTTATGTTCAGCTTGCCCTTGATAGGACTGCTGTTGATAGGCGTGTATCCTCATCGAACACCCGGTGCATGGCATAATACTTGGCAAAGGTGTCGTAAGATGACCAAGTCACCGCTCTGCAGATGTCTTTTAGCACGACGCCTTTGAAGAAGGCCGTCGACGTTGCCATCGCGCTGGTGGAGTGAGCCCTGGGCAGAACTAGCACAGGGTCTTACTCAGCTCGTAACACAGTCTTATGCAGGACATGATGTGATTTGAAATTCTTTGTGAGGATACGCCTTTCCCTTTCGACCTGGATGCGAGAGACACCAAGAGCCTGTCCATTTTGCGGAAGGGCTTAGTTCTGTCTATGTAAAAGGCCAACGCTCTCCTTACATCTAGCAGGTGCAGGTGCGCCTCTTTGCTAAAGCTGTGAGGCTTAGGATAAAATGAGGGTAATACTATTGGTTCGTTAATGTGGAACTCTGAGGAAATCTTTGGAAGGAAAGCCGGCTGTAATCTTAAGATCACCGCTTCTTTTGAGAATACTGTGCAGGGTGGCATTGCCATTACTGCTGCGAGTTCGCTCACCCTGCGGGCTGACGTGATGGCGAGAAGGAAGGTTGTTTTCAGGGTAAGTAGCCGGAGGGGTACCGTGGCCAATGGTTCAAAGGGTGGTCCCGACAGTGTGTGGAGGACCAAGTCCAAACTCCATGACGGCAACAGTGGTTTCCCAGGGGGTACAAGTTTACCAGTCCCTTTAGGAACCATGTGACCATAGGATGGGCGAATATGGTTGGCCCTTCCTCTTTATGTTGAAACGCTGTTATAGTTGCAAGATAGACCTTTAGAGAGGATAGGGAGACTCCGTCTTGTTTTAGCTCCAACAGGTATTCTAGAATTGCAGTTATAGGGACGCCCTGAGGAGCCAACTACTTTGAAGAGCACCAGGAGATGAATTGTTTCCACTTTTGCACATAAGTCCTTCTGGTGGAAGTCCTTCGACTAGATTCTAAGACATGTTTCGCTCCCTCCAAACATGTGCTTTCTAAGGCACTGAGCCATGGAATAGCCACGCCTGTAGGCGGAGTCTTTGAGGGCGTGGGTGCACTATGGACCCCTGAGCCTGCATGAGAAGGTCCGGCACTACCGGTAGGGGGAGTGGCGGGCGGCATGACATGCGCAGAAGCAGAGGAAACCATTGCTGTCAGTCCCAGGTTGGGACTATCAGTATTATGCGTGCTCTCTCCTCTTTTGGCTTTCTCTAGAACCTTGTGAATGAGTGACGTGGGAGGGAACGCATAGAGTAGAGGGCCTTTCCATGACACCGTGAAGACGTCCCCCAAGGATCCCTGTCCTATGTCCGCTCTGGAGCTGTAGTGAGGGCATTGTTTGTTGTTGTAGGTGGTGAACAGGTCGATTTGGGGAACCCCCCATTTGTGAAAAACTTGTCGGAGCAGACAGGCATGGATCTGCCACTCGTGCGTGAGCGCAAATCGACTGCTTAGCTGGTCCGCCTTCACATTGTGGACACCGGGTAGGTACGAGGCTTTTAGCATTATATTGTTGACAATGCACCAGTTACACAACCGGACTGCCTCCGCGCATAGCGCATGGGATCTGGCCCCTCCTTGCCAGTTGATATAAAACATGGTGGTGGTGTTGTCGGTATTTATCCCAACTACTTTGCCGTGCAGGTATTTCCGAAAACATCTGCACGCGTTGAACACTGCTCTGAGTTCTAGCACGTTTATGTGCAATGTCTTTTCCACGTTGACCATAGCCCGAGTTACTTTGTTGCCTACGTGCACTCCCCATCCTATGTGGGATGCATCTGTTGTAAGAAAAATCGTGATTTGTGGTTGGTGGAAGGGCACCCCTACTAGTAAGTTCTTGGGATCTGCCCACCATGCCAGTGACCTGTGCACCTCCGCTGTGGGCGATACTGCCCTGTGGATGGTATGGACTACGGGTTTGTAAACGCTTGCCAGCCAATGCTGCAGGCCCCACATATGCAGCCTGGCATTCTGTACTACAAACGTGGTGGTCGCCATGTGCCCCAACAGTTGTAGACATGTTAGGATTGGCACTGTGGGGCTGTACATCAATCACTTGTACCAGGGATTTGATGGTGCAGAAACGGGCCTCGGGCAGGTATACTCTTGATGTAGTAGAGTCTATGCGTGCCCCTATGAACTCTATATTCTGCATAGGCTTGGTCTTTGATTTCGAGAGTTTGATAACTAGGCCCAACGAGGCGAATGTGTTTGTAGTGACGTGTATCATGAGCAGGACCTCTGCCTTTGAGGCCCCTTTCAACAGGCAGTCGTCCAGGTATGGAAAAGTGAACACACCCTGTCTGTGTAGGTAAGCTGATACTACCACCAGTGTTTTGGTGAACACTCTGGGTGCTGAGGAGAGACCGAATGGAAGAACTCTGTATTGGAAGTGCTCCCTGCCTACTATGAAGCGGAGAAAATGTCTGTGCGCCGGGTGAATAGTTATATGAAAATACACGTCTTGCAAGTCGAGGGCTGCAAACCAGTCTCCATCGTCCAATGCCGTAAGTATGGAGGCAATTGTAATCATCCTGAAACGCTGTTTGTGCAGATGCCAGTTGAGGGCCCATAGGTCCAAGATTGGCCTCCAGCCCCCTGTCTTCTTCTCTGTTAGGAAGTACCGGGAGTAGAACCCTTTCCCTTGGAACTGTTCCGGAACTCTCTCCACTGCTCCTATGAACATGAGGTGGTCTGCCTCCTGTTTTAACCTTGTCTCGTGGGAGGGGTCCTTGAAGAAGGACTGGGTGGGTGGTTTCGGTGGAGGTAATGATTGGAAGGGGATCATGTATCCCATGGCTATAATCTCCAGTACCCATTTGTCTGTGGTGATGTTTTGCCATTGAGAGTAGAACGGTTTGAGCCGATGATGGAACATGTGCTGGGATTGGCATTGAGGGATGGTGTTGATATTGCAGTCTCAACATACCCGTCAAACTTGCTGTCTCAGGGCTTGCCCCGAGGGTGCGCGACCCTACTGGGGGCATCGTCTGGGGGTCCTATGCTGCTGGTGATGGCGCCCTTGGTCATATCTCCGTTGGTATTGTGTACGCTGAGGTTGATAAGCATAGCGCCTTTGCTGGGGGCAAAACTTCTTCCTCCTGTACAGAGGGGTATATATGCCCAGGGTCCTAAGCATGGTTCTCGAGTCCTTGCTGGAGTGTAGGACCGAGTCAGTTGAATCTGCGAATAACTTCTGTTTATCAAATGGAAGGTCTACGATTTTTGTTTGCAGATCCCTGGGAATGCCGGACATCTGGAGCCACGATTCCCTACGCATTACCACTACTGTGGCTGTGGAACGTGCTGCCGTGTCTGCCATGTCCAGGGCAATCTGGACTCCTGTTCATGAGGCCGCGCAGCCCTCTTGGACAATTGCTTTCAGCACCGGTTTCTTATCCTCTGGAAGGAAATCCATGAGGAAAGCCAGTCTGGAATAATTGTCAAAGTTGTGGTTTGACAGGTGTGCTGCATAGTTTGCCATTCTGAGTAGTAAGGTAGAGGAGGAATAGACCTTCCTACCAAACGTGTCTAATTTCCTTGCGTCTTTTTCTGCCCTCGATTTATATTGGGGTGTCAGAGCTCTGCTGTGATGATTCGACTACCAGGGAATTCGCTTGGGGGTGGCTAAACAGGAATTCCATGCCCTTGGCTGGAACACAGTATTTCTTATCCGCCCTCTTATTTGTGGGAGGGGTAGTGGCTGGAGTCTGCCATATGTTGGTGGCTGATTCCATAATCGCTTCATCTAGTGGGATAGCGATCTTAGATGAAGCCGGGGTTCTTAAATTCTTCAGGAGTTTATGATGTTTCTCCTTCACCTCCGCTATGTGAATGTCCTGTGTTTGTGCTACTCTCTTGAATAGTTCTTGGAATTGCCTAAGGTCGTCCGGGGAGCGGGGGGGGGAAAATATCCCCGGGGACAATCCCCTCATCTGGGGAGGACGAAGAGGCGTCGCTATAATTTACCTCCCCTAATTCCTCCAATTCCTGGATTTGTTCATATGCTTGTCCTTTTGAGGATTCAGAGGGGAGGTCCAGGGTCTGTGGACCAACGTCTGCCTGGGGAGGCTGTGTTCTTCTCACGGAGTGAGACTGAGTGAAGGGGTGTTGGCGGGGATCTACCCCTGCACCTGGACCCCTGTGCCGATGTTCAGTATGGTAGGGACGGCCATAACAGCATGGGCAAGGGCCCAGTGATGGGGATCTAGACCATGATCGAAAAACGTATGCATGGGGTCTAGACGAGCATGACCTCCGTGATGATGCTGAGAACGGTGGAGATGCTCTGTGATAGTATTCATAGGGCTCCCTACTGGAGATTGGTGAAGGTTGTCTGAGCCAGGGGGATGGTGGTTGAAGGAATGGGAATGGAGGTCTGAAGCAGGCCATTGGAGTTGCTGCCTGATGTTTTTCGGGGGGTGGGGGGAGGGTGGGGTGGAGCTAGGCAATAACAGCAATGTGGTGGCCTCCGGTGATGGGCTACGGTGCCACATTTTGACCTTTGCTTTTCCCCATCCCTGCAAAGCAGGCACCATCCCCTCCCGTGCCGAGGATCTCGGTGCCATTGTGGGTGCCGTGCTCGGTGCCCCTGTGCACGGCACCGTGTGGGTAGCTTCCTCCAGCACCGTTGGGTCCCATGCCGGGTACCCCTGTTCCAGCGCCGTCAGTGTCACAGGGCTCGGTGCTGTGGGAGTTAGTGCTGCCGATCCCGGCGCCTGCAGTGCCCCCAGTGCCAACTGCTTAATGGTCGGAAGCCCCAGCACCACTACGTGCACTACAGTCATCCCGCTTTGATCAGCCCACGGGTCAGAGCCCTGTGCTCCGCTCGTCCTGCTCGCAGGTGTTACTGGCAAGGATCGAGTTGGAGAAAACTTCCTTTTCTTTTGTACAGAGGTGGTTAGGGAAGCCGCCTTCCTCTTGTGCGACGCCGAGGGTCCCTCTTTATGGGGATTCTCCAATGGTTCAGGTTGGAGGGCCTTATCAAATAAAATCATTTTCAGCCTCATCTCCCTGTCCTTTCTGGCTCTGGCTGTGAGCTTGGAGCAGTGAGGACACTTTTGTGGAACGTGGGTCTCCCCGAGGCAACGAATGCACTCGCTACGCCCATCTGAGGCAGGCATGGCCTCGCGGCATGACGCACATTTCTTAAACCCCGGCGAGGACATCTCGGCCTGGGCGTTTAGTCTTTGAATGTTAATAGGGCACTTAACAGGTAATCAGCCCTGGAAAAAAAAGATAACGTTTGCGGCTTTTGGGATAGCAGACCGATTAAGGCAGCCACCCCTGTTCTTCTCTTTCTCCCACCCCCCCCCTTTTTTTTTTAAACTATATCTACATTCAACGAAAAACAACTTTATCAAAGTAATAACTATTAACAAGATTAACAAAATTAAGAAGTAGTTTTATCTTTCTCAGGCGTCGGAGCCAGAGTGAAATCCGTCTGCAGCCATTGGCGGTTGAGAAGGAACTGGCGGGGACTGGATCGCTCATGTGACCGAAGGCGCGCGAAGGATCGGCGTGCATCAGTGCATGTGCGACCCAACGGAGACTGCTAGGAATTTTCCGATCTGCGGCGCCGGGGCGAGCCCGACACCTACTGTGGAGCACCCACGGGGACCACTCGAAGAAGAACAGGATGTCCTGTCACACAACACCTGCAAGGAAGGCTGATGTGGTGGCATGAGCCCACATGGAATGAGCTGTGACTGCTGGTGGCAGAGGAACAAGAGAGGAGGTAAAACGATCAGTACTACTGTGCTAGATCCAGTAGGAAATATGTTGTGATGAGAGCCTTGACAGCAGTCAGCAATGGTAACAAAGAGGCAGGGGGAAGTGCAACAGGGACAGGTACATTGGAGGTGGAATGAGAGTACGCACGTCCAGGGAGTGTGGTGCCTTGAGGAGGCATGTTGGCTTGTAGTAAAATGCAGGCAGACATACGCATTGATTGAGGTGGAACAGGGATGCCACCTTGGGGAAAAATTCAAAGGTGGAAGGAGACCTAGCCTCTCTGAAAAGACATTAAAAGACAGGGTCTGCTATCATGGCCACCAGTTCACCGACATGATGTGCAGAGGCAATGGCAACCAAGTAAGAAAGGCAGACAAAAGAAAGGTGAGGGGTTCAAAGGGTGGCTCAGCAAGGATAAAGATGACTAACATAAGATCCCAGGGAGGGGGCCAGCTTGCAGACTGAGGAGGCAGATACTGAGGAAGCAGATGAAAGTCAGGTGAGTGAAAAAAATGGCGAAGCCATCCAACAGCGGGAGGAAAGCACTGAACACAACCACGTGGATATGAACTGAGGAGTGGGTGAGGCTCAGGCCCACTCACAGCAATTCTGGGTCCCAGGGCAGAACAGGCAACAGACCCCTATGACTTGGTCTACCTGACATTTGGGGGGTGCTGTGCCTGCACTGCTTGCATGTTCCCCCTTACTTTTTTCATCCATGTGACCAACACATTATGTGCATCTAAGTATGTGCCCATGTGCATCACCAGAAAGAACCATAGAAGTAGAAAAATACTTATTTTTAAGGCGTTATCATAGGGATAATTACTCCAGCCAGGCCAAATTAGACATTTTAGAACTCACCATTCAAAGAATTAGATTTAAGTGAAAGAGCAATAAAAATTATAAAATGTGTAGATAGGTCAAAACACTAAAATAGCACACTTTGACAGAAAAAAATTACAGAGAATAGATCCACATTACAAGAAGTACCGAGCAGTAAGAGAAAGTTACTCGCCTTGTGCAATAATGATGGTTCTCCAAGATGTGTCCCACACGTGAGTGGCTCCACTCTCGAGCGTCAGTGCATCCCTGAGCTGGTGCTCAGATATTCTTCTATAGCTGTGGTTTCCCGCGCAGTGGCGCCTCCTTGTCCTATCTGGCGCGCACACAGCACGGGCTCCTCTGTTCCTTCTCTACCTGACAATTAGAGCAGGATGTTTCAAAGCAGGAGAAGGAGGAAGGAAAGTGAAGCACCCATGGGGACATACATCTCGAAGAACCATCGTTACTGCACAAGACAAGTAACTTCCTATTCTTCTTTAAGTAATGTCCCCATGGTGCTCCATTCTGGATGACTATAAAGCAGTAGTCGCAGAATGGAGGTGGGTCTGGAGCTCAGTACCTGCCACAGTAGACAACATCACTTGGCCCACTTGGATGGAAGAAGCAATGGAGATAAAAAAGTATAATGTCTAGCAAACTTATTACTGGAAGACCATAGGACCACCTTGCAAATGTCCATAAGAGGCACATTTTTGAGAAAGATGGTGGTAGAGGACACAGCGCAGGTCGAATGGGTGGTGACAGCACCTGGACAGTTCCCTATGGTGAATCATGTAACAGGTGTGAATACAGGTGGAAATCCACTTGGAGAGCTGTCGAGAGGAAACAGGAATGCCCTCAGACTACTCCGCAAAAGACAAGAAGAGTCTTGGAGATCTGTGCCAATGATTCATGTGATCAATGTAAAAGGCCAAGACTTGACAGACGTCCAGGGTGCACCACACTGTGTGCGTAGGGTTGGATTGCAGCTTTGGGAAAAAATGTCAGTAAGTGGATAGGTTAATTGATGTAGAAAGGAGAAGGGACCTTAGGAAGGAACTTGGGATGAGGTTAAAAGGGTGACTCTATTCTTGGTGAAGACCATGTAGGGAGGCTTGACCGTAAGGGCAGCAAGCTCCCCAGCCCTCCTGGACAATGTGACAGCCACTAGAAATGAGAGTTTCATAAACAAACACAGCCAGGAACACATTGCCAGGGGTTCAAAGGACAGTTTCATAAGGCAATGGAGTACGTAGCTAAGGTCCCAAACAAGGGCCAGGGAACGAACTGATGGAAAAGTGTTTTGGAAACCCATCAGAAAACATTTGGCAATGGGATAGGTGAGGAATGAGTATCCATCCTCTGCCTGCTGGAACGCCGCCAACACTGCAGCAGGAACTCAGATCATACTAAAGCTTAAGCTCAACTCACATAGGTGCAGTAGTTAGTCCAAGAGGACAGAAAGGTGTGCAGCATGAGGAGTGGTGGAATTATGAGGGTCTATGCAATGAGAAAAAACTGCTGCCACTTGTAGAGGAAAGACTTGCACGTTCATTCCTATCTGCTGATGACAAGAACTTTCTTTACTTCCTCAGAGCATAGGGTTTCGGCATTTTGGAGCCATGAAGAAGCCATACATAAAGGCACAGTCAGAGAGCTGGGATGGAATGTGTGGCCAAAGCCCCAAGACAGAAGGTCGTGGTGAGGAGAAAAGGGATAAAGGAGCCACTATTGACATCCGAAAGAGGTAAAGATATAAAAGTTTATCTGGGCTACACCAGGGCTACCACAATGAGGCAGGCCCGGTCTTGCCTGACCTGGATAAGCAGTTTGTGAATCAGGGGAATGGGAGGGAATGCATAAAGGAAGGGAGCATCCCATTTGATGGCAAAGAAATCCCCGAGAGAGTGCTTCCTGAGACCCACCCTGGAGCAGTACTGGAGGCATTTTCTGTTGAGTCAGGTTGAGAACAAGTCCACATGGGGCTGGCCCAAGGGGCAAAGCACTTGGCTGAGGACTGCTGTATTGGGTTTCCCATTTTTAATGGTCACTGACCGAGCAACTGAGGGCATCTCTTGTCAGGTTTAGCACACCAGGGAGGTAGGTGGTAATGGGGGTAATCTGATGTCGAATGCACCACGTCCACAGCTTTACAGCTTCTGCGTTCAGCGATGGGGACCACACTCCCCCTTGGCGATTGATGTAATACATGCAGGTGGTGTTGTTGGTAAGGATGGTGACTAACCTGCATGCCAGGAACCACTGGAAATGCTTCCATGCGTAATAAACTGCCCAGAGCTCCAGAAGGTTGATATGGAGTGTCTGTTCATTTAACAACCATTTGCCTTGCACTGTGAGCAAGCCCAGATGGACCTCCCCCAGCCCATAAGAGAAGCATCCATAGTAAGGTTAATGGACAGTGGTGGTTGGTGAAAAGACGCACCAGCCCATGTTGCCCAGGCAAGTCCACCACTGGAGAGAAGCTAGGAGACACAGCGAGATTGCCACAAGCTTGGTGAGAGGATCCCTGGCTAGGGTGTAACAAGAAGCCACCAATGACTGGAGACAACAGATATGGAGTCTGGCCAGCTTGACCACATGAACAGTAGGACCCATATGGCCCAGCAGCGCGAGGCAGAAGCACACTGTGACTACAGGTGATAAACGTGCCACCTGAATGAAGTCGCACAAGGTCTGGAAACACTGGATGGGCAGCGTGGCCTTGGCCGTGACTGTGTTCATGTGTGCTCCTATAAACTCCAGAAACACTGCGGGCTGGAGGATGGACTTGCCACAGTTTACGTTGAAGCTGAGACTGAGCAAAAGCTCCATGGTGACATGCACCATGTGCTGCACGTCAGTGAACGATGGACCCATGCATGAGAGGGCACCCATCCAGGTAGGGGAAAATGATGACCCCCTGTCAATGTACCATGAGAGTGTCTTGGAGAACACTTTGGGTGCAGTGGAGAGGCCAAACGGGAGGACCCAGTACTGGTAATGGCAGGAACCCACTGTGAAGTGGAGGAAGTGTCTGTGTGCCAGAGGCATTGGGGATATGAAAATAGGCATCTTGTAGGTCGAGAGCTGTGAGCCAATCATTTTTGCCCAAGGCCACAATAATAGTGAGAGTCACCATCCTGAAGCAGCGGTAAAGGACATATTTGTGGAGCCTCCTTAGATGTAGGGTTGATCTCCATCCCGTTTTCCTTCTAAGTGAGAAAGTAGGTGGAGTAAAACCCCCGCCTAGAAACTCCACGAAAACGGACTAAAGGTCCCCAAGGGGAGGAAGTGCTGAACCTCTTGCTCAAAGGTGCTACGATCCCTTAAGAATCAGAGGGGTAGCCGTGTTAGTCTGGATATGTAGCAGCAACGAAGGGTCCTGTGGCACCTTATAGACTAACAGAAAAGTTTAGAGCATGAGCTTTCGTGAGTAAGAGGGGAAGGATAAGGCAGTCGGCTGGGGACGGGGGTGGAGGTGAAAAGGATGGAATATCCCTGCACCACCAGTTCCAGGACCCACTGTCTGTGGTGATGACCTGCCAGCAACATAAAAAGGGGTGGAGGCAATGATGAAAAGATTGGTTTACAGATGCACTGGCCTGAACTAAATGATCTCCCAAACTCTCAAAACACACCCTTAAAATTGCTGCTTTTGGTGGCTGCAGATGCGACAATGAAGACTGCTGATGTTGCTGTCTGCCAGAGCATTGTCACTGTGGTCTGTGTCTTTGGCACTGATGGAAGCGCAGCTGTTGCTGCGGGAAGTGCTCGTTATCACTGATAAGAAGAGAAGTGGACCCTCTTCACCAGAGGGGTATGCATGCCAAGCCGGCACAGTATGGTTCTAGAGTCTTTCATAGAGTGAAGGACATCATTGGTCTTTTCAGCAATTAGATGCTGTCTATTTAAAGGCAGGTCCTCCACTTTCTGTTGTAATTCTCTGGGGACCCCTGAAGACTGAAGCCAGGATGTGCAATGCATGACCAGAGCGAATGTCATAACCCGAGCGGCCATGTTCATGATGTCTACTGCAGACTGGACCGCCCAACTGGCAATAGCATGCCCTTCCTGAATGATGCCGACAAGGGCTTGGCGTTGGTGTTCTGCTGGTGCCGGGACCAGCTCCTGGAGTTTTGAGTAGTTTTGATAGTCATAGTCTGTCAGCATAGCTGTATAATTAGTCGTGCGTAGCAGGAGCATACTGGATGAATACACCCCATTATGTCCCACTTTTTGCTGGCTTTGTCCTTGGGGACAGAGCAGAACAACTTGGTCTTATTGCGGACCGCATCCACCACCAGCGAGCTAGGGTACAGGTGTGTAAATAAAAACCTTTTATCCACCCTTTTGTTTGTGGCAGAAAGGGAGACCAGTGTTTGCCATATGACGTTGGCGAGGTCCATAATGGCTGCAACGCTGGGGGGGTGCCACCCTGGATGACAAGAGCGCATTGCAGTGTGCATAGAAGTCAGTACTGTTTGACCAGCACCTCCTGCAAATCCTTGTCTTGGTCCTGGGTCAGTCTTCAAAAGAGGTCCTGAAAGGCCCTTGCATCATCTGCAGGAGGGGGTGAGACAGAGAGCACTGTGTCACTGGGTGAGGACCGGGAAGGGTGGAGTGGGAAGCCTTGTCCCCCCTCCAATAGAGAGTACTCAGTGCCGGAGGAGTGCTGAGACAGTTGGTACAGTGCCAAGGTGGATGGTCATGGCGACAAAGGACGCTCCCCCAAAACCTTGGATGGTGCTGATTGGTGTAAGACTGAGGAGACCACACCTGCCATGAAGACCACTCTGGTGCCTGGTGGTGGTATAGGTAATGGTGTGCGAACCATGGAGGAGAATATGCCACAGGGGGCAGGATGTTCTGCCATGCAGAGTGTGTTTGGCTTGAAGGCTGGGAGGAGAAAACACTAGGGCAGTTGGAGCCAGCTCTCCCAGAGTAAAGGGGTTTAGCACTGGAACCACGTAATGATCCCGAGCGCCGAGACAGGTGTGGAGATGAAGGCAGTGCTGTGCGAGTGAGGTGCCGTGGGTCTGGTAGTGACAGGTCCAGCACCAAAGTTGCTCTTCACGACAAAATAGCATTCTTTTTCTTGTAACCAGAAGAGTGCCTCGGTGTCAGGGGTTCCGGTGGCACATCATCATGGTGCCACTTTGGTTCTGTTACCAAGTCCACACAAGAGCGAGGCGGAGAAGCAGCCTTCATCTTACACAGTACCGGGGTCTGTGGCTTATGCGGGCGATGCAGTGACTTTGAACGGTGCCGCTTATGCTCAGAGCCTGGGTCATAGGGTAGGGTCACGGTGACTGATGACCATTCATGCCCAGATGTCTGTGTGGCTGGAATTGAAAGAGACAGCAGTGCTGATGGCATCGGGGGTACTGAATGCTTGCAGATCATCTCCAAAAGCACCCTTAGAGGAGGTGCTGTCACAGGTGGTGCCAGTGAGGCCAAGGATTTGCTTGCGGAAACAGCCCAGGATGACGGTGCCACAGGCCAGGAATGCACCAGGGACAGGTCTGGCATGGGAGAGGTGCTAGCTGAGGCAGAGGGATGCTTAGAGTTTGTACCTTTGGGTTTTGACACTCAATCTTTAGCAGGTGGCTGCTCCAGGGCCACCAGCCAAAGAGATTTTTCATGCAAGTAAGTTTTAAGTCTGTTAACTTGATCCTTTTGAGCCCTCACAGTTAAGCTGCAGCAATGCACATGGGACTGAGTCTGAAGACCCTTGCCCAGGCACTTAATGCAAGAAGCATGATCGTTGGAGACTGGCATGGCTTACCTGCAGGTCTCACACCGCTTAAAGCCCAGTAAGCCCGGCATGGTGGTGATGCAGCAACAAAGCTTAACTAATTCTACAAAGCTTTTTTGTTTTCCCCAAACAAAGCAAACTGGGAAAACAACTTGGAAGGGAAACTGTAGAACAATTGGTAACTAAGGCTCTCTCTTACCTTGCAAAGAGGACATAGCTCTGTCTAGAGCTGAGGATGGTAGAGAAGGAACTGAGAAGCCTGTGTCCGCATGCAGGCCAGATAGCACAAGGAAGCACCACTGCACATGCATGGCAGTGGACACCATGGATACAGAAGAATCTCTGAGCACAGGCATGAGGACACACCGACACCCCAGAATGGAGTGCCCACGGGGACACTACTCAAATAAGAACAACAATCATACAACTATGAATTGGGAGGTGAACGTGTAACAGAAACAGGACAGTGCGTATGAGACACTACGAGACAAATAGACCACTGTGTGTGACACAGTGTGACGCTGCTACAGTGCTATTGAAAGTGACCCAGGCAGGGCTACCACAGCAACAGCTGCAGCTCCAGACCACCTTAAATCCACCAGGCCCCCCAACAGAATTGCCCCCCCCTTTGCTCCCACCCTGTTTGCAGTGCAGGATGTAATCCAGGACTGCAGGGGTGGAGATGATGTCCAGGGAGTAGCCATGGTCACATATCTAAAAGGTGAAGTGACACCATTCGGCTTCGCAGGAAGCTCCAGTGGATGAGTACCAGACGTACGTAAGGAGGTCACAAGACAAAAGAAGAGAACTGTGGTAAGACATCCCCTTGTCCTATTCAGGTCTCGCATCTCAGCTTCCAGCTGGAGAGCTCAGGTCACACCCAACTCTGTTGCTCTGGCTGGTTGGTTTGTCTCTTTCCCTCCCCTAACCCCATCCAGGGCTAATCAGCGTTGGTAGGGGAGGAGGGAACCAGGCACTCTTCTTCCTCAGCCTCATATCTGTTCTGTCTTCTCCTTATCTCCTTCTCAACAACTTTTCACTCTCCTCCATCTCCACTCTCAGCCTCCCGGTTAGACTGGGGCTGCTTTTAAGAATGACAGTCAGATCAGCTGGCTCTCATTACTCCACTGCAGTTTACTTTCACCTGCATGGCTGCACTAGCTGTTTCCCTAGCACCAGATGCCAGCCTGTGGTGCCTTTACCTTCTTCATGGCAGAGTCTGCCAGCCTCCATTACATATCTTCTCCCACTGCTCAAGACTACGGGAGTGGGCTACTTGAGACAGCAAAGAGTGTATCCTGTGGACAGGCTGATTGCATGCCCATGCTGGGACCCAGCCTTATGTTGTACCTGGAAGTGGAAGGGCTGTAGGGCTAGGAAGCACTGAGTCCCCAGTGCATTTCTGTCCTCGTTTTGCTGCATCCACTGGAGAGAAGCATGATCAGTGACCAGGGTGAATTTCTGTTCCAGTAGGTAGTACCACAGGCTTTCCATGGCCCACTTCACTGCTAGGAACTCCTCTTCCACAGTAGCACAATTTTGCTCCCTAGGTAGGGGTTTCCAGCTGAGATAAAGAAAGGATGCTCTTCTTCCCTGACCATCTGGGACGAGACAGAGCCCAGCCCAACCATGGAGGCATCAGTCTGTAGCACAAACTCTCTCTAAACATCAAGGACTATGAGTGCGGGATCACTGCAGAGAGCAGTTTTTAGGTCGTTGAAGGCATCTTCTGCTGCAGGGGTACAGTGCACCATGTCTGGGCCACAGGATTTTGTAAGCTCTGTCAAGGGGTGGGCCCAGGAGGCAAAGTGGGGAATGCACCATTGGTTGTACCCTACCAGTCTCAGGAATGCTCTGACTTGCTTCTTCTGGACTAGTCTGGGCCAATTCTGGATTGCTTTGACTATATTCATCTGGGGCCCCCCATATCACATCCCACAATGTACCCAAGGTACCTGGCCTCTGCCAGCCCAATCATTCATTTGTGAGGATTCTCAGTGACCAGGCCTTGGTAATACTCATAGCTCCCTCATGAGTCAATCTCGTCTTGAGAAGGACCTTGTGTCTGAACGGGACCAAGGGAATGCAGGGACCCTTCCAGGACACGCTGAACATGTCTGCCAAGGATCCCACACCGTTCTGTTACGAACAAATAGGTCCACCCAGGAATAACCCCCGATTGAGAAAATTGATCTCAGTATGTCCAGGTGAACGGACCACTCGTGGTCCTTGAAGGACCTGCTGAGATGGTCTGTTATGAATGCTGGGTAGATAAGATGCCTGTACGTGAGTGTTGTGATGAATGCAGAGCTCCCACAGTTTGAGGGCATCCTGGCACAGGGGAGAAGAGCATACACTGCTGTCATGTCTGTACTCACTGACATACAATGCCCTACCAGGTGAATCCAGAACACTTTCCACACTAGCCCGATGACCTTCAGGCCCATTACATTGATGTGGAGCTTGAGGTCTCACTTGCTGCACAGGCTCCCCAAATGAGCACCCAGGCCCAAGTCCGATGTATCTGT
Organism: Carettochelys insculpta; assembly: GCF_033958435.1. Taxonomy (NCBI): domain Eukaryota; kingdom Metazoa; phylum Chordata; order Testudines; family Carettochelyidae; genus Carettochelys; species Carettochelys insculpta. The sequence continues at coordinate 64,830,289 of NC_134139.1, read as the reverse complement.
CACTAATGACAGGGTTGGCTAAGGGTCCTGAAAGGCATTCGAGCACACAGCACGCGAGTGTCCAGCCACCCGTATAAGGTCTGAAGCATATGCTGTGGCAATGTCACTCATTTGTCTATATTGTCCCTGACAGGGTGATATTCTGTGGCAAGCTACGACTGGAGGTGATGCAGCCTGAGCCTGGCATGCTAAATCACGAACATACACATCACCATGTGCCCCAGGAGCCTCATGCAATACCTGATTGCATGGTGGGAAACCTGATGGAGGTCATTTATGATGCAGGCCATGGCCTGAAACCTGACCTCTGGCAAGAACACCCTGGGGAGCACAGGGCTGCTACAAAGTCTATTCTTTGCACTGGAGCAAGCATGCATTTCACCTCGTTTACCAGCAGACCAAGACTGTTGAAAATCTGTCTTATAAACTGAATGTGTTGCTGGACCTTGGCCTGCAAGCCTTCTGTGACAACCCAGCCATCCAAACACAGGTACAGCTGCACTCTGTGTCTGCAGAGAAAAGCGGCCACTGCATGCACTTGGTGAACAGTCTTGGAGCTGCAGAGGCGCCAAAGGGCAGGACTGTGAACTGACAGTCTCTCTTGTTCACCACAAACCCGTGGAACTTCCTGTGGGGTGGGTAGATGGCTACGTGGGAGTATTCCTCCAGTTACTCGAGGGCAGCAAACCAGTCTCCCGGATCCAATGAAGGGGCAACGAGCCCTACAAAGGGCATGCAAAATTTCATCTTTTTTACAAACTTGTTTAAGCCTCACAGGTCCATGCCCCCTTCAGCCCTCAGCCTCCCTTTTGATTCTGGAATTAAGAAACATCAGCAGTGAAATCCCTGAGGAACCTCTTCTATTGGCCCTAGAGCTAGGAGCCACTGAACCTACTACATAAGAAGATTCTTGTGAGAAGCGTCCCTGAAGAGGAGGAGGGAAACTGGAGGGTTGGGAGGTGGGTATAAACTGAACTAGACAGCAGGACAAGAACCACCAAACATCAAGCCCACGCCTTCTGCGTGTGGTGCACCCTCTTTTTCATGTCCGGAGTACATCAGGATTTCACCTGTTGACAGGCATAGCTACCCAGGTTGTGCGTCCATCTTGTCCTCACACAAGCCCAAAGTACAAGCTGGTATTGTTTCATTTCTGCTGCAATCCATGCCGTCTTCCCTGCTTGACACATCGTCCGAATGTTCCACATACCAAACTGGATGGTTGCTCTGGGTGATAGAAGGGTCAATTGTCAGGCAGCTTTCTTCTGGTTTCCCTACCATGCTTCAAGATCAATCCACATGGATTGCTAATTCCTCCAAAAACTTGCATAGTTGTAGGGTTCTTTGTAGATGTTTCCGTAACTTTTATTTTTTTATGGATAGGAGTTGTTAAGCTTAAGGCGACCCCTTTACCTCAGAATGAGGTGATCCAAATTTGTCTGGTCTCTACTCTTTGACCTGCCCAGTGTGGGTGACCCTTCCAGGAGCTGCAGCTCCTGCTGACATACCTCTCTGAGTCACTGAGACACCCAAGACACCTCACCACAAGAAATGGATCATGAGGTGGCCAACACTTGAAACTAGCTGCTAAAAGCTACAGAAACTATTAACCTTTCAACGGAGTATTTACACTAAGACTACCAGCTAATCAAATTAAAGTACTTTGCTCAAATGAGCTGCATGGAATTCCAGCTAACCAACATGGGCAGCAAGAAAGAAGTGAGCCGGGGGAAAAAGGAGGAAGTGACTATATTGGGCGCCATGAAGATGTCACTCCAGGGGTGTTGCACCACCCTGATCACTAGGGGAAAAATTCTCTGGCAATTGGGCAAATGTATGCATATGCACCCACATTGGAATGTGTATGAATAATTACTCCAAGAAGTAATCAACCTTACATCTGATAAGGTCAAGATTTTTGGCTGCCAGGTCAGAGGTGGAAGGGGGTCTGGAGCAAAGGTGCTGTTGGCAAGTACATAGTTTGGCCATCTGGACCACCAAGGAATTTGGAGGAGAGAAAATCCATACACTCAGCTGGCACAAATATAGAGTCACAGAGCCCACTTTGGAGTAGATGCACAGGAACCTGGATGTGTGCCAGACCATCTTCACAGACTGAAGGATGGGGCATTAGAAATGGGTAAGACAGTACAAGCAGCGCTTGGAGACTGAAGAATATATAAAAACTGGTCTCATGGGTCCTGAATGAATATCCTCCATGGGAAGTTTGAAGGTAGAGGCTATATGACAAAAGAGAGCTTCATATTGAATATGGTCATACAGTGGCAAGAGAGAGGCACCAGTGGGTACCTCTGTAGCCAGCAGCATGAGCACATCTGCCAGAGCAGGGGTGTCTGAATGAGATCCACAGATGGAGAGTCTGATGATATAGGCCCCAAGCTGCCCTACTGGAGCACACATAGGTCTTCAGGTAGGTGAGGCATGGGTCAGCAAACTGCTCATAAGACAGCAGGTACAGGTGGTGTCTGATATCTGGATTGTAAGAATTGACTGGCAGGAATACAGGAGCCGCATCAGAAAACTAGTTTGAGTCTGAGTATGGGTCCTCAAGAGATGGAGCCATCAATGCCAAAGGGAGGGGGAGACAATGGAAGGTGGTTCCTCAATAGGAGAGGCCCCTCAAGTGGGAATGGAGAACTGATAGTAGCTGGTGCTGTGGGTCACAGCAAGTAGTCAAACAGCAGGATCAGCTTAGCCACAGGACAGGTATCCTGGCATGTGCAGAATCAGACAAGAGGGATCTGACAGTTCCTGCAGAATGAACAGTGGTGGAGGCAAGGGCTGCACAGTGGTCACCGAAGCCCAAGATCAAGAATGTTGTAGCCTGGTGCCTGAATTACGCTCTGAGCAAGAACCACCTCATCATCAGTAACAGAGAGGGAGCCGCGCTAGTCTCTACACTATCAAAACAAAAAGCAGTCAAGTAGCACTTTAAAGACTAGCAAAGTGGTTTATTAGGTGAGCTGTCATGGGAGAGACCCAAGAAGTGGGTCTGTCCCACGAAAGCTCACCTAATGAACCATTCTGCTAGTCTTTAAAGTGCTACTTGACTGTCTTTTGTTCTCATCATCAGTGTGCAACATCTCACAGTTTGGGGAGAAAAAGTACTTGGGGGTGGTACCCACTGGGAAGCCACCCTTATGGCAGTGTATGTGGTCCTTATGCGCATGATGCTGCTTGGGTGGATATGACTGTGCCACCAGTGCTGGGTGGGAAGGGCCAGGAGCAGGACTTGGCACCCATGGGGATCCTGTGATGCAGGATTATGCATTGCCAGCTCCACCAGAGACTTGCAGAGAAAAAGCTCGTGAACTTTTCAGGTTCAGGGCAGACAGAAGTGCAGCAACGTGAGATTCACTATGTCAATAGACGCAACACTGATGCTCGTCACTCGTTGACAACTAGTAAGGGCAAAAAGGACTGTACTTCAACATGGACTGCCAGGGTATAAAGGAATGGGAAAAAATGAGGCTGGATGGACAAGTACACTATGAAAAACTACAGCCAGCACTAACAGGAGAAGTGTTACAGTCAAAGCAACTAAGCACATCAAGGAACAGTGGTTCCAAATTTGGCCAGCTGACAGCAAGAGAGAACTGGAGCAAGTATGACCCACACAACTTCTTAAAACTTTGGTCCACATAGGGACCATCACTCGAAGCACTAATTTTGGTTATCCAGCTAGACTTGAACTCAGATAGGTTCCTCAAAAGGGCTTTCTACTTAACCTCCAATGATCTGGAAGTTGGTTAGGTCTCCTCCATGATGCCTACTCCTTGGGCCACATCCTAGGAGCCTATATATGTTCAATTTACATGGAATCTGATATATGTACTGATCGGCTGCCTCTCTGAACTCAAGATCAGATAGTTGCTACTAAATCCTTAAAAGCAAGTTCTCAAAAGTTTGTGAAGACCCAGCTCCAGACAAAAACCATAATATACCAATTTGCTGCAACTGCAGGCTAGATGTGTAACAGAAATTGTGCAGGATATTCAGACAGGAGACTGCAAACTCAGGAGCAAAGTCAATAATTTTAGCCTGGCAAATGTACAAATGATTGACAAATCAGAAAATTATATATTCTGAAACAGCAACCAAAACCCACAGATGCTGGCATTTTGTGAGAACTACAAAACTCTTTCACTCATTCACTTAAAGCTGAAAACAGATGGCAACTGCTACTACGTCCTACGTAGAACTAACTGTTAAATAGTCTTGATGAAGTTATCAGGACCAAAGTAGACACATTATATACATATATTTGTCTGAAAGGAGAAGGATGTTTATCGAGTCTTTATGAATATCCACATGAATGTTATGGATCAAAGGGTTTACCAACAAAGGAAACTATTATATCAGTTGTCTGTGGGGACATAGTTCTTTCACCATACAAATAGTTTTTGGGGATTTTACTGAAAACCCTCTGAGAAATAAACTAAATCCAATAAAGAGGCCTTCTCACACCACAATAGGAGTGTTCACAAAGGCAATTATACCATTATAAGCATAGTAGCATGAATCACTCCTTAACTTATATTTGTATCTTGCACTAATATAATTTTCCCACACAAACAAGCCTGAACAAGGGAGTATAGAAAAAGATTCTTACTGTAACAGAAATTAAGGTACTGTCAATAACTTTTCCTGATCAAAGTGTCAACATACTCCTCTTAGCCATCTATTAAAGATATGCAGTCTTGGGACAATAATGCTGTAATGACAGATTTCAGTATTTCCATTCAGAATATCTGTTAATCTATGATACTTCCTCTGACTGTAACAGTATACCAAATACATTTTTTCTATAACCATATTAAGAGGCCTAAGGCCTTCCTCTGCAGCCAGAATGAAGAGCAGCAGCCATTAATAGTCAACCTAGAAGTCACATACTCACATTCCATCTAAATTTCATTACAATAGTATCACACCAGACTGTTAGGAGGTTTCCACATTATAATGCCACCCGCTGTCAACAGATAAAGAAAGCAGATCCCAAGATTGGTAAAGAAAACAGTTAATAGCATTTTGTCTGGCAAGAAACTACTTAATAGCTAAGGTTGTCGAATCCTCATTCTATGATGATTGTTCTCACTTTCCTACTACTGTCTGTATGATCTCTTCCTGGTTTGCAATTGTTTGTCTGAAGTAGAATTTTTCTAGGTGTAAACCACCTAACGTCATGGAGTGTGACTGATTAGGTAATTCTTTTACAATAGGTTATTAAAATTAAAACTGTTTAGTAGAATTATGCTAAAATAATTGGTCATGGTATAGCTAAGCAGGACTCATATTTCATTACATAAACTGGGATCAAAGAACAAAAAGGAAAGCAAAAGCAACAGCAACAGCAAGAAGAAAAGAAAAGACCTGGAAAAACAACTCACCTCCAAGACACAAACAGCCTAAAACCAGAGATGCCAGAATTCCTCTGCATGACCTTGAGGTACAGCAACCAGCATCCAGAAAGACTGATTTTGTCAGGCCAACAGGGGAAGTCTGCCTACCTCTATCATGACTGGTGAGCATGACACTGAGTGCTTAGCACGTATTCTGCTTGACTGGTAATTGTCAATAAAAATCGAGAAAAAGAATATTACTTTTTCAGTGGCACACGGAGATATACCCTGAGCCCTAGTAACTGGGTAAGGGTGCGTGTCCCTGAAGTGTGGAGGGGATAAAGAAATTTGTGCAGGTAACGAAATGGTATAACTGTGCCCTTTATTAAGGAGGTAGTAGCAAGTTCAACTTTAGGCAAGGCAATGAAGTCCTTGTCGTATTTTTTCATTTGCTCATGAATTCCCATTTCTCCATACTCATGAGGAAGCTGAGGAATAACGACAAACCTCTTCTTCAAATTAACAAGAATATCATTCTTTATTCCCACTGTTTGTTTTTCCAGAATCAGAGAAGCTACGCAGTTAGACCTCCATTTTGCCAATTCGAACAAACTTAGCTGAATGTCGGAGATGCCTTTTTTCCCCAAACCACAGCTTCAAAATTTCCTCTTTACTTCAGAGGATCTTTGAGCAGAATATGTCCATATGTTTTGAAGACTTTAACAAAAGTGTTGAGAAAATGTGGTAGCCTGTTACACAAGATAACTAAATCTTTTGTTCTGTCCCTTTAAGAGACCACTGTGAGCAACATCTTCCTTTGCTGCCCCCCAGATCAAAGTCCTCAGTGAAGGGGAAGGTCTTGTAAGAGGGAGCATTACTAAGGTGTCTATAAAGGACAGAGGTTGGGGATGTGTTCTCAGTGTGTCCCTCCTCCCCTCCCAAAAAATTATAACTTCTCATGGAGCTCATCAAGATGGCTAGAGAAGAGAGAATCACCCTAATGGAAGGGGATTTAAACTATGCAATTCACTGTTTCCTACTACGAGGTCTTAGCTGAGTACAAACCACCCACAAAGAAATAGCAAACCACAGCAACTCGAGGCAAGTAAGCAAGCAATACCTATGGGACTACCAGAGATGCTGGAAGCACCACAGTAACCATAAAAGATAAACAGCTTCCATAGTGCAGGGTCACTTCTCTAGATCTCTCGGCCACCCTCAGACTGATTGTTTCCCTTTTGGATGCTAAGTAATCAGGAAGCTCCCCTGAAGCTCTCTCAGTTGGGTGGGCAAACTGAGGAAAAGGACCACTGGGCTTGGTGGAGGAATACAAAGTTTTCAAGGAACATGCAAACAAACTTACCCTAATCCTTGACTCCATGCTACTACTACTTGACCTGGTCTCAGATAAGAGGGCTTCACTGAAGTTGGCTCAACAATAGCAACAAAGACCTTTTCATATACTTTGGCCAAGATCTTCATTTCCTTGAAGTCTGATCAAACATCTATGTCATGCCAGTTAGTTAGCTGGGAGATTCATCTTTGCCTCTTGGAAACCTACTTACTAATCGTGGTTTTACCTGAGCCATCTTTCTTACCTTTGGTATGTGGGGAGGCATCTTATTGACCTTTTCAAGAAACCATTTTAAAAAGCTTTAAGACAATAAAGACACAGATATTTTGTTAATGCTCTTTTTTAAAAAAAATCCCATGAAAAGCTGCTACAAAGCAAAACCTGAAATCTATCATGTGTCCAGATCCAAAGGAAAACACATTTGGGAAATTTTTCCTGAGAGCCAGTCCAAAACGCAATCTCAGTGCCAAAGATACAGTCTGTCTTCAGTTGCTATGGAGACCAGAAAGATGCTCCAAAGGAGACCAACACTGAGTAAGCTTACCAATTGTCACATACATGTATTAGGGAGCTCAGTCTGCATTCCCACAGCTCAACATAAATGTCACACATTTGCTTGAGCAGCAGGCAGGACCTACAAATCCACCTGCAGTTGAGGAGATTAGATTCAGGGAAACAGGCCACATATGGCTACCTTTCAGTTACTGCTGCTGCAGGATTCACATGGGAAAAGAGGAGCAGCAAGACAAGGTAGTGACAGCAGGTAAAAGATAAGTGGGGGAGGGGAATCAATACTACTATTTCTCAGCTCACATTGCCCCTAATTGATTGCAGAACCCCCAGAGATCCTCCACACACAGGCTCCCTGCAAAAGCCAAAGCCACCAGACTAATTACTAATCATTCGGAGTCCTGCCCCTGCAAAAGAGAAAGCCTCTAACCCCATCACCAGACAGCATCCACCTAGCAACCTCAGCATTCCCAGACATACCAGCATTCTACCCACCCTCAGAGCATAATAAACCCAAGCTGCAACCATCCTCTCAGACACTCAAACAGTGCTCATAAACCTATCCAGCTGTCTAACAGCACCCAACAACTCCAGACACCAAAATAACACCCAGATTCCCAGCTGCTCCCAGACACTCTCCAGGACCCACCAATCCAAGCATTCCACCCTTGACTCACCTATTTAGTCTAGTAATCTCAATCACACATAAGCACTCTCCCATACTACCACTGACCCCTTAGATAGCCTCCTAACTTCTTGAAGTCTCACAGTTGCCAAGTTTTGAGCAGTTCTGTCCTGCCCCTATCGCTGCTCAGGGAAGTGTGTATGTACCACACAAAAAAGTTTGTGGTCAAATGCAATATTTTGCATATATGTAAATCAGCTCAATAATTACTGTATGTAAAATGTCACAGGGACCCACACAGACAGTGCAACTATGAAGATGGCAAATGGTCACTGCTTTTGTGTGTGAGTGTAAGTGTGAGAGGAGCAACATGCACACTATTCTCTACTTTCAAACCTGCCACATTCAGTTCACTATCTCCTCATTACTTTCTTCTGCCCCCAACCCCGCCCTCTGCTGAAGCACTGAGTTCACAAAAGAAAAAAAATGTAGGTATCTTCGTGACTAGGTATAAAATTCACAGATTTTCAAATAAATGGTACAGCCATAATAGACAGGAAACAAGACAATGAGGGTGATGGAGAAAAATGTGGAGGTACAACAGAACGAATAAAAACCACTGTGTAAATTATTTTACTATTTCTGTAAGGCTAAGCCTACACTGCAAGATAAATTCAACTTTTAATAAATTTGAATTTTTAACCTTGTTCTTATGAATTCGAATTTAAGTATCCTTAAACATTCTGGAATTTCAATCCACCACTTCTCCATGTCAAGGTATTGTGTCCCCATTACCTTATTCAAGTCTGAATGCGTGAGTCGTGCCTTGTGGGTACCTATCCCACAGTGCCTTAGCCCTGTCGCCTTCTGTGGGTTTTGCACCAATGAGTTGTGTGTAAAAAAGCTGCTGCAGTTGCATGTGGATGTTTGATGTCACTATCCCAAAATGCAAAACACTGTCCCAGAATTAAGTGCACCCACTAGCAGTTTAAAAACGTATGAAAGATAGCACCATTTTTGCTGGCAAAGCACTGGAACAAGCATGGATCCTCAAATGCTTCAAGTCATTGCACACACCGTTACAGCAACTTTATGGACTGTCATGCACTTTTTCTTTCAACTACAAAGGGAGATGATGGTTGAGGAGGAGGAGGATGAAGATTTTGAAGAAAAAAACCACTTTACTGCAGTCCAAGCACTCTCAAATGCTGGCTGCCCCGGATACATTCTTGAGAGTGGAGCAGCAGTTTTGGACTGGTGAACCAGCACAGAGTGGTGGGATTACATCACTTTAGAGTCCTGGGATGACCAGCAGTGGCTGCAGAACTTTTGCACACATAAGTCCACTTCTATGGAACTTTGTAATGTGCTGGCCCCTGTCCTACAGCACATCCTGTGTGACCACAAGCCTGGAAAATTTGCAAAAATGCTGTGCGGTGCCATGATAACAGATCGCTATCTGGCTGCCTGGCATGGAAAGCCATGCTACCATGGAAGCTGCACTAAGTCAGGCCTGGCTGAAAATCTGGTGCAAAAAGAAACCAAGATTTCCTGAATGAGGCATTCAAGGAGATCTCCAAAAAGGAGAAGCACTCCATCCCCAGAAATATTAGCACACTGTTCTGAGGGGTGCAGTTCTATAGAAAACCTGTATCCATACCTATGCTTATACCCAGCCGCAACCCCTCATATTCAGAAAAAAAAAAATGCTCACCAGACCAGCTGGGCCCTGGCAGCTCAGGGACTGGTTCAGAGGGGACTGGCTCCAGGTCTATGGGCAAGAGCGCTGGGCTGTTGGGAACAGCTTCCTTGGGCCCCTGCTGGTTGCCACTGTCGTCCTCTCCCTGGCTCACCAGCTCCTCTCGAGTCACCCTGGACTCCAGACCAGGGCCTCCACAAGTGTCAAAATGAAGAGCGGGCAATGTGGTCAGGTCCCCTGCACGAAGCAAGTGCAGCTGTTCATAATGGCAGGAGGTCTTTGGAGAGGACATGGACCGCCAGTTGCCTTCCTGGTCTTTGTGATACGCCTGCCAGAGTTCTTTCACCTTCATCCAGCTTTGCACAGAGTCCTGGGAGTAACCTTTTGCAATCATCAACTTTGACATCTTATCATACAGGCTCACGTTTCTCTTGGACACCCGAAGTCTGCTCGCCACTGATTCCTCTTCCCAAACTTGAAGATCCAGAATCTCTTGACAGCTCCATGCTAGTGCTCTCTTGTGACCCTGAGTACTGCTAGAAAGGTCACTATCCTGAGCGCTCATGATTCCAAGAGATGGCTATCAAAGCAATTGTACTGATGTGGTGTGATGCAGTGGGTAAAAGACATTTCAGCTTCGGGTTGCATCTTATATTTCGAGGTGTTGCTGGTGATGAATTCAAATTCGCAGGCTTCCTGTGACCTACTTTCTGCGGACCAGGAGAGCACTGGAGATAGAAGCAGCCATACATGGCAGGTAATTGCGCAGCTTTGTGGGATACATACAGGACACTTCTGGAGGTTAATAAATTCGATTTTAAGACATGGCACTTCCACACTGGCCTTTATTTGAACTTTTAAATTCAAATGTGATGCTACACCCAGTGGGTTTCAATGATATTATGATACTGATATTAATGTTAATGATATTTACAGTGAAGACAGCTTGATATTATAAGGGGACTGACTTCCTTAAATCTGAATTTATCTCATAGCGTAGACGCAGCCTAAGTCTGCATGTTTATGAGTCTATATACACTCAAAAAAATGTCTGAGTAGTGACCAATTATGCCTGTAGCATAGTCTAGCATCTACACCAGTTTCAAAGCCTTCTGAGCAGACAGAGTTGGCTAAACAATCTCTAGATTAAAGGCAGTCATCTAATGTTCCAAAAGTAGTTAAAATGGGGTGGGAGGATCCAACATGGGAGAGGTACAAGAAGACACACTGCGACAACACTAGGAGTCCCCTCATGTGCTCAATGATGGCAACAAATTGCTGCATGATCTTACAGATGGACTTAGACTGGCCAACACAGAAGGCAAATGCTGTCTCACATTGAGGAATGAAGCCCATTGCTCCTGCCAGGAGCCATGAGACTCAGGATAGAACACAAGCAGGAAAATGTCTTGACTAATATGGATCCTAATGGATGCATGGATGGCCAAATAGATGCGTTTCGACTGCTGGTGTACTCAGCATGATGTCGTGCCTTTGTTCACCTCTGCCTTGCAGGTGTTAAGACTACCTTGTGTGCATTACAGTGCACCTGGCAGAAACACTGGGTCAGGGTGGAGTTGGGCCTTGTCCTTATGCAACATTGTGTACAGAGCTCAGACCCGAGGGCTTGAAGCTCAGATACCTTCCAGCAGAGGTGACAGCCACCACGAAGGTCACTTTACTGGAGAGAGGGAGGAGAAGGCAAGTAGCCAGGGGTTTGAAGAGAGGGCTCATAAGCATCCAGAGAACCAAGTAACGTCTCAGGCAGGGACCAGCTGGCGAACTTGCAGGTGGAGTCTATACATGCCCTTGAGGAAGTGCCCCACCATGGGGTGCACAAACATGGAACACCAGCCTTCTCCAGGATGGAAGGCCCATATGGCTGCCAGGTGCACTGTAATGCACACAAGGTAGTCTAACACCTGCAAGGCAGAGGTGAACAAAGGCACGAGATCATGCCGAGTACACCAGCAGTAGAAATGCATCCATTTGGCCATGAAGGACTGTCAAGCAGATGGTTTGTGGCTGAGCTAAAAAGGACCCGCTGTATGAGCCCCCAGTTGGCCTACTTGACAGACGTCAACCACAAAGCCACCCCACCATGAGGTGGAGAGACCACAGGTCCGGGTTTGGAACCAGGGAAAATCAAAACTGTCCAGAAGCATGGAGAGCTCCATCAGTGTGGGGTACCAACGCTGGTGAGCCCATGCTGGGGCTATGAGGATTATATCTGCCTTGTCCCTGTGAACCTTGAGGAGCACCTTGTGAACAAGGGAAAATGGAGGAAAGACATAGAGCAAGCCCCCAGTATGCAGAATGAGGAATGTGTCCATGATGCAGCCCAGGCTGAGGACCCAGAAGGAGCAGAATGCCATAAGCTTTGGTTGTTCCAGGATGTGAAGAAGTACAGCCGGGGAAATTGACGCACATCCAAACAGACGTCATGGAGAATGCAGAGTCCCAGAGTTGGGCTGTTTCTGGCAAAGCGCTACAGAGCGAGACCCTTCCTGCCTGTTGATTGAAAGACTGTGGCTGTTTTGTCCATGAGGATTCTGACCACTCTGCACAACACGTGAAGGAGAAAGATCTTGCACACTGCCCTGAGCTACTTGAGATCTACAGTAAATTCTTTCATATACGGCATTCTATTATCCGGAACTCCCAAATAACCAGCATTTTAACCATAAATAAAATGTAATTACGTTTTCCATAAATACAGGACAGTGAAAGTAAATACAAATAAATACAAGCAAATACAGTATAAGTTTACAGTGTACAATACTACTGTTGGTAAATAAAATTCTCTGCATACATTTTTTGTTTCTTAAGCTCTAATATTGTTTTTCTTTAGTATTATGCAATTGCTCAGTATACATCTCTATTATCCAGAATATTTGAATATCCAGCAACTTCCCAGTCCTGGGGCTGCCATATATGGAAGAGTTTACTGCATGCAGAGGGCTAGCACATCCTGGGACCATATACCCTGCATCTGCAACCTGCCACGATGAGTGCCCTGGCCCAGGTCTGAGGCTTCAGACACCAGCTCGGTCAAATGTGGGGTGGCTTGAGAAAATGGAACCCTTGAAGTCAATTTTTCTGATCAGTCCACCACAAAAGCAAGTCAAGGACCTCTGATCACAACAAGATCCAAGGGGTGACTGGCAGATGAGTATATGGACGTCAGCCAGTGCTGTAAAGGACATAGCCTGAGCCTGGAATGGCATGGAACATCATGTAAGCGCATGCTGCCATGTGACCCAGAATGCGAAGGCAGACCCTAGTGGTGGTCAGCAGAGAAAAGAGAAGTTACTCACCGTAGTAACGATGCTTCTTCAAGATGTGTCCCCGTGGGTGCTCCACGATAGGTGTCAGGCTCGCCCCAGCACCACAGATCGGATCTTTCCAGCAGTTTCTGCCAGACCGCACATGCGCCGGCGTGCGCCGCTCCCTTGCGCGCTCCCGGACACGTGCGCAATCTGGTCCCCGCCAGTTCCTTGACCAACTGCCTCGGATGCTCCTGAAAAACACTAAACAGAGATCCGAAGCGGGGAGGATGGGCGGGTGGTGGAGCACCCATGGGGACACATCTCGAAGAACCATCGTTATTACGGTGAGTAACTTCTCTTTCTTCCTCGAGTGTCCCCGTGGGTGCTCCACGATAGGTGACTACCCAGCAGTAACCCAAGAAAGGAGGTGGGTAATCGGTTTATGTGCAGCTTGCCCCTGAAAGGCGGGTATCCTCCTGGAATACCCGGTGTAGGGCATAATGCTTGGCGAAGGTGTCATAGGATGACCAGGTCGCCACTCTGCAGATGTCTTTTAGCGCGATGTCCTTGAAAAAGGCTGTTGATGTCGCCACCGCCCTGGTGGAGTGAGCCCTAGGCAGGGCCAGTAAAGGGGTTTTCCGAAGTTCGTAGCACATCTTTATGCAGGACACAATGTGCTTCGAGATTCTCTGTGAAGAGAGACCCTCTCCTTTTGACCTGGGAGCGAGAGAGACTAGGAGTCTGTCCGTTTTCCGGAAGGACTTAGTCCTGTCTATGTAGAAGGCCAACGCCCTCCTCACGTCCAGGAGATGCAGGCGTGTCTCCTTGCTGGAGCTGTGAGGCTTCGGGTAAAACTATAGGCTCGTTAAGGTGGAACTCTGAGGAAACTTTCGGAACGAAGGCTGGGTGCAGCCATAAGGTTACCGTCTCCTTTGAGAATACTGTGCAGGGCAGCATTGCCATAACTACTATGAGCTCACTCACCCTGCGAGCTGACGTAATTGCAAGAAGGAAGGTTGTCTTTATTGTAAGGAGATGGAGGGAAACTGTGGCTAAGGGTTCAAACGGAGGTCCCGTTAGCATGCTGAGCACCAGGTCCAAGCTCCACGATGGTGGAGGCGGTTTCCGAGGGGGGTACAGGTTTACCAGCCCCTTCAGGAACCTGGTAACAATAGGATGGGCATACACCGTGGGCCCTTCCTCTTCATGCCGAAAAGCTGATATAGTGGCGAGGTGGACCTTCAACGAGGATAGGGAAAGCCCTCCTCTCTTGAGGTCCAGTAAGTATTCTAGTATTACAGGTATAGGCGCATCAAGGGGAGCTAATTGCCTGGTAGAACACCATGCAGTGAATCGAATCCATTTCTGCTTGTAGGTCTTCCTGGTGGAGGTCCTTCGGCTACTCTCCAGGACTTGTTGTACTCCCCCCGTACATGTACTCTCTAGGGAGCTGAGCCATGGATTAACCATGCTTGTAGGTGCAGGCCTCAGGGGTGTGGGTGCACTATGGACCCCTGGGCCTGCGTGAGCAGGTCCGGCGCCACCGGAAGGGGAAGCTGTGGGCGGTCCGACATGCGCAGAAGCAAGGGGAACCATTGCTGTCGATCCCATGTTGGGACTACTAGGATCATGCAGGCTCCCTCCCTCCTGGCTTTCTGCAAGACCTTGTGGATGAGCACTGTGGGGGAAACGCGTAAAGCAGGGGGCCCCTCCACGAAATCGCGAATGCGTCCTCCAGGGACCCCCACCCCAATCCTGCCCTGGAGCAGTATTGGGGGCACTTCTTGTTGTGTTGAATGGCAAACAGGTCTATCTGGGGAAAACCCCCATGCATGAAAGATCGGTTGTAGCAGATCGGAGCGGATCTGCCACTCATGTGTGAGTGCAAAGCGCCTGCTCAGCAGGTCTGCCTTCACGTTGTGAGCGCCTGGTAAGTACGAGGCTTTCAACGTTATATTGTTGGCGATGCACCAGTTCCACAGTCCGACTGCTTCCGCACATAAGGCACAGGATCGAGCTCCTCCTTGTTGATTTATATAAAACATGGTGGAGGTATTGTCTGTATTGGTCCCAACTACTTTGACTTGTATGTGGTCTCGAAAGTGTTTGCAGGCATTGAACACTGCTCTGAGCTCCAGTATATTTATATGCAGTGACTGTTCCGTAGGGGACCACAGTCCTTGCGTCACCTCTTCGCCAACGTGTGCTCCCCACCCTATGTGGGAGGCGTCGGTGGTGAGAAAAATAGAGATTTGTGGTTGGTGAAAGGGTACCCCTGTTAGCATGTTCTTGGGGTTTACCCACCATTGTAGGGATCTGCGCACTCTGTCGTGGGCGACACCACCCTGTGGACGATGTGGGATGCCGGCTTGTAGACGCTCGCCAGCCAATGTTGCAGGTTGCGCATATGCAATCTGGCGTTCTGTACCACGAATGTTGCTGCTGTCATGTGGCCTAGCAGCTGCAAGCATGTTAAAACCGGCACCGCGGGGCTGTATGTAATGACTTGCACTAGGGAGCCAATGGCGCGAAAGCGAGCGTCGGGTAGATAAACCCTTGCTGTGATAGAGTTTGTGCGCGCCCCTATGAACTCTGTGTCTTGTGTGGGGTTGATCTTTGACTTCGCAAGGTTGATGACCAGGCCCAGCAAAGAAAACGTGTTTGCTGTTATGCGTATCATGCATAGTACCTCTGCCTTCGAGGCCCCTTTCCGTAGGCAGTTGTCCAGATATGGGAATATAAATACCCTCTGTCTGTGCAGGTAGGCTGACACCACTGCCAGGGTCTTGGTAAAGATTCTGGAGGCCGAGGAGAGGCCGAACGGCAGAACCTTGTATTGGAAATGTTCTTTGCCGACCATAAACCAGAGAAAACGTCTGTGTGCCGGGTGGATCGTTATATGAAAATACGCATCTTGTAAGTCGAGGGCTGCAAACCAATCTCCATCGTCCAGTGCCGTGAGCATAGAGGCGACTGTGATCATCCGAAAAGCGCTGTTTGCGCAAGTATCGGTTGAGGCCTCGAAGATCTAAGATGGGCCTCCAGCCTCCTGTTTTCTTCTCTGTGAGGAAGTATCGTGAATAAAACCCTTTCCCCTGGAGTCGCTCTGGCACTCTTTCCACCGCCCCTGTGAGCATAACGGTGGTCCACCTCGTGCTTGAGTTTCGCCTCGTGGGATGCATCCCTGAGATGAGGCCTGGGCAGAGGTCTTGGCGGTGGGAGCGACTGAAAGGGGATCACGTAACCCGTGGCTATGATCTCCAGTACCCATTTGTCTGTGGCGATCTTTTGCCATTGTGAGTGGAACGGTCGGAGGCGATGATGGAACATTAATTGTGGATGACATTGCGCGATGGTAGTAATAGTGCAGCCCTCGACCTGTCCGTCAAACTTGTTGCCTTTGGGCCTGCCCCGAGGATGCACGGCTCTGTTGGGAACGTCGCCTAGGAGTTCTATACTGTTGTTGATGCCGCCCTTGGTCGTAGCCCCGTTGGTAGTGAGCACACTGAGGTTGGTACGGGTATCGCCTTTGTTGAGGGTAATACTTTTTCCTTCTGTATGGAGGGGTATAAATACCCAGGGTTCTGAGTGTAGCTCTTGAGCCTTTACTGGAATGAAGGACCGAATCAGTTGACTCTGCAAACAACTTCTGCATGTTGAAAGGGAGATCGACAATTTTTGCCTGCAGATCCCTCGGGATACCCGATGTCTGAAGCCAGGATTCCCTGTGCATGACCACCGCCGTAGCCGTTGAGCGTGCCGCTGTGTCCGCTACATCCAGGGCAATCTGGACTCCTGTCCTCGAAGCTGCATAGCCCTCTTGCACGATGGCCTTCAGCACCAGCTTCTTATCTTCTGGAAGTGAATCCATGAGAGAAGTAAGCCTGGAGTAATTGTCGAAATTGTGGTTCGCTAGATGTGCTGCACAATTTGCCACTCTCAGCAGCAGGGTGGAGGAGGAGTATACCTTTCTGCCGAATAGCTCTAGCTTCTTGGCATCTCTGTCTGTTCCCCCCGCTTTGTACTGGGAAGTCTTCGATCTCTGCTGAGACGATTCTACCACCAGTGAATTTGGTTGTGGGTGACTAAACAGGAACTCCATGCCCTTTGCCGGGACGAAGTATTTCTTATCTGCTCTCTTGTTTATAGGTGGAGCAGAAGCCGGGGTCTGCCATATGGTGGTAGCAGACGCCATGATTGCTTCATCGAGCGAGATAGCGATTTTGGACAAGGCCGGAGGCCTCAGGTTTTTGAGGAGCTTGTGGTGCTTCTCCTGCACCTCTGCTGTTTGGATGCCTTGCGTGAAAGCCACCCTTTTAAACAGCTCCTGAAACTGTTTGAGGTCATCCAGGGGGGCACCATCCCCGGGGGCCGTAGCCTCGTCGGGGGAGGACAAGGAGGAATCACTACGGTAGGCCTCCCTCGAACTCTCAGGGTCCTGCTGTCGGTGGTACACCCTCTCACTGGAGGCTTGCGAGGGAAAATCTCGGGGTTCCAAAACCAACTCCCCCTAAGACAACTGTATTTCCATCCCCGTCTGTGAGTGCCCGCGGGGATACTGGACGGTTGAGGGGGACCTGCCCCTGGGTGTATGCCTGTGGTGTCTATGCCCAGCGTCATAAGGACGACCGTGGCAGCACGGGCACGGTTCCTGGGATGGAGACCTGGCCCACTCTCGAGGTGCATACCCCCGAAGTCTGGGAGAGCGAGATCGTCTGGATGACTGAGACAATGGTGAAACTGGTTTGTGATAGTACTCTAGGGGGTCAAATCCCAGAAAGGGCGAGGGTGGCCCGAGCCAAGGTGACACTGCTTGGAGGAACGGAGAAGGCGGCTTTGGGTAGGCTGGGGGAGACCCATGTCTCCTGGTTGGTGTTCGCAGCATAACGGGAGGGCTTGTTGAGAGCAGCCCTGCAGCCCTGCCCAGAGAAGGGCTGCGGTGCCGGGTTTTTACTGCTGTCTTTCCCCTCCCCTGCGGGGCTGGCTCCGCCCCTTCCCGTGCTGGGGATCTTGGCCCCGCTGTCGGCGCCGCGCGGGTGGCCTCCTCCGGTGCCTACAGGCTGCGAGCCCATTGGCCCTGCACCGTTGGCGCCGCGGGGGTCTGTGCCACTTGCTGCGGTGCCGCCGGTTCTGGTGCTTGCCTGGCCGCCGCTCTGAAGGCTGTGCGTGCCGGCTGCTTAGTAAATCGGAGGCTCAGCCTCTGCCACGTGCGCTGCCACGCTGCCACTTGTTTGTGACTGCGGCTGGGGGCTGTGTGCTACACCCGTCCCGCTCGCTGTGGCCGCCGGCAGGGATCGGGCTGGAGAGAGCTTCCTCTGTTTCTGCACTGAGGGGGTGAGGGACACCGCCTTCCTTTTATGGAGCCCTGTGGGTCCCTCCGATTGAGGCCTCTCCGGCACGTCTGGCTGGAGGGCCTTATCAAACAGCAGCATTTTCAGCCGCATTTCTCTATCCTTTCTGGCTCTGGCTGTGAGCTTTGCACAAAAAGAGCATTTCTGGGTAACGTGCGATTCCGCCAGGCACCTAATGCATTGACTATGCCCATCAGAGGCCGGCATAGCTTCGCGGCACGACTCACACTTTTTGAATCCTGCAGAGGACATCGCGGTGAGTCTTTGAGCTGTTAATAGGGTACTTGGCACCTTCTCTGTGCCTGTTCCCCTCTCACGGGCCCCAGCCTGCCGCGGCAGGAGGCCTTCTGGCCTTCACGTCCCCGCGTTGCCTCTGCTCCTCCTTCTCTTTTACTAAGAACTTTCTACATTTTTTTTTTTTTTGCAATAAAGAAAACAAACAAACAATCTAAGTAAGAACTCTGAAACTCTAAAAACTCTAAATACGCTGACTCTGGCCGCAGCCTGAGCGGATTCCGTCTGCAGCCGACGGCGGTTAAGGAGGAACTGGTGGGGACCGGATCGCGCACGTGGCCGGGAGCGCACAAGGGAGCGGCGCATGCCGGTGCATGCGCAGTCCGGCAGAAACTGCTGGAAAGATCCGATCTGCGGCGCCGGGGCGAGCCCAACACCTATCGTGGATCACCCCGGGGACACTCGAGGAAGAAAAGAAACTTCATGATGAGATTTGCCACTGCAAGGAACGTTTCCCATGGTAGCGATGTCAAATCTAGCACCATGACGATTAACTCCATCCTTTGCAGCAGTACTAATGTCCACTTTTTGTCATTTATCAGCAGGCCCAGGTGACAATACATGTGGAACTGGAGGCTGACATCCCTGCAAACTCTGAACTCATCGCTGCCCTGGAGGAGCCCGTCATTCAGATACAGATAAACCTGAACGCCCTGGCAGCTCAGGTAAGCTGCTACTACTAACATGCATTTTGTAAATACCTGTGGGTTGTAGCCAGCCAAAAGGGGAGTACTGCAAACTGGCAGTAGTTTGTACCCATTAAACCAAAAGAAGCATGTCTGCCACTAAAAATCATGATGTGGAAATATGCTTTCTTAAGGTCAAGAGTCTTTTATCCCTCGTAGCACAGTATCTGTATTTTCTGCAAACAGGTCAGTCCCATCAAACAGAAGATCCTAAATTGATTATTGTGCTTCTGCGTATAACCCCAAAAGGAGTAACTCAAGCCATGCTGCACATGGAAATTGCCAATGCCATAGAACATGCCACAGAATCCACTGCACTGGAAGCCACTTCAAATGCAACCTTGGCCACAGATGCCTCTTCTTTGGCAAGGGCTTGGAATTCTTTCTTGATAACTTCAGACAGGGTCAACTGAAATTTGATCATCGCCTGACACGTTTAGGTAGTAGCAGTCATGGTGGTTCACCACATGCAGTTGAATGCTGGATGCAGAATAAAGTTTATGGCTGAACACATCGTGCCCTTTGGAGTCTTTATTCCTCAGAACTGTGGCTGGCCGGCCTGGCACTCATGGTGATTTGCAGCTTCCATTACCAGGCAACTAGGAAATGGTAACCAAGTACTTGGGTTCCGCTCTCTTAAAAACTGGAAGGAGAGATGAGGGACCCTGCCACATTGCCTTAGTGACTGTGCTGTGGAGGGGCAAGGCCATAATGGCTGGGTCTACCACACCCAATACCACAAAGGGGGTATCAGTAGACTCCTCCAGCTCCTCAGCCTGAAGGTTTAAGTTGGGGACCACCTGCTTTAAAAAGTCCTGATAAGCCTTAGTATTGTCCTGCAGGACCATTGGAGGAGGTGCCACAGTAGCCTTGTTGGGGGACAAGGAGGAGGACGCCTGCTCTGACAGGCCTTCAGGTGTGAGGGGCAGCTCAACTGACTCCTCCTCCACAGACAGCATAAAGAGCTAGGAGGTCTCTGGTTCCGGGGGCTGCATGGGCATGATGCCCTGACCACCAAGCACAGCATCTGAGGCTGCAGAGGAAACCCCCACAGGTTCCAAGGGCACCACTGTACAGGCCTGGGATGAGAGCAACAAAGCTAGAATGGATGTCTGGGCTGGCGGGAGGAAGAGCACTTGGAAATGCAGCCCACAGACTTGTTGATGCCCGGTGACCCTGAGGGCAAGCATGCCCTCCTTTCCACTCAGTGCCAGTTGCTCCTGGATGGAGCACAGTGCTGGTGAATGGCAGCAATGGAGACCAGTACCATGTAAGAGGTGACCTGTCTCTCAAAGTGCAGCTGGACCCTGGGGAATGGCAGTCCCAGGTGTACTGCAAATGCCAGGGAGACATATGCCTCTATAGGTCTATGTACACTGCTGAATTCCATCTTGAGATGCCCAGCCCCATCACGCCCCCTGTGGACAGTGCGGGCCTATGGGTCGTCTGTCCGTTCACAGTTGAGAGCAAACCTTGTGCAATGGCCCCCTGGAATGGGAGTGCTGTCTGTCTGGGCAGCGCCGAGCAAGAACTTTCTTCTGTGGTGGGGCCCCATCATAGTCGGCACCTGGCCCACCTGGAAAGCCTATGGGTTCACAGAACACGAATGCGGGCACTGCTGTCTGGAGTAGGTTGTGGAAGAGAAGTGGACTACCGTGTTCAGTATCTGATGGGGCCCTGGTGGATGTGTGATCCATGTCCTGGTCCCTCCCTGCTTTAACTTGCCTTTTTATGGGCCGGAAGACTTATCTCTGCCCACCTTCTTAGGCTGGGGCCAGGGATAAGGACTAGTGCCAACTGACTAACAGCACCTGAAGTGCACCGTGCACCAAGGCACTGGTGTTCGGTGCTGAATCTGAGCGCTGATCTTGTGGAACAGAGACTGACTCCACGAGAAAAGCCTATAAATGGATTACTCTCTTCCTGGGTCTGCAGCCGGAAAGATTTACAAATTTGGCATTTGTCACTCCTGTGAGCCTCTCCTAAGCACTCTTTATGAGAGCTGCTGATGGGCACAGGCCTGAAGCAATGAGCAGATGCCTTATAGCTGGGGGACTGAGGCACGCTCCATCCTGAGGTCATGTCCCTTAGGCAACTATGGCTACAACTAATCGCTAGAGAGGAAGCTATTTACAAAGGACAACAACTATTAACACTAAAACTGACAGCAAGGGCTGTAGCACTGCAGTTCCAAGTACCACTGGCAGCAAGAAGAGACTTGGGGGAAGGAGGGGAGAGAGGGCCCAAGCAGCGTCCTATAGAGCATCCTATATGTATACCACCCCAGGGAACACTGGAACTGGCCCCCTACAGATACTGCTGAGGGAAAAGCTTTCAGTCCCAGTACATATCACCTATGTTGAATGAACATGAGCAAGCACCTGAAGAAAAGAAACTGTCAGAATAAAAAGGGTACATAATTAAGAACCAGCACCTGAGCTATGTGTGTTTTTTTTCAGATACTGTATGTGGTTGTCACTGATGTTGAAGACACTATAATCAATTAATGCTGTATTTTTGTTGTCTCTCTATTTGGAAAGTCCCTCATCAAAGTCCTCTGTGCTCTACTCCCCTATGTTTTACCCACATCACCACTATTTGCACTAATGGTCCTGATGCCCCACTCCATCTCTTGGTTCTTGATGGTAACTGGTCCTCAAATGACACCACATTGTCTCCACCAATGGCAACGCAGGAACACTTCTTACTCCCCACCCCCCCCAGCCATTAACACCCTTTATTATTCTTTCTCTATTACACACACACACACACACACACACACACACACACACACACACACCACCCCCTGCTACTATTACCAGAAAATGAGAATACAGGATAAAAACTGAACACGGAAGCAAATGAGAAAATCTGTGCTGGCAGACTGAGTTCAGCGAGAGGCCCTTTTAACCAAAATTTGGAAAGTCCATAGCAGGTGTGTACTTGTGTACAAAGAATACAGCTATAAAAAGTCTGGGGGCCCATAAACTACAGCTTCCAATTCTCACAGTGAGCTCTATGAAGCAGTTCCATCCTGGACCGCTCTGCATAATCGTAATGCTTTTTTCCAAAGGTGCACAGTACTTTGAGAGCACAGAATCAAACTTGGATCACAGGAATATGTTTGATTATGGAATGACATGACATCCAAAGTAGAAAACATTATAACCAGAAGTAAAGCTTGTAGCACGAAATAAGGAGAGATCTAAGAGCAGCAGAGAACCTCTGAAACCTCCTGGTGACCACGTAAGGCCATGGCCAACTGAAAAAAGGCAAAAGTAGTACCCATCTTTAAAAGACAAAAGGAGGAGGAAGAGCTAGGGAACTACAGTCAGATCAGCCTCACCTCAGTCTGTGGAAAAATCATGGAGACTATCCTCAAAGAATCCCTTGTGAAGTACTTGGAGGAGAGGTAAAATGTTGGGAACAGTCACCCTGAATTCACCAATGCAAGTTAGCTGTCTCCAGGTATAGGGAAAAAGTGATGGACATGATATACCTTGACTTCAGCAAAGCTTTTGATATAGTCTCCCAGTGTTCTTGCCAGCAAGTTAAAGAAGCATGACTTGGATGAACGACCTATAAGATGGGACAGAAAACTAGCTAGACTGTCGGGCTCAGTTGACCAGCGTCTTGATGTCTACTTGGCAGTTGGTATCAAGTGAACTGCCCCGGGGTCAGTCTGGCAACCGGTTTGGTTCAACATCTTCGGTAACGATGGGATGGGCCCTCCACAAGCTCATGGATGACACCAAGCTAGGGAAACAGCTACACTGGAGAGTAGGGATATGGTCCAGAGTGCCCTACACAAAGTGGGCCAAAAAAAAGCTGACAGAGGTTCAACAAGGTAAGTGCAGAGTCTTCCGCTTAGGAAAGAAGAATCCCATGCATTGCTACATGCTGGAGACAGACTTTTTCTTCAGAAAAAGGACCTGGGAATTACAGTGGATGTGAAGCTGGATATGAGTTAACGGAATATCCTCCTTGCCAAGAAGGCTAACAGCATATTGGGCTGCATTAACAGGAGCACTATCAGGAGGTCAAGGGAAGTGAATTTTCCCCTCTTTGGCACGAGTGACGTAACATCTGGAGTACGTGTCCAGTTCTCTACACACACCCACACCTTCCCAATTACAAAAAGGATGGGGACAAAGTGGAGAGAGTCCAGCAGAAGGCAATAAAAATGATTAGGAGGCTAAGGACACAAGATTTGTGAGGAGAAGCTGAAGGAACTGCTCTTATTTTGTCTGCCATTACTCAGCATAAGAGAAGAACGAGGGTGGGACCTGGTAGCAGCCTTCAACTACCTAAAGGCAGTTCCAAAGAGGACAGAGCCTCTTTTTCTCACTGGTGGCAGGTGACAGGACAAGAAGCAAAGGTCTCAAGTTGCAGTGTGGGAGATCTAGGTTGGATATTAGGAAAGATTACTTCACTGGGAGGATGGTGAAGCAGTGGAATGGGTTGCCTAGGAAAGTGGCAGAATCTCATGTTAGCAGTTTTGAAGGCCAAGATAGATAAAGTCCCAGCTGGAATGGTTTAGTTGAGGTTGGTCCTGCTTTGAGCTGGAGACTGGACTAGATGAGATCTCCTGAGGTCAGTTTGAACCCAAATCTTCTATGATTCTATGTCAGACAGGTTGGTGTGATAATGACAAATCACAAAAGCTGTGTGGAAGAACAAACTAGGTTGAAGGAAAAAATAAGAGCTGGTAACAGACAGTGACACATACAGACACAGAACTGAAAGTCAAAACACAGTAGAGGAACTGGTACAAAAAGTTAGAGATCAAACCAAGTTAACAGAAGGAATTGCAGAAGTATAACCACACTGGTTGATGTGGAAATTGTTCTAGACAACTAAAAGGAAAGAGGGAGGAGGTGAAAAGCTTATTATTAATTAATGTTACAAAGCTACATATCAAAGTCACAGAGAAGGGCAGAAAAAACCTCACTAAGGGAAAGAAGAGCCTAGTATCACCTCCAAAATCATCAGATTTGGGAGAGTGAAGATAAAGAGAACCAGGGGAGAAAAGCAACAGCTGCTGAGCAAGTCTCTCTTTTTCCCATTTGCACACAGAATAAATTTTGTTATCTGCGCAGAGGCATGCGTAGATGTGCACCACCAGCAAAAACACATATTGCCATATGGCAGTTTTGCAAACAAGTTTTGATAACAGGTGAAAGGAACAAGTGATAACATGGCCAGATATTGTGGCAGAACAGGAAGAAGGGGGGAAATCATGAGAGATAGCAAGTAAGTAAGATAACAGGACTACAGGATAGATAGCAGGACAAAAACCAATTGACATACAAATCAAGAGAAGAAAGTGGGGAGAGAAAACCATTATCCAGAATAGCTTGTCAAGCTCTCACATGGAACCCGCAAGGAAAATGCAAAAGAGGAAGACCTCAGACAATGGGGAGAAGATCTACTGAGACTGAAGGACAACAATTGGGGTATTCCTGAAGTCAGGTAGAAGTTTTGTCCCAAGATAGAGTGAAGTGGAGGGGACTTGTAAATGACCTGTGTTCCACTTGGAGTACAAGGGTTAAGTAGTAATAAGATGATAACAGATGGCGATAAAGGTAGTAGCAAGAGGAAGATGCCGAGGAAGAATGAAGAGGAACACAGAACAGAATATGTGCATAGGAAACTGGAAATGAGGTAAGAAAAAAACAATTATTGTTGTATTCTGCCATTCCGAGGCACTGCCCACGATGGAGAAAACAAGCACCACAAAGAGCAGAGAGATGAAAGGCAGTTCCGACAGAGTGAGAAGCAGGGTGTATGGTCACACTGCAGTGAAGATCTAGCAAAAGCGAATGATGTTAGACAATCCAATATTTGGAGTAGCCATAAGACGGGGTGGGGAAACACCAGCTCGTGGTCCAGACCTGGGCTGCAGCTTGCCTGGATCCAGGCCTCAAAGCTTAGGGCTCCTCTCCCCAGCATCCAACCCAGAGTGTGTTGGGGGTGGGGAGCCTCGAGGCTCACAGGCCACTCCCAGGCTATCAAACTGGATGCAGCCCACGGGTTCTGCCTGACAGGGCAGTAAGCAGTGCCACCACCACCGCTCCTCCTCCTCCTCTTCCCTCCAGCTGGGAAAACAGCAACTTACAGCTGCCTGGAGAAACTTTTCTCCCCACCACTCCCACGCACTGCCCCGCCCCTCCACTGCTCTGATTGGCCAGAATTCCAGCCAGTCAGACCAACTGCAGGGCAGTGCCTGGAATAAGATGAGGAAAAGCCTGTCTGTAGAGAGCACTTCTCCATGCCACCATTCCCTCAGCCATGGGAGGAGGCAGCAGCAGTGGTGGTACATAGAACTGTCGCCACCATCATCCAGACCCTTCCCATCCCCAGCACACTCCTGTACCCACTTCCTGCTCAGACCCCACACCTTCTCCCCAGTAGCTCCTTCCCGTACATTGAAGCTTACCCATTTTCAGTCCCACATGGAGCCCCAGAAGAGTTAATCTGGCCCTTTGCCACTCTCCTGCCCATACTGCTGGCGAATGAGGGAAGTGAGGGATCTCAGTCAGTGGCCACATCACTGAGAGTTTTGTAGTTTGGGGGTGGGGGGCTTGTTTGTTTTGCTTGTGTGGCCCCTACTGATTTTTCTATAGGTCACTGGCCCTTGACCCAAAAGGATTCCCCATCCCTGCCACAAGAGATGGAGAAATGGTGGGTGTATGGAAGGGATATGGCTCTAGCTGTGAGAAAAGAAAGCCACTTGGCAGCCTTTCATTCTTCTCACATCAGTCAAGCTTCTGTCTCATACAAAAGATTTTGAATTGCTGACCTTGCTCCACAACAACAGAACCACCAAGGTGGGAGCATGGAGACCTATATTTTACACTGTGATGAGATGTATAAATCAGATATTAGGACAGAAGGGGTTAACAAGCAGTTCTGGGCTCAGGTGACCAGGTTCTGCTGTACCTGCAGAGCCTGCTCTAGCTGGAAGAGCTTAAAAATGAGCTAGGAGATGTAAGAGACAGGGCATGACAGCAAAGGAAGAGAGACTTATGCTAGAAGTTCCCAAATTAGGGTGCTTCTGGCCACATCACTAATGGAAGATGAACCTACACAATGGGCCTACAATGGCAGCTATCCCAGGCCCTAGAGAAAGCGCCAGTAGAAAGACCCAGGAGAGGGGTAGCTAGAAGCTCACTCCTCCGGGCCAGGTGATGCCTAACTGAAGATGAAAGCCAATCAAGAATTGTAAACTGTCTAAAATTATAGGCAGTGTGTGCAAACGCATCAAGTAATGAGAGTGAAATGCAGAATCTTAAGCCAGTTTGAAGCTGGGGTTAGCCTGTAAAGAAAGTAGCTACCAGCTGACCACAGGTGCGCTGAAGATTTAGTTGATTTTGTTATTTTCTGTGAACTTCAGGTGAAGGACTTTTGAGGCCTTGTGGGGAAGCAAGTATTAACATGTGGCACAGGAAGGGAGAACCAAGGCACATCAGGACGTTTACTATAACTGCCTTTCATAGAGCCTTTTGGAGCTTAGTGGAAATAGCAGTCCAAGCTGCCCTAAAAATGATCCTTTCTGGAGAGGAGGGATAAACTTGCTTTCATTATCTTGGAAGAAAGGAAAGTGTAGAGACGCTAAGTCTCAAGTCAAATGTCTGCCCTTCTATAAAGTTATGTAGGTGGAATGAAGATTCTTTCTGTTGTGGGGCTGTTGGACTCTGTAGTCTGGAAGGGGAGATAGGTAACAACCTGGCCTTCTGGCTACACCACTAATGGAAGATGAACCTACACAATGTTAGAGTGATGATGGCTAGAGAGGGATGCCAGCAGTGATGAGAACCAGGACTCAATCATCTACTCAATTAGTCACATCATTAGTAAAGCCCTGCCGTCAGCCCAGGCATCTGTTGTCAGACAGCAAGATTTTTTAACATAGATACAACTAGAAATCAGTGCACCTTTACAAGAGCCAGATCTGAACACCTATGCTCTTCCAAAATTTAAATTAAAACAAGTCAGAAATTGTTTTTTCCGCCCTCTCTCTTCATTCTTTTATTTACCTATCTGAAAAAAAATCCCCTTTGCAACACAATACACTGTCAAAATATTTCTTCTCCAATCACCCCCTTGCCAAAAATATTACCTGATAAATCCTGGGATTTTCCAGATACTCTAGCACGTTTAGCTCGATGACCAAAGTTTTCAGTAGCTGAAGTGGAGGCACCCTTTAATCATATAAATAAGAATTGGTTACAACATTATGGCACTTATAAAAATGTTAAGAATTAACTACGTAGTCCTCAAAATAAAGTAAATCTATATATACAGTAAACTCTGCCTTAACAGGCATTCTATCATCCGGAACTCTCAAATAACTGGCATTTTGACCATAAGTAAATTTTAATTACATTGTCCATAAGTACAGTATAGTGAAAGTAAATACAAATAAATACAGCAAAGACAGTATAAATTTACAGGGTACAATACTACTGTTGTTGGTAAAGTACTCTGCATACATTTTTGTTTCTTAATATCTAAGCTTGTTTTTCTTTAATGATATGCATTACTATTGGTAGTTCAATCATCCAGAATATTTGAATATCCAGCAACCTCCCGGTTCTGGGGCTGCCAAATAGGAAAGAGCTTACTGTATGTATTTTATTTAAAAAAATTACCTCCATACTGCTCTTTGTTGGACAAGCTGTTCTTTTAGGAAGAAGAGTTTTTCTGCGAAGTTGGTATGGACTATTTTGTGCACCAGGACCTGATTCTTCTGCAACCATATCTGCAGGTACATCATCATCTATCAAAAGGTTAAAAGGCAATTCAGTTATTTGAATTATACAGCTTCCCCAAACTCACTAGAAAAAGTGTGCCGGAAGTTTTAATTAGCATTTTTCTGATACGAAAGAAACATCTACTAGCATCAACTATTTGCTTTTCTAAGAATATGCAGTCAGAAATAGGCCACAATAAGTCAGTTGTTAGAAGTGCATGCACAAGTCACCTTCACGTATGCCCTGTATATTTATTTTCAATTAGTTTCTACACACTGATCCATTTATTTATTTGTATTTACATAATATTTATGTTCCAAATGCTTTGAAATATGCTTTATACTAGGGCTTACTTTATCTAGAAATAATTCAACTACACTAATGAAGGTCAGTCCACTTCTACTTCATTGCTTTTTACTTCTGCATACCACAGACTTTACAGTGAATGATACCAAAATTTTAAGTTAACCATAAGGTATCAAGAAAGCATCTACTCGGTCATCATATATACCACAAAATTTAAGGTTGGGTTTCCTAAGCAGTTTAGTGATGGTGCATTTAAATGTGCTAGCTCTTTACTACAGAAGGGGAAGACAACCATAGCATTACCTAAAAGAGAAAAAAATGTTGCTTTGGTTTTTCTTTATTTGGCTTAAAGGAAATGGTAATAAGATTGTGCACTGTCCAACCACTCAATAAAAACAAAGAACAATGTTTTAATACATGTTGTAAGACTCTGTTTTATTGCTATGTTTTATTCCATTCTAGCAGTACCTCATGAAAATGATCTAACTGGAATACAATTAATGAAATAAGAAAGAATTTTTTTGTTTTAATACCGCAGTAACTAAAATCATTTATTCACCAGGTTGTACCATATTAAACAAAACTACAAGAACAAATACATGTGGCGAAGTATAAACCTGAAACTTTTTACTTCATTAAAGAAATCTTTATCTACCAGTTGGGGTAGCTTTCTCATAACATTTAGCTCAGTAAGAAGGGTTCTCACCTGGAATGTGAGGAACACCCCCCGCCCCCCGCCCTCCATATGAGCAAGAGAAGGCATTTAAATAAGAATCTGCCACCTCTCAGGCAGGCTATGGGACATTCTGATGAAATCTTCTCTCCACCAATCTCTTCTGCTTAAGATAAACCACTGTGCATAAATAATTTTTAAAAGTTATGTAAGCAAGGGACTGAATCCTGGTTTTCCACGCCCCGCTAAGTGCTTTAACTAGAGTTCTCTTCACATTCTCTGTCTCTGGCTCAATGATTCTTTCATTATTTACCAACACTGAATTGCTTCAGGAAGAGACACTAAGTAATCCCAATATGCATATGCTATAGTCCAGAGACTAGGTACTCACCAGAGAAATGGAAAATCCCTGTTTAAATGCCTTCTTTGCCTCAGTTGAAGGGGAAATGGAACTAGGTTTTCTCCCACATCATAGGTGAGTAACCTAACCAGTGAGCTAAAAGTTATGAGGAAAGTCATCTTCACACCTGCCCCCACCCTGGTTTGCATAAGCTCATCTACAGTGCCCCATATACCAGGAAGGCTCTGAGAATGCTTACTTAATCAGGACCCAAAAGCAAGTTAAGAGGAGTAATACCTATTCGCCCCCACTCTGTGCACTGCTTTGGGCCTGCACACTGGGGATGCGTTGTGTACAGGCAGGAATATAGGTTCTTAGGGAACTTCTACTATGAGAACATAGGCTTGAAATGACTTCTGGGTTTGCTAGCACACGAACTGGGGATTTGTTAATTCTGGTAAGGCCCTATTCTGAGACTTAGGTTTTACCAGTACTTACTGGTAGACTTAGGGTTTACCAGTATGAGAGCATGATTATGTTACCATCAATAGTGAATTACAGCTACAAGATTTACTAGTTTAGATACAGTCTGAATATCTTAATTTTTCCTTTCATCTGCCACCAGCTTCTGGTAATAGAACTAATCCATGGAATAGCCAAAAGGGACTCAACACCCAAGCCCTGCTATAATGTGGTATAATGCCCATGTCTCACACTATACAGCAGATGCCCTTGGTTCTTCACAAATGGAAGCTGTAACCCCCTAAGAACATTTTGTTCTGCAAATTTATGCAAAAATTGGAAGTAATCTGGAATTACTTGAAATTTCTGAGCAACCCACCAGTCACAACAACAGATGCTGTTTCCACTATAAAATTCCATGAGAGGTGAGAAAGACAGAAACACAGAAAAAGACATAAGTATGAAACTAGGTATAGCTTTCTGAACAATGAAGCTAGTGATAATGCAATGCTTCCAAATTACTACAGGAAACAGAGCAAAGGAGGACAGGAAGTAAAGCTGGAAAAACTTCCAACACAGCAGTTTGATCTCTGTAGAGATGGAGAGGGGGAAGATGTTCAAGGATAATCCCATTCTGGTTCTTAAAGTAAGTCAGTAATGGTCACTTAGGATAAAAATATGCTGTCATTCCTGCAAGAGAAGCAGAATTTTAAGCAAAATCAAAATTAAAATATTAGGTTGGCACCACTTAAAGACGACGAAATTCCTTCTCTTTATAACTAACCATTTTCCTCTAGCATAATTATGCAGAAGAATAGAACATATCTCAGAATATTTCCCTAGAATTAGAATATGTATATACCTCTCCAAAAATGAGCTTCATAAGAGCTAATGAAACACTTCAAAAACTTTCTACACAGTCAAATAATCTACATTATGTAAGGATGGAAAAGGAGAGGGGTAGGATATATCAAAGAATACAAGTTGCACCTCTCTGGTCTGGCACCCTCGGGACTTCAGTGGTCCCAGATGAGGCATTTTGCTGGACTAGGGTGGGGGAATGCTCCCTGATCCCTTGGCACCCCCACTGTTCCGCCTCAGCACACTCCCCAGCCCAGCATGGGGACACCACTGCCAGGCCTGGCCCACTGTGGGGCTATTAGGAAGCCAGCATGGGTTGCCCACCTGCCCCGGCCCTCTATTCTACATCCAACCCTTGTCCTTCTGGAGAAGGGATGTTGCTGCACAAGGGAATGCTAGTTTTCAGAGGTGCAACCTCAAGTATCTTAGATTTTTGGTTATAACTGCCAAAAAAGATCCTAAGTGCAAGGTACAATGAGAAATAAGAGAGATGAATAAGAGGATATGGGTAACAACAGCAGTGATCTCTTTAGGCCTGGAGGAGTAGGGC
The DNA here is from genome assembly GCF_033958435.1 of Carettochelys insculpta. NCBI lineage: Eukaryota > Metazoa > Chordata > Testudines > Carettochelyidae > Carettochelys > Carettochelys insculpta. The sequence continues at coordinate 64,799,193 of NC_134139.1, read as the reverse complement.
TGTCTTTGGGGAAGGTGCCTTTTCAGGGGACTGGTGCCGCATGAAGGGAAGATCTAGGTTGGCGGCAAAACAGCCCAATCCCTCAGGTCCGAACAGCACTGTTTGTGAGGGCCCCTACAGTGCTCTCTACTAAGCTTCTCATCCATCTTCTCCCTCTGTAGTACTGCCTCACTGTGTTCTGGAGTAAAGTCAACACAACCACACAGAACCCTTCTCGCACAGATGCCCAACTAAATATGTGACCTAGAAATTTGAGGCACAGAACACAATTGCGACTATAGAAAACTACCAACGAGAACTCTTCAAACAATCCAACGTCTCCTGCTACTGACTAATTATAAATCAACAGAATTGAAACAAGACAAAAATTAGTCACAGAGAAAGATTAATGACTGGTGAAATCTGATATTATAAAGGTTCCAGTTAAGACTGACCTCAGCTGCCAACCACTATAGTCTATATTTATAACAAATAGTGTGCAATTTATTACAACCTAATTCCTTCAGATATAATGTACGCAGGTGAGTGCAATGATTTTTAATTATACAGAAGTTTTAAATGTATGAGTTATTCCATACTGAAATTTGGAACCAACAACGGGCATTACAATACCAATTTTTATTTATTTTTAGGAACCCATTTAAAAATGAGCTCATATTAACTTTATTTACTTGTAAATTCTCACACAACTAATTCTATAGTCAAAGAGTAAAAGCTCACACAACAACATAGTAGTTTTAAATTAGTGCCTAGGGACCCCAATTGATACTGGGAATTCACTGTCTTAAGTGTTATACACACATAATGAGAAAATCACTACACTACAGATCTTAAGAGTGTAAATCCCTGCTTCAACTGCAAAATACAGTTCAGCCTTCACAAGAGATTCAAAGCTGTTGTCACTATAATACACTGACTAGGGATATTCCTTGAGAGCATCTATTTCAAGTAAAGTATTAAATAAGTAATAATTAAAAGATTAAAAAACCAGTGCATGGGGGTTTTATGAAGTTGACTAAAATTTAAAGATTACCACAGATCCACTTGTTTCAGCAGAATATTGTCTATCCTCTTAAAAACACCTATTGAAGAAATGCCATTTGCAATCATTAGTTCTACCCTGTGAATAAAAGAGAAGATTTCTGCGGATTATAAATACTAAGTATTTCCCTGCCTAAGATTGGGTAGAATATATTTCTCACAAAGTATATTATGTAATAAGAAAAAAATATAAGCTTACAAAAACAGGTGGCTATTGTTTATTAGAAAGATAAAAGTGTATATCTATTTATGAGAGAGTGTAACATTTTTATTACTACATCTAACAATGGCACCTCCCAGCAGACATTTTAAAAGTAGTTACAATGCAAGTCAAAGAGGTGATTTTTAAACACATCTGAAAGAAAAAAAAAAACCCCAAAAAATGGCCCACACATTAGGCCACTGGTCTGACTATGAGTCCTGTACTTCAAGCACAAGACCAACAAATGTCACAATCAACTGTGGATACATATAAAAGCTTGTGCTATTCCACATAACATCTAAATATGAAACTTAATTTTCCTGCATAAACGGTGAAGTTCAGGGAAAAGGTCAAGAAAGTTGCTGGACTGTGTCAAGGCTGATCCCCACTCTGACGCTCGGAGTACAGAAGGTAGAAGCCCGCAAAAGACCTACCTCTACAACAGAGTCACAAATCATTCCGATGCAGAGCGCTGAAATTTGACCTTTTGACCTCTATGTACAGTCCAAATGCTGGGGATGACTTCTAAAAGTCACTAATAGTTCTACTTACAACACCTTCATAAATAAATAAAGACGCAGAGTTTTACCATTTTGGTCTTTAAATCTCCATCCAGATGGGTTTTTTTAAAGAGCTAAAAATGTCTGGGATTTTAATACAGGTTGAACCTTTCTTATCCCAGATTCTCTGGTCCCTGGCTGAACAAGGGAGCCCCAGCCACAGAAGTTACTAAAGACTGGGAGCAGAGCCCACCACGGGCCCCGGGGGTAGGAGGTGTGGGGCTGAACTCCTATATTCATGCCAGGGAAAAAATGGCTCACATACCAGGGATTGCTGACCCCTGCTCTATAGGCTTCCCCTTAAAAGCTTCCCAAAGTCACAGAGTCCCTGATCCTGGGAGCTAGCTGCCACCACCCATTGCGGGGGGGGGAATGGACAAAAACAAAAAACAAAACAAAAACAACTCTTTTTAAAACCATGGAAGGCACACTTGGGATGTCTCCTAGTCCGGTAACCCCAGGCTCTTAAGCCTCCATTAGCCAAGTGCTTGAAAACAAAGGGGAAGAAATTAAGTTTCAATCTGATAGCTAGCCTTTAAATCTTAAGCATATACATACAGACCCTTCTCTAGGATGCAGAAATCAAGTGCCTTTAAAACAAAACAAAACAAAACAAAAAACAAAGTGATTAACAAAACAAAAGTTACATGATAAAGCGTATTTGGCTGCTGGGTATTACAGAGGTAAAAAAAGGTAGTTCAAAGCTAGTGTGCCCAAAGTGAGGGGTGGGGGTCTTTGGAGGAAGGTGAAATTTCCGAAAGGGGGTGGTCAGCACGAATGGCTGCTGGATCTCAGGCTCATCCATCTCATTAAAAATTCTGAAATATGTTACCCTTTTTATGTATGTGTATTTTCATTTATATACCAATGAAAAAGATTTTTACATTCTACATAATTTCTTACACACGCCAAATTTTTTTTTCTTCACATGAACAACCAAAATTTCTGTCAGTATGGATTATGTGAGAGGGCAGGGAACGGGACTAGATGACCTCTCAAGGTCCTTTGCAGCTCTATGAGATACATGGGTGTTAGACTGTGAAAGCCCTGCTAACTGCAAGGATGAAAAGTGGGGCCCAACAAAAAGTTTGCTCATCCCTGGATTAAAGCACAAAAGACTTTCTTCCCTGGGATTCAGTTTAAAAGTTACATGGTACAGGGCATAAACCGGACAGCCCAAGAAGTCCTGCACCAAACCCAAAATAAAAAAAATAACCTGATTGCGTCTGACTAAACATTTCCTTTCTACTTACATAACTGAATGCCCAAATCTCCTTGTGGCCTGGATACTGCCTGAATTCCTTAAGCCTTGGCTCAGGCTTATACATTACTGTCCCTCTCTTCTAGGGCCACACAAAAGGAAGACCTGCTCAGCAGGTAACTGATTCAACTCAAAAGAGCCTTTTCTCTTCCCATGGTCTCTCCTGGCTGTTTGCCAAAAGAGAATCCACTCTCTGCATTTAACCCTTTACAGGTATTCATTCATGACAGAGTGTCTCAAGAAGAATTTGGGCACAACATTACCAAAAATTTTGTGAAGTAGGCACACAGTTATTTTATCAGTAAAAGCGAAATCAGCCAGAAGCCCTGGGTTCTCAATTTCATTCTCTATTCAGTCTCTCATCACAACTCTTGCTAAATACTACTGATGATGTAGGGCTGGACAAAGCTATTTATTAAAAAAAAAAATCCCTCTTCTAAAAGGCAAAATGCAGTTTTTAAAATAAAAATCTAAAGAGTCCTAAAATTTGAGTATTTATTTTGTTTTTCCCTCATTAATTTTTTGCCACCGACTGACAGACTAGTGATTTCTCTTCACGTTTCTCTTTCATTTTGCTACTCTGAATTTTCCACAAGAATGGAATTTTAAAAAGTTACAAAGTAGCAAAAATGAAAAAGTCCACACACTGTTTTACTGCACTCTGCGCCGAAAGGAAAAAGAAGGAAAATAATTTGAATTAAAAATATTTGTGAAAGCGTCAGGGAATGAAGGAAGGAGGGACAGTGTTCCAGGTAGGGATGTAAAATCCTTTTTAATTGGTTAACTGGTCAAACGGTAGGTTTAATTGGTTAACCAATGGGGGGGGGAAAGCTGGGCTGGAGCGGCCTCCCTGCCTCCCCCACACCAACACAAACATTGCAACCAGGGACTGGGGCTTCTCCAGCTGTGCTAGAGCTTCCCTGATTGCAGCACTGCCACGGGGGCGGCGGCGCAGAAGGGGGTTCCAGCACAGCCGGAGCAGCCCCAGTCCACAGTGCTCCACAGATGAGGACATGCCAGCCAGGTGGAGCAGCCCCAGTCTGTGGTGTGCCATGGACAGGGGCACCCAAGCTCAGCTGGAGAAGCCCCCATCTGCAGCAGCCCCGGCCCCAGCCACCTGCCCCGTCCAGCTGGCCCCCACAGCCACCATGAACGGGAAGCTCTCCTGCTGGGCTGGAGGGCCCCTGTCTGCAGTGGCTTGTGAGGCTGAAGCAACCCCCTGCCTGAAGCAGGCAAGGGGCTGCTCCAGCTCCTACCAGTTAACTGTAATTGATAAGCCTCATATGTTTAGAATGAGGCTTACTAGTTAACCACTTGAACATCAACATCACTAGTCCCAGATCTTAAACGCCTCAGGGCCCAGCTATCCCTGTTCCACTTTACCCGCAACCAAATCAGGCCTGGAGGAAGGACAGGAAAAAAAAGGGTGGGGGCAGGCTCAGTTTAGGGCTGACTAGCAGGGAGAAAGGAGCCTGGTTCAGTCATCGTGGCACAAGAACCAGCTTATCCCCCTGGGAAAGTGGGGGGGAACCACTGAGACACCCCACCTAAGGGAGAATCTGAATTATTAGGACAGACAGGACTGAAGCTCTATAACAGGGGTCTGCAACCCAAGGCTTCTTCGTGACTCCCAATGCTGCACATGAAAATTAAAAAAACTCCTGAGTATTTTTGATAAACTGTGAAGTTCTAAAAGCCCAAAAATTAGCAACTCATATGTAAATAGCAAACGATATGTGACCTCAAAACATTGGATAACTCCCCCTAGCGCCCCCCCAGAGAAGGTTTTGGAGTGAAAAATCAAGCACACATCAAGTGTGAAGAAACAGAACATGTAAAAAGTTTGTGAACAGCCTGCAGTAAACATGTATTGCATTACAAATTGTGTGCGCACTGTTCTTAAATAGGAGTGATGTTATTTACTAAAGACCATCTCGGATTCACATACATTGTAGTTCTTGAATTACTGTGTTTTTTACCGAATTGGGGGGAAAAAAAAAAAAGTATCTTCTTGCTGTTTTGGTTGCCCACCCCTGCTCTAGAGGACAGGAATTGACAATGTTAGTAGAAAAGAAGCAAGGGAAGAAAAGACAAAAGAAAGCACAGAAGAGAGGGAAAAAGAGAGAATGGAATATAGGAAAGAGAAACAAAGGGTAAAAATAGCAATGGCCCTCAGTGGAGACTGTGGCAACAATGTGCATGTTAAATAACTAAAATCTTACTTGCTATATAAATGCCATATATTGGGGGGTGGGGGGGGAAATCAGTTGATGTCAGCGGAAACTGTTCTGTGGATTGAGGAGGACAATTAGCTGCAAACTTATTCCAGGCCCACAAAGGCCATAATTAAATATAGAATTTGGCCCTCTACGTAGGCCAAACAGTAGTTTAGCAACCCAATAAGTCTCAAATAAGAAAGACAATCACAACCAGAACAGAACTACTGATATCATGGTGAGGAGATCCACGTGGAAAGCCTGTGGAGCCTAGACCGCATCATTAGGAAGTGACTATTGTCGTGCTCTGCATCCCTGAAAAACAACAACAAAACAAGTACATATGCGGGATGCTCCAACACCAGCCTACACATATATTATAACACAGTGAAATATAGAGCTACTTCTTATTCCCTACTACTATTACAGGTGCGTCTACACTAGCTGGCTACTTCAAAGTAGCTGGCACAATGTCGAAATAGTACGTGTTGTGCCTACACGTGCCGTGAGCTATTTCGATGTTGAAATCGACGTTAGACGGCGAGACGACAAAATCAGTATTCCTATCCGAAGATGAGAAAAGTGCCCTACTTCGACGTTCAACGTTGAAGTAGGGCGTGTGTAGACGATCCGTGTCCCGCTACGTCAAAATAGTGGGGTCCTCCATGGCGGCCATCAGCTGAGGGGTTGGGAGATGCTCTGTCCAGCCCCTGCGGGGCTCTATGGTCACTGCGTGCAGCAGCCCTTAGCCCAGGGCTTCTGGCTGCTGCTGCTGCAGCTGGGGGTCCATGCTGTGTGCACGGGGTCTGCAACCAGTTGTTGGCTCTGTGGATCTTGTGCTGTGCAGGGCAAGTGTGTCTGGGAGGGGCCCTTTAAGGGAGCAGCTTGGGGCTTTGCTGGCCCCTTATTTCAATGGGGAGCGCTTGTGTGTGTGGATGCTCCACATTTCCTTCCAGGGCGGCTCCTTTCGACGTTCTCCATCACTACTTCGATGTGGAACGTTGACGGCACCAGCCCTGGAAGCGTGTAAACGTAACACGTCGAAGTAGCCTATTTCGATGTTCTTACGTCGAAATAGGCTACTGCGACGTAGCGTGCTAGTGTAGATGTAGCCTACATGATTCACTATGGAAAATCATCATCATCATCATCTAGATTATTTTTGCTGTCCAGGCAAAGTTCTATCTTGTTCACCCTCCTCTGACCCAGCACTGTGCCATGCTCAGCCCCTCCCTCAGCCCACGCAGAGCCTGGCCCAGCCCCCCAACAGAGCCCTCTCCCCACTGCCACATTGCGCCAGACCTAGACCCAGACCCTCCCCCAGCCAGCATGGGGCCAGTCCAAGGTGCCCCGCCCCACCCAGCAGCACAGTGCCAGCCTCAGCCCTCCCCCAGCCAGCACAGGATCAGACCCATACACTTTGGATGTGTATTACATGAAGTTTCTGTCTAGAACTTTCTTCTAGCCCAACTTCTGCTTGCAAGCAGAGCTGCAACTGGGCATCTAGTGCTGTATCTATTTTTACTAAAACTGTAACTACCACCAATATTTTTCCAACCAATTCAAAAGCAGAACAAACCTTTAGTTTCATTCACAAGTTCACATTTTCAGCAGAGAATCTTCTATTGCTCCAAAAATTCTAAAGATTCTAAAATTGGAAAGATGTTTTATACTGCTGTTTACCTCCCTTTTTTAAGAGAAGCATATGAATATAAAATCTGACATAACAATACACCACAAGTCTTCTAAAGAGCAGTAACAGGAGGCAATAATTACTACATATTGCTAGAATATATTCAAAGCAGACCATATTCACTAAGGACTTGCAGCTACAACAACAAAAAAGTTCATTAACATATACAATACCCCTTAATGAAACCCTATCTCCATTCTGCAAAAGCACAATTTAAATAAATTGTTTCTACAAACGTAACCTTGAAGCAAATGAAAAATTAATTGTTACTACAGGGTAAGAAATCAGTATTTCCCAAATAGGAGGTGGGTGCAGAAAGAGTAGAAAGGTATGTTTCAAGTAAAAAGAAAAAGAGAGAAAGGGGAGAAAGGTAATTCATAGTGTCTTGTTAGAGCATTTTAATCTTCTGATCAAAGCACACAGCATGGTAATCTGAAAACAACTCATGCAATTTATCATCGCTAAAAAGATCAGTTATTGCAAGTCTATCTTTTTAATTACTAATATTGTGAGGGTTTTACAGATATGCCTTGTTTACTTTGTGGTTTTTTTCCCTATTTTTTTTTTAAATACTTGTGTAAGGGTTTAACTCTCAGTCTTCCTTGTTCTTTTCTGAGGAAAAAATAGAAATTAGTGTTCTAATAATATCTGTTGGGTCAGCTGTCGAGACCCTAGTGTGGTGCCTTCACAGCCGCTCCCCTCGGTTTCTTCTTGCTGGAACACTCCAACAAAGGGGAGGAAGGCAGGGTTTGGCAGGATTATATGGACTTGTGCCACACTGGAAGGCCCCTCCCTGCGGGGAGAGGATGTCAATTATGGAGTCAAACTCCTTCATATGCTCTTCTGCCTGGATGTTCAGGTGCTGGGCAACCCCATGGAGGTGGTCCTGTTGAGCCCTGGAATCCATAGAAGGAAGATATGTTGCCAAGCCAACCACTTCCCCATCTGTGGAGGATGACAAAGACTGCCATGGTTGGGAGGAGGGTCCTCTGGGTAATCCAACTCCCTGGTTACCACCATCGGTGCCAGGTACAGAGCTGAGGTTGCTGTGCCTACCAGCAATGGATGGAAAGTGGCATGAGTCTGTTTGGGACTATGTTTAGCACTAGGATCCCCAGAGACCAATATGGCTGACAGGGTTCTGCAAGGCACTGGCGCCACTGGGTCCACCCAGAGCCTGGGCCCTGAATCTGGTGGTACACTCATAAGGTCCAGAAGGGTCATTGCATATGTCCTTGCCACAGGCCTAGCCAAGGAGCCTGAGGAACTGTTTGCGGTGTGGTGCTCTGGGATCAGAGCTTGGACCTCAAGCAATGCCCGCTCCTCCTGGAGGCATACAATTCTGCTTGGGAGCCAGAGGGTACTCTAAGATAGTCAGGGGCAGTACCGCAGTCAGTGGGCTGGGGACTGGTGTCACAGCAACAAGAAACACTGGCTCAGCATCATCAGCTTCTCCTGAAGCCTGACCACAGGCAACGGCACCATCGGTGCAGAGAAGAGGTATGCCGGTGCTGTTGAAGACACTGGTAACTGCAGAATCTAGTAAAGCTTATATAAAGAGATGGTCAGAAAGGAACAAAAAAATATAAATAAAAAAATCCTGAAAGAGAGATAGTAGGAAGAAATGTGTCACTTTTCATGACCCAACCGTGCATTCACTGGAAATTCTAATATTGAGGAGCTGTATCAAATTCCTAAAGCGACCAAACCAGCTCACCAGTCAGAGGGAGGAAAGGAATGGAACAGAGCTTTAAGAAAGTCTGCAAGTGTAACTGTTATTTCACACACATACAAAACACTAGGATACGCCAACAAGTCCTTGTGTCCCATTAAATTCTGCCCACTCAAGGGCCTGATTATTAATAGATGCAATGGGAAAAAAATAGGTCTTATTTCAACTCTGCTCCCACTTAACACAGTTCTTACAAAACTAACCCTTAAATGCAAAAAAGGCCAAGAAAGCAGGTGATATACTTTATCAGTACAAAGCTTTTCTGTTAGAGCAACTGCAGTAATCCATACTCACAGGTCTTTGTTTTCAAATCTAATTCTTCCTCACATCGGATAACTACTACTAGTGTGCATAGTAACCAAGAGAGCTTAATCTATTGAAATGGTGACAGAACAGCTTTACACAAATGTAAAATAACGGTGTGGGTATATGATTACTGGAGCTGCTCTCAAACCCATTTTACAGATAGGGAAAATTTCCCTTTGCCAAAGCAAGCAGCTCCAATAATCCATACCAATGAGCTATAAACAGTTCCAATGAACTAAAACAGTGAAAGGAAAAAACTCTCTCAATCTTTTTAAAAAAATTATTCCTGAACTAAATCCCACAAAATAAATAGGCTGATACTTAGTCTGCCTGAGACACTGAAATATACCATATAGCGCTTAACGAACAAATGGATTAACATACAGATACCTGCTTTCCTAACCTTTTTTTTTTTTTTTTTTTTTTACAGGCAAACGAAAAAGCTGTCAAGTAGCACTTTAAAGACTAACAAAATAATTTATTAGGTTCACAGAATCATAGAACAATAGAGCTGGAAGAGACCTAAAAAAGCCATCGAGTCCAGCCCCCTGATCTAAGCAGGGCCAAACCCATCAGATCAGCCCCTCCAGGGCTTTGTCCAGGTGAGACTTAAACACCTTCAGGGATGGAGACTCCACTGCTTCCCTGGGTAGACCATTCCAATGTTTCACCACCCTCCTAGTAAAAAAGTTGTTCCTAATGTTCAGCCTGGACCTTTCCAAACGCAACTTGAGACCATTGTTCCGTGTTCTGCCACCCGTGACCACTGCGAACAGCCTCTCTGCAGCCTCCCTTCAATAAGTTGAAGGCTGTTATTAAGTCCCCCCTCAGTCTTCTCTTCTGCAGACGAACCAGTCCCAATTCCCTCAACCTTTCTTCATAAGTCATACGCTTGAGCCCCCTAATTATTTTGGTCGCCCTCCGCTGGACCCTCTCCAGTGTACCCACATCCTTCCTATAATTGGGGGCCCAGAACTGGACACAGTACTCCAGACATGGCCTCACCAAAGCCAAATGAAGAGGAACAATCACTTCTCTGGATCTACTAGCAATGCTCCTCATGATGCAACCTAATACGCCATTAACCTTCTTGGCTGTAACGGCACTCTGGTTGACTCATGTCCAGCTTCTCGTCCACTACAGCTCCCAGGTCCTTTTCTGCAAAACTACGACCGAGCCAGTCGGACCCCAGCCTGTAACAATACTTGAGATTCTTCCAGCCCAAGTGCAGGACTCTGCACTTGTCCTTAATGAACCTCATTAGATCTCTTGCAGTCCAGTATTCCAATTTGTCTAAATCAATCTGGACCCTGTCCCTACCCTCCAGCATATCTACCTCTCCCCTTAGCTTAGTGTCAAACTTGCTGAGGCTGCAAACTAGTCAGGTCACTGATAAATATGTTGAACAGAACAGGACCCAGAACCAAACCTTGGGGCACTCCACTAGAAACCGACCGCCATCCCAACATGAAGCCATTGATCATGACCTGCTGGGCCTGACCTTCTAGCCAGTTTTCTATCCATCTTACCGTCCATTTATCTAATCCACATTCCTTTAACTTGCTGACAAGAATATTGTGGGAGACCGTATCAAAAGCTTTGCTGAAGTCAAGATAAATCACATCCATTGATTTTCCCCTATCCACAGAGTCAGTTATCTCATCATAGAAACTAATCAGATTGGTCAGGCATGACTTGCCCTTCATGAATCCATGCCGACTATTCCTGATCACTCTCTCCTCCTCCAAGTGCCTCAATATGACTTCCCTGAGGAGCCCCTCCATGATTTTTCCAGAGACCGATGTAAGACTGACTGGCCTACAGTTCCCTGGTTAATTATTAGGTTAATTATTAAGTTATTTTGTTAGTCTTTAAAGTGCTACTTGACTGCTTTTTTGTTTTGATAGTATATAGACTAACACTGCTCCTTCTGCTACTCTTTTACAGAGAACACTTCAACCTCCTTGATCCCTGTCTGCTGGGCTTTTACTGACAAGAGACAAAGGTCCTTTTTGGGAGTTGTTTCAACAATAGTTGTAGAAGAATAGCTAAATTATTTCATTGATAAAATATTCTTTAAGTTGCTTTGCCTTGTTGTGCTGACCAAAAACATATGGGGAACACCTGACCAAAATCTGTTATCCTTCCCAAAGTTCAAAGATTTGGACTATCTACAGAGAGTGCATGATACTTTTCTGGTTACATTTCAAACTGAGACAGAAGGAAGGGAAAGATTACATTAAAGCTGAAACTTACTTTGGGACGAAGACAGGCAAAGTCATCATTACCTCTTTCACTATGAATTGAAATAAGCACATATTTATGCAGTGCTTTTTTGTGCCAGTACTTGCTGGTACTGAGTACCAGCACCTCTGCAGCCCCAGCCACAGGATTGGCTGAGGGAGAGTGGTGGACAGTGAGGGGGATTGGCTAGGGGAAAGTAGGGGGAGCAGCTGACTGAGTGCTGGCTCCTCACTGTATTTACAAGGAAAAGATGTAATTTCTCCTATACTTCTGACTTAATTACAAACAACATTGTCTTATTGAATACAAACACCTCTAGAGCAATGTTTCTCAACCTACTTACCATTGTGAGCCACATGTGCAGCTCTGTGTGTGTTTTTTGGGCTGCATCCAAATATATACCCTATCTGTATAGCCCTAAGGATTGTCACATGGGCTACAAATCTGTGCAGGTTGAGAACCACTGATATAGAAGAATAATGATTTCACAGAAGGATTGGGAACAGTATTTTGAGCACCAGAGAGAGAATTTCTGCTTTGGAACATCACAGAACTAAGGCTTCGATTGCTTAACTGCTTTTAAAAACAAAAAACAAACACAAACAAAACCCATCCCTAACAAATGAAACAAGCAATGCTCCAATACCAATAAATGCAGTGACTGAAATGTTTTAAAAAGAATTTTTCCTCTAGACCACTTTACAGAAAATTAAAAGTATCAAGTCTATGAGGGCAACAAAAAAAAGAAGACTGCTCCTAACGGCACAAAAATTTTCAGGGAATGGTTCAAGAACCCTGCAGTAGGCACATATGGAGTAATCTAGTCTCTGCACTGATCTTATGCTAATAGAGATTGGTTTAAGAACTGAAACAAAGTTTAGAATTCCTTCTAAAATTTAAGTGTCATTAATTAGAATAACCAGGGATAGTCTTGAATTCCATAAAACTATCCTCTCTCTTTTTAAATCTGGTTAAGTTCTTTGTGTCATAGTTTAATCCTTTATTGTGTATAAAAGTTTCTTACAACTAAGCTCTACATTCACTCCACTATGACCATTTCTAGACTGCAGGCTTCTGTCAACAGTTTTGTTGACAAAGCACGTGTGCAGACTGCAGATGTCTGGGAAGAGATCTGCGAGTTGGGAGCATTCTGTTGACATCCCTGTACACCTCGTTCCATGAGGAAGAAGGGTTGTCTTGACTGGACAGGGGGAAGGGAAGGGGAGTTTCCCCAACATTTGGCCCCATGGGAATCTTTTGCCGATAGTTTCTTAAAGTTTAGACAGCCTATGAGAAACAGTTTATTTTAATCAAGAACAGCCATACTGGATCAGATACCAGTCCATTTAGCTCAGTATCCTGTCCTTCAACAGTAACTAATGCCAGATGCTTCAAAGGGAATGAACAGAACTTTCACCAAGTGATCGATCCTGCTGTCCAGTCCCAGCCTGAGGAAGTCAGAGGCATATTACAGATAACCACACCATGTGGATGCATCCCTGGGTATCCTGGCTAATAGCCAATAATGAATCTGCCTCCATAAACCTAATTCTTTTTTGAATCAAGTTAAAGTTTTGGTCCTCACAACATCTCCTGGCAGTAAGTTTCACAAGCTGACTATGCACTATGTGAAGAAGTGTTTCCTCTTGTTGTTTTAAAACCTACAGCTTAGTAGTTTTATAAGGTGATCCCCAGTTCTTGGAGTAAACTACACTTCTTTATTCAGATTCTCTACACCATTCATGATTTCACAAACCTCTATCATAACTCCACTAAGTTGTCGCTTTTCAAAGCTGAATAGCCCCCATCTTTTTAATCTCTTTTGTACTTTTTTCCTTCTATTATCATTCCTAATAGGGATGCTACATGGTTAAGCAGTAAGGGCTGGAATGCCCCTGGCCCCACACATACCCGGACTTCACAAGAAAAGAGACGAGGGCTTCTCTGGTTCCATTTGTGCATATATAAGAATGAACTGAGCTGATCAACAAATGGATCTCAACTACTAGGATATCACTGGTGAGTGACTAGGCCAATCTTCAATTGGCAAATCCAATTACAGATATCACACAAAAATCCACCATTTGCAGCTGTTGTGCACTATTTTTGGATCCTGAGCTTTTCTTGTAATGTCTGGATACACTGACTCTCAACATATTTAAGAGCCTGCACAAGTTTGCTGCCAGAACAATCTCTCCTGAGCAATGACTTCCAGGTCACCAGGAACTATGGAGATCTTTAGACCACCGAAGCTATGTGTACACTACTTAACACGGAGGTCCTTCAGCTGTGTGGTATCACAGGCAGGGAAACAATGCTTATGAATAAACAGTTTTGCTGAACTGTTCATGTTACAAGGATAGATGATTCATATATACCTGTAGGGAGCAGGTGTGGCTGCTCTGTGACCCAGAAGGGGAAGAAACCCTCCTTGCACCTTGGTGGGCAGAATTTAGCTCCACTCCCTTTCCCGACCATAAGGCAAGGGGCAGAGCTACCAGTATAAAAACTGCTGGCCAGAGCTCACTAGGAGCCCAGCCACAGGCTCTGAGCATTCAGGCAGGGTGGAGGATCCTTTACTCCAGGAGGCCAAGGACTGACCCAGACCACCAGGACCCTGCCAGATGACTCAAGACGAGGAACCACCCATCATGGCTGAGGCCTCACACCCCTCCAGACCCAGAGGAGCCTGACCAATGCTCAACCTGAAGCTGAGGATTGGCCTGGACCACCAAGACCCCTGATGGAAGACCTACAGGAGGGACTGTTTGCCAGACCCAGAGAAGCCCTACCTGTACTTGACCAGGTACGAAGAGGGGGAGATGTGGAAGTGCCCCAGGGATAAGAGAGGTCAATGTGTTGCAGTGTGGATTCCTGCTGACCCTGGCAGCAGACCATGCTACTAACAGGGCCCTGGGCTAGGGAGCAGGGGAGCCCGAGTCCCCCTGTCACTCCTGAACCATGGATGACAGTCTCCCCACACTTGCTGGTCCAGGAGTGTGCCTGGGTTGCCTAGTGCTCTCTGATCATGAGCGCCTGGGCCTACTGCCTTTGTATTGGCTGTGACTGTTTGTTGCTCTGCCCTGCATCAGGGCCAGGGCCTACCTAGTATTGACAGCTGTCGTTTGTTTGCCACCCCACCCTGCACCACAGTCTGAGCATTTGGACACTCTTTGTCTGTTGACCCACCCTGCACCAGGGCCTGGTCCTACCTTACACTGACTGTTCGCCACCTTGCCTTGAGCCAGGGCCTACATCATACTGACTGTTTGCTGCCCCACCTTGCACCAGTGCCTGGGTTTAGTGACTTGATACTGACTACTGTTTGTTGCCCCGCCCTGCACCAGGGCTTGGGCCCTTTGACCCTGGGAATGGACTCACTATGGTGCCTACCCTGGAGCCGGGCGTGGGCTCACTGAGGCCTGAACACAGGCCTGACCCCCAGGACTGGATCACATAGGGAGCCACTCTCTGAGACAAGTAACCAACGCTACCGAAGGTCTTCTATGGCAACCTTATTTGTGGAAAGTACTCTCTTGGTGGTCAGTATAAAGCTACATCTACGCTACGAGATGAATTTATTAAAATAGATTTTGTAACACTGGGTTTTATAAATTTGAATTTGACGATCCTCACCTTCCCCCCACAAAGTCAACTTATTGCTGCCACACTCAGTCGCCACATATCAACTGTTGCAGCAGTGCATTATGGGAACCTACCCCCCAGTTCCATCAGCCCTGTTGCATTCTAGGTATTTTCACTAGTGCAATATGTGGGGGAGTGGTTATGAGTAAGTGATGTCATCTTCCCCCATTGGGCTGCCCTCATTCTCCTCAGAGAGTAGCAGGGTAGAAGGGGGGCGCGGGGTGTCAATGACTTAAGAGTTTGCGTGTTACTGAAGAAAAATTTTCGCACCACTCTTGAAAGGGAGAGAGCCGAGCTGTCTTTTATATTCAAATTTGGCACATGAACACGTGGTTTGAACGGGGAAAGGAATTTTCTGATTCACTATAGGGGCTTGTTTGCATACTTGGCTTAATCTAATTCTTGACCTTCCCCCTCCCCCTTCTACTCCTCTACTCTCTGATTTGCTCACCTTGATCATTTTTTTCCTGATTTGTCCTCCTTGATTACTGTTTTTGGTTCTCTGTGCCTTAAATATTGAGTCTGTTCTGGTCTGGCTATGGTCTGAAGAAGTGGGTCTGTCCCACGAAAGCTCACCTAATAAACTATTTTGCTAGTCTTTAAAGTGCTACTTGACTGCTTTTTTGTTTTGACAAGACTAGGTGTACGTAATACGTTGTGTGCTTTGATTATATTAAAAGTCTACATTTTTCTGCCCATACTATCCTATCAACGGTTTGTTTTCCTTGGGTATATAATTTCTTCTAGTTTGTTTATATTTAGGATGGTAGCTCCATTGTTCAAATATTCTCAAAACTGTGATGGAAGCACTGAATGACTGACGGATGAGATCTGCCTTTTCATCAGCGACTAACGCTACTAGTCTCTCTACTCCTAGATGTGCCCCCACCCCTAAAAACTGGGATCCTTTGAGTGGATCTCAAAAGGAAAGCATCTGTGGTGAGCTACTGGAAGAAAGATGTGCCAGTACACTTGCTTCTAAACTGGTTATGTTTCAACCACCACTTCTGAGAAAGTTCAGCACAGCTACTTCTTCTAGTGCCTGGTATTCAGCTTCCACTGAGAAGAGTACCTGATGACTAGGGTGCTCGATGAATACAAAGTATATTCATGGATGCTGATATTTTTGGATATAAAATTAGTACCCACAGAACCCAGGACTCTTCCGGGAACCCCACCAACAAAAGGAGCAGAACAGGGAGCTACTCCTCCAGGGAGCCAACATTCCATGCCAGCCCCTCTTCTGGCAAAGCTGCACTGGCTGCAGCCCTGCCCACATGGGTGGGCATCAGGCTCACCAGCATGCCCCAGAACAAGAACAGGTGGGGGTGGGGGAATAGTACAGCCTTGCCAGAAAAACTACTGATGCAGGCTGTTCCTGGGAACAGCAGCTCCACTTTCTGCTCCTTTCAGTTCCTGGGAGAGCCCTGCAGTTCTACAAGCACAGGTTTATATCTGCAAATATCCGTATCTGGATATTTGCAGATAGATGGATAGATCTATATGCACACCGGGCTCTCCCGATGACAACACAGAAGAGTCTACTATAATACCCTTTTAGATTGCCCTGAACTGCAACTACTCTGACTAGTTGGGTGGTCAACGTGGCTCCCAGATATATGAACTTCTTGCTCATGGTTAGTGTGCTTTTCTCACTGTTGAGCATTCAGCCAAGCTAAGCTACTCCAGTAAACAAGTACAATTTACAGAGAGGGCGGTCCGTACTAATAGTCAGTTAATCCTGATTACTGATACCCAAAATTAGTGGCAATTTTTGAAAAATTAGTCTTACTTTTTCTAATGCTCTGTTCTCTCTAATAGGTTTAAGACTTACCTATCTCACAAAGGAGACCAGGGATAAATTCATTAATAACTATGAAGCACTCACATACAATGATGAACGCACCAGGAAAACCTCTGAAGAAATAAAATGATCATTCAAAGCAGGGTTAATATGTGCAGTAACGACGGCCTACATTGGCACAAGATGAATGATGGAGATCAAAAATATTGAACACTATCTGTTTAGTACATTGATTAAGGCAAAAACACAATGTGCAGTAATGTCATTAAGTCTCATCACATGCATATATCCACTGGAACTAAATTAGAGTTGCATAGGCAGGAAATGTTCGAATAAAGGCTAATTCTTCAGTGCTTGACTCTGCAACCTTAATGATTCTCAATGTAGTTCACATAGCATATGCACAGATAGAATAAATCTCTTATCCCTTCCTTCCCTCTGTCTTTGCCACCTGCGCCCCCGCCGCCACCCCATGCCCACAAACATCCCCATTCATTTGGAAATGAGAGGATACCGGCCAAAATCTAAACCTACCAGCTGTAGACTGGACCCATGAACATGTGAGAAGCCAACCATACCCCAAAAAGCAGCTGGGGGGAAAAAAAAAAACAAAACCTCCTCACAAGAATGCCATCTCTAAACCCCATGTCACAGATAAATAGTACCTTTCCCAGACTTGAAAAGCTCTGTGCCACTCCAAGCTTGTCTCTCACCAACACAAGTTAGTCCAATACAAGATATCTAATCTATCTTCTTCTCTCTAACATCAGACTCTCACTAGTGGTTATGCAATATATGATGTTCCAAGAAAAGCATTCTCTCTCTCTCCTCTCACCCAACTCTCTAATTCCGTATTCTCCCACCTCCTGTGAGGGTGGATGGGAAAGGAGTCTGACGCTGCTTTTAAGTTGCTGAGTGGAGGGCTGTATCAGAGTGGCTTGCTAACCAGGATTATGTAATGAGCCACAACTGGGAGGAATCGAGTGGTCCTCCAATGAAAAGAAGCTGGAAGCTGCACTGCGGTGGGAGGTGCTCAGGGGAATAAAACACCTAACAGTGAACTAACTCTAGCAGAGAGTCAGGAAGGCAATGAAAGTGCCCCAAAACAGGACGCAACAAATGGAGTTTGTCCAAGACATTGAGTTTTACTCTTGTGTTTATTTTACCTTAATAAATACAGACCTGAAGGAGGAGGATGGATACTGAATGTGCAAAAGCATATGGAATCATTGTACAATGACTTGGAAGAGGGAGACTAGAGTAGGACAGTGCAGAGGCATCCTTAGACATGACAGATCCCTTGAGAAGCAATAAATGGACCTGTCACCATAGAGACATGTCCTCCGACCACTTCATTGAGTCCCCTTCCCTAGTTCACAGCTCCAGTACATGCCTCTAGTGCCACTCAAAGCTCTACCAAGGGGCATCAGAGTGAAATTTTAACTAGTCCCCTCAGTTTCATTGCTGCCAACAAAGGTCTCAATAACAGAGTTTAACCTGACCAAAATATTGTTGATTTCACTCCCCTACAGTCTGACAAATTTCTAAGCAGAAGCAGTAAGGTTATATTTGTCAGACAACTTAGTTTTTCTTCTTTGTAGAGCAGATGTGCCTTTGAAAAATAAGTTGGATGGCAACTTCTGCAGCAATTAAGTTGGTCATGCATGACGCCGTCACACTCAGTGTCTTTGTGGAGTGCATCCTCACTATAGGATCATAAAACACTAGAACTGTAAGGGATCTTGAGAGGTCAGAGTCCAGTCCCCTGCCCACATGGCAGGACCAAGCAGCATCCAGATCATCCCTGATAAATATTTAAGAGCAAGTTAGGTAGATGTTTATCTCCAGTGATGGAGATTCCACAACCTCACTAAGCAATTCATTTCAGGCTGTGTCTACACTTGCATTCCTCTTTTGAAAAAGGTATGCAAATGAGGCATAAATTTGCATATGACACCTCATTTGCACATTCTTGTTTCAAAATAGCTTCTTTCAAAAGAAGAAAACCAGTGTAGACACTGCTCTTTCAAAAATAAACCTCATCTTCAAAAGAATCCTTCTTCCCATAAAAAAAGAGAAGGATTCTTTAGAAGATCGGGTTTACTTTCAAAAGAGCAGTGTCTACACTGGTTTTCTTCTTTCGAAAGAAGCTATTTCAAAATAAGAATATGCAAATGAGGTACCCAATGTGCAAATCTGTACCTATTTGCATTTTGATTTACCTCATTTGCATACCTATTTCTAAAGAGGAATGCAAGTGTAGACACAGCCTCAATGTTTAACCATCCTAACAGTTATGAAGTTTTCCCTTATGTCCAACCTAAACATCCCTTCCTGCAGCTTAATCCCATTGCTTCTTGTTCTATCCTCAGACGTCAAGGACAATAGTTTTTCTGTCACCTCTTTGTAACAGCTTTTTAGGTACTTGTAAAATGCTAACACATACCCTTCCAGTCTTCTCTTTTCCAAACTAAACAAGCCCAATTCTTTCAGTCTTCCCTCACAGCTCATGATCTCTAGACCTTTAATCATTCTTGTTGCTCTCCTCTGGACCCTGTCCAATTTCTTCATATCTTTCTTGACATGTGGTGCCCAGAATTGGACACAATACTCCAACAGAGGCTTAATTAGCACAGAGTAGAGCAGAAGAACGATTTATCATGTCTTGCTCACAACAGTCCTGTTAATGCATCCCTGAATCACATTTGCTTTTTCTGCAAGTGTCACACTGTTGACTTATATTTCGCTTATGTTCCACTATGACCCCTAAATCCCTTTCTGCAGTACTCATTCCTAGACAGTCACTTCCCATTATCTGTGTGTGAAACTGATTGTTCCTTCCTAAGTGGAGTACTTTCCATTTGACCTTAATAAATTTCATCCTGTTTACCTCAAACTGTTTCTCCAATTTGTCCAGATCATTCTGAATTATGACCATATACTCCAAGGCAGTTGAAACCCCTCCAAGCTTGGTATCATCTGCAGACTTAATAAGCATACTCTTTCTGCCAATCTCGAAATCGTTGATGAAGACACTGAACAGAACCGGTCCCAAAACAGACCCCTGCAGAACACCACTTGTTATGCCCTTCCATCATGATTCTGAACCATTACTAATTACTCTCTGAGAACAGTTATCCAGACAGTTATACACCCACATTATCTAAGCTGTATGTGCCTAGTTTAATGATAAGATCATGGGAGATGGTATCAAATGCCTTACTAAAATCTAGGTATAGCACATCCACTGCTTCTCCCTTATCCACAAGGCTTAGTATCCTATCAAAGAAAGCTATCAGACTGGTTTGACATGATTGGTTCTTTACAAATCCAAACTGGCTGTTACTTATCACCTTATTTTCTTCCAAATATTTGCAGATCACTTCCTTAATTATCTGCTCCATCATCATTTCTGGCACAGAAGTTAAACTGACTGGTCTGTAATTTCCTGGGTAGCTCTTACTTCCCTTCTCATAGACGGGTATTATATTTGTCCTTTTCCAGTCTCTCCCAATTTCTATGACTACTCAAAGCAGATGGAGGAAGTATCTGAGCCTTTAGCTATCAGCTCCTTGAATATTCTAGGATGTCTGTTTGTCACCAGGGCCTGATGAAATACATCTATTTTTTCTAAGTAATTTTTAACTTTTTTTTTATTATGATTTTATCCCCTAAACCTACCCTCTTCCCACTAGTAGTCACTATGTTAGGAATTCTTTCATCAGACTTCTTGCTGAAGACCGGAACAAAGTCATTAAGCATCTCTGGTATTTCCAAGTTTCCTGATAGTCTCCCTCCTCATTGAGCAGGGGGCTTACCCTGTCCTTGGTATTTCTCTTGCTTCTAATATATTTATAGAATGTCTTCTTGTTACCCTTTGTGTCTCTAGCTAGGCTGAGCTCATTTTGTGCCTTCGCTTTTCTAATCTTGCCCTGCATACCTGTATTGTTTGTTTATATCTATCCTTTGTAATTTGTCCTAGTTTCCATTTTTATATGACTACTTCTGGATTTTGAGATCATACAAGACCTTCTCATTAAGCCAAGGCAGTCTTTTGCCATACTTTCAATCTTTCCTATGCAGTAAAATAGCTTGCTAATAACGTCCTTTTGAAAAACTGCCAACTCTCTTCAGTTGTTTTTCCTCAATCTTGCTTGCCATGGGACGTTACCTACCAGCTCTCCGACTTTAACAAAATCTGTCTTCCAGAAATCCACTGTCTCTATTTTGCTGTTCTCCTTTCTATCATTCCTTAGAATGATCAACTCTATTATTTCATGGTCACTTTCTCCCAAGCTGCCTTCCACTTTCAAATTCTCAATCAGTTCCTCCCAATTTGTTAAAAAAGTCAAATCTAGAAGAGCTTCCCCCCAGTCACTCTCTCAATCTTCTGAAATAAAAAGTGTCTTCAGTACAGTCCAAGAACTTACTGGACAGTCTGTGTGCTGCTGTGTTAGTTTCCCAACATATGTTTGGCCGCTGAAGTCCCCCATCTCCACCACATCCTTCACTTTGAATGATTTGGTTAGTTGTTTAGAGAAAGCCTCTTACACCTGGGTAGGTGGTCTGTAGTGCCCCCCTGCACGACATCACCCTTGTTTTTCACCCCTTTTAACCTAATCCAAAGACTCTCAATGCAGCCGTCTCCTATGCTTATCTAGGCCTCAATGTAGGGGAGTACATTTTACTATATCAGGCAACACCTCCTTCCTGTGTACCCCACCTATCCTTCCTGACTAGGCTGTACCTTTGTATACCAATATTCCAATCATGTGCATTATCCCACAGGATGCCTCATTCAAAGACACAAGATTAGAGAGCAGTTAAGAGAAGCTAACTATCATAACTGAGGGTGTGTGTTCTGGAGCCTTCATCTCAATATCTGCAAATGGTATTCCCACTTTCCTGTCTCTGAAAAGATTTCTGTTCTGAGCAATAAGTGGAGTCATATAGTTAGCTCTAGGGACTAGATGCAATGCTGATTTTTCTCTATGGTTATATCAAAGAAAGGAGATCTAAAGGAACCCTGTGGACAAGCAAAGTGAAGATTTTGCCATATGCCTCTTATGTCTGATACTTGATGAAGTGGAGATTCTCCACTGTTATGTTATATACAAGCCTACATGAGTCTTACTGTTCTTCATGAATGCTGCGTGCCTCAGTCTCCCTGCATATGGTACCAATGGTTAGATGGTAGAAATGGCAGAGTGTAACTTTTACTGAGTCCCTGAGTGACACATAAGCCTGCTCCAGCTGCCTGTATGTATACTATGGCTGGTGCCCTTTGTACGCTGAGCCCCAGGAGGGGGATACAATCAAGGTGACACACAAAGTGAGATTAAGACCAGGAGGAGGAGCAATGATCATATTGGAGGTTGGACTGCTGGAAGCCAGGCAGGTAGTCTGGGTTTTGGAAATTGCAGGGGAAGGGGGCATGGGGGGGAGTCCAGGATGTTCTGCCTGGAGCCTACCCATGATGGAGTTGGTTGAAAATCACCAATTTTTATACTAACAAGATCTGTTCTATGCTGTGTTAGTCAATTAATAAACCCTGGTGTTTTACAACACTGACTGAGTCATGGCCGATTGCAAAATTGGGATGTAGAGCCTTCTGGCTTCCCCAGGAACTCACTCCAGCTAACTTGCTGTAGGAAGTGAATGGTGTGGAACAGGATACTGAATCCTCTGAGGTGAGACACAGGAGGTTCAAAACTGTGCAGACTTATTGCCCTAATGACTGTATGAGGAAGCTATCACACACTCCTGGGTGGCTTTACACAGAGCAGTTTCAGAGCACCAGCCCCACTGACTTTGTGACACCATGCAGCCTGTGGATATAGGTGGCTGGAGGTAGATGTGAATATGATAAGTCTAGCTTTCATGAGTAAGAATTATCAAAGGGGTAGCTGTGTTAGTCCGTATCTGCAAAAACAACAAGAAGTTCTGTGGCACCTTAAAGACTAACAGATATTTTGGTGCATAAGCTTTCACGGGCAAAGACCCGCTTGGACATCTGGAATCTCCACTACATTGCATCTGACCCCATGAGAGCTTATGCGCCAAAATATCTGTCAGTCTATAAGATGCCACAGGACTTCATTGTTTTTATGAGTAAGAACTGGAGGTCTTGGATTCAGAAGCTGATGGGTTGGTATTGGCCTGTAATTTAACTTAATCCTGACAAATTTATAAGACCAGTAACCAATTGGTTTAAATAGTTTTTTTAATGTAAACCATCGGTCTAGCTGAATTAATGTAAACATCCAAAATTGACACACTTACAATAGTTTAACCATGACTTAAAATCAGAGGTTTACATTGGTTTAACTAGACTGATCTCAAATAAACTAGGTTTTGGTTTACTTAATATTATTTACTAAGTGATGAGCTTTCATGGGTAAGACCCACATCTTCAGGTTTGGAGAATAACTGATAACCAAGAGAAAAAAAAAAACCCTGATGAATCAGCTAGATGGGGGGAAATCAAGTGGGGGGTGGCAGAAAGAGGAAAAAAACTTCTGCAAGTGCTTATTAAGTTAAGCAGGATGCCTGCCATCATTGCAAATATCAAAAAGTAGGGAAAGTGTCCTCGTAATGCATAGGATAATTGAGATCTTTGCTGAATCCATGGTGATAGGTATCAAATGTGAAAATGAATTCCAATTCAGAAGTCTCCCTTTGTAATCTGGTGTTAAAATCTGTTTATTTTAAAATGCTCATTTACCGGTTTGTGTGTATCCAGATTCCCAATGTCTGATTTGTGTCCATTCATTCTCTGGTAAAGTGATTGTTCAGTTTGTCCAACGTACATGGCAGAGAGGCACTGCTGGCACATGTTGGCATATACCACATTAGGGGAAGTGCAGGAATATAACACCCTGAATGAACCGTGTCAGTGACATGGTTAACTCCAGTGATGAGATCTCTAGTGTAAGTATGTGGACAGAGTTGGCAACAGGATTTGTTGCAACGAAAGGTTCCAGGATTAGTTTTTCTGTGGTATTGTGTGTGATTGCTAGTGATAATTTTTTTGGGATTGAGTGGTTGTCTGTAGAAGAGAACAGGCCGGTCGCCTAGGGCCTGTGAGCGAATCATCGTGTTCCATTACAGGTTATAGATTGTCACCGCGATGGAAGGGTTTGAGTAGAGGGCTACAGAACAAGTATTGTTCTGTTACTTTCCCACTGGATAGGCCCAAGAAGTAGCTGACTTCTGGGTATTTGTCTGGACCTGTTAATATGTTTCTTTACCTCTCCCAGTAGGAGACTCAGTTTTACAAATGCTTCGTAGAGATCTTGAAGTTTTTTGTCTCTGTCAATAGGACTGGAGAAGATGTGGTTGTACCTTAAGGCTTGACTATAAATGATGGATTGTGTGATGTGTCCTGGATAGAAGCTGGAGGCCTGTAGTTAAGAGTAGCGGTGAGAAGGTTTCTGGTATAGAGTGGTATTGATTTGACCATCAGCGATTTGTACTGTGGTGTTGAGGAAATAATCTCAGCCTTGACCATTCCACACGAGAGATTTAATTGTTGAAATCCCTGTGGAATTCTTCAAGGGTCTCTTTACCATGGATCCAAATGATAAAGATATCATCAGTGTAGCATAAATAAAGGAGGTGTAATAGGGGATGAGAGCTGAGGAAATGTTGTTCTAAGGCAGCCATAAAAATGTTAGCATATTCTGGGGCCATGCAGATACCTATAGAAATGCCGCTGATCTGGAGGTATAAATTTTCCCCAAATTGGAAATAGTTGTGGGTGAGGACGAAGTCACATAGCTCAGCCAACAGATGCGCCATAGTAACATCTGGGATAGTGTTCCTGATGGCCTGTAGTCCATCTCAATGTGGAATACTGGTGTAAAGGATGGTATTTTTCAGGAAGATTTCTGATGTTCAGTAATTTCCTCAGGAAGTCAGTGGTATCTTGGAGATAGCTAGGAGTGCTGGTAGCATAGGGTTTGAGGAGAGAATCAACACAGCAGGATAGTCCTGAAGTAAGGGTGCCAGTACAGTAGGGTCTCAATTTGCAAACCTAATGTTAGCGAATTCAAGTATTTGCAAGCAGCCATGAGCGAATGCTTCCCCAGGGCTCTAGGGCAGGAGCAGCGGCCATACAGTATTTGTGAAATTCAACATTCATTAGTGTTCTCAATACAGAACCCCTCGCGAATGTTGAGACCCTACTGTACCTGAAATGATAGGGGCTTCCAGAGTTTCCAGGTATATGGATTCTGGGTAGCAGACAGAATAATCATAGCTGGGGCTCCAAAGGCATGCCTGTGTGAATCTGGTCCCAAGTAGAGCAGGGAGTTTCTTAAGCAGATGGTGGAGTTTTTTGGTATTCCTCAGCAGGATAAGAGGAAAGAGGCCTGTAAAATGTGGTGCTGGAGAGCTGTTTAGCCACCTCCTTGTCATAGTCTGACTTATTCATGATGACTACAGCACCCCCTTTGTTAGCCAGTTTGATTATAATGTCAGTTATTTTTTGAGATTCTGGACAGCACTGCAATCAACACGGCTAAGACTGTCAATTGGTGTTATCTTCACACGTCAGCCTCCGCATGGTTGCATAAGGAATGAATGTAGAAGTCCAGGCTGTCATTACAACCATCGAGGTGGGCAGAGGGAGTGTCCACATAAAACACTTCCTCTTTTGGTGTTGGGGGTGTCTAGCAGGTTAGCTTGATGTTCACTGATCTCCCTCACATGGAGATGGTTAAAAAGGCTTCAAGGTCAGCCCAAAGCTGTATCAAGTTCATGGGAGCAGTGGGGAAAAAACGCATTCCTGGGATAAGACAGACTGTTTTGCCAGGCTGAGTCTGTAGCTGGAAAAATTAACATTATCCAGTGAGTTGAGACTGTCCTAGTTGTAGTTCACTGTGGTATGAAGTAGTTGAGATAGTTTATTATCCTCTCTCTGTTATAGGGAGTAGAAGCGTGTATTACAGATGTTTTGTCTTGTGTTATTAAAGCCGCACAATGTGGCATCTTGTGTGGAAGTTTAGTTATTGATGAGAGTTTCAAGGTCAGAGAGGTCATTCTTGATCCTCTGCTGTTTGTTGTACCGGATACTGATCAGGTGGTTCCTCTGTGCCCCAGACACTCAGAGAAACTGTCTCTCGCTAATCAGTGTAGCGCATTGACTGTAATGAGTTTTTCCCTTTCAGTCCCTTGGGTATGATGTCCATCTTTTTACACTTGGAGAGGAAGATGATGTCTGTCTGTATCTGTGAGAGTATTTCAAGTAGTTGATGCATTTTCACTCCAAACAGCTAAATGCAGTGCTTTGCATGATGAATAGTCTCAGAGAGAAAGCCATGTTAGCCTGTATCTTCAAAAAAGTCCTGAAGCACCTTAAAAGACTAACAATATTATTTATTTGGTGATGAGCTTTCACGGGAATGACCCACTTCTTCAGATCTAGAGAATAATAATGGAGATTAAGAGAACTGATAGAAAAAAACTGATATAAAAATGAAAAAATGTTGACAAATCAGCTATTTCAGGGGATGGAAGTGGGGAGGAAGAGACAAAACCTCTGAAAGTATCTATTAAGTGGTAACAGAGAGGTGGCCATGTTAGTTTGTATCCTAACACAACAAAAAAAGAAAGCAATCGTGTAGTACTTTAAAAACTAACGAACAAAATAATTTATTAGGTGATGAGCTTTTGTGGAGCTGACCCACTTCTTCAGATCTGGAACTAATGCTATATTGGAAATGTATAGCACTTTCTCTATGTCTGAAGAAATGGGTCTGCCCCACAAAAGCTCATCCCCTAACGAATTATTTTGTTAGTTTTTAAAGTGCTACGTGATTGCCTTTTTTTGTTTTGTTAAGTTAAGTGCGATGCCTGCCATCACTGCAAATGCCAAAGGTGTGGAAATTGTCCTCGTAATGCGTAAGATAGAGATCTTTTGAGTCCACGGTGATAGGTTTCAAATTTGAAAATGAATTCCAATTCAGATGTCTCCCTTTGTAATCTGGTGTTAAAAATCTCTTGGTTTTAAAATGAGCACCATTAACTGTCAATAGTGTGTCCTGCCAAGCTGAAATGCTCACTTACCAGTTTGCCAGTGCAACTTTGATAAAGTAGTCTTGCTTAAGATAGAGACCTCTCAGAATACAGAGAAGTCCATTTACCTTTGAAAGTGTTGATCAATTTGATTTGCCATATACTTTGTGTTTTGGGTTGCGTTTGATTGTCTATTGTTACTTCCTTCAATGCTTTGAATAGCATTGCGGTACCTGGGTACAATACTTGTGGCTTCGGATAATATCTGACAACCTCACAGTAGTACGTACCCCTCTTTGAAACCCAGTAACATAGTTGATCTTTCCCCCTTTTTCATGCATTCTTTTCGGCCCATACGTGTCAGCAGCTGTAACAATTAACTATGCAGAACTTGCTAATATTCCACTGCTAATACAGGAAGCTTAGGCTACTCACTTAAACCCAGTTATGGCATGGTCTTTGGACAAGAGTTTGAGCAATTTGGAGTACATACTCTGTCATTTTGGTGATCACAGAAAGAAGTGAGTATGTATGCGCACTTGACTGGAAAATATGAAAAACTGTTTATCCTGAGAGTCCACATCAATGGATATATAAAGATAATCCATAAATCTGGCTAGGATGAGACTAGCTAAGCTGTAAAAATTCAACCTCCCCCTCATCCCATTTCCTTCCTTTTTAAATGCTGGCGCACAATTATTACTTTTAAAATCACATAGTATGTTGTGGACACTGGAGAGAGACATGGAAGTACAAGTGTCCTTGCATATAAGTACTCCTTGGGAACCCCTTGAAATGAGTAAAGTTTCATGTGACTATGTTAGCAGGTTCTGGAAACCTGTTTTGCTGCTTTCTGCATACTTCTGTGGATGGAAGTAGTTCAGGACACTAAGACCCTTACTTAAATGATAACAAATACCTGAACGCTTCTTTGTATTTAATTACCATACATTTATACTAGTACGAGTCATTTTTAAAATATCTGAAAATAACTAAAAATATCAAAAGCGTATTTTTTATTTTGCTTCACTGTAATGTATAAAGAGAAACTGAAAAGAAGGGGGAGCCGTTCTGTTTATTTTTAATCTTAGTAATGCTAAGTCCAGCATTACCTGATAGTGGGTGCTCTCATAAGAGGTGTATGGTGAGCTCTCCCATGTTAATTGATACAGAAGGCTTATAGCACAGACTTACTTTCTCCAAAATATTGACTAGCCAGTGAAGTTAAAACAAAACAATCCCAAAAATTTTAATCTCATCTGATTGAGTCTTCATTGTTTATATTGCAAACTGCAGTGGTTTAACTGAAATTATTTTAGGTGAGCTGCAACAATCCCCTACATCACATTCTTTTAAAACAAAAAGCAGTCAAGTAGTACTTTAAAGACTAGCAAAATAATTTATTAGGTGAGCTTTCGTGAGACAGACCCACTTCTTCAGACCATAGCCATTCCAGAACAGACTCAATATTTATGGCACAGACAGCCAAAAACAGTCATCAAGGAGGACAAATCAGAAAAAAAAATGATCAAGGTGAGCAAATCAGAGTGGAGGGGTGGGAAAGAGTCAAGAATTAGATTAAGCCAAGTATGCAGACGAGCCCCTATAGTCATTCTTGACCTTCCCTCTCCCCCACCCCTCCACTCTCTGATTTGCTCACCTTGATCATTTTTTTCTGATTTGTCCTCCTTGATTACTGTTTTTGGCTGTCTGTGCCATAAATATTGAGTCTGTTCTGGAATGGCTATGGTCTGAAGAAGTGTGTCTGTCCCACGAAAGCTCACCTAATAAATTATATAACTAGTCTTTAAAGTGCTACTTGACTGCTTTTTGTTTTGATAGTATATAGACTAGCCCGGATCCTTCTCTGTTACTATTCCACATTCTTTTAAGTTGATTCAAACCTCAGTATAGGTGAGTTTTACATTGTTATAATGTCCACATTGGAATTTGCTTACTTTACAAAATCTAAACAAGATTTTATGTAGTTGTGCAGCTTGTAACAAAGAGATGGCCTTTCCTTTCTCAATGTTCATCTTTCATTGTCTTGACTTGTGTTGTCATAATTTCATTTATTCTAGTGCTCAGAGACTTTCAGGCTAAGTTTGTAATTTAAAGAACAAGCAGTTTTGTTTTTTTTTAAACTCTTCAGGTCTTGTTTATTACTTTACACACACACACACACACGATCAGATTTGTTAATATTATTTACAGCTTATCTTGAAGACATTTTTATTTCACAGTACTGAAGATTTAAACTATTTTACAATAATTGCTTTAATATAATTAACATAATAAGATTATTTTACTGCTATCACTGCAAATACTATTCTCTTGTTTCGGCTGAGTAGAACCTTGCTTTTTCTATAGCATCATGTGTGAGAGCAGATTTGTGTACTTGAGCTAATAGTGTTGGCTTTGCAATGATTTGTTTAAAGCAAGTTTTAGGATTCTAATTGCACAAGAGTCAAGAAACTGAAAATTAGCTGAGGGGATCTTATCTTGGCCCCACTGCATATATATTACTGCATGATCTTTTACTACCTTATCATGCAACACAATAAATACAGTTATATTTGTGTATGAAAGAATATAGTTTGGCAGAGTCTCACTGAAGTAACAAAAAAGTATATATATTGCTGCATATTGAAGTTGCTGTATAATCTTTCATATCTTATGCAATAAAAAAGTAGTAAGATTATTGTAATTCCCTAGAAAGAAGAGTTAAGTTTGCCGTGAAAACCTTAAATGTTAGCTTTCCGAATTTCTACAAGGTTAGCACATAATTCTGGTTGATGTTCCACCCCATCCTGCACTGACCCCTACCACCACTGGTTTCCTTCACCCTCTCTTCCTCCCCAACTCCCCACCTCCACCCTACTCCTGCCCCTTCACCCCACCCCGACATCCCCCCCGCCATCAGACCCTCCACCTAGACCCAGTATCCCCAGCTCATTCCTGCAACCCTTCTGGTCAGACCACCCAACCCCAGCCCACTAATGTACCTCCCTCCTGCTCAGATTATCCACCCCCACACTCTCCCCCTGTGCCCTTCTTCCTGCTCAGACCCCACACCTCAAGCCCACTTCCTGACAGCCCCCTCCCACACTGAAAACTCATTTCTGGCCCCATCCCAAAGCCTAGAAGAGCCCACAACATCTCCTAGCCACGGGCTCTGGGTCCGGTGTGCGAGGGGAGTGAAGGCAGTCTTTTTTGTGTTTTTCAGTCAAGGATCACAGCGCAAAGGGTTTTTTTGTTGGTTTGTTTTTTTGTTTTGTGACTTCCCACTTGTGAGTCCTCCAAATGATATGGCTATGAGGCAGTGGCACCCAACCCAAAAAAAGAAAAAAAAGTTTCCCTATCCCTGTTCTAGACGGTTTTCAAGATCTCAGACTGTATCTTCTCAGAAAGCAAAGAGACAAGTTTAGTGCTAATTTTTAAAAGTGGGTGGCTGATATTTGAAAAATTTGACCCTGATACTTATGATGTCATAAGTTACTCAACTCAGCTTAATTTTACTTTTGTTACAAAAAAAATTATCACAAGTCTATATGAAGCGCCACACTAAGAGTCTGTCACCTATCATGCCAAAAGCCTGTTGAAATTGGCAAACACAGTTAGGATATATACAGTAGTCCCTTAAGTTACGCAAGGCTTGTGTTCCCACACACCCTTGCATAAATCCAATTTTGCCTAAGTAGGGGGAAGGGGGGGGCAGTTTTTTTCCCCCAGCGGAATGCACCTTCTGCAGCCAGAGAAGCAGGACGAGTATCTGGAGCTCCTTTTGAAAGGTAAGTCCTGGGCTTGAGGTGGAGGGCAGCTGGGGAAGGTTAGGGCTGCAGGGGGGCGGGAGATTGGAGTTGAGTTGGGACCATGCAGCCCTGTAGGGGGTTAGCCAGAGCCACGCTGGGGGGTAAGCCAGAGCCAGGGGGTGTCAAACTGGGGTTGTGTAGGCCCAGTGGGCTGAGCCAGAGCCGTGGGGAGCAGGATTCTGAGTTGCACTTAATTCAAGTTTAATGCATTAATCACACATTGAGGGATTACTGTACAAGTTTCTATGGAAAAGAATTTATTTCACCAAAGAGAACGTGGCACACTTACTCAAAAACTTATGAAGTCATGACTGAACAGCAAAATACCCATTTAATGCACAGGATTAATTACGTACACCATAGGCTTTAAAATAGCCGCTAGCGCCTACTGGTCTGGTGTCTCCTTTCACCATGTATCTTGTTACCAGAAGGAGAAGAAAAAAGCCACCCACAAGCCTAAGGCTAAAACATTCTTAGGATTTTCAGCAAAACTATTTCATCTCATACAAAAATTACTGCATAGTTTTTCTAGATTGATAAAGGGAGACTACAAAAATGACTACTATTCTCCACCATCCCTCTATACGGTAAAGATACCACAAACTTACACATTAATACCCAATTTTATAAAATACAAAACAACCAAAAAACTGAAGACTACACGACCAGCCTGCAAAAGGTAGCATCCACCAAGTCTACGGGTTAAAAAGACAAGAAAATGTGTAAGAGGATGCCCATGTGGCTACCTTGCTCAGTTCTAGAAGGGACAAATTCCTCTCTCACATCCTAAGAAAGAGTCCCTTCTCATGTAATGTTAAAATATTGTTTAAAAGGTCATCCTTATCTAGGACATTGGCGTTTTTAACCTAGTTGTGACCTGAACAGGAAAAAACTAGAAATGACTAAGGATTTTCTTTCAAGAACACACATCAAAACAAAAACACCCTCCCATACACACCCTTAAAAAAACCCACTGATCACTATAGTTAACCTACACGCTTCTAGCTTCCATCCTGCACGCATAATTAGATCCACTGTTTACAGTTAAGCCCTTAGGTACAAACGCATTTGCTCTGATACTACTGACAGAGACCAAAAACTACAAGATCTTTACCAAATATTCATAAACCTGAATTACCTACCAGGAGAAATTAAAAAAAATCAACAGCGCCAGATGAATACCCAGAGACTAGCTACTCCAAGATAGGCCAAAAAAAGCCAAGAACAGAACACCACTAGTCATCACCTACAGCCCCCAACTCAAACCACTGCAACGAATTATTAAAGACCTACAATCTATCCTTAATCAGGATGCCACACTCTAAGGTGACATGCCTGTTCTCTCCTACAGACAACCTCCCAACCTTATGAGGATTCTCACTAACAGCCACAGTCTATACTGCAGGAATACCAGTCCAGGAACACTTCCTCGCAACAAAGCCCGCTGCCAGTTTTGTCCACATATCTTTTCTGCAGATACCATCACTGGACCTAACCAGGTTATTCACAGAATCACGGGCACATTCTCGTGTTCCTCAACTAACATCATATATGCCATCATGTGCCAACAATGCCCAGATGCTTTGTATATTGGAGAGACTTCAAACTCTTAGACAAAGAATTAATGGGCACAAAACAGACATAAAAACTCTTCTGATCCACAAACTTGGTACCCGGCATTTTAATGGAGTGGGCCATTCTGTTAATGATTTAACAGTCTGCGTGTTACCGAAGAGGAATTTTCACAACACTCTTGAAACAGAGGCTGCTGAATTCTCTTTTATATTCAAATTTGACACATTAACACATGGTTTGAACCAGGATGGGAATTTTGTGGGTCACTATAGTGGCTCGTTTGCATACTTGGCTTAATCGAATTCTTGACTCCCCCACCCCCCTGCCCCTCTACTCTCTGATTTGCTCACCTTGATAATTTTTTTTTCTGATTTGTCAACCTTGATTACTGTTTTTGGTTCTCTGTGCCTTAAAATAGAATCTGTTCTGGTATGGCTATGGTCTGAAGAAGTGGGTCTGTCCCACAAAAGCTCACCTAATAAATTATTTTGTTAGTCTTTAAAGAGCTACTTGACTGCTTTTTTGCCTTAAAAACCAGCAAGCTTCATTTTCTAATTGACTGCCTAGGCTATTCTACTGCAGTAAGAGATCCGGGGGTTTGGGTGGATCACAAAACAAATATGAGTAATGCTCTTCATAAAGATGGCATTCCGAAACCAGCAAATGCCTTCTGTTAGCACATTCTGCACTTACAATAAAGGGCTTATATATGTATATATATATATATATATATATATATATATATATATATATATATATATATATATATATATATATATATAGGCTCTGTAGTATACACAATCTTATACTGTGGAGGGAGACAAATTGTGTTGTGCAGCGGCCCTATTTGGTACCCTCCCTCCTCCCACCGCCCCCCCAAAAAAAAGTCATACAGTGAATAAGCTTAGAATCACAGAATTCTGGGGCTGGAAGGGATCTCAGGAAGTCAACAAATCCAGCCCCCTGCCTAAAGCTACATCAACCCCAACGAAATCATCCCAGCCAGGATTGTTTCAAGTCAGTACTTAAAAACCCCTAGGGATGGAGTTTCCACCACCTCTACAGGTAGTGCATTCCAGTGCTTCACCACCCTCATGCTGAAATAGTTTCTTCTAATATCCAGCCTCCACCTCCGGCTCTGTAATTTTAGACCACTGCACCTTGTTCTGCCATCAGTCACTGCTGAGAACAGCCTCTTGCCATCCTCTTTAGAGGCCCCCCTTCAGGAAATTGAAGGCTGCTATCAAATCGCCTCTCGCTCTTCTGTAAACTAAATAAGCACAGATTCCCTCAGCCTCTCTCCTGATATGTCATATGCTCCATGCCCCTAATAATTTTTGTTGCCCTCCGCTGGACTCACTCCAATGCATCCACATCCTTTCTACACAGAGGGACCCAGAACTGACAATACTCCAGATATGGCCTCACCAGTGTAGAACAGAGGTCTGCTGGAAGTGCTTGTTCCTTTCAAAGTGATTTTCTGTTTCCATTTGATCATAACTCTTGTCTCATTTCTCTCATTTCCAGTAAAATGGAAAGTGCCTTGTACCCAAAGAAACTTTGAATGTGGATAATAGCAGAGAGTGCATTTACAAAGTTTGTGGAGGATACTAATTTGGGAAGTGTTGCAACTGTTGGGAGTATAGAATTAAAATTAAAAATGATCTTGACAAAAATGGAGAAATGATGCCATATAAATAAGATGAAATTCCATAAGGACAAATGCAAAGTATGCCATTTAGAAAGGCATATGCAAATGTACTAATATAAATCAGAAACTGCTGGTATACCATCACTGCTCACTGATCCACAGGAAGCAGGGTCTAGTGGTCCAACTGTTAGTTCTGAGTCAGGAAGATCCAAGTTTTAGTCCTTGGGGTCCCAAATTTTATATATGATCTTGGGCAACGTAATTCAACAAGAGATTATGAAAAGTGAAATTTTAAATTTCTGCACGATTTCCCATTACATATGGAGGCACTCATTTAATAAAGATGTTTTTATCACATTGCGAATTTTTAAAATAAGGTTTTTAAAGTATTTGATTTGTTTAACTGTATTTGTTAGGGTCAAAATATTGATACCAAATAAATACTAAAAAGGAAGATTCATTTTGGCTGAAATAATTATTTTTCCTCTTCTATCAAAGACCTACTTCCAGCAGGCAAGTGATCAAATGCAATTTAGCACAGCAACTAAGTTTTAATTGCAATTCTCTTCTAAATTGCATGGAATGGGGAGTGATGGCAAGTTGTTTAAAAATGCCATACTGTAGGGCAGGGGTCAGCAACCTTCAGTACACAGACCATCAAAGTAGCAGGCAGGCACTGGCAGGCCATGAGACTTAAAAAATAACTGTCCACAGGAACAGTTCCCCACAGCTCACAGCGGCCATGGCTCACCAATTCTGACCATCAGGAGCTGTGGGAAGCAGCATGGGCGTTTGCACTCTGCCAGTGGATTGTCAATCCCTGCAGTATGATCAGGGGATTCCAACCTTTTCAGCCTTAGGGCAAAACTGAAGTTCAAAAAGGCCACAATCAATACTTTGGGACAGATTCTTAGGCAGGCCAAAGGAAGAATCACATCCCCTGTTGAGAATTCCCCCAACAAGAATAGTGAGCATTCTCTTCCCCTACTCATCCCACCGCTCAGCCTCTACTGCAGGGAACATGTCCAAAAGTCAGAAGGGAAAATGAATGGAGTTTGCTATACTCCAGCTACCCTCAAAATGGCAATGTCCCTAAGCCATAAGGAACAGCCGTACAAACTGTTCTAACTTGTACTACAGCATGGAGCCCATTGATGTATACCTGCGTTTCTTGCACTTTTTGGACCACAGAACACCAAACAATAAATGTTTTTATGCAGAACACCTATGAAAATTTTCTTTGAAAAAAAAAAAAAACAAAAAAACTGTCAGACCCCCTCAAAAAAAAACCCACAAACAAACAGCAACATATAAACAAAATTAATTACTTTAATCATGAATCATAGCAATGAAGTAGTAGCATTGTACAGTAAACCCTTGATTTATGTGGAGGTTGCATCCTGGGAACTGCCACATAAATAAAATTTTGCGTAAATTGGGGGTGGGTGGGGAGATGCCCAGAATTTCCCTGTCTGGGAGAAGCTGCGCAGCCACCACTCCCTCAGCTGGGGGAATGGGGGCGGAGAGGAGAGGGAGCCACTCTACCCCTGGCTTCTCTGAGCTTGGGGGAGGGGGCACACAGCTAGGGGCTGGGAGGGGTGATTTCGACTTGCTTAATTCACGTTAATGCAAGTTAAGTGCAAATCAAAAAAAAAAAAAAAAATCACACTTAAAGAGTTTACTGTATTTGGTTTTAATAACAAAAAATAAATACCACCAGTGTGTATTTCCAAAACACTCTCAGAACACCTACCAGTTGTTCACAGAACACCAGCGTTCCATGCAATGTAGTTTAAGACACAGTGGTTTAAACAATCGTTTGCTGGACAGTAGTCACATATCGGAGATCAGCGAGCTAGCTTCTGTCCCTGGCTCAAATAAAAGGCTGTATTGGACAGAAAAAGGATAAACAAAGCAGGCTGTATCTGAAAAGCTGGGAGGAGGGAGGGGACAATTATGGTTTAAGTTTACCACAGCTTAAATCTTGGACTCAATTCCCAACACTGCCTGCAATAATCTTGCATATTGACCTTTAATTGGAATATTTCTTTTCAGTTATGGAGAATGTGAAAAATACTGGCAAAAAACATTTATTTATGATTAATGCTGTATTGTATTAATCACCATAAGAATGTCATAGCACAGATCCTATAGCATTTTATATTTCTTGCAAAAGATGTCAAACAAATTAGATAATCCATTAAGTTTTAAAAGGCATCATTTACTAGCTCTTTTTCCAAATCCAATTTTTGTCAAACCACTGACAAAAATCCAAAGAGCATCAAAGTTTACCCCTTTTAGGATTCTTTTTTAAAATATAAAGGTTTAAAGCTTCTGTGAAGATTGAGTAAGAAAGTATTTTAAATTATGGAGTAGGCATAAGCAACTTCTTATGAAATATAGTAAAGTTAGATTGCTTACTGCAATATTAACTTAGCTGGCATGCACAAACTTCCTATTAAAAGTTCAATACACTGTTACTGGTTATTGTATATTTTGTGATATCTATTAACATAATGGTGAAGTTTGGTTTAGTATAACCAAGCTCACTTCACTGTAGAAAACTTAAGTGAAATCCTTCTGCTCCTCTCCTTTTTGCTTTTGCTTTAAAAAAAACAAAAAATTTAAAAATGGAAAAGGGGCTAGAACATTTAAAAAATTACTTCTGGTTAATAATGTTAATATGTTGTTCCAATTAAACTTAGATGTTCAAACTTCATTGAGGAGATTGAGCTTGATGGGATGACTTTGTACCACTGCTGCTGCTAAGAATGTTTTTCAAATGCAACTACTGTGGCTGCATACGGTGATCAGGCACTTTCTCCAGCCACTGTCTTCTGGGTTGTGGGTATGGGGAGGAAGTAGAGGCCCCTTCTGCTCTCTGTTGCTCTTGGATGCACTGTCTTGTGGTGTTGGGTCAGTTGGGCTACCAGTAGGGGTTAGGCCCTGGCCCCCTCTGGAGAGGCACACGGCACAACAGTGGTGGAGCATACAGCTGTTGAGTTCACCACCTTCTGCAAGACCATGGAACTCAGACTTGAGGTTTCAGACCTCAGGCAGCAGGCTCTTAGTGCACGGCTTTCAGCTCCATAGCTTTGGGCCCCATCCTCTGGCTGCAGGGCTTCAGCCACCATTAGTCCATCTCAAAAGCCCCTGGCTCTCTACCTCCCTCTCTAGGGTTTAATATGTCCTCAGGACTGAGTAAGTCTGCTGTGAAAAATTGTAGTTGTAAGTTTGTCACTATCAGGTTTAGCAGCAGGTTTACCTAGCTATCAATAGATAAATTGTAATGATGTGGCCATACATACATATGTATGTACGTACATACGTACGTACAGTAAAATCAGTGTTATGCAGAATTCAGGTAACCAGTACTTTCAATTAACTGGCATCTGTTTTGCCGAGACCAGAGCTGGCAGCCACATGGACAGGGCTGCCTGGCAGGGAATGGAGCCAGCAACTGTGAGGCTGGGGCAGCCTGGCCCTCCTCCAACATCCAGCACCCTGAGGAACTGGGAGGGCCAGATAATCAAAGTTTATGCTGTACCCCTCTCTCTCAAAGTTAAACATTAAATACTAATATTCAATACTAAATATTAAATATTTTATGAAAAACTGTGATGGTGGCTACTAGCACTGTGGTGCCACCAAATAATTAGTCTAGAGAACCCCATAGCAGCACATTTATTTATATCATGGTGGTTTTATCACAGCAGAACGTTCTCAGATACTCACTGAATACAATGAGATTTTTTTTTTTTCAAATCATTATTACCATTCAAAGTTACAGCATGGACAAAGGTAAATATCTACACTAACACTCTTCAATGTGTTTACAACCCATTGATTATGAAGTGCTTCTGATTCTACAGCACGTCAACACAACAGCTAGGGATTAGCTCTTCTTGATCCAGCACACTAAACACAGTACTGGGGCTGTGTCAGCAGAGGTTAACCTCCTGAGTAGGAACCCACCCAAACCCTAGGTACACACTCAGGTGACCATATCATGTTCCTGCACATGCTGCTATAGCCACATTTATTTTTAGCATTCTAACTTGAGGACAACTAGCCTGTGCCTGTCCTGGAAAGCATCCTACCCACTGCTGTGCAGTCATACTTAGGAGATGGGCAATGGTAGAGAATGTATAAACCCATTCTTAATAGAGCAGGGATTCTCAACATAGCATGGAACACCATTAGATTTTCTAAGGGCTGCCAGCTGGGCGGCTCTGAGCCACATGTGACTCTTTAAGGAGTCATCTGCAGCTCCCGCCATTGCCACGGCTCACTCCTCTGGCTCCCAGTCCTTTTCTTGATGCATTGAAATGGAACTCAATTTAATTGGTTTAATGGCTGGTTCCTTCCTGCTGGTCATTAAACCAACCAGCCATTAAACCAATTAAACTGAGTCCCATTTCAGGGCAGCAGGACAGGGAACCATCCACACTACAGGTGGGGGAAGGGAGGAGGAGGGCTGGGGAGAGCCGTGTGGAGGAAGCAGCAGTGGCCCAGCAAAGGAGCAGTGAGCAGTAGCAGCACTCATGTCAGGCAGGTGAGGAGAACGTTTTGGGGCTGTGAGGGTGGGGGGCAAATCAAGATGTATAATTTTTCCCCCCAAAGGACAACCTCCTCTCCCCTCAGTTTTGAATTGCTTTGGGTCACAAAGTCTTCCTGAATTATCAAAATGGGTCACGGTCTCGGAAAAATTTGGGAACCACTGCAATACAGGCAAAGTACGGAATTATAAATCTCCTCTGCCTCTAGACACCCAGGTATAGGTCTTCTTTCCCTACAATTCTGCTGACCAAGAAACTGCACTCATTCCTATTGAGGATCTAGCCACAGAACATTACAGCAGATACTGCCAGGATCAGCCACAGTATAGCTCTGTACTTGCAGATAAAAACGGAGTCCATGACCTCCAAATGAAGCGGCTCATTTGTTAAGTAATAAAGATGATGAAATCACACCATTCACACACAAGTATGGTGATCAATACTTGAGCAACTTCAGGGTCCTAGTCAACCTTCCAACCTATCATATGTTCATCCCTGGATACATTTAGGACTTCTCCCTTTCCATGACCTAAGATGGCAGCTCTAATCAACAGGAACATTCAACCTAAAACAGACTAGACAAAGTTACTGAACACAGAGTTTTTTCAGAAGCCCATCCACTAAAAGTCAAACTGATCCTGGTAGATCGGACCATCCCGGGGGGGGAAGTAAAGAATCATCTCTTCTGCAAAAGCCTTTCCACAACAGTTATGCACAGCTCCCTTGCATGAGCTCCTTGAAGATAAAGGAGAACTACTGCATGCTTGAAAAAATAACAGTAAAAATAGAAAAGTGGTACATATATTTTGGATTGTTGCCATATATAAAATTTTATTGATGCCAAGATAATTTGGTAATGGATAGATCAGAAATTCTTCTCAGCCTCTCCTGCTATCCTTGTCTAGTAGGCACAAAACACTTTTCCTTGTCCAAATATCATCTTTCCTTGTAATGGACTTCTACGCAATACACTTCTTTTATGCCAGGATTGGAAACCAAAGCTTATTGCACGTGCACAGCATATCACCTTTCAACATATTGGAGCACTTCAAAAAATGTGGAGAGAATCGCTTTTCAAGTGCACATTCTAGAGAGGATTACAATAAGAACACACAAAAGTTGATGTTTTAATATAATGTTTGAATTGCAGACCCAAAAATAACTTACATTCCTTTGAGCGCGGGCAAGAAACAGGGCAACACTGAATTTTACGAAGCTATCCAAAGAAAGTTACAGTTGAACTAGGAATAAACATCACAAATATAAGTAAAAGTTAAGTTTTCCTTAAACCAACATTTCCAAAAGTGTGGTCCGTGGCCCAGTACTAGTCCTTGGGGGGAAAAAAAATACTGGTCCTTAGGAAAGATACAAATTATCTCTATGTACTATTATTATCATGAATAAATAACAACAGTGAAAATTTATTCATTTTTCATTCTTTTTATATGTGTTTATATTTTTGGGCCACAAAAAAGGGTACTGAAAAAAAAAAAAACAAAAAAAAACAGGTCTCAACTATATAAAGGAGGGTTTCCCAAACTTTAAACAATAAAATAGCCTTAAGAGCTTCGTCAGCCATGTGTGTCAACCAACCAGTTAGCTGTACTCAAAAAGAACAGCAGTGGGGAGGGATAGCTCTGCGGTTTGAGCCTTGAGCTTGTAAGTGCAAGGTTTGGAGTTCAATCCTTAAGGAGGCCATTTAAGGATATGAGGTTAATAGGTTAAAAAAAGAAAAAAAAAATTGACAAGGAGGGTGCTCGGCCCTGCCGAGAGGGCAGGAAACTAGACTTGATGAACTCTTGAGGTCCCTTCCCACTCTATGAGATATGTACAGTAATACCTCGAGATATGCACATAACTTGCTTTTATGTGGGGGCATGTCAGCCCCTTTGGGGGACAGGGAGACCTGTCAGCAGCTGGGCTCCCAGCCCAGCCCCAGATAAGGCTGCCGCTTGGTTCCCCACTGCTTGTGGCAGCTGGGAAACTGACCAGCCAGGCAACCACTAATCACAGATGTATCCAAGTTTCCCACTGTCCCAGGCAGTTTGTTTACAGCCAGTAGTCCGGGATATCAGTGCTCTGTGCTGTAATCTACCCCAAATGTCTTCTAAGAGCCCAGTAAGCAGTGGAAGTATTGTAACACTGCTGGACATTTTACCTCCTGTGGTCCAGGAAATTCTCTTGTTCAGCGCCGATCAAGTCATAGGGGTGCTAGACTAGAGAGGTTTAACATGTTCTAAATTTTTCTCATTTAAAAACACAGGTACAATTGAATCTCAAACATGCTAAACCTACACTTACTGTCTCCAAAAAGTGAATTAATAGCTCTATTCTGCTCAGCCTAACTACCAACTCTTGCTTGTTGAAAGTTCACAGCTTTCAGCTTCTGTTTCTCAGCAGACTAAAGACATATGTGCAAAGACACAGACTGGATAAGGCTATTGTTGTTCTGTATTTGGAAGTGGAAATAGGCCAAGCAAGGCAGAAAAGTTAGTTAGGACACTGTCTTAGAAACATAGGAAAGGAAAGAAGCATAGTAAAAAAAGAACAGTGGAGCAGATTGGAAAGAAAAAGGGAAGATATTATTCCATACAAACATATAGCTTCCTATGTTTCCCTACACTTTTGTCACAGAAAAACTGTCATGGCTTCCAAGCATAAGAGACTTTTCATGGGAGTACTCTGAAGAAATTCATTCCTGAGTAAAAAATCCACCAAGTGTACACAGTGCAAGGAGATGCAGGACCTCGCTACAAGAATGAAACATCGTAAGGAAAACTGCTTGGGAAAAAATGATGTGGCTATCTGGTTAATAACAAATAGTTTCAAGACTTTTGCTATATAAATATAAATCCTTCAGTATAAGGGTGATTTGACAAGTAAATTCCCCAAGTGGTCCGCTATGTTTGATGCTGCTAGGAAAAAAATGTTTAGCTTAGCCAATCCTTACGACTTATTTAATTAACAAGGGTTGAATCTATCACTCAAGTATGGGTACAGAAAGCTGCAGTATAAGAAATCTAGAGTTGAGATCACTGAGATCATTTTCTTATTTTATTTTACGAAGCATATGCCCCTTAATTTGGAAATAATGGTGATACCAGCTACGTCTATTCCCTATTTTACTTCAGCCTAACTCAACTTTCCCAAGGGAACCTCGTTCTACACTTGGGTTTCAAAAAACAGAAAAGTCAGTGAATTCAGTGGTGCTCAATCCTAAATTAAGTGTACTCTAAGCACAGTCAGTCTTAGCTTTTTTGGTAGTTTAGAATCAGATCCACATCCTTGCTGAAAAAAATGTAAACAATTAACTGAATAATAGATTAAAACGAACTGAGAAGAATGATTACTCAAAATCATTTTTAAATTTTGTTTCAGGGTCCCATTTAAGCATCAGAGACTTCAACTGTAACTGCAACAACTTCAAAGTCACCAGTTGGTTCTTTTAGCAGTAGTACTACAGCTAAGGGTATGTCTTCACTATGTGGAAGATTGACCCAGTCAAGGTCAATCTTCTGGGGTTCAATCTGGCACACCTAGTAGGGACATGCAAAATTGAACTACCTGGAGTCAACCATCAACCTGTTCTCCTCGAAATCATGAGGACATTAAAATGACCTGAGTTGCCAGAAACAGATACTCTCCCTCTCAGGGGTGTCCTCTTTTTGAAAGGTCAAACAGGGTGACACTAGTTTAAGATTTAGTTTAATAAAATGTAAGAGTTACTCCATTTGTGTGTATGGTTTAGTTCTTACCATTCCAAATGTACTGCTCCTGCATTTGCAGCATGACATACATAATGAATATGATGTCCTATTTCCTAAATTAATATAAATCAAGTTATCTAAAAAAAAATTACACAAAATATCATACTAGATGTTGTAAAATGCTGTATTAAGTTGTACATTAATATTTTGATTATCACATTTGCACCACTGTTTAAAAAACATAGGAAGTAGTATCGGGGGAAAACTGATTTAAATTAATCCACACTGCTTAGGTATAGGTATTTGGCTAAACGAAGAGACATTTTCCATTACCTAGCAATTTAAGCAACACATACTTTTTCATTTAAAAAACCTGACCTCCAGTGACAGTGCATTTCATCCACTACCGAGATCTTTATATAATTTACACTTTAATTTCACAAAACCTTCAAATGTACAATACATGGGTAAGCAATTGTTCACCATCTCTGAAAATGAGAATATATTCATGTTGCCTTAATCATAGGTGGGTTTCTTTTTTTAAATGTACCTTTAACTGCTGATTTTTCATACATCACTAGTAAGAACATTCTCAAAGTTTTTGCCTCAGTTTCTGATTACACAGGTAAAGAAAACTTCCATCAACATAAAATAACCAACGTTAATTCAGATAGGGTTCTAAAAATCTGCTGCTAAGCCCCCTCTCTAACTACATGCACAAAAAATGTATTCATAGAAAACACAAAGAGTTAAATCACAGACTTGTAGGACCGGAAGGAACACTGAGAGGTCATCTAATTAAGTCCCTTACGCTCATGGCACAACCAACCACCATCTAAGCTGTTTGTCTAACTTCCTCTTAA
Source organism: Carettochelys insculpta (assembly GCF_033958435.1). Lineage (NCBI taxonomy): Eukaryota > Metazoa > Chordata > Testudines > Carettochelyidae > Carettochelys > Carettochelys insculpta. The sequence goes on along the minus strand of NC_134139.1, from coordinate 64,756,305 downwards.
AGATCTTCAGTGACAGAGCTCCCACAACCTCTATAGACAATTTATTCCAAGGCTTATCCACCTGGACCAGGGATCAGCAACCTGCAACTCTGCAGCCGCATGCAGCTCTTTAAGAGCCTTTGGCTCTCTGCTCTGCAGGCGGCTGTGCTGAAATAACAGGAATAAATTGAACTGGTTTAACGACCGGTGGGGTGGGAGCCATTATTTCAGCGCAGCTGCTGGCTTGGCAGAGAGCTGCCCACACTGCATGTGGGGGAAGGGTGCTGGAATGTTTGGGGGAGGGACAGCTGTGCCCCGCCCCTGCCAAAGCCATTCAGTCATACTGAGAAGTCGGGGGAGATGGCGGCAGCTGGACAAACAGCAAGGAGCTCTGGACCTGTCCTGCACTAGGCTGCTCTGAACAGCGAGACACTGGGTGAGCAGGGCCGCCCTCCAGGACAGGCATGGGGCAGCCCTAGCAGCAGGAAGAGGCCCCCAAGGCAGCTCCACGAGCTAAGGCAGAGCGCAGGAATGGGGGCAATGCGTAGGTGCTGCCGGGCTGCTGCCAGGCTGGACTCGGGCTCGGCGAGGCCTCTGTGTCTCCTTCTCCCCCAGCCACGTGTACTTGGGCCGAAACTGGGATTTGCAACTACAGCCACCCCCTCTTCTGTGAGTGACGTTATGGGGCAACCCCTCATCTGGACCAGAAAAGAAACCCTGCCAGGGTCTCAAGTGAGTGGGAAGGGGATTGAAGGGCTCTGCAGCTGTGACATGGAGGCAGCGTCTGAGCTACCGACCCAGCACGGCTCAGCTACAGCAGCCCCGACTCAGCCACCGGTCCCTGGGCGTGCAGCTGAAGGATTCTTTCTTGCCAGCAGCAGGGAAGAGACAAGGGAAAGTGCAGCTCATCAGAGGCAGGCTAACTGGGGATGGGGGGGGGCAATTTGGAGCTGAAGAGGGTAAAGCTTGAGATGGGGTAACATTTCTATCTGGTACAAATAATTGTGGGTGCTGTTCTTAAAATAGGGGTTACGGAAAGTATGGTTTGATGTTATTTATTAAAGGACTATCTTGTATTTGCATGCACTGGGGGTCTTGAAGTATTGATTTTGTAACTGAATTTTGAAAAAAAACACACCAAATGTCTCTTCTCGTTATTGTGGTTGCAGACCCCTGACCGGATCATGAGAGAGTTTTCCTAATGTCCAACCTAAACTTCCCTTGCTACAATCTAAGCTCATTGCTTCTTGTCCTATCCTCAGACGGGAAGGAGAACAAAATTTTCCTCACAACTCACGTACCTGAAAATGGTTATCTTCCCTTTTAGTCTACTCTCTTCCAGAATAAACAAAACTAATTTTTCAATTATGTCTCATAGATCATGTTTTCTAGGCAATCATCTTTGTTGCTTTTCTCTGGACTTTCCACAATGTGACCACATATTTCCTTAAGGCCGTTTCTACACGGGCCACTTTCTTTGAAAGTGGCATGGTAATACACAGCCCGAAATATGCTAATGAGGTGCAGATGCAAATTCCCCACGCCTCATTAGCATACAGTCAAGTGATTTGGCGTCCGGAAGACTGTTCTTCCAGACTCCAAAATAACGTGTACAAGCACAGCCCCAGGGGAGCTTCCGGAAGGAAGTGCTTCTTCTGGAGGCCCCTTCCTCCTGGAAATTTTTGGGAAGAAGGGGCCTACGGAAGAAGGACTTCCTTCCAGAAGACCTCCTGGGGGCCGCGCTTCTACACGGCATTTTGGAGTCCAGAAGACTGGTCTTCCGGACTCCAAATCACGTGACAGTATGCTAATGAGGTGCAGGGAATTTGCATCTGTACCTCATCAGCATATTTCGGGCCATGTATTACCATGCCACTTTCAAAGAAAGTGGCCTGTGTAGAAATGGCCTAAATGTGGGACCCAGAACTGGACACAATACTCCAGTTGAGGCCTAATCAACGTAGGGTGTAGCAGAAAAACTACTTCTCTTGGTTTGCTTACAACACTCCTGCTAATACATCCCAGAACACTTATTTTTTACAACTATGTTATTCTGTTGACTCAAGTTTAGCTTGCGGTTCATAATGATCGCCCAGATGTCTTTCTGTAGTATTCCCACCAAGACAGTCATTTCCCAGTTTGTACGTGTGCAACTCATTTCCCTTCTTAAATGGAGTACTTTGCACTTGTCCTTATTGACTATCATCTTATTTAAGTCAGACCACATCACCAATTTATGCAGATCGTTATGGATTTTAAATCTACCCTTCAAAACACTTGCAACCCCTCCCAGTTTTGTATCATTCACAAATTGCATAAGTGTACCTTCTATGCAATTATCTAAATCAACAATGAAGATACTAAACAGAAGCAGAACCAGGACTCACTCTTGCAGGACACCACTCTTTATGACATTTCAACATGTGAACCATTGATAACTTCTCTCTGGGAACTGTTTTCCAACAAGTTTTGTACCCCTCTTATTAGTAGTTCTATCTAGGTTGAATTTCCCTAGTTTATGAAAAGGTCATGCAAGACTACATCAAAAACATTACTGAAATCAAGATATAGCATGTCTACCACTTCCTCTCACCTCCCACACTCCCATCCACAAGACGCAGTATGGTGTAAAAGACAGATACGAAATTGGTTTGACAAGATTTGCTCATGACAAATCCATACTGTTACTCATCACCTTGCCTTCCAAATGCTTGCAGGTTCCCAAAAGAAGCGACTATCAGAAGCCTTACAAAAAGACAGGTTTTATCACAGGTACTTAAACACGTATTATGGCTCTTTTGGACAAAAACAGGGAAGTGAATTCCTAAGTCAAGTACTATCCAGTAAAAATGTCCTAATTCCAGCTTCTAGCCATTCAAAGCTACAGACTGGGCACAAAAAAAAACTCAAAAGTTACAATACATACAGTTTCCACTGTGAAAACCCAAATCATTTAGGAGTTTACAGGTCAATAAACAATTCTGAGTTTCTTCCAAAAGCAAACCTGAAATAAATAGATTTCAACGAACAGGTGCAACAGGCTTCCTATGACTGGCAACTCTGATTAGTTTGCAGCTGCACAATGCAGTCCTCATGGCTTTTGAGCTGTTATCAAGAATAGCTCCTGTTAGCATTCAATATTATTCAGTGGCCATATCCAATCTGGAGACTATTAGGTTGTGTGTTTGTGCAGCCACACGTGAAATTTAAATGCCACCCAGCTGACTAGCAGAGTACCCAAAGCTAGTTTTTTTTTCTAATGAGGGTGCACATTCACACGACTCATTGCACCAAAAAAGTTATTCTACACATGACGAGAAAAATCCACACATGAATGGAAAAGAGTAGAAGGAACTCTGGTCCACATCTTACAGAAAAGCTCAAAGGTCTCCAGGCAGATCATTTAAGGTGAGAAGCCTTTTCGCCATCCCCACAATCTGAAAATCCAGAGCAATTCCAAACTGTGAACATTGATCAATACACAGATGAGAAAACATGCCTTAAAACTTCTTCCAGATGATTTCCTCCCATAACCCAGAACTACTCGCATTTTGTGCCTACAGAGCTTTCGTCAGGATGTTCTGTACTAGAATATCTCAACTTGACGCTAGCTAAATGAAAAAATATCATGTCTGAATCATATCACCATATCCTGAACACTACACAATCTAGATTGTCCAACTATATCCTTTTGCTAACACATTTACAGGATATAAAGGGGCATAAGAATAAAATTAGCAAAAGAGAACCTAGGACAGATGAGTCATTACTTAATGCTAGAATGTGGAATCATCCCACAGGTAAAAGACAGTAAAATGTAATTCTGATTATGTTAAACAAGGTAGGTAAGAAAGTCAACTAGATCTCATGATCAGTGGTATCAAGGAATGCTGATATGTCTTAAAAAACAAACACACACCCCCCCCCACCAAAAATAGAGCTCACTTGCATAGTCTCCATACAAATAGTTAATGGCTGATTTCCTTCACCTGTCAGTTTGAACATTTCAGATGAGGCCAAAGTTTCCTGCCAGCAAACTTGTCAATATACCTGTCCTGAGAGAGAATGGTTAGACAGAGATTGGCAAGAAAACCACTAACAAGAAGCGGCTTCTGGAGCAAAGTCTAGTCACCACACGGAAGCAGGCGCTTCTCTAGGGCTACATCTACTCTTTTCGAAAGGACCCTGCCAACATCGAAATCCACTTACTCCTATCAGCTGATTTCACAGCAATGTTGGCACCGTCCTTCCAAAAAGGATCCCTACATAGACGAACTGCGGGCAAGCGAACCGTGGCACTTTCGAAGTGCTGCGGCTGACAGCATGCTAATGAGGTGCTGAATATTCATTTCAGTGCCTCATTAGTATTCTTTGATTTGGCCATTAGTATGTCCATTTCATAGTTTTTTTTAAGTCTAGACACCGCCTAGGTGCTTGTAAGCTCAAACAGCGTATCCAATCCATCACTTCAGCTATATTTTAATCAGCCATAAAAGGGCTTACAAAGTGCAGTCTAGCTTACAAATTATAGGCAAAAATTAATTTATTTAAAAAAATACAAAAAAAAAATAAAACTAGAGTGTAAGCAGTATAGTGCAGAAATCTAAACTGGCCAAACCTCAGAGAGCACATTTATCTTCTCCAGGCTCTACATATGTATCTGTTTATAATTAGAAGCAGCTGAAAGTCAGCAAGCTATTGCTCACCTGAAAATAACTTACAAGCTTTTTTACACTGGGCCCCACTTTTCATCCCTTCAATTAGCAGTGCCCCCAACCTGTCTAATGTAATCCAAAGCAATGGAAATCTTGGTTAGGTCCACAAGAAAAAAAGCCTTTCGGCACACATGAGAAAATTAGTATGTAAAATGCAAAAACTATTAATCAGTATACAAATGTGAATACATGGGCATAAAAACAGCAACATATTTCAACATTTTTAATGAGATGGATGAGCCTGACACCCAGCAGCTGATCGTGCTGAGCCCCCCCTTACAAAATTTCACATTCACCCCCCCAGCGGCTCATACCCCTCTCTAACTGTGGGTCAGGACCCCAAAGTGGGTTGTGATCACATTTTAATGGGGTCACCAGGACAGTCTTAGGTTTGCAGGGAACTGGGGTCCAAGCACCATCATCTGGGACCAAAGGCAAAACCTTATGGCTTCAGACCTTTGCAGCGGGGGCTGAGGTTACAGGCCCCTACCTGGGGCTAAACCCCTCAGGCTTCAGCTCCGTCTCTCTCCCCACAAGGTCCTGCATGGGAGAACTTTGGCTTTTGCCCTCCCACCCAAGGACAACGTTCCCTTGACTCTTTTCCATCCATGTGCAGAACAAATTTTTATGTGCAGCAATGCATGTGCACAACCAGTAGAAACCAAACCTTAGCTGTAGCCACTCCGCTAATCAGCTGGGCAGCATTTGAATCTCTCCTAAGCAGCTGCACAAGAATCTAGGCTACTGAGAACTTTTGTTGTCAGTAAAGGGTCACAATGCAATAAAGTCTGAGAACCTTCTGATCTAGAGAAAGCACATGCATGGATTAGACAAGTGAAGCTGCGAGCCTCTCCAACAACAGTTACAGATCGTAATGGTCTTATTAACCATCAACTTCAGACAACGAATGAATCAAAACATAGATCATATGAGCTAATGCCTCAGAAGGCCTTATCTATCAAATCCAATTGTTCTCTTATAACAGATGCCAAGCCTCAGGTCTGCATCTGGAAAAGTGTGTCTTCCATCTTAGCCTCTCCTCTCTATCAGCCTGGCCAATATGGCAGACACACTGCTTCCTTCCCCAAACCTTAAAACAAGTTCCGCATATCCTGAAAGCTTGTTCCCTTCAAGAGAAGATGGTCCAATAAGAGAGATCATATCACCTACTAAGAGACCTGCAACCAAAATAGTGAGAAGAGCCATTTTTTTCAAATTCAGTTACAAAAATCAATATGTCAAGAGACAACACATGGGAATACGAGACAGTCCTTAATAAAGGACGTCAAACCATACATTTTGTCACCCCTGTTTTAACAGTGCACACAATGATTTGTACCAGTGAGAAAGCTGTAATCCCCATCTCCAAGCTTTACCCACCTCAACCCCCAAACCATTCCCCAGCCCCAGGTTTAACCCCTTTCAGCCCCAACCCCTCACCTCCACCCCAGATTTACCTACCACTGCCCTGCCCCTTCCCCTCCTGCTGCCTCCCTCTCAGTGCAGCTCCAGGAGGGGCAGGCTCAGGTTCCCCTTCCCTCAACTCTCCTGTAGGCTGACTTCCAACATGTGGACCCCATGGGTGGCTCCCTGCCCTGCCGGCTTCCTCCTCCAGGGCTCCCTGCACTGCTGGCTTCCCCCGCACCACAGCTGACTGCTCAGAGGCTACGGAGGCTGCCACTGCTTAAATTAAAAAAGCTAAATTCTGTTTTAACTGCAGGCATTGTTTAATGGATGGCAGCCTCCAGGACCACAAGTGGAGTCAGCAGCAGCAGTGCTTGAAGCTGCAAGTAGCTCCTTAAAGAGCTACAGTTTGTTGACCCTGGCAATGCTACTCAACCCTCTCTTTGCATCTTAGTAGTTGCTGTTAAAGGTGTTCAACTACCACAACTGGTGCCTAAGTAATGTTCTCCAGGGGAGAACATGAGTAATGATCTATAAAATATAAAAGCAAACATCTTCTCACAAAATTTCTGCTAAAATGGATGATACAGAATTTGCAATCAAAAAACAAACATAACCTGGACCTGTAAAACACTGGCTTCAACTCAACTACAGGAAAATAATAAGAGTGTTTTTCAGTTAGACTGACTTCTCCATGTATTCAAAGAAAAAGAACCCCACACAGAGTAACCTACCACGGAAAGCAGGAGGATTTAGGAACAACTGATTCTGGTATGCAAGCTTAAAATTTGTTAGTTTGCTCTAATAAAGCAAAAATTTAATTTTTTTAAAAATTTAGTAAAAAATGTCACATATTAGACTACTGAAAACAAAGCCATATTTCAGAGGTTATTTAACATTGTTTTCCCTGCTATTCATAGGAAACTGATTTAACCGATGAGCAAAGAACTAAAACAAAGATGTCTATGCTATGTGTCTGCCATATAAAAGCAATAAACTCACCAGGATATTTATACCACTCAAACAGCCAAAGTGTAACAATGAAGAGAAAAGTATAATGGAAATATAAAAAACAGGTAATTGCTATCTTTTTTTTTTTAAATCACTTTTATTCTACAGTAACTATTCCAAAACAAAATATTTTCCTGTTTAAATGTATATCTTATTCTTTGTACTCATTCTGGATTGTGAGGTCCACACATACAGCACTGCATTATTTTTCCTACATCAAATATACTTGGTTTTGATTCTTATAAAAAGGAAAGTAAATAGACAATTATATAAAGATTAACAATGGTACAGAAATGTATTTGCTTGTATCTGTATGTGTACCTGATTTTTCTCTTCTAATCTACGGAAAAGGGAAAAGCAACATGAAATATAAAAGCTTCTGTAAGCAAGAGTCAATATGAGCAAAATTTGGGATTCAAAAAATAAAAAAATCCACCACATCCCATACCAACGTGAAAAAGACTGGAAACCCTGTATGTTGGCATACCATCAAATTCATGGAATGTGTCTTTGGAGCCACTAGATGAGGTATATGTCTTGACATTTACAATGGACAAACTTAGCTTTGATGTTTCAGAAGTAGCATGACAGCATTTGTACTAACTTGGATAGCAAATCCTGCATCCCACAATTTACAACACAGAATATGGGCCCAAAAAAGAAGCACAATGGCAGAACTGAGTACATACATTTCCACTAATTTAATTTAAGATACTTTTCCAAAATTTTTCTCTACGGCTATGTCTACATTGCAGAGATCTTTTGAAAGAAGCCCTTCCGAAGATCTCGCTCAAAAGAGCACCTCCACACACAAAAAAAATCACATCAAAAAAGTGATCTGCTCTTTCAAAAGAGAGTCTCTTTCAAAATAACAGGCCAGGGATCAAAAAAAAAAAAAAAAAAATCAGGTGCCATGAGGACTGCTCTTTAGAAAGAGGAGACCTAAGGAGTGTCTACACATTTTCTTTCAAAAGCAGACGCTCTTTCTGAAACAGGAGTGAAAAGGAAAGGAGCGCCACATTCTTTTGATTTACTTTTGAAGAACATTTTGCATGTGTATACACTCCATGGGATCTTTCAACAGAGCTGCCTTCTTTTGAAAGAACTTGCCAGTGTAGACCCAGTCTAGGAGAATAAAAAAATATGTATTTCACCTTTTCTTAACCCGTCGTCATTTTTAAGGAACACTGAACACCAACATTAAATTTCTTTCTACCTCTAGTACCTCTCTTTTGCTATCTAAGGGCTGATCTACATACAAACTGCAACTGATCTAGTTATTTTGGTCCAAGTTTATGTGCAGAGACTCTTATTTCACAAGAAAAGTGACTAAAAACTTACCATCTAAATAACCAAATAAATTTCAACACATCTTTTGTTATACCAATTTAGATTTATACATAGCTGAGGCTCTAAGAAAGGCCTGCTCTACATTCCTGAGAATTGTCTACATTGTCAGATACAAGAAGAATCAAAATTTAGCTTACACAGTATACCTGCAATTTATCACATACAAACCCCAATTCCATTAAGAACTTGGTTCTGGATATAACCCCTGGATTTTAACCAATTATTCCTATTAGCATATGTAGGACTTGGACATAAACATAGACAAGTGTACGGCTGCTTTTTGCAAACAAGCGGGGGAAAAAAAATCTTGTATGCCATTTCTTATGCTAATAAAGTTAAACTGTGTACTGAGCAAGAATTTTTATATATGGGCCTTACCTTGTTTTCCTCCACAGAGCATTGCTATTATTCCATTAGTGAAAAATGGTACTGCAGAGGAAATGTGGAAATATTTAAGTACAGAACAAAAAGTCTATCTAGTTTAGTATCCTGTCTCTGAAAGGAGTCTGTCCAAAGTTTTACAGGAAAATTAAAGGACCCAATTATATCATAGCCTTTTCCACATCACAGCTATATGTCAGAGTCAGATATGCTGGAACAGGTTTATTTTATTTGATTTGTATGATGATCTCCTTTTCACAGAGCAAACAAAAGACCCCTTACTGGTTACCAACATCTGTGATGTACCAGTTTATAGGGAGATACCAGGATACTCTATATTCATTATGTCAGAGATCATACTGCAAATATAAATTGCTGGAATGCAAATGTCCATAACTGTTCTGTGTCTAGTCACACACAAAGCACTGGCATGATTATACTTCTAGTGCAAATCTTCATAAAGAACCTATCCAAACGTACCATGGGAGAAATCTTTTTGATTTCACCTGATGATCCATTCATTTCCTGCAGCAGGAGGTAACCTTTAGTTATTATCAAAGTTCATTTAAAATGTTGTTGCTTGCTATATGTGTACTTGATGCTCTACCCGTACAATAGCATTCAATAACAAAATTATGAAAAACACCATTTATCTCAACAACATTAAGCAACAAGGAGTGCTATCGATAAACAGCAGAATGCATTAAAAACTTGATTATTTGCACTTCTACAAGTCCCCTTGTGTCTATATTATATCATGAAACAAATAAATACCATTTTATACATCATCATAATTGATTCTCTTCTTTCTAAACTAGATCCTGGTATATTCCTTTTCATATAAAAGCCTTTTTTACTAATAATTTTACACTGCTCACTTCTCTATTACCTTTATTCAAATGGTGATCAAAACTGAAGGTAATAAAAATTCATCACTGACTTACAGAATGCCATTCTGTAAATGTTTTAATATTTGATTTACTTCACTGACTAGCCCCCTACTCTACCCTGCACACACACATATATAAAAATAACAGTCCAATCCAACTCCCACGTAAGACATGAACATCAGTGCAGACTCTTACACTTCAGGGGTGGGGGGGGGGAGAACAAGCATGTCAGAGGTGCACTAAATATTAGTATAAAACTAACATAACATTGAACAATTTATAACCAGATTGGGGTCAAGTCAGACATCAGTGGCACCTTAGAAAGTGGAAGAGGGTAGGGAAAAGAAAATCATGAAGATTCAACAAACAGTGAAAACCTGTTACAGTCCATCATGTGGTAAACAGTAGACAACTACTCCAGGATTTTCAAGGGTACACAGACCTTCTTAAATATGTAATGTGATTAATTAAATTACAGCCTAACATTCTAACTAAGAAAAAAAGTTTCCTCTCATATCAATAAATTAGTACAGTTGGAACAGTTTATGATGATTAGCAGAACCCTAAGACTGAATAATCATAGCAATTAATCTATAAATGTGAAATTTTTTCTCTTTCACAAAAAAAATTAATTTTTAAGAGGTTTTTAAAATCTACAACCCAGGACAAATTTTCAAAAAATAGCAGGAGATACAAGAATTTAATGCATGTCACACAGAAGGAGAAAATAAAAAATGTAAAATGATGGATTTATAAAATAAGTCATTTTAATTGCCTAATTACTGAAGATATGTAAAGGTTTCATGCAATAACTGGGGATAAGACATCGCATCCTCCAGTTACATACACAACATTCCTTATGCTAACCAATATATATGGTTGTGATAGGGACAGAGAGAAGAGAAAAGAAAAGAGAGGAGAAATAGATAATTTAAAGTACTTCATTTTAAATTCTTTACTTCATTTGAGAGACAGATTAGGGTTTTTATGCAATCAAAACATTATGTAACTCTGTTGTAAATACATCTTGCTTCTAATGTAACATCCCAAATACTCAAAACCAAAAGACGTTTGGTTGAGAATGAAGCTTTTTTTTTTTAATTCTAAAAAGGCATTTGTTCATCTAAAAAGGCATCACAGAACAATTCCCTTTATCGTGCATAAAAAAATAAAATCCAATCCACAAGCTAAAACATGCAAAATGTCTCCTTCAACACCACCCCCATCTCTCCTTTAAGAATACCCCTTTCAAATACTCGACACACAAACCTAGCCAATTAACATGGCAACAGTTACAGAGCTAAGTGACCAAGGAACCATTCTCCCTCCAAAAACACTCAGCACCAGCGATTCTGCTAGTAACTATGGGAGGGGAATCCCACCTGGGTGAAGTCTCAGGCCTTTAGACAATGGTGCTGCCCTGATTAAGTCCAAAATGACATTTTTGCAATAGGCCTTGAACCAACACACACACATAAAATTACCAGGATTCAGCTGCCGTGTCGGCGCCTCCCATTTCCCCCCCAGGAGCCTAACCCTAGCCTTTCTCCGGAGGAACAAATGTGGCGAGGGACTAGCGAGTGGAGGGAAAGGAGAGTTACGAGATGGAGGTAAATAAATGGCCGAAATGTTACACTGAAATGCTTCGCTGTAATGGGTCCCCCTCCCCCTTCAGGGCTGTGAAACCGAAGCACTGAATCCAAACTGCGCAGCAAACATTGTGCAGCTCAGGAGACTGGGAAGAGGCAGAGAGGAGCCGCGGCGGCTGCGGTCTCCCTGAGATACCCTTTAAACGACTGGGGTGGGGAAGGGGAGACGGTGTCAACCAAGTCACTCGGTCACCCCGGCCGCCTGGTTACGGTCTCCTCCTGTCCCCGGGCACAGCACAGCGGATCCCCTCAGCTCGAGGGGCCAGTCCCTCGCGCTGCACCCGGGGGGTCGCTGTGCCCTGCCTCCTCCCAGCACGAGCGGATCGCCCAGCCCTTCCTCCCCAGGAGAGCGGGGAAGGCCTCCCCCCACACCCCCCAAAGAGGGGAGCTCCCCGCGGGGAAAGCACAGCCGCTGCCGCCCGCGGGAGCCGAGCCGAGCCCCTTCCTGGCACTGGAGGAAGAGCCGACCACCCCCCCGCTCGGCGACAGGGCCCAGCGGCCCGAGCCGGGGCAGAGCCCGAGCCAAACAAAGCGCGGCCTGAGCCAGAGCCACGGGTGAAGCAGCCTGGGCTTTTCCTGGCGGTGCGCGCCCGGGCCAGGCGGGAGGGGGAACTGCACCGCCGCGGCCTCCCCCTTCTCCAGGGCAGGGCCCTGCGCGCCCGGGCCCGGCTCGCTTACCCCGTTCCCCGGCGGCGGCGGCGGCTGCGTTGTTCCTCTCCTGCTGCTGCGGCTGCACCGGGCGCGGCCTGGACACTCGCCTGGGTCTCCTGTTGGCAGCTCGGACCGAGTTCATTTGCCGGCTCGTGTGGGTGGCGGGAGGGGAGGAGGGGGGTTATCCTCCGGCAACCGAGACCTCTGCGGGGGGAGGGAGGGAGGAGAGCCCCGGCGGTGGCCGCTTCGCGGCGGCGGGGGAGGGTGGGGGGGGTCTCCAGTTGCGGTCCCGCCGCGGCTGCTGCTGCCGTCTCCTCCCCGGCTCGCTATGGCGAAACGGGAGCTGCCGGCCGCCTGGGTCTCCTCCCGAGCACTCGCTGTGGGGGCCGTTCGCTCCGCTACCCCCCTCCCCAGCCCCCCCAAAACCCTCTCTTAAAGGAGCCCCGCAATCCCGAGACCGTCGCTACTCCGTGGCAGGAGGAGCCATTGACACTGCCTGAGACACTCCGAGAGAGGCAGCCAGTCGCGGCTGCTTTCTGCCAATCAGTGTCTCCCACACAGAGATGAGGCAATCTCACGGCCCAATCCCTTAGCAGCTTTCATCACTGCCGAAGTGGGGAGGGAGGGAGGGGGCTCTGTGGTGAACGGGGTGGGGTGGCTGGAGCCAGAAGCAGGATATAAGGGCTCGGGACACTCAGCCCAGAGGGGAGGTAGGAAGGGCTGAGTGAGGCAGTCGGGGCGGGGCGGGCGCTGTGTTTAAGCATTAGTGTGAGGAGAGGCTGGGGAGTCCTTGGAGGAAGCGGGATAATGGGGTTTGGGTTGCAAAGGAGCAGCCTTTGTAGGAGACGAGGCGAAAGGGGGCTGCTGGAGGGGAGTCACAACCGCTCCGGGGTTGTTTATAAGAGGTACAGATTCTTCCTCTTGTGTGGAGAAACAGAACGGGGCTTGGAATGCCCGGTGGTAAGACCAGGGCTCCTGAAGGGATCAGAGATGTATGGGCATCTGGGAGGAGAGGGCAGAGACCAGGGTTAAAGTTTGGCATTTGGGAGGGGAAGCTACATACATGTCTTTGTGGGAGGTGGAAAATGTAGGGTGGAAATAACAATAGCGTAGGTATAAGCTGGTGATCTCATGGAGAGAAGTGATTAATCAGTTCCTGGAGGAGCTGGGGGGCGTCATGTGAGTCTTCACAGACCAGGTTTAAGATCCCAGTTGCATCTGAATTGGAGTCACTATCGAGTCTACTCTTTTAATAGCAATGTGGAGCAACAAAAGAGGAAGCATGGGGGGAGAGCAAGTGTTCAGAACCCTCCATTAATATATAAAATGGTATGTAGGGAGGCATGGAATGATTGACTAATGTGCCTCGATTTTATTGTGAGCCCTGGTAACTTTGTTACTTGGTCTCTATGGCTTGGGGGTTTCTTGGTTGCTACCCATTGCCTACCTAGTCCCTGATTCAGTTCGGCAAATCTTTCACACAGTCTTCTCTCTCTCTTCCCTAATGCTCTCCTGTGTTCTCTTTTGCTAACTGTACCACGTGTTCTTATGTTGAATAGTAACAGAGAGGTAGCTGTGTTGGTCTGTATTCTAACAAAACAAACCAGCAGTCCTGTAGCACTTTAAAGACTGACAACATAATGTCTTTCATGATGAGCTTTTGTGGGACAGACCCACTTCTTCAGATCTGCCTGAGATGCTTCTTCTGATCTGAAGAAGTGGGTCTGTCCCACAAAAGCTCATCACCTAATAAATTATTTTGTTAGTCTTTTAAAGTGCTACAGAACTGCTCTTTTGTTATGTGTTGTTATGGCATTTCAGACACATGCTTTTAAAAATAATCACTGCTGATCATGGGTGGCAATCCGCAAGGGACTTTAGAGCAGAAACCAGTGAAAGAAGTTGGAATGTTTTTAAAATATTTATATTGCTACCATTTAAAGCTAGAATATATCCACCCATAGCAAATAATATTTGTTGTTTCCAAAGTTACTCTCTTAAAGACATCCTCCAAGTACACATGCTTAACTATCAAAACACAAAGCAGTCAAGTAGCACTTTAAAGACTAGCAAAGTAGTTTATTAGGTGAGCTTGCATGGGACAGACCCACTTCACACCAGAGCCTGTTCTGGTCTGGCTACGGTCTGAAGAAGTGGGTCTGTCCCACAAAAGCTCACCTAATAAACTATTTTGCTAGTCTTTAAATGCTACTTGACTGCTTTTTGTTTTGATAGTGTATAGACTAGCACAGTTTCCTCTCTGTTACTATGCTTACCTATAAACATGTGAATTATTCCTGTTTACTCTAGGTCCTGAGCCTACAGAGCCTTCAACTACTTATGCCTGAGCTTCAATAACACATATATTAGCTATGCCTAGTGAAGTGAAATAGCTAGCGAACACTAGAATAGAATCGCAGGACTGGAAGGGATGTCCACACACACAGTCCACTCCACTGCACTCTAGCTGGACCCAGCACCATCCATGTCAGGGGGAGCAAAGTTTTTTACATCATGCCCCACTTTTCATCACTGCAATTAGCTGGGCCCCCAAACCTGCCTAATGTAGTCCAAACTGACAGAAATTTCAATTATTTTTATGTTTAAAAAAAAAAAACTTTCTGCACATGTTAGAAAACATGTAGAATGTAAAAATGTTAAGCATCATATAAACGAATACACAAACACAGTAACATATTTCAACATTGTAAATTAGATGGATGAGCCTGAAACCCAACAGCTGATCATCCCCGTATGAAATGTCATGCCCCGCCCCCCCCGCCCCCCCGCTTTGTGCATCGCTCGCTAATGTTTGTTTAACCCATCCCTAGGCCCCAACAGGAATTGAGGCCCCGTTTTACAAGGCTGTGCTCTAACTACTGAGTTATTCACTAAAAGCGTGTTATGTTGAGAGTAACTTCTTTTCAAGTCAACAGATTTGTTTCCTGAAGCCTATGCAATTCTAAAAACCTCAAATCTGAATTCAGAAATTCTCCTGAGTGAGTTTTAGGTTTATAATGTAGGTAAAACTTAACATAAAGTCTGTGTGTGACAAGAAGATGCTATCCATGGATCAGTATATTTGTACCATTTTGTTGCCCTGAGAAAGGGATGAGTCTATAGTTCCTCCTCTTGCCTGAAAAGAGGGTTGTAACTCCAGAGAGGGGAAGGGGGAAAAAATCACACACAATCATAGAATTCTAGGGCTGGAAGGGACCTCAGGAGGTCAAGTCCAGTCCTTGCCTAAAGCAGGATCAACCCCAACTAAATCATCCTAGCCATGACTATGTCAAGATGGGACTTAAAAGACTCCTGGGGTGGAGATTCCTCTCTCAGTAACACATTCCAATGCTTCACCGCCCTCCTGGTGAAATAGTTTTTCCTAATAGCCAACTTATACTTCTCCTTCTCTAACTTCAGACCATTGCACCTTGTTCTGCCAGCTGTCACCACTGAGAACAGACTATCTCCATCCTCTTTAGAGCTCTCTTTCAGGAAGTTGAAAGCTACTATAAAATTGCCCTTCAGTCTTCTCTTCTGCAACCTAAATAAGCCCACATCTCTCAGCCTCTCCTCATAGGTCATGTGCTCCAGCCCCTTAATCATTTTTGTTGCCCTCCAGTGAAACTGCTCCAATGCATCCACATCCTTTCCATACTGGGGTGCCCCAGAACTGGACACAATACTCTAGATACGGCTTCACCAGTGCTGAGTAGAGGGGAATGATTAATTCTCTAGATCTGCTGGAAATGCTTCTCATGAACCCCAATTTGCTGTTACCATTCTTGGCTACAAGAGCATGCTGTTGACTCATATCCAGCCTCTCATCCACTGAAATCCCCAGGTCATTTTCTGCTGCACTGCTACTTAGTCAGTCTGTGCCCAGCCTGTAATAATGCTTGGGATTCTCCCATCCCAAGTGCAGGACTCTGCACTTCTCCTTGTTGAACCTTATCAGATTTCTTTTGGCCCAGTCTTCTATTTGTCTAGGTCACTCTGGACCTTATCCCTACCCTCCAATATATTGACCTGACCCCTAGCTTAGTGTCATCTGCAGATCTGCTGAGGATGCAATCCATTCCCTCATCCATGTAATTAATAACGATGTTGAACAGTACAGGCCCTACAACTGATCCTTGGGGCACTCCAGTTTCAATCAACTGCCAACCAGACATTGAGCCATTGACCGTTACCATTGGGCCCGTCCATCAAGCCAGCTTTCTATCCATCTTACGGTCCGTGTATCTAGTCCATACTTCCTTAACTTAGGGGCAAGATTGTTGTGGTAGACTGTATCAAAAGCTTTGCTAAACTCAAGGTATATCCCATCCATTGACTTCCCCATGTACACAGAACCAGTTACCACATCACAGAAGCTAATCAGATTGGTCAGGCACGACTTGCTCTTGGTGAATCCATGCTGACTAGTCTTGATCACTTTCCCCTCTTCCAAGTGCTCCAAAATAAATTCCTTGAGGATCCCATCCATGATTTTTCTAGGGACTGCCATAAGGATTACTAGTCTATAGTTCCCTGGGTTGTCCCCCTTTTTCCAAAGATGGGCACTACATTTACATTTTCCAGTGATTTGGGATCTCTCCTGATCTCCCCGAGTTTCCAAAGATAATGGCCAAAGGCTCTGCAATAACATCTGCCAATTCCCTCAGTACCCTTGGATGCATTAAGTCTGGACCCATGGATTTGTGTATCTCTAGCTTTTCTAAGTAGCTCTTAACCTATTCTTTCCCCACCAAGGGTTGCCCACCTCCTTCCCATATTGCATGGTCTAGTGCTGTAGTTTGGGACCTGATCTTGTCCATGAAGACTGAGGCAAAAAACACATAAAGTACTTCAGCTTTTCCTACATCATCTGTCACTAGGTTACTTCCCTCATCCAGTAACGGCCCCACACACTCTCTGATCACCCTCCTATTGTTAACATGCCTATTGAAACCCTTCTTGTTACCCTTCACATTCCTTGCTAGCTGCAGTTCCAGTTGTGCTTTCGCTTTCCTGATTACACGCTGGAATTCTTCAGCGATACGTTTATACTCCTCCTTAGTCATCTGTCCAAGTTTCCACTTCTCATACGTATTCTTTTTGAGTTTGAGCTCGCCAAGGATTTCCCCATTAAGCCAAGCTGGTTGCCTTCCATGTTTGCTTTTCTTACTGCGCATTGGAGTTGTTTGTTCCTGTGCCTTCAATAAGACTTTTCTTTAAAATACTGCCAGTTCTCCTTACCTCCTTTCCCATTCATATCCTTTTCCCAAGGAATCCTGTCTATCAGTTCTGTCAGGGAGTCAAAGTCTGCTCTTCCAAAATCAAGGGTGTGTGTTTTTCTGCTTGCCTTTCTTCCTTTTGTCAGGATCCTGAAATCTACCATCTCTGCAGATCTACCACCTCTGTCGCTGCAAACCATGTTGCCATCCACTTCTATTTCTCCTCCTAGTTCTTCCCAGTTTGTGAGCAGCAGGTCAAGCTTCACATGGCTTCTGGTCAGTTCCTTCAGCACTTGGTACCAGGAAGATATCCCCAACATTCTTCAAAAACTTCCTGAATTGTCTGTGCACTGCTGTATTGGTCTCCCAACAAATATGTGGGTGATTCAAGTCTCCCATGAGAACCATGGCCTGTGGTTTAAAAGCTTCTCCTAGTTGTCTGAAGCAATCCTCATCTACATGATCTGGCGGTTTATAGCAGCCACCAACCACATCATCTCTGTTGCTTCTGCCTGTAAGCCTAACTGAAAGATTCTCAACTGGCTTTTCTCCCTCCATATACTGGAGCTCTGAGCAATCACACTGCTGTCTCACATGCAGCACAACTCCTTTTCCTTTTCTCTCCTGCCTGTCCTTCCTGAGCAGTTTATACCCTTCCATGACCGTGCTCCACTTATGTGAGTCATTCCACCAAGTCTCCATTATTCCAACCACCTCATACTTCTTTGACTGTGCCAGGGGCTCTAATTCTTCCTGTTTGTTTCCCAGGCTTCTTGCATTTGTGTACAAACACCGTAGATAGTTAGCTGTTGGCCTATCTTCTCCTTTTCAATCAGGGGTCCTCCTTTGTTGTTCCTGCCTCCTTCCCCACTTACTTCAGGGCTTCTGTCACCATTCCCTGACAAACCTAGTTTAAAGCCCTCCTCGCTTGGTTTGCAAGCCTGCCCGCAAACATGCTCTTTCCTCTCTTTGTTAGGTGGATCCCTAGATCCCATGTCTTCCTATTAATCCTTGTTCCTGAAACAGAATCCCATGGTCAAAGAAACCAAAGCCCTCTCTCCGACATCACCTGCGCAACCACACATTTACACTCAGTGATTTGGTGATATCTACCTGGACCCCTTCCTTCAACAGGGAGGATGAACGAGAACACCACTTATGCTCCAGATCCTTGATCTTTCTTCCCAGAGCTACATAATTGCAGTGACCTGCTCAAGATCATTCTTGGTTGTGTCATTAGTTCCTACATAGAGGAGTTGGAAAGGGTAGTAATCCTCAGGTTTGATGATTTTTGGAAGAGACTCCATCACATGCTGGATTCTAGCTCCTGGTAAGCAGCAACCTTTCTGGAATTCCAGGTCTGGATGGTAGATGGATGACTGCATCCCTCTTAGGGAGTCCCAAGCCACCACCACCTGTCTTTTTCTCTTAGGGGTGTTGGCTGTAGAACCCCCATCCCTAGGAGTATGCATCCCGTGCTTTCCAGTCAGTGACATCTTCTGTTCTCTTCCCTATAAAGATCCCTGTCACAACATTCTCCACCTAATCATCTGTATAGAGAGCCTGAAAGCGGTTCCATATGCCCACTGGAACTGGAGATACCTGAATGGGCTTTCTTCTCCTTGAGGTTACGTGCTTCCAGTTTTCTTGTTTATTATTGCCTTTGCTGGCTGCTCAGCCTGCTGTGCCTGTAGTACTAAAAGCTGCCTTCTGTCAAGGAAGTCTTCACCTTCTCTGATGAACCGGAGGGTTGATATTTTCACCTCAGTTCCTCTAACCTTCTCTTCCAAGATGGTGACCAGCTTGCACTGGTACTTATGAAATACCTTCTATCGTCTGAGAGGAAGACAAACATGGCACATGCTGTGCAGGTCACAACAGCTGACTTGTCAGTAGACTTTAAAGGGTCTGATTGCTAGCATGATGGTGAGGGCTAGCAGCTGTTTGCTGGGCACCAGAACCCTGTTCTCGGAAGGAAAAGTGTAACAAACTGTACCATGGTTGTAGCCTGTGTGATCTAGTCTGCAGAATTTTATCAAACTTAAATCTTGCTTGTACGGCTAAACTTTTTAAAAGCTCTTTAAATTTACATACTCTACCTCATAATTACTTGGTTCTAAAACTCAGATAATGCAAGATACAATTTCTGCAAACTGGCAAATATTTAAATAAAATATTTTATAGATGTTCTAACTGCTTTTCTCTTTTAAATCTAGCTGTAATATGTAGAATCTTAGTGTTCCAGCTGGCTCTATGAAATTTCTCACTACCAGTATTACTTTTCATGCATAGATTTTAAGTAGGACCTTATCAAATTCACAGCTCTGAAAAACACACCACAGACCATGAAATCTGGTCTCTCTTCCCCTCCCCATGTAATCTGGTCTCTTGTGTGCTTTTGCCCCATACTATATAGATTTCATGGGGGAGACCTGCATTTCTCAAATTGGAGGTCCTGACCCAGAAGGGATTTGTAGTGACTTCTACTTTTGCACTGCCTTTAGAGCTGGGTGGGGAAAGAGCAGTGGCTGTTGGCTGGGCATCAGTGTTCTCCATAAGCTGCATGCCTGTGCAGCCACTCAAGATATTCAGATGCCATTCATCTGATTTGCAGAGCACCAACCGCTAGGTTTTTTGTTTCTTCTGGTGGTGCACCTTCACACAAAGCCTTGGTGCACCTAATAAATTTATACTGCGCATGGATGGAAAAAGATTACAGGTAGCAGCCAGCAGCAGTTCCGAAGTAAGTGGCAATACCATACCACACTGTCGTAATGAGGTGTCATTTTACCATCCCTCTGGAATGTATTTCTAGCCTGTGCCTAGGTAGGACTGTTTCTGCAACATCGGCTCTGTTCTTGCCAAGTTCTGTGAGCAGGGCCTGCCTCTTGGCTCACAGCTCATTTAGATTAGCAAAGCTTTGACCACTTTGAACTAGGCCTTAGGTCTTACACCAGGCTAGTGATATGAGCTTATGTTTCAGGCGCTCATCTGACTACAATTGTCTCCCAATGACAAAACTTGGACTTTACCCTGTCCTCTGGCAATGACCATCTTCATTGCATCTGTGGCTGTGAAAACTGAGATGTGATCTAAAACAAGTTTTGTTGAGGGAGATCAGTTATACTCTTCTGTAGCATTTAAACCAGGGCTGGGTATAATATGGCCTGCAGGCTGGATCCACCCCCAGGGAGCTTCAGCTGGTTCCCTGCTCCTGCTCAGCACTCTGAAAAGCTGGCTATAGGGCTCTGAATGCTATGAGGCCAGGGGAAGCTTCAAATGCTGTCCCCACACCCAACAAAATTTTGCAGCTCCCATTGGCTGGTTTCTGGCCAATAGCAGCTGCCTATATGTGGGACAGGCAGCATATGAATTATTCCCCCCCACCTCTGTTTTTTAGGCTCATTGTTCAGCAGACATGGCCCTGGCAGCTGCACTGAGCACATATGGGGGCATGGATGACAGGGACCCTAGCTAAGGAGCTTGCTGGACTGCTGACTAGGAGCCCCCCGCAAGTAATACCTCTCAGCGAGAGCCTGCCTCTGGCACCCCAGCTCCTTCACCCCTACCCCATATAACTCAAACTTGCACCCCTCATTTCTACAGCCATATTCCTTCTCAGACACTGCACCCCCTCCTTCACTCCTGTCCCAGGTCACAATCCCCTGCCAGACTCTCCATCCCCTCTTGCACCCCTCCTCCAGGGCGGAATCCTCTCCTGCTGAACCCCTACCCCCTTCTAGATCCTGCACCCCTTTCCCCTGCCCAGGTCACAACCCCCTCCTTCACTCATGCTCCCCCCAGATACTGCACCCCTCCTGCATCCCGGTTTCTTACCCCACGCTCCCTTCTTCACCCAGACTCCCCAATCCCTTCATTAATATCATGAGCATGAGTGCAGCCCTTGAGCACTTACCAAATCCCTGGAGCAGCCCCCTATCAACAGTTATTGCTCACCCCAGATTTAAACTGAAGTGGACCAGGCTTTGCCTGGTTTTAGTTACTTCACCCTGTATTTTGCAGTTCCTGGGAAAAGACTTGTATTACAGTACTACCTAGAACCTCCACCCCCAGCTGCTATAAAAACATAGTCCGGGGGTCAGCAACCTTTCTGAGGTGGAGTGTCCAGATTTGACCTTTTGACCTCTACCACCCAATGGGGTGATACTTTTTAAAGTCAGTAATAGCCCTTCTTACAACAGCTTCATTAATAAAGAGGCAGAGCTTAAGCATTTAGGTGGAGATTGGTAGCATTAGCCGGTCTTTTGTTAATCCGTAGGCAGCATGGCTTTGAGCAAGCTCCCGGCTGCATGTGCTGTGTGCTGACGAGAAATGCCCCATGTGCCACTCTTGGCACATGTGCCAGAGGTTGCTGACCCCTAACGTAGGCCATATCTGTGCTAAAAGGGGGTTGCCAGTGTATTTATGAGCAAAGTATTTCTAGGCTGTGTTTAAGCTGCACTGGTATAGCTCCCTAGTGTGTTCACTGACCCATTGAATTTTTCTGCTGCTGTAGGAGTACCACCTCTGTCAATGATGCTAGTGCTGTTTTGTCTCATACCTGCCTGAATACAGGGGTTTTTAGCAGAATACCTATATTAGGAGTGTGACTTTCTCCCCACCCGTAACCAATGAAACTTGTATACCAGCCTAGCTATAAAAGTTGATGCAGCTACACCAGCAAATATAGGTTTTTGATTGCATAGCTTATTCCAGCCTCCCCTGCCCCGTCTCATGTGATGTTAGTTATACTGGCAAAAGTGTACTTAGCATAACTGTCTATGCTAGGAGCTTTTGAGTGGCATAGCAATACCAGCAGAAATTCTAAACTCACCGCACCCCTGACTGGCATAACTTTACTGGCAAATGTTTGTAATGTAGACCTGTGTCCTCCCACCCACAATCGCTTAGTCCAAATAGATACTGAAAAAGCATGGGAAATGAAATGTCTTCACCAAAAAGTAACCACAATCAAGGCTGTTATTTGCAAAAACTTCCTCAAAACAAAGATTTTAAATGGAAATGGGTATTTTTTAAAATTGTGATAGTGATCAAAATGTACTTGGTGCTGTCTAAACACATAGTAAGTAATAACACTTGCCGTGAGTCTCTTTATGGGGAAAGGGATGCAGTAAACCTTCGGAGCATGTGTGTTGATGACTGAAGTGCTTGTTAATTCAATGTTTTTCTCTCGTGTATTTCTTTTGTTTATATTGCCAACATTTAATTGCAGGGTGTTGAAGTGGTTTGTTTCACAAAGACTACTAAACAGCCTTGCAACAGGGGCTGTTTTGCTAAGACTACTGATACATCACTGGTTCAAATCTAGCTGTTGGGGAAGGGGGTTCTTGACCTCACCATTGCTGCTTCTCATTTTGCCCCCTTCCCTGAGTGTTCCCTGTCCTTTCTTGTCCCCTGACCTCTTAGCAGCTCCTGAATGCCACTGAACAGTTGATCTGGGGCAGGTGGCAGCTGATGGGAGGTGGTGCCTAATGGGCTAAGCACCCACTGTTTTTTGTCCTGTGTGTTCTCCAGATCACAAGCACCCTTAGAGTTGGTTCCTATGATCATTTGGTTCAAAAGTGCTTCACAAGAGAGGTCAGTATCATTACTTCTGTGTCACAAGTGAGGAAATCGGGAGACTCAGAGAGTTTACATGACTTTCCACAATAACCTAGTGGCAGAGCCAGGAATAGAAACTAGGTCTCCTGAGTCCCAGTCCACTTCTTTGTTCATGAGGAGATACTGTCTAGTATGAAAGGGCATCTTCAAGGCTCAGCTGAGATAATTCTTCCTTTATATTCCTCATCATGCTAGAATTATATGAATCCTGTGCTCCTGGAAAAGTCGTATTTTGCTCTTTAAATGCAGTTGGGTTGGTTTCTTTTGGGTTTGGCGACTCCTTTCTCCATTTGTCTCTTGTGTACATGAGAGAAAAAGAACTTTTGATCTCAGTTCACATAAACCTTCCCACCCATGTTTCCAGTAATCTTTGTCCATCCATGTGTGGAATAAGTTTTGATATGTGCACTGAAGCATGTGCACCACCAGGAGAAACACAAACTTAGCTGTCGGCACTCTCCTAATCATTGGGTGACATTGGAATCTCTCCTGAGTAGCCACATAAGCACACAGCTTACTGGGAACACTGCTTTCCTATTCATGTCAAACATTTATTTATTTTTATAGGAACAATAAACTGGAAACATACCTGAAAACCTGTCTCTTTTCCCAACTCTTTGGGTGTGTCTACACTAGGAACTATTTTCAAAGTTAGGCACTACTTCAAAGTAGCCACTAGAGAGTCTACACACATTTTTCCCTTACTTCAAAGTTAACTTTGAACTAGGGAGCCCAACTTTGAAGTCCTTACTCCATTCCCGGGAATGGAGTAGTGCCCTACTCCGAAGTTTAACTTCAAAGTAGGGTGTGTGTAGATTCTTAGCTTCGAAGTTGTACTTTGAACTAAGCGACTTCAAAGTTCTTTTTGTAGTGTAGACACAGCCTTTGGAAATTATTTTTTCCCTGATATTGGGGGAGTTGTCTTCTGTCCTTCCTGCATGCCCTTGGCTTCTGAAACTAGAAGAGAGAATAAGAAATCCTCAGACATGTTGTTGATATAAACAAATACCATTACATCATAGCACACAATTTGGTTTCTCTATTTAGAGTCTGCCTTTAAAAAAAATATGAGTAGACGCCTAAAGCATAATACTTAAAAAGAACTTTATAAAAGACTGCCTAGGCCAACGTGGTAAAAATAACTACTAAACTGAACTTGTAATCAAAATTACAATTTTAATCCTTCTTTACTGTGCCAGTAGCTGTCAAGTGAGCCATACTGGATCGGAATAAAGCTCTAGCCCAGTGTTGTGTCTTCTGACAGCAGCCAATGCCAGGTGTTCCAAAGGGAATGAACAGAACAGATAATTGGCTATGCTACCAGAAGGCTATGTGGGGCTGCGAGACAGTAGTGCGACACAGCAACCACTGTGTAGACAACCCTGCAAATCTAAGTCAAAACTACAGTAGCCTCAGTAAACCTTACTGTTGGTTCATGAGAGTTGATGGGTCTACCCACCTGGTTTTCTTAGGAGGGAGACAAATTTCACATTCTCTCACCAGCAAATAAGCAAGGGAGCACTATCTCCCTAGCCCCCTTCCAGAGGCTTTTTCTGAGTTAGGAATTATCTGAATTGTTGACTTGCTTCTCTCTCCCTCACCCTCAGAAACCTGTGAAGACTGGCTTGTATACTTTAGCATAATGGGAGTTGGGGGGGTGGGGTAGAGTCAAATGTCTGCTATTAGAGCAAAGTACTTCTTACACAGAGAAAGCTAGACTTGAATAGTCTAACTCACAAGTGAACTTTGTAAAGTGCTATAGTGTTCATTGTGACATGCAAAAGCAGAAGGATAATCTACAGAATCCATTGAGTGGCCTTTCATGTGATGCTTCAAATGGACAGAATTACTTATAAATCAGACTTGTGTAAAATCTAACTTGCATATCTATTCCTCTTCTCTAAAGAGAGGGGGCGTTACATAAAGCATCTTTGCACCGGAGATGCCAATATAAGAAATACACCATGAAATAGTTTCTGACCTCTTGACCAGTGGAATCTTCCTTTGGTTGAAGGAAGACTACCCCCAGTGCATACCTTTTATGATCATAGCTTTCATTTCTCAATCCTTACTATTTTCCCAATTTTATCTTTTTTTAAACAAATCAACCATCTCTATAGGCTAACAGTGTTGGGGGAAAGGGTGTATCTGTTGGAACAAATGACACTTAGGTTTAACTGTTTTTAAAATAGTTATCCCCCCCCCTTATTTTCTCAACAATCAACTAGTTTTGTATGAATACCATTCAGCTCTTGCTAAAAAAATGTGCCAAACATGCATGAGTGGGGCTTCAATTTCCAAGGTGATCTGTGTAGGCAGACTGTTTGCACAGATCACTTGAAGGATCAGGGCCTAAGAATATGAAGAATTCTGCACGTGTATTTCCATGTGTCATGCATATTGTGAGAAATCTCTTCAACCTGGGGAGGTCCTGTGCTTTTGGGCAGATTGATTGCCCAAGAAGCTCACAGCAGCCCTCAGTTTAGATATTTTTGCCTGTTTGTCAAGCTACTCTCATCATTGGCCAGCACAGAGAAGAGGGGAAACCAAATTCCATAGTCTCTACAGCTCCTCCAAGTGGCTCAGGGCAGGACAAACCCTTTTACCAAAACTAGTCTTTTTCCTGTGCTGATAGAGAGCTGGGTGGAACCGGGACCCACTCTCTTCTCCAGGTTCCAGCCCAGGAACCCTGGGAAAGTAACTACTTGCAAATATCTTCATTTACAGCTGAGACACAGCCACAATCCTCCCCACTACCTACCTCCCTCCCTCACAGGTTCTTCTTTGTAGGGCCTACTTCCAACACCTTGCATACCCACACTGCTCCACCAGCCAAGGAGCCCTTTTTAACCAGCCTCAACTGGTTCTTAATTGGCCCCAGGTATTCTGATTAGTCTGACTCACTTGACTCTGGAAACCTCCTAATTGGCTGCCAGTGCTTTAATTGGCTTGATTGCCCTGATTGATTCTGGCAAATTCCTGCTAGTTCTGGATTTGCCTCTGCTAGTTTATCCTGGGAACAGGGACCCATTTAATTTCCGGCCAACATATTCCCCTTCTGCTACTTGCCTGTAGCCCTCTGGCCTGACTCTGTCACAGATCTCCTTCTCTCTGCTTGTAGCAGTCAGGACCGGGGCTGCTTTCCTCTCCTGGTCATGGGACCTCCTCTCCACCTCCTTCTGGCTCTAGCTAAGGCTGCCAATTGTAACACCAGGAGGAGAATGCTGGGTGCTCTGTGACTGTGGGGCTAATTTCTGCTCCTCCCTCAGCTCATGTGTCCAGGCAGTGCCCACTGGCTCCCTAGGCAGCTTTGATGAGCAGTGTATGCAGTGGGGGGCAGGGTTCTCTCCTCAGCATCCCCCTCTGTTCCAGTCCTTTTACAGCTGTGACCTGCACACCGGCCCTGTCTTCTCATTTGGGCTGGGTCTACATGTGCCCCTTCCTTTTGAAAGGGGCATGTTAATGAGCAGGTTCAAAATATGCTAATGAGGTGCTGCAATGAATATGCAGCACCTCATTAGCATAATGACAGCCACAGCAATTTGAAAGTGCAGCTTTTCGAATTGCATGCCACCTGCGGAGACAGGACCTTCTGAAAGGACCCCCCCCAATTTTCGAAAGCCCTTCTTCCGAGATCAGGGCATGTGTAGACCCAGCCTGGTTGTCCCCTGAACTCAGTTCATCCCTAGGTCCAGTAGTCCCTGCCATTAGGCTGAGGGAGGGGCTTTAGCAGTGGGCAGGCTTATGCTCACCCACTTCCTGGGCAGCCAATTAGCACTTTCCTCTCCTTTTGTCTTGCAGGCTGCTTCTTCCCACCACCTCAGTGCTGGGGCTGTGGAGTTGGTGAAGGGGCCCCTGCAGCCTTGCCCTTTGGGGAGGTGAGGGAGGCCCTCCATGCTTTTTTCCCCTTCTTCTGAGGTTCTGCTGGCCCCTTCTTTGCTTCTGCAAGCCAGGATTCCACCACCATGGCTGCTGCTTCTCTTTAGTGTTGAGGTGGTCTGGCAGTGCACTGGAGATTTTTCACAGCTTGCTGGGGGTGGAGGGGAGAAGCAGTGCCAGGCCTTCTTTTCATCTTGGTTTCTGGTGGGTGTTTAATGTGGGTTTCCCCCCTCCCCCATATGTCTGCTGCTTCCTCCCTTGGCCCAGTAGCTGCTTGGGACTTTTTTCCATCCTTGGGACGTACTACTCCCCTTTGTCCCTGCTCAGTTCATTGCACCTCTGGGTCTTGCAGCAGCTGCTGTGGGCCTGCTGCTCGAGTGCTTGTGAGTGTAAGTACCCACAGGCAGACTTGAACCCGGCCCTTATGGAGCTTAGTCCAGGCACCTCTACAGTTTGAGTTCTGATGATCTGGATCTTGGTGCTGCCCCTCTTCTCTCCATGCCTGCTGTCGCTCCCACTCATCTGCCCCTGGCACCTCCCTTTCAGGCCCAGATGAACATGCGGGTGCCACCGCTGTGCTGAAAAGCAAGGTTGGGCCCGCAGAGGTGAGGACAGTAGGGATGGCGACTAGACTCTTATCGGGCTGCGATCCTGCCCCTGCTCCCAGGTCCCTCCCTGTCGGTTGTCCTGACCCTGATCCCCTTCCCGTTCCCGCTCCTCCTTTTCAGCCCCTTTCTCCTCCTCCCCCACCTGCTTTTGATCCCCTAGCCCTTCATCCCCCTCTTGCTCCTGAGCCTCTTCCTCCTCACCTTCCTCCCCATTACCTTGTTGCTTCAGCCCCCAGGAAGGCCTTGTTTCCCTTGGATGGTGGGGCCTCAGGAAGTGGGTTTTGTCCCTCCCTTTCCCAACTTGTCTGGGGCTGTTCTCCTTCTGCCACCACCCTTTGGCAGTCCCTGATTGCTTGTCTTCATTGGCTGTGGGGCCCACAAAGGACCTGAGGATGTTCAGGGCCCTGAGACTTTGACACCTGATGCACTGAAGGCTGAGATGCACAGTTTCTTGGAGGACATATTGGTTCCAAGAACAAGGTGCCTCTCACCCTTCAGAGGTGCAGTGACTATCACCTTTTCCTCCAGACCATCAGGGCCATATCTTGAGAAAAGGCAAGGGGAACAGGAGGCTGGGTGCTGCAGCTTACCAGCGGGCCTATGGCTTCTGTGATGCCCCGATCACATTTGGGTTTGTTCATGGTTTGCTGTGTGGCCCTATGGGAACAGATAGTGTTCCTCACTGTCAGGATCTTCCCCAGCCTTCCCAATGTCATCGATTGTCTTTGTCACTCTGTAGGTGTCAGATGCTCTCCTTCCTTCTGGAAGGTGGGTGCTCAGTAATATTCCTGCAGGAGACTTACACCCCACCACTCTTGTCTGGAGTGGGGAGATGGGGGCTACTTTAGCCACCTTTCAGCTCATCAGGCTGGGTTGGCAACCCAGTTCTTGACTAACCTATAGCCCACGGTGCTGGGAAGTGGCAACGTGATGCCAGATCACCTGCTGTACACCTGTGCTCTGGTGGAGGGGCTGATATTGCATCTTGTCACCCTCTGTGCCCAGATGTCTAGTCTGGAGCAGCTGCATTTCTTTCAGCAGACGTCGGCCATCCTCGGCACTTTAGATACTCATGAGTGCCTGGTCCTGGATGGGGATTTCAACTCTATCCTCAGAGAATGGGACCACATGGGGACTGAGCAGTGCCAGATCACTATGGACATCCTCCAGAAGATCATAGACTGTCACTCCCAGGTTCATGTCTAGCACAACCATCCTCTGGACAGGGATCCCATGTTCTCCTTTGTCTGGGTGGAGGGTTGGCAGTCTTTTTACTCCTGGTTGGACTGCATTTACCTCTCTCACCACCACCTTTCACAGACCCGCTCCTCCAGCATTCAGCCAGTCCTGTTCTTGGACCAACATTTGTAGTTGTGACGGCCTCCCACTCTTTGGAGGGGCCAGGGCTGGCCTATTGGCATTTCAACAGCAGCCTGTTGGACGAGGTGAGTTCAGTGGCATCCTTCTTAGAGTTCTGGCTGGCCTGGTGTGGGCAGTTGTACACCTTTCCCTCAGTGCAATGTTGGTGGGATGTCGTGAAAGTGCATGTGCAGCTTTTCTATTGTGGCTACAGCTGGGGGTGGGGGCCAGCTGGTGGAGGGATGTGGTGTTAGGGGAATTAGAGCAAGAGGTTTTGGAGCCACAGAGGCAGCTGTCCATCAGCCCTGGAGTTCCATTCCTCCATGGAATGTGCCAGGAGAAGTGGAAGGAACTCCAGGACCTGGATGACCTTTGGGCTTGGGGTGCCTTTGTTCATTCTCACTTCTGTTCCCGCTGAGAGATGGATCCCCACTCCACTTCCTCTATGCCTGGCAGTAAAAGGGGGTGGGGCTAGAAACCACATTGTCTGCTTTCTGGAAGAGGGCGGCACCCACATCACAGATCCAGTGGAGATGTGGGAGAGGGCTCAGGCCTTCTACTCTGCCCTTTTCTCCCTCAGGTCTGACCTATACCAAAACCTGCCAATTGCTCTGGGATGACCTCCTGCCAGTCAGCACAGGTGACAGGGACTGGCTGGAGTTGTCTCTCGCTCTGGCCAAGTTCTCCGAAGCCTTCCATCTCATGCCCGCCAATGAATCCCCAGGCATAGATGGGCTGACCATAGAGTTCTACTGCGTGTTCTGGGATGTCCCTGGCCCAAAGCTTGCCAGAGCCTGGGCTGAGTCTTTCAGATGCAGGGTCCTCCCTTAGGCAGCAAGGTGAGCGCCACTTTGCCTGCATGCCAAAGAGCGAGGACCTCTGTGAGCTACAGAACTGGTGTCCCATTTCACTCCTCAGCATGGACTATAAGATCATCACGAAGGCCATCTCGCTGCAACTGCAGTCCAACCTGCCCCATCCCAGGCTGTACCTTCTTTGGCAATCTTTATTTGGTCCAGGATCTCGTGGAGCCTGGGGGTCAGGATGGTCTGTCATACACCTTCCTGTCCCTGGATCAAGAGAAGGCATTAAACCAGCTGGACTGTGGGTTTCTCCTTGACACTCTGCAGGCCTTTGCCTTTGGGCCCTGCTTCATGGGCTTTCTCTGGGTGCTATATGCCTCCACAGAGTGTTTGGTCAGGCTCAAATGGACCCTGGTTGAGCCAGTCAGCATCAGGCATAGAGGACTTCAGGGGTATCTGCTGTTGGGCTGGCTCTGTGCCCTGGGGATCGAGCCCTTCCTCTGTCTCCTCTCTTGGAGGTTGACGGGGTTGAGGCTTTGAGAACTGGAGCTGTGGCTGATGCTGTCAGCATATGCCAACAATGTGCTGCTCAGGATCCTGTTGACCTGATGTTGGTGGAGGCCTGCCATCTACTCAGCAGCCTCCTCTGCCTGGGTCAACTGGCTCAAGAGCTCTGGCGTGGTGGTTGGGGATGGTTGGTGCTTGAGCTCCATCCTACCCATGCTTTGGGCCATTAGGTGGGACATGGGTCTGCTGCTTTATCTTGGCATCTACCGTTCCACCACACATTCCTCCCTTCTGGAGAACTGGCAGGGTTTGGAGGCCAGGGTGGGTGACTGGCTGTGGAAATGGACAGGACTGCTCTGGTATCTCTTTCCTTCAGGGGAGGGTACTGGTGCTGAACCAGCTGGTCCTGTCTGTGCTCTGGCTCAACTCCCTGAAGCTGGCCTGGGAGCTCCTGACCAGGCTCCAGAAAATGGTGCTGGAGTTCTTCCAGCCAGGACTGCGCTGGATCCCTGCAGGGGTATTGAGTCTTCCACTGGAGAGGGAGGTCAGGGCCTGGTCTACATTCACTGCCAAGTCCATACCTTCTGGTGCCAGGCCCTGAAGAGACTCGTGTGCGGTGTAGGGTAGTCTGGCATGGAGGATGGTGGCACATACCTTCTTCTGCCATTTCTAAGGACTCCAATATGACCATCAGCTCTTTTTTTTTCTCCACCTGAGAGGCCTTCCACAGATACCGTGGCACTGGAAAAAATTCAGAGCAGGACAACAAAAATGACTGGGGTTTGGAAGGCTGCCATATGAAGAGAGATTAAAAGGACTGGGACTTTTCAGCTTAGACAAGAGAAGACTAAGAAGGGATACGATAGCAGGTTAAAATCAACAGAGGGAAGTGTCTCCTCACGTAACATGCAGTCAGCTTGTGGAGCTCCTTGCCAGAGGATGTTGTGAAGACCAGGACTTCAACAGGGTTCAAAAAATGCATGGAGGATAGGTCCATCAATGGCTATTAGCGAGTATGGGTAGGCTGATGCCCCAGCCTCTCCTTGTCAAAAGCTGGGAATGAGCAGCAGGGAATGGATCTCTTGGTGATTGCTTGGTCTGTTCATTCCCTCTGGGGTGCATGTCATTGGCCATTGTCTGGGGCAGGTGCTGGGCAAAATGGACCTTGAGTCTCACCCAGTATAGCCATTATGTTATGAACGTGTGTCTACCTAGCCCACTTAAGCCGCGTCTACACGTGCACGCTACTTCGAAGTAGCGGCACTAACTTCGAAATAGCGCCCGTTGCGGCTACACGCGTCGGGCGCTCTTTCGAAGTTAACTTTGACGTTAGGCGGCGAGACGTCGAAGTCGCTAACCTCATGAGGGGATCAGAATAGCGCCCTACTTCGACGTTCAACATCGAAGTAGGGCACGTGTAGATGATCCGCGTCCCGCAACGTCGAAATTGCCGGGTCCTCCATGGTGGCCATCAGCTGGGGGGTTGAGAGACGCTCTCTCCAGCCCCTCAGCTCACTGGTGGCCGTGTGGAGCGGCCCCTTAAAGGTCCCCTCCCCCTCCCTTCCTGTGCAGGAAGCTGAGGGAATGTGCAGGCTGCAGCCTGCACACGTGGCCAGCCTGCACCACCCTCAGCCCCCCACACAGCTGCGATGGCTGGCCGGCAGCCCCCCCAGCGCCCCCAGGGGACCCCCCCCAAGAGGAGCCAGGGCAGCCAGGCTGGCAAGCGGCAGCGGGGCCCCTCCTGGACGGAGGCCGAGCTGCGGGACCTGCTGGGACTCTGGAGCGAGGAGGAGGTGCTCCAGGTAATGGGGAGCAAGAGGCGGAACGCGGATGCGTTTGCTCGGCTGGCCGACGGCCTGGCTGCCCGGGGTCACCCTGCCCGCACTCCTGACCACGTCAGGAGTAAGGTGAAGGAGCTGCGGCAGGGTTACTCCCGGGCCCGGGATGCGGCCAGCTGATCTGGGGCCGCCCCCGTCACTTGCCCCTTTTACAGGGAGCTCAGGGACATCCTGGGCCCCCGGCACACCTCCTCCCCTCCGGCCACCCTTGACACCTCGGCCGACGAGCCCCAGCAGGCTCTGCAGATGGAGTCCGCCCGGAAGGCAAGCTCCGCACCCCGGGGGCCCCCCCCGGAGGCCACCCCCAGGACATTGCGGCAGGAGGAGGAGGAGGAGGAGGAGGAGGAGGAGGGGGGCTCCTCCTCCGCAGAATCCGGGCTGCAGATCCTTCTCCTGCCATCCCGGAGCAGCAGCAGGGCCTCTGCCCCCCGGGGATCTCCGGACCGTGGGAGCGGACCGACAGGTAGGTACCCGCCTCTGGTGGACACCCCTGGGCTTGAGGGGCGGGGGTAAGAGATATGTGTCCAGGGCCCCCCACATGCTCACATGGCCATGGCCCCAAGGACACCAGGGCCATGGCCCTCACAGCACTGCATCAGCCCCTGCCCCCGCCCCACCCCGCATGACAGTGCCATGCCCCATCCCCGGGCCAGGGGGGAGCGGAACCTCGAGGGGCCCCCGGGAGGAGGGGGTGGGACACCCCGCAGCAGCAGCATGTGATGGAGTGGGGGGAGTGCCAAAGGGAGACTCAGGCTACATAGGAGCAACCAGAGCCGAATAGCTCCCAGGGGCAAAGGATGATCCTTGGGCTACAGCTGGCAGGTGACACCTCTGCCCTGAACAAACAGGAGGGAGGAGCCGAGCTGGCTTGGACTTGGGGGGCGAGGGCGGGGCCCACAGGTAGAGGCTAGGGGAAGGGAGAGCTGGAAGGCAGCCAGCCAGAGGAGGGGGAAAGCTGCATCCCAGAGGGGCACCCCTTGGGGTCTTCTCCCCAGGATGGGTTGGAAGGACTGTCTCTTCCGACAGCTGGTGCTGTCACTCCTGGGAGAAACTGGGCCTCTGTGGCCTAAGAAACCTCTCCTGCTGTCAGACCCTGCGGGGTGAAGTGAGAGTCGCTCCCACCAGGGGACGGGGTGCAGCGCAGGGGGACCCCTGAACCCCATCCATCACAGCAGCATCTCCCGGGGACGGGGATGGGGAACCTGCAGCACAGGTTGGGGGGACAAAGCCCACGGCTCGGGGCCCACACTAACGCCTGTCTCCATTCTTCTTCCCCCCCTCCTCTCCTGTGTCCTGCACCTGCACCATTAGAAGGACCGGAAGAGAGTGCCGGTGAGGCGTCAGTCGTCCCAGAGAGCCCTCTGGGACCATCGCTCCAGGCCAGCCCCTCGGCCGAGGACCGACCGGCCCCACGGCGGGCTAGACGGCGGACCCCGCGCCACCAGCAGCCAATGGCGACGGACCCCCAGCTGCTGGCCATCCACCGTCGGCAGCTGGAGGTCGTGGAGCAGCACCTCCAGCTGCAGGAGCGGGCGCTGGCCTGGCGCCAGGAGGCATGGGGGGCCTACATGGAGACATTTAACCGCTTGGTGGACTACCTGGCTCCCCATGCCGCGCCGGCCGCCACATCGCCCACCCTGCCTGCTCCTGCAGCCCCACCACCAGCTGCTCCGCCCATCACCGTCCTGTCCGCCGTCGCCCCGCCACCCACCGGCGAGGGCCGGAGCGCTGAGGGACCCCTGGAGCCACCTGACACTCGCCGGCCACCGTACCTTCCGGTCTGGCCCGCCCCCACCCAGCCACGGACCAGGCTGCGACCGTGGCGGGGCTCCCGGCCACCAACGCCCGGTGCCGGGCTATAGGGGCGAGGGGCCCGGGACGTGGGCCCCCCCCCTTGTATATAGTTGGACCCTGTTCTTTTCTGCCCCCAGTTTGCCCCATCCCCCCCATGTAAATAGTTCTCCCCTTTATCCTCCCTGGTTTTCTTTTGATTATTGAGGACTGTTGTTTCTTTGTATTGTTTTATTTTTGTACATATTGCTTTTGTTCAACATGTTTGTACATAGTTTTTGGTTTTTGGTTCAAATATTTATTTACAGTTACAAAAAAAAGGTTCGGAAAGAAAAAAAAAAGTTTGTTCAGCCACAAGTGCGTGCTGTCATTTCTCCAGGACAAGTGGGAGGGGGGTGCGGTGGGGTGCTCCATGGTGCAGGCGTTGGGGCAGGAATGTGGTGGAGGAAGGGGCGGGCAGTAGGGGGCCTGGGCAGAGTTCACCCCGCGGCCTGTTCATCAAAGTGGGCCCGCAGGGCCTCCCGGACCCGGGTCCCCTCGGGGTCCACCTGCCGACTGGGGGCAGCAGGTGGCTGCACGTCGGCCCTGCCGGCCTCCGCAGCCCAGCCCTGGAAAAAGGTCTCCCCCTTGCTCTCTACCAAATTGTGCAGGGCGCAGCAGGCACCCACAATCTGGGGGATGTTGTTGGGGCCTGCATCCAGGCGGGTCAGGAGACATCTCCAGCGTCCCTTCAGGCAGCCAAATGAGCGCTCCACCACCTGGCGCGCATGGTTCAGGCGCTGGTTGAAGCGCTCCTGGCTAGCGCAGAGATGGCCCGTGTAGGGGTGCACGAGCCACGGCCAGAGGGGGTAGGCCGTATCTGCGATGACGCAGAAGGGCATGGTGGTGTCCCCCAGAGGGATCTCCCGCTGGGGGATGTAGGTCCCCACCTCCAGCCGGCGGCACAGGCCCGAGTTCCGGAAAACCCGGGCGTCGTGGGTGCTGCCAGGCCAGCCCACATAAATGTCCTGGAAACGTCCCCGGCTGTCCACCAAGGCCTGGAGGACGACAGAATGGTAGCCCTTTCGATTCAGGTATCGTCCTCCACTGTGATGCGGGGTGCGGATGGGGATGTGAGTCCCATCCAGAGCCCCGAAGCAATTGGGTAACCCCAGGGTGGCAAAGGCGGCGATGGTGGCATCTGGGTCCCCCAGCCTCACAAGCCTGTGCAGGAGCATGGTGTTGATGGCACGCACAACCTGCAGAGAAAGCACATGGGAGAGCACCAATGAGGGGTGAGCAGGGTGTGCGTGGCCCGGCCCTGCCCTGCCCTGCCCTGCCCTCCCCCCGTGGGTTCGCTTACCTCCATGAAGACAGCCCCGACGGTGGCCTTGCTGGCACCAAACTGCTGGCCCACGAATCGGTAGCTGTCTGGAGTGGCCAGCTTCCAGACAGCGATGCCGACCCGTTTCTGCACTGTGAGGGCACGCCGCATGGCGGTGTCCTGGTGCCTGAGTGCGGGGGTGAGCCACTGGCACAGCTCCAGAAATGTCTGCCGGCTCATCCCGAAGTTCCTGAGCCAGTGGTCGTCGGCCCACTCCCCAAGCACCAGCCGCTCCCACCAGTCGGTGCTGGTGGGGTAGCTCCACAGCCGCCGGCGTGTGAGGCGGGGGTGGGGGCGGGGTGCTGCAGGGGTAGGGGTTGAGCCCTGCTGCCCTGGGGGCATCTCCTCCTCTGGGGCAAGGAGGTGCTCAGCTGCCTCCCGCATGGCATGGATCAGGGCAAGCCCTGCTCCTGCTGGGAGGGCTGGGTGGACCTCTGGCAGCTGCTGCTGCTGCTGCTGCTGCTGCTGCTGCTGGGGGTCCATGCCTGCGGCGCCCGGGGTCTGTGTGCCTATGGCTCCTCAGACCGCGTGCTGTGCAGGCTGAGTGTGTCTGGGAGGGGCCCTTTAAGGGAGCGGCTAGCTGTTGCCCCGGAAGCGCTAGTCCGCCCGTTGACCCTGTCTGCAGCTGTGCCTGGCATCCCTATTTCGATGTATGCTACTTGGGCGTGTAGACGTTCCCTTGCTGCGCCTATTTCGATGTTGGGCTGCGCAACGTCGAAGTTGAACATCGACGTTGCCGGCCCTGGAGGACGTGTAGACGCTATTCATCGAACTAGGCTATTTCGATGTCGCTACTTCGAAATTAGCTACTTCGATGTAGCGTGCACATGTAGACGTAGCCTTAATGAGGAGGCATTCCCTCTCAACAACTCCATATATCCGCTCTCTCGAGAGGAGTTTTCACCAAAGTAGAAGACTGGGTGTTCTTAGTCTCTGACCATCTGTGACAGGACAACTTCCAAGCTTACCTCAGCCATGGGTGTTTACAGAATGAACTGTCTGCTAAAGTCTGGAGCTATAAACACAGGATTAATGCACAGGGCTGTATGTAGATCTACGAAGGCTTTATCTGCTGTGCTAGTCCTCTCCGCCATGTCAGGAGCCGGTCTTTTTTCAGGTCCATCAGGGAGCTTGCTCTGATAGCAAAGTGGGGGATGAATCACCTGTACTACCCTACCAGGGCCAATTTTGGATGACCTCCAGTTTGTTCATTTGGGGTTTAAATACACCCCATCCTATGACCTACCCAAGGTATTTAGCCTCAGCTAGTCCTGTAGTGCCTTTGGCTGGGTGGGCTGCAAGGCTAGCCTGCCTTAACATATCCAGCTCCATTTCTACCTTTTCCAGATGAGTGTCCCAGTTTGTGGGGTATGGATAATTACATCAGGAAGGTATGCCACCATGTAGCTTGTATTAGGGTGTAAGAGCTTATCCATGAGATGTTGGAAGATGGCAGGTGTCCCAGGTGTAGAAAACATTTTTTTCTCTTGCCTCCTAAGCCAAGGGGACCTGCCAATACCCCTTTGTTAAATCAAGAGTGATTAGGAAATGGGCATTGCCCAGGTAGTCAATGAACTCATCAGTGCGGGGTATGATGTATGCATCAAATTTGGATGCCTCATTCAACTGCCTAAAGTTACAGAACCTAGTGATGCCATTGGGCTTCCGCACTAATATATCTGGGCCAGACCATTTTCTGTGAGCCTCCTTGATAACTGCTAACTCCAACATCCTCTTTACTTCAGCCTTAATTTCCTCCCTCTTTGCTACGATAAGTTCTTAGTGTGTTACCTTGACTCCAGGGTTTGTGGTAACATGGTGATATAGCTGTCTTTCAGCTTGGCTTAGTTGAGAATACATCCTGGTATCAGCTGATCATTTCTGCTACCTCCTTCTTCTGATGTGGTGTCAGGGAAGGGAATATTTTGACCTTGTGTGAGGTACTTTCCTGGATTGGAGCCTCTTGAGTAACTATACACATCTCTCAGGGTTGCCAAGGTTTTAAAAGATTCAGGTGTCAAATCTGTTCTTCCCAGCATCCAGGCTGCCGCATCTTGTTGTTTTCTTCCCCCATTGACATTATTTCACAGGGTGCTTGCCACTGGTCCAAGAGCTTGTTTTTTTTTTTTGCTGTGGCTGTTAGTACCATCACCCAGTCTCTTTGTTGGAACTGTTGAACATTTCCCTGACGATTATGGTGGTTTTGCTGGGCCTCCTGTGTTTTTTCCATATGTTCCTGTAAGAGTGGAGTAATGTGGGATATTCTTTCGTGCATCTGCAGAATTATGCTTAATTATGTTTTCCCCTGAATTGGGTTCCTCCTCCTCCTAGATCTCACTGACAATATCTAATATGTCCTGGGGGTGATGCCTGTATAACAATTGAAAAGGGAAAAACCCAATTGAGGCCTGAAGCAGCTCCTGGCTGGCAATCATAAGGTAAAGTAAAAGGTTGTCCCAATCCTTCCCATCCTGACTTTGTACCTTCCTGATCACAGACTTGAGGGTTCAGTTGAATCTTTCAACCTACCCACCTATCTGTGGGTGATAGAGGTCCCATGGCGCGTATATGGAGCAGGGCACATAAGTCCTTCATTAGTCTGGATATAAATACAATACCTTGGTCCATCAAAATCTCCTTTGGTAGCCCCACTCATGCATGATCTCCACCAATACCATGGCTATTGTTTTAGAGGCCAAATTCCACAGGGGAACTGCTTATGGATACTGGGTTGTATATAGTCCAAGAGGATGAGTATATATTGGTGGCATCACTTCCTCTTCTTCAGGGGTCCCAATAGGTTCATGGCACTACACTCAAATGGGACCTCGATGATGGGAAGGCGTAATAATGATGCCCCCAAGTAGGGACAGGGACTGTGCAGCTGACATTCCAGACAATACCTTTCCACCTCCACCATCACCCCTTCTCAAAAATCCCTGTTCTGTACTTTTTTATCCTACGTATACCCAACAACCCTCCAAGTTCAGATACAGGTTCCTTCCCAGCAATTATTACTACTCCCTCAGCTCCTCCGTTGCCTCTGAGTCCCCTCAAGCCTTTGCATTGCTTCTGAGGTGTGTGGAAAATGAAGTTCAGTACTGTAGTTTAAATAAATAGATTTCTTACTGTCCGAGTAATTTGTCAAAAAAAACAAAAACAAAAAACATTGACTGAATCTCTTATGTTTGTATTGTTAGAAGTCTCAGAAGGGTTCTCATGTCAGTCTGTGTCAGTAAAAAGGAGTCCTATGGCACATTAAAGACTAGCAGATTTATTTGGGAATGAACTTTGTGGGTAAAAACCACTTCATGCCTCTGAGGAAGTGATTTTTACCCACACAAGTTTATGCTCAAATCGGTGGTCTTTAAGATGCACCAGGACTCTGTTGTATTCTTAGGCTACGTCTACACGTGAAGCCTACATCGAAATAGCTTATTTCGATGTAGCAACATCGAAATAGGCTATTTCGAT
Source organism: Carettochelys insculpta (assembly GCF_033958435.1). Lineage (NCBI taxonomy): Eukaryota > Metazoa > Chordata > Testudines > Carettochelyidae > Carettochelys > Carettochelys insculpta. The sequence goes on along the minus strand of NC_134139.1, from coordinate 64,717,812 downwards.
GAATAACGTCTACACGTCCTCCAGGGCCGGCAACGTCGATGTTCAACTTCGACGTTGCGCAGCACAACATTGAAATAGGCGCTGTGAGGGAACATCTACGCGCCAAAGTAGCACACATCGAAATAGGGATGCCAGGCACAGCTGCAGACAGGGTCACAGGGCGGACTAGCGCTTCTGGGGCAACAGCTAGCCGCTCCCTTAAAGGGCCCCTCCCAGACACACTCAGCCTGCACAGCATGCGGTCTGAGGAGCCATAGGCACACAGACCCCGGGCGCCGCAGGCATGGACCCCCAGCAGCAGCAGCAGCAGCAGCCAGAGGTCCACCCAGCCCTCCCAGCAGGAGCAGGGCTTGCCCTGCTCCGTGCCATGCGGGAGGCAGCTGAGCACCTCCTTGCCCCAGAGGAGGAGATGCCCCCAGGGCAGCAGAGCTCAACCCCTACCCCTGCAGCACCCCGCCCCCACCCCCGCCTCACACGCCGGCGGCTGTGGAGCTACCCCACCAGCACCGACTGGTGGGAGCGGCTGGTGCTTGAGGAGTGGGACGACGACCACTGGCTCAGGAACTTCAGGATGAGCCGGCAGACATTTCTGGAGCTTTGCCAGTGGCTCACCCCCGCACTCAGGCACCAGGACACCGCCATGCGGCGTGCCCTCACAGTGGAGAAACGGGTCAGCATCGCTGTCTGGAAGCTGGCCACTCCAGACAGCTACTGATCCGTGGGCCAGCAGTTTGGTGTCGGCAAGGCCACCGTCGGGGCTGTCCTCATGGAGGTGAGAGAGCCCACGGGGGGAGGGCAGGGCAGGGGAGGGGGGCCTGGGCAGAGGAGGGGAAGGGAGGGGTGGGCGGGGGAGGGCAGGGCAGAGGAGGGGAGGGGAGGGCGGGGGAGGGCAGGGGAGGGCAGGGCCACACACACCCTGCTCACCCCTCATTGGTGCTCTCCCATGTGCTTTCCCTGCAGGTTGTGCGTGCCATCAATGCCATGCTCCTGCTCAGGCTCGTGAGGCTGGGGGACCCAGATGCCACCATTGCAGCCTTTGCCACCCTGGGCTTCCCCAATTGCTTCGGGGCTCTGGATGGGACTCACATCCCCATCCGCACCCCACATCACAGTGGAGGACGCTACATCAATCGCAAGGGCTACCATTCTGTGGTCCTCCAGGTCTTGGTGGATAGCCGGGGCCGTTTCCAGGACATTTATGTGGGCTGGCCTGGCAGCACCCACGACGCCCGGGTTTTCCGGAACTCGGGCCTGTGCCGCCGGCTGGAGGCGGGGACCTACATCCCCCAGCGGGAGATCCCTGTGGGGGACACCACCATGCCCCTCTGTGTCATCGCAGATGCGGCGTACCCCCTCCGGCCCTGGCTCATGCACCCCTACACGGGCCATCTCTCCGCTAGCCAGGAGCGCTTCAACCAGCGCCTGAACCACGCGCGCCAGGTGGTGGAGCGCTCATTTGGCCACCTGAAAGGACGCTGGAGATGTCTCCTGACCCGCCTGGATGCGGGCCCCAAAAACATCCCCCTGACTGTGGGTGCCTGCTGCGCCCTGCACAATTTAGGTGGAGAGCAAGGGGGAGGCCTTTTTCCAGGGCTGGGCTGTGGAGGCCGGCAGGGCCGACGTGCAGCCACCCGCTGCCCCCAGTCGGCAGGTGGACCCCGAAGGGATCCGGGTCCGGGAGGCCCTGCGGGCCCACTTCGATGATGAGGCCGCGGGGTGAACTCTGCCAGGCGCCCCACTGCCCACCCCTTCCTCCACAACACTCCCTGCCCCAACGCCCACACCATGGAGCACCCAACCGCATCCCCCTCCCGCTTTTCCTGGACAAATGACAGCACGCACTTGTGGCTGAACTTAAATTGCTTTTTCTTTTAGAACTTTTTTTTTAACTATAAATAAATCAAGAACAAACTATATACAACGTGTGGAACAAAAGTAATATCTACAAATAAAACAATAGTAATAAAAAAGTTTGTTCAGTAATAAAAAGAAAACCAGGGATGATAAACTATTTACATGGGGGGGACGGGGCAAACGGGGGGCACAAATTAATGTCACAACTATATACAAGGGGGGGGGCCACGTCCCGGGCCCCTCGCCCCTAAAGTCCGGCACTGGGCGTGGGCGGCCGGGAGCCCCGCCGCGGCCGCAGCCCTGTCCGGGGCTGGCTGGGGGCGGGGCGGACCGGAAGATATGCCCGGCGAGTCTCAGCTGGCTCCAGGGGTCCCTCGGCGTTCCGGCCCTCGGTGGTGGGTGGCGGACGGGACGGCGACGTGCGGAGCAGCTGGTGGTGCGGCGGGTGTAGCAGGCAGGGCGGGCGCTGCGGCGGCCGGCGCGGCATGGGGGGCCAGGTTGTCCACCAGGCAGTTGAAAGTCTCCATGTAGGCCCCCCATGCCTCTTGGTGCCAGGCCAGCGCCCACTCCTGCAGGTGCAGGTGGCGTTGCTCCACACGCAGGTGCTGCTCTGTGACCTCCAGCTGCCGACGGTGGATGGCCAGCAGCTGGGGGTCCGTCGCCGTCAGCTGGTGGTGGTGCGGGGTCCACCGTCTAGCCCGCCGTGGGGCCGGTTGGTCCTTGGCTGAGGGGCTTGCCTGGAGCGATGGCCCCGGAGGGGTCTCCGGGACCACTGATGCCTCGCCGGCGCTCTCTTCCGGTCCTTTCGATGGTGCAGCTGCGGGACACAGGAGAGGAGGGGGGGAAGAAGAATGGAGACAGGCGTTAGTGTGGGCCCCAAGCCGTGGCCTTTGTCCCCCCAACCTGTGCTGCAGGTTCCCCATCCCCGTCCCCGGGAGATGCTGCTGTGATGGATGGGGTTCAGGGGTCCCCCTGCGCTGCACCCCATCCCCTGGTGGGAGCGACTCTCACTTCACTCCGCAGGGTCTGACAGGAGAGGTTTCTTAGGCCACAGATGGCCAGTTTCTCCCAGGAGTGACAGCACCAGCTGTCAGAAGAGACAGTCCTTCCAACCCGTCGTGGGGAGAAGACCCCAAGGGGTGTCCCTCTGGGGTGTAGTTTTCCCCCTCCTCAGGCTGGCTGCCTTCCAGCTCTCCCTTCCCCTAGCCTCTACCTGCGGCCCCCGCCCCCCCACATTCAAAGCCAGCTCGGCTCCTCCCTCCTCTTTGTTCAGGGCAGAGGTGTCACCTGCCTGTCACCTTCGAAAGGTGATCATCCTTTGCCCCTGGGAGCTATTCAACTCTTGTTGCTCATATCAAGCCTGAGTCTCCCTTTGGCACTCCCCCCACTCCATCACATGCTGCTACTGCTGCTGCTGCTGCGGGGTGTCCCACCCCCTCCTCCCGGGGGCCCCTCGAGGTTCTGCTCCCCCCTGCCCCGGGCATGGGGCATGGCACTGTCGTGCGGGGTGGGGGGGGGCAGGGGCTGATGCACTGCTGTGAGGAACATGGCCCTGCTGTCCTTGGGGCCATGGCCATGTGATCATGTGGGGGGCCCTGGACACATATCTATTACCCCCGCCCCTCACGCCCAGGGGTGTACACCAGAGGTGGGTACATACCTGTCGGTCCACTCCCACGGTCCGGAGATCCCCGGGGGGCGGAGGCCCGGCTGCTGCTCCGGGATGGCAGGAGGAGGATCTGCAGCCCGGATTTTGTGGAGGAGGAGCCCCCCTCCTTCTGCTCCTCCTTCTCCTGCCGCGATGGCCCGGGGGTGGGCTCCGGGGGGTCCCCTGGGGGTCAGGGCTTACCTCCGGGGTGGACTCCGGCTGCAGGGCCTGCTGGGGCTCGTCGGCCGAAGTATCAAGGGTGGCCGGAGTGGAGGAGATGTGCTGGGGGCCCAGGATGTCCCTGAGCTCCCTGTAAAAGGGGCAAGTGATGGGGGTGGCCCCAGATCGGCTGGCCACATCCCGGGCTCGGGCGTAACCCTGCCGCAGCTCCTTCACCTTACCCCTGACGTGATCAGGAGTGCGGGCAGGGTGACCCCGGGCGGCCAGGCCCTCGGCCAGCCGAGCGAACGCATCCGCGTTCCGTCTCTTGCTCCCCATTACCTGGAGCACCTCCTCCTCGCTCCAGAGCCCCAGCAGATCCCGCAGCTCGGCCTCTGTCCAGGAGGGGCCCTGCTGCCGCTTGCCGGCCTGGCTGCCAGCCTGGCTGGGCTGGCTGCCCTGGCTCCCCTTGGGGGGGGTCCCCTGGAGGCGGTGGGGGGGCTGCCGGGCGGCCATGAAAGGTTCTGTGCCTCCTGTGGCTGCTGAGGGACGTGCAGGCTGGCCGCGTGTCTGAGCTGCTGCCTGCACATTCCCTCAGCTTCCTGCACAGGAAAGGAGGGGGAGGGGACCTTTAAGGGGCCGCTCCACGTGGCCACCATTGAGCTGAGGAGTTGGAGAGAGCGTCTCTCAACCCCTCAGCTGATGGCCTCCATGGAGGACCCCGCAATTTCGACGTTGCAGGACGCGCAACAACTACATGGTCCCTACTTCGACGTTGAACGTCGAAGTAGGGCGCTATTCCTATCCCCTCATGGGGTTAGCAGCTTCGACGTCTCACCGCCTAACGTCGAAGTTAACATTGAAATAGCGCCCGACGCGTGTAGCCGTGATGGGCGCTATTTCGAAGTTAGTGCCGCTACTTCGAAGTAGCGTGCACGTGTAGACACGGCTCTAAAGACATACTTGCTTATAGGCATTTTGAAATTAACTGCCAAAGTAACTGAAAGTGGTGTGATTACATGGTTATTTTGACAAATAAAATTTGTAGAATTTGGTGTGTAGAATTTCCCCTGTTCTCAGATAATCCCAAATGAGAAGGTAGTTAATTCCGCTAAGCTGATATATATCTCCAAGGCTTTGTCTGCGCTGGAACAAAACTTTGAAAGGGCCATGCAAATGGCCCATTCGAAGATTACTAATGAAGCACTGAAATGCATATTCAATGCCTCATTAGCATGCTGCCGGCCACGGCTCTTCGAAATTGCCGCGTTTCGCTCCCATGTGGCTTGTCCAGATGGGGGTCCTTTTCGAAAGGACTCTACCAACTTTGAAATCCCCTTATTCCTATCTGTTGAAAAGGACCCCTGTGTGGATGAGCCGCGCAGGAGTGAAACATGGCAATTTCGTAGAGCTGCAGCCAATGGCATGCCAATGAGGCACTGAATATGCATTTCAGCGTCTCGTTAGTTATCTTTGAAATTGCTATTTTGCATGGCTATTTCAAAGTTTTGTTCCAGTGTAGACACGGCCCTATTGTGGAAAAAAAGGGGAAAGAAGTAATATTTTGAGGGGTTCTGGTCAAAGCTGAGAGAACCAACCCTGGACAAATTGCTTAAAACCGGGCCACTTGCAGCCCAGGCTGGGATTTTCTTCTCAATAAGGCAAACCCAGCTAGCCAAAAAAACCCCTCTGCCCACAAAAATACACATTGGCCAGCCAGAAGCTACACAAGCAAACCCATAAATTCTCCATCTGCTCCTAAGGCCTAAACCAGCAACCCTCCTTACTCAGATGAGAGGTTATTAAAACCTATTTCACCAAATCCACATAGATTCTTCCCATCCCGAAAGGGTCTAGCCACGTTCCCAGGTTAATGTATGCTTAGATCTTACCCAAAACAGCACACTTTGCCAATCCTTTAGAATCTAAAAATCTAACCGGTTTTTAAAAAAGAAACAGAGTGAGAGAAGAATTGTTAGTTAGTGCTACATTACATACATAATTAAAACGACTGATACAAGCCAAGCTGCTATTCCTGAAAGCCTCCGAAAATACATCTTTCTAGCTAGGTCTACCCTAGAGCGCTACGTTGAAAGAGCATCTTTTGAAAGATGCTCCTTTGATGCGCAGCATCTACATATGGGCCAGGCCTGGCACTGTCAATGAGCGATGTCGAAAGAGCCACGCGGCACATCAAAAGGTGTTGCCCCGGATGTGGAAAGAGGGAGTCTACATGTACCAGCGGCTGCTTTCGAAAGAAGGGGCCAGGAAAGGCTGCAGATGGGGTAGCAGGGCGGACAAACACTTCCGGGGCCACAGCAAGCTGCTTCTTTAAAGGGCCCCTCCCAAACACACTTGGCCTGCACAGCATGAGGCCTGCGGAGGTGCCACAAGCCCCACAGACACAGTGCCCACAGGAATGGACACAGACCAGCAGCAGCTCGACACCTTGCTGGCTGCCACCAGTGGAGCGGGTGCCCTGCTAGCCGCAGCACTTGTGGCTGCCCAGCAGCTCCTGTCAGGGGAACCTCCCGCCGCAGGGCTCTAGGGGATGCCCCAGACCATCAGACCCTCCTGGGGCCACCTCCCCCGTGTGCTCTGGAGCCACCCCACCAGCTCCAAGTGGTGGGAGCAACTGGGCCTGGGGGAGTGGGACGACGAGGAGTCGGTCCGGAATTTCCAGATGCGGTGGCAGACCTTCCTGGAGCTGTGCCAGTGGCTGTCCCCAGCCCTAAGACACCAGGACACCTGGATGCGGTGCACCCTCCCCGTAGAGAAGAGGGTCACAATAGAGGTCAGGGCATCTCCCAACCCCACTTCTGCGTGTGTGGGCAGGCCTGACTTCAGCTGCCAGCAGCATCATGGCCCAGGTAATCCCCCAGAGCTGCCCTGAAACACCCAATGAATGGGACAGTTCTGTTTTTTGGTGCATGTTAGTGGGAGCTGGATGAGGTCTGTGGCTTCCGAAGTCAATGAAAATACTCCTGTGGACTGGAAAGGGAGTTGGATCAGCAGCCCTACATTAATTAATGGCCTAAAAGGATGAAACTCCCCAGCTGTGCATGTACATCACAGTTTCTGAAGAAAAAGCCCTTATATATTCAGTAGCCAAAAATAAACCTACGTTAGTGCAGAGTTGAGGTAGGATGATGGTCCTTCATTCCTTTGCGCATGTTGAGTTCAACAAAGATCAAACTTCTGAATACAAGGAAATGCACAGTTTTTGTGGGGAGAGGAAGTTTCCCATGACACCTTTCTTCTGTTCCACTCTAACTATCACAAGCCAATGGGAATTATTTACATATACTTCTACTAGCAATGTACTGCATGTTGCTCTGATATTTAATGCAAGTTTGTTTTTTAAATAGAAGGAACACGTATATGCTTTATTTAAACAATTGTATTTTTCAAAAATAACGTGTTATTTTTATGAAGTTAATTTTTATTTCAGATTTATTTTAGAAAGGGATTGCTAAAATGTGTCCATTTAATTATTTTAGTGGATTTTTAAAAATCGAAATTCCCATCAAGTGTATTTTTCTTTGTCCCTATAAACTCCTGTAGTTTGTTTTAACAAAAAAGCAATATAGTCAATTTGGTTTCAAGTATCATTTTCTTCTAGTTTTAAAACATTAAGCATTGATTTAACTGTGCCAAAATAGAGCACTACAGTAAACCCTTCATTTAACAGACTAATTGGGGGACAGAGTGTCCGTTAATGCCAAAAGTCTGTTATAGCCGAATGGTTAATTCTATGATGATGTGCTGACCATCCTAGCCCATCACTCACTCCTGTTCTCTCCTCACCTTCCCTGACCCCTTCCTGCCCCATTCTTCCCCTCACACCTCCATCTCCCTCTCCTAGTTACCAGCAGAGGAGCTGAATCCCGGCCTGGCTTCTTCCACCTCCTGCAGCTGTCAGTGCTGCAGCTCCTCCAGACCCCGTCTCCAAGCTGCCCATGCGCAGGTGGAGTATGGCCACCCCCAGGCTGCCAGGGGGCAGCAGCCTCAGACGCCATGGCGGCTGCTTAGCGCCATTGCAGGACGTGGCGGCTGGGTGCTGACATGCTCCACTCATGCTGGGCTGCGGGAGGAGAGCTCCTGCACCCCACCACAGCCTCTCTGGCCCCGGTGGCTCTACAGCCCCAGCAGCACCAACCTCTCCAGCAGAGCTTCCAGACCCAGTGGCGGCTCTGGTGAGTCTCTGGCATTTATATGGGCGGCTGACAGACAACAGCTGTTATTTCTGAAGTTTGCTATATCTGGTTCTGTTAAATCGAGGGTTTACTGTACTCCAAATCTCTCTGCTTTATCTCTTTTCTGTAAGGTTTATTGAGAAGCAATCCTATTTTTCTGTCTCATCGTGGTTGGGTATGTTTCAGCATTCTCTCAGGTATGTTGTTTCAAAGACTGTACTTGATTGGATGAATCTGTCTCTTCTGTTTCGTTTTCACAGGATACAGGTTGAACCTCTGTAGTCTGGACCCTCAGGACCGGTCTGGCACTGAACCAGAGAATTTGCCAAACCATAAGAGATCAATATTGTTCAGCAGCATAATTAACATTTCCTCTGCTTACTGGCCTCTTAGAAGACATTTGGAGGTAACTTAGAGTGAAATAATAGCACAGAGCACAGGAGACTTGGCCACACTCATGATAACTGGACATCCAGCTAACTAAAATTACGCTGGACCACAGATATTACCAGACCAGAGAGTGCGGGACAAGAGAATTCAACCTGTACTAGAATTAGAAGGGACCTGAAGAGATCATCGAGTCCAGTCCCATGCAGTCAAGGCAGGACCAAGCAACCTCTAAATCATGGTGGGCAAAAACTGACTGTGGGCAGGATCCAGTCAGGCCTTCACCTCTTTATTTACCTGGGCCTCCCTAGGCACTGGGCGATCATAGCTCTAGTTGGCTGTGGATCACCATTTGCAGCCAGCAGGGGTGGTGGGAAGTAGTATCCCAGTCCATGCTGCTACCCACTGCTCCCATTGGACATTAACTGTGAGTCACAGCCAATGAGAGCTGCAGTCACCTGATACCTGTGGAAATGCAGGTAGCTGTACCAGTGCGGCCTGCCAGAGGCTAATGCTGCCAGGCCACCACTTTTTTTATTGCTGGTCCCTGAGCTAGATCATCGCTGACAGTTATTTATCTAACTTGGTCTTAAATATCTCCAATGATGCAGATTCAACAACCCCCATCCCCAGGCAATTTATTACAGTGTTTACCCACTGTGACATTAGGAAGTTTTTCCTAATGTCCAACCTAAACATCTCTTGCTGTAATTTAAACCCATTGCTTCTTGCTCTACCCTCAGAGGTCAAGGAGGATGGTTTGAAAAATGCTATTATGTCCCCTTACAGTCTTCTCTTTTCCAAACAAAACAAATCCAATTTTTTCAGTCTTCCCTCAGAGTTCATGTTTTCTGGACCTTTAATCATTGTTGTTGCTCTCCTCTGAACCTTCTCCGATTTCTCCCCATCTTTCCTGCAATGTGGTGCCCAGAATTGGATACAGTACTCCAACTGAGACCTAATCAGCACAGAGTACAGCAGAAGGATTACTTCTTGTGTCTTGCTCACAACGCTCCTGTTAATAATCCCAGAATCACGTTTGCTTTTTTTTGCAATGCTGTCACACTGCTGACTCATATTTCGCTTATGGGCCACTATGACCCCTAGTATCAGAGGGGTACCCAAGTTAATCTGTATCTTTAAAATCAACAAGAAGTCCTGTGGCACCTTGTACACTAACATATTTTGGAGCATGAGCTCTCATAGGCAAAGACCTGCAATGTCAGATGCATGAGTGGATCCAGGGACCCTCCTTTGGACCCACTCCTAGGTCTTTGCTTATGAGAGCTTATGCTCCAAAATATGTTAGTCTATAACATGGGTGTCCGACCTTTTGGCTTGCCTGGGCCACATTGAGTGAAGATAGTCTTGGGCCGCGTACAAAATATATAATATAGTTAATGTATATAAATCACATAATAATGTTAAAAGTTTACGATCTTGTGGGGCCGCATTACTAGCTGTTCAGGGCCGCATGCGGACCGCAGGTTGGACACGCCTGGTCTATAAGGTGCTACAGGACTTCTTGTTACGACTCCTAGTTCCCTTTCTACAGTACTCCTTTCTAGACAGCCACTTCCCATTTTGTATATGTGAAAATTATTGGTCCTTCCTATGTGGAGTACTTTGCATTTGTCATTATTAAATGTAATCCTATTTACCTCAGACCATTCTCCAGTTTGTCCAGATCATTTCGAATTATAATCCTATCCTCCAAAGCACTTGCAACCCCTCTTCGTATCATCTGCAAACTTTGTAAGTGTATTCTCTCTGCCATTATCTAAATCATTGATGAAAATATCAAACAGATCCAGCCCCAAAACTGACTCCTGTAGAACCCCACTTATTATGTCCTTCCAGCATGACTGCGAACCATTGATAACTGGTCTGCGAGAATAGTTATTCAACCAGTTATACACCTACCTTATAGTAGTCCCTTTTAGGTTGTATTTTCCTAGTTCTTCGATAAGATCATGCAAGACTGAATGCTTTACTAAAGTCTAGGTATACTTCTCCCTTATCCACAAGGCTTGTTTTTCTATCAAAAAAGCTATCAGGTTGGTTTGACGTCATTAGTTCTTGACAAATTCTTGCTGACTCTTATTTATCCCCTTGTTCTCTTGTGGATGTTTGCAGATGGATTCCTTAATTATTTGCTCCTTTATCTTTCCTAGCACAGAAGTTAAGCTGACAGGTCTGTAGTTTCCTGGATTGTTCTTTTTTCCCTCTTTATAGATGGCACTATATTTGCACTTTTTCAGTCTTCTGGAATCTCTCCCATCTTCTGTGACTTTTCAAAGATGATAGCTAATGGCTCCTTGAGTATTCTAGGGTTCATTTAATCAAGCTATGCGCCACATCTACATTAGCAAGTTCTTTCAAAATATTTTTTGAAAGAAGGGGCTCTTCGAAATGTCCAGTGGGGTGTCTACACACAAAAAGCATTCTTTTAAAAGAAAGTCAAAAGAACGCAGCGCCTCATCCGAAAGCTCCCTTCCCCTCCCAGATCAGGAAGAGCACCTTCTTTCGAAAAACTCTTTCAAAAGAAAACGTGGAGACTGTCCGCAGGCTGCTCTTTCAAAAGAGCAGTACTCCCTGGTGCTGTTCAGCTGGTGTGCGGAAACACCCTGGCCAGCCTGAGTGGAGCTCTATGCTTCCTGCCTCTGGCCATGTTTGAAGACGCGGGGACACACAAACCCTGGTGGCAGGAAGCTGAGAGCATGCTGGCAGCTGCAAAGGCATGAGCCTGCAGCAGCATGTTCTCCTGCCAACTCTGCAGTCCACCAAGTCACGTCACCACACCTATGGCCAGCAGCCAGGGGCCTGGTGACTCCAAGGGGCCTCCCCAGCGAGCTGGCAGATGGCTCACAGGAGCCCGGCTGGGACACCAAAAAGCAGGTCCTATTGTGGTCTGAGGCAGAGCTGCAGGACCTCCTGGACTCTGCGGGGGGACGAGAATATTCTGCTTGAAACCACCAGCAGGCACCGGAATGCCCCTGTCTTCACCTGGCTGGCCACTAGCCTGACCACCCAGGGGCACCCTTCCCACAACCCAGACCAAGTAAGGTTGAAGGTGAAGGAGATGTGGCAGGCCTACGTGAGGGCCAGGGATGTGCCACCAGCTGCCCCAACTATGAGGAACTGGACAGACTCCTTGGGGCCAAGAACACAGCCCCCTCTGTCATGATGGTGGATACTGCAGGGCCCGAGCTGGAGCCCCAGCTGGGGAGGTGGAGGAGCTGCCAGGACCCTGGGGCCAGACTACCCCCCAAGAGCAGGAGCCGGAGCAGACGTCCGACAAGGAGGGATCCCATTGGGGTCATCCAGCCTGGCACCTTGACCAGGGCCTCCCTGGTAGGTACCTAGAGCATCATACACCTTGGGATGCGGGGAGGGGGCACATACTTTTGCCACAGCCAGCAGCAAGCTGGCCACAAGGACACCAGCCCCACTGCTGACACACCCTGGATGGGCGCACCTCCCAGCCCATGGAAACAGCCTTGTGCAGCACTCAGCACCCACTTCCATGCACAGAACTGCCAGCCACTTGCCTGGGGATGGGGTGGTGGGTTGCTGGACCATGCCTGGTGCACGCCCCACCATGCAGACCCCCTCAGTGCCCAGGAACCCCCAGGGTCACTGGGCCAGCAGGAAGGGGGACAGGTGGGGGGCACGGCCCTCGGGATTGGGACACAGGACTGATGAGTCATCTCTCTCTCTCTCTCTCTCTCTCCCTCTCCCCTTCTGTCCCTACAGCTCCACCATCAGAAGGCTGAGTGAGACCTCCGCAGGGGCTGGGGAGCCCTGCAGCAGCTGCAGAGGAGGCTGAGGCACCCCCACCTATGGTCCCTGGGCAGGCCCATGCCAGAAGCCATGTCTCCACAGGCAGGATGAGGAGGCTTCCACTTACATGGCCATTCTGCACTAGCAGAACGTGATACTTCGGGAGTGGCTGGCACTGGAGCAGGCTGACGTGGCCTGGTGGCGGGAAGCCTGAGGTAGGGTGGCGGTGGCCCTTTGTATCCTCACCCAGGCCATCACCGACTGGCTGCTCCAGCCTCATGCTGACCCCTGCCCTTACTGCCCTGCTCTCTCATGACCTCTCCCCAGCCACCATGCAGGAGCTTATGTACTGGCTTGTGGCTAGGGTGGGCCCTGCCAAGCCAGTCTCCCCACTCCCCATTTACCCCCCATGGTTCTGGCCCCATCCCAGCCCCGGTGGAGACCCTGAACCCGGAGCAGCAGTGGCTCCTACTGCCGCTGCTCATGGCCCCCACCCTTGCAGAGGACTGAGGCCCCCAATCCCCATCCCATGACCGCACTCCAAGTTCTAGTGTCCCCACCCCCATCCCAGGGTCCTACAATGTATAGCTTCTCATCACATTCCCCACTGTATATAGTTACTTGCAGAATTTGTCTTGCTCACAAAGTTCATATATTTCATTAAATGGTTTATTTTTTCACCACCCCTGTGTCCCTTTTGAATGGTGGCAGAGCGGTGAGGGGTGGATGGGGGGGGGGGTCATGGTGGGGTAGTGCCTGGGGGAAGGTCACTGGGGCCCCGAAGAGAAGGCCTCACAGAGGGCCTTCCTGGTCCACACCCTGCCTGGCAACACAGGGCAGCGGCTGGCTGCTCGTAGCCAGGCCTGGCCTTGGCAGCCCACCCCTGCATGAAAGCTTGACTTGGCTCTCCACAACGTTGTGGAGAATGCATCATGCCCCCATGTTGGCAGGCACACTGTGGAGGCCAACCTCCAGGTCAGGAGGCACCTAAACCAGCCCTTCAGGGGCCCGAATGTGCACTCCGCTGGGTTTCAGACCTGGTTGAGGCAGGTGTTAAGAAGGTCCTGGCTTGGGTCCGTGTGGCTGGTATAGGGCCGCATGAGCTACGGGTGGAGGGTGAAGGTGGCATCAGCCACAATGTAGAGGGGCATGGTGACGTCCCCTACTGGGAGCTCCCGCAGGAGGATGTAGGTCCCATCCTGCACCCAAGCCACACGTTCCTGAACACCTGGGCACTATGGACCTGGCCTGACAAGATGACGCAGATGTCTGTAAAGCATCCCTTCACATCCACCAGGGCTTGAAGCACCACTGAGTAGTACCCCTGCCTGTTAATAAAAGAGCCCACGCTGTGGTCCGGGACACAGATCACGATGTGGGTCCCATCCAGCATGCCAGAAGAGCTGGGAAACCCTAGTGCAGCGAATCCTGCGATGGCAGTATCAAGGTCCCTAATGCGGACGATGCTCTGTAGGAGGACAGTGTTGATCACCCTGATGACCTGCACAGGATAGAGAGTGTACATGCTCATGGGTGTGTGATGGGGAGCTCCATGGCCCCTCTTCCATGTGTCCTCCTCCCCTGTCCCCTCCAGGCCCCTAGCACCTCCACCCCTGGTCCCCAAGGGTCCCCCTTGCCCAGGAGCCCCCTCATCCCTCAGTGTGGTTGGTGTCTGACCCAAGCATGCCTTACCTCCATGAGGAGGGCCCTGACAGTCGCCTTGCCCACCCCAAACTGGTGCCCCATGGACTGGTAGCTGTCCAGGGTGGCCAGCTCCCAGATCGCAATGGTGACCTGTTTCTTGAGTGGGGGAGCAGGCTGCACAAGGGTGTCCTGTTGTTGAAGGGCAGGGGCGAGCAGGTGGCACAGCTCCAGAAAGGTCTGCTTAGTCATGCAGAAGTTCTGGTGTCATCCTACTTGCCCATCAGGAGCTGGTCCCACCACTCAGAGCTTGTGGGATAGCTCTACAGGCACTGGAGCAGCCAGGGAAGGGGTGTGGATGGTGCCCCATGGAGGGGGCCTGCATGACTGCGGGTGTGGGGGGGTCACCCACCGGAGGAAGGGGAGGGTGGCAACATGCGTTGTGGCCAGCGGGTGGACCACAGAATTATGAAAGCCGCCATCAGGGAGTTGCTGGGGATCTGTGAGGTCTCCACTGGGAGTCCAGTCCCTTCACGGTGTCTGGTGTGCCGTGGACAGCTTGGCAGGCCTCAGCATGTGCAGGGCAGTGGTGTTGCGGGGGGTCCATTTAAGGGGACAGCTGGCTGAGGCCCCCCAGAAGGGCTTTGGCAGCCGTGCAACCCTGTCCGAGGCATTTCCTGTCCCTTTCTTTTGAAAGTGCATCTGGGGCTGTGTGGATGCTCTCTTTTGAAAGAGTGGATCAAAAGATTAATCCACTTCTTGTGTGTAGAAATGCTCTTTCAAAAGACCATCTTCCAGAAGGTATCTGGATGCCTTCTAGAAGATGGTCTTTCCTGGTGATTTAAAGTAATTTCTTTTCTAAGTCATCTTAACTTTTCTTTTCCTATTTTAACTTCTGAACCTATCTCCTTTCCTCTAGCATTCAGTATTGTAGGTGTCCAATCACCACCAACTTTCTTGGTGAAAACTGAAACAAAGGAGTCATTAAGCATCTCTGCCATTTCCACATTTTCTGTTGTTTTTCTCTCTTCATTGGGCAATGGGCCTAACTTGTCCTTGATCTTCTTCTGGCTTCTAATATATTTGCAGAATATTTTCTTGTTATCCTTTATAAGAAGCAATTCCATTCCAGGTACATCCTGTTTTCCTGGCACAATCAAACCCTTACGTTGCTTTAAGTTAAGGTAAGAGGAAGCTGTGTACCAAATTTGGTCGCCCTAGCTTAAATCCTTTAGAAGGAGTTCTTGATCAAACAGACAAACTCTCTAAAACATATAGTTTTTAGACTGTTAGACTATGTCTGCACAGCAGTCTACATTCAAAATAAGCTATGCAATTTGCGCTATGCAAATAACTTATTTCAAATGTAGTTCAAAATAGGCTATTTTAGCATTTAGCGCTGTCTAAACAGCTCCCAAATGTTGAAATAATGTGTTATTTTGAAGCATCCCTTACTCCTGCTGCAACAAGGATGCTGAAATAGTGCACCTGTTATTTTGAAAAATATTTGGAAATAGTGTCCTGAAATAGGTCTGTCATGTAAATGTAACCTTAGTGTTTCAGGTTCAGTGTTCCAGTTGTGTTAAAATGCTGCAGAACATTTTTATGGCACTTTTTGTGCAGAGCTCCAAAGGTGTTCCAGTAATTTTGGTTATTGAGCTACTATTTCTTCTAGAACAGAGACTCAGGCCAAGACCTTGACCTGACTCTCTGCTTCTCCAGGAGAGATGGTGGCTTATTAGTATGAGCAGCCCTTACTCTGAGGCAGGAGTGCATCTTTATCTCTTCTGCTTCCAGACCAGGTAGTCAGATTTGTGGGGGAGCCTGGACTCAGTTCAGCTTCCACCATTTCTTTCATTCACATCAGGTTCCTTTCTCCTGCCTCTCCCCATCAATGCTCCACTTCTCACACTGGGAGCTGCATCTTCAAATACAGGTAGTCTAATGGTAATAGAGTAATCTTTTACACAGTTGTACATATCACGTCCTACTTGCGTACTGAGCCAGCCAGTATGCAAACCAATTATCTGGGTCCCACCAGCTTACTTGAAAACATCTCCCCAGAAGTGCGCCTGTGCCTTTACTGAATTTCCCACTTCAACAAACCCCCTCAGTGTATGTCCCCAACATCCTCATTCCTTGCTGCACAAACATTTACTTCCCCATTTTCCTCTAACTTGGTGCAACAGATTAGGACTCCCGTGGGACTGTCATCTGATGTGCTGAGACATCACTGAGCCTTCTTCCCCTGGCAGCCTGGGCACCCCGTAGCCCTTTTTACTGAGCTCAACCCTCCAGTCTGAGTCATAGGTCCTGGGCCATGTCCCCAAGGCTTTAAACACAGCGTGAACATGGCGCAGTGTGAAACCTTTTCCCCGCACTTAAGTACGCAACCCCTCTGGGAGATGAACCCTAGATAAATCGGTCTTATGCTGTATAGAGAGCTATACAATGTAAGCTCATGAAGTGCACCCCCTTTCTCAAAGTGAAGAGAAATATGCACATGTGCCTTGCTCCCTCAGATAGTAATTATTTACACTGAGTTTATTATTAAACAACAGTGATTTTATTACACATAAAATATGGGATGAAAGTGATCATAAGGAATAGCAGACAGAACAAAGTAGGTAACTGAGCAAAATAAACACACAAACTAAGCTTACTACACTAAAATAACTCTAGTTTCACATATGATGTCACCCAAAATGTGGTTCCAATAAACTCCTTCACAGGCCAGACACCCTTGCAGCCTGGGCCTAGTTCCTTTCCGCCTCCCATTCAGTCTTAGTTGTTTCCCACAGTCATCTTGGGTAGGGTGGCAGGGGAGAACTGATGAACAGGATTATCTCACTCCCTGCACTTAAACAGGATTTACATAAGGCCAGAATCTTCTGTTCCATAGTTTGACCCCCTCCTAGCTTCTTGTGGAACAGCACAGAATTTGAGCTGGGTTCCAGTATTAGATGACAGGGTAACATGTCTCTATAGCCGTTCTTCATGAGCTGGCCCACATTCCCAGGAAGTAGAAGCTCCTTTACTGTTCATTGTCTCATGTTGATGGGCCACAAGCACTATAGCCTCTTTCATTGTTGTACCCCAAGAGGGTGCAATGCAACCCCAAGCAGCAAATATGCAGTTACAAATACCAAGTTCTATATGCCTAACTTCAACCTCAGCAGTTAAAGCAATGGCTTTGTAAAGCTAGGGTTGTGTGTTAATTCTTGAGGAGACCTTTCAAGGGTCTGGGGTATGTTAGAGTTTCAAAAAAAAAATCTGTCAGGAATGGTGACAGGTGCTGCTGTGAGTGCAGGAGACTGGACTTGATGACCTCTGAGGGTCCCTTCCTGCTCTATGAGATGTGTGTTTGTATAACTGATACATTCATACAAATGAAATAATCATAGTCAGTTAATTTCAGCCTTAGCAGTGATGTGTTACATGAGCCATCTTGCATCAAGTATATATGTCGGGTGACCAACCCACATCTCTCAAGCCACATGTGGCTCTTTCAGCCATTAGATGTGGCCTCTCCTCAGAGCCAAATGCCTTCCGCCACTCCACATGCACCTCACTGCTTGGTGGAAGAAGCATGTGCAGGCAACACCTCTGGTGAGCTGCCAGCATTAAGGTAGAGTTGGGAGCTGGGGGTGCCTGGCTCTGGGAAAGGGAGGGGGCATGCGTTAGAGTAGGTGGCTGGAGGTGCCTGGCTCTGAGGAGAGGGAGGACATTGAGTCATGTATTACATATTTATATATTTATTTGTATCTATCTATCCGTCCATCTATCTATATTATAGATAGATGGTTAGATAGATAAATAGATTATATATGACTCTTTGCATTCTATCCATGGCTCTTCATCCCAAGTTGGTAGGCCACCCTGATATATGAGCTGTGATACAGTCATATCATAAGCATATTTTAACAAAGCATATGTAATTCCCTGTCATAATCCAACAAGACTTCACAATGGATCTTTCTGATATCCTCACTCTTTACTGTTCCAAATTTTTGTTGCCATTTCTTCCCCACTTTTCTCTAGCCCATCTGTTCTCAAACTGGGTGGTGGTACCCCAAAGTGGGTCACAACCTTGTTTTCATAAGGTCAGCAGGGCTGGCTTACACTTCCTAGGGCTAAAGCTGAAGCCCAAGCCCCACTCCTTGAGGCTGAAATTGATGCCCTCAGGCTTCAGCCCTTGGTGGAGAGGGGGGCTTAGTTACAGGCCTCCTGCCTAGCACCATTGGCCTTCAGTTGTGGCCTCACTGCCAGGGCAGTGGGGCTCAGGCTTTGGCTTTGGCCCTCCCACCTGGGGTAGTGGGTCTTGGGTGGGCTCAGGCTTCAGTTCCCACACTTGGGGTCATATAGTAATTTTTGTTGTCCGGAGGAGGTTATGGTGCAATGGAGTTTGAGAACTTCTGCTCTAACCCCATTTACATGCAAGCAGCAAAGCCCATAATAACAGTGAGCAACCAAATGGAGGTCCTGCGCTCCATGCTGCAGCTGCTGAGGGAATCCCAATGCGGAACTGCAGGCTCTGTGGACTGCTGTCCAGAGTCCCATGAATACAGGTCACGCACACCCCCAGCATCTCGGTCCCTGAATGCAGGGAGGGAGGGCAAGGACAGCCCACCACTCTAGTCCCAATGGCCACTGCAAAAGTCTGTTCCACCACTCTTAACAAGGCTTCTTTTCCTTGCCACTTAACCTTCTCCCCCCACAAAAAATAAACTTATTCTTTTGACCTTGATGTGATTTTCTGGCATGCATGAGTGGTAGGGTGCACAAATTATTACAGGGAACTGGGCAGCGGGAGAGAGGGCTGATAGCGCAGGTGCTCAATGCTAAGCCAGGGTCCACAGAGGACAGGTGGCAGACAGAACCAGGCACGGGGGCGGGGTAGATGGCTGAAAGCACGGGTGTCCTTTTTTAGGAAAATAACCCTCCCTTGACATCCATTCTACTTCCTGCAACTTAGCCCCCTCCCACCAAGTAAAAGCATTCTTTCAGTACGACGCAGTCTGATTTATTGGTTCACATTTGATGGCGAGCACAAATCAGTTTGGGGAGTGTGGCTTGATTGGGATTACAACAGAGAAATACATCACTATTGTGTGTGACAGATCATTCATAAAGCTATGTTTTAAAACACCTCTTATTGCTGCTGCCTCCACATGGTTATTGGAGAATGGCCATGTAGACAGCTGAAAGTAAGACCTCCTCATGGCCTCAGCCTCAGAATTCCAGATGGAAGTTCTCCTGCCTGCATTTACAAATGTTGTGCAAAATAATGCATGCTGTAATCACGGTGGAGACATTAGTTTCAGAAAGGTCCAAACAAGTCAAGAGGCATCTGAACCTATCTTTTGAATGGCCAAAGGCTCATTCCACCACCATTCTGCACCCGCTGAGTCTCTGATTGAAATCTTCCTTGCTGCAGCCCAGGGCTGCTGTGTAGGGCTTCATAAAGCAAGGGAGAAAAGGGCAAGCAGGGTTGCCCAATCTCCATGTTGCCAGTCTGGATTTTCTGGTCTGAGAAAAAAGTCCCATCAATGACCTTTCTGTACATACCAGAATTTTGGAAGATGCACAGTGAAATGACATTTGTGATCTACCAACACCTGCAAAACCATGGAGAAGTATCCCTTTCAGTTTATATAATCAGAAACCAGTTGGTCTGGGGCCATGATGGGAATGTGTGTGCCATCTATTGCCCCACCACAGTTAGGAAACTCCATGGCAGCAAAACCGTCCACTAGGGCTTGTACATCTCCCAGGGTCACAGTCTTCCTGAGGAGATGCTGACAGATTGTATGGGCCACCAGCATCACCATGAACCCCACTGTAGATCTGCCCACCCTGAATTGATTTGCTGCTGCCTGGTAACTGTCGAGCATTGCAAATCTCCACGGAGCAATTGCCACTCACTTCTGAACCATTAAAGCTGGCCTCATTCTTGTGTTGTTGCACCTCACTGCAGGGCCAGCACATCACAAAGTTCCATAAAAGTGGACTTGCACATGCGAAAGTTCTGTACCCACTGCTGGTTGTCTCAGGAATCCAGAATGATGTGGTCCTACCAGTGTGTGCTGGTCTCACAAGTCCAAAACTGTCAGCAAAACATCCAGGGCAGCCAGCATTTGTGAGTTCTTGGACCACAGTTGAAAGATTTGCTCTTCAAAACCATCCGCCTCCTCCTCTTCTTCATCATCATACTGAACCATCACTGTGCCTTTTAATAGAACGCAAAATTATGCAGCAGTCTGAGAAGTTGTTTGCAATGGTGTGTGCAATGACTTGAAACAGTTTGGGATCTTGCTCGCACTAGAGCTGTGCCGTAGAAAATGCTGGAGAAAATGCCACAATCTCCAATTAGTTTTTGCATGGTTACTGCGTACTCTGAATTCTGGGACAGTGCTTTGCATTCTGGGATTCTGACATGAAACACCCGCAAGCAACTGGATCTAAGGAACTGTGGGATAAGTACTCACAGTGTGTTACTCATGCAGTCAAACTTGGATAAGGCAGTGAGGACGGGGAAATTCAACATGGAGAAATGGTGGCTCAAATTTCGAGAAGTTTTGTAGACACTTAAATTCAAATTCATAAGAATGAGGTTAAAAATTTGAATTTAGTAAATGTCGAATTTATCTCGTTGTGTAGACCCAGCCAATATCTTTTTCTTCTCCATAACTTCACTCCCCTCATTTTAGACCCAAGCCCCTGTCGTCATGTTCCCCTACTTCCTCTACCCCCAATGTCCTTCCCACATACCTGTCCTTCAAAACTTTGATTACATTCCCCCCTAAAATAAAATTTCCACCCAGGACTCAAGAATTACAGCAACTTTTAGCCACTCAGTCAAAAACTCCTTTTGTGTTAAGAGGGGACTGGTGATTAGTTTATTGTCATGTTAATTAAAGTGTAAATTCACAGCCATCAATCCCAATGAAGTCTGTGATTCATCTGATCCTTAACAGTGCAAGACAGTAGAAGGAAATTGGGCTGTGGGGGATGATTTAGCTCACAAATCCCAGGGTCAAGTGACCCCAAATCTGAATCACACCACTCTGTGCCCTCATGAGGCATATCAAATTTCAAAGCAATCAGTGCACTTAAGAAGTCAAAGAAGCTGAGCTGAAAAACCTGGCTACAACTGGGAAACAGCTGAAAGATTCCCAGAAATGGACTGGAATGGAGGATCTTTATCACGTCCCTAAATGCCAAGAGGTGTAATGCAGACATCACGATGATGACAACAATCAAAGTTTAAAGCCTCCAAAATAGTGGGAATGGCCTTTGTCTGTACTGGTGCATGTACAGGGAAAAAAAAAAGAGTGTCTTAAATACTATTTTCAATTTGGGTCCTACAAAGATTTAGCTAGTAAAATTTGACAGGTTGAAACAATGTTGACCCATATCACAGCAATAGTTTGTCCCTAGCTCTATGCAAAAAAAAAAAAAAAAAACAAACTCCAAACCAAAACAAAACCAACAAAACAAAGAATTCTACAAACTTTTTGAAAAATGGCTATGTTGTTTGGAGGGTTATATTTTTAGAACCAATACGTCAACTAATCTTACCTTGCAGCCAGTTGAGACACACCACATTTCAGAGGAATCCAACTGGCAATGTTCATTTTAGAGGACTTAGAAGAGTCAATCTGCCTAATGCACACAGTACAGGCCTATTATTTATGGTTGTTAGAGGGGCTTCCATAAAATTCTTGTGTTAAAGAACTGAAGACTTAAAACAGAGGTGATGACATGAGCTTAATTTTAATGCCATAATTCTATTATCATATGCAAGTAGATGTAACTTGTTTTTCCATATGTTCCTAAGTGATTGACATCTTGTTGTGACCATTTGCACCACCACACAACAAAATCTTGACTAAAACTTGAGCGTGAATACTAAAATGTGAAAAAGGCAGGAAATTCTTAGCAAAAGTGACTACACCAACCTGAACTCCCTGCTTGAGCATCATAATGTGGGCTATTATAAAACAACCTGTTTTCTTTTTTGCTGCACCATATTTTAGGAGCAGAGCTATTGTTTACTAGCCAATTGGCATCTACAGGCCATATCCTGAGAATAAATAGTAAAAGGTTGAGCAGGTAATTATGCTGTATTGAGAAAGTGGCTAGATGTTGAAGAGTTCACCAATCAGTAGATGAAGAAATAGAGGAACAACTGAAACCCACACTGTGAGAGATATAAAGGTTATGTCTACACTGCAGCATAAAGATGAATTTAAGGCAGTTAGCTTGATTTTACAATGTCAATCTCTTCACTGCATTAGGTCGATTTTAGGGCGCGCTAAGGTCAACATTCTTACATCAACCATTCAAGTCAGAATAACACCAAGTTCACATTTTAAAAAGCCAAAATAATGCTAGTGTGGAAACAGCATTATTCTAAATCAATTGTATTGGCTTCCAGAGCTGTCCCACACGTATCCCACAATGCCCCATGGTTGTCCATTCTGAACGCTTTTATCTCTACTGCTCTCCAGTAGTAGGTAACAGGAAGGCCTGTGACATGGCCCTGGGGGCTGTAGCCCCCAGTCCCTGTGACCAGCCCCACTCTGATGGCCCAGGGGGTCCTCGGCACCTGGGGGACCTCCCATTGTGTGGGCCACATGCCAGGTGTGGGCCATCCCTGCCTGTCTCCTGCTCCAGGTTGCAGTGCTGTCTGCAACAGGCGGTGCCCAGTGCCATGTGCGAGCTGCTCTGCGGCCTGGGGGCTGCGGCTGGCTGGGATGCATCGGGATGGGGTTGGCAGCCATGTGGCTGACCCGCTGCTGACTGTGCCAGGGGGCTGACCCCCAGCCCAGGGCATACAAATTGCCAGTTACCCACCTGAGGGTCCCTCGAGGCGTAGTTAAGGGAATTAAATATCCACATTCTTGGACCTTGGAAAAAAACATTTGAGACCAGAGAATTTACTGACCATTTTTATTATAGCAAAGTTAAAGGAAGGTGCAAAGATGTATATTTTTAAAATCTTAAACAGAACCCAGAAAAAGCTTTGTTCTTAAATCTTATGGATCTACAGTCAAGCGTCACTTCTGGGCCTACCACTAGATGGCAACGTTTCATTTAAAAATTTGACTTTTCACCAATGCAGATTTGTCCAGGCACTTGCTGAGGCCTCCTGTTGACTGTTGTTGCTAAAACAAGGAAGTTTCTCTACACCTCTGTATCATATACGTTTAGGTAACAATGCTGGAGGTGAACTTACTTTCCTAGAACTTGGTGGAGGCCTTGAGAAACTTTAACAGATAAATGGAGGCGAAGAAAGTGACCACAAGCAGCGGGTATTGTAGGTGGGGGAAGTCAATGCCTTCCTCAACTGCCTCACCTGTTATTCCCTATGCTCTACTGGAGGGCCCTAGTCTCTCCCTGCCTGCCTGCTCTTGTGGGTGGCAAAGACCAGGGAAGGCAGGCTGGGGGCCAGGCAGCCATGAGGCCTCCAGAGCTCCAAGGCTCCCCGGATCTCCAAGGCTGGCTGCAGTGGCACTGCAGACTGACTCCAGGGTTGTCATTTGTGGGGATGGGAGCAGCCTCCCCAAGAACCCTGTCACTGCAGGATACTGGCTGCTGCCTCCTCTCTAACCAGGAGTGTGCGGAACATAGGACACTTCCTTTATGCATCTCTGACTCTGTTGTTTCTTAAGTGAAACAAGCAGTCCTGTAGCATGTTAAAGACTGAAAAATGTACTTATCCATTTCTCTGAGCCTCCCCCTACCTCAGCATCACTGAAAAGCTACTTCACCTTTCTTTCTGTCCCCCACCCGCCCCCATCTAGTCTTTGTTCTACCTCCTGGGAATGCTTCCATGTCAGAGCAGCAGGGCTAACGAATGACAACCTGCTGGGATCTTTCCCCTGCTGTGAAGAAACAAACATGTTATCACACCCCTGGAGCTCCAGAGCCACAGTCTCATGGGCTGAGGGCCAGTGGCCCCGTTTTGTGGGTGGGGGGTTGGACAGTGGCCATAGTGGCGCCGGGGCGGGACTCAGGAAGAAACAGGTGTGGCTGCAGGGATGGGGGTCTTGCCTTGTCAAGCCCTGAGGTCATCCACCACCCATGAAATTGCCTCAAATTATCATGACTTCTTTTTTGCCAAAATCTTTTCAGTCCCAGAAGAACTAGGTGCCTATCGTAAGTGACGGTGACCCCAGTAATATCTGCTAGTACCAGCCAACCTGAGGTAACTTGCTGAGCAATCCTTTATATTTTCCCCTCTGAACAGTTTAAACTCTTTTTAAAAAAATGCAATGATGTTAGCTTTATGGTCTGAAACAGTGTATACCTAATTATTGCTCTTTGCCATTAGGCATATATGTAGTCTTAGTTTACTCAACAAAGGTACTTCTGTGAGAGTGTAGTCGGGTGGCTGCCCCACCCCAGCAGTGAAAAGGTTAACAGCAGGCCAGCCGGAGCCTGCTCAAACCTAGCTAACCAGGGCAAAAGGAGAAGTCAGCTTGTCAGGGCCAGGCTGGGCCCTATAAAAGGCTGCAGGGTTGAGAGAAGCACATTTAGGCCCTGACCAGCAAGGGAGAAGCACCTTGGACAGAGCAGTGCTGGGCAGGCTCAGGAGAGTGGAGAGAGGAAGCTCCTGCTAGGCTGAAGCCTTGTTACCTGGCTCACAAGGTGCATGGGTCATGGGGAAATGGCCCAGGGACCATCAACAGTCAAGGAGAGTGGAAGAAGGCGGAATAAGACTGCCACTAGAGAGTCCCTCGATCAGGACGCACAGTAATGGGTGGACCTGGGTCTACCCCTTGCAATGCGCCTTGCCAAGCTGGAGTATTGCCAGTACTGCTCCTGAGGCAAGGGACTAGAATTTGGGGTTGCAGTTGGCTATGGAGGCAGGGTGGAGACTGAGAACAGATTGCTTATTTCCCACAGCAAGGGAGGGAATGGCGTTGAGGTCCTGAAGCAGATACCAAGGCCCAACGAGCGGTGTGTCCAGGTACAGGTGGTAGAGAGATATAAGCAAACAGCCAGCTGGGCACCAGCTAACGGCAGTGCCCTCAAGCTGCCCTGAGCTAATTTCCAGCATAGCTCTTTCACAGTAATACAAGAAAAGTCCAACTCTCCATTCCTGTCTGAGTGCCGTCATCGTCTTCAGAGATCTTAGTTTACAAACGCATTCGTAGACCATATTTCACAAACTAGATTTCCATATTTCCAACTTGAACAGTCCATCTCATCAAAGAAGCTGTTTTGACCAGGTGCATTTTTGAGTGCTTCATGCAGTCATGCTCCATGAGCACTTTTGAATGCTTCATTGAAAGGTTTAGTTTCACTTCCTCCTAATACCAGTATCTGTACACTATTAGTTGAGGAAGTGTTTTCTGACCTTAGCTGAATAATCATCTTCTGTACTAATTGCAGTTGATAACTTCTGTCATTTATCCTACCTAGTGAAAATGCAGGTGCAATTCTCAATGTAATTGTAACAGAGAGGTAGCCGTGTTAGTCTGTACTCCAACAGAAAGCAGCAGAAATGTAGCACTTTACAGACAAACAAAATGATTTATTCAGAGATGAGCTTTTGTGGGACAGACCCACCTCTTCAGATACATTTGCTTCAATATAATTATGTAAGCCTTTTAAAGGTCTGAGCAGTTTGCTTCAACAATATCCTGATGATGTTTCCTACAAGTCCATTCTACAGTGTGCAAAAAGTGTTTGTTTTTATTAATGTGTTGTCTCTTTATTTTTATCAAGTGTTGTCTGATCTTTGACTGACGTAGGGGTAGATAGGAAGGCTTGCTTGATCGTTTCTATACTGTTTGGCTATAGCTACACAAGAGGCTTTTCCTGGTAAAACTGGGTTTTTGTTGGGAAAAACTATGGAGCGTCTACATGCAAAACGCACTTTGTCAACAGTTTGTCAGCAAAACCCGGGACATCCGCTGGCAGTGTTATACCTCTCCCTGTTCAGGTATAACTCCTCTCTGGACAGTGTTCTGTCCACAGAACAGCTGGTGTCCTTTTGTTGATAGGCAGGTCTTCCAGTTCTCTGTTTGCAGAGCTTCTGGTCAGCCGTTCTGTCGAGAGAGGGCCAGGAAGTCTGGCTGCTCTCTGTCAACAGAGCAGATTGCTCTTTCAATTTGCTTTTATGTGTAGATGCAATCTGTTGGCAGAAGTTTTGCCAAGAAATCCCTTGCAACAGGGATTTCTGTTGACAGAGGCTTAACCCTTCATGTTTAATATTCTCCTGTACTACAGTAGTTACTTTTCTCCTTTCGAAGCTATCTAGTCACAGAGCCAGATTCTTTAGCAAATGTAAACCCAGATCAACTCCATTGACTTTAATGGAGCTAAGACATTTTTCACTAGCTCTAGCTCCTAGACTCCAGAATTTATAACAACCCCACCCGCACCAGTAAGCCAGTTAGCCACTGCCTTGAGCCTGGTGTAATCAATCAGTACGGGTGTAAGTGACTACCAAGTGGTCATAAATGCATGGCTGATGAGAGGGTGGGGAAAAGGGTATCCCCAAAATGTCTGTAATTGGGATGAAATGGGGGTGGAATGGTGGATGTGGAGCCCCAAATTTCTTTCAGTGGCCTGCATAAAATACTTCCCTTATGTTTGAGTCGTACTTTGTGCTTACTGTGCAGTTGTCTATGCCAGGTACAAGGCAGTGGCAATTCAGTTCCAGTTCTTCTGCATTTCATGGTTTAGGCTTATCCTCTAGTCTAGATTAACATTGGATGCACTTTTACCCCCCGCCCCAAAGTTCAGGGGAACTTCAATCCATGGTTTTGATTTATAGCATAGGTAGATTTTTGTAGCATGTTTACCACCGTTGTATCTGAGCACCTTCCGGTCATCTCTTATACGACAGAACTAGTGTCTGAAAAGACAACTGTGTAAGCTGGAAAGTTTGTCTCCCTCATCAACACCTACTTGCTCCCCTCCAGGCAGGGCAGAGCCCAGACAAACACCTGCTCCTCCACCAAGGGCATAGCACGTGCGGCCACACACCCACTCCCCTCAGCCACACACTCTCTCGCCAAGAGCAGGGGGATCCCAGCTGCACACACAGCTGTTCCCCTTCTAGGGTAGGGGGGAGCCTAGCGACACCCACAGCCACTCCCCCTGAGGGCAAGGGGGAGCCCAGCTGTGCATGCACACACACGCACACACATACTCTCCCCTGAGGGAAGGTGGGAGCCCAGCGACACACGTGCACTCCCCCAGAGGGCCGGGGGGAGCCCAGCTGCACACACTCACACTGTCCCCAAGGGAACGGGGAGTCCAGCCACTCCCCCACTCCCCCTGGAGGGCAGGGGAAGCCCAGCCACAAACCCACTCTCCCCTGAGGGAATGGGGGATCCAGTCACATACACCCGCATCTGTCTGCACCACACCCCTGAATCCCTTCCAAGGGTAGGGAGGAGTCCAGCTACCACTCATCCTCTCCCCGAGCACATGGGGAGTCTAGCCACACACACACACACACACACACACACTTCCCCCGGAGTGCAGGGGCAGCCTAGCCACACACACCGCCTCATGCCAAGTGCAGAGGGAATCCCAGCCATGCGCCCTCTCCCGGCAAGGGTAGAGGGAGCCCAGACACACATCCACTCCTCACAAGGGCAGTGGTAGACCAGCCACTCGCACATCCTCTGCCCCCTGCCAAGTTCAGTGGGGAGCACAGTCACACACACACACACCTGCTCACTCCCGAGAGCAGGAGGGAGCCAACTGAACACACATGAAGTCCCACTTGAGGATGGGGGGAGCCCAGCCACACACACACACACACACTCTCTCTCTCTCTCCCCCCCAAGGGCAGTCACATGCTCGCTCTCCCCTGCAGGGGCAGGGGTGAACCCAGATTCACACACACCCACTGTGCCCTCTCCAAAGGGCAGGAGGAGCCCAGCCACAAACACACGTGTGTGCACACACGCTCCCCTTCCCCCGGGGGTACTGGGGAGCCCAGCCACACTGTAATATACAGGAGGTTCCCGAGCACTGCTAAGAGAACCAAACCTGGGCAGATTGCTGAAAATCAGCCCACTCACAGTCCAGACTGGGGTTTCCTCCTCAGTGAGGCAAACCAAGCCAGCCTCAGAAAAACACTTTTGCTGCCTTCCTGGCTAGCAAGGGGTTACACAAGCAAATCCCACAGACTCTCCAGCAGTTTCTATGCCCAAACCAGTAACCCTCCTTACTCAGGTAAGAGGTTATGTAAATCAATTTAATCAAATCCATACAGATTCTTCCAGCCCCCAAAGGGACCAGCCACATTCCCAGGTCAATATATATATTTAGATCTTACCCAAAACAGCATGCTGTGCCAATCCCTTAGAACCGAAAAGCTAAAGATTTATTAATAAAGAAAGAATAGGGTGGGAGAGAAGAATTGTTAAAGTGGTTAAATTACATAATCTATCAAAGCTTTTGATGCAAGCTGCAGCTGATGGTAAAAGCTGCTATCTTGAGTCTCTGAAAATGCATCCCCTGAGGGACAGCTCTCCAGTGCACACGGGCTTAGTTCACGTTCTCACAAAGTGCTCCGAAGATGGAGACTGGAATTCTGGTCTGAGGACTAAGGACAAGATGGCCACAGCCAAGATTATCTTTGCAGACTCTTGCCATGTGGAGGCAAGTTCCTGCTCCTGGTCATGTAGGCAATGGCAAATCACCTGATCAGGTTACCTGTCCATGATTCTTTGGGGGACTTCTGCCATTCATTGGCAGTTTCCTAGATGACACATCTCAGCTAAATTCCTGAGACGTGAATTGACGTCTGAGCCTCTGTTTAGCTCATCTTCCTGACCGGGCGGAGACCACACCTTCCTTTGTGATCCTGAGCACTTCAACATTCCTAATGCCAGTACAGAGCTAATCTCATAACGTCACATACAAACAGGATACAGACATATAAGCAGCACAAACAGATTCAGTAACTCACCAGCCTGTCATTAGACACCTCACTTGGCACAAGATTTGGTGCAAACTTAATACTGTGGTTACAGAAATGGTTTTATATTTATTGTAAAAATCCAGTTACATCACACACACATGCACCCGCTTTCCTCCCACCACATGGTCAGCAGAGAGCCCAGGTGCACACACATCTGTTCTCCCCCTTCCCCCTACAAGGGCAGGGGGGAGACCAGCCATACACTCCTCAGAGGCCAGCAGGGAGCCAAGCCACATGCACCCACCCACCCCTGAGCACGAGGGTGAGCCCAGCCACACCTAGGCTACGTCTACACGTGCACCCAACATCGAAATAGCTTATTTCGATGTTGCGACATCGAAATAGCCTATTTTGATGAATAACGTCTACACGTCCTCCAGGGCTGGCAACATCGATGTTCAACTTCGACGTTGCTCAGCCCAACATCGAAATAGGCGCAGCGAGGGAACGTCTACACGTCAAAGTAGCACACATCGAAATAGGGATGCCAGGCACAGCTGCACACAGGGTCAACGGGCGGACTAGCACTTCCGGGGCAACAGCTAGCCGCTCCCTTAAAGGGCCCCTCCCACATACACTCAGCCTGCACAGCACGCGGTCTGAGAAGCCATATAGGCACACAGACCCCGAGCGCCGCAGTCATGGACCCCCAGCAGCAGCAGCAGCAGCAGCAGCAGCAGCTAGAGGTCCACCCAGCCCTCCCGGCAGGAGCAGGGCTTGCCCTGGCTCATGCCATGTGGGAGGCAGCTGAGCACCTTCTTGCCCCAGGGGAGGAGATGCCCCCAGGGCAGCAGGGCTCAACCCCTACCCCTGCAGCACCCCGCCCCCCACCCGCCTCACACGCTGGCGGCTGTGGAGCTACCCCACCAGCACCGACTGGTGGGAGTGGCTGGTGCTTGGGGAGTGGGACGACGACCACTGGCTCAGGAACTTCAGGATGACCCGCCAGACATTCCTGGAGCTGTGCCAGTGGCTCACCCCCGCACTCAGGCACCGGGACACTGCCATGCGGCGTGCCCTCCCTGTGGAGAAACGGGTCGGCATCGCTGTCTGGAAGCTGGCCACTCCGGACAGCTACCGATCCGTGGGGCAGCAGTTTGGTGTCGGAAAGGCCACCGTCGGGGCTGTCTTCATGGAGGTAAGAGAACCCACAGGGGGAGGCCAGGCCAGGGCAGGGGGGCCAGAGCAGGCCAGGGTAGGGCAGGGCAGGGTAGGGCAGGGCAGGGCAGGGAAGGGCAGGGTAGGGCAGGGCAGGGCAGGGGGGCCAGGGCAGGGCAGGGCAGGGGGGGCAGGGCAGGGCAGGGTAGGGCAGGGCAGGGCAGGGGGGCCAGGGCAGGGGGGCAGGGCAGGGCAGGGTAGGGCAGGGCAGGGCAGGGGGGCCAGGGCAGGGCAGGGCAGGGTAGGGCAGGGCAGGGCAGGGGGGCCAGGGCAGGGCAGGGCAGGGCAGGGCCACGCACACCCTGCTCACCCCTCATTGGGGCTGTCCCATGTGCTTTCTCTGCAGGTCGTGCGTGCCATCAACGCCATGCTCCTGCACAGGCTCGTGAGGCTGGGGGACCCACATGCCACTGTCGCCGCCTTTGCCACCCTGGGCTTCCCCAACTGCTTCGGGGCTCTGGATGGGACTTACATCCCTATCCACGCCCCGCACCACAGTGGAGGCCGATACCTCAATCGGAAGGGCTACCATTCAGTCGTCCTCCAGGCCTTGGTGGACAGCCGGGGACGGTTCCAGGACATTTAAGTGGGCTGGCCTGGCAGCACCCACGACGCCCGGGTTTTCCGGAACTCGGGCCTGTGCCGCCGGCTGGAGGCGGGGACCTACATCCCCCAGCGGGAGATCCCTCTGGGGGACACCACCATGCCCTTCTGCATCATCGCGGATGCAGCCTACCCCCTCCGGCCGTGGCTCATGCACCCCTACACGGGCCACCTCTCCGCCAGCCAGGAGCGCTTCAACGAGCGCCTGAACCGTGCGCGCCAGGTGGTGGAGCGCTCATTTGGCCGCCTGAAGGGACGCTGGCGATGTCTCCTGACCCGCCTGGATGCCAGCCCCAACAACATCCCCCAGATTGTGGGTGCCTGCTGAGCCCTGCACAACCTCGTGGAGAGCAAGGGGGAGAGCTTTCTTCAGGGCTGGGCCGCCGAGGCCGGCAGGGCACACGTGCAGCCACCTGCTGCCCCCAGTCGGCAGGTGGACCCCGAGGGGACCCGGGTCCGGGAGGCCCTGCGGGCCCACTTCGAGCAACAGGCTGCGGGGTGAACTCTGCCCAGGCCCCCTACTGCCCGCCCCTTCCTCCCCCACACTCCTGCCCCAACGCCCACACCATGGAGCACCCCACCGCCCCCCGCCCCACTTGTCCAGGAGAAATGACAGCACGAACTTGTGGGTGAACGTAAATGTTTTTTTTTGTCTTAACGAATTTTTTTTTTTTTTTTTTAAATAAATATATATGTGAAACAGAAACCAAAAAGGAGGGACAAACGTTCAACAAAAGCAAGATGTGCACAAATAAAACAATATACAACAACAAATCAAAGAACTGTGCGCCATCAACAAAAAAGAAAAGCAGGGAGGAGAACGGGGAGAACTATTTACGGGGGGGGACGGGGCAAACAGGGGCAACACCAACAGAAACCAGTCCACCAAAAACTATGTCCAACAAGGGGGGGGGGCCACGTCCTGGGCCCCTCACCCCTACAGCCCAGCAGTGGGCGTGCCCGGCCGGGAGCTCCGCCGGGCCTGCAGTCTGGTCCGCGGCTGGGTGGGAGCGGGCTCCACCGGAAGGTAGCGGTGCCGGCGAGTCTCGGGTGGCTCCAGGGGTCCCTCGGCGTGGTGGCCCTCGCGGGGAGGTAGTGGGGCGACGGCGGACGGCCCGGCGACGGCTGGAGCAGCTGGTGGTGGGGCTGCAGGAGCGGGCATGGCGGGCGGTGGCTCGGCCGGCGCGGCACGGGGGGCCAGGGAGTCAACCAGCCGGTTGATGGTCTCCATATAGGCCCCCCATGCCTCCCTGCGCCAGGCCAGCGCCTGCTCCTGCAGCCGGAGGTGCTGCTCCGACACCTCCAGCTGCCGGCGGAGGATGGCCAGCAGCTGGGGGTCCGTGGCCGTCGCCGGTAGCAGGCGCGGGGTCCACCGTCTGGCCCTCCGCGGGGCCGGTCGTTCCTCAGCCGAGGGGCTGCCCTGGAGCGAGGGTCCCGGAGGGCTCTCCGGGACAACCGAGGCCTCGCCGGCGCTCTCTTCCGGTCCTTCGGATGGTGCAGGTGCAGGTGCAGGACACAGGAGAGGAGGGGGGAAAGAAGAATGGAGACAGGCGTTAGTGTGGGCCCCGAGCCGTGGCCTTTGTCCCCCCCGCCCTGTGCTGCAGGTTCCCCATCCCCGTCCCCGGGAGATGCTGCTGTGATGGATGGGGTTCAGGGGTCCCCCTGCCCTGCACCCCGTCCCCTGGTGGGAGCGACTCTCACTTCACCCCGCAGGGTCTGACAGCAGGAGAGCTTTCTTAGGCCACAGATGGCCAGTTTCTGGCAGGAGTGTCAGCACCAGCTGTCGGAAGAGACAGTCCTTCCAACCCGTCGTGGGGAGAAGACCCCAAGGGGGGCCCCTCTGGGATGCAGCTTTCCCCCTCCTCTGGCTGGCTGCCTAGCAGCTCTCCCTTCCCCTAGCCTCTACCTGTGGCCCCCGCCCTCGCCCCCCAATTCCAAGCCAGCTCGGCTCCTCCCTCCTGTTTGCTCAGGGCAGAGGTGTCACCTGCCAGCTGTAGCGCCAGGATCCTCCTTTGGCCCTGGGAGCTCCTCGGCTCTGGTGGCTCATATGTAGGCTGAGTCTCCCTTTGGCACTCCCCCCACTCCATCACATGCTGCTGCTGCGGGGTGTCCCACCCACTCCGCCCAGGGGCCCCTCGAGGTTCCGCTCCCCCCTGGCCCGGGGATGGGGCATGGCACTGTCATGCAGGGTGGCGGGGGGCAGGGGCTGATGGCTGCAGTGCTGTGAGGGCCATGGCCCTGGTGTCCTTGGGGCCATGGCCATGTGAGCGTGTGGGGGGCCCTGGACACATCTCTGTTCCCCCCGCCCCTCCAGCCCCGGGGTGTCCACCAGAGAGGGGTACCTACCTGTGGGTCCGCTCCCACGGTCCGGAGATCCCCGGGGGTCGGAGGCCCTGCTGCTGCTCCGGGATGGCAGGAGGAGGATCTGCAGGCTGGATTCTGCGGGGGAGGAGCCCCCCTCCTCCTCCTCCTCCTCCTCCTGCCGCGATGTCCCGGGGACGGCCTCTGGGGGGGGCCCCCGGGGTGCGGGGCTTGCCTCCGGGGTGGAGTCCGGCTGCAGGGCCTGCTCGGGCTCGTCAGCCGAGGTGTCAAGGGTGGCCGGAGGGTAGGAGGTGTGCCGGGAGCCCAGGATGTCCCTGAGCTCCCTGTAAAAGGGGCAAGTGACGGGGGCGGCCCCAGATCGGCTGGCCGCATCCCGGGCCCGGGCGTAACCCTGCCGCAGCTCCTTGAACTTACTCCGGACGTGGTCCGGAGTGCGGGCAGGGTGACCCCGGGCAGCCAGGCCGTCGGCCAGCTGAGCGAACGCATCTGCGTTCCGCCTCTTGCTCCCCATTACCTGGAGCACCTCCTCCTCGCTCCAGAGCCCCAGCAGGTCCCGCATCTCGGCCTCCGTCCAAGAGGGGCCCCGCTGCCGCTTCCCAGACTGCGTGGCCCTCTGGCTGGGCTGGCTGCCCTGGCTGCCCTTGGGGGGGGTCCCCTGGGGGTGCTGGGGGGGCTGCTGGGCAGCCATGGCCAGTGTCAGGGGCTGAGGGCTGTGCAGGCTCGCCGCGTGTGCAGGCAGGAGACTGCACGTTGCCTCAGCCTCCTGCAGTCAGGGCGGGGGAGGGGACCTTTAAGGGGCCGCTCCACGTGGCCACCAGTGAGCTGAGGGGCTGGAGAGAGCGTCTCTCAACCCCCCAGCTGATGGCCGCCATGGAGGACCCGGCAATTTCGACGTTGCGGGATGCGGATCGTCTACACTGTCCCTACTTCGACGTTGAACGTCGAAGTAGGGCGCTATTCCTATCTCCTCATGAGGTTAGCGACTTCGACGTCTCGCCGCCTAACGTCGAAGTTAACTTCGAAATAGCGCCCGACGCATGTAGACGTGACAGGCGCTATTTCGAAGTTGGTGCCGCTACTTCGAAGTAGCGTGCACGTGTAGACGCAGCTATACACTCCCACCTAGGGCAGTGGGGAGCCTAGCCGCATGTACATACACTCCTCTGAGGGCAGGAGGAGCCCAGCTGCACACACACACATTCCCTCTATGATGTGACAGAGAGTCTTCCAACACTGATCAAACCTTAGATCATAATCCCTTCCTATTTCTCCATGTGGGAACTAGTGATACAGCCAAGAATGACCTTGCGCAGGCCACTGCAGATTATGTAGCACTGGGAAGAAGGATCAAAAAATTTGGAATGCAAGTGGTGTTCTTGTCTGTCTTCCCTGTTGAAGGCAGGTGTCCAGTTAGGGATTGTTGAATCGTGGCAGTAAATGTGTGGTTGCGCAGGTAGCGTTGGAGAAAGGGCTTTGGTTTCTTTGACCATGGGATTGTGTTATGGACACAAGATTGCTAGGAAGAGGTGGGATCCACCCAACAAAGAGAGAAAAGAGCATCTTTGTGGGCAGGCTTGTAAACCTAGTGAGGGGAGCTTTGAATTAGGTTTGTTGGGGACAGTGATCTAAGTTCTGAGGTAAGCGGGGAAGTGGGGTACTGGGAAGAAATACGAGGAGGGAAGTGAAACAAAGGAGGATTCGAATGGAGAAGGTAGGATAATCCACTAATTATCTAAGGTGTTTGTACGTGAATGCAAGAAGACTGAGAAACAAACAGAAAGAATTAGAAGCCCAGGCACAAAGAAGTATGATGTGATTGGAATAAAGGAGGCTTGGTGGGATGACGCATAACTGGAGCACTGTCATGGAAGGGTATAAAGTGTTCAGGAAGGACACGCAGGGGAGAAAAGGAGGTGTTACACTGCATGTAAGAAAGCAGTATGATTGCTTGGAGCTCCAGTATATAGAAGGAGAAAAGTCTGTTGAGAGTCTTTAGG
Source organism: Carettochelys insculpta (assembly GCF_033958435.1). Taxonomy (NCBI): domain Eukaryota; kingdom Metazoa; phylum Chordata; order Testudines; family Carettochelyidae; genus Carettochelys; species Carettochelys insculpta. The sequence continues at coordinate 64,683,105 of NC_134139.1, read as the reverse complement.
TTAACCTTAGAGGAAGAAGCTACAGGAGTGTATGGCTGGTCTCCCACCTGCCCTTGGGTGAAAGGGGGAGAACTGATGTGTGTGCACCTGGGCTCTCTGCTGACCATGTGGCGGGAGTTTTAGGAAACTTGTGGAGATCAGGAGAGGTCCCAGATCACTGGAAAAACACAAATATAGAGCCTTTTCCTTAAGGGAATGGAGGACAATCCAGGGAGCTATAGACAGGTCAACCTTACCTCAGTCCCTGGAAAAATCATGGAGGGGATCCTCAAGGAATCAATTTTGAAGCACTTGAAAGAGGAGAAATGATCATGAGTAGTCAGCGTAGAGTCACCAAGGGCAAATCATGCCTGACCAATCTGATTAGCTTCTATGATGAGGAAACTAGCTCTGTGGAAGTCAATGGATGTGATATACCATGACTTTAGCAAAGCTTTTGATAGTCTCCAGCAATATTCTTTCCTGTAAGTTAAGGAAGTATGAACTGGATAAATGGACTGTGAGGTGGCTATTTCTATATGACAGGGGTATTTTGAAATAACAGCCATTATTTTGAAATAATTTGGGCAGCATCTAACTGACACACACACTATTTTGAAATAAAATCGAAACACTGAGTCCTTGTTTTGATTTCAGTAAACCTCAAATTTTCAGGAGTAACGCTTATTTCAGAAAAGATATTTCAAAATAAGTGCCGTATGGACAGGGGCAAAGGACTGTTTCACACCAAATAGCCTCCAGCCCCTCCCCAGCATGGCTGACTGTCCACTCTGTCCTGAACCTGCAAGACTGTGATCTCCCCACAGCCTGGAGCCCTTAAAGGGGACACAGTGTTCACAGGCTTCCAATGAGTCAGAGCAACCCGCAGGCCACACAAGCCACGTGTTGCCAGCTCTGCCAACCCAAGCTGACATGAGTCAGACCAAGGGTGGTAAGCTGTCCCCTTCAGCTCCCCGGCGGGGGGGACCCAGCCTCCCGGGAGCCTGCCCTGGGCAGGAAGAGATGGACTCCCTCCTGGTTGGGTGCAGAGATCTAGGACCTCATCGAAGTCTGGGTGGGAGGAGGAGCAGGAGCAGGAGCTGGTGTGGATGAAGGTGAAGGAACTCCAAGAGGCCTACACCAGGGCCAGGGAGAGGCGCTTGCGGAAGCTTGCTATGGAAGATTTTAGGGATACGTTTGGGCTCCCAGAAGCACATTAATGTGTTCATATATTTCTGTCTGATTATGCTCTGAGATCTGTCCAAAGGATCTTCTGAGGTACCTTTGAATCTTCTTAAAATTCCAGAGGAGTGCAAGGGTCTCCCTTCCTCTGTAGTAAGTTACCACACTAATCCGCTCCTGCAGCTGCCATGGTGGAACCAGAGCAGACAAAATTTCCACAGCATAGATTGTAATTCTGAACTCGCTCGTCTGAAGGAGGTGCTGCCTTCTGTTCTTGTCAACTTTCAGCCTAGAGTTATCCCCCAGAGATATGACAGCCCATGGATAAGTGAGGGGTGGGGGTGTGATGTTAATGCTGTACATGTCATGGAGCAGCCGTTACCACCGCTCAAATCCTCATCATCCACCCTTTACCCGCAACCTTACCCAATACTATCCCCTATTTCCTCCTGTTTCCCCACAGCCCTCAACAAAAAGCAGGGCTAAGTGCTCACCATCTTAACTAATGGGAGGAGTCTGGAAGCTGGTTTCTCAGACTACTTTCCTTTGTCACAGGTGAAACTAGCCTTGTCTTTGCATACAGGAATGCGTAAGTGATAACAGAGGAAGTGAGGCAATTGTGGGGGATTCAAGGTCTCCTGTAACACACAGCCATTGTTCTGAATTACCTAGGCTAACTTGTCCTTTTTCTTTCCTCTCTGATCTTAACAGAACCATCCGCAGATCTTCAGTCATCTTCCTATGGCAAGCTTAGTAGTCGACTGCCCAGTCTAAGGCGACAAAGGAAGTGGTACAGAGAGGAGTTACTTAAGGATCTTGTGAACAACACTAACCACAAGCTGTCAGTTATGTGGAATGAAAATAGGCAGGATTGCAAGGCAGAAAGAGATTGTAAACAAACCACAAGGATGGTGCTCGTGGCTGGTGGGGAGGAGTCCACAGTCAAACTTCTGTCTGCTCTAGATGAGCAGGACACTATCATGCAGAGTCTCCTGGCTCAGAACAATGAGTACCTTCACTGGCAAAAGCTTTCCCACAAGGAACAGCATAATTCTACTGCCATGACACCCTCTTGCAAAGCTGCCCTGGCATGATGCTGGTTCATCGCACCTCATGCGGTGCAATCAGCATTATGTGCCTCACCCCAGTGATGAACAGGGTGAAAGCTGGTCCCACACAGAGCTGTGATCCTGTCCCTCCCCTCTCATTTTCCATCACCCCCACACCCTTCTCCAATGCAGCTATGTTTCCAGTTTGCACACAAGAATGAAAACTCATGTGCACGTCTTCCCCTCCATTTTCCAATACACCCACCCTTAACCACTGTTGTGGCATTATGGATATAACTGTTGGAATAAAAGAAATCATGAAGGTGAGTTCAGTACATTTATTCTTGCAATTAACAAAGGTAGCAGACAGCTGGAGGGAGGAAGGGAAGGATGTCACCCATCCAAGGCCACTTATCCAGAAACTCCACAATAATCTCAGCATTTCTCATTGTAAAATTGGGTCCTCAGGGCCTCTGTGATATTAATGACCAGCCTTTGGGTCACCCTGATAGGGCAAGTGTCTGGCTGCTCAGATGCATTGGCCAGATGCTCTGCCTCTACAATCTAGCCTTGAACAAATTCTCCCCCCTTGCTGTCACATAGGTTGTGCAGACAACAACGCATGGCCAGAACCATGGGGATGTGGTCCTGAAGCAAGTCAAGCCGCCCATGTCAGATATGACACCTAGCTTTCCGATGTGCACTCAACAACAATGCAGCATCTGCTGGGCCTGTAACTGAACCGCTCCTTGATGCTGTCTAGATACCCTGTATAAGGCTTCATGAGCCAGCGCAGCAATGGGTAGGCAGGGTCCCCCAGGATCACAAAGGGCATTTACACACACACACACACACACTCTCTCTCTCTCTCTCAATTTGGAAAGAAAGTGCCTTCCTGCAGCTTTCGGTACACACCGCTGTTTCTAAACTTGCAAGTCTTGCACCTTTTCAGACCACCCAGTGTATATGTCTGTAAAGTGGCCATGGTGATCTACAAGCACTTGGCTCATGACTGAGAATTACCCCTTATGGTTGATATGCTGGTGGATGTACTCTGAGTCAAGGTGGGGGATAAGTATTGGAATATGGGTCCCATCAATCAACCCTCCACAGTTAGGGAACCCCATTTCCACAAAGCCTGCTCCAATCTCATCCACATTCCCCAGAGACACAGTCCAGAGCAGCAAAACACAACTGATTGCCCTGCAGACCTGCATCAGCAGTGCCCTGACAGTAGATTTCCTCACTCCAAACTGGTTGGTGACCAAGCAGTAGCAATCAGGGGCTGCGTCTACACGTGCACGCTACTTCGAAGTAGCGGCAGTAACTTCGAAATAGCGCCCGTCACGTCTACACGTGTTGGGCGCTATTTCGAAGTTGAAATCGACGTTAGGCGGCGAGACGTCGAAGTCGCTAACCCCATGAGCGGATGGGAATAGCGCCCTACTTCGACGTTCAACATCGAAGTAGGGACGTGTAGACGATCCGCGTCCCGCAACATCGAAATAGCGGGGTCCTCCATGGCGGCCATCAGCTGGGGGGTTGAGAGATACTCTCTCTCCAGCCCTTGCGGGGCTCTGTGGTCACCGTGGGCAGCAGCCCTTAGCCCAGGGCTTCTGGCTGCTGCTGCTGCAGCTGGGGGTCCGTGCTGCATATACAGGGTCTGCAACTAGTTGTTGGCTCTGTGTATCTTGCACTGTTTAATGAAAGTGTGTCTGGGAGGGGCCCTTTAAGGGAGCGACTTGCTGTTGAGTCCGCCCCATGACCCTGTCTGCAGCTGTGCCTGGCTCCCTTATTTCGATGTGTGCTACTTTGGCGTGTAGACGTTCCCTCGCTGCGCCTATTTCGATGTTGGGCTGAGCAACGTCGAAGTTGAACATCGACGTTGCCAGCCCTGGAGGACGTGTAGACGTTATTCATCGAAATAGCCTATTTCGATGTCGCAACATCGAAATAAGCTATTTCGACGTTGGGTGCACGTGTAGACGTAGCCAGGGATAGCCAGCTTCCCCGGAGCAATGGCAACATGCATCTCCATGGAGAGAGCAGCTCTCACTTGGATGTGCCTGCATTGCCATTCTGGGGACAGCTGAGCACAGAGCTCAAGGAAGGGGACTTTGTGCATCCTGAAGTTCTGCAACAACTTGTCATCATCCCACGACTACAGGACAGTGCTAGCCCACAACTCCATGCTGGTCTCTCCGGCCTACAAGTGACCGTTCACAGTGCCTAGGCTGTGACAGAGCACGAAGAATCTTCTCCATTCTGAGACGGCAGGCTGTGAGGAGGTTGCAGCTCTGATCTGGCTTGTCTTCCTCATCCTCTTCATCCTCCTCCTCCTCCTCTGACCAGTTGTTGAGAAAGCCCGTTATTACACTCACTGCAATGTGTGCTGCCAACATCACCTGCTGCGTCACATTAAAGACCAGCGATTGCTGTGCCCTCACGTCTTGTTCTTGTTCAGCAAGGTAGGATCCATGGCTGCTTCTTTGCACACGTGGGCGAGCTGGGCTCCCTGTGGCACTCTGAAATGGTGTACAAAGGAACAGAAACCTGGGGAAGGGGAAGGGATTCAGGAAGAAAAGGGGTTCATGGGACAATTTCCTGATTCCCAGGAAACCTTGCATTTCCAGTTGACATCCCACGATGCCTAGCAAGGGCAGGCATGATGGGATAGATGCCCAAAATGCATCATTCCTATTCAGGAATTGGGCTTTCTAGTGTTCTTTTGTAGTGTGAATGCTCTATTCAGAAATCACTTATTTCTATGTCTCTCCAGGCATCAGCTGCTGCAGCCCAGTTGGGGTTGGGGCAACCCAAACTCACCACCCGTCACCCACTGACCCCCACCTATCCCCTGTTTCTCCTACTGACCCCCATTTCTTCCATCACCTCACATTGTTCCACCTCCTCTCTGAGGTGTATGTGTGTTGGGGGGAGTTATGGCTCTGGCCTGGGGGTGGAAGGAACAGAGGTCTCCAGTCTCCAGCCTTGGAGGGAGAGCACAGGAAGAAGGAATGGAGCCAGGGTCTAACCTCCCTAAAAAGGGACTCCACCTGCCACCCTGGCCTGAGTAATTTAAAATTCTCTGGTGCTCCAAAGACCTTTAAAATGACCTGGGTCCATGGGGCAACTGCCCCCTTCCCCGCCATCAGCAGACCTTGCTGAGTACCTTCCCACACTCCAAACCACTGGGGCCCAGCCTGAAGACCCTCCTGGACTGCAATCTCCTCATCCCGGGCTCTACCTCACAGCCCACACCTCCAACCAAAGGCCTTGCCCACTCTTGCACCCCAACCAGCCTAGAGCCCCCTCTGACATTCTGAACCCTTTATTTTTGGGCCCAAGCCAGATCCTGGGGGACACCACAAAATCGAATAACCCGGAAGAGTTTATCTGGCCCTGCTTGCCCTCCTCCGTGATCCACCACTCCTGTCCTCCTCTTCCTGCCTCTGCTCCCTCCTGAGTCCTGTCCTCCATCCCCCGTGGGACTCTCCCCAACCATGATCCCCTTACCTAGCCCCCAGCTGCCCCTCTTTGCCCCAGAGACTTGCCTATTTGTTTACTGCTGCCTATGACCTACCATGCAAAGTGAAGCCACTTGCTTTCTAGTGGCTGTTCCCTCCCCCCAGCAGCTACCCCTTTCATCCTTCCCCTCAGCAGCTTCCCCCGCTTCCTCCCTCCTCCCCTGAGCAGCTGTGTCTTGCCCTCCCCTCCCCATCCCAATCCCATTACTTGGCAGCCAAGGGAGATGGTGGGGGAACTCTGTCCCAGGAAGTGTCTCCTCTCTCTTTCCCAGGCACCATGACCAGAGACTGCCTGAGTGAGTGCAGCAGATGTGCAGCTTAGGTTCTGGCTGCTGACCCCTCCTCACCCCATCCCACAGCGTCTGGGGAGCACATGCCCCCATAGCCCTCCCATGCGTCGCCTATGCTTGGGAGACCATGTAAGTACATTAAACGTGCTGCAATGAGGGATGGAGATGATACAGAGTAGAATCAAGCCTAGAACGCATCTACATCAAAAGAAGGGAAGAAACTCCATAAGTTTCCAAAAAGTGGGATTTTTTTCATGGGAAGGAAAGGAGGCTCAGGCTCAAGATCAGGAGAGAAGCTAATTAGCATGGTGCAAGAGAATCATAGAATCCTAGGGCTGGAATGGACCTCAGGAGATCACTGAGTCCAGCCCCCTGCCCAAAGCAGGACCAACTCTAACTAAATCATCCCAGCCAGAACTTTGTCAAACTGGGACTTAAAAACCTCTAGGGATGGAAAATCCGCCTCCTCTCTTGGCAAAGCAGCCTAGTCCTTCACCACCGTAGGGTCCTGTGTAAACGAGAGGAGTCCTGGGTTCGCAATAAGAAAGGAAGATAGTTTTACTTGATGTTTAATTTTTCTCATGGCGAGTTCTAGAAGACCGCACAACAGACTCCCAAGAGAACTTCCATTCTTTTAAATAATTAAAATTAGATTTAACAAAGCATTTGAATATATGTTGTAGGGAGCACAATCACATGCAATGACCTGATGATCTTATTGGTGTCTTCCATTTCCAGTTTTCACAGTCCTATGGAACAGTGGCAGTGCCCAAGAAGACTGGTATGCTATTTGATGGGTCAGATTCTAGTCTTAGGTATACTTCAATGTATCTGCACTAGTGCAAGAAATTGGCCCTGTTTTTACTAACAAGAAATTTTGTGTGGGACATGGTTAAAATATCCCAGTTGACCTCCACATTAAAAATTTTTATAAGTGACCAAGTTTTTTTTTAATTTTCATTTTTTGAGGGGCCTCTGAGTTAAGAGACCTTAAAGCAGCTTAATTTTCAAAATTTGCTGGATATTGGACCTTGGCCATTACAGTGCCTCAGGTAGGGCACTCAAATACTGAGCCAGCTAAAATCCCTAGTTGTTTGAAATCCAGGTCTCAATGTTTAGAAATTTAATGAAGGGATATAGATGAATAACTAAATTTTGAAGGTTGACTCCCTGATAACTATTGGTATATAAAATGCATAGACTATAGCTTTCATCTGAAAGTTCCTAACAGCACAGCTCTTTAAAATCAAATAAATAAAAGCCTTTTACAATTGGATCATTTAACTTTTAAATATCCGCACTGACACAAGAAGTGTAATGTCATCCTATTGTCTTAACCAGTATTATGTGATGTATAGTATGAGATTATTCCTTTCAGAAAAAGAACCATCTTTCTCCCAACCCCTGCCACCTCCCAGTCAGGAATTGCAGAGGTTTGATTCTGATCCCACAATTACATAAATAAGGAGGTAATCTATGGAATTGATGGTGTTACCATGGAGAATATTGCTGTGAAATTGGAACCAAAGCCTTTATTCCTGGAAAGTCTCATTAACTACATTAACCATTCTCTTGGAGAGATTGCTCACAGACTTTCATGTTTGTCTTTACAAAACAAAAAAGCAGTCACGTAGCACTTCATGCATTTATTATTATTATTATTATTATTATTATTATTATTATTTTGTTAGTCTTTAAAGTGCTACGTGACTGCTTTTTTGTTTTGTTAGGATACATTCTAACAGCTACCTCTCTGTTACATTTATCTTTAAGCATTTAAATGTATCCTGAAGTGGAACAAGAGATCAAAACAAGACATTTTTAATTGCAATTGTTTCAAGCAGTAACTAAAGGTTCTGTACAAAAGAACAATACATAAATTGTAGCAAGCTGTCTGCATCTTGTTGCCATGACAATGCCCTACTTATAGCACTTTAAGCTGATTCACGTCTTTTCTCCAGTAACCCCAGAGGAAGAGACCACCAACAAGGGAGATCGAAGCCTCTGCAGAGCCAGCTGGCTTTTAGCTCAAGCTGCAAAACAGGGGTGAGCAAACTTTTACATTGGGCCCCACTTTTTGTCCCTGCAATTAGCAGCCCCTCCCCCATAACCTGTCTAATGTAATCCAAACCAACAAAAATGTTGGTTATATTCATATAAAAAACCAAACAAAACAAAATACCTTTTGGCACAAGTAAAAAAACAGATCTGTAGAATGTAATAACTTCATTAATTGGTATATAAGTGTCAATGCACATACATAAAAACATTACAACATTTGTAATGAGATGGATGAGCCTGAGACCCAGCAGCCGACTGAGCTGTGCCCCCTCTATGAAATTTCATGCGCCTTTGAAGGGCCTAACCCATGCTTTTGCACCCTTTATCCGTAAGATTGCAGGTTCATTCCCTCCCGCTGATGAACCAAGGATGGAAAAAATTAGAGGGAACGCTATCTTTAGTCCTTCCCTCCACCCACCGAAGTGCGAACCCTCCTGAATTTCATGCTTGAGGTTGCTTAAAGTGCAATCCCTAACTCCAGAGGCTGCTCTTACCTGCAATGGAGTTTGTACTGCATCCAGCTTTGCTTTTGGGTAGGGAAAACGGGTGGGAAACCTCTTTGGGCCAGGGGCCACTGACCCACAGCAAAACGAATCAGGAGCCACACAAGTGAGAAGCAAAGCAAAACAAAACAAAACAAAACAAAATACCCCCCCAAACAAACAAAAACCCCCAAACCCCACACTTCAGTGACATGGTCCCCTATTGAAAAATGGTAAAAAGATACTACCCTCATATACCAGCTCCAGACGCGGGGTTGGGGGCAGAGCTAGTACAGTTTGGGCCCCTATAGGCTCTGGGGCAGGGCTTAAAATGAGGGATTCAGTGGGGTGGGGGGACTTCCAGGAAGTGAGCTTAAGATGTGGGGTCTGGGTAGGAGGGAGGATGCAGGAATAGTTGGGGGTGGGGGGGGGTCTGGGAGGGTGATAGCTCACCCACAGTCCACTCCTGCACTCTAGCTGCGTGGGGTGTGGGAACCAGCTAGCAGTGGAAGAGCTGGTTGGGATGGTGTGCAGTAGTGGGCTGGAGGGTCTGGGTGGCAGGGGGTTGCAGGAGCAGGATGGGGTAAGGGCTGTGGGTGAGAAGGGGTGTGGGGTCTAAGTGATGGGGGCACTTACATGGTTCAGCTCCCCAGGGGCACACATGACTCTGTATCCCCCTTCACTCCCAGGCACTGCCTCCACTGCTTGTATGGGCTGCAATTCTGGCCAATCAGAGCAGGTTGGGTGTTGGAACAAAGTCTAGGCACCCTGTATGAAGCGTTTATTACATGCAGCGCTGGTGGAGTGCAACTTCGCCCATCAGGAGTCAGTGAAGCACTGCCAGACAATAGATTACAATTGATTATACAGATTATTGGTGGGCGGAGGGAAACTACAACAGGGGTGTCACCCACGCCTGGATAGGTCCTAGCAGCAAGACAAAATGAGCACAATAAGCCAATAATCTAAAAAGGTTACAGAGTATCTCCACCCATAGCTTATAGAACATCTTATCTCTAGTACAGGTGGTTTCCTCTACATGTTAAACAAAACAGATACACAATGACCGGTTCATGTCCAGTCCCCTGCCTTCATGGTAGGACCAAGCACCATCTAGATCATCCTTGACAGATGCTTATCTAATATACCCTTAAATGTTTCCAGTGATGGAGATTCTACAACCTCGTCAGGCGTGTGGGCGATGCCTCCACACGGGCGCATCTGGGGGCGTCTATCTAGAAGATTTAAAGCACATGTCATTAACAGCACACAGCACTAACAATTGGTTTCCACATGCAGGGCCTCTCCTTGGAATGTAGTTGCTGAGGCAGCTATTCCTCCCTTCAGACTTCAAGGCCCTTCCTGCCTGAGCTGGGATGTGCTTCTCTGGGTCTTGTGAGAGAGACAAGGGAGAAGGGGCCCAGTGAGGTATCTTTCCACTCATGCTAGCTGGGTTTCTCTATTATAGGCCTAGTGCAGACTTTAAGAATTGAATAGGGGGGTCTTTAGCACAAACCACAGAAAATATTGCTGTGAAATTGGAACCCAGGCCTTTATTTCTGGAAAGTCTGAGGAATTTTCATCCTACATTGGGAAAAGCCTCCAGATAGTGCTTCCTGGTGCTGCCATTCCGCCAGATGGGGGTGAGGGGTCATGGTAGCAGCAGCACATGGAACCACTTCTCACTCCCTGCCAGGCAGAGCCCGGGGGCTGGAACCAGCCCCAGCTTGCCTGACTCTGACTACTGACTTTGGGTACTGAGAGAATTGGCAGATGTCATTGATGAACCTTTGGCCATTATCTTTGAAGGCTCTTGGAGCTTGGGGGAGATCCCAGATGACTGGAAAAAGGCAAATGTAGTGCCCTTCTTTAAAAAAGGAAAGGACAATCCAGGGAACAATAGACCGGTCAGCCTTACCTCAATCCCTGGGAAAATAATGGAGGGGATCCTCAAGGAATCCATTTTGGAGCACTTGGAAGAGGGGAAAGTGATCAAAAGTAGCCAACATGGATTCACCAGTGGTAAATCCTGTCTGACCAATCTGATTAGCTTCTATGATGAGGTAGCAGGCTCTCTTGACACGGGGAAGTCAGTGGATGTGATATACCTTGACTTCAGCAAGGCTTTTGATACGGTCTCCCACAACATTCTTGTCCATAAATTAAGGAATATGGATTGGATCCTTGGACTATAAGATGGATAGGAAGCTGGCTTGATGGTTGGGCCCAAAGGGTAGTGGTCAATGGCTCAATATCTGGATGGTGGTCGGTTTCAAGTGGAGTGCCGCAAGGCTCGGTTCTGGGGCCGGTGTTATTCAACATCTTTATTGATGACCTGGATGATGGACTGGATTGCACCCTCAGCAAGTTTGCAGATAACACAAAACTAGGGGGAGAAGTAGATACGTTGGAGGGTAGAGGGAGAATCCAGAGTGACCTGGATAAATTGGAGGACTGGGCCAAAAGAAATCTGATGCGGTTCAACAAGGAGAAGTGCAGAGTCCTGTACTTGGGGCAGAAGTATCCCAAGTTTTGTTAGAGGCTGGGGACCGACTGGCTCAGCAGAAGTACGATGGAAGGGGACCTAGGGGTTATGGTGGATGAAAGGCTGGATAAACAGTGTGCCCTTGTAGCCAAGAAGGCTAATGGCATACTAGGGTGCATTGAGAGGGGCATTTTGAGCAGACCTAGAGAAATAGTTGTTCCCCTCTATTTGGCACTGGTGAAGCCACATTTGGAATATTGTGTCCAGTTTTGGGGCCCCCAGTATAAAAAGGATGCGGATGTGCTGGAGCAGGTTTAGCAGAGGGCAACAAAAATGATTAAGGGTCTGGAGCACAAGACCTGTAAGGATAGGCTGAGGGGTTTGGGCTTGTTTAGTTTACAGAAGAGAAGACTGAGGGGTGATTTAATAGCAGCCTTCAACTTCCTGAAGGGGAGCTCTAAAGAGGTGGGTGAGAAACTGTTCTCAGTGGTGTCATATGGCAGAACAAGGAGCAATGGTCTGAAGTTGAAGAGGGAGAGGTGTAGGTTAGATATCAGGAAAAACTACTTCACCAGGAGGTGTGGTGAAGCATTGGAATGCGTTGCCTAGAGATGTAGTGGATTCTCCATCCCTCAAGGTTTTTAAGTCGCAGCTTCACAAGGTCCTGGCTGGGATGACTTAGTGGGGGTTGATCCTGCTTGAAGCAGGGGGCTGGGCTAGATGTCCTCCTGAGGTCCCTTCCAGCCCTGTGATTCTGTGATTCTGTGATACTCGCTAGAACAAGGGACACATATAGTTACTATTGTTCACTATGAGAGTGAACTTACCCCACTTATATGAGCCAGCTGCAGGGTCCCTGGCTGGGGGGTGGGGAGATCCGCAGCCCTGCCCGGCCCGCTGCCAACATTCCCTCTGCAGCAACTCCCCGCATACCACCCCGTCCCACCCGGTCCCAACACTCCCCCAGCCCGAAGCTCCTTGCACAACCCCCCCACCCAGCCCACTCCCAACACTCATCCTGTCCCGTCTGGAACCCCCTAGCCTGCTGTACCCACCCCCCAGGTACAGCTGCTGCAGCCTGGATGAAGAAGCTACCACCTACTCCACTGGAGCTGCAGCCAGGTTTTAACCCACCCTCCCACTCATGGCCCCAAACTGCCCGCAGCCTTTAACCCTCCGCAACCTCCCCACCCCAACCCAAGGTTCACTTACCTTTCCAAAGCAGTGCCACATGCTGCCACTCCTTCCCTGAGTTTGGAGCACTGGGAACCAATCAGAGACTTTTACATGTATTTAGTGGTAATTTAGTGTCCCTCTTATGAGTTTTTGCCTAGGAGCAGAAAGTTGGGAACCAATTGTGCTCGTATAGTGAGGGATGAGCGTAATCCCAAGTCAGTGCTTCCCCATCATCAAGATAGACATACAAAAATGATGGGGTCTAAAATAGCTGTTACCACTAAAGAGATTTTAGAATCATTGTGGATAGTTCCCTGAAAACATCTGCTCAATGTGTTGTGGCAATCTAACAAGCTAACAGAATATTGTGAAGCAGTAGGACAGGAATAGATAAAACAGCATGGCTTTGTCTACATGAGCACACTGTGTCGACGTAGCCTATTTTGAAGTAAGGACATTGAAATAGGCTACTTCGACGTGTATCATCTACACGTCCTCCAGGGCTTGTGCCATCGACATTCAACGTCGAAGTAGCGACGGGGAACATCGAAAGGAGCCACCCCAGAAGGAAATGCAGAGCATCCACACACACAAGCGCTCCCCGTTGAAATAAGGGGCCAGCAAAGCCCCAAGCCACTCCCTTAAAGTGCCCCTCCCAGACACACTTGCCCTGTACAGCACGAGATCCACAGAGCTGACAACCGGTTGCAGACCCTGGGCTAAGGGCTGCTGCACGCAGTGACCACAGAGCCCCGCAGGGGCTGGACAGAGAGTCACTCAACCCCTCAGCTGATGGCTGCCATGGAGGACCCCGCTATTTCAAAGTAGTGGGATGCGGATCATCTACACATACCCTACTTCGATGTTGAACATCGAAGTAGGACGCTGTTCCCAGCTTCAGATGGGAATAGCAATTTCGACGTCTCACCGCCTAACGTCGATTTCAATGTCAAAATAGCACACGGTGCATGTAGACGTGACGCGTGCTATTTCGACGTTGTGCCAGCTACTTCGAAGTAGCCGGCTAGTGTAGACGCACACAATATATCATATTGCCTCTATATAGAATCATGACGTCCTTGCATCTGGAATACTGTATACATATGTGATTGCCCAGCTTAAAAAAAACCATATACTGGATTTGGAAAAAATACAGAAAGGGCAACAGAAATGACTAGGTGTAGGGAACAGCTTCCATACAAGGAGAGATTAAAAAGACTGGGACTTTTCATCTTGGAAAAGAAATGACTAAAGTATAGAGAGATATGCTAGAGATCTAGACATCATGAATGGTGTGGAAAAATAGAATAAGGAAATCTTATTTAATCCTTCACTAACATAACACAAGAAGCTCACCCAATGAAATTTATAGGCAGCAGATTTAAAACAAAAGAAATTATTTCTTCATGGTTAAACTGTGGAACTCTTTGCCGGGGGATGGCTGTTGGGCCCAAACTATAACAGGACTGCAATAAGAATAAAATAAGTTCAAGAAGGATATAGGTCTATCAATGGCTACCAGCAAGGATGGGCCGGGATAGTGTCCTGTTAGAGGGTGAGAGGAAGGCCAGGTAAGGCAGGGGTTAAACAGGGCCTGTTTGCCCAATCAGCCCCACCCCAGTTCACCTGCAGCCAGTGTCAGGCCTGGAGGAACAAAAAAGGAGGGAAGCCAGATCAGTTGATGGCTGACCAGCCAAGAGGCAGGAGCTGGCTCTGAGGCAAGCAGGGCCTGAGCCAGAACTCCCACTGGGTTGGCCTCTGGAGGGCAGAGCCTCAGGACCCTCCCATGGCACAAAGGGGGAGCCCCTTCCCAGGGAGCCTTTCTCCTACTGGAGGGGAAACTAGATTCTTGGGGCCATGCCTCAAACTTATCCTTTAGCCCCTCAGGTGGGGTCTGAAGACCCGCACCCTGGGCCTCTAGACCCTAGCAAGGGGGCCTAGCCACTAGGCCACCCTGCCATCGGTGAGAACTGCTTCCATGTCCCTAGCCTCTGTTTGCCAGAAGCTGGGAAGGGGTGACGGGAGACAGGGGGCTGGAGCACTTGACATATGAGAAGAGGCTGAGGGACTTTGGCTTATTTAGTTTGCAGAAGGGAGGATTGAGGGGTGAATTGATAGCAGCCTTCAGCTTCCTGAAGTGGGGCTCTAAAGAAGGTAAAGAGGCTGTTCTCAGTAGTGACAGATGGCAGAACAAGAAGCAATGGTCTGAAGTTACAGAGGGGGAGGTGTAGGTTGGATATTAGGAAGAACTATTTCACCAGGAGGGTGGTGAAACACTGGAATGTGTCACCTAGAGAGGTGGTGGAATTTCCACCTGGAGAGGTTTTCAAGTCCCATTTTGACAAAGTCCTGACTGGGATGATTTAGTTAAGATTGCTCCTGCTTCAGGCAGGGGGCTGGACTAGGTGACATCCTAAGTCACCACCTAGGTCCCTTTAAGCCCTAGGAGTCTGTGATTCTATGATATAGATCATTTGATCATTACCTCTTCTGTGTGTGCCTTCTGAAGCACCTGGCCTTGGCCACTGTTGGAAGACAGGATGCTAGGCTAGATGGACCATTGGTCTGCCCCAGTACGGTCATTCTGATGTTCTTATTGTGGAAGTATAACATTGTATAAGTATAACGTTGTATAAGGGGACATGCTGGATACATTGTATATGAGAGGGCATGCCAAAACATGTTACAAAGTATCTGGGGGAGCACACGTAGGGACAGTTAGCTTTTGAATGGAGAAGCAATTAAGATGGAGCCAGCACGTCTAAGAAGCAGGCATCAGAATGGAAGGTGTGAAGGGCAATTAGTTAAGTTAACTGGAAGCTGTTAAAGGAGATTGTTAAGGGTGGCAGGTAATTGAAGATACGTGACTGGTCTCAGGGATCTTGAATGGGGAAGAGGGGTAAGCAGAAGGCATGGGCTCAGTCTCTCCCTCTTGATGTGGAGTTCGAGCAGGTCCCCTGTGAACCAGGAGAAATGATGATGATGATGAGTCTTTCGCCATGCCCCCTGTGTCTGACTGGAGAAGTCATGGTAGCAGCAGGGAGCAGTACCACTTTGCCTTTGAAGTCCCATCTTGTGAGATCCTTGAATGGAGTCCCTCACACCTTCATCTGCACCTCCTGATGGCACCAAGGCAAATATTGCCTCAGCTGCTGGTGTGAGGACCCTAGGGTAGCAGGTGGGGATTTCTGCTCCATCTTTGAGGCTATTGAGGTTTGATCCTGCTTTAGGCAGGAAGCTGGACTCAATGACCTCCTCAGGTCTCTTTCAGCCCTAGTATGCTATGGTTCTATGAATGTGTCCCCTGTCCTTCCAGAAGGACTATCAAAATCAGATAGGCCATAAAGGAACATTGAAAAACAAAGTCCTAGTTAATGGTCCTCTCTCCCTTAGGACATGCTGTATGGAAGGAAACTCATCCATGGACTTGAAAACTGAAAGGATGTAAAACAAAGTCACAGCAAAATTTTTCATGTTGCTCCTTTTTGATTCTCACAAGGTGAGAGCCACCTAATTGAAGCCAGAGATCCTCAGAGGTTACCTCCTTGGTCTGCACTGAAAGACACTTTGAACTGACACTTCACGACAACTCCGCCATGCTTAGGATTTAAGTAATAACTTGTGTGTCTATGTTTGCTGGCTTTAACATGTAAATAGCTCATTTATTCTTCCTACTTAACAAATCATAGAACATAGAACTGGAAGGGACCTTGAGAGGTCATCAAGTCTAGTCCCCTGCCTTCATGGTAGTAGCAAGCACCATCTAGATCATCCTTGACAGATGCTTATCTAATCTGCTCTTAAACATTTCCAGTGATGGAGAGTCTACAACCTCCTCAGGCAATTTATTCCAATGCTTAAGCATCCTGACAATTAAGAATTTTTTTCCTAATGTCCAACCTAAACCTCCTTTGCTGCAGGTTAAGCCCATTGCTCCTTGTCCTATCCTCAGAGATTAAAGTTGTAGAGTAGAGATAACTCTACAACTTTACCAAGAATCACTCCTTTCATCAACCTGTACATTGCCAATACCCTGGTCAGTGCTGCCTCTACCCAGCAACAAGTCTGACAGTTGTCAGGAGGAGTTCATGACCCACTGTCACAATACAAGTGTCCTCTCCTGTTCCATCAAGTCAAACCATAATTATGGTATGGGACTGATGGGGACCCACATCATCCACACCCCTCCGCACCATTGCCTTATAGCAATGCTTGGGCAATAAGCATGCACATGTCACAGCCCTCGTGTCTTTCAGAGAGTCCAACATATGCCACTACCTCTTGGTGGGTAAATATCTGTATCTTCCACCGCTGCTTAACTGGGGAGGCTTTTAAAGGCTTCTGCCAGGCCTCCAACGGGCCTGAAGTGTAGTCAGTTGGCCCCTGTCTGCCTGGGCTAGCTCTCTACCAGATTCTCCTAATTGTCCTGCAGCCCTCCACCTCTAATTAGCAGGCCATTTACCCTTTCCGGACTAACTTTCCCCTATTTTGTAGCAGTCCTCTGGCTTAACCATGTCACACAATACAAACTAAAACTCCATACAGCCAAAATGAGAAAGTAAGTAATGTTGTGATAATAGTGCACTGTGACTTTTCTGTATTTTTGTGTCTAATTTTTTAAACAATTATAGATTGAAAGTCCCTTAACTGGCACTGTTGTCTGGCAACATCCCTTGTTTGGCAGGATTAAGGGTTTCTTTCTGAGACATAGACATTTTAATCTTTGTAAATGTTTTCTGTGCACTGTAGCTACCATGTTATATGTCCAATTTATTGAAATTTATTAAGCATGTCTCAAAGATGTACTTGGGAGACACAAAAACCAATAAGTCACTAAGGCTGTGTCTACACTAGCATTGCTCTTTCGAAAGAGGCATGCAATTGAGGGAAAATGCAAATGCAAATGAGGTATGGATTTACATATCTGGCACCTCATTTGCATATTCTTTTTTTGGAGGGGGGGAAAAAAAGCAGTGTAGACGCCGCTCTTTTAAAAGTAAACCCTATTTCCGAAAGCACCCTGCTTGATATTTTTTTTTTAGGAAGAAGGGTGCTTTCAAAAAATGGGGTTTACTTTTGAAAGAGCTGCGTCTACACCCCTTTTTTTCCTTTTGAAAGAAGAATATGTATATGAGGTACCTGTTGTGTAAATCTTCGGCTCATTCGCATTTTCAGTTTCCCTCATTTGCATGCCTCTTTGGAAAGAGCTTAGGCTAGTGTAGCCTAAGATTCAGTAAGGAGGTAGGAACATGTCTACATGAGATATATGTACAATAATGTTTATGTGAGTTAATTCACATCACTGGCTAAACTCATAAATGCGGACTGGGCTTAGTGCTGAAACTGGCATGGATTATATGTGTCTGGTGGCAGATTGGTGTATCTATAAAGGGATTAAGATTTTACAGTGAGGTTCTCATTTAAATTAGTGTTTAGGTTTTGTTATATTTCTGCTTTCACAGCATATAGTATTTTACTGGCAACAGTGGCCGGGGCCTTACAGGTCAATTTCCCTTTGGGGCAGTAATGCAGTAAGGTATTCCCTGGTGCAAACTGTTTGGTTGCAAAATTGCGCACAAATCCTGTTTCCTTGAACAGGGAGGGAAATCTCAATCAGGGACAGCTGCCCCACTATCAGAAGTAGTTCTCTTACTCCACTAGTTTTGTTTTCACCACCAAAAAAGGTGTGTACGGAAAGGGGAGGGTTACAGCAAGATAACTGTGTTGGCCATTTCACTGTAAAAGTCTAATGGAGATAAAGCACACCTTGAAGTAGCTACATGAGTTCTATGTCAGGAGAGCTGTCTAATCTAGTTACATCTCAGTAACAAATGTGCATTGCCCCTGCTACATATCATCTTCTTTTATATGCCAAGCAAGCTGATCAGCAAAATGCAAATAACCAAATCTCAATTAGTGAGCCAATGAATAGCTGAAAAGTGGCTTTGGGCATCTGCAGATTATCAATGCAGGGACTGATTTACAACGTAGTCCATAATTTGCAGCTGCTGTCCACAATTGTGTGCATTGTTTCATTGTCCAAAGGTGTGAAAGATTATAGCACTTGCCACTTGATGTTTTGAAAGAATTCAGCGAGGACCGGTATTTCTCAGGTAGCTTGAAGTCTGGAAGGGTAGGAGATCGGAATGAGGGGTGTGTCTCTTTTTTTCTTTGTTAGTTAGTTTTTCAGTGAGGGACCATGCCAGTGAGTTTTGTTTTGTTTTGATTTTGATTTTTCACTTGTATGGTCCCCAACTGACTTTTTTCAGTGGGTCAGTGACCCTGCTGACCCAAATGTTCTTCCCCCATCATTGGGTTATTGTTTAAATGGGATGAAGTTTGGAAATGTTTGCTGAACCTCTCTGAATTGCTCATCACATGCCAAATCCTCAGCCAATGGCACTATTCAAGTTGATGGTGCTACACTGATTTATACCAGCTCAGGATATGGCTTGTCCTAACAGAAGCTAGGTACTATGGGCCAGTACAGCATGATGGGCCAAACCCTACAGCTCTTTCAGGAATAGCTGAGAATTTCATGACTCAAAAATAAAATGACTGAGCTAAATTTATCCTTAAGACAACTCCACAACTTCCTTAAATCCATTACATTATACACAGGAATGAATCTGGCCCATTTTTGTTATTGTTGTCCACCTCCTCACCAAAAATACTGATGCAAATCCCAAAGTTTAATTAAATATTGTAATACTGTTACTCCAATTAGTTCTATTTCCCTGAAGAAGCTATTAAAACAAATCATTTTTTCATAATTTCTCTTGCTCACCTTTCAACAGGGACTCTCATCAAACCTCTTCCTTGTGCATGACTTTAAAAATGTCATTACAGAAGGTGATAAAGGGATTTTAACTGTAAATTACAAAAAATCACTTTCAATACACAAGCCATGTGATGAATATTAAGGATGCATTAGATCATTTGTTTGCTCTGCTTGATTTGTGTACCATAACGAATGTAGTAACATCTTTGCAAACTACATTAATTATGGCTTTGCTTTGTGTTATAATAACAGGAATAAAAGCTTTTTAATCCTATCAAAGGTGCAGTTTCTCACGTTCTGTAGTTTGCAATGCTCGATCCAATTATACCTATGAAGAGCAAGCAAACTGTTTTGCTTGTTTCAGCCATTGTCAAAAACGTGTTAAATATACTTCCTGCAAAGCTGTTAACCTACAGTTTAGTAACTGCAATAAGGATTTGTTCAAAGAAAACTTTGGAGATTACTTGAAATATGCAATAGCTAACCTCTACAATGATTATGTTTGTAACTATGTGATAGGCAAATATTTTTGTTTTCCATGTTAGGGATTCACTAATACTCTGACACACTAGTGAAAATCCAGAGACTCTGTTGAGCTCAGATGAGCTTGTCTAGGTTTGCACTTCTGTGGGAAAAAAAGATTTGACTCAATAGGTATGAAAACATATTTAAACACAAATCCTGTCCCATGCTGCGCTTCTGTATAAAGAAGGTCAAAAGAGAGCCTCTTTCCCTACACAATCATGGGCTGGGTTTCAGCAGAATGCTCATTGAACTGGTGAAGTGGGTCACTATTTTCATGCCCAACTTGGCATCTTCTGTCTTTTAGGCACTGTCCAGAGCCCGAACACGTAGCTAACTAACAGTGCAGTCAGCAGAAAGGGGTGGACAGTGACAAATGCTGCTCATCTTCAGATTCAAGTGCATTCCAAAGTGAATTTTTCCCAGCCAAGCTAAGATAATACAGAGGTAGCTGACCGGGTTCCAGTAGCAGAGGATGCACCATCCAAGATCTGTTTGGTTTTGCTCCCATCAGCAGCACAGAATTTAGCTCTTAGTCTGCAGCATATACTCATTAATAGGAAGGATCTTAAATAAACCCTACGCTGGGTATTAGAGTGTGACAGAGCACTTGAGACACATTGTAATATAAAGGGTTAAAACAGCCCTGGGAGAGATCTGGGGTTAGGGGACAATTAAAAGAGGGCTTGTGGCAACAAATAAGAACTCAGGAGGCCTATAGAAAAGGGATAGCTGGCCGGGCTGAGTACAGTCTTGTTCCAGCTCTGGATGTAGAGGGACCTAACTGCCTGCTAGCACAAGTAGCTTGGCTAGACCAGTGTTTGGGGAAGGTAGGGCGACCTATGGGAGTTCAGCCCTGAATAAATCCCATGCTGCAGGAAGGCAGCCAAGGCCGGCAAATTAAGCAGGTCCACACCCCCAGGCTGATGAGTGACTATTTCAGCCTGCAGTTGCCCCTGAGGCAGGGGCTAGGTGATGACCAGTAATTGGTCATTGAGGCAAGGTGGGAAGAGGGAATTGGGGGATCACTGAAGGCTAGGAGCTCAGAATGCAGGGGTACTGCTGTGGGGCAGTAGCCTGACAGAAAGTAGCCACAGTCTGGGAGGGACACAGGTCTTAATGCAAGGTAGTGGAGCCATTACAAACAGGTAACTGTGGATGAGACACTTGCTGGAAGAGAACAACGAGAAGTCTTGTGGCACCTTAGAGACGAACAGATATTTTGGAGCATAAGCTTTTGTGGGCAAAGACCCGCTTCATCAGATGCATCTGATGAAGCGGGTCTTTGCCCACGAAAGCTTATGCTCCAAAATATCTGTTCGTCTCTAAGATGCCACAAGACTTCTTGTTGTTCTCGAAGCTACAGACTAACACGGCTACCTCTCTGATACTTGGCTAGAAGTGGGCGCTCCATTACTGTGCTGAGCTAATTCTTGGCATGACCAGCAGATGGTGCCAGGGTGGTGAATATTTTTTCTTACTATTGGAGGGGTAGCCATGTTAGTCTGGATCTGTAACAGCAACGAAGGGTCCTGTGGCACCTTATAGACTAACAGAAAAGTTTTGAGCATGAGCTTTCGTGAGCACAGACTCACTTCGTCAGATGCTGGTCTTGGAAATCTGCAGGGCCAGGTATAAATAAGCCAGAGCGAGGGTGGGGATAACAAGTTTAGCTCAGTCAGCAAGGGTGAGGCTTACTACCAGCAGTTGATCTGGAGGTGTGAACACCAAGGGAGGGGAAACTGCTTTTGTATTTACCCAGCCATTCACAGTCTTTGTTTAAGCCTGAGCTGAGGGTGTCGAATTTCCAGATGAATTGTAGCTCAGAAATTTCTCTTTGGAGTGTGGTCCTGAAATTTCTTTGCTGTAGGATAGCTACTTTTAAGTCTGCTACTGTGTGGCCTGGGAGATTGAAGTGCTCTCGTACGGGTTTTTGTATATTGCCGTTTCTGATATCTGATTTGTGTGCGTTTATTCTTTTACGTAGAGACTGTCCAGTTTGTCCAATGTATATAGCAGAGGGGCATTGCTGGCACATGATGACATAAATTATATTGGTAGATGTGCAGCTGAATGAACCCACTATGGTGTGGCTGATCTGGTTAGGTCCTGTAATGCTGTTGCTGGTGTAGATATTTGGGCAGAGCTGGCAACGAGGTTTGTTGCATGGATGGGTCCCTGAGTTAGAGTGAGTGTGGTGCGGTGTATAGTTGCTGGTTAGGATTTGCTTCAGGTTGGCAGGTTGTCTGTGGGCAAGGACTGGTCTGCCTCCCAAGGCCTGTGAAAGTGGAGGATCATTGTCCAGGATGGGTTGTAAATCCCTGATGATGCGCTGTAGAGGTTTTAGCTGAGGACTGTAGGTGATGGCTAGTGGTGTTCTGTTGGTTTCTCTCTTGGGCTTGTCCTGTAGTAAGAGGTTTCTTGGCACATGTCTGGCTCTGTTGATCTGTTTTTTCACTTCCTCAGGTGGGTGTTGCAGTTTCAAGAATGCTTGGTAGAGATCCTGTAGGTGTTTGTCTCTGTCGGAGGGGTTGGAGCAAATGCAGTTATATCTTAGTGCTTGGCTGTAGACAATGGATCGTGTGGTGTGTCTGGGATGGAAGCTGGAGGCATGAAGGTAGGCGTAATGGTCAGTGAGTTTATGGTACAGGGTGGTATTGATGTTGCCATCGTGTATTAGCACCATGGTGTCCAGGAAGTGGATCTCCTGTGTGGACTGTTCCAGGCTGAGGTTGATGTTGGGGTGAAAGTAGTTGAAGTCCCGGTGGAATTCCTCCAGAATCTCCTTCCCATGGGTCCAGCTGATGAAGATGTCATCAATGTAGCGTAAGCAGAGAGGGGGTGTTAGTGGACGAGAGCTAAGGAAGCACTGTTCCAGGTCAGCCATGAAAATATTGGCATATTGAGGGGCCATGCGGGTACCCATACCTGTGCCGCTCATTTGAAGGTATATGTCGTCGCCAAATCTGAAATTGTTGTGTGTGAGGATAAAGTTACAGAGCTCAGCCATCAGATGTACTGTAGCATCATCAGGAATACTGTTCTGGACAGCATTTATTCCATCTTTGTGTGGGATGTTGGTATAGAGAGCCTCTACATCCATGGTGACTAGGATAGTGTTTTCTGGTAGGTCATCAATGAATTGCAGTTTTCTCAGGAAGTCAGTGGTATCTTGGAGATAGCTGAGAGTGCTGGTGGCATAGGGTCTGAGGAGAGAGTCCACATAACCAGACAATCCTTCAGTGAGAGTGCCAATGCCCGAGAAGATGGGGCGTCCAGGATTTCCTTAGCTCTCGTCCACGAACACCCCGTCTCTACTTACGCTACATTGATGACATCTTCATCATCTGGACCCATAGGAAGGAGACTCTGGAGGAATTCCACCGGGACTTCAACTACTTTCACCCCAACATCAACCTCAGCCTGGAACAGTCCACACAGGAGACCCACTTCCTGGACACCATGGTGCTAATACACAATGGCAACATCAATACCACCCTGTACCGTAAACTCACTGACCGCTACGCCTACCTTCATGCCTCCAGCTTCCATCCCAGACCACAGAGTAGCAGACTTAAAAGTAGCTATCCTACAGCAAAGAAATTTCAGGACCACACTCCAAGGAGAAATTTCTGAGCTACAATTCATCTGCAAATTCAACGCCCTCAGCTCAGGCTTAAACAAAGACTGCGAATGGCTGGCTAAATACAAAAACAGTTTCCCCTCCCTTGGTGTTCACACCTCCAGATCAACTGCTGGTAGTAAGCCTCACCCTTGCTGACTGAGCTAACCTTGTTATCCCTACCCCTAGCTCTGGCTTATTTATACCTGGCCCTGCAGATTTCCAAGACCAGCATCTGATGAAGTGAGTCTGTACTCACGAAAGCTCATGCTCAAAACTTTTCTGTTACTCTGTAAGGTGCCACAGGACCCTTCATTGCTGTTATTTTTCCCTAGTAGCTTGAGGTCTATGATTTTTACTTCATCATTTAAAAAATGCAGAAGACAGTACCAAATGGTATAACTTCTTCTGAGCCTTTTCATTTCTAGTTGATACCATTATCTGGCTGTCTAACAACCAGTTTGGCTTACCCTGGAAATCCTTGGTGAGCTAAAACTCAAAAAGGATGCATATAAGGAGTGGAATCTTGGACAGATGACTAAAGAGGAGTACAACTCTGTGGCTCAAGAATGCAGGGGAATAATCAGGAAGGTGAAAGTACAATTGGAACTGCAGCTTGCAAAGAATGTGAAAGGTAACAAGAAAGGTTTTGACAGACATGTTAACAATAAGAGAATGATCAGAGAGGGTGTGGGGCTCTTATTGGATGAGGGAGGGTAATCTTGTGACAGATGATGTGGGAAAAGCTGACAGTGCTTTTTTGCCTCTGTCTTCACAGATAAGTTCAGCTCCTCGACTACTGCACTAGGCAATGCAGTATGGAAACGAGGTGGGCAGCCCTTGGTGGGCAAAGAACAGGTTAAGGGCTATTTAGACTACACAAATCCATGGGTCTGGATTTAATGCATCCAAGGGTATTGAGGGAATTGGCAGATGTTATTGCAGAGCCTTTGGCCATTATCTTTGAAAACTTGTGGAGATCAGAAGAGATTCTGAATCACTGGAAAAAGGCAAATGTAGTGCCCATCTTTGAAAAAGAGAAGGGGGACAATCCAAGGAACTATAGACCAGTCATCCTGACCTCAGTCCCCAGAAAAATCATGGAAGGGATCCTCAAGGAATTCATTTTGGAGCACCTAAAAGAGGGGAAAGTGATCAAGACAAGTCAACATGGATTCATCAAGGGCAAGTCATGACTGACCAATCTGATTAGCTTCTGTGATGAGGTAACTAGCTCTGTGGGCATGGGGAAGTCAATGGATGTGATACACCTTGAGTTTAGCAAAACTTTTGATACAGTCTCTCACAATATTCCTGCCTGCAAGTTAAGGAAGTATGGACTGCATAAATGGACTATAAGGTGGATAGAAACTGGCTAGATGATCAGGCTCAACAGGTAGCGATCAATGGCTCGATATCTGGTTGGTGGTCGATTTCAAGTGGAGTGCCCCAAAGATCAGTTCTAGGGCTGGTATAGTTCAACCTCTTTATTAATGACCTGAATGAGGGAATGGATTGCACCCTTAGCAATTTTGCAGATGACACTAGACTAGGGGGACAGGTTGATACATTGCAGGGTAGGGCTATTGTTCAGAGTGACCTAGATATATTGGAGGATTGGGCCAAATAAACCTAATGAGGTTCAAGAAAGGAGAAGTGCAGAGTCCTGCATTTGGGACGGAAGAATCCCAAGCATTGTTACGGGTGGGGTCCCACTGGCTAAGTAGCACTGGAGCAGAAAAGGACCTGGGGATTACAGTGGATGAGAAGCTCGATGTGAGTCAACAGTGTGCCCTTGTAGCCAAGAAGGCTACTGGCATATTGAGGTGCATTAGGAGGAGCATTTCCAGCAGATCTAGAGAAGTTAATATTCCCCTTTATTTGGCACTTGTGAGGCCACATCTGGAGTATTGTGTCCGGTACAAAACCATCAAGATAAATGCAATGAAGTTGTGCGTGTCTTCGGTTTACGTGACTGCCACCCCTGACAGGAGCGCGAAACCACTCTTGTCAGGGGCAGCAGCCATGAGTCAGACTGTTGTCCCTGACAGTTGTGGGGAAACCACTCCTGCCAGGGGCAGCAGCCTGACCCTTGCCCCACTGACAGGAGTGATTTCCTGCTCCTGTCAGGGATGGCAGCCACGAGTCAGGCTGCCACTCCGACAGGAAACCTCTCCTGTCAGGGGCGCAGCCATAAGTCAGGCTGCCACCCTTGACAGGAGTGGTTTCCCAGTCCCCTGAGTAGCGGCAGCCTGGCTCCCAGCTGCCTGCCACTTGCAGAGCAGGGAAACTGATCAGGGCAGCATCCAAAGGTGCTTCTCAGTTTTTCCTCTCTGCAAGTAGAGGGGAGCTGGGAACCGGGCTGCTGGTCGGTTTCCAAGGTCTTGCAAGCAGCAAGCAGCAGGAAGACAGGAACCAGGCTGCCATGTGGTTCCCAACTCCCTGTCACTCAGGGAGCCAGGAAATGACCAGCCCTGCCTGGTTCCTGTCTCCCCTTGACTTGCATGAAAATTCAAATTATGCTGGGATTGCAGAAATGCAACCCCCGTGTAACTCGAGGGTTTACTGCATTGGCCACCCAGTATAGAAAGGATGTGGATGCACTGGAGAGGGCCCAGTGGAGGGCAACCAAAATCATTAGTATCAGGGTAGTAGTCATGTTAGTTTGTATCCGCAAGAACAACAAGGAGTCCTGTGGCACCTTATAGACCAACAGATTTTTTGGAGCACAAGCTTTTGTGGCAAAGATCTGCTTCATCAGATGCTTATGTTCCAAAAAATCTGTTAGACTATAAAGTGCCATGGGACTTCTCATTGTTTCTGCAAAATGATTAGGTGGCTGGAGCACATGACCTATGAGGAGTGGCTGAGGGCTTTGGGCTTATTTAGTTTGCAGAAGAGAATAGTGAGAGGCAATTCGATAGCAGCCTTCAACTTCCTGAAGGGGTGTTCTAAAGAGAATGGTGAGAGATTGTTCTCAATGGTGATGGATGGCAGAACAAAGAGCAATGGTCTGAAGTTAAGTGTAGGTTGGATATTAGGAAAAACTATTTCACCAGGAGGGTGGTGAAGCACTGGAAGGTATTACCTAGAGAGATGGTGGAATATCCATCCCTAGAGGTTTTTAAGTACTGGCTTGACAAAGTCCTGGCTGGGGTGATTTAGTTAGGGCTGATCCTGATTTGGGCAGGCGGCTGGATTCGATGCCCTCCTGATGTCCCTTCCAGATCCAGGATTCTATTATTCTAATTTAGGTTTTTTGTGTGCATGCCTCCTGCTCGCTATGCTGTCCCCCCCCAACTTCCTGGGGAATCAGGGAGCCATGTGGCCAGCCTCAGCCTTCCTGGGGCCTCCACCAACCTGGCCCCTCTCTCTGCCTAACCCTCTCCCAGCTCCTCTCCCCACCCTGGTCTGTCTGCTACCTGGGAAAGCTTGGGGGAGGTTGCTTTAGGAGGCTCTGGAAGGGCAGTAAGGGAGGTGGGGCAAAGCTGGACCACCTTTGGCCATGGGTAAGGGGAGGAGCTGGGAACAATCACTGTGAGGTTGTGATATAGAAGGAAGATACTGCTCGGAGCCAAGCTCCAGCTGCTATTACTGACTCCCCCCAGATCCAGGTCAGGCAGCAGGACGTGGCTCCCCGTCAGTAGTAGCAACCAGAGGTTGGCTCTGAGCAGCACTTTCCTTCCCCAGCAGAGGAGACGGGAGGGGTGTGGAGGCAGAGAGAGTCCCAGAGCTAGTGGGAAAGGTGCGGAGAGATGAGGAGATGGGCCATGGCAGGGGGAAAACAAGGCGGGGTGGAGAAGAGAGGGAGAGGGGCTAGTATGGGGGAGGAGGCTTTGGAAAGGCCAGGAAGCCCCACGGCCCATCCCACCCCAGCCTGGTCAGTGGGCTGTGCAGCCCACTGTGCCCCAGCCTGGCCCCTCTTCCCACCTCCTATCTCTGCCTCCAACCCCTGGTGGCAGGCTGTGTGGTGAAGTCATTCTGTCTCCCAGGAGGAAAATATTTTTATATAGAGAGATATGACATATATTAGTATCAGAAAGGTAGCCGTGTTAGTCTGTAGCTTTGAGAACAACAAGAAGTCTTGTGGCACCTTATAGACTAAGAGATATTTTGGAGTATAAGCTTTCATGGGCAAAGACCCACTTCATCAGATGCATGAGTAGGGGGGATGATTTCAGAGGGGTATTTAAATAGTGGGGCCACAGTAAGAGGGAGGGCCAGAGCTGACAAGGTCTATTCAGCAAGGTGGAAATGGTCCAGTATCAACAGTACTTACCAAAAGAGGAAAAAACAAGTCAGATCAGACAGGGGGATGTGAGCCTTTGTCAGAGTCTAATGGGGAGATATTAGCACCCAACGCAGAGAAACTGCCTTTGTACACTGCGAGCCACTCCCAGTCTCTGTTTAATCCATGGTTAATGGAGTCAAATTTGCAAATAAATTGCAGCTCAGAGATCTCTCTCTCCATTTGATTTTTGAATTTTTTTTTGTTTCAGAACTGTCACCCTTAAATCTGCCACTGAGTGTCCAGGGAGATTGAAGCGTTCCCCCCCAGGCTTCTGTACATTACCGTTCCTGATGTCTGTCTCCTAGTGTAAACCAAGCCTAAGCAAAGCAGGAGGAAACTGTACTTACATAGAGACTTCCTGGTTCTCTCCCCACTTCCAACTAGCTGCGAGGGAAGCATTCCTTCATATCCGACTTACTCTCAGTCTGTGTTCCCATGGTACTAATGTCTATTAATAAAGACAGACTGACTAATATATGTCATCAGCAAGAAGTCTTGTGGCACCTTATAGACTAAGAGATATTTTGGAGCAAAAGCTTTCATGGGCAAGGACCCACTTCATCAGATTCATGGGGGGCGTTTCAGAGGGGTATTTAAAGAATGGGGTCCCAGTAAGAGGGAGGGCCAGAGCTGACAAGGTCTAACAAGGTCCTGATGTCTGACATCAGGAATGGTAATGTACAGAAACCTGGGGGGGAACGCTTCAATCTCTCTGGACATGCAGTGGCAGATTTAAGGGTGACAGTTCTGAAACAAAAAAAAAAATTCAAAAATCAGATGGAGAGAGAAATCTCTGAGCTGCAATTTATTTGCAAATTTGACTCCATTAACCATGGATTAAACAGAGACTGGGAGAGGCTCGCAGTGTACAAAGGCAGTTTCTCTGCTCTGGGTGCTAATATCTCCCCATTAGACTCTGACAAAGGCTCACATCCCCTTGTCTGATCTGACTTGTTTTTTCCTCTTTTGATAAGTACTGTTGATACTGGGCCATTTCCACCTTGCTGAATAGACCTTGTCAGCTCTGAACCTCCCTCTTACTGGGACCCCACTCTTTGAATACCCCTCTGAAACCACCCCCGCACTCATGCATCTGATGAAGTGGGTCCTTGCCCATGAAAGCTTATGCTCCAAAATATCTCTTAGTCTATAAGGTGCCACAAGACTTCTTGTTGATGACATATATTAGTCAGTCTGTCTTTATTAATAGACATTAGTACCATGGGTACACAGACTAAGAGTAAGTCGGATATGAAGGAATGCTTCCCTCGCAGCTAGTTGGAAGTGGGGAGAGAACGTGGATGTCTCTATGTAAGTACAGTTTCCTCCTGCTTTGCTTAGGCTTGGTTTACAGTGGGATACTAATTCAAATTAGGTGATGTAGGTCAACTTTACTATGAATCAGTCTTCCCTATGGGGATCATTCTGTCCATTTTAAGGGGCCCGTAAGGTCGACTTTCGCATTTCTAGTTTTCATGAGGAATAATGCCAAAATCAACGTTGCAAGGTCAACCTTAGGCTTGTGTAGGTGGAGTGTTATTAAATTCCAATTTATTGGCCTCCTGATGTGTCCCACAATTCCCCAATGTGTCCACTCTGGCCATCACTTTCAGCTCCACTGCTCTCCAGTTGTGCAGGAAGCAGCCCTGGAAATTGCAATTCATTTCTTTTGTGGCCAGTGTGGGGATCAGAGCAGGCAGCACACCTCAGCATCACATCTGGCCATGAACTCCCAGGGTGCAGACAAGTCCCAGCATAGAGAGTATAGAAGATCCAGGCTCTCAACACTGTCGGGGGGTTGGGGGGACGGAGTTTGAATCTGTGCTTTGAAACTACAAACCAGCAAAAGAAATGCCAACATATATGCAAAGATCTGACAAGGCATAGAGGGAAAAGGGTACAACAGGGATGGCCAGCCGTGCTATGTGAAAATAAAGGTGCTCAGGGAGGCATACCAAAAGACAAAAGCAGCAAATGGATGTTCTGGTTCATCTCTCCAAATATGCCACTTCTATGAGCAGCTGCATAGGATTCTAGGGAGTGACCCAACCACTGCCCCCAAACATTCTCTTGATACCTCTGGAGGCACTCCTCAGGAATCCTCTGGCAACAGCAAGGAGGACATGGTGGATGATGGGGAGGATAGTTGTCAGCAGGTGACTGGAGAAGCTTATCTCGCAGACAGCCCGGAGCTGTTTGCAACTTTTGTGGCAGACTGCTGCTGGTAGGCTGCAGGGTCCTGACAGATGGTAGATACTCTGGATTTAAAGTGCACTCATTCCAATTACAGGGCCTCAAAAGAGTCCTGTATTGTTCTTTTTTCATCCCTACCTCCCCGGGTCGGGAGTGGGTAATTTGTGCGCCTGCTGCCTTCCTTGGATGTGGTAGCTGTTTCTCAGGCTCCCTCTCCGGAATCAAACCCTGATTCCCCGTCACCCGTAGTCAGCATGGTAGGCACAGGAAGCGCCATCGAGAGTTGATAGGGCAGACGTTCGAACGTGTCGTCGCCGCCACGGGGGAGTGCGATCGGCCCAAGGTTATCTAGAGTCACCAAAGCGGCCAGCAGATATTCTAGATGGTGAGTTAATACTTCTCTGTTCCCTGAGTAAACCCAGTTAGGGCAGGCAGCTGGGGCCTCGTTAGGAGTCAGCCACAACTGAGTCTAATCAACACCCATGGCCAGCTGAGGCCTCTGGACTTCCTATAAAAAGCTTCCCCCAGGCAGCAGGAGGGAAGGAATTGATAGGTGTGCACAGGAGAAGGCTGGTGCAGTGCAGTGCAGTGCAGTGCAAGAAGTTACCATGAGGAAGTGGCAGGCAAAGTGGCCCAGGGTGAGGTTGCCACATTGGGGCAGAGGCAAAGGCCCTGCCAGCTGCCTCTTGTCCTCTTCGGGACCCTGGGCCAGAGTCCAGGGTAGAGGGTGGGTCTGGACTCCCCCCACCCTTCCCCAGAGGGTTACTCCACTGGAGCAGGCAAAGGCCTGCAAGGGGGCTGGCTTTATCCTCCCCACTCTGGACTTGCCTATGATGTGAAGGGCTCGCAAAGCGGAGACACCTGCCTCTGGAAAGACCTGGGCAGTTAAGGGCCCACTGTGAGTCTCTGAGGCACAACAGGGAACCTCTAGGAAGTGAAGGGACCCACAGGGGGCTGACAGGGGAAACTGTCACATTTTGGATCCAATCCCCTCATCCCAGGATGTTTCGCAGCCAGACCTTGATGGTGGGGAGGGCATGTCTGGTGAGTACTCTTTTTTTTTTTTTTTTCCACATAATGCTACAAGTGGGCTACAGCAAGGGAGGGTAATCTGTTGTGGCTGCTGTACCTGTGCAGCCTGGGGCCCCTGGAACAACTTGTTAATGTGTCTGGTGATGAAGCGTCAATCCTCTTTGCACAGCTCCATAAAGCTCTCACACAGGTGCTCTTTGATTTTTCTCCCAAGATTTCTGGGGAGGCCTTCTCTTACTCAGTCCTCCATGATAGGACACCTTTCCACACCAAGCCACCAGTAAGTGATCCGGAATCATGGCACCACAGAGCAATTTTGCATATCTACCAACTCGGTGTCTAGAATGAGTTAGCATCCATTGCTTATCAAATTTTCTTATTCTATCTAGACTGATGTCTCTCTTTGAAACCTAGAAGAAGCAGAGAAAGGAGCATGACCACTCGAGGTCCCGTCCAGCTCTGAGATATGTATTAAGGTACTGTTTGATAGTACAAAGTGCTCTACCATTCTGGACCACCCTCTCCCTCCCTGTCCCCCAGGCACCTAAAAATCTTCCACTGTCCCAGAAACAGAGGGATGTCCTTGAGGTGCCCCAGAAGGCTTTGGGCAGCAAAGCTGGGGTTGGGGTGTGGATTTAGCAGTTCCTTTATTCATGTTTGGCTGGTTTAAGGCCATGTAGCCTGATGGCTTGCTGGGAAATCTTTCAAGCCAGCTGTCTTCCTTCCCCAGGGTCCAGGAAATTTTCACCATCCCAGTGTGGTGGGGGGCAGGTGGAAGAAGGGCAGGAAGAGAGGTGGCCAGCTGATTTAAAACAGTGTGGTTCCCACAGAGTGGACCTGCAAGTTCCCTCTCCTACATCAGCTTCCTGGGGCTGATGGGGCACAGGAAATCTTTTCAAGCCAGCAGCCCTCCACCAACATGGTTCCTACAGAGCAGCCCCATCATGACCAGACCACCACCACCCTTCTCTAAGCTGCATAAAACTTTCACTGTCTCAGAAGGGTGGGCTGGGTGCTGTCCAGCTGATTTAAAACAATGCATTTCCCATAGAACAGACCTGCAATTCCTCCTCACCCCCCAATCAGATTCCAGGGACTGATGGGCACAGGAAATCTTTTCAAGTCAGCAGCCCCCTCCCCTCCCTTTCCTGGGCAGCTTAGTGAGAGGAAAGCAAACACAGTCATCACCCCTCATACCCCCATTGTCTTGCAGGCTTGAAAGCATGCATGCCCCCAGCTGGAGCTTTACCATGACTGGAAGGCAAAGGAGCACAACAGGACACTGAGTATCTTTCTGTGGAAATTGATCCTACTTAAGAGGCTGGACACATCCTTGCAGAGAACACATATAGTCTGTTTCACACAGATGTCTGTTCATTAGATGCCTTTGTGCATTGTTAAACTTATCCACATTAAATGTATCTCCCTAATGTCTGAACGTCATGGTCTTCCAGGCTTTTCAACAGGCAGTGTCAGGAATACTGCTCCCCACCTCCCCACTTCAGCTGTGATGCTTTCATAGATCTGCGGGAGGGAAAACGAGGGAAGATATATTTATAGAGCAAATGGAAGCTGCCGCAGGGAGTCAGAACACCTGCAAAGGGAGAGGGAACAGATGAAGGCTTGGAAAAGAAGCAACCTTGAAGAAAGGAGGCAGCAGAGAGAGCGGGATGAACAAACCCAAACAGAACTTATAGAGTTAATGAGGCAGCAAACAGCACTCCTGCAGTCCATTGTGGAAGAACAAAGAGCACCACTGCAAGCCATGAACCAGTACATGCCTTCCTCCCCTCTTCAGTGCTCCAAAAACTGAGCAGGTGTGGGGTTAAGGGCAGCCTTGTATTCCACACCCAGGGATGATTCTGACACCACAAGTGTGAGTGACACTCCTCCACTTGTGACAACAAGATGCCCTTACTTACACATCCCTGAGGCCCTTGCCATGAGCTCTTTCAGTATCCCCTGAAAAAAACGAATTAGGCTGAAAACAGCCTCTTTTATTGCTTATGCTGAAGGAGGTGGAGTGGGAGGTGGTGTACAGGCATAACAAACAAGCACACATCATTTGGCGGGGGAACTCCTTCACAGCAACAGTTCTGACTTCCATGCCACTGTCTGCTTATTCATAAAACTGTTTTTCGAAGCATCCCTGGTTTGCAGTGCCCCTTGCTGTGCTCTCCGTATTGCCTTTGTGTCTGGCTGCTCATAATTACTGGCCAGGGCATCTGCCTCTGCCCTCCAGCCTAGCATGAAATTTTCCCCCTTTCTCTCACCTGAATTATGAAGCGCACAGCATGCTTCCACCACGAAGGGAATGTTGCCTTTGCTGAAATCTAACCAAGTCAGAAGGCCTTGTTTTTAAATGGCCAAATGCACTTTCTATTACCGTTCTACATTTGCTCAGCCCGTAGCTGAACTGCTCCTTACTGTGCCCAGGGTTCCTGTGTATGGCTTCATGAGCCAAGGGAGCAAGGAGTAAGCAGAGTCACCCAGAATCACTATTGGAATCTCCATGGCTCCGAGGGTAATTTTTTGGTCTAGGAAGACAGTCCAGGTCTGGAGCTTTCTAAACAGAGCAGAGTTCCTCAAGGTGCATGCATCTTTCCCGACCATCCCATCATGATGTTGGCAAAATGATCCTTTGTGATCCACCAAGGCCTGCAACGTTATGGAGAAGTACCCCTGGCAGTTTACGTATTCTGTTGAAAGGTGGACTGATGCCAGTATGGGGACATGCATTCTACCTATTGCCCCACTACAGTTAGGGAACCCCCATTGCAGCAAAACCAACCACTATGTCCTGCACATTTCCTAAAGTCACTGCTTTTTGTAGCAGAAGGGTATTGGTTGCCTTGGATACCTGGATCACAGCAGCCCCCACTGTAGATCTGCCCACTCTAAACTGATTGCCCACTAACTGGTAGCTGCCTGGAGTTGCAAGCTTTCACGCAGCCGTTGCCGCATACTTTTCAACTGTCAAAACGGGTTTCATATTGGTATCTCAGCACTTCAGGCTGAGGGACAGCAAATCACAAAGTTCCATGAAAGTGGACTTGCACATGCAGAAGTTCTGCAGCCACTGCTGATCAACCTATGTCTGCAGAACAATGGGATCCCACCAGTCTGAGTCTGTTTCATGGCTCCAGAACCAGCTCTTCAGGGCAGGCAGCATCTCCACTTTCCTCCTCTCCAGTGTTTCACATCCTTATACGTCTGTCCCCTCATGGGAGTTCTCCTCCTTCTTAGGCTCTGAACCTACTGCAGCACAGTGGGTGAGGTGGTCATAAAACTTTCCACAACAGCTCTAAGCTTCACTGGCTCCATGCTAGCCTTGCAATGGCATCTGCAGGGCAATGTAAAAAGGCACAAAAACACGTTTTGCTGTTTGTTTTCAAAGGGAGTGGGAGGGGCACAGTGCACTCTGGGATGCTGACATCACACACACAACCACTTGCAGCACATTTTTTTCCATAACCCCTTGGGACAGAAACCCACAATGCAATGGGGCAGCAGGAACTGTGGGATAGGTACCCACAGTGCCTTGCTGACTAAGTTGAGCCTGGCAAACTTAATGGGGACACACTCCATTGACTTTCTAAACAAGTGTGGACATGCACCCTTGACTTCACAAAATCAGGTGCTATAAAATTGATCTTAACTAATTTGAGCCAATTTCCTAATATAGACATACCCTTAGATTTGCTCGCTATCCAGTCTGCTCATTGTAATCAACTTAATTTGTGACCCAATACCTGTTACGTTTGTATTAAATGCGGGGAAAGCAGAAATATAGTTACCAATGTTTGTAGTTTTTGTGGGAATTCAGAAAAGCAGGACTGCGCTGTCAGTTCCAAAGGAAAGGGCTCGCCGTTGAAAGACAGATCCTTGCTGAGCAGGGGTTTGACTTTCAGAGTAAAAGACAGGTGAGGGAATGTTATTCTAATCAAGAGGCTCTAGACCTTCTCCTCTCCTGCTCCCCCAGGGGACTTCCTGGACTGGTTTTACCTGATTTCCTCCCCAGCCCAACCCTGCCACTTTCAAAGAATAGAGCTAAATAGGGATTGTTGGGATCCTCTTCCGTGTATTAATTGTGTGGTAGAGCTGTATTTCTTGGGCACCGCAGTTCAAGAAAGATGTGGAGAAATTAGAGAGGGTCCAGAAAAGAGCGACAAGAATGATTAAAGGGCTGGAGAATGTGACCTCTGAAGAAAGGCTGAAAGAATTGGGCTTGTTTAGTTTGGAAAATAGAAGACTGAGGGGGAACACGATAGCGGTTTTCAGGTATCTAAAAGGGAGTCATAAGGAGGAGGGAGAAAACTTGTCCTTTTTGGCCACTGAGGACAGAACAAGAGGCAATGGGCTTAAACTGCAGCAAGGGAGGTTTAGGTTGCACATAAGGAAAAAGTTCCTAACTGTCAGGGTGGTCAAACAGTGGAATAAATTGCCAAGGGAGGTTGTGGAATCTCCATCGCTGGAGATACTTAAGAGCAGGTGAGATAGATGTCTATCAGGGATGGTTTAGATACTACTTGGTCCTGCCATTGGGGCGGGGGGCTGGACTCGATGGCCTCTCGAGGTGCCTTCCAGTCCTAGTATATTATGATTCTATGATTCAGCCTGCTTGCTAAGAGTTGAAATAACTTGAGACTGATGAGCAGAAGATGCAGACAAGAGGTGGATGACAGCAGATGGTGACTGACTGCCAGCAGGGAGGCAGTGGAATGGTCCAACAAGTGCCCAGCAGCGGCAGTGGAGAACAGTGGAGGAGCGAGTAAGATGTTTCTTTATGTCCCTCCCCACTCCCAAGATGGGAAGGGAACTCTGGGTCTGCACTGGCCAGAGAGCAACTCTTAGTGAGGCGCACACAGAGGTGGGCATATGAAGGGGACATTTAGACTGCTAGACTTAAGAACCTGAGGGGAAAAGCGACACTACGCACTCCACTTGGTGTGAGGCTGTTACTCATGGGTTATGTTTACGAATCCTATTTGTGGTGTTTTCCCAAATCAATGCCAAGTTGCTTCCCTCCCTTTTATTAACAGTTTCCTTTTGACACTCAGACACTGCTCTTGAGAGTGGAGAAGTATCACCTCTCAGGGGCATCCAGGGGTGAAGTGTGAATTTCCCAGGTGGGGGCTTGAATGGGTTCTGGGTTGAGTTGATGGAAAAGAACCCCTTGATACTGACCAGGCCCTGGCTGCTGCTGGCTTCACCTGGCAGAAGGGTTGCATAAGAACAAGAAGTGGTTAAGGGGTAGCTGTGGACTCAGCCCTGCCTTGCCGAACCTGTGAAGCTTGCCATACCCGGATGACATGCCTTAGTTGAGAGAAGCCCGCCTAGGGGGACAAACCTCTCATTTGCAGCTTTAGGCATCCTGCAAATTCAGAGCAATAGTACACATGACCAGAGGGTCCCCGTAGGTCACAGGGCCTGCTGCAACTCTTTATTCCTGATGCTTGTGGTTTTCTTTCCTTTGCCACGTTTGGAGCTGGGACCTGGCCTTGAACAGACCCCTGGTCACAGCACATGCTCTCTGAAGAGAAGGTGAACTTACATCAGAAGTAGCCCCAGAAGAAAGGTGTGAGGCAGATGTTAACTGTTTCCAAAAAGGTCGCTGGCTTGGAGCCTGAGTTAGAGGGAAGGACTTAATTATTCTAGTGCCTCACTGAGAAGGTTAGCATGAAGGCTCCAGACAAATTGGCCAGAAAATCTATCAGGCCTTGATTCTGGCTGTTGACCTGACATACACTCATGGGGCTACTGTTGATTTGAATGCTGGTTTATCCTAGAAGGGGTGGGACTGAACATGATCTGGACAGTGGACTAAGTCACAAGACAAAGGGGTAACAAAGTGGGAATTTCTGTAATTTTTATAAAGCTGGGGTGGGTCTCAGTTTCCCAGGTACTACATTGTTACCTATGGGACTAAAAGGATTGTTTGGTGTCTGCAGAAGATCAGAAATTCAGGTGTGCATGGCTGCTAGCTGTTTGGGGCCTTAAATCCCACATAAGTGGAATTCTTGCGAAAACAATGGTAAATCCAATTGCCTGGATATGGACAATAGCAACCAACAACCTAGAGAACTGTAGACTTCCCTACCTCTCAGCAGAGGGGCTGAGCTGTCTCTCTCCATCTCAGGGACAAAATACCAGGGAGTGTGAGATGGAAGTTAATTTGGGAAAGTTCTAAATGCTTCAAAAATACCTAATGCTAACAATAATGTAATTTGGAGTAGCAAACTTCAGTTTGGAGCCAGACCTAATTTTTGGCTGATTTCTAGCAGCTTCCAGTCCTGAATGTTGTAGCATTGGCTTCTGGGAAGTAGTGGAAAAATAATGACTATGGGTACGACTGATCTGAGAATCAAAATTTGGAATAATAAAAAGACACGTGACAGAGTTTTAAAGTTGAAAACCAGCCTAAAAGCTAATTGGCTTCACCCTGATCAACAGGTATCACTAGCTTCCTTTGGAATAGAGAAGAACACTGATATTATTATCCTTCTCGGACAAAGCAGAAACAAGTGAACATTTCAAAGTCTGATAAAACTGAGCATATGAATCTATATTTGTGATGACTCTGATGATGAACATTTTACAAGAAGAATACCCTCTCCTTTCCAATTTAATTTCTTTATGTAATTCTTTTTCAAAGAAATAGAGACACTCTTCACTTCTCTTCATTCTGCTCCTTGTCCTGAAAGGGTGACTAAAGATAACTCTAAGTCCCTTTCTCCCCATTCCTCTTTGCAGCTTTCCAGGTGAGCCACTTTCCAAGATTGCAAAGATCAATTAGGTTAGGACAAAATATAATTTGATTCCTGGATACTGGAAAACTAAACAGAAATATTTCAGCTATAGTTAAAAAAGTCATGCTACAGACCAAACAATTTAAAAACTAAAGAGTTCCACCTATGTGGGTCACCAGGCAAGTCCGATGCACGTGAAATATTATTGTTTACTTGCCTTTAATTTACCAACCTCTTGAATTAGTGTGTTTCAAGGTAAACACATTTCAGATGCACGGCCAATAATAATTAACTGTATTGGTGCAAACAAAGTCTGCAAAATCTTAAGGTTCCAACATACTTTTAATGAACTCCAACAGCATGTGCTTTCTTGGGTCTTCCCATTTCTCAAACAAGCTAGCAGTTTTCTTACAACTGTGCAGCTTTAATCTGGTAACATCGTGTGTATCAACCTCCAAGAAAAGTAGCCACAGAAAGATTGTACTCGTGTTGGAAACTCTTTGGAGAACAAGCTTATCTTTCCTTTAGACATGTTTTCAATGAATAACAATCTTGTTTGCACCCTCCAGGATCACATTACAAATTAATGATCTCATAGGGTATCTGCATTAAGACTTTGAATGGTGAGTATATAGGAGTGCATCATTTCCAGGAAGTGCACTTATTTGCTCCCATGACTTCATTGACAGGCCTTCTATGCCTCGTTACTCAAATCAGAGGATACTCTCTGCCTTCTTGCAATGTGTTACATGTAGCTCTCAGCATGATTTGCATCAGCTTGCTAAATGGCTTCCTGGCAGGCATAGGTTGGTGGGGGTGAAGCTGATACTTGGGGAGGTGAGCGCCCCAACTTTTGGCCATACCTGCACTCCCTCCCTGCCGTGCCCAAGACTCAGCTTCCTAACCACTGTCTCCCACTTCTCTTCCTCCCCCTTCACTGCTCTCCCCCTTCCAACCAAATCCCTGAACCCGATTTAGCAAATGACAGTTGGAAAAAAAAAAAAAACCTTCTAAACTGTCTTTCTAAAGAAAATGGTGCCTGTTTGCCATTGCAGGCCATATTATGAAGAAAAGCTATGCAGAAGGTGCCCAGGCCCACTGACCCTGGGACAGAAATCAATGGGCCCTCTGCTCCCCACCCCTTCTCAGCTGGGGCCACATACCCCCACTGACTCAGAGAAGCCCCAAGCAGTCTCTCTCACTGGGAGCTGTGGGGAATAGAGCAGGTTAGGACATTGTTGCTCCACTTACTCCATCACTGCTAGTGCGTGTGGGGAGGGGGCTGACCCCTGCCACGTGCACAAGACCTTTTACCAGTCCCCTGAGCCACACTGCTTGGGGGAGGAACAGAGTAGTGGCAAGGAAGAGGCAGGATGGTACAGAGCGGGGGTGGGGCCTAGGGTGGAGGGGGGATTGTCTTGGCCCTGCCCCAGGCTAGGATTGGTGAGGGGAGGAGCATGTGGGGGGCGATCACATGACCGGTGTTGCTCCGCCCCCATCTCCCTTCTCAGCGGTTCCCCTGGTCTTCATACAGTAATTCCATCTTATTACATGTTTAACAAAGAAGTTATCTGCAATTTATCAGAGTGGCTTAGCGTGTCTGTAACAAATTACGTTGCCTTTAGAAAAAGGGAACAATTATTTTTGTGAAACTTCACCACATGTTCATGTTAAAAATGTTGCCAAAGATTTTAAACATAACAAAGGATTCTAGATCTTGTTAAGGTGTGGTCACAAGTCACCGGTGTGTGGTGTCTTGATAGGCGTCTTGATCTGTCTTGTGGAAGTATAAGAGTTACACTGTAAAAATCACGCTGTGATACAATGTTGCCTCTGAGCTCAAGAAGGGGAAGTTATGTTGATGCTGTGTGTAGGAATGTAGGGTGGGTTTGAATGGAGCCAGGCGTGCCTGGGAAAGCAGGAACCAGAGCAGTAGGTGCTAGATGGTAATTAATTAAGGTAACCAGAGAGTCATAAGCAGGAGACTGATGAAGGTGATATGGAAATGAAAATACGTGACTGGTCTCAGGGGCTATGTGGGGTGGGTATGTGCCTGGTTTTTCTTTGTTTATTAACTTGCCTTCTTTTGTCTGTATAAATTGAGAGACCTGAGCCCTAGGTAGGGGGCTCACCTTTATCTGTATGTATTAGCAGAGCAGCTTTGCTAATAAACGGAGTGGTCTGGCAAATTGTGAGTCTCAAGTCTAACTTTGACAGTCTAATGAGAATTGTTTGGCTGCATGGATATGTTCCCCCCACATGCTCCGCCAGCTTTGCAGACTTAAGAACGCCCAAAGACCACAAAATCCGATAAGGATTGAAGGTGCTCAGCCAGGCTTATTTTCCAATGAAACATGGTCTCCAGTTCCCGAGATCTGATGTCTGTCATTCTGCTTGTATGTACGTGTCCCCCTGATAATGGGCTCAGCTCAGTCAGTGGGATTTTCCACAGCTCCGTAGGCTGGACAAGGGCAGCCCCTCTAGACTATATTTTTATACACAGCTACAAACAAGTTACACATCACCTCTGACGTATCAAGTTGCCACCCTCTGATGTACCTAGATATGGCTCATTACCTTACATAATGGTTCGATCAAAACATCGCTATTCCTCATGCTGTCCTCAACCTGGGTCAGTATGGCGCTGTTATCTGTGGGGAGTCTGTGCATTCCAAGATGCTTCTTAATGAGGTGTTCTGTTTCTATCCTTCCAGAATGTGTTCATGGCCTGTGCCTAGTACCAGTTAGGTATGAGTGTTGCTGCAATATCAGCCCTATTCATACGAAGTCCTGTGAGCAGGCCCTGCCTCTTGCTCACAGTTTAATTTGCTTTATATTAGCAAAGTCTTGACCATTGCCTAGGCCTCAGGCCTCACATCCAGCCTGTGTTATGTGGGCTTACATTTCAGGCCCTCATCTTACTACATTAACTATTGATTTTTGGTGGAGAATGCTCTTAAAATTAGTTCATCAAATAGTCAGAAGTAAGAAAAGGAAACTCTCTTTTTCAGTTCAGTGGGGTTTGAACATCGGCCTACTAAACCCAGGGTTGTGAGTTCAATCATTTTAGGATCTGGGGTAAATAGCTTAAAAAAAAGTCTGGCAGGGATAATGATAGGTCCTTCAGGGCACTGGATCTGATGACCTCTCAAGGTCTCTTCTTTTCCTGTGAGATGGGCATAAGCATATCTTTTTGTCTCCCTATCTGGAAGAAAAAGGTAATTGTCCCTTTAAGGACTCTCTTGCATGGAGGCCAGGGTAAGGAGGGGGTGAAGGGATTACAGCGGGGTGGACAGAAAGGATAGGAAGACTTTGGAAGGAAGTTTTTTGTACTATCATATCTAAACTATCTATTTTAGAAAAGGGTGGTATTTTGAAGAATTTATTTAAAAACTGTCTGAAGATCTGAGCATGTAAGGCGAAAATGAATACTCAAATTGTGATCTAAAATCTGTGCACGAATGTTTTAGAGATGTGATTTTTATAATCTTCAAGGTAATGAAATATTTAAAGCAAATTTTAAACTAAGGTCCTATAGACATAGACCTATAATGCAAGAACACACATCTGTTTCTGTCACTAAATTCAGAACCTGAAAGTAAATACCTCCATGGTGGCACTTGCTTGTTAAATGGCTTCATTGTGATTTAGTGGCCCTTTCCATACTTTGCTCTGAAGGAAGTGAAGAAATCCTGCAAAATTAATTGCTGGTAAATCACCACAATCTCCACTCCCTAGTTCAATGTTATGCTAATAAGTCTGGCAAGCTGGAAGGCTTTTAAGTTACTATCTCCACTCTGTAGGGGTATGTCTACACTAGGAAATTAGGTCAAATTTATTTGTGCTATTTTTTTTAAGCACCCAATTTTTGTAAAGCAGAGACAGCATATCCACCCTAGCACATGAAGTCAATGTCCCCATTAGGGTGGGCAGCTTCAACTTTGTCAACAATACACTGTGGGTACCGGTCAGGGCTGCCTCCCCAGTCTGACACTCCGAATGCGAAAAGTGGAGGCCCACCAAACCTTAAAAATACCTTGCCTGAAAAAGGCTTTGTTAAGCTCCGCAAGGTCACAGATTTCCTGATCCAGGGTGCAGGGTGATTGCCACTACCCAAGTTAAAAAACACAAACCTTTAACCCAGGAAGACAGGATGCCTCCCTGTGGGATAAGCCCCCAGTTCTTATGAGCCGTGTCTACACGTGCACGCTACTTCGAAGTAGCGGCACTAACTTCGAAATAGCGCCCATCACGGCTACACGTGTTGGGCGCTATTTCGATGTTAACATCGACGTTAGGCGGCGAGACGTCGAAGCCGCTAACCCCATGAGGGGATGGGAATAGCACCCTACTTCGACGTTCAACGTCGAAGTAGGGACCGTGTAGTCGTTGCGCATCCCGCAACATTGAAATTGTGGGTCCTCCATGGCGGCCATCAGCTGGGGGGTTGAGAGACGCTGTCTCTCCAGCCCGTGCGGGGCTCTATGGTCACCGTGTGCAGCAGCCCTTAGCCCAGGGCTGCATGTGTAATGAAGGCTGACTTTTTTGCTTGGCTGATTCATCCAGAGGTACTTTCTAGTATCCCTTGGCTAAGTCTGGGGTGGAGATGAACTGCGTGTGTCCCCATTTCTCCAATAGCTCATCTGGACATGGCACTGGATAGTAGTCTGGGCGAGTTACAGCATTTAGATTATGGTAGTCCACACGAAAGTGGATTTCACCATCCAGTTTGGGAACTAGGACTGCTGGAGAAGCCCATGTGCTCTCAGAAGAGCAAATTACACCCACCTCTAGCAAGTCCTTGATCGTCTTCTATCTAGCCTCTTTGGCTGCAGCACCCATTTGGTAGGATTGGGCTCTGACTGGGTGAGCATAACTTGTGTTAATGGAGTGGAACTCCTGTTCCATTAGTCCCAGGGTGGCTGAGAACATCAGAGCAAACCTGGTGCACAGCTCCACGGTCCGCCATCTCTGCTAATGGCTAAGATTCATGGAAGGGGTTACCTCTTCTACTCCACCTTTGCCTTTCCCATCATAGTAGGCTCCTTCTGGCCATTCAGCATCTTCCTTCTCCTGACTGGTAAAATGAAGGACCTTGATTTCTCAGGAGTAAAGGGGCTTTAGAGAGTTACCATGATATACCTTTAGGGTCTGGGAAAACTATGAGGTAATTAACTGCATCTAGGCACTCTTGGACTGTGAATGCTCTATTCCAAGATGCTTCCATCTTACTGGCCTGGAGTGCCTTCAAGACCATGATCTGTTCCCTTGCCTTGAAGGACCGCTTTCTGGCATGTTTATTGTACCAGGCCTTCTCCTCTTGCTGAGCATTTTGTAAATTTCATTGAGTCAGATTCAAAGTATTTTGTAGGTTGTTTACAAAATCCGAACTGTTAGTTCCTGGAGAAGTAGCTCCCCCTCCCATTGCTGATTTACTAGTTGCCAGGGGCCCTTAACCTCATGTCCATACACAAGTTTGAATGACAAGAATCACAGGCTGGGCTGTGGGACATCTCTATAGGCAAACAGCTGTTGCAATACCAAGTCCCAATCATTGGAATGCTCATTCATGAATTTATATATTATGGCCCACAATGTTCCATTAAATATCTCCACTGGGCCATTTGCTTGGTGGTGGTAGGGAGTGGCAACTGGGTGTTTCATCCCATGATCTTCCCAGAGATGTTTCATAGTCTCTGCTAGGAAATTAGTCCCTGAATCCATGAGGATCTCTGAGGGCCAACCTACCCTGGCAAAAATATCTGTTAGGGCCTGGCCGATTTTCTTGCTTTCTAAAGCCGTGTCTACACGTGCACGCTACTTCGAAGTAGCGGCACTAACTTCGAAATAGCGCCCGTCACGGCTACACGCGCCGGGCGCTATTTCGAAGTTAACTTCGACGTTAGGCGGCGAGACGTCGAAGTCGCTAACCCCATGAGGGGATAGGAATAGCGCCCTACTTCGAAGTTCAACGTCGAAGTAGGGACCGTGTAGTTGTTGCGTGTCCCGCAACTTCGAAATAGCGGGGTCCACCATGGCGACCATCACCTGAGGGGTTGAGAGACGCTCTCTCTCGAGCCCCTGCAGGGCTCTATGGTCACCGTGGGCAGCAGCCCTTAGCCCAGGGCTTCTGGCTGCTGCTGCGGCAGCTGGGGATCCATGCTGCAGGCACAGGGTCTGCAACCAGTTGTCGGCTCTGTGTATTTTGTGTAGTTTAGTGCAACTGTGTCTGGGAGGGGCCCTTTAAGGGAGCGGCTTGCTGTTGAGTCCGCCCTGTGATCCTGTCTGCAGCTGTGCCTGGCACCCTTATTTCGACGTGTGCTACTTTGGTGTGTAGATGTTCCCTCGCAGCGCCTATTTCGATGTGGTGCTGCGCAACGT
Source organism: Carettochelys insculpta (assembly GCF_033958435.1). Lineage (NCBI taxonomy): Eukaryota > Metazoa > Chordata > Testudines > Carettochelyidae > Carettochelys > Carettochelys insculpta. Next base: position 64,639,303 of record NC_134139.1, on the reverse strand, counting down.
CGAAGTTGAACATAGACGTTGCCAGCCCTGGAGGACGTGTAGACATTACTCATCGTTGCTACATCGAAATAAGCTATTTCGATGTAGGCTTCACGTGTAGACGTAGCCTAAAAGTGTTAGCTCTCTGTACACTTGTAAATGCCTTTTAGAGTAGGGACCTAAAATTAGCATAGTACATGAGTGTGTTTTAGACCACAGATATTCAATATGTGGTGATGGTCAGAGCTACAGGCAACTAAACAATACAGCACTGTTTCCCAGTCAGTGTAATGGGTTCTGTTCTACATTTGAGAAGAACTTAAGTGACCAGGGTGTCCTTGTCTGACTCTTGGGTCAACTGTAAGGTGCATTCCATGAAATGAAGGGAGCCGCTTGAAAAGCTGATGTAGTCTTTGGCCTGGGAAATGTGCTTGGGTCAAGGCTAAGTGTGGGACAGAGCAGGTTGGAGAGGAAAGGGAGGTCTCCAGAGAGATGAGAGCTATAGATTCTGTGTTGCACCTCTTCTGATGAGGCTTAGTGTAAAAATTGCCCCAGAAACAGCACTCAGAGTTAAATACAAAGCTTAGTACTTATTACCCTCTGGCTGAAGGATTTGGGGTTGTTTAGTTTACAGAAGAGAAGCCTGAGGGGTGATCCAATAGCAGCCTTCAACTTCCTGAAGGGGAGCTCTAAAGAGGATGGTGATAAATTGCTCTCACTGGTGTCAGATAGCAGAGCAAGGAGTAATGGTCTGAAGCTAAAGAGGGAGAGGTGTAGGTTGGATGTTAGGAAAAACTACTTCACCAGGAGGGTGGTGAAGCATTGGAATGCGTTGCCGAGAGAGGTGGTTGATTCTCCATCCCTAGAGGTTTTTAAGTCCCAGCTTGATGAGGTCCTGGCTGGGATGACTTAGTTGGGATTGATCCTGCTTGAAGCAGGGGACTGGACTAGATGACCTTCTGTGGGCCCTTCCAGCCCCATGATTCTATGAAATGGACAACTTGTAAACTGAGTATTTATTGTGGGTCATAGTCGCAGAAATGCAGGTAGCGCACAGAAAATTATGAGTAACAATATATATTGTAAAAACAAAAAAGCAGTCCAGTAGCACTTTAAAGCCTAACAAAATAATTTATTAGGTGATGAGCTTTCATGGGACAGACCCACTTCTTCAGATCATAGCCAGACCAGAACAGACTCAGTGTTTAAGGCACAGAGAACCAAAAATAGTAATCAAGGTTGATGAATCAGAAACATTATTATCAAGGTGAGGAAATCAGAGAACAGAAGGGCAGAAGGAGGCGGGGGGAAGTCAAGCATTAGTAAAGCAAAGTATATAAAAGACCCCCTATAATGAGCTAGAAAATTGCCATCCCGGTTCAAACCACATGTTAATGTGTTGAATTTGAATATAAAACAGAGTTCAACAGCCTCTCTTTCCAAACGGCTGTTAAAGCTCCTTTCAGTAAAACACACACTTTCAGGTCATTAACAGAATGGCCTACTCCATTAAAGTGCTGGCTGACAGGTTTGTGAATCAGGAGTGTTTTTATGTCTGTTTTATGCCCATTAATTCCTGATTAAGGATAGGTTGTTTTTAAAGTGCTACTGGACTGCTTTTTTGTTTTGATAGTATATGGACTAGCACGGGCTCCCTCCCTGTTAATATATATTCTAAGTGTGGAGGAGAAAGAGCGTAAGCAAAGATATGAGGATGAACACAGGAATGGAGAGCTTTAGGCAAGAAACTTTTCAGGGCAAAAATGTGCAGCACCTAGAGCAATGGGTCTCTAATCTCTCAGCTGCAGATTCTGCGCACAGAGTGGGTAAAGGTCAATATATCAGTATATGTATTATTGCAGCCAGGTGGAGATAAGAACTAGCACAGAAAGTGCATTTATATCTTTGCTGAAGATGGGACAGAGAGCAAATTAAGCAACAGGACAGATGAAGTGGAAAATTAGTCCTGAAAGATACACAGCAAAATCTTTCTTTTGGCTTCGTCTGAGGCAATGGAAAAAACTGTGGAGTTCAATCCAAGATGTACATAAACACAAATTCCTAGCAGAGAATTACCTTTGACAACTAGCTAGGCAGACACATTAACTTGGAGAATGAGGCTTGGTGTACACTATTAGACTAATTCAAATGTAAGGGACTTAGGTAGATTTTATAAAGCACCAGTCTTCACTACAGGACTCATTAGGTCAATTTTAAAGGGCCTCAGGTCGACTTTTGTACTCCTCTCTTTCACAAGGAGTAATGCCAAAATCAAAGTTGCAAGTGTGACCTTGGGATAGTGTAGATACAGCACCACTAAAAACTAATATTGTCCTCCAGAAGTAGCCCCCAGTGCCCCCATTGTGTCTGTTCTGGCCATTGCTTTCACCTATGGTGAACAGGAAGCCCAAGAATTTTGAATTCATTTCCTTTTTGGCCAGCATAGCTATGAGAGCTCAGAAGCACACCTCAGTAACACATCTGGCCATCAGTTCCCAGGGTCACAAAAGGATGGTCTGGGTCATCTCCCCAAACACATTGCCTTTAGTAGCAGCTGGATGTGATTCTGGAGAATGATCCAACCACTTCACCAGAAGACTGTCTGGATTCCTCCATACATACTGCTCTGCAGTCCTCTGGCAGCAGCAAGAAGGAGGAGATGGCAGATGAGGTGGCGGATGAGGAAGAGGAGGGCGAAAGCAGTCTGCAGGCCACTGGAGAAACTGATCCTGGAAACAGCCAGGAGATTTTTTAACTTTGGAGCCAGTCTCCTCATCCCAGGAGGTTTTGGAGCCAAACCATGATGCTGGAGGGGGCACGTCCATTGAGTTTCCCCTTTTTATACTGCTATAAGTATGGAGTGGGTGGGGTGAATCTACGCCCAGTTCCCTTAGAAGAGTTTGTTAATGTTTCTGGGGATGGAGTGCTGATCCTGTTTGGACATCTCCCTAGAGGTCTCAGACAAGTACTCCCTCAGTTTTCTCATAAGGTTTTTAGGGAGTCCTGACTAATTCCTGCTATCAAGATACGACACCTTGCAATGCCAAGCCACCAGTAAGTAATCTGGAGTCATGCTACCACAGAGCTTCTTGCAAATTTTCCAGCCCTTTGCCCACAGAGGATGAGCATACGTCCCTTTTCACCTTTTCTTATTCTGAGGAGGCTGATGTCTCTCTTTGCAACCTAGACCAAGCATGGGAAGTATCATAAGTAACTGCATATGTTAGCACAAGCTGCTCTACCATACAAGGCTGCAGGGGGTTCCCAGGGGAGGGCAATAGGGATTTGAGTATTGGCTACCAAAGTTTTTCCATTATGTATGTCCCTTTAATATTCTCATACTGATCCTGAATATGTTTAAAATGCCTGTGAAATCATGGCTAGAAAAATCAAGACCCTAGTATTTGGCATAATGGATGGTTGCAATAGGAGGGGCAGACCCCACAGAGAATGGATAGATGATATAGTAGATTGGTGTGGAGCTAGTCTACAGAAACTAAGCCACTCTACACTGGATAGGGAAAGATGGAAGGAAATAGTGAGAGAGGCATCAGACACCAATGGGCACTGAGCCCACGGTTACTGATGGTGATGATGACTGAGAAATATTCTTGCAGCATGCCTGTGCCTTATAAATCATGGCATGAATCACAGGCTCCCATGTGGCACCCCCTACACACCCTGGGGCAGATGATCCAGACTTTGCCTAGTGCTCAGTGGCATGCGCCACACTGGGCTGGAATGCTTTTACATGATTTTTTTCCCCTGATACACAGCACACAAAGTTTATTCCTCCAGTCCTGTGCCTTTTAAATCGTGGCCAAGCTTTTGAATTAATTTCCCTCTTACAGTCTAGATCATACATCATGTTGTTCCCCAGTAAGTGAACTTCTCTACGTTCTCTAGTTCAATCCCATCTACACTGATCTTCCTTCCTATTTCCTTATCTCCAAATACCATTGTTTTCATTTCATGGATATTCATAATCAGTCTGTACTGCTTCCCCTCCTCATGTAGCACCTGCATTGTTCTTATCTTTACCATTCACTTCTCAGAGGACCACCATGACATATGGTCTAGACATGCAGTTCCCAACCTTTTCGAGATGGCAACCCATCTTGACAATTCCATAAGACTTTGTGACCCAATGCAATTCAAAACCCCCCCACTCCTCCTTTGCCAGGCCACCGCCACTTCTTCATGTGACTCCCCCCTACCCTTCTATTTCCTCTCCTCACCTACAGCACTCACAGTCCTCTTCCCTGCCACACAGAGACAATGGGACTCAAATCAATTTGTTTAATGTCTGGATCCCTCCTGCTGACCATTAAACCAACTAAATTGAGTTCCATTCCAGTGCAGCAGGGCAGGGACTGGGAGCTGGAGGAGTGAGCAGTGGCAGCTAAGAGACACATGAGCTTTGGAGCCGCCCAGCCGGCAACCCTTAGAAAATCTAATGGTGACCCATGTTTGGGTCCCAACCCATCATTTCGAAATCCGTGATCTAGACTGTAAGAAGGAAATAACAACTAGAATAGTGAAAGAAAGAGTGAGTTTGAAGGCATTGGATAACATCTGGAAAAGCAAAGCAATTAGCTTAGGAATGAAGCTGAATGTCTTGAAAATGTGTGTATTTAGCAGTATGTTGTATGGATGTGAGACATGGGTGATAACAAAAGATTTGAAGAGAAGTATATTGGCATTCAAGAGGAGTTGTTCTAGAAAGATCCTGAGGATAGGATGGATGCAGAAGGTCACCAATGAGGAATTATATAGGATGATACAGCTGAAAGAGAACCTACTGCAGAAGTTACAACTATCTGGGCATATTTGAAGAATGAACAATGAGTGGAAGGTCAAGACTCTGGTATTCAACATAATGGATGGTTTAAATAGGAGATGAAGACCACACAGAGAATGAGATAGATGATATAGTAGATTGGTGCAGAGCTAGTCTACAGACACTAAGCCACTCCACACTGGACAGGGAAAGATGGAAGGAAATACTGAGGGAGGCATCAGATTCCAACAGGTGCTGAGCCCATGGTTGTTGATGATGAGGCTTCTGTGTTCACACACCACCTGCCCTCCCCGGAGCCTGAAGAGTACTGCAGAGCACTTAATAGATGGCAGACAACTAAAGATAAAAATGTTGCTAATAAAAATTTGCCTGATTTTACTTGAATGTCTTTTAGGCACTGTCCTTCGGAGTAGGAGTCACAGGAATGCTGGGCCACCCCGGCTGAAGCGAATGCATCGGAGAAAAAAGACAAGACTTCATTACTAAACATTTAGACATACAAATAATGTGTGCAAGCCACTCTTGAGACAGTTCATGCAACAAAGGAGAGAAAGTATGCTTCAGAAAAAAATGAGGGACTGGAGAACCGTGAAAAAAGTCTCTCCTTAATCACCACACAGATAGAGATCCTGCGGTCCCTAGTGGAAGAGTTCCCCTGCTAACCATGCACAATATCAGGCCTTCCTCCCCATATTCACTGGCCTCCCTTCGTTGGGACCCTAGAATGAGAGAAGGAAAATCAAGGACTTCCTTACAGTCCATGCCCATGAACGCATCTCACAGCAGAAGGCTCACGTTCCTCCACATCAAGATTCCCTTGCTTTCCCAACACCTACCCGTCTGTCATGAAATTAGTGTCCCTGAATAAAAATTATTTAGGTCAGAAAAGCCCAATATTGTTTAATGGTTAACATGGGTAGGCGTTGGGTGGGATGGGATGCAGCTGCAATTTTCATAAAGCTCAAGCACACATCATTGTGGAGAACACTACTTAATAGCAGCAAAACCAAGTAGGTCTTTATTTGTTCATGAAGCTGTTTTTCAAAGAATCCCTAACTTGCAGTGCCCCTATCTGTGCTCTCCCAATTGTCGTTGTGCCTGGCTGCCCATAATTACTGGCCAGGAGTAATCTGCCTCTGCCCTCCATTCTGGCATGAAATTTTCCCCCTTTGCCTTACAAAGATTATGAAGCACACAACAAGCTCACACAACCCCAGGAATGTTAGCTTCACTGAAGTCTAACTGGATCAGACGGCACTTGAACCTGGCTTTTAAATGGCAAAAGGTACATTCTAACACAATTCTGTACTTGCTCAGCCTACAGATGAAGAGCTCCTTGCTGTGGTCCAGGATGCCTGTGTATGGCTTCAGGGGGTAAGCAGGGTCACTAAGTGTTACTACGGGCATCTCCATGTCTCCAATGGTAATTTTCTGGTCTGGGAAGAAAGCCCATTCCGGAGCTTTCTGAACAGACCAAAATTTCTAAAGATGCCTGCGTCGTGCACCCTTCCTGACCTTCCCACATAGATGCCAGTGAAATGACATTTGTTATCCAACAGTAACTGCAGCACCATGGAGATATAGTCCTTGTGGCTTATGTGCTCTGAGGCAAGGTGGTCCAGTGTCAGGATGCGGATGTGAGTTCCATCCATGGCCCCACTGCAGTTAAGGAATCCCATGGCAGCAAAGCCTCCACTATGTCCTAAACATTTTGGCAGAAAGCTATTGATTGCCTTGGCTTCTGGATCACAACAGCCCCCACTGTAGCGTTGCCCACTCCAAATTGAATTCCCATTGACTGACCGGTAGCTGTCTGGCATTGCAAACTTCCACAGAGCAGATGTCACATGCTTGTGAACTATCAAAGCAGTTCTCATTCTGGTGTCACAGCACTTCACGGTGGGGTTCAGCAAGTCACAGAGTTCCATGAAAGTGGCCTTACCCATTTGGAAGTTTTGCAGCCACTAAACTGATCACACCATGCCCACAAAACAATGTGGTCCCACCAGTCTGAACTGGTTTTACAGGACCAGAACCTGCACTCCACTGTGTACAATGCATCCAGCGTAGCCATCATCTCTGCATTCCTCCTCTCCTGTGTGACAGCGCCCAGTGGTTTCCCCCCGCGACTCAGTGCCCAATTAGAGTGCGTGCGAGCCGGGGCCAGAACCCAGGGTCCTCGGAGAAAGGGAGATTATCCCACCACCCGCCGGCAGGAGGAGCAACGCAGTCACTATAAGGAGCAATGGAACTCCACCTAAGGTCCACCCTTCCCTAACAGGCAGGCACCCACCCAGAGAGAGAAGACACCAACACAGGCTTAAAATATACTTAACAAGAACTTTATTAACACAGATGCAACAATACAACAACAACAGTAAAGTAAATACATAAACTAGTTCATTGACTACAATTACAACTATATACCCAAGCCAATTCTTAAACTCTAATTTTAACTATATTTAACTTACTACTATAATCATGTACTCCATTTCGGAATCCAGAAGAATCCTCGAAGAAGAGGTATGACAGTTAGGATGGAAGTAGGAGAAAGGGAGAGGGATCTGGACTGAGTCGCTACTTCAGTCCAAGTGACCAGTGGTGGAAGCCGCCGGGTCTCTTTTACCTTCAGTCGGCCCCCTAACCCCAGTCTTTTCCCGGGGCCTTTGCCCACTCGGGAGAAATATACAGGGAGTGATGAAGGGGAAATATTTGTTATCTATTTATCTAAACAGTTTTATATCTATCTATCTAAACAGTTTTGACATTAAACAGTCTACACAATTAACAATCCAATACTAAACAGTCTATATAACTATTAATATAACGATTTTTAACCAAGTGTGGCTTTAAAAGATAGTGTAGGCTTGTTAGGCCCGGCCGTATGGGGTCAGGCCCCCAGGCACTGCCCTCCCCCCGTCGAGGGAGGACACAGCAAAGGTTACGTCCCCTCGCTCCCCTGTAAGGGGTCCTGGTGCCCACTAGTTGTCCCTTCGTATGTGTATGAGTCTGTATGCAAAGCCCGGCTGAGCCGTAGGCTGTATTGGTTTTACGTGTCTGTCGAATCAGGAGTCACTTCTGGGTTGTAGGTCACGTTTGGTTGGTTGTCCAGTCCGGTGAGATGATTGGTGCGCGGCTTGAGTGAGATGACGTGGCAGAAGCGGAGATGTTGCTGCCGGTGGCGGGCTCTGGGTTTCAGCGGCTGGGTACGCAGTACCACACCCTATGGGTGAGGCCGGTTCGCCACCCAGCCGATCCGCCACAGAGCCCACTTGCCGCTTTTAGCTGGCAGACCCAGGGTTTCACTGAACAAGTACGCAGTACCACGCCCTATGGGCGAGGCCAGTTCGGCACTTGTCCAATCCGCCTCAGGGCCGCTAAGGCAGAAACCAGTACACTATTGCCAGCAGGCGGACCCTGCTTGGCAGTGCTGGTAGTGATTTTTAAGCTCTTTAAACAACAGGAGCTCTTCGAAAAGTCAGGAGCTCTTCAAAAAGACCGGAGCTCTTCGAAAAGGCTTCTTAGATCTTCTCAGGCAGGCAGACCCCCCTAGACTGACTGACCAACTGGCTGAGAGTGCTGTGCTGCGCCACCTTTTATACACTGTTCTCATGTATGATTCATTAGCTTATTTTAATATTCATGATTTTATTCGCGGTTTTCAACTAGGTCCTCTCCCTGATTGAAACTTCCAGAAGCTGGCAGAAGCCTGCTCCCTTCGACCAATCAGAGAGCTCGGATTGGATCCTAGCTCTGTGGCTTCAAGTTACCGGGGAACCTAACTGCCTCAAAATGGCCGTGGGTGGGGCCACAAAATGGCGGCCTATAAGTTTTTAGTTTGCCCATATTCCTGTATAGATTTTACCTCAGCCAGAGGCTTGTTTCCCCTGACACATGGGGGCGATTATGTCCTAGAGATAAAAATCCCCGACACTGTGTTTCATTGTCCTCCACCTCAGGACTCTGGAATCACACCCAACAGGAACCGTGGGAGACCATGTCTGGGACACAATGGCTGGGAGTAGCTGGAGGGCCAGGGGGTGGTTTGAAGCCAGGTAAGTGCCCTCCAACCTTCATGCTCAGACACCACATGCCTCTTGCATGCTCACACAAACACCCCTGGCAAAACCCTGCACCTCCGCCTGCTCCTGCACCTCCCCTGGCCGGACTTGCTATACCCATTTCTCTCTTGCCTACACACCCCCAACCACACGTTGTTCTCCCAGCCCACTGCCACACCTTCCCTCCCTTCTAGACCCCCCAACTCTCAGCTTTCTCCTGCACCGTACCTCACACCCAGACCCCCACCCTCACCACCATCCCTATCATGCTCCCTGCCAGCCCCTCCCAAGCACTGAACCTCTCATTTCTGGCTTCAACCCAGAGCCTTGAGAGGGTCTCACAAAATCTACTAATCCTGAGACCCTAAAAGAGTTAATATGACCCATGAGAAGCCCTGAAACTTGGTCCTCCCAGCCTCCTCTCCCCACTCTCCTCCCATAAGGCTGGAGCACCAGGGGAGTGAAGTGTCTCAGTTGGAGGCCACATCAGTGAGGGTTTGGAGGGTTTTTCAGGGGCGCTGTCTTTCACTTGTGTGCCCCCGACTCATTTTTCTGTGGATCATGACCCTGACCCAAAAAAGGCTCCCCACCACTGCTGTAAATAAAGATAACATTGAAACCTTTCTGTTTTTGGATATAAATTAATATTTTACTTTATTTAAAGCAAAGTTTGGTCAACTAACATGATACAGTTAAAGCTCTTAATCTGTTTAATTATTTTGAGTTTGATTAATGTTTCCTTTCTTACACATTATGTATGTATGCTCCCTTATGTTACCGCTCCAGTAGCCTAAGATGAATAATTTAGTATTTAAGAAATTTAGAGCTACATGAAGGCATTTTGGCTGGTGGGTCACAGAAAGGTTTGCATTGAGTGGTCACAGGGCTGCAGTAGGGCCATGGGCAAGATGCAGCCCCCTCTGATAACGTGGAGCTCACCATGAGGTGCAAGCCAAGCGCCAGGCGGAAGGAGCAAGCGCTGCTGCAGGAAGGGAGCTGCCATTGCTGCTTCATAGCAGCTCAAACTGTGGCGGAAGAGCCCACTGAAGGGCGAGTGACCCACTCACGTTTTTTTACCCACTGTTTCATTTCACAATCTGATGCCTTTCACAAACAGTAGTCTGGCTTCTAAATAGTAACAGAGAGGGAGCTGTGCTGTCTATATACTATCAAAACAAAAAGCTGAAAAGCGGCACTTTAAAGACTAACAAAATAATTTATTAGGTGAGCTTTCATGGGTCTGTCCCACGAAAGCTCACCTAATAAATTATTTTATTGGTCTTTAAAGTGCTGCTTTTCTGCTTTTTTGTTTCGATAGTCTGGCTTGCGTGTGTCATATCTGGGGGGAAATGCTTAATCGAAGGGTGGGGAGCCTTTTTTTGGGTCATGACCACTGACCCACAGAAAATCAGTTTGGGGCTGCATAGAAGTGAGAAGCAAGCAAGCAAACAAACAAACAGAACCCTCACTGACGTGGGCCCCGGCTGAGAAGAAAGATATTCCCCTCACATACTAGAGCCTTGGAGGGCCCAGACTACTAGATTGTATGTGCTCCAGCACCATGGGAAGTGGCAGTGGGAGGGGGGAGCACCAGCATGAGCTCCCCAGTGCTGCGGGGGAAGCCCTGAGCCTTGGGGGACCAGATCCAGGCAAGCTGCAGGTTGCATCTGGCCCCCTGGCCATAGGTTCCCCTCCCATGATTTAAGCTAAAATAATTGATTGCCCATCTAGCTCTTAAAGGAAGGTCTTAGCCAAGAAGGACTATGACAACTCCCTTTGCAAGGGGGAGAGACAATAGCCCTGTACTCAGAGGAGCAAGAAACTGAGCAGCTTCCAAGGGAAATGGGGAAGCAGCATCCCTGGGATAGGGGGACACGGGTGCCAAAATGCGAGTTTACCCAGGACACCATTTTCCCTTAGGACAGCCCTGTATGCAGGAGTGAGGAGCCATGAGCCTTACAGACCTGATCCAGCAGGTGGGAGAGAAGAAGCATGGTGCCATGTGCTGCCACACATAACCTCCCGCGGCTGCGGAAATGTGGTGCTGGAAACTACTTGTGGGAGAGTTTCCCTGCTGCTTCTGTTGGCCAGATTTTTGGGACCACATCAATGAGGGGTTTTTGGTTTTGGGGGGTGCCTCTCATTTGTGTGGGCCCCCATCAGATTTTTTCTGTAGGTTAGTGGCACCTGACTCAAAAGGTTCCCCACCTTGAGCTACAGTTTTCCAGAAGAAGCATTTTTTGTCAATGGCTGATTTCTACTTGAGATGGTGGACAACCGTATGGCTCACCCCTCACCATACCTTAAGGATCTTTTTGAATTCAAAGATGTAAAAGGATCTTCAGTACACTTTCGATGTTGTCTTTGTTTTCCAAAGATAGTGGAAGTGGCACCATATGCTAACTAGTCATAACATTTAAAGACGCATTTGCTGGCATGTAAAATTATTTTCTTTAGCGATCTGATTTACCCATCTGATTTAGTTTCCGATAGCTTTATGCGGATTGTATAATGTACTTTATTGAATTGAGTTTATTTAACTACGTATGTAGTGCTGCTTACTTGAGGCATCTTAAAGCTTCGAGCATTTTTAAAAATTATTTGTTTCATATTTAAGTAGTTAATTAAGTTTTGAAAATAGGTTTCTGGAACAAAACAGGGCTCATATCACAGATTTAAAAATCTACAGCTTTTTAATGCTGCTAATGCTTCTTCCATCCTCACTTATTGTAGCTAAATTATCCATTAAATCCATAAGTAGAAGTCATTAATTGAAATATCAACAGAATTTATATTTTTTGCAGAGAACACCCCAATCTCCTGGAGAAATACACAAGGTTTACTTCTAGAGCACAAAAGAGAAGGAGTCAGAGCACACATCTGGTTCCAGAAGTAAGCAGCTCAAGATTGACACCAGGGCAATGGCAAGTCCCATTGTGCATGTATCACAGGCCACTGTGGACAAGACAGTGATGAAGTTCATCATTGAAAGTCTCCAGCCATTTAGTGTTGAGCTACCAGCATTTAAAGACCTTATTTGCGATCTACAGCCTAACTCTACCATCCTATCAAGACCTACTCTTCGTACAAAGATCTTTGCTGCTGCCAAAAGCATGAAGAGAAATGTGACTGATGCCATGAGTGAAGTGCAATACTTTGCCACCAAAGACTACTGGACAGTCAGACGACACAGCTTCATTGGTGGAACAAATCACTGGAGTGATCCCAAGAGTCTGGAGAGATGTTCTGCTGCATTAGCTTGTAGGCATCTAGAAGGCTTGCACACCTGTGATGCTTTGGCTGGTGCCTGAGATGATATTCATTCTCAGTATCAGATAAGAGGATAGGCCACAGTCAATGAGACACAGTTCTTCAAAGTTTTCAAAATATTTGGCAGTGAAGGCCACCATAACACTCAAGACAGTCAGGAACCAGAGGAGGAAACTGAGGATGAAGAAAACAAAAGCTGAATTTCACAAAATTGCAGATGTCCCAGGTGCAGACAATGATCTTGAATGTGACCTACCAAACACTATCATTCTGCCTGCCACTTGTTGAAGCTAGTCTCATCTGTAAAGATGTTATACAGGCTGAATCAAATTACACCTACAAAAAACTGGCCAGGTCAATTTTTGCCAAATGCCAAGCACTGTGGAATAAAACTGGATGCTCAGCTGTTGGAGCAGAAATGGGTGGAAGCAGAATGCAAGCTACAGTTCATTTGGCCAAACCAGACAAAATGGAACTGTATGTGCATGACTGTGGATGGAATTCTGAGTGCATTGAATGACCAAGAAGAAGGGGCCATCATAAAAAGTGTTTGCGGCACTCAAAATTAGCGCGTAAGTAGCTGCTCTTTGCTTTCTATTTTTCTTTTTGTTAAAAAAAAACAAACAAACAAACCTGATCATGCTGTGTGTAAGAGTGTGAGAGGCAGGGCAGGGGTCAAACAGGGCCTCTTTGCCCAATCTGCCCCACCCCAGTTCACCTGCAGCCAGTGTCAGGCCTGAAGGAGTATAAAGGGAGGGAAGCCAGCCCAGTTCAGTGCTGACCAGCCAAGAGGGAGGAGCTGGCTCTGAGGCAAGCAGGGCCTGAGCCAGAGCTGCCACCCAGTTGGCCGCTGGAGGGCAGAGCCTTAGGACCCTCCCCCAGGCACAAAGGGGGGAAGCCCCTCCCAGGGAACCCCTCTCCTGCTGGAGGGGAAGCTAGATTCTTGAGGCCATGCTCCAAACTTACCCATTAGCCTCTTGGGTGTGGGCTGAAGGCCCACACCCTGGGCCTCAGGCCCCGTCAGGGGGGGCCTCGCCACTAGGCCACCCTGCCATCGGTGGGAACCGCTCACATTGTGTTTAACTTAATTAACAACGTCTATTAGCTGTTCTAGAGGCTGAATCCTGCAGCGCTGGCCTTCTTGGCAGAATATGCCATGGTCATGGGCCCAGTGGTCCAGACACTAAATAGTCTCCAAGCACAGACCAGCACATGCAGCGGAAGGCTGCTTCCTACATTGTACCAGCTGTACTCAAAACTGCAGAGGCTCAGGATGTCCTCCAAGTTCTGCAGGCCACACAGCACTTCAGTGTGTATAAAGAAGCATTTTGGGTGCAATGGTTTATTGCAGCTGCCATCTTGCTGCCAAAGTTTGACTGCTTAGAGCTTGGTTTCCCACACTGGGGGAGTGTGAAGAAATTCGGGGGGGTGGGGGTGAGGCGACCTAACCCCCCCATTCACCCCACCTGAAGAAAGATTCAGCCTTTGCTTCTGGCTCTCAGCCTCTGCCATTTTACATGGGTGACCCGGCGCAGCCGCTATAAAAAGCAGGCAGCCGGCAAAGACCCATGTGGAACTAGCTGCCTTCTGCAAACGTGAGTGAGTGTGGGTTGGAGGAGGAGGAGGAGGAGGAGGGATTAGAGCAGGGACTGGGGGTGCCGGCCTTTGTGGGAGGGCAGGGAAGAGGCTCGGGTGGGCAGCTTGCAGGGCTTGCAGGGCTCAGGTGCCTGGCCCCGGCAGAGCAGGGCTTGGGCAGCTCAGGCTGGTGGCTGGCCCTGGTAGTATGGGGCTCAGGTGGCTGGCCCCAGCAGCATGGGACTCAGTTGGTTTGGGGTGGTGGGTAGGCAGCTGGGCCTGGCAGCATTGGGCTTGAGTGGGCAGCTGGCCTGCAGCTGGGATGGGTGGCTGGTAGGCAGGTGGCTGGTGAGCAGGTGACTGGACTTGGCAGCGTGGGGCTCGGGCAGGCAGCTCTGGCAGTGCAGGTCTCTGGTGGGTGGGTGGCTGGGATGGGCAGCTCTGGAGGCTGGCATGGGGCTTGGGCAGCTGGCCAGCTGGGGCTGTACCAGTCAACCACAAGGGGCCAAGAGAAAATTATTTGTGCTTGTTTTTAATTTTAAATAATATTTTTATATCAAACTTTTGCCTTTATTTTAAATTACACATTGAATTTTTTGTTAAAAGAGGGGTTGGATGATGGTAAAGAAGAGCTGACGGGGGCATGAGGGTTTCTCAAAAATCAAAAGGGGGGCATGATTCTGAAAAGTTTGGGAACCACTGGCTTAGAGCAAAGATGATGCAGTGGTTAGAGACAGTGTTAAAGCAGTACAGCTTGTCACTACAGGCTGTCCCATGCAATATAGCTGCCAAAGGCTGACAGAAAAAGTTTTCAGTTTGACAGGTTTTAGGTGAGAATATTTTTACCTATTAGCTAATATGTATATACGTTCGTCTTCTTTAGGCTGATGGTAAGCCCAAAGTCCTTGCATGCTTTGGAGAACCGATCCAGCAGTTTTTGAAGCTGGTCTTCTGTGTGAGACACTACAGCAGCATCGTCTGCGAACAGCATGTCTCTGATGAGGACTTCTCGCACCTTAGACTTCGCTTTCAGCCTTGCAAGGTTAAACAGTTTCCCATCAGATCTCGTGTGCAGCAAGATGCCCTCTGTTGAAGATCCAAAGGCATGCTTCAGGAGGAGTGCGAAGAAGATCCCAAACAATGTCGGAGCAAGCACACATCCTTGTTTGACGCCGCTCCTGATTCTGAAAGCATCCGATAATGCGTCGTCATATTGGATGGTTCCTCTCATGGTTTCGTGGAACGACTGGATCATCTTCAGTAACCGTGGAGGACAGCCTATCTCGTGGAGCAGTTTGAACAGACCATCCCTGCTGACCAAGTCAAAAGCCTTGGTCAAGTCGATGAAGGCTATGTAGAGTGGCTTTCTCTGCTCCCTGCACTTCTCCTGCAGCTGCCTTAGAGAGAAGACCATATCAACGGTAGACCTCTCTGCGCAGAATCCGCACTGCGTTTCGGGGTACACCCTCTCAGCAATCTTCTGGAGTCTGCCAAGGATGACACGAGCGAACAGTTTACCAGTGACGCTTAAGGAGGGAGATTCCACGGTAGTTGGAAGTTTTAAAGAAGACGAACGTACTCGATCAGGATGTTGCTGAATCCCCATCAATCAGCATTGACAACTATACGTTAGAGGTCGTCCACGAGTTTGTTTACCTTGGGTCCATCATCACTGACACCCTGTCGTTGGACACAGAGCTAAATAGGAGGATCGGAAAAGCGGCCACAACTCTGTCCAGACTCAGCAAGAAAGTGTGGAATAACAACAAGCTGTACAATCACACCAAAATGCAAGTCTAGAGAGCCTGCATCCTCAGCACCCTCCTTTATGGCAGCGAGACTTGGACCCTGTATGCCCGCCAGGAAAAGAGGCTGAACGTCTTCCACTTGCACTGCCTCAGGCGCATCCTTGGAATATCATGGAAGGACAGGGTGACCAACACTGCCGTCCTCGAGCAAGCTGGAATCCCAACCATGCACACCCTCCTCAGGCAGCGTCAACTCCGCTGGCTTGGCCACGTCCACAGGATGAACGATGGAAGATTCCAAAAGACATCCTGTACAGTGAGCTAGCCTCTGGCAAAAGACCTCCCGGACGCCCCCAGTTGTGTTACAAAGATGTCTGCAAGAGAGACCTCAGAGAGGTAGACATCGAGCTGGACAACTGGGAAGATCTAGCAGACGACCGCAGCAGATGGAGGCAGGGGTTACACAAGGGCCTTCAAAAGGGCGAGTTGAAGATCAGACAGCTAGCAGAGGAGAAGCGAGCGCACAGAAAGCACAATAAGGACTTGCCAGACACCCACTACATCTGCAAGAGATGCAGCAAGGACTGTCACTCTCGTGTGGGTCTTTATAGTCACAATAGATGCTGTAAATGAAGTCCTCAATTGAAACTTTAAAGGGCACGATCCATAGTCTATGCAGACTGCAGGATGCCTACTAATATGTATATGTTAAAAATAAAGCACGTACAGTATATGTAATCCATTTGTCACATATTTAGTTCTACATTGAAACGTTATGAGAGAAAGCAAGTTTATTCTTGGATTGATTTAAAAGTGCCAGCTAGATCTGATAGCTGGCAGCACAATTTTTCTGTACTGTTGTTCATTTCGTTTCATACCTTACCCCAGTTTTTATACTAGCTTTTTTTAATTTCTTTTCCGTATAGATCTTGACTACATCAGACAATGAATGGAACCTCTCCTGGACCCAGTGAAGCAGCAGAATGGCTCCTCTGCTGAAGAGAACTTTTGTTTCAATGAAGTCCTCTTGCACAAATGAAACTGCAAAGCAACTTGAAGGGTATTTAGCCTGTTTCGCAGACACCCTGAATCTGCTGCAGTCCTTTTCTACAATCAGGAGGGTGTTCAACTAGCCCAACACAGTTCTGCCTGCCTCTGCAAGACACTTCAGTGTTGCTGGACTCATATTTTGTCCTCGGAGATCAAAACTTGATTTTGATCATTTTGAAAATCAACTGCTTCTAAAGTTGAATGAGTATTTTTGTAATAATCATTACATTGCTAAAAAAATTCACACTTGTGAATGTGGACAAAATAAATACACTTCTGTAATTTGATTCTTGTATGTAATTTAGTCAATCTTTAGCTTTATCAGAGAGGTTGCCGTGTTAGTCTGTATCTTCGAGAACAACAAGACGTCCTGGGGTACCTCATAGACTAACAGATATTTTGGAGCATAAGCTTTCGTGGGCAAAGAATGAATGGATGAAGCGGGTCTTTGCCCATAAAAGCTTATGCTCCAAAATATCTGTTGGTCTATAAGGTGCCACAGGACTTCTTGTTGTTCTTTAGCTTTATAAATTCCAGATTTTAAATATAAGTACATAATATATGTGTATAAAATACGCACACACACGTGTATATGCATATACATTGTGTGCCTGCATGACTGTATATATGAAAAATATTGGTGCCCTATGATAACTCAGGTGGTTAACCATAGATTCCACAGGACAGCTACTTCATTCTTCTGGAACCTTGAATACATTCAAAACGTAATACATTTGCAGTTTTACTTAAGTAGTTTGCTAGAAGGTTACTTTATTGACCTAATTACATCTTTCAGAGCAGCTGCACTTTTAGTCAAGTAACTGTCAACTTACAATGCCAAGGATGGACAGGGTTATGAGATTCAGTTCAACACAGAGCTAATAAGGAATAATGTATTTTATTAAGCTTATCTGCTCCAAGTTACTACAAATTCATATTCAAAAGGTACACATTAGCAAGAAAGAAGCACAACAGGAATGTATATGACTGGATAAGAGGAATTTTTGCACGCTTACATCCCTTTCTGCTATGGGGACTTCCCGTCCCAAAGTGCCTCACATCAGGGCCATGACGGACATTGCTCCCGCTGGGGGATGACCAAGGCACCCCTGAGGCGGGGAGTCCCTGGTGAAACTGAACTAGGCACAGGACCATACAGTGATTTTATCCCTCAGCTGCTTATTGGGTGTGCATATACCGGCTCAATGCCACTTTTAATGTTCTCACAGGGCCGAAGACAAGATTGCCCTGGTTACGGGTTTCTTAGGTTCCCACATCTAAACACAGGTGTGTGGGCTGATATGGCTATCTGGTGTTTGTCTGAGGGGTTTTAAGGCTGTAAGGGGCTGTAACATAGGGATGGGAACTTGGTTGTGCCACAAGAATAGAAGTTTTCACTCTTGCTCTCTGAGGCCTGCAAGCTGCTCTTTAAGGACTTCAGGTCTGCAGACAGGCCTGCTGGCATATTACATGGCAGTTTCTTGCCAGATGAAATGCTGTTGAACTAAGTTTTAACCATCCTGAGGTCTCTTTATATGTTGATACTGGATGCCATTAGGCAGTGGTGGGGAAAAAGATACTACTTATCAATAGTTGGGATGGTACAATCTTCACTCTGTTGTTAGTGTCCCTGCTTTCCTAATGTTTGTCTGTACGATCTCTGCCTGGTTTTTAATTGTTTCTGTCTACTGTACTTTGCTAGGTGTAATCAACTTAGGTGGTGCGATATAATTGGTTGGGGAATTACATAACAAAATGTTAGGATTTGGTTAGTAAATTGGTTAAGGTTTAGCAAAGCAGAACTCATATTTCACTATATAAACTGAGTTCCAAGAAGGAACAGAAATAATAAGGAAAGACCAGGAAGAAGAAGTCACTTCCAAGACCTAGCCTAAGAGCAGAGCTGCCAAGGATCCTCTGCATGACCATGACATGCAGCAATCAGACAAAAATAACCTTTCTTGGCCAACACAGGAAGTTCACCTGCCTTGAATGGGATTGGTGAGCATGGCGGTGTATGCTTAGGATGTGTATTCTGCTTGCTTGGTAATTGTTAATAAAGAGAGTAAGAATCTTACTGTATGGGGCTTTCACTGGTGAAAGCTCCTGTAAACCCACAGGAAGTTACACCTCGTGTCCAGAAACTGGGTAAAGGTATGTACCCCTAGAGCATGGGAGTAACAGAGAATTTTGTGTGAATAACACCTCAACTTGGTGAAAATAAATGAAAGTGGCAGGGGCGGGGGAATGGAGTGAGAGATGGGGCCTCAGAGAAAGGACAGGACCTGGTGGAAGAGGCAGGGTAGGGAGTGGGACAGAAGAGTTTGGTTTTATGCAAATCTCTCTCGGTGGTCCATTGTGTCTGACGGTGACGTCTGGGGCTTGCACAGGCTCATCGGCTGCGGACTCGCATGTGGCTGAGGAGTCCAAGCCTTGAACGGCGTGGGCGTTCACAGTAGGGGCAAGGGAATTGTCCTGGCTCTGTCAGTGCAGCTGCTGCTGTTGCTTTTCTCCTCTGACGAGCATCAATCAGGCGTATGTGTCATTGCTGTTCAGAGATGTCATATGTGCATCATACGAGAGCACGCCAGCCTATTCGGTCTTCTCCATGCTGCTCTAGCTGGTTTGGCTTTAATCCAGCATGAGCAATGTTGGCTTTCATGCAGTCTTTATACCTCTTGCAAGGACTACCTTCATTCCTTTTGCCCTGTGAGGGTTCATCATAGAGGAGTTGCTTAGGGATTCTTGACTACTCCACTCATATGATGTGCCCTGTCCAGAGAAGTTGGGCTTTCAGAATCATGGCTTCAATGCTTGTGGTTCCTGCTCTGTCAAAGACTTCCAGGTTTGTGACTCTGTCCTGCCATTGAATGTGCAGTATTGATCTCAGGCTGCATGTGTGGAACTGCACCAGCAGTTTCACATGTTTTCTATACAGGGTCCAGGTTTCACATCCATACAGGAGGCTGGTCAGGACTACAGCCTTGTACACTTTCAGTTTAGTGGACTGTCGGATATTGTGCTGATTCAACACTTGTGCTCTCAGACGTCCTAGTGCCTGGTTGGCCTGGCAGATCTTGGCATTGATTTCTTTGTCAAGGAAGCCATCATTGGCTATCACACTGCCAGGGTATTTGAACTCATCCACTGTTTTTAACTCTGTTCCTTCAATAGGTATTGAAGCGGAGAGAGCAGCAGATCCTGGAGCAAGCTGAAAGGGTACCTCGGTCTTTCCTAGGCTGATGGTCAAACCAAAGAGGCGAGTGGCTTCAGCAAACTTGTGGGCAATAAGATGGAGATCAGATTCCTTGTGTGCCATAAGTGCACAGTCGTCAGCAGAAAGGGCTTCAAGGATGATCATCTCTCAAACAGAAGTTGGAAACCTTACTTTGAAATGACTCCTCCCTTTTATTTGATATAGTTCAGGTTTATTAGTATGGATGAAAACCTATTTATTTGAGCTTGGTGTGGGTGGGAAAACTTGATGGGGACCAATATATGTGGGCAGGGGCAAGGCAAAGTGTTGTTGCATTCGCTAAAGAGTTAGCGGCTAGTTTTAGTTTTGATTTGGTTTTGGTGTCAAAGATGTCTGTATTTTTATAATACTAAATGTAAGTGCACTTCCCTTAACAACGTAGGGGAGGAGAAGCCACAGAAAAGTTGACAGAATCAGCAAACCGGACAAAAAAACCAATCATAACATATTTAGCAAGGAATAGTCAGGGCTAACCCTAGGCACTGACAAAATGAGATACTGGGGATCTGGACCTTCAATCTCATGCAAATGCTGCAGCGTACAAGTGAATCCTATTTATGATTTTGATTCTGCTCCATAGGTTCGTGGGAAGAAATGTCGGTATGGAGCTGTCAGGTAGGCAAAAACCTCAGTGCTAGTAGATCTGACCTCTTATAAGAGATGCCCTTTGAATCCTGAAGACCGGTCCTGTATCAAACAAACCACAGAAAAAAATATTTACATAGAACAGAGGTTGTTCGTAATTCTGAAATGTTTGTAACTCTGAACAAAACATTAAGGCTGTGTTTACACTTACAAAAAAACTTCAAAATGGCCATTCCTTCAGCTGATAGGAATAAGGGGATTTTGATGTTGGCAGGGTCCTTTCAAAAAGGACCCCCATGTAGACGAGCCATGGGAGAACGAACCGCGGCAGTTTTGAAGTGCTGGGGCCAGCAGGATGCTAATGAGGTGCTGAATATTCATTTCAGTGCCTCATTAGCATGGCCATTTCAAAGTTTTTCGTAAGTGTAGATGTAGCCTAAGTGTTTTCTCAAACGTTTACAAATGAACATTGACTTAACATAGTTTTGAAACTTTACTATGCAGAAGAAAAATGCTTCTTTCCCTTTATTACTGCCCTTCCCTCAGATAAGCGACTGAAATGCATCAGATGCCAAGTGCCCCTCTGCATGGGGGATAGGACACCTTCTTACAAAGGAGTGGGTGGAATCAGAAATGAAAAATCTCTTCCTATCACCCACAACTAGTTCCCCAGATCATCTTAGGATGTTGTAAAACTGCAAGTGTACATAGCATTGTAAACTATACTAACCGAATAAGAAAGTTCCTTCCCTTAATGGGGCATGAGTGAGCACAAAGCAGTACAGCACAGAACAAGCAAAGTGAAATATGGTCTGTACAACCTTAGCTCTCAAGCAAGATAAAAAAATAATAAAAAAAAATCTTACATCTAGTTGGACACACCACTGTGAAAAATATATACTTCACAAAACAAAACACTGGTAAATACGAAATATAGTTGGGCTTCTGGGGAATTTGGGATTGTGAATGGATGGTCAGAGAGCAGGACATAAAGTGGGTGTAATTTTCTGGATTTGCCACTATCCTAGTTTACAAGAAAATTCTGTAATCTTACATAATTTTCTGTGAATTTCACAGTCCATATTATAAAGATTTGTATCACTACTATAAAACTGCATAGGATGGCCCAGAAAGCCTAAGAAAAAATGGTGCAGTCTACAGAATTTTTGAGAGTAACTTGTACAGGACCCTGTTACACATCTAGAAAAACATCACTGGTTTAGCAACGAAGGGTTCTGTGGTACCTTATAGACTAACAGAAAAGTTCTGAGCATGAGCTTTCGTGAGCACAGACTCACTTCATCTGATGAAGTGAGTCTGTGCTCAAGAAAGCTCATGCTCAGAACTTTTCTGTTAGTCTATAAGGTGCCACAGGACCCTTTGTTGCTGTTACAGATCCAGACTAACACGGCTACCCCTCCGATACTTGATCACGGGTTTAGTTTCTTCAAAATTCTACAGGACTTTTCCAGAGAAGGGTATATCTGTGATTGTCCCTGTTTGGTCAGAGCTGCACACATTGTGCTGAAGGACGCCTGGCTGTGTTTCTCCAAATCAGTTCTAGGGCTCATGGTGGTTTTATACCATGGGGAGCAGTGGTGGGCAACCTGCAGCCCATTGGAGTTCTGGGTGTGGCCTGTGAGGCGTTTTGTTGACCACATGCAGGGCTGCCAGATTTCACTGTATTCCAATTCCTGATGGAGGATTTATATCCATTATATATCCAAATCAGTGGCTCATACACCTGCACGTCCACTAATGCAGCATGTGCCAACAATGCCCCACTGCCCTATACGTTGGACAAACCAGATAGTCTCTGTGTCAAAGGATAAATGAACATAAATCTGACATCAGGAACAGGAACACACACAAACCTGTAGGGGAGCACTTTAACCTCCCTGGACATTCAATAATGGATTTAAAAGTAGCCATTCTTCTACAAAAGAATTTCTCCACAAGGTTAAAGAGGGAGACAGCTGAATTGGAATGCATTTGCAAATTTGACACATTTAACCCAAATCTTAACAGATCTCAACTATCTTATTTGGAGAGCAGCATGGTGGTAGAATGTGCTTTTGGGTGTTTAAAGGAAAGGTTCTGCAGTTTATTGATTAGGTGAGAACTCAGCAAAAGCAACATTCACAGTTTTACTGCAGGCTGCTGTGTGCTCCATAATATATGTGAAAACAAGGTGTAAAAATTATCTAGTGGGATGGGCTACCAAACCAGCCCTGGCCCCAGGCAATCCCCACTTCCTGTCCAGATAACGTTGCCAGATTTTTGAAAAACATATGCAGGACAGGCAGCCCCAGCTAAGTTTTCTAAAAACAGGAGGCGGGGGTCCCATGACTGGGAACTGGCTGGGACACAGAGCTCTGCCTGTAGCCCCACAGGTGGGAAGTCTGCCTGGTGCCCCAAACTGGGAGTTGGCTGGGGCACCCAGCTCTGCCAGCAGCTCCAGCCGCAGGAATCCCAGCAGGAAGTGAAGGGGCCATGCAGCCCTGCAGGGTGCTGAGCCGTGCGTGCAGCCCCAGCTGTGGGAACCACCGCCGGGTGCAGGGAATTTCCTTGACAATGTCTGAGTGGCTATTTTTGGGTAAATGAAGGACGCAGGACTTGTCATGGAAATATGGGACTGTCTGGCATGTCACAGGATGTCTAAAAACTTTATATCCATAGGATGACTGGGGTGGGCACCATGGGTCCCCCCCAAAGCATGGGGCCTGGGGCTAATGCCCCACTTTGTCCTATGGGTGGGAGAGCTCTGCCTAGCACGAGGGAAACCCCAGTCAGAGAGACACACTGAACTTGGCAGGGAAAGAAAAGCACATGCTTCCCTTTGGCCAGAAGCGATTCTCCATCAGCCTCCCTCCCCCCACCCAGCAGTGGACTCGTCCCCTGGTTATGACAGCGGGAGTGGAGGGCGCCGACCCACTTGAAGCCAGGAGGAGACGGCGGGGCGCTGAGCAGGGGAGAGGAAGGCGGGGCTAGCGGCTCGGCTGCAGCGTTGCTATGGGGAGACCGAGGAGGAGGAGGCGCTGCTGCTGCTGCGTAGGGAGAGAGGGAGTCGCGGCAGCTGCTGGTCCGTGACACATCCTCCCGCTGCCATATTGTGCCCGCTCGCTCCCCAGCCGCACAGCTGCAGCACTGCCGTGAGTACGGAGCCCATTGTTACCCGGGGCGGGGGCTGCTCCGCCCCTGCGGAGCCTCGGGCGCGCCCAAGGACGCACGTGTCACAGGAGCGTTTCCTGCCCTCGGGGGTCGCCGCCGCCTCTCAGAGGGGAGCGCCGGGGGGGCTGCTGAATGGGGCGGGGGCAAGTGTGACGTAACGCAGCGGGCGCGGGGGCAGCCTGGCTGGGTAAAACGAGCTTGAGCTGCGGGCTCCGGGGGCTGGTGCCGCGGGTCTGCGTTCGCCGCCCGGCCCGGGAAGGGGACGCGTGTGTGACGGGGGCAGGCGCCGCCTCATGGGGAAGCCGCGGCCACCCGTGCAGAGGACGTGGGGCTGCCGCCCAGGTCGGTTCCAGAGGCCGGCTGAGGTGCGGCCTGTGCCCCCAGAGAGGGGCGCTCGGCTGGGGCGCAGCCCTGGCGGTACGACCAGCCCTGAGCGAGGGAGACACTTGCCGCAAATCCTCCCCACCCCCTCCCCGACTTTAGGGCTCGCGCGCGGCAGGAAGCGACTCTGCCCGCCCCGCCCCGCCCCGCCGGCGGCTGGGTGAGTCAAGGCTGATGCACGGTGAGTTTCGCGGCTGCCGCCCCCGCTCTGCTGGTGGCGTTTTGTGCTTCGCAGGACTCTGCTCCGGAGTGTGACAGACACGTGGCCCGCGGCGCTGAGCCCGCCCCGCCCCGGGGGAGTCGGTGTGCAACAAGCCCGAGCCCGAACGAGCTCCACCGGGTCCCGCGCGCCTCCGGTCTGCTGCGCCGCCGCCCATCGCCCCCTGCGCGGCAGCTCAGCGCCTGCCTCGCGCCGTCTTCCCCTTTCTCTTGCCTTGGCGGGCGGAGTCCTGGGCTGCTGCGATCGCGGCGGCGTCAGTTCTCTGAGGAGACAGCGCCGTGCGTGGAGTGGGGCGGGTTCGTCCTGGCCAATCCCCGTCTTCCGGGAGGAAAGTGTTTCCCTCGCGGTGCTGGTCTCGCACTTCAGAGGCATCTGAAAACGGACTTATTTTTATCGGGGTTTTCTGATGTTTCTCCTAATCTGTTTTAGGGATGCGGAAGGGTCTCCGGCAGCGTGGTGTATGTACGGTAAACTTCCGTATCCAGCCACCCCAGCACCAGGCGGTTGCCAGATATGCAAATATTCTGGGTAATCGAGAGTAGCTGGGAGAGGCACAGTGGCTCCCCCCATTAGACAGTTCAGCTTCTCCCACCCCAGTGTGAGCTTCCCCCCATCTGCTGCCCCTTTTACCTTTTGGTGGGGACAGCGGGAGCCGCTGGCCGGGTTCATAGATCGCGACAGGGCACATGGAGCCCTTGACTGTTGTCTTACAGGTCACCCCCTTCCCTGGCTGCACACCGGAAACCGGTGAAAGCCCTGGTTGGTGGTGGGAGGAGCAGCCACGGTGCAGAGGGACTCACCTGACAGCTCCCAATGGAGAGCCACTAGTAAACCTGCTGAGCCTGTGGGCGGCGTATGCTGCACCCCAGGACTGTCTGGGCAGAAAAAAGGCCAGTGGGGAAGCTGCATCATGGTTCAGAGGTTGCCAGCATAATGCTGGCTATCTGAGACTTGTGGTTGATCAAATACTGCATGAGCAAGAGTTTACTGTATATATTTGTACGCAGATGGTGTGCATGCATTTGTGGGTGTTTACGATCATATATTTGCGTTAGAAATAATGTAATGAAAATGAAAAGTGACTGGCAGTTGATCATATTGGCAAGTTCTTCTGTGTCTTGTACCTCAGTGAATATGCCTTTGAGCACATTATGAATAATGCAATAATGGAAGATTTCAGCTTTTCTTAATCCTCAGTTTTTCAACAGAAATTAACACAATTTTAAATCACAGGTTTTGCTAAGAACTAAAAAGCATAGCACTATCACAGTGCCTTTTAATGTATCCTGCTCTTTGATGATTATGGGAAAATGATAGAAGTGGGTGGGCAATGGTACTAGTAAGCTTTTAAAAATAAAAGTACAGAAGTGGGGGAAGGAGGTGAAAAATGTAATAGTGAGGAGGGCATTTGTAGGGGAGACAAGAAAAATGAATAACTGGTGAGTGGGAAGAACATACCCTGAACATCTCATCTGAACCATAGTGTTGCGGATTGTAGGAAGTGTCAGAATCACATGTTATACCGGAGGATTTTGATGGTATAGGAAAAATAATGTGACATTGCAGTTGTGATCTTTGTTCTGGTTGAAAATAAATGCTCTTAGTAACTAACCTCTATGATGATGGAAAGTTCTGTTTTGCTATTATAATTATTTACGCAAATTTAGCAGGTTATGGATCTTTTTTTATGGCCAGTCATGTGCAGGAAACTTTGCCTTGGTGTCTGGAGGTTACTTTCAAATTTCTGCATAATTGAGAACTAATTAGCAGAAGTGATAAGTTATATTTTATGGCTAAGAAGATCACCTTATGATCTGCTACCTTGCTGTGTAATTGAACCAGCACGCAGACAGAATGAAAGAATGTTTTGAGAAGTGTGAACTTCCTCTGTATTTCTCACAGGAGGTTAACTTACATTCTGTGGGCTTGAATATAATATTCTATCCTGATTCTGTGACCTGAAGGGGATGCTATTAGTTGGCTTCTTGCTGGAGCTGGAAGCATGGGTGTTTGCCAAGTACAGTTCACATATTTCCCCCACACTTTAATTTATAATTTACAGAGATGAGATAAACTGATTTAAACCATTTTAACTTACACTTAGGTAGATCTCCATCAGGAGTTGGCATCAGTATAACTAGAACAATATAGTTAAACTGCACGCAATTTTTTAATACAGAAGTATTTACTGTCTCACAACTGCAAGCAAGGAGTGGAATTTTTACAAAAAAAAATAGTGTACTAATCTCTGTTCTTTCACCACAGCTATAATACTTAAAACCTATATAAACTTAGGTGAATATGTATGGCTGTGCTAATAAGGATTTTTGTATTGCTTTGATTGTTTATCTCTATTGAAACATTTAGAAATCTGTGGTGAGGCCTATGGAAACTTTGTATGTGGTGAGTGAAAGAGGGACAAGCACAGTGTACTCTAGTATGGGGAATTCTGACATAGCCTCTTATGCACACATACACAAACGAGGCTTTTGGTTTCTTGGGTTTTATTACTTCTGATCTATCTGGAAACTTCCCAGAGGTGTATTTGTTTGTTTGTGTTATACAATTGTTAATTTAGCTTAAACTTATATCTGACAGTTTCAAAACGCTTTATAAATAGAGCCTGATTCATGATAGGGTGAGTCTCCTGCTGCCAGTGAAACTGTTGGCAGTGAGGAACACTGTGCACACTTGACAAGTTGTTTAGGCTGTAAGAAATTTTTTTGACTTTTTATTTTATGGTTCAAAATTTTTCAACCACTGTTTGTTCTAGTTCTGGTTTTGGTGTAGTCAGTTTGACCTGGCTCATGGGGTTGTAACAGCACTCAGATTTGGCCTCACTTTGTCATGATGGGCAGGTGTATGTAGAGTTGCCTTCAAAGCAGAGATTTGTGTACTAACAGGGTAGAATGTCCCTCAGGGAAGAGAGGTAAGGGATGCAGCTTTGTGTGGGCAAGAGGGGAGGTACAGGACTTAAACTCTTATTTTGTAAATGCAGGGAGGAGTTGTGGTATAGGCCCACATTCTTTCATCCCCCCATAATAAAAATGATCAACTTTGAGTGCCACAGTATACATTACTTACATAATTTGTACTAGCTTTTTAGCATCAGTGTAAGTTCCATCCATTTTATTTGATTTGACTGCATGGGTTTGGAGCAATTACTTATCAAGGTGGCAGTATGTATGAATATTATAAAGGATATTCCAGTTGTTATAATTAACTGCATTATATTTCCATTTCTGGATTAGCACTTGATGAGCACATTGCTATAGATCTGCTTTGTGTACTCGCTGCTTGACAGTGAATAAAGTGATGTTGTGCAACTTCCTGTGCAGAAATTGTGCTATGCTTGGCCCCACAGCGCATCCTATAGCGGGGGCCCTACTCAAGGCACCATTCATTTTGGTCAATTTCACAGTATTTTGAAAATAATACATTTCATGATTTTTAACGAGTTGTGGAAGCAGTCACAAGGTTATTGAATGTGGTGGGATTGTGGTGCTGCTAGCCCTATTTCTATTCTGCTGCTAGTGGCGGTGCTACCTTCAGAGCTGTGTAGCTGGAGCACAGTGGTTGCTTGCCAGAAACCTAGCTCTGAAGGCAGTCATTGCCAGGAGCAGTGCAAAAATGCAGGTGGCATGATATGGTGTTGTAGCCCTTACTTCTGTGCAGCTGCTCAGGGGCACGCTGCCCTTGGAACTGGCCATCTGGGGTCAACAGCCTCCATGTTTCTTACCACCATGCTCTGAAGGCATCATACAAGTAAGGGTGGCAGTACTGCATCCCCAACCCCCCCAAATAACCCTGTGACCTTTCTGCAATTCCCTTTTGGGTCAGGACCGCCAGTTTGAGAAACACTGGTCTCTTGCATGAAATCTGTATAGTATAGAGTAAAAGAACACATGACCAGATTTCATGGTCCGTGACATGACGTGTTTTGTATGGCCATGAATTCGGTAGGGCCCTATATAGAGTACGTTTGCCAGTCTTGACAGACTTCAAATTCTTAACTTTTATTTTTGAGCAGTCACACAAAGCTTCCCAGTATCAAGAGAAGGATCCACAAGGCAAGCAAGAAGCATGTAAGAGACTTTTCATTTAGAAGTGGACAGTTACCTGCTATATATATTCGTATGTTATAGTGGATCCACTTCCCATCATATTTTCAGTTTGAAAGGATATAATCATACTGTCTAACACAGCGGCAGGCAACCTTCAACCCATGGGCAGCACGCAGCTCACTGGGGCTTCATCTGCAGCCTGCAGATCCCGTAGCTGTTCCCTTTCCCATATACCTCTTGTGTGCTGGGACACCAGAACCCCAAACTTCCTACGCCTCTCCCTCTCTCTTTCTCATCTTCTCTGAGTGCCAGGAATCAGCTGATTTATGCTCTGTCACCACTCCTCTCCCTTCTTCCCAGAGCTGGAAAAGCATGAAACTGTTCGCAGCATTCCAGCTCTAGGAGGGATGGGGAGGAGTGGGGACAGAGTGTGAATCAGGTGATTTGCGGCGGCTCTGAAAGTGCTGAGGAGAGGAGCAGGGAAGTGCCCCAGTGTGGGAGAGGTGTGCAGGGTAAGCGTTAGACAAGGTGGCTTTATGCTGTGGCCCACTGGGGTGGAGGGCCGCTTGTATTGCCCGCCCACCCGCTATTTGAGGTTGCCCGTCCCTGACTGACCACATGCGATGAGAAGCGTCTGATTTTTCCATATTACATTAGGTAAAAAGGCGTAGCAATAGTAGAGAATGCACAAAATACAATTTAAGTAACGTGTGGTGAAACTGAGATGTGGCACAGTAGCGAATTACTATGTAAAAATGCTGCCTCATGTCCAATGGTGTCCTTTTGACCTTTGGGTACTTTTTTTCCTTTGTCTACAACATCGTCACTTCTGAAGCATGAACATACTAGAACTGAAGAGTACTATTTTATGCAAAGTGACTGGATGTCAGTCTTGGTAACTTGGGACGAGGAGCTAGTGTATTGTAAAGGGCTGATGCATTCCTGTTCAGCATGGTGTATTGTGCAGTAATCATTTTAGTATTCCTGACATTGAGCATATGAGAAGTTATTCCAGATATCTCATCACATGATCTTAGAATAGGTTGTCTTCCTGCTGTGTGAAGTTGCTGTGGCTGTGAAATCAGTAGAAACTAGCTCTCAGTTCACAGCTCAATTTTTACATGACGTTAGGATACATTAAGACACTATAAGGCGGTGGTAGATTTGTGTTCTCTGCTGAAGTACTTCGATTTGTACAAATAACAGTGGGGCTTCAACTCCATTGCTATTAGAAAAAAAAAATAAGGTTTCTCTGGCCAGTGTGGGGTGGGGCTGGGGAAGAAGGATTTGGGGTGCAGGCTGTCCTGAGGGGAGAGAGCCCCCACCACCACCCCGGCCTCTCAGGTCAGTAGCTGCAGGTCAGGTGAGAAGGACCTCTCCCTGGCCATGGCATCTCTGGATTTGACTAGGCTGTGGGAGGGGTATCTTCCCAACTGTGGCAGCTCCAGGATAACTTTACTGGGCCACTGGAGGGCTACCTCTCCTTGGCCATGGTGGCTCTGGTGGGGCTGAGCTGGGTTGGGGTCTGGGATGGCTCTGGTGGGGCTGGGCCAGGCAGAGGGAAGGGTGCTTCTCCCTGGCCATGGCAGCTCTGGTAGGGCTGGGCTGGGGATGGGGTGCCTCTCTGATAGCAGCAGCTCTGATGGGGTGGGGCTGGGCTAGGGAAGGGGTGCCTTTCCCTGCTGCGTTTCCTCTATTTTAATTTTATGTCAAAGAGTAGAAGGAGACTGAGAAGAAACATTACGAACGAGCGAAATTTGAAAATATTTCAGTAACTGGAAAAATCTTTATGTAATGTCTAATAAAATGTGGGAAGAAAGAGTTCCTCTTCACTAATGTGAGTCAGAAATGAATATTGCAGATGTTTTGCCTAATAATAGAAAGAACTTCAAGCCCCTTCACCCTTCAAAGGAGACTTTGTCATCTAACTTCTAAAACACACTTCAGATTGATTTTAGTGAATTGTATCTTCATCTTTAAAGTACCCAGGATTCTTAATACGATGTGCCCTATTATCTAAAAAGAAACTTTTTTGTCTCTGTATGCTGTCTCATGAAAATTATTCTCTGAACTTCTTGTTAGTAAGGTATTTTGATGAAGCGTTCAGCTGCACATGTTTTTTGTCTAGAGACAACTGATCGCTCATATGCCAGGTATTTTGGTCAGATGAATGCTTATTTATTTATTTATTTATTTATTTTTTAAACTTTTGCATCTTTTAAAAAATGACCCACATAACTATGCAGAGTTTTTCTGGTAGAACTGTCATTTGTTCTGCTATTTGTATGCATTTTCTTGTATAAGACTTGAGTAATTTCGCTTATTCCTATAAGAATGTAGAGTCATAAATTAGGATTGGTAGAGATCTCAGGAGGTTATCTAGTCCAGTGTTTCTCAACCTTTTTTGTTTTTTTTTTAATGAAGTACCCCTTAAAGAGTACCCCTAATTATAACGCTTCCTAAAAAAGGAAACTTACAGTTACGTGGAAATTACAGGACCATCAGCTTAATTAGCATCACCTTACTAAGGTGGCCGAAAATCATACTGAACAGACTAACACCCCAGGCTGAGAAGATTATTTCTGAAGAACAAGCTGGTTTTCGATGAGGCAGGAGTACCACTGAACAGATTTTCAACCTATCTGTACTCTGTCAGAAATACAATTCACATCAGCAAGGCCTGTATCTTGTTTTTATTGATTTTTAAAAAGGCCTTCGACAGAATCTCGCACGCAGCACTGTGGGCAACAATGAAGCAATTTAACATCAACAGTAAACTCATTGACATAATTAAAAATTTATATGAAAAGGCCAGTAGTGCCGTATTATTCAATGGTGCCATTGGTGCCTGGTTCCGTACCACTGTAGGAGTACGACAGGGATGCATACTCTCTCCTACACTTTCTAACATCTGTCTGGAACGTATCATGGTAGATGCTCTAGATGACCATTCTGGAACTGTAAGTATTGGCGGTCAATCTATAACCAACTTACGTTTCGCAGATGACATTGTTGGATTGGCAGGGAGTGAAAAAGAACTAGAGAAACTTGTTAAATGCCTAGATAAAACTTCAATAAAATATGGCATGGAAATAAACACAGAAAAGACAAAACTCATGACCAACAATCCTAGGGGTATATCTGCACAAATATCCATAAAACAACAGAAATTGGAGGAAGTAAAACAATTTAAATAGGTAGGGTCGATCATCTCTGATGCAGGTACAAAACCAAAACTGCTCGCCAGAACAGCAATAACAACTGCAGCAATGGCAAAATTAAAACTAATCTGGAAAGACAAAAACATATCCCTAAAGTCAAAAGTAAGGCTCATGCAAGCTCTTGTACATTCCATCTTTTTATATGCTTGTGAGACCTGGACTCTGACAGCAGAACTAGAGCGCAAGATCAAGGCCCTTGAAATGAGGCTATACCGCAAGGTACTTAACATTCCCTATATGGCACGTATTAGTAATGAAGAGGTCAGAAACATCATCAACTCAGCAATAGGACCTCATCACGACCTACTATCCAGAGTAAAAAAGAGAAAACTAAGATGGTATGGACACACAACAAGATCATCAGGCCTGTCCAAGACCATACTGCAAGGCACAGTCAATGGCAAAAGGAGATGTGGCAGACCAAAAAAGCAATGGATAGAC
Organism: Carettochelys insculpta; assembly: GCF_033958435.1. Classification (NCBI taxonomy): domain Eukaryota; kingdom Metazoa; phylum Chordata; order Testudines; family Carettochelyidae; genus Carettochelys; species Carettochelys insculpta. Next base: position 64,607,480 of record NC_134139.1, on the reverse strand, counting down.
GACATTAAAGAATGGACAGGGATGAGCTTTGCCACAACTCAGGAATTGGCACATGACCGCCAAAGATGGAGAGACACTATAAAGAACGTTGTCATGAAGGTGCCCCAACGACCTGGGTCAAGGGACTGATGATGATGATGATGACCCCTTAAAAAACAACACAAAACACAAACCTCCCAGACTTCTCTTGCATATACCCTAAGGATCCACATACCACCAATTGAGAAACATGGTCCTGAGGTTTCGAAACGAGTGCCATTCAACCTTTCCAGATTACTGTACCCTTTTCAGGAGTCAGATTTGTTTTGTATACCACCAAGTTAAAACTCAGTTTACTACATACTTACAAAAACCATGTAAAAATATCACAGAATGCTACTACTGAAAACTTGCTGACTTTCTACAATCAAATAAATGAACTGAAATAGAAATATTGTACTTACATTTCCATGTAAGGCATACAAAGCCATAGAAATAAGTAATTGTCTGAACGAACTTTTAGATTGTACTGACTTGACTTGTGTTTTTATGAAGCCTGTTGTAAAACTAGGCAACTATCTAGAAGAATTGATATACCCCCCTGAAGACTTCAGTGTACACCTCAGGGTACATGTACTCATGCTTGAGAAATACTGATCTAGTCCAACCCTGCTCAAAGCAGGATTAACCCCAACTAAATCATTCCAGCCAGGGTGTTTGTCAAGCTTGGCCATAAAAGCCTCTGAGTTCTGATTTTTGGGTGCTTTTTATACATCCTTTCATGCAAAATTAAATGACTGAGAAAAGCATCAGAGTGTATTAGGGGATTTCTGTCTGATCATAGTGTGACTGAATTAATTGTAAGAATATATATGCGTATTGGGCCCTTTGTTCCATAAGTCACCCTGTGCATTCAACAAAGAAAATAGGCAATTGATTTAAAGCAATGAATTTCTGTTTTTCATAAACATTTCTTGAAGAAGATTACTCTTTGTGTGACAGGAAGTATCGTGGTATTGGATAGACCTGCAGTTTGGTGAAAGGTAACTTTGCAGTGGAATAAACAGTACAGTAATCCACTTCGCAGAGAACAAACATTATATTGAATGCACTTGTATCTAACTAAACCTACCTGCAAAAGAATCCCAAATAATAACCAAAACCAATCATTAGAAATCCTTTCTATCTTCCTCTGACAAAAGAAAAAGTTAAGTTTTGTATATTGTGACAAAGTTCCTTTGCAAACTTGGTGGGTTCCATGATTTTAGGTAGATTCCTTGCCTCGGAAGCCCTCTGTCTAGGCTCTTTCTGTAAGGCACCAGCTTGCTGTTTGTTGAGGTACTCTCATCATTGGCCAGCGTGGAGAAAAGGGAAATCAAATTCCGTAGGCGCTTTGGCCCCTCCAGGTGATACAGGACAACTCCCTTAACCACAACCAGTTCTTTTCTTGTGCTGATACGAGGAGAGCATAGTTGGTGGAAGCCAGGCCTATCTTCTTCTCCAGGTTCTAGCCCATGGACCCTGTGAAAGCAGATGTCTGACAGCTCTGATTCCGTGGGCCACTTCCCCACTGCTCTCTCCAGCACCTTTCTTACCCACAGGTTCTTCTTTCTGGCACCTGCTTGTGCTTGATTCTCCCAGTTCTTCCAAAGAAACTTCTCAGTTGCTTGTATGCACTAGGTTAACAGAGAAGGAACCCTTTTTAACCAGACTCAACTTGTTCTTAATTGGCCTCACGTGTTCTTATTGGTCTGTCTTACTTGATTCAGGGGCTTTAAATGGCTTCATTTCCTTCACTGAATAGGGCAAATTCCCACTACTTCTGGATTAGTCTCTGTTAGTTTACCTGGGGACATAAACTTTTTAATCTGGGGCTAATATATTTCCCTTTGACTGCTTGCCTGTAGGTATCTGGTCTGACTCTTATTATGTAAACAAATCTGTGGGAATTATTAGGTTCATAATTTTGGAAGCATCAGCCCTGTGGAATGTATCAACTTTAAAAAAGGATTTTTCTTTGAAAGTAGGAGCAATAAATTGCCTAACAAACACTGAAGGGCCATAATATTGAAGACCTCAGTCACCTTGATTACTTATAATTTGTAAGTGCAAAAAACTATTGGCTATGAAAACATTTCTTAGGGTGCAACTCTCTTCCCCTTTTTCATGTGGTCCAAAAGGTCTCAGAAATTGTCCATTTCTGCCAACCAGTGCTTGGGGATGGCATCATATTCTTGTGGGTGGAAAAACCAAGTTCACTAGCAGGTGTGTTGTGGGAGGGGCATCTAGCCAAAAATTCATTGTTCTAATAAATGCACAGACAGACACCCATGTCCCTTAATAGCAGCTGTTCACTGGGTGTGCACAAGGTACTATACTATAATTTGCAACTGAGGGTTGAATTGCTCAGTCTTATTTGTTTTTCTTTGACCATGTTGTTTGATCACTTGAGCTGTGCACTGACTACTGGAATTTCACCTCTAGTATTAAATAATGTAAGATCACATTACATAACTGTTTTTGCTGAACCTGTAATTACAGGGCAACACAGATAGGTTTCTTCAGTTATAGTACAATTAGCCAAGACATTGACTATCCTCCTCCAATATCTTACATATTTTATAAACCTGGCTATTACCGGAATGTGTCTGTGCAGCCTTGATTTGACCCTTGCACTTATGTATACTAGCTTTAATTACAAGATCACTTACTACTTTGACTTCATGAAAGTCATGCCTTGTGTTTCAAGATGTCTGCTTGAAACACAAGTCGTGAAACACCACCAGAACTGAGTATATCCCTGACTCCACCACAGACTTTTTGTATGATATTGAGCACCATTATTGGCTGTATTTTAAATAAACCTTATTAACAGCACAGGAACACACCATCCTGATGTGCAGTTAAAAAAAATATGTTAGGCAGCCCTCTTGGCTTACCCAGGTAAATCCTTGGTGAGTTTAAACTCCAAAATGGAAGCTTACAAGAAGTGGAAACTTGGACAGATGGTTAGGGAAGAGGATAAACATATTGCTTGAGGATGCAGGGGTGTAATCAGGAAGGCCAAGCACAACTGGAGTTGCAACTACCCAGGGATATGAAAGGGAACAAGAGAGGTTTCTCCAGGCATGTTAGCAAGAAAAGGCTGGTCAGGGAAGGTGTTGGGACCCTTACTGGATGAGGGAGGTAACATTGTGACAGAGAACGTGGAAGAAGCTGAAGTATTCAGTGCTTTTCATTTTGCCTTTGTTGCAACAGAGAAGGTCTACTCCCAGAATGCTGTAGTAGGCAGCATGGAATGGGAAGTAGGTGGGGTAGCCCTCAGTGTGGGGGTTGGACTCGATGGCCTCCTGAGCTCCCTTCCAACCCTATGATTTTATGATCATAATGCGTAAGCAAAAGGTGGATGAAACAAAAATGCCTGTAAAACCTTATTTCTGATACTTACGAACTTTAAAGTTGCAAGTCAAGAACTCAGATGTCCTTTAACGTAATTTCACTGTCTGTACTCGGTTAAAACAGCCATCTGTCTGTTCCCTGAACAACAGTTTGTGTTTTAACATGAGATATTTTGGGTGGGATTTTCAAAGGCAAACTCCTACTGAATTTCAGTGGGATTTGTGTGCATAATATCTTTATTGCTTTACTTGACTTAAACCATTATACTTTGAGTGGAGCAGAGGTCATCCACTTCACTCTGTCTCAAGACAAAACTTTTAGCTGACTCCAGGAGTACCTCACTCATTCATTGTTCTTCAATCTCGATAGAGCCTTTCCCCGTTGCCAGAGGTCTTCCTCTTTTGCGTTTTTCCTTGCAGGTTCCATATTAGAGCTTGACATATGATGGATGATGGTTTTCTGAGTGTGTGGCCTAGCCATTCCCACTTTGTTTTCCTAATTTGAACATCAAGTGGTTCTTGTCCTGCTTTGAACAAAACTCCTAATTTGTGATAAAGTCTTGCCATTTGATGTGAAGGATGTATTTTGGGAATCTGTTTACGAATGTCTATAGTTTGAGATTTGAAGACTTTTTTTACTGCACCAGGTCTCACATCCATACAAGAGCACACTCTTCACATTTGTGTTGAAGATCTGGAGTTTCGTCTTCGCAGATATAATTTGTGAACTCAATATGGGATGGAGAGTCTTGAATGCAGCTGTTGCTTTCCCTATCCTGGCACTGATATCCTTGTCTTTTCCTCCGTGTCTGAGCATAATACTCCCGAAGTAGGTGAACTGCTCCATATCTTCCATGTCATCTCCTCCCAGTGTGGTGATGTTATTGTTGGACTGGTTGATCCTCATTGTCTTACTTTGTCCCTTGTAAATGCTCAGTCACTAAGGCCGTTTGGTCTAGTGTTGTGACCTTTTCTTCTGTGCTTTCGTGTTGATGTGAGAGGAGGACAACATTGTCAGCAAAATCAATGTCCTCTAGCTGTTTGAAAAGTGTCCAATGAATGCACCATTTAATGGCCATCTGTTGTCCTGCTCATAATTCAGTCTATTGTGATCAAGAACAGGAAAGGTGACAGTAGGTCCCCTTGTCACACTCCTGACAGTATGCTGATGGAGTTTGTCAAGACACCATTGTGAACAATTTGGCATGTCGAGGGTTTGTATGCTGAATGGATCAGGTTAATTTTGGAGGGGATGCCACGGTGTTGCAGCAGTTTCCGTGAAGTGTCTCTGTCGACACTGTCAAAGGCTTTTTTGAAGTTTATGAAGGTTATATATAGATGGGAGTTCTACTCCAGTGACTGTTCTATGATCACTCTGAGTTGCAATTTGGTCAGTACAAGATCTTGCGTGTCAGAAGCCAGCCTGTTTTTCCCTAAACTGGCTTATCAATTTGTCTTCATTCTGTCCAAGAGAATCCTACTGAATGCCTTTTCTTGGAATAGACAGTAATATGATGCCCCTCCAGTACTTACATTACTTCTGGTTGCCTTTCTTTGGAAGCTTGATAAAGTAGCCATGTTTCTGGTCTTGTGGGATCGTTTCATTGTCCCAAATTTTCCCAAGTAGATTATAGAGCATGTTGACTGATGTCTCACTACCTGCTTGATTGCTTCTGCGGGGATGTTGTCTGGACCAGGTGCTTTTCTGCTTTTCAGATATCTTTTATAATCCTTTGAAAATGTCAGATTGGGGGGTCAGGTGACCTGAGCCCTCCCTCTCCTTTGGGTCCTAGCTCAGGACTGTACTGAAGGGGATCTAGTTATGGGTGCAGGATGGAAGGTAGAAGTGTGTAGGTAGGTATAGCGATCAGTGGGTTTCCGGTAGAGTGTGGTACCGATTCGGCCATCCTTGATTTGTACTGTAGTGTCCAGCAAATGTATCTCTCGCGTGGAGTAATCGAGGCATAAGTTGATGGTGGGTTGCAGATTGTTAAAGTCCCTGTGGAATTCTAGAGACTCTATACCATGGGTCCAACTCATAAAGATGTTATCTTACCTACACGCTTCTAGCTTCCATCCTGCACACATAACTAGATCCATTGTTTACAGTTAAGCCCTTAGGTACAATCGCACTTGCTCTGATCCTAGTGACAGAGACCAAAAACTACAAAATCTTTACCAAACATTCATAAACCTGAATTACCCACCAGGAGAAATAAAAAAACAAATTGACAGGGCCAGACAAATACCCAGAGAGCAGCTACTCCAAGGTAGGCCCAAAAAAGCCAAGAACAGAACACCAGTGGTCATTACCTACAGCTCCCAACTCAAACCACTTCAACACATTATTAAAGACCTATAGCATATCCTTAATCAGGATGCCACACTCCAGAAGGCCCTAGATGACAGGCCTGTTCTCTCCTATAGGCAACCTCCCAACCCAATGAGAATTCTCACCAACAGCCCCAGTCTATGCCACCTGAACACCAGTCCTGGTACTTTTCCTTGCAACAAAGCCCGCTGCCAACTTTGTCCACATATCTGTTCTGGAGATACCATCACTGGACCTAACCAGGTTAGTCACAGAATCACGGGCACATTCTCATGTTCCTCAACTAACATCACATATGCCATCATGTGCCAACAATGTCCAGATGCTTTGTATATTGGACAGACTTCAAACTTTCTCAGACAAAGGGTTAATGGGCACAAAACACACATCAAAACACTCCTGATCCACAAACCAGTTAGTCTGCATTTTAATAGAGTGGGCCATTCTGTTAATGACTTAAGAGTTTGCGTCTTATTGAAGAAGAATTTTCACACTGCTTTGGAAAGAGAGACTGTTGAACTCTTTCATATTCAAATTCGACACATTAACCCATGGTTTGAACTGGGATGCAACCTTTCTGGGACACTATAGGGGCTCTTTTGCATACGTGGCTTAATCTAATTCTTGACTCACCCCCGCCCCTCTGGTCTTTGATTTCCTCACCTTGATGATTTTTTTTTCTGATTTGTCAACCTTGATTACTATTTTTGGTTCTCTATGCCTTAAATATTGAGTCTGTTCTGGTATGGCTATGGTCTGAAGAAGTGGGTCTGTCCCATGAAAGCTCACCTAATAAATTATTTTGTTAGTCTTTAAAGTGCTACTTTACTGCTTTTTTGTTTTGATAGTATATAGACTAGCGTGGCTTTCTCTCTGTTGCTTTCTGAACACAGAGTTACACACTTGCATATTACCATTTTTGAGGAAGAACACTTCAAAAACAGACTGCACCATGAAATTGCTGAGATGAAATTCCTGTCGAAATTTCACACCATCAGAAAAGATATTATGAAGGACTGGGAATGGCTATCTCATTACACTAAATAATTTCTCCATGTAGGTATTCTCACCTTATCACTGCCGGAAGTGAGCTACATCCACCCTGACTGAATTAGCCTCATTAACACCGATCGAACACTCCCAGCTCTGTATGTATGTATATGTCTGCCATTTGATTAATTCATTTCATCCATCTGATGAAGTGAACCGCAGCCCGTGTTAGCCTCTAAGGTGCCACAGTACTCATTAGCATTTATTTAATATTCCCAGGACCACATCTCTCTTATGTGATTCTGCATCTGCTTATGGAACATTGGTGGGTACCATAATGTTTTTTACAGGGTCTGGAAAATGTCACGTGGAAGTGTGGGTTCACAGTGTGATGACATTTTGACACAACATCAGTTCTGGGTGCAATATGAATCCTGCTGAATTTATCTTACTGCACAAACTATAAGACATTGTCGTGCTAGGAGTGAGTTTTATGCTTCAGAAGGATTAAGTCCTTGATATCTTTGAGACTTTCAGTAAACTTCTGTTTAAAATGCTACTGGGGCACAGCTGTGGCACGTAGGTGTCGATACTTACTACACAGATGGGGGAGATTCTTCCATTGCTGTAAGTAATCTGCCTACATAAGAGGTGGCAGCTAGGTGAATGGAAAAATTCTCCAGCTTAACTCCATCTCTAAGGGATTGTCCTCGGTATAGGGTGGATTGCTGCAGCACCAATCAATCCTCTGGGTGTCGATCTGGTGAAGACCTGCTAAATTGACAACCAGTGGCTTGGTGGTTGACTCTAGTACTCTACCAGAACAAGATAAGTAAGGCGAGTTGTTGAGAGAGTTTCTCCCATTGACCCAGTGACGTGTGCTGCTCATATTAACTAGAGCTAAACTAAGTAGATCTAGTAATTATTTATGCTACTAATGTAACCCAAATAGTTTAGCATAAATCAACTTTTCCCTGTAGTGTACACCTGTCCTGAGTGTGGATTTTTCACATTCATGAGAGAGAAGGCTATGCCAGCATAATTTTTCAATCTAGATCAGCCATAAGAGTGGCTAATTGTCTATTGGTTTTGATAGTCTATATGCTTGCCCACTATGAACAAAAGTAAGGGTTTATATGCACTATAAAACTTTGCCAAGTTTGTAACTAGTTTATCTTTTTGCATGGTTCATTTCCAAACACGCAGCTCCTGATTTCAGGTATACACCGTAACAGCCCAGCTATTCAGTGAGAATGTAGCAAGAGTGATGAGTTGGAACCACATTCTCATATGGTTTTAGATCTGTGTAACAAGGCTGACCAGCCCCACTTGTTTTTAAGATCTATGAGAGACTACATCACAAGAGCATTCCATGATGTGTTTGTTACAGGAGCACTCTGGAAACCCCATCATATTATTCCTACTTTGCTGTCATATTGAATTCCCTGACATGAGGGGTAAAAACTTTCCTTTTGTGTTGCATCTTAAACACTAGAATTCTTGAAAATTCTGGAATAATGAAATTTTCCAAGCCAGCCTGTGTTAATTCATTTAAACAGTATTGGTATACTCAATTCCAAATCTGCAGGATTGTAAGATTAGAGGTTGCAGAACACAGTAGTAATAGTACATATGTGGCAGAGAACAACTAAATAGATGTTGCATTATTGGTGGAATCTGGATTAGTACAATATTTCTAGAACCCTTTGTGCCATGTGGTTCAGAATGATCTTGAAAATCATCTATAATCTCATTGCCCAGCGCTAGCATCTGAGGCAATATAATGTAGTTGATCAGATTTTCCTGTAATATACAGTGGCAACCACTTTTTGTGCATCTTTACTAATTATATTAGTGACTATAATATAATTAATATCCCTGTGGGGGGAGGGGGAACACCACAGGAGCCCAACATTGTGGCATTTTTATTTCAGAAAGGGGAACTACATGAAAATGGCAAAGTTAAACAGAAATTAAAAAGTACAGTACCAAAAGTGAAATCTCTGCAAGCTTTATGGAAACTTCTCAAAGATATCATAATAGAGGCTTAATTTATATGCGGACTCCAAATTTTAAAAAAATACAGAGAACCAAAAATGTCTCCATGACTTAACAACCAAGTAAAAGAAGCACTGAGCAATTAAAAAGGCCTGGGTAAAAAAGTGGAAGTTACATTCTAGTGCATAAACTCTGACAAATTAAGTGTAAAAATGTAATTAGAAAGGCCAGAGAAGAATGTCAAGAACAGTTAGCCAAAAACTCAAAAAGTAACAGCAATTTTTTTGAGTAGATCAGAGGCAGGAAGCTTGCTGAACAAGCCTGCCGTTAGACAGACAGTTGAGATACTAAAGGAGGATTTAAGGACAATAAGGGCGTTATGGACAAACTAAATGAATTCTCTGAAGTAGTCATCACTGCTGAGGAAATGAGGGAGAGTCCCAAACCTGAATCATTCTTTTTAAGACGACAAAGCTGAGGAACTGTCCCAGACTGAGGTGTCCATTAGAGGAGGTTTTGAACAAAATGATAAATTAAGCAATAATAACTCAGCAGGACCAGATAATATTCACCCATGATTTATTCTTCTTGGTAAAGATCAAAACAAAGACATCATTCAGCACCTCTGCCATTTCCAAGTTTTCTGATATTGTTTCTCTGTCCTCATTGACCAGTGGACCTACTCTGTCCTTGGTCTTCGTCTTGCTTCTAATATATTTATAGAATGTCTTTTTGTAACTCTTTATATCTGTAGCTAGTTTGAGCTTATTTTGTGGTTTTTGCCTTTCTAATCTTGCCTTTGTGTTATTTGCTTATATTCATCCTTCGTAATTTCTCCTAATTTCCACTTTTTGTATGACTCCTTTTTGATTTTGAGATGATGCAGGATCTCCTGGCTAAGCCAGGGTGGTCTTTTATCATATTTCCCATCCTTCGTATGCATCGGTATAGCTTGCTTTGGGTCCTTAATGTCCCTTTGAAAAACCGCCAACTCTCTTCAGTTGTTTTTCCTCTTAGTCTTGCTTCCCAAGGGTCCTTACCTACTTGCTCTCTGAGTTTATTAAAATCTTCCTTCCTGAAATCCATTATGTCTATTTTGCTGTCTTCTCTGTCACCATTTCTTAGAATCATGAACTCTATGATTTTATAAATTTTTGGGGAAGAGTCAGCATGGTTTTTCTAAAGGGAAATCATTCTGCATCAATTTACTAGAATTCTTCGAGGGAGACAATGAATACATGGACAAGGGGGATCCAGTGAATATGTTGTACTTAGAGTTCCAGAAAGCCTTTGACAAGGTCCCTCACCAAAGGTTCTTAAGCAAAGTAAGCTGTCTTGGGATAGGAGGGATCGTCTGCTCATGGATTGATAACTAGCTAAAAGATATGGAACAACGGGTAGAATATTTTTTGAAATGAAGAAAGATAATTAGTGGTGTCTCCCAGCAGTCTGTTTTGGGACCAGTCCTATTCAACACATTCATAAATGATCCGGAGAAGGGAGGTAAACCATGAGGTAGCAAAATTTGCAGATGATGCAAAACTGCCCAAGAAAGTTAAGTCCAAAGCAGACCATGAAGAGCTTCCGAAGGTTCTTACAAAACTAGGTAATTGGGCAATGAAATGGCAGATAAAATTTAATGTTGATATATACTGAGCATGCACTGGCAGCCCTCCTTCTTGCACCTCCAGTGTGGCCATAGGCCCTGCTGAACAGTGCCTCTACCTCCCTGTCAGCGCTTACCCGGGCTGTGTATCAGACATTTTACAGCATTGGGAGATGCTGGTGGGGAGGGGAGGGGAGCGGTGAGAGGGTGCAGTGTGCTTCGGGGAGAGAACAGGACTGGGCTTGGGAGGAGGCGGGACTGGGTGGGGAAGAGTGGGTCAGGAATGGAGCAGGGGGTGAGACGAAGCAGGGTGAGGATGGGGCTTTGGGGAAAGGGGTGAAGTGGGAGTTGGGCCTCGCCAGAGCCAGGGAAGCACCGCTCTGACAGATCAGAAATGTGGTGCCTACGTCCCAAGCACTGCACCTCCAAGGCAAAGCCATGCTTGTGTTAAGCCTCTGTTAACTGAAACCATATCTGATGGGTGCATCAAAACATCGATTCTCTGGATGTGATCCCATCTGTTGTGTAGAGGGTCCCTAAGACCACAAATTCACTTCATAGATAGGGCTCTTTGCAATTTAAGTCTTAAGTGGAGGGGGGATGATGAAAAGGGGTAAAGATGTTATTTCCTAATAAATATAAGTAAACAAGTTAATGAGAGAATTGAACATGTTCAGCCACTTTACAAAAGGTGATTATAATATAGCTGCTCCTATTATTATCTAGTAGTTTCCAAATAGCATAAGTTCAGTAGTGAGAACCCAGTCACAAAGCAGTGGGAATTAACACTTTATTGAGACCATTTCATAAAAGCTTAGAAGGTCTCAGGCTTTATATAGCCGTACTCCAACACTGAGCTGTTACCGAGCAGGAGAGAGGAGATATAATATTGAATTTCCCTTGGTGGTGTTGGTTTAATGACTGAGATCGGATGTGATTTTTAAGACTTACATTGATTTATAATTGTTTTCTTTGTTATAGACCAATGAAATTAAATGGGTCCAGTAACTGGAATGACTCCAGATAAGAAATCTGAAGTGGCTGGACCAGAAAAGACAGCAGGATTAAGAGATATTTACACAATGGGAACCTTACCTGAAGTAATTGATGCTGCTAGGCCAAAGGCCTCATTAGTGGACAGCGAATCAGCAGATGATGAGCTCACAAATTTAAACTGGCTTCATGAAAGTACTAATCTTCTAACAAACTTCAGTCTTGGAAGTGAGGGTCTTCCAATCGTTAGTCCTTTATGTGACATTGAAGGTGATAATGGGCCATCCTGTTACCAGACTCTGGAAAAAAAATCAGCCACTTCCAAACCTCCTTATTCCTTTAGCCTTCTCATTTACATGGCTATTGAGCATTCGCCGAATAAAAGTTTACCAGTCAAAGAAATCTACAGTTGGATTCTGGAGCGCTTCCCATACTTTGCTACAGCACCCACAGGTTGGAAGAACTCTGTTCGACACAATCTTTCCCTGAATAAATGTTTCCGAAAGGTGGAGAGAAGCCATGGCAAGGTGAGGTAACTCTTTTCCAAATATATAACATATTGAAAAAGACTGCTTAGTTCATTTTAAGGAAATAACTTGTGCATAGTACTAACATTAGATGTATTCATAAATTGAAATAATATTTTACATTTTATTTCATTTTGTTGTGATTACAAATGGTTTGGAAATGTCACTTGTGATAAGGTGCATATCTTTTATTTCATACAGTGTTGTTTATCAGTGTCATAAGCACAACTGACAGTGACATCTAGCTAAAGTTGACTGTCGCTTTCAGGTAGAAGGCTCTGAATTCAGTTGCCTGTAACTTTACCATACAAATTTGGGCTTGAATTTCATGCTTGGGATTTTAGTTATTTAGTCCGTTAATTATTTCCACCAAGAGAGCCCAGTTGTTTCTGAAAACTAGGTTTGGGAAAAAATGTTTTTTCCTTTGTTTAAAAAATTCTTGAAATTGTTAATGCTTTGGAATCTTTTAACTTGGGGGGAAGAGGAGAGGGTATCCCTTGATGCTGGATGCATACATTTTGCTGTCCTTGTGAAAAGCCACCCAGACATAAGTAAATTATAAGCCTTGGGAGGGTGGAGAGGGGAGGAGGAGGCTTATTCTTCTCCGGCACTAGATCAAGGTTGACTTTCACTGTCTGTGTGCATGCCCATTGCACAGTTGTCACAGATTTTGCTCTAGCACCATAGGATTGGTTGAAGCATGCCCCTTTGAGAGTCACACTTACATATCAGTATATTAGGCAGTGCCAAACTTATGCCCTCTTAGTTCTTCCTTCCTGCCCAGCACTGTTGGAGTACCTTGCCTTGCAAATTGTAAGAGCATTAGGAGTTCTTGTTAGCCTTTTTTATCTTCTTTGCACATAGTTTGTAGATACTTAGCCATTAAGTGTTAGGTTATTTGGTAAATAGTCCTGGCTGGGACTTTGTCCTTCTTTCCTGGCTTCAAACCATGTTTGATGTGCAGCAGGCTATGCCCATCAGTGATTGTCTGCAGCAGCTACTTGAAGTGTTTGGATGAATTCCTTAGAAAGGACAAGTGTGGAATCGGTAAAATCTTTTGACCTGGAACCCAAAAGGAGGAGATTATCCACTTGAGGCCCTCCTCATAGAAGCTGCATTTCAATGTGCCCTGGAGCCCTCCCATTGAGCGCTTTGGTGTGGAGTGTGCTGCTGGTCTTGGGCTCTGCTGGCATCACCCCCTTTCATTGGGTGCCTAAGAAGTGTAAAAAGAAGTAGAGGTCCCTAATACCATGAAGAAAAGAGATGTTGGGCAAAGAACTGGGCAAAGCACCTCAGGGCTTCACTGGATTACTGTGAAAGTTGCACCCCCCAACCTGACCAGGGATCCAGCTCCAGAAAGAGGGTGGGCTCCAGGGTCACTCCTAGGGCCTTTTTGGCCCTGATGTGGCCGCAGAGGCTACAGAACAAGTAGGATGAGTGACAGTACATACCAGGTGGCAGAGTCGGCTAAGACCCTTGCTCGAAAGGGCAAGCTGACTACGGCTTGATGCGGCTCAGTCATTACAACCAGGCTAAACTCCCCCTGCTAGAGCAGACATTGGTAGAAGGTTGCTAGATACAATGTATGAGAAGAAACTTGAAAAGTGTGCCGGAAATACTAAGGGGAAAGTTGCCAGTTTAAACTTGATGTGTGGAGCAGGGTACACACTGACCCAATAACATGCATGTGTGACAATAGAAGTTGGGGTTGCATATCTTGCAGAAACAATGGGTACATTGGGAAATGCCCACATGACAGAATATTTTATGAAGTGTTAATGAGCGCTGTAATAAACTGTTAACCAAAATTTAACTGTCAAATGTGCAGCTTTGCCACAGACAATGCTGCAAACATTGCAAAAGTACTTAACAGAAGAAACAAAAGTGTGCTCCTTAATAATATGGGTCCAGTGCCCATTTTAATGTGTCTGTTAGCCAAAAAACTATAAAATTTTCCAGTAATAAAAGAAAATGTTGTTGAAGTCACAACATACTTCCATACCAACTAAGTTGTTTCACTTCACCCATGAGAGGAGGAGGATCTAAACCAGTTCTCCCTCAAAATGTTCGATGGAATTCCGTGGTTGATTATTCTAAAAATTTATTAAGCACTGGCCTAATTCTCCTACAACTTTATGAAGAAAAACATAATATCAATGAAAGTATCTCATCCAAAGTATCTAACATGAGACTAAAAGAGAATATGCTCAGAACACTGAAACCTATTATCAACAGACTGAAACAATTTTGGAGAAATTACTGCTGCATTGCTGATGCTGTCAAAATTTGGAAGGCACTTTAAGAGAGACTGATGAAAGTAATACCTCACCAGAAAGTTAAAGTACAAGCAATAAGGAATTGAATGGATGAAACACTGACTCCGCCTAATTTTCTTGCAAACATTCTTTACCTTAGGTATATACCTAACTTCTAAAGATGCTACTGCCATGTCTTGGTCATCTCAAAAGCACTCCTGGGTGAACATCAGTATGTGTTTACTGGTGATGTTTGAACAAATCAGTTACCTGATTTGGTGGAAATCATAATCTGGGCACGCTGAAACAAAGCTCCTTCTTTTGCTGAGCCAACTTTTCATAAGTCTGACTTGCACTGCAAGCACAGAGAACATTTCATCATTTTGGTATTATTCACTCAAACCTAAGAAATTGGCTGGGAGTTGAAAGAGCAAGGAAAACTTATTTCTGTTTGTCTATGAATGAAAATGACAGTGGGAGTGGGGAGGGTGAGAGCTATAGTTACAAAAATTTATAGGACATCTGACATTTAGTGTTGTGAGGTTTTGTCTGTTAGAATTAATAAAAGAATGAAAATTAAAAAAAAAAATTTAAGGATAACCAACTGGTAATCCAGAAGACTGCTGCAATTGCAAATGTGAAGTATTTATGTTGCATTTAAAATTAGTTTAATAAAATATAAGTGTTTGTGTGCATTATTTTGTTCTTACCATTCCTAATGTACTACTGCTGCATCTGCAGCTTGATGTAGGTAATGAGTATTATTTACTATCCCCTAAAAACCAAGTTATCAAAAAAAAATACAATGTATATCGTCAAGTGTTGTAAAATGCTGTATGTTAGTTGTAAATTAGCATGTTTTGGTGCAGATTTATGCTTATTAAGTTTGTAGATGATACCAAGCTGGGAGGAGTTAGCTGGGAGACCGGAAATGATTCCAGTGCTCCCAGGGGACGGTGGCTCTCTAAGGGGCCGGAGGGCTGGCAGCACAGGTCAGCCTATCTCAGGGAGGCTTCGTGGAGGCTGTAGGGGCCAGGGCGGGGGCAGGGGCAGGGGAGGAAATCAGGCAAGCAGGACAGTGCTGCACAGGAAAGCACTGCTCAGGTGACAGACTGCAGTGAGGCAGTGGTAGGCTTCCCCCCCCCCCCGGAGGGGAGGTCATTGTGCTGTTCTCCCACCTTTTTGAAATATCATGACCCCCCCCCCCCAGTTTGCACACCCCTTATTTAGAGGGCTGGGTGCTTTCTGGTATTCCCAAAAGAGAACATCTCCTGCTGCTGCCTTTATTAATTTGCCACTGAAAACTTGCTTGTTTTTAGCGCATTCATGTTGATATAATCTAAATGAGTTGAAGTATATTGATTGGAATGAAAGTAACTACTTTTCAGAGTTATTTTTATAAACCTGATGTGCAGCGTGCAAGAGGAATGGCTCAAGGCTGTGGGGAGAGTATGCAAGCGTTTCAAATCTGCTGTACTAAAATGTATTCGTGTTTTTTGTTAGGTTTTATTTCTGAGGATTTAATGTAAGAAATTATGTTACAGTTTAGCCAAGTGGAATGATTTCTGGGCTGAAATATATTTGCCTTAATTTGATTAAAGTTGAATCTTACTTCCATTTGCAGTTGTAACTGTGGGCTTCATACTGTTTTCCCTTTTGTCCTAAAATCTAGAATTGCTCTACTAAAAATATTTAGTATCTTAGAATGATTATCTGGTATTCATTTTCCGTTCTCCATATTACAGGTTCGTATAGAACCATTTATATTTGTTGTCTTCTAGAAAATAAAATTTATTTATTGCTTCTGTTGTCTTTTTATCAAATAAAATTTATTGCTTCTCTGCCTTCCATCATCTGTATACATGAATGACTTTTGTAAAATTCTGAAGAAGCAAAACTTGGTGATGCTACCCTCATATTACTGACATGGTAGTTCGCTGGGATAGGGTTGCTTTAACTTTCACTTTCTGATTTGTCTTTTCTGACAAGAAGCCTGTTTATTATTCTTCCCTACAGGCAGTGAGTAGGCAAAGAAGTCTTGGGAGGAGTACAGCATATTCTTTCCTACCTAGCTTTTTGATACATCAAACGAATAACCTGGAACTTGCAGCAAAATAGTGATATCATTGCCAGGTATGGCCAAATAGGATACACCAATGTAAGGATTTCAAGGCTATGGAAATATGGGACCACAATAATTTACTTAGCTGGTTACCAGACATGGTGCTTTGTCACTAACTTGTAAGTCACACTGAGTCATTGGCTTTGTCTGGACTAGGAAAAGGGTATTTTTTCAATCAAGTTTAATCAAGGTAGTTTGACTCAAGTGAATTAGCCTCGGAATAGGCTCTGTGTGATGGACTATAACCACAAATGGCATTCCCAGCAAGGTAAGGGTTAATGAGCTGCTGTTAGGTTTGGTGGAAGAGATTGAAAATGGCAAAGTCCAACTCATTTGGGAACTGGCTGTGAGGAACAGCAGATCGCTAGGTCTCACTCTGCAAGAAGCCTGCTGGGGTCAGGAACTGCTTGAGTTTGTTGCCAGCTGTAATCTCTCTGAGGGAAGATAGCCCTGACAGAGGACTTTTATTTTGATATGCTTACCAGCACCTTGATATTTGTTGCTGTGAAAGACTGTGTTGCAGGTGTCACCTTCTCTCTGTGCCCCCAAAGAGAGTGACAGCTAAATAAAACACTTCTGTACACCTGACCGGGAATCCAGCAGTGATTGGTCACAAGGTTAGGAGCAACCCTGCTGCACAAGGTTGAAATCCTTTAGTGATTTCAGATGCTTAAATTATAGTTTAATTTGATCTGTTAACATCTAAATTGTGCCTGTGTTGGTGTTTAAAGGGGGATTAATTCAAGCAAAGTTCATTGGACTGAAAAAAAAATTTCCCTCTGGTTTAGACAAGGCCCTGGAGTTCAGTGTAGGAGGTACTGGCTGCTCGTGTTCTTTGTTTGTTTGTTATAAAATGCCATTCCACCCAGAAACCAGGGATGGGGAAAGACAAGACCACGGTACCAGCAGTGTTTTACTCAAGTATCCTGAGATATGTAAGAGTCTTCAGAACTAAAATGTTAATTGCAGAAGCATTATTAAAATAAAAAGAAGAATGAGGCCTGAAGTTGGTGTGAAAGTGTTTGTGTTTTTTGCTTCCTGGAGTTTTTAATTTTCTGCCACATTCTGGGGAGTTTGCAGTAGTTGTAGTAGCTAGTTCAGGGGTCAGCAACCAAAATAGCAAGAAGAGCTCCCCCCCATCAATAATTCAAGAGCCACAGTGCGTGTGAATATGAGACAGTCCTTAATAAATAACATCAAATCGTACTTTTTGTATCCCCTGTGTTAAGAACAGTGCACACACAATGTTTGGTACTAAAATGTGTGTTTACTGCAGGAAATTCACAAACTTTTTTTTTGGAAGCCATTCCAACCCCACTTTGAAATTAAATGTGAAGTAAATGGCATAATTAGTTTTCTTTCTTAAACTGTGTGTTGCCATTCACAGCAGGAATGTTGCAGGCTTCCTTTTCCTTTTCAGAATCAAGACTTTTTATTCGCAACACAATCAAAACACAGATATGGTATATCACACAATGCACTTCATTATGAAAGCAGGGGGGAGTTATCCAACATTTTGAGATCATATAGCATTTGCTCTTTAGGTATTGGATGTTTATTGTTGGACCTCTAGACATTTATCATTTATTTGAAATAATCAGGAAGGTGTTGTTTTTTTGTTTTTTTTTTTTACTTTGCAATTGTAGTGTTGGCCGCCACAAGGAAGTCCTTACCCCTGAGCTAGTTTCACCTAACCTTTGGTGCTTTTACTTCATTTAAGGACATGTTTACACACTGAGGCTTGGTCTACATTTAAGTTACATTGCATAGTTTCATCAGGTGGGGTGTGAAATCTCACTCCAGTGAGCGATGGCAGGGTTGACAAAATTTCTGGTGCAGATGCAGCTATGTGAAGTACTTTTGTCAGCATAACTAACATTGTTCAGCAACGTGTGTTCCTACATCAGCATAAAAACTCCTCCTTTGAGTGATTGCTCATGTCAGTTCCGTTCTAGGTATGTGCACACCCGTGTGCACCACTGTCAGAGACTGGTTGGCTGTGGTGTCCCTTTGAGTGTCATGCTCTGTGCATTGGTATATTAGGTGCTGCTGACCCTACCCCAGCAATGAGCAACCACAATTAGTAACTGGGCCAATGAGTGAGTGGCTCTCCTTCATCTCCATGGGTCGCATGAGGCCCACGCGCTTCCTCTCTGCCTCCACTCCCCATCTGTCTCTCACGTACTGGGGCATGAGAGCCCCCAACTTACCTGCTCCTCCTTCCAGCACTTTCGAAGTGTCATGAGTCTACTGATTCATGCTCCATCCTGTTCCTCCTCCTTGCTCCGACAGCTTGAACAGCTTAGAGTGCCCCAGGTTACAAGAGGCACATGAGGCAGAGGGACAGACAGCTGTGCTGGTGGGGAACCCCAGTGGGCTGCGTGCGGTCTACAGACTGTAGGTTGCCCACCATTGGCTAACGTCCTCTCAGTTCCTTCTTAGTGCTCGTGATGATTTGTTGGAATAACTAGTTTTGCAGATCGTAAGAGCATCAGCGATTCTTTACAGCCTTTATTTATCTTCTTTGTACATAGTTTGTAGGTACTCTGTTACCCATTAAGCTAAGAGTCTTGGCTGGGACTTTGCTCCAGAGCAAGGCATGCCCTGCTCTCCCAGCTTCAAACCATCTTCACCATATAGCAGGCCAGTGCCTATCAATGGCCCCCACAACAGCTGTTTGAAGTGTGTGGGAGACAAGTGCCAAATCTGTAAAAGCTTTCAGCCTTAAATCCAAAAGGAGCAGAATATCTGCTTAAGGGGCCTCCTCAGGAAGGCTGCACTTCGTCTTCCATCAGAGCTCTCCCACACAGACCCAATGTTAAATGCTTTGGGGTGGAGCACACCACCAGTATCAGTCTTTGCCCCGCACTGTTTCCCCTCGCTGGTGTCTAAAGTGCAGCAAAACAAAACAAAAAACAAAAGCCCTTGGCACCAAAATGGAAAGGGACACTGGGCAAGTGACCGGTGCCAGGCCATGTACGATGGAGCATCACAGGGCTACTGTAGGGGTTGGACCCTGCCAGCCCAACCAGGAATCCAGTTTCGTGGGATCTGAAATGACTCTGGTGGCTAACAAACAAGACCAGCAGGCGATCTAAACCCCACACCAGGTGCCAGAGTCAGCTAAGACTCCCACTATCTACAAGCCAATCATGGGAAACCCTCACAGAGCAGTGGGGCACCCTGGGTTACTGGATCACACATAAATCTCCAAGGAGAAAGAAAAAATATTACTCAAGTGTTCAGGAGTATAATCAGGAAAGTCAAAGCACAATTGGTGATGTAGTTAGCAACACGCGTGAAGGGTAACAAGAAGGGTTTCTGAAGGTGGATGGCAACAAGATCAGGGTCTCTCATAGAATCCTCGCCAGCAAGTTAAAGAAGTATGGATTGGAGAAATGGCCTATAAGGTGGATAGAAATCTGGCTAGATAGTTGGGCTTAATGGGCTTGATGTCTGGTTGGCAGCTGGTAACAAGTGGAGTGCCCCAGGGGACAGTCCTTGGGCCAGTTTTGTTCAACATTTTCATTAATGATCTTGCTTAATACAAGAGCATCCATAATTTACACCCTCAGCAAGTTGCAGGTGACACTAAGGTGGAGAAAAGGTTGATATGCTGGAGGGTAAGGGAAGGGTCCAGAGTGAACTAAACAAACTGGAGGACTGGGTCAAAATAAATTTGATGAGATTCAACAAGGACAAATGCGGAGTTCTGCACTTAGGATGGAAGAATCCCATGCACTGCTACAGGCAGCGAATCTACTGGCTAAGCAGCAGTTCTTCAGAAAAGGACTTGGGGCTTACAGTGGAGAAGAAGCTGGATATGAGTCAATAGTGTGCCCTTGTTGCCAAGAAGGCAACAGTATGTTGGGCTGCATTAGTATGAGCATTGCCAGCAGAGTGAAGGAAGTGATTGGAGCCTCCTCACAACAGAAGGGGTGTAGAAAAATTGGAGACAGTCCAGTAGAGGGCAGCAAAGTTATTAGGAGCCTGGGGCATATAACTTACCAGGTGAGGGAGGGAACTAGGCTTACTTAGTTTGCAGAAGAGAAGGGGAGGGGGAGCTATTTGACAGCAGCTGTCTACTGTGTTAGCCGATGGCCACGGGTGAGGTACCACATGTGCCCTTATTTCATCCGAGTCTTTAACTGCTAGGACACAGTCCCTTCACAGCAGGCAGCCAGGGATGGCTGACGGATGCCCCAAGGTTTTACCACCCGAGTCTTTGAGTGCTAGGACAGAGAAGTCCCTTCGCAGCAGGCTGACGGATGCCGCAAGAGTCTGCCCCGTGGAGGCCGCACAGCTCGGTGCTCAGCTCTCAGCACGCCTCACCAGTGGCCATGCTAATACAGCTGAAAACTGGCTGGGTTCTTTTATTTGTGTTCGGTTTGCACAGTGACAGGAAGAGTCAGGTTAAAACTTAAACAGTTACTATTTAATTGATAAGGAAAAGCTTAATTCTTATGGTTACAAGGCTTATAGTTTCAATTCTTTAGTTACAAGCAGCTACCATACAACAAAAGTACCTTAATTCATAGATCTATTATTAAATGTGTGCAAAAGCAAAACACAGAGCAGGTCTTATTCTCATCCCTGCGTTACCCGGCTTGCGTGGCCAGCGTCTGTCAATCAATCCCTCGGGAAGAAGTAGTACAAGGAGGGCGTCCCCTGGGACCTCAGGAGGCAAAGACCTTCCTGACCAGCAGGTATAGGTAATTGGAGCTTAATTAGAGGGGGCTGCCGGACCCTTCTTTATACCCCTTGGGTCACGTACACTCTTCCTTATCTTTAAATATGCCAATTGTGTTAGATCGTCTTGTGATGCTAGTTCTCACAGGGAGTTTCAAGGGCTTAGTTCACACCTGTGAGGTGGAGATAATTTAGACATTCTTTTCTTAGGGGCGGGAGATTCCTCTCCTGGGACGATGTGTAGGTGTATCAATCACCGGTACTAGCCAAGGGCAGCCTGAGGCCCTGGTCGTCTGCTAGCCCGTTTGTCTTTTGTTGTCTGGTTTCGGTCCATTCAGGGTCATGATGAGGCAGTCCCTCTGTGCTCTGAGGCATCAAAGACTGTGCTTGAGATTAGCGCGTCTGTGCTCTCGGGCATTCCAAGACTGGGCTGTTTCCTTTTTGCTCTGAAGCACCTAAGAGGGGCAAGATGGAGTACAGCGGGCGGGATTCTGTCTGGCTACAGACTGCCTGAAGGCGAGGTCCCAAAACAGGAAGGAGCAGGGAACAAGAAGCAAGAATCTTATGTTGAAGTGTGGGAGGTCGAAGTTAGATATTAGGAAAAACTTTTACTAGGAGGATGGTGAATTACTAGAATGAGTTGCCTTGGGGTGAAGTGGGGTGGAATTTCCATCCTTAAAGGTTTTTAAGATTAGGCTGGACAAAGCCCTGGGTGGAATGATTTAGTGGGGGTTGGCCCTGTAGGAGTATGGGGTTGGATTGGATGACCTCCTGTATTCTCTTCTAGCCCTAGTTTTCTACGATTCTGTGATCTCTGTACCAAATTCCAGCACCTATCCCTAGAAATTGAGGGAGAGCCTGCTCCTTCGCAGGTGGTGCGGGCATCATTGTGATGAATCCATCCCAAACGGGTTCCTCTGATAACTTCAAAGAACACCAGGCCCTTCTTTTAAGGGTGGCTGCTTAAACTTGAGCCTTCCAACTGAGGGAGTTGCTGAGGAGTCTGATCTCTTTGACATTATAGCCTCTGTTGTGACCTAGGTTGTGCTGGTCATACACCCTGGGGGTCTTAAAAATTGGCAAAGTGCTTCTTCCATTCCGCCAACTTCTAAGAAGGCAGAGGAGGATTATGTCCCAGTAAAAGGGCTCAAATATCTTTACATGCACCCTCCAGCAGCATCGCTGGTCGTATCTGCTGTGAGTGAAAGGGACAAATGGAGCCATATTAGTGGCACACCAAAGAACAAAGATTCCAAGAGACTGGATGTATTTGGTAGAAAGATGTATTCACTGGCCAGCCTACAATTCAGATTCTCTAACCAGCAGGCCCTGTTAGGTGCAGTTTTAATCTGTGGAACTTCTTTGACAAGTTCAAAAAGGCCCAGCCACATGATCAAGCCCCAGGAATTTGCCTCTTCGGTGGACAAGGGCATAGTGATGGTTAGAAGGGCCCTCTAAATGGCCTAGGATGCTGCAGACTCAGCAGCCAGGGTGGCTGCCTCCATGGTGACCATGAAGTGCAGATCCTGACAGCAGTCCTATGGTGTGTTCCAGGAGATGCAGCCCACTATTCAGGACTTGTTGTTTGATGGGGCTGGACTCGTTTCTGAGTTCATAGACTCAAGGCGCCGTGACCTTCAAGACTCCCAGGTCACCCTTTGCTCCTTGGGCCTTCACACAACAGGTCTGGAACTCATTCCATCTTCTGCTTGTTCAGTCAGGATACTGTGAAATTCTGCAGTCAAGTTCCTACAGGAGAAGGGACAGACACATAAGGAGTCTAAATCTTCTAAGTCATTGGGTAGAAAGATAATCTGCTTACCTTGACCCTCTCAGGAGCTAAGGGGGACAGAAGTAGTCACTTTGATGGTGCACTCAAGGATGACATCCCATTCACTTCACTGGATCTACCCTCTCTCTCTTCACTCATCTGCCTCTCCCCTTTGCAATTGGTCTGGTCTTGGATAACCTCGGACCATTGGGTGCTTGAAACAATATACTCAGATCTCATCATGCAGTTCATAGTCTCTAGCTTCCAGCTCTCTCCTCCTCGTTACTTGGAAGGTTGCATTCCTGGTTCTAGTAACATTTGTCTGCTGAGATTTGGGTGCTCACCTGAGAACTGCTCTGTGTGCTCTTTTATAAAGACCATGTCCAGCTGAGTAACCAGAAGCAGTCCAAGGTTGTCTTTCAGTTTCATACAGGCCAGGTCATTGCATGTCCTTTTTTCCCAAAGCTGCATAAACCTGAGGATGAGCCTAGGCTGCATTCCCTAGGGCCTAGATGTCGGGAGAGCGTTGTCCTTATACATTAAAAGTACCAAGCCATTTTGCAAGTTGACACATTTGTTCATTATGGTGGCTGACAGGATGAAAGGTCACTCAAAGAATTTCTTACTAAGATCATCACCTGCATTCACTGCTGTTATGATCAGAAGAATGTGCCACCCCTGACAATTTTAACCACCCACTCAACTAAGGCATAGGCCTCTTTCGGTCTTTCTGGCCCAGGTGTCTGTCCGGGACAATTATAGGGTACTATAGGTTGTCTGACCACAGGTTTATGACCTTTTACACACTTATTCAGTAGGCCTGGGATGATTCTGGATTTGGTAGACCAGTACTACAAGTTGCCAAATTGTGAACTGCAAGTCCACCACCAAGTCCCCATACTCTTTGTCACCTAGAATGGAATCGACATCAGCAGGCACTTGAAAAAACGGTTGCCTACTTTTTATAACTGTTGCTTGTTGAGATGTTTCTCTAATGTCCATTCCATTACTTGCCTTTCTAGGCTTTTGTAGGAGTTGCTAGCAAGAAGGAAGGAAGGAAGGAAGGAATTGAGAGGACATGGGGTCAGGAGTGCCTAATGTACTGACACCCTAAGTGTGCCATCAAAGGGGGTGCTGCAGCTGACCCTGTATATACTGCTAAGGGAAAAAATTCTCCAAAAACTGTGCACATGGGCACACATGCCTAGAATGGAATGGACATGAGCAACACAACTCGAAGGACAACAGTTACAAAAAATAAAAAAAAAACAAAAAACAACACTGTTGCCTCTGTTTTAACACTAAGATATTAGGATGCAAGCATAGGCATAGCCTGAGAATAAACTGTTCTGATATAAGACCCTTTGATATTTCTATAACTACATCTGCTATATTTAGGGAAAAGCACTATTTTTAACTGCATTTCTCAGCCAGTGCAGCAGTGCAAAAGCTGTGCATAGCCTAGTCTTTACATTCATACACACTCCTAGGATGTTGACTTCCCTCGTCTCAAAGAAAAGATGATTTTGGAGGCGAGAAAATTCAAAAGTTTTCTGAGTTACGGAGGTCTTCAGTGACCATTTGTGTTTTTCAGAATTTGTTATCCCTTTTCTCATATAATTAAAGCAAACATGACTTATTTTCACAACCTCCAACATACTGTGCATTTTATCCTTACTAATGCCATGTGGCTTGCATGGATGTGAAAAGACTTCGGCTAAAACTCAAAATTACAAACACGTTAGTCAAGTACTTTTTAGATGCTTATCTTGCAGTTTTCGCTAATATAACTACTACTGTGTACATGTATCTTTTCTCATCTTCCCATTGCTTCTGCTGATCTACTTGCTGGGCTCATTTCACACAACTCTACATCCCTAGAGTGTAGAGGAGAGTAAAGGGAATCCCAACTTTGGGACCCTCTTTCTGGAGTGAGAGCAGAAAGGAGGCCCATATCTCTGCCCTTCAAATATCTGAACAGATTTTCTTCTGAGTCACAAGAATATTTAGCCTGGATTGAAATCAGAGTTTACAGGTTCTATCTGAGAAAAGTGTGAGCTTGTAAACAGAGGTTTAGAATGGAAATATCTTAGTCTGCAGTCAGTGTTGTGGTACAGTGGTTTTTAATTTAATGTTAATATTATAACAACGTACTCCTCTATGGCTTGTTTACTAATTTCTCCTAAACCCTCTAATTCACATTACTGTGTTTTCCCCCCTCCAGGTGAATGGAAAAGGTTCATTATGGTGTGTTGATCCAGAATATAAGCCGAATCTTGTACAGGCACTGAAAAAGCAACCTTTTCCCTCAGCACTTGCATTTTATACCCCACCGGCATCACCACCGAGGTAGGCAGATTTTCCGTTACAAGTACATGATTATGTTGTGACAACCTCTCCCAATTCATTAAATCCCATGGAACACAACAGTCGGGGCAGCCTATGACACAAAGGAAGTAACCATTTGAAAAAATAGGGTGGCCAGTCATGCCCCCCAGGTTCCTATTGTATGCTAACATGGGAGTGGAGACGAATGGAGGCAGAGGGTTTGAGAGGCATGGAAGGATAGACTGAGAATGATCAGTGGAGAGAAGGAGCTAACTGGGACTCAGGGAGGGAATTAAACAGAATGGACAAGGAAGTGAGAATATAAGTCGTCTAGATTGTCAGGCCAGTACATCAGAACATCTGTATCATGAGAAGCATTTGATATCTGCAGTGGAGGGAAAACTTATGAAGCAAGTGAGCAGGAAGGAGGATTCAATCTCTCCTCTGCATAAAAACAGAAATGCCTTTAAAAAATGGGAGCGGAGCAAACTGTTTTTAACCTATGTGCTCTGTTCTCTTCTGAGCTCAACTCATAGTTATGATTTTTTATCCCATTCTTACAAGGCTACCATCTTTTTGGGGGGTTAAGGGGCTGAGGGAATAAGAGGAAGGTGAGGGCATTGGCTGTTTGTTTGCTTCCTCGTCGGCCCTAACTTATTTTTTCTCCACTCCATCTCTATGTCCTGCGTCTTTCTTCTTAATGTTCTGGCTGTCATTTGGGTTGTTTGTTTTTACTGCTTGTCTACTGCTGGTTCCTCATCCCTTTATATGCATCTTGTTCTCTTCCTACTCTTTCTTCTTTCCTGATCTTTCTTCCGGGTGTGACTGTACTGGGGACATAACTAGGAGCAGCACAAAGAGGAGTTACTGATAAAAGTCTTTGTACTGCCTTTCAGCTATTTTAAGGTTTGATGGGAGTGTCCATCCCTTCTTTTCTCACTAACAACTGGGAGCAGGGGGTGAGTAGCTGTCTGAGCATCTCTGGGTAGCAATATTGTGCAGTACTTTGGAGACCAGGCAATTCTGGGTAACCACGTGCTCTGGGCTTTATGTAACTGGCACAACATCCCAGTTTCAATGGAACTAATTAAGAATAGCCTGGAATGGCTGCCCTCCTTAGAGAAAAAGCACTAGAAAAAATAGTGACTTACTGAGAACAATTATTTGCTGACATATCTGCAATTCTCATAAAGAAACTGCATCTTCAAATACCTTTATATGTTCAGAGTATTTTATACAGCAAAATACTAAAAAAATTGGAAACATATTTAAAAATGCATAATGTTAGTTGAGTATGGTAGAGTGTTCAGCTCTAATGAATAAAGAGAAATATTTCCGTATTAACTTTCTGGTAGAATTTACAATTAGTATGCCTACTACAAAACTTAACCTTGCATTTTACTTTTAAATGAGACTGTTGCCGTGACCATTGAGATATGTCAACCTAAAGCAAGCTTTTAAATGCATGGTGGTGAATAAAAAGTTCTGCACAATGTAGTGCAGAGGTTGGCAACCTTAATAGCAAGAAGAGCCTTTTTTATTTTTTCTCCACTTTGGTTAAAAAAAAAATTAGCAATTCAAGAGCCACAGTGCATATGAATATGAGATGGTCCCTAATAATGTCAAAACTGTACTTTCTGTAACTCCTATTTTAAGAACAGTGCACACACAATGACTTGTACTGTTATACGTGTTTACTGCAGGATGTTTGCAAACTTTTTACATATTCTATTTCCTCACACTTTGTGTGTGTGTTTGTCTTCCTGACTTTCACTCCTGAGCTTTCTCTGTCTCTCTGTCTCTGGATGACACTAGGGGGAGTTATGTAACACTTTGGGATCACATATCATTTGCTACTTAGGTATCAGTTGTTCATTTTTAGGCTTTTAGACATTCACTGTTTATGAAAAATAATCAGGAGGGTTTTTTTTTTTTAAACTTCATAATTATAGCCTTGAAGCTCTCTGAGTCCTTAAATAGTCACATTTGGCTCTGGAGCTCCAGGTTGCAGACCCCTGATGTAGTACCTTACGTTTGGGTTTTGTATTCTCTTATTTACAAAAGTGGTCCCTAACTTACTAGCTGTGCTAAGCCATATGTGACCATTCTTCTGTTTCAAATAGTCAGGCGAAAGAATTTGAAGCTACGGTAAGATACTTGAAAAGAGAAATTGGCTCTTGGGGATATTCTGAACTTGTTAAAAATAATTAGTTCTAAAATCTTTTCTAAAAAGTCTAAATACAAAGTACTTTTTAATAATACATAGCTGCATTTATTTAGAAAAAAGTAACTATTGGAATAAACCATTAATAATATCACTGTGGAAAATTAAAGTACTCTTAAATATTCAACACTAAGGCCGTTTCTGCACAGGCCACTTCCTCCGAAAATGGCATGGTAATACACGGCCCGAAATATGCTAATGAGGCATGGAGGCAAATTCCCTGCACCTCATTAGCATATGGTCATATGATTTGGATTCCAGAAGACAGTTCTTCCGGACTCCAAAACACCATGTAGAAGTGCGGCCCCAGGGGAGCTTCCGGAAGGAAGTCCTTCTTCCGAACGCCCCTTTGTCCCGAAAATTTTTGGGAAGAAGGGGCTTCCAGAAGATGCTCAGGGGCCGCGCTTCCAAACGGCGTTTTGTAGTCCGGAAGAATGGTCTTCCGGACTCCAAATCACGTGACCGGCTGCTAATGAGGCACAGGAATTTGCATCCACACCTCATTAGCATATTTTGGGCAGTGTATTACCATGCCACTTTCGGAGAAAGTGGCCTGTGTAGAAACAGCCCAAGTGTCATTATGGGTAATGGCCTTTTCAGGATTCTGATTGTTGAAACAATGGCAACTGAAATAAGTCATGTTGTAGGAAGTGATGTATTTTACAAGAGCTAGTATTTTGGCATAACTGGCCTGAGCTGCTGTGCAGATAAAATCAGAAGTGAAGTCTCTGTTCTGAAAATCTTTCCATCATTAGTTATTGTATCTTGTTTGCAGAGTTAAACCCTAAATTCATAAGGACATGATCCTGCAGACATTGAAGTAGGAGGAACTTAGAATCATAGAATCATAGAACACGAGGACCGGAAGCGGCCTCGAGAGGCCATCGAGTCCAGTCCCCTGCCCCGACGGCAGGACCGACCACTATCTACACCATCCCTGATAGACATCTATCTAATCTGTTCTTAAATATCTCCAGCGAGGGAGACTCCACAACCTCCCTTGGCAACTTATTCCGGTACTTGACCACCCTGACAGTTAGGAACTTTTTCCTAATGTCCAACCTAAACTTCCCTTGCTGCAGGTTAAGTCCATTGCCTCTTGTTCTCTCCTCAGAGGCCAAGAAGAACAAGTTTTCTCCTTCCTCCTTATGACACCCTTTAAGATATCTGAAAACCGCTATCATGTCCCCCATCAATCTTCTTTTTTCCAAGCTAAACAAGCCCAATTCTTTCAGCCTTTCTTCATAAGTCATGTTCTCTAGACCTTTTATCATTCTAGTTGCTCTTCTCTGGACCTTCTCTAATTTCTCCACATCTTTCTTGAATTGGGGTGCCCAGAACTGGACACAAGATTCCAGCTGAGGCCTAACCAGTGCAGAGTAGAGCGGTAGAATGATTTCTCGTGTCTTGTTCACAACACACCTGCTAATGCATCCCAGAATCATGTTTGCTTTTTTTGCAACAGCATCACACTGTTGACTCATATTTAACTTGTGATCTACTAGAACCCCTAGATCCCTTTCTGCTGTACTCCTTCCTAGACAGTCTTTTCCCATTCTGTATGTGTGAAACAGATTATTCCTTCCTAAGTGCAGCACCTTACATTTATCTTTATTAAACTTCATCCTGTTTACTTCAGGCCATTTCTCCAATTTATCTAGATCATTCTGAATTATGACCCTATCCTCCAAGGTAGTTGCAACCCCTCCCAGCTTGGTATCATCTGCAAACTTAATAAGTGTACTTTCTATGCCAATATCTAAATCATTAATGGAGATATTGAACAGAATTGGTCCCAAAACAGACCCCTGCAGAACCCCACTTGTTATGCTTTCCAGCAGGATTGCGCACCATTAACAACTACTCTCTGGGTACGATTAGCCAGCCAGTTATGCACCCACCTTATTGCAGCCCCATTTAAGTTGGACTTGCCTAGTTTGTTGATAAGAATATTATGCGAGACCGTATCAAATGCTTTACTAAAGTCTAGGTATACCACATCCACTGCTTCTCCCTTATCTACGAGTCTCGTTATCGTGTCAAAAAAAGCTATCAGGTTGGTTTGACATGATTTGTTTTTTACAAAACCATGCTGGCTGTTCCCTATCACTTTACCACCTTCCAAGTGCTTGCAGATGACTTCCTTAACTACCTGCTCCATTACCTTTCCTGGCACAGAAGTTAAGCTGACTGGCCTGTAATTTCCTGGGTTGTTCTTATTCCCCTTTTTGTAGATGGGCACTATATTTGCCCTCTTCCAGTCTTCTGGAATCTCTCCTGTCTCCCATGACTTTCCAAAAATGAGAGCTAACGGCTCAGCTACCTTTTCTATCAGCTCCTTGAGGATTCTAGGATGCATTTCATCAGACCCTGGTGACTTGCAGACATCTAATTTTTCCAAATGGTTTTTAACTTGTTCTTTTTTTTATTTCAAAAACTAACTCTACCCCTTTTCCACCAGCATTCACTATGTCAGGCATTCCTTCAGACTTCTCTCTGAAGACCGAAACAAAGAAGTCATTAAGCATCTCTGCCATTTCCAAGTTCCCTGTTACTGTTTCTCCCTCCTCACTGAGCAATGGCCCTACCCTGTCCTTGGTCTTCCTCTTGTTTCTAATATATTTGTAAAAGGCCTTCTTGTTACCCTTTATGCCTGTAGCTAGTTGGAGCTCATTTTGTGCCTTAGCCTTTCTAATTTTACTCCTGCATTCCTGTGTTATTTGCCTATGTTCATTCTTTGTAATTTGTCCTAGTTTCCATTTTTTATAGGATTCCTTTTTTAGTTTGAGATCATGCAGGATCTCCTTGTTAAGCCAAGGTGGTCTTTGCCCATATTTACTATCTTTCCTACGTAGGGGAATAGCTTGTTTTTGGGCCCTTAATAATGTCTCTTTAAAAAACTGCCAACTCTCCTCAGTTGTTTTTCCCCTCAGTTTTTCCTCCCATGGGATCTTACCTACCAGCTCTCTGAGTTTACCAAAATCTGCCTTCCTGAAATCCATCATCTCTGTTTTGCTATTTTCTCTCCTACCAGTCCTTAGAATTGTGAATTCTATGATTTCATGATCACTTTCACCCAAGCAGCCTCCCACATTCAAATTCTCGACCAAGTCCTCCTTATTTGTTAAAATCAAATCCAGAACAGTTTCTCCCCTGGTGGCTTTTTCAACTTTTTGGAATAAAAAATTGTCTCCAATGCAGTCTAAGAACTTATTGGATAGTCTGTGCCCCCGCTGTATTAGTGTCCCAGCATATATCTCATTGTAGTTCTCATTGAAAACAGCGTAAATCTTTAACGCATAGGTCGGGGTCAACAGCCTTTCCCTGGCGGAGTGCTGAAATTTGACCTTTTGACCTCTGTGTAAGGGCTGAATACCAGTGATACTTTTGAAAGCCATAAATAGTTCTGCTTACAACAGCTTCATTAAAAAATAAATTAATATGCAGAGCTTCATTGTTTAAGTCACGGTCATCAACCTGCGGCTCTGGAGCTGTATGCCGCTCTTTAAGGAGCCATTTGCAGCACTGAGCACTGCCGCCGCTGACTCCTTGTGGCTCTGGAGGCTGCCACTGCTTAAACAAAAAAACTAAATTCAGTTGCCTGCTGTTTTTAGTTTAAGCAGTGGCAGCCTCCGGAGCCACTGAGCAGTCAGCTGTAGCAGGGAACCCATGAAGAGAGAGCCATGGCAGGACAAGGAGACACAGAAGAGAAAGCCATCAGGGCCAGGAGCCTCCCACACTGCACATGGGGGAAGCACTATCCCGCAGGAGAGCTGAGGGAAGGGGCAGCCAATGCTGCCGCTGCTGGAGCCACACTGAGAAGGAGGAGGCCAGGGGGAGCAGTGGCCGTGGAGGAGCAGTGTCATCTGAGGCAGGTTAATCCTGGGGATGCTGGAGGTGCGGGGTTTGGTGCTGAGTGGGGTTACACCTGGGGCATGGGGGGCACTGTTTGGGTCTGAGAGGGGTTGAGCCTGGGGATGGCGGAGGGAGTTTGAGGCTGAGAGGGGCCAAGATTGGAGATGTGGGGGGTGGGTTTGTGGGATGGGGTCAAGCTTGGGGATATGGGGCAGATCTGAGGGCTGAGGTGGGTAAAGCCTGGAGATGGGGGTAACTTAGCATTCTAACTGGTACAAATCATTGTGTGTGCGCTGTTCCTAAAATGGGAATGACAGAAAGTACGGCTTGATGTTAAGGACTGTCTTGTATTCCCATGTATTGTGGCTCCTGTAGTATTGAATTTGCAACTGAATTTGAAAAAATGGCTCCTCTCGCTATTTTGGTAGCAGACCCCTGGTTTGGGTGGTGGTTGGTAGCTTTAGCAGGCTTTTGTTAATCTACAGGCAGCATGGCTTGAACAAGCTCCCGTCTGCATTGGGGAGGAGAGTGGGGCTGAGCTCCCAGCTGGCATGCCAGAGTGGCGTGAATGCTAGGGGCTGCAGAACCTTGGCATAGGTATTTGCAGGGTCAGGTTCTAAATGTTTTGTGCTTTTGTTGTTCGTAGTTTCTGTTTTCATTGAAGCCGGGTATCGGTCACACACTAATTATGTTAATTATTGCACTTAGGGTGAATTACTGTTTCTGTTTAAATCAATGGCAAAGTCCCCATTGACTTCTAATGAATCCAGGATTTCACCCAAGGCTTTAATATTGTGTAATCTTTGGGTGGGCTGGAGTTCATTAGTTGCTCTTCTCGCATGCTTAAAAAACTGATAGAAAAGTAGATGAAGACCCAAAGTTCAGTCTGTAAGGGTGTATCTCCACTGACAATTTCTGTACTAAAACTTTAGTTGTTTGGAGGTGTGAAAACATATCTGAGAGCGATAAAAGTTTGGTGCCGAAAAATGCCAGCGTAGACAATGGCCATGCTCCCAGCCATAAAGCTACCATCTCTTATTTGGGGAAGGGGACAAAGTGGGGAGCTACAAGGATTCCCAGCCACCAGCATGGTGGGCTCTGCTGTTGGCCTGGGCTGCCAGTAGCTCCACTGCCATCTGGGGTCCCAGTGGCTCTGCTGCTGGCTGTTGGCCCTGTGCCTGGCACTCCATAGTCACCCTCAGATGTGGTAAGGATTTGGGGAGGAGCACCTGAAGGATTTTCACCAAGGTTTGCAGAGGGCCACATTCAAGTCCTAAAAGGAACTAGATAAATTAATTTAATTTTATGAAATTACTATAAAATCTTATGATGAAGAAGATTTAATTTGATAGCATAGCATGATCCTTTCATAATCTGCATGCATTCTTTTCAGTTATACATAATCATAAATAAAGAAAACAAATTAATAACTAAGCTGTTCAATCCCCACAGAAGCACAATGAGACAAAACTGAGAGCTTCCATAAGCTTAGGTTGAGTTGACCTAAGACACTGGTCATTGATCACCACCAAATCTGTTCAGTCTGCAGAGTGAAAAGCACCATCTTCCCTTCGGTAGCTTGTAGGAATCTTCAGTTGGAATCCACGCAGACTCTTCATCTGCTGAAGCCACTGTTAGCCAGTCAGCTCACTGATTAACCACCACTCCGTTAGGTGTACGGTTGTAAAAAAACAAACCAAAAAACAATTGCAAGAAAATAGAAAACTGAGAATAGCAAAGTGTAAATGACTCATTCTCCATTACTATATTTACTGACAAGTTGGTGAGTCATACTAGTTGAGACAGTTTAACTAAAACACTTTTGGCTAAAATCAAACAAGATTCAAACCATACAATTAGAAGAAATTATTTTCCCTCCCAATTTCCCCTTGCTATAATTAACATTTCACACACTTCCATGTTGAAGGGTTGACAGTACCACTAACCT
This sequence comes from Carettochelys insculpta, assembly GCF_033958435.1. Classification (NCBI taxonomy): domain Eukaryota; kingdom Metazoa; phylum Chordata; order Testudines; family Carettochelyidae; genus Carettochelys; species Carettochelys insculpta. The sequence continues at coordinate 64,574,465 of NC_134139.1, read as the reverse complement.
GCTGCAAAATGCTTCAAAGTTAGGGAAAATAGCCTGCTTTCTGCTCCTGGGTTTACTGTCTCCAACTCACACGACCTTTGGCAAGGTTCAGTCTCCAAGCGTCATTCTGAGTCCAGCAACAGAGAACCTATTGTAGCACACACGAAACTACCTTCTGCAATTTTTCAGAAGCTTCTGGGTGCAGAGTGTTTGTTCTGCCCAGCAACGACACAGACATCTTACATATCTTATTTTCTACTAATTACATGTTTGTTATATTTTCTTCTGTCTTAAAGGTTTTTCTATTTAAATTCCCTTTTAAAATATTACATTTCTCGGCCTCTTTACCTGTGCAGAAAAGGGACACATTCATTCTTCCTTTTTTTCTTAGGCAAAACTTGGTCTATCTTACGGAGTTAGGTTGACTTGAGATATATCACCACTGAAATTAAACCCCCTTGCATGTCCATGCTTTGTTCCTTGTGTTGGCAGAGCACATCCACAGCAGCTCTTGCATCAAAACAGAGAGCAGTGCACCGTGGGTTAACAGCCCACTGTGCAACTGTCTCAAGGTGTTTAGGTAGGTGTAAGGGAGTGAGAGGAAGGCTGGGCAAGGTGGGGTTAAATAGAGCCTGTTAGCCCAATTAGCCCTGCCCTGGTTCACCTGCAGCCAGTGTCAGGGCTGAAGGCAGCATAAGAGGGGAGAAGCTAGCCCAGTTCAGGGCTGACCAGGGCTGAGAGCTGGCTCAGATGCATGCAGGACCTGAGCCAGAGCTGCCACCAGGTCGGCCACCGGAGGACAGAGCCTCTGAACCCTTCCCCAGACAAAGAGGGGGAGAATCCCCAGAGAACAAGGGGGAAACTAGATTCTTGGGGCCATGCCCCAAACTACAGCATCTAGGGTGTGGGCTGAAGACCTACACCCTGGGCCTCTAGGCTCCGCAAGGGGCCGAGCCACTTGGCCACCCTGCCATCGGGGGAACCGCTTATAGTGGGGTTTTCAGTGCTTCATGGGGGCAGGCTCAGCACCACTTGATGCAGATTTCTCAATCCGATCATTCCATGGGCATCCTACTAGATTTGCCAGTTGCTTCTTAACTGCCCTTGTCACCTGCAAGCCAACTGTCTCTTGTCAGGAAGCTCAGCTCATGGCTCTCTGATTGTGGGATGCTGTGAAAAAGTATTTTAACGTTGAACCACAATGATGTGTGTTCCTGTGGTGTGCTGAGCCTTGCATTGTTTGAATGAACCTTGTACTGATTGCTTTGTGCACCCAACTCTAATAATGCACATGCACCTATTTCTGAATAGTAACAAAGAGGAAGCCGTGCTAGTCTATACACTATCAAAACAAAAAGCAGTCAAGTAGCACTTTAAAGACTAGCAAAATGGTTTATTAGGTGAGCTTTCGTGGGACAGACCCACTTCTTCAGACCATAGCCAGACCAGAACAGACTCAATATTTAAGGCACAGAGAACCAAAAACAGTAAGCAAGGAGGACAAATCAGAAAAAGATAATCAAGGTGAGCAAATCAGAGAGTGGAGGCGTGGGGGGGAAGGTCAAGAATTAGATTGAGCCAAGTATGCAGACAAGCCCCTATAGTGACTCAGAAAGTTCCCATCACGATTTAAACCATGTGTTAGTGTGCCGAATTTGAATATAAAAGCCAGCTCAGATGTTTCTCTTTCCAAAACGGAGTGATAATTCCTTTTCTGTAACACACATACCGTTAGGTCATTGACAGAATGCCCCATTCCATTAAAATGTTGATTAACTGGTTTGTGGCTCTGGAGTGTTTTGATGTCTGTTTTGTGCCCATTGAGCCTTTGTCTAAGGGAGTTAGAAGTCTGTCCAATATACAAAGCATCTGGGCATTGTTGGCACATGATGGCATATATGATGTTAGCAGAGGAGCATAAGAAAGTGCCTGTGATTCTGTGAGTAACCTGGTTAGGTCCAGTGATGGTATTTCCAGAGAAGATATGTGGACAAAGCTGGCAGCGGGCTTTGTTGCAGGGAAACGTTCCAGGACTGGTATTCCTGGGGTATAGACTTTGTCATGCTCCTCTACTAACATCATATATGCCATCATGTGCCAACAATGCCCAGGTGCTTTGTATATTGGACAGACTTCTAACTCCCTTAGACAAAGGGTCAATGGGCACAAAACAGACATCAAAACACTCCAGATCCACAAACCAGTTAGTCAACATTTTAATGGAATGGGGCATTCTGTCAATGACCTAAAGGTATGTGTGTTACTGAAAAGGAATTATCGCACTGTTTTGGAAAGAGAAACAGCCGAGCTGGCTTTTATATTCAAATTCGGCACATTAACACATGGTTTAAATCGTGATGGGAACTTTCTGAGTCATTATAGGGGCTTGTCTGCATACTTGGCTCAATCTAATTCTTGACCTCCCCCCCCCCACGCCTCCACACTCTGATTTGCTCACCTTGATTATCTTTTTCTGATTTGTCCTCCTTGCTTACTGTTTTTGGTTCTCTGTGCCTTAAATATTGAGTCTGTTCTGGTCTGGCTATGGTCTGAAGAAGTGGGTCTGTCCCACGAAAGCTCACCTAATAAACCATTTTGCTAGTCTTTAAAGTGCTACTTGACTGCTTTTTGCACCTATTTCTGGTTTCTTGACTGTTTAACACCAACTACCACATGATGTAAAATAATAAAGATAAGTTCATTTTCCATAAGTAGAATTTTATTGTACACCCATGCAAACATACTTTTGTATTGGTGAGGTATACTGTGTACACGCAGGAGGAAATACCTTTAAAGGGGATGGAAGAGGAAAATCAGAAGTACGTACACAAATGAGGCTCTCACAGGTGGGTGCATGCATGGCTGTCATGTTTAGTCTCTACAGCAGGATGGAGTGCTACTGCTATGGCCTTGGAGATACATGGAAGGGGACAAAGGGAAGTTCTTAGGATTCTCTCCCTCCCTACAGTGATTTATCTCTGCAGACCCAGAAGATCCACCGCTTTTGTGTACTCCATGCTGTAGCATGTTTGCTGCATGGAACTGGCATGCTCAGCAGGGCAGTTGCTATGTGTTACCCTTGTTACCAGGTTTGCCTGTTACTTTGGGGTGTGCTCATTTATCAGGGTTACTCTTTGGGGAGCGAGGTTTAGATAAACGTCAGTGTGCTGCTTGTGTCACTCGTGTTCTTCTGTGGAGCTCTGCTTTCACCCTTCTGCCAGTTCTCCCCCAGTGGAGCTATCCTTCAGGATCTAGGTTCTTCCCACCCTAGAATCAGATAAACACACGCACACTCACACATCTGCTACCAGAGCATGTCTGAGAGGACGGTTAATCAGCACTTGCAAGCCGAGCCCCTGTATGTCCCTGGTCTCAACAGGCTGGGTTGCACAGCAGTGCCAAACTACAACACTCATGTGTCCTTGGATTCAGTGGGCTGGTCTTGAACAGCAGTTAAGGCTGCCACCCTCTTACACCTCCAGGTTCAGCACATCTCTGTCTCCACTTTCACTCCACAACTGTTCTGCTAGGAACCCACTTGATGAGTAAACCCCCCAGGATTCTGCAGTGCTAAGGGCTCGTTAGCTTAGGTACAAGGAGCATGACTGCAAAATGAGTGGAGGAGCTAAAAACAACACCACTGAAAAAGGGTGAGGGAAGAAGGAAAAGAAACTAGCTTAGCCAAGGAAGTTATTTATTTCCACGTAGTAACTATGCAAAGGGAGCCAAACCAAACAGTTACAATATTAAATATAACTTAAATCTGACTACAAAAGTTAGGGCGAGTGAACCATAACTGATCCAGGAAGGCAGGGTGAGGAAACTGTACCGAGAGAGAGATCTCACCACTCCGTGAAGCTTAGATCGATTGATGAGGCAAAGTAGAGACCCCAGCGTGATCAGTCAGTAGAAGGTGAGGTGCCAATGGAACTGATGCGGATTTTAGATCCAGGCATCAGAACCCTTTACTTGAGCGTGGATTGGGGTTTTTGTAGGGCAACACTGGTTCTAGAAGGAACACTCTATTTGTTTATAGGTAAATTGGTGGCTCTAGGGAGTATTCCAAAGTTGTTTTTGTTTTGGTTAGACTAGGGGTGTGCTACTGGAGCTGCATGTGGCTCTTTAAGGACTTCTTGTGACTCCTGATGCTATAATTGTAAAGTTTAAAAAACAAACAAACAGCCACCTGCTTATTTTCAATAAATGGTGAACATTTAAAAGCCTAACTCATAGCATAGTAGCAAACAATATGTGATCTCAAAATGTTGGATAACTCCCCCTAGCGTCCTGCAGAGAGAGAGAGAGAGAGAGAGAGAGAGAGAGAGAGAGAGAGAGAGAGGTTTGGGTGTGAAAGTCAGGAAGACAGTGGTACAAACACACACCAAAGTGTGAGGAAATAGGATATGTAAAAAGTTTGTATTTGTGAACATCCTGCAGTAAACATCATTGCATTATAAATCATTGTGTGTGCACTGTTCTTAAAATAAGGGTTACAAAACATATGGTTTGACATTGTTTATTGCAGACTGTCTTGTAGTCACGCGCATTGCGGCTCTTGAGTTACTGAGATTTTACCAAATTGGAAAAAATGGCTCTTCTTGCTGTTTTGGTTGACAACTCCTGGGCTAGACAATAGGAACTGATCATTCCTAGTTACGAGTGATGTTCCTTGAAGGGAGTTCATAATGTAGTTAGGCAATTTCAGTATTTTGAATACCAGAAGAGGGTTTATTACTAAAATTGGTCTTAGAACTACTGATCTGGATGTGGGCAGGTGTGAGTTCTTTGGCATCTGCAGCAGAGTTCTTTTCAGGCAGTGCTTTCCTGCTTTTTGTGTGCCAGAATTCAGTGTGTTTCTTGCCTTGGAATTGTTGTTCCGCATTCTATGTGCTAATTCAGATTCCTTTCTGTCCCATCTTTGATGTAAAAGGCTAGAGGAGTTTCTGGAGGGGTTTAGATGTGTCTTCCTCTGCCTTTTCTGTGCTTTTTGTAAGTCTTGTGATCAGCTTTAAGTCACACAGAGGCTGGGTTGGGGGCAGCGGGGCAGGGGCGTGAGTCTTTCATGAGTGACACAGACTGGCTACTGTGCCCTGGTTCCCCACAAACACAGAGCTGATAAGTAGCTCTCTCTGCAAGTCTGCAGATATTCACTTTATATTATTTTTTCAGATCATGGATCAGACACAAATACAAGTTTTGTATCTGAGCTACCTGAGCTCTCCACGTTAAGCAAAGAGGAAGAGCAATTTCAAAACTCCCTGGGGCTTTCAACGGGGAGGAGCAACTATCTGTGCAACTGGCTGTTGGGCAGAGGCGTTCAAAACAATGACCAGAGGGGTGACCATGGGCTACTTGCTAAAGGCCACTCACTTTCCTTTGCTACATGTGCCTCCCAGCTTGCTCAGTCTGGGAGACCAGAAATTATTTGTGTTCTCAGGGGACAGTGGCTGCCTAAGGGGCAGGGGGTGCTGGCAGCACAGGTCAGCCTAGCCCAGAGAGGCTGCAGAGGCCTAGGGGTGAGGGAGGGGGAACGGAAATGAAGCAGGCAGGCAGCACCACAGAGGCTGGTGGGAGGCAGTGGTGGGTCCCTGGAGGAGAGGGGAGATGGTTGTGCTGCCCCCTCCTTTTGAGATTTTGCACACTCCTGGTGTAAGTGATGTACTTTGTTCCTGTGAAGCCTGTTAAGCAAGCTGAGTACAGTGAATATGGCCAGGCTACAGGTTTCAAGATGTGCATTTTGCCTCTGGGCTATGGTGATCGCTTAGGTCTAGGGTCAGCAACCCCCCAGAATGTGTGCCAAGAGTAACACATAAGCTGATTTACCCCAGCACGCGAGGCAGGAGCTATGTGCTGCCTTCCTCACCTCATGCAAACAGCCCCAGGGCTGGGTTTACGAATGCGTTTGGAAGACTGCTGCCAGAGCTGGAGCCCCAGCTGGCCCCTCTGCAGCACAAGGGGGATCCAGAGCCTCGTTGGAGCACCAGACTGGAGCCAGAAAGTGCACCACAGGGAAAACAAGAGAACCCCTCTGGCTGTCTCATATAGCCCCCAGCTAAAGCCTCTCCAATGCATCATCAGTGATCAGTAACCCATCCTGGGCAATGATCCTTCACTCTCACAGACCTTGGGAGGCAGGCCTGTCCTCGCCGACAGACAGCCTGCCAACCTTAAACAAATCCTCACCAGCAGCTATAGACCACACTACAGTAACTCACTAACTCTAAACCTCGAACCAATTCCAGCAACAAACCTCACCGCCAACTTTGCTCACATATCTACACCAGTGATATCGTTACAGGACCTAACATCAATCATACCATCAGGGGCTCCTTTGCCTGCACATCTATTAATATAATATATGCCATCATGTGCCAGCAATGCCCCACTGCAATTTACATTGGCCAAACTGAATAGTCTCTATGTAAAAGAATAAATGGACATAAATCAGACATCAGGAATGGTAACATACAAAAACCTGTAGGATAACACTTCAGTCTCCCTGGACACTCACTAACAGATTTAAAAGTAGAAGTCCTACAACACAAAAATTCAAAAATAAAACGGAGAGAGAAATCTCTGAGTTGCAATTCATTTGCAAATTTGACTCCCTCTAAGGATGAAACAGAGACTGGGAGTGGTTGGTCCCTTACAAAAGCAGCTTCTCTGCTCTGGATGTTCACACCTCCACATTAGAATCTGACAAATGGGCCACATCCCCCATGACTGATCTGAATTGTTTTCTCCTCTCTTGATGCATACTATGGATAATGGGCCATTTCCACCCTGACTGAATAGACCTTGCCAGCTCTGGCCCTCCCTTTTACTGGGACCCCCCTCTTTAAATACTCCTCTGAAACCGCTTCCCCTGCACCATGGCATCTGATGAAGTGGGTCTTTGCCCACAAATGCTTATGCTCCAAAATATCTGTTAATCTATCTGATCAAAGGCATCCCACACAAACAGATGATTCCAGAGTGATAAGGACATACACAACCAAAGGAATGAGAGAGTCCCTAATAAATAAAAATGTCAGACCAAGGATTCAACTGAAATTAAACTCAATTCAAAGAAGTAAATACAATTTTAAAACAAAAAATCTCGGTTAAAAACCTGTAAATTGGGGGGAAGAACACCTTAGAGAATTAACAAAATTAAGCATAAACTCTTCTAAACATTACAGCCAGGATTTCCCTAACTGGATGCCTAACATAAAGTCCTAAATCTGTGGTTAGCTATCTAAATGTTGAACTGATTTTTAAAAGTGCTAAGCAGCAAGCAGTTCCACTGATTTTATTATGGTTTGTGGGTGCTCAGTACTTCTGAAAATAAGGTTGCTTAACTTTTTAGGGACACAGTCTTTCAATCTTTAATCATGACCCATGCTCACTGCAAAACTCCGATTATAGACTGCCCTTGAAAAATGTATCAGTGCCTGCTTACCTGAGGTGTAATTCTGTGATGGTAAAAGACTTGTGTTGCATGTAATTTGAAAGAACAAAATAGTTGTGTAATGTATTTTTGTACAGTATATTTAATTGCTACATACTGCTAATCAAACTTCTTTTGTATACATTTTTAATTAAAATGTAACATACTACAGGGGCTGGCTGAGTATGAAAATATTTTCTGAATGTACTATTTGATTAATTTTATTTGTTTGTATTGAATAATGTATTAGGGTGACCATCCATCCTGTTCTGGGCAGGACAGCCCCATATTTCAGGCGCCAGGAAGTAGTCCCGATTAATTTTTAAAAAGGGGGTAATTGCCCTGTATTTGGCCCCCTGCTGGTGCACGGGCTTTCTGGCCACACCAGAGGGAGCCAGCAAGGGGCCCTGCAAAATTAAGGTTGGTTGAAGGCCCTGGAGTGGCTGCCGCCTGCTTCCCAGCTCCCTGTGTGCCTCTCCACCACCATATCTCCCTGTCCCATATTTGGGATAAGGAGATATGGTCACCCTAAACATATACACAGAATAGTGCATGGATAGTTTTAGAACAGCTCAGATAAAAAAGTATCTGTCATAATTTTAACAAATACTAGAGAAATTTATCAATTAATGTGTGAGTCAGTTCTGTTTAAGCGGCCCTGCTTACTAACACATCTTGCTTTTTTTTTTTACCTCCGTCTCTCCTTTCTTCCCTGGTTTTTCTCTCATTTGTGCCTGTTTAGTAATATTACAGTGTATTGCTTCCTGCATTGCCTTCAGTGTTTGGGAGGGCAAAATCTCCAGAGGCAACATCTAGGGGACAAGCCAACTTCTTCTCAGCTGTTCCTGGATACCAGTCAGGGCTTAAGTGTGTGATTATATTAGAAGTCTCTCTCCTCCCTCCCCACCCCCTTGTTCCTTTCTTCCATGCTTGTCTTCTGGCTGGAAATACATCTGGAAGTCTCTTTATTTTGCCCCACTGCCAAGCCTCCTGGCTGCTGTGAGCGGAAGAGGCACATACCTGTGTTGCTTTACTGCTGCCTTAGCCTTAGATTTTGAATCCTCCTCCCTAGCAAAAAGTTCCATTGCCTGTTTCTAATTCTTTTCAGAGTTTTCTCCAGCAGTTGCAGAGTGAGATTGAGTTAATTTGTGATTGACCACTGCATTTTGATTATGTACGATGAAATTGACAATACTCTGGACAGTCTTCATTCAGCTGCAACCTATCAAAACCCTTAGAAGCATTAGAGGCATCTGGTTTCTGGACATCACTGCACTGATTTACATTCAGGTCACATTCAGAAAGTTTTCCTCACAACCATAGAGGCTAGAGTTTTTGGTTTTTAAAATGTAATGAACACTTAGAATCTGCAGATGGTAATGGCTGGCCAAACAAAATTTCCTCATCACCCTGCAGCAAATAGATTTTTTCAGCCCCAATTATAAATCTATATATAATGGTAATATAGACTGGCGTGTTTACCATCTAGCTACCAAAAGTAGTAGAACGTGTAGGGCTTCTGTGCCTTTCTTCTCCTATTTAAATGATTTTTTCTTTTAACTTTTTGTGTTATACAAATTTCATCACTTCCTCTGATTACAGTATATTAAATTTAGTACTACAGGTTGAACCTCTCTGGCCTGTTTTAGTAGCTGGATGTTCATTTATCATGGGTGTGGCCAAGTTTCTCATATTCCCATAAAGCTTGTTTACAGCCACTAGTCTTCCCTCTGTGTTCTATGTTGTTATTTAGCTGTAATTTACCCCTAAATGTCTTCTAAGAGCCCAGCGAGCAGTCGGAGTGTTGGTAATGCTGCTAGACAATTTTGACTTCCCATGGTCTGGCAAATTATCTGGTTCAGTGCTGGTCAGATCCCAAGGGTGATGGGCTAGAAAGGTTCAATCTGTGTTTGTGGCTTTAGTTAATATGTATTTTTTTTCTTTTCAGTAGGTCATCCTGCCCTCATTACTTAACCACTGTACTTAAGCAGAATCGCATGCAGTCTCTCAAAGGTAATTATGGGCTTAATTTTAGTTTGTTTTGTCATCCCGCAATGCTGTTCATATTCAGAATAAGTTGTAGCCTGAAATGTGCAGGTGGACCTTTTCTGCGAATCTTTGAGCGCTTTGACCAAGTCAGTTAATAGAGTGCTCTCAAATTGTATCAGAGTACCTTTGGTTTTAAACTTAAAATTCATTTGGGTCTGAAGGCATAAAGCAAGTTTGTATTCAGTGTTCAACACACTTGTTGTTAACCAGTAGAGTACTTAGCAGGCACATTGTTTGTCCCCACATTTGACCTACTTCAAAACAGTATTGACTTCCATAATATTCTTCCAAAGTTGGATACTTGATTTTATTTTAGTAAAGGTATCACAAATGCTATCTTTTTCTTTAAATTTACACATTTTACTTGGGTGTGATTACACCAACATGTGCCCTGATGGATACGGACATATACTATGCTTTTATGAAACAAGGATATTACAGCGTAAGTAAATCCAGGCTAGCCTGGTTAACATTGCTATCCCACTTCATAAATGCTGTGTGCAGGGCAAAGCTTTGTGCATTAAAATTTGCTTGTCTGTTCACTGTGTTCTATATTGTTTTGACAGTGGGAGAAAAACTGTTCCCAGGTATAGCCCTGAATCTGGTTATTTGTGTTGTAAAGTATGGAAGTACCTGAAGATTATGCCTAAAGATATGATGATTAATATGGTAGCCAGAATAGTCCTATTATTTCACCATGGGCCAGTGCATATTTCTGTAATGTCAAAAAATATTAGCTTTACCTCTCAGAAGAGATCTGTTTTTCACCACCCTAGAGCTAAGAAAGGGTTCCACTCTTCAAGGGGCCAATTCTCCTTGGGTGCTACGATAATCACTTAAGGTGGAGGATGGTGTTCCCTGTAATTTTTTTCATCCATCACACAATAACATTTATATCACCACCAATCAAAACACATGCTGCTCACTGTGGGTGGCTATAGGCACTCTGCTTATCAGTGGGGTGGCACCTGAATTTTTTCTGGGTGGCTTACAGGGAGCACTGGAGGAGGATGGTCCCCTTTGCTGTCTAAAGTCTGATTTATATAGGGGTCTGTTCATGACGTGGCTCACAATAAAGATTTGCTTCCCTATGTATCTCAGACATGCCGTTTCCTCTGCAACACTTCTTAACACAGGCTGTCCTTCCTTTAAAGGTCCCTTCCCTTCTCCTTTGTCTGTCTGGCAATCAGCTCTTGCTTCTTAAGAGTTCTGTCCTTTCACTTTCTGTTTCTCAGTAGAGACTAAAGGCAGTGTGCAAAGAAAGACAGACTGGATAGATAAGATTGTTGGATTAACTGGTTAGTAACATAAATAATTTGCTTTGCAATGCATCGTTCTTCAAGACTCTGTTCCTTTTAGTGTAAGTGTGACATAACAAGTAAATCCCCAAGATGTTTGCAATGTTGGATGTTGCTAGGGCAAAAAATGTTTAGCTTAGCTAATCTTTGTGGCTTGTTGAATTAGTTATCTAGGTTTAGAATCTATCACTGGTAGGGAAAGCTGCAGTAAGAGAAATCTAGAGCTGCCAGTTGCCATTGAGTGTCATTTTCTTATTTTGTATTACATGAAACATGCCACTTATTTTGGAACAAAATGGTCACAGACTGTAATATATTAGAGAGGTTGCTGTGTTAGTCTGTAGCTTCAAGAACAACAGGAAGTCCTGTGGCACCTTATAGACTAACATATTTTGGAGCATAAGCTTTCGTGGGCAAAGACCCTCTTCATCAGATGCATCAGACTGTAATGGTGATGCTGGAAGTCTATTCCCTATATTACTTCAGCACAATGCAGCTTTTCCAAGGAAACCCCATCCTATACCTTGTTTTCTCAAAAAATTGTGAGTTCAGTGGGGCTTACTCCAAAATTAAGTGTACTCTAAGCACAGTCACACTTAGCTTTTTTGGTAATTTGGAATTGGGGTCTGCATCCTTGCTGAAAAAAATGTAAATTAATAATTGCATAATAGAGTGAGACGAATTGAGAAGGACTATTCAAAATAATTTCTGAATTTTGTTTCAGGATCCCATTTAAGTGCAAGTGACTTAGACTGTATCTGTAACAACTTCAAAGTCATCTGTTTTAGCAGCAGGACTGCAACTAAACATATGTCAGACAACAAAGTATCAGCAGCAAGCAAAAGATTTCAATCATCCAGTAAAACCACCACCATGAATGGGTTTGTGCAAAGGAATAGCAAATAACAATAAGACAGCACAGGTGTAAGGATTGCTCTCCATTTTTGCTACAAATTCTCCTTATTCCGGTGTTAACTATAAACACTTCCATTGACACGGTTTGGTCCTTACAACCACCTGGTAGAGCAGACATTGGTTGATAGATGCACATCATTCAAGTGCCTTCTAATACATTGCAAGAAATACTAAGGTGAAATTTGCCACTTCAGGCAAGTACACAATGATTCAGTAACATTCATGTGTGACAACAGAAATTGGGGATGCATATATTTCAGAAACAATAGATACATCAAGAAGTGCCCATACAATAGAATATTTAAAAGAACTGCTAGTGAAAGCTGTAATAAACTGAACAAAAAATTAGCTCTTGGATGTGCAGTTTTGTTACAGACAATGCTGCAAACATTGTAAAGATGAAAAGATAATCGGAAGAAGAAACAGAAGTATACTCCTGAATAATATGTGGTAGCAGTGCCTATTTAATGCAGTTTTTACCCAAAGTACTACAGGTTGAACCTCTCTTGTCCAGCATCCTCAGGACCTGACTAGTGCCAAACCAGAGAATATGCCAGACTACAGGAGATCATTATTGTCGAGCACATTATCAACACTTACACTGCATACTGGGATCTCATCCATGTCATTAATAAAGATGTTGAACAATACCAGCTCTAGAACTGATCCTTGAGGCATGCCACTTGAAACTGACCGCCAACCAGACATAGAGCCATTGATCTCTACCCACTGGGCCTGTCCATTAAGCCAGCTTTCTATCCATCTTACAGTCCATGCATCCAATCCATACTTCCTTAAATTGCGGCCAAGAATATTGTGCAAGATTGTATCAAAAGGTTTGCTAAAGTCAAAGTATATCATATCTACCGTTTTCCCCATATCCACAGAGCCAGTTACCTCATCATAGAAGCTAATCACCTTGGTCAGGCATGACTTGCCCTTGGTAATCCATGTTGACTTTTCCTGATCACTTTCCTCTCTTCCAAGTGCTTCAAAATGGATTCTTTGAGGATCTCCTCCATGACTTTTCCAGGGACTGAGGTAAGGATGACCGGTCTAGAGTTCCCTGGATTGTCCTATCTTTTTTTTAAAAGATGGGCACTATATTTGCCTTTTTTTCCAGTCATCCAGGACCTCTCCTGATCTCTGTGAGTTTTGAAAGATAATGGCCAAAGCATCTGCAATGACATTCAGTCCCTTCGATGCATTAAATCCAGACCCATGGATTTGTGTCTATTTAGCTTTTCTAAATAGCTCTGAACCTGTTCTTTCTCCACCAAGGGCTGCCCACCTCTGTCCCATAGTGCATAGAGCATTGCCTAATGCAGTAGTCTGGGAGCTGGTTATGTCAGTGAAGACTGAGGCAAAAACAATTCAGTACTTCAGCTTTTTCCACATCTATTACAAGGTTACCTCCCTCATCCAGTAACAGCGCCACACCCTTCCTGATCATCCTATTATTAACATGCCTGTAGAAACCTTTCTTATTACCTTCACATTCTTTGCTAGCTTCAGTTCCAATTGTGCTTTTGTCCTCGTGATTACTCCCCTGCATTCTTGAGCAATATATTTATACTCCTCCTTAGTCGTCCGTCCAAGTTTCCCCTTCTTGCATGCATCCGTTTTGACTTTAAGCTCATCAAGGATTTCCCAGGTAAGCCACGCTGGTTGTCTACCATATTTGCTTTTCTTACTGCACATGGGGATGGTTTGTTCCTGTGCCTTCAATGAGGCTTCTTTAAAATACTGCCCGTACTTCTGGACTCCTTTTCCTCTTTATATTAGCTTCTTGGGGTATCCTGCCCATCAGTTTTCTGAGGGAGTCAGAGTCTGCTCTTCTGAAATCCAGGCTATATATTTTACTGTTCACCTTCCTTCTTTTTGTCAGGATTCTGAAATCTACCATTTCATAGTCACTGCAGCCCAGGTTGCCACCCACTTCTGCTTCTCCTACTAGTTCCTCCCTGTTTGTGTCAAGCTGTGTATGACCCTGGTTTGTTCCTTCAGCACTTGTACCAGGAAGTTATCCACAACATTCTCCAAAAACTTCCTGAATTGTGTGCTGCTGCTGCTGCTGTTGTATTGGATGCCCAAAAGATGTCAGGGTGATTTTAAAGTCCCTCATGAAAACTAAGGTCTGTGATCTGGAAGCTTCTCATAGTTGTCTGAAGAAATCCTCATCTACCTCAGCCATGTGATCTGGTGCTTTATAGCGGACACCAACCACAACATCACCTCTGTTGCTTCCGCATCTAAGCTTATCCCAAAGACTCTCAATGGGCTTTTGTCCCTGTATATACTGGAGCTCTGAACAGTCATACTGCTCTCTTACATACAGCACAATTCCTCCTTTTCTCCCCTGCCTGTCCTTCCTGAACAGTTTACACCCTTCCATGACAGTATTCCAGTTATGTGAGTCATCCCACCAAGTCTTCATTTTTCCGATCACATACTTCATTGACTGGGCCAGGGCTTCTAATTCTTCCTGTTTGTTTCCTGGGCTTCTTGCATTTGTGTACACACATCTTAGGTAATTTGCTGATTGGCCTGCCTTCTCCTTTTCAGTCTGGGGTCCTCCTTTGTTGTTCCTTTTTCCTTGTGTTTCTTCCCAGTACCCCACTTACCTCGGGGCTTATGTCGCCATTCCCTGAGAAACCTAGTTTAAAGCCCTCCTCATTAAGTTGGCAAGCCTGTCTGTAAAGATGCTCTTTCTGCTCTTTGTGAGGTGGAGCCCATCTCTTCCTAGCAATCCTTGTTCCTGAAACAGAATCCCATGGTCTAAGAAACCAAAGTCCTCTCTCTGATACTACCTGCACAACCATGCATGTACTTTCACAGTCTGATGATCCCTACCTGGACCCCTTCCCTCAACAGGGAGGATGGATGAGAACACCATTTGTGCTCTATATTTCTTGATCTTCCTTCTCAGTGCTATATATCTGATGTGATCTGCTCAAGGTCATTCTTGGCCGTATCATTAGTTCCTACATGGAGATGTAGGAAGAGGTAAATCTGAAGGTTTGAGTTTTGGAAGACTCTCAGTCACATCTTGGATTCTAACTCCTGGTAAGTGGCAAATTTCCTTATATTGCAGGTCTTGACAGCAGATGGATGACTCTGTCCCTCTTAGGAGGGAGTCCCCAACCACAACCACCCATCTTCGTCTGTTAGGGGTGTTGGTTGTAGAACCTCCATCCCTAGGACTAGGCATCCTATGCCTTCCAGTCAGTGGGGAATTCTTCTGAACCCTTCCATGAGAGGTCTCTGCCACAGCAATTTCCACCATATTGCCTGTGCAGAGAACCTGAAAGCGGTTGCTTACCTCCACCAGAATTGGGGATGCTTGAGTTGGTTTTCTTCTCCTGGAGGTTACGTATTTCCAGTTTTCTTTTCTGTACTGCCTTCATTGGTTTTTCCACCTGCTGTGCCTGCAGTATTAAATGTTGCCTTCTATCAAGGAAGTCTTCATCCTCTCTAATGGCCCAGAGAGTTGATAGTTGGGTCTCAAGTCCTCTAATCTTTTCCTCTAAGATGGCGACCAGCTTGCACTTGGTACAGATAAAATCCCTGCTATCTTCCGGGAGGAAGACAAGCATGGTGCATACTGTGCAGTTCAAAACAGTTGACTAATCACTATCCACTTTCCCTTTCTTATGAAAGAGTTCCCTCAGATGATTTTATTGTCCCCTTAAAAGGCAGAAGAGAAATAAACAACAAGAAAAAGACCAAACAGTAAGGGCTCCCCACAATGCAGACTCCCCTGTTGGCTGCTGCCATGTTTGCGGCTCACATGCTAGATGACAGATGTTGCTGGACCAAGGGTATTTTGAATTGGAGAGGTTCAACCTGTAATTCTCCGGGAATAAAAGAAGATGTTGAAGTCCAGCTAATACAGGAAGGATGGAGAAAAATTATTTTCCTTAGCCTCTGATGCTAGGACAAGAAGCAACACTGTTAAATTGCAGTAAGGAAGGTTTACACTGGACATTAAGAAAAATTTTCTCTCTCTCAGGGTGGTTAGGTACTTGAATAAATTGCCTGTGGTGGTTGTAGAATTTCTGTCATTAGAGATATTAAGAACAGGTTGCATAAATATCTAACAGAGATAATATAGGTGGTGCTTGGTCCTACCATGAGGGCAGGGCACTGGACCTGATGACCAGTTCCAGTATTGTATGATTCTAATACTTCCAAAACAAACATTTTGCTTCATTTCGTCAAAAGACAGCAGGAGGAGCCAAACCAATTCTCTCTCAAAATGTTTGATGGAATTCTGTGATTGATTTGTTTTGAACAATTTATTAAGAACTGGCCTAATTCTCAACTTTTTATAAAGACAACCATGATAAAATTGATGGAAGTAACTCATGCAGAGTATCTAACATTGGCTTAAAGAGTAATATAGAGGATATGCTCAATATACTGAAACCTATTATCTATTACCTTAAACAAGTTCAGAGAAATTGGTGATGCTATTGAAATATGAAAGACATTGACAAAAGAAATACCTCACCAGAAAGTTAAACTGCAGGCAGTAAAGAAGTAAATGGATCAAACTCTTAACTCCTCCTCACTTACTTGCAAACATTTTCAAACCCAGATAGATACCCAGTTTCTAAAAATGCTGCTGCTGCTGCGTCATAGTCTTCTCAAAATCACTCTTCAGTTCTGCTATTCATAATAAATTTCTGGCCTGAAGTGAAACTATCAATTCAGCAAGTTTCTTAAGGACATTTTGAACAAAGTTACTTCCCTGACTACGTGGAACTCAAAGTTAGGTATCTTGAAACAGGGTTTCTTTATTTGCTAACCCAAATTTCACAGCAGGCAGTTCCTGTGTAGGCACAGAGAATATTTTCATAGGTTGGTGTTATTAACGCAGAGCTGAAAAATTTGATTGGGAGTTGAAAAAGTGGGAAAACTTGCCTTTGTTTCAGTCTATGAATCAAAATGACAGTGGGAGCAAAGAAGAGGGGGGTTGGTGTAAAAGCTTTAAGGACACCATACGTTTATTATTGTGAGGACTTTGTCCATTAGAATTAGTAAAATTTGAAAATTAAAAGAGAGTTTAAGGACAGCCCTCAGAGTTGGGTACGCAGAAGACTGCTGCAATTGCAATTATGAAACATTTATGTAACATTTAAGATTAGTTTAAGAGAAGTGTTGTTGTATTTGTGTGCGTGATTTAGTTCTTAGAGTTCTTCTTTGAGATGTGTCCCCGTGGGTGCTCCACCATAGGTGTCGGGCTCGCCCCAGCGCCGCAGATCGGAAACTTCTAGCAGTGTCCGTCGGGTCGCACATGCGCTGATGCGTGCTGCTCCCCCGCGCGCTCTAGGCCATGTGTGCGATCTGGTCCCCGCCAGTTCCTTCTCAACCGCCAGCAGCTGCAGACGGAATTTGCTCTCGCTCCAACGCCTGAGACACCAAAAAAAAGAGAGAGAGAGAGAGAGAGAAACTGTGGTTATTGTTGTTGATAGTTGTTAGTAGTTAGTCATGTTCTCACTGTTCAAACCGTTGTGCTATATTAAAAAAAAAAAAAGAAGAAGAAGAAGAAGAAGGGAGGAACAAAGGGGAGAAGACCGGATGGAGGCGGCTGCCTTTGGCGGTCCGCTACCCCTGGAGGCCGCGAACGTTATTTGGTTAAAGACTTCATTAGCCGATAAGTACTCTATTATCATTTAAAGACTTACAAGCCGCGGCAGAGATGTCTTCGCAGGGCTTTAAGAGGTGCGAGTCATGCCGCGAGACCATGCCTGCTTCAGACGGGCATAGTGAGTGCATTCGTTGTCTTGGAGAGGCTCACGTTACTCAGAAGTGCCCTCATTGCGCTAGGCTTACAGCCAGGGCCAGGAAAGACAGGGAAACGAGACTGAAAGTGATCCTGTTTGATAAGGCCCTCCAGCCTGAACCACCAGAGAAGCCCCAGAAAGAGGGGCCCTCAGGAGTGCACAAGAGGAAGGCGGCCTCCCTAATCTCCTCCGTGCAAAAGAAAAGGAAGCTCTCTCCAGCTCGATCCTTGCCGGTAACACCAGTGAGCCGGACGAGCGAAACACAGGGCCCTGACCCCCTGGCTGCTCATAGTGGGGATAAAGCAGCGCATAGGAGCGCGCTTGGGCCTCTGACCGATCAGCAGGCGGCACTGAGGGCGCCACTGGCGCCAACGCGGCAAGTGCTGGAGCTGGCGGCGCAGACTCACGCGGCACTGCCCTGTGCGGCACAGACAGCACTGGAGGAGGGGCACCCAGAACGAGGCCAAAGGGTGCCGGAGGAAGCTATCCGCGCGGCACCGCATGCAGCGGCACCAACAGCGGCGCTGAGGTCCCCGGCACTGGAAGGAGCGGTGCCTGCTCCGCAGGGGCGGGGGAAGGCAAAGACAAAAACCCAGCACCGCAGTCCAGCTCTGGATGTCATTGCGCTGCCGTTATCACCCAGCTCCCCCCCCCCGAGATACACACGCCACGCCAGGCACCCACTCCAAAGGCCTGTTTCAGACCTCCCTCCCCATTCCTTCAGCCACCATCACCATGGCTCAGACAACCTTCACCTTTTTCCAGCGTGGGCTCCTACGAATACTATCACAGATCATCTCTGCCGTTTTCAATGTCGTCACGGAGATCACGCTCTTCCAGACACCGTATGTACACAGCCCAATCATGGTCCAGATCTCCATCTCCGGGCCCTTGCACGTGTTGCCATGGCTGCCCTTATCATACTGAACACCAGCATCGGGGGTCCAGATCCAGGGGCAGATCCCCACCCACACCCCGCCGACACCCCCTCATACAGTCCCGCTCTGTGGGAGGAACACAGCTTCCCCAGACAGACACTGGTCCAGAGTCCAGGGAGCTTCCTTCACAACCCGCAAAAGAGTGGGTATACCAACAAACTCAAGGGTCAGAAGAATTAGAGGAGGTATACCGCAGCGGCGCCTCCTCATCCTCTCCGGATGAGGCGGGTGTCCCCCGGGACATCTCTGCTTTTGGACGACCTTAAGCAATTCCAGGAGCTGTTCAAGAGAGTAGCATTCACGCAGGACATTCGAATAGCGGAGGTGCAGGAGAAACATCATAAACTCCTGAAAAATCTGAGACCCCCAGCTTCATTCAAAATAGCCATTCCGCTAGTCGAAGCCATTATGGAATCAGCCACAGCCTCCATCCCGCCTACAAATAAAAGGGCGGATAAGAAATACTTTGTTCCAGCCAAAGGAATGGAATTCCTCTTTAGTCACCCACAACCAAATTCTTTGGTGGTCAAATCATCGCAGCATGAGTCTAAGACACCCCAATATAAGTCAGGAGGATTGGACAAGGACGCGAGGAAATTTAGACCTTTTTGGCAAAAAGGTCTACTCCTCCTCTACCTTATTACTAAGAATGGCGAACTATGCCACGCACCTGTCCAACCACAATTTTGACAATTACTCCAGACTGACCCCTCATATGGACTTCCTCCCAGAGGACAAGAAACCAGTGCTGAAGGCAATTGTTCAGGAGGGCTATGCAGCCTCGCAAGCAGGAGTTCAAATCGCCCTAGACGTGGCGGACACAGAGGCACGCTCAACGGCCACAGCAGTGGTAATGCGCAGGGAATCCTGGCTTCAGACGTCCGGCATTCCCAGAGATCTACAAACAAAAATTGTGGACCTTCCATTTGATAAGCAAAAACTATTTGCAGAATCAACCGATTCGGTCCTACACTCCAGCAAGGACTCGAGGGCCACACTTAGGACCTTGGGTATATATACGTCCCCATACAGGAGGAAAAAGTTTTATCCCCAGCAAAGGCGCTACGCCTATCAACCGCAGCGTGCACAATATCAATGAAGCTACGACCATGGGTACAACCATCAGCAGCAGCAGTATAAGGCCCCCAGGCGATGTCCTCAACAAAGTTGCGCAAACTCGGGGCAAGCCCCAAGACAGCAAGTTTGACAGCTATGTCGAGGACTGCAATATCAAGACCATCTCCCAATGCCACTCTCAACATGTTACATGATTGCCTCAAACCATTTTATTCCCAATGGCAAAACATCACGACAGACAAATGGGTACTAGAAATCATAGCCATGGGTTATGCGATCCCCTTCCACTCACTCCCGCCACTGAAACCTCCCACCCAGTCCTCTCCCATGAACCTTTCCCACGAGACCAGGCTGGAACAGGAGGTAAATCATCTCATGTTCATAGGGGCGGTAGAGAGAGTACCGGAACAATTCCAAGGGAAGGGGTTCTACTCACGATACTTCCTGACAGAGAAGAAAACAGGAGGCTGGAGGCCAATTTTGGACTTATGGGCCCTCAACCGGTATTTGCGCAAACAGCGCTTCAGGATGACTACAATTGCCTCCATAGTTACAGCACTGGACGATGGAGATTGGTTTGCAGCCCTCGACTTACAGGACACCTATTTTCATATAACGATCCACCCGGCACACAGACGTTTCCTTCGTTTCAAGGTTGGCGAAGAGCATTTTCAATACAGAGTCCTTCCATTCGGTCTTTCTTCAGTGCCCAGAGTTTTTACCAAAACCCTGGCGGTGGTATCAGCGTACCTGCACAGGCAGGGTGTGTTCATTTTTCCATATCTGGATGACTGCCTACTAAAAGGGGTCAAAGACCGAGCCCATGCAAGATATAGAATTCATAGGGGCACGTATAGACTCTATTACAGCAAGAGTATACCTACCCAATGCCCGTTTCTGCACGATCCAATCCCTGGTACAAGTTATGATGTACAGCCCCACGCTGCCAATCCTAACATGTTCCCAACTGTTGGGGCACATGGTGGCAGCCACGTTCGTGGTACAGAATGCCAGGCTGCACATGCGAAGCCTGCAGCAGTGGTTGGCGAGCGTTTATAGTCCATTAGTCCATACCACACACAGGGTAGTATCGCCCCTGACGGAGGTGCGAAAATCGCTGGCATGGTGGGCAGATCCCAAGAACATGTTAGTAGGGGTGCCCTTCCACCAGCCACAAATCGCAATTTTTTCTCACAACAGACGCCTCCCACATAGGATGGGGAGCACACATTGGCAGCAAAGTAACCCAAGGGCTGTGGTCTCCCATGGAACAGACACTGCACATCAACATTCTAGAACTCAGAGCAGCGTTCAACGCGTGCAGACGCTTTCAGAAGTACCTGCATAGCAAAGTAGTCGGGATCAATACCAACAACACCTCCACCATGTTTTACGTCAATCGACAAGGAGGGGCCCGATCCTGAGCGCTATGTGCAGAAGCAGTCTGGTTGTGGAACTGGTGCATTGCCAACAAGATAACACTAAAAGCTTCATACTTACCCAGTGTCCACAATGTGAAGGCGGACCAACTAAGCAGGCACTTTGCATTCATGCACAAGTGGCAGATCCACTCTGACCTGCTCCAACACGTATTCCACTAATGGGGGTTTCCCCAAGTTGGATTTGTTTGCCACCCAACACAACAAGAAATGTCCTCAGTACTGCTCCAGAGCAGGCATAGGACGGGGGTCCTTGGGGGACGCCTTCATGATCTCATGGAAGGGCCCTCCACTGTATGCGTTCCCTCCCGTAACTCTCATCCACAAGGTTCTAGAGAAAGCCAGAAGGGAGAGAGCACGCATGATACTCATAGTCCCAACCTGGGACCGACAACAGTGGTTTCCCCTGCTTCTGCGCATGTCATGCCGCCCACCACTCCCCCTGCCGATAGTGCCGGACCTACTCACGCAGGCTCAAGGGGCCATAGTGCACCCATATCCTCAGGGGCTCCGCCTACAGGCTTGGCTAATCCATGGCTAAGCGCCTTAGAGAGCACATGTTCGGAGGGAGTGAAACAAGTCTTGGAGTGCAGTAGAAGGACCTCCACCAGAAAGACTTATGAGCAGAAGTGGACGTCATTTACCTCCTGGTGCTCTTCCAAGCAGCTGTGTCCTCCGGACATCCCTGTAACTGTAATTCTAGACTACCTGCTGGAGCTGAAACGAGACGGACTCTCCTTATCCTCACTAAAGGTCCATCTCGCGGCTATATCAGCGTTTCGACACAAAGAGGAAGGGCCTACCGTATTCGCCCATCCTGTCGTCACGAGGTTCCTAAAGGGGCTGGTAAATTTGTACCCCCCACGGAAACCGCTACCACCATCATGGAGTTTGGACTTGGTACTCCAGATGCTGTCGGGACTGCCCTTTGAACCATTGGCTACGGTACCCCTCCGACTGCTTACCATGAAAACAACCTTCCTCCCCGCGATTACATCAGCCTGCAGGGTGAGTGAACTCGCAGCAGTAATGGCAACGCCACCCTGCACAGTATTCTCAAAGGAAGTGGTGACCTTATGATTACACCCAGCCTTCGTTCCAAAAGTTTCCTCGGAGTTCCACATTAACGAACCAATAGTATTACCCTCGTTTTATCCGAAGCCTCACAGCTCTAGCAAGGAGGCATGGCTGCACCTGCTAGACGTGAGGAGAGCGTTGGCCTTTTACATAGACAGAACTAAGTCCTTCCGGAAAACGGACAGACTCCTGGTGTCTGTCGCACCCAGGTCGAAGGGGGAAGGCCTATCTTCCCAGAGGATTTCGATTCACATTGTATCCTGCATAAGACTGTTACAAGCTCCATAAGACCCCTCTGCTAGCTCCGCCCAAGGCTCACTCCACCAGAGCAATTGGCGGTGTCGATGGCCTTCTTCAAAGGAATCCCGTTGAAAGACATTTGCAGAGCGGCGACTTGGTCCTCTTACGACACCTTTGCCAAGCATTATGCCATGCACCGGGTGTTCGAGGAGGATACACGTCTGTCAACAGCAGTCCTCTCAAGGGCGAGCTGCACATGACTCGATTACCCACATCCTTAGTTGGGGTCACTGCTGGGTAGTCACCTATGGTGGAGCACCCACAGGGACCACTCGAAGAAGAAAGAGAAGTTACTTACTTGTGTGGTAACGATGGTTCTTCGAGATGTGTCCCCGTGGGTGCTCCACTACCTGCCCGTCCTCCCTGCTTTGGATCTCTGTCCGTTGTTTTTCAGGAGCATCCGGGGCGGTTGGTCAAGGAACTGGCGGGGACCGGATCTCGCACGTGGCCAAGAGCGCGCAGGGGAGTGGCGCGCATCAGCGCATGCGCAACCCGACAGACACTGCTAGAAGTTTCTGATCTGCGGCACCGGGGCGAGCCCGACACCTATGGTGGAGCACCCACGGGGACGCATCTCGAAGAACCATCGTTACCACACCAGTGAGTAACTTCTCTTTCCTAATGTACTACAGTTGCATCTCCAGCTTGTCACAGGTAGTATATGTCCTGTTCCCTAAGTTAATAAAATTCAGGCTATCTAAAAAAATACGCAAAATATACCATCCTAGATGTTGTAAAACGCTGTATTGAGTTATAAATGAAGATATTTAGTGATCAGATTTGCACCATTGTTTAGGAAATACGTGAAGAAGTATCGGTGGGAAACTTGATTTTAAACCAATCTACCGTGGCAGCCACTCCAGGAGAGATTCAAATGCCACCCAGCTGATTAGCAGAGGTATCTGCAGCTAGGTTGTCTACTGGTGCTGCACATTCACACATGCCTCAGTTTACATAAAAACGTATTCCACACATGGATGGAAAAGGTTAGAGGAAATATTAACATCACTACATGCAACAGGCTCTCTCTGTAGGAATCCTAGAAACTGAACTAGAATTCCTACAGAGAAAGTCTGTTGTATATGACTGAATTCAGGACTTGCCTGATCAATAGTAAATTCTACTAGACGTTTCATGTCATGAGCAAAGATGGAAAAGTATCCATACAGAATCTCTCCTGATAGCAGTTTTCGGGGGATGAGGTGGTGGGTATTAAATTACTTATTCTGAATCTTGAACTGACCAACTGCTAAGAAAACGTTTGTTCTTAATTTTTGTAGCATGCAAAAATAATATTAAAGTATTCTTCTCAAGTTCTCTCCATTCCTTGTTGTGGTGAGGTGGCTTGTGTGTCTCAGTGACCTGGAGACATGTACTTCCTAGCAATTATCCAAATTGTTACACAAAAAATCACTTTGTAGAGCCTCTTTCTACTGTCCTTTTCTATCCCTCAACCCCAGTTTTAGAGCCACTTGTTTTGAATCCTAAATTGGATAGTAACTTGCATCAGAGCAAGGACCACATCTTCCTCTCAGTTGGACCCTAATGGGTGCTGCCAGAGTACAAATAATAAGGCCAAGTATTTCTCTTCGTTACACTGATGCAATAATATTGTTGGAAGAGATGTTTCTAAATGTGACTGATGAAAAATCTAGCAGAGTACTTAGATTCTGTTGGGTGCTAGAGGGAGGTGAGGTACAGATTTGAAAAAAAACTGAACAGAATTGCTATAAGGGCAGGGAACTGGATTCAGTGACCTTTCAAGGTCCCTTCCAGTTCTATGAGATACGTATATGAATTATTCTGGTGCTTCCATTAAGTTAAATTCATCACTGGTTAAGGAGCAATTTAACCCAATGTGATTATTTATTTTCCTCTTGAAATGGAAATGTATAACTCCTGGGTATGTAAAGGATGATAGCTATTCATTTAATAATAAGAATTAATAATAGTATTGCCATCCCCAAAACACAGAGCTGCACAGTGTGCTACGTACCACCAATTTAAACCTGAACAGATGCTTAACAGTGCAAAGCTCTTAGTAGCCAGCTTCTTTTCCCTTAGTACATTTCCTTAGCCAACACGCCGCATACATGCTTACTCCCACTGTTTTCTTCCTTGGTTAGACATCCATGCTACTTCCTGGGGAGTTCCCACCTCTAAAACACATTGTTCTACCATGCCATAAACAGGTGCATCCTAAGAGAGAAATAAGTTTTTCTGATCCTGTTATCTCTGCTGAAGATCAGGAAGAGAATGTGAGGCCCATTTATTGATTGCCTGTTTAAAATGCATTTACTATGCTCTGAAATAACATAGCCTAGGAGATTACAGACTCTTACAGGGTGCCCCCAGTTCCTTGGGCATGCAAGATAATCAAATATGCCAGATATGGCCCCACTCCACCAGCACCATAGCCACCACGACAACCACAATTCCGTATGTTCATATGCCTGGCCCTTGCGGAAACCACAGTGTTCATAGGCTTAATTAACTGGCACTGGCCACCAGAAGCGTGTATCGGTCAATTGATCAGGCTGGTTACCTGAATTCTGGATAATCCAGATTTTACTGTATTTGCAGCAAAGCATATTTTGGAAAAGTGTGATGTAAATAAAAAGTAAGATGGGAAAATAGACATAATTTAGTTCAACTATTATTTTTAGACAGAATAGTCCTGCGTATCATCAGAAAAAGGTGTGCTCAGTAGCTCTAGGGAGAACATAACAATAGCTTTTTCGTTGTGAGCAGAGAGCAAATTACTAAACCTTCTGATTCCAGCTCAGTTAGAAACTTTTAGTTGTTTTACAGCACTGTCCAGTGTTGCTGGCCTCTTGAAGAAACTGATATACTCTTGCAGTCCATAGCGTATAGACTTTCTACAGCTACAAGTGCAATTATGAGTAAAAGTACAGCTTTTACATGCTTTATGTAATTTTAGGTCTTCATTTGCCTATTCATACCTTCATGTTCTCTAAATTGAATAGTTTGGTTTCTCTCCTTGGCTGTCGTTCAATTTGACTTGTGGGTAATATGAGGGATATTGCAAGGAAAGTTCTTTGGATTGCACTAACAAAAAGATGCTACTCATCCTTATTGAATTAGTGCCTTATTTAACTAATGCACCCACCAATTCTACCAACATGTAGTGTGTAGAATAAGTTCCAAGGATGCTTAAGGCAAGTCTCTGTGGTGGCACGTGGCTAATCTTTAAATTGTATTGTTACGAATAGCATCTGTATAACATTTGCAGACTGATGATGCATTATACAAAATGACCAAATGTGAGACTACTGTTCCTTGACTTCAACTCTGTTAAGCTATATTAGAAATGTACATTATGATGTTTGTATCACCACTAAAATACACTGGGATTTGTTCTGCAGTGGTAGTTCTAATAAAGTCACATTTTATATCCACATAGGGCTCTACACATTTATTCATTGCCCATGAGCTAATTTTTAAAAATACCGTAGTCATGCCTGTTTGGGATTCTTTGACTCATGATTCCAGTTTCTTGTGTCCCTAACTATAAATGCATATTATTGTTGATACTGTTACTTTTTAGCAAGATTATTTGTTTACCATCCCATGCCAAAATAAAAACTAATTTTTTGCTTCCTCTCTTTACAGAATCTGATATTGATGCTGCTACTGCAATGATGCTGTTAAATACTTCCATTGAACAAGGGATTTTAGATTGTAAGCATAAACAGTTTTATGCACAGTTTTTCCTTTAGTGAGAACTAAAAAAATTTATAACTGAAAATTTCAGATATGAGGTACACTCGAGCTCAGTATTTCTCATCCTTTTTGAGAACAGGGACTGTCTTTCTCCCTTCCTAAATTGTGTCAGGGAAACCTCAGGGACTAGTGCTGATCCATGGACCAGTTGTTAAGAGATATTATGGCTAGCTTATAAATAGTAGGGAGGCAGTAGGATGGCTATCCTGCATAGTCAGTCTCTTCTGCCAACATTCTCCAGTTTTACAGGGACTCCATTTCTGCTTTCTTCCATTAGCCTGGTTCTCCTTTCTCTATAGTAATAGCCTCATTCTCTACTGCTACTATTCATATTTACGATTTGCTGAATATTAAGATCTTCCAGTATTTACTTTTTGTTAAATGATGGATTCATCACACCTTATATAAACCAAGTACTTAGTTTAGAAATCTTATCTTTGGACATCAGTTGGATAGATTTCCTGAGATGGCAGATTTTAGGGTGAGCTATTTTGCTTATTTACACCTGTTTGCTTTCAACAGGTGAGAGAGCCCAACCTCGTAAAAGACCCAACAAGAGGAGTTATGGCAGTGCATTTAATCATCACAGTTCCATAAATCTGCAAGAAAATGATTCTGCAGCCACTAATATTGATCCAAAGGAGGATCACAATTACAGTGCTAGCAGCATGTCTTCACAACGTTGTGCATCTAGATCCAGCATGTCTTCCTTGTCCTCTGTTGATGAGGTGTATGAATTTATCTCCAAGGCCAGCCATGCAGGAAGCGACGGCAGTGAAGGATTTCATAGTGAAGTGGATACAGACAATGACTATGAAGACCCTCTTGGAGACAGTGGCTATGCATCACAACCTTGTGGAGACACCTCTGACAAAAGTCAGCCTAATAACAAAGCTTTCGAAGAATTATGTCAAGAAATTGATGAGGAGTTGAAAGAGGCAGCTGGGTCTCTGCTCCACCTTGCTGGAATTAGCACGTGCTTGGGTTCCCTAATAAGTACTGCAAAAGCCCAAAGTCAAAAGCAGAGGAAAAAATAGTA
This sequence comes from Carettochelys insculpta, assembly GCF_033958435.1. Lineage (NCBI taxonomy): Eukaryota > Metazoa > Chordata > Testudines > Carettochelyidae > Carettochelys > Carettochelys insculpta. The sequence goes on along the minus strand of NC_134139.1, from coordinate 64,547,392 downwards.
ATGCTTCTTAGTGTGAATATATACGTATATATTTTTATAAGTGTGGCAATACTCTTCTACTTTTACACTTCACAAGGAAGATCAAAGCCATAAGAGGACTTGCTTGGTTTCTTTTCTACTTTTTTTATGCTAAATTTTGACCTTTTATTTTTAAATCATTGCTGATGTGAGGTTTTATTTAATCTTTTCAGATTAGGAGAGATTCATGATGTGAAAAATCTAATTGTATACTTTTTGATGACCAGTGGTTGAATATTTGACCATTTCCAGAGGAATACATAGGTTCAAATACACATGATGGATGAAATTTACTCCTGTGCTGGTCTACTCCACACAAGAGCAGATTTCACTGTGTATGAGTGGAGGTGATTTTCCCCTCTCCCTGCTCAAGATGCAAATCACTTTCACTGGTGTAGCAAACCCTGGGAAATTGCCACTGCACATGTGCCACTTACCATTTTTTCCCCAACTACTGAATACATTGTAGCTAAGGTTTTTGCTGATTGTTTTTTCAGGTGTAAAAAATACTTTGTTAGAAAACAAGGTCATGCTGTCTCAATTCATGCATTGTAAATGTCTGCTGGAAGGAATACTGGGTCATGTTTAAGAGAAGCATAAAATAATAATTTCCTTAAAGTTTAGGAAAAACGGAGTTAATTTATGTTAATTTCCAAATATGCTACGTGCATTTGAGTATCTGCTGCCATAACTTTGGTTTAAGTCTACTGATCACTGTGCTTTGGCTTCACACTGTATGTACGATTTCACCATCCTTAGAAGTACAGTGTATGTCCAACAGCATGGCATTCTTAAGGTGTACACTGTGAATCATGGTGCTCTTCATATTTTGGGGGGTGGGGGTGAAGTTCCTTAAATTCATCACGTTAGCAGTAATAGTCTTTATAACCCAAACATTCTGTGGACAAGAATGTTATAGTATTTGAGTGTAATGATTTTTTTAACAAGCTCAATGTTGATTGCTTAAAATTTTCCTGATGCAGACAGGGGCAAGCTTTTAGTATTTTGTGCAAAAGAAATGGATATGCAGGCACATTACAATAAATTTAACTGTCCTGCAAGTATAAGAATGCCTTAAATAGGTTTCAGCATAGTATAAAATTTAAAATCAGTCATTCTGATTGTGTTTTAGAGGCAGTGTGATGTGCCACTTGTTTGTTTAAGCTGCTGCTTTTAAGTGTTGGGTAAGATAGCTTAGAATTAGAATCAAATACTGTATATCCATATGTGAACTCATGTCCAGTATTTGGTTGTTCAGAACAAGGCTGGATCTAACTAAAAGAAATGAAGCTAGCCTGTTACTAATGGGATAATATTTTTCTGGCTATTTGGATACAGGGCTCTTAGGCTGTCTACACCAGAGTGATCTGTCAATGGAAGTTACTGTTGGAAGGTATCTTCCGACAAACTTCTGTTGTCAGATTGCAGCCAGACAGCAAAGCAGATCAAAAGAGTGATCTGCGCTGTCAACAGAAAGCAGCCAGGCTGCCTGGCACACTCTCAACAGAATGGTCAACTGGAAGCACTGTAGCTAGGGCTGCCTGATGTCCTGGAAGCCCTGTCTGTTGATAGAATGCCCCCTGGAATGTCCAGACTGGCTTTCTGTCAGCAGAGGCATTCTGCCTCATGGGGGAGTGGCGGAACGCTGTCGGCAAAAGTGCTACGTTCTGTCAGTTCACTGTCAACGGAATGCCTTGGGAATGTGGATGCTCCGTGGGTTCTGTCGCCGAAACTCTCTAGTGTAGACATAGCCTTAGAGTTTGGTATTTTCTTACTTGTCAGTTTCTCCATGTATCCTGCTTGTATAATTATGCCTTCCAGTTTAAGTATTCATACAGCCATGTTCCTGAAGGCCTGCGGTTCTAAGGTTCTGCTCCAGTGCCTGTTGAAGATAATGGAGTTGCTCCTATTGAATTAATGAACTTTGGATCAAGCCTCAAGGTATTCAGTCATCTACAGCACTCCTTTGATATTTAGAGGCAGTGGATTTTAGAGAGCTCCGCTTTTAGTTTTTAAGGATAGGTTTAAAAAGTAGAGGCGAGAGAGAGAAATCAGTCTCTGTGGCACCATGATTGTGTGCACACACCCATCAGTCCACCTATACTGTGGAAACAATGGTATACAATTGTACTCCATTTTGAGTCTCCTCATTTGCATTCTCTGCTAAATATCTCAAGCATTAGCCAACCATATCTGTTCAGTAACAGGTATCAGAAATTAATTATCTCACAACTGAAAAACAAACAAATGAAAACCCCCATTAAATTTAATTACAGACTGGGTAGTTCATGGGATTTCTTAATACTGAGATGTACATGTTGATGCTTGAAATTGCTTTCATTAGTGTTTCCCAGTATACTTATTTCATACAGTTTGATGCAAAATGAGTTCAATACAGCAATGTAAAAGTAAATGATTATTATAGCAATATAAACATAAGGATTCAACTATGGAGATATCACTTTCCGATTTGTTCAAGTTTTCTGTAGCTCAAATTATTTAAATTCAGCACAATGGAATAAGTGTCATATTAAGCTCCTGCTAGAACTAATCACAGCCTTTCTGCTAACTGTAAAGGAAGCTGGCCCATGCCCTAAATATTCAAATTCTGGAGACTGTATTCATACTCCTCTTCTTGCTGCGTGGCATAGTAAGAATATTAGCTACTTCAAATCTTACTCATTTCCTAAAAATCAGATTTTTTCCAAACTGAAAGACTCCATGCTAAGTAGAGGCCTAACTTCCGTTTTTACACTGGAATCACTTACTCTCACTCATGCTAAGTAGCATATCAGCACAGGGAGATAGGTTTATAATCTATTTTAATCTTCATATGCAAAGGCAGAGCAATAAAATCATTCTGTAATTATCAAAAAGCTAAGGGTGCTATTTGTACCTTTTTACATAAAGCCTAAATGAACAAACTGGAAGATACAGGGGATTGGAATCCTCCTTTCTGGGCAAGTGGCAATAGGGCACAGGACACTGATGTAACTAATGTGCACCCATTGCTACAGTCTGCACTGCTCCATCCTTCCCACCCCCACATTACTCTCAGTTCTCTGTTCCAACAAGCAGAAGGGCTGTGGTATCCTCCTGCAATCTCTTGCTTCTCAGATCTCAATGCCTCAAGTTGCAGGGGATATGAATGTCACCGTATCTGTACTATTAGATCGTTTCATAACCTTTCATGTACACATCTTGGGGTCTGAGTTGGGCCGTGATGTATATAGTATAAATTGAAGGGTGTGATAAGCTTTTTCAGTGACAGTATGTAAAGAGTTCATACCAAATAGTCAGTTTAACTATATTTTTAGCAGTTGTTAAAAGGCTTTGGGAAAGTGTTAATGTCACTTGCAATTCTTATTTAAAATGAAGTGTATGAGATCTGTTTACCAGGGAGGCTACCTTATTAAATACTGATGTGACTACTGTACAAAAATCAGTTTTTCAAATTTCAATACCAAATTATTGCTTCTGTGAAAATCACAGCATCGTCAACGTAAAAAATGGAAGTTTCATGTCATTCAACTTCTTTGTTAGAATAAAAACTGAAAGCTTTGGTTATAGCAAAGCATTCATATATGTTAATAATGGTGTATTCAAATATTTATTGAAAGAGTATTTTTAAACATTGCACCTGACATTATCTGATAGCACATTTTTCACATAACTGCCAGTGCCATTACCAAGACTGTTTTACAAATGTACATTTCTTCTAGTTTGAAGAAAGTAAAAAGTGCATAATTTTAAGTATTATGTTGCCATAATATAGTGATAAGACATTTATAATTGCCAATTCATTGTAACAATTATTTATTCAAAAATGAAATTGTAATAATGCTTTCTGATCAAAGCACCTGGAGTTGTTTTTAAAATATGCCCTTTATCTTATTTTCCTATGCATAGCATAAGAGATGTCTTGGGTTTACTTAGAATAACTCTGCCAGTAGCTGACCAATCCTAATTGCTCCCCCCACCACCCCACTCCAGTCTTTTCTTTACCCATTTTAAAGACAATTTATAGGAATTTAGTTATTTGTATGCTAATCTCTGTTAATTAAAATGTTTATAAAAAGTTTATTTTTACCAAAGAGATGCAATTCAGTATGATGAAAATTGCAGAATAAACTTGGTTTTATAACACTCATGACTGATAATTTTCTGCACATTTTTCATAGATACGATAAAGGGGCTTATATACAGACAAACAGCTTTAAGAATGGGAAGCAGCACATTAGTATCTGGTTTTTTCCAAGGAAAGATGAAGGGCCTGTTCTCATGATGGGCTGACTGCCCTTGACTCCCATTCAAGTCATCGTCCCACAAGATTGGCCCATATTTAAAAAAAAATCTTTGTAATTCAATCTAGGATTCTATTTATGAAAGTCATTCTCAGATAAAAATAAGTTGTACCACAAGTGAACTCTGTCAACACAACAAAACATCCATGATCAGTCTAACCCTTGATAATTGGACCACTAAGTGAACTTCAGATGGAGATGTTATGATCTCATACCAACTTGAGCCACATGGCCTCTATTTTTTCCTAAATTCATAAAATATAAGAATCCATTTCTGGGGTAAAACGTGGCCCTTTGAATTTGATGAGAATAATATTATTTGACCCACGATGCCAGAACTTCATCCCTAAATTCTGGAATTTCAGGATATTTTAGGTCATTGGGGCTATATCTACACTGTAGCATTATTTCAAAATATGCTATTTTGGAAGAGATTTTCCGGAATAGCTTATTTTGAATAAATGCTGCTACAAACAAAATGTATTTTGAGATAGCTGATCGCTATTTTGAAATAGAGCGTCCAGACAACAGAGAACCTATTTGGAAATAGAGCCGTTGGGTGCACTATGGCTTATTTCAAAACAGGGGCTGTGTAGATAGGGGCTATTTCAAAATAGGCACTATCCCTTGTACAGAGAGGTTTATCAATTTTGAAATAAGCCATCCGCTATTTTGAAATTATTTCAAAATATTGGTTGCGTCATGTAGACACTCGCAAAGTTATTTTGAAATAATGGTCATAACTTCTAAATAACTTTGCTGTGTGGACATAACCTGGCAATGTTCCTTATAAGATGCACAGTTTAGGAGAAATTCAAATGCCATCCAGCTGATGAATAGAGTACCCACAGTTAGGTTTAGTGTTTCTGTTGGTTGTGCACATGCCTCATTGCACATAAAAATCTGTCCCATGCGTGCATGGAAAAGATAGAGGGAACATTGGTTACTGAAAAGTCTTCAGTATCACCATGTCATCCTTTACCCTGATCTACGGCTGTGCCTTGCTCATGTAGCGTATATTTTGCTTTCATGCACAAGATATTTCAAATACTAATTTTAAAAATATTTTCAGACAGTAGTAATCCAAATGAACTAGACAGGAAATAATTGAGTACCATCCATTGGCTAAGCTATGTACCTCATAAGAGTTCCACCGAGTGCTTGGAAGACACATTATTGCTTAATGAAACAATAGAGCTCAGAGAAATAGCACTGATTTATACCCTCCTCTGTGTTTGTGGGTTTTGTTTTGGGAACTTTTCCAGCTTTGTGTAATTTTTCTTTCATGCTGATGATTAAATTCTGGCCAGAATTGGACCCTGTGCAAAACAATATGCAGTAGCTAACTCCTTTTCCTCTTTCCTTCACTGGCTACCTTGTCCTGCCCCAAACCTTACTAATGTTTAAAAAATAAGGATTGTTACTCAGCCTGATAGCAGGGATTCATTTTGTGAATAAGGTGGGTCCCGAAGAAGGAGTTCCCTGCACCTATACCCAAGCCTGATGAGAGCTCCTCTGAAACCTGGTCTACAGTAGACGGTAAAGTTGATTTTTAAGGGACTTAGTTTGATTTTATAACAGTCTTCACTACAACTGTCATTAGATCGATTTTAATGAATGCTAAGGTTGACTTTTCTGCCCCACGAGTCTATTGGAAAAAAAACACACACATGCCCTGGGGGCCCTTTTTTTGAAGGGAGCAGTCCTCCAAGGTGCTGGCCTGTGCCCTTGGAGCTCTATACTCCCTGTGTTTGGATGCTCTTAAAGCCACAGAAATCCCACAGCAGGAAGCTGTGTGCGTGGCTGGACCAAGGACATGGGCCGCCCCTGGGGCAGACATTGCTATCCAAACCCAACAAGGGCCAGCAGCCCCATGATACCCAGCCCCCCCCACCCCCGGGGAGCCAGCTAAGGCTGCCTGGGCCACCAAAAGAAGGCCCTCTCATGGACTGAGCCAGAGCTCTAGGACCTCTTGGGACACTGGCATGACAAGGACGGGCTGAGGGAGATGATGGGCAAGGGGCAGAATGCCCCCACCTTTGCCTGGCTGGCCTCTGGCTTGGCTGCCCGGGGACACGCCGCCTGAAGCCAGGAGCAAGTATGCTCGCAAGTTAAAGAACTCAGGCAATGGTACATCTGGGCCAGGGATGTAGCCGGGCATTCAGGGCTAGGACCCTCCACCTGCACCTTCTACCGGGAGCTCCACATTCTCCTTGGGTCAAGGACACCTCCCCAACCAGGATCATCCTTTATGTCACGGTGGATGATCCAGACCCTGAAGCAGAGGTGGAGGAGTAGCCAAGACCCTCCAGTCAGACCACTCTGCCAGACACGGAGACAGAGCCACCCTTGGACAAAGAGGACTCAAGTTGATGATGGCCATGCCCGGCTTTCATCTAGTCAGGTGACATCAAGCAGGGCGTCCCTGGACCTTCTCGAGGGACCCTGCAGTAAGTACCTGGCGTGTGGCACAACACAGAGCATGGGGAGGTGTCACCCCGCCTCCGCCACAGCTGGAAGCAGGCCAGCCACATGGTTGCTGACCCCAGCATGGAACACCCTGGAAGGGTGTGCCTCCCAGCTTGCAGAAATGACCACAGGCGACACTCAGCACCCACTCCCGTGGATAACACTGCAAGCCACACGCAGGGGGAGGTGGTGGTGGGGTGCCTAGACTGGCCCAGTTTGTGCCTCATCCATGCAAGGATCCCTCAGTGCCTGGCATCCCCCCAGGCTGCTGGGCTGTCAGATGGGGGAAGGGGGTTGCTGCCCACAGGGGGTGGAGGCCACGGCCTTCAGGGCTGTGGTGTGGGACTGATTGTAGTGTCTCTCCTTCCATCCTTACAGTTGCACTATCCAAGGGCCGGGTGAGCCCCATCCAGGTTGGGGAGCCAGGGAGTCCTCTAGGCCTGCACCTGGAGGCACACCACAGACAGCAGTAATGCCTGCACAGCCGCCATCTGCTTCCAGCCTGGGCTGGCAGACTGGAGGCTGAGGGTGGAGGAGGCAGACCTGGCATAGCAGTGGAGGCCTAGGGTGAGCTCACGGGCAACTTCAAGGACATCACTAGCATCTTCAGGGAGCATGTGGCCCAGCCTCCTGCCCTGCTGCCCTCCCCCAACCCCCAGGTGGTGCTGCAGGCCCTGCAGCAGTGGGCAATGGCCATGACCAGTGCCTCTGCCACTCCTCCTGCTGGCCCAGCCCCTGCTCCTTCCCCTGCCACATCCAAGCCCATGGCCATACTTCTGTGTGATCCCAGCCCCAACAGGGACCCTGGACCCAGTACGGTAGGGGATCATGAGGCTGACATGATTTGTGCCCCCCCTCCCCCTTTGGAGAACTGAGGCCCCCCCAACCCCCATCCCAAGCCCCCTCTCCATGTTCACATACCCCCATTCTTTGTCTCATGCCCCATTTACCATTGTACATAGTTATTTGCAGAGCATTAATTTTTCAAAGCTTCTGTGTGTCAGTAAATGGTTTATTTGGTTAGTAGCCCTGTGTCCCTTGTTATTGGGAGGGGGGAGTGGTGGGGGGTGGATGGGCAGAAGGGGTGATGGTGGGGATGGGGTGGGGCTGTGGGATGGAGGGGCCTGCAGGGGGGTGCCTGAGGGACAGTCCCTGGGGCCCATGGGTGAAGCTCTTCTGGAAGGGCTCCTGGATCTGTGCCCCATCATGGTGGTCCTGGCAGTTTGGGACCACAGCTGGCTGTTCATACCAAGGCCAGCATCAGCTGCCCACCCCTAAATGAAGGCCTCATCCTTGCTCTTCACAAGATTGTGGAAGGTGCAGCGTACTCCCACCACCTGGGGGATATTGTGCAGCCCAACACACAGGCATGTGAGCAGGGAGAGGAATAACACCTTCAGGCAGCCAAAGGCACACTCCACCAGGTAGTGTGCCTAGTTGAGCCGGCTGTTGAATAGTTCCTGGTGGGGTCCATGTGGCTGGTGTAAAGCCACATGAGCCATGGCAACAGGGTAGGCTGCATCTGCTACCAAGCACACGGGCATGGTAATGTCCCTAACAAGGAGCTCCCATAGGGGGAAGTAGGTCCCTGTCTCCATCCTGCAAACACAAATGTGTTTAGTTTTAAAAACATGAGTAGTCCGAGTTCAGTCAGTCATTTAATGGGACTGCTTCCATGCTTACAACAAAGCATCTGCATAAATATTTGCATGATCTGGTAGTTATAATCTTGTACAATGATAAAAGATCAAATAAGCAACATAGTAGGTTAAATCATATACAAAACAACAAATGTATCCATTCATAAAAAGCCAAGGAAGCACATTTTGGGAAAATACTAAGGGCCAGATTTGCAAAGGTATTTAGGCACTTAGCTGCTTTTGAAAATCCAACTAAGTTCTTATCTGCCTCTTCAAGTGTCTCAAATCTCATTTTAAGCATTTTGCATAATTTTTGAAAGTATTAAGATAAATTAAAGCTTTAATTTGTGTTTCTTATTAATATAAGGTGTCAATGGGCTCTAAATTGTTTTATATATTCGTATCAGCACCAACAAACAGTCATTTCCAACAACAATAGATTTCAACTATCTGGATTCTGTACCTCCATTTAAGGATCTTCTGACAGCTAGTCAGAAAGCTGAAGGCCCCAAACGGTTGCGGATCCAACCCAAAGGGTAAGAAAGATACCTTTTATTGTTTATGTTATGGGTGAATTGAAATGTTTAAAAATACTCTGGGTTCTTAACGATGGATGTGGAAGAGTTGCAAATTGATCTACTCTTTCAAATGTTTTGCCTCACGCTCCTCACCTAATGTTAGCCCCTTCCAAAAGCAGGAAGTGCTTGGGTGGTACCCTACATTTAAAAATAGGAAGATTATTTCTTATGCCTACAAATATCACAATATTGGCTTTGGTTTCTGCGATACAAAGTGCGGCCTTAAAAAATTCATGATTTCATTGTGCAGGCATGGCATCACCGTGACCCAATCAGAACATATTTTCTCTGAACATACTGTTAATTCTAAAGAGAAGTATCCACTGAGGGACAGCAACATCCCATGCAGCAGTTTCATTCCACTTTCAGCAAGATCTTATTTTAATGCATTAACTCTAGAATTGTTAGGGCAAATCATTTCTGGTCTCTACTGGTTGATTCCTTCAGAGGGTGTCCTAAGATTCCCATATTTAGAAACAACTCCCAATTCTGGTAGGATTGTTTTTCAATTAATAATTTCAAGCATCTAAAGTATTCTAAAAAACTACCAAATGTATTTTGATTTTGAAGTTCAGTGCCAAAACTGTGGCCATGAGGTACATTTATTCTGTAAATCTCTTTTATATCTGAGAACAATACGCAAAAAAAATCAGTGGAGATAAAACCTGTTGCTTAAAAAATATTTAAAATAGTATTTTAATTGTGAATCTTTTTGTTTTTTACCCTGAATTATGAAACAGGGTTAATTTGTCTCATTGAAAATAATAAAAGTCATGGGGGATTGTTGTACGTCTTTTCTTGTTGCCAACAAATTTAACGAGCTGGAGATTTAGAGTGCAACTGGCATCACTAGAGTGTGTTTTCGAAATTTTGAGTGTACCCTTCAAGAGAAAAGGTGTGGAAGTCTGATGGGGGCACAGAATAAGTGCACACCCAACTGGGCATGGCCATGAGCAACACATCTTGAAGAACACCAAACCAGTTACAGAACAGGTAACTGTCTTTTAGTGAAAGAAATCAGTTACAGCTGCAATTAGAACAAGCAGAGAAAACCACCCAGCTACTCAGGCATGGCATGAGGGAGGCTCAGACTTTTGCAGACAGGCAGGAAAGGTAGTTAAGCAAACTCCCAGTGTCTGTAGGGAGAGCAGCCTCTGAGAAACATGTTGCTGCTTATCAGAAAAATAAGGTCAGTCATGCTAAAGCAGCTGCCCTATGCAGAAGTCCCCTGCTTTCCCCCACAATCCACTGATGGGAATACACCAAGGAACAGGGAACATAGGGGCATGTGAAAAGAGGCCCTTTTTTTGTTCCCCATCCCAAGAATAATGTGCAGATAAAACTATATAAAGTAGCCCCAGATGCTAAGGGAGGAATCTGAGCTATCTCAGATGAAAAAGCAGTCAAGTAGCACTTTAAAGACTAACAAAATAATTTATTAGGTGAGCTTTTGTGGGAAAGACCCACTTCTTCAGACTATAGCCAGACCAGAACAGACTCAATATATGTTCTGGTATGGCTATGGTCTGAAGAAGTGGGTGTGTCCCACGAAAGCTCATCACCTAATAAATTATTTTGTTGAAGTGCTACTTGACTGCTTTTTTGTTTTGACAGTATATAGACTAGCACAGCCATCTCTGTTAATATCTCAGATGAGTTAGAGAAAGAAGGGGTAATCGTATAATAGCCTGTAGAATGTAATAGATCTGTTTGGCTGGTGCATAAACCTTGATGAGATAAACAGTGAGGATAAACAAACAGTATGCTGTTTTCACAGGTGGCTTATGTGGGAGGGGACACTGATGGTTAGCTGTTGCCCTTCACGCTGAGTCAAGGCACAAGATATGGGAAGAAAGGGAGGGTAAGTCAAGTCAATATACAAAATTTAAAGGGGTTCAGTTGGTTGATGAACCTATCTGCCGGCAGCAGCCCTGGATAATAGTATATACTGATTCATGGGCCATGGCAAATGGATTAGTGGTGTGGGCCCCTAAGCGGCAAGCTGCAGGATGGAGTAAACATGGTCATCTCATCTGGGACAGATTGTGTGGCAGCATTTGGCTTAACACGCTCAAGTACTCCAAATCAAAACTGCCCATGTCGATGCCCACAGTACAGGCAGTGGGGCGCACAGTTTTAATAACCAAGAGGATGAGGTTGTTCAGATTCATGAAGTTACAAGTGCTACCCACACACAAGATATTTTGATCAAATGGAGACAAGAGAAAAGTGGACATTTGGGGGGGTGCAATCTAGGTGGCAGTGACTAAAAGATAAGGGAATTAAGGTAACAATTAGACATACATAACATACTTTGGGGATGTAAGGTGTGTGCAGCTGTGAACGAATGGCAGGGCTGGGCCCTGATGCCAATGAGAAAAATATCTGCAAGTAAATTTAATTATGCTCGGCAAACTGATTATATCAGGCCCCTCCCAGCTACCATCCGGAAAAATCGCTATGTACTGGTAATGGTAGATGTTTATTCAGGTTGGGTGGAGGCCTGGCCCACAGGCAAAGCTACTGCCCATAGCTGCTGGGTTTGCAAAGGAAAATTTTATAGCAGCATAGGAACCCTAGGAAAATTCAGTGACAACAGTACCCATTTTACAGCTGGGACTGTCCAAGAAGGGGCTGCAAAAGCAGGACTCAAGTGAGTCTTTCACATACCTTATTACTTCCAAGCTGTTGGAAAAGTGGAACACGGTAATGGAATTTAAAACCATGCTGTGCCTCATCTGTAAAGAGCACTGGAAGTGGTGGGGTGGTCAGCAGCTTGAAATGAGGTGGACCAAAGGAGGGTCCCCATTTCTAAAACTCACACAAGGACAATAGTGGGAAACCACCGATGCTCTCCCAGCAGTAACACCAGGCCGGGCTGGGAAACAAGTTAGGTATTTAGCTCTTAAAGATGGTATGCGCAAACAAGAAGTTGTTGTAATGGGTTCAGGGCATACCTATGGGGTACTTATCCGACAATGATTTAATCTCTGTGCCAGGAATAAGGTTGAAACCCCAAGAATAGTTCTATGTTCTTGTTCACATGCTGCTAATTATCTGCCTCTGGAGGGTGGGCATGGTTGATGGTCAATGCATAGATAAGGACGCTTGGTAAAACAGTTCCTGTTCCACAACTGATACCTGTCAACATGACCTGTCCTCTCACAGCCCGAAGACTGTACATGGGGCAAGAAACTTACTCAATTTCCATCAACAGTCCACTGACCAGGTAACCTGGAATAAAGACTTTATGTCCAATGTCACCCATGGATTTACAGGCTGTATTTGGTTCCATCTGCAACAGAGATCACTGGCATCAATCCAGAGAACACAACGAGAAGGTATCCATGACCCACATGGAACCAGTAACCTTAATTTAATCAGTACCAATTGACACGAACTGCACATTATAGGCAGATGATGTCAACTTATAGTACCGAAGTAGTGTACAATCAGAGTGGGATTGTATATGGGACTTATAATCATTCAGTGGTAAATGGATTACAGCTTAAGTTTATGGTTATAATTTCAGTGTAAATGGTTTGTGATAAGAAGCCTGTTAGCGCTGATCTCTGGGAACATGCTTTTGGGGAATTTACAAACACAGATTGGACAAAACAGATTGAATACACATGGAAACATAGATGAGGTCTGGCTTGGGGAGGGCATAGGGTGGTATAACCTCTCCACTGAACCAGCAGAAGCACCCGTTCTTTTGAGTCAGGCTATGTGTTATATTATTCTCACCAGGGAGTACTGAATAGTTTGTAACCCTGAAATGGAAATTAATATTTCCTGCATGCATCCTAATTGTAGTAAGTGGACTAAACTCATACTCAATTCCTGGATACAAAATAAGGAGGGCACCCAAAGGGCTAAGAGACTTAGGTACCACCCTGGGAGGTAAAGAGCTGGGTACCAGGATAGTGATTATAGTAGCCCTAGAAGACAGTGCAACTAAACTATCAGGTAATGGAAGGAGTGGCCTAGGACAGTGGTTTTCAACAGTGTACCATGAGAACTGCCCAAGTGTGCCAAGGAATTTTGTCAATTTCCCCTCACAGTGGCTCTTTGCAGAGCCAATGCGAGGGCAGGAAATAGCTGACCCCATGCCAACTGGGGTTTAAGCACCAAGGCTGCCTGAGTCACAACAGGCATGTGCTTCATCAACACCCAGAGACACCAGAAGACATGCCAGGCCATCAGGACCTGATTTGTGCCAGGAGGCAGCTCAAATGCTAGAGCCAGCCAACATGGAAGACACAGGTGGGACATGAAGGAGAACATAGAACTGCCTCATCTAGTCCAGCCCCCGGGGCCAGACTGCTCTCTCCTGGGGCCTGAACGGCTGCCGCTGACTCCTCTGCGGCTCCCAGCCCTGCTGCCGCTGAAATAATAGAAATAAATTCAGTTGGTTTAATGGCTGGATCTCTCCTGCCACCCTGCTGGCCATTAAACCAACTGAATTTAGTTCTATTATTTCAGTGGCAGCAGTGAGCCACAGAGGAGTCAGAGGCTGCAGCGTCCAGAGCAGCAGGTTGCCGACCCTTGGTTTAGACTGCGTGCTTATATTTTATATTCTTTTGGTAACTACTCTTGACTTTTTGCCTATCAGTATAATCACTAAGCTTGTTTTACAGTTTACTAGTAAGTTTGCCTGAAATGCTTGGTAAAGCTGTTGCGTTTTCAAAGGATGATGGATATCCATTTTCCATTGATGAAAAGAACTAAATAATAGGCTTGCAGTGTTCATGAAAGGATCTTGAACAGTGCAAGACAGTATACTTTTGAAGTACAAGGCTGGGAGCTCTGGGGATTTGGCTGTTGTCTCTCTGTGTGTGATTTATGAGTTGCTCTGCGAGCAGTCATGCAATACAGCTGCAAGCTGGACTCCACATACAGTTGTGCTGAGTGATAACTGCACCTGGAGGGGTATTCTGCTTATCACTAGTAAAGCATTATGAGAGTCAGCCCTGGCTAGATGGTCAAGGGGGTACGGCTGTCCCACAAACCCAAGTGACAGCCCTGAGATGTCATCACACACAGAATCTAAAGTTCTTCTGATTGCAAGATTGGGGCCATATATTATGCAGTGAATTAGTAAAGCTAACAAAGGACTTTAGGGCGCACCTGAATTAAAGGACTATACCTGGGTTCAGCAACCAAAAGAGCAAGAAGGACCATTTTTTCCATTTTGATAAAAAAAAAAAAAAAAATGAATAGTTCAAGAGCTGCAATGCACGTGCATACGAGCTGGTCCTTAATAAATAATGTCAAACTCTACTGTTTGTAACCCCTGTTTTAAGAACAGCGCACACACAATGACTTGTAATGCGATACATGTTTACTGCAGGATGTTCACAAACTTTTTATAGATTCTATTTCCTCACACTTTACGTGTGTGTTTGTAATACTGTCCTCCTGACTTTTACTCCCGAACCTTCTCTGTCTCCAGAGGACACTAGGGGAAGTTACCCAACGTTTTGAGATCAAATATCATTGCTATTGATACATGAGTTGTTCGTTTTTTGGGTTTGTAGACATTCACTGTTTATCAATAATAATCAGGAGGGTTTAAAAAAAAAACAAAACAAAAAACCACCTTTGCAATTATAGCATTGGCAGCCAAAAAAAAAAAGCCTTTAAAGAGCCACAGCTTGCAGGCCCCTGTCCTGTACCAGCACAAGTAAAATCATTAAATCCTTGACATCTTCTGACAGCAACATGATGAAGAGGCAATGTAGTATAAGATTACAGATTGACTATGGTACTGGGAGGAGATCTTCCTATTAATCCCATCTCTGACATTTACTTGTGGACCTTCAGAAAATATCTATAAAATTGCAATAATAGACATATCAACTCATAAAAATATAATGTACAGTGTAGCCAATGTGTGCACACTTTTTTGAAAATACAAAATACTATTATTAATTATATTTATGGGAAAACTTCCACAAATACACAACTGACACAAGTAGCAGGTTGCTCATGAACAGCAGTGCTGAAACCTAAATGTAGTGTTTTTGAATAGCACAGACAATGAGCAAGTAATAACTTAATTATCTTGCATCACCTACTTTGTCTCAAATCCAGAGACCTGAGTGCAGGAAAATGAACTCACCCATGAACTTTTTACATAGCAGCTGTTACTATGGTGGAATTGGGTGAACGGATGCCTTATTCAAGTCCTTGTGTATGTTGTCCTCCTACTATGAAAATAAAGTTGCCAAACTTGAGTAGAAGGCTCCCCCTAGTGTATTAATGCTAAAAGTGAATTGTACAATATATAGGAGAAAATACACATGCTTAAATTGTTTTCATGTTTATACCTTGCCATAGACTTTGACTAAGGTTTTACATAAAAAATTCATTTCAATGGTGCAAAAACTCTAGTAAAAATTAATGGGGGACACAGCTTTTTGTAATTAAATATTTTGTTAAAATACACATCTAAATTTCAAATCAGATATTTTACAAATGATGGTGTGAAATGTTTCCTACAAATGTATGTTGCACGCATGATGATGCCTCTGGGTTAATTTATTTCTTCACACGTATCATGAACTGAACTTATGACAGTGCTGATTACCTGCTATGCACCCTGCCTACTGATTCTTTACACGCAGGACTTATTTTCACATCTAATCCCTGAGCATCGTTACAACTAATACTTCATTTTTCAAAGAATGTGCCTGTCTAAAAGGTCCCCTCACCCCAGTGCATATCAGGCAAGGAAGGGCTGGTTCTCATTTAGGCCAGCTTTTAATGCTCTTATAGGCTAGGGTCACCTGGGGACAGCCAGAGCTCTTGGCTTCAGCTGTAGCCATATGTCCGATGAGAGAATGAGCCTTGCCTATCCTCCATGATTTTGGACATTTTAAATGTGCCCCACACCTCTGTTTTCACCCTGTGATGTATCTTGGGCAGCTCCCAAGCTTGGTGCCCCGGTACAATTGCCTCCCCTCCATCCCCTTGTCAACCCTGTAATGTTGGAGGTTTTCTGATGCAGGGCTGAAAGGGTCAAATCTGGGTGAATTGCTTAGAAATGAGGCTACTTACAGTCTGAGACTGGGATCCTCACTATAAGTCACACCAAATCCAGTCATAAAATATACATATAATTGGAGATACACATCTCCTAGAACTAAAAGGGACCTTGGGAGGTCATATCTAGTCCAGTCCCCTGCCCTCTTAGCAGGGCCAAGGCACCATACCTGACATCTATTTGCTCAACCCCTAAATGGCCTCTGGGTTTAGCAGGCTAATGCTCAAGCCACTGAGCTATCCCTCTCCCATAGAGAGCACTTCTGTTTGACATGTTAACAAGAAGTCTCTCACACAAACAATCCTCTCAGACACTCAAGCCAAAACACTGTGCCAATCAATACCACTCCTTACTTGAGAGGTTATGAAAATTAATCTCACCAAATCTGAACAAGTTTCATTTTTATATATATATATATATATATATATATATATATATGGAGAGAGAGAGAGAGAGAGAGAGAGAGAGAGAGAAATATCTCCTAGAGCTGGAAGGGACCTTGAGAGGTGAAGTCCAGTCTTCCTGCTCTCTGGACAGGACCAAACACCATCTCTGACCATTTTTTAAAAACAATTTGTGCCAGACCCCTAAATGGCCCCTCAAGCATTGAGCTCATAACCCTGGGTTTACAAGGCCAGTGCTCAAGTCACTGAGCTATCCTTCCCTCCAACCTCAAAGCTCCACCCACATTCCCAGGTCAATGTATACCACAGAAGTTACACAAAAGAGCACTTTATGTCAATCCGTCAGAATCTAAAAGTTTGTGAATAAAAAAAGAAATAATAGGTTGAGAGTAACGACGAAATGGAGGAACCCCCCAAGTCCCTCTTTATACCCTTCCTCACATGGAGGGAATTCCATTGCTCTCCTGGTGGGAAAACACGTCCAAGGTGGGAGTTTTTAACAAGAGCCAGTCACGCGGCGGCTGACCACCCCCTTTTTCCCGCCTCCAGCCAGACATGCATCCCGGTCTGAACAGCCCCAGCAAGGGCGCAGGGCCTCGGACGTGGACTGGCACCACTCAAGTCCACGTTCAGCCCAGTGCGCTGAGGGAGGGGAAGCAAACCTTGCGCCGCACCTTGGCCAGATCTCCAGCCGAGGTCCGGCCGCAGCCAACACTGAGGTAGCCAACCCTCATCGCTACAAACCCTGCACAAAACGGCTACGCGCGCAGGCGGCCATTTGCTCCCGAGAGACATGGCGCTGGCCCCGCGCTGTGCGAGGATCGGCACCCAGCGAGCTCACACACCCCGCTTCGGTGGCCGAGGCGGAGCACAGCCAGGGGCGCGTGGGGTGCAGGCAGCACCGAGGTCCTGCTCCACAGGCCCGCCCGCCACCATTGTTATCAATAGCTCCTGGATGAGGGCGAGCTCCAGAAAGGCTGGTGAGTCCGTTACCATAGTCACAGCGGCGCGCCCGCCCCTTCCCGGGTCATGTGATTCACACTCCGGCTTCTGCTTGGCCATGGCGCGGGCGGGGCCGACAAACAAACCCCCGTGTACTAGAATGGGCCGCTTTTGCTCCGCCATCTTGGAGTTTGCGTGGGGGTGGAGCGGCCAAGTGTTGGAGGTCGGCTCCACCCTGTAGCTTAGCGTGAGGTTGCGTGGTGACGTATGCACGTTCTTACGTCCGAACGCGGAAGTCGGTCGGTGGGGCCGGGGTGTGAATCTGAGTGGCGGTGGCACTGGCGCTGGCTGTGGGTTTTCCGCCAAGGGGCTCGGTGGCTCCCGAGGAGCTGCGGGGCGATGGCGGCGGCTGGTGCGGAGCTGCAGGGGAAGTACCAGAAACTGGCCCAGGAGTATTCGAAGGTACCGGGCGTGCGACAGCGTGATGCCGATACTGTTGCCCTGTCTCGATATTCTCCTCATATCGCTGCTGGTCCCGGTCCGTGGGGCGACCGAGACAGCCTCTCCGCACACTGCTCTGTCCATGCCTGACACCGTTTGTCTCCTCCTCCCCTCCCCCGTCCCGCCTGTCGCTCTGCCGTATCGAGATACCCGATGCGATACCCACAGCGATGCTTCCGGCACGGGGGGTGGAGGCTGGCGGGGAGATGAGCTGCCGTCCTGCCACCTCCCTGCTGCTCTCGCAGCGCTCGCCGGTTCCTGTACGGCGGGTCAGTTTGCATCCCTGCCTGCCCTCCCCGGGGTGTTGTCCCTATCGCCTTCCTAGTGTTCACCGCTCTCCTCCTTGCGGCTCGCGTGGCTAACAAGACTCAGGATGTTCAGGACCACCCCCGCCATTCCTTTCCAGGTGCTCACTGCTGCGTCCCTTGGCTGCTGTAAAGTGCTGCTGATCTGAAAGTGCTGTGTGAGAGCTCCGTGTTAGCTCGTCATGCTTCCTAGTACTGATGCTGTGGCTGGTACTCCAGCCCGGCTCAGTCATAATCTGGCTGGCCCTTCCCAATGTCTTGGAGCAGGCGGGAGAGTAATACAGCAGCCGGAGATGTACAAATGTATTGCTCTGATATGGACAGCAAGAAGTCCTGTGGTACCTTATAGACTAACAGATATTTTGGAGCAAAAGCTTTCATGGGCAAAGATGCATCTGACAAAGTGGGTTTTTCCCCATGAAAGTTCATGCTGTGAAATATCTGTTAGTTGATAAGGTGCCCCAGGCCTTCTTGTTGTTTTTGGACATACAGACTAACTTGGCTACTTTTCTGATACTTATGATATGGATGTTGAAAACTTGAGAGGGCTGGGCAGTCACTGTCCCTGTTTTCTCTCACTTCCTACAGTTTCAAAACAAAAAGCAGTCAAATAGCACTTTAAAGACTAGCAAAATAGTTTATTAGGTGAGCTTTCGTGGGACAGACCCACTTCTTCAGACCATAGCCAGACCAGAACAGACTCAATATTTAAGACACAGAGAGCCAAAAACAGTAAGCAAGGAGGACAAATCAGAAAAAGATAATCAAGGTGAGCAAATCAGAGAGTGGAGGGGTGGGGGGGAAGGTCAAGAATTAGATTGAGCCAAGTATGCAGACGAGCCCCTATAGTGACTCAGAAAGTTCCCATCATGATTTAAACCATGTGTTAATGTGCCGAATTTGAATATAAAAGCCAGCTCGGCTGCTTCTCTTTCCAGAATGGTGCGATAATTCCTCTTCAGTAACACACATACCTTTAGGTCTGTGCTGTCTAGCTTCCTGGAGGGAGAGATGTTAGGGAGTCCTGCCTGTAACAAAAATAATGGTAGCACAAACCCCAAAGTGATAGTTATCAGGGGCAATGAAACTGGTCAAAACACTTTTCTTTTCTGTTCCCCACCTATTCACCTGTCATAGGTAGTGATTTAATAATGGTGTGCTCCCATACTTACCCCTGGTTGGCTAGACAGAGGGTTTGCTTCCTTTCTGCTCTGACGGGTTGCAGCAGGCATTCATCATTAGTGTTTGTCCTGTCTTATCTTTTGTAGTACTTCATCCTAACCCCACACCAAGGTGGACATAGGGTGCCCTTAATGTTGTTTGTTTTGCCCCACAGCTGCCCTAGTGGCTAACACAGTTACCTCTTTTCACCTCACCTCTACTGCTGCTCATAGCCTTGAAAGAGCCCTTTTGGATATCATAAGAGGGAAGGGTGCTCATTTTCTAAGATCCATGCAGGTCCTCCAGTTGGAGAAAAATCCCGCATGGGGTTAATACTACAGTGTGCAAGTTTACCCATAAAGCATTAAATTGCTGCTGTGGCCCTTGACCAATGTTCTCTGTCTAATTTTTTCCATCCATGGGCAGAATAAATGTTGTTGTGTGCACTGCAACAAGTGCTGATGTGCACCACCAAGAGAAACATGCTGCTGGAAGTGGGCAGCAGTAAGCACTCTACCAATCAGCTGGGTGGCACTTGAATCTCTCTTGGGTGCCTGCCCAAGCAGTCAGCTTACAGGGAACCCTGCCCGCTCCCCCTGATTTGGGGGAAAAAAAGGTTCACCCCCCCACTTTAATAATATGGGTAGGAAAAAAAAAACCTAAGTGGATAGAAACCATTGGAATGTGACAGTCCTGTGTATGGGCAATGGCAAACAAAAGGTTTCACAGGCCACATGTAGAACTCCAGTAGGCTGCAGGTTGCCCATCACTGTTTAAAGCAGAAACTTGTTAGTGTAAATTAAATGAGCCTGATTTCTGGTGCCTATGAAATGTGATTCTCACTTCTTAGTTTGACGTCTGTCCATTTTTAATCATTCTTTATATCTAATGTAGGCATTTGTATGGTCCCTGTTACCAGGGTATTTCAACATTTAAACATTTTAGCCACCCTGACAGATTTTTTTTTTCCTAATGTCCAAATTAAACCTCCTTTGCTGCATTTAAGACCATTGCTTCTTGTCCCACTCTGAGGTTAAGGAGAATAATTTTTCTCCCTTCAAAGCTGTTATCCTGTTGCCTTCTCTTTTTCACACTAAACAAACCTGATTCTTTCAATCATCCCTCATGGGTCATGTTTTCTGAATCTTTAACAATATTTGTTGCTCTTCTAAACACCTTCTCGAATTTCTGCACTTTTCTGGAAATGTCCTGTGCAGAACTGTACTCCAGTTGAGACCTAACCATTACAGAATAGAATGGAAGAACTACTTCTTATGTCTTGCTTATGACACTCTTGTCAATGCTTCCCAGAATGATGCTTGCTTTTTTTTTTTTGCAACAGCGTTGCACTGTTTGCTTATATTTCACTTGTGGTTCATTATGACCCCTAGATCCCTTCCTGCAGTTCTTCTTCCTAAACAGTCACTTCCCTTTTAGTATGTTTGAAACTGATTGTTCCTTTCTAGGTGGAACATTTTGCATTTGTCTTTATTGAACTTTGTCCTCAGGCCATTTCTCCAATTTGCCCAGATCATTTTGAATTATAACCCTATCCTCCAAAGCATGTGCAACCCCCTCACAGGTTGTGTTATCTGCAAATTTTATAAATGTACTCTCTTTGTCATTATCTAAATGACAAAGATATTGAACAGAACCAGTCCCAAAACTGATTCCTGCAGAATCCCACTTGTTGTGTCCTTCTAGCATGACTGTGAACCATTGGATAACCACTCTCTGAGAAAGGTTATCAACTAGTTATGGACGCACCTTATAGAAGTTACAGGTACACTGTATTTCCCTAGTTTATTGATAAGAAGGCCATATAAGGCTGTATCGAATACTTTACTGAATTTAGGTATATCATGTCTACTGATTCACCTTTTTCCTCAGGGCTTGTTATCCTATCAACAAAAGCTGTTAGGTTGTTTTGATACGTTGTCTCCTGTTGTTTCCCATGTAGCACCAGGAACAGCTTTGAAGTTTTCCAGAAATACTCTAGCAGTTATGTTCTCTTCTGTACTCCTGCCGTGCTCCTGGAAAAAATTCAGAACTGTCTATGTTGGCTGCTTCCTATATTGCAGAGGAGAAAGAAAAGTAGCTTTGTCTGGTCTCTTGCATTCTTCATTACTTTGGGGACCCTAAGGGGAGAGAGAAGTGTGACAGACTTTCTTGAGCCTACAGGAGTACCCAGCAAAAGATAGTTTTCACCTGCACAGGACAGCCCAAGAGGTAGGGAAATGAAATTCTGAGAACCAGTGTCTGCATGCAGCTTCCTGATTCTCTAGCCCGGCCCATGTTAGAGGAGCTTGAAAGCTTCTCTAACTTCAGAATGTGCAAAGCCAGAACACTCCAATGTATCACAGGCTCTAAAATTCACGTGAGCTATGTCTAGATTACAGGGATTTGTTGATGGAAGTTTTTGTTGGAACATATGTGACAGATAGTGGCCAAACTGCCAAGCAGATCACAAGAGTGATCCGCTCTGTCGACAGTCCAGCTGCTCTGTCGACAGAGCGGATCACCCTTGTGAGCAGCTGGACTGTCCGGCTGCTCTATCGGCAAAATGGGCAACTGGAAGCACAGGCGGACTGTTGACAGAGGGGCCCCCAGAAGGTCCGGACTGGCTTTCTATTGAAAGAGCTCTGTGAACAGAGGCCATGTCTACGTGGCCCCAGTCTTCAATTCCGTTGCTGGCAGAGCTATGCTACGCAGGTTTCTGGAAATTGCAAATGGCTTGCCATTTGCATACTTATGCAGGTAATTGGCATAGCCATGGGAGATTTCACTCTCGGCAGAGGGGTCTGCTGGCAGTAAAGAGGCTGTACAGACTTGTCTCTGTCGGCCAAACCCCCTCTGTTGCCTGTCCCTTAGGTGTGAATTTTTTTTCAGGGATACGAGACTGGCAACAGAATGGGATGTAGCTGGCAGAGGCACGTCTACATGGCCTCTTTACTGCCAGCTGACCCCTCTGCTGAGACTGGAATCTCTCATGGCTATGCTAATTAGCCGCATGAGTACCTGCTTAGCACAGCTCCTGCTGGCAGCAGAGCTGAAGACTGGGGCCATGCAGGCATGGCCAGAGGCACTATTTCCTGTGGGGAGCAGGGCACAGTTATCGACAAAATGTGCCTTCTGTTGGCAGACGCCTAGGGAATCTTGCCGACCAAACCCTCTAGTATAGAAATAGCCGTGGTTGCCCCAGTAAAGAGCCCTAGAACTCATGTTTGACTAAAGCAAAATTTATATCACCGACATCAGACCCTAGCGATAATACACCAGCTAAGGACAGTAGACATGCTGCCTGTGCATGTAGCTCTGGAAGTGAGGCATAGGAATCTCTTTTAATCCCCAGCTGATGCAGGGCCAATCTCTCTCTGTGCCTTGGGAATTCTGAGTAGGCAACTTGCAAATGGCTTCCTCTCCCTTTTGGGCCCCTGAGAAATTCAAAGGGAGCATAATGAGCCCAAAGTATCGTTGTCTTGTGATCTTTTGAAATGCTTGGCTGTCAGACAAAAGGTTAGACGTCAGCATTGGCTTTTGTGAATTCACGCCCTTTGGGCTTCAGTCAGTGGCTTTCCCAAGTGCAATCCATTTTAATTCATGTCTGGAGCAGCTGGACTCAGCCATAGCAAAATAGTACAAACACCTGGTGAAGAAATGGGAATCAGAGCCGTTATCAAGGAATGGGAAGATGCAAGGATCAATGCTCTTGTTATTTAGTTACGCTTCGGTGGTGATACTCTGAGAAGCAAATAGAAAAATGTCATTGTGGATCTCCATCTTTATCAGAATGATTTCCAGCTCAAACTAGCCAAGCTCATAGTAAAAAGATGGGAAGGTACATACTTTTGGAGGTTGTTAATGAACACTTCATTGTTTCCTGGAGGGATTAATAATTTGCAACTCTTGTTTTCAGCTTCGAGCTCAGAATCAGGTGCTGAAAAAAGGTGTTGTGGATGAGCAAGCAAATTCTGCTATTTTGAAGGTACGCATTAAAAAGTCTTCTATTTAATTGCATTCAGTCCTGTCAAACTATCTGATCAGACTGTAAATAGGCATGTAAGATCCTGTTTAATTAATTAATGGGTTAAATGTTAAGCTTAAAAGGCAAGGGCAGCAGAGGGGGCTGCTCTGGCTGGGCTGGGCATCCGTGACCATAGCACTCCTTGGCTGAGCCCCATGGATGAGGGCTGCTCTGGCCAAGCTGGAGCAATTACCTGCTCTTGATTGGCCCGCAGGACTGCTCCGGTTCCCCCTGTTTAACCTGAAGTGGAAGCCTCCTCCATTTAGGGTGAGGCTTATTGGTTAACCATTAACATCCCTAAGAGTAAAGCTCTTTGCAGATCTGCTTTGTGGGTAGGTGGATGTAATTGTTACTTTGTTAATTGTAACAAAGGATTTATTTGGGTAGAACTTTCCCTTCTGCAACTATTCTGTATACAGTAAACCATCGATTTAACGGATAATGCGGGGAGGAGTGTGTGTTAAACCCAAAAGCCTGTTAAATCAGAGGATCTACTGCCCAGTCCCCCTCCAGCCCCCCCACCCCCAAAAAATGCCCAAGACCAGCCACTGGAGCTGGAACTGCTGCCACAGCGGGGGGGCCCCCACCATGGCTGAAGGCCCTGCTGTGGCAGCAGGAACCACTGCTGCTGGAGGCTCTGTCAGGGTCTGGAGGAGCCACCTCTGCTGCTGGAGCCACCATGTGCCCTTCCCGCCAGGGTGGGGCGCATATGTGAGTACTGTCTGCCTGCGTACATACACCACCTCTGGTGGGAGGAGCACATGGTGGCTCTAGTGGGTAGAAGCAACAGTTACTCCAGCCGCGGCAGCGGTAAGTCATCCTACATACTTTTTTTAATTGAGGAGGCTGGATGGGATTTAGGATTTTACGGGCCCTGGTTAAGCTGACTTTGGGAATAACAGGAGGACGAAGGCGGGCTGGTAGATGTCCATTGTTCCCAAAGTCTACTAAATCGAGGTCCATAAAAATCAAAGGTTTACTGTACTGTGTGGTGGCCATTTACAATACAGTCACCAGGAAGTATCCATGTGATTGTGCATATTTGCAGTATACTTTGTGTAGACTTATGTGCCTTTTTCCTTTAGGTTGTCTACAAATCAACAAAGCAATTTATGTTGAATTTGTATAATAGTCATTCTGTGATTTTTTTTTTTTTTTTGAGGGGGAATATTAAAATCACTTTTTTAAAGTTTGTGCTGAAATCATAGTGGACTGATTTAAACTTCTATGCTAATGCAGGAGCAACTGAAGATAAAGGAACAATCACTGAGAAAACTGCAACAAGAAATGGACAGTCTGACGTTTCGAAATCAACAACTTGCTAAAAGGGTGGAACTGCTTCAGGATGAACTTGCCTTAAGTGAAGCAAAGGGCAAGAAGAACAAGGTAGGCTTTAAATGAAAAACAGAAACATGTCCTGCCTTTCCATTACTGATCTCCTTTTCATCAGCATCTTAAGAAGAATAAAATGATGTGCTTAACTACTTTTGTCTTTCTACCCATGTTTATTATTGTGCCATATACCACATAGAAACTGTATAGCAGTAATAAATTAGTAGAGCATTGTTTCACCCCTTGGTATTATCTAATAATAAAGAAATTTAATTTTAAATAAATGAACATACCTTGCAGTATAAAATGCACTGCATTTAGTGTGTGTATATTTAACTATACAAACTAACAGACTTTTCTGTCAATTTTAACTAATGTTATGGGTTTCAATTGGCCTTGTCTTGAAGAAATTGGGCACTAAGATGGTTATCTTCTATATGCAGTCACTGTCTTCCTCAAAGAATTATAATAGATTATAATTTCAGGGTGCATCTCAGAGCACCTGATTTTTGTTTTAAATGTTTGAGGTGTAAAGCCAAATACCTGTTTTTGTTTTTTCTACTCTCTCCCCTTGCTTTCCTTCCGCCTACATGACTCAATATGCTCATGCGTAAGGCTAGCAAAACTGTGGTCCTCTGTGATTCTGTGCAGATCTGTAAACTGTGTGGACCATGGTTTCCTATGATTTGACAATTGGGAATATAGCAATTTATATTTGATCAAACTTGAGTCCATCTGGCACAGTATCCTGTCTTTGACATTGGCTAATATCAGATACTTCAGAGGAAAGTATAAGAACACTGAAGTAGGTAAATGTGTGACAATCTGCCCCCTCTCCAGGCTAAATCTCAGATTGATCTCTAATACAGATTAACTTAATCCCTGAAATTTGAGGTAAATATCCTTTCCAAAATTTTTATCAGGATTTGGTAATTTTGTATGGATACCAATAATTTATAAGTTTGATATCATTAGTTGATACAGTTAACTTAGAATTCTGTAAAGTGAATGAGTATTTATTTTTTCTCTCCAGTATGTATTATTGTACATTTATCATCATCAAATTTCATTTACTTCCTTCCCACATCTTTAATAAGTATGTTAAACATGGAACCTAGTACAGAACCTTGAGTTGCTCTGCTGTATCTTTAGCATGATAACTGACAGTTTATTCCTGTTTGTGACTTTGTTTCGTAGCCCGCTTTTGATTGAATACAGTAGAATATGGAAATATACATACATATCTCACAGAGCTGGAAGGGACCTCAAGAGGTCATCAAGTCCAGTCTGTTGCCCTCTTGGCAGGACCAAGCACCATCCCTGACAGAGATTTAAAAAAAAAAAAAAGAAAGTTATTTGCCACAGACCCCTAAATGGCCTCCTCAAAGACTGAGCTTACAACCCTGGGTTTGCAAGGCCAGTGCTTTTAGTACTTTGATTTTCATGCCCTGGCTATTTAGCTTCTATAGTAGTCTCTTTTGGCAGGATGGATTGCCTTAAATAATCTGGTTTTTGTATTGGTACTTTTTAGTTTATTTTTGAACAAAAGCTAATTCCCATTAGTTGGTGATCATTAAAACATGTAGATTTGCACCTAAACATATTTTTTTCACTAATTTTGGCACTTCTTTTTACTAGTCAGGCTACACTATATAATTGCTTATATTTTGTACATTTTTTATTATCTTGGCTTACAGTTATTTAGTGTTAACTTTTACATTTTTTTAAAAACTGAATGATGTATTTCTTCTTTACAAGATAATCCTTCTTTCACAGGTGACTTGTGGCAAAGCCTTTTTGGATGGAAATTCAGATACACAAAACAGCATAATAATTTAATTAATAAAACTACTTAACTCCTGAAAACATAAGAATTTTTTAAAACATGCTTCAAATTTAAAATTTTCCTGCTTAAACAAAGGAAAACTGTAGTTAATGAATTCTGGTGACTGTTTCTGTTCACTATATCTTTTATGATTTTACAGCTAATACAGCTTACCCTTTCATATGTTCTATTCATAGAACGAAATAGGAAAGCAAAGCTTTCCTGCTTTTTCAGCTTCCAGTTGATTTCTTAATGCTAACTGAACTAGTCATTTGAACTGAACGATTGTAATAACTAGGGCAACCGTATCTCCCTGCCCTAAATATGGGACAGGCATATATGGGAGCGAAGGGCAGGTCCTCCTGGCTCTCCCATGTCCTGGGAAGCTGGCAGGGAGGTGGCAGCTGCTGGTGTTCTGCAGGAGCCCCAAGGAAGCAGTAGCCCCCCCAGTGCCCTCCGGGGAAGCAGTAGCCCCCAGTGCCCACCCCCAGGGGAAGTGGCAGTCACCCATGATCCCCCTGCTTCCCCGAGACCTGAGGAAGTGATCTGCCTGCACGACTGCTGGCAGAAAAGGTCAGTGGGGGAGGGCCCAAATACAGGACAATTGGTCTATTTTAAAAAATAAGTATTGGCTCCTTATTTGGGACAATGGTCACCCCAGTATTAACCTGTAATATAAATTGTAATAAGAAAATACTGTTTTTGCACTTGCATAAGAGGCTATTACTGTGAGGTTTAGCACCTCAGCAAACTCTGTTTCCAGGTGCTTAACTCTCAAGTTCGGTGTTAACTACCTTAAGGGCCTTCTGAACTCTGGGGTGTGTGAAGTCCATGCCTTTTGGCTTACTGCTTTCAATGTTTGCAGCAGTACTGCCTCTTCTTAAACTTGAATTTCTGAGAGTAGCTGATCTTATCAGAAAAGAACAAGTCAGGGATAAACATCATCTCAGTGGTGAAAAATTACACAGATAAATCACTTTGGGCACATTATGGATGATAAGGATACTAATGTGTCTTTATCTTCCCTAACTGCTCCATTTAGGTCCAGTGATTGATCAGAAACACCAGTTCTTTCTTAAGCTTTGTGCTTCTAGTACACTTAAATAATCTATTTTTACAGTTATTTACTCTTTAAAATGCATTTTGGCCCTTCTAGTTTCCCTTTTACTACTTGCCAGTTATGATTTATTTATTTATGACTCAGGACATAGCGCTTGTTTTGTAGTCACTCTTACTTAATAGCTCTGCTGCTGTCACTATTTGGATTGCCTTGTGCTCTCTAGTTGTTCCAATAAGTAATCATTTAGTGTTAAGAAACTTACTTGAAACTACCTAATTAAGCCTATGCAAACTTATAAATATTGTGAGTGGACTTCTTGAGCAATGCATAATTTTTTTGATATTTTTAACCAGTATGAACAATACATTTAATGCAAGTTTTCCATGCAGTTGTCACAGTCCAAATTCAGAGAACTGATGCAGCCTTTGAACTTGTGTAGGAAGTAAGAAATATTTAGATACAAGTATTTTACAGATGTTGCTCATAGTCTCTCTATCAGTGTTCCCTCTAATTTTTTCCATCCTTGGATGTGCAGCACCATAGAAACACAAGCTGAAGGCAACAAGTGCACTGCTAATCATCTGGGCAGCACCAAAATCTGTGGGTGGTCGCCCAAGTGCTCGGCTTAAAGGGACTCATCTGTTACTCTGGAAAAGTAACTGGATAAAACCCTATATGGATACAAAATTGGTATGTACATCCAGAGCAGCATCTGCAAAAATGACTCTGATGTGGATGGCCACAGATATCCACACATTTGCGGGATTCTAGATACAAAATTGGTATCCATAGCAGTAAATATGAGCTGCAGATATCTGCATCCATATTGGCAGAGGTGGATACCCACAGGTATAAAGCAGATATCTGTGGATTTGCAGACTTCTAGGAGTAGATTCAATTTTAAGCTATGTAGAGTAGGCAAACATATTGGCAATGCAACCAGGAGTCCTGTGGCATCTTAAAGTAACAGATTTATTTGGGCATAGGCTTTTGTGGGCAAAACCCACTTTATCATCTTATGCCCAAATACCTCTGTGTAGTCTTTAAGGTGCCACAGAACTCCTCATTGCTTTTGTGGTTACAAACTAAGATGACCATCCCTCTGGTCTTGGGAATGGGTGTCCTGTAAAACCACATGCAATAAGCGGAAATGCTTTTTATAATTTATATCAGAAAAATGGAGAATCTTCATCTCTGAGTCAAGAACAGAAGTGTGTCTTTGATGAGGATCTTCAAAAGAAGATAGAGGAGAATGAACGGTTACATATACAAGTGAGTAATTCTAAAAGATTTTTTTCTTTATAGGTTAGAAATCTGGTTATATGTGCAACCATGTAAGCAAGTAGCAAAGCATCCTAAAACCTGTCCATGTGGTAGCGCAGGTCTCAGAAGAGGCTTGTGAGAGAAGTGGATTAAATTAATACTTTTTTTTAATGATCCTTGAAGAATGAGACCACACTAACCGGCATTGCTGCGCATGTGTTTAGGTTTGATTTACAAAAATGGTAGAATAACTGAATTTTTCTTTCAGATTATTTTACTCACGAGGGAAAACTGTGTCACTGCGCCATGCAGAATTTTGCAGAAATTAATATTTTTTGCACAGGCTTTTCCTTTCCCCCCCCCACTGAAGTGCTGCTGGCTGCCACTAGGGAGAGCTCAGGTCCTGAACAGAAGGCAAAAGATAGGAGCGGGGAAGGGGAGGATGAGTAGAGTTCCTAGCAGCTGTTGTTTCTTACATGCCTGGAGCTGAGCTTCCAGGTGTTTCTTTCTCTGTATCCATGGGCTTGGGGTGGGTATGGGCAGGAGAAGAAGGGTGGGTGTCCAAGTGGAAGGCTCCAAGACTGGGCTCTGGGGTTATGAATGTCTGGGCTCCGAGGGGAGGAAATGTAGATGTCTGTCTACCTGGCTGGGTTCTTCTTGGGGGAAGGGGCAGGGAAACATGAACTGAATTGTCGCAGTTGTTTCTTCACCACTCCTCCTGCAGAAAGCTATTTTGAAATAAATTACCAAATTTAATTGGAACTGCTGTGATTATGTAGTGTTAGATGAATATAATGTGCAGAATTTTATGGTTTTGGTACAGAATTCCCAATAAGTAAGATTTGAAGCTGCTACATTCTAAATAGTGTTACAATACAGTGGATAATGCTCCTTAGTGTTCTAAGATTTGTAGTACTTACGAGCTAGTCTAATATTATGTTGTTGTGTATACATAAGTAATTACATAGGGCAGAGCAAGATAGGAATCTCCAGCTTGCAAAAGTCTGCCTTCATTATTAGGAGTTTGTGGTATCCATATGAACTGGCACAATTTAGAATATTGGTGAATAAAGCATATTTCAGATGAGAAAATTCCTTTTCTCATTTGTAGTTCTTTGAAGCAGATGAGCAGCATAAACGTTTGGAAGCTGAGCTGACAAATAGACTTGAGGTTTTGGAAATGGATGCTGCCCAGCATCAAGCAGTGGTGGATGGTTTAACCCGGAAATACATGGATACCATAGAAAAACTGCAGAATGATAAAACCAAGTTAGAAGTAAGTTTTACAATTTTACTTAATTAAAATAAAACCTTTTGGCATGTATTAGTACTTACATTGTGGTGTTCTCTTATTTTGCATAAAGATCAAGTCTCAGACACTAGAAAGAGAAGCCAAGGAATGTAGATTTCGAGCAGAAGAATGGTAAGTTCTTATCGTATGCTAAAATATATTTATTTTTCGTAAAGCAAACTAACCAAAGAAATCGAAACAAAAAGCAGTCAAGTAGCACTTTAAAGACTAGTAAAATAGTTTATTAGGTGAGCTTTCGTGGGACAGACCCACTTCTTCAGACCATAGCCAGACCAGAATAGACTCAATATTTATTCTGGCTATGGTCTGAAGAAGTGGGTCTGTCCCACGAAAGCTCACCTAATAAACTATTTTACTAGTCTTTAAAGTGCTACTTGACTGCTTTTTGTTTTGATAGTGTGTAGACTAGCACGGCTTCCTCTCTGTTACTAACCAAAGAAATGTTGGTGTAGGAATGTAGAGCAATCCTGTAGAGCCATATAAACTCCTTCTGGTAAATCTGAGTTACTTAGTGCTCTTTTACATGTGACATGAAACTAACAACAGTATACGGATTTCAAGGCCAGTTTGATTTGACCTAGCAAAAGGGAAATGAGTTGATCTCGTCTCTACATGTTGATCCACTCCTGGTCTCTCTTAGGGATCTCTGTCCCCTCTCGTTGGTATTTGACAAGGCAACAACTTTTGCATGTGTTGATAAAATCTTGTTTGTACACTAGACCTAAAGAGGTCTGACTTTCTTTAGCAAAAATGCTAGGTAATTGTGAAAAATAATGGAATTGTTATTTTGAGAGGTGTTCTCATTTTAAAAGAGACACTTGTCTGAAAATGTAACATAGTTACAGTTGTCACATGGAAATAAGTTGATAGGAGTAAGTTATTGATGGCATGTGTGAGTAGAATATTTTACTGTACAGCATTACTAATGACTAGTGTTTGTCTTGTAGACTTTTCTTTATAAAATTAGTAACAACTATATTTCAGTTGTACAAAATATAAGTGAAAGCTCATTTGAACACAATAGAAATATGAATATATAATAAGTTTATGGAGCTCTTTGCTTTGCATTATAAGCTACTGGGTTATTGTCAGTAAATATAGGATTCTGGTATCCTTGTGGCTTTCGGTGAACTTCTCACTGTGTGGGAAGGGGGAGTAAAGAACTTCAAATTCATAATCACCATAAATGTCAGAGTTTTGCTCTGACCTATCCTGTATCTACTTATACTGCTTTCTCACTCTCTTGAAAAATTTGCTCAGTATTTGCTGACCACAGGAGACCACAGGTTAAGGTACAACTGAGATGTTACTGATTTACTTTAAACAAGGTTTGTAATGCTATCCTGGTTTTTCTACTCAGCCAACAGCAGTTAAAGAACCTTCATGAAGATTTGGGTAGGCGGTTGGATGACTCTTTAAGCATAATCAAAGAAAAAGTACCTTTCAATGACACAAGTAGGTATTTCATTGTTCCATCCTCCCCCAACATTGTCTTAATTTGGGCATTCATGTGGACTAAACTTATTTTAGATGCAAAAAGCCCCAGGTAGCTGAACTGTCTCCCATTGCGACTACTGGTGCATTAATGATATATGTATTGTATTATTTAGCGCATCTGTTCTAACTTATGGTTAAAGACCTCTGTAAAGCTATTAATTGTATGGAAAATATAACTTAAAATTGTGTAGTATGTGTCTTAAACTCTCCTGTAACCTACCATCTGATCAACTTCATTTGGATAGAATATTCTACAAAGAAAGGATAATTCTGTTAATTTACCGAGGCCCTCCCATGGATGGCTCTTTAACATATTCAGGAGGATTCTATCCAGCAAGGAGAGTACAGTTGTTAACGTATGTTATTGTTGAGAGGAGTGGAGAGTACTACTAAGGGATAAAAACTCAGTGTATAATAGCCTGGCTCCGGGATCCTACAGAACAGCTTGATGCAGTGGTAGTAGGCAGTCTGTCAGCATCCATCACCCCCAGTGACGTGCAAAGCCGTCTCTTCCAGGCTACGTCCTACCTGGCTCTATTTATAGGTGTTACTAACATGCCAGTTCTTAGACACTTAAGTGACATACACCCTGAGTTAACATTTGTAAATGTAGGTGTCCATTTCCCATGGATAATCTGTCCTTGCTTAAAACCCAGAAATAAAGGCAAATGTAAACTGACCTCTGCTTAGCCTTAGTAAGAGAATCTAAGGAATCAGGAGCTAGCACAGGGTTCAGCAAGAGTGGTACACAAGCCGATTTTCTTCAGTACGTGAGGTGGGAGCTCAACCCTGCCCCTCCTCCCCCATGCAGCTGATGGCTTGCTCAAAGCCATGCCACCTGTGGGTTAACAAAAGACCAGCTAATACTGCCAGCCACCACCTAAATGGTAGAGCTCTGGACCTTAATCTGTTGTAAGTGGACAGTTAGTGACTTTAAAAAGTACCACCAGCGCCTGGACCGTGCATAGAGGTCAAAAGGTGAAATTTCATCGCACTGCCTCTGCAAGGTTGCTGACCCTTGCTTTAGCATACCCAGCAATGGGTTTCTTCCTTTCCCACCTGAGTGTGGAGACAGGCAAGGCAATTGAACCTGGACAGGACAGGTTTAGGAATACATTCCTCTCTTGAAACTAGACATACTGCTCTGTCTCAGGTGGAGCAAACAGATGGAAGCAGTCCTTCATTTGTAGCAGAACTTGTTTACTTTTTAAGGTGGCTTCCCAATTTTGCCTTTTATCCCTCCATGTCCAGATATTCAGCGTATTTTGGTCTTTGCTGAAAAAATACTTTGGAATTTTGACATGGAATTTGACTTGAGTCTGCTTTCCCATTCTATTCCCTTCTCCTGAACTGCTGCAAAACAGCCAAAAAGAAAAAGGACAAGGTGAGAGTCAAAGTGCTCAGCATCTACATCTCTTCTGCCCCTTCCTGCTAAAGGGGCAGTTGGTATGATTTTGCCAGGCTCCCCACCAGAAGGGACAGATCCCAGACAAGAAGAGAGCTGAATTTCCGTAGAGTGTTTTGGAAGATTCTCATCCCGTCGTAGGCAACATGTGGCTTTGGTTACAAAGGGCTACTTGAGCAGGTGGTAGGAGGCCCTCTGTTCCCCTGTATAGTAGATCTTGGTGCCAGTAGAGGCTGAAGAGACTGAGAAGGAGAAGCAACAGCAGCAACAGAATTTAATTGAAAGCTTTGCATGTCTTTTGAACTGTCATCCATGAGGGAACAAGTAATGGGTTTAGTCAAGTTAGCTTCCCAAGCCTTGAAGTCAGGCTGTTGAGAGTCCAGGCTCTTTGGCTCCCTTGTAGCCTTTGGGACATTTGCTGAGGAACTGGTGGCCAGGCTCCTCCACAGCTGTGTTTGAGCTGCCACTGGTGAGTGGAGTGCCCAGGGGATGATAAAGCCTTTGCTTCCTGGATCCCCAGCAACTTGTGTGTTGCCATGAAGCCAGAATTCCCAGGGAACATAGTTTGTTTTGGAAACACCAAAATATTCCTTCAGTGGGGACATTTTGGTGCTTTTGTGATGAAATATTTTACAGAAACTCATTTCCTGTAATTTTTTTTCCAACGTTTTTGGCCTTTTGTCCTGTTTTGAGGAACACTTCCCTCCCCCCAAAACACCTTATTTTTTTTCAGCGGTGACATTCACTTTCCTGCCTGTCTGAGATGGTGAATATGCAGCACTGCTCTTCAAAAACATTTCTGGCCTTGCTCTCCCATTTTGCCAAGCATTTCTGTTCAACACATGCGTGCTCTTTTTTCTGAGGTCTGAGATATTTTTGTTTGTGGGCTGCCAAAATGTGACATTAAACTTCAAAAGGGAGTTGAGTTCCCCTCATGATTTCTCTTTTTTTCATTAGATTAGAATACAGTAATGTTAGATTCAATTCTTGCACTTCAGAACAAGCAAAAGAAACCTAAAATACTCTTTGTGACAGCTCCTTCCATTTGTCACCAACAAAAAATAAAGAACTTTGTTGAGTATAAATGATATAAAATAGACAGTGTAGAAGTTGCTTTG
Organism: Carettochelys insculpta; assembly: GCF_033958435.1. NCBI lineage: Eukaryota > Metazoa > Chordata > Testudines > Carettochelyidae > Carettochelys > Carettochelys insculpta. The sequence continues at coordinate 64,513,186 of NC_134139.1, read as the reverse complement.
AAACATTTTGTTTCCTCTTTGTAGGCAAATTGACCTAGTGTATAGATCACTTTAGCTAAACAAAAGTGGATAAGGATTTCAAATGCTAATACATGGCTGAATAAATCCGTATAAAACTTGAGGTGTTTTCTAGCTCTGAATACCCTTACTCCTGGAGAAGTGGACCCAGGCCAGATTGATGCATGCTTGTAATTCAGTGATCACCCTATGCCTAGAAAAGCATGTATTGCTATGAAAAAAATCTGAAATTTAATTTGTTTATGTGCTTTTATTTTTTTCTTGAAGCACAAGAACAAACTTCTAACAAATTGTCACACAGGTAGTATTAGGGATACATTGCTTTATGTGCAAAACCTGATGCTTTAATAAAATGTCATCCGAAATGATCAGAAAATGATTTTTAAAAGTCTGGAAACTCCTTAGTGGTATAAAAGTATCCTTTCAACCCTGCTTCCCTTGACTCCAGTTGTTACTGGATAAGTGTTAGAGTCTTTTACTGTTTTTTGTAAGTGTTAGCTCCAAATTTGTGGTTTTAAACTTACAAACCATTAAAAATCCAGATTTTGGAATGGAAATGCTATTTCAGCCATAACTGAAGGTATGTCTACACTAAGAGATACGGTCAAATTTGTTAAGGCTGATTTTTTTTTTTAGCACTTGGTTTTGTAAGGTCAAGGGTGCGTGTCCCCACTGGCTCATGAAGTCGATGGAGTGCGCACCCATTAGGGTGGGCAAGTTCGACTTCGTCAGCAATGCCCTGTGGATACCTGTCTCATAGTTCATGGTGCCCCCTTCATTGTGGGTTAAGCTCCCAGTGTCTGATGGGACAAAAACATGTTGTGGGTGGTTCTGGGTATGTCTCCTCAGCCTCCCTTAATGCACTTACCTCCTCCCCCTCACTTTGTAAAGAAACAACAAGAAGTGTTTTCACGTTGTTTTTTCACCCATGCAGTTGCCATTGCAAGGCTAGCAGCGATCCTGTCTAGCTTCAGACTGTTGTGGCAAGTATTCTGAAAACCTCACATTGTTCTGTGGTATGCGCAGAGCCTAAGCAGCCACCATAGCAATGAAGACTTTGAGGAGGCGCGGACACACACGAATGTGAAACCTTTGAGAGGAGGAGCGAGGAGAGTGCTGGCCGCACTCAATGCTCTGTACACGGTGGAGTGCCGTGAAACAAGCTCAGGCTGGTGGGCCAGCATTGTTCTGCACGTATGGGCCAATCAGCAATGGCTACAGAACTTCCACATACGTAAGGCCACCTTCATGGAACTTTGCAAATTCTTTTCCCCCACCCGGAAGTTCAGCAATACCAAAAGGAGACCTGCTCTAAAAGTTCAGAAGTGAGTGACACTTGCTCTGTGGAAGCTTGCAAAGCCAGACAACTAGCAGTCAGTGGGCAATCAATTCGCAGAGGGCAAATCTACTGTGGGGGCTGCTGTGATCCAGGTAGCCAAGGCCATGCAATACCTTTTTGCTACAAAGGACCACAAGTTTGGGAAACATGCGGGACATAGTGGGTGGTTTTGCTGTGATGGGGTTCCCTAACTTTGGCAGGGCAATAGATGGAATACACATTCCTACCTTGGCACCAGATCACCTTGCTGCAGAATACAATAAACCACAAGGGGTACTGCTCCATGGTGTTGCAATTGTTGGTGGATGAGAAGGGCCATTGCACTGACCTCAACGTTGGATGCTCGGGAAAGGTACTTGATGTACACATCTTTAGGAACTTTGGACTGTTCAGAAAGCTGAAGAATGGAACTTTCTTTCCAGACTGAAAAGTCCTGGGAGATCTAGCTTACCCCTTTCTCCCTTGGCTCATGAAGCCATACACTGGCAGCCTGGACTGCAGTAAGGAGCAGCTCAAACTACAGGATGAGCAACTGTGGAATGGTAATAGAATATGCGCTTGGCTGTTTAAAGCCCAGATTCAGGAGCCTCCTGACTTGATTAGACATCAGCAAAAGCAACATTCCTCTCATGGTGGCAGCCTGCGCTGTGTTTTATAACTTATGTAAGAGTGTGAGGGGAAAACTAAATGCCAGGCTGGAGGGCTGAGGCAGATCACCTGGCCCGTAATTATGAGCAGCCAGACAGCAGGGCAATAAGGAGAGCACAACGAGGGGCACTGCTAATCAGGGAGGCTTTGAAAAACAGCTTTATGAATGACCAGACAGTGACATGAGTCATACCTGTTGCTGTTCAGGAGGGTGCCCCCTGTATGGTGTTTGCTGGCCTGTAAACCCTGTGAAGTTTTCTCCTCTCCCCCCAGCCCCAAGTAACACAAACAATAAAGATACTGTTTTTGAAGGCTTAATCGTTTTTATTTTGGGTACAAACTGAAGCACATAATAAAAGAGTTCATGGAAGGGGCTTCAGAGGTGAGTAAGCCAAGGGCTAGAGGCATTTTGTCATCACAGGTGGGGTCAATGTCAGCTTTCTTCTCTGAGAAGCATCTCTGGGAGTGGAATGGAAGGCTCCTTTGACTTCAGCCCCCTCTTCTGACAGTCTGTGGTATAGGGGTGGGGTGTGGATTGGAACATGGTGAGGAGGGCATGTGGTGGTTCAGCATTTGCTGCAGTGCGGCTCTGTGCTCCTGTACCAGCCACATCAGACAATCTCTTTGCTGCACTGTCATCTCCTCCTAGGTCTGGACTTCATGCTCTCTGAGTGCCCTCTTCTCCTCCCAATCCACCTTCTTCTCCAGTGTGGTTCTCCTCCATGCATGTGCCCTGGCCCTGTGGGTGGCTTGCATGTGCTCCAGGAACATATCTTCCCATGTTTTCTCCTTATTTGTGCCAGTCTAACGTGTGGAGGGGGTGGGGAGCAGTGGTCAGAGCCTGTTGTTGCGCACACACTGCAACAAAACATAGGTTGAGGCCATACATTAGGGAGATACGTTTACTGTATATGAGAAGTTTAACCACACACAAATTTCATAGTTTCGTGAAACAGCCTCTGTGGCAAGCAATAGGGATGTGTTATGTACAAGGACAAATTTTGGCTTTCAGTCATCCTTTGCAGCAGGTTCTTCTGTTTAAGGGACCTGCTTGACTTGGTTCACCTCCAGTCATGTTAAGGCATAGATGGGGAGTCCAGCAGGGGAGGCAAGGCAGAGCAGTGGGGTTTGTGCTATTGGGGCTGTGTGGCTCTCGCAGTCACTGCATGTCGTCTTACCTCCCTCAGCTGGGACAGTGAACATTTCCTTTCCCCCGCAACAGCCTGGGGTAGGTCAGGGAGGGGGACTGTCCAGGCATGGGGAGCAGCTTGTACTGTCATAGCTTAATGCTCCTTCCCCAGCGTCCTCTAGGTTGTAATGTGAGATTAGCCTCCTGAGAATAAGGAATGGACGCTGACTGAATGTGGCCAGAATGCTTCACTGCTTTGTGCTGCAGTGATGCCAGATTACTTACTGGTGGCTTGGCGTGGAAAGGTCCTATCAAAACCTTAAGAGAAGGATTAAAATACCGTGTGAGAGCTTCGTGGGATGTGCAGGGAGGCTTGCCGCTCCATCCCCAGACATGTTACGTTGTTCCAGGGAAGCTGGGCTCTGTAGGTACAGCTCCCATCACAGATCACACACAAGTGCCTTGCAGCCTGATTAAAAATGAGAACTCAACAGAGGTGCCCTCCCTGCTATCCCGATTCAGCTGCGAAATGCCCTGGGAGGAGGGGATGCCAAAGTTCCTGGCCGTCAATTAGATCAGCTGCTGTGTTCGGCTGCTGGCCGTTGTCGTCATCTTCCTTTTCCTCATTCATTATGTCTTCCATGCTGTCACCAGAGGTGTCCCCAGACTCTTTGACAGTAGTTGGGTCACTCCCTAGAATCCGATGCTGCTGCTGATCATAGAAGTGGTGTGTGTGTTGCGATGACCCAGAACATATGTTTGCTTCCTTTGTCTTCTGGTACACCTGCTTGAGTTCCTTTATTTTCATGCAGCACTGCTGGGCATCCCCAATGTATCCTTTTTCCACCATGCCCTGTGAGATCTTGGCATAGATGTCTGCGTTTTCTTTTGCTGCTTTGTAGTTCTGCCAGCACAACTTCATCTTTTCCCTTGACACACATGCACAATAAGGTCCTGGATCTCCTGCAAATTCCATGCTGGAGCTCATCTGTGACCCTGGGAATTCATGGCTAGATGTGCTGCTGAGATGTCCTGTCTGCTCTGCTTCCCAGGCTGGTCAAACAGGAAATGAAATTCAAACTTTCCTGGGCCATTTCCTGCATACCTTGAGAGCAGCAGAGCTGAAAGTGGTGACCAGAGTGATTCGACTGGGGCACTGTGGGACAGCTCCAGGAGGCCAAGAACATCTACTTTCACAACCTTCTGTCTGCACTACCCTAAAGTCGATCATTCGAGGTTGAATTTGGCATTACTACTTGTGAGAAGCAGGAGTGCCAAAATCAACCTTAGGAACCCTTAAAGATAGTGGAACAGGCCCTGTAGTGTGGACTGATAGCTGTCTTGGGTCAACTTTCTAAGCAAAGTTTGACCTAATCTCCTAGTGTAGACCAAGCCTTAGTCACCGTAATAGTGCTGTGTGGATGTTTATTGTGATTACTTTTAAAATCAAATTATTTTTCAGTTCAGGTATGTACTATCTGGTATCAACTGCAGTTTTTCTATGCCAAATTTGTTACATTTATTTTAAACTCATTGACATTGCAAGCAGATTAAATGTTAAATTTAGGTGATTTCCTTTTTTAGACTGAAACAAGAATTTAATGAAAAAAGTCTCCATTATTTGTATGTATAATTGTCCATTTTTGGCTTGTAGGATCTAGTCAATATAATGCTTTGAATGTACCTTTACACAATAGAAGATGTCAGGTAAGTAATAACCTTGCATGTGTTAGCCAGTAAAAGTCTATTTTTTGTGTATATAAATGAAATATGAATGTTCTTAGGACAAAAATGTAAATGTCCGATAGAGCCTGATGCTGATCAATAAGCCAAAAAGCTAGTTTGGCTGCACTGCTTTTCATATAATACTTCTCAAGTCCTCTGCATTTTAGCACAGGTCATTCAAGTTCTACTCCTAGGCCAGGTCAGTGGAAGAGTTCTGTGTTGCCCAGAAGCCCCACCCTTATGTATCAAAGTTATGGATAAGAGCAAGTACATATGCAGTTGGCTGGACACAGGAGCAGTATAAGCACCACCCAATGCTTTTGTTGAAGATGTGGGTTGACACTGCTTACTGGCCCTTCTAGGCTCGTGGAAGGGAAGAGGAACAGCTGGATGCAGTGTGAAGGTTCCTGGATCCAGGCTCCAAGGATTCCTTTAGAAAGATTACCAAAGCTGCCCTTTGCTCTTCAGGAGCCTGTGTGAAGAGAATGAGCTCACTAGCTCTGTTGCCCTAGCCAAGCTGGTAGTGAATAGATGACTCTCACTGGCCTGTTTTGTGATGGGGATAGTCTAGCTCCAGGTAACTTATGATTGACAGGGCAAGACTGAATCAGTACTTGAAGTGGCCTCCCTTTTTCATCTATGGGAATATGGTGTCAGTCGATCTCTGACCCTGCATGCAGTATAGAAGTAGATCCATACTAATTGGCAGACTTAAAAATATTCAGGGCAGATATTTGCACATGTAGTTTTACTGCATTTTAAGAAGTTTTACCGTAGCTGCACTGGTTGAAATACACAGATCCTTTCAAAAAAGGGAAATATATAAAGCACTATGTCCGTGGAGACTCAGCAAACCGAAATTTTATAGCAGGGATTTTTATTGAGACAAGACAGGAGGGGGAAAAAAAACAAAAACATAGAGTAGTTGGTAATGAATTGTGAAAGGAGGATTGCAGGACGTATCTTCAGCAAAGGTCCACCAGGGAACTAAGTCACATGAAAAGGGAATATGCCGTTTTATGTTAAAGACTTTCTAAAGTTATTCTTGGGTTACTGTGTGTAATTTTGTAGTAATAGGCATGGCTTGGTTAAGAAGTTAGACCTTGGACAGCTTCACAAAGGTATTTTGGCATCTGAAGATAGGTACCTACCTAGAGGTATTTAGTGTAGCACCTAAGCAAGTGTTGAATAGAGTAGGTGAGTGTAACTTTTATATGTGCTTTATTAAATCCCACTGGCTACATCTACACTACAGAGATTTTTCGAAAGAAGCTCTTCCGGAAGATCTCTTCCAAAAGAATTTCTTTGGAAGGAGTGCACCCATGCACAAAAAAGTGGATTGGAAGAGTCTACACATCACCTGTCTTTCAAAAGAACAGGACAGGGATTGAAAAATCAGGTGCCATGAGGACTGCTTTTTCAAAAGAAGGGCCCTGAGGCACGTCTGCACGTGGTTGGTGTTTTTTGAAAGAAGGCGCTCTTCCTGAAACGGGAGTGGAAGAGTGGTTTTGAAAGGAGCACCTCATTCTTTCCATTTACTTTTGAAAGAAAACTTTTTGCATGTAGACGTTCCACGGGACCTTTTGAAAGAGCCTCCTTCTTTCAAAAAATCTTTCAAAAGAACTTGCCAGTGTAGATGCAGCCGCTCAGTGCCTATCACCATGATAGGTGCTGAACTCCCATAAAAGATTTTTTAAATACAGTTAAACACCTTTGTAAATTTATCCCCTTTTTACTGTTTTATAAGTATTGAAACACTTAGATTATAAAATGAAGTAGTGCAGAAAATTGCTATGGCAAAATGTTGGTGTGATGCTGCATGATATAAAAGCATTCTTTATCTTTCATAGTAACAATCTAGAATTCCAGGTGGCTGCTTTGTCCTACCACACAACACATTAAGACCTTCATTTTAAAACATAGTAAACCGTAAAACCATACGCAGCTGATCTCTGGATACAGTCTTACTGTCCCGTCTTTGAGACAGAAAGATCTAAATCGAATTAAGGGGTCAAATGTGATAGGATAGTGGATAACTGTTCTTGTCGCATCTAAATATTGGTTATGTTGTTTTAAGGCTTCCATTTAAAGGTTGTATTTGTTATAACTGAAGTATACCAACTCTCTTTGTATTAAAGCTGAAGTTGCGAGACATTGCTGGTCAGGCTTTGGCTTTCATTCAGGATCTTGTGACAGCTCTTCTGAACTTTCATACTTACACGGAGCAGAGAGTCCAGATTTTTCCCATTGATTCTGCCACTGATACTATATCACCACTAAATCAGAAGGTAAACTTGATTTTTTCAGTCAATATTGTACAGAAACTTTATACTTCGGGCTGTTCCTGATCAGACAGCATCTCCTCTGATCCCTCTCATGTGAAACACCTTATGTTGTTTTTATTGAAGCAGCATTAACAATTCCTGAAGGAGCAGTGAGAGGATCCACTGCTGTGAGAGGAATCCTTTGGGCGAAGGAGAAGGGATGGCTCTAGAGAATCCTATTTCTTCTCTCCTCAGTCACCTTAAATATGTGAACAGTAGTCAAAACAAGTCTTTGCTGGATGCAGAGAAGCCAAACTAAACTGCACTTATGAAATCGGCCAGCAGATTACTTTCAAATATCTAAGTATTACACTGTCTGAGAGCTGTCCCTTCCCTTTAATAGCTTCTATAAGAATATTTTGAGAGAGTGATGTGAGGACAGAGAAAGGCCCAGTTAACTGTATACGTTCACATCTCTGTATTAGGAAATTAAAAGGGAATAGAATTTATAAATATTAGAGGTGACATTATTATGGTTTGTATAAAAATAACTTTATTTTTGGACTCTTTCCCTGGCTATTCATTATCATAGAATCATAGGGCTGGAAGGGACCTCAGGAGGTCATCTAGTCCAGCCCCCTGCTTCAAAGCAGGATCAACCCCAACTAAGTCATCATTATTGTACGGTCTGATCTTGGGCTACCTGTCTGTCTTTTTAAGCATCCTTATGTTCTGGAGTGATTATAAAGCTTTGTGTCCATATGTTGCTTTGAGCAATCTTAGATGAAAGAAGCTAAGGAAGAGGTTATACAGAAAAGGCTAATACAAGTTGTGGTGAAATCTTTTTCTACAGCATAATACGTTGTCCAGAGTTGTTGAGCATATTCCATATGATTGTCTTGTTTCTTTCTATGGGACAAAGCTCAAAAGAGCTGTCTATCCACACTTTGTAATCTAAATCTTTCATTGCCCTTAGATATTGAATCTAGAATTTCAGTGCCAAGAAGAGTGCTTAAATGTTTGGAGACCCCAATTTACCTTGGGCAACTGTAATCCAAATTGTAGGCAGCTTTTCCATTCTATAACCTTCTTATAGAATATTTTGGCCTTCTAATATATTCAAATTATTTAGCTTGGGTTATAAGCTAAAAGTTATCAACTTCTCCACTTTCAAGATCTCTAAGGCTGTAGCCACATCAGCCCCTCCTTTTGGAGGGACTGTGGTAATGTGGCACTTTGGGGTATGCTAATGAGGCGCTGCTATGAATATGCTCATTAGCATGATGGCAGCTGCACGCACTTCAAAAACCAGATGGGAATAAGGGTCTTTCAAAATCAGGGGGTCGTTTCAAAAGGCCGCCGGCTACACGGGTGGCTGCGTTTCAAAACCCGCAGTTTCAAAGTGCGTGCTGCTGCCATTATGCTAACGAGGCACTACATATTCATGGCTGCGCATCGTTAGCATATCCCAAAGTGCCATCCTACCATAGCCCCTCCAAAAGGAGGGGTTAGCGTGGCCACAGCCTAATACCATTGCCAGTACTATTAACTAAATAGCTCTGCACTTTGAGCTGTAAGAATTAGCCTTTTAGTATTTCGTTCTGTGGTAAATTTCTCTTCAGGAGCAGAACAGAAAGTAGATTAAAAAGTCAGACACTTTTTGCATCAGATTTACTTACAAAACAAGTTTGAAAGTGAAGATGTACTCCAAAAAGTACATACTAACAGCACGATCTTAGATAGCTGATCTGGTTCCTCTTGGCATGTTCTGTGCCCGATCTACTGACTTGCGTGACAAATTCTTCCTTTTTACAAATCTTTATAGCACTTCAGAGTCAACACAGTGGAGTGTGTAAGTTGTTTGTATTTGGTCTTTTGCATCCTAAGAATTGTTGATATTCCAGTCACTTACACCTATTCAAATATTTGGAAGACCAAGGCATTGTGCAGGTGTCTTTGGGGGTATAGTGCCCCCCAGAATCTTTCTCAGGGATGATATGAAAGCAGATAGGACCCAGCTTGACTCCCTTGAGTCTATGGTGAATGTGCAGAGCTGGCTGTTAGAAAAGAAACACATTGTGAGTTGAATACATTTGGTTTGCAAATCATTCCAAAATGCCATTTTGTGTTTCAGGGGTCCCTTGTCTAAAATTGCTGGGCAAAGCAGGTCTGCATAATTCAATTCAAGTGAGTTTAGTAGTTGGATAAGTTCCCAGCTGGACAGTCATGGACACTGATATTCTCTTTTATCCATTGGACAGACATGGCATGTAAACTACCCCAGAACAATGTAAATGATCCCAAACCGTTCCTTTCCAGAACCTCTGTGATTGGAGTAGATCAGTCTTTCCTGCCCATTCACTGTAGTTGCCCTCTCTGTAGCTAAAGACATAGCAGTTCTACTGTTGCTTGCTATGTGGACACTTTTCCCATTGGGATCTGAAAGAAGACTTTTTTTTTTCCTGTTGGATTTTTCAACAGTTTGACTCAGGAGTGATCCCTTTTTATAAGCACAATGTGCCTCTCACCACAAAGCTTCCCTGCCTCCACTGTTACTGAAATAGGGTCACATTAAACACACAGAAAATAGAACACCCTCTTGTAGCTTTTTCTCCCGTCTTTTTTCTTACTATTGTCACATTAGATTGAGTTCTTTGAAGTAGGACCGTGTCTCCCTATGTTTGCATGCCTTCAGACTATACAACTGGATCGTATTTGGCACCTCTGGGTAATACTGCAGTGCAAACTTTATATGAATAACATGAGATTTCTTAGTGAGGTGTTGACCTTCTTGATAGGGATTCATCGTTGTCAACACTTTTGGAAATAGTTGTTGGCAGGGAAAGGTGCCTCCATGTGGTAAAAAGTGATAACTCAAATCACTGTTGCCATTTGATCCTTCAGTTTCTAATAGGGTCTCTGTCCAGTAGTTCAGGGAGGGTTTGTGTGTATGTTTCTTCCTGCTCTCTGAGCTTTGTTTTTCTGTGACCTGGTTTTATCTTGCCCTTTTATCACTTATTTTTTGAAGTACACCTTTTGTTTCCATTGCTTCCACTAGAGCTGTCTGACAGTTCAGTATCTTATGTGAAAGCTTCTTCTGAAGCTTTCTTTTATTTATCTGTTTGACAAGCATGATCTCAGTTTTTCCACTGAGCTGTGCAGAAATGTCCCCTTCATTGCTACAGAGTTCTCAGAACATCAGTGTCATGAAGTGAATTGGTACACTTACACTGATATATTTTTCTCTAATTTCAGGTTTTGTCTGGTACTGTCAAGCTATTCCTAAATGTTCAAAGTAGATATGGACCATTCTTAATTCAAATACTATTTTTTCTTTATGTATTGGATTGTTGGCTGTATAGGGACTTCAGCATCATACGAGATAACTCTGAGTCCAGACAATACACCTTATAAGCATTCTGCTTGTGCTACTTAAAAGGTTCAGGATTTATCGTTTTTTCTTTGCTTTGCCCAGATTTGTGCATGTATGTCCGGCGCTGTGCTTTCTTCTTGTTAACATCACACGGTGTTCTTTTATGCTTTTTTATTTTTGTAGAATCTGCACAATAAAATCTGATAGTAGCTTCTAGATGCTGCTACAGCATAAATAATTCCAAATCATTCCGTGGGGGAAATTTAAAAAAAAAAGTTTATTTTGAATTGCATTAGAATAAATTGCTTAAAATTCTGAGGTGGTAGTGCACTTGAAAGCCAGTGTTACTGTTCATACAAATCGTTATGACTTCATAGCTTAGTAAGAAAGCACATGTTAAAAGCACTGTTCTGAAGTAGACCTCTTTGGAAGAGAAAGGTATAATACTTTTGAAAGGGTCCTTAAAGAAGCTTTACTTTTAAAGCACTTAATTTAGGTTTTGTTGTTATTTAAGGGACTTGGGGAGATGTGCATAGCCACGAAAAATTTCATCTCCCTTTTCTGAGAGATTAGCCCCAGTATCCTTGACCATAGTTTGCTTCTAGTGTCATTTCCTCCTTTTATAATGGTGCCTTTCAGAGGTGGCTTTACATCAATAAGAGGAATTAACCTTGTTGTGAAACACTTTGGGATTCTTCGCAAGGAAAAGTGCTATATTAATGTGAAATAGTCATCTGTCAGCACTGAGCAGTTTGTAATCTGCACTAGCAAGCACCACTTAAACCTCTTTTTGTTCAGTTCTCACAGCATCTTCATGAAAATGCATCGTATGTTCGCCCTCTGGAGGAAGGAATGCTTCATTTGTTTGAGAGTATTACAGAAGATACTGTGACTGTGCTGGTAATATTTTTGATCATACTTTTCCCTGGTGGAAAAATAAATTACTCTGCAAATAGCTCTTAAATCTGGTTATCTTTTCCTTAGGAAACAACTGTGAAATTGAAGGCCTTCTCTGAACATTTAACTTCCTACACATGTTTCCTCAGGAAGATTCTTCCTTATCAGTTAAAAAGGTATTTTCATCTTGAAATCTGTTAAGAGTTTTAGCTTAGATTACCAGTCCCAACTACTCAAATATCATCAGATCACCCCCAGAACACTATGCAGTTGGCTTAAAAACATGAGATTTCTTTTTAAATGGGGAGAGGATTCTGTGCTTTCTGGCTTTTGAGGCAGTGTACGCAATATAGTTGACGGGTTTTTTTCATGCAACCATGAGGTCTAGAAACTTATATTTGGGGAAAAAAAAAGCTAGAGGTATAATGGTTGCAACAGGTGTGAGTTTGAGGGAAACATAATAACTACAATAAACTTTTTAGTATCCAGCAGCTCCTGGACCGGGAGGCTGCTGGGTGTTCAAACATTCTGGATAATAGAGAGGCATACCTAGCAATGGATAACACTAAGAAAAACAGGATTAGATACTAAGAAACAAACATAAATGTATGCAGAGTACTTTATTTACTAACAGCAGTGGTACTGTACACTCTATTTGCTGTATTTATTTGTATTTACTCTCACTGTACTGTACTTACGGAAACACAACCGTAATTTACTTATGGTTAAAATGCCAGTTGTTTGAGAGTTCTGGATAATAGAATGCTGGATATGAAAAAGTTTATTGTACATTGGGAATCTTGTGATAAATCCTTGTGAACTGACAACTGTGGAATTGCATTAAAATTGTTTGCTGAAATAATAGATACCTTGGGTCTGCATCAGGCTGGGATATTTGTCATATACTTATGGCATCTTCTGACTAGCACCTGTAAAACAAAGCCATATCCTTGCCCCCTTTCAGGTTGTCTTTTTTCTCTGTTTATTATGCACATTTCATTACCTGCCTCATTGAATGGGTTGGAAAGGACATGATAATAAATAATGGACAAAATAATACTCAAAATCAGGATATGGGCTGTGAGGTGAAGGAGTGAGGAGAAGGCATTGCTGTTCTATCCCTCTCTTTTCATTCCCCCGTAGAAAACTTGTGATCATTATGTGGGGTAGAAGAAGGGACAGATGGATTATATTCGGCTTGTTAGGATGGTTCTCTCCCTGCTGATAGCTCTGTAACTTACCTTCCTAAGAGTATATTATCTCATTGTTTCTTTGTATTTTCTCGTCTGTTGTGTCTTGTTTTATACTTAGATAGTACGCTCTTTGAGGCAGGACCGTTTCTGTTCTATATGTACGTTGCCTGGCTTAGTGGGGTCCTTGTCCATGCCTGAGGTTACTAGATGCTAGGATATTACAAATAATAGTAATTAACAGCAAAGAGAATGAAACACCAAAGTGATTGGGATTGGAAGTTAAAAAACACCTAGGTCAGGGGTTGGCAACCAAAATAGTAAGAGCCCTTTTTTTTTTTTTTTTCAAATTCAGTAAAAACTCAGTAATTAAAGAGCTGCAATGCATGTGAATATGAGATGGTCCTTAATATATAATGTCAAACCATACTTTTTTGTGACCCCTATTTTAAGAACAGCGTGCGCACACACAGTGATTTCTAATGGGATACCTGTTTGTTGCAGGACGTTTGCAAACGTTTTACATATTCTCTTGAGGTTGCATTTTTTGTTGTTGGCGAATTTCTCATTGCAAATTAGACTTAAAGGGAGCCCAGATAAACTCTGTATAAATGCAAAAGATTGGGTCCATTTAGTCCAAAATGCTCTGTTTTCATCTTCGATTTTCCTTTTTTTGAAGCCATTCCAACCACACTTTAATTATGACCATTTTATTTCATGTTTAATTTCAGTTGTCTTTATTAAAATGCATGTTACCCTTCAGAGCAGGAATGCTGCAAATTTCTTTTTCCTTTTCAAAATCAAGACTTTATTAGCAACACAAAACAAAGATACAGTATCATATCCCACAATGCACTGCACGTATTAAAGCGGGGTTTATTCAATATTTTGAGATCACATATCATTTGCTATTTAGAGGTGAGTTGTTCATTTTTGGGCTTTTAGACATTCACCATTTATGGAAAAATAATCAGAAGGTGTGTATATGTGGGTTTTTGGTAAGCTTTGCAATTATAATGTTGGAAGCCCCAAATAAGTCTTTAAAGAGTCACATGTGGCTCCAGAGCCACAGGTTGCTGACCCCGACCTAGGTTATGAAATATGTTTAGCTGATCCATATGCTGGAGAAGAGTCAACACAGCCCTTATAAAGGGAAATCGTTCCTCATCAATCTGTCAGAATTTTCTGAGGTGTCTGCAAGCATGTGGACAAGAATGAGCCAGTTGATATGGGGTACTTGGACTTGAAGAAAGCCTTTGATAAGGTCCCATACCAGCAACTTTTGAGAAAAGTAGGCAGTCATGGGTTAAGAGGGAAGGTTCTCATGGATCAGTGACTGTTGACATAAGTAAGGGGTAGAAATAAATGGTCATTTTTCATAATGGAGGGAGGTAAACAGCGGGGTTTCCTTAGGATCTGTACTGGTAACTGCACTATTCGACAGGGAAATAGTACCTGGAAAAGGGGGTAAATTGTGTGATGGTGGGATTTGCATATGATACAAAATTATTGAAGAAAGGTAAGTCAAGTGTTAACTAGGAAGGGTTCTAAAGGGGTTTGACAAAATGGCAGATGAAATTCAGTGTTGATAAATGCAAAGTAATGCATGTTGGAAAACATAATCCCAACTATTCATACAAAATGATGGGTTCTAAGTTGTTACCACTCAAGAAAGAGATCTTAGAATCACAAGGGATGTTTCTCAAAAAACATCTGCTCAGTGTGCAGCAGCAATAGCCTTCTCCCCCCAAACTAGCGATGTTAGGAACCATTCGGAACACTACCAATAACAAGACAAATTATCATCGTGATACTATATAAATTCATTGTTTGCCCATGCCTTAAATATCGCATGTTGTTCTGGTTACCCCATCACAAAAAGATGTAAGAATTAGAAAATATATAGAGATTAAGGTATAGAACCGATCTCATATGAAGAGGGAAATAAAAAGACGGGGACTGGTCAGTTTAGAAAAGAGATGGGTATAACAGAGGTTTGTAAAATCATGAGTGGTGTAGCTGCAGTGAACAGGGAAGTGTTATTTATCCCTTCACGTAACGCATGAACTAGGGGGTCATCCAATGAAATTAATAGGTCGCAGGTTTAAAACAAAAGGAAGTACGCACAACACAATCAACCTGTGGAACCTGTTGCAAGAGGATATTTTGAAGGCCAGAACAATAACTGGATTAAAAATGGAATTAGATAAGGTTACAGAGGATAGTCCATCAATAGTTGTTAGCCAGGGTATTCAGGGACACAATCCCAGGCACTACATGTCCCCAGACCTTTGATTGCCAGAAGCTGGAACTGGATGAGAGGGGGTGGATCACTTAATTCCCCTCTCATGTTCCTTCACTTTGAAGCATGTGGCATTGGTCACTGTAGGGAGATAGGTACTGGGTTTGATGGACCATTGGTCTGATATGCTGTGCAGCTTTTTATGTACTTACAAATAAATAAATTTGCAGCTCCTTTTCTCTCACTGCTTCTCTAACTCAGAATTTAAACAGCAGCAAAGGTGTGTGTATAGTGTCAGTTCTGAAAAGTATGTATTTTTTGGCAAGCTACTCAATTCTTTAAAAATAAATTTGTATATTCCTAGTTTGGAAGAAGAGTGTGACTCTTCTCTTTGCACAGCTGCTTTAAGAGCCAGGAATCTGAAGCTCCACAATGATATGAAGAAATTGACTGCAGTGTTTGAGAAGTTACACACGTACACTAGTCTTCTTGTCTTGCCAAGTAAGTGTCCATTATAGCTCCAGTTTATTGAAAGGATGCTAATACTCCTGGTTTTGAACCAACCATATGCAAATATAATACAGAAATATTAGGTCTTCATAGAACAGCATGATGCACTGGCTAAGCAATAGGTGTTAAATGTTTGTAGAAAAAAAGATAAAAAGGGCTATGAGCTTTTTGTGGTATAATTACCATTTGTGCCTTTATATCTTTATAAAGCAATCAATCTTTAATTATTAAGTCAGAACCTTCCATCGCTTCCTCACCACCACCGAAACAAACAGCTTTCCTTTTTCTCTTACCTTCCCCAATAAAATACAGTAAAAGTTTTGTTATCCAGCTTGTTGCAGGAACTGGTGTGCCAGTTAGCCCTATATCCTGGTTAACTAAGAGTTTGGAGTGTGGGGGCTCTGAGCGGATATAGGGTGATGGGATTTGGGAGGGAGCACAGGCTCTGGGTTGGGGGGTGTGAGCACCAGACGAGGGCTAGAAGCGGGGAGCTCAGTTCAGGATGTGGGAGGAAAATCCAGGCTGGGAAAGTGGCCTGCCTGGGGATTAGAGTTTTGGGGTGAGGGCTCTGGGATGGGAATAAGGGCTGGTGTGCCAAGCATGGGGGGAGAGTTTGGGTGTGGAAGGGTCTTGAGGAAGTGGGGGTGTGGGAGGAATTTTGGGGTGCCAAATCTGAGTGGTGCACAGCTTTGGCAGCTCCCTGAAAGAAGCAACAAGTCACCACTTCTCCTAGGCAGACAAGTGGCCGGGCAGCTCAGCGCTCTGCCCACAGGCAGTTCCACTGTTGTCTTCCATCCAAGTTTACTAACTTTGTCAGACAATAAGATCTTTGGATGTAGCTCTTGGGGTGGAGGGTTGAGGGGCTGTGCCTGGAGCCTCTCTGTACCTGTTCTTCCACTGGGGAGCAGCAGGGACATGTTGCTTGCTGACCCCACACCAGCTGTGCCTCCAGCAAAGATCAGAAATGCGGGTTTATAGAGCTTTCCAGGTGGTACAGGTTTTTCTGTACTACCCAAACAAACTTAAAAGGTATCTGTCTAACTATAACAGTGTGCAGGTGAAACACAATCACTTGAACCTCAGTTTAGTGCTATAAAATAAACCCCTAAATATATAGTGGCAAAGTGGAAAAAGCAGCAGTGAGCAAATCACTGGATTGACCCTACCATTCAGAAAGACAAAAAGGTTCCTGGTAGAAAGAACCATTATCTTGGATAATAGAGGGTATTGCTACAAAAGTGTAGATTTCACCCTAAAATTGATTTTTCCAAACCAAAATACTCTGGTGTAATTGCAATTTCAGCGCATAATCTAAAAAGTTTAGAAATTTGACTTGATTGTATTGGTAAAATTCATTTAAAAAATGCTTTAATAATAATTATGCGTAAGTTTGGTTAACAAAAGTCTTGCTTCCCCAGCGCTGAAAAACCTGCAGATATTTTCACAATTTGGAAACCAGAGTACTTTCCGGGTTTGGTTATTTTTTTTAATTGATGGTTGTCCACATTCTTAATGTTTTGTAGGTATAAAACCAGTAGGGCTGCTTCGGACAAATTACAGGTCATTATTCACACACATTGCTGCAGGTCTTCATGGATTTCATGATGTTATGAAAGGTGAGATTAAATGAGGGTTAAGTAATTTAAAATAGACTATATATTAATTGTATTTGGATGCCTAGTTTTGAAAGTAAGGCTAAATATATCTGTCTTGTAATTTAGTTTGTAAAGAGTTATGTTAAAGGTTGAATGACTTAACATTTGGCCCGCCCAACATAATTTTAGTTTCCAAGGTTGCATATGCCTGTTGTCTTCATTCTCATAGGATCATAGACTCTTAGGGCTGGAAGAAACCTCAGGAGGTCATTGAGTTCAGTCCCCTGCCCAAAGCAGGATCAGCATTAACTAAATCATCCCAGCCAGGACTTTGTCAAGCCAGGACTTAAAAACCTGTAGGCAGGGAGATTTCACCACCTGTCTAGGTAACCCATTCCAGTGCTTCACCACCCTCTTAGTGAAATAGCTCTTTCTCATATTCAACTTAGACTTTCCCTACTGTAACCTGAGATCATTGCTCCTTGAACAGACTTCCTCTATCTTTTTGAACCCCCCTTTTAGGAAGTTGAAGGCTGATATCAAATCGCCCCTCACTCTTCTCTTCTGCAAACTAGATAAGCCAAAATCACTCAGCCCCTTCTCATAGGTCATGTTCTCCAGTCCCCTAATCATTTTGGTAGCCCACTGCTGGACCCTCTTAAATGCATCCACATCCTTTCTGTACTGGAGGGCCCAGAACTGGACACAATACTCCAGAGGTGGCCTCACCAGTGCTGAATAAAGGGGAATAATAGCTTGTCTAGATCTGCTGGAAATGCTCCTCCTAATGCACCCCAATGTGCCATTAGCGTTCTTGGCTACAACGGCACACTGTTGACTCGTATCCAGCCTCTCATCCACTATAATCCTCAAGTCCTTTTCTGCTGCACTGCTACTTAGCCAGTCGGTCCCCAACCTGTAACAGTGCTTGGGATTTTTCCATCACATGTGCAGGACTCTGCACTTGTCCTTTTTCAACCTCATCAAATTTCATTTGGCCCAAACCTCCAGTTTGTCTAAGTCACCTTCTCTCTGCCTCTCCAACTACCTTAGTGTTATTGGCAAATTTGCTGAGGGCACAATCCCTCCCCTCATCCAGGTCACTAATAAAGGTGTTGAGCAGTACTGGCCTTAGAACCAGTCCTTAGGGCACTCCACGTGAAACCGACGGGAACCAGACTTTGAGCCATTGATGATTAAATCTGGACCCATGGATCTGTGTAGTTTCTCCAAACAGTTCTTAGTCTGTTCTTTCCCCACCAAGGGCTGCTCAGCCCCTTCCCATACTGCGTTACTTTTTGCAATAGTCAGGGAGCTGACCTTGTCTGTGAAGAAAGAGGGAAAAAAACCCATTGACTACTTCAGCTTATCCCACATCATCTTCTACAAGGTTACCTCCCTCATCCAATAAGGGCTCCACATCATCCCTGATCATCCTCTTATTTGTTAACCTGCCTATAGAGTGTTTCTTGTTACCCTTCACAATCCTTGCTAGCTACAATTCCAGTTCTGTTTTCACCTTCCTGATTACTCTCCTGCATTCTTGAGCAATGTATTTGTGCTCCACCTTAGTCATCTGTCCAAGTTTTCACTTCTTACAAGCTTCCTTTTTGAGTTTAAGCTCACCAAGGATTTCCCTGCTAAGCCAAGCTGGTTGTCTACCATATTTGCTTTTCTGACTGCGCATCAGGATGGCTTGTTCCTGTGCCGTCAGTAGGGCTTTTTTAAAATACTGCCACTTCCCTGGACTCCCTTTCCCTTTATATTAGCTTCCAAGTGGATCCTACCCATCAGTTCTCTGAGAGAGTCAGTCTGCTTTTCTAAAGTTGAAGGTGTGTATTTTGCTGCTCTCCTTTCTTCCTTTTGTCAGGATCCTTAACACCACTATCTCATGATGGCTGCAGCCCAGATTGCAACCCACTTCTACTTCTAATGTTAATTCCTTCCCATTTTGTGAGCAGCAGGTCAAGTTGTGTGTGGCCCCTGGTTGGTTCCTTCAGCACTTGTGTCAGGAAGTTATCCCCAACATTCTCCAAAAACTTCCTGGATTGTCTATGTGCTGGTGTATTGGTCTCCTAACAGATGTCAGAGTGATTAAAGTCCTGCATGAGAACCAGGGCCTGTGAACTGGAAGCTTCTCTTAGTTGTCTGAAGAAAACCTCATCTACCATATCCACCTGATGTGGTGGTCTGTAGAAGACACAAACCACAACATCACCTGTGTTGTTTCTGCCTCTAAGTTTAACCCAAAGACTCTCAATGGGCTTTTCTCCCTCTATATACTGGAGCTCTCAGCAATCATATTGCTCTCTACAAACAGCGCAACTCCTTCTCCTTTTCTCCATGTTCTGCTGTCTGACACCACTGATGGAGCACCTGGGCATGGGGCTGCTTCATCCTCTACCAGTTATCCATTAACATCCCTAATTAAGAGTCTCAACCATCTGATCCTGGGATTTTCTTAATTTTTTTCATTCTAGTGCAGGGGTCAGCAACCCCTGGCGCACACACCAAGAGCAGCAAGTGAGCCGATTTTCATCGGCACACACAAGGTAGTAGCTCAGCCACCCTCCTCTTCCCCCTCCCTGTCCAACTGGGGTGCAGAGATCTGCACGTGCCACTCTGCAGAGCCGCTGTAGCAAGGCATGGGTGTGAGCCCTGCCAGCAAGCCTGCCAGCGGAGGGGCGGGGCAGGCAGGCTGGGCTGCAAGTGAGGGCATGAAGCTTCAAGGAACATGGGGTTAGGTGCGTCAGGCCAGAGGTTAGGCGGAGGTGAAGTTATTCCCCTCCTGCACACCCTCCCCATGACATTTACCCTCCTCTGGAGAAAGGGACTGAGCCCTCTGCATGCACACCCTTCCCCCCCTCCCCCCCTGAGGACAGGGACTGAGACCCTCTGACCCCCTCATGCCTTCCATCTGCCGCCACCCCTACTCACTGTCAGGATCGGGGCTGAGCCCTCTTGCTTTCCACTTCTGCCCTGTCTTCTACCTGGTCAATCGCTTCCACCATCCTTCGTGCAAGTGGCTAATTCAAGCGAGGTGTTCAGACGTCCTGCTTCCCCAGGGCTGCCCAGTTGCTTCCCTTCAGCTAGCTTTACCCCCAGCACATGCCAGCCCCATTTCTGCATGCCAGGACGTTCCTGCTTGTCACCAGCCACAGCTAAAGGTAGAGCTGTGCATCTTTATTTATTTATTAATGAAGCTGTTGTAAGGAGGATTGTTAGTGCCCTAAAAATATTACTAGCGCTCGAACTATAGATAGAGGTCAAAAGGTGAGATTTCAGCACTCTGCCTCAGAAAGGTTGCTGACCCTGTTGTAGTACATGGGGCTGAGGATTATCTCTTAACTAGAATATAATAAATGAGAAACTGGAACTGATCAGCTTTGACTGTCCCTCTAACATTTTTTACAGAAGGGATAATTTAATGATGTGTAGCAGACATTGCTATAGTTTAAACTGTATTATATTTGACCCTTTTTAATTAGTGCTAGTTGGGTACTATTGTAGGGGGAGACAGTTAATTAAAATTATTTTAAAATCCTTTTACAAAATGCTAAACGTTGTTAAAGCTCTTTCTAGAACCAAGACTACTGAAATTTTCAGTGCTAAGAGAAAGGAGGAT
The DNA here is from genome assembly GCF_033958435.1 of Carettochelys insculpta. NCBI lineage: Eukaryota > Metazoa > Chordata > Testudines > Carettochelyidae > Carettochelys > Carettochelys insculpta. The sequence continues at coordinate 64,492,631 of NC_134139.1, read as the reverse complement.
AAATTCAGTTGACATTTATTTTTATATTTGATTATTCTAGTCAACTGTATAAATATCAGTATTCTGTATGTCCAGTCAGATATTTCCATTGTTCAGTCTTCTAGCAGTATTACTGCAGTTTATTACTCCACGTTAAACTGCTCTAAACCAGCACCCTGGGGACTGACCAGAGCCGAGCCAGAAAATTTGCCAGACCTTGGGAGGTCTATTGTTTAGCAGCATTACCAACACTTCCATTGCTGATTGGATTCTTAGAAGACAATTGTGGGTAAATTACAGTTAACAGCAGCGGAGGACACTGAGAGCCAGGACTGGTGGCTGTAAATAAACTTTATGGGACCACAGGAACCTTGGTCACACCCATGATAAGTGGTTGTCTGACTACCTAAATCATGCTGGATGACACATGCTATCAGATGAGTGCCAGTTTAGAGATTCAACCTGTACAAACTGCAGCTCCTATCTCTAAAAGTTGGTTGGACTGAAGTGCATTAGTCCAATCTCTATTTTATTTTTGTTTTCAGTACACCCTTAAAAAATGGACAGATTGTCATTAGAGCAGTCACAGGCACAACAGATGTATTGGGAACCAGAGGATAAGTTGTTGAAACAGACCAACATGAAGATTTCTTGCTGAACAAAAATAACCACAAACAAGAGGAGGAATTGTTGCACCATTAAGACAGTGATAAAGCTGCGTAGATACATTGGGTTGTTTCTTCTTGTCATATCACAGTTCATAAAAAGTAGACAGGTGTCTAAGTCAGCTAAGTCTTTCTTTTTTAGCATGTAATTTTTTCCATCGTGTGGATTTTTCACAACTATACAGTCCCTCTTTCTAGTGGTTGTGAGTTGCTGCCACTGAAAATCTGTAACTCAGATTTTCAGAAGCGTCCAGCATCTATTAGCTCTTGGTTGACAGCAATTAGGCAGAGAGTACAATATAGTATGAAGGTAACTAACATAATGTAATTATTTTCATTTAGAAATTTCCGAGCACTACAGTCAGAAAGCTGCCTTAGAGCACAAGCTTCCAACAGCCACACAGAAACTTATAACAACAAATGACTGCATCTTGTCCTCAGTAGTGGCTTTAACAACTGGAGCAGGGAAGGTAATTTTTGTTCCTTAGCCAAAATTTAGTAGTATCATCAGTCTAAATTCGTATTTAAAATCTCACTCTTCTCAAAGATTAAACTAATGTATAATGATATCAGGATATGACAAATTATGTAAAGATATGATTTGTTTTAGGATTTCCAGTACTATTTGCATACTTGTATCATCGGCAGTCCTGCAATGTATAACAACAATAGCGAACATGTTAAATGGGTGAGCAGGTACAATTGGGAATGATCTTTTTTTAGTTCATGTGCATGCAATGTGCAAGTTTTGTAAAGCCCCTAATAAATTTTTACTTGCAATTTTGCTATGAACTTCAGTTTCTTTGACTCGTCTTTCTCTTCTGAAGCAGCTCTTTCATTGTTCCTGCTACTTTTGTCTGTTTTCTTGACCTATCTAGATTGCCTCATTCTTTAGCAACAACTTAGACCACTTCACAGCTGCATTGAGCTATGGGCCTAAAGAAGGGACAGAGTTCGTCAGCCCTCTGTCAGCTGAATGTATGCTCCAGTACAAGAAGAAAGCAGTTGCCTACATGAAATCTTTAAAGAAGGTATGTGTTCAGCTAACATTCTCTTTCAAGTAGAGAAGGTGACGGATAGTGAGTATCTAATTTAGTTATCTTAGATGAATGACAGGCAACTAAGAATAGGGAGAAGGCTGCATGAGTGACCCTCTTTCACCTCAGTAGGTGGCAGCAGCCCATGGCCCACTGGGGTTCTGCCTGCAGCCTGTGCAGCCCCATTTGCTCCCACCCCATTTGCTCCCATCCATTGGGGCACTGGAGCCCCGCGCTTCCTCCTACTCCATCCCAGCACTTCCACAGAGCCACAAATCTGCTAATTTATGTTGTCCCCACTTCTCCCCCTCCCTCCCAGAGCTTAAACAGCCGTGAACAACAGATTTGAGGCACTCCGAGAGACCTGGGAGGGAGGAGGAGAAAATACAGGGCTCCAGTGCCAGAATGCATGAGAGGTGTGCGGAGGGGAGGGGAGGAGGCAGGGAGGCTGCAGGTTGCCCGTCACTGCCTTAAACAACAGAACCTTTCTTCTTCAAGTGTGTGCCTATGTCCATTCCACAATAGGTGTGTGCTCGCCACGTGTACTGGTGCCTGAAGCTTTTGCTTTAGCAGTACCTGTTGGGGAATGTCTCTAGTGACCTGTGGAGTGGTGCCTGCCTGGTACAAGATAAGGGCCACTGCGCTTTCCTCTTCCCTCCATTTCTTCTTGACACCAGTAACGGTGCATTGGAACAGCTCTGCCTTGGCTGCTGTTTTCTCTCTGTTGCTAATCTTCTTCATAGTTGGTTTACCCCCAGTGTAGTTTAAAATAGCTGGTCCCTTTAGGGATATCGACTTGGATGGGGGCACGTGCCGATCCTCAGGGCGTATACCTTGCAATTCATGCAAACAGTCTATGCCAGTCAGTGACCCACTTAGGAGTTGCATATGCTCACATCAGCCACAAGTGTAAAATTTGTAAGTCCTTTAAGCCTAGGACTAAGAAGGAGCAAGGTATTCAGCTTTGCGCTCCTCACAGAGATGGCATTAACCCTGGCAACAGCAAACCGATTGGAGTTGGCACCGGGTACTGAGGGATTGGCACATGGTATCCCTGCGATACCACCCACTAGCTGGCACTGCTCTGCCTCCCCAGCTCCAGTGAACAAGCTGAGGAGAGTAATGTGGAGCCACTCACCCCCGCCTTGGGGAAGGGGGAGGGAAAGATAAGGTAGTGGAAAAGTGTTGGGTCTGAGTTGGGCAGCTCTCAGTCCCTGTTGAGTATTAGGAACCTGACACAGGTGGAATGGAGCGCTCCAGCCCCTCACCCCCGCCCCCCCAAACATGGGATCTTGAAGTCATGTTCAGGTGCTTCTTATGCTGGAGGCCCTGGAGACTGCAGAGGATATACTGTACTTGCTGGTACTGACATCCTGGGCATCTGTGACCTGCGCTAGGCATGGCAATCTTCCATCAGTGTTGGCACTGGACTCCCACAATTGCTGGAAAGCTGTCAGAAAAAGGTCGGCCACTTGGACTCTGAATCCGTGGTACAGGGATTCATAGTTGGGAGAACAGACCCTTGAAGGCACACATTCCACTCTTCATTGGTTTTGAGAATCCATAAGCACTTGGTACCATCACGAGACTTCCCTGTACAAGCAGCGCTGCCTCCTCCAAGGGCACTCCTTTTCCTGGTCATTGCCCAGATATGGGACCACTCGCACTCTGCTTCAGGCTCGAGGTTGTGCTCCCAGCATCATATCAGAAGCAATAGGTGTAGATGCCCACCTGCAGGCCACCACAGATCTGCTTCCTGCAGCCAATTTAAGGGTACGTTTGGACTATGAGGGAGACCATATTCTTGAAGCAGGACTTGCAGTCCTGGGTTCAGTCCCGTTCCTGATGCACTTCCACAATCTCCCAGTTGCCGAGCAGCAAGCACATGGATTCCAGCCCTTCTTCAGTGCAAGACTTCTTGCCAATGGTGGACCCTTCTCACCGCCCCCGCCCCAGAGGGTACTTCTAGCACTGTTCACGCTTCAGCTGGTGCTATGGCACCAGGGTCGATGACTGGCTCCAGGGTACCATTGGCCTTGGAGCCTGGTTCACCCATCCCACATGAGCCTGTCAGTAGCCAGGGTCTCAGGTGAGTACACGGCCCTGACACCTCAACATCACGCAGAGCCATCAGCGGTGGGGTCTACTTGAGGGAGAATTGGCAGCTGTATCGGTACCCCTTGTGCGGGAGGGGTCTGTGCAGGTGGTCCCAGTGCAATTCAGAGGGCCGGGGTTCTAGCCCCAGTACTTTTTAGTCCCTCTGGGCAAAACTGGGACTCAGGTCCATCCTCAACCTTCAAGACTTCAAACGGTACCTAGCATGGCTGAGGTTCTGCATGGTTTCCCTCTCCTCCATCATCCCCTCCTTGGATCCCAGAGAAGGCTACACCACCCTCAGCCTTCGGGCTGTGTACTTTCACATGGGTGTTTGCAAAGGCCACAGATGCTTTCTCTGATTCATGGTAGGTCAGGAGCACTGTCAATTTGTGGCTTCTCGACAGCACCAAGAGTTTTCACCAGGAGCATGTGGGTGGTAGTGGCTTATCTCACGGATCAGCGTGTCCAGCTTTTTCTGTACCTTGATTCCTGGCTGGTCAGGGGCAGCTCCAGCTCCCATGTTCAGAGTCATGTCGTCGTCGTCCTGTTCACATGTGGAGCCCTAGGCCTACTGGTGGACAAAAATATCCATGTTAATATCCGTACAAAAAACAGAGTTCGTAAGTGTGTTACTGGATTCTGAGACTGCCGGGTCTTCCCTCGCCATGGATAGGTTCCAGACTCTGGCGCTGGAGGTGTCTCCCAGTTCCTGGTAACGATTGGCAAAATATGCCTACACCTTGAGGGGCACATGGCAGCATGTACTTACATCTTCCATTGTGCCAGACTGTACATGCGCCCCCTGTAGATGTAGCTAGTGTCCGTATTCTGTCAGGCCAGGGACCATCTGGACAAGGTTTTCATTGTCCTAGATCCTATTCTTTCCGTCATCCAGCAGTAGATGATTCCAGGGAATGCACTCAAAGGAGTCCCTTTCCAGAGCTGCCCTGCTGCTGTAAAACTCTTATCAGATGCATTGAACCTTGGCTGGCATGTGGTCCATGGATGAGATGACCCTTATCAGTGTGAAGGCGCTCAGAGCAGTACATCACGCAGCAAGCTAATCATAGTCCTCATGGACAACATGGCCTCGATGATGTACATGACAGACAGGGAGAAGCCCATTCTGCATCCCTCTGCTGGGAGGTCCTTGCGCTGTGGGATTTGTGTTGTACGTGATATCAACCTGGAGGCTTATCACGTCCCAGGACTCCTGAATTGACTGCTTGAGTTGAGATGTTTCCTCCTACCATAAGTGGACAATGCATGTGAAGGCCCTCACTTGGTCTCCTGGACCTGAGGCACTCCTTGTTCACTATCAGGCAGAAGTGTCATTGCTTACTATTGTGCTTCAGATAGGCTTGGGCTCCCTCTTGGATACCTTCCTCTTGTCCTGGTTGGGGGATCTGCTCTATGTTTTCCCTCATTTCTGACCATCAGCAAAGTCCTGCAGAAGATCAAAAAGGCCAAGGCCACAGTCATGAGAGGTCTGGCAGAGCCCTGTGAGCATTGGCTCAGAACTCAGGGTGGTGGCACCATTCCACTTGGACCTTCCGTCCCAGGACCACCTGCCATCTCCTTCTATGCTGCCTCACATCTTTGCCCCTCATGGTAGGCATTCTGCATGGCTGAACCCAGAAGGGACAAGCCTGCTCGGAGGGCATTCATCACATCCTCCTTGACAGAAGAAATGCTCAACCCAACAAAGCTACACAGCTAAATGAGCAAGGTGTTGTGTGTTGGGTGATGCACCATGGCTTTTCCCCTACAAAAGCCCTCAATCCAGTTGAGCCTAGAACACCTGCTTTATTTGAAGGACCAGGAGCTGGGCACATTCCCCTGTCAAGGTGCATCTGGCAGCCATTTCCTCCGTCCATTCCTGGGTGCACAGCTGCAGGGCCTTCTCCCTCAACACGAGGGGTAAATTTCCCAAGGGTCTGGAACGTCTCTTTCCCTGGGTCAGACCCCCAGTCCAGCCATGGGACTTGAACCTGGTCCTGCCTAGGCTCACAGGCCTCTCTGTTTGAACCACTGGCCACGTGCCCTTGGTGCATTTGTTATGGAATGTAGCCTTCCTCATGGCGATAACCTCAGCTAGATTGAGCTTCTGAGCTTCAAGCCTTGACCTTGGAGCCACCATATATGGCCTTCCATAAGGTCAAGGTTCAGCTACATTCATGTCCAGCCTTTCTGCTGAAAGTGATGTCAGCCTTCCATTTAGGCCAAGACACTTTCCTACTGGTTCTGTGTTCCAAACCCTACTCTTCTAATGAGGAGAGGCATCTTCATGTGCTGGATGTGCACTGGGCCCTGGCCTTTTACCTGGAGAGGACTAGACTGTTCTGGAAATCCATCCGATTGTTGTTCTCCATGGCTAAGTGAATGTGGGGTTTCTACCCAGATAATTTTGAACTGGATCATTTCATGTATCTGCTCTTGACTTGCTTTCCCCTGCCGCCAGTTGAGCAGGTGCACTCAGCTATGGTGCCGGCTTCGTCACCAGGGTTTCTGGCTCACGTCACTATCCAGGATATCTGTCTGGCAGATATCTTACGTGTTCATCAGTGCGTACCTTCACTGTGCATTATGCCATTGTCTCCCAGATTAGGGAAGATTCTGGAGTTAGCAGGGTGGTGCTGAACCCTTCTCTTTCATGACTCCTACCCACATCCAAGTGGATACTGCTGGTAGTCGCCTCTTGTGGAGTGAACATGAGCAAGCACTCAAGAAAAGATATTTTCCTGCCCTGGAATTGGTGTTCTTTGAGATTTGTTGCTCATGACCATTTCACATCCCTCTCTCTTTCCCTGCTGTTGCAGTCTTCAGCAAGAATGACCTGAGGGTGGCAGGAGCATGCAGAGCCCCATATATTGTGCTAGGGACGTGCCACCCCGAGGATCATTAGAGACTGTCTCCTATAGGTACAGCAAAGTCCCCACATTCGTGAACTTTAACATTCACAACTTCAATTATATGCGAGTGGGGCCACCACTTCCCCGAGCCCTGGGGCAGGGAGTGTCAGTAGCTGCTGCCTCACTAGGGTCCGGGCGGGGAGCGCCGGCAACTGCCATGTTAGCGAAATTCAACATTCACAAGGGTTCTCGACAGCAAACCCTCACGAAATGTCGCAATCCTACTGTACTACTAGTGTAAAAGCTTCCAGCACCAGTGCACATGGCAAGCAGAATTGTAGAATGGACATGAGCCAATACATCTCAAATACCAGTTATGGAACAGGTAAGTGTCTTTGCCTCTCCCATAAAACAAGAATCAGTGTTATCAGAACAATTTAAATACTACAGGAGCACCTCAGTTAAAAGGACCACAGTGACAAAGTGACCACTCACACACCTCATTTGAATTGGACTTATACAGTCAAGCAGCAGAGACACACCCTTCCCACCCCCACCCTCAAAGCGAGTACATTTTGGTATTGTGTTAAATGTAGAGGTAGTTTTTAAAAAGTTTACAAACTTTTGAAAGAACATCCATAATGTTTTGTTCAGAGTTACAAACATTTCAGTTACAAATAACCTCCTATTCATAAGGTTTTCAGAACTTTTAAGGTTCTGCCATACTGCTTTTATCTGAGAAGCTCTGGTGGTCGTAAGATCTGATCCTGGTCCAAGCCTGCCACGCTCTGTTTGCCCTGTTTCATCAGCAGGCTCAGCTGTAAGGCAGCTAAAAAAGTGTATGCATGTGTGGTTTGTTCTTTCCTTATGAATAGCCAGGAATGTACATGTGAAATGTGTCCTCTACTGTATTTCTTTGAAGGGACTGGCAGCTGTTAGAGGGGTAAAAGTCATAAAACAGCATAAAGTGGAGATGCAACATTTGCATATAAGGATGAAAAAATGTTTTGCAAATAGTGAGTCCAGCTAAATCAAGAGATTCAAGCATCACTATATTTCCTCAAAAAGCTTAAATTGACTTCTTGGCGTATGTCCTGGTTAAGCACCCTTTCTCATCAAACAAGTGCTAAGTGGCATGCACATTGTACCAATCGTTGTGTGTTGCTTAGAGACCCAGCTGGCTTGTATTAGCAGATAGAGAACCAAATGAAAGGAATTTTAAACACGCAGAGCAGAACTCCTCACCTCCCTTTAACAAGGACAGTGGGGAGGCAGGGAGGAAAAGAGTCTGATTTACTGTAAAAGACTGATGTTTCTTTGCTTACAGCCCTGTTCAGATTCAGTTCCTTATGAAGAGGCTTTGGCCAATCGCAGAGTTCTTCTGAGCTCCACAGAAAGTAGAGAAGGTCTTGCACAACAGGTATTCTTCTATATGCCGTGACAAATAGGTGTCTGAATGCCTGCTGTTTTTATCAGGAAAAAACATAACCTGGGAAAGGTCACAGTGACTAACTCAAGGTAGTATGTGTGATAAAAATGTCTAAAATTTCAATTTAGTATCTGTAAACAATGGCAATTTACTGTTTACCATTCTGATAATTAATTGCAAGCTGATATATAAAATCAGTTTAATAAGAAGTTGTCTTGAGCCATCTTCACTTCAACGTCTAGTTCACATTTCTGTAACAAATATGTTCGTAACCTTTTAATAAAGAGAGTTCTGGAATTATAGCTGTGGGATGGAGAAGGGCATTTGATTTGGTTTGAGCCTAGCACAAACTATAAAGATGATAACTTGTGTGAAGTCACTAAGCGGATGATTGTGTGTACTTCTGAAAGAGAGGAACTGGTATGACCACCTAAAAAGTTATCAGCAACCTGAAGTTATGAATGGTATCACTTCACCACCAAACATTCGCAGCCGTTTGACAAGGCATATAAAAGGCTGTACAGTACTTTGATTCAGCATGCGTGTCTTATTCTTCACGATGATGTGCTGCACTGTTAATGCAAAAAATAATCAGAGGAGTTGTTACTTTATAAAACAAATGGCCCTCTTCAATTTGGGACTTCAGATTAGACTGTAGATTTCCCATTTGTTCATTTTATAGTGAAGAGTAGCTTTCTGTATTATAGTATTCAGAAATAAAGGTGTTTTGCTTTCCATAACATAGTGCTTCAGCATAGGCCATTTCAAAAGCAGTATTATGCTAATTTTCCACTGTAAATATTACTTTGGCAGAATACTTAATTTGACAAGAAGTGGAAAAATGTATGCAGTCTGTCTAGTATATCTAGTACGCATTATTTAATGTTTCCTGTGCAGTTTGGGTTATAGTTTACTGTCTTTAAACAAATTATCTCTTGGACTAAGTACTGTTTCTCTAACTTTACTATTCAGTCAGCCGTGTCCTTCATTTCACAAATGTATGTTTTAGCTCTTATTCTCAAAGTGTATTGTGTGTTTGATCTGGCATTATCATTCCTATTGCATCCCTGAACTCAGGAGGTAAGATTATAAAGGAGTATATTTAGCTGAGGGGATTTGTAATTTAAAATGTATCTATTTTATTACTTGGAAATTTAAATATGCATTCTGTTAATTTTAAATAGTCACTAGCAGGAAGAGCTTTGGAGTTGCTCTCTGGAAGCTCTGGGGCAAGGGGAAGCTAAACACCTCTTAATTTGCTCTCTTGAGATCCATATCCTGAGTATATGTCTGCCTTTGAGAATTAGATAGTAACTAGTTTGCATGGACTGGAACCAACTTCCTGATCAGTGGAGAGAAATCAGTGGGTTAATGAGCTTTTAGTAAAAGGAAAATATCTCATTTATAGTGTACGAGGAGAGAGGAGCATAAATGACATTTATGTGGAATTTCTAATACTAAATATTTTTCTGTGGTGCTTGCGAGGGATTTCAGCCTGTAAATTTAACTTGTACTGTGCATATTGCCATTATTTTGCGCCAGCTGTGAAATTGCTGACTGGAGCCAGGCACGCTGGTGTTCAAATTTTTACACGTAGTTCTTCTAATGCTAACCTACAACTGCTCTGATATTCTAACCCTGGATACACCTTAATGGGAGATTGCTAATTGTTCTGACTGTTGTGATGTGAGCAGATGTCCACTAGGGACCAGTTGAAACCATTAAACTCATTCTACTTGTGACCTAAATTTTTTAAACCTAGAACTTTGAGACTCTAGGCGTTAACTTGCTATGTTATCTTATCTCATTCACTACCTTATATCACACACCCTTGGTAATAATACTTTAATTCCCAACACTTCTCATTCTACAATTCAAACTCTTAAACTTTTCCTTCTTAAGGTCCAGCAAAGTTTGGAGAAGATTGCAAAACTAGAGCAAGAAAAGGAGCATTGGATGCTTGAGTCCCAGCTAGCCAAAATTAAGTTAGAGAAAGAAAATCAGAAGCTAAGGAGCTCAATTAGTGGACAGTGGGTTGAAACTAGCCCAGAAAATTCTGTTCTTCTGAGAGCAGCCGACCAAGAAAAGGAAGAAGCCATAGAAAAGACTTCTGGGGAGCCTGTTAAAAGAATGAGTCTCGTAAGTGACTTTTCCTCTGATCCTTTTATTTCTTAGTGTGCTGGAGGAAGGGTCTTTTATGGTTGAAAACAGCCCCTTCTCAGTAATATTGTTTGCTCACTGGAACAATATATTTGGAGATTTTAATTATAAGATCATCCAAATTAAATTTTCAAGCAACTTTGAGTCTAAATTGAGTTGACAGCTGATGTCTCCTGCAGAATGGAGTCCTCAGTGATTATTTTATGTATTTTGGGGGTTTGTTTTTTTTTTTTAGACACATCGTCTTGTTTTACAAGTTCATTAATATTACTTATAGGTCCACAAAATATGGCAGGCACTGTAAAAAGAAAACTGACTTTATATACTTCTGATTCTGATTTTTAGAGAGCTGATACCCTGCAAAAGGTCATTTAATTAGAGTTGGCCTGAAATATTTGCATTTCTCTTATAAACAATATTTTTAGACTGCTTAAGCACAATTGGAAGGTAAAAATGCTTCTTGACGTGTAATAAGTCAAATTCATGATCCTGCTAATAAGTAGGATAGCCTCTTTAAAGTAATAGTGTGTATTTGTTACAATGAATGATGTGGAGCTGTGATTATTTATTATGAGCTTGTAACAGAATTAACCTTCTTTGCCTTTGTTGTGGCCCGTCACTTGTTGTCGGTGGCTTCTTGTCAAGTGCATATGCCAGTCTGAAACTCACCTTCTTCATGTTCTTCAGTGTCTTGAACCACATTTTCTAAACCTTCATTGTGGTCTTTATCCGATGACACCAGCTCTTGTACTCGGTGGCTTGTAAATCTCATGTGATGCAGTTATCAGTACTCCCTCATGCTTTCTGTGATGTATCTGAACCACAGCTTGTACCATTTCAGTGAATACCCTCCTAAGTGTTCCCATTTCAGCAGTATACTGCAGCTCTTTTTCTCTTCTTCTTTGGCAAGCTTTCTGACCCATACTTCAGGACTGACCTAATCATGATCTTTTACATTTAGGTCTTTAATTTACTTAGAAAATTTCAACTGCGGAGAATTCCTGCTAACTTGCTCCCTTTATACCAACCATACTTCATGTAGCTTCCAACATCTGCATCCATATTCCCATCAAGACCCAATATTGGACTGGGGTATTTTTAAATTGTTACACAGACTTTAGCTCTACAACATGCTTCTCTTTGTCCCTCTCAAGCATTGCACGTATTCCATCCTGTTCGTAAGACCATTTTTTTCTACTGTGGCATTCGATACTTACAAGTTGCTCTTCAGTTCCTAGTTATCTTCACAAAATGACGTAGTGTCATCAGCAAAAAGCACGCTCCATAGAGCCTCTCCTCCAGTCTCCTCCATTTGTGTCCATTACAAACACAAAATAGGAATAGATTTAAGGGTGATACATGATTGAGGGACCTATTATGAGAGTGAATGATTTGCGGTAGTCACTGCAGCTTTTTATACTATTGTACTATTCTTGTACATGACTGTGAAAGTTTGAACATATATCTCCAGCAAAATACTCAATTGCAGGCACCACCATAATAATTATATAAGCAGTCTCTAACTCCACAAACATTAAGTGCAATTCCTTGTTTTTCTCCCTCTATATCTCCTGCAATATTGTGGCTGCAAATGCTGCATCCCTCAGTTATCTTCCTGGCGTAATCCCAAACTGGCGTTCATTTGATGCTCTAGTTCTTCCCAATAATTCTTTCCAGCTCATGTGACTCATTGACTTGCCGAGTCAGTAATTACTATATTGTTGCCCGTCTCCCTTATGCGTAAAGATAGAGAACAATGTGCTCTCTCATCAGGATTTGTCCAGTACAGAAAATTAAGCTGAAAAACTTCATCACCACAACTCTCTCACAGCCGCATGCTTTTAGTGCCGCAGTGCCTTCCCATCACGTATGGCAATGTCTGAGTGCCCTCCTTGGTAACAGGGCTTGAGAGGTTGTTGCTTGCTCATACTTCCCTCAGCGGGAAATACTCATTTTGTTCATTGTGTAGTTTCTCATAAAACTGCTGCCACCTTCTAATGACTTCACCATCTTCCACCTGTACTTTTTTTAATCTTTGACTTGCTTCATGGCTCCCAATTTCTATGTACATCTTTATTGAATCTTGGTTAATCTTTGTATTCCTTTTTTCCCTTCTTTGATAGTAATCCTGTGTATAGGACTTGTCTGACTAGGCTTCTGCATCTGCTATTGTTGTTGTTTTCTCTCTCAGTTTATAAAGCCTGATCATTTCACAATCTCCTCCCCCCCGCCCCCCAGATATACAGAGATGTCTTGCTTTGGTCAGGAAGTGATTAATCTGGTATTTGTTGCCACTGCTTTTGTATGTAATTTAAATCCTCCTCTCTTTAATGATCAAACCATAGATTCTAGCTAAAGGTATATCTCTGTTACCCAGAAGCTGGGTTAAGATGGGTTTAACGTTGCTGGGCTAGGATAGGTTTAATGAAGATGTTTAAAAGCAGAAAGTATCAATGAGCAGTATCCTCTAGAACAGGGGTCAGCAGCCTTTCCAAGGCAAAGTGCTGAAATTTGACCCTTTGATCTCTATGTACAGTCCAAGTGCTGGCGATACTTTTAAAGTCACTAATAATCCTACTAACAGCTTCATAAATAAATAAAGAAAGAAGCAAAACTTTACTGTTTAGCTGGGGCAGGTGGCAGGAAGGAGAGCCCTGCTGTGCAGAAGTGGAGCAGGCATGTGCTGGGGGCAGGCAAGCTGAGGGAGAGATATTGGGCAGCCCTGGGGAAGCAGGACCTCCAAACACCTCGCTGGAATTAACTTCCTGCCTGATGGGTGGTAGCAGTGACTGGTGAGGTAGGAAGACAGGTCAGAAATGGAAGGCAAGAGGGCTCCATTTCTATCCTGCCAGTGGGCAGAGGCAGGGGCAGATGGACTAAAAAATCCCTGCCCCAGAGCAGACATGAAGGTGGGGCAGAGGGGCTCAATCCCTGTCCCTGGGGGAGGTAGGGGCAGATGGAAGAGCTGGGGATCAGAGGCCCTGCGGGAGGTAGGAGTAGATGGCATTTGGGGGATGAAGGCCCGAGGGGCTCAGTCCTTGTCCCTGGGGAAGAGGAAGCAGATGGAAGAGGTTGGCAGGCAAAGGGGTCAGTTCTCTTCCCCAGAGGAGAAATGGTTAGATGGTGGGGAGATGGGGTGGCACATGTGACAAGAGGAGCAGAAGTGCCCGTGTCCCACCTTTTGGCCTGAAGGGCCTGGCCCCCTGCTGCCGGCAGTTTTGCACCCCTCTGCACCTGCAGCCTGAAGGGCCTAGCCCCGTGTTCCCAGCAGCTCCTCACCGCCCCACGCTTGCATCCTGCCCTGCCCCTCTGCTGGCTGGCTCATGGGCAGGACTTGAATGGCTGCTCTGCTTGCTGTGGTGTGTGCCTGCATGAACAGAGCAGTGCCTGTGGATCTCTGCATCTCTGCTGCCTGGGGGGAAGAGGGGTGGGGCTGAGCTCCCGCTTTGCATGCCAATGAAAATTGGCTCTCATCCTGGTGATTACTGACCCCTGCTCTGGAATCAGACATTGAAGCGTTGTACATCTTTCCTGGGACAAGACCACAGGGAGAGCTGCAAGAGCACAACCTCTGCGATCCTAGGGCTCTGCAAAGTAGAGGAGAAGACAAAGAAATAAGCTTAAAAATTATCCTAAAAAGAGATTAGGCAGATGCATGCTTTGTCTTTTGCCCAACAGGGAAGAACCTCTGCTTTAACTTTTGAAAGTGCTCTACAAGTTCCCGTATGTGCCTAAATTGCATCTGTATCTTCCAGTAAGTCTATAAAGATTTGTGCTCATGCCAACGTTTGAACACTTAGCTCAGCGAGCAAAGGGGACAGCTTAGAAATATTTATTTGAACCAAATTTAACTCTCATCATTAGAAAACGGTAGCCAACAATTAAAATAATTTAATGGTTGGTTGGAAAATTTTTCATTTTATTTAGTTTTCGCCATCTACCAGTCTCGTCGAGTGTGTGAGCCTTAAAAGAAGTATATCTGTTCAAACTGTGGCAGTATGTTTAACAAATTTCCACTTTTCAGTTGTAAACAGAGTCAGTAATATTTAAAACGATCATACCACAGAAGCTGACTGAAGGGAAAAAGGAGTCCTAGAACTTCTTGTGTGCTGCAGGGAAGCACCTGATTTAATGTTTAAAGTGATTTATACTTAGTGACTAGGTGAAGTAGTTAAGAAACAAGAAGTTGGTCCAATAAAGGTATTATTGTTTCTATAATATCCTGAGTCTAACACCTACAATCACACTGCATGCAAAATAAAATAAAATAAAATTACATTAGCAATTTGTTTGAAAGACAGAGAAAAAAAATTTAACAGGAGTTCCTAGAAACTTAAGATGGTCTTCATTGCTACCAAAAGAAGGTGCTAAGGAAGCATTTTAGAGGCTGGAATTTGATTAAGCTATTTCTTGCAATAAACTGAGAGATACTTTAACAAGTTTGATTAATAACGCTAGTTAATGGTTAGGTGGGATCCTTCTTTTCATAATCCTTGGTGTATGAATAAAGGAAAAATAATAATAAAATCATTGGTTCCTTGGCTAGTCAGCAGGTAGTTTCATAACTGTATGTAAGGTTTCTGTAAGTATTTGGTTTAACCTGAAAGAAAAAAATCCTTAAGCATCCTGGATACAGTAACTGATTTTGAATTCGCACTGAAATATTAGTAAACATTGTGCATTTGCTGCTGTGGTCTAATTTAATTAGCAAACTTACATATTAAAAAGTTGTAGTTTACTGTTTTGCATCCTCACTAATAGCTCACATATGAGTAAAGCCAGATAACTTACATCAATCTTTGATGTTCTGAATTTGAAAATTGTAATCCCTTTCTGCTTTTTTTTTCATTAGTAGGTATCAAAGTGATCTTTCAGGGGTTGAGTCTGTTTTACAGTTCTGAGTTTTTTTTATTTTCTCCTTTGTTCTAGATTGGAATGTTGACCATGACTACTGAGCACAAAGAGGTACTTTGTGACAATTTTAATATGTACCTGTATAAACCTCTGTTACATATAATTGTGTAATTCCAAAAGTGCAAAATTTTGTGCATAATTAACTTATTGTGTAAATTACTTGAAGACCCCTGGGGTAACTTAGTACAATTATAGCGTGGGCAAGAATGAATTCTTGCACAATAACTTTTCCCTGACAATATCTGAAACTCATCATTTCCTTCTGGTAGTAATCCATGCATCATTCTCCAGTTTGATCTAACTCTGCCAATAGCTTAGAGCTCTGGTTCCTATTTTTTATTCAGAAGACCTGTTCAGAAAAGGATTTTAACAAGATATGAGCTAAGCTCTCTTAAATTATCAATAACAAGCAGTCCTGTAGCATCTTAGAGACTAATTTATTAGGCCATGACCTTTTGTGGGTAAGACCACTTCCTTAGAGAACTGGAGTAGACAAATAGAATCCAGGGTTTATGTAGCAGGAAGAAGGGGGGCAAAAAGGAGTTACCTGTCATCTATTTTTCCTCTCCTTTCTTCGCCCCTTCCCTCCCTGCTACATAAACCCTGGATTCTATTTGTGTACTCTAATTCTTTGAGAAAGGGTCTTACCCACGAAAGCTCATGACCTAATGAATTAGTCTCTAAGGTGCTACAGGACTGCTTGTTATTTGTGAAGCAGATTAACACAGCTACCCCTCTATTTATCAAGTTATCTATAGCTTTAGAAAGTGGAGCTCTATATATTGGAGGGGTAGCCGTGTTAGTCTATAAGGCGCCACAGGACCCTTTGTTGCTGTTACACATCCAGACTAACAGAAAAGTTTTGAGCATGAGCTTTCGTGAACACAGACTCACTTCATCAGATGCTGTTAGTCTGTAAGGTGCCACAGGACCCTTCGTTGCTGTTACAGCTCTATATATGTACTTCAGTGACATGAGATCGATTCTCTACCTCAAATTAATAATGAAGGGAGAAGCAGCAAAAACTGCATATTTATAAGCCTCTCGTAACTTATTCCCTTTCATATCTCCTTAGTCTTTCAGTTCTAACCTATGGGGAGTTTGCATTTTTTTTACTGCTCTAATATGCATTTAAAGTGCCCTAAAATACACTATTCTTTATTTAAACTGGTGATTAGACCAAATAAAACATGACTATCAATCACACTGCAATTATGTTTTAGTGGTTCTAAAGAAATAAAGTTAGCATTTTTGTCACAGCATAAACAGGGATCTAAGAGGCACATGCTTTCCTCTTTCTGTGATCCTTCAGAGAGCAGTTCTGTTGACACGAACTGTAAGGTTATTCTAAAAAGTTTTGAAAGATGAGATGGCGGCTTAAGTGCACTAAGTGCTTCTTCACAAAAAGCATGGTAAGCCTTGTGACTTAGCTGTGCAAGAATTCTTTAAAATGAGTCTCTGGCAATTGTGAACCTCAAAATTCTAATTAGAGGGCAAGTTTACTATGAAATTTGCCCTAAACTTGTAATTCATTATCTACAGAAAAGTGTGGCATTTCTCTAAAAAATTGAAGTTGGATATTTTTAATCAAACTTCTGAAGATGTACATGCTGTTTTGATAATATGGCTCCTAATGCCCAGTGGTTACTAATGTCCTGGCCATTTTTGGGAATTTCCTCTTTGCTGGATATTTAAGGTAACAGTTGTATGGTGAGAAGATCATTGCAGGGCTTCGTAGATTTACATTCTCACCAGATGAACAAGAAGTCCTATGGCACCTTATAGACTAACAGATATTTTGGAGCATAAGCTTTCATGGGCAAAGACCCGCTTTGTCAGATGTGTGAGTGGGGGGAGGGCGGTTCAGAGGGGTTTTTAAAGAATGGGGTCCCAGCAAAAGGGAGGGCCAGAGCTGACCAGGTCTCTTCAGTCAGGGTGGAAAAGGCCCATTATCAAGTGGTGTGTATGAAGAGAGTTAAAAACAGGTCAGATAAGACAGGGAGGGTATGGTCCATTATCAGCCTAATATCGGAGGGGTAGCCGTGTTAGTCTGGATCTGTAACAGCAACAAAGGGTCCTGTGGCGCCTTATAGACTAACAGAAAAGTTTTGAGCATGAGCTTTCGTGAGCACAGACTCACTTCATCAGATGCTGGAGACATCTGTCCAGCATCTGATGAAGTGAGTCTGTGCTCACGAAAGCTCATGCTCAAAACTTTTCTGTTAGTCTATAAGGTGCCACAGGACCCTTTGTTGCTGTATCAGTCTAATGTGGAGATGTTAATACCTAGGCCAAAGAAGCTTCTTTTGTAAGGTGCAAGCCACTCCCAGTCTCTGTTTAATCCATGGTTAATGGAGTCAAATTTGCAAATAAGCAGCTCAGAGATTTCTCTCTCCATTTGATATTTGAAATTTCTTTGTTTCAGGACTGCCACCCTTAAATCAGCTACTGAGTGTCCAGAGAGATTGAAGTGTTCCCCCACAGGCTTCTGTACGTTACTGTTCCTGATGTCTGATTTATGTCCATTTATTCTTTTATGTAGAGACTGTCCAGTGTGGCCAATGTAAATTGCAGTGGGACCTTGCTGGCACATGATGGCATATATTATATTAGTAGACGTGCAGGTAAAGGAACTCCTGATGGTATGGTTGATGTTAGGTCCTGTGAAGATATCACTGGTGTAGATATGTGAGCAGAGTTGGCAGCAGGGTTTGTTGCAGGCATTGGTTCCAGGCTTATAGTTACTGTTTTGTGATCTATAGTGGCTTGTGAGGATTTATTTAAAGTTGGCAGGCTGTCTGAAGGTGAGGGCAGGCCTGCCTCCCGAGGTCTTTGAGAGTGAAAGATCATTGTTCAGGATGGGTTGCAGATTGCTGATGATGCGTTGGAGAGGCCTTAGGTGGGGGCTGTATGTGATGGTCAGTGGTGTTCTCTTGTTTTCCTTGCGAGGCCTGTCTGGTAGCAGGTGGCTTCTGGGTACCCATCTGGCTCTGTCAGTCTGTTTCCTCACTTCTTTATGTGGGTGTTGTAGTTTGAGGAAAGCTTGGTAAAGGTCTTGTAGATGTTTGTCTCTGTCTGATAGATCAGAGCAAATACGGTTGTATTTTAGTGCCTTGCTGTATACAATGGAGCATGTAGTATGCCCTGGATGGAAGCTGGAGGCATGTAGATAAGCATAGCGGGTTTTCAGTAGAGGGTGGTATTTAGGTGAACGTCACTTATCTGCACAGTAGTATCCAGGAAGTGAATCTCTTGTGTGGACTGGTTCAGGCTAAGGTTGATGGTGGAGTGGAAACTGTTGAAATCACAGTAGAACCCTTCAAGAGCCTCCTTCCCATGGGTCCAGGTCCCATGGGCCTGTCCTCACCTTCAGACAGCCTGCCTACCTTAAACAAATCCTTACAAGCCACTATAGATCACAAAACAGTAACTCTAAGCCTGGAACCAATGCCTGCAACAAACCCTGCTGCCAACTCTGCTCACATATCTACACCAGTGATATCCTCACAAGACCTAACATCAACCACACCATCAAGAAGGGGTTCCTTTATGTGCACATCTACTAATATAATATATGCCATCATGTGCCGGCATTGCCCCACTGCAATTTACATTGGCCAAACTGGACAGTCTCTACATAAAAGAATAAATGGGCATAAATCAGACATCAGGAACAGTAACGTACAGAAGCCTGTGGGGGAACACTTCAATCTCTCTGGACACTCAGTAGCAGATTTAAGGGTGGCAGTCCTGAAACAAAGAAATTTCAAAAATCAAATGGAGAGAGAAATCTCTGAGCTTCAATTTATGTGCAAATTTGACTGTATTAACCAAGGATTAAACAGAGGCTGGGAGTGGCTCGCAGCTTACAAAAGCAGCTTCTCTGGCCTGGGTGTTAACATCTCCACATTAGACTGACAATGGGCCATATCCCCCTGTCTTATCTGACCTGTTTTTTAACTCTCTTCATACATACCACTTGATAATGGGCCTTTTCCACCCTGACTGAATAGACCTTGTCAGCTCTGGCCCTCCCTTTTACTGGGACCCCACTCTTTTTAAATTCCCCTCTGAAACCACTCCCTCAACTCATGCATCTGATGCAGTGGGTCTTTGCCCACAAAAGCTTATGCTCCAAAATATCTGTTAGTCTATAAGTTGCCGCAGGACTTCTTCTTGTTCTTGAACATAGAGACTAACATGGCTACCTCTGTGATAATTCTCACTAGATATGCTTTAATGTAAATTGTGATTTTACGTTATATTCTGCTCC
Source organism: Carettochelys insculpta (assembly GCF_033958435.1). NCBI lineage: Eukaryota > Metazoa > Chordata > Testudines > Carettochelyidae > Carettochelys > Carettochelys insculpta. The sequence goes on along the minus strand of NC_134139.1, from coordinate 64,473,225 downwards.
TTCAGATTCATATTCTACACTACATAAAATATGACCTTGAGTTTTATCATTTGTTTTTCAGAGGATTCTAGTTATTAGATGCTATACAACACTACTCAGAGAACATTTATTTTATGAATGTGTCTGCTCTAAGTAGTTCCAAGCTCAGTCAGGTTTTACTTGCTTTGTAAATAGCCAGATGTCCAAATGGGACAGATTGATCTAAAAATCAACTTTTTTTCCTGTATGGAGACCTAGGTTATGGCTTTTGTTCTAGTAAAGATAAGGGCCTTTTACTTGTTTGATCACGTGAGCTCTTATTCTACAGGCTCCAGATGCCAAGTCCCGTGAAGACTTAATAAAAAATCACTATATGGCAAGGATAATAGAACTTACCTCTCTACTTCAGCTATCGGACAGCAAATCAGTACACTTTCATGCTGAGGTGAGCGTCCAGTCAATTTCCTATATTGAAAACGGTAACTCCTTTCTGAATTTCCTGTAGATCAATGTTATGAACAGCATTCCAAGTTGAGTGTGTGCTCGCGCATGCCCAGTTGCCGGAAGCTTTTTGCCCTAGCCAGTAGCCATAGGGTCAGTGTGGCCCCCCCGGAGTGGCACCTGTATGGCAACCAATATATGCACTGCCCTCCCACTCAATTCCTTCTTGCCATACAGTCAGTTGCTGGAACTCTTTCTTCTCCCCTAGTTCGGCTGGTAGCCATCAACTGTAAATTAGTTAGTAATTGCTAGTGTAAATAGTTTAGGTGGTTCTTATCCCTTGTAAATAGTTTTCGCTTAGTTGTCCGGGAGCTGAGGTGGGACTTTAACCCCTCTCGGCGCTTTGGCACCAGGGGATGCCTGGCTCCCCAGGTTTAAAATCCTGTTCAGAATGTGGCAAACAAATGCCCACGAGTGACCACACAGGACTTGAGTTGCCTGGGTGAGGCACACCGTTGTGAACATTGCTCCATCTGTAAGGCCTTCAAGCCTCGGGCTCTAAAGGACAGAGCACAGTGTTTAAAAGTCCTACTAATGGAAGCGGCCTTGCACCTGGACATTTCCCTGGCGGGAGCTCAGAGCACAGCATCGTTGGTGCAGAGCACTCCGGCGCTGCCTGTGCCATCAGAAGGCTCCTGACGTTCGGGATCAAGGAGTGGCGCTTAGCACTACAAGGTGACATAGACGTCAGCTCCGGTACCTCACAAGGAAAAGAGGCATGAACGGAGCCAGTCCCCCAAAAGACTAAAGCGCCGGGAACCCTCCAAGGTGTCTGCCAGATCGCACCATGAATTGGATCATGAAGCGCAGGCATCGATACCAGTGCGAGGCAGGAGCTTGTGCACTCTGAGGTTGCCCTTAATGCTGGAGCTATTCAGTGCAGCGCAGGGCCTGTTACAGATCATGGTGCCGGGACCGACACCGCACTGGGAGTCCTCATCACCACTGGCGGGAGGGACCATCCCAGACACAGGTGCCAACGCAGACCACCGGGCAGGAGTCATCCTTTATGGCACCATCGCCGTTCCTGGCACCAGACCAGACTCCACAGGGCAGACCAACTACAGCGATCCTTATTGCACATGCCTTATCACATGGCACGAGAGAGACAGGAGCCAGCACAAACCATAGCCCCATGGCATCTCCCTGGTCATCAGAGTAGGCTTCAAAGTCCGACTCCTATTACTCCAGCTTGGCCAGGAGCACGAGCATGAGATCATCGTGCTGCAGCAGACGTCAACACGAAAGCCGTCACCCTGGGGACAAGGGTTGGTAGGCATCCTCTCAAGGCACACCCCAGTGGCCCTTTTGGACCCTGTGGGCAGTCCATGAAATTCAAGGGCAGGCCATGGGACTCTCTGCAAGGGTGCCTGGCACATCTCAGATGCCGAGGGTGGCACCAACAGTGTCACTGGGGGCGCCTTCACTGGAACAATCACAGGCTGACCGTCTCAGATGGCACCAACTCAACTCTGGGCACCATCCTTGCAGGCACCAGGACCTACAGCACCAGTGGTAACGTCATCAGTGGGCCTGGTGCCAAGCTACCCCAAGGTGCCCCTAATGCCGCCCACATTTTATTCAGGTGCTCTGCCCCAGCTGCCAAGCACAGCACCACGGTGCCGGGGACTCAGACAGGGGAATTGGGGACCCCTCTTGCCAGTGGTTGTGAAAGGGGCAGGAGTATTGTCCTTGTCCTCCCAAGACGAGGCCTTGGCTGGGTCCTCTGCATCCCCAGTTTGTGGAGGATGGTGGGACATACCAGCAACTGCTACGCATGGTGGCCCAGGGCCTGGGTATACAAGCAGAGGAAGTCAGACAAAATGGACCCAGTGACACACATCCTCTCGGCTTCGGGGCCCACAAGAGTGGCACTGCCCATTATTAAAACAATTGCCAGTAAGGCAGAGACAGTGTGGCAGAGCCCGGCCTCTACCCTACCCACGGCCAGAAGAAATGAGCATCAGTACTTTGTTCCTGCCCAGGGCAGTGAATTCCTGTTTACCCACCCTCCCCGCAATTCCCTTGTTTACGCAGCAAATCATAGGGAGAGACAGGGGTTTCAAGGCCCATCCCCTAAAAAGAGAGGCCAAACACCTGGATTTGTGTAGTAGAAAGGTTTATTCGATGGAAGGCATACAGTTAAGGCGTGCTAACCAGCAGGCTCTGGCTAGCAGGTACATGTACCATACAGCCAGTTCCTCGCCTTGCTTCTTGGAGCAGGTTGCACCGGAGAGTAAGCCTGATTTTTTTTAATGCGGTGGTAGGCGATCATAAGCTCACACCCAGGGCAGCGCTGGACACAGCAGATGCTGCTACTAGGGTCATGGCCTCTAGGATAGCCATGTGTAGGGGGGCACGGTTACAAGTTTCAGGGCTCCCTACGAGGCCCAACAGACTGTCTGGGACCTACCCTTCAAAGGACCATCCCTATTTTCGTAAAAGACAAAAGGCTTCACAGCCTGAAAGACTCGAGGGCCACCTTACGTTCACTCGGCCTGCACACCCCTGTGACCCAAGGTCAGCATTTCACTCCTAGGTCTCAGTTCAGACAATTCTCTCAACAGCAGTGGGATACCAGTAGGAGATGGCACCACACTAACAGAAGGCGTCATGGCCAACAGACTTAGGGCCAGAGTCATCAAAAATCCCCACTGGAGCCTAAACAATAATTGTGATGGTGCAGTCGGGAACGACATACCTGTCACCACCCCACTTCCAGCTCAGCTGTTTTCATTCCTCTTATCCACCTTCGGCCATGTCTGGTACAACATAACTTTGGACCAGTGAGTTCTGCGCATGGTAGAAAGGGGATATGCTGCCCAATTTTCTTCATACCCCCCTTCCCACCCACCTTTCCCATCCCTCTTCAGAGACCTCTTTCATGAGACTCTGCTCAGGCAGGAGATACAGTCCCTCCTTCAACGTGGCTTTATAGAGGAGGTTCCCAATCAGTGTCAGGGGTTTTATTCCCATTATTTCCTAATCCCGAAGGCAGAAGTGGGGCTAAGGCCCATTTTGGACCTGTGAAATTTAAACAGATTTGTAAAATAGATAAGGTTTTGTATGATTTCCCTGGGCCTAATCATTCCAATGCTGGAATGGGGGGACTGGTTTGCAGTTCTCAACTTACAGTACGTGTATTTCCACATAGCAATTTATCCCACAGAAGGTTCTTCCATTTTGTGGTGGGAAAGGACCATTATCAGTTCACAGTCCTTCCGTTTGGTCTGTCTTCCACCCTGACGGTCTTCACCAAGTGCATGGCAGTGGTGGCAGCCTCCCTATGCAGACAGGGCGTGCAACTCTTCCGCTACCTGGATAATTGGCTGGTAATGGGTCGCTCGCAGCACCAGGTGGCACAGCATGTTTAGCTGATGATAACAAACATTCAACACTCCCAGTCGTGTGGTAAATGAGGGGAAGTTGGTGTCGACCCCCACCCTAGTAATGGAGTTCATGGGGGCCCTCCTAGATGCGGGGCAGGCCAGAACCTTCCTGCTGCAAAGCAGGTTTCAGGCCATGGCATCTTTTATCCATGAATTGATCAAGTTCCCCACCACAATGGCCAGAAGCTGCCTCAGGTTGTTGGGTCACATGGCGGCATGCACGTTCGTAGTCTAGTATGCCAGGCTGTGAACATGTCCTTTCCAACTGTGGCTCACCTAAGTGAACCAACCTGTCAGGGACAACATAGGTGTGTTAGTGACAGTCCCTCCACGGGTGCTATTAACCCTACACTGGTGGCTGGACCCTCAGTCGGTTGGCATGGGAGTGCCTTTCAACCCCCCACAACGATCCCTCTCTCTAGTCACGGACATCTCAGACTTGGGCTGCAGGGCGCATCTGGGACAGTGCCAGACCCAGGCCCCTGTGGAGCAAGGAAGAGGCCCGGCTCCACATAAATATTGGAGAACTCAGAGCCATTGGGATCGCCTGTGAAGTATTTCAAGACAATTTAAATGCTCAGTGTGTTGCTGTGAGCACAGACAATACCACAGCAATGTATTGTATAAACAAGCAAGGGGGGGACGTATCCTTCTCTCCCCTGTGCCATGAGGCCCTCAGGCTCTGGGAGTTTTGTATTCAACATAAAATTCTCCTGAAAGTGTATTACCTACCAGGGCCGACAACTCCCTGGCAGACTGTCTCACCAGGTCTTTCGTGGACCATGAGTGATCATCACACCTGGATGTGCTGTATTTAATTCCCCAGAAGTGGGGGCATCCCCAAGTAGGCTTATTTGCCTCCCATCTCAACGCAAAGTGCTAGATGTTCTGCTCGTACCAGAATAGCAGCCTGGGCTCTTGGGCAGATGCTTTCAGCATTCACTGGTCAGGCCCTCTGCTTTATGCCCTCCGTCTGGTGCCACTCATGCACTGGACCCTACTGAAAAAGTGGTCAGACCAGGCATCGGTCATTCTAGTGGCCTCAGCGTGGGCTCGGCAGCACTGGTAACTGACCCTCTTGGAGCTGTCCATCTGCAACCCAATCACACTCCCATTATGCCCGGACCGGTTGACATAGGAGCGGGGGAGACTGTAGCACCTCAGCCTTCAAGTGCTACATCTCACAGCGTGGAAGTTCCATGGCTGAAAGCGGTGGAGCTGTCATGCTGAGGACCTGTGACAGAAGTGGGCTACGTGTACACTAGCCCCTTCCTTTTGGAAGAGGCATGGTGATGAGCAAGGTGGGAAGGGATGCTAATGAGGTGCTGCCATGAATATGCAGTGCCTCATTAGCATAATGGTGGTTGCACGCAATTCGAAAGTGCTGCTTTCCAATCATGCGCCACCCATGTAGACAGGGGCCTTTGGAAAGGACCCCCTGGACTTCGAGAGCCCCTTCTTCCTATTTGGTTTTAGGAAGAAGTGACTTTTGAAGTCCGGGGTGGGGTCCTTGTGAGAGGTCCCGGTCTACAGGTGCATAGACATCATTATGTTAATGAGGCACTGCATATTCATGGTGGTGCCTCATTAGCATCTTCCCAACTTGCTTGTTACCATGCCCCTTCTTTCAGAGGGGCTAGAGTAGATGCAGCCAAGCTGTTGAACAGCAGGAAGCCCTCCACAAGGGCAACATATGTAGCCAAATGGAAAAGATTTTCTCTGGGCAGCCCAAAAGGGGTTATCCCTGGTACAGACTCCAATACCAGTTATTCTGGACGACTTGTTCTTGAGTCAGGAACGGTTATCACTATCCTCTGTCAAGGTGCACTTAGTGGCCATCTCGGCCTTTCCCCCTGGGCCAGGTCTATCATTGATCTTCTCAGACCCTGTGGTATAGAGATTTATGAAGGGACTGGAAAGGGTCAGACAGCAGGTGCGCCCCCCTCTACCAGTGTGGGACCTCAATCTGGTGTTGTCAAGACTCATGGGGGCATCTTTCGAACTTCTTGCTTCACGTTCCCTCCTATTTCTTAGTTACAGAAGAGCATTGTTGGTGGCCGTTACCTCAGCCAGGAGGGTGTTGGAACTAAGGGCTCTATGCGGTATTCCACAAGGACAAGGTCAGGTTGAGATCCTGCCTACCTGGCATTCCTGCCGAAGGTGGTCTCCCCCTTTCGTGTTAACCAGGACATTTCCCTACTGGGCTTTTACCCGAAGTTTCATGCCTCCCCTAGGGAGCAGAGTCTACATACTTTAGATGTTTGGAGGGTGCTGGCCTTCTGTGTGGACAGGACCAAACCCTTTAGGAAGTCCCAGCATCTGTTTGTGGTGGTGGCAGACAGGACGAAGGGCCTCCCAGTCTCCTCTCAGCAGATCTCCTGGATGGTGGCCTGTACTAAGGCATGCTATAAGCTGGCGGGGGGGTGGTCTTCCCTCCCGCAATCGGAGTTCGCTCTACCAGAGCTCAAGCTTCCTCAGCAGCAAATTTGGCCCAGGTCCCTATCTAGGATATCTGTAGGGCTGCCACCTGGTCCTCCGTACACACATTAACAGCCCGTTAATGCGTTGATGCAGCACACTAGCGATGACACTGCTATAGGCAGGGCTGTGCTACATTCCATCTGGGCCTCCGACCCCGCTTCCTAGGCATTGGCTTGTATTCACCCAACTTGGAATGCACATGAGCAATCGCTTGAAGAAGAAAAGACAGTTACCTGTTCGTCAACTGGTGGTGTTCGAGATGTGTTGCTCACGTCCATTCCAAAACCTTCCCGCCTTCCCCACTGTTGGAGTAGCCGGAAAGAAGGAACTGGGGGCAGCGGGTGGTGCATATATTGGTCGCCCTCTCGGGCCACTCCAGGGGGCACCGCACTGACCTTACAGCTACTGGCTAGTGCAAAAAGCTTCCAGCAACTGGCATGTACCAGTGCACACCCAACTTGGAATGGACATAAGCAACACATCTCGAAGAACACCAGTTACAGAACAGGTAACTGTCTCTTTTGACCATTACTTTAGTCCAGGCCTTTGATACACAGCCTTATGTTTCACGTTCTCTTCCTGCTATGGGGCTAACACAACATTTGTGTTGTAAGGGTGCTAGTTGTCCCCCCCGCCCCCACCCCATGCAGTTCCACTCTCCTGACTTAACATGACAAAGAACAGTCGTTTCAAAGAATTTAGCAATTTGCTCATGAAGCACTGTAACTTCACCTAGAGATTGCAGAATGTTGTACAATGTGGCTGACTTCTTTGCAAGTGGTGAACTATTTTTAAACATTTGTTGTGCTTACTTTTAGAGTCAGATAAATGCTCCTCAGCAGGATGAGAAGATTTGCCAGAAACACATACAGAACATGTCCCATATATGGTTAGATTTGCTTCGTCAGCCTTGATGTGCACCACTCTTATTGGCTCGGCTGATAATTAGACAATGCGAAAGAGCCATCTGTAGACACTGAAATTTAAGCAACACGTGCATGTGCAAGGCATCTTGAGATCTCAATTGTTTTTCTCTTTATATTTAAACAAAATTAATAGATACTTCTGATCTCAGGTAGTATTTTCTAGGAGTATTGTATAAAAACGTTTGGTGCTCTTTGTGAGGGAGTGAAAGGAGGGCCTGGCAGCGCAGGGGCTAAGCAAGGCCTTTTTGTCCCTGCCCCATTTCACCTGCAGCCAATGCCAGGCCTGGAGGGAGAATAAAAGGGGAGAACCTAGTTCAGTTAGGGGCTGACCAGCAAAGAGGCAGGAGCTGGTCGTGCAGGATCTGAGCCAGAGCTGTCTGCTGGGTCGGCTGGAGGAGGATGTAAGCCTCCAAACCTTCCCCCAGGCACAAAAGGGGGGAACCAGCAGGAAAACCCCACTGAGGAGGGGGAAATTGAACTCTTGGGGCCATGCCCCAAACTGAAGGAGCAGACTCTGGTAAGTGGCTGGAGGCTCTACAGCCTGGGCTCCAGGTTAACACTGAGAACTAACTATTTAGGTACCCCACTGTCTGGGGGACCTGGCCACACTTTTTTTTTAATAGAAAAGCCTAAAAGTTTAGCTTTTTCTAATGTTAAACCACTGTTCTAGCATGTGAAGTTCTGTATAAAAGCTTATTTCTGTGGCACACTTTCTGTAAACCAAAAACTTGACATTTTAAAAGCCCCAAACATTCAGAATTTTTAAAAACCCTGTCTCAAATTATTTGCTATGTGCAATACTCTGCTGGAGCTAACTTTTTTTTTCTTTTGACAGTGCCGAGCACTTGCCAAGAGATTAGCATTAGCTGAAAAGTCTAAGGAATCACTGGTGGAAGAAATGAAATCGGCTAGTCAAAGCATCAGTAGATTGCAGGTAAGTGAAATGTAACTGAGCAGTTTGATGGACTTCACCCCATGTGATAGTTGTGGGTGAAAAGAAGAACAGTATGGTAATATTGTTAACAAGCTGCCTGTTGAATGTTGTTGGCATATGGCTAGTAGACTATTTTGCTATCCCTTTGAGTGATGATTACAATGGTAGCCTTTTATTAGTACCTCTAAAAACACTTGCCTTCTGATGTAAAAGATAATGTATGTTAATGACTAGTACTATGCCTGATCTCCATAAACAAGACCAGCATAGACATTATCCACAAGTTCTCCAGTGACTTATTTGCTGTATGATTTCAAAGTATTAGTGATATAATTGTTCAGCACAGACTCACATACAAATAGTTCCCTTGAAGTCAGTGAACATACTCAGCACGAGTAAGGACTGCAGGACCAAATCCTTTTATCTTTACCTGTGTCTCTCCCTAGGTAGTCCGATGCCACACTGAAGACTCTATACGGTTTAATAGAACTGTCCTTTAGTGGCCCATTCTGTCTACCCATGTTCTTAAATGCATAATTCAAAGTCTTCATTATGTTTACTGGGATTTATATGCGTGGTATTTTCAATACCAGGATCTATATAGTAGTTTTCTGAACTCTCTTTTTTGATTTCCCATTGTGAAGTTCTTGTAAGATGAAATTTGACAACTTCTCTGGTAGTGGGCAGCAAACAGATAAAATTATAAAACTGAATTCCTTCTCAAACAATGCACCCTCAGTACATGTCTCTAAGGATCCATCTCGCGCTCTCTCTCTCTGAAAACACCCACTCTCAAATTACTTATTCAAAATTATCTAACAAATTACATTTTGGGATTTTTTTAAAAGCATGCTGGCGGGTGCACAATTGCTTTTAAACGTTCGATTCTGACTGTTCAACAGAATGTGATAAACAACTGTTGCACAATTTTTGTCCCGTATTGTTAACCTCTGAATTAGGTGATGACCAATAAAGTAGTGCAATAAAATTAACAAATAATTTGAAGGTGATAGTGGGGTGTGTGGAGGAGATGAAGTTCTGAAGATATAAGAAAACTGCAGAGATTTTATTCCTTTTACATTTTTGAATATTATTTTCCCCTAATGAAATTGCTGAAGTGCACACGGTTGGTCAACCTAACAGCACTGGTGGATAATTTAAATCTCTGCCTGAGCAATATGCTCCTGTATTATTGGGCAAAGCTGAAAGCTACGGTTCTTTCCCTTAGGATGAACTGACAACCACCAAAAGAAGCTATGAAGATCAGCTAAGCATGATGAGTGATCATCTGTGTAGCATGAATGAAACCTTATCTAAACAAAGGGAAGAAATTGATACACTAAAAATGACTAAGGTAGGTTGCCAAGTGTTGTATTTACTTTAGGCTTGGTCTGTAACCTGAGTTTCTGTAGGCTGCAGTGTTACAAGCGGTAGCAAGTAGAGTGTGAAGTTACTATCTCATTTTTATTCTCAGCCACTTGGCATGAAAGCCACAAGCCCCCATCCCTACCTATCCAGATAAATGAGAGTTTTAGGACTTAAGTTAGAATCTGGAAATGGCTAGTAGTCATAGCCAGTGTCTTTCACTGCACTCTAACTATAGAGGACTACTTATATCATCCTCATGCCACGTGATGCTTTCAAAAGGGATTTCTTATAAGAGCCGTACTTCTTGCAAAGGGAACTGAGAACAGGTCATTCTTCAAGTGATTGCTTATGTCAATTCAGCATAGGAATGTGTGCTCACCACATGCACCAGAACCAGAAGACTTTTCCCTTAGAAACACCTGTATGGGAGGTGATTCAGGTGCCCCCTGGAGTGGTGCACACAAGCCATGATTTACAGGGTGCCTGTGGCCCCCTCCATCCTCATTTCCTTCTTGCAGCCCTTGACAGTGCTTGGAACCTGCTCATCACAGCGTTAGCTGTTGCATATTTTCCAGCTGATCTCTGTTTTCCCTGTAGTTTACTACTGTCAGTTAGTCAGTGTAGATCCCCTAGGGATCTAGCCATAGAATGGGCAATTCCTTCATTCCCTGGCCTTCATGTTGTCGCAGTTGCAGTCATTTTCACTATAACTGCTTACGGGGCTTATGAGAGGCACCAGAGTGATTAATGTCACATTTGCAAGTCCTCATCTCAAAGCTATCCTAATGGAATCCCCTTTACCTCCAGTGTACAAACACTTGGACTCTGCACCCAGCTCCAATGCATTGGTGCGCAGTGCCCAGCCAACGTCTCCCAGCACTGTTTCCTGGCTCCATGCATGCCTGGGCAAAGTAGGAGCTAATCTCTGGAGTGGAAGAAAAATCAGTCTAGGACATTGACTCTGGTGGACCTTTCCACTTTGGTGCGGCAGACGCTTCTGGCCCTTCTGGAGCACAGCTCACCCACTTGTTCCCTGGCATCTGAGAGTGGCATCAAAGAGCTCTGGGTACCATGAACACCATAAGAGTTAAGAAGAGAGTGAAACCTTGTGCCTCTGCATCTGCAGCAGCCAGCAAACCCCAGCACCAAGCATTTCTGCACTCATGCTGCCATCTGCTGTCACCGTATGAACTTCATTCAGATGCCTATGAAAACAATGCTGCCCACTGCACCATGCTCCCCTGTCGCACCAGTACCACCTTCAGCCACATCACATCAACTATTGGACGGCAGATACGTACCTGTCTCCTTGGTACCTCACTCTCCACTCCTCAGTACTGTTAGTGCCTCCATACACAGGGCTATTTCACAGCCCAGCTCTCCACAGTTGTCCACATGCTGCTGTGGGGGGAGGATGAGGGAGAAGAGGATGAGATAGGCTTGTTTTAACATTTCCTTTCCTGTAATTAATCCTGCCACACAGGCACCTTCAGCCACTGGCTTTTTGAGACACAACCATGGATGTCTACTATGCCATTCTAACCACAATGGCCATTCTGTCAGCCAGACCCCTAACTCCCTGCCTACAACTGGCAAACGCCAACCACTTGTGCTACCCTTACATGCACCCACTAGTGTCTCTGAACACGGGGTCGATGTAAAGGAGGACTTCTCAGATATAGTGAACACTCATCTTTTCTCTTCCTCCCCAGGTAACACAATTACCACCCCCCACCCCATGATAGAGAATTTCATGCAGTTTCAGGATCTCTTTAAGAGTGGTGGCTTCCCTTGACATTTCTCTGGAAGAGGTCCAAGAATTGTGTCATAAGTTAGTGGACATTTACTTCATTCAAAATTGCCCTCCCCATGAATGAGGCGACTATGGATACTGTCAAATTGCTCTGGCAAACCCCCTGCTGTGATTCCGCCTACCTGTAAAAGATCCGATAAAAGTATTATGTGCCAGCCAAAGGCACTGAATTTCTCTTCTCACATCCAGTGTCAGATTCGCTGGTTACATAGGTGCTTTAAATGAAAGAAGCAAGCAACAGCACTACAGGAATACCCCATATAACAAAGCCTGGAAATGTGATGATCTGTTTGATCGTAAAGCATATTTAGCTGTGACATTACAATTGAGAATTGTCAGTCATGTGGGCCTTTTGGCAAAAATACAATCACAGTAACTAGGCAAGCCTTCTTCTGAATTCACAAACTTTATTCCTGAAGACAAAAAAGAACAGTATAAAGCCGCCATTAGGGAGAGTCACCTCATCACTAGAACAGTGCTTCAGGACACCCACAACTCTGCTCATTCTGCAGCAAGATCCATAGACACAGCAGTTTTTATGAGAAGAACTTCCTGATTTCACCTGTCTGGCTTTCCAAAGCCTGTACGGTCCACTGTAAAGGACTTACCATTTGAAGGTGTCAAGCTCTTTGCAGATAAGACTGAGTCATTACATGCACAAGCTGAAAGACTCCAGGGATACTTTACGATCCCTAAGTAGCCACCTGCCTAGGAACTTACCAAACTCAGCAGCATTTCTAAATCCCTTTATACACTCAGAGCAACAGGTTCTATGACGAGCAGAGCTGCAGGCAGAATGCCCCCAGGAAAAGGGAATCTGTTCCTTGACTATTGCTTCCCAATCCTCACCACCCAGATGACAGATCTGAAGTTTTGGTCAAGGGGTCAAGAACCCCAGTCCTCTTTCAATGCTGGTGCCATCGTCCAATGGCAATCTCTTTGCAGATTGTGTAATCCCATTTTACCCCATGTGGCAGCCCATAACCAAGGGCAGATGGTATTGGAAATCATCAACACTGGGTACTCCATCTCTCTCTACCACCAAATCCCATTCCTTGTCCCCCAGGGACCCTTTTCACAAAGACCTGGTGCACAAGAGGGGAACCATCTTATACCCCTGGGAGCCATAGATCGGATGCCAGCCAAGCACAGCAGGAAAGGGCTCTATCCCCACTACTTTTTCACTCAGAAAAAAAGAGGCTGGAGATGTAGTCTAGACTTAAGATTACTCAATAAGTTTTAACAACTCAAAACATTCAAAATGGTCACACTTAGCACCATAATCCAGGCGTTAGAGAGGAGGGACTGGTTTTCAGCCTGCAACCTCCAGGAGATGCATTTTCACATATCCGTCCAGCATCAGAAGGTTCTGCAGTTTACAGTAGCACAGGCCCTGCTCTTCAGCCTTTCCATTGCATTGAGGGTATTTTCCAAAGTATTCACTGTAGTAGCGGCCAATCTGCACACAGAGGGCATGATATTCCTGTACTTAGGGACCTGCCTGCTGAAACCACCAACATTGCAGACAGCTATACAGTCCACCCAACATTTGATCCATCTCTTTACATCATTAGAGCTTCAAATAAACTAGCACCAGTTTCAGATTTGTTGGGGCAGACTTTAACTTACTCAGAGTAACTTCTTCCAATAAAATGGTTCCAAACTCTAACCACGTTAATCTGAATGGCACAGAACACCCTGCAGGTTGCTGCCGAGACATTCCTACAGTTCTAGGCCATGTTTTGTCATCTATCACACAGGGTTGCACAGCACTCTCTGCAAGCCTGCGGGAGGGATAGCTCTGTGGTTTGTGCATTGGCCTGCTACACCCAGGGTTGTGAGCTCAATCCCTGAGGAAGCCATTTGTGAGTCTGGGGCAAATAGATTTTTTTTTAAAAAACATTGTCAGAGATGGTGCTTGGTCCTGCTGCAAAGGCAGGGGACTGGACTCAATGACCTCTCAAGGTCCCTTCCAGCTCTGAGGTATGTATGTATGTATATTTCACGGGCACAGTACATTTCTCTCAAGCACAGCTTACACAAACTCCTCACCATCTTCAGTGAAGTCAAGGATTCCCTGTTATGGGGGATCAACCCAGAAAATGTCCGTACCAGAATGCCTTTGATTTGGAATCTGCCTTCACACACCATTACTCTCAATGTGTCCCTCTTAGGCCAGAGGGCACCCCAGGGACACATTCTGTGCTGGCCCACTCCTCTACAGTGGCGTCCCAACTTCATATCAATTTGTGAACCACACAAAGTTCCAGCAATGTCCGCTCACACTTCCTGCAATTTGTCTGAAACAAAATAACAAAGTCCCTCCCGGTGACCACTCTTAGTATGTTCTACGTAAACGGACAGCATGGAGCACAATCACATTCCCTATGCATGGAAGCCATGTGCCTCAGGCAATGGTGCATCAGAGGCAACAGCCATGTGATAGCATCATACTTACCTGGTTGCCAAAACAACATGGGAAGTACTCTGAGCGGGAGGTTCTAAGAAGACCATGAATGGGAGTTGAAAACACACAAGCCCTCCTAGATATCTTGCAGTTGTGGGGGCTCCCAGAGATAGATCTCTTTGCAGCCTCTCAGAACTCCAAATGCCCCTGATTCTGCTCCAAGGCAGGACTCAGCCATCATTTTCTGGGCAGTGCGTTCCTCGTCAAGTGGCACACTCCCCTGCTACATGCCTTCTTCTCTGCCCCCGCCATCTCCCTCATACCCCAAGTACGCAATAAAATAACACAGTATGGGGCCAGAGTGATCCTAGTAGCACCCACTGTGCAAGCTCTCACTTCTGCCTCAGCTTCTGTTGCAGGATGTGAGCTGCATTGTTAATCCAGATCCCAACAAATTTGAACTCAATGCATGGCTACTGCCTGGCTCTTAGGATTTGAAATGATGTGTTCCACAGAAATACAGAGTGATTTGTTAGTCACCTATAGGGACACTACCCATACATACACACAAGTGGAAACACTTTGTTTCCGTTGGCACCATGGTTCAGACAGCACTTGTATCGGTCCCTTTACACCTCATTCTAGACTACCTACTTGAACTCCAACTAACTGGACTTTCTATGCCCTAAATTCACATCCACTTGCCAGCTATTATAATTTCTCATCATAAAATCAAAAGATTCTCTACTTTCACACTTCTCATCACCAAACACTCTTAAAGGACCTCTTGAACTCCAACCAAAATGCACAAAAAACAGCGCCGCCATCTAGTCCTCCACACCCTCACCAGCCCTCCTTTGGAGCCCTTAGCTACAAGCTCCATATTATATCTTTCTGTGAAGGTTGCATTTCTAGTTCACATTACATCAACCATATAGGTGGCGGAAATAGCTCTTATGGCAAGCCCACCCCATGTCTTATTAAACTTTAAAGTGTGTATCGGACCTCACCTTAAATTTTTACCTCAAGTGGTCTCATCTTTTCACCTCAAATGTTATATTTACTTACATTCTTCCCAAAGCCACAGACAGAAGACAATCCAAATTACACAATTTGAATTTCCATAGGGCACTCACAAGTCTCCAAAACTATTTCTTCCCCTCACTGATGGATGTAAAAAGCACACACTTTCTAAACAATGCCTGTCCAAAGGGATATCGGACCGTATCAAACTTGGCTATCGCCACTGAAAGCGACAAACACTTGTGGGGATCTGCACACATTCTGCTAGGAGTCTCTCAACATCAGTAGCCTTTCTCAACAGCATCCTTTCTGTGCAAATTTGCAGAACTCTAGCAACCTAGACTTGACCACACACTTTTACACAACATGTGCATTGCTAGAACACACATCTTCCCATACCTTGTTGCTCACAAGCTATTTTCATCCACTGCAACTTCAACTCCAAAGCCCCTTCTTCACTCAGAAGGCACTGCTCTGAAGTCACCAAAAGTGAAGCACCCGCAGGGACAGTACTTGAAGTGCAGTAGTGGAGATTCCTTATGATTTGTGTCCCTCCACCATCTTCCCGCATCCCCTCTGCTTTGGAGTTCTATCCTATATGGACTCTGCAGTAGAAGAGAAGCAGAAAGGTTGGGCTGCACAGTTAAGGCCGTGCATGTGCGGCCCAGCTGGGTACTGATATATTAAATCTCCAACTATGAGCACAGAGGCGTATCAACACCTAAAGTGGAGCACCTACAGGAACATGCCTCTCGAAGAACCACCATTACTACACAAGGGGAATAACTTCCTCTTGAAATTGTAATTAAAAATGATTGACTTTCAGATACAATACAGGATGTAATTGTGGAATCTTCTCCCCATATACAAAACACCAAGCTCTTCAGATTGCTGCCTCTGAATGCTTCATTTTTGAATTAGGATCACAGATAATATTTCTTTAACTCTTCATTTTTTGTATTTGTAAAGAAGTGCTCTCACATCAATCACATGTAGGTTTCGTAAAGTGCGTTTTCTTGTAATTTTTGATGTAGTGCTAGTATAAATGAAGATATAATCCCAAGAATGTGGGCACAACTCCAATGCCTTTCTTCTAGCTTTTACTTAGAATAAAATATTTGTGGTTTTGATGACCGTGAAAAGCTGTCATACTTTTTCATTCAGTTATAATAAATGTAATGGGAATTTATAGACTAAACACAAGGTTTTAGATACAGGAGCTTTCTTTTCTTCTTTCTCCTTTCTCCTGGACATTTAATGACTTTTTTTACTTTTTTTTGTAATGTTTTTTCTGTGTATATGCAGTGATTTAGGCATCAGATTTGCTTCTGTTTGTGGTTAATACCACTTATGTTCTATGTATTGTTTTTTTTCTATTACTACAGGGAAATTCCAAGAAGAACAAAAATCGGTAGTTTACGGCCAGTTGTCTGTTTCAGATATGGCTGCTGCTATACAGAATTGCAGATGATGAAAATTCAGTGTTTCCTCTTGAACTAGCTCTTTAAATGAAACAGAAGTAGTGTTGACCCACTAAAGTCATTTGGTGCTGTATATGGCTTTGACATATTAGCATTTGTAACCAGTAAAACAGAACATGATGATGGTGGGGGGAGAAAAAAAAAGAATATTCACTCTGTAGTTAACTTGCATCAAAATTCCCGTAAAGGGTTGGTTTTTTTCTTTTCTCTTTTTTTACTGTGCACATTTTGAAACTGCTTTAATGTAATAAAGATCGTGCATATTTCAAATTCAAATGTGGGTTAAACTGGGTATTTGTGCAGTAGTGTGTGTCAGGATAAAAATGTTTAAGCTATCAACATTTATACATTCCATTCCTTGCTGTTAAAGGTGTCTCAGGATACCTTTTAAAATAGAACATTTTTGACCATGCTAAGTGTACAGTTATTGTACAGTTATTGTTACCCCCTGCCTGGTAGCTTCTGAAATAGTTGGGATGGTTGCTTAGGGAAGTTGAGGTCTGTATATTCAAACTTAAAGCACATTGGCTCAGTCTTGATTGGGGGTGTATGCAATATTAGAAACTTCAGTGTCTAGTACTTGGGCACATGGGTTTTAAACTAGAGGACAAGTAGCTCATTCAAGAGTTGCTCATGAAACTGGAGTGTTTTGTTTGTATTTTAAAACATGCTGTTATAAAAATGCTCTTAAAATCTAGAGCAAAAAAGTGACCATAAAATACTGAAAAGTAACTGGTTTAAAGTCATGCTTGCTTGACTACTCTCAGCACGTGACTAATCGTAGGTGATTTAAACACTGAATTTGCATAGCAGTTAAGATGTTTTATGGCATTATGAAGAAGTTTCCATAGTGGACTGACTTAAAACAATGCTTTCTACTTACTTTACTCATAATTATGATTTATTTAGGAAGCCTATAAATATCTCAAGATTTTCAGCACATTCTAATACCACAGGTAGAGGTGACCATGAAACAACTTTCGGATCCCTTAATTATTTTCATGAGTTAGCACTGAGACAAATCTGAGATCTTTTGATAAATTAGACACCAGCCACATCCTGGAATAGTCAGTGATACAGATGTTAGGGCATTCATGTGTGTAGAGGGAGACCTGGGTTCAAGTCTCTTCTCCAAATCAGCCACAGCAAGGATCTGGACCTGTATCTCCCACATCCCAGATGAATTCCTAACCCCAACAGGTAGTTTGCTGTTTCAAAATGTGGGTGGTCTCTCTCCAGTTGGAGCTGTTCCACTTCAAATAAATATTAGGCCAGAGAAAGTGACACTGATTCTCAAGTACAGTGATTAGAACTCCAGTTTTGCATGTGAGAGAATCAGGTTCAAGGTTCTGCTTTATTGAATATTTATTTATGCCACGTGGAACTGCAAAGATTGCTATTCTGGGGTTTGAGTTTTCAATGAACTGTTTTGGTGAATTGGCATTTTCCAGTTTAAAAATATTCTGTCAAATTCCCAGTCAGTTCTAAACGCAAGTTTTCACAACAGTGTCTGACTAAAATCAGTGTTACTAAATGTTTTATATTGAACTTCTATTCCAAAGAGGGCACTTATCTGTCCTAAATGCATGATTCGCTCTGTAATGTTAGCCACATCAATGTGTATAATGCATCTATAATTAAAAAAAATCCAAATCACAAATTTGCTATTTCTGAGATGCCTTTTTTGAGTGTAGATGCCTAGATTGTATACTGCCTGTTAGCAGCTGTTTTAAGCTAACAGAGTGCTATGTTCCGTTGGGATTGCTTCTGAAAACACAATGTTGTCTTGGTTCTGAATTGTTTCTCCTTTTATGTTGTAAGTAGAGTAGCACTGAAAGGCAACTTGAGTTTGTCTTCTCCTACCTTGAGGTCACCTGTGCAGGTGGCTTCTATCTTAGATCCCCTGTTTTGGGTCTTCAAATCGAACCATAAATTTTGTTTTATAGTGTTTACTTACCTCTTACGTTTAATGGAAGTTGCATACATGGTGACAGTCAAACATACTTTCAGCTTTCTTAAAACTTTGTGGAAAGATCCTTTGAAATTTTCCCAAACTTAATCTCTGCCAGAAGGTGAAGTTTTTGGAAAGTTTAATCAAATGGTCCTTTGATTAAGAATAATAAACTCTTTCACATTATTAAAAATCCACCCAAACTTCTTCTGATCTAATAACCTGAGTGACAGAGGCACATTTTTGTCATTTCTATTTAATTGCTGTAATGCACTCTGTGGGATGACAACTTTGAAACTGGAGTTAATGGCGGAGGTGACAGCTTGTACAGTAAGCAAAGTTTGGTGCCAGGAGCATGTTCCATTCTTCAACTGCTTGCTCGTGTCCATTCCATTGTAGGTGTGTGTGCTTGGAACATGCACTGAAGCTGGAAGTTTTTCCCTCAGTAGTATCCATATGGGCCCAGCTCTGGCGCCCTCTGGAGTGGTATGCAGATGCACCAGTATAAGGGATGCTGCTGATTCCTCCCTCCCTGAGTTCATTCTTACTGCCCGTGATGGTGCTGGAAGTCTCCCCGCCTCGGCAAGCTTTCCTTCTCAACTGCCTAGTTCTGATTCTCTGTAGAGTTCTTAGAAATTTTGTAGGGATTATTAGTTCCCTTGGTGTGTAATTAGAAATAATCTTCTTTCGATACTCAGCCTACGGATAGCCCAAACCCAAAGCCCCAGCTTTAACTCTTGTGACTGCTGCCAAAAACCTAAGCCAGTCAGTGATTCCCCCTCAACCTGAGACCCATGTGAATGAAGAGTGTTGTGTTTGCAAAAGTGTGAAGCCGCAAACCAGAAGGGTGTGCGGTGCTCAACACAGAGTGCTTCTGATAGCGTCAGCCCTTGCACTGACCTCTGAGCTAGCTAGATCGTGTTCTGCTCCAAGCACCACGACATCAGTGCAGAGTATGCTGCCAGCACTGGCCTCTGACCAGCACCAGTCTCCATCCCTGGTACTGGCTAAACAGCAGAGAGAGACTGGGAGAGGGCATTCTCCTATGTCCTTTAAAGGGAAGGAGGAAGGCAAAGAGTTTGCAGAGTAGCTCACTCCCAGAAGGTGGTCAGGCTCCAGTACCCACTGAGCTCTTGAGCCCCCTTGAGAACCACTTGCAACCCTGGAAAGTGGCAGAAACACTCAGCACCTGGTGGTGCTGTCCATGCCAGAGGCCTTTCAGACTGTTTAAGGATGTATTGTCCCTTCCAGTACCCCTTGAATGGGGCAACTTGCTGGCAAAACTGTCCTAGGACCTTTCTAGCAGTCTCCATTGGTGCAGCACAACTCCCAAATGCAGAGAGTGTCCCTTAGTGCTAACCTGAGCAGTGCCACCAGCCCCTGGGTACGGGTTAGTTTACCTGTCAGAAAACCTAGCAGCATTCTCTGGGCAATGTTCCCTGGGATCCTTGTGCTGATGGCTATCTGTCTCGTGCAGGCCTCGGAAAGCATGTTGATCCCTGGAGCAGCTGAGTTGATCCCCAAACTCAAGATATCCCTCGAGAGGTGTGAGAACCAGTCCCTGGGAGTCATGTCAGTAGTGTTCAGTTCAGGATGTGAGATCCCAACAGACACATTAATGTTCTCCTCGGCTGAGACATCCGTGCTCTCACTCCTGCTCTCAATCCCAGTTCGTACAGAGTGGCGTCACTCTCAAAGCATGAGGTGTCGATCACAAGGGTACCATCACTGACCCTCCACATGCTGCTGCCAGTCACAGGAGGCATGGCACAAGTAGTAATCTTCCCAGTGCAAGTCACAAGACCCATGGAAAAAGTCAAGGAGAATGGGGTGCATGGGCAGCTTCTTTGTCAGCCTGTCCTCCAGACAAGTCTCTCCCTCTTCTGACTAGTAGAGTGAGAAGGATCTGCCTACAAGCGCAGGCCACCCACTGGGGACTACTGATGCCTACATGCCCGATGGCTGGCTCCCTGGCAGCTAAGTAACCCTGGAGTCTTCCCAACCATCGCAGGGGCAGAAATGATTCTCAGAAGCATCTGAAAAACATCAGCGGCAGTCTCCTGCCCGCCTGCTTGCTCACAAGCAGAGTCAGAGCCAGATCCCCAAGGTCAGCCAGCCCTGGCTGTGGCTCCAGTGGCAAAGGCTATGGGGTTGGCACACCTATCCATCCCCACCTCTTCATACTCTCTGCCTGATGGCAGGATAGCATGACCATGACTGGGACCTTCCCACATGATGATGTAGAGTCTCATCAAGAGCTTTTAGTAGGGTGGCATGTAACCTCGGTTGGTGACTGAGGAGCTGGAGGGTTCTGCTAACTCCCTGTTTGATGTTTGAAGAACAGCAGATGCCTCCATTGCCAGTCCGTTGTGTCCTGTGTGCAATCCTGACCCATCAGTGGATGTTTGGGAATCCGTTAAGGACAGCCCCTTTCAGACAGCCTGTCACTGTTACGCAGAGCAGAGGGCAAGTTTCATGGCCCTGAATGACTTAGAGCTACCTTGCGGTTAGTGGGCTTTTGCATGCTGGTGCCTCGAGAAAGCTGTTCAGCCCCAGCAGTCTCAGAAGTTTGGGGGCTCTTCCCAGAAAGCTTTTCTACAAAAAGGGCTGCAAGTTGCAGCCAGGCCAGCAGCTGGCCAACTCAGCTCACCTCAGCTCTACCTGCAATTGGATGAGGAGGCATTTTGAGGGTACGCTCAAGGGCAAACTTTCAATTTGTGTCCTGGATCCAGCATTGCTGCTTTAGTCCAATGATGCGTTCCCCTTCCTCGTTCCTAAAAGATCTGACTAACGGGTCCTCCTCACAGTAACAGAGGGATGTATCGTCCAGTTTTTCTGTCCTCTCTTTTCCTTCCTCGCCCCTCTTCAGGAACCCTTCTCAAAAGCACCTGCTTACTCAAGAAATGCAGGGCCTTCTACAGCTGGGCACTGTGGAAGAGCTCCGCAGAAGGGGAATGGATTTTACTACTTCCATTTTTTGATTCCACAGGTCAAGGGGGATCTAGGCCCCATCCTTGATCTGCAGAGCCCTCAGCAAGTATTACAAAAAGTTGAAGTTCCACATGATCTCCCTGGCTTCCATCCTTCCTTCCCTTGATCTGTGGGACAGGTACTCAAGCTTTTGAGCTGAAAGATGCTTGCTTTCGTGCATTGCGTTTTCATAGACTCAGATGGTTCCTACATTTTGTAATTGAGACCACCCCTTATACATTTGCAGTGCTCTCATTTTAGCTCAGCAATGGTGCCAAGGATGTTTACAAATTCATGTCTGTGGTGGCCAACCTAAGATATCAGGGTACTATCCAGATCTACCCATAATAAAATGAGTAGCTCATCAGGACTGCGAAATTGCAAAACATTTGTCAACCTCAGAACCTGTTTGTAAGGAAACAAAAATCGTGTTAAACTCTATCCATTGGACTGGGATCCTTAGAACCATGTCCAAACTACACAAGCCTTGAGAGAGCCTATTTACGGCAGTGTCAGACCTCATTGGCAGTGTCACTGCCCATCCACTCACCACTTCCCAGGTGTGTCTCAGACTCTTGGGGCACATGGATGCATGCACATGTTGTCCAACATGTGAGACATGGCCTGCATCCCCTCCAGATGTGTTTGACATTCCCTGGCTAGACATAACCTGGATAAGGTCATCATGATCCCACTGGGGGCTTTTACCTCCCTTGACCTAATTCTGGTATTGGAAGGTGTTGGACCGATGTTGTCATATGTGGCCAACCTCAGTTGAGGAGCGCACCTCAGTATGCTGCTGACTCAGGAGATGCGGTTTCGAGAGAAGCTCACATTACATATAAATGTCAGGGAGCTCAGAGCCATCTGTCTGGCTTGTGGTGTTGAGAGACAATAGGGCCTCCATGTTCTATGTCAACAGTCTCCTTTGTCAACTCTGTGCTGGGAGATTGTCCATCTGTTCGGTTTCTGCATTCAGCATGAAATTCATGTGGAAGCCTTGCACCTCCCCAGCATCTGGAATATGCTGTTGGACCAATTCAGAAGATGGTCCTGTCACTTACAGAGACTTCCCACTTCTAGAAGAGCATCCTGATGACCTCCAAGTGGATCTGTTTGTCACCAGACAGGACAGAAAGTGTTACCAGTTCTGCTCTCTGAAAGGTCTCTTAGGTTGGGACGTGTGTTTCAAACTTTGGGAGTACTGAAATGTGGGCTTGCAGTGTTGGCCAATCCGTTATTTGACCATCTTACCGTGCCACCCACACATTCATGCCCCATCTGTCCCTTAGCCTGCACGTCCCCTCATATGACAGATGGACAGATTTTATTTTCCATTTGTGCTTATTCCCTTATACTGGGTCTGGGCATGTTAGGCCAAGGACCATGGCTGAGGAATGCAGTTTTATGGTCAAACCTTGGAATGTTTCCAGATACTGAATATATATGGGTATGCTGTGGATATATAGGTATGTGTACATATAACACCACTTTATACCAAAACATAACCATGTTTTTCCAATAGGGTGTGGTAGCCTGGTTCTTTTGATTTAGCATCACAATTTTACCATGTTCTGCCTTGGGTTGTCCTTATCCTGTCCTCATGGAATGGCATGTTCCATATGTCTTAGTAGTATTAATGCTAAGTTCATATTCCAGACACTGACTTGCAGGCAAACAGCTGCTTTTGACAGGGCAAACACAATCCTATTAAGGCTATAACAGTTATCAACTGTATTAATATATGGAGATATACCTATCTATCTCATAGAATGGGAAGGGACCTTCAAAGGTCATTGAGTCCAGTCCCTTGCACTCCCAGCAGGACCTATCACCATCCCTGACAGATCTTATGGCTGCTATCTTTGAGAGAACCTGCTGAATGGACGGTAACCAGTATATCAGATATTGCCGTGCCAGGCTGTAGTGTGTGTACCCAGACACCAAACAAAATTGTTTTGAATAATATGTGCGTCAGTTAGGATGCAATGTTACTGATCCCAAATTGTGCCTCGTGCTAGCAGAGGATTTGTCAACCCAGTGTGTAATTATTATGCAATGCTTTGTTTGCCCTTTTTTGCCTCCATGTTGTTTGCTGTCATTTGTTTGTTACTTTTTACCTGTGTTGGCTAAACAGTTTAGCTGTTATGCACATTGTAAATGATGTACAGCAATAATACAACTGCAGCAATAATACAGTAATACATCACTAATACAGTTGCTTTTACAGAGCAGCCACTGACTGTGATTTTTAGCTGATTGCCAATTTAAATGTCCGTATATGATAGGTGGAGGTGTATTGACTAGTGTCTTATTTATGAAAAAGCGCTTCCTTTTTCTTTACTTGATACTCGGGCATTTCTTCACTTGCATACTGTTATCTTCTCGTGATTTTCGTCTGTAGGATACAATCAGTTCCTTATCAGTTTGTTTTACATTGCTCCTGTTTTAGTAACCCAAAATTTAATGCACAGATTAATTCAGTTTGATTACAATCTGATGTGACCAAGTCTTCTATAACACAAGGTGTGCCTTTACAGTTACTGAATTAGTTACTCATTTTCACTTGAGGCACATTCATCATCATCATCATCATCATCATCATCAGTCCTTTGACCGAGGTCGTTGGGGCGACTAGAGGCGTGTCTTGGGCAGATTTCAAACCTGGCAGAGCCCATCCCTCTCCAGGTGGCCTGAGCCCCGTTAGGCCGCCTCCTTACGGAGGCAGTTGCCAGTCTGCACCATTAGGAGGTGGAGGTGACTTGTGTGGACACGGGTCATCAGCAGGCTACAACTTTTCGCTTTTCACCCTCCCATGGTGGGAAGAGCTAGCTGATCCTGACACTGCTGGCTGCAGTGCCAAGCGTGCACCACGCCTTGCAGACCATTACTAGTATTTTATATTACATGTAATATTTAATTGCTAAAGTAGAGGCTTACAGTTTTTGAGGAGGAGTATTGCTTTCCCACGCTGAGCAAATTTTTGCCAAGCTTTTGGGCTCCATTTCCTTGTGAGACCAATTGAACTTTAACTGTTTAGATGCACAAACATTTGCAAACAAATCTTCCCTTTAAGAGAACTTTTAAAAGAGAGAAAAAATTAAACCAAAATTAATTTTAAGTACAGGGAATAAAACCAACACGAAATTTAGATGCAGGTTGATGCAAATACTTTGAGGGTATGAAACTTGATTGTGTTTGGGAAACCAAAGTGGAAGCCTGTTGTCAAAGTGGAAACTTGTTGAAATTGTCTTCTTAATTTTATGCATTGTTACCTTTTTAGCCACTGATGCTATGAGTTCTTATAACTGTATTTATTTAAAATGAAAACAAGCTTATAAAAACCCAAACACAATATTTTGTTAATAACACATTTACCTTCATGTTGAGGTTTCCCCTAACATTTTTCTCTGAATAATAATTTTAAAAAAACCCCTATAATTAATAACAGATACTTTTATTGGCAGTTGTATTTGTTGAGGAAGAAATACTACATGTACATACATTTACATCTAAGATCTTTTTTAACTTTGCAATAATGGTATTACTAATATATGATTATATCCCAAGTTTTCTTTAAAAAGGTACTATAGTTTTCTTTAAACAGGGTATAAAATTGTCTTGGTTGCAACAAAATAAAAGTAATAAAGTAGTCACACGACATAAAACACAAAACAACATGTATAACATACAGGACAAACTTACAAGTAAAAACAAAAGGCACCAGAAGTATATTTGCCACTATATAAGACCAAGAGTGGACACAATAAATAAGAGTTAAACATTTAACTAAACAAGTTAGTACATTTTTATTTAAAAATTTGTATTAATTTAGTAAAAAGACATTTTTTTACTTTAACTTTATTTTAAAACACTGCTACGTGATGATAAGAGAAGCCCATTTTTCAAATGCTAGTGGTTAGAATTAGAAGCAGAGTCTGCATTTTTGTTTCTGAATTTTGAGCCACCGTATCTTCAAGAAAGTTAGGAGTAAATCCAGCTGTTGCATTCATGAAAGGATACAATAATTTGCAAGATTTAACATGACCTCTTTATCTTGTTTTCTGTTTCTCATTTTGCTCTCTCTTCATTTATGTTCTTTCAGAAGTTTCTGTAAAAATTAGTTTTTGAAAAAGATTAGCAGAAGTGAGGAGAGGTGAAGGAAAGGGGGAAAGGGCCAGTCTAGGAAGGTAGCAAAGCCTGAGCTTCCCAGACAGATGAACTCTACAGGATTGTCTTAAAATACAGGTGGCAGTAGCAAGAAAGGCAAGAATCTAAGAAAGGCTACAAAGGCAAACCTACTGGTATGTAAAAATATTTGATAAAATGGGGTACACTTTTAGCTGAGCATGGAATGCGATTCCAAGGGGCAAAGCAGTTGAGAACCTGTACCCAGGTTTGTATCCTAGCTCTGATAGGAGTGTGGGAGTTGCTACTTACACTTGCAACACCTGAATTTGTTCCCCCATTGTCTGGATTGCAGGAGTGTCTGTTTTGGGGCAACTCCGTGCATTAGTATCTTAGTTCTAATTAGTTTTTTACTTTGACCCTTTTTTTTTTTTCAGTCCCCTGAGACTGAGTCACAACTCCTGTCTCCTAATGTGCTCAGTGAATTGTTCCGTTTTTTCCTTCATCTGATTTACCAGTCCAGTGATTTCTTCCTCCTGGAAACTTACTTCTTCCATTCTGACAGGCACTGGTTTAGGTCTCAAATTAAGGTTTCCTCACACCCCGGCTTTTATTACACAGCGATGGTTGCACTGTAGTGGACCCGCCTACAACTTTTAACTTTGCCAAGCCCACCTTTTTCCATTTCTGTCCCTGTTCTCCAGGCACAGGGTAGCTACGTGAAGCCTGCTGTTGACCACCAATATTTATAACAGGGTGGCGCATCTCTCGCTTTTGTAGGTGTTTTACAGTTGCTACTAGCGTTTCATTCTGTTGCTGTGCTTTCTGTCTCTGGGTTGCTTGCCACCCTGCAAGAAGAGCAGAACCATTCCAGGGCTCTGTTTGTTCAGCTTCTCTAGACTTCCTTTGTTTCTGTTACTTGCCTAGCCAATTTTGTGGCGTGCTGTCTTAACCATTTAGCAGCCATAATGATTTTCAATATTCTACATTTTAAGGCTACTGTTTCTGTCCTAGCCTTACGAATTCCATGTTTGTTTCCCAATACATATTTTGCTAGCAACTCAGCATGTCCATACTTTATTACCCTCTGTGAGGATTTTTAGGAAGCCATTAAGGGGGTTCCCTAACTTGTATTCTTCTGTCATGTTAGATTGCAATTCCTACTGTGGACAGCTCATTTGTTTATCAGATCTCCGTTTTGGGGTCACCAGTGTAGAAGTCAGAATGCACTGCTGTGCTGGTCTGACAGGTCTCCAGCTCCATCAGTGGTGTTAATCTTTCAGCTGCCTGCCTGTGCTCCCACTGTATACTGCATTAGCCCTGTGCAGACGGCTACTGTGGTAGATGTCAAGAGAGCCCCCAAAGACCATGACATCTAATAAGGTATGAAGGTGACCAAGCCAGGTTTACTGTTAAACCAGGTACATTAATACTTGTCAGCAGATTCTACTAGACCACTGTGCATATGTACAATACTTCCTAACAACGGATGCAGCTCTGTCAGTGCCAGGATTGTGCTATTGCCCCTGAAGCTGGACACAGACTTAAGTCAAGTTCATGTCCTGGACATGGACTTGCAGGCAAACATCTGCTTTTGACGGGGCCTGCATGTTACTCATAACTCTTGCTTATTTTGGTTCAGACCTCAGGCTTTATACCAGGCCCATACTTCAGGTTCGTTCTTTCTTCTACACCTGGTAACAGCGCTGATGTTAGGAAAATACCTGGTACAGCACAATTCAACCAGACAGCGTGCGTTATAAGTCTGGAAGTTTAATTTGTCAGCTTGATTATATGCATTGGTTTATATAGAAAAGGGAATAGAAAAATAATCCATGAAACGGTGTGAGAGAGGGGGTTCATACATTTTCTATACTACAGGTTGAACCTCTCCAGTCCCGCACCCTGATCAGTGCCAAAACAGAGAATTTGCTGGACCACAGCAGGTCAATATTGTGTAGCAGCATTACCAATGCTTCCATTGCTTACTGGTCTCTTAGAAGACATTTTAGGGGTAAACTAGAACTAAATAATAGCACAGAACACAGAGAGCAAAACTGCTAGCAGTAAACAAACTTTATGGGACCCTGGGAAACTTGGCCATGCATATGTTGAGTGGTCATCTGGCTAAAATCATGGCAGGCCATGGATGTTGCCAAATCAGAGAGTGCCAGACTAAACCTGCCGCAACTTCATAGCCGTAACCTATTAGTGCTGGACACTCACCACTGAATAAATTGTTTTGTTAGTCTTTAAAGTGCTACTTGACTGCTTGTTTTGATAGGGAGCAGATGGTTTTATAACATTTGATTACAGTAACAATTAGGGAACTGTACAAACACACAGGAAAGTACTTGCTCTGAAGTGCTTACAATCTCAACAGCCATAGCACAGAAGAGGAAGGGAAAGTGCAGAGAAGTGAAGTGACTTAACTCAAGGTCATACACCAGGTTAATGGAAAATGCAAATAGTACCTAGGCCTCTTACCTCTCAGGCCAGTGCCTTATTTGCTGGACCATGCTACTTAGCACTTAAGTAAACAGCTTAAATTCTGTGGTAAAAATTTATGCTATCTGTTGATGTGTGTATGAATGACATAAAAACACCCACCATAGGCTCTCTGGTCAAACTTGATAAACCATAATACAGGGGTCTCAAACTCAATTTAACTTAAGACCAGTACCAGTCTTCAAATCTTTATAGCAACCGCCCCAGGCAATCTCCCTGCACATCTGCTGGCTTGGCCTGCCACTCCAGGTAATTTAACCCCCTGCCCCCGGCACTACTGCTGTGACGTAGACAGGTGTGTGCAGAGCTGTCCCATCTATAGGACAGTTTGGGACTGCTGACCCAGGCCCTGCAGTTTGCTGGGGCGGGGGGGGTGGCCTGCAGCACACACTGACTACCCCAACTGTTCTATGGATGGGACAATCCCCCATAAGCTATGTCTACACGTGTATGCTACATCGAAATAAGCTATTTCGATGCATAGCGTCTACACGTCCTCCAGGGCTGGTGCTGTCGACGTTCAACTTCGATGTTGGGCAGCACCACATCGAAGTAGGCGCTGCAGGGGAGCGTCTACACACCAAAGTGGCCCACATTGAAATAAGGGTTCCAGGAACAGCTGCAGACAGGGTCACAGGGCAGATTAGCACTTCCCCGGCAACAGCAAGCCGCTCCCTTAAAGGGCCCCTCCCAGACACACTTGCACTAAACAGCACAAGATCCACAGAGCCAACAACTGGTTGCAGACCCTGTGCATACAGCATGGATCCCCAGCTGCAGCAGCCAGAAGCCCTGGGCTAAGGGCTGCTGCACACGGTGACCATAGAGCCCCGCAGGGGCTGGAGAGAGCATCTCTCAACCCCTCAGCTGATGGCCGCCATGGCAGACCCCGCTATTTCGATGTTGCGGGACGCGGATCGGCTACACGTGCCCTACGTAGACGTTCAACGTCGAAGTAGGGTGCTATTCCCATCTCCTGATGGGGATAGCGACTTCGACGTCTCGCCGCCTTACGTCGATTTCAACTTCAAAATAGCGCTCGCCACGTGTAGACATGGCAGGCGCTATTTCGAAGTTGGCGGAGCTACTTCGAAGTAGCCAGCACATGTAGACGCAGCTATAGTCAGGTTAGCTCACAAAACCCTGGAGAGGCTGGGATTGGCAGCAGTGCTTGGCTCTCCCTGGCCCTCAACCCCATTCACCATGGTAGTATGAACCTTAGGGAAGTGGAACAATGCCTTTGCTCTGCCACCATCTCCAAGGCCAGGTCATGCCACTTTCCCACGGCTCCTGCCCCTTGCTGCTGCCCAGTGCCAGGACCCCCCATGGGCTACGCTGTGGGAATGTTCAGACCATAGATGGCCCATGGGCTGCAAGTCTGAGATCCCTGCCCTAAAATAATTTATACACAACAGACTCTACAGCTGACCCAGTTTGAGGACTACCCCAACACCCATGGATATAACAAAAATTAATCATAACTTCTTCCAGCACAACTACTATCAGCGTTCCAACCTCTCACTGCTAGGACAGATGATGGGGTATTAAGCATGTTGGGCCCTGTTTGTACTACAGGTTCCCTTTTTGCTACTAGTGGTGCTGCTGCACAGCAGTGAATTACGATTATAAAATTCTCTAGGGAAGGGCTGCATCCATCCATAAAATAAATTAGTGTTTTGTTATAAGAATTGGTACAAAATGAAAACGTAGTTTGAAGTCAAAATATTCCAGCAGAATCACTTTCTTTAAATCAAAGGTGGAGCTGAAGAAGGCTTTGGGAAAAATGTAAACTAATATTTAACAAGGACTCTGGAACGTACCAAATGGAAATTTCCTCAAAGCATGCACTTCTCATTATTTGTACTTCACTGTATGCACAGGGCAGATTTATGTCAACACTCAGTTAGAATCCCTTCTTCCTTAAGCCATAAATGCAAATTCTTGCATCGCTGAAATGCTGATGTTGTATGTTCCAACTCTTCTAATTGTAAGTAAAGATTTTCCCAGTAAACTTAATTTGCCCAAACAGGCCTAATCAGTTATGTAATTGCAACTCCGAGTGGAACTAAGTATCTGTTGCTCGAGCTGAAACAAGATTGTTATTGCACAGTATTAATTCTTAGCAGTAACTCAAAGTACAGTAGCACATGCAATGTTGGTGCCAATGAACGCCTGTAAAGGGTTAACCCTTAGAAGTGTTTCTCGGCGGGGGGGACCGCCAGGTAAGCCGAGGGAGGGAAGACAAATTCTTTTGAACTGAGAACAATTGCAGTCTTAAGGGTCTTTTTCTGTGTGGCTGATGCTGAGAAGAGATAGAAATGATTGCTCCTAAGCAGCTGGAATGAATCCAGTAAACCTCCTGGCCATCTCCTAATCAGAGCATGGACATGTAAGTAGAAGGGAAATGTTTAGATGTGATCAGGTTATGGTTGTTTGGGATTTCATGAAGGACTTCTTTGGCTGGCTAATGCTTTGATTCTTTCCCCTGAACTCTAACTTCTAAACTGAATCCCAGGGAATTAATTCGCTATGCTGAAACTAGAATGCTTTGAGTTGTTTTATTACATGTAGCAATTAACTGTGCTTAGTTACTTTCTTCATTTTTCCATCTTACTTTTTAAGGCCGTGTTTTTGATTTCTGTGTCCTAGAGCGTGTCTGTGTGAATGCTTGCCTAAAGCAAGATCAGGTATCATATTACAGTTCAATTTGTTCCTCTCTTTTTTTCAAGCTCTCTTCTAAGGGAGTGTTCAGAGCTTGGGGTTACCCCACAGGGAGACATCCCAAGTGTGTCTTCCTGGGCTCTAAAGAGGGTTTTTTTCACTTGGGTCATGGCAGCTACATCCCAGTGTCAGGGATCTGTGACTTTGGGGAGCTTTTTTTAAGCAGAGCCTATAGGGACATGGTAATGTTAAGGTTTTGGTGGGCCCTCACTTTCTGCACTTGGAGTGTCAGAATGGGGAGGCAGCCCTGACAGGCTGAGAATCTAAAGTTCTTCTTTGAGTGATGTCTTATGGATGCACCTTGATCAGAGAATTAAAAACATTCATTATCCTTGGCTTATGGTGCTGTTGAAGTATCTCTCATCCACAGTGTGTGACTGACACATGTGCAACACCGCACAGTGGCCTCAGCTAATTCACAGCATGCTGCTGTGGAGTCGAGAGGCAAGACCAAGCCTCCCTTCTCCACCATGGCACCATCAACACCGCTGAAGGAGATTGCCCTCAGACCTTCATCACAGGTTATGCTGCCTCTGCTTGCTCCAACTGGCCACACTGGCAACAACAGTGGTGCCATCAGCACTGACTACTACTGTAGAACTTTACTACAGTAGCGTTACAAGTAACAGAATTACAAACTGACCGGCCAGCCACATACCTCCTTAGGAACCAGAAGTATGGAATCAGGCAGCAGCAGAGGGGCGTAGGAATAAAAGCAATACAGTACAGTACTGTGTTAAATTACTAAAAAAAAAAATCCCAGGAAAACAGCATTTTCCTTCTGAACAGTAATACTTCAAAGACTTGTTAAGTCACTGTTCATTTGTAGACTTTTGAAAGAACCATAACATTTTGTTCAGAGGTTCAACCTCCATTTCCAAGGTGTTCCTAACTGAGGTTCTGCTGTATACCAACAAAGCACCAACCTCCTTGGTGCTGAAACTACGCCGCTTTCTTCCTCAGAAGGATTTATCAGTGTCCTCAACGCTATCACCACACTTTAGTACTGATGGCTCTCTGGTGAGCACAGTGCCAGGGCACCCTATCTCATCAGTAGCTCCTCTATGCACAAGCAAAGATGATGAGGAAAGTGTGTGGTTTTTTTCTTGCACCTTTCCTCTCCCATCTGACTGGTGCCAATCTCTGAATACCACTGTCACTGGAACTCCAGGGAAGAGGAATCACAGCTGGATGGTAAGTTGTCCAGATGGTGAATGGATGGCATCCCTCTTCTTGCCTGGTGCTGCTGAGTCTTTCCTTAGATGGTGAGTGGAGTAAACCTGCACATGCACTGCCACTAGGTTGGACAATGATTATTTAATGGCAGTGGAGTCCTTATAAAGGCTTTAAGATGGGAAAAGCTTGAGCCCATGTGATCTTTTGGTGCTAAAGTTCTGAGGTAAATTTTAGGATTTTGAGGTGCCCAAAGGTGGGAAAAAAGTCCAGTTACCCAACTATCAACCTAGGGTAAAAGCCCACCAAAAGTCCAGAGGTAAAAATTGAAGGACTCCATTTTGAATTGCTATTTACATGGTAAAACTTGCAAATATACCCTCGGGTATCGGGGGAGCAGAGCTAGCAGATGGAGGCTGCTTGCCATGGAATGGACCCTGTGCCCAACAGCATCTGAACACCAGTGCAGACTGCTGGAAGCACATTGTCCTGGAGTGCTGGGGAGACCAACAATGACTCCAGATCTTCAGGATGAAGAAGGCCATATTCCTCAAGCTCAGCAAGTGGCTTGCCCCTGCCCTGCAGTGATGGGACACAAACATAAGAGCTGACATCACTCTGTGGAAACTTGCCACACCAGACAGACACTGCTCCATCAGGAACCAGTTCAGCATGGGGAGGTCGACTGCCACGATGCTGCTCATACAGGTACAGGGGTCTTGGGCCATTGGCCCAGCATGGGGGGCAGGACGTGGCAGGTGTCTCTAGGGGATGGGGGCAGAGGAAGTTGCCCCTATGAAGCCTGGCCAGGGTAGATGCAAGTGCAGGCAGTTGCTCCCAGTTAAGGAGCAGGAGGGGAACTGGGTGGGGAGCAGCAGGTGCCCTGGCACCCTGGTGAGTCCTGCTTTGTCCATCTCTGTGCAGGTGCTCAGGGCCAGCAACTGCATCTTGCTGTGCAGATTAATCCACGTGGCAGATGTGGATACTGTCATCGAGGGAAGCCCAGGGTGCCAAATCCCCAAATATGCGGGGGCTGGAAGGGGGCTATCAGTGGGACATACATCCCCATTCATGCCCTAGACCACTGGGCATCAAGCTACATCAACCAGAAGGGTTACTTCTCAGTTGTCCTGCAGGCTGTGACCGACCACCCGGGACAGTTCACAGACATCTGTGTTGGGTGTTGGAAAAGGCGTATGACGCCCACATGTACAGGAACTCCAGCCTGGTCAGAGGCTGCATACCAGAACCCTCTCCCTGACTGCACTATCAGGGTCAGAGACATGGACATGCTGATCTCCTCATGCCCTAGCTCATGAAGCCCTGTACCAGCCACCTCAACCCCTCTCAGGAGGCATTCAACACCAGGCTGGCCAGGCCCCTCGTGGCTGACAAGAGCGCGTTTGGCCGCCTCAAGGCACGTGTTTCACAGCCTCAGCAACTGCCTGGACATCAGGCAGCACAACATCCCGCCCCTCGTGGCCGCACACTGTGTGCTGCATAACTTGGGCGAGAGGAAGGAGGATACCTTCCTGCTGGTGTGGGGGGCAGAGGCTGAGCAAGTGGTCCAGGCCTATGAGCAGCTGCAGATGGCTGCCATCCGACAGGCCTAGCAGAGGGCTGTGTGCATCCCTGGGCAGAATAAATTTCGTTGTGTACATCAAGGCAGGAGGATGGGAGTTACACTCTGAGGTTGCCCGGAGGCTTTTGCAGATGATCCCCTCTAGGGAGCTCCATTTACCTCGTCCAACCAGCGTTCTAGACCCTGTGCAAAAGTTGGACACAGCTCAACTTCGCTGAAGAAGTGCATGAAAGCTGAAAAGCGCTGGTGCAATGTCCTCCCCCTTCCTCCAGGGGCTGGCTCCAGCTTAGACTGGGGCACGCTCACATCACATTCCCCGGCTGCGGTCCGGCCTGCCGAGCTTGGCCCCTAGCCCGGCCTATAAGGCTGCAGCCGCGGCGCCTGGCGCTGGGCTGGGACAGCCGGGGAGCCGAGCAAGCTCCAGCCTCCTGCCTTGTGCGCCGGCCCCAGCTCCCTCCCCAGAGCCTGTCCTCCCCGCAAGGCTGCGATCCCGGGAGCCGCGCCGGGCACTGCCGGGTAAGGGCGCCCCGCGACTGCTGCCTGAGGCCGGCTGCAGCCGCGGGGCGAGGTGGAGCCGGAGGCTAGCAGTGCTGCGTTGCGGGGTCGGGCTGCAGCCTGGGCCGCTCGCCGCCCTGCCCCGGGGCACGCTGGGAGGGCTGGGCTGGCGGGAGCTGCAGCCCAGCCGGGGCCAGGCGTCCTGCGGGGGCTTCCCACGCGGGCAGGGCAGGAGTGGGGCGGAGGAAGGGGGAGAGAGCGCTGGGACTTTGGCACACACCCCCCCCCTGGCTCGGGCTGCTCATGGGGTGGCTGGATACTTGCCGCCTGGTCGGACAAGCGAGCACTGCTGAGAACGGTCATCGCACCAACTTACGCTTCCTGCCGCCTGACCGGCCCAGGAGCTGGCGAGCACCGCTGTGCAAGCCGTGTAGTGCTGCCCCCACCCCCCCGCGCCACCACCACCACCGCCGCCGCCGCCGCCGCGCTGCCGCCCTCCCTGCGTGTGCAGCGCGCCCCGGGGGTTGTTTCCAACAGGCGGCTCTTCCCGAAGGCGGAGCCCCTCCCCGCTTTCCTTGTGCCCGAGGGCGTCAGTATGGAACCGCTCCTCTCGTTGTTAATGCTGGGGATGTTAATTTGGGACCCAACGTTCAAAATGCGTTGATCAATTGCTTGTTTGCCGTGTTGCCAGCTGCGGCACAAGTGTTTTCCATTTCTTTATTTTGGCTTGTTTTGTAAGATTTATACCACAGTGGCAAACTTGTGGGGAACAAAAACTGCAGTTGCTGGGAGGCCAACTTTTGGCTGCAAATTAAAAATGATAGGGCCAAAGTTTGAGAGAACTCCAAGTTTTATCAGCAGGGGATTTGCCTTCCACTTTTTAGGGAGGCTGTACTACTTCCTGGAGCATGTTATGAAAGCAACATAAGGCTTCCCGCTCGACTTCCCACTAACATACTTGGCGAATGACAGATCACATTCCTTGCCTGTGCAGTGTTTACTAAATGTTGAACTTCTTTCAGCTTGGCTTTAAAGAAGTGAGGTTGAGCGCAGGAGTGTTGTGCCACTGGCTGCAGTTAAAGTTGTCAGCATTTTCCTTTCTTAGCAAATTTTTCAGAGTGGCAAAAATGCAGCCAGTAGTTCTGGCATGAGGGTTTATTTAGGGTTTAAAATGGATGTTGAAGAGATTTTGTCATACCACTTTTATGGTAGAAAGGCCGCAGCAATGTGTGGCGGAATCAGAGGGCCCTGCAGATCCCATCCAGAATCAGCAGTGACTGTCAGACAGCTGGTAGACCAGGTGGGTTTATTAGTCCACAGGGACACAGAACAGAACAGAACTTACCAGCACAGAAGACAGGAACAGTGAGTAAAACCCATCTTGGCAGAAGAGGAGCCCAGATCCAGAGTCTTGGCCTTGAGACTCGTTTCCAGCTGTTGGGCCCCAGCTCCTCCAGTAAGGTGACCATATCTCCCTGTCACAAATACGGGACAGGGAGATATCGGGGGGAGGAGCGGCTCCTCCAAGCCCCAGGGAGCCTGGAAGGAGGTGGCAGCTGCCTGCCCTCCCTGAGCCCCGGGCCACAGCATCTCCCAGTGCTTCCAGGAGCCCCGAGGAAGCAGCAAGGACGGGGCAGCTGCGGCGCTTCTCAGAGCCTCGGCATCAGGGACAGGGTAGCTGTGGCACTCCCCCCGCCCCAGCCCTTTCCCTGAGCCTCAGCGGCAGGGATGGGGCAGCTGTGGCTGCTGGCGGAAAATGTAGGACGATTGGTCCCTTTTCTAAAATAAGTAGGGATGCCTTTTTGGGATCCCAGATACGGGATCATTCTGTCAAAATGGGATGGATGATCACCCTATCCTCCAGCCTTTGTCCAGCTTCCCAGGGGAAAAGCTGTCACCTGATCGCATCCCCTCCAGGGCTCAGGGTATGGAGGGCATCCACTGTTTATATGCAGGCAGCTGGGTAGCCTCCCTCAGTGCAAATCACACCTGAATTCTCATCTAGTCATGAGTGCAGAGCCCATGGAAACTGCAGAACACATAATGTTAGTATAAGACAGTAAAATGCACATGCAACCTAACAAGGTCAGTAAACCTCCACTTTATCACGAAAAGGTAAAGCCCATTACATTCAGTGCCAAGCATCTTCAACTCCTGTGGAAGTCAGTAGGAGTTTCTGCAAGTTGCTCAACACCCCAATCAGGTCTAGAGAGTTAATTTCACTAGTTAGGTATACATGTGCACACGGCTAGAAATGGGATGTTTTTTGCTTATGTCTATATAATAGAGTGTCTTGATATTAGTGGGAAGTCAGACCAGTTTCCTAAACTTGCTGGAAAAAACATTAGATAGTCCTTCAAAAATGAGTGCCTAGAATTAAGTTCCTAAGTCTGTATTTAGATACTGAATAAGTGGCCTCATTGTCCCTTTGCTGGAAAATGAAACTGTGTCTTGCTCTTCCAACAAACAGGTGATAGTAAAACCCCAAAGGTCAAAAGCTACTGCAGACTTGTTTCATTGCTCCAAACAGCAGCTCCTTTCACTTTTTCTGTCTAGCCCTATTAAGTCTACTAGTATTGAATTTTAGGGCTCTTAGCTTCCTCTGTAGGATAAGAGACTTCTTTCCCCAGCAGGAGGCTGAGCTTCTTATAAAATTATTACAGTTTAGGGAGAGAAAATGTATGTCTGTGGATAAGAACAAACTTATGATTGTCTACACCAAGGGTGACCCAAGTCGAGGGGGCGCATTGGGGGAGCATGAAATTTCAGAAGGTGGGTCTCAGGCTCATCCATCTCATTAAAAATGTTCCCGTTTTTATGTATGTGTATTCACATTTATATACCAATTAATAAAGTTTTTTACATTCTACATAGTTATTTTCTTACATGTGCTAAAAGGGCTTTTTTTTTCTTTTCTCTTTCTTTTTTTAATATGAACATAACCAACATTTCCATCAGTTTGGATTGCATTAGACAGGCTGAAGGGCTCTTGCTAATTGCAGGGTTGAAAAGTGGAACCCAACGTACAAAGTTTGTTCAACCCTGGTCTACAGCATCAAAAGTATGTGTATAGCCGCAAAAATGTTGTGGCCTTTATGTAATAGCTTTCTTTATTTGCATGCAATACCCTGATGGAGGTGAACACTTAGTATTACACTGTATAAATAACTGTGCTTGAAAGCAAAAATCATTTGGCCGTTTGTAATGGGGTTCAGGGGTCCCCAAGCTCTGCATCCCATCTGCAGCCAGGAGTGACTCTCGCTCAGCAGGTGGAAGAGAAGGTTTATTAGGTGACAGGGACACAGCATGGTACAGACTCGTCAGCGCAGCCACCAGAAGTGGTCCATCTGACCCATACTGGGGGAGGAGATCCCCCAGAGTGACCCCCAGGCCTGGAGGTCCTGCCTTGTTTGTTCCTCTCCAGCCTCCAGATTAACTGCTTGAGCTTCTAATTCAAAAACCAGACAGGCTCTCTCTTTGTCTGGCTGCCCGGGAAGGCAAAGGTGTTACCTGATCGCCTAGGTTACAAATGGTAAGGCCTGGTCGCCAAGGTTACAGTCAATAGGCATCCCTGAC
The DNA here is from genome assembly GCF_033958435.1 of Carettochelys insculpta. Classification (NCBI taxonomy): domain Eukaryota; kingdom Metazoa; phylum Chordata; order Testudines; family Carettochelyidae; genus Carettochelys; species Carettochelys insculpta. Next base: position 64,435,819 of record NC_134139.1, on the reverse strand, counting down.
CTTCTGTGATCATCTCACACACACATGCACCCCACAATTCATCACACCATCCTAGAGCACAGCCAGAAGTTACACTGAAGCAATATTAAGATTATAAATCAAACCAACAGGAAATTCCAAATTATGGCAAACATTCTGCCCTTATTTAAGCATGAGCATTTGAATTGTTTTCTCCTCACTGACAAGAACACAGAATTTTTGTAACTCTAAATTTTTGGTTTGTTCCAATCTTAATGGACTTACCTTTCAGGCAGGCCTACTTAACTCTTGGCTTTTACATCCATATTTTAAACATTGAACTTGCACCCAGTATGAATATTAGTCCAGTGGTAGACTTAAGCCAGTTAAAGAGCAAGACTCTGCAATACACATCCCTTTACGTCAAACATTTGAGAAACTGAGATTTTTATTGTTCCAAAAAATTCTTTCCACTTCAGTAATGCTTTTCCATTCAGGGATTTCAAAGCACTTCAAGGGCTATAACAGCTACACTGTCAGACACCTACAGTTTTTAAAGATTTATGGTTAGGGAAAGTGATGCTTGTACCTATCACCTTTAAGCCAATCAGAGTAGCAAACATGCATCCTAAAAACATACACATCTGCAAAATAGCAAATTATACATCTGGGTGTGAATCAAAATTAGGCTCTTCCAAAGGACCAGTATTGGCCGTTTGGTCATTAAAAAAATTGATCAGAATGAAGACTATAAAGATGCTTTTGTGGATAAATGCAAAATACCGCGCTGTACATTTATCTCATTAAATATGTAAGAATGTAACTGTGCAGATTTCCTCTCATACTAGTACCCCTTGTGCTACCTGCTTTAAGAAAGAAACTTGTGATGTTCCCATGTAGGGTAGGAGAAAACAGGATCTGTTAAAAATAATACTAATTATGGCTCTCCCACAGTGAAGAGTTGCACAAACTTGAAATAGTGTGTTAACCAGTAAAAATATAATAGCACTTGCATTTTTCTCCTAGCTTCTAAAATGTAGTAGAGTTTGAAATGCTGTTTCAGAAACTGACTGTTGTATAGCATGAGAACATAGCTTATTGCATTATGCTAGGAACACTGGAGAAGATAGAGCCATGTTAGAAGCTGTTTTCTTACCATGGGTATTAATAGCAGCTTGCTGTAGATGATTAAAGATGATGCATTTTTGAAAACATCATTTTTATCGTTTATTCTTTTTGCAGTATTTTGCACTTCACTCAGCTTTGGACAGTTTTATAGTTGTCCTCTCTGCTCCCTCCTTCCCCTCTGCAACTGCCAATTACTGGCTTTCATACACTGCACCAGTGCTTTAAGGTTTGGGTCCCTATTCTTTTAGCAGAATGCTTAATTCTAAAAATAGTGGAGTGGCTGATAGGGGACTTGATTAAGAAGGTATTAAAGGAGGGCAATTAATGCCAATCAAATTAGGTATATGGAAAATAGATCCCATCAAACTAAGTTGGTATCTTTTCTTGGTGAGATCACAAGTTTGGTAGATAAAAGTAATAGAATTGATGTAATGTAAGATTTCTGTAAGGCATTTGAATTGGTACAGAATGATAGCTTGATTAAAAATTAAATATAAAACAAAAGTGGCACACAGTACATAGATAAACTGGCTAATTGGTAGGTCTTAAAATATAACTTATAAATGAACAATACAAAGGTAACGGACAATGGTAATACAAAGGGTATGTTTTCAGAGGAGTCTTGCAGGAGTGGTTCTTAGGCCTAGGCTGTTTAACATTTTTATTAATGATCTGGAAGGAAAGAAGATCATCACAAATAAAGTTTGCAGGTGAGAAAAAAAACTGGGGAGTGATAAGTATTGAGGAGGACAAATCATTCATGCAAAGCATCCTGCATAGCCTACTGAGCTGTGTGTCAGCAAACAATGTGATATGGTTAAATGTAACCACCTATGAACAACGAATGTAGGTCTTGTAGGATGCGTGACTGTATCCTGGGAAGCAATGACTGAAAATGGTGTGAGGGTTGTAGTGGATAAGTGGCTTAAAGGGTGGTTTGGAGTAGCAGTATACTGTAGATATACTGGATTCAGTTCTGGTGCCCACAACATGAGGATGTTGCTAAATGGGAAAGGGTTCAGAATCAATCACTCTCATGATTCTAAGATTGGAAAATATGCTTTATAGTGATAGATTAAGATCCTCATCTGTTTATTTTAACAAAGAGAAGGTTAAAGGATAATTTGATTAATCTGTAGCTTTCTTCAAAGGGAACAAATAACAGAGCAAGGTATAGCATGATCCCAGGGGTGGAAGCTGAAGCTAGGCAAACTCAGACAAAAAATAGGGTAGATTTTTTTAATAATTAACACTGATAAGTTATTCCAAAGTGTTACGGTGGAGTCTTCATCACTGACAACTTTAAAATCAACACTGAATTTTTTAAAAAAAGATGTGCTTTAGAAATAGGTATGGGGAAGTTTTGTGGACCTTGTTTATATAGGCTGTCAGAGTGGCTGATCACAGGCCTGGGAATCTATGATATTGTCTATTGAGATTAGAAACAAAGAAGATGCATACAACTAACTTTTGCTATTTGGTAATATAAAATTCTCTGCCACCTGTTAAAGAAACAGCTAATTTTGTGGGTTAAACTATCTTCTAGTGTCCTTCTTAACAGCATGAACAGAGTCTACTTATGGCTAAACTACATTCACAGTGGTAATATGTTCTATAAACAAAGTTTAAAATTACTTCATTAGGTTTAAAAGCATTACATTCACTTAATGGCCTAAATAGAACTATATTATAAATAATAACGGCTTTTCTCTGCTTGAAGCATGTTAAAAATGGCCATACTGGGTCAGACCAAAGGTCATTTTAGCCCAGTATTCTGTCTTCTGACAGTGGCTAAAATGCAGTGAGAGTCTTTGCTTTTCTATAAAAGTAAACCACCACCTGATGTCAGGGAACAGTTCATGTAAACTCTTCCCAATTGGCTTCTTGAAGTCTCTCTTCAAAATTTACGTTATGCTGTAACTACGGTAATACTGAAGGTTAGTGTATTTGAAAAGATGCATCCTAGGACTGATTAACTAAACACAGTGAAAAGTGGAATGGATGCACTTCAAAGAATACTTAGAAATTTTTTCCGCACTGAGAAAAATAGCATCTTCAGCTTCTTTCTCTGTGCTTTTTTCCTCAGCAGTGTTTTTTAACTGGAGCAGCCTCCTGCCTGTGTTGGTGGGGTGCTGCTGCAGCCCCATCAGTTAACTGTAACCACTAAGTCTCATCTGTTTAGGGCTGTGATGTCCAATATGCTCACCACTAGCCATGTGCGGCTGTTTAGTCGGTTGAGTGCAGCTATTTGGATTGAACAGTAAATATAGTTTCAGAATAATGTGGCTAGTTTGCTATGGCAGTAACCATAGTGGCTATTGCTTCAGAACTGGTTGGACACCACAGGTTTAGGGTGAGACTTACCACTTAACAGTTAACATCCCTACTCTGAGCGTGGTATGAACAGAGACATCAACTACCTCATGCATTACAAGGACTGCTTCCCTTCCTTTGATACTCGTAATTATCTCAGACAGGACAATTAACACCTCCACCTCTCACCCCCTTGCTTCAATCCTATTTGATTTGTCAGGTTTTATTGCAATTTTTTTTCTTTTTCTTTTTTTTTTTTTTGGTCCTCTGTACTTATAAATGTCAGTCTGTACTGGAAATGAGATTGAGCTGATGAAGTGGGTCTGTCCCATGAGAGCTCATCACTGAATAAATCACTTTGTTAGTCTTTAAAGTGCTGCATTTCTGCTTCTCTGTTACCATGACAATGAAAAGATGAAGTTTCAGTGATGAGAAGGTGAACAGTTCACAAAGTGCTATTTAGGAGAAATATTTGTTGTATAGTATCTGTGTGCACTTACTGGCAGTCTGGTTCAGTAGAATTTCTCTTTCCATCATTTCCTTCCTGCCCATTCACCATCTTATTATCTCTTTGAGTTCTAATGCAGAACTGAGCTCACTTCCTACCACCCTCCAAGGTGTTGGTGTGCCCCAAAATGCTTTGCCTCTGATCGTCACAGCAAAAGAGATGCTCTGAGTGAATATTACCTGTGGAAAACTGACTGTGTAATTTTTGTGATTGCAGAAGTAAGATGAATGAAAGGGAGAAAGCAAAGACGAGTGGCTGTAGCCTGTGAGGCTCAGGGCTCTGCGTCCCACACCCTGGAGCAGGCTGGATGCTGGGGAGGGGGCCCCTGAGCCTCCAGATCTGAATCCACCCTCTTAACGACATAGCTTTTCCTGCTGATATGGCTGTGAGGGGAAAATGCTTCCAAGTAACTAGATAATCCTAAATTAAATAGGAATATACAGGGCTTTTCTGTACCCGTACTGTGTACTAGCACCTTGGCAGCCCAGCCGTGGGATTACTGGGGGTGGGGCTGGGTAGCCAACTGACTACTTGCTTTTCTTTTTTTATAAAAAAGGCCCTGGTAATATGCATGGAGGTGGGACAACGCACAGTAACACTGCCATTCTTGTGCTTTCATGCAGATATGACTTGTACTGACATAATGAGGATACCCTTTCTAGAATATCCAGCAGTTGTATAAGCCCTGTGGTGTTTCATTGCATTTTGTTTCCTTATAATAATTAACCATTTATTTCTTGTTTCTTCCACAACCACAAGAAGTGGGTGGGGGGAAACTCTTTAGGGGCAATTTAGCTTGTATATTATATGTTTGAAGTTTCATGCTTTAAATTATACATTAAAAGGTAAAATTCCAGGTTAACTGTTTATTGCAGTGATTCTCAGACTGATTTACTGACTTAAACCCTTATAGGCCAGAAGCCAAATTAGCAATCAGTGTTACCAAAAATAACCACAGTACAGTAGATATTTTGGAGCATAAGCTTTCGTGGGCAAAGATCCACTTTGCCCACGAAAGCGTATGCTCCAAAATATCTGTTAGTCTATAAGGTGCCACAGGACTCCTTGTTGTTTTTGAAGATACAGACTAACTCGGCTGCCTCTCTGATACTTGTCACAGTACAGTAGACCCCCCGATTGTGTGAAGGTTGTGCTCCTGTGCACCCTCGCATAACTTGAGTTTCATGCAAGTTGAGGTGGGGGGAGCCGGGGCTTGAGGGACCTGGGGGAACCAGGGGAAAAGTCATGCCGCAGCAACAGTCTGCACACCCAGCTCTCCCAGCTGGGGGAGCCAGGCAGACCGATGGCCATGGCAGAGCGTCTTATCACCGGCTTCCCTCAGCTGTGTGAGCTGGAGCCTGGAGCAGGGAGCCAGGAACTGAAGCAGGGAGCTGTGCTCCTTTCGATTTGCACTTAAGTCACGTTAACGAAATCGTGCTTATCGGGGGTTTACTGCAGTTGGAGAATAACCAAGTAAAAGCATCCTGAGCAGTGTTGCCTGTCAGTCATCTGCTTGTGCAGCCGCTCAGGTGACATTCAAAGGCTGCCCAGCTAATTAGCAGAGCCGCACAGGTAGATTTTTCATTTCAATTGGTGGTACACATGGTCACATGCCTCAGTGCACATACCAAAAAAAAACCTTCAACACATGGATAGAAAAAATCCACTTATAGATGGAAAAGATGAGGGGGTCGTTGATCCTTGTTGGTTAATGATTAAGTCAGTGTTTTAATATTATATGCAAGAAAGAGCTGCAGGAGACACAGTAAAGAGCTGCTCGCAAGCCTTAGTCTGAGTGTCACTAGTTTACTGTTTCAATTCTCATACAGATTATACTTAATAATGCTTGAGTCACAGGAATATTTCAGTTCAATCTCATTTGTTTTCTGATTGAACTGTACTTTTCCAAACTCCTGGCCAAATTGGTGCTGAGCAGAACGAATGTGGCTTGGGCTTATGGTCAGCCGTAACAGTCTCTTTATGGGTAGTGGGGTCGGGGGGGCCCTATAAACATCCTGAGAGGAGTTTTGATTTGCTAATCTAAAAACATTTCTTCCACATGCCCACTTGGCTGCGCTCTGACAGGTTAAGTCAGAAGCTGAAATATTTTTGAGTATTTCGGATGTTCTCATAATTTTACATAATGTTTTGCTTTCCTGTATTTGGCATCCCACAAAATACAAGCAAAATCCAATCTACACACAAAATAAATAGTAACAGAGAGGGAGCCATGCTAGTCTATATACTATCAAAACAAAAAAGCAGTCAAGTAGCACTTTAAAGACTAACAAAATCATTTATTAGGTGAGTTTTCATGGGACAGACCCACTTCCTCAGACCATAGCCATACCAGAACAGACTCGATATTTAAGGCACAGAGAACCAAAAACCAAATCAAGGTGATTTGCTCACCTTGATCATTTTTTTTCTGATTTGTCCACCTTGATTACTGTTTTTGGTTCTCTGTGCCTTAAATATTGAGTCTGTTCTGGTATGGCTATGGTCTGAAGAAGTGGGTTTGTCCCACAAAAGCTCACCTAATAAATGATTTTGTTAGTCTTTAAAGTGCTACTTGACTGCTTTTTTGTTTTGACAAAATAAATACTGATTAAAGTCCAGTTAAGCCTTCACAAGTTAGGAAGTTCCAGGGTCAGACTGCAAAGCCAATTCATCTCCTTGTGCATAATCCACTATGACACAGTTTTAAATTACATAACCATACACTATTTTTTTCACAAGACTCTACCTCACTCCGTGCACAAGGATGGATGGTGCTTACTGAATGAACACAGGTTGCACCTCCCTTGTCCGACACCCTTGGGACCTGAATGGTCCAGAATGAGGGGATTTGCCAGATGAGGGGAGGTTAGGCCTCTTGGCGCCATGCCACAGCCAGCTCCCCACTGCTGAGCTATCAGAATGGGGAAGCACTGGAATGGGTTACCTAGGGAGGTGGTAGAATCTCCTTCCCTAGAGGTTTTTAAGTCCCATTTTGACAAAGCCCTGACTGGGATGATTTAGTTGCGGTTGGTTCTGCTCTCAGCCAGGGGTTGGACTTGACCTCCTGAGGTCTCTTCCAAACTTATGATTCTGTAGTCTCTGAGCTTTAATTAAGAGTAGTAAGCATAAAAGATCATCGATTCTGTACTTGTCTTTTATTTTCTGTAGTAACTATCTAAATCTTAAGCATGATGAATGGTGTGGAGAAAGTGAATATTGAAAAGTTATTTACTTGTTCCCATAATATAAGAACTAGAGGCCACCAAATGAAATTAATGGGTAGTAGGTTCAAAACTAATAAAAGAAAATTTTTCTTCACACAGCGCACAGTCAACCTGTGGAACTCTTTGCTGGAGGAGGCTGTGAAGGCCAGGACTCTAACAGAGTTTAAAATAGAGCTTGATACATTTTTGGAGGTTAGGTCCATAAATGGCTATTAGCCCAAGGGTAAAGTATGGTGCCCCTCGCCTTTAGTCAAAGGCTGGAGACAGATGGCAGGAGACAAATCGCTTGATCGTTGTCTTCGGTTCACCTCCTCTGGGGCACCTGGCACTGGCCACTGTCGGCGGACAGGATAGTGGGCTGGATGGACCTTTGGTCTGACCCAATATGGCCGTTCTTATGTTCTTATGTGATTACACTTGACAGTATTTAGATCGAGCAATGTTCTTACCCCAGTGGATGTTGCTTTTCTTAAAACACCGACTTCTCCCTTAAGCCTGGGCCAGTCTCCTTAGTTTGTCTTCATCTTCTCAGCATTCTTGTTGTTTCCAGCATGGGGGCAGTGGGAAAGGCAGGGGGGCAGAGAAGGGCGAGGAAATGGAGAAAGGCGGTAGCACAGTGCCACTCTCTCATCTTTTATATTTTTAGTCTTTGTGCTCAGAAGACACTTGCTTGGATGTGTCCTCGTGGTCTGTGTCCCAATGTGGTCTTGTGCAACTGTCGCTGAATTATAAATCCTTTGATTGCAACTCACCTGCTGTTTAATGGTTGCTCAACACCCTCCTGAGTGGGGATCACCACTCTTGTTATAGAGACTCAAATTGTTTACAACCATACAGCAGAATAACGTTATGGAGACTGATGGTATACAATAAACCCCGTGAGATACGCACAACCAAGATGCGTGTGTGTCAGGTTAACGCAACTGCCACGCCTGACAGGAGCGGGAAACTGCTCCTGTCAGGGGCAGCAGTCTGGATCTTGGCTGCCACCACTAACAGGAGCGAGTTTCCAGTTCCTGGAGTGGCAGCGAGCTGGGCTTTATGAACCAGGCTTCATAAAATATCTGACATGGCATGCACTGCGTGAAACTGCATGAATGGTGTATGGGGAATTAGGGGTGCTATTTTCAGGTACAGAGTGTCACAGGGGTCTCCCTGCTTTGAGTTTGTGTCTTGCACACTGGTGTCCCCCTGCTCTGAGGAGAGTAGTTTCAGGGAAAATCCTGCTTAGCTCCAGTATCCTATTAACTCCTCTACCACTTCTTTCACATGGAAAGAGAAGTGAATAGAAATGTTCGAACAAGCAAGGCCAAATTGATGAGTTGCTCAGTAGCTTCAGGAACGTCTTGATGTAAATCCGGGATCCGTCCAGCAAATGATCAAAGCAAGCATTGATTGATGGCGTGGTCCGTAGTTTTGTTAGTGTCCAGTCACCCTATAGGTTGTCTCTTCTCTTGCACATGTGCAGGAGATGACAGCGTCTGCCTTTTAATCTTCTAAAATATTCACTGCTGACTATTTGTTTGTGGGCTGGGCTAGTTTCTTGGTGGGTGTCAGTCAGGTGTGTTTGGGACATTAACATTGTCCCAGAAGTCTTTCCAAAGTGCCTTAGAATTGCATGAAGATGATTTAAGAACTTCAGTGCAATCCCAAAAAGGCTTTCAAGTTTAATTTACTGAGCATGTACAAGGTGCATATTTTTTTAAATTATGCACAGTGCATACTTCCTCCACACAGTGTGATGGGATGCAGCACACCAGTCACCCCTGGGGATGTTCACTGGTGGGGCTGATTAGTCCACTGACACCCCTTCTTGCTTTCTGGGGCTCCCCACCACCTTGTCCTGCTGAGTCAGATCCTCTGATCTCCCGCAGCCAAGGGAGAGAGATGGAGTTACCACCCCGCCCCCCGCCCCAGTAAAACAACACAGACACCGATTAACCACAGTTTTGGGAAGATGCAGATCTAGGGCACGGTACCCAGGAAATCAACCCCAGATAATCTGTCTCTGTGTAAAAGATTTGCACAGGGAGGGCTCATTAGGTAAGCCCACTTTATCTGTGCACAGTGGTTGCCCTTTCTAGGTAATAATTACTTGCACTGGCAAAACAAAAAGCAGTCAAGTAGCACTTTAAAGACTAGCAAAATAGTTTATTAGGTGAGCTTTCGTGGGACAGACCCACTTCTTCAGACCCACTTGACTGCTTTTTGTTTTGATAGTGTATAGACTAGCACGGCTTCCTCTCTGTTACTTACACTGGGTTTGATTACTGGCCAAGTCGATACACTGGTCCTCAATATATGGTACGTCAGGGATAGGGATTGTGAAGTTGCAGCTTACAGCAAAATGACGTATGATGAGGAATTTTCCTCCATAAGCAATAACATAAATAGAGGGGGATAGACACTATAGGAGCAGAAATTTTGATTGTGTGACTATTTAATCAGTCATGTACCACTCACCATACGATACCATACCACACCATACATTTAAAGCATTTTAGGCAACATTTGAAGAAATTATCCTAACCCAAAATACATTTGTAAACCATTTTTATCCTATGTGCAGATTTTTTACTTGTTGTTCCCATACATAAATTTAAAGCATTTTAAGCAACATTTAAAGAAATTACCTGAACTCAAAATATGTTTTTAAGCTATTTTAATCCTATGTGCGGTATGAGAGTGAGGAGAGTCACAGAGGATGCTGGAAGGGTATGCTAATTTTCCATTTTCTAAACAACTTAAGTGCGAAGAATTTTTATGTCAAGTTCCTCAAAGTTTCCATGGTGTAAGTGCAAAACAACTTATATCAGATTGACTTATGTTGACGACTGGCTGTATAACAGAAGAGTATTTATTAAGCAAAACAGAAGGATATCATAGATCATGGATTATAAGTGATTATAAGAAAACAGGCAGATCAAAGTGAGTTGCCAAATTAAAAGAAAACACGTAGCTAGTTCTTTTCCACTAAGAATCTAGTTGCTTGTGAGTTCTTACCCTAAATAGCTGCTTATATGTCAGATGAAAGCTTCAAATCAGAAAAGATCCTATCCTGACCTGGGTTTCCAGTATATTCTGTTTCTCCTTAGAGTCTGTCAGGTATTCTAAGGCAAGCTGAAGACAAAGGATTTGAAAGATTCCTACTGTTTGCATAGGCTTTCCCCCAGGCTGGGAATTCTTTATTTTTTACATTCCCCAATGGAAAAAGCTGAATTCCAAAATGGAGTCCTGTACCAGTTGGCATGGTTACGTATCTTTCTAACCCAGGGTCAGCAACCTTTCTGAGGCAGAGTGCTAAAATGTAACCTTTTCACCTCTATGTATGGTCTGAGTGCCAGTAATACTTTTTAAAGAAATGAATAGGCCTACTTACAACAGCTTAATTAATAAATTAAGATGCAGAGATTTATGGTTTCTGTCTTTCAATCTCTCTCCAGCCAGGATTTTTAAATATCTAAAAACATCCAGGATTTCAATACGGGTTGAACCTCTCTTGTCACAGATCCTCTGGTACAGCAACGTCCTTTGTCCAGCCAGGGAAGGTGACGTACCCCAGCCCCCCTCAGGCTGCCTCCCATGCATCCATTGCAGAAGGACGGGGACACAAAACATCCCTAACCCTGCCTCTCCATGCAAGCGGGAGGGGGCTTGGAGAGGGGCATACTTGAGACACCCACCTCTCCATGGGGGGGGAAGGCGGCCATGAGACACACCCACCCCTCTTGGGCCAGCCCCCAACCCACCATGTCAGGGTCACCAAATTTGGGTAAAATTTCAGAGAAAGAAAAAAGGCTTAGGGTGAGAACTCAGTTTCCTTCATGCATGCACATGCCTTCCTCCCAAATATTAAGTCTCTGCCCCAAATTACGGAGATTCTATAGTTTCTCAGCAAAACTGTTATAAGATTGTTTAAAGCAAAGTATTGTCCCCCCAGCTTTTGTCTTCAAACAGATGAGTTATTTTTGCAGAAACATTTCCAAAAAAATTCATCAGGAGGCAGATACCCAGCATGGAAAATATCAGCTCTAACAGTTAATTTGCAAAAGGTAACAGATCCTTATAACAGAAAACATGAGTCAACCTTTCCTGTAGGTATTGCTGTAACCTTTGCTTACAAGAGGGGTGTGAGTATGGATATCACATTTTCAAAATTTCAAAGTTTGGACCCTAACTTGTGAAGGCAATTGAAGCTCTTTGGGTGGTGCTCAGTATTTAAAAATCAAGCCTTAGGTTACTCAGATTGAAGATCCAGAAACTGAGGCACTCAAAATCAGATGCTCTTGAAAATTTAGGCCCTATGAAATGTGAATGTTAAGCTTTATTTCAAAAGTAATTTCATTTATTTATAATCACATCTGTTCTTGTTTTGTGTTTATTTCTTAACAGATGTCTCAGAGGTGATACGAGTGTTTCAAGTTTGTTCCTACAAGATGTGTTCCACAAATCCAGCAAACTGGGTCACTTTTGATGATGAACCCCTCTTTCAATCTCCTCAAAAATCAGTGGGCAATCATAATACCTGTAAAGCAAATGGTCTTAATCTCAATCTTGCTAATGTGCACGAACCATCAAGTAGGTCATCTTCATCAACCAGCACTCCTCTTTCTTCTCCTGTAGCTGACTTTTCCTTAAGTCCTGGACCTTCACTTTCTACACCTACCAAGGAGTCCTCTGTACCCAAATCCGAGCTTCACATCCTTTGCTCCGCTTCTGAATTGTCTTCAAATATTAACCTTCACCCATTGCCTGGAACTATTTCTTCCTTATCTTCTCAGAAACGGAGCAGTACAGCTAATGATAATCCACCTAAGATATTAGTCTCTAAACAAGCAGCACCAGATGACATAAACCCAGTTGACCAAGAAAATGCCAATAAATTAGAAGATGAGGTGGAATCCGCACACTTCCAATATTTGCAGAATGACTGTGCTTTTTCAAGTTTATTTTGGAAAGAAGGGTGTTCAGCTAGCATGCCTCCCTATGACGGTGACGCACAAAGAAAGGATAAAAACCTGTGTCAAAGTTTTTCCCATCCTAAAGAGAAAGACACTTGCCATGATCGGAAGAGTTGCAATCAGGATTCCTTCAGTTATATCTATGAGAGGCTTGAACATTTGCGAACTGACACTCTGGGAAGCATGTCTGCCTCCAGTATACATGCCTGGCATAACCTCTCTTCTTTCGTTCCACACAGTCTCTTCAGGAGCCAGAAAAAAGATGGTTGGCCTTTCATGCTGAGAATTCCTGAGAGGAAGAATATGATGTCATCTCGGCAGTGGGGTCCTATTTACCTTAAAGTTGTACCCGGGGGCATTTTACAAATGTACTATGAGAAAGGCCTTGAAAAACCTTATAAAGAATTCCAGCTCCAACCGTGCTTTAAACTGTCAGAACCCAAGCTAGAGAGCTATAGCGTTTCAGGGAAAATCCATACCGTGAAGATTGAATATGTGTCATATACAGAAAAAAGAAAATACCATCCCAAAGCAGAAGTGATCCATGAAGCAGAAATGGAGCAGATGCTAAAGCTGGGAACTGTGGATTACAATGACTTCACTGACTTTCTTGCAACAGTTGAGGAAGAGTTAATGAAGCTTCCTGCCATTTGCAGACAAAAGAGACATTATGAGGAACAAGAAATGATACTAGAAATAGTGGATAAGTTTTGGGGGAAAATTACTAAAGCAGAAGGAAAACTTGTAGAAAGTGCTGTCATCACACACATTTATTGTATGTGTTTTGTGAATGGCAATACTGAATGCTTTTTGACTTTAAATGATCTAGAGCTCCAGAAAAGAGATGAACGTTATTTTGAAAAAGACATGGAGAAGAAATGGATTCATATTCTTGATTACCATTTCCATAAGTGTGTTAAAAGACATGAGTTTGAGCAATCCAGAATTATTAAGTTTAGACCACTGGATGCCTGTAGATTAGAACTGATGCGCTTCAAGACACTGTATAATGGGCAGGACCTTCCATTTTCTTTGAAGGCTGTGGTAGTTGTTCAGGGAGCTTATATAGAACTTCAGGCTTTTATAAACATGTCTTCTACTTTTCTGATTTCTGCACATTTGCATTCCTTGAAATACTGTGAAAATATCATGATTCACTTTCCAGTTCCTTTACAGTGGATCAAAGCACTTTGGACCATAAATCTTCAAAAGCAGAAGTCCCTAAAAGCAAAAATGAACAGAAAAACATGTCTTGGGTCTCAGCATGAAATTGAATCTGATCCTGTCATTCAGGTCTCAGTTGGAACAGCAAAATATGAAAGTGCCTATCAGGCTGTGGTGTGGAAGATAGACAGACTTCCGGATAAAAACTCAAGTAAATATATTCTGCATGATCAAAATTAGTTTTTTTTTGTTTTGGTACAGTTTTTCTACTGGAGGAGACTGATTCTTCTGTTACTCTGATCTTATGTTGGTATAACTCCACTTCTTTCAGAGGAAATACTCCTAACTTACATCAATTTAAGGTCCCAGACCTAGTGCAACTCCCATTGTCTTTTATGAGAGCTAGAAAGGACCTTTTAATGAGAGGAGAATTTGGCCTTACCTGTTTTTTCTGTTACGCATTTTCATTGTTTTCTTGGGGGTGGTAGCATCTGAGTGCCTAGGGCCCCTAGTTGAGACCAAGGCCCCATTATTTTAGGCACAGTGTAAACCCATAATCAAAACCGGTTCATGCCCATGAAGGTCATATAATTTAAAGCGATAAGGCAGACAAAGATGGGATGGGACTCAAAAACAGACGCATGGAATTATTTACCCAGTGTCAGCCAATTGGTAAACGGCAGAGTCGGGACTACAGGTTGCACCTCCCTCCTCTGGCACCCCGGGGACCTGAGGGATGAAGAGAGGTCAGACTGGCTGCCTAGAGAGGGGACTCCGCACCCCAGCTGGCTCTCAGCTGCAGAGCTGCCAGGGTTCCCCCTCTGGGGTCCGGCAACTGCTCTCTGGCCCAGCAACAGCCTTTGTCCTGCTGGACAAGGGATGTTGCCAAACCAGAGAGTGCCAAATGAAGGAACCTGAACCTGTAGAAACCAGGACTCTTAAGCTTATAGCAGCTCTTTGCCAAAAGATAGTGTAGGTAGAAGGTGCTGTGGCCCATCTCCTTAGGAGTCCAGCTCTCCATTGAGTTCCACCATTAATATGTTCGGTTTGCTAGTACCACGTTTGTGGGTTAACTAATATTCTGAGTTTTTATTCATAGGAAAATAGTAACATTCCAGTGTTTCACCACCCTCCTAGTTTTCCTAATATCCAACCTAGACCTCCCCACCGCAACTTGCTCTGTGTTCTGTCATCTGTCACCACTGTAAACTGCCTGTTTGGAACCCCACTTCAGCAGATCCTCCCTCACACTTCTCTAGAGTAAACAGGCCCAAATCCCTCACCCTCTCACCTCGTAGGTCATGTGCTCCAGCCCCCTCATCATTTTTGTCACCCTCCGCTGGACCCACTCTACTGCATCCACATCCTTTCTATACTGGGGCGTCCCAGAACTGGATGCAGTACTCCAGATGTGGCCTCACCAGTGCTGAATAGAGGGGAATAATCACTTCCCTAGATCTGCTGGCAGTGCTCCTCCTAATGCACCCCAGTATGCCATTACCCTTCTTGGCTACAGGGGCGTACTGTTGACTATATCCAGCTTCTCATGCACTGTAATCCTCAGGGCCTTTTCTGCAAAACTGCTACTTAGGCAGTCGGTCCCCAGCCTGCAACAGTGCTTCAGATTCTTCCATCCCAAGTGAAAGACTCTGTACTTGTCCTTGTTGAACCTCATCAGATTTCTTTTGGCCCAATCTTCCAATTTGGAACATTTTAGGATGTCTCTGGACCCTATCCGTACCCTCCAGCATGTCAACCTCTGCCCCTAGTTTAGTATCATCTGCAGCTTTACTGAAGGTGCAATCCACCCCCTCATTCAGGTAACTAATAATGATATGGAACAAAACCACCCCCAGAACCAACCCCTGGGGAACTCCGCTTGATGCTGGCCGCCAACCAGACAGAGCCACTGATCACTACCCATTGAGCCCAATGATATAGCCAGATTCCAATCCATTTTACAGTCCATTTATCTAATCCGTACTACTTTAACTTGCTGGAAGGAAAGCTGTGGAAGACTATATCAAAAGCTTTGCTAAAGTCAAGGTCCATTCCGTTCACTGCCTCCCATATCCACAGAGCCAGTTACCTTGTCATAGAAGGCAGTCAGGTTGGTCAAACATGACTTGCCCTTGGTGAATCCATGTTGACTCTTCCTGATCACTTTCCTTTCTTCCAAGTGCTTTAAAATGGAGTCCTTGAGTATCCCCTCCATGATTTTTGTAAGGACTGAGGTGAGGTTGGCTGGTTTCTAGTTCCCTGGCTTCTCCTTCCCTTTTTAAAAGACAGGCACTCCATTTGACTTTTTCCAATTGTCCAGGACCTCCCCCAATCACCACGAGTTTTCTGAGATAATGGCCAATGGCTTTGCAATCACATCAGCCAACTCCCTCGACACCCTCGGATGCATTTGATCCACCCTTATGGATTTGTGTTTGTCCAGCTTTTCTAAATCATTCTTAACCTGTTCTTTCCCCACAGAGGACTGCCCACCTCCTCCCCATACTGTGCTACCCAATGCAGCCATTTGGGAGCTGACCTGGTCTGTAAAGACAGAAGCAGAAAAAGCATTGTGTACTTCAGCCTTTCCCACATCGTCCGTCACTGGGTTACCTTCCTCATTCCAAAAACAGGGATTTAGTCCTATGGTTGTAAAGTGACTGTGGGAACATGAGACATCACAGTGTTACTAGCAGATAAGAATCAGATTATTATTTTTAGAAGTATAAACTAATGACATTGCATGAAATACTCCTGAGCATTTAGTCGAATTAGATGCCATGTTCTTTACAGACTGCAGTCACTGAAGAGTGAGATCTCACACAATTGAGCAGTTCTGGCCTTTCACCCAGTAAAGGACATTGACATGCATTGTAGAAGGACTAACCCGCCAACTCAGCTGAGATCTGGTTCAAGCAGGTATCAGGTTTGTTCCAGCCCAGCTCACCTCTCCCTTTGAGTAGGGAAAGATAAAGAGTGTATGGGTAGAAAGACATGGCACAGGCTGCTTTTGAGAAGTCTGGGCTCCACGCCCAAAGGTCTCGGGACTGGACTGCATTGTTTTTCTATGGTATTTTTTTTCTTTTGTTTTATCAACACTCCCGAGGAAAAGAGTCTGTAGACAGAGTGATGGCTTGTCATGTGCTGAATCTATTCACCAGTTTAGGATTATCTATCAGTGTGTGGATGACAAAAATATAAGTGCAGTAAAGTACTCTATTAACACCAGCTTTTACAGTTGCCCCAAAATATAGCTTCTACTTACCACAGAGAAGATTCTTGTAAGGTATAAAGGGTTGGGAAGCAATTTTCTATCAGAAGTACCTAACTTTTGGCTTTGATCTGTGGCTCATGGTTTATGGTGTCTCCCTGTTCTCCCCTTTCAGTCTTCCTGCTTTGGACTAGCTGCCACAGTAATTGGGGGTCATGACAGGCACACCCCCTTTTCTGTCTTTCCAGCCATTCAGGCAATCTCTCAGTTCATTGAGCAAACCCAAAGGAAACTCGGGTTTGGAAAGGGGCAAGGGAGTGTTGAGCAGTTGGTAAGAGGAGAGGGAAGGAGTTGCAATGTCAGTGGCTGCTGTAGGTGCTGAGGAAGTCAGGATGTAAGAAAGGACTGGAGATGGAAAGAGACATAGACTCATAGAAGATGAGGGTTGGAAGAGATCTCAACAAGTCATCTAGGCCAACCCTCTGCTAAAAGCAGGAGCAACCCCAACTAAATCATCCCAGCCATAAGGGCGGGGAGAATAAAAAATGGGATTTTTATTACTGTACCGTGCAGGTGCCCTAGATATGTACCAGGACCATATTGCAGTAGGTGCTGTACAAACACAAAAGCAAAAAGGACACTGCCCCAAGGAGCTTACATTATAAAAGCATAACAGAGAGACAAGAGAGACTGATGCAACAGACACATACAGACTGACACAAGTGAACAAGGAGACAATACTGACCGCTAGGAAAAGAGGGCCGTACCAAATTCATGGCTGTGAAAACCCTGTCATGGAATGTGAAATCAGACCTCCATCATGAAATATAGCTGTTGAAGGCCAGGGCCAGGAGGTGGGGAAGGAAGGTTCCATCTGGGGCCTACTCTTCAGCTGCCTTCAGCTGCGAGTTTGCTGGGCTAGGGAGGAACAATCCTCTGCACACCCCCATGCCTTCACTTTGGGTTGGGACTCACATGGTTAAAAAACTGTAAAATTTTAGATGTAAACACCAGAAAACATGCAACTGACCAATTTTAAAAGCCTTTGATCATGAAATGGACCACGAATTTGATAGTGCCACAAGGACAGGCCTTGATCTCAGCACACTGACAGCCTAACCATTGTCAAGTTTGTGGTAGGTTTCATGCAAAGGAGAGTTTTAAGCAAAGATTTATTGAAAGATGATCACTTGGTAGCTTTGTGGATGTTTATGGGAAGATCCTCCAAAGTGTGAGGGACAGCATGGGAGAAAGTTCAGAAAACTAACAAGTGGGTATTGAAAGCTGAGCAGATCAGAGGCTGGAACTGGCATCTAACTAGTGGCTGAGAGAGGAAAAATGGTGGGAGGACAGGTGGACCTTTCAATTCACTGGGCATTTAACTATTGACTTCAGTGATTGCAGAGTTATACTAGTGCTGAGTGCTTTTGGAAATCCTATTTCATATGTCAGATTTCATGCTGGATTGTGTTCTCACCAAACTAAACCCTCTGAAAGTGTGTGTCTGTAATGGAAGTTCTGACTAACTGCAATTAATCAACAGCCCTACAAGTAATAGATATTCAAACAAACAAAAGAGACACTCTGTTTCCTGATGACAGGGGTTGCTTTTACAAAACAAAGGTCTCTTTATTTCCATTCCTCCTATTGTAAATGGGACAAGTACATCGAATTTCCTTCACCATCTCACAGAGCATTGGTGCGGTGTGTAATTGCTTTGACTACTGTCTTTCACAGGTCCATTTTTGTCTTATAAATTGCTGATAGAGTTGTGAATGTAGAGCACTATGTGATGCAGACAACACCATGACAAATAATTCTAACCATATAATCTTTTCCTTTATCTTCATATATTTGGTTTCATCTTCTCTCTTTAGTGCCTGTCACTGAAAAATGTAAATTCCTAAAGAATAGGCATGTTTATATTGCAGGTTGACATGTAAAGCATGAACCCAGTTAACAGCTTCTTCATGTACGAAAAACTGGTGGAAAATAACAAACTGACTTTTTTCTTTCAAAGGCCCAGATCATCCACACAGTCTGTCTTACAAACTAGAACTTGGATCAGACCAGGAAATACCTTCTGACTGGTATCCATTTGCTACTGTACAGTTTGTCATACTTGATGATTGTGTCTCGGGTACTGAAGTAAAATCACTTGGCATAGAAAGTGATGTTCAACCCCAGAAACATTTGCACCAGAAAACTTGCTACAGCTGCCAGGTAATCTTCACTTCTTTGCTTTCTGCAGTCTTTTGGCTTTAGCATACCCTTAACAAAATATGTGTAGGCCCTACCAAATTCGTGACCATGGACATGAAAACATGTCACGGACTGTGAAATCAGTCCTTCCTTATGAAACGTAGCTAATGGAAGGGAAGGAAAAGGACCCTCCAGCCAGGCACTTTAGCCAGGGTCTCCTACCATTCACCGGGCTCCAGCTCTCAGTCCACTTGGCTGGGAAGGGACAGGATTCCCCCCTTCTCCTACATGCCCACTCTTATGGGGAGAATAGATCTACCTCGGGTACCTACGCCAGCTGCAGGAAGCTCCACAGCTGGCCAGCTGTGAAGGCAGCTCAGAAGAAAGGATAGCAATCCTGTTTCCCTCACCCCCCCTCCCCAACACAGAGAGAGAGAGAGCAGTATTGCGACCCACCCACCCTCATGCCTCCATTTTCGGTTGGGACCCTCACAAATAAAAACTGGTGGAATTTCAGAGGTACACATCCAAAAACGTGAAATTGACCAAAATGGACTGTGCATTTGGTAGGTCCCTAAATACATGTGACTTACATTTTGAGCGTACAAGCTTGCATATATTTGTTGGCTTAAAAGACTTGAACACAGTAATCTACTATGAGTTGGAGAGTTTGGCTGAGTCTGGCTGTGGATCTGTTTATTCAGGAACGCCTCCTAAAGTATAATAGCTATAATGCAGCTTCCTCCAATCCTCACTTAAAGCAAGGTAAGGGTTGGCTAATGCCAGGAAACTGGGATGTGCCTGGAATGCGATTGCTTCTCGTAAAACCATATAGAAAAGAGACTGAATCACCAGGCAGGTGAAAGGGGCTGGCTGGTGGCAACCCTCTCCCCCGAGTCTGGAACTGCAATAGCTCCAAGCTTCCAATCTCCCAGGTGTTCATTAAGGAGGGCAGAGGGGCTGAAGCTCCTCCCCCAGTTCATACAGGACTTGGCTCCCAGGAGGCCTTCCCCTGCTTCTTCCTTCATAGAGCGGCTGTGTGGCTCCAGCAGGGGCAGAGGCAGCTGCCCCTGCCTCTGCTCGCTTCCCCCACGTGCAGCCCAGGCGGCTCCCTGCCCTGCTGCACTGAAATAATGGAACTCCATGGAATTGGTTTAGCAGCTGGATCCCTCCTGCCACCCTGCCAGCTGCTAAACCAATTCCATGGAGTTCCATTATTTCAGCAGGGGCAGGACAGGGAGCCGCAAGCGGGGAAAGCGCTGGGAGCCACAAGGGGCTCCTTAAAGAGCCGCCTGTGGCTCTGGAGCTGCAGGTTGCTAACCCCTGTGCTAACCCAACTTCCCTTTTCCCTACCAGACAGCTTTGAAATCCATTGGATTATGAATCCTGTGTTTCAGGCCTCCCTCCAGTCCTTATGGTTCAATTCTGCACTCACTGGTGTCCCTTTCAAAAATCCCATGGACTTCAGTTGGCTTCTAATACCTAATCCATTGCTAACGTTGCACATATATATATGTTCTAACCACAGGTTGAAATTGAAAAGAAGTGGATCAGCCTTGATGGAGAAGACCCAGATAAGGCTAGCAACTGTCTAATGCAATAGAAGGAGACAAGAGGCACTGGTTACACATTCGGGTTACATGATTTTTAAATATGAAAACAATGGAGGGAAATGTTAGTGGGAATTAATTTTCGTAGTAAATATTTGTCATTGTAAGGACAAAGTGCGATGATTTCATATGTGATAAAGGTAACAGTTGAAAATCCACTGTTCACAATTTTTGTGATACTTCTGGGTCTGATACTGCAAAGCGTTAGTCATTTAATTAGAGGTAAGTTAAGGGAGTAGCCCAGTGTGGGATTACTGGTGTGAGTAAGGACTGATTGTGCAGTTAGAGGTTTGCAGGACTGAGCTGCTTGTGTACAGACAGTATATTTGTGTGCAAAGTATCTATTACTTGTGAATGGTCTCATGCTCCATGTTGAGACCTCGTGTCTCTCTTCTAAAAAATTAATGTCTATTGGCCATCTGAATAGTTAACAAATGCATATGGCGCAAACCATCACCTGGGTAGGGTGCAGCAGGATCAGTTGCGTATTTGCTGTCTGTGGACAGCACAAGCCTATACTTACTGCCCAATAAGAGATTCCACACAGAGGCCATTTCTACACATGCCCCTTGTTCCGAAAGCAGCATGCTGATGAACAGCCCGGAAAATGCTAATGAGGCACGGATGTAAATTTCCAGTGCCTCATTAGCATATGGGCACGTGATTCGGAGTCTGGAAGAAGCTCTTCCAGACTCCAAAATAGCCGTGTAGAAGCACAGCCCCCGAGGAACTCCCAGAAGGAAATCCTCCTTCCAGAAGCCCCTTCCTGGATTTCCTTCCAGGAGATCCCTGGGGGGCCACACTTCTACACATCTATTTTAGAGTCCGGAAGAGCTTCTTCCAGACTCCGAATCAGGTGACCATATGCTAATGAGGCACTGGAAATTTATATCCGTGCCTCATTAGCATTTTCTGGACTGTTCATTAGCATGCCGCTTTCAGAACAAGTGGCATGTGTAGAAATGGCCAGAGTGAGTACTTCCTCAGGAATAACACTCCTAATTCTCCCCCTTTTGGCGCTGTAAAGTTGGTCTCATTGTTTCCTCTTAAGATTGTTCAGTGCGATGTCCTTGGGCAAAAGGCCATGTCAGTCTTGATTTATAATTGCTGAGTCCAATCGCTTTCAGTGCCTTGGAATGAGAACAGGGCGTGACCCTCAGCTGACATAAATCAGTGGAGCTCTATTAAGTTCAGGCAGCTATGCCAATTTACACCAGCTTAAGTAGTACAGCTTATGAGTTGTAAAGGTGGTTCTCTGAGTAGTGTCCCTGTGGGTGCTCCACTCTGGTTGTTGGTGCATCCTCTGTCCAGCTTCTTGTAGACATGGTTTCTCATGCTGCGCATATACACCCTCTCGTGCTATCTGGCATGTGTGTGGCATGGGGCCCTTCAGTTCCTTCTCTACTGTCCTCGGCTGCAGACAGAGCTTCACTCTCGCTGAAAGACAAAGAAGAGTTCATCAGTGAGATCCTTGGTGCTTGTTCTCCCTATCCACATCATCTCTCCTGTTACAGTTCACAAATGAAAAAGGTTAGTTAAGTTGGGGTTAGAATTCATTATTTTGCCATCGCCTTGCCAGGCTTCAAGTGATGCGCAATGTGCAGGGAAGCCATGCCAGCCTCTGACAGCCATGTGTCCTGCATCAAGTATCTGGTGTAGGTCACCAAACCCAATCCTGCGCTCATTGCCCCAGCCTCACAGCAAGGGCCAGAAGGGACTGAGCCAACAGGCTCAAGGCTTATCTGTATGAAAAGTCCCTCCAACCATGAGCCCCAGAGCAGCCCTCTGTCAAAAACACAGCATGGGAGACCAAGGGTATGGATTCTGCTCATCCTGCTACCTCAGTTGGAACTCCATCTGCACAGGTGGGCCCTTCCCTGGCATGTTTCTGGCCTCTGGTGCCATCCTCATGGGCCACGCCAGTTGAAAAGGCTGCCACGATGTCTCTGGCACCATCAAAGCCAACACCATCAAAGCAGGTGCATTCAGAGCTGAGCTGCCAGCATTTGGCGCCTCTGATGTTGTTGGTACTGTCGGCACCATCAGCACTGCTGGCTCAAGCTGCCTCTACCCCAGGCATAAGAGGTCCTCAAAAACTAAGACCCTGCCCTCGGTGCTGGACCCGGAGCGCAAGCGCACAGCATGAGTACAAGTTCCAAGCCTTCATGCCACTTGCACAAGGCACTGGATTTGGCACCATGCAAATCCATGGCCAAAGTTCCACCCCATTCTTGCGTGGCGCCAGAGAAGGCACTGAAGTAGCATCGATGCACCGCTTCGCAGAAGCCCTTGGCACTGGAGCGCAGCATGGTATCCAAGTGGCACTGCGAAGATTCGCCACCAAGGGCACATATAGCCCCAGCACCACCTAACTCACCGCACCATGTGTCCCCAGTGCCGTCCCCATCCCCGTGTTCGTCTAGATACTCAGGGTTCTCACAGGGTTTGGGGGCCTAACTGCGCACCCCAGGAGCAGGAGGTTCCAACAGAAGGAGGGTCTTTTCATCCCAGCACTCTGGTCCTGCACACTGCGAAGATGTGCCACCCACCCTGGCTTACCCGCAGCCACCCCCCACTGTGGTTTGTACACCACAACCTCTATCCACAAAAACCAGCTCGTCAGTGGTCACGTTGGCAGGCATGGTCACCCCACTCCCATGCTCCGCCTGCTCTGTCCATGGTGTCCAGGGACCACCCTGTCACCACAGCCCACCACATGTCCAGTGTATCCACCATCACAGTGCTCTGGAAGTGAGGAGCCTCTTTTGGAGGGTGAAGACAGGTTCTTGCTGCATCACTCCTCGTCTGCACCAGATGATACGGTAACTTCATTTTTGCCTCCCACTATGGACAACTCATGGGCTTTCCTGGAGCTATTTCAGTGCATGGTGCATGCTCAGGAGAAGGACCTGCAGGAGTTGCAGATCAAACAGTATAGACTTATCCGCACCCTGCAGCCTCCCACCTTCTCCAGACCTGCAATCCCTGTGGACCCTACAAACATTATCTGGCAGACGCCGGCATCCATTCCTCCCACCAACAAGAGGTCTGACAAATGGTATTTTGTAGTATCTGAAGATGCAGAGTTTCTGTTCACCCATCCGCAGCCAAACTCATTGGTGGTTGACTCCATCCATAACAAAACCAAGTCCTTTCATTCCACTCCTCAGGACAAGGCAAGCAAGAAATGGGACATCAAGGGGTGCAAAGTTTATTCGGCACATTGCTCCTGCAGGCGCTGAACTATGTGGCCATGCTGGCTGGCTATGACCATCTTAACTACTCCAAGCTACAGGAGTTGGTTCCCTTGTTACCTGAGCAGCAACATCTGGCCCTCATGAACATCGTACACGAGGAGCATACCATCACCTGTACAGCACTTCAGTCTGCAATGGACATGGTGGTCACAGCAGCTAGAGTCATGGCCTCTGCTGTGCTTATGAGGCGCACGCTGTGGCTCCAACCCTTGGGGGTCCCCAAAAACCTGCAACAGAAAGCGGAGGACCTTTTTGACAAATAGCACCTATGTGTGGAGAAAACAGCTGAAGTCCTACGTTCTGTGAAGGATTCTTGCACCATGCTGCACATGCTGGGGATTTACATCCCCCCATTTAAGGCCATGGGTGCTGTTCCAGCCAACAACCACAATGCTTTGACCCTCACCAGCGGCACAGATCCCAGCAGCAAAAACTTCACCAACAACCTCACTAACAGTCCATGGTGTCCTATCTTCAACAGGCTAAGCATCAGTTTTGAGGATGTGGTCAGGAGCCTGAGAGATCTTTCTGCACCAGCTGCCACACAGCCTGGTCACCATCCATTCCCCCCAACTGCCTCCATCCTTTTTTCCACCACTGGGCCACCATTATCTCAGACAAGTGGGTCCTGGAGCTAAGGGCTTGGGGGTATTCCATCCCATTTACCTTTACCCCTCCACCCACTCCCCTACCCTATCCCTCTGCAAGGACCCTCTCGTGAGCATCTGCTTAAGCAAGAGGTACAGCATCTCCTCTGTCTGGATGCCATCAAGCTGGTCCTAGCAGAGTTTCAGGGCAGGAAGTTTTGCTCCACGTATTTCCAAACCCAGAAAAAAGAATGGGGTGGTGGGGTGAAGGCCCAACCTTGACCTCTAGAGGCTCAACAAATACATTCTCTATCGATGGTTCAAGATGGTGACTCTCATCATCATTATCCTGGCACTGGACAGAAATGACTGGCTCGCAGCCCTTGACGTACAAGATGTCTATTTCCACATCCCAGTCCACATGGTGCACAGATGCTTCCTTCATTTTATGGTGGGGTCCCACCACTGTCAATACTGGGTCCTCCTGTTTGGGCTCCACTGCACCCAGGATGTTCTCCAAGACTCTGGCAGTCCTGGCCACCCACCTGCATTGTCATGGGATGATCATCCTCCTGTGTCTAGACAACTGGCTCAAAAACAGCCATCGTTCCCGGAAGCCCTTTGCATGGTGAAAGTCACCACAGACCTTCTGCTCAGCCTGGGCTTCCCCATGAACTACAAGAAGTCCACACTTCCACTCATGCAGTCCCTGGAGTTCATCGGGGCCCACATAAACACTACCACTGCCAGGGCCACTCTCGGCTTCAAACATTCCAGACCCTGCACACTCTCATCCTGGTGGTGCCACTGTCTCCCACCATCACGTTGTGTATGTGCCTCAAGTTGCTGGGTCACATAGCCCCCCACGACGTATGTAGTCGAGGTGGCCAGACTATATATACAGACTATATATGTAGTACCTCCAGTCCTGGCTGATGATGTGCTACACCCTGGCCAGCAACCCGCTGTTCTTGCTGTACCACCGCATGTTCTCTCCTCCCTTCGGTGGTGGACATGTCCACCAACCACCCCCATCTATTACTTTCACTATGGATGCCTCCCTTCTGGGATGGGGGGCCCATTTGGGTTCACTTACAGTCCAGGGCAAATTGTCCTTCACCTAGCAAACGCTCCATAGAAACCTCCTGGAACTCAGAGCGGTCTGCTACGTTTGCGAGCATTTCCAACAACACCTCACGCTCAGAACAGTCAACAGCCTCACAGACAACACCACATGCATGCATTATGTCAACGGTCATGGCTGGGTTCAGTCCCCCGCCCTGTGTGCAGAAGCCATAAAGTGTGGATTTGGTGCCTTCAGCACAGAATTACTCCAGTAACCATGTATCTCCCCGAGGTACTGAACATGACTGCAGACGCCCTCAGTCACTCGTTCAGCACTCACCACGAGTGGGAAATCAACACAGTGCCCCACAACCACGTGTTCCAGCTTTGGGGCCAGCCATCCATAGACCTCTTTGTGACCCAAGTCAACAGAAAGTGCTATCAGTCAGGCTCCAGAGGAGGTCTGGAGAGATGCTCGCTCAGGGATGCCTTCTCCATCAAATGGGATGTGCCCCTTCTTTATGCGTTTCCTCCCCTTCCCTTGATTCACAAGCTTCTGGTCAGTGTCAGAGTGGATTGGGCACGCCTCATTCTTATAGGTCCAGCATAGCTGAGAACAAACCTGGTATCCTTACCCATACTGACTGTCAGTGGCAACTTTGTATCCCTTTCCTCTTTGCTACAACCTTCTCAGGATTTTGGTCACACCCTTCACCCTGATCCATTCAGGCTGTGCCTCCACGTCTGGCTTCTTCATGGTTCCAGAATTGCAAAATTGGATGCCCTGAGGGGGTTGAAAAGGGTTTTTGTTAATTGCAGACGGGAGTCCACCCACAAGTCCTACCAGTACAAGTAGATATGGTTTTCTCAATTCTTGGGTGCTAAGCATCCTATGCCTCCTCACACCACAACCCCTAATGTCCTCCTGGACTACCTGCTGCACCTACATGAGTCAGGCCTAGCTCTCACTACTGTCTGGGTGCATGCGGTGGGATTGGCAGCACTCCACCAAGTGGAAGATGCGATTTCCTTCTTCACCAAACGTTTTCTAACGGGCCAGCAAAACACCTTCCCTCAGTATGTCTTCCAGTCCCTGTTTGGGACCTTAACCACATCCTCAACCACCTCATGAAGCCACTCTTTGAACCGCTGGCCGCCTGTGCCTGGCTCCATCTGTCGATGAAGGTCTCGCTTTTAGTCACCATCATGTCGGCCAGGAGGTCTGGGGAGCTTTCCGCTCTCAGGGCTGAACCTCTTCATTTCGTGTTTACCAAGGACAAAGTCACTCTTCGCCCTCATCCTAAGTTCCTCCCTAAGGTTCCCTCTCCATTTCATATCAACAAACCCAGCCACTTACCTGCGTTCTTCCTGAAGCCCCACTCTGCTTCTGTACGTGCAGCGTGCCATAGCTTGGACATTTGTTGAGCACTGACATTCATCAGGCATTGGCATTTGATTGCACAAAACCTTGGCACAAGTCTCCTAGGCTTTTCATCTCCTTCATGGAGCAATCCATGGGCCTGCCCATTTTGTCTTAACCGTTGTCCAAGTGAATTTCTACCTGTATTCACACCTGCTACACACTTCATCAGAAGGAGCTTCCAGGTGCTCTCACCAACCATTTTACTAGGGCTGTGTCTTCCACCACTGCCTTTCCCAAGAACACGCCCTTTGTGGACACATGCAAGATGGCAATGTAGTCGTCCAGCACTACACTCTCTCATCTTCCGTTGCTTCCTCCAGTCAAGTGGGCCAAGCAGTTCTGTTGATTGTATATTGCCACAGGGCTCCCAACTCACCTCCAAAGTGCGACTACTGCTTAATAGTCACCCGGAGTGGAGCACCCATGGGGACACAACTCAAAGAAGAAGAGGAAGTTACTCACCTTGAGCAGTAGCGATGGTTCTTCAAGATTTATATCCCCGTGGGAACTCCACTTCCTTCCCTCCTTCCCCTGCTTTGGAGCGTCCTTCTCTATTTGCTAGGGTAGAGAAGGAACGGAGGGGCTCACACTGTGCACGCACCAGATAGCACGAGGAGGCACTATTGTGCATGCCCAGTGCGGGAAACCACAGCTATAGAAGAATCTCCAGGCGCTGGCGCGAGTATGCACCGGCACCCAGAGTGGAGCACCTACAGGGACTCGCATCTGGAAGAACCATTATTACTGCGCAAGGTGAATAACTTCCTCTTAATCACCACCTGTTGGTTTGTATGTCTTTCTCGAGTCAACTTCCTGATATTGGTCTGCAACTAGATCCTGCCTTGAATGGTACGACAAACAGTGCAAACATATAGAGAGAGTGAGAATTGTCCTTACAGTGCCAGCTATAAATGTTGGGACAAGAAATACAGAAGGAAACAGGGGCTGTAATTTTTTAAAGGACAATATTAACTTGAGCTATTTCCTGCATACCATAATCTTAACCAAATTTTGAATGTGTTAAATGAATTTGGAAAGTATCTCCCTGTTACCTTTCATACTGTATCCCTTTTTGATCTATCTGTGTTTTGTAATATGAGGCTAGAAGAGACCCTGATTGATTCAAGAAGCTGGGAAATTTTTTGCTTTAAAATTATCCTTCCCGGGAACCTAAACCCTTTCAGAATAAAAACACTAAAAATGCACTAAATTCGCTTTATATTCTGCCATTGCTACAACTCTTGCGATGCTGACTCAAAATTCAAATAAGTGTATTTTCCCAAAGTGGAACTATTTAGGATAGATTTTGAAAAAGCTATGAATATGGAAAACAGAAATCCATATCATAAACTTAGTTCAGGACAACTGACTTTATTCCTCTGTTTGATGCTGAGAATTAAATAGATATTAGATTCTTCTTTACAGCCCAGGGTAGGTTTTAGGTGTACAGCTTTTCATCTGTTATGGTATTTTGAGCTAGTTTATAAATACATTTGATTAGCTAATTGTCTTGTGACACAGGTGAGCACTACACTGAAGTACAGTATTGCAGTTTCTCAGAGGGTGCGTACACATGTTGATTTGAAAAGCTAGTAACATCTTCAAAACGTATTCATGTTTAAGTATAAACAATTTGTTTTCATATTTAATTTTTGGTTTAGATAGTTATCTGTTGATTTAAATGACACAGTATATATACTCTAGCACATGTATTTGCTTGGCTTCTTGAAACAGAATGCTGCAATTCACATTAATCTATCATACACATTGAGCTACAGTAAATGTTAACCTCTTCCTGTTCAGAAAGATACAGCTAAATACATTTCCACCAAAGTCTATAGCACGGCCACCTGCACAAGTCATTCTCGTATAGAGGTACCTTTGCAGGTCCTGTTCTGGACTGGCCATGTCAACTTCAAGTTCAGAAACACTCCTAGGTGCTTCCTAAGTATGGACCTTTCAGAGCATGTATTCAGAGCCCCTGTGTTCTGCCTTTGCAGCTAAGAACTGCAATCCTTTTTCTGCTTGCTGAATTCACTGCCCTTATCTCAGTCTGGCTACTGGGCCTTTCTTCTTCCTTTTGATAGTTGGCCTCCAGCACCTCATCTGTGATACTATCACAGCCCAGCTCCTGCACCATCGATGGGTCTTTGTCATGTCATTTGCCTGCTATGCCCGATGATCCGTCTAAGGGGCTACTGGTAGCACCTGGTTTCTCCTAGTCTGATCCTTGGCTAGTTTTCCTTGGCCTAAACTGCCTGCAGCTATTCCACAGGTTTCCTGACCCACCGGTGAATCCAGCGTATGTCTGATACGGTAAAAGAAAGTTGGGCCCTTGTTTTCTTCTGGAGCCATTCATAACAAAAAGATCATTGCATCTCAAAATCTTGAAGCCTGTGAGTCTCGCCATTGACTCTAATAAAAACAGAATTGGGATCTTGGTGAATTAGGTCCAAAGCAAAATTTCTATGTGGAATGAAACATCTGCTTCCTGAAAAGTTGTTATATATTAAATCTGATCATTAATTCAGCCAAAGGCTACACAATTTCAAATGGGTGGTTATATGTATATACCATGCTTTAGGGCAGGGATGGGCAACAATTTTTGCAGGGGAGCCATTCCAAGAATTTTGGTCAGTGGTCATGGCCCACACTTTTCTATTATATTAAGGGACAGAATGTGGAGTTTGGGACAGAACTTGGGTGCAAAAGGGAGTGCTGACCAGGACAGGAGTGTGAGAGAGGGCTATCACAGCCCACCTATGCTTTATGAAAGTTCGCTTACGAATATGCATAACTCAAAGATGCTGTATGCAAAATGCATCATGAAACATGTCAATTTTAAAGTTACAATCCACTGACTCGGTATATCTTATTTTTGTGTATGTAGCATTCTTGTATGTGAAGTTAGAAATATGAAGTGTGAATTGGGTTTTAATCCTGATTGTGCTAATGAGGGCCATTAGTGATACTTCTGGAACATAATGGCTCAGTACTCAGACAAAAGAAAAACTTGTGACCCTGTCACCTGCTGCTGGAATCCATCTTGAACCTGCTACTTTTCCATGGGTTTGGAGAGTGCTGAACAAAGAGTTTCCACCCTGGGGAGAAGTCTATTTAAGGAATGAACAGTGATCAGATTTTTGTCCCCAGCTGGCCAGCCTTTGAAACTTCCTCGCCCACCCTAAGAGGATACACATTAAGAAACCTGTAAACAAAGAATTCAGGGAAAAAAAACAAACAAAAAAGAAACGGTAGATCCAGAGTAAAGATCGAATCTGACTTGAAGCTTTTTACCTGTTTAGGGTAAGAATCTGCATGTAACAAGTCTCTTGGTGGAGGATTAGAACTAGCTGGCAGTTTTGTGTATTTTAAATTAGTAACTTTGATCTGTCTGTTTTTAGTAGCAACCACTTAAAAACTACTTTTACCACCTACTAAAAACACTTTTGTTTATTATCAAGCCAAGTGTAAATAATTGCTGGGGCGGGGAGGGTGGCAACCACTGTGTATATCTCTCTTTAACTATGAGATTTTTTTCTGTATAAAACCTTTAGACAGATTAAGATGGGAGGCAGGCAGGCAGGCGGGCACCAGCAATTAGATAAGCACACTGGGGGACGACTCCAAGGGGATTTCTCTTGATTCACCCCACCACAAGGGGACAGTGTGTGAGTATGAGCATGGGTGCAGAAGGACTTGGTGACTTGGGGAAGAAGTGTGAGAGGTAGCGTGGGTGCAAGAGGAGGCTGGCATGCAGGAGGGGGTGTTAGGTGCAGTCTCTGGCTGGGAGAGGCTTACGTAAGTGGCTCCTGGCTGGCAGCCATTTTATTAGTGCATCTAAACTGCATTTTTAAAAACATTTTAACATTTCCATTATTTTTATTAACATTTTTAAAGTAATAGTTTAAATTGAAAATTGTATTTATTAGCATTTTTAAGAGCTTTTTTATTTTTTTAAATTTCCTACTTAGGCAGAGGATGAGGATGCCATCTCAACCTCACTTTCTTTTTAAGAAAGAGTCCAGCTTTGGTTGCTTACTGCAAAGAAGTTTTGTATCATAAATTTCTCTGTGGCATGCCAAGTCATTTACGGCCCATGCCACCTTTGTAGAATGATCAACAAGCTGATCATTTGCTTTAAAAATGTCAGTGAGCCTTCAGACAGTACGAACATACAGGAAAGCGTAGCAGTTGTCAGCCACTTTCATGTTTCTGTTCATCTTCATCCATACTTTCTTTATGAAATGCTTGTTTGTCTAATTCAGCAAGATGTTCGTTAGGGAGGGGCATAAAATGCAGTTCTAACAGCTCTTCTACATCATCCTCTTTGACTTCATCCAAGCCAGCCTCTATAGCTAGTTGCACTATTTCAGAATGAATGGGGGATTCTTCAAACCCTACAGAATCTTTCATAGCCTCAGAAGTTTTTTTTCCGGACACTGATTATGATGCAAACACAGATCTCTTCCCAGGTGGCACCAATGATCACCACAATGTCCATTATCAGAGGGGTAGCCGAGTTAGTCTGTATCTTCAAGAACAACAAGAAGTCCTGTGGCACCTTATAGACTAACAGATATTTTGGAGCGTAAGCTTTTGTGGTCAAAGACCTGCTTCGTCAGATGCATGCACAATGTCCATAATGTTGAATTTTTCCTAAAATTCCTGTGGTTTTCCCTCACCATCAGTTTCCCTGATGAGTCCTCGACATGTGCTCCACAAATAATATGCCTTGAAGATGGCAATAATCCCCAATCAATTGGCTGCATGATTGATTCTGTCCACGGTGGCATAAAAAGAACTTTGAGGTTTAGGCTGAAGGCTTCATAATCCAGGTCGTGGGCACTAGCATTACCCAGAATCAGAAGAATGCTAAATGTCAAATTTTGCTCCTGGAAATACTTTTGTCATTTCAGGGACAAAGTAGTTTGTAAACCAGTCACAGAAAATTTGTTGTCTTATCCAGGCCTTTCTGTGTGATTTCCATATGAAAGGATGCTGAGATTTCACACAGTTTTTCATAGCTTGTGGGTTTTCACTTTGATGGACAAGCAATGGCATGAGCTTCTTGTCACCTCATTGGTTCCGACCAGCAGAGTTAGGCAATCTTTAGCAGCCTTGAAGCCAGTAGTATTCTTTCATTAATAGAAGTATAAGTTCTAGAGTGCATCCATTTCCAATACAGACCCATCTCACCTGCTTTAAGAACTTATGGAGCCTCATAGCTGCCTTCATCAATCACTTTCTTAAGCATTTCAGAATATGCTTCAGCTCCCTCCGTGTCAGCACTAGCTGCCTCTCCCTGCACTTGCATGTTTTAAAATCGGTGCCTTTTCTGGAACCAGTCAAAC
This sequence comes from Carettochelys insculpta, assembly GCF_033958435.1. Classification (NCBI taxonomy): domain Eukaryota; kingdom Metazoa; phylum Chordata; order Testudines; family Carettochelyidae; genus Carettochelys; species Carettochelys insculpta. The sequence goes on along the minus strand of NC_134139.1, from coordinate 64,403,854 downwards.
CATCCTTGGCTTGCACTGAAAGTTTTCCCAGCAATCTCATCTTCATCAATTTTTATGCCCTCATACAAGCTGATGGCTTCCTGAATGAGGACTAGGCTGATCAGGTTATTGTTTTTGTGCAGATCCTCCAGCCATATAGCCAGCAGCTGTTCCATTTTATTTCCCTTTTAACACTTCTTTGCCATGTAATCTTTACAGAGGAATGCTCTGAAGTGTGCTTTGCTTTACTCACAGTGTGCTTGGCATTCTTGATAATACTTTGCACAGCAGTTGGTGGCAGTCCAAGATGGTGAGCACTATCAACAGAGAATTCACCTTTTATTGTTCCTTATAATGTCCAGTTTTACATCCAGCATCACATTGCTACAGTGCCTCTTCCATTCACTAACTCCTCTCATTCCGCTTGCACTGGCATTACACTTAGAATTGATTGTTATTGGCTGAGGGGTATGCGTGAGGGAGGGATATGCATCTGCTTGCTTCAGGTCCGCACTGGTGTGAAACTTGAATTAGGTGGGCATGAGTGTGGGCAATGTAAGGCGTAAATGTTGGGAACATAAGGATGTAAAGCAGAAAGGTTCTGCTTTTTGGCAGCAATGTAAATGTACAGTGGGGTTCCCTGTATCTGTTTTAACTGTATTTTTTGCCGACCAACAGCTGTAACCAATTGCTGACCAATTGGCAATGTTCAGCTATCATTTTGATAATTTATAAATAACTATAGATCAGTATTAAGCATAATTCAAAATATTGTGTTCTGTCCACAGAAGTACAAAACATTTCTAGCTGATAATGTTGTAAAAAATATTGTACACTGCATATTAACTTTTTAAAATTAAAATTGTATTTTATACTGTTTCTGTTTATTGAATATTTTATCAAGGTGATTTTCTAATTAATAGAATCAAAATCAATAGTTTTACCACTATGTTTAATGCTTTATCCTTAAGAGGATTTCACTCAGCATGAATCAGTGCACGGCCATTCATTCTAGGTTTTAAAAACTGCTTGGTAAACTGATCACAGGCTAGCTGAACTTTTAGCACAACATGCTAATACTAATAAGACTATTGTATCATCTTCTATCCAACACTTCCTCCGTATTCTCAGAAATACTTTCATGTAACCTAATGAGCAAACAACTCCTGAAAGTTTGACAAGTTATATGGACAGTCAGAATGAAGAGTTTCTGTCTATAAGTACCACCATGTGGAAAAGTGTGAATATGCCACAGACTTGAAGGCACTGACTACAAAGAATTTAAGGCATCAATCAATCTGTGCCTTAAAATCAGATACCCATTTAGACAGTATCCCGTTAGAAGTATACCTGTGAGAATTTCCTTATGATTGAAATTGTTTGTATGTAATCCTTCTGCAAAGCGGAGATAGCAGCAACCAGGGCTGAGGTCAATATCTAGGAGTTCCTTTTCAATGATAGGACACAGAACTGTCTGAGTCCTCACCCAATAATCCAGGAAAATTATGCACCATCCCTGGGTGCCTTTAAGAGGCACAATAATTTTTATGCCATTATCTAAATCATTGATGGATAAATTGAACAGAATTGGCCCCAGAACTAACCCCTGCAGACCTCCAATTGTTATTCCCTTCCAGCATGACTGTTAACCATTAATAACTGCTCTCTGTGAACAGTTGTCCAACCACTTATGCACCCAGCTAATAGTAGCCCCCATCTAAGTTGCATTTCCCTAGTTTACAGAGAAGGTCATGTGACACTGTATCAAATACTTTACCAAAGTCTAGGTGTGCCACCTTCACCCTTAATCCACAACGCTTCTTATCCTATCAAAAAAATGCTATCAGTTTGGTTTGACAGGATTTGTTCTTGTCAAATCCATGTTGACTGTTATCACCTTATTATCTTTCAGTTGTTTGCAGATGGATTTGCTCCATTATTTTTCCTGGCACAGAAGTTAAATTGACCGGTCTGTAATTTCCCGGATTGTCCTTATTGCCCTTTTTTAGAGATGGGCACTATATTTACCCTTTTCCAGTCTCCTGAAATCTCTCCCGACTTTCATGACGTTTCAAAGATCATAGCTAGTGGCTCAGATACCTCCTCTATCAGCCCCTTGAGCATTCTAGGATGCATTTCGTCAGGCCCTGGTGACTTGAAGACATCTAACTTTTCTAAGTCATTTTTAATTTTTAATTTTCCTTTCCCTATTTTAACTTCTTCATCTACCCTATTTCCACTAGCATTGACCATCTTAGGCAACCAGTCTCCATCAACCTTCTTGGTGAAAAGTGAAACGAAATCATCACATACCTCTGCCATTTCCATGTTTTCTGTTATTGTCTCTCCCTCTTCATTTCGCAATGGGCCTACCCTTGTCATTGGTCTCCCTATTGCTTGTAGAATGTCTTCTTGTTTCCCTTTATGTTTCAAGCTAGACTGAGCTCATTTTGTGCTATTGCATTTCTAATTTTGCTCCTACATTATTTGTTTATAGTCCGCCTTTGTACTTTGATCTAGTTTCCAACTTTTATACAATTCCTTTTTGATTTTTAGATCATTCAGGATCTCCTGGGCCCGGTCTACACTACAAAAAATAGCTTTGAAGCTGAGTGCCTACACCCACCCTACTCCATTCCTGGGAATGGAGTAAGGGCTTTGAAGTTGGTCTAGTGGGAGGAAGCCAACCTCCAGGATCTCTGCACCAGCATAGGCCACCTGGCTGCCAGGACCAGGGAGGGCAGATCCCACTCTGGGGCAGCACTCATCAGTTGCCCCTCCTATTGGAAGCTCCACCAGATTCCATGGGCAGGGCAGTTCATCACCACCCCAAGTGATTGATTCATGTGCTTGTCAGCATCTTCCCGGGGGGCGGGGAGCAATACTGCCAAGGAGGAGAAGGCTGACAACAGTGAGCAGGACCTGGACTAAGCCAGCCAGGCCACTCAGGGAACCCAAGGTGAAGCACTAGAGCCATTGCTGGCATCATCCGACACGGGCAAGAGAGCATCTGGTGAGTGGCAGCATCATCCCCCATGTAGGGGACGGATGGGCTGGGCAGGCAGGGTAGAGGCTGGGTGCCCCATGCCTGGCCATGGCCAGCCACAGCGCACGCAGCAACCAGTGCACATGGGACCACATGCTGTGCTGCTCTTGGGCATGCGGACCCTGGCGGCTGCTACAGGGGACCCTCTGGGCTATTGGGCACAGGGTGTCTGGAAAGGCCTGCCATGCTCCGGACGCCAGGGTGGGACACCCTCTCACCATGAGCCACCACAGAAGGGAGGCAGGACTGGCACAACACGCATGCCCAGCACTCCCTCACTTCTCATGGGTGTGGCCACGTTTCCTCTGCGCCCATTAATTTTGTTTATAGCCACAAGTCCTGGTTCTCAGTATTCTGTGCTGTTATTAGCTGTAATTTACCCCTAAATATCTTCTGAGAGCCCAGTAAACAGTGGAAGTGGTGGTAATGCTACTGGACAATGTTGCCATTCTGTAGTCCAGCAAAGTCTCTCATTCAGCACTGGTCAGAGCCCGAGGGTTCTGTACTAGAGACGTTCAACCTGTATTACTTTATTGCGCATATTTGCACTGTAAAAAAGAAATAGGAAGTTTCAATTTACCTCAGACAGCTACTGTAACACAAGCTCTTTAGTGTGGAAAAAATGTAACATTCTTCCACTGACCTAGCTGCATCAACACAGAGCGTTAGGCCAGCAAACCTATAGCACGCAGGGCATGTGGATTTTTCACATCTCTGCACACAGGAGCTAGACCAGGCTTAAGTGATCTCACAGCCACTGAACAGCTTACCTTCTCACTGCAATGGGTAATTGAGGTTTTTAAGCTGACTTTCATTGTAACACAAATGAGAGGCTCCAAACTAGAAATCAGTGTTTGTATCCATCAAATTCAACAGCAAAGCGCATATTGATTTCCATGGGTGCCATAGCTGAGAAAAATAATAAAACTATCAAGTTGCAAGGATATATTTTATGCTTTTCTCTTATGAAAAATAAAAAAGGTAGGGTTTAGGCCATTCTTGAACATTGTATTACTTAACAGCCATTCACGTCGACAGACATTAACAGTATGCAAAGAACAGCAGCACTAGTGTGAGGCCACTAGAGCATTTAAAAAAACTGGGTATAAAGTGGACTACACCCAATGGCATTTTATTTTTGATTGCAAAGAGGTGTTTGTCTAGCTCTGTATTCCAAGCTAAAACACCAGCTACGTTGGCATTTTGCCCCTGATTAAAATACAGCTTTATAAACAGCTGCCAGTTTTTGTTATGGTAGCTGTGTTACTCTGGACCCCCAACAAAACAAAGCAGCAGAAATGTAGCACTTTTAAGACTACTATACGTCTTGTCTAGTGTAGGAGACGTCCTGCTCTGTTGCGTTGGGGCAGGGGGCGGGGGGCATGATGACAATGACAACACAACTTTAAAGTGCTACATTTCTGCTGGTATTTTTTTTTGTTATGGTTCTTGCTGTGTTCTTCAGAGTTCTTATTTCAGTTTTTAATTATTTCCCCAATTGGTTCCTTTGATTAAATTCATGGTCAGTGGCTGTACTGGCAGTGGCTGGCGCCATATGGCAAAATTCTCTCCTTTCATTCCCACCCTGTGGATCTTTTCAGAACTGCAGAAGGTTACCGCATAGTCTCAAAAAAACAAAACAAAACAAAACAAAACCAAGCGAGCGAGAGGAGCAAAGTCCTGTGGTGCCTTACAGCCTAACATTGCATAGGCTATATTTGTTTGCTACTGTGTCTATATGCAGGGACGAGTAAGCGACCAGCACTGACAATCAGAAAGGCGCAAGTTTGCCCTAAATGTAGGGAAACTTTCACATGCAGGGTAAGCATGGGCCACAAATACTAAATTTTAGACGGCCTAGCTGTACAGCTCTGGAAACTCATATATACTATTTCGTCTCAGCACCAATGTTGGAATTACCAAAAAAAACAAACAAAAAAAAAAAAAAAACACACCACACACTCTCTACGCTACATCCTTTGCCAATATGTTTCAGTCCTGAACTTTACTGGGGAGTGACCAAATAACTCAATAGCATAGGCTTGTCCTGAGATTAGGGAGGCTTGGCTCCCACTACGCACCCATAGCCACCTCCCCTGAAAAAAAACAAACGGGCTGCTTTTCCCACACACACACTTTGCTGGCTGTTTCTGACAGCTTTTGTTCATTTTTCTGTTGTCTAGTCCAGCTAGAGTATAACACAGTGGCCCTCAGCCGATTTCCCACTGTGGACCATATATGCTGCTCGTTTTGTGTTTTCTGTGCAATATACTATTTCTATGGCCCTAAGGGTGTCACAGGGCCACAGCTGTGGGCTATGTAACATTGGGCTAGCTTCTGGAAGCAAATACCCATTTCAGTGTCAATACTTGTTACAGGTGTTGTTGACCACTGGAACTGAGTTACCACAAACTGGGTGTGTCACGTACGATGTCAAGGCTTTGCATTCTAGCCGGTAATAGTGACCAAAAAAGGCAATTGGGCCTTATTTTGAAGATCAGCTGCATCCCACCAACATGTGATGTGATCACAATTGACCATACTGTGGATGCCAGCTATTAGCTAGAGAATCTTTTCATAGCATCACTAACATCCTTTCCAAAGGCCTTTCTAAACTAGTTTAAATGCCTCAGTTAATTTGCAAGCTGGGCATCAAACCAACCATTCCATCTTAGCTGGTGGGATACTACGAGGAAAAAAATGGCCTGCTCTGTTCGCATCAAAGAGCCTAGGCTCTATGAAAATAAGTTTTAATTCACATTTTCTGAATTTTCGCTCCCCAAGAAATTTACTGGCACTTGCTGTGTTGACTGAATAGAATAATAACATCAGAATGTGACAGCAATTTCATTAGCTCTCCCCTTCCCCCCCGCCCCAGCAATTTTTTTTTTGTGCCATAGGACCTTTGAGAATAACATGATGTACCAGAACAATGTCTTACAATGAGCTGCACCATCCCTGAGGCTTTGTCTCATGCCACTTCCATTTTGATAGCGCAACTGCTGTTGACCCATAGTCAGTCCATGAATACATGCTATTCATTCAATCACTGCAGGAAATGCTGTTGCATGCATGTACAGTTTGCTGTCTATATCAACAAGTGCAATGGTGGGCAGCCTGTGGTTTGTGGACCACATGCAGCCCATTGGTGTTCTAACTGTGGCACACAAGACATTTTGCCCAGGCACAGGGCTGCCACTGGTTTCTGTCCCCATAGGTTCTCCCCATCCCTGCCCCCCCCCCACCACGTGCTTATGGCTATTACTAATGTAACCTGTACGCAACTTGAGGGCACATAAAATTGCATGTGCACTGATTGTGCACAACATTAACTGTGAGCACCGTGGGCTCCCTCTGCATCCTACCACAGCACTGCTACCGGTCCCTTGGCACACTCCACAAATTCCAGGTAAGGAAGTATAGTTAGCAAAACTACCTTACCCCCAGGAGCCCATTTGGTTACATCAATCTTACAGCCCATTGAGGGAGAGCCACTCATCACTGCTCCAGAGAACATTAAGCACAGGTGCTGACCCTGGTCATGTCTACTGGGGCAAATCAGTAACGCGTGGCCTAAAACACCAGTTGGGAGAAAAAGATGCAGGTTTCCGCTTTAGGGCATGAAGGGTAGGAGTCTGAAACCCAAAGTAAATGCCCTCACAGGACCACTTGGAGACTACTGGAGCAACTAGCCCTGCAACTGTGACTCTTACAATATATTATGATCTTGCATTGACTTACCTTTCACAGCCAAGATCATTTTTAGAGTTGGACTTTCATGTACCAAGGAGTGATAAATGTACTATTCAATCCAGATTTCCACGTCTAATGGCTTTCAACAAAAAAAGACTGGTTAAATCCTCGAGTGAGACAGGAAAACAGGGGCCTTAGCCTAAATCTCAGGCCAACAAAGTAGTAGTATTTGCTAGTATCACTTGTACATAAATAGATATATGGGTTTAAAGAGAGTTGCTCCAAACCTGATTTCACTTAAACCAAAAAAATAGGTTCTACAAGTCAATTAAGTTCTATCAGTGTGAGATCAGATTTGGGCCTATCTATACATATATAAAAATAGAGAGAGAGAGAAAACCAACTCAAGCACATGGAGAATTTGTGTTTACTATGCTAGGCTTGTAATTTCAAAATTGAGAGGAGAGAAAGCACATTCCATCTCTACAAAAAAAGGTTTTAAAAACCTCTCTCATTCCCACATGAGACGAGAGCAGCAGAGCTCAAAAACAAGGAACACCATTAAACTCACCACTGCTACCAAACAGCAAATTACCATCACAAATACGTATTTAAATCTATAATATGTGCTTCCTTAGAAATAAATAACATTAAGGGAGATCAGCTTTTGGGCCTAAACTACTTTGAGCTGAGGCTCTTAAAAAACAAAACAAAACAAACTAACCCAACAGGGCTAATTTAAAACAATTAAATATAAGTAAATGCCATCTAACTGAAACTATCAGAGCATTCCTTAAGCACCACCCCAGCCAAGTTATAATTAGTTGTTATACCTGCACAGGTTTGAATATATATATAGTTTAAAATGTTGGCTCGGTGGTAAATATATGGATGGCTACCTACTATACCTTCTGGCCCACCAAAATAGATGTGGTGTGATTCAGACACACAAGAGCTAACACATTGCTAAAAACCTGAAAATGGCTGCTGGAAAATACTTTTATTTCAAGTACATTACATCCACCTTCAGTTGAGTAAGTCAGTCAATTGGTGAAAGGGGCGGGGGGGTGGAATAATTTTTTTCACATTTTAAACACAATGTCTTATGAAACAATAGCTCCAGGAAGCACTTGTATGTTTACAATATTATAGAAAACACTACTCTTAAAAAAGTACAAAATTTCAGAAAAAGAATACAAGATTTCTTTGTGCTAAATAGCATAAAAGGTATAAAAATTGTACTACAGGTAAAATTACACACTAATTTTTTTTAAAAAGTTTTCATAAGATTTGTTTTAACTGAGAGAAAAAAATACACCTATTTCTCACCTAGACACTTTTTTAAAATAGAAAAGCTATACCACTTTTAGAACAAAAACTTTAATTCTTAATTTAGAGATATCCTTCATTCTCTCAACTTAGTGTGACTATCCTTTTCCTTAAACCCACATGCTATCTATAAAGCACGGAAGCCTTGTTTGATGAACTACTTCTCAAAGCTAGCCTTCTGTTCCCCTCAAGCATCCTTTCAAAGACAATTTATGATGGGGAACGAATGAAAAAAAGTGAAACCTATACATAATTGCTGTTATATAAGATATTAAGTTAAAGTGATAGCATACCTGCTAAAACAATACAGGATTCAGATGATGGCAAAAATAAAATCAAGAGAGAAGCACAGTAGTTCCTATATATTTCACATGACATTGAAATTTTAAATACTGTATATAGTTTTAGCGCATGCCCAGAATTTGCCTGCTTTTCAGTTGATAATTTTTTTCTAGTTCACACAGTGCTTGAGCCCGCAGATTGGCAGCATAAAGGCGTTTCTTCAGCTCAGAGCATTTTTCTTTCGAGAGACGATAATTCTCAGCCTTATCATTGGAGAGCACATTCTCTTTACTTGCACTAAAGTGAACCTTCTTCTTTCTTGTTGAAGAGAGCAGCACTTCATCTTAAAGACAGAGAGCAGGAAAAGGGGAAAAAGGGCTTTTGAGTTTTATTGAATAAGTCAGTGTTCAATAAGTTTATTGATCCCCATCAGTGCCATCACAGCCCAGAAGAGGTGAACCTAACCAGATTCTAAGCTAACAGGTGAGTATTAAACAGAGTAACCTCCAAGGACAACAGCTTTATTTGCATGAAGAGCCTCCTCTGAAAGCTGCTCATATGTAATTAACCCTTAGAGTTTCCAACTAATGTTCCTCCCCACCACTCTGCTCATTTAATTTAGGGGACATTTATGCTAGATACAAAAGCCCTGCTTAACATGACAGCACTATAGGTTAATGGATGCTAACTTTCTCCCTTAGGTTGTCAGAAAGTAAAGGTCTGTATAGAGCATTTTTATTTAATAAAGCTTGAAAAGAGATGACAAAACAGAGGAAGAGGAGAAAACTATTGTATTTTGTAGAAGAGCAAAGGATACAGAACATGACAATGAAGATGCAGACTGCTGGATAGAAGGTGTTTAGGCACCCTGTATAGCATTCACTTAAACTCTTTTGATGCCATGGGCTTTGTTAAGGATAGGAAAAGCAGCTACACACTGCAGAAGTTGACTATATACAAAGCCACTGTATGTGCTTGAGTGAGGACAGCTTAATGTGAACATATGGGAGAACAGTTTAAGTTTGTCAGGCAAATTATATCCATGAATTATTTGAGAAAAGCAGAGTCTAATCAGTCTTTTCTGAAAATGTAACGAACTTTCCCGCCCCAGTCCAAGCAAGTGAGATGTACTTGCTCTAAGTGAGAGCAAATTTAAGTCTACTGCTAGCACAAAACTCTTGACAGTAGAAGCAGTTTAGTTTTAATGCAGTGATTCAATAATAGTCTTTCATTGTGTTCAGCCCCTCTTAGCTAATGAAGTTTTAAGTCCCAGCCAGCCTCTTGACAACTTTCACAATGCTCTTTCTGAAAACTGATTCTCAAACCCTATGGAGCAAGATCAGTAAACAACATGCCTGACTATGACCACATGTAAAGGCAGAATCTGCCTGAGCAGAGTCTATGGTAGTAGCAACAACTGAACATTGCCTTGTAAGAAATAGCAAGAGAACAGGTATGTAGAGGACTCCTCCAGCTGGAGAGTTAGTGGTGGGGGTATTGAACCAGTATCTACTACATCCCATGGACATAACATAACTTCACTAACAGGAAGAAGGTGATGCTTCCCCTCCCCTCCTTATTTTCCTGAGGCCTTGCTTGGTGAGACACAAGCCAGGAAGCAAATTGACTGTGCTTAGATCAGGCCTCATACAGGTTATTTGAGTAGAAGAATGCTTATTTTTGACCCAGATGCCTGACTAAGGAACTTTTATTCAGAAGTGAGAAGGAAGGATAGAGATAGCTGAGTCAGACATGTTGTATATTTTATTTACATTAAAAACTTTAAAAAAGGAGTTACATAAGAATTTCAGAAGCTGCTCTAATCTGAATTACTAACATTCTGAAACCTAGATTTAGCTACCCCAAGTAAAATACACAGTATGAGTTGCTGGAAAGTTAACGTCTTCCCCTTCTGAATAGGCTTTCTAATTTTCAGACTGAATAAATAGTCAGGGCTAAACATCTTTCTAGAGCAGTTTTCCCTCATTTCAGGAAAGGCTTTTTTTTCCCTTTTTTTTTTTTTTTTTTTATTAAAAAAAGCACCTCGTTTGCTCAAAATCATTATAAAAAACTTTGCATGGGAAGATGGGACTTTTCATGGCATGTAGAATGTCAGGGGCATCCTTGTGGTTCTGCCAGTCTGCATTTATTAGTTCAAGTGGCTTCCTGTTTATTCCCGTACCTGGGCTGCATGCACCTGTCAAGCGCCTCTGTTCCTTAAACACGTTGTAGTTTTTCGTCAAGTTCTCAGCCCTGTTTTGAAACGAGACATTAGTAAGTTGTTCCCACAACAAGCAAACAGAGTTTAATGTAGGTTAACACTGCAATACCTAACAAGTTTATCTTCTGCCAGTCTCTCACGGACACACAGCTCCCGCTCCCTCTCTGGAAGCAAGCACATGAAGAAGTTATTAAACACCAACTGTTTAACCAGGGCCCAAGACAGATTGTTGCAGAAAAGCAGAAGTGTCAAGGCAATAAATTTTTATTTTAGCAATCAAAATAGTACATTCCCTGTGTAAAGGGTCAAATTCCTCAGCACATGCCCTTCATAGGATATGGTAGTGACTGCAGACACAGGGGTATAAGCAATACATACCTTTCTTCCATGAAATTCTCATACTGCTTAAAAGAGGTAATCATACCACATACAAAATGGGACACGACAGTCTAGGAAGGAGCACTTCAGAAAAGGATCTGAGGGTCAGCAGACCACAGCTTAAGTGAGTTAGTGTGCCCTTCTCTCTGCCTCTGCCCCCTCCACCCCTCCCTCCCACAAAAAAGGGAGGCACACATTCTGGGCTGTATTAGGAGTTTAAGTAGTAATTCTTCCACTCAGTGCTGATTTGGACACAGTACTCCAGCTCAGGCTCATTCTCAGCACCACATTTCAGGAGATGTGGAATTTAGAAAAAGTCCAGACAAAACAAAAATAAAGTCCTAGAGAACGGGACATGAAAGAAGACTGAAGAGAATCAAGTTTCAGTCTCAAAAAAAGAGGGAACATGATTGGGAGTAGTTATATTTTGCTCCTTGTAGTATTCTCCTTTACTTCTGACATGAGAAAAGGCAATGGGCTTAAACTGCACTAAGAGGGGTTTAGGTTGAACAAAAAAAAAACAAAAAAACACTTAACTGTAAGGGTGGTTAGGCAATTTACTGCAGTACCTGAGGCGGTGTAGTCTCTATCATTGAAGATTTAAGAGCAGGTTAAAATAAACTAAGCACTTGGTAGGAATGGTTTAGATGGTGCTTGATCTTGACAGGAGAGCAGGGGACTGATTCCAAGGCTTTTAGGCCCCTTCTAGTCCTTTGATTCTAGGTATTGTTGTCTGAAGCTAAGTCTTCAGACCTGCCATTTTGTGTGTGTGTGCACACACACACTTAAGGTATGCATATCAGGGTTAGATTTTAAAAACATGTTCCAATCAAGATACAGGATAGCTTAACAGCAAGCAACTAAAGGTGGCAAGCACAAACGTGCTTTTCTGACTATCTAGGCTGTAGTTTCCCCTCTATCAAAAAACATTCATTACATAACCCCAACTAGATGAACTGACGATATAACTTATCTGCTACTGAGCTGCATTGACAATCACTGTTTTGTAACAGTTTTGATCTTATGACCAATGAACAATTTCCAGTAGTTTTCACAGATTGCTCTACATAAACATAGCTAATACTAACTCCATAATGACCAAATCTGTTGCCTTAGTACTGCAAGCACACTGGGGCAATTGCGTAGAGCAGCAGGGGGGAAAGAGCAAACAAAAAACCCCACAAACCCACTATCATTCTTATTTAGAATCATTCTATGGGGTCTCTACCTACTGTCTTGCAGGGTTCTGTAGGCTTTAATAATCTTTGCTTGCTATGAATAGACTTCTCAAGCTCCCACAATCACAAACCAGGTGTCTAGTACCAAGTAAACAAAGGTCAAAGAGAAAATGCTAACAGTCCAGATACAGCCTTTCAGAACTACCCCACTCCCATAAAGTAGTTTCCTACGTTCCAGTTGTTTCTCTCTCTCTTGTATGGCTCGTTCTCTTTCCTGCAACTGTTGTTCCTTCAGTTTCAGCTCATTTACTGTAGTGCCTGAATGCTGTAGCCTTTCTGGCTCTGCAGATCTTCGGCCTCTCCTCTCCGAGAGATTTCTTTGCTCTTCTACCACCAAGTCAGCTATCAAGGGGTTCTGTAGAATTTCTTCAACAGAGGGTCGACAGTAGTCCTTAAAAAGAAGCAAGCCGGGGAAGAGTCTGTGACAAGATGTCAGTTTAAGGAACTTAGAACACCAGTTCTGTTCCTAATGGAGACGAAAATCTGTACATATTCAATCCTACAAAGTTAAAGCTTTAAAGAGCTTTAAGTACAAGTGAAAACAGGAGTCAATTCCTACCTTTAAATTCAGCATCTTTTTAAGAAGTTCATTCAACTGATCTGAATAACGATAGGGTATTCGTCTGAACTTCCCTTCCTTTATCTTTTCTGCCAACTCCTTTTGGTTATAGGCGGTAAAAGGAGGCCTGCAGAAGAGTATTTTAATGGCTTTTTTTACCCTCCCCCTTCACTGTTTAACATCTCTGGTTAAAGGGTTCTTGTGTTGCAGGAAAAAAGTTTGCTATTTTGAACAGTTTTGTCTTGTATATAGAGAGGTTGGTTTTAATTTTAACATTTCTGAAAACCACTATTTGGTTTGTTGGATTAGTATATTTAGAGAAATGTAACTTTTTTTGTAGTGGAGTCACATAGTACTTTAAAATTTAATTATAGTCTCACAGCATACATTTTGTACTTACGAGAGTGCACACAGCTCATACAGCAAACATCCTAGAGACCAGATGTCCGATTTTTCATTGTATGACATGCGGTTCATTTGTTCCTAAGGGGAAGAAGTCTTCACTTAAAATGCATTGGCAGTTGGGAAGGTGTGTAGCCCCTCATTTACAGCAATGCAACTGAACTAAATTCTCTTGGAAGCACTGCCTAGTATTTGTAATACCTACTATTACTGATACTGCAGTTTAATTTACAAATAGCCACTTCAAGCTAGTACAGTTTAGAATATATTCCTATAATAACTGAGCTGGAGTAACACTGTTAGAACTGCATTTTTTGCACAGTACAAATGATGTAACAATTTTCCCCCCATATATGTATTACAGAGTCTATATGTTGATTAGAGAAGCAAAAGTATTGTTAGGTCTACCAGACTTCAGAATGAGTGAACTTGGACATGACCTTTCAGCATTTTCACTCAAGTCTAAGCTCTGCAGAATACAAGAGCTCTTATAGCGCAATCATTTGTGGAAGATGGTATACAAATACTTTATATCATGTCAAACCTGAAAGTCAGTGAGGTACAAAGCCATTCTGATATAAGATGCAGAATTGTTATCAAGTTAGTCCCCTTGTAAGAGTTCCCCCACAACCTTCCCACCCCAAGTTTGAAAGATGTCCCTTGTTAAAAAGGAGTTGGCTACATGAGCTAAGATTTAATTATGTTTCATTAACTAAAAAACTTAAAGATGCTAAGGAATGCTCTTAAAATTCAAGGTTGTAGAAGAAAAAAAATGGGATCTTGCAACTTACTGGAGACATGTAATATGGAGTGCCAACAAATGTTTTAGCAAAACTGGTGTCATGGTGCAATATTCTAGCCAATCCAAAGTCTCCAAGTTTCACATTGTGCTTGCTATCTAGAAAGATATTTGCTGGCTTTAGGTCACGGTGCAACACAGTGTGGCCACCATCACTCCTGTGACATTCTTTCAAGGCCAAAGTCAACTGAGTCAACATGCGGAGAATGAAATGTTCTTCTAAATAGTGTCTATGAAAGGAGAGTAAGTTAGTTATCTAAGAGTAATACGGTCTTATAAATACATTAAAATAGCTATGTATACACCAACCACCATGTAATGCTAGCACCTACTGTGTAAAATAGCAGTAACAGAGCTATAGCCACAAAGTAATGACAGTGTTGCAGTAATACTTAACCTTTAGTTACCTTGCCATCCAGTGGAACCCGCCACAAAGTTAGACATTTAAGTTTCCACTGCATGGAGGGAGTTACCCAAGAATAAAATCTATAAAAATGCCAGCACACTAGCTACAGCTCTGCATAAGCTATCCAACAGGAAATGCTGAAAGGTGCCACAGGGTGGCTGAACCACAATCCTGAAAAAGTACTTAGGCATCTAACTCTAACCTGGAATGAGGTGCCCATCTCTGCTTGATATTTTGAAAAGTGATCCCTCTCCTGGAGTTGGCGTCTAATCTGTTTGTGTGCTTGGTTTTCACAAGAAAAGCTATGGGAAGGGGATGAGAGTTTAACTCACTGGTTAGAGCATTCACCTGGGATGTAGGAGACCCTGCCTGATATGAAGAGATCTTGACTTCTCTCTCAGGTTAATGTCATAACCACTGGACTGTACTTGTGTGGTGCTTGCTTTTTCCAGTTGAGGTTATCCACTTGGTATGAACATATATGCATTAAGCCAAACAGAATTCAAGTCTAGTTGTTGTTCACCTGATGTGGGCTAGTTCCAAGTTTAAATCTCTTCTCTACAAACAGGCAGAGGGAGAAATAAAACTATTAGCCCTGGGATGAGACTACCCTCTGCCCCTGCTCTCAGCTATTGGTGTGGGATTAGGTATATGCAGAACATACAATTGTATTACACCTAAGCCCCGTCCTCAAATTAGGTATCATCCTGTCTCTTGTCTACAGCATGCAGATATGCGAGTATGCAACTGGTGGGAAAACAAGGCAAAAACTTTCATGCCTAAGAACTTTAGGCAGTAGTTGAACAGAGGCTGAGGGCCTCAGTACACTGAAATATTGGTCTTTGAGACTGATCCCAGAGCACCTAAATGGGGTTCATGGAATTTTGGCACCTTTTTGGAACTAAACACACTGCAAACATTTGGGGTCTTTTGGAATCATCTCTTTTGGGAATGGGTATATTGGGCACTAGAGGATAAGGCAGTTGGCAGCCATTCATTCTTCTAATGGAAGGGCCTTTTCAAAGAACAGTTGCACAGCAGCTCCTCTATAGTGTCAGGCTCTGGGTTCATCTGATCCCCTAGGAAAGTATTTTCTTCAGCCATGCCATACTTGTTTCAGAAAGTCAGTTCTCCTTCCTATCCCTTTTGTAAGCCTCATACATAATAAAACCTAGAAGATATCAATGCTCTGTCTGTTATGTATCAATTCGAATTTTCAGCTTTTGATTTGTTAAGTCTTGCATCCTGGGACATTTAGTAGACAACATGAAGGTGCTTTCAGAACAGAGCATTTCTAGAATGAATGGAGACAGATATGGTCAAAGCCTTGTTTCAATTGGGCTTTATTCTGTTTGAGTTCTTGTTAGGACAGTTTCACTATTACTCTTGACGATTGTTCTTTTGCCCCAAGATATGAGCACTGTAAGTCCTCTTACTGAAATGCAATTCTAAAACCCACAAGAAAGAGAGGGGCTTTGAGACAGGTTTGCTATTTGAACTCGCTTTTAACTTGACATTTTCATATTTCTACTTGTTTTTACTTGAATGCCTGCAATAGCTTTCCATATATGCATTTTGTACAAGGGCAGATTTTCTAAGCTAGCTTTGATCCCTATAAGTATTCAGGTTTAGTGACGCTCATTCTTTCCTCTCAATAGTTTTGGTGGTGATATTCCTATAAGATTATGCCTTACTCATTTTACAAATAGTGACCTAAAGCACATATTTAAATAAGAACACACTGCAAGTCAGTAGTGGAGTAAATAAACCCAATCAGTCCTGATAGTCCTCCTATGACCACTAGAGACAGGTTATCTTGTCTTAGTTTTTTTCCTGAAACAAACAAGGGTTTCACCAGCTTTTGCCTCACACAGGAGAGCTCTCCAGTAGCTATTTCTGGGTACAGGAAGTACAGGAGTTGCTGTTTATGACTAAACTTCACTTTAGCACAAGTTCCACTAAATTTGACTTAAAAAGCTGCCAATCCACCCCAATCTCTTATACCTTTTAAGGAGATTTTTCTTGGTACAAGTTTAAAAAAAATCTATGGATATTAAATTTATCAAAAACAAGTTTCTAATGGATTACAAGGAGATATTTTGATTTGTCTTAATTAGGGTAAATGCTCAGGTTATTTAGGAGGGAGACATGAGAGATTGCCATGAACAGATTTCACATGCCTTTCCTTTATACATCTTGCAATTAGAGTAGCCAGGTCACCTCCTTCACAATATTCCATCACAATGTAGAGAGTAGCGTTGGTTCGGTCAATAATGCGGTCATAATATCGGACAATGTTTGGATGTTTCAGCTCCCGGAGTAAGTTCACTTCTGAAACAAGCATTTGTTTCTCTGCTTCAGTCATAGAACCATAGTCAAGCTCTTTCCAAACTAAGACCTGAAAGACAGATTTCAAAGTGACTAAACAGACACTAGAATGCTAATTAGGAATAAGTAGTAAAGCCAAGCCACAAACTAATTGAACAGCTAGTTGAGCTTGAGAAGCCATAACAGTTCTCAATCTGTGGGTCAGGAGGACCCCAAAAAATGGATCATGACCCATGTTCCCTGTAAACACGCACTTGTCCAGCCACTCGGGAGAGGTTTAAATGCCGCTCAGAGCGCCCACAGGTACGTTTATTGAATATAGTGGTGGTGCCATTCACACATGCCTCAGTGCACAGAAAAATATATTCCATGCATGAATGGGGAGAAAAAAATCCCCCTTTTGGATTTGGATGGAAGATGTTAGCGGGAACATTGGTCAGGATCTCATTGTAATGCATCGCCAGGGCTGGCTTTAGACTTGCTGGTAACCAGCTCCACTCCCCTCCTAGAGATGAAGTAGGGATTTACCTTGGCGGAAGAGAACCGCAGTACAGTGAGGTTACACACACGCCACGAGCCGGCAGCCAGCTCCCAGCGCTGCTCCGCTCAGCTCGGCGCTACCTTGCTCGGCAGCCAGCTCCAGCCACGGAGCAGCCCGCAGCCGCCACAGGTCCCGGCTAGGAACCGCACTGACCCGCAAGGGCAGCGCGCGGGGAGCGGAGCCGAGCACAGCGGCAGCGAGCGGCGTCCCCGCGCGAGCCCCTGGCGCTGCGATGCGATACAAGCCGGCCCGCATCGGTGGCGCTCCGAGCAGCTTAGCACGCGGGGCCCCGACCGGCCGCTCACCTTGCCGTCCGCGCGGCGCCGCACCTTCTGGCACTTGCCGTACGAGCCGGCGCCGATGGTGAGCAGCACCTCGTAGTCCTCGGGCCGGCTCGGCATAGCACCGGGACACGTTGAACCTAACCAACGGAAGCGAGAGCGCCCAGCTCCCTGCCGCTGTCGTTTAAACGCGCCGCCCCTACCTCCTATTGGCCCGGCGCCGCAGCCACGCCCCTCCGTCTCCGCCCTCCCATTGGTTCCTCTTCTGCAAACAGCTGTCTCGCACGTAACGGCCGTTGCCGCTGCCTGGCAACCACGGCGGCGCGAGGCGGGGCGCGAGGACAGATGGGAAGACTTAGTTGTGTCTCTTTTCCGCGTCGCTGTGTCAGGCACGCGCCCCAGGTGCCGCCTCCCCCTTCTTGTCCGGAGTTGGCGGGTCCGGCCGCAGCCCCGCTGTGACCTTCCGCCCCAACACGCGCCCCCGTCACGGCCGCACCCCTCAACTGCTTCCCCCACACGCTGCCCGCCAGTTGTCTTCCCCACACGTTCCTTGTTGCTCCCTTCTCTCGACCGCCCCCTCAGTCCCCATGACCTGCCCCGGGCTGGCGGAGCGAGCCTGGTGCTGCAGTGGGTGTAGTGACTATATAGAGTGGTCCCCCAAGTGGTGCTCCCGTAAGGGGGTGCCAAAGAACACGGGGGGGGGGTACGGCACGCTGGGCTAACGGGGGGCTGAGAGGGAGCACCACCCAGCCCTGCTCTTCCTCACCCCTAGCTGCAGACCCACCCATGCCTGGTGGGAGGGGGCCGAGGGAGATATACGTATCTCATAGAGCTGGAAGTGACCTTGGGAGGTCATCGAGGCCAGTTCCCTGCCCTCTCAGCAGGACCAAGCACCATCCCTGACAGGTTTTTTTTTTAAATCTATTTGCCCCAGACCCCTAAATGGCCTCTTCAGGGCATGAGCTCATAACCCTGGGTTTACAAAGCCAATGCTTAAACTGCTGAACTATCCCTTGTGGGACCTCTTTGAGGGGACACCAGACCATTGCACCAACATCGTCTGCCCCTTGCCTGAGATCTAGTTCAAGCTCCTGTGTTTTTTTTAATTAAAAGAAACATTCACATTGTTCTTAGGTTCCATAAATATGTGGACAAATTTGACCTGACTGCGTCCCTTTCACTTGGACAAATGCAACGGGGGGTCGGGGGGGGTAGAATTTGGAGACTTATCAAATGCCTGCTTAAGACAATGGAACACTTCCAGTTAACTTGGCTTGGTATTATATTAGGTCCTTAATATTAAATATTAAGATTTTAAAAAATGAGTGCTTCAACTCAGATGCCTAATCTATGTTCAGGAGCCATAATATTTTCTAAAGCATTGAGCAACCAGCCGTTACCATAATTTCAATGGGTGCTCAATTCTTTGGAAAATCACACCCTTTACTTGGGTGCATGTGAGACTCAGGCTGGATGTATGTGTGACAGGCAGAGCAGCTCACAGTGGCTAAGGATGACCCCCTGGGGCTGTAACCTAAGCTGACACCTCTGACCTGAACAAACGGCAGGGAGGAGCCAAGCTGGGTTTGAATCAGAGGCAGCAGTTAGAAGCTGGGGGGAGAGAGAGTTGGAGGGCAGCCAGGCTGGCAAGGGGGGAAGCTACATCCCGGAGGGGCACCCCTTGGTCTCCTCTCGCCAGGATGGGTTGGAATGACTGTCTGCCGGCTGTACTGACACCTCTGTGCTGAGCTGTGCCTCTGACGACTAATAAACTTCCTGTTGTACCTGCTGAGTCAGAGTCACTCCTGCCTACAGACAGGGCAGTGCTTGGGGACCCCTGAACCCCATCACACAAATCATACCCTGTACTTGGGTGCCTAGATTTAAGATCTAATGTAAGAAATGTATTTCAAATATCTCGGTCACAGCTGCTAAACCCAATGGCTTGAAGATTATGTTGCAGCTATACCCAATTTCCACTGGATGGCACTTTACAATCACGCCTACCAATGAGTCAGAAAAGAAGATTTTCTTTGATTTTCCTTTGATCAAAAAAATTTTCTTCGATTCAAAATTTTGCCAAAAACCAGCCCTGGGATATATCTTTGTATTCAAGTAGCAGGACACTAGCAGTACTTCTGCTCTGAGTACTGTCAAGCACAAGGTCTAGCTTCTAATCCTTGATATCACAGTACTGTTTTTTTCATTTTACCAACACTGTTCATCTGCATAATCCTAATAGTGGATTTTTTTTCAAGACATACAATACCTGCAAGTTTCAGATGAAAATTAAATCACGAACATTAGATGTTAAGGCACAAATAATTTTTCAAAATTAATATTTACTGGAAACCTGTGTCTCTTTATATGAGAGCTGTTAACAGACCCATAACCTCCATAGATCGGACATACAGTAAACTCTTGTTCATCTGATATTTGATTAGCTGCAACTCTCAAATAACCGGCATAATACCAGCAAACTGAGCCATGATTTGGCAACAGTGGCAAAAAGCTGAATGCTTCAATATCTAGTTAATCTGACTGACAATTTATTATTCCAAGATTAATCACTGCTATCTTGGCAGCAGCCTGCTTGTCCTTTAACGCTACAGAATAGTAAAATTCTTAAACTGTAACCTTTTTATTCAGACATTTGCATTAGATCTCCGAGCCCCACCAGCAGCTTCCTGTGCCATATGGTGATCTCCAAGTCCTGCCAGCCGCTCGCACTGTCGCCACCAAAAGGTAAACAGGGCAGCAGGTGGGGGAGCCAGTGCTGGGGGATTGGGTGGAGCTGAACTTTCTTGGGGGGGAGAGGGGCACTGACTCCTGCCTGTGCCACTCCTCAGCTGCTCTTAATAAACTGGAATATTTGCATATCTGGCAACCTCCCATCCTAGCGTTGCCAGATACAAAAGAGTTTACTATGGAAAGTGAGGTGTGACACAGACGGAATGGTGGATTGCATTAGCATTGTGGGTGTGTTTATGCTGCCATCGGAGATGTGACTATGCCGCATGAAGACATTCTAAGGCTAGCTTTGATATAGACTACTCAAATAATCTTTGAGCAGGGGTTGACAACCGGTGGCTCCAGAGCCGCATGTGGCTCTAGGCATTGCTGCTGCTGACTCCGCTTGTGGCTCTTTGCCCTGACCCTGCTGAAATAATGGACCTCAGTGGAATTGGTTTAACAGCTGGCAGGGCAGTGGGAGGGATCCAGACCTGGTGAGTCTGGCACCAGTGCTGCTGGGAGGGAAGCGGCTAGGAAAGGTGCAGGCACTTTCTGGCCTGAGAAGTTGGTGAGGGGAGGAGGATGGGAAGACCCAGAGCACACGCAGTGGGAGAGCAGCTGGTGGGCAAGTAAGACCCAGGTTCAGTGGGCAGGTTGGGGCAGGACAGCTGAGGCGGGTTAAGACTGGGGGGTCGTGTGGGGCTGAGAGGGGTTAATCCTGAGGAAGGGGGCATGTTTTTGGAATCAAGGGGTACAGGTTGGGAATAGGGAGCGGATTTGGGGGCTGAGGGTGGGTTAAGACTGGAGATGAGGGTAACAACTTTCTAACTAGTACAAATCATTGAATGTGCTTTTCTTAAACTAGGGGTGATGAAAAGTATGGGTTAACATTATTTATTAAGGACTGTCTCATAGTCACACACATAGCAACTCTTGAAGCATTGATTTTGGAACTGAATTTGAAAAAAATTGGCTCTCCTCATTATTTTGGTTGCAAACCCTGTCCTAGAGTGAAGCTGTGGCTATGTCAGGCTATATATATATATGCTGCAGTCACACATTTTGATAGCAGGTTCATGCCTATAGATCATCTCTTTAGAATAGAGTAGCTTCTCAAAGAACAAAATTTCTCCACTCAACACGGTCCCATTAATCATTTTGTCCAACTTGTGTTAGAATTTGGGTGCTTAATGCCCTTAATCTCCTTTGAAAAACTCAGCCTTTAGCTTCATTTTCACAGAAGCCGGGTCTACACTTAAGCACATCTTTGAATGGGCGAAAATCAAAAGAAGGTGGTTGAAAACATGGCTTTCGAAAGAGACCAACTGCACACTAAAAGCTGATAGATGGGTTAATCCGCCCTTTCAAAGGGCCACTGCGTTCCTTTGAAAGGGAGCGTCCGCACGGCTCCAACCACTCTTTCAAAAGAAGGCAGGCAGGAGGTGCCATGGATAGGGTCCCATGGCTGAAAAGCTGTTCCGGGGCCACAGCCGGCTGCTCCTTCCACCCTCAGCCTGCACAAGCTGAGTGCTGCCCTGCTGTCCCCACCCAGGATGGAGTCCCAGCAGCAGCTCCTGCATGGGGACACTTTATCTTGGAGACCCTCCTGGCAGTGCTCTGCACTGTTGCCGCAGCTGCCCCCCGAGCTACTCGGGTGACTGAGCTCAATGTGCCTCAAATGGTGGGCATCTGCTGCATCCTCCACAACGTTGTGGAGGGAAAGGGGGATGCTTATGTACGGGTGGGGCCAATGGGGCCGGCACTGGGTACAAGCAGCCAGGCACTGCCCCCATCCTCCAGGCCCACCAGCATGGCCTCCAAATTAGGGAGGCCCTCAGGTAGGCCTTGCGGACGGCTGCCTGTGACCCACACCCACTCCCCATGCACCTCTGCCCCCCACCCCACTACCCCACCCCCACCACCACCTCACCCGCACATTTACCACCCACCATCCCTCCCCAAAAAGCGCAGCATAAGGCGGGGGTATGGCAAATAAACAGTTATGACACAATGGAAAGACACGTGAAACTATGTACGGAGGGGGGAAAACAGTGTACGGGGGGGGTGGGAGGGCTTCTAAGCTGGAAGGGGATGGGAAAGTTCAGTCCAGGGGTGGGGTGGTGGCTGCGAGCCCCGTCGGCCCTGGGATCCCCTACTCCCCCAGGTGTGGGGTCCCTGCGGGGGGGCAGGGTGGGGGCAGGGAGCACCAGGAGGTAAGGCCGCAGGAGAGACTCAGTGGGCGGGGGGAGGGGGCCACAGCAGGCACAGTGAGGGGGGCAGCAACCAGGCTTAGTGGGGGAGGCAGCGGGCGGGGCCACGAGGCAGGCCATATTGGCTGTGTGCTCCCAGAACGTGGCGCCGATGCCCTCCAGCATTGTCAGCAGCCTGTACCACGCTGCCCTCCACCACTTCAGGTTGGCCTCAGTGAGTCAGAGGTTCCATTTGGCAGCAGCTGGCTGGGTCCTCCTCTGCCCCCAGCCCGAGGAGCCCTCCAGCTGTAATAAAATTAAAATCCTTTTGTTGTAATGACATGGGGCAATAAAGATACAAAAGCTAGATTATGAGCTAGGAAGATTCTAAACTTAGTTTTCAGTTTCAAAAATATCTCAATTTTTCACTTCTCCTCTCTCAAACTAGCAGCATTTCACAATCTAACTCCCTTTGTAGCTAAAGGCAGTCTTTCTATTTTTAGTTCAATAGCAATTAGATCAGGCTTTTTGTATTATGTATGGTCTGGGGACTAATTTTGCCTGCTTCAGAAGTGGTGTAGGTTGAGCCAAAGTACATATAAAATGCCATCCCTCAAAACATAGTAATTTGAGAAAAAATAAACTAAGGATCCTCATTAAATATCTACTCCATTTTTCTCTGTCTGACCCTCTCAGTATAGTATCAACACATCCAAATCTTCCACTGATCAGAATATAGATATTAAGTTTGAATCCTTTCTTTCTGAGCACTAATCCACAGCCAGTCCTTAGGCTGTATCTAAACTATGAAATAAAGTCAAATTTATTAAAGTCAACTTTTTACCAGTACATTTTATAAAGTCGGTGGTGAGCGTGCACACACGTTCAGAAAGTTAACATGGGCTACGTCTACATGTGCCCCAAACTTCGAAATGGCCACGCAAATGGCCATGAGCTGATGGGAATAAGGGGACTTCGAAGTAGGCAGGGTCCTTTTGAAAAGGAGCCCCATCTGGACGAGACGCATTTGAAGCGCCGCAGCCGCCAGCATGCTAATGAAGCGCTGAATATGCATTTCAGCGCTTCATTAGTAAACTTCGAAATGGCCATATGCGTGGCCATTTCGAAGTTTGGGGCACATGTAGACACGGCCATAGCGTGTCTCTATTAACTTGCTAAGTTTGACTGTGTCAGCAGTGCATTGTGGGTACCTATCCCACAGTTCCTGCAGCCCTGTTGCATTCTGGATTTCTGAGCCAATGTTTTAAGGAAAAAAAAATGCGCTGCAAGTGGTTGTGGGTGTCTGATGTCATCATCCCAGAATGCATTGCCCTCACTCCCTCCTCTCATTGAAAAAAATAGCCAGAGGAATTTTTGCACCGCTTTTCCAAATCCTGGACATTCCGTTACAAGGAGCTAGCATGGATCTGGAGGAACTTAAAGTTGTTGTACAGTGTGTTACAGATACTGCAAGCAGTGTCCTTCAGCATCTTATTAGACAAAGCAGTGGAGTAGGAGGAGGACCCTGATTTGGAGAACATTGAAGGATTGGAGAATGGGAATGTAGAGCTGCTGGATACATTGTATACAGTGGAACACCAGTTCTGGAGTTGTGAAACCAGCACACACTGATGGGACCACATCGTTTTGCAGGTATGGGATGATCAGCAGTGGCTGCAAAACTTCTGCATGTGCAAGGCCACTTTTGTGGAACTTTGTGATTTGCTGTCCCCCACCCTGAAGCACTGCAACACCAAAATAAGACCTGATTTGATTTTTCTCAAGCAAGTGGCAATTGCTCCTTGGAAATTTGCAATGCCCAACAGCTAGCAGTCAGTGGGAAATCAATTTGGAATGGGCAGATCCACAGTGGGGGCTATTGTGATCCAAGTAGCTAATACCCCTCTGCTGCAAAAGACCATGACTCTGGGGAATGTTCAGGACATAGTAGATAGCTTTGCAGCCATGGGGTTTCCTTACTGTGGTGGGGCAATAGTTGGAACGCACATCCCCATCCCAGCCCCAGACCACCTGGCCTCAGAGTACATAGACTCAAGAGGTACTTCTTCATGGTGTTGTAGGCATTGATAGATCACAAAGGTTGTTTCACTGACATTCACATGGGATGGTTGAGAAAGGTGCACAATGCATGCATCTTTAGAAATTATTGTCTGCTCAGAAAGATCCAGATTGGGATTTTCTTCCCAGACTAGAAAATGAAGATGAGAGTTGTGGAGATGCCCACAGTAATACTGGGTGACCTTACTTACCCTCTGCTCCCTTGGCTCATGAAGCCACACACAGGCACCATGGAGCACAGCAAGGAGCACTTCAATTATAGGCTGAGCAAAAGCAGGAGGGTGGTAGAATGTGCCTTTGGTCATTTAAAAGCCAGATTCAGGTATTCTCGGACCTCAGTGAATCCAACATCACTGTCGTGGTGGGGATTTGCTGTGTGTTTCATAACTTTTGTGATATTTAGGGAGAAAACTTTATGCCAGGCTGGAGGGCAGAGGCAGATATCCTGGACAGTACTTATGAAGAGCTGGACACAGGGGCAATCAGGAGAGCACAGATAGATGTAATACAAACCAGGCATGCACGGAAAAATATTTATGAATGAATAGACAGCCACGTGCATCTGCTGCTTTAAAGTAGTGCAACTCCCCACAAAGATGTGTGCTTGTCCTTTAGGAAAGCACATCCAGCTGCACTCCACCACAAGTTAACCAATAAATGACACTGTGGTTTTCTGATCTACATTGTTTTTAATTAGGGGCTGAGGGTTAAAGGATGAGAAAGCAAATAAATTCTGCCATCACCCTTGGGGGAATGTGAGCCTTCTACTGTCTGGAGTGTTTCTGGGGTGGACTGCAAGGCCGTCCTTGCCCCTTCCCTCACATTCTGGGCTCTGACCAGGGGAGGCCTGGGAACATGGTGAGGAGGTCTGGTAATTGTTCATGAAGTGTAGAGGCGCCCTATGCAAACAGGGACCAGATAATGTTGATTTGTTCCCTGACAGCCGACAGGAGCTCTGACGATCCCAGGATCCTGTGCTGAACATGTTCTGCCACCATTCTTGTGTCCACTGTCTGTCAATGGTGGCTTGTATTCACTCTTTCTGAGCTGCTTGCAGCTGTGGAATTGCGGGGCCAGTCCTGTGAAATGTAAAGCACGGAAAAACACTTTCTTGGTGTTTCCTCCTGAATCCTGTGCAGGGAAAAAGCCTTTAAAGCACTGAAACCCCACATTTGACATGCCAATGTATGGAATCAGGGTCTGGACAGCCCAGCAGTTGTGTGGTGGTGGAGGGGAGCCAGAGAGCACACCAGCTGTGTGGTAGTGGGGAAGTCTGAAAGACCATGAGCCACATGAAGAGGTGGGAACCTGGAGAGCCTGCCAGCCACATGAAGGAGGGGGGGAACTGGAGAGCCCACCAGACACATGAAGGAATGGGAACCGGGAGAGCCCATGAGCCACGTGAATGAGGGGGGAACTAGAGAGCTTGCCAGCTGCCTGAAGAAGTGGGGAGCTGGAGAGCTCACCAGCCATGTGGTGCAGTGGGGCAGTCCTAGGAAATGTGAATGGAAGTTAAACACAAGGAGCAGTGTGATAAAAGGACATACTTTTATGAAACTTCCCATGCTTCTTCTAGGTTGCAAAAAGTGACATCAGCCTCCTAAGACTAACAGAAAGTGAAAAAGAAAATATGCTCATAATTGGTGGGCACAGGACTGGGAAATTTGCAAGAATGCTCTGTGGTACCATGACTCCAGTTTATTTACTGATGGCTTGGCGTGGCAATGTGTGCTATCATGGAAACTGTAATAAGCCAGGCCTCCCCAGTAACCTCATAAGAAAAATAAAACAATACCTGTCTGAGACCTTTATGGAGATTTCCTAAAAGGATCAGCGCTCCATCCCCAGAAACATTAACAAACTGTTCTAGGGGCCCCAGGCTGCATACGCATAGATCCACCTCAACCCACCCACAACCCGCTTGTAGCACTTTAAAAACTATACTCACCAGAAGTACCCTCTCCAGCATTACTTGCCTCCAGAGGACCCTGCAATGAGGGGACTGCCTCCAGAGTGATGAAGAGGTCCTGTCTGTTTCCAGGATAAGCTTTATCGTTGCCTGCTGACTGGCTTGCTCATCTTCCTCTTCTTCATCAACCACCATCTCCTCCATCTTGCTACTCTCATGGGACAGCTGAGCAGTCTCTCCTCAGGAGGCCAGGCACTTTTGTCACTCTCCAGAATTGCATCAAGCTGTTCATAAAAGTGGCATGTTTTGGGGAGATGACTCAGACCAACCATTGACTTCTTTTGCCGTCTAATACTCCTGCCTGAGCTCCTTGATTTTCACCCAGCACTACTGAGTGTCCCCAGTATGACTTTTCTCCAGCATGCCTGACCATTTACAGAAATCTTCCTGTAAATGTCCACATTTCTTTTGCTGGTTCACAGTTGCTGCGGGACAGATTCATCTCCCTCACACATCAATGAGATCCTGGATCTCTACATTGCTCCATGCTATGGCTCTTCTGTGAACCTGAGAACTCAGGGCCATATGTGATCTTGAGGTATGCTATCCACACTGGCCAGAAAGGAAAGGAATTCAAAATTCCAGGTCTTTCTGTTACTTACTTCCTGCACACTTGGAGAGCAGCGGAGGCGAAAACGGCCAGAACAGATACATTGGGGGCATTATGGGATATCTCTGGAGGCCAACAAAATTGAATTAAAATAGAGCTGTTACTCCACTAGTGTTAAGCCAGCCTTGTAAATTTGAAATTGGCATTACTCCTCATGAAATGGACAGGACACAAAAGTCAACTCTAGCACCCGTTAAAATTGACCTAATGATATTTGCAGTGAAGACAGGTGCATTATAAAATTGAACTAAGTCCCTTAAAATCAACTTTATGATCTAGTGTAGACATAGAAAAGTTTCCTAGTTGTGACAATACTTGCACTGAACTGCCTAAGTATTTCACATCTTAGAAAACTGATAAGCAGTGTTAA
Source organism: Carettochelys insculpta (assembly GCF_033958435.1). Lineage (NCBI taxonomy): Eukaryota > Metazoa > Chordata > Testudines > Carettochelyidae > Carettochelys > Carettochelys insculpta. The sequence goes on along the minus strand of NC_134139.1, from coordinate 64,376,422 downwards.
AGGAGCCTGATTTATTAACATTTTTCTGATATGTTTATTGTGTTAGTGTTCCTCTCAGTTTTCCTAATAGTTTTGCAAAAGTTAAAGGGAAGTTAATATTTGTACTTCCCCTGCCCTGTGCATTTCTTTCCCACCAGATCTGTGAGGTGATCTGACTTATATGTGCCATGGCTGTCGTAATGTTTGTGTTTCTATACTTAAGAGCCTAGTGACAAAATTTCAGAGACAGGAAAAAATAAAGATATAGCAGAGTCCACTATCTTCACCAATTAATCAGTTTATTTTGAACACTGAAAGAGAAAATAAGAGAGAGAGAGAGAGAGACGCAGTAACACCTTGCTCAAACAATGAATTGGATTAGACTTTGCTAAAAGAGTTGAGCCCAGCAAACTTACATACTAACACATAGTTTTAAAATACTGTAAGGAATTAAAGTACATGTTACCACCTGGCCCAAAACACCACTGAAAATGGTTAAAATAACCAGTCAAACCAATTAACTCCCCAAGCTGCACCTGGAGGAAGAGCCAGGGAGCAGGGAACTAATTATAACAGTGGTGTCCAAAAGAGAAGACACCCAATCGCCATATGCCCCACCCCACCCCACCCCACCCAGGTGCCCTCCCCCGCCCCCCCCGCCAGGTGCCCTACCCCCACACCCCTGCAGCCAAGCACCCTACTAGGTGGGAGTAAGGGAATGTCGATGTGGGGGCGCTTATTTCGAAGCTGCTCACATGTACACTGTCAAGCTGCACTTCAAAGTCTATACTTTGAAATTTGCATGGCTGCCACTATGCTAATGAGGTGTTGAATATGCTATTAGTGCCTCATTAACCTGCTTTGAATTGCCTCATTACCATGCCCCCTCCAAAGGGCAGGGGTTGAGTGTAGAAGCAGCCTCAGGCACCCTTGTTGGGACACTCTAAATCGACTTTCTTATCTGGTCAGCAAACTCAACCTGGACTTTACGAAATCTAGTGCTAAAAATTTGACTATAAGAAATGTGATTTTATTCCTAAGTGTAGACATACCTATGTGTCTGACAGGTCTGTTCTTTACTATAGTTTCAACCAATTTGCCTGGTCCTGAAGTCATATATGCTGGCCTGCAATTACTGGAATCATTTCTAGAGCCCTTTTAAAAAATTATCGCATTAGCTGTCCTACAGTCATTTGCTATAGAAGCTGATTTAAATAATAAACCTACTGAGGTTTGTAACCTCAGTTATGAAAATGCAGTTCCTCAGACTTCTTGGGTGAATACCATCTGGTCATGGTGATTTATTACTCTTTACCAGTTTGTTCCAAAAGCTCCCCTAGTGACACCTCTATTTGGGAAAGTTCTTCAGATATAGCATCTAAAAAGAATGGCTCAGGTTTGGGAATATGACTCACATCCTCAGCCATGAAGATCGATGCAAAGAATTCATTTTTCTTTGTCACAATGGGGTTATTGCCCTTGTGTGCCCTTTTAGAGTCTCTACAGTCCATTGGTTGATTAGCTGGCTTCCTACTTCTGATGTACTAAAAAATGCTATTATTTTTTGAGTCTGGCTAAGTGTTCTTTAAATTCTTTTTTCACCTTCCTTATTATATTTTTATGTTCCACTTGCTAAAGTTTATGCTCCTTTTTATTTTCCTCCCTAGGATTTAACTTCCATTTTTAAAAGATTCCTTTTTGCCTCTTGCTACTTCTTTTACTTTGTTTAGCCATGGTGGCATTTTTTTTTAATTCTCTTACTTTGTTTTTCACTTTGAGGTACACATTTAAGCTGATTCTCTATTTCTGTGTCCTTAAAAAATCTCCATGCATCTTGCAGGGGCTTCACTTTTGGCAGTGTACCTTTTAATTTATTTTCATTTTTCTGCAGTTGCTCTTTCTGGAATTAAATGGTACCATGTTGAGATGCTGTTCCACCTCTAGATGTAAATCTTCCAATTTTCCAGAGGAGCATTGCATACTAGTCATCTCGTAGGCCCAGGCTTTCTAAAATGTCTTATGATTTGGAGTGCCTCATTTTTCTGGCTCCACAACTTGACCTGTTAGTTGGGTCTGATTTTTCAGAAAGTGCTGACTATTCACCCTCTAAAAATTAGGCACTTGAAGGTATTTCAGTTTTGACCCAGAAAAAAAAATCAAGAAAACCAAAATCACTAGTTGCTTTTGAAAATCTACATGTTCTATATGGGCTGCACCTTCATGTTAAAGATGTGGACAACGTTTTAGAATTTGGTGGGCCACCTAAGGCATGCACACTAGGACATGATGTTAAACATGACAGCTCAAATACCAGAGCTTCAAATTTCTTATTTAGATTTCTGAAGTGCTTTATCAAAAATAACATCAAGATCAGTTTCACTGAAGGGATTTTTGCACAAGATGGGACAAAGAAGGAAATATATTTGGAAGTATTAATTATGGTGATTAAAATACCCAGATTTCATCTTCTTTATTGACTCTTGGAATTAATTGCAATAGTCTAAGCCAATTGGGAAACCAACAAAAACATGTAGCAAACACATGTGTCAAAAGGGGAACTAACTGTGGCAGCTACGCCTTTAGCTTCACAATACAAACCATTAGGCATGAGGAAATACAGGACCACATGTATGAATGCAAATCCAGCAGGAGGCTAATATTTTCACATGAAATTCTGAAAGAAGGAAACAAAACTAAGGATACGGGAACTACTAAGGAACAGATATGAAAAACAGAAGACCAATTTCTGCCTCAAGATATAAGGAGACAAGGAGATACACATCTCATAGAACTGGAAGGTTGCTCAGGAGGTCATTGAGTCTAATCCCCTGCTTTTGACAGGACCAAGCACCACCCCTTTTTAATCTGTATTGCAGCCTGCAACTCTGAAGCCAAATTTGGTATTTCTATACTTTATCTATTCAGATAAGTCCAAAATATAAAATAGCTGAGCATTTTAAAAGCATATTACATACCTATTCATTCTAGCACCTGCATGATTATTTACCCAATAAATCCTAGTTGCCCTGTCTCTTGTGAACATACATGTCCTTGGTAGGTATACAAGGTCTGAAAATGAATATCCACCTGCAGACTGAGCACATCTTGAATTAACCACTTAGGGCAGTTTTTAAAATATGGATTTTTGGTCCTTCCCAAAGTGCCAAGAGCCTCAGAGAGATGTTAAATATCTTCATTTCCCAAATATCAGAGGGGTAGCCGAGTTAGTCTGTATCTGCAAAAATGAAAAGTCCTGTGGCATCTTACAGACTAACAGATTTATTGGAGCATAAGCTTTTGTGGGCAAAAACCCAACTTCATCAGATGCATCTGTACTTGCAGTCAATTCAAACCAGAACAGAAATGGTACCAAGTACAATTGCCACTGTCTGCAACAGTAGTGCATTTTGATCCTCTTTCTTCATCCAGTCGTTCATTCATTTGCTAATATATTCACTTGTCTTCAGGAAGTAAGTGAAAGAGGTTCCATCTCTTGCTTACAGAATGTAAGAAAAACATTGAAAATGACAGTAAAATTAATGTCACAATCACAGATAAAGGCTATAATGTTCATGAAAGTCTGTTCACAGATCACTCCATGATCTATGTGCTTATAAACTGTTTGAGACTTCAGTTTTTCCCCGCAATGAGTCAATTACTATCTGTGTGTATAAAAGGCCAAAATTTCGGGGGAAAGAGATCTGCCAACTGCCTCCAGGTTTACAAACAATCCTGTCTGAAAAGGCAGAGCAGCACTCCAAATGGCAGACCTGCTTTGTATGCTTTCAAATAGGCTGCTGTTTCTTGCAGATCAATCGTAACATGCTAGCCTCCATGTGCTGCTTACAGCTACATGGGCATTCGAGCTTTAGAGAAGAGCCATGTCCTCTCTACCCTCCCCACACACCATACCTTAGGTGATTGCTAACTATTTTCCTACCACTCTCTTTGGCAATTGCATACAATGCTGCCTGTGCAGGATTTTGAGCCTGCCAAAGGCTGTTCTGCACTTGGAAAATCAGAGGCAGGATTTAGCTCTGTATGCTTAGCTCCTTCAGATAAGATTTTTGCGTGGGCTGTTAAGTGTTTGTATGTAACTAATCCCTTTGAGATCAAGACACAGTTCTTGGCACTATCAGGGCAATGGCTGAATGGCAGGCACTCAGATATTATGATAATCCTAATTTAGGAACTCTGCTGATTCCCTTTAAATTAGAGAGAGAGGGTTTCCCAGTAAACTGGGTCCTGCATGGACAGTCACAGTAATGCTGTCTTTCCAACAGGTGGCACCAGTCACTGCTGTGAACCTTTAGGGTGTGTCTACATGGCACAGCAATGCACACACTAGAGGGCTGTGATTTCTAAAGTACACCAAAGTGCTGTGCGTTAATCAGACCACGTATATCCTTCTGGCACACAATGATGTTCCATTCAGTGCATCAACATAGTGCTGTTTCAATGGCATTCTCACAAAACAAAAGAGCAGTTATGTAGCACTTTAAAGACTAACAAAACGATTTATTTGGTGATGAGCTTTCGTGGGACAGACCCGCTTCATCAGATCAATCGCATTTCTAGCAGAGACTGACATCTCTAAGTACAGAGGTCCAAAAAAATTGCAATAAAAACTGACAAATCAAGTTCATAGGCTGGAAGTGGGGGTGCGGGCAGGGGATGTTAAGTGTCTTACCTCAGATAATGATGGGCATCCAAGGAAGGGAAGCAAATTCGATACATTAACACTTAGTATGAAAACCACAACCATTACGTCATGCGTTACAAGGACTTCTTCCCTTCCGTGGAGGCTTGTCATTATCTCAGGCAAGACACTTAATATAGATGTCAGTCTGTGCTGGCAATGCGATTGATCTGATGAAGTGGGTCTGTCCCACGAAAGCTCATCATCGACTAAATCATTCTGTTAGTCTTTAAAGTGCTATATGACTGCTGGTTTGTTTTGTTAGAATACAGGCTACCTCTCTGTTACTATTCAGCGGCATTATGTTAATCCCCACTATAAATGTTTAGTTTGTGGCAGCACGGTCTACACAGGCCAGTGAGTGCATTATAAAAATGGCATTATAACGAAACAAACCAGCAGTGATATAGCACAGTCTACACAGGCCTGTGAGTGCCCAGCACATCTCTCTAGTGCATATTGCCATACCATGTAGCCCAGGCCTCCATCTTCAGTTAGCCTCATATTTTTCAGCAGAGGCCTTATGTGCCCTTGGAGCCTTACTGGTGAACTCAGGGGCAGGTTAAAACAGGATAGTAGGCTCGGAGATTTACAAGCTGAAAAGGCCTGGTCAGAGCTGTGAGTGACCCACAGGTCAGCCGTCAGAGAGCAGTAGTGCCATGACTAGGAGTCAAATGGGAAGGCAAACTGGAAAGGGCTGATCAAAGTGGGCGGGTACTCTGTAAATTGAACCATTTAAGAGGTAGGTCTCAGAGGGGTATCTGTGTTAGTCTGTAGCTTTACAAATAACAAGCAATCAGGTAGCACCTTAAAGACTAGCAAATTTATTAGGTCATGAGCTTTTGTGGGTAAAACCCACTTCAGATCATGCGTACGTATGCCATTCTTGACACTGTCTACAATATGGGATCTGTGCATTTTAATATACATCTGCAATGTGCTTGCAATCTTCACAGAGCCTCCCCCCTGGCCAGCCCATATGACTCCTGACAAGAGGAGCTGCAGTAATTTGCACACAGGTAATCTGCACTCCCTTTTGGACTGGGTGAAATATTCACATAAAGCAGATTTTTAAATCTAAAGGATGCAAGGATTTGGCCTGTGCTTTGCACTCATCCCTGAAGTGGAGCAGCTGGTGAAGTGGCAGTTGCAAATGAACCATGCCACTAATTACATTTTTGCACAAATGCTACATTTCCAATAACCAGGTCCTTTCCCCTCTTTTAATTGAATTGGGGAAAATTGGCCACTCCCAGAAACCTGAAATAATCTCTGGATTTCAAGTGATAAATAATAATTGAGTGCAGGTGGCTGAGAATAAGAGTTGTCTGGTGTAGCCGGATGGTCTTGTGGTTAAGGTACAGGCTCAGGCTATGCAGCATTGAGATTTGATTCTGTAATATACTTCCTGTGTGATTTTTTGACAAGGATTCTTATCTGTCCGATGTATAACAAAGTGGGCATCCACCAGCAGGATACACTTTTCAGGATTCTGTAAGAATGTGAGCCCAGATATATTTGGTGGAAAGTCAGACTGATCTAATTGCATTAGAAGCAGTTGATATCTGAAGAACAAAGGTGACAAATAGCCACTCACATCCAATTGACAGCAAAGGATGACCATCAGAAAAGGCAGACTGGAAGCAGTGTGGTCTACTAGATAGGTTGCTGGTCTAGGACACTAGAAGGCTATTCCTGGCTCTGCCACTGACCTGCTGGATGACCTTGGGCAAATCACTTCATCTCTGTGTAGTCAGCCATATCTGTTGTATAAAGCCTCAGCTCAGTCCAGTACAATGCAGGAGTAAGTCCTGTAACTTTCTGTAAGCGTTGTTTTGTAGCAGCTGCTAGATCCGTAGTACTTATTATAAGTTAGTAAGAAACTGTATATAGCTACCATAGGTCTGTAAGAAATCCTGGCTCTTCCTCTGTAAAAGAAATTGCTTTCTCTGAAGTGAGCCGTCCTTTGTGTGCATGAGAAAAGTGTGAATGAGGGGGTGTGCGCAATAGACTCAGTCCCTAAAGCCAGTCTGTCTAGATGACTGGCTATCAGCAGCACCTTGATGGCCAGAGAGTAATAGGAGCTGAACCCTGCAAAAGAATCTACCCAGGAAAGAGGCCCCATGAAGAGAAGAGCAAAGTCCCATCTGCTGTTAGGTGATGACTCATGGTCCTACAGAGGCTTGGGACAGTGGTGATGACTCATGGCCATATAGCATCCTGGGGCAGTGGGACAGGACAAGAACTATGGACTGACATATACAAAAACATGGGTGCAAAGCAAAAGGCATTCTTCTTGCCATCACCTCTGCAGGAATTAGCCTCAGCTGGCAAGGGAGGCAGGAGGTAGCCCAGGGCCTTGGCCCCCACATATATGCTCTCCAGGATGGATGATACTCCCTGCTTCTGAATACTGCACTGACAAGAGAGCAAGCTGGCAAGGGGCATCATACAATCAGCTCACCGCTCTGGCCTCAGGATTGCAGCCAGACACTCCCCCTTGGCTTCCTCTGCTGTCCCTGTGCAACACTTCACCTTCGTGAGTTCTCCCGAGTACGTATATGAGGGCGGGAGGTTATACGTGTGTGTGCGCTTAAAAGCTAGTTCCTCTTTTACTTTAATCCACTTGTGGATTTTAATAAAATACAAGAGTGTAACCCTGGGGTGGTCTCCAATGCAGACAATGTGACTATCTGTTTAGACCAGGGGTCAGCAACCTTTCTGAGCCAGAGTGCCAAAGTTTGACCTTTTGACCTCCATGTACAGTCTGAGTGTGGGTGATACCTTTTAAAGTCCCTCATCGCCCCACTTACAACAGCTTCGTGAGTAAATAAATGAATGTGCAGAGCATTTCCATTTAGGTGCTGGCTGGTAGCATTAGCTGGTCTTTTGTTCATCTGCAGGCGGCATGGCGGTGAGCATGCACTCTCAAAGTTTGGAACAGGACTCTGCTGCGTCCCAGTGGCCTCATATCCATTTTCCCTCCCAGATGCCATGGGCGTACCAGGAATCACTGGGCACCATGCTTTCTATTCAGTCGTATACAACAATTACTCTATCCAAAGCCTGTGAGACTACTGTTAGCTGCCCACCTCAGGGCTCTTGCCTCCCTACTCCTCCTGAGGCAAAGTCTTCTACACTTCCTCAAATGGAGGACTCAGTGGCATCTCCATTGGCATCTTCCAGCTCCTCCACAGCTGAGGCAGTGGCAAATGCTTCAGCCTCTGGCCCTCTGCCCACTGACTATAGTCCGGGAGCTTCTCCGACGTGCAGCCAGCAGCCTTAATCTTCCAGTGGAGGAAGTCACCAAGTCTATTGACCCCACTTGTGACATTCTGGCCTCAGAAGGACCCTTGCATGTGGTCCTTCAAAACTATCATGAACACTGCCTCCACTATTTGGCAGACACTGTCCTCTGTATCCATGACTGCTCATGAGGTAAAAGACAAGTACTTTGCACCAATAAAAGGCTATGAGTACCTATATATCCCATCCATCATCCTGCTCCTTGGTGGTTGATGCTGTAAATGGAAAAGAGTGCCATGATCAACAGGATCTGGCTCCAAATTGTAAGGATGACAGACACCTAGACCTTTTCAGTCGAAAGGTCCATTCTATGGGGTGGAGGGTCTTATGCTTCAGGTAGCTAATTAGCTGGTCATCCTCAGCTGCTACAACTATGACTCTGGGCTGTGGCTGTCAAATTCAAAAAGGCCTTTCCTAAGGAACTGAGGGAGGAGTTCTTGGCCCTTATGCAGGAGGGCAAGGTGGACTCCCAAATCTTTGGCTCTCAATTTTGGCAATGCTGCAGCCCACTCTATTGCACCAGGCGGCCTGGCTTTTACCTTCAGGCCTTCTGTCAGAGGTCTAGCAGACAATCCAGGACCTTCCTTTTGACTGTCAAGGGTCGTTTGCTCAGCATATCCACACCCACCTCCACAACCTCAAGGACTCTTGCAGTTTTTTGAAGTCTTTGGGCATGCACACACCAGATACGCAGCGGAAGCCATTTAAACTGCAGGCTAAGAAGCACCAACAGCAATCCAGGCCCTTTCAACCTCCTGGGCGCTTGAACCTCTACTGCCACCCTCCCCATCAGCAATCTGGGGCTGGTCACAGTCAGAGTCCTCCCCCAAGTTGTAATTTTGCACTCAAGATCAGAGAACCTGCACCACTGGATTCTATCCTGCCATTTCTAAACAGACCCTGTCTGTTCCTCCTGGCCTGGTCAGCCATTGCATCAGACTACTGGGTCCTCAGGCATATATCATCAGGATACACCATCTTGTTACACTCCACTCTGTCTCACTGCCCCCCAACCCGCTCTTCTTTAGGGACCCTTTTCAAAAGCAGCTCCGCCTCTGGAAGACTCAGTTGCTTCTGGACTTAGGGGTGGTAGATGAGGTGCCTCCTCCATACAGGGACTGGGGTTTCTACTGTTACTTTGTGGACTCCAAGGCAAGCAGTGGGTTGCAAGCCATCCTGAACCTCCGGGAGCTCAAAAAGTTTGTAGTGTCTCATAAGCTGTGCATGTTATCTCTGGACACCATCAGCTACTGTATGGATCTGGGTGATTGCTATACTGCTCTTGACCTAAAGGACACTTAATTCCACATTTCCATCCATCCCTCCTGCTGGTGGTACCTCAGGTTCACAGTGGGCTGCCTACACCTTCAATTTACAGCCCTCCCTTTTGGCTTCCCCACAGACCCCAGGGTATTTTTGAAATGTACGACAGTAGTGGTCACCTTTCTCTGGCGCCACGATGTCCAGCTATACCCATATCTCGATGACTGGCTGCTCTAGGGCCTGTCCACAAATCAGGTGCAGTCACAGGTGGCATTCACCAGACAGGCTCTGGACTGTCTGGGCCTAATGCTCATCCTGGCAAAGTCCTCACTGACCCCCTGTTCAGTGCATAGAGTTCATCAGAGCAGTTCTCAATGCCACACAAGCCAGAGCGTTCCTTCCCAATCAGCTCTCATCCAACTCCTGCCCTCCCTTTCCAAGTTTGCCATCATCACAGTCCACAGGTGCCTTCAGCTGCTGGGATACATGGCAGCCTGCATATATATGTTGCCCTTTGCCAGGCTCATCTCCACCCTCTCCAGGAGTGGTTTGGCTCAGTGTACCATCTTAACCAGGCTAGCCTAAACATGGTCATGACCATGCCTTGCCTAGTCTCCAGTGCTCTCCACTGGTGACTGTACATGCATAATGTTCTCCTAGGCGCCTCCTTTCATGTTCCTCAGCTCACCGCGTCCCTAGTCATGGACACGCCAGCTTTAGGCTGGGGTGCCCATCTGGGACATCTCACAACTCAAGCATTGTGGACAGATGAGGAGCTGTCTCTCCATATAGAAGTGCGTGAACTCTGTGCCATTTGCCTCACTTGCCTGGCATTTCTACCTCATCACTACATCTGCTGCTAAGCAGTATTGATGGACAATACAATGGTCGTGCATTACATCAACTGACAAGGTGGGGTGTGCACCTCCCTGCTCTGCTCAGATGTTTTGCACCTGCGGGAGTTCTCTGTAGCCCATGGATTCACCTGGAGGACTCCTATCTCCCAGGAGTCCAGAATCAGTTGGTGGACCATCTTAGTCATCTAGTCCTGGCCCATGAGTGGTCAATCCACATGGCCATCATCCAGTCAGTCAATCTTCCAAAACTAGGGCTTTCTCTTTGTACCCTGGAGCAACCGCAAGTGTCACACATTGGCTGTGTCTACACTAGCCAAAAACTTCAAAATGGCCATGCAAATGGCCATTTCGAAGTTTACTAATGAAGCACTGAAATACATATTCAGCACCTCATCAGCATGCTGGCAGCCGTGGCACTTCGAAATTGACACGGCTCATCCAGACGGGGCTCCTTTTCGAAAGGACCCTGGCTACTTCGAAATCCCCTTATTCCTATGAGCAGATGGGAATAAGGGGACTTCGAAGTAGCCGGGGTCCTTTCGAAAAGGAGCCCCATCTGGACAAGCCACGCAGCGGCAAGCCACATCAATTTCGAAGTGTTGCGGCCGCCCGCATGCTAATGAGGTGCTGAATATGTATATCAGCGCTTCATTAGTAAACTTCGAAATGGCCATTTGCATGGCCATTTTGAAGTTTTTGGCTAGTGTAAACGTAGCCATTCTGTTCCTTCTGGGGCCTCAGCCCAGGCTCCATAGCAGCATCAGTTTGATTCTACTGTTCTACACCTTCCCTTCATTTCCCCTCATGCACAAGATGCTTCTCAAGGTTCTCAGGGAGCGATAGGGCAAACATAATCCTCATAGGCCCGGACTGGGCTTGTCAGGACTGGTACCTCACACTGATGGTGCTCTCCATGCTTCCGCCCATTCCCCTTCCTCTGGTTACAGACATCAACACACAGAACCACGTCCACCTCCACCACCTGAATCTTCAGTCCCTTCGCCTCACGACATGGCAGATTTGTGGTTGAGTCCTGATGAGCAGGCTTTCTCGGGGCCAGTGCAGCGGGTTCTTCTCAGCAGCCACAAGCCATCTACACAACAGTCCTGCCTGGTCAAATGGACACACGTCTCCTGCTGGTGCAGTCAGAGCAATCTCATACCTCTGTCCGACAGGTGCTAAACCACCTCATTTCTCTGAAGCATCCAGGCCTTGCTTCTTCATCTATACAGGTTCAACTGATGGCCATATTGGCCTTCCATCCTGGGGAGGGCAGGTGCTCAGTTTTTGTGCACCCCATGGTGAGGTGCTTCCTCGAGGGCATGGGCTGACTTCACCTGCTGGTTTGCTGGTTGGTACCAAGCTCGGACCTTAACCTGGTCCTCTGGGTGCTTATATCCCCCACCTTTGAACCACTGGCCATTTGCTCTCTCCACTCTCTCTCCTGGAATGTGGCCTTCCTGATAACGATCACCTCTGTCAGACGAGTGTCTGAGCTCCAGGCCCTCATCTCCAAGCCCCTGTACATGGGGTTCCTTCAGGACAAGGTCCGACTGTTGCTCTCATCCAGCGTTCCTGCCTAAAGTGATCACTGGGTTCCATGTTAGTGAGGACAGTTTCCTGCCTGTGTTCTGTGCTAAACCTCATAGCTTCCAATGGAAGCAGCAGCTGCCCTCCCTCTATGTGAGATGGGTGCTCGCCTTCAATATCGACCAGACCAAGCCTTCTGTAAGACAGTGCAGCTCTTTCTTGCCACTGCTGAGTGCATGAAGTGACTCCCTGTTTCATTGCAGCATGTCTCGTCCTGGAGCATGTCCTGTATATGGCCACGTTAGGACTCCATGAAAGTTTCCATACGGCCTGTGACAGTGCATTCTATGCAAGTTTGGGCATCCTCGTCTGCCTTCCTGGCACATGTGGCCTCACCAGGAAAGATGTCATGTTGCTACGTGGTCCTCTGTACATAACTTCATGTCTCACTATGCTATTGTGCAGCAATCCAGATACGAGATGGCCTTCACCAGCGCTGTCCTGGCGTTAGCCATGCATTGACTCTGACCCCTCCTCCTGGGTTTATCCTGGGCATTCCCGAGCTTGCATAGATATGAGCAAGCACTTGAAGAAGAAAAATGGTTACTTATCATTGTAACTGTTGGTCTTCGAGGTGTGGCGCTCACATCTATTCAAAACCCACATCCTGCCCCACTGTCATAGTGTCAAGAAAGAATTGAGGGGTGCTGGGTCATATATCGGCTTTGCATAGGCACTACTACAGGGGGCTCTTCCCACCAACCTGGCTGCTAGTTGCAAGGGAAAACTTTTCAACAGCTGTGTATGCACACACACCTAACTCGAATAGATGTGAGCAACACATCTCGAAGAACAACAGTTACAACGGTGAACAATTGTTTTTTCTCAGAAGGAGTAAGGGAGGTCGATGGGAGAGCTTCTTCTGTTAATCTCCTTCTATGTGGATGGCCTGATAAATCTGTCCTAGAAACATTAATTCCACCTACGACAATTGTGTCACTGGAACAGCGTATTTAGGATTGACTTTCAGGTCTAATATAGACTTACCATCTCTCAGGGCACGATAAACCCCTTTTCCTTAATCATCACCTGCCGATTAATGGTGGTTTAACAAATGCTTGGGAGTGGCTCCCCTCCTTTGTTGTCCCTGGGAAACTGGTGGCGGAGACTCTGAAATGTACAACATATTTCAGTAACAACTATACAGGTGATTCTCATAACTTTATACACAAACACTATACACTATATATATATACACACACATACTATATAGATATATTGTTTGTGTATAAAGTTATATATATATTTGACAGAACAGTGGGTTTAAGCAGATCATAGCCTTTCATATGGTATCTTACTTAGGTGGCATTCCTTGTATGAAATATAAATATACGATGGATGAGTACCTCAAACAAGTGCTCTTCAAGCCCCGCAGAATATCCCACCCTCACTGTGTGACAATGTGGAGAACACTGCAATAGTATGTTCTGTTTTAGAGACAGCAGGACCAAACATGTCTGTAATAATGTCAGCTATATTGAGATTTCATAGGTGCATGTATATCCTGGTTGTATGTGCTATGTATGTATAAGCTATAGATCCCAAGGTTGGGTTTTTTTTATTTGTAAATTATTTTAAGAACAACAGTGTATTCTGGGCCTCACTGGAACTGCAGACTCCTGAACTTTCAGATCAAAATCCAGACCTGAATTTGAATTTCAGGCCCATCTCCAATTATAAACTATTCTTGTCTCTTCTTCCTGAAACCAGGGAGCAGCCTCTCCTTGTCTTCCTTTATAACTATTGGGAGACATTGCACATACATAGAGAAAAGCAAAGTCTAAAGGCGTTGCAATGGCAATATCTACAGTCTATTTTTCAGATCCCCTGTGATACCGTTTTGTCCACAATTCAGTAAAAAGTCTATATGTTAATTAAACAAGACAGAGGAAGGCAGCGTTGTTTGGAAGTTCAAAGATCACTATTTTGGCGGCCCAAAAAAAGAAAGAAAAGCCCCAAAACAGTCCTGTAGCATCTCAAAGAATAACAATGCTTTAAAATTGTTAGTCTTTAAGGTGCTACAGGATCACTTATTTTTTTGCAAAGCTACAGATTAACATGGCCCTTCTGAGACTATTGGCAGTCCAGTTTATCAAGAGTTAAAGGGAAAGAAACTTGGCTGGAAAGAGCTTGTTAGAAGTAGGTGCAGAATTTCTATGAGACAAAAACCCTTCACACAGCCCCACAATTCCAGCAACATGACATAGCTCTGAGTGCTAGGCTACTGCAAGGTTAGCGATGAGACCATTTGGTTCACAGGCTTCATTAGCTACAATAAATACAGACTCGAAAGTTCATTTCCTGCTGGCCCTCACAAAAGCATACCCACTGATGCCTAATATTTGTGAGTGAAGAAAACACTTCACTAGAATTTGCTAATTAAATTTCTTGACATCCTCCAACTCCCTCTCTGTGATTGGCTACTTCTGATGTCCTGTGAGTTGATGCAGTTAATGTGCTCAATGCTAGGGGTGATGATTCTGTAAATTAGTTACATTCTATAGTTCATAAAACAGACTGGAGAATTTAACAACCGGAATTTTCAAGGTCATTTCAAAATGACTTCAGAAACAGAAATCTTTCCGAAAAAAAGCCTTCATCCCTCACTATCCACTCAACACTGTCCAACGTTGCAGGAGCCACTGAATAACGTGGAACCAGTGAGGGGCTGGGGGAGGGGAGAGGCACACTAGAAAGATGCTTGGATCACATGCAGAGGTTCTGCGGTCTCTGTGTACTGTCTGTGTTACGAGGGTTTGCTGCCATTGCAGCTTGTGGTGAGTTTGATGGCAGATCAGGGAGGCTAGAGCTATGGCTATATAGACGTATTCTCCATTTCATCCCTTTGAGGAGGGACACAGAGGCCCTAAGGCAGCAATAATGCCTAGTAGTGGCAGGGAAGGGGCTGTGGTTTTCTGCTTCTAACACCTACCAACACTTAGGTAAGGCAGAGAGCCTGGATGTAATAACTGAGCTATGTTTGTTTACTCGGGGTTGAACATTATCCAGAGCTGCCTGTCTGTGATGCTCTGCTTTGACTTCTTTCCCAGGCTCCACTTTGCAAGTTGCAAAACCAAGGATGACCTTTAGTCCCTGTAGTTACACCCCACATCTTTGTACAACAATAGCAGCTGTTCCCCAACAACCCCACTGAACAGTCTGGTTACTTGGGGTGTGTTCTGGGACTAGCCCTTTGTGAGTATTTAACTCTTAAGGTACGGTGTCAATACTTCAGCGACCAGGTGATCTAAAAGACGTTACTTAACTTCTATGTGTCTAGGGCGGCCCTGGTATTAGTAGCAGCAAGAAGTCCTGTGGCACCTTATAGACTAACAGATATTTTGGAGCATAAGCTTTCGTGGGCAAAGACCCGCTTCAGCAGATGGTATTAATGTGCGGACACCATAGCATTTAGCTTCAATAAACAGACCCATTACTTAAATTGCTTTAGCAGCTAAGAACTAGTATAGCATAAAATTCTCTGCTACAATCCTATGTTATCTCTTACTGGGGACATAATTAACGTCTGGGTTTTTCTTTTTTTTAAATGTGGGATACATACAAACACTTGGGGCAGTGGGAGGGCATCTGGAAAAGTTCAAGCCGAAGTTCAAAAAAAGAAGAAAAGATTTAACATGAACCACTATCTTGATAGAAGCTTCCAGTGAGGAAACCAATAAATGGAGAACAAACAAATGGGTCATTTCCCTTTGGGTGGTTCCTTTTAAATGAATGAACTTCTCTTCCTCTTGCTCTGTACACATGGCAGAAGAAAAACACTGTCACGTGCAGCTGTCTAATGTTAGGCATTTAAATCCCTAGCTGGGCAGCTAAATAAGTGTTGCCTGATTTTCAGAGGTACTCAGCACCCAGGACTGGAAGCGCCATGGGCTCAAGCCTGCTGAAACTTCAGAGCACTTTCTGCTACACACTTAGCTATGGAAACTTAGGTTATGAGTGTTTTACTTACTCTGCAGTAGTATCTAGATCACATTAAGCATTGGGCTGCCATGCTGTTTGCATTGTACAGACAGAGAGTGAACAGACCCTGTGCTGACAAGCTCACCATATTAATAGACTGGACAAGCAAACAGTGGAACAGGGAAGAGGGCTCAAAGGAGAAGTGGCTTTGCCCTGGGTCACACCCAAAGGCCAGTTGCAGGGCTGGAATTGAGCGTAGTTCTTCCACATCCCACTCCAGTGCCCCAGTTCCCCCAGAATACGCTGTTCCCCTATATAACTTTAGGCACCTATGGTTTGGGCCTTACCATATTCATTGTCTATCTGTATAGTGGGGCCCCTCCCACATTCAGTTCACAATCAGTTTTATGGTCGTAAGATTCTAAATCCTGTTCATTGTGAGTTCAGCTATTTAAACATGAAACTTCTTGGCTTTGTAATTGTAAGGGCCTGGACCCACAAGGAGTTGTGGGAAGATCACAAGGTTTTGCAGGCAGGGGATTGCAGTCACAATGACCCCTTGCAGCTCCCTCCCAAATTGGGTCAGGGTCCTCAATCTGAGAAAATCTGGTTTCCCCTGTGAAATCTATATAGACGAGGCAAAAGGATGCAAAAGACCAGATTTCACAGTGAGGAGATTTTATTCTATGGTGCATTTTTCATGGGGTGAATTTGGGGGGCCCCACCTTTGTCTGATAATTTGGACTGTAGATCCTAAACCTGGGCCCAAATACAGGTTGAACCTCTCTTGTCCAGCACCCTTGGGACCTGACCATTGCCAAATGAGAGAATTTGCCGAACCACAGGAGGTCAATATTCTCTAGCACATTACCAACGCTTCCACTGCTTACTGGGCTCTTAGAAGACATTTAGGGGTAAATTACAGCTAAACAACAGCACAAGACACTGAGAACCAGGACTGGTGGCTGTAGGCAGACTTTATGGGACCACGGAAAACGTGGCAACACCCACGATAAGTGGATATCCAGCTAACTAATGTCTTGCCAGACTACAGCTGTAGCCAGATGAGAGAGTGCCAGATTAGAGAGGTCCAACCTGTACCTCCAAGCTGTAGCTGAAAGTTGATAACCCATGAAAAAGTTATCTTAATTTCTCTACCCTAATATCTCTGCAAGCATAGACACCGCCTCTAGGGGTTTTCTGGGGCTGGAGACCCATGGAAAAAATAGACTGGGCCTGCTGAGTGCTCAGCACCCCCTATCAGCTGTTCAGCGAGGGAGGGGGTCATGGAGAAGCAAACTGAGTGAGGGCGAGTCCTCAGCAGAGGGGACAGGCCAGGGTGAGGGCGGGGCACTCAGAGGAAGTAGCAGAGGGACACTAGGGGAGCGGAGCAGGGAGCATGAGTGGAGTACCTGGCTAGAAAAATGAAAGTCAGCAGCTGTGCCTACAAGGACAACAATTAGTGGATAGTGGAGGTAAACAGTCCATAAGAGTGATTGTTTCTCTGAGGGGCTTCCAAGAGATTTTGACCCAGTGTTCCTTGACATTTCCTTTCCTGTATTGGAACACTCCTCAGAGGGTTTAATTAGCTGTGTTCCTGTGGTAGGGCAAAGACACTGTTTCACCTCCCTCAAGCTAATCGGTAGCTGATGGGCTAACAATTCAGCATTAATTTGACAGTACTGGAGATGACAGCTGTTACTGTGAGGTATTTCTGCCAGGAATATTTCCAGCCTGTCCTCACATCACCCCCCACTGAACCTGTGTGTTGAAAGGGGTCTTGGGCGAGCAGGTGACCTTGCATATCATGCCTGTGGTGAAGTCTACACCCATTCCAAAGCAGCAAAGAGATTTTTTTTTTTTCCAGTGAAGAATTTCAGACCTAAGGCACTACGAATTGCCATCCCAGCCCCCTGGGCAAGCACACCCATCAGCAAGTGAAACCGTTTTCTGAGCGGCTCAGAGAGGGATCACAATTCTCCAACCCCCTTTGTAATCGTGCCTCACCCTGATTTCTGCAGGGTGCAGTCACCTTCAAGAGCAGACCAGCTCTAGCTCTCCCACTTGCCCAGCAGTTCCTGCTGCTTTCACCAGTGTTTCTGATGGACTCTAAAATGTGAGAACTCAAATCCAGGGTGGGAATGTTAGAAAAAAAAAAAAGCAGATTCTCAAGGTTGTATGGAGGTAATTATTAATATGAAACAATATTAAGATGAAGAACACTTAAAGCTGTCCTAAGTCTGTCTCTACATTATAAAAACCAGGAGTGTGCATATTTCTGGTCAAATTTTACACTACATGCTTGTTCCAGCGGATCACAGAAGAGCTACATGTACCATTTAGGAAGTCCCACCACACAGTAAACAACACAACTTGGTTCCGCTTTAGCCTTCTGTGTAATTAACAAGCGACTGCGACTGAGGTGGTTTACATGCACAATACTGTACCAAGAAGCACCACCCTCTCTCATTTAGTGACATTATTTGCATCTGCTGATGTGCCACTCAGGGTTTTGGCTAACTTGATACCACACAGCTCCTGGGAAAGGAGCCTGACACTTCTGACCTCACATTGCTGGCTCAGTGTTTGCATAAACAGCTCCCTGAAGGCTTCGATCCCTGAAGTAAAAATGAAATTAGCTGAGGCACTTTCTGTCATTTGTCTGATGAAACCACCAGTGAGAGAGTCCTGTGTCCTCCAACATACTTGCCAAGCCGCTTGAGGATAGCTTCTTAAAAGAAATCAGCCAAATGAAAATGCTCTGTAGAACTCCTGCTTTTCCAGTGGGCCAAGGAGCTGTCAGACTTGCTTGGCCCTTGGGCAAGGAGGAGTGACTCTGAGTGGGCAGAAGGGGCTGGCCTGGGGGGTAGTTGGTAATTTAAAGGGCCCAGGGCACCGGTGTTTGCAACAGTGGTGATGGTCAGCAATCCCTGGCCCTTTTGACTTGACTTTCTGGGCCCTGGGGCAGCTGCTGTCTTTGTTTTCCCCTCTCCCCCACCCCATGTTGGCAGGCTTGTCAGGGGGAGAAATCCACTCTGTTCAGGGAATGTTAGATGGAAGCTGAGGAGGAGAGAGAAACCAACCAACAAAAAAATCCTACCCCAGTAAAAACCACACAGATTTTTGTAAAAAAATGTCAGTCTTACTGTTGGAGGCCTCTTTGTAGCTACCCAGGGAACACAGCTCTGCCCTGCAACAGAGTCACTCCACAACACAGTTGTAATGGAAGCATGACAGCCCCCAGTGTAAAGTAAGCACAAGGCCCCGCTCTTTTCAGGATGGAACTTGTTAGCACCCTCAACTCCCCCTAGAGTCAGAGGGAGTCAAGAACTCCTCAGCATTTGGCAGGGTTAGCTCATGAACAAGGAAATAGAAGTCAGAGGATGTGTGATGGGACAAGAAGCCTGAATAAGGGACCCAAGAAAAAACAATATTGCGACAATCCGACTGTGTCAGATTTGTATGGGGGGGCTTGTCTGTGCTTGGAAATTGCATTAATTTAACTTTATTTCAGTTATGCTTTAATTGATTAGGAATTGGTTGAAGGTAACCTAAAATAAACCAAAATGAAATAGGTGTGTCCTTACAGGCACTTACACCAGTCTCATTAAATTCACCGTAACTTAAACCCATGCAGCTTGATTGTATAGACAGGGCCTGAAACATACCTAGCATTTCCGAATGAACAACTTCAGATAAGGCAACTTTTTGGATGTAAGTAAACGTGCTTAAATATGGGTTTAAAAAAAAGGAAGGAGAGGTGACTTTGTAGCAAAGGGAGACAGCACGATGGAAGGAAATAGCCATAGACTGAGGTGAGATTGCTGTGGCAGAGAGAGGTAATAATTGGATTTTTTAAAAAAAAATGCTTTGAATAGTAATTTAAAGAAAGAAGTACAACAGCATGTTAAGTACGGCCCTTAGGATGGAACGATCAGTTGTGTATATACAAGATGGGAAATAACTGCCTAGGAGGGTGTACCGTGGGAAGGGATCTGAGAGTAATAGTGGATCACAAGCTAAATGAGTCAGTTGCAATGACATCACATCACAAAAAAAAGCAAACTTCAGTTTAGGATGTACTAGCAGGAGCGTCATAAGCAAGACTCAAGAAGTAATTCAGCCACGGTACCCTCCACTGGTAAGGCCTCAGCTGGAGTATTGTGTCCAGTTCTGAGCGCTATGTGCCAGCGAGGATGTAAACACATTGTAGAAAAGTCCGGAGAAGAGCAGGAAAATGACTAAAGGTGTAGAAAGCATGACCTGTGTGGAATGATTGAAAATAATGGTTTTGTTTAGCCTGGAGGAGAGAAGACGGAGAAGGGACATAATTGTTTTCAAGTACTTGAAAGGTTGATGCAAGTAGGAAAGAGTAAAATTGGACAAGAAGCACTGAGCTTACATTGCGGCGGGGCAGTTTAATTTGAACACCAAGAACAACTTCCTGATTGTCAGTGTCGTTAAGCACTGGGATAAACTACCTAGTGAGGCTGTGGAATCTCCAGCATTGGAGCTTTTTAAGAGCAGGTCAGACACACATGAGCCAGTCCTGCCATGAGCACAGAGGGTTGGACCAAATGACGTCTTGAGGTCTCATTGAGTTCTATGATTCCATATAGGTATAAGACCAGACTCTAGGTAGGAGAGAATGAAAGGCAACAAGTGTGTCTATGAAGAAAAGCAAACATTCTTTTCTTCTTCTGAGTGTTTAAGCCGAAGCTCCAGATTCAGTAAAGTACTATAATACTAGTAGTCTCTTCCATTCCTACATCTTGGAGCCTAGGCCACTGATGACCATTTGCCAGCATCCCCTGTCCTGGATAATCTTTTTCAGTTCTGACCAGGTGTATCCCACCTTTTTAGCGTTTGCCTTCAGGTCACTATGCCAGGTGTTTGTTGGGCACCCTCCTTTCCTTTTTCCTTGTGGGTTCCAACTGAAGGCTTGTCTTGTGATGGTGGTGGTTGGTTTTCTGAGGGTATGTCCAATCCATCGCCTCTCTCCCTGATTTCTTCTTCAGCAGGAAGTTGTTGAGTCAGTTGCCACAGGTCTTGGTTGTTGATAGGACATGACCAGTGGGCCCATTAGTAAACAAACACCTCATACTCACCTGGTGTTTCTCATCCATAGATCACACAGCACTTTACAAGGGAGCTCAGTGTAATTATCCCCATTTTACAGGAAAGGGAAACAGAGGCTCAAAATAGCAAAAATTAGTTCCCTTATCCTTTACCACCCATCAGCAGGAAAAGAGCCTGAGTTTCTAAAGTATCAGGACAGTGCTCTGTCCACTAGGCCTCATATGTAACTGTAACCAGGTGTGTAGTCTTGTGATTTCAGTATGAAGATCATTAGTATCTTGATGAACTGGATGAATTCTCATTATGTCTCACATTTGCAGTCCCTCTCAGGGATATTTAATAAGTTTGAGGCTTCAGAAAAGTGAAAGTACTTTTATTTTTAAATTTTTATTAGCAGACATCAGGGGATATGACCCTTTTAAAATATACAACAGGGAGGTCTAGGTGATTGAGAGCTGAATTTTCAAAGTTGAGATATATTTTATCAGGGTGTCTATAACTGTCCAACACGGACCTCATAAATTAGGACTCATTTGGCTTGAAGTTTTGGCTGTTTCTGATGCCAATTTTTTTTTTAAACAAACACACCCACCCCCCAAGTTACAGGACTTAAAATAATAAAACCAACCAGCATAACGTTTCGTGTACCAACACTACCTCAGCCATGCTTATGTTGATGGAATCTTTAAAAAGGAAGCCGCTTTACAGGAATACAGGATCTGTTATATCATGAGAATCTAAGGTTTCACTGACTGCAGCATAAACACAATTATATGATGATGCTTCATCAACAATAACCATCAGTGTGCAGTGGTGAAGCAGGGAGTGAGACACACATTTCAGGGCTAGCCATTCCTACTTATACACAGAGAAATGCAATATGCTGAGGGCATGAAAAAGAACTCCTTCAGACTAGGGTTGCAAGGGGCTGGTTTTATCCGCTGACCCTCATTTCTTGAGAAAAAATTCAGACTAAGTTCAGACAAAAAGGGATCATCTCCTTGTGCTAAGCTCAGCTCAGTACAACTTGTCAGTGGAAGCATTCCTCTTTGCGTTGCAGCTGTTTCACTAAGGAAAGCCAGGGAGTGGGCAGTCGGGCTTCAGGTGGAGTCATACCAACTAAACTAAAAGGTGTGATTTTGCTTCAGTCAAAGCAAATTCTCTCTCAAAGCAAATTGTGCTCAGGGGTTTTTGCACCAATTTGGACCCACTTGCACGGCCCCAGAGCCAGGAGTGATTGTAGCTCCTGGATGAGGAGCCGCTTGTGATGGGGGTCCCTGAAAAGGGAAGGGGAGGCAGGGGAGAATGCAAAGAGCTGGCATAGCCTCATGCAATCATCTTGAGGACCCAGAGGGCCAGCATAGCGGCCAGCCAGGCTGGAAGGCATGGGCAAAGCCTGTTGAGGAACAGGAGGGAAGGCTCCAGCTGCACTTGTACTTTCATCTTGGGTGCACCTTCAAAACAAGTGCTTGGCTCTGGAGGAGAGCTTGGGTCTCTGGTTGGTGGGAGTAGCAGGGCTTGCAGTGGTAGAAGTCCAAGGGCCCATGAGGGTGGAAAGGCCTCAGTTGGGGCTGTGGCCTAAATGGCCTTTGCCGCACAGCTGGCGTGTGCAGGCCCAAGGTCACGGTGCTTGGGATCTTTAGATTCTGAGGCTGGAGACTGTTGACCCTGACACTCCTTTTCATTAATTACGTCCACCACCAAGAAGCAAGGGGGAGGATGGGTGCACAGGTACTCAAACACCTTGACTGGCGCAAAGTAGTCAGGCTTTATCCCTTGGGTGGTGGGAGGGATGGAGGCTGGAGTTTGCCAAATGGTGGTGTCAGAGAACAAAATAGTTCTGTTAAATGGAAGGGCCACATGTGAAGGACCCTCCAAGGCAGGGCGACCATCCATCCCGTGTTAGGTGGGATGGTCCCATATTTGGGATGCCAAAAAGGCACCCCAACTTACTTTTTAAAAGGGCTTCTGGGGTGTGCTGGTGGCTGCAACCTCCTTCACGGCTTGGTGGGGCAAGGAGGAGCTGCCCCTCTCCATACTTGGGACAGGGCAATATGGTCACCCTACTCCAATGTGAGGATGTCTACCATGGGGTCATCCAACACAGTGACCGCTTCCATGGAAAGGCTGAAGCTGGTAGCCACCCAATGAAGGAAGTCCTGGAGCGCATGGAAGCTGTGGGTGGAGGGTGCAAAAATGGAAGAACCCGCCACTGCCTCATCCAGAGAGGAGCTGGAAGAAGCCAATGGGGGTGCTCTCTGTAAACCCATGGCTGTTCAGGCAGTAGGGTGGGGAGGCCTCCTCCAGAGAAGTGGAAGGATCAGGGTTCAGAGGAGGATGGGTAATTTAGCCTTGGGAGCCAGAAGGGCAGCGGGATAGGGAGGAGGAGGAGGAGGCATGGTGCCCTATGCCTGATGATATGCCCAAGGCATCCAGAACTGCCATTGGGATGGATGCCACTGCGGAGCGCCCATGTCCCTGTGCAGGCAGGGGGTCTCCTGGGATGGAGCGGTCAGATACAGAACAGGCGTAGCCATGAATGCAGGCTTGCCCCTGGAGATATGTCAAAGGGCAGAGCCCTCAGTCTGTGCTGGGGATTGCATTGTTCTGATAAGTCCCTGCGCTGCCTGGTATGTGTCAGACAGTGGTGAAGGGCCAACTGGCAGAGGTTCTCCTCTTGTCATGTCCAGAAGCTGAGGGAGTTGAGAGTCATGCTGCTTAAGAGTTCAAGGCTTGAAACCCCTGGAGATTCGGCATTTATCAGTCTGGTGAGCCTCCCCCAAACAATGGCGACAGGAATCTTGCATTTCGCTCATTGGCATGGACTTCAAGCAGGAGCTACACTGCTTAAAGCCCTCAGGCTTTTTCATGCTCCCTCCCCTGCCCCTGGAAGGGGACACAGGAATGGAAGGGAGACCCTTCCCCCCCCCCACTGCCTGCCTAACACTAACTGGAAACAATGGCTATTTACACAAGAGCAAGCTAGGGAGATGTGGTATAGTAGCAAGTACTCAGCCACAGTTCCAACAGCCCACCTGAGCGGTAAGAAGGAACTGAGGGGTGGTCGGGTTGGAAAGGTCATATATAGGGGTCCACACCGGTACCTCTCCAGGGGGCTCCACAACTGACCTGATGGACAGCAGCTAGTGTATAACTTTCCAACGGTCATGCGAATAGCTGTGAGCAGCACTCAAGGACGAATGCGCAGCATCTATCCACCAGGTGTTCCACCGGCAGGAGGCAGCCCTTTATCCCACCTTGGCACCACTGATCTGCGCACTGTGTTTCCTTCTCAGTCACTCTCACCCCATCTTACCATGTCTGTTTCTGAAGAGTGTTTGGCTGCCCTTGCACTGATGATATTCCCCCTCCCCGGCTTTTCCCTTGCTATCCCCTGACATGCGTTTTAATATTTAACAGCTCTCAGATGTATCGCTTGTCTTTTGGCCATGTTGTAGGTTGCTGGTTAGGAAAACCCCACACTTCCCCTCTCCCCTCTACAGCTCCATGCGAGCTGGGAAACCACCAGCAACAAAAATTAGTTGTGGTCCGTGGCTGCTGTTGCAGGACAGCTTCAGCTGTGAACTGCCCTGCAGTTTCAGAGTGGCCCTGAAAGTGGTTCCAAACAGGGAGTCCCAATATTCCATCAGCACCCCTAGTACAATTCCAACCCCAGGGTCTCCCTAGCCACTTGGGACGGGTGCCTCCAATGCATCTCTCTTACATCCCCTTATGCCTCAACTGGGGTGCTTCCCTGCCCTGTTTCATTTGCAGGTACGGGACTAGCTTTTGCCTAGGGACAGGAGTGAGGTCATCCCTTCATGCTCACTTCACTTCAGCTGTCTGGCTCAGAGAACCAGCCAGCCTCTCTCTGCTGCTTTTAGCCTTCAGCCCTCTTTTACCTGGGGAAGTTTGCATGCCTGTGACCCCCAAACACCTTCCGCTTTCAGCTGCCTGGTCTAGCACTAGGGCTGATTTGGGAACTCTCACTGTTCCCCCCTTTGTGGCAGCCCCTCCTGGAAGCTCAGCCAGCTCTCCTCTTCCATAGGGCTCGCTTTACTTCTCAAACCATCAGCTCCTTTCCTGGGCTCCTGCATGCTGTGGGCTCTGTCATTTATAGCTCCCGGGACAGCCCTGCTCTTCTCATTACACCAAACTAAAGCACAGTTGGACTGGAACAGGAGGCTTTGGTTCAATTTTCATCTGAGATCAAGTATCCTTAGATGCTTACAGCTACTACAATGCTATGTGACTCTGCAGTAGTTGAGGGACAAGGCGTTAAGTGATCTATGGCTCTCTTATGGCAACGGTTTTTGTTTCCAAGCCATTCCCTTTTGTGTAGGGGCCATGGCAGGTTCCTCTCCCCAGAGGGGGCTGGTGATTTTCAGAAGGACTTGACCTTTGGAAAGTGCTTTGCTGAGACAAGTAGCATCTTAAAGGAATTGTACAAAGAATTTGTCAAAAGTCAGAGGCCCTCCCACAGTCTGGCCTGCACAATTGTGTGGGTGTCAATTTGTTGGGAACATGGAGAACAAACAATACACAGTGGGCCTGCCAGGGCCTCAAGCGCAGCTAAAACATGGGAGGTTTTGTTTAACCTTGAGCTTCTGACTAGGCTGTTGACACCAAAGGGTACAGATGAGGCTGCGCTATGAAGCTGGCATCCATTAAATCCTTCAGGGTTTGGATCTGGGGTTTTGAATCAAACCATTACATAGATAGGGGTGAGCAGCACCATTCCAGTCAGATCCATCTTCAAACTTCACACCACCCCTGCCAGAGTTGAGATGGAAGGGGCTGCAGTTTTTAGGTGGGCCGCAGCTATGTAAAGGAGGTAAAGGAAGTGGTTGAGCAGGATTTCACCGTATGCATAATCTCAACCTGTATTAGCAATGCTTTGAGAGAACCCGCCAATCTCACAGGCAAACCCCTCTCCCCTTCCACCTTAAATCTCAGGACCTGTTTTGCTAGAGCATTGTTTTACAGAGGATGCAGCCCAGCAAACTCGGAGCACTCTTGGCCCTTCCTGGAAGCACAGGAGTGTTTAAATGGTTAGCAAAAGAGCTCTTCCCCCATTGCTTACCAGGCACTAATGTATTAAAACCAGTTTTAAAGTACTCATTAAAAATCCTCCCCTCTAAATCTATCAAGTTTCACTCTCCCAGGATCTGCTGTCATAAACCACACTTCAGTCGGGGGGGTTCCTGCCCAAAGGCGCCAGGGACTCAGGACCACATTGCCCTTCCAGCAGGACTAAATGGGAAGGATGTGAACCACGGGCATCATGTGGGCTTCTCGAGGGGCCGCATGTGCCCTACAGGGGAAAACACCACCGCAGACAAGAGCTAAATTTTTTTAAAAAAACCTGCTTACCTTTTCTAAGGGAAAAAGTCCATCTTTCAAGGTCTGCCTCCTGCACCCCAAGGGCCCCAAAAAGGCACACTGCCCGTTTTCTTTCCTTGGCCTATTACCTTTAATAGATAATTGGTGGTTTAAAGCTCAGTCCTCATTATAAACAGTCATCCCCCGTCTCATTGGAACCAGGTGAGTAGATGCCGCTTCTGACAGCGGAAGACGAGTGAGCAGTCGTTTTGCTTCAGTAGTTTTGCTGTCCATGTTTTTTGCCTTGCTAACCACACAGCTTCCTACTTGTGTTATTTCAATTCCTGGAAGGCAAAAGGCATAATTGCGTTCATAGCCAGAATTGTACTAAGAAGCGCAACTGCCCTTCTGACCTCCCGCCATCTACCTTGCTGGGTTTGGGTTTTGCTTTACTACCTTTGTTGCCTCCCAAAGCATGTACAGTATCGTTTTATGCAGGCCAGTAGCCTCTGGTGATACCTGCAATTCATCTGCATTCTTCTACTGTTGCTTAACAGATAAAGGTTTCAGACACATTATTAATAGTTAGGGCAACCATATCTCCCTCTCCCAAATACAGGACTGGGGAGATATGGGGGACAGGGCAACTCCTCCTCTCAGTACCAAGCCCTGGGGAGCTACTTCTTCCCCACCACCCCCCACAGCCCTGGGAATGCAGTAGCAGCCGGCACGCCTGCCCCACACCCCCAGGGGCCTAAATACGGGACAATTTGTCCCTTTTAAAAAATAAGTTGGGACACTTTTTTGGCATCCTAAATATGGAACCGTCCTGCCCAATATGGGATGGTTGTCACCCTATTTATAGTACACTAATGCCCCAAGTCCCAATTAAAACCACTGTGCTGAGTGTTTGTACAAACCCATAGTAAGAAACAGAGCCTGCTCCTGCTTTCAGTGGCCCTGCTTTCATGTAAGGCTCAAACGTAATTTAGTTCTAAACGTGTTTATGGCTCACTGACTTCAATAGACTACAAGCACAAGCTTAAATGTATTTAGGTGCTTTGATGAATCAGCTCCTAAATAAAGATAAGGAGAAAGAAGCAATTTTCTGCTTATGCAAACACACTTCTCCCATGGACTACTGTCTCCTTCTCTTTGATCATGCAGTCAAGTCATAAGTGTGTATGAAAGTTATTGAACTATTGCCATATAGAAGCCTGACACACCCATAACTCAGTAATAAGACTTCACTTGGGGGGGAGGCACAGAAAGGGAGGAAGAATGAGAACATATTTATTGCAGAAGGAAACCGTTGTTCAAGTAAATATTTTTGCTAGCTGGCACTCATAGAAACTGGATGAAACATTCACGAAAGATAAATGGATTAATGCTTAAATCAGTTCTCGGATCAGGAAAACCCTCTGCCCACCTGCGGGGCTATTTTTATATTTCGATTGGTTGGAGACTGTGCAGAAGAGACGTGCATTTGAATTAAAAGCATTAAAGGGATTCCCCTGTCTCTCCGCTTGTCAGATACTGGGAAGCACTATAAACATGGACATTTATATTGATGATGGGTATATTATAGTTACATTAAGCAGGATTTAAAAAGGCCCACATCAGTCAGGACATAAGACAACCTCTAAGGGATTAGGAACTTTCTCTGTGAACAAATTATTGCATAGTTCCCATGTAAGGGATGTTGGACAAGAAGAACTACAGGTGTAATTTGGTCCAGCAGTTCCTATGTAGACATAAAGGAGTGGAACGTTGAGTTACTCCCAAAGTTTAAAGCATCCAATATTCAAAGAATACTTTTTTGACTATTTAATATTTTATTTGCTACTGCCTGTTCCTGCGCACACCCGCCTTCAAATCCTCCTGCCTCTCCTCCATCCCATTTGCATGTTGTTTCCCCACTCACTTTGCTCAGGACCATTATAGTGCTGCTTCTGCCTCTGCAGATTGTCAAGACTGGATTGTACAACCCCTAAAAATCTACCCCTAAGCAACAGAGCCGTGATACTGCACCATAGGCCCCACCCTGTGTAGCTTAATGGACTTACTTGGTGTTGTAGGGGGCTTTCCCCCATCTTTGATGTATGGTATCTAACTCGGATCCTGCAAATATGGTCACATTTAACTCTTCATGCAGGAACTTCACCGAGCCTGTGCAGGCAGTTATGAATGCATGCAAGTGTTTGCAGGAACAGAGCTTTTGCTTGTAATCTCGTGGAAGCAGAAACCTGGTTTGAGATTTCCAAAGCTTGGAAGGGATTTACACCATATGACTCTCAGTGCAATTAAGAGATTCATTCCTTTTTAAAGCCAGAAGGGACTACTGTATTATAAATCTCTAATTCAACTTACTGCATAATACAGGCCATAAGTCTTCACCGAGTAATTTCTGCACTAAGTCCATTACTTATGTTTGAATAGTAGCATCTCTTTAAGAAAAACAATGTCAATTTAAAGGTTGCAAATGACGGAGAAACCATCACAGCTTAAGTTGTTAAAAAGTTGTGCCTTTTTGTACCAAAAACCTTAAGGGCAGCCCTGAATGCTAGTTGAGTTTGCGCATATATTATGTTTAAGGTGCTAATACCTGCCTTGCACAACAAAGGGCAGCTTAGGTCAAATTTAAAACCTTGTTGGAAATGTATGGAAGTCACCTTGCCAATGACAGAAGGTGCAAGTGCTCAACCCCTCCTACTGCAGATGTACTCATCTATTTGTCTGTTCACAAAGTCTCAGTGCTTTATGCACTATAGCAGCTGATAACGGGTCCAAAATGCCAGATGTATTTTTGTGTAAGTTCTCCATGGCCCTTCTTACCCAGTGACATCACATGGCCTTGACTAAGGATTTTAAGCACTTTGTAATGCAAAGCACTGCCCTAGTTATGCAATTTACTCAGCCAGCTCTCTGAGTTGTCCTGCCCTTTGTGATCTGCTCTGAGATATCTACAGTGTTTCTAAGCTGCTCTTTGGATGGTATTATGACAGAGAAATATTTTGGAGGCTGAGCATATCAAGAAGCTGAGACATTCAACCTTGAAAGGCAGAATTTGATGTTGGATGCGAAACAGCTAAAAATAACTTACTATTTTTATGTATTGTGTGTGTTTGTTAAAAAATGCATTGCTGCAAGTGCCTCCAGACAGCCAAAGAATGAGAGCAGGGCTGTAGACAAGAAAGGGGCTCTGAGAATTCTACCCTTTGGGCCTTATCTTGTCCCAAAGCACACACCCTAGTCCCATGGTCCACAAACTTTGATCTTGGTCCCCTCTAACCCTTTTTGACACACACCCCTGAGCTAGAGCCTGGAGCAGTGGTGAGGCTGGGGCCATAGCTGGGAGTGTGAACGGTGCTGGGTGAAGAGCTGGTGTAAAAGGCGAGGGCAGGAGCAGAGCTGGCTTACACTCCCTCTCTCCCCGCATCAGCCATGCACCCCCTTTAATGTTCCTCAGGGAGTGCACGCCCTGTATTGGGACCTCTGCACTGGCTTCTTGCTGAGCGGGCTGCTCAATCTCCCCAGGTGACTCTGTAATGGGGTGGCTGTTATCCGAGTCCCCATTGTGGTGCTTTGCAAGCACCCTAGTAGGCAGCCTCCTTTTGTGGGCTCCTTATGCACTCTACAGCAGTGGTCTCCAATCTCCTCAAGCAGGACTTACACTAGTGTGGTAAAAATAGCAGTGTGGACAGTCCTGGTCCAGCTGAGATTTGGGCTAGCCTGCCCACTTTGGAGCCTAAGGGGTCGTGTTGACTCGACAGCCTGAGCTGATACCCAAAACACTATGTCCACACTGTTATTTTTAGCCAGATAGCACAAATGTGTCTAGCTGATCTGGGAGACTCACTTCCCACTGGAGCGTAGGCTGATCTCCAAGGATACCTCTGCCCTGCAGTGTGAAGTGTGATTGTAGCATGAGACCCAAGCTAGCTTCACCTGTACTAACACAGCTAAAAACAGCAGAGTAGCTGCAGGACTATGGGATGCAGCATGACTGTACCCAGAATCCCAAGACTAATTGTGTAGCCCACCTGATACCTCTGCTGCCATGTCTACCCTGCTACGTCAGCCATGCTAGGGCAGGTAAAGCTAGCAGGAGTAGATCAATCTGTGCTGTAGTGGGATTCATGGAAACATTCTCTGGGGAAGCTCTGTGAAGTTTAGCTCTGACATTAGGAGGGTCGTGCCTACCCTTGAACCATTTGCGATCCATAACTGCAGCTCCAACAGCAGTACAGACTTGCATAGTTCAGGCTCAAGTGCTTTAACCAGCCTCAGAGTAGGCTTAGGAGGTGGTACGACTGTGCAAGCCCCACTACCACCACTGGTGAAAGAGGTCCTTAACTGCTCAGGGTGGATGCAAATTGAGCTATCACCCCATCCACAGGGCAGGGTTCTCCTTCTCGAGCCAGGGCATAACCCACAGGCACATGCTTCTCAGAAAGCCTGGGCAGACGAGCTGCTGTCCTGTAATTGGTGATCTTTCCCCTGAGTGCTTGTTGACTCGCCCCGTCTCCATCAGAAAATTTGGAAGGGATGCCAGCAAGCAGAGCTGTCGTTTTGCAGCCCTTAGGGGATCTGGGGAGGGATGATGCCATTTGGACTTGTCTCTGTCACCCCCTCAATACAAACGAGCATGTGTACAAGGAGCAGACAACAACACACCAACTACACTTTCTGCTGGGAATTAACAATGAAATGGCAGCCTACAGGCTAAATGCCCTTATTGTTAAGTGTCCTTATTTCCACTCAGTTTGTCTAGGTTCAGCTTCCACCCATTGACTCTATTCATCATTTTCTGCTGGCTTACAGAGCTGTCTGCCACCAGCTGTCTCTCCTCTGTGCAGGCTCTGCAGCCTGTGGTCATGTCAGCTCTTAACCTTCTCTTGGAAAAACTACATCAATTGAGGTTTCAGTCTCACTGTCAAGCAGATTTCAGAGATCTTGAATTATTCTCATGAGTCTTCACTGATCCTTTTCCAGTTTGTTAACAACCTTTTCAAAATGAGGACCACAGTACTGGTGGCAGTAGTGCAGGGAAGGTTTCACTAATACCATCTCCCTAGCTTGTGATATTCTTGTATGTGTTCAACTTCTCACTGTTAACTACTGCACTGCCCTTGGAACTCACGTTCAACTCACTGCCTACCATGTCCCCATAAGTCCTTTTCAGAGTAACTGCTTGTAAATATAATAAATTCCCCAACATCACACCCATCTTTTTGTTGTGACCTCGATTCTGCATTCCTAAATGGAGAAGCTTGCAATTGGCTGAATTAAAATTAAAATTCATGTTGTTCAAATGAGCCCATCATAATAAAGCGATCCAGACTGGTCTATATAGCTCACCTGTCGCAATCATTTACCCTGAACCAACTGGGTGTATATCATTGGCAAATTGTACTAGCACTGACTTCAGATTTTCTTTCAGACAGTTGATAAAGATACCATCACATAGAATTGGCTTAGACCTGACCCACAGAGGTACCTCGCAAGATGATTCTTGGTTTAAAAATAGTTTTATATTCCAGTTGACCAGTTTTTAATTTATTTTATATAGGCTACATTGATTTTTGTATAGTGCTTTAAAAAAATCACATCACACAGAAATAAGAGAAACTCATACAGAAGCCTAGGACTATTATTGTCAATAGTTACATTTGTCAGACAAATTTATAGTCACTTCAAAACACAGTATCAAATGGGTTTGACCAAATCTTTTTTCATATAACACTATGTTGGCTGGCTTTCATTATTTTAATCTTTTTAAATTACCTACCGATTGCTTAGGCAAACGGATGTATAGTTCTCATTCATCCCACTGACTCTTTTTAAATACTGGAGAAATATTAAGTTTTTTCCAGTCCTTTCAGATTTCCCTGCTATTCCAAGGCTTATCAAAATTCACTATATTAATGGTTCAGTGAGTTCCTCTGCTAAGTCTTTCAGTACTCTTAGGTGCAAGACGACTGTTTGTGCAAATTTAAAAATTGTTAATATTCAACATGGGCTATCACAACATGTGGTATAATTCATCCATTGCACTAAGTGCCCTATTAACTGGGGGTGAAATGAGACAATCACTTCATCCTGGGCGAGTTAATTCAATAATAATGAGAAAGACAAACACCACTGTCATCTATAGGTGAATACTTTTCCCAAAGCGATCCCTCGGTCCTCATTTCCAAGAAAGGGAAACTGTTCAATGCATTTGAAAAGATAAGACTGAGATCTTAAATTCATAACTTTACTAGACACTACAAATCTTGGACTGGATTTATGACTTATTACAACAATCTATCACCCACGTGGCAAGGCTTGCCTCGCTCCCGGGCTCCGGGCCTCTGTTTAGTCCACTATCCCACAGCCAGGATACTGTTGCCCTTCTTGAGACGGGGGGTGGACATGGTGGTCTGGGGGGAACCCAGGCCCCACCCACTTGTTCCAGGTTCTGGCCCAGGGACCCTGTGTGGCTGCTGGTGGTGGAGGAGGGCTCCCCTCGTTATGAACACCACAGCTCTTCCCTGGGCCACTTCCCCAAACGATTCATCCCCCTGTACCTCCTCCAGATAGTGGTGGTGGCAGCAGCAGCACGTTCTCCCTTGTGGTTTGGCTCCTCCTGCATGATCAGCTTGCTTGGCCTTACACCAAATCTCAAGACCTCCCGGGCAGGGCCTTAGCCCCTTGCAGCTGAGCACTCCTCTCCTCCTCTGGAGCTTCTAGAAAAGCCCCTTTTGCCTCTTTCCCCTTACTCTCTATCCTCTCTTCTATCACTCGCCTCTCCCCCTGTCCTACTGGGCAGAGGGTTCTTTTAAAAGCAGGCTTAAGTGGGACCAGCTGGCCCCAATCAGCCCCAGGGCGGCTTCCTCCCCAGCTGCTCACACTCTGCTTGTTTGCCAGCCCTGCTTTTCCCTCTTGTTCTCACCCCCTCCCAACCTTACCTTGTCACACCCACTAACAACTGCCCACACATGCTTTCTCCCCTTCCTTCTTTCCCCACTGAAGGTGTTAGCAAGGCACTTTACCTTGAGTGGTCCCTTGAAATACGTTAATTATTACGCAAAAGAATCTGTTCCACTTATACTCAGGGGCTACGTCTACACTAGCCAAAAACTTCGAAACTGCCATTCAAATGGCCATTTTGAAGTTTACTAATGAAGTGCTGAAATACATATTCAGCGCCTCATTAGCATGCGGGTGGCTGTGGCACTTCGAAATTGACGAGGCTCACCGCCGTGCGGCTCGTCCAGACGGGGCTCCTTTTTGAAAGGACCCCGCCTACTTCGAAGTCCCCTTATTCCCATGAGCAGATGGGAATAAGGGGACTTCGAAGTAGGCAGGGTCCTTTCGAAAAGGAGCCCCGTCTGGACGAGCCGCGTCAATTTCGAAGTGCCGCGGCCGCCCGCATGCTAATGAGGTGCTGAATACGTATTTCAGCACTTCATTAGTAAACTTCGAAATGGCCATTTGAATGGCAGTTTTGAAGGTTTTGGCTAGCATAGACACGGCCAGGATGTCACAGCTCAATACCAGAGAGGTAGCCATTCCCAGGCATGAAGAAGACCTCAGAGCAAGTTCAACAGCTTGTCTCTCTCACCAACAGAAATTGGTCCACTACAAGATTTTACCTCACCCGCCTTGTTTCTCTAGTAGTCAGATGGGTATTTCAAAGGGCTGTTTCAAAAAGTTTTTAAAAACATTTAAGAAGATCGCATAATACACATTTTGTAGTCTTCTCTTAACGTATTAGATCCAGATATCTTTGAGGATTCATGGATCACCACAACTCCACTTTCCTGGGCAGAACTTAATCACATCAGCCAGCTAGCGGTGTATGAAAAATAGAGAATGAAACAGAAAGACAGGAAAAACCAAAATGCATTCAGTTGTCAATTTATGCATGGTTGGGGCGGAAGTCCCCAAAGAGACTGAATATACACAGGGATATTTTTAACAGGTCCCCTTCCCAGGACCAAAGGAAAGAAAACGCTACGTGTTGAACATGCAGTGGTTGAAGTCATGATGACCTTTTCAAGGTCACATGTTTCTACAAGGAGGGTCTGTGATGGGCACTAAGGGGTTAGTGGAGCCCTGGAAGGCTTCTCAGGAGGCAGTCAATAAAAGAGCGGCTGTGAGGAGCAGTCAGTTGGGGCTGGGCTGGCCCATAAATGAAGGGCTGCAGGACAGTTTCAGTCACTCCATGGAGCTAGAGGAGGGAGAAGGAGTGGCTGATAGCAGGAAGCACTCTGGACAAAGCAATGTTGGGAGAAGCAGCTCCTGGCAGGCTGCAGGGATCTGCAGGCTGCGGTCCTGAAGCAAGGATGAAGAGGGTGCTGGATCCATGGGGAAGCAGTCTAGAGAGATCTACTGAGAAGCTGGAGGGGAAAACAGAAAATGACAGCTATATACAAGGTTCCTGGGCTGGGACCCTGAGTAGTGGGTAAACCCGATTCTCCTTCCCTTCCACCTCATCCCCTGCTGCTGAGGAAGTGGCCAGACATTGGGTTGCAGTTGCTACTGGGGGAAGTGTCTGGATCATTGGCCTATGGAACATCCCACCAGAACGGGGAGGATGAGGGAGGAGAGCACAGAATGTCGTACAGCTGGAGGACTGTGTCACTAAGAGAATGTTGTGATCCTTGTGGTGGGGCATGGGTCCAGAAGCAGAAGAGATGATGGGCAGAGTACCACCGGAGCAAGACAGGCTAGCCACTAGACCTAATTCCCATATTGATGGCAAGGAGCTGTTGGAGTGGTGAGTGGACCCTGTTGCAGGCTCCCATTGTCTGACAGGCTCTTACAGATATCCCCCTTTTTATCTCCAACTCATGGTTCCAGCATTGTGGGTACCATGCTTATAAAGACAGATATGATGCCATAGCTCCCTTTAAAACAAGCCTACACTCAATGAACTGGAGAGAGAGCAGCTGAGAAATGCATGATCAGAGGAGAGACACCGCCCAAAGGGTTAATTCCATTATATTTACAGCATTCTGAGCCCTAAATCAGCCTGGGGTGGGTGAGGAAAAGAACCAGAGAGTGAGAAAGTGAGTGAGTGAGTGGGGAGCACAAACTTGGGACAGGAACTTGAACTCCATGTCTCACGCATCCTGGTATCACCAGCGACTATGTTTGTCAAGTCAGTTTTGCACTGTATGCGACTATTTCTGCCAAAGAGATTTCTTTAAAGCTCTCCTTGTGGGTCTATTTGCGCATATGTCACTCAAGTCACCTGTGTTTGCTGAGTCAGGAATTCACAAGACAAATGAAGAGAGTTCCAGAAAAGCAAAGTACAAGTTTATCAGAGTCCTGAGAGGTAAAAATTTATTGATTTATATCTGATCAGCATGTTATGATATGGTCACACCCGGTCATACAGCTGACATTCTCATAGCCAAAGGAGGACCTTTTTTCCTTTTAAAAATACATTTTTTTCCCAGAAGGAAGGAACTTTAAAAATTCATATTAAGCAGGAATTAAAAACAATGGCTTTTTTCAACACATGAGAACAGGGCTAGTCAGCACTGGATCTCTTCGTGCTTTAAATTCAGCTTTCATGTTTCCCCTTACCCCGTTTTTCTATATACTTATTTTTCCCCACTGATCACAGAAAACACACAGCACAGAAAAGCAAAATCCAGAAGGGAAATGAAGAGGTAGACATAGCTACAACCATTGCACTGTTCTACAGATTTTTGGGGGTATACTGAGGCATCTTGCACAGAGTTCCATTTTTCTGTTACTTATTACTGTATACAATATTATTTGTTAAAGTTAATTTTTTTTAACTAAACTAAAAATGACACTAAATGTTACAGTTAAGAGATAGTCCAGGGCCATGGAATGTATGGCGCTGTGTATATTGTTTTGCCTAGCCAAAATTGTTTAAAATTAGAGTACTTCATATGTCAGAAATATACAAGATGGCAACACACTTTCTAGGAAAAATATGAATTCTCATCTTTCTAGATTGAAGGCAGCACATGGCTTACTTAGACCACAGATTCTGCATTCTTTATGTGCTCTGAACCTCCACCAACTTCAAGGACGATTTTAGATGCAGAAAAGAATGCATGGCCTGGCTCTCAAATCTTTGGGCTAAATTCTGCAGTCCTTACTCCAGCAAAGCTTCAAATAAATGTAAAGAAAGTTTTGCTGGAAAAAAGCCATGCAGAAAATAACTTATTTTTGCTACCTTTTTCCTTTTGCTAGCTCAAAAAACAGCTTCTGCCCCAGAAAGACAAGTCTCCACAAAGAGCATCTATAATTTTAAATTAATACTGAAATAACATATATGCACTAACTAAAACCCAAGCTGCACTGTGAGCAGAAACACTATTTTGTTACTTGGTATTAGTGGATATTTAATATAACCTACTTTTCCACAAAAATATAACTATTAAGGCTTAAAAGCACATAGAAACTTGGAAAATCAATTTTATTCTGTTGTACTTAAACAAAAAGAATCACCTTGGTTACTCTGCAAAAAAAAAAATAAATAAATCTGTTTTGGTATCTGAGTCTACATTTCTGAAAAATACCTTGTTTGTTGAAGAGGTTGGATCAAAAATCCAAGGAAGAAATAAGTAAAATAAATCGAGTGTGACCAGCCCTTTGCAAAATCACTTTCAGTAACTACATGTTTCTGCATATACTCTGACCATAAACAAAAAAGCAGATACACAATAGGGAGAAGGAAAATTCAGAGAGACTAAACAGTACGACCTCAAGAAAACTAAAATTTCATTGTACAAAACAAACTCTTTTGTAATAAGCTGAAAGGAAATTAACTCAATTTAACACAACAGCTGTTCAATGTACAATTGTTTTATTACCCAATGGTAAAACAAAAAGTTTAACTGTAAAATGCATAGTCCTTACTTTTAAAGATTCTTCTCTGCATCACAGCCATGTAGGCTACAGTTTTACACAATAAAAATAAAAATTCAAAAACATTAACGTAATCAGACCTTGCAACTCAAGCACAGGTTCTCATGTTTGATTTGCTCTTCCAACTGTTTTAAAACAATTAAATGTAAAAATTAACTAATATGCACTTTTGCAAAATACATTGTCTTTCATATGGCTGCATTGTTTCCAAACAGTACAGTACCTTCAGTTGTACAGTTACTTTATTCCATTTCATTTTGTTACAACGGCACAAGATAGTTCAGGCAAAGTACAAATCCCACACTCAACCCCAAAATAGTTTTGCAATTTGGAAATTCCATATTAAAGCAGCTTTGGTCCGAAGATAAATTGTATGCCCAGGTGAAGCGGTCTAGTCTAATTTCTGCCACACATAGTATTCAGTATTTCTGTTGTTTCTACAAATATGTGTAAAGGTTCACAGAACTTCTGACAATAAGGAGAGAGGAGGAAAAGCTCAATCTTTTTGTGAAATGTGTGATTTAATGAATAAGTGGTTTTTAAGTGCAGTACAGAACATCTTATTTCTGATGCCTTTTAGAAGAGAAGATCAGTTTTTTCTACTGTACAACACAAACAAAAGCCTGGCTTTCTAAACTTAACTAAAGCAACTTAAATCTTCTTTCAAGGTAAATCATAACTAAAATAGTGGGTAGAATGGTTTGTAAGTTACAACAGGACCTGTGAAGAAAGGACTGTCACAAAAGGAGGGGAAAAAGTGGTTCCATAATTTGTGAATGGTACAATATTCATCATTTAACGTGATCCAAAAAAGCATCAATTCTAAACTACTAGTGTTTGTTCACTAAGTGGTCATTCAACAGTTTTAAGGGAGATACTATCTAAAACATGGAACCAACATCTGCTTTTTTAAAACTTCTTTAGTTTTCCCTCATGTTCCAAAGTAATAGAGAAATAAAATTCCAAAATCTGGATCATTAAATTTCCTGCAGATATTTTCACCTGCATTGTTTTACACATTCCTCCGCAATACAGTTTATTACACCACCAATTCAAACCTGTATTAAATTATATTGTAACTTAGCGGATAACTTTTACCATTAACTTAATTTTCTACCAGATGCACTTTTCCCCCTCCAAGGAAATATGTTCTGAACAGAAAATCCCTGTGGGGCTTAGAGCAAAGTGTCTGCTACAGCTAAGATCACTAACCAGCTAAGGGTGAAAGAATTATCACTCAAAGGAATTGCATATTTTACAAGATACCCTGCTAATCTTCAAAGAGTCTAGAACAGCAGAGTACTTATTTATCATATTTCCTATATATTACCCATATTTTATAGGTTTTCCCTTAATAAAAATCCCTTTATTACTCCTGTTTACACTCCTTCATAAAATAGCATCTCAGCCCATGATGGGACAGTATTTTCAGTCAGAATTCCTAACAGCAGTGTCTTTCCAATGTCACTTAATTCAGCCACTCCAGTGCAGATAGGAGAAAACCAATCTAATGCGACAATCTCCCCACAAAACTAAAATCAGTGCTTTAAAACAAAAGCATTTTCTAATATAAAAAGGAACAGAATGATAATAGACTACGTATATCTTAGGCCCACTTTTGCACACTACCTTTCACTTCTTCTATTTCACTAGGCAGCATGTGAGTACTTAGTGTGTCATGCTAGGCTACTGGAAACAACACACTGCATTAGAAAAGCAATAGATTCTTGCATGAAGTATGAGTAATGTTCATAATGAACAGTACAGTAAACCCTCGATTTAATGGATTAAATGGGGGAAAGGTGTCTATTAAACCCAAAAGCCTGTTAAATAGGAGGGTATTTCCCGCCCCCCCCGCCCAAAAACACTCATGACTCACCGCTGCTGGAGCCAGAACCACCGCCGCTGCTGGGGACCCTGCCACACCTGGGGGCCTTGCTGCAGTTGGGAGACTCTGCCACGGCTGGGGGCCCAGCCACGTTCGGAGACTTTGCCACAGCTCGGGGCCCAGCTGCGGCAGCTACAGCTGGAGGCTCCGCTGGTGCCTGGAGGAACTCCCTGTGCTGCCATGCACTCCACCCACCAGGGGTGGGATGCGTATGCAAGTGCCATCTGCCTGCATACACACCGCACTACTGGTGGGCAGAGCACATGGCGACTCTGGCAGCTGGAAGCAATGGCCCCTCCAGCTGTAGCAGGTGTAAGTTGCCATAAATAAAATTTTTTTGGGGAGAGGGGAAAGAGGGCTTTAGGATTTTACAGGCCCTGGTTAAGTGGACTTCAGGAACAACAGAGGGGCTGGTGGACGTCTATTGTTCCCAAAGTCCGCTAAATGGGGACGCGTAAAATGGAGGGTTTACTGCAGTCTGGTGCATCTACTGTTGTGCAACCTGCTTAGACACAATCTTCCCTTTTCACCTCAACCCCTTCCTTCCCAGTTCAAAACAAAGTTGATGGAATGTGGGATTCAACAAAATAGTTCCAACCACATTGTATGATAGCAAAACAAACAGTCTCTAGACTGTTTCCAGTGCACCCTTGTTCAGACCTGGCCTATTTATGGCCTCATTTATGATGGCTGGCACTAATCTTTGCCTGCACCCTCCTACAATATGGCAGATAAAGTACACTGCCTATTTCAGCTATAATATAACAAAAATGGATTACAGGGTAAAAGAAAATTCTTATGCTCCAAGTTGGCCTCCCTTTGCAGTATATATCTCACTTAAAATTGATTTTGTTCGTACACTGCAATTCAGTGCAGCGGGAAGTGGGTGGATGTTGGTTATCAGGAAGCAGAGTTTGAAAACTGCAGCTTACACTGTACATTAAACCAATCAATAACACTGTCTTCTGCATTTTACCAAGTGGTATCATAACATCAATGAGGTATTTCAGTTGATCTTCCATAATGCATCATTTTATTATCAGCCACACTGATGAGTTGCCTTATAATGAAGTCATTGAATTTTTGGCGTATTTAATTAGGCCACCTTCTCACTGCCCACTAAACCAGGGAAAATATACATCTTTCCCTTTTTTGGTTTGTTATCCCCCTGCCCAAACAAACAGGAAAAAATATGAAGCTATGTTTTATATTTTTATTCTGTATACACTCTTATCAAAGCTGGTTCTCATGAGCTTAAGAAAACAGGGGTTCTGTATCACTAACACAGACAACTGCAGTTGGCTAACTTTGCTCTCAAAGTTATGATCCACGAAAAATAATACACCATAGTAATTCTTTAAATTCTTACTCCACCATATGTCCTTATAAGTGGTAAGGGCGTTCTAGCAATAATTATTTTTATATTTCTTGTTATCTCTGTGTAATCACAAGAACAGGATGACAACTTAAACCTGTCAGAAGCGAGAACACACAGTGATGACTTTCCATCAGAACATCTGTAAGTCAGATCCCCGAAAAATCTGAATGAAGGCTGTCTTTTCATTCTGTCTAGTGACACTGTCAGCGTTGTGGCAGGTTAATACTGCCCTCTGTATAGTTATTCAGAGTATTTTTTTTTAAAACAAATAGGTTGAACATTTTTCTATAGCTTTAGGCCAGCACTTATACCTATCTTTTTTAAAGACATCTGTTTTCTAATATTCTTCCTAAGAAAAATGCTGAAATGATGTAGTTAAGCCCTGTGACTAAATGTATCCAGTATCATTTCAACAAATGAAAAAAGTCTCTAGGAGATGTAAAACCATCACATTGACTAGAGTTTGGTATCCAACCCAACAAGATGCTGAGGAGCAGCAGAAAACGTTAATGCCACCTAAGATTCCAAGTCCCTATTAACCTTACTTTCCTGCCAAGCTACATACCTTTCCTTCACTGTATTTTCATCTTTAAAAGTGCATTTTGCAAAAAGACAATCATCAATTTATGGAACCCATCTTAAACACAAAAGGGAACTAACTAAAGTGATGTGACTTTTTAAAGTCCCATCACAAGAAGAACGTGGAAATCAGATGTTCAATAGTAACGGGTTGATTTACCAGGTGCACATCATTTTTAAACACATTACAATAGTGAAACAACTTTTCGGGCACTGTTTTCTCCCAAAACAAACATTGCTGATGCTGGCTCTCATTTGGGTGTTGTCCTTAGGAATGGTGTCTCTAATACAACTATGGCTGATCAGGAGTAGAGGGGGAGCAGTTAAGATACCATAGCCAGCTCTGTAGAATATCTGTTCCCAGCAGTAAACCTTGAGTTTTTGCAAATGAAGGATCTCTACCACACAACTTGTAGTACAGACTACTGGAGAAACAAAGTCGCTTAATTTTCTGAGCTTTAACTACAATGCAGAGAAATACGTGTAGTGTTAGAACTTTCTTGATGTAGACTTTCTTCTATGGTGGTTATACAATTGCATCTCTTGTCCAAACGCTGAATTCGCTTAAGAGCATGTGAGGCATACACCTTTTAAAAATATGCACAGTTCTTAAAATACATCATGTCACAATATTACTGATCCTCACATTTAGTGGAGTTTAAAATCTCCCTTAAGAGGGGTAAAAATCGATCCAGCATTTTCCTTCACTCTTGTATATTCATATTTGCACATACAAACATGATGCAGATTTGCAAGAGCCAGGCTTCTCAATGTGTCCTCAGATCCCTTTCAACTTCTAAAATAGGCAATGATAAAAATACTGAAGGATGCAGTACCACATACCACCTGACAAAAATGCAAGGGACTGTATGACAACAAGCCACAAGTTGCTGAGGGTCATCTCTCGTGAAACAGCCTTTGCTTGACCCTGTAGAGGAGGAAATGCTCCTAGAAGACAAGAAATAGCATCGTTAAACCTTCTGCAATAGCCCCTGTAGTTTCTGATAGCACTATTCCTGAGCAGCATCGCGTGCGCTGACAAATGATGGTGGTGGCTAGAAGGAATCACGAGGCCCTCTGCTTTAGGGTGATGATTTTTCAGAATATAATTATCTCCTACAGTTCAATGCATCTTTTTGCCTAGGGAGTTAAATTAGCATTCCTTCCGCACTGGTAAAATCAAGTACAATTAGATGGTCCAATATGTATTTTTCTAGCTGTTCTTTGGGAAAATGCTTTCCTTCCCAATCTGACTACTATCTCAAACATATCGCTTAAATCTTTGAATTTCAGTCTTGGCTTTAGTTTCACTCAGGCTACATCTACATTACCTTGGAAGACTGACCTGCTCAAGGTTGATCTTTGGGCTGGCGTTTCGTGAATGCGCGAAACAGCTCTTTCTGGGGCCAACATTAACCCCATAACTCCTTGTGAGCTGCAAGGATTAAGGAAAGTCGCTAGGAGAAGCACACTTGTCAACCTTCTTCCATGAAGACAGACACAGAAATCAACGGCTGAAAAGTCAATTTTAGGTAAGCAATTGGCGCAACTAAAATCGCGTATCAGCTGTTGACTGCTATGTCTACTGTTGACATAGCCTGAGTGTGAATGTTCTTTAGCCAAATCTACAACTCTACCTGTGGCCACTAGAGGCTGCTATGGTGCCTGCATTCAGGCCAACAAGCAGCCTGCTGGTCTTTCCTCAGGCAACACCCAATTCTGGAGTTGAGTAGGGACAGAGCAGCAACAGGTGGCTGGGTGACCAGCAGGGACAGATGAGAAGACTCGGTACTACCTTCTGTTTCTTCCAGCCAGACACCCCAGACCCTATGCCTCCCAGCAAGACCTTCACCACATCTCTCTCTGCTAGAGAGCACCTGTCCACCTATCCCAGACACCCCCACACCAATCTAGAACCCAGTAATCCTAGCCCCACCTCCAGCAGATTGCAGCCTGCTTCAGCACCCTGACAACAATCCCACCCGCTCACCCCATGAATGCTTAATGACACTTATAACGCCAAATTTTGCACAGTTCTGTCCTACCCCTGCCGCAATTTGGGGCAGGATAAAGTTGACCATCAACTGAACTTTATGGCTATATGCAAATATTCAAGTTAAATAATTTGCACAATTGTTAGCTGGATAATGATATGAATCAGTTCTTTCCATTTTTCATGAGCTTGGGTGCTCCGTAGCCTCCTTCCCCCCATGATACTAGGTATGTAGAAGTGCTTACAGGAGCATTATGAGAGTACCACTAAATGTCCATCAAAGGAAGTGGATGAATGTTAACCACAGCCGTAGGTTTTCTCATTAGCTTTTATAAACAGCATTGATTTAAATATAGCAGTGAGTTTATACATCGTAATGAATTTACACTACTGCTTCTACTACATCTCTCTCTGGTGGAAATGCACCAATGGAAATGTTTAAGAAAAAGCTTGGTGCAGAGAAGACCCGTCTCTCTTTCTCTGCACACACTATGTCATACGTAAACCTTGACAAACTACCTTCCACCAACCCAGAGAGAATCACTCTCTCTCTCTCTCAACCACCTCGTCATCCCATTTATTCACCAACAACTCCGATTTGGTTCCATGCACAATTCACATACTTGGCACCTTATCTGCCCTGTCACCACTGCATTCACTCATCCATCCCCATACAAATAATCAGTACTGCCCCAGCTGTCAGCAAAGTCTCTTGAAAAATGCAGCAGCTGCCATGGTCACTGTCCCAGTCTTCATGACTGTAACAAGCACCTAATATCTATACCCCAGTTAACTCTCACAGCTTCCTCTGATGATGCCGCGTCTCTCTTCTCACAAGTGCATCCCCTTGTGATGCTCATTCTGCAACCCCTGGGAAGCAGCACACAGCTCTTTTCTTTCCCTGTCTTGCTCAGGGAACAGGCATAAGAAGCTTCAGGATCTCTGACCCCTTCCTGGGTGAGGACAAGTAACTAGGTATATTCTATTTCCCTACATGGAGGGAACCAATGGAAATAGGAAGACAGCAACTATAAAGGTGGCAGACCACGAGCACTCTGGGCCACAGCCAGCTGGGACAAGCAGGGAACAATCTTAGCCTCGGGTAGGAGGAAGTACGGAGAATCCAAGAACACAAAGGATCTACTGGAGCCACCACATCTGCTCCACCACTTCAT
This sequence comes from Carettochelys insculpta, assembly GCF_033958435.1. Taxonomy (NCBI): domain Eukaryota; kingdom Metazoa; phylum Chordata; order Testudines; family Carettochelyidae; genus Carettochelys; species Carettochelys insculpta. The sequence continues at coordinate 64,332,491 of NC_134139.1, read as the reverse complement.
TTCCAGCTGAATTGAACCAGATTGACTGAGATGCTTCCTACAGGCCTGAAAGTGGAACAGCAAGAACTGCTCTCTTACAGCCTGGGAGCCGTAGTATCATTTTGTTTAATAAAATGAAACCCTTGATGCTACAGAAAGGGATGCTCGTCCTCTATCAGCCAGGAGAAGCCGCCTTCTAGCCAGGCATGAGCAGGATTTTATAAGGCAGATGTACAAGCACCACAGCATGATAAGGACATTTTTATAAATTTGTTAATATAAATCTAGCAACATTTATGTTAGAGGCTGTGGCACTTTCATGGAAGACATTATAGCTTATGAGATAGATTTTTAAGGACTTATGAGATAGAGTTTCCCCAATCCAATTTTTGAGAGTGCTTGATATGTAGCCAGCAGAAAGGAAACATTTACAAAAAAGAGGTAGCATGTGCTTTTAATTACAGTAGGGTCTCACAATCAGAGAACTTAATGTTTGCGAATTTGACTATTCGCGAGTGGCTGCTTCCCCCAGGACCCTGGGCAGGAGCGCAGGCAGCCGGGTGCCATATTCGCAAAATTCAACATTTGAGAGGGTACTCAACATGGAACCTTTGTGCATGTTGAGAACCTACTGTATTTTTAAATTAATTTCCTCAGGTCTCTCTAAATAAAAACATACTAATACAGAGCAAATTTCCCTAAAATACATGCTTGTCTTTTTAATGTAAAAGAGTTTGAATTATCTTATTGCCGTTAAAAATCAGAATTATGTACACACCCCAAACTATAATGTTTTTAAGTAAACAATGAGAATTCCATAATAATAATATATGAAGATACACAACTTATAGAACTGGAAGAAACCTTGGGAGGTCATCGAGTCCATTCCCCTGCCCTCTTGGCAGGACCAAGCACCATCCCTTTTTTAATCTATTTGCCCCAGATCCCTAAATGGCCCCCTCAAGGATTCCCTGGCTAGTATGTACTTAATACTTCCCAGTAATTGGTTTTAAGTAAAGTTATTGCATGCCAAAATTCAGTGTGGGGAAAGCTTTACAAGCTGGGACATAATCACCAAAACAGTGTTCATAAAGAAAGAAAGTGAAAGCAATAAATAACTCTAGCTGCTGCAGCACACCCAGTGTCATAAAATGTGGCAGCAAAACAAAAAAAGTGCTTCAGTGAAGCTCAGATGTTTCCTTCACGTTTGGCTTGAGGACCCTACTGGCAGCATTGTCACTGAATTGAGAGCAGCCCTTCTGCCATAAGATACCACAGAGTAAAATGATGGGAACAAATCCTCCACTTGTGTTATAACTAAATCAAGATAATTAAGATGAGCTAAGGGTCTCCTCTAGGGTATATTAATTTGACAACTTGCATTGCCAATACACAAAGCAGAAATAGAAAAGAACTATAATTCAGCCCCTATGAGTAAAATGTTATTTAAAAAAATAGATGGTTACACATGTGAATGCACAAAGAGGACGGAGAGAGGCTGTTCTCTGTGGTGACAGATGCAGAACAAGGAGCAATGTGAGGGGGAGGGATCTAGGCTGGGTATTAGGAAAAATCATTTCACTAAGAGAGTGGTGAAAGCTCTGGAATTGGTTACCTAGAGCGGTGGTGGAATCTCCTTCCCTATAGGTCTAAGTCCTGGCTTGACACAGCCCTGGCTCATCATCAATAGCCGTGGGCTCAGAGCCCTTTGGTGTCTGATGCCTCTCTCACTATTCCTTCCCATTGCTCCCTGTCCAGTGCGGAGTGGCTTAGTTTCTGTAGACTAGCTCTGTACCAATCTATTATATCATCTATCCATTCTCTGTAGGGTGTGCCTCTCCTGTTCCAACCGTCCATTATGCCGAATATCAGGGTCTTGATTTTTCGTTCGTCATTCATTCTTCAAATATGCCCAAATAGTTGTAGCTTCCGTTTTATAACCTTCTGCAGTAGGTTCTCTTTCAGCTGCATCTTTCTATATAAATTTCTCACTGGTGACCTTCTGCATCCATTCTAGTCTCAGAATCTTTCTAGAACAACTCCTTTTGAACGCCAATGTTCTTCTTTTTGAATCTTTCGATATCACCCATGTCTCACATCTGTACAACATGCTGCTGAATACACACGTTTTCAAGATGCTCAGCTTCGTTTCTAAGCAAATCACTTTGCTTTTCCAGATCTTGCCCATTGCCTTCAAACTTGCTCTTGCGTTCACTCTTCTAGTGGCTATTTCCTTCTTACAGTCTAGATCATATGTTATGCTGCTCCCCAGATACGTGATCTTCTCTACATTTTCTAGTTCAATACCATTGACACTGATCTTCCTTCCTATTTCCTTATCTCCAGCTGCCATTGTTTTTGTTTTATCAATGTTCATAATCAGTCTGTACCACTTCCCTTCTTTGTTTAGCAGCTGCACCATTTTTGCGAGCTTCTCCTCATCTTCCTCAATGATAACTATATCATCCGTGAACATCAAGTTGTTAATTCTTTTCCTGTGCACAGATATCCCTTCTATCTCTTCCTTGATCTTGTCCATCGCTCTCTCCAGATGCGCGATGAAGATACTTGGCGATATTGGATCTCCTTGCCTCGTACCTCTACTTGTTTTAAACCAACTTCCCCACTCCCTGAATGTTCTTACCCATCTCTGCATTGTCAGGGATATCCTTCAACAACCGTATCAGTCTGCTATCCACTCCGTATGACTCCATCACTGCCCAAGTCGCTTTCTGATCTATACTGTCAAATGCCTTCTGAAAAATCGACAAAGCAAGTGTACGCATTCTTGTTCTTTCGTCGAGCTTTCTCCACTAACAGTCTTAGTGCCAATATCTACTGTATGGTACTTCTGTCTTTTCTGAACCCCACTTGCTCGTCTGCTATACGTTCTTCTATCTATGATCTTAGTCTCTCAGTCAGTATCATCATCAGCACCATGCCTAGATGACTTGTTAGGTCAATTGTTCTGTAGTTCTTGCACTCCCATGTACTTCCTTTCTTGGTTATCATGCATAGCATGGATTTTGTCCATTCCTTAGGGTGACTTAATTGGGACTGGTCCTGCACTGAGCAGAGGGCTGGACTCAATGATCTCCCGAGGTCTCTTCCAACTCTATGATACGATGATACTTAGACTAATAGCTTTCGAGAAAGGAATTAGGATGTTTTCATTTTGCTGCTTGGAATTCTTAAGACAAATTATTTAGATTTTTCACTGCCACAACTTCAAAGCACTGTCTGCATAACTGGTTTCAGAGCACCAGTGCAAGCCTAGCTACCTTGAGACACTCTGCCTGGGCTGGGGACTTGCTACTATTTACTACAAACTGCTGGGCAGACCTCTGTAAAGTCCCTATTCGTGCAATGTACTTCATCTACATGGGGCTACAATGAAGCCAGAGATTTTGTATGGGTGCATTGTCTGTCTATATGCAACAAATCACAAGTTCTGACTCAACAGATATCGGAGGGGTAGCTGTGTTAGTCTGGATCTGTAACAGCAACGAAGGGTCCTGTGGCACCTTATAGACTAACAGAAAAGTTTTGAGCATGAGCTTTCGTGAGCACAGACTCATTTCTTCAGATGCTTGTCAGATGCTGACCAGATGCTGACCAGCATCTGAAGAAGTGAGTCTGTGCTCACGAAAGCTCATGCTCAAAACTTGTCTGTTAGTCTAAGGTGCCACAGGACCAAAACTTGTCTGTTAGTCTAAGGTGCCACAGGACCCTTCGTTGCTGACTCAACAGAGGTGTTTTTGGATATAAAGATCCATTTTATTTGAGTATTTGGAGGAGTAAGATGAGTCTGATATGGCAAAATGCCAGTTATTCTTCTCAGAGTGAGGTGCACTTGATGTACTGTAGTAGTACATTCTGGAATTTTATTAATATTTCAAGTGCCCACAGTATTTACAAATAATTATAATATACTCTATAGTGTTATGCTCCTCCATTAGTGTTAACAATGAATAATCCAATCTCTTTTTACCCTAAAAAGACTTTGGAATGTTGAACTTCACTGAGTGGGTTGACTGGATGAGTGTTTTAGGCAACTTCATCTGAAATTTAACAAAAAAAGATTCGTTTTCCTATAAAAAGGCAAATAATTGGCAGTATTTCAAACCCAGTCATTCTACTCAGGTCACACCACTGTCTGATAAATTTCCTTTCCTGCATTAAATGTCTAAATGAAACCATGATTTTCACTCATCCAGTTTGTAAAGGAAGAACCAGAAAGTCCCCCAGAATGAAAGCCAACAGTTTTGTTAGTTTCTTCATTTTGATTAACTTATCTTTTCTCTGCATGGTACAAAACCACGGGACTGTTGGAGGACAGCTAGTAAATTTCAATGTTTTTCAAATGGAAAAGAATAAAACCTTGAGGAAACGTATCCCCAGTCTTATTTTCAAAGGAGAGTACACATAAAAATGAAGTTACAAAATATGTGATACTTGCCAGTGTCTTTTCAGTAATGTTATTAGGATCCCTTAATTGGTTTAGAATTCTGATCTGTTTTCATGTAGGGTACTTTGTTATGTACTCTGTTGTATGCACAATATTACTTGATGTTTTGAGCAAGAGCGTGGGGCATGGTGCTTGGACTGGGACTCCCAAGTTCTACAGCATAGACTTGCTGTGAATCCTTGGGCAAGCCACAGCCTCCTTGTGCTTCAGTTTAATAGGAAAAGCAATACTGGATTAGACTTGCTGTCCATTCTAGTCTGGTATCCTGCCGTGGAGAGTATCTATTTACCAGCAGTATCAGAGTAAGATGTAAGAATCCATACTGGGCAGATGTGATTTAATTTACACCCCATGGAAGACCCATTGTAATCCTTATTAGTTAACAATTAAGCCTTGAAAAATGAAGTGTATCACTTCCAAAATTTGTAAGCACTAGCTCTTCCTATTTCAGTAAATACACAAATCTTCAAGATTTTATGAATCTTCCTAAATTCTTGTTCATAGAGACATTCTGTGGTCCTGAGTTCCACAGTCTAGGTATGAGAAGTTTGAAAGTGGGATTTCTTTTTAGCAGATTTGCATTTGCCAACTTTCGATTTCATTCAGTAATGCTTTATTCTTGTGCTCTGAGGCAAGAAGAACAGATGCTCCTGATGTCTTTCATATGCCATTCATAATTTTATATATTTTCCGACACACAAAATATGGATAACAAATGTCTACTTCACAAGTGTGTTATGAATACAATTTCTTAAATTATTCTGAGATCTTTGCATGAATGTAATTATAGAATTGCAAATCTTTATTAAGTATTCTCTTTTGGGAGACAACACTATACCTGTTTTGTAAAAATGTGACAAAAGATCCTCTTTTTCAATGAACCGTTGATATAGCCAATCAGTGAGGGCTTCAGGTTCTGCAGGTACATCTTTAATTGGAAAAATTCTGCCAAAAGAAAGAAGAAAACAATGTCACTGGCTCTATTAAAGTCATTCCACATGTAAAAGAGCCTCCCCATTTTCCCCTCAAAGATACATGAGAACAGAATAAAACTGTTAAAAGTGCTGTGTTCTCTCTCATTTACAGTTCAAATAATACTTAATGGTCAAAGCAGTGGACTATTCCAGATCGGCTGTTGAACGGATGTTAAATCATAGAAATCAGCAGTACCTAGCAAGTGCAGAACATAACTGTACCACATGGAACCCATACACCTTTGCATTGTTCAAAGGGTTAAATGGGAAAAAAAAGTAGTGTGTTATTCATTCTGAAAACAAATCCACCCTAACCACACATCCTGAAATAATTCTTCTACCCTCTTTGCCAGGTAATTTATTTAGAGTTTGAGGATTTGTCAAGGATGTAGTTAAATTAATCCTGGGTTTGGGAGGCCTTGAGGGGTTAAGACTGGAGGTGGGTGGGGGCAGTTTGGGGCTTGGAGGGGCTGAGCCTAGGGATGGAGAGTGGCTGTTTGGGGTTATTTTGTGTTCGGCCCCCTGAACATGTAAATAAATTACCCTGTGGCCCCTGATGAAAAACGGGTGGTCATCCCTGCTCTAGGGATACCATTTAAAATCTAATTTCCCAAACTGCCACAAATGATGTAACAATTTAAAGCCAGAATGCTGGTAGTTGATTCAAAAATATCAATTAAAATTTAAAACTGTTACCACATAACCGATACTGTTTACTCCTGGAGAGACACATTTCTTGGCTTCTGACCTTTAAGGTTGTCAAATATAAATGCTCACATTGTCGAACTTGCATGGGGCAATGGGGACACGGAGATATGACACAAAAAAAAGGTGGGTCGAATTTCAAAAAGCTTTGTAGACACTTTATTCTAATGCACAATACCAAGGTTAAATATTCAAATTTATTAAATCCCAAATTTATCTCGTAGTGTAGAAACAGCCGCAGTTTCTTTGCAATTATCACTCTCTTAGCAAACATACCCTTGTAACCTTGTTACTGGGTTTCAAGCTCGACCTACCAATCTGATCATTTTGCCAGTATATGTAAATTGGATTTAAGATGTTCCAGTACCTTTAACATTTAAATACAGAAATGGGAATAAAGAATAAAACTTATGTTAAAGTGAGGTGTCTTTTAATAAAGGACGAGTGCTTTTTAGAAACATTTCCTCCCTTTATGAAGGGGATTACTAACTTTTAAACTAAAGGACAGAGCAGCTCATAGCGAATGAATATTTTTCCATAACAGTGAACTCTTCTGTAACTAATTTGCTCATCTGGTGAATAAAAATCCCACCCTTTTCACTATATCAACTACCATTCCCATTATCTCACTTTCCTTTTCTCAGAGACCATGTTCTAGCCTCAGCAAGCCCAGGAAAAAATGAAAAGGTCAGGAAAATAAATGCTCTCCACTCTCATTAGTGGACCGTCTAAACCTTTCAGCTCTTCTTACATAAGATTGTTATTGTTGCCTGTACCTTGGCCTCTCAAGTAAACACAAAAGACAACTATCTATATGGCCTGGAAAAGGAAGTCTGATAGGAAATTATTTTACAATAAATTCTGTTCTCTGCTGCACCTTTCATTTGACCTTTTCACGCTGTGCAATACACTTAATTCTCTTTAGTGAACTTTTCACTGCTATTTAAACATGGGATTCATTAGGCTGAAGAAGATTTGAAGTAACAGAACAACCTAAGGCTGATTTTGTCATGTTTTAAACACAGTGCTGTAGGGAAGGTTGGAAGATGTCCGAATAGCATTATGAAATGCTAGGCAACGGCTCTTTAAGAAATGACCTTTTTTCATTCTTGCATTTTCTCTTGTTCCTTTGCTGTGTCACTCATGCCTTGCTCCCTTCTCAATCCTCCTCATTGTCAGAAAACCAACATGAAATTTTCCAGACCCCGAATGCACTGCTGCTGCATCTCATTCCTCTCATTATTCCAAAGACTACACTGTTGAACGCTCCATTTCCATATCTGGAACATTCTAAATAGAAGCTACTAGTAGCAGGCGCTCTCTCCTGTCCCCTTCCCCAAAATCTTTACAGGCTCTCTTGCAACATCGATACCATAACACCGGTGAGTTGCTCTCTAACACAACACAGCCAAACACACACTCCTCTCTGCCATCTCAGTGGTAACAGATTGATAAGCCTTATACTTTGGTTTCCTTCTTTCCCACTGTGCCAAAACTCCAGTGAACCGAAATCTAGACAATCCAACCTAATAGGAAATAGAGTATAATACATTTCCAGCACCCTTTGTTTTAGAATCCATCAACTGCAACATTTAATTCTCTTTAGTATTTAATTAAATAATTTGGCACCAGCTTGACCTCGTCCTCACCAAACGCAGCCGTTTAGGTAATGTCAGGGTGACACGTAGCTACCACAGCGCAAGGGTTTCAAGGGTTGTCATAGCTGGGGGTGGTAGTGGGAATAAGCTCCCACTATCTATAAAATGCTCCCATGGTATGCGTCTCCAATAGCCTCTGGCAACCGAAGTCCAGCTCCTGGCCTTCATGTGTGGCTTAGTTTCTAAGCCCGGCGAAACTGTTTGCACTGACAGGAGAAGGGGCGAAGGCAGGTGACTGGCACCTTAAAACCAGTTGCTTCGGGCAGATGGGGCTCATCAGCCTGGGAAGGCTGCCCACCTAGGAGAAGGAAACTCTGTTTTAAAACCTCCGCTGCCTTGCGGCGATACCTAGTCATGAGAAAGGCTTTGGGAGTAAACCCCGAGGAAAAATCCAGAGATGGAGCCCCTAAGGCAGTTTGAGGTTGTGCTCAATCTCACTCTGGCAGCTCCTGAGACAACATTGGTGCCAAGCTGTACTGGCTTTTGCCTTTCCCTTGGATTACATCAGTGGCGTGGAGAAGGGGAACCTGCTGCTGGGCATCAGCTGGCTCTTCAAACTTACTTGCCCAGGCCTGCGCCCTGGAGAGGACACTCCAGCATCGCTTTCTTTATTAAGTAATTATAGCATAAACAAAAGCTGCTATATTTAGAAAAAGGACTGTGTCAAGAATCAGTCAGCATTTATTTCACTTGCTCTGTAGCTCTTCGTGGGTTTTCTCTTCACAACTGCTATTAACGCAAATCAGATGTCAGCTTGTTTAACCACTGGGTATAAAAGGATCACGAGAAGTAGTGTAAAGTAGTGTATGGGTGCTGTTCTATTGAAAGTAGACTCTTATAGTGTTAAAAAAAATCAGAAACACCCAGACATTTCAGTAGTACCACACAGTACAGAAACTGGGAGGGTCAACAGAATTGCTGGGGCCCTGGGCAAAGTGTGAGCTCTGCATTCGTGGAAGAGGCCGGCTCTCAGGTGGACAGGGAGGGGTTGGGGGCAGCCAGCCCTCAGACTGCTGAGAACACCTGCATAGAGCTCCAGCTCCTGCAACAGAAGAAATTAGAGACCCAGGCCCTTTTGAATTGCTGGGCCCTGGGGCAACCGCCCCCTTTGCATCTCTCGTCAGCAGGCTTAGCAGAAGCCTTGTCTTCTAATTAAACCACAGGGCTGGGAGTTGAGAGAGCTAAGTTGTGGTATCAGTTCTGCCACAGGCTGTATCTGATCTTGGGCAAGCCATGTTAGCGGCTGCTATTTCTTGACTTCCATTACAAGACTCAGCTCTAAGCGCTGCTGGGAAAAAAAAATGGTCTTTAACCTCTCTGGATATCTGACTAATAGGGATTGCAGGGTTAACGCATGCAATGTACTGAGAGATTCTCAGATGAAGTACACTATAATTGGCAAGATTAAAGACTTTTCTTATATGATTTAAAATGGTTTTATGCCAGCATATGAGAATGAGAAAGTGAGATGAGAAACTGATTATTAAGATGACAAAGACAGCACAAGTAAAAAGCATTAACAAAGGAAGTTATATGTTAAATTGTTTCCGTGATAATAAAACATTTTTTTACGTAACTCAGGAGTTTTAAAGTACGATTTTTAACTTGATAGGTAGGCATCCTTCAGTCTGCATAGACTATGGATTGTGCCCTTTAAAGTTTCAATTGAGGACTTCATTTACAGCGTCTATTGTGACTATGAAGACCCACACGAGAGTGACAGTCCTTGCTGCATCTCTTGCAGATGTAGTGGGTGTCTGGCAAGTCCTTATTGTGCTTTCTGTGCGCTTGCTTCTCCTCTGCTAGCTGTCTGATCTTCAACTCGCCCTTCTGAAGGCCCTTGTGTAACCCGCCTCCATCTGCTGTGGTCGTCTGCTAGATCTTCCCAGTTGTCCAGCTTGATGTCTACCTCTCTGAGGTCTCTCTTGCAGACATCATTGTAACGCAACTGGGGGCCTCCGGGAGGTCTTTTGCCAGAGGCTAGCTCACCATACAGGATATCTTTTGGAATCCTTCCATCGTTCATCCTGTGGACGTGGTCGAGCCAGCGGAGTTGACGCTGCCTGAGGAGGGTGTGCATGGTTGGGATTCCAGCTTGCTCGAGGATGGCAGTGTTGGTCACTCTGTCCTTCCATGACATTCCAAGGATGCGCCTGAGGCAGCGCAAGTGGAAGACGTTCAGCCTCTTTTCCTGGCGGGCATACAGGGTCCAAGTCTCGCTGCCATAAAGGAGGGTGCTGAGGATGCAGGCTCTGTAGACTTGCATTTTGGTGTGAGTGTACAGCTTGTTGTTATTCCACACTCTCTTGCTGAGTCTGGACAGAGTTGTGGCCGCTTTTCCGATATGGCTTCCATTATCAGTCAACAGCACCAGTGGCAACCTGTGCAATTCTGCTGCAGTATAACTAGACTGTCAGGGTGGCGTGAGAAGATTCGCTTTCAGTTCAAGTGATAAAGTCTTAGATTTTGCATGTAACTGGATTTAGTGGGAATTTGTTACCCAAATGTTTTTATTTAGTTAGTAAATATTTTACCTGATGTACCTGAGATCAACTTAGGGATAAGGGAGCAGTTGTCCTGGGTCTCTATGATTCAAAAGGGCCTGGGGCTCCCAGCTGCTGCCTCTGATGCTGTCATCACTCTGGGCAACTCAAAGGGCTGGCTGGGGAGGGAAGGGTGTGGTGCGCTCTAGGAAGCACTGAAGCTTGGCTGCTCCCACCCATGGCTGTTCAGCCCAAGGCTCCACCCTTTCCGGGAGTACAGAGCCTCCTTCCCCAACACGCACCTTCCCCAGGGGCCCAGCAATTCTGTTGGCTCCCCGGTTGGAGGTGTGGTTTTTTCACATCCATGTAACTTGTGAATGTAGACCAGGCCTAACTCTATCATGAGTTTATCCTTTGATGGTGCTACAGGAGAGAGTAACTGAAGGCAGTCTATGCAACAAATAAAAATATAAGGAAGTAGGCTGGAGTATGGCTCTGCTGTTCTGATGGTAACAATTCCATGTTATAGGGTAGATTAGCGCAACCATATCTCCCTGTCCCAAATATGGGACAGGGAGATATTGGGGGGGGCTTGCTCCTCCCAGCCCCCAGAGATCTGTGAAGGAGGTGGCAGCTGTCCCTGAGCTGTGGCAACCCCCAGCCCTGAGGAAGCGGCAGGGATGTGGCAGCGACGGCACTTCACCCCCATCTTCCCCAAGTGCCAGGGAAGTGGTAAGGATGGGGCAGCCACTCATGCTCCCCCTGCTTCCCTGAGCCCCGTGGAAGGGAAAGTAGGCTAATCTGTGGGCTCCCTGATCTCTGGTCAGCAGCTGCTGGTGGAAAATATGGGACAATTAGACCTTTTTCTAAAATAAGTAGGGACGCCTTTTTTGCATCCCAAATATGGGACCTTCCTGCCTAAAACGGGATGGATGGTCACCCCAAGTTAGATGGAACGTTATCTGGGACCTTGGACACTACAAATGCACCCTTGTTATAACTGCATCTCACTACATAATTCTACTTTCAGTGTCAAGAAGTCCTGTAGAGCAGGGGTGAGCAAAGTGGGGCGTGGGCCCCCTCAGGAAGCATGAAATTTCGTAAGAAGAGTGCACCACAACTGGCTGCTGGGTCTCAGGCTCATCCACCTCATTAAAAATGTCAAATGTGTTACTGTTTTTATGTGTATGTATTCACATTGATAGACTGACCAAGGAAGTTTCTACATGCTACGTATTTTCTTATATGTGCTGAAAGAGATTTTTTTTTTCCTATGAACATAACTGAAATTTCCATTTGTTTGGATACATTACATTCTAATTGCAGGAATGAAAAGTGGGACCTGATGTAAAAAAGTTTGCTCACCCCTGCTTTAGAGAGATCTGAGTTGAAATCCTTGTCTTACTAAAGTCAACACCAAAATGCCCATTGATGGTAGGGACAGAATTTGTCCCCTGCTTATAACACGGATAAAATTTATTTGGAGGTGGTCTGTCTGTAGCGCTCTACTTGTATCTCTCCATTTGAAGAACACTCACTCCAGATAATATTTCTGAAGGAAGGAATTTTCTCTTTGAAAAGATACATGTTCACCTTTCAATATATAATAAAAGCTACCTGGAAGAAGAAAATACAACCGACTCCTTTATTTGCAGAGATAGCAAGAAAGCTAATATGGACAATAAGCATGAAACTAATTATTCAAAACAGTTTCCAGTAAAGTTGGTGGGACAGGGTTAATGAGGTAATTTTTTTATTGGACAAAGTTCTCTTGGTGAAAGCAACAAGCTTTCAAGCTTACACAGAGCTCTCCTCAAGCTGGTAGCTCAGCTATATTTGCATAAGAATATATTTTGAAGATAAAAACTGACATTTGGAAAATATGTAGGCACTAAGAACCTAGGTTTAGAGGAGTATTTTGTGAAAGAGAATTTGCTTGCAGTTTTGTAACTTAAGCTAGATCAAATGTTTGAATACAGACTTTAGATCTAACCTGCTCTCAAACAAAAAATGCTTGTGGCAGGGTGGGGCCAGGAGGGGGAGGCAGGTGTAAAAGCAGAGCTGAGACAGAGCTGACAATCAAAGTGGGAGCAGCTGAGGGGTAGGCTGCCCTAAATCAATTAGGGCCAGCTGATCCCACTCAGGGCTACCTTTATAAAAGTCCTTCTCCACGCAGGGTAAGGGGAGGGTGGTTAAGGAGAGTTTGGGAGGTGAGTGAGGAGAAGTAAGGAGAATTAGAGGAACACCAGAGACCACAAAAGAGGAGAGGAGCCTCAGCAACCTGGGGGGCTGGACTGCCCCAATCCAGGGGGCCTGGAGCTCGACCCAAGACTGTGAGGAACTGGTCAGCTGAAGGAGCCAAACAAAGGAGGGGACTTGCTGCCACGGCTACCAGGAGAGGAAGGAGGTACCAGGGGGAATCGTCTTGGGGGAAGTGGCCCAGGGAGAGGAGCTGCAGGGGCAAGGGCAAAGGGAATCAGCCCTCACTGGCAGTGGCCATCCAAGGCCCCCTGGCCCAGAACCTGGAACGAATGGGTGGGGACCGGGGTTCCGCCCCAGATTGCCCTCTGCCCCAGCAAGGGTACTGGGGTTCATACGGTGGGGTCAGAGGGCTAAGCAGAGGACCTGGGGCCCAGGAACGAGACTGACTCTGCCACAATGCTATTAATAAGAAGCCTTCTGTTTAAGTAGGTGCTCTTGCTGGCATTTTTTTTCCCTTGGTTAACATAGAAAACATCTCTAGTTTAAGCCAGTTTATATTTCTTTTTCTTGGCTATGGAACTGCTAACAGTACTCTTTTTGACTCCAAATGACAAATCTCACAGCATCACCTAGCTTAATGTACTTATTTGAGCATGGTATATTCAAAGAATGTACCAACTTCCTATTCTTACAATGTGTGACATTCTGTTACCTTGTGGGCATTCCCTGTGTCCCCATATCCTTCATTTTATATATAACTGTAACTACCTCCTTAACCTCCTCTACGCATAAGAAAAAGAGGCTTTTCCCAGCTCGATCCTTGCCGGTGGTACCTGTTGGCAGGACGAGCGAGGCACAAGGCTGCGAACCGCTGGCTGCTCAAACCAGCGGAAAGGCCGCACAACATGGAGCAGTGCCTGGGGCCCCGACCAGTAAACAGTCGGCACCGAGAGCTCTGCAGGCACCGGCATGGCAGGCACCGGCGGCCACGGCACTGAGTCTTGCGGCACCGACAGCACCGGAACTGGAGTTCCCGGCACAGGAACTGGAGTTCCCAGCACAGGAACCAACGGTCCCAGAGGAAGCTACTCTCACGGAACCGCATGCAGCGGCACCAACAGCCACACCGAGGTCCCCGGCACTGGAGATGATGGCATTGACCTTTCAAATGCACGGGCTGGGCAAGACAAGATCCAAGACCCAGCACTGTAGCCCATCCCCGACATTGTTGGAATGCCACTGTCTCCTAGCTCTCCTCCTGGGATGGGCATGCCACAATGGGCAACAACCAAATGGACTGTAATTCTCTTTCTACATTTCTTTTTGAGTTGGGGGAAAGACTACTGTGCTATCAAACCCTACCTCTATTTTAACATCATTAATCAGTGATCAGCTGAGACATACAACAGACTTCCAAATAAATTAAGCTTTAATTTCCTTCACTTTGGTAAAGAAATATCAATGTCCATCTCACAATTGCAGCAAGAATCTTGTCACAGCTTTGACTTTGTAGGAGTTTGGATGCAATAGTGAAATAGGAGTCCAATTGAGTTTCCTTTATGTAATTAGTAGAAGATTTACTGGAATTGCTTGGCTCCTTCAGGATAGGGGGCTGGAGATGTGGGGAGTGCAGGCATCAGGGCATGGTCTTGGAGATGAGTGGGGCTCAGGGAAAGGGGTGGGTGTGGCCAGCAGCATTGCTCCCCAGGGTCAGCCCAGGGTATGAGGGGCCAACACTGCCTGGCTGGCAGCTGCTTCGCGCTGGTGCTGTTGAGGGCACACTTGCTTGCTATCTTTCTGTCATTCTGGAGTGCAACTGACACCAGTACCAGACCCCCTCCCCTTTCCATTTAATGAGAAACAACTGCATCCCACACACATTCCACTGAGTTGGTACAACCAAACCCTGATCTTGCTTTAATTTATGATAAGAGGAAGCTGCAAGCCAATTTTGGTGGTCCTAGCACTTGAGCTGTCTCTACACTAGCAACCTCTTTAGGAAAATCTGGCCCTTTTTCAAAAAGACACGCGTCGCGTCTACACACAAAATGTGCTCCTCTTATCTGAAATCGAAAGAACAGAGCGCTTCTTCTGGAAGCCATCTTCCGCTCCCATATCAAGAAGAGTGCCTTCTTTCTAAAGCTTCTTTTGGAAAAAAGCATGTGTAGATGGTCCACAGGCCCCTTTTCTGAATGAGCAGTCCTCATAGTGCTGGGTTTTCCAATCCCTGGCCAGTTCTTTTGAAAGAGCAAGGGCTGTGTGGATGCTCTCTATCTAAAGAGCAGATCAATCTTTTGATCTGTTTTTTTTGTGTGTGGACGCACTCTTTTGAGAGACATTTTTCAGAAAAGCCCTTCCAGAAGAACTTCTTTTGAAAGATCTCTGTAGTGTAGACGTAGGCTTACTGTTTAGGAGTTCTTGAACAAATGGACTCACAGACACCCACATACACAAACTCTCTCAAAAATACAGTAGACATAATCAATCTCATTCTACCATACAGATGGTCACTTATGCCAGATCAAATAAAGAGAAGTTACTCACCTGTGCAGTAATGATGGTGCTTCGAGATGTGTCCCCATGGGTGCTCCACAGTAGGTGTCGGGCTCGCCCCGGTGCCGCAGCTCGGAAATTCTTCAGCAGTCTCCGTTGGGTCGCACATGCGCCGATGCGCGTCGGCTTTTCGCGCGCTTACGGTCACGTGCGCGATCCGGTCCCCGCCAGTTCCTGATCAACTGCTCCGGATGCCCCTGAAAAACACAAACAGAGCTCCGAAGTGGGGAGGAATGGGTGGGTAGTGGAGCACCCATGGGGACACATCTCGAAGAACCATCGTTACTACACAGGTGAGTAACTTTTCTTTCTTCTTTGAGTGGTCCCCGTGGGTGCTCCACAGTAGGTGACTACCCAGCAGTAACACTCCCCCCCCCAAAAAAACGAGGTGGGTATCCGATTTATGCGCAGCTTGCCCGTGACAGGACTGCTGTCGACACGCGTGTATCCTCATCAAGCATTCTGTGCATGGCGTAGTGCTTGGCGAAGGTGTCATAGGAAGACCACGTCGCCGCTCTGCAGATATCTCTCAGCGCGATTCCTTTGAAGAAGGCCGTTGACACCGCCATCACCCTAGTAGAGTGGGCCCTTGGCGGAACTGGCAGAGGAGTCTTGCGAAGCTCGTAACACAGTCTTATGCAAGACACAATGTGATTTGAAATCCTCTGAAAATAGCGCTTCTCCTTTTGACCTGGATGCAATGGACACCAGGAGTCTGTCCATTTTCCAGAAAGGTTTAGTTCTAGCGATGTAGAAAGGCCAGTGCCCTTCTTACGTCAAGTAAGTGCAACCGTGCCTCTTCATTTGAGTTGTGAGGCTTAGGATAGAACGAGGGCAATACTATTGGTTCGTTAATATGAAAATCTGAAGAGACCTTCGGAACGAAGGCTGGGTGCAAACGTAAGACTACCGCTTCTTTTGAGAATATCGTGCAGGGTGGTGTGGACATTATGGCCGCGAGCTTGCTCACTCTGTGAGCTGACGTGATTGCCAGGAGGAAAGTCGTTTTAATGGTAAGTAGTCGAAGGGGGACCGTAGCCAATGGTTCAAAGGGCGGTCCCGAGAGGGGGTGCAAAACTAAGTCTAAACTCCATGACGGCGGTATTGGTTTCCGAGGGGGGTACAGATTTACCAACCCCTTTAGGAAACGCGAGACAACAGGATGGGCAAATGCAGTTGATCCATCCTCTTCATGCCGAAACGCTGATATAGCCGCCAGATTCACCTTTATAGAGGATAGAGAAAGTCCCTTTTGTTTGAGTTGTAGCAGATAGTCCAGAATCGTAGGTATGGTGGCATCCTGGGGTGTTAGCTGCCTGGAGGAGCACCAAACGGAAAAACGCAACCATTTGTGCTGATAAGTCTTTCTGGTAGAAGTCCTCCGACTACATTCAAGGACTTGTTGTACTCCCTCTGAGCATGTAGTCTCTAAGGTGCCTAGCCATGGATTAACCATGCTTGTAGCCGAAGTCTCTTCGGGTGCGGGTGCAGTATTGACCCCCCGAGCCTGAGTGAGCATGTCCGGTACTGTTGGTAGGGGAAATGGCCGATCCTGTGCCATGCGTAGAAGCAATGGGAACCACTGTTGCCGGTCCCAGGTTGGGACTATGAGTATCATGCGTGCTCTCTCCCTTTTGGCCTTCTCCAAGACCTTGTGTATAAGTGTCGTGGGAGGGAACACATAAAGTAGAGGGCCCTTCCATGGGATCATGAAGGCGTCCCCCAAAGACCCCTGTCCCATGCCCGCTCTGGAGCAGTATTGAGGACATTTCTTGTTGTCCCGGGTGGCGAACAAGTCGATTTGGGGAAAACCCCATCTGCGGAACACTTGGTGAAGTAGGTCTGAACGGATCTGCCACTCGTGAGTGGGCGCAAAATGTCTGCTGAGCTGGTCCGCCTTGACGTTGTGGACACCCGGTAAGTATGAAGCCTTTATGGCTATATTGTTGGCAATGCACCAGTTCCACAGTCGGACCGCCTCCGCACAAAGTGTACGAGACCTGGCTCCCCCCTGCCGGTTTATATAAAACATGGTGGTGGTGTTGTCGGTATTCACGCCAACTATTTTTCCGCGCAGATACTTCTGAAAATGCCTGCACGCATTGAACACTGCTCTGAGTTCTAATATGTTTATGTGCAGTGTCTTCTCCGCAGGGGACCATAACCCTTGAGTGGTTTTGTTGTCCATGTGTGCCCCCCATCCCCTATGGGAGGCATCTGTTGTAATGAACACAGTAATTTGTGGTTGGTGGAAGGGCACCCCTGTTAGAAGATTCTTGGGGTTTTCCCACCATGTTAGCGACCTTCGTGCCTTTGTTGTAAGTGACACCCTCTTGTGAACGGTGTGGATTAAGGGTTTGTACACAGTTGCCAACCAATGCTGCAATTCTCACATGTGCAGCCTGGCGTTCTGCACCACAAACGTGGTGGTCGCCATATGCCCCAATAGTTGTAAGCACGTAAGAACTGGAACAGTGGGGCTGTATGTTATTAGTTGTATGAGAGACTCGATGGCGCGAAAATGAGCCTCGGGTAGATATACCCTTGACATGACTGAGTCTATCCAAGCCCCTATAAACTCTATATTTTGCATGGGGTCGGTCTTTGACTTTGAGAAGTTGATGATAAGGCCCAATGAGGTAAATGTGTTTGTGGTGATGTGTATCATCCGTAATACCTCTGCCTGGGAAGTTCCCTTTAGCAGGCAATCGTCCAGGTACAGGAAAATGAAAACTCCCTGTCTGTGTAGGTATGCTGACACCACCACTAAGGTCTTGGAGAAGACTCTGGGCGCTGAAGAGAGGCCGAATGGAAGGACTCTGTACTGAAAATGATCTGTGCCAACAATGAACCGGAGGAAGCGCCTGTGGGCTGGATGAATTGCGATATGAAAATATGCATCCTGTAAGTCGAGGGCTGCAAACCAATCTCCGTCGTCTAGTGCCGTGATTATTGAAGCCATCGTAGTCATCTTGAAGCGCTGTTTGCTTAGGTACTGGTTTAGTGCATGTAGATCCAAAATGGGCCTCCACCCTCCTGTCTTCTTTTCCGTCAGGAAGTACCTGGAGTAGTAACATTTGCCTTGAAATTGCTCCGGTACTCTCTCCACCGCCCCTATGAATAGGAGGTGGTCCACCTCCCGCCCTAATTCCGGTAGGTGAGAGGGGTCTCTGAGGAGGGGTGCGGTGGGAGGATTTGGTGGAGGTAATGAGTGGAAGGGGATCGTGTATCCCGTGTTTACAATCTCCAATACCCACTTGTCTGAAGTGATGCTTTTCCATTGTGGGTAAAATGGCTTGAGTCGGTGATGGAACATGTACTGAGATTGGCACTGAGATACGGTCTTGGCTTCGCAACCCTCGACATACCCGTCAAACCTGCTGTCTTGTACTTTGCCCTGAGGAGGCGTTGCCCTGCTGAGGTCGACGCCTAGGGCCCTTTTAATGTGATTGTTGATGACGTCCCTGATCATACCCCCGTTGAAATTGGGCATGTTGCTGTTGGTAACCATAATGGCGTTGTTGAGGATAAAACTTCTTCGTTCTGAACGGTGGCGTATATATTCCCAAAGTCCGAAGTGTCGCTCTGGAGTCTTTGCTCGAGTGTAGGACTGAGTCGGTTGATTCCGCAAACAATTTTATTTTGTCAAAGGGGAGGTCTGCAATTTTGACTTGTAACTCCTTGGGAATGCCGGATGTGTGAAGCCATGACTCCCTCCACATTACCACCGCAGTGGCTACAGCGCGGGCCGCTGTGTCCGCCACATCCAATGCAATCTGTACGCCCGCTTGAGAAGTCGCATAGCCTTCTTGTACAATTGCCTTAAGAATCGGCCTTTTATCCGCCGGAAGGAAGTCCATGAGGGCGGTAAGTTTAGAGTAGTTGTCGAAATTGTGGTTCAACAAATGAGCAGCATAGTTGGCCATGCGGAGCAACAGAGTAGATGAGGAGTAGGCTTTTCTACCCAGGAGATCCAGCTTCTTTATATCCTTGTCCAGTCCCCCAGACTTGTACTGGGACGATTTGGACCTATGTTGAGACGATTCGACCACTAGCGAATTTGGCTGTGGATGACTAAAGAGAAATTCCATACCTTTCGCAGGGACGAAGTACTTTTTGTCTGCCCTTTTGTTGGTAGGAGGAGCGGATGCCGGAGTTTGCCATATGTTAGTGGCTGCCTCCATGACTGCATCGTCCAAAGGAATAGCTATTTTAGAAGAGGACGGGGGCCTAAGATTTTTAAGGAGTCTGTGGTGCTTCTCCTGCACCTCCGCCACTTGAATATCTTGGGATTGAGCTACCCTTTTAAACAGCTCCTGGAACTGTTTCAGGTCATCTGGGGGAGAAATGTCTCCAGGAACCACCGCCTCGTCTGGCGAGGATGAGGAGGCATCACTATGGTATCTCTCCTCCAATTCCTCTGGATCCTGGCTGTATTGGTATGATTGTCTTTTTGAAACTTCGAGGTGGGGTTCAATGTCTTTCGACCCAGCCTCTGATTGGGGAACTTGCGGTGTTCCCCCAGGTGGAAGCTGTACACTGTGGCGTTGAGGGGGAGTTGACGGGGATCCACGGTGAGATGTGGACCTCCTATGCTGACGCCCTGTATAATGATGGTGGTCATAGCAACAGGGACAGGGGCCCGGTGATGGGGACCTGGACCATGACCCAAAGATGTAAGGGTGGTGCAAGGAATGCCGTGACCGTCGAGATGACACTGACGTATGGGGAGAGCCTCTGTTGGAATACTCATAGGGGTCTCTGCTAGATGATGGAGAGAAGCGTGCAG
Source organism: Carettochelys insculpta (assembly GCF_033958435.1). NCBI lineage: Eukaryota > Metazoa > Chordata > Testudines > Carettochelyidae > Carettochelys > Carettochelys insculpta. Next base: position 64,312,680 of record NC_134139.1, on the reverse strand, counting down.
CCCCCTGAGATGGACTCCGAAGAAAGGGAGATGGACGTCTGTGGCAGGCTGAAGGTGTTGCTGCCCGTTGAATCTCCGGTGGTGATCGTGGTGACAGAGGCAGTGCAATTACCTCAGGGGAGGGGCTGCGGTGCCTGGTCTTTGTTTTAGCTTTTGCCCTCTCAGGTGGTCTTATCGGTGGGCTTGGTACCATAGCAGGTGCCATGCTGGTTTCCACTGCTCCCGGTGCCGTCGTTGCCGGTGCCGTTGTCCTCGGTGCCGATGTCCTCGGAGCTGTCGTTTCCGGTGCCTCTGGGGGAGCTTCGCTCGGTGCCGCAGTAGCCGGTGCTGGTCTGTCCAGTGCCTGCACGGCTCTCGGTGCCGTCACCCCAGTAGCTGTAGGCCCTTGGGCGGTTACATGCGCCGGGGCTTTACCAGCGGAGGAAGCCAGCATGCGCGGGCCTTTTGTTGCACTCATCCCGCTCCCAGAAGTAACGGGCAGGGATCGAGCAGGAGAAGCTCTTCTTTTCTTCTGCACAGCGGAGGTCAAAAAGGCAGCCTTCCTCTTGTGCGATCCTGAAGAGCCATCCGTATGCGTTGTCTCTGATAAGGCAGGTTGAAGTGCTTTGTCAAATAGAAGCATCTTCAACCTCATTTCCCTATCTTTCCTAGCCCTATTCGTCAACTTGGAACAATGGGAGCACTTCTGGGGAACGTGTGTCTCCCCGAGGCAACAGATACATCTTCTATGGCCATCCGAAGCAGGCACGGCCTCCCGGCAAGATTCACACTTCTTAAAGCTGGGGGATGACATTGCTAAAGCTCAACTCTGTGAGTCCTTAGGTGCTAAGAGCACACTTAACAGTCAATTTGATAACAATAACCACCGTTGGGCTTTGGAGGCTTGACCAAAAAAAACTAGCGGGCCCGTCCAGAGGCAGCCGCTGCAGTCTTTAAGATAGTCTTTTACTTTTAAACGAACTGTAACGAGGTAACTAAACTATAACAACTATATAACTGCTAACTATGAAATATTATAACTATTAACACAAGAAAAATAAGATTTATCTGTCTCGGGTGTTGGAGCCAGAGAGGATTCCGTCTGCAGCCATTGGCAGCTGAGAAGGAACTGGCGGGGACCGGATCGTGCACGTGACCGTAAGCGCGCAAAGAGCCGACACGCATCGGCGCATGCGCGACCCGACGGAGACTGCTGAAGAATTTCCGAGCTGCGGCGCCGGGGCGAGCCCGACACCTACTGTGGAGCACCCATGGGGACCACTCGAAGAAGAATTATTTTCATTCACTGCCAGAAGAATAAAATATTAAACACTTATCCATTACATGCATAGAACATGAATGAAACCCAGATAATTGCTCAGTGCTGAACAGTATTCCTGCCTAAAATGGGAAAAGTGGAGGATGGGGGAGAAAGCGGGAGATTTTTATGAAGAGACCTGTTTTGGAATGTTATAGATTTAAAGGCAGCACACACTGTTCACAAGAAAGCTCATCACCTAATAAATTATTTTGTTAGTCTTTAAAGTGCTACTGGACTGCTTTTTTGTTTTGATAGTATATAGACTAGCACAGCTCTCTCTCTATTACTATTCAACATTCAAGGCACTACATTTAGCCGTTTGGAATGGAGATCCATCAACAACATGAAAAAACTTATCCAGATCCAGACAGACATCATCTTTCTCTCCAAATGCAAGAAAATGGACATCGTACCCAAGGGACTGACAGTGAAAAACCCATTACAATCAACGTACTACACCAACTACAGTGAGTGTCTATGCCACATGCTCTCTAAGAAACTGAAGAACCACTTGATCAAAATCCTTTACAATAAACAAGAGATGATTAAAAATGAACTCTGAACTTGAAATTCTCAACAATCAGGAATCCAGGCAAGACCCCATAGAATGAGGCTTTACTTATACTAGACAAGAAATCTATAAAACACACTTGCACTTTCTACAAAAAAGATGACACATTTTCTAAATTACTTCGTACCTCAGGATACTATAACAACGACAGCTCAATTAACAATATTGTTAACCTTTCCAGCTACCAACTCAGCCCAGCAGAAGAGTCTCTCTTATCCCAGGGTCTCTCTTTCTGCCCCACTTCCTCCATGAACTTAATACAATTCTGTGGTGACCTTGAAGCCTTCTTTGTCTGCCTCCATCTAAAGGAATTCTTCCAACACACCTATTAACAAGAGTCTGACTCTCTCGACCCCCACCACCAACACCAAAAGAAGAAGAACTCTATGTGGACTCCCCCTGACGGTCGTAGTGAGAGTCTAGATTTCTACGTACAATGTTTCCATAACCATGCTCAGACTGACATTATAAGCAAACAATACTAAATGAGACAGAATCTCAACTATGCTGTCCAGAGTCTCAAATAATCAGACATTATACTCAAACCAGTTGACAAAGGGGGTGCTGTTGTCATCATGAATAAGTCAGACTATGAACAGGAGGCAGCCAAACAACTCTCCAACACCAAATTTTACAGACCTCTCCCTGCTGATCCCACTTTGGAATTCCAAAAGAAATTACAACTACTTAAGGAACTCCCTGATGCTACTCGGGACCTTATTCACTCAGACATACCATCTGAGCCCCAACCTGGATTATTCTATTTACTTCCCAAAATCCACAAACCTGGAAACCTCGGACACCCTATCATTTCACGTATTGGAACCCTTACCACCAGGCTATCCAGTTACGTGGACTCCCTCCTCAAACCCTATGCTACCAACACTCTCAGCTATCTCCGAGATACCACTGACTTCCTGACAAAAGTACAAAACATTGGAAAAGTTCCTGACAACTCCATCCTTGACACCATGGATGTAGATGCTCTGTACACTAATATTCCACATGAAGACGGATTACAGACCATCAGGAATACCATCCCTGATGTCACCACAGCTAATCTGGTGTCTGACCTCTGTAACTCTGTTCTCACCCACAATTGTTTCCTGTTTGGGGACAATTTATACCTCCCAGATTTGTGAAACTGCTGTGGGCACCCACATGGCCCCACAATATGCTAATATAATTAAGGCTGACCTGGAACAACGATTCCTCAGCTCTCATCCCCTATTATCCCTCCTCTACTTACGATACCTCAATGACATCTTTATGATTTGGACCCATGCTATAGAGAGTCTAGAAGAATTCCACAGAGACTTCAACAATCTGCACCCCACCATCAACTTATGCCTCAACTACTCCATGCGAGAGATACACTTCTTGGACACTACAGTACAAATCAAGGATGGCCTGATCGGTACCACACTCTACTGGAAACCCACTGATTGCTATACGTACCTACATGCTTCTAGCTTTCATCCTGCACGCACAACTAGATCCATTGTTTACAGTCAAGCCCTTAGGTACAATCTCATTTGCTCGGATCCTACTGACAGAGACTGAAAACTATAAGATCTCTACCAAATATTCATAAACCTGAATTACCCACCAAGAGAAATAAAAAAACAAATTGATAGGGCCAGACGAATACCCAGAGACCAGCTACTCCAAGACAAGCCCAAAAAAGCCAGCACCAGAACACCACTGCTCATTACCTACAACCCCGAACTCAAACCACTGCAATGCATTATTAAAGACCTACAACCTATCCTTAATCAGGATGCCACACTCCAGAAGGCCCTAGGTGACAGGCCTGTTTTCTCCTACAGACATCCTCCCTACCTTATGAAGCTTCTCACCAACAACCACAGTCTATATCACAGGAATACCAATCCTGGAACTTTTCCTTGCAACAAGGCCCATTGCCAACTTTGTCCACATAGCTATCCTGGAGATACCATTACTGGACCTAACCAGGTTACTCATAGAATCACAGGCACATTCTCCTGTTCCACTAACATCACATATGCCATCCTGTGCCAACAATGCCCACATGCTTTATATATTGGACAGACTTCAAACTCTCTTAGACAAAGAATTAATGGGCATAAAACAGACAAACACTCCTGATTCACAAACCTGTCAGCCAGCACTTTAATGGAGTGGGCCATTCTGTTAATGACCTGAAGGTCTGTGCTTTACTGAAAGGGAATTTTCACAACCATTTGGAAAGAGAGGCTGCTGAACTCTCTCTCTTTTATATTCAAATTCGACACATTAACATGTGGTTTGAACTGGGATGGCAATTTTCTAGCTCATTTTAGGGGCTCTTTTACATACTTTGCTTTATCTAATTCTTGACTCTCCCACCCCCTCCTGCCCCTCTGCTCTGATTTGCTCACCTTGATGACAATTTTTCTGATTTGTCAACCTTGATTACTATTTTTGGTTCTCTGTGCCTGAAATATTAAGTCTGTTCTGGTATGGCTAAGGTCTGAAGAAGTGGGTCCGTCCCACGAAAGCTCATCACCAAATAAATTTTGGTAGTCTTTAAAGTGCTACTGGACTGCATTTTTGTTTTGATAGTATATAGACTAGCACGGCTCTCTCTCTGTTACTGTTAACAACTGTGCATGCAATTAAGTTAGCTGTGTCCACTAGAAATTGCTACACTTTTCACAGGTTTGGAAAGACCTTCCCACCCCACCGTCAGAAACCAAAGTATATGCAAACATATGCACACTAAGGCCGTGTCTACATTAACAAGATCTTTCAGACTAGCTGGGGCTCTTTTGAAAGATCCTGTGGAGCATCTACACACACAAAGCATTATTTCAAAAGGATTTTGAAAGAACGGGGCACTTTTTCTGGAGGTCCTCTTCTGCTCCTGGATCAGGAAGAGCACCTTCTTCCAAAAGACTCCTGAGAAAGCGTGTAGACCTCCACAAGCCCTTTTTTTTCCGAAAGAGCAGTCCTCCATGGCACTGGCCAGCTGGAGCCCAGAGACAACCCTGCCAGCACTATCAGGGCTCTATGGTCTCTGCTGCCGTCTGCTCTTAAAGCTGCAGGGACTGAGGAAACCCTGTGGCAAGAAGCTGAGAGCATGGAGGCAGTGAGCACACGTGCTGCTGTGACCCCGCCAGTCAGCCCCGTCCCCAAGGCATTGCGGAGCCATGTGTGGCATGGCCTGCCATGTGGGGGACATATGCCACTGCTCCCAGGACATCCCTGTCCCTTGGCCCGGGAGTGGGGACAACTGCCCACGGGGAGGTGGGGGGCATGACAACCAGGGCATCGCTCTCTCTCTCCCCTCCCATCCTTACAGCTGCACCATCTGAGTGCTGGGAGAGCCCCAGTACACCCCCAGGGGCAGCAAGCCCCATAGATGATGCTGGGCTGTGAGGGGCAGGAGCAGGGAGTGAAAGGCCTGGACCACCCCCACCACTGGTGCCCAGAAGGGCCTGCAGACAGAGGACATGTTGCCACGGTCAGGAGGACACAGCTGCCACCTACAGGACTGCCCTCTGCCACCAGAACACCTTGGCAGAGCAGCAGCTGGCACTGGACGAGGCCGACACGTCTTGGTGGTGGGAGACGTGGGCAGAGGTGGTGGGCCTGCTATGCACCATATGCACAGCCCCTGCTGATCTGCTGGTCCAGCCTCCTGACCCCCAGCAAGCCCCCCCGAGGCCCTTGCTGCTCAGCTCCCGCCCGACCTCTCTCCTGCTACCCTATGCAGCCTCACAGCCTGGACCGTGGCCAGGGAAGGCCCTGCCGAGGCAGCCCCTCTGCCTTCCCACTGAGGCAGACCGCCCCCCCCCCCACTATTTCAAAACAACAGCTACACACAAAATGCATTTCAAAACAGCACCCAGCTATTTTGAAATAGCATTTCCAGACACACAACGCTACTCTGAAATATTGCCACTGGACACTACTATGGCTTATTTTGAAATAGCTCCTATTAAGACATGGTATAGTGCTATTTCGAAATATCTGTTTTGAAATAGGCATTATTCCTCCTGCAATGAGGGTTACCGATTTTGAAATAACCCATCCACTATTTTGACTTTATTTCAAAACAGTGCGTGCATAGTGTAGACACTAGCAAAGTTATTTTGAAATAACAGCTTTTATCTTGAACTAACTGTAGTGTAGACGTAGCCTCACTGAATAACAGTGAAGTCATTTCCACTGAGTTGTTCATACGGTAAACTCTTTCATGTCCAGCATTCTATTATCCAGAACTCTCAAATAACTGGCATTTTAACCATAAATAAACTCTAGTTACGTTTTCCATAAGTACAGCAGAGAGCGAAAGTGAATAAAAATAAATACAGCAAATACAGTGTAAGTTTACATTGTACAATACTGCTGTCATTGGTAAAGTATTCTGCATACATTTTTGTTTGTGTCTTAATATTGTCTTAACTAATTGTTTCCAGTGTTATGCATATTGCTAGGTATACCTCTCTATTAACCAGAATACCTGAATATCCAGCAACCTCCTGGTCCCAGGGCTGCCGGATATGAAAGTTTACTGTATTATTGAAGTATGTGTTCATGTACAATGAATATTCACCTGCACTAAGCTTTCCTATATGGGAGACGACCAGAGTAAAGCAGAATCTTAATTATTCAAGTTCAGTAACCAAACCACGATGCTTAAATTGAGGATATTTTAGGTTGTTGAAGATTTACATCTTAAACATAGTTTCCCTGGATACATGGAAAACTAGCGGGGCTGGGGGTTGGGGGGGAGATCATCTAGTCACATCCCATGAGAAATGGTAGGCAAATATTCACCCCATGACATAGAATCCTGACCTACCAAACTGTCTCTGCTATTGATGTAGAGGATATGTCACCCCTGCAATGTGTTCCGTGAAGCTTGTGTTTTAACAACCTCACAAAGTTTCAATTTTGAGAAGCGTCAGTAACAAGTTTTTCTTCTTTCACGATGACTCACTGAAACTAGACACAGAAACTGCCCGACACTTTTAATATATGTATATAACAAATAAATACTGTACTGTAGTAATGGAAGCATGAAAAATTCTTGGAGAAAATTGGCTTCCTGTATCTTCTCATTGATTCTACTACATCGTGATTCAAAGGATGATATTCATACACTTGGGACTGTGATATAATCTTGTCATGATACACTAACCTTAACAGGAAACAACATTTTTTTGTTCCATCTCAGTCCAGTCTTTTTTCACTTCCGAAACACTCTCTCTCTCTTTTTTTTTTTTAACCAGCTTATAATCTGGACAGACCTTTATTAATTTTTGGTATAATATTTCTTCTAGACTTTGAAGATTTTGAAATTATTTCTCAGATTAAGGGTTGCTGGGGAATAAGAATTGTTTTGATGTATTTTTGTTCTTATTGGGATAAACAGTAACATTATCATCCATTTCAACTGTAAAAGTTTAGGGAAATTCAATAACCTACTTTATGTAGCCATTTAAAACAAGTATAATTCAGGATTTTTGACCAAATACAGATTAAGACATCAAATCACACAATATCCTAAATATATTAATAGTGTTTAGTTTTTAAATGGTTAATTTGTCCAGAAACTTTGAATAATAAATACAATCCTCAAAATAACACTTCAAGCACTGAACTTTCACCCTCCTGGTTTTGGAGCCAATGTTATGGTCAATGTCATTACTCTATATTGTTACCTAATCTTTTGTTGATAGTTTCATTGTTGGCAACCTGTGCTTCCTGTCTCATAGTGCTCTCATTGAACAGACAGATGAAATCCTTGCTGACTGAAGGATCTGAGTTATTCTGAGACTTTCTCCTTCTCTGCCATATTCCTGGGCTACGTCTACACTAGCCCCTTCTTTTCAAAAGGGGCATGGTAATGAGCGAGGTCAGAAGATGCTAAGGAGGTGTTTCCATGAATATTCTGTGCCTCATTAGCATAATGATGGCCGTGGCAATTCAAAAGTGCTGCTTTTGAATCGTGTGCCGCCTGTGTAGAAGGGGGGGTGCCTTTCGAAAAGACCCTCCAGTCTTTGAAAGACCCTTATTCCTAAAACCAAATAGGAATAAGGGGCTTTCAAAGACTGGGGGGTCCTTTCAAAAGGACCCCATCTACATGGGTGCTGTGCAATTTGAAAGTGGCACTTTTGAATTGTCGCGGCTGCCATTATGTTAATGAGGTGCTGCATATTTATGGCAGCACCTCATTAGCATGTTCCGACCTCACTCATTACTATGCCTCTTTTGAAAAGAAGGGGCTAGTGTACACATACCCTTGGTAGTTGAACTCACACATTCCAAAAAGCATCCCAAGAGATAATAAAATAGCTGATTAATCTCTTTGGAGACAGGACTATCTTTTTGTTCTCTTTGCACAGATCCTACCACAAGTGGTTCTAGTCCATGATGTTATGTTACTTCAAAAATATTACAAAAGGCATACTAAGATTAAGCTATAAAATTAAACCTTACACATAAGTATTGTCTCACCCACTTTTATTTCACCCCACCTTCAACTCGTTGCATCATACTCCTTTACTAGCAATGGCTCTCTTACCTTATCTTATTTATACAAATAAGCTCTAATTTTTTATGAAAGACATTAATCCTGCAAACAGCCCCAGAACAGCAGAATTTCTAAAGCTGATTCAGAGTTGCGCATAGCAGACCTTGTTAGTAAAATAAAACTTAAGGAATGAATGCCGTAATGGAGACTAGTTAGTTTAACAAATTTGGTATTCTTTTCCCTATCCTAATTAGGATCCTAGATTAATCCTTTGTATGTTACTAGTTAAATTCCAGTTGTATGTACAGTGAATTAAAATATGATTAAAACTGTCCTTGGTTTTGAGCAATACCAATAATTTGCAAAGGCAACTCTATCACACCAAACAATGTAGCAGCTGGCCTTTAACAATGATTTCATCTGCTTGATCACAGCACTTCTCTGCACAGTGTCTAAAACTGCTCCATCTTGCAAGGGGAGGTATCCTGAGTTTGGTGTTTTGTTTTGTTTTGTTTTTGTTTTGTTTTGAGTCTAAAACCCAGTCTTCTGCAGACTAATCAAATAAATACTACTACTGCGGGAATTTTTGCATCGCTGCACAAGCGCAGAATTCATACCCCCACAGATTTTTTTTCTCTGCAGAAAACACATTTTGCTGAAGAGGTGCTGCATTAGGCCTCTCACCCACCAGCATCTGCTGTTTTACTAGAACAAAGGCAGCCAAATCTCGGGGCAACATAAGCAAGCTACAGACAGGGAAAAGTAGAGGCTCTCTTCTTTACAGCACCCTTGGGGACTGCTGGTGTGGAGGGAGTCATACTGACTGGAGTTCAGAAGGGCTAGTGGAAGGAGACTGGGGCAGGGGCAGAATGGGAGTAAGGATGCCAGGACACACTGTCATGAGGGGGGGCACATGGAAAGGACAGACATGCCTTACTGAAAGGGAGAGGCCAGCGGTCAGACAGCATCTGCCTGGGGGAGACTCCCTAACTATGTAACAACCCCCTCTCTCTGAAAAACCCCCTTGTTTTACACTTCACCCAACAACTCTCCATGGTGACTCCCATGCTCCCTCCCAGTAATTACTTCCCTCTCCCTCTGCTCCTCCATTACCACGATTCCCCCAAGCCTTTGCACGGTTTCTGAGAAGTGTAAGAAATACATTTCTGCATTATATTTTAAATAAATTATTACTCAAAGTTCTGCATTAATATGTATTGCAGAGGTTCTCAACCTTTTCAAGACAAGGACCCATTTTGACAATTCAGTAAGACTTTCTGACCCAAGCCAATTCAAAATGGGCAGGGGAGGGGGAGGCAGGGAAGAGGTGAAAAATGCACACCCATGCCCCCTGAACTTAAACCCCTCTCAGCCCCAAGCCAACGCCAACCCCCACCCCGCCACCTACCTCACACAAAACACCACACACTGCCATTGCTGCTCCTTTGCCAGAATGCTGCTGCCTCCTCTGTGCGGCTTCTCTTCCTACTCCCTTTCCCTACCTGCAGTGTGGGCAGCTCCCCGCCCTGCCACTCTGAAATGGGACTCATTTTAACTGGTTTAATGGCTGGATCCCTCCTGCCAGCCAATAATTAAACTGAGTTCCATTTCAGCATGGCAGTGCAGAGGGTGGGAACTGGGTGAGTGAGCAGCGGCCGGAGACACAAATGGTTCCTCAAAGAGCCACATGCAGCTTGGAGCCGTCCAGCTGGAAAACCTTAGAAAATCTAATGGCGACCCATGTTTGGGTCCTGGTGCATAGGTTGGGGAATCCTGATGTACAGTAAAAAATCTCTTTGCTGTATAATTTCAGGCTAAGCACCCTGAAAAAGAGTCCTGGTGTCTGAAATTGGGCATCCTAAATTGGTGGACATTTTCTGCAGTATGGAACTAGATCTGTGCTGCAGCTAACCATCCATAAAATGTATGTACTTATACCACCTTCCATCTAAGCTCTCCTTTCTTAATTCCCCCAGGAGTGGTATTTATTTGATTAGTCTGCAGATTAAAAAAAACAAAAACAAACCACCAAACTCAGTATACTCCTCCTCGGTGACGGAGCCATTTTAGACACTGTGCAGTGAACTACTGTTATTATGCTCATTGCTCATCACTAGTGCCCCATAAATACTGAATTGTTGAAGGAATAATAGAACCTGGAGCCTTTCATTTCTTGGTCAGTGGTTTGAATCTTCTTCCAGTTACTAGGCACCAAAAGTAGATAACATTTAATGGCCTTTCAGTGGCCTGTAACTCTGATAGGACTCAACTTGTCTGCCTATAAAGTAATTTATTCAGAAAAGAATCAAGTATTTTAATTAAAAATCCCTTCTATAGCTAACAAAAGTGTTACTGCAATATTTTGTTCTCTATGGTGAAAATCAATTAAAGGGGTCATCATGTTTCCTTGCAATAATTATCACCTCTGATTACCTTTTAACGACTTCATAGGCTGGCTCTAGTAGATCCCACACACTTCAACTGACAGTAGGTGAGAAAATCTACTGCATTAAAAAGTCTATAAAATATTATCTAGCACAACAGAAGATAAGATTTCCCCTTTCCAGACAGGGATGGGAGTTGGGAGCTGGGGAGAAATAATGTGGCAGGGATCAGGCTGGCTGTTTAAGGATAGGCAGGAAACTGGCACAGTAAAGTTGGATATGTGGTTCTACATCTGTTTCAGAATAGCTTCTGGTTAAGAACAGACACCGGGAACATGAGACAGCTGCAGCCTTCCTATTTTTGGACAAGTGAAGCTCCTCACAAGAACATAGGTACAAATATTCCATAGCCAGCAGCAATCTAAGTGGCTGAACCATCTAGAGTGAACTCTCCATTTAACAGACTAATGGGGGAGAGGGGTGTCTGTTATCCCTGAAAGTCTGTTCAATGTGAGGGTTTACTGCCCTCCTGCCCCAATTCTCCCATCGCCCCCTGCAACCCTCTCAAACCAAAAAAAGAAAAGAAAGAAAAAACCCTGCCACAGCTGCCACTGGAGGAGCCCCTGGACCCCAGATCCTGCCGCGCATCTGGGACCCTGCTGCCGCAAGTGGCTGGAGGTGCCCCGCCTGGCTACAGTTGGAGGCGTGTCACCACACACAGCTGGAGGTACCCTCTGCCTGCAGCTAAAGGTGCCTAGCCACACACAGCGAAAAAGGCACCTTGCCATGCACAGCTGCAGCTGCCTTACCACGTGCCGCTGGAGGTGCGTCACCGCGGGGCTTGAGGCACCTGCTGCACGTGGCTAATGGTGGTTTGCCGCATGCAGCTGCCTCAAAGCACATGGAAGCGCCCACTGTGTGCTGCTGGAGGGGCCACCTTGTGGCCTGCAGGAGCTGCCGCCAGAACCGCCATGTGCTCCTCCCATCAGGGTGCAATCTGCAGCAGCGGTAAGTCTCCCTCCCTTTTTTTTCCTTTGGCAGCAGGGGAAGGATTTAGGATTTTATGGACCCCAGCAGACTTCAGGAACAATAGGGGGACGTCCATTGGTCCCAAAATCTGTTGATCTGGGGTCTGTAAAAATGGAGGTTTACTGTATTTCAAAAACAAGCAAGCAAGCAAACCAGAGGCAAGTTCATTTGGCTTCAATTAACCTGAACTCTCATTTCTAGAGCAGTTTCATCACTGTGACAATAGAACTAAAAGATTTTCACTAACAGGGGAAGCTACCTCAATGACAACTGTGTTCTAAAGAGTGATCTATTGCTCGGTTCTCCATATGCACCTCTATCTCCACAGATTCTCACCAGCTCTGAAAACTGCTGTTCCTCAAAAGATTAAGCTGCCAAGAGCTGTCGCTGAAATGCAGCTGTACATCCAGCCAAAAAAAAAAATCTCAACAAGCAAATCCAGTAAGTAATCTGACATAGGATAACTGGTGGGTTGGTACAGTGACAGGCAATACCTGGAATGAAGCCTAAATGGAATGTACAGGTTGAACACCTATCATCCAGAACCCTCTCATCCAGGAAACTCCATAATCCAGCATGGTTTTAGTTGGCCGTATGACAAACTTATCATGGGCGTGGCCAAGTTTCCCACTGTCCCAGCAGTTAGTCCTGGCTCTGAGTTCTATGCTGTTATTTAGCTGTACTTAACCCCTAAATGTCTTCTAAGAGCCCAGTAAACAGTGGAAGTGTTAGTAATGTGCTAGAAAATATTGACCTCTTGTTGTCCAGCAAATTTTCTGGTTCAACACTGGTCAGGTCCCGAGGGTGCCCGAAGAGAGAGGTTTAACCTGTATTACTGTATATGCTTAGTGCTAGCTACTGAAATGGGTTAGCTCATATGACAAGTGATTTTACCAACAACTTTCTTAGTTTACTACTAAGTTGCTATGGTAACCTTACAAGAAACCCAATTTTTAAAAATGTGTTTTAAAACGCATAAAGCTAAGAGGGAATTTAAATATTCCATTACCCTTTATACTTCATATATTCATTTATCAAAACAACCAGATAAATATTCAGTTTATGCATTCCAATGAACTTAACTAAAACTCGCCCAGAGGACAACTGTGCATATGGGGGTGCCTAACCTGCAATTAAAAGGACAAGCACTCAAGAACCAGAATGTATTCACAAACTGACACACCAGTGTGCCTAGAGGTATTGTCTGTGTAAGAGTTTAAGTTTTTTTTTTTTTTTGCTTGTTTTGAAATGTCTAGCTAAAATAACCCATTGATATGACAAATTTGGTTCTCATTCAGCGCTATTATTTTTGGTTCTCTGGATGCTCAGTAAGAAACCAATGATCCAAAGCCATATTTTAAAGGGATTTTAACCACAAACAGCTCAACACTATTTTTAAGTGACAGCTGAACTCTGGGGAAAAAAACAGATGAGTTTTTCATAGTTTCCCCCCCACTATGGTCCAGCAAGGACAACGGCTCTCCAGATTTATGTGAAGATACACTTCCAGGATGAATAGTTCCTTGCCGTCATGGTCTTATTCCTGACAAGAGATAGACTGCCTAAGCAAGCCTGCTTGCTTCTCTTCAGAAACTACAACACTCCACAATTAAACTGCCACACAGCTCTTTCCATGCTAGCTTATTTATTCTTAGGTAAAGACATTATAGAGAAAACAACTTAAAACAATAAGCAGCTTTAACCAGACACCTCCCTCCATCTTACACACTTTGAATTTGAAGGATCATGTCAAGACAGGTGCCATCCTGGCTTGCAGGGAAATACTTACCCAATGATTTGTATGTAACTTGTTTTCTGGGAAACGGCTTTTTCACAGCTAACTTTATGTCACAGTAATATTGACAATTTCCTTCCCATGAACTTATTCACAGAAGAATTACATCCCCTCATTCCCCACATGAAGCATTAGTGTAATACCCAGCTTTCCTTCATGGTCGTAGAAGGTGAAGAATGATTACGTGCTTCCCCAGTCAGTGATTTTACTTTGTGTGTGTACCCAAAAAATTTAGAAGTTTCCGTTTTGAGCTCTAAGGTACATGACTGTTCCAAGTGCCTTACATGAGGAACAGACCAAGTGAACAACATTTAAATAAAACTATTTCATTTTCTTCTGTCAAGTGCACCCCCAAAAATTGAACTATATCACTTCTCTCTCTCCTCCCTGGAAAAAAAACACAGACAAGTTACAAGGCAGCTGACTTTGTCTCCCATTCTCTAAGTCAAACCCTCAGAGAAATGGTTAACACAGGAGGAATTCTTTTTTATCAATGTCCCCAACTAGGTTTTTATGAGATGCTGTTGTTTTCCTAGTGCTTCTCTGCTAGTTCCCTCAGCATCAATTTTAATCCAGAAAAGGGTTGTATTGATTGGAAGATTACATGCAAACTGAACACAGCTTTCAGTAGGGATGTTAACAATCATGATGCTGACTGTGTGTTCTGTTTGCACACCCAGACAAGTTGTGTTCAACACCACATCAGAGGGCTCTCCATAAAGGCAGATGCCAGTAGGATTTAACCATTGTCTAGTAACAGGACATTAAATGTGATTTTTCCCTGTCTACTCTCATTGCGAAATCATGGTCCACATCTAGTTAGTTAACACTTTGTTTTTTACATGCTACATGCTTTTTTAACAAAGACAAATGCTTCCTGGCTGAAGGTAGTGGCTCTGAGCATTGAGTAGCATCGTGGATTTGACAGCGTGGCAGAGGGGACTGGAAAAATGCTGTGTACCAACAAACTTAATTTTCAAGCAAAAAAAAATCCAGATTCAAGTTTACTAAGTGGAAGATGCTTATACAGGTTGAACCCCTCTAGTCTGACACCGCTGAGGCCTGACCAATTCCGAATGAGAATTTGCCTGACCACGAGAGGTCAGTGTTGTCTAGCAGCATTACCAACACCTCCACTGCTTATTGGGTTCTCAGAAGACATCTGGGGGTAAATTAGAGCTAAGTAACAGCACAGAACACTGAGCGTCAAGACTGGTGACAGCAAACAAACTTTATGGGTCCACATAAAACTTGGCCACACCCACGATAAGTGGTCATCCAGCTAACTGAAATTATGCTGGATTACAGATATTGCCAGATGAGAATGTGCCAGACTAGAGAGGTTCACCCTGTATTAAAAACAAATAAACTCAGTAGGTATAACCTCCTTCATGGAAACAACACAGTTTAAGTGAAACTTAATATGCAACATACTAGGGAAGCCAGTTACATCGCAACTACAAACAAACCAACACAGTGAGGTAAAATCAATACCCTGTAGAAAACAATTTTAATCGTTGTTGACTACACAGGCTGAACCTCTCTAGTCTGGCATTATCTCGTTCTGCAACATCCATGGTCTGGCATGATTTCAGCTAGCCAAATGTCCACTTATGGCCAAGTCTTCCGTGGTCCCATAAAGTATGTTTACAGCCCCCAGTCCTGGCTCTGTGTTCTGTGGTGTTATTTAGCACTAATTTACCCCTCAAAGTCTTCTAAGACCCCCGTAAGCAGTGGAAATGTTGCTAATGCTGCTAGACCACATTGACCTCCTGCGTTCACCAAGTTGTCTGGTTCAGCACCAGTCAGGCCCCATGCTAGAGAGGTTCAACCTGTAATGAGTCAACGTGCCCAATATAACAGTCTCTCAAGTGTCGTGTCTAGCCTACTACACAAACCACTTCTAAATGAAGACTAAGTAAATATTTTACTTCAACCATCAAGTATTCTAAAATGTTCTGTGCAGGACTCAAATGGATGTTTAGGCCTTAATTCAACTGTGTACTAAAAGTTTTTCCTACCTGTAATGTACATGTGTGACTGTCGGTCGTCTGTAGCCAAGAATCCAGGTCTGGATGTCTATAGGTTCTGCATTAGGGTAAGCTATGGTTGTATCTATCACCCACTGAAGGCCTTTTGATTTGCTCTCTATGAATAAAAGGAAGAAAAGAAAATGGGATGTTAAATGCTAGACCAAATTATATTCCATTGGTTTGACAAGAAGTCTAGTGTTATATTTCCTTAGGATTGTATCACTTAGTTCAAACAAACATCACTTAAATTCATCTTTCCCCCAAATACCTATATCAGGAAAAAGACTAAGGATGTGGTGAAACTCTATGTAAAATCCTAGAAAATCCACAGAAAATCTTTCTATGTAAAATCCCAGAAATAGGCCAAAATCTTAATGTAATTACTACACACTCTAACAATTACTATAATTTTTATTGACATGATCTCTGCCTTGTTTCCCAGCATGCCAGGTGCTTTACTTTGTTTTGAAAAACTGCTTTCCATACAGAAAGCCACAATATTTCTTTGTAAAAGTTGCCTTTCCTCCATTACATAAAAACAATATAGATTACAAAATCTGGTAGATTTTTAAAAACCTAAAGTCACATTCAATCATTTATACAATTTACCTTTTCATTTAGTTCGTTCCATATTTCATTCAGTTTGGGCAGTTTAATTGGTTGCTCTCTCATGCATGAACACGAAGTTGCAAAATGTGATTTGCAGGCAACAACAAAAATGTTTGAAAAGAAATAAATCTTTTAAAAATTTCAGGGGAAATATTTGTTAGCATTTGGTTTTTGTAAAGGCCTGCCCTTCTCCTACACCACTCCAAAACACACGGGAACAAACCCTACACCTAAATTAGTTCTTTCATTAATATATTTATTGGTTTTACTACCGCATTCACTGCTGTATTATATGAATGTACATAAATCATTCATTAATTTTTCCTCAACACATCCTAGTTATGTAGAGAAGTATTACTGTCCTCTTTCCAAAAGGAGAGAAATGGAACCACAGCGATTAAGGGACCTGCCTCAGATCACATGGAAATTTGTGGCACACCAAGGAATTGCACATTCCCAGTCCAACATATTAAGCAAAAAAGACCAAGAGAAAGATCATTCCCTTCTCCAAGTGTCTTGGGAGTGAACAAAAATTTTCAATTAAAACCCCTTTCCTTTCTGGAAAGTGGGGATAATGCAAAAAACACCAAAAACAAAAACACCCAAAGACCAAAACAGTAAAAAAGCGCATGCAGGCATTACCATTACACAAATGAGATAGAGTTGGTTTAAAAAAACAACAAAAAAAACTTATCATTAAACAATGTTTATAGTTTTGAATTTTCAGAAAATCTTATCCACTCTATAAAACTAGTCAAGAAATTGAAAAACAATTCAATTTGTTTCAAAGGAATTTCAGGAGTTTCAATCTGAGATAATAATAGTGATTTTTAATTTCGGCCCAAAGACTAACAGTGGCCACCTCTATTTTTACTTGAATAACATAAACAAATAACGTAGGAAGATTGGAAGAATTAATCCCATTTCATATTTTTAATGTTAGCAGTGATTTACATTCAATTTAACGCTAAAGTAATTTATATCAAACTCGATGATGTTCTCTCTTTTACACACTCCCCCACCCTGAAAAATACAAATTAATTTATTATTTTCCACAGCGTGAAATAAATATGAACTATTAACACTAGCCTTATTATGGGGTGGTAAGTACAAGCCATTAATAATAAGAAATGCCACAAGAACGTATTTTATTAAGCAACAAAATTTTTCTAAGCCTGTGGTTTCCGACCTGTGGTTCACGGATCCCTGGAGATCTGAGAGAGTACTGCAGGGGAGCCGTGAAAAAAAAAAAGATAGATAACAATTATCGCAGAAAATAAGTTGTAAATAAATTGCAAAGTTACAATCTATTTTTAAATTAAATATCTTTCAATGATGTTATTAATTGCTGTCCAAAAATCTATGTTGTGGTTTCCTTTTTCATTTAATGCAGCATATGTATCAGCTAGAATTGGCTTTAATGGCAGTCTGCGAAAGGTTTGCAATTAAAGGTTGGAAGCCATACTTGTAAACTATTTAATAAAACAAGTGGTTTAAATGGATAGTTGACTCCATCACAGCAGAAAGACCACTACTGCCTCCCTTCTCTTCCCTGTTGCTTTCCTACTTTCTTGCCCTGACCCAGTAGTAAATAAGATGCAGTACTGCATAGATCCCTAAAACCAGCTTGGCAACCCGTCTCCTTTCACCTCAACTGAGCCCTGCAACACACCGCTAGCCTTAATTACCAAGCCCTAATTGCTCTCTTTTCAGCCTTTCCCAGACATCAGCTTTCAACATACCGACTTTTAATTACCACTGTAACGATAACAACTAGCCAAAGTCATAGACATGCTTTAAAACAGGAATGTGAAGAAGCCCTTATTCATTCAACAGTGTACTGATACTGTTCAGCTTGAATTTCTCGTAGTTATCTAACAATTTTCTAATAAGGAATTACTTTATTATTTAAAGACAAGTTAATAAATAATTCTAATTTGATTAAAAGTTAATTCACTGGCATGTCTAAAATCACATACAACAACTTTTTAAAAAGAACCTTATGAAACAACAAAAAATCACAAGCACTATATTAATATTTCATAAAACTCATCATAAAAAGACAAATTTAAGAAGAATGGCAAGGGCAGTAGATCCTCTGTATGGCTGTGTCTACACAACCTCCCTACTTTGAAGGGAGGATGGTAAGTAGGGTGTCAGGAGATTATTAATTTTTGCAATAAAGCAAAAAAAAGCAAACAAAAAATGGTATTTTTGCAATAATGCAATTTTTAAAAATAACTATTACCATGCTCCCTTTGGTTTCATTATGAATTTGAATTGAAAAGTTATCAGATGACACTGAATACTCATCATACACAGGGGAGCGTGCAGTTCCGCACTCATTAAAAAAGGTCTTGACCATTTTCTCTACAAGTTCAGTCCACCAAGCATCAGAATTTAAAATCCTGACAGTTGAAGGACAACTGGACTGCCTAAATGAATATATAAGGTATATTACACAATAATTGCAAGCCACATTTTTAGGCTAGGCAGTGCCAAGTGTAATTTTGAATTAGGTTTAAACTGGATCAAAATTATAACACCCATTTATCCTTTTAACAGTGCAGCAGCATTGTAATTGGAGTGCTGACAATTTGTACTGTAAACAAGCTTTACATGCATCTGTTCAAGAATCCTTCCCTCCAGCTCTGGCATGGCCAGTGCAACCACGACCATCTCTGGTAGGCCAGCTATTCTGAACTTTCAATTTCTATTAAAAGACTCTCTCAACCTTCCTTTTAAGTAGAAGCTGAAAGATCCAATAACCTGACTACCTGAGAGCTCTGTGAAGCAGCAGCTAGCTAGAGCAACTTTGAAACTGACCTTTTTGGGGGCTTGTTTACTCTCCTTATAAGGTTTTACTTATGAGTTTGCTACTTTCCAAACTCTTTACTGTGAGCCACGTTATTTTAATCTTTTAGTTTCTCTTAAAATAATTCCAAAACATTCGCACCCCGTGATCCCTGTCTTTTAACAGAAAATGAAAGGTCACAAAAACCTGCAGAGACCTCATTCATGCACAGTTCTGCACAAATCACGTAGAAGCAGGCTAGTTTGTCAGAAGTGTACATGATACATTACTGAGAGAGAGCAGGAATAAACTACAATCAAGGCAACATTTGTATGGCTAGACAAGCAAATCAAAGGAGAAGCTAAGCCATCTCTTAATGTACTTTTTCTTCTGAAATGGAAGTGGTGAATTTTCATAACTATTTAACCTGATTCTCATTGTCAAGGTGGGTGGATCCTTTGATAGTCATAATCAGAGCCCAGTGGCACCCAAAAATTTGGCATGTCACAGTGGCTTCCCTTAACAGCCTCCTTAAATGCTCTACCCTCCCCCCGGGAAAGGACACTGGCTGGCTGTGATTAGACAGATTCAGTGTGGTTCAAAATTCTCCCTGCTGGCATGTTCATTATTAACCAAGTTTTAAAGCATGTTAGAGTCAGGCTGACCACCTAGATCCGCAGTGTCCAATATGGTTGCCACTCACTACATGTCTTGAACGTGACAACAGGGTGTGGAGATGTGGCTCTTCGAGCTTTTAAATGTGGCTTCTCCTAGAGCCACATGCTCCCACCCCTAGTAAGACAAGCGTGTGATAGCTCCAGCCCCAGTGGCTTTGGTGAACCACCAGCATTTATTTAGAGAACGGGCTGGGGTGCCTGGTTCTGGGGGGAGGTGATTTATTTGGAGGAGGGCACTTATTTAGAGGGGCAGGGCTAGGGAGCCTGGGGCAAATATAGAAAGATTCCAATCATAAATGTGGCAATCTTTCAATTCCCATTGGACACCACTGATCTAGAGCCACCAAATTTTGGCCCTTCTTTTTCCTTTGTATCATTTGGACTTGACCAGGAGCAGGAATTCTGAATCCCTTGGAATGTGTTTCCCAGTAGGTGATCAGCATCAGAAACGGGAATGGGTTAAGTACAAAAGAAGAAGAGGAGGGACTGCCTGGCCATGTCTACATGGCCCTTTAGCACAATGCTGCTGCCTGCAGTGCTATGCTAACAACAGTTCCAGAAATTGCAAATAGAGGTCCATTTGCATAGTCACGTGAGATTTTGCTATCAGCAGAGGGGGGGTGCTGGCAGTACAGAGGCAGTGTGGATGTGCCTCTGCCAGCCAAACCCTCCTCTTTAGCCAGTTCCTTATCCCGGAAAAAAATTCAGTAAAATCTCTCACAGCTATGCTAATTAGCTGCATGAGTTTGCAAATAGACCTCCATTTGCAATTTCTAGAACTGTCATTACCATAGCGCTGCTGGCAGCAGCGCTGTGCTAAAGAGCCATGTAGACATGGCACCTCTGATTAAGAGCTGGGTGAAATGCCACCACAGGGCTCGGATCAGAAAACCAAAGACTCCACTATCCATGGTTACACTTAGCTACCATTTCTCCTTGAAACAGTCATGAATTAACAGGTAAGTACTAACACCTAAAATTACTACAGCTGAAAGAAATTAGACCCCAAACAATTTTATTTTAATTTTACTACTTTTCAGCATACTTTGACCATTTGATAGCATTCTGTAGAGTCAAGTTTCAGTATTTTGCTAATGGTTAATTGTACTGCTCCCATCTTATGCACTAGCATGTTGACAACATTTGAACTTCTGAAGGAGCTCACGTACACATTCATCCCCAGGTCTGATAAGAGGTTATTTACCAATAATAACAGCAACACAAATGAAACAAGCATACATGCAAAGAGAGAAGGTGGTTGTGGGGTGGAGGAATGAGCCTAAGGTTTGGTATTTGTGCTCTCTGGCTCATTAAAAACATCCCCTGGTAATCGTCATCAAGGATGAAAAAATTTCATATAAATGTTCTTCTTTCCAAATCTTTTTAAACTGAATCACACAAAAAATATGCATCAGAAAACTGTATTTAAAAATAGAGTATTAGAAAACCTGTGCAACAGTGTGTCTTCTCAATAGAGAAAAAGTAATTTATGCAGTTCTCTAATAAAGCCATTTCTGAATGTGAAGTAATAAAGTATCCGAGCCAGATAAAGTGGACTACATTTGAAAGCCCTAAGATCTGAATTCAACAAAAACAGAATCAAACTTATAGAACACGGGTCAGCAACCTTTCCAAGGTGTAATGCCAAATTTTGTCCTTTTGACCACTATGTACAGTCAGAGTGACGGTGATACTTTTTAAAGTCACTAACAGTCCTACTTACAGCAGCTTCATTAATAAAGACGCAGAGCTCTACCATTTAGATGGTGATTGGTAGCATTAACTGGCCTTTTGTTAATCCACAGGTAGCATGGCATTGAACAAGCTTCCAGATGCATAAGAGAAGAGGGAAGGGGCTGAGTTCCCACCTCACATGCCAATGAAAATTGGCTTGCATGCCGCTCTTAGTACCTGTGCTAGAGGCTGCTGACCCCTGATAGAAAAGAACCCTGTTACCAGACAGTAATATAATGTGGATTTTTTCACTGCCTTATTTTACCAAATGTTGGCTGAATCAAACTCAAATGCACATCTTTCGTGAACAAGGCCCCAAGCTGCTGTGATTTGCTAACTTTTGCTTAGTAATATTCAAATACAGAGACTTTTAAACCAAAGTAAAATAAACTGTAATTTTACCCAAAACATTTGCCTGTTTCTAAAACCCATCAAAAATCATGTCCCATTGCTTGGAGAAATACAGCTTTGCAACACTTCAAAGTGACAAATATGAAGAAATTTCTATCGTCCCTTGAACATATGTCTAAGCACTTGTTTCCTCCAAAAGGAAAATCTGTCCATGGAGAATTAGATTGCTGGTGCACATGCAAAATGTACTGTTAACTCTAGACAGATTCCTCTCTCTAGGCAGACAGCTCCACGTCCTGCATCCTGATACAGGATACACTCTGGATTCTTCAGCAGGGTTACTTTCATCTGGTGCCAAAATTAACACTCAAACCTGTGTGGGCAGACAGACCGAGCACTTCTTTTCTAGCATCAAGGGCTCTCGCTCTTAAAAGAAAAGAAGTCATTAAGCCTTAGCACCAACTCCACCAGATATTTTTCTTGTCACTCCTGGGAAGGAAAGCCTGTACTTTAAGTTCGCTTCATTTTTAAAAATAGTTGATCCATAGAGTTCAGTGCAGGTACAAGAGGAACAATTAATCTGTATTTACATAAATTTAATATTTAAAGAAAGAGATACAATTTTACATCAGTATAAACTACAGGATTAAGGCTCTTGGATATGGATGAAGAAGGAACATGATCAGAGGCCTGGAAAATTCTGTTCATATACAGAGAAATTGAAAAAAAAAATAGACCTCTGCAAGGAGATAAACTAAAGGGGACAGATTAGAAATATATATATAAAAAACAAATGGTACAGAGAAGGTAGATCAGGAGCATCTATTCTCCCCTAGTCATAACACAACAAGAAGAAGAGAAAAATTAAAAAGTAGGAAAGTCAAACCTTACAAAAAAGAAACACTTTTTCATAGAAAGTGTAATAACACTGTCGAAATCATTGCCATGGGATATCATGGAGGCCAAAGACCAGGGTTAAAAAAAAAGGGATTGGATATTTACACAGAGAGCAAATACATCCGGAATTGTGATAGCAGACATTTTGGAAAGGGTAGCCTAAATTTTAGGGTTTAAGCCAGTCTCAAACTATGAGAGATCAGGTTAGACCTATGTGTGGAACAGATCCTCTCATATCTGCTCATTGTGGATTATTACACCTTTCTCTGAAGCATCAGGTTCCAGCTGCTGTTCACAGATAGGATACTGGACTACAGGTAAAACAGAACAGTTGATATGGGACTGAAGAGTTTTAAAGAAGAACAATATCAGATGCCAATCAACATAGGCTTATGTAAAAACATGTGTAACCTGGTAACTTTGAGACTACAAGTTTGGTTGATAAAGATAATGTTGATGTAAATAGATGTCTGTGACACACCTGATTTAGCACCACAAAATATTTGACAGCATCATTCTAATTTTTCAGTCAACATAGCTCACAATAAATTGATTAAAAGTGATTGAATGCTAGGTCTTAACATTGTAATTGTGAACAGGTAATGTCTTTCCTGTGGGGGTCTTGCAGCCACAGGTTCTTGACCCTGCACTAGTTAACATTTTTATTGATGACTTGAAAGAAAACAAGTCATTTGGAATCAAGTTTGTAGATGGCAACAATTGGCAGAACGGGAAATAATGAGGACAGGTCATTGAAAGAGAAATTTGGATTGCTTAGTAAACTGAGCATGAGCAAACATGCATTTTAATAATCTTGAAATGTAAAAGCATACATCTAGAAGCAGAGAATGTAGCTCATACTTACAGAATGGGGAATGGTTTATCATGGGTCCCGTGGGATGAATAAGTAGGTGAACATCAAATAGTGGAGAGGTTATATTATCTCTCCATTTGGAACTGGTGTGGTCACTACTTAAATATGTCCAGTTCTGGCATTCACAGTTCCAGCCCTGGGCAGCACTGCCTCCAGCAGCCCAGTCCCCGAATCCCTGCTCCGCTTCCGAGCCCCAATCCCTTGGCCCCAATGCCCCCAACCCCTGGCCCTGACTCCCGGACCTGTCAGGCCCAATCCCTCAGCCCTCTCTGACTCCAGACATGCCCACCAAAATCCTCCACACCCCCACACCACATCACCTGCCGGACCAAAGGCCCAGCCAGCTGTGCCATCTCCCCTTCTGCCTGCTCCGCCCGCCCAGCCTGCAGCTCCAGTAGGCTGTGCCACTTAGTCTGCCTCCTTCCCCCCACCCCCAGCCCAGCCTCGTCCCATAGCATGGCTGCTCCTCCCTTGCATTCCATGAGGAATGGACGGTACAGCTGCTCAGTTTGCATAGGGCACCAAAAATCTTAAGGACAGCTCTCACCACACTTTCCTAAGTGTGCCATGGTTGTAGCTGGAAGGCCTCACCATGTATTGCAAACAGCACAAGAAACGAAGTGGTGGTGATGGTGGTGGCAGAGTCTATTTGTCCCCCCCTTCCCCCTCACTACCAACCCAGTGTTGCTTCTGGAAAAGAAAAAAAAACTATTGGGGCCAGTTCACAAGCACTATCCAGGCTGCTAGGGGAAAATGGGCTTTTCTCAAATTCCAACCTGTGATCTCAAGGATGTGGTCACCAAAGTGTCATCAGAAGACCTCTCCCCCATGCCTTAATCGCCATGGCTGGAGCTGCAAACAGACTTTTGAAATATCTAGTGGTTGTGATTATGTTGCAGCTTGCAGAAGTGTATTGAGGGTTGGTTTTGTAAATTTAAAAAATTAATTTTGCACCAGAAATCAAACAATGTACACACTGTCCATGCTACCTTGGTGCTTTACATTCCTTTCAGCTGAAACCTTGTCAAGTCAGCACATCCTCACACTGGGAAAGGGACTTTCCCAGATTAGGAGATGTTTAGTGAGTTAATGCACAACTCCATGAGCGAAAAGACAGAACTCAGGGCATGCAGAATTACGTCATGAGAATGTGAACATGGATGGGGAGAACAGGAGAGGCTGCAGACAACAAGAGTATGCCACACAGGAAGAGATGCTATGGATTATAAAGAAACAATGAAACACATTAAGGCTGAGATTCAAGAAAGGCAGCTGAATGCCAGTTCTACATCCTCCTCCTGCAAACGTCCTATGAGGCAGGGTGAGAATCTGGTATCCCTTACTCTCAGTACCATAGGAGGGTTCAAGGACCAGAAGGTGCCCATTCCCATGCCTTTGATAGTTATTAAAGTGCATCTGTAAGCTAGCTTTCTTTGTTTCTTCCCCCACAGGGTTCTTATTTTTCTTTGCTGTCAATGTGTTTGTATGCATAATAAAACTTAGCAGATTGAATGAATCAAGAAACCTTTTTCCTCAAACATATGGTGGTTTGTGGGGGTGAAGTTTACAGGCAGGCAGTGGGGACACTTTGATAAGGAACAAAGATAAAAGTGTCATATTACTCTGGCTCATTGCTGAAACTGCTTTTCAAAGCCTTACAGATGAACAGCACTCCTTGACATGCTCTTTTTAATTAGTTTCATGTCTGGCTGCTCCACCTCCCACCTCAGCAGAATCTTTTTTCTCCCTTTTTTGCCCTCACAGATATTAGGGAGGACACAGCAGGCATAAAAAAAATGGGGATACTGCTTTCACTGAGGTCTAACCCAGCAGGCAAACAGCACCAGTGATCTTTCAACCATCCAAAAGCACATAAGAATGGCCATAATGGGTCAGACTAAAGGTCCATCTAGCCTAGTATCCTATCTTCCAACAGAGGCCAATGCCAGATGCCCCAAAGGCATTGAACAGATCAGGTAATCAAAGTAACCCTTCTCCTGTCATCCATTTCCTTCCCATCCTAGCTAATAGCCATTGATGGATCTAACCTCTACGAATTTATTTAGTTCTTCTGAACCTTTTTAAAGTCCTGGTCTTCACAACATAGTCTAGCAATGAGTTTCACACAACTACCGTGCGCTGTATTAAGAAAAACTTCCTTTTGTTAGTTTTAAACATGTACCACCTTAATTCTGTTTGGTGACCCCTTGTTCTTATGTTATGGGAACAAATACATAACTTTTCCTTATTCACTTTTTCCACTCCAGTCATGATTTCAATAGAACTCTAACATATCCCTGCTTAGTCTCCTCTCTTCTAAGCTGAAAAAGTCCCAGTCTTTTTAATCATTCTTCATGTGGCACCCGTTCCAAACCCCTAATCATTTTTGTTGTCCTTTTCTGAAAATTATCCAATGCCAAGATATCTTTTTCGAAATGAGGCCATCACACTGGCATGCAGATGCCAGAGCACATCATGGATTTCTACAGTGGCAATAAGATATTCCCCGTCTTATTCTCTATCCCTTTTTTCATGAGTCCCAACATTGTTTGCTTTGTTGACTTCTGCTGCACATTGAGTGGATGCTTTCAGAGAACCCTCCACAATGACTCCAAGCTCTCTCTCTCGAGAGGTTATAGCTAAATTAGTCCCCCATCATTTTGTATGTGGAGTTGAAATAATTTTTTCCAGCGTGCATTACCTTACATTTATCAACACTGAATTTCATTTGCCATTTTGTTGCCAATCACACACCACTACCATTCTGCTCTTCATCATCATCATCACCACCACCATCAATAACCATGGGCTCAGGGCCCATTGGTGTCTGACACCTCGCTCATTATTTCCTTCCATCTTTCCCTGTCCAGTGAGGAGTGGCTTAGTTTCTGTAGACCAGCTCCACACCAATCTACTATATCATCTATCCATTCTCTGTGGGGTCTGCCTCTCCTATTCGAACCGTCCATTATGCCGAATACCAGGGTCTTGATCTTTTGTTCATATTCTGCTTTTGCTCATCCTATATTGAACCAGTTTCAGTTATTCTCCAGATCTGAACTGTGTCTGTCCCATGAACACTCATCATTTAAAAAATAGTATTGTTAGTCTTAAAGGTGCTACAGGTCTGCTTTTTTTCTATACAGAATCAGTCCTTATTGCTCTCCAGGCTGCCACTGCACAGTTTCATGAGCCATGGGAAGAAAGGATAGGCCACATCTCTCAAGATCGTGACTGGTAATTCATCACCACCAATGATTATTTTGCACTCTGGAAAGAAAGTCCCTGATTACAGGTTCCTGGGCAAACATATGTTCCCAAAAATGTGCATGTCCTGCACCCTTCCTGGCCATCCCACACTGATGTCAGTGAAAAGGCCCCTGTGATACACTAGCAATTGCAGCATCATTGAGAAACACCCCTTTCCCTTTACATGCTCTTTGGCAAAGTGGTCTGATGCCAAGATAGATGGAACTTAGGACCCTCTCTCCCCACGGCAGTTAGGGAACTCCATCATGCCACAAATATCACTATGCCCTTCACATTGTCCAGGGTCAATACATTTCTTAGTGGAAGTCTGTTAACGGCCCTACAAACTTGGATCATGAGAGATCCCATGGTACATTTACACACTCCAAATCAATGCCTCACTGACTGGTAGCAATCTGGGATTGCAAACTTTCACAAACCTAAAGCCACTTGCTTCTCCACTGTGAGGCTATATCTACACTACAGTGGTCCTTCAAAAGAAGTTCTTCTGGAAGATCTCTACTGAAAAAACTTCTCTTTCTAAAGACTGTGTCCACAAACAAAAAATATGGATAGAAAAAACTGACCTGCTGTTTTGACAGAGAGTGTCCACACAGCCCCTGCTCTTTAGAAACAATGGGCCGGGGTAGAAAAACCCAATGCCATGAGGAAAAAGGGCCCCCAGGGTGTCTCCACACTTTTTTTCTGAAAGAATCTTACAGAAATAGGTGGTCTTCCTCATCTAGGAGAGGAAGAAGACTGCAAGAAAAAGTGCTGCTTTCTTCCAATTTAATATCGAAAGAAGACATTTTGTGTGTAGACATTCTGTGGGACTTTTCAAAAGAGTGCTTTTTCGAAAAAGCTTGCTAGTGTATACATAGCCTTAGAGTAGCTCTAATCTGAGTACTGCTGTGCTTCAGAGGTAGGGAAAGCACTTCACACTGTTCCTGGAAAGTGGCCTTAGGCATTCAGAAGTTCTGCAGCCACTGCTCATCATCTCATAGCTGCATAACAATGTGGTCTCAATGTAAGTTCTCATTTCCTGGGCCCAGAAATGGCACTCAGTCATGTCAAGGCGGTGTATGACAGTCACAAGCAACTGCAAATTATTCTGCTTTACATCTGCAAAACCCAAATAGAGCTAGCCGTCTTCACTCCAGATCTAGACTACATTTCCTAAGAACCATTTATCAGTGAAATTTTTACCAGGAACTAGAATTCAGGATGTAAAAGAATCTTGCAAAACTGATCACACCTTCAGATTATTACCCCTTCCTACTTCTCCATGTAGGAGCAAATAACATAACCAAGGATGACCTTAAACTGATCACTGCAGAGTATGTAGCCCTGGGAAGGAAGATCAAGGAATTTGGAGTCACAAGTGTGGTTCTCGCCCATCCTCCCTGTTGAAGGAAATGGTCCAGATAGGGATTGGTGAATCATGGAAGTAAATGTGGGGTTGCACGAGTGG
Organism: Carettochelys insculpta; assembly: GCF_033958435.1. Classification (NCBI taxonomy): domain Eukaryota; kingdom Metazoa; phylum Chordata; order Testudines; family Carettochelyidae; genus Carettochelys; species Carettochelys insculpta. The sequence goes on along the minus strand of NC_134139.1, from coordinate 64,284,407 downwards.
CTTTGGTTTCTCCAACCATGGGATTCTGTTTCAGGCACAAGGATTGCTAAGAAGAGATGGGATCCACCTAATGAAGAGAGGAAAGAGCATCTCTACAGATGGACTTGCCAACCTAGTGAGGAGGTCTTTAAACTAGGTCGGGGACGGTGATCTAAGGACTGGGAAGAAACACATGGAAGAAGGAGTAACAAAGGAGGACCCCTGAATCGAACAGAGAAGGTAGGACAATCAGCTAATTATCTAAGGTAGCGTCTCCCACAGTGTGGTATTCATACCACTGGTGGTATGTGAAAGAATTTCAAGGGGTATGCAGCAGAAAATTACTGAAAATCAGGAGATAAGCATTGGGATGGCATTGGAAAGGGTACAGTCCCAAAAGGGGTACACAAATGTTTTAAGCTGGGGAAACACTAACCTAAGGTGTTTGTACATGAATGCAAGAAACCTGGAAAACAAACAGGAAGAATTAGAAGCCCTGCAGAGTTAATTAAGTGTGAGGTGATTGGAATAATGGAGACTTGCTGGGATGACTCGCATAACTCAAGCAACGTCATGGAAGGGTATAAACTCACTCAGGAAGGAGGCGCAGGGGAAAAGAGGAGGAGTTGCACTGTATGTATGAGAGCAGTATGATGCTCAGAGTTACAGCATATAGAGAGAGAAAAGCCTGTTGAGAGTCTTTGGGTTAAGCTTAGAGGTGGAAGCAACAGAGGTGATATTGTGTCTGCTGTAACAAGACTTTCTTCAGACAACAAAGAGAAGCTTCCAAATCACAGGCCCTGGGTCTCATGGGGGACTTTAATCACCCTGACATCTGTTGGAAGACCAATACATCAGAACATAGACAATCCAGGAAGTTTCTGAAGAATGTTAAGGATAACTTCCTGGTACAAGTGCTGAAGAAATCGGCCAGGGAACACTCACAGCTTGACCTGCTACTCACAAACAGAGAGGAACTAGTCGAAGAAGCAGATGTAGGTGGCAACCTGGGCTGCAACGATCACAAGATGGCAGATTTCAGGATCCTGACAAAAGGAAGAAAGGCGAGAAGTACAATACGCACCATAAAATTCAGAACAGCAGACTGTGACTTCCTCAGTGAACTGAAAGGAAAAGGAGTCCAGAGAACTGGCAGTATTTTAAAGGAGCCTTATGGGAGGCCCAGGAACAGGTCGTCTTGATGTGCAATAAGAAAAGCAAATATGACAGGCAACCAGCTTGGCTTACCAGGGAAATCCTTGGTGAGCTTAAACACAAAAAGACAGCTAATAAGAAGTGGAAACTTGGAAAGATGACTATGGAGGAGTATAAATGTATTGCTTGAGAATGCAGGGGAGTAATCTGGAAGGCATAAGCACAACTGGAATTGCAGCTAGCAAGGAATGTGAAAGGTTACAAGAAAGGTTTCCACAGGCATGTTAACAATAAGAGCATGATCAGGGAGGGTTTGGGCCCCTTACTGGATGGGGGCGGTAATCCAGTGACAAGGTGATGTGGGAAAAACTGAAGTACTTAATGCTCAATTTTTTTTGCTTGTATCTTCACAGACAAGGTCATCTCCCAAACTACTACACAAGGCAACAGAATATGGGAAGGAGGTGGGGAGCCCTCGATGGGGAAGGAACTGATTAAGAGTTATTCAGAAAAGCTACACACAAATAAATCCATGGGTCCGGATTTAATGCATCCAAGGGTACTTGGCAAATGTCATTGAAGAAACTTTGGCCATTATTTTTGAAAGCTCATGGAGATCAGGAAAGTTCCCAGGTGATGGGAAAAAGGTAAATACAGAACCCACCTTATTTTTGAAAGTGCTGAGCACTAACCACTAGTCAATGAGAGCAGCATTAGGTCCTATATGCATTATATTTCAGACCACATTTCTCTAAGGCTGTGACTACACTAGCTCCCTACTTCGAAGGGAGCATGGTAAGTAGGGTGTTGGGAGTTCATTAATGAAGTGCTGTGGTGCATATGCAGCACTTCATTAAGCTAATTCTCCCCTGTGGCAACTTCAAAGTGTTAAACTTCCAAGTGCCGGCTCGCATGTAGCCGCGCAAAATTTTGAGGAGTAAAGGGACTTCGAAGTTGCCCAGGCACTTTGAAGTACTGGCAGGTTAGCGTCAGCTACATGAGAGCTGGCACTTCAAAGCAATTAGCACCGCAGCACTTCATTAATAATCTCCCAACACCCTACTTACCATCCTCCCTTCGAAGTAGGGAGCTAGTGTAGACACGTCCTAAATGTATTATATTGGCTAGTGTCAAGATGCTGACTTGGCAGATCAGCACTCTGAACAGTAATAGCAAAAGCTATGTGCCAAATAAAAGTTTGGCAGAACTGCTAAGAATGCTTGTGTGAACACCATAAAGTGTTAACATTATTAATTCAAAGCTTTTCATTTAACGTTTTTAGAGACCTTCTCTGAGAGATAAGGTGAGAGATCTAAATATTAGTGACCATATTTCAGAGTGCGAAGTAAATCAGTGTTACTGTTCACAGGGTTTTCTACATTCTTTATTTTAAGTTAATTAAAAGCACAATACAAACGTATAAGCATATGTACATAGTCTGTTGTAGAACTAGAAAAGTAGTTTGAGAACAAAAAGTCTTCGTCTTCCTTACTATTAACAAATGCTAGTTTTAAGCAGCCTGTGGAAATAACTTAAAAGCAGAGTAAACAACAGATAATAGCATTCTTCAAATTTAAAATCAGAAAGTACAGACAAATAAGACAGCTGCAAATGTTACATTCAATGAATTCAATCTATAGAACCACAGAAATGTGGGATGGAAAGGACCTTAAATAGGTCATCTTGTCCAGTTCCCTGTACTGAGGCAAGACTAAATATTATATAGACCCTGACAGACGTTTCTCTAATGGATCCTTTAAAACCTTCCACTGATTGAACTCCTCCCTAAGTAATTTATTACAGCTCCTCTTACAGTTAAGCAGTTTTTTGCCAAGGTCTGACCTAAAATCACCCTAGCTGCAATTTTAGCACCAGTATAGAGAGCATGTTATTGTTAAAAACACACTGGGGACAGGGTTTTTGTTTTGTTTTGTTTGTTTGTTTTTGTTTTTGTTTTAAATTCAGAAGGAAAGCTCTTGCCTGGCAATAAAGAGTGACTACATGGCCCATGTCACAGTTATGTAATGTGGGCAGTATATACATATCCAGAGAGAGAGCAATTTATCATCATCTTTTTCAGCTACCTTTTTATGTGTATATTCTCCCACACCCCACCCCAGTATTCTTTAGACTGAACAAGTCCAACTTTTTCAGTCTTTTCTTGCAGGTCATATTTTCTACACTTTTAATCATTTCTGCAGCTCTCCACTGAGCTTCCCCTAACTTGTCCACCACTGCGCCAAACTGTGGTGCCCAGAACTGGGAACAATACTCTAGTTGATGTGTTGTCTCTATAGAGTGGAAGAATTCTTGTGCCTTGCTTACAGCGCTCCTGCTAATACATCTCCAACTGATGTCTTCCACCCTGAACCCATCCCTTTTTCCCCCTGGCAACAGTATTACATTCTTGACTCATTTAGTTTGCAATCTATTGTAACTCCCAGATCCTCTCTCTGGGGTACTCCTTCCTAGGAAGTCCTTTCAATTTTGCATTTGTGAAATTGAAGGGCCTTCCCTAAATGTAGTATTTTGCATTTGTCCTTCTTGAAGTTTCCCAGGTTATTTCAGACCTTTTCTCCAGTATCTCAGATCACTTTACTCTAATTGTCTTCTAAAGTGCTTGCGATTCCCCCAGCCTAATAATTCCTATAAACTTTACAACAACTGAACTCTCTATGCCATTTGCTAAATAATTTATTAAGATATCTAGCAGAATTGGATTCCTCTGGGACCCCATTAGCAATACCCTTGCGCTTCACTCTGAAGCACTGATAACTATGCTGAGTAGTTTTCCAAGCAGTGGTGCACTCACCTTATAGTAACAGAGGAAAGCATACCAGGTAAACAATGAAATGAGAAATTGCAAAGCTTCCCCTAACAACTGGCATTTTAAACTAAGATTTCACTATTTATTTAGGGAGTTAATGGCATTGGGGAGCCACCCCCAAGTCTGAAAGGTCAGAAAACAAAGACATTCCCCAAAATGAAGCTCCCAGAGACAAAACTCTGGACCAGATTCAAGAAGAAAGCAAGCAGAGTAGGCACCATGCCTGATGAAACAAGAAGACTAGCTGTCATCACCAAGGACAGAGCCCAGCTGGAGTACCTGTCACTGTCTGTAGTTTGCAGCTCAGCTGGGGCACCTGTCACTATCTCTCGGAGAGAGAGCTGAAAAACCAGCCTAGAAATAGGCTCTCACCTGACACACACAGCCATAAATATGTATCTATAAAACAAAGCCTAAAACAGGGATCTGCAACCTGTGGCTCTTTAAGGACATCTTTGTGGCTACCAACCATGGAATTGCAAAGAAAAAAGAAAAAACTCCTGATTATTTTCAATAAACGGTGAACATCAGAAAGTCCAACCATGAACAGCTCATGTCTAAATAGTAAATGATATGTGATCACAACACACTGGATAACTCCCCCTTTAATATGTGCAATGCATTGTGGGATATGATACTATAGCTGTGTTTTGATTGCGTTGCTAATAAAGTCTTGCTTTTGAAAAGAAAAAGGAAGCTTGTGGCATTCCTGCTGTGAAGGCAACACACATTTTAAGAAAAATACCTGAAATTAAACATGCAGTAAAATTGGCATAATTAAAGTAGGTTTGGGAGTGAAAGCCAGTAAGATAGTGGTACAAACACATGTAAAGTGTGCGGTAACAGTATATGTAAAAAGTCTGTGAACATCTTACAGTAAACATGTATTGCATAACAAATCATTGTGCGCGCTCTGTTTTTAAAATCGAGGTTACAAAAATATGGTTTGACATAATTTATTAAGGACTGTCTCATATTCACGTGCATTGTGGCTCTTGATTTTTTTACTGAATTCAAAAGAAACAGCTCTTCTTGCTATTTTGGCTGCTGACCCCTGGGATAGATGCATTTTTTGCTGAAGTTTAATTCATCTAAAACCCATGCTGTTAGCATTGAAAGTCTTGTTATGTAATTCCACTTGTGAATGTACCCTACAGCAAATTTAAGCGTGTATTAAAAGCACTTTATATAGAAATTGCAAGTGATTGGTGAAATCAAATTAAGGCAAACCTTTGCTGAAATATAGTGACTATATTCAAACTTAGTAACCACATTCACTTTTACTAATAGCAGATCATTTACACTGTGCTTAAAATTGTCTGATGTTTTTTACTGCTTCTAATGAATCCTTGGAAAAGTGATATGGATGGTTATTTTAGAATACAAGACACTGAGCTGGTTTTTAGCCACTGGAAGAGAAGCTGCATTTTCTTTTATGATTTAGCTAGATGTAATTAAACAGATATGCTTACATAAAGTCAAAACTTTAAATTTAAAAAAAGAGCATGAGTGAAAAGACTGTTTCAATATAGCGAAACAATCTTCCAACAAATTCCTCTATAGCGAACCTTCAAGTAGCGCGATTTCGATTTGTACTTAACTTACATTAATGCGAGTTAGGTGCAAATTGAAACACGCACAACCTCTGGCCCCTGCTCCCCAGCTGGGCGAAACCATGCTGCAAGCCTCTGTCTGCACGCTGGGCTCCCCAGCTGGGAGACATGGGGGGCCGCATGGCTGCCGCTCACTTCCCCCAGCTGCCTGCTGCCTCAAACACCCGCCCCCAATTTACTCAAAATTTGAATTAAGCAGAGGTTGCCCAGGACACAAACTCCATGCAAATAGAGGGATTACCATACTATTTTGTGTTTAGTTTCAATTTTAGGAATATTGCCTCCTATGTTAGTAAGACCACCACTGGCAATTTGCTAGTTTATCCATTTTTGTGGTATTGCCCTTACTGACCAAGTGATTTTTCCAGGCCACAGTTCTACATATCTAATGTATATGATTGTAAGTTTGTAAGAAACCCAAATGTATTCAAAAATCTTAGTAGGGCTTTTAAGCTTGTATTACAATTTATAAGAGGCTAGAGAGGGCAGTGAATTATCCGTTATGTCTCTAAGGGATGCAAGTGAATTCATACACATAGCAGCAGAAACAAAACTAGGAAGTCTTTTCTAAAAAGCTGGGTAAAAAGGATAACAGCACATTGTTCCACTCAAAAAGTTCTCAAAAAAAGAAATGGATATAAACTTAGTTTCCTTAAAAGAAAGCTTAGATTCTAAAGATAACAGCATTAATGTTTTTCTGCACTCATGATTATTTTACGCTATCTCACAAGGAAGCCATGAGAGTATCTATAGTACTTATTTTGATGCATAGCAGTAGGTGGGGGGGGGGGGGGGGAAATGTATTTATAAACTGAGACTTTTACTTTTCATAATGGATGTCTGTGGCCAAAGGAGTGGTAGAGAAAATAGCTACTGGGGAGTGGGGTAGGGGGAGAGGAATTCCTACTCCTTGAGAGTGGGGGGTTAAAAAACGAAACACTAGTTACATATACCACAAAACACTGTCCTGAAAAGAACATCTCTCATATAAAACTTTGCTTATGAGCTTTTAGTCATAGCATCTAGAGCAGTGGTTCCCAAACTTTTCAGCATCATGCCCCCCACCTTTTGATTTTTGAGAAACTCTCATGTCCCGCCGCCTCTTATTTACCATCAGCCATCCCCCCTTTTAACAAAAAGTTCAATTTGTACCCCTACACATCAGAAGTCAAAAAATATATATTTGCGTTTTGTGGTGTGAAATTTGAAATTGTATTTATTTATTTTTTTTTAATGGCAGAGGTCTTCAATCTTTCTACACCCAATATCACTCTTTAAATATCAGGGCAACACCCAAGACCCTCTTGAGGCCCCACCCTCTCCATTCGCCTCCTCTCCATCCTTTGCTGTCCCTAACTTTTACATCATCCTCGGAGGGGGTACAGGCTCTGGGGTGGGAATGAGGGGTTTGGGTGGGAGAGGGGTGAAAGGTGCAAGCTTTTGAAGAGAATTTGGGTACAGGAAGAGGTGGCGAATGGGATGCTGGCTCAGGGAGGGGGCTCCTGGCTGGAGAGTGTTGAGGTCAGGTGGAGTGTTGAGCAAACCACAGGCTTATGGATGTGAGGGTGCAGGAGTTCAAGTTGGGGTGCATGATGGGCTCAGGACACAACTTTGCAGTGTGTGGATTGTATCGAAAGACTGGGGGTGTCCAGTGTATGACAGGCTCTGGATTGAGGTGTGTGTGGGGATGAAGGGGTGTTATAACGCTGTAGCCAAATATGTCCAACACAAACATTTCAGCGTTGTCTTTCTTTAGGGGAGGGGCAGGGAACCACTCACCACAGAAAAATAGGTCGGGACCACACAAGTGAGATGCCACAAAAAAAAACAACCCATCCTCCAAGTCCCCCCAACCCCACTGATGTGTCCCCATCTGAGACACCTCCCTCCTCAGCACCCCAGCCACATGCGCGGAGGGTAGGTAGGACTGAGGTTCAAGGCCTCAGGTCAGATTAATTCTTCTGGGGTTCCAGGGTTAGTGGAATTTGTGGGGCCCCCCACTCTGAGGTGGGACCAAAAAATGAGGGATCCAGTGTAAGGGACAGGGCTTCCAGTGAGTGGGATAGGGATGGGTGAAAAATTTGGGTGGAAAATAGGGTCACAGGAGCAAGCTGGGAGTAGGTGTCGGGCCAGGAGGTAGGGGGCAGGAGCAGGGTGCTGGTGGAAGCTGGAGAAGGGTGCTCGTGGGACCTGGGGCCCGAGGGAAGGGAGGTCTGGGCAAGGGGGCAGTGTACTTGTGGGGGTCTGGCCAGTGTACTCGTGGGGGTATGGGTGAGGGGAGGAGACAGCTCAGCTGTTACCTGGGGGTCCTGCAGCTGCACACCAGGTCCAGGGTCTCAGGAAGCTTGTGTCCTGATTCCCCTCACCAAACAGCCAGCATGTTTCCTGAAAAGTGGGGTCTGTTGCCCACTGGTGACTTCCTTCCACCTGCTTCCTTTCTTGGCCAGGGATAATGGGAGTCCCAGATCCGCACCAACTCTGACTGCTCAGGCAGTGTGCAGCTGCCACGAGGAGCAAGGAGCAGGGTGCATGCTGCCTGAGCAGTTGGAACTGGTGTGGACCCAGGGCTCCTACCCCCCTCCCCCCCCGCTCCTGGCAGGAAGGCAGCAGCTGTAAGGAAGTCACTGGTGGGCAACAGATCTTGCTTTTCAGGAAACGTGATGGCTGTTTGGGGAGGGGAAGCAGCACACATACTTCCTGACATGCTGACTCTGGTGTACAGCTGTGGGACTCCCCTTCCCCACGCTGCAGAAAGCTAGCGCTACCTCCATTTTTGCAGGCGGTAACATCAGCACAGGCTCTGGGTTGCCTCATGCCCTCCTGCCCCCCAGGTATTTCTTCACGCCCCCCCCAGTGTGGGAACCTCTGATCTAGAGACAGTGCAGACTATAGGTCATTTAGTTCACATTCCTGGCAATCGTGGATTATTCTCTGTTTCACATGTGTCAGCAATGTCACCAGTCATAGTTTTACACATTCCAGAAAAAAAAAATCACCAGAGCTTGTAATTTTTTAGGAAAGTTTAGCAGTTAAATTCCCTCCCCCACAAAGGCTTTCCTTTGGATCTTCTCAGATTGTGCCATCCATAGCTAGAGCGACGAATGCCAAGTATTAAGAGATGTAATTCACACAGCTCAAATTGCAATTTTTTTTTTTAAATCAGAACACTTCTATCTTCAAAATAAAAAACATTCTTTATCATAACCCATTTCGTCCCACTTCCTAAGCAGGCAAGGTTACTTTCGTTAACAGGGCTTGCTCCCAGTCTTCTCTAACAATTTTTACACAGTCTATTGCATAGATCCTTGAAGGCCAATCCCCACAGTTTGGGGGGGGAACCCACCCCTCATCACTGATGTGCCTGGTTTTTATAAACGAAAGGATGAATTCGTACTTTAAAATTCAGCTATGGTGTGTAATTCTTCCGTTTCTGTTACAGAGAGCACTAATTTCAACACGGAAAAAAAAAACCTGAGTGCTGGAAATCTCAACTATAGACAAACTAGATATAAACCCACCATTTACTGCTTAAAAATGTCAAAAAGAAAAAAATTAACTGACCAGACACATCTAAAGCCACAAGTATCGCACCCCACAGCTAAGGCCTTAAATTATTATTCCCTCTCCAATGCAAAACGCTCTAGGAAAAATAGTAGTATTATTGACTCCTTAGAATTGTTCCACCATAAAACAGACATGAAACAACTCTTCACATCTATAAACTTAAGAAAAAAAATTTAAATCACAAAAATAGATGAGATACAGTAAAAGCTATAGAATAAAGTGGAAAACACTTAAAGTCAAAATGAAATGAACACAATATGATAGGAGAATAAAGTTTGTGATAAAAAAATCATAAAAGCCAGGAGAGAAAAGCAGAAAGTAAAATATTTTAACTTTTCTGGGAATACATAGAGGAGAAGAAAGCATGGTTTCAATGGGCAAAGTAAAGTTCTCATCTCATGAGTGGGCACTGAAAAGGGAAAAAAAGCATTCATACACTGCACGCAAGTCTCAAGTTCTCTCTCTTTCTAGGGTACTAGTCATATTGTGATTTTATGGATCCTATATGTCCGTGACTGCAGATCACCGCCTTGCCCTACAATCACTTATAGGTATCCATGATGCTCTCTGTGAAAACTAAAAGCAATGAGATGATTCTAGAATAGTCTGATACTCGGTACAAGAGTTAAACATGCAAGTTAATTCGTTCACTATGGAAGGGTTTGAAGCCATTTTGCTGAAAAAGTGCTACTGTCATCCTACTTAAAGTTATACATGAAGAGAGAACCAAGACTACAAAGAGAAGTGCTGATTTCCACTCACCTCCTAACTATAGTGTTCATAAAGGAAATAAGCTCAATAAGAGTCAGAGCTGTTGCAACATGGTTCTTCAATCTGTTAAAGCCACTGGCATGAACCCTACTTTAAATTAGCCACCTACGTACAACATACCAAAGATGTTGTGTACAGTTATCTATGACAAGTCCACATATCTCTAACCAACAGACTATATAGTTGCATCTGAGAGTACTGAAGTAGTGGAGTGACACTCCATACATCAGGCTGGACATTCACAGAACACTGTGTTGGGTGCAGAGCATAAGAATCTAAACAGAACAGGAAATTGAGTATACGACCATAAATATTTTTTCAAGTTCCAGGGGAAAAAAAAACAACTGAAAGCAAAAAATGTAAATACACTCATCCCTCGCTATATGAGCACAATTGGTTCCCAACTTTCTGCTTGTAGGCAGAAACTCATAAGAGGGACACTAAATTCCTATTAAATTACATGTAAAAGTCTCTGATAGTTCTAGGGCTCCCAACTTGTGGAAGGAGTGGCAGCAGGTGGTGCTGCTTTTGAAAGGTGAGCGAACCTTGGGTTGGGGAGGGTTAAAGGCTGGGGGTAGTTTGGGGCTCTGAGCAGGAGGGAGAGTTAAAATCTGGCGACAGGTTGGGGGGGGTGCAGGCTGCTGTGGTTTGGGGCTGGCGGGAGTGGGGGGGGGTCAGGCTGTGGGCCAGTAAGGGGGTCTGGCTGCCACTGTTTGAGGCTGTGGTGGGGGGGGTCAGGTGGGGGGGGCCACAGGGGTCAGGCAGCAGGGGGGTCTGGCTGCAGACTGGTAAGGGGGTCTAGCTGCTAAAGTTTGGGGCTGCGGGGATCAGGCCACAGGGCCGTGGTGGTTATGGCAGGGGGGGGCCATCCGGCTGCGGGGATTACAGACGGCAGGGGGAGGGGGACGTCAGGCCATGGAGGGTACAGGCCGGCGGGGGGGAGGATCTGGCTGCAGGGTCGCAGGCATTACAGGCATCAGGGGACTGGTCAGGCCACGGGGACATGGGGGTTACAGGTGGCGGAGGGGGACATCTGGCTGCAGGGCCCATAGGGTGTCGAGCTGCTGGGGGTATGGGTTGTGGGGGGAGGGGCAGGTTTCAGGCTGTGAGGTTGGTAATGGGATCTAGCTGCCACGGTTTAGGGCTGTGGGGGAGAGGGGTGGGTCAAGCAGGTGTGGGGGGCCTGGCCACAGGGGCATCAGGCTGCCACAGTTTGGGGCTGCTGGGGTGGGGGAGTGGTCAGGCTGCAGGGCCAGCAGGGGGTCTGGCTGCAGCAGTTGGGTTGTGGGGCGGGTGTCAGACTAGGGGGTTGGAGCTGCAGGGAGAGGGTAAGGCTCATATTAGCAGTATTAGCTGGGGGGAGGAGTTCACTTGTAGAGTGAACTAAGGTAGATAAATGTGTCCCTCGTTTAAGCAAGTACTCAAATAAAGTACTCGTTTAATGATGGATGAGCGTACTGAGAAATTTAGAAAAATATTATGGTCAACTGACAGTAATTATACAAGCTGAACCTCTCCAGTCCGTCACCCTTGGGACCTGAACAGTGCTGAACCAGAGAATTTGTCAAACCATAGGAGGTCAATGTTGTTTACCTGCATTATCAACACTTCCATTGCTTACTGAATTCTTAGGCTACATCTACACTAGAGAGTTTTTTCAGCTGACAAAACAGCTGTTTTGCTGACAAAACCCACAGACCATTCAGATTCCCAAGGCGTTCTGTCAACAGAACACAGCACTTTTGTTGACAGCTGTACCTCGCTCCCTCAAAAGGTGTAACGTCTCTATCAACAGAGATCTGTCAACAGAAAACCGATCTGGATGTTCCAGGGGCCCTCTGTAGGCAGGCAGGGCTTTCAGGACACCAGGCAGCCCTGTCTGCTGTACTTTCAGTTGGCTGTTTTGCTGATATCTGCTCTATTCGCTCTGTCTGCCAACAAACAATTCTGTCAACAAATCTGCATAATCTAGACATATCCTTAAAAGACACAGAGGTAAATTACAGCTAAATAACGGCACAGAACACTGAGGGCCAAGACTGTTGGCTGTACAGAAGCTTTATGCGACCCTGGGAAATTTGGTCACATCGATGACAAATGGATATCTGGCTAATTAAAGTCAAGCCAAACCTCGGCTGTTACCAGATCAGAGTGCTGAACTAGAGATATTCAGACTGTGTTCTGAGATTTCATAACAATCCCTACCTGCTATCAGTGCATCTCCACCTGCTGGGGTTCCATTTTCTTGCTGAGCTACAAGTGATTTCAAAATAACTTGTGTTGCTCCCAGTCTTGGCAGGGTGACATGTGTAAGAAATGGCAAATTATTTTTCTTTGCAAATGCCTGACTTGTTTCCCTCCTTTTCCTAAGAAAGCCGCCCTCTGGAAACAGTACAATCCACTTCCGGTCACGGCTCCTGTAATGTCTGTCTAAATGCTCCTTTAGTAGGACAAGTTGCTGGTCACGGTGAGCTTTTCCCTGGAAGGTAGGAAGGGGAAAGAGAGAAAGAAAGGTTAAAATATTTTAAGTAGTCTTAAAATCTAAGCAGATTTAAATTTTTTAAAAACACTTTGAAATACAACCAAGTTTAAGCACTATCTTTTCTCAGAGCATCATCATCATCAATTACTATGGGCTCAGCGGCCATTGGTGTCTGATGCCTATCTCACTATTTCCTTCCATCTTTCCCTGTCCAGTGCAGAATGGCTTAGTTTCTGTAGACTAGCTCCGCACCCATCTACTATATCATCAACCCGTTCTCTGTGGGGTCTGCCTCTCCTATTCGAACAGTCCATTATGCTAAACAACAGGGTCTTGACTTTTTGTTCATTATTCATTCTGCAGATATGCCTGAATAGCTGTAACTTCTGTTGTATAACCTGCAGTAGGTTCTCTTTCAGTTATATCTTCCTATACAATTCCTCATTGGTGACCTTCTGCGTCCATCCTATTCTCAGGATCCTTCCAAAACAACTCCTCTTGAACACCAACATCCTGCTCTTTGAATCATTCAGCTATTGCCCATGTCTCACATCTGTATAGCATGTTGCTGAATACAAACATTTTCAAGATGCTCAGCTTCACTCCTAAGCTAATTGCTTTGCTTTTCCAGATCTTATCTATCGCCTTCAAACTCGCTCTTGTATTTGCTGTTCTAGCTATTTCTTTCTTACAGTCTAGATCATATATCATGTTGCTCCCCAGATATGCGAGCTCCTCTACATTCTCTAGTTCAATCCCTTCTACAATGATCCACCTTCCTATTTCCTTATCTCCAAATACCATTGTCTTTGTTTAATTGATGTTCATAATCTGTCCGGACCGCTTCCCTTCCTCATTTAGCACCCGCACTGTTCTTGCTAGCTTCTCTTCATCTTCCTTGAAGACAACTCTATCATCTGCAAATCTCAATTTGTTAATTCTCATCTTGTGCACTGATATCCCTTCTACCTCTTCCTTGATCTTGCCCATTGCTCTCTCTGGGTTTGGGATGAAGATACTCGGTGATATCTGATGTCCTTGTCTCATACATCTACTTGTTCTAAACCAACTACTCAACACTCTGTATGTTCTCACTGCTGCCTCTGCACTGTGGTTGCTATCCTTCAACAACCATAACAATCTGCTGTCCACTCTGTACAACTCCAACACCACCCAAGTCACTTTCTGAGCTATATGTTCCAATGCCTCCTGAAAACTGACAAAGCAATTGTAGATGTTCTTTCGTTGAGCTTTCTCTGCTATCTGTCTTAGTGCCAATATCTGCTTTATGGTATTTCTATCTTTCCTGAATCTAGCTTGCTCATCTGCTAGATGTTCTTCTACCTACGATCTCAGCCTCTCCGTCAGTATCATCATCAGCACCTTGCCTAGATGACTGATTAGGGCAACTGATGTGTAATTCTTGCTGTACTACACAATAAACCAGGGGTTGGCAACCCCCGGCATGTATGCCACTTTTGGCATATAAGCTGATTTAGAGCGGCATGTGACAGTGTTCTGGCCGGACCCCTCCTCCCCCATAAAGCATGGGAGGGGGCCAGAGCCTTCCTCTCAGTGCACCCCTCCCCTCTGAGCCTCCTCTGCAGGGCTGGGGCTAGAGTCCTGCCACGGCCTGAGGCTGGAGTGTGAAGCCCCATCTGTGGGGCTGTAGCCAGGGCCAGAGCCAGAGCCCCTCTCTGCCTGAAGGTCCTCCACAGGGCTGGGGCCAGAGCTCCTGCTGTGGCGCAAGGCCAGGGCCAGAGATCCTCCTTTTTGCCATGGAGCCCTGGTGAAGGGGCTGGGGTTAGGGCATGGGGACCCTTCCATGATGTGGGGCTGGAGTGTGGGGCTGGGGCTGGAGTTCCCCCTTCCCATCCCCTTGAGCCCACTTTGCAGGGCAGGACCAGGGCCCCCACCCCCGAGCCTCCTCCATGGGGCCAGAACATCACCCCCAAGCCTCAGCTGTGACGCAGGGCCAGAGCGCCCCCTTCCCCCACCATGGAGCCCCTTTTCCAGGGCCCTAGTTCCCCTCCCCCATGAGCTTCCTCTGCCGGGCTGCAGCCGGAACCCGGCATGGAGTTCCTCACTGCAGGGCTGGGGCCACAGCCATCCCTCCCAGTAGCCCTTTCCACAGTGCAGGGCTGGGGCCAGAGCCCCTTTAGCAGCTTGGGGATGACGCCAAAGTAGGGGTGCCAGTAAAAGGTTAGGTGGGACACATGGAGCCCCGCCACCAGCCCCAGCCAGGGGCAGAGAATCTTCCCAAAAAGTTGCATGTCCCCATTTATGCAAAACGTCCAGTGGACATTTTTGCATAAATGCAGGAGACAGGATTTGTCACAGAAATTTGGGAATGTTTTGCAATCTGGCAACCCCCACTCCTCTAAGTCTCCTTTGCATCACAGGGGTGGGGCCGGCGCTCCCTCCACAGAGTGGGGCTGGGGCCAGAGCACCCACCATACTTTAAGTAGGACTATAAATGACTTTAAAATGTATCACCAGCACTCTGGCCATACACAGACATCAAAAGGTCAAATTTCAGCACTCCACCTTGGAAAGGTTGCTGATCACTGCAGTAAACCTTCAAAGCCAACATAAATATTATTTTCCCACAGGCACCCACTGATGGGCAACTCATTGCCACTCTCATAAGGAATGAAGAAAGTGAAGGTAAAACTCCTATTATGACCATTCTTTAATGTGCACTTACCTAGTTACAATGAGTTCTCCATAATATAGCAAACATGGAATCTAGAACATTATCCGTTAATGGGCCTCTGATCAAATTTGCCACAATTACAAGGTTTTATTGCAACTGCAAACTCAACCTGGAATCTAAGAATCAAGATGGGTTCTCCATCAGCAATAAAAATGGTGCAAGCCAAAAGTCTGCACTCATTGCTTTCACCCTTGTGCAACCCCATTATATTCAAGACAAAAGGATGGGGTAAGTTCTTCGGTAGGGTTGCAAAGGTTTAACTGAGACTAGAATTTAATTATTTTGATAGTATGTGAGCCAATCACAGAACTCTTCCCATTCTCCCAGAGTAGTGCTACCTGAATGTATTACTTGTTTGCTGAAGCTAGCAATTATGACAATGAAAACATCAGGGAAAGATCTTCTCTGCAAGAAGATACTATTTTTAAATGGAATTGAAATAACACCGTAAAATGAGGGAATCTCTCTCTATATAGTTTTTATACCTTACACAGTTTTGCAAAATGTGTAAGGTATGTAACAACATTTATAAAAAACAGACTTTTGATGCAGTAAAGAAATGAGATATTAGACATTTATTTTAAATAAATTAAAAATTTGCCAGGAAAAGTTCTTTTTTTATATAGAAATGAAACTTGAAAACAATTTATTAATGTAAAATATGGTGATTTTGTAAGAAATATTAATTCATATGAATTCCCTGAAAACATTCAAACCAGCAAGCATAAACTTTCATATTACTGCTTGTAAACACAAAATATTGCTAGGTGAAAGAGGAGTCATAGGGTACTTTTTGGATTCTATGGATGTAGGTGGTGACTGTCAGATTTATTTTTGGTGTGTGATCTGAAGCTACGTTTTCTTATCTGTTTATTTAGAAGACAAGAGAAATGCGTACACAGCTCTAAATAAATTCCTTACTAATATTTGTAGCTATGTAAGGCAAGTCATTCCTTTTATCCCATCTCCCCCATCCCACAATACAAAGCATTACTCATGACAAAATGATATCAGAAAAGTTGGCAACATGGCATAGTAAAAGCTTCATTACCTGGGACTCAGTTAAACCAGAAATCTAAATTAATGGGCATTTCTGATATCTCCCAATTCAAATATTCAGTCTAGTAACTGGGCTTAGTATACTATCCAGAAGAGCATGCAATTGCATACTATGCACTCTACTGTCATGCAAAAGAGGGAGAAGAAACAGGCTGAAATGAGGGATTTATTAAAAACAGCATTTTCCAGGGTATGTCCGAGTCTTTACAGATTCTACATTTACAGTGCTAATTGATGTTGATAATAATGAGCCTGAGGCACTGCAAGACCCTAAAATGCCTTCTGAATCAAAGAAAAAATAAGTTCAGTATACTTTAAGTATATTTTTAGTCATCTGAGATGTAACATGTACTGCCCATAGTGATATGTAGGGTTATAAGATAACGTTTTCTAGACAGGTGTATAATACACCTAAGTGCTTCAGCAAACCGACCACTCTGCAATGCAGTACTACTGCTGGATTGGTGGGTACCTGTAAATTTTATTCATTTTATTCTATTCTAATTTTTTGAAAAATCAATATTCCATTGACAAAAGTCTGACTCACAATTAACCAGCATATCTGATTAATCAGCACCTCCAATTCCCCCAATATAGCAATAACAGAGTTTTTACTGCAACTAGGCTGGGAACTCAGATAGTTATTAAGCCTGAAGTAGCAAGTGAAAAATGACTGACTTTTTGATATATTAAAAAAGTCTCAAAGAGCCTTTTAAAAACTATCAGACTCCGACTTCATACCATCATAGACTCATAGAATACTAGAGCTGGAATGGACCTCAAGAGGTTAAGTCCAGTCCCCTGCCCGTATGGCAGGACCAAGCACTATCTATAAATAAGACTTCCTCTTTAGTTGAGGAGGGAGCTAGTAATGTTAAAACAGACAGAAATCTGGAGCCAACTCTTACATGTTAAGAGGCCACTCGAACCATACCACTCCTTCACATGAATAAAGACTTACAGGTTTGGGCTCTTTAGCTGCAATTCTCTCTGTCTTCAAGTGATATAAGAGATCACATTGAGCAGGTTCTATGGGCCAGATTTGCAGCTGGTGTAAAATGGCATCACATAATTGAAGTCAATGGTACTAATCAATTTACAATGCTGAGACTCTGGCCTTATAGCTCAGCTATACCAGAACACAGGGTTACAGTTATATACTTGCTTGTACTTTGTGTGTATAGTGTATTTAAGCAACAAAATACATATGCACATTGCATAAATACTAACAAAATTATATATTAGATAACCAACATAAAATTAGCAAGTAATTTTAAGTGCAAGTGTGACAAGTTAAAAAGAAACGCTAGTTTCTTCAATGCTAATGCTGAAGACTGGTCTTTACTAAAAACCTCAGTGTCCTCCCTGCACCTCCAGATTCAAAAGCAATCCATTATAACCTTCACAGATAAACTTACACCAAGGTGGAATCATTTTGAAAAGCCTGAGGCGAATCTGACAAGACATTTGGAAGACATGGAAGAAGTCCAAGAACTGAGCTATTCTCACTAGGGATATTGTCCTAATGTTATTTTGGTTTGAGAACTCAAAGATGGCTATATCTAGAAATTGCACTGTACTAATGCTTTCAGTAGTTTTTACGGGATTATTTTTAAGGGCGATGGGGTGATTCTGTATGACTGAAATATGACCATGTAGATCATTAATATTGCCACTGTGATGTTTTCAGGAATTGCTGAAATTGTCTACCATGTAAGGTACCAATGGAAAAGATGTGATTTTCTAAATAAAATGATGCCATTTATATACACTTTTTTGTACCTGAAGTTATCACAGAATCATAGAATATTAGCACTGGAAGGGACCTCGAGAGGCCATCAAGTCCAGCCCTCCTGCCCTAATGGCAGGACCAAGTACTGTCTAAACCATCCCTGACAGACATCTATCTAACCTGTTCTTAAATATCTACAGTGATGGAGATTCCACAACTCCCTTGGCAATTTATTCCATTGTTTGATCACCCTGACAGTTAGGAACTTTTTCCTGATGTCCAACCTAAACCTCCCTTGCTGCAGTTTAAGTCCACTGCTTCTTATTCTAGCCTCAAAGGCCAAACAGAACAAGTTTTCTCCCTCCTCCTCATGACACCCTTTTAGATACCTCAAAACTGCTGTCATGTCACCCCTCAATCTTCTCTTTTCCAAACTAAACAAGCCCAATTCTTTCAGCCTTTCTTCATAGGTCACATTCTCTAGACCTTTAATCATTCTTGTCGCTCTTTTCTGGACCCTCACTAATTTCTCCACATCTTTCTTGAACACTGAATGAATATTTGCATTATATATTTCCCAAATGTGTTTGTTCCTGAGATAACAAACAGATAAAACCTACAATGAAGCCAGACACCTTTGCGTTCATGGATCATTAAAGGCAATTAACTATCACTATGGGGCATAGAAGTCGTCATTCCACCCAGATGGCTCTTCCTGCAGACACCTTAGCCTCCAAGTAGCCAATGGGTGGGCCTTATGAGACAGCAAGCCATTTAAGGATGTGACATACTCATGTGATCCTAGACTCTTGTACCTGTACTTTTTCTGTGGTATGAATTTTGCTTGGGACAGTAAAATTCCATGCAAGTGGCACTGGGTATAAAAGATCCTTGAATCATCTCCACTCTGCCACTCTCCTGCTCTGATTCTCTGGACTATGAAATTACAACTCAGAGGAACATAATGTTTATGGACTGAGGACCTTCTATTCTTTTGGAAGTTACCAGAGATTTTGCAAGCAGCGTTTTTGTTTTTTTTTCCCCATCACATTACATATCCATTACATATCTGAAATAAGAAATTGGCAATGATTTTAGGTATATGATCTATTAATATTAACCCTTTGAAATCTCTTCTTTTCCCCTATAAACAAACCTTTGTTTTAGTTGTTAAATGACAGGCAAAAGAATGATTACTGGGTCAGAGCTGGGTTCTACAATGACATGGATCTGTGAATGATCTCTTGAGATCAGAAGAATCCTTTCATGAAACTGGTTTTCAATAGTCTAGTGTTTGGGTGGTGACACAAGGGCTGGAATGCGTAACTGCATTTTTGACTTAGGGTGCATCTACACATGGTAATAAAGTCAAATTTATTGAACTCGAACTTTTAACACTAGATTTTACAAATTCAAAGCTGAGTGTCCAAAACTGCTCACAAACTCAACTTAGTATGTCCTCACCAGATTGCCTAAATTCAACTGTAGCAGCAGTGCATTGTGGGCACCTATCCCACAGTCCCCGCAGACCCGTTGCATTTTAAGATTCTGTGCCACTGTCTCATGGAGAAAAAAAGTCAATGCAAGTGCTTCTGATGTCATCATCCCAGAATGCACTTTCTTCACATCCCGCTGAAAAGAAATGGGCAAAGGATTTTTGTGCCACTTTTACAGTGGCTGCTACCCACCATTATAAAGCACAACATGGATCCAGAGATGCTTCAATGTTTGGTGCAGTGTTTTGTGACGACTTCCTCCACCATGGCACAGTATATTCTGAACGTAATGGCCATGCACTATCAGTGGATTGATGCAAGAGGCACTAATGGACATGAAGATTTGGAGAATAGCAGCATGGTATTGTTGGCAGCACTGGAGTCACTGCACAGTGTAGACTGCAGGTTCTGAAGCTGTGAAACCAGCTCAGACTGGTGGGATCGTGTCGTTCTGCAATCATGGGACAATCAATGGTGTCTGCAAAACTTCCACATGCATAAGACCTCTTTCATGGAACTTTGGGAAGTGCTGTCTCCCACCAATAACAGAATGAGACCTGCTTTGACAGTTGAGATGTGTGTGGCAACTGCTCTGTGGAAGTTTGTCATGCCAGACAGCTACTGGTTAGTGGGAAATCAATTTGAGTGGGCAAATCTTCAGCGGGGTCTGTTATCATACAGGTAGCCAAGGAGATCAATAAACCCCTCCTACGAAAGACATTGACTCTGGGGAATGTGCAGGATATAGTGGATTGATTTACTACCATGGGGTTTCCTACCTGATAAGGAGCCAGAGATGGAGCACACATCCATATGCTGGCTCTGGATTACCAGGCCTGAGAGTACATTAACTGTGAGGGGTACTTCTCTCTAGTGTTGCAGGCACTGGTGGATCACAAAGGTCATTTCACCGACATCAACATGGAGTGGTCGGGAAGGCTACATGATGCCTGAATCTTTAGGAATTCTGGTCTGTTTATAAGACTCCAGAGTGGTACTTTCTTCACAGACCAGAAAATAAACCTGGGGTGGGGGTGTGGAAATGCCCATAGTGATTCTTGGTGACCTTGTTTACACTTGTTCCCTTGGCTCATGAAGCCACACACAGGCACCCTGGACCTCAGTAAGGAATTATTCAACAACAGGCTGAGAAAGTGCAGAATGGTGGTAGAATGTACCTTGGACCATTTAAAAGCTAGGTTCAGGTCCCTTCTGACCCACTTAGACCTCAATGAAGAACACACTACACTGGTCATTGGGGCCTGGTGTATTCTCTACAGCATGTATGAGGTGAAGGGGGAGAATTTCAGGCCAGCATGAGGGGGAGAGGAAGTGATCCTGGCCAAAAATGATCAGCAACTGAATGCAAGAGCTAACAAGAAAGCACAGAAAGAGGCAATTAAAGTCAGAGATGCCTTGAAAACCAAGTTTATGAACGAGTGTGAAGGGCATTAACTAGAACCCCCTGAACCCTGCCCCACGCATGCTGTTTCCTTGTCCTTTATGAAAGTGTCTCCAACCATGTGACAACCCTCACTACCACACCCAGCCCCAAAGCATGGATCCATAAACATGTTAGCTAATGAAACAACACTTTCTTTCTCCAACCTACAATGTTTTTATTTAAGGGGCCATAATGTTAGAGTGGTGGGTAGAAGGAAAACAAAAGGACAACAAACCCATAGTTCATATGTTAGCCTCTTTCTTGTGGGTGATTCCCTGGGGTATGGGTTCAGGGTTCACTGTGACGTTCCCCCTACTTGTTCTGGGTCCCCAACAAGAGGAGGTGGCAGAATGTGCAGAAGAAGGAGGTATGCAAGTGGGAGTGTAGAGCCCCAAAGAGGGGAGGGGACTGATTCCGCAGGGGGAGGTCTGGGAGGCATGGAGTGCCCAAGGGATACAGGGCCCCAACCAGGGGAGGAGAAAGAATGTGAAAAGGGTGGCATGTAATGAGGGTGCCTGGAGTGGCCAGGGGATACAGGGCCCCAGTGAGGGGATGGGAATGAGTATGGACAGGGTGGTAGTAATGGGGTATGTATTGGACAAGGGGTGCAGACTCTGAGCTGAGTTTGATTTTTGAAGCATTGCTTCCATGATCTCCATCTGCCTAGTCATTACTGACAGGACTGATGTATTCATTTTGCTTGATTATCCACTATGTTTTTCCTCTACTCTCTCAGCTCTCGTTTTTCTTTTACTGCCACTTAATCCACCATCATAAACTGATGTGACTTCTTCATCCTCTGCATTTTTGGCAGCCTCATTTCAGGGGCACTGGGGCCTCTACTCCAGGTTGCAAGGTCATTTCCTTGAAAAAAAAAGTTTGAAATATTAAGGCATTGTCAATAGCAAATTTTTTATCTTAACTTGGAACAATGAACATACTGATAGAATGCATGGCTGGCTGTTCCTATGGAAGAACACAGAGCAACTGCAAAGTTACTTTGTGGACTTTTAAGGCTGAAGAATGCATGATTCCAAGCAGACCAATATACGCTCTTCTGCAGCTGACATTTACCTTCAACGCAATGGTAAATATCAGTTCATGGGAAAAAATTCTGCTGCATGTCTGATCACCCGCTGGCCCAGGGGCATGTCCGATTAGCTGCTGGTGCGGCCTGCTGCATAGGCTTCTTAAAGCGGCACCTAGATTTTAAACCAGGCTGCTCCAGGAGTCAAAAGTCATTGAAAGCCACTGCAGAGGTGCAAGTGAACTAGGTGAGGGTCTGATAGTCTGCAGGCCCAGGGTGGAAGGGAGGGGCCGCCACATGGGTTCTTAAAGCAGCACCTGGCTTTTAAAGCAGGTTGCTCCAGGAGAGTATTTTTAAAAAAACAAACCAAAAAAAAACCAAACACCCACACCATTAAAAGTCACTGCAGGCATGCACGTGAACCAGGGCAGGGTCTGACTGCCCACAGACCCTGGAGGGAAGGGTGGGGTGTGTCCGCAAGGACACCAGTCCACAGGAACTGGGTCTGGCTTCAGCAAGGGCTTCTTAAAGCAGCGCCTGGATTTTAAAGCCACACCATGATTTAAAAGCCAGTAAAGCTGCACGAGTTTTGCTCTGCGCTGGGTGGGTCACAGGCAAAAAATCATTCGTTACCCACAAAACCTCCCATGCATTCTAGGTTGCCAGAGGAGACATCAGCCTCCTCAGAATAAGAAAAGGGATAAGGAAAGATTGCTCAGTCTGTCCAAATACAATGTTGGAAAATTTGGAAGAATGCTCTGTGGGCCCATCATTCTTGATTACTTAATGGCAGCTTGGCACGGTAAGGTGTCTTACCCTGGAAGTAGGAACAAGTTAGGGCTCCCCAAAAATCTCCTGAGGAGAGTCCAAATGTGCCTGTAAGACCACCAGTGAGATGTCCAAACAGGATCAGCCCTCCATCACCAGAAATATAAAGATGTTCTAAGGGAAAGGGGCATACAGACCCCCCCTCCCCAACTGCAACACAGTTATCAGTAGAAAAAAAGCACACTCACCAAAGTGCCCTCTCCAGCATCTGGGTTTGCCTCCAAAGCTGCCTCCTGGGATTAGGAGATGGTCTCCAATGTGAGAAACACATCCTACTTCTGCACTCAACTGGACCCTACTGTCATCCACCTCTTCCTCGTCCAACAAACCAGATCCCGCTTCACTATCCTGCCAAGCAACAGTTGCCAAGGAGTCCATGCGTTTTCTGGGAGAAGAGTTTGTGTCTGTACCCAGAATAGCATATAGCTAATCATAATATTGGCATTTCTGGGAAGATGCCCCAGACCAACGATTAGCTGCTTTGCACTTTTGGTAGTTTTGCCTCAGCTCCTTGATTTTAACATGGCACTGCTGAGCATTCCGGATATATCCTTTCAGAATCATGCCTTGCAATATCTTCACATAAATATCAAATTTTCTTTTGCTGGCTTTGAGTTGAATGAAGATAGCTTCTTCCCCCACACAGCGATGAAGTCCAGGATCTCCTAATGACTCCATACTGGGGTTCTTGTGTGACCCTGGAAACTTGTGGCTTCTAGGCGTGCTAGGTTTGCTGCACAGATAATCCCAGATGTCTGCTCTCCAAGCTGGCCAGAGAGGAAAGGAAATGGATTCAAAATTCCCGGGCTGACGACCACTGCTTCCTGTCACCTACTTCCTTCTCACCTAGAAAGCAGTGGAGGTGAAGCGATGACCAGAAAGGACACACCGAGGGGCACCGCGATAGTTTTGGAGGCTAATAAAACTGATTTTAATACCTCTGTCGTCTGCACTTGTATAGGTCAACATTGTAAAACCAACTTTTAGGAGTTACTCCTGGTGAACTCAGAATTACAAATGTCAACCTTAGAGCCCCTTAAAATCAACCTATTGAGTGCTGTGGTGCAGAATGTTGGTTTATAAAATCAACCTAAGACCCTTAAATTCAGCAATCTCCTAGCACAGACCTGGCTTTACTGTTAATAAGTGTGATAGAACAGAAGTCTACTTTCGTAAATAGTTTGGTACATCTCAGGATAGAAGAACTACCAATTTTGGGGTGAATCTGCTGTTTTTCAGTTTGTCACCCACTGAGGTATGGTGATGGAGATGGAACATGGTGATTTATTAAAAGAAATTTCTGCATAGATTTTGAAATCACAAGGGTCCACATAATGTTCAGCTTGCTTGTACTTCAAAATACACTCATCAGATGGCATCTTAAATACTGGATTGTTCTGGAAGCATCCAGCAGGTGGACATCTCAATTTGCCACACCCCTACACACACACAGTAAAGTTTACGTAGCCCCAATGAGATTGGTAACAAAAGTCACGTGCATACAAGAGGCCTCATGTTTTAATGGCCAGATCTTTTCAACCTCTCAAAAGATATGGATGGTGGATGAAATAACATCTAGATAACACTGAAACACCATCATAACAGACCAGAGGTGGCTCCTTATGGCTCCCGATGCTACAATTGCAAAGTAAAAAAAAACAAAAAAACAAAAACAAAAACAAAAAAAACCTTCTGATTGTATTTGATAAAAGGTAAATGTCCTGCAGTAAAGAGGTATTGCATTACAAATCATTGTGTGTGCACTGTTCTTAAAATAGGGATTACAAAAAGCATGATTTGACATTATTTATTAAGGACTATCTCATATTCACATGAAAAGTGGCATGAAAAGTTGTTTTTTTTTAAAACCAAATTCAGAAAAAACTGCTCTTCTTGCTATTTTGTTTGCTGATCTTGGTACTAAACAGTGTGAAAAAGTTATAATTTGGGGAGTCCATTTGGAAGAGTTAAGTAGCAGCTAAGATGTGGAGAAAAGTAGACAGCAGGGCCACAAAAGCAGTGAAAGTCCTTGAAAAAGGCTCCTTTTTTGGCTAGACTGTCAAAAATACCAGCTGAACAGAGATCAGGCAGTTGCTTTAGGATCTGCATTTGTCCAGCTGGTGACTAATGGTTCTGTAGCACCAACAATAGTCTTCATCTTGTGTGGAAAGAGCACGAGAGTAACAGCAACCCACTGTGTTGTAGTTCCTGGAGGGCAACATGCAACTTACTCTATGCCAGGAGTGGAGAAATAAGTGTAAATTCTATTTTCTAGTAGCAGACCTGCTGAGTGAAAGAAGAGCACCAGACACCCCCTTCCAAAAAAAATATTAGTTTCTAAAAGTAAATCTGCTGATGAAAGGAAGTGAGGAAATTGAGTCATTTTTATTATTATGTTGATGAAAGAAGATTACAGGGTTTTTTGTAGTTACTTTGCAATGAAAGAAATAGCATGCCTATAGGGTACATACCCACCAAAAACCATTACAAGAGAAAAATATGGATTTCTCTTTCACTGCTAGTACTCCCATTCCAGGTAGCATAAATCACTGGGTAATGAAAACTTGAGTCTGCAGTACCACAACATTTTTATAGGGGGCCAAAAAAAAAAAACAAACCAAAAACGTTATTGTGCTGCAAATTTCTGTTCAAATATACATTTGTTGCATTCGGTAGATGGGAAATTAGCAAAAACACATCCAGAAAATATCCTAATGTATAACCCATTAACTGATCTGCAGTTACTCTTTACGTATATAACTCAGTATTTGTTTTGTATGTGTACTAAATGCAAGTAAACAAGAAATAGACAAAGATGCATATTTTAAATTGTACCAGGTTCAGTTCTTCTCTCAAATTCAAAATGAGCACCACTAGGTAACTGAAGGTCATCCACAAAGCACTTACAGGTCCACCACTGGAGGTTGTTAATTTATTATGTAATAGGGCCTGTAAACTGCAAGGCACACCTCTAATCTCAAATGAAAATCTGACCTGAAATTTATATTTCCAAATAGATTCTCAATTACTCCACTTTAAAATACAGACTAGCCTCTTTCCTCAATGTTACACTATCCCAATTAACCTAGACCTCCTTGCATCCTACCAAACCCGAAAAAAAAAATAAAAGGAGTGGAACAGGGAAAAAGATGTATATTGAATGTCATACTTTGCATAAGTGGAATTAGATCCATGTTAGCTACCAAACCTTTTCACACTTTCATATTCCTGGAGGATTGTTTACTCTGTAGTAACAAATGAAAAAGTGATACAGAAAATCTCAGTAATCATTTATCTGTCAGCTTTTAGGATAATGCAGACAACAAGATTCATTGATGGTTACATATTATTAGTATTTCAGACTGATTCAGCACTATAGTATTCTATATTCATGGCAATGTAACTGTTAGACTAACAGACTTTGCTTAGAACAGTTTACATTTACTGTATGATTGTACAGTCTTCTAGCACAATGGGTCCATAACCTGGCTGAGGCCTCTAGAATCATATACATGTTAAATACAATTACTAAAACAAAAAGAAAAAAAATCAAATATTTTATATTAGTTCTCTATCTGTACATTTCAGTAGAAGGATTTTACTTTGTAATTCCCACTACAGAAGTAACACAGAAAAATCCTAGCACAAACACACTGAAATATTGCATCTTGAAAACTTAATGAAAAATAAAGCATTGAAAACTTAACAAAAAACAAAAGCAAACAAGGACACATCTAGGCACTACTATACATCTATTGTTTACCTGTCTTATAAAGAAATCTCCGTGGATTAGAGAGACAACCCCAAAGTTTGTGTACTTAAAAATATGATCCATCAGCCACATCATCTGACGGACAACCTGAAAAAGTTTAGAAAAGGTCTTGTCAGTATTTATTGAATGCTAAGAATCAGGCATGGGAGAGGGCCATCTTTTCAAAAAACCAACAACAACGTTCCCCACTCCAGTTGAACACACAAAAGAAAGTATCAGAGAGGTAGCCATGTCAGTTTGTAGCTTCGAGAACAACAAGACATCTTGTGACACCTTACAGACTAACAGATATTTTGGAGCATAAGCTTTTGTGGGCAAAGACCCGCTTCATCAGGTGCATGAGTGGGGGGGGTGGTTTCAGAGGGGTATTCAAAGAGTGGGGTCCCAGTAAGAGGGAGGGCCAGAGCTGACAAGGTCTATTCAGCAAGGTGGAAATGGCCCAGTATCAACAGCACTTACCAAAAGAGGAAAAAACAAGTCAGATCAGACAGGGGGATGTGAGCCTTCTTCAGAAGTTGAATGGGGAGATATTAGCACCCAAAGCGGAGAAGCTGATTTTGTAAGCTGTGAACCACTCCCAGTCTCTGTTTAATCCATGGCTAATGGAGTCAAATTTGCAAATAAATTGCAGCTCAGAGATTTCTCTCTCCATTTTATTTTTGAAACTTTTTTGTTTCAGAACTGTCACCCTTAAATCTGCCACTGAGCATCCAGGGAGACTGAAGTGTTCCCCCACAGGCTTCTGTACATTACCATTCCTGATGTAAAAAGAAAAGAAAGGCATTATCTCTTCAAAAAGTGAGAAGTAGTTCCATTTTGTTTTCTAGGAAGGAGCTCAACCTAACTGCTCTCCATAAAGTCAGCATTCAATTTTACCCTCCTACTTAGGCACACCACACATAGGCATCATGAATCTGACGAAGCGAGTGTTTGCCCAGAAAACCTTATGCGCCAAAACATCTGTTAGTGTATGAGGTGCCACAGGACTTCTTGTTTTTGAAGATAAAGACTAACATGGCTACCTCTCTGATAAAGGCACACCATATGTTCATGACACACTACATGGTGGGGGAGCATTCTGTTATCCCCATATTCATCATTTACATATAAAATGTGATATTTCACAAATACCTCACGTGAGGCATCAGGACAAGTTTATTACCTCCTAAAAGACATAGCTCTATCCAAAAGTGCATCATTAATGCACATAAGATCATATGGATTGTTTTGTATGTTTTTCACTAAAATATGCAGTGGGTTTGGGCAGCGCCCAGATACTAGCTTCCCAGAGACAACAACAAAAGGGAGGTAACCAATGCCCAGGTGGGTGCTGAAAAGACATCTCCAGCTATTGTAACTCCTCTATTGGACAATACAAAGACTCATTCCCAGCAACACCAGGGGTATTGCTTCACACTGAGTCAGCAATGCCCACCCAGACATGCCTGGATTTATACTCTCCAAGCACGTGAACTAAGGGTATAAAAAAGAACATGGGCCTCAATGTTCGGCCTTTCCTTCCCCTTCTACCTATGCCAGAAGCAACAAGGACACTGAGAAGACCCAAGGCTCCAACAGAGGAGACTGGCCCAGGTTTCCAGAGCTGTCTCGTCCATAGGACAAGGTGGGGGTAGCTACCCCAGGCCCCATGCTTTTGGGGCCTGGCATGGTGGCTCCCCCCACCGTCCTAATGACAGGAAGGAGGAGGATTATCTGGGACAGGGTGCAGCGGCAGACAGAGGCACACAGCAGCAGCAGCAGGGACAGTGGGAAGTGTTGCAAACTCCTTCCTCCCACGCACACGATGCAGAGCAACTGGCAGCCTACTCCATTCTGCAATGGTCTCCCAGCCCGCTGAGGCAGGCTTCTGTGCAGCATTAGGAAGTGACCTCCACTCCCAGCTGCGTATGGTGAAGCAGAGCTCAGTGGGCCAGGAGACCACAGTGGAGCAGCGCAAGCTCCCACTTACACTCTGTGGTGAGTTGGGGGGGTGGGGAAAGAAAGGCAACCCCCTGCTGCTGCCGCCGCCATCTGC
The DNA here is from genome assembly GCF_033958435.1 of Carettochelys insculpta. Classification (NCBI taxonomy): domain Eukaryota; kingdom Metazoa; phylum Chordata; order Testudines; family Carettochelyidae; genus Carettochelys; species Carettochelys insculpta. The sequence continues at coordinate 64,255,907 of NC_134139.1, read as the reverse complement.
TGCTGTGCCCTTTCCCAGGTAATCCGCAGACAAGCTGGTCAAGGCAGGGGTCAGGAGGCAGGGTGAGGCGGAGCACGTGGGGGTCATACAGGGCCCTGTGCCCTGCCCCTTCCCACTGGATGGCCCTGCAGGTTTCAAAAGTGAAACCTGTGTATTATGAACTGCAATATCCACTGGGTGTGCGGAAAACTGCTGAATCTAGAGGTTGCTCAGTCTCAGAGCTGAGAGTTAGAACACTTGATTATAATTTTATTTGTTTTGGTAATGACTTTTTTTTTTTTTTTTTTTTTTTTAAAACTTATCACTTTAAAACCTCTTTCGTAACCAATAAACTTGTTTTACTATTTATCTTTACCCATGAGTTTGCCTGTGGTGCTTGGTAAATCTACTTAAGTACACAAAGTGATGCATATCCATCTTCCAGGGATGATAGGGATAGCTCAGTGGTTAGAACACTGGCCTTGTAAACCCAGGCTTGTGAGGGGGCCTTTCAAGAATCTGGGGCAGATTAGATTTAAAATAAAAAAATGTCAGCAATAGGTCCTGCTGTGAGTGAAGGGGACAGGACTCGATGACCTCTCAAGTCCCTTCCAGCCCTATGAGATATGATAAGATGTGAACCAAGCAATACAATTGCATTGCTTACAAAAGGGTTTTGAGCAGCGCGAGATGGAATGTTTCTGAGGTGCAAGGCTCAGAGCTGGGGTGGGGTATCTGACTGGTGCTCTTCTCTGAGATGAATGGCAGAGAAGTCCCACTGCCCCCAGCAGATCACCCCACTGCCCATTTCCAACATGCCACCCCCACTTTAGACAGCTTCATCCACAAACTGTTCTGAGTTTCATTTTTAGAGAAACTATCATTTGGTTTTAAATCTTCAGCCATTTTTGACTCACGTAACAAAATACACCCAACTCTTGAATTTTTATTTTTGACGTTACCTGACCTTTTAAAACAGTTAGCCCTCAAATAGTTATTTCCAGGTGAAGAGCAACTGCCTGCCTGTAAACACAGTTCTTCAAGATGTTGTTAGTTATGTGGATCCCACTTTAGATGTGGATGCATTTGTGTCCATAGGACTAAAGCCTTTAAGCAGGAGCCACACCTGTGTCATATATGCCTTTTGCCCTCCCCCTAGGGACACAATAGGCAGAGCAGCCATAGCCACCTTAGTTCCCTAATTCAAAATCCCAGAAAAGCAGGGTAAAGTGAAGGCCAAGGGATCCAGGGGTTGACAACTTCCTGGAGAAGCACACTTAGTACAAAGGTTAAGTAACTCCTCCTTCTTCAAGTAGGCACGCCTGTGGATCCGATTTCAGACAGATATAAACGGGGACCAAGCCAGGTGAGACTGAGAAGTCCTGACTGACATTAATAGAATAGAGACCGGAACAGTGCCCTACAAAATCTGGCATCTGATCTTGCAGCCAGGCCAGAACCACAGTGGCTTTACAAACTAAGGGGATTAATTACATGGAGCTGCCCTGCAAGTTTCAGATACAGTGGTGTTCCTGAAGTATGCTGGAAAAACAGCCTCTGAGCTAGTGGAGTTAGCTTTAGTATTTGGAGGAAGAGATGTAGCAGACCGCTGATAGCAGATTGGAATACACTATTAAATCATTTTTATTTTTCTGTGGGATGAAATAGCTTGACCTTCTGAAGCACTAGAGGGGGCAACCAAGGGACAGAAAGAGTATTTAGTTTTGTCTATACCGGAGAAACAATACATAGGCTAGGCTACCAGAGCTAGCAATAGTCCAGCTAGCATGGGTAACAGCAGCAGCAAAAGTCAGCACAGTGGAAGCCAAGAAGGTACTCAGGTTCATGCTTGTTTTTTATTACCCATGCTGAAGCATGCACTATTCTGTCTTTACTTGATCATTATTTGTGCTCGCTTGCTTCACGTGACCTTGGGTACGCTGGAATGCACAACTTTTCTATGTAGATATAGCCTACGTCCCATTGAGACAATACAACAAGCTCCTTGAAATAAGGATCTAATGTGGGGAATTTCTTGTTTCTCTGAGAGAACTGTAGGTTGGAGTAGGAAAAAGAGGATTGTGAAACTGATTGTGAAATTTTTATTTGAAACCTGAATCAAGTTTTACTTTCTCCCATATCTCTATGAAATGTCACTGTAGTGAGGTGATGTGGTCCCACGCCCACTTCGAAGCAGGCAAAGCCTTCTCGAGGCCTTGGTGGGGGGGGGCACACAACCACCCCCATGTCCCCTCTACCCCAAGACTGACACAAGAGTCAGGACAGGACCCAGGGCTCATCAAAAGGGTGGCCTCCAAGCTGAGCAGAAGGCCATGGCTGGGCTCATGGGAGCAGGAGCCAAAGGCCCCGCATATGGCTGACTGACCAGCCAGAGGGGCATAGGGTAGCTTAGGGTCTGGGCCTGAGCTTACCATCCTGCCACTTCCCTGGCTGACAGCTCTACAGTTACGTAAAGAACTTTAAGTTCACTGACCTTTCCAGATGCTGTAAAGGCAACTAAGAAGGCCACACTGAGAATAAAATGGTGTAGACTAGACTATTCAGAGAGGTTCCCTGGGGGTTCCATGAGGTTTGTAAGGCCAATATGAAGATTGTACCTAAGAAGGGTACTCTAACTGATAGATTAGAATTCATTATTGTTGAGATTGCTGCAAAGTGGACTTAGGTAGAGCTAAAAAAAAGTTCAGAGGGCTTTAAATAGAAAGGTTACTCACCGTAGTAACAGTGGTTTTTCGAGATGGGTCCCCGTGGGTGCTCCACATTAGGTGTTGGGCTCGCCCGGCGCCGCAGATCGGATCTTCCAAGCAGTTTCTGCCGGACCGCGCACGCGCCGGTGCGCGCCACTCCCTTGCGCGCTCCTGGCCACGTGTGCGATCCGGTCCCCGCCAGTTCCTTGACCAACCGCCTCGGATGCTCCTGCAAAACACTAAACAGAGATCCGAAGCGGGGAGGATGGGCGGGTAGTGGAGCACCCACGGGGACACATCTCGAAGACTCACCGTTACTACGGTGAGTAACCTTTCTTTCTTCTTCGAGTGTCCCCATGGGTGCTCCACATTAGGTGACGACCCAGCAGTAACCCAAGATAGGAGGTGGGTAATTGGATTATGTGCAGCTTGTCCCTGAGAGGACCGCTGTCGAGAGACGGGTATCCTCTTGGAATACCCTGTGAAGGGCGTAATGTTTGGCGAAGGTGTCATAGGATGACCAGGTTGCCGCTCTGCAAATGTCTTTTAGCGCAACGCCCTTGAAAAAGGCTGTTGATGCCGCCACCGCCCTAGTGGAGTGAGCCCTGGGCGTGGCCAGTAAAAGGAGTCTTTTTGAGTTCGTAGCACATTTTTATGCAGGATACGATGTGCTTCGAGATTCTCTGCGAAGAGAGACCTTCTCCTTTTGATTTGGGAGCGAGAGAGACTAGGAGTCTATCCGTTTTCTGGAAGGACTTGGTCCTGTCTATATAGAAGGCTAGCGCCCTCCTCATGTCCAGGAGGTGTAGGCGGGCCTCTTTGTTAAAGTTATGAGGCTTTGGATAAAACGAGGGTAAAACAATAGGTTCGTTAATATGAAACTCAGAAGAAACTTTAGGAACAAAGGCTGGATGCAGCCGTATGGTTACCGCCTCCTTGGAAAAAACAGTGCAGGGTGGCGTTGCCATAACTGCCGCAAGCTCGCTCACCCTGCGAGCTGACGTGATTGTGAGAAGAAAGGTCGTCTTTATTGTAAGGAGGCGGAGGGAAACCGTGGCCAAAGGCTCCAACGGTGGTCCCGTTAGCGCATTAAGCACCAGGTCCAAGTTCCATGAAGGTGGAAGCGGTTTCCGAGGGGGGTATAGGTTTACCAACCCTTTGAGGAACCTGGTAACCATGGGATGGGCGAACACTGTGTGCCCTTCCTCTTCGTGTCTGAACGCCAAAATGGCGGCAAGGTGGACCTTTAACGAGGATAGTGAGAGTCCTCTCTTAAGGTCCACTAAATACTCTAATATTACAGGTATAGGCACCGAAAGGGGGGCTAGCTGTGTGGTAGAACACCATGCCATGAAGCGAGTCCATTTTTGCTTGTAGGTCTTCCTGGTGGAAGTCCTCCTGCTACTTTCTAGGACTTGTTGCACTTCCTCCGTACATGTGCTCTCTAGGGAGCTGAGCCATGGATTAACCACGCTTGTAGTCGCAGGCCTTGGGGGTGCGGATGCACTATGGACCCCTGGGCTTGCGTGAGCAGATCTGGCGCCACTGGAAGGGGCATCGGTGGACGGTCCGACATGCGCAGGAGTAGGGGGAACCATTGCTGTCGATCCCACGTTGGGACTATCAGGATCATTCGGGCTCCTTCCCTCCTGGCTTTCTGCAAGACTTTGTGGATCAGCACTGTGGGAGGAAAAGCGTAAAGCAGGGGGCCCCTCCAGGAGATCGCGAATGCATCCCCCAGAGACCCCCATCCCAGTCCTGCCCTGGAGCAGAATCTTGGGCACTTCTTGTTGTGTTGAGTGGCAAACAGGTCTATCTGGGGAAAGCCCCATGCATGAAAAATCGGTCGTAGCAGATCGGGACGGATCTGCCACTCGTGCGTGAGTGCGAAACGCCTGCTCAGCTGGTCTGCCTTCACATTGTGAGCGCCTGGTAAGTACGAGGCTTTCAAGGTTATATTGTTGGCGATGCACCAGTTCCACAACCGGACTGCTTCCGCACATAAGGCACGGGACCGAGCTCCTCCCTGCCGATTTAAATAAAACATGGTGGAGGTATTGTCTGTACTGATCCCGACTACTTTGCCTTGTATATGGTCTCGAAAGTCTCTGCAGGCGTCAAACACTGCTCTGAGCTCCAGTATATTTATGTGCAGTGACTGCTCCGTGGAGGACCACAGCCCTTGCGTCACCTCTTCACCCATGTGTACTCCCCACCCTATGAGGGAGGCATCTGTAGTAAGAAAAACAGATATTTGTGGTTGTTGGAAGGGTACCCCTGTTAGCAAGTTCTCGGGGTTTACTCACCATTGCAGGGATTTGCGCACCTCTGTTGTGGGCGACACCACCCTGTGAACAGTGTGTGCTGCCGCTTTGTATACGTTTGCCAGCCAGTGCTGCATGCTGCGCATGTGTAACCTGGCGTTCTGTACTATGAACGTTGCCGCTGCCATGTGGCCCAGCAGCTGTAAGCACATCAGAACCGGCACCGTAGGGCTGAAGGTGATGACTTGCACGAGGAGCCGATGGCCCGAAAGCGAGTCTCTGGTAGATACACTCTCGCTGTAATAGAATTTATGCCTGCCCCTATGAACTCTATGTCCTGTGTGGGGTCTATCTTTGATTTTGCCAGATTGATAACCAGGCCGAGCGAAGAGAACGTGCCTGCTGTGACGCGTATCATGCGTAGTACCTCTTCCTTCGAGGCCCCTTTGAGTAGGCAGTTGTCCATATACGGGAATATAAATACCCCGTCTGTGCAGGTAGGCTGACACCACTGCCAAGGGCTTGGTGAAGACTCTGGGGGCCGAGGAGAGGCCAAACAGTAGGACCTTGTATTGAAAATGTTCTTTGCCTACCATGAACCGGAGGAATCGTCGGTGAGCCGGATGGATAGTTATGTGAAAATACGCGTTTTGTAAGTCGAGGGCTGCGAACCAATCTCCATCGTCCAGTGCCATAAGGATGGAGGCGACTGTGATCATCCGAAAGCGTTGCTTGCGCAGGTACCGGTTGAGGCCTCAAAGATCTAAGATGGGCCTCCAGCCTCCTGTCTTTTTCTCCGTGAGGAAGTAGCTTGAGTAGAACCCTCTCCCCTGCAGTTGCTCCGGCACTCTTTCCACTGCCCCTATGAGCATGAGATGGTCTACCTCCTGCTTGAGCCTCGCTACGTGGGAGGCCTCCTGGAGGTGGGGCCTGGGTGGAGGTCGTGGAGGTGGGAGCGACTGGAAGGGGATGGCGTACCCCATGGCTATGATCTCCAGCACCCATTTGTCTGTGGTGATCCTTTGCCACTGGTCGTAGAATGGTTGGAGGCAATGGTGGAATAATTGCTTCGGATGACCTTGTGCGATGGTAGTGATGGCGCAGCCCTGGATCTGTGTGTCAAACTTGTGGCCTTTGGCCCTGCCCCAAGGACGCACGGCTCTGTTGGGAACGCCGCCTGGGAGTTCTGTACTGCTGGTGCTGTTGATGTCGCCCTTGCTCGTAACCCCTGTGGTACTGGGGACGCTGTTGCTGGTACTGGTACCGTCTTTGTTGAGGGTAGTACTACTTCTTTCTGTATGGAGGGGTGTAAATCCCCAGGGTCCTAAGTGTGGCTCTTGAGTCTTTACTGGAATGAAGGACCGAGTCAGTTGATTCAGCAAACAGCTTCTGCGAGTCGAAGGGAAGATCGACTATCTTTGCCTGCAGACCCCTCGGTATACCCGAAGTCTGGAGCCAGGACTCCCTTAGCATCACCACTGCCGTAGCTATGGAGCGTGCTGCTGTGTCCCCAACATCCAGGGCGATCTGAACTCCCATCCTCGAGGCCGCGTAGCCTTCTTGCACGATGGCCTTGAGCACCGGTTTCTTGTCCTCTGCAAGCAAGTCCATGAGGGAGGTTAACCTAGTGTAGTTGTCGAAATTATGGTTCGCTAGATGCACTGCGTAACTTGCCATTCGCAACAGTAGGGTGGAGGAGGAGTAGACCTTTCTGCCGAATAGCTCTAGCTTCTTGGCATCTTTGTCTGTTCCCCCTGTCTTGAACTGAGATGTCTTTGATCTTTGTTGCGAGGACTCCACCACCAAGGAATTTGGTTGTGGGTGGCTGAACAGGAACTCCATGCCCTTCGCCGGCACGAAATATTTCTTATCCGCTCTCTTGTGGACAGGCGGAATAGTCGCGGGGGTCTCCCATTTCATAGTGGCGGACTCCAAGATTGCTTCATCAAGCGGTATTGCTATTTTGGAGGAGGCCGGAGGTCTCAGATTTTTGAGGAGTTTATGGTGTTTCTCTTGCACCTCTGCTGTCCGGATGCCTTGCGTGAAGGCCACCCTCTTAAACAGCTCTTGAAACTGTTTGAGATCGTCCGGAGGATGGACGTCCCCCAAGGCCGTAGCCTCGTCCGGGGAGGAGAGCGAGGAACCACTAGGATACGCCTCTCTGGACCCTTCCAGTTCCTGTTGGTGATAGTATACCCGCTTGCTGGAATCTTGTAAGGGAAAATCTTGGGGTTCCATAACCAGTTCCCCCTGAGATACTTGAGTCTCTGTCCCCGTTTGCGATTGCCCTCAGGGATATGGGACCGTCTGTGGGGATCTTTCCCTGGTAGACTGCCGGGGGTGTCTATGCCCCGCATGATAGGGGTGACCATGGCAGCATGGGCACTGTTCTTGGGAAGGTGACCTGGACCACTCCCTTGGTGCATACCCCCTGTGTCTGGGGGAGCGAGATCGTCGAGAGACCTGGGACACTGGAGAGAGTGATTTGTGATAGTATTCCAGCGGCTCAAACCCCAGGAAGGGTGAAGGTGGTCCCAGCCATGGCGAGGCTGGTTGTAAAAATGGAGACGGGGGCTCCGGGTAGGCTAGGGGGGACCCCTGTCTTCTAGTTGGAGTCTGCAGCATAAGCAGAGGGCTGAGAGAAAGCAACTCTGCAGCCCTGTCTGGAGAGGGGCTGCGGTGCCTTGTTTTGTGTGCAGCCTTCCCCCTCCCTTGCGGGGGTGGCTCTGCCCCCTGATGTGCAGGGGACCTCGGCCCCATCCGCGCTGTGCTCGGCACGCTCATGGGCGGTGCCGCGCAGGCGGTGTCCTCCGGTGCCTGCAGGCTGTGTGCCTGCGCGCTGTGCACCGCCGGTTCCCTGGGGGTCAGTGCCGCTGGTACCAGCGCTTGTTTAGCCGCCGCCCTGCCGGCGGTGTGGGGCGGCTGTTTGATTATCGGAGGCTGAGCCGCCTCCACGTGGCTCTCCGTGCCGCCGCCGATCAGCTGTTGCTGCAGCTGGGAGCTGTGCGCTCCTCCCGTCCCGCTCGCTGTTGCTGCCGGCAGGGATCGGGCTGGGGAGACTTTCCTCCGTTTTTGCGCTGATGGGGTGAGGGAGGCAGCTTTCCTTTTATGGGCCCCGGAGGGTCCCTCCTGCTGCGGCCGCTCCGGCACGTCTGGCTGGAGGGCCTTGTTGAAGAGCAGCATTTTAAGCCACATCTCCCTGTCCTTCCTTGCTCTGGCTGTTAATTTTGCACAGAAGCAGCATTTCTGCGTGACATGGGACTCCCCAAGGCACCTTATGCAGTGACTGTGCCCATCAGACGCTGGCATTGCCTCTCGGCAAGACTCACATTTCTTGAATCCTGAAGAGGACATTGTTGGTGAGTCTTTTAGTTGTTAATGGGGTACTTAGCACCTTCTCTGTGCTGTTTTCCCCCTCTCCAATAGCCTGCCGCGCCAGGAGGGCTAATGGCCCTAGGCTCCTGGCCTCCGGTGCTCCGCTTGTTACTAGGACTGGACTGAATGCCGTCCCGCTTGTTGTTTCTTGTTTTTTTGTTTTGTTTTGTTTTGTTTTTGAAAATAACAACTGGCTAACTGAACAATAGACTTAAGAACTTGAAAACTTTAAAGAAAACAATTAAAACCATTGAATACGCTAACTTGGCCATAGCCTAGTCGGATTCCGTCTGCAGCCGACGGCGGTTAAGAGGAACTGGCGGGGACCGGATCGCGCACGTGGCCAGGAGCACGCAAGGGAGCGGTGCGCACCGGCGCATGCGTGGTCCGGCAGAAACTGCTTGGAAGATCCGATCTGCGGTGCCGGGCGAGCCCAACACCTAATGTGGAGCACCCACGGGGACACTCGAAGAAGAACCAGAACGTACCACAGGATTTTTTGGTATAAGGCACCTGCAATGTGTCAAAGTTGTGTTGGACTGCCAAAATTAAAAATCCTTTCCTGTTAGAGGAACACTGGACAGAGCTTTCTCTCCTCTTTGCAGAAAATTCTCTTGTATGTTTAAGAAGCAGTTCATCAGTAGCACCCCATCAGCCAACGTCTACAATCAGCTACCATGATCCTGGTTCCATAAAATTCTTGTAAAATCTGTGAGTGATATGGGAGGAAGAACAGACATCCTGAGATGTGTTTGCCAGAACTGAGTCTACTAATATGTAGATGTCAGAATAAGTAAAGGCAGCATCCTGTCCAGTTTTTGCACACCACTCTAGGAGAGAAAGGAACTGGTAGAAATGCATGCACAAGCAGCTTGTTTGAAGCATGAAGAATAGATATTATGGATGCAAGCATTACCATCTTGAATGGGAAACAGCAAACATTTGTTCAGTCTTCCCCACCCTGGGGAAAGAGGGGTTTCCATCCTTCCCCAGCTCTAGCAAGTACCACTTCCCTGATTTTCCGGGAGATGCCCACTCCATAGCTCCTAAGCAAAGCACAGAAGCCACTTATTTCTTGCTTAGTTGCCGGGTCTCTGAAGAGGGTCAGAGACTGGGAGTGGGGAAACAAGTGAAACTGCAATACGGCTTCCATCACCCATCTATTAGTTACAGAAGCAGAAGCTTAAAGATCGTGGGAGGGGAGGAGGAAGCTGGCATCCAAAAGGTAGGCTATGGGCTGATACCTGAGTAGTTAAAATGTGCATCATGATCCACCCATCCATCAAGCCTGTTGTCTGGAAGCAGATGAAGGCTGACGTGCAACTGAGGAACACTGTCACCTCCAACAGATCCATGGCTTTTTTTTGGGAGGGGGTTGGCGGGGAATGGTTACTCAGAAAACCCTGGCTGAGGATAGGAACCTTTTGCCTGGTTTATCCTTGATATTTAGGAGAGTTCACCTATTTGGGGTTGTAGCCTGGATGCCAAATGAGTAGAATGTGGCCATGAACTTCTCCAGGGAGTGTAATGTGTTACCCCTGTGTGCATGGATTGTCTTCCCTAGAAGAACAAATCTTCATTTCTACACTGCGGTTCTCTCCAAATTCCAGAGGTCTGTAGCCACAAAGCTCTGAGCATTGAGGGTGTGGCAGACATTACTCTCAGGATGTAGGTAGGAACCAAGAGACAGCTATGACTGCTCTGCCCTTTATAGCCTTCACGTGGGAGGGCACATGTGGCTCAGATGACATTGATATTCAAAGACTCCAACATTGTACACATCAGGGATCACACTCAGACTGGGATCCACACTGGCACATACACAAAGAATTTATTTTCTACTTCAGTTTCAGGAGATGCACTGCTTTTTGCTTCCTGACCTGCCCACTCACAAGTGAGGGAATAGTGAAGAAGTATGAAGAAAAATATTTCCCAGGATAAACAACAAGACCAGATGCTCACTATTTCACTCTGGCTGTGTCTACACTACCTCCCTCCTTCAAAGGAAGGATGGTAAGTAGGGTGTTGGGAGTTTACTAATGAAGTGCTGCGCTGCATATGCAGCACTTCATTAAGCAAATTCCCCCCTGCAGCTCACCTGCCAATACATTTGAAGTACCAGGGCCGGCGGCATGCTAATGAAGTAATGAATATGCATTTCAGCACCTCATTAGTATTCTTTGATCTGGCCATTAGCATGGCCATTTCGAAGTTTTTGGGAAGTGCAAATGTAGCCAGTGTCTTATGAAAGTGTCGTTAGATGACCACATAGCTGCATGGCCTATGTCCTGTAACAGCACTCCCTTTAGAAAGGCTACTGATGTCATCATCAATCTTGTAGAATGGGCTCTAGGTGTTCATGGGAGAGGCCTCTTTTGGATAGAATAACATTGCACTGTATATGCAGATATGATTCTAGATATATGCTACGATGAAAGAGGCAATCCCTTTGACCTCTGAGCGATAGATAAAAATAGCCGGTGAGATTTCCTAAACGACACTGTTCTGTCTGTGTAGATGGATATTGCCCTTCTGACATCTAGCATGTGTTATTTGGCTTCTGTAGGAAAGGCAAGAGGTTTATGATAAAACATAGGGAGGACTATGGCTTCATTGATGTGCAGTTGGGAACACAGAGGAGGGGTGGGGTCGTAGAACTACTTTGTGTTTGTGGAAAACGGTATGCTGTGGAGAGTCAGTCAAAGCAGCAATCTCGCTTACTCTACAAGCTGATGTTACATCAACTAGAAACAGGGTCTTCACTGTTAGCATGGCTAGTGAACATGTGGCCACTAACTGCAATGGTGGTCCCATCAAGGTATGAAGAACAAGTTCCAAGTCCCAAGCAAGAAGTATGGTTTTACATGGTATTGTCACCTGCCTGTGTATGTGATGTCTGTTGGGCGTGTATACTGAAGCCAGCCAATATCAAAGGCACTGGAAATGTAGCCAAGCATTGGGGACAACAGAAGTAGTGCTACCATATGGCCAAGGAGGTGAAGGCATGTAAGAACAGGAACTATAGGGCCGATGGTGAGCTATGATATAAGGCTCCTTATAGCCTCATAACATTGGAATAAAAGGCAAAGCAGTAGCAGTTGTGGAGTCGCGTCGAACTCCTATGAAATCAATGACTGTGGTAGGTTCTAGAGATGATTTGACAATATTGATGAGGAAACCTAGAGACTGTAGAAGCCGTCTTGTGGACTGTACCATGCCTCTTGTGAGAGGTCTTGAATGAGACAGTCGTTGAGATACAGGAACATAGTGACACCATGCCATCTGAGGTGTGCAGCTGCTGGTGCAAGGATTTTGGCGAATACCCTGGGGCAGTTGAAAGCCCAAAGGGAAGGACTCTCTACTGACAATGATCTGACATAAGGACAAAGCGCCTTTGAGCAAGGTGAACGGTGACGTGGAAACAGGCATCTTGAAAGTTGAGGGCTGCAAACCATGATCGTGTGGTCATCTTGAAATGCTGTTCGTGAATATATTTGTTCAGCTGCCATAAATCTAGGATGGGTCACCAACCTCCTGTTTTCTTTTCTGTCAGGAAGTAGTTTGACTAAAATACTTTCCCCTGATGTTGTTCCGGAACTTCTTCTATGGCCTTGATATGAAGGAGGTGCTGTACTCCCAGTAAGTTCTCATGGGAAGGGTCCCTGAGAAGGGATGGGGAAGGAGGAGATGTTGGAGGAAGAGAGAAAAGAAGGACAGCATATCCCTGGGCAGTGATGTCTAAAAGCCAGCTGTCTGTGGTTATGGACGCCCACTGGAGATAAAAGGTGTGTAGGCGGTGGTGGAATATTTGGGAAATCTGGTGCACTGGCAAGCCTTAAGACCAAAACTTCAAACCTGGTACTTAAGAGGCAGGCTGTGCCACTACGTGGTTATTCAGGGCCCTGTGCCTCTGATTCCACAGCCTGCTAGCATTATGTTGGTATGACCTGTAGGACTGTTTTGTAAAGGATTGATCTTTATATTTGTGATACGGGGTGTATTTTCTTTTCCTGAATGGGGGAGTGTACATCCCCAAAGTGTGAAAAGTAGTGTGTGTATCTTTGCTGGAGTACAGGAACTCGTCAGTATTTGCCACAAATCTTATCAAATGATACATCATCTACTTTTGCCTGAAGTTCTTTTGGAATGCCTACTGCTTGCAGTCATGAGAACTTTCTCACAACAAAGGCTGTAGCTATGGCTCTGGCTGACATATCAGCAGAGTCTAGTGCCACGTGCAATGCTCCTTTAGATGTAGTGTAACCTTCTTGAACTATAGACTGAAGGATGGGTGTCTTGTCTTCATGAAGATGATGAATCAATTGAGTGAGTTTGGAATAACTGTTGATATCTTGATTAGCTAGAAGTGCTGTGTAGTTGGCTATATGCAATTCATGTGTCAAAGATGCATGCATCTTTCTATCAAATAACTAAGCATTTATGCTCCTTATCAGGAAGGTTACTTCTATATTGTGGTGTTTTTGCTCTCTGGCTGCATCCACCACAAGAGTTGGGTTGTGGGTTTACGAATAGAAAATCCATGCCCTTTGCCAGGACAAAGTACTTTGTGTTGGTCTGTTCACTCACATGTGTAACTACAGCTGGATTTTGACACGCTTTACCTGCTACCTTCATTATAGCTTCAATTGAGCAGTAGGGCTACTCTGGCCCAAGCAGGTGGTTGTAGATTTTTTAGACACTTGCGTTATTTCTCTGGCATCTCTGTTAGGGTGACGTCCTGACTAACTGCCAGCCTTTTAAAAAGATCTTGAAACTGTTTTAGGTCATTGGGAGAAGGATGGTCTATAGGTGTGAGATAACAAAGATTTAGCCTTTGGCGAATCCAGACACAACTGAGATTCAAGAGGGTCCAACATGTAACTAAGTATCATGTAACTGTACCTCCTTCTCATGGTATGAGGAAACAGATGTGATAGCAGATGGCTGGTGCTGTGCCCTAATGGGACTGCAGCAGTGACAGGTGATTGATGTGATCAAGATCTAGAATAGTAAGACTTTTGGGGTGTTCCACTTAGTAACAATGGTGATAATCTGAGTAGTAATGCAATGCACGAGCTGCACGTCGGGATGAGTGCTAAGAAGAGAAAACACTCCTGTGGTCACAGTATCTATTAGGCCTAGAGAACTCTGGTGATGTGAGGGCGTATGGGAACAAACTAGCAGGTCTGGGTGAATGAGATCGACATCTGGCAGTACGTGAGGGCAAGGTGATTGGTGAGACCTAGTGCACTATAATGAGAATGTTCATCACCCACATTATCATTATGGTGATAGGACAGTATGGGAGATTGTGAATGATACCTCAGTACCATGATCTTGTGGTGAAGCATTGGCTGCACTCCCATGAAGGAACTTCGTTGGATTTTGCCCTAGCCTTCTACCATGCCAAACACTGTCCTGGTGAAATATGGGACCATGACTGTACAGGGGTTTGTTGTTGTTGATCCCCTGTGGCCGAGGGATGGCACAGCACTGCGTTGCTCCAGCCCGGGAGTGGTGCTTGTCTCATTGGCTCCACTTGGGCGCTCAGCATGGCAGCCGCAGCTTGGACTGCTGGTGCTGGCAAAAGAGATCGCACACTCGCCTTCAGCGCTGTCAGTGCCATTGAAGCGGGGAATGAAGCTGCTTTATGCGAAGGGCAACTTTGTGAGTAGCGCCCGAGGCATCTTTGGGCTTTTGTATGCCTGATGTGCCTGATTTATCTCCCGTGCTCACCCTAGACGAGAGGGAGAGTGACAGGGAAGGCTTAGACCTTGCCTTTGTCCTCACTGAGGAGGCGGGAGAGTCCCTGTCAGAAGGGATATTCTCCACATTATTTGGTCTGCCCAGTGCTGGCTCAGGAGAGTCTTATTAAAGAGGAGCATTTTTAAACACAGCTCCCTGTTTTTCCTTGCACTGAAGGAACGTATACACTCAGCGACAGTCTGAGGGGGCACAGGACCATAGCATTTAGAACACTTTTTGAATCCTGGTGAAGCAGACATAGTTGATATGACAGAGATTCTTATTCTCTTTTCTCTCTCTCTCTCTCTTTTTTTTTTTTTTAAACAGAAGTAAGTGGACGCATCAGTGTACTATGTACAATCTAGATTGCCACTATTAACTGAAGAAAGGTAATTCTGAATAAGAAAAAAAAAATACATTTCTAGTGTCTAATGAGACTAACTAAAGAGATAATGTGAAGAAACTATAAACCTAAATTTTTCTAAACAACAGGAGTGAGGACAGAGAGGTTGAACTCCATCTGTAGCCAAGGATGGCAATGAATGAACTGAGGAGAGCACTGCTACGTGCACAATCCCTGGTGAAAAAGTGACCAGCGCACACTGCAACTGCACGTGTGGCCCCACTTTGTGCTGCTATGAGAAGTGTTGGATCTGTGGTACTAGACAAGCCCAACACCTACTGTAGGGCACTCACAAGGACATCACTTGAAGAAGCAGCCTAGAAATTTAAACTCAAGATTAAAAAGAAAATCACCAATAAAATAAAAAAATCACATAATGAAGATCTTCCAAAAATTGTTAATTCTGCCTGTTCTATTGCAACACATGCACTCATCACACCGTGGGGGTAAGATGGACACATTCTGATGAAAAATGTTATAGGAAAATAAAGAAAAAGCATGTGCATCCCTATTAAGTGATGGCTCACAAATGTAAACTATCTGTCTTTGTCTAATCTTCAAGAGGTTTGAAACCAGACAGGAGTTACAGGTCTATTTTACTCTCATACTGATACAACATTTACACTTTTACAGAGTGAACTGTCCCAAACAAACGTCCCTAAATAAGATTACTTTTCGGGAGGAATGTAAAATTTCTAGCAAATACCCAAAGATATTAAAGCATGAAAAGTTCACTCTACCACTGTAAAGACAGGTACAATGCAGTTTAAATGTTACAGCAATGTACAATACACTTCTTCCTCCGTTTTCAGAATATCTGGTGCAATTAAATATGCTTACTTTGTGGCTAATGTAGTCTTTGGATTATCACTTGCTTCCTGGCCCATGACATACAGGCATGGAGTGAAAGTTAAAATTAAACTTATTCTGTAAACCTGGGTCATTTCCATATTTTCTAATACTAAGGGAGATAGGGAAGGCATATCAGTAACCCACGTTGTTGTCAAAGGATGACAAAAAAGTCTCTGATGACCTTTTACCCTTAAGTCACTGATTATTTTTTCATTTTTGTATTTATATAGTTACACTTTTTCTCTCGTACTATCTCTAAATACATTATCGATGACGATTAATCAATTAACTCACAACTAACTCAAAATTAATCACAGCTTTAATAAGTTTCATTTAGTATTCTATTGTTTAACAGCATAATTAAATATATGAAAATGACTACATTTTCTAATATATATTTACAGTAAAAGCTTGATTATCCAGCATCCCCGGGGGAACAGGGATTGCCGGGTAATCAACTTTGCTGGCTAGTCGAGCAGGGCCATTGGCCCCGCTCAGCTGAACCTGGTGTGTGTGGGGGCGGGGGGGAGGGGCACCGCTCCTGAAGACTGGAGGGGCTGCCACACTGCTGCCAACTCCGTAACTGCACACCTGGCAGCGCAGCTGGCCCCACCTTGCCCACGTCAGCCTAGGGAACTGCCCCACAGCAGCCAGCCCCAGCCCAGGGAAGCTAGACCTGCTCAGCTGATCCCAGCACTGGGGAGCCTCTGTGGTAGCTGGCCCCAGGGCAGCTGTTCCAAGTGCCAGGTAATAGATTGTGATGGTTATCTGAGTTCCGGATAACATGGCATTTACTGTATTTCAGTTACAACAGAATACAAATTGTACTGTGCTAACTTCATATTCTTTTTATCAAAAATATTTGCAGTGAAAAATGACATACGAAATAAATAGTATTCTTCTATTCGCCTTGTACAGGTACTGTAATGCAATCTCTGTGTAATGAAAGAATAACTCACAAATTTAGGGTGAGATTGTTAATTAACTGCACTCCAAAACAACGTAAAACTTTTGAGCCTACAAGCCCACTCATTGCTACTTCTCTTTCAGCCAATCACTGAGACAAAAACGGTTTACATTTATGGGAGATAATGCTGCCTGCTTCCTAGTTACATCACCTAAAAGTGAGGGGAGGGGAAGGCACCCGCATGGCACTTTTGTAGCCAGCACTGCAACATGTTTACATGCCAGATACGCTAAACACTGAACGCCCTTTCATGTTTCAGCCATACTTCCAGAGGAGACGCTGCCATGCCGATGATGCTCATTAAACAAAAACGCATTAATTAAATTTGTGAGTGAACTTCTCGGGGGATAAACTGTATGTCTTCCACTCTATTTTACCTACAGTCTCCCATATATTTCATGGTTAGAGCTGTCTTGGCTAATGACACAGCACAAGATCTTCATTTTAAGAACAACTTTCTTTGTGTTTCGTAAAATTTGCAGCAAAGGTTCCCATGTGACATGTTGAGGTGTGGAGCATGCTTATAGAAGTCTTACAAGAGTACTACTCCAGTGTGTACTACATAACCTGAACCACCAAATAAGCAAAATCATTTATCTACTGGTGGCATCTGACTCAGATTAAAATGAACAAGCACTTGGGTGCGTACTGCTCTGGGTCGTTAGTTAGAACCTGTCATCAGCGGGTCCTCTGGAATGATGGTTGAAACATGAAGGACATATGAATCTTTAACACATCTGGCAAATGAATATTTTGAGAAGCCAGCTACCTCAATGTCATGTGAGCATCTGTTCTCACTTTCAGGTGACCTTGTAAAATAAGAACCAGGCAGTATTTGTTTTCACAAATGTGAACATACATATTTGTCTGAGCAATTGGCTCAACAAGAACAGGACTGAGTGGACTTGTAGGCACTACAGTTTTACACCTTTGGTTTTGAACACAATGATTTTTGTACATAATTCTACATTTGTAAGTTCAACTTTTATGATAAAAATCTTGTTCTACATTAGGTGTAATGGCAGAATTGAACAACACTATTTCTTTTGTTTTTCACAGCACAAATATTTGTAATAAAAATATAAAGTGAGCCCTGTCCACTTTGTATTGTGTCAACTGAAATCAATCTACTTAAAAATATAGAAATCATCCCAATTACGGTATTCTATTATTAACAGCACCATTGAGCAGGATTCTTTTCAAATCGCTTGGCAGCCCTTACGCACATGCAATCAGAACTGCATCTCGCATCAAATTAAAATACTTGTGAATTGCCCTGCATGACTGGAAAAAAAACCTGTACGAACAGCTCAGTTAAGTGTCAGGAGTTCCTGTGAAACTACAAGCTCTGCAGAGATTCTGAGGAAAACTGTAAGGTGTTTTGTCAGTCTCCTTCTTCCCTACGTTGTGAAAGCTTCATTAAGGTGGCAAAAGCAGAAGAGAATGTCGGGTGGATTTGAGAAATTTGCAGAGTAGTCCCCTTGAAACTGCTATGTACATTTTCCTAGCCTACCCATGCATGGCACTCTCTCCAGCTTGCTCCTCAGATTATTTCTTCCTCATAGGACACCTCCCCCCTGCACATCGCGGTCAAGAACATCTTAGCCGTATGGACATATGAACTCTACATAGCACATATGTATGAGTAAACCGAAGGCCACCATTACTAAAAGACCTCTTAAAACTAGCAAAAAGGTCCTAGTTCTTAGCAACTCCCTTGAAGCCTAATTCAGAATGAGGCCAAGCAATGCAGAAAACTTGAATAGAATCAATAAAGTGGTCCCAAAAATCACTTTCATTTTTTGAACTCTCTACTCTCTAAAATGCCTCATTCACTTTGTTTTAGACATGTGAATTCTCTCCTAGCATAAAATCATTCACAGGCATTGGTATAGTTTGGGCAAAGTTGAAATGAGTTGCGTGTTTATGATGGATTGTTTGCTTCAGTATTAGCTATAAGGAGACTTGCTGCTACACAATTCACCTAGGCAACACACATTAGATGGCCATATTTAAAATCTCAGAAATCTGCTCTCAGCTACCGGCTGTCACATTAACACCTAAAACCTAACATGCTTAGGTGGGGTTTTATTGTTTTGTGGGGGTGGGCAGACACATCATCTTGGAAAAGGAGAGTAATAATACTAAACCTGGGGTGAGAAACTCTTGGCCCGCAGTCCAAATCTGGCCCAGGTCTTCCCTGGATCTGGCTCCAAGGCTTGGCACACCCGTCCCCAGCAAAAGACCACAGTGGGTGGCAGGTGTGGAGCCCTGAGCCTCGCAAGCCAGAGTCAGGCCAGCCAGAGCTGGATCCGGCCGATGGACTCTGTTGGGGCACAGGAAGTAATTCTATACAGCCACACTGCTGCCTGCTACTATTCCCCCTGCCTGGGAAA
The DNA here is from genome assembly GCF_033958435.1 of Carettochelys insculpta. Taxonomy (NCBI): domain Eukaryota; kingdom Metazoa; phylum Chordata; order Testudines; family Carettochelyidae; genus Carettochelys; species Carettochelys insculpta. The sequence continues at coordinate 64,237,218 of NC_134139.1, read as the reverse complement.
GGGGAGGAGGAGCAGCAGTCCTGCCTAGAGGCTTTATCCTGATGCTCTGATTGGCCAGGGTTCAAGCCAATCAGAGCAATGGAGGGCTGTACCTGGGAGATGGGGGAGAAGGTACAGAACCATGTGCATCACAAGGATACTGCACAGGTAAGCTGCACCCGTAACCCAGACTCTGTGCCTCTAGACTGTTCCTGTGCCCCCACTCCCACCCAGCCCCCCGCCACCTCCACTTTGTTCATGCCTCTTCCTTCCTAGCCCTTTCACCACCGACCTCCTCCCTCCCTCCCTTCCAGACTCTACAGCTCGTGCCCTTCTGCACCCTTCCCTCTCACCCAAATGCCACACCCCCAGCCCCCTCCTGCACCCCATTCTCACCCAGACCCCACACTCCCAAGCCGCTCCTGTACCCGCTTCCTGCCCAGACCCCCTCAACGCTCAGCCTGCTCCAGCACCCTGCCAATTGGATCCCACAATTCCTACCCCATTCCTGTACCCTCTCTCCTGCCCAGACTCCACACTTCAAGTCCATATCCTGGCAGTCCCCTTCCGCACTGGACCCCTAATTTTTGGCTGGACTCCAGAGTGGCCCACAAAATGTACTTGCCCCCCCCACCCCGGCTCAGAATTTGGTATGTGACGGGAATGTCTCCTATTTGTTTTGTTCTTCAGTCGGGGGGCCACGTCAGTGAGGGGTTTACGTTCATTGGTTTCTCACTTGCATGGCCTCCGACTGATTTTTCTGTGGGTCGGTGGCCCCCAACCCAAAAAAAAGTTTCCCCACCCCTGTACTAAAGGGAAAAAGTCATTAAACAGCAAACATATATAAAACATAAAACTGCCTATACTGGGTTAAACCAATGGGCCACATACCCCGGAATCCCATCTTCTGACAGTGGCCAATGGGAGATGCTTTTTGGGGGGGATGAACAGGACAGGCAATTACCGAGTGATTCATCCACTGCTTCCCAGCTCCATCAGCTCACAGTTTGAGACTAGGGACAGTGTGAGCATGGGGTTGCATCCCTGACCATCTTGGCTAACAGCAAGTGATGGACCTGTCCTTCATGAACCCATCTGGTTTTGAACCCTGATACATTTGTGGTCTTTACAATAACATCCCAAGGCATGGCGTTCCACAAGCTGACTATGCATTATATAAAGTAACTTCCTTTTCTTTTAAGCCTGCAGTCTGTCAATTCATTGTTACCTATACCACAACCAATGCGTACACAAAGAACATCCCAATTTCCCTTCGTGACAGCCTACCGTGCCTTTATCCTGAAGGCACATCATTAACGTGCAGACATCTCCTGTTGCTTGATGATTCACCAACATCATGGCTTCATCTTCTGAAACTACTTTAACATCATCTCCCCATTCGACTACTGTTAAAAAAAAAAGGAAAAAGTGTAAAGCTTTAAATATGATCAATTTTTAAAAGTTACTAGAAGTCTTACAAATAGAAATCGACATGCTGCATGCCAATTTAAACTGGCACATAACTCAGGACAATCATTAGGTAAGCAATGCCATTTCCCCAAGCAAAACAGGAACCTAGTTTGTAACACTTAATCAGTAAGCACTGTAAAAGCAACTGAAATGATCTATTGGAGCATACAGACACACAACAAATCTCTTTTTAACATATATATTTATATATGTAAGTCATGATAGATTTGGACATTCCATGCCCACTACAACTTTTGACTCATCTTTCAAGTTGAGCACTTTCCCCTAGTTTGATGTGCATGTTCAGAGAATGAGTTGCTCAAAGAGCAGGAATTGTTAGTCATTGTTTACTATAGCTAAGACCAAAAATTATGAGTTAAGAGTGGTCACAGGATGTTAACCAGCAACTGTGGCATCAAACTTTGCAAGAACAAACAAGAACTACATAAAGGCTATGTCTACACTAGCACGCTATGTCGAAATAGCCTATTTCAACATAACAATATCGAAAAAGGCTACTTCGACGCGTATCGTCTACGCATCCTCCAGGGCTGGCATTGTCGACGTTCAACGTCGAAGTAGTGATGGAGAATGTCGAAAGGAGCCATCCTGGAAGGAAATGTGGAGCATCCACACACACAAGTGCTCCCCATCGAAATAAGGGGCCAGCAAAGCCCCAAGCCACTCCCTTAAAGGGCCCCTCCCAGACACACACAGCCTGCACAGCACGAGAGCCACAGAGCTGACAACAGGTTGCAGACCCTGTGAACGCAGCATGGACCCCAGCTGCAGCAGCAGCCGCCGCCGCCGCCCTGGGCTAAGGGCTGCTGCGTGCAGTGACCACAGAGCCCCACAGGAGCTGGACAGAGCATCTCTCAACCCCTCAGCTGATGGCTGCCATGAAGGACCCCGCTATTTCGAAGTAGCGGGATACTGATCATTTACACACGCCCTACTTTGACGTTCAACGTCGAAGTATGGCGCTATTTCCATCTTCAGATGGGAATAGCAATTTCGATGTCTAGCTGCCTAACGTCAATTTCAATGTTGAAATAGCACACAGCACGTGTAGATGTGACGTGCGCTATTTCGAGTTTGTGCCGGCTACGTCTAAGTAGCCAGCTAGTGTACATGCACCCAAAGAGATCAAAAAGCAGGCATCAACTTGCAAGGGCCACAAAGACTGGAAGGTAATAAAGAAGTTCTCTTACATTCAGAAGGAAAATATGGTGGGGTTTTGTGCAGCTTTGCCCGCTACCTCATGAATCTCTTACTTGGCTGATGCATAGATCAGTTTTGACATTATTACAACACAGAGACATTCACCTCTATCATTTAGTCCTAAAGAAGTTAAACATTATCTTTAGCATGACAATCCATGATGGACATCAGCAACAGCTCTCTCACCACAGTCACAGAAGGGCTCACCACATAGTAAATTGTGCTTTTATTACTCTTCCTCACCTGCCACGTGCACAGAAATTGAACTAAGCACAGCAACAAGACACCTCTGAAGACACAAAGCAGTACTCAGAGCATTACATGGATTTCCAAACCCTACAAAAAGGGCACCTTTTGAAGTTTATGACCATCTCAGCATGCGATACAGTCTCTCATGACCTTCTTAATAATAAACTTGGGAAATACAATGTGGATGGGGTTACTATAAGGTGGGTGCATAACTGGCTGGATAACCATTTGTAGTGAGGCTTTAGTTATCAATGGTTCATGGTCATGCAAAAGGGCATAACAAGTCAGCTTCCTCAGTGGTTAGTTTTCAGACCGGCTCTGTTCAGTATCTTCATCAATGGTTTACAAAATGCCACACAAAGCATGCTTATAAAGTTTGTGGAGAGGCTGCAAGTATTTTGGAGGATAGAATAATAATTCAAAATGATCTGGACAAACTGGAGAAATCGTCTGAGGTAAACAGGATGAAGTTCAATAAAGACAAAAAGCAAAGTACTCAACTTAGAAAAGATTAGTTGCACGCACGCAAAACAGGAAGCGACTGTCCAGAAAGGAGTGCTGCAGAAAGGGAAGTAGGGGTCAGAGTGAACCACAAGCTAAATATGAGTAAACAGTGCAACGCACTTGTAAAAAAAGCTCACATCATTCTGGGATGCATTGGCAGGAGTGTTGTAAGCAAGACACAAGAAGTAATTCTTCTGTTCTACACTACACTGATTAGGCCTCAATGGCAGTACTGTGTCTGTTTCAAGAAAGATGTGGATAAACTGGAGAAGGTGCTGAGAAGAGCAACAAAAGTGACTAAAAGTCTAGAATACATGACATACGAGGGAAGACTGAAAGAATTGGGTTTGTTTGCTTTGGAAAAGAACACAGAGGGGACATAACAGATTTTGAGTACCTAGAAGACTGTTACAAGCAGAAGGGAGAAAAATATTTTTAACCTCTGATGACAGAACAAGAAAATATGGGTTTAACTTATACCATGGTAGGTTTAGGTTAGACGTTAAGAAGAAATTTCCTGTCAGGGTGTTTAAGCACAGGTATAACTTGCCTGCGCAGGTTGTGAAAGTTCCATCATTGCTGGTTGTGGAACCTCCATCATTTAGAGCAGTTTACACAAATATCTGTCAGGGATGACCTAGCTGATGCTTGGTCCTGCCACGAGTGCAGGGAATAGGACTTGGTGACCTCTAAAGGTCCTTCCAGTTCTATTATTCTATGATTATATTATTTAAAAGGGAAGAAAATAATGTTGATGTCATATACGCAAGACTTCTATCAGGCATCTAACTTAGCCCCATGTAACACTGTAATTTAAAAAACTGGAATTATGTAAAATTAACCTAGCACACATGAAATGGACAAAAAGCTGGCTAATTGACAGATCTCAAAATGTAATTTTAAATGGAAACTCAAAAAAGTGCAATACTTGTAGGAGTGACCTTTCCTCTTCATTATTTAATGGTCCCAAATTTGTGCGTCCTCTGTGAATTAGTGATTTTTTTTCCCCTCCAAGTCATGGATTAGTGTCCAGTAGCAAGGAGTCAAGGAAAGGTCACTCCTATACAGTTATCTAGACTGCTTAATAAACAGTCAATATGCAAATGATATGCATATTACATTAAAATGTATATTAAGTGCAAACATGCATATAAGAACAAAGAATGGAGTCCCTACTTACAGGATGGGGAAACAACCCCAAAAAGCAGTGACCCTGATAAAGATTTGGAGGTCATGGTGGATTATCATATGGACACGAGCCTTCTAGTGCAATGTTTTGGCCAAAAAGGACTAACGTGATCCTTGGAGGCATAAATGGGAATCTAGAGTCAGAGCAGCAAGGGCATATTACCTCTGTATCTGGTACTGAAGTGACTGCTGCTGAAATACTGTAGATCTAATGCCAACAATTCAAGAATGATGTTGATGAATTAGAGAAGATTCAGAAAACAGCCTTGATAAGTAGTAAAGGATTAGAAAACATGTCTTATAGAGATAGACTTAAGGAGCACACTCTACCTTAGCTGCTGTCAAAAGCCTATATAAGGAACAAATATTTGGTAATGGGATTTTCAATCTACCAAAAACAGATTAACATGATCCAAAGGCTGGAAGTTGAAATTTGACCAATTCACACTAGAAATAAGGGTGTACATTTTCAAATAGAGTGTTATTAACTACTGAAACAAACAATTTACTAATGGTCATGATGGACTCTGCATCACTGGCAATTTTTGAATCAAGATTACATTAAAAAAGATATCAAGTAGGAATTATTTCGCAGATGTTCTGAGGCCTGTGTTATACTAGAGGTCAGAATAAATCATCACTATTGTCCTGTCTGGTTTTGGACTCTACGAATACTCAGAAATCCAAACAGCACTGCACTCTAAGAATTGAGGAGAATGGAGATTTTGTCTATATCACACAGCTGCCACACTGTTGAATGAAGCCTTCAATACTAAGAGCTAAATACATCTGAACACCAACTCAATTAATCAGACGACAAATGTTAGGGGAAATATTTCTGGTACCATATAACCTCTTCCTGTCCTCTCTGGCCAGAAGGAGAGGAGCAACAGACCTCCTCTATTTCTTTAAACAAATCTGGAAGACTCTCCCTTTCCTTAACTGGCTCCTTGACCATTTGCAAATCCTCTCTAGAGAATTTTGCCCCTCCCTCAATTAATCCTTAAAGTTATAAATTCCATCTTACTTGGAGAATACATGAACCCAGAATCAGTTGACAAAGTATCTGTCACATACCTATCAATAAACAAACTAGTGTTTAGTACTGAGAGATACTACCTATGTATCTGAGATTACAGGGAAAAGATGATTTTTAAGTTTCACCTGAGAAATACCATAGTATGTGATACTGTATGAAAGCATAAGCTGAGTATGCTTTAACTATGCAGCAAAGTTGACAACCCATCAATACATAACACCACTTCAAGACAATATTCCAGAACCCATTTCTTTCCTTCTCCCTGGGCCAGCAACAGGTTATACATATGTAAAGTGCAATTTTCACAAGCACCTAATTCTTACTGCATCAAACCACTTTCTTTTTTTAAAACCAGATTGCTCAAAAATAGGGGACAGCCCAACAAGGACCAGTTCCTTGCCAAATGTCTATTTTTAACTGCAGTCATATCTACTGTTCAATAAATTACAGAATTTATTTATTTATTCTTGGGAAGTGTGTAAATATGGCTAATTCTGAATGCCTACCGGTAGCATACCTTCTCCATAAGATGAATTACACACTGTATAAGTAGTATTGCCTGGAAGGTGTTGTAGGTATGCCTCATTTTCAAATTGGACTACTTGATCTTTAGACATCAGATTGGCTACACTTGGTTATCAGGTCTTGAACATTTTTAGTATTGAATCACAAGTACAATCATGCAACTAGCTACATTTTACAGAGCCCACTGTTGTCCACATGGGTCTTGCATGCTGCACCGGGTGAGTCTGTTTCTGCAGGTTTTATATTTGCCTTTAAAAAAAGGTAAAAGTATCCAGAATTGTCAGAGATACCAATCAGTGAGGCAGGCGTGACACTGGCGCTACTTCTGACTTTTTAAATAAATAAATAAATCTAATTTCAAGTTGGTGGTGTTCTTGTCTAGGCTAATATGTACATAGTTCTTTCCATGGGCAGGATTGCCTGCCACGATGCTTTCACACTGTTAGAACAAGGAAAATGAGCGAGGTTTTTTTCTTTAAGGGATAGTTGTGGTATTGCATTTGCTTGTGGGGGAAAACAGCTCAAACATCAGGGTTATGTCTACACGAGTCAATGATTTCGAAATATCTAGCCCTCTTTCAAAAGGTCACATGGAGCATCTGCAGGTGTAACGTGCTCTTTTTGGAAGAAAACTGGAAGAACGCGGCACAGCTTTCGAAAGCATTCCTCCAACCCCGTATTAGGAAGAGTGCCTCCTTTCGAAATACTCTTTTGAAAGAGAACCTGTGTAGACACTCCACAGTCTGCTCTTTCAAAACAGGAATCATCCACGGCACCAGCTGTGGAGGACTGCAGAGACACCCCACACATCAGCAGCAGGGCACCCTGCATGCACCCCTGACCAGCTGTGCAGCAAAGTTAAAGAGCTGCAGCAGGGTTATGCCTGGGCAAGGGACTCCGTCGGCTGCTCATGGGACCTGCCCTATTACAAGGGGCTCCACTCCCTCCTGGCGCTCAGATAAAGCTCCTTGCCAACATCCGTCCTGGACACCACATTGGAGGAACAGAGGAGGGGTCCAGACCAACAATCCAAGAGATGGGACCGGCCATCACTGAGGTCTCCAGTGATAAGGGGGATCTTGTAATAGACATAGAATCCCGGTCGTCAAGCTGGGCTATGGCCAGCTGGGCATCAGGGGACCTTGAGGAGGGACCCTCAGGTAAGTACATGGCTGAACACATATCCCACTTTTTGGGTGGAAGAGGCATCACAGCTGGCAGTGGGCCACCCATATGCCCAACATTCCCAGCACGGGTGGCCGTGGCTATCATTATGCTGAAATGGCTGCCAGCGACATCCAGTAGCAACCGTAGCAAATGCTGTTCTCCTAATTTCCTCCCATTGCCAAGATATGTTGCTTAGCACAGTGATTCTGAATTCAGCAGCTCCAGATATGTCATGTTTCTGTGAGTGCTAGTTCAGCACAATGAAGGACAGATAACATCCACATAAGAGGGAGCAAGAAACTTGTATCAATATGCTAGCTGTCCCTAGCAATTAAACTCAATTGACGTGATTAAAGGAAGAGTACCTCGTGTACACATTAAACTTATTTTATCTGCATATGTAACTGGGTTAGTCTTGTTTCAAAAGAAAAGTTTACTTTTGAACTGCCTAACTTCATCAGAGCACATTTAGGTCCATTTATCCAATTATTAAACAAGATGACGACAAAACTAAAAAGTGGTCTCATTTTTAATCCTGCCTTTTCACTTGCTACATATTGCTGCGTGCTTAGACTGCCACGTGCCAAGTTTCACATTTCCAGTTTCACTACCTATACATGGCTACAAGCCAAGGCTTCAGAGCAATTTCCTGCCAGGCCAACTACAAGTAAACCCATTACTATATATTCAGTCTTCTTTCCTCAGTGCTATGAGACACCTGTTCCTAGGAGGTAAAAATTTGAGGAATGTGAAGACCCTATGTATACCATTAGTAAAAAGAGAAAAACTTTGTGCACAATATGTACTGACTCTAACCTTTGAGCCTGTGACTTGCCATGCCCTGAAGAAACCAGACAGAGGTGAGATACTACAGGAAATTTGGCTATTATGTACTGAACAGCCTGAGAACTTGGGGGGAGATGTTCTCCTTTGCCTAGGAAAAAGTATATGAATATCTAATACCTAATCCCAACCAAAACAGGAATATACTTGAAATGTCTCATGTACTCCATGTTCCAAGTACTTAATTGTATTTAAACAGTTATATTTCAGTGGCAATTAAGATCCAGGACACATGAGCAGCAAGATGATGCCTCTCTTCTAAAGGATTCTCTCAACTGTGCCTGGTTCTAAACACGCTATATTCAGAGTAAGCTTTCAGTTACCACCTTTTCAGATGCAGCAAGATTAGCTAAAACTACAGTCTAAGGGCTTGTCTACATTAGATCCCTACTTCGAAGGCAGCATGGTAAGTAAGGTGTCGGCAGATGATTAATGAAGTGCTGTGGTGCATATGCAGCACTTCACTAAGCTAATTCTCCCCCACAGCAACTTCGAATTGTTAAAACTTCAAAGTGCCAGCTCGCGTGTAGCCGAGGCTAACCCGCCGGTACTTCAAAGTGCCTGGGCAACTTAAAAGTCCCTTTGCTCCTTTTGAGTGTTAAATTAATGCTCTACTTGCTGGTCATTCTTGTGAGCTTAGTTAGCCACAGCAAGAACTAGTGAAAGCCAATCTGAGAGAGTCTGAGGGAAGTTTGTTTCTTCGAAGGGAGCATGGTAAGCAGGGTGTCGGGAGATTGTTAATGCGGTGCTGCACTGCATATGCAGCGCTTCCAGCACTGGCAGGTTAGCCGTGGCTACAGGGAGCCGACACTTAGAAATTTAACACTTTGAAGTTGCTGCGGGTGGAGAATTAGCTTAATGAAGTGCTGCACAGGCAGTGCAGCACTTCATTAATAATCTCCCAACACCCTACTTACCACGATCCCTTCGAAGTAGGGAGGTAGTGTAGACACAGCCTAAATTACAAACTTGTCACAAAACTTTGAGAAGATTATATGTTCTATTACCAAGACAATAAAGAAGCAATTTCTAGATGAATACTTATTTGTTTTAAAATAGAAAGTAGAGAAGCCTCATGTCTTATCACACTTCTCACTGTTAATAAGAAAAACTTCCCACAGACCCTCACAGATTGGCTTTCACTAGTTCTTGCTTTGGCTAACTGAACTCAGGAATGACTAGCAAGTAGAGTATTACTTTAAAAAAAAGCTGTAAGTATTAGGCGTAATCTCAGTTATTCAGATGTGTCCTTATAGTACCTGTCACCTTCAGGTTTCAAAACTGTGAAGATAGGGCTTTATTAGCCAAGAGCAGAGACACCAAAGCCATCTAGCTGGCTCTCCTGCTTGGGAGCAGCAAGCTCAGGACGGATTCCTCAAGGCACACAGAGGATGGGAAAAGAGATCCCAGAAAAGACAATCGCAACTGTCGATCTTTGAAATGTGTTGCTCATGTCCATTCCAAAAGAGGTGCATGCACACTCGTCAGGAAATTTCTCTCTCACAACACCCTGTCAGATCAGCTGTGGAGTCCCCAGTGCAATGCCTCATGGCACTCGATATATGGCCCTGCCAATCCAGTGCCTCAGTTCCTTCTTCCCTATTCTGACAGAGGGGAAGGCAAGTGGGCCTGGAATGGATACGAGTAACACAGTGTGAAGAACACTTACAAGTAGCTGCAATCATTTTTTCTTCAAGTGCTTGCTCATGTCAATTTCAGTTAGGTGACTCCCAAGCCCTATCCTGGAGGTGAGGTCCGAGTTACACATTCAGACTGAAGCACTGCTCTGCCAAAAGTTGCATCATCTCTAGCATACTGGGTGATAACATAGCCAACGGCTAAAGTGCGCACTGGAGGACTGTGTTACCATCCTACAGATCTCTGGAATTAGCACCAGGAACACTGTCAAGGAGGCCTGTGCTCTTTTGGAATGCTAAAGCTGGAACGCTGGCTGACTGATAGCTGCAGTAGATGATCCACAGTGGAGATCCTCAGCAACAAGACTGGAAGACCTTTCATACAATCTGCCACTGCCATGAAGAGCTGGCCCAACTTTGTGAGCCAACTTTGTAAGCTGGCTGCAACAACTTTGTGAGCTTCATGTAAAATGCAAGTGCCTGTCAAACATCCAGTTAGTGAAATCTTTGTTCTCTTGGATGCCTGAGTAAATTTTAATGTTTTTTTTTTTTTTTTAAAAAAAAAAGTGCCAGAAAATGTCCTGCTTTGAGTGTAATTGGGATAAAGAAATATATGGAGACACACACCTCTCATACTACTGGAAATGACCTTAGGAGGTCATCAAATCCTGCTCCCTTAGCAGGGCCCAGCACCACTTTCTTTTTTTTTTTTTTTTTTTAAGATCTATTTGCCCCAGATCCTGAAGTGGCCCCCTCAAGGACTGAACTCACAACCCTCGCTTTTGCAGGCCAGTGCTCAAACCACTGCGTTATCCCTCCCCACATAAAGGGAGGATGCCGAGGGTGCCAATATGGACAGAAAGTCCTGATGCCCTTCCTGGTTCCTTGGGACCTCCTGTCCCACCCCCAGTTCTCTGTGGGTTAAGCTCACAGAGATCTTTGGAAGTCACAGATTCTATGACTTCCGCAATTTGCAAGGAGCGGGGGAAGGAAAATTGCAGCCTCATCGCTGAGCTTCAGGCAGCTTTTAAGGCCTCATTGCAGCTCCTTCTCTAGGGCATTATGCCTTTATTATCTGAAACCTAATTATCTCAGCAATAAATGGGGACGTGGCCCTGTTTCAGTTAAATGAGACTTCATTATACTAATCTACTGAAAGCAATTTTGAAGTAATAGTGAATTTAGTGCTGATGACCATTTCCAGATTAAGACACTTGAATACTGAAATCTTCTATCCATAAACAATACCCAAAAACAACATGGTTAGAAGCAGAAAAAGCTTTACCTAGAAATACCTCAATCCTGACCTGGAAGGGCCATATCAAAGGAGTGAAAGGTTATCTGAGCTCCATGTGCTCAACCCCAGAGTTCCAAAATCAGATTTTGGATCACGCAATTTTGGATCAGAGAGTTTACAAGAACAACTAGTACATGAAACTGAATGGAAGTTATCCTGGAGAGAAAGAATGAAGCCAGTAAGAAAAGTAGTAAATATGACAATGAGAAAAGCAAATCTAAGACTTTGTCCACATGCCACAGCTGTTAGTGACACAGCTGTGTTGCTAAAAAGTCAAGTGGAATATTTTTGCCAAGAAACAGCATCTACTCTCTCTCCAGGTATATTTCTACTTAGGAATAAAGTCAAATTTATTAAAGTTGGCTTTTTAACACTCAATGTTATGAAGTCAAAGTTGAATGTCCAAAACTGCTCACAAAAGTCCACCTAATGTGTCCACACCAGATAGCCTAAGTTTGACTGTGGCACCAGTGCCCCGTGGGTGTTTATCCCAGTTCCTGCACACCTGTTGCATTTTTGGATTGTGTCAGTGTTTTGTGGGGAAAAAAGTCATTGCAAGTGGCTCTGTGTTCCTGCTGTCATCATCCCAGGGTGCATTTCCTTCACTTCCCACTGAAAGGGAATTTTCACACTGCTTTTACATTGATCGCCAACCGCCATTACAAAAAACTTGGATCCCAGGATACTTCAATATTTGGTGCAGTGTTTTATGAGGACTTCCCATGCTGCAATGCAGTATATTCTGAACATAACGCCCATGCACTATCAGGGGATTGAGGTGGGGGGCACCAACGAATGCGACGATCTGGAAACGAGCACTACAGAGTTGTTGGCAGCACTGGAGTCACTGCACAGCATAGGGCGGAGGTTTCAAACCTGTGAAACCAGTTCATACTGCTGGGATCACATTGTTTTGCAATCATAGGACAATTAACAGTGGCTGCAAAACTACCGCATGCATAAAGGCCACCTTCATGGAACTTCAGGAAGTGCTGTCTCCCACCCTGAAGCCCAGCAATACCAGAATGAGATCTGCTTTCAGAGTCAAGAAGCAGGTGGCAATTGCTCTGCAGAAGTTTGCAACACCAGACAGCTACCAGTCGGTGGGAAATCAATTTGGAGTGGGCAAATCTTCAGTGGCGGCTGTTATCATCCAGGTAGCCAAGGCAATTAATAAGCCTCTCCTGAGAAAGACAGTGACTCTGGGGAACGTGCAGGATATAGCGGACAGATTCGCAGCAATGTGGTTCCCTAACTGCATTGGGGCCATAGATGGAACACACATCCCCATCCAGGCACTAGACCACCAGGCCTGAGAGTACATCAATCATAACTGTTATGACGTTGCAGGCATTGGTGGATCACAAATATCATTTCACTGACATCAACATGGGGTGGTCAGGAAGGGTGCACGATGCGTGAAGCTTTAGGAATTTTGGTCTGTTTATAAAGCTCCAGAATGGGACTTTCTCCCCAGACCAGAAAATTAACATGGTGAGGGGAGGCATGCAAATGCCCATAGTGGTTCTTGGTGAACCTGCTTATCCCTTGTTCCCCTGGCTCATGAAGCCACACACAGGCACTCTGGATCCTAGTAAGGAGCTCTTCAATTACAGGCTGAGAAGGTGCAGAATGATGGTAGAATGTACCTTTGGCTGTTTAAAAGCCACATTCAGGAGCCTTCTGACCCACTTAGATCTCAGTGAAGAAAACACTCCCCTTGCCATTGAGGCCCACTGTATTCTTCATAAAACGTATGAGGCAAAGGGCGAGAATTTCATGTCAGCAATAGGGAGAAGAGGCAGAGATCCTGACCAGAAATTATTAGCTGCCAAATATACGGACAAACAGGAAAGCACAGAAAGAAGCAATCAAAACCAGGGATGCCTTGAAAACCAAGTTTATGAATGAGCACAAAGGACATTAGAAAGAATTCTCCCCCACCCCTGTAGCCAGACAAAGTCTCCCCCTTACAAGCCAGCTTGCTCGCTGCCCCCCCAACCACTGAGGAGCACACAGGGCACGGAAACGGCTGCTGACAGCACAGTCTTTGATGCCCTCACTGAGGCCCAGATGTGCTAGCTTATTGTGACCCCGAGAAACAGAAAGTACAGATAGAAGGCTAACAGGCCAAACTGTCAACAAGGCCGGGGGGACCCTCAGGAAATCACCCCAGCTGGCATTGATGAATATGATGCACACACACATACCATCCCAGAAGAGGAAGTCTCCGCCCACACAAAAAGAATGTCCTGTACTCCTAAATTGCTCATCTCCTGTCTTACAAGTGCAAAGAAATGCCCTTGTCACAAACTGGTGTCGCAAAGACAGACCAGTATGATCTGGCACCATAGATAAGAAAGAGAATACGTAACCTAAAAAGGGGTATAAAAGGTGGGCCCAGCAGAACTTTGAGTGCATTCCACCAACTACCTGCTGGTCGGGTCAGGTGATTGCCTCCCGAGCTCCGCAACTGGGGACGCCCAACCTCGTATTCGTCTTTCTGCGGAATTGAGTGACCGATCTGGCTTGGCTACGCTGGTATCGAGAGACACAAAGAAGGTAAGATATACCCATGCTAGGTCTCCATTTTTTTTGTGCACAGCTAAAGTATTAGAGCTCTGTAACTAGACGTCGTTGTATCAAGATATCATTGTGTTAGATGGTAACAGATATCTTTGTATTGGATTGTAACGTAACTTGTTAAAACCTGTACTTTGCTTGCATATAAGAAGTAGACAATAGCCTTTTGTAACCACACGCTTATAACTGTAGCTTAATAAACTTGTAACTAGTTAAGATCTAAGCCTGACCCTGTTATCCTTTTGTCGCTACAACACAGCCGGCACAACAAAAAGAACTTTAACCGTTTGGTTACTACAGCCTGGCCATAGGTAAGAGTGCTAGCAGCTCCCTGCTCTAACAGTCAAAAAACTGGGTTGCTTAGGACCCAGGGGAATCCGTCAGCCTGTCTTGGCTGCTTGCAGCGACGAGCTCCCTGCTCTCGCAGTTTTAAACTCGGATGATAACAAGGGCATAGTTGGTACCTCACCGCACATTACCCGGCCACCGGCTAACAACCCCCCAAAACACGTTATGTTTCCTTGCCCTTTATGAAACCATCTACAAAAGTGCGACAACCCTCACCGTCACACCCAAAATATGGACTCCAGAAAGCATGCTTGCTAACAAACAAAACTTTCTTTTTTTCTAATCTACAATGGTTTTTATTTAGGGGGCTCTAATGGCAGAGTGGTGGGTAGAGGGAATACAAAAGGATAATAAGTTCATGGTTTGTATGTTACCTTTCTGCTGGTGGGTAATTCTCTGGGGTTAGACTGTAGGGTTCTCTGTGGCATTCCCCACCTCGTTCTCGGTCTCCGACAAGAGAAGGGGGTGGAATGTGTGGTGGGAGGAGGTATGAAAGCAGGGGGGGCCATAGTTTGGATAATGGTGGATGTAGACCTCCTGGAGTGCCCAAGGGATACAGGGCCCTGACCAGGGAAGGAGAAAGAATGTGGAAATCGTGGCATGTAATGAGAGTGCCTGGAGTGACCAGGGCCCCGACCAGAGGAGGGGAGTGAGTATGGATAAGGTGGCATTTAATGGGGTATGTGCAGGACAGGGGGCAGCACTTAGCTGGATTTTTGAAGCACTGCTTCTATGATCTCCATCTGCCTGGTCATTATTGACAGGACTGAAGCATTCACTTTTGTTTGATTATGCACTTTTTTTTCCCGCCACTCTCTCAGTTCATCTTTTTCCTTGGCTTCCACTTCAAAATAATTCTCCATTTCTCACTGTGATTCTTCCTCCTCCACATTTGTGGCAACCTTATTTTGGAAGGACTGTGGACTACTTCTGGCTGCAAGGTCATTTCCTGTCCCTGGAAAAAGAAAAGTTTGAAATATTACAAGCTTTGTCAATAGCCACACTTTTATCTTAATTCAGAACAATGAGCACGCTGACAAAATGAACAGCTGTCAGTCTCTATGGAAGACCATATTGCAACTGCAAGGTCACTCTGTGGACTCTTAAGGCTGAAGAATGCATGATTCCAAGTAGAACAATTTACGCTCTTCTGCAGCGGATGTTTAGCTTACCATTATATTGAAGGTATCTTCGGTTCATGGGAAAAAATTTTGGTGCATGGTTGATTGCCCACCAGCCCTGCTGGGTGGGTTTGCTGCATGTCTGATCAGCTACTAGTGCGGCCCACTGGGGAGAGGGATGGCTGCCGCACAGGCTTTCTTAAAGCAGCGCCTGGATTTTAAAGCAGGCTGCTCCAGGAGTTTAAAAAAAAAAAAATAATAATAATAATTAAAAGTGACTGCAGGAATGCACATGCAACGGGGCAGGGTCCGATTTCCTGGTGGCCCTGGCAAGAGGTGTTTGGCGGTTGTGTGGGCTTCTTAAAGAACTGCCTATATTTTAAAGCGGCACCATGATTTAAAAGCCAGTAAGGCTGAATGAGTTTTGCTCTGTGCTGGATGCGTCATAGGCAAAAAATCATTAGTGACCCACAAAACTTCCCATGCATTCTAGGTTGCCAAGGGAAACACTGGCCTCCTCAGAGTAAGAAAAAGAGATAAGGAAAGATTGCTCAGTCTGTCTGGGTACAACATTGGAAAACTTGGAAAAATGCTCTGTGGGCACTTGATTCCAGATTACTTAATGATGGCTTGACACAGTAATGAGTCTTACTGTGGAAGCAGGAACAAACCAGGCCCCCCCAAAAAAAATCTCACAAGGAGTCCTAAATTGCTTGTCAGACCTTCAGTAAGATGTCCAAATTGGATCAGACCAGCCCTCCATCACCAGAAACATAACCAAGCTGCTGTAAGGGAAATGGGCAGAGAGGCCTCTCCCCACTCCCAACACAGTTATCAGTTGGGGGGGGAGGGGGGGGGCGGAGAAAAGCATACTCACCAAAGTGCCCTCTCCAGCATCCTGGTTTGCCTCCAAAGCCTCTATCCTCTTATCTCAGAAAGTCTTCAATGTGACAAACACGCCCTTGTTTTCAGTATCTGCTTCTGCACTCGACTGGATCCCACTGCCATCCACCTCTTCGTCTAACAAACCAGACCCTGCTTCATCATCCTGCTGAGCAACAGTTACCAAGGAGTCCATGCATCTTCTGTGGGAAGAGGTTGCATCTGTCCCAAGAACAACATGAAGTTCTTCATACTATCAGCATTTCTAGGGAGATGCACCAGACCAACGATTAACTTCTTTGAACTTTTGGTAGTTTTGCCTCAGCTCCTTGATTTTAACATGACATTCATGAGCATCCCCGGCTTACCCTTTCAGAATCACACCTTGAGGTATCTTCACATAAATATCGGCATTTCTTTTGCTGGCTTGGAGGCTAACAAAAATAGCTTCTTCGCCGCTACACTACAATGAGATCCACGATCTGATGGCTCCCTGCTGGGACTCCTTTGCAACCCTGGGAACTCATGGCTACCAGGTGTGCTGCACAGATGTGCTCCAGATGTCTCCTCATCATGATGGCCAGAGAAGAAAAGAAATCTGTTCAAAATTCCCAGGCTCATGACCACTGCTTCCTGCTCACCTGAAGAGCAGCAGAGGTGAAATGATGACCAAAAAGGACACAGAGGGACACTGGGGGATAGTTTCGGAGGGCTATCACCTTGTATAGGTCAATATTGTAAAATCAACTTTTAGAAGTTATTCCCAATGCATGCAGTATCACAAACATCAACTTTACAGCCTCTTAAAATCGACCTATTGAGCACTGTGGTGTAGACTGATGGTTTATAAATTTGACCTAAGACCCTTAAATTCAAACAAACAATCTTCTAGTGTAGACCCAGCCTTTAACAAATCATGGTCACACAGGAGATAGAAGAAAGCTCCTGCTAACAAAATGCAGTTTACACTTGCTGTAGCAAAACTTTTGTCTTTTTTTTTTTTTTTTGGTGGGGGGGGGAAGTGGGGGACACCTTGGAACGAATGTTTTGTCTCTCAATTGCCAGTGTAGACGAAGCCTAAGATTCACCAGCTAAAAAAGGTTCAAGATTCATGTATGTCCTTAGCTTCAATAATAGCACTTTCATAATCCCAGCGAGTTACTCTGTTTTGAGCTACAAGCGTGAGAGCACAATAAAGAAATTGGAGAGGGAAAAATGTTGCTGAAATGCTTGCTCTGCTTATGCCGTAACTACTGATCTCGCTGGGAACACCTTGTGACCGTACAAGTCACGACTGAGAAAGAATTAGAAAGCTTTGAGAAGTGCCTTATCTATTCACATGTAGTGAATTCAGACCAGCATAAAGACTATTTAATACACTTCGACACACCTCTTTCAGATGGGAGATCCAAAAATCTAGAGATTGTTTGCAAGTGATAAACTATTCAAAATAAGGCACAGCACCTTTGATCAATATTCGCTTTTCTTTTTAAATGAAAGTTTGTTGAATTTTCTACTCTTGCTTCCTTTTCACAGCATTCGGCTATGCCTACCCTGCACAACTTACAGCAGCACAGCTGTGTCAAAGCTTTGCTACCCTAAGGAACGCTGTGCAGCTGCTCTTTGTCAGCAGGATTGAGTTCTCCTGTTGACAAACAAAGAACCATCCGCGACTACAGGCTGAAGCTTTGTCAGTGGGAGAGTGTCATCCACTGACAAAGTCCTATCCACATGGGCATTTTTTGTTACTAATATTTGTCGCTCGTGGGTGTGCATCTTCCCCATGCCACGAGTGACTAAAAACTTTTACCAACAAAAGTGCAATGTAGACATGGCCCTCGTCACTCTGCTATAGTGACTGATATGCTACAGCAGGCAAAATACATTATTTTATAGGCAATCCTGAGAAACATTTAAATGTATTTTTAAAATGACAAGTAGATTTGCAGTGCCCCCCTTTTTGAGGGGGCGGGCTTAGAAGGAGAGACAAGGGAAGTCTCCTACCAAAAATTCAACAGCCACTATAAGACAGGCAGAGAAAAGCCTAGATACAGTCTCCTGCCTAACTGAAGACTTGGCCAAATCACAAAAATTGCAGTGGTAAGTCAAAAAGTAAAGAACAGCTCTATGGTAGGCAAACCCTCAAAGCTCCTGCTTCCTTCAGGGAAGGGTCCTCTCTGTCAGAAGGGGAGGAGGGCATGTGTCCAGTGTTTCCAACCCCAAATATTAATAAAAAAACTGAAGAATCATGAATTGGACCACAAAATAATGTAGTTTGCTTGAGTTATGAAATACTTAGATAACAGAGTTGAAGTTCAATTTATGTGTCTTGTGGATTTGGAACCTCTAGGGTGCATTCAAGTCATGCAGTCAAGCTTCTCTCTGCATACATGAGGGCCAAGACAATTAAGAGTTAAATAAAACTCTTATGCAGCAACATATCCAGTACCTGGTGCTTTAAGAAAAAAAGTATTTCAAGACTAGCAAAAAAAGCTGTGTGTTGACAACACTGAAAAACAATCCAGTATTCTGTGTTTTTTATGGTCAGGGTCCTGTAAATATATCAAGGGCCTGTCTACACTAGCCTCCTCCTTCAAAAGGGGGCACATAAATGAGCCCGAGGGGAGAATAGCAATGAGGTGCTGTGCTGCATATGCAGCACCTATTAGGCTAATTCTTGCCATGGAAACTTTGAAGTTGCAAACTTTGAAGCACCAGCATGCCATGTAGCTGTCGGCACTTCAAAAGTGCCCTTACTCCCAAAACCTTCAGAGGGGGCTAATGTAGACAAGCCCCAATGGCCTAGGCAAATATTCAGCCATAAAAAACACACCATAAAACAAAGTCCCTTTTGACCTTGCCAAATTGTTCCTTTATTCAGAACACCAAAATTTAAGTTAATTAAATTTAGTTAATACCTTCTTCTCTGCATCTGAACATTATGTTTTATTATGAGGTATTATATACAGTCTTGTGTTGTCCATGGTAGAAGGTCAAACCTTGTTTCACTACATCAGTGAGATACAGTTGTCAATCAGTTATTTACCCTTTGTTGCTGAGGTCTTAGCATGATGGCATTAAAATAATTCTGGGAATGCTGACAGATGAGTCAGAAATAAAACAAAATGAAAAGCTTGATAGAACGATAACGACAATGGAGGGCAACAAAAACGATTAAGGGCTGGAGCACATGACCTACGAGGAGAGGCTGAGGGATTTGGGTTTGTTTAGTTTACAGAAGAGAAGACCGAGGGGTGATTTAATAGCAGCCTTCAACTTCCTGGAGGAGAGCTCTGAAGAGGATGGTGAGAATCAGAAAGCAGAACAAGGAACAACGGTCTGAAGTTAAAGAGGGAGAGGTGTAGGTTGGATACTAGGAAAAACTACTTCACCAGGAGGGTGGTGAAACACTGGAATGCGCTGACTAGAGAAAGAGAAGTTACTCACCGTAGTAACGGTGGTTCTTCGAGATGTGTCCCCGTGGGTGCTCCACAATAGGTGACGGGCTTGCCCGGCGCCGCCGATCGGATTTTCCAAGCAGTTTCTGCCGGACCGCGCATGCGCCGGCGTGCGCCGCTCCCTTGCGCGCTCCTGGCCATGTGCGCGATCCGGTCCCCGCCAGTTCCTCGACCAACCGCCTCGGGTGCCCCTGCAAAACACTAACAGAGATCCGAAGCGGGGAGGATGGGCGGGTAGTGGAGCACCCACGGGGACACATCTCGAAGAACCACCGTTACTCCGGTGAGTAACTTCTCTTTCTTCTTCGAGTGTCCCCGTGGGTGCTCCACAATAGGTGACTACCCAGCAGTAACCCAAGATAGGAGGTGGGTAATCGGATTATGTGCAGCTTGTCCCCGACAGGACCGCTGCAGAGAGACGGGTATCCTCTTGGAATACCCGTTGAAGGGCGTAATGTTTGGCGAAGGTGTCGTAGGACGACCAGGTCACCGCTCTGCAAATGTCTTTTAACGCAACGCCCTTGAAAAAGGCTGTTGATGCCGCCACCGCCCTGGTGGAATGAGCCCTGGGAGTGGCCGATAAAGGAGTCTTTTTGAGCTCGTAGCACATTTTTATGCAGGATACAATGTGCTTTGAGATTCTCTGCGAGGAGAGACCCTCTCCTTTTGATTTGGGAGCGAGGGAGACTAGGAGTCTATCCGTTTTCCGGAAGGACTTGGTCCTGTCTACGTAGAAGGCTAGCGCCCTCCTCACGTCCAAGAGGTGTAGGCGCGCCTCTTCGTTGGAGTTATGAGGCTTTGGATAAAACGAGGGTAGAACAATAGGTTCGTTGATGTGACACTCGGAAGAAACTTTGGGAACAAAGGCTGGATGCAGCCGTATGGTTACCGCCTCCTTGGAAAAAACAGTGCAGGGTGGCGTTGCCATGACTGCCGCGAGCTCGCTCACCCTACGAGCTGACGTAATTGCAAGAAGAAAGGTCGTCTTTATTGTAAGGAGGCGGAGGGGAACCGTGGCCAAGGGCTCGAATGGTGGTCCCATCAGTGTGGTAAGCACCAGGTCCAAGTTCCACGAAGGTGGAATCGGTTTCCGAGGGGGGTAGAGGTTTACCAACCCTTTGAGGAACCTGGTAACCATAGGCTGGGCGAACACCGTGTGCCCTTCCTCCTCATGTCTGAACGCCAAGATGGCGGCAAGGTGGACCTTTAACGAGGATAGCGAGAGTCCTCCTCTCGAGGTCCAGTAAATACTCTAGAATTGTAGGTATAGGCACCGAAAGGGGGGCCAGCTGTTTGGTAGAACACCAAGCCGTGAAGCGAGTCCATTTTTGTTTGTAGGTCTTCCTAGTGGAAGTCCTCCTGCTACTTTCTAGGACTTCCTGTACTTCCACTGTGCATGTGCTCTCTAGGGAGCTGAGCCATGGATTAACCACGCTTGCAGTCACAGGCTTTGGGGGTGCGGATGCACTATGGACCCCTGGGCTTGCGTGAGCAGATCCGGCGCCACCAGAAGAGGCATCGGTGGACGGTCCGACATGCGCAGGAGTAGGGGGAACCATTGTTGGCGATCCCACGTTGGGACTATCAGGATCATCCGGGCCCTTTCCCTCCTGGCTTTTTGCAAAACTTTGTGGATCAGCACTGTGGGAGGAAACGCATAAAGCAAGGGGCCCCCCCACGGGATCGCGAACGCGTCCCCCAGGGACCCCCATCCCAGTCCTGCCCTGGAGCAGAATCATGGGCACTGCTTGTTGTGCTGAGTAGCAAACAGATCTATTTGGGGAAAACCCCATGCGTGGAAAATCGGCCATAGCAGATCCGGACGGATCTGCCACTCGTGTGTGAGCACAAAACACCTGCTCAGCTGGTCTGCCTTCACGTTGTGCGCACCCGGCAAGTATGAGGCTTTCAAGATTATATCGTGGGCGATGCACCAGTTCCATAAGCGGATTGCTTCCGCGCATAAGGCACGGGATCGAGCTCCTCCTTGCCTGTTTATATAAAACATGGTGGAGGTATTGTCTGTACTGATCCCGACGACTTTGCCTTGTATGTGGTCTCGAAAGTGTTTGCAGGCGTTGAACACTGCTCTGAGCTCCAGTAAATTGATGTGTAGTGACTGTTCTGTGGGTGACCACAGTCCTTGAGTCACCTCTTCGCCCATGTGCGCTCCCCACCCTATGAGGGAGGCATCTGTAGTGAGAAAAACCGATATTTGCGGCTGGTGGAAGGGTACCCCTGTTAGCAAGTTCCTGGGGTTTACCCACCATTGCAGGGATTTGCGTACCCCGGCTGTGGGCGACACCACCCTGTGAACGGTGTGTACTGCCGGTTTCTATACGCTCGCCAGCCAGTGCTGCATGCTGCGCATGTGTAACCTGGCGTTCTGCACTACAAACGTCGCCGCTGCCATGTGGCCCAGCAGCTGCAAGCACGTCAAGACCGGCACCGTAGGGCTGAAGGTGATGACTTGCACGAGGGAACCGATGGCCCGAAAGCGAGCCTCTGGTAGGTATACTCTCGCTGTAACCGAGTTTATGCGAGCCCCTATGAACTCTATGTCCTGTGTGGGGTCTATTTTTGATTTTGCCAGATTGATAACCAGGCCAAGTGAGGAGAACGTGTTTGCTGTGACGCGTATCATGCGCAGAACCTCCCCTTTCGAGGCCCCTTTGAGCAGGCAGTCGTCCAGATACAGGAAAATAAATACCCCCTGTCTGTGCAGGTAGGCTGACACCACTGCCAAGGTCTTGGTGAAGACTCTGGGGGCCGAGGAGAGGCCAAACGGTAGGACCTTGTATTGGAAGTGTTCGTTGCCTACCATGAACCGGAGGAATCGCCGGTGAGCCGGATGGATGGTTATGTGGAAGTACGCGTCTTGTAAATCGAGGGCTGCGAACCAGTCTCCATCGTCCAGTGCTGTAAGGATGGAGGCGATCATGGTCATCCGAAAACGCTGCTTGCGCAGGTACCTGTTGAGGCCGCGAAGGTCTAAGATGGGCCTCCAGCCTCCTGTCTTTTTCTCCGTGAGGAAATACTGGGAGTAGAACCCTTTTCCTTGCAGTTGCTCCGGCACCCTTTCCACCGCCCCTATGAGCACGAGATGGGCCACCTCCTGCCTGAGCCTGGCTACATGGGAGGCCTCCTGGAGGTGTGGCTTGGGTGGAGGTCGCGACGATGGGAGCGACTGGAAGGGGATGGCGTACCCCGTGGCTATGATCTCCAGCACCCATTTGTCTGTGGTGATCCTTTGCCACTGGTCGTAGAATGGTCGGAGGCGATGGTGGAATAGCCGCTTCGGATGACCTTGTGTGATGGTAGTGATGGCGCAGCCCTGGATCTGTATGTCAAACTTGTGGCCTTTGGCCCCGCCCCGAGGACGCACGGCTCTGTTGTGAGCGTCGCCTGGGAGGTCTGTACTGCTGGTGCTGTTGATGTCGCCCTTGCTTGTAACCCCTGTGATACTGGGGGCGCTGTTGCTGGTACTGGTACCGCCTCTGCTGAGGATAGTACCTTTTCTTTGTGTATGGAGGGGTGTAAATCCCCAGGGTCCTGAGTGTGGCTCTTGAATCTTTACTGGAATGAAGGACCGAGTCAGTTGATTCAGCAAACAGCTTCTGCGAGTCGAAGGGAAGGTCAACTATCTTCGCCTGCAGATCCCTCGGTATACCCGAGGTCTGGAGCCAGGACTCCCTTCGCATCACCACTGTGGTTGCTGTGGAATGTGCTGCTGTGTCCGCAACGTCCAAAGCAATCTGAACTCCCGTCCTCGCAGCCGCGTAGCCTTCTTGCACTATGGCCTTGAGGACCGGCTTTTTGTCCTCTGGAAGCGAGTCCATGAGGGAGGTTAACCTGGAATAGTTGTCAAAATTATGGTTCGCTAAGTGCGCTGCATAATTTGCCATTCGCAACGTTAAAGTGGAGGAGGAGTAGACCTTTCTGCCGAACAGCTCTAGCTTCTTGGCATCTTTGTCTGTTCCCCCTGTTTTAAATTGAGAAGTTTTTGATCTTTGTTGTGAGGACTCCACCACCAAGGAGTTTGGCTGTGGGTGGCTAAACAGGAACTCCATGCCCTTCGCCGGCACGAAGTATTTCTTATCCGCTCTCTTTTGGACAGGCGGAATAGTTGCAGGGGTCTGCCATATCGTAGTGGCGGACTCTAAGATTGCTTCATCAAGCGGTATTGCTACTCTGGAGGAGGCCGGAGGTCTCAAGTTTTTGAGGAGCTTATGGTGTTTCTCTTGCACCTCTGCTGTCTGGATGCCTTGCGTGAAGGCCACCCTCTTAAACAGCTCCTGAAACTGTTTGAGATTGTCTGTAGGATGGACGTCCCCCAGGGCCGTAGCCTCGTCCGGGGAGGAGAGCGAGGAACCGCTGGGGTACGTCTCTCTGGACCCTTCCGGTTCCTGCTGGTGATGGTACACCCTCTCGCTGGAGGTTTGCGAGGGAAAATCTCGGGGTTCCATGACCAGTCCCCCCTGAGATGCTTGAGTCTCTGTCCCCGGTCGCAATTGCCCTCGGGGGTACGAGATAGTCTGTGGGGATCTTTCCCTAGTAGATTGCCGATGGTGTCTATGCCCCGCGTGGTAGGGGCCACCATGGCAGTATAGGCACTGTTCTTGGGAAGGTGACCTAGACCACTCCCTTGGTGTGTACCCTCTGCGTCTGGGGGAGGGAGATCGTCGAGACACTGGAGAGAGCGATTTCGCATAATAGTCCAGCGGTTCAAACCCCAGGAAGGGTGAAGGTGGTGCCAGCCATGGTGAGGCTGGTTGTAAAAATGGAGAAGGGGGCTCCGGGTAGGCTAGGGGGGACCCCTGCCTTCTGGTTGGAGTCTGCAACATGAGGGGAGGGCTGTGAGAAAGCAGCTCCACAGCCCTGTCCGGAGAGGGGCTGCAATGCCTCCTCTTGTGTGCAGCCTTCCCCCTCCCTGGAGGAGGTAACTCCGCCCCTTGATGCGCAGGGGATCCCGGCCCCGTCGGCACCGTGCTAGGCACGCTCGAAGGCGGTGCCGCACGTGCGGTGTCCTTCTGCGCCTGCAGGCTACGTGCCTGCGCGCTCTGCACCGCCGGTTCCCCGGGGGTCGGTGCCGCTGCCTGCGGTGCCGCCGGTACCGGCGCTTGTTTAGCCGCCGCCCTGCCTGCGGTGCGGGGCGGCTGGCTGATTATCGGAGGCTGAGCCGCTTCCACATGGCTCTCCGTGCCGCCGCCGATCAGCTGTTGCTGCGGCTGGGGGCTGCTTGCTCCTCCCGTCCTGCTCACTGTTGCTGCCGGCAGGGATCGGGCTGGAGAGACTTTCCTCCGTTTTTGCGCTGATGGAGTGAGTGAGGCAGCTTTTCTTTTAAGGGCCCCGGAGGGTCCGTGCTGCTGCGGCCGCTCCGGCACGTCTGGCTGGAGGGCCTTATCAAGAAGTAGCATTTTAATCCGCATCTCCCTGTCTCTCCGTGCTCTGGTCGTTAATTTAGCACAGAAGGCGCATTTCTGTGCCACATGGGACTCCCCCAGGCACCTTATGCATAGGCTGTGCCCATCGGACGCTGGCGTCGCCTCTCGGCAGGACTCACATTTTTTAAAGCCTGAAGAGGACATTGTTGGTGAGTCTTTGAGTTTTTAAGCGGGTACTTAGCACCTTCTTTGTGCCGTTTTCCCCGTCCGATGGCCTGCCTCAGCAGGAGGGCTGATGGCCCTAGCTCCTGGCCTCCGGCGCTTGTTACTGGGACTGGACTGAAGCTGTCCCGCTCGTAGTTTGTTTTTTTTTTTTTTTTTTGCAAAATAACAACCGGCTAACTTGTAGTAGCCTAAGTACCTGAAAAAACTTCAAAGAAAAACAGATAAAGTCGTTGAATACGCTATTTGGCCTTAGCCTAGTCGGATTCCGTCTGCAGCCGACGGCGGTTAAGAGGAACTGGAGGGGACCGGATCGCGCACATGGCCAGGAGCGCGCAAGGGAGCGGCGCGCGCCGGCGCATGCACGGTCCGGCAGAAACTGCTTGGAAGATCCGATCTGTGGCGCCGGGCAAGCCCACCACCTATTGTGGAGCACCCACGGGGACACTCGAAGAAGAAGTGGTGGATTCTCCATCCCCAGAGGTTTTTAAGTCATGGCTGGACAAGGTCCTGGCTGTGATACCTTAGCTAGGGTTGATCCTGCTTGAAGCAGAGGGCTGAACTAGATGACCTCCTGAGGTCCCTTCCAGCCCTGATTCTATGTCAGGGCATATCTAGCCTGTTGACCAGCCTAAAAGCTTGGCTATCTTAGAGTGACTTGCTGAAGCTGTTCCCTCACGTAACAGCCTTCCAGCCCACATAACAAAATCTGAGTGTCTGCATGTACCTGCAATCTTCCAGTCACAGTTGGGTTATACTCGGGCTCTCATCTGTCTTGGTTATACTGCAGAGT
This sequence comes from Carettochelys insculpta, assembly GCF_033958435.1. Taxonomy (NCBI): domain Eukaryota; kingdom Metazoa; phylum Chordata; order Testudines; family Carettochelyidae; genus Carettochelys; species Carettochelys insculpta. The sequence goes on along the minus strand of NC_134139.1, from coordinate 64,211,308 downwards.
GAGCCCCTCGTCTTAGATCTTCCCACACCACCACCCAAGAAATGCATGTCTTTTACTGCAAAGCCCTCTCCTGGAGAATAACTTCTGTCCTTTATTTCTTTAAAGCAACACACACACCAATCATCAACCCAAATGGCATTTCAGACGTTTTAAATTTTACTGGCTTCGAAAAAAATAATAAATATTTTAAGTATACAGAGAAAGATTTCACTTGTTCCCATTTACAAAAGTCAGAAATGAGTACATGAAACAAAGAGAGCTAAGGCTTGACCAGGGTCTGCAACCAGTGGCTCTAAAGGACTTCTTTGTGGCTCCCGACACTATAATTGTAAAATTAAACCCTCCTGATTATTTTCAAACAGTGAACGTCTAAAAGCCCAACAATGAACAACTCATATCTAAATAGCAAATGATGTGATCTTGAAACACTGGATAAATCCCCCTTTAATATGTGCAGTGCATTATAGGATATGATACTGTATCTGTGTTTTGATCGTGTTGGTAACAAAAGTCTTGACTCTGGAAAAGGAAAAGAAAGCTTGCAGCATTCCTGCTGTGAAGGGCAACACGCATTTTAAGAAAGAAAACCAATTAAACATGAAGTAAAATTGGCATAATTAAAGTGGGTTTGGGAATAGAAGTAAGGAAGATAGTCGTAGAAAAACACACGCAAAGTGTGAGGAAACAGAATATGCAAAAAGTTTGTGAATGTCCTACAGTAAACATGTATCACATTACAAGTCATTGTGTGCATACTGTTCTTAAAATAGGTGTTACAAACAGCATAATTTGACGTTATCTATTAAGGATCATCTTGTATTCACATACATTGTGGCTCTTGAACTACTGGAGTTTTTACCCAATTTAAAAAAAAAAAAAAAAAAAAGGGCTCTATTTTGGTTGCCAATCCCTGAGCTTGACTAACTTCCAAGAAACTGTATCAAATTCAAGTAACATTGCTCACCACAAAGTTTTAGCAGGTTTGCTGGCCAAACACAGTATGCGAGAACAGCTCCTAGTCAAGTCCAACAAATGCATCCTTTACCACTATGGTGCAGTTAATAGTAATTGGCAGAAGAAGAGACTGGGGTCCCTTAGGAATACTTATCCCGCCCTTTTTAAAATTTCAGGCCCCCTCTTGAAAACCATTTCCCTCTGGACACCAGTAGACAAAAAGAAGCAGGCAACTGCCCTGTGGCCTGATGATTTAAAGGAGCAGTTCCCAGAATCTTGGGCCCTTAAAACTGCCACCAGAGCGCTGCACTCCATGCTGTTCTTAGGGCTGTCTTGGGATGCAGGGGCACCATGCAGCAGAAAGGGCTGGAGGGGTGTGTACCATGGTCTGGAAGGCACTGAGGACTGGCTGCCATTGGCTCCACTCCTTTTGGGAGCATGGACCCCCACACTCGCCTATGGGCCCACATGACAGTCAGCTCCCCTGCAAGAATCACAGAAACTTAGTAGAACAATGATAATTAATGGAACACAGTATTACTAAAATACCAACTATATAGTAAATGACTGTGTAGGTCAGCCTGGTGGCACAGTGGCTCTGCATGCAAAAGAAACCATATAGAGTCAAAGTAAAAATCTTAAATCAAACTATATAGTAAGACCCAACTTACTTGTAGGTTGCATTCCTAGGCAACCACATGCAAGTCAAATTTCACACAGGTCAGGACCAGGTGGAGGAGGGACCCTGCTACCTTCTGTCTCCTGGTCCTGGCTATGCCTGCCTTCTTGGTCCCATGAGCAGTAGAGACCCAGGAACCAGGCAGCAGCCTGGCTCCCCTCCTCTTGTGGGAGCTGGGAAACTGACCAGCGCTTTCAAGTGCTGGGGATCTGAGATCCAGGCTCCTGCCTGGCTCCCAGCTCCCCACCACTCTCAGTTTCGACTCGCATTATTGCAAGAAACGCGTAAGTCGAAATCATGTAAGTTGGGTGTCTCCTGTACCACAGAATCTCTATGAATAGAAATTCCATGCTTATATAATAAAAGTATAATGGCAGGCATGTACCACTGACCCTCTGATCAGGATGATGTCAGTGACTGAAATGCTCAAGGAGATTAAAGCTATAAAATCAGAAAACCCAATAATAATGGGGGGATTTCAACTATCTCTGTATTGCCGGGGTACGTATTGCCTCAGGATAGGATGTGCAGATAAAATTTCTGGACACCAATGACAGATTATTTCTTGGACCATCTAGTCCAGGAAGGTACAAGGAGAGATCCAAGTCTTGATTGAGTCTTAAGTGAAGCAAAGATGAATATATCATCTGAACCACTTGGAAACAACCACCATAACGTAAATGAAAAGAGAAGTTACTCACCGTAGTAACGATGGTTCTTCGAGATGTGTCCCCGTGGGTGCTCCACGATAGGTGTCGGGCTTGCCCTGGCGCCGCAGATCGGATCTTTCCAGCAGTTTCTGCCGGACCGCACATGCACCGGCGTGCGCCGCTCCCTTGCGCGCTCCCGGCCACGTGCGCGATCCGGTCCCCGCCAGTTCCTTGACCAACCGCCTCGGATGCTCCTGAAAAATACTAAACAGAGATCCGAAGCGGGGAGGATGGGCGGGTGGTGGAGCACCCACGGGGACACATCTCGAAGAACCATCGTTACTACGGTGAGTAACTTCTCTTTCTTCCTCGAGTGTCCCCGTGGGTGCTCCACGATAGGTGACTACCCAGCAGTAACCCAAGAAAGGAGGTGGGTAATCGGGTTGTGTAGCTTGCCCCCGAAAGGACCGCTGTCGAGAGACGGGTATCCTCTTGGAATACCCTGCGTAGGGCATAATGCTTGGCGAAGGTGTCATAGGATGACCAGGTCGCCGCTCTGCAGATGTCTTAACGCAATGCCCTTGAAAAAGGCTGTTGATGCCGCCACCACCCTGGTGGAGTGAGCCCTAGGCAGGGCCAGTAAAGGAGTCTAAGTTCGTAGCACATTTTTATACACGATACGATGTGCTTCGAGATTCTCTGCGAAGAGAGACCTTCTCCTTTTGATTTGGGAGCGAGAGAGACTAGGAGTCTATCCGTTTTTCGGAAGGACGTAGTCCTGTCTATATGAAAAGCCAGCGCCCTCCTCACGTCCAGGAGGTGTAGGCGCGCCTCTTTGTTGGAGTTACGAGGTTTTGGATAAAACGAGGGTAAGACTATAGGTTCGTTAATATGAAACTCTGAAGAAACTTTCGGAACAAAGGCTGGATGCAGCCGTAAGGTTACCGCCTCCTTCGAAAATACTGTGCAGGGTGGCGCTGCCATAACTGCCGCGAGCTCGCTCACCCTGCGAGCTGACGTGATTGCAAGAAGGAAGGTCGTCTTTATCGTAAGGAGATGGAGGGAAACTGTGGCTAAGGGTTCAAACGGTGGTCCCGTTAGCGCATTAAGCACCAGGTCCAAGCTCCACGAAGGTGGAAGTGATTTCTGAGGGGGGTACAGGTTTACCAGCCCCTTCAGGAACCTGGTAACCATGGGATGGGCGAACACCGTAGGCCCTTCCTCTTCACGTCGGAAAGCCGATATAGCGTCAAGGTGGACCTTCAACGAGGATAGGGAGAGGCCGCCTCTCTTGAGGTCCAGTAAGTATTCTAATATTACAGGTATAGGCACAGCAAGGAGAGCTAATTGCTTGGTAGAACACCATGCAGTGAATCGAGTCCACTTCTGCTTGTAGGTCTTCCTGGTGCAAGTCCTTTTGCTACTTTCTAGGACTTGTTGCACTCCCTCCGTACAGCTGCTCTCTAGGGAGCTGAGCCATGGATTAACCATGCTTGCAGTCGCAGGCCTCGGGGGTGTGGGTGCACTATAGACTCCTGGGCTTGTGTGAGCAGGTCCGGCGCCACCGGAAGGGGCATCGGTGGGCGGTCTGACATGCGCAGGAGTAAGGGGAACCATTGCTGTCGATCCCAAGTTGGGACTACTAGGATCATGTGGGCTCTCTCTCTCCTGGCTTTCTGCAAGACCTTGTGGATGAGCACTGTGGGAGGAAATGCGTAGAGCAGGGGGCCCTTCCATGAGATCGCGAATGCGTCCCCCAGGGACCCCCATCCCAGTCCTGCCCTGGAGCAGTATTGTGGGCACTTCTTGTTGCGATGAGTGGCAAACAGGTCTATCTGGGGAAACCCCCATGCATGAAAAATGGTCGTAGCAGATCGGAACGGGTCTGCCACTCGTGTGTGAGTGCGAAGTGCCTGCTCAACTGGTCTGCCTGCACGTTGTGAGCGCCTGGTAAATACGAGGCTTTCAAAGTTATATTGTTGGTGATGCACCAGTTCCACAACCGGACTGCTTCCGCACATAAGGCACGGGACCGAGCTCCTCCTTGTCAATTTATATAAAACATGGTGGAGGTATTGTCTGTATTGATCCCGACTACTTTGCCTTGTATATGGTCTCGAAAGTGTTTGCAGGCATTGAACAGTGCTCTGAGCTCCAGTATATTTATGTGCAGCGACTGTTCCGTAGGGGACCACAGTCCCTGCGTCACCTTTTCGCCCATATGTGCTCCCCACCCTATGTGGGAGGCGTCGGTGGTGAGAAAAATATTTGTGGTTGATGAAAGGGTACCCGTTAGCATGTTCTTGGGGTTCACCCACCATTGCAGGGATCTGTGCACCTCTGTCGTGGGCGACACCACCCTGCGGACGGTGTGTGCTGCTGGTTTGTAGATGCTCGCCAGCCAGTGCTGCATGCTGCGCATATCCAATCTGGTGTTCTGTACTACGAACGTTGCTGCTGCCATATGGCCTAGCAGCTGTAAGCACATTAGAACCTGCACCGTGGGGCTGAAGGTGATGACTTGTACGAGGGAACCAACGGCGCGAAAGCGGGCATCCTGTAGATAAACCCTTGCTGTGATGGAGTTTATGCGTGCCCCTATGAACTCTATGTCCTGTGTGGGGTCGATCTTTGACTTCGCCAGGTTGATGACCAGGCCCAGCGAAGAGAACGTGCCTGCTGTAACGCGTATCATGCATAGTACCTCTTCCTTCGAGGACCCTTTCAGTAGGCAGGCGTCCAGATATGGGAATATAAACACCCCCTGTCGGGGCAGGTAGGCTGACACCACTGCCAGGGTCTTGGTAAATACTCTGGGGGCTGAGGAGAGGCCGAATGGCAGAACCTTGTATTGGAAATGTTCTTTGCCGACCATAAACCGGAGAAAACGTCTGTGAGCCGGGTGGATTGTTATATGGAAATACACGTCTTGTAAGTCGAGGGCTGCGAACCAATCTCCATTGTCCAGTGCCGTAAGAAGAGGCGACTGATCATCCGAAAGCGTTGTTTGCGCAAGTATCGACTGAGGCCTCGAAGATCTAGGACGGGCCTCCAGCCTCCTGTTTTTTTCTCTGTAAGGAAGTATCTTGAATAGAACCCTTTCCCTTGGAGTTGCTCCGGCACTCTTTCCACTGCCCCTATAAGCATAAGATGGTCCACCTCCTACTTGAGTCTCGCTTCGTGGGAGGCGTCCTTTAGATGGGGCCTGGGTGGAGGTCGTGGCGGTGGGAGCGACTGGAAGGGGATCGCATAACCCGTGGCTATGATCTCCAGTACCCATTCGTCTGTGGTGATCTCTTGCCACTGGGCGTAGAATGGTCGGAGGCGATGATGGAACATTAGCTTTGCATGACATTGCGCGATGGTAGTGATAGTGCAGCCCTCGATCTGTCCGTCAAACTTGCTGCCTTTGGCCCTGCCCCAAGGAGGCACGGCTCTGTTGGGAACGTCACCTGGGAGTTCTGTACTGTTGGTGCTGTTGATGCCGCCCTTGCTCATAGCCCCTTTGGTAGTGAGCACGCTGGGGTTGATACGGGTATTGTCTTTGCTGAGGGTAATACTTTCTCTTCCTGTATGGAGGGGTATAAATCCCCAAGGTTCTGAGAGTAGCTCTTGAGTCCTTACTGGAATGAAGGACTGAATCAGTTGATTCAGCAAACAGCTTCTGTGTGTCAAAGGGGAGATCAACGATCTTCGCCTGCAGATCCCTCGGGATACCCGATGTCTGAAGCCAGGATTCCCTGCGCATGACCACTGCCGTAGCCGTTGAGCGTGCCGCCGTATCTGCTACGTCCAGGGCGATCTGAACTCCTGTCCTCGAGGCTGCGTAGCCTTCCTGCACGATGGCCTTCAGCACCGGCTTCTTATCCTCTGGAAGCGAGTCCATGAGGGAAGTCAACCTGGAGTAATTGTCAAAAGTTATGGTTCGCTATGTGTGCTGCATAATTTGCCACTCTCAACAGTTGGGAAGAGGAGGAGTAGACCTTTCTGCCGAATAACTCTAGCTTCTTGGCATCTTTGTCCGTTCCCCCTGTCTTGTACTGAGAAGTTTTCGACCTCTGTTGAGACGATTCCACCACCAGAGAATTTGGTTGTGGGTGACTGAACAAGAACTCCATGCCCTTTGCCGGGACGAAGTATTTCTTATCCGCTCTCTTGTTTATAGGCGGAGCAGACGCAGGGGTCTGCCATATCGTGGTAGCGGACTCCATAATTGCTTCGTCGAGCGGAATAGCTATTTTGGAAGAGGCCGGAGGTCTCAGGTTTTTGAAGGGCTTATGGTGCTTCTCCTGCACCTCTGCTGTTTGGATGCCTTGTGTAAAGGCCACCCTTTTAAACAGCTCTCCTAACTGTTTGAGATCATCCAGGGGGTGGACGTCCCCTGGTGCCGTAGCCTCGTCAGGGGAGGATAGAGAGGAACCACTAGGGTAAGCCTCTCTGGATCCCTCTGGGTCCCGTTGACGGTGATACATCTTCTCGCTGGAGGCTTGCGAGGGGAAATCTCAGGGTTCCAGAATCAACTCCCCCTGAGATATTTGCGTTTCCGTCCCCGTCCGCGATTGCCCTCGGGGATAGTGAACCGTCTGAGGGGACCTGTCCCTGGGGGTATGCCTATGGTGTCTATGCCCTGCATGATAGGGGCGACCATGGCAACACGGGCATGGTTCCTGGGATGGAGACCTGGACCACTCTCGAGGCGCATACCCCCGGCGTCTGGGGAATCGAGATCGTCTGGGTGATTGAGACAATGGTGAGACTGATTTGTGATAGTACTCCAGGGGGTCAAATCCCAGAAAAGGCGAGGGTGGCCTGAGCCATGGTGAGGCTGGCTGGAGGAACAGGGAGGGAGGCTCAGGGTAGACTGGGGGAGACCCCTGCCTCCTTGTTGGAGTTCGCAGCATAAGGGGAGGGCTTAGAGAGAGCAGCCCTGCAGCCCTGTCTGGAGAAGGGCTGCGGTGCCGGGTTTCCTCTGCTGCCTTTCCCCTCCCCTGTGGGGCTGACTCCGCCCCTTTCTGCACCGGGGATCTCGGCCCTGCTGTCGGTGCTGCGCTCGGCACGCTTCGCTGCGGTGCCACGCGGGTGGCCTCCCCCGACGCCTGCAGGCCGCGTGCCTGCGAGCTCTGCACCGTCGGCGCCCCGGGGGTCTGTGCCGCTAGCTGCGGTGCCACCGGTTCCGGCGCTTGTCTGGCCGCCGCTCTGCCCGCGGTGCGGGCCGGCTGTTTGATTATCAGAGGCTCAGCCTCTGCCACGTGCGCTTCCGCACCGCCGCCGCTCGTCTGTGATTGCGGCTGGGGACTATGTGCTGCACCCGTCCCGCTCGCTGTGGCTGCCAGCAGGGATCGGGTTGGCGAGAGCTTCCTCCGTTTTTGCACTGATGGGGTGAGGGAAGCCGCCTTCCTTTTATGGGCCCCTGCGGGTCCCTCTTGTTGGGGCCGCTCCAGCACGTCTGGCTGGAGGGCCTTATCAAAGAGCAGCATTTTTAGCCGCATTTCTCTGTCCTTCCTTGCTCTAGCCATGAGCTTTGCACAGAAGGAGCATTTGTGGGTGACGTGAGATTCCCCCAGGCACCTAATACACTGACTGTGCCCATCGGAGGCCGGCATAGCTTTGCGGCATGACTCACACTTCTTGAATCCTGAAGAGGACATTGCGGTGAGTCTTTGAGTTGTTAATAGGGTACTTAGCACCTTCTCTGTGCTTGTTCCCCTCTCGGACCCAGCCTGCCGCGGCAGGAGGCCTAATGGCCTTACATCCCCAGGCCTCCGCTGCTCCTCTTGTTACTAAGGCTTTTATATACATATTTTTTTTTTTTTTTTTTTGCAATAAGAAAAACAACAAGCTAACTTAAAGACTGAAAGACTGAAAAGAAACTCTAAAAACACTTAAAACATTAAATACGCTGACTCTGGCCGCAGCCTGAGCGGATTCTGTCTGCAGCCGATGGTGGTTAAGAAGGAACTGGCGGGGACCGGATCGCGCACGTGGCTGGGAGCGCGCAAGGGAGCAGCGTGTGCTGGCGCATGCGCGGTCTGGCAGAAACTGCTGGAAAGATCCGATCTGCGGTGCCGGGGCGAGCCCGACACCTATCGTGGAGCACCCACGGGGACACTCGAGGAAGAATGTAACATCCTTGAACAAGGATGCAAAGAAACCCGCCTCTGTAGCATTTAATTTAAGAAAAGAGAACTACTCAGAAATAAGGTAGCTAGTTAAAACAAGCAGTCACAAGGATAAAATGCTTGAAAACCGCATGGAAAACTACTACATAGAGTCTCGAAACTAAAATAGGTTACAAATTAATTAAATAAAATAAACAATGAGGAGCAACAAAATGCCATCACAAATAAACAGCAAGGTAGAAGAGGTGGCTACAGGGACAAGGGCATTCTTTAGTAACTGGAGGTAAAATTCTACTGAGGAAAAACAGAAAGAAGCATAAAGTCAGCAAATCAAGTATAATAAGGCAGGCCAAAAAAAAATCCGAAAGACCAACTTGGATAGGGGGAGGGAACAAGACATTAAAAACAGCATAAAATAAGTACATCAGAAGCAGGACACCCACAGCACAAGCAGTGGTACCACTACACAATCAAGATCCTGAAGGAGCACCCAAGAAAGAAAAGGCTAAAGCACAGAAACTAAGTTCTTTTTGCCTTCAGTGCAGAAGAGGAGAAGCAATCATTTTAAGTGACAAATCTGACGAACTGTCCAACACTAGAATCATAGAACACTAGAATTGGAAAGGACCTCGAGAAGTCACTGAGTCCACTCTCCGGCCCTTACACAGGACCAAGCATCATCTACACCAATCACTGACAGGTGTCTGACTAACCTGCTCTTAAATATCTCCAGTGATGGACATTCCACAACCTCCCTCGGCAATTTATTCCAATGTTTAACCACCACCCTGACAGTTAGGAAGCTTTTCCTAATGCCCAAACTAAACCTACCCTGCTGCAGTTTAAACCCATTGCTTCTTGTCCTATCCTCAAAAGTCAAGGACAACAATTTTTCTCCCTCCTCCCTGTAAGACCCTTTCAGGTACTTTTAAACTGCTATCATGTGCCCTCTCAGTCTTTTCTTTTCTAAACTAAACAAGCTCAGTTCTTTCAGTCTTCCCTCATAGTTCATATTCTCTAAACTTGTAGTCTTTCGTGTTGCTCTTCTCTGGACCTTCTCCAATTTCTCCACATCTTTCTTGAAACATGCTGCCCAAAATTGGACATAATACTCCCACTGAGGCCTAATCAGAACAAAGTAAAACAAAAGAATTACTTTGTTTCTCTTGCTCTCCACACTCCTGGTAATGAATCCCAGAATCATGTTTGCTTTTTTTGCAACAGCATCATATTGTTGACTCATATTTAGCTTGTGGTCCACTACAGCTCCTAAATCCCTTTCTGTAGTACTCCTTGCTAGACTGCTATTCCACTTTCTGTGCACATGAACCTGATTATACCTTCCTAGGTGGAGTACTTTGCATTTGTTCTTATTAAATTTCATTCTATTTACCTCAGACCATTTCTCCAGTTTCTCCAGATCATTTTGAATTATGAGCCTATCCTCCAAAGCAGTTGCAACCCCTCCCAGCTTGGTATCATCTGAGAACTTAATAAGCCTACTCTATGCCAATATCTAAATACTTAAAGTACCGAACAGAACCAGCCCCAAAACAGACCTCTGCAGAACCTCACTCGTTATGCCCTTCTAGCAGGATTGTGAACCATTAACTAGACGCCAAGAATGGTTATTCAGCCAGTTATGCAGCTATCTTCTAGCAGCCCCATCAAAGTTGTGTTTGCTCAGTTTATGACTGTATCAAATGACTTACTAAAGTCTAGGTATACCACATCCATCACTTCTCCCTTATCCACAAGGCTTGTTAGTCTATCAAAAGGAAACTATCAAATTGGGTTGGTATGATTTTTTTTTTCTTAAAAAACAAATCCATGCTGGCTGTTACCTATCACTTCCCCCCCAGATGTCTGCAGGTGAATTTCTTACTTACTTGCTGCATTACCTTTCCTGGAACAGAAGTTAAACTGACTGGTCTGTAGTTCCCTGGGCCACTCTTATTCCCCTTTTTATAGATGGGCACTATCAGTCTTCTGGAACCTCTCCCGACTTCCAGGAATTTTCGAAGACAATAGGCAAAGGCTCAGATACCTAACTCTCTCAGGTCCTTGAGTATTCTAGGATGCATTTCATCAGATTCTAGTGACTTGCAGATATCTAAATTTCCTAAATAAATTTCCTAAATAAATAAATTTTAGTTTTAATTTGTTCTTTTTTTATCTTCTAAATCTGTCCTTGACAACCAAAACAGCAAGAGCAGCTTTTTTTTTTTTTTTTTTTTGATTTCGGCAAAAAACTCAAGAGCCACAAAACATGTGAATATGACGCAGTCCTTAATAAGTAACATAATATCATACATTTTGTAACCCCCAACTTTCATTCCAGAACCTTCTCTCTTTTTGGAGAATGCCAGATTCTGAACAAAATTTTTTTTAAAACACTGTACAGCAGCTCTGATGCTTTGATAAAGTACTCTTTTACATATTTGTCATCTGTTACCAGCTTTCCTAATGTCATAATCTCATGAGTTGCCACAAAACTAGCCACAGTTATAATTACTTGGGTTCTTACTTTGCTCTGCTTTGTGTAGCAGCTCTACCATGGCTTTTCCTCTGGCATCTCCAGCTGGATACTGTTTGGCAAAAAGTAATGTGTTTTTTGAGACAACGTCTCTCGAGGTTGCATTTTTTGTTGTTGGCAAATGAGACCTAAAGGGAGGGAGCTAACTTATTGACAGATTATGTGGAAAAAGCTGAAGCACTCAATGCTTTTTTTTTTTTGCCTCTGTCTTCACAGACAAGGTCAGCTTCCAGAGTGCTGGACTAGGAAGTGCACTATGTGAAAAAGGTGGGCAGTCCTAAGTGGAGAAAGATCATCAGCCTCAATGAGTAGTGATCAATGGTTCTATGTCTGGTTGGTGGCCAGCATCAAGAGGTATACCCTAAAGGGTCAGTTCTGGGGCTGGATTGGTTCAACATCTTTATTAGTGACCTGGACAAGAGAATGGGTAGCTCCCTCAGGAAATGTGTGGATGACACTAAACTAGGGGGTATGATATACTGGAGGGTAGGATACGGTCTGGGGAGAGCCAGATAAATTGGAGGATTGAGCCAAAAGAAATCTGAATAGGTTCAACACAGACAACTGCAGAGTCATAGGATGGAGGAATCCCAAGCATTGTTACAGGCTGGGAACCAACTAGCTAAGCAACAGTTCTGCAGAAAAGACCCTGGGAATTACAGTGGATGAGAAGCTAGATACTAGCTAAAGGTGTGCCCTTACAGTCAAGAAGGCTAATGACATACTCAGGTGCATTAGTATGAGCATGTCAGCAGATCTAGGAAAGTGATTATTTCCCTTTATTTGACACTGGTGAAACTGCATCTGAAGTAATGCATTCAATTCTGAGTCCCCATTACAGAAAGGATGTGGACCCACTGAAGAGAGTCCAGTACAGGACAACAAAAAATGATTAGGGGGCTGGAGCACATGAACTATGAGGAAAGGCTGAGGGATTTGGACTTATTTAGTTTAAAGAAAAGAAGAATGAAGGTGGGGATTTTTATAGCAGCCTTCAACTACCTGAAAGTGTGGGGGGAGGGGCATTTTTTCCAAAGAGGATGGAGAGAAGCTGTTTTCAGTGGTGACAGATTACAGAACAAGGGCAATGGTCTCAGATTTCTGTGGGGAGGGCTAAGTTGGATATTAAAGAAAAACTATTTTACTAGGAGAGTGCTGATGCTCTGGAATGGATTACCAAGGGAGGTGGTAGAATCTCTTTCCCTAGAGATCTTTAAGTCTCAGCTCGACAAAGCCCTGGCTGGGATGATTTAGTTGGTATTGGTCCTGCTTTCAGCAGAGGGTTGAACTTGATGACCTCCTAAGGTCTCTTCCAACTGTATGATATCTCCAAACAGGGAACGAGCAACAAAACATCAGATGAAATTCAATGTACATTAGGAAATGTAATCCCAAATATTGTACAAAACCATGGCGTCTAAAATTAGCTGTTACCACTCAAGAGAAATTTTGGAGTCAACATGAATAGCCTTCTGAAAATATCTGATCAATGGGCAGCAGCAGTCAAAAAAGCAAACAGAATGTTGGGAACCATTAGAAAACAGATAAAACAGAAAATACCGTAAATGATAGTAAATCCATAGTATACCCACGCCTTGAATACTTCATGCAATTCTGGTATCCTCATCTCAAGAGATATAGAGTTGGAAAAGGTTCAAAGAAGGGCAATGAAAACAATCATGGAACAGTTGGGTATAGAACAGCTTCCACAGGAAGAGATTAAAACAGGGGTGGCCAAGATGTGGCCTGCAGGCCAGAATCCAGCCCATGGAGCCTTTTCATCCAGCCCGTGAAGCCAGCAGTGGCACCATTTTGATAGCCAGCTGTGTAGTGGGCAACATGCAGCTCCAGAGCCTCATGTGGATCTTTAAGGAGCCATTTGCAGCTCCAGATGCTGTCTCCGCTGACTCCTCCCCTGCCACGCTGAAATAATGAAACTCAATTTAATTGGTTTAATGGTTGGAAGGAGGGATCCAGCCATTAAACCAATTAAATTGGGTTCCATTATTTCAGCATGACAGGACAGGGAGCCGCCCATGCCACAGAGGTGGGAAGGGAATAGGAGAGCTCAGAGGAGCTACACAGCCACACTTAGGAGGCAGCAGCGACTCCATAAGTAGTGATCAATGGCTCTATGTCTGGCTGGCAGCCGGCATCAAGCAGCATAACCTAAAGGGTCCATTCTGGGGCTGGATTGGTTCAACATCTTTATTAATGACCTGGAACAGAGCTCATCTCAAGTTGGTTAATCCTGGATTTGGGGCTGAGGGGGGGTTAAGCCTGTGGATGGAGGTGGGCGGGTTTGGGGCTATTTTGTGTTCGGTCCCTGGAACATGTAAAAATTACCATGTGACCCCTGGCAAAAAAAGAAGGCTGACCACCCCTGAATTAAAGGAACTGGGATTGTTTGCTCTAGGAAAAAAAAAAAAAAAAAAAAGGTGTGTGAGTGGGAGGAGGTGAGAATAGACTAGCGGTTATCACAAATTATGTAGAACAAGTGAAAAGGGAAGTGTTACTTACCCCTTTACACAAAATATAAGAATGAAGCATTACTCAGTGAAAACAACAGGCAATAAATTTAAAACAAACAATAAAATACTTCATATAATGCACAGCCATCCCATAGAAATCACTGCCAGTGGACATTGTGACGGACAAAAGCGTAACTAGATTTAAAAAAAAAAAAAAAAAGTTAAGTTCATGGAAGATCGTCATTGATGGACCTATCAGCCAAAATGGTCAGGGATGCAACCTCACATTCTGGGTCTCCCCATGTCTCAATTGCCAGAAACAGACTGGCTGATAGGAGATCAATCACCTGACTTGCCCTGTTCTGTTTACTCCCTCTGAAGTATCTGCACTGGCCACTGACAGAATACTGGGCTAGACAAACCATTGGTCTGGTAGGTCTTATCCTAAATACTTCAAATCTTCTACTTCAGTTAATGTTGAGGACACCTCTGAGAAAATAAGTCTGACATCTACAGATGAAAATATTTCTAGCCATGCTTTTCATGTGTAACAAGTATGGTACAGATGTTCAGTATGCACGCCTTAGCCTGCAAGGTCAGCTATGAAATTACAGTTCTTCATGTCTAAGCTCTCTCCTGAAAGCTTGGGGGTACCTCCCAGGAAGATGTCCCAGGTGTATCTTCCTGGGCTAGGGGGCCTTTTCCCACTCGGGTGGTGGCGAACTACCCCGCTCCCAACCACGGTCAGGGAATTTGTGACCTTACATAGGCAAGATGTTTTAAGTTTGCTGCAGCCCCCCAACTTTCTGCACTCAGAGCGGGGAAGGAGCTCTGACTTGGTGGCAGGGGTGGAACATGTGGCTCAGGTCTGGAGTTGTCCTTGCCTTTGTCAAGATCAGTTGCTCTAGGGCTATTTTGCCTGAACGCAAACACATGCATTGGGCTGCTTCCTGCCTTACTCTACACCCCAGCTATCCAGTCACCCTGAAAACTAAATAAAATAAAATAAAATAAAATGTTTGGTCTGAACTCTGGATTTGCAGCTGAAGCCCCTGTGTGTGCCTGTTCACCCTCAGGCTACCAACAGTAACTAGCAAGTCATTTTCATTGTATGAAAGATTCTCTAGAATTACTTAATACTTGGCCAGTTCAACAGCTACCTATGTGTTCCTGAAAGATCGGTTTCAGTTGTCAAAGTCAACCTCCGGGTAGTTTTGAGACTGCCACCTGAACATCAATCTCTAAAATTAAAACAAAAGCTGTAGTGACAGACTAACTCTGCAAAAAAACATCTCCTACCCTTACATCAATATCCTGCCATTTCTGCTTTGGAAGCTTTTTTTCATGCACTACCAGACATCACAGAAGGCATCAGTCCAAGAAAGATAGAACATCTTAATCCTGGAGGGTCAGCTTTTTAAACAGCTAGCATTGCCAAAATCAGGTCAAATTAACACACACCTCTCAATTTATTACAGAGAATTCTATTGCTAGCAGCCCTATTCCAAACCTAATTTTAGCAATCAGCATTCCTGAGAATATATTATGTTCTTTATGTGAGTAAGTGAAGATTAATATTGACAGAAACTGAATCAGAAATTCAGAACCAAAACCCCAAGAAATTACAGAATTAAATGATTAAAATGAAAAGCATGAAGCATACATAACTATGCAGATTTCTCTTCAGTTTTGGCCTTGCGCAAAAAACCAGAAGTGGCTAAAGTTAGTTAATATTACAACTACAACCTTTTAGAAGGGTTTTTCAAGTACTATGGAAATATTTGTTACCTACTGGTTCATCACCTAATGTTCCAATACTTTGAGAGAGTTAAGCACTCTTTTTTCTGGATACTGGAAACAGTGAAAACGTCTAGCATGGTTAAACTTCATATGCTACTAGTCTTGTCCACAAAAACTGTAAAAGCTCACCTTTGAGGGGGCAGGGGGAATCAAATACCAACATAAATCAACTTTTAAATCTCTCAGTAGCCTGAATGTCATAGCTGACAAAATAATCTTAGCTCAATTTCTAGTGAAAAGACACACAAGGGCCACAAAAAAAAAAAAAAAAAAAAAAACCTGAAAAATTGCTCCACGTGGTCAAGGGAAAGAATTCAGTCATCTGAGATAGGAGAGAAACTGATTGTTCACATATTGCCTAACTGCCAACTGGATCCACGACTGCATAATACTGAGAATGAACTCTTGGTAAAACTCCTATTGACATAATGAACCATTACCTTTGAGGCCATGATTTCACACCAAAAGTATTCCCCTCTCCAGCATATGGTACACAGCCAACTTGTACTTTCCAAAAGCCAACATATACGTCTAAAAACTGCACAGGCTAATACGTTTTGCCTCATCAGTTTGTATTTAAACTAGGGCTGTCAATTAATGAGTGTTAGTGCCTGTGATTAACACAGGGCGGAAGTAACACGTTAAAAAATTAGTGTGTGTTAATTGCAACCTTACATTCTATACTTCCTGAGGACTGAAGTTTGTTCTGTAGAGGTGTTTCGCTACAGGTCTGGCATAAGGTCACCACTGCAGGTGCAGAGTGCGGGAGGCAGCTTGTGGAGGGAAGGAGCAGCCAACACTGCACCGCTGGGAAGGGAAGGGAATGGAGGGGAGCTGAGCCCTGACTTGCCCGACGCCCCAGCTGCTGGAATGGGCAGCACAGGCCCTGGGAACTGCGAAGAGCTTTCTGCAACTCCCTCCCTTTGCCCTCAGAGTGGCCCTTGCTTGCTTGTTGCCTGCCACAGCCAGATCCAGCCTCTCCCTGCCCAGGTGGGCTAGGAAGAGCAGTGAGGCAGGTGGACAGTGCTGAGGGGGACCAGGACGAGGTCTTACTAGGCAACCCCACGGCTCCTCTGCCTGCTGCTCAGCACAAGCCTTCCTGCCAGAGCCTTCCATTTATACTTCACGCTGGACAAGTGGGTGGGGGGGGGGGGGCACGGCACTGGGTGTGAGGTGTCTCTCTCTGCATGTGGCTGTAAGCAGGAGAGAGAGTTGGGGTGGGGAGAGGGGGCTGTAAGTGAGGGCTCTGAGACAACTTGCAAAGCAGTGGTACTGAGAGTCACTGAACCAATTTGTAAATCCTTTACATGATGAAAGTACTTTGAGCCTACACCCCCTGTACTTCTGATTTTAGCATCTATAGGTCTAGCTGGGGGTCTCTCTCCTCATGGGAATGTGCATGTGTCTCTGCATGGTGTAGTTAGTGTGTATGTACGTATGATGTGGCTGTCTGTATAGGGTGTAGTGAGAGGGTTTGAGAGTATATGAAATTTGTGTCTCTATACGAGGATATGGGCGGTGTGTCTCTGTATTGGGTGTAACTGGGACGTGTCTCTTTACTGAGGTATAGTTGGGTCTCTCTTTAAAGGAGTATGCTGTGAGTGCAACTGGGGTGAGGGTTAGTGTGTCTGTGTGTGTGGAGTAGTATCTATGTATGGAAGAGTGTAGGTGGTCAGTGCATGTCTGTCTCTCTGTTTGGTGCTCGTGTGCATGTGTCCATATTATGTGTACTGTGGGGTTTGCATATCTGTTTGCAAGCATAGGTGGGGGCTTTAGCTGATGCGTGTGTCTTTCTGTGTAGGAATGTACTTTGGATACATGTGTAGAAGCTGGATTTGTTCCCACCTCTGTATGCGGTGGGATGTCGGGGCTGTTTCTCTGTGTGGAATGTAAGCGAGGTTTGTATACGTGTAGTTGTATGGGATTGTGTTGGCCAGGTTTGTACCCATGGGCTCCTGTAGGTGAGATGTGCAAGTGGCATGAGCTGTGTGTGTGGGTAACCAGATGTGTGGTGAAGTTACATTCAACTCTGTGTGTCAGTTGGTTATAGCAAAATGTGGTAAACAGTGAAAAAAGAGATTGTGTGTTTAGTTCTCTTGATAGTACCACAGGTACATGGGGAAGTCACTGTAGATGGCTCATTAATTCAGTCTGGCATTGTCTTTGGAGGTTTGAATTTCCCCCTCACAGACAATATTTGCCTTGACAGGCTCTTTTGCCAAGACCAATCTGTAGAGTTAGTCACAGAATGTCAGACCATTCCATTCTCTAATTTGTTTTCAATTCAAACTAGAACAAGAAGAGCCCCAAATTTTGAAATTAAATGTGATTCAGAGCTGTTGAAATGTTCTATTTCAGTAATATCAAAATACTTGATTTCTGATGTAGTAAACTAGGGCTGTCAAAGTGCGTTGACACCTGCGATTAAAGCAGGACAGATGTAACACGTTAAAAAATTAATGTGCATTAATCACAGGTCTTAACTGTTCAATGACAGCACTAAAACAAAACAATTACTAGCCCTGAGATTTCAAAGTGGAGCTGGCTAGGGTGCACAGTCCCATCAGAAACCCTGCAGCTAGCAGAGACCCTGACTAGGGCCAGGGAACCCCCAGCTGCTGCACAATTAGTCACTTTTTTTTTTTTTAATTGCTTGACAGCCTTAATTTAAACTCAAACTACATAAAACCAAAACACTGATGATGAAAGCCATCATGGCCACATAAAGAATAATCTTAACACAGTTTAGTACTTATTTTGTGGGTAGACGGAATGACATACACACTCCTCAGATTATGTCCTACCAGGTCTAGTATCATCAGGCCACTAATTTCCAAAATGTGAAAGATCCAGTTAAAGGCCTACAACAGATGTCAAGAGCAGCTCTCTGTTCATTCATAACTTGTATGGCTATCAAAATTGTCCTGCTCGGTAAAGAAGCAAGCTTGCAAGAGTATGCACTGGTGTCTCTATTGAGAAACATACAAGATCCAAAAACTACCCAAAGCAGCATTACCACATCCCCATGTCCCAACAGGTCAGCAGATATTCTAAGAGTTAGAATACTGTAGTTCAGGTCTGGTCTAACTGTGGGAGGAGAGAATAATTGCGTTACTGGTACAAAAGCATAGATGGCACAGTCTCCCAAACGTCTTGCACTGAAAATATTAAAGTTGGACTCTAATGTAAATCTACATCATTTTTGTGACCAAAGGGTCAGTTTCATTAAGTGAAATTAAACTGGAATAAAGTCTAAATGAGAGAGTGTTCAGGGGCCATTTTCTAGTATCTGCAAACACAAGATAGCTGGTTTAGTTAAAAAAGAAAATGCATCACTCGGATGCCTGAAAGAGACAAGCTGGGATGAGATAAGAGCAACAAGAGAGTCACTGGTCAGGTCAGTTCATATTTGAAAAGCCAGATAATTAACAACTGCTGCTGGTCACCCCTAGTGAACTCAAAGAATGGAGTGATGTCACTCCACAAGCAAAAATGGCACAGAGAACCAAGATGATTTCCAGCATAACTGAATAGACATACACAGTATTAGAGATTGCCTTTGATTCTTGCAAGCCAAAGGAGACAGATGTGGAAGGCTGGAACTCTGCTGGCTGATGTTGCAAGTTGTTAATTCTTGTTAGACACGTCCAAGAGAACACTGCACAGAAATAGTAGTAAAAAGAAAAGCAATCATGTAATACTAGCAGATAGTTTCCAGAGGATGATGGCAGACAAGATCTTTAAATGGAATGATAAGATTACTAACTTGCTAAAAGTTGTAGAGTAAACCCTCGAGTTACGCGGGGGCTGTGTTTCTACAACCCCCGCATAACTCAAATTTTCGTGCAAGTCAGAGGGAGAAGGGAACCACGCTGCAGCCTGGTTCCCTTTTCCCCTGGACTTGCAGAACTGGGGAAACTGAGCAGCCCAGCAGGATTGGTCTGTTTCCTGGCTCCCAGAGTGGCAGAGGGCCAGGAAAAGGGGGCCGCCTGGTTCCTGTCTCCCCACCTCTTGCCCCTTGTGGGACCTGGGAAACTGAATAGCTGGTCAGTTTCCCAGGTCTCACAAGTGGAGGGGAACTGAGAATCAGGCAGCATCCTGACTCCTGTCTCCCCTCTGCTTGCAGCAAGGGGAAGCTGAGCAGGGTAGCAGTTGCGGACCAGTGAAACTGAACAGCCCACCAGGGCTGGTCAATTTCCTAGCTGCTTCTCCCTGCTGTCAGGCTGACAGCCATGTAGCTGGGAGGAGGCCAGCAGCAGGGGCTGCAGAGCAGCATCAAGTTACCATCATCAGGTAAACAAAAGGATGTTACAACGTGGAGAGAGAAAAAAAAAGTTATACACCTTAATTTCTTAGGACCCTCCATTCCAGCAGAATATTGGGACCCAAGTCAAACTGATGTGTTTGGACAGAAGGGAGGAAAATGGGCTCAAACCTGGAGGTAGAGACTGTACTTATGTGCACTGTAGAAATATCTTCAGGTGTGTCAACATCTGAAAAAGAAGTTGTCTGCTTGCACTTATAGTTGGTGTGATTTCAACACTAGTAATCAATTTACATTTTTAAATGAAAGTTTAGAGCCTTGAACAATTCAGTTTATTTAACAAAAAAAGTGTGCAAAACCCCAAGAGACCACGGACTCATTCGCCATAAATCATTTGACAAATATGCCTTTCCCCATCTCAAAATTAGTCCTATGAATGAGACCTCCCCTAGCTCTCTTTGAATGAAGTTATGAAGACAAGCCCTTTTTGAGATAAAATATAATGAACAACTACAACCAAGACGTATTATCCGGCCAAATGAAATACAAAGATCTTGCCCAGAGAGAGACCATCTGAAGTGTAAGGATCATTGCATTTTTTGTTTGGTTTTGGTAGAGAAACCGAGTTGGCAGACAGATGTCCTGGGCACATTTTTGAATAGCAGTCAACTTCAGAGCTATGGAAAACCATTATCTCTTCAATTTCTTGTAAATAGTTTCCTTGCAGGAAAAAAAAAATTAAGACAACTTTCTAAAAAGTAAGTGCACTGAGTGCTGTATATCTTGTAATCAACAGCTTGGAGGGGGCAGGAATTATTTGGAGTTTTTTAAACAATAAAGAGCCTTCTCTTCCCCAACAATAGGGTACTCCAAAGAAGCACCCCATGTCATGCCTACAGGATCCAGAATCAGCAACAACTAGTGCTGTCACTGTAGAGTCAATTACCCAATTAGCAGAATACACATGGGGCAGTTACAGGAATTACCATATGCTTACTGCAATTTCAGTCTGAGTCACCAACAATTGTACGTATCATGACCGATTCCACAGTATTTCTAAATGTGTAATTTCTACAGAAAGTAATGGAAATGACATGTAGGAGGCCTATATGCCTCCAAGTGTTTAATTCATGTCATCACTCTAGTTCCATTAAAATGTAACCTACTACAAGAATGTTATATAAAATCTAAGCTCTACTTTTCTAGACCCAAAGATTCAAATATCCACTACCACAAGCCTTTAGGACAAGAAAGGTGTTTTGGTTTTAACACATTAAAATGAAAGGTGAGCTATAAGTGCTTCTCTGCAGCCACACCACATCTGTATGTAATAGGGGTGGGCATGATCAGCACATAAATATAAATCAGGACACCTTCAAGGAATACCAGCAACTGCAGGAAGTACCTTTACTGACTCCTAGAATACATTTCAAAGGGAAGTGGGGTGCAATACCTCAGAACAGCCAATGACCAAAACAAAGTTACTCTTAGACCCGATACCCTATTCCCTACTTCATACGCAAACCCAAAACTGAACTACTTAGTCACAAATGAAGATAGTGACTTGAGAACATTCATCTGTCCCAAAAATGAGGAAAACTGGATTTTAAAAACTGGCTCTCTAGAATACAAATAAAAAACCTGGATAGTCAAAATAGCAAATAAGAGAATAGTCTGTATGGATTTTTATGATGGTTCACAACCATAATAAACAACAGAAAAGATGTCTTACAAATTGGCTTACTCTGTAGCAGAGATTTAGGCCATGGCTACACTCCTGAGCTTACTATGGCACCAATGCAGCTGTAGCACTCTACGATCACTTCTGTAGCTGCCCAAGTCAACAGGCAAGAGATCTCCCGTCCACGTGATTAAGTGACCTTCACTAAGTGGTGGTGTCCATATTGACAGTTCTGTAGGTGTAACTTACATCGCCCTCAACAACACAGGTTACTCTAACAAAAGCATGTCCTACACAACTGGAAACTAAGCAAATTACAAGGGATGAATATAAAAAAAAAAAAAGAGCAAGTGGGGCAATGTTAGAAAGGCCAATGGACAAAATCTCAAAACTAGCTAGTGTGACAAGGTAAAACTGGGAGGGGATAAGAACAAGAGGGAAAAACAGGGCAGGGAAACAAACAGGGTGTGAGCACCTGGGGAGGAAGATGCTCTGGGTCAACTGGGGCCAGCTGGCCCCACTTAAGCCTGCTTTTAAAAGAACCCTTGCCCAGTAGGCAGGGGGAGAGAGAGAGAAAAAGCCAGGCGCAAAGCAAAGAAAAGCCAAGCAAAGAAAAGAGAGTTTACTAGAGCAACCAAAAAGGAGGAGAGGAGAGGAGTGTTCAGCCACAAGGGGCTAAAGCCCACATCCCAGGCCTCCTGGGCAGGGAGTAAGGCCAGGCAGGCTGAATCCACAGAAGGAGCCAAACCAGGAGGGGGGAACAGGCTGTGGCAGTGGCTGCTGCTACGACCACCACCACTACCTGGAGGTGGTATGGTGGGCGAAGCGGCCCAGGGAAGAGCTGTGGTGCTCACTACAAGGGGAGCCCTCCTCCACCACCAGCAGCCACACAGGGTCCCTGTGCCAGAACCCGGAATGAGTGGGTGGGGCCCGGGTTCCCCCCAGACCACCACCATCTTCTCCCTTCCCCCTCCTCCTGAAGGGCAGCGGTGTCCAGGCCAGGGGAGAGTGGACCGAATAGAGGCCTGGAGCCCAGGAGCCTGGCCAGCCCTGCCATACTAGACACATAAAGAACAACAAAAAAACATTCTACAAACATATTGGAAGGAAGAGGAAGACCAAGGGACGGCAAGGCCCATTACTCAACGGAGATGGAGAACAACAACAGAAAATGTGGAAATGGCACTGGTGCTTAATGATTTCTTTGTTTCAGTTTTCACCAGTAAGGCTGGTATAGATTAGACATCTAAAAAGGAAAACAAGCTAAAAATTACTTAGCCAACTTAGATGTCCTCAGATCACCAGGGCTTGATCCTAGAATACTCAAGGAGCTGACAGAGAAGATACCTGAACCACTGAAAAGTCATGGAAGATGAGAGAGGTTCCAGAAGACTGGAAAAGGGTAAATATAGTGTCTATGTACAAAAAGAGACAATTTAGGGGATTACAGATTAGTCAATTTAACTACTGTACTAGGAAAGGTAAAGGAAAAAAATAATTAAGGAATCCATTTGCAAACATCTAGAAGATAATAAGGTAAGAAGTTACGGCTTGGATGTCAAATCATGTCAAACCAATCAAATAGTTTTCTTTGATAGAAAAACAAGCCTCATGGATATGGGAGAAGCAGTGGATGTGGTACATCTGGACTTTAGTAAAGCATTTGATACAGTTTCACAACATTCCTATTAATAAAGTACAGTCCCCATCATCATAAGAACAGATTTGACAAATACATGTTAGGTTGGTGCTTGGTTCAGACATAAATGCCAGGGACTGGACTTGATGACCTCTCAAGACCTTTCCAGTTCTATTACTCTATGCATAATGATCTTATGTATTATTTTTGCTGTGCCTGTCCATCTGTAAGGCCAAGGTTTCACCATGCCTGTCCCCTGCCCAGCACAGGGCCTAGCCCAATCCCCCAACAGAGCTCCCCAAACACCATGCCAGCCCCAGCCCCTCCCCTGCGCAGCACGGGGCCCAGCCTAACTTATTCAGGGCACAGGAAGGATGCGCAGAGAATTAGTTGGGATTCCATAGTAAACAAGGATTCTTGGGGGATGGGAGTGGAGATGGGGTGCAAACACTGCCTTATTTGTTGGCAGGTATGTACTATTTGAAATTACTGGCAGGGTGAGTTTTTGTAATGTGAGTAGAGAATGGGGCAGGAGACTGCAGAAAAAAATCCTAGTTAAAAGCAGCTGAATACCAACCTCGAGACTCAGTTTCTATTCCTGCCTCTGCCCCAGAATTCAAAAGTGATCTTAGACAAAACACCTAAACCAACATTTTCAAACCAAACGTTTATACATCATTTTCTAGGTTTTCATCTTGAGCTACAGTGGTCCGGTATCTAGAAGTGTTGAGCACTCAACTACACATGTCAATTGGAGCTTCCCTTTGAAAAAATAAAATGCTATTCACAACAGGGCCTGTGTGTCTCAAATTTTACAGAGATTTTGGGTGCTTACTTTCGACTGTGTGCGCACGCCACAATTCTTAATCTTTAAAAGGGCGGTAACCCCATGCCCCTTTGAGTGCACTGGTATCAGCAAGTTAATGTTTGTGAAGCACTCAGATGCTACACTGATGACTGCCTTAGCAAAGTACATGAGCATACTAATAATTCTGCATGCAGAGCAAAGTTTGAATGGTGTTCAACAAAATACTGAATAATTATTCATTGTGTAAGCACTTTCTATTTTATGCACTGAATGAGGCAGAGGTTCAGGTGAGAGTGGTGTGGGGGGAAAATAGCATGGAGGTCACAATTAAAATTTGCAGAAGAATGCAAACACAGAAGAGGGCTGAATTAAGGCGTAAAACTTTCAATACTGAGATTTCCTAAGTTTTGGGTGCTTGACTTTACACCAAAACCGCAGATTTGTATGTTTTTCTTTTCCCAGGTTATTTTTTTAATTGTGGTCCTAGAGCAGTCATATGGGCAAAATACATACTTGAGACCAAGCTACTTAAAAGACTGCAATAATAGAAAGAAATATGTCCGCATTTTCCTCACTTTCTTGCTGGTGAGTCTGAGGAGTACTTATTAAAGTACAGCCAAGTCAGAGTAAGCAATACACAGAGGGAGAAGCCCTCCTCCTCCTGCAGTGCAACAAACAAAGCAAAATACGTTTAAATTGCCTGACCAAAAGTTGTGCATGGTTTGCCCCGCCACTTTTGTTTTTTCCATGCCAAAAAGCACTAGCTTTCTTTGCAACAATAATAAAGAAGTGCTAATAAAGCACCAGCACTGCTTTAATGTTGGTTGCTCTTTTGAGTGATATTTGATGGCTATAAACCGCAAGAAAACACGCAAGGATAAGCTTAGCCTCAGTAGCACCATACTGATACTGGAGGGGAAAAAAAATAGGGTACAGTGCATATATTTTGTAGTAAGTATAAAAAGTAGGGAGCTACTTGGGAGATCATAAATTAAGTTAGGATTGTGTGTGTGTGTAGAAACTGCATCAACAACTTACATGATTTTCTGAACCTTTACCAAAGTCCAGTTTCATAGACAGTAAATGCTATGTTATCACTATATCACTTATGCAAAATGAGTAGTTGCCCCAAGGCACATCCTCAACTAGGAACTTTGCTTATCAGCTTTATTTTAACTCAACACTTTCCATAAAGCATGTGTAAGCTCTCTCATTAAGAGTTTTAAATAATTGCTTACACAAATAAATAGCCACTAAAAATCAGGTTAAAATATTTGGACTCTTGTTTGTACATTAGACAGAACATAAATAGTTGCAGTTAAAGAATCAGAAATTACTGCGGAACTGATGTCTCTCAGTAACTTTGGACATGAATTCTCTTTCTGCATTCCAAGTGACTGACCACATAACACATCCCTCAAATACTCCTTCCTCCTTCTAAATAAGAATCTAACAATATTTTTCAAAATTCAGTATTTCATACTGCTTAAAAATATTAAGTGTTTCTTATTAGAACACCAACAGTGTTAGTACATTTATGAACACTAAAGACAAGAAGTGAATGCTAGTTCTCAAAAAAAATGTTTTTAACTGAAAACAACAAATACGGGGTGGTAAAAATCTGCTGATTTAGATTTTTTCCTTTACAGCAGAGATTGTTGCTTAGAACACAGCAGAAAAACTCCTAAAGATAAAAATAAATAGTCAGGGATGGGTAGGGGAGTCAGAAATGGTGGCAAGGATGGACATGTGTATGTCTTGTAAATTAGGACGTAATCATTTACTTTTAGAGCTTATCTGCTGTTCCACTTCCTGGCTTCAACTCCTTTTTGCAACACCAGAAGTAGAGCAAACAGAGTGTACTAGACCGGGGCGAGCAAACTTTTTACATCAGGCCCCACTTTTTGCCCCTGCAATTAGCAGGGTCCCCCCCAACTATAATGTAATCCAAACTGACAGAAATGTTGGTTACATTCAGATAAAAATAAACAAACCACTTTCCGCATGTGTAAGAAAGGATGTAAAAACTTTATTAACTGGTATATAAATGTGAATGTACATACGTAAAATGTTGAAATGCGTTACTGTTTTTTCTTGAGAAGGATGAGCTGGAGACTCAGCAGCCGACTGCGCTGCACCCTCCCTTACAAAAGTTCACACACACGAGGGAGCCCACCCCCCACTTTGCACACCCTTGTACTAGACATTCATGTAACTCCATAAGAGAAATATGCCACCTGCTTCTCCAGGTCAATACATTGAAAAGGGAACTCCCAGCAAATGACTTCGGTATTGACGGAGAAAAGGCAATTGAAAGTCTGCTAGACGATCACATGGAGAATTTGAAAAAAGCAAGTTGGAGAAATAAAAGCGTCTACTGAGACCACGCAGGTGGCCAGCCACAGATTGACACTGCTACCAAAGCTAGCTCCTCTCTACCACAGCAGAGAATGTAAGTACCTTTACTGGCTGAGCTCGTCGTTTATATAGTCATGCCAAGAGTTCCCAAATCAGTATCCAGTTCCCACTGTTTAAACAAGCCAACCTCAGCCTCAAAGAGCTTAAACCCTATGTAATTTTTTTCACTCTTGCCTCTACAGTGGAAGCATTCACTTTCACTTGTCCGGGGCACATTTTCCCCTCTGTAATGGGGTGGGACTCAGGGCTGCTGTGCTTCCTGATGGTCATCTTAGGAATCAGACAAACCATGCTGTGTGCCACTTTCTGGTCAGTGTCTCCCCCACTGTCACTCCACTCTTATCTCCACCCTCTGGCACTGGACCCACATTTCTCCCCTAGTCAACGGCATCTGCAACAGGACACTGCCCACCACTTGGTTCTCCCCTACTCCAGGGGTATCAGGAGTCTTCAGTCCATGCACCTGCTGGGGCAGCCCCTTGCCCTGGGGCAAACCTCAGTCTATACTGGCTGTGCTTCACAGTGGCAAGGTGTCATTCAAGGGGGCGACCCCAAGCTCATCCACTGCACTGTGATCCTCTGGCAATACATCACCTCCACATCACGCACATAACAAAATTTAAGTGGTAGAGGTGGGGGCAGGGGATTCTGAGTGTGGAAGAGGGCTCAGAGGGTTCAGGTGCATGAATGTGAAGAGTGGCTAGGGTGAGGTCTCTGAGGTGGGGATGGGGGGGAGGTGCAAGCTAGAGGATGGGTCTGGGCTGAAAGGTTTGGGGGTGAAGGAGTGTTTACTGGGGAGTCTGAGAGGAAAGGATTCCCCCTCCCCCTCCCCCTCCCCAGCAGTACCTGAGCTAGGGGGAGGGAAAGGAGAGGCACCCCTCCTACCATGGCAGCTCTAGGGCTGGAGTAACAGGACAGGTGCCCCTCTCCTCCAGGGCCAGGCCAACCCAGCTGCAGCAGAGTCGCAGCTCAGGGGAGAGGCACCTAAGCTGCAGCAGGTTTGGTCTGGTGATGGCTTCAGGCCTCCTCTCCGCAGCCACAGCAGGTTTGAGACCAGACTAGGTTGGAGCCAGGGGTGGGATGTCCCCTCCCCTGGCTGCAACAGGCCCCTGGGCAAGTTCCAACAGCCTCTGTGCAGCTTACAGGGAATTTAGCCTGCTCGTCTGAGCCACTATGACGACCAAGAAGCCATGGCCAGGAGAGGCACTATACAAGTAATGCAAATTGGCAGCCCTGGTCTGCCAGAGTGGAGTGGGTGTGAGCAAGCCCAGGACTGCTGTCCAGAACTGCTGGCATGGCAGGGAGGCACAGGAAGCAGGACTCACTCCTGTAGAGCCAGCGAGTTAGTTCCTCTGTCACCTCTTGCCATACACTCCACTGGGTCTTTGGGAAGAGTACTGCCTTGATTACCAACTCCTCCCTGTGCAGTTTTACTTTTAATCTAAACCAATTAACCCAGTACTGTGTTTGACTTAAAGTGAAGGTTAACTCTGCTTAATGTGGCAAGCTATGTGGCATTTAAAAGAAATCAATAAACAAACTGTATTTTTTAAATCTGAAAGATCCAGGGAACGTGATTTAAGCAAAATTCAGGACTGCAGGGTCTTAGAGTCATCTTGCTGAGCGTAAAAACAATGGAGGCCACCATGGGACAGTGGTGTAATAAGCAGGCTGCTGAAGTCAGAGCTGATGAAGCAGCTACTTAACACACAAGGCACAGTGTATGCTGGCTTTAAGCATCTAGACTAGAGAGTTACACCAGCAGAGCATTCTGAGGCACCCAGAGATATGGACCAGGCAGTGACAACCTCTTACTGGGCTGACCTGCACTCCAGAATGTTATAACAGAACTAGATCAGTGCTTAATAAAACATTGGATGTACTACCTGAAAAATGGATGATTCCATTTACTGTCTTTATGAATAATGTTACAAAGGTTTCCTACGCTCTGCTTTTTAACACCAAGTAATGGTAAGGAGTTACAGTCAAGTTCCACATGTTGAACCTCTTGTCTGGCACCCTTGGGACCTGACCAGTGCCAGCCAAGAAAATTTGCAGAACTGGGTCAATATTTTCACTGCTTCCCGGGCTCTTAGAAAACATTTAGGGATAAATTACAGCACAGAATGCTGAGAGCCAGGACTCGTGGCTGAAAACAAACTTTGAGACCACAGGAAACTCAGCCACAATAAGTGGATGACTGGCTAACTAAATTCAGGCTGGATTATGGACGTTGCCCGCTGAGGGAGTTCCAAATTAGAGAAGCTCAACCGGTATTTTAACCCTTTAGAAAACACACCTTTTTCAAGCCTACTTCCCTCTTTCAGCTTGCCCAGTTACACTCTTCCACTTCACTCAGCCCACACCCAAAACAGTATCAGGAACGGGGAAAATGGGGGACTGGATAGTACAGAAGCAGAAGAATGGGTGAGAAGAGATAGATGCAAATGAGAAAGATGTAAAGTATTATACGCATTTCTTCTTTTTTAAAAAGAGCCTTTCTTCAGGTTATTAATTATATCTAAATTACTTCCATGTGTATCACCTGCTGATAGCCTGAGTTGACAAATACAAGCAAAGTTTTGAACACTAGTGAAGATTATTACTCATGTTACAGATATGGTAACTGAGGAACAAAGGGTAAATGCTTTTACCATTGCTACACAGCAGTTAAGTAGCAGATAACCTAGTAATCCTGACTTTCAGTTCCCTGTACTGTCTACTAGCTATTTCCATATATTTTAAATATATAATTTGTTGGATATCCAAACTCCTAGCTCTTAAAACCTAATTTTTATAACTGACCAACAATTTGTATTCTTCTCCCACCAGCCCAGTTGTGGTTGCGATGGAGGGGAGAAAAATCACTTTTCACCTGAAGCAGAACATTTTCAGGTTTAAAAAAAACAAACCCACCACACTACACCACACCCACCACTCTTCATTCCACCCCACCACCACTAGTTTTAATTAATCTAGTGATACATAAAATTAGTGAAAAAGAGAGGATATTAGAATTTTTAATCCGCTGCTTCAAATACAGGTGGCACCTTACACAGAAAGATGCTCATTTGCTAAATTTTCTACTGGTCAGAAAAGTAAAAAAAATCCTTCGTACAGTCAATACATGCATCTTACATCAGTGTTCCCTCTAATTTTTCTCTTTGGGCAGAATAAATTTTGTTACAAGCAGCAAGGCATGTGCACCACAAACAGAAATACATCCTGCCCACTGTGGACGGCGGCAGGAACTCTGCTAATCAGCTGGGCAGCAACTAAATTGCTCCTATGTAGACACCCAAGCACTCAGCTTACAGGGAACACTGGTGTACGTTCAGCTACCGTCACTACTTCTCTTGTTTGCATGCATTAAAGTTATGCATTATGTTGGGACTATTACGCACTGAGTAACTAACCTCAGCTCTAGGTTTGGACACTGAAAAAAAATACAGTGAGGTACACAATATATCTATCCTTCAACATTATCAAATACCCAACGCTAACCTCTTCACATGTGCATTAGTAAGAGCAGCATCTGAATGCTGAAAGAAGGTGTTACATCCACCAGACAAGGACCCTATATAAATACAATGCATGTATGTATTATTAAATGCTCCCATCCAGAGTACGTACAATTATTTATGCACACACCTCCCAAAACTATACATTATGCTACACCCTCAGATCTTCTTTCCTTCTCTCTGTAGTAAGTAAAGACAAGAAATGCACCCTTTGCCTCTCTTGTAGGTCAGGCTACAGAATATTGTCCCATCAGCACCTGCTTCAGAGTATTCTCCTATCTTATGTAAGGCTTTCTTCTACAAGTGACAAATAGGATTTCCTAGCACTAAAATCATTCAAGAGAACACTTCCACTCAAGAGTTAATTTTCCTGTTCAAATAAACTTCAAATACAAATACACACACACAAAGGAGTTCTTCAGTAATAAAAACAAAAGCTGTTCAAGTTGTCAAAAATGCAACAGCACGTCAATTAGCAGATGTATGCAGATCATGTTGAAATCACTTTCCATGCAAGAGGGAAAAGAAACCACACAGTTCTGCAGTCAGCGGAGAACAGATCCCAAAGAAATTGCTTTCAAAATCTGACTGAGTCACACAGTCATGGGACAATGGCTTGAATCTTAAACTAGCATTTTTGATCTGTACATACTGTCTCCTGGGCCATATGCTGAATTAAAATTTTAGCTTACCATTATGCTGATAATTTTTACATATCCAATTAAGCGCACACACTCAACAACAAAGAGAGGAGCCTTTACAAGTTCAAAGAGTTTTCCTTTATAGTGTTTAAAAAATGAAGTGGATATCTAAAGAGCACCTGCCACTGCAAATACCATGTGGACTTCTTTTAACGAGCAATTGTAGACATACAAAAATTAAAAGACTAGCACATCTGGAAAAGCTCACACTGTATCAGGCCAGACCATTCTGAAGCAGTGCAATGTTTATAATAGTTCTAGCTCCACAGACTGGAAACTAATTTTGGGGCTGCCACCATCTCCTCAAGAAGAACCAGAAGCTCACCTAGAACATCCACAGAACATGTGCATCTTGGAAAGATATGTGACAAGGTACCAAAAGGCCCATTATCACATGGACTTCAGCTCTTGTAGCCTAATCAAAGCTTTTCTGGGATGTGAGAAAGATTCATCTGGGTGAACACAGAGTCCTGACTAATTAGGAGTCTAATCAGACTCCATCAGAGCTGCAAGCTGCCATTCCTTTTATACATGGAAAAGGCCTGTAGATGCACCCTGGGCAGGAAAAAGAGAGAGAGACAATTTCAGGAGGCATGTTCGCATACTGCTCTCTCTCGACACATTTACCGCACGCAGCCTTTGCTTTCTAAAGTCTGAGCACACACAATGTTGACTGTTGCTTCCTTGTATGCACCAGCAAGATGGAAGTTAGTGTGTCCAAGGACAAGTCTAGAAGTTTCTTTAATACTTCAGCTCAACCCATTATCCTAATGAGCATACAAAGTCTAACTGACAAAAAGAAGTTCAATAACAATTACAAGTTAAAGCATTCATGCAGGAGCAAAACCATATAGTCAAAACTTCAGCTCTATTAATGGTAAATAAAGACTTTCACACTCAAGAGATGTGCCCCTATTTTTCTTCTATATCCAGGACAGATGCTCCCTTCTTTTAGGAAGCAGAAAGAGAAAAATTCCAGTTGCAACTTAGATGGCATATAAGAGTTACTCTTCAAAGTCAAACTTCATTGCAAACCCCTTACTCTTGTGTGTTGACTACTCTAAGTGGAGGTGATCAGTGTTCCTTGTAAGCTGTGCACTTGTGCAGCCACTCAGGAGAGATTCAAATGCCTGCAGCTGATTAGCAGGGCACCCTCCACTGGGGTTTTTATTCCTACAAGTGGTGCACATTTGCACATGCCTTGGTGTCTATAAAAGTTATTCAGCACATGGATGGAAAAAAAGCCACACATTGTGCATATCTCCAGATTATCTCCAGAATGCATTACTTAAAGGAGATTTGCTCAAAGTGCAGTTATTTCACCCTCATACACAACAGAAAAGCTCTTTCCAGAAGTGCTATTATTCCACAGAACATCAGAACAAGACAATCTAGGGCCTCGGGGAAAAAAAAAAACAGAGCTAAAGTCATGGATCTCACTAACAAAGTACAGCACCGATTGAAAGCCAAGAACTTATATTGCTTAATATCTTCTTTTGAATCCAAACACGTTATACATTGCATTAAAGATATTTGTGAAAACAGTTTTCATATGATAATTCAATTATGTTTGCCATCCACAAATACACTACATGTGACTCCTGGAAAAAACAATCCCATTTTATTAATATATATTACTATTGACTCTGTTTCAAAGTTTATTTTAATTACTATATTTGTACTTTAAAAAAAGTATTTAAACACACTCTTACCTGTATATCCTGCCCACCAGCCCCAGGAAGCCACCATAGCTAAAAGCCATTTAAATAACACTCCTTCGATATACCAAAACAGCTTACTATCCAACAGTCGAAGAGGCTGCAGTACAATTAAATACAAGATGTAGGATGGAATAGCAACCAAGTTATTGGCAACCATGAAGCTGAACCTCAGGACTGCTTTCAGAAGAACATAGCCCACCCTCTGGGCCTGTTCTATGGTCACAGCCATTCTCTCCAAACCAGAGTACGTAGGCTCTTCCTACAGCAAAAGGAAAACAAGATAAAGCCATTACTTACAGAATAAAACAAAACACTTCTTAACAGTGTCAAAATGTTAGTCAGATAGATACAGCTTCCCTTAACAGAGCTTTCTACTTCAGCCTCAAGCCATTTTTATAATCACCTTCAGCCCTTAATTTTCTCTACCAGTCTGACTAATTTCATGTTACAGAACATGAAAACAAAAGTACCTTGCTAGTGTGTGATGTTTTTAACTTTTTTCTTTGGGACAAATTTTGCTGGAAATGTTGACTTGAGAACAATGTGATACCTGGCTTGCAAAGTTACAATTTAAGAAATTTCTGGGAGTTAGCACAAAAAGGCTAATTACAACAACAAATCTGCACCTATGAACTAAAGGCAAATGACACATCAATTTAGGCTTTATTGGTAAATGTAAGCAGTGAAATCAGCATCTATACACACACACACACAAACAGGAACAAATATTTTCACTGAGAACTGAAATTTACAGATAGACAAAGTAAGAAAAATGTTGCTAGAACTTTTATTAGAATTTGATATAAGCATATTTACTTTGTGATGTTAGAAATCCATATTTAATTGCTTATAACGATTTAACTTTCTGAATGTCACTATTATTAAATAAATATTATCCGACCCCACCGAGTTACCCCTATAAACTTCCTCTGTGAACATTTAAATTGCTTTAAAAAAAACTGAAAAAAAATGCCTAAAACAACCAATAAAAATGGAAAAATAAAATTAATTCTGTCTAACCTACGTATCAAAGCCTACAGCAGCAAGTGATGCTATAAATTACATAAACGTACCCCGGTGCAGGAGAGGACGGAGAACACATTCCCTCTGACTGGGCAGCAAGTGAGCATAAGAACCAAATGACAAAGCAGGACGAGGGATGGGCGAGGGGTCCTTTTGATTTCCCTTTCAGACTCAGGGACTTGCCATGTCTGGCACCAAGCGGGGCAGGGCGAGAGGGAGATATGTCGCTCCTCAGGATGGGAAAGGGAAAACTCGAACGTTTGTTTCCAGCAGGCTTTGACCAGGGGGCGAGGGGATCATGACACTGAGCGCCTGGGTCCCTCCAAAGCAGTTTGATCCGTAGGTCAGCCACAATTAATGGTGTGTCTCCCTCACCCGTCACGCTGCGAAGCCCGGCGGGGGACGCGCAGCGCCAGCACTAGCTGAGCGAGGGCCGGGGAGGAGACAGGCGAGGGGCGGCGCTGGACACGGACTCCGGCCAGCGGGACTCACCTCCTGCGGCGCCGGGGCGCGGAGAAGGCGACGGCGAGAAGCGGTGGCGGCGGCTGGAGGCGGCTCGGCCGGGCGGCGGGCTCATGGACCCGGAGGTGGCTGGCCGGGCCCTGGGTAACGGGCCGGGAGCGCTGCGCGCCGGCCGCGTTACTCCCCTCGCAGCGCCCTGCGGAGAGAGGGGCGGAGTCAGGCTCCGCGCCGGCCCGGTCCGACCCGCTTTCGGCTGGCTCGGGCCTATCGCACCCGTGCCGGGAGCGCCGGCCTGACAGCCACGGGCAGCGTAGCGTGTGTGCCGGGGCGGCCCCCATCCCGCTCCGCCCGGGGACGGCCCCCCGCCCCTCAGGCAGGGGCTCGCCTGAGGAACAGCCGGAGGGAGGTCCTCGCCGGGCCGCTCACCCCGAGCCCCTCAGAGGGTCCCCGGGGGGGGCAGAGGGGACCCGACCCCGCCCCGCTCCACAGCCCACCCCCGCAGAAGCGCAGCCTGGGGGCGAACCTTCCCCCCAGCTCTACGCGCTTCCCTCGGGGAGCTGCCGGGTCTCCGCTCGCTTCCAGGCAGAGGCCGGGCCGGGGCTCCGTACCTCCGCCTGCCTCTCTCTGGCCCCGCAGGCGCTGGCGGGCCCGAGGGATTCATGCCGCTGCCGAGAGCAGCGGCGGCGGCGGCTCCGGCTGCCTGGGCCCCCGGCTGCGTACAACCCCCGCAGCCGAATGGGGTCTCTGCCGGGGCTGCTCGCTCCCGAGGAAGCGGCGGCCGCAAGAGACAGGAGCGGGCTCACACTGCAGCAAGCGCGGCTCCCTCCGGCCGACAGCTCCCTCTAATGAGCGCTGGCTGGCTGCGCCCCTGGCGGGCAGGCCAGCGCCAGGCGGCTCCTCCCCTTCCCCTTCCCCGCCCCACGGCCGCCCTTTCCCCGCTCCCGCAGGCCTATCGCAAAGGGCAAGAGCCGCTCCGGGGCAGAGCCCAGCAGGCGGAGCGTCAGTTTCTCCAGCCGCAGGCCACCAGAGGCAGGGCTCCAGGGCAGGTAGAGAATTGCACATAACTAGGGAATTACACTTGTTATGTAAAGCGAGCAGATCTCCCCATCATACACCGCTTGCCCTGAGGATAGGCATATCTGAAAAGCTACCACTCCCTCTCTAGAGAGGTAGCCTTGTTAGTCTGTATCTCCACAGACCAAGAGCGCAGTCCTGTAGCACCTTAAAGACTAACAAAATAGTCTTCACCTAGTCTGCACTATATAAACATCTTTAAATGGCCTTCTGAGACTGCTGTTTTAGTTTGGGAGCATATTCTTTTTTTGCACCATGCCAGATCCCTCTGACCAAGAAATAAATTCCTGTGTTACTTAGAGAAATGGGTGTTGATTCACTTTCAGAACATAACAATCTAAAAACATTAAGTTTTAGGAATAATTTTGGATTAATAAATATGACAGTTTCTATGCATAGAGCAGTAATAGGAATATTTTAATTGAAAAATATCATTTACAAATATGTATTCAATACATTCCACGGTCTCAGGCTTCAGCTGTGCAAACACACAGGCAAGAAAACCATCTGATCTGGTATCTTGTCTCAGGATGGCCCACAGCAGATGCTTCAGCAGAAGACATAAGAAGCGTGACATAGGCAGGTGTAGAGTAATCTGTTCTCTCCGGTAATTTCATCCTGAATGTTAATAGTTAATGCCTTGGACTATAAACCCGTCTCTTAGGTTTATTACCTCTTACAATATTTATCATCAAGATTATCTAGAATTATTATTAATGTGTTTTTTGAAGTATGGCAAATTCCTAGGATCAATGACTTTGGGACACCACAAGTTCCACTGTTCAAACTTCTTGTGTGAACTGTTTCTTTTTATCAGTTAATTTCCAACCTTTTTAATTTAATAGATTTGTTCCACTAACAGGGCTAGAACAGTAATTCTCAACACATCTTCTCCATACCGTTCATAATTTATGTACTTTTGTCACCCCTTATTCATCTTCTTTCTAAAGTAAATAATCACTATTGCATGGAAAAACTTCAATGCAGAGTAGCATTTTACACAAACCAATGCTGACATTAAAACAATATATCTTTGGAGCTTAGCTTTGTAACTTAATTTTCTATCAAAAAGAATGCCCTCTTGGCCCAGCAGGTTTTTTTTTTTTTAGAAAAAAATAAACAGAAATTGAAATCCATGGTGAAGGCATAAGAAATACTTCTAGCTCAGGAGAAAAAGTCTTTTTCAAAGAGCAAGAAATTAGTGAAGTCTGTCAACTTCTGCTGCGCATAGTGATGATCCAAAAAACTCTTTCATGTAACACAGTGATGAGATAATGCCCCATGGTGTGTTAGCACAAATTAAACTTTTCAACAGCACATGTAAATGTCTTTCATTTGCAGTCTGTAACAGAGATGATTCTACTAACACTGCGTAGATGAGTGTTTTTCTAAGTGTGTGAATGAAAATTTGGACATAATTGAGGAACTGAACTGAGAAAATGGGAGAGCACAGTGTTGTGGAAGCAGTGCTGATCACAGGATATCAGAGAGACAAGGTGGCTGAGGTACTCTCTTATGAGACCAACCTCAAAGTGGGGATGGCAAGGCCACACTCTCAGAAAACCATTGTACTGCATAGTCCATCCAGCTCTCACATGGAACCTGCAAGGAGAACGCAAAAGTGGAAGGCCTCGGACAACGTGGAGAAGGTTTACTTAGATTGAAGGACAACAACTGGGGTATTGCTGGAGCCAGCTAGAATTTTTGTCCCAAGACAGAGTGATGTGGAGGAGACTTGTAGATGAGCTATACTGCATGTGGAGGACAAGGGTTAAGTAGTCGTAGCAGTAGTAGACTGTGGGAGAGAGAAACAAGTTTTTGGTCTTGTCAGGACTCTTTTTCATAGTGAGAGTTAGTGAAAATGTTAAGGTCAACTGGTCCAAATTAAACAGGTTTTGTACAGATGAGGTACTTGCCATGACTTGTCAGAAGAATGGTTTGTGATGTTCTGCTAGACAAGTTTTTGGGTTCTGTGTGAGACTGACTGTCCTACACTTTAGGAAGTTGGATGGTGGAACATTTTCCTGAATGAACTTATCTCAAGGATCCACTCTTACTGCTCATTTCCCAGACTTCCTGTAGCCCTGAGACCAATCAGGATGTCCAGAATCCACCCACACCCACAAAACTACTCCAAAACAAAAAGGTGAAATTTGGCACATTGATGATCTGTACCTGTAACCCCACCTATATGCAAGAGTGGGCTACATCAACTTGCAAGTATAATTTGGCCTGAAACTTTTGAATAGTGAACCTAGCCACAGCCCTTAAAATTATATTAAAAAAAACCTAAATGTGAACCAAATGTAAACACAGATATCTTTCTTAAACTAAGCAAAGAACTTAAAATGATAAACCTCTCCCACTCATGTCGATAAGAATTCATGCAGCATATTAACAAGCTCATGGCTGCACTGCAACTCTCACAATATCAGATTTTTTTCTTTTAATCTCCAGCTCCTGGAGATGAGTGATAATATAATACACTTTCTTTTTCACAAATGTTTCCAGCCCTCTTTGGTAAGGTGAAAACCTGAAAGCAAAAGCACTGTATTGGCTCAGAAACTAGATAGCAAAAAAGAATTCCCACTTAAAAAAAAAAATCTCAGGATTTGTTAATGCTTGGACATAGCCATACTGATGAGGAGACTGTCACTACTAACTATGTTACCAAAAATAATCTGCTACTGTGCTTACTCATTAGATGCAGATCCATTGGAGAAGGAGTTCTGTTGCAGTTGGTTGGTCTAACTGTAAAAGATTCCTGGCATGTAGAATCATATGTTGGAATTCACAGCTGTCACACCCTCCCCTGCCAGACAAAAAATAAAAAAAATCCAAGTCACCCTTACCCTGGCCTACAAAGAGAGGAGAAATCTCCTTCCAAATCTGTTCTGGGAGTAGCCTATGCCAAAAACTTTGGTTACCCCTCCTACATAAAAATATTATATTTTTGCATTAAAAATATGGTCTGTAGAAAATATGAAAGGAAGTTAGAATTGTAGTCTCAGTGTTAGTCTGTAGCTTCACAAACAACAAGTGGTCCTGTAGCAATTTAAAGATTGACTAATTTACTAGGTCATGAGCTTTTAATCTGAAGAAATGGGTCTTAACAATGAAAGACTGCTTGTTATTTGTGAAAGACTGTTGTGCTCATATTTAACTTATTAGGAACTTACATACTTGAATCCACTTGACCTCTTCTACACCAAAGTACAGAAGAACATATGGAATTTATGTGCATCTGGGTGCAGAGCACAAAAGACTGACTATTGAAAATAATTAACATTAAAAAATAACCTGTATGAGCCCATTTCTTCACCACTGAAAGAAAAGGGAAAGACTGCAATGGGAGCTACAACCTGGACCTATATGGTGACGGCTGGATGCTGTTCAAACTAGAAATCTATTGCAGAGATATGCAATCAACAATTTATCAAATTCCATCCTGAGCCACAGTGCACTTGTCCAATTCATAAGCAGGAACTAAGCGACAGATTCCCAGTACTTCACCAGAAGCTGGATATGAATACACCTGTCCATTGATTTACAAAATTTTGATTTATGAATTTTGCTACAATGTACGATGTAAAATTTATACCTATTGTCAATTTATGGACATATTTTTGCTATGAAGAATTATCAACCTTCATCGGAGCGTCCACTTCTTAAGTAATGAATGCGGAGGAATACAACAGTATGCAGTGCGAGGCTCACTCATTTCCCTCAGCTGCCCACTTCTTCCTAGTTGGTTTGCGTGCTTTGTTGTGTTCGTGTCATCTTGACTGTGCGTGATATTAATCTTCAAATATCTTTGTTCTTTGTGATCATCATGGGTCCTAGACATGAAAAGGTTTCTTCAGGAGCTGTCACTAATGCCAAGAAACCAAGGAAAGCAATATCTGTGGCTACCAAACTTGAAGTTATTAAAAGAATTGAAGAGGGACAGCAATCAAAAGACATATGTGGCAATGGACTTGGTGGCACTGACAGTGCCTGTGGTCTTTGTGCCAAAAGTAAAGATAAAATATATGGCAGAAATGTATGTTGGTGGAGCTAAAAGTTGCATTGAACAACAAAGGCTGGGGATGCAATAATGGGTAAACTTGAAAGACTCCAAATACATTGGCTCAACATCCATAATGAATGCAACATGTCTTTGAGCTCCCTCAGCATAAGTGGAAAAAGTCCTGACTTTGTTTGAAGACCCACAGAAGAAAGCCAAGGAAGAGAGGCAAGTTGGGGCTGCCAAACTAACATTCAAAGAAAGTCACAGTTGATTTGAGTGCTTTAAACTGTGTTCACATTATCATAGTCTGTGTGTTACAGGCGAAGCAGCATCTGCTGAATTTAGGCAGCTAACATTCTCCTAGTTGCATTGCAACAAATAATTGACAAAGCTGGATGTTCTCCAAAACAAATCTTTAATGTTGACAAAATGGGGCTTTTATGGGAAAGAATTCTCTCTCAAACTTGTATTTCAAGGGATGAAACAAAAGCAACAGGTTTCAAGGCCTCCAAAGATCAACTGACGTTACTTCTTGTTGGAAATTTGGAAGGAGAAGTGAAATTGAAGCCTCTCCTTGTTTACCGTTCGGATAATCTGAGGGCACTTAAAGGCTTAAACAAGGCATCATTACCTGTGGTCTTGTGTTCTAATCAAAAGGCATGGGTGAGAAAGCAGGCTTTTACTGATTACATAACAAGCTACCTTTCATCATTCATCTTTAAATATTGTACTGAAAATAATCTGGATAATAAATGTCTGTTAATCCTTGATAATGCTCCTGGGAACCCTATCAATGTCAAAGACTATGGTGATAACATTTGCGTGTGTGTGTGGTGGGGGAGGGGAATTGACCCCAAATACCACTTCCACCCTTCAGTCAATAGATCAGGGCATCATTGCTATATTTAAAGCTTACTGTCTGCAACTGGTGATGAGGTATCTCACATCTGCACCAGACGTAGAAGACAAACCAACAATTAAGCAGTTGGGGAAGAACTACAACATCAAGATGGCAATAGAAAATATCACAACTGCATGGAATAAGATTACTCAAAGTATCCTGAATGCTGTTTGTAAAAAGCTATTGCCCATGATTTCGGTGGTTTGGAGAATGAAGTGAAAGACACTTAGCTTCTGGCATGCAACTGGCAACTCAAGCAGGATTCAATGAGGTAGACACAGATGATGTTCAAGACCTATTATTGTCACACACTGAATAATTAATTCAGATGGATGCAGAAAGTTTACCAGAAAAGGAGGAGGAAGAATTGGATGAACCACAAAAATGCTGAACACTAAAACACTCTCAAAATTCTTCAGTGCGTTGGAGGCAGCTACACAAATTCTCGAGGACAACGACCCAAACTTAGAACAGAGTTCAGCATCCAACCGACAATTTCACAAAACTGTTTGATGCTATCAGGAGTTGTATAGCAGTTGTATGACACTCATGAGGCCCACTT
This sequence comes from Carettochelys insculpta, assembly GCF_033958435.1. NCBI lineage: Eukaryota > Metazoa > Chordata > Testudines > Carettochelyidae > Carettochelys > Carettochelys insculpta. Next base: position 64,171,315 of record NC_134139.1, on the reverse strand, counting down.
ACTAGCCTAAGTTACCTCTTGCTGTGCTTCTGGTAAAATTCTGAGCTTGCTTTCATAGCTTATTTAAATTAATAAATCTCACTCCCAGTAAAACTGGGGAAAAAATGTGAGGTCAGAGATAGCTGTGTTATGAGCAGTCATGCGAAGCTCATACTTGTGTGAGACTCATCGGAAGAATGGCATCATGTATAATGTCCTCCTTGCCTGGTAATAGCCAGAAGCCCACCATCTTTGGTTTATGGTCCAGTGTGCTCAGTTTTACTGTGCCTGCATTCCTGATTTTTTAAATGTTAGTGTATTCTCTCTTCTTTTAATCTGCATGTATGGACAATTTTGTATGTTAGTGTGCATCCCACTTTCTGCTTTGAGTGCTGTCCATGTTTCACCTGACTGAGTTTGCAGGTGATTATCTTACAGACTTAAGTCAGGCAGCTATCAAGGAAGATACATTAGTGTTGGATTACCGCCATTGATTTTATGAACCTTCACTGTATTTTTATAATATGGCATAAGGAAAATCCGAACAATTCAGTTTCATAGAAAAAAATCAGAATAAACATTAGTGAATATATTTTATGTATAATACACTTTATACTTCCCTAACAAAATTAATCATACTTTTTATTGATTCATATGAAAAGGATCATTTTCCTCAGTGCTTTTTTCCTTAAATAAATAAATAAATAAATAGGAGCTGGTATTCAGCCGGCTCCTGTAGTAAGTACAGGCCTAGTATGAGGCCTTAGGCCTGAACCAAAGTAATGGTCAAAACTTTGCTAACAGAAAGCAAAGTGCAGCTGTAAGCAAAAGGTATGCATTGCTCACAGCAGTTGGCAAGAAGAGGGTTGATGTTGCAGAAACCTATCTACTTAGCATGTTGAAATAGGAACATGGTACCAGAACACCCGACCCTGGAACATTCCACAGATAAGAAAGAACAGACCGACCCATCCCAATGACAGGGGCAGAAGGGTAATATGATGGATAGAGTTTTGTTCAAACCACCATGTACAAGGTGAGAGGCAGCACCTGATTACGTAGAAGGGTGTACCTCAATACGTCAGGAGTGATGAGTAAGTTGTTTGTACCTGTGTATAAGAATGTAATCTTGGGATGTGGTCTGGGTCCGGCCGAGGGGGCAGTGGAAAGTCCTGCCACTGACTGAGCCGAGTCCATTGACCGTGGGTGCATATTTGTAGTATGCCCTGACTTAGACTAAGAAATCTACAGGGAACTACTACTGTATCCAATACGGCAATAAACCTGGCCGACGTGCCTTCGCACCTTACTAGACTCTGTGGTCATTGGGGGTGCTCTTCGAGTCTGCTGTGTCACCTATCTGCAGAGCCGGGGCAGCACACAGAGGGAACACACTCACGCATCTGAGTGATACATTGGAGAGAGCAGAGCACCATGCTGGTGGCAACTCTGACAACAGCTCCCTGTTCTCTCCCCAAAGCCAAACCCACAGCTTCGGCTGCCAAGTTGCCGGTACTCAGTACCAGCAAGTACTGGCACACAAAAAGCACAGATTTTCTTTATTCTTGGTGTAAAAAAATACTACATATACTCTCATTTTCCTGTGAGAACACAGGCAAAAAGAGTATTAACAGTAACAGAAAAATCTTGGTAAAACACCACAAGTTTTGGCATTTTTGATATATATACACACACAAATATTTTTGTTGTTGTTCAGATATATGGACCTTGATAATTTATAATATAGAATTAATTTTCACTGGTTTCAATAAGAAGTTTCTGCTATTAATTTTAGTACAATATTAAGTACTGTATTTCACCATAATCTTATATACACACAAAACAAAATCAATTTATGGGAAAAATACAACCCAAAGACAATTTTCTGATGATTTGCTTATTACCTGGGTGTAATTCATGTCAATGTAATTAATAGTTGAGCTGTAAGTTTGTGGGTTATCCACATCCTGTAGGCTCAATTGCCTCTTGTATCCTCCATTGCTGTCTCATATCCTGTAAGTGTCTCACTGCATAGCTGGATAAAGAATACATGTGGTTTAGTTAGATTATTATTCTGTATTTACAACTTTGCCTTTATATATGCATATATAAAGCTTTTGTGCTTTTATATTCAATGTACCTCCTGTGAAAAATAATAATTTTTAACAGTATATGGCCTCTTCCACTTGCCATAACTTAGGGCCTCAGAGTGTCATAATTGGGCCTTGCTTGTACATCACAAACCACAGTTCCTTGTTTTATACTCCTTGCATGCAGACAGCATGAAATGCAGTTCTCACTCCCTTCATTTGCAATAATGATATTCTTGAAGAATTAAGCCATTTCTAGTAGTGCATTCCAGGTGTCCCTTATCCAGGAACACCTGTGGTACATACCCTAGCAGAGGCAGGAGAAAGCAAGTCTGCATACTGCTGTTTCCTCACATTTCTTCTTCAAAGTGATATGCTCTGCCGGAGGCTTTTCCCCACTGTTCCCATAGCAGGGAATGCCCCCCCCCACAAGAATATGGTACCAGGTAAGTCCCCCACTCCCATCCCCTTTATGCTAGGATCCCACAGTGTCCTCCCTAGCCCAGAAAAGTCCTTAATCCAGCAAACCCAGGGTTTCGCAGGGTTGTCGGCTTAAAGAGATTCAGGTGTATTTATATATAGGCCTCTATTTTTCTGCATAGAAGTAACCAGTAGAGCTAAATCAGTCTCTGTCCTCTGACTGGCTTCTGAACCTCCAAGGGCAGTTTATTTCGAATCTCTCAATGGAAATCAGTTTGGCCTAAGAACAAACAAAGGGAATATGTTGGCCCATAAAACAGTATAGGGGCTTGCTATACTCCAGTGATCTTGAGCATGATAAAGTTTTACTATGGGTCTTAACATGCTTATGTTTTAGTCTCTCCTCCATCCCTTAAATAAGGGGTACTCACTCACTTGTAGTTCTCCTTTAGCCTCAACTTTAGTGCCTGCTAGCAACCACATTTTAAAGAACAACATAAAATAATCTTCTAATGTATTATGGAGATCTGTTCTTTGCATGCTATTTTCTTTCTCTCTCTTTTCCAATAGCAGGAAATACTTGCAACTTCTGCCCAAGTAGATAGAATCTTGGTCACTGAGGACCTGATTCTCAATCAAACCAAGGTCAATTAGCAAAACTCTGATAGTGTAAAGACACCATCAAGAAGCCATAAATTATAGTCACACCCTGGTAAGGCCTTTTTACAATGCCATATCAGGGTAAAGAGGGCTTGGCATAAATGAGAATTTGGCCCAAATGTAATGATTATGCCGTACAGATCTGGGGACAGGATGAGTGAACAGAACAGCAGCCAACAGTGGAACTTGCCTGGAAGTTCACCTTGTGGGGAGCCCCATACTATTTAGCCTTTTTCTTGTAGTTTGTTTCTCTTCTGCCCTGCAAGGGGGCAATAAAATCATCCAAGGGACCTCTCTCTGAAGAAAGGGAAAATGGATAGTGATAGGTCAGTTGTTGTGTCCTGCACAGCATGTGCCATGTTTGTCTTCCTCGTGGAAGATAGAAGGGATTTCAGCTGTACCAAGTGCAGGCTGGTTGCCATCTTGGAGGAAAAGATTACAGGACTTGAGGCCCAAATATCAACTCTCTGGTCCATTACAGAAGATGAAGACTTCTTCAATAGAAGGCAGAATTTAATACTGCAGGTACAGCAGGTGGGAAAAACAGTGGGCAGCACAGAACAAGGAAGAAAATTGAAAGTATGTAACCTCCAAGAGAAGAAAGCCAACTCAGGTATCCCCAGTTCTGGGGGAGGTAAGTGATCACTTTCAGGCTCTGTGCACAGGCAATACAGTAGAGATTGCTGTAGCAGAGACCTCTCAAGGAAAGGATCTGAAGAAGACCTCCCTGACTAGAAGGCATGGGATGCGTAGTCCTAGGGATGGGGGCTCTATGACCACCACCCCTAAAAGACGACAATGTGGTGGTGGTCAGAGACTCCCTCCTAAGAGGGACAGAGTTGCCCATCTGCCATCCAGACCTGGAATCTAGGGAAGTATGCTGCTTACCGGGAGTTAGAATGCAGGATATGACTGAGAGTCTTTCAAAACTGCAACCTTCAGATTATGATCCCTTCCTACTTCTCCATGTAGGAACTAATAATAAGCTAAGAATGACCTTGAGCAGATCACCACAGATTATGTAGCACTTGGGAAGGAAGATCAAGGAACATGGAGCACAAGTAGTGTTCTCGTCCATCCTCCCTGTTGAAGAAAGGGGTCCAGGAAGGGATCGTTGAATCATGGAAGTAAATGTGTGGTTGAACAGGTGGTGTTGGAGAAAGGACTTGGTTTCTTTAATTATGGGATTCTGTTTTGGGCACAAGAATTACTAGGAAGAGATAGGATCCACCTAATGAACAGAGGAAATTGCTTCTTTGCAAGCAGGTTTGCAAACCTAGTGAGGGGAGCTTTAAACTAAATTCATCAGGGGTAGTGACATAAGCCCTGAGGCAAGTGGGGAAGTGAGGTACTGGGAAGAAACACAAGGAGGAAGGAGAAAATTGACCAATCAGCAGATTTTCTAAGGTGTTCATTCATGAGTGCAAGAAGCCTGGGAAACAGGAAGAATTAGAAGCTCTGGCACAGTCAATGAAGTAGGATGTGATTGGAATAATGGAGACTTGATGGGATGACTCACGTAAACGGAGCACGGTCATGGAAGGGTATAAACTATTGAGGAAGGACAGCCAGGGGAGAAAACGAGGAGTTGCACTGTATGTAACAGAGAAGTATGATTACTCAGAACTCCTGTATATAGAGGGAGAAAAACCCATCAAGAGTCTTTTGGTTAGACCTAGAGGTGGAAGGAACAGAGATGATGTTGTGGTTGGTGTCTGCTGTAGACCACCAGATCAGGTGGATGAGGCTTTCTTCAGACAACTATGAGAAGCTTCCAGATCACAGGCCCTGGTTCTCATGGGGGAATTTAATCACCCTTACATCCGTTAGAAGTCCAATACATAAGCACACAGACAATCCAGGAAGATTTTGGAGAATGTTGGGGATAACTTCCTGGTACAAGTACTGAAAGAACCAAACAGGGGACATATGCAGCTTAACGTCAAAAAGAGGAAAGAACTAGTGGGAGAAGTAGAAGTGGGTGGCAACCTGGGGTGCAGTGATCATGAGATGGTGGATTTCAGGATTCTGACAAAAAGGAAGGAAGGTGAGCAGTAAAATACACACCCTGGATTTCAGCAGAGCCGACTTTGACTCCCTCAGGGAACTGATGCGCAGGATCCCCAGAGAAGCTAACATGAAGGGGAAAAGAGTCCAGAGAACTGGCAGTATTTTAAAGAAGCCTTATTGAAGGTACAGCAACGAACCATCCTGATGTGAGGTAAGAAAAGCAAATATGGTAGGCAACCAACTTGGCTTAATAGGGATCTCCAACCAAATTAGCGAGAAGAGATGCTTTTTTCAAATTCAGTAAAAACTCGGTAATTACAGAGCCACAATGCATGTGAATAGGAGACAGTCCTTAATAAATAACATCAAACCGTACTTTATCACCCCTATTTTAAGAACAGCACACACGATTGGTACCAGTGAGAAAGTTGTTACCCCCATCTCCAGGTCTAACCCACCTCAGCCCCCAAATCCACCCCCTATCCCCAAGCTTTGCCCCCCAGCCCAGCCCACAAACCCGCCATCCCCAGGCTTGACCTCCCTCAGCCCCAAACTGCCCCCCAATTCCCAGGCTTAACCCACCAGAGCTGCCCTGCCCCAGCCTGTCCACTGAACCTGGATCTTACTTGCCTACTCAGTGCTCTCCCGCTGCATGTGCTCTGGGTCTCCCCGCCCTCCTCCCTCTGCCAACTCCTCAGGCCAGAAAGTGCCCTTCCCAGCTGCTCCCCACCCAGTGGTGCCAGTGCCAGACTCACCGGGTCCCAGAGCTGGGGGAGCTGAGCTTGCCCTGGGACAGGACGCCAGGCTTTGGTGGCTGCCAGCAGAAGTGGGGAGGGGCCGCAGGTGGGGAGTGAGGAGCAGCTGGGGGCAAGCAGAGTCAGTGAGGGCAGTGCCTAGAGCCACATGGGAGTCCTTAAAGAGACACAGGTTGCCGCCCTCCCTGCCCCGAACTAAGCAGACTGGGGAATCACACATGTGCATTGGCTCCCTGCCTCATTAGACTTATTATGCGTGTGCAGACAGGCTACCTAAAGCATTGCTACAGAAATTTTCCAGCCAGGCGCACTAAGGTGGAGCACACAGGGAAAGCCTCGAATTATCATCTAGTTCTGTTTTGAGCCCATAATGGTTTTGGCTTTCCAATATCCCCAGGCAAAAAGTTGAACAGGCTGGCTGCGTGAAGAAATTGCTTCCTTTTGTTTGCTTCAAATCTGCTGCCTATTGGGTGACACTTAATTTTTGTGTTGTGAAAAGGCATAAATAACATTTCCTTATTCACCTCCTCTGCACAAGTCTAGATTTTATAGACCTCTGTCGTACCCCCTCCCTTAATCATCTCTTTTGCAAACTTAAAAAGTCACAGTCTTTTCAATTTCTCTTCACATGGAAGCTGTTCCATACCCTTAATCATTTTTATTGCCCTTTTATGAACCTCTTCCAATTCCTTTTTTGAGATGGAGCTACCAGAGCCGCATATAGGAGCAGGAAAGTGAGCTGTATCCTTTTCATTATGTGCAGATTTAGCAGATCCATTCAGGAAGTAGGAGCAGATGAACACCTCCCAGTCCTCCATTCTTTCGTCTGGATTACTTGGGATTCTTGTAACTAAGGCTGCAACTCTGAATCTGAAGACTCTATTCGTTATCTAAATACTTCCAAACTAGTAGCTTCTCCCTCCTAGATCCATGAACAATACCCACCACTGTCATCAGATAAAGTCGTGGGCCTCAGGTTACCAACTCTCCATTTTATTGTAAGTCACGTGATAGCTGCAATTTTTCTTATCTCTCCAGTTGCTTGAAACAGGTGATTGTGAGAATCTGAGCTTTCACAAAAACACAGAGTTCCTCTCTCTCTCTTTCTCTGTCTCACTCGTTGCACAGAAAAAGTTTTAAACTGTGATTCAAGTGTACCAAGAAGGATCAAGGATGGAGTCTATCAGGGCTTGTCTATACTACTCTGAAGATCGACCCAGTCTTCCAGAATTCAATTTCACGTGTCTGGTACAGATTGTGAAATCCATCTGTCTGGGGTTGCCACCTGATCCCTGTATTCCTTGCTAGAAGTAAGGGAGGTTGATGGGAGAAATGGTCCCAGTCTCCCTCAGTGAAGACAGTCAGGTAAGTTGATTTCAGATATGTTGATTCTGTCTATGTTAGCTAGAATTGCATACAAGAAATTGACTTATTCCCCTAGTGTAAACCTGGCCTAAAGTACCTGGGGACCCTCTCCGTCTCCAAGGTCTTCTACTTCTATAAATGTAGAAACAACACCATTCAGCTAATAGCTCTGCATATCATGGTGAAAAAAAGAATCTTTTTGCAAATATGTAGCAACACAAGCTTTTACTTCTTGTTACCTTAGATACGAAACAGAATTTAGAGTTGCTTTTGAAACAATAAGAAAAGCAAGCCACCGCACCTTACTGTTTAGCATTCAGCAGTCGCTGGCCAAGGCATTTCATGGTGTTTTGATCAATTTTCATGCAACAGTACAGAAATGAGCATTTCTGAAGGTCTTCAGTTAAGTCCCTTAAAAATTCACACTAATTGTGAAGAGGGGAAGAGGTAGTGAGCCAAATTAAGTCTGTAGGATGCAGGGATTTTCCCCTTTTTAATAATAACCTTGGAATGCCACTAATGTCTCAATAGGCCAGAAGGCAGAGCAGCAGGTTATCAGTAGTGGAAAGTTCACTGAGCAAAATGAGAGTTCTCTCTTCTGGAGGTATCATAACCACACTATTAAAGTGACATTGTCAAATTAAATTTGCCTCCAGTTTTGGGCCTCACTGCAGTTACTTTAAGTCTATGGAAGAATCCAGGTTAGTTTGAAAAGTTTATAATATTTTATTCCTAAATGTTATCAGTCTAAATAGATTTATATAAAAACCTTGTAACACTCTATACTGTGTCTGAAGTACTGCTTTAGGGAATTTATACTGAATATAGAAGAAATCTACCTTCTGGATCCAGGAACAAATCAAATGTGAATTCTTCTATGTTGCCTTAAAACATAATAATTACAAATCTGGCTGATTAAAGTAGAGTAAAGCAGTAGAAGCAAATGAGTTGGCATAAATGGCTCACATGTTACCATCCAATTAGGAGATTCCTTTCTCTTCAGATTCATTTTACTTGGAAGATTCTTCCAATGAGCACACTTGCTCATACTAAGGTATATTATCCCTTCTGCCTAGATCACATTGAACCAATAGACTCAATACACCACTTCAAATCAACCAACACAAATTTTACTGAGACAGTGAGTGGATTTCATCCTGTGAGTTACATATCTGTTGTGCTTTATCTGTGGGGACACAAAATAAGTGTTAAGTATCAGGGGGTAGCCGTGTTAGTTTGGATCTGCAGAAGCAAGGAAGGGTCCTGTGGTGCCTTATAGACTAACAGAAATGTATGAGCATAAGCTTTCATGGGCAAAGACCCACTTCATCAGATGAAGATAAGTGTTGTACTGGTTTCTCATATTTAGTCATACTGCATAACAAATCCTTGTTTGCCCCAATTACAACAGTATCTTGAAACTCTGTTCACAATTGGGATCCTGAATGACTGGGTACTGTGCATTTGCAAAATAACAGTCTATACCACAAAGAGCTTATAAACTAGGTTTTACGTTCACATTCTCAAAATTGGAAGGTCATCTGATTAGTTGAGATTTGTCAAGGTCAAGACGTCTCTCAAATTATTTGCTGAACTACCTGGTAGCTTTTTCTACCACACAGGTCTACCTACTACCACAGCCCTAAATAATGTAAAGATTCATGTTAGATTAATAACTAGAAGCTTGTGTTGTTACAGGGATATACTTCACAAAGTCATGTATGTAAAAAAAGTCAAAAATGGCCAAGCACTTATAAAACTGGATGGTAATAAACTGTGAATCCCAATGTTAATTGAACTTGGCGATATTCTGAATTTGAACAGCTCTTAACCATGCTTGTTGTTGTTTACATCTCTTCACATTGACTCAATAGAGATTGTAAGTGTAGAGTGATGTTCAGGATTACTTTCTGTTCTATGGCTGCAGGGCTGCTGACAGAATTCACAGAATCATAGAATTCTAGGGCTGGAAGAGACCTCAGGAGGTCATTGAGTCCATTCACCATCCCAAACCAGGACCAACCCTAACTAAATCATCCCAGCAAGGACTGTGTCAACCAGGAACTTATAAATATCTTGGGAAGGAGATTCCACAACCCCTCTAGGTCATGCATTCCAGTGCTTCACCACCCTCCCAGTGAAGGAGTTTTTCCTAACAACCAATCTAGACCACCCCCACTGTAACTTCACACCAGTGCTGCTTGTTCTACCATCCATCACAACAGAGAACAGCCTCTGTCCACCCTCTTTAGAGCTCCCCTTCAGGAAGGGGACAGCTGCTATCAAATTGTCCTTCACTCTTCTCTTCTGCAAACTAAATAGGCCCAAATCCCTCACCCGCTCCTCATAGGTCATGCACTCCAGCCCCGTAATCATTATAGTTGCCTTCTGCTGGACCTTCTCCAATGTATCCTTTCCCTTTCTATATGTGGGGGTGGAGGTGGTGCCAAATAAAGAGGAAAATAATGTCTCTAGATCTGCTAGAAATGCTCTTCCTAATGCACCCCAATATGCCATTAGCCTTCTTGGCTACAAGGCACACTGTTGACTCATATTCAGCTTCAGATCTACTGTAATCCCCAGGTCCTTTTCTGCTACATAACTACTTAACCAGTCAGTCCCCAGCCTGTAACAATACTTGGGATTCTTCCATCTCAAGGGCAGGACTCTGCACTTATCCTTGTTGAACCTCATCAGATTCCTTTTGGCCCAATCCTCCAATTTGTCTAGGTTACTCTGGACCCTATCCCTACCCTCCACCGTACCTACCTCTCCTCTTAGCTTAATATCATTGGCAAATTTGCTGAAGATAGAATCCATAGCCTCATCCAAGTCATTAATAAAGATACTCACCCTAGAACCAGTCCTTGGGTCACTCCACTTGAAACCAACTGCCAGCCAGACATTGAGCCACTGATCACTGCCTGTTAGCTCAAACCATCTTTCCAGCTCTATCTACCTTACAGTCCATTTATCCTATCCATACTTCCTTAACTTTTGGCCAAGAATATTGTGGCAGACTGTATCAAAAGCTTTGCTAAAATCAAGGTATATCACTTCCATTGACTTCCCCATGTCCTTAGAGCTAGTCACCTCATCATAAAACTAATTAGGTCGGTCAGGCATGACTTGCCCTTGGTGAATCCATGTTGACTATTCCTGATCACATTCCCCTCTTCCAAATGCTTCAAAATGGATTCCTTGAGATCCCCTCCATGATTTTTCCAGGGACTGAGTTAAGGCTGACCAGTCTATAGTACCCTGGATTGCCTTTCTTTCCTTTTTTAAAAATGGGCATTATATTTGCTTTTTCCCAATCATCTGGTATATCTCCCGATCACCACGAGTTTTCAAAGATAATGGCCAAAGGCTCTGCAATGACATTTGCCTACTCCCTCAGTATCCTTGGGTGCATTACACCCAGACCCAGGGATCTGTGTATGTCTAGCTTTTCTAAACAGCTCTTAAAGAGAAGTTACTCACCGTAGTAACGGTGGTTCTTCGAGATGTGTCCCCGTGGGTGCTCCACAATAGGTGTCGGGCTTGCCCGGCGCCGCAGATCGGATCTTCCAAGCAGTTTCTGCCGGACCACACATGCGCCGGCACGCACCGCTCCCTTGCGCGCTCCTGGCCATGTGCGCGATCCGGTCCCCGCCAGTTCCTCGACCAACCGCCTCGGGTGCCCCTGTAAAACACTAACAGAGATCCGAAGCGGGGAGGATGGGCGGGTAGTGGAGCACCCACGGGGACACATCTCGAAGAACCACCGTTACTCCGGTGAGTAACTTCTCTTTCTTCTTCGAGTGTCCCCGTGGGTGCTCCACAATAGGTGACTACCCAGCAATAACCCAAGATAGGAGGTGGGCAATCGGATTATGTGCAGCTTGTCCCCGAGAGGACCGCTGCAGAGAGACGGGTATCCTCTTGGAATACCCTGTCAAGGGCGTAATGTTTGGCGAAGGTGTTGTAGGATGACCAGGTCGCCGCTCTGCAAATGTCTTTTAACGCAATGCCCTTGAAAAAGGCTGTTGATGTCGCCACCGCCCTGGTGGAATGAGCCCTGGGAGTGGCCGATAAAGGAGTCTTTCTGAGCTCGTAGCACATTTTTATGCAGGATACAATGTGCTTTGAGATTCTCTGCGAGGAGAGACCCTCTCCTTTTGATTTGGGAGCGAGGGAGACTAGGAGTCTATCCGTTTTCCGGAAGGACTTGGTCCTGTCTACGTAGAAGGCTAGCGCCCTCCTCACGTCCAGGAGGTGTAGGCGCGCCTCTTCGTTGGAATTATGAGGCTTTGGATAAAACGAGGGTAGAACAATAGGTTCGTTGATGTGAAACTCGGAAAAAACTTTGGGAACAAAGGCTGGATGCAGCCGTATGGTTACCGCCTCCTTGGAAAAAACAGTGCAGGGTGGCGTTGCCATGACTGCCGCGAGCTCGCTCACCCTATGAGCTGATGTAATTGCAAGAAGAAAGGTCGTCTTTATTGTAAGGAGGCGGAGGGGAACCGTGGCCAAGGGCTCGAACGGTGGTCCCATTAGTGTGGTAAGCACCAGGTCCAAGTTCCACGAAGGTGGAATCGGTTTCCGAGGGGGGTATAGGTTTACCAACCCTTTGAGGAACCTGGTAACCATAGGGTGGGCGAACACCGTGTGCCCGTCCTCCTCATGTCTGAGCGCCGAGATGGCGGCAAGGTGGACCTTTAACGAGGATAGCGAGAGTCCTCCTCTCTTGAGGTCCAGTAAATACTCTAGTATTGTAGGTATAGGCACCAAAAGGGGGGCCAGCTGTTTGGTAGAACACCAAGCCGTGAAGCGAGTCCACTTTTGTTTGTAGGTCTTCCTGGTGGAAGTCCTCCTGCTACTTTCTAGGACTTGCTGTACTTCCACTGTGCATGTGCTCTCTATGGAGCTGAGCCATGGATTAACCACGCTTGCAGTTGCAGGCTTTGGGGGTGCGGATGCACTATGGACCCCTGGGCTTGCGTGAGCAGATCCGGCGCCACCGGAAGGGGCATCGGTGGACGGTCCAACATGCGCAGGAGTAGGGGTAACCATTGTTGTCGATCCCACGTTGGGACTATCAGGATCATCCGGGCCCTTTCCCTCCTGGCTTCTTGCAAAACTTTGTGGATCAGCACTGTGGGAGGAAACGCATAAAGCAGGGGGCCCCTCCACAGGATCACGAACGCGTCCCCCAGGGACCCTCATCCCAGTCCTGCCCTGGAGCAGAATCGTGGGCACTTCTTGTTGTGCTGAGTGGCAAACAGGTCTATCTGGGGAAAACCCCATGCGTGGAAAATCGGCCGTAGCAGATCGGGACAGATCTGCCACTCGTGCAAAACGCCTGCTCAGCTGGTCTGCCTTCACGTTGTGCACACCCGGCAAGTATGAGGCTTTCAAGATTATATTGTTGGCGATGCACCAGTTCCATAAGCGGATTGCTTCCGCGCATAGGGCACGGGATCGAGCTCCTCCTTGCCTGTTTATATAAAACATGGTGGAGGTATTGTCTGTACTGATCCCGACTACTTTGCCTTGTATGTGGTCTCGAAAGTGTCTGCAGGCGTTGAACACTGCTCTGAGCTCCAGTACATTGATGTGTAGTGACTGTTCCGTGGGTGACCACAGTCCTTGAGTCACCTTTTCGCCCATGTGCGCTCCCCACCCTATGAGGGAGGCATCTGTAGTGAGAAAAACCGATATTTGCGGCTGGTGGAAGGGTACCCCTGTTAGCAAGTTCCTGGGGTTTACCCACCATTGTAGGGATTTGCGCACCCCGGCTGTGGGCGACACCACCCTGTGAACGGTGTGTATTGCCGGTTTGTATACGCTCGCCAGCCAGTGCTGCATGCTGCGCATGTGTAACCTGGCGTTCTGTACTACGAACGTCGCCGCTGCCATGTGGCCCAGCAGCTGCAAGCATGTCAAGACCGGCACCATAGGGCTGAAGGTGATGACTTGCACGAGGGAACCGATGGCCCTAAAGCGAGCCTCTGGTAGATATACTCTCGCTGTAACCGAGTTTATGCGAGCCCCTATGAACTCTATGTCCTGTGTGGGGTCTATTTTTGATTTTGCCAGATTGATAACCAGGCCGAGTGAAGAGAACGTGTTTGCTGTGACGCGTATCATGCGCAGAACCTCCCCTCTCGAGGCCCCTTTGAGCAGGCAGTCGTCCACATACGGGAAAAGAAATACCCCCTGTCTGTGCAGGTAGGCTGACACCACTGCCAAGGTCTTGGTGAAGACTCTGGGGGCCGAGGAGAGGCCAAACGGTAGGACTTTGTATTGGAAGTGTTCGTTGCCCACCATGAACCGGAGGAATCGCCGGTGAGCCGGATGGATAGTTATGTGGAAGTACGCGTCTTGTAAATCGAGGGCTGCGAACCAGTCTCCATCGTCCAGTGCTGTAAGGATGGAGGCGATTGTGGTCATCCGAAAACGTTGCTTGCGCAGGTACCTGTTGAGGCCGCGAAGGTCTAAGATGGGCCTCCAGCCTCCTGTCTTTTTCTCCGTGAGGAAGTACCGGGAGTAGAACCCTTTCCCTTGCAGTTGCTCCGGCACCCTTTCCACTGCCCCTATGAGCATGAGATGGGCCACCTCCTGCCTGAGCCTTGCTACATGGGAGGGCTCCTGGAGGTGGGGCTTGGGTGGAGGTCACGACGGTGGGAGCGACTGGAAGGGGATGGCGTACCCCATGGCTATGATCTCCAGCACCCATTTGTCTGTGGTGATCCTTTGCCACTGGTCGTAGAATGGTCGGAGGCGATGGTGGAATAGTCGCTTCGGATGACCTTGTGCGATGGTAGTGATGGCGCATCCCTGGATCTGTATGTCAAACTTGTGGCCTTTGGCCCCGCCCCGAGGATGCATGGCTCTGTTGTGAGCGTCGCCTGGGAGTTCTGTACTGCTGGCGCTGTTGATGTCGCCCTTGCTCGTAACCCCTGTGATACTGGGGGCGCTGTTGCTGGTACTGGTACCGCCTTTGTTGAGGGTAGTACCTTTTCTTTGTGTATGGAGGGGTGTAAATCCCCAGGGTCCTGAGTGTGGCTCTTGAATCTTTACTGGAATGAAGGACCGAGTCAGTTGATTCAGCAAACAGCTTCTGCGAGTCGAAGGGAAGGTCAACTATCTTCACCTGCAGATCCCTCGGTATACCCGAAGTCTGGAGCCAGGACTCCCTTCGCATCACCACTGCCGTTGCTGTGGAACGTGCTGCTGTGTCCGCAACGTCCAGAGCAATCTGAACTCCCGTCCTCGCGGCTGCGTAGCCTTCTTGCACTATGGCCTTGAGCACCGGCTTTTTGTCCTCTGGAAGCGAGTCCATGAGGGAGGTTAACCTGGAATAGTTGTCAAAATTATGGTTCGCTAAGTGCGCTGCGTAATTTGCCATTCGCAGTGTTAAAGTGGAGGAGGAGTAGACCTTTCTGCCGAACAGCTCTAGCTTCTTGGCATCTTTGTCTGTTCCCCCTGTCTTGAATTGAGATGTCTTTGATCTTTGTTGTGAGGACTCCACCACCAAGGAATTTGGCTGTGGGTGGCTAAACAGGAACTCCATGCCCTTCGCCGGCACGAAGTATTTCTTATCCGCTCTCTTTTGGACGGGCGGAATAGTCGCAGGGGTCTGCCATATCATAGTGGCGGACTCTAAGATCGCTTCATCAAGCGGTATTGCTACTCTGGAGGAGGCCGGAGGTCTCAAATTTTTGAGGAGCTTATGGTGTTTCTCTTGCACCTCTGCTGTCTGGATGCCTTGCGTGAAGGCCACCCTCTTAAACAGTTCCTGAAACTGTTTGAGATCATCCGTAGGATGGACGTCCCCCGGGGCCGTAGCCTCGTCCGGGGAGGAGAGCGAGGAACCGCTGGAGTACGTCTCTCTGGACCCTTCCGGTTCCTGCTGGTGATGGTACACCCTCTCGCTAGAGGTTTGCGAGGGAAGATCTCGGGGTTCCATGACCAGTCCCCCCTGAGATGCTTGAGTCTCTGTCCCCGGTCGCAATTGCCCTCGGGGGTACGAGATAATGTGCGGGGATCTTTCCCTAGTAGATTGCCGATGGTGTCTATGCCCCGCGTGGTAGGGGCCACCATGGCAGTATAGGCACTGTTCTTGGGAAGGTGACCTAGACCACTCCCTTGGTGCGTACCCTCTGCGTCTGGGGGAGGGAGATCGTCGAGACACTGGAGAGAGCAATTTTGCATAATAGTCCAGCGGTTCAAACCCCAGGAAGGGTGAAGGTGGTGCCATCCAGGGTGAGGCTGGTTGTAAAAATGGAGAAGGGGGCTCCGGGTAGGCTAGTGGGGGCCCCTGCCTTCTGGCTGGAGTCTGCAACATGAGCGGAGGGCTGTGAGAAAGCAGCTCCACAGCCCTGTCCGGAGAGGGGCTGCAATGCCTCCTCTTGTGTGCAGCCTTCCCCCTCCCTGGAGGAGGTAACTCCGCCCCCTGATGCGCAGGGGATCCCGGCCCCGTCGGCACCGTGCTAGGCACGCTCGAAGGCGGTGCCGCACGTGCGGTGTCCTTCTGCGCCTGCAGGCTACGTGCCTGCGCGCTCTGCACCGCCGGTTCCCCGGGGGTCGGTGCCGCTGCCTGCGGTGCCGCCGGTACCGGCGCTTGTTTAGCCGCCGCCCTGCCTGCGGTGCGGGGCGGCTGGCTGATTATCGGAGGCTGAGCCGCTTCCACATGGCTCTCCGTGCCGCCGCCGATCAGCTGTTGCTGCGGCTGGGGGCTGCTCGCTCCTCCCGTCCCGCTCGCTGTTGCTGCCGGCAGGGATCAGGCTGGAGAGGCTTTCCTCCGTTTTTGCACTGATGGGGTGAGGGAGGCAGCTTTCCTTTTATGGGCCCCGGAGGGTCCCTCCTGCTGCGGCCGCTCCGGCACGTCTGGCTGGAGGGCCTTATCAAAAAGCAGCATTTTAAGCCGCATCTCCCTGTCTCTCCGTGCTCTGGTTGTTAATTTAGCACAGAAGGAGCATTTCTGTGCCACATGGGACTCCCCCAGGCACCTTATGCATAGACTGTGCCCATCGGACGCTGGCATCGCCTCTCGGCAGGACTCACATTTTTTAAATCCTGAAGAGGACATTGTTGGTGAGTCTTTCAATTGTTAAGCGGGTACTTAGCACCTTCTCTGTGCTGTTTTCCCCGTCCGATGGCCTGCCTCAGCAGGAGGGCTGATGGCCCTATGCTCCTGGCCTCCGGCGCTTGTTACTGGGACTGGATTGAAGCTGTCCCGCTTGTAGTTTGTTTGTTTGTTTGTTTGTTTGTTTCAAAAATAACAACCGGCTAACTTGCAGTCGCCTAAGTACTTGAAAAACTTAAGAGAAAAACAGGTAAAGTCATTGAATACGCTACTTGGCCTTAGCCTAGTCGGATTCCGTCTGCAGCCGACGGCGGTTAAGAGGAACTGGCGGGGACCGGATCGCGCACATGGCCAGGAGCGCGCAAGGGAGCGGCACGCGCCGGCGCATGCGCGGTCCGGCAGAAACTGCTTGGAAGATCCGATCTGCGGCGCCGGGCAAGCCCGACACCTATTGTGGAGCACCCACGGGGACACTCGAAGAAGAACCTATTCTTTTACCACTGAGGGCTGCCCACCTCATGCCCGTAGTACATTGGCTAGTGCAGTAGTCTTCAAGCTGACCTTATCTGTAAAGACAGAGGCCTTTTTATAAGGCAGCTGGCTAGGCTTGGCTCAAAGACTTGCCTCTAATCTATCAGCCCTTGAATGCCCACCTGGAACAAAGCACTCCCAACTCACACTTTTCAAACACCAAAACACACAAACAAATGCTCAGAGACAGACACCTGGATAGTCACCCCACCAACTCACGACACAGCCCCACACAAGCCACACTTACCAGAGCTGCTCTTGGACATTTCCCACCCGAACTCCCCTGCTGGCTGCTGCCCTGCTCACTGCGTACGCTCTGTCTGCCTTTTTGTGAGGCTGCTGGGCTAGGCCTCAATTGCCAGGCCTTTGGGCAAGGTGGGGTGGAAATGGCTCCAGGCCCCTGAGAAGAAATGGGGCCTTGGACAGCAGGGGTGGTGCTGGCAGCTAACCTCCTTGCAACCAGCCTTTCAGCACTGCCTGGCCCATGCCAGCTGGGATTCTGGCGGCAATTTAAAGGACCCATGAGTCTGACCACCACTGCTGTCATGTTGCAGTAGTGACAACGGTGGCCAGGAGCTCCGGGTCCTTTTAAATTGGTGGGTCCCAGGCAGTTCCCGCTGTTGGCTGCCCAGGGTGATTTTGTTATGTGTTTCACAGGTGGGTATTGTGCTGGGAGATTTGTGATGATTTGCAAGGGTGGTAAATGAAGGGCATATGCAAAGGGAAGAGCAGTTTGTATTTAGCTTTACTCTATGTGCTAGAGTGTGGGTAGTTTTGAAGAACTGTGGTAGTTGGCTCAGTAATCCACTATCTGTGCTGTCTCCTTCACGTAACAAATGAAATTGTTGCATGCCCGTTAGCTGTAGAGTCAGAGTGATGATTGGTTGAGTTATCTGACCAGGCTAGGGCTCTCAGCATGGCACAGACATGTGCCTGACTTTTTCACGGGTATAATTTGTTAAGTCAAAATGGCCAAGATCTTAAAAACTGGCTGGTAAGTCTGGTAACACACTGCAAATCCCAGTGGTGATTGACCCTGACAATATTCTGAGCAAAGAGAGCTCTCAGTCATGCTTGCGGCTGCTTTTATTGCTTTTCACTTACTGAAGACATTTTACATTTCACAGTGAGACAACAGAGTGACTGTCCTAAGAAGTCTACATAAACTAGAGATAAACCCAAAGCAAAACACTTGGGTGGATCAAAGCTCTCCTGAATCCTCCAGGAATTAATATGGATTCACATCTGTGATTAGCTATGTCTACAGTGGAACAAATTAAACCCTCAGCTCTGAATACCACATTGAGTGTCAAGAAAGTTTGGATTCAGATGAGAACTTTGTATCTCACATGCATTTCTAGTTTAAAAATTAAGCAGCTCATTAATTTATCATCATCATCATCATCATCATCATCATCATCATCAATAACCATGGGTTCAGTGCCCATTGGTTTACCTTTTGTAAAATGGTTGGAAAGCAGATTTCCACACCATATTTGAACATCACTTGCCAGTTAGCCAACACTAATGGAATACAAAGCTAATAGCATCACTCACCACTCTCCTCTTCATCTGCTTCACGCAGATGTGAGAATTTTAACTTACAGGCCATGGTAGCAATCCCTTTAGTGGTTCTAAGATGCAGCACATAGAAATATACAGAAAGATCCAATTCTCCATAAGCTCCTTCTGGCTATTGAGCTGACCTATCAGTCATATGGTCTCCTGTTTTCACTTCATATTGCAAAACTTATACAGAGTTTTGACCAATTACCTGTTATAGGAATAACTGTGCTAGTACACATTAAGGTTGTCAAGAAGAGGAAAAAGGCTAATAATGGTGGACCCTTATTCAGAGGAGTCAAAGTTCAAACATTTCACGATGGCCAACTCAGAAGATGTTTGTTTTGTTAAAGACATGCTAGGTATGTTTTTTGTTTCTTCAAGTTATGATTTACAGAGAAATGTACATGGAAAAATGCTCTTTAATAAACATCCAAAGATGGTGGTCTTGAATTACAGTATTTACCTCCAGTTTTAGATACAGTTTGACAGACATGCCTCTTACAAACCTTAGAACATCATTATATGCACTCTAATAGAGGGGAAAACAATTGCCCATGATGTTTAAAAGCAAAAAGTAAGACATTTTATCTGACACTGAGTTTTCATAGGACAAAGCTGGTAACTGTGATCTGAATTATTGTGAAGTTTCACAGTGTTTAACTTAACTTCATTTAAACTACCAGTTACAAGCTTTACCACAGATTATTAAGGTAGACAACAAATGCACCCAATACAACCAGATAGTCTGTTACAGATGCATTAAATTGATTATGATATTGCACTATGTATTTATGCTGTATAGCATTCCCCGAAATATTAGGAAGAATCATGAGATTATAACAAAAGGCCAGATTCTCATCTCAGTTATATCATGTATTAGCCCTGAGATCAGAATAACAGTTACTTTTTTAATTAAGTGCATCTGTACAACATGCCATTTCTAATGTACTGAACCTTTTCATGGTATTTTTATATTAATTTTCGTAATCAAATTATTACTAGCTTGTTTAGTTTAATCATCTCTTCACAGGCAACTACAAGTTACTACTGTATATGACATTCTGGCTACATACTGGACACTTCATTTCACAAGGCTTTCATGAAGCTTATAATACTTGTTTGCAGAAAGGATGATATGAGTGAGGAAGCACTGTGGTGTTTCCCCAGTCTTATGGAATTTCTCTAAATTTACTACTTATTTATTATTGTATTCTTTTCAATTAATCACTTATAAAACAAATTCACTTCTGCTAGTGAGATGTGAATGACTGAATGCAGGGACATTCTCTTTCAGGTGGCAGATGTTACTACATTGTTTACATTGGGTTATGCCTGATTTTGGCTGGCCTGTATTTCATACTGCAAATTCATTTGCTACTGGGGGGTATGAATTAATCTCTCTGCTTCAGTCTCCTCAGGGGTAAAATTACCCATTTCACAGGTGGGCTGAGTGCTTTTGTTAAAATCACAGGGTTTGAGATCCTCACATGGAAGAGACTACGATACTGTCAAGTGTTATTTTCTTTCAACCAGTTCACCCATTCCAGGTTCATTTTTAAAGTCAATATATAGCCAGTTAATATTTATCTTATTCTTGGCAAGCTCTGATCAATAGCCAAACATAGTTTTATAGCAATTTGCAAACATAAAAGCATTAAATATTTATGTTTTTTATTAAGAAACTTGCTTTCCACACTTCACCCCTAAATAATTATTAATTATAAATGAGCACCTTTCACAATGCTCTAGTCTCTTCCTTGTAATGGTAGATAACAATAAATAATGTAATAGGTCAATGTAATGATTCAGATCAATTCAGAAAAAATAAAATTAAAGGAAAAAATAGGAATTAAGGGCCCAATCTAGCACAGATCCACACTTGAACAGGGAGGATGGTTACACCTATGCAAAACTTAAATAATTTCAGCATGACTCTGTGCAAAGTGCAAAGGTCTACTCATCCTGATCTGATAGAAGGAATAGGACCTGAGGCTTGATCCAAAGTCCAAAGGAGGCCTCCCCTTGACCTCAGTGATAGGTTCATGTCGGATATTTAAGACATGATACGTTTTTATATGGCTACCAAAACAAAAAGGTAGTTAACCATCAACACATGCCTACACTCTGAGTTAATTACAAAGCTCTGTAGAACAAGATGCAGCTTATCTGTTAAAAAATAACAGTCTGAAAAGCAGTAGTAGTAATTTGCATGTTCAAGCATCATCTGTGACTTGTGTGCAATCCCTCTGTCATATAACTTTATGGGTGAAAGATTAATTTTTCTTTCCCTGCAATTTTGACATTGGCAAGGTTTGTACTTAAGCAGCTGTTGCTAATAACAGTTTTCTGGGGGAAAAAAGGGGGCGGGGATTTAGATTTGTGTCACACTTCCATTTGTTAATGAGTAATCTTCTTTTAGTTAGACAGGATCAGCAGACCTTGACAGAAGAGGAAGTTTGCTTCTTTCTGAAGTAAAAGCAATGGGATAGGATCCATAAAAATCTGACTACAAATAAGAGACGTATCTAGAGAAGTCAGCTGAAGAGACTTCAGGAGAGTGAGTTCGGAAAGGTGCAGTACTCCACTCTTCCTTTTATGAACAGCCTTATCTGACTACAGAAACCAGGGCAATTGCATGGACAGCATACATTGAACTTTAGCTTGACTTGACTCCTCGCACATCTCAGCTCACACTTACCTCTTCAGAGGCTGCAGACCTCTGTGCTGAAAGTTGAAATGGCAGGCTTTCCATGGGGACACATGCAGGGTTTTGGGGAAGGTTGTATTGCAATCCGTCTTGCTGTGTGAAATGCACAGGGCTCCAAGTTAACAGCTTTTCAGAGTCTTAGCAAAAATTCTAGTTTCAGTTGCCCATTGCCACGTGGTATAGATCATAGAGGTTATATATTGAAACCCAAAAGGGCTTTTAAAACGGTCCAGACTGTCCTTACTTTTTTAAATTTTAGAATATATCTGAACTCACTGCATACAATATGTATATAGAATGAGAAGGAAATGGTTAACTGGTTATGACTGACAGTGCCCTATTTATTAAGTAACATGTATAGGGTAGTCCAACAATTGAAAAGGCAAAATATCTAAAATTATATTTATACTATTTCTTATAGTAAAGCATGTACAAACAGAATTTAATAATTTCTAGACGTTTTAGTTCTCCTGGGTCATGTTGCACAATATTCCAAAAAGAACACAATATTTGCAATAAATGTAAATTACAAGAAGCCTCCTATTTTCATACAGGACAATCAGATCAACTGACACAAACCATGTGCAAAGGATATGTGCAGTAAAAACATGTTGGAAATTGTCATACCCTCATATATCACAGTTATGTGTCACTGAATGTTAAGAATGTTATCAACATGTTGTTACTATTGTTAACAGTGGCTAAAAAAGGAATCCTGATGGCCTGGATGACTCCAGCAGGACCACTAGGGACACAACAGCTCAGTCTGATCACAGTAAACCTTAGAACAGAGCAACTCTAAGCAAAATCAAGAACAAAAATCAGGCCGTTTTGAAAAAGCAGGAAAACAAAAACAAAAAAAAATCATTTCATAATAAATGCTGACTTACCTAACAATGCACAGCAGTAGTGCCACCCTGGCTTTTTTCCCCCCCACCAATAACAAAGGCATATACTTGGTGGGTTTTTAAATAGAAAGCCTGGAGAACAACACCTTCTGTTAATGTAAAAGAAAAAGAACAGGACAGGTTTTAACCAAATCTTTTTATCCATTCAGACTCAGAATTCTCAAAATTTTGTCTAATTGCAGTGAAAGATGTTAAATCAGAGTGAAGCAAAATTCACGTTAATGGTGACATACAGAAAATGCCATACAAAATCAATTGCCTAGGTTTGGGGATAGCGGTGCATATATTAATAATGCTTAAGTCCAATCGCCAGTGGTGGACAATCCAGAGCACATTAAAGAGAGTCTTTTCAGGAAAGGTACTCACTGAAATGAACAATTTCACTGGACTAAAGTCATCTTGCAAACCAAAACTATTGGCATGATCCTGGTCCTAATTTAAAAAAAAAATCAGTTGGAGTTTTGCCATTGATTTCAGTGGGAGTCAATATTCCACCCCAGGTGATCTTTCTGAATTGGCAAATGAAAAATGTGGCACAAGTTAATATTTTATAATATATTTTATAGTTCTGAGGTCACCACTCATACACTTGTAAATTGTTCCAACAGTTAATTACCCACATTGTTAAACATTTACATCTTCAACTTCCAATAAGATCTTGGCTTCTGTGGCAAGCACATGCATACCAATAGCAATGGCTCTTGGAAAATATTGTCTGCTCTGTCTAGGCAAATGATCAGTAGATGGAGGCCACTCATACCCAATATCTTTAATATTTTAGGAGGTTTGGACAATACTGGATTTTAGTGATGATTAAAATACCTAAATGACCTAAAAAATCGGATTTGGACACAGCTGGATTCTCTCAATTCACAGCTGATTCCGCTTTTCTTCCTTCAGAGACAAGTCACTGGCATACACTCAGTCATTTTTAGGTGTAAATATTTTAGATGACACCTTAAAATCAAGGGCCCCAATTCCAGGCTGCAGCCTAGAGCCAGAAACTCTCTGTACATTAGACTATCACCCAATGGTATCACCAGTGTAAAGCTATGACTGGGAAAAACATGAGGGATGAAGGGCTGGCATGAAGGGAACTCTCTGGGCACTGCGGCAACCAGCGTATAAGAGCAGTGCCATAACTAGCTAATTTTGTGCCTGAAGCAAGAGCATAAATTTGTGTCCCCTCATGTTGCAGGGTGCGTGTGTTACATTATTACCACCTTTACCTCTGTCCTGACTGCAAAGCTGGGCTTCCAGAGAGTGGTGGCTGTTAGCTGGGCACCCACCTCTGAAGGTGGAGCTCTTTTTGAAGTAGTGCAGAAATAAGGGTGACAATACAGTATCATACTAGGCCCTTCATCAGTTCTGTGTTGCTGTTAGTGTTTGGTTCTGGCTTCAGAGCAGGATTCTGGGCCAGCGCCTGCCGCTGTCCAGTTGCTCAGCTCTGACGGCAACATTGCCCCCAGCAGCACTGTAGAAGGGTCGCTGTAATACAGCCTAAGATTCCTGTAAGTTGTGCAGCTTCCTATTAAGTGGTGTTCTGGGATTTAGGGCTGTAGCGTCTCTACCTACGCCCTGAAGCTGCCAAAGGGGGAGACCCTTCCCCACCAGTCACAGCTGGCAAGAGGGGAAACCTCTCCCTGCCAGCCCCTGCAGAAATCTGCCCAGGTAAACTGGAGCCCCAACCTTTACCCACCTAGCCCTCAGCACCTTCTTGTACCCCAAAGCCCTAATCCTCAGCCCTAACCTAAAGCCCACACCCCCAGCCCAGAGCTCCTCCCCAGACCCAAAGACCCTCTGTTGCACCCCAAACTCCTCATCCTCAGACCCACCCCAGAGCCTTCACCCTCCCAGCCAGCGACCTTGCACCCTAACCCTCTGCCACAACCCTGAGCTACCTCCCCACCCTCAGAACCCCTTGGCTGCACTCCCACCACATCTGTTTTGTTACATGCACCAATATGAAGGTGATGTGTCACCCATCAGCCCCGCAATGGAGGTGCACATCAAGAGAATTCATTCTGCTTGAGATGGAAAAGTGAGGGGGAAACCCTGAGCAACCATAGCCTGCAATAACCACGTGGCACCTCTCCTCCAGCCTCCTTTTGGTCACAACCCCAACAATTTCAACACTGTGAAATCTGAGATTTCAGACAGCTGAAATAATGGAATTTACAATCTTTAAAATCCTATCACCGTGCAACTGGTCAAAATGAACCATGAATTTGGTAGTGCCCTAGTAATAGTAGTAATAGTTAGAGCAGACAGACATCCAGAATCATCAGCACTAAGTAACTGCAGTGTAGAATTCTGATTATTTTAAACTAGATTTTGCTCTAACAATAAATTAATCGAATAACGACCAAAGCCTTGTTCCACTATGATCACAGAGGAGAGGAACTGGTGGCATCAGTTACATCATTTCAACATTATATAATTTGGATGACATGAAAGATAGCGGAAATAAGTTGAGAGGGCGTCACTGTAGTTATACTATTCTGTGACCTCATGATTTCCTTCTCTTGGTTTAGCATCTGCAGGCACAGTACCTGGATTGTTGCAAGCACAAGATCACCATACGTGTTTTGCTGTTCTTACTACTGTCAGAAGAAGGAGCTCCCTCTTGGTGCTGCTGATTCCTGAAACTTATGTCCTCTCATGCAGGCAAGAAGCATCCACTCTCCTGACCTGTTTAGAGTTATTTCTCTGGTCCAGTAACCCTACCTTCTGGGAGAAGCCACACCTTTCACTCATCTGTATTTCACTGCTCAGCCTCCCTAGAGCAGTTGACTCTGAAATTGATAAAGTGAAACCTGAAGTCACTAGCCAAAAGGTAGTTTGTACTACCTAAACTCACTTATCTCACTTTGGCTCACTTGCCAGCAGAGTGAGAAATGAAAGAACCAGAGAGTCAAGGAAAACTACAAGTTTGTATTGATTTAAGAATGGGCCATTAAAGCAAACTTCAGTTTTAACACACGCTGCATCTTCCCCTCCCTGATATATTTTGTGTGCATACATTTAAATGATCTTTGCCACTGTCTTCTGCAAATTCTACATATCAAGTCTCCTGACAATGTTAACTTTAGACTTATCTGTATTCAGAACCTCTCTCCAGTACTGTCTCTGAAGGAAAAACTGAGTTTAGATATCTTAAGAACAAGCAACCCTTTACAAATAAAATGTGTCACTGGCAATGAATCTTTCCATTTGTAACGTACTTGTCTCTAAGGCAACTCTATGAGATAACAGAGAGGGAGCCTGTGCTAGTCTATATACTATCAAAACAAAAAAGCAGTCCAGTAGCACTTTAAAGACTAACAAAATAATTTATTAGGTTTTGTGGAACAGACCCACTTCTTCAGATCATAGCCATACCAGAACAGACTCAACATTTAAGGCACAGAGAACCATAAATAATAATCAAGGCTGACAAATCAGCAAAATGTTATCAAGGTGAGCAAATCAGAGTGGAGGGGCAGAAGGCAGGGGTGGGGAGTAAAGAATTAGATAAAGCCAGGTATGCATAAGAGCCCCTGTAATGACCTAGGAAATTCCCATCCCAGTTCAAACCACGTGTTAATGTGTGTTGAATTTGAATATAAGAGAGAGTTCAGCAGCCTCTCTTTCCAAACTGTTGTGAAAATACCTCTTCAGTAAGACGCAAACTTTCAGGTCATTAACAGAATGGCCCACTCCATTAAAGTGCTAGCTGACAGGTTTGTGAATCAGCAGTGTTTCTACATCTGTTTTATGCCTATTAATTCTTTGTCTAAGAGTCTGAAGTCTGTCCAATATACAAAGCATCTGGGCATTGTTGACACATGATGGCATACATGAGATAAATCTGATTTTTAATAAATTTGATTTTTTTAACCTTGTTCTTATGAATTCAAATTTAAGTGTCCACAAACTTTCTTGAAATTTGACCGTTTTTCCATGTTGAGTTTCTGCATCCCCATTGCCCTATGCAAGTTCAGCATGAACAGTGCATTGTGGGTACCTATCCCTTAGTGCCTTAGCCCCAGTTGCTTGTGGGTGTTTCATGTTAGAATCCCACAATGCAAAGCACTGTCCCAGAATTCAGACCTCCTGCAAACCCGCCCAAGTTCCCTGTGCCACATGTCCTCTGCAGACATTAGCGGAGCAGCACGCAGCTCTGCTATCAGCCCTGTCCACCCCTGCCTGATTCCATCAGCCGTGTGTCCTGGACTTTTATATTTGGAAGCCTGGGAGCTGCAGAATTCTAATTCTAATTCAATCAAAAATGTGCGGGCTTCCTGTAAGCTTCTTCCTGTGCACTTGGATGGAGAGTAGTGGAGAAGGAAGTGGCCGTACATGGAGGGTTACTGTGTAGCTTTGTGGGATACATACGGGCCACTTCTAGAGGCTAATACATTCAAATTAAAAACATAGTGCTTCCACACTAGCCTTTACTCAAAAATTTAAATTCAGAATTGACTCTATACCCATCCTGTAATATCGACATTTTGTTATCAGTATTAGGGCTCATTAAATCAAGCTAATGGTATTTACAGTGAAGACCCCGACATTTGAACATCGAGCTAACTCCTTTACATTTGATTTTATTTCATAGTGTAGATGCAGCCTTAGAATCATGTTAAATGATCTGCCTGTAGGAGCAATTGGCAGTGGGGGAGAGACCAACTAAAAATGCCATTAATGCCTGGAGGTACTGCTTCTTCTGGCCGTGTCTACACTAGCCCCAAACTTCGAAATGGCCATTCAAATGGCCATTTCGAAGTTTACTAATGAAGCGCTGAAATACATGTTCAGCGCTTCATTAGCATGCGGGCTGCTGTGGCGCTTCGAAATTGATGCGGCTCGCCGCCGCGCAGCTCGTCCTGACGGGGCTCCTTTTCGAAAGGACCCTACCTACTTCGAAGTCCCCTTATTCCCATCTGCTCACAGGAATAAGGGGACTTCAAAGTAGGCGGGGTCCTTTCGAAAAGGAGACCCGTCGGGATGAGCCGCGCCAATTTCGAAGTGCCGCGGCCGCCCGCATGCTAATGAAGCGCTGAACATGTATTTCAGCACTTCATTAGTAAACTTCGAAATGGCCGTTTGAATGGCCATTTCGAAGTTTGGGGCTAGTGTAGACGTAGCCTCTGTGAGCAGTATTTTTCATCACATGGCCTAATAATAACTCATATTAGATTTCATTACATGCAAGTAGTCCCCACCTTGTGTGTTGGATGGAAGAGATTAGAGCAACATTTTTTTCCTAACATAGAAACGCCCATTTTTAACATGAAGGAAAATAATTACCATTTTATGCTAATGGGGAAATGGTTATGAGTCCTTTTAAAGAGTTTGAATTAATAAATATCTGCCTTTCAATAGTAGTCCCTACATGCAAACTGAAGTCTCTTGCCTTTTTGCCTTCACTTTCTTACCCAGATGATAGACTTCACCATGAAAAAAAATAGAAAGAACAGCACATATCAAAACATGGCTTAGTGTTTCACAGCAGAAATATCATAATATGGAACAGACTGCCTCCAACTATCAAGTGGCCAATAATGCTGACCAGCAAAAGGCATAAATTCTTAAGGTGCATATGAAGTCTCACCACACATGCATCTGAAAGTGTTTACCCATGAAAGCTTATGCCCAAATAAATCTGTTAGTCTGTAAGGTGCCATTAAACGTGCACAGTTTGTGTCAATATAGTGCAGCAACTGTTACTCTGGCAAACCTAAGCTCCATCAAATCCAGCATCCTCTCCGTGACAGCAGTTGTACCAGATGCTTCAGAGAAAGGTGAAGGAATCTCACAATAAGCATAGGGAAGAAATTTACCAATACCTCTCCCCCGTTAGATTTCATCCTAGTCGCTAATAGTTAGAAGTTGGTTCATACATAAAATATAAGGTTTAACATCTCTTCCAATATGTGACAATAAATGATGACAACTACTGATTTCCAGGAGTTAAAAAATATTCAAAAAGAAACTGGACATTTCTACAAGTTATTGGCCTCAGTGACTTCCTGTGGCAGCAAGTTCCAGAGCTGCATTACAAGTCACAAATATTAGATGCAAACTTTCCACTTTTCAAGTTGGCCCAGTGTCCCCTTGTACTTGGATTAAGGCACTCCTGCTGTATTCTCACTAGTGCATCTGTTACTGTGCACGCTGTGATCTGCCACTCCCCCCACCACCTTTGCAAAGCCATCATCTCCCTTCCTCACAACCTGCGTTTATCCAGGCTACTGTTCCTTTGCCCCAACCCCAGGTTTAACCCCTTCAGCCCCAAACCACCATCCCAACCCCAGGATTTACTTGCCTCAGCCAAAGAGCTCCATGCACTGCCACTGCTCCCTCCAACACCTCCTTTTCAGCCTGTCTTCACAGCTCTGGCAGGGCAGACTCATCCTCCACCCGGCACTCCTCAGCTCTCCAGCAGGCTGACTTCCCACACATGGAGCCCTGCTGGCTTCCTCTTTCGGAGCTCCTGTCTTTCCCTGCTGGGTTCCCCTCTGCCACGGCTGACTGTTCAACCACAAGTGGAGTCAGCGGCAACAGCGCTCAGAGCTGCGAGCCACTCAAAGTGCTGCATGTGGCTCTGGAGCCACTGGTTGCTCACCGCTGCCCCAGCCCAATCCCTCCCTCCTCTGCCAATGCCCTCCCCAGCTCAAAGCAACGCCCCGACTGTGACATGCTGCCCAGCAGGAATCACTCAACTCGCCCTCTCCCTCAGGCCAGGACGCACAGCCCTGGCGCATGCCCTGCTGAGTGAGGAGGGGCAGGGACTGCCTCACCTCAGAGAACACCTGCACCATCACTGCTACCACCATCACTTCCTGCCGCTGCTTCCACTTTCGCCAAGCACACCAACGTCAGCCAGCAGAGACAGCAGGGAGCGAGCGGCTGATACATAAGGCCATAGCCCTGCCCAGCCTCACCCTTGTTACAGCCCCTGTGTAAGTGTGTGTAGAACCCTGCTAGGGTACAAAAGTGTGTATCCTCAGCCAATCTGCAACTCACAAAAACTGTCTGTGGACATCCACCTCTGCAGATTTACAGGGCTCTACTTAACCTCTCTGGGCTGAAGCTCTGAGATAACCCGAAACCACCTGGGGAGAGCTGCCTGGGCAATTGGCATAAAGCCTTGGACCCTCCACCTACCTTTGGGCAGATAGGGAGCCTGGAGGGCAGGGATATGGCAGGGGACTGCTCTCAGACAACCACCCCACACTGCAGATGGGTGGAGGGTCAGGCATGGCTCCATGCTGGTCTGGCCAGGGGTGAGCACTTCAGAGGGAAGGTGGATGTCTGCACCTGTGACAAGTGGATGAGCAAAGCCACTCCTGGATCCTCCATTCTGGCATCACTGATTATTGCTGCATAGTGACCTGTGGAGCTTCCTGGGGACTGCTTGGACCACACCACCTCCCCACAGCTGCCTAACCAGCTATTATGGCTTGACTGTGGCTCCAAAGTCTCCCCATACCTCCCCCCAACCAGAGCTGGGTTGGAGAAAGCCACACAGGCAGCTGTGAGGAGCCCGGGTCCCTCCACCTGCTCTTGAGTCTCAGCCATCCACATGGCTCTCATCAACCAGCTGCAGCCCAGCCACGACCAGAGCAGGATGGCATTTATGGCTTGCACCTCCTACGGGTAGGAGAGACCAGACTCGCTCATGAGGGTCTGGGGGGATGGATCCCCCAGGCTACAGCTAGCCCCACATCCCTCTGCCCCCTGTTCCCCATCCCTTCTCCCCCTCTGCCCTCTGTCCTGCCTTCCACTGTGCACAGCCTGCAGCCAGAAGGTTTCCTTACGTGCATCACAACAGCATCAATGGTGGACCTCCTGACACTGAATTGGTGTCCTACGGAATGGTAGCTGTCAGGGATGGCCAGCTTCCAGAGGGCAATTGTAACCTTCTTCTCTAAGGGTATGTCCAGCCACATGCTGGTGTTGGGACTTCTCAGGGCAGGGGCAAGCCAGTTGCACAGTTTCAGAAATGTGTCCTTGTGCATCCTGAAATTCTGTGTCCATTGCTGGGCACCCCATTGCCCCAGCCCAACCAGTCCCACCTATCGGAGATGGTGGGGTGCCACCAGCTCCATCTGGTCACCCAAGGGGGTGAGTGCAGCAGTGGCACTATGCCATTGGGGGTCTGCTCTAAAGATTGTCTCTCAGGGTCACCCCCCATATGTAGTTGCACATACTGATGATGGCCAGTGACAGGGCCAGCAGGAGCTGGTCTGTGGTCCTGGGTGTGCCCGGGGACTGCTTTGCCATGGTTGAGGTCGGGAAGGGTGGGGGTCAGGCACAGGTAGGAGTATTGGGTCGGGGAAGGTGTGAGGTTGAGGGGTTTGGGTGTCATGAAGGGTGAGAACGGTTTGGAAAGAGCAGCGTCTCTCACAAACTCCAAGGAGCCGTGCAACAGCTTAGCATTCCCTGCAAGAGGCAGGCTACCGTGAGTTGCAGGGCGGGGCGGGGCGGAGCCCTTTAAAGGGTGTACGGACGCTTCCTTCCAAGGAAGGGCTTTCCCTCCATGCACACCTGCCTTCTGGGTTAAGGAGGCCGGTTCTGTTGACAAGGCGTCCGGTGCATATAGACGCTCTCTGTCAACAGAGCGGCTCACTATTGTGAGCTGCTTTGGTGCGTGGATGGAATCTGACAATGGAGGTGTTGTCGCAGCTTCTCTGTTAACAGTTACCTTTGTCAACAGAGGCTGCTTGTATAGGGGTAACCCTCATGTACAGCACTGGGACCCGGCAGGGGCAGATAAAAGGGCTTCTCGTTTACAGCTGCTTTACAACCCACTGGGTTTAAAAAACTGGAGCAGTATGTGTCCAACCTTCTTTCAGCCAACCAACTAGTAAACGCTCCGTGAGCTATGAACTCTAGGTAGGGAGCTGCTGAACTACTGCCAGACTTTGAAGGTATCCGCAAATGAATACACCAAATGTTGCTAAAAACTAGTGCCAGTGAAAGACAGGCAGGAAAAGAAAGTGTCTAAAGGGTGTACCAACAAAATTCTAGCACAATGTTTTTCCAGCTTTCATGCACTATCACACCAAGATCTTTGCTTCCTTGTTCCATGCCTTTGTGATAAGGCACTGGATTAGTATTTAAGAGGTCTAGGTTTTCTCCCAACTCTGTCACAAACTGCCTGTGTGACCTTAGGCAAGTGACTTAATTTTGCTGTGCAGCAGGTTTCTATCCACCTATTCTGTTTCACACAGGGAAGAGCATAATTGACTGGTGTTCAGATATAAATAGAAAAGACTAAATTTTAGTTTCTATTTTGCTGAAAGGTTTACACATTATTCTCTCTGTAATATTACAACTGTTCAGAAAAACTTTAAATTAAATCTGACCTTTTCATTCTATTGTACCTGTTTGTCCACATCCTTGTACCTCTTCCTCGTACTCAACAGCTGTTTGGAGAAGTATTTTGTGATCCTTCCTGCCTTCTAATCCATGTTTAATTTTCAGTGAATGTTTGTGAAGATCCTGAAGGTTTTCACGTCAAAGGGCATTGCAAATTATGTTATGTATTGTAAGGATGAATTGTATGAACTATTACCTGAAAAGAGTCCTCAGACTGAAAGCTTTCTGCACAAAGATCTAATATTAACAGACACATAAGCTGATCTTAGGCAGACAGCAACTTCATTATGTAGGAAACAGGAGCTGTGACACCCAGGGTCAAATTTTCAATGAATACCTCAATCTGGCTTCATTTCCTGTATACAGTGTATTCATTTTTTTGTGGCTGGCCTGGTGATAGAGAATTCTGACTGTTGCTGATACCGAAGGTGTAATTATGATGCTGTGGTCGTCATTCACTAAAAATCAGGTTCAAAAATATTTACTGACTTTGGAAATCTAAGAATGCAGATTAAAAATCTAGACGCTCCTGCAATAAATGTATGTACACTTTTGTTTGTTCATTCTTCATATCAAAACTACACTGATGAAGGATAGTCTGCCTCACATGCTGTCTCCTTATGAGGGGTGTTTCCATAGTTTAGTTTTCAGCATAATGCTCTTTATAAACCAGAGGATGTAGTCGCAGTTGTAGGCCTGATGTGCATTTTCTACTGATTAAGAATGTGTTGCCAATTGGTTAGAGCAGGGAACGCTGAATAATTAACCCTCATTGCTATTCCTGGCTCTTACTTAATTAGGTCAAGTTGGCCAGCATGTACTTGCTGAATATATTGCAACCTTGACCAGCAAGTTGTCCTCTGTCAGTAGCTCCCTAGTGCTGGGATTTCGTTAGTTGACATTAACACTGGGATAACATTCACATGCAATTTTGAATATGGGTTTAAAATGGATTTTTCAAATCCAATCTACCGGAAATCTTTGATGGGGGCCAACAAGCATGTGGAGAAGGGGGATCCCAAGGATGTAGTTTACTTACATTTTCAGAAAGCCTTTGACAAGTTCCCTCACCAAAGCAAAGTAAGCAGTCATGGATTGATAACTAGTTAAAAGATGGTAAACAAAGGGGAAGTTTTCAGAATGGAGAGATAAATAGTGGTGTGGTCCCCCAGACATCTGTACTGAGACCACTACTATTCAACATATTCATAAATGATCTGGAAAAAGGCACGTATAGTGAGATGGCAAAATTTTCAGATGATACAAAACTAATGAAGATAGTCAAGTTCCGGGCAGACTGGTGACTACGCATGAAACTGGAGCAACAAAAGGACCTCTCAAAACTGGGGACTGGACAATAAAGTGACAGATGAAATTCAAAGCTAATAAATGCAAAGTAATCCATATTGGAAAATGTATCCCAAATAGGCATATAAAATGCTGGGCTCTAAATCAGCTGATACCACTCAAGAAAGAGATCTTGGAATCACTGTGGATAGTTCTCTGAAAAGATCCACTCAATGAGCAGCACAGTCAAAAAAAGCAAAAACAATTCTGGGATTCATTAAGGAAGGGACTGATAATAAGACAGACAATATTGCTTCCATATAAATCCCTGGCACGTCCACATCTTGAATGCTATATGCAGATACAGTCATCAGATCTCAGGCAAAGGGTATATTGGAATTGGAAAGATAACAAAAATTATTAGATTTGTGGAATGGCTTCCACATGAGGTAAAATTAATACAACTGGGATGTTCCAGTTTGAAAAAAAGAGAGAACTGGGGTGGAAGATATTACCAAGATCCATAAAACCATGACTGGTATAGAGAAAGTAGATAAGGAAGTGTTATTTGCTCCTTCTCGTAACACAAGAGAAAAATTAAATTAATAGGCAGCAGGTTTAAAAAACAAGAAGTATATTGTGACGGCCAAAACTACATCAGAGTTCAAACAACAACTTAGTAAGTTCAAACCAGAATAGGCCCATAAATTGCTATTGGCCAGGGAGGTTGTGTCCCTAGTCTTTTTACCAGAAGCTGGGAATGAGTAAGAGGGATCACTTGATGACTGCCTGTTCTGTTCATTATCTCTGGGGCACCTGACATTGGCAATCATCCCTAGATAGCCTACTGGACTAGATGGATCTTTGGTCTGACCTAATATGGCCATACTTTGTTCTCAATTTTCATGCCCAGTCACCAGAAAATTTCTTTGAGTCCTCTTCCACCTCCTCACAACCCTTCCAAGCCAGAACTGCAGTCCAAGCCCCTTTAGGCAAGTATCTTAACCAGTCTCTCTGGTTCCTGAGTTTCCCAAAATATCCCTACATCAGAGCAGTGCTTGCCGGATAGAGTGCATGTTTAAAAGTTTCTCAGGTTGTTGAGTGAAAAGGTGCAACAAAAGTTCAAAATGTTTATTGATTTCCTAATTCTCTTTAGCTAATGAGGCAGCCACTCTATGATAACCTTACAGAGCCCTCTATACTAAAATAATCACAATATTCTCAACTGGGTAAGATTCTACATTCTTTGCAATGCAGTAAGGACTGGGTACACAGTATCATAATTCAACGTATCAGGTTTGTGTGTCCTGCATGCCTGGTTTGTAACTGAAGTAGCAAAGAAGCTTTAATATTTCATAGCGGTACAAATGAGTCATGCCTGTTGATCTACATTTAGCATAAATTATGTACATAGTTTTGAATAATGTTATAGTGAAAGGGAAGTTCACCTTAGAAATCTATCAGGGAGCTTCCCATGAAGATGATGACAAGATGGGCATACCATTTATATCATTTATTCTCTAACCAGGAAAATTAAACTTTTACTTGGCCATTTCATTCCCTGCTAAGTTCCTCCCTCACAACTACTAGATGTACTAAGTCTGCTCCCCTTGGTTAATGAATCTTTGAAGTGCTGTTTTCCACTAGGGCTAGTTCCTTCTCTAAAACCTAATATACACAAGGATAACTTCCTGTTGCCCAAAACCAGTGTAATTGAACCCGTACTCAACTTGGTTAAATGACCGTGACCAACTATGTCCTATATTATTTTAAAACATCATGGTAATGCTTGAGGGTGAAGCGAAGCAAGCCTGTTAAAGGCCAAAGAAATGCAGTTCACCCTTTGTTCTCTCTGATATCAATACCTGCTAGATCGGTTTATTACACAGGCCAAGTTTACTGCACTTACTGAGGAACCAATGTTGCTGCACTCGCCGCAATGGAGGTCAGTTTAGCAGGTCTAGTGAAGAACTGCTCAAATCAACCCCAGAGTACTTTCCAGTTGATTTCATACTCCATCAGAATGAGAAGAGTCAGGTAAGTCAACAGGAGCGTCTCTTAACCATGCAGCATTGTGTAGACACTGGTGTGTAAGTTGACTTGAGCTATATCAAACCCCAGTGATATTTTTCACATCTCTGGAATAGTGTAACTTCGGTCAATTTATCACAGTAGTATAGACAAGGGTACAAATAAATGTTCCCATTTATAATGGCCTCTGCTCATAAAAGAATCTACAGCTTCAGCCTGAATTTTTTCCAGAAGGTGGACACTGAGTTCCCCCTGAAAGAGCCAATCATTTTCAGGAAGAAGGGTGCTTTCGAAAGCAGGCTTTCCTTTCTAATGAACCCCGTCTACACGGATGTTTTGGCTTTCGAAAACATCTCTTTCAGAAACAACATCCCATGGGAGTATGCAAATGAGGTATGATATATTTAAACCTCATTTGCATTTTTGATCAGCTCCATTTGCATGCCCCTTTTGAAAGGGAAGGGCAGTGTAGACGTAGCTTGTGCACGCGCACTGTTTTTAAAACCGGGGTTACAGAAAGTATAGTTTGATGCTATTTATTAAGGACCATCTTCAATTCACATGCATTGTGGCTCTTGAATTACTGAATTTGTACCTAATTCAAAAAAATGGCTCTTCTTGCTATGTTGGTTGCCAACCCCTGAGCTATTTTAAAATATAGCTATCTTAGAAAATAGTAATGGACTTTTTTGCTATATGAACTCAACCTAGTTTACTAAACCAGATATGTCCTAACAATGGCAACACAGTATTGTCCCCAACAATTCTATCATAGGCTAAAATACTTGTTAGTTGTATTATTGGTGAGATTGCTTATGTAAGGCTAGGGCTACGTCTACACGTGAAGCCAACATCGAAATAGGCTATTTCGATGAATAACGTCTACACGTCCTCCAGGGCTGGCAACGTCGATGTTCAACTTTGACGTTGCTCAGCCCAACATCGAAATAGGCGCTGCGAGGGTACGTCTACACGCCAAAGTAGCACACATCGAAATAAGGGTGCCAGGCACAGCTGCACACAGGGTCACAGGGCGGACTCAACAGCAAGCCGCTCCCTTGAAGGGCCCCTCCCAGACACAGTTGCACTAAACACCACAAGATACACAGAGCCGACAACTGGTTGCAGACCCTGTGCCTGCAGCATGGATCCCCAGCTGCCGCAGCAGCAGGCAGAAGCCCTGGGTTAAGGGCTGCTGCCCACGGTGACCATAGAGCCCTGCAGGGGCTGGAGAGAGAGCATCTCTCAACCCCTCAGCTGATGGCCACCATGGAGGACCCAGCAATTTCGATGTTGCGGGACGCGGATCGTCTACACGGTCCCTACTTCGACGTTGAACGTCGAAGTAGGGCGCTATTCCGATCCCCTCATGAGGTTAGCGACTTCGATGTCTCGCCGCCTAACGTCGAAGTTAACTTCGAAATAGCGCTCGACGCGTGTGGCCGCGATGGGCGCTATTTCGAAGTTAGTGCAGCTACTTCGAAGTAGCGTGCACGTGTAGACACAGCTAAAGAGTGATAAAATAGCCCTCTTGAAAGCCAAGAGCTCTCTAACTACTTATTCTGGGTTTCATACTGACGCTCCAGACCCAATCATTTCTTGAAATTAATGGAAATTTTGCCTAAAGACTACTATAATCTTTTGAATAGTAACAAAGAGTAAGCCGTGCTAGTCTATACACTATCAAAACAAAAAGCAGTCAAGTAGCACTTTAAAGACTAGCAAAATGATTTATTAGGTGAGCTTTCGTGGGACAGACCCACTTCTTCAGACCGGGTCTGTCCCACGAAAGCTCACCTAATAAACCATTTTGCTAGTCTTTAAAGTGCTACTTGACTGCTTTTTGTTTTTATAATCTTTTGGTTTGTATTTCAGTGCTTAAATCTCCTACCCAAAGCATGTTAAATTCAGAGTTAAAAAATGGAGTTACAGTTTTCATAGAATCATAGAATCCTAGGGCTGGAAGGGACATTGAGTCCAGCCCCCTGCCTAAAGCAGGATCAAGCCTAACTAAATCATCCCAGCCAGGACTTTGTCAAGCCAGGACTTAAAAACCTCTAGGATGGACATTCCACCACCTCTGTGGGTAATGCATTCTAGTGCTTCACCAGACTCCTGGTGAGAAAGTTTTTCTTAATATCTAACTGACACCTCCCCTTCTGTAACTTGAGACCATTGCCCCTAGTTCTGACATCCATCACTACTGAGAACAGCCTCTCTCCATCCTCTTTAGAGACTGCTTTCAAGAAACTGAAGGCTGCTATTACGTAGCCCCTCACTCTTCTGCGAACTAAATAAGACCAAATCCCTCAGCCTCTCCTCATAGGTCATGAGCTCCAGTCCCCTAATCATTTTTATTGCTCTCCATTGGATGCACTCCCATGCATCCACACCCTTTCTATACTGGGCAGCCCAGGACTAGACAAAACTTCAGATGTGGCCTCACTAGTGCCAAACAGAGAGGAATAAATGTCTCTAGATCTGCTGGAAATGCAGGTCATTAATAAAGATGTTGAACAATACCAGTCCCAGTACTGATCCTTAGGGCACTCCACTTGAAGCCCCCCGCCAACCAGACGTTGAGCCATTGATCACTACCCTTTGGGCCTGACCCTCTAATCGCCTTTCTATGCACCCTACAGTCCATTTATCCAATCCATACATCCTTAATTTATGGGCAAGTATATTGTGCAAGACTGTGTCAAAAGCTTTTTTTAAAATCAAGGTATATCACATCCATTGACTTTCCTATGTCCACAGAACTACTTACCTCATCAAAGAAGCTGATCACATTGGTCAGGCATGACTTGCCCTTGATGAATCCATGTTGACTACTCTTGATCAATTTTCCCTCTTCCAAATGCTTCAAAATGAATTCCTTGAGGATCCCATCCATGATTTTCCCAGGGACTGAGGTAAGGCTGACCGATCTGTAGTTCCCTGGATTGTCCTCCTTTCCTTTTTTTTTTTTTTTTTTTTTAAAAGATGGGAACTACCTTTGCCTTTTCCCAATTATCCGGTTCCTCTCCCAATCTCCAGAGGTTTTCAAAGATAATGGCCAAAGGCTCTGCACTGACATTTGCCAGTTCCCTCAGTAGCCTTGGATGCATTAAATCTGGATTTGTGTATGCCTGGCTTTCCTAAATAGCTCTTAACCTGTTTCTTCCCCCCCTCAAGGGCTGCTCACATCCTTCTCATAGTGCATTACCTAGTGCAGTAGTCTGGGAGCTGACCACACCCGTGAAGTCGGTGGCAAAAAAAAGCATTGAGTACTTCAGCTATTTGCACATGATCTGTCACCAGGTTTCCTCCCTCATCCTGGAATGGCCCCACGCCCTTCCTAATCACTCTCATACTGTTAGCATGAATGTAGAAACCCTTCTTGTTGCCCTTCACAATCTGCTAGCTGCAGTTCCAAATTGTGCTTTTACCTTCCTGAGTATACCCCTGCATTCTCTAGCAACATATTTATACTGCTCCTTAGTCATCTGTCCAAGTCTCCACTTCTTATACGCATCCTTTTTGAGTTTAAGCTCACCAAGGATTTCCCTGGTAAGCCAAGCTGGTTGCCTATTGTATTTGCTTTTCTTACTGCACATCACGGTGGTCTGTGCCTGTGCCTTTAATAAGGCTTCTTTAAAACACGGCGAGTTTTCCTAACTCCTTTTCCTTTCATATTAGCTTCACAGGGGATTCTGCCTTTCAATTCTATGAGTGAGTCAAAGTCTGCTCTTCAGAAACCAAGGGTATTTTACTGCTCACGTTTCTCCCTTTTGTCAGGATCCTGAAATCCACCATCTCATGATCGCTGCAGCCCAGGTTGCCACCCACTTCTATTTCTCCTACTAACTCCTCCTTGTTTGTGAGCAGCAGGTCAAGCTGTGAATGGCCCCTGGTTGGTTCCTTCAGCACTTGTACCAGGAAGTTAACCCCAACATTCTCCAAAACACTTCCTGGATTGTGTGTGCTGCTGTATTGGTCTCCCAATAAATGCAGGGGTGATTGTTAGGGTTGATCCTGTTTCAGGCAGGGGGCTGGACTAGATGACATGAGGTCCCTTTCGGCCCTAGGATTCCATGACTAAGGTCTTCCATGAGAACTAGGGCTGTGATTTGGAAGTTTCTCTTTGTTGTCTGAAGAAATCCTCATCCACCTGATCTGGTGGTCTATAGCAGACACCAACCACATCACCACCTCTGTTGCTTCCACCTCTAAGCTTAACCCAAAGACACTCAACTAGATTTTCTCTCTCCTTATACTGGAGCTCTGAGCAATCATACTGCTCCCTCACACATAGCGCAACTTGTCCTTTTCTCTGGTCTGCCCTTCCTAAACAGTTTATAACACTCCACACTGTGCTCCAATTATGCAAATCATCCCATCAAGTCTCTGTTATTCCAACCACCTCACACTTCCCTGACTGTGCCAGGCCTCTAATTCTTCCTGTTTGTTCCCTAGGCTTATGGCATTTGTGTACAAGCCTCTTAGAGAAGCATATTTCCAGCAGTTCATCCAGCTGCTTGTCTAATCTCTTTCCCAGGTGTTCCCTCCTGTGGCGCAAGGTGTGTGCCAGGCATTGCCAGAGATTTTGATTTATTTTAATTACATCTGTGTAGCTGTATGGTTTTGCTAGTGACTGCCAAGTCAGGGAACGTGCCTTGGACTGACAGCAGAAGGTGACTTGTGATGGCCGTTAGCTCCTATGAAAGTTAATCACTGGTTTCACCAGCCCCTGAGAAAACTGTCCAGCACAGATGAGCCAGGGAAGAGAAGTTAACTATAGTGTTCATCCCAGAGCTTTGGTTGATTTCTAATGCTGGGGGCCTCCTCTCGCTGCGTCTCCCTTTACATTTACATTCTGGAAAACCGATTTCAGGCACTTCCCAGGCAAAGCCAAACCCTGACCTCAGTTTAAGTTAAAGGAAGCTACCTACCAAATTTTGTGGTTGTAGCTCTTATGGTTTAAGACAGCATTGTCCAAAATGAATGCTAGAGACTGCCACAGCCCCCACCCCTCTGAGCCAGATGCTGCCCCCTTCCCAGGCAGACACCCCCACTCCCCAGCCAGGCATCCCCACTAGATTACTCACTGAAGCCACCCTGGGCTGAAGATGTGCCGCTGGAGCTACGGCTGCGCAAGCCACAGCAGAATATGGCTGGAGCCAATTAGGGCCAGAGGAGCCATCTCCAGCGCCACGTACTTGTCCCATGTGGTGGGGCATGCACGCACAGCAGCCAGAGAGGTGTCCCACATGTGCAGCTCTCCCAAGCAGCACTTTACCACACTGCGCTGCCCCACTCACCACGTGGCGAACAGGGAGCCTGTTGGACACCGCCGGTTCAAGAGGTCTTGAGCCAACAGAGCACGGACACTCTCTGTATATATAGCCTGCATCACATACCACTGTACACATTAGGAATATCCATTTCCTTTTCACCTACGATATTTGTACACACAATATGGGGACTATGCTGGTGTAAAAGACATTTACCTCCATAACTGGTGTTCAAGATGTTCCATTCACGTCCATTACAATGTAGGCGTGCAGGTGTGCATGCTCAGTCACCAGAAAATTTTTCCGGTAGCCGTCGGGTTGGTGCCGCAATGATATAGCGCCCAACGTAGGTACTTGCCCAGCCTGCCTCCCCTGCTCAGTTCCTTCTTGCCGGCTACTCTGACAGGAGGGTTTTGGAATGGACTTGAACACCACATCTGGAAGAACACCGGTTATGGAGGTAAGTAAATGTCTTTCCTTTTTCGAGTGATTATGCACACGCATTCATTCCAATGTAGGCGAATACAAGCTGACATTAGGAGGTGGGGTTGAAGCTCTGGAATAACTGTAGTACAGCTCTGCCCACTGCAGCATCCTCTCTAGCACACTGCATGATAGTATAATGGGCTGAAAAGGTTTGAATGGAAGACCAGGCGGCCGCCCAACAGACCTCCTGATTTCACTGATCTCACATGG
This sequence comes from Carettochelys insculpta, assembly GCF_033958435.1. Lineage (NCBI taxonomy): Eukaryota > Metazoa > Chordata > Testudines > Carettochelyidae > Carettochelys > Carettochelys insculpta. The sequence goes on along the minus strand of NC_134139.1, from coordinate 64,130,592 downwards.
ACTAGGAATGCCATAGAAGAGGCCTGCAACCCTTGTAGCCTGAGCCCTGATGTGAAGAGGGGGAACCCCTGCAGATTTGTAGCATTCTTTACTAGAAGTTACTGTCCACGAGGAAATCCTCTGGGACAAAACTGGGAGGCCCTTCATCCTGCCTGCTACAGCCATGAAGAGCTGCTGTGACTTTCTGAACAGCCTGCTTCTGTCTGTGTAAAATGCCAAAGCCCTATAGCTCTCCAGGATATGTAAACTCTGCTCCCTTGGGGTAGCATGGGGTTTGGGGTAAAAAACAGGTAGTGAAATATCCTGGCTGACATGGGAAAATGAGCCCACTTTGGGCAGGAAAGCTAAAGGGGGTTGCAGTCTAACCTTGTCCTTGTGGAACACCGCGTAGGGTAGGCCCACTGTAAGAACCCTCAGCCCAGACACCCTTCTGGCTGATGTGATGGCCACCAAAAAGGCTTTTTTGTAAGTTAGAAACAGCAGGGAACAGAAAGCAAAAGGTTTTTAGAGGGGGCCCCCATGAACTTAGCCAAAACTAAACTGAGGTCCCAGGACAATAAGGGGTCCTGCACCAGTGGTCTGACCCTCTCCAAGCTCTTCATAAATCTCGTGACCACACAGTCCAAGAACGCCAAGAAGAGGCCTGGATCAGGATGAAAGGTGGAAATAACTGCCAGGCACACCTTGATGAATGACAGGGACAGCGCCGCCTGGCTTAGGTGCCACAAGTAATCCAGAATCAAGGGAATTGTGGCCTGCAAGGTGGATAACTCCTTCTGGGATGCTCAAGTCACAAGCCTCTTCCACTTTGTCAAGTAAGTGACCCTTGTGGAGAGTTTTCTACTATTTAAAGCACCTCCCTCACTGGGCCTGAGCACAAAAGTTCAATGGCACTCAACCATGAAGCTTCCACGCTGTGAAGTACCAGGATGTTGGGGTGCTGAAGCCACCCCTCCTCCTGCGTCAACAGGTCCAGGCGTAATGGAAATGTTACTGGCTTGCATAACAACAGGTCCAACAGAACCAAGTACCAATGCTGCTTGGTCCATGCAGGAGCCACCAAGATTACTGAGGCCTGGTCTGCTTGAATTTTGAGGACCTTGTGGATGAGGGGAACCAGAGCAAATGCATACAGCAGAGGGCCTGTCCAGAACATGTTGAATGCATCTGCCTGGGACTCCAGTTCTGGTAAGAACTAAATGTTTGGGACTTTGCATTGAGGTGCATAGCAAACAGATCCAACTGGGGATAGCCCCAAACTCAGAAAATTGATTGCACCACATTGCTAAGGTGGTCTGCTATAGTATTGCAGACCCCAGGTAAGTAATGGGCCTGAGAAGAATTCTGCGCTGAATGCAGAATTCCCATAGCCTGAAGGCCTCGTGACACAGGAGAAAGGAGAGTGCACCCCTGTCTGTTGATATAATACATTGCTATTGTGTTGTCTGTACTCACTGACATGTAATGTTCCGCTAGGTTCTCCCAAAACACCTCACACACCAACCTGATTGCCCTGAGCTCTCTCACATTGATGTGAAGCTCAATGTCTGAAGTGCTCCAGAGAGCCTGAGGCCAGCACTTCCCCAGATGTGTCCACCAGCCTACGTCTGACGCATTGGTTATGAGAGATGGAGATGGTTAGGGAAGCCTGAAAAGCATCCCCCCAAACACTGTCCGAGTGTCCAGCCACCAATGCAAGGTCCATAACACCTGCTGTGGCAATGTCATTAATTAGTTTATCATCCCTCAAAGGGCAGTACACCAAAGCAAGCCACAACTGGAGAGGACTTAGACGAAGTCCAGCACGTTGCACCATGAATGTACAGGCTGCCATGTGTCCCAGGAGCCTCATGCAACATCTGGCTGTCGTGGTGGGGAACTTGATCACATATGTTATGTTGCTGGCTATCGCCTGAAACCTGGTCTCTGCCAGGGAAGCCCTGGCAAGATCACAGTCCAGGAAAGCCTCCCTGAACTCCATTCTTTGGGTGGGTACAAGTGTCAACCTCACCTTGTTCACCAGGAGGCTGAGACTGTTGAAGGTTTGGCAAATGCACCTTATATGTTGACGAATCTGGGCCTGTCAGCTTCATTTGACTAACCAGTCATCCAGGTACAGGAACAACTGGATGCCATGCCTCTGGAGGAAAGCCGCCAACACTGCCACGCACTTGGCAAAAACCCTTGGAGCTGTCAACAGACTGAATGGAAGACTGAACTGATGCATCCCGTTCACCAAAAACCTCAGGAACCTCCTGTGGGAAGGACAGCTCACAATGTGAAAATATGCGTCCTGTGAGTTGAAAGTGGCAAACCAGTCCTCTGGATCCAGCAACGGGATAATGAGCCTCAGAGAGACCATGTGAAACCTGATCTTTTTTACAAACTTGTTCAGGCTTTGCAAATCCATGACAGGCCTCATTCCCCTTCTCTATTTTGGAATTGGGAAATGACAGGAGTAGAACCACTGGCCCATGAATTGTGAGGGAACCTCCTCTACCATGCTGAGGAGAGACTGAATTTCCTGCCTGACTCTTGTGAGAAGGGTCCCTAAAGAGGGACAGGGAAGGAGGGTTGAAAGTGGGGTACCAACTGAATTGGATAGCATATCCCCTTTCTACTGTGCAAAGGACCCATCGGTCAGATGTTATACAGTACCAGGCAGGGTAGAACAGGAATAGGTGAAACAAAAACAGGGTGTGCTGGATCCATAAGTGGGAGCGGGTGGCGCTCCCAACCACACCTTCAAAATTTGGATTCTGCTGTCCCTGGCCGGGCTGATGGGAGCACCTTCTGCTTCTCCCACCTCTCTGCCTATTTTGATCCCTAGACTGCAGAGGCAACTGCTTAGGTGGAGAGCAAGGACTGAAATGCCTGTGCTGCATTGTAGGGGTATGGAGGCCCAAGGACCTAAGGGTGAGTCTGAACTCTTTAAGGCTGTGCAGACTCCTATGTTTTTCTGAAAAGAGAGCAGACCCCTCAAAGGGCAAGTCTTGAATAGTCTGCTGCACTTCATAGGGGAGCCCAGAAACCTGGAACCATGCATCCCTTCTCATGGGTACTCCCTGGTGCCATCATCCTTGTTGCTGTGTTGGCAGCATCCAGGGTAGCCTGCAGAGCTGCCCATGAAATCAGCTTGCTCTCCACTCTGGCTGTAAACTCAGGTTTGGCATCTGAGGGAGTCAGCTCTGTGAATTTTGAGAGGGAGGAAGCTATACTGTACGAGCATCTACTCACAAGGGCCTGCTGATTACCCATGCACAGCTATAGTCTCCTCTGGTCCAATAAACTTTTCTGCCTTACAAATCTAACCACTTTGCCTTGCTATTTGTGGGTGAGGGCCCCTGAAATCCCTGTTTCTCCCTATGGTTGGCAGCATCCATGCCCAGAGAATTAGGTAGGCAGAGTGCAAAGAGGCGCTCATGCCCTGTACTGGGGACAGAATACTTTCATTCTCACTGTGGGCTGGACCGACGCCAGGGTCTGCCACACGGACATAGCCCTCTGGGATAAGGTCTTAGGGATACGGTCTTAGGGAGAGGAAGCACCACTCTAGTGGGACCCAATGAAGGACAAAATATCCATCATCGGGTGAGCCTTGTCCTTGACTTCCTCTGCCTGCACCCCTAAGTCCTGGGCCACCCTGTGGAGCAGCTGCATCCTCCAAGGCCAGAGAGGCAGAAGAACCACCGACCGCTTCATCTGGGGAGGAGGATGAGGAGGCACCTGCCTGCAATGGGCAGCCCACATCCATGGCTCCCGAAAGGTCCAGTGTGCATGCTCCCTGGTGCTAGGAGAATAGCCCTGATGCCTGTCCATGCAATGCTGAGCCCACAGAGGGTGATGCCAAGCTCTGCACCATGAGAGAAGGAACCATTGATATCGATATCACCAGGAACCCTCCAAGCCTCACAGGTGCTGGCATGGTCAGTGCTATAGCATACTGCACCAACAAAAAAGGCATCAAAACCACCAGAGTCAGTGACAGTAACGGTACTGAAGAGGTCAGTGCCGAGGAGTCTGACTGTGTTGACAAGGACTCTTCCATGGAAGACAGCTGTTCTGACAACCAGTGAGACAGACAGTGCTGAAAGGAGTACTGGGGGACCACCCAATGCTGACACCAGTGACGGAGCCCAGGACAGTGGGTGTATGACCTGCCCCTGGCTCTCATGGAACATCCATGGGATCCAAAACTGCAGTCACTGCCCTGGTGTGGAGTGTCGACTCCTTCTGGAGGAAGGACGAGCACTCCTACTCCTGCATAAGCTGGACAAGTAGAAGTTGGACTCTGACTCAGGTGCCTCTGATGCTCAAGACCAAGGTGGCACCTGTCCTGAGGGTGCCTGCATCAGCACCAGCACCAGCTGGGACAGTGCTGGTGCTGTAGTTGCTGGTGGGGCCAGGGGCATCAGTGGTCACACCATCACGGTGGGCTTGCCCCAGGATGGAGGATGACTTGACACCTGTCTCAGGGAGGTAGTTCTCCTTGGCAACGAGAAAGGTACAGTGATTTGCATGAGGTTCTGCGCCACACTGAACACGTCTAGCATCAATGGTAGCTCCGGGGAGTGGGAACTGGACCTCTGGACTGGCACCAAAGCCTGACCCTCCAACGTGCACCTATGGTGCATCTCCTCCAATGCCACCTGGGCATTCTCCCTGCGCTTCGATGCTTCTACTTTTTACGAGGCACGAGGGACTGAGACTTATGTCTCCTGGGAGGCTGAGGTGCCGGCCCTTCATTTTGTGCCAGGCTCCCTTCTCCTTCAATCGACGCCATGGCCAGGTTCAGTGCTGGTTCACTCTGCACCGAGGAAGATATGCTCAGCCTGGCAGATGGGGATTTCTTGAGCTGGAGAGCTGCCTCCATCAACAAGACCTTGAGTTGCTGAACCAGGTCCTTCAAAGTCCTGGATCTGAAGGTATTACAAATTGGGCAGCGGTCCCATTGGTGACTGTTGCTCAAACACTTCAAGCAGGCTGAGTGTGGATCACTCTTTGGCACGCGCTTCCCACCATCAATGAAGACTGCTGACCTTGGCATGCCCTGAGGCCTCGAGGAGGGGGAGTGACCTCCCTACAACAAACTACTCTAAGAACAGCAGAACTATAAACTAATCAAACTATTTAACTATATAAACTATTAAAACCTAATTAGGAATTATTTACAGATAAGATGTATGTGCTACCAACTAACTGAGAAAATTGCTCGCAACACCAAAGGGGGGTTCCAGCAACTGACACCCCAGCAAGAAGGAACTGAGCGGGGCGGGTGGTTGCATGGTGCTTATATTGGTGCTATATCATCGCCACACTGATCCAATGGCTATCAGTCAGAAGAAAAATTTTCCAGAAACTGGACATGTGTACACACGCCTACATTGGAATGCACATAAACAATCACTCGAAGAACGACTACACATTGTCAACACAACCTACACTGACAGAAGGGGTTTTTGCTGTCAGTGGACAAACACCACCTCTCAGTGGCAGTAGCTAAAACCTACCAGCATCTATGGGATAGATTAGGCCAGGGGTCTGCAACCTGTGGCTCTTTAAGGACTTGTTTGGCTCCCGAAGGTAGAACTGCAAACTAAACAAAAACAAAACAAAAAAAATAAAGCAAAAGAAACAAAACCCTCCTGATTATTTTTGATAAATGGTGAACGTCTAAAAGCCCAAAAATGAACAACTCAGATCTAAATAGTAGACAATATGCAATCTCAAAATGTTGGATAGCATCCTCCAAAGAGAGAGACAGAAGGTTCAGGAATGACAGATCATGAAGACAGTGATACAAACACACGTGTAAAGTGTGAAGAAATAGAATATGTAAAAAGTTTATGAACTTCCTGCAGTAAACACGAATTGCATTACATATTATTGTGTGTGACCTCTTCTTAAAACAGTAGTTAAAAAAATTATGGTTTGATGTTATTTATGAAGGTCCACCTCTTATTCACATGCATTGCAGCTCTTGACTTATTGACTTGTTTTACCAAATTGGAAAAAAATGGCTCTTCTTGCTATTTGGTTGCCAACCCCTGGATAAGGTATATACCACATGATCTATTTCCTGAGGATATAAGCATTAGCAGATTTTACTACTTGTGAGCAGGTGCTATAATCAAACTCTTAGTACTGCTATTTATGGTGAATGCTTTAAGAAATCCCTATACAATGACTATCATTACCGAAGAATACACTGCATATGCACCAGAGCTTTGGCATTTAACAAGTCCCCTACTTACAACGTTAGGCAGATTTACAAATTATTCTAATCTCTTTTGAAAAATATAAAAACAGAAAAAGAATAAACAAAATAGCCATTTCTATCCTCCTGTTTGAAGGGGCACAAGTAATACTATTTGTTCCCACCATTGAAACATCACTTCTTTAAAAGGGAATAGTTCTCTGCTCTTTAACTGGCATACCTTCAGGGCAAGCATGTACAGGGGCAAAAGAATGACCAAAACACAAACTTGTGCACACCATAAATACGATACTGCTGACTGGAATGCTACCACAACATTTGTCAGCTCAATCACACCAAAATTACTACTAGAATCATCCAGTTGGATCTCTGGATATTCTTGCCAACAACGTCACATTATGAGACGCCAATCTTGTGTAAAATTCTTGTGTTCTCTACCCAACTGTCCAAGCTGTTGACAGGTGGACTAAGAGCCCAAAGACTTGGATGTACATTCTTGGCAAAATGGCAGTGATGAGCACTGCAGAGTTCATAATGCTAGGTTACCATGGAGGGTTCTAGCCACACAATTCTCGCAGTCTCCCCTACTGGCTAATCTCCTAAAGCCCAGCTGTCACTGGTTTTGGAGAACGTACAGTTAGAGGAGCAAATTGTACATCTAGTATAAAAAATGGAATTCCAGACTTCACCCAATCTGTCCCTATTTACACCAAGACCGAGGCTGTCTACACTAAGACCAAGGGTGTGATTCCCACTTCAGTGTATGCATATTTGCAGTGATAAGTGTAAACAATGGTGCACCCACAGTAACATGGGCATCAGCAGCATGGCTAAGCCATGCTGAGTACAGACACTTGGCATTCAGGCAGTCTCATGGTTAAACCATGCTACCACAAACACACTACTCTTTATTCTTATGTTAGCTGTCATCAAGCTAGTGAGGGGGTGTACATGCACATTGGGAATCACAACCCTATAGCTCGTGGTACGGACATAGCTTAAGTGTGGTACATAGGACCTGTTTAAGAGCAGCAATAATGGCACTAAGAATACAGATAAGGAAGCTGGTGGGACACCAAAGAATATAAATGACTCCAAGAAACATCATATCCAAGAAGAGTGAGATGCCTGTAGTCTAGGCCCATGAAAATTATAGCACTCGGACTAAAAACGTGAATATGCTATTCTTTGCTGCTGCTGCTGCTGCTGCTGCGACGGCGGCTGTCCTTGCTGTTGTTGAAGACGAACTTGTTGGGAGTAGGGATCCTCAAGAGATTTAACAAAAATGGTTGTTTTGGGTCCAGTCTTCCAAACAATACCATTTAAGTCTTTTACAGAGGATTCAACTGTGATGTTATGGGTGCCAAGGATTGCAAAGTTCAACAGAAACTGAGTACTGAAATAATCATTGTGCGGTTCCACCCTCTGCTCCATCTCATTAGTCATGTTGTCAATGGGGATCTGGGAATACATGGAGGGTCAGAATGTCATTCTAGATAACCTGTTATGGGAATGTTCAGATCTTGACAAGCTACTGCTTATTCTGTGTAATACGATATGGAAAGACAAGCATGAAAATTATATTAACTCTGTTCTCATTTTCCTCAAAATCAACCATGGCCTGATTTTGAGCTAGATGTCATTCTCTCTCTGCTGGCAAATGCAAATTGCACCCACTAACAGAGGCAAGTTAGCTGACATCAGTTATTTTCAAGCAGCTCTAAATCTTACATTAGTATCTAAGTAGGATAAAACAATATATTTCTCCTAATAACTTTAGGACTGTTCTACTTCTCAGTTAGCTGTTCACAGAATATTAAAAATTGCATAGCTTTTACACATCAGAAGCTTGGATCTTTACTATCACTGATGAACTGTTCCGCTGAACTTAGCATAATTATATTTAATAACCATTTAATTCAAGCAGACTGCATTCTGACTGTCAGTTAACGTAAGCGGCAGGAAAGTCCAATGCTTAACACGAAGGGGTTTCAAATACACTTGTGTGCCTAGTTGGTAGAGGAGAAGCTACTCTTGCCTGTCTCCTCAAGTGACTTGGCTGCATTCAAAAGGGAATGAAAGTTCCATGATCTGAAGCAAGTTCTCACAACAGTTAGAATGATGAGCTTCTGCTGCAGAAAGCCCCACATAAGGGAAGTTCCATTTTGAGCACCTCAGTCCTGACCTGCTGCAGATGGAAAAGCATGAGAGGAAGCTAGCATAATCCTCGTCTACACTGTGCCTTGCCCTAATCAATGTTGTAAATCTTTCTTTCAAGAGCACTAAACTTAGTTTAGAACAAACACAAAAAAGAAACATACCTTTACAGATAGTACAAGAAATGGTGAGCATGAAGGGTAACACAACAAAAGGAAACAATAAGAGACTATGTTTTGCTCTTGACAGCTATTTGTCAATAAAGCACATTATGGCTCTATAGTATCCATACCTTGTAGTCCTGTCCTGACTTGCTCTGTAGAGTTGACGATACATTTAGACAGACTGACTGAATTTTGCGGAAGAGACCTGGTTTGGAGCCATGCTGAACCACTCCCTCCACCTTTAAGGCAAGTTGCTGATTGTTTTGCACAGCAATGGGCTCTGCAGGGTTCCGTGGAGATGGTGACAGAGCAAGCTGAAATGGAGATTACAGGCTTAGAGAGTCAAAATCAGTCCTTTTCAGGAGAAATGTACAATTCATAGGTAGAAGCTGCCTAAACTGGAAGAGGGAAGCAGCAGCAGATGAAAACACAGAACTGAAATGAAAGGAGAGAAGAATCTCCTAAGGCATATGAGAATTAACAAGGGCACTGAGAACATTAGACATGCTCTTTGCATTAGTTACACATCCGCGAAAGGAACTCCTTAAACAGCCTCTAAATATCCAAAAGCTACAGACCAGATTAAATACCTGTTTTGCTTCTTTGTTCCTAAAAGGTAAGACTACCAAGACTCCCCTCCCCTTGTAGTCCTCCAAGGTCCAAGGATCCCCTCCATTTCCCTCCTCAATAGCTCTACACCATGCCTAGCATTTCAGTCCAGCCTACTAAGGAAGAAGGCTGTTTACAGCCTTGAATTGAACATCACCTATAAATGAGCAAGCAAAGTTGCTGCAGAGTTACAAGAGGTGCTTCCGCCTCAAGACTTGAATACTACCAGACCTTACTTGTCTAACACACTGAGTATAGTTAGGGAAAGATTTTATCTTGAAAACTCCATAAGTATCAGAAAGTTTAATTGTTTGCTTGTTAAGAATCCTTAAAGTTAGGACTTGGATAATCTTATGTACACATACTTTACAAGTTATTCCAAACAGACCTAAGATCAAGTGCTGTTTGCACAACCAAGAAGTCTGAAATTTCGTGTCTAAAGCAAGCTGATAACTAATGTTGGTTTCAATGCACTTAGTGATAGCATTGCAAAAACCTGCCTCCTTCAGGAAATAAATGGAAGTGGCCAAGAGCAACAACATATTACAATGCTACCTTAACAAAAGCCCACTTATCTCAAAACACACACAAAACACACACAAAAATTCCTTTAATCTGGCTCATCCAGGACAGGACAGATGATAGATTACCAAATTTTCCGGACTACTGGACATCGCCACCCTGCACTCCTCAGCTTCACTATCCCCTTGCTCCTCCCGCTTCACTAGCCCCATGTGCCCTGCCTCAATTCCAACCCCCCAGTCCCCCTGCAGTCTTGGTCCACCACAGGCTTAATCCTGCGTCCCTCCCATGGCCCCAACACACACCACTCAACCCCCCTTACTTATGCAAATTTCAAGGTATGCAAGGGTTGTGTGCAATGCAACCCTCACATACTTCGGAGGACTACTGTATGCTGGGCCATCAAATCTGTCAGATTATCTCCGTAAGTGGGACTATTTTTGCCAGATGCCAGACCATCAGGAGTTCTGGACCATCAGAGGCCAGATTAGAGGAATTTTACTGTACCATGTTACAGATATTCAGAACAATAAATTAGTGATGTGGGAAACTACTGTCCACAACAATCTACAAAGAAAACAAGGTTACAGGAGACTGCCTAGCAATGTTTCATTTCAGTGCATTATATAGGGATGTTGGGTAACATTTTCAACAGTGGTTAAGGGAAGTGTTTCCAGGAGTATTTTAGGCCACAACTGCCACATTTTAAAGATATTTAGGCCAAAACATCTTTAAAAATTTGCCGCTTCCTAAATGAAGTTTCACTGAAACTTAAGACACCTAAGTCTCTAAATCACTCTTGAAAATAGTATTTGGACTTTCCCAAGTCACATTCTTTTGAAAATTGTGCAAAGTCCCATTAACTTGCAATTATTAGTAATACACACAACCAAATCAGAGGAATGTGTTATAAAATAATTTATATTAAAAAAATCAATAGGAAAAAACCTACTGATCCTGTTTGATAGCTAAGAATTAAAGTATTATGTACACAGTTATAGTCCTCCTCCCACATTGCCACACATTTCATTCTTTTAAAATGAAGTTGCCAGAGTCATAATGGAAAAAAGCAATATAATCCACTAACTTGTAGTGACTTGGATAGTTTGAAAGAATTCATTTCTAAAAAAATCTGCTTTTAGAAAACCCTCAAATCCCCAATTTTGTTTCCAGGTTGTGAGACAACATTTGCATGGAAAATACTATAGACAAACAGCTTCTTTAGCCCTGCAAGATGAAAACCAACCAACCTCTCTGTCTCTCTCTATAAACATCTATGTCACACACACGCGCACACAACCAGACACACATAATGGTTATATTTCCACATAAGCTTCTTACACATGAACTGTAATCTAAATTCAATCTGCGCATTGCTTACCTTAATACTTGTAGATTGCAATTTCTGGAAAAAATACCTTTGAAATGAAAGAGGAACTTTCAGCAAGGCAATAACTGCATTGCATAGGCAAGCTGTGTGCTGTAAATGAAGACGACAAAGAAGAAGAAATTCTTTTAACAGTAATATGAAAAAGCAGGTACAGTAGACCTGAGTTATGCAGAGGTTGCATTCCTTGCAAGCCCCAGGTATGTCAAATTTCGTGCAAGTTGGGGGAGATGGAAATCAGGCGGCAGCCTGGTTCCTGGTTTCCATGGGCTTGCAGGAGCCAGAAAACTGACCAGCGCTCTAGGGCTAGTCTGTTTTCTGGCTCCCAGAGTGGCAGGGAGCGGGAACCAGATGGCAGCCTGGTTCCAGTCTCCCCGCTGCTTGTGGGACCCAAGAAACTGACCAGCACATGGCTGATCAGTTTCCCAGGTCCCACCAGGGCAGGGGAGCTGGCAGCTAGGCTACTGCCTGGTTCCCATCTCCCCACCACCAGTGGGACCCAGCAAACTGATCAGCCACTTGCTGGTCAGTTTCCCAGGTCCCACAAGGAGGGAGGAAGAGGAGCTGGGAACCTAGTGGCAGACTGGCTCCCATCTCCCCACCACTGGCAGGAGCCAGGAAACTGACGAGCCCTGGTGGTCCTGCAAGCCCTGGAGGGCAGACAGCCGCAGAGCGACTTAGAGTTGTGCTTCACTCGCATTAACGCGAATGAAGCACAATTTGATGTCATGCATTTCAAGGGTTTACTGTACTACAAGCATTAACACTGCAGTCATTTCCACTAAGAGACCAATAAATGCACTATCAAGTTTGCACAGTAGCACACATTTACTAAGGGAGACCACTAGATCATCAGTGCTCTCTTCTGGAAGGGCAGAACACAATGTCCTGACCTGACAGTACAATAAAGTCAAGAAGAACCTAACAAGGAACACATGCAGCATTATTTCAGATGTAATGTAACAGTGCTGTTCTTTGAGATGTGTTGCTCATGTCTGTTCAAGCTAGGTGTGCAAGTGCATACGTGGCTGTCGGAAACTTTCCTCCAACCAGTCAGGTCAACTGGGGAGCTCCCTAGAATGGTGTCTACGCAAAACCTATCTATATATGAGCAAGCTGATCCGGCACCCCTCAGCTCCTTCTTGCTGCCATTCCAACAGTAGGGCAGGAGGGTGGGTTTCCAATAGATATGAGCAACACATCTCGAAGAACAATAGTTACAATGGTGAGTAACCGTTTGTTCTTTGAGTGCTTGCTCATATCTATTCGAGTTAGGTGATTCCAAAGCTAAACCCAGGGCAGGGGGTGGCATTAATATATGGGTGAGTCAAGAACAGCACTCCCGAAGGCTGAGTCTCATCTAAATTGTTGCACAATCGCATAGTGAGACATGAAGTTACGCACAGAGGACTAAATAACTGCACAACAGATTTCTTGGAGAGGCACATGCACCAGGAGGCCTGAGCTCATGTAGAGTGCACTGTCACAGGCAGCGGGGAAACTTTAGCGAGTTCATAACATGCTTGTATACAGGATGTGAACTGAGAAGAGATGTGCTGGCACAAAACCAGGAGTCCCTTTATCCACTCAGCAATGGCCACAAAGACCGTGAAGTCTTATGGAAGGGACTGGGCCGGCTGATATAGAAGGCAAGCACCTGTCCCACATTGGCTACGTCTACACGTGCCCCAAACTTCGAAATGGCCATGCAAATGGCCATTTCGAAGTTTACTAATGAAGCGCTGAAATGCATATTCAGCGCTTCATTAGCATGCGGGCGGAAGTGGCGCTTCGAAATTGACGCGCCTTGCCGCCGCGCGGTGCGTCCAGACGGGGCTCCTTTTCGAAAGGACGCCGCCTATTTCGAAGTCCCCTTATTCCCATGAGCTCATGGGAATAAGGGGACTTCGAAGTAGGCGGGGCCCTTTCGAAAAGGAGCCCCGTCTGGACGCGCCGCGCGGCAGCAAGGCGCATCAATTTCGAAGCGCCACTGCCGCCCGCATGCTAATGAAGCGCTGAATATGCATTTCAGCGCTTCATTAGTAAACTTCGAAATGGCCATTTGCATGGCCATTTCAAAGTTTGGGGCACGTGTAGACACGGCCATTGAGGGATTGCAGCTGCTGCTCCCATTGGGTGCTGTGAGGTTTGGGATAGAAAACTGGCAAGAAAACATCCTGACTGACATGGAACCAGAGACCACGTTAGGCAGGAATGCTGGGTGAGAGCGGAGTTGAACCTTTTTGTTATGGAACACCGTGTGTGGGGGCTCAGACATGAGCCACCGGAGCTCAGACACCCTGCTGGCAGTAGTGATAGTCACCAGGAAGACCATTTTCCAGGAGAGGTAGAGAAGAGAACAAGTAGTCAGAGGTTCAAAGGCAGGGAGAGGCATCTGGAAGAACAGGTTAAGGTCCCAGGCCAGGACCAACCATTGAACCAGCAGGTGAAGTCAGTCCACGTCCTTGAGGAAATGCCCCACCATGAGGTATGCAAAAACAGAGGGCCTGCCCTTCCCAGCATGGAAGGACAATATGGCCACCAGGTGACTCTTTACAGATGAAGCACAAAGGCCTCGCTGCTTCAGGAAAATGAGATAGTCTAGCACCTGTGGTACAGAGGTAGACACAGGTACAAGATCGTGCTGACAGCACCAGCAGGAGAAGTGCATCCACTTGGCCAGGTAGGACTGTTGCACAGATAGTTTGCTGCTGCTAAGCAAGACTTGCTGTTTGAGCCCCAAGTAGGTCTGCTTGGCACGAGTCACCTTCAAAGCCACCGCATCATAAAAGGTGAAGGCACCACAGGTCCAGGTGGTAGTGGCAGCTGTGATTCTGCGTGATGAGGTCTGAACCAGGGAAAGCTGAATGGGCAGAAGCACAGACAGCTCCATCACTGTGGGGTACCAGAGCTGGTGAGCCTATGTTGGGGCCAAGAGGATTGTGTCTGCGCAAGTGGAAACAGAGGGAAGGCACAGAGCAGTCCCATAGTCCATGCAATGAGAAAAGCATCTGCTATGAATGCTGGGCTGAGGCCCCATAAGCAGCAAAATGTGGGGCACTTGCAATTGCTCTGAGATGCGAAGAGGTCCAGCTGGGGAAAGCCCTATTTTCAGAAGATCAAGTGGAGGACATGCACGTGGCTCAACCAGTCATGGGACAGGAATCAATGACAGACCGTCTGCAAGCTGGTTCTGGACCCCCGGGAGATAAGACTTCTCCGTGTGAATGGAATGGGCTATGCAGAACTCCCACAGGCACAGATATTCTGAGAAGAGTGGGGAGGAGGGGGCCTCTCCATCCCAGCTGATGCAATACATGGCCGTTGCATTGTCTGTCAAAACTAACACGCAGCAGCTACAGAGATGGGGAAGAAATGCCAAACAAGGGAAGTGAATGGTCTGGAACTTGTGCACATTTATGATGGAGAGAGCTCCTCTGCTGTCCACAACACCTAAGTGGTGATACATCCCAGACGGGAACCCCAGACTAAAACTAACGCATCCATAACTAGGGACATGGTGGGCTGAGGAGCATGAAAGGGAACACCCACAAAAATGTTCTGTGGACATAGCCACCAGCAGAGAGTGTTGGAAACATGGCAAGGCAGGCTCATGACCGTTTCCAGGCCATCCCAATCAGGATGGTAAGCCCAGTCCAACCACATCTGGAGAGAGTGAAGACAGAGACTGGCAAATGGAATCACGTATGTGCAACTTACCATGTATCTCAGCAGCCTAAGGTACAAGTGGACTGTAGCAATGGGAACCTCTGAGAGGGAGCACAGGAACTGGATGAGACCCTGCTAGTGCTGATCAGGGAGGAATCCCCTGGCTTGAGTGGTGTTAAGAACCATCCCAATAAACTCTATGAACTGTGAAGGGACCAGCGAGGACTTTGCCGGGTTGAGTAATTAGCCCAGCCTCTTCAGAGTTCATCTGGTAAATGGCACCTAAGCCTGCACCTGATTTGCGCATCAGCCCCACAGGAGCCAGCCATCCAGATATGGGTAGACCGAGAAACCATGGCAGTGGAGGAAGTAGGCCACCACCACCATACATTTGGTAAATACCATGGGGGCCATGAAGAGCCCAAAAGGGAGGACCATAAATTGAAGGTGCAGGTAACCCACTATGAACGTCTTGCGGGTCGTCTGAGGGCAGAATGTCACACAGTTGGGCCCAACAGACTCAGCAGCTTCCTCCCCTGGAAGATTAAGGCTGGTGGCTCCGTGTCAGAGAAGCTCTTGGAGCGTCCCTGAAGTCACAGGATGGAGACTCTGAGACCAGACCATTTGCAACCCTCTCGTACCACCAGCAGAAGGGATGGATAGAAATGTGGAAGCAAGCATATTTTAGGTTGAGAGTGGTGTATCAGTCCCCCAGGATCCAGAGAGGAGATGATGGTGCCCAGAGACACCATGCAAAACGTGTGGGACACCATGGACTCATTGAGTTCCTTGAGGTCCAAGATAGGCTGCCCACTGTTCGTCTTTAGGACCAGAAAGTATTGGGAGTCAAACCCCAGCTCATGTACAGAGGGGGCACTTCCTCTACTATCCCTAGGTCTAGAAGAAGCAATGCTACCTACTAGAGGAGGAGCTGATCATGAGAAGGGTTCCTGAAGAGGGACAGGTAGGAGAAGCAGGAAAGCAGAATGTAAAGGGACGTTGTATCCCTAAGATATAGTTTTGAGGACCCATCAGTCTGACGTGACAGACAACCAGACTGGGAAAAAAGGACATAGTCTGCTTAGAAATGGCAGGGTAGAATCCAGTGGTGCAGGTCTCAAGTGCACAATTAAAGAAGAGTGTTTGGAGAAGGACTTGGATTGTCCGTGAATGGTCCTGGACTGCTGACAGGGAGGTTGATGGTTGGTGTAGCGCTCCTTGCACTGGTAGAAATCCGACTGCCCACATGGTTGAAAGGGCCTGGGCTGCTGTTGGTGGTGCAGAGGCTGGGGTTTGAATGGTTTTCACTGTGTAGCCCGCGTGTACATGCCCAGTCATCTTCATGCTACAAACGTTCTTTAGGCTATGGAGGCAGGTGTTGGTCTGCTGGATGAAAAAAAACCTACACAGTCCAAGAGGAAGTCTTGAATTGTTTGCTTGACCTTTGGTGGAAGGCCTGATGGTAAGAGCCAGGCCACTCTGCACATGGCAATGTCCGAAGCAACAGTGTGGGCTACAGAGTGAATCACATTAAGTGCCACCTGCAAACTGGTATGAGACAGCATCAAGGAGCTGGGCAGGCAGGAGGGTGTACAAGTGCTTGCACCCCTTCACCAACACAAAGTACTTGCATTCTACTCCACGAGCCATATAGGAGATAGAAGCTGGTGTCTGCCGAACAGTGGAGACAGTGGTCACAAGAGTTTTATTAAAGGGAAGGGCCACATATGAGGGTCTTTCTGAGGCCAGAATGTCACGGTGGAGCCCAAGAGACTCAGCAACTTCCTCCCCTGGAAGATTACCGCTGGTGGCTGCATGTCAAAGAAGCTCTTGGAGTGTCCCTGAAGTCACAGCATGGATACTCTGAGACCAGAGCATCTCCATCCCTCTCGTCTGGAGCACAGCTGGAGGATGCCTATGGAGGTGCCACTGGTGGTAGGTCTTCCAGCTGAAGAAGTGGGGAGGACGCTACTTCAGGAGGAGTAGGATGCTGAGAGTCCTGAAGTGGGCTGCTAAGAGTAGCCTCAGGGACTTCTGAGGTAGTTGTATGCGACTCTTGTATGCCCGTGGCATCCAGAAGGGAAATCAGGCAGGAGTCTACTGGGAAGCAGGAGAGTCCTGGTTCTAGGCTTTGAGGGTCCAACAATGCAGAGTCATGGAACGAGACAGGAGAGGCCAAAAGGAAAGGCCAAGGAAGAGCTGTTCCTGAAGGAGCACGGCCAATGTCTGGCTTAATGTGCATGGTCTTATGAGATTGATGAGGTGAGTGGGACCAGTGATGGGGTGAAGCGTGCCGAGAGCTGGACTAGTGCTGAAGAAAGTAACGTCATACAGCAGAGTAATACCACCGAGGACAGAGATGCAGAGCCTTGCTGCAGCAGTTGAAGTGCCGACTCCATGAGGAGCTGCTGGAGCTAAAAGTCACACTCCTTATGAGTTGGGGGCTAGAAATGCCTGCAGACATTATCTGTCTGATGACAGACACCCAAACAACAAAGGCAGGAGTTGTGAGGGTAGCTTGTTGGTGTGGACTTTACGCAGTCATACTACTGCTTGAAACCCTGGGACTTTTTCATTCCCTTAACCCACAGAGGGAAACAGAGAAAGAACTTACCTACCTGAGGACTACCTAACACTGACTGAACCAAAAAACAATGGTCATGCTAAACACAGCTATTTAAACTTATTTGCACAGAAAAGCTAGGCAACTGTGGTAACAATAGAAACAGTCTCAAAGGCAGCAAGAAGAGGACTGAGGGGGTGCTGAGTTGGCTAGGTCATATAGAGGTTTCAAATGTGTGCCACTCCAGGGGTCTCCCCAGCTGGTAGCTGCTAGGGAAAACTTTGCAACAGCTGTGCACACACACACACACACATAACTCGAAGAGACAAAAGGAAGCACTCGAAGAAGAATTAACAGATTCTCCTTTCCCCTCTCTCACACATGTAAAAGTCAGCTCAGGCCAATGAATTACACAGGTCTTAGGCACGATAGGAGAAAAACACCTAAGAGTTCAGTTTGGTTTTATATATTAACCACATACTGAGGAGCTGGAAAGCAATGGAAATGGAATTTCATGATGAAAGAGTCGGCAAAATACACACAAAAGTCTAACAGTTTTTCAAAGTTAACATTGGCTGTGTTTTAGAGTTCACTTTAGAATAAGTGGTCAATATCAGAGTTTAAATAGTAAGCAGTAGATGCAAAATACTGTGCATGAAATACTATTTCCTGTCATTTGAATTTCTGCTTTATCATGGCCAGTAACGTGACCAGAAACAAGTAGTAGTAGTACTGTACAGCTGTGAAGGAAATTGCAGTATGTTATCAGTTCTCTATTTGCATTGTGTTCTCCAATAACTAGCACTGATAATAGAAACACTACACTTGTAAAGTTCTGTGCTGAAATACACAGGGCTGATGAATGAAGCAAAGCTGGAAGGCTGAGACACGTGGACTCTGTAGCATTTCACATATACCATAGACGGGATCGATTCAGGACATCATCTACAGCACTAGCAACAAACTTAAGCCAGGCTATATGACGTTAAGGTTGACAGTCCTTTATCTTTTGATGTAATGCCACACGCTCAGTCAGCATCATCAATCTGCATTTCTCAACTTTTGTCCATTATCAGGCCATAAATGTTACTGATGTTGTAACTAGTGCTGTGGAAAATGAGAAAGATTACTAATATGTGAGCTACTGCTAACTTTGCTTCATTCTTCATGCTAATTTTGTCTAATTTCATTGCTACAACTGCAGCATCATCACTGATACCCCTTATTTATTAAAGAACACATATGCTAATAGTGGACAATACTAATGAAAGCCTGTATCTATCAAGGTATTCTTTACCATATCCTTTAATACCAAGGAAACAAATTGCAGAAAATTTTAGAAACCTCTTTATACTATAGCTGATACTTGCCAAGTAGGACACAGGAGCATATTTCCTGTTCAATGAGTCTACTTCCTCCAACACATGATTAAACACAGACATCATTTTTCTTTCATATTCACTCTCAACATGTGCTGCTCCAGTTGAGCTGAATTCCTGGAAACTAGAAAAAAAAAAAAGCTATTTTAATTGTGTCTGATAAATTCCATCCATCTTCATCATCTAGTCGCCAAACAAGTCCCCATAAGACTGTTGTCTATTCCAGCTTTAAATATCTTCAATAAGGATCCTCTTTCAAACAGCTTTTTCTGTTCCTCAACTATTTTGATACTATAATTATAATCTGTCCCTCATATTTAAAGGCAAGTTTTCCTTCTTATAGTTGGCCCATTACTTTGTCTTGCCCTCTTCATACGTCATTACACACAGTTATGTGTTTCTTCTACTCTTTCCTAGAGCCAAGATACCTAACTCCACTACCTCTTCTTCTTAAGTTCTATTTCTTAAACGGTGCATGATATTTATTGTTTTTTCTTAATACTCTCTATTCTGTCAAGGTCTTCCAGTGACCAGAGTCAAATGAAGTTCTCCAACTGAGAACCTACCACTGCAGATTAGTAACATGATAACCACCAGATCTTTTTCTCCCTGACCTCCTAAGCAGCAGTCCTGTTAAAGGACACCCAGGATTTAACTCAAACACATATAAACAATTTCACTGAAAGAACAGGAGCTGCATAGATGTAGAATTAGGTCCACATTTTCCTTTTTCCAATACTGTCAATTGTTAACTCTCATTCACTAGACATCTCTGAAAGGGTGGTGTGCCCTCTTAAGCATGGTTGTGCCTAAAGGTCAGCTCACTCTCTCATATGGCTTGGCCTGTCAAGGTTTGATCAGTTCATAGTGAATGAGTGTAAAAATGCACCTAGGTGTTACTGATAGAGAGGAAGTGGTCCTGGCAATAAATGGTGCTTGGGAGAAAAATCTCATCATTGCTTCTTTAAGGGGCAGGAGCCTTGTAGAAAGGGCTAGTTAAGACTTCCTGCTTGCCCAAGCCCACTGGGGATGAGCTGGGAGATGGGACCAGCATTAATGTTGCATTGCCCCTCATAGCAGGGCAGACAGCAAAAGAAGGCTGTCTGCTGGATTCTCCTAGACTGAGAATTAACTGAGGAGAAAGAGGTCAGTTGAGAGAGAACAATGGCTAAGACCCTACAACTGGCTAAATCACATCCTGGCCACCAGGATGAAAGCTGAGGACTTGTATTTAAGGAAGCTTGAGCAGAAGAGGAAAGGGGTTCCTACTAAAGTAAACTCTTTCATATCCAGCAGCCCCAGGAGCAGGAGGTTGCCATATTTGCATATATTCTGGATAACAGAGAGGTATACCCATCAATGCATAACACTAAAGAGAAACAAGATGAGCTATTAAGAAACAAAAATCTAGGCAGAGTATTTTACCAACAGCAGTACTGTAGACTGTAAACTTAAGCTGTATCTACTTTCTCTATGCTGTACTTATGGAAAACAATTAAAATTAACTTATGGTTCGAATGCCAGTTATGTGAGAATTCTGGACAACAGAATGCCAGATACGAAAGAGTTTTTTTGTATTAAGAGAGACAGAGTGACTGTTTCACTGATATATTCTCCTGTTTAAGAGGAGAGGGAGGGATTAGTTAACTCATGACCCAGATCCATGGAGAATAACTGGGGTATTCAAGTTTTGATGGAGTAATCATCTAAAGGACTGCTTCAGGTTTAGGAAGGGATTGGAGGATGGGTGGGTTTCTCTCCTGAACTGAGACAAAGAACTGATTAGACCTCTCCTAGTGAGCGAAAGAGGTGGATGGGGGTGTTGACCTCAGGCAATTAACAGTCACTTACACATAGTGGAAAAACTTAATAAAAATCAGACCCTTTGGAGGGAGTAAGGGTTTCTGAGCTGAAAGCACCCAAGACAACACTCTGTGCAAGGTACTGTCAGGGCCTTGAGCAGGAAAACCCCAAATATTTATGATATTATTTCTGCTTTAGAATTCTTCCTTTAGCTGTACATTTACATGTTTCTTCCTAGATCAACCACTCTAACCCAGATGTCAGGGTCTCATTATACCAGTCAGTAAACAATCACATTCAAAAAACACAGCCCTATGAGAGAGAGAGATCACAGACTAGGTTTGTAACAAGACACAATGCATAACTGAAACAGATACATAAAGGAGGCAAGATAAAAAGAAACATGCTTTACATAATCGATACTCTAAGTTGTTCACCTGCCTATTCATTTTCAATCAACATTATCTTTAATTTTATGGCATTGATTTTAGGCAATTTCAAAGGTAAACAAGTACTGTATTTTAACACTCTACCCGTCTATCCGACCTCAAAACACTTTATACAATGTAACAAATCTCAGCATATAAGCAAGCATTCTCATCCTAACCGACAGGCATACTGAGACACAGATGCTACATAATCACCTCAAGAAATCAGTGGCAGAGCTATGAATACAATCTAGATCTCCTGACACCCAGTGCTGTGTTTTAAACAATCTATCCTCCAGTAGCATCCTACCATACCGATTATTTTTCTACCCTTTCTGTTAAAATAAATATTTTCAAGTTTGATAATTTCCCACCTATTCTCCAAGTCATTCATGGAAACAACGATAAGGCGATTTCAAGTAGGTTTCACTGGGAAAAATCAGTACTAAATTGAGCGTACTTATTATTAAAGAACAATATTTTTAGCCATTTAAATAGGACATATTTACACAGTTTCTCAAGTAGAGAGTTGTAAAGGGTCTGATACGCACCCACTAACTTTAAAGAAGATTAGATTTGACCTAAATGAAGGTATTTTATTAATTCTCACCAGTCTTACAGGGTGAAAAATTTATCCCTCGTATCATCCCACTGAAGTTAATGGATTTACATCAGAGAAAATGTAACCTATGAAGGATATCTCTTAAGGTGTCCAAAGCAACCAGAAAGGGAATATAAGGAGGGAAAGGGAGCATAAGCACATGACAAAAAACCCAAAAGTCATCACTGGCACAAATTAAACAGTGAGTTAAACACAAGAGAACAAGTCACGGAGAGGTAGCCATGTTACTCTGTAGCTTCACAAAACAAAAAAGCAGTCAGGTACAACTTTAAAGACTAACACAACAATTTATTAGGTGATGAACTTTTGTGGGGCAGACCCACTGCTTCAGATCTGGAATTCCAGATGACCAAGACAACAAGATCTGAACCAGTGGTTCTGCCCCACAAAAGTTCATTGCCTAATAAATTATTTTGTTAGTTTTTAAAGTGCAACATAACTTTTTGTTTTGACGAGAGAATCAGTATCAGAGGAACTACGTGGGAAGTTATTTTTAAGTCATAAAACATCTAAATAGCTCAATTCTACTTAATTACAACATCTTTTACATAAAAATGAATTAATTTGTGAGAGAGCAATACAATTAAAAGACAATCTGAACGGAGGCTACCAGGCCATCTTCAAATTTAAGCTTAGCAACATAAAAGCTTTCCAGCAGATTATTTTATGTAAACATGCTTAGTGTAGAATTAAGGATATATGTATACTGCCACTGCATTTCTCCCTTGTTAATTTTCTAGTCTTAGAGTTGGGGAGATGGAAGTGTAGAGAGTAGAAGGTTTACCATCAGACTTACCTTGCAGATTCTGGATCCAAAATCAGGGCTTCAATTGCATGTGAAATCAATAGGCAGCTCTGCTGTTGTCTGACATTATAGTAAAGATTTATATCTCAATACAAAGTAATGCTGCCAACTGGCATTTTTCATTGTCACAACTAAAGGAATATTATGAGAACTGTCATAAGTATCTTCAGCAGCTACAGGGCAAGACCCAAAGACTCCTAGTTTTCCAAGATCATACCCATAAAAGCTTGTGCAATAAATCATGTAATTCCAAACAACAAAAGAACAAGGGAAGGATCACAGATTGCTTTTTTGATTAAGTTTCAAAATACCAATACTGATATTTTTAAAGCAGTTATTAGTGACTTCAGAATTACACTTTACATACTAGGACTGTTGAACATTACATCACCATTACCAGCAACATCAAATTACAAGAACAAGCAAATTCTGGAGTTCTGAACAGTAGGATACAATTCTACGTTCCTTAAAGTTGCTGAGTCAGCATCAAAAGATGACTGATACAGATCCCCGTATCTTGTAGCCAGGTTACGGAATTCTTCCATAGACAGTTTCATCTACACCAAAGACACAATATTGAAACAAAAATATCACAGCTGCACTTTATGACAATGAACTGAGCAAGGCCTTAAGTATTCTAATAACGTACCTCTACTGCGCTCTATCTTACACTGCTAAAACTTGCCAAAGTGAGTAAACTATATGTTAGACCAGTGGTGGGTAACCTGCAGCTCATAAGGGTAATCTGACTGTGGGCCATGACACACTTGGATGATGACCATCTGCAGACACTGCCCCGCACCTCTCTGCCTCTTGGCCAATGGGAACTGTGGGAAGCATCAGCCAGCAAGTCCCTGGACTTCAGTCCCTTCATCTGCAGGTGCTACCCCCACAGCTTCCATTCGCCAGAAACAGAAAACCAAAGCCACTGGGAGCTGCAGGGGACAGGGTGGTGTCTTCAGACAGTCTGTGTCAGCAAAATGTCTCTCAGCCCGCTATCCGAATACCCTGGTAGGCTCCAGGCTGCACACCACTGTGTTAGATATTACAGAATAAAGTATGTTCACTAAGATGTTATTTCCAACCCTATTAACAAAATATGAATGTACAATTCAATAACTGTTGTCTCTCGAACACTCAGTTATTGCCTACTCTATGGTTTCTCTATGTAGATTATAAGCTCCTGAGGACACTAAAATACATCCAAAATATACCATACCATTCTACATTAAATGGGTAAAGGCATATGTAACCACCCCACGATTATATATAACACACCCCCCATGAAGGTTTGCACAGGCACACGGACATTTGTGGGCATAGCAGCTGTAAAACAAGGCCCTATATGAAATGACAAGCTCAGGAATACTCTGCATTTCTTTCCTTTAATCAGAAAGCTAAATTTTCTTAACTCAACATGTGTACAAAGGTCAAATAAAACTCCACAAAAGAGAAACAATCAACACATGCCTGGTTAGAGATGCGCCCGCACCTCTGGAGGTCATTTCCTGATGTCATTGCAATTGTTGTGGCAATGGCAGGTGGTGGACTAGTTTTCAGGCTGTTACATGTACAGATGAGTTGAGAGAAAGCCTGCAGAAGGTCAATCCTGAGCTTGACAAACCCACATTGAAAGCTCAGAGGGTTAAGTGGTGTGCTGGCAGCCTGAAAAACAAATAAAACCAGCAGGTTGATAGTCTGGGTCTAAAACATGTGCGACACGTATAAAAACCTTGAAATATCACTGATTTATTTTCTTTAATCAGATGAAGGGAAGTGTTTGCTTTGATGCCAAGATTATTTTTTAAAACTCAAGATATCACATAAATTAATTGATTTAAGGCACACAGCAAAAAAGACCTGATAAAAGTTTTATCATCAGATGTAAGTTCTTAGCAATTTAAGCTGCTAAAACATAACTTTATAGGTTTCCCTCCACCTCTACAAAACTGATCTAAATACCTTGAGTCTTTTCAGTGAGTGGGCTAGCCTTTCAAAGTTCAGCTGCAACTTTGCCAGTTATCTACCTGCAGGATGATGAGGAGTTTGGGAATAGGCTGGTGGTTGGGTCAGATAATCAGGCATCACATGATAGCCTAGAGGCAATGGTTCTTAAGAAGGGACAAAGATCTGTACGTGAGCTCTGCTGCTGGCATCAGAGGGGCCTAGGATAGGAGTTCTTCACACCAGCAAGAAGGAAAGGTCTAGCAGCTCCAGCTCCCTGCGATGAGAGGAGGGAGAAAAACTCCAAGGGGGAATTAGGAGGCCCTTGAAGAAGGGCACTTCAAAAAGAAAGTGGTACAGAATGGACAGTGCAGAGTGTGCTCAAAGGAGCTAAGTGCACTTGTTTGGGGTCCAGGCTGGAACTTCCATTAGAGTGGGCAGACACAAGGAACTGCTGAGCGCTGTGAGACTCCTGACTGAAAATGGGAAGACCCAGTGTTGTGTGGGTGGACATCTATTTTGTAGATCTATGTTATCTTAATAAACTAAACCCTGTACAGGATTTCTGACTTGTACAAATGCTTGAGACATTTTGAGAACTCAGGAGCAGGTTCTCATGTTGGATGAGGCAAAACCCTGTTTCACTGCCCTCTAATGCAGATTTAAGATTCTATATCTTCTGTTCTTGAAGATATGCCCATCTTATTCCCCATCCCATTCAAAAAGGAGTGAAGGTGCCTCTTTAGACTTTTCTTTTTTCTACGGAACCAATGCAGCTCAATTTGATCATCTTTGTTTCTCACCTAACATCAACTAATAGACATTGCTTCTGGCAGGAAGCGAGTGGGTAAATTCAGTGTCCAATAAATATCAAGCCAGTAAACGCACCAAATGTGATGACATTGTGACATCACACTTGTTTGCTAGGAAGTGCACTGCCACCTCCCAAAAGTATGCAAGATCGGCCACTGAACAGGTTTCAGATTATAGTGGCTTTTCAGTAACAACTGGGACACATTTAACCAGTGATCCAGGGACAAGAGGTCCTATCACATTGCCTCTAACATGAGCTATCCAATCTCACTCAAGGTCCTTCCTTTCCCTTCTCCAGATCCGTAACAGACAGTTCTGGAGGGGAAATTGCTTAGAGATCTTCCTAAACAGCTGTTTCAGACATTCTGATTCAGTGGGAGGAAGTTCATACAATGTAAAGTATTAGAGTCAGGACCATACTACAGTAAACCTGACAAAACAGCATGTATAATGTGAGCACCAACCATGCAATGATAGCGTAACTGTTTCATCAGTTTTGTATTTTCTCTCCCCACATTGGCAATACTTTTATTGAGCAGAAAGGGTACAGCTTCATGTACAACAGATGGTCTTTGCCAAAGACTAGGCCCTGCCCCAAAAATTTGTACTTCCTATATGAAGAAGACAGTGTCACAGGTTGAGGTTGGATCTTCACATTTATATTTCATTTTTAGAAGACTGAAGTTGCTTATTCTGAAGTGTTATGTTATGTTGGAGAGTAATCTTCAAGCTCAGATGCAGGAAGGTTACGTACACAGCCACAGAGAATCATGCACTGCGGCAATATGGGGGCTGTGGAAGGTGATGAACTGACAACCTATTTTGCAAGCTGAACAGCTGGAGAAAGTTGCCATACACATGGTGTTCCAGCTGGAATGAGGTAATTAGAAGGAAGATGTCAGTCAGCTTGCCCCAGTTGCTCCTTGCTATGAAGACAACCCAGAGCTATAAATTAGCAGTTCTCTACCAGCAGAACTGATGCCATATTTTTCACACAGGGCCTCAATGGAGGCAATGGTTAGTAGATCATTATGCCAAATGTAATGTTTTACTTTCCCTAGCAACCTAGAGAAGCACTCTGTCTCTCTCTCCTGCAACATCTAGGACTTGTGTACCTAAAGTACCTGCTTACTTGACTGCTATAGAAAGGATATGCAGTGAATGCAACGATGGAACACAATCTACCCTTAAGCAGCAATGACTGGCAGGCTGACATTCATACAAAGGAGAGTGAAAGCAGGATGAAGTTCAGTACATTAAAAGTAATATTTGGCTCTTACAGTACTTTGCATGCACCTGAACAAGCTCTACAAAGACAAGCTGGTGAGTGGGGCACAAATAGGATAAGCAATTTGTTCACACCACACTAAGTTAGTGACATAATCGGGGGGGCGGGGAAGAAAAAAAAAACCCTCTTGTCTCATTCCCAAATCTTTGCTTAATTTTCTGGACCAAAGCAGCCCACAAGGTGAAGGAACAAAAGCTGCAATCAGAAGGAAAGCCTACACACAGACTGAAAGGAGAGGAAACAGCACAGAACAGCATCCTAGCCAATTTAACAGAGCCTCTGAATTTGGAAAGTAGCTGTGAAAAGAGTTCCAGTAAACTCTTTCATAACCAGCAGCCCTGGGACCAGGAGGTTGCTGGATATTTAAATATTCTGGTTACTAAAGAGGTATACCTAGCAATGCATAAAACTAAAGAAAAACAAGGTTAGATATTAATTAAAACAAAAATGTAGGCAGAGTACTTCATTTACCAACAGCAGTAGTATTATAAATTGTACATTGTAAACTTATACTGCATTTGCTGTATTTATTTGTATTTACCTTCACTATACTGTACTTATGGA
Source organism: Carettochelys insculpta (assembly GCF_033958435.1). Taxonomy (NCBI): domain Eukaryota; kingdom Metazoa; phylum Chordata; order Testudines; family Carettochelyidae; genus Carettochelys; species Carettochelys insculpta. Next base: position 64,103,658 of record NC_134139.1, on the reverse strand, counting down.
AAACATAACTAAAATATACTTATGGTTAAAATACCAATTAGTTATTTGAGAGTTCCAGATGACAGAATGATAGATTTGAAGGAGTTTACTGTACTGCTCTTTTTTTTTGTGCCGGTTGCCCCAGCCATGGAATTGGCTGGAGGTGGGGAGCTGGCCAAGTACTGGTTTCTCTTTTTTAACAACAATGACTTGCTTTAAATGTTAAACTTTTGGATACAGTAACTGTTAAGATACCACTTTAAAATATATTTTTAGAAAACAGAGGGCAACCTTCCTTGATATTTTAAAGGTAAGAATTCTCACTCATTTGGCCAATAAATAAAGCACAAACAAATTTCAAGGGAAGGGAGAGGGCACTGCCATCATGAAGGACACCTATGAAGGATGTGTTGATTCAGTTGCACCAGTTAATTAATATGAACACTACTGTTAGAGCTGTGCTGCAACCAAGCATGCTAATGCACAAACAAATAAATAGGAGCCCTGTTAGTTTCAGTGCCATTCAAAAGGCAAAGAAAAAGAAAAAAAAACAAAACACATCTAAGTGTGATTAATGGGAAGGACAAAATACGAAAAGAAGAGTGTTCAAATTTCACCAAAGACTGACTAAAAATAAAATAAAATGACCTAACAGTGAGAACTTTTGGTTTACAGAAAATATTTTTCCAGGTGCATTAATGCTTGGCTCCTTACAACTTCTCCCTATTTTCATCATGTTAAACAATCAAATATTTTTCTGCTCTATGTCAGCTGGGCACCACCTTAATGTTTTTTGGCTGAATGGCCAACTGGATAGTCTTATTTTATCCCTCACGTATCTATTTCAAACTAATGGCCATCTTTGAAGATATGCCATATCTAACAATAATTTACATTATGTAAAGGTGCAAACAAACCATGAAAAATCCAAACAAAAACAATGAGGTCTTGTCACACAAACAGAGTGACAGCCAGGCCAAAATACTTACAATCTAAATAAAGGCACGAGTGGATGGAAAAAAGATTTTAGAGATGGGGAAGGAAGTCCAGCAGAGGTTAGGTGACTTCCTCAAAGTCACACACAGAAAATCACTAAAAGACCTGAAAACTCAACTGTTTTCCTGAGTCCCAGTACAGTGCCCTATCAAACTATGCTTCTGTTCTCAGCCAGCAGTTAGTCACAAATGACCTTTCCCTACATGCTGTTCCCTCCAAACATAGTCCCTAGAGGCTACACTAATACCACTTTATCCATGTCTTTGAAAAGACTGATCTGTTTAAAAAAAAAATCAAACTGAAGACAAATGAGATAACATACAGACACCCCACAGTTACAGTAGAGAATGTATACTAACCGTTAATGAGGCAATCCCTTTGTGATAGGATTTTAAAGATTCAGCAATGCAAGAAAGTGCTGAACTATAATCTTCCTCATGAAGCCCTGTCAGACACAGTTCTGCATGCGAGAACTCCTTCAAACTGTTCAGCCAAAAGTAGAAGTGTTCTGAAGCCACTTGAGTCAGCAGGCTGTGATACAGCTCTCTGGCCATGTCATGATTACCCTAAGACAGGGTGACAAATTTAAAAAAAAAGTGAGGATCTTGCACTTTAGCAAGTGACATAGCAACAAAGAAAACCAAACCCTCAAAAACATTCTTTAAGTAAAGTGAGATATCTTCAACATTCAATCCTGCTGAGATATAGTAGTATAGATGCTTATTGTCTGGCATATATAATTTTTAGGAAATATTACTATTTAAACAAGAGAGTTCCAAGAGATTCAGTTCTAAAGACAAATACAGAATTCTGCATTATTTTTCATCTCCCACTTCCATAGTGTTTAACATTAATGAACCTTCACTTCAGGGTAGTAGTCATTACACCAATTATATAGATAGAGAATACACATAAGCAGAGGCTACACAGCTTTCCCAAGACAAAAAGGAATCAGAGTAGGATTTCTGGGACTTATCCACATTTCCTGATCATCAAACAATGCCTTTTTTCAGGCTGCAGTACTCACCTATGGGAGTGTGAGACAGGATGATAGAGCCTCCAGTGCTGACATTTACAACAGAACTCAAGTACAAAAAACTTGAACTAGTGCTACAGTGAATTAAAAGTGGCAAAATTCTACTTTCCTTCCCTCCTCCTCTTCTTCCCTCTGAGTGCTGGTGTCTTCCTTAATTAACTCTTCACTCCCAAGTCACAGTGTGGTTGATTATACTTTCTACTGAGGAAGCCTGTTTCCAGCAACTTGCACGTACCATTCTGGAGGCTTGCCGGGCTATTCTGTATGCTGTCCATCCATTGGAGACATTCTCAAGCTGTTGTTTGATAACATTTTTCACCTCAGAAGATAAAGCTTTTTGACAAGCAACAAATATCACTGTGGCCAGAGATACCTAACAGAAAACAACTATTAACACAGGAGAAACATTTCCATTCGTATTTTTTAGAAAGCATCAGAAGCAGTAATTGTTTTTATGGTTTTTTATAGTCTTGGACTTTCTTAAAAAAAAAAAAAAGACAAAATTTGCTTCTAAACTGGCGAACTTCTGAGAGTCAAATCTTTGTTCAGGATTTCAAATAGGCAATTGAAGGACTTTTTCATCACTTAAGTCTGGCAAATTTACACTTTCAATTCCAATGTTAAAGTAGAAGTGCATCCAAACTAAGTTGTAGTAAAGCTCTGTAAATATAATTACACAAAATTAAAAAAAAAAGAGTAAGAAACTTCCTTGAAGACAAAGGCCCAGTTTTTAAATATATTTAGGCATTGTTGTACTTATTATTGTGTCTAAACGATTTAGCAGCCTAGTCTCAGTTTCAGAAGTTTGCACTTGGGAACTTAAATCTCATGGCAGTCAATAGTTCTTGGATGGAGCAGCATTGAGCAGCCTTTCAAAACTGGGCTTAAGCTCTCATTTCAGACTAAAATCTCCTCAACATCTTTGTGTCTCTCAGAACCCTCTAAATCGTGTGTGTTTGATAGCCCATATAGAAGTGGGGTATCTACTTCTGAACTGCCATCTTTTTTGCCTAGAAGCATGTCTGCAAAAGTCCCCAGGAGTTCCAGCAGCAGATTTCTATGATCGCATATGTGTTAACTAGTGCCATCTACTGGATAGAATACAGATCAGACTGGATCAAACAATTCAGTTCATCCTTCCAGCAATGTGAATGGAGGTCTGTAGCTTTAGTGCTGCACAGAGAGAGTGCTATTATTTCTCATTTTGCAAGTATATCGTTAATAGTAAACTGACGCAGTCCTGTTAAAGCAACAGATTTGCATTTTCTGTCACTAACGTAATACTTAGCTAAACCAGTTCATGAAATATCAATTCATTTCCATGGTAATTCCATGTGGACTTCATTCCATCAAGGAAAGTACTCCTGAACAGCAGTTTCTTACCAAAAGTTCCTGTTGTTTATCTGTGGCAGATCGTCCAATCACTTTGTAGAGGTCCATCAGGTCTCCCAGCATTCCATCACCTAAGACAGGCAACTGCATGGCAATTGCTGCTAGACAGTGGCACATGAGAATCTGAGCAGCATCCTGAGCACTGTGCAACTGTGTCAGCAAGGACTCAACCACTGATTGGCTCAGATGTGGACGACACTTGGCTAACTTCACCATACAATTTAGTACAATCTGCAAAGAACCAATGCCACAATGTTCCAACATCTGGCAGCTTCCAACATCAAATTAATCTAAAAACTAGGACACTATCACAATATTCAGACTAAAGTTACAGAACTAATGGAAAACAAGATGTATTTATACACCTGTTCTAGAGGTGCAATATGCCAAACCATCACACCTCCATCGAGAAGAACACAAGAGTTTAAAAGCATTTACTCATGAAAGTGCAGTATTTCCTTTCTTAAGAGTTCAGACAACGTTAAAATAATTTAATTATAAAAATTACGTGCCTGATAATGGCTTGTTAGGTAGAACTAAAGACTAACTGTTCACAAAAGCGTTGTGGTCACTTACGAGAACAACAAGAAGTCTTGTGGAACCTTACAGATTAACAGATATTTTGGAGCATAAGCTTTCATGGGCAAAGACCCGCTTCATCAGATGCATGAGTGGGCGGGGGGGTAATTTCAGAGGGGTATTTAAAGAGTGGGGTCCCAGTAAGCGGGAAGGCCACAGCTGACAAGGTCTATTCAGCAAAGTGAAAATGGCCCAGTATCAACAGTACTTATCAAAAGAGGAAAAAACAAGTCAGATCAGACAGGGGGACTTGAGCCTCTGTCAGAGTCTAAAGGGGAGCTATTAGCACTCAAAGCAGAGAAACTGTCTTTGTAAGCTGCGAGCCACTCCCAGTCTCTGTTTAATCCATGGTTAATGGAGTCAAATTTGCAAATAAATTGCAGCTCAAAGATTTCTCTCTCCATTTGATTTTTGAAATTTTTTTGTTTCAGAACTGTCACCCTTAAATCTGCCACTGAGTGTCCATTTCCACCTTGCTGAATAGACTTAGTCAGCTCTGGCCCTCCCTCTTACTGCGACCCCACTATTTAAATACCCCTCTGAAATCACGCCCCCCCCCCCCCCCCCAGCTCATGCATCTGATGAAGCGGGTCTTTGCCCACAAAAGTTTATGCTCCAAAATATCTGTTAGTCTATAAAGTGCTACAAGACTCCTTGTTGTTCTAGAAGCTACAGACTAACACAGCTACCTCTCTGATAGTGGTCACTTACGTTAGTTTACATTGTTCCACCAACCAAATCAGGTGCACTCTGAGAGTGCCCCTTTGAGCAGCAAGAATATATTTTTATCCTCTCATCTACAAATTCCTACTTTACAATTGTTCTTCTGGTTGAAAAGAGCAAAACTTAACCCTGTGACATCATCAATTCTACTTCGGAATAAAAAGGAGTTGTGCTATGAAAGGCATGGCTTCTTTACTCTGGTTTCACTGTGTTCCTGACCTTTTACCATCTTGTGATCAAAGCATGGAGGAATTTTGATCTCCACCCTGACAGCACACTGTGCTACCACTAAAACACCGCCCGTGCTCAGTTCTTTCTAGTGTACACAACGTAAAACAACTGATGTATTATATAGGTTAGTTGGTGCTGCCTCAGCCCTGGTGGCTAGACTTGACAAGATCCCTTTCTGCCCCACATTTCAATGAATAAAAATGACAGATGATGACTCTTTTCACCTTTAAGGTTGCTTGCACACCTGGACTACTGTCTTGGCTACATAGAACTAAAAGAGACTCAAGGCCAAAGACAGCATCTTGCTCCAAAGCCAGGAGATCTAGGAGAGAGGAACATAATAAAGTATTCAGTGCTGTTCAACTTATTTTTGACCAGCATTGTGAATTTAGTGCTGATGATTGGGATGGTTCAACAATAATATAGCAAACTTTTCCCACAATCTGCCACAGCACCTCAGTTCTGATTGGCAACAAGTCTGTTTTTACAAGTTTCAGGAAACTATTTGGTAGAGGCTACTGTTTTATGTGCATAAGACAGGATTAGGGAAAAACTACTGAACACTATGGGCTTGTCTACACTTGTCCCCAACTTCAAAGGGGGCATGTTAATTAGGGCAATGGGAGATAACTAATGAAGTACTGCAGTGAATATGGAGCACTTCGTTAGACTAATTTTCCACCACAGCAACCTCGAGGTATCACACTTCGAAGTGCCAGAACGTGTGTAGCCACGAGCACTTCAAAGTGTCCTCACTACTTTGGAGTGCCTTTACTCCCCAAAATTTTGAGGAGAGAAGGGACTTCGAAGTAGCATGGCCCCTTCGAAGTGCCTGTGGCTACACGCATGCCAGCACTTCGAAGTCTGACACCTGGAAGTTGCTGCGGCAGAGAATTATCCTAAAGAAGTGCCGCGTATTCACCACAGCACTTCATTAGTAATCTCCCATCACCCTGAGTAACATGCCCCCTTCAAAGTTGAGGGCAAGTGTAGACCCAGCCTATGATATATATTTATACTGGTGTTTGCACCAACAGCTCTTCAGAGGGGAAGGGCAGTATTTTAGCCTCTGGTAACGCTACAGGGGCTGCTACAGAGAAGATCAGCACCCACTCAAGCAGAAGCCCTGTTTGGAAAGAATGTGGGATTGAACAGTAGTGAGAATCTTCACAATCTTTCATGGAACTCTCTAAAACAGATGTAGTCTGTTATAAAGCCACATTCTCCAGCGGCTGCAAATCTGAGAAAAGCGAGAGGGACAATTTCAAAGAAAGCCTTGAGAGTCAAGGGACAGGGCAGGCCTCCCTTCACTGAAGAAGTGTACAAAAACCTAATCAATGTGCTGCATTGTTCTACTACACACTTTGTGAGTTACCTTTTTCCTGGCAAGAAGCAGCTATATTAGTCAGAACTCTCACTCCATGAGCAGCAATGCCACGGTTATTATGGTAACAGCATTCCTGTGCCAGCTTTACTAAGTCAAATGATCTTGCTGTTGTAGCTGCTGTTCCTACATAAGGAGATAAAGAGAACAGTGCTGCAACCTAATCCATAATCACGTCACGAGATCTTTTTCATAGTTTTAAGTTCAGCTCGGCTTGGCTGACACTTTTATTTCCCATTCCTCCACCTCATCCTCAAATGTACCCTCCCCCATTTGTGAAAGTCCCTCTTCTGGTCAGCAGCCACGCACATATGATTATCGAGAATACTGACCTGTGCCCCAAATTTAAACCTTTATTATACGTAAGACTACAAGTTATTGACAAGCTTGGAAAGGTACTGGTTACTCTTCTCTGCCTTCATGGCCTACACAGCTGGATTCCCAGCAAATACAACAGTGTGGCCTCTGAAATTTAAAAAAAAAAAACCAACCCTATTACCCAGGAGCTAGGGATGTCAAATCCTGGTTAAACGATAAGTAAACCTACCATTCAACTGGTTCACCAACTAAGGGCCTTCCCAGCCAAATACACACGCACCCTCGCGGCACACTAGAACACAGCTAGGTCAAAGAAGGGTTTTATTTGCACTTGTATGCATTATCTCCACATATCGATCTAGAGGCTTTGCTTCTCCTGGATAACAGAATCCTCCCAGCCTCATGCCAACAGACCCTACACTTCGTGTATTAATTCTCTCTCAAGCATTATGCACATCTTCTCAAAGAATCTTATAAACATGACTTAATCCCCACAGTACTGGTAGGATAGGTAAATATTAACAACCCCAGTTTACTAATGGAGATGCTGAGGCACAGGCATAAATGCTTAACGCAAAGCCTCACAGCAAACTGAAGCGAAAGGCAGGCACAGATTGACATATAATATAATTGTAGTGGAATGTAATAGAGCATATTATATAGAAAAGCTTGCTTAGATGGACTTTGAGGATAAAGTTCATGGTTTAGGACAAGGTGCACAAAGTGTGTGTGTGGGTTGGGGGGAGTGAAATTTCTTAATGGGGGAGGGCGCAGCATGATCAGTCCCTTCCTCCCCTGTGGCCACAGAGGCACAGACAGCATCATAAAAAGTCATAGTGGTTGAAGAAATGACACTTTCAAAGTGTCACAATATATGGAAAGATGATTCCAGAGCAAAGCTCCTGGGAATACAACAGCCCCACCAACTGGATTCAAGAGAAACAAACAAGAAAAGTGCACTGAATGCTAGTTTGTATGGCTTCTTTTACTACAGAGAAAGAAGACAGCCTTCAGCATGATGAGTCTTACAAATTTACAAAAAATGTAAAAATTCTAATGCTATCTCATCCTATGTTCTGTCCCTACACCTCTGGCACAGTGTGGAAAATATGTCTCTTACAAACAAATTTTACAGGATTTACCTCATGCACTATGGCAGTTTGACAAAAATAAATAGGTAAACTCAGCTGCTCTACACTGGCTAGCCAGCCAGCTATTCAGATTCAACAAAATGAGCAAAAGAAATGATCCAAAGGGACAAATGTCTGGGGGGACAGGAGGAAGAATAATTCGAGTTAGACAATGCAATATTGTGCCTACAGTTTTCAAACAGAACTCCTGTTGATTTAGAAGCTGATGGCTAAGATTAGTCCATTCTGTGTTACAGGACAAAACATTTAAACACAAAACAAGGGGTACTAATTGTTCCCACTGAGTTAAAAAAACTGGAATTCATTCATTTTCTTCATGATTTTGTCAATTTCTCAGTTTGTGTTACAGATACATTTAAACACTTGTTTTCAGGCTACTTACTTAGGGTTTCCTTGTTACATGGATCAGCATCTCCCTCAGCTGTGGGGGGTTATGGAGAAATAACCCTGCACAGGCTGCTTCAAACATTGGGGTTTGGACATTTCATAATGTGCTGGTAAATTTACACATCTGTTTGCTATGTGAATGTTCCAAGTCTGGACACTTACTGCTAAAAATAGTGTTTGCAAGTGTTCATTGTGTGGTATATTTGTAGCCAGACAGAGCCCCCCACCACCTTTTGCTATACTCCATCTTGCTTTCCTTAGGTGCTACAGGCACAAAAGGGTTAAAAGGAACAGCCCAGTCCTGGAATGCCCGAGAGCGCAGATGTGCTTATCTCCTAGCACAAATCTTTGACGCTCTGGAGCAAGAGCCAGACTGACCCTGAATGGGTCGAAACCAGACAACAAAGGACAACGGACTAACAGACCGCCAGAGCCTCGGGCTGCCCTTGGCTGGTACCGGTGACTAATACGCCCACTTGGTCCCAGACAGAGGAATCTCCAGCCCATTAAGAAAAAACTCCCTAAATTGTCTCCACCTCACAGGTGTTAACTAAGCCCTTGAACTGCCTGTGAGAACCAGCATCACCGGACGATTTAATTCAACTGGCACCTTTTTAGATAAGGAAGAAGCGTACGTGACCCAAGAGGTATAAGAAGAGGGTCTGGCAGACCCTTTTTGAGCTCCAATTACCTTTGCCTGCCGGACAGGAAGGTTTTTGCCTCCTGAGGTCCCAGGGGACGCCCGTTTCCTCGAAAAAAGGGAAAAAGACTTATTCCCAAGGGATTGAGAGAAGACTCTGGCCATGCCACGTTGGTAACGCAGGGGTGAGAATAAGGCCTGCTAGGTATTTTACCTTTTGCTTTTGCGCGCCTTTAACAAGTACAGATCTGTGAATTAAAGCGTATGCTGGCTATTTGCAATCAAAGTATAAACCTTGTAACCATAAGAGCTTAACTCGTTAGTTAAATAAAAAAATAATTGATTAAGTGGTAACCTGACTCCTCCTGTTACTGTGCAAACCGAACACAAAACAAAGAGCCCAGCTGCTTTTCAGCTGGAACAGCCTGGTCACTGGTGGGGCGCATTGAGAGCCAAGCGCTAAGTCGTGCTGCCTCCACGGAGCAGGCTCTTGAGGCACCTATCAGCCTTCCTGGCTGCCCGCTGCAAAGAGACTCTGTCCTAGCAGTTAAAGACATGGGTGTAGGAGGCTCTCAGTACAACCTGTGGGGCACCTGTCAGCCTTTCTGGCTGCCCGCTGCAAAGGGACTCCGTCCTAGCAGTTAAAGACTCAGATGAAAACAAGGGCATAGGTGGTATTCCACCCAACCATCGGCTAACAGTATTGAAGACTGTTTTGAAACTGCAAGCTATCATTGTAAAAGCAGAGAAAAGATAGAAGCAGTACCACTATACCCTGTTTGCAGACCAGGGAACGCATCCCCTGGCCTCCACTGCCTCACCCTCTGCCACCGAGGAGCCTAGCGTATCACTTCTGGGAGACCACCAGTCGATCACAGGGATGACTAGTGGGGCTTGATGTAAAATGTTTGCTCACCCTTCATTTAGGAAGTGCTTTAGGATCCTCAGAAAGGTGTTATGTTTGGTATTAATTATAAACAATATTAAAGTGGCTGAAGATCACCACTTACCAAACCCCTGCAAAAAGGGCTAACATTTGGCTGACCTAATCTACTCTTACCTGGAGGTATACTGAAGTACTGTTTGATGGCAATGGTCCCTGACAGCGTGGAAAGGACAGATAGCATGCCTAGTTTCAAGCTGTCATAAGGAGTTTGAAGAGCACATTCACAGAGAGCCTAAACAACCAAAAAGAAAAAAAGAGAACATGATGGGACAAATCCTACATATTAACCCTCTTCATAAATGTTTGCTCTGTTTTGTTTTGTAGTTAAATTTTAACACAGGTAAAACTTTATAGGAAAAAAAAATCACAACTCATAGCAAATTCAGATCTTGCAAACGTATTTCTTCACTTGCCACTGTCCCAGAACACATTTTAATAGACTGGATACAAATCTTGTCCTTAAAGTGACACTTTGCTTTCACACGTTATCATACAATCAGTACAATATATTATGTTAAATTATCACTACATTTTACCAGACTTTTTCAATAATAAAATCTCAGTAGAACTGACACAAATATATCCACCATGGTGCAGATGGTGCATAAAGTATTTAACATTATAATCTGTGAAGACCCTTGTTTCAGAGAAACCTGTCTGTAAACAGAGATGTCAAGTGCCACCTCCTGCAAGACCACTTACAGAAGTGTTTGTAATAGGGAGTGGGCAATAATATTTTTATTGGGGGGACCCACTCCAAGGTTTTGACAAGTAATCAAGGGCTGCACTTTTCTATGGAGGGAGTGTGGGGTCTGGGATGGAGGTTGGATACAGAAGGGACTGGGTTGCAGGGTTCGAGGGAAGTTTGGGTGAAGAAGGGGGCTGACCTAGGGCAGGGTACTGGGACACAGAATCTGGGAGGGGGCACGGTTGCAGTAGAGGATTCTGACCTGAGGGAGGGATGTAGGAGTGGCTGCAGGGTCTGAGAGGGAGTTGTGACCTAGGATGTAGGAAAGGAGGGTGCAGAGGGTTTGGGTGGTGACCTGTACAAGGGAACTGGGGTTCAGGGTTTAGGAAGGAACATGGGTGCAGGAGAGGATTCTGTTGTAGGCAAGGAGCACAAGAGCAGGAGTAGGGTCTGGAAGGGAGTTGGAATGTGGTGCCAGAGGCAAGCCCTGCCTGGAAAGCATTCACCTAAGCAGCTCCTGGCCAGCAGCACATTCAGGCAGGCTTCCTTGCTTGCCAGCAGCCCCCCACCCACAGGCTGTTCCTTTTGACTCTCTGCACTGGCCCCATCCCCAGCAAAATCTCTCAGTGGCTGGAAACCAGCCAATGGAAGAGGAGAAATTGTGCTGCAATGTCCCCACCATCAGCATAATCTCTCAGTTTCCACAGGGCAGGGTTGGAGCCAGTGTGCAAAGCCCTCCACCAACAGCGCAGAGGGCCACATAGAGCATTGGGTGTGGGCTGGATTAAAAGGCCTGATGGGCTGGATCTGACCACCTCTGTTAAAACAGAAGAGAAAAATTATCCAGTGGAAAATTAATATTATAAGCTTGCAGATGACAAACATTTTGAATTTTCTTGGTTATCATCATTTATGTATGTTATGGTAACTTCTGGAGGTCCCAATGCTGTTGGTTTTAGCATTCCTTTCTCTAATGAATTTTAAGTCCTATCACTGTGATCTCTTAAATTAAGACAGACCATGTTAGTTTTAGGTCTGTCAACTAATCACAGTTAAAGCAAATTAACTTGATTTAGAAAAATCAATTGTGATTAATTGCATTTTCATTGCATGCTCATATTTCAGTTGGTATTAGAGTTTATTATATTTTTGGACGAGTGCTAATACAATACTTGTGTGAGATGGATTGAAAAACACATTTATTTTTCAATACAAATATTTGTAATCAAAAATAGCATAAGCGAGCACTGTATACTTTGTATTCTGCGTTGTAACTAAAATCAATATATTCAAAAATGTAGAAAAGATTCAAAAATATTTATAAGTTTCAATAGATAGTCTATTAGTTTTTAACAGTGTAACTGAAACTGCAGTTATGCATAACCAATTTTTAAAATCTTGCTTTTTTTTTAAATCATTTGACTGTCAATTAATTGTTTAAGCTGGCACTGCTAGTTTTTAAAACCTTTTATGAGAATAAATAAATCTACCTATTTTTCAGACCAGTGTTCCCTGTAAGCTGAATGCTTGGGTAGCTGCTCAGGAGAGAATCAGGTGCTGCCTAGTCAGTTACCAAAGCACCTACAGCCACCACAGTGGGCAGCGTGTGTTTATTAGTTGTGCACATCCACACATCTTGGTGCACATAACAGAATTTATTCTTCCCCAGATGGAAAAAATAGTTGGAACACTGTTAGAGACCTCCTCTTTCAGCAGTATCTTCACATGTCTAACCATCCACCCCAGCAGGTGGGCTGACAAAAACTATGTGAAGAGTATCTCATGAAGTTTTCCCCATCAACTCCCACCTGCATTGGCAGTACAGCCTTGTAAAGCAAAAAATTTGTACTATTTCACAACTTAAAAAAAAATTAAATGTAGTGGTTCAAACATTTTAACTGGAGTATGGGAGGACAACTCAAATTATGTATCAACACAGCCAATGCTTAAACCAAGGACTTTTCTAAACTAAGCTACTCTGCCAAGCAGTTAGTGGACTGTTGAAGGTGACTAAAACTGAGAAAAATATGCAGTGTGCATATTTTCAATTAGAAAATCGCTTGTCAGTCTGGCAAGAGAGCTAAACTCATTAATCTGAGGTAGTAGAACATCCCTCACTGACCTCTCACTAGATGGTGACTGATATGATCCCAATACAGAAGTGCTTAGTGTTGTTGAGAGAAGCTTGGTGCTTGTCTTGTAAAGTGTGTTGTAAGGCAAAAATTGCTTAGAAAGAGCACTGTTGCTGCTTTTAACCCTAACATTTCTTTTTTAAAATGCACGTGCTCAGTTTTACACTTCTATTTTTATCTGTGTAAAGACTGGCATTAGCTGAAAAACGTAAATAAAATGTTTCTTGAAGATTTCAAACCTGAATGTTTTCTCTGCTCCAGGTATGCGGGGTTTTGTTTGCCAATAATTTTAGATCTTGGATGACAAGTCTTTTCACAGCCTTTCTGGGATCATTTTTCAAGTACTGCAGCAAAAGCTGAATCTGCAACAATAAACAGTGTTTAAAATATTAAGTAGGATTCTGTAATTAAATTGACTTTTAAAAAAAAAGTAAATACAGCAGTAGAAGCTTGACTATCTGGCAGCCTTGGGAGATAGGGATTGCCAGATAATCAAATCTAGTTAACTGAGTGGGGCCCCGCAACCGTCAAATGCCAGTTAACAGAAGTTGCCAGTTATTCAAGTGTTGGATAACATGGCTTTAACCGTATAGGTTACAGCAGAGAAATCTTTTCATAAAAGCCCAGCTGCTCTCTTGTCAAAACAGCCACCAAGAGCTACGTCAGCCAGGGATGCAGGTCACCAATTCCTTTCAAGGGCCAGTGCTAGAGCCCTGCAGAGACACATGCGTAAAGGGACTCCTCCAGACAGCCGTGCCCTGCCCCTGCTGCGGGCTTCCCTACCCCTGTGAGGGACAGCAGACCTCTCACAGTGCCCGCTGTGCTTACCCTGTGTTTGCGGGCGACGCATCTGGTCCCTGGGTGCCACGCTGCCAGAGCTGCCCCTGGGATTGCAATGGCCCCACATGGACATATTGCAGCTTGTGCTGAATGCTCTGGCAGCTGCCTTGTTGTTCCTCTGTGAGGCTGACCCCCAAGATCAACTTTGTGACCGTTGTCCTGGCTAAAGGAGCTACCCACTTGCACACACCACTCCCAGCGCACAGGTGGCTCTGGAGGCACCACACCAGTTCAGACTAGTGGGACCGCTGGTCATGGAGTAGTAGGACTACCAGCAGTGGCTCCACATCTTCCGCATGCAGAAGGCTGCCTTCTTGGAGCTCTGTGCCTGGCTCACCTCTGCCCTCAAGAGACATGACACCCAGCTGTGACTCATGACCCCCAGGGAGAAACGTGTCACAATCACCATCTGGAAGCTCGCCAACCCCGACAGGTTGGTGGACAACCAGTTTGGCATGAGGAAGTTCACCCTCAGGGCTCTCCTCATGGAGGTTATGCTCCCTTGGGCTGTAGTCACCAACCAGGGACGCGGGAGGGTCATCCCACTAACGGGTGACTCTTGGGGTTGGGGAGGTGTGGGGGAAGACCCATCCCTAGGAAACTGTGCAGTCTCACCCTCACACAGCCTTGCTGCTGGGGGGTGGGGGTGGGGCCCCGATGGGGGCGGTCAGCTCCTAGAGGGCCATGGGGGAACAGATGGAAGGGGGCCAGGGACCCCCCAAGGGCCCAGGTACACGCTCCCTCAGACCCTAGTACATGTATTCGGTCGCCTCCCTCTGCAGGTTGTGAAGGCTATGAACTCAATACTTCTATTGACGGTCATCCATCTGGGAGACCTTGACGAAGCTGTGGCTGGATATGCTGCCGTGTGTTCCCCAAACTGTGTCAGAGTCATCGATGAGACTCACATCCTGATCTGCACCCCAGAGCATCATGCGGCAAGTTTCTTCAACAGGATGGGCTACTTCTCCATGGTGCTGCAGGTGCTGGTCAACCACTTTAGACAGTTCACCAACATTTATGCCAGGTGTTTGTGCAGGTGCACCATGCCCACGTAACTCCACAATTCCAGCCTGTGCTGGAAGCAGGCACATTGACATGCAGATGCCAGTTGGCATCGTGGGGGATGCAGCCTAACTCCTCATGTCATGTTTGATGATGCCACATACTGGACAGGTGGACCCCAGCAGGGAACAAGTCATTGAGCTTGTGAACTATGCCAGGATGCAGGCCAAGTGCACCTTTGGCCACATCAGTGCATGGTTTAGGTTCTTGCTGACCCACCTCTGAATGGGGGAGAGCAACATCCCCAAGCTTGGGGGAGCTTGTTGTATCCTGCACAACATCACAGAGAAGGGGGAGGTCTTCCTACCTGAGTGGGGCGGGGGGTGGACATCGGCCATGAGGGGTAAGCCAATGGGCAGCTGAGCATAGCTGCCATCTGCCAAGCTCGTCGGGATGGGGTGCAGATCTGGGAGGCTCTGATGGAGAGCTTCTTCCAAGGACCCCAGTACCCCTCCCAGGGCCCCGTGGGGCCATAGCCTACAGCCCTAGTGCATCCCCACCACAACGCCTTCCTTTGTCCCTTCACTCCTCCCCAAGCCCTGCACAATAAAGGTAGATGCTTGTGTTGTGAATGATAACTGGGTTTAACGTGTGAACTATTTACAAAATATGGGGGGGAAGGGGGGAGCACGATGGGACACGATGGACCTTTCAACTTGGACATGCGGGGGCTTGTAACGGGGGGGAGGAGCCTCAGAACATGGTGGATGAAGGGGGCCACAAACCTAAGGGGGAGTATGATCCCAAGCAACATTGGCCTCGGGATCCCCTCCCACTGCACGCTCAAGGCCTCTGTCCAGGTTGGTTTGGGGCTGGGACCAGGAGGCGGTATGGACAAGGAGCGGCTCAGGTGGGGGGTTGGGTTGGCGGAGGGTGGGGGAGGATAGAGTGAGGGAGCATGGCCACTGCCCAGGGGTCCAGGGTGCCTTGCACGAGGGCAGCAGGAGCAGCACCGGCTGGCAGGGCCAGCATGCTGTGTCAGGCACTGGTGACGGGTCACCAGATGGTCCCACTCCCATGACCGCCATTCCACACCTTCCTGGACATGGTATGCCAGGGTGTGTTGTATGTCCTTGAAAATGGCAACATGCTGCAGCACGACATCATCTTGTACATCTTCCACCCCCTCTTCTGGCTCTGATGGTGGACTGGCAGTGTTGTTGGGGTGGCCCAGCCCTCAGTTGGTGCAGGTCCAACTGCATGGGACAGAAGGAGGGAGAGATGGTGAGTCATTCATTCAACACAGCCCCTGAGGCTGTCCCCCGTATTGTTAGCAGTGACCAACAACCCTTGGGCCAAGGGATGGGGATGTCCCGGGAACAAAGACACATGATCTGCACAGAGGACCAGGCTGCAGAGGGACTTTGACTGTGCTTGTTGCTGCTACCCCCTCAATTCTGGTCAATGGGCTAGCAGCCAAGAGGAATGTCTTGCCACAGAGGTATCCCCTCCCGGGTAGTGGGAGAGCCAGGAACAGCCTGGCCCTCCCCGGGGCCACTCGCATACCTGCAGCTCGCAGTGCTGTCCACAGGAGTGGGTGCTGCCTCACGCCTTTAGGCCATGTGAAAAACCCCTCGCTGTCTCTGGGGTCAGGCCAGCGCCCTTGCAGGTAGCCTGATTCCACCCGTGGGAGGTCCTGGGAAGCCCCACATCCCGGGCCTGATGCTCTTCTGGCCTCCTCTGAGTCTGGTAGCAGAATGCCACCGGTACCCGGGGGCTGTCTGCTAGGCCTGGGCAGCACACACTACTGCTGCACATGGCTTCATATGCAAGGACTGCAGTGCTGGGTCCCACCTTACCCTGCTCCATCTACACCCATCTCCCACATGCTGGGGTGTGTGGCAAAAGGGGCACTCACTGGAGGAACTCTTGCCAAGATCTGATGAGGTCCAGGAGGTGTCCTGGCTGCCAGGAACCAGATCCAAAGCAATGACCGGGCTGCTGGTCTCAGAATCCAGGTCCTGGTGCTGCCCCTCTGATGGCTGGTTCTCCTCCTCCTTGGCCTCCTTCTCGACAAGGGGAGCCTCAAGTCCAGGCTGAGACCAGGGAGCAGTGTGCTTCGCCCCTCTCCCCTGCTGCAGGATGTGAGGCAGCTCCACATAGTAGGGGCAGAACGTGGGTTCTTCCCCCAGGCATCCTGCGGTATCCCGGCCCCACATATCCCTGCCACAACTCCTTGACTTTAGTGTGCACCTGTTAAGGGTGGAGCTGGGGTTGCCCCACTTTGCCAGGGCCTCTGTCATCCAGCTGTAGACATGGGCATTCCTGGGCTTGGCTCTGGGGTCCTAGAGGGTTTCCTCCTCTGCTCACAAGTCCAGCAGAGCCCGGATCTCTGCCCCGCTCCAGGATAGGGAACACATTTGGGAGCCCTAGGGAGAATCCTGGGACCCCTGAGGCTGCTCCCTCAAGGGCCCAGAGGGGTCTCAGGGTGTCTGGCATTCTGCCATATCAGAGAAAGTGCAGCTGTGAAAACATGAGGGAGAGTTGTGTGCTGCACAGCTGCTCCCACACTCTCAGATTCCTACCATGGGGTTCCCCAGGCTCCCTGTGGCTTTAAGAAGAGCAGAAGACAAGAACCATAAAGCACAGATTGCAGTGGACAGGGCGTCCGCCAGGGCACCTGCATGGCATCCCAGAGGACTTTTCTGTTGACAGAAGGCCCCCTGGAATATCCAAACCCACATTTTGTTTACCGATCTCTCTTAATGGAGGCGTTTCTCCTTGTGGCAAGTGGAGTATAGCTGTTGAGAAAACTGCTCTGTTCTGCTGACAGAACATGATTCGCAATCTGGCCACTCTCTGGGTTTTGTCGACAAAACGGCCATTTCATCAACAAAAGCCTGCAGTCTACACAACCTCTGTATGCCCCTGTGTATTCAAAGCTTTTAGAACTGTTCAAAGCTCAGGCAGCAATGCTGCTAAAAATACATGAGCTGGGAAAGCAGTCTGTATATTGCCATAAAAATGGAGTACAGCACTTATCCAAAAATGTTTCAGGACGCTCTCTCTACTACTTAACATCGGCTTCTGAACTGGAGTAGTAGTCACCCAACCCACCTCAGACAGAACTGTTCTGTTAAGTTAAAGATTGTCAGTGATAGATCTTGTGATGTATTGTGGTACAAGAAGGTAAGAGTGGACCAACAAATTTTTTTTAAAAGAATAAGGAAGAGTTAGAACAATATCACATTTGTTTATGTATGAATTTACTGGGTGCTCATCACTTTTCTGGGTCCACGGAGTTACAAAAACACAAAAAGGAAAACATTCCTCCTTTAGGTTGAGAGTGCCACGATAGTTCCACAACTTGTAATTTACAGCTGTGGGTTTAAGTGCCACTGAGACTCTTCACACACACAGTTTAAATGTATATTCATTTTTCTAGTCTACAAATAAACTGTTGGGCTTCAGATAGGTAGAGGAATCCAAATAATTAGAGGAGGAGATAGGGTCAGAAGCAGAAGCAGTGCAGGAACCCGTAGACAAGAAGCAAGACGTAAGATTTCTGAGACAAAAAGGGTTTGAAATATTATTGCCCTTTGTAAAGGAGGAGATTGGGTTAGGGCCAGAGTAGCAAAGGAGGGATTTGAAAAGACAAAATATTAGAAATGGCAGTTTCTGGGGTACTTCTCACCTGCAAAAAGCAGAACAGAGTCTATTCTTACCATCAGCTGTTTAAGCTGTTTTGCACCTTTAAATAAGGTACTACCTTTAAATCAATTAAATGTTACCTGTTTGGGTATGTCCACCAAAGAGGAAGCAGCAAGCAACGTAAAGGTGTGGAGAGTAACAATGACCATTTTGGTGGAAGGATAGGATGTTACCAGCTGTTGGAGAAGCTGACGGGAGCTAGAGGCCAGGCTAGCATCATGGTGCATGTGCTGTAGAATGGGGATCAACTTCAGCTTCAAGTCCACTGGAGTGGCTAGGCCTAATACACAGAAAGATGTAGTCAAGTGTCAGAGCAGATCACCAGGAACCTGAAACTTGTCAAAAAACTACATTTACGTGACACCAGTGACATTAAGACCAAAGTAAAGACAGACAAAGTGAAGGCCAATAGTGGGAAGCAGCTGCTGGAAGTGCTGGAGGCAGGACTTGATTCCTGAAAGGGCACATCTCAGTGATAAACAGACTGCACCACCCCATTAAAGAGCTGTACTGTTCATCTTCAGGGAGCCTGGGACACAGCCCTTCTCAGTCAGAAAGGGCAGGTAAAATGGTTTGAAGACAATTACTCTTCCTTTGACTATGTCTCAGTTGTAGCAATAGTCAACTTTCAAATTAAATTACATTATTCTTTTTATAATAAAGGAAAAGAGATATGAGTGTTGTAATATTTCCGTCACTGCAAAATGCTCAGGACAGAAAAGAGGCAATAAGAGAAACCTAGAGATTTTAAGTCAACATAAACCACCATATTACATGGTATTTTGACATTCCATAATACACATTCAGTTCACCATCAAATATATTAGAATGTATTTTGGATGTTTACATTTTTAAGAAATTGAAGCTGTAGTCCAAAGTCCCACCCTGCATCAGCCATTAGCTCACTTAACTTCAGGAAGCTGGAATGTTTCAGGGAAATGTAGGGATATGAGAGCAAAGGATTCTGGTAGCATTTAAACAGAGAGACAATAAAATATATTACAACTTTTTTATTTTCTTCCTGGTATTCAATACAGCTACATACCCTGAATCATTTCACTGATTTTGTTACATATTCCTCCAGCAAAATCCCTGTGAAGAGAGAAGACTGAGATGAAACTCAACTGAACTACAAATTATGACATGATCTAATAATGATCCAAAAAATTGTGAGTGACTATAAAAAGCAGAGTCATGCCAGTGAACTTCAAGATTTGAGTAATTTTCCAAATCCAGAAAGACATTTTCTTTCCTTGACTGAAATTTACTGCTACTAGTTAACTTTACAGTATAATAGCCACTTGCTGCACAGTTTCCATCAATCCAGACTTTCAAACTGTGATTATAGATCTATCAACTCTATTACCTTGAGAAACACTGTAATAGTTAAACTAAGCACAGTATGCATACCGCCAGTAGTACGTAAAAGGATTTCAAGGGGTACACAGCAGAAAGTAAATTACTAAAATTCAGGAGATAAGCATTGGAACAGCACAGGGAGAGGGAGTATGCTGATAAGGCCAAAGTCCTGAAAGAGGTATGCAAATGTTTTAAGTTTGGGAAACAATGAACTACAGAATTGAATCTCTCTTCATTGGCATCAATAAGTGTAGGAACATTTGCTTCAATGTTAACATTCTTTCAAATATTATGTATTAAACAATGACATTTACTACAAGTGCTCTTTTGTTCAGATTTCTTAAAATTCTAAGGGAAGACTGCTGGAATCAAAAGCCTTCCGTCCTCTTGTGTGATGCTATTTGACCACAGTAAAAAGTTTTATTTGACCGAGTCTTCGTTCTTGAATCAAATTGAAGGGGACTCCCGGTGCAACAGGCAAATGATTTTAAAAAACAGGTTAATGGGTCTGATTACTGAATTTTCAGAATGAAGCAATTTATGGCCTACGTGCTAGAAAAATGAGCTATTAAGACTGTGCTGATTTTTTATAAAACGTTCCATGAACAGAAGGGATGGTTCCTTCAAACCTTTGTTGAGCATAGCTGTATGGTAGAGGGTGCCCTAACCTCAAAATAAGCTATGCAAATTGCTTATTTCAATCACATTACGAAACAGACTATTTCGGTACCTGGAGCTGTCTAAATAGCACCACCTGCTGAAATAAAGCCCTGTTTCAAGGCATCCCTGTACACCACCTGTGATGAGATGTACAGGGATGCTGGAATAGTGGGCCCATTATTTCAAAAACTGTTTCAACACAACAGGTGCATAGATGCAGGCAGCTATTTTCAAATACCACTGTATGTTTAGACATAGTTTTAGATTCCCCTTCCACAAACAGAGAAATCTCACCCATCCCCAACCACAAAGAACTCTATAGCACAGATTCAAGGAAAGTGGAAATTTACTCAGATTATGTTAAAAACACAGGTAATGTTACAGAATATTTTCCTTTTAAAATTGCACAAGAAGGTTTTAGGGATTGTTTAAGAAAAAAAAACACACAGACAAATCTGTTAGCCATTGGTGCTTACAGCAACTGTAAAAAAAGTCAGATTATTTTGGAAAAATATTGACAACCATCTTAAATGAAGCCTACTGATTTTTTTTTTAAACTTAAAAATACATTTGTAATTGGGATTTACTCAGTTTCCTGCACTCTTAACATTTTAAGAGTAAGCTGTAGGAAATATCAAGCAGTACCATCAATCTCAAACAAATTAAAAAAAATGTGAAAGCAGTTTCAGACTATCTGCCATGAAGTTCCCTTGCCATTTTATAATCTCCTGTCCTTTTTAAGGGAATCTTTTTAAATCACATTCATTTTGAAAGAACTCACAAAAACAAGGCTAAAGACAATAACAGAAAAATAAAGAAAAAATACTGTCTAAAGCACAGAGTAAACAAATCGAAAAATAATTCCCCTGGATTACAATTACAGAAATTTTAGGGATTACTTTGACAAGAGTTAAAAAAAAAAATTAGATAAGAGTGTTTGTCAATATGTTCATTTATAGTTTTCTTCACCCCTGTATTCCTTGAATTTTCCTTACAGCTTTTTAAAAAAATGTAATCAAAAGTTCAATGAGATTCAAATGCTCCTTGTGGGTATAGTTTTAAGCGTGATTTCAAGTTTTCTGAAACATTCATGTTGTACATTACAAATGGTACAGAAGTCTTTTGTATCTTCCCATATATGACAAGGCATGTACTGCAGAAGGTGATCACAGATTTATTGAAGGACAGCCCTGCTAAACTGAAAGTACACTTTCATTCCTTAAAATACAAACAACAGGAATACAGAAGAATTTACATCTTACTTTGACTGTGCAGAAAAGTTAGCAGCAGCAAATATAGCAGCTTCAACCTCAACATTATCATGAGAATCCAGGCTCTGGCGAATACTGTGATGTGCATTTTTTCTTTCCGGGATAATGGATGCCATACTCCCCAACATCCTACAGAAATAAATCACAGCATCAGAAAGAAGATAATACAGCGTGAAGAAATGTGAACCAGAGTTTAAGTCAATTAAGATAGGAATTAGATCTGCAGTAATTCCGTTAAGAAAGCTCAGACAGACATGATGTATGACAAAAAGTTTTTTTACTCATCCACAAAACTCTGTGCCTTCCTTCTCATAACTGTTTACAGAGGACAAAACTAACCAAAATATAGATTTTAACTGCTGAACCAGCAAGCAATTTTAATTAATTTATCATGAGGCATATGTGGCAGATTTACTTTGTGAATTGAAGAGTTATGTAAATATATATGCAAATTTAGTGCTGCTCTAGTTCCTGTTATGTGATTGAACTAACCACCCTTGATGAATCACAAAAAAGATGTAAAGCGAATCTGATCAGATTCCCTCAAAGGAATATTAAAATGAGGGAATGGAAAAAGCTGTAGATACACTGTGTTTTATCAGGCTTAAATAAAGTGCTTGTAAGACACTGTGGCATCAAAGTGTAGTCTCAGGAAAACTCAAAATACAGAAGAAAAAAAATGAGCTACATAATTTAATAAAAGCTGCTTTTAAACCCCATCTTCAATATTGCTACCGGCAGCAATTTTGGATGAAGAGAAGTGATGAGCAAAGAAAATAGTTGTTTGCCTTGACATTTACTTATATTTTATATCCATGACTTTAAATTGCAAGTTGCTTTTGGGATCATCTGAGAAGCCTAAATCAATAGTGCTCAATGGAAGTTCCAGAAAATTTAATGGAGGAATGCAATGGTACCACCACAAGTCCTCTACCTAGCGTGGGAGAGCTCATTCTGAAAGAGCACCCAAGCTGGCCAGGTAGGTGCAATTTACCCTATGCTGGTTTGGGTGAATCCAACTTGTTATTGCTAACTTTACTAAAATGACACAAAATTTTGAATGTGCATTCCTAGGGGTCAGAAGTTTACACCTTGAACAATGGAAGGGAACTTCCTCCAAGTTCACTTGAGCAGAAAGTTTCAAGCATAAAGGCAGAGGAAAACAAATGGTGAAAACAGGAAGTCAGATATATACAAAACTTAATTGTTGTAAGTCAAACTGGAATAATTTGTTTGTATAAGGAGTGGAGAGATCATATTTATGAACAGTATGGTTGTGTCTACACCGCAGTGATCCTTTGAAAGATGTTCTTCCAGATCAGATCTTCTGAAAAAACTTCTTTCAAATGATCACATCCACACAAAAAAAGCAGACTGAAAGATTGATCCACTCTTCCAATAGAGAGTGTCCACACAGCCCCTGCTCTTTCGAAAGAATGAGGCAGGGATTGAAAAATCCGGCACAATGAGGACTGCTCTCTTGAAAGAAGGGCCCATGAAGCATCTGCACTGGATCTCAGTATATTAAACGCAAGTGTGTTAATATAAACATGTTTTATATGCTCCAGAAGACATAAAACACAAATTAAGATACTTGTACAGGCAACCCTTCAACACTGCATATACACGATGCAATTTTGCTCTCTGCTACAGATACACAATTCTCACCATCTCAAACACACATCTAGTATCATCCTTGTTCAGGTCATAAAGGTTTACTCTTACTCCCTTTAATACACTGTGTTATACTTTCTTCTGTATAAAGAAAAACAGCCTAGTTTTCATTTTTCATGTTGCTGAATTAATTTGAATTTATAGAAGACTCAAAAGAAGTTACAAGCATTTGCTTTTTTAACTAAGCAGCTGTCACATAAAGCCTTGAGATACATGGCTTTAAATAAGACAGACATACCTGAGTGTGATTGCTCGGGCAACTGGATCATTACTGTGAATTACAGAGAAAACTCTTTTCACAAACTCATCCACATTCAGGATCTTCTCTAAGTGCTTCTCACTCTGCTGAGTAACTTTCAGGACACACAGCCTCAAAAAGTTGTTTCTGTTGGAAGACACGTAAAAAGTACTTACATATACTTCTGCGCAATGGAAATTCACAAAAGCTGTGAAACAGAATAACGATTATAATTGATTTAAATTAATAAATTACATTTAGACATCACTACAAAACACTTTTACCTTTATTTTGTACGAGGATTAGTATATGTTTGAGGCCTAACCTTCTTCCTGTTGAAGGGATCCAACTGTGTAATGGGTTAGCACACAGTATTGACAGGGCAGTACTACAATTAGATATGCTGAGGCTCTGAGTTGAAACCTCACCTGGAACACTGCTTTTAAGTAGCAGTATAGCAGAAAAAGACATGGAGATTACAGTGGATGAGAAACTGGACATAAGTCAAGTGTGTCCTTCTAGCCAAGAAGGCTAATGGCATACTGGGATGCAGTAGGATGAACACATACAGCAGATCTAGAAAAGTGATTATTTCCCTTTATTCAGCACTGCTGAGGCCACATCTGCAGTACTGCATCTAGTTCTGGGCCCCCCAGTATAGAAAGGACATGGATGCATTAAAGACGGTCCAGCAGAGGGCAACAAAAATGTTCAAGGAGCTTGAGCACATGATCTTTAAGGAGAGGCTGAGGGACAGGATTTATTTAGTTTGCAGAAGAGAAGAATGAGGGACAATTTGATAGCAGCTGTCAACTTTCTGAAAGAGGGGGCTCTAAAGAGAATGGAAAGAGGCTATCCTCAGTAGTAGAGCAATGGTCCAAGTTAAAGTGGGGGATGGCTATTTCACTAGGAAGGTGGTGAAGCACTGGAATGGGTTACCTAGAGAGGTGGTGGAATCTTCATTCCTAGAGGTTTTTAAGTTGTGGCTTGACAAACTCCTGGCTGGGATAATTTAGTTAAGGTTGTTCCTGCTTTGGGCAGGGGGTGGACTCAATGACCTCCTGATGCCCCTTCCAACACTCGGATATTATGATTCTAAGTTAATGACAGCCATGATGCTAAATATATTGGAAGCAGTAGTACTGCAGTGAGATCTGAGCAGATTCAGATGTTAGTGGGACCTATTTGCCACATACATGTACTCTTAAGAACTGGATCCTGTAGCTCTTCCACGTCTACAACACATCCACTGACCTTGTCAGAACCACAGGGCTAGCTGCACCTCTGCCCCTTTGGGGTCTCTGAGTGCACCCCGCAACCCCAGCATCAGTCTCATGCTTATATTTATCCTGGGCTGGAACTCTGCAGCTCTTCCACTCATACACGGGGTCTTTTAGCCCAGGATTCAGTCTCTTGCCCAGCAAGTATGACTAGGTCCAGCACTGCAAATCTTCCCTGGGGAGCTGAGACTAGTAGTGGAGCATACAGCGAACACACTATAAGTATCAAAATAAAAAGCAGTCAAGTAGCACTTTAAAGACTAGCAAAATAGTTTATTAGGTGAGCTTTCGTGGGACAGACCCACTTCTTCAGACCATAGCCAGACCAGACCAGACTCAATATTTAAGGCACAGAGAACCAAAAACAGTAAGCAAGGAGGACAAATCAGAAAAAGATAATCAAGGTGAGCAAATCAGAGAGTGGAGGGGTGGGGGGGGGAAGGTCAAGAATTAGATTGAGCCAAGTACGCAGATGAGCCCCTATAGTGACTCAGAAAGTTCCCATCACGATTTAGACCATGTGTTAATGTGCCGAAATTGAATATAAAAGTCAGCTCGTCCACTTCTCTTTCCAAAACGGTGCGATAATGTCTCTTCAGTAACACACATACCTTGAGGTCATTGACAGAATGTCCCATTCCATTAAAATGTTGACTAACTGGTTTGTGGATCTGGAGCGTTTTGATGTCTGTTTTGTGCCCGTTGACCCTCTGGCCAGAGGGTAGAACCAAAAGACCTGACCCTCTGGCCAGAGGGTCAACGGGCACAAAACAGACATCAAAACGCTCCAGATCCACAAACCAGTTAGTCAACATTTTAATGGAATGGGACATTCTGTCAATGACCTCAAGGTATGTGTGTTACTGAAGAGACATTATCGCACCGTTTTGGAAAGAGAAGTGGACGAGCTGACTTTTATATTCAATTTCGGCACATTAACACATGGTCTAAATCGTGATGGGAACTTTCTGAGTCACTATAGGGGCTCATCTGCGTACTTGGCTCAATCTAATTCTTGACCTTCCCCCCCCCACCCCTCCACTCTCTGATTTGCTCACCTTGATTATCTTTTTCTGATTTGTCCTCCTTGCTTACTGTTTTTGGTTCTCTGTGTCTTAAATATTGAGTCTGGTCTGGTCTGGCTATGGTCTGAAGAAGTGGGTCTGTCCCACGAAAGCTCACCTAATAAACTATTTTGCTAGTCTTTAAAGTGCTACTTGACTGCTTTTTGTTTTGATAGTGTATAGATTAGCACGGCTCCCTCTCGGTTAGTATTCAACGCTATAGGTAGAACCACTCTAATCCAGCACTCTTATCCAGCAACATCTGTAATCTGGTATGATTTTAGTTAGCCGGACCACCATATATCATGGTTATGGCCACGTCTCCCGTGGTCTCATAAACTTCGTTAACAGTCACCAGTCCTGGTTCTCAGTGTTCTGTGCTGTCTGTTATTTAGCGGCAGTTTACCCCTAAATGTTGTCCAAGAGCCCAACACGCAATCGAAGTGTTGGTAATGTGCTAGACAATATTGACCTCCCATAGAATCATAAAATGCTAGGACTGGAAGGGACCTAGAGATGTCATCGTGTCCAGCCCCCTGCTCTCATGGCAGGACCAAGTACTGTCTATGCCATCCCTGACAGACACTTATCTAACCTGTTCTTAAATATCTCCAGAGATGGAGATTCCACAACCTCCCTAGGCAATTTATTCCAGTGGTCCGGCAAATTCTCTCATTCAGCATCGGTCAGGTTCAACCTGTATATTCTTAGAAAAATATTGTTTATTTAGCAACAGAAACAAAGAATTTAGAGAAAAAGGATTTCAAAACCAATTCTTAATGTTTGTCTATCTCACCCATCCTCTACCATTTGGCAATAATAAGGCAGGTCTACCTCCTTCAGACCCTGCACCATGATTCCCATGTGTATATGTCTCTAACCAAATCGCTCCCTGGTCTCAAGAGAGTGTATTCTTTCAAACTGCTGTAGTCCTTTTGATGACAGCTATGTGCAAGTATTTTCTAGTAATTCCATTATATATTTAACAACCCAAAAGTGTTTACCTTAAGATAAGCAACTTGGTTTCCTTCCTCCTTGTTTTTTTCCTGAGAGCCACCATTAAACTAAACCAATATATTCATACAGTAAATATTCCAACAACCAGGCCACTGTACAATATTCATAACTTACAGAGCAACTGTGATTCTGTTACATACACCAATGGCAACTTCTCATTTGAAACAGCTACAGATTAGGCTTTACTTAATAAAGACCTGATGTGTTTTAACATAAGACCCCTCTGATCCTGTTGATATTAAGAGTTTGTAGCAGTGCATCTACATTACTAGCTGGTCAGCAATGGCTGTAACTGGGGAAAATTCCACTACACACACAGCATTAGGAGGACAGAAAGATATTGCCTTCAGTTGTTTGCTACCATTCCAAACCACTGAAGATACCATCAACTGGCTCCAAACAGAATCCATCGAATCTCTTAACAGAATAGCAGCTGTGAAGTAGGAAGACTACCTACGCTTCAAAAGGAACACAGATCAGAGAAAAGAATATGCTGCTTGAAGATCAGAGATGTGAAGCAATGCAATATTCTACTTACCCGACTCTGAAAACGTCAGCCAGCTTTAGGAATGCAGAATTAATGAGAATGGGGAATGGATATTTCTGAAAGAGCCTGGGAAAACGGACAACAGCTTCACATTGCTCCCCAAGTTTTCCAGATCTGAGGCCTACGTGAAAAACAATAATTATTTTCTAGCAGTATAGCTATGGTTTACTCTGAAGAAATACTTAAAAATACGAGATTATCTAGAGTGGAAATCAGATGGGGGCATAAATGGAATCTAATATGGGATGTAAATTGGGCTATTTACTCTCTTGTAAAATACAAGTGGAAAGTTAAAAAGAAACACTCCCCAAACATATACAGTACAGTTATTCTGGAAAACCCATGGCTACAAGAGACCACTGAGGCAGAAAGTTTAGCTGAATATTTTCAAAAAGAGGGATTAAACATTTGTATGAATAATGAGAACAACCATCAGCTATCCCTGATCCTGAAAAAACCTAACCCCACATTTAACTGTACCACACGAGCAGTTCCCTTGAAGATTACAGGACTACTCAGGCAATGGTGTCTCTAGAATAGACATTTGGACAGAGCTGGCAATGGGTAATGTTGCAGGGATAGGTTCCTGGATTAGTGTATCTGTGGTACAGTGTACACCTACTAGTGAGTATTTTCTTGAGTTTGGGTGGCTGTCCAGGAAGGACAACGCCTGTCACCCAAGGCTTGAGGGAGTGAGGTTCATGTTTCAATATAGGTTGTAGATTGTCAATAATTCACTGGAGGTGTTTTAAGCTGAAGACTATCAGTGATGACAAGTGGTGCTCTGTTATTTTCCTTCTTAGGTCTATCACAAAGCAGCTAGCTTCTGGGGGTACATCTGGCCCTGTCAATGTTTCTTTACTTCTCCCAGTGGGCAATAAAGTTTTATGAATTCTTGGTAAAGATCTTCTAGTTTTTTGTCTCTATTAGTGGGATTGGAGCAGATACAGTTGTATCTTAGGGCCTGTCTGTAAACAATGGATCATGTGATGCGGCCTGGATGGAAGCTGAGGTATGCAGGTAAGAGTAGCAGTCTGTGGGTTTCCCGTAGAGAGTGGTATTAATTTGACCATAACTGATTTGTATTTTAGTGTCCAGGGAATGGATCTCTTGGAACGATCAAAGTTGAGACTGATGGTGGAATGCAAATTGTTGAAATCCTTGTGGAATTCTTCAAGGGTCTCCTTTCCAGGGGTCCATTTGATGAGGGCATGATCAACATAACATAAATAAATGAAGTATGTTAGGGGACAGGAGCTGGGGAAACCCTCTTCTAAGTCAGCCATAAAAATGTGAGCATACCATGGGGCCATGCAGGCGCCCCAGCAGTACAGTTTTTATTTATCAGCAGCACTATTTTTCTAAAATAAAGGTGCTGGTACTCGCCCCTGGCCAGGTTGCTGTGGGGAGGGACAGGACCTCACAGCCGGGAGCCGGTCGGGGAGCAGAGCTCTGCCGGCAGCCGCAGCTGTGGGTGCACCAGCCATGGGCAGGCAAGATGCAACATGCAGCCCTGCACATGTGAGCCAGATGGGGCACAGAGCCCTGACGGCAGCCCCAGACACAGGAACCCCAGTCAAGGTGTGTGGGGACCCCAAAGGCCTGCTAGCAGCCCCAGCTGCACGAACCCCAGCCAGGGTATGGGGGGGGAGGGACCCTACAGACCCATGGCTAGGTGCTGGCTGGAGCACAGAGCCCTGTTGGCAGCCCCAGCTGTGAGAACCTTGGGGGGGGACCCCACAGCTCCATGATTGGGGCACAGAGCCCTACCAGAAGTGGGAAACATGGCCAGGGGGACATGGGGGGGGGAAACAGTCATGCGGAGATGCCAGTACACAGCACTGGCTGTACCACCAGCAAAAAAGCCCTGTGAACCAGCATCCAAGAATAATACTTTCTATAATTTCTAGTTAGCTAGAAGATTGTCAAATCCTGGTAAAGTTAATCTGCCCTCAGTTATTACCACCTTCATCATCTCTTAGCTGGACTACAGCAGAGCAAAATAAATGGGCATGAAAACATCAGTGTTTAGGAAACTCCAACTGGTACAGAATGCTGAAGCACACTTCCTCAGCAATAATGGCTACCAAAAACATATCAGACTTGTCTACCACTTCCTACGCTGCTACTCAGTGGTAAGGCTTTATTCAAGAGTAGTAGGGTGGATTATGCACTAAATCTGCATGACTAGATGCTTTGGAATGCACAAAAAAATCTTATTGGTATTTTTCGTATTATTCTCTCTCAAGTCTGGACCTTAAGGAAGAAATGTAGACCTTCCTAAAAAATAATTGATTATCCTGATCTAGACTCAAAAATCTAAGGGAAGGGCTCCACTGCAGAATTACTTTGATATACCTGCCTTGCTCAAGAGAGCGTGAATTTTCGTCAAACTTATTTACAGCAACCTCAGTGCCAGTGCAGACAGTTTCTCCTGCCAACATAGCTACTGCCTCTCACAGAGATAAATTAAGATGGGAAACAGAGCCACAGGGGTGCACTTAGGAGGGACTAGGGGGCGCTGTAGCTCCCTTGCTCATGTTTGAACCTTTAAATTTCATACCTAGGACTGCTTAAGAGTTGTGTCTCGGGCCTAACCAGTACCCTTACTATTAGAGCTGAATGGATCTCATATTTGTTTTTCTTTCTTTTATATAGGAATTAGATACAGTGTCTTATCAGCTATTGCTAAGTTCTCAAGTGACTAGAAAATTTTCAAGTGACTTAGAAAAAGTGACTTGAAAGAACAGATTTGTATGCTGAGGGGAGAGCAGGCAGGGTCCATCCACCACCGCTCTCATGTGCTGCCTGGCTTGTGCTGACACACTCAGTGACACTGCTGAAACTGCTGTGGTCACTTTGCCTCCCATGCCCTCATTCTTCCCCCAACTACCATTGTGGCATGCACAGGTTAGCCCTCTGCTACCAAAATCTGACACGGTACATCCCTGTCAAAGGAGGGTTTGGGGCAGCCACCTGGAACCACGCACTTCAGGGGGAGATCCCCGCAGAAGCCTAGGAGATTAACAGAAATGGCTGTCACCAGCAGCATGCGTTAGCCCACCCCCTCCACTCCAGCTCCCAGACCGGTATTGTCACTTCACCACAGTGGCATGAAACAACCCATACTGCTGCCCAAACAGCATGCTCATCTGGGAACCAGGCTCAGAGGGGCACAGTGGACTGGGGGCTGGGTACATCTGCTTTTGACCACCAGTGATTATTGGAGGATCAGACTCCTGCTGCCGGCCAGGCCCCCGACATTAGAAATCAACCAAAGCTCTGAGATGAACACTGTAGTTAACTTATCTTCCCTAGTTCAGCTGTGCAGGACAGTTCTCTCAGGGGCTGATGAAACCAGTGATGAACTTCCACAGGAGCTAACGGTCAGCACCAGTCACCTTCTGCTGTCAGGCCAACACTTGGCCGTCACGAGCAAGACAATAGAACTACACAGCTCTAATTCAAATAAACCCCAATCTCTGACACTGTCGGGCACACACCTTGCGCTCCGGGAAGGAACACCCGGGACAGAGATTAGGCAAGCAGCGGGATGCACTGCTGGAAAGCACTTGCACGTTGCCGTGGCAGGGCAGGGAAACCCCCCACGTGCCAGCAAGGACGGCTCACACCAGGGAGGGAAGAGCGAGTAGGTTGTAAACTCCCGCGCGCCCCGCGCTGGGGTGGCACAAAGGCCGACCAGTAACGGGAGCGAGGAGGGGGGTGTCACAATCCGACGAAGAGGGATTCTGCCCAGGAAAGCTTATGCCCAATGAATCTGGCCGCCTTTCAGGCGCTAAGGGACGCCTCACGGCTTCTGTAGACACAGGCTAATTCAGCCACGGGGAAGGAGCCGCTCGGGCACCGGCTAGCGCCGGAGGTGGCGGACTGCGGACGCGACACTGCGCGTGCCGAGACCCGCCCCACCGCCCACAGGAGAAAGGCGGCCTCGAAAACTAAACCCCGCCTCAATGAGGCAGAGCGTCCACTGCGGCGCGCGCATGCGCCCCCAGAACCAGCCAGGCTGTGGCATTCCACTACCTTTGTCCAGCTCCATGAGGGCGGAGTTGGCGTCCAGCTCTTGCTCGCCGTAGCCCGCGTCCGCCAGGAAGGACTTAGCGCCGGAGGCCATAGCGCCTCTCACTCCAGATGCTCCCCCGCAGGACGGCCAGTAAACCCAGTGCGCGGCTAACAGCGTCCCTACCCGTCACGTGCAGGTGCCCGTGCGCAGGTCCCCGCGCTACCGGCACGTTCTCACCACCACTTCCGGGGACGCATGCGCTATCGCCAGCTGCGCGCCGGCCCTTAACTAAACTCGTATTCCCGCCCTGGCTCTCTGCACATGCGCATTACGCATGTGCAATGATCCGCCCCCCTCTTAGTGCAAGCAGTCTCTACCGTAGATTCAGTGAGGGCTGAAGTGGGTGTAGTTTCGCGGGCCCGCCCCCGAGCCGATGGCCAATGGAAGGTAGCGGGTGTGGCCTCGAACCCCACCCTCCCTGTGCTGTCCAATGGCGAGCCGGAGCGGAGTTTGGCGGGTAGCGCGAGTGGCGGGAGCGGGCGCAACTGTGGTCGTTTGTATCGCTATCGTTGCGTGAATAACGGAGCATGCTGTGCCGCTCGCTCCTCCACCGGGCCCGGACGGGGCCGCAGCGTGAGTACCGGGCCGTCCCACTCTGCCTCGCCGGGTGCTGCGATCACTACCCCAACCCTCTGCTCCTGCCCGCGGGAGCGGGGCGCAGCATCCCGTCTCCCCTGTGCTGAGCCCGCATCTCCTGGGATTGCCCGCCCAGCCAGACACCCCCTGCCCAATTTCGGCCCCGACGCAGGGGTGTCCGGGCGGGAGGGCAAATGCCCGTTCTTTCCCCGGCGAGCTGGGCCCATGGATGCCTGTTTTACCTTAGTGCGGCCCGTGATGCTGCGTGCATCCTTGATTGGCTGTCCCATCGCTGGGCCGCCCGCTCTCTTGGGGAGATTGCCCCACGAATGGGGGTTCCGCGCCCGGGAGAGGTGCTCGCAGCTATCCACTACAGGGTTTGACTGGTAGGTCTGCATAAGACGTTTGTTCCTAAGCAAATGCCCGGCACACGTGGTGGATTCTTCTGTTTAGTGTTCTCATTTCAACTAGAACTTGGGCGCCATGGTTAAGTGCACCATGAGAATCGTATCAATGTGGATGAGGCCACAAAACTCGGACAAACCTCTGACCCGAGAAAGTGACTGGGATTAATTTCAGTAGGTCAGAATTCCTGATACATATGTAACTTTATTCTTATTTTTAGGTTTGCCTTGCCAGTATCCCCTACTGCATCTCTTGGATTGCTATCAGTGCAGTCAGCTAGATGAGTACCTTTCTTATGGAGAGATGGGAATGCCAGTTCCTCCTTTTGGTTGCACTTTTTCTACAGGTAAGGGTTTTATTTTTTTAAATAAACTACTATGCTAGAATCAAAGCTGAGTACATCTAAAGACAGAATGATATTGTAATCATGTAGTTTCACAAAGAGCTCTCTATTGTATATCAAGAGTAAAGTAAACTAGACAGTTAATGATATATCTATCAGAGCAAGTAATGCATTGCAAGGAATAAACTCTTAGGGTCAAAATATCCCTGGCTGCTTTTTAGGTATAGACATGATACACAAAAATTTATTATTTCTCTCAGGTGAACTGAGTAACACGTTTTATTTTAATAAAATAGAACTATGCAGTATGATAGAGTCTGGGAAGGATCATGGGATTTCTATGCCTTTTATCAAGTGTGCTCAGGTACATAATTTAAATACATTTACACACTAGTAGCTTTTGATTTGAACTTTACCTAAGGCAAAGTATGTCTTGATGTGGAGCTAAGATGTTTGCAAGTTTAAAATTAGGCCAGTTGGTGTTGGGTCATAAAGTAATAAGGATTAGGAACACAGTGAGAAGTAAAGGGAAACTAGTGAGGAGAAAGATGTGCTGCTAAAATCAATATGTATCACTTTTTGATAAATAACAGCCTTTTAAGTCCTTTTGTGAATACAGCAAAGGTTAAAGTTGCTGGATTACTTGTGAGCCCTGGATACTGAAATCTCTATATGTCCCTCCTGCCCCATGTCCCAACTCTGGCCTGGAAGGGTCACCAATGGGTATAGAGGACGAATACATGTAAAAATTAGCCAACACTGAACAAGGTGGTGATCGGTACTAAGACTAGTTGGTGCTGGCTTTGGTGATCAGTGTACCTGTCCATGACAAATGAACAAAACCAATTAATTTTCCATAGACCACTGGGCAGCCATCAGATGTCCATGGCTCTTGACCACTATGCATTTGGGCTGGCATTATACCGTCATTCTTGAAAGGAGACTTTGGCTGCTCATTACTAGTATCCTGAGCAATTCACTCCTCCTATATATGTTACTTTCAAAATCATGTTAAAAGCCTTCCAATCATCAAACGATAAGTGATCTGTTTCAT
Source organism: Carettochelys insculpta (assembly GCF_033958435.1). Lineage (NCBI taxonomy): Eukaryota > Metazoa > Chordata > Testudines > Carettochelyidae > Carettochelys > Carettochelys insculpta. The sequence goes on along the minus strand of NC_134139.1, from coordinate 64,069,951 downwards.
TTACTCTTTGGTATTTGCTATTTTTGCTGCACCATCAAACCATTTTGTGTCCAAGTAATATTTCCACTAACAGATTTATTTAAAGAACAAATATATCAAAGAAGCCCAAATTTACTATGACATTGAGTTAACTGGTCAAATCAAAGACCTTACTATGCATATATGGAGAAACCATCTTTCTAGCATATTTGGCCCATAAAAGTTACAGAGAGTTAAGGTCTCACTTTGCATTTCGAGCCTAAAGTTCTGGAATACAGTAAACCCATGGAATCAGAGATGTGTGGGGCAGAAAGGGATTGTGGGAGGACATCACCCTCCACCAACACAAGACTACGTAAATCTAAGCCATCCCTAACAGGTGTGTGCCCAACCTGTTCTGGGCAATGACTGAAATTCTACAACCTTCTTTGAAAAGCCTATTTGAGAATTTAACTACTTTATCTCATGAGAAGGTTTTTCCTAGTATCTAGCCTAAATCCCCCTTGCTGCACAGTAAGCCCAATATTTTTTGTCCTACCTTCACTGAACATGAAAAACAGTTTATCACCATGCTCTTTACAACAGCCCTTAACATAGTTGAAGGTTTTTATCAAGTCTCCCCTCAGTCTTCATTTCTCAAGACTCAGTATGCCGTTAGCCTTTCCTCATAAGTCAAATTTGCTTAGCATTTTGGCTATGTCTACACTAGCCAGAAACTTCGAAATGGCCATGCAAATGGCTGTTAGCCTTTCCTCATAAGTCAAATTTACGTAGCATTTTGGCTATGTCTACACTAGCCAAAAATTTCGAAATGGCCATGCAAATGGCCATTTCGAAGTTCACTAATGAAGCGCTGAACTTCATATTCAGCGCCTCATTAGCATGCGGGCGGCCACGGCACTTCGAAATTGGCACGGCTCGTCCAGACAGGGCTCCTTTTCGAAAGGACCCCGCCTACTTCGAAGTCCCCTTATTCCTATCTGCTCATAGGAATAAGGGGACTTCGAAATAGGTGGGGTCCTTTTGAAAAGGAGCCCTGTCTGGACGAGCCGCGCGGTGGCGAGCCGTGTTAACTTCGAAGTGCCACGGCCGCCCGCATGCTAATGAGGCGCTGAATATGTATTTCAGTGCTTCATTAGTAAACTTCAAAATGGCCATTTGCATGGCCATTTCGAAGTTTTTGGCTAGTGTAGACACGGCCTTTATGATTTTGGTTGCTGTTCTCTAGATTCTCTTCATTTTATCTACATCTTTCCTAAAGCATGTTGCCCAGAACTGGACACAGCATTTGTGCTGATGTCTGTATATTCCCAAATAGAGCAGGAAAGTCATAATCCACGTCTTACATATGAAACTCCTGTTGATACACCCCAGAATATTAGCTGTTTTTGCAACTACATCATGTTTTTTACTGATGCTCAATTTGTGGTTCACTGTAACCTCCAGATCCTTCACAGCAGTACTAGGGTCCAACCATTTTGTTGATTTTTTTTTATTTGTTTTTTTTCTTCCTAAATGTAGTCTTTGTCTTTACTGAATTTCATCTTACTAATTTGCAGGCTAACTCTCGAATTTGTCCTTTCTGACATTCTTTATAAACTACTGAAAAGGCAGGAGACTGCTACTTAGGAATATCTGAGTTTAAACTGTGGCTCTGACACTGTCTCACTTTGTAGCATTTGGCAAGGACATATAAGCTTTCTGTTTTCTGTTGGGTAACGTGCTATTCACATTCTGTTATGGAGCGTTAATATTTATATAATGCTTTAAAAGTGTAGATTGCTATGTACTTTTTCCAAACCTGTGCAATTGCTGTATATTCTACTGAAGTAATTTGTTTGCAGTTCTCTTTTGGGAATTGAGGTAGCTATTTAATATGCATAGTACAATTTTCAATAATTTGTCTTTCAGCTTCAGATCTGCAGCATGTATTTGCAGTTGCAAATGAAGAAGGTTTTGTTAGACTGTATGATACTGAAACCCAAAACACTGGCAAGCAGATCTTTAAAGGTAAATGTAATACAGAGCAAGAAGGAAACTTGATGTAAAAAATGGCCATGATTTGTTAGAAGCAGAGTGCTCTTGCTGTGTTGACTACTACTTAAATATGAGCCATACTTACATTCCTTCTTGGTAATGTCACAGCTTTTGTTTTTAAAGGAGTTTTGTGTGCGTGTCCGGAGCATTGCTCTTCTAAACAAATTTTCCCTTGTTGCCTTTAGCATCTGTGAAAAGCTGCTGATGACAAGTAACAAAAATTAGTCATAAGAATGTTGGGTTAAAAAAACTGTTCATAGTTCTCTACAAATAAATGTTACTCTTCAGTATGTTTCTAAGATGCCTACTTTTTGCGTGGGCTGAACTAACCTTAGCTTTTGTTTTTCCTTCAGAGTGGTTGGCTCATTCAAATGCTGTCTTCGACCTTGCCTGGGTGCCTGGGGAACACAGAATTGTAAGATGACTTGTGCTCTCAGACTTAATTTTTTGTGCTTGGGTGAGTGACTGCAAAGAATGGCTAAATCTTTTCATTTCTTCTCAAGGTTACAGCTTCAGGAGACCAGACAGCCAAGATGTGGGACTTGAGGGCTGGTGAGCTGCTTGGCATATGTAAAGGTCATCAGTGCAGCCTCAAGTCAGTTGCTTTCTCTAAATTTGAGAAAGGTAAATGTTTGTGTTTCTTTCCCCATTACTTAACAAAAGTAGATCTTAGTGCTGGTGAGATCTCTGGAGACCAAACCCACTGTAGCAGAGGCAGTGCCTGAGAAGTTTATTACACTGTCTTTTTAATGTGGCTCAACTGTGTCCAGTAGAGACCCCTTCTGGGATGAAAGGCTGTTTAAGTTTAGTGGTCTATGGCCTGAAGTTGTCAATAAGGGTGCCTGTGCTACATGTTTATACATAAAGAATTGTAGCCGAGGTAGACACACCACAGCTTACAGGCCGCAGGCACTTTCACAGTTAGGCTATGTCTAGTTTTCTGAGAACTGTCAGCAAAAGATATGCAAATTGTGCAATGCATTTACATATCTCCTGCCAATAGTTCTGTCTGGGGACACTTTCCCAACATTTGGCCCCCACCCCATAGAGCCAAATGTCAGGAAACCACCCCCTCCGTCGTCCCCCGCCACCGCTGCCGGCCAAGAAATCCCTTCTTCCTCATGGAACAAGGATGACCAGGACATCTGCAGAATGCTCACAGAGCAGCAGACTTCTGTCAGGAGACCTCTGGGTTCCCTACAGAATCCCGCAGTTTAGACATAGCCTTAAAGTGAAGCTCATGCAGCTCCTGTTGCACTTCTCCCACTTCTATGTCTACCAGACTGAGTAGGTGAAGCTTGGGGCTTCTGCTCAATGGCAGGGTGATGGGGTTTGGTGCTTCTGCTCTCAGGGGAAGTGGGTTTTAAGGCTTCTGTCCTGTGGGGTACACCCGCCAGGGCTTCATCAGGAGCAGGGCTGATGCTGTGAAATCCAGTAGGTGCCTGTGGTGGGGCTGAAGCCCTGACACACACCCCCGCCCCCCACCATGGGGCTGAAGCCTTGATTGCAACAGGGGACCTCAGCTCTTGAACTTCTGAAGATTGTTGCATGTGTCTCAGAAAATCAGTAACTTTGGCCACCCCTCAACTATATATAGCAAGATATGCAAGAGAACTATATATATGCAAGATATATATGCAAGATAAAAGGTCATTTAATGCTTGTAACTTTTTGTCGTCACTAATCTGAGGCGAATTTAAGCCATTAAAGTTGGAGGTCCCCCAAATCATTCAGTTCTCCTCATATATTGACATGGTATTGTCTTTAATTGTTGCCTTTGAGGCAAGTATAATAAAGAAAACATTGACCGACCTTTGCCAAACAGTACCAAGTAGCAGATTGCCTTTCCTCAGATTCTAAATCTAGCACCTTCGCTATGAACCTGAAACCTTGTGTTAAGGGTTAGGACTAAGACGGGCGGAGGAGGTGTAGGGTGTTGTCACCAACGTGATGCCTTCAGATAATCTTCTAACAGTACACTTGTAACTTTTTGATGCTTATAAATATGTTTTCCTCAGCTGTCTTCTGTACTGGCGGCAGAGATGGAAACATCATGGTCTGGGACACCAGATGCAACAAAAAAGGTAGGTGAGCTTATTGGATTTATGCAATTTATTGAAATATAGGTGAAGACCCTTCAACAGGACATGGATAAGTTGAGGGGAAAGCTGTTTTAATGTGGTAAAATCAAGGAACTGGTTTCTATATTTAATGGATTTTGCCATTTTCATGGGATTCTGATTTGCCTGAGTCTCTGTAATGATATGTTTTGTGGGCCATAATCACTGAAATGTAGGGGTTGAAAGAGACCTTAAGAGTTCATCGAGTCTAGCTCTCTAAGATGAGGTAGAACCAAACAAGCCTCATTCCCGATGGGTGTTTATCCAACTAGTCTTAAAAAAAAACCCAGTGAGCGGAATTCCACCTCTCTGGGAGGCCCATTTCATAATGAAACAACTCTTATTGTTGGTATGTTTTTCCTATTGCTAAATCCCCACTTGCTGCAGATTTAACCCGTTACTTCTTGTGCTACTTCACTGGACATGGAGAATAATTGATAACCATCCTTTTATAACAGATCTTAGAATATTAAGATTCTCTTTTCAGGTACCCCCTTTATCCTCTTTTTTCAATACTAAACACACACAGGTTTTTTTAAACTTCATAGATGAGGTTTTCTTAACCTTTTATTATTTTTGTTGCTCTTCTTCTCAGTTTATCTACATCTTTCCTAAAGACTCCTGCTGAGGCCTCTTCAGTGCTAAGCAGAGCAGGACAATTACCTCCCATGCCTTATAGATGACACTCCTGTTTATGTGCAACAGAATAGTAGCTTTTAAACTGCATGACATTGTTTACTTACACTCAGTCTGTGATCCACGATAACCCCCACTTTATAGTTGTGTATTTGATTTTTTTTTTCCATTCCTAAGGGCAGTACTTTGTACTTTATTGAATTTCATCTTGTTGATTTCAGCCCAATTTTCCAATATGTCAGGGTCATTTTGAATTCTAATACTGTCCTCCAGAGTGCTTGCAACTTCTTTCTGCTTAGTGTCTTTCAACCAATTATACACAAAGTAATTGCATCTAGGTCACATTTCCCTAGTTTGCTTATAAAATGTATGTGTGACTTTGTCAAAATCCCTTCTAAAATGAAAAATCTCTTGTCTTGCTTCCTCCATATCCACCAGCTGATAATCATGTCAAGGAAAGAAATAATGTTGACTTGGCCTGGTTTGTTCTTATATCTATGCTGGCAATTCTTTATTACCTTGTTATCCTCCAGACTCTTATAAATTGTTTAATAATTGGTCTGCTGCACACAGAGTTGATACAAATTGTTCTCAGCTGCTGATCCGTGCTTTTGCTGTCCAGACTTCTCATGATGCCTATATGAATGAAAAAATGGTTACTCTCCGTTGTAACTGTTGTTCTTTGACCTGTTGCTCATATCCACTGGAGTTAGGTGTGAGTGCACTACATGCATGAGCTATTGGAAAGTGTGCAAAAACAAATTGCCCGCCCTCCCCTTCATGGAGGGTTGAGAGGGCCTCCAGGTGGACCTGGAGAGAAGAAGAAGCAAGGCTTTGCTGCGCCAAGGAAGCAAGGTAGTTCAGCACCTACACGACAGAGAGACACACAAGTATGAGGTTGGGCTGATGTCACCAGTAGGAGAAACGTGTCCATTTAGCCAGGTACAAGTGCCACGTGGATGGCTTGTGGCTGTTTGGAGAGGACCTGTCACACTTGCTTTGAGCATGCCTGCACGACAGGGTTTAACCACAAACCTGCCTCACCATGAGGTGAAGGGAGTGACAGTCTGGGTGAAAGAGGTGACCATGGTTCTGTGTGATGAGGTCCAGAAGCAGTGGAAGCCAAATGGGTGGAAGTACCGAGAGCTCCATCAGCATGCAGTACCATTGCTGAGGATCCCACGCCGGCGCTATCAGGATAACATCCCCCGAGTCCCTGCAAGCCTTGAGGAGCACCTTGTACACAAAGGGGAATGGTGAGAAGGCAGAGAGGAGCCCTGAGTTCCGCTGTATGAGGAAGGGGTGTGCAAAGGACCTGAGGCTGAGGCCTGGGAAGAAGCAGAACTGGGGACACCTGTGGTTATTCTGGGAAGCAAAGAGGTCCAGCCAGGGAAAGCCCCACTGTTGGAAGACAGAGTGGAAGATGTCCATGCAGAATGACCATTCATGAGCAAGGAACCATCAACTTAGGAAATCTGCTAGGTGATTACGGACCCCTGGGAGATAGAATGCCTCCATGTAAAGAGAGTCGGCTGTGCAAATCTCCCACAGGCACAGAGTGTCTGAGCACAGTTGGGAGGAGTGTGCACCCCCCGATGATTGATATAGTACATGGCTGGGGTGTTGTCCATCAGCACTGCTACATAGCAGCTACAGATATGAAGTGGGAAGTCCAGACAAGCAAAGAAAATGGCCCCAAGTGTGCGCATGTTGATGCGGAGAGACAACTCTGCTGACCATGTTGCCTGAGTAGTGAGATGCCCCAGGTGGGCCCCCCAGCCCAAAGCGATAGTCCATGACCAGAGATGCTGTAGGTTGGAGGGTGCAAAAGAGAATGCTGATCAGCACATTCTGGGGACTTAATCACCAGCAGAGGGTTTTAGAGACATGTTGTGGCACTGTGACGACCATGTCCGTGCTGTCCTGGCTAAGACAATACACCAAAGCCGACCATACCTGAAGAGAGCAAAGGTACAACCTGCCAGACTAGACTACTTACGTGCATGCTGTCGTGTGGTCCGGCAGGCAGAGGCACATCTGGACCGTGCTGACTGGGAGCTTGGACAGGGAGCGAGAAGTTGGGCAAGAGCCTGAAAATGATGGTCAGAAAAGAACGCCCTTGCCTGGACAGTGTTGAGGACTGCCCAGGTAAACTCATTGAATCAGGATTAATGAGGACTTTGCCAAATGGAGCAAGAGACCCCACCTGTCTAAAGTTTCCCTGGTGAAAGCCACCTGAGTCAGCCCCTTGCAGAACAAGTGACCCCCTGGTTGTCCAGGTACAGGTGGACCTGGATGCCATTGCAGACGAGGAAGGCTGCCACCATCACCATGTATTTGGTGAACACTCTGAGGGGGCTGTGGAGAGCCGATAGAGAAGGCGTGTAAACTGAATGTGCAGGTGGCCCGCAGGAAATGCTGACGGGGAGGCTGGATCATGATATGGAAATAAGCACCCTTCAAGCTGAGAGTGGCATACGAGTGCCCCAGATCCACGGAGGGAATAACGGTGGCCAGGGAAACCATACAGAACTTGTGGGAAACAACAAACTTGTTGACTCCCCTGAGGTCCAGGATAGGCCGCAAACCCAGCTTTGCCATTGGGTCTAGGAAATACAGTAAACCCTCGATTTAACAGACTACTGCGGGGGACCAGCATCCATTAAACATGAAAGTCCATTAAATCCGAGGGTTTACTATCGTCCTAGTGCCCGCCCACCCACGCCTAAAAAAATGCAGGAGACTCGTAAGAGTTGCTGCCACTGGAGCCAGAGTTGCAACTTGGAGACTGTTGTGGCTGGAGATTCTTCTGCGATCTTGAGAAGCTGGAGCTGCCATGCGCTCCTCCCACCCCAGGGGTGGGGCACATGTGTGAGTGCCATTTGCCCACGTACATGCCCACGCCTGGTGGGAGGAGCAAGTGGCAGCTCCAGTGGCAGTGGTCCAGGCTGTGGTGGAGGTTTCAGCCCCAGCAGCTGGAAGTGACAATCCCTCCAGCTGCAGCAGTGGCGGCAGCTCTGGTAAGTCACCTTATTTTTGGGGGAGGTGCGGGGGGCAGAATTAAGGATTTTATAGGGTCCAATTAAGTGAACTTCAGGAATAATGGGTGGGGGCTGGTGAACGTCTGTTGTTCCCAAAGTCCACTTAATCAAGGTCTGTAAAATCGAGGGTTTACTATAGTGGGAATAGAATCCTTCCTCCCTGTACAGAGGAGGAACCTCTTCCACTGCCTCCAGGGCCAGGAGCGATTGCACCTCCTGGAGGAGGAGCTGCTCGTCTGAGGAATCTCGTAAGAGTTATGGCGGGCAGGCAGGGTAGAACGAAATGGGATGGCATAGCCCAAAGTGACTGTCCTAAGGATCCACTGGTGTGACATAATGGCTGACTAGGCCAGAAGAAATGAGCAGTCTACTGAGGAATGGGAAGGAAGCATCTGGTGGCAGTCGTACTCTGATCTTGATCACACCACCAAAAGGAGTGCTTGGCCCTGGAGCAGGGTTTGGATTGGCTATGGTTGGTTCCAGACTGGAGATAGAAAGGCTTGAGGCAGGAATAGCAAGACTTGCAGTGCCCCATGCCCCAAAAAGAAGAGCTAGAGAGTCATGGCGTAACCAAGACTACTTAGCCACAGTTCCAATAGGCTGCAGGTGCGGTAAGAAGGAACTGAAGGGCGATTGGGTTGGCTGGGTGATATATGGGGCATGTTGTTTAATCAACAGGATTTAAGTGATATATGGGGCTCCACAGCTGACCCAACAGGTAGCAGCTAGGGTAAAACTTTCAGACAGTTTGTGCATGTAGCACTTGCACACCTAACTCAAATAGATATGAAGCACTTAAAGAAGAAAACTCTTGGTGCATGGTGTTTTCCATGTTTGTACTGTACCTTTGTTCTTGCCAATCAGTTTGGAACTTCAACTCCGTGAAGTGTGCAGGGGGAAAAATTGTGAAATGCCCAAGACCAACCAGAAAAGAGTAAGTGAGGGTAGAGCTGTGAGCTGGTAGGTGCCCTAACTTCTGTGATTCAGTGAGTACTACTGAAAGAGGAAATATCTGATATAAGAACTAGCTTCCGAAGATTTTGCTTCACTGTTGTCTGATGCTCATGCAAGAAATGATGCCACAACACTGGTTTTAAACCTCTTCAGCATTGACGTATTGGCAACATCCCCTCATTTAGGTGCACCATATGAGAGAGAACTCAGGCTTATTAGTAGATCAGTCAAATGGCTTTCTAAGCTGCTCAGGAACCATGGGAATGGGTACAGGAGTGAGGGATGAACAGAAAACTGAGTCTCCTCAATGCAATTTCTCAGCTTGGTTGTAGTTGGAACCAGACTGGAGAATGTACTACAACATCCACTATGGGAACAAATCTGCCCTGGACTAGATGGTTTAAATGTATTTCCCCTCACATAAGTGCTATTGTATTTTGTAAACCTCGTGACTGCATGTTGTTTAATCAACAGGATTTAAGTGATAGATCATTAACTGATATTTCATTAGTTAAATTAATCTTAGACTTCACTGTCCTAAAGGGCTGAGCATGGTTTGCACTTCACTTAATCAGGAAGAATTTAACTTACTGAGGCATCCTCACTGCATGGTATCTATTTAATCAATCTATCTAAGTACAGCACTTATCACACACGTGTTCTTTATTTCCTGCTTCTATGCAGGATTAAAAATAATTGAAAAAGCTTGTTTGCAGAGTATATGAGTGAAACTAAAGGTCCTTCTCAGTCTCTTCCTAGGATATATTTCCACCCAGTGTTTGTTTTATTAAATCTGTGTTTGGTAAATGGAAGCTAATATAGCAGTAACAAATGAAGTTTCTGGAACTGTCTTTCAGATGGGTTTTACAGGCAGGTGAATCAAATTGGAGGAGCCCACAATTTAGCAGACAAGCAGATGCCCTCCAAGCCAAAGAAGAAAAAGCAGAATCTGAGAGGACTTGCTCCATCAGTGGTAAGAATTTGGAAGGTGAAAGAAATCTAGGACTCTGCTTTTGAAGATAGCATTTTGCGTGTGGTAGCTTTGCAAAGGAATGAACTAGAGAGTATCTCTACTGGGCAGAGCTATCTAGTTTGAATGGGGTAGAAACTTATTTTATTCAAAGCCTGGGCTCTCGTTGTTTTATAACCAGGCCCCGTGATCAATTTGGGTCTACTGTTTGGGTAATTAAACATGTGATCCAAGTTATCCTTGAGCAAAGTACATGTTCTTTCTTCTCCAGATATGTACTTTTGTTCCCCCCCGCCTTTTTTTTTGGTGGGGGGGCATTTGGGGAAAGGGGGCAGGAATCTTTGCCCAGCAGTACTTTGTTCCTAGGCGTGTAAGATTGGCTTTTTTCAGAATGCCGTTCATACTGTCATACTTCAATATTTATAACTTTTGGGAGTAAGAGATGTGCCTGTTTCATCTGCCTACTGTCCTGGTGCAAGAGCTCTACTATGTCTAATCTGCAAGGAGTGTTTTCAAGTCTGAGCCCAATTCCATTGACTTCTGTGGGAATTCTACTTGTCGGGGGGGCTTGCAGGATAAGAACCTGATGTGCTAAGTTGCTAGTAGCACCCCTGGGCCTCCCGCCTATGGTGACTAACTTTCTGGGAAACCAAAACTTTGTGACTCTGATGGAATTCAAGGACTGAGCCACTACTGCCATAGGACTGAGGCTAGTGAGCAGTTTGGCAGAACTCAGAATGAGTCTGTCTGGGAGGGAGAGTGAACTGATTTCCCAACCATTCGTGCTTGCCTGGAACTTTGCAAAGAATCTGTACTAACTTTGACAGAAAACAAATAACTTTCTTTTCCTTTTAGGATTTCCAGCAGAGTGTGACAGTGGTACTGTTTCAAGATGAACACACCCTTATCTCTGCAGGAGCTGTTGATGGGTAAGGAGAGAGAATGCATGTTTGTCTGAGCTAATCTGAGTCTTTCTCTCAATGGCACAGGCAGAAGCTGAACAGAAATTGTATGGGTCCCAGTAAATTATACATATTGCTGGTGAAAATTTCAAGTGTTGCTGATTATCCAGCTTACAAAATCCACAGTAGACAATAAAAGCCATGAATGGTTTTAACAGAGGCAAGCTCAGGTATTCTGGCACGAGGGTGGATGAGATACCTCGTGTAACTGTTCAGGAAAATTCACTCTACTTGACAATAAGGGGTCTTGATGTTACATTTAGATCTAAATGTGACTTGATAATATCACTTTTAAGGAAGCAGTGCACTATAATAGCAATTTTTCCATCTGTATCATTTAAAGCCCTTTACAACAGTGAGCAGGCATTTCCCCCATGTTACAGGTGGGGAAATAAAGACACAGAGTGGTTATGTGGCAGTTCCAAGGTCACTCAAGCTATGTCTACACTAGCCCAAAACTTCGAAATGGCCATGCAATTGAAGCGCTGAAATACATATGTAGCGCTTACTAATGAAGCACTAAATGAAGCGCTAATGAAGCGCTGAAATACATATTCAGCGCCTCACTAGAATGCCGGCAGCCGCGGCACTTCATAATTGCTGCGGCTCGTCCTGATGGGGCTCCTTTACGAAAGGACCCCGGCAACTTCAAAATCCCCTTATTCCTATCTGCTGTTAGGAATAAGAGTATTTTGAAGTTGCTGGGGTCCTGTCGAAAAGGAGCCCAGTGTGGGCAAGCCACGTGGTGGCGAACTGCAGCAATTTCGAAGTGCTGCAGCTGCTGGCATTCTAATGAGGCGCTGAATATGTATTTCAGCGCTTCATTAGTAAACTTCGAAATGGCCACTTGCATGGCCATTTTGAAGTTTTGGGCTAGTGTAGACACCGCCTCAGTGTATGTTTACAGTGCAGTTAGACACCCATGGCTGGCCTTTGTCAGCTAGCTTGGACTCACGCTGTAGGACTGTAAAATTGTGGTGTAGGTGACTCAGTCTTGAGCCTGGATTCTGTGACCCTCTGCTGGGGATGGTCCCAAAGCTCAAGCTTCATCCTTGAGAAAAACACCTACATCACAATTTTATAGCCCTGTGAGCCTGGACCCACTGAGGTAGGCCAGCCACAGGTGTCTAACTGCAGTTGTCAGCATACCGTACATGTTCTGAAACTGGCTGGCACTGAATCTGCTGGATTGCATGACCCCCTCAGATTGTGTTTCTCCGTGCTGGGGGTTTAATCACTGGGTCAAGCTATGAATTCTTTTTAAAAAAAACTTGATTTGGAACAAGTATTCATGTAAAAAGTATGTTAAAAATATGGGCCTTGTGGTGCCCTAAAGTAGGATTGAAATTGTAAATCCAAGATACTGATGCCTTTCATGGTTGAGTTTTCCTTCAAGCTTCTTAACCAAGCATGAGATAGGTGCAATTTTAGCTGTTCTAGTGCCTCTATTTTTGTCTAGGGAAAGCTGTTCAGATTACTAAAGGTGGAAATATTATTCAGACGATGAGCTGGTGTTGGAGATCTGGGAGTGTGCGTGGGTTAAAAAATTCTCTTGAATAATGGGAGGTGCGTTTTTTGGGAGTTAGAGCTGTTGGACAATCTTGGAGGGCTGCTAAGCTCTTCTGCTCATTAACATGGTAATTAGCTTCTCAGCCTCAGATTCTGCAATCCCTGCCATGTGGCTAGATCCTTGCATGCAAGCAGAGTCTGACTGAACTTGGTGTGGCTGGGGTCCATGATGCATGGAGCTCATTGCAGGGTCAGAGCCTTCATGACAGAGGCTTGCTCTTGGAGAGGAAGGACAAAGCTTGAAGGATGTTTTTCAAAATAAAGGTCAAAATATCAATTAAGCTTTTTTATTTTATTTTTCATCTGAGGAAATTAACTTAGATTTTTATCTCATTGGGTCCAATTACATCTTGATTCTCTCTGAAACCTAATTCTTGGATTGAAAAACTTCCATGTCTTAGCCTGAAATATACTGGTTGCAAAAAACAGAATATCCTGGGAAGGTAGGAGGTAGCCAGTGGCTCCACTGCCTAACCCAAGAAGCTCAGATGCCATTATCTCTGCAGGCTCTTGCTCTGGTTTGCTTCACTCATGCTGCATTTCTAGAGTCACTGGATTCAAGAAGTGGGGAGCCACCCTCATATTGCTATAGAATGCTTTTGTCAGCTTTCTGTAGCATGCATAAATAAGCTGTCCATGTCTTGAATTTCAGTGTAATCAAAGTATGGGACCTGCGCAAGAATTACACCATGTATCGTCAGGACCCAGTGCCATTCAGGTCATTCTGCTACCCTGGGGTCAGCACTCGCAAACTGGGTAAGCAATGGAACTGAATTGCCATCTCAAAGTTGCAGGTTGATCTGAAAAATGGTAGGAAAGAAGATAGCTGTGAGAGGGTTCATGCCTTGTTTATGATTTCCAGCTCTGACTGGGTTGGTTTAGCAGGACTGAAAAACAAAACAAAGTCAGCACAATAAATCAAGTGGAGATCTGAAAGTTGAGCTCTTTCTTCTGCTTCTGTATCAACAAACCAGTAACAGCAAATCTTGTGGGCCTTTCCAGTGGAGTTGCACAGAAGTAATTGCGTGGAGTATATGGCCCTGAAACCTGGATTTTGCTAACTTTAGTGGTGATGATTGAGCTAAAATGAAATTCAACTCCTCTCTGTGCTGTGTGGGCTCTAGCCAATCAGGTACAACATAGTAAAACTTCTATTGGTCAGCATAGTAAGTAGCTCTAACTCTGAATACATAAAGGGAGCAAAGCTACTGAATATGAAAAGGTGCTGTTTTTATATGGTAGCTTTCTTGACTAGCAGTGCATTTCGTGTCCTGTACACTGGGCCTTAATCTTGATTTGTTTCTGTTGCTCTGCACATATGCTGATTAAAATCTGTATACTTAACTCCACGAGAATAGCATACTGGATCAGACCAGTATGCCACCTAATTCAGTGTCTTGTCTCTGACCATACAAGTCCAGTACCAGCTGCTTCAGAAAAAGATAAAAGAAATCCTGCAGCAGATTTATGAAATAATCTGCACACAGGGAAAACTTTTTCCTAACCCTGCAACCTTAACTAATCAATTAAAGGTTGTTTATGCCCTCATGCGTAAAGTTTTGTGTTCCTTCCAAAACTCTCGGTGGTTGTTTATTTAAACTTTGACTGTTTATAAAATCCTGTTACCCATATAAATCCAGCTTATACAAACGCATGTGAGATGGCTGTTTGTAAAAATCTGGCTTATACAGGTGAGAAGGATGGTATCTAAACTTCTCCATAAAGTCTGGGGAGAGTTAAGGGGTGAGAATTTTCTGTGTAAGGTCTAGGAAATTTGATCCTTTTGAAAAAGAGTACCCCAGTGACCACATCACATGTAATAGAGATGTGATCAGAACTGTGCTCCGAAACCTCCCGCTTTCTCTCTTGTACAGTGTATCTTTTTTGTTTGTTTCTTTTGTTTAATTACTGGTAATGCAGAACTTCTTTTTCTGTCACAGGATATTCTAGTCTGATTTTGGACTCCACTGGTACCAGCCTGTTTGCTAATTGCACAGATGACAATATTTACATGTTCAACATGACAAGTTTAAAGACCACTCCTGGTAAGAATGTTACTCATAGGAACAGCAATGAAGGTTCCTGTGGCACCTTATAGACTAACAGAAAAGTTTTGAGCATGAGCTTTCGTGAGCAAAGGCTCACTTCATCAGCATCTGAAAGCTCATGCTCAAAACTTTTCTGTTAGTCTATAAGGTGCCTCAGGACCCTTCGTTGTTGTTACAGATCCAGACTCACACGGCTACCCCTCTGATACTTAACACTCATAGGAACAGTTGCCAAATGGCTAGGCTAACACTATAAAATGATGCTTCTGAGTTTAAGCCACAAATTAGGCATTGTTAAAGGGGTACAGAGCTCATCTTGCACATTTAGTTCAAGTTGGGTCCAGATCAGTAAGAAAAACAAAATTGATGCAAACAGATCGTGATTTGGTGATCTTTGTGAAATTAGTTTGGTTTCATCACTCAAACCACCATCGTAACTGGCACTAACTGCTACAGTTGCTGATAGGTTGGGTAGCTAGGCCAAGAATGGGCAAACTCTTGAACACTGAAGTACTATTTGTCCACTTACCAGACACAATGTGGATAGTAGCAATGCAAGTTTTCCCCATGATTTGTGTTTTGGCCCTGTTTTTTGAGGGACTGCCTAAAGAACTGAAAGGCCTGTCTGTTCCTTTGTATCTTGTGAGACTTCCCACAAAGAGCCTCTATTATGATACCTGTTCTTGTGATGTGCTCAGATCCGTTGTGCTGGAGATGGGATAAACACTTGGATAAACACATGGAGCCAGTATTTTCTCTTTTATACTCTGTGGCAGAATACCCCTGTGTCTTGCCAGGGTCCCCCTGCCTCTCCCTTTAGCTGAGGGGTTTAGGCTGCACCCACCTTTGTCTGTCTGGGCCCCCTCCCCCAATATCCATGGTCAGGGCTTTCAGTCTTGATGGGGGCGGAGCCCAGCCACTCTCCCATTGAGCTACCCATTTCCCCTCCCTCTCATCTTCTGCAAACACTCCTGATGTCCTTATCTGTCTCCTCTCTTTGGCTACATCTCCACTAGCCCAAATCTTCAAAATGGCCATTTGCATGGCCATTTCAAAGATATGGGCTAGTGTAGACATGGCCTTTATGTCACTCCCCGCTTCCCTGCCTCATCTACCTCCTCTCTTGTTCCCCCCACTTCTCTAATTGGAACGACTTTTTAAAAGCCCTGCCAGCATGCAGGCCATGAAATCAGATGTCCCTCACTGATTAATTGCAGTCCCTCCCTGCTGCTTCCACCTGCGTGCTTAAACAGCTCTTTCCCTTCTTCCCCAGCTGGAGCTGCATCCTGAGCTGCCTTTCCCTCTTCTGTGTTCTGCTCACCTGGCCCTGTTACAACACGTAGTTCTTGTGCTTGAGAGTACATGAGTCCAGGCATGTCTGCTGGGCATTGCTGAATCCCAGGAAAAATTGAGTAATTCCTCTGTCATGGCCTTATGTGGGCAAGCCATTGGATTGCAGCTCCCTTGCTGGGCAATGGCTGTTCATGATAGTTTTACATCCACCCAGGTGTTGATTACTTTCTTTGCTGTTGTCTCTGAGAAGCTAAATTCTGGCCAGTTCCCCTACTTCCAGTATGTTTTGCTGACAGCCATACAACACAATCTCATAACTTCATATGCTGTAACAATACACAAAGTTAGATGGAATTGTGACTTTCAGTTGATCATAACTTTTCCCCTAATACATTACAAGGGCATGTTTTATAGTCAGTATAGCAATTATATATAAATGAGTAATATGGGGTGTTACATGGTGCTCCTGCAAGGTATGAAATGTCACAGTCTCTATTTCCTTTCACTTAAAATGGAGATAATAACACTGACAACTATCCCAAGGAAAATTAATTAGATAATGTCAGTATAGAACCTTGAACTCCTATTATTATAGGCAAAAAATAAATAATTTACTATTCCTATATAAACAGAGCTGGGCAATTTTCTCCCATTGATTTGTAAATTCACAGAAAAATACACCGTCCAGGAAACTATTCCTGAATTAGTGTGGAATTCTAGAAATCATTCTGGTCACATAAAAAATGAGGGCAGGGAACAGAAAAAAGTTAACTGTTCATTTCAGCATTTAGTTGACCAGAAGCTATATATAAATCAACCATATGACACTCCTGGGGGGGGGAAGATCATTCTGGATTGTATTAAAAGGAGTGTTGTAAGCAGGATACAAGAAATAACTTTTCTGCTCTACTCTACTGATAAGGCCTCACATGGAGTATTGTGTCCAGTTCTGGGCACCACATTTCAGGAGAGACGTGGAGAAACTAGAGACAGTCCAGAAAAGAGCAACAAAAATAAGTTAAAGTTCTAATGAACGTGATCCTAAAGGGCAGATTGAAAGAATTGTGTCTTTTTACTCTAGAAAAGAGAAGACTGAGAGGGTATATAACAACAGTTTTCAAATACCTAAAAGGTTGTTACAGAGAGCAGGGAGAAAAAATTTATCCTTGGCCACCGATGACAAGACAAGAAGCAATGGCTTTAAATTGCAACGCAGGAGGTTTAGGTTGGACGTGAAAAATTTCCTTTAAGAGTGGTTAAGCACTAGAATAAATTGCCTAGGGAGGCTGTAGAATGTCCATCGTTGGAGATTTTTAAGAGTAGCTTAGACAAACACCTGCCAGGGATGATCTAGATCGGGGTGAGCAAACTTTTTGCGCTGGGCCTCAGTTTTCATCCCTGCAATTAGCAGGTCCCCCCTGAACTCCCAGGCAATGCCAGAAGTGAGCGGCAGTCTCCTATAAGTGATGGTGAAGTGATTGCATTATCTAACTCTATCCAATTATTCTTCCTCCTTTCCCAGACAGTTATCCCTGGGAATTATTTCTTTTGCTCATTTTGTTGAATAGGAGTAGCTAGCTGGCTGGCTAGTCAGTTTAGAGCAGTTGAGTTTACCTATTGTTTATTCTTGTCAAGCTACCACATTGCATGAGGTGAATGCTGTAAAATATGTAAGAGACACATGTTCCACACTGTGCCAGGGCTGTAGAGACAGACTACATTGGGTTAGATGACATTGGAATTTGTACCTTTTTTTTTTTGTAAAATTGTAAGATTTGTCACACTAAGGGCTGCCTTCTTTCTCCGTAGTTTAAAAAAAAAGCCATACAGACTAGTATTCAAAACAAAAAGCAGTCAAGTAGCACTTTAAAGACTAGCAAAATAGTTTATTAGGTGAGCTTTCGTGGGACAGACCCACTTCAGACCAGAACAGACTCAATATTTAAGGCTAGTATTCAGTGCACTTCTCTTGTTTATACCACTTGACTCCAGCTGGTGGCGCTGCGGTATTCCCAGGGGCTGTAGCTCTGAAACCCCTTTGAAAGTGCTTCCCTCCTTCAGCCTCTGTGGCTGTGGCAGCAGCACAGGGGAGGCCAGCATTTAGGGAAGAATTGTGATTCTGTGCCCCCCACACCAAGAAATTTTGTGCACCCTCCACTTCATGCACTCCTGGTCTTAGATGGTGCTTGATCCTGCCTTGAGTACAGGGGACTGGACTTGATGGCCTCCGGAGGTGCTTTCCAATTCTAGTATTTTGTGATTCTGTGAAACTGACATTTTGTTTTGAAATAGTGGTTCTACTTGACCTGAATAAAATTTGCTTGGTCTTTTATATTTTGGTAAAAATCTGAAAATAAAATCTGATTTGGGTTGAAACTAAACATTTTATGGCATTTTTCAGTTCAGCTACAAAATCAATTATTCCTGTTGTGCTAGTACTACAGGACAGTCTGTAGTCTGGCTTTTGATTTTATTGACTTGTATGCTATAGTGGATCAGCATTGGGAGGCAATTCTTGATTCACGTTACTGGTTGCAAGACATTTCCCTTTTGTTTCACAGAATTTTCAATCAAACAGAATGTGTCCATCCTACTCTGAGCCCTGCAGAGGGTAGCAGACTCTTGCAGATTCACTTCAATGACTAGAAACCATCAGGGTCTGCTGCTGTTTTCCCTTGGTAGCTCTGTCAGAATCAAATCTTTTCCCTTTTGATTTGGAGGAGGAAGTAGGGAAATGGCTGTCCTGTAGGATCTGTCTGTGTTGCCAGCAAGCAAGCTCATGCTGCATCCTGTCACTCTGAACACCGCACTGAAACAAAAGCTGGCACGAGCCACAGGATCCAGTGGGGTGTGGTGACCTTTGTAAATGCAAGTTCATAAAATACTCCATATGCAAACAAACTTGCCTGAAATAGAAACTATAAGTGCTTTGGTAAATTAATGGAAAAACTTGTTAGTTTCATGATAACTAAATACCTGCTAACTGCTACTCTAAGTTCTTACTGTATTTCTGCTGTAAATCAGACACCACTGTGTTTGCAGTTCACTGACAAGACTTTGTAGCTCCATATGCCAATATTGGCAGAAGACCTTAGTCCCTTAGTCACGTATCATGCTAAATTGGGTAACTTGCCCTTTCTACCTTGATAAGAAGCCTGGGTGCAGTATGTCCTAGTGCTCTAGATCTTGTGCTGCTCCTGTATTGGCTGCTGGAACTTCCGGTTCTTGGCATATCAAGAATTGCAACTATTCAGGGTAGTATTCACAAGGCTTACTAGCTCAGATGAGGTGGTACTGAGCCTTTGAAAATAGGAAAGTGACCAGTGTCTGACCAGCATATATTCTCTTTAACAAAAAAAGCACTGATGGGAAGAAAGGGAAAGAGCGAATGCCTCCTCCATTGTTTTAGTAGAAGCCAGGTCTAAGCTAACAATTACTGGTTTTCCTCCTCTTTTTTGGGGGGTGAGGAAAGCTGTAGTCATGGCTCTAATGGGAGACAAAGAGGGGGCTGAGAGGCCTAATTTGGGCCCAGAGGAGGCCCCTGCCTGGACCTCTCACCTGGGGAGGAGAGGATTTAACAAAACTATTAGGTGACTGTACTACCGTGCTGTGACGGGGGGCGGGGGAACACTTTAGCCAGTGATTCTTAACCAGGGGTCCAGGGCCATGAGCAGGTTTCAGGGAATCCACCAAACAGGACTGGCATGAAACTTGCTGGGGCTCAGGGTAGAAAGCCAAAACCCTATCACGAGATACTGAAGACCTGGGCTCCAAACCCCTGTCCCTGGGGACTGAAGCTAAAGCCTGGGGAACTTAGTTCTGCAAGGGGTAATGCTGGGCTTAGCTTTTACATGCGGAAGAAAAGCTGTGGCACAGGAGGGCTGTGGATTTTTTTTTACAGCATGCTGGGGGAGAGGGCCTCACAAAGAAACAGAACCCCTGATTAGAGCACAAGGGAATGGTGCCTCTTGCTAGTGGATGAAACTTCAGGCCCTAAAGCAAGGGAGCCTATAAAAGCACTTTCTTTTGAGTGATCTGAGCAGGCAGGAAAAGCCTATAGTGTCAGCCGTAGTTGAGTAACTAGATGAACTCCAGAATTATGTTCTGAGTTAATTTTTTTTTTACTACTTTGTCTCAGTGGCAGTCTTCAGTGGACACCAGAATTCAACCTTTTATGTCAAGTCCAGCACTAGCCCAGATGACCAGTTCCTGGTTAGTGGCTCAAGTGACCAGAGTGCCTACATCTGGAAGGTGAGATGTTTGAGAGAAACCCACACACAAAGCCCAAAGCTGATTACCCAGAATTGTTCTGTTTTCTCCTTTTGTTTGCTTTCCACTTTTACACAGTGAACGGAGATGAGCAGGGAGGAAGGGTCCCATTTAAAGAATCACAGGCTTAGTTCCTGGCATGTTGTGTGTAGTTGTCAAACCTGAATGTAACTATTTATGTAAAACAGAGCTAACCTCCTGCTACCACTATGTCTCTCATCACTGCTGATTATTGTAAGTTGCTGATTTTAATCTGATTTTAATGAGCGTTAAAGTTTTTCAATCCTGTTTAGTCAGAAGCTACGACAAGTAGAAGATTTTTGGTTCATATTTAACAGTGGTACACATTAGTGGAGTCTATCAGCTTAATTGTTTTAAGGGGCACTTTTTTCCTGTTCATAATCTCTTGCTTCAGACATAGCATTTTCTCATGCTTAATTTGCAGTATTTAAAGTCTTTGTATTATGGCAAAGGCTCAGCCAGAGCCTTCAGCAAAATTCCAAAATGCTGGCTGACAGCTGAGGAGCTTAGTCACTTGGCATCTCAAGCTGACATGTAGGAAATGCAAATGCCACCGTGCTAATAGCAGGGCCTTCAAAATGAGAGACGCTTCCAGTTCTCTTCCTCGCTGTGTCCTATGGGGAGGAATTGTGGAGTTTCAGCCGCACAAGAACATGGACAGAGAGCGATTCTTAAACAAAGAGACAAATTAGAACCTTTTGGTGACAGTTGGTGTAGGCTTTTTATGTAACTCTTCAGAGGATGCTGTTTAATGCTGTAATGAATCCTGGCTGAAGTGTCTTTCAATACCACACTGCTCCTGTGGTAAAAATTGAGGCGTATTGATTGTAACAGCAGGAAGTCCGATTACCTGGAATCCTGCGTCTTTACTGACCATGAGATTGGTTGTTTTTGTTTCCTCAATCTCAGAATTGTTATTCTGTCTCCATTCTACATTAGCACCATTGGCCTAAACCAGGCACAAACTCACAGCCTGTGGGCCATCTGTGGCTGGAGAATTTTAATTATCCAGCCCAGGGGTCCTGGTGGCCTGAGGGGGGTGGTACCTGTCCTCCAATTCTCAACCCCCTACCCCACCTTCTCACCCACGTGGCCGCAGGAGAGGGGATTTGGAGGAAGGAATATAATTGGAAGGGAGGAGGAGAGAATTTAGGGGATGGACATGAGGACTCCCAGCCTGGATTGCAAAAATGTCCTAGCATGCAGGCTGTAAGTTTGAGACCCTTGGCCTAAATGCAGCCATTTTCATGCAGGAAGCTCCTGCCATTCTAATCAGTGTTGCTGGTTTGCAAGGTAAACTTTCTGCATACACACACCCCTCTTATATATTCATAGTTCTCTTACTTGGGTTTCCTTATCCTGGCACCTGCCCTGTGGTGCTAGATTTCAATAGATAGGAACCTAGTTAAATCCCACCACAATTTAATCCGCAGTAGGATGAATCTTCAATTTCAATTCCAGTACTGTGTTCCATGCCCAAACCCTTTGCCATCTCCCTCCTGCAAGTAACCCTTTCATGACACTGTGCAACCTCTATACTGTGTTCTGTCCCTCAGAGGTAAAATTCATCCCCATACAGGGGATTAGAGAGAGCTATTTAAATGTGACTCACCTGACTTATATCCATTCCGCTACCTGACTTCCAACACACGTGCTTGACCACTTTTGCATTCTAAGGTTTAGTCATAGTCATTACTAACTGGTGTATTTCATGCAATGCTTCCACTCCTGCCCATAACTCATCAGGCACCTTCTAATATCAGGCACAGGCAAAGTCAGCTGTAACTAAAACCAAACCTGACCACCTTTCCCTACCTGCTCTCTTTTCATAGTGGGTTTGGAAATGAAAGCAAAGTTAGAAGTGTAGATGATGTACAGCTGGACTCTTGGCTCAGGTGTGCAGCCATTTTGGATCTGTGAGAAGTGTTCTTGTAAGGTTCGTGACTGCTTGTTCAGGAGTTGCAGTGATGTGCTTGCTTTCGTAGCAAAACTAATAGGTATCCACTTCAGCATTTCCACACCAGGCCCTTGAGTGGCTCAGAACAGATCAGGCTTATCCAGCAAACTGCCTAGGTGATCTTGTACTGCACATTTCAGGTCCACCAAGTAGATGGTTTTTAAAGAGGTTCCATGGAAACTACGCTGGGAACAGCACAGGACAATTTACGGGCTTCATGAAATACAGGGGGAAAAAATCTGTTTATTTTTTAAGATTCTGAGTGCTGTGTCATGTAAAACAAATAAATGAAAGGGAGTCAGATGGCTGGTATTAACTCAGTCTGTGGCTGCTTTATATAATTTTCTCTAAAGTGACAACTGAAAACTTATCACAAATCACAGTGTCCATACATTTGACTACCTGCTCAGATTTCCTCCTGTGTTCTGAAGGCTGCTGGAATTTATTGATTTTGATGTCAACATACTATTGGGTCGATCAGTGCCATAGAAAATGTATGACCAGTCACCCTGACAAGCACATGAGGGAGCTGTCAGCAGAAACTAAGGCTAGCATAGTATTTTCAAACTGGGAAGGGGGGCTCTGAGAAGAGGTGCTATCTGTGCAAAGTCAGAGGTAAGGAAAAGATAATTTAATGAGGCTTAAATAAGGACATTGCCCATGCAAGATATTTCTGGGAGACTCTTGATCAATAGTGGGATGTTGTACCTCGGTTAGGAAATGCCATGGACAGAAGTTATTGCAGAACAGACAAGAAACACCTTGTGGTTCCATGTTTCAGCATGTGATATCCCTTTCATGTAGTGAGCACTTCAAGAAAAATAATTAGCAGTTTAGTAGTCAGTTGCATCGATAAGAATCTTTGCATTCAGTTTATCGTTAGGGGTGGGCAGTGATTATTTTAAAATGGACATCTGACTGATGGGTTGAATTACTAGCTGACTGGGAACAGGAAGAAGCTTTGTTTATAGCCAGGTGGGTCCATAACTGTACTTTTCTTTGAACCATTTGGTAACTGCCCACTGTCAAAGCAGACAGGATACCGCTGGTCTGACTTGGTGTCCTGTGTAGTCTGATGTGTATCTAATTTGTATTTGAGAGTGTGTCCATCCATCTGTGAGCCCATTTGTTCAAGAACTCCTCCTAAATGGTAAGAGCGAGGATTACCAAATGTGGCTTGCAGCTTCTTCTTATTGTAACTTAAAGCAAGGTCAGGGGTTGGTTATGCCAGGACAGTGGGATGTGTGTGGAATGGGATTGCTTCTCATCAAAGGGAAAGGGAGGGGTCTGGTAGCAGAGACAGTTATACTCCAGAATGATCACTGAAGGGGGTGTGGGGGAAGCACCAGGGACAGTTAGACTCCAGAATGAGCACAGAAAGGCAGCAAGCAAGTGTGCCCGGAGAGCTGTAGAGTAGCTTCTGGCTAGGTAGCACAGCCCCTGCCCTGAGCCCCCGCACACCTGTCAATCCCCTGCCCTGACTTCTGATCCCACCCCTTGCTCTGACTCCTTCACCCCCTCCCCTGAGCCTCCTACCCCTGTCATGACTCCTGTGCCCCTCACATCCCCTGTCCTGAGCTACTCCTCCCCATCTCTAAGTTCCTGCCCTGATTTCTGCACTTCCCACACCCCAAGCCACCTGCCCTGAAAGATGTGAGCAATGCCGGGTAAATCTTCTAGTGTAATGTAAGATGTACCCTGAATCCTAACAGCCGATTTGCCCATCAGTGTTTATACCTAAAGGTACATTTTTGACATCCTAATGACAAATCAAAGCTTGGGGACTAATGCATCTTTGATGCAGATTTTCCCAGAACCTGAAATAATAAATGCCACATCAACAGCCTCGTTTGTACTTTGTTCCTCCCTTCCCCTCCCCCCCCAAAATTGCTTCAGATACAAATGCCTTGATCCTCATCTCTCCCTCACTGGTGGAAATTTAAGTACAACTTCATCAATGTCAATTGAAGTAGATCAGTGTGAAAACAGCACAGGAGCGGAATCTGGCCCAGTGAAAATAATTCTGTCCTTCCGCCCTCTTGTCAGTATTCCAGGATTATTAAATGTCTTGCTACGTGCATCAAAAATCTTTTATGTTTAAACTGAGGTGTTCTCCTGTACTAAGAACTCTTTCAGTTTGTCCTTAAATAGGAATTTAGTTTCCATGGTATTGTGTGTTTTTGGCAGAGGGCATTCTCAACAGGGCATTTAATAGACACTTAGTCAAGTGGTTGTGTCCTCCATGCTACAAAAACACACCAGTTTTTTTAAAAAAGCCTGTCATGAGCCAGTTTAACATAGACAAACTTTACATATCTACTTAAGAACCTTCACAACAGGCTGTCAGTGGCAAGCAAGCCAAGCAAAGGAAATGGATTAAAAAAACTAGAAGCCCTCCCTGATACCTTATATCTATCCTGGTAAATCTGTATTTAAAGCCTCATTTTCGCACTTGCTAAAGAATGTATTCAATTTACTTAGTCATCAGTGCAAATCCCACATCTAATGTCACATCAGTACTGGTGACTCATAACTTCAGGAAGCAGTACCTGTTGAAAGTTTGCAAAATAAGAACCTTAAATTTGATTTCTGGCTCTTGCTGGGTTGTGGCAGAGCTAATATTAGCCTCAGCTATGTCAGTCTCTGATTAATGGCTGTTCTCCTGAGCTGTGATAAAGATTGTGTCCTGTTATATGTCAGGAGAAAGGTGTATCAGATAGGGGTTCAGTTTTAATCAGTGACTCCTGTATGGTCTCTTTTATTGTTTAAGAAAAAAAACCTTGACTATGTCACTCTTATTGTAAGGTTATTAATAAAGTAGTTGCTGTAAGACACTAGAACTTGCCAACTACATGAACTACTAGCTCTGAAGTACATGGTGAACTACCAAATTCTGCTTCTTTTTGAATTAAACCTTGGGTTTAAGGCTTCCTATTGCTTTATAAAATGTCACCTTCTATTTGGCATAGGCTCTAAGTAGGCAAATTGCTCCCAGCAGGAACTACTGGTTGTTAAAATGGACCATGCTATTCAGTGGAGCAACGTGCTTGTGCAATCTGCTGGATTGACATCCCCGGAGGCAGAAGTCCTATGTACGGCAGAGGCTATGCACATTTTCCCAGGCACTATCCACTATCAACACATTCCACCCTGACCAGCTGTTTCACCTCTAGAAGCAAAATGCTAATTTATTCTTAGAGCTCATTCAGCCGCAGGCCTTTCTGCCAAGACTGCCAACAGGGTACTTAATTGTGAGGGTGTTTTGTTTTATATTTTTAGATGTGGTTGTCAAGTCCATGAGGAGCTGAACTGAGGCCATCAACTTACTTCACATAGGCTACTAAGTAATCATCAGACAGTAACTACCTTTACTCATGTCAGTGGTGTGAAATCGATTTCTCCTCTACTTTGTGCCATTCAGTTGCATGAGGAGCATTGTTTTCAATAAATGTAGCGAGGCCCTAGTGAATTCCTGGGAATAATGATACCTTCTGAGATGCAGGAGAACCTGAGAGTTATGAACACCCTTGAGAATGAAGAAATGGAGGTTGTTCATGGCTGCAAAAAGCATTAGGGTTGTTCTTTCAAAAGTATACAACAGAACATAACTTCATGCAGCTTTGAAACTCTGTTTTCAAAAGAACAATGCTGTTTAACAGTCATAATTTAAATTAAACCAGCACAGAAAGGTTTCCTTACCTTGTCTTTTTTAAACTTTCCTTTTATTTTAGTAGTTTATCTTTAACAGAGCACTGTACTGTATTTGTAGTAGTTTATTTTTAGCACAGCATTTTTTTTTTCTTTTTTTGCCTCTGCTCCTGCTAGACGGCATACTTCTGGTTCCAACTGAGCTGTGTGGTTGACTGGTCATTTCTGGTCAAACTCTGGTGTTCCTAACTCTGAGACTCTACTTGTACCTAAGCATGGAGGACAGGCTTGTGATTAAAGCACAGGCATTAAGGAGATCTGCGTTCTTTTCTCAACTCTGCCAATGATCTTTCAGCATGACCCTAACAAGGGAATTGTAATCATTGTGCCTGCGATTTATCTAAAATGGGGAAAATACTTGCATACCTCAAAGGGGTGTTGTAGAGCTTATTTCATTGTAGAATGCTTTGAGATCCTTGACAAAAGAAATGATAATCTACTTCAACAGAGTGCAGCCTTCCTTAGTGGTGCTTGTGATGCAAAAATCCATCTGATTTTAAACTGTGGATTGTTTATTTAGATTTCTGAGCCCCATCTTCCTCCCATGATGCTCCTTGGTCACTCTCAAGAAGTTACCTCTGTTGCCTGGTGCCCTTCGGATTTCTCGAAGGTGAGTTTCTTTAAAAAATAAAAAACAAAACTGTCTTGGACTCGCCTGTAAAATCAGTGAACGAAGGACTAAGTGGGACCATTAGAAGAAATGGGTTTTATCCATGAAGGCTCATGACCTAATAAATTTGTTAGTTTCCATGGTGCACCAGGACTACTTGTTATATGTGACCACAATAGTGTTTGGTTTTTTAAAACGTGAGGGTTATGTTTTGCCCAGGGAAGGAATCTCCTCTGTATGGAAAGTCTGATTGAAAAGAGAATGGCATAGATTGACTGACTTACACTCTTCTCTTCACATAGAGCTAGAGTTGTTGGAAATGTTTTCATGAAAATTCCTAAAATGGGTGAGATTGAAAGGACAGATTATTTCATTTTTTTAATAGTCAATAAAACTTTTTTTAAAATCAGAATTTTTAATTGATTTTTATTAAAAAATAGTTTTCGGTTCTGATTAACACTATCAGTGATAATGCTAACCAACCAAAATTGATGATTATTTAAAAAAGCTCTTGCAAACAAAAAAGCCATAAGTAAAAGTTTTCAGAGAAGAATGGAAAATTTCAAGAAAATAACTTTGCTCTTTCAAAATTGTTTAATTTTTTGGAGGGAGGCCATTTTTTGTAGCACCAAACTTCTCATCTGAACAATTTCAGTCCACATTGCCTGGATTACATTTTCAACCAAATCCTCAAGCACATTCAGTATAATATTGTCCTGAATTTTTCAGGTAATGTTGAGTCCTTTGGTAAGTATTAGTAACTTAGTATTAGTAACTCATCAGCATATACTCTGCTGTCTGTACACTGGTATGTTTGCAATCTGAGTGTGGAGCAGTGAGAGTTTTAGTGGGAGGATGAAGAGAACACTGATGTCTGTACTTTCAGTAATCCATATTGAATCTGTCAACATGATTCCTTAGTGCTGAATCTGAGAATTTTGTTATCCTGGATATCTTAACAGAAAGGCAAGGATCAGCATTAGCCATTTGGGCATCATGGGAGGGGAGACAGCTGTTAGCATGGGGGCAGGGGGAGTAGGACTAAGGAACCATCCTAGCTCCAAACTGGGAATAAGCCCCTCCTGCGGTGGTGGTATCCACAAATTCCCATAGGGTTTCTTGTTGGCAATTTCCATGGCTCTTCTTTCTACCATTCACTGTTAATCAGGTAGTTTCTCTTGGTATGACGCTAAACCCACAGGAGGGCTCTGAATTAAGATTTGGTTTAGTGGCTTTGCAGACAAGCCCAAGAACTACTCTTCAGTTCATGGGGTTGATGCAGGAATCGGCATGCTGGCTCAGACCCATGTGTCATCAAGTCCAGTATCCTGGCCATGGTAGAAGCAAACAAACAGGACCAAATCTGGACCAATGTAATAGGAGCCAAGACAATTCAGAAAGGAAGGATGGTTAGGCAGGTGCTCGAATGCAAGCACAAGAAGCTTGAAGTTGATTCAGAGGAGAGGAGGAGCCAATGAAAAGACTGAAAGAGGTGAATGATGTGGTCTGAACCTCAGGCAAAGAAAACAAACCTCCAGCAGGTTTGTAGGGATGATGTTAAGTGTTGGGGAGTCAGAGGAAAGGCGTCTTGCTTTCTGTGAACATAGGCAATAGCGCTTCCTTTTTTACTAGTTCCCAGGTGAATCACTGCATGCAACAGAAAAGGAAATCAACAACAGTTTTAATGCTTCTTGGGCAGGTTCCATTGATTATTTGGAAGAGTGACATACCATCATATAGGGATCTGCTGTACCTAAAATTCACTCCTGTCTCCTCCTCTCTGCACCAAGTACTACTGATTGTGGTGAAGTGTGCAAAGACTGCTTAATGATGCAGTCCCTTTCCAGCATTTCTCCTTGTTCTGACATTAACTATTTTGAACAAATGTTTGTTCCCAAGCAAGGAAGGATGAGGAGCGAAAGAAGGAGCATTGGATGCTTATGCAAACCGTTGAATTCATAGCTTCTGCTGTCTGTTTACTCTTGGAACATGAGCTTTGGATTGTGGTCAGATTTCTGCTATTATTTATTGAATTACTGAAATGTCAATAAACAAAATACTGAATATATTGGCACTTCTGCCTGCCACAGAATCTTCCCAAAACAAATGGGGAGGCTGTGATTTCTTTGCCGTAAAAGGGATAGATGGAGGGATAAGGTCATTTTTCCCCTCCGGTACAGGAATTAGGTAGCATGTATTTTTAGCTGGCAATTTTTACCATTTTGTTAGTGGCAAGGAGGGCTCCATCCAGGGCACTTTGTGGTACACAGTGCTGAGATTACCAGTTTTCTTGGATTGATTTGCCAGTGACTATGGGACCTGACTTCACAGTGGTCTAACCTACTGACTTATGCTGTAGATTGCCACATGTTCTGATGACAACACTGTGAGGATTTGGCGCTTACGGCGTGACCATAGGGAGAGACTGGCATCTGGCAAAGTCAACCTGGTAGGCTGGGTCTGTCAGAAGAAACCAGAAGAGCAAAATGGAATAGGTAAGACCCTTTGGGGTATTTTGTCCCACAGTGTAGGAAAAGAACTTCAGAATTGTGTGCATTTACTGGTTTTTGCTCTACATCTCTTTAGAAATCTGAATTCATGCATCTGACCTACCTGACCTACCATCCAGTAAAGGGATGGTACTGCAAATGCAGCCCTAAAACTTTGAAATGTTCCTCTTGCCCAACAGATTAATTCCATTAAATAACATTGATTTCCTGGCTTTTTTGTTTTTGTCTTGTATTTAAACAAAACAAAGCACTCCTTTTCTACAGGACAAGGTGTAAGGTACAGATGTGTGCAGTTCATTGATAGGTTTCTAGAATTCGCCTGTTACTTCACACTGATGTGTGTACATGGAAATCTGTTCACAGATTTAAAATAAACCCGTAACAAACCATGGAGATGCCTCGCCCACCAACTTGTTAGGATTAATTAATAAATGCTATCCCCTTATGGAAAGCCTGGGAGATCAGATTGTCATTGCAGACTTGGTTTCTGTCAGAACATGTATGTCAAGCTTTGGTTTAGAACTTAATTGTAAACACCCTGCCAGAGTCTCCACCCAGGAAAGGAGGGCTCCAATGCTGCCTAAACTGATCCAGACAGCTGCAGGACCGTAGAAGGATAGGCAATCTCTTGGCCATGTTCCAAACCATGTGCGAGAAGTTTTGGATCAGAGAGCTAACTTTTGTGTTGAACGTGCATTAAGTTTCACTTTGATATGGCTGAGATGAAAAAGAGAAGGGGGAATAAACTTCTCAAAAAAGTGGAATACAAAGCTGGTATTTCTGGTACAGCTTTAAAACATGGACCAAAAATGACTTGGCAGTAGCTGATTACTGCCATTTCCAGTGTAGTTCTGTCTCCCTCTACTCACTTTCAAAATGAGTTTCACCTTCATTGTTGTAAATACAAATGGAAGATTTTGTAACTTCCCTGCCCAGGATAACAAAATTAGGTTTTTTGACAGTGCATAACTGTCTTTCAGGAAACTTGCAGGACAATAGATGGGTAAGTGTCAGCTCTTTTCCATAGTTGCTCACCATACACATGCACATGCGTCATTTCATTGAACGTCCGACAAACTATTTCACATTCTATTCCCTAAGAAATAAATATGGATATTAGTGTTGTTGTGAAGCTGGAAAACCCAATGCTGCCCGTACCCTGGATCTGTACAAATTGAATTTGGCAATTATACTAGAAAAATATCATTTCTCCTTGTTCTTTATGCATTAAAACAACCCAGGAGAGAAGAGGAAGCGCACAGACCTTGTGTATGCAACAGCCGGCTTCCTGCTGACCTTGGCTCTTTGAATACAAAACACATGCTGTTAGGCTACGGGAGCTCTCTGCAAACTGATTCATAGTTGGCTAACCAAATAGCATTTCAGGACTGCTTGGATGAAATCTAGATCACATCCTAATCATTTAAATGGGAAAAAATTGTGAAGCTGTGGCTCTGTTGACTGCTTGAACTGCAGTGTGGCATCCAGCAAGCACAGTTTCCTTCCCTTGGGAAACTGTTTATGTGAAGTTACTAAATGATATTAATTTCTCTACACTTCATGTAACTAGAATTGCTAGACCTGAGCTCCCTCTTGAATTTGTCATCTTTGATTCTTGAAACCCATAATGTAGCTGTAGAAAACTGATAGAGCGAGGGAGAGAAATTGTGCCTTTCTTTTGTCCAATGTACATTGTTGGTTTGATGGAAAGCTTGGAAGAGCCTTTCACTGAGTGTTAAATGTGACAGCTTTGAAGAATGTCAATAAGTGGTAACAATAGCAATAGACTTGCTAACCGAGTTTGAGGTCCAATCGTTGACTGCTGCACAAAGTGCTATGAGAAAGCTTGATAATTCTGTTCTGTTTCCCTGCTCTAAGAATGTAGGCATTAGAATCATAGGGTATCTTTCATCGTCCTCATCAGTGCAGCATGTAAATCAAGGTAGCTTCTACTGTTCCAGAGGCAGTGACTCCAGAATATATTCTTCAGTCTGTGTCATGGTTGTGGGCAGCCATGTCCTCTTTCTGGTTCATAACCCCATATTTCCAATATCTGACTTAGAAGCTAATCGCTGGTAAGAGGGGGTTGCTGAGATCACTACTATCCTTCTTCTATGTCGAAGAGCTTACATTTAAGCACGACCAGTTCTCCAGCTGAGAAAACATAGTCTTGTAAGTGCTCATTAAGGCCAAGATTAACGGACCAAATCTTAGCAGTGATCCCACTATTAGTTCACAATCATTTGCTTCAGTCTGGATTAATAAACATCAGTGGGATAGGAACATTTACCTCCACCTTGTGCTTCAAAGTGGAGGACATTTTTATTCTACTTTATTTGCTCAGCATGTGAATTTAAAGTGCAGAGACTGTACCAGCCAATATTATAGTAGAGTCCTCAGGAAGGATAAGGATTAGAAAAAGCTTACATATAGTGTGTTGTTGAGAAGTTATGTGAGTGTTTACAATGTGCACATCTCACAAGCAGGTGCAGCATTCTAAAGAAAGTGGCACTTAATTCACGCAATACTTTAGCATCCCAGTTAAGTACTTTGTTATATAACAGCTAATACTGAGCATTAAGAGTTTCAGACTAAATCTCTGGTATGCAGAAAATGTTTAGAGCCCTTTTGCTCCATGGTGAAACAGTGTTCTTAAGGAAGCTAGTGTGCCCTCTTCTTTAATTGTGCCACCTCAAGTTGAGGGCCAAAAAGGTTCCTTAGGATACAGGGACATTTCAGGATCTGAAAGCAGACATTGGATACACATTAGTACATCACCTCTCCTTCAAAGTAAAAAAACAGCTTAGTTATTGACATTTTTTTGGTCTGAGATGTAGCTAAAATTCATGCTATCCTCAGATTTATAGTGGGATTCTTGGTGCACAGCTGATAAACTCTGACTGTGCTTTGCTTCACCACATAAGAAGTAGGCATGCAGTTGGGTAGATGGATTTATACACAGTTTATTTCATAATATGCTGGTGTAAATTGCTTATTTAAAAACAAGACTTATTTGTCATGGCAACCAATCCATCAGTTACTTTTATCTTCCTTGGAATCTAAGACCACGAACAAGATGTGGGGAATTTCTAGCCTTATCCTTTGCACTGTAAATAACTGACTGGTACCTAGGAACCTATCCTTGTAGAATATCCTCCAGTAAAAGGATAGTAGAAGAAAAAGGAGATCTTTATTGGTCTTACTGGTGTATGAATATCAAAGCTTAGTTGGGACACTTACTCATAACAGAGGGCTTTCTAATCAAAGACTTTGTCTACATTACAACCAGTTGTGGGATGAGTTTGCAATGTCTCTTGACCTTTTTAAAAACCACTTGTGACCTGTTAGATAGATGAGATCGGATCACTTAACTAAAGCTTTACATGGTTCTGGGTTTTAAGCGAGCTACAGAGGTACAGGTCACATCCACAAAACACCTAATGGCACCAAATCCTGACTCATTTATAGCTATTGTACAGATTGGCCCTAAGGGGGAAAATAACTGGATTGAGGCATTTTCTAAAAATGTGCTTCTCAGTGCAGCTGTGCTGGGAGACCAGATTTTCCTGGATGAGGTCAATTGCTAAAATACATCTTGATCCTTCTGTCCATTTTAGTCATCTGATTGCAGCTTTTTAAGAGGTGCCAATTACAACAGAGGTAGAGAAACAAGCATCCTATGTGCTGAGCATCCTGCGTTCTCAAAAGTGCTCAGTATTGCTGTTTAGATTTGGGGAGGGGAGTATTAGACAAATAGGTAAGCAGCTAAATTTAAATTCTCAGTGTCCCAGAGTGTGGGGATGGAGGGTGTTTTTAAGGCCTATCTTTAACCTGTCTGTATTCACTTGCTGTTACTGTACTATGTCCTTCACCTGACTGTTTTTCTCTCCCACCAGTACTACCAGCCAGCACACAGAGTACTCCTGCAAAAGTCTCCATGATGGGTAACCCAGGCATTTCCTCACCACAGCCTGCAGCTTGTGCTCCCAGCTATTCTGGGGATCTTCCTCTTTCTACCAACACCCCAACATCCTCTCTCAAAAGCCCGGCAGTCAAGGCCCACACTCCAGTGAACCAAATTGTGTCCATGTCAGGCAGTTCTCCCAAACCAACATCTTCCTCCAAGATGTCCATTAAAAACTGGGTTACCAGGACTCCATACTTCTCTCCACCAGGGATGGGAACAAAGACACCTTCTCCGAGAAAAGCCCTGGCAGAGGTCACCCAGGGTCTCCCAGAGACAGTTAGCAGTCCCATGCCACCACACTCACAGGCTGAGAAGCGAGCCAAAAGAAGGCTGGACTCCAGCAAGGGAGATCACATGGGAGGGAAGTGTCTGAAAGGCTGCAATTGTGTGACTGAGCTGGACCCAGTGCCTAAAAAAAACAAATTGGATTTGTGCTTCTTGGCAGCAGGCCAAAAATCTTATAGTAAAGACTATCTGAGCCTTACGGAGTTGACCAGTGGAACTGAAGACTGTGGCCATAGTCCAAAGGAGTCGTCTCTTCCTGAAAGCCCACTTAACCAGGCAAGCTTCCAGAACCCCCTTCGTCCTTTAAAGAATTCCTGCAAGAAAGAGGCTGATGAGCTAGACAAAGAGAACAGTTCCCCTGGCAAAACAAACTGGCTGTCTGCAATGGGAGAGAAGCTGAAGACTAGCAAGGCCAGTAGCCAAAAAGTGTCTGGCAACAGCCCCCCAGCTTCTCGGAGTCCCAGCACAAGACAAAAAGCAGCAATTGCAGCCAGTCCACTGGGCCCTGTAAGTAAACTAGGTATGGGGACGACAGCAGGGAAGCTCTGGGTTTTTTTCTCTCCTTGGTGTTTTGCACACCTCCCATTTGCAGGGAGTTAACTTTGTCCACGACAAGGAGCATCAGATCTCATTGCTTGCGGGGGTGGGGGAAAAGAAGGAAGATCTGATATATAATAGGCCCTAGTGTCTCTGCAATACAGTGTAATGATGTTGTCCTTTGGTGCCACCCATATGCTTGGCAGAGAGAAGCAGAACCTTCAGAAATCAACTGGTGTTACCTATCTGAAAATATTTTAGAACAGAATAATTGGCAAATGCTTGCAATATCTATGACATTGGCGCTTCCAGTGCAGTTCTACACTGAAAATAATAGCAGTACCTTACCTGACAAGCCTGCTGCTTATATGTATTCACAGCCAGATCTGCTTACTTAAGTGACATAAATTAGCCCTTATCAGCACTCCAGACATAACCCAGCTTTTGGAGAAAATGAGCTGAATTTTATCCTAGCGGCTGTAGCAACTGTTACAATTGGCCGTTTCTACACAGGCCACTTCCTTCCGAAGTGACATGCTAATACACGGAGCGAATGATGCTAATGAGGCACAGATGCAAATTCCCCATGCCTCATTAGCATAATGTCACATGATTTGGAGTCCGGAAGACCGTTCTTCCAGACTGCAAAATGCCGTGTAGAAGCGTGGCTCCTGGGGGGCTTCTGGAAGGATGTCCTCCTTCCAGAGGCCCCCCCCAGGAGCCACGCTTCTACACGGCGTTTTGGAGTCTGGAAGAACGGTCTTCCAGACTCCAAATCACATGACATTACGCTAATGAGGCATGGGGAATTTGCTTCCACACCTCATTAGCATCTTTCGTTCCGTGTATTAGCATGCCATTTCCTAAAGAAGTGGCCTGTGTAGAAACAGCCATTGTGGGGCTAAATTCTACCCTCTGTTACATTTGTGGAAAATCCATTGAAAGCAAAGGGATTTCACAACTCTCAGAGGGCAGAAGTTGCCTGCAGAATCCTTGCTACTTGTGTTGTGCAAGAAGGCAGGAACCCAGCCTCCCTTTCAGATCCTTGGGTGAGCTTGTGGAGCAGTTAAAATGGTTGGCATCTGAGGCATTTTTATGCTTAACATGCAAGCTAAGAATTTGCTTTACTCATTGAATCAACAGACTTGGAATTCCACAGTGCCCGTAACTCCCCAAGTCAGGTGTCAGAGGTCTGCTGGGTTTTGTTTACAAAACTGGTAACTGAGGTGTTATCATTATGATCTTCAGTTACACCGAAATATGAAACCTGATGGTAGAATATAATTGGGACTACAGATTATCTTTCTAACTGACATAATGACTAGCACTTATCTTGGTAGAATCCATTTCCTATTGACGCACCAGCATTTGGGCTCATGCAGAGTGCTAATGATACAGGCTATGCAGTAATGCACTTCAGAGGCTTATTTCCTCCATAATTGAATGTCTTTCTAAACAACATCCTCTAGCTCTTCCACAGGGTATTGGTCTTGATACAAGTGAAAAATCTATGACCAACGTTATGCAAGTCAGACTAGATGATCATAATGATGCCTTATGGCCTTAAAATCAAATAAATTTTGTATCTGGGACAGAATAAGTAAAAATTGAAGACACCTTCTTTTCTAGCATTAAGGTAACTCCAGAATTTTAGCAAATGTCTCCTGTCACTAAATAGGATCTGTACGTCCCAAAAGCCATGCAAATTATTGTAAAGAACGTAATGGTTGCTCTCTTAACAGTAGGTAACTTAGTGTCTGCTCAGGGGTAGGAAAGCTGTTGCAGTTATGGAGAAAAGCTTAAAAGATGTTTACAGTGTTTAACCTGGAAGAACTTGATGATATCTGCTGTCAAATTCCAAGTTTTATGCTTAACTTCTCTTCTAGGTTGCAGTAACTTCAGTTTCTATGAGGAAGATCTGCACATACTTCCATCGAAAGTCACAGGACAACTAGTGCCATGTGCTGCATTTGAAAGGAAATATAACACTGAATGTTGACACACCACTGGTACTACCAAGAGTGGCTTTAGTAACTTGGAAGGAGAAAGACACTAGGATTAGCCAACATGCTGTTGGCCCATAATAAAGTGAAGTTGAATTTTTTTATTCTCCTGTTCTTTAAATTTGTTTATAAAACCTGTTACACTTTGTAGCCTCAAGTTAGTTCAGCATGAAACACATACAATGCTAATTAATAGAAACTCCTGCGCCATTAGAATGAAGTAGATGATGGCTTTTAAAATACATGTTTTCTTTTAACATGTCACTCAGTTAAATGTTCCCCATTAATTCTTTTTCACGTGACACCTGTGAAATACTCTTGTTATCTTTGGAAATAGCATCTTTGATATGTATTATTACCCAGTTGTATACAGCTGGTAGACTTATTTGTTTTATGATATCTGATCTTGAAACTTGTGCTTAAGAGCACTGTGAAAAATATGTATCATCCCCTTTTGACAACAGCTGAATAGAGATGTCTGTAGAGAAACTTGTTGCACAAAGACTGGAGCCACGGTTTCTGTTTAAAAGATATTTCTGTAGCCTGTTCCTCTAACATTGCAATTACTTGCCCACTTCAACAAAGAATCTTGTAAATGTGACAACTTTCTGTAAACACAAAACATTTTAATGTTCCAGCATCTGTTTCCAATGGTGCAGGTGGTGCTTGCAGTTTAAGAGAAGATACAGTATAGATAAGAGAATACTCTCCCTGAGACCTCTCAGATTTGCTGCTTTCTGAACTCCTGTCTCTGCTAGCCCAAGGATACCTATAATAGCCTTGTAACTGTGCAGAACAGGTCTGTCAAGGCTGGAAGCATGATTGCCACTTTTAGTCAAGTGTCAACAAAGTCAGTTGGAAGTTACCAGATTTTAGTCTATCCCAAACAAAGTTGGCTTTCGGAGAGCACCTTCCATAGTAACTTACTGACCTTTTATGGATATAAATTATAGTCTGTCTTGATGTTTGAGGCCAAAAAAAATATACATAGAATTTAAGTTATAATACCAATATTAATGCTTAAAAGGCTTGGGTTGGAGAATAATGCATATAAGTGGATAGTGTCATTATGGTACTTACATACTTAAACCCTTGTACTCCGAGTGGAGCACTGGTCATCTACAAGTCTCCTCCTCTTCATTCTGTCTTGGGACAAAACTTCTAGCTGACTCCAGGAGTACCCCAAGGCTCTTCCAAATGGAGTCAGGATTCTGCAGTTGAAGCTCTTTGTCGCAGCTGCTGATTCTTCACACTGAAACGTCTTGCTGGTACTAAAAACATAATGAAGGAACACTGAAGAGTAATGGGCCAGTCAGAATTCAAGTAGATATGGTATGCTAACGATAGGTGACTCAAAAGTTACTAGTTCAATGGAGTAACTGGCTGAAAGTCTAAGGTCTCTGTTTCACAGTAAGTCAGAGTAAATGATCTAACAGTCACTCCTGGACTTAAAAATCTACAGAAGTCTGCTTGTCGCAAGCCTCATGATTGCAAATGTACTATTTATTTAAGCGTTATTTAAAGGAACACAATAGAATTAAGTCACTCTACTGTCCAAAACTTTTGAACCTATTCACATTAAATAACACCTATAACTGAAAAAAGGTTTTATATTTCAAGCTGTCTCTCACTCATTCAGCAGGACGACAGCCGATATGCAATTTTAGGTGTGCCAGTTGCATACCTAACATCGACTTTTCAGCCATTGACTGCCGTGCCTGTCTTCAAGGGAGAAGGTCAATGGAAGCACTCCTTCCATCAACCTTCCTTAATCCTCATGGCTCATGCGGAGTTCTGGGGTTGACATTGAGTATCGGGCTAAGGCTAGATGTTCAAAAGTAGCTTACCGTTAAACTGGACCTTATAGGGTAGGAGAAACTGAAAGTTAACATAAAAGGCAAACTAAAGTCATTGGGACAGTTCAACGTTCTGTTAAATACCTTGCATAACTGTGACCAAACTCTACTGATTTGTACTCTGTATTACCAGTGGTTTCAGTAGGGCTGCTTAACAAGTATTAATCTCACAGAAATTCCATGGGGT
Source organism: Carettochelys insculpta (assembly GCF_033958435.1). Lineage (NCBI taxonomy): Eukaryota > Metazoa > Chordata > Testudines > Carettochelyidae > Carettochelys > Carettochelys insculpta. Next base: position 64,032,432 of record NC_134139.1, on the reverse strand, counting down.
CCCTTCCTCCCGACCCCCAGGTTTGTGAGAGGTTATAGGTGCGAGAGGGATAGGATGGTGAAGGTGAAATTCTGGTCCTATTGAAGTGAATCTTTCTTATACTTTTCATGTCTTCCACTTCTGGGAATAATTCCTATCCTTAAACCCTTACTCATCTCTCCTCTACTCAACAACTGATTATTCAGGGGTTTAGACATGTGAATGGGAAATACCTGGCCAGATCATTTTCAGTGGGAACATGAGAGGAGTTCTCCTTTCATGGCAGCTCCACACAGCTTCTTACACCAAGCACGCAAAATCAGTTTGGCTATCAGTAAGAAGATACAAAACATAACTCGGTCCCTTATTATTATGTAGTCAGAGTGACAGTCTGAGCCTGACAAAGAGCTTGGCTCCAGGGGAACAGGAAAGGAAATCACTTGGCTTGTGATGTGACAGTCTCTTGTTTGCAAACTGCAGAGAATTGTATAATGTGATTTAAGACAACTAGTAGTGTCTTTACCTGAGGCATCTGTTCAAGCATTTAACATGTATGTCCCCATGCAACTGAACCTACCTGCCTGTCTGGAATGAGGCAACTGTATTTCTGTAACATGTTCTCCTACCAAAACAAAAAAACAGTCCAGTAGCACTTTAAAGACTAACAGAATAATTTATTAGGTGATGAGCTTTCATATTTTTTGTTTTGATAGTATATTGACTAGCACAGCTTTCTCTCTGTTAATGTTTTCCTACGTGATCCCCAAATAGTCTTTAACCTCACATTTTATTTAAAAAAAAATTCAATCCTCTCCATAATTATTCCAAAGTTCTGGTATTTTAGCTCTCCTCTGCTCCCACATCGGAGGGCCGCGTCTCCTCCCAGTAGTCTTCTGTGGTATGCCTTATGTTTTTTGCCATCTTTTTAATATTGGGAATTCTGCTGCAGATGTCACACATTGTCTGAATTGTCTGGCCTCTTAATGACTCCTTGTTTAATCCTACGTATTGTTCGTTTCCCTGGAGATTTATTTCTATAAGTCACCTCTCAGAACTGTGCTGTTCTGGTACATTTGGTGAATATTTGCACATCTATTTTATTGAACCAGGCAAAACTATTTGGAAGAGTTTAGGTTGTGATGTGCTGTCTGAATCTCTGGGGAACCAGAACTTTTTCAGAATTGCCAAAGTAAGATTATATATAACATTTTTGAGTAATACCTAAATCTCTTTTGCAAATAGGTCTTAAGAGCCTAGATCAGTGAGGGGCTACAGCATGGGCTATATGACTGGCCTTCCTTCAACTCAGTGATTGTTGTATACAAGATGATCTCGCAAGAGAGGGTAGTTTTGCTAAGTGTGCTGGCATACCTAGAATTTGCTGGCAGTGCCAATCGAACCATAGCAGCACTTAGATGGGATGCAGGGGGAGCATATGGCTCTCTGTGTTGTGTGCAATAAGCACGCACCTCACTTCGCATGTCCACACTTTTAAGTGTGTGTCACTTTTGTAATACCAGTAGGAATAAAAATATGCAGACGAAAACCAGCAGAATCTGGCCATCTTGTGCATGGGAAACAGTAAACAAAATGTGTCATGGGCCACATGTAGCACCATGATAGGCCTCATGCAGCTCTCAGTCCTCAGGTACCCACCACTAGTGTAAATCACGTAGGCTTTTTTAAAGCATAACCCATAAATGTACTAGCAATGATGTGTTTCAGATGCACGTCCCTCTTTAAGACTTACTGCTACTGTTGGAACTAGTGTCCATTTCCTTGTTAATATTGCTGTCAAGATTCTTCTGGCTGGTTAAATTAATGTGTTCCCATATGAATATTTTGAATTGTTGAACTAATATTTAATATTATCCTATTCTGTGTTTGGGAATTTGTGTGGTACAATGTTGCTTTGGAAACGAGCATTCCCCAATCAGGATTTTGCCAAGAAAATCCATTAGACACCTACATATGCCTCCGTGTTCAGAAGTCTGTTTGTGCCATCTCATGCATTCTGAGGGCTCTTCCAAAAGTTTCTGATCATTCAATATTTCTCAAGGTCAAGTCTCTATTTCTTCGGCACTAGTTGGGAGCAGCGGGGCTTAGTAGCCTGACTGTCCACAGATCCATTGTGCTCAAGACTGGTTCTCCACATTTTAATGCTGACTTGGGCACTTGCCTATATAAGAGGTAAATTGTCAGCCTCTAAGGTTATGTCTACATAGCTGCCAGCAGGGTCATGCAAATGAGGGCACTCATCAATGCAAATGGCTGCTCATTTGCATAGTCACACAAGATCGCTGCCCTAGCTAAGGCTTCTGTTGTCACAAAACAAGCCATGTAGATGGGGTTCTGTTGGTGAAAACCCCCTGCAAAAAATGAGGGATAAGGGGCTGTCGACAAGGCGGGTTTTGGTCAACAGAATCCAGTCTACACAGCTTGTTTTGTGAAGACAGAAGCCTCAGCGGGGAGAGTGATCTCGTGCAACTATGCAAATGAGACATGTGACTATGTAAATGAGCGGCCATTTGCATGACCCTGCTGGCAGCAGTGCTCCATGTAGACATAGCCTAATTCTTTTCAACTAATGATGTATCCCACTAGCATTTTTACAAAGCTATTGCTCACTGAACTCCTTTGGACTTTTTGTTTTGTTTTTACTTCCTAGCCTACCAGATTAACCTAATATCTTGGGTATAGAAGGTGTAGTGCTACTCAGTAATCTCTTCTATGGTTTGGAGCAGCCATTGAGTGGCTTTGATCACAACCAGTGCTCTGCTTGGACAGTGGGAAAAACCAAAGGGAATAAAAAGTGAGTGAATAAAATTAGTGCCAAGGGTGGGAGGGAGCTCACCTCCATGGTTTATTTTGAAGTAGTTTGCCTAAAGGAAGGCTTAAGGGTATACCCCCAGAGGTTACTCAAGGGATTTTTTTTCTTTGAAAAGGGGAGGTGGGATGAGGTGTAATGGCAACAGGTTTGTAGCAATGAGCTGTACAAGCCTAAACCAGCATGAACATAGTAAAGTGAAAGCAAAATTTTGCTTGGGAATTGGGTTTCATTTCAAAATTTCCAACTGATTGTTTTAAGACAAAACAAAAAAATCTTAAATTTATGTCAGCTTTTTTGTTTTGTTCAAGCTAAAGAAACAGTTTTCAGTCTGAGACAGTGAGGGGCCACCTAGGCTAGTAAGTGGGAGGCATGAGTGGCCCTGCTTCATCTCAGTGAGTTGCAAGATTGTGATAACCAAGATGGTCTCCAGGGATAGGGTAGTTTTGCTAACAGCGCGTGCATACCTAGAATTAAGAAGATGTGCCGATTAAACCATAGCAGCTATTTGACTGGATGCAGATGGAGCAGATGACTGAAAAAGTTGTGTGCAAAAACCAGCAGAATTTGGTAAACCTGTGCATGGGCTATGGTAAACAAAATGTCTCGTGGGCCACACACAGAAACCAGTATAGAATTCTTCTGTTGCTTATACTACATGTGCCTACCCAGCAAGATGTTCCTGTTACAGCTCTCACCCTCACCATCATTTCATCATTGCAATAAAGTCACTTCTGTTATTAATCTTGCAGAAGGTATTTTAATTTGCATCTATAAAATTGTATAATAGTAATCAAATAACCCTTCTTTTCCCTGTTACAGACAAGGTTCATATGGTATGTTATAGCACTAACAAAGTAGGCCAGGCCGCATTGCTGTGTTGACATGAGTTTAGCAAATATTGTCGCACTGCATTCTTGAATTATTCAGTGTCACCATTATTTTCTGTGTCACCAGCTTACTTGGATATAGGGAGGGAAGTGGGGGAGAGTGTTTGCCAAGTGTGATTATGAAATCCAGTGGATTCCAGAAAACACCATGTGAACAATTTAAAAAAAACAAGCCCTGATTTGCTTGAGCAGGCTCTCCATTTTTCTGTAGGTGCATTTGGTGCGTATAGTGAATGGTGGGTAGGTATCACGGTTAGAAGTGTAACATCCAAAGCTTAAAGTGCAATCATTTTAAGAGAGGAGTAATAAAGCAATGGGGGGGAGGTAACTGGCATTCATTGAAGTAGACAAAAAAGATGCTTGGCCATGCAAGAATCAAACTCAAGTCAACAACAAACTCTATGGCTGTGTCTACACGTGCCCCAAACTTCGAAATGGCCATGCAAATGGCCATTTCGAAGTTTACTAATGAAGCGCTGAAATGCATATTCAGCGCTTCATTAGCATGCGGGCGGCAGCGGCGCTTCGAAATTGACAAGCCTTGCCGCCGCATGGCGCGTCCAGACGGGGCTCCTTTTCGAAAGGACGCCACCTTCTTCGAAGTCCCCTTATTCCCATGAGCTCACGGGAATAAGGGGACTTCGAAGTAGGTGGCGTGCTTTCGAAAAGGAGCCCCGTCTGGACGCGCCGCGCGGCGGCAAGGCTCGTCAATTTCGAAGCGCCGCTGCCGCCCGCATGCTAATGAAGCGCTGAATATGCATGTCAGCGCTTCATTAGTAAACTTCGAAATGGCCATTTGCATGGCCATTTCGAAGTTTGGGGCACGTGTAGACGTAGCCTATATGAGTCACAGGTAGGAAAGTGAACAATACAAATTCCTTTCACATACATACTCCAGGGAAGCTGCATTGGTTAGCTGTGAGAACAAGGGAGTAGGAGGCATGAGGGCTAGGTGCTATTTCTGTAGCTGACTGATTTGGGTGTTTTGATTCACTATCTGTGAAATAGACTGAGATTGTTAGGTGAAAAGTACTATATGTAAGCGCAACGTATCAAAGCATAATTCAGAGGAAAAAGGCAAAAATAGGTAAACTGCCTCCTAACCTAAAAGGAATTTGCTAATATGTGACAATCAGTCCCTGAAACACTCTGGAGCAGTAGCCAGGAGCAATCATAGAAACATTATTGTATAACAGAAAATAGTAGGAATGGCTTAATATTGGATAGCATAGGCTTGGGTGATTAAACCTTAAGTACAGGACCTAGGTCGTAGTTCTTTGCAATGTTGTAGCTGTGTTGGCCCCAGGATATTAGATAATTTGAGTGAAGCAATTTGTTTTATTGAACCAACTTCTGTTGGTGAGCGAGACAAGCATTTCAGTTCCACAGAGGTGTTTTTCAGATTATAGTGACTAATATTTACACTTAGTGGCAGGGTCTTTTTCTTCCTCCTTGGCTGAGAAAGGTCTGTCTCACTTCTGCATTTATATAAGTGATTTTATATCCTGCCCTATAATGTGCATTCCTGCTGCAGCTAAGCACTTGCTGTCTTGACACCACAGTTCATTCCTCGTAACTTTGTACTTTTCTTAGGGGTGGGAGAAGTGGTGTTTCTTTGAGAAGCTCTCCTGAGGTTATCACTTGTCAGAAGCATGTGCATGACAGCCCTGGATACACTGGGGCAAAAGTTTTCCTAAGTACCATGATATGAAGAGACCATTTCTAGGGCAAAGCTGTCTAGTATTCAGGGTGACTCATTTCTTGGCATCTCTGCTAACAAAGCTGCTACTTGATCAGTCATGGCACAGCAACTGATTTGTTTTTTTGTGAGGTGGACATTTGAGACCTAACGTAAGACCAATTTCACTTCATGTACCCCGTATGGCCAGCAAATGTTCGCTTGTTCCCATCCACTTGAGGCTCCTAGTTTCCTGACACCTTCTAATTGTAAAGGTGCTCAAAAGAGTTCTACCCAATCTCAGCCTCCCAGCTTTGCTGCCATGCTTTTATGCTTCATTACACTTTCTAACTGAGCCAAATTTATGATGAATTCTAGTTCAATCAAGTTTAAAAATACTACGGGTTGAACTTCTCTCATCCAGAACCCTCAGGACCTGACTGGTGCTAGACGAGAGAATTTGCCAGATGATGGGAGGTGAATGTTTTCCAGCACATTACCAACACTTCCACTGCTTGCTGGGCTATTAGAAGACATTTAGGGGTAAATTGCAGCTAAATAACACAGAACACTGACAGCCAAGACAGGAGGCTGGAAACAAACTTTATGGGACCACAGGAAACTTAGCCACACCCATGATAATTGGTCATCTGGCTAACTAAAATCATGCCAGGTTACGGATGTTGCCGGACAAGAGAGTTCTGGAGGAGAGAGGTTCAACCGGTACTTTTACATTTCATAGTATACTAGAACTCCTTCCCTCTGTATAAATAGGAGAGAGATCTTGCAGCAGAGTAATTCCCCAGTATGTACTTCAGACACGGGCTGCTCAGAATTAAGCATGAAAATTATTGCAGCTCCTAGAGGCAAAATTATGCTAGCTAGAAAACAAAATGCAAAGTGAGATTTAGGTGGAGGCTTGACTGGATTCCCTATGGCAGAAATGATGCATTCAGTAGAAATTATACATACTCTGCCCCATTGTTGCATATCAGCATGTTGGAGGGGTGTGGGAAGCTTCAGAACATGTTCCCACACCCTTTCATCAAAAAGTCTGGCAACTTGCATGTACTCTGTTGAATAATTAAAGTTACAGAGACTGCGAGAATGCATCCTTTCGGAAAATCAGGCCCTGTTCTGAAAGAACAAGCAGAGCGTCCACACACAAAATGCACTCTTTAGAAAGAACACAGCGTTTCTTCCGGAGGTCCTCTTCCTCTCCCAAATGAGGAAGAGCGCCTTCTTCCAAAAGGTTCTTTCAGAACAAAGTGTGTGCGGACGCTTGTGGGCCCTTCTTTCTTTTGAAACAGCAGTCCTTATGGTGCTGAATTTTTGGATCCCTGGCCTGTTCTTCTGAAAGAGCAGAGGGCTGTGTGGAGGCACTCTTTTGAAAGAGCGGATTGCTCTTTTGAGCCACCTTTTTCTGCATGGATGTGATCTTTCAAAAGAAGAGCTTCTGAAAGATCATCTTTTGAAAGATCACCGTAGTGTGGACACAGCCATGGAAAACATGGCATCTCTTCCAAACAGGTGAAGTACTGTTGTATAACTTAGATACTTCCACAATTAGCATTTACTAGACTAAAAAGCAGAACTATAAAACAACAAAAAATAGATTGGTAACTTGCAATCACATGCTTTTCATCTGAGGATCTCAAAGTACTTTGTCAAAGTAGGAAGGCTTAGTTCCATGTTACAGAGGGACGAAGTGAGACCCAAAGCAACAATGAAAGCAGCGCTGTGTAAACACAATGGATGAGTTGAGAGTAGAAGGTGAATTTTCTTGCCTTGTCTTTGTTTGATTTGAAGCTCAAACCTTTTCATAGCACATCATTAGCAAGAAAAAGAGCTGCTGCCAACATAATCTGAATGCCTTTTATGGTACTGTATGTGACTCTATTTATACCACCTTTGCAGCAGAAGCTATGGGATTCTGTCGACGGAGTTCACATTTTTTCATGGCAAAAAGCTTCACCTTTGCTCTCTCTAGCCAGTTTGCTGCTGCTTAAATTGAGCCCAACTTCTAGAAGACAAGTGGAGGGGAGGAGAGGGCATATTTATCTTTGTGTTAGAGAGAATAATTTTGAAAGGTTTATTTGTTGTAAAGTGTATCAGAGATGTTGGGAAACTCACTGGAAAGGGGAAAAACTCATGTTAATGAACAAAAGGCACAGTTTAATATTTCAAACTGTATGTCGTGTTGGCTGCAGCTCTGCTTTCTCTGTGCAGCCTTGAGATAATCATGCTGCAGACAGCTAAATAGGAAGTGCAGTTCCGGTGGTATTTCAAACCCCACCTTGAAATAGAAAGACTCCAATGCCGACAAAAACTGTGTGTTAAATTAGGGTTGATGTAACACCATTTCTCCTCTCATGATTCTCCTCTTGGCTTTATCTGTTAAATTTCTCTCCTACTCACAAAACAGGAGGCCATGGCTCCTATTTACATAGATGGTAGATATTCTTCCTCATTAGCCTGCTGGCTGGTGAGTAAATAAATTTACTATTTCAAGGGAATGTGGTGCACTCCTTAAAATTCTGCTTAAAATCCACCTTTAGGAGCCATGAAGATGAAGGATGGTTGTGTAGATAAGACACAAGTATGAAAGCCAAAAGCACTAGCTGCTACTCCTGGCTCAAGCAAATGCTTAACTGTGTGACCTTTTCCAATGTTACACCTGTATCCTCATTTGTAAAATGAAGATCATGCTGTCCTACTTAACCAGCATGTCATGAAATCCAGTATTGGTAAAGTACTTTAAGATCTTTGTACAGGAGAAGCTATAAGTGTACAATTATTCTATGTGGGTAGATAATGTAACATCCAAAGGACTGAGGCAAGATCACATTATCTAAAAATTCAACAAACTGTCAGTGCCTGCTGGGGTTGCCAAAAGAACACTATTTCAGTTCCCATGTTCCCAGTCTGCATCCCAGCTCATACAGCGTGGGGGTAGGCGATTATCATGGATGCTTTCATGCTTACGTTGATTTCAGTTGATGTTTGATATTTTAAAATAATAAAAAGGAGATTAATTTTTTGTACAATTTATTCATGGTGAATATATGCATTTTTCTGATAAACTATCCAGCAGAATCAGTCAAAATGTCAGCTGTGCCTATTCAGTGGCATAGATGCTGTGTTTTACTATATTGCATAGGAAAGCTACCTTCTGGCCCAACAGCAGAATTCCCTTTCCTGTGGCCTGGTTACACAGAAGGACACTGCTAAGATCATCCTCTAATCTTCACCATACAGCTGTGGGCTGAGCCAGTAACTGTTTAGTGGAATAACTGACTAACGCCATAATTTGTGTCCATGTGATTAGTAATACATTACAAATAGCTGGTCCTGAACTGTGTACCAGCTCTGCTAGCTGCCTACTCTGGTATTGTTCAACTGCAAAAAGAGGTTAGGTGCTTCTGCTGTGCATATGGGAAATCCACAGCTCCACTCTTACCAGAATATCTGGTCCTTTCCTAGCTGTGCTTCCTTTGCTTCTCTTCAGCACAAAGTTTCATACAAGCAGGCCAAACATGTTTAAAGGCAGAGATACTTTTGCCAGCTGAAAACGCAGTTCATTCATCTGAGCTGCTTGCTCTCCAACACACTTCCTGCTGGTTGCCAGGCAACAGTATTAGTACTGTTGTGCTTGAATGTTATGCAACCTTTGCTGTTCTGTATCTTTTTATAATGAGAATCTACATGTTGCCAAAACAGGATATGTCCCTCACCCCCTTCCCTCATCCCAGAAAATATGGAAATGGAGTTTTAAAAACACAACATAGTGAGCAACTGCATTATGTTAAAGCCCTCAGATTGTAAAGAAAACCTCAAACATAAATGTTTCTTCCAGGAATTACTTTGCAGAAACCTTTGCCTAAATGATACACCAGGTTCGTGTTGTCAGAGCCCACAGTAAGAGGTTCTCACAGTAACATTTCCTCTTTGCTGCTGCACTGCCTGGACCTCCTTCACATTTGCAAGGTATTCGCTTAAAAAGCATCACAGAAATAGAAACTGCAACATGTGGATTTATTTACAGTGATGCCTACTAGGTGGTTTCCAAACAAGGAGGATGATTGCTACTCCCAGGACCTTACATTCTCAAAATAGAGTGACAAGCAGTCACAGAGCCAAGAATGGACACAAACACCAGGCAGCTTGCATTACAAGTCTACTCAAATCTCTGTATAAGCAGCACAGCAGAAGTGGGTTGAGAAAGGAAAATTCTCCAGAGGCACTCTTTGCTGTTTGTCTTGCATTTAGGTCTAGTAAGGTATAACCTTACAGAAACTTCTAACTTATTCTTATGGATTGGATGTTCTAGTTATCAGAAACAAAAACTACCACATTGGTTGGCTGGAAACATCAAATGAAATTGCATTGAAAGAGGGGGAGTTTCGGCCTAGCGCAAACTGGGAGCAAAACTAAATGCCTTGTGTAGAACCTGCATGACACTCATATATTTGGCAGCCCTGTCTTACCTGTCTGCATTCAGAGCAGATGGTATAAGGGAGTATTGGACCCCTCAGACATCTTTTGGCCTACAGGAAGGTGCACTGGTCGAATCCAACAGACAACCACTACTGTAAACCAATTTATGCCCACACTCCAAGAGCTGGGCAGACAAATATCATTCTTTGGCAACTATCAGAGGGGTATTTGAGTTAGTCTGTATCTTCAAAAACAACAAGAAGTCCTGCAGCACCTTATAGACTGACAGATGTTTTGGAGCATAGGCTTTCGTGGGCAAAGATGCATCTGACAAAGCGGGTCTTTGCCCACGAAAGCGTATGCTCCAAAATATCTGTTAGTCTATAAGGTGCCACAGGACTTCTTTTCATTCTTGGGCAAAGAAGACAAGAGAGCTTGCACAAGTTCATTTAGTAAACCGCTGGGAGAATAGACTCAAGCTGTCCAAATGACTGAGCCAGTTCCCATTCACTTAGTTGCTTCAGACTCAAATCTATACATTTGGCTATGTTGTCTCTAACCAGTGGTCTAATAACTAGACTGCACTTTACATTCACAGCCATGAACAGAACCCAGGAGTCCTGGCTCCCAGCATTCCACTATGGTGTCTTACTGTATTCAGCCTCAGAGGCAGTTAGTCTGAAGTGTCACAGGCTTTTGATCTGATGAAGAGGGTTTTACCCATGGAAGGTCGTGACTTAATAAATTTGTTAGTCTTTAAGATGCCACAGGACTGTTTATAATTCACAATGGTATTGTACAGCACTATGGCAAAACGGCTTATTCTCCTTCAGAAGAGGCCCCCTTCCGGCAGACATTTTGTTCAGAGCCTGACCCCTCCCAGTCACCTGACCAGAAGTCAGGCGGTGGGGCCAGGCCTAGAAAAGCCCAGACTGAGGACTCAGTTGGGACAGAGCCTCTAGAGGGGCTTGAGGAGGCTTCTGTGCTCTCTGTCTGAGGATTCTGCCAGGGGCCAGTCTCCAGGGGAGCCAGAGGACAGCTGTGGGCTCCCAGCCTGGGAGGCAGAGGACCAGCTAAGTGAGGCCAAGGCCTGGATTGGGCAGCCTGAGTCCTTGCTGAGCCTGATGCCCTGGGGAATTCAGCCAAGCCTGTGGCCTGGAGAAGACCGTCCAGATCTTGAGGACTGATCAGAGTACCCACCTCAGCCTGCACCGTGAGCCAGCCTGAGGATATGGAACTGAGAGGCTATGGAGGCCTGGATTGGGCTGCTTGGACCCCAGCCAGACCTGCTACTCTGTGATCCCTGTGACATTGGGTAGATGTTGGGTATGTGCCTGGGGGGAGACTGGGAGTGTCCGAGGGGATAGAGTGGACTGTTAAGGGTCCAAGGCTTGATGTGTTGTGGTCTGGATTTCCCTGCTGACTGTGCTGCTGCAACCAGAGCCCTCGGTCAGGATGTGGTAGAGCAGGTGGGCCCATGTCCCTCCTGCTACCTACTTGCTGGGTGGCAGTTCCCCCCTGCCAAGCACAGGTAGAGTGTGTTGTTTGCTGCCCTGCCCTGAGCTAGGGCCTGGGAGGCTGTGAGACTGTTTGTTGCTCTGGCCTGAGTTCAGGCTTGGGCCTGCCCTGCCCTGCCCTGCTCCAGGGACTGGCTCCCTTTTGTTGCTTACTGCCCTGTCCTGACAGAGGGCCAGGGGCCACCTAAAGACTGTGTTGCCCTGCCCTGAGTTAGGGCTTGGGCTTGCCCCCACCCTGCTCCAGGGCTGAGGCTTTTGATGTGTGCTGCTGTGCCCTGAGTCAGGGCTGAGGGGCCACCTGAAGACAGTGGCTTTGCAGCCCTGACTTGCTCCAGGGCTTGGGCTTTCTTGGGCTTACTTCCTTGCCCTGAGCTAGGGCCAGGAGCCGCCAAAGACTGTGGGCTTGCTGTTGTCCAGACCTTGGGCTAGGCCCTGACTTGAGAGCTAACTTCTATGCCAATATCTAAATCTTTGAACATATGGAAGAGAACTGGTCCTAATACAGACCCCTACAGAACTCTACTTGTTATACATTTCCAGCAGGATTGAGAACCCTTCATAACTACTCACTGAGTACATTTATCCATCCAGTTATGCACCCACCTTATAGTAGCCTCATCTCTAAGTTGTATTTGCCTAGCTTATTGATAAGAATATCATGCAAGATTGTATCAAATGCCTTACTAAAATCTAGGTAAACCACATCCACTGCTTCTGTTATCCACAAGGCTCATTATCTTATCAAAGAAAGCTATCAGATTGGTTTGACATGATTTGTTCCTTACAAATCCATGCTGGCTCTTCCCTATTACCTTACCACCTTCCAAGTGTTTGCAGATTTCTTTAATTACTTGCTCCATTATTTTTCCTGGCACAGAAGTTAAATTGACTGGTCTGTAGCTTTGTGGGTGGGTGGGTGGGTGAGTGGTGGTGTTTGCCTCTTTATAGATGGGCACTATTTGCCTTTTTCCAGTCTTCTAGAATCTCGCCTGTCTCCCATGATTTTCTGAAGATTATAGCTAAATGCTCAGATACCACCTCTATCAGCTCCGAGTATTCTAGGATGCATTTCATCAGGCCCTGGTTATGTGCAGACATCTAACTTTTCTAAGTGATTTTTAACTTGTTCCTTTTTTTTTTTTAATTTTATCTTCTAAACCTACCCCTTTCCCACTAGCATTCACTTTGTTAAGCATTCCTTCAGACTTCTTGGTGAAGACTGAAACAAAGTCATTAAGCATTTCTGCCATTTCCAAGTTTCCTGTTACTGTTCCTCAGTGAGGAGGGAGAAATGGGCCTACCCTGTCCTTCGTCGTCTTCTTGCTTCTAATGTATTTATAAAAAGTCTTGTTTCCCTTTATGCCCATAGCTAGTCTGAGCTCATTTTGTGCCTTTTGCCTTTCTAATTTTACCCCTGCATTCCTGTGTTTGCCTTTATTCATCCTTTGTAATTTGTCCTAGTTTCCATTTTTTTGTGAGATTCCTTTTTTTTATTTTGAGATCATGCAAGATCTCCTGGTTAAGCCAAGGCGGTCTTTTGCCACCTTCTTGAAATCCATTTTGTCTGTTTTGCTGTTCTCCCTTCTACCTTTCCTTTAAAATTGTGAACTCTGATTTCATGATCACTTTCTCCCAAGCTGCCTTCCACTTTCAATTTCTCAATCAGTTCCCCCCTGAGTAGTCCTCACCCAGATTTGTCAGGCTCTATGTAGGTGGAATGTTTTTCTTTTTTGGTAAGATTAATTTGTTTTCCCCCTGCCCCGATATAAAACAAAATTTCTCATGCAAAGTAGCTCATATTAGTTACAGAAAACCATCTCATTCTTCAGAGTTTTATGTACATTCTTTACACATGGTAGGAAAAATTTTGTGTTATGAGTAGAGGGTGGGGGCACTTCAATAGTGAAACAACAATGTTGGAGGCTGATTTGTCTGACAACTTGGAGATGTCTGAACCTACAGTAGCTGTCTGTTTGAACCCCAATCTGTAGAAGCATATTTAAGACCTTCAGAAAATCAAATATATATATATATATATATATATATATATATATATATATGTTTCATTTACTGAATCACAGCTGTTTTAAGCTCTTTATGTACCCTATTAAATAACTGCCATCAGCACGTTGGTGTTGACTTCTTCACAGCAGCAATACTCTCTCCTCCTAAGAAATTACATTCAAAGTTTGCTAAAAATCACTGAATATTATATATTGCCTCAACATACAAAGAGGTTGCATCACTCATTTTAATAAATCACTATTTTAACACTAGTCAATAGACTTCTAGACATACCTGTAAAATTATCCAGTCCCTTTGATTTCATATTGATATAGTGCTTCTATTGGACTTAAAAACCAAACAGCATATAGATTTCAAAACAGTCCAACAGATTCCAAAAAAATTAATTGAGGGAACATATGACTAACAGTATCTTTCACTTCTGCTATACATGACATGTTTATCACATACTTCTCAAGTAACAACAAAATAAGTTGAGTGACATTGATGGCTATCTATGGCAATCTGTTTTTTCTTTTAATTTCATAGCAGCCAGAGAGCTTTTCAACTGTTAAGGTCCTAACATGTAGTCTGTACTAGAAAATTAGCTCAGTTTAACTACATTGATCAGTCTCTGATGGGTAGCTGTGTTAGTCTGTAGCTTCACAAATAATAAGCAGTTCTGTGGCACCTTAGTGGTACATGTATTAGGTCATCAGTATTGCATCCAGTTCTGGGCCACCCAGTATAGAAAGGATGTGGATGCACTGGAGAGGGTTCAGCAGAGGGCAAGGAAAATGATTAAGGAGCTGGAGCACATGAACTATGAAGAGAAGCTGAGGGATTTGCACTATGTAGCTTGCAGAAGAGAAGACTGAGTAGCGATTTGATAGTAGCCTTCCCCTCCCTGAAAGGGGGCTCGAAAGAGGATGGAGAGAAACTGTTCTCAGTGCTGATAGATGGCAGAACAAGGAGCAATGGTCTGAAGTTACAGAGGGGAGGTGCATGTGGGTCATTAGGAAAAACTATTTCCAGGAGGGTGGTGAAGCACTGGAATGTGTTACTGTGAGAGGTGGCGGAATCTCCATCTCTAGAGGTTTAAGTCCTGGCTTGATATAGTCATGTCTGGGCTGATTTAGTTGGGGTTGATCCTGCTTATGGGCAGTGGTCTGGGAAGATTCAGTCAGGGTTGATTCTGCTTTGGGCAGGGGGCTGGACTCAATGGTCCTTCCAGCTCTAGGATTCTATGAGCTTTCATGGGCAAAACCCACTTTTTCAGATGAAAATGGAGTTGGGGGTGGGGGAAGGGAATCAGGGTTTATATAGCACGAAGCAGGGTGGGCAAGGGAGGGAGGAAAAAGTAACCTCACTAGTAGAATCAGTTAATGAGACAAATTAAGTTGAATGTGTGTCATGCCTGTGAGTATCAAATCTGGGGAAACTACCCTTGTAATTCATAACCCATTTAAGACCTCTATTCAGGCCCAGGTTATAAGTGTTAAACTTGTAGATGAATTCCAATTCAAATGTCTCCCTCTAATCTTGTGGTAAAATTCTTTTGTAGAAGAATGGTTACTTCTAAATCTCTTCTTGAATGTCCACAGAGGTTTAAATGATGCCTTACACAGGTTTATGTATCCAAACACTCCAGAGCCATGTCTACATTTGGCCAAAATTTCAAAAGGGCCATGCTAATAGCCAAATCAGAGAATACTAATGAGGCACTGAAATGAATAGTCAGCATTTCATTAGCATGCTGCCAACTGCAGCACTTCAAAAGTGCTATGTTTTGCTAATGTGCGGCTCGTCTACATAGGGCCCTTTTCGAAAGGACCCTGCAAACATCAAAATCCCCTTATTCCTATCAGCATGGCCATTTCAAAGTTTTCTGCTAGCGTAGATGTAGCCATGATGTCGCATTGTCTATTCATCCTTTGAAACAGACTGTCTGGTCTGGCCAATGTGCATGGCAGAATGGCATTACTGGCACATGATGGCAAATGTCACATTGGCAGATGTGTAGGTGAATGAGCCCCTGATGGAGTGGTGGATGTGATTAGGTCCTGCAATGGTGTCACTTGTATAGACAGAGTTGGAAGTGGGGTTTGTTGCAGGGATAGGCTTCTGCGTTAGTGTCCTGTAGTGTGGTGTGTAACTGTTGGTAGGTGAGGACTGGCCTATTACCCAAGGTCTGTCAGGAAAAATTGGTCAGTGTGCAAAAAATCTGCACCACCCCGAGCAATGTAGTTAAGCCTCTATTTAGACAGGACCTTGTCAACAAAGAATTCCATGGACCTAGCTACTACCTCCCGGGGAGGTGTATTACCTACACAGACAGGCAAATCCCTTCTGTCAGCTTAGGTCATAGCTACACACTGAAAAATTACAGCAGTGTAGCTATGCCACCACATCATTAAGTATAGCCAAGCTGTCAGGCTCTCATCAGCCCTTGTGAGTTAGACAAATAGTGTTCTGACTTCTTATAGCTGGAGAAATAAAGGAAAAAATAAGCTACGTGGCCCAACCACAGCCTTTACATAGCGCCATAAAATGGCTTTTAATAAGCTGAGCAAACTTTACCAAAATGGGAGTGGGGAAAAACTGTTGCCATTCAAATATGACCGCTATAGGTCATTAAGATCACTTATAGAATCAGGTCACTAAAAAACTAGGAGTCTTCACTGGCACGTACTACAACACAGCCCTGGAGCCATGTGATCAGAGAGGATTTCACTGGCCATTATTTAGCAGAGGGATGTCAAAGAAGCTATGTCAACACTACCCAGTTCTTTCGAAATATCTTGGCTGTGGTCACCACTGCACACGTGCTATTTTGAATAATTTGGAAACAGTGTGTTTCAACCCTGGTATCCCTCAGTGGCTGTGTCTACACCAGCCAATGAAGTGCTGGAATACATATTCAGCATCTCATTAGCATGCAGGTGGCCGCGGCTCATCCAGACGGGGCTCCTTTTCGAAAGGACCCCGCCTACTTTGAAGTCCCCTTATTCCTATGAGCCGAGGGCTAGTGTAGACGTGGCCAGTGTGAGAGGAATAGTGCCTATTTCAGAATAGTTATTTCAAAATAAGTGCTGTTTAGGCAGGGAATAAGGGCAAACTGGAAATAAGGAACCTCCAGCCCTCCTCATGGTGCCCAGCTGGCCGCTCCGGCCACAGACAGGAAACCTCAGTGGTTCTCTGCCCCGCTGGAGTGCTTAAAGGCACAGCAGAGTGCACAAGGGTATGTGCAGCAGCAGACCTACACCCAGCACCCTGTTGCAGCTTGCATGAGTCCCAGAATCAGCCAGCTGAAGGGCTCTGAGCTTCCTGCCACAGACTCCCAGAAGCCTGCCCAAGCTACCAAGGAGCCTACCCAGGCCTGTAGGAGGTCAGCACCTTCCCAGTGGGGGGCAGAGATCTAGAATCTCATTGAGGTCTGGGGGGATGAGACCATCCTCCAGGATCTCTGCACTTGAGACAGGAACGTGACCAGTTACAGCCACATGGTGGATGCTCTGGCTTCACAGGACCACATCTGCACCCAGGAGCAAGTGTGAATGAAAGTGAGAGAGCTCCACCAGGCTTATGCCCTCAGCTTCCCCCTCTGCAGTGACCTGGACTGGATTCTGGGGGGTAGGGCAGTCCCATCCCCACCCCACCACTGACCTTGGCCTGGACCCACTCGTCAAGTTGGAGGTGGCCAGCAGTGATGGAGCGTAGGAGGGGATGGCAGATGAGGACTGGAAGCCACATGAGCCAGCCAGGCAACCCAGGGGACTGGAGGCCTAATGGCAGGGCTGTTCCAGGAATCATCCGAGGCAGGTGAGGGACCATCTGGTGAGTGTCATCACCACCCCCATACAGAAAGTGGAGGGGCTGGCTGGGTGCTCCACACCTGACTCTCACTGGCCATGGAGCACACAGCGACCACTGCAGGTGGGACCACATGCTGTGCTGCTCCTGGGCAAACGGCCCTTGGAGGCTGCCACAGAGGACCCTGGGGCTATTGGGTGTGAGATGCCTGGAGAGGCCCGCCATGCGCCTGACCCCAGGGTGGGACAGCAAGCTACATCGAAAAGGAGGCAGGGGACATCAGACCATAGACACCAGTCCCTCACATGTCACATGGGCATGCCCACAATCCTGTGTCAGCCCAAACTCCTGGGGGCATGAGGGGCCACTGGCCAGAGTGCCTGGCTGGCTCCAAGTACAATGGCTGCAACAGAGCCGAGAGCCATCATTCTCAGCTCACGGATGGGGGTTGGGCCTCAGACACTGTGTCCCCTGGGATGTTTGACCATCTGTCCTTGTTCTCCACAGCCAGACCAGCTGCAATAGGGGGCACCCCACATCCCCCAGCATACGTACCTGGACCTGGGAACAGGCACCAGTGCACCCGGAGCCTGGAGGAACTCTACTACCTCTACCTTGAGGTGCTCCAGGCCCTACACTGGACCCTGCAAGAGTGGGTACAGGAGCACCTGCACATCCACTGCCACAGCCTGAGGGCACAACAGGGACAGGTGCCACAGGGGCAGGCCCTGGTCTGGAACATACGTGCCTTTGTCCGGGCCCTGGTGATTTGCCCTGTTGTGATCCTTCTGCCCTCTCCCACCATTGTTCCTCCCCAAAACCCCTCTCACCTCCCAATCCACACCCTTCCCCCTTTGCTGGGGACACCAAGGCCCCTGTGCCCAAGGTGCTATGACCCATGTTGTCCAGCGCCTCTCACAGCCCAAGACTTGAGCTTCCCCAACCCCTGGCACTCTGTTGCATCTGTCCCCCTCCACCATGGCTACCAGCACCAGCCCTTTCCCTTCCCCTCCTGTTCTCCAAGGATGCCTGTCCCGCCCTTCCACCCCCATTGCAGACCAGTGGCCCAGGACTGCCATACATGCATGAGCAGGACCCCAACAATTGACTTCTCCACAGATCAGTAGCTGTCCAGTGTGGCAAGTTTCCTGAGGGCAAGGGTGAGGCCCCCCCATCCCCCTCCAGAAGTGGGTCAAGTGTGTCCCATCATTGCCAAGCAGGTGTGAACCACTCACAGAGCTTGAGGAAGGTGACTTCCTTCATCTTGAAGTTATGGAGCCATTGCTGGTCTCCTCAGTGCTCCAGGGTGTGATGTGATCCCACCAGTCTGCACTGGTGTCCAGACACTAGATGCAGCAGGGCACAGGGTCCAGTTCCTGTCAGGTGGCCTCCAGCTGGTGGATCTGCTCCTGTAGCTGCCCATGTGGGGCCTGCTATGTGAGCACAGGGTGGGTTTGGTGCAGGATCTGGGAGTCAGCCTGGAGCACAAGCAGCAGGGGCTGGGGCCAGCTCTCGCTCCATGGCAGGGAGTGCTGGGGTGTCCTGAAACAGGGCAACCAGAATATGTGGTGGCAATGCTTTGCTGTCCCTCAGAGAGGTAGGCAAGAGAGCAGAGAAACCTGAGCAAGGGAATCCCTGGGCACCCTTTTAAGCATGAGCCTCGGATGCCCTCAGACAGTAGCCTCAAGCAGCAGCCACAGGAAGCAAAGGTCTCCTGATGCCCTGCCAGAACTGCTTCCAGGTGGGCTTAAATCTTTCAGCATCCAATAAGTGTGGATGCTATATTTCAAAATAGCTATGTGTGGATGCACTATTTCAGAACAAGGTATTATGAAATAAGGCTGCCAGGTAGCTGTAGCCAGAAAGAGAAAAGGCAGACAATAAAAGCACAGAAGCTTAAAGAGACCAGAAAGCCAAAGGCATGGCCTGAATAAGGACTGGGAGCATAGCCTTAAAAAAAGGCTAGAGGAAATACATTTTTCCCCCCTCCGTGCGGGCTGAAACAGGTTTGGGATGTAAGCAAAGAAACAGTTGCCTGTCATTTGATTCCTGCTGCATTCAGAGAAACAGGATCTTGTACATTCTTTGTAAATAGGAAATGTTCAAAGAGAGATCTGATTCCAACATCAACTTCTCCTCTTAACCAAAACAGTGTCAAGATTGGAAATATTGGCTATCCATTCAAATCCAGAAGGTGTACCAGGGCTAACGGGATCCTCTTAGCACTGGAGAATGGAGTGAATTACAATTGTTTGTTTCTTTTCCATTTGGATTGTGTGAGCATAGTGTGCTTGTACAATGATTTTTATGGAGCTAACTCCTTGCAACTTAACCTTCCCCATTTTCTGTCCTGAGTATGCTCTCTTTTGAGGCAATGAATAGTTATTGAATAGCATTGCTACAAATCCCCAAGTCCTTAAGGATCTGTTTCCCTGAATAAAAATTGAATAATGCCTTCATGAATTGGCCTTGTAATAAAACTTCCTGCAATAACAAAATAACCCTCTGAGGTAAAGTACATAACTTGTCACTAACACAACATAACACTAATGGAGGAAAGTAATAAAACAATGTTTGCAGAGGTCCCTAACCATCAATCTGCCAGCAGCAGATTCTCTCAGTTCCAAACAAAGTTTTATAGTTCAAAATGGACATAATGCATGTGCTACAAGGTACCTAACTGTATTTTTTCTGATGCCCCTATTGACATCCATCATGTCAACACACACGGTAGTGATCCGAAACAAGTTTGATAAATAGCAAAACTGATACTTGCAAACAGTGACTTATTGTTGATTTGCTGCCTATGGACAGTTAAGGGCAGTGGAAGGGAGTTGGGAATGTTGATGTAGCCGGGGTGTCTTTCCCAATCTTCTCCACTAATTGTGTCCCCTGCAGGGATGAGGCCAACCGGAGCTCTGACTGGGGAAGATGTTCACTGACACTGCTTCACTCCACCAACGCAGTGCCCTTTTTGATGATCGATTTGTCATCAGAGGGGTCAACTGCAGCACCACCTGCACCACTGTGGCTGTCTCCCATGCAGATGTGCTGAAGGGGCAAAGAGGCTTCCTTTGAACTCTGACACACCTGCCACAGTTTGGCTCATCTCATTAGATAACCCAATGTGAATAATAAGGTTACATTGTTCACTTCACTAAATCTCTCACACCTTTCCTTCCCCTTTTGTGGCATTCTTAGGTTGTAAAACCTCAGATATGTATCAATCTAATTTAATATAAAACATTACTTTGTTTATATTAAAACATACCCTGTGGTGTTGGTTGGAACAAGTCTTGTGTGTGTGTAGCACAGATATGTATTGCTATTGTCAGGTGTTAGTTTTGTCTGCACAAAAATCATTGGAATGTAAATACCAAGACACGAATGTCCTTCTGCATTGGCACAGCCCTAATTAACCACTCGGAGAAACCTATTTTGTCTGCTAATCAGCTTTATTTTATGCATGTCTTCACAGCTGTAAGAGCTTTGACATGGTCACAGCTCACCTAGGGCAGCTGACTAGAGCTCTCACGGTCCTAAAATTGCAGTGCAGACGTTTGGTTCTGAGGCCCACCACCATCCTTTGGGTCTCAGAGCCCCATCTGGAGCCCAACCCCAAACATACTCCCCCAGCCCCTCCATGTGTTGAGGAGCTAAAACTATGCAAAAGCCTTCCGGGAAACACACGCAGCATGTTCTCCCACAGTTCATTATGAACAAAGGCTTAGAGCAGCTACAGCTGACAGGGGTGCTAAGTACCTTAGGACACAACGGTATAAGCCCATAGAAGCTGAAGTTCTGTCTCAGGTTTGCACAGTACAATATGGAGGTACTGGTATACTTGGGAGTTGTGGGTTTCCAATGCAGTATCGATGTTCAAATGCGGGCTTGGAAACACTGGATATGCAAAAGTGGGTATTTCCTCCTTTCAGATGCTGTCTAGCAGCACGAATACATACAGAGACAAACACAGAAGATTCTGGGATACCTCCCTCAAAAAATGCTTGATGAATCTCTGCTCTGTAGCATCAGGTATTTTGTTCTCCAGCTGTTCTAAGTTACTTCCTTGTACTGCTTGAGAATTACTTTCTTTAGGTGGCTGAGGCGCAACAGGCCCCTGCATACTTCCAGGCCCTTGCAGAGTATTAGGCAAAGATAGCATTTCAGAGCTTTGCTGTGCTATGTTGGATTGATCCATACTGATTCCAGACAGCCTTGTGCTTTGGCAGCTCAGTTGTGGAGCATTTGGCCATGAGTGTGCCTGTGTTCTCAGGAACATGCATGATTAATAGAATAATAAATTATTTTGTTAGTCTTTCAAGTGCTACTTGACTGCTTTTTTTGTTTCGATATGCATGATTCAGTGGAAGAGACAAAAGCAATTGAAGTAATGGCAGCATTTGCCACGTTAGACTATTTGCATCACAGTGATATTCACACAAAATCCTCCAGGGAATTAATGAAGAAATTTAAATCAACAGACATTGGAAAAGACTGAAACATACTCTCCCTTTTCATGTTGTTAAAGGAAAGCACTGCTAATGAGCAGTTATTTTCCTGAGCTGGGTTTCTATTAGCAAAGTATGATTTTTCTCTAGGTGCTTTTTTTAGATGTTTTGGAGCAGTTAGTAAAAGACCCCATCATTGTTTTGGTATGTCCATGAGGCGAATGGCCCTGTTCTTTGAGTCCTTGCTTAACTGATTCCAGTTAGGTGTGTGAGCACCATGTGCACAGTCATCAGAAAGGTTTTCTCCTAGCAGCACCCATTGGGTCAGCTGTGAAGCAACCTGGAGTGGCACCGTCGTGGCACTCAATATATCAACCTGCTGATCAAGCACCTCCTCTGTTCTTCCATACCACCAGAGAGGGTTATAGGAACTATGGTGGCTTGCTCATGCAAGTACGCTCCTTATTCTCCTAGCTATAGACGTTAATTTGTTAGCAGTGTTAGTTGCTAGTATTTGTAGTTTAGCTTAAACAGTAATTTGAGTGTGTGTGGGGGGGGTCCTTCCCAACCCATCTTCAATTTCCTTATTGTAATGGTGACATTCCCCAATTTCATTTTGGAAAGCTCTTCATAAGTCAAAAGCCTCATCCACCCTGGAATACTGGATCGTGCTGACTGCAAGTTCTCAGAGATACATCAGCTACAGTACTGCTCTCATGAGGAAGTAATATGCTTGAGAACTGCTTCAGACATCATAAAGCAGCAAAAAGGTTTCAACCATCTCATTCCTCCTTGCAAGTCATCTTCTCTGCACGCCAACTTTACGCAACTGGTGAAGGAAGGAAGTGAAGAAAGTGGATTGTCTTACTCAAATACATCATAGCAACAACTCTTATGTAGTTAGCCCCTGTCCTCATTATGGCTTGTAAGTAAATAAGTCTGAAACAACTTTAAACGCAGCTCTGCACTGATAGGATGTGTGTCCATATATACAGCACAACACCCCTGTGTTTAGAACAATGGGGGGATTATTAGAGCATGATTTCCGTGAGCATATTAATCTCTAATATTCTATCCATGTTCAACAGTCAAACTCTACTAAATATAGCACTAGCCATGAACATATATGAAAAAGATCATCACTGTTGAATGTGCGTGTAGCTGGCACAGTTCTGCTTCCAGCAGGAACTAAATGGTTTTACCTACACTGGCCTTTTCTGGGATATCACTAACTATTGCAGCCCCTCTGGGGCTAAACTCCTCTCGTGGGAGTGCTAGAGTGGACAGGCAAAGGCAGCCCTAAATATGGGTTTTTACCCCTGCATGCTCTAGATTTTTCTTTGAAATCTGAAAGAAAAAGTGGTATAAACATCACTGCCCTCTCCACACTAGCACTTCCACTCATGGTAACAGCAAGTCTGCATAGCTGGGAGATCTTCAAAGAAACATATATAAAGCACTGCGGATCTATGACACGCAGGGTGCGTCTACACTAGCTGGCTACTTCCAAGTAGCTGGCACAACGTCAAAATAGCACGTGTTGTGTCTACACATGCATGCGCTATTTTGACGTTGTAATCGACATTAGGCAGTGAGACATCGGAATTGCTATTCCTGTCCAAAGATGGGAATAGCGCCCTGCTTTGACGTTCAACGTCGAAGTAGGGCGTGTGTAGATGATCTGCATCCTGCTACATCAAAATAGCGGGTTCCTCCATGGCGGCCATCAACTGAGGGATTGAGACACCCTCTGTCCAGCCCCTGGGGGGCTCTGTCATCACAAGGTGCAGCAGCCCTTAGCCCAGGGTTTCTGGCTGCTGCAGCTGGGGGTCCATGCTGTGTGCACAGGGTCTGCTACTTATTGTCAGCTCTGCGGACCTCGTGCTGTGCAGGCAGAGTGTGTCCAGGAAGGGCCCTTTAAGGGAGCAGCTTGCTGTTGCCCCAGAAGAGCTAGTCCAGCCTGTGACCCTGTCTGCAGGCTTTGTTGGCCCCTTATGTCGAAGGGGAGCGCTTGTGTGTGTGGACACTCCGCATTTCCTTCCGGGGCAGCTCCTTTCGACGTTCCCCATTGCTACTTCGATGTTGAATGTCAATGGCACCAACCCCAGAGGATGTGTAGATGATACGTGTCAAAGTAGCCAATTTCGATGTTCTTACTTTGAAATAGGCTACTTCAACATAGTGTGCTAGTGTAGACGTAGCCACAGTGAATAGTGACTCTATAGTGTTAGCATATCTTCATCATCATCATCAACAACCATGGGCTCAGCACTCTTTGGTGTCCAATGCCTCCCTCACTATTTCCTTCCATCTTTCTCTGTCCAGTGCAGAGTGGCTTAGCTTCTGTAGACTAGCTCTGCTCCAATCCACTATATCATCTACCCATTCTCTGAGGGGTCTGCCTCTGCTATTCGAACCATCCATTATGCGCAATACCAGGGTCTTGACTTTTTTTGCTTGTTGTTCATTATGCAGATAAGCCCAAATAGCTGTAACTTCCATTGTATAACCTTCTGCAGCAGGTTCTCTTTCATGAGTATCTTCCTATATAATTCCTCACTGGTGACCTTCTGCATCCATCCTATTCTCAGGATCTTTCTATAACAGCTCCTCTCGAATGCCAATATCCTTCTCTTTGAACCTTTTGTTATCACCCATGTCTGACATCCATACAAAATGCTGCTAAAAAGCACAGGTTTTCAATGCTCAGCTTCATTCCAAAGCTAATCTCTTTGCTTTTCTAGATCTCATCCATTGCCTTTAAATTCGCTCTTGCTTTTGCTGTTCTGGTTGCTATTTCCTTCTTACAGCCTAGATCATACGTAATGTTGCTTCCCAGATACGTGAAATTCTCTACATTCTCTAGTGTGATCCTGTCTACACTGATCTTCCTTCCTATTTCCTTACCTCCAAATACCATTGTTTCTGTTTTATTAATGTTCATAATCAGTCTGTACAGCTTTCCTTCTTCATTTAACACCTTCACCATTCTCGCTAGCTTTTCTTCATCTTCCTCAATAACTATATCATCTACAAACTTCAAGTTCTAAACCAGCTTCCCAACTCTCTGCATGTTCTCACCACTGCCTCTGCTTTGTGATTGATATCCTTCAACAACCGTATCAGTCTGCTATCCACTCCATACAACTCCAACACCGCCCAAGTCACTTTCTGGTCTATACTGTCAAATGGCTTCTGAAAATTGATGAAGCAATTGTAGATGTTCTTGCTCTTTCATTGAGCTTTCTCTGCTATCAATCTTAGTGCCAATATCTGCTGTATGTTACTTCTATCTTTCCTGAATCCTGCTTATTCGTCCACTAGATGTTCTTCTATCTGTGATCTCAGTCTTTCTATCAGCATCAGCATCAGCACCTTGCCAAGATGATTTGTTAGGGCAATTGTTCTGTAGTTCTTGTATTTCAATGTGCTTCCTTTCTTGTGTATTGTCGCTAGCACGGAACTTGTCCATTCCCCAGGTGCCTTTCCTTCTTTCCATGCTATTTTACATAGTCAGTGTATTTCCTGAATCATACTTTCTGTGCCATATTTGATCATCTCTCCCGTGATCTTATCATTTCCAGGGCTCTTGTTGTTCTTCAGTCATTTCACTGCTCTTTCCACTTCGTCCTTCAAAATATCAGTTTCACTCTCAATGTTTGGTGATATCTCTTTCAGTTCTTTGATCAGTCTCTCTGAGACACTTGGGTCCTACTGTGCTTTTTACAGATTGATGCAATATCTCATCCATCGCTGCACAACCTTTTCCTTGTTCATGAGCACCTCATTGTTCTCATCTTTGATCACCCTCAGCTTTGGCTGCCACTTCCTATTAAAATTCCTGATTATCTTCCCTGGTCTTACACTCACTGTAACACCTCTCTATCTTCACAGTGCTCCTCTAAACATTTTGTCTTATTCATTCTGGCCATTTTACTTACCTCATTGCATTTCACTCTATATTGCTGTTACGCCCTCTCGGAAACATCCCTTCTGATCTTCAATGCTCTCTTCTCTTGAACCAACTTCAGAGTATCCTGCATAAGCCACTTCTTATTGATCCTCTCTTCTTCCAGAATCATCTGCTCAATTGCTTCTTCTATCACAGTGGCTATCCCTTCAACTCTGCTATCTAGGTCTTTTTCTATGCCTGTATTCCTGATCTTCTCTTTGAGCATTGCTCTGTATACACTCCCTATTTCTTCCTCACCTTGCCTCACCACAATCTCTTGGTTTCTTGAACTATGTCTTATACTTTCTCTTAAGTTTCATCTTGATGTTCCCAATCACTAGACTGTGGCCCAAGTCCATATCCACTCCTTGGAAAGTTTGACACTGCTGTACTGATGTTGCCACTCTTACTCTTATCAAAATCATATCTATCATGTTCTTGGACTTCCTGTTGTTCAATCACCATGTCCACTTCGTACAGTCCTTTTGTTGGAATATAGTATTGCAGATCACCATCTTGTGCTCCATAGCAACCTAGTAGTTTCTCACCTTATTCATTTCTTTCTCAGTATCCAAACCTTCGCATGACTCTCTCTCAGCCTTCTCTATCTTTTCCACCCTTTGTGTTCCAATTTCCTCCGATCAACACATCTCTCTTCAGTATGTCCTCCAGCATCTTTGTCAAGGCTTTATAGAATAGCTCAATCTCTTCCTCCATGCTAGCCAGTGTGGGCGAGTGCACCTGAATGACTGAGATGTTGAACAGTTTTGCTTCGAATCTTGCTACCATCATTCTCATACTCACCAGTTTGTGTCCTAACAGTGCTCCTCTAGCTCTTTTGCTAAGAAGGAATTCAACTCCTGCCTCACGCTTCATTTCATTCCTGGACTAAATGACTTCACAACCACACATCTCTCCCAAGCCATCCAACGCATCTCCACCAGTCCAAGTATATTGCATTGGTATCCCTCCGTCTCTTTTCAAAGCAGCTCTAACTTTCCAGTTGCCTACAGCATTTGGACATTCCAATTGATAGTATATGCATTAGTTGTAATTTTCTTTTGGTGGCCAACTTATCAACCCAACCGTCCCCCACCCCCACACGCTACTTATTATTATAATTCTTCTTGGTAAATATGTGTTTGAATGGATCCACATAGCAGTCACAGCACTTGAACAGAGCAATAAGTCAGATTGTCAATGCTTGGCTTTGAAACACACTTTAAAACTGATTTTAAATGTGCAACTCATCTCAAATCTTATTTTAAACAAATATTGAAAAACATCCAAAGTAAACTCAAACACAAAATATAAAAAAGAACAATAAGAATCTGGCTTAAACTGACTGGAGCAAGGGTATTAATACAGGCTGCAATTTATACTGTACTCACTTTGCCATATCTAGATGTGGCATTTGTATGGTGCTTATACCAGGTGATCTCCATTTTGAAGGATGATTGTCTTCTACTGTGTGTGCTAAGATACTCAGTCAAACTGAATAGTGTGAATCAACAGCATTAAGGAGACTCAGTCTCAGCCATACCTATGTTTCCATTATTCGTCCATTTAAGCCACACTTTAAATTTGGTTTCAGTTTAGCTGATGTGCATGTAAACATCAGAGACATGGATGGAAAAGCACGTGATGGCTACGTCTACACGTGAAGCCTACATCGAAATAGGCTATTTCGATGAATAACGTCTACATGTCCTCCAGGGCCGGCAACGTCGACGTTCAGCTTCGACGTTGCTCAGCCCAACATCGAAATAGGCACAGCGAGGGAACGTCTACACGTCAAAGTAGCACACATCGAAATAGGGATGCCAGGCACAGCTGCAGACAGGGTCAACGGGCGGACTAGCGCTTCCGGGGCAACAGCTAGCCGCTCCCTTAAAGGGCCCCTCCCACATACACTCAGCCTGCACAGCACGCAGTCTGAGGAGCCATAGGCACACAGACCCCGGGCGCCGCAGTCATGGACCCCCAGCAGCAGCAGCAGCAGCAGCTAGAGGTCCACCCAGCCCTCCCGGAAGGAGCAGGGCTTGCCCTGGCCCATGCCATGTGGGAGGCAGCTGAGTACCTTCTTGCCCCAGGGGAGGAGCTGCCCCCAGGGCAGCAGGGCTCAACCCCTACCCCTGCAGCACCCCGCTCCACCCTTCGCCTCACACGCCAGCGGCTGTGGAGCTACCCCACCAGCACCGACTGGTGGGAGCGGCTGGTGCTTGGGGAGTGGGACGACGACCACTGGCTCAGGAACTTCAGGATGAGCCGGCAGACATTCCTGGAGCTGTGCCAGTGGCTCACCCCCGCACTCAGGCACCGGGACACTGCCATGTGGCGCGCCCTCCCTGTGGAGAAACAGGTCGGCATCGCTGTCTGGAAGCTGGCCACTCCGGACAGCTACCGATCCGTGGGGCAGCAGTTTGGTGTCGGAAAGGCCACCGTCGGGGCTGTCTTCATGGAGGTAAGAGAACCCATGGGGGGAGGCCAGGGCAGGGCAGGGGGGCCAGGGCAGGGCAGGGCAGGGCCACGCACACCCTGCTCACCCCTCATTGGGGCTGTCCCATGTGCTTTCTCTGCAGGTCGTGCGTGCCATCAACGCCATGCTCCTGCACAGGCTCGTGAGGCTGGGGGACCCACATGCCACCGTCGCTGCCTTTGCCACCCTGGGCTTCCCCAACTGCTTTGGGGCTCTGGATGGGACTCACATCCCCATCCGCGCCCCGCATCACAGTGGAGGACGATACCTCAATCGGAAGGGCTACCATTCTGTTGTCCTGCAGGCCTTGGTGGACAGCCGGGGATGTTTCCAGGACATTTACGTGGGCTGGCCTGGCAGCACCCACGACGCCCGGGTATTTCGGAACTCGGGCCTGTGCCGCCGGCTGGAGGCGGGGACCTACATCCCCCAACGGGAGATCCCTCTGGGGGACACCACCATGCCCTTCTGCGTCATCGCAGATGCGGCATACCCCCTCCGGCCGTAGCTCATGCACCCCTACACGGGCCATCTCTCCGCTAGCCAGGAGCGCTTCAACGAGCGCCTGAACCGTGCGCGCCAGGTGGTGGAGCGCTCATTTGGCCGCCTCAAGGGACTCTGGAGATGTCTCCTGACCCGCCTGGATGCGGGCCCCAACAACATCCCCCAGATTGTGGGTGCCTGCTGCGCCCTGCACAACCTCGTGGAGAGCAAGGGGGAGACCTTTCTGCAGGGCTGGGCCGTGGAGGCCGGCAGGGCACACGTGCAGCCACCTGCTGCCCCCAGTCGGCAGGTGGACCCCGAGGGGACCCGGGTCCGGGAGGCCCTGCAGGCCTACTTCGACCAACAGGCCGCGGGGTGAACTCTGGCCAGGCCCCCTACTGCCCGCCCCTTCTTCCCCCACACTCCTGCCCCAACGCCCACACCATGGAGCACCCCACCGCCCCCCCCCTCCCACTTGTCCTGGACAAATGACAGCACGAACTTGTGGGTGAACGTAAATTTTTTTTTTTCTGGCCGAACCTTTTTTTTGGGGTGTAAATAAATATGTGAAGCACAAACAGAAAACTAAGTACAAACGTTCAACCAAAGCAATATGTACACAAATAAAACAAACCAAAGAAACAACTGTGTGGCATACATAATAAAAAGAAAACCAGGGAGGAGAACGGGGAGAACTATTTACATGGGGGGGATGGGGCAAACGGGGGCACCAAAAAAACCAGTCCAACTATATACAACAAGGGGGGGGGCCACGTCCTGGGCCCCTTGCCCCTATAGCCCGGCACTGGGCGTGCCCGGCCGGGAGCCCTGCCACGCCTGCAGTCTGGTCCGCGGCTGGGTGGGAGCGGGCCGGACCGGAAGGTATCGGTGCCGGCGAGTCTCAGGTGGCTCCAGGGGTCCCTCGGCGCTCTGGCCCTCGCCGGTGGGTGGTGGGGCAACGGCGGACGGGCCGGCGACGGCCGGAGCAGCTGGTGTTAGGGCTGCAGGAGCGGGCACGGCGGGCGATGGCTCGGCAGGCGCGGCATGGGGGGCCAGGTAGTCCACGAGCCGGTTAAATGTCTGCATATAGGCCCCCCATGCCTCCTGGCGCCAGGCCAGCGCCCGCTCCTGCAGCTGGAGGTGCTGCTCCGAGACCTCCAGCTGCCGGCGGAGGATGGCCAGCAGCTGGGGGTCCGTCGCCGTCGCCGGTAGTAGGTGCGGGGTCCGCCATCTAGCCCTCCGCGGGGCCGGTCGTTCCTCGGCCGAGGGGCTGCCCTGGAGCGATGGTCCCGGAGGGCTCTCTGGGACAACTGAGGCCTCGCCGGCGCTCTCTTCCGGTCCTTCGGATGGTGCAGGTGCAGGTGCAGGACACAGGAGAGGAGGAGGGAAAGAAGAATGGAGACAGGCGTTAGTGTGGGCCCCGAGCCGTGGCCTCTGTCCCCCCCCACCCTGTGCTGCAGGTTCCCCATCCCCGTCCCCGGGAGATGCTGCTGTGATGGATGGGGTTCAGGGGTCCCCCTGCCCTGCACCCCGTCCCCTGGTGGGAGCGACTCTCACTTCACCCCGCAGGGTCTGAGAGCAGGAGAGGTTTCTTAGGCCACAGATGGCTAGTTTCTGGCAGGAGTGACAGCACCAGCTGTCGGAAGAGACAGTCCTTCCAACCCGTCGTGGGGAGAAGACCCCAAGGGGGGCCCCTCTGGGATGCAGCTTTCCCCCTCCTCTGGCTGGCTGCCTAGCAGCTCTCCCTTCCCCTAGCCTCTACCTGTGGGCCCCGCCCTCACCCCCCAATTCCAAGCCAGCTCGGCTCCTCTCTCCTGTTTGTTCAGGGCAGAGGTGTCACCTGCCAGCTGTAGCACCAGGATCCTCCTTTGGCCCTGGGAGCTCTTCGGCTCTTGTGGCTCATATGTAGCCTGAGTCTCCCTTTGGCACTCCCCCCACTCCATCACATGCTGCTGCTGCGGGGTGTCCCACCCCCTCCGCCCGGGGGCCCCTCGAGGTTCCGCTCCCCCCGGCCCGGGGATGGGGCATGGCACTGTCATGCAGGGTGGGGGGGGGCAGGGGCTGATGGCTGCAGTGCTGTGAGGGCCATGGCCCTGGTGTCCTTGGGGCCATGGCCATGTGAGCGTGTGGGGGGCCCTGGACACATCTCTGTTACCCCCACCCCTCAAGCCCAGGGGTGTCCACCAGAGAGGGGTACCTACCTGTGGGTCCGCTCCCATGGTCCGGAGATCCCCGGGGGTCGGAGGCCCTGCTGCTGCTCCGGGATGGCAGGAGGAGGATCTGCAGGCTGGATTCTGCGGAGGAGGAGCCCCCCTCCTCCTCCTCCTCCTCCTCCTCCTCCTGCCGCGATGTCCCGGGGATGGCCTCCGGGGGGGGGCCCCCGGGGTGCGGGGCTTGCCTCCGGGGCGGACTCCGGCTGCAGGGCCTGCTGGGCCTCGTCAGCCGAGGTGTCAAGGGTGGCCGGAGGGGAGGAGGTGTGCCGGGAGCCCAGGATGTCCCTGAGCTCCCTGTAAAAGGGGCAAGTGACGGGGGCGGCCCCAGATCGGCTGGCTGCATCCCAGGCCCGGGCATAACCCTGCCGCAGCTCCTTCACCTTACTCCTCACATGATCCGGAGTGCGGGCAGGGTGACCCCGGGCAGCCAGGCCATCGGCCAGCCGAGCGAACGCATCCGCGTTCCGCCTCTTGCTCCCCATTACCTGGAGCACCTCCTCCTCGCTCCAGAGCCCCAGCAGGTCCCGCAGCTCGGCCTCCGTCCAGGAGGGGCCCCGCTGCCGCTTCCCAGACTGGCTGGTCCTCTGGCTCGGCTGGCTGCCCTGGCTCCCCTT
Organism: Carettochelys insculpta; assembly: GCF_033958435.1. NCBI lineage: Eukaryota > Metazoa > Chordata > Testudines > Carettochelyidae > Carettochelys > Carettochelys insculpta. Next base: position 64,001,095 of record NC_134139.1, on the reverse strand, counting down.
GGGGGGGTCCCCTGGGGGTGCTGGGGGGGCTGCTGGCTCGCCATCGCCGCTGGCTGGGTGGCTGAGGGCTGTGCAGGCTAGCCGCGTGTGCAGGCTGCAGCCTGCACGTTGCCTCAGCTTCCTGCAGAGTCAGGGCGGGGGAGGGGACCTTTAAGGGGCCGCTCCACGCGGCCACCAGTGAGCTGAGGGGCTGGAGAGAGCATCTCTCAACCCCCCAGCTGATGGCCGCCATGGAGGACCCGGCAATTTCGACGTTGCGGGACGCGGATCGTCTACACTGTCCCTACTTCGACGTTGAACGTCGAAGTAGGGCGCTATTCCTATCTCCTCATGGGGTTAGCAACTTCGACGTCTCGCCACCTAACGTCAAAGTTAACTTCGAAATAGCGCCCGACGCGTGTAGCCGCGACGGGCGCTATTTCGAAGTTAGTGCCGCTACTTCGAAGTAGCGTGCACGTGTAGACACAGCTACTATGTCCAGTATGTGGGGAAATCACAAACTGATATTTTGATGGACCCAAAAAGCCAACATCAGAAGCAAAAGGATGTGCCATTTAAGTGTGGGAAGCCTCAATCTGCAAAGCTTACTGCATTGTATGAAGTGGCTCTGATGCTTGTGAAAAAGAACAAGTCATTTAGAGGTGGAGAACTGATAGACATATGCAGTGAAGATGGCACATGTTTGGGGAAGTTGAAGTGGCCAGAAAATTTGAAAGTGTGTATTGTCTTCTCCAAGGGTTGCAAGAAGAGTAAGTGAACTTAATGAACATGTTTCTTTTAAACTGAAAGATAAAATGAATCAATGTAAATGAAAATAGAGACATCAGTGACATAAGCCAAATGCTCAGCTTCACACATACTGTAGATGAGGATTTTGTGGTACTTGGAGAACTGATCAAGACGCAACCCTTAGGTGGTAGTTCAAAAGGGTCAGACGTTTATGCAGCTCTTGATTCTGCTGTCAGTGAATATGGAGGGTTTCAAAAGTGTTCCTGTATTATAACTCATGGTGAAAGAGCTGCATAAATGTCATAAGGTCTTTCAGCAAAGCAACTGACTCCCACTGTACTGATGGCAGTGAAGCAGGGGTTAGTTGGTTTGCTGAAGGAAAATGGAGTGGATTGTATTGCACTATGCTGCATTATTCACCAAGAAGCATTATGTATTAAGATAATACAGATGAGCCATGTCATGCCCAGCGTTGTCAGAACAGTGCACTTAATTAGAGGTGACAACAAATCTCGGACATAGGCAATTCATATCTTTCCTTGAAGATCTGAATGCAGAATTTAGTGACCTACCACTGCACTCAGATATCAGGTGTCTGAGTGTTGGGAAGACTCCGGCATTTCTTTGAAAAGAAAAGAAAAGAAAAGAAACCCTTTCTTTCTTCAGAATGAACAAACTGGCACCACACACGAATATCAAAATCAATGGCAAGATAAAGATTTTCTTCACTCCCTCACATTCCAGGCAGACATGACAACTCACTTGAATGTGCAGAACCTGAACTCGCAAGATAGGCTACAGAATGTGTCCCAGCTAGTTGGCCACATTAAAGCTTTCCACAGGAAGCTGCAATTCTTAAGGAAGAACAATCTTGCACACTTTGCTGCTTGTTGTGAACTGATGACACATGATATCAAGGCAGGCTTTTCAAGCTTCACAGGAAAAATGAAACTCTATCTGGTGAGTTTGACAAGAGATTTGCAGACTTTGACAAACTGAAGCGCACTTTCCACTTGTTTAACAATCCAATGGAAGCTACAGTGGAGACACACTCACCAGATCTTCAGCTTGAATTGTGTGAACTGCACAAAAAAAAAAAAAAGAAGGGGGGGGTGGGGTCAGGATAGCTTCTGTAAGTGGGCCTGTAAGGAGCCTTTCCCGAAGTTGAAACTTTGCACTCAACATATATTCAATGTTCAGTAGTACTTATATATGTAAAAATACATTTTCTGTAATGAAACGAGTGAAATACAAGACCCAAAGCTAAATGGGAAATGAAGCACTGGATGCATGTCGTTGACTTGCTATCACCAACATGGCTATTTATATGGGTACTCCGGTAAAAGAAAACCCTTGCCCCTAGACTTCCCATTACCAGGAAAGAATAAAACTAGCGCTAGTTCAGTAGAAATTTAATTCCTACTCTTCATCTTTAGCTTTTTCTATTTGTATCTAATCTATTTAGTTATCAATTTTTTTTCATACATTTTCCATGGAGCTTTGGAGAATATAAATGTATATTTTCCATAACCTCCATCCCTTACTTTGCCAAATATAGTTTTAATAAAATTGTTCATTGTATGAGGGAGCTGCTCTGTTACAACACTATTGTGTCAACAAAGGTTATTAGTGCCAAAGCCTCCAGGCTTCATAATATAAGAATCTTTACATACCATTACGCTCACCTAGCCTTACAAGATAAAATTATTATGTGTGGCCCACAAGCTTTAGCTTGTGTCCATGTGGCCCACCATGTTGAAGATACCGGACCACGTTGGTCCAGATCATTTTGTTAGAGAAAATTTGGTTGTTGTGATTTTGATTACAGTTGCTATCTTGGTCCCAATCTTTGTTGTGAAAAACAACAACTTGGCCTCCATTTTGGTGCCCCTTCTCCTCCAGACTTTTGGTGCAAAACCAGGGACAGAGCAAATCTGCCTAGCAACGAGAACAGGTATAGGAGCGTGGCTGACAGTCAGGGCTTTGTGTTGCTGGGTGATGCACTGGCAGGTAATTCCAGTGAGACACAGAGACCTCCCACAAAGTGCCAGTCTGCTGAGAGGAAAGAACACCAGAGGGATCCTCTCTCTTACCTGCATTCACAAAGCACATAAGTAGGGTCCACTCACTACACGCAGGATGGTGGGCCAACAGCAGAAAGGAGAAGACTGAGGATATCCACATACCTGTCCTTGACGTCCCCAGTATCCAGTCCCTGTGTCCTCCCCTGTCACTCAGTATATGGTATAGTCTTTCTCTTTCTACTCCTGGTCCTAGTGTAAGGGTCAGGACTACGCTAACGAATGACCCATTATCCTTATATTATAGGGAGTCCTAGTTTCATTTGCGTAATCAAATCCCAATTTTTGTTGATGTTTTAATAAAAACCCAGTTATTTCAACCCAACTTACCTGTGGTTTAACTGCACCAAACTGATGACAGATGCGTAGGGGGTAGAATTCTGCAGGCAGCCCATCTTCTGTCTAGCAAAACTATATAATTTAAACTGTTTGGGCCTAACAGTTTTGGTGACCATAGCAGGGCTCCCTAGCTGTGTAGGTTTTTATTTGGTTTTGGCTTTGTTCTCGGCTCTGTTAGCACACAGCCACCAGGCTGAGTGGGAAGGTTGTCACTATCAAGGGCACTGGAGTGACAACAACAGGGTGGACCAGGAAGGCTGCCAGTTGGTGCACTGCTGTGAAGCCTCATTAGTCGGTAGGCCACCGGGCCAACAGCTAATGTGCTGGAGATTCCCACAGCCTCTGGCTATCTGCCTAGTGTGAGGCTAGGATGGGTAGCTACTGACAACCGGGATCTCCCACTGGAGAGAGTGTCTTGGACAGTGGTCAGAACTTGAGGCCTTTATCTGGACTAATGTGCAAGAGGTGTGAGACCCCGCCTGTGTTTTTTCTGCAGCGTTAAAGCTTTGCAGCAGAGGGATACGGCCTCCCTCCAATGAGCCCAAACAGTGCGGGTGCAGTCTGTTTTTAGAAACCGTTTGCCTGCAGTTTCTCGCTACTAGGTCAGGAAGCACGTGGTTGGACTGTGGCAAGAAAGCACTACTCAGGCCATGTGCTGTGGCATAGGCCCAACTCATTAGGTGGTGCTAGCCCGGATCTGTGGAGGGATAGTAGCATACCACTAAAGCAGGGCAGGTGGAACTTCTAGCCCAGCACTGTAGAACTAACCCCACCCTACAAGAGCAATGCCACTGTCTGTTCAGCTATACTCAGCCATCACTGAGTGCTGAGGGACCCATAGTCAAGTAGGCTGTGGCTGAAAAACTGCAAGTCCCACATCCATATCTGTGTGGAACCACTCCCTCCAAGAGGAGTGCCTGGATGTATGGAGAGTCTGGTTGGCTACCAGCAACTGTTACCCGCACAAATTTCTTTATCCCTTCCACACTTCAGGGACACATGCACCTTTACCCAATCCCAAGGGCCCAAGGCATGACTCCGTTAATTTAAACTCCACCCTCACCCAATTCCTCTGACTCAGGGCACAATTCCCTGTGGGTATGCAGGATTTGTGCCACTGAAAAAGTCTTACACAGTAATAGTCTTATTCTCTGTTTATTTACAATTACCAACAAAGCAGGACACATGCCAAAGCACACGGTATCATGCTCACCAATCCTGATACAGGCAGTCAGACTTCCCCTGTTGGGACAGACAAAGGCACTCTCTCTGCATGCTGGTTGGTGCACCTCAGGGTCTGGCAATTCTTGCCTTGGGGGTGAATCCTCCCAAGTTCTTCCCTTAAGGTGTTCCTTCTTTTATCCTTTTTCTTCTTCCTGATGTTTTCTTTCATGGACTTGGGTTTAAGTAGTAACACTTGAGTTCTGCTTACCTGTACTTTGACCAATTATTTTAGTATAATTTAACTAACCAATTGTAACCTACTGCAACAGAATTACCTAACCAATCCTAACCCACCACCTTAACTGATTTACACCTAGCAAAATTAATTATACAGTAGCTGGGAACAATTACAAACCAGACAGAGATTATTCAGAAAACAGTGGAAAAGTGAGGGCAATCATCATAGAATGGGGATTCCACAAACTCACCTATTGATAAATAGTTTCTTGCAAGACAAAATGCTATTAACTAAGTTTTCTTTATCCATCTTGAGATCTGCTTTCTTTATCTGGTGACAGTGGGTGGCATTAGGATGTGGTCTCCCTCTTAACGGCCTGGTGTGACACTACTGTAATGAGAGTAGATGGAATGTGAGTATGTGACTTGTAGCTCTACAGTTAATGGCTTCTGCTCTTTATTCTGGCTGTAGAGGAAGGCCATTTCAATATGGCTATAGAAAAAAACATTTTGGTTATACTATTACACAATAGATAAAACATCGCCTGCCTCTTGTATGGATACCTTCAGTAAGGGCAAGAATCCCTGGATGGCAGGGCTGCTCAGAGGTGGGAAGACTTACTCCACCATAGTCAAAAAATGGGAAGGACAAGCCCAGTCCCAATAAAAAAGAGGAGAAGAGGGCATTGGTCTATGGCCTGTTCATAGGTTGCAGGGAGCTGCATGAGTTCAGTGAAGCTCAGATGGCCTGGCTTGAACAGCAAGTTAATGCTAAGAACTTAGAATTAGAGAAATTGGGAAGTAGGGTGGAGGGCTTGGAGTCACAGAAGCCAATTATGTGGCTCAGAGTGGGAGGCTGGATATAAAAGTCTTAGACCTCAGTGACCTGGTTATCAAAAGGGAAAAGGAACTCCATGAAGCAAACCTAAAGCAGGAGGAGACCCAGGCAGCAATTCAGGAGCTCCTAAAAGAACCGCGCTCCAGTCAGTCATAATCAGTGGGGCACACCAGCTGCCAAGTAAAACTCCTGAAAGTACAGAGGGAACTGCAGCAGACAAAGGGACTACTGAGGGCTGTTAGTAGAGACCCACTGTGAAGGAGTTCTAGTGAGACCAGTGGTTTCTGCAGCAGCTTTGAAGAGTCCGATGTGGAAAGTTTAGGGAGTTGCCCAGGCAGCTAAACAAGAGTGTAAGGGAGTTACGGGATAAGATTCCCCTCTGCCCCACCTTTAACATGTGAGCAGGAAGGAAAAGCAATGCCTGCAGCACCCATGACCACCATGGTGATAAGTTATGGTCCAGGGTCAAGCAAACCCACAGAGACCAGCCATGATGTCAAGACTTACATTCTTGAGCCGGCCAGAGCAGTTGGCAAATGCATGGGTCCATTAAATCGACATACAGACATGGATCGGGCTGCGAGATTGTATGCCCTGCCTGGTATAGGCAGAGAGAACATTGGCTGCTATTGCCAGGGAAGGCATGTCCAGTGAGGAGTCTGGAGCACTGCTCATTAGCATTCAGATAGCTGACTCTGAATCTCCACTGAAACTCCTAGTGGGCAGGGCTTTTTTTTCCCAGTGGAATGCAGCGGGACTGAGTTCTGCCACATTTTTTCCCGGTGCCATTTTTAAAAGGTGCCACTGCTGCCGCTCTGTCTCTGGCTCCCTGCCTGCAGAAGAAAGAGCAGGACTCTATTTAATTGGTTTAACAGCCAGCTGGACCATTAAACCAATTAAATAGACTCCTGCTCTTTCAGCACACAGGTCAGGGAGCTGCTCCTGTGGCTGTACGTGGGGGGAGCAGCACAGCCAGCGAAGCAGCAGAGATGTAAGTCCTGGGTTTGCGGAGGGCAGTTGGGGAGGGTTAAGCCTGGGGTGGGTTAGGGCTGTGGGGGGAGGGCAGGGGGTTGAGTTGAGCCAGGGCCATGCGGGGGGGGCATGCAGCTGTGTGGGGGGGTTGAATCAGGAAGTGGGGGTTGAGCCAGGGCGTGGGCAGGGGATGAGCTGGGGCCGTGTGGGGGTTGGGGTGAGCCAGGGCCATGTGGCTGCAGTGGGGGTTGAGTGGGGGCATGGTTTGAACCTGGGCCACGGTGGGGGTTGAGTTGAGGGGTGGGTTGAGCATGGGTTGCACAGCCATGCAGGGTTGAGCTAGGGGAGAGGGTGAGTTCAGCTGGGGCCATGATGGGGGTTAAGCTGGGGAAGTGGGTGGATTGGAGGGGTGTTGAGCAGGGCTATGCGGGTGGTTTGAGCGGGTGGTTTGTGGCTGGGGGGTTGAGCTGGGGGGGCATTAGGGGGCAGTTTGGGGCTGCAGGGGGACTTAAGCCTTGGGGGGCGGTTTGGGGCTTGAGTTTCGGCACCTTTTTGTGTAGGAAGAAAAAAAGCACTGCTAGACGGGATATTAAGATTTTATCATCCTCATCAGAACTTCACAGGCAGTTACTATTCTGAGTACCAAAATCTGAGTGATCAGAAAAGTACCTGACCAGAAAGAAGTTGCTATACCAAATAGCAGGAGCATCAGTGTGTGACACTCCGGAGTTTAGAGAGATTGTCATGCATGGTTTAACAGCAACAATGAAGATGGCATTAGGGCAGTTGGACCTTCTGAACATCTTGCTCCCAGAGCTGGGGGTTAAGCTTTGAGATGCTTCTGAGGTCCAGTCAGATGCTTTTGCAGCTTCTGGTGTGTGGGAAAAAAAAGTGGCAGTTGTCACGTTCTGAGCCGAATCAGGAAAGGAGTTCCCAAAAAGGAAGAAGATCCTTCACCATGAGAAACAGGAAGACATTGATCACTTACCCATAGAAGAGCTCCTGCAGAAATTGGTGCAGCTGTCTGAGAAGACTTCACCAAACCTCATGTGATGGAGCCAGGCTCCCCCTCTGACTCCAGCTATGGCACAATTATCCATTGACAGCTGTGCAGACCTACTACCATTGTGGTCTTAGAGGGAAAGTTTGGACGGTTCAATCAGGAGATGCTAGTAGACACAGGTGCTAGTGTCTCACTATGATGCCTAGATGCAGAACCAGCAGCACAAAAGATTCCTGTGCAGCAAACAAGGGTTTTAGAGGGCTTTAATGGAGGCAAATGTACAGTCCCTCTCACTCAGCCTGCAAAATATAGGATTCATGCAATTTCCACCAAAGCCCCCCCGGGACTGCAAGCCTTGGGAGGCTTAGACATAATAGGAATGAACATTATTGCGGGTGTAACCTTATTGTAGACCTACCAAACCAGAGGTTACTTCAGGATCAGCATAGCTCACAACATGAGGTGATACCAGCATCACACAGAGCAGCTGCAGTAAGAGCACCAGAAGAAATTGAGATGCCAGTCTTGGAGGAAAATGTAACCCTAATCACTTCCAAACACTAAAGCGTTTTGCTAAGAATAAGCTGCAGTGTGGGAAGATAGCAGCAGAGGTGAAGGTTGAAGGACCCGATCCCAAGCCACAGCAGCAGTACAGGTATCCTGTGGCTGCTGAAGAAAGGCTCCACAGGACAACTGAAGCCTTGGTTCAGCAAGGAGTGCTCATACCAACCGAGAGCCCTTGAAATTCTCCCCTTTCCCCAGTGGTAAAATCGGATGGAAAAACCTGGCGATTGACAGTGGACTATAGGGAGCTCAACCAAGTAACACCAAGGTTGGCCCCTGCAGTGGCAAAATTCAATGAAGTGATGGCTGCTATTTCATCTGGAGCCCGATGGTTTTCTGTACTAGACCTAAATAATGTGTTTTTTTTCTCTATACCACATCATCCATCTGTGTGGTATAAAGTCATATTACTTTCAGGAACCAACAGCTTACCTTCACGTGCGTCCAACTGGGCGTACACGATGTGCCATCAATATGCCACTGTTATGTATCCAGCATGTGGAATACTCTGAGCAGCAGAAAATCAGTCCTGAGCTATGTGGATGATGTACTCGTAGCCACCAACACCAGGCAAGAAAACTTGGACATGCTCAATGAGGTCTTGAAAGTCATCAGAGAAACTGGCTTTTTAGTTAACCTTGCAAAGGCACAGTTGTCTTGCCCAGAGGTCACCTATCTGGGAATGACCATTGGGAAAGAAGGCAAACAGCCAGATGTTCAGAGTCAGTTTGATTTGCAAGCTACCTGTGCCTCAAGACATCTCAGGATTAAGATCTTTTTAAGGACTTATGGGCATCTCATGAGAGTTTACTGAGGGGTATGAAGAAATGGCTAAGCCCTTGTACGAGCTGTTAAAAAAGACTCAAGAGTGGCAATGGGGCCCAGAACACCAGACTGCATTCAAGAATCTCAAGCAGGCTCTCACCAAAGCACCAGATCTCGCCTATCCACAACCTAACCATCCTTTCCATCTAAGACTGGCTACAAGCAGCCAGGATATCAGTGCTGTGTTGATGCAGGATCAAGGGATCAGCCTGCATCCAGCTGCCTATGGATCCAAGATCCTTAGTGAGGTGGAAAAGCAGTTTACGGTGTGTGAGCAAGAGATCCTGGCTTTAGTTTGGGCAACAGGCCACTGAGAATACCTAATTGGCATTTCTCCAGTGATCCTTAAGACAACCCACACCCCACTAAAATACTTCCTCTCGGGGTGTATAAATGAAGGGCAAGTATCAGATCCTAGACTGGCTAATTGGACTCTGAGCCTCATGAATTGTAATACAGAAGTTGAGAAAATGCCTAAACTAGCAATCATCCCATAAGCACTGTTGACAGAGGGTGAGAAACACGAATGCCCTCTCCCCAATCTGGAAACCAAGGTGCCATTTGTTCTCAAGACGAGCTACCAGGAGGCAGTGAAGAAGGGCCTCAGGATCTGGGCTACTGTTAGGAGCTGTTTCCACTGAGAAGGTAGTCCCCATGCTGGCTATGCTGCACTCCAGCCCTAATTGTCACAGATGTTGAGAGGTACAGTCCAGCCTTTGTCAGCATAAGCTGCCAAAACAGTGGCAATACTGGCTGTGTTGTATGCTGAGACAGCGGAGACCAACCTGTGTATATGCTCTGATTCAAGCTAGGTTATACTAGTATTGATTGAATGGATGCCCCTGGAAATGCAGAGGAGTATGAGGCTGGCTGATGGGCATCCTGTGGCTCATGCTAAACACCTGGTACATGCCTGGGAAATAGCTGGTAAAAGACCTGGTGAGACTCATCTCCTGAAAGTAAAGATCCGTAGAAAGGACTTTGCTGAAATCTCCCACCTTAATAACCAGATGGACTGCCTAGCCGAAGAGACAGTGCTGCGTGGGGAAGAAATCTTCTGGGTGCATTCTGAGGAAAAGGTGGCAAAAACAGAGCCCAGATCAGAAGAGTTCTCCAGGTTTCATAATATTAAGGATCTCCCAGGAAAGAATTCAGAGATTCAGCAGCTATTAAAGAAAGGGGAACATAGGGAGTACTATATCTTCCTGAGCAAGCATGGCCTAGTGATGGCAATCAAGAAGGAAATACAGAATGATGCACCTGTCTTGGTATTTCTTACCTGCTTATGGAGAGAACTGATTGGTTTGGGGCACCAACAAGGCCATTTTGGCATTGAAAAGACTGCACGGTGGCTATTGCAGGTGGATTGGCGGCCCAGTATCCATCAAGATGTGGAGAGGCATATTGCCAACTGCATCGCCTGTGCTGCGAATAACTCAGATATAAAGGTCACTAAGGGCCATATGAAGCACCAGCCTATTTGGGGGCCTTGGAGTTGCCTACAGGTAAACTATATCAGCCCCGCTTCCTAACACTGGCAGAGACCATAAATATTGTCTTGGAATTATAGATGCCTTTGTGAAATGGGTGGAAGCCTACCCCACCAGGAACTGTACAGCACTAACAATAGTCTGAGTGCTTTTAGAACAAATTTTCTCCAGATTTGGCTTGCTGGATTGCATTGATTCAGCTCCTGGGCCTCACTTTTGTGGGTAAGGTAACCAAGGCTCTATGTCAAGTCCTGGGCATGCAATAGAAATTGCACATTGCTGGTCACCCACAAAGCTCAGGATTAGTTGCATGCACTAACCATGCTTACAAGAATACACTCCAGAAGGTGATCAGTTCCCAAGGGAAGAATTAGGATGTGAAGCTACCTCTAATCCTGATGATAATGACATCCACAGTGGCCTTTCATGGGTTGACCACTCAAGAAGTCTTGACTGGTTGAGTGATGAAAATGCCAGAACGTTGGTGGGTGGGTGGAGTTCCCCTGATGATTATCAACCGTGGCTTCAGGTTGATAAGTTTGTATTGGATTTGAGTTGGATGGCCACCTTTCTTTGTATGGCACTGATGTGATGTAGACTGTCCCATACAAGAACTATGGACTAAAGACTGGGAAACCAATTTAAACTCTTTGAATGGAATATTGGGGATAAGGTGCTTTATAAATACTATTCTGAGCAGGGACATGGTGGGTTGGGCTTGTGCATATTAACAATAAGGCCAACCCAACATTATAAGAAGTAGAATTGAAGGAGGGTAAGAAATCTAAGTCAAAATGGTTTCATTCTAGTCAACTGAAATCTTGGAAGGGAACTCAAGAGTAAAAGAGTAGAGCTGTTTCTTTAAGTAATTGTTGTTCTAATGGTCTGCATTTTAGGAACAGCTCCTCAGTTTTCTTGTATTCTTCATGACCATTGTAAATAATTGTATGGCTGTGACTTTACATGAGGGAGAACATTACTACTGTGCAATCAAGCCCCAGCATGGTGTAAAGAGGTATGGGTTTCTGGGGGCAGAAGGGGAGTACCCTTGTCCACAGGTAACAGATGTGGGAGGGCTGGTATCTATATTTGCTCACCAGAGTGACTCCTACCATGCGTTGCAGTGGAAGGAAGAGAAAGGAGGAAAGGATAACCTTATCCCGGTACCCTATGATAAAGGTCAGTGAGACCTAATCTCTGAGCTGTTGGGTGTAGTGGTTAAATTGGCAAGAAGCTGTTCCTGGGAGTTGTGTAATTTGTGCATTGTAAACTGCTAGGGTGGCTTAGTGACAGTCAGAAAAAGTGCTCCTGCATGACATCCAGCCTGAGCTATACGGTCAAGGAGGGGAGCCATGAAATTGTGGTCAATGTGTAAGCCCCATTTTAGAAACCCACTATGAAATCTAGATTGCACACTCCTTCTAAGTCTTTTTATATCTTGTTAAATTGCAGTTCCACTTGGAACAAGCGGCATTGTAATGTGTCCCATAATGTAAATAGTTTATATTCTTTGGATGAACAATTTGTGCCTATAATTAGTTGTGAAGAATTCTTTAATATAAATGTATGTGTAAAAGATTCAGGAACTTGGGATCTGATTAGTGTCTTTGAAGCTAAACAACATAGGGAAATAATGGTACTTCCAAGACCTTATATAAGTCATATAGGGCCAGTTATGGTAAAACAAGATTTAAAACACCTCTTGATTATAAACCCCAGGTATGCCTTGAATAGAATTATTATAGGCCTCCAATGTCAGGCACAGTTTTTTCAGCCTAAATGTGAGCCTTTTCTAAGTTCACTGATAAAGAGGTGGAATGCTTGGATCAAGGGCATTGCCTTAGATTATTCTAGGGATGAGGGAGATTTGACTGTGAAAATTTTGGGAAGAGTTGGTACTGGGTTGGGTGTGATGAATGCTGTGAGCACAGGAATTCTTGCTCAATGCATTAGCAATGTGAAACATCACATTTCTACCTTAGAGAAATCCTGGTCACTCCTTTGAACCAAACTGGAGATTTCAATTATGAAATAGCTTCAGTCATGAAGGAATGATTCTCAGCCCAGAATGACAGTCATTTTCACATAGTTAATGTTCTGGGCACCTTGCAGACTAATGTTTCATGCGCCGTCACTTGTATACAGGCCCAAGCCTGGCCCCAAAATATAGCTCCAGGTATTTTAAGAGTGGGATATCATGCAGCCATCCTGACTGAGCTGAGAAATATGTTGATCAAAGAGGTAACTCAGTTTGAAAGAGAGCATCATCAGTGGTGGAGGCTCTTAGATTTTACCTATCATGTGGACACCAATCAAATCATAGGGCATATTCTCACCATTGCCAATGTAAGGATTGGATGGGTTTATCCACTTGTTCCATTGGGTATGATTGTTAATAACACTGTAATGACACCAGTGGACATTCCACAATGGGCACTCAAGACCGTGGTGTCAATTTAGATGCCTGTGTATGGGAATAAGATGATGGTTATGTTTGCTCAACTGATGTTTGTCAAGGCCCTCATATCTTTTTAAATGCTCAACAAGGTAAATGTCATTATAGCCTTGAATCAGATCAACATACCAGATCTCAAGTTGTAATAGTTAACAGTGATTGTGTGTGTATTAGAAGTTTATGTTCTGAATTTATAGTGAATTTTGTGTGTCTCATTCAGAATAATCCTCATGTTAATTTGTGTATGTGTTTCATTTTAGTAGTACAAGAGGGTGATATTGTGTACGTGTCAGAAAGGCTCAACACTAGAACCATCAAAACTGTATATGATTTGTATGGGCATGTTGAACCAGTGAGCTTAGGAGCTAACTTGGAAACCTTGAAGCAACTTATCCAGCATCCTGACTTGCCAGATCATATGAAGGATCTGGAAAAACAGGGGAAAGATTTGAGGGTTACAGTGCATCACAGATCAAAATAGAACAGGTGCTCAATAGAATCAAGAAAAGCTCTAATTTCAATCACTGGTGGGAAACTCTTTTTGCTGCATCTGGAGAATTGTCCCAGTCCTGGCACATATTGTTACATCCCTTTGTAGTGATGATAATTATTCAAGCCCTCACCTTTGTATTCCTTACGATAATGGTGGGATGGTTTAAATTTAAGATACGGAAGGCTTTTTATCAAGAATGTGGGAAGGCCAGCCCCTGCAGTCATTGGCATTCAGAGCTGGCCTCCATGGTAGAAAGAGCCCCTGAAGGGACCCTCTCAACTGGCCCTTCAACCACATCCTCTCACAGAATGGGTTGGGGGTGGGGGCTGGATATCACAAGCTGTACTCTGTTCCTGTAATATTTTCACCCAGGCTGGGTGGCCAGTTGAGATGGCACAGTCACCTGGGTGGTTCCAGGGCAGTATGACAGTCCACTGCCTGGCGCGCTAGTTGGCTTATCACATAGAAGTCATACCATTCTGCCCAGGCAGGGATGGTTTCAAAGAGAGGAAAAGTGGCTGAGCAGCCAGCTGAGATGACCAGCCACCTGGGTGATCCCAGGGCACAGAGTCATTCTGGCATGTGGGTATGACAGACCCCTGCCTGGTGCACTAGTTGGCTGATCAGACAAAAGTTGTACCTAAAGGTGTTCTTTCTACAGGGGAAAAGCTACTGAGCAACCAGTTTACATGGTTCAGCCATCTTCTGCAGCCAGCCTATTTGATTTTCTTTCGCCTGGGATTCCCTACTCTCCCGTCTTTCCTTCTGAAAAAAATAGCTGTTTGCTTTCCATGGGAGGGGAATGAGGGCAATGCCACGTAGGAAGATGACATCAGATACCCACAACCACTTGCAGGGCATTTTTCCCATACTGCACCAGTGAAAAAAACCGAGAATGCTACGGGGCTGAGGGAACTGTGGGATAGGTTCCCACAATGCACTGCTGCAACAGTCAATCTTTGGTGATTTAATGTGACAGCACTAACTCAGAGTTGTGGGGAGTGGTGCATACTCAAATTCGAATTTATAAAACCCAGCATTACAAATTCGAATTTCATAAATTTGAATTTATCTCGTAGTGTAGATGTAGCTTCATTCGACTTTAGGTGACTTGGTCAAATTTCTAATGAATTATTCCTCGCTACAGGGGCCATTCCATCGATGTTAAGGGCTCCTAAGGTCAACTTTTATACTCCTTTTTCACAAGGAGTAATGCCAAATTCAACCTTGCATGGTGGACTTTAGGGTGGTGGAGATGGAGCCCTGGGAAATTTGACATTCTCGTCCTCCTGATATGCCCCATGGTGTTTCAACATGACTGCTCTGGTCATCACTTTCAGTTCCTCTGCTCTCTAAGTGTGCAGGAAGCAGCTCAGGAGATTTGAATTAATTTCCTCTGGGGCAAGTGTGTCGAGCAGAGCAGGCACCAAACCTCAGCAGCACATCTTGTCATGAATTTTCAGGTCACAGACAAGCTCCAGCATGGAGCATGCAGGAGATTTAGGACCTCGTTGCTGTGGGGAGTGGGGGAATCTGTGTTGGTGAAACTACGAAGCAGCAAAAGAAATGTAGGCATATATGCAACAATCTCACAGAGCATGGAGGAAAAAAGGTACATCAGGGATGGCCAACAGTGCTGCATGAAAATAAAGGAGCTCAGGCAGGTGTACCAGAAGGCAAAGGAAGCAAACTGACATTATGGGTCATCTCCACAAACAAAGTGCTTCTATGAGCATGGTATTCTAGGGAGTGACCCAGCCACTGTCCCCAAAAAGTCTGTTAATACCTCCGGGGAGAGTCCTCAGGAAGCATCTGGCAACAGCAAGGAGGACATGGTGGATGAGAAAGAGGAGGAGAATTGTCAGCAGGTGACTGGAGCAATTTATCTTGCAGGCAGCCATGAGCTGTTTGTAACGTTATGTCTTATCCCCTCATCCCAAAACATTTCACAGCTGGACCCTGAATGAAGGGAGGGCACTTCTGGTGAGTACTCGTTTTTAACAAAGCGACAAGTGGACTAAAAGCAATTGCGTGCGAAGCTTTGCAGCTGCTGTGCCTACACAGCCTGGGGCCCCTGGAACAGATTGTTAATGTGTTTGGGAACAAAGCGCCAATCCACCTTGCACATCTCCATAAAGCTCTCACACAGGTGCGCCTTAATTTTTCTCATGAGGTTTTTTGGGGAGGCCTGCCTTATTCTGACCTCCTAGATAGGATACCTTTGCATGCTAAGTCTCCAGTAAGTAATGTGGAATCATGGCACCACAGTAGTTTTGCATATCTACCAACCCACTGTCTACAATGAGTTAGCATCCATTCCTTATCAATTTTTCTTATTCTGAGCAGATTGATGTCTCTTTTTGCACCCCAGAAGAAGCAAGGCAAGAAGCATTAAGCTACCATATGATACCACAAGCTGCCCTGCCATGACTGGATCACACTTCTCCCTTACCCAGGCTGCTGGGGGGCAAGACATTTTCACTGTCCCAGAAAAGTGTGTGTGTGTGTGTGTGTGAAATGTGGTGCCCTAAAGAGCTATAGGGAGGAAAGCAGGGGTTGGGGTGGGGAGTTTTAGATTATGTGGTGCCTGAGGGAGCAAGGTAAACAGCCAGAGAAGCTGCTCTGCTATCCATGGACACTGCCCTCCCTTCCCTGGGCTGCTGGGGAAAGGAAAATTTTCACAGTCCCAGCCAGGAGTGTGTGTGGGGGTGGAGTTTTTAGACCACATGGTAACTGAGACATGCGCCACCATCCCTGGACCACCCTTCCTTTCCCAGGCTGCTGAGGAAAGGAAAACTTTCACTGTCCCATCCAGGAGGGTGGGCGAGGGGGAGATTTTAGATCCCATGGTGATCACATACGGGGAGGAAAATGCAAGCTGTTTCACCATCCTGGGCCCCTGCCCTCTCTCCTCTGGGCTTCCGGGGAAAAGAAAAGTTTCACTGTTCCAGCTATGGGTGGGGGGACCTGACCACAGGCTGATGGAAAGAGGAGGGCACACATGGTGAACACCCCTGCTATGGCCCCTAGCCTCCCACTCACATGCAGCATGCACAGGTGCAGAAACCGCTTCTGCAAAACATGCCCCTAATCTGTGTCTTACCATGACTGGAAGCGAACTGTGTGACTCGTGCATCTGACAAAGCGGGTCTTTGCCCATGAAAGCTTAGGCTCCAAAATATCTGTCAGTCTATAAGGTGCAGAAGGACTTCTGGTTGTTTTTGAAGATACAGACTAACTCGGCTACCTCTCTGATACTTGTGTGAAGCAAATCCCTATGTAGTACTTGCTGTACAGAGGACCTGTAAAAGTCCAAATTTGTCCTTGCAGGGAATACATTTCTGCTGCCTTTCACAGAGGTTCTTTCATTTGATTCCTTTGTGTGGTGTTAAACTTATCTACAATAAAAGTATCTCCTTAATGTCTGACCTTCACTTATGGTTTGTTACAGCATGTTCAACAGCAGTCTCTGTGATCAATACTTGTTCCCCACGCCAGCTGCGAGAGTGGCACAGCTCCACAGGAGAAAACGAATGCGGGAAGATCTGTTCATGGAGCACATGGAAGCCACCTGCAGGGAGAGGGAATAGTTACATGTGTGGAGGAGAACCACACTGCAGGAAAATGGAGCTGAATGGGAGCAAAGGAGAGCAGATTGTGACATGAGGAGAGAGTACAGAGAGCGTAAACTGGAGAACCAGAGGGAGATGTTGCAGCTGTTGAGGCAGCAAACATAGCTCTTGTAGCCCCTGGTAGAGTAGCTCTACAACCCATAAACTCACCATGGTTACGTCTACACGTGAAGCCTACATCGAAATAATCGAAATAGGCTATTTCGATGAATAACGTCTACACGTCCTCCAGCACTGGCAACGTCGATGTTCAACTTCGACGTTGCGCAGCACAACATCGAAATAGGCCCAGCGAGGGAACGTCTACATGCCAAAGTAGCACACATCGAAATAGGGATGCCAGGCACAGCTGCAGACAGGGTCAACGGGCGGACTAGCGCTTCCGGGGCAACAGCTAGCCGCTCCCTTAAAGGGCCCCTCCCAGACACACTCAGCCTGCACAGCACGCGGTCTGAGGAGCCATAGGCACACAGACCCCGGGCGCCGCAGGCATGGACCCCCAGCAGCAGCAGCAGCAGCAGCAGCAGCAGCAGCCAGAGGTCCACCCAGCTCTCCCGGCAGGAGCAGGGCTTGCCCTGCTCCATGCCATGCGGGAGGCAGCTGAGCACCTCCTTGCTACACCGGAGGAGGAGCTGCCCCCAGGGCAGCAGGGCTCAACCCCCAACCCTGCAGCACCCCGCCCCCCACCCCCCGCCTCACACGCCGGCGGCTGTGGAGCTACCCCATCAGCACCGACTGGTGGGAGCGGCTGGTGCTTGGGGAGTGGGACAATGACCGCTGGCTCAGGAACTTCAGGATGAGCCGGCAGACATTTATGGAGCTGTGCCAGTGGCTCACCCCCGCACTCAGGCACCAGGACACTGCCATGCGGCGTGCCCTCACAGTGGAGAAACGGGTCGGCATCGCTGTCTGGAAGCTGGCCACTCCAGACAGCTACCGATCCGTGGGGCAGCAGTTTGGTGTCGGCAAGGCCACCGTTGGGGCGGTCCTCATGGAGGTAAGAGAACCCACGGGGGGAGGGCAGGGCAGGGGAGGGGGGCCCAGGCAGAGGAGGGCAGGGGAGGGGAGGGGAGGCCAGGGCAGGGCAGAGGAGGGGAGGGGAGTGCAGGGGAGGGCAGGGCAGGGCAGAGGAGGGCAGGGGAGGGTGGGGGAGGGCAGGGCAGGGCAGAGGAGGGGAGGGGAGGGCGGGGGAGGGCAGGGCAGGGGAGGGGAGGGGAGGGCAGGGCAGGGCCACGCACACCCTGCTCACCCCTCATTGGTGCTGTCCCATGTGCTTTCCCTGCGGATTGTGCGTGCCATCAACGCCATGCTCCTGCACAGGCTCGTGAGGCTGGGGGACCCACATGCCACCATCGCGGCCTTTGCCACCCTGGGCTTCCCCAGTTGCTTCGGGGCTCTGGATGGGACTGACATCCCCATCCGCGCCCCGCATCACAGTGGAGGACGATACCTGAATCGAAAGGGCTACTCTTCTGTCGTCCTCCAGGCCTTGGTGGACAGCCGGGGCCGTTTCCAGGACATTTATGTGGGCTGGCCTGGCAGCACCCACGACGCCCGTGTTTTCCGGAACTCGGGCCTGTGCCGCCGGCTGGAGGCGGGGACCTACATCCCCCAGCGGGAGATCCCTCTGGGGGACACCACCATGCCCTTCTGCATCATCGCAGATACGGTGTACCCACTCCGGCCCTGGCTCATGCACCCGTACACGGGCCATCTCTCCACTAGCCAGGAGCGCTTCAACCAGCGCCTGAACCACGCGCGCCAG
The DNA here is from genome assembly GCF_033958435.1 of Carettochelys insculpta. Taxonomy (NCBI): domain Eukaryota; kingdom Metazoa; phylum Chordata; order Testudines; family Carettochelyidae; genus Carettochelys; species Carettochelys insculpta. The sequence continues at coordinate 63,982,508 of NC_134139.1, read as the reverse complement.
GTGGTGGAACGCTCATTTGGCCGCCTGAAAGGACGCTGGAGATGTCTCCTGACCCACCTGGATGCGGTCCCCAACAACATCCCCCAGATTGTGGGTGCCTGCTGCGCCCTGCACAATTTGGTGGAGAGCAAGGGGGAGGCCTTTTTCCAGGGCTGGGCTGTGGAGGCCGGCAGGGCCGACGTGCAGCCACCTGCTGCCCCCAGTCGGCAGGTGGACCCCGAAGGGACCCGGGTCCGGGAGGCCCTGCGGGCCCACTTTGATGATGAGGCCGCGGGGTGAACTCTGCCAGGCCCCCCACTGCCCGCCCCTTCCTCCACCATACTCCCTGCCCCAACGCCCACACCATGGAGCACCCAACCACACCCCCCCCCTCCCACTTTTCCTGGACAAATGACAGCACGCACTTGTGGCTGAACTTAAACTGCTTTTTCTTTTAGAACTTTTTTTTTTAACTATAAATATAAAACAAGAACAAACTATATGCAACATGTGTGGAACCAAAGTAATATGTACAAATAAAACAATAGTAATAAAAAAGTGTGCTCAGTAATAAAAAGAAAACCAGGGAGGATAAAGGGGAGAACTATTTACATGGGGGGGGCGAGGCAAACGGGGGGCACAAAATAATAAGTCCCAACTATATACAAGGGCGGGGGGGCACGTCCCGGGCCCCTCGCCCCTAAAGTCCGGCACTGGGCGTGGATGGCCGGGAGGCCCGCCGCGGCCGCAGCCCTGTCCAGGGCTGGCTGCGGGCGGGGCGGACCAGAAGATATGCCCGGCGAGTCTCAGCTGGCTCCAGGGGTCCCTCGGCGCTCCGGCCCTCAGCGGTGTGTGGCGGGGCGACGGCGGACGGGACGGCGACGTGCGGAGCACCTGGTGGTGCGGCGGGTGGAGCAGGCATGTCGGGTGCTGCAGCAGCCGGCGCAGCATGGGGGGGCCAGGTAGTCCACCAGGCGGTTGAAAGTCTCCATGTAGGCCCCCCATGCCTCTTGGCGCCAGGCCAGCGCCCGCTCTTGCAGCTGCAGGTGCTGCTCCGCGACCTCCAGCTGCCGACGGTGGATGGCCAGCAGCTGGGGGTCCATCGCCGTCGGCTGGTGGTGGCGCGGGGTCCGCCATCTAGCCCGCCGTGGGGCCGGTCGGTCCTCGGCCGAGGGGCTTGCCTGGAGCGATGGCCCCGGAGGGCTCTCCGGGACCACTGATGCCTTGCCGGCGCTCTCTTCCGGTCCTTCTGATGGTGCAGGTGCGGGACACAGGAGAGGAGGGGGGGAAGAAGAATGGAGACAGGCGTTAGTGTGGGCCCTGAGCCGTGGCCTTTGTCCCCCCAGCCCTGTGCTGCAGGTTCCCCATCCCCGTCCCCGGGAGATGCTGCTGTGATGGATGGGGTTCAGGGGTCCCCCTGCACTGCACCCCGTCCTCTGGTTGGAGTGACTCTCACTTCACTCCGCAGGGTCTGACAGGAGAGGTTTCTTAGGCCACAGATGCCCAGTTTCTCCCAGGAGTGACAGCACCAGCTGTCGGAAGAGACAGTCCTTCCAACCCATCCTGGGGAGAAGACCCCAAGGGGTGCCCCTCTGGGATGCAGCTTTCCCCCTCCTCAGGCTGGCTGCCTTCCAGCTCTCCCTTCCCCTAGCCTCTACCTGTGGGCCCCGCCCTCACCCCCCAGTTCCAAGCCAGCTCAGCTCCTCCCTCCTCTTTGTTCAGGGCAGAGGTGTCACCTGCCAGCTGTAGCCCCAGGATCATCCTTTGCCCCTGGGAGCTATTCGGCTCTTGTTGCTCATATCTAGCCTGAGTCTCCCTTTTGCACTCCCCCCACTCCATCATATGCTGCTGCTGCTGCTGTTGCTGCTGCTGCTGCTGCTGCGGGGTGTCCCACCCCCTCCTCCCGGGGGCCCCTCGAGGTTCCGCTCCCCCCTGCCCTGGGGATGGGGCATGGCACTGTCGTGCGGGGTAGCGGGGGGGCAGGGGCTGATGCACTGCTGTGAGGGACATGGCCCTGCTGTCCTTGGGGCCATGGCCATGTGAGCATGTGGGGGGCCCTGGACACATATCTATTACCCCCCACCCCTCAAGCCCAGGGGTGTACACCAGAGGGGGGTACATACCTGTCGGTCCACTCCCACGGTCCGGAGATCCCCGGGGGGCGGAGGCCCGGCTGCTGCTCCAGGATGGCAGAAGGAGGATCTGCAGCCCGGATTCTGCGGAGAAGGAGCCGCCCTCCTCCTCCTCCTCCTCCTCCTGCCGCGATGTCCCGGGGATGGCCTCCGGGGGGGGGCCCCCGGGGTGCGGGGCTTACCTCCGGGGCGGACTCCAGCTGCAGGGCCTGCTGGGGCTCGTCGGCCGAAGTATCAAGGGTGGCCGGAGGGGAGGAGGTGTGCCGGGGGCCCAGGATGGCCCTGAGCTCCCTGTAAAAGGGGCAAGTGACGGGGGCGGCCCCAGATGGGCCAGCCGCATCCCGGGCCTGGGAGTAACCCTGCCGCAGCTCCTTCACCTTACTCCTGACGTGATCAGGAGTGCGGGCAGGGTGACCCTGGGCAGCCAGGCCGTCGGCCAGCCGAGCGAACGCATCCGCGTTCCGCCTCTTGCTCCCCATTACCTGGAGCACCTCCTCCTCGCTCCAGAGCCCCAGCAGGTCCCGCAGCTCGGCCTCCGTCCAGGAGGGGCCCCGCTGCCGCTTGCCAGCCTGGCTGCCCTGGCTCCCCTTGGGGGGGGTCCCCTGGGGGTGCTGGGGGGGCTGCCGGGCAGCCATGGCAGGTGCTGGCCCTGTTCTGGGTGGCTGAGGGACGTGCAGGCCGGCCGCACGTCTGGGCTGCCGCCTGCACGTTCCCTCAGCTTCCTGCACAGGAAGGGAGGGGGAGGGGACCTTTAAGGGGCCGCTCCACACGGCCACCATTGAGCGGAGGGGCTGGAGAGAGCGTCTCTCAACCCCTCAGCTGATGGCCGCCATGGAGGACCCTGCAATTTCGACATTGCGGGATGCGCAATGACTACACAGTCCCTACTTCGATGTTGAACGTCGAAGTAGGGCGCTATTCCTATCCCCTCATGGGGTTAGCGACTTCGACGTCTCACCGCCTAACGTCGAAGTTAACTTCGAAATAGCGCCTGACGCGTGTAGCCGTGACGGGCGCTATTTCGAAGTTAGTGCCGCTACTTCGAAGTAGCGTGCACGTGTAGACACGGCTTATGTGCCCTAATTTTCCCTCCCTGGTGTCCCATAGTGCTGGGGGGGCGGGGGGGGGAGTGAAGGGCAGCCTTGCATTCCACTCCCAGAGGTGCTTCTGAGAGCAGAAGGCTGACATTCCCTACACGTCATAACAAGATGGCCTTGCTTATCTACTCCTGAAGCCCTTGCCATGAATTCCTTTAGTGTTCCCAGAATAAAAAAAACCAGTGTCTTTATTCGTTGTGTTGAAGTGGAGGGTGGGGAAGATGAGGTGGTTTACAAGCTTTATACACTTCATTTGGGGGGAACCTCCTTAAAAGCAACAGACATGACTATTGTGTATGTGTCTGGTCATTCATAAAGCTATTTTTCAAAGCTTCCCTGATTAGCAGTGCCTTTTGCTGTGCTCTCCTTATTGCCCAGGTGTCTGGCTGCTCAGAATTACTGGCCAGGTGATATGCCTCTGCTCTCTAGCCTGGCATGAAATTTTCTCCCTTACTTTTATGTAAATAGTGAAGCACACAGCAGGCTGCCACCTCAAGGGAATTTTGTTTTTGCTGAGCTCTAACCGAGTCAGGAGACTCCTGAACCTGGCTTTTAAATGGCCAAATGCACATTCTACTGTCATTCTGCACGTGCTCAGCCTGTATTTGGAGTGCTCCTTACTGCAGTCCAGAATCAGCCACAATCACTATGGGCATGTCCTTTTCTCCAAAGGTAATTTTCTGGTCTGGGAAGAAAGTCCCTTTCCAGAGCTTTCTAAACAGACCTGATGTCCTAAAGATGCCCACATTACGCACCTTTCCTAACCATCCCATCATGTTGATGTTGGTGGAACGAAACTTGTGAGCCACCAACACCTGCAACACCATGCAGAAGTACCTCTTGTGGTTTATATACTCTGTGGCAAGGTGGTCTGGTGCCAAGATAGGGCTTTCCATCTATTGCCCTGGCAAAGTTAGGGAAGCCCAATGCAGCAAAACCGTCCACTATGTCCTGCACATTTCCCAAAGTCACTGTCTTTCATAGCAGAAGGTATTGATTGCCTTGGCTATCTGAATCACAGCAGCCCCCACTACATATTTGCCTACTCCAAACTGATTGCCCATTAACCAGTAGCTGCTTCCATAGAGCTATTGCCACATGCTTCTGAACTGTCAGAGCAGGAATCATTTTAGTATCACAGCACTTCAGGGCGGGGGAAGGTTATTCACAAAATTCATGAAAGTGGCCTTACGCATGCAGAAGTTTTGTAGCCACTGCTGATCATCCCATACCTGCAGAAGAATGTGATCCCACCAGTCTGAGCTTGTTTCACAGCATCAGAACCTGTGCTCCACTGTATACAAAGCATCAAATGCAGTCAGCATCTCCTGGTTCCTCCTCTGTAGTGATTCACATTGATATATGTCTGCATCCTCTTGGGAGTTTTCATCACTCTCATGGCTCCTTAGGCTCTTACCATAGCACAGCACAATGCATGAGGTGCTCATAACCCTTTCCATAACAGTTTTAAGCTGCAAGGGCTCCATGCTAGCCCTGCAATGTATCTGCAAGGATATGTAAAAATGATGCAAAAACATTTTTTTGCAGTTACTTTTCAAAGGAAGGGTGAGGGTGAATTGCACTATGGGATGCTGAAATCACACATTCACAACCGCCTGCAGCACATTTTTGTCTCATCACATACTGGGACAGAAACCCAGAATGCAGCAGGGCAGCAGGATCTGTTGGATAGGTACCAGAGTGCATTGCTGATGAAGTCAAACCTGGAAATCTTAATGGGGACACACTCCATCGACTTTCTGTACAAGTGCAGACTTGCACTCTTGACTTTACAAAACCAGGTGAACTAATTTCCTGGTGTAGACATACCCTGAGACCACAAAACTTGGCATTAGACCTAGATCTCTTAAAAGACAGTACTGACGGAGCACTCAGTGAACCAGATCTGTGCAAATCACTCTGCTGAGGCAGAATAATCACACATTCTTGAGAGCAGATGAGATATGCTTGGTTTTGGAGGAGATGTAACATTCAATATGTTAAACTAACTGCTGCTATTCTTGGCAAATCAAGAGCATCACCTACTGTGTTCCTTGGGAGGCAGAAACTCTCAGCTTCACTTCACACTTCTCTCAACTTAAGAACATGCAAGACAACGCTCTTGATTTTGCCAAGAAAAAATATAGAAACCTGTTAATTGGCTTCGATGTGATTACATATTAATTCATAATTAGGAAGCAGGGGTGTGTGCGAACAATGAGGTGGCAAAATTTTCAGATGACAAAGTATTTTAGGTTACTCAGCACTAGAGAACACAAAGGAGCATCTGAAGGGCCTAGCAAAGCTTGATGAATGAGTAATATGGTAGCAGATTAAGCAAAGTCCTGAGAAAATGACATTGACAGCAAGGTAATGCACTCCTTTGAGCTGCTTATTGGATCATTAGCTTCTACAGCGTGGGCTGGGTACTAACAGGGGAGTGCAACATGCCTAGGAAGGAATACTGCAGAAAGGGATCTAAGGAGTCACAGTGGGCCACAAGCTGAATATAACATTATGACAGTGTTGCAGAAAAAAGCAAATATCATTCTGGGATGTACTAACAGGATTAGTGTGAGCAAGACACAAAAAGTAATTTTTCTGCTCGACTCCGTGCTAAGTAGGCCACAAGCAGAGTATTGTGTCCAGTTCCAGGCACCAAATTTCAGGAAAGATGAGGACAAATTGGAGAACTGTCCAGAGAAGAGCAACAAAAATGATGAAAGGTCTAGAAAGCATGAGGGAAGATTGAAAGAATTTTTTTTTTTTTTTAGTCTTGAAGAGTGACATGATGCACAGTACATAAATAGTTCAAGCTATTCCTTCTGAGAATTCCTGCTCAGTCCTCAATTAACTGTCAACATTCAGGAAAAAAGATTGGGATGTCACTGTAGAGTATTCACTGAAGACTTCCTTCTCAGTGTCAGTAACATTCCAGAAGCAACAAAAATATATAAATAATAGGATAAAGTGAAAATATTAAAATGCCATTATGTCAGTATGTACCCTCACTTTGACCACTCTGTGTAGTTCTTATAGTCAGATTTTTAAAAAGGCAACTAAAAAGCAAAACCAAATACCCAGAACACTAGAAAACAGAGGAATAGAATGACTTACATATATGGAAATATTTGGAGGAGAAGAACAGAGGACTGATTAGGTTTATTCAATAAATGGCAAAGGCAAGATAAACCAGGTATTCCTACACAGTCTATTATAAACATGTGCAAGGAAATATATTACAATTCCTGAAGGAAAATTGGCATTTGCTAAAAAGTGCAAGCCACTTATCTGTGGAACTCACTGTCCCTACATATCATTGTCCCCAGTAAATTAGCAGAATTCTAAAACTGGATAGTCATTTATATGGATGAAAACATCCACCGTCGTAGGACAAAAAAAAGTTACAAGGGATTTGAGCTCTAAAGTTTCAGAGCACCTGTCAACAACTAACTGCCTGGGATTAAATAGAAACTTTTCTAGAACTAGATTATTCCATGGTTGCCCATTACGGAGATTTTTGCACCATCTGGAAGCAAATGGTACTGGCTAGAGCCAGCATACCTACTTATAGGCTCTGTTGATTTGAGTCACATGGCAATTTCCATATTATCAGAGGGGTAGCTGTGTAAGCCACATCCACAAAACGAGAAGTTCTGTGGCACCTTGTAGACTAACAGATATTTTGGGAGCATAAGCTTTTGTGGGCAAAGACCTGCTTTGTCAGATGCAACGTAGTGGAGATTCCAGACAGCATTTGTTCAGAACTGGCTTCATACAAACCAAAAATGTTTTAAAAAAATTGGTATAATGCATATGCTATAACTAAAGTTACATCAGAATTCAGATTCTATATTTTTCTTTCATATTACTTGTGGCATTTCTGTCCCAGCTACACCATGTATGTGTGCATGCACGTGTGTGCATGCATGCGTGCGCACACACACGCGTGCGTGCGCGCGGTTTGCACAGTATTATAATATACAAATGTTGATTTCCAACAGCTTGGAAGTTCTCTGTGCCTTAAACCTAGCTTTGCTCTCAGATTCCCTGGTACCAGGTTCTATGCTTCCCAGCTTATTGACAATTGCAGTATGAAAAAATTCTATCATTTCCACACACCGAGTACAGTATATGAGCTCAGGAAGGGTGGTGGTGTCCCCTCCGGTGCTGGGTGTTCCTGTTTGAAGTTCAAAGCCCGTTACACAGCAGCTGAGTGGGAAGCTTTCCAAAATCTACAGGAGGCTGGGAAAGAATCCAAAAAGCAAGGAGTGCCCCAACTGAAAGACAGAGTTGGCAAGTATGTATACTTGAAATACACCCCTCCTCTCACAGCCAGAATTATCATTTCCCTAAACAGACACCTTGCTCTTATAAGAGTTTTTGCTAGATTTCCAGCATGCTTGACTTAGTTGACCTAGCCAAACTCCCCGTAAAGAACAGCTGAACAATTCTTTCACCTTTTACATTACAGAACTTCTATCTTTGTTTTCTATCCTTGGTATTGCCAATAACAACAGCTGATTTGTTCTAAGAGCTTGATCCTTGGAGCCCTTAGTAATCCCTCTGAAGTGGAGTTATTTGCATGAGTTAGGACTATTCATGTAAAAATGAATTTTATAAAATCAGTACCTAAATTTCTTCCTGAAGTGCTTGCAACACTTTAGCGCCTGCCAAATCCAACTTCCCACTCAGTCCAGATGCTGCTCTTACATTCAAGTTCAATTTCCTGCAGCACTGGTTTGGTTTATTTTTTGCTTAATCCATCAATTTTCTTTTACCATATTTTCCTGGCTCCAGATCTTATGAAAGAATTTCTGTACTCACACTTTTTTGCTGGACTCCTGAACTGCAAAACTAAATGTATGGCTCACAGTTGAAAGTGATGAGCTATGAGCTTGGGAGAGAAGACAGATACAGTCCGTGTTTACCTTAAAATCCAGCCATTCTTAGCATGGAGGCTGTTACAGAGATGCATTAACATGCTTTAAAAATGAAAATGTGAGAATCCCAAATTCACACACAGACTTATTGATCACAACTGTGTTTTACAACTAGTTCCTCCTACACTTCATACACAAGACCAGAGTTCAGTCTCTTACTCACAGTGGCTATAGACAATACTTAAACACAGTTTAGAGAAGGCAGTCTGCTCCTTATTTGCTTTACACATTAATGAGAGCCCTAGATCAGGGATTGGGAGCCTCAATGTGTCAGCATCAGCAATGATGCCAACATTAACGGGAACAAAGTCACAGAAGCCTGGAAACCTGAATTCACATATTGAGGTAAAAAGCTGGCAAGTTTACCTTTAAATTATAATGCTGACTTATCTAAAGTCTTTCGTCCTGAAAGGAAAGCTGTCCCATAGGCTGGAATGAGTCTGTGACCACCTAGCATTCCACAGCTGTCCCTTTGCATACTCAGCCTACCATAGGAATGCAAAACTTGTATAGCATTAGCAGGACAGAACTAAGATCTTCTTGTTCCAAAAGCCATCCCACAACCACTTGAAAAACAGGAAAATCTCCACTAGTTGTTAGCAGACTTTGGCTTATAACAGAGTTGGGCAGTTCTAATTCTATGTACTAGAATAGCACTGTCTACCTTTATTCAGTAAATTTCTTCCTCGAAAATCTAACCAACAGCTTTGCTGGTTCTTTAGCTAAAATCCCATTAGTGACTGTTGCTAGAACTCCCTCTCAACAGGTTGCATATTTCTTCAAGTGCCTCAGAGAAAAATATGCTTCCTCTTCACTATGGATGTAGAAATACTATTCATACTTCCTTGAGTTAGCTGAGGCACAATGGCTCCTGGTCATCCTTTTAACAGGTTTCCTCATACCCACTGCAAAGAAAGGGGAAAGACCCATTATTTTTGTTGAAGTTATAGTATTTCATATGAAACAAAAAAGCAGTCCTGTAGCACCTTAAAGACTAACAAAATAATTTATTAGGTGGTGAGCTTTCGTGGGACAGACCCACTTCTTCAGATCTGGAAATTCTGATAAAAGCAAACTGACATGACAAGAATTTAACAGAAAGATAGAATAATTACATGAAAACTGACAAACCAGCTACAAAGGACAGAAGGGAAGAGTGAAGGGGGAACAGGACTACTTTCTCATTTTGTGAAGATACAGCTACCTTTCTGTAACTATTTCACGTAAGCTATTTATGACAAAGATAATTGAAGATCTCTTATCCTAGGATAGAATTTTACTGCCTTATATCTGTGAACTTTATTATGAATCATCTAAATGTTTCCTTACAAGTACAGGGGTGAGCAGATTTTTTACATTAGGCCTCACTTTTCATTCCTTCAGTTAGCAAGCCACACCCCCCCCCCCCCCCCGCATCATAGAATCATAGAACACTAGGACCGGAAGGGGCCTCAAGAGGCCATCGAGTCCAGTCCCCTGCCCCGACGGCAGGACCGACCACTATCTACACCATCCCTGATAGACATTTATCTAATCTGTTCTTAAATATCTCCAGCGAGGGAGACTCCACAACCTCCCTTGGCAACTTATTCCGGTACTTGACCACCCTGACAGTTAGGAACTTTTTCCTAATGTCCAACCTAAACTTCCCTTGCTGCAGGTTAAGTCCATTGCCTCTTGTTCTCTCCTCAGAGGCCAAGAAGAACAAGTTTTCTCCCTCCTCCTTATGACACCCTTTAAGATATCTGAAAACCGCTATCATGTCCCCCCTCAATCTTCTTTTTTCCAAGCTAAACAAGCCCAATTCTTTCAGCCTTTCTTCATAAGTCATGTTCTCCAGACCTTTTATCATTCTAGTTGCTCTTCTCTGGACCTTCTCTAATTTCTCCACATCTTTCTTGAATTGGGGTGCCCAGAACTGGACACAATATTCCAGCTGAGGCCTAACCAGTGCAGAGTAGAGCGGTAGAATGATTTCTCGTGTTTTGTTCACAACACACCTGCTAATGCATCCCAGAATCACGTTTGCTTTTTTTGCAACAGCATCACACTGTTGACTCATATTTAACTTGTGATCTACTAGAACCCCTAGATCCCTTTCTGCTGTACTCCTTCCTAGACAGTCTTTTCCCATTCTGTATGTGTGAAACAGATTATTCCTTCCTAAGTGCAGCACCTTACATTTATCTTTATTAAACTTCATCCTGTTTACTTCAGACCATTTCTCCAATTTATCTAGATCATTCTGAATTATGACCCTATCCTCCAAGGTAGTTGCAACCCCTCCCAGCTTGGTATCATCTGCAAACTTAATAAGCGTACTTTCTATGCCAATATCCAAATCGTTAATGAAGATATTGAACAGAACTGGTCCCAAAACAGACCCCTGCAGAACCCCACTTGTTATGCTTTTCCAGCAGGATTGAACACCGTTAACAACTACTCTCTGGGTACGATTAGCCAGCCAGTTATGCACCCACCTTATTGCAGCCCCATTTAAGTTGGACTTGCCTAGTTTGTCGATAAGAATATTATGCGAGACCGTATCAAATGCTTTACTAAAGTCTAGGTATACCACATCCACTGCTTCTCCCTTATCTACGAGTCTCGTTATCGTGTCAGAAAAAGCTATCAGGTTGGTTTGACATGATTTGTTTTTTACAAAACCATGCTGGCTGTTCCCTATCACTTTACCACCTTCCAAGTGCTTGCAGATGACTTCCTTAACTACCTGCTCCATTACCTTTCCTGGCACAGAAGTTAAGCTGACTGGCCTGTAATTTCCTGGGTTGTTCTTATTCCCCTTTTTGTAGATGGGCACTATATTTGCCCTCTTCCAGTCTTCTGGAATCTCTCCTGTCTCCCATGACTTTCCAAAAATGAGAGCTAGCGGCTCAGCTACCTCTTCTATCAGCTCCTTGAGGATTCTAGGATGCATTTCATCAGGCCCTGGTGACTTGCAGACATCTAATTTTTCCAAATGGTTTTTCCATCTGTCTAATGTAATCAAAACCAACAGCAATTTAGGTTATGTTCATGTAAAACACCCTTTTGGCATGTGGCATTGTATACACTACCTCTCTGTTACTGTTCAACACGTAAGAAAATAAGTATGTAGACTGTAAAAACTTTATTAATTAGTATATAAATGTGAATACACATACATTAAAAACAGTAACGTTTCAACATTTTTCATGAGATGGATGAGCCTGACACCCACCCAGCAGCTGATTGTGCTGCACTCTCCCTTATGTCCCACTTTGCACACCCCAATCTAATATACATGCTTGGGATCTTCAGAACTGCTGGTGTTTAACAAACGTTTATTGATAATATTTCCTTCAGGAACTTCAGGTTTCTAAGCTATCATCATACTCCTGTCCCTACTCCTCACTCTTGTCACTCCCCACCTCCTTGATGATGATGGGTATCTCCAGGCCGGAGTCAATAACTGTGGGAGCGGGTGGGACTGCCCTGTCCCCCAGAATCCAGTCCAGATCATATAGGGGCAGTTGATGGGCACTGCTCTGGACTGGGACCTTCCCTCCCTGGGCCTGGAGTAGGCCTGGCACAGCTTCTCGACTTTCATCCGCACCTGTTCCTGGGTGCGGATTTGGCCCCTTCTGGCCAGACCACCCACCATGCAGCCATAGACATCCACATTCCTGCACTGGTTGTGGAGATCCTGGAGGTTGGTCTTGTCCCCACAAACCTCAGATGAGGTCCTGATCTCTGCACCTGATCAGGAAGGTGCACGCCTCTTGTGGGACCGGGCAGACTCCTAAGGGGCTGGGCATGCTTCCGGGGAGCTACGGTGGGCTGTTCAGACTCCTTCTTGTGGCTCATGTGGGGGCATGAGGGCTACCAGGAGCAGCAGCGGAGTGCTCTGGGTTGTGGGGCCTTCTCCAAAGTACAAACGCAGTGTGCACAGTGTTTGCCTTTTGGGGCTCCGGGATGGAGGAGGGATCATGGTGTTCCCCTGTGTCTGCCCAGAGTGGCTGGAGACCCCTTATCTCAATTTAGCCCTTGTTCCTCATCTTACCAGTGCTCATTTTGAAATAGGCGCTATTCCCTCTGCAATAAGATTTATCAATTTCAAAATAAGGCACCCGCTATTTCAAAATAGCAGTTGTGTAGTGTAGATGACGGAAAAGTTATTTTGAAATAGCTGTTTTCTCGAAATAACTGGGCTGTGTGGCCGTAGCCTTGGGTTTCTCCCAGTTATACAAGTCTACTACAATCGCAACTCAACACTCTCACATCAAACAAGTCTGTTCAAACCCCACTTTTCTTCCTGCGAGCTACTTTCTCTTCCTTCCATTCAGGTGAATTAACAAGCCAGCTGCAAAAGATCTACACAAACTCAGTTAACTCTTGCTTAGCCAGCTTCAGAGCCACTGCCAGCTTGTTCATGCTGATCTCTTCCCTTATGGGAGTGTACAGAATTGTCCTAATTCAAATGTGCATGTAATTTATGTTATATGGTTCAGTGTTCTAAGTAAAAAAAGAAGCATCATGTCACCTGACTGGCCCACTTTTCATTAGGAAAAGGCTTCTCAGATTACAGACCTCTTCCTCCACCCTGGCTCAGTTGTCCTACATACTTATGTCCACTTTTTCTATTGTTTTCCTACTGTTTCCTACCATTACTACCTCAAGGCTCTCATCCTACACAGACTTGAGCATATGCTTAACTTTACACACTGAGGGAGCTGCAGGGCTACATAGTTGTGTAAAGTTCAGTGCACGCATAAAATTTTGCAGAACTATGGACTAACTTGTACCGAAGCATTCTATCCAGAAGGGGATAAAGCAGGCACAGAGCTCCAGCCAATCAGAGAGAGAGGGTGGCTTGCTGGAGCAGCCCTGTTATAAGGAGTGGCTCAGCAGAGCAGAGCACTTGGGTAGTAGTAGTACAGGGAGTAGTTCGCTGAGAGGAAGCACCTTGGATAGAGCAGTGCTGGGCAGGGTCCAGGAAGCTAAAAAGAGAGGCTCTGGCCTGATATCTGCCAGGCACAGTCCTTGATTTAAGGGGCAAGAAGGTGCATGGAGTCACACAGAAGTGTTCCAGGGAGCAAGAGGAGAACAAGAAGGCAGGAAAAGCCTGTTGTCAGAGGCTCCCTGAGCTAGGACTCAGAGTAGTGAGTAAGTTGGGTCCAATCATCCCCCTGATATTGCTCTGGCCAACAGGGAGAATGGCCTATACAGTATGTGGCTTGCAGCTGAGGCAAGGGGCTGGACTTTGGGGCTACAGCTGGCCACAGTGGCAAGTGTAGGACTGAGCACTGTTGATATATCCCTGGAAAGGGGTGAGAGATCAGAGTGGTGGGCACGCCTGGAGACCAATGTCCTCAAGAGGACACCACAATTCTGAGAGTGATGTGGGTCCACAGCTGTGGGGGGAGCGCCTGGGGGGCACACCTCACAGCAATGCAGAGGGATGATGAGACGTCAGTTAGGAAAGACAACCTGTGCGTAGTCAGAGCTAATGTCCAGTGTAACCAGCAGGAGGCTCTACGACAGTGAATCACACACTTAAAATTTCAGATAACATATCACCGTAAGTCTTGTACTCCTTTAAATGCACGTTTCACGTCTAAGCATGTACCGTTTCTGTATCTGAAATTAGGAATATTGACCAATGTTCCCTCTAATTTTCTTCCATCCATGTGCATGCAGAATAAATTGTTATGTATGTACACATGTGCAGAGGTACACCACCAGTAGAAACATTATGCTGCTGGCTGTGGGTGCTCTGCTGATCAGTTGGGCAGCATTTGCCTCTCTCTTGGTTGGCTGCCCAAGTGCTCAACTTACAGAAAACACTGCTATTGACAGTGGATATATTATCAGTGTGTTCCTGCCATGCAAAGCCTATTTCCAGTCCATCAGAAAAACAATGAAGAAGCCAGACACAGAGTGACACAAAAGACAATTGAGTGGGAGAACAGTCTTCCTGCAGATGTGTTACAAAGATATGTCTCTGTCATCTGATGCTGGAATCCATCTCGAATTTTGAATTTTTCCACAGAAGTGTCAGGGAATTGAAAAAGGCTTTTTGCCCTAGGGAAATTGTGCATAGGGTAAGGGAAGTAAACAATGATGGTCTTCATCTGGCTTTACAGACTACCTCGATATCCCAAGAGGTTACATGAAAAATCTAGAAACAAAAAGGATTTTAAAGAGAGCAGTTGAGGAGAACTGCTTGACCCAGGTCAGAAAGGACATCGCTGGCTTGAGAAGGACTTTATTGAAATAAGAACTAGGGTGAAAAATTACGATTTGTAACAAGGCTTAGCTGGTGTGTTTTACTTTGCTTAATAAATTCCTTTGATCTGTCTGCTATCAGTTGCAAACACTTAAACCCAGTATAAATAATTGTTACCTGGGAGGAGAAGGATGACAGCTATGCATCTCTCTCTTTCATTGATAAAGGGGGCGAACAATGTGTGAATTTGCTCTGTATAAAAGTTTTATAAAGAATAAGATGGATTCATCTGGGGTTCTGGTCCCACTGGGGCTATGCTCCTGGGTGCTGTGTCAAGGCCCTTTGACTGAGCCTACCCAGAGCCGAGCTGATCTCAGTGTCTGTATTGCTCTGCTGTGACCCCATGTCTGTGCCATCACTGGAGGAGACTGGAGGGTCTGGCTCAGCAGAACATGGTGGTGAAGCGCCCAAGAAGGCAGTTAGATGGGCTCAGTAGTATTTTCAGCACCTCAAGTGACAGTCTGAAGGGGGGTCTCTGTACCCAAACCCATCACACTCCCTTTGATCTGAAACCAAGAACAAATACCAGCCTAAAAGAAAAGTTTCTCCGAAGATTATGTGCCTCTAAAGACCAGGAATAATGGAAATGACATTGAAACCTCAATGTATTGTACTCTTTTCTACAAGCAAAAGTTGTCATTTAACACACTGATGATACATATTCTCCAGGTGATTCACATGATAGTGACATAAAATATTTTCTAAGTGTATAGATAATGCAAAGGATCAAAAGTATAAACGGTGAGGAACAGCACAAAATACAGAAAAAAATTAAACTAAAAAAACTAGACTAAATAAGAATAATTATGTTAGGATGGTGATACATGTGGAATAAATTTAAGAGCAAAAGCAGTGAAACAGCTGTGAAGTGCAGATGCTACAGCAACTATATATTGATTTGAAAATAGATTTGAAGTCCCCACAGAAGAGCCTGTGTCCTACCGTACTGCTTCAATAAAAATGAAAACACAATGAGAGATATCAGACAGCAGCAGAGTGAAGAAAGATCAAAAATGAATCAGGTAAATCAAGCATATGAAAATGCATTTCTGTGGATGCAGTGTTTTAGATCTCAACTAGAATGTGGCAAGTGGGATGATCAAAGATAATGACAGATTTTTTTTAGCCATTTTATGATAGGTACCTCTATTTACTGTTGTTTATATACCGACTATCACAATGGGGCTAGTCAATGTTACTGTAAAACAAATAATCTACTATATATTCTAGGCTATGTCTAGACTAGAGGGATATGTCAACAAAATGGCATTGTCAGAGCTGGTCACAGGGGTCAGCACGGTTCTGTAGGCACTGCAGAGTCCCTGTGTGACAGGGCCTGTAGTGCAGGCCACACATTGCTGTGCTCTTGGGATATTCCCATCCCTTGGCCCAGGAGGTGTTGGTCGGTGCTTATGGTGGTGGGCGCTGCCTCGGGTGCTGCATTGCATGAATGACTCACCATCTTTCCTCATCTTCCGCTCAGCTGGACCCACACCGTCTGAGGACTGAGCCACCCGCCCCCACCACCACCACGAGGGCGAGCCAACCCCACTTCACTACTTGGATAAGCCTTCAGCCAGAGGGGCCATTGGTGTGATTATGACGACCTCCACTGGGACCACAATGCCACCCTCTGGACAATGATGTGCATCATGGAGCGGCAGCTGCCGTCCAACATGGCGTGGTGGTAGCGGGTCTGGGACCAACTCAGATCCCACTTGGATGCTGCCACTGGAGTCTGGTGAAACATGATGACCCAGCCACCTGCAGCTGCTGCCCCTCCCGTCCCTCTGCCCCACCCCACCCCCGATGGCCATCCAGCAGGGTGTCCTGCCTACACCCACTACCCCCAGGCTCCCACCCCCGGCTGCCCCTGCTCCCCAGACTGCTCCCCTGCTGCTCTTAAGTTCCTCCGGTCCACCAGGCCTGCCCTGGCCACACAGAACCCTCTGCAGCCCCACTTCCTCTGTACCTCCCCAGTCCTGGCCACAACCCAGCCATGATGGGGGCCCTGAGCCCACGGCAGGAGGGGACCCCGAGGCTGATGCCGCTCGGGGTTCCGCTGTCCCTTGGGTCATGACCCTCCCCACTCCATCCATGATTTGAGGCCCCCCCAACTCCTGTCACAAACCCCCCACCCAAGCTCTGATGCCCCCTCCCTCTGTCCCAGGGCCCCCCCACTGTAAATAATTCACTGCATTCCAGTTTGTTGTAAATAGGTTTGAATTGCACTGTTTATTTTTGCACACTTTTTTTTTTGGTTGAGTAAAAGCCCCTTAAATATTCACCACACCCGAGTCCTCTTCATTGTGCAGGGGTCAGGGAGTAGTAGAGGGGTGAAGGGAGGAGTCATGGGGAAGACAGGGTAGGGCTGTGGGACTGAGACCCCTGCTGGGGGGGGCCCTGGGAAGGGTTACTGGATACTGTGGGAAAAGGTCCCCCTCAGGGCCCCGCGGAGCTGCATCTCGTCCTGATGTGTCTGGCTGCTCACATGCACACCCCTCACAGCTGGTGTCTGCCCCCACCCCGGGAGGAAGGGCTTCTTCTTCCCCTCCTCAATGTTGCACAGGCCACAGCGTAGTGGGTGTTGTCCTTCTCCAGATCCAGGTGGGTGAGCAAGCCCCTAAAGGTGCACTCGGCCTGCATCCTGGCCCAGTTCAGGTGGGCACTGAACAGTTCCTGGCTGGGGTCCAGCTGTCTGGTATACGGCTTCATCAGCCAGGGCATGAGGGGGGTAGGCCATGTCTCACACAACGCAGCGTGGTATCTGCACATCCCCGACCGCTAGCTCAGGGCAGGGGGAGAATGTGCCCACCTCCAGCCTCCGGCACAGGCCACAGTTCTGGGACACATGGATGTCATGTGCCTGGCCCGACCATCAGATGTAAATGTCCATAAACTGTCCATGGTGGTCAACCAGGGCCTGCAACACTAACAAAAGGTAACCCTTGTGGCTGGTATACTTGGCCATGCTATATGATCCAGGGCATGGATTGGGATGCGTGTCCCATCAATAGCCCCAACACAGTTCAGGAACCCCAGAGCAGTGAATCTGGCCACAACTGCGTCCATGTCTCTCATACAAATGACCCTCCACAACAGGATGGTGTTCATGGCCATCACAACCTGCAGAGGGAGTGGACTGACACACATATCAGGGACTGAGGGAGGGAGTGCCAGGGCCCTGGAAGAGGAGTTCCTGGCACCCTCCTCTCCCTGAGCCCCTGTGAAGCTGCCCCCATAGCAGCAAGGCTCTGTGAGGGTGGGATGGCACAGTCCCCCAGGGATGGGGCTTCCCCACAACCCCACCTCTAACACCCCTGACTCCACTTCTTGAGGGTCCCCCTTGGGCAGGACACCCCTCCCCTCCCCATGCAGGGACTGCAGCCCATGAGTGTGTTACCTCCATGAGGAGGGTCCCAATGGTGGACATCCCCATGCTGAACTGGTTGCCCAGTGAGTGGTAGCTGTCAGGGGTGGTGAGCTTCCAGAGGGCAAATGTGACACACTTCTCCATGGAGATGGTGGGCTGCAGCCAGGTGTCCTGTCTCTGGAGGGTGGGGGAGAGCCAAGCACAGAGCTCCAGGAAGGTAGCCTTCTGCATTCAGAAGTTCTGGAGCCACTGCTGGTTGTCCCACTGCCCCCTGACCAGCTGGTCCCACCAGTCGGAACTGGTGCAGTGCCTCCAGATCCACCTGTGCACCTGGAGGAGACAGATGCAGATGTAACCCTCCTGCATTCACAGTGAGGTCCTCACAGGTAGTCTCAGGCTCACCCTCCATGAGGAAGAGAAGGACAGCCATTAGAAGGTTCGGCAGCTGCTGAAGCACCTTTGTACGGGGTCAGCACAAGCCTGGGGGGTTTTCTGGGCCCATGGCTCCCTGGAACAAGCTGTGTCTCCCAGAAAGATCTGAACCGCTGTTCTAGCTGTGTTGTCCCTCAAGGAGGTAGGCACATCTGCAGCACAGGCAGGGAATTGGTGTCTGGGGAGGTCTCTTTAAAGGCATGTCTCGCTGGGGCTCCCAGAAGGAAATGGTGAACAGGACTGCTTCTCAATAAACCTACAGAAAGGAGATAAAACGGAGGAATTTGGACTCGGGCTGTTTTGACAGATAAATCAGTTCTTAAGATTTGAAAACTAGAAGAAAATGTTTGGAAACTGGATATACTGTAGCCCTTTTTTATTAAAACACAGCAAACCATATGAGTTTCTTGGGAAGAAGATAAAAAATACTCTTGATTGAACTCCCTTTTAAAATGTTACTAAAAGTAACTTCATAAAAATAACACTGTAGTTTTGAAAAGAAAATTCAATAAAGCATGTACATTTTCCTTTTACTTAAAAAAAATTTGATGTAAGTACCTGAGCAACACCAGGTAAATTCTGCTAGTACATAATAACAAAGAAAGGGTGCAGTGGTAAGCAATGAAAAAGATTATGAGTTAATTATCACAAGAAACTTGACAGGAACTACAGTGGCTCTATTTTCAGGTATATGACAAACAGCAATGCAGTTAACAAAGAAGTCAAATACAAGTACAGGTTGAACGTCTCTGAGCTGGCACCCTTGGAACCTTATCAGAGCTGAACCAGAGAATTTGCTGAATCACAGGAGGTCAATATTGTCTAGCAGTATGACTAACACTTCCACTGCTTACTAGGCTTTTAGAAGACATTTTGGGGTAAATTAGAGCTAAATAACAGCAAAGAACACTGATATCTGCGACTGGTGGCTGTAAACAAATTTTATGGGACTGTGGGGAACTTGGTCGCATCCATGATACATGGACATCCAGCTAACGAAAAGCTTGCTGGACCACCGATGTTGTCAGACCAGAGAATGCTGGATTAGAGAGGTCAATCCTGTACTCTGTATTATATGTGCAGAAATGAACATATACCATACTTCATACAGTCTAATTCTACACCTAGCAAGTACAAGCATAAACTGTTCAAAGCAATAGTTGTTAAGCACTCAGATACTCTGTTGATAGGTGTGGTATATATACTTAGACGAAAAGATGGATGAGATTAGATATGTAGTCATAATCATTAAATCCTTTTTTCATTTTTATTTCAGCCCTGATAAGCTACAAAGGACTTCAGTCCTTAGGGAGATTGTTCAAGTAGCTCAACGTTGGCAATTTTTTTTTCTTATTTGGCTTAGACCAGTGTTGGGGAACCAATGGCCTGTGGGCCAAATGTAGCCCACCTGGCTTCTGTGTGTGCCCCGAGAGACGTTTTATTACCTTTGCAGGTGCCATATGTAGCCCACCTTTACCCATGTGCAGGGCTGTCAGATTTCACGGGTTTCCATCTGCATAGACTTTTTTTCCTAAAAGTATTACGAAAGTGACATGCATGTAAAGTGAGGGCATGTGAAATGTGGTGCATGCTGATTGCACACAACATTGACTGTAAGAGCCATGCACACCCTCTGCATCCAAGCAAAGTGTTGCTATGGTTCAGTTGGCACACCCTGCAAATTCTAGGTAAGCAAGTGCACTTAGCAAAACTGCTCTATCCTAGGAAACCATCTTGATTACTCCAATCTTTACAGTCCACTGAGGTGAAGGAGGACCTCTCAGGCAGCCCACTCACTAGCCTAGGTTGCTCATCAATGACTTAAAAACAAAGGGATAGAGAAAAAGTGGAGTGTAACATAATAAAATTCATCAGCAAGTCACATTATAGACTGAATATTGGAGGGAATCTCTTTTGGACATCACAGACATCACCGTAACATTAGTACAGGGTCCTGTGGCACCTTATAGACTAACAGAAAAGTTTAGAGCATGAGCTTTTGTGAGTTAACTCACTTCTTCAGATCATCTGAAGAAGTGAGTTAACTCACGAAAGCTCATGCTCTAAACTTTTCTGTTAGTCTATAAGGTGCCACAGGACCCTTCGTTGCTGCTACAGATCCAGACTAACACGGCTACCCCTCTGATATTAGTACAGGGGGCGCTCTTGAAAGTGCCTGCAGTCTGTGGGTTAAAATGTTGAAGGCTGCAGTTAGCTGCCTATCCTTTTGGCCTCTAGTTTTAAGAACGGAATACCCTCAGATATGAACACAATGATTAAACCTGAGAGCAGCAACTGCAATCCAAGATGAGTGAGTAGTGACCACTGGACAGATTTCCAATTCAAAAATATCCAAAAACATACATTAACAACACATAAAGAGCAAAAGTCTTTCTTCTTCATCAGTTAAGCTTTTCTCTTTTTATTCTCCTGACCTAGAACTAAGCCTGCTGTGTGAGCAATTCAACTATCTATGGAATGTTCTTCAAAGGTCAGTCAAGGTGGAGACTGTGCGTTGAGATATTTATAAGCATAATGCATCTTCTAAAACAATTCCATTGAATCAAGTGATCTATAATTCATCTCAATGCCATATTACTACAGTACAGTAGACTCTTTCATATCTGGCATTCTATCACCTGGAACTTTCAAATAACCGGCATTTTAGAGATGGGTATATTATAGTTACGTTTTCCATAAGTACAGGATACTGAAAATAAATACAAATAAATACAGCAAATACAGTTTGTGTACAGTGTACAATACTACTGTTGCTGGTAAATAAAGTACTCTACCTACATTTTTGTTTGTTTCTTAATATCTAATCATGTTTTTCTTTAGTGTTATGCATTGCTAGGTATACCTCCCTATTATCCAGAATATTTGAATATCCAGCAACCTCCCGGTCCCGAGGCTGCCAGATATGAAAGAGTTTACTGTAGCACTATTTTTTGTGCACCAACTACACTAAGAGCAACACGTTATTGTGTGTTTTTGTAAATGACAGAACATAGGGATCAGTTTCAAAACAAAATTAGTTTGGTTCAAAAAGTTTCAGCTTCAGTGAATTTGGGCTCTGAAATAATCCACACCCTGAAGGAACTCTGTTTGCATTTGTGAAAAGACACACCCTCACACAGGGCGGCAGAAGGCTAATGAGCTTTTCTGGGCCTGTGGAATATTGTCAAAGCACACCTACAAGGCTTGTTCAGCCTGCAGGAGGTGGAGCCTAAAAGGGAAAATTCCTTTAGGAGAGGGTGGTGCACAGAAAGAAGGCTGTTTTACCCAGAGACTGAGGCTGTGTCTACACTACAACATAATTTCAATATATAATAAAATCGAATACTTAATCTTGATACCATGAATTCGAATAAAGTGTCCACAAAGCTTTTTGAAATTCGACTCACCTTTTCTCTGTGTCAAATCTCTGCATGCCCATTGCCCTGTGAAAGTTCAACAGCATGAGCATTGCATTGTGGGTACCTATCCCACAGTGCCTTAGCCCCGGTTGCTTGTGGGTGTGTCATGTTGGAATCCCAGAATTCCAATCACTATCCCGTAATTCACTGCATCAGTAACCGTGTGAAAAAAGAACTGGAGATCGCACTGTTTCCTGCTGCGGCATTCCAGCACAAGCATGGATCCATGACCGCTCCAAATCATAGCACAGATCATTTCTGCAACCACAGGGGCTGTCACGCAATTTGTCCTTCAATTCCAAAGCTCGATGGTGCTTGTCTATCCTAGTGCAGCAGCAGCAGCTGCTGCTGCTGCTGCTGCTGATGACGACGATGATGGTGTTTTGAAACAGCAATTGTGCCAACTGCGGACCAAGAATGCAGAGCTGGCGGCTGCCATAACTGCATTGCTGACAGTGCAGCAGGATTTTTGGACTCGGGAGACCAGCACACACCGGTGGGATCACATCATTTTGGAGTCCTGGGATGACCAGCAGTGGGTGCAGAACTTTCGCATGCACAAGTCCAACTTTATGGAACTTTGCGATGTACTGGTGCCCGCCCTGAAGTGCAGCAACACCAAAATGAGGCCGGCTTTAACCGTACAGAAGTGGCAATTGCACTGTGGAAGTTTGCAACCCCCAACAGTTACTGGTCAGTGGCAAATCAGTTTGGGGTGGGCCGACCTACAGTGGGGTCCATGGTGATGGAGGTGGCCCATGCAATCTGTCAGCATCTCCTCAGGAAGATTGTGACCCTGGGAGCAGGCAATAGTGGATGGTTTTGGTGCCCAGGGGTTTCCTAACTGCAATGGGGCAATAGATGGCATGCACCTCCCCATCATGGCCCCGGACCAACTGGCCTTGGAGTATATAAATCTCCATGGTCATGCAGGGGTTGGTAGATCACAGAGGTCATTTTACCGATGTCAACATTGGCTGGTCAGGGACGGTTCACGGCGCGCGCATATTCCGAAATTCGGGTCTGTACCAAAAGCTCCTGGATGGGACTTTTTTCCCTGATTGGAAAATCAAGATTGGCAATGTGGAGATGCCCATTGTTATATTGGGCGACCCTGCTTACACTCTGCTTCCCTGCCTGATGAACCCTACACAGAAGACCTGGACCCCAGCAAGGAAAACTTTAATTATGGACTGAGCAGGTGCAGAATGATCATGGAATGCGCCTTTGAACATTGGAAAGTGAGGTTCAGATGTTTATTGACCCATTTGGACGTTTCTGAAGCTAATGTCCCCACCATTATTACAGTGTGCGCTATTTTACACAACATATGTGAATCAAGGTGGGAGAGTTTCCCACCTATATGGAATTCTGAAGTGGAGGCAATAGGCAGGGCTTACTCATAGCTGTCTAAACTGCCATCCACCAGTAACCACGCTTAGGCTTCAGCAATAAGAGATGCCTTAAAAAACAGCTTTATGACTGATCTGAAAGGCACATGGTACCTATGCATGTCTCTGCCATAATGCCAATAAATCAACCGTGCCATAATGAATGAATGCTTTTTTTTGGTGGGACAAGGGAGTTTCACTGCCCCTCCCCCCACACCCAGTTCTCTCAGCCGCGCATCTGCTGTGGACCAGGGAGGTTCACTGCCCAGCTGTGCCTTCAGCAGCACTGACCCTTCCCCCCCCACCCCGCCCGGTTTCCTCAGTCATGTATCTGCTGTGGACAAAGGAGTATCCCCGGGCAGCTGTGCCTTCAGTGGCACTTGCCCTCCTCCCACCCACCCATTTTGATTTGTGTTCCTCCCCACCACACTCCTGCAGGACAAGAAATCACACTGAGCTCAAAGGAATGATTTTATTTTGGGGTTAGGAGATGTTGAAGTTGCCAGGAAAAGACGCCTTCTCAAGGGTGCTTGAATAGCCTTTTGCAATGGCTCTTGGGACTGGAGTGGCAAGATAGCCTTGCTCTGCCTCCCCACATGTGGGGACCCTGATGACGGGGGTGGGTGCCCTCTCCTCAGGGGACTCTGGGCAGTGGGTATCAACTGACTCCATGCTGGTTTGTGAGTCCCTCTGCAACTCAAGCAGGGAGCGCAGGATCTCTGTCTGCTGAGTAATGGCCATTACGAGCTTTACAGCGACCTTGGTCTGCTTTGCCACATCCTCAGTATGCTTTGCCATGACCTCATTCATTTTGGACAGTTTCTGAGGCTGCAGATCAAGCGTTCTCTCATTGAATTTTACTTGACTTTGATGCCACTCAGCTGTACTGTGATGCCACTGAGCGGTATCCTTTGTCAAGTTCTTACATTCTGCATGAGTGTCTTGTATGTGCTGCATGATCATAATTTGTTTTGCTTTCCTGTGTCTCCTGTTTTTAATGCAACCCTGGGCCCTGGGTCTGGAAAATGAAAGTTAAAATTTAGATATAATTCACATAATGTGCTTTGACATGCACTGAATGGGTCTTTCTGTGTACTATCAGTGAAAGTATACTTTGGAAGGACACATGGGTTATTAAGGATGGGATTGTAAGTGTGTATTTCACAATACCTCACTTGCCATCGCTTCTCCAACACGTTGCTTTGTGGACATGGTAAGTTATAAGCAATTATCCTTTTTTGATGGGAATGGGAAGGTCTGCAAAGCAGGGGCATCTGCTAGATGTCCTGGTTAGGTGTCCCGTGGCAGTGACAAATGGACGGCTGCATGTGGGGCTTCGATGCACAATAAAAATAATGTAAAGAAAAAAACACCCAAAGAAAGGTTGGATGTAAAGGAGAGGAAGCAGAGAGGGAGAGGAAGAGGGAGAGGAAAAGCACAGAGGGGAATCCCCCGGGTGGCGCAGGGGGATTCCTGAGAACTGAAAACAAATGATGCTTGGGTAAGGGACGTGGGAGGAGAAACACCCAGCAGAGCCCGTCAGCAGCATGGCGCAGGGGTGTGAGGAAGAGGGGTATGAAAAACTAAAAGAAACAATGGCTGGAAAGGGATATGTGGTGGGGAAACCCTCCCCGCAGAGTCTGCAAACTGCATTGCGGGGTGGGGAACGGAGCACCTGCTGGTTGCTGCAGGCCAGTGTAAAAGGGCAGGAATCATGTTAAAAAGAAATAAAGATGTGAATTCCTGTACTTCCGCAGGTTGTCAAAGAAGACATCACCCTCCTAAAACTAACAGATATGGAGAAAGAGCAGCTACTCCTGCTGTGTGACCAAAAGCCTGGAAAATTTACTAAAATGCTGTGCAGCGCCATGACACCAGATCACTATCGGGTTACCTGGCGTGGCAAGGTGTGCTACCGTGGAAGCTGCAACAACTTAGGCCTTCCCAAGAATTTCATGAAAAAAATACAAGCGTGCCTGGATGAGGTCTTCGAGGAGATCTCCAAAAAGAAGTGCTCCATCCCAAGAACCATTAATACACTATTCTGAGGGGCACAGAAGCACAGCTAGCAAACCTGTACCTATGCAAAACCCTAGAGCTATACCCACCCCCCAACCTGCTTCTAGCATGCAGAATAAAGACTTACCCAAACTGATTGCTCCAGAGTGCTTGGGGACCGGTGTGGAGGTGACCAGCGTGGAGGGGCCTGCTGTGGGCGGACTGGTTCCAGGTCTGTGGTGAAGGGCTCTGGGCTGTCCAGAACAACTTCCTCTGTCCCTTGCTTGTTGCTCCCTTTCTCCTCTTCATGACAACCTAGTTGTAGTAGCTGAAATAGAAGGGCTCTCTACAACAGTTTTACTCAATAAAAAAATATTACTGGCAGAAAAACATCTATTTCTTAAGTAATCTGCTCTGTTGTATATGGGCAGGAGTGGACATAAAACGAACTGACTCTTAACAAAGGGCAAGAGGAGGCCACTTGTTAATATAGAGCCTTCCAAACTAGTCACCACCATCATCTGGTGAAGGTATTGTCTAAAACCACTACTACAATCTTTTGACTAGATGCAATCATACAAAGGATCCAGACATAGGTAATAACAACTGGTGCCTACATAGTGAGACGTATGACCTAAAACAATCTATGACCTACAGAAAACAAGGTGGTATGAGGCCTCCCAGTGAGCAGGGCAAGTAGTATCACTTTAATGGTCTCAGTTATTCTAAAAGATGCTGTATAGCTTCCATTGATTACAATCCAAGTTGGAGCAAATAACAGAAAGGAAGGAAGATATTTATAATAAAAACATCAAATCAGGGACCTGTAATGAAAATTGAAAAGAGGTTAACGGTGAATCCTTTTGGGGGCCAAACATGAGCAAAGAAAGGTGAAGACTGATACTAGAGACCAATGTATTGGTGCACCAGGAGGGGGAGGGAGAAGGATTGGTATTCACAGAATGCAAGAATATCATCTGAGATGCAAGACTATTTGGGCAAGACAGTCTTCAGTCACAAAAGAACAGGTTCTAATTGGTTAGTTCAAAATTGTCAGGGCTTGTTAGATGGGCTTTAAATTTCGTAGAAGGACTTATCCCTAAATAATCAGGAACATGCCTTGAAAAACCCCTCTCCATAAGCTATCAGAGCGAATGTTTAGATACAAGCTCTGTTTTCCTCCTTATACCTACTCATCCAGAATTTGCTGGTAGCTACCAGCCAGCATTCTACCTGGCAGCTTTCTTTGTAAGCATTTTAATGTGTAAAAGAAATTTAAAGAACAAATACCCCTGTTTATTAAGAATGAAATTCACTGCTTTGCCAAGCACAAGACCTATGCATCACTCTCATACAAACCTTAAATGTTACATAAGTCCTGTGCTGGCCCTTCGTACAGGGTGAATTTCATGTTAATTTTTAAATCTAATATGGCACTCTGGTTGTAAGCACTAGTACAGATGCACCCTTAGAGATAGTCAACATGAGAGAAAACACCTGAGAAAGAAATTGTGAAATGATGTAAGCTATCTTCATGAGAATAAAATCAAACACAATGTAAATACTTCATCATAGTCTACGGAGCAACTGTTGTAGCATCCATGGTATTCCTGTCTCACAAGAGAAATGGGTAACTTATTTTAAACAGAACCTAGACCAAGGGAACGTTATTCAAGATCTTAAATCAGAGAAGACAAAAAGACTAAGATCTTAGTTATTTATCGCATCCAATCCCTTATTCCCAGATCTGAACAACCTGAATTTTGAGGAAGTTCAATTTGTCATTTTCACTGATCTCTCTAATCATGTGATCTCATTTTTCAGCAGTGAGAGCAGACTTCAGCACCATTTGTTAAGAAGCCCACTCAAAATGAGGAAATATTTGAACAGCTAAGGTAATAAAAATGACAGAGTGCAAAAAGAGATAACTACTGAATTTATGAATTAGTAGCTCCATTCTTATCTTCATGTTTTATGGAACTGGTGACTATTTGAGCATAGCATCATGTTTAAATAGATGAACAAGTATCAAAACAGTGGCCAGAACAATGTACAGGTAAAAATCATTGCAGAAACATAAGGTCAAGTACATTTTTGGCAAATACAGACAGGGTTGTGAAACTCTAACTTAACATGATTATTAGCAAGGTTTTTGCAAATATTTTGAACAACCTATCCCATGAGAATCTATTAAAATGCAATGAGAACTTGAATGCATCTAGGGCCTGACAACAGGGCAGTGGTGGGGAAGAGGACCCCAAAAAGCTTCACTCACCCATGTGGCTGAGTATTGGGTCCACTGCAACCTAGGAAATTTGAGATTGTGATTAGGCCTCTTGAGTTCTAGCCTAAGCAAACAAAACAGACGACAGTTTGGGGAAAGGGATAAAACATATAAGTGAATAGCCTCTTCAACTGATCAAAATTCCCATTACCTGCTGCAGCGGAAGCCTACCTAACTTCAGCCCCAGAACATCAGAATTGACATCTAATTTTGAACTGGTTTCTCTTCCCAGCACTGGGAAGTCATTGGTGTCTAGTTGCAGTGGCTCAAGCTCTGTAATTACTTCAAGGCTCAGTATGGAATCTCAGAGGGCATTGGTGTCGTTAGAGTGCTGGAAGGCGCCATTACACGGACAGCTCCAATATGAAGTGAGGACACCATCAGAAGTAGTAGTGGGTCAAGCACAATAATTACTTCAAGACTCACTATGGAATCCCAGAGGGAATTAGTGTCAGTGGTAGAGGGCATTGTTGTCTATTGGTCTGAGTGCTGAGAAGGCACCATTGTTCCATCAGAAATAGTAGTGGCTCAAGCACCAAGACTCATTATGAATCCAGGACTGAAGAGAAGAGAAGGAAAAGTTAAGGAAGTATTAGACAAGAAAAAACTTGAGGAAAGACAAATTCTTGAGACTGTTGACTGTTGGCCCCACTCAGGAACGATTTAGCTTGCAAATAGCAGGGATTCCCTTGCCTCTTCTGGTAAAGAAGCCCTAGAACTGCCTATGTGGGAGAGGGAAGGAAGAGAGAGAGAGCCCACAAGCTCCATTTCTTCATAGGAAAACATCCCCCAAGCCACACATTTGGGAAGAAAGTTTGGCCATGGAGAGAGAGCATAGGAAACTATCTTTAACCAAAGAACCTGTTGGATTGGGGGATCCTCTTTAAAAAGTGACAGAAGACAACATTCTTTAGAAAATATCCAATGCAGCACAGAGCAGAGGCATATGTCCTGAAGCACAGTTCCAGCAGAGATTCACTGCTTAAAAATTTAACAGGTTTGGGGTTAGCTCGCCAGCTGCATGGCGGTTTGGGAGGGGCAGTCCCGTAAAAGGTACATTGTTAAATGCTGTAGGGAATAACCTCTGCTCAGCTTTAGTATGGTGACTGTAGTATTTCTTGCTAGCCCTGTGAGGGAACACAAGGGTAAGCCCTCTCAAGCACTGAAACCCTTCACAGAATAGGACATGGTACTATTTAGAAGCATGGTCCACACAGTCCAGCAGCCATGTGGTGTGTGGTCGGGGAGTTACTCACATGGTAGCGGGGAGGGAGCTTTTGAGATTTTTTCTATCTTGCAGCATTGCCAACCATAAACATTCAAAATTCAGAAGCCAGGCCCACAGAAAAATGGTATTTAAAAATAATACTTTTTATAAATTTGCCTTCTGGTTTTTTACCCATTCGTGTTAACATTTTCAAATTTTTCTCTGAGGCTGTGAAGGGAAGGAACTTAAAAAAACCAAAAAGCTGAGATTCCCATGTAATCACATGAGTCTAAGAGCAGGAGCTGTAAGAAAAGCATCAAATACTGGGAGACTAACCATACATTTTGAGAGCTAAAAATACTGTAAGTAAGATTACAATTTAATTTTATATGCCCTGGTTATTTGGAGTATTCAGCATATCATCTAAAATAGCTAGATTTGTTAAACATTACTAGCAGATCATGTTTAGAAGCACAAATTCCTTGACTTTGGTTCAGTTGTTTTCAGCAGAGTGTTGTGCCTCTACCTTGCATGCGAGGTGAAATCCTGAGCATTACTGACAATTCTTATCTTAGCCAGAAGGAATTGCAATTACATTTTTATAACTCTTGGCTTGTCAGAAACAAAAGCTCTATTAGCTCATAAAAACATTCTTCTCCTAATCTAATGTAAGATGCTGGAAAAGTTTATCATGTAAAAACTAGCTTGTAATAAAAGTATTTATATTACAAATCAAACAGTTTCACTCAATGCATAAGAATTATTGGAATTTATAAGGGGCAAAAGATTCTTGTTTGCAAATTTAAAAAAAAACCCAAACATTTCTGCTCTGATTTGTATAGTGTTCCATGAATGCAGATCGATAATAAGACAGAGAATATCTTATTGCCGTTATATAAATCCATGGTACACCCATATCTTGAATAATGCATGCAGATGTGGTCGCCTCGTCTCAAAAAACGTATGTTGAAATTGGAAAAGGCTCAGAAGAGGGCAAAAAAATGATTAGGCACGTGGAATGGACTGCTATATAAGGCGAGATTAATAAGGATGGGACTTTTCAGCTTGGAAAAAGAGATAACTGGCGGGCAGGATATGACAGAGGTCTATAAAATCATGGCTGGTGTGGAAAAGTGAATAAGGGTGAGTTATGTACTCCATCATGTATCACAGAAACTAGGGTCCACCACATGCTGTTAATAGGCAGCCAGAGGTGATATGAAGGCCAAGACTATAACAGGGTTCAACAAAGAACTCAGTAAGTTCACGGAGGATAGCTCTATCAATGGCTATTAATTAGGATGGGCTGGGGTTTTGACCCTAACCTTGTCCAGGGCTGTCCCAAAGGAGGGGGTGAGGCCTGGAGCACCCACCCACCCCATAACCCTCTGTCCCAGCTCTGAGACCCCTCCCACACCCTAACTCATGATTAAACCCTGCACCCTGCTCCAACCTCCTGCCTTCAGTCCCTTCCTGCACCTAACCCCTGCAAAGACTGCACCCCCACATCCTGCCCTGAGCCTCTTCCCATACTCCAAACCTCTGGGCCACAATCTGGAGCCCCCTACTGCACCCCAAATCCCTCATTCCTAGCCCCACCCCCATTCAGGGCCATCATCCCCTCCAGCAAGCAACCCCCACCTCAACCCACAGCCCCCTCCTGCAATTTGAACCCTTCACTTTTGGCCCCACCCTGGAGCTTAGGGGACCCTCAAAATCTAACAACCCTGTGCACTGAGATTCTAGCCCTGCGTCCAAGGGATCTCCAGAATCTCCACCTTCCTCCTCATCTTCCTCTAATTAAACCTGTCTTTCCTCAAGCATCATCCAGGACTCAATGTTAAATAAAACTATTCCCTAGTCAACTTTATTGTTTTTCTGACTAATTACTAGTATTACAATAGTATTATTTTCTACTATTTTTCATTGCAAGTATACAATATTTCAGTTACGTTATGGATTAAATAGGCTTTTGTGGGCTAGTCTGGGAACCTAGCCACCATTTACAACATTGTTCTATGGGAAAATGCATTCCAGGTTCCAAACAACTTACTACCTTTTGGAACACAACCTGTTCATAAGTTGAGGACTTCCTGTACTCCCATCTCATACCCTAGAGAGCAGCCAAAAGAAGAGTCAAGCCTATGTGTGTGTGTAAAATAGAAAAAAGCCTTTGAGCTAGACTCAGTCTCCTTATTTGTCAGTTTATTTCCTAATTTGCCCTGTAGAAAAATTTGCAAAGATTTCACTATAGCAGATGTGATAAATGAGCAAGTAGAACTGTCAATGTTGGTAGGATGAATAAATACTTTACAAACAAATGTAGAACAAGGAGGTAATGCCTCTCAAAGTGAACAGACTCAGTTGTGGACCACAGTTTCAGAAGGGAGATTAATCCATATTTTTCTGAGGAAAGACAAGAAAATCTTTCTGTGACATTCTACTTTGCAGGTGTGGCAATGACAAAGTTACTGATGGGTCTAACTATTTCAAGAAGAGGTCCTGCTATGACAAGATATATTTTTAAAGACCTCTTTCTGTGTTATTTTGCAACTACCATCCCAGTTCAGATATACTGATGGTTCTATTATAATGTGTGTAACCCTTCTGTTAACGCCAGATGCCTGCCGGAAGGGCCGGGTTCAACTCTTGTGGGGTTTTCCTATCAAGGATACAACCAACCGGCTCGAGCCCCCACCCAGTGGCCTGGGACAATTTCACCCCCGTGCTGGGTGCCTGTAAGGCGGTTCTGCCCTCCCTCGCAAGCACAGAGTCTGAGATAGAAATGGCTTGTTTAATGACCGTAACCTACCCCAAGGTTACGGCGACAGATGCAGTATATCTCAGCACAGAAGAGACAAAAAAACCCTTTTACCCAGATACCGTCCCCATATGCAGTAGAACCCAGTCTCTTGCTGGGGCTCTTGGCCCTTTTCCAGACACACACAGTTACAGGGTGTACCCTCTGCGGTGCAGTCCCAAACTCAAAGCCCACAGATACATCACCAAGGCAATACTAGCTGTCCACTTGTCTGTAGCCTCCCCTTGCTGTCACCAGCCGTCTGCCAGTCGCTGTCATCCGCCGCCGCTCCTACCAGCTGCCCGCCGCCGCTCCTACCAGCTGCCCGCCAGTCGCCATTGTCCGCTGCCGCTCCTACCAGCCACCCGCTGGTCCTGCTGTTGTCCTCCAGTCCTAACCCCACTGCTTGGGACTGCCCTAAAGCAGAACCCAGTGATGTCAGCTCTGTGTAGCCTCAACTGCCACTCTGTGATTTCAGCTCTGTGTGGCCTCAGCTGCCACTCTGTGATTTCAGCTCTTGGTATCTCTAGTGTGGGGTTTTCACAAACACCCTAGTATCCAGCTCTATCTTTCAACAGGTGAGGAGAATTAGTCAAGCCAGGCTTATAGCTATATGGCCAAGGCATAGGCAGGGCCAAAGCACTCAACAAGCTAGTTCAACCAGTACCCCTCCTCTCTTCTCTCA
Organism: Carettochelys insculpta; assembly: GCF_033958435.1. Taxonomy (NCBI): domain Eukaryota; kingdom Metazoa; phylum Chordata; order Testudines; family Carettochelyidae; genus Carettochelys; species Carettochelys insculpta. Next base: position 63,950,500 of record NC_134139.1, on the reverse strand, counting down.
CAATGCTTTAAACCAGGGAGCCCTGTGTAATCAATGTCTTACACAGCTACGGCGACTGCCCTGTCCCCCACAACAACCCAGAGCATTGGTGAGATCTCACAACTCCCGCATTAAGTGTCAGCTTAAATTGTGATTTTACAACTACATGTTTATAATAGACCAAATCTCATGGCTTACTTGCTACCCATTAGGCTTTGCCTGAAAAGGTATCACACATGCACACCTTTTGCATTCTCATGCAGATGACCTCTGGGAGACTCATTCCTCCCAGCCTTCAGTAGCACTGCATTCCTTCTGCCACATTCCCTATATGTGGATTGGAACTTGTATATGATAAATGTATTTAATTTATATCATCGACAGTATGTCCAACAAAACATCATATTTTTCCTTGATACCAGAATGAAAAATTCAAAAATATTTGTTAATACTGCATGGGACAGATTATGCCCTGGTACTTCACAGACGCATAAATGAGGCATAAGGAGACCCTCCTTTGAGTTACTGTGCAGCAGTGAGGTGCAGTTGGAGGCCCTGTGCTCCAAGAGGCCCTCCAAATACTTTCTGGAACTTGATATCCCAAAAGCAATGAGAAGGAGATGGGGTCATTCTTGACCAGCAGAGCAGGCTGTGCATGTGGTGGGACTATAAGCCAATGCCTTAAAAATATAAGCAAACTTGGAGTCAAGAAACATTAGAAATGTATCTGAGAATACCACTGGCTCTTCTGCCCAGATTGTCTGCTTCCTGGTCAAAAGCTGATGCTTCGGAAGTAGAGCTTAAACACAAAAAGCAAGCTTACAAGAAGTGGAAACTTGGATAGATAACTAAAGAGGAGTATAAATATATTGTTTGAGAGTGCAGGGGAGTAATAAGGAAGGTGAAAGCACAATTGGAATTGCAGCTGGCAAGGAATGTGAAGGGTAAAAGAGAGGTTTCTACAGGCATGTTAACAATAAGAGGGTGATCCAAATCGGAGGAGGGAAAGAGGAGCCTTGGGGGCCAGTGGAAGCAATATAAGGTACCCACTGAAGGCACACATGAAAAAGTGCAGCATCGGTGTTGATACTTGGGAGAACCTTGCTCAAGATCGTCCCTGGTGGAGAACAGTAATCTGTGAGGGGTGACACAATTTGAGAGGTCCCACCACAGTGCAAGGAAGGGGAGGCAGAGAAAAAGAAAAGAGCATCAAAAACTGCCCTTGGCCCCTCCAACAGCTACCAACACCTGTCCCTTCTGTAGTTAGATCTGCAGCTCCAGAATTGGGCTGATCAGCCATCAATGGATGCACAAGTAGGAGGGTGACATGAAGACATCCTACTTGTTATCAAGAGACCACCAAGAGAGAGAAGGAAATCAGGGAAGGTGTGGGGGCCTTACTGGACGAGGAAGGTAACCTAGTGAAAGATGATAAGGAAAAGCTGAAGCAATCAATGCCTTTTTTGCCTTTGTCTTCACAGACAAAAGTCAGTTCTCAGACTACTGCACTAGGCAATGCAATATGGGAATGATGTGGGCACTCATTGGTGGGGAAGAACACCTGAAGAACTATTTAGAAAAGCTAGACACACACAAACCCAGGGGTCTGGATTTAATGCATGTAAGGATATTGAGGGAGTTGGAAAATGTCATTCCAGTGCCTTTGACCATCATCTTTGAAAATTCATCATGATCGGAAGAGGTCCTGGCAAATATAGTGCCCATCTTTAAAAAAGGAAAGGAGGACAATACAGGGAACTACAGACAATTCAGCCTTACCTCAGTAGCTGGAAAAATCATGGAAGGGATCCTCAAGGAATCAATTTTGAAGAATCTGGAAGATGGGAAAGTGATCAGGAATAGTCAACATGGATTAACCAAGGGCAAGTCCTGCCTGACCAAACTGATTAGCTTCTATGATGAGGTAACTGGCTGTGTGGACATGGGAAAGTTAATGGATGTGAGATACCTTGACTTTAGCAAAGCTTTTGATAGTCTCCCACAATATTCTTGCCCCTAGTTAAGGAAGTATGGATTGGATAAATGGACTGTAAGGTGGATAAAAAGCTGACTAGATGGTTGTGCCCAATGGGTAGTGATCAATGGCTGGATGCCTTGTTGGTGGTCAGTTTCAAGTGAAGTGCCCCAAGGATCAGTTCTACGACTGGTATTGTTCAAGCTCTTTATTAATGACCTGGATGAGGGGATGGAAATTTGCAGGTGACACTAAGCTAGGGGGAGAGGTAGGAGGATAGGGAGGGTCCAAAGTTATCTAGACAAATTGTAGGATTGGGTCAAAAGAAATCTGATGAGTTTCAACAAGGACAAGTTTGGGACAGAAGAATCTCAAGCATTGTTACAGGCTGGGGACCTACTGGCTAAGTAGCAGTACAGCAGAAAAGGACCTGGGGATTACAGTGGAAGAGAAGTTGGATACGAGTTAACAGTGTGACCTTGTAGCCATAAGGCTAATGTCATACTGGGGTGCATTATGAGGAGCATTTCCAACGGATCTAGTGAAGCTATTATTTCATTTTATTTGGCACTGGTGAGGCCATGTCTGGAGTATTGTGCCCAGTTCTGGGGCCCCCAAATATAGAAAGGATGTGGATGCACTGGAAAGGCCCCAGCAGAGGGCAACCAAAATGATTGGGGTGGGGGGGGCTAAAGCACATGACGTATGAGGAAAGGCCGAGGGATTTGGGTTTGTTTAGTTTGTAGAAGAAAAGAGTAAGGGTTGATTTGATATTAGCCTTCAACCTGCTGAAGCAGGGTTCTAAAAAGGATGGAGAGAGGCTGTTCAGTAGTGATGGATGGCAGAACAAGGAGCAATGTTTTCAAGTTACAGTGGGTGAAGTCTAGGTTGGATATTAGGAAAAACTATTTCACTAAGGAGGGCAGTGAAGCACTGGAGGTGGGTTGCCTAGAGAGGTGATGGAATCTCCATCCCTAGAGGTTTTTAAATCCCATTTTAAGAAGGTCCAGGCTGGGGTGATTTAGTTAGGGTTGGTACTGCTTTGGGTAGGAGGGTGAATGTGATAACTTTCTGAGGTCTCTTCCAGCCCTATGAGTTCTTTTTCAGTGGAAGAAGACCCTTGACTCTGGAACTCATTTCCTCATCAATCTGACAAAGCATATATCTGTTGTCTTTCCGGATACGAATTTTATCTTCCCTCAGTCTTTTGTATAAGTGAGGATAGATAAATATATTTGTAGCATAGTTATCAGCTTCGAGTCTATTTAGTCTGACTTTGATAACTAATTTTATACTCTTAAAAATGCTATGTATTCCACAAACATAAAGATGTGCTAAGTAGTCCCACCACTTGTGTTATCTAATTATTTTCACAACACTCACTCTTAACAGTGAAACTAGATGCATGTATTTTTTAAGCAGTTTCACATTTAGGTTCTGCTGCATTAACACAATACTGTTTAGACTGAAAGCATTGTAGGGAGAACATGTAAGTCCCCACACCTCCAAAGTGGTTTCAGTTTAATTTTTTAATCCATAAAACATTTTTATAAATATGAGGATTTGTAAAAATAATACCATAATTAGGATCCTGAATTACAAAATTATTGTAATTCAGTGATTACTATTTAGAGGTAAAATTCATTCTACATACATAGATTCATTGGTGATTCTGGATTAGAATTTACTGCTTCCAAAAATGAAAGGGTACTATGCACTTTAATTAGCCATTTACAATGAAGCTTTTTTTCCCCTTGGATGTTGATCTTTTTAGTTAGGATTATTCTAAGGTGTTAAAAATGACTGCAGTTTGCAGCTACAAAGGGTAAAAAAATGTGTGGTTAAACATATCTGACTCACGGAGACAATTCAAATGGAAAAAAATCCAGGTCATTGGCCTTTTTAAACAGACCCCTGGCAATGTTTACTCCTCCATAAATAGCACAGTCACATGAATTGTGTTCAGTAAATCCTGCAAAACAAAACAAAACCTCTTACAGACTGAAATTCAAACTGTGGCTCATGTATTCACAGGGAAGGATTAAGTGAATCTTGCTGCATGTTCTGGGTTTAATGATTGAGGTATCAGGTCTTTGGAAGAAGGGTGAACCAGGTCACTTTAGCTGCTCTATCCCAACGCAGCAAGATGGAAATGCTGGGGTCTGCTGCAGATTAAGTACCATGTGGGAGGCTGTCTTTGCTATAATGTCACATTTCACTATGGCAGGAACAAACACTGCTGATTACTGCACCATGACAAAGGGACTTGTCTACACAGAAAATTTATTGGAGTTACAATACCAGCATAATTATTCCGGTATAATTATATTGATATATTTGTGTGTATAGACCAGCCATAACAGGAATGTATGGGTCTCTTCTAGTTTCAGTAATGTTTACTTAACTTGCCACAAGGAATTTATTATGGATTCTGTGCAGGAGAACTCAAATTGATTGATTATAATAAATAATACATCTGCCTCCTACCAAGAGCTTTTCATCTACAGAGGAGGTCAGTATCATTATCTCTATTTTACAGATGGGGAAACTGAAGAACAGAAAGGGAAGTGAATTGTCCAAAATTACCAGCAGCCCAATGGCCAAGCTACAAACAGAACCCAGGTTTCCTGATTTCAAGTCTGGAGTTCTATCCACTAGGCCTAGCCTTATTAACAAGCAAAAATACATTCTGCAGAGCTTTGCTAGCAAAAGTTATTAAGAGTTGCCAACACTCAAGATTTTATCATGATTCTTTTAGTAGTTTGAGTTTAGGACAAACCTCCTTGACTCGTACTGTTAAATAAGAATCTCAATTGTCTGCATTTAATTACTAAGTTGCTAGCTGTTGCTGTGGAGGAAAACTTGAAAACATGAAACAGGTGCGCTCTAAAGGCTCAAACTAGAAGGCAAATCAAAGGAATCCTATCTTTTTGTTTTTTAAATCTCAATTTTTTTGGTCCAAACTTATGATCTTTTTTAACACTTAAGAGGCAATATTGCTTGTCACTGTGATTCTACCTCAAGGATGTTTTTGAAACTCCTTTAGAACAGCCCATGGAAGAGGCAGTTCACAAAGAAATTCTATATTAAGACAGTCTCTACATTATGAAAGCATTCAAAACCTGTATAGCGGACTTCTGGGACCTCACCATGCAAGCATATCCATTCTTATAGTTTTTCTCTGTAATATGGCCTATATGTCAATTTTTTTGCCTTGACCAATTTTGCTTTATATGAGCTCCCACAATTACCAAGATTTCCAATCAGAATTTATTTCTATCAAGCTTTGTCTCATGGCAGGAAGCAGCTGAGGCAGAAAGAATTCCAATTGGTTAGCTTTTTGATACATTTACACTTTTCATTGTGCATTGGGGCATATTTCTTAAAGAACTAGTTTCTAAATCTTCAGCGGCACACATTTCCCAAGAGAAATAGTTTCTTCTTATTGTATAGCCTCTGTGTTCAACTCTATCACAGAAAACTTTACATATGTAGACCCGTTGTTGGCAACCTGAGACCTGACAGCCACATGTGGCCCGCTGGGGTTCTATGTGTGGGCTACGAAACATTTTACTTATCGTTGCCCATACATAGGGTTACCAGATTCTGCTAGTTTCCATCTGCATTTTTTTTCCTACTGGCATTACTAAAGTGACACGTACATGAACTGAGGTATGTGTTTATAGCACACAACATTGACTGTGAGAGCCATGAGCTCCCTCTGGATCCAATGAAAGCTCAGCTACAGCTAAATAGGCACATCTTGCAAATTTTAAGTATATAAGTGCAATTAGCAAAACTTCCCTGTCTTGGGACACCATCTTGGTTATGACAACCTTGCAGAACACTGAGGTGAAGGAGAGCCACTCATGCAGCCCACTCACGAGCCTAGGTTGCCTACCATGGATGTAAAGGATAACACTTGTTGGTATTTATGAAAAGCTTGTTTGTGACAAGTAAAACCATTCAGCAAATTCCATACAGGCAAAAAAGAAAACAAACTACGGCTCTCTGTTACCATGCAGCAAATGGTAATACAAAGGTGTACTATGGGAGATGGGAGAGATTCCAGAAGACTGGAAAAGGGCAAATATAGTGCCCATCTATAAAAAGGGGAATAAGAATAACCCAGGAAACTACAGGCCAATCAGCTTAACTTATGTGCCAGGAAAGATAATGGAGGAGGAAATTAAAGAAATTATCTGCAAGGTGATAGAGAACAGCCAGAGTGGATTTGTAAATAACAAATCATGTCAAACCACTCTGATAGCTTTCTTTGATAGGATAACAAGCTTTGTGATAGGGGAGAAGCGGTAGATGTGGTATATCTAGGCTTTAGTAAAACATTTGATACGGTCTCGCATGATAGTCATAAAAAAACTAGGCAAATACAACTTAGATGAGGCTACGATAAGGTGGGTGCATAACTGGCTGGATAACTTTCCTCAGAGAGTAGTTCTCAATGGTTCTCAATCCTGCTGGAAAAGTATAAAAAGTGGGGCTCCACAGGGGTCTGTTTTAGGACTGGTTCTGTTCAATATCTTCATCAATGGTTTAGATATTGGCAGAGAAAGTACGCTTATTATGTTTGCAGATGACACCAAGCTGGGAGGGGTTGCAATTGGTTTGGAGGATAGGGTCATAATTTAAAATGATCTGGATAAATTGGAGAAATGGTCTGAGGTAAACAGGATGAAGTTTAATAAGGACAAATGCAAGGTGCTCCACTTGGGAAGGAACAATCAGTTTCACACATACAGAATGGGGAGAGACTGTCTAGGAATGACTATAGCAGAAAGGGATCTAGGGGTTATAGTGGACCACAAGCTAAATATGAGTCAACAGTGTGATGCTGTTCCAAAAAAAGCAAACGTGATTCTGGGATGCATTAACAGGTGTGTTGTGAACAAGACACGAGAAGCCATTCTTCCCCTCTACTCTGTGCTGGTTAGGCCTCAGCTGGACTATTGTGTCCAGTTCTGGGCACCGCAGCTCAAGAAAGATGTGGAGAAATTAGAGAGGGTCCAGAAAAGAGTGACAAGAATGATTAAAGGGCTAGAGAATGTGACCTATGAAGAAAGGCTGAAAGAATTGGGCTTGTTTAGGTTGGAAAAGAGAAGATTGAGGGGCGACATGATAGCGGTTTTCAGGTATCTAAAAGGGTGTCATAAGGAGGAGGAAGAAAACTTGTTCTTTTTGGCCTCTGAGGATAGAACAAGAGGCAATGGGCTTAAACTGCAGCAAGGGAGGTTTAGGTTGGACATTAGGAAAAAGTTAACTGTAAATTCACACCCCAAAAGGGATATTTTGCATCTCTTATGGAGCCAGACAGACTACTGCTGAGCATGACAGTATTGCTTCTTCCCAGAGTGTCTCTGGGAATTAAATTTAGGTGTATCTTCATTAGAATGGGGTTACACATATGAGTAAAATTAAGCACATGCATAACCCTTTGCAGCATCAGTATTTTTATGTTAAGTCATTTAATTGTTTCTCTCTATGTAGCCCACTTCTCTAAAGAAATATACAAGAGTAGCCTGACTCATACAAATAGTCCCACCTACTTACTCACATCAGTAAAGTTATTTGTGTAACTGTAGGGTCAAAACCTTAGTAACTTTCTCTTAAAAACATGAATGGGGAAGGGAAAAAACCTTCCAATTTCTTCAAATGATTAATCTTTTTAAACTTCAGGTCATACTGTTCAAAGGAATTGTTTTTAATTTAGTCAATTAAAAATCAAGTTTGTAGTGTTTCTTCAAACATTACAGCCTTTAAGAATAATTTTTCCCTCCCTGCAATGGAGGATCATTCCTAAAAGCTATAAGTAGAATCTATCATAAAGCAGAACCTAGAGCCAAACATTTTTTCACTTTTGTCTTTTATGAACTGGGCAGTGATTCTGACTCAACTTTTTCAAGATAGGAAAAAGTTAAATAAACCCAACTAAAACAGTCTCCTTTTTTGATAAAATGAACATTGTAATTTGTTCCTTTTTTCTTGGAATAGCTTGTCTGTTGCTGATATTTCTTTTACAGGTGAGGTATGAAGTTACACTATAATACTGAGCTGAAATATTTTCAGCGGTCAAGTGGTTTTCCCCCCCCACAAGACTTCTGAAGAGACTACTGCAGAACACAATGTTCACCTAAAAACAAAACAAAAAGCAGTCAAGTAGCACTTTAAAGACTAGCAAAATGGTTTATTAGGTGAGCTTTCGTGGGACAGACCCACTTCTTCAGACCATAGCCAGACCAGAACAGACTCAATATTTAAGGCACAGAGAACCAAAAACAGTAAGGAGGACAAATCAGAAAAATATAATCAAGGTGAGCAAATCAGAGAGTGGAAGGGTGGGGGGGAAGGTCAAGAATTAGATTGACCCAAGTATGCAGACAAGCCCCTATAGTGACTCAGAAGGTTCCCATCACGATTTAAACCATGTGTTAATGTGCCGAAGTTGAATATAAAAGCCAGCTCGGCCGTTTCCCTTTCCAAAACGGTGCGATAATTCCTTTTCAGTAACACACATACCTTTAGGTCATTGACAGAATGCCCCATTCCATTAAAATGTTGACTAACTGGTTTGTGGATCTGGAGTGTTTTGTTGTCTGTTTTGTGCCCATTGACCCTTTGTCTAAGGGAGTTAGAAGTCTGTCCAATATACAAAGCATCTGGGCATTGTTGGCACATGATGGCATATATGATGTTAGTAGAGGAGCATGAGAAAGTGCCCGTGATTCTGTGAGTAACCTGGTTAGGTCCAGTGATGGTATTTCCAGAGAAGATATGTGGACAAAGCTGGCAGCGGGCTTTGTTGCAGGGAAAGGTTCCAGGACTTCTAACTCCCTTAGACAAAGGGTCAATGGGCACAAAACAGACATCAAAACACTCCAGATCCACAAACCAGTTAGTCAACATTTTAATGGAATGGGGCATTCTGTCAATGACCTAACGGTATGTGTGTTACTGAAAAGGAATTATCACACCGTTTTGGAAAGGGAAACAGCCGAGCTGGCTTTTATATTCAACTTCGGCACATTAACACATGGTTTAAATCGTGATGGGAACTTTCTGAGTCACTACAGGGGCTTGTCTGCATACTTGGGTCAATCTAATTCTTGACCTTCTCCCCCACCCCTCCACTCTCTGATTTACTCACCTTGATTATCTTTTTCTGATTTGTCCTCCTTACTTACTGTTTTTGGTTCTCTGTGCCTTAAATATTGAGTCTGTTCTGGTCTGGCTATGGTCTGAAGAAGTGGGTCTGTCCCACGAAAGCTCACCTAATAAACCATTTTGCTAGTCTTTAAAGTGCTACTTGACTGCTTTTTGTTTTGATAGTGTATAGACTAGCATGGCTTCCTCTTTATTACTATTCACCTAAAAACAGGCATCCCAATGCTGTTAGCCAGAACCATTTTCCTGCATTTTCTCAGATACTTCAAGTCCAGGATGTTTTTGAATTTGGCAATCAAAAAATATTAACTTTAAAGAAAAAATTCAGAAAGGAACCGTATGCTTAGAAAATATTTTATATTTAACTTAGCACTTGGCATTTATATAATTTTCATCCATAGGTCTTAAAGCATTTTACTTAAGGATTGACTGTTTTGGACTAGGAATAGGGAGCTAGACATCAGGAAAGGATGTTATAACACAGTTCAGAGGATGCCTTGATCAGGAAATAACAACTATTGAAGACTACGTGGAACAGACAGGAACACTCACTCCAATACCAGTAGAGGGAATATGTCCCATGACCTTCTGGAACATGGCACTGCGTTCTATACATTGAAATTTGGACATACCAGTTAAAAGGTGTTAGAATTTACTTTAATAGAGCTGAACAGTATTTTGTCTTAGTTATTTAGGAATGAACAGCCAAATACTGTTTGTAAAGTGGATTTTGTTAAAATGCTGTGTGTGTGTGTGTGGGGAAACGCCAAGGCCCATGCTCAGGGATGGTATGAGTGCAAATGGGCTCACTTGACCCCATTGAGCTGAGCCTTCTTCCTTGTTCTGCCAGACCTCTGTCCCCTAGACCCCTTCCCAATCGGCCTGGCCAGAAGTTACTGGGTCAGGTGGCAGCAGTAGCAGTAGCAGCAGCAGCTGCAGGGGATTGCCACAACACAACCCCCATCCCTTCACTGCTGACTCGGGGCCACCAAGCCCCACTGGGTGGCTGGACGCCTCCCAGCCACCTGCAGAGAAGAAGGGTTCAGCAGGCTGAGGTAGAGATCCACATGGCAAGTGCTGAGGTGGGTGGCAATCCCCTGCAGCTGCTGCTATAGTACGTTACCTGGCCCCTCCCAGTCATGCTCCCCCTGCCAGGCCAAACGTGGTGGGGACATGTGAATCTTTGGGATGGGGGAGGTTCAGTCTGAGGCAGGTACATGGGCCTGGGGAACGGCTGGGAGTTTATTTAGGCCTAGTAGGCATGACAGGCAGGGCCAGTTGGAAAACTGAGGCTGGGGGTAGAAGGGCTGTGAGGGGTGGTCCATATTTACACAAAAAGCAGCACCTCCCAGAAACTCCTGCATGCAGGCCCGGTGCTTCATTGGTAAGAGGAAAATAATGCTTCCTTTCTCCCAGCCTTTGTCTGACCCGTAGATCGTAAGCACTTCATGCTGGACACTGACTCTTACCGCATGTGCGCTCAAGCCTACGAGATGCTGAGCGCTTTGACTCAGCAAAGCACGGAAGCCTATGGCTACTTCCCTTGAAATCACAACACTTGTCCTAAAAGATGAGCAGGCGCTTCCGTGCTTTTGCAGGACGCAGATTACAGTGCTGAGCCCTGTGGAGCACCGTCTTAGCGGGGGTCTCTAATAACTCACGCTGCCTGCGCTACCGTTGTCATCAGCTAAACCGGCACTCACTAAGGCAGGCTAAAAAGAAGCGCAGCCTGGGACTAGTGAGCCAGCGCGACCTCAGGCACTGGCAGGAGAGCGAAGCGTGAGGCGCCTCCCGTGGGGCCAGCCGAGGACAGCCCGTACACACGAGTCAGTTCACCCCTTCGCCGAGCGCTAACTGCGTGTCCGTTCCACAGCCCACTCCCGCTTCGCAGAGCGCATCCAGCGCATGCGCAGCACCGGCCGCAGAGCCGGAAGCCCTGGATCCCTTTCACTGTTATTATAGTAAGTGACGTATTTCTATTCCGCGCCCGGCAGTTTCAGCCAGAGAAGCGCCACATGCATCGCTCCGTTGACGGCGCCGCGCCACATCCCACGGCCACGGAGTGGCGGCCTAAGCACACCACCGAGGCCTGGGGGTTGGCGGATTTCTGACACGCTGGGCGGGATGAGGAGGGATGCTCGAGCCTCGGCCGTTTCACCCTCCCTGACAAGACCAGCCTCCCTCGACCCCACCCGGACAGGTGCGACAAACTCGACACACCAAGGCAAAGTCTCACCCATGAAGGGTTCCGCACTCTGGATTGGTTCTCGCTTGCCCCGCCTTATTACCCAGCTCCTATCACTTTTGCGTCTCCACATCCCGCCCACATCCCCATCTTCAGTTGGCCAATCCTTCTGTCAATCTTGGGGCCGGAGGTCACGCGGCATCAACTGGGCCATCGCACGATGTTCCTCAATCTCAGTCTTTCGATTGGTTGTTCTTCTCCCGTCCATCACTCACGCGCAAGCCGCAACAGCCATCCCAACCGCCCCCCGCCAAACTGTGCCCCGCCTCCTCCCTCGGCTCGGCGCTGGCAAGTTCAGCGGAGGCTCTAGAGCTGGTTCAGGGGGCTTCCTGGCGCTGCTGCGGCCTCGCGGGGACGCGAAGACACTCGGGGACCCGCGGTGTGAGCTGGCCCGGGCCGCCAGGGGACAGGATGACAACAGAGTCGCGGGGGGCTCCCGGCGGTGGCTGAGGGAGCGGGGAACGTGCTTCTCCGGCCCATGACAGCGAGCTCCGCGCGCACTGGCGGAGGCGAGCCCGGCTGAGGAGAAGAGGGCGCAGGCGAACCCAGCACTCGCGCTGTCTTTGGCGGCGGGAGAGCGCGAGCCGCGCGGTTCCCTCCCGTCCCGTCCGCCGGAAAGTTCAGCGTGTGGCGGCCGTGCCCGTCCCGCGGCTCCGCCGGGAAAGTTTCGGGAGCTGGCTCCGCAGGGAGGAAGTTGCGAGCGAAGCAGGAACTTGGGAACGCCGCGGCCCGGACTGAGGAGTCTCCCAGCCCTTGGATAATCTAGGATCTGCCGAGGGAGTCGCTCGGCGGGGAGGAGCAGCTGCCTGCTCGCTGCCGGGCTCCCCTCCACTGGGGAGGGGGCTATCTTGGTTGCTTTCCCCGTCCTCCCCCACTGCTTTGATATATGCTTCTGGGGAGCGGCGTCCCCCTCTTCACCGCCCAGCCATGTCGGCGGCCATCTCTGCAGCGGAGAAGGTGGATGGCTTCACGCGGAAATCGGTGCGCAAGGCTCAGAGGCAGAAGCGCTCGCAGGGCTCCTCGCAGTTCCGGAGTCAGAGCAGTCAGGTGGAGCTCTCGCCTCTGCCCCAGCTCAAAGGTACGGCCCGACACACCCCAGCCCTGGGCTACAGATGCTTGAGTGAGCCGCGTGCGGCTGAGCGGCTATAGCCTGCTTTCAAATTCCTAGTTCGTCCTAGCTTGCCCCGCTTCTCCCCCGTTCAGAACTGTCTGTGTCCTCTTCTTCCTTTTCCGGATCTCGAAGCCCCGAACTCGCCTTCTACTGGCTCCTTCCTTTAGTCCTCAAAGACCGTTCTCCTTTTGCTCTTGTCCCTGCATTTTTCTAGGTAGTGGCTGTCAGGAAATGTAACGCACCCACACATCCTTTCTGTCCCACGGCGTGCACAGCTTGGGGTCCATATTAGTTTGATGTAAGAAAAAAAACTCCTCCTACAGCTCTATTACAGTTTGCTACGTGATGAAAGATTAACTCAGTTAGTTCCTCAAGATTACACCCCTTTTCTGAGTAATTGGGATTAAAAGCTTAGTTTTGACTCTGTGTGTTAGTGAAATTCAAAATCCTTCTTTCCCGACTCCAGGTTGTTTTTAAAACAGTTGATTGCTCTTAAAAATTTTTGAGGGAGTGTAGTTTGCCGTTTGCTCTTCCTCTGAGGCATATTTTACACTGTCAAACACTGCACTTGTGCTACAGTATTCTAATTTATACGAGAAAATGTGTTTGCCTAATTGCTCAGTTCGCATCCATGTCAAAGGATTTTGAGTAAATTGTTTCCCTTGTTTCAGTTTAATTCTTTACAGATTTCCATTAAAAGCTCTTCTCTCGCTGATACTCTCTCATATGGTGAACTAAGGTTTTTAGATGCTGGCAGTACCAATATTAAATTGATAGCTAAATTTTTGTATGTTATCTTTTGTTCTAGACCACATTTTAAATGTTACAGGACAATTAAACTCATGAGGATATTGCAGAACAGACTCTATGGATATTTAGATTTATTTTGGCAAGAAACTAAAGTCTTGCACATATTTTAAATATAAAATTCAAGTTGTTCATGGTCTTTCAAAGCTACAATAGTACAAAACTGGTGGTTATATGGTAAGGGCAAATTTTGTGATTCAGACAGTTGTAGTAAATTTCAAAAGAACCTTAGCCATAAACATGAGTTGTATGGTTGTTATTATGCAATATATTTGTTACTCTTCAGGGTGCTACAGGACTGCTTGTTTGTGATGCTTCAGACTAACTCAGCTTCCCTGCTGCAGCGATTTACACTGTAAAGGTCATGCAGTTTACTGATAGTTTCAAAAGCCATATTAGGTTTGTCTTGTAATTAGGCTGATAAAAATTCTCGTGAAAAATCCTACCCGTTGTCAGGATTAGACTTGCTGCAAGGTTTCATATAACACGGTTAAATTTAACACAAACAAACAGAACTTTCAGAGTGGTTGGAGTTACTAGATTTCCAGCAATCTAGAAAAAGGCCAATCTCCTTCTTTGTGTGTTTGAGGTTTTTTTTGTTTGTTTTTTGTTTAGTTTTTTTAGTCACAGTTGTATATTTTAACTAAACACTTGATAAAACTGCTTTTAACAGACCCATTCAAAGAGAAGTGACTGTGTAAAGAGAAACAGTGAAACTGTCCAAGTGCTACAAAATATAAATGAACAGAGTAGGTATTTTTTTCTCTTCTATTGGAGACATTACAGCTCTTAAAACAGGAGTGGGAAAATAATGCTGACAATTGAGTATTCTTTTGACAGATGAGTGAATTTTTTCCTGTTAAATATCTTATGCAGTTTTTGCAAACTAGTATTTTAAGGTAAGATAACTCTTTTTTTAAATATTAATTTGTTTTTTCCATTGAGTTTCCAGAGTTTGTAAGTCTGGATGAACTCTATTGCGCTTTAATAGTCAATACTTAAATATGCTGTGATCTAATTATTATACTTCTAATAAAACATATTAAACAATTATATCAGTTCTAGATAGCTGATACCAGAGCCCTTGCATTAGAGACTACATATGAGCGAATAATTTTTCAGTGATAAGCTGAATGTTTACGTGAATATGAGGCCTTCATCATACAAAGATGCAAGCACATGCTTAACTTTTTGCATGTGGGGTCCCACTGAATATGTGAAAGTACATCCTGTGATTAAAATCTCTGCCAAATTGGAGTTTAAATACTAGCTGTTCAGTTAGTCTAGTGGGGCTTTCAATTTTGTGGGTGCAGTTTTGTTTTCACAGTTACTTATACTTGCATTTAGGTCGCTTAACCATCTCAATCCTAGTTAAGTGCCAGAATTAAGGGTTTAGAAGTCTTCAAAGTCTTAAACCTGCAAACTGAATCTCTTTGGGCAAATGAGCTCCAACATTGAGGTTGAAGTGACCTAAATTAAGGATGTGAAACTGTCTATTTATTCATGTTGCTAGTTTAATTTAACTCCAGAGGAGCACCTATAATTGCAACTTCTTCAAAACAAATAATTGAACAAAATGTATTTTCTTTTAAAAAGAACCTGTAATTGAACTATTTTTAAAACTATACATTTTTGTCACATGCTCCAAATAACCATTCTGAGAGGTGGGTGGCACACTAGTAATTTAAAATTTTGTATCTACCCTTCCCCCCATCTGTTGTGAAATATAGCTAAATTTTAGCTCCTACTTCATGTGATTTTTCCTGAAGCATACCCTTACTGATAGTGTCACCCTTACACGCAACACAGAACTGCAGGGATAACAAAAGTTTGTTTTTTCTCCAAAAGTGCATTTTTTTAATGGAACTCTTTCTGTCTCACCATGCCTTTTTCCCAGAAAATACAGACTGATCTTATTCTAAGGACACTTAATGGTGTTGATTGTTTGAGTTATGTGGGGTGGGGGCTGGGGTACCAGAAGCAGTCTGTGGTTAGGAGGCGCTTACCTGGGCTGCTCCTGGCCATCAACCCAGCAGGTTCCTCAGCCAGGCTCCCTATCTGCCCAGCTCCCTTGCATGCTATTCACAGCAGCCTGCTGCAGGGGCCATGTGCTCTTCTGAACACTGTGAACCTACTGCTTGACTTCATGCACTGTCTGTCCTGCCAATAGGCAGCTCCTGTTGACTGGTTTCCAGCCAGTGGGAGAGGTGAGATTATGCTGGGGATGGAGCAGGGTACAAAGCCCTTCCCTCAGACTCATGTGTTTAGAGAAGCACATGGCCATCACAGCTGGCTTCTCTGAGTGGCATGTGGGAGTGAGGCAAGCAGGGAGCCTGGCTGAGGCTTCTGCTGGGCCACAGACAGTACTCAGCTCATGGGCAATATTTTTCCCACTCCAGAACTAGAGCACCCTATGTGAAACAGAAGTTAACTTGATTTTTTTATAAATGCACATGGTTCATTGTGGATATTTTTTTCAGATGGTGATGGTGTATGTTGGAATAAACCAAAAATGTTAATTTTGGACAAGTGGACAGCAAAGCGTTATTAGTGGCAGAATGCATAAAATAATAGAATTATGCTCTTTAATTAAATTGTTTCCCTTGTATGTGCATGGTATAGGCAGAGTCCAATTTGTGATATTACCAAAAAATCTCAAGAAACTAAGTGTTCCTGATAGAGCTTTAAAAATCATTAAAGCGGTGGAAGGCTTTAAAAAAGTACATTAAAACAGTCTTCCTGTTCCTTTTAACTTTGACTTTGTGAAACTTGAGAAAAACTTAAAGAATTTGTTCAGGTACTTAAGTTCTAAAATACATAACCAAAGTTCAAAACTAATTGGTCTTTTAGTTTAAGGTTACAGTTTACTCATATATGTTTGTATAATACATGTTTGACCAACATATAATGTATTTGATATATTTAAAACATACACTGCACTTCAGCAGCATATAAAGTCGTGGAATTCTTAAGCTTCATTTTGGAAAGCATTATTGTAATCTTACATCAAAATTTGATGTGAGTAGTTTTTGAAGTACCATATTAACTTCAGTTTTTGGACTGAAGCAAGAAACTTTACCAGTTGAAAAAATGGTGAAATAGCAGAAAGACAAGCTTCTCGCCCAGCCCCGCCCCCTTGGTAAACAAGTAACTCAGTGCCTCTGGAGAAATTAAGTACAGGCAGTAAAATGGATGTGTATGTATTTCCTGTGTAATTATACACTCCTTGGACTGTATGTATAAGGAATATAAACATTTCCTGATGGCACCTTGCATGGTGGAAAGAGAGGAAGTTTTGTTTGAGAGTTTATTTCCAATTGAGGCTGTCTTCTGGTGGAAAACTAGTTGGTTGTTGCAGTGGAAGAACTGGAAGCAGGTCTAAGCATCCGTCAGCTACAAAGCTTGAGAGATCTCTGTGCAAGGGGTGACAGTGGGGGAGGATGCTGTTGTAATTGGAGGCTTTAGTAAGATGTTTTCTCCAGTGTAAAATCTTGAACATCCTAATATGGGATCCGAAAACTAGCGACAATAGCATTTGTTCCTCAGCCCTCCAGGGAGGTAGTTTGGACTTAATTGAAAGCCAGATGTTACATCTAAGCTAAGCTTTAGCGGATATACTACAAAAATGTAAATACATAAATTTTATGCTAAAGTTGAACTTGTACATAACTTAATCAAAATCAAACTGAGACTTAAGTTTACGTTTTCGATGTTTGTAATCCACTGCTGTGTTTGAGTAACATACAGTTCTATTCAAAAATATATTTATAGAGGTTGTAGCAGGATCACCTTCCACCGCACCCCATACTATTTGTCTCAGCATCATGAAGCAAGGTCCAGAAAATAACTTTTAGAATTAAAGAAAACATAAAGTGGGACCTTCCATCCTACTTTTTTTGAGCTCTAACCCTCCAGACTGCCTCAAGTTGTTCTGGGTATTGTTCCTCTTTAGCGCTTGCTGTAGGAGACTCCTTCTCTTGTGTCGTACTCTCCCTTCAGGGCTAATCACAGAAGATGACCTCCCCAGTTGAGGTCTCCCAGCCTTTTATGGGCAACAGTTGATGTTTTTCAGGAGGGTCTGATTTAACCAAGCCATGTAATCCACATATAATCAGTTGGGGGCGGGTGTGTGTGTGTGTGTGTGTGTGTGTGGCAGCTGATCAACCATAGGTAATACCAACTTAATAAATATGTCTGTCCCTTATGCACTAAGCAAATGTTTCTGTAAAGTATTTCTTTCATAGGTGTGGTGAATTGCTTGTTTATATTTGTGAGGGTTCACCCTGGTCCATCTGTTATTTTTCTATTTGGTATCTTTTATTAAGATCTTCTAGAGCTACTAGTAGGGTGGATAAGATTTTCCTTTGAGGGGAGTAAACTTGAATTAGGTGGAAGATCTGTGAGGTATTTGATAAAAATGTTAGAAATATATTTACAATACATAACAAACTTTGCACAATTTGCTCTTCTGGCTAGCAAGAAGTTCATCGTTTTGAAACAGAGAACCTAGAACTGTTTTTTTATCACTTGTTTCAAAATTCTTTTTTAGGATTTGGTATAGAGGCCTTTTTTTTTTTTGCCCAACCCTGAGCAACTGAATTTTGTCCAAATTAGGAACTGCTCCTAGTTTATCAAGTGGAACGTTTGGCCTCTAATTCTTGAAAGAAGTGACCTTTCTTATCCTTAAACTTGGATTTTTTTAGTCTTGGAATATACTTTCATCAAACGTGATGCCTAAATATAGAGCATATTGACAGTCTTCACGTGAAGAACTTTTCTGTTTAAATCTTTTGCATCTTCTGTGTGCCAATTTGGTATTAGATTTTTTTCCATAATCAGTACTACATAGTTTGGTCAGATATTAATTTTATAGGTGTTGAGTTTAAAATAATAGAGCTCTCCAGTCAAGAAAGCTAATGTACTTAATTTATTGCTCAGGACTAGTTGCCTTTATTTCGTCAAAAGAACATTACATCAATCTGGGAAGGATATGTAGAACTCTCAAGTATATTGGAAGTGATTTCTCTGCTTTTGAACAGTGCCATGTTAACTGATTTGAGAAGTTTTTTTTTTTTTAAATCTGAAACACATACAAGATGCACAGCAATTTTTCAAGACTCCTCACCAATATCCTTGTAACATGGACCTGAAACGACCCAATGACCATTAGGGAATGAAGTAGCTCGTCTTTCATTCCAGTGTAATCTTTAGCCTCTTGCTTGAGGTGGGAGTTAATTCTACAGTTACAGGCCTGATGGAGGGAAGGGAACTTTGAAAAGGGATTTGGAAGAAAGGGTGGAGCTGTTGCTTCATGGTACAGTAAACCCCCGAAATGCATGCGTTTGAGTTGTGCTTAACTTGCGTTAATGTGAGTTCAGTGCAATTCGAAGCCACTCTGTGGCTGTCTGCCCACCCGGCCCCCCCACCTGAGGGAAGCTGGGTGGACAGTAAGATGTGCCTTCACAGCTGTCTGTTCCTCCAGCTTCCCCCAGCTTGGGGAAGCGAGGCAGGCAGGCAGCCACAGTGGTGTGCTTTTCTCTGGCTTCTCCCAGCTCGGAGAAGCTGCGCCACCACAGCTGTCTGCCCAGCGTGGCTTTTTCAAGCTAGGGGCAGCCGCACCTGGCTCCCTGGTGCTTGTGGGAGCCAGGAATCTGAACAGCGATGTGCCAATCAGTTTCCTGGCTCCTGCCAGAGCAGGGTAGCCAGGACCCAAGCTTCTGCTTGGTTCCTGGCTCCTTGTCTCGCTGTGGGAGCCAGAAAAGTGCTGGTCAGTTTTCCGGCTCCCACAAGTGGAGGGGAGCTAGTGGCCAGGCTGCCACCTGGTTCCTGGTTGCCCTCTGCTAACTGGAGACAGGAAAGTGACCAGGGCTAGTGCCCTCCTCAGTTTCCTGGCTCTCCTGTGTTGCATGAGAATGCAACATGTGTAAATTTAAATTCAAGTGTAATGCCATTTTTCTGCACCATAGACAGAAGGAGGGTAGTGTGGATGTCAGTTACTGCAGTAATTAATGCAGTGGCTGTAAGTGGACTTAACATAGATCAGTTTCTTTGTAGTGTACACTACTAGTGTAGCGTAGATTAAGTTTCAGCAGAAACAATTAGCTTGTCTAAGAAAGAAGCCTTGTCAGTCATAGGTTCAAGGCTCATATGGGATACCAGATTCTTTAGTGTGACTTCTGGTATATTAGGTCACTAATACCGTCCAGACGTGCCCCCCCACACTGTGCCCACTTGGAACAAGCTTCTAGGAGACCAAACTGTTGTGGGTAGCCCCTTCAAGGACACTCCCAATCTGGTCTGGAGGAAGGTTCCTTATGAGCCTCACGTGTCAGTCAGTTAGACCATGATTATGTGAGCAAGAGCTAGTTAGCCATGCACCAGAGATCTTTCATGATAGCTACTCCTGCCTTTTTAAAACTTTGGGGAGAAAGGTTTTTAAATCTCTTCAGCAGAATTTATCACATTCAGATTAGCTGTTAGTCCCTGAAAAATATATGGTGTTTCAAATCTAAAATCCATATCATCACGAACAACTATGGGCTCAGTGCCCATTGGTGTCCGATGCCTCCCTCACTATTTCCTTCCATCTTTCCCTGTCCAGTGTGGAGTGGCTTAGTTTTTGTAGACGAGCTCCGCGCCAGTCTACTGTAGCATCTACTCATTCTCTGCGGGGTCTGCCTCTCTTGTTTGACCTGTCCATTATGCCCATAGTATATGGGTTTAGTAATTTTCTTTTGGTAGCCATCTTATCAACCTAACCCCAATTGCTTGATTGGTATGGTGGACCTTGTTTATCTGGGCGATGTCTCAGCTGGCATCTTATCAGTTACGTGTACTGGCATCAGATTTCGTTTGTTTTGTTGTCTTACGATCAGCGCAGCATCACTCATATGACCAAATCTCCTCCTTTATCCAGGCTTGGGACTGGCATGGGACCCCTAGAGACTTCATGGCAGAGTTTAAAAGCCTAGTGCTTACGTAAAATTTGGCATAGACACATTTCTCTTGTACTTAGAACTACAAAACTCAGAAAGGTTGGACCAAATATTAGGTTGATCGTATGTCGGGAACACAATGTTGGGGAATTGCTTTTATGAATGTACAAAACCAAAGCTGTAGCACATTTCAGAGCTACATGATTCCACTGGCAAATCACAACTAAAATGTACTTAAAATGTCAGAACGTGCTTAGCAAAATGTCTTCCTGTCTGGTTTTCATGTGGACTTGAGAGAAGTCATTGGAGAGAATGAAGAGCAGATAAAATTCATGTTGATTTTTGTAACTTTAATTGGGTGTTTTTTATTACTGTAGCTTTGAACCTCCACAACTTACAAGTGTGCATTTTTTGAGACTGCATTAATTTCAAGGGTTTTTTCCTTAAATAACTGAATAGATGAGATGGAGTTAAGGTTGTAGATAACTAAACTTGGTGCTTTGGGTCAATTTATGTAATTTGAAAAAGTTAAGAGGTTCCTGGTTTTACAGAATAAGGGGGTGAACCATTACTAAGACATCTAAAAAAATTCAGAATTTGGGGTGTAGCTGCAGAGGGGACAGTGGGTGTGTGTGTGTGTGTGGCTTTTTTTTTTTTTTCCCCCAGTGCTTGTTGAAAGGCAAAAAAAAAGAAAAAATCTCCTGTATTCTGGTGTTTGACTGCCCTAAAACATCTTGATTGCTCTGATACCCAGCTCTCCAATTAAGAATGAAAGTTAAGCTACTGACATAGAGAAGAAATGTTTAGTCAGCTTCAGCTTTTTATAAATGCAGATTAAAGGATGACTTTGTTAAAGATTCACCGCTGCACACTTAACATATGTGGGCTGTGTCTACACTTGCCCCAGACTTCGAAATGGCCACGCAAATGGCCATTTCGAAGTTTACTAATGAAGCGCTGAAATGCATATTCAGCGCTTCATTAGCATGCGGGTGGCCGCAGCACTTCGAAATTGACGCGCCTCGCCGCCGCGCGTCTCGTCCCAACGGGGCTCCTTTTCGAAAGGACCCCACCTACTTTGAAGTCCCCTTATTCCCATCAGCTCATATTCCCAGCTTATGGGAATAAGGGGACTTCAAAGTAGGCGGGGTCCTTTCGAAAAGGAGCCCCGTCGGGATGAGACGCGAGGCGCGTCAATTTCGCAGTGCTGCGGCCGCCCGCATGCTAATGAAGCGCTGAATATGGATTTCCGCGCTTCATTAGTAAACTTCGAAATGGCCATTTGCGTGGCCATTTCGAAGTCTGGGACAAGTGTAGACGTAGCCGTGCAGACACATCCAGCAGACCCCTTAATAAAAGGTCAGGAGTATCAGATTTGATGTTTCTGATATTTAAAGGGGGGGTGGGGTGGAAGGGAAAATAAAAAGAAAAGTTCAGAGTTGTTGTCTTGGCACATTATAATGGAAATTAGCCCAATCTTGTAAAAAAAATTCTTTGCAAGACACCTTAACAAATTTGAGTCTTATTTTAGTGCAGTGTCCATCACTACTGAACTCAGAAGAACTACTGTGAATGTCTGGAGGGGAGAGGTGAACTTCAGTGTCAATGAAAACTAGTTAAGACATTCTTTTGTAGGACTGGATGCTTATGTTCAGCTTCACTGGTAATGGGATACTGCACTGATTTCAGACGATCTTGTACATTTATGTGCTAAAGTATCCCTCCTTTAATGATCAGGGATGAAAACCTGTCCCCATGGAAATCAGTAGGAGTCCTATCACTAGGAGCCAAAGTTTCACCTTGGCTATCAGTCTAATTATCTCAAAATTCTTATCTTTGTTAGAATATATTGTACTATGATCTTGTTTGTCTTTGAAAATAACTATCTCTCTTGCTAAAATTGATTAATCAAAGAAGTTTAATTTCTCTGCGTTAAGATTCATATGTAGTGTGGGAGAGGAGAGAACAGTTGCAAAACAACTCAGGAAAACTGGATATTTCCTCTATTAACAAAATGTTTCTGTTAGATTAGACCACATGCTTCTCTTCCAAGTGTGTTGAATTTTAAGATAATACAGTACATCTCCTAACTTACATGGAATCCTATAAGTTTAGGCCCTGGAAAGGAGCTGAAAGTCACCAACTTTAACCCCTATTCTACAACAGCACTAACGCTATGTCTATACTACCCCAGGTTTGATTTTGTGCATGTAGTATAGATGCACAAAGTGCAACTCTCAAGAATCACAGTTGACTCCTGCACTCCTTGTGAGATGCAAGGAATAAGGGAGGTCGATGGGATAAACTCTCCCATTGACCTTCCCCAGTACAGAGAGCCAAGTTAGCCGAGCACAGATATGTCAATATTAGCTACGTACGGCATATTATATTATATTAATATATATTATATAATAATATTAGCACGGCTTCCTCTCTGTTACTTAGCTACGTAATTACTGAAGCTAGAATTGCATATCTGTGGTTGTCTGACTTTGCTTGGTATAGATGTAGCCTAAGTAAATGCAGACCATCCCTGGCACTTGTTTGTCCAATCTGATGTGAAATATCTCTAGTTATGGGGATGCTCAGTTTGCTTTGGATGCATATTCCAGAGCTAAATTACTCTCATGCAGTAGGTTTCCTGCCCCACCACCATTTAACCTAAATATCCTTTGCTGCAGATTAAGCCCATTACTAGTTGTCCTTCCTTCAGTGAACACTGAGCAATAGATCACTGGCCTTTTTATAATAGCCTTTAACATTTGAAGTCTTTTATTTGATCTGCGCTCAGTAACTTTTTTTTTTTTCTGGAGATAAAACATGCCCAGTTCTTTAAACTTCTCTTCATAGGGCAGGTTTTCTAAACCACTTTGTTTCTCTCGTTCTCCTCTGGACACTTTCTAATCTTGGAGTGTGGCATTCTGACTTCTACACAATACTCCAGCTGTGGCCTCACCAGTATCAAGTAGAGCAGGACAGTTTTTCCTGTCTTACATACAACACTCCTATTAGTACTCCCCAGAATATTAACTTTTTTCTCACGTACATCACATTGTTGAATCCTACTCAATTGTGATCCACTGTAACCTCCAGATCCTTCTCAGCAGTACTGTCATCTAGCCAGTTATTTTTCAATTTTTGGTTTTGCATTTGTTGTTTTTTTTCTTTCCCAAGTGTAGTACACTGTATTTTCTTGATAGAATTTCATGTGATTGAAATCAGGCCAGTTCTCCATTTTGTTAGTTATTTTAAATTCTAATTCTATCCTCCAAGCTGGCTGCAGCCTTTTCCAGTTTGATGATGATTGCATACTCTACATGAATAGTCACTACTTTATAACTTATATAATTTAATAAAATATTGAATAGTACTAGACTCAGAACTGATCCATGTGTCATCCCACTATCTATGGCTTCAGAGTGTTACAGCATATCCTAGAGTATGGTCTTTCAACCAGTTACACACAATCACCTTCTAGTAATTTCATCCTAACCACTTCTGCTTAGGAGAACATCATGTGGAACTGTCAGAATCCTTACTTAAAATCAAGATATATCTCTTTTTTTTTTTTAAAACTCCAACCCCATCCATTAAGCCAGTAACCCTTTTCCAAATAAGTGAATTGTATTGGTTTGGCATAATTTGTTCTTGCAAAATCTATCCTGGCTATTCCTTATTATGATGATATCCTCTGGATGTTTACAGATGGATTTGATTAAACAATCAGTCAAAGTAGTAATTCCCCAGTTCTTGTTTATCCCCATTTTTTAAAAAAAAAGATCCTATGTTTGTCCTTTTTCTCTGGGACCTCACCCATTCTCCGAGTTCACGAAGACTAATGGCGAACAATTCTCAGATTGTTGCAACTAGCTCCTTAAATACCTTGAGATGGATTTCATCATGCCTTGCTGACTTGAATACGCCTATCTTATGCAAATATTCTTTAGTCTATTCTTTCCCTGTTTGGCTTGCTTTTATTTCCTTTTATTAATATTGTATTAATTATCTGTTACTATTCACTAGTTTAGTGAATTCTGGAGCAAAATAGACAAAATACTTGAGAGGTAAGAGAAAGTTGAAGTATAGGTCCTCTACTCAGACAAGCAGAGCTTAATAGCTGCTTACCTGAAGAAAGTTGAGACTTTATAACATAATGGCCATACTGGGTTAGACTAAAGGTCCATCTACCTCAGTATTCTGTCTTCTGAAAGTGGCCGATGCTAGATGCCCCAGAGGGAATGATTTAAAAAAAAGTATACATCAAGTGATCCATCCCTTGTTGCCTATTTCTGGCTTCTGGCAAACAGAGGCTAGGGATACCACCCTGCCCATTTTGGTCTCTAGCTATCGATGGGCCTGTTTTCCATGAACTGAATTGTTATAACTCTGTTATAGTCTTGGCCTCCACAGCATTCTCTGGCAAAGAGTTCCACAGGTTGACAGTGCTTTGCGTGTGAGGGTGGGGTGAGGGGAGTGGATGAAGTGCTTCCTTCTGTTTGTTTCAAACTATCAGCTTATTAGTTTCATTTGGCAATCCCTAGCTCTTGTGTTATGAGGCATAAATAACACTTCCTTATGTACTTTCTCCACATAAGTCATGATTTTATAAACTTCTATCATATCTTCCCAGTCATCTCTCTCTTTTCTAAGCTGTAAATGCCAGTTTATTAATCTCTTCTCAAATGAAAGCTGTTTTATACCCCAGTAATTTTTGTTTCCCTTTTCTGAACCTTTTCCAATTCCTATATATCTTTTATTGAGAGGCATGCAGTATTCAAGATGTGGGCATATCATTAGAGCCCCGCTAACTTGCAGTTATCCACTTTATAGCTGTGGGTATCTGCATCAATGGCTCATTTTTGTGGCTACTGCTGTGGTTACAAATTTTGTATCTGCGCGCAGAGCTCATGTTCCTAACATTGTTTGCTTTTTTGATTGCTGTTGCACACTAAGTTATTCCTTTTACACTTCAGACTGTTCTTTTGTACTCCTTAGCAATTTGTTTGTTTGCACATTTTGTAGGATTCCTTCTAGATTTCCAAGTCACGAAATATCTCCTGATGGATTCATATTGACCTTTGGCTGTTTTTCCTATTTTTCCTTTGCATGGGATAGTTGGCAGCTGTGCCATTAATGTTGTCTCTTTGGCAAACTGCCTGCTCTGCTGAACTCCTTTTCCCCTTAGTTTTTCTCTCCATGAGACCTGACCTTACAGTTGTTCATGTTTAAATTATGAATTCCATTGTCCTCATATTGCTGCTCTCCTTCCTTCCCGAGAATCATGAAGTCCCTTTTCATGATTATTTTCATTCAGAATGTCTTCCACCTTCAGATTCGCTGCTGCTTCCTCACTGTTGGTTGGAATGAAGTCTGAAATGGCAGTCTCTCAACTGATCTGCCTCTTGCCATTTTTTTTCTCCTTTATCATGCCTGTCCTCCATGATGCAGGTATGCCACTCTATGGCTACGTCTACACGTGCCCAAACTTCGAAATGGCCATGAGCTGATGGGAGTAAGGGGACTTCGAAGTAGGTGGGGTCCTTTCGAAAAGGAGCCCCGTCGGGAAGCGCCGCGCGGCGGCAAGAAGCATCAATTTCGAAGTGCCGCTGCCGCCCGCATGCTAATGAAGCGCTGAATATGCATTTCCGCGCTTCATTAGTAAACTTCGAAATGGCCATTTGCATGGCCATTTCGAAGTTTGGGGCACGTGTAGACACGGCCTATACCTATGTTCCAGTCATGTGACATGTTTCAAAGTCTCTGTTGTGCCAATGTAACTTAGTTTATGTACTTGAATTTATATATAGATGGAGACTCATAGAAGTGTAGGACAGGAAGGGTTCTTGTTTGGTCCGTTTACGTGCACCTTACTAGAGCAGGACTATATCAAAGATGTTGAGCAGAGTTAGCTACAGTTTTCCCTCTTGATGCTTCTCTAACTGTCGTAATCTTCCATATTTCTCCCCTCCCAGAACCTAGTTCTCTTCAGTATCATCTATTTTATACTTAATTATGGGGTTTGTCACCTATGAAACTAGTGTAAAGCCTTCCTCAGTAGGCTGTGTAGGTGGACCTAGTCTCTTCCTAGTAGTCCACCTTCTTGGAACATTGTCCTGTGGTCAAAGAATCCAAATTTCTCACATTGATACTGTCTGCCCAGTCATGCATTCTTTTACAGGAGGCACATGTCCCTCTCTTGGCCCTTACTCTCAAATGAGAGGATGGATGAGAGCAAAATCTGGACCTCTGATTCCTTCACTCTTGCTTCCAGAGCTCTTTAATCACTGTTGATCAGCCCAGAGTAATACCTGGCAGTATCACGAATGTCCACATGAATAAGTGATATGGAGTAGCAGTCAGAGGGACAGACAAACTTCTACAGCCATTCTGTAACATCTTCAATATGGACTGCAGGTAGACAGCATACTTCCCACGACATCGTGTCAGAATGTAAACTCTGTTTTATCTGGTATTCATTCAACCGGAAGTCTCAAATAAGTAGCAAAAACATGAGCTTCCTGAACTGAGCACAGGAACAAACCCCTGCCTCTTGGGGCAGTCTGCTAAGTGCAATGTTACTAACAAATAACCTATAGAACTCAGTGCTAAAATTATGCATATTTGATCCCTCCTGGAACATTAGGGCCATACAAAGTTCATGGTCCATTTTGGTCAATTTCACTATCATAGGATTTCAAAAGTAATAAATTACATGATTTCATTTACTTAAATTTAGAAAGTTTGAGGTGGTGTAAGTGTAGAGGTCCTGACCCATAAGTTAATTGAGGGAGTAAGGTGGGTTGCTATCCTGTGGTACTGCTGTCCTTAATCCTGCGCTGTTGAAGGGGCAACATTGCCTTCAGAGCTGAGCAGATGAAGAGTAGTGGCTTCTGGCTGGGAGCCCAGCTTTTGAGGGCAGAGCTACAGCCAACAGCAGAGCAGAATTAAGGGTGGCATGATACAGTTGCCACCCTTACTTCTGTGTGCTGTTACTGGCAGAGCATTATCTGAAGCCCAGGGCACCTGGATACCAGCCAGTGCTTTCCAGCTACCAGCTCTGAAGACAGTGCAGAAGTAAGGGTGACAGTACCACAACTCCCATAAAATAATCTTGCGACTCCATTTTGGATGAGGACCCCCAATTTGAGATATGCTGATCTCCTCTCTAACATCTTTGTATTGTAAGTTAAACATTCAAAAGACCAGATTTTATAGTGGGAGGCTACATTTTATGGTCCTTGATGTGTTTTTTTCTGGGCTGTGAATTTGGTAGGGCATTATACATGATAGCCACACATCACAGCTTTGGCAACCTGGCTCTAATTAATCCCTACACAGTTTTGATACACCAGACACAGTGAATGCAGCTGGAGTGCATACAGATTACTGCTCTGGTTCAATTGTGATAAACATAATACAGATGAGACATTTTTTGTTCCTGTCTATTATGGTGTAAGCCATTACTCAACCATTTCCAGTGTCTCATGGAGTTGCAGCGAACACAGTTAAAGTTGCATTGCACTGTCATACAGGGAGTGTTCTGTTTCAAGATTTTGATTCCAATCTCCACCTCTGGAAGGGAGGATTGTACTTGTTTTACTGGACTTGTATACATCATTTTGATAAACTAATCTAAGGAGAAGCTATAGTTTTCCTTACCTCTACGATCAGAAGCTGAAATCTTGTC
The DNA here is from genome assembly GCF_033958435.1 of Carettochelys insculpta. Classification (NCBI taxonomy): domain Eukaryota; kingdom Metazoa; phylum Chordata; order Testudines; family Carettochelyidae; genus Carettochelys; species Carettochelys insculpta. The sequence continues at coordinate 63,922,582 of NC_134139.1, read as the reverse complement.
CGCTTACGCAGATATTCTTCTTGCACAACACTGCATTGAAGATATTTTTCATATCAGTACATATCATAGACTTTGAAAACCTTCTGTCTAAAACCAATCTGTACATTGATCAGGTTTTCTATATTATCTTACTATTCAATGAGTTACTTACATGAAACACGTGCCCTGTAGTTTTTTAGAGACTTGCCTAAAGCCACACAGCAAATCAGTGACAGTACTGGTGCAAGAGCCAGGTCTCCTTAATCCTACTCACGTGGTCAGTCAACTGTTTGACATTGCTATGGGATTGGTGTCCCCCACTAAGGGTAGGTTTATACTTACTGGAAGATCAGTGCACTGGCAGTTGATCTTCCAGGGTTGGATTTAGTGTGCTTAGTGGGGCCATTGACTCCAGTACTCCTCACAACTGCAAGGAGTAAGGGAAGTCAAAGGGAGAGGTTCTCCCATTCACCTCCCACTATAGGAACAGTGGTAAAAATAGACTTTTAGATACATCGAGTCCAGCTACAGAATTTTTGCAGCTGGAGTTGTGTACCTAAAATAGATTTTTTTTTTTTTCTCTCCTAGTGCAGACCTGTCCCACGTGCCTTTGCTTCTCTACCTCATGGCCCTCAAGAAGTGTGAGTTCTTGAGTGGAATTGTATTAAGAATTTAGCGGTGCACACAGTGTTTGTTTTAAAATAGTGCTATAAGTGTGTCTATGCTGTGGGGCTGCTGCTTTAACTATAAGTGCATTGTTAAAGCGGCAGAAAGTTTACAGGCCAGGCCTTAGCACAGTTAACACCACTGTCTAACAAGTGATTCCTGACATTCCATTTGGCGACTACAGTGGTGTCCTCTCATTTAAAAGACCAAAACCAGGATAAACGTACCCCTCTGCCAAATGAGAATTATGCACTAAGGCCTAGTCATGGAGCAGGTAGCATATTGAGTTGGCAGAACTAGCTTCACAAGAGCATCTTATATGGGTTGCAGTTTTTAAAAATGCAACCAGTGAAATTGTGTGTGGTTTTTGCTTCTACAGTTGGCTTTGTATGTACAATTTAATCACTAGGACACCTCAGATGTCTTGATTTACACTAATTAAATTACAATTGGAGAGTTTTTTAATTTGAGTATAGGACTCATTTTCTTCACTGATATGGTCAGTAACTAAATTGGATTACAATTACAGCTCTTACGTGCTTTCTAAACTATTTTATAAGAGCCTGACTGAGTTTTGGGTACTATAAGTGAAAATAGATCTCAGAATCCCATGTGAGGACTGCTGTCATTTTAGGGGCAATGCCAAGAAAAGCTACATGTCTTGTACTGCTGAGCAAGTTTCCTAAATTAGCCTCTTTGGATCGTATCCGCAGCATATCACTGTGATGTGTTAGTATAGTGCTGCTATGATGTGATATTTACTCAAACAATCCATTGTAGAATAATAGGGGGGATCCTAAATTCATAAATTTTCATTCAGGGATGACTGTCAAAAGCTCAGTACTACTTAACTGTGTGTCACAATAAAATATTGAGTTATTCTTTTATTCTAAGTTCAACCTTTTTGTATACAATTACAGTGCAGAATTGCCAAAGTGTAGGTTGAATTCTTCTAAAAAAAGATGGTAGTGATTTTTTTTTTTTTTTTTTTTTTTAAAGCTCACTGAACTTTCAGCTGCTTACAATGAATTAAGATTGGTAGATGGCTAACAGATCATCATTATCAACAACCAGGGACTCAGTGCCTGTTGGTGTCTGAGGCCTCTCTCACTATTCCTTTCATCTTTCCCTGTTCAGTGCAGAGTAGCTTAGTTTCTGTAGACTAGCTCCGCACCAAATTACTATATCATAACAGGTAATACAGTATAATAATACCCTGATATTTGAACTTTCAGGGTAAAATGAGATGCTGTGGTGAACCTGGAAGCATTTCAGTACACAAACTTAGTATTCATTTTATCATTTTTGCCTGAATGGTAACGGAGTACATTCTAACGGAGGCAACACCTTCCTTTTTTGAATTAATATGGAATGGTTGGTGAGTTGTGTTGCTTTTTTTTAAAGCAGCAAAAGTTCAAAACTTAATGGGGATAGAACAGAACAGTGAGAGGAATGGTAATTACCTTTTTCTGGTTTATTTCAGGTTACTCAACTGAATATTCCTATTAAACAGTAGGGTTTTGTACCTGATATGCTTGAATTTATATAAGATTCAAGTTATGCTTAGCTGATAAAATCCAGCAACACTAAATCAACATTAACATTTTTTTTCTACCGAGATTATGTATCTCTGCTTGTTTGCAGACTTAAAGAAATTGTTCTTTGAAAAGTTAAAAGGACTCATATATTTGGTTCGCCATCTCTATTAACCTTGTCTTTTTCAGACTTTGCAGGGTTGCAGAAGCAATAAATTCTTTGTTCTAAAACTTGAAGTTTTAAGGGGTGGGGTTTTGGATTTAAGTAGCTTACTCGCTGGTTCCATACTTACTGGTTATTTCTGGAGCATTGGGAGATGACGACATCAGGTGGTATAGGATGAGAGAAAATATGAGGGAGTGAGGAAGTAGAAAGATAGAAAATGAAATGAGGATTTTCTGATAGAGTATACACAGAAATAAGGGATTCTGGGACTATGACATTCATTAAGTCAAAAGTGGTCTGTGGTGTGGTAGCAAAGAGAGGCAAAAGCTCAAGGGCTTATGGCTATTTTTACTTATTGGTATTAATATACCATGATCACTATAGAAACCAAGTGCATGGTAAACTAATTATAAATATTTGTTTCTAAAATTTTATAATTTTCACCTTCCATTTCTGTATTTGAAAGTGAAGACTAGGTAGATCCTCTGTCATAGGCACACGAAATGAATTGCCATGTAATCATCCTTTCTGTGTAAAATTATGTTCAGATTTGTCTGCTTCATAAATAATGTTCTAAATCTAATTTTGCCCTCTTTCGTGTGTCTGACAAACCATGAGTGGATTTTCTTCTTTCACTGGTTTTAAGAAGTAGAATAGAGATGTAATTTGGCTTTACCATATGTGATATATGATATGGCTTTATGGTTTGCTAGCATCTTATAGAAGGATTTAATTCCCAAGAAGGAAACCCAACATTTTTGGTGAAATGCCACAGTCTTTTTTTCGTTTTTCCAGCCCTCATAGGAAGAAGACTAATGTGGTCTTTCCCAAGACACTGTTCCTGGATCTTGCTGTCGATTTCCCCAGCCTTCAAATCTTTTTTTATATATGCATCTAGCTAACATCTCTGGTAAACAGTTCAAAGATTATGTATAGAAAATTTCTATCAGTAGAAACTTTCTACTGGGAGATGAGGAAGATCATGAAAACCACAAGAGTGGGAAGACTTCATGCTTTTTAGAACTAATAATAAATGTTCTACTTAAGATGTAACTTAATTAAAATCAGATTTGCCTTTTGCTTCCAAATATGTTAACATTGACGTATCGGAGGGGTAGCCGTGTTAGTCTGGATCTGTAACAGCAATGAAGGGTCCTGTGGCACCTTATAGACTAACAGAAAAGTTTTGAGCATGAGCTTTCGTGAGCACAGACTCACTTCATCAGATGCTGGTCTTGAAAATCTGCAGGGCCAGGTATAAATAAGCCAGAGCAAGGGTAGGGATAACAAGGTTAGCTCAGTCAGCAAGGGTGAGGCTTACTACCAGCAGTTGATCTGGAGGTGTGTACACCAAGGGAGGGGAAACTGCTTTTGTATTTAGCCAGCCATTTCTGAGCTACAATTCATCTGCAAATTCGACGCCCTCAGCCCAGGCTTAAACAAAAGACTGAGTGGCTGGCTAAATGCAAAAGCAGCTTCCCCTCCCTTGGTGTTCACACCTCCAGATCAACTGCTGGTAGTAAGCCTCACCCTTGCTGACTGAGCTAACCTTGTTATCCCCATCCTTGCTCTGGCTTATTTATACCTGGCCCTGCAGATTTCCAAGACCAGCATCTGATGAAGTGAGTCTGTGCTCACGAAAGCTCATGCTCAAAACTTTTCTGTTAGTCTATAAGGTGCCACAGGACCCTTCGTTGCTGTAACAATGACATGGGCACTGTTGAAAAATTGTGTTTATAATATTTTGCAATTTTATAACAAAAATAATAAATTTTAGCCTGACTCTCATTTTAATATATCTATTAAAACACATTCTAATTACTCTCTCTCTGAGGCTTCAAATTTTGTTTCAACTGTGACCTTCAGTAAAAATCTAAAATTTTTCAAGATTTTAAGTTTTCAAGTGTGCTAGGTGGCTTACACTGTACTACTTACTTGAATGCTTCCAGTCAGTATAGCTTTATGGCTCAACTGTTAACTGAAGCTAATGGATACGCAGTTACTCTACAGCAGGGCAAATGTTTAGCTACCTGTCTGAAAACCATATTTAAACAGAAGTTCTGAGCAAATAATACAAAATTGTAGACCTGATTTACTTTTAGAAAGTAAATGCTTTAAAAATTAAGGATTTTTAACCTAGCTAGTTTGTTAGTCTCATCAGGAAAAAGTCATGTTGAAAAATTTGTATAGTGAATATATGAATTGGTTTTATAGTGAGTTTAAGTAATGGAGTCCATCTGTGCAACTAGAACATTTAGGAAGTCCCCCCCACCTTACTTTATTATCTTGGTGTCATACAAAATACACACACAGATCAAGGTGGTTTTTTTTTTTTTTCTGGTGGCACGCACTGGGCTGGACTTCCAGCACCTTTTTTCTGTTAGAACACCAGAAAAAATTTTCACTGCCAGTCCCACAGCAGCATGGGAGTGGGGCATTAAAATTGAACACTCAACTCCTATGAGGAACCATCAGACTTGAGTACCAGCACCTTTTTTTTTTTTTTCCTCAAGGGGGGGCGGGTAGGGGAAAAAAGCACTGGCCAAGATAAATATATTTCTCCTACTACCAGAATATGTTGACACTAAGAATATAGTGGAGCAATGTGGCGTGTGTTAACTTTCTGCTTTACTTTAATTTTTTAGAAGCATAGTTTCTCACCATTGTATTTCAGATTTTTAACTCCTACATTAAACTGAAAGTATCTTCAGATTCTTTGAGTGCTTGTTCATATTTATTTAAGTTAGCATGCACAGCTGTTGAAAAGCAACTAGCAACTGGTCAGCTGGGGTACCCCCCTAGCATGCCTATGCAGAGTCTATACATGATCCAGAGGACCTGGCACCCCTCAGTTCTCTTCTTACTGCCTGTGATGGCTGTTGCATTGTTCTAGTCAAATACCTGTTGCTATGCCTTAGATCCCTACCCTTGTCTGTGCAAATTGTTGTAAATAGCTGTGTTTAGCATAATCATTGTTTTTGGCTCAGTTTGTCTCCCTTGATAAGGAAGTCTTTCTCCTCCTACCATTTTCCCCTTCAGGGGCTTAGGGATGAAAAGATTCCAGGGCTTTAAGTGTCAGAGAGAGAGCCTTGTTAGTCTGTAGCGTCAAGAACAAGAAGTCTTGTGGCACCTTATTGACTGACGCATATTTTGGAACAAAAAAGCAGTAAAGTAGCACTTACAAAATAATTTATTAGGTGAGCTTTTGTGGGACAGACCCACTTCTTCAGACCATAGCCATACCAGAACAGACTCGATATTTAAGGCATAGAGAACCAAAAACAGTAATCATGGTTGACAAATCAGAAAAAAATTATCAAGGTGAGCATGTTTTGGAGCATAAGCTTTCGTGGGCAAAGATCCACTTCATGAGATGCATGAGTGGGGGAGTGGTTTCAGAGGGGTATTTAAAGGGTGGGGTCCCAGTAAAAGGGAGGGCCAGAGCTGACAAGGTCTATTCAACAAGGTGGAAATGGCCCAGTATCAATAGTACTTATCAAAAGAGGAAAAAACAAGTTAGATCAGACAGGGGGATGTGAGCCTTTGACAGAGTCTAATGGGGAGATATTAAAGCCGAAGGCAGAGAAGCTGGTTTTGTAAGCTGCGAGCCACTCCCAGTCTCTGTTTAATCCATGGTTAATGGAGTCAAATTTGCAAATGAATTGCAGCTCGGAGATTTCTCTTTCCGTTTGATTTTTGAAATTTCTTTCAGAACTGTCACCCTTAAATCTGTCATTGAGTGTCCAGGGAGATTGAAGTTTTCACCCACCGGCTTCTGTACATTACCGTTCCTGATATCTGATTTATGTCCATGTATTCTTTTATGGAGAGACTGTCCAGTTTGGCCATTGTAAATTGCAGTGGGGCATTGCTGGCACATGATGGCATATATTAGATTAGTAGATGTACAGGTAAAGGAGCCCCTAATAGTATGATTGATGTTAGGTCCTGTGATGTCACTGGTGTAGATATGTGAGCAGAGCTGGCAGCAAGGACTGTTGCAGGGGCTGGTTCCAGGTGTAGAGTCACTGATTTATGATTTGTAGTGGCTGCAAAGGATTTGTTTAAGGCTGGCAAGCTGTCTGTAGGCGAGGACAGGCCTGCCTCCCAAGGTATGTGAGAGTGAAAGACCATTGTTCAGGGTGGGTTGCAGATCACTGATGATGCGCTGGAGAGGCCTTAGGTGGGGGCTGTATGTGGTGGTCAGTGGTGTTCTCTTGTCTTCCTTACGAGGCCTGTCTTGTAGCAAGTGGCTTCTGGGTACCTGTCTGGCTCTGTCAATCTGTTTCCTCACTTCCTTAGGTGGGTATTGTAGTTTGGGGAAAGCTTGGTAAAGGTCTTGTATATGTTTGTCTCTGTCTGATGGGTCAGAGCAAATATGGTTGTACCGTAGTGCCTGGCTGTAAACAGTGGATCGTGTAGTATGCCCTGGATGGAATCTGGAGCATGTAGATAAGCATAGCGGTCCGTGGGTTTTTGGTATAGGGTGGTGCTTATATGACCATCGCTTATCTGCACAGTAGTGTCCAGGAAGTGAATTTCTTGGCTAAGGTTAATGGTGTGGTGGAAACTGTTGAAATCACGGTGGAACTCTTCAAGAGCCTCCTTCCCATGGGTCCAGGTGATGAAGACATCATCAGTGTAGTGCAGGTAGAGGAGGGGCGCTTGGCCCCAAGAACTGAAGAAGCGTTGTTCCAGGTCAGCCATAAAAATGTCGGCATACTGTGGGGCCATGCGGGTGCCCATAGCAGTGCCACTGATTTGAAGGTATAGTTTGTCCCCAAATCTGAAATAGTTGTGGGTGAGGACAAAATCACAAAGTCACAGGGCTTTAAGTGCTCCGACTGTTTAAGGTCTGTGCCAACGAGTGACCATCACAACTCCTGCCTGTGTTGTTTGGGTGAAACTCCTGAAGCAGATAAGTGCCTTATCTGTAGGTGTTTCAAGACCCACAACTCCAGCAGCTCTCATGGAGTCGGCACTTCAGCTGCTGTGGCAAGGCTCCGCACCTCCATGCTTGGCTCATGGTATGCAATCCTTGCCTCCTGGCTCAGCACCAAGGAAGGGCTTGACTCACCCAAAACTGCTGGCACAGCACTGCTTCCAGTCTCCAGTGCATGCCTCCAAGATGCCCAAGTCATTGGCACCAACTCCATTGATGGCAGCATCCTTGGTGCAGAAGGTACCAGATACTACTGGGGCCTGTAGTCCTAATGCCCCTGCATCCCATGCACTGAGCCCCATCCTCTTGGATTCACCCGGGGTGATCTGGTGCTGGTTGGTCCTTCATTGACTCTGATATGTAGTGGGTGGCCCAGAAATGATGACCTTCCCCAGGATTCACTGAGACTTCTGCCCCTCAGTGCATGTCCAGGGGTGAGTCTTCGCTTCTGCCTGTACCTATCCAGGTGCCATCACCTGATTGCCCACGTCCTTGGGTGTGCCTCAAGTCCTGCCTGTGATTCTGTGAATAACCTGGTTAGGTCCAGTGATGGTATCTCCAGAAAAGATATGTGGACAAAGCTGACATCGGGCTTTGTTGCAAGGAAAAGTCCTAGGAGTGGTGTTCCTGCGGTATAGACTGTGGCTGTTGGTGAGAATCCTCATAAGGTTGGGAGGTTGTCTGTAGGAGAGAACAGGCCTGTCACCTGGAGTGTGGCATCCTGATTAAGGATAGGTTGTAGGTCTTTAATAATTCATTGCAGTGCTTTGCATTGGGGGCTATAGGTGATGACCAGTGGTATTCTGTTCTTGGCTTTTTTGGGCCTATATTGGAGTAGCTGGTCTCTGGGTGTTAATCCAAAAAAGGAAAGCTCTGACTGCTTCCAAGACTGAAGATTAATGTATGCTCAGAAGGACAAAGCCTTTCAGCTGGCCTGACTGCAGAGGCCAAAAACATTAAAAGCAAGGGAAGTTTTCCTTCCTGGCTCACTCAGGTAGCATGTGTTGCAAGAGTAAGAATTCTCTATATATCTGCAGCAAAGCAGTTACTAAAGAAGTTTTTCTTTCTTTTGACTTGCCTCTTATGTAGCAATATCAGTATAGACACTCCACTGGACTTGCCTATGTTGATCAAACAGTCAAGGTAGCATAGGTTAACTACATTCACTTTCCGTTTCTGAAAACTCTTAGTTGAGTAAGCATGCCTGTGTGCCCAGATAAAGAAATATGAATAAAAATTCTTCAGCAAGGCACATCTTTATGTTACCGACTGACAGAGCAGGGGAGTCTTCCACACTGATGATGTCACAATACAAACAATGATCAGTGAGACAAGGGACATTTTTCCTACTGTTGCATCTACTTACATAGTGTGAAATTAAATTGTTTTATCACTTAACCACAAGAACTATGCCTGCTTTTTATGCTGTTGTATGAAAAATTCAAAGGGTCACAATATTTTGAGGAAAAACATTTTTTTCCAGCAATCTTTTTTTATAAGATTGAGTTATTTAGACACAAACTATAAAAACTTACTCTGCCGGAGATCCAAATTGCAGTATTAATGGATGAATTTTGCTTTGTAGCAGGCTGGGAGGATATACAAAAACTGATGCCTTATTAAAATCTTGTCAGTCATGTTAAACATATGATCTTAAGTGATCGCAAATTGGAGAATTTAAATAGTGAAAAATATTAATTCATTAATTGTGAAAATCCAGGATAAAATAATTTCTGGGAAATACTGGAGTCAATTCTTTATTGATACATTTTAGCAGGAACTTCACATATGTGTAAAAAGACAGGGTATGTGCCCAGCAGGTTTTTAAATTTTTAAATAGACAATATAGTAAAGAATTAGTGGATGGAATGGCACAAATAGATGACTGAGGTGGTTAGTTTCATAGGGGAGGAAGCTTGTTACTTGCTTAAAACATTTTGTGTAAAACACATTAGTTTTGGTTTTTTTTAGAAGTAATTTATTTGATATATTTCCTATTTAATCTCTTAATCATTATGGGTATACTATCAAAACCTCAGTTAAATTTCATATTCGTGTGACAAACAATTTTGGTTTTAGATATGACAAGGTTGAACATTGTGGGTGACAAGCAAAGGAGGTCAATTAGTCTTCATTATTAATACTAAGGCAGGTATTTCATGCACGTTATGGCTGTTATGAAATTTAGAAATCAGCACTTTTCAATTTCTAACCATTTAAGTGGCTTTTTCTCTTTTGCTTATAGATGCCAATTCAACTGACCAGCAAGACCTCTTTTGTCAGAAGTTGCAGCAGTGTTGTATACTGTTTGACTTCATGGACTCTGTTTCTGACCTCAAAAACAAAGAAATTAAGAGAGCTACATTGAATGAACTGGTTGAATATGTTTCAACAACTCGTGGAGTGATTGTTGAGTCAGCTTATGCTGACATAGTAAAAATGGTAAGTTAAAAACTGGAGCTGAACAGTATTTATTTGATCTATTTAAAACTAACATTTCTTAGAACTTTTGTTACAAAATAAATTCTAGAACGTGTCCATGGTGAACACTGTAAATTAGTGTAGCTCATTAGTGTATCGACTTAGACAGCTTAAAGAATTATTTCAGAAGCTTTGTGGAACTTGTCAAATCTGAAAAGATGCTTTGGTAGATATAGCACAGTAAATGCAACAGAGCTACATTTTTAGACTTGACATACGAAGGACGTCAGACTGATACAGTTGTTGAAGGATATCAGTGACAATGCAGAGGCAGTGATGAGAACATGCAGAAAGTTGGGAGGTTGGCTTAGAACAAGTAGAGGTATGAAACAAGGAGAGCTGATATTGCCGATTATCTTTATCATGCATCTAGAGAGAGTGATGGACAAGATCAGTGAAGAGGTAGAAGGGATATCTGTGCACAAGACAAGAATTAACAACTCGAGGTTTGTGGGTGATATAGTTATCATTAAGGAAGATGAGGAGGAGCTATTGAGAACGGTGCAGGTGCTAAATGAGGAAGGAAGTGGTATGGACTGATTATAAACATCAATAAAAGAAAAACAATGGTATTTGGAGATAAGGGAATAGGAAGGAAGATCAGTATAGATGGGATTGAACTAGAGAAGCTCACATATCTGGGGAGCAACGTAACACATAATCTAGTCCTTAAGAAGGAAATAGCAACTAGAATAGCAAAAGCAAGAGCGAGTTGAAGGCGATGGATAAGATCTGGAAAAGCAAAACGGTTAGCTTAGAAACGAAGCCAAGCATCTTGAAAACATTTATTCTGCAGCATGTTGTATGGATGTGAGACGTGGGTGATAATGAAGGATTCAAAGTGAAGGGTAGGCATTTGTGAGGAGTTGCTCTAGAAAGATCATGAGAATAGGATGGATGCAGAAGGTCACCAATGAGGAATTATATAGCAAGAAACAGCTGAAAGAGAACCTACTGCAGAAGGTTCTACAATGCAAGTGAAAGCTATTTGGGCATATTTGCAGAATGAATGACAAATGAAAAGTCAAGAACCTGGTATTCAGCATAACAGATGGTTCAGATAGGAGAGGCAGACCCCACAGAGAAAGGGTAGATATAGTAGATTGTTGCGAAGCTAGTTTACAGAAACTAAGCCACTCCACACTTGACAGGGAAAGGTTGAAGGAAGTAGTGAGAGAGACATCAGGCACCAACAGGTACTGAGCCCATATTTGTTGATGATGATGATGATGATGATGATAACCACCTTCTGGGCAAGCTGAAGAAAAATATCCCACAAAGTTCAGGAAATTGGAGCGTCGTTGTGTCAGTGCTTCCTGGCTTGAGAATTTCAATAGACAAATGAACTCGTAAGAGTGAGTACTTGGGCTAAAACTCATCAAGGTTGGAATCAATAAAAAGGAAACTATGCTACAAGCTGAAGGAACTGGTCCTACTCAGAGTAAATGCACTCTGCAACTTCATTACATCACGTAGATGTAACTGTATGGTTTATGCAGATTCTAGACCAATGTGTTCTGCAATGCTTTTCTTCTGTAAATTGCTGTGGTTATAGGAAAAAAAAAACCAAGGAAATATAAGTGTTGTTCACAGTAACATCTCAGTTTTTTATATTAGGAGTTCTGCTCTTACGTAAGGAAGAGATGTTAGTTTCAAACAATCTCTGTTTCTCATTCACTTTTGGTTTGCAATATATATATTCCATGTATTTAAATCTTGTCTGATAGCACTCTAATTTACCAATCTGAAGTCTTCTAAACAACAGTTTTTGAAGGTTTTAACATAGGAGAAAAATGTTCTTAGCTCTTTCTCTCATAGAGGGATCTGTAAACTCTCATCTGTCACAATTTTGAAATGTACTAGTAGTACTGATGGATTGACCAATAACTTTGGAAGTATGGTCTAGCATCCAGTTATAGAATTCTTCTTCATACCTTGTCAAGCTTATCCTCCTGCTTTTCTGTTGTACAACTAGCTAAATTTTCCTTTCTCTCCTCAACTTTTGTGAGGATTGAGTGTGTAAGGTTGAAAAAAAACTGGCTTTAGAAGGTGATCAGGTATAGTGAAGAGGACGTCAGAAACTATGTTGAGTAGAGGATAAATATGGGGGGTGGGAATGGAATGCAAGAAGTTGGCTGAGAATGAATCAGAGGAAAGGGGGTTTTGAGTCCAGAAAGTAAGACAGCATGATGAATCAGAAATTCTTGGAAATCTACTGAAGATATGTCTGGGAGAGTGAACCAGAAATATAACAAGAAGCATCTTCAATAGAGTACACTCTCCACCTTTTCTGGACTTCATAAGAAACATCCACTCTTGTTTCCACTGATACAGCCTGTTGGCTCTTACATTTAAAACCATTTCGTCTTGGTCTTACTGAGCTCCTTGGGGACAACCAAATAGGAAACCTTCCTCAACTGCCCATCTCTAGAATTAAATATCTCTCCTCCATGAGATCTTGTAGGTCTATTCAAGAGGATCAGTATCTACAGCCTTGGACTCCACCAGCAGGAATGTGTCTGTGGAAGAATACCTGAAGGAAATAGAATATTAATTCCAAGAGCAACATAGTCCACCTTGACCAAAGAGGCAGTTATCCTTTCTTCTCCTAGACAGTTGAATGTTTTAGGATTTTTTCGAGGCCTTTTGCATCATATGCCAGGTCACACGGAGACTCTAATGGAGGTTGTACCAAAAAAAAAAAAAAATCCCATTCTTCACCTTGGTACATAGCAGAAGAAATTTTAATTGGCTCATTTACATATGAAAATAGAAGATATTTTCTTTTTAGGCATTGTATTGTCACCTGTCTTCTATGGAAGCCTGTGTTTTTCTGTTCTGGTATTTACTATCTTCTAAACATTTGGGATTTTATCAGCTTTATGAGAGTATATTTATCAGCAATGTCTGCATATTCCCCTATGAATATAGGGAAAAAAAGTCAGATGTGAAGGTACAAAATGAATTACAAGTAGCAAGGGACATAAAAAGCAGTAAAAAGAGATTCTTAAATACATTAAAAACAGGAGAGAGATAAAGTGTAATCCGCTACTTAGGCGTAGTCTGCACTACCCTGGGCCATTGATCTCAGTTATGGAGCTTCAGCTATGTGAAAAAATGTAGCTGAAGGCAACATACTTAGATGTACTTACCACCGTGTCTTCACTGGAACGACAGCTGACACTCTCCCATTGACTCCACCTATGCTTCTCCTTCTGGTAGTGTACCAGATACAACGGGAGAGTGATTGGAAGTCAATTTCCTTGTATCTGTCCTAGATATACTGACCCTCCTCCCCACTAAATCTATCACTGCCTATCAATGCAGGGAATAATATAGACATGCTGTCTGTGAGGAGAGCTAATAAAGGTATCAGGAAAGCTGAAGTGTTTAATGCTGATTTGTTTCAAACTTAACTAAAAAGATGCATTGAGAGTGCAGGTTGCATCTCTCAAATCCTAGACTTTCTTGTACTGGACCAGAGATGTTCCAGGACCAGAGAACCCAAGGGTTGGGGCAGAATCAGCATCTGCAGCCTGGTGTCTGGCAGCCTAACCAGAGTTGGCATCTGTGGGGCCAGGCCGGTGTGAGCTGCAACGCCCTGCTTGCCCTGTGGCAGAACAAGGAGCCAGACCCAGAGCAATCCCAGAAGGCCTGGGCTGGGTTCGTGGTAGCACTCAGGAGCATAGGGCCACCTGGCAGCAGACTTCCCCTGGTCTGGCAAATTCTCTTGTTTGGGATCTGTCGAGTACCAACTGTGCTCAACCAGGGAGGTTCACCCTGTAGATCAGGTGTGTCCAACCTGCGGCCCACGGGCCGCATGCAGCCCTGGACAGGTAGTAATGTGGCCCCACAAGATCGTAAACTTTTAACATTATTATGTGATTTATATACATTAACTATATTATATATTTTGTATGCGGCCCAAGACTATCTTCACTCAATGCGGCCCAGGCAAGCCAAAAGGTTGGACACCCATGCTGTAGATGCTTAACACAAGAAATAATAACAACAAGGGGGAAGGAACACAATCCCAAAGCAGGGAAAATAACATATTAAATCACATTTAGATAAGATAGATATATTCAAGATGGCAGGGGCAAACAGAATTTAACATGGAGCACTTAGGAACTAGCTGATGCACCTTTGGAACTGTTAGCAATTGTCTGAGAACTCATGGAAGACTGGTGAGGTCCCAGAGGACTGGAGAAGGACAAATGTAGTACAGGTTGAACCTCTCTAATCCAGAACTCTCTTGTTGGCAAACTCTGTAATTGGACATGATTTTAATTAGCCAGACAACCACTTCATCATGGGTGTGAACAAGCTTCCTGCAGTCCCATGAAGCTTGTTTACAGCCTCCATTTCTGGCTTTCAGTGTTCTGTGCTGTTATTTAGCTGTAATTTACCCCCAAATGTAATTTAAGAGCCCAGTAAGTAGTAGAAGCGTTTTGTAATGTGCTAGAAAATACTGACCTCCCTGGTCTGGGAAATTCCCTCGTCTGACACAGGTGAGGTGCCAGCAGTGCCAGAAGAGAGAGGTTCAACCTGTACATATATTTAGAAAGGGTGGGGGAGGGGAATGGAAAAGAAGCTAGGGACTGGTAGATGAATCAGCCATTTCTGATGCCTTGAAAGAGAATGAAACACATCATTTAGCAGTTGCTGTGTACATACCGAGAGGGTAATAAGATGGGAAGTAATAGCCAGCAAGGATTTATCAGGAACAAATCATTCCAAATCAACCTAATATCAATTTTGGACAGGGTTGCTGTCCTAGTTGATAGGAGAGAGCAGTAAAGTTGATTGCATCAAAAGTTATACTTAAATCAAAAGCTGTCTAACATGACATTCTCATAAACTACAGAAATGTGATCATGATGAAATTACTCTGAGGTGGGTACTGTCAAATTGGGAACACACATCTAATGGGCCTATGGCCATGGCCAGACCCAAAACAGGCATTCTTTTCACTTCACCCTAAGTTATTAATGAAGCTGATTATAAAATTTGTGAAAGACGTGAACTGGGAAGGATTATAAGCATTTTTGGGAAGTGCTCTGAAATTAAGATGAAATTCAATGAAGATAAATGTGAAGTAGTGCACTTAGCAAGGAAAAATCATATGTACTTGTGGAAAATGGAGAATAACTGTAGTAATACTGAAGAAAAGGATCTGAGTTACAGCGGATCACAAATGAGTCAACAATGTGTCATGGTGGCAAAAAGACCAATATTTTGACATATGTTAACAGGATTGTCATTTGTAAGGTGTGAGAGGTAGCTTTCTCACTTTTCTTGGTACTGGTGAGGCTTCAGCTGGAGTATTTTGTTCAGTTCTGGGTGCGACACTCTAAGATGTGGAAAAAGCAACAAAAATAATAAGTTTAGAAAACCTTATCTTGGATGATAGATTAAAAACATTATGTAAGTTGACTATTGAGAAGAGGCCGAGTACCTGATAAATCTTCATTTATACTAAGGACGATTCGAAAGAGGACTACGATAATTTGTTCTGCATGTCCACTGTAGGTAGGACAAGAAGTAATGGTCTTAGTTTGCAGTAAAGTAGTGTAAGTTAAATATTAGGTGAAGCTTTCTCACTTGAAGGATAATTAAGCACTACGGTAGGCTTCCAAAACATTTTTAGGAATTCTTGCCACTGTAGGATTTTAAGAGATTTAGACTAGGGGAGGGCAAGATATGGCCTGCAGGCTGGGTACAGCCCAAGCCTTTCAGTCCGGCTCACAGCCTGTCCCACTGGCCCCTAAGGCACAGAGCAGGCCCACATTGTTAAGAAGTGACAGGCTGCTCCTTTGGCTGATTTACAGAAAATGGGAGCTGAGAGATTGTGCTGGGGGGCAGGTGCAGTACTCTGCTCCTGCAGGCAAGAATCTTTTCCTGCACCCTTATCCACTCCCTAACCCTCCACTTGATCTGCTGCCCCAGTCACCACCCAAACTCTCCATATCCCTCTCCTCTCTGCCCTAGGTCACAACTCCCTTTCTGAGCCCAGGCCCTCTCTGGCACCATAATCCTCTAGCCTGAGCTCTTTTCTGTGCCCGACCTCTGTCCCAATTTCACACCACCTCTATAGAAAAGTGTGGCCTTTGTCCACTTACCAAAATCTTGGAGTGTGGCCCCATAATTATTGCCCACTCCTGTAAGGAATGGTCTAGGTATACTTAGTCCTGCCTCGGCACAGGAATCTGGACTAGATGACCTGAGATCCCTTCCAGCCCTGCATCTCTGTGGCTTTATTTTACCTTCAGTCTGAAAGCTGGTGTTTTCTAAGGCATCAACATAATGTTTTCTGGTTTAATGGAACTCTGTTTTGAGCCCCTAGTGAACTGCTTTTATTCTCACCTTTTCTCCACTAGTCTTTGAATACTGACATTTTAGTATCCATAACTAGCATCTATTATAGGATAGATTAAATTTAGACCCTTATGGCAAGTCCATTTTATAGTGTTTCATAAAGATAAGGTGACTCTTAAGTCTCACCTCAAATTCCTGCTGAAGGTTGTGTCAGATTTTCATTTGAACCAGTTGACTAATTTCCCAGTTTTCTCCCCCAAACCTTAGTGAAACAAGAGGCGAACATAACTGAACTCTCTTGTTGTAGTCAGCAACGAAGGGTCCTGTGGCACCTTACAGACTAACAGAAAAGTTTTGAGCATGAGCTTTCGTGAGCACAGACTCACTTCATTAGTGAGTCTGTGCTCACGAAAGCTCATGCTCAAACTTTTCTGTTAGTCTGTAAGGTGCCACAGGACCCTTCGTTGCTATTACAGATCCAGGCTAACATGGCTACCCCTCCGATACTTGTAGTCAGTGATCTTTCATGCTGCCTAGGCAAGACCAAATCCATTCAGAAGCTTCCCACAGATTGTCTGTAGGCTTTGCGGATAGAATTAAGCCATTTTTCCCCAAGGGCTATTTAAAGACACTTATGTTTAATAAAATCTCATAAAATCAGGAGGCCCCATCAATGAGAATTGTTACATAGTTGGATGAAGCTTGGTGTAAATAGGCTAGATTCACAATAAATGTCATTTGGTAGTGTTACATATGCTCTTTGTTTTGGTTATTTTTGTCAGCAGAAGTGTATTGCATTCCACTGACCTTGATATTTAATGATATGAGGTATTTTTTTCACCAGGCTGTTGTGCCATAATTTTCCCATTGTTATCAGCACCACCTCAGCCACAATGGTTGCAGTAAACAGTGGCAATGTTTGTGTAGATGGGATTTCAGTTGGCTGCTAGTAATCTAATCACCTGACTACTCAGTGTAGGTTGGCCATTTTACTAGTCCAAAAGTAATCAGTCCATTGACAGCCAGACATTGGTCAGATATTATCCAATGTCAAAAATAGTCAACTATTTTAAAGTTCTGATGTATCAGAACAGTAAGTGTCTTTATGGTGTCCAGTAAGCTTAGCCTTAGATACTTATGCTTAAGAAAATAACTGAGTTAAATTTTAGTTTTTGTAAACACAGGAAAATGAAAAGTAATGAACTGATGCTCTAAAATATAAAGGAATAATTACTATTTTTAGCATAGTTAGGGTATCATATAAGTGTTAAGTGCTTATTCTGAGAGATTCCAGTCAATAGAGATGTTCAGCTTTTTCATGGCAGGTGACATTAGCATATAATACACAGTGAGTGATCGAGATGTTTAGGTAAGCTGGCAACTGATAACAATGGTAGGTTGTGGCTTGCCTCAGTATTGTTGCTGAAATACTTCACTGTAGTCGAATAATAGGTGATCATCTGATGTTATCTGACTGGTCAGTTGAACAATATGCCAATCCTAATTAAAAATAAAGCAAGAGATGACACATTGTTCACTTTTACTCCCACAACAAGGCAGTGTTGTTCAGTAATATAGGTAGTGGGCTATGCATATTAACAGCCTAACTTTCATCAAATATTTTTGTAGGAAAAAGAATATTGAGGAAGGTTCTGAATTTGTATAACCAGGGAGCTTGCAGCACTTTACAGGGTACACCTCCCAGGCATGTGAGAAAGCATGGGTGAAAGCACAAAGATGCTTGGTTGTTTGTAAAATTTTCCAAAAGGGGCTGATTTTTGTAAACTCAGCAATAGGAGTTGGTATTGTGGGCTGATCAGAGATAAGCATCCACAGTTCAAATAGTGAATAAGAGATGACAGGTAGGATGGGGGGTTGACTTTGCAGCAGCACTCTGAATGGATATGAGTGAGGCAAGATTGCAGGAAAAAAAGTTGCAGAAATCAATACAAGATGAAGAGAGGTTGGATGAGTTCTAACTGGATGGATGAGAGGGGCCTTATTTTTGAGCAGTTAAGCAGAAAGAATCAGCAAGATTTAGACATAGCCTGGATATAAGGCTCTAGCAAAACATTTTAGTTGAAGGTGATGCACAATGCTAAAGGCCTGAATGACAAGCAGGATAGCGATCATGTCCACAGTGATGGAAACCGTCAGAGGTCACAGTCAGTAATTTGGTGGCAGATGCTTAGTCATTGTCTTTTATGAAAAATCCAAAGCAGTCCTTGAAGAGTATCCAGAAAAAAAATCTCACAAAACTGGCAACAAAACAGTGGATGAAATTCAGTGTTGATAATTACAAAGAATGATACTGGCAGATATACTTACAAAGTTATATGTTAGCTGTTACCACTCAAGAAAGAGATATTGGAGTGATTGTGAATGGTTTCTGAAAACATCGACTCATTGTGCACTGTCAGTCAAAAAAGCTAACAAGGTGAAGAACCATTAGGAAAAAGAAAGGATAGATAAAGATAAAATATCAAAATCCTTCAGTATAATTGAGAGTACACACAAACAGTGAATACCGCATCCAGTTGTGGTCACTCAATCTCAAAATATATATTAGAATTGGAAAAGGTATGGCTAGAAGCAAAAAAATGATGAGTATGGAATAACATCTGCATGAGGAGAGATTAAAATGACTGGGACTTTTCACATTGGCCACGTCTACACTAGAAAGTCTTTCTAAATAATTTTCAGAAGGAGGACCTCTCTTAAAATATCCCACAGAATGGCTACGTCTACACGTGCCCCAAACTTCGAAATGGCCATGCAAATGGCCATTTTGAAGTTTACTAATGAAGCGCGGAAATGCATATTCAGCGCTTCATTAGCATGCGGGCGGCAGCGGCGCTTCGAAATTGATGCTTCTTGCCGCCGCGCGGCGCGTCCCAACGGGGCTCCTTTTCGAAAGGACCCCGCCTACTTCGAAGTCCCCTTATTCCCATGAGCTGATGGGAATAAGGGGACTTCGAAGTAGGCGGCGTCCTTTCGAAAAGGAGCCCCGTCGGGAAGCGCCGCGCGGCGGCAAGAAGCGTCAATTTCGAAGCGCCGCTGCCGCCCGCATGCTAATGAAGCGCTGAATATGCATTTCAGTGCTTCATTAGTAAACTTCGAAATGGCCATTTGCATGGCCATTTCGAAGTTTGGGGCACGTGTAGACACGGCCAATATCTACACGCAAAATACATTCTTTGGAAAGGACTTTCAAAAGAACGCAGCCTGCCTTTCGAAATTGCTCTTCCACTCCTGTTTCAGGAAGAGCGCCTACTTTCAAAAGACTCTTTTGAAAGAAAATGTGTGAAGACACTCTTTTCAGAAGAGCAGTCCTCTATGGTGCTGGCCAGCTGGAGCACAGACACACCCCTGCCAGCACAAGCAGAGTTCTATGGTCCCTGTGTCTGGCCACGTTTAAAGCTGCACAGATCCAGAAACCCGTGGCAGGAAGCTGAGAGCGTGGTGGCTGCAGGGAGAGCTCAAACCTCCAGCAGCACGCCCTCTTCCCAATGCTCTGCCTGCAAGAGCCACCCTACCACCCCCAGGGCCAGCAGCCAGGACCCCTGCTCTCCCTCGGGGCCCCCTCTGAGCTGGCAGAGGGCTCTCAGGAGCCCAGTCAAGGCCCCAAGAAGAGGGCCACCTCTTGGACAGAGGCAGAGGTGAAGGATCTCTTAGGACTTTGGGGTGATGAGAAGGAGGCCCTTCTTCAGATAGGCATCCAGAGCCAGAATGCTGTGGCATTTGGCTAGCTATCTACCAGTCTGAGTGCCCAGGGGCACCCCCACCACATGGCAGACCGGGTACACAGCAAAGTTAAAGAACTGAGTGAGGTGTACTGCTGGGCCTGGGACACAGCCAGCTGCTCAGGGGCAGTGCCCACCAGCCACTCCCAATTCCAGGAGCTGGACTGCCTCCTTGGGCCAAAGGAGGCGGCCCTGCTGATCATGGTGCTGGACACTGCTAGGCCAGAGATAAAGACAGAACTGAAGGACCACTGGGCCCCTTGGGTGACACCATCCCCCGGCAGCTGGAGCAGGAGACGAAGCCCCCTAGTGACAACGAGAGCTCTAGTGACGGTACCATTGTCATTGCAGTCCCCTGCGCATCATCCATATGGGCCCTCGCCTCCCCCGAGTTTCTGGAGGGACTGCCAGGTAGGTATCAGGTGTTCCGGGTGCCCTGGGATGTAGAGGGAGGGATCCCATGCCTGCTACAGCTGGCCGTGGGCTGCTCACATGGCCACCGGCCCCAGTCCAGATGCACCCTGGACAGCCATGTTTCCCAGGCTCTGGTGGGGGCCGAGCATGGCATTCAGCACCTGTCCCCATGGATATCACCACAGGCCTCATGGCCTGGGAGGGATGGGATGTGTGTGACCAAAGCCTGCACATGCTCTACCCATGCAGGGACTCCCAGCACCCGGGATCCCCCAAAGCCTCTAGCCATTGGACTGAGTGGGGCAGGGGCAGGGACAGGGGTTGTGGCCCCTGGGGCTGGGTCATGGGACTGATGGGTCATCCCTTCTGTCTCCACAGCTCTACCAGCTGGGGGCCCGATGAGCCCTGTCCAGGGCCCAGGGAGCCCCGCAGCAGCTGCCAAGGGGGCTGGGGCACCTCCGTGCCCATGCATTGCTGCAGTAGAGGCATGCACTGGTGCCATCATGAAGAGGAGGCTGCTAATCACACAGCCACCTTGCAAGAGCAAAACAGTGTCCTCTGGGAGTGGCTGGCATTGGAGCAGGCGGCCTGGGATCAGGTGGCAGGGGCCCTGGATAGTCTCACCTGGGCCATGACCAGCTGTCTGTACCAGTCTCCCACTCCCATGCTAAACAGTCCTGCAGCTCCCTGTGCAAACCCCCTCCCTCGCTGCCCCGACCTTGCTGTCCTGCCTCACCTCCCACAAGCTGCCCGGTTGGCACTTGGCCAGCGACTTGTGGGCAGGGTGAGCCAGCCTACCCTCACCCCACCTTCCCCCCATGCCTCCCTCTGAGCCCATGGCTGCAGCACCCCTGCCACCCCCTAGTTCCAGCCCCAACGGGGATGCCAGGCTCGGAGCAGTAGGAGACCATGCACGCTGTATGGGTCGTGGCCGTCCACCCCCATGGAGGACTAAGGCCTCTGCCCCAGGACCCCCCTTCAAGTTCATTCCCCACTCTCCCATTTCTTCCTTATATATATCTTCTTGTTTAGTTTTTAGTTAAAACAGTTTCTGTATATGGCTAAACAGTTTATTTTCAATCACTCGCATGTCCCGTGTGATTAGTGGAGGAGCGGTGACGGGGTGGCGGGGGCAGCAGTAAGGGATGAGTGTGGGGGGGTGTGGTGGATGGTGCTGGGGGGAGGGAGGGTCAATGAGACTCTTGAATGAGGCCTCCCTTATCCACACACCCTCCTGGTGCGCCCGGTAGCACAGGGCATGGGCTGGCTGCTCATAGCCGTGGCCAGCCTTGGCAGCCCACCTCAGCATGAATGGCTTGTGCTTCATCCCCAGAGTATTGTGGAGAGTGCAGCATGCCCTCACCACAGTCAGCATGTTGTGGAGACCGACCTCCGAGCACGTTAGGAGGCACTGAAAGTGCCCTTCAGGCACCCAAATGCCTGCCTGAGCATGTTTGTTCTGGGTTCAGTTTAGGCACTCATTAAAAATGTCCTGAGTGGGGCCAGTATGTCCTGTATAGGGCAGCATGAATCAGAGGTGCAGGGGGTAAGCAACATTGGCAACAATGCAGGGACGTATGGTCGTATCCCTGACCCAGAGGTCCCATGGGGGGTTGTAGGTCCCCTCTTGAATCCTGTGACCAAGCCACAAATGCCTGAGCACCTGGGCATCATGGGCCCTTCCTGACCCAGCCGATGCAGATGTCCATGAACTGCCCGATGGAGCCGACAAGGGCCTGGCACGCCACGGAGTGATATCCCTTGTGGTTGATGAAGGTACCTGCACTGTGGTCTGGGACCCAGATGGCGATGTGGGTCCCATCCAGTGCCCCGAAGCAGTTGAGGAAGCCCAGCTCCATGAACCCTGTGATGGTCATGTTGAAGTCCCCAACGCAGACAGTCTGGTATGACTGAAGTAATTACTTCTGAATCATCTAGCACTGCTCACTGATAGAAGACAGGCTGTTGGGTTAGGTGCAGTGTTCTTTGTAAGCTGAGTGCTTGGGTGACTTACAAGAAGAGAGCACCCTGACGACATGCTTGGGATAGAAGGTGACTAGGCTCATAAGTGCGTGACAGAGAGCTCCATTTCTCCCTGCTCCCTCTTGGGCCTCTGCACCCAGTTCCAGTGGGTTCCCCTTGCCTGGGACCCCCTCCCCATTCCACATGGTGGGTGTTTGACCCAAGCATGTCTTACGTCCATGAGAACAGTCATTACGGTGGCCTTGCCCACCCCACACTGGTGGCCGAGTGAGCAGTGGCTTTCTGGGGTGGTCAGCTTCTGTATGGCAATGGCTACCCTCTTCTGCAGAGGGACCACGGGCTGCATCCAGGTGTCCTGCGGGTGGAGGGCTGGGGCGAGCCAGTGACATAACTCCAGAAACATCTGCTTTGTCATGTGGAAGTTCTGGAGCCAGTCATCGTCATCCCATTCCCCCAGCACATGAGGCAGTCGCACCACTCAGTGCTGGTAGAATAGCCCCACAAGCAGTGGATCATCCAAAGGGGCAGGGCATGGCCGTTGCCCCACAGAGGTGGCCTGCAGCAAAGTGGGTGGTCCCCCAAAGCCACTGGAGGGCACCCATGAGTACTGTAGCCAGCAGGCTGACCACAGCCTTGAAGAGTTCCCCATCGGGGAGCTACAGGGGATCCATAGCGTTCTCCACAGTGGCTCCTGTGCGTGCTTGAGTTCTGCAGTGTTCATTGTTGCAAAGCAGGCCTCAGCGTGTGCAGGGCGGGGATGCTTGGGAGGGATCCTTTAAGAGAGTGGCTGGCTGCAGCCCCAGAAGGGCTTGTCTACCATGTGGCCCTGTCCGCATCGTTTCCTGACCTGTTTTTTGAAAGAGTGCCCTGGGCTGTGTAGATGCTCCCATTCAAAAGAATGGACCAGTCTTTCGAAAGAGTGGATTGCAATCTTGATTTGCTTCTGGTGTGTAGATGTGTTCTTTTGAAATGTGATCTTCTGGAAGATACCTTCCAAAACAGCATCTTTTGAAACAGCGATGTAGTGTAGTCGTAGGGTATGTCTACACGGCAGCCTTATTCTGGAATAGTTGTTATTCGAAATAACACTGCTAGATACA
The DNA here is from genome assembly GCF_033958435.1 of Carettochelys insculpta. Classification (NCBI taxonomy): domain Eukaryota; kingdom Metazoa; phylum Chordata; order Testudines; family Carettochelyidae; genus Carettochelys; species Carettochelys insculpta. Next base: position 63,899,255 of record NC_134139.1, on the reverse strand, counting down.
AAATGTATTTCAAAATAGCCCTTAGTTATTTCAAAATACATCATCTTAATGCATGGAGCCTACTTTGAAATAGACCCATTGGACACACTCTGGTTTATTTTGAAATAGGTGCTGTTCCTCGGGAAGTGAGGCTTACCGATATCAAAATAAGACTCCCACTATTGAATTTATTTTGCAATAGCAGTTCCATCATGTAGACAGCTTTTATTTCAAAATGACTGTTCTGTGTAAACATACCCTTGGGAAAATGATGGCTGAGGAGATATGGTAAAGGCCTATAAAATCTTGACTGATGTGGAGAAAGTGAATAGAGAAGTGTTACTTATTCCTCACAACACAAGAACTAGGTTCAGCAAATGAAATTAGTAGGCAGTAGGCTTAAATCAAAAGGAAATGCTTTCTGCACACAAACCACAATCAACCTGTGGAACTCATTGCCAGGGATGTTTTGAAGGCCAAAACTGTCACAGGGTTTGAAAAAATTCTGTAAGTTCATGGAGGATTGGTCCACAATGGCTTTAGCCATTCTGGTTACAGATGTAACTCTGTGCTCTGTTAGCCTCTGTTTTTCCAGAAGTTGGGATTAGATGATGGGATAGATCATTCTGATTGCCTGTTCAGTTCATTACTTCTGAATCATCTAGCATTGCTCACTGATAGAAGAGAGGCTATTGGGTTAGGTGCAGTGTTCTCTGTAAGCTGAGTGCTTCCGCGACTGACAAGAAGAGATTCAGGTGTTGCCTAGCTGATTAACAGAGTGCCCACAGTGGCAGCATGTGTTTCTATTGGTAGTGCACATCTGCATATGCCTTTGTCCACATAATAAAACTTATTACACCATGGGTGGAAAAAATTAGAGGGAACACTGGTTAGGTGGACCAGTGGCCTGAGCCAGTATGCCCATTCTTATGTTGCTTGATCTTGCTCATGATTGTACTGCTCAGGTTACATAGTGGGAATGGAAGCCACTTACAGTCCCTTGTAGCAGGTTCAGTCAGCATGGATAGTCTCCAGTGGTTTGAGACTATGAAGCCCGTTCCTATAGCACTTATCCTCTAGGCCTTGACATAAATGTCATTCAATTTCAAAAAGGGGAATTATACAAAAATGAGGAGGTTAGTTAAACAGAAATTAAAAGGTAGAGTAACTAAAGTAAAATCCCTGCAGGCTGCATGGAAACTTTTCAAGGACACCATATTAGAGGTCCAACTTAAATGTAGACTCCAAATTAAGAAACACAGTAAAAGACCTAAAAAAGAGCCACCGTGGCTTAACAACCATGTAAAAGAAGCAGTGAGAGATAAAAAGGCATCCTTTAAAAAGTGGAAGTCAAATCCTAGTGAGGAAAATAGAAAGGAACATAAACACTGCCAAATTAAGTGTAAAAATGTAATAAGAAAAGCCAAAAAAAGATTTTGAGGAACAGTTAGCCATAAATTCAAAAAACAATAGTAAAATGTTTAAGTACATTAGAAGCAGGAAGCCCCACTAAAAAAGCAGTGGGACCCCTGGATAATAGAGATATAAAAGGAACAATCAAGGAAGATAATGCCATTGCAGAGAAACTAAATGATTTCTTTGCTTCAGTCTTCATGGCTGAGGATATTACAGAGGTTCCCAAATCTGAGCCGTCCTTTGTAGGTGACAAATCTGAGGAACTGTCCCAGATTGAAGTGTCAGTAGAAGAGGTTTTGGAGCTAATTGATAAGCTAAACAGTAACAAGTCTCCAGGACCAGATGGCATTCACCCAAGGGTTCTGAAAGAACTCAGATGTGAAATTGCAGAGCTATTAATGGTGATTTGTAACCTATCCTTTAAATCCGCTTTGGTACCCAATGACTGGAAGACAGCTAATATAACACCAATATTTAAAAAGGGCTCTAGGGCAATTACAGGCCGGTAAGTCTAATGTCAGTACCAGGCAAATTAGTAGAAACAATAGTAAAGAATAAAATTGTGAGGCACGTAGAAGAACATGATTTGTTGGGCAAAGGTCAGCATGGTTTCTGTAGAGGGAAGTTGTGTCTTACTAATCTATTAGAGTTCTTTGAAGGGGTTAACAAACACGCAGATGGGGGGATCCAGTGGACATAATATACTTAGATTTTCAGAAAGCCTTTGACAAGGTCCCTCACCAAAGGCTCTTATGTAAATTAGTATCGGAGGGGTAGCCGTGTTAGTCTGGATCTGTAGCAGCAATGAAGGGTCCTGTGGCACCTTATAGACTAACAGAAAAGTTTAGAGCATGAGCTTTCGTGAGTTAACTCACTTCTTCAGATGCCTGTGTAATGCTCTATGTAAATTAGGTGGTCATGGGATAGGAGGAAAGATCCTTTCATGGATTGGAAACTGATTAAAAGACAGGAAACAAAGGGTTGGAATAAATGCTAAATTTTCACAATGGAGGGGGGTAACTAGTGGCGTTCCCCAAGGGTCAGTCCTGGGACCAATCCTGTTCAACTGGTTCATCAATGATCTAGAGAAAGGGGTAAGCAGTGAGGTGGCAAAGTTCGCAGATGATACCAACCTGTTCAGGATAGTCAAAACCAAAGCAGATTGTGAAGAACTTCAAAAAGATCTCAGCAAACTGAGTGATTGGGCAACAAAATGGCAAATGAAATTTAATGTGGGTAAGTGTAAGGTAATGCACATTGGGAAAAATAACCCCAATTATACATACAATATGATGGGGGCAAATTTAGCTACAACAGATCAGGAAAGGGATCTTGGAATTATAGCGGATAGTTCTCTGATGAAGCAGGCTTCATGCAGTGTGCAGCAGCAGTCAGTAAAGCAAATAGGATGTTAGGAATTATTAAAAAAGGGATAGAGAATAAGATGAAGAATATCTTACTTCCCCTATATAAAACTATGGTACGCCCGCATCTTGAGTACTGCGTGCAGATGTGGTCTCCTCACCTCTAAAAAGATATACTGGCATTAGAAAAAGTTCAGAAAAGGGCAACTAAAATGATCAAGGGTTTGGAAAGGGTCCCATATGAGGACAGGCAAGAGAGACTAGGACTTTTCAGCGTAGAAAAGAGGCGATTGAGGGGCGATATGATAGAGGTATATAAAATCATGAATGGTGTGGAGAAAGTGAATATTGAAAAGTTATTTACTTGTTCCCATAATATAAGAACTAGAGGACACCAAATGAAATTAATGGGTAGTAGGTTCAAAACTAATAAAAGAAAATTTTTCTTCACACAGCCCACAGTCAACCTGTGGAACTTCTTGCTGGAGGAGGCTGTGAAGGCCAGGACTCTAACAGAGTTTGAAATAGAGCTTGATAAATTTTTGGAGGTTAGGTTCATAAATGGCTATTAGCCCAAGGGTAAAGTATGGTGCCCCTCACCTTTAGTCAAAGGCTGGAGACAGATGGCAGGAGACAAATCGCTTGATCATTGTCTTCGGTTCACCTGCTCTGGGGCACCTGGCACTGGCCACTATCGGCAGACAGGATACTGGGCTGGATGGACCTTTTGGTCTGACCCAGTATGGCCGTTCTTATGTTCTTGTGGGGGTAAGTGGCATGTTGTGTATGGAAAAGAAGAGGGACGGATCAGCCATCCTTTGTGGTGGCAGAGACCAAAGGAACTGTAACTGATACTCAGTTCTAAGCTTCTCCTTTTCCCTTCTGGGTTGCCTTGCATAATTAGGGATTCATGTTTCTTCTTTGAGTAGTCCCTATAGTTGCTCCACTGTAGATGTATGTATTTGGCGATAGTGTCTGTTAAGCCTGCACATGTGGTCCCCATCCCTCACAGTTTGCCTTGAGCTTGTAACTTCCAAAAGTGTAGAATCACGAACAAAGAAAAATCAGTCTTCCTCACCTTGTACAATAATGGCTTGGAGGGGGAAAAGCTCCAGTTCCGTGGAAGACCTTATGGTTGGGGAAGAAGTGCAATCCCCATTGTTCAATACTGGGGCCCTGCTGCTGGTCACATCCTGCTGCATGTAACTGTTTTCTACACTGGACTATGTATCAAAAATACATTGTCAGCACCTCCCTTACATAGCGATGTCCAGGAAGAGGTCATTTGCCTGGCTGTTCATCGTGGCCTGCTATCACAGTACAAAGACTCCTCAATTCCATTGAGATATTCAGTGATCGTGGCACAAGTCCTCCGGGGTAACCCGCGACTCCTGGCCTTCTCCCCAGTGGCTGTATTGTAATCTTGAGGCAACATATGCATCGGGGCCAGCCAGTGGCCCTCAGAGGTTCCTGTAGTCTTCTATAGCCTGACTGTCTAGAACTCCTGAGCCTAAGGAAGGAAGAAGCTTTTTTGCAGAGTAAGAAGAAGGGCTTGAAGGAGAAGCTACCCGTCCAGCAAACATTTCCTTTATCTCCACCGTATGAGGCTGAAATCCCCCCTCCCTACACCCCCATCACTAGAGGATGATTTTGAGAACTTTCTGTATCTTACTAAGAGGCGGCAAATATTCAGCTATGCATCACAAGCTGGTGAATATTCTGAACACCTTTTCTTTATCCAGAATTGCCTTTTCTAGATCCTCCCAAAGTCATCTGGCAGACACCATCCTCCAACACACCTACCAGCAAGAGAACAGATAAAAAAATTACGTCTCCCACAGAGGCAGACTTCCTGTTTCAGCATCTGTTACCCAGCTCCATCGTAATTGATGTGGTTAATGTATGAGGTAAGCTACATAATGCCAAATTGACTTCAAACAGGATGGGAGGATGGTATATTTATTGTCAGTACTAGTTTAGAGTAACAGGCTGTCATGTATATAATTTTATTAATTATGGGATACAATGAATTCCTGGGCTATTTACTGAACACACCAGTGTCAGAGGGTCAGTTAATAGCTCGAATGATGTTATGGATGCCATTGGACATAGCTGATAAAGTAGCTCCCTTGATCTCCATGACAGTTGTAATGAAGCAGGCTTCTTGACTACACCTTTTTGGGCTTCCCAAAGAACTGCAGAAGATCTCCAATTTGAAGGAGATCAAAATTCAGGGAGACAAAGCGAGAGTTATTCTGATTGCCACCTCCTGGCCAAGACAAGTCTCGTTCTCTTACATGAAATTGACAGTATGTGCTCTGGTTCCTCTTTGGCCCATTCCTCACCTGTTAAGGTGAAAGTTCTATTTCTGCACAACGGAAAGTTGACCATGCAGTTTACTTACTTACTTACAGTGTGGAAACAATTCCAGGTTTGTTGTTCTAAGCACATACACCCAACCTTATCTTCCATCCCTTTAATATGTTACATTTTATACCTCAAGAGATCAAAACTCACTCAGCTTTCTTAAGGTATGTTTTACAATTAAAGTGGCTTTTCACTGCAGATGGATACTCTGTCTTTGCACACTTGGTGATATGCAGAGTCCTTAAGGTCATTGGGAATCTCTTCCTACATGATGAACCACCTGCTCCAAACTGGGATCTTAATGTAATCCTCAGGCTTTGACTAGATCTTCCACTAAGCCAATGGCAACCTGCTGTCTCCTACACCTGTCCATTTCTAATCACCATCACCTCCACTAGGCACACAGGAGAAATAACAGGTCCTGATGGTGCACCCACCGTGCATGGTCTTTTTTTCAAGATGAAGTATCTTTGAGGCCACATCCCAAGCTGTTCTCCAAAGGTGTCTGTTTTTCATATGAATCAACAGATCCATCTTCCTGTCCCGCCCCCACCCCCCGGCAACACACATCATAACATGAGGGACACAATTCTGGATATGCTAGATGTTAGAACAGTAGCATTCTTCTTGAACAGGATTAAGGACTTCAGGAAGTTCCTTTTGTTGACAGAATGATCCAAATGCTCTGCAATTGCAGATGAAAAACTATCCAAATGAGTCTGTTTACATTAACCTTTATCAAGGATACAATCTGTTGCCTCCATCCAGAGTCTAACTCTGCAGAGCAGCAACTTGAGCCTCTGCCAAACATTGTGATTACTGGAAAGTCAGCCTCTGATGCCATCTTTTGGCTCCTGAGTACTCTCTGTAGTAACAAAGTCACAACCTCCTGTGGTGGGTGTGCTATTTAAAGAGGAAGTTACTCACCTTGTGCAGTACCAATGGTTCTTCAAGATATGTCTATTTATGGATGCTCCGCAACCCTGCATTTCAGAGTTCTCCATAAGGGGCAAACTGTTTCATAAGTTTGTTCACACAATGCTAGATACCTTCAAAGCAGACATCAGGGTGAGAATGCATATGAGCAGGCTTAAAAATCTCCCATTAGAGTTGTAGAGGCACAGATACACCTACACCGGAGCATCTCTATGGGCACGCCTCTTAACCACCATTACTGCACAAGTTGAGTAACTTCCTTTTTTGTTAGTGGCTCCCTTAGGGTATGTGTACACAGGAATTCAAAACCTGTGGCTGGCTCAGGTCGGTTAACTTGGGTTTGTGGGTCTCTGACTGTCTGTAAAACAGTAATGTGGTGTTTGGGCTCAGACAGGAGTTCAAGTTCTGGTACCTTATCGGGAGGAGTAATCATGGGGAAAAAAGTGGGAAAGACAGTGGATTTGGTAGAGAGACTGTTCAGCAAGAAAATGCCAATAAGATGTTTCCTCTTACAAGACTCGCCTGCCTGAAACACTGTTTCTGAAAGAAATCTTCATTAATTTAGTAACGGGAAAAGACTGCAATGGAGAAGTGTATTTTGGTCATGATTTAAATTTTTAATAGTTTGGACTGTATATCGCTATAAATGAGCTTTCTTTTTCTCTCTGTCTTTTACGTATATTGATACCATAGAAACTTTTTTTGATAGATGAATTGAGTGTACAATTGAGGTACTTCTATGCCACTCACTTTTAATGTCTTCATTAATGTGTGGCATTGTGGGAAGGAGAGTGAACTAGCAATTGATGCACGTTTTTAGGTACTGTTCCTTTTTCAGTGGATAATTTGGGGAACCTAGGTAGTGTTATGACCGTTATTGAAGCTGTCTGCTTCTGACTGTGAGATGACCTGCGCTTCCATGTTGATTATAGTAAGAAATTCCCTACTGGATATTGGCAAATTAGAGCATATTTCATCATGGGTCTTGTGGCCATATTGACTTTTTCCTTTGTATTTGTTTCTTTTTTAAATTTAAAGGTCTGAAAAAAGGGAGATTTTTCCCAAAAGTGGTTACAAGAAAATGGCCCTCGCCAAATCATCCTGCGAGGATCACTCAGTCTCGCTGGTACCAAGAACAGTCTCTTTTACTTGTCCCAGATACTCTATCTAAAGAACTAGAAGTGTTTGTCAAACGTCAAAATGTATATATATGTACAGATGTTGAAACATATTTTAATGTATGGGGGTGCTTCAGTGTCCTCCTCTGGAAAGCTTAGAATCCATAGCTACTACCTCGAAGACCTCTTCAGTAACATTAAAGGAAAATGATACCTAGTTTTGGGTTCTGGGCTTGCCTGCAAGACATATGAGTAGCTTACTGCTTCTTGACATTACGTATACCTTAATAAACCTAGTTAAATCTATCAACTGGGTGAGCAGTTGCTAAGAAACCAGACAAACTATTCCAGCTGCTTCCTGACACCTTCTTGTTCTTGTAGACTTAGCCAGCTCCAAATTTACTGGTAATGGCAACTGTCATTCTAAGAGCAAAAGAGCCCACTCTGTCCTTTTAGATAAGAAGGTAGACATTTGGGGTAGAAAAATGTTCATCTCTGTCCATACCAGGTATTATAAGAGTGGCAGACTGAACTGATAGTGTCCTCATACCAATATTATCAATGGGAGACAGTAGTACTGTTTTCCTTAGTCACTGCTGGAAGCCCAGAGAAAAAATAGCCGACACCTTTGTCATTGAAGGTCAGTTACTTACTTAGCACATTTAAGGACCATCCTTCTTTGCTTTTGATGCACCATTCATAATTACTTTCAGGGGTTTGCTCCTGACTGTTCATTAATACTCCTGCAGTTGCACTAAAAACAACCACCTAAATAGCTCTCCATTTAATGGTGTCTAGCTATTCAGCCATAGCTCAGAAAATCAAAGATATTAAGTCTATTGAGAGATCAGTAGGATTTCTCAGATGATTAGGAAGAGGTTTGGAGTAACTTGTCTATTTTCTGCTCATTTCAGAAGAAACCCTTGTAACAGGTTGTACCATATCCAGCAGACAGGCAGACCCTGCAAACAGTGAGATAAAGGGATACATACTGAATAATCTTCCTCTTCACCAGCCCCCAGTTTGGTGAGATGCACAAGAATCTCAAAGTAGTTCTAAATTTGGAAGCTTTCTTAGGTCTTGGGGATCATCTAATAGTGCTGCTCCATTCAATTAAACACCATCTTCTTCTCCATCCTCCCTTGTTCCTTCCTTATTTTTCTTCAGGGATCCTCTTCACGAGAATTTACTGAGATCAGAAGTTTTGTTTTCTGCTAAAGTCTGGTCCCATAGAGGAAGTTTCCTGAGGAGTTTCAGAGGAAGGGATTTTTTTCAGGTAACTTCTCAGATGGAGGTCTCCAACCCAATCTAGACCTTTGTAGAAGCTCAATTTACTCATCTGCTCAAATTCCATATGCTTATCCTAGTCCCTAATATTCTTCCTTACTGGTTTTGAGGCTGTTGATTTATAGGATACATTTTCACATCTCACTCACTTTTTCATTTAAAAAGGTTAATTACTTTTGTTAAGATTGTTTAGTGTTACAAGAGATCAGTAGTAAGTGGCTTCTATTGTGCCTACATAAAGCACCTTGAATATTCATACAGCACACTTGATGTCAGAGTATCTACCCTTATTTGGATGATTGATTCATTGAGAATCAAGGAAAGGGCATAGAGAATGAAGCAAAAGTTTTACAATAGAGAGAACAAATTTCCAAACACCAGGGTTCAAGATCTATTGGAAGATGCAGTCTTGGTTGTAGCTTTGTATCATTTTATTTGGGCAGTTCTGGATTCTCAAAGACAGCTTATTTTCTTCTGGACCAAAGAGGTTTACAGTCGTAATACTTTTACGTCACAAGGGTGGGGAACCTCTTGACCATGATCTGGATTTGGACCTCAGCTTTTCTGGATCTGGACCTTGAGGCTCTGGGCTCTGCTCCCCATCATCTGGTCTATGGTGGGGTTGGGGGTGTGGAGCCCCGAGCTTCAGAGGCTGGATAAGGTAAGCTGGGGCTGGAACCAGGCCATGGGCTCTGCTGAGGGGTGAGGGGAGCAGGAAGCTGCTTGGCGTGGCACCTCTTGCAATTTCTCCAGCCGAGGGAAGGAGAGGGGGAGTGGCATTGATAGTGCTGCCTGGAGGATTCATCCCACTTCTTTGATTGGCTGGCATTTCAGCCAGTCAGAGCAGTGGATGGTGGTGTCTGGGAGCAGAGGGAGGGGGCAGAGAGCCATGTGTGTCTGGGAGAAAGAGGGTAAATGCACCCCCATCACCCAAACTCCATGCCCCTTGACTGCTCCTGTGCCTCCTCCCTCTGACTCTGCAACCCAAACACTTCACCTGCTCCTGCCCAGCTTCCCCCCCACACACCTGCTTCTGCCCCCTCCCTCATAGACTCCACTTCCCAAACCCTCCTGCACCCTTCTTCCAGTCTAGATCCCCCACCCACAGCCAATTCCTGCATTCCACTCTGTCTCGGATCACCCATCTCCAGCCCACTCTTGCAGCCTCTCTTCCACCCACGCCTCCCAATTTCCAGCCTGCCCCTTCACCCTCCATCCTGTCCATACTCCATGTTCCCCTACAGTTGGGGACCCACATAGGTGAAGGGTTTTTTCCTCACTTGTGTGGTCCCCGACTGATTTGTCTATGGTTTAGTGGCCCCCAACCCGGAAAAGGTTCTCCACCCCAACTTTAAAAGAACTCATGTGAACCGGTGATGTTCCTCAAGTTGAGGGGCCTTATGACCTTGATGTGTGTATATCTCCATATGCCCATCTAAAGATGGGGCTTTTGTATCACAGACTAGCAAGACATTATAACAAATACAGCCAGCATGTTTATGAAATTGATGTTACTTATATTTGTGTTCCTAGATCATGTTGGATTTGAATGTAACTTCTTTTAAGACATTTCAGCATTAGCTCCCCGGTTCCATTGGCCACAGTCATCTGCTTCCAATTTTGGCTGGTGAACTCATTTCAAGAATTTGATAACTTGTGGTCAGTGGAATTTCTGGGAGGAGAAGAGTGCATATCAGTGTTCTAGAATGAAGGCCTATATATTATTTCTTGTCCTTTCTCCCCAGATGACATGGCAAAGTGCTTCAGATAACTATCAATATCAGAGCAGTATTTTATATAACAGGTAGCATGAGGTTACAGAGAGAGTAGGTCCATGGGAATGGTGCATAATACAGCAAACTTATCCTATAGATCTCCACTTTGCAGACAAGTTAAATATATACTACTGGAAGATTAGCAGAGATTTTATTTGATCAGCAGAAGTAGTAACTGAAGAACGCTGCAGTAAATGACGTCTCTTTGTGAGTTTATCTGGAGATAGCTATATTTGCAGTAACACAACTCAAAACGGGGACAGTTTTGTTCTGGAGCAGGAATGGACAACGAGTCCATTGTGAATGTCTTTCTCCCAGACTGAGGACTATCTCCTTTGTATTTTTCTAGTTTTTACAGGATGTCTTTTTTTGTCTCTCGCTGGCTGTGTCTACGCTAGGTCCCTACTTCGAAGGGAGCATGGTAAGTAGGGTGTTGGGAGATTATTAATGAAGTGCTGCGCTGCATATGCAGCACTTCATTAAGCTAATTTTTCCCTGTAGCAACTTCAAAGTGTTAAACTTCAAGGTGCCGGCTTGCATGTAGCCGCAACTAACCTGCCAGTACTTCGAAGTACTTGGGCAACTTCGAAGTCCCTTCACTCCTCAAAATGTTAACACTTCGAAGTTGCCATGGGGGCGAGTTAGCTTAATGAAGTGCTGCATATGCAGCGCAACACTTCATTAATAATCTCCCAACACCCTACTTACCATGCTCCCTTCGAAGTAGGGAGCTCGTGGAGACACGGCCTTTCTCTTTTTCTCTGAGTTTAGGCATGGTGGCATTTATCTTTTTTACTTTGGGATTTACATCTGGTTTGAACCCCACTCGTAGTTTGCATACAGCATGCAGGCATTTCACTGTTGGGACTGTTTCTTGTGGTTTCTGCTTATTTAGCTTCCTCATTTTTGTTTAGTTCTGCCTCTTGCAGTTGAATGCTACTGTCGATCCTGAATGCAAACATGAAAATTTGGGCTTGGTATAGTAGCTCTAAGAAAACTTCTCATGTACTGAGTAATCTTTAAGTTTTTTTTTTTTTTTTTTAAATACTTTAAAGGTTTAAAATCAAATTCCTTCAATTTTCTTATTCCCAAATGTATTGCTGCTAGCTCACAATTTTTATTCCATGTTATGTATGTTAGATGTTTTACTTAAAGCAGGCGTGTCCAGCCCGCGGGCCGCATGTGGCCCTGGACAGCTAGTAATGCGGCCCCACAAGATCGTAAACTTTTAACATGATTATGTGATTTATGTACATTAACTATATTATATATTTTATATGCGGCCCAAGACAATTCCTCTTCACTCAATGCGGCCCAGGAAAGCCGAAAGGTTGGACGCCCATGACTTAAAGCTCTAGTTCTTGAAATTGTGTAATTTATATACAATTTAAAATTTTTATTTAAAAGAAATTTCTAGTCCTCATGGTTGTGTACAATGATTTAAAAATCAAGCCCAAATGCCCAGAAAACTGAAAACAGAGAGACAAAAAATTAATCCAGGTTTTAGTCTCATGATTTTCTGGGGCTTGACTCAAGTTATTTGATTATTTGGGTTGATAATAATGCAGGCGTGAAAAGAAAAGAAAATGGTAAAATAGTTGTTGTTGTGTTGATATCAGATAAAGGCAACATTGTTCAGTTTGGTTTCTGCAATCTGATGAGCAACAATACAAATCCAATTTTTTTCTTTGCAGATTAGTTCTAATATTTTTAGAACACTTCCACCAAGTGATAATCCAGATTTTGATCCAGAAGAAGATGAACCTACTCTTGAAGCCTCCTGGCCTCACATACAGGTATGTGATTATTTTTTCAACCATTCTTGAAATGTAGAAATTGAATGGTGATGTATTCCTTTGGTTGTTTCTTTGAAGACCTTTTATTGTATTTCCTTATCATTCTCATATCTAACTTTAGAAAGGGCTGGATTATTATTTGAATAAGTTTGAATGCATCTTTCTGCCCTAGTTACATGCAAGCCCCCATCAGAAAGAATTTAGGTATGTTTTTTGATTTTTTTTTGAAAGCAGGGACCTATATTTTTACAATATGGAGGATAGCTGAAAACCTGGAATATGTTTTTCCTGTACAATATAGCATTATTTTAACTTCTCCTATATAGCCATCGTCTTCAAGCATTTTGCCTTGTGTACCATTAATAATGCGTTTTTGTGAGGTTTAACTAAAGTACACATGTATTTAAATAAATTGGTTTTTCTTTTGACAGTAAAGAAATAAGAGCAACAGACTTAATTTTTCTTTTGAGCAAAACAGATATCTGCCTCTTCTTCCCACCCCCATGCCTACAATACAGTCATTGTAATTGGATAACAGTTAATGAGTTATTTCATTGTTGCACTCCTGTACCAACCTCGTGATTTTGTAGCAGTGATCTATTAATCACGTTTGACTTGTTATACCATTTTTTATATGAATGGTTATTTGAACAAGCAAACCAAGTAGTCAGCAGGGTTTTGATTGCATTTAGTGACCTCGCATTTAGCTTCAATAATGAAGTATTCTAGTATTTAAAACCTGGTTTTGGCGGGTGGGGTGCATGAGAAGTGTCCTCTTGCAAAAACTCAGTAAGGAGCAGATATTTATGCTACCTGGTGCACCCTTGTATATCAAATGGTAATTTCAGATACCACTTCTTGACTGTATAATGGTAATCCATAATTGTGCTACTTTATTTAAATAATAAGTATACAGCTATGAATATTACCTACAAACCTGTTAAAGGCAGTATTTGGCTGCTTAGTCAAAGTTAGACACACATTTTCCTGAGCAGTAACCATTCATTCTAAGGTTCCTCTTAATAATTATTAGCTCCCTGGGGGCAAGGAAAATGTCTTTTACTGACTGTTACCTGCATGAAATAGCTATGATTGCACTGGGTCATAGGTTTGATTGACTAAACAAATTACGAAGCATGGTGGTCACATTGAAGAACTTTATCTCTACTGAAGGTAAATGGTGGGTTTGCTGTGTCTCCATCCTCACTGTTTCTCAGGGATTTCTTTGAACACCGTATTAATCAAGAAATTAATTTACCAGCATTCTAACTACAGTCTCATGCCTCCAGAGATGAAACTGCTGTACATACCCTCTATTCAAAAGGGCTCTCACTTTCTGCCTTGACAGGATTTAGAAGTCAGGGCCTCTGAATTATTGTTTACACGGATTGTTCAGGAGCAGCCTTTTTCTATGCAGACTGTCAAACTGGGTTCCAAGATGCATTTCAACCAGTTGTGGGTCTACTGGATTTTGCCCTTCAAAGTTGGTAGCACACTCCACTCAGGCTCAGTTTACATCTATGGCTGTACTGAACAGTGTTCTCATAGCAGAAATATGTAGGTCTGCAACTCAGTCTTCTGTTCACACTTTTGCCAATTATTACATTGTCTTAGCTGTTTCCAGACATACTAACTTGGGTAACAGAGTCCTCCTTGGCCTTTCCTCCTCAGCACCCAGCTTCTTGCTGAGTTACTTCTTGGGAGCCCTATAGTATTGCATTCATAGGGACGCATACTTGCAGAAGATGAAGCAGTTACTTACAAATTGCTTTAGTGCAAGATATTTTGTCTTTAGGAGTGCTCCACTTCCCACTCACCTTTCCTCTTCGCTATTTTCAAAAAGTAACTGAATGGTGATGGGTTCATGCCTGCTTATAGTCTCTTGGTTTGAAGCATGAGGTGCCGGTATACATCGGCTTGATCAAGAGTGCACAGACATGCATGCAAGCTACAGTGATATATGAATAGGAACAAAACATCTCAAAAAATCTAAGTTACTGGGTAAGTAACATCTTCTATGTTGTGAATTTGTTTAGGAGGAATAAGCTGAAGAGTCTGAATCCCATATACTATTTGAAATGGTCAGTTTTTGACCCTTACGTTGAGCTACTCTTCCTGATAAACAAATTTTGGCCGGGCAACTTTAATTATTGATTAATTATTTTTCCCACATATGCTCATTCATAGGAGTTGGATACCACTCTTTGGTTAGTATTGTTCATTTCACCGTGACAGAAGCAGTTTGGCTTTTTCTTTCTCTTCTTCCAAGTTCAGATGTCCGCTGCTGGACTGTAGTAGTACTGAGTCATAACACCAGCTTACACTGTCACTCAATGAGAGGCAGAGGCCCCCTCAGTGGGAGGCAAAGGTTCTGAAACTGTAGCCCATGGGCCACATTTGGTCCTCCAACACATTTTGACTGGCCTGCTGATTCCAGTGCCATTACAGTTAGATGCAGTTTGTCAGGATAATTGTTTGGTGGGCCACAAGAGTTTTGTTTACATTGAGTTTGCGGTTCACCATTCCATTCTAATGGGAGCTTCACGAAGCAACTGGTCACTGCTTCCTGCGGTTCCGGTTGGCTGGGAACATAGAAATGCAGCCACTGTGAGCTGTGGGCATCTGTGTCTGTGGACACTCAAGGCCACAGTTTTGCTGAAATGGGGTGGTTTCGAGTTTTGAACTTCGTATGTTACAGAGAGACTTGGAAATGGAGTTTGTGCAAGCCAAGCTTTCTCTTTTGGATACCAGATTTAAGAGAACTCCCATTTTAAAACACATTGACATACTTAATACAACTTTAACCACTGGGCCACTTGCCTTTCAGGACATACAACAACTGGTGCAAACAGTTTTCAGTGTACTGTAGGATTGCAGTGGTAGAACATGAGATTCCCACAAAGAACTATCAATTCAATCATATACACACATCTACAGAAAAGCACACCCAAGAAGTTGATGCAGCAAAGACAAAACTAAACCTGTACGAGGGACTCTTCTCCATCTTCTTTCTCCTGGCCCTGTGCTGCTCTCCACCTCATCTTCCCTCTCCATTGCCATATCCCCTTACTTTCTTACCACACCATGACCTCTCTTCTTCTCCTCTTGCTTTTCCCCGAGCTCCTACCTACATCATTGTGCACATTCAGAAGATAAAATGACTAGGCACCCTGTCTCACCCCTGTGCTGCCTTGTCCATGTTAACTGTAAGCTCTTCAGGGTAGGAATTGTCTCTGTTGCTTCAGAATTTTGTACAAAAGTGTATATTTTCTGTAATTAACTGTCCTGACAGCTGAAAACTTGGGTATCCTTGCACTACAGCCAGGTACACCCTGCTTCATATCTAACTTCTGCTAATTCAGCAGTGGTCAGTGTGGGTGCTTTACTTATTTTCTCATTTACTACATATAATTCTGAAACCAAAGTTACTGCTATTGTTTTCAAGGAGTATGCTTTTCAAAGCGAAAGTTATTTTAGCATTCCAAAATTAGACTGATATACGCCAGTGGAGAGCCCTGAACACGTGAAGAGAATTTAGGTAACACTGCTGGCTCCACAAAATCTTTTGATGTCCAGGTTGTTTGACCATTTGTTGTTTCTAGGTCAAATCAGCCTGATAACTTGGACTTTCAGAAGCTCTTTGGAAACCCTCTGGAGAACATGATTCTCTAGAAATTCTAGAGGGCTGTTTTTTGTGGCCTGAAGTTTTTGTCCTTCAGTAAGCCAATAGAATATTGCAGTTGTGCTTTGATGCCAGTTGTTCACAAGGAGGCTGGCACTGTAAGTTACTACACCATTACCTTCTCCATTGCTCTGTGGAGAACTGCATACAGGCACAATAAAATGACAACATGGGACCAGTTATCGGGGGGCGGGGTGGGGAAGACCAATTCAAGCTTCTCCCCCGCCCCCACCAGAGCCCCCCAGACTTAGCTATTTGAAAGGTCTGCTGGTAGAGAAACTGCAACTGTGTGCTAGAACTCTGCTGTATTGGTGAAGGAAGCCAGATGTGACTGGGAAAGGGTGCACAGACACACAGAGCACCAGAAAAAGTACAGAATCACAAGAAATCAGATTTTCAGGCTATTCTAAAAGAACCAAAAGGTTCCAATTACAGAAAATCAAAATAATTTGATATTCCCAGCAGTTAGTGATTCTTCAATTTGAAAGCACTCTATTTTAAAGAACAGCTATTCACTGCAAATTTCCTTCCTTGGGCCTATCAAGAGCACAGATTCAAAATGCTTTAATTGATGATCACAAACACAAATCCAGGAATACATGCTTTTAAGATGTATTATTACATAATGGTCCATTACAGGTATTTTTCTACTACCTTTATTTAGAAGTTGTAGTTAATTGTTGGTTCTCCAAAAAGATTTAACTAGCCTTCACTAGGATTCCATACATGTATCACCAGATGTTCTAAAGGCTGTAGTTTCAATATCTGACTAAAAGTATTACTCTTCATAAGCTTTTAAGAGCCGTTCAATAGTAACCATACAGTAGCATGTAGTATGGGCTTTAGTATGCACAACAGGGCTAAAATGGTCTTTGTTAACAACCAAGCCTCTTCTCCAAGTGACATTGTGCCTAAACTTATGTGCCATACCCAATGCACAAAACACATTTCCACCTCCAGTTCGTTGTATAAAGAGGCCTCACTCTTGTGCATCTAATAGTTTGGGAGAGGAAAGAGAGGCGATGTCTACACTACAAGAGAAATTCGAATTTAAGGCAGTTAGCTTGATAGTACAACATCACTGTAACTACCATTAGCTCGTTTGAGGGAGCACTAATTTCGATAACATCTTCAAAATGGGCTGGTGCAGCATCAAGTTCAAATTTAAAAGTCCAAATGAAGGCCAGTTTGGAAGCACCATGTCTTAACATCAAATTTATTAACCTCCAGAAATGTCTCATATGTATCCCACAAAGCTACACAGTTACCTGCTGTTTATGGCTGCTTCCATCTCCTCTGCTCTCCAGGTGCTCAAGAAGTAACTCACAGGAAGCCCGTTAATTTGAATTCCTCACCAGAAGGCTCAGGAAATGTAAGGGGCTCCCAGAAGCTAAACTTTCTTTTGTCCATTGCATCGGTAGCCATTGCATCAGTAGCCATCTCTTGCAATCATGAGCACTCAGGGTAGTAGTCTGCTTAGTTCTCAGGGTCTCAAGAAAGCTCCAGAATGGAGCCATCAGGAGGTTCTGGATCTCATTGCAGTTTGGGGAGATGAATCAGTGGAGAGCAGAGTTGGAGACTCCAAGAGAAATCTGGAACAATTTGAGAAGATGTTGCATGGGATGATCACCAGAGGTTACTCCCAGTATTCTATGTAATGCTGGGTGAAGGTGAAAAAACTCTGGCAGGCATATCACAAAGTTCGGGTAGCCAACCAGTGATCCAGGTCATCCCCAAAGACCTGCCGCTATTATGAATAGCTGCACATGTTTCTTGTGGGGGGACGACCCAAACACATTGCTCACTTTGAATTTCCACACTTCTGGAGGCCCTGTTTCGGCGTCCAGGGTGACCCAAGAGTCGCTGGGGTCCAAAATGAAGAGGTCAATGGAGAGAAGGAGAGGGCCAACCAGCAGTGGCCGAAGGGAGCTCTTCACAATAGACCTGGAGCCAGTCCCCTGCTATGTAGATCACCTCTATGCTGGTTCACGAGCCTCTGGGGCCCAGATGTTCTGGTGAGGGGTTTTTTTTTTTTTTCCGTTTCTAAAGTCTAGAAGCAGGTTGCAGCTGTGTAGGGTGTGGGCTTTCTTTGGAGCTGTGTCCCTCAGAACAGCCTGTTAATATTTCTGAGGATGGAGTGCTTACCCTTTTTGGAAGTCTCCATGAAGGCCTCATCCAGGTACTCCTTGTATTTTTTGCACAAAGTTTTTGGGCAGGCCTGACTTAAAGCAGCTTCCACGATAGCACACCTTGCCATGCTAGGCAACCAGATAGCTTTCTGGCAGATTTTCCAGGCTTTTGCTTACACAGGACAATCCTCTCTTGTTTTTTGCTATGTTACTCTTAGGAGGGTGGTGATGTCTTTGGCAACCTAAAAAAGCACAGGAATTTGCATTGGATTTTTTTGCAATTCTCCCTTCCTTTTCACATTTCCCTGGAGTGCATTGCTGCACAACATGGCTGGTGAGCGCTCTGTCTTCCCCTCTCCGTGCAGCTGGAGGGTACTCAGTCTTCTCTCCCTCCCACCATTTCTTTCACTTTGCAGGGATCCCTTCCCACGCGGCTGGGATTGAACCTTCCCTCCTGCAGTGAGGCTGCCGGGCACTACGGACCCTGGTCCAGCACACCTATGTTTTCCTCATGGAGGATTGCTGAATGGCTGAAAAAACTTGGCTCCCTGTTCCAGGACACTGGCCTGCTTCCCCTGCTTTGCACCCATTCCCTTCTAAAGCAGACAGTAGCTTACCATGTCCACAATCAAATGGTGTGGTTAAGCGATGGTGTGCAATGCACAGTTTGAATCCTTGTCTTCCTTAAGAAGCCTTAAGTGGCCTTGCAAAAAGAAAGTTTCACTAATTGTAAGACAGAGCCCTCCCTCATTCCATGGGTAAGTGCTTTGTGTTAATTGTATCTCCATTTTGACCTTCACTTTTCAGCAGGCATCCCCAATATGGAGACAGGGCAAGGAAGTGCAAAAGGTCCAAGCAGGAACTTATCCTGCAGCGCTTGGAGCGGGCTCACACAGAAACCAGAGAGAGTAAAAAGAACATAGCACAGTGGCGACAGACTGTCCTTGAGATCCGGAGAGAGCAAACAGCGCACTTGAGGGAGGATGCAGTGAAGATCATTACAGCAATGGGCAACCAAACAGGGGTCTTGCATGCCATATTGGAGCTGCAGAGGGACTCCCTATGGATCACTGCGGGCTCCGTTCCCTGCTGCCTGGACTCCCCTGAATACAAGCTTCCCACCCCCCATCATTGCGGTCCCCAAACGCAGGGTGGGAGGGCAAGGCCAGTCTGGTGCTCTACTCCCAAGAGCCACTACAAAAGGCATGGTTTTTCTACCACCTTTGACACCTTCTTTTCCCTTCCTCTTAACCCTCTTCCCCTCCCCCCATAAATTTATTCTTTTGATGACAACCAGGGTGTGATTTTTTTTGTTTTGTTTTGTTTTGTTTTGTTTTGGTATCGGGGTGGGGTGGGGTGCACAAATCATTGCAGGGACTCATGGGGGACAGCTGCTCACTGCTGTGCCAAGGTCCCCAGAGGACTTGTGGTACAGGGACCTGCGTGGGGGTGGAGAGGGCTGATAACACAGCTGCCCAATATTTTTGGGAAAGTGACCCTCCCTTTACATCCTTTTACATTATTGGAGAATGGCCTTGTAGACAGCTGTGAGTAAGCCCTGCTCATGGTGTCAACCTCTGCACTCCATGCGGTCATAGAATCCTAGAATGCTTGGACTGGAAGAGATCTTGAGAGATCGAGTCCAGCCCCCTGCCCTCATGGCAGGACCAAGTACTGTCTAGACCATTCCTGATAGACATTTATCTAACCTGTTCTGAAATATCTCTAGAGGTGAAGATTCCACAGCCTCTCCAGGCAATTTATTCCAATGTTTGACCACCCTGACAGGAACTTTTTCCTGATGTCCAACCTAAACCTCCCTCCGCTGCTTCTTGCGCTATCCTCAGAGGCCAAGAAGAATAAGTCTTCTTCCTTCTCCTTATGACACCCTTTTAGATACTTGAATACCACTATCGTGTCGTCCCCCCACCCTTAATCTTCTTTTTTCCAAACTAAAGAAGCCCAGTTCTTTCAGCCGTTCTTCATAGGTCATGTGATCAAAGTCTAGAGAATTCTTGTTGCTCTTTTCTGGACCCTTTCCAATTTCTCCACATCTTTCTTGAAATGCAGCACCCAGAACTGGACACACTACACCAACTGAGGCCTAACCAGTGCAAAGTAGACTGGAAGAATGACTTTGTGTCTTGTTTACAGCACACCTGTAAATGCATCGCACAATCATGTTTGCTTTTTTTGCCTCAGCATCAGTGTTGACTCATGTTTAACTTGTGGTCCACTATAACCCCTAAATCCCTTTCTGCCATACTCCTTCCTAGGCAGTCGCTTCCCATTCTGTGTGTGTGAAACTGATTGTTCCTTCCTAAGTGGAGCACTTTGCATTTGTCTTTATTAAACTTCATCCTGTTTACTTCAGATCATTTCTCCAATTTGTCCAGATCATTTTGAATTTTGACCCTATCCTCCAGAGCAGTTGCAACCCCTCCTTATCTTAATAAGCATACTGTCTATGCCGATATCTAAGTCGTTGAGGAAGATATTGAACAGAACCGGTCCCAATACAGACCCCTGCAGAACCCCACTTGTTATAGCTTTCCAGCAGGATTGAGAACCATTAACAACTACTTTCTGAGTACGGTTATCTAGCTAGTTTTGCACCCACCTTATAATATTCCCATCTAAATTGTATTTGCCTAGGTTATTGATAAGAATATCATGCAAGACAGTATCAAATGCCTTACTAAAATCTAGGTATACCACATCCACCACTTCTCCCTCATCCACAAGACTCGTTATCCTATCAGAGAAAGGTACCAGATTGGTTTGACATGATTTGTTCTTTGCAAATCCATACTCGCCGTTCCCTGTCAGCTTACTACTTTCCAAGTGTTTGCAGATGACTTCCTTAATTACTTGTTCCATTATCTTTCCTGGCACAGAAGTTCAACTAATCTGTCTGTAGTTTTCCTGTGTTGTTTTTATTCCCCTTTTTATATATGAGCACTATATTTGCCTTTTTCCAGTCTTCTGGAATCTCTCCTGTCTCCCATGATTTTCCAAAAATAATAGCTAATGGCTGCGATACCTCCTCCATCAGCTCCTTTAATATTCTTGAATGCATTTCATCAGGCCCTGGTGACTTTCAGGCATCTAACTTTCCTAAGTGATTTTTAACGTGTTCTTTTTTTATTTTATCTTCTAAAGCTACCCCTTTCCCACTAGCATTCACTGTTAGGCATTCCTTGTTTAGACTTCTTTAGTGAAGACCGAAACAAAGTCATTGAGCATCTCTGCCATTTCCAAGTTTCCCGTTACTGTTTTTCCCTCCTCACTGAGCAATGGGCCTAACCTATCCTTGGTCTTCCTCTTGCTTTTAATGTATTTATAAAAAGTCGTCGTGTTTCTCTTTGTGCCTGTAGGTAATTTGAGCTCATTTTGCCTTTCTGATCTTGCCCCTGCATTCCTGTGTTGTTTACCTATACTCACCCTTTGTAATTTGTCCTAGTTTCCATTTTTTGTCTGATTCCTTTTTTTATTTTGAGATCATGCAAGATCTGGTTAAGCCAAAGCGGTCTTTTGCCATATTTTCTATCTTTCCTACACAGAGGAATACTTTGCTTTTGGGCCCTTTAATAATACCCCTTTGAAAAAATGCCAACTCTCCTCCATTGTTTTTCCCCCCAGTCTTGCTTCCCATGGGACCTTACCTACTAGCTCTCTGGGTTTGCCAAAATCCACCTTCCTGAAATCCATTGTCTCTATTTTGCTGTTTTCCCTTCTACCCTTCCTTAAAATTGTGAACTCTGTGGTTTCATGATCACTTTCACCCTAGCTGCCTTCCACTTTCAGATTTTCAATCAGTTCCTCCCTATTTCTTAAAATCAAATCTAGGACAGCTTCCCCGGTAGGTTTTTCAACATTGAACATACAATATTGAACAGAACCGGTTCTGATGTAAAACATACAACCTTCTGAAATAAAAAACCTTCTGCAGTCCAAGAACTTACTGGATAGTCTGTGTGTCGCTGTGTTAGTTTCCCAACATATATCTGGATAGTTGAAGTCCCCCATCACTGCCAAATCCTGGGCCCTGGATGATTTTGTTAGTTTAAAAAAGCCTCATCCACCTTTTCCATCTGGGTAGGTGGCCTGTAGTAGACTCCTAGCAAGACATCACCCTTGTTTTTCTCCACTTTTGGCTTAATCCAGAGGCTCTCAACAAGTCCGTTTCCTATGTCCATCTCCACCATAGTCCAAGTGTTTACATTTTTAATATACAAGGCAACACCTCCTCCCTTTTTCCCGTCTGTGCTTCCTGAGTAAGCTGTACCCTTCTATACTAACATTGCAATCATGTGTATTATCCCACCAAGTTTCTGTGATGCCAACAATGTCATAGTTGTATTTATTTATTAGCACTTCCAGTTCTTCCTGCTTACTACCCATACTTCTTGCATTTGTATATAGGCATCTAAGATACTGATTTGATCTTGCCTCCCAGTTTTGCCCTGACCCTCCTTTTTCTCTGCCATAATAGTCCGTGCTCCCTCCCATTTCCGACCCATCTCCCATGTATCCATCTTCTCTAGTTACCTGTGGGCTTTGCTCCCCTGTACCCGTTGAACCTAGTTTAAAGCCCTCCTCACTAGGTTAGCCAGTGGTGTGTGCAAATAGGGTCTTCCCTCTCCTCAAAAGGTGAACGCCTTCTCTGCCTAGCAGTCCTCCCTGGAATAGCATCCTGTGGTCAAGGAAGCCAAAGCCCTTCTGGTGACACCATTTACACGGCCAGGCATTCACTTCCAGGATGCACCTCTCTCCGCCTGGGCCCCTACCTTGGACAGGAAGGACTAAAGAGTACCACCTGTGCCCCAAACTCCTTTACCCGTACTCCCAGAGCCATGTAGTCACTCTTGATCTGCTCAGTGTCACACCTTGCAGTGTCATTAGTGCCCACATGGATGAGTAGCATGGCGTAGTAGTCGGAGGGCCAGATAATCCTCAACACCACCTCCATAATGTCTCAGATACGGGGCCCCCGGCAGGCAGCATACCTCCCGAGATGAAATGGGAGGGTGACAGATGGTGCCTCTGTCCCCCTCAGAAGAGAATCACCGACCACCACAACTCTGTTTCCTCCTCACAGCGGTGGTAAATTTTTATAGTACAATGCACTGACTTTAGACTGGTTTCTTCTCACCTGTTTTATTTTTTTTCATCTTCACTAACTCCTAAGTCTAACCTAAATCTCCCTTGATGCAATTTAAGCTACTTCTTGTCCTGACCTCAGCAGATAAATTGTCCTCCTTGTCAACCTTCTCTTTATAACAATCTTTTGCGTACTTGGAAATTGTTACCATGTCCTCACTCCATAGTGTTCTCTTCTCCAGACGAAGCATGTTTTTCTCTTTTTAAAATGTAGGTCATGTTTTCTACACCTTTAATCATTATTGTTGCTCTCCTCTGGACTTTCTCCAATTTGCCCACAATCTTTTCAAAAATGTGGTGCCCACAAACTGACTCAGTACTCCAGTGGAGGCCTTAGCAGTGCTGAGTAAGGTGGAAGAAATTCTCATACTTGGTTTGTAACAACACTTCTGCACATTGAAGATTGTTTACCTTTTTTACAACAGTATTACATTGACTCATATTTAGTATGTGATAGACTATAACCCCCAATTCTCTCCTGTAGTTTTTCTGCAACTGATTATTCCTTCCTAGTGGTATCTGTCCTTGTTGAATTTCATCCTATTTATTTCAGATAAACTTGGATTTACAAATGTTATGCAAAATACAACATACTGTAATCATAGTGGGGACATTAGTTGAACAAAGGTTCAAATGGGCAAATAGGCACCTGAACCTCGCTTTTAAATGGCCAAAGGCACATTCCATCACCATTCTGCACTTGCTGAGTCTTTGAAGTTATCCTTGCTGTGATCCATGGTGCCTGTGTATGGCTTCATGAGGAAAGGAAGCAGAGGGTAAGTGGGGTCACCCAGTATTAGTAGAGGCACCTCCACATTGCCAGTCTTGATTTTTCCAGTCTGAGAAAAAAATATCATCCAGGAGCTCTGTACAGACCAAAATTTCCTAAGATGCATACATTGTGAACCTTCCCTGACCATCTCATGTTGATGTCGGTGAAATGACCTTTGTGATCTACCAACACCTGCAACAACATCAAGAAGTATCCCTTTCTATTTATATACTCAGAGGCCAGGTGGTCTGGGATCAGGATGGGGATGTGTGTGCCATCTATTGCCCCACCACAGTTAGGAAACCCCATGGGCAGCAAAACCATCCTCTACATCCCACACATTTCTCAGGGTCACAGTCTTCCTCAGCAGATGCCGACAGATTGCCTTGGCTACCTGTATCACCATGGCCCCCACTGTAGATCTGTCTACCCTGAATTGATTTGTCACTCACTGGTAACTGTTGGGCATTGAGTACTTTGGCAGAGTGATTGCCACTTGCTTATGTACTGTTAAAGCTGGCCTAATTCTTGTATTGCTGTGCTACACACTGGGGGCCAGCAAATCTCAAAGTGCCATAAAAGTGGACTTGCACGTGCGAAAGTTCTGCACCCACTGCCGGTCGTCACAGGACTCCAAACCTATGTGGTTCCACCAGTGTGTGCTGGTTTCACAAGTCCAAAACCACTGCTCCACCGTCCGCAATGCATCCAGGGTAGCTAGCAATTCTAAGTTCTTGGCCTGCAGTTGAGCAATTTTCTCTTCAAAATCTTCATCACCCTCAACCATCCTCTCAACCCACTCCCTTTATAGTCAAAAGAAAAAGTGCACCACGTTCTGGGAAGTTGCTGTAACAGTCTGCGCAATGACTCAAAGCATTCGAGGATCCATGCTTGTACTTCCACTATGCTGGAGAAAATGGCATGATCTCCTGTTTATTTTCATGCAGTTAGTGGGTGCATTGCATTCTGGGATAGTGACATCAAACACCCACAAGTAACTGCTGCAATTTTCCCCGCCCCCCAACTCTCTGATACAAAACCCCCGGAATGCAACAGGGCTAGGGCACTGTGGGATGAGCATCCAACAAAGCATTGCTCGCACAGTTGAACTCCGATAAGACAATGGAGATGTGGTAATGTGACATGGAGAAATGGTGGCTAGAATTTCCAGAACATCTGAGGACACTTACATTCAAATTGATAAGGACGAGGTTAAAAATTGAATTTGTCGATTTTTATCTCATAGTATAGAAGAAGCCTTAAATTGTAGTTCCCTCTTAATTTCCCTTGCCTTTTACTATGACTTGAAGTGTGCCATTTTCTACATTTGAGCTGCTCAGCATCTCAGGAGTGAGGCATGAGCTCTGACCCATCCATACTTCTCTGGTCTGTTACAAGTCTTCAGCTTCACTTAGGCCCTTCTTTCCTATGGAACTGCCAAGGCACATGGGAGGGGTACTAGCACTTGGAATATTTTAGGTGTAACACTCAATATATGCTGTATAGTATTGTGTCTAAAGTCTGCAACAAGACTCTGCTGTTTGGATGGAGTGTAAAGTATACAGAAGCCTAAGTAATAGTAAGGATTAAAGTTTAGTGCATTTCTGCCTTTTTTTAAAAACACAGATTTTAAACAAAATTAGTTTATCTAACTTTGGGGAGCAAACTTTAAAAAGTGAATTTTGAAAAAGGAAATTTTGTAAGGGTGTGAATAGGTCTGATTGTATTCATATTTGTCTTCACCTTAAGTTATATACTCTTTGAATTGTACTTGACATGAACATATTTTCAATAACCTAGTTTCCCATTTAAAATTATTAGAAATAATGTATTTGGTAGATGAACCCTTTACTAGCTCATTAAACAGTAGTAGTAACTTCAATGTTTACATTTTAATGTTGTAGCTGGTGTATGAATTTTTCCTGAGATTTTTGGAGAGCCCAGATTTCCAGCCTAGTATTGCAAAGCGATACATTGATCAGAAATTTGTACAGCAGGTGAGTTTATATTATTGGTATTTAACACTCAGATAACTCTTAACTGAAAGTGATGCTCTTGTTTTGTGTTGTGTAGCTGAATATCTAAATAATGCACATGTTTTACCTGTAGGTCATGAAATACCCAGTTTTATTTAAATGACATAAGAATCCTTTGTTTGCCAACTATTATACTAGTAGAGGAACATCTACCTGGACTACAAGTAGTCTGGAAATTCAGAAACAGAAAACATAAAGATGATATTGAGTTTTAAGAAAAATATAATATACAATAGCTTCAATTTGTGGAACAAAACTCAAGTTTCTTACGGATGCGTATTTTAATGTTTTCCTATGAAAATAGCACAGTACTGAGGATTATCTGTTGTAATGACTTCTTTACTCTCACTACATGAGTTAAACTTGTTTGATTCTCAGGGCACTGAAGGCTGAGAGTTACTTGTTAACCCTAGCATGAGTGCAGTTTGCCGGTGTCCACTTGGTTGCCATTTTATTAACACTATCAGCCTTTCAACCCCTCAAACGCTCTCTTCTGGATTCTGCAAGCTTTGTCTTTGCTTTGTCTATTAACAGATGCATCCCAGTGGCCATGTCCCTTTTGAAACATTCCTTTTATAATATCTATCCCCTGACACTGAGTAGTCACACAAACTCCAGATCCTCTGCATCAAAGTACCCCAGTTTACTAGTTTAATCTTAAGGCATGGTTCCTACATAATGTATAGTATTTACTATACGCAGAAGATTTATTTAAGGAAGGGGAGAGATTCTGCTAGGAACAAGAGAGAGTGAAAGAAACATAATTAGAGAACATAACGAAATAAAATGAATAACTGGGGTCATACTGCATATTTACCTTTCTGAGCTATAAAATAGGTTTTCTTCCCAAAGTTTAATCTGTTGCAGAGCTAGCTGCTTTCACAGGAACTAGGATCCAATTTTTCATGAGAACAACCGTGCTCCTCACGATGTCTACTCAATAATAGGATCCAAAGTGCCTTTCCCCTCTCTGCCTGTGAATAAAGACATGTTGGTAATCTGTGCCCTGCTGTGTTATTTTTCCAGACATCTGCTAGAATAGTTGGTCTGCTTTCACCACCAACTCCTGTAACAGAATATGATTAATTCATCACTACAGGTGTGAATGCGCTTTGCAGACATAGGAAAGAGCTCACAATCTCTGTAACAAGTATGAGCTGTTAAAAGAAGGATAAAAGCGAGAAAAATTATTATTGATGAAAATAATAATAGAAGGGACGTGCATTAAAGAGGCCTTCTGTTATTTTTAAGATCTTTCCACTGTCATCCTAGTCATCACTTGTAGGCAATGTGAGTGAAATTGGCAGTGATCAGCGAGAGTGAGCAGCACTTTTAAGTTCTGCTGTATCTCCCCTGCTGGCACGGAGTAACAATGGTGGAGCAAGTGGGGCATTCGCCCTAGGTGCAGCACTATTGGCCACAGCTCTGGTACTTTGCAAGGCCCCCCTCCCCTTTCTCTCCAGATTGTCTGTACTGGCCCCTGCCCGGCTTGGGCGGGCAGCTTTTGAGAGCTACTGGGTTTAATCCCTGCTCTGAGGATGAGAAGGGACAACTGGGGCTTCCCAATCTCATACTACTGCCACTTCCATGTGGATCAGGAGCCTGGGCTGAGCTGCAGCTGCTCTCCATGGGCTGTGAGCAGACAGTGCTGACAAGGGAGAGCCCTTCCCGAGTGCCCTGAAGTGCCCAGGCAGGGGATGGAGCCATTGCGGGGCAGGAAGGTGGCTGGGGCTCAGAGAACTAGAGGGCTGGGGGCGGGGACCAGGGAGCTGGGGGGTAGGGAGCTGGGGCACTGTGGGGAGGCTGATAGAACTTACAGGAATCAGGAGCAGGGGGAGAATTCTGGGGTTTGGGGGAACAGAGCTGGGACTTGAGAAAATAAAAGGAAGCAAGAGGGGTGGGAAGGCAGGGCTGTGACAGGCTGGAAGGAGAATATTGGAGCAGGCACAGCCTGGCTGGGCATGAGACAACTGGAAGGGAGGGGGATGGTGGGAGAGACACTGGCAACTCCTGGCCCATGGGGCAGAGATGCAGAAGGAGGCAGGAGTGGGGAACAGAGATACAGGGAGGGGGCCATGGGCTGTGGGGCACTGGAGGGAGGCTGGTGGAACTCTCAGGAATCAGCGGGGCCCATAAATAATAATCACTAGAGACATTTTTTAATTTGGAGGAGAGGGGCCAGTGCCCCTCACCATTTCTAGCAGCTTCAGGATTTGGGGAGAGAGCTCTCCCCACTGCCTCCTGAGCCCTCTGTACAGGGTTTAATGGGAAGCTGCAGGACCGTGTGGCCACAAATCATAGGGGGAATGTAGATACTGGTTAGTGCTCACTTTGATCAAATTTCAGTGAGTCATGTCTGATAGGTACCAGGCCTTTTCTGTTAGAGCACATCTGTTAGTGTTTTGAGGCTTAGATTCCTGGGTGAGGTTCTGTAGCCAGCATTGTGCGAGAGATCAGTCCCTTCTGGCTTTAGAATCCATGAATGGAGGAAACAGCATTGCAAAAGAAAGACGAGTTTAGTTTTGTAAAATGAGTACCTGCCCACAAGGAAGTGGACTGAACCCTCAGCATATTTCACACAGGGCAATCAGGTGGGAATGGTTCAAGGAGGAGAAGAGTAATAGTTCTGCTAAGCAGGATAATCCCTGATGAGGCTGGGCATAAGGCACCAAGAGAACCTGAGGCACATAAGAATCTACGGTTGTCAAGGGTGATCACTCAACCGTCATCACAATGGTCCCTTCTGAACTCACTCTATGGACATTCGGATGCCTATATTAACATTTCAAAAAGCAGCACCCAGGTAACGCTGCTTATGTTTCACCTGTAGATCTTAAAGCCGCAGAAGACCTGTAGCTTTAGCCCCATGCTATCATTTGCAAAAGGCACAGAGAAGAGGAGTGCAGTGCCCTAGCCACTAAAGTTTTTTTACAAGCTAACTCTCCAGCATACAAGCTGCAAAATGAGATGGTGCCAAGCTTCAAAATTAAAGGCTACTCTTGAATATCACAAGGTCCAATATAGTTCAAATCTGGAGTTTTAGTTTGGTGTCCACCTATATTAAAAACAAACTGAGTGGAACATCAGTACAGTGAGACATGGGTCTAGTTGTGATAAGACCGTACTAAACTAAATGAAAGGAGAAAAGACATGAAGAGCTTTGTCTTTGTTTCCGTAAATGTCTGTTGGGGCAAAAGGTTTCTCAACTGCTGCACAATGAGCTCAGTGCTTCAGAACCTCCCAAAGCCATTTTTTCTGACCACTTGGCAGGCTGACACCAGGTAAATCTACTTCATGAGCAGAGGTCCTCGGAGCTTGTAGGAGAGAAAATGACAACATCTTCATACTTTAAAGAGTAAACATGTACATGTTCCCTCCACCCTGTATGCATTTTCCCACAATAAGGCTTGGAAAAAGAGGAACAAGGTTATAGTGCTACTATTAGTATTAGTTTTATTAGCATTTAATTTTAGAAACAAAACCAAACCCAAACAAACAAACAAAAAAAAAACCTTCCTGGTTAGATGGTCTGTAGTTAGACCTCTGCCATAGCATTATGCTTGGTGGTTTTTCACCCCTTTATTTGTACCGGGAGACTCTCAACACATCTGTTCTATTTCCATTTCAATTTTAGTCCAAGTGTATACATTTTTAATATGTATGGCAACACTTCCTCAATTTTTCACTTGCCTGTCCTTCCTAAGCAAGTTATATCCTACTATTCCAATATTCCAGTCATGCATATTATCCCCCAAATACCAATTGTCATGATTGTATTTATTTTCTAGCACTTCATTCTTTCTGCTTATTCTTCATACATCTCCCATTAGTTATACATACAGCTAAGATACTGATTTGATTTTGCAATTTAAAAATTGTTTGCAAACTTTTGAAGCTATAAAGTATACTGCTTTTTAAATGTTTGATGGATAAAACTGTGCTTATGGGCAGGAAATAAAGCTTCTGAACTATGAGTTAATGTTATATACATTTAATGTTGAATATTTTAACAGAATTGTGTTTGCGTCTAATAATACGTAGAATTAACTGACAGTAATTCTTTTTTATAAGTAATATCTTTTTTTTTTTTTTTAAAGTTGTTGGAGCTTTTTGATAGTGAAGACCCGCGAGAGCGTGATTTCCTAAAGACTGTCCTTCATCGAATTTATGGAAAATTCCTTGGGTTAAGGGCATTCATCAGAAAACAAATTAACAACATTTTCCTCAGGTACTTTATTACTGTAGTTCTTTATATAGCCTACATGATAAATATTTTCCTGTTTAATGAGGTTCTCCTTTTAATGGTGGTACTTGAACCAGTCAGAAGAATTGTCATTGCATGTGTTGTCTAGCTAACAGGGAATTTAGGTTGTCTGTTACATCAACTCCATCTGTAAGAGGTTTATGAATGAGAATTGAGAAAGCTCAGAACTTGCAAGATCAGGCCATTAGTTTAGGGCTTGATTATGTTTGAAATTTTGTACTAGTTGTACCATTTTAAATTTTATTTACACTGGTGCAAATTTCTAATATATTTACAGTAAAAGCTTGGTTGTCCAGCACCCAGATAACCAGTACATTGTGTTAACTAGCCCTGCTCTACCATCCAGCACATTTTATTATCTGGCATCCCCAGTTTCCTAGGGGTGGCAGATAAACAGAGATTTTACTGTACTTCAACAAGTTTAATTCACTCTGTAAGGCTGTGCCCACATTACAAAAATAACTTTGAAGTTGCTTACTTCGCAGTAGAACTTTTGAAGTAAGCAACTTCGAAGTAGAGCATCTACACACATCCTACTTCGAAACATCCTACTTCGAAGATAAATTTTGAAGTAGGGCACTATTCCATTCCCGGGAATGGAGTAAGGGCTTTGAAGTTAACTTCAAAGTAAGGAAAAATGTGTAGACTCTCTCTGCTGGCTACCTCCGATGTAGTGCATAACGTCGAAGTTAGTTCCTAGTGTTGACACGCCAAGTGATTTAGCTTAATATGAAGGAAGAATGAACTCTAACCATAGATCTGCACAGCAGAAACTATACGTTGGTTAGCCCACCTGTACTAGCTTGAATCCCGCTAGAAGCAGGTAATAAAATTAGTGATGTCAATGCTGTTGCTGGTTTCAGTGTGGATATTACGCAGTACAGATCCTGGGTAGGTGTTTACATAGTTCATCCTGACTTCACTGCTACTGTTTCCCACAATAGAAGGATTCAAGTTACATTGGATGGCTTACTTCTTCCTAGTTTTGTGTTTGGGGTATGTCTGTGCAGGAAAAAAAGACCTAACTGACTTTTTAACTTTGAAGGAAAGCAAAAATAGAACGAAAATACAAATTATTTATCAAATATATTTTAAAAGTGAAATTCCTCTTATCCCCTTACATTCATTTTATTAGTGTTTTGATTATTATTTTTACAGGTTTATATATGAAACAGAACATTTCAATGGTGTTGCTGAACTACTTGAGATATTGGGAAGGTACATTTTGTTTGATAATATGAAATGAACAATTTAGCATTATTTTTTGTTTCTATCCAATTATTTTGGAGATGGCAAAAAAGACTGGTTATGACGCTTAAGACATGATGATATATTGTTTTATTTCCATGCCGCTATGCAAATATAAAATTAGAATAGTGTGCTTTCCCTGTGTAAATGTTACATGATCCACAAACGATTTTTTTTTTAAATTGGCTTCTTCTCTTTTTGGCTTTGGTGTGATGTATGAAAAGCATGAAAGGTAGCTTTTTCCCTTAAAGAGGGGATGTTTTCCCTATGCTTTGTTAGAAACAATGACATTTCTCAGTCTTGACTTTGCTAAAAGACCAGTTATGTATCTCAGGCGGGTAGTGTTAACTTTTACTCCTAAACCGAAGGTGATGTTTAACAGGTTTTTCCTTCTCTGCCATGTTAATTAGGCAATGTCTACACTACACAGATCTTAGCAACACAACTGTCAGTAAAAGTCAATCAATGTAAACACTTTTTGGCAGTTTTGCTGATTTAACACCCGCCACTGCCTTTATTTATATGTTAGTAGTAAAATAGGACACGTCTCTTCTCTGTCAAGGTTGCCTTACAATTATCGTGACTGGACAGTGTGTCAGTTTTACTAAGATGATGTATGGCTAATGGGCCTTGCTAAGTTCCACTGTGAGATACTTTGGTGAAGGTTAGAGAGAATTTTTTTTGTACCACCCTGATTCTAAGATGGAAAAATCTTAGAAACTTTGCTTTAGATTATCACCAGGGATCACAAAAGAACAGAACTTATGTACTACAGAAACTGATAACTGAGGTACAGCTGTATACCTGCTGAGAATGGGCTTCTTGCCCACCTCCCAATCTCTCAGGTAATAGCTGCATTTTGTAAAGTATCTAGAAAATGTCAGCTTTGAGTACAATAGTTTTTTATTCAACCTAGAAAAAGAATGTTCCCCTGGCTTTTAAGATAAAATAATTGTGCTTATTCATGTTTTTCAGCATTATTAATGGTTTTGCACTGCCTTTGAAAGCAGAACATAAACAGTTTCTTATGAAGGTGTTGATTCCTATGCATACTGCTAAAGGATTAGCTTTATTTCATGCACAGGTAGGTTTTTGAAAAAATTGGAACAGAATATATTTTATTATAAGTATAGATAAACCTTACAAATTTTTCCATCTGTGGGGGAAGGGGAAGCAACTAAGAAGTTTTTAAAATGTTCTTTCTGGCATAATGTTTTTTAACATGTGCTGGCAAGTGTAGACAAGCACAATAATGTGGCTTAAAGCCATAGCCAGCATTTGAAAAATGCTTAGGTTTTACTGATTAATCACAGCTCAAAGACATTTAATCTTGGTACTTTTTTATGTTGTTAGATCTTGATATAACAATTACTGTTTACTAAAGAGTCCAGGAATTCTGAATGTCTTTGTTCAAGAAGTAAATTTTGTCTTCTATGGGCTTAGACAGTTGAAATAAAGATGTTCTACTCTGCTTAGTAAATACTGCATGTTAGCAAATTGATCCGGTATTTATCAGATATTTAAGTGAAGTAAGATTTATTTTTCTGTTTGGAAAACAAAAAAACTATATATGGTTCATGCAAATGGTTGTATTTTTGGAAAATGAGGAACAAAGACGTTTACGTTAATAAAAGTCGCAAGTAATTCGAAGATCAACATAAACAACAAGAAGTCGTATGGCACCTTATAGACTAACAGGTAACATATTTGAAGATGCAGACTAACTTGGCTACCTCTCTGATACTTGTCACCATGCAAGGCACTGCATTTAACCTTATTATCTGTGAGCCTATAAGGTGCCACGGACTTCTATTTGTTTTTGAAGATACAGACTAACTCGCCTACCTCTCTGATAAAGATCCCATCGACCTTTCTGGTAGGCAACATTTGCAGTCTTTCTGTCTTGCTAGAATAAATAGTGTGGGATGGCTGGTTGTAGGATATAGGTGGTATAGAGTGAGAAAAGGGGACTGGGAGAGTTAGGTGGTCAGAGCAGGGGGTGAAGGGTGCTTGCAGTATGGGCATGGAATAGAAGGTAAGGGCAGAAGGCTTTTGTGTGGTGAGGCCTGAGGGTGGAGCAGTGAGGACAGGGCTTTGGGCTGGGGGGGGTTCAGACAGGGGTCAGGGGTGTTGGAGTGAGAGCTGTCTCGGGCGATCTGTCCTGTCCAGGGCTTGCGGGTGAGGGGTGAGGTGGGTGGAGCAGTTTCTGCTCCCTAAGGAAGAATGGGGGAAAAAAAGCATGCAGCACTGTCTGCCTTTCAGAATTCCTGGGGCTTGTGGTGGGGGGAAGGGAGGGCAGTTTCTGCTTCAAGAGTGGGGGAAAAAAATCAGAGCTTACAGCACTGGATACCTTTTATTCTTCAAGTGCCTTCCCCATGGGTGCTCCAGGGTAGGTGTTGGGCTCACCTAGCATCATATCACGGAGATCTTTCATAGCAGTCCTCAGTGGGGCTGCTCTCGCACCACCCTGGCACATGCCATTTGTGCCACCAGGGCAGCACGAGCGGCCCCGCTCTCCTCAGTTGCTGCTTTGCTGTCCCCGGCTGTGCCCAGAGTAATGGCTCTCCTCTCAACTCAACCTGTAGACAGAATTAGTCTTAGTTAGTTAGCTTCTACCTTGTTCTTTTTCTTGTTCATAGTTAATTCTTCGTGCCTGTGTGTGCCTGTGTGTGTGTGTGTGTGTGTGTGTGTGTATGTATGTATGTATATATATATATATATAAAATTTACTCCACTATAGTTTTAAAAAACTGTTTTGCATACTTGGTTTAATCTAATTCTTGACTCCCTCCCCCCAGCCTTCTGCCCCTGTACTCTCTGATTTGCTCACCTGGATAATTCTTTTCTGTTTTGTCAACCTTGATTACTATTTTTGGTTCTCAGTGCCTTAAATATTGAGTCTGTTCTGGTATGGGTATGCTCTGAAGAAGTAGGTCTGTCCCACCAAAGCTCACCTAATAAATTATTTTGTTACTCTTTGAAGTGCTACTTGACTGCTTTTTTGTTTTAAAAAGAAGAAGAAGTAGTAGTAGTAGTAGTAGTTGATGAAGAAAGGGGACTTTTCCACCTTTCATCAGTTTCAGTTCATGCTATTCAGTTTCCTAACAGGCCAGCTTCTCAAAGAACAAAAAAACCCCTACCAGCTTATCAACAATTAAAACACAGCAGAAACAAAAGATCAACCTCCAACTGATAAGATGTCTTCAGGAAGCTTCAAAAAATGCCCCAAGTGCCAGGACTCCGTGCTAGCTTCTGATGGACACTCGGAATGTGTCTATTGTCTCAGGGAGTCACGCATCCTCCAAGGTTTATCATCATCATCAGTAACCATGGGCTCTGCGCCTGTTGGTGTCTGCCTCTCTTGTTATTTCCTTCCATCTTTCCCTTCCAGTGCAGAGTGGCTTAGCTTCTGTAGACTAGCCCTGCACCAATCTACAATATCATCTACTCATTCTCTGCGGTGTCTGCCTCTCCTATTTGAACAGTCCAGTATGCCGAATACCAGGGTCTCGATTGTTTGTTTGTCATTCAATTCGCAAATATGCCCGAATAGCTGTAACTTCTGTTGTATAACCTTCTGGAGTAGGTTCTCTTTAGGCTGTATCCTCCTGTATAATTCCTCATTGGTGACCTTCTGCATTCATCCTATTTGTTGCTCTGACTGTAAAAGTTTAACAGCCAGAGTGAGTAAGGAAAGGGAGCTCAGATGTAAAATGCTCCTGATTGACAAGGCACTTCAGCCTCAAGTGGAGCCATCACCAGTGGGAAGTTTCCCTTCTGTCAGGGACATTCATCCATGGCCAATAGGGACTCAGTCTATTTCAAATCAATCCCCCTGTGCCTGGATCAAGGATCAACATGGGGGACAAACTGGGCACATTGGGCATTCAGTCCAAGACCAAGCCCTCAGTGTTAACCTCCTCAAAATCAATGAGCCATGCTTCCAAGCCAGCTTCAAACCCCACGGTGCCAGTTCTGAGATTCTGCTAGCACTAGTTCCTGATCGATGCATGGTGCCCCATTCTCTCTTGGCACCGAGAGAACTGTTACTGAGAACTCTAACAGCAGCAGTGCTCACCCACAACACTGAGAGGGGCTAGGGCTAAAACAAATGTTTCCTGCTGACAATAGCCCTAGCCCTGTAATCCAAGAACTGAGGGGATGATTCACTACATCCCCGAACTCTGAGTTTCACAGATGTAGCATGGAGAAACAACAGTGATACTACAGGTCACCTCACTACTGTCAAGCTGATCTGTAAAGAGACCGGTCACCACCAAGAGCTAGTCAATTTAATGAAATCCATTTATTTCCATATTCTGCTAGATTCAACATATATTTTCATTAAAGAAAGACCCTTTGCGATAGTGCACTCAAGAATGGAACACTCTGATAGGTGTTCCATTCCATCACAACCAACCATCCTGCCAAATTACAACAGATGCTTCACTTCTTGGCTGGGGAGTGCATTACCAACAGCATCCTGCACAAGGCCGATGATCTGCAGAGGAGCAGAGTCTGCTTATCAACCTCCTCAAACATGCACTGTCTCCAGTGCTTGCAAACATGTCCTACATCACATTCGAAACAGGACCATCCACATCCTTACAGACAACACCACAACGATGT
This sequence comes from Carettochelys insculpta, assembly GCF_033958435.1. Taxonomy (NCBI): domain Eukaryota; kingdom Metazoa; phylum Chordata; order Testudines; family Carettochelyidae; genus Carettochelys; species Carettochelys insculpta. Next base: position 63,863,294 of record NC_134139.1, on the reverse strand, counting down.
TCTACATAAATTGTCAAGGAGGGGCCAGATTACAGTCCCTTTGTGCAGAGGCCATAAAACTTTGGAATTGGTGTATCAGCCTCAACATTGTCCTCATGGTGTCATATCTGCTGGGTATGAATACCTCCCTGGCAGACGCTTTAAGTTGCCACTTCTCTGGAGCACGAGTGTGAGCTCCGCCACAAGGTGGCCAAACAGCTCTTCCGAATGTGGGCCCAACCATCAACAGACCTGTTTGCAATGCAAGAGAACACCAAATGCATTTGTTACTTGTCACTGTTCCAGAGCGGGCAACAGGCACAAGTCTCTAGGAGATGCCTTTCTTCTCTCCTGGCATACTAACCTCCTGTATGCACTCCCATCTATTCTCCCAATTGCCCCGGTCCTCAGGAAAATTCAGACAGAGCACAAATTATCCTCATTGTTCCAGCATCTGATGAAGCGGGTCTTTGCCCATGAAAGCTTATGCTCCAAAATATCTGTTAGTGTATGAGGTGCCACAGGACTTCTTGTTGTTCTCAAAGATAAAGACTAGCGTGGCTACCTCTCTGATAATTGTTCCACTGTGGCCCAGACAAATCTGGTTTCCCTTACTCTATCGCCTATGTCATCGTCATCCTTTCCTGCTTCCCTCCCACCCAGACCTGCTCTCACAGAACGGTGCCATTGTCCACCTCGGGCTGCAAGCCCTCCATCTGATGGCCTGGTTTCTCTGTGGATCCCAGAACACTGCTCCCAGCAAGTACGGGGTGTGCTCCTATAGAGCAGACAAGCATCAGTTAGGAAAACTTACCTTTCATAGTGGAAGTGATGCTCTGTTGCTCTGAAAGTCAGACAACTGACAGAAACCCCTCTGCATATGGTTGTAGAATATATATTCTACCTAAAAGAGAATTCCGTCACTGTCCTCAACTTCATATTCACCTTTCCGCGATCTCAGCCTTTCACCCTCCTACAGAAGGCTTCTCTATTTTCACTCATCCTGGCCGTGTCTACAGTAGCCCCAAACTTCGAAATGGCCATTTCGAAGTTTACTAATGAAGCGCTGAAATGCATATTCAGCGCTTCATTAGCACGTGGGCGGCTGCGGCGCTTCGAAATTGACGCAGCTCGCCGTTGCGCGGCTCATTCCAATGGGGCTCCTTTTTGAACGGACCTCGCCTACTTCGAAGTCCCTTTATTCCTATCTGCTCATGGGAATAAGGGGACTCAAAGTAGGCGGGGCTCTTTTGAAAAGGAGACCCGTTGGGACGAGCCGCATGGCGGCGAGCTGCGTCAATTTCGAAGCGCCACGGCCACCCCCATACTAATGAAGCTCTGAATGTGCATTTCAGCGCTTCATTAGTAAACTTCGAAATGGCCATTTGAATGGCTGTTTCGAAGTTTGGGGCTAGTGTAGATGTGTAGCCCCTGTTGTAAAAAGATTCTGGAAAGGCCTACAAAACATCATGCCTCCTTGCAGAAGGACTTAGAACTAGTCCTTCACACACATGTGGGACCTCCCACTTTGCACCAATGGCTTATGTGCTCTTTGGCCATGCTAACAACGAAAGCACCATTTCTAGTAGCAATAATGTCAGCTCGAAGAGTTAGCGAGCTAGCAGCTCTGACTGATTCTCCACCTGATGTAACCTTCCAGAAAAACAAGGTAGTACTATGCACACATCCCACATTTGTACCAAAAGTGTGCTCACCATTCCATATTAACGAGCCTATAACATTATTACCTACTTTCTATCCTAAACTGCGTACTTTTCACATGGAGGCCAAACTAGACACTGTAATCTTCCAGAGGGGGGGTCTATCTGTTACATAAACAACTCAATTGTTCAGAAAAATCACAGAATTTATTTCTGTTCATAGCGGAGAGATGAAAGGGACTGCCTCTAACATCCCAATGCCTATCAAGACTCATATCTATGTGTATAGTGCATTGTTGTTCCACTCGAAACAGAGCATTACCAGCATCTCCAAAAGCACACTCTAAAAGAGTGATAGCTACATCCCACAGCTTTTTAAAGGGAGTGCCTTTGGAGGACATCTGTCAAGCAGCTACATGGTCCTCTAACCACAAATTCATGACTCAGCTGTGCACTGCAATCCCATGCATATACAGATATGGCAGTAGGTCAGGCAATTCTGTCCACAGTAGATGTACCAAATAAAAACCCACCATCCAGTTAGAGGAATACTGCTCTACAGTCACCTACCATGGAGCACCCATGGGGACAGCACTCAAAGAAGGAAGAAAAGTTACTCACTTCATGCAGTAGCAGTGGTTCTTCGAGATGTGTGTCCCTGTGGTTGCTCCACGTCCCGCACACCTCCATTCTAGCTGGTTCTATACCTGTAGTTGGGCCCTACCTGATGTAGGGCATCAACAAAGCAACTGCAGAGAGCAGGGATACATACGCTACCTTGGGTGGCACAAGCGCAGCCCCACTCAGGACTGCTACGAAAAATCTCTATGCTGTGGAGCACCCATGGGGGAGTGCATCTTGAAGAGCCTTCATTACAACACGAAGCGAGTAACGTTTCTCTAAATTCCTGGGCTTTCCCAGTTGGGGGGTCAGGGTGAAGTGGTGTGACATGGTGGCTTTTACTCCCTCCAGAAAAGCAGACGTTGCAGAAATGGCTACCTGGAGAAATGCTTTCCCAAATTCTTGGGGCTTATGGGGTGCTGGGCGGCCCTTTCCCTGGGTGATTTGGCTCACCTGGGTGGGGGGGTAGGAAGGGCAGAGCTCGCAGCACTGGTTAGTGACTCCCTATCTCTGCTTGATGGGAAGCTTCCCTGAATGCTGATAAAGTTGACAATACCTCTGCCTGGTACACAAACACTCAGTTTTGACCTTGAAGGGAGGGGGGAGTCGGTGAAAGTTGTTTGTGTGGGAGTAATTATTCTGAGTAATTATTTTGAAATAAAAGCTCTCTTATCCCAGATTATCAGGCTTGACTGTGTGAATGCTGGGGGGCAGGGGGTTGGAATTTTTTCCCCCTTGGGGTGGGGGCGGGAATAGTGTAAACAAACCCTCAGTATAAGGTGAAACAGCTTGTTTAGTGTAAGTAGTTAACAGATTTCAAGGAACTGTTGAGGGTCGATGGGGAGGAGAGGAGTCGTAAGAGGATTACAAATTGTCATAAGCCATAAATCCAATGTTTCTTCAATTTGTTACGTTTTAGTTTTTGGCAGAGTTATGACATCAACTCCCCGGCTCATCTTTTGAAAGTATTGTGAAGTTTTCCTGATTAGGTCAGATATAGTGTGTTTGCTTTCTGAAAAGTGTCCACCCACAGGTGACATGGTGTTTTTGTCCTCTGTTGCTTCCCTGTGAGAGTTTGTTCAAGAGCATAGTAATTGTCTGATTTCACCTACATTATTGTTGTTGGGGCATTTAGTGTACAGGATGGGGTACCCAACATGTTATGATCAGGGCCCTACCAAATCCACAGCCATGAAAAATACAGCATGGACCATGAATTCTGGCCTTCCCCTTACGAAATCTGATCTTTTGTTTTTACCCTATATTATTCAAATTAGGGGTGCTGACCCAACAGCAAATCATAGATGGAAGTGAGAGGGCTTCAGGATTTATTTTAGAGGGGTTGCAGTATTGCCATGCTTACTGCTGCACTGGTTTCAGAGCTAGGGGCTTAAGAGCAGCAGCTGCTATCCACATGCCCAGCTCTGAAGACAGTGCCCCTTAAGCAGCAGTGCAGAAGTAAGGGTGGCAGTACCATATCATACGAGCCTTACCTCTGCATTGGTGCCACCAGAACTGGGTGGCTTAAGAATGGGTCTGCTTACTGAGGGCCCAGATCTGCAGGCAGCAGTGCAACAGTAATGGTGCCAGTATCGCTCCAAGCCACCACCAGCAGCACAGAAGTGTAAGGATAGCAGTACAACAACCTCCATAGTAACCTACAATTACAACACTGAAATTTCAGAAGCTGAAATCATGAAATGTGTTACAATTATCCCTTGATTTACAAACTTTTGATTTACAAATTTTCACTACAACAATGTAAATGTATACCTCTTTTTCAATTTACTAACGTTTTTGCTACTAAGAACTACTAACCTTCATCCAAGCATCCGCTTCATAAGTAATGAATGCGGAGGAATAGAGCAGAACACAGTGTGAGACTGACTCATTTCCCTCAGCCATCCAGCTCTTCCCCGTTGTCTTGCGTGCTTCATTTTGTTCATGTCATTTGACTGTGAGTGATATAATCTTCAAATATGTTTGCTGTTTGTGGTCATCATAGGTCCTAGATGTCAAAAAGCTTTTTCAGGAGCTGTCACTAATGCCAAGAAACCAAGGAAAGCAATGTCCAGGGCTACCAAACTTGAAGTTATTAAAAGAATTGAAGAGGTCAAGCAATCAAAAAACATACGTTTGGCAATGAACTTGGTAGCATCGACAGTGCATGTGATCTTTGTGCATAAAGAAAAGATAAAAGAAATGGCAGAAATGTATGTTGGTGGAGCTGAAAATTGCATTGAATAACAAAAGTCAGGGATGCAGTAATGAGTAAACTTGAAAGGCTTTTTAATACATTGGATTGACAGCCATAGTGAATGCAACATGCCTTTGAGCTTCTTCATCATAAGGGAGAAAGTCCTGTCTTTGTTTAAGTACCTGAAGAAGAAAGCTGAGGAAGAGAGGCAAGTGGGGGCCACTGAGGTAACATTCAAAGCACCTCACAGGTGATCAGAGTATTTTCAAGTCTGTTCACATTCTCATAATCTGCGTGTTACAGACGAAACGGCATCTGCTGATATTCAGGTGACCAACATTTCCCAAGCTGCATTGCAACGGATAATTGATGAAGATGAATATTCTCCAAAACAAATCTTAAATTTTGACAAAATTTTGCAATTTTCTGAAGAATGCCTTCTCAAACCTTTATTTCAAGGGATAAAACAAAAGCAACAGGCTTCAAGGCCTCTAAAAGAGACTGATATTACTTCTTGTTGGAAATTTGGAAGGAGGCATGAAATTGAAGCCTCTCCTTGTTTACCATTCAGAAACTGCGAGGGCACTTAAAGGCTTAAACAAGGCATCATTACCTGTGGTCTGGCATTCTAATTGAAAGGCCTGGGTGACGAAGCAGGTTTTTTTTTGCTCATTATATAACAAGCTACCTTTCATCATTCATCTCTAAATATTGTGCTGAAAATAATCTGGATAATAAATGTGTGCTGATCCTCAATAATGCTCCCGGTCCACCATATCAATGTTGAAGATTATGGCAATATCATTCAAGTGGCTTTTTTGCTCCCAACTACCACTTCCATTCTTCAGCCGGTGGATCAAGGCATCATTGCTACATTGAAAGCTTACTATCTGCAACTGGTGGTTAGGTATAGTAAATCCTCAATTTTTACAGTCACTGATTTAGTGGACTTCAGGAAAAACCGACCCCTTGTTCCCAAAGTCCACTTAACCAGGGTCTGTAAAATCCTAAATACATGCCTGCCTTCCCTCCCCAGTGACCTTACTGCTGCAGCGCCGGAGCCACTGTCTCTCCCCAGAGCCGCCATGTACTCCTCCCATTGGGGTGGTGCCTATACGTGGGCAGACAGCACTCGCACATGTACCCCACTGCTAGTGGGAGGAGTGTGTGGAGGCTCCAGTGGCGGCAGCTGCTCTTCCAGGTCATGGCGGGCTCCCAGCAGTGGCAGCAGACTCCAGTGGCTCCTCTGTGGCAGTGAGTAGTGGGCATTTTGAGCGGAGGTTTGGAGGAGCTGAGGGAGGGAGACTGCGACCCACCCCTGCCAGGAAGCCCTCTGATTTAATGGACCTCCAGGTATAATGGGCACCCATCCCCCCCATTAGCCCATAAAATTGAGGGTTTATCGTATACACTAGGGTCGCAACATTTGTGAGGGTTCAGTGTTGAGAACCCTTGCAAATGTTAAATTTTGTGAATATTATTGGCCTGGAGCCCCAGCCAAGCGGCCGCCACCTGTGCTGCTCACCCCGGAGCCCTGGTGAACAGGTGGCCACCGGCCCTCCCTGCCCTGGGGTGGTGGCAGCTGCTCGTAAACAATTGACTTCGCGAATGTTAGTCACAAATGTTGCTATCTTGCTGTGTTATATCGGCGTCAGATGGAGAAGACAAACCAACAATTAAGCAGTAGTGGAAAAACTACAGCATCGAGATTGCTTATTGAGTAATTTTTTTCCATGCATTTGTGCTAAGTATCTTGAATGGTGTTTGGAAAATCCTATTGCCAAAATAAGTTCATGATTTCCATGTGTTTGAGGGTGAAGTGGAAGACATTCAAATTCTGTTGTGCAACTGGCAATTCACGCAGGATTTAGTGAGATGATGTTCAAGACCTGTTATTGTCACACAGTGAAGAATTAATGCAGCTGGATGCAGAAAGGTTATGAGAAAAGGAGGCAAGAGAATTGGATGAAAACACTGGACACTAAAACGCTCTCATAATTCTTCAGTATGTTGGAGGCAGCTATCCAAATTCTCGATGACAGTGACCCAAATTTAGAACGGAGCTCAGCATGCAAGCAACAAATTCATGAAGCCATTCGATGCTATCAGGAAAAGAGGGCTGCAGTACAAACTTCAGTTCTATCACTTTTTTTCAACCCTCAACTTTATCACCTTCTCTTAAACATTCATCACAGTCAGCTGATCCTAAACTCTCAGCCTCAAAAGCTGAAGGTAAAGCTACAGTTAAGGAGGATGAAGTCACTACAAAGCTGCTTCCGATGAGGACGCAGATCATCCCATGGAACTTGCATCAACACCACCTTCTTCACCACTATGAAAGAACTGACTAGTGATGATAAATGTCATAAACGAGCAATAAAGTAGCACTTTTCTTATTTCTATGATTATATAATATGTGGGGAAAATATTGGGTGATTTTTTGAGTGGGGGAGGTGGGAACCAGTCGGAATTTTTGTACATTGAAATTAATGGGAATTTCATGTTTGATTTATGAATTTTCACCTTACAGTTTTCATGGAACGAATTACGTTTGTGAATCCAGGGATACGTGTGTATTAAAATTCCTGTAACCATGAGAATGGCCAAAACAGACCATGGATTTGGTAGGAGGCCTACTTATGATGGACATATAGGTTCCAGGGATCTTGAGTTGTGTGTTTGTGGAGGGTTTGATCACTTCAACAATGGAAATATGTCTGAGGTTTTGCATTTCTACAGTTCTGGCAGGGTCTGGTGGTACTTTGAGTTGTTGTTGTCCTGTTCTGTGAGGAGCTTGCTTCAGCTGATGAGTTTGGGGTGTTTTTTTTTTGAAGCCCAAAAAAGGGGATCAGGTAAGGTTGTTTTCAAGATGGGGTCTCTACTGAGTATGAATTGTAGTTATTTGAGAGTATTTTTTTAAAATACGTCAGAAACAGGAAGCCTGCTAAACAACTAGTGGTGCCACTAGATGATTGAGATGGTAAGGAGCACTCAGAGATGACAGGCCTTTGTGGAGAAACTAAATGAACTCCTTGCATCAGTCTTCATGGCTGAGGATATGAAGGAGATTTCCTACCCTGGGCTGTTCTTTTTAGGCAACGACTTGAGGAACCTTCACAGATTGAGGTGTCAGTAGAGGAACTTTAGAACGACTTGATAACTAAATAGGACTACATGATGTACACCCAAGAGTTCTGAAGGAACTTAAGAGTGAAATGACACCATTGCTAAGTGTAGTATGTAACCTGACATATAAATCTACTGTGCCAAATGACTGGAGGCTAGCTAATGTGGTGCCAACTTTTTAAAAGCGCTCCAGAGGTGACCACAGCAATTACAGGCCAGAAAGACTGATTTCAAGTACTGGATAAACTTGGTGAAACTCTAGTAAAGAAAAATATTGTCACAAATATTCAAATAATATGTGGGGGAAGAGTAAATGTGCTTTTTGTAAAGGGAAGTCATGCCTTGCCAGTCTGCTAGAATTCTTTGATGGGGTCAACATGCCTGTGGAGAAGGGGGGTTCTGTGGATATACTGTACTTAGGTTTCAGAAAGCCTTTGACAAGGTCCTTCACTGAAGGCTCCTGAAGTTAAGCTGTCATGAGATAGGAAGGAAAGTCCTCTCATGGATCAGTAATTGGCTTGAAGATAGGAAACCAAGGATAGGAATTAATTGTCAGGTTTCAGATTGGCAAGAGGTAAATAGTCATGTCCCCCAGAGGTATATTCTGGGACCAATTCTGTTCAACATATTCATAAATGATCTCTGAAAAGGGTTCATCAGCAAGGTGACAAAATTTGCAGATGATGCAAAACTACCCAAGATAAAGTTTCAGCTAGACTGCAAAGAGGAAGGAACTTAATCATGAAAGTGAACCACTTATATATGATGAGTGGGCAACAAAATGACAGATGAAATATAATGCTGATAAATGCAAAGTAATGCACATTGGAAAACATAATCCCTAGATATATGTATAAAATGATGGGGTCTAAATTAGTTATCACTCAAGGAAGATCTTTGGAGTCTCTCTGAAAACATCCACTTAGTATGCAGAAGCGGTCAAAGGTAACAGAATTTTGGGAGTAATTAAGAAAGGGATAGCGAATGAGACAAAATATAATACTGCTGCTATATAAATTTATAGTATCCCCACATCTTGAATATGTAATCTATCAAAATAAAAAAGGAAAAACTTGAATACTGTGTGTAGATGTGGTTTAGTCCCCCGCCCCCCTTTCTCTTTCTGTGTATACACAAACTTGCCGAGTGAAAGATTCAGAAAAGGTCAACCAAAAGAATTAGTGGTGTGGAACAGCTTCCATGAGAAGAGAGATTAATGAGACTTTTAACTTGAGAAAGTGACAAATAAGGGATGGTATGATAGAGGTAAATGAAATCATGATGCATATTGGAGAAAATGAACAGGGAAGTGTTATCCCCAAATTAAATTTAATAAGCAGCAGGTTGAAAAGGGAGTATTTTTTCCACATATTGCACAACCAACCTGTGGAACCCCTTGCCAGAAAATGTTGTGAAAGTCCAGACTGTAATAGGGTTCAGAATAGAACTAGATAAATTCATGGAGGTTAGGTACGTGAATGACTACTAGCCAGGATGGGCATGGATGGTGTCCCTAGTCTCAGTTTTTCAGAAGCTGGGAATGGGGGACAGAAGATGGATTGTTTGTTGATTATCTGTTCATTTCCTCTGGGCCACCTGGCTTTGGTCATTATTAGAAGGCATAATACTGTGGGGGATGGACCTTTGGTCTGACTCAATCGGACTATTCTTGCAGCCTGCATGGGTTCCAGTGTGAGGTGGCAGTAGGTGACAACTAGGACTGTGTGGTCAGAGGAGGGCATTCTGAACTGAAGCATTTCTGAGTATTTAGGTCACCCTTATTCTATGATGCAATCTACTTTTCTGGTGGAATGTCCTTGTTTGGTGAAGGTGGTTTTGAGTTTGCTCAGGTGTGTGTCTTGGACTTTCTCACAGGAAAATATTGTGTGATATCTGAGTTTCTGGTTATGGATTACAGAGTTTGTGGGTTCTGGGTCAGTTAAGGTAGGCATTGAGATCCTGGGGTTTCTTTTTATGTAGCTATCTGTGTGTTTCTAGTGTTGATGCTGATTTTAGTTTCAAGACGCTAATGCTGGTGTGGAAATTATTGGAGAGTTCAATGGATGGATTTGAATAGTTGAAGTTGTGGAAATCTGAGGCAGTTTGTCATCTATCCAGGGGGCCAAAACCGGACACTCCAAAAACCAAAACCACACGTCACCCATGGATGAACAAAGCAATCACACTGTATCTGACTTCAGTCCCCATCTTCAACAGAAACTTGCTCAACACTTTGAAAAAATTAGCCTAGAAATTTAAACTCGTTACTTTACCGGACACTACAAGTCATGGAATGAATACAGACACTGGATTAAAGGTTTATTACCACAATTTTTAACAACCCCAGAATGCCACCCTGGTCATCCCCCTCCCCCACACACTTTTCCTCCCCATTCCTGGATTTACGAGTCACTTCACCTTGAAATATGCATTAACTACTTACATGGAATAATTTTGTTCTGCCTTGTGTTTAGCTGTGACAGAGTTCTTTCCATGAACTGAAGAGCTCTGTGTATTAAACTAGAAAGTTTGTATCTCTCAACAAAAGAAGTGTATCCAATAGAAGGTATTACTTAAAAAGAGACATATTAACATATCTGTCTTTTTGTGTATAGCATTCATTCTTGATTTTCTTAGATTTTACCCTTACATTAATGATCTGTGTTTTCAGCCTTAACTAAATGATAACATGGCTACTTGGCTAACAATAATTTTGAATGTGAATTGCACTGAAATAGAGCTTTTTAGTATATAAAATAAACTCTTTCATATCGAGCATTCTGTCATCCAGAACTCTCAAATAACCGGCATTTACCCATAGGTAAATTTTAGTTATGTTTTCCATAAGCACAGTATAGTGAACGCAAATACAAATAAATACAGCATATACAGTATACGTTTGTTGTTGGTAAATAAAGTACTCTGCCTATATTTTTGTTTTAGTATCTAATCTTGTTTTTCTTTAGTGTTATGCATTGCTAAGTATACCTCTCTGTTCAGAAAATTTGAATATCTGGCAACCTCCCAGTCCAGGGCTGCCAGATGTGAAAGAGTTTACTGCACTTCTAATTGAGGAGTGAAGTCAAGAAAAGTCTGTCTAAATGCTGGATCTGCATTATAATAATCAAGTGTCTTCATTAATAAAAAATTAAGCACCCGGGCTGTTCTTCCGAACTCCAAATCACATGGCTGTATGCTAATCAGGTAGAGGAAATTTACATCCATGCCTCATTAGCATCTTCTGGGCTGCTCATTACCTCTGGAAGGGGCATGTATAGATGCAGCCCTGGACTTACTGAAGACTTTTAAAAGCTAAAATAGACTGAAATATTTTTTAGTTAAATTTAGCTATTTCCTACGCCTAGGAAGAAAAATTAAAAAGGTCTACATCTGCCAAGACTAAGATATTTTGCTGATTAAATGCTTCTACTATCATTTGTGATATTTAGTTATGCTGTATTAATAGTCAAGGTTAGTTAAAATAGTTAAATAACTGTGTTACTTACTTACATTTTAGCTGGCCTATTGTGTTGTACAGTTCCTGGAAAAAGATACAACGTTAACAGAACCAGTAAGTGTTCGTCAACTGAGGATTTTATTTTTGTATTTCTCATCTGTATTGAAATACGTCAGTGCAGCTCTCTCATCAGTGATAGCATTATTTGCTGATACTAATTTTGAACAATTGGCTACAGACACGTCTGGTACATTTGGTTTGTTTAAGACCCTCCATTTCTTTACTGAGTATCTAACAGTCCATGTCTGCTATTCTAGGTGGCTGATTTATTGTGTAAGTTTACAAAGCCCACAGAAACAAGCCTCCCAGCCTGGCACAATAGACTTTGACAGGGCTTGTTCTAGGGCTCTAAACATTTTTTTTTTTTTTTTTTGAAGTTGTAGATTGGGCTGAAGCCCACTCCCTAAGCTTCCTTTAAATCTGGTGGTCTTAAGCGATCTGTTTTTCTCTGCATATAGCTTGCTTCCTTTTCATGAATTTGAACTTGAGACTTTCCTGGTTCATACTGTGATTATGATCACTCTCATCCACTTTTCATTGAAGTGATACTCTGTTCTCCAAAATCATCAGCTGCTTCCCTCCTGAAATGAGGGTTTTATGGATTTTCAAAGTTAGAGGCTATGGTAATGTCAAAAATATGAACCAGTGCAGTGATACATGCCAGAATCTACAGCCAATCTGAATAGTTCTGTGTTATGGAACAGGCTCTGTTTCATCTTCAGGAAGATACTGTATATTTAGTGGTTCCCGGATTTGGCATTTTTTCCTAAGAGAACATGGCAGTTAGCCTTTTTTGTAACACACAGTCTTCTATAGATTTTCCTCTACTCTTCCCATTAGAAGAGAAGAGACCATGTTATGGAACATATGGTACTTTGACAATCCCTCTGCCACAAGAGCCCCTTGGTGTGGACAGAGCCTGAGGACTGGGTTTAGGGTCTCTTACGTCTGTCACCATTTAGTCCCTTTTTCACACATCGGCTACGTCTACACTAGCCCCAGACTTCGAAATGGCCACGCAAATGGCCATTTCGAAGTTTACTAATGAAGCACTGAAATGCATATTCAGCGCTTCATTAGCATGCAGGCGGCTGTGACACTTCGAAATTGACGCGCCTCGCTGCTGCGTGGCTCGTCCTGACGGGGCTCCTTTTCGAAAGGACCCCGCTTACTTCGAAGTCCCCTTATTCCCATCAACTTATCCCCTTATTCCCATCCTTTCGAAAAGGAGCCCTGTCGGGACGAGCCACGCAGCGGCGAGGCGCGTCAGTTTCAAAGTGCCACAGCCGCCTGCATGCTAATGAAGCGCTGAATATGCATTTCAGTGCTTCATTAGTAAACTTCGAAATGGCCATTTGCGTGGCCATTTTGAAGTTTGGGGCTAGTGTAGACACGGCCATCATGGAATAGTTGCTTTTGCTTTTTGTTATGATCTGAACTAATACTTGCTGCTGCTGCAACTTATCTTTCCATTCAAAAACTTCTTTGTATTTACTCAGAATATTTATTTCTTAGTGATCTGGTCCATATCTGTTGTCTGTGGTACTGTTTATTTAGGGACTTAAAACTACTAACTTTCTCTGTGCCTGTAGGGCAATTTTCTCTGTACAGTTCACACCTCCTAAAATCGGCACTTTCTGGTCTGGCAACATCTGTGGTCCACTGGGACCACAGATGCTCCTGGACCTGGGAGCCTGAGGGCAGGAGGTCTGGCCAGGGCAACAGCCTTGGCAACACCACTGGGGGCAACACAAGGCCAGCATCCCCACAGTGCAGGGTTGGGGCTGGCATCCTCTAGCAGCAGCTGGGTGAGCAGCCCCGGGGAGTTAAGGGGACGAGGCCGTGTGCCTGCTGCAGGCTTGGGGGCCCATGGCAGTGGACCTCCCTGGTCAAGCGCATTGTTTTCAACGATCCCAATCATGCTGGACCAGGAAGGTGCAACTTGTACTATCTCTGCATGAGCATTGTAGATGACACCAAGTTGTTCAGGACAGTCAAAACCAAAAGGGATTGTGAAGAACTACAAAAAGATCTCAGCAAACTGAGTGATTGGGCAGCAAAATGGCAAATGAAATTTAATGTGGGTAAGTGTAAGGTAATGCATATTGGAAAAAATAACCCAAATTACACATACAACATGATGGGGTCAAAATTAGCTACGACAGATCAGGAAAGGGATCTTGGAGTTATAGTGGATAGTTCTTTGAAGACATCCACGCAGTGTGCAGCGGCAGTTAGTAAAGCAAATAGGATGTTATTTTTAAAAAAGGAATAGATAATAAGACAAAAGATATCATACTTCCCCTATATAAAACTATGGTATGCCCACATCTTGAGTACTGCGTGCAGATGTGGTCTCCTCACCTCAAAAAAGATATATTGGCATTAGAAAAGGTTCAGAAAAGGGCGACTAAGATGATTAGGGGTTTGGAACGGGTCCCATATGGGGAGAGGCTAGAGAGACTGGGACTTTTCAGTCTGGAAAAGAGGCGATTGAGGGGCGATATGGTAGAGATACATAAAATCATGAATGGTGTGGAGAAAGTGAATATAGAAAAATTATTTACCTTTTCCCATAATACAAGAACTAGGGCACACCAAATGAAATTGATGGGTAGTAGGTTCAAAACTAATAAAAGGAAATTTTTCTTCACACAGCGCACAGTCAACCTGTGGAACTCCTTGCCGGAGGAGGCTGTGAAGGCCAGGACTCTATTAGGGTTTAAAAAAGAGCTCGATAAATGTTTGCAGGTTAGGTCCATAAATGGCTGATAGCCGGGGTAAAGTATGGTGCCCTAGTCTTCAGTACAAGGGCAGGAGATGGATGGCAGGAGATAAATCACTTGATCATTGTCTTCTGTTCTCCTTCTCTGGGGCACCTGGCATTGGCCACTGTCGGCAGACGGGATACTGGGCTGGAGGGACCTTTGGTCTGACCCAGTATGGCCATTCTTATGTTCTTATTGTATTGAGACAAAAGATGAGGTCCAGCTGCTAATGGAAAATTCTTACAGTGTCCTGTTAACTGTGGGACATTATTTTGTTTTATTTTTGACATAAGGCAGAATTAAGCCTCCTTCAAGAATTAAACTTCCTCCAAGGAAGTTCTCTGAATTTCTGTTTCAAACAGTTCATCCGTTTTTGCTAAAACTCACAATTTACTTGGTGAATCCAGGCTACATACATTAGAATACAACAGATTTGAGCTGTTCTACAAGTAAAACAGAACAAAGAAATCATGAAGCCTCTTATCTGCCTGTCACTGGGAACAAATCCAATGGGGGACTTCATCTCTGTTCAAAGATTGTCCAAGTAGCTCAAGTTCTCAGTTCAGCCCTATTATGATCAGCCTGGTCTGACTGGATCGTATTGGGCCCCTTTCTTTGAAGTCAGTCTGTCATACCTGAAATATTTCCACCTCTGAAGTATGTAAAATTGGCACATGGAATTCCACTTTTAATTAACACCACTCTCAGTTAAGAGGTAAAGTCAGATGTTTGTTTTCAGTTCCTCAATTTCTACATTATTCAACTGTCTAGAGCAGCTATAATTAATCTTTCTAGGGTCTCTACCAGTCTCAGAATGTTAACTCCCAGTAGAGTTACCTCAATATATTTTTTTCTGCATATTAGTATTTTCTTAGTTTGGCATCTCAAATAATAGAAAGAATAGGAGGTATTTGGGGCTGTGATTCCTCTTCCTAACTTTGTAACAGCTGAGAGATCTGAGAGAGTGAGTGCATGATCGAGCAATTATGGCTCTTTAGATGGTTCCAGGTCTTGAGTTGCTGACATAAGTGCTCCCCAAAGGATGGCTCTCTAGAGAGAGATCTAGCCAAAGCAGTAGGTGGGGCTCTCAGAAGTTTTTGAATCTGTATACATTTACCAGTAAAGATACTAGATTATTCTGAACACAAGGAAAAACATGTCAGATGACCCAAAATAGTTGTCACCTTTGAACTACATTTGTGGAAAAAGTAGTGAGTTAATTATAAAGTAGAATGTTAATGATTCTAATATTTTTAATATTATTAAAAATCTAGGTGAATACATACTAGAAACTTGTTCTGGTTTAACTTGTTTTTAATTTTATCATAGGTTATCAGAGGATTGCTCAAATTTTGGCCTAAAACTTGCAGTCAGAAAGAGGTTGGTCTTGTTACTTACCTTTGAATAAATTATTCTCTTTTAACTGGTACAAAAAGTGCTGCAGGATCAGAAGTGATGTATGCCTATTGTAATGTTTGTGGGATCTTGTGGTTTTTGATGTCTCAGGGCACTTAAGTTTGCTGTACAAATTGCCACAAATAATGCAAACTTACTTTATTTTAAATCTGACATCACAGATAATTAGTAAATGTTCTTATATTTGTTCATCATGGAAGATTACTCCAATAATGTATTATCATTGAAACAAATGTGCTTATTAAGTCCTGTTCTTTGACAGGCATTAGTGTAATTTTTTAAAACAAAACACTAAAGCTTTTTTCAAAATGTTAGTAGTTAAAGAGATTACTGTTTCTGCCACTGACAAGGATCTGATTGAACTTCCACAGTGATCAAAGTCAGCAAATGAAAAGGTTTATTACTTTATAACAAAAATGTTATACATGGTAATTTCTTGTCTTGGTACACATTTAAGGATGTTTGTTTAATTCTTAAAATGGTCTTAAAACCAATTTTTCCTACATTCTGGGTCATTAAAAGTAAAATGGCTGGGCGTTTGGTGGCTTTATTTGCCAGCGAAACATTCTAGTTCTATATGAAAGTGTTGTCCATTAAGATGCCAATATTTGTCAGCTGTGTTTGATTTTCTGTATTACCTTAGTACTGTTAAATTCGTGGCATTTTAAAATTAAAATGAAGCATTTGTAAAAGGGAAAGAAAAAAATCCAGACTAGAAAGGAATTAGTCTATGCAGCCAAAGCTAAAGAATTTTTTTCTAGTTTTATCTTCAAAAGCATATTTTAAAAACTTTAAAAGCAATCCTGAAGAATAGGCAATAAAAGATGGTTGTTATATTCTGGCAACTGAAACCAATAAGTAAGCCCCCTTACCAAAAATCAAGAAGAAAAAACAAAAACATTGAAATAAGATGACTTATACAAGGTGATAGTGAGCCACAGCAGTAGTGTACTGTGTTTCTTGCAACATACTTGTCAGCATGCACTCTGTCTCAGTGGTTCCCAACCTTTTGCAGTAACATGGCACACTTCAGTGAGACAATTCCACGGCACACCCACCTTTTTCATCTGAATCGATTGCTCATAAATGTTTACATGTATTTATATTTGCTATGCTTATGATCTCACTAGGGAGGTTTGGAACATAGTGCATATAACAAGCTAAACAGGGATCAAATGGGATGTTGAGTAATCAACTAACCACTGAAATTTTCAGTGGTAACTTATGGGGGTTACAGGGAGAGGCCATTCCAGAGTTGCAGGCTCCCCTCCTCTCCAGCCCATTGGAGCTGGGATGTGACATTTAAACTGCATCCCAGTTCCAACAGGCTCCCTCCCGCCTTCCCTCCCCACTTGCTACAGCAGGGAAGGGACATGGACTCCCCAGCATTTCAGCTGCTGTCAGCATGAAAAGGCTCCTGCAAGGTCAACGTTTCCTCTCACAGGGCAGCTCTGCAAAGAACCACTGCAAGGGGAAATTGACAAACCCCATGCCAACTGAGATTCAGGTAGCCTTTCTGCTTGAACCCCAGCAGGTAGGGGGTGGTTAGTTTCCTCTACCTCCCTTGCCTCCTTGGTAGTTGTTTCCAGAGCCGCTTAGAGGGGAAACTGGCAAAATTTCACAGCACATTGGGACAGTTCTCATCACACATTGGTTGAAAACCACTGCTCTATTTACTGTTACTCAGCTGGCAGTCCTCACTCTAGTTCTGTTATAGATTTCATAGACTTTCTATATACTTTCTAAATGGCATGCATAAATACAAATAACTTTCTTTATAAAACAGGTGATGTTTTTAGGTGAAGTTGAAGAAATCTTAGATGTAATAGAACCTACTCAGTTCAAAAAAATAGAAGAACCTCTATTTAAGCAGATATCCAAGTGTGTGTCAAGTTCACATTTTCAGGTATTTAATACTATTTTCAATACTGTTGCACATTTGAATTCTACATTAATTAGTAGTATCTTGTTTTGTGGTTCTGATTCTGAAATATATATTTCAGGTTGCAGAAAGGGCTTTGTACTTCTGGAATAATGAGTATATTCTTAGTCTGATTGAGGAGAACATTGACAAAATTCTACCAATTATGTTTGGTAGTTTATACAAGATCTCCAAAGAACACTGGAATCCGTATGTATTGCTGCTTTTGACTTTAAGTGTTAGAAATAAATTGTATTAGCCTGTGTTCCTGTCTTAGCTTGTGATCATGCATGTGCTTAAGTAGATGCTTATCTTGACACAGGTGAGTAATCCCATTGACATCAAAATGTATAAGAAAATTGGATGGGGATGTGGTTGTTACACAAGTTTGACTTTGCGTATCATTATAAAATAACATAGTAACTGACATTAAGAGTTATCAAAATCCAAGAAAGGGACCTTGAACCACAGTATTGTTGCAACAGCTATGTAAATAATAAGTTTATTTTTATCAAGGGTAATAAAGGAAAATTTTAAACTCAAAACAAGGACAACTTTTTTTCTTTTTTGCATGTCCACCATCTAGTCATACAAATAGATGTGAGAGAAAAGAAATGAGTTTTGAATGCTGTAAAGTAATAGACAACTTCTAAATGTAGAGCCAAGGTCCCATTGTGTGAGGTTTCACTTAAAAAGTGAAAAAAATAGGATCACTATTGCACTTAGGATATCAGTGTGTCTTTTTCAGTTAATAAAATGTTTTGGAATGAAAATGAGATTTCTTGTTAAATGACATAGAAATAACAGATTAGAGCATGTTCAGTATTCTGCCATCTTTAAGTGATAACCTATCTTCAGTGTTGGCCGGTAAAGCCTTATTTTAATCAGAGCATGAGTGTCTGACACCAAATACACACAGGATTGTTTGTGTGTGTCTTTAGTTTATTGGGCACCACAGAATTTTGGAAGAAAGAGCTACATTTTGTTCTGGCTCGTGCTTGATCAACAGAACTGTTAGTTGCTTTCTGCATTTAAGTGTTACCCGCCTTTAGGAACTTTTTCTTCAAGATGCATTGCCCATGTTAGTTCTGTAAGTGTGTGTGCCTGTGTGTGGTCATTGGAAATTTTTACCTCAGAAATATCTGTAAGGCTGGCAGTGTTGCCCCCTTACATGCCATCCTCATGTGCTGGTATATCAGGTGCTTTCCAGCCCTTCACTTGAGTTACTTCTTGCTAACAACTTCAAGGCTATGTGTACACTGCAGAGTTATTGTGGGATCCTGAAATAGATCCTCTGCATCTATGAAATGTGCCTGTTATTTTTGAAATATTTTTCAACATAACGGGTGCACTATTTGGGCATCCCTATATACCTTGTTGCAGGAGTACTAAGAAATGTCTCAAAATAGTGCAGTGTAGACAGCAACAAATGCCAAAATAGCTTATTTTGAAATAAACTCAACATAGTTTATGCAATTTGTGTAGCAGAAATTACGTGTGTTGCTTCAAGTTTAGGGTACAGAGTAGCCATAGCCCAGCAGAGGAAGGTGAGTTCTTCTTCGAGTGTCCCCGTGGGTGCTCCACATTAGGTGTCGGGCTCGCCCGGCGCCGCAGATCGGATCTTCCAAGCAGTTTCTGCTGGACTGCGCATGCGCCGGTGCGCGCCACTCCCCCGCGCGCTCCCGGCCACGTGCGCGATCCGGTCCCCACCAGTTCCTCTTAACCGCCGTCGGCTGCAGACGGAATCCGACTAGGCTAAGGCCAAATAGCGTATTCAACGACTTTATCTGTTTTTCTTTCAAAGTTTTTTTTCAGATACTTAGGCTATTATGAGTTAGCCGGTTGTTATTTTGCAAAAAAAAAAAAAAAAAAAAAAAAAAGGAACAAACAACAACAAACAAACTACGAGCGGGACAGCTTCAGCCAGTCCCAGTAACAAGCGCCGGAGGCCAGGAGCTACGGCCATCAGCCCTCCTGCTGAGGCAGGCCATCGGATGGGGAAAACAGCACAAAGAAGGTGCTAAGTACCCACTTAATAAAACTCAAAGACTCACCAACAATGTCCTCTTCAGGCTTTAAAAAATGTGAGTCCTGCCGAGAGGCGATTAAGGAGAGACAGGGAGATGCGGCTTAAAATGCTGCTTTGGATAAGGCCCTCCAGCCAGACGTGCCGGAGCGGCCGCAGCAGGAGAGACCCTCCGGGGCCCATAAAAGGAAAGCTGCCTCCCTCACTCCATCAGCGCAGAAACGGAGGAAAGTCTCCCCAGCCCGATCCCTGCTGGCAGCAACAGCGAGCGGGACGGGAGGAGCGCACAGCCCCCAGCCGCAGCAACAGCTGATCGGCGGCGGCAGGGAGAGCCACGTGGAAGCGGCTCAGCCTCCGATGATCAGCCAGCCGCCCCGCACCGCAGGCAGGGCAGCGGCTTAAAACTGCTTTTCATAAGGCCCTCCAGCCAGACGTGCCGGAGCGGCCGCAGCAGGAGGGACCCTGCGGGGCCCATAAAAGGAAAGCTGCCAAAAACGGAGGAAAGCCTCCCCAGCCCGATCCCTGCCGGCAACAATAGCGAGCGGGACCGGAGGAGCGAGCAGCCCCCAGCCGCAGCAACAGCTGATCAGCGGCGGCAGGGAGAGCCACGTGGAAGCGGCTCAGCCTCCGATGATCAGCCAGCCGCCCCGCACCGCAGGCAGGGCAGCGGCTTAAAACTGCTTTTCATAAGGCCCTCCAGCCAGACGTGCCGGAGCGGCCGCAGCAGGAGGGACCCTGCGGGGCCCATAAAAGGAAAGCTGCCAAAAACGGAGGAAAGCCTCCCCAGCCCGATCCCTGCCGGCAACAATAGCGAGCGGGACCGGAGGAGCGAGCAGCCCCCAGCCGCAGCAACAGCTGATCAGCAGCGGCACAGAGAGCCACGTGGAAGCGGCTCAGCCTCCGATAATCAGCCAGCCGCCCTGCACCGCAGGCAGGGCGGCGGCTAAACAAGTGCCGGTACCGGCGGCACCGCAGGCAGCGGCACCGACCCCCGGGGAACCGGCGATGCAGAGCGCGTAGGTACGCAGCCTGCAGGCACCGGAGCACACCGCCCTCCAGCGTGCCGAGCTCGGTGCGCACGGGGCCGGAATCCCCTGTACGTCAGGGGGCAGAGTTACCTCCTCAAGGGAGGGGGAAGGCTGCACACAAGAGGAGGTATTGCAGCCCCTCTCCGCACAGGGCTGTGGAGTTGCTTTCTCACAGCCCTCCGCTTATGTTACAGACTCCAACCAGAAGGCAGGGGTCCCCCCTAGCCTACCCGGAGCCCCCTTCTCCATTTTTTTGCAACCAGCCTCACCCTGGCTGGGACCACCTTCACCCTTCCTGGGGTTTGAACCGCTGGACTATTATGCAAAATCGCTCTCTCCAGCCCTCCCCCAGACGCAGAGGGTATGCACCAAGGGAGTGGTCTAGGTCACCTTCCCAAGAACAGTGCCTATACTGCCATGGTCGCCCCTACCACGCGGGGCATAGACACCATCGGCTATCTACCAGGGAAAGATCCCCACAGACGATCTCGTACCCCCGAGGGCAATTGCGACCGGGGACAGAGACTCAAGCATCTCAGGGGGGACTGGTTATGGAACCCCGAGATTTTCCCTCGCAAACCTCTAGTGAGAGGGTGTACCATCACCAGCAGGAACCGGAAGGGTCCACAGAGACGTATCCCAGTGGTTCCTCGCTCTCCTCCCCGGATGAGGCTATGGCCCCGGGGGACGTCCATCCTCCGGACGATCTCAAACAGTTCCAAGAGCTGTTTTACAAGGGTGGCCTTCACGCAAGGCATCCAGACAGCTAAGGTGCAAGAGAAACACCATAAGCTCCTCAAAAATCTGAGACCTCCGGCCTCCTCCAAAATAGCAATACCGCTTAATGACGCGATCTTGGAGTCTGCCACTATGATATGGCAGACTCCTGCGACTATTCCGCCTGTCCACAAGAGAGCGGGAAAAAAAACAAAACGAAAAAAAAACAAACTTCGTGCCGACAAAGGGCACGGAGTTCCTGTTCAGCCACCCACAACCAAATTCCTTGGTGGTGGAGTCGTCGCAATGTGGGGGAACAGACAAACATGCCAAAAAGCTAGAGCTGTTGGGCAGAAAGGTCTACTCCTCCTCCACTCTACTGTTGTGAATGGCAAATTACGCAGCGCATCTAGCGAACCATAATTTCGATAACCACATTAGGTTAACCTCCCTCATGAACTCGCTTCTAGAGGGCAAGAAACCAGTGCTCAAGGCCATCATGCAAGAAGGCTACGCGGCCTCGAGGACGGGAGTTCAGATCGCCCTGGATGTTGCAGACTCAGCAACAGCGTCCCCAGTACCACAGGGGTTACGAGCAAGGGCGACATCAACAGCACCAGCAGTACAGAACTCCCAGGCGTCGTTCCCAACACAGCCGTGCGTCCTCCGGGCAGGGCCAAAGGCCACAAGTTTGACACACAGATCCAGGGCTGCGCCATCACTACCGTCGCAAGGTCATCCGAAGCGGTTATTCCACCATCGCCTCCGACCATTCTATAACCAGTGACGAAGGATCACCACAGACAAATGGGTGCTGGAGATCATAGCCACGGGGTACGCCATCCCCTTCCAGTCGCTCCCACCGCCATGACCTCCACCCAGGCCCCACCTCCAGGAGGCCTCCCACGTGGCGAGGCTCAAGCAGGAGGTAGACCATCTCATGCTCATAGGGGCAGTGGAAAGAGTGCCGGAGCAACTGCAAGGGAGAGGGTTCTACTCCAGGTACTTCCTCACGGGGAAAAAGACAGGAGGCGGGAGGTCCATCTTAGATTTTCGAGGCCTCAACCGGTACCTGCGCAAGCAACGCTTTCGGATGATCACAATCGCCTCCATCCTTACGGCACTATACGATGGAGATTGGTTCGCAGCCCTCGACTTATAAGACGCGTATTTTCACATAACTATTCATCCGGCTCACCTACGATTCCTCTGGTTTCTCATGGTAGGCAAAGAACATTTTCAATACAAGGTCCTACCGTTTGGCCTCTCCTCGGCCCCCAGAGTCTTCACCAAGCCCTTGGCAGTGGTGTCAGCCTACCTGCACAGACAGGGGGTATTTATATTCCAGTATCCGGATGACTGCCTACTCAAAGGGGCCTCGAAGGAGGAGGTACTACGCATAATATGCGTCACAACAGGCACGTTCTCTCGCTCGGCCTGGCTATCAATCTGACAAAATCAAAGATAGACCCCACGCAGGACATAGAGTTCGTAGGGGCACGCATAAATTCTATTACAGTGAGGGCGTATCTACCAGAGACTCCCTTTCGGGCCGTTGGCTCCCTCGTGCAAGTCTTCACCTTCAGCCCTACGGTGCTGGTTCTGACGTGCTTACAGCTGCTGGGCCACATGGCAGCAGCGGCGTTCGTACAACAGAACGCCAGGTTACACATGCGCAGCATGCAGCACTAGCTGGCGAGCGTATACAACCCGGCAGCACACACTGTTCACAGGGTGGCGTCGCCCACAACAGAGGTGCGCAAATCCCTGCAATGGTGGGTAAACCCCGAGAACCTGCTAACAGGGGTACCCTTCCACCAACCACACATATTGGTTTTTCTTACTACAGACGCCTCCCTCATAGGGTGGGGAGCACACATGGGCGAAGAGGTGACGCAAGGGCTGTGGTCCTCCACGGAGCAGTCACTGCACACAAATATACTGGAGCTCAGAGCAGTGTTCAACGCCTGCAGACACTTTCGAGACCATATAAAAGGCAAAGTAGTCGGGATCAGTATAGACAATACCTCCACCATGTTTTATATGAATCGGCAAGGAGGAGCTCGGTCCCGTGCCTTATGTGCAGAAGCAGTCCGGTCGTGAAACTGCTGCGTCGCCAACAATATAACCCTGGAAGCCTCGTACTTCCCAGGCGCTCACAATGTGCAGGCAGACCAGCTGAGCAGGCGTTTCGCACTCACGCACGAGTGGCAGATCCGTCCCGATCTGCTGCAACCGATTTTTCACGCTTGGGGTTTTTCCCCAGATAGACCTGTTTGCTACTCAGCACAACAAGAAGTGCCCACGATTCTGCTCCAGGGCAGGACTGGGACGGGGGTCCCTGAGGGACGCCTTCGCGATCTCTTGGAGGGGCCCCCTGCTTTACGCTTTCCCTCCCACAGTGCTCATCCACAAGGTGTTGCAGAAAGTCAGGAGGGAAGGAGCCTGAATGATCCCGATAGTCCCAACGTGGGATCGACAGCAATGGTTCCCCCTACTCCTGCGCATGTCGGACCGGCCACCGATGCCCCTTCCGCTGGCGCCGGATCTGCTCACGCAAGCCCAGGGGTCCATAGTGCATCCGCACCCCCAAGGCCTGCGACTACAAACGTGGTTAATCCATGGCTCAGCTCCCTAGAGAGCACATGTACGGAGGAAGTGCAGCAAGTCCTAGAAAGTAGCAGGAGGACTTCCACCAGGAAGACCTACAAGCAGAAATGGACTCGCTTTACGGCATGGTGTTCTACCAAACAGCTAGCCCCCCTTTCGGTGCCTATGGCTGTGATATTAGAGTATTTACTGGACCTCAAGAGAGGAGGACTCTCGCTATCCCCGTTTAAGGTCCACCTTGCCGCCTTTTTGGCATTCACACACGGAGAGACAGGGCACACGGTGTTCGCCCATCCCATGGTTACCAGGTTCCTTAAAGGGCTGGTAAACCTATACGTCCCCCCTCGGAAACCGCTTCCACCTTCGTGGAACTTGGACCTGGTGCTTAATGCGAAAAGGGGACCACCGTTCGAGCCTTTGGCCACGGTTTCCCTCTGCCTCCTTATGATAAAGACGACCTCTCTTCTCGCAATCACGTCAGCTCGCAGGGTGAGCAAGCTTGCGGCAGTTGTGGCAACGCCACCCTGCGCTGTTTTTTCCAAGGAGGCGGTAACCATACGGCTGCATCCAGCCTTTGTTCCTAAAGTTTCTTCTGAGCTTCATACTAACGAACCTATTGTTTACCCTCGTTTTATCCAAAGCCTCATAACTCTGACAAAGAGGCGCGCCTACGCCTCCTGGACGTGAGGAGGCGCTAGCTTTCTATATGGACAGGGCCAAGTCCTTCCAGAGAATGGATAGACTCCTAGTCTCTATCGCTCCCAAATCAAAAGGAGAATGTCTCTCTTCGCAGAGAATCTCGAAGCACATCGTATCTTGCATTAAAAAGTGCTACAAACTCAAAAAGACTCCTTTCCTGGCCATGCCCAGAACTCATTCCACTAGGGCGGTGGCAGCATCAACAGCCCTTTTTCAAGGGCATTGCGCTAAAAGACATTTGCAGAGTGGCGACCTGGTCATCCTGTGACACCTTCGCCAAACATTACGCCCTTCACAGGGTATTCCAGGAGGATACCCGTCTCTCGACAGCGGTCCTCTCGGGGACAAGCTGCACATACTCAGATTACCCACCTCCTATCTTGGGTTACTGCTGGGTAGTCACCTAATGTGGAGCACCCACGGGGACACTCGAAGAAGAAAGAAAGGTTACTCACCGTAGTAACGGTGGTTCTTCGAGATGTGTCCCCGTGGGTGCTCCACTACCCGCCCATCCTCCCCGCTTCGGATCTCTGTTTAGTGTTTTGCAGGAGCATCCGAGGCGGTTGGTCAAGGAACTGGCGGGGACCGGATCGCGCACGTGGCCGGGAGCGCGCGGGGGAGTGGCGCGCACCGGCGCATGCGCGGTCCGGCAGAAACTGCTTGGAAGATCCGATCTGCGGCGCCGGGTGAGCCCGACACCTAATGTGGAGCACCCACGGGGACACATCTCGAAGAACCACCGTTACTACGGTGAGTAACCTTTCTTTATGGATTGGACATTGGACACGAGCAACAAATCTAAAAGAACAGGAGTTATGAAAGATGAGTAACCGTTTCTTCTTCAAGTGCTTGCTCATGTCGATTTCATTAGAGATGATTCCAAAGCTGAATCTTTGGACATGGACTTGGAGTCCAGTTTTGCAGATTATAGCACAGCTCTGCACCAGCACATAATGTGGTACAAGCATGTGGACAGAGGACCACGTTGTAATATGATAGATTTCTTGAATAGGCACCAACACTAGATAGGACTCCAAGGATTCCCATGCCTGAGTTGACTGAGCCATTACAATTGCTGACAGGAGTATCCTTGCTGGCTCCTAGCAGTAATGGATACAGGCTGTGATCCAGGGTCAGATTCTTTGTGTGAACACAAGGTGACCTTTCATCCCATATTCCACCACAGCAAACAGCTTTGATGGCTTACAGAGCAGCTTAATTCGGTCGATATAAAAAACAAGAAGCTGCTTGACTGCCAGGGTGTGAAGTCACCACTCCTCATCTGAGGCATAGGTCTTTGGGAAGATGATAATAAAATGTAAAAGTAAAATAAATACAAGAAGTTTAAAAAATAAAAATCCTGACCAGTGTGTATGTGCACTCATGCACGCACGCACAGAGGTAAATATATCCTGGTAAAAAATATATATATATCCTGATCCATATAAAACTTTGGGACCCAACCGTAAGCAGGAATGCCACAGGAGGCTGCAGCTGTACCTTGTTCTCAAAGGAAATCGTATAGGGCAGCTCCAAAGTAAGCCTCCTGCTCTCCAGCATCCTTTGTCGATGCTTTAGTGGCCTTAAAAAGGAGATCTTCCAGGACAGAAGGATGAGGCAGCGGGAAGCTAGGAGCTCAAAGGGGGCCTATGAATCTTGACAACACTAGATTCAGGTCCCAAGATGGGGACAGGCTCCCAAAGGTACAGGTAGATAGAGGTTCTCTAGCCCTTTTGGGAAATGCACTGTCATAGGATGGGTGAAGAGGGACCCCCTTTGGACCAATGAATGCAGTGCTGAAATGTCCACCAGATGGACCTTACTGGAGGAAAAAGACAATCTTTGAAGTTTCACATGTAATCTAGGACTTTTCTGCAGCAAATCCTGCTTGGCCTGAAGATGTCTCTCTGCAGTCCAGCACTCAAACCTTTTCCATTTTGCCAAATAGGTTGCTTTGGCTGAGGGTTTTCTGTGGCCAAGCAACGTGTTGAACGAAGGCCAAACATGCTCTTTCATCCTCATTCAGCGATGCAACAGCTACACTGTCAAGTGGAGGGCTCCCAGGCTTGAGCAGGTTACCGTGGTTCTGAGACAACAGATCTGATCAAAGAGGCAATGGGAGGGGAGTTGCTGCTGATAGGTCCAATCACGTGCTGCCGGGGCCATGAGGGTGACCTGTGCTTTGTCCTGCTTGACTTTCCACAGAACCTTGTGGATTAATGGCATCAGTGGAAAGTCATATATGAGCACCCCATCACAAAATGAGGAAGGACTCTGAGAGAGAACCCTTGTCCAGACCCTGAATGGAGCAGAACCGAAAGCACTTCCTGTTCTGCCTGGACATGAACAGGTCCACCTGGGGAGTTCCCCACCATTGGAAGATTATGTTGACCAGCTCTGGATGGAGGGACTGCTTGCAGAGAGATGAGAAGGTCCCGATGAGGCAATCTGCAAAGGCTTTTCTAGAGTTGGGCAGACTAGTGTTACAGATAAGGGAAACCACATATCCTTGACAAGCAAGTAAAGGCACCACCACTGGCGGTAGGGAGGAAGCAAGATGGTGTAGGACAGTCAGGGGCAATCTAAGCTAGTGGGTGACCCTCCTTAATCTCACTGGGCCACAAGATTGTTGTAACCAAGATGTTCTTCTGCAATATGGTAGTTTTGCTAACTGTGCTTGCTTACCTAGAATTCACAGGGTGTGCTGATTGATTCCTAGCAGCAGTTTGGATACGGAGGGTGTGCATGGTCATCGCAGTGTTGTGTACAATCAGCATGCACCTCACTTCACGTGCCCTTGTTTTATGAGTGTGACCCTTTGTAATACTGGCAGGGAAAAAACTGTGGGTGAAAACCAGCGGAATCTGGTATCCCTGTGCATAGGCAATGGTAAACAGTGCCTTGTGAGCCCCACACAGAATCCCAGGGGGCTGCATGGAGCCCTCAAGTATGGGTTGCCCACCACTGGCAGAGGGCTAGCAGCACCTGATGTATCAGTGAATAAACGTGGCATGCAAGGAGACAACATAGCCATCCGTAAGTATACCAAAAATCCTTTGACCCCACTTGTGGGTGCAGGCACACCCAGAATGAAATTTATATGAGCAAGCACTCAAAGGAAAACTTTTTTTTCCTAAAGATGAAGGAGGTACAAAGAACTCACTTGAAAAGTTTATAAGCTGTAGTTTCGTTTGATATGAAAAGCAGAATACCTAAATCTGATCTAATGGGTTGAATCATTCATTCTTCATGGAGAATGCATCTTCAGCTACAAATATTCAAGTAGATGCAGGTTGCAGCTCCCTGGTACAGCTCCTTCAGGACCTGAGCGGTCCTGGACCAGGGATTTGCCAGACCCAGGTAGGTCAATGCCATTGGGACTCTCCTCCCAGCTGCCAGCTCCAGCCACTTCCCCAACACAGCCTGTGGCTCCCTGGACCAGAACACTGGCTTCCAGTTCCAACCCCAGCTGAGGTGCTACAGGCTTCCTGGCCCCTGCATCTGCATCCTGGCTCCAGGACTGACAGCTTCCCAGCCCAGTTGTGGGCACAGACTTCCTGGCCCTGGTTGCAGTTTCCTTACCCGAGCTGATGTGGCCCCGCTACTCCTCAGCTGGCTTTCTGGCTGGTTTCCTAGCTCTGCTAGCTCCCCAGCTGGCTTCCTGCTGGTTCCCAGTCTGGCTGCCCAGCTGGTTTTCTAGCTGGCGTCCTGCCAGCATCTCTTGCCCATCTTTCCACCTGCTGCTGCCCACACACTACTGGTCCCCGCTGTGGTGGTGGCTGCCCAGATGGACGAAGGTTCCCTGCTGCCTGACTGAGCTGGCCCCCAATCCCAGCAGCCAGGGCTCTCTGGTCTGGCAACATGGAACACAGATGTTGCCAGACCAGAGTGTCCTGGAGTTCAGAGGTTCAACCTGTAGTAAAAACTGGACTTACCCAAGATAGTCTAGTATTAAGGAGAAACGAAAGTATATCTGGTTCTAAATGTGTGTGAGTTGGAGACTCCATTTTACTCAGAGCTGATAGATTCCTTTTCTAGTACTGATAGGAAGTTTAATTTCTTAGAAAGTAATTTATTTTTTGGGTCTCTGTATTGGTACATCAAAGGTGCAAAGTGAACAGTGCAGTAGGAGTTGACGAACATGTAAGATTGTTATCCATATAGTTCAAAGTTTGTGTGGGCAAGCGTGCAATATCATCACAGATGCCCATTATTAAGACTGTTTATCTTGCTGCATGCTCATCAGCTGTGAGTCTGAACTATCATTGTTCTAAATAGAAGACTAGTTCTGTGACTTTTGTGTTTCTTGGGACCTTAATAAAATTCAGACCTGAAGTGAATCCCTTTTCCTCAGTCACAGGAGAAGTCCCTCTTTTGCCTCAATTCTTCTCATGATCTAAGTTGTGCCATAAACCAGATAGGTTAGATAACAAAAGTATACTTAGAGGATTAATAAATTCAGAAGATTTTTTTTTATTCTGTTGACACTCCTGGACACAGATGTTTCAGAACTATATAGTTCAAAATGATTTTTTTTCTAACTAGAAGATAAGAGCTTAATCAGTTTTAGTATAATATTGAAGGTGAAAGTTTGTACTGTGAAAACTTGTGGGGATGCAATCAGAAAACATCCTAAGTATTCTAAATTAGATTTTAAGGTTCCTTCTTGTGCTGTGTTTGGGAGATGTTTTCCATCCTGATACTTTGGGGGTGAGAAAGTAAGCAAACAAAATATAGTGACTGTTGGCTTCCTGTTTGTTTTCACCATGCTATGTCTAGTTATTCACCTTTAAGAAGTGCAAAGAGCACATCTATTGTATTAAACAATCAGTCATACCTTCTTAAAAACATTTTAAATTTTAATAAATATTTGAAATTAATAGTATAGACAGTGTCCTGAGTGTACATGACACTCTTCAATCAAATAGTCCCAGCCCTGAAAAGCTTAGTTTAAAAGTCAGACATAGCTTGACAAGTGAAGATGAATGCTAGTTCAGAGAGTGAGGAGAGGATAAGGTTTAGAACAACTAGATCATCCAGCTGCTTGAGTTAGTAAGATATGCACTTTGAAGGTTTCATAAAGTAAAGTATAACTCTTTCTACCCTGGAAATGTGCCAGTATTTGTTTTGAAATATTAACTCTCAAGTATAGACCTACTAACTTACTGGAGGAGAAGTAAGGGAGGTAGGTCAGAATAGCATCTTTCTCACTGGCATTGGTAGAGAAGCATAATCCTAAACTGGATTATTGATAGACATACACAAAACAAAGCTTCAAGGATTAAACAGAGACTGGGAATGGCTGGCACCTTGCAAAAGTAGCTTCTCTGCCCTGGGTGTTATCTCCCCATTAGATTCTGACAATGGGTTACATCCTCCTGTCTGATCTGGCTTTGTTTTTTTCCTCTTTTGATACATACCACTGATAATGGGCCATTTCCTTCCTGAATAGACCTTGACAGCTCTGGCGCTCCCTTTTACTGGGACCTCACTTTTTAAATACCCCTCTGGACACATACACAGTCATGCATCTAATGAAGCGAGTCTTTGCCCACAAAAGCTTATGCTCCAAAATATGTTAGTCTGTAAGGTGCCACAGGATTTCTTGTTCTCAAAATAAAACTTAGATGCACATCTGAGCTCTCTTTAATTTTTACCTACATAATCAAAGATGAAGCTGGTGTTGTGATGCCCTGCAATTTTCTAACAGGGAGAGTAGCATAGATCACCCCAAAATAACTTCCCATGTTCATGAAGCATTTTTGGTAGTGTAATCAGCAGCTCTGTCAAAATTTTTCCGATGTTTCAGACTCATTAGGCTATAGTTTGAGGGTTTTATCCATGTTACCTTTCTCTTTATGGACATAAGTGTTATATAATACATTTTACTTTTTAATGTAATTTAGTCTTTTAAAGCACTGACAATTTTCTAGCCTTTTGCAGCCTTGGAGGATATTAACATTTTTAAAATTTTTCATTAAGGCTGGTTTGTGTGAAGACTTCCTATGTTAATGTTTTATAAACCAAGACAATGAGCTTCCCACAGCATTCTTGTCCATAAGATAAGGAAGTATGAATTGGGTACAGGGACTGTAAGATGGATAGAAACTGGCTTGATGGTCAGGCTTAACAGGTAGTGGTCAAGTTTCAAGTGGAGTGTCCCAAGGCTCGGTTTTGGGGCTGGTGTTGTTCAACATATTTATTAATGACCCAGAAGAGGGACTGGAGTGCACCCTCAGCAAGTTTGTGGATGACACCAAGCTAGGGGGAGAGGTTGATACATTGTAGGATAGAGAGAGGATCCAGAGTCACCTGGATAAATTGGAGGATTGGGCCAAAAGAAATCTGATGTGGCTTGAGAAGTGTAGAGTCCTGCACTTGGGACAGAAGAATCCCAAGCATTGTTATAGGCTGGGGACTGACTGGCTAAGCAGCAGTACAGTGAAAAGGGACCTAGGGATTATAGTGGATGAAAGGCTGGATATGAGTAAACAGTGTGTCCTTGTGGCCAAGAAGGCCAATGGCATATTGGGGTGCATTAGGAGGAGCATTTCAAGCAGATCTAGAGAAGTTGTTGTTCCCCTCTTTTTGGCACTGGTAAGGCCACATCTGGAGTATTGCATCCAGTTTTGGGCCCTCCAGTATAGGAAGGGTATGGATGTGCTGGAACAGGTTCAGCAGAGGGCAACAAAAATGATTAAGGGGCTGGACCATGTGACCTATGAGAAGAGGCTGAGAGATCTGAGCTTATTTAGTTTGCAGAAGAGAAGACTGAGGGGCGATTTAATAGCAGCCTTCAACGTCCTGAAGGGGTGCTCTAAAGAGGATGGAAAGAAACTGTTCTTAGTGATGACAGATGGCAGAACAAGGAGCAATAGTCTGAAGTTGCAGAAGGTGAGGAGTAGGTTGGATGTTAAGAAAAACGACTTGACTGGGAGTGTGGTGAAGCACTGGAATGCGTTGCCTAGAGGGGTTGTGGAATCTCCATCCTTAGAGGTTTTAAAGTCCTCACTTAACATAGTCATGCCTGGGATGACTTAGTTGGGGCTGGTCCTGCTTGAGGCAGGGGGCTGGACTGGATGACCTCTTGAGTCCCTTCCAGCTCTGTGATTCTATGATTCTGTGAAATTTACTAAATGCTGCATATTTAATAAATCCTCAAGTTCTTGGTCATAGAATATTATTGTAAACAGAGCAGTACAGTTGGAAAAGAAAGGGAAAGTCAGACATTTAAAGCAGATGCTAGTAAACAAACCTTATAGTCAATAACTTAAAAGTGCCTTCCGTTTTTTCTAGAACCATTGTAGCACTGGTATATAATGTGCTGAAAACATTGATGGAAATGAATGGCAAGTTATTTGATGAACTTACAGGCTCGTACAAAGCAGAAAGACAAAGGTATTCATTTTAATAGTTTGTTTCTGAAATGCAACACCTGGAAAAAAGAAATATGTGCTAAATTTGGTAATGCAACAAAAACTGCAGTATTTATAGTACAATTAATTGCTTATACAGTGAAACCCGTTTATACAATTTCAACTTGCGCGTTATTTGGACTAACGCAACTCGAAATCATGAGTGGTGGGGAGCTGGGACCCAGATGGCAGCCTGGCTTCCAGCTGCCTTCCTGTCCCAGCCCCCCTCCACTTGCAGGAGCTGGGAAACTGACCATCACTAATGCGCTAGTCAGTTTCCTGGCTCCCCAGGAGTGGTGGGGATATGGGAATCCGGCAGCTCCCAGCCACTCCAGGGAGCTGGGAAACTGAGCAGTGCTGGACAGTTTACCGGCTCCTGTAGGGAGGAAAGTTGTGAGCAAGGCTGCTGCCTAGTTCACAGCTCCCCACCAGTCCTGCTGCACTGGTCTGTTTCCTGGCTCCCCGACTTGCATGAAATGTGACTTAAATGTGGTTGCCCGGGAATGCAACCGATGTGTAAGTCTGGGCATAGAGGACTTGCAAGTTGACTGATATGGTTTGTCAAAGGATGATGTAAGCTCTCAAAAGCAGATGTCATATTCTGTTATTGAGAATCAGGAAGCTAAGCTTTGATATTTGGCATGGGAAAAATCCTGACTCCTCATTGAGGTGACTTTAAAGAAAATTGACTGGAATTTGTAGGAAGAAATAGCGTATGCTGTTTCATCAAAGTAACTACAATTGCATGCGGAATGTAGACATCTAATCATTTTACTTTTTCTGTAGAGAGAAAAAGAAGGAATTGGAACGTGAAGAGTTGTGGAGAAAGTTAGATGAGCTAAAGCTGAAGAAGACTCTGGCTGAAAAGCAAAACAGTGCTCACAATGTGCTAAATGCACACAACAGTACAAGTGCCAAATAAAGAAATGATGACCTCTACTTGACAGATATACTTTTGTACACATTTTTGAAATATGTAAAAATTGCAAAACAAACTTCAGTCATACAGTAGAAATGGCCAACTATTTTTCTGGCAATATGTAAATGAAGAAAATCTATAAAATAGAAATACAATAGTTGAAGTATCATTACCACAACATATTGTAAATTTGTCTGATCATTGATATGTCACTTCTGAAGTTTTACAGAAATGAATTTTATCCATAATATGAGTTAGAATTATGGGAGTGGTGAGAATTATGACTTGAATTTTCTTTTTGATTGTGTTGCACATAGGTGGTATAGTCTCTGTACATTTCCCCCCTTGTTTTATACATGCTTTTTACATTGCTGCAGGCTATGTTAAGATTCTAGAAAAGGCTTCTACTTCTGCTGTATTTTCTCAAATAAAACTAAGGTACATTACTTTTACCTGTAACTTGATGGGATACTATATGCCCCTTATGAGAGAGCTCTGATATTGTCGCATTAATTCCACTGAGTGAAGATGCCTATGCAGTGTGTTTACACTTTTAATTATGAAAAGCACAAGTTAAAAAGATGAAGTATGAAAACAAAATAAAACTAGTTTGAACAGATTACTGTACATCTTGTGTCTGACCTTCCAGTTGATGATGACCATGCTGTTCACATGCCTCCTCCATGCTTCTGTCTGCTGGATCTGTTTCCCATCCTACAGCTGAGGGTGGAGCTTCCTTTAAAGCTCATCAGTGGAGCTCTGGTGTCAGCCCAAGGAATCTCTGTGGAGCAATGAATGCAGTTCCCTCCTCCAGAGGCTGATTGAGCTGTTTCTGCAGCACTTTCAGCTTCTGCTGGGTTTGGGGAGTGAGACAAAATCTGGCATTCCAGACAAGGTTTCTAATATGGAAGTGTAGAGCACTAACTACAAATGCCTTGTTTTATTTAGTGAAAATGCAGTATGCTTAAATATAAGATGGAAAAAGCTGACTAGAAGTCTTGTTTGTTTTACTTAATCAAGTCTTTCTCACATCTTTTGTCAGATGTATCATTCCAATCTCTTAAATTGCAGTTGTGTGAAAACTGTTTTGTAATAAAATCTTCACTGGGGGATTGAGCAGCATTCAATAAAGTCTTTATGTTTGTATTTAATGCTGTATATCACCATCTTTTTGTTCTCTATCCATGGTGATCAGAAATTTTATATTGAGTGGGTTATGTAGAAATGTGTGCAAAATTCAGCCTGAATGAAAAGCCCCAAAGTTACGTATACTCCAGCACTGGAATAGGGCTAATCTTGGCTGACGAAGTATAAAGGGTGTTGACTAATGGTATGTATTTACAGATCATGTGGGTCCAAGCTCTACAGTTGGGGAAGTGTGGAATGGTCAATGCCCAGGTCTTCACTGTTGAACTGCATCACCAATAAGTTGTGCATTCCTGAAACTATTTGCCTTATCTGTGTATCCGCTTATGTATGAGAATTGCTTGACGTCGAGAAGATAGTTTTCCTTGATAAGTTCTAGAAAGGTTTCTTTGCTGCTTGTAACTCCAGTTTGTAGTAAAGTTCATGCAGGCTTTGGTAGGCAAATCCTGTGCAATATATTAAGTTTACTGCTTTTCTGTATAGAAGCACTTTTTTCCTTACTCCTTTTTTCTTGGATTATGTTAGATTTCAGAAAGGAAATGGTAATGTGCTGCAGATTCAAGAGTGACTGATGAAACTCTGGTCTCTACTTGTGTGGAGAAGGTCTCAGTGAGATGCAGGATCTATCAAAGAATGTTTTCCTTAAACAGCCTGCTCCCAGATAAGCGCTTATGCACTTTCTGGGCTCCCCTTAGAAAGACTGCTGATTCGGTGGACTTGAAGCTCAAAAATATGAGAGTAGTATTTTTCCTTGGGAACCATGACTATACCAAGGCTGAACATAACAACGTAGTTCTGACTTAGTCTCTTTAATAATATACATCACTGTATATCTTAAGTCAAAATGGGCAACATGTTTACAGAGCAAATGAAGATTCAAAAGAAAAGTGATGGTAGACTTGCAAAAACAGGAGATGGAAATATCCTGTAGTTGCTCAGATGTCTCTTGAGGACAAACTGACCGAAAAACTTCACATGGGTTCTTTTATAGAAAGTTTTTATTCAGAGCAAATATTTCATTTCATACTGGAGAGTCTTCTAGTCATTTGATGGGGGAAGGGAGTGGGATTGGCTTAAAGTAAGATTTTTTTTTTTTGTACCTTGTTTGATAAATGAGAATAAGGTTTGCATAATTGGTTTGACAATTCCATACTGGCATTGGTTCCTGCTGATTGTGCACCATTCTGTTTTGTAGCTACATTTTATATTTTTGAGATCTCATAAAAGAAACTCTTGGGTGAGATACTTCAACACTCCCAGAAACAACAATTAGTCTAGCTAGTTAAAACCATGAGAATAGGTTCAAATGCTAACAAGAGAGCCTATTTGGCAAACTAGGCTATGGACATGCATTCAAACATTAACAAATTAATGCTAACAGGAAGCCATACAGTGTGTTAGTGGTATCTGGAGAGAGTTCATGCAAGCACGAAGGACCTCTACCTGTCATGTGCGTTACAATACCTTATTTTAAAACATAAAAGGAAAGTTTCTATTTCAAAACTGCTTCTTTAAGAAAAAACTACTCGTGTTTAGTTATGTCAGGATGTCACTCCCAGAGAGTCTCTTGTTTCGCTTCTATTTCACAAAAATAGAACTGCCTGAATAGTTAAATTTCTGACTTTTGCTACTTGGAAATATAACTTAGCGCAAAGGGATATAAGCCGGTTCTCTTTCCACTCAAGAGTTATGCTCCTGAACAGAAAGAGAACTGGTTTACCCCCCAAAAGAAATGGTGTGAAATTGTGACAATGCTGGCTCCAGAGAATTCAGTTTTTCATCTTAAAATACTGACCATTTTGACAGCTGGATTACTTGGTACTGGTAATTAGAGGCAAAATTTGTATCTGCATCCTATCCCCAGATTTGCAGAAATCTGCTAATAATCTCAGCTTTAGAGGGAAAAGTAGCATTTACAACTGCAAATGTTCCTGTTGCTTAGAAGGTAAGTCATAGGGAATTGACCACATTTTTCCCATTTGGGCAACTTGGTTTGTTCTGCTTTTTGGAACATAAGAGTAATGGAATTGCTCAAGGCACAAATAGGAGCTAAGTCTTAACAAGAAAATCTTTGTTTTAGAATGATTAAATGCTGAAGAACTAGTGTTTGATCATTCTTCCTTGTTCAGTGTATTTTGGAGTTAATCACATATTTTGTTTGTATAAATGTATTCTAGATGTAAGATACTAATAGGAACTTGGTATGAGTTCTAGGAGGTAATCAGAGAAATTGGGGTTGGATTTTATAGAGAAAAATCAGGTCAGTATAAGTTTGTTGTGCTGAAAGCTTAAAAGAAAACACTGTGCCCCACATTGCATCTGACAAAGCGGATCTTAACCAACAAAAGCTTATGCTCCAAAATACGTTAGTCTGTAAGGTGCCACATGACTTCTCATTGGCCATGTCTACGCTAGCCAAAAACTTCGAAATGGCCATGCAAATGGTCATTTTGAAGTTTACTAATGAAGTGCTGAAATACATATTCAGCGCCTCATTAGCACGTGGGCGGCCACGGCACTTCAAAATTGATGCAGCTCGTTCAGACGGGGCTCCTTTTCGAAAGGACCCCAGCTACTTTGAAGTCCCCTTACTCCCACCTGCTCATAGGAATAAGGGGACTTTGAAGTAGCCGGGGTCCTTTCAAAAAGGAGCCCCGTCTGAACGAGCTGCATCAATTTTGAAGTGCCGTGGCCGCCCACGTGCTAATGAGGCGCTGAATATGTATTTCAGCACTTCATTAGTAAACTTCAAAATGGCCATTTCAAAGTGTTTGGCTAGTGTAGACATAGCCATGGTGTATGCCTCTCATTAGAATTCATATTAAATGAATAAATAAGAAGAACAAACAAAAGGAAGTATTTCTTCATGCAATGCAGAGTCAAC
Source organism: Carettochelys insculpta (assembly GCF_033958435.1). NCBI lineage: Eukaryota > Metazoa > Chordata > Testudines > Carettochelyidae > Carettochelys > Carettochelys insculpta. The sequence goes on along the minus strand of NC_134139.1, from coordinate 63,826,644 downwards.
CTGTGAAACTCCTTGCCAGAGGACATTGTGAAGACCGGGGCTTTAAAAGCATTGAAAGAAGCTGGAGAAATTCATGGAGGATGGGTTGTTAGCTAGGATGGGTAGGAATGGTATCCCCGTAGTCCTTAGCTTATCAGAAGCTGGGAATGGGTGGCAGGGGAGGGAATCGCTCAGTTATTAGCTGTTCTATTCATCAACCACTGTCAGAATACAGGATACTGCACTTGGTGCAGCTTTGGTCTGACCCTGTATGAGTGTTCTTATGCCTTCAAGTATTAGACTGTCCTGAAATAATTTAGGCATGAGAAAAGGAAATTGAACTTAACAACTAGGTTCAGTGAAACTGAGGTACAGAAACTCACAAGTTTGAGTTCTATCAACTTTTTGTGCTGTCCCCAACTGGCTTCCTGGACAGAAATCCACAGACCTGCCTCTGTATTTGCTACAAGTATACTTCATTCTGTTCTCAATAAACTCTCACTGACTTCAACCAGAGTATGCACATATTTGAGAATCTGGTTTATGGAAGAATAATTCTACAGCTGGAAGTATTAAGGCAAGAGTCTTTGTTTAAGAAGAAATAACTGGCAGTGATCCATGACACATTCCACATGGCTTCCAAAACTTGCTTTAATACACAGTTCCTACATTTTACCTAATTTTGCGGGGGGGGGGGGGGGGGGGGGGGGGGGAATCAAAGGTGGTTTATGGTCTAACTCAGAGGTTGGAGATGAGATTAAACCTTTTGACCTATTTTTACATTGATCTTAAAGTGCTTTTGCTCCTTCAGGTTTATAGATTGTCTCAGGCATAGTACCTATCACAATGAGGGTGACACATTATTTTACTGATTCAGGGAACTCTTACAGTAACAACAATAAAACCTTAAATTACTATTCATATTTAGTTTCTCTAGACATGTCTGTATTCAGTTCTAAAATGCTGACATTTTTAACATTACTATATGAATTCCTTTCCACCCCCATTCTCCAACTGACATAAGCTTGATGTAAAGAAGTTCATGATTTACATTTTTTAAAAAGGCATTTGTTTAGTAGGCTTGTTTTTCAGAGTTAGCCTCTTAAGGACTGAATCAGTTAATTTATGCTGTTACTCCTGTGACAGGTGGTAGTTCTCCTTAAAGCCAGACTTGTTAGTTTATGTAACTGCTCCATTGTTACAGCTGAAGTTTTATCCAGTGTGCTAAAAATGTTTTCAAGATGGTTTAAGTCCTCAGCTTATGTGGTTCACTGCTTGACTTCTCCTCTTGAGGTGCCTCTTGCGGATTTTGATCATCCACTTAACACTTAGTTTGGCAAAGTCTGCTGCTTTAAACAGAGCCAGGAAAATACCACATAGTAGAGCAATCATGTTCCAAGGGTTGGCAGTGACAATCTGCAAAAGAGAAACTGTTTACCTTTGACTCCTCTCACACTCAACATATGTTACAGCTGTTCAATGTTCAATTGCATTACAAACTATTTTTTTATGCATTTTATGTAGCATTGGTACCTAGTTTTTCTAAAGCATCTTCCTGATTTTGGCATTTCATCCTCTTTAGGCTGCTCCTAGGAAAGAGCTATTCTCAAACAAGAGTTCAGACAATTAAAATTTCATAGACTGTATGCAAAGCAAATTTTGTCTTTGTGTGGATGCACAGCAATAGTAGGAAGTCATGTTATTTGCATTCTAATTACAAGGCTAAAGAGTGGTAGAAGTTGGTCAGCAACCTTTGCAACATTTATGTGAGTTTGAGTGAACTGAGACTTTCAACCCCATTAAGTAATTTTACCCTTCCTCCAGCTTCTTCTGAGTGTTGTATACTGAATTTCTTAGTTTTTCAATTAAATCATTCAGGAGTCTGATGGACTAGAATTTACTTACATCTTGAACTTTCTGTATAAAAGGATCTTTCCATTCAAATACCACAAAAAACAATTGGTCACTTGCTGGCTTATGCCTCTGGTCGATGTAGTTAACCACGCTAGTCTGGAGAAAAGAAAAGGCAGTTTACTTCAGTTCTTCCAGCAGAAGTCCAACCTGGTATTACACTGACTAGGGAATGAGAAAAGACTTACAGACCAGAAATGGGGCTGTCAAATGATGTGAAGCAAGTATTGTTCTGGTTTAACTCTTATTGTAGAAGAGTAAGGCCCTTACAGCAGGTTCACTTTCAACAGAATCTACCTCTTCTCTTCTGCTTAATTTAAAAAAAAAAAAAAAAAAAAAAAAAAAAAAGTGTGGCTATTTTATTGTGGAGTGCCCAGCTACCACAGGAAGAGAGGCTGTTTGTGCTCCAAAAGGGTCAAGTGACAACACAGCCATACTTAGCTTTGAAAATGACTACAGCAAACCTTCCCTCTCTCTCAATAGCCTAATTCTACCAAAATGTACAGTTTTTCTTCATCTGAAGGAGTAGATCCATATTGGCATATAAAGTCACTAAACATAAAAGACTTATATTCCATTTCACCTAAAACTTGTAGGGGGAAGAGCCATACTCAGTCACATGCCCAATGCTAAGCCTAGGCTGGATCTGGGCAACTGCAGCCCAGGGAGAGAGAGCTCAGTCTGTCACTTCCCCTGTGATCCTTCCACAGCTAAGGCCAGGCCTACATTACAGAGTAAGGGGGGGGCAGGGAGAAAGGATTGATCTAAGTCACACAACTATGGGAATAGTATAGCCAAAATAGACATACTTAGATCTACTTAGCATAGTGGGTCTGCTGTGGTGCATCAGCAGGAAATACTCTCCCATCAACTCCCATTGCACTTAGCACTGAGATGCAGTTGACAGGTGAGCAATTAGTCAATTTTACATCTATACTAGACACAATAAATTAACCCCTCCTGGACAGGTGGTCAATTTATCACAACTATATGAGACATGATAACTCAATTTCTCCTGGAATGAGTGCTGCTGTCCAGCTGGCTAATAGTAAAGACAAGCCATTGGGTGGACAACATGACCTATTTTACCTGAACCAAGTAGTGGGTGATAAACAGGTCAGTTCCAACGTGCAGGCCTCTGTTAACAGAAGATACGTTGAACACTAAACCACAGACTAGCTACTATAGCTTCCTGGAAGTGAGGTGGCTCTGGGGCAACCCAAATTTCAACGAAGGGGACAATGAGGGTTAGAAAACTCATTGGAGGGCTTATGCAATTTATGCTTACCTTTCTGCAAACAGGAACAATACTAATATAATCTACAGTTGTTGGGTGATCTGATCTAAGTTGCTTAGAAAAACAACAAATGTGAGAGCTAACAAAGCTAAATACCAGAATTGTACAATATGTATGAACAAACAGAAAGCACGTGTCCATTCCATCTCTAAGCCTGCAAGGAGGCAAAAGTACTGATATGTACCTAAAATACTAATACATGGCAGCTGAGTTCATATATCTGTGTATGTTTTTACTGTCAGTACAGTAGCTTGTATTAGAACTTTGAAAAATATCGACAGTCACACTTTAGGTGGTAACAGTAGCGCTGAATTTTAATAATGGAAAATTCCTATAAAAAAAGTACAGGTTGAAGCTCTGTAACCTGGAACCCGCTTGGACGGCAAACTCTGTAATCCAGCATGATTTCAGTTAGCGAGATGACCACTTATCATGGATGTGCCCGGCCAAGTTTCCTGTGGTCCCACGGTTTGTTTAAAGCCACCAGTCCTGGTTTTCAGTGTTCTGTGCTGTTATTTTGCTGTAATTTACCCCTAAATGTTTTTTCTAAGAGCCCAGGAAGCAGTGGAAGGGCTGGTAACATGCTAGAAAATAGTCTCCTGATATCTGGCAAATTCCTTCATCCAGAATCCTCGGGACCTGACCGGTTCCAGATGAGAGAGGTTCACCCTGTATTGTAAAGAGCTTCTCTCAATTTTTAGTTCTGAAATACATCAAGGTTAACAAAACAAAACAGTCTGTACCTTACTAATAATTACACTGTGTGTACTCTGAGTGCACAGATTATAATAAGTAGATGTTTAAACTGCACAGAGATTAACCACAGAAACATGTAGCCTATATTTTTGCTGGGTCTATAGAGAACTACTCATCCCTGTCCACTGCAGTCTCGTGTCTAATTACAGAATTGTACTTCCAACTCTGCTACTTCAAGAAATTTGTACGACAGGAGTAATACAGTAGAAATGTAAATCAAGGGTATGGAAGAAAGGAAAAAGGCAACCTAAAAAAATGTGACTAGTTCCAAAACTTGCCATGCTGTGTGATTTCCTCCCCCCTCAGCTGTTTCATTTGTTTTGACAGTTTCTAAATTAACATTTGACTCCCTGAAAGGCTAAATGTACTACAGTGTCCAATCCAACAAATAAGTCACAAGACGTGCTTTAACTTTTACCATCAAACTAGAAAAAGTGTAGTTATACCTGTTATTTAATTTATGCACATTTCAAAACATATCCTTGACAGATCAAAAAATCCAAGCACTCCATATCTGTATGAATGTAGTGGCTGGAGCAGCGGTGAGTAACCAGTGTCACAATAACCAACCAGAACACCACTTCCCACAGCTCCCATGGCCACTGGGGCTGCAATTAGACATTCCTGTGGCTGTACATGGAAATAAAGTGCCAGATGGCCTCCAGGGCCTAACCCTGAAGAAATGAGTTGGGCCTGTAGGCTGCTTATTGCCCACTTTGGACTAGAGTTCTAACACAGGGGGTCAGATTTTGGACTAGAGCATTTCTATTGGAGATTTCATTGACAATTGGTGCACTTTATGGGCTCAAGCATCTCAAAGGATATCTTCAAAATAAAGCTTTTAAATGCTAACACTATGCAGAAGAGACTTCTGACTATACCTCTGCCACCCCATGCTTAGCTCTGATCAACTGATTCTTTGGTTGAAACATCTGGTTGAAACTGAGCACAACAGTGACTAAGCTGCTGGGCAGAGGAAAGTTCTTGGAGGATTTTGCAGCTTCCTTTGGGTAAAGGTTGCCAAGGATGTCTCCCCACTCTGGCATGCTGAGTGCAGAAGGTGGGGGCCCACAAGAGATCTTGAAATCCTCTTGTCTTTTATAGGCTTCTGCTTAAAAGCTTCCCAAGGTCACAGATCCCCTGATCCTGGGAGGTTGCTGTCACCACCCAAGTGAGAAAAAATCCTTCTTTAAAGCCCCGGAAGACGCACTTGGGATGTCTCCCTGTGGGGCAACCACAAGCTCTTAACCCTCCCTTAGGAGAGAGCTTGGAAACACAGACCCTTCCCTAGGACACAGGAATCAGATCACTGTCTTAAAAAAGGGTGATTTACTAACAAAAATAAAGATATACATGATCAAGCATACTTGGTTGCTAGGTGCTACAAAGCAACTAGAAAGGGTAGATTAAAGCACAGAGAATTACTTCCCTGGGATGCAATTTGTAAGTTACAGTGTAGAGGGATGCACATCAGCCAGACACTCTAAAATGTTTTAAATCTCACTGAGGAGAGGAAGTTTTGTTTCCCATATTCTTGAGAAAAATAGACTTAACATCCTCCAATATAAGAGTGTCCCACTTGGAAGCTGAGTTAAGTCCTCAAGACCTTCACCATCTACTGTATGAAGCCAGGATTTGCTTTTACATACTTTGCTGCTTTCTAAAATGGTTTTTTTTCTGGTTTATTCTGACTTTTATCCCCTACTTATAGTGGTACGGCTCAACTTTTTTTTTTTAAACTCTTATGATATTCTGATTATATCGCTTTGTAATTCCTATCCAGTAGGATATTCCTTTTCCTGACATCATTGCTTCGCAAGTGCCCCCATGCTGCTTCTGCACATAGGGAGTTCAGTGAGAACTGGAAGACTCCCTTCAAAAAGCAAAATGGAGTATGTCTCAATGAACATTTCTCTTTCCAAATCTGCAACACACATGCTTCTCTAAAAACTGCTGGTTCTATGATCCTGCTCTTAAGTGCAGAAATGTTTCACTTGCCAGTCACAAGTGCCCATTTCCAAAACACCTTTTTTCCATACAAGGCAGTTGTGGTTTTGCAGATGCCTCACCAGGGAATGAGACAAGTTGTCTTGTCTACATTTGAAATGCAACAATGGGACCGCCAGCACTACTGTAGAACTTCAGCATTGGAACTATCTACACAGCTCAGTTCAGCTCTGCAGGCAGCAACACAAAAGTAAAGGTGAAAATACCATGTCATCCTTACTTCTACACTGCTGCTGCTGGGGGAGGCTCTGCCAGCAGAGCTGCGCTCCCGGTCAGCAGCCACTGCTCTTCTACTGCTGAGCTTTGAAGGCAGTGCCACCACGTGCAACAGCACCAGAAGGAAGGATGGCTGCCCTGTGACACCCTCCCCACCCCCAGCTCCTTTCTGGGTTGTGATCCCTACAAGTACAACACTGTGACATTTCAGATTTAAATAGATGAAAGGTGCAATTTGATATGTTAAAATCCCATGACCATGAATTTGACCAAAAGGGACAGTTAATTTAAGGATCTGCTCATTGGCACAAGTAATCCACATCCCTGAAAGGCAGGTAACTACATCAACAGAACAGTTTCTTCCACAGACCTAGCAATGTCTGCAGAGGACTTAGAGGAGTTTATGCCAATCAGGGACTTTGTCACACCTCTGGATGCAGTGAAACCTACCTAGTCTTCCATCTCTATTATTGCTCTGGTCCTTCAGCATCTTAGTGCTGGGAGAAATTCAGGGCAAAACCATTCCATGGAGATGAAAATACCTATGTAAATAATTGTCTTTTGCCCTCTTCAGTTGAACAGATGTTCACTTCCATGTTTTCTGAAGTGAGCTATTCTACATCTAAATGACCCAAGCTTCCTTAACTTACTTCATTTATTCTACAGTTTACTTAATCTTTCTAAGCATTCTTTTTTTAAATTCAGCCTCAATTTTCCTTTCCCATTACTCTGACTTCCATCCCTTCAACAAATGTAGACAATTCCTCTCTCTCTTGAAAATGCGTGTAGAGTGGGTGCCTTTTGAAAGTCCCAACTTCTACTCTTTACTTTGATATTCTAGGCCTAGTCTCATCAGTGTAACATACACAAAGACTGTTGGCTTCCTGAGTTCTCTGTGCAGGCAAGTTTTTTTCCAGGCAACAGCAGTAAAGCCCTAAGGGCCATATAAACTCTTTGCTGTATTATACTTTTATGAAATGTGGGAAAGCAATTTAGAAGCTGCTAGCTGGTGAGCTGGTAAACGGACCAATGAAACGTGGAAGTCAATTGTATCTGTCACTTTGCATCACAGCATGCTTTTTCAAAGCCATGCTACCTTTTGCTCTGAGAAGCAGCTCCATTAGTCAAGGCCACTGCTACAGCTGCTTATGTAGTAAATGATGCCCGCAGCACCTAGAGTAACAATCAGCTAAGGGTTTCCACATTGCAGAGCACTACTTACCTCCTGTTTGAATTCTACAGTCTCACTCCCATCTTCCTCTTTTGTTTTCACTAAGGACATTTTGACCCAGGTTCGAAAACCACCAGAAAACTTCCAGCTGGAGTATGAGCTCTCGCAGTCTTTCATGAATTCTGCTTTATCTGGACTGGGAGGTTGAGGGGGAGAGGAGGAGGACAGTGTTAATTATCTGAACAAATCAGGACCAAGGTATTTCACTACATTAGGATGTTCAAATTAAAAACACTGAAGGCTTTTTAAAATGCCGCTTTGTTACTTTGAAATAGGACCTGCTTATTTGAACTTGAGATACACTTTTTGAAACAATTTGTGGTAGGATTTTAATTTTTGTCTGTATTACACACCTGTTCTGATCCAGTTAGCGATGTATTTTCCCCTCACTTGCATCTCTGTGAGGTAGGGAAATGCAGTCATTCCCAGTGCACAAACTGGCAACTGAGGCACAGATTACAAGATGTCCTAGGGACACAGAAAAAAAACTAGGAGGAGCCAGGACATCCTCCAAGTCCCAGGCTTGGGGCCCAACCACTAGGTTAGCCTTCCTCTCTGAATGGCATTGCCTGTCAATCCGTGTTGGTAAAAATACCTCCAAGATGCTCAGTAATTCAGTCTCCTCTCAATTATTAACCTTTATTACAGTAGCACCTACAGACCAATCAGAATTGGAGTCCCCATATTTCCAGCTAGCTTCTGGACACGAGAGTCCATGTTCTCTCATATGCTTGCAAAGCATTCTGTGTACTTGATCAGAATGTTTTATGTCTGTATGCTGTTATTTATACCTACTTATTTCCTTGCTTTTAAGTTCTTGGCTTTTGTTGGTGATGTGATAAGTACAGTGTTCTTGCTTAGTAATCTTAACTTGTGAAACTCCCACTGTTTGTTCCTTGAATATATACTGAAGGTCTGATTTTAAAATAAGAGTCCTGTTTTGCAACACCAATTGTTTTAATAGAATCACAGAATACTAGAACTGGAAGTAACCTTGACATATCATCCATTCCCGTGCCCTCCTGGCAGGATCAAGCACCATCTAGACCACGACCTTATTGTTCCCAAATGAAGACATTACCACATAATGACAGTTATCAGTAGTAGCGAAATAGGTACTTTTTAGTACTATGGGCCTGACTATTTTTAAACTGCTGATACCTGTTTGACACTGATTAGTAAAGAGAGCCTAATTATCCTGGGTATTCCACTGGTTTTCCACTCCACCTTTGGTCGAAAAGGTAGAGACATCAAGAAATTAACGTCATGTCATTTGGACCAAAATTAAGTATCTTTTTGCAGGGCTGCACATCCCTGTGTTTCTAGCCCTCCTGTGTTTGATGCCAGCCCTTGAAGCCACTTTTAATACATTTCCATGAGAAATGAGTAGCTGAGCCCTCCGATATGATTTATTAAGGCACAGTCTGATCATTTTTACTAACCAAGGACAGGTGATATTTAAAGAGCTGGGTATCAAGTAAATCAGTCGTTCAAGAGGAATGGGCCTCAGCTACAACTGTGCCAGATTTAGCCCACCGTTAGTGATGAAGGGATTTGCACTTGGGGCATGTGATGGGGAAGCATGTAACTAACAGCCAGGGAGATGCTAGAGAAGTCTGCGGTCATTCCGTAGAGAAACAAAGCAGCACGACCTGTGTGTGTGAAATACTCTCCACAGTGAAAGTAGAACAACAGAACTGAAAGAGACGATAGTTAAGGATGCGGGGTAAACGGGCACTGGGATAAAATACGTGGTTTTACGAAGAGAGTACCTTGTGCCAATCCAACCTAATCTTTCTTTGAGAAAACTGACTCTTTTAGCCAAAGGAAATACAGTAGAGCTAATCTACCTGGATTTTGGTATGGCATTTGATACAGGTGGAGTGGCAGGGAGCTGGAAACCAGGCAGCAGCCTGGCTCTTGGCTCCCCTCTGCGGGCAGTGCTGGGAAACTGAGCAAGGCAGCAGCCCTGGTTAGTTTCCTGGCTTTAACAAGTGGAGGGGAGCCGGGAGTCTGGCTGCTGCCTGGTTTCCAGCTCCCTGTCACTCCAACGAGCGGAAGACCGCTCATGTCGGCTGGCAAGAGAGTCAGGCTGCTGCCCTGCTCAGCTTCCCGGCTCTGCAAGAAGAGATGCAAACAGCTTGGATTGTTTAGCCCAACTAAAGGCTTGTGAGACCCAGGAAACTGACCAGCTGGCAAGCTAGTTTGGGCCTTATCTATCTGCATCCCTTAATTATGGGACGCGAAGGTTGTAAACTTCAAATGAATTTCATAATTTACTACCTAGATTTTCCAATTCCTTGTGTATGGAAAGTTCTTCCAAGACACTGTAGGTTAGTCACTCCTCAGTCTTGTGATTGGCCTGTCTGGTTGGTAAATGTCTAAATATACATTTTCCGTGACAGAATGATAAAGCATTGGACTGCTCTAGGTTTGTCCCCATGAGCTACAGACATGCTGCTCATTACTGTCGCTTAGGGAAAATAAGCCACTGTAAGACTCAGTCTCACTTTAATCACGTTTTGGTTCATTTTCTTTTTTCTTTTTGTTTGATGTTTTGCCCATTCCCTTTTTGTGTTGGTCTCTTGTGTTTGATGCTTGGTCCTTTTGTCTGAGTGTGTTTACAAACAGCTGGCTAATCTAAGTACCCAAGGGGTAGCCAAGTTAGTCTATATCTTCAAAAATGAGAAGTCCTGTGGCTTTTAAAATGTTCAAGTCGATGAAAATCTGGGAGTGGCAATGAGTATTTAGCTATGCGCTTGCATGTGCTTCTAATCCAGGCTACTGTAGCGCTATTAGAGCGCCAGAATCAAAAAAGGAAACACTGAAAAGTATCAGACCAAACTCTGGAGTCCAGGTGTGGGGATGAAGAGAGGGAAATGCGCCGGATCACGTAACAATGAAAAGTTAAGGTTTTAAATTGACACTCAACCTGAATTTTGTGAGCTAGGAAAACTTTTGTTGTATTTTAAATACATAATTTAAACTATTTCCCTCTGACTGTCATATGGTAAATTTGCTTCAAAAGGCTGCACTGTCATTGCTACAGTCAGTGGTTGGATTGGACAAAAGAGTGGGGGGAGGAGTCTGACACCTCAACATCTGCCATTCCCCATCTACTTCTGCCACCACCTCTGCTTCTCCTACAGCTCCTGTATTTATTGCACTCTGCCAGGCCAGAGGGCAGGAAGGAAGCTATGCAGTTGGGTCCTCTCTCCCATTCCAAACTGGAGAAGCAATTCAGGGCTCTTCATTCTCCTCTCCCTCTTTCAAGGCTGAGCACTGCAGGAGAAATAGGCAGTGGAACCTTGACATCCTTGCTCACAGGAGTGGGAAAGAGGGTGCAGAGATGCCCTGAGCGGAGCTCTTTCTGGTCCTGGCTCCTGTGTGAAAGGAGGGAAGGGGGAGAGGGCTCTTTGCGTCTTGCAGCAACCCTGATGGAATGCTCTTCTCTAGACAGACAAACAGGGAAAGCAGCTAATTGAGTGCCTCTCAGCAACCCCTTCCCCCTGCTCAGTTCACAAGTGCTGTTTCCCACTCGTTACTGCTGGTTTCAGCTTTTGCCAATTAGACTTTTCCACATATTACAACTTGGAATCTTGAATTTGCTATTAGTGTTTTATAATACACTTTCTACAGCATGCTGTGGCTGGGGCTATCAAAGCATTTTACAAATATTAACTGAACTTCTCCCCCATAAATCATCATTCCTGGTTTCACAGATGAGGAAAATGCAACACGCAAAGGCTGTAGCTTGCCCGGTGCCAAAGCCACAGAAGATTGCTCTCCTCACCACCAGTGTTATGATTAAACTACCAGACAATGCTTCCAGTGATAACATACCTACTTATTATGGGTTTAATTGAGATGGACACTGGCTAACCTTTGATTAGCCACATGGATGTTGCCTAAAATATTTCGTGGCTAAGGCATGCATTAGGATTTTGAACTTGGAGCGCCACTGAATCCCGCTGAAATCAGAGGGATTCAGTGGAGTACAGGGATCTGTCTGTACTAACAAATCCTGATGCAAGATCCTGAGCCAGAAATGCCCAAGTATTGAATCAAGGTTTTTATGGATTCCTTTCATTATTGCTCTAGTGTAAGTGTGTCTTGAAGTCAGGAAGTCATAACATACAATACACAACAGTCAGTGCGAAGACCGTCTTTATGAAAGTTCTGTTCCTTTTTGTTGTTGTTCACTAATCTCTACAGTTCTGTGAATGGCAATGCAGGCATTAGGGACCAGCAGTTACTTTAATTAAACCTTGACTAGCACCATCTCTATTCCCAATGTCAGTTATGACTGAATTCTGCTGTTCATCTTGCAATTCTACTTTAATTTTATTTTAAATTTCCTAAGATGTTACATACCTTCAAGATTTTCTATGAAGTTTTTGTTTTCCTTCCTTTTAACCCAGCTGGTAAACAAATCAAAGAAAAAACCCCTCCATTCTCTAGCTTCCTTTTTAATAAGGAGATGTTTCTTTAAATTTTCCTCATTACAATTAACACTGGCACACACCAGTAACTTTAAAAACCACACACACACACATGTGCATGTGCAATGGCAGAAGCAGCAACAGCTCAGGCTCCAGAAATAGCACACATTCTATAAAACCCAAAAGACCACCTAGCAAGCAAGCAAAGAGTAAATCTGTGATTCTGATGTCTTGTTAAACTGAGCTAGAGACAGGCGGCATGGGTCTCAATGCCTGGTTAACCACAAAACTTAGGATACAAAGCTCCAGATACAACAGAGCCCTGCAGAAGCCTTGACTCATGGTGTTTGCCTTAAATTATTAAGCACAGGCATACAATATATAATAAAGACTAACAGACAGAAATTCCATGGGGCAATCATGTAGCACCTAATCTCAGCCCAGTGAAGTCAACAGGAGTCTTTCTACTGTCTCCAGGAGCTTTGGACCACATCCATAGATGACAGGAGACCCTAAGAACTGAGCCCATTTCACAGCAGCTGATCTGTTATATTTCAAAGCAACATGAAAGCTAACTGTAGCCATGGCATAGGAATCCATATGGAAATTCCCTACGATACAATGCCAGACACCATACTGCTGCATCTGCAAGAGGAATTACTTGCTGTGAACTATTATGTCATATCTGATAATGCATCTATTATGAGACCTTCCTGACATTACAGTGAGTGAATATTAAGAACACGGGGTAGATGCCAATACCTAGAATTTAGTATAAGTGACAAAGATGTAAAACAATTAATGTTTTACAAACACAGTGCTGATTTCTGCATTGGAATAACGGGAGGAAGGAGAACAAATTATAATAAGGAAATTATTGAAATGAAATATGTGCTAAACTAGTTAGATTTCCAGTTAATTTCTAAATCAGAGCAAGGGCACTTCATGTATGGAGCTACAAGGTTTTTAGAGTCATTTCATGGTCAAGCTTGAGTTTGGCAGTTATTCAGTTCACTTCATTTTTTTTTCCATACTGTAGCTAATATTAGGTGACCAATGCAGCAATATATAATGCATGGGAAAATGGGGGAGGGAAAGCAAATTATAAAATAACTGATTAATGCTAAGTTTATTTTATATCAAAAGTTACAAAATATCATTTCCCAAAATTCATTTAAGCTCAGCCTCTCATCTAGAACACTTAGGCTCTGTTTGCCAATCTAACTGAGCTCAGGTTTACTAAAGGACTGTAAGTCTTCACTAACACTGATCAAAGGTAATGCTAAATCCCAATCCCACTTCTCTTACTGCTGCAAATGGACACGCAAGGCCCTTCAGAATCATGTTTTGCGAGGAGGTGAAATGGGTGAATTGGTGGTGAGCTGGAAAGCAAAGCTAGCCCACTCCAGTCACCCAGCAGTAACAGCTCTTGTCCCATGTGGCTGAGTTCTCACTCCAGCCACAACAAGAAAAGTGCATGGGGTCACAGTGCCAGCCAAGTTTGGCCTGGCCATCAGCCATCATGATGGAGGTGTGACTGGGTGCAACCTTGAGCACCAGGTTACGCAAGCCCGAGAAGGTAGGTGGAACCAGCCCCATAAAATAGGTGCTGCTGCTGCCATGGGAGCACAGTGCAGACTCACTCACTAGCTCCATATGAAAAGGCACCACACGCACCTGCCCTGACCCCCACTGGTGCTGTCACTGCATCAACCTCTGATTAAAGGTTCATCCAGTTTAAACCATTTGATATTTTTATCTTTGCACTTCTGGTGCCCTCCTGTGCTGAGGGCCAGGTGGGGCAGTAGGCAGCTTCTTTAGGAGTGGAGCACCTTGCCCCTTTCCCACAGGGTAAGTAAGGATGTCACTTCTGATCTGCCACATTCCAGCAAGCCTGTGCCAGGGTGTAGCATCTAGTTCCTTCAAGCACAATTCCTAGCTGTTGTGCTTATAAGATGGTTCATATGTAGTGCCATTACGTAAACTGTGCTTCAATCCTGCCACACACTGGTATTTTTTGTACAGCTCATTTTTAAACAATTCCTGCCTACTTAACTTGGACACATCCCCACGTTCACAGAGCCTGAATAAGGCACAAAGGGGGCAGGTATTTGGAAGGGCCAGCATTCAGACTTTGTATGTGGTCAGCAAGAAAGGCATTATACAACTTGCTGATGGACTCCACGCAGCAGGTAACTAAGTTATCAAGGCAGCACCCTATACATTACATAAACACTAGGAAAAGAAAAGCAGGCTGAAAAGCATGATTCATGCCAGGTCCTTTTCTCCCCTGCTGCAGGTAAGGGACACTCAATAAATGCTTCAGAGAGTCAGACTGCTCAGTTTTGCATTAATTCTGCTCCCGCAGCGATCAGTGGGAATATGGCTGACTGTAGCTGGTAGACAACCTCTCTGCCCAGGTCTGCAGGCTCTTGCGAGCAACACTCATGCTTGTGCACTGAAGTGCTGAGTTTACATTGTTGCTCAGGCTCCCAAGTGGTGGAGAAAGGAGAGAGAGCTCAAATCACAATAGCAAAGCAAGTGACCATATAGCTATTTTTGTTGTGCCAGCATGAGCCCCACACGTACGTCAGGCTTGCTCCCAGCCGCAGTGCAGGCTTACACTTCACTTCAATGCAAGCAAAAATTTGTCCAGTGCTGAGTGCTTTTGAAAATCGCACCAACACAGGTGAAGCATTTTGTAGTTTTCAGATAAAGCAGTAAGTGTAGCTCTTTGGTAATTGGTTTTTAACCCGCCAACAGACATAAAAAAACAAGAACAAAAAGATAATTCTTTAAAATGGATTTCCTGCTTGTACTGTCCACTGAGATTCACTTCCAGGTCATCCATACCAGCAGTACAGACTGCTGCTAGCGAATGTGTGCATCTGAGATACTGAATAGCCAAAAGTCAAGTGATGAATGGTGGCTACATTGAGCAAAGATAATTTTTGCCTCTGGAAAAGTTTTCACAGCTCATTTTTTCAGTCACCATTAAAAATTAATAAATATATGGACATATACATATCTCATAGAACTGGAAGGGACCTGGAGAGGTCATTAAGTCCAGTTCCCTGCCCTCTAAGTAGGCCCAAGTACTCTTCCTGACAGATTTGTTTTCTGTTTTAAATCTATTTGCCCCAGACCCCCACATGGCCCCCTCACGTATTGAGCCCACAACCAGGGGTTTACAAGGCCAATGTTCAACCCACTGAGCTATATCCCTCCGAGTTTTCCAAGGCATGAAAGAGCACAAAACTCCCCCAAACACATACCTAAATTCAGTAAAAATAGGAGTTGGAAACAAAAAGTCCTGCTTTCATTCTACTAGGAAAAATATGCATCTTACAATGTGTTGCTTGGCCACACCCTTTATTCTTGTGCGTACCTGTTGAGGAACTCCTGGAAAGAAGAGAACAGGAGGTAGTTTATTGCACTGAAATCCTGGTCAGTTTCATTTAAATGGAACTGCAAAAATACCAGTTCCCTTTTCTTCACATCTCGAGGTCCTTGGACAATCAAAGCATATTTCTAGAGAGAGAGAGTGAGAGAGAGCACAAATTGTTGACAGACCTATGAAAAAAGTAAAGGAATCCCCATTTCCTCCCACTGAACTTGCTGTGTGTCACTATTGCATGACAAATCTAGCATGCATGTGTTGCTGGGTAAACATATATCAACTAAGCTATCCAGTGAGAATGCCAGAGCATGCTTAAATTCCTAGCTGCTGATTAAGAGTCTATGTCTACAGTAAAGGGAAAGTGTGATCATGGCACAGGTAGGCATACTTGTGTTAACTTTAATTTTGCTAACATGGGTAAAGCAGCAGCACAGAGACAGTAACAGGCCAGCAACCCAAGCATGTATCCTAGATGTGTGGAGGCCACCACATCTATGCTGTTTTGTTACCCAAGCTAGCTGTATTAAAGCAATTTCAGGTATGCCTACCCATGCTGGACTGCACCTTCACTATGCAGTGTGGACATGACAGTTCTCTGACTTCTTTAAATCAAGGTTGGATGTCATTTTAGAATTCTACTTTCATTATAGTCATTGGGCATGATGCAGAAGTTACTGGATGGGGTTTTACGGTCTATATCATATACGATGTCAGATTAGATTATTATAATCCCTTCTGAGCTTAATATCTGTGACTGATTTTTTAGCTCTTGGACCCTGGTTAGTCTGGAAGGCCGTGTCTACACTAGCCCCAAACTTCAAAATGGCCATGTAAATGTAAATGGCCATTTCGAAGTTTACTAGTGAAACGCTGAAATACACATTCAGTGCTTCATTAGCATGCGGGCGGCTGCGGCACTTCGAAATTGACGTGGCTTGCCACCGCACGGCTTGTCCAGACGGGGCTCCTTTTCGAAAGGACCCTGCCTACTTCAAAGTCCCCTTATTCCTGTGAGCAGATGGGAATAAGGGGACTTCGAAATTGACGCAGCTCGCCGCTGCGCGGCTCCTTTTTGAAAGGACCCCGCCTACTTCGAAGTCCCCTTATTCCTGTGAGCAGATGGGAATAAGGGGACTTCGAAGTAGGCGGGGTCCTTTCGAAAAGGAGCCGCACCAATTTCGAAGTGCCACGGCCACCCGCATGCTAATGAAGTGCTGAATATGTATTTCAGAGCTTCATTAGTAAACTTCGAAATGGCCATTTACATTTACATGGCCATTTCAAAGTTTGGGGCTAGTGTAGACACGGCCAAAGTGTGTCCACACTTCACACTGGAGGTGTGAGTCTCAGCTCAGTGAGCCACACCTGTGCTAAAACAACAAGGAGTCCTGTGACACCTGAAAGACTAACAAATTTACTTGGGCATTCACTTTGTCATCTCACTCTGATGAACCCTACTTTAAGCAGAGAAAACAACAGTGTAAACTAAGTTGCATACCAGACAGCATGAACAATATTAGAGCCCTGATTCTGTAATTTGTTGATTGAAAGAGAATTCCCATTAACTCCAAAAGCGCTCCACAATGACAAAGGTCTGATGATTTGGAGTCAAATGTGAGATCAGAGCATACAAGATCACCAAGATTCTCAGAATGTGTCTAGTATGTGCAGCACAAAATGCAGGATTTTAGCACACTGAAACAGGCAATCAGAGAGAGAGAGAGAGAGAGAGAAACACATTACAATTGAACCGAACATATTCTTTGCTCTTAAAGATCAACACAAAGAAAGGGGGGAGCAGCTCCCCAGAAAGAAGTGGGTAGACTATGGGAAGAGCAAAGAGGAAGAATGTTTGGCTTGAAGAAATGTTTGCACAGATGGCTTTAAAAAGTAAGTATAAATTTGTTGTTCATGTTAATTTAAACTGGCACGTCAGCATATTTTCAAATTAAATTATTTAAGTATGATCAAATATTGATCTCTGAAATGCAGCAAATAAGGGTGGATTACAACTCAATTCCTTTTTACATGAGCATCATTACCCTTGGCTGACTTAATAATATTCAGTATGCCTTCTTAATTCTAATCAGCTGAGCTGGGTGCCAAATTCACATGAAGATTCCAGCAAGTCTGGTAGAAATGACATTACAATAGAGCTGTATCTATACTAGCTCCTTCCTTTTGGAAGGGGCATGGTAATGACCAAGGTTGGAAAATGCTAATGAGGAATATGCAGCACCTCATTAGCATAATGGTATCCATGGCAATTCAAAAGTGCTGCTTTCAAATCGCACTCCGCCTGTGTAGACAGGGGCTTTTTGGAAAGACCCTCCACCCCCAGTCTTTGAAAGCTCCTTATTCCTAAAACCAAATAGGAAGAAGGGGCTTTCGAAGTCTGGGGGGTCCTTTCGAAAGGCCCCCATCCCCACAGGCGGCGCATGATTTGAAAGCGGCACTTTCGAATCACTGTGGCTGCCATTATGCCAATGAGGCGCTGCATATTCATGGCAGCGCCTCATTAGCATCTTCCAACCTTGCTCATTACCATGCCCCTTCTGAAAGGAAGGGG
The DNA here is from genome assembly GCF_033958435.1 of Carettochelys insculpta. Lineage (NCBI taxonomy): Eukaryota > Metazoa > Chordata > Testudines > Carettochelyidae > Carettochelys > Carettochelys insculpta. Next base: position 63,808,836 of record NC_134139.1, on the reverse strand, counting down.
CTAGTGTAGACACAGCTTAGATGTATGTATATCCATAGACAGAATATGTAAAAAGGGAATCTAAGGACCCATCCTGCTCCAACTGAAAGTTTATGGAAAAACTTCTATTTCGTTCAACTGAAGCAGGATTCAACAAACGGAACGTGTATCTCAATCTAACCTTGCATGCCAGTTTTGAGTGTATAAGAAATGAACCAAAAGTTGCACTGTTAAAAATATCTATTTCATTCCACTCTATTCAGTCTCTTATCACATACATATCACTCAGCTACTTCAGCAGCCACAATAAGGTAAAACAACTGATGTCTTTCACTTTTCTAAAAATAAGAATGGATCGTTTGAACAAGCTTAAGAAAAGAGAAAGGAAGTATTTTCCAGCAGTTCCTGGTTAGCATAGACTGCTACTTTAGAATGCTGAACTGCACAAAACCACCCCAGCCCATGAACTCTGCTACTTTGTTCTTTTAATTATTACCATGGTTTGATTAGTAAAAGGATCTGTGTAGTTGATCCTCTGAGTGGTGCACTCAATTTCTCCTGGCTGACCTGGGTTTATCAGAGGCGGAATGTTATCATAGTAATGATGCTTGCAGCTAAGCAGCTGAGCCTTGCCTGGGTAAAGTGCAATACCTGTTTCAGGGGAAAAAAATTGGAAAAAGTGTAAATAAGAGAGTTGATTTTTCCTGTCAAAGTCAGTTAATTGTTAGGCTTGGATTTAAGCCTGCAAAGTGCTGAGCTCCCAGATCGAGCACAGCATTCCAAGTTCCAACATGCTTAAATGTTCTGCTGGACCAGGGTCAGATGGAGTCTTGAGCAACGGCTTAAGACAAACAAACAAACAAGCAAACCCACCTTGCCTCATCCAGGGCCTTATCCAAAATCCACCAAAGTCAATAGGAATCTTTACATTAACCACAGAAGATGGTGAGTCACACCCTTAAATCCCAGTCCAGAAAAGCACTGAAGCATGTCAGTAGACCTACTGAAGTCAATGAGACAACTCAAATAACATAAGAACATCAGAATGGCCGTACCTGGGTCAGACCAAAGGTCCACCTAGCCCAATATCCTCTCTTCCAAAAGAAACCAATGCCAGATGATCCAGATGGAGGGAACAGAACAGGTAGCCATCAAAGTAACCTCTCTCCTGTCTTCCATTTCCAGCCTCTGACAAACAGAGGCTCGGGACACCATTCCTTACCCATCCTGGCTAATAGCCATTGACGGACCTAATCTCCATAAATTTACCTACTCTTTTTTTAACCGTGTTAAAGCTCTGGCCTTCACAACATCCTCTGCCAATGAGCTCCATAGGCCTACCATGTGCTCCGTGAAGAAAAATTTCCTTTGGTTAGTTTGAAACCTGCTGCCCATTACTTTCATTTGGTAACCTCTAGTTCTTAAGTTATGAGACCAAGTAAATAAATTGTCCTTATTCACTTGTTCTACACAAGTCATGATTTTATGGACTTCTATCATATCCCCTTTTACTCTCTTCTTTTCTAAGCTGAAAAGTCCCAGTCTTTTAAATCTTTCTTCATATGGCACGTGTTCCAACCCCTGATCATTTTTGCTGCCCTTTTCTAAACCTTTTCCAACACCAATACAGTAAACTCTTTCATATCCGGCAGCCCTGGGACTGGGAAATTGCTGGATATTACAATATACTGGATATGCAGGAGGTTCCAATATATTCTGGGCAGAGCGCCACATCGGGAGCCACTCTGGGTAGGGCAGGGAGGTGCTCTTGGAGGCTCCCGCATGGCCACATGGCATGTGGAGCCACTCTGGGTGCGGGACACTGGGCAGGAGAGTGGAGAAGCTGCTAGCTGCACACGCATCTGACAGAATGCCAGTTAATAGAGAAGTCTAGATGTCTGAATATTGGTTAAAACAAAGCTAACTGTAGATCTTTTTTGAGAAGGGGTGATCTCATTTGCATGTAGTATTCAAGAAGTTGGCCTACCATAGATTTACACAGAGGTAAGATATTCTGTCTTATTCTCTATCCCCTTTGTAATGATTCCTAGCATTCTGTTTGCTTTTTTGATTGCTGCTGCACATTGAGTGGATGTTTTCAGATAACTACCCACAGTTACTTCAAAATTTCTCTCTTGAGTGGGTACAGCTAAATTATTCCCCATAATTTTGTATGTACAGCTGGGACGATTTTTCCAACGTACATTACTTTACCATTATCTACATTAAACTTCATTGGCCATTTTGTAGCCCAGTCACTTAGTTTTGTGGGACCTTTTTGCCATCTCACTGTTTACCCCTTTTTCCAGATCATTTATAAATAGGTTGAATAGGCTTGGTCCAGTACAGACCCTGGGGGGATACCACTAGTTATCACTTTTCTTTCTGAAAACTTACCATTTATTCCTACCCTTTCTTTCCTGCTTTTTGACCATGAGAGGACCTTCCCTCTTATCCCATGACAGCTTAGTTTACTTGAGCGCCCTTGGTGAAGGACCTTGTCAAAGGAAATCTAAGTACACTATATGCACTGGATCCCTCTTGTCCACATGCTTATTCACACCCTCAAAGAACTCCAGCAGATTAGTAAAGCATGATTTCCCTTTAGAAAAACCACATTGACTCTTCCCAACAAATTAAGCTTGGTGTTAAGAGAGGCACATGAGCTGATTTTCATCAACACAAGAGGCAGGAGCTCAGCCCCAGCCCTCGTAAACACACACAGCTGGGAGCTTGCTCAAAGCTACCTGTGGATTAACAAAAGACCAGCTAATGCTACCAACCACCACAAACAGTAAAGCTCTGCATCTTTATTTATGTATGAATTAAGCTGTGCCACATTAGCTATCTTCCAGTCATTAGCTAGAGAAGCTGATTTAAAGGATAAATTACAAACCACAGTTAATAGTTCCACAATTTCACATCTGAGTTATTTCAGAACTCTTGGGTGAATGCCATTTGGTCCTGGTGACTTATTACTATTATGTTTACCAATTTGTTTTAAAACCTCCTTTAATGACACCTCAATCTTGGACAATTCTTCAGATGCATCACCTACAAAGAATGACTCAGATTTGGAAATCTCCCTAACATCTTCAGCCATAAAGACAGAAGCAAAAAATTTATTTAGTTTCTCTGTAATGGGCTTATTGTCTTTGAGAGCTCCTTTAATATCTTGACTGTCCAGTGGCCCCACTGGTTGTGTAGGAGGGTTCCTCCTTCTGATGTACTTAAACATTCAGTATTTGTTCTTCAAACTCCTTTTGGGCTTTCCTTATGTTTTCCCACTTAGCTTGACAGAGTTTATGCTCCTTTCTCTTTCACTCTCTGGGATTTAACCTCCACTTTTTAAATTATGCCTTTTTATCTCTCACTGCTTCTTTTACCTGGTTGTTGAGCCATGGAGGCACTTTTTTGGTACTCAGGCTACATCTCCACTAACCCAAAACTTCGAAATGGCCATGCAAATGGCCATTTAGAAGTTTACTAATAAAGCGCTGAAATACATATTCAGCACCTCATTAGAATGCCAGCAACCACGGCACGTCAAAATTGACGCGGCTCGCTGCCACGCAGCTCCTTTTCAAAAGGACCCCAGCAACTTCGAAATCCCCTTATTCCTATCTGCTGTTAGGAATAAGGGGATTTTGAAGTTGCCGGGGTTCTTTCAAAAAGGAGCCCCGTCTGGACGAGCCTCACGGCAGCAAGCCACATCAATTTCTAAGTGTCGCGGCTGCTAGCATTCTAATGAGGCGCTGAATATGTATTTCAGCGCTTCATTAGTAAAACTTTGCATGGCCGAAGTTTTGGGCTAGTGGAGACATGGCCTCTATGTTTTTTTACTTTGGAGTATACATTTAAATTGGGCTTCTATTATGATATCTTTGAAAAGTTTCCATGCAGCTTGCAGGGATTTTATTTTTGGTGCTGTAACTTTTAACTTTTCTGTAGTTTCCCCTTTCTGACATTAAACACCACAGTGTTAGGCTGCTGAGTCCACAGGAATGTTAAATTTTATTACATTGTGGTCACTATTTCCAAGTGATCCAGTTATAGTTAACTCTTGGACCAGATCCTACACTCCACATAGGACTAAATCAGGAATTACTTTTCCTTTTGTGGGGTCCAGAACCAGTTGCTCCAAGAAGCAGTCATTTAAGGTATTTAGAAATTTTCTCTCTTCATCCCATCCTGAGATGACATATAAACAATCAACATGGGAATAGCTGACATCTCCCATTACTACTGAGGTTTGTTTGTTTTTTTTTTAAATTTTGATAGCCTCTCTAATCTCCCTTAGCATTTCATAGTCACTACCACTATCCTGGTCAGACAGTCAGTAATATATACGTGTTACTGTATTCTTATTATTAGATTGTGGAATTGCTATCCATACAGATTTTATGGAACATTTAGGTTCATTTAAGATTTTTACTTCATTTGATTCTACATTTCCTTTCATGTATGGTGTCACTCCCCCACCAGCACAGACTGTTCTGTCCTTCTGCTACAGTAAACCCTTGAGACACACGCAATCAAGTTAAGTGTGTCTCAGGTTAACACGACTGCTGCCCCTGACAGGAGCAGTTTTCTGGTGCTTGGAGTAGTTAGGAACTGGGAACCAGGCAGTAGCCTGGCTCCCAGCTCCCCTCCACTTGCAGAGCCAGGAAACTGAACAGGGCAACAGCTCTGCTTAGTTTCCTGGCTCCAAGGAGCGGAGGGGAGCTGGGAGCCAGGCTGTTCCTGGTTCCAAGCTTCCCAGTTCTGGCTGGAGCCAGGAAACTGACCAAGGCTGCTGCCTTGCTCAGTTTCCCCTCCCTGCTGGTCAGCTTCCTGGGTCCCACAAGCGGCAGGGAGACGGGAACTAGGCTGCCCCCGGTTTCCAGCTCCCTACCACTCTAGGAGCCAGGAAACTGACCAGCACTCCTGGACTGGTCAGTTTCCCTGCTCCTGCAAGCCCACGGTTCCCATCTCCCCTCAACTTGCAAGAAAATTCAAGTTATGCAAGGGTTTACAGTATATTTTGTACCCTCATATGACTGTATCCCACTGACTGTCCTCATTCCACCAAGTTTCTGTGATACCTATTATATCAATATCCTCCTTTAATACCAGGAGTTCACCCATCTTGTTTACACTTCTAGCATTTGTATAGAAGCACTTTAAACATTTGTTACTATTTGTCTGCCATTTGCTGATGTGTTATTTTTATTTGATTGTTTCTCATCTGATCTTACCAATGTTTTACCCTCAATCCTCTCCTCCTTGCTAGAACAAAGAGAATCTCTTTTAACACACCCTCCCCTAAGCGATGTCTCTCTCTGATCCATGTGCTCCTCTACAACTGCTGACTTTTTCCCAGCCCTTAGTTTTAAAACTGCTCTATGACCATTTCAATGTTAAGTGCCAGCAATCCAGTTCAATTTTGGTTTAGATGGAGCCAATTCTTCCTGGACAGGCTCCTCCTTTTTCAGATGTTTCCCCAGTTCCTAATAAATCCAAACTCCTCCTCCGTACTTCTACGGATTAATTGTTTTAGTGGCTCAAGGTCTTAAACCATATCATATAAAACCAAGAGAAGCAATGTCTATGGAATCTCTAAAGTCACTGGCTACGTCTACACTAGCCCCAAACTTCGAAATGGCCACGCAAATGGCCATTTTGAAGTTTACTAATGAAGCGCTGAAATGTATATTCAGCACTTCATTAGCATGCGGGCGGCACTTCGAAATTGACACGCCTCACCGCTGCGCGGCTCGTCCAGACGGGGCTCCTTTTCGAAAGGACCCTGGCTACTTCAAAGTCCCCTTATTCCCATCAGCTCATGGGAATAAGGTGACTTCGAAATGGCCACGCAAATGGCCATTTCGAAGTTTACTAATGAAGCGCTGAAATACATGTTCAGCGCTTCATTAGCATGCAGGCTGCTGCGGCGCTTCGAAATTGACGCGGATCATCCTGACGGGGCTCCTTTTCGAAAGGACCCCGCCTACTTCGAAGTCACCTTATTCCCATCAGCTCATGGGAATAAGGTGACTTCGAAGTAGGCGGGGTCCTTTCGAAAAGGAGCCCCGTCAGGACGAGCCGCGTCAATTTCGAAGCGCCGCAGCAGCCTGCATGCTAATGAAGCGCTGAACATGTATTTCAGCACTTCATTAGTAAACTTCGAAATGGCCATTTGCGTGGCCATTTCGAAGTTTGGGGCTAGTGTAGACACGGCCACTGACTGACAAAATAAAAGCAAAAAGACATTCCTTCCTGTGTTATCCAACCAATACTATAATTACTAAATACTTTATGGGGCTAAATCAAAAATATAAAATGTGTCAACAAATTATCTTCATCACGTTTGCTATTAGATAGGCAAGCTATTTTCCCCACCTAATACAGCAATGTCTAAGTCCAACGATAGGTGTAAAACCTTTAAGTGTTTCTTTCTGGCTGCCCCCTTATGAAAACCAGCTAAGTTCTTTTGCCACAATGAGTTTTGGAAACACAGATTTGCTTGAAGATGATAGAGATCAACTAATTGGAAAAAAAAAAAAAAGTAAAATGTTCTACATGTGATAAATTACCATATGATTTATAAGCCTAAACTAATTACTGAAATAATCTGTGTGTCCTCACATGAGAAGTCAAAAAGGGCAGACACATGGGCTCATGACTACCATTCCTCACAAAGATCTGATTGCAGAACTGGGGTCTAAATGACTACACAGGAAGCAATTAGCTATACACAGAATGCTGCTACATGGGCACAGTATCACTAACAAAAAAACAAACCCAAATATTTTCTCTCTAATCTTTTGAGCAATAATCACTGAGGGTTACTCCTAATAAGAATAGGTGTTAAAAATTTCAGATGGAATTGTGATTTTTAAGTTGATGGTATCCCTCTGAGTAAGCAGCTGCTAATAATGATGATTGGAACTGCATGTTCCACCACAGACTATTAACTGGTTAATTTATCTCATACATACAATACTCCAAAGAACAAAAAGGTCACCAAGTAACTGCCATACGATTCTCTGATGTTGCGTTGCAATATTGGCATTGCCTACTGATGCAATGTCATAAGGTAAGTATAGCAGTGCAACATCAGAGAATCACAGCTGATGATTTTATGGCTGCCTATACAGTGCTTTGACTACACAGTTCTACCCTATTTTGACTACTGTTATTTCCTTGACACTTCAAGGGGCAGGGATCCTGGCAGCAGCTGGATGTGCTGCCTTGGCTGGGTTAAGGAACTTAAGGAGTTTTTCTGTGGTCAATATTCTTTTCACTCCCAAGAGATCAAGATGAGCCCATTCAAGCCTCTGGACTCTGCAAAAAAAAAAAAAAAAACTCATATCCACTGGAGAACTGCATGTGTCTCTAAAGCTGTGGTGTCCTCCCGTTCACTACATGTGGTGAACTGGACACCACGATGTGGGGAACTGGAGAGCCCTCAGCCCACTCCATGCATGCGCCCCACCACTTGGTGGGACAAGCACATGGTGGCAGAGGCAGCGGAGGTTCCAACCCAGCATAGCTGGCACGGTTCTACCCCTGGCCCAGAACAGCTAGTGCTACTCCAATTGCGTTGCCAGCCGTCTGGTGCGGGGAGGGGGTGGCTGTCAGGGGGTACGGGTGCCTGGCTCTGCGGGGGGTGGGGGTTGTGGCAATCCTGAAATTTGTGTTGGACACCACTGCTCTAAAGCTACTATTATGTTATATATGTTAAGATTCAGCAGATCTCTCAGAACAAGAGTGAAGGTTCCATTTGCTGAAGCCGCTCCCACCATACGTTAAACAAAAAGAGAAGCAAAGCCCCAAAGTGTTTTTTGCATCACTTGGACCAATATGGAGATTAAACAGCATCAGCACTTGTTACCTGCAAAATGCTGTCAGTAACACATGCAAAGATTTGAATAGCATCTTGAGATACAGGCAGACTTCACAACCAAGATTCATTTCCAGAGACTTACCAGGTGCATCATACAAGGTCACCTCCTTGTAAGAGACAGACATCACTGGGTGTTTGAGCTTTTCCCTGAAGTCACTGATAGTTTGGTAGACAAGGAACACAGCTACAGCCATAAGCAGCAGATAAATGAAGAGGAGAATTACTGAAAATACATTCTTTAGGCAGGTCTTGCTGAAACGTACAGAAGGGCTATTGGTATCCGATTCACAATCTAGGACTGAAAAAAATATAGGATTTAATTTTTTAAGAGTATTTACTTACAATCTTTCACACTGAATCATGCAGAGCATTAATTTCAAGATGAACTATTTGAAATGAGAGGGAACAAGGGGCTTAGTCAGATTAAAAGTGTAAGAACAAATGATGCTATTTCCCTGGAACATGAGGAGGTATGATCAATAGTTCTGCCTCTTCTTTTACCTCTTGCATTGTGCCTAGGCACACAATAGGCAGAATAAAAAATAAAGAGGGCAGTTCATCTGAAAAATCCAGAGTTCACAGCAAAAAGTCCCCAGTTCAGCCCTTCTTTCCACAGAATAAAAAACTCATTTCTCCCAAGGCTGCACCTACTGATTCTGACCAACTTTAACCCTATGTATAACCACAGGCTTTCAGTACTATAATGCTCTTGTGCAGCTAGTTAACTGCAGGGTGCCTGCATCAAGTCAACTATATGTTCCCTTACATTTTAAAGAGTAAAGTCTAACATATGCATATTATATAAAGCTACACAAAGTTGTCTAGTTAACTAGAGAAAAAAATTTGGTTACCCTCCCACTTTCACTATCTTGAGCAACATGAGTCAGAGTCCTTTGATATGTATACATCCCACCTCTATTTCCCAATATGCAATTTGAGCTATGCCAACTGCATAGCTAAAATTGATGTATCCACGGTTGACTTCTACATCTGTCCACGTGGCAGGTCAACCTTCCCTATTCCTCATTGATACCAGGGAGCATCATTTCACACATGCCTGAAATGAAACCCCAGAAGATCAACCATGAGTGGGTCAATCTTCCGCTGTTGTGTCACTCTAGCTTTAGTTAATACCTTTTCTTAAGTCAACTTAATCTAAAATGCAATAAACCTGATTTAAACCAAAACGCACATCCACACAATACTTACAGTGCTGTAACCCAGTGCTTTGTCCACATTACACAGTTTCAATGAACCAAGGGGCGTATACACTACAAAGCTACTTTTGGTGGCAACACTCTGCAGACTCACTGAATATGTTCGTGTCATTTTTATATAGAGAGTTGTAAGTACTGGCTCTGTACTTGTACCTGAAATTATTGTTTCCGGGAGACCACAATACAATGCAGGGCACCAGGTAAAGCAGCACTTGATTTCAATGAACATCTTAAGAATTTAGCTGTGGATGTGTAGTCTGGAAGGCTGCCAATGCCAGACTGCCCAAAAAAGGACACAGAGGGGTGACCTGCTCACGTGGTTGTCCATTTCAAAAGTGTGCCTACACAGGGAGGAACAATGTATTTCTCTCCACATGGGCAAGAGTATAAAGGGGACGCTGAGGCTCCTCCATTTTGTTTTCAGTTTTCAATCCAGCTCATCACTTCAGGAACATCTCTGCTATAGCCTCATCCTGGAAGGATTGCTGACCCATCCTAATAAAGGATGTACTCAAGAGACTGAAGATAGCAGCCTATTCCATCTGCTGCAAGAACTTTGTGATTGATGTATGTAATATAATTGCTTTAACAATCACTTTAGGTTTTAGGTTCTAAAGGATTGGCACAGTGTTGCTCTTTGGGTAAGATCTTAATGCACTCATTGACCAGGGAGGTGGCTGGACCTTTGAGACTGAGGGATTTAGTGAATGGATTTAGTGAGATTGGTTTTTACAACCTCTCATCTGTGTAAAGAGGGTATTGATTATGGCACAAGGGAAGCTGGAATTTCTGAGGGATTCACTTGTGTAAATTTTTACTGGTCAGAGTGGCAGCAGAGGTGGTCTTTGTGGCTGTTTTGGTTTGCCTTATAGTGGAGGACCACCAGTCTTGGGCTGTCCGTAGCCCTGTTTTAAGCAATTCGCCCTGGTTTGGCTCTCTCAGCTGAGCCTGGAGAAGCCTCCTATCTTACAAAGGCCTCCCCCCCATATCCCACAATTCCCACCATATTGGCTCTGTTTGCTGTTTTGAGCTTGCCTGCTCTGCATCTAGCTAAGCAAGCATGTGCCCCTCCTGGGAAATGGTTAAAAGACACGAAACAAAGGGTAGGAATAAATGGTAAATTTTCACAATGGAAGGGGGTAACTAGTGGTGTTCCACAAGGGTCAGTCCTGGGACTAATCTTGTTCCACTTATTCATCAATGATCTAGAGAAAGGGGTAAGCAGTGAGGTGGCAAAGTTTGCAGATGATACCAACCTGTTCAGGATAGTCAAAACCAAAGCAGATTGTGAAAATCTTCAAAAAGATCTCAGCAAACTGAGAGATTGGGCAGCAAAATGGCAAATGAAATTTAATATGGGTAAGTGTAAGGTAATGCACACTGGGAAAAATAACCCCAATTATACATACAATATGATGGGGGCAAATTTAGCTACAACAGATCAGGAAAGGGATCTTGGAATTATAGTGGATAGTTCTCTGGAAACATCCATGCAGTGTGCAGTGGCAGTCAGTAAAACAAACAGGATGTTACGAATAATTAAAAAAGGGATAGAAAATAAGACGAAGAATATCTTACTTCCCCTATATAAAACTATGGTACGCCCACATCTTGAGTACTGCGTGCAGATGTGGTCCCCTCACCTGAAAAAAGATATACTGGCATTAGAAAAGGTTCAGAAAAGGGCAACTAAAATGATTAAGGGTTTGGAATGGGTCCCATATGAGGGGAGGCTAGAGAGACTGGGACTTTTCAGTATAGAAAAGAGGACACTAAGGGGCAATATGATACAGGTATATAAAATCATGAATGGTGTGGAGAAAGTGAATACAGAAAAGTTATTTACTTGTTCCCATAATATAAGAACTACAGGACACCAATTGAGATTAATGCGTAGCAGGTTCAAAACTAATAAAAGAAAGTTTTTCTTCACACAGCGCACAGGCAACCTAAGGAACTCCTTGCCAGAGGACGCTGTGAAGGCCAGGACTCCAACAGAGTTTAAAAAAGAGCTGGATAAATGTTTGGAGGGTAGGTCCATAGATGGCTATTAGCAAGGGGTAAGGTATGGTGCCTAGCCTTTTGTCCAGCGCGGGAGATGGATGGCAGGAGACAAATTGCTTGATCGTTGTCTTTGGTTCACCTCCTCTGGGGCACCTGGCATTGGCTACTGTCGGCAAACAGGATACTGGGCTAGACGGACCTTTGGTCTGACCCAGTATGGCCGTTCTTATGGTCTTTTTCAAAGCTCCATGAAGCTTTGCCATTCCTCAGCACAGAGGGCTCACAGAGCTGCTCAAGTTGCTGCCACAGGCAGCAGAGGCTGTGGAAGAACTGGGAGGGAATCACAGAAGCATTAACACGGAATCCTGCTCTCCCCATCAGTAGGGACCACAGCAGTGGCCAAAGTAACACATGCACACTTTCCTAACACATGCTGTTTCTGTCTCTCCCCCAGCCAACACGCACACTTCTGTCACTGACCTCCCCATACACCACATGTCACTTGAAAAAACAGCTGACCACGTACAGGATGCCAGAGAACAATGGGATGGAGAAACTTGCACTGTGTGATATACCTGCCCCGTAAGGCATTGAAAACCCTTCCCAAAGCACTCCCTGGCCAGTTGCAGTGGGATAGCTACTCACAGTGGCTTCCTCTCTGTGTAGATGCAAGGACTGCTAGCATGGATGCACTCTACCGACACAGGAAATACAGTGTGGACATGCATCAGACATTAAAACAGCATAACTTTTTTTTTTTGACAAAACTGTCGTGCAGACAAGGCCTGAATTTGTTTAAAGCCACAACTTCTGTTCAATTGGTGCAACTTGCTTAGTGAGGCCATGCCACAAATTTGCAATACACCAACTCTCTAGAATTGCACAGTCAAATCCCAGGAGAGTCAGGTCAGCACTTCACCCTACTGAGGCAAAGAAGCGTTTTCTTTTACATGGATTCTGCTGGAGTCTCTCTGGTTTAGTTCTAACACCAGGTTGATGTCAGGAGCAGAGGAAACAGTGATGTGGTCTAACAGGTAAGGAACTCTTTGGCTTTCCTTTGGTAGTTCATTACTGTCCCTGAGCCTTTTATTGTTCCAAATGTCCCCCAGCAGACCATTCAAAACAAGCAGCTTTTATTAGGCACTTAATAGCCAGCAGACTCATGGATCAGTAGCTCTCACCTGGTAAAATAGCAGAGCTGGTATCCTGATTGTCATCCTCTTCTTCCCCTTCCTCCATTGGCTCTGGATGCTCAGCTACGTGCTCCCCATCCTCATTCAGCTAAGGAATAAAATTACATTTGAAAATGTACTTTTATATCATCATCATAATTATTGAATTGTGTTATAGCAGCGCAGTGGGATCCAATTGGTATCAGAGCCTCATTGTACAGTACACAGTAAAAGATAGTCCTTGCATGAAGAACTTACAATAGAGAGACAGGACTATGGCTAGAGCTTCACTACAGCTGAAAGTCAACTCAAGCTACACAGTTCCAGATGTATAAACAACATAGCTGGAGTCAACATATTTTAAGTCTAATTACCATGGGGTTCTACGCCACGGGGCGAGCAGCCAGGAGGTTGACACAAAAAACTCTCCCATCAACTTCCCTTACGCTTCTAATCCGGGGCAGAACAACAAGGTTGACCAGGGAGCTATCTGTGGTAGATATAGCAGGTCTTAATTAGATTTGCTAAATTTACCACTTGTGAATCAGTCTCAGAGTGTTGATTAGGGCTGTAGTGTACATGTAGCCTAAGGTTGTGAGAAAAGACATATTATCCTCACTGCTCAAAAGATTAACTTATTTGCCCAAAACAACAAAGGAAATGTGAGAGCCTGAAACTGAATCCAGATTTTTTGAGCCCAGACTAGCATACCATTACCAACACCCTTGAAAAACCAAAACTTTTTGGTGGCATCTTCAATCCGCATGAACCCTCAAAACTAAGATAGTGTCTAGGAGTCTACTACAGGCCGCCTACCCAGGTGGAAGAAGTGGATGAGGCTTTTTTTAAACAACTAACAAAGTCATGCAGGGCCCCGGATTTGGTGGTGATGGGGGACTTCAACTATCCAGATATATGTTGGGAAACTAATACAGCGGGGCACAGACTATTCAGTAAGTTCTTGGATTGCACTGGAGACAATTTTTTATTCCAAAAGGTTGAAAAAGCTACCACCAGCGGGGAAGCTGGTCTAGATTTGATTTTAACAAATAGGGAGGAATTGGTAGAAAACTTGAAAGTCCAAGGCAGCTTGGGTGAAAGTGATCATGAAATCATAGAGTTCACAATTCTAAGTAAGGGTAGAAGGGAAAACAGCAAAATAGAGATAATTGATTTCAGAAGGGCAGATTTTGTTAAACTCAGAGAGCTGGTTGGTAAGGTCCCATGGGAAGCAAAACTGAGGGGAAAAACAGCTGAGGAGAGTTGGCAGTTTTTCAAAGGGACATTATTAAGGGCCCAAAAGCAAGCTATCCCACTGCATAGGAAAGATAGAAAATATAGCAAAAGACCGCCTTGGCTTAACCAAGAGATCTTGCATGATCTCAAAATAAAAAAGGAATCATATAAAAAATGGAAACAAGGACAAATTACAAAGGATGAATATAGGCAAACAACACAAGAATGCAGGAGCAAGATTAGAAAGGCTAAGGCACAAAATGAGCTCAAAGTAGCTACAGGCATAAAGGGAAACAAGAAGGCTTTTTATAAATACGTTAGAAACAAGAGGAAGACCAAGGACAGGGTAGGGCAATTGCTCAGTGAGGAGGGAGAAACAGTAACAGGGAGCTTGGAAATGGCAGAGATGCTTAATGACTTCTTTGTTTCGGTCTTCGCTGAGAAGTCTGATGAAGGAATGCCTAACATAGTGAATGCTAGTGGGAAAGGGGTAGGTTTAGAAGATAAAATAAAAAAAGAACAAGTTAAAAATCACTTAGGAAAGTTAGATGCCTGAAAGTCACCAGGCCCTGATGAAATGCATCCCAGAATATTAAAGGAGCTGATGGAGGACGTATCAGAGCCATTAGCTATTATCTTTGGAAAATCATGGGAGACAGGAGAGATTCCAGACTGGAGAAAGGCAAATATAGTGCCTATCCATAAAAAGGGGAATAAGAATAACCCAGGAAACTACAGGCCAGTCAGCTTTACTTCTGTGTCAGGAAAGATAATGCAGCATGTAATTAAAGAAATCATCTGCAAGCACTTGAAAGGTGGTAAGGTGATAGGGAACAGCCAGCATGGATATGTAAAGAACAAATCATGTCGAACCAATCTGATAGCTTTTTCTTTGATAGGATAACAAGCCTTGTGGATAGCGGAGAAGCAGTAGATATGGTATACCTAGACTTTAGTAAAGCATTTGATACAGTCTCGCATGATATTCTTATAAAAAGACTAAGCAATACAACTTAGATGAGGCTACTATAAGGTGGGTGCATAACTGGCTGGACAACCATACTCAGAGAGGAGTTAAGCATAACAAGTGGGGTCTGTTTTAGGACCGGTTCTGTTCAATATCTTCATCAACGATTGAGATATTGCCATAGAAAGTACGCTTATTATGTCTGCAGATGTTACCAAGCTGGGAGGGGTTGCAATTGTTTTGGAGCATAGGGTCATAATTCAAAATGATCTGGATAAACTGGAGAAATGTTTTGAGGTAAATAGGACGAAGTTTAATAAGGACAAATGCAAAGTCCTCCACTTGGGAAGGAACAATCAGTTGCACGCATACAGAATGGTGAGAGACTGTCTAGGAATGACTATAGCAGAAAGGGATCTAGGGGTTATAGTGGACCACAAGCTAAATATGAGTCAACAGTGTGATGCTGTTCCAAAAAAAGCACACATGATTTTGGGATGCATTAACAGGTGTGTTGTGAACAAGACACAAAAAGTCATTCTACTGCTCTACTGTGCGCTGGTTAGGCCTCAGCTGGAGTATTGTGTCCAATTCTGGGCACTGCAATTCAAGAAAGATGTGGAGAAATTAGAGATGGTCCAGAAAAGAGCGACAAGAATGATTAAAGGTCTGGAGAATGTGACCTATGAAGAAAGGCTGAAAGAACTGGGCTAGTTTAGTTTGGAAAAGAGAAGATTGAGGGGGGAACACGATAGTGGTTTTCAGGTATCTAAAAGGGTGTCATAAGGAAGAGGGAGAAAACTTGTTCTTTTTGGCCTCTGAGGATAGAGCAAGAGGAAATGGATTTAAACTGCAGCAAGGGAGGTTTAGGTTGGACATTAGGAAAAAGTTCCTAACTGTCAGGGTGGTCAAACAGTGGAATAAATTGCCAAGGGAGGTTGTGGAATCTCCATCGCTGGAGATATTTAAGAACAGGTTAGATAGATGTTTATCAGGGATGGTTTAGATAGTACTTGGTCCTGCCATTAGGGCAGGGGGCTGGACTTGATGACCTCCCGAGGTCCCTTCCAGTCCTAGTATTCTATGATTCC
This sequence comes from Carettochelys insculpta, assembly GCF_033958435.1. Taxonomy (NCBI): domain Eukaryota; kingdom Metazoa; phylum Chordata; order Testudines; family Carettochelyidae; genus Carettochelys; species Carettochelys insculpta. The sequence continues at coordinate 63,793,282 of NC_134139.1, read as the reverse complement.
ATGTTCTTGAGTGGAGAAGGTCAATGTTTCATCCTACGTATTACTACAAATCACAATCTGTGCCACAGAACAAAGCATTCACACACTACAGTCAGAAGGGCACGCAAGAAATATTATTTTTAAGAGCTATTAGTGCAAGTTACTCTAAAGCACAGCCCAAACTACCTGAGTAGATGTGTCATTAAAAAAATACAGTCAAAAAGTTCACCAATTGCTGTTCTTTATTTTTGAGCTTAGTGAAGCTTATAACAAACAAGTAAATGCTTTGCAAAGAAAAACAGCAACCACATGTTTTCTTGTTCCAACTCAGAGCCCAAACTGTTCGGGTATCTTTGTCAATGTTACAAGCACTAACCCCTGGGCCCAGATCCACAAAGGGACTTAAGTCACTTCATGGATCATACCTTTAGTAATCAGGTCAATTGTGTTGGTGGGCTGATGCTCCTAAAGATAGCCAAAGTCACAGCAAGTTCAGAGAACACACTTGACCAGAAATATGCATACAAAATTCACTCCAAACCACGAAGAATCACATATAGCATTGTGTCAAGTATCGGGGGGTAGCCGTGTTAGTCTGGATCTGTAACAGCAACTAAGGGTCCTGTGGCACCTTATAGACTAACAGAAAAGTTTTGAGCATGAGCTTTCGTGAGCACAGACTCACTTCATCAGACGCTGGTCTTGGAAATCTGCAGGGCCAGGTATAAATAAGCCAGAGCAAGGGTGGGGATAACAAGGTTAGCTCAGTCAGCAAGGGTGAGGCTTACTACCAGCAGTTGATCTGGAGGTGTGAACACCAAGGGAGGGGAAACTGCTTCTGTATTTAGCCAGCCATTCACAGTCTCTGTTTAAGCCTGAGCTGAGGGCGTCGAATTTGCAGATGAATTGTAGCTCAGAAATTTCTCTTTGGAGTCTGGTCCTGAAATTTCTTTGCTGTAGGATAGCTACTTTTAAGTCTGCTACTGTGTGGCCTGGGAGATTGAAGTGCTCTCGTACGGGTTTTTGTATATTGCCATTTCTGATATCCAACTTGTGTGCGTTTATTCTTTTACATAGAGACTGTCCAGTTTGTCCAGTGTATATAGCAGAGGGGCACTGCTGGCACATGATGGCATAAATTATATTGATAGATGTGCAGCTGAATGAACCCATGATGGTGTGGCTGATCTGGTTAGGTCCTGTAATGGTGTTGCTGGTGTAGATATTTGGGCAGAGCTGGCAACGAGGTTTGTTGCATGGATGGGTCCCTGAGTTAGAGTGACTGTGGTACGGTGTATAGTTGCTGGTTAGGATTTGCTTCAGGTTGACAGGTTGTCTGTGGACAAGGACTGGTCTGCCTCCCAAGGCCTGTGAAAGTGGAGGATCATTGTCCAGGATGGGTTGTAAATCCCTGATGACGCGCTGTAGAGGTTTTAGCTGAGGACTGTAGGTGATGGCTAGTGGTGTTCTGTTGGTTTCTCTCTTGGGCTTGTCCTGTAGTAAGAGGGTTTGTGGCACACGTCTGCCTCTGTTGATCTGTTTTTTCACTACCCCAGGTGGGTACTGCAGTTTCAAGAATGCTTGGTAGAGATCCTGTAGGTGTTTGTCTCTGTCGGAGGGGTTGGAGCAAATGCGGTTATATCTTAGTGCTTGGCTGTAGACAATGGATCGTGTGGCGTGTCTGGGATGGAAGCTGGAGGCATGAAGGTAGGCGTAATGGTCAGTGGGTTTACGATACAGGGTGATATTGATGTGGCCATCGTGTATTAGCACCGTGGTGTCCAGGAAGTGGATCTCCTGTGTGGACTGTTCCAGGCTGAGGTTGATGTTGGGGTGAAAGTTGTTGAAGTCCCGGTGGAATTCCTCCAGAGTCTCCTTCCCATGGGTCCAGATGAGGAAGATGTCATCAATGTAGTGTAAGCAGAGACGGGGTGTTAGTGGACGAGAGCTAAGGATTATAGCATTAGACTTCAAAAGTTTAACTGAAGTGTGGGGTAAGCCTCTAAAACTTGGGAGCACAGCATTCAATCCAGAAGTCACCAGACGAAACCTACTTTGTAGTCAGTTCTATCTTCATACGTACTCAAAATCAGCCAATCAATAACAGGATAGCAAGGAGCGGTGTTACCATGAAAGGTTATTCCAATTTGCCAAATGAATGAAAGTTGTTTTGCAAACACAGAGGCAAACAGTGGCATTCACCTTCTCAGATCAATATCTTACATACACTGTGTACATACCAAGGACCAGCCACATATGGTGATAGCTGCCCAACATACAGTACAAGATTCCATCACATATTTAGCTGACATGCAAGGACATTAAGTGAAAGGTAATGAAGAACACAGGGTTTCAACATCATGCCAAGATCTGGAACTGAAATCCATCTCAGCACTGACATTCCTATGCCGCGGCAATCATTACAGAATTTACATTTCCAATCTCCAGAGCTGGGAGGAGTGGAAGAGAACGGGTGCTGTACTTTCACACCACCTAAAAGTGTGTCTCAGTTCTGTGTCAATGTCCAGGGAGAATCACTCTAGAATGAATGCAGCACTTCTGTTTTTTGATACATAGGGGAGGAAGTAGACTTACAAGAGGAAACTGTTAGCTCAGATAAAACTAAAAGATGACAAACAACTCCAGGATCTCTGAGAGGTAGCCCTGTTAGTCTGTACTCCAATGTAACAAAGCAGCAGAAATGTAGCACTTTAAAGAGAACAAGATGATTTATTTGGTGATGAGCTTTCCTGGGACAGACTCACTTCATCAGATCAATTTCATTTCCAGTACAGACTGACATTTATTAGCACAGAGGACCCCAAAAAAAAATTGCAATAAAAACTGACAAATCAAATAGGATTGAAGGAAGGGGGTGAGAGGTGGAGGGATGTTAACTGAACATGGAGAATTTAACAACAGATTAGAGTGAGAGATTTGTGCGTTAGAGTACATATTCAATTTCAACACGTTAGCACGTGGTGTGAACAGAGGCATCAACTACCTCATGCATTACAAGGACTGCTTCCCTTCCTGTGATGCTTGTAATTATCTCAGACAGGACAATTAACATCCCTCTACCTCTCACCCCCCTTGTTCAATCCTTTGTGATTTTTTTGTCCTCCGTACTTATAAATGTCAGTCTGTACTGGAAACTAAATTGATCTGAAGAAGTGGGTCTGTCCCACAAAAGCTCATCACCGAATAAATCACTTTGCTAGTCTTTAAAGTGCTACATTTCTGCTGCTTTTGTCCCCCCCATCCCCAATTTCTGTCTAAGCTAATATAGCTGAGGTTATTGGCCTTCTGAAAGGAAATTACTGTTTGAACATAGAATTTTGATGGGAGTCAAATGAACAAAGGAAAAAGCAAATTCAAATGTTCTTTGCCCCTCAGCTAGAAAGAAAAATAAGGAATGATAAAACAAAAAGACACAGAGAATATAAGAAGCTACAGTGTGTGAAATTCATCTTGGTGTGAAAGGTCAGTGCAAGGGGGCTCTCTGTTTGCAAGGGAGGATGGCTGGTAGCAACCACTTAATAGGTGTTAACAATGACTTAGAAGACATGGGCAGATAGGGGAGATACAGGATCCATGCTTCACAAGCAGTTTCAGAAATAGTAGCAACACGTGCTCTTGACCCACTTCCTGTCTTTATGTGAGTGAATTTCATTCAGTCAGAGAAAACCCTGTTGGGGAATAGAAATAAAAGGATAAATGTTCTGCTTCACTGGTTTGTGCGTGAGGTTATTTAAATCTTCTTATGTCTTTTAGTCTGATGAGAAATGGGAGCAGAACTGATAAATGCAGGTAGGCTAAACTAGGGCCTCCCACAATGCAAACCCAAAGCCAAATACAGCTTACAACTTAAGATGAGCTAAACAGCTGTGTCCCTGCCTCTACATGGTGAAGACAAAGGTGATCAGATGCAGGTTTCTACTGATGGTTCACATGAACAAAACAACTTCTATGCATCTGCCAAGGAAGATACAAGTACAAGCAAGTATAATAGGTTTACATATGAGTTTGATATGCAAATTAGGTTCAGCCTTCAGGCAGGATTTATAATTGATCTTTCAGTATCTTTTTCTTTCCAACAGATCCCTTCTAAGTGATAGTCATCTGTCAACCATCTACACTTGTACATGCTATAACAGGCATGTTAAACTCAAAGCCTACTGAGGGCCACACAAATGAAAACGAATAGCTTTCAGGGCACTAAAGAAAATGTACTTCTATCAGGAAAGTTGTAATTATTTATTATTATAGATCAAATTTTTCAGGTCTTGTTTAAATATAATACAATAAGTTTAATTGCATATTTAAGACTTTATATAAAATTATAAAACAATAAAATTCATATTTAGTTCATAAAATTTGATTGTAAATATAAATATATTAAATATACATAAGCAATTTTTAAATTTAAATATACATTTAAGGTACTTGTAATTATTGTCTGTGGTTCCCCCTCCTGCCCAGGTTCACAGTTCTTTAAGGTGCATTAATAGAAAGAAGCTGGAGAATGGGGGCAGGGGAAGCAATTGACAAGCAAAGCAAAGCAAACCATAGCCCCCGTAAGTGAGTGTAGAGTTCTTGAGTAAACACCCTGTGCTGCATGCCCCAGGTCTTCAGGGCAAGGAAGGGTGCAGGCCACAGCAGTGCTGGGTGCATGGTACTGCATGTGTCCCTCCCCCTGCCTCCAGTTTCAGTGTGGCCATAACTCTCCCATGGCCTCTAGGACCCTGGATGACTAGAGACACACGCTCCTGCCTTTCACCGGTGCTCAGTGGCCACTAAAGCTGTTGGGAGCTGGGAAGCTCAGCTGGGGGCTTGCCTGGAGCAGTCTCAGTCTGACTCCTCCCAGTGAAGCCCCAAATCTCGCCCAGCTGTTGGGGCAGAGCTGCCAGCAGCTTCAGCCCTCTCACTCACCCTGGAGCCCCTTGGCCATGCTGTCTCCCCAGCAAACATGCTCAGCTCCCCAGGCCAGGCATGGTGCCCAGTGCCCCAGGGGCTGGGATGCCTCCTGAACTGGCACAGCTTCTGCCCAGCCCATGGCTCCAGTCCCTCCCGGAGTGGGCTACTTTCAGCTCCACAAGGCAGAATAGCATTGCACCTGAGCCGCTGCCTGGGAGCACAGGACAGGAATGATCGACCACAGTGCTGGAGGGCTGCAGCAGGCCACCAGGGGAATGACCCCTGCAATGACCCACGTACCTCTGGCTTGTCTTTTGCAGCCCTCCAGCATGGAGGGCAGGAGGACACATGAAGGCAGCTGGGCTGCAAAAAAATTCACTTGAGCTGTAAGTGGCACGCAGGCTGCATGTCTGACATGCTTGTTCTATAATATTACAACTAACGGTATTTAAGTGACATTTCCTTGTTTTTAAACACAAAGACATACATTAGCCTGTATCAAAAATCAGCATGTTTCATTCTGACATATTTAAATACAAGGACCCTAGGAATCAGGGCTCTATCATAGGGAGAGAGAGAGCAGGTGGATGCCTTGGGCAGCAAACTGATCCCTGAGGACATCTCTGAGTGATTGCAGGTTGGGAGGAATTGAGCTTTCCAGTTTGCCTAGCGCTGCAGTGTCCAATATGCTTGTCAATCACCACGTGGTGAACTGGACACTGCAGTGTGGCAAAATGTGGCTCCTTGGAGCCCCACACATGGAGCGCCCCCTGCCCGCTCTGTGCACTCACCCCACCACTTGGTGGGACAAGCACGTGGTGGCAGTAGCAGCTCTGGCGAGTTGCCAGCAATTTGTGGGCGGGGGCGGGGGGTGCCTGGCCTGAGGGAGGGCATTTATTTTGACCAGGCAAGGCCGGGGGAAAAGCGCCACAGAGATCCTTGAATTTCTATTGGACACCACCGACCTAGGGGAATATAAAGCTAGTGGGTCAGTTTTGCTCGGGCTCCACCGGTAAGATGTGACCCAGCTGACTTGCTTCGCCTGAGGTGACTGAAGAGCCAGGTAACCCGAGCCTGAGCACAGGTACGCCTAATGAGGAACGCAGCTGACCCAAGTTTCATTTTTAATTCTTTGATCACGGTGTAATCATTAGCAGCAACGACGTTTAACTGGAGCTGGGGGGGGTTCACCCTTAATGTGCATCTCACGCGGCTGGTGCACCTAACAGGCTGCCTCGTCGCTGACCTAAAACAGGTCGCACGGCACAGACCGGCGCACAACCGCTCAGCAAACAAAAGCCCGCGCCAGCCGCCTGCAACGGAGCTCGCCTTTCTCACGCAGATTTACTCACGCAACGAAACTATCTGCTTTCCTCCCCCGCACCCCGCTGTCCCTCGGTACCTCCTGGTACGATGCGGCGATCTCTTGCCTCCGCATGGCATCCATCCGCGAGCAGAACTGGAACAAACATCTGCAGGGGCCCAGAGGAAGAAGCGCGGCGCTGCAATGCCAGACGGCTCTGGGCTTGCAGCCGGAGGCAGGCTCTGGGCGCAAGCGCCTGCCGCTCGCTCTCTATCTCCTCCTCTGGCTGCAGTTGCCGCTACCCCAACCCCTGCGCGGGAGGGCGGAGGGATTTTGGGAAATGTAGTTTAAAACAGACCGTGGTGCATTGTCCTGCGGCCGCCCACGGAGCCGCGACCCATTTAAAGCAGCTATCCCCGGAGTGCAGCAGGAAAGAGGCTTTTCCTGACTGCGTCTGCGGTGATGTTCAACAGGGTTTCCCCACGAGAGACACACATGCCCGTGTGCGTGAAGCCTAGAAGAGGCAGCGCAGAGGGATGACTATGTGGCGACTAGAAGAGCCAATCCCAGGCATTCAAAAACATTGTCAGCCCCCCGGCCTACCCCCCAAAAAAATCCTGGGATGGGCTTAAAGTAATAATTCTGGCTTCTTTTTATTTGCTTTGTGGTTTTTGAACACTGAGGGTTCAGAGTTTCAAGTTTTTAAGACAGGCAGCAACTTGCATGTTTAAAAATGAAAGCCTGGGTTATCACATAACCACAGGAGCTGGGGACTTTAGTAAATAGACCAAATCCTGCAAGACCTGCAATAGAACAGCAAGAGCTGGCCACAGTGATTTTGCTTTCTACATTTCTTTAGTAATTGCTGATGAAACGTGTTTGGGGATGTAGATGGGAATAAACAGTCATCAGGGCCAGCACTACAACGCCCACAGAGAGGGCTATGCACCTCTTGTGAATGTTACATTTTAGAAACAACGAGAAGTCCCGTGGCACCCTATAGACTAACAGATATTTTGGAGCATAAGCTTTTGTGGGCAAAGACCTGCTTCACCAAAGCCCACAAAAGCTTATGCTCCAAAATATCTGTTAGTCTATAAGGTGCCACGGGACTTCTTGTTGTTTTTGAAGATACAGACTAACTCAGCTACCTCTTTCTTACATTTTAGAGGTTGTCAGACTGATATAAAACATTTTAATAGGAAATGCCTCAGTCTGGTAAAAATGCAAAGGCTACCTAGGAAAGTATGTGTTTTAATGAAATATTTAAAAATACACGGTGTATGGCTTTTCAGAAACTGGGTTGGAAAAGCAATTTTACAATCTCTGTATGAGATGTACACATTATTTCTAATTCTCTGCATACGGCCCTAGGTCATACGCAGTTAATGGTCCCTGATTCTGCCATCAGGCCCAGAGAGAGTCCAAAGACTCCAGTGGTAGGGTGACCATATCTCCCCCAACCAAATATGGGACCCGGGAATGACACCGTCCTGGCCAAAATGAGACGGGTGGTCACCCTACCTGGGAGTCAGGCAGTGGCTGCCCTGTGGGGGGCTGCCACCTTGCTGGGGGAGGGGGCAGGGGAGCAGGTGCGGCTCACAGCTGCCCCGTGATTTGAGGTACGGGAAACTAGGCTGCAGCCCTGCCAGTGAAGCTCCCAGCTCCCTCCAGCCAGGGGAAGTCGAGTAGCAGCCACACCACCGCGTGGCTCTGGCTTCTAGCTCCCTTCTCAGCCCCAGCCAGCTATGGTGCCACGCAGGTCCGGCTCCCATCCAGATGGGAGAAGCTGGGTGGCAGCCACCTGCGCTAGTAAAAAAAAGTGTCATATGGGGCAATTAGCTCCTTTGGCAAAATAAATTGGGACACTGGGATGGTGCCCAAAATACAGGGCTGTCCCACCCAAAACGGGATGGATGGTCACTCCATTCGGTGGGACTCTGCAAAGAATCACCTGCAAAGAGATCTGATTGGAGGATCAGAGCCATATATGTGATATTCTTTGGAGCAGAAGAGTGTCATATAAACTGAAGATAATAAGCTATGCATATGCAAATAATATGTCAGTAAATTCTAAATACCATTATTGCTGCTTTTCTGATCATGCAACTGTTACATTTCACATTAAAAAATATACACAAACCACTTCTAACGTTACACCCAAACTGATTCTATTACCAGAATATCAATAAGATGGACACCTCAAGGCAAGTAAAAATGACGTCCCCCCAAAAAACAATATGGCAAAGAACTGTAGAAGCTGAGCTGAAAAACGTATGACAGCTGAGGAACAATTAAAAGACATGCCAGAAACAGACAGAAGTTGAGGAGCTTCATCACAGCTCTAAACGTCAGAGGAAGAATGGGTATTAACACACCACTAGAGGATAGTTTGCTTAACAGCTTTTTCTAAAATCCAAACACTTGTGTGCATTGTCTTGAAGACTCCTGCAATTAATGAGGGTCTGGGGTGAGGTAGCAGTCCAAATACGAGGTCATTTGAGCAAGGATACTTGAGATAAAGCTCCTCTCTAAAAAACAGTGAGATCGACATTCTAGCATGCTTACATTTTTCTGTGCACACCTAAAGCTCAAACCAGGCCTCTTATCTCCCTCATACTGGTATCTCCTGCTAGGGTTCTCAGATAGTGTCCAAACCCCTGTCTCCCCTCCACCTACCCTTCCCCCCAACATACACACTTTAGTTCTGTCCTGTTTGAGTCATGCTTCAAACTGCTGTTGGCCAATATATGCCGGCTAGCATATATACCTTATATTGCTAGTATGTTTTATCTGCACCCTATATGTTAAGCATAAATATAAAAGTTACATATCCTGTCCTGTACCTTTACAATCTGTTTGCTTATACTAAATATCCCATAAAACCTTGCATTAGTCAGAACTGTCTGGGCCCCACTGGGCCCAGGCATTGTGTGAGATTATCAGAGAGGCGTGGTACCAACAACAGAGGTCAGGCTTGTCCCTGCACACACCAGTGGTGGCAGGAGCCATGTGAAACAGAGCAACTCAGCAACCTGTTCTCCACCATCTCACAGCTGGGTTTCTCTGCTTCACCATGGTGGTGGGACGTGTAGCATCCCAGCCCCATCTTACTCCACTCCCCACAAGCAACATAGCTGGGTGCCAGATTCAGGAGAGCACAGCGGGTTGGGACCAGGTTGCTCAGCTTCCTGCCACCAAGATGAAGCTAGGACAACTAGCTATGCAGCTAGGACAACTGTCAGGACGAGGCCATATGTTTACTTTATCATACCAACAGAAAGGGAGTTACCCTCACAAGGCTATCTATCTATCCTAGGACAGACCTAGGAGGTGCTTTCGTGTCTGTTAACGCCTGGAATTGCATATTGTCAGAATAAAGATAAAGGCACAGTTCCAGAAAAACAAGGTGAAAACCTTGTTGGTTAAATCTAGCTTTAGCAGATGTATATTAGTACCTTTTACTGGTAAACAAGTAGGATATAAAGCGACAACTTCAAGTGGTAGGACCTGACCAGAGAGCCCCAGAAGCTGAGAGTCAGATGGCAAGAGGGCTGGTAGCTGCAGAGGCACTGGCAGCTGGGCTGGTGGCCTGGCTGGGGCTGAGAAGGGAGGTGGTCTGGGGACCAGCAGCTGGGCTTATGAGCAGAGATAGAACTGATCTCACCTGGTCCAGCAAATTCCCCCATTCAGGTCCCGAGGGTGCTGGACTAGGGAGATCAAACCTGTACATGAGACAACTTCCCTGAAGCTGGTTTCATATATAATCTTGTTCCTGTCCTATATTATTATTTGTTTAGACCAATAAATCTGACTGACATTGGTTATTTGGCTTCTTGAACATATTTCATAACAAATTCAAGTGGTCAATCAACTACACATTTTATCAACAGTGCATCCCCGTGACAAAGTAGCACTCCATCCTTTCAGACTATAAAGTACACCACAGAGCTGCAGCATAAAGGTCCAAGAAGAGAAACTATCAGACCATATCCTCTTTAAGGCAAATATCACATTTAAAGGTCAGGTTTAGTGAACACCAGCTGGCTATGCTTGACCTTACTCAACCACTTCACCTGTTCTGCCCAAACCACCCCATCAGATGTAACTACCCCCTGACTAGGGCGACCATACCTCTCTGTCCCAAATAAGGGACAGGGAGATATCGGGGGCAGGGGCAGCTCCTCCAAGCCCCAGGGAGCCAGGAAGGAGGTGGCAGCTGCTGGTGCGCCCCGGGAGCCCTAGGGAAGCGAAAGCCACCGAGGCTGGGGGCGGTGGGCAAATATGGGACAATGAGTCCCTTTTAAAAAAAAGTCAGGAAGCCTTTTTGGCATCCCAAATATAGGACTGTCCCACCCAGTACAGGATGGATGGTCATCCTACCCCTGACCTTTGTCCTAAAGATTCCTTCTGGAACAACTTCTTTGTACTCATATCTGCCCTGTAATACATGGTAGATTATTGTGCCTGTTTATTTGCACAACCAACGTAACAGAACAGAAACAAGGGGGTCTGTGATTCCTTTAGGCACAAATGCACCTCGCATATTGTCATGTGAGCTGTGGCAACCTAATAATCTCATGTCAGTCAGTACAGTTTTCCCTCCATAGCAAAGGGCAGCTGGGAGTGCATGAGAATACATTTCTGTGGGGTGCAGCACATGACATGAAATGGCACATTTATTTAGTCATTCCTTGTGTCTGACTATCGGACAGCCCACGCTGAAATATACAGCACATCCTCAGTTCCAGGGAGCCAGAATTTAAGCATGCATTTCATTATTTTCAGAGGTTTAAGTATAGGTGCGCTTCACTTTCTGGAAGGGCATGAGGCATTGCAGTCAAACTTATTTTAGCATTAACACAGATTTTGGGCAGTAAATATAACATCTAGCCTTTACAGAATATTTTTCATTCAGAGACATCCCAGAGGACTTTACAAGTTGACAAAATTATGATGGAAGGAATTCCTGACACGTAATCAATTCAAATTTTCTCTCAATAAACCTCAAGACAATCTAAAATTGTCCTGAGCAGGATAAAACTTTCCCCAGACATTACTGTGCTCCTGGGGTGACAGGAAGGCAAGTGATAAACCTGGTCTCTCTCACAAACAGAAGTTGGTCCAATAGAAGATACCACCTCATCTAACTGGCCTCTGTACTATTGTGGGACAACCATGGCTACAGAAGCACTTTGCAGTCCACTCCACTCCCTGATTAGTCATCTGGCAATAAAATATCTCCTTGGCATAAATAGATGGTAGTCTTCTACCAGAGGCCTGAAAAAATTGTTCCTGGGAGTCTTTAGCAGATTAACATTGTCTAATGCTGTTGCTGTGGGTAGAAAGGAATGTTTGAAATTGTACAGCCCTGACTGATTTTATCTAAAAAATCAATGAAAATGTATAGTTTATAGTTTATAGCCCCAATCTTAGAAATTGTCTCTCAGTGCGACTTCAGAAATGTGATTCCCACTATTTTAGTCATATAGGATGCTCTAATATGCTTTAGGGACACCATGATTAAAACTAAGCAATATAATCATACAGTCACAAGTAATAATTATGATTAAAGAAAGAAAAAGCACAAACAACAAATAATGGTTCTGTCACAGATAACTAAAACAGTGTACAGATGGGCAAAATAATTTAAGGGTCATTGAATCATTTTTAATATATTATCAATAACTTAAATAGTTATAAAAGGGCAAAACTGAGCAATCTTCACTAAGTCCTATGACACCAAATAACATTTTTAGCTCAATGTAAAAGAGGCATTCAGGGAGTTGTCTTGAGATAAGTAAATTAACATGAAGCATATTAAATCCCACAACTTTTGCCTATTTACCAACATAGCTTATGTCTCCTCTCCAAAAATTCATCATGGCTGCGTCTACACGTGCACGCTACTTCGAAGTAGCGGCACCAACTTCGAAATAGCGCCCGTCACGTCTACACGTGTTGGGCGCTATTTCGAAGTTGAAATCGACGTTAGGCGGCGAGACGTCAAAGTCGCTAACCCCATGAGCGGATGGGAATAGCGCCCTACTTCGACGTTCAACATCGAAGTAGGGACGTGTAGACGATCCGCGTCCCGCAACATCGAAATAGCGGGGTCCTCCATGGCGGCCATCAGCTGGGGGGTTGAGAGATACTCTCTCTCCAGCCCTTGCGGGGCTCTGTGGTCACCGTGGGCAGCAGCCCTTAGCCCAGGGCTTCTGGCTGCTGCTGCTGCAGCTGGGGGTCCGTGCTGCATATACAGGGTCTGCAACTAGTTGTTGGCTCTGTGTATCTTGCACTGTTTAATGAAAGTGTGTCTGGGAGGGGCCCTTTAAGGGAGCGACTTGCTGTTGAGTCCGCCCCGTGACCCTGTCTGCAGCTGTGCCTGGCTCCCTTATTTCGATGTGTGCTACTTTGCCGTGCAGACGTTCCCTCGCTGTGCCTATTTCGATGTTGGGCTGAGCAACGTCGAAGTTGAACATCGACGTTGCCAGCCCTGGAGGACGTGTAGACGTTATTCATCGAAATAGCCTATTTCGATGTCGCAACATCGAAATAAGCTATTTCGAAGTTGGGTGCACGTGTAGACGTAGCCCATGTAAACAGTGTGATATTTAATAACAGATGCTGTTAATACCTTAAATTAGACAACCATTTCAACATGCCATTAAAATCACTACAAGAAAATGTGTATCTAATTCCTTGGGGTGCTTTGCTAATTTAATCTAACCCTTGATGTTTAAGAATAGCACTGAACTGGGAGGCTGATGCTTTTTCTTGATGCTCTTCTGTGCTCCTTTTTGCTCTTAAGTTGATTGTTGTTACTTGTTTGCTTGCGGAGATGAACAGGAGGAGCTGTGAGGCATACTGTAAAGTTGAGGAAAGGGAATAGCCTCAGCTGCTGGGTTGCTTAATTCAGCAAGTTTTATACTCCTCTTTCATAGTTTTACTGGAGGAGGAAGGAACACCTATGTCAGAGGTTGGCTGAATTAAAAATTTATCCTCTCTCATTCTTTCATTGGCTCAGCGTCTTTCTGGGATTATCAGTCAGTAGTTTCAACTCATGCATAGAGGATCTAGTACAGTGACTTTCCACAAGATGTCAGAACATGTTATTATTAGAGCTGAGTAGGTTTAAGATTTATTTTTCTTTCTTTTATATTGGAATTAGATGCATCCCAACAAAAATGTGGGATCCCACGCTCCATGAATTTTTTTTAGTTTTGTAGTCTGTCAGTGACCATGGCGGCAACATCTTTCAAAGTCTACATCTTCTGATAAAGGCCAGAAATGCCATGACTTATTTTATAGTAAGAGCTACTTTTCAACCTCCACAGTTTTGGATTAGAAGTTAAATTATCCGGATCTAATTATGAAGTACATCTATTCCAATTATGACAAATTCAAGAGATTTATTGAATCTTTGCTTGTAGACCACTGTGAGCAGTTCCAGATCATCATAGCTAAAGGTCAATTCTCAGCAAGAGCCTCTTTGAATGGCTCCCTAAATGCAGGTGACAGAATAGCCCAACTTCACTTCTACTGATATTGTCATGAGTAGAGCAATTTGGCTTAGAGCAGAGGTTCTCAAACTGGAGGCTGGGACACCTCAGTGGGTTGTGAGGTTTTTACGTGAGAGATCACAAGCTGTCTTTCTCCTCCCCAAGCCCCACTTTGCATCCAGCATTTATAATGGTGTTAAATATATAAAAAGTGTTTCTAAGTTATGGAGGAGGGATCATTCTCAGAGGCTTGGCATGTGAAAGGGGTCTCCTGTACAAAAAGTAAGAATTAGTGGGCAAGCGCTAACCAGCTTTTCTAGAGAGGTCTAAAATATTATTGGGCTGTGTCTACACCACCCTCCTTCTTTGAAGGGGGCATGGTAATCAGCCTGAGCAGAGAATAATAATGAAGTGCTGCAATGAATATGCAGCACCTCATTTGTCTAATTCTCCCCGCAGCAACTTTGAAGTTGTAAACTTTGAAGAGCCAGCATGCTGTGTAGCTGCAGGCACTTCAAAGTACCCACTTTACTTCGAAGTGGGGAGTAAAGGTACTTCGAAGTTGCATGGGAACTTCAAAGTGTCTGTGGCTACACGGCAAGCCATCACTTCGAAGTTTGCAACTTTGAAGTTGCCTCAGGGAGAATTAACTTAATGAGGTGCTGCATATTCATGACAGCACTTCATTAGTATTCTTTGCATAGGCTGATTATCATTCCCCCTTCAAAGAAGGGGGCTAGTGTAGACACAGCCTAAGTGTACTGACCCACCCAAAAATAGGCTTAGATATCAAGTAGCTTGCCTATTGTGCCTGCTACTTCCATCTAATTATCCTCTTCATCCAATTATCAATTCTGATGGTTTCGTTGAAGGCTTGGTACATCTCCCCCTCAGGAATCTTCTGGTACACCTCCATCCTTCCCTTTGGACTTCCTCAGATCCAAACTGCTTGGGAACAGATTATGTGTCACAAATGGATGTTGAAGGCTATAATATAAGGTTACTTGATCTGTTTCACCTCCCGACTGCCTTTTTCCTCTCTCCTCCCCCCACAATCTCTTTATGTCCCTGTTTATCTTATGAACTGTTACGGAGACAGGGAGTCACCTCTCTTTTATGCGTAGGAACAGTGGCATTTCACCAAAGAGGAAACAAATTCTGCTCCAAGTATTTTCTGATACCCTAAGGCTGTGTCTACACTACAGAGATCTTTTGAAAGATGCCCTTCCAAAGATCTTTTCCAAAAGAACCTCTTTCAAAAGAGTGTGTCCACACACAAAAAAGTGTATCAAAAGATTGATCTGCTCTTTCAAAAGAGAGCATCCACACAGCCCCCTGCTCTTTCAGAAGAACAAATCAGGGATCAAAAATCTGGCGCCATGAGCATTCCGCTTTTGCAAGAAGGGCCCTGCAGAGCATCTATACATGTTTTCTTTTGAAAGAAGCTTTCAAAAGAAGGCACTCTTCCTGAAATGGGAAAGGAAGAGCGATTTTGAAAGAAGTGCCACATTTTTTCGATTTACTTTTGAAAGAACGCATTTTGTTTGCAGACGCTCTGTGGGATCTTTCGTAAGAGCCCTCTTCTTTTGAAACCTCCTTTGAAAGAACTCGATAGTGTAGATGCAGCCTAAATGAACAGAGGACGCAGAAATCAATATTAGAGCTCAGACTGATAAACACCATGAAATCAGAGAAATTCTGGATGGTGACTCTCACAGATATTATTCCATAGTTATATTCTAGCGCTTTAGCCTTGCTATATTATATCCTGCCCTTTAGCCTTCAGGACACAGATCTCATGTCACAATTCACACCTCTCACAAGAGGTTCTGTCTTTTACAAGTAGGCAGGATCACTTCCAATACTGAATGCTTCCCACTGACCTGTTCTCTGCCCCAAAGGTATTCTCAAATGTAATAGCAGTGACAACTGTTTACCTGCAGTCTTCCCCTGCTTTGATAACTAGTTGCTCAAGGGCCATTCATACAATCTCTGCACAGCAGCACAGACAACCCTGTCCCTGTTCCACAGTGCTGACTTGGAGAGAGCTAGCCTAAGTCCACTTTGACCACAGTACAACTGATATTCTTCGTAAGAGCTTCTCTGAACACCATAAGGGCAAGGGTTTACCTTCAGGCAGACACTAACAAACCTAATTTTGAAGAGTCAAATAATCCAACAGATGTTTACAAGAAATTGTGTACACAAGAAATTGTGTACATACACATGGCAGTATGTACCTTTATAACCCAACATGATAAGTTATACCTTTGCTGCTGCCAGGGATGAGTCAAAAAAGTTCACACTCCAAATAAACTGTCTAAATAAGACCTCCCTGGATGCATTCTGGACCTTACTCAATAGGTGGAAAAACCCGCCTAAAGTTTGTGCAGAAGTTTCTTTTAACCAATGTCCTTTAACACTCACTATAACTTCAGATGCATCGTGAGGTATGGAGCATATCAGGGACCCACATTATTCTGAGCAAATGGTCTACCCAAGAGTCTTATCTTTACCCTCCTGGAATCCAGAGCAGTTGGGGAATGCTCACCTTCCTCCAGAGCCAATCCATAAAATTAATGATAGTCAATATACCTCCATGTTTTACATAAATTATCTGGGGAGCAGGGAAAGGAGATCCCTATCCCTCTGTGCTGAAGCAATGAAGCTGTATAAAAAGTCATATTTTTACTTCAGCCTCTTACCTGCTGGTCATTCAAAACACCACAACCAACAATCAGAATAAGCACTTCTCCTGAGATTACAAGTGGGACCTTGACTCTCAAACATATTTTTTCTAATTTGGAGGCTTTCATAAGTGGATCTCTTTTAACTCCCACCAACATTAAGGGCTAGAAATTCTCATCAAGATGAGGTCTGGTTCATCAGTCTCTAGGGGGCACAATCCTCATGCCTTTGCAGAAAGTGTCTTTTTTTATGTGTTTCCAACCTTGCCTCTGCTCCTGCAGGTGCTGAACAAGATCAGCTAGGACAGAGCAAAGGTCATTCTAGTTACTCCAAGTTGCCAAGATAAGTATGATCTGCTTACCTGTTTTGCCTCACTGCTGATCCATTCTTCAACTGTTATTTCAGAACTCCAGTTGGATGCTCCAGCCCAGCCTTGGCATTCTTTGACTCAAAGCTTGGGTCCTGAATGATTCTCAGAATAGGAGTTTTCTGCTCATCACTACAACAACAACAACAGGTCCTGTTAAGCAGCAGAAAGGTTTCTATTAGAACTGCTTTTCTTCAAAATGGAAGAGATCTCACAACTGATGCCTGCAGTTTTCACCAGCCCATTCTCTCAATGTTGTTTTTGCTCACGTGTTAGAGTTAAAATGCCAGCTTTTTCTAGGAGTTTGGTTCAATTTCACCTGTTGGCTCTCATACCCTTCCATTCACCCATGGGAGGCTTTTCAGTATTTGCCCACCCCACCAAGACAAGTTTTATTAACTGTTTTGATTAAGATAGTCCCACAATTAAAGAAATCTGTTCCTGTTTGGGATCTAAATTTGGTCCTTAATTGCCTTATAGATTCATAGATTCTAATCCATGAAGAATTATAACCTGGTTGAGGTAGAAAATGTTGAGTAAAAAATTAGGATGTGACCATAAAGATGACTTTTTCTTAAAGAAAACTGTAAAACTATCTACCTCCAGTTCTCTAACTTCTGGGAAGATGTTATGGTCACCTAAAATGCCCTTTGATTAGAAGAAATACAGTTATTTGGATTTCAGATGACCACATGGTAAACAGCCTGCCAGGTGCCAAGCTTCTAGATGTCATGAAACACTGAGACAGACGTTAGTACAAGGCTGGGTAGGAGCCAATGGGTACCTATGACATCGCAGAAGTAAGAGAGGCCCTGGACACCATGTTTAAGCAGCTGGGTAAATTATTAACATCCAGGATCTCCATGGTAGTATTCTTTGAAATATTTCCAATTCCCCATGCAGGGCCTGTAATAAATGCAGGGTATCAATGTAGGGATCAGACAGTGCTGGTAAGGTTTTTTGGGTTTTTTTGTTTTTAAAGTAAAGGCTCTGGGAAAGACTACAGGTGTGGACAGCACAAGATTTGGCTAGTCATCTCTTTAGGGACAAATTTATTAAGCGTGAACTCTATATTCTTGTGAAGAGGATAGAAAAGAAGTGGTAAAGAACAGGTAGGAGCTAGTAAAGAGTAGGCAAACATAAGAGTCCCATTTAAATATAACACATGAGGGTAAGCAGCATATTGATAAAATGTACAGGTTCTTATATACAAATGCTAGAAGTCTAAATACTAAGATGGGTATAGAATGGGTTTGGTCACAGAGATCACCCCTGACACTGTCACTCGATGTGCTGAAATACCACTGAGCCAGCCAACCTGCCCTCTGGTTGACCCAACACCAGGTCTTGCTGAGCCAGATCCTCCGGTCTTTTCCAGCAATGGTACAGGTTCCAGTCACAGCCCACAGCAGAGTAATACAGACTATAAGAAAGGTAGACCAAAAAAGAGTTTGAAATGTGACTAACTGATGACACAAAAACTAACAGCAAAAATTATTTAAGTATATCAGAAGCAGAAAGCCTGCTAGACAGTCAGTGGTCACTGGATGATTGAGATGCTAAAAAAAAAAAATCACTCAAGACCAGCCATTCTGGAGAAGCTATGTGAATTCCCTGCAGCAGTCTTCACTGCAGAGGATATCAGAGTTCCCACATCCAAACAATTTTGTAGATGGCAAAACTGAGGAACAGTCTCAGATTGAGATGTCAATAGACGGGTTTCCCCTGGATCCCAAGCAATGGGAAAATTTGTAGGGAAGGCTTGCAGCCCAACTTGGATGAGCAAGCATCTTAAAAAAGACGATTAAGAGAGAGCAGAAGACCTATAAGAAATGGAAGATGGGATAGATCAGCAAGAAAAGCTCAGCAAACATAGGGATAAAGTGAGCACTGCCAAAAGCCAAGCATATATGGGCATTGCAAAGGGAATTAAAACTCATTAAAGCCAATAGTAAAATGTTCTATAGCCACATAAATAAAAAGAAAATAAGGAAAAAATAACTGGGTCCTCTAACTACTGAGGATGGGGTAGAGATTAAAGATAATGGTCCAACACTTAAATAAAAATTCATTGCCTCCATTTTTAAGAAGTCTAATGAAGAACTTACAAATAGAGGCAAAATGGCTAATGGTGATGAGGATATTGAGATAGAAATCACCACATCTCAGTGGCAAGTCAAACTCAAACATTTTAATAAGTCTAAATTGAGGGCCCTAATAATCTCCATCCAAGAATATGAAAGGAACTGTCATGTGAAATTGCAAGCCCAAGATCATGCCAGACCAACCTGATTTTCTTCTTTGAGAAGATAAATAATTTTTAGACAAAGGAAGTGCAGTAGATCTAATCTTCCTGGATTTCAGTATGGCATTTGATACAGTTGCTCAAAAGGAAATTATTAGTTACATTAGAGAAGATGGGGATTAATGTGAAAATTGAAAGGTAGATAAGGAACTGGTTAAAGGGAAGACTATAATGGATTAAACTAAAAGGTTAGTTGTCAGACTGAAGGAAATTGTTAGTGAAGTTCTTCAGGGATTAGTTTGGGGATCAAATTTTTTTAACATTTTTATTTATAACCTCCAGACAAAAAGTGGGCTTATGTTAATAAAATTTGCAGATGTCATTCAGTTGAGAAGTATTGCCAATACAGATGAGGACCAAAATATAACCATGTAAATTGGAGTAATAGAAAGGAGGTAAAACTTAATAGTGCAAAGGGAAAACTCACTCACTTAAGGACTAATACTCATCTTTGCTATATTTTGGGAATTAGCAGTTGGAAGTGACAGAGGAAGAAAAAGATCTGAGTGGCTTTTTTTGTTCTGTTTTGTTCACAGAATGACTATGAGCCATGAATGTCATGCAGATGTGAAAAAGCTAATACAGTCTAGGATGCATGAGGTGAGCTATTTCCAATATGCACAGGGAAGTGTTAGTACCATTATACAAGGCACTGGTGAGTTCTCATCTGGAATATTATGTGCAATTGTGTTCTTCCATGTTTAAGATTAATTCAAACTGGAACAGGTGCAGAGAAGGGTTACATGGATGATCTTAAGAATGGAAAACCTACCTTTTGAAAGGTCTTCCAGGGGGTTCATCAACTCATCTAGATATTTGCCTAGTTTTAAAACAGGCTACATAAAAACACTAGTAAAGGCTGTACAATCTAAAAGTTCATTCAGAAAATGACTTATTTCTACAGCTTCATGTGCCTTATACACTGAAACGTAAAACAAAGAAAGCAGTCCTGTAGCACCTTAAAAACTAACAATATTATTTATCAGGTGATGAGCTTTTGTGGGAAAAACTCACTTCTCAGATCTGGAGAATTTAAGTACAATATTTCTATTTCAATTAATTTATTTGATAATAAGAAGGTAGAAAGCCAGCAAGTTTTCAGGAGTAATAGTCTTCTGTGATATTTTTGCATGTGTTTATAAGTAAGTACCTTTTAAGTAAGGTGCAATCTGGCGACATGCAAAACAAATCTGACTCCTGAAAAGGGTACAGTGATCTGCAAAGGTTGAATGGCGCTTGTTTCAAAACCTCAGATGACTTTAGGACCATGTTTCTCAACTGGTGGGTGGTATGTGTACCCTTAGCGGTATATGAGAGAAGTCTGGGGCTTGCTTATACTTTTTTTCTGAAAAAGGGGTACTTTATTAAAAAAGGTTGAGAAACGCTGGTTTACCCTAACTAAAAGAAGTCTGGGATAAGATATGATTACTCTTTATCAACATATCAGAGGGATAAATGCCAGAGAAGAAGAGGTATTTAGGTGAAGCACCAATGTGGACACAAGAACAAAGAGATATAAATAGCCATCCAAATTTAGGCTTGAATTTAAACCAAAGTTTCTAACCATCAAAGGGATATAGTTCTTGAACAGCCTATCAAGGAGAGCAGTGGGGACAAAAAACAAAGCAAAACAAAAACCAACCTGACTGGCTTCAAGAAAGAGATCTGGAAGTTGTGGATAGGTCTCTAAAATTATCTGCTCCATATGTACCAGTAGTAAAAAAAGTTAACAATGTTGGGAACCATTAGGAAAGGGTCAGATAATACAGTAAACTCTTTCATATCCAGCATTCTATCATATGGAACTCTCAGATAACCAGCATTTTAACCATACATAAATTTTGGTTATGTTTCCCATAAGTACAGGATAGTGAAACTAAATACAAATAAATACAGCAAACAGTATAAATTTACAGTGTACAATACCACTGTTGTTGGTAAATAAAGTACTCTGCATACATTTTTGTTTGTTTCTTTATATCTAATCTTGTTTTTCTTTAGTGTTATGCATTACTAAGTATACCTCTCTATTATCCAGAATATGTGAATATTCAATGTACTAAGATGGAAGGCCTAAGCCCATACAGTCCAGGCCTGGTTTGAGGGCTAAGGCCTAGTAACAATGGACAAAGCATAGCTAAAAGGAAAGCTAAGTTGTGAGCAAGAGGTAGGCCTCTGCTAACAGAACTTGGCACAGACAGGACTGAGAGTATAGAACACTAATTGGTAATTGGAGCAGGTGCAGAACAATAATTGGTAGAAGTGGAAATAGCAAGGTACCACCAGCTCATTAAAAAGGACCTAGGTACCTACTCTTCACAGATACAGACCTAGGTTCAGGAATCTGTCTAAAATGACAGCATGATGGATAAGAGATGATCTAATCAAACCCTGAGGTACAGGGTGATGGGTTGAAGCTAAGTAGCGTCAGAGGGTGGTAACGCAGCAGTGAAATGTGTTTTGTTTGTACCTGTATATAACGTGGTGTCTTGGGGACCATCTTGGTCAGACCTAGTGGGCAGGAAAATTTCCACTGACTGCATCAGTCCATTGATGCAGGTACATCTGTGCAGTGTATCAGTACAGTATACTATACTTGCAACTGTTATTTGTACCTTGCTTGGCAATAAACCCTGGCGGGGCACCTTCGATCTGGGAACCTCATGGGGTCTGCTGTGATTATTGGGCCCATATAATTGAATATGCATGCAAGTAGCATTCTGCTTATCAACAATGGAGCCAAAGACCTATGAGGACACAACAACAGTAAATCTGCTGAATGACACTGGTGACCCGGACCTCTGATCTGGTAAGCAAGCAAGCTGTTCTCTAAAGGATTTGCGATCTAAAATGACAGAAAGCCATGAGCTAGGGAAACCCCTTTTCCCCTCCCTTCAATTCCCTGCAGAGTTGGATGAAGTAAAGACCTGCTGGTTTACCAGAAATGGGAGTCCATTTTAATTTAAAAAGAAAGTGGGGAAACATGGACTGGTATTTGTAAAGCCAGAATAGAAACTGAAGCTTTAAGGAAGAGTAATAAAAGCAAAAAATCCAGAACTTTGCAAATGATAGCAAGGGCTGTGAGACGGCTTAAACCTGCCACTCTATTTGCCTCCCATGCAAAGGAAAAGGAAAAACAGAGAGAAAGAGGAGGTAACATAGTCAATAGAGCACTGGAAAACACAAGCCCAGCTAGCAGGGCAGCAAACAGTCCAGACAAATTATATTTTTCTCCTTCAATTATTAAAAAATAAGAAATTGTAAAAAGCTGTTGAAAACTTGCAAGAGAAAAATGTGGTGCCCTATTAGTAAGAAAAAAATATACCCCTTCAAGTGCTTTTACGGTCACTGAAAGATGGGGACAGAAATAGAAAAAGGTGGCCTTAGCCAAATTAAAAAATGGAACATGGGACACTTGGAATGGATGCTGCACTGGGGACAGACTTTATTGGGGACTGGGTCCCATCCTCTATTGACCCATGGGCACAGGCTACTGCACTAAAACCACCACCTTAAGATAAGAACCATGTTTTGGAAATACCTTTGCCAAAACCTAGATCAATTCCTGTTAAAATGGGAGGCGCACCTGGTGAAAGAGAGAGACAGCCTCCTCATAGTTACCACCCCAACATGCTCCTGAAGGCTATTCCATAAATAGACTATTAAAAGATATATAGAACATACTGCCCAGGAGAAAGGGGGTATATTTAAAGAACTTTGGTTAAATGGGGGAATACAGTAACAAACTGTTCAGAAAACAAGTCAAGGGCACCTCAAGCCAGAGGGTTAACAGACAGGCTTAATGCTTTAAAAATTAATGAATTAACTGTTTTAACATCAGGGGAAATTGAAACTGAGGATTTAAAACACATGGTGCTGGAAGCACTGCCCCCAGGAGTAATGGAATGGATGAATTCACTGTATGAGAATGGAGGTGAATGTATACTTTGGAATGACTGGATGGAAAACGTGCAAACTACTTTTAAGTAACAGGAGGGAGCTCCTGTGCATGAGCTAGAAATTCAGATGGGACAGTGGAGAACAGAAGGACCAGGAAAAGCTGTGGAATGGCAAGAAGCAAAGGAGTGAGTCAAGAGAATGAGTGGTGCTCCCTGGAATGTTAAAACAGGAAAGAATGGGAAGTTGTGGGCACAAATACATACTTGTATGATGGGGAAGAAGGCAGAAAGAGAAAGCTGTAATGTAAGTTGCTAAAGTAAGTATGTTGACCTCTGGATTGTATGTGTGCTGTTGAGAGAAGACTTAACTGGAGCAGGAACTTTAAAATGACTGGGAACAATTTTAGATTTTCAAAATATGTATATTCGACAAATTCTTACTGCAACAGAGGGAATTGATGATATGACTCTGATCCCAATGGGACTTGCTATTCAGACTGTAAAAGCAATAAAACTGAAATAACCACCTCCTCCACCAGACGACTGAGAGGACTGGTGGACTGAGATACAGATTGTCTGGGCAGTAGATTCCCTAGACACAGGAAAGGTGCAGACCTCAGTAACATTAGGAGGGGATGTTCCCGCATATATTAAACAATACGCCACACTCCAGGAACCTAAAGAGTCATTGAGATAAGTCATTGAGGAACTGGAAAAAATGAAACTAATCTATGGTGTTCGGCACCCAATGCTACACCTATTTGGCAGTCAGAAAACCTAATGGAACATGGAGATTCAGTTGCAAATATGAGTCAAGTTCATGAAATTCCTGTATAAAATATTGATGAGAACAGCTGCAGAATTGTAAAAGAACTGACTTTACTGGAAAGTACACAGGGAACATATTTTTGTTTTTGGACGGTTGGCAATATTCGTAATTGTGATTGGTCTATTTTTTGTTATTTGTTTTGTTTGTTTGTTTGTTTTTACTGTGATTTTAGAGACAGGTTCCAGCAATAAGTCCAGACTTCACACGCCTCCTAACAAGCGTACATGCCAAATAAAATTAAGCAGTTACAAAACTGGCCACAAATGTTAGACTACACAGCTTTCTATTGTGGTACCAAAGTTCTCAGCCCAATGCTATTCAGAAACGTTAATACAGTAAAAGCCATGTTATCCGGCGTCTGGATAACTGGCATCTGCTCCACTGCCATCCAAAAATATCTCCCAGGGTTGCTAGATAATCAAGCTTCTACTGTAACAAACATGGTTTAAACAAGGAATGTACTGTTTTCGCAGTATAAGGGAAAACTATAGTAAAATCAAATATGAACACAGTTCACTTTATCAGGCTTTAAGCCATATCTAAAAAATTTTCAAGCCCATGTAAAATAGCATTGAAAATGCCTTTTAGTTTTTGTATCTATTTTATTGAAAATTCTGCCCTTCATAATATCACTGTAATGGAGCAAAAATTACAAGAATACCTTATAATAAAATCAGATTATATTCCACAAAAACAGTATAAATGACTGATATTAGTCACACTGCTACTGCTAAAAGGCATTCAGATTTTATGTTGATAAGAGAGGTACCAGAACCTGAATAGAAAAGAATAGTTTAACCTGATTTTCATTCTTGATTTTCATTCCATATAGAATTCAGCTATTGCACCATCTATTTTTCAAACTCCTTTTTTGTGCAAAGTGTTTCCCTAGGACATACTTTAAAGCATGGAGAAAGCATATTGAGAATCGGAATTTATCTCTGTTCATATTTTCCCACTTGCTCCTTAGATTGAAAAACCTTAACACTTTTAAATTAAAGATTTTTACCTTATTTCCCCTGATTTTCTGCATAATCACCTGAGACTGCAAGAAGAGAAACTTCAGAGAATGAAATTAAAGAAACTTTTATTTGCTGTTGTCTGTTACAATTCTGGCTGCTTATACCACAGGGAATATTGCTCTATCAATCACCCTAATTATTCTTCCTAATTTTTATATATATATATGCACTTGCTTAAAACCTTCTCTTGCACTTTTGCAAAAATATATATAAACGTGTTTAAAGAGGAATATCAATCATGCTGTCAGACTGCTATATACACATAACCTGCAGTACTCATAGGCTGTATCTCTCCACAGCAGTTACTATCGGAAGAGGTGTTCTGACAAAACATCTATCGACAGATTGCATCTGCACATGAAAGTGGATGAATTTTTTGATCTGCTCTGTCAACAAAATGGCCTCCTGGAGCATCTACATGCATTTTATGTGTATATGCTCTGTGAGTTTTGTCCATGAAACTCCAGTTTTGTCTACAAAACTCTCTAGAGTAGATGTACCCATGGAAATGAAGGATTGGGGAGAGCATCATCTCCTGCCACCTGCAGCATGACAGAACCAAGTAAACCTAAACTATCCCTGTCAAGTGTTTGTCCAATTTATTTTTAAATGCTTCCAGTGATGAGAACCCCAATGACTTCTGTTGGAAGCCTGTTCCAGAGCTTAACTACCCTTACAAATATTTTCCTAATATGTAACCTAAATCTCCTTTGCTACAGATTCAGTCCATTACTTGGTGGTAGCTTCAGTGGAGCTGGAGGACAATTGATCACCACCCTCTTTATAACAGCCCGCAATACATTGGAAGTCTTCTCAGGTGGCCTCTCAATCTTCTTTTCTCAAGACAACATATGCCCAAGTTTTTTTTTTTCCCACCTTAGCTCATAGGTCAGATTTTTCTAAACCTTTTATAATTTTTGTGGCTCTCCTCTGTACTCTTTCCAATTTGTCCTCATCCTTATATAATTCATATCTCTCACAGCAACAGGTAAGGGAGAGTTGGAACTAGGCTGTGGTGCAAAAGAAATTAAAAACAGCTAAAATTAGGCCATGAGATTGGAGGGAGGGTTAGCTGTGTTGATAAGGCAAAAGTAGAAGGAAAACTAAAGACTGAAGTCTGGTTAAGGAAAGCTGTTTTTTTAGTCTTTAAAGTCTTTGTTAGCCTTTTTTGTTTTGATAGTAGTGCTGAGATTAGATTGTGGGTTAGGGCTCAGGCAATGAACTGAAGTCTAAATGAAGGATGAAGGTGTGAGAAAGGGTTAGAGGGAAAGGCACAGGGATGGATGGCTGGAACTGAGAAGGTAATGGGCTGCAGTTCGGCAGATGCAGGACTGGGGAGGGATTGTGGTTGGTGGCATGAGGGACAGCAGGTGAGGCAGGCAGATGAAGAGATGGAATTAGAAAATGCAAAGCTGGGCAGGGCTTGAGAGCGGATTGGAATTAGGAGAGTGATCTGGGGCAAGATGCAGGTCTGACAGGAGGCATGGTTTGAAGGGAGATGCAGGGCTACTGCGATAAGTGAAGGATTTGAAGCTGGGGAAGATGCAGGGTGGGTGTAGAAGAGATGGGTTGGGAATTGGAGGGTGCTGAAGCACTTGTGTGAGTAAATGGGAGGAAAGGAGTTTGGAGCTGGGGAGAGCTGCCCAGATGGTGTGGGATGGGGGTAAGTGAGGGAGTTGGAAGTGCTTGCAGGACTGGCATTGGGGGAGCTGGGGTGGTGTGAGACAGGGAGAGATGAGAGAGTGGGCTAGTCTGGAGAGAGCTACAGGGCTGGCATGAAGCAGGTGAGCTGAGGGAGTGGGGATTTGGGAATGTGGAGATGGCACAGGGATAGTAGCAGGTGAAGCGGTGAGAGTTGTGTGGAGGAAGCTGGGGACATTATGGGACAAGAGAAAGTAAGGAGCAGTCTTCCCTCTAATTTTTCCTCCTAGTTTGTAGGGACCCGGGCTGCAGGTGGCTGGTGCAGGAGGTATTGTGGGGCAGAGGGAGATGAGGGGTGGTTTGGGGGGATCTGGGTCTGAGGGTGGTTGGTGCAGAAGGTGTTGTAAGGCAGTGGAAGGCAAGGGGCAGTTTGAGCGGGGAGCTGGGGCTGCAGGTGGCTATGGGTTAAGGCATTGTGGGGCAGGGGAAGTGAAGGTCTGTGGGTGGTTGGGAGGAGATGAAGGGCAGGGCGGTTTGGGGGGAGCTGGGGCTGGGGGGGTTGTGCGGCGGGGGAAAAGAGCAATTGGGGAAAGCTGACGCTGGGGCTGAGGGTGCTGGGGTGTGCAACATAAGGGGCGAGGGGCAGCGTTGACGGTGGGGTGAGGGAGCTGGGGCGGGACTGAGGGCCTTGTGGGGAGGGGGGCGAGGCTGAGGGCGGGGTGAGGGAGCTGGGGGCGGGGCTGAGGGCCTTGTCGGGAGGGGGGCGAGGCTGAGGGCCTGGGGGGTCGGAGGGCGAGGCTGAGGGCGGGGTGGGGGAGCTGGGGGCGGGGCTGAGGGCCTGGCGGGGCGGGGGGCAGGGCTGAGGGCGGGGTGAGGGAGCTGGGGGCGGGGCTGAGGGCCTTGTGGGGAGGGGGCGGGGCTGAGGGCGGGGTGGGGGGAGCTGGGGGCGGGGCTGAGGGTCTGGCGGGTAGGGCGCAGCAGACAGGGCGGGACGGACAGAAGGTGTTTCCTAAAGGGGCCGATCCCGGCCTACAGCCCCCAGGCTCCAGCCTCCTAGGCCCCTAGTCCCGCCCCGAAGCTCTCTGGCCACCTCCCCCTCGCCATGGCTTCTGGGCGCGGGCGGCTGCTGCTCCTGGCCCTGGCCTGCTTGGCCGCTCTGGCGGAGCAGCCGCAGCTGCGCTTCAAGCCGACGCCGGTCCCCGCTCCCGTGCGGCTCTTCACTGAGTCCGAACTGGCCCGGTACAGCGGGCAGGAGGTAGGGGCAGGAGGGACCGGCGGGGAGGCGCTGTCGGGGAGAAGGGGCTGCCCCCTGCGGGCACGGTTACGTGGGGAAGGGCTCTGCCCCCTGCGGAAGAAACGAGCCACGTTCAGCCTCGCCCCTAAGGAATGTTAAAACTTTTCATATCAACAGGCGATCAAGTGTCATCACAGACTGGAGCTGCCTAACCTGCTCTGCCCCGGTGGGAGGCATAGGCAGCGCTCTCCGACGCTAATAATGGCTGGGAAACAAATGAGGACGCACACAGGAAAAACCTAACTTGGGCAAACCCAGGGTGGCCAACCCACAAAAACTTCATTTACGGAGAAAATGGGAAAAATTTACAGACAAATTTTTTTACAGGCATAATTTTTATACTATTGTAAGATGACATAAATGGCCAATAGTGAAACGTAATCGTCAGTAACCTCACAAGAACAATATGTTATTTAACTCACTTTCATTTCGTTATGTTGCCAATGTGCTGATGCTAACTTGGCAGGATAATGTAGATGATAACAGCTGGTGGTTCACATTACATCACTGCAACCATTGGGCTAAATAACCAACTAAAACTTCCAATTTCAGCCATTTTACTGCACAGCAGCAGAAGCAGCACAGAAAAAATTAATTGCTATAGAATAATTGCAGTTTTTTAAAATTGTATTGCACTTTTACAAAACTTACAGACATCTAACTTTTTTACAGACTTTATGGACACGTCCTACTTCGGGTAATTTTTTACAGACTGTCCATAAATTTACCAATGGATGGCAACTGTGGGCAAACTAGAAACACTGCAGTTATAATGACTAACATCTTACAAGCCTATCAAAACAAAAAAGCAGTCAAGTAGCACTTTAAAGACTAACAAAATAATTTATTAGGCGATGAACTTTCATGGGACAGACCCACTTCTTCATATCACAGCCATGGAACAGACTCAATATATAAAGCACAGAGGTCCAAAAACTGTTATCAAGGTTGACAAATCAGAAAAGTTGTTGGCAACCTTGATAACAATTTTTCTGATTTGTCAACTTTGATCGCAGTTTTTGGACCTCTGTGCTTAATATATTGAGTCTGTTCTGGTATGGCTATGATCTGAAGAAGTGGGTCTGTCCCTCGAAAGCTCATCACCTAATAAATTATTTTGTTAGTCTTTAAAGTGCTACTTGACTGCTTTTTTGTTTTAATCAAATACAGACTACCATGGCTATTTCTCTGTCACTACTCAACATCTGAAAATCCTGACATTTTCAGTTAAGGGTCCAATTCAACCTTAACTGATCCTTCCCAGTAGAAGAAAGCCAGTAGTTGTCATGTGAAAGAAACATAAGTCTTCCCCAAGGTATAACTGAACTAGTAGTATGTTATTTTGTTATATGGGGCTATAACCTGCACTGTTTCCCCCACTCAATAGTCATACTTCCAATTTATATGTATACAAGACCTGTCTTATGAGGATGTGTAATTTATAGTGAAGGTGAAGGGATATTGACCTGCTAAGTTCAGCACAGTGAGTAAAGTATATAAGAAAGGTGCTTGCCTGCATTCACATACAATGATTGTGTTAGCAGTTGTGCTAACTTGAGATTTGGTCTGTTATCCCTGTCAGGGTGGCCCATAGGAATTAAAAGCGCTACAACCCTCAAACTAAGGGTTTGTATATGTGGGGGATGCAGCAATGCTCAAGTTACAATTTTGCACTGAAGACAACAACGCTGTAGGATGGTGGGCATAGCAAACTCTTATGGTTCATATGTAGAGGCTAATATGACATGTTTCTGTAATGAATTGGGTAGTGTGCATATGTACCATTCCTTTCTACTAGGTAACAGTTGAGCTACTCAAATATGTTAGTGATCAATATACTAATGAGAAGGAATTGATAGATGGCATGGTAATTGATGGTAACAATCAGTAAGGCAAAGACTGAATAAACCTACCAGAAATGATTGTCTGGCACAGGCAGCCATGGATGCAGTTACTTATTTTGGTCTCATTGGCTGTGTCTACACTAGCAGGTTCTTTCGAAAGAGCACATGGAGTGTCTACACACAAAAAGCATTCTTTCAAAAGTAAATTGAAAGAATGTGGTTCTCCTTTCAGAATCACTCTTCCTTTCCCGTTTCAGGAAGAGCATCCCCTTTCTAAAGCTTCTTTAGAAAGAAAACCTGTAGATGCTCTGCAGGGCCCTTCTTTTGAAAGAGCAGTCTTCATTTTCAGTCCCTGGCTTTTTCTTTCAAAAGAGCGGGGGCTATGCGCACACTGTCTTTGGAAAGAGCAGATCACTCTTTTGATCTGCTTTTTTGTGTGTGGATGCACTCATCTGAAAGAAGCTCTTCCGGAAGATCAGGGGTCAGCAGTCTTTCTGAGGTGGAGTGCTGAAATTTGACCTTATGACCTCTATGCATGGTCCTAGTGATAGTCCTACTTACAATTGGTAGAGTGCCTTCTTGTGACTTCTGTGTTCTGGTGGTGGAAAGGGGGCAGCCTCACCCCTGTAGCAGGGCTTCAGTCCTGGCCCTGTGCTCCCGCTCCCTCCCATGCTGCATGGGGGGAGGTGCAGTGGGGCTGAGCTCCTGCCACATGCTGCTCCAAATCAGCTCACGTGCCAGGAGTGCCACACATGCTGGGGGTTGCCAATCTCTGCAATAGAGCAAAAATGGGTAACTGGTGGAAACTCTTCTACAGATAGCCCTATCTGATAGTTTTTCTGTTGAGATAGACCAAGTTCACTCAAGTCATTTACCTTCTCAGGCAAATATTATAGAAATGCTTTTTTGAATCAAATACAAGGTGAATCTCTCTAGTCCAGCATTCTTGGGACCTGACCAGTGCTGAATGAGAGAATTTACCAGACCATAGGAGGTCAATTTTGTCTAGAAGCATTATCAACACTTCCTCTGCTCACTGGGCTCTTAGAAGACAGTTGGGGGTAAAGTAGAGCTAAATAACAGCACAGAACTCTGAAAACCAGGACTGGTGTCTGTAAGCAAACGTTATAGGACTTCATGAGTCTTGGCCACACCCATGATAAGTGGTTGTACAGCTAACTAAAATCATGCCAGATTACGTATGTTGGTGGGCGAGAGAGTGCTGGACTGGAGAGGTTCAACCAGTAGTACAGTTTCAAGTATTGCTGAGGTACTTTAGGGACAAGCTTCTCATACCTCTATCCAAGCTGTCAAGTATCAGAGAGGTAGCCGTGTCAGTCTGTATCTTTGAGAACAATAAGAAGTCCTGTGGCACCTTATAGACTAACAGACATTTTGGAGCATAAGCTTTTGCAGGTGAAGACCCACTTCCTCAGATGCATGAGTGGGGTGTGGGGGCGGGGGTGTCAGGCTGATCAGTTTTTCCCAGGCTGGTAGGGAAAACCACCAAAATAATCAGGCATTGGGCCCAAAGTCTCTAGTAGTTTGTCAGATCTTTTTTCCCCTATGATGCACAGTGGTAGAACGAGATAGTCTTCCTGTTTCAGTCCTCACAGAAAAAGATCAGACACCAGATATCTTCTCCCATCTGAGTGCTTATAGACAGTTCCTCAGTTTGAAAGATCTGTAGAATGTGTTTCACCACAAAGAGCAAACCTCTCAATAGGATGTTGTAATACAGAGCCTTTGATAGTTTCTCCCTAATCTCTGTTGCTATAACTAACACCTCTAAATTTTACCCAGTCACAGTTATCTCTTTATTCTTCCAAAAGCTGTGGTGGTTCCTCCAATGAGGTGATCCTCAAAG
Source organism: Carettochelys insculpta (assembly GCF_033958435.1). NCBI lineage: Eukaryota > Metazoa > Chordata > Testudines > Carettochelyidae > Carettochelys > Carettochelys insculpta. The sequence continues at coordinate 63,761,825 of NC_134139.1, read as the reverse complement.
AAAATACTTCCTGTTTACGAAGTTATTGTTCTCACTAAACTAATCCCATAGTTGTCAGAGATGTGTGGGGGTTACATGAAGCATCTACATCCTACTCTCCTTGTCTTCCAGGGATGACATTTAAGATGATAGATTCTGAATCTTCCTTTAAGGTGTTCTGCTAACTCAGTAAGTCAAGTATGTAGACAGTTTTTACTGATATCATGAAATTAATGTAGGAATGCAATCTCAAAGTTTTAGCTTTCTACAGTGAAAATTATCTTAGCTAACAAATTCAAAATAATAAAATCCTTTTCTACATTTATAGAGATCTTTGCTGAAGAGCTTGTTGGTTGGCCTCCGTGGGGTTGTCTCCAGAAACTAAGAAATGCTAACCAGCATCTCACTGGCAGATGAAATAGGTTATGAGAGGAATACAAAGTAGAATCAATGGTTTATTAAGCAAAACAGGTGGCAGCAGGTCAGATTTTGTGTGTGTCTGTGTGTGTGTTTTCTGTATTTCTTATTACACTCTTTCACCTCAGACAACATCCACCTCCAGAATGATTTACTTAATCATCTTAGAACAAGTACTGACTGACTCCAGAAAAGGCTCTGAAGGGAGGAGTGTATTATATGACTGCTAAATTCCAAACAGAATATTTTCTTTCTTGAACTTTCATCATTTCCTGGGATTAAATCCATATTCTCATCGACTATATCAAGTAGCAGTGTTTATTTCAGGAATGTCAAGGACCTGTGGGAGCAAGAGACAGATTCATGCAGCACAGAAATAAACAGGGTTTAACAGACCTATTACAGTAGAAAATTTGGTACCCTAAAAGTGGAAGCAAACTCCAATAGTGAGCACAGGAGCCTGCATCCCCTCCATGTCAACACAGTAGTCACAACACAGACACTCAGAACTTGGCATCAAAGCTAGATATTGTGAACTAAATGTCACTGGATACCACATGATGAACACTGAGTAATTTTGGTACATTGACCTGTATGGGACCTGGGGGATTTGCAGACTTTGTTCTCTCCCCTATCCCTGCTTATGGCTCAGAATTCAGCCTCATTACTGTTTAGTACCAGCAGCTGACACAGGGATAAATGACTATTTGGCAGCTGACAGCAGTCCAAACAGCCAGGTTAGAAAAACAGCTTTGTGTTGCTCAGAGACCCACAGAGAATTTTTTTTTCCAGCATGTAATTGATTTGGGGACTGAAAGAAAACTCCAAGCTGTGAATCTTGTGTGCATTGATCTTGATTTAAGTTGCTAGAGAACACACAGTAAGGGATTTATTATCTTCTCAGTCTGCTGTATGCTTACTGGCTTTATTTTGAGCACATGCTAGCCTCTCTCTTTTTTCTAGGAGGGTCAGCCTATTTACATGGCCGTGAAAGGAGTAGTATTTGATGTTACTTCTGGAAAAGGTGAGTTGGCTTCTTGCAACAGATTCCACCCTCCCTTTTCTTTCACCTTCACATTGTCTCATCTTTTTTCTTAAACATCCCAAACTTTAGAAAACTTCATACACTGTTCAAATACAAAGAACATATCCATTTGCTCTTCATTCCTAATCATTCTCCTGAAATTGCCTTCTTCCATTCTCAACTTCACATCTCATTTCATATCTCATTTCATGCTGACATCTATCTGGAACAGAACAGATCTTTTTCTTATTTTTTGTGACCCAGGGGCCCTGTTCAAAGCCCAGTAAAGGCAATGGAAAAACTCCTACAGGCTTCAATGGGTTTTGAATTGGGGTCTAAGTACATTACCTCAGCCTTATAAAATTCACTTGTTACATGAGGTGTTTTATGTTTCACCACTCATGTCTGAACTGTTATCTTATATATCATCCTACCATACATTGGAAAGAGGTGTATTTTTAACTTTTGTTAAGATAACCCATCTTATCCATGTTATAATCCTCGTAAAGACAGGCAGTTGCCATCTTAGGCCATGTTAACTAGTCAAGGTAAACCCTCATGACTATCTACTTCAGATTTTGTCTTCACTAGGAAAAAAAAGGAAAATGGCAAATAGGTTTACAATGGGAAAATATACACTAATTATCCTTCTTTAAATCCCTAGAGGAAACAAGCCACTGTTGTTTTTACAATAAGTTAGTGTAGGGTATAATATTGACTACCTTGTGGTAAAAACTGTGATGGTCTGTCTCCAGTATGTTTTCATTGGGATAATTATCCTGGAGGTAAAAGTGCACCTTTTTTTGGCAGTGATGAAAAGGTTTGAGTTAGGGAGTATCTAACATTACCTTTGTACCTTCAGTTAACTGATTGCTCGTTAACAGGAGAGAGTTAAAACATTTGTAAAGGCAGGTGTGAATGTCCCTCAAATGTTTGAGGGATATTCTCACTGGTCTTTATAGGATACAAATGTGTGTTCTTTAGACAAATGCTTAGGCCTTGTAGTGAGGACTGATTAGTTACAAATTGGACCTAAGTCATCTAAATTCAAATTACTCTCTTAGCATAGACCAAGGCTAGGATTTAGAATGTGTTAGCTGACACATACATGTTAACCTACTGTAAGCAAATTAAAGTGTCACTTGACCACTTTAGCACATTAAAGGCCCACTGAAGTACCTACACAAGACTGTTATCACACTGGCAAACAATCTCATGCTGGATAATAAACTTTTCATACCTAACCTAGACAAGAACAAGGAGGAATCCTGTGATGCTTTAAAGACTAACAGTTTCATTAGGGCAAAAACCCAGTTCATCAGATGCATCATTAGGTTTGCAGATATAGACGCAAGGCTGTTAGTCAGTTACTCCTTTGTATCCAGATAAGGCTTTACAGCAGGGATCAGCAACCTTTTCAAGGTGGAATGCTGAAATTTGACCTTTTGACCTTTGTGGGGTCCAAGTTCCAGAGATGCTATTTAAAGTCACAAAGGCCACATCTACATCTGTCAATAGCAGTCACTGTCGGAAGAGATTTCCTGGCAAAACTTCCGTTGACAGATTGCGTCTACACATAAAAGCAGATCAGAAGAACAGTCTGTTCTTTTGACAGAGAACAGCACATTGCCAGGACCTGTCTTGACAGAAGGGCTGACTGGAATATCTGCAAACAGGGCTGCCTGGTGAACTGGAAGCCCTGGCTGTCGACAAAAGGGCCCTGGAGCATCTACACAGCTGTTTTGTCAACAGAACACTGTTGAGAGGTATAACACTGCTGGTGGATGTACCAGGTTTTGGCAACAACCTGTTGACAAAGCATGCTTGCCATATAGACACTGTGCATTTTTTTTTGGCAAAAGTCCGGTTTTGCCAGGAAAAGCCACTCTTGTAGAGGTGGCGTAATAGTCCCACTTACAGTAGCTTCATTAATAAATAAATTGAGATGCAGAACTTTACCATTTGGGTGGTGATTGGGAGCAGTAATTGGTCTTTTGTTGAGTTACGTAACAGGTGGCATGGCTTTGAGCAAGCTCCTGGCTGCATGGGGAGATGGGGCAGGGCTGAGCTCACACCTCACGTGCTGATGAAAATCAGATTGCATGCCAGTCTTGGCACCCGTGCCAGGGATTGCTGACCCCTGCCTTATGGATTATAACATTTTAAGGGCAAAGATCTTTTCTCTTAGATGGGTATAAACAAAGCTCTGCAAAGAATAGATAAATTATAAGATGCCAACACTAACTTGAGGTCAAATATTGAGGTTTAAGAACACAGCCCTCCTCCTATCCCCGCCACTGCATGCACTTTTTCTAAGCACAGGGTAAATCTTTCTGTACACCATGGTACAGTTAAGGAGGAGTCCAAAGTTTGACATAGAACTTCACCAAAATTTGAGAGGACAGGGGCTCAGATATGAGTCCTTGGTTTTGGCTCATATAGGGGTATAAAGGGTTCATTTCATGTTGGTTTAAGAAAATGGCTGAATTTAAAAGCCCATTGTTCTCACTGTCTGTAGTCTGAGCATTACTAGGATGTCCTCTCCTTGAACAGAATTTTATGGGAAAGGTGCCCCATACAATGCCCTCGTTGGGAAGGACTCAACAAGAGGAGTTGCAAAGATGTCACTTGCCCCAGAAGATCTCACTCATGACATAGTAAGAAATGGGTTTCTTTGTTTGTTTAATTCCTTCTTTGCAAAATTTCAGTCTTTTGCCTGAGTTCCCTGAAGTATGTCCTCCTGCTGTGTATTTATGCAAAGCCCAATTCCGTAAAAAAGGAAAATGCTTTCTAAGAAATGCTGCAATACCTTTTAATCTGAGACCCCTTCCATTATGTGGATTTAGATGTTTTCCTCTAATGTTGCTTTCCACTATTTATATATTCTTTAAAAAGTGCATTTAGGACTGGTGAAAGACACCAAACTGAGAGCCCTAGAGAGAGAAGTTCTCCATCAGGAGAACAGACACAACTTGGACAGCAACTGCCTCATCAACATAACTTAATAGTTGTCTAGAGGAAAAGCATCTAAGGATGTGTAGTTCAGTTTCCTTGATCAATTCAATCCTTAGTGTGTCTGCTCTGAATACCAAGTGTGCCAGCTTTGATGGTGCTTTTTGATGTGGGCACCTTTCCCCTTGAAAATTAATTGAAACCAACAACCGACTTCACCTGAGGAGCTCAAGCTCTGTCACTATTAGGCTGAATTTGAATAAGTGACCTACAGGTGAAAGTTTCTGTGATAATGTAAACCTTTCATTGTTTTTGTGCCCAGCAAATTAAATCTGAAGGCTGACTACAGGACTAAAATGATCAATAAAGACATATGTAAATACCTGTCTTTTTTTTCTTGCCCATATTTCATTTAGACAGGACTCACAGAAGAAGAATTAAAATCTTTGGATGATATTTTCAACAATGTATACAAAGCCAAATACCCTATTGTTGGTTACACTTCTCAAAGAATACTGAATGAGGATGGCAGTCCCAATCAGAATTTCAAACCTGAGGATCAGCCACACTTCAACATTAGAGATGAATTTTGATGAGACACTTAACATCCTGAAAATCCTCCTATGAACACTGTAGAACACTGTGAGACTAAGAAGTACTGACTGTGTCTAAGGAAGAAGAATACTTCATATAAATGTATTTTTTGTATTTTCTTTCCCCAACCCAATACAAACATTGGCTGATTACTACTGTGGTGAATTCCTTCAAGTAGTGAACGAAATAAAATGCAATAAGTAACTCATATTTGTAGTCTGCATGTGGGACGGCTAGTGGTGGGGGAGAATTATTTTAATAAAATTCTCACTGTCAGTATCTTTCTCTATTTTTAATGTAAAAATAAAACTTGATAATTAAAGACTCATTCCCTAACAGGGAGAAAGTGTCCTTTAACGGCTGAGTCATGAGATTAGGGGTTTTAACCATTTCTGGGTTCTGCTCACTGTCCTGCTGCAAACTTGGTGTATTGACTGAGGCCTCTTGTTTCATTTCTCAATGACTCAGTTTCTCCATCAGTAAAATAGGTGTAATAAGTCTTCCTGTTTCAGAGGAGTATCTTCAGGCTTAATATTTGTTCTCTTGGATTACAGTGGATATATAAATGCTGATTTCTCTGAAATGCACTTAACTGCAAAGCTCTGTGCTATAAAACAAAGATGATTTTTCTCTGTTGTAATATTTTATTACCTTGTGATTAGATTTAGGCTATGGCTGCACTCAAGACTTTACAGTGGCACTGCTGTGAATTCTCTTTAATGGATCCATTCTAACCCATAAGGAACGAAGCTTCCCATCGACTGAATCCATCCCCAGTGAGTGGGAGCAGCTCTGGTAGCAGCATTGCTTCTCCTGCAGCATAGCATTGTCCACATCTGCATGTAGATGGGTATAATTTATGTCACTCAAGGGGATGGCTTATTCACACCCGTACGTATAAAAATTAGACTGACATAAGTAGTGTAGATATAGCCTAACTCATGCTTATTACTGTAGTAGTTTCAGCAAAACAGCACTTTTTACAGTGCTGTTTTGCATGGGTTTGATATTTAAAATTATGGTTTGATAGTTCCTTAATATCCTCAACTCCTCACTCCCAAATTACAAGCTAGGAGCTATGGTTATCATAGAGTCTTTGTTTGCATATTGTAAATTATAAGTTTACTATGATTATCTCAGTCTGCAGCAAATATTCCCAGCTTCTTTGTACTGTCAGTTAAACTCTTCGGTTGACACTAGGTGTAGGTGCTGAAATTAGGGATGCTGCCATACCCCCAGATTTGAAGTGGTTACTGTTACCTTAATTTATACCAGAGACCACCCCAGGGTTACATTCATATATGTAGTTTATTAAATGCAACTATTGGATTAAAGAAAAAAGTGAACTAGCTTTTCACACACACACACACACACACACACACACACACACACACACACACACACACACACACACACACACACACACACACACACACACACACACACACACACACACACACACACACACACACACACACTCTCTCTCTCTCTCTCTCTCTCTCTCTCTCTCTCTCTCTCTCTCTCTCTCTCTCTCTCTCTCTCTCTCTCTATACCCTCCTGCACTTACACCCGTACACAGATGAACTCACACAAGTGAAGACAGGAGAGATAGCCAAGGCATAGTGGGCCCAATGTGTCTGACTGCCCTCATGAATCCAGAATGGTGTCAGCTTGACTACTCAGGAGCAGTCAGTATCCTCCATCCTGGGGAGAGGGGAAGGAGGCCAGAGCCCTGGGTCTCCTCCTCCTCCCCTCACCCACAGTTGAGACTAACTCCTGCAGAGTGGTGATGACAAGAAGAGAAAGGAAAAAGAGAGAGGACTCCTATGCATCCAAGCTTTATATCAGGGATCAGTAACCTTTCTGAGGCGGAGTGCCAAAATTTGACTTGTTGACCTCTATGTACAGTCCTAGTGCTGGTGATACTTTTAAAAGTCACTTATGGTCCTACTTATAAGTTATAACAGCTTCATTAATAAATTAAGATACAGAGCTTTACCATTAGGTGGTGGTTGGTAGCATTAGACAGTCTTTTGTTAATCCACAGACAGCATAACCTTTGACTTTCTCTTGATGGGCCTTCTTTCTCTTAAGTGGATTCTTTTTCAGGGTTCAGCCCCTGTTATTCACGGGCCATCCAGGTGCTGTTGGCAGCTGGTTGTCCAGATAGGTTGGCTTGAGGGACTGATTCCATTGCACATCCACCCACAGTCACGGTTTCCTCACTCAGACAGACAGAGAGACAGAAAGAAAGAAATGTATTTCCTTACGCTGTCTAGTTTCTTACTATCTTATAACACTTAATAGGTCTAGCAGGTGCCACAAAACAAAGCTGATGAAACAAAACAACCATAGAGCAGAAAGCTGCATGTACAAAACAAAGCTACTGTTACAAAGCTTACAGAAAGTTACAGGATTTAAAACCAGCAATGACTGAAAGTTACAGGACTTATGTTTATATTGTACTGGACTGAGCGGAGGACTTTATACAACATTTATCATATGTGGGGTTTACAGTTTGATGCAATGGTGCTCAGCAAGCCCACTATGCAAATTTTTCCAGTACCCTTTGTCTACGAGTTCTTTTTCCAATTGAAGGTGCCTCGCATTACTACTCCTCTAGCTTGATCATTGCCACTGCAATTCCTTTATAAAGTGTGTGTGTGTTTCCTTTTTTGTTTAACTTAATTTACAACTCCAGGTCCTCCTGGGGGGAAACAAATCCTTTCCTCTGACAGACTTCTCTTAGCAATTCTTCAGGATGTTTTTAATTTACATAGTAACCAGAGAACATTACATGCTTGTGCTATACCAAGTGCTTCTAACCACTGACTTCCACTAACCAAAGTCAAATGCAAGTGGTCATGTACATGGATTTTCCTGCCATGAAGACAGTCAGAATTAGCACTGAGAAATTGAGTAGCCGCTTCCAATTTCTTAAAGATAATTTGCTTCATTCTGTTAACCTTCTGTGTACTTTCTTTTGAAGAGTAAATGATTGAATTATTTACTTGCTCTCTTCTGGGATATGAACGCTGCATAGCATACTGTGGGAGAAAGACAACTGTCTGTTAAAAAGAAAAGCCTTTTATTTTCCCTTTCATAACATTGATATATATTCCAAATTTGCTTTGTGTTTTAAGCTTCTTTTTTCCCTTAAAGCCACTCATAGATGCAAAACTCCACTGGAGAGCATCACAAACCCCAACCCCATATGCTGGATTCCGTACTTTGATCTCAGACTTCTCCGGGAGCCCTGTAAAATCATTTGCAGGAACAGAGAAGAACGAAACTTAAGCAGAACCTTTGACCTAACCCTCTGTCCCAACTTTACAGACATTCTATTCCACTTCCTGGGATATCTGATTGAGCTCTAGATATCACAGTGCTACAGATACTACATAACAGGCTGAAACCAGAGCTCTGAATCCAAACAAGCATAAGCTTGGGTAAAAGTTTGAATCTGGATCTGAACTTCAAGGCTGTAGCCCATATTTTGGGGGTCAGAAAGTTCTATTGCCTATAGATACAAACAGGAAGCTCACGTTTTGTCTCCAACCAAGCCAGTTAGTGAGATACTTTAGACTCATGAAATGCTCCCCCCAGAGATACTAGTCAGATGGGGTTAGCTGATGTGTAGGGCCAGTATGTTCCATGGTCAGGCACTTCAGTCATACCCCCTTTTTAAAGGTTTCTGCACAGACAAGAGACCATGCTGTGGAGTACCTGACAGTGTTAGACAGTTGTCCATAACGTACTGACAAGTTGAATGTCTCTAATCTGGAACTCTCTTGTCTGGCAACATCTGTAATCTGGAATGATTTTAGCTAGCCGGACGACAACTTACCATGGGTGTGGACAAGCTTCCTGTGGTCCCGTAAAGTTTGTTTACAGCCACCAGTCCTGGTTCTCAATGTTCTGTGCTGTTATTTACTCCATGCTGTGATTTACTCCTAAATGTCCTCTCAGAGCCCAGTAAGCAGTGAAAGTGTTGGTAACGTGCTAGAAAATATTGACCTCCCCTGGTCCGGCAAATTCTCTCGTTCAGCACTGACCAGGTCCTGAGGGTGCCAGACAAGAGGAGTTCAAACAGTAAGTACTTAAGCATATCCCAGTATAGCTACCTTTTTGAGTAGCGTTTCACTAGGCCATTAAATGCACAGTTTGTTGTACATTTTAGTGCTATGCTTGTAAGAATAGACACAAGTAGAGTAAATCAAACGTATGGTATTTATACTATATTTGTATTTAGATGAGGCTTTCTGGGACACCGTGGAACTATCCCTCCATTCACACAGCCCCTGTGTTGCTGAGGAGGGTAAAGGGAAGGAGAACATTCAACTAGAGCAGAGGGAAACAATCCTATAGTTGGGCCCCTCCTTCCAGATGATGATGTGGTATCCTCTCGCACTGAGGATTTCTCTTTGGTGTAATCTACTAGAGTTCTCTGAGGCCATCAATAAACATGTGAACACGGAATATCCAGTGGATTTGTGTACTTAGATTTCCAGAAAGCCTTTGACAAGGTTGCTCACCAAAGGCTCTTAGGTAAAATAAGTTGTCATGGGATAAGAGGGAAGGTCCTCTGATGGATTGATAATTGGTTACAGGACAAGAAACAAAGGGTAGGACTAAATGATAAGTTCAGAATGGAGAGTGGTAACTAGGTAGTGGTGTCCCCCCTAGGGTCAATACTGGGACTGATCCTATTCAACCTATTGATAAATCTTCTGGAGAAAAGGGTAAACAGTGAGGTGGGAAAATTTGCAGATTATACTAAACTGCTCAAGGTCATTAAGAATAAAGACTGTGAAGAGCTTCAAAAAGATCTCACAAAACTATGTGATTAGGCTACAAACTGGCAAATGAAATTTAATGTTGATAAAGTAATGCACATTGGAAAACATCATCCCAACTACACATACAAAATGATGGAGACTAATTTAGCTATAACTACTCAGAGACAGCTTGGAGTCATTGTGACTGAAAACAGCCATTCCATGTGCAGCAGCTTTCAAAAAAGCAAACAGAATGCTAGGAATCATTTCAAAAGGGATGGAGAATAAGACAGAGAATATCTTATTGCCTCTGTATAAATTCACGGTATACCTGCATCTTGAATACTATGTAGAGATGTAGTCACCTAATCTTAAAAAAGATATACATGGGCATTGGAAAAGGTTCAGAAAAGGGCAACAAAAATGATCAGGGATTGGAACACGTGCCATATGAAGGAAGATTAAAAAGACTGGGACTTTTCAGCTTAGAAAAGCAGAGACTAAGAGGAGATATGATAGAAGTCCATAAAAGCATGACAGATATGGAAAAAGTGAATAAGGAAAAGTTATTTACTTGTTCTCATAAAGTAAGAACTAGAGGTTACCAAATTAAATTAACGGGTATCAGGTTTAAAACTAACCAAAGGTAATTTTTCTTTATGGAGCTCACAGTAGGCTTGCTGAGCTACTTTCCAGAGGATGTTGTTAAGACGAAGACTTTAACAGAATTCAAAAAAGAGCTAGATAAATTCATGGAGGTTAGGTACATCAATGGCTATTAGCCAGAATGGGTAGGATTGGTGTCCCTAGTCTGTTTGTCTGAGGCTGGGCATGGATGACAAGAGAGGGTTTGCTCAATGACTGTTCTGTTCACCTCCTCCGGGACCATCTGGCATTGGCTATTGTTGGAAGACAGGATACGGGGCTACATGGACCTTTGGTCTGACCCAGAATGGCCATTCTTATTTGTAATTAATGTGAGGTTGGCACCTAGGTAATGGAATCATGCATCACTTAAAGAAATAAATATTACTTTGCAAGAGGGAAAGTGTTTATTTCAATTCAGCAAGTCATCTTTCACTGCTGACATTTCTGCCCCATGGAAATAGGGTCCATTATAGCAGAAGCATTGATTCTATAGAACATCATGGCTGTGTCTACACTAGCCCAAAACTTCAAAGTCCCCTTATTCCTATGAGCAGATAGGAATAAGGAGACTTCAAAGTAGCCAGAGTCCTTTCGAAAAGGAGCCCCATCTAGACCAGCTGGGTCAATTTTGAAGTGCCATGGCCGCCCCCATGTTAATGAAGCGCTGAATATGTATTTCACTGCTTTATTAGTAAATTTTGAAATGGCCATTTGCATAGCCATTTCAAAGTTTTGGGCTAGTGTAGACACAGCCCATATGTATTATTTGTGCTGTGTCTGTCCGTGTCTGTCTGGGCAAGGTTCTGAAATGTTCACCCCATTCCCTCCCCGCACCATGCCAGCCCCAGCCTCTACCTCACCCCATGCAGGGCCCATCTCAGCCCCCCCAGTGGACCCACCCCACCCCACCCCCACACCATGCCAGCCCCAGCCCTTTGCCAGCCAGTGAGGGGCCCAGCCTGGGCTCCCCAGTGTGCACTAAGTATTACACATATTCCTGAAGTGCTGCTGCCTAGAACAAATGCTTCATTTCCTACTGCAGGAAGGGACTCTTGAATTTAGTAGGTCCTAGTGCTGGAGAAAGACAGGCTGGTTGGTTGGTGAAAGGAGTAAGGGTGCAGCATGCCCATAGAATGTAAGAGTTTGGAGCAGAGAGGAGTAAACAAAGAGAAATACTATTTGCTGAAAAGCAGTAGTAGGTAATAAATAATCCAGAGGTGAGCAGGGTTTCAGAAGTGGTAAAACTTGCTGATGAAACAGTGGAAAAGGTTGAACCTGAGAATGGAAAAGTGTGACCTGCTTTTCAGATACAGTTCTGTGGAAATCAGCATTAATTAAATAGACCATGATTCTCAAGTTGCTCTTTTCTTGTCATCCCAACGCAATTCCCCCATTTGGCTTTGATGAGAGCTGCACATACTCAGCTTCTGTGAAAAGCAGGCCACTACTTCTCAGTTGTTCTCCTGGGAGATTTCATATTACATCATCTAAAAAGTTATAATTTAGGAAGGAAGAAGGGGTGCAAACTTCTGACAGAACAAAACTGAACACCCTTGACTCAGCCCTTCTCCGAGGCCCAACCTACTCCCTCCATTCCTCCTCCCTGTGTTGCTTGCTCTCCCCACCTTTACTCATTTTCACTGGGTTGGGGAGAGTTGGGAAAGGTTCCTTTTCGATCAGGTTTTCAGATGAAAACTGACACCTGGCTACCCTAAAAGGATGGTTGAGGTCTTGTGTTTTATGGATTTGTCAGGGACTCAGGAGATCTGGAGTCAGTTCCTAGCTTTACCACAGAGTCCCTGAATAATCCTTAGGAAATCACAATCTCTGTGATTTAGTTCCCTATGTGAAATCAGTCTTACTATTGAGGTTGTAAACTTTTTTGGGCAGTAGCCTCTCTTGCGTATGAACAATATTTATGATAATGGGGACCTGAGTGCAGCTGCAATTCAAATAATTAAAAGCTTCCTGTGTTATATCTTCAAAGGATCCGTGTTATTTCTTTTAGTTAGAGTTGGAATGGCATCCATCTATCTGATGCCTCCTACAGGTGCATGAAGTTTGGTCTCCACAAATTAAGTGAGTTACTCAGGTGCCAATGGTAGTGATGTACCTCACTGAGTTCACTGATGGACTTTGGAGAGATAAAGTCATGGTACTTTCTCTATTGAATGACTGAATCCAGACCATCCATGCCGGTTGGGTGGAAGTAGTTGCTATGAACTTACCTGCTGAACACACAACAGACTGAAATTTGAAGAATTCTCTAGGCACTCATATGAGAAGAGTATTTTAGCATTGAATTTTGATCCTGCCATCCTTACTCAGCTAATAAAGTCACTGATCATAGTCACTTACTGAAATATTGCTTTAAAATAATTATGTGCCCAACCAGAAAATTGTTCTCTTTAACCTTTGATGATAGGACAAGAAACCTGGGCTTAAATTGCAGCAAGGAAGGTTTAGGTTGGGCATTAGGAAAAAAAACAGGGTAGTTAAGCACTGGAATAAATTGCTAGGGAGGTTGTGGAATCTCCACCACTAGAGATTTTTAAGAAGAGTTAGCTAAACACCTGTCAAGAAAGATCTATATACTATTTAGTCCTATTTTGAGTACAGGAGACTGGACTACGATGACCTCTCGAGGTCCTTTCCAGACCTATGAGTCCATTATTTCATTGCAAAGCATCTCAACCAGCTGTTACCAATTTTTTCACAGTACAGACAAAATCTTAAAACATAAATTTCCTTATGGATCACTTGGCTTCACCATTACAATCATACAGCTCATACTCCCCTGTCTATTTGTGATAGCATAGACCATTCTCAATTACATAACATCCTTTTCGCAATTAGACCAGTCAATGTGACTTTTCTGTTTAAGAAATTTTTATGTATTTTCTGATTTTAATGCAACTTAGCTGGGAACAAGAATAGCTAGTATCACATGGCCAGCCAGCTCTCCTTAAGACATCACCGGAGCATCAGTGATCTACCTTTCAATGCTAGGAAATACTGATCTAAAAATACCTCTGCAAAATATTTATATATAAAAGCATTATATCCATAACTTCCTTTAACTCAATTGTTCCTTTGGTTAGATCTTTTTCTAGCCATTTAAAGTGACTTTCATTACACCTAAAATAGCTTGTACCTTACTTTTTTATCTCCTAGGAACAGCAGATAGCACAAAAATGTATTCATATAGATTATTTCAGAAGAGACATGTTTCTTAATTATTTAATTTCAGCCCTCTAAGTGGATGTGGGACTTTGGACCAGATATTCATCTGATATAAACTGACATAACTCCACAGATGTGAAGGAAACTGTGGCAGTTTACACCCAGAGTCAGTCCCATAGTTCTGTAATATGTCTCTGATTGAAAAACAGAAATTGCTCATTAGATCATTGATAACATGTTTTATTTTTTAAATATCTTCATGTATATTAAGAATTACTCCACTGTATAGTAAACCCTCAAGTTACATAGGGGTTGCGTTCTTGAAACCACCACATAGTACATTTTTGTGCAAGTTGAGCTGAGACGGGAACCAGGCTGCTGCCTCCTTCCCGGCTCCCCTGGGCTTGCAGGAGCTGGGAAACTGATCAGCCTGACTTGTGGCTGCCACCCCTGACAGGAGTGGTTTCCCAATCCTGTCAGAGGCGGCAGCTGCATTAACCCGAGACACGCAACTTGGTTGCACATATCTTGAGGGTTTACTGTAGTCAGTGGAACTACCTCAGATTTACATTTCTGCTACTGTGGTCAGATTTAAGACCCTTGACTTTTAGTTTGTCTTGAAAAGTTTTTTTCCATGTGTGATTTAGGACAAGCAGTTGTAGCATATTAAACTAAATGATTCTCTTCAGAAAGAGAAGTTCTTCTACGAGTGTCCCCGTGGGTGCTCCACCATAGGTGTCGGGCTCGCCCGGCGCCGCAGATCGGAAACTTTCCAGCAGTTTCTCCTGGATCGCGCATGCGCCAGCGCGTGCCGCTCCCTGGCGCGTCCCCGGCCACGTGCGCGATCCGGTCCCTGCCAGTTCCTTCTCAACCGCCATCGGCTGCAGACGGAATCTGCTCAGGCTACGGCCAGAGTCAGATTAGATAGAGTTTTTACGTGTAAATTGTTGTTTTTCTTTTCAAAAAAAAGAAAAGAGAGAAAGCAAGAGAGTAAAAAAAAAAATAATAAAAAGAGAGAGAGGAGCGGAGAAGACGCGTGGACATGAAGGCCAGTAGGCCTCCCGCCGCTGCAGGCTGGTGTCCGCGACGGGTAAACAGGCACGAATTAAGTGCTAAGTGCCCTATTAACAGCAAAAAGACTCACCGCGATGTCCTCTTCAGGCTTTAAAAAGTGTGAGTCCTGCCGCGAAGCTATGCCGGCCTCCGATGGGCATAGCGAATGCATTCGGTGCCTGGGGGAATCACACGTTACCCAGAAGTGTTCCCACTGTGCTAAGCTCACAGCCAGGGCCAGGAAAGACAGAGAAATGCGGCTGAAAATGCTCTTGTTTGATAAGGCTCTCCAGCCTGACTTGCCGGAGAGGCCTCAACCAGAGGGACCCCCTGGGCTCCACAAAAGGAAGGCAGCTTCCCTCACCCCCTCGGTGCAGAAACAGAGGAAGCTCTCTCCAGCCCGATCCCTGCCGGCGGTCTCAGCGAGCAGGACGGGCGGAGCACACAGCCCCCAGCCGCATACTCAAACAAGCGGCAGCGCAGCAGCGCATGTGGCAGAGGCTGAGCCTCCGATTAACAAACAGCCGGCACACGCAGCACTCACAGCGGCGGCCACCAGGCAAGCACCAGAACCGGCGGCACCGCCACAGGCGGCACCAACCCCTGCGGTGCCAGCAGTGCAGGGCCAACAGGCACGGAGCCTGCAGGCACTGGAGGACGTTATCCGCGCGGCACTGCAACTGAGCAGGCCGAGCGCGGCGCCGAGATCCCCGGCACGGGAGGGGGCGGTGCCGGCCCCGCAGGGGAGGGGAAAGGCGAGAGCAAAAACCCGGCACCGCAGCCCTTCTCCGGACAGGGCTGCAATGCTGCTATCAACAAGCCCTCCCCTTATGCTGCACACGCCACCCAGAAGATCTGGGTCTCCACCGGCCTATCCAGAGCCTCCTTCTCCGTTCCTCCAGCCAACGTCACCATGGCTTGGGCCACCTTCGCCCCTTCTGGGATTGGATCCCTTGGAGTGCTATCACAAACCAGCTTCACCGTTATCTGAATCGTCGCAGAGATCTCGTTCTCCCAGACATCGGGGGTACGCACCCCAAGAGTGGTCCAGGTCTCCATCCCCGGACCCGTGCTGCCATGGTCGTTCTTATCATGCTGGACACAGACACCCCAGGCATACACCTAGGGGCAGGTCCCCCCCAGCCGTCCAATACCCCCGTGGACACTCCCGGCCGGGGATGGAAACACAGCTATCTCAAGGGGAGTTAATTGTAGAACCCCCAGACTTTCCTTTGCAAGCCTCCAGTGAGCGGGTGTACCATCGGCCGCAAGAACCTGAGAGTTCGAGGGAGGTTTACCCTTGTGGTTCTCCTCATCCTCCCCTGATGAGGCCACGGCCCCCGGGGACGTTGCTCCCCCGGATGACCTCAAACAGTTTCAGGAGCTGTTTAAAAGGGTGGCTTTCACGCAAGGCATCCAAACGGCAGAGGTACAGGAGAAACATCACAAACTCCCGGAAAATTTGAGACCCCTGGCTTCGTCCAAAATTGCTATTCCGCTGGACGAAGCCATTCTGGAGTCAGCCATTACTATATGGCAGACTCTGGCCTCTGTTCCGCCTACGGAGAAGTACTACTTATGGAAAACATAACTAAAATTTACCTATGGTTAAAATGCCAGTTATTTGAGAGTTCTGGATGACAGAATGCTCGATATGAAAGAGTTTATTTTATATACTAAAAAGCTCTATTTCAGTGCAATTCACATTCAAAACCATTGTTAGCCAAGTAGCCATGTTATCATTTAGTTAAATGTTCTCCTCAGTGATTGAACGTCAGACCTTCACCACCAAAGTACAAGCTTCTAGCTCTTGAACTAAAAGAATGAACACTCTGAGCTGCAGGCTCTTGTTCTGACTTGTGCTCTATCAGAGGAAACATAAGCACATGCATTAAGCCAGTTTATTACACTAGAGCCGTGTCTACACGTGCACGCTACTTCGAAGTAGCGGCACTAACTTCGAAATAGCGCCCGTCACGGCTACACGTGTTGGGCGCTATTTCGAAGTTAACATCGACGTTAGGCGGCGAGACGTCGAAGCCGCTAACCCCATGAGGGGATAGGAATAGCGCCCTACTTCGACGTTCAACGTCGAAGTAGGGACCGTGTAGTCATTGCGCGTCCCGCAACATCGAAATTGCGGGGTCCGCCATGGTGGCCATCAGCTGAGGGGTTGAGAGACGCCCTCTCTCCAGCCCCTGCGGGGCTCTATGGTCATCGTGTGCAGCAGCCCTTAGCCCAGGCCTTCTGGCTGCTGCTGCGGCAGCTGGGGATCCATGCTGCAGGCACAGGGTCTGCAACCAGTTGTCGGCTCTGTGGATCTTGTGTTGTTTAGTGCAACTGTGTCTGGGAGGGGCCCTTTAAGGGAGCGGCTTGCTGTTGAGTCCGCCCTGTGACCCTGTCTGCAGCTGTGCCTGGCACCCTTATTTCGATGTGTGCTACTTTGGCGTGTAGATGTTCCCTCGCTGCGCCTATTTCGATGTGGTGCTGCGCAACGTCGAAGTTGAACATCGACGTTGCCAGCCCTGGAGGACGTGTAGACGTTATTCATCGAAATAGCCTATTTCGATGTCACTATATCGAAATAAGCTACTTCGAAGTAGGCTTCACGTGTAGACGTAGCCTATATCTCGCAACTTAAAGTGTTTCAAGACAAGAAAGACTGATGGAAAAGGAAGGGCATAACAGAGACTGAGGGAAGACAGTGACAGTCATGAGGAGGAAGTTGGGATGACCCCTAAAGCTAGGCCCCACCCCTCATGTACATATTTATCTATTACTTTGCTCAGCAATTGTTTCAAAACACAAAGTAAAAGTGACAGTAAATGTAAGTTTATAAAGACAAATACCATTTCCATGTCTTTGTTTACGTCAGAAACCAGAGGACTTACTACTTAGGTTTTAAATCATTATCTTTAGTTTTCAGATGCAGCAAAACAAATTGGTCTTCTTGGTTATAACATATTATTCATCATAGTTTTCTTTTTTCCCCCCAAGTCATGCCTAAAGGTAGGCCTACCAAATTCATGGTCCATTTTGGTCAATTCCATGTTATAGGATTTTTAAATGGTAAATTTTCATGATTTCACATATTTAAATCTGAAATTTCATGGTGTTGTAATTGTAGGGATCCTAAGCCAAAAAGAAGCTGGGGAGGGCTCACAAGGTTATTGTATGGGGGTTGTGGTATTGGTACCCTTTTGGAGAGCAGTAGCTGCTGGCCAGAAATCAAACACTGAAGGCCGAGCTAACAACAGCAACAGAGCAGAACTAAGGATAGCATGGTATAGTGTTGCCATCCTTACTTCTGTGCAGCTACCTGAAGAGCTGGGCCCTTAATCAGCAGCCACCACTCTCTGAAAGCAACAGTACAGATGTAAGGGCATCATGGGTATGGCATTACCACCCTTACTTCTGTGCTGCTGCTCGTGGGATGCTGCCTACAGAGCTGGACGCCATTACAACCACCACTTTCTAGTTGCCAGGCTCTGAAGGCAGCACAGAAATAAGGGTGGCAAAACTGTGGCCTTCTTAAAATAACCTTGTGGTCTCCCTGCAACTCCCTTTTGGGTCAGGTCCCCAGTTTGAGAAACACTGGTCTCTCCTGTGAAATGTGTATAGTAGCGGGTAAAAGCACACAAAAGGCCAGATTTCATGGGAGGACTGATCTGTGGTGCGTTTTGCATGGCTGCTAATTTGGCAAGGCTCAATCTCTAGGGAGCCAGCTATCTTAGCTAGTGACCCCAGGTTCTTTAAGTCTGTGCACAAACATTTTGTCGGAAGCTTAGTTTTGGTCACATTAATGAAAATTCATCATTAACTTACCAGCTCAGCAGCGTTATCAGCCTATTTCACAGAGAAAGTTAAATGTCTACCCCTCTACATGGCTCACAAGTTTACATTTCTGGAGTGACTTTCAGTTTTGAAGCAACAAACACTGCAGTCTTATCCAAACACTCCCACAACCTGGCCTGGGTATTCATATATGCATAGTGACAAGGATGAAGCAAAAGGAAGAAGAGGAATAACTAGGTTAAAGAAAGCAAGCAAGAGCAGTAAGATGTCAAACACTCCTACTGTTCAATGAAGAATTCAAGTGATTAGATGGAACTGATTGGTTAATTATTCATGTGAAGCAATGAAATTAAGCCCTAATAAAAAGGTGATGATTATGTTCATTATTCATACTCTGTCATCAAGAGGAAAGCGCAGTCTTTGGCTGTAAGTAGCCCTAGGTATGCTATTTCACCTTAAAAAGTTATTTCAAACCCATTGAACATATGTCAAAATAAGGCAAACCTTGGGGACTCTGAATGCTTTTGATGTCACTGAGATGTCTGAATGAAATACTTACATGCCAGAGGCCAGAGTGTAATTACATTAAGATTTTTATGTCTATATATATTTTTTTTTTAAAACTGAGAATGTCAGAAGAATCAAGCAATGATTAGTATTGCACACAGAATCCAATTACACAGTAGCTTGAGAAGTTTGGGGGATTCTGGGTAATAAAAGCCTTTACCAGAAAGAAAAGAACACACAATTCATCCAACTCTGCAAACCAGAACAAACTAAAACCTATGAGGAAAGTCAAGAAAAGCCAAAATCACGAAAGCTGATGGTGACAGAGGAGGAGTAGAGAGAAAACTCAGTATAACTGAATGCAACAGAAAGAGCAAGGAGTCTGAGAACAGAGAGGAAGCCCCATGACTTTGCTAGGGAAAGGTGATTGGAAGTCTTTTTGACAAGTGGATGCAGAATAAAGAAAGCCCAGGCCAGACTGATAATGTGGCTGCTTCCTGTCTTATTTCAGATTTGTGTATGAGGCAGACAGCATGAACATTTAAAATAAACAATGTATTAGTGATTTAGTCACTATTTATATTGGATCAAGTGACTGGAAAAAATAAATGACATTTTCCCTTTCAGTCTTAACAAGGGTTTTAGTTAAGAGGATGAAAAGGAGGTTAAAATGCTGAGCCTTCTTGTTAGCAGAAACAGAAAAAGAAAAGCTATTATTGCATGCTGTAGACATTACACATCCAAGGGGATTTGAAGAGAAAATGGCATCTGAAAGAATTAGGAGGTTTCTATTCATTCTAGACTAACACCTGAAAATGTTCCTCTAATTTTGATTGTGGGCATTTTACAAAGGTAAACCTTTTTTCCAGGGGTCATTAGCAGTAACAAAGGCCGGGTTCAGCAAGATATATAGGGGTCATTGTTTATTTCTAAAACCTGGGAGTGGATAAGAGAGGTTTAGGGGGATCTTAGAGTCAAACATTTTATTTTATACAATCTAAACACTTTTACATATATTTCTTCCCCACTCTGGAGTCATTTGGAATGTGAAACACACACTCTATATTGAGGAAACAAGCTAAGCAGCTCTCTCACATATGAAATTAGCAAACCCAGGAACTATGCAAGGGGCACAGCAGTCCCCCACCATCTCAGTATTATTCAAAGACTTAACTTGGAGGGTAGAACTCCTGCTCAGCAGAATCCACAATCACCTACCACTCACTCGCATATCCAATTAGATTCCATGGCAGTTAAGTGGGTGCTAGTAAGGCAGGGAAAGATCATCTGCTAAAGTCAGTACTGTCAGACCCTGATTTATTTAGTCTTCTGCTGCTAGTTTTAATTCAGCAAAGGCCAATTAATGTAATCTGTTGCTTTAATCTGTTCAGCAGTTATCTTCCGTAGGTCTGCTGTTCAGTAGCATCAGTTCAGCTAGTTTGCTGCTGGGTTCAGGATCCAGAGCTCTAGGTAATCCCTTCCTTACCCACAGTACCTCCTTGGGCTCCTCCTCTTCATTTGTGCTCGTTACCCAATCCAAACTGAGCATGTCTTCCCTTAATTTACATACCCTTTCATTAATAGCTATGTAAACATCTTAATAACCCCTAAAACAAACTATAAACTCCAAATAATACAACACAAAGCATTATTCAAAACTGCAAAGAAGCAAAACAATAATACATGTAAATTAAACCTGTCAACAGATAGATTTTCCCTTTTCAGCTATGGGGGCAGCAGAGAACTCTTGTTCTGTTTAACCCTTCCAGATTTGTAGAGTCTTGCACAGAGCCAAAATTTGTATTGCATCTGCATCCATATATGCAAAAATGAGCCATGGATATCTGCATTCACTCCTGTGGATAAGGATATCTGCAGATGTAACACAGAGATCTGCAAATTTGCAGGGTTCTCGATAAAAAAAAGGTGTTATCCACATCTACATCCATATCTGCAAAAAATGAGCTGTCGATATTCATATCCTTATCCACATATGTGGATATCTTCAAATATAAAGCAGATATCCGCAGATTTGCAGAGCCCTCGAGATCTGAGGCTTACACACACATTATTGATCTTTGAGTCTGTGGGAAAAATAACTGGTTTCATTTATATATTTCAGGTCAGTATTTTAAAAACTGACTATTCCAGGCTCTGGGAACCCTGACATGCACTTAAATTACAATCCAGAGGAATAAAATGTATCACAAAGGCAACGTCTACATGCGCCCCAAACTTCGAAATGGCCATGCAAATGGCCATTTTGAAGTTTACTAATGAAGCGCTGAAATGCATATTCAGCGCTTCATTAGCATGCGGGCGGCAGCCGCACTTCGAAATTGACGCGGCTTGCCACTGCACGGCTCATCCAGATGGGGCTCCTTTTCGAAAGGACCCCGCCTACTTCGAAGTCCCCTTATTCCCATGAGCTCATTTTCCCCTCACAGTTTTCCCCTCTTTGCTGAGCCAGTCCCTAATAAATGTCCTACACCTGCTAGATTGCAATCTTTGGCTGTCTCTTCCCTTTCCTGGGAGTATTTTCCCTCTAGGTCTATTTAATGAACCTCTTCTTTCTAGAGTAACAGCACTGAGAGTAGCATTATAAGCAGCTCTTCTGCAGAACTGCTGTCCCTAGACACATCCTCTCTTTTGGCTCTTCCTGGTTGAGTCCTCATAAACCTTTATTAGGCTCAGGTTTTTCTATCCTAATTGGGACTGCCACTCAGTTACATAGGTAGTTAATGATCCACAGGTGGATCTGGATTGACTCAGAGGCCAACTCCTGTCACATTTCGGCCGTGTCTACACGTGCCACAAAGCTCAGGGGAATAAGGGGACTTCGAAGTAGGCAGGGTCCTTTCAAAAAGGAGCCCCGTCTGGACGAGCTGCGCAGCGGCAAGCCGCGTCAATTTCGAAGTGCGGCTGCCGCCCGCATGCTAATGAAGCGCTCAATATGCATTCCAGTGCTTCATTAGTAAACTTCGAAATGGCCATTTGCGTGGCCATTTTGAAGTTTGGGGCACGTGTAGACACGGCCGAAATGTGACAGGAGTTGGCCTCTGAGTCAATCCAGATCCACCTGTGGATCATTAACTACCTATGTAACTGAGTGGCAGTCCCAATTAGGATAGAAAAACCTGAGCCTAATAAAGGTTTATGAGGACTCAACCAGGAAGAGCCAAAAGAGAGGATGTGTCTAGGGACAGCAGTTCTGCAGAAGAGCTGCTTATAATGCTACTCTCAGTGCTGTTACTCTAGAAAGAAGAGGTTCATTAAATAGACCTAGAGGGAAAATTCTCCCAGGAAAGGAAAGAGACAGCCAAAGATTGCAATCTAGGTGTAGGACATTTAGGGACTGGCTCAGCAAAGAGGGGAAAACTGTGAGGGGAAAATTGGTACCTAGCTAAACCCTCAGCAGAAGCCCAAGCTCCAGGCAGAGAATTCAACCTGAGTATGCTCCAGGGCTAGGGGCAAAGGGTAAGACTGATTAACCCAGGGCCAGGGAGGTTCTGTAGGCACAGATGACTAAAGCTTTTGTTTATGTAGTGTTAAATGAAGTGGACATTCCAAAAAGGACTCTCTTTCATACTGGAAGAGAGTGCTTGGACTTTTTCATATACTGAGTGAGGGAAAACTACAACAGGGGTTCGCCTGCAGTCCCATGTCTGACGAAAAGGGGCCATACGTGGATGACTGCCTCACCGCTGTGCAAAACAAAATAGGACCAGATCCTAACCTGTACTGAACAGTCACTCAGTAAAACATTACAAGTATCTCTACCAGGCCTGTTGATATTCCAGGACCCCAAATTTCTCTTGGTTGTATGACCCTATTTACTTTGTCAGTCAGGAATATATTAAACTGTTCCCTTAGCAACAACCATAGCAAATGGCATTTAAGATGTTTATGAAACATGGCATTTTTAGAAAAGACAGTATGGCAATATGAAAAATAAATTTTGCTTATTACAGTAAATATAACATCACAGTACAACCAAACACCAATCAAAAAGCTGCACCACACGTCAATCATAGAATCCTAGGGCTGGAAGAGACCTCAGGAGGTCATCGTGTCCAGCCCCCTGCCCAAAGCATGATCAACCCCATCCAAGTCATCCCAGCCAGGACTTTTTCAAGCCTATACTTACAAACCTCTAGGGATGGAGCTTCCACCTTCTCTCTAGATAATGCATTCCAGTGCTTCACCACCATCCTGGTGAAGTAGATTTTTCTAATATCCAGCTGACACCTCTCCCTGTGTAACTTCAGATCATTTCTCCTTGTTCTGCCATTCATCACCCCTGAGAACAGCCTCTTCTTCCTCTTTAGAGCCCCCACTTCAGGAATTTGAAGGCTGCTATCAAATCAGCCTTCAGTCTTCTCTTCTGCAAACTAAATAAGCCCAAATCCCTCAGCCTCTCCTCGTAGGTCATGTGCTCCAGCCCCCTAATCATTTTTGCTGCCCTTCACTGGACCCTTTCCAAGGCATCCACATCCTTTCTCTGCTGGAGGTCCCAGAACTAGACACAATACTTCAGATGTTTCCTCACCAGCGCTTAGTAGAGGGGGATAATAACTTCTCTAGAGCTGCTGGAAATGCTCCTTCTGATACACCCCAATATTCCAGTAGCCTTCTTGGCTACAAGGGCACACCGTTCACCCATATCCAGCCTGTCATCCACTGTAATCCCCAGGTTCTTTTCTGCTGCACTATTACTTAGCCAGTGGGTCCCCAGCCTGTAACATACTTGGTCTTCTTCTGTCCCAGTGCAGGACCCTGCACTTGTCCTTGCTGAATCTCATCAGATATTTTTGGCCCAATCCCCCAATTTGTCTAGGTCACTCTGGACCCTATTCCTACCCTCCAACTTATCTACCTCTCCCCCTAGCTTAGAGTCATCTGCAAATTTGCTAAGGCTGCAATACATCCCCTCATCCAGGTCATTAATAAAGATGTTGAACAATACTGACCCTAGAATTGATCCTTGGGGCCCTCCACTTGAAACTAACTGCCAGTCATGCATTGAGCCAGCCATTGATCACTACCTATTGGGCCAGACTATCTAGCCAGCTTTCTATCCACTTTACAGTCCATTTATCCAATCCATACTTCCTGAACTTGCAGGCAAGGATATTGTGGGAGACTGTATCAAAAGCTTTGCAAAAGTCAAGTTATATCATTGACTTCCCCATGTTCAAAGCACCAGTTACTTCATCATTGAAGCTAACTAGATTGGTCCAGGCATGACTTGCCCTTGGTGAATCCATTTTGACTATTCCTGATCACTTTCCCCTCTTACAATTACTGTAAAATGGATTCCTTGAGGATCCTCTCCATGATTTTTCGAGGGACTAAGGTAAGGCTGACCAGTCCATAGTTCCCTGGATTGTCCTTCTTCCCTTTTTTTAAAGATGGGCACCATATTTGCCTTTTTCCAATCATCTGGGACCTCTCCCATTCTCCATGAGTTTTCAAAGATAATGCCCAAAGCCTCTGCAATGATATTTGCCAACTCCCTCAGTATTCTTGGATGCATTAAATCTGGACCCATGGATTTGTGTATGTCCAGCATTTCTAAATACCTCTTAATTTGTTCTTTCTCCTCCAAGAAATGCCCACCTCCTTCCCATCATGCGTTGTCTAGTGCAGTAGTCTGGGATTTTAACTTGTCTGTGAAGAGAGGCAAAAAAAACCCATTGAGTTTTGAGGAGTAAAGGGACTTCAAAGTAGTGCACGTTTGATGTTGAAGGTTCAAAGTTGCTGTGGGGAGAGAATTAGCCTAATGAAGTGCTACGTATTCACCAAAGCACTTCATTAGTAATCTCTCATTGCCCTGATTAACAAGCCCCCTTCAAAGTTGGGGGCAAGCATAGACGCAGTCTAAGCTTAACTCAAAGACTCTCAATGGGCTTTTCTCCCGCTATATACTGGAGCTCTGAGCAGTCATACTGTTCTCTTACATACAGTGTAACACCTCCTCCTTTTCTCCCTGCATGTCTTTCCTGAACAGGTTAGACCCTTCCATGACAGTGCTCCAGTTATGTGAGTCATCCCATCGTGTCTCCGTTATTCCAGTCACCTCATACTTCTTTGACTGTGCCAGGGCTTCTAAAGGTTCCTGTTTCTTTCCCAGGCTTCTTGCATTTGTGTACAAATACCTTAGATACTTAGCTGATTGTTGTACCTTCTCCCTTTGAATCAGTGTCCTCCTTGTTGCACCTTCCTCCTTCCCAGTACACCACTTCCCCACTCAGGGCTTATGTCATCATCCTTTGATGAACCTAGTTTAAAGCCCTCGCTAGGTTTGCAAGCCTGCCCGCAAAGATGCTCTTTCCTCTTTTTGTTAGGTGGATCCCATCTCTTCCTAGTAATTCTTGTGCCCAAAAGAGAATCCCATAGTCAAAGAACCCAAAGCCCTCTCCCCAACACCAACACCACTTGCACAGCCACACATATACTTCCACAATTTGATGATCCCGACCTGGACCCTTTCCTTCAACAGGGAGGACAGATGAGAACACCACTTGCCCTCTATATTCCTTGATTTTCCTTCCCAGTGCTACATAGTCTGCAGTGATCTACTCAAGGTCATTCTTGGCTGTGGGAAGGGGTAATAATCTGAAGGTTTGATCAGTTTTGGAAGACTCTGTCACATCCTGAATTCTAGCCCCTGGTAAGCAGCACGCTTTCTGAGATTCTGGGTCTGGATGGTACCAATGTGAGGTTTCTAAAGATAGCAACAGCACTCAACCCCAGAGAGAGGCATTATGGAGCATTCTTTCAGAAGTCTTAAAACATGAACACTCCAATGCACAAACTACAGAACCCAAACCACAAGAAGAGAAGATCAACCTTCTACTGGTGGCATCCAACTCAGATGATGAAAATGAACATGCTTACCCTCTGCTTCCTTGCCTCATGAAGCCATACACAGGCACCCTGGACTTCAGCAAGGAGTACTTCAGCTACAGACTCAGCAAGTGCAGAATGGTGGTGGAATGTGACTTTGGCCATTTAAAAGCAAGGTTCAGGTGCCTATTGACCTGTTTGGACCTTTCCAAAACTAATATCCCCACTGCAGTTGCAGGGTGCTGTATTTTGCATAACCTTTGTGAATCTAGGCAGGAGAATTTCATGACAGCCTGGAGTGCAGAGGCAGATGCCATAAGCAGGGCTTATGCCAGCCGCCCACAAGGGCATTCATCAATGCAAATGCAGAGGCAGTGGCAATCAGGGAGACTTTAAAAACAGCTTTGTGAATAACTGGGCAGCCACAAGATTCTGTTGTATTTTGACTGTTGTGAAACCACCCCCACTCCCTGCAATGATTTGTGCACCCCACCAAATGTGAACCAACAAATCAGACTGTGGCTTTCACAGAAAGAATGCTTTTCTGTTGTGGGGAGAGGGTTAAGGTGCAGGAAAAAGAATGGATGCAAAGAGAGGGTTCTTTCCATAAAAAGAAGGTTTGTATTTCTTGCAGGGGAAGGCTAGTGGGTTTTTTTAGGAGAAATGCACAAATGCGTGAAATAAGCCAGGTTTCGTACCTGGCTTCCCCGTCCCTGGGGGCAGGCACCCCGATCACCAACCAGCCCTTAATCCTGAACTCTGGGCGGTGCCTCTGGGGTTTCAGCATTGGCCTGCTAAACTAAGGATTGTGAGCTCAGTCCTTGAGGGGGCCACTTAGGGAACTGGGGCAAATAGATTTAAAAAAAAAGGATGGTGCTTGGTCCTGCCAAGAGGGCAGGGGACTGGACTCGATGACCTCCTGGGTCCCTTCCAATTCTATGCGATGTATATCTCCATAATCCCATAGGCTTTGGCAACCCCCACCACTGCCCACATCCCTCTGCCATGATTCCTCTTTGGACCTTTGCAAAGTGGCAGGCAGTTGTGCTATCAGCCCTCTCCACCCCCAGTCATGTTCCTCTGCTGAACTCCCCACAATGATTTGTGCACCCCATGTCACCACACGTGGACCAAGAAATCAGATGTGTTTATCATAAAAAGAACATGTTTATTTTGGGGGCAGAAGGGTTAAGCATCAGGAAAAAGAATGGGTGTCAAGGGTGGTGGAATAATCTTTTGCAGTGGGCAGAGGTCTTGGGGGTAGAGTGGCAGACTGTCCTTATCCTCCCTCTCTGTGTTCGAGGACCATGACGAGGGGTGTGGGTGGGTGACCTGTATTCAGGGGAGCCTGGGCAGCAGGGAGTAAAGCCTGCAAACTGAATGCTGTGTAGGGAGTTCCTCTGCAGCTCCAGCATAGAGCACAGGACCTGAGTTTGCTCTCTCACAGCCTTGAGGAGCTCTGCTGTGCCCTCTCTCAGGTGCTTCAATTCCTCTCTTCTGAATTCCAAGACATTCTGCTGCTACTGTTCAGTGGCCCTGTGGCTGTTGTGTTAGTCTGCTTCAGCTGCGGCAGGGTAAAGTTCTGCTTGGACCTCTTGCTCTTCCTCATCCTGTCTCCCATGCTGAGGATGCCTGCTGAAAAGTGAAGGTTAAAACTGAGATACAATTCACACAAAGCGCTTACCCACAGAATGAATGGCTCTCCTGTCTTTACAAGCAGTGAAACTTTCTTTTTCTTAAGGATGACAAGGAATCAAACTCTGTATTGCACAAGGCATCACTTATCCAGACCATTTCATTGTGGACACGGTAAGCTATTGTCCACTTTACTAGGGTATGTGTGTGTTTAAAGCAGGGGAAGCTGGGAGGTGTCCAGGAGCAGGGGAAAAAGTTTTCTCGGAGGTTCTCGGAGTAACCCTCTGCAAGGAAAACCTGCCCGCACTGGACATGCCAGTGTCTAGGAGCAGGGTCCAAAGAGCCTGGCAGCTGCATGGCAAGGAGGAAGGGTTCAATTCCAGCTGCATGGCTGGCTAGGTGGAGAGGGTTCTGCATAAAGTGCAAAGAAAGGTGTGGGGAAAGTTTTCCAGGTGCATGGTGAGGGAAATACTTTTCTTAGCAGTCCCTGGAGCAATCTTCATCAGGGAGAAGGCCATTTAAAACAGGGAAAACCCATGCTGGACATGCCAGTGTCTGGGAGAAGGGTCCAAAGAGCCTGGCAGCAGCATGGTGAAGGGGAAGAGTTTGATTCCAGCCACATGGCCAGCTGGATCTATGTAAAGTGCAAAGAAAGGCAGCGAGAAAGTTTCCTAGCTGTATGGTGGGGGAAAAATGTTTCTTAGTAGCTGCCAATCAAGCCAGCAATGTGGCGGGAGGGGAGAAGCCCAGGAGGGCCTACCAGTCATGTGGAGGGGGGAGAGCCATGTGGTACAGCAATGAGGCCCTGGAAAATTTAAAATGGCAGGGAGCATTATGTATAAATCTAATCCAAGTTCCCATGCTTCTTTAGGTTGCCAGAGAAGACATCACCCCCTAAGAATAACAGATAGTGACAAAGAAGAGATGCTCATGCTGTGTGAGCACAAGCCTGGAAATTTTTCCAAAATGTTGTGTGGCACCATGACATCAGATCGCTGTCTAGTTGTCTCGAATGGCCAGGTGTGCTATTGTGAAAACTGCAATAAGTCAGGCCTGCCCAAAATCCTTGTGCAAAAAATACAAGAGTACCTGGATGAGACCCTTCTGGAGCTCTCCAAAAAGCATAAGCGCTCCACCCCAGAAATATTAACACACTGTTCTGAGGGGCTTAGAGCCACAGAAAACCTATACCTAAACCCAACCCACTTGTATTATTCTCGAAAAAAATACTCACCAGAACAGCTGGGCTCTGGTCGTTCTTGCGTTGGCGTAGAGTGAACCAGCTCGAGGTTGAAGGTGAAGAGCTCCAGACTGTTGGAAACAGCTTCCTCGGACCCTTTCTGGTTGCCCCCATCCTCCTCTCCATTGGCCTCTTCCTCCTGCCCGCCTCTAGGTTCATCTCCTCTCAACTCCCCCTGGACTCCACAGAAGGGCTTCCTGAAGAGTCCCAATTAAGACTGGGCAATGTTGTCAGGATCCTCCCAAGAATGGCGTCCAGCTGGTCATAATACCAGAACATCTTGGGAGAAGACCCAGATCGCCCTTACTTTATGATAAGCCTGTCAAAGTTCTTTCACCTTCACCCAGCATTGCTGAGCATCCCAGGAGTAACTTCTGTTGATCATCCCACGTAAAATCTTTTCATAAACGTCCACATTTCACTAGCAGACTTGAAGTCTGCCTGCCACTGACTCCTCTCCCACAACAGCAAGGAGATCAATGATCTTGTTATGGGACCATGCTGGAGCTCTCTTGTGACCCTAAGAACTCAAATCAGAAGCCTGAGTACTCATAATGGCAAGAGATGACTACTGATGTGATGGCTACTGTTGTGATGTGATGTGATGGCTACTGATGTGATGTGATGCAATGGCTAGAAAGAAATTCAGGCTTATGGGCGCCCCTTAAATTTTCCAGGCTTCCTGGTGATGAATTCAAATTTGAGGCTTCCTGTTACCGACTTCCTGTGCACCTGGAGAACAGCTGAAATGGAAGCGGCAAGAGCAGACAAGGGTGGGGCATTGTGGGATACATACAAGACACCTCTGGATTCTAATAAAGTCGATTTTAAGAAAAGGTGTTTCCACGCTAACATTAATTCGACCTTTTAAATTCGAACTTGGCGCTATGCCGACTAGCTTTGTGGGTGTAATAATATCGAATTTAGTGCTCCCTAAACTCAACCTAATGGCATTCACAGTGAAGACAGTGACATTGTAATATCGAGCTAACTGCCTTAAAATTGACTTATAAGGTCATTCACTTGTTCAGACTGAAAGACAGCATGATCTTCATTTTGCATTTTTGAAATAACAGAGACATCCAGTGTCTGACTGGTTAAATTGCACATTACTTACATATAACAAGAGATCTGTCACCACATTTATGTGTATATCGCCCATTTTTACGTAAGTACATGTGTATACTTAAAGACATTGGGTCTCAGCTAGGGGGAGGTCCACGGCCCCTAGGAGAACACGAACAGATTTCAGGGGGTTCACCAAGTAGGGCTGGCATTAAACTCTCTGGGGTCTAGGGCTGAAGCCCCAGTACCCTGCTGACCCATGTGGACCGAAGTTGTGGAGCCCTGTGGTATATTGTCTGAAACCTGCATGGGGCTGAAGTCCTGAACATCACTGCTGAAGCTGAAGTCTGAGAAACTGAGTTCTGCAGGGCCCCTTGCAGCATGGGGCCCACACAACTGCCTTGCTTGCTACCCCCTAACACCAGCCCTGGCTTTCATAGACAGAAACACAACTGCTGTGGCACACAAGGGCTGTGGAGTTTTTGTAGACTGTTGGGAGGGACTTGAAAAGAAAAATGTCGAGAACCCCCACTTTAACGAATTAAAGCTCCCAGGGAAGATCATCCAGTGGCTGAAGCACAGGATGGGGAGTCAGGAGATCTTATTTCAATTGCCATAGATTGTATCTGTGACCTACAACAAGTGACTTCATCTCTCCATCTCTCAGTTCGTCTCTCTCAGTGGTCCCCAAACTTTTCGGCATTACCACCATCCAACCCCCCTTTTACCAAAACATCCAATTCATAATTTAAAATAAACACAAAACTTGATATAAAAATGTTATTTAAAATTCAAAATAAATAAATTAAAAATAAGCGAGAATAGTTTTCCTTGGCCCCTTGTGGGTGCCTGGTGCAGCCCCAGCTGGCCAGCTGCCTGAGCCCCATGACAACCGCCAGAGCTGCCTGCACCAGCTGCCCGCCCACCCAAGCCCTGTGCAGCCAGAGCTGCCTGCCTGAGCCAACTGAGCCTCAAACTGTTGGGGCCAGCCGCCCGTCAGCTACCAGGCCTAAGTGCCCACCCACCTGCCAACCGCCAGGGCCAGCTGCCCACCCACCTAAGCCCCATGCTGCTGGGGCCAGCTGCCCAAGCCCCACGAGCTTCCCGCCTGACCTCCAAGAGCTGCCTGTCCAAGCCCCTCTCCTCCCCTCCCCCAAAGCCAGGCACCACCAGCCTCCCTCTCTTACCCCATCTCCATCCCCCTTACCTGAACCAGGCAGCCCCAACCCCCACCTAACCCCTTCCTATTCCTTCTCCCCTTCCCCCCCAACCCACACTCACTCAGCTTTGCAGGAGGCAGCTAGCTCCACAAGGGTCTTCACCAGCGGCCTGCTTTTTATAGCAGCTGCACTGAGCCACCCACGTAAAATGGCAGGGGTTGAGAGCTGGACGCAAAGGTCAGCTCTTTCTTGGGATGAGGGGATGATGGGAGTGCTGGGTTGTCTTGCGCAGCTGCCTCCCGCCCCGAATTTCTTCATGCACGCCCCCTCCCGCCCCGTTTGGGAAACCATGCTCTATCCAGCTTTGTTCCCCCACAAGTTTAACTTCATGACCCAGTTTCTCACCAGGTGTAGAAGGGAATAAGTCCATTTACTTAAATGGAGCTACACCAATTGGTATCCGCTGAGGATCTCATCCTAAATTTCCTGCCTTTCAGATATTTGAAACTACTTGACTAGAGCATTAACTGAAAAAAAGCACAGTTACCTCTATTCTAACATTCTATTTCTGTCTGGGCATTGGATTTGCTGTATAATTTTAACTACATAAAATACCATAGAATAAACATAGTGAATACTGAGATGGATCCAGAGGTCTAATTTCTGTGTCAAACTTTTTTTTTTTATTTTTAAAAAGCTTTAAAATATCTCAGTGTAAATCAAGACCATGAGAGCTTTTTTTATGAGACCATTCCACATTCCTATTTGTTGTGACATATCTAAATTACCGAGAATAAGACTGTTAGGGCAGAGCCTGCGGCTTTCTACGTTTACAAAGAAGTGCCTGGTATATCTTTGTGTGCTGAAAATAATAAATTATATTGTTCTAATTAAAACATATTTGAAAAAGCATATTGATAGAAAGAAGAACATAAGTGTCATGAAAGGGGCTAACAATCAAAATTGGGACCAATGTGAGAAGGATTTTCATTTGAAATGTGAAATATGGCAGCTGGTACTATTAAAAACACTTCCTGAAGCACTGTAAATAAAATACATGCATAGTATGGCAAGCCTGATATAAAGATTATGCACACAACATTGAGTACTGAAGTAATAAAGAATTAATACCCAGTCCAGCACTCCTGGCACAGTTTTAGGGGTAACTAGGGCTGCGTCTACACTACAGTTCTGTTTCGAAAGAACATCTTTCGAAAGAGAACATAGAAAGATGCTCTTCCGAAATGGAGCATCCACACATACCAGCAGGGACCACAGGTTCGGTTCATTCTTTCAAAAGACCCCCAGGACAATTTCGAAAGAGAGCGTCCACACATGCCAGCCCACTCTTTCGAAAGAGCAGGGGCAGGAAGTACTACGGGCGGGGTCACATGGCAGATGAGCTCTTCTGGGGCTGCCATCTGCTGTCCCCTTAAAGGACCCCCCCCCCAGACCTCAGCCTGCACACACTGAGGGCCAGCAACCCTGTCCCCAAGCAGAGCAAGAGCAAGATCAAGAGGCATTGGAGGTGGCATCCCGGTCCCCCATGGACCCCGAGCAGCGCCCCCTCCATCGCAGCCGTGGCCAGCGCCCTGGCTGCAGTCCTGGCCGTCGTGCTGCAGCAGCTCTGGGTGGCCACCACAGTAGCCACTCTCCTGGATGCCATCCTCAGCACGCAATGCCCCAGCCGGTCCCCCGGGTCATCCACCACCTGTGGAGATTCCCCACAAGCAGCAACTGGTGGGACCGGCTGGTGCTGGAGGACTGGGGCAATGACCGGTGGCTACAGAACTTCAGGATGACCAAGGGGACATTCCTGGAGCTGTGCCACTGGCTCGCCCCAGTCCTCCAGCACGAAGACACACACCTGAGGCCAACGCTCCCTGCCTGCAGAAAAGGGTGGCCATCACCCTATGGAAGCTAGCCACCCCAGACAGTTACCAATCTGTCGGCCACAGTTTGCACTGGGCAAAGCCACTGTCGGGGCCGTCCTCATTGAGGTTAGCAGTGCCCACCTCACACCTAGACTGCATGCGGAGGGCAGCCTGGCGACGGGCACTGTTGGGAGAAGGGTGGGCACCCCGCAGCCAGGGGCGGGGATGGGGACAGGTATGGGCGGGCAAGCCGTACACCACTCCATGCTCACGAGCACGACCCCCCCACACTATGCCCTGCAGGTCATCCAGGCAATCAACAAGGTGCTCCTGAGGCAGCTGGTGCACATCAGGGACCTGGATGAAGCCATCCGGGGATTCCAGGAGCTGGGCTTCCCCAACTGCTCTGGGGCCCTGGATGGCACCCACATCACCATCCGGGCCACGGAGCACAGCCGTGGGGCCTATGTCAATCGCAAGGGCTACCACTCAGTGGTCCTGCAGACCCTGGTCGACGCCAGTGGCTGGTTCCAGAACATCTATGTGGGCTGGGCTGGCCGCGGCCATGATGCGAGGGTCTTCTGGAATTCAGGGCTGGGATGTCGTATGGCCGAGGGGACTTTCATTCCCCGGCGGGAGCTCCCCTTCGGGGACACGATGATACCACCCTGCATTGTGGGGGACATGGCCTACCCTCTGCAGGCCTGGCTGATGTGGCCCTACACCGGGCACACCCAGCCAAGCCAGGACCTTTTTAATGAGCAGCTGAACTGCGCCCAGAACACTGTCAAGCAGGCATTCGGCCACCTCAAGGGACGTTTTAGATGCCTCTGCACCAGGCTGGAGGTGGGCCTCCCCAATGTTCCGGTGGTGGTCAGGGCCTGCTGCACCCTCCATAACCTGGTGGAGGCAAAACATGAGCCCTATATTCAGAGGTGGGCTGCCGAGGCGGGGTGCAGGTATGAATAGCCCCCTGCTGCCCCGTGTCACTAGGCCCAGAAGGACGGGGTGCATGTTAGGGAGGCCCTGCGCCAGGCCTTTGAGCAGGGGCCACAGTGGCCCCCGCCCCACACCCCCACCAGTACCCTGCACACACACTTCCCCCCCAACCTGCACCCTGCACACACACACACCCCCACCAGCACCCATGCACAGGGGACACAGGGTAAACCATAAAAATAAACGTTGACTATAATGGAAAACTGGCCCCTCATTATTCAGGGGGAACTATATATACGTGAGGTGGGGGAGGGTGAATGGGGAGAACTATTTACATGGGAGGGGGAAAGGTGAATGGGGAGAACTATTTGCCTGGGAGGGGGAAGGGTGAATAGGGAGCCAGGGTGGGGGACCTCACCCCTCCATGGGGCTCGATGGCCGGGATCCCCGTAGCCTGCATCTACCCCTTCCTCCCTGGGACCGGGGGCCCCACCGAGGCTGGGCTGTGGCCAGCAGCACAGGGAGATAAGGGTGCGGCTCAGGAGCAGTCCCCACACCTGCACTGGGCTTGGCACGGGGGGAGTGGGGGCCGGGGGCTCAACCTCTAGCTAGCCGGCCCTGGCCAGCAGGGTGTGGGCCAGGCGGACAAGGCTGGCTGCAGGGAGGTGAGGAGGGAGCAGGGCCTCAAGGTCGGCCTCCTCGGGGGGGAGTTGGGGTGGAGGCAGGGGGATGGGGGATTGGGGCGGGAGGGAGACACACTGCGGTGGAGGGGACGCACAGGCGACAGGGGCGTGGGGGATGGTGGAGAGGTGATGGGTGGCGTGGGTGTGGGAGTGGCCCACCATGGAGTGGTGGCAGTGGCCAGGTGGCAGACGACAGCCTGGGTGAGGGCGTCCAGGTTGGATGCCATCCGGTCCCATGCCTGCCGCTCCATGGCAAGCCACTCCCGCACGATGCCTGTCAGCTCCCTCAGGAGGGCCATGTGGGCCGTGTCCCCTGCCTCCTCCTCCCCAGCCTGGTGGCTCTGGCAGAGGGATCAGCGGCGCCCCATGCTGTCCCCATCCGGGGCCAGGGCTGCTCCCCTCGCCCCCCGTGGTTAGGCTCCCCGGGCCCATTTTGGGGCTGGTCCAGCTGCCAGCTGCTGGAGCTGTGGAGACATAAGGGGAGAGGAACGGGCCATTAGTCCTGGTGAAGGACCCCCTGAACTCCTCCACCCCAGCCACCCCATCCTGGCAGTCCTGCAGGGATTGCATCCAGGGTTCCCCATCTGGGTTGCGTAAGCACTGACTCTCCCCTGCCCACCTCGGTCCCTCCACAGCTTGGCGGCCTGTGGTACTGTCAGGGCCGCATGGTGCTGAGTGCCACACGGTGGCCCTGTGAGGCTGGGGTGGTGGGGCCATCTGGCCCGCCCGTGCCATGGGGCTGATGTTCCCGTGGGTGGGCTGTGGCCACCAAGGGCGGGATTGCGTGCCCCCTACCCTGGCTATGCAGCCGCCTGCGTGCACGGTACATACCTGTGGGTCCCTCCAGGAGCTCAGGCGAGGTGTGACCTGAGGGGGCCAGGCTGGATGGGCCCCAGGAGACTTCAATGACGAGGGCCCCCTCACTCGAGCCCTTGTCAACGCTGCTGGCCGGGATCCGTGGCGGCCACCTATGGGTGGCTGGAGGTCTGGGGCAGTCCTCCCCTTCAGTCCCCACCCCTTCCTGCTCCAGCTCCGTCCGGGGGTTTGCCATGTCAGGGAACATGGCTGGGGGTCCCGCCTCCTTGGGCCCAAGGATGCGGTCGAGATCTTTAAAGTAGGGGCAGCTGGTGAGCACTGCACCTGACTGCCCGTCCGGGTCCCGAGCCTGAGAGTAGGCCTGCTGGAGCTCCTTCACTTTGGACCTCACCTGTGGGCTCTGGGTGGGGTGACCCCAGCTGGTGAGGCCCTGATGAGACGCTCGAATGTGGGTGCGTTTTGGCACTGGACCCCTGTCTGCTGCAGGACCTCCTCAAATGCCCAGAGGGCAAGGAAGTCCTGCAGCTTGGCGTCGGTCCAGGAGGGGGCCTGGCACTTGGGGGGCTGGCTCCCCTCCTGGGAGGGGGTCCCCAGTGTCCTTGGGGGCCCCTGGGGTGGGTGGGAGTCAGGGGCGCTGGCCATGGTGCCAGGGAGGCCAATAGGTGGACTGGAGCGTTGACCCTTGCTGAATGGCTCTGCAGCAGCGTGGGCTCCCTGCTGCCTGCATGCTCTCAGCTTCCTGCCTGAGGGCTTCTGGAAGCCTGCATCCTGAAACACAGCTGGATGCTGGAGCAGAGAGCTCCACTTGTGCTGTGAGCGGCGCCACCACCTGCCAGCTGATTGCGGTCATGGAGGACATGATCTTTCAAAAGAGCGGGTCACGGAGCATCTATACTTGCTCTCTTTCGAAACTGTCTTTTGAAAGAGGGTGCTTTTCCCACCCCGGGAGCAGAAGACCATCTTTGAAAGAACCGGGAGTTCTTTCAAAGTTAATTTCGAAAGAGCGCCGCATCAGTGTAGATGCTTTGCATCTTCTTTCAAAAGAACTCGGTCTTCCGATCCTAATTTCGATGTCCTTGGTAGTGTAGATGCACCCCTAGTGTCTAGAAATCAGTGGTAATTTACATCTGATGAGGAACCGGCCTGTAATGTGGCACATCCTTTGTCATATCATGCCAACCTTTCTGTAATGACTGGCTCGGAGAGGGCTCAGGGAGGGGTTCTTCCCTCTCCAGATCAGGGGCCAATCAACCTCTCTATACAATTGTGTATGGGGAATCAGTCATAACCGCACAAGCCCCAGGGCTCAGGCCTGTGATCAGGCCAAGCAACCAGTCAGATTGGCCCAGGCCTTCTCAGTCAATAGTCCACTTTGTAGGCCCAGGCCTTAGCTCAAGGCAGAGCAGTAATGGAGTTCATAATACAAGCTGAGGCCCTACCACAGGGTGGGGCAACAAAGGGGTTCACAACACAAGCCCAGGCCCCAGCACAGGGTGGGGCAGCAAATGGCCAGACCTCTTAGCAGAGCAGAGGACTCACAAACACATGTGTATCTATAACAATGAGAGGAGGAGACTGACCTCTGTAGATCAGGGATGGCACAGGCCCACCCATGGCATTGCACTCTGGCCCAGTACCCTACCAGTGGCAGAGCAATATGCCATTGGGATCAGCAGAGATCCAGATTTCATTTGAGATAACAGGATTTGTTCATACATTTTTCTATTAATGAAAGGAAGGAATTTCTACGAGCTTGTATTGTTCAGAAAGAGAGAGCTTGCCAGTACGAAATGCATATTTCTGGGGACAAGTCTGGAACTGAGAATTTGCAATATAATTTAGGAGTGGCAAGCTGTACCGCTCTTGCAATACAACTGCGACAAATTTACATGCTGGAGGTTGTGAGCTGCTGCTTCCACCATAAAGCAGAGTAAAAGCTACTCAGGTTGGAATACTGAGGAGACACAGCTGTTCAACAGGCCAGTCTGAACCCTGAATAATGTCACATTTATTTATTTTAATTTGTCAAAGCATTGCTTTTCTTCCTGTGTTTTGAATAGCTAAGCAAGGCAAGGAATGTGGAACATTATTAAATATGCCACAAACCTATTTTAGAACCTGAAATCTTTGGAAAGTCTGGTTGGGGGACACATTCTCAGATATGTTTCAACTGGATTTCACATTAGTGCAGAGTGAAAATATTTTGTATAGTGAACTGAATTCCTTTTTATCTTTTCTCCCTCTCTCTCTTTGTGCACATGAGTAAATAGCCCACAACATGAACAAGAGCACTTTTTAAAAGTCTGGGATTTGAACTGTTCTGTGCAGTTTATTTATATATTATTTTAACAACAAAAGTGAAAAATATGTATTGTTTACTTTGCCCTAGTCGTACAGGCAGCCAAACTGTAAGAGCTGGCTATGAGTCATTTCCTAGACATAACTGTTAGGCCACTGAACAAAGTATCTTTTGAATTATTTTTTCTTTCAAGTATCTTTAATCAAATGAGATATAGTCGTAGCCACGTCAGTCCCAGGACATTAGACAATTCTAGTTGGTCCAATAAAAGATTATCTCACCAACTTGGTCTCTTTAATAAAATGAGTTATTATTAATAATTTACACAGCTTATGATGACTTGATAAACTCACCTAAACACTTCAGGGAAATACTTTTTTTATATACACATAAAGGACAGAGAACATTTGCAAACAGAGTTATTCTATGGCCTTGATCCTGCATTGTGATTGGCATTGATACAGAAGTCCATCTACATAGATACCAATGCCACAGATGGGGCACCAGTGGTAAGTATTTCAAGCTGAGAAAAGAAGCCTAGGAATTGACAAGTTAGATCTGATAAGAAGTATTCTCTTTGGGGATCTAAATGATCCAGAGAGGAGAACGCTGCTGTATGCCTAGAGAACCCATATCAAAAATGGGATTCTTACAACCAGATTGGATCCTGTTGGTGTAGGCACTGTATAAAGTTTGTACGTTCTCTTAGCAAAGACTTCTCCCTTGCAAAGTACCTCGTACATTTTGGGTACTAGTACAATCGTATAACCATTCATGAACTGACTGAACTGAACTGAACTACAACGACCTGGCCAGGTAAAATACTATTATCACCCCCATCTTCCTGACAGGAGAACTGATGGAAGGGACTTAGCCCTTGTTCCATAGGAACGATGTGGTAGAGACAGAAAGATGACCAAGATCTCATGGTTCCTAGAGAAGAATCATTTCCCAAGACTGGACTATTCCACCTGTCACATCTTCAAGGGGCAGAGTGAAAGGATAGGCAAACTGGTTCAGACAGCCAAACAAAACTCATAGTCAAGCCCTGAACTGAACTGGTTAGTTTTGTAACATGATCGCTCATGCCTACAGCTTCTGCATGCAAAGTTTTGTTACAAATGCGTTTCTTCCATGTAGAGCTTCTTGCTAGCTGTTATTGTCACTATGCAGAACTTTTCTGTAGGAAGTCTTCTTCATTAGTATAGAATCATAGAATACTAGAACTGGAAGGGACCTCAAGAGATCATAAAGTCTAGTTCCCTGCCCTCACCGCAGGACAAAGCACCTTCTCTACCATCCCTGCTAGATATGTATTTAACCTGTTCTTAAACATCTCCAATGATGGAGATACTATAACCACCCGAGGCAATTTATTCCAATAATTAACTACCCTGACAGAAATTCTTTCCTAATGTCCAATTGAAACCTTCCTTGCTACAATTTAAAACCATTACTTCTTGTCCTCTTTTCACAGGCTGAAGAGAATAATTTTTCTCCCACCTCCTTGTAACACCCTTTTAGGTACTTGAAAGTAAGTACCATACATGAGGAAGAAAGCATCTGAAAAGGTTTATTCTTATTTGACAGGAAGCATACACAGAAAAGAAGGTTGGTGCCACTAGAGGACAGTGTAATCCAAACAATGGAAGTGACTCTTGCACTACATATTGTGGTGTATGTGGTAGTTGAAACATACATACATCACTGACTGCTGTTTGAGAATCTAACAAAAATAAGGTGGTCCTATCTAATGGCAGGAGTCAGTGGACCAAAGTGAAGTGGGCAGGTAGGCAGGACTGGTGAAATTCTTTTTGTAAAAGTATTGATTTCTTGGAACACTGTATGGAGGTGTCAGTGCATAAATGGTGGGTGTGGTATACCTAGATTTTAGTAAGGCGTTTGACATGGTCTCGCATGATCTTCTTATCAATAAACTAAGCAAATACAACATAGATGGGGCCACTATAAGGTGAGTGCATAACTGGCTGGATAACCATCATCAGAGACAACAAGAAGTCCTGTGGCCCATGAAAGCTTATGCTCCAAAATATCTGTTAATCTATAAGGTGCCACAGGACTTCTTGTTGTTTTTGAGGATACAGACTAATTTGGCTACCTGTCTTATACGTTCTCAGAGAGTAGTTATTAATGGTTCCCAGTCACGCTGGAAGGGTACAACAAGTGGGATTTGCAGGGATCTGTTTTGGGACCAGTTCTATTCAGTATCTTCATCAATGATTTAGATATTGGCATAGAGAGTACGCTTATTAAGTTTGCAGATGATACCAAGCTGGGAGGGGTTGCAACTGCTTTGGAGGATAAACTCATAATTCAGAATGCTCTGGACAAATTGGAGAAATGGTCTGAGGTAAACAGGATGAAGTTTAATAAGGACAAATGCAAAGTACTCCACTTGGGAAGAAACAATCAGCTTCATACATATAGAATGGGAAGTGACTGTCTAGGAAGGAGTACTGTAGAGAAGGATTTAGGGGTCATGGTGGACAAGAAGCTAAATATGAGTCGAGAGTGTGAAGCTGTTGCCAAAAAAGCAAACATGATTCTGGGATGTATTAACAGGAGTGTTGTGAGCAAGACACGGGACATCATTCTTCCACTCTACTCAGTGCACATTAGGCCTCAGCTGGAGTATTGTGTCCAGTTCTGGGCAACACATTTTAAGGAAGATGTGGAGAAATTGGAAAAGGCTCAGAGAAGAGCAACAAGAATGATTAAAGGTCTAGAGAACATGAGCTCTGAGGAAAGACTAAAAGAACTGGGCTTGTTTAGTTTAGAAAAGAGAAGATTTAGGGGGGACATGATACTGGTTTTCAAGTACCTTAAACAGGGTTAAATGGAGGAGGGAGAAAAATTGTTCTCCTTAGCCTCTGAGGATAGGAAAAGGAGCAATGGGCTTAAACTACTGCAAGGGAGGTTTAAATTAGACATTAGGAAAAAGTTCCTAACTGTCAGGGTGGTTAAACACTGGAATAAGTTACCTAGGGAGGCTGTGGAATCTCCATTGCTGGAGATATTTAAGAGCAAGTTAGATAGACACCAATTGGGATGATCTAGATGGCATTTGGTCCTGTCAAGAGGGCAGGGAACCGGACTTGATGACCTCTTGAGGTCCATTCCAGTTCTAGTGTTCTATGATTCTATGATAATACACTTAGTGAAAAGGTTCAATAATACCAGACACAGATCCTAGAGTACCCTCCTCATCTTGTTATAGAGAAGGGAAACAGTCCACATAATTCTAATGTTGTTTTTTGGTCCAAATCCTAAAATATTATCTCATTTTTTCTGCCCTTACACAGGCAACCTGTCATTTACTTCAGCAGAAAACGTGCAAGTCCAAGGAAAGGTTGAGTCACCTAACAAAAGGCTTAAGGGTTTGAACCACTGAAAGGTCTAATTGCAGGATTCTAACAGGATCATGCAGACAACCAACCACAACAAATATTCTCCCAATGAGATGGAGGTGGGTAAGGCAATGGAATGGAAATCAGAAAAGCCGGATTCTCTTTGACTACGACTATACTACAGAGTTATTTTGAAGTAACAGCTGTTATTTTGAAATAATTTTTCTAGCATCTAGACTACACAAGTGCTATTTCAAAATAAAATTGAAATTGTGGGTGTATCATTTTGAGATTGGTACTCCTCAGTGCAGGGGGAATAATGTTTAGCTATTTCGGAATAGGTGCTATTAAGACACAGAATAGTACTATTTCAAAATAAGCCAGAATGGGCTCCAATGGCACTATTTCAAAATAGCGCTATGTGTCTGGAAATGCTATTTCAAAATAGCTGAGGGCTATTTCTAAATACATTTTGGCCACCTCTACCCCAGCAAGTTCTTTCGGAAAATCTGGCCCTTTTTCGAAAGAACATGTGGAGCATCCACGCACAACATGATCTTTTGATCCAAAATCAAAAGTATGCAGCTTTTCTTCTGGAAGCCACCTTCTGCTCCCGGATCAGGAAGAGCACCTACTTTTGAAAGCTTCTTTCAAAACAAAGCATGTGTAGATGCTACGTGAACCCTTTGTTCGAAAGAGCAGTCATCATGGCACCGGATTTTCTGATCCCTGGCCCATTCTTTCAAAAGAACAGGGGCAGTGTGGCTGCTCTCTATTGAAAGAAGTTTTTTCAGAAGAGTGTTTCTGGAAGAACTTCTTTCAAAAGATTGTTGTAGTGTAGCCATAGCCTTTGTGTGTAGTTGTGTTATTTTGAAATATGGCTGCAGTGTAGCCATAGTCTTCCTGACTGCCACTGAGCTGCTGTGTGACTGTAGGCATGTCACTTGCTTCCCAGTGTCTGTTTCCCCATCTGTAAAATGGGGAGGTGATATTTACTCATCTTTCCAAAGTGCTTTGAGATCCATGGGTGAAAAGTCCTAGACAAGAATGAAGTCTTATTACTAGGCTTGCAAAGAAATGACAAAAGGGGAAAAAGATACTTTTTATTGGAGACAACTTATGCTCTTTACCTTTGCATTCACAGAGGAAAATTACAAGATGTGCATTAAAGGGTCAAGTTCTGCCTTCACCTCTGTAGCTGTCATGAGGGTTCCCTGTTGTAATTTTGCTGGACAAGGAAGTGGTAGAACTTGAGAAGGATTCACGCAGGAGATGCACAACTTCTGCAGGGGATGGCATGCCACTCTGCAGCAGCTCCTGACAGGGCAGCACTAAGAGGGAGAAGTAAGAGGGAGCGCAGACAGTGGATGGGGTCAGACGTAAATAAGAGGAATGTAGAGAAACAACCTTCACAGGGCAGTTCTGCTGTTGCTCATGGTCTGGGAAGAGGATTCCTCTCCTTGTCCCTTTTTTGTTAAATCATGCAGCAATGAGGATTTAATTCTAAAGCAGATGATAGGAAAATTACAGAAGCCAGGATTGCCCAATAATGTAAGCAATAGTTTATTCTTGGAAAGACATATTAACTCTATTGGTTTGGAATTTCTTTCTTGTGTGTGAGATGGCAGGAAACAAATCTAAATGTGTCCATCCAAAATAACAAGGCCCTATCATGGATCATGAGGACTGGAAATGAATTTTGAAATGATATGTGGGTCTAATCTCATATTTTCTATAGATCTTGTTCCGTTAAATGGTTTAGGCTTTCTGCCAGCAGATTCTATGTGTAAGCAAATTTTGTTCACCAGCACAGTCAGGTAATTAAATAAAAATGTCAAGGTCAAAGGATAAAATTACATCCATAGTGAACAGAGATGGTTCCAGTCTAGAACCAGATGTTAAAACAAACTTTCCTTTCATGTTTGGGATCCAGTTCAAACTTGTGTTGAAAAGGGGGCCAGCTGTGAAATTGGGATCGGAATGTAGGACCAAGCTTCCCAAAGTTCAGGGGCGTTGGGCTATGGATTTCTACTCTAGGCCCATATCTAATACTTCCACTACTGTAATGTCATTAAAAACTTTGCTTGTATCAAAAGGTAAAGGCCTGGTTCTTTTCTTAGTTACTTT
Source organism: Carettochelys insculpta (assembly GCF_033958435.1). Classification (NCBI taxonomy): domain Eukaryota; kingdom Metazoa; phylum Chordata; order Testudines; family Carettochelyidae; genus Carettochelys; species Carettochelys insculpta. The sequence continues at coordinate 63,718,840 of NC_134139.1, read as the reverse complement.
AGGACGGTTACACAAACAGCTAAGAACTGAGAAGAGTGGCTCCCCCATTACAATCTCCCTCAGGGACTGCAAGAGAGTTGGCACAGAGCTAGGTGTGCTGGCCTTACCCACCTGGCAATCTCCCAGTTGCGGGCCAGGAGGCAGGAATCCCTAAGAAAGCTACTTTGCACTACCAGAACAGCACTAGACAGCCTTAGTAAGGGCCAAAATCTGTTCATGCACCTCTGAATTTTGGCATCATCATAGCGTATTGGATAAATATTCATATCGTACTAATAAGTATGTTCCTTTAATCCAGTTGCATCCACCCCTTGGATATATAGTAGCTAATGTGGGTTAACTGAGCACAGGAGGAATGGAGTACACACAGGATGCATCTACACTAGTAAGTTCTTTAAAAAAAAAAAAGCGGGGGCCTTTTCCGAAAGAACCCATGAAGCGTCTACACACAAAATACGCTGGTTCAATCTGAAATCAAAAGAACACGGCACTTTTTTCCGATGGCCTTCTTCCTCTCCCAGATGAGGAAGAGCGCCTTTTCCGAAAGATTCTTTCAGAAAAGAACACATTGGGATGCCCCGGAGGCCCTTTTTTTGAAAAAGCAGTGCTCATGGCATGGGATTTTTTGATCCCCAGTCCATTTTTTCAAAACAGTGGGGGCTGTGTGGGTGCTCTATTGAAAGAGTGGATTAATTTTTTGATCTGCTTTTTTGTGTGTGGATGTGCTCTTTTGAAAGAAGTTTTTTCAGAAGTGATTTTCTGGAAGAACTTATTTTGAAAAATAGCTGTAGTGTAGATGTAGCCACAGAGAGGAGGACAGAAACAAGTGCATAAGAGAGCAAACATCCATTATTTTTTTCCCCTGAATAAAGTAGATGCTGATCTCAATGTCGTTGAGGGCACTTAGCTCTTAGAAGGTGATCAACAATTTACAGGATCCTATGTTGCATTCCTTGATAAAATGTTACAAATTTCAGCTCAGGGTCTAATCTTATAATATGTTTCCTTCTCATCCCCTTTTGGTCAGCTCATACTGCAAATCAACTTTAAAAATCTAGATACAGCGGCAGGAAACCCAGAGTCTACTAGAGAGCAGCAACACTCCAAAACATAGATACAAAGTAGAGTAATTCCAAATATCATAGAGGAAGCCAAGTTAGCCTGTATCTTCAAAAACAACAAGAAGTCCTATGACACCTGATAGACTAACAGATATTTTGGAGCATAAACTTTTGTGGACAAAGACCCACTTTGTCAGATGCAAGTAATTCCAAAGACATTCACAGCAAAATATCTGAAAGTTGTTCAGTCCCATTAACATCTATTCCTAGATAATTGCAAGGAGAAAAGCAGAAAAATACCTATAAGCTGTGTCTAGACTATCTCCCAACTTCGAAGGGGGTATGGTAATTAGTGTGTCGGAAGATTACTAATGAAATACGCAGTTCTTCATTAGGCTAAGTCTCCCCCGCGGCAACTTTGAAGTGTGAAACTTTGAAGTGCTGGCTTGCTTGTAGCCGCAGGTACTACGAAGTGCCCGTGCTACTCTGAAGTCCCTTTACGCCTCAAAATTTTGGCTGACCCGTGGCTACACATAAGCTGTCAATTCAAAGTTTCACTCTTCAAAGTTGCCATGGGGGAGATTCAGCCTAAAGAAGTGCTGCATATGCACCGCAGCACTTCATTAGTAATCTCCCAACACCCTAATTACCATGCCCCCTTCGAAGCTGGGGGCTAGTTTAGACACAGCCATACAGATTTTAGTGACGCTGCTGCCAAAAGACCCTGTGGATGGTATTAAGAGATGAGTTACATAGTGCCAGTTATACTGAACCCTTCTATTTAATCATGTTCCTGTTTGTTCTCTGCAGTACTTATTTTTATCACTGACTATATTAGCTTAAAATTTCAATAATAGGTGCAGTCTGTAAAGAGCAAGATTAAAACATTCCCCGTGCAGTGTGTACAGTGATTTAGGGCATGATTTTTACACTCGGGGGATGAAATGGAGGCAGCAAAATCCACTGACGTCAAAAGTGGCTGTGAGTGCTCAGTGTCTCTGAAAACCACACCCTTTGTTTATGGTGTTCAATGACCCCAGTTCAGCAGAGCACTTAAGCAAGTTCGTATCTTTCTGCAGGTGAGTACTGTAAATCCATTGCAGTTAATTAACCAAACACTACTTTGCTGGATGGAGCCAAATTATGGATTTGGTTTTTGAACTTTAGAAATTAAGTGTCGAAAGTTTTGGCTATAAAGATGTAGGTGAAATAAAAATGGCTGTTTCAGTAAAGGGACAGTCTTTGCAGCAAAACAAGGGTTTGCATCGGAACACTAGCATAATTACTGACATCCTGAACCTGCAGCTGCTTCATCTGAAAGCTGATGGGAGTTCTGCCATTGGCTTCAGTGGGACTGGGATCGGGCCCCCTGCTGCTAGTCTCAGCAAAGAGATCTGGTATTGAAAAGTTTTGGAGACAGAAGATTAGGCCATTGTGGCCCTGAACTGCTTTCTCACTCCTCTGGGTTGTCCCTCTGCGTCTGAACTGAGACACGTTGTCAGGGCAGGGCACATTGTGATCTAAACTGTACTTGTTCTGGGGAAACAGAATACTTCGGTTTCCAGTGCTGACAATTGGGCACCTTCTACTCACCATGCAATTTTCTAACATGTTTCTGTTTAAAAAATGAGGAAAGAAAAGTTTCCCTGATTACTGTATTTTGTTCTCAAAACTGTCAACTGACCCATCACACTGTGCTGAGTCATGCGAGGTTGCATAAGTCACATCACATTTTATAATTTAGCAGGCACTGGTACAAAGCACTGCTCATCTGTCATGTTAGCCAAGTGGATGGTGCTAAGGGAGGCATTTAAAAATGTGTTGGGCTTCTGAAAAGTGCAGAATCTATAAATCATTCCTCTTAATTGACTGTTCCCCGGTACCTCCCATGACCAATGAGTGTAAGTACACAGCAAAACACAAGGGACTCCTGAAGGCATGTAGCTAATCAGGCCTGCTAATGGTGTGTATGTGTGTGTGTGTGGTGTGTGGGAGGAGGGGGCAACAAAGGAGCAGTTGCTCCTGGATCTGGCATTCAAAAGGATCTGGAGTTTCAGCCACCATTGCTACATTGGCAACAGAGCTCTGGGTCCCTTTGAAATGGTACAGCAGGGCTGCTCCAGCTGCATGCAGCTGTGAGGGTGTGTGGGGGGGAGCACAGCGCCACAGACTGAGCAGCACGGAGAGCTAACTGCCCTTGGCACTGCCCCTTCCTGAGTGCAGAGCTGGGTCCCCCCTCACCCTGCCCCAGGGCCCATAGTGACTGTCAGCACCACTGTAGCTAATGTACTATGCAGTACTTGTCTCCATTCTCCAGTATCAAGGGTCAATCAGCTCGTACTGAAGGCCATGGCAAAACAGAAGCTGGTATGGTCTGCAAATTCGACCCGGATTTAGTACCTAGTCATATGAGATGCTGAAGCCATTAAGGAAATTTATGATTACCCTCACCTCCACTATCAGTGATGCTCTGCAGCCAGTGGGATTGAATCCACATGCCACAAACAATCCCATAAAGCCAGTGGGGTTGTACAAATTGCAAATGAGGTCAGAGTCTAATCAGAGAATTGAAAACTGACCAGATTCTTTGCTGAAGTTAAGGCTGTAGAAGCCTTTTCATTGCACATAATTTGCAGAAATATGACTCGGTGGCTCTTTTTGGCCATTCTGGAGTTTTGTGATTGAGGATAAAAGGGGTGTTCTCCACAGAAGAAACAGATTAGATACTATTTTTGTAATTGACAACTCAAGAAATGGTTTAATTGTTTAAACTTAGACTCGCCAAGCTTTAGTCCTCAGTGCAGATAAGGGCCTCGATATGTTAGGACAAGCTAGAATTAAATTTTAGAATTAAAGATGATATAGGGGAATCTACAAAAGAGACCCCTCTTACTTACCAACCCAAGGTACCCCCACACATAAGGGGCAAAGTTCATCCCTGGTTTCACTCCTCTGCTTTCAATGAAATAATACCAGGGTGAATTTGGCCCAATTAAGATAAATGTATTCCTTTTCCATGTTATATACAGCTTAATAAATATTAAGCTGAGAAGATTCTATAGCAATTCCTCTACGAAACTGAACACAAAACCCTACCCACTTTTAGGATGTTTTTGAACCATCCTATAGAATTTTACCACAGGGATATAATTTTCAGTTCAATTCAATAAATAAGACTATACCAGAACACCACTTACATTAAGCAACTGATCTTCCCGATGGTTGCTCCTATCAGATTTTGCTAACTGTGAAATGACTAGGAAAGAACAGTAGGAAATACACAATACCAAACCTCTCAGAATCAAAGTAAGTACCTACCAGGCTCACACTGCCTGGCATGGGCAAATGTAAACACGTGCTCTCTTCCTCTGATAAATCAATCCTGGCTTCTTGCCTGACTTTGTTTGCTCAAATGTATATAACAAAGAACAACTACAAGTTGGGTGCATAATAAAATTACATCTTGGCTACGTCTACACGTGAAGCCTACATCGAAGCAGCCTATTTCGATGTGGCGACATCGAAATAGGCTATTTTGATGAATAACGTCTACACATCCTCCAGGGCTGGCAACGTCGATGTTCAACATCAACGTTGCGCAGCACCACATCAAAATAGGCGCTGCGAGGGAACGTCTACACGCCAAAGTAGCACACATCGAAATAAGGGTGCCAGGAACAGCTGCAGACAGGGTCACAGGGCGGACTCAACAGCAAGCCGCTCCCTTAAAGGGCCCCTCCCAGAAACAGTTGCACTAAACAACACAAGATCCACAGAGCCGACAACTGGTTGCAGACCCTGTGCATGCAGCATGGATCCCCAGCTGCCGCAGCAGCAGCCAGAAGCCCTGGGCTAAGGGCTGTTGCACACGGTGACCATAGAGCCCCGCAGGGGCTGGAGAGAGAGCGTCTCTCAACCCCTCAGCTGATGGCTGCCATGGCGGACCCCGCTATTTCGATGTTGCGGGACGCGCAACGACTACACGGTCCCTACTTCGACGTTGAACGTCGAAGTAGGGCGCTATTCCCATCCCCTCATGGGGTTAGCGGCTTCGACGTCTCGCCGCCTAACGTCGATGTTAACATCGAAATAGCGCCCAACACGTGTAGCCGTGACGGGCGCTATTTCAAAGTTAGTGCCGCTACTTCGAAGTAGCATGCATGTGTAGACACGGCTCTTATGATCTATTGCTTGTAACCCTTATCCTTTACATTAACACACTTCTTGCCTTTTTCTCCCAACTCCCACTGTTCTTTACCCAAGTAATAAACTCAATGAAGGTATAGTGTTTGCTTTACACTAACGAAATACGTAAGAGTAAAGAATGCTTAGATTTGTCCCTGCCAAGCCCTTAGACTCTTTACTGTAGGGATTTTTCTTTTTTTTTTAAAGAGCCAGGTGCACCAGGAGTGCTCTAGGAATAATACAAACCAATCTGGAGATCAACAAGAAGTCCTGTGGCACCTTATAGACTAACAGATATTTTGGAGCATAAACTTTCATGGGTAAAGACCCCCTTCGTCAGATGCAAGATGCAAGATGCATCTGACGAAGTGGGGCGTTACCCAGGAGAGCTTATGCTCCAAAATATGTTAGTCTACAAGGAGCCACAGGACTTCTTGTTGTTCTCAAAGATACAGACTAACATGGTTACCTCTCTGATACTTGTCACCAATCTGGAGATACGCTTGTAAGAGAAAGAAGGGGTCTGTTTTTAAATGACATCTGTTTTTGCACCTACCATTGTGTACTCTGTTAACTGTGGGTGTAAAACAGTGGGTGCAATCAACTCTGAGCCCAAACTGTAAGAGATGACTAAAAACTTGATTTGCATATGCAGTCAGGACAGTAGAGGGCTAAATGCTCTAGCATTTGCCTACAGCTGACTTCCTCAATTTGAAGGTGCAAAATTGCAGGCATAAGTGTAGACAGCAGCAAGAGGTCCCTTCAAATGTCCGACTCAACATTAATAATATTTTTCACCTCTGAGATGATTTAAAATAATCAATCAGTGTGACAACATCAGGAAGAAGTAATAACATGGTCATAGAAGGCACTGTTTAAAAAACAGTGACTGAGACTTATCAATGCACAATGAGGAGACACTAGATTCCTAAACATTTTGCAAACTCTAGCCAGGGTTGGGTTGAAGCAGGACCTTCCAATCCTGACGTCTATAAGCAAGGTCCAAGGGATCAGTGAGTTAGACTTGTAATGGACAATAGATCAAGCACCTAAAGTTCAAGGAGGAGCAACTCTGAAAAGTAAAGGACAAGTTTATCTTCACAGGAGATCAAACTGACAATAATTTACTATGGTGCACAATAAATACAGTTGTTATATGTGTGATCCTTTACATGACAGCTGCCTGAATGCAGTCTTTTAGACAGGTCAAACGCTTCTTGGTAGCTTCTTACTGGATATGGGACACAGGATCCTAGGCACTAAAAATGACATCCCTTAAAATATAGGACAGGTGGTCACTTTACATAACACAGCTGATGGATGTTTACTAGGGTGATCTTGATACCTCACTTGAAAGGGAGAGCAAAGTCAATGGAGAGAAATATTGATAGGTAGGGAGCATATTAGCAGGAGCACTCACTTTTAGGGGAAAATGCATCACAATGTCAGCAGACTGGTTTATGATTATTTACATTATGGTAGCATCTGAAAACCCCAATCAAGGATCAGGTCCCATTGTACAAGGCACTGTACAGACAAGTAACAGCTCCTGCCCCAGAGAGTTTATTTAAAACAGGATACAACAGTTAGGTGAAATAAACAAAGAGGGTGGTAGGGCAGAGCTCAGGAGGAGAAAGTAATAATAAAGCAGAGTTCAGCAGAAGAGCAGAAATCACAGCTTCTTGTTTGCTGAGCTATTCTGTCAAAACCTTCACTGCACAGTGACACCACCGCATGAAAATGGGTGTCCTGAAGAGGCAGGTCCTTCATGTCAAAATTTCTTGTCAGTCTTAGGAGTCCTTTTATATTCTCCGTATGTATTACTTCATCTGTTTTTACTGTTGCAGAAATGTAGCACTTTAAAGATGAACAAAATGAGTTAGTGGGTGATGAGCTTTCATGGGACAGACCCACAATTTGTAGGATTGATCTGATGAAGTGCATCTGTCTCACGAAAGCTCATCACCAATTAAATCATTTTGTTCGTCTTTAAAATGTTACATTTCTGCTGCTTTGTTCTGTTGGAGTACAGACTAACATGGCTACCTCTCTGTTTTTACTGTTAACAGCACATCAGAAATATATTAAAAATTGCACTGATGCACCAATTCTGATGCAAATGCTGAAAGAGGAGGAATGATTGGCTATCACCTGAATGCTGCAACATGTGGGAAATATAGACCTACAGATGTAACACTCTGAAATACTTTGGTCTGCCATAAACCTTGGTCACATGATCCAATACATCTGCACTGAGTCATCTGCTGGGGATTTCCCAGCTGCAGAGTCTCTTTCTCTTGCTCCCAAAACAAACCACAGTTAAAAACAATCCTGTCACTATGTAATCAGCAGTCATGGAAGAGTTACATTTATTTCTCCCAAAAGACTGAAAGAACAGAGCCTGTTCAAAAGTACGGCTCAGTGAACTGCAGTTCCTGCTGGGGCTCCTCTGATAATTATCACATTAATATGGTACAATGTTAAAAAATGGTTCCTACCTTCTCCCTAGAGCAAAATCTTTCTTTGGACAAATGCTGAAAACATGCATTTTAGGGAGCACAAAATATATGTGCTAATTAAAGGAAGGATTGTTGTGCTTTAATTCTTTGGTTGTTCCAGTTTCATTTTGTTTTTGTTACTGCTGTTGCTAAATGCTCCTCTGCTTCCTCATTTGCAAAGCAGTCTATAATATCACACAATCGCAGGTGCAGCATTGTTTCTCTGTTAGTTTTTTAAAGTTTGCTATCAGAGTTTCACTGCTCTTGATAACAGTGGACACTGGGTAAAGTAATAATTCTTCATTTCTCATTCCCTTTAGTGTCTGTGAACTCTGATCACTCCTGAAATTCTGTCTAATTAGCAGGCTTAAGCAACAGTAGTACAAACAAAACAAATGCCAGCGGTACCTCTACAAAATACACGTGTTAAGAGAACATACTGTTTTTAGCTATAGTACTTGGTTGCACAGTGGAGTGTTTTGAGGTGACAAAGGACATATGGGGCGAGGGGGAGGTCAAAGGGAAGAACTGGTCCAATGGCCCTACCCCAGTGGTGGACAACTTGCAGACTGAGGGCTGCATGAGGCCCATCAGAGTTCTATGCGTGGCCCATGAGTTATTTTGTTTAGCGTTGCCCATGCACATGGTTGCCAGATTCTGCTGTTTTTCTTCTGCGTATTTTTCTATGATAGCACAGAAGCACACACTTACAGCAAAGTAACAGAGAGAAACCTGTGCTAGTCTATATACTATCAAAACAAAAAGCAGTAAAGTAGCACTTTAAAGACTAACAAAATAATTTATTTGGTGAACTTTTGTGGGACAGACCCACTTCTTCAGACCACAGCATACTAGAACAGACTCAATGTTTAAGGCATAGAGAACCAAAAACAGTAATCAAGGTTGACAAATCAGAAAAAAAAATTATCAAGGTGAGCAAATCAGAGAAGGGTGGGGGGGACTCAAGAATTAGATTAAGCCAAGTTTGCAAAAGAGCCCCTATAATGACCCAGAAAATTCACATCCTGGTTCAAATCACCTGTTAATGTGTTGAATTTGAATATAAAATATTGAACTCTCTTTAACATGTGGTTTGAACCAGAATTCGAATTTTCTGGGACATTATAGGGGCTCTTTGGCATACTTGGCTTCATCTAATTCTTGACTGCCCCCCCGCCCCTCTACTCTCTGATTTGCTCACCTTGATATTTTTTTTTTCTGATTTGTTAAACGGATTACTATTTTTGGTTCCCTATGCCTTAAATATTGAGTCTGTTCTGGTATGGCTATGGTCTGAAGAAGTGGGTCTGTCCCACAAAAGCTCACCTAATAAATTATTTTGTTAGTCTTGAAAGTGCTACTTGACTGCTTTCTTGTTTTTACTTAAAGCAAAGGTACCTGAAGGGAGGTGTGTGCTGATCACACACAACATTGTGAAAGCCATGTGCTCCTCCTGCATCTGATCAAAGCACTGCTATGGTTCCATCAGCACACCCTGAAAATCCCAACTATGCAAGCGCAATTAGCAAAATTACCCTATCCCTGTAGACCATCTTGGTTATGACAATCTTGTTGCCCACTGAAATGAGGTAGGACCACTAATACAGCCCCCCTCACTAATCAAGCCTGCCTCTCACTGCCCTCACCTCTGAAAGTATTTGATTTAAAGCACTAAAACAATGTGGTTATTTCTACAACTACAGTTTTTCAATTTATTTACCCCAATCATATAGAAGCAGATCGAAGCTGAAGGCACGGTGCATACACATGCAGTTGTGCTTTGTCCCACTAGTCCAATCACTGTCCACAAAAAGCTCAGTTTGGTACCAAGAGGTCCTTCAATGTCCTTCATGTTACACACTCTGGGATTTTATTATTCCCCATCTGGAAGAAAATGGAGCATAATCTTGAGGAAAAGAGAAGGCAGAGCACTAAAACAGAATGCATAAGAATGAAAAAGGACATGTGGGCCAAAACACCATTATCAGTGGGAAACCCAGCCTAGACACAGACAGGAATTGAGATTTGCTTCTAGTTTCAGGTGCTATGTGTTGAGGTGCAGGATATGATGGTGAACAGTCCACAGTACTGCCAATCCCAAATGTTCACAAGTCATTAGTCAGGCCCAACAAAAGTCATGAGTTTAGTGTTAAAATCATAGGTCTATGTTAAAATTATAGTTTTGCTGGTTTTTAAATCTGCCCTCAGATTTCGAGCCTATAAGGTACACTACGGTCATATTTCTCCATAGCCATAAGGGCTAAATCCTTTTTTCTTTTAAAATGAAGACTGAAATCATCACATATCCATTTGACTTCATGAGCTGGGGCTTTAAGGAAAACACTAATTATCATCAAAATGAAAAAGCAGTCAAGTAGCACTTTAAAGACTAACAAAATAATTTATAAGATGAGCTTTCGTGGGACAGACCCACTTCTTCGGACCATAGCCATACCAGAACAGACTCAATATTTAAGGCATAGAGAACCAAAAACAGTAATCAAAGCTGACAAATCAGAAAAAAAATTATCAAGGTGAGAAAATCAGAGAGCAGAAGGGCGGGGGGGAAGTCAAGAATCAGATTAAGCCAAGTATGCCAAAGAGCCCCTATAATGTCCCAGAAAATTTACATCCTGGTTCAAACCACGTGTTAATGTGTCAAATTTGAATAGGAAAGAGAGTTCAGCAGCTTCTCTTTCTAAAGCAGACTGAAAATTCTGCTCTCAGATTTGCTCACCTTGATAATTTTTTTTCCGATTTGTCAACTTTGATTACTGTTTTTGTTCTCTATGCCTTAAATATTGAGTCTGTTCTGGTCTGGCTATGGTCCGAAGAAGTGGGTCTGTCCCACGAAAGCTCACCTAATAAACTATTTTGTTAGTCTTTAAAGTGCTACTTGACTGCTTTTTTATTTTGATAGTATATAGACTAGCACAGCTCCCTCTCTGCTACTAATTATCATGAGGGTCATGACAAAATCATGAACTGGCAACACTGTAATTGGCATTTGCAGTTATATAAAGTGCTAGAAACACTGGGAAACCTTCACCAGCAAAGCTCTTATCATGCACCACCTGCAACTTGAATCTTTTCTACCCACAAGAAACCCACATGCTACTGTCTGCCTGTGCCCCAGCTCATGCAGGGAGTGTATTTTATTCCCCAGCCATAGACTAAAGTTAAATGACTCCACTCTATTTAGTTTGGCAATACTCTATGTTAGTGATGGGCAACTTAGACTAGAGACACATGAGTGTCTCTCCTTCATCCCAGTGGGCCACAAGATTGTTATAACCAAGATGGTCTCTTGGGATATGATAGTTTTGCTAACTGCGCTTGCATATCTAAAATTTGTGGGGTGTACCAGCTGAACCACAGCAGCGTTCTCACATTGAATGTTGTGTGCAATTAGCCTCACAGTCAAGGACGTGTGCAGTCAGTATGCACCTCACTTCCTGTGCCCTTGTTTTATGTGGATATCACTTTAGTCATACAGGCAGGAAAAAACTATCTGAATAAAAATGGGCAGAATCTGGCAACCCTGATAAATGGGCAATGATAAACAAAATGTCTCATGGGCCCCACGTAGAACGCCGATGGGCCGCAGGTTGCTGATCACTCCTCTATATTGTGTTAAGTCAACAGTGAAATTCAAAATTCTCACTTCCTTAGGCTTAGGATCAGAGTGTGCATTTTCATGTGGAAAAAAAAATGTCCAGGCAGATGTGCTATAAAACTGATATAAAAGAAGGAAAAAAACACTTGAAAGTGAGGGGGAAAGTCTTGAACCTTGTCCTACTGAATCCAACAGCTGCTTTGTCCTTCCATGGAGGCAAGATCTAGGCTGAAGCATGCACACCAGCATGGAGGATTTTTTTAATTTTTAATTATGATTACTTACAACTATTGATGATTTTTTTAGCAGCAGCTGCTTGACTCTCAGTGTGGCGTAACAATGACATCCATAAATAGCCATATCATATGCTGCTTCTTCCTTGTTTTATATATTTATAGACATCAAGACCAGATAAAGCCTCACAGAAAGTTGCTCATACACAGTCGTTTCCTTGTGACATATTTATAGATCAGCTGCACTAAAACAATACTGCCTAAACCCACTGACCTTTAATCCTGGAGAGAGGGAAAGAGAAGTGCAAATACTGCATTGTTCACAGGATTACAACCAATGTAATGCTCATCTGTACAACCCATTATTTCCCCCCTAAAAACAAATCGCTTAATACTACTTTAACACTGGTGCATGCATACATACAAACATGCATAAACATGTCTCCATTTGTGTTGCGTCTGAAACAAGGCCTGCACATGTCTGACAGTGTAATCTTGTGGTTAAAATGGGGGCTTTGGGGCCTGAGTGCCTGGATCTGCCATTGACCCGCTGTCCAGTGTTAATTTGGAATAAGCCATTTAAATTTGGTGCCTCAGTTTGCCCACCTCATCATGAAAATGAGGATAACCATTTTATGTGGGTCTTGTGAGAATTTAAGCTGACATGCAAAGGAAGAAGTGTGTGTGCAAGCCACTTCCAAGTTTTCTGTGTACATCATAAAGAAACAGACATTTTGGTGACAGATTTTTTTCCCCATGGACTACAGGTTATTCTGCTTTCCCCCTCTTTTTTTTAACCTCAAGAAATATCAGTGGTATTAAGTCTGGCTTTTGGTGGATTTGCCAGAGCCAGGGCAGGCATGGGACAGGTCTTCCTCCTTCTCTAGACTTTTCTGTCAGATGCAGAGCTCGTTCTGCCCTTTGTACCTGCCCATCCCTCAAAAGGGGCATTTCAGATGTCTTCCAGAACAAATGGCAGGGGATGTGGCTGTGGATCCATACACTCCATGCTTTTGCACTGACATAAGATTTATGAAGGTTATGACAGTGGGGGGACACAAATCCTAGAAGCCTTTAGGTTTGTCCTAACCTCTACCACAGACCAGACTGTTCCCCAGCAGTCCCTAAACAGGGGAAGTACAAGCCATCTCCCTCATACCCTACACCAGTTGTAATGTAAGACCATAAGAACAAAAGAATGGCCATACTGGGTCAGTCAAAAGTCCATCCAGCCCAGTATTGTCTTCTGACAGTGGCCAATGCCAAATGTCCCAGAGGGAGTGAACAGAACAGGTAATCATCAAATGATCCCTCCCATGTCACTCACGTCCAGCTTTTGACAGAGGCCATGGACACCATTCCTACCTATCCTGGCCAATAAGTATTGATAGACCTAACCTCCATGAATTTGTCTACTTCTTTTTGAACCCTGTTTAAGTCCTGGTGTGTCCTAGTATAGGAATGAATCACCCCATAAGATTTGTTAGGTAGGCTGGAGAAAGTTCGTAGAGATTTTAAAAAACCTCAGAAGGCAATTTTTACCTATTCCATATGCCATTAAAACCCTTCTGACAAGATTTTGTTTTGCTCACCATGTAGTCAATACACATCTTGCTGTTCAGGCAACAGGTTGCACCTCTCTTGTCCAGCATCCTCAGGACCTGACCAGTGCTGGCTGAGAGAATTTGCCAGACCATGGGAGGTCAATATTGTCTAACACATTACCAACACTTCCACTGCTTACTGGGGTCTTAGAAGACATTTACCGGAAAATTACAGCTAAATAACAGCACAGAACATCGAGAGCCAAGACAAGTGGCTGAAAAGAAACTATATGTGACCACGGGAAACCCAGCTACAGCCTTTATAAGTGTTCATCCGGCTAACTAAAATTGTGCTAGATTACAGATGTTGCTGGATGAGAGAGTTCCGGATTTGAGAAGTTTAACCTGTACTTGTGTAAAAATGAAAACATGTCAACATGTCCCATTTGGCTAAATAGCATCTTTATGTCCAAACCAAACCTTGTTTTCAAAAACTGACTAACCACATAACTAGCAATCAGGATATTGAGAAGAACACTTGAAACATTTGCAGCTTATAATTACACAATACCCGGACCCATTGTGTCAAATATGTACAGGCACGTCTCACCATCGTAGAGTGAGGGAACACATAGCAGCAGTGTCATGACGTCAGTGAAACTATACCACTAAATAAGAGATTTACAATGTCTGGAAACAACTTAATCATTTCATTGTTTACTTATAAAAGCCATTTTCTATCAATGTGTTTTAAACAACTATTTATTTTAGTTTATTAAGCAACCTCCAAGGCAGCTATAACACCTTTGGCTGCAATTTTAAAAGATCTCACAAACTAATCTGGGTCATGAAAGATGAGAGACCACGAAGGTACTTCTGAGACACTGCTGGGAATAGTACTGGTGCTTCATTAGCTGGCATTCTTCCACACGAGTCAGTACTACACTAGATCCCACAGTGTGCTGTTAGACAAGTGCTGTACTGCTGGAGCAGGTTATAAACCCAGTGGCATTTTCAGCAGAGGTAAGCATGGCAGTGACATGGGTAAGGTGCACTTTGGCTACTAACATTCTGCCAGCCTAAAATTCTCTTTGAAGCTGCAACTCACCGCACCTGCCTTCACTTGCTGATGGTGAGCATGTTACAGAGCACTGGCTGTCTGGAGAATGTAAAGGAACTCTTGTTTGATAGCAGACACATCCCAGAGTCTCCAAGCTGCTGGAGCGTTGAAGAGGTTTTCGGAGGTTTCTAAGAATAGGATGGACAAACGCCTGTTTCAGCATGGGGAGGACTGGACTAGAAGGCCTCTCGAGATTCCTTCTAGCCCTATACTTCTATGAGTCTATGCAGTGTTCCTACCGCTGACAGGAATTCTGGGCCCCCTCTAAGCACAATCAATTGACCCTCTATCCCCTAGTCAGTCATAACCCATCCCTCAACTGCCTGGAGGGGCCCCTTCCACCCTCCCTCCCCTTTCTGACGCTCGTTCCCAGCAATATCTTGCCCAGATCTGCCTTTCAGCAGTACTGTGCCCAGCATGGCCCCTCTTTCCCTCTCTGACCCTGCAGCAATCTCCTGCCCAGTTCTGTCCCCCAGTGGTCCTGCACCCAGCTTGGCCCCTTCCCTTTGCTGCCCCCTCAGTCCAGGTCTGCTCCTCACTCCATCCCCACTGTACCCTAACCCCGGCCCCCAACTCTTCTGTGTCCAGCTCAGTCCCTGTCCCTCTCTGGCTTCCAGACACCCACTGTGCAGCTTTGCCCCTCAGTGATCCTGTGCCCAGCTCAGTTCCTTCCCCGTTGTGCTCCCCACACCACTGTGCAGCCCAGCTCTTCCCCCCGATAGTCCAATACCCTGCTCTGCTTCTTTCCCTCCCTGCTCCCCAGCAACACTCTGCCCGTTTCTGCTCCCAACGTTCCTGTGCCCAGCTCTTCACCTTCTCTGCCCAACCAGTCCACCTTTGCCCCCTAGTGGTCCTGTGCCCCCAACTGCTCAGCTCCTTTCTTCCAGCTCTCCCTGCCTACCTCTACCTCCACCCCTCCTCTCTTTTCCCTTCCCGAACTGGCTCTTCCTCCCAACTTGGTCTTCACTGCCCACAGTTCCATGTCCAGCTCTGCCCCAGAGCTTGGCTCCCTCCTTCTCTTCTCAGTCTGGCTTCCACCTGCCCCAGTCCCAGCCTGACTCTCCCTTCCCTGCTCACTAACATAGTTATGACCTTGGGCCCCATTCTGCCCTGCAGTGCTGCGGAGCTGAGCTCTGGGACTCCCTGCAGTCCTACCATGCTGCTACAGCAGCACAATTTAAAAGGACACAGGCAGTGGCAGCCCCCAGGCCTTCTTAAATCCACCAGGTCCCTATGCAATTGCCCCCTTTGCTCCCCTCTGTTGGCAGGCCTGTGTAAGTATTTAGTGAGGGGTGAAGAAAGCCCCATCTGTATAAATACTTTGGAAAAGATTGTTGAGCACACTGGAATTCTGGACAAAACATGGTCTAGGAGGAACATGAGAACAGTACAGAATAATGTGGTATCTGCTGTTGGTAGCCAGATATTACTACAGAACTATCTCCAGGGCCTGATTCTGCAACACTGTGCGTATGTCCATACTTACCGGGGCGGGGGGTGAGGTGTCAGTGCACTGTGATCGATCTTCCAGGGATCGATTTTGCCATGTGTGTGAAGATGTGGTAAAATCGATCTCTCTGGGCTCGGCCCTCATCCCTGTTACTCTACGCTGATGCGTAGAGTACGGGATGTCCGAGTGAGCCAGAAGATCCCTGCTCTGCACCAGGGAGGAAAGTCGAGCCTAACACATCAATTCTAGCTACGCAAATTGCACAGTTAGAATTGCATATCAAGGATCAACTTTGATCCCTGTTGCAGACCAGGCCTCACTCTTCTTACTGCTGAATCCCTCCTGCTGCTGGCTGGACTGGCTGTGTATGCACCCTACACAGTACGGCAGTTGACACTTGCCAGGTGACCTTATTGTTATTAACATAACAGTTATGCATTGTTCCTTACACAGAAGTGAAAGATCCCTGCTCCCACGATGCTTGGCATCTAAATTAGGCATAACACAGAAAAGGAAGAGAACAAAGGTCATGTGTAAGTGTGGGTAAAGGGAAGGGCAAGGGTTACAAAAGGAAGAAGTTGAGATCTGTTTTTCTCCACACACATGGCCTTAATTCCATTTTTTATATGTTACTAGCAGTACAACACCAGGGGATGAGGTTAGGGACGAGCTCAAAGGTGGAAATTGAATGGGAAAAGGTAGATTTTGAGGAGGGATTTGAAGTGAAAGAAAAGACTGAAGGTGCCTGTTGTGCAGGATCAGGAATGATTTTTCCAAACATAGGGGGGAGGCATGAGAAAAGACAGGGAGGCAAGGGAGCAACAAGGGGCCTCAATGGCTACATCATGCATCCCAGGCATCAGTAGGATTTTTGTCACTGACTTCAGTGGGGGCACAATCAGGCCCGGAGCTAGCAGAAGGTGTAGGATATAAAGAGGGGTAGAGCTTGGTGATAAATAAGACGTGGGCTGGTGTACAGGATCCTGAAGTTGAAGCTAAGTTTTAATTTGATGGACTACAAACAGCTAGTGCAGGCAACCTCCGCCTGTGTGCCGTGCTGGATTTATGTTAACATTGACTAAGCCGGAAGTTGTTCTGTGGGCCTTCCAAATACTCTCTCAATAAGGGTTTTATGCTCCATGCCATGTAAATATGTCATGATTTTTTCCTTAGTAGCACACACACCTCTAGAGCAAAATGTGTGCCACACACACTGGTTTGCCATAGAGGGGCTGTAAGAGTGCCATGGAAATTTTGCCATCGTTAAGAGAATTTTTATTTAGTGAAGTAAATTTTTTATCAATTAATTAGATTCTTTGGATTTCATTTCGCCTTCATATTTTCCTCAGCACATTAGTCATTTCTGCCTTTTTCAGTCTATGCTCTCACACTAAGCCTAGTCAACATTTGACTAGTCAACACTTGCACCATGGAGTAGTTTTGATGACATATTCGTGTGCGACTGATGATGGCTTGACTTGATTTCACAGAACTTGGCTTGATTTGTCAGGATGTGTGGAGCACTCAGGTTCCTGAGCTACGTGTGCAGTTGGTGTATTGCTGAGAATGGTACATGTATATCTGCACACGCAGAGAAAATACTGGCTTTAATGGCACTCTGAAGCAGTCACAATTATGTTTATTTAGTACCTGTATGACACAATATTTGATTGGCATGCATGACAACTTGAGTTTTTTTACTCTGTTCCATTTTGCTCCTTCTTGCAAATTCATATACTTTTTACCACATTTAAACAGGAAAAATATCAATCTGCTTACTGATCTCTTATGACTGGAAGAGATCTTGAGAGGTCATTGAGTCTAGTCCCCTGCCCTTACAGCAGGACCTACTGCCATCCCTAACAGATTTTTTTTTTTAAATCTATTTCGGCCAGGCCCCTAAATGGCTCCTCTCAGGGACTGAGCTCTCACAACCCTGGGTTTACAAGGCCAATGGGCTAAACACTGAGCTATCCCTCCCAAGATAAATAGATGAAGGAAT
Organism: Carettochelys insculpta; assembly: GCF_033958435.1. Taxonomy (NCBI): domain Eukaryota; kingdom Metazoa; phylum Chordata; order Testudines; family Carettochelyidae; genus Carettochelys; species Carettochelys insculpta. Next base: position 63,701,131 of record NC_134139.1, on the reverse strand, counting down.
ACGTATCTCATAGAACTGGAAGAGACCTCAAGTCCCCTGCATTCTCAGCAGGACTAAGCACCCTCCATGACAGATTTTCTTTTTAAATCTCTTTGCCCCAGATCCCTAAAGCTGCATCTACACTAGGCAGCAACTTTGAAAACCCAGGCCCTTTTTACAGCATGTGAATCTATTACAAGATAAACACTGGCTGGGAAAACCGGCCTACTTGACTGATGCGTCTGAGCACTTCTATGAACTGAATCAGAAGCTGCAAGGATGCAATGACACACACAGACAAGCTAAATGAGTGCCAATCAAAACTTAAGCATTGGAAAGAAGAAGTAGGTCATGGCTCACTCCAGATGTTCAAGTGAGCTTCAGCTCACACCAATATGAAAGGCTACTCCTACTTGTGGAGCAACATTTGAATTTGCTTCAGGACAAGCTCAGGCATTATTTCAGATAATTTGTAATGGAGCAGTCTGGTCAGATTTGAAATAATTTTGCATCATCATAAAAATCAACAATGAATTTTTATTTGAAGGGAAAGGAAGAAATTTTGGACGTCAGGAATGATTGAACCCCTTGAGCTCAAATTTAGAGAGATCCCATTGGATTAATTTTGTCTTCAAGTGAGAAATGAATTTCCATTGATTTCAAATCAAGCAACAATTGTTCTACTGCCATTTTTGATTACCTATCTTTGTGAGCTTTGTTACTCTTCATTATCACTTATAAAAACTGAGAAGAGATCACATTTAAAAAGTGTGGATCAGGAGCTCTGTGTTGCTCTTCCCAGCATTGAGCCAAATATTAAACAGTTGTGTTCATTAAAACAAGCTCACATTTCACATTAAAATTCTCATTGACAATGTGAAGTTTTCATTAGTATTGTAATATATGTATGTTTTATTTTGAAATAAGTGTTATTTCTTGCAATACGTTGTGCAATTTTTAAATTTTGTTGTGCCATGACAAGTTTGGGATCTTAAAAGCATGCCATGAGATGAAAAAGTTTGGGAAGCACTGCCCTAGAGCATGCACATTAGTTGAGTTCTAAAATAAATGCTTCCAAGGAGAATGGTTGTGCTGGAAAGCACCAGCAAGATACTTCTGATTGGGATAATTGAAATCCCCTTGGTGCAACAAACAGCTTTTTCCTTGTTCTTATTTATCTTGTTGAGTCTGATGTGTCAAAAGGAAGATGTGCCTCTCTAGAGCCACTACAAATACCATGTCTGAGTCTGCTATGTTTACCCATGCCAATTAACCTGTATTATGTAAGTAGTCATTTGGAACCATTGCAAGTGCTTGCATTAGAACAGGACCCATTTAACATAAGCAGAGGCTTGGGTCCTTGTGGGGGCTCAGGGCAGGGGTGGGGGTGCAGAAGTCAAGGCATGGGGATGGCAGGTGTGTGGGGGGGAGCTCAGGGCGGGGGTCTGTGAGATGGGAGGGGGCACAGGGGAACCCTAAGGCTAGCCAGGGCTGTGCTGTCTAGCCCCAGATTGCAGCTCCTCCCAAGGGGCCAGGGCAGAGCTGCCCTGACAGCAGCTCCTTCAGGATGGGGAAGTCACATCAATTGGGTTTGTGCTGCCTGGTCCTGGACTGGGGCTATGCTGTCCTGCCAGTGATTCCTTCTCTGGTGGGGAGGCTGCAGCTGTTGGGGCTGTACCGGCTGGCCCCAGCTGGTGGCTGCTTCTTGCTTCCCGGCAGGGCTGCTGGCTTGTAGGGATCCCCTTTCCCACAATCTGGCACTGAGGGCCAGGGCCGGGGTGGTGGTGGTTTGGGCTGTGGCTTTGGGACTGATCTGGGGGAGGGCATTTGCCTGTGGCTGGTGGTTTGCAACATGCAGGCTGCGTCTACATGTGCACGCTACTTCGAAGTAGCGGCGCCAACTTCGAAATAGCGCCCGTTATGGCTACACATGTTGGGCGCTATTTTGAAGTTGAAATCGACGTTAGGCGGCGAGACGTCGAAGTTTTTTAAATGTTTTTTAGTAAAATGTTTTTTAAATACATTAGACGCAGGAAGCCCACTAAAAAAGCAGTGGGGCCCTTGGACGATAAAGATATAAAAGGAGCGATCAAGGAAGACAGTGCCATTGCGGAGCGATTAAATGATTTCTTTGCTTCAGTCTTCATGGCTGAGGATGTTACAGAGGTTCCTAAATCTGAGCCAGCCTTTTTAGGTGACAAATCTGAGGAACTCACTCAGATTGAAGTGACATTAGAGGAGGTTTTGGAGTTAATTGATAAGCTGAATAGTAACAAGTCTCCAGGACCAGACGGCATTCACCCAAGGGTTCTGAAAGAACTCAAATGTGAAATTGCGGAGTTATTAACAGTGGTTTGTAACCTATCCTTTAAATCCACTTTGGTACCAAATGACTGGAAGACGGCCAATATAACGCCAATATTTTAAAAAGGCTCTAGAGGAGACCCTGGCAATTATAGACCGATAAGTTTAACATCAGTACCAGGCAAATTAGTAGAAACACTAGTAAAGAATAAAATTGCAAGGCACGTAGAAGAGCACGAATTGTTGGGCAAAAGTCAGCATGGTTTCTGCAGAGGGAAGTCGTGTCTAACTAATCTATTAGAATTCTTTGAAGGGGTTAATAAACATGCGGACAAGGGGCACCCAGTGGACATAATATACCTAGATTTCCAGAAAGCCTTTGACACGGTCCCACACCAAAGGCTTTTATGTAAATTAGGTGGTCATGGGATAGGAGGAAAGATCCTTTCATGGATTGGGAATTGGTTAAAAGACAGAAAACAAAGGGTGGGAATAAATGGTAAATTTTCACAATGGAGGAGGGTAACTAGTGGTGTTCCCCAGGGGTCAGTCCTGGGACCGATCCTGTTCAACTTGTTCATCAATGATCTAGAAAATGAGGTAAGCAGTGAGGTGGCAAAGTTTGCAGATGATACCAAGTTGTTCAGGACAGTCAAAACCAAAAGGGATTGTGAAGAACTACAAAAAGATCTCAGCAAACTGAGTGATTGGGCAGCAAAATGGCAAATGAAATTTAATGTGGGTAAGTGTAAGGTAATGCATGTTGGAAAAAATAACCCAAATTACACATACTACATGATGGGGTCAAATTTAGCTACGACAGATCAGGAAAGGGATCTTGGAGTTATAGTGGATAGTTCTCTGAAGACATCCACGCAGTGTGCAGCGGCAGTTAGTAAGGCAAATAGGATGTTAGGAATTATTAAAAAAGGGATCGATAATAAGACAAAAGATATCATACTTCCCCTATATAAAACTATGGTATGCCCACATCTTGAGTACTGCGTGCAGATGTGGTCTCCTCACCTCAAAAAAGATATATTGGCATTAGAAAAGGTTCAGAAAAGGGCGACTAAGATGATTAGGGGCTTGGAACGGGTCCCATATGGGGAGAGGCTAGAGAGACTGGGACTTTTCAGTTTGGAAAAGAGGCGATTGAGGGGCGATATGATAGAGGTATATAAAATCATGAATGGTGTGGAGAAAGTGAACATAGAAAAATTATTTACCTTTTCCCATAATACAAGAACTAGGGGACACCAAATGAAATTGATGGGTAGTAGGTTCAAAACTAATAAAAGGAAATTTTTCTTCACACAGCGCACAGTCAACCTGTGGAACTCCTTGCCCGAGGAGGCTGTGAAGGCCAGGACTCTATTAGGGTTTAAAAAAGAGCTTGATAAATTTTTGCAGGTTAGGTCCATAAATGGCTATTAGCCAGGGATAAAGTATGGTGCCCTAGCCTTCAGAACAAGGGCAGGAGATGGATGGCAGGAGATAAATCACTTGATCATTGTCTTCTGTTCTCCTTCTCTGGGGCACCTGGCATTGGCCACCGTCGGCAGATGGGATGCTGGGCTGGATGGACCTTTGGTCTGACCCAGTATGGCCGTTCTTATGTTCTTAGCCTTCAGAACCCCATGAGGGGATGGGAATAGCGCCCTACTTCGAAGTTGAACGTCGAAGTAGGGCACGTGTAGACGATCCGCGTCCCGCAACATTGAAATAGTGGGGTCCGCCATGGCGGCCATCAGCTGACGGGTTGAGAGATGCTCTCTCTCCAGCCCCTGCGGGGTTCTATGGTCACCGTGTGCAGCAGCCCTTAGCCCAGGGCTTCTGGCTGCTGCTGGTGCAGCTGGGGATCCATGCTGCATGCACAGGGTCTGCAACCAGTTGTCGGCTCTGTGGATCTTGTGTTGTTTAGTGCAACTGTGTCTGGGAGGGGCCCTTTAAGGGAGTGGCTTGCTGTTGAGTCCGCCCTGTGACCCTGTCTGCAGCTGTTCCTGGCACCCTTATTTCGATGTGTGCTAGTTTGGCGTGTAGATGTTCCCTCGCAGCGCCTATTTCGATGTGGTGCTGCCCAACGTTGAAGTTGAACATCGACGTTGCCAGCCCTGGAGGACGTGTAGATGTTATTCATCGAAATAGACTATTTCGATGTCGCTACATCGAATAAGCTATTTTGATGTAGCGTGCACGTGTAGACGTAGCGGCAGAGTCCCACACCCGGCTAGCCGCTATTTTACAGATGCAGATGCACCCCCTGTGGTCATTGCAGAGCATAACAGTCTCTGCTATCAAACCTGTCCCTTTCCGTTTAATGAAAACCAGTCAGATTCCAGGCACAGCCCAGTCTCCTGACACAACCAAACTTTAACCTTGCTTTAAATTATGAGACAAGAGAGCCGCAAACCACATTTGGTTGTCTGAGCTCTTACTGGTTAGGAGGAGTTCTTGAACAAAGGGACTCCCAGACAGATGGACAGACAGATGCACATTTCTAAAATACATTGTAAGATTATGTAATACAGGTTTAAGAATCAGGCCTACAAAGAAAATACCACTACCAGCTACACCATCCCTGCTAACTTATATGAGAAAATTTGCTGAACCCCGGAGTCACAATTTCTCCACAACTTCTTTGTTTTGGTCCGCACTAGACTCGCTGCTGAGTGTGGGCCCTGGGATCCCAAGGACTCTGCCTCAATCCACCCCTGTGTGCTGTAGCTATATATGATCGATAGCAAAGTCTATACAGGGCTTTTTTTCTAGAAAAAAAGGTGCCGGACTTCATCCCCAACCCACTCCCTCCCAACTCCCAAGCTTAAACCCCTCGCAGCCCCAAACCACCCCTGTTTCCATCCCCAGGCTTAACCCCTCTCAGCCCCAAACCTGCCCCCTCCCATCCTGAGGACTTACCTGCCTCAGATGACAGCTCTGAACGCTGCCCACCTCCCCCCACTGCTGAGGTATGAGGAAGCAGCTCAGATCGAGTGCCCACCCCAAACCCCCTCGGAGCACAGGTGGATAGTGCAGTCTGAGCAGCAGCAGCAGCACTAGCACTGGATGCTGCAGATGGGCGCTTCCAAGCTGGTGATGGTAGCAGGGAAGGGGGGAGCAAAAAACTGGCAGAAGAGCCATCTCTTCTCTTCCCCCTTTGGCTGTAGCTCCCTGCTGCAGCTGCCTGCTCTCCCCCTGGCTGCTGGCCCTGAGCTCAGCATCTAGAGCAGGCTGCAGCAGCCACGCGGGCAAGAGCAAGATGACACTCCCCAGGCTGGGAGCAGAGGAGGCAGCTCTGGCCTTAGGGATGAGCCAGCTGCTTTCTTTCCCCCTGTCCTTGGCATGGTTGGTGGGAGCCTGCAGTTGAGGGGTGGGGGTTCATACTCTGCTCCCCTGTGGCCACTGTGCCCCCCTACTCTACTCCCCCAACCTTCTTCTCAGCATGGCCCCAGCAGGGGCAGGCTCAGCCACTCCTCACCCCAGCTCTCCTGCAGGCTTAGACTTCTCATCTCACAGAGCTGCAAATGACCTTGGGAGGTCATGGAGTCCAGTCCCCTGCCCTCTCAGCAGGACCAAGCACAATCCCCTCTCCTTACCCCCCCACTTTTTTCCCCCCTCCCCAGATCCCTAATCACCACCTTAAGGATTGAACTCACCACCCTGAGTTTAGCAGGCCAATGTTCAAACCACTCTGTATGTGGAATGTGTGGGTAGCTACCTACCCTGCTGGCTTCCTTTCTCCTGCCACAGCTGACTGCTCAGCAGCTCTGGAGGCCGCCCCTGCTTAAACAAAAATACGAAATTCAGTTTTAATGGCTGGCATTGCTTAAGCGGCAGCAGCCTCCAGAGCCACAAGGAGCCTCAGGTTGCTGACCCCTGCACGTGCACTTCAGAACTTCCAAAAGAAGTGCCGGAACTCCATTCCGGTGTGTCCCCCCAAGAAAAAAGCCCTGAGTATGTATGGTAGATTTCTAACATTAGAGTGGCATACCTTGTGAAAAACAAGCAAGACAGCCTTTGTGACAGCACTGAGTGAAAAACCATTTACAAACAGAGCTTTCTAATTCTCATTACAAAGATATAAGGCAGTGTTTCCCAAGCTAGTCTGGACATGAAACACTTTTGGGGGTTGGAATATATTGATGGAACACCTATGTGCTGATTCAGGAGGGTGGAGGGCAGTTTCATACTGAAAAATTGCTGCACATAATGCTCAAAAGTTAATTTAAGAGTTAGGATTTTTAGATTTTTTTAGTTTACAAAGAACAAAAAACGAGAGAAAAATCATCTGAATGAACAACTAATGTCCATCTGATAGGAGGGTGGTTAGCTATCCTATAATTAAGTATAAATATTAAAAATTAAGTAAAAACCCAAAAAGAAATATCAACATAACAGATGAAACAAGGATGGTTCATGTTGTTCTTTTGTACAAAAATAGAAAGAACAATATTGTTCAAAAAAGGACTGTCCTTCCTTAAAGCTTAAAAAACATTTTTATGAAAAAGAAATGCACAAACAAATTAGTTATAGAAAAATATTTTTAAATTTTGTATTTTTATAAATTTGTTATTTTTATTTTCCAGTAGTTTTCTGTAAAAATAAGGAACATTTGACAGTATTTTAATGGGAAGAGTGTTTTTGCATCTTTCGATAACAAATCTGCTTAATATTAGGAAGGATGCTGAAGAGTTGGATCCTCATATCAGATGCAGCACCATGCGACTTCTCTGAACACGTCTCATGCTGAAACAATCCAAATCGACTTTGATTGTTTTGGCACAAGAGACATAATAGCAACTATATTATTATGAAGGCATTAAAATATTAATATACCTACAATCTAAATACTATTCATATACCTTAGCATTTTTGATATGCACATAATTTCATATATAGTATATTTTAGAAGGAAAAATATCACTTGCAACAAAATTTTTTCACGGAACACCTATTCACATCTATCAGAGAGGTAGCTGTATTAGTCTGTAGCTTCGAGAACAACAAGAAGTCTTGTGGCACCTTATAGATTAACAGATATTTTGGAGCATAAACTTTCGTGGGCAAAGACCCGCTTCATCAGATGCATCTGATGAAGTGGGTCTTTGCCCACGAAAGCTTATGCTCCAAAATATCTGTTAGTCTATAAGACGCCACAAGACTTCTTGTTGTTCTCTATTCACATCTAGCGGAACACTAGTATTCCACAGAACACAGTTTGGGAAATGCCGACATGAAGCAATCTGGGGACTGGAATGGTAGGCTTAAAAACACAAAGCTTCATTGAAACTAATTTACTGAGAAAAACAAAAGGAAAACAAGTTTGCTGCCAACTAACATTGTAACCCTTGTCATTTATCACATGAACAAAGCTCTCAATGACTCGTTCCTAGACCACTGCCAATTATTATGACAATTTGCAGTATAATCATATTATGTTTACAGTACAATACATATAAATGCCCTGTGCAGCTTGGCAGGACTTCAGTCACAGCCTTTATTATGCTTTAAAAATCCATTTATCAAAGTGATTTTGGTGTATAACATGTTTCTCTAATTATATGCTGTACTGTATATATAGAACAAGAACTAATACTGGAAGCAGATTCAAGCTAGCCTCTTCCCATTTAGAGATTCCAGTGAGCAATTCTAGGCTGTGGCTACGCTATTGTTGCTATTTCGGGATACAAACGGATCCCAAAATAGCAACTCCATGTCTAAACACCGCACTCAAAATAGCAGCGCAGTGGTATTTTGAGCACAGTGTTCTGTTTCTGCTACCCCCCATTGTGTGCAAATTGAGTAAGTTATGGCTATAGTGTAGCTGTAGCCTTAGAGAACAGGCCTCCTCTTCCTCCCTTTTCAAATCAATGGCCAAATTCCTATAGATTTCAGTGAGAGAAAAATCAGCCCCAATGCAATCAGATAACAATAATCATTTCTAAATGACATAACTTCCTGTAAAAATAACAGGTGTAAAAGACAATGCTGGATTGGATAACACATTCCCAAAAGACACTCTCAACATGTTTGCTCTGAACCCTACACTTCCAATGTTCAACCCACAGTACAGAACTTCCTCCTGGATGTGCAGCAGGTGAGACTGGATATAATCTCAGAGCAGCAGGCGCCATAGTTTTATTCTGGGTTTGTACTGCATATAGCAGAATGGAGTCCTGATCCATGGCTGGGGCTCCCAGGTGCTACTACCAGGCCTGGCCTTAGAGCAAGGCAAGCAAGGCAGTTGCCTTGTGCCCAGTGCCTTCAGGGCCCAGGTCTGCAACTGACTATAGCATCCATCATCTACTGACTGGGCCTCATTGTCAGTGTGCCACCATGGGCCCCTGCTACTGGCCAGGCCCCACTTGCCCAGCTCTGGCTATTGCAATGTAAATTAATAATAATCATAATTAACAGAAATTTGAAATAATGAGAAAATAAATCCTTTATGCAAGAAGGGAGAATCATCTGACTACTTCAGACAAGCCGACATTATTCGCTACTTTGGATATTTAGCATGGTATTGTTCATATGTAAATAATTAAGAAGTCATTTCATTGCTCGCATTATAGTCTATCCTCTGTTTTCCCAGATGTCAAGTTTTGTATATTTGTCTTCCAGATATGCACCTCTCCTCTCTTTTCTGTTCCACTGCTGTACATAGTGACAACTCTCAATTTATTTCAGTGCAGGTTCTCACAAATACACATACAAATGTTTATTGTCCTGAACTCTTACAAGAAATTGTGTCAGAAATGTAGGTAAGCCAGCAGGAGGAGGGATGACAAAGCTCTGCTTCATCCTGGAAAGCAGCTCTATGCAATTATGAGCTCATATTACCAGAACCAGAAATTCTACCATCATTCTTCAGGTAAGATCAAGTGTTTCGCTGGCAGAAACATAATCTCTTTCACTAACATCACAGATTGTTTGTATTCCAGACACTAAATGTACAGTATTTCTGAAGTCACGCACTACAAATAGAAATGTTTAGTACTTACACAGCACTTGGCATTCTGAAAGTACTGTGCAACACTAACTGATTTATCCTCTGATAGACAAGTAGTTAGGAGACCTGCCTAAAGCCACAGAGTGAGTCAGCTGGGATTAGAGCACAGCAGTGTCTGTTTCCCTGGTTTATGTGTGGTCCATTAAAATGAGCTGTCTCTCTAGTAAGGGCTCCTAGCAAGTTCAAAGTTATACTGCAAAGAGATGCTGCTAAGAGATATATCACAAGTCACAAAATAGAAATTTCTCCCTGCAGTGGAGAAAAAAAAACAGAATTCAGACATGCAAATAGGAATGCCAGGCTGACACTACTTTAGAAACTCAATGGTGGGCAAGTCAGGATGCAATTTGGAAGTGAAACAGAGTTATGAAGGAAGAGGAAAAAATACCACATAAAACTCTAATAATTGAAGCACCAGGACATTATACAATTTAAACTAAAATCTGGCTGCAACTTACAGGCTGCAGCTATGCCAACACTGCACTAATGTATTCCTGTCTCTTTTCCACTACACTCAGGACAAGAAAAGGTTGAACCTTGAGAAATAAATCAGTCTATAGCAACATATTTTTCTTTACAAGACCATAAAAATGGTCAAACTTCACAGTCTCTTGGGGATAGTATGATTGTTTAAGAAACAACTCTATACCCCAAGGCAGCTGATATGCCAAGGATGACAAAGAGTTGCCACAATAAATTTGTGCACTTAATATATGGGAGAGTATGTATGCATACAACATACGTGGCTTGAAGGAACCCCCATCAGACGAAGTTTCTTCCACTAAGTGCTCCAAAGGAAGCTGCTGACAGTAAACCCTGAAGATATGGAAGACCACTGGGGTCAATTGAAAAATGTCATCATTGGAGCTTGTGGAAAAACCATTGGCTAACAGTCCAGGAAGCATCAGGACTGGTTTGATGAGAAGGATGTGGAAATTGAATGCCTGATTGAGAGGCAAAAAGGAAAGCCTTTAGAACCTGACAAAGTGACATCAGCTCCACAACAAAGACACAAGCACATGCCAAGGCCAAGGCAGAAGTGCAATGTAAAACAAGGACTCTGGAAAACCAACGGTAGACTGAGAATGCAGAAGAACTCCAGCATCTTGCAGACATCAATGACAGAAGAGGTTTACTGAATGCAACCAAAACTGTTCATGGACTGAGAAACCATGGACTCAGTCCCCTGAGATCAAAAGATGGTACATCAAAAGATGTCTTGAAAGACAATGAAGCCATTGCCTCTCACCAGAAGGAGCACTGCAATGAGCTCCTGAACTGCCCCTCCACCATAGTCCTAGAATCCCTTGACCAAATCCTTCAGCAACCAACTAGGGACAATCTTGTGACACTTCCTACCCTAAATGAGGTCCAAGCTGCCATCAATGTGATGAAGTGCAACCAGGCAACTGGACTAGAAGGAATCCCTGCCAAAGCCTTCAAGGAAGGTGGGCGGGGGGGGGGGGGTCAGAGCTCCACAAACAGCTCTGCCTCCTAATTATCAAGATCTGGGATAGGGAGCAGATGCTGCAAGAATTTAAAGACACATTGATCATCAGTCTCTCCAAGAAGGGAAATAAGTTGGACCGTGAAAAATATCGTGGCATCTCCCTCCAGGCAATGGCAGGGAAAATCTTAGCTCAAACCCTTACAAACCATCTCCTGCCACTCTCAGAACAAACTCTCCCAGATTCCCAGTGTGGCTTCTGACCATCCTGAGGAACAGCCAAAATGACTTCCACCACCCAGAAACGGCAAGAAAAACCAAGCCTTATACATGAGTTTTGTGAACAAAGCCAAGTCTTATACATGAGTTTAATCAACCTAACCAAAACATTTGACTCAGTCAGTCAATCATAGCACCCTGTGGACCACTACCATAACTAGATAATTTTGCACCTGAAGCAAGAATATAAAATTGCACCCCCCTCATGTTTATATATTCATCGAAATTATTTCATTGAAAAGGGAAAATACGTAAATAACAACAACAATACAGCTTTTATTTATAATGGTTATGAGCTCTGCATAAACAATGAACTAATACATATATATATTAATACATATAATTATAATATAATCTAAACATATAATCTATATATTAATACATATAATTATAAAATATCACCATGTCAGGGTCTTTCTCTGAGTGGAATAAAATAAATAATAAATGTATGACATACATCAAGCATTAATCAAAATGAGTAATTTGTAAATGTCTATCTGCCATCAAACACAGTACACAACTGATAAGAACAACTGATTAACAAAGAGTATATTAACTTCATGGGCAGGAGCACTGATGTGGCGTGAGGCACAAGTGAATATAGCTTAGTAACTGTCTTAAAATAATTAATTTTCTATATTATTATTCTGCACCTCCTCAGCTATGTACCCGAGGCAAGTGCCTCACCCACCTCGCCCTTGTTACAGCCCTGCTGTGGACCATCCTCTGAAAGATTGGCTGCCCCCAAAAATTCATTAGCATCTTGAGGATGCTTCATGACAACTGATCACCACAGTATTGAGCAACAACGTATCCCAGTGACCCCTTTGAGGTGAAAGTCAAACAAGGTTGTGTCATTGCCTTATCACTGTTCTGCATCTTCAACACCATGACACTTTACTTCATTAATGGTAAGCGTCCAGATGGCATGAAGATTGTCTATAGAATGAATGGGAGGCTCTTCATTCAAAGGAAACTGAAGGCTAAAAGCAAGAACTCCATGACCTCAATCATGGAGCTACAATATGCAGGTGACAACGTGATTGCTGTTCTTTGTCCCAGAGCCCTTCAAACAATCTTAAGTGCCTTCACCAAAGCATAGTAAAATCTCAGCCTCACACCGAATGTCAAAAAGACCCAGCTGCTCTACCAACCCTCACCAACAGGCGAATCTCAAGTACCATCTATTGAAGTCAACAGAGAACTGCTGGAAAACATGGAGCATTTCCCATACCTTGGAAATCATCTTTCTGCTAAAGTTGAGATTAGTGGCAGAAATCTAGCACCATCTGAGCTGTGCAAGCTCTGCTTCTGCCTGCCTGAGACAAAGGGTCTTTGAGAACTGTGACATCTATGCCAAGACAAAGCTCCTTGTATGTCACACAGTGGTTATTCCAATGCTACTGTACTCATGTGAAACTTGGAGAACATACAAACAACATTTGAAGGCACTTGAACAATAACATCAATGCTGTCTCAATAGAATCATAAGTACTTCTTGGGAGGATAGGTGCATGAACACTAGAATCCTGGAAAAGTTGAACATGACCAGCATTGAAGCCGTTATCATTCTCCAACAACTTTGTTGGACTGGTCACTTGGTTTGGATGTCTGATCAGCAACTCCCAAAATAGATTCTGTTTTCCAAGTTGAAGGAAGGGTGGAGGAGCGTTGGTGGGCAGAGGAGGCAATCTAAGGACATTGTGAAGGCACACATGAAAAAGTGCAGCCTTGGTGTCGGCACTTTGGAGAACCTTGTCCAGAACGGTAATCCTTGAGGGAGTGGCACAATTTCAGAGGTCCTACCACAGTGCAGACAAGGAGAGGCGGAGGAGTAGGAAATAGTGGCAAAAACTGCCCTGCACCCTTCCAACAACTACCAACACCTGCCCCTTCTGTGATAAGACTTGTAGTACCAGAATCTGGCTGATCAGCCATCAATGGATTCACAAATAGGAAGGTGACGTAAGATTTTTCCTACTTGTTATTGAGTGACCGCAAGAGAAATGCATGCAAAACACTGGGGATTTGTTAGCACGAAGAGCCTCCCAATCTTATGTTTGTACAAGAGGTTAAAATTTTTCAAATATTTGGAATTTTGTTTTTTTTATAAAAAATGCCATTATTTTTCAACTACAAATTGAACCTCTCTAATCCAACACTCTCTCATCCAGCAACATCCATAATCTGGAATGCTTTTAGTTAGCTGGATGACCATTTATCATAGGTGCGACCAAGTTTCCCGTGGTCCCATAACATTTGTTTACAGCCACCAGTCCTGGCGCTCAGTATTCTGAGTTGTTATTTAGCTCTAATTTACCCCTAAATGTCTTCTAAGAGCCCAGTAAGCAGTGGAAGTGCTGGTAATGCTGCTAGACAATATTGATCTCTTGTTGTGTTGTTAATTGTCTCATTCATTATCAGTCCAGTCCAGAGGGTGCCAGACTAGAGAGGTTCAATTTGTCGCTCTACTCTTTTGTTTTCATCTATTTGAAAAAATATTCAGTGTATAATGATAGGCTGATCCAGGTAAAAAGGAGCAACAAAACCCAACAACAACACAGGTAACCAAGGCCCCCAAGTATTAAATAAAACACTTTTTTCTTTTAAAACATGTTAAAATGACTTTTCTTTGGAACTATATGGTGCAACCATCTTTTTTTTAGTAAAATCTATTTTTTAAAAGTTTAGATATTGTTTTCTGAACTAATTTTATTCATTAGGTGCTGCTAGACTTAAAATAGCATTGCCCTCTCCACAGACAGCAGCAGTACTGTTCACTTGTACAATGCAGAACCTTTTATCAAAAGGATTTCAATATGCTTTACCAAACTTGGAAAAATTTTATCCTCATTTTGCAGGTGGAAAAACTGACACACACTAGCCCAAAGTCACATAGCTCCAGATTCTGCCACCTTCACTCATGTTTAGATATACCTTACTCCACAGGTTTTTCCATTGAAACAAGTGGTAAAATTTGGTTAACAGTGACAGAATAAGGAAGAGAACCTAGGTTTGCTGGCTTTCAGTCACTTCTTGCTCATGTTTAGACTAACCTGCCTCTCATAAGAGATTATAGAAGGATGACTCTTTTTCCAGGAAGCTCCTAAATTTTGTGCCTTGCTGCCCTCTCTTTGTTTTATGGGATGACTACAGTGAGTGTAATGTAATACAATTTTTAGACAGGTGAATTAGGTCAGGGCCATTTTGGCTCCAGTTGTCCCAGGATCAGAACAACATAGAGATGCCTTAAAGACAACTTTCCTCCCTACTTTTCTCAGTTGTATCAAGTGTGAATTTGATACAGTTGAGGATCTAGCCCCTTGTCCATTGCAGGCTAATTAGTCACTATCAGGCATTAGGACACATGCACAACAACCAGTCTACATAATCTACAATTAGGAATCAGATCCTTGCACACACCAGGGGATGGGGCCCATTATAGATGCATCCAAACCATACATACAACCAGGTGTAGCCTCTCCGCCAGGGAAGTCTAGTGTCCAGGACTTCCTGGGGGAGTTGCTCCCAGCTAGCAGGTTCCACTCACTCATAGGGGACTTTCCCACCCAGCAACCAGGATCTGCCATGCAGGCTGGGCAGAGCTGCTGGATACAGGCCATTGAGTGTGGCCATGCCAGGCACGCTTTTCAGGGTTGCATCCTAGGGGCCTGCTCCATTCCCCAGAATGGCTCCATCTTTGAGCAGTCTCTGCTATCCACCAGCTGGGAGACCTCGCTCACCTCCCTGAGGCCAAGCTGCCTGGGATGGGCATGGAGGCCACGCAAGTCACAGACAGTGTGTTGGGGAGGCAGTACAGGAGGGCTTGGATGGTCCCTACCAGGCAAGTGGGTCCTGAGGGAGCCTGGTCCAGGCAGGCTACCTCCTCCTCTGATTTGGTTGATCATGTTGCTCCTGAGGGACTGGAGCAATCCCCACCTGAGGACCAAATCCAGCCATACTGATGCTCAGCTTGGCAGACATGATTACTTCTAGCAAGAGCAGTGATTGTGTCCGGGGGCAGAACTTAGGGGATTGGGTTTGTGGGGAGGTCACTGGGCAGGAAGGAGTGGGAGAGGTTTGTATGGTTTAGGGTGCTGGGCATAGGGAGTCTGTGGGGCACTAGAATGTCTCTGTGGGGTGTTGTGGAGTTGTGGTGGGAGGGCAATGGGCAGTGGGGGGCTATAGTCAGGAAGCACTAGATGGGGTGATGGAGTGAAGGCTGTATGAAACTGTGGTGGTAGGATTTGTGGGGGGCCTCAGTGGGAGGGTACTAAGCATAGCGATCTGTGTAGGGTGTCTTTGGGGAGGGGGTGCTGGGCTTATGGATCTGAGGGCCTCGGGGCAGGCAGGACAATGTGGCACAGCACCCAGCACAGGCTCAATTCTGTGGGGAAAGGGCACAGTAGCAGTGCAGGAATGGGTGGGCCACCGTTTGCCTGACAGCTGCCAACTTGTAAACAATTTGTGCCCTTGCACTGGGCTGGATGAAGCACAGCTGCCTCTGCCACACACACACCTCATTGCCCCTGGCCAGCTCCTTGCTCCAGGAGCAATACCCCTTCTCCACTGCCAAGCTGCACTGCCCCCATGCTGCCCACAAACATGTTTAGCACTATGCCCACAAAATGTTACTCAGGTCCTCCACGCACAGGTCAAATCTAACACACAAGCTACATTAGTTTGCTCTCTTTTGGATACTACTGATTCTGAGATGACAAATTGTTCTTCTTCTTTTCCTGGTTTTCAAGGGGTTAACACTTTCAGTTTTCAATTAAAGACCCCTCAAACTCATTAATATCATCCTCCTGAATTTAAACTGATGCTACATTTCAAGATTTGAGTAATGGTTTAAAGTGGGTACTCTTTCTTTAAAGCTGACACATGAGAACTTAGGGCTTGTCCTGGATCACAAACCATTTTAGTGCTCATAAGCAAGCTATCATGAGCTACTTTTCAGGACAATGAGTTATACTGATTGATTCAAATCAAAACCTGTGACCTGGTGGCAGTATTAGATGTTGGCTATAAAACATCATCTTCTCATTAATTTTTCATTGGACAGCATGATCCAAGAAGTCAGCAATAGTCACACCATGCTCTTTTTCTCTGGTGATGCCACTACAGAGGGCTCACTTATTGGATCAGAGCAATTACAGTATAGATCCTGAGAGCCTGATACAATTTCCTCTTAGCTACCCATGCTTACAAAGAGTCATGTGCTGTTTCCTTGGTGAGAACATCAAAGGCTTACTATAAGATGCAGTAAACTGAAGTCATTTGCAGTTAAACACATGATTCCTAATTCCAAGATGATGCATTTTCATCTTCATTTACAGCACACTGTAAATGTTTTACAGAAAGGCTAGCTACACATAAATGATGGTTTTCTAACAATTCTAAGTTCCTGTTGAATCACAAATAAATGCCAAGTAAGATTTATTCAGAGGAGGCTTAGGGCAGAATAGTTGGTATGTGAATTGCAAGTATCTTGGTATCACAGTTGGTGAGGCCCAGATGAACAAATGCCCCTGTAAACAGTAGGTAGTGCAACAAAGAACTGATGGCTGTTAGGCCATCTGACTGCTGCCAGGCCAGGACATTGGAGATGCACCACCACGCTTTCGGTGGGCCTCCTTCACCTCTACATCACATCATGCAATGACCTGGAGAAAACTGAGAGGCAGCCACTGGAAGCTCTGAGACTGACTTGGCCAGCACGCACTGATCATATTGCCAGTTGTTCCCACATTCTTTGGATTCCAGGGAAGGAAAGACCAGTTTTGGTGGACCTGAGTCCAGTATATGTCTAATCATCTTCTAGTTCACGCTTCATGGTGGTAACTCCATAGGGCAATGGGAAGGAGCAGGCATACCTACTAGTACATCTCCTAGACCTAGATAGTAGTACAGGTTGAAGTACAGCCTAAAGAAGATTGACATTGTGCTTGAATGAAGAGCCTGTGATATACTGTAGTTTAAGATGAGGGCAGGAATTTGTGAGCAAGTAAACTCATGATCCAGACAAACCTGGTTGTATTTATGCGAAGTGTTTGAAGTTGAAGTCTGATTTCCTAGCAAAGCTTCAACTCAATGAACACACTGAAGTACAGTTTGTCTTGTCTGAATTAGGATTTAGAATATGCTAGCTAGTACATTCTGAGAAAATACTTTTCAATATTCAAGACAAGTCTTTGGAGGACCCAGATGTGGATTGGAAACACTTTCAACCCTTAAATGAAGACTGCGTTGAACTTTTAACAAAAGAGTTTTCTTCTATAGTGCTTTACAATGTCCGAATTAAAATTACGCTTTCTCAGTTAACCATGTTTCACTTGCTGATTATCTGGGATATCATAATCTTGCTAGTTCAGCAGTCTGTCATGGACTCTTCCAATATCAGCAAGCTTCATAACTTCTAGCAGACTCTACTTTTCTCCTCAAAAGGATAACCACATTGCACTCAGTTAATCTTCCTCAAAGAATAAAATACAGAATTGATACTACTAGAAGTTGAATCACTGACTTCAAGGATCCTGTGAATTACACAATTGAGTCTTAGACCACTAAGCCATCTTCTCTGGCCACACATTCTATCATTGTATCAGGGGCAGCAACCCCTGGCACAGGGGCCAAGAGTGGCTTGTGAGCGGATTTTCATCAGCATGTGAGAAAGGTGCTCAGCCCCATCCTTCCTCCCCCATGAAGCCAGGAGCTTGCTCAAAGCAATGCTGCATGTGGATTAACAAAAAAACAGCCAATGCTACCAACCACGATCTAAACAGTAAAGCTCTGTGTCTTATTTATTTATTAATGAAGCTGTAGTACAGCACATAGGACTGTTAGTGACTTTAAAAAATACCACTGGCACTAGGATGGTACACAGAGGTCAAAGGGTCAAATTTTGGCACTCCAGCTCGGAAAGGTTGCTGACCGCTGCATTATATACTATACCACAATCCGATCACAAAAGAGAAACCTCCATTAACTTTAGCTGCCCTTTAAATAAAAGCCCTGGCAAAGCACAGAATTCTCTTTCACCTATAAGGAAATTAAAAATTGCACATAAAGTAGTGTATTCCTGCATGCATGTGGCTTTCAAGGGGTTCCTACTGAACAACCCAGTTTGATTCAGGAACCTAAGTTCTGTTGAAAGTTAAACATTACCAACTGGGGCATAGGAAAATTGAAACATGGTGTTGATAAGAGGCAATAATCTTACTATGAAATGATGAATGCTTTCCATTGCCCTGAAGATGACCGCTCCTAGTAGCATGACCCAACAATTATCTTGCCACTAATGCTAAAGCAATCAGTAAGACTACAACTATAACTGTGACTGGACAGGTGGCCCACCAGAGCTACCGAGCTCAGTCAGAAGCATGAAGCTTTCCCAGACGGGAAAGGTGTCATATAGGACACCATTTTTTAGTGCATACCATAGAGAAGGCTGACTCAGACAATTCTGTCAAACCTGCAGCTGCAGAGGGTCTCCTCCACTTCATGGACAAGATTAAATCCCAGTATGATGCTCATTGCCCATACCCCATTTGGTGTGGAATATGAGCTGCCCTGTGAATAACAGAGCTCTGACATAATAACTTAAACCTCCCTGGGGAACTGGGGATCTCCTTATTTATCACAGTTTTAGCTAGGACAAATCATGAGTTCCACTCTGGTCCAGTTTAACAGAGAAGAGGTTGTCAAACATTCAAATATTCTGGATAATAGAGAGGTATACCTAGCCATGCATAACATCAAAGAAAAACAAGACTAAATATTGACAAATAAACAAAAATGTAGGCAGAGTACTTTATTTACCAACAACAGTAGTATTATGCACTGTAAACTTAAACTATATTCCCTGTATTTATTTGTATTTACTTTCACTATCCTGTACTTATGGAAAAAGTAACTGAATTTTACTTATGGTTAAAATGCTGGTTATTTGAGAGTTCTTGATGATACAATGCCAGATATGAAAGAGTTTACTGTATGTGGCATGGCAGAGCAGTTTGGGTCAAGCCACCAAAAGCAGCATACTGAATCTTAGACTTTGCAACCAACAAAAGGAGGTGAAATCCCAAACAAAATACTCTGATTTGCTGGAAACATCATTTCACAGCTAAGATCAATTAACAACTTTGGATACGCCAAACTATACTATCCTAAATTGTATGACCATTTATACCTTTATATCTTACAAGATAAGTTCCTAAAATCTGGAACATATAAGACGGAGTCAAAGGGAGACATGAGTTGACTCACTATACAGGTCTAGACCCAACATTTGTAACATCCAAACAAGCCTAATGTCCTTTTCTTAGGATGAAGTCATCTCTTGGGACTAGTTTGTAATCCAATTTATGTGCACGTCTGCAGACAGGGATTCTTCAAGCTGCCTAAAGATGCAGATTGGCATCCAACATTAGTATGTATTAGTGTCCCTGCTATGTCTTGAGTAGCCATAGTGAATAAGAGTTAATATCCCTATACATACCATTGGACAGACTTCAAACTCCCTTTGACAAAGAGTTAATGGGCACAAAACAGACATAAAAACACTCCTGATCCACAAACCGGTCAGCTGACATTTTAATGCAGTGGGCCATTCTGTTAATGGCTTAAGAGTCTGCGTCTTACTGAAGAGGAATTTTCACACTACTTTGGAAAGAGAGGCTGCTGAATGCTCTTTTATATTCAAATTCGACACATTAACATGTGGTTATGGGATGTGAATTTTCTAGGTCATTATAGGGGCTCTTTTGCAAACTTGGCTTAATCTAATTCTTGATACCCTCCCCCTGGCCCTTCCACTCTCTGATTTGCTCACCTTGATAATATTTTTTCTGATGTGTCAACCTTGATTACTATTTTTGGTTCTCTATGCCTTAAATATTGAGTCTGTTCTGGTATGGCTATGGTCTGAAGAAGTGGGTCTGTCCTACGAAAGCTCACCTAATACATTATTCTGTTACTCTTTAAAGTGCTACTTTACTGCTTTTTTGTTTTGACTATCCATACCATAGTATGAAAGAAAATGTGTGACTGGAGAATGTAGCTGGTAGACCCAAACAAGGAATTTAGAAACTGAGAAGATGTTATAATTATCACAAACTCCCCCTGCTTCACCTCCACACTCTGCTGCTCTCTGGCACTATCAAACTGGCTTCTCATTGATAGGAGACCTTTGAAGAAACAGCTAAGTCTTACATGAGAAAGGCAGCATTAAAGTGTCATTCATTTGTAGGAGATTAGAAATGAATGAGAAAGGGAGGCAATGTTTTATCACTGGCAAGGCAACATTAAATGAAACAAGTCACAATAACATGCTGGCACCCTAACAAGGTAAGTGTTCATATGTTAACAGATACAATAAACTTTTGGATTCCAATGTATCTTTTTTTCATTTTTAAAAGCATGCCATTGGCAATAGCCTCCTGATCCATTTATATTATGAAGTGAAACAGAATGTAATACCTTGGTGCCAAAAGCAGTCTGCAACAAACAGTGTAAAAATGGAGGAAAAACAACAACACTAAGCCCGTTATCTATGCAATTATAAACAAAACCATCCATGGCAGCTAACCTGCCTCAAGAAAAAGCCTGAGCCAACAGATGGATTTCCTCAGCAACCCTCCTGTGTCTTAGCAGATTTTGGTAATTTAGCAGTACTTAATTTTTATATCTCATCCATAAGATTGCACCTCCTACAGCCTCATGTTACATTACACCATGCTAGAGGGAAGAATGCCACTTACTTAACTATTAATACCAATTCCCACATACTAACCTAACCTAACACCCTTCAGCCCGACGGCACAAGATGGCATGGCACTAGGTATAAAATGAATGAGTTAGTTCATCATAAACATGCTGATTAAAATCAGAGCATTTAATAATAATGACTCTGATGTTTGGGTGTCAAACAATTTTTACATGTCTATGCTGTTACATATTCTTTTAATTCCTGGAAGCCAGTCTTACAAGGAATGATTGTGCTGTCAATTTACTCACATTTTCCATCAACACTTTTTATTAGTGTCATGTACTGACCAGAAACTGATATATACAATAGTATATGACATTGTGGCTTATGGAAACAGAAAGGAATTTTGTGACACTAACTGAAACCAGTGATTTTACCATCATTTTATCAGTAAACCAATGCTTGAGATATGGGTGTTATGGGTATGAGGAAGTTTTCTCCTTTTATAAGACAGGACTGGCATGGTGCTACTTTCCAATTTACACAGCTCCGTAATTCCATGACCAGAGTGTTAGAGGTTAAATTCATTTATAAGAATCATAGTCATCGTGATTGAACAGAGCCTGCACTCTAACAGGCCTAATGGCTCTTCTCTTCACAGCAAATTTATTGGCAGACTTAAACAGTGTTTATGTAGACAATGTAAATTTGAACCAAGCTGAGTCATGTTACAAAACTGCATTTCTGGAATATTTCCTTGGTTTCAGTTCATATAAAGCACCCTACATTGCTCCTCAAAGCTGGAAACATCTTGTGCAACAAGGTGGTTAGAAGTCACACAAACAATAGTCATGAACTAGAGCACGGATGAGCAAACTGCGGGGTGGGCCCCCTCAGGAAGGCATGAAATTTTGTAAGGGAGGGCGCAGCATGATTGACTGCTATGTGTCAGGCTTATCCATCTCATTAAAAATGTTGAAATATGTTACTGTTTTTATATATGTTTATTCACATTTATACACCGATTAATAACACTTTTACATTCTACAGATGTATTTACTTACACATGCCAAAAGGGTTTGTTTTCTTATGAATACAACCAAAATTTCCGTCAGTTTGAATTACATTAGACAGGTTGTGGGGGGAGGTGCTGCTAATTGCAGGGATGAAAAGTGGGGGCCCGATGTAAAAAGTATGCTCATCCCTAAACTAGAGAGCAGTACGCTTCATTGTGTCTATAGTCCAAGCTCACTGCAGACACCAGCGGTTCTTGGCTAGCTGGAAGCCGGCCTTGTTTCCAGCAAAGAAAAGGTCAAAAAAACAAACCAAAACAAAAGTCGTATTCCCACAGAATATTTCAATTTAGACAAAGTAGCATTGTCAAAAAAAATTGTTGAAAAATGTCTAATAATTTCACTAATTACAATAAATAATTAAAATAACACTCATAGCCCTGTGTGCCCCCTATTCTGCCCTCCTCCACACCAATGCACCATATTCTCCACTCCATGCCAGAGGGACTATGCCCCCTCTCTCATCCTTCTTTAGGGCAAGGACTTTGTGTGTCCCTCATTTTCCTCTCCTCTCAGCACCCAGAAGCTCCCCAGTGGGATTGTGATACAAGATTTAAATTGGCAAAACACTAGATTTTGGTGGAAACCAGGGTTTTCCAATTTTCCAACTGTCACCAAATCAGTAGGGTTCTTCCCATTCATACTCAGAACGTTCTGTGAAGTTTTGGAATTGACTGGTTGCAGCTTTCAACAGTTATTGCATCAGAAGCAGGAAATACAGTTGAGCGTTCAGTGCTTCATTTCACAGCCAATTAGCATTTATATTTATAGATCCCAAAGCCAGAAGGGACTGTTGTGACAATTTGTCACAGGTGGGCAAAAGCAGAGTTTGCACAGCTCAGACGATGCTAGATTTCTGTGCTAATGTCAACTTTAGTGGAAAGATAATTTCCAAGCTTTGAGAAATGCTCCATGTTTTCCAGCAGTTCTCCGTTGACTTCAATAGATGATACTCGAGCTTGGCCTGTCGGTGAGGTTTAGTGGAGCAACTGTGTCTTTTTGACATTCACAGTGAGGCTAAGATTTTTGTATGCTTTGGCAAAGGTGTTTAAGATGGTCTGAAGGGCTCTGGGACAAAGAATAGCAACCATGTTGTCACCCTCATATTGGAGCTCCATGACTGAGGTCACAGAGTTCTTGCTTTTAGCCTTCAGTCTCCTAAGATTGAAAAGCTTCCCATTCATTCTACAGACAATCTTTACACCATCTAGAAGCTTGCCATCAATGAGGTAAAGGGTTATGGTGATGAAGATGCAGAATAGTGATGGGGAAATGACACAGCCTTGTTGACTCACGTTTTGACCTCAAAGGGATCACTTTGGCAATCATTGGTACTCAGTATTGTGACAGTCATGTTGTTGTGAAGCAGCTTCATGATGCTAATGAATCTTTGGGGCAGCCAGTCTTTGAAAAATGGTCCGCAGGGTGCTATGATTGATTGAATGGAACACTTTGGTTAAGTCGATGGAAAGCTCATACGTAAGACTTGGTTTTCTTCACGACATTTTCTTGTAGTTGCTGGGCAGTAGAAATCATGTCTGCTGTTCCTCAAGATAGTTGGAAGCCACACTGGGAATCTGGGAGAATTTCTTCTGAGAGTGGCAGGAGTCAGTTTACAAGGATTCAAGCTAAGATTTTCTCTGCTGTTGCCAGGAGGGAGATGCCACAATAGTTTCCACACTCCGACTTGTTGCCCTTCTTGAAGAGACTGAAGATGAGTGTGTCTCTGAACTCCTGTGGCGTCTGCTCCTTATCCCAGATCTAATAATTATGGCTGACTAAAAGACCTAAGGATTAAATTCATTGAGAGATACTACAGCAGACTTTGCAAAGCACAGAAGTCTTATGGTATTTGTATGTAAAGGCAGACAGAAGAATTGTACTGGGGCAAACTCCTCACCCTTTTTGCATGATACAGGTGATGCAGCCAAGTGTCAGGCACCACCGATTTGGTTGACTTCATGTGCCCTCTCTACCCGCTTCCCGTCATTTGAAAGATTACTGCTGTTCAGACTAGTTATTTCTGTCAGCAGTGGAAAACAGTTCCTGGCTTGCAGACACACTTGTTGATCCTGCGGGGAGCTTGGGGGAGCCTCTGGTCCTCATCTACTTCAACGTCTTCATCTACAGTTTCAGGTTAGGCCCTCTGTATAACTGTCTTTTTGCTCTCTGGGGTATCCATGGTGGTTGAAGTGGGGTCACCACCAAGGATTGCATCCAGCTTCTTATAATAACGGCAGGTCTTTTTAAAGCACTGGAGCATCAGTTCACCTCATGGGCCTTATGATAGGCTTTTTTGAGTTTTTTAAACTTCACTCCACACTGCAGTGCATCCCACTCATGCCCCTTTTTACACAAGGTTCAAAAATGTGCCTGCATGTATCTCATTTCCTGTGGGTCACTTGCAGCTGGGACTGGACAGACTCCTCTCCCCATACACCAGTCAGATCCAACAGCACCATTGGGGAGCATCTGGTGCAATGGCGAGGCATGGCACCAGGGAAGGTACCATGAGACCACTCCATACTAAGCCAGCATTTCGGCACGGGTGGGGGAGAGCTGTTCCAGATGCTCAGACAGCAGAAAAATGGACTTTATGGGGCTCCTTGCAAGGCCTTTTCCATGGTGCTACAGGCCCTGGTTGACCACCATGGACACTTCAGAGATGTTTATGTCAGGTGGTTGGGTCAGGCACATGATGTGTGGGTGTTTGGCAACTCTGGCCTGTACAGGAGGGTGGAGGCGGGCGCGCTCGTCTCTCACCATGAGCTGGTGGTTGCGGACATGACGTGCCATTGTGCATCATGGAGGATGCGCCCTACCCCCTCATGCTATGGCTCATGAGGCCTTACAGCAACCAGCTCAGCTCAAGCCAGGAACACTTAAATGTCCACCTCAACTGGGCCCAGATGCAGGTGAAGTGTGCCTCCAGCTGCCTCAAGGCACACTTCCAGTTCCCTGTTCACCTGCCTGGATGTGTGGGAGCACAACATCCCCCAAGTTGTGGCTGCATGTTGTGCCCTGCACAACATAATGGAAGGCAAGAGGGAGGCCTTCCTTCCAGGGCTGGGGAGTGGATGCCAGCCTCAGGTATGAGCAGCTGGGTGTAGCTCTGATCCAAAAGTAAAAGTAATTAAAAAATGTTACCAATATGTGGTCCTGACTCTAAGCCCCCCAAAGGGGCAGGGCTGGGGACTAGCCTCTTCTAGCCAGCACTTCAGCACTGCACACTGTGCACCTCCTAAGGTACTAGTGATGATTTAAAGGGCCTAGGGCAGCATTTGAACATCAGCTATGTACGAGAGCCCATACCAGTGGCCACTTCTCACCTGTGTGCCATACCAGCCCACTTTCACCACTGCACAAACTTCCAAGTGATATGTGATATAGGATTATATAGGATGAGTCCATTAAATTCCAGACATGCGCCCTTCTTTAAAAGAATTCCAGCATGCCTGGCAAGGTAAATAGGCAAAGACATGAGGGAAAGCTCGATGTGGATCAGGGAAAAACCTCCTGATTCTATGTTCATACAGTGACCAGGAACCCTTGTATGAAGGGGACTATGGAATGGTTCTCAGGTTCCAAGGTGGATATAGTCTCCCCCTCAGCCTTTACACTTAGCACGCAAATAAAGTTCAATGACTTGGCATTATGCAGATTTCATAGAATCATAGAATCACAGAATACTAGGACTGGAAGGGACCTTGAGAGGCCATTGAGTCCAGCCCCTTGCCCCAATGGCAGGACCAAGTACTGTCTAAACCATCCCTGATAGACATCTATCTAAGCTGTTCTTAAATATCACCAGCGATGGAGATTCCACAACCTCCCTTAGCAATTTATTCCACTGTTTGACCACCCTGACAGTTAGGAACTTTTTCCTAATGTCCAACCTAAACCTCCCTTGCTGCAGTTTAACTCCATTGCCCCTTGTTCTATCCTCAGAGGCCAAAAAGAACAAGTTTTCTCCCTCTTCCTTATGACACCCTTTCAGATAACTGATAACCACTATCATGTCTCCCCTCAATCTTCTCTTTTCCAAACTAAACAAGCCCAGTTCTTTCAGCCTTTCTTCATAGGTCACATTCTCCAAACCTTTAATCATTCTTGTCATGCTTTTCTGGACCCTCTCTAATTTCTCCACATCTTTCTTGAACTGCAGTGCCCAGAACTGGACACAATACTCCAGCTGAGGCCTAACCACAGCAGAGTAGAGCGGAAGAATGACTTTTTGTGTCTTGTTCACAACACACCTGTTAATGCATCCCAGAATCACGTTTGCTTTTTTTGCAACAGCATCACACTGTTGACTCATATTTAGCTTGTGGTCCACTATAACCCCTAGATCCCTTTCTGCTGTAGTCATTCCTAGACAGTCTCTCACCATTCTGTATGTGTGAAACTGATTGTTCCTTCCCAAGTGGAGCACCTTGCATTTGTCCTTATTAAACTTCATCCTGTTTACCTCAGACCATTTCTCCAATTTATCCAGATCACTTTGAATTATGACCCTATCCTCCAAAGCAATTGCAACCCCTCCCAGCTTGGTATCATCTGCAAACTTAATAAGCGTACTTTCTATGCCGGTATCTAAATTGTTGATGTACATATTGAACAGAACCAGTCCTAACACAGACCCCTGTGGAACCCCACTTGTTATACTTTTCCAGCAGGATTGAGAACCATTAAGAACTACTCTCTGCGTATGGTTATCCAGCCAGTTATGCACCCACCTTACAGAAGCCTCATCTAAATTGTATTTGTCTAGTTTTTTTTATAAGAATATCATGTGAGACTCTGTCAAATGCTTTACTAAAGTCTAGGTATACCACACCTACCGCTTCTCCCCTATCCACAAGGCTCGTTATCCTATCAAAGAAAGCTATCAGATAGCAAAACAAAAAGCAGTCAAGTAGCACTTTAAAGACTAGCAAAATAGTTTATTAGGTGAGCTTTCGTGGGACAGACCCACTTCTCCAGACCATATCCAGACCAGAACAGACTCAATATCTGTAGCTATCAGATAGGTTTGACATGATTTGCTCTTTACAAATCCATGTTGGCTGTTCCCTATCACCTTACCACCTTCCAAGTGCTTGCAGATGAATTCTTTAATTACGTGCTCCATTATCTTTCCTGGCACAGAAGTTAAGCTGACAGGCCTTTAGTTTCCTGGGTTATTCTTATTCCCCTTCTTATAGATGGGCACTGTATTTGCCCTCTTCCAGTCTTCCGGAATCTCTCCTGTCTCCCATGATTTTCCAAAGATGATAGATAAAGACTCAGCTATCTCCTCTATCAGCTCCTTGAGTATTCTAGGATGCATTTAATCAGGCCCTGGTGACTTGCAGACATCTAATTTTTCTAAGCAATTTTTAACTTGTTCTTTTTTTATTTCAACTTCTAACCCTACCCCTTTCCCACTAGCATTCACTATGTTGGGCACTCCTTCATCAGACTTCTCAGTGAAGACCGAAACAAAGAAGTCATTAAGCATCTCTGCCATTTCCAGGCTCCCTATTACTGTTTCTCTCTCCTCACTGAGCAATGGCCCTCACCTCTCCCTGTCTTCCTCTTGTTTCTAATATATTTATAAAAAGCCTTCTTGTTTCCCTTTATGCCTGTAACTACTTTGAGCTCATTTTGTGCCTTAGCCTTTCTAATCTTGCTCCTGCTTTCTTGTGTTGTTTGCCTATATTCATCCTTCGTAATTTGTCCTTGTTTCCATTTTTATATGATTCCTTTTTTATTTTGAGATCATGCAAGATCTGGTTAAGCCAAGGCAGTCTTTTGCTATATTTTCTATCTTTCCTATGCAGTGGGATAGCTTGCTTTTGGGCCCTTAATAATGTCCCTTTGAAAAACTGCCAACTCTCCTCAGCTGTTTTTCCCCTCAGTTTTGCTTCCCATGGGACCTTACCAACCAGCTCTCTGCATTTAACAAAATCTGCCCTCCTGAAATCCATTATCTCTGTTTTGCTGTTTTCCCTTCTACCCTTCCTTAGAACTGTGAACTCTATGATTTCATGATCACTTTCACCCAAGCTGCCTTCTACTTTCAAGTTCTCTACCAATTCCTCCCTATTTGTTAAAATCAAATCTAGACCAGCTTCCCCGCTGGTAGCTTTTTCAACCTTTTGGAATAAAATATTGTCTCCAATGCAATCCAAGAACTTACTGGATAGTCTGTGCCCCGCTGTATTAGCTTCCCAACATATATCTGGATTTCCAGAATTCTACTGCAAAAGACCTTGATCCTGCAAATCCTTATGCAACAGGGGGCACAATCTTGTTCTCAACTTCCTTCTATATTTCATGACTTAGTCTCAAAAGTTCAAGATAAAAAAAGGGCAGAGAAGGCTTTGAGAATGAACCTGTCTGTGGTGTTGACTCCTCATCAACCTAATGAGGCACCCAATTACAAGCACTTTGGTTCTAGAAGGAGTAACTTGATGGCCATGCAGCAGCACCCTAAATAATGTAGGATCTATACGTTCTGCCTTATTCATCACTTTTTATCTTGCACTTATGCAAGAAACATTCTTTATTGGTGTAGTGCAGCATCAAGCCCTTAGATTTTGATCCAGCAAGCCATTTAAGCATGAGTAGTCCCACTGAAATCAGTGCATAAATGTGACACAGCTTTTAGTAAAGAAAAAAGACTGTGCGACAATTATGGTAAACATACACAGAATATTTATAAAGAGGAAAAATTATAGTGTTAATAGATGATAAAATGAATATACTTACTATACATATGAAGATCTCTCTATCTCTCTATCTAGTAAATTGTTTATTTTAAAGCATATGGTATTCTTTATAGGAAATATTCTGAATATATTTACAAAATTGTCTGTACACTCTATTCCAGAAATACAAATCACAGCTATGTGAAAACAGCAGATGCATTTCTAAAGGGTTTGTGCAAATGTTTTTGTTGTTTTTGGTTTTGGGTTTTTTTTTAGGGATTTCCCCCCACCAGCAGCTCTGCAAAGAGCCATCGCAGGGGGGAAACTGACCAACCCTGGGCCAGCTGGGACTCAGGCAGCCTTGCTGCTTGAGCCCCAGCTGGTGCGGGATCATCAGCTCTTCCCCACAACCACCATAACTGTGCAAAGAACCATGGCGAGGGGAAATTGATGAAATTTCACAGCACATTTAGGCAGTTCTCATGGTACTCCAGTGTGCCACAGCACACTGGTTGAAACCCACTACACGAGATTTCACAAATGAAGGAAAATCATCATAATAATTTTAAAAAAAAAACTAGTTGACCCATGAGCCTCAACTGAGTTTAATGTCAAAACATAAAATCAAGCTTTTTGTGGTTTGGGGTTTTGCCAAGAACTTCTGGCATAGCACTTCTCCCTATTATGAAGTTGTTTCAAATCCGATTTGAGGAACACAAAGGCTATGTCTACATTTGCCCCCTTCTTCAAAGGGGGCATGTTAATTAGAGTGATGGGAGATAACTAATGAAGTACTGTGATCCATATGCAGCACTTCATTAGGCAAATTCTCCCCTGCGGCAACTTCGAAGTGCTGGCATGCCATGTAGCCCAGAGTAAAGGCACTTCAAAGTAGCACGGGCACTTTGAAGTGCCTGCAGCTACACAGCATGCTGGCACTTTGAAGTTTGACACTTCCAAGTTACCACGGGGTAGAATTTGCTTAATGAAGCGCTGCATATGCATCACAGCACTTCATTAGTAATCTCCCATCACCTTGATTACCATCACCCTGATTACCATGCCTCATTTGAAGAAGGTGGTAAGTGTAGACCTAGCCAAAATGTATTCACAATAATTGGTTAAATCTGCAATGTACAGTACTTCATGGAATTTCTCTGCAAGTAAATCCACTTATACAAGAGATTACTAACGAAGTCCATGGCGATGAGTAAGCAATACACATATACCTGCCATGTAATCAACAATCAACAATTTCCAAGGTGTGTTGACTATACATTCTCCAGGGATTAAGAATCACTTGCTACAGCTGAGTCACAAAAAATCCCAAAACTTGGTTTGTTTCCAAATAGTCTTACTAGCACACAGATGAAAATTAAATATTCATCATAAATTACTTTGTTTTTGTAACATGCTATTCAGCATTCATAATCAGCTGTAACAAGATGTCAGTTACATATGCCCGTTAGGAGCAAAGGACACTCAGGGAAATTTTCCAGTTAAATTAAGAAAATATTTCTTAAAAATAATTTAATCCAGTTGTAGTATTTGGTGAGGCAGGAGATAGCCTGCCAGCCCCATGGCACCTGTGAGGGAAGGGGCTGCCCTATACAAGTGTAAAACACAGAAAAGAAGTTTCTCACCTTCCCCTGCTAAATCCTGTGCAGGGAGGAAGCCCTCACTCTGCTCAGGACAGGATCTAGTGTGGTGGAGCATGGGCTGACCCACCAGCCAAAATGAAATGCTGGTTCTCCTGATGGCTCCATGCTGGGGCTCTCTCTTATGGCTAGATGTGATTGCCATGCTGATCATAAAGAAATGAATTCAAAATGTCAGGCTTCTGTTTCCTACTTCCTGTACACCTGGAGAGCAAGGGAGGTGAAAGTGGACAGAATGTGCACATTCTGGGCATTGTGGGATAGCTCTGTAGGCCAGTAAAATCAATTTAAAGAAACGTTTTCACAATAGCTTTAATCCAACCTTTACATTCAAACTGGCATTACACTGTATCAGATGGTCGATGCAAGAATGTTGACCTTAGGGCTCTTAAATTTGACCTAATGGTATTTGCAGTGAAGACAGTCACATTGTAAAATGGAGCTAAGTGCCTTAAAATTGACTTTATGCTTTAGTATAGACATAGCCTGATGCAGGTTTTGGGAGAGAGAAAATTTTGGTAAAAAGCTTCTGCCTCACCCCACATTGTCAGCACTGTCTAAATGGATCAGGAAAACAAAATTTGTTTACATTCAAAATTACTACACAGTCATATGAAGTCTACAACAGATTTACAGCTGAGAAACTGCATTGCTATTTACTTTTTTGCTGTTCATGATTTTAGCTGATTTTTAGCAGATTTCAAGAGTAAGTCCTACTGAAAATTTCAGACATTTTGTTATTTCAGTGTGTTAGAGCATTTCTTGCTAGTCAAGAGGAAGTAACTAACACAAATAACTGAACACTACTTTCAGAAAAAGCTGAGTCACCATTCCATTTCATTACGCACCATACTTTCATTTGTGTACTTCCATCTACCCAATGCTGCGACCTTCAGCTCCCAACAAGTTGACAGTCAGGTGCAAAAAACAGACATATGATGGTTTAAGCAATACTTGTAACACAGATCACATGGATTTGCTAACATGGCTTGGGGAAATTTCCAAGTATAGAAAATATTATCTCTCCTACTCTCTTTTTAGTTTAAGAGCTTCTTGGTTTACATTTTCTTTGTAATATTGGCTGTGTCTACACTAGCCAAAAACTTCGAAATAGCCATGCAAATGGCCATTTCGAAGTTTACTAATGAAGCGCTGAAATACATATTCAGCACCTCATTAGCATGCGGGCAGCCGCGGCACTTCGAAATTGATGTGGCTCACCGCCGCGTGGCTCATCTAGACGGGGCTCCTTTTCGAAAGGACACCGGCTACTTCGAAGTCCCCTTCTTCCCATGAGCAGATGGGAATAAGGGGACTTCGAACTAGCCGGTGTCCTTTCGAAAAGGAGCCCCGTCTAGGTGAGCCATGTCAATTTCGAAGTGCCACGGCTGCCCGCATGCTAATGAGGTGCTGAATATGTATTTCAGCGCTTCATTAGTAAACTTCAAAATGGCCATTTGCATGGCATTTCAAAGTTTCTGGCTAGTGTAGACGCAGCCATTGTGTAAGATTTGTGGTTTTGTCCTGAAAAGAAAAAAAGAATGAAAAATTGCTGGAAATTGACTAATAGTGAGAATAATGAGCAAAAGTGCTTCTTTATCATGCATGGATGGTTCTTATGAACCATGGAGAATTCTTAATACACTTCAGCTATAATTTTAATTAAACAATTCTTATCAGTAATTTTCAACCAGTGTGCCATGACACTGGTGTGCCATGAGAACTGTTCAAATGTGCCGTGAAATTTCATTAATTTCCACTCTTCATGGCTCTTTGCGGAGTTGTGGGGTGGGGGGAGGAGAAGGGGAACTGATGATCCCATATTAGTTGGAGCTCAAGAAGCAAGGCTGCCTGAGTCCCAGCTGGCACGGGGTTGGTCAATCTTCCCCAGCAGTGGCTATTTGTAGAGCCACTGTGAGGGGAAATCCCAATCTTGCAGGAGACCATTTGCACCAGGAGGCAGCTGAAATGCTGCTCCTTGGCCTGAAAGAGCTGGTGGGGAGCCTGTCCACTCCGCCAGCCCACTGCTGTGACAAGTAGGGAAGGAGGGAGCCTGCTGGAGCTAGGATGCAGTTTAAATGTCACATACCTGCTCCAATGAGCTGGTGGAGAGAGAATCCTGCTCTCTGGAGCCACGCCCCACACCCCACCCCAAGTCCCTGGAACTCTGCTGCTCTGTGCTGGGACTCCCCTGCTCTGGTGGCCAGACTCTGGGGCTCACTGCTCTGACTGATGACCCGTAGGGAATCGTTGCTTCAGCAGCTGGGCCCCAGGGCTTTGTTCTTTGCTAGTCCAGCAACACTCATGACTCCAGCCCACTGTGTTTGCCCTGTCAGTGCTCCAGGCCATTGATGATGCCAGACGATGGGTGTTGTATTAATATCAGAGTTTGTACAATCCAGTCAGAGATGCAGATTCATTGTTCAATGCAGGGCAGTACGCAGAGCCTCACTGGCCGCTTCTGCTGGATGCTTCCAAAAACAAAGCAGAGCCAGAGCAGATAGGGAGCCTGCCTTTGGCCCCACGTACTCCCAGCCAGACTTCTGCCCGAGTAAAATCTCTCAGGTTGCTTTCAGGAGGCACTGGGAGATTTAGGCCAGTTCTGGAAGACTCGTGGCCAATCCGCGAGGCTTGGCAACATGAGTTATGAAAAACGAGAATCACAGCCCTCCCCACACTATCTGTATTTTGTCACAGTTGTGTTCCTGTTTTTAATATGTGCAAAGGGCTGCATTTTCTTTCAGTGTGATCTGAAGTTTTGTGTTTTTAAAGAGAATGATGACAGCAAAAGTAACTGAAGACTTTGTCAGACTAACATGGAATTTCCTTGCTTGCACCTTCAAACATTTATAAAGACTTGATGAAAGATTGTGGATATGCCAACATTCCAGCAGAACTAACCTGCCAACAACAGCAGAGGACTATTTAGTATTTGCAACAAAAAGTGTTAAGATCAGTGCCCTTTTTGTAAATAAATAAATAAAAATAAAAAAACAAGAGGAGCCAGTACTCATCTGGCTCCCTGCCCACTACTCCCAGGCAATCCCATGGCTGGGGCTGCCAAGGTGCCAGTACTCAGTACCAGCAAGTGCCAGCACCAAAAAAAGCACTAGTGTAAGGGAGTAGGAGGAAGGCTGGGCAAGGCAGGGGTTAAACAGAGCCTGTTTGCCCAATTAGCTCCACCCCTGTTCACCTGCAGATGGTGTTGGGCTTGGAAGGGGTATAAAAGAGGAGAAGCAAGACCAGTTTGGGGCTGACCAGCCAAGAGGCAGGAACTGGCTCTGGTGCATGCAGGGCCGGAGTCAGAGCTGCCACCAGGTCGGCCATGGGAGGAAGGAGCCTCCAAACCCTTCCCCAGGCGGCGGGGGGGAATCGCTAGAGAACCAACCCTCTGCAGAGGGGAAGCTAGACTCTTGGGGCCACATCCCAGACTAAGACCACAGCCCTTAGGGGCAGGCTGCAGACCTACACCCCGGGCCTCTAGGCTCCGCAAGGGGCCTAGCCACTAGGTATTCTGCCATCGGGGGAACCGGTTACAATTGGTTAAGACTAATCTGAGCCAGAGCAGTTATATAGTGAAAACAGTACTACATATGAGTGTTATGTGCAGGCTAACACAAGCTTTAAAAAGATATCTATGTATTACAATAAACTCTCTTTTAATCAGTGTTCAATTAACCAGTATTCTTATATAACCAGCACCGGCACCAGGGCTGCCCAGCAACAACCACCAGTGGGCAGGTGAGGGGAGAAAGGGGAGACTGCCACCCCACCATGCACCAGCATCACCATCCCCTGTGCACAGCAATACAGCCTGGGTCCTGCACCACTGGGGTCTGCTGCACCCCTGTGAGAGGGTGGCAAGACAGGTGATTGAATACAGGTGGCCGGAGCACAGTGAGCCAGCCCCCAGTGTGTCTGTCCCCCCACCTCCCGCACGGCAGCACATTAACATGCAGGAGGTGGGGGGACAGACACACTGGAGCCTGCCACTGGGACCAGCTTAACCTCAGCAGAGATGGGTGGCTGGAGCATGGTGAGCCAGCCCCCCTCTCCTCCCGCTCCATCTCCCCACTCGGCAGTTCAGAACCGACTGCTGGGAGCAGGAGTGGGTTGCACTGGTAGAGGTGGTGTTCCAGAGGCTGAGCTGCCAAGGGCATCAGGGAGGAGAGCGATGCTACAGTGCAGACCCCAAACAGCAAAGGGATCCTCTCAGTTATCCACAATATTTCAATATCCGGCAACTTCCCAGGCCTGAGGATGGAAGAGTTTATTGTAATATTTAAAAACCCACATTTGTTCAAGATGACAGAAATAGTATCTTCAGAATGACTGGCACAGTTAGTATCTGTAAAAACTTACTGAACAGCTACTAGTTAAGCAAAGGTGAATACAAACAGGTTTTAGCACCAAGATCAGATTGACTGATTGTCCAGGAAAATATTTACAAAAATGTAACATTTAAAAATGTTTTATTACATTTATCTTTTGATATAACTACAGCAGAAAACTAAAAGGCTTCTATCTACAAGCCCCTTGTACCTAATATTCAAGAATAAATCAGTATCTTTACTGGAAAAAAATCAAACTATAATAATAAATTGCCCAATCCCACCAAAGATTTGATATTAAAGAAAAGAACCATCACAGAAGAGCCAAAGAAGACCTCTCTATACAACAATATGAAAAAATGCACATTTGGCAGAAAATTCACTAAGCAAAAGGACAATGATTACAACCAAAACAAGAACATCCAAATATCATATTAAAAAATAAGTGATTTCTGATACAGAAGCATTGAAAAAATGTAAACTTTAAACAGTGCCACTCACTTTTAAATGAAGTGGGCCATTCTGTTAATGACTTAAAAGTTTGCATCTTACTGAAGAGGAATTTTCACAACAGGCTGGAAAGAGAGGCTCCTGAACTCTCTTTTATATTCAAATTCGACACATTAACACATGGTTTGAACTGGGATGGGAATTTTCTGGGTCATTATAGGGGCTCTTTTGCATACTTGTCTTAATGTAATTCTTGACTCCCCACAACCCCTTCTGCCCCTCTGCTCTCTGATTTGCTCACCTTAATAATTTTTTTCTGATTTGTCAATCTTGATTATTATTTTTGGTTCTCTGTGCCTTAAATATTGAGTCCGTTCTGGTATGACTATGGCCTGAAGAAGTGGGTCTGTCCCACGAAAGCTCACCTAATAAATTATTTTGTTAGTCTTTCAAGTGCTATTTGATTGCTTTTTTGTTTTGATAGTATATAGACTAGCACGGCTTTCTCTCTGTCACTTTTAAACATGATTTAGTGGGCATATATTTTAACAGACAAAGCTCTGACATTTAATCACCCATCCACAACTATGAAAGAAAAAAATCACAGAGGCTATGCCCACACATGTCGACAAAACCTATGGAGCATCCACATTAGCAAGGTATTCTGTTGACAGTAAATCGACAGAACACACATTTGTCCACAGCGTTCTGACGTTCTCCCATGAGATCTGTCAACAGAAAGCCAGTCTGGATGTTCCGGAGGGTCCCTTTTGTCAACAGAAAAGGCCTCCAGGTTGTCACACAGCTGTCCCAGGGGACATCCTGTCCACAGCAAGCAGTGCTCTATGGTCCCTGCCTCCAGCCATTCTTAAAGCTGCAGGGAGCCCTGGAAGCCCCATGGCAGGAAGCTGAGAGCATGTAAGCAGCGAAGCCATAGTCTGCTTGTCCCCACGCCCTCACAGCCACTCCTGTCTCCTGATCCCAAAAAGTTGGCAGAAAGCCAGCCACCCCATGGCCCCCCAGGGCCCTCTAGGGACCAGCTGCAGGGGTCCCAGGAACCATTCTGGGACATAAAACATCAGGCCCCTTCCTGGACAAGGCCTAAGGTCCAGGACTTACTGGGCATGTGAACCAAGAAAGAGACCCTTGATGCCACAACAGAGCAGAGGAATGCCCCTGCATATGCCCAGCTGGCCACCGCCCTGGTGTCATGGGGCCATCCCAGCCGCACCATGAAGCAGGTGCGGACAAAGGTTAAAGAACTCCGCCAGGGGTACACCTGGGCTCATGACACCAGGCAGAGATCTGGGGAAGGACCACCACCTGCTCCTACTACATGGAGCTGTACGAGCTCCTGGGAGTGGAGAGGACACCTCCCCAACGACCGCCCCTGTTGATACAGAGGAGGAGCCACATCCCTGCAGCGGAAGCCCAAGGAGGAGGACCAGCTGCACTTAGGACCCAACCCCACCTGAGGTGGACAAGAGGTCCACGACCAGTAGCAGCACCCTGGTCAGCCCTCTGGACTTGGGCCCCTCCGGCCATGCCACCTCCAGGGCATCCCCAGAGATGTTTAAGGATCCTTCTGGTAAGTACCCCGTGCATCACACACCCCAGCACGTGGGAGGTGGGCACAGATGGGATGTGCTGTGAACGTCGCTAGACTGACTTGGAGAGGAACTCACACTGAGGTTCTGGCATGTGATACCATGCGCAAGGCAGTGTGCCATCCAGACTCAGCAGGCAGCCGCCAGATATGGGTGCCAGCCTGCTGCCAGCCTCACAGGAGCCCCGATGAATTTCAGGATCCTGGGAAGAGGGGGAGAAGTGGGCAAGCCACACTGATGCCATCCTGACCCCAGACACACCCAGGTATGCAGCTCCCAGCACGCAGGCATGCCCACAGGCGACAGTTAGCACTTGCTCCTGTGGACAGCACTGTGAGCTACACATGTGAGTGGGGGTCCCAGGGAGGGCCAGGCTACACCTGGCTCACCTGCCACTCATGTGGAGACCCCTCTGTGTCCAGACATCCCCCTCTTGGCCCCTAGACCATTGAGTGGGAGTGGAGAGATGCCTGCAACAGTCAGCCTTGTCCCCAAGGCACCACAGAGTCCCTGTGTCACAGGGCCCACTGTGCAGGCCACACATGCCTGTGCTCCTGGGAGATCCCCTTCCCATGGCCTAGAGGTTGTTGGTCAGTGCTCGGGGGGGGGAGCACGGCCTCAGTGGCTTTGTTGTGTGAATGATTCACCATTTCCCTTCCTTGTCTTCCTTACAGCTGAACCTGCACCGAGCGAGGACCAAGTCAGCCCCATATCCTCACCAGGGCAAGCCACCCTTAAGGCAGCACCAGGGTGAGACAGCACCCCCCGGCACCAAGAGGGTGGACCCGTGGCTAGAGGAGATGTCACCGGGCACGCAACAGCCTCCAGAGGGTCCATGCTAATGCC
The DNA here is from genome assembly GCF_033958435.1 of Carettochelys insculpta. NCBI lineage: Eukaryota > Metazoa > Chordata > Testudines > Carettochelyidae > Carettochelys > Carettochelys insculpta. Next base: position 63,663,747 of record NC_134139.1, on the reverse strand, counting down.
CTCTGAAGGTTGACTGACCTCCTTGAGTGGTGGCTGTGGGATGACCGGGAGTGGCGGTCATGGGAAGGGGAGTGGCGGTCACGGGCCTGGAACCAACTGATATCTTATCTTGGTGCCTCCACTGGTGTCTGGCAGGACCTGTTGGGCCAGCTACCTGTGACTGCCACCCCATCTCCCCTTGCTGCTGCTCCCCCTGTCCCTGTTCCCCTGCCCCTACCGTCCAGCCCGTCAGCAATCTCCCAAGCCTTCCTCAGTTTTTGCCAGTGGATGAGGGCCATATGCACCCCCCAGCCATGTCCATCCTCCCTGCTCCCTGGGCCCCCCCTGCTCCCCCTGCAGACCCAGATCCTGCCACAGCCCCACTGCCCCCATACCTGCCCATGCTCCCAGCCTCAACCCAGCCCTGAAGGGAACCCTGAAACTGCAGTGGGAGCAACTCCGCTTGGGGTCCTGCTCCTTTGTGGGGTTATGGCCGCCACCCCTTCCCTGGCTTGATACTTTTCCACTGCCTGTTCCAAGCCCTCCCACTGTATATCGTTCGCTGTTTTTGCATGTTTATCTTTGCTGAAATAAAATTATTCGACCATCACCACATCCCTCTTTATTGAGGAGGGGTCAGGGAGAGGTGAAGGGGTGAATGGAGGGGTCAAGGTGGGGATGGGATAGGACTGTGGGCCCAGGAACCTATTGGGAGTGCCCTGAGCAGGCTCATTGGGAGCTGTAGGAGAGGCTCTCCCTTTGGGCCTCACGGATCTGCAGCCCATCCCTATGGGCTTGGTGGATCAAAGCTGCACCCAGCTGCTTGTAGTCATGGCCAGCATCCACCGCCAAACCCAGGAGGAAGACCTCCCCCATTCCCTCCACAGTGTTGTGGAGGGCACAACACACCACTGCTACTTGGGGGATGTTGTGCTTCCCCATGTCCAGGCAGGTGAGGAGGCACCTGAAGCATATGTTCAGGTGGCCAAAGGCGCACTCAGCCGGCATCCGGGCCCGGTTCACCTGGGCACTGAAGAGTTCTTGGGTCAACTCCATACAGCTGGTGTACAGCTTCATAAGTTGGGGCATGAGGGGGTAGGCAGCATCCTGCACAATGCACAGTGGCACGTGTATGTCCCCAACTGCCAGCTCTGCATGAAGGGCCTGAGTGCCCATCTCCATCCTCCAGTACAGGCTGCAGTTGTGGACCACCCAACATAAATGTCAACGAACTGTCCACAGTGGTTGACCAGAGCCTGCAGCATGATGCAGAAATATCCCTTACAGTTGATGAACTTGCCTGAGCTATGATCCAGGGCATGGATGGGGATGTGGGTCCTGTCGATAGCCCCAAAGCAGTTGGTGAACCCCAGGGCGGTGAATCCAGCCATGACCGTGTCGGTGTGTGCCAGACGGATGACCATCCACAGCAGGAGCATGTTGATGGGCATCAGGTCCTGGAAGGGGAGGGGACCAAACACACATCTCAGGAACTGAGGGAAGGAGCCCCTGAGCCCTGGGGAGGGGCTCTCCTGCCGCCTCCCATCCTCTTTCCCTGAGCTCTTTGGGTGCCCCCCCATGTGAGGTACCTCCTCAATGGCAGGTCTGTGTGAGGGTAGGACAGCACAGTCCCCTGAGGAAGGGGATCCCCCTACCCCACCTCTTGCACCTCCAACCCCACACCCCAGGGGTACTCCTTGGGTGGGACACACACCCTCTGTGCAGGGCCTGCAACCCAAGAGTGCCTTGCCTCCATGAGGATGTCCCCAACAGTAAACTTACCCACACTAAACTGATTCCTGACAGAGTGGTAGCTGTTTGGAGTGGCAAGCTTCCATGGGGTGATAGCGACCCATATCTCCACAGGTATGACAGGCCAGGACAGGGTGTCCTGTCTCTGGAGTCCAGGGGCAAGCCAGACACCGAGCTCCAGGAAGATGTCCTTCCATATGCAGAAGTTCTGGAGCCACTGCTGGTTGTTGCACTACCCCATGACCAGCTGGCCCCACCAGCTGGAACTGGTGCTGTGCCTCCAGACCCACCTGAGCACCTGGGGGGAGGGGGGAGCACAGGTGCACCTGTGTGGCAGGAAGGGCATGTTCCTATAAGTTGGTGACAGGGTTGCCCTCCTTGAGAAGGAGGAGGAGGACTGACATGAGGATGTGCAGCAGACACTGAAGTACCTCTGGCACCACGGCTATCCGTAAAGCATTGTTTCTTTCTCAGCAAGCATTGAAGCCCTGCTGCAGCAGCTGCACCATCCCTCATGGAGGTAGGCAAACCTCAGTGTGGGCAGGAAAGGGGCACTGGTGAAGTCCCTTTCAGTGCACGCCTCGCCAGGGATCCCATAAGGGGTTGCCAGCCATGCGACCCTGTCTGGTGAGGTTCCAGGGGCTATTCTGTTGAGAGTGTGGCTGGGCAGTCTGGCCACTCTGTCGACAGAGTGGATCGAAAGAGCGATCAGCTGTGGTACCTGGTTGCAATGTGTCAATGAAGTTTTGCTGGAAGATATCTTCCAATAGAAACTTCTGTCAACAGATCACTTAAGTCTAGATGTAGCCAGAGAAGGCTACTAATAACACATGGAGATATACATAGCTCACAGAACTGGAAGGGACCTCAAGAGGTCATTAAGTCCAGCCCCTTGTACTCACAGCAGAACCAAGCACCATCTCTGACAGATTTTTTTTTTTAATATTTTTGCCCAGTCACCTAAATAGCTTTCTCAAGGATTGAGCTCACAACACTGGGTTTACAAGGCCAATGCTTAAACCAATTTGAGCCTGAGCCAATGAAGTCAAGGTAAGCTTTTCTATTAACTTTTATATGAACAACTGTAGGCCCTTCATCAGCAAATCAATTTTATCTTTGTTTACATTACTTTTGGATTCAGGGAGAAACAGGAAACCTTTAGAGGACTATTAAGAATATAAGTAAATTCAAATACCATATTACAACTGAGATTTTACACGCAGAAAAGTCAAGTCAAGGTTCCTAAAGCAGAAACAGCAACTCTGTTCTCTTGTATGTATGTAACTTTTGTGATTCTCTTAATAACATTTAAATACAATATCTTAAAGGAACATAGAATGTAGACCATTTTTCCAGGATGGGGGACTCTATTCTGGGAAGCAGTTAGGCTGAATAAGATTTGGAGGTTGTATTGGATCTTCAGCTAGACGTGCTCCTCTTGAGATGCTGTGGTCAAATAGTTAATGCAATCCTTAGATACATAAGCAGTGGACTCTTCAGTGGGAGAAGTGACTACACAGTGTTTTTGTAGCCCTGTTGGTCCTAAGCTGCTAGAGAGACAAGATAGGTGAGGTAATATCTTTCCCCGGACCTGAAGAAGTGGGTCTTTCCCACAAAAGCTTGTTACCTAATAAATAATATTGTTAGTCTTTAAGGTGCTACAGCACTGCTTGCTTTGTTTTTCTCTTGGTGAAAGAGACAAGCTTTCCAGTCACACAGAACTCTTCTTTTTTAGGTATCAGAAGCTTCTCAGTCTCACCAGCTGAGGTTGGTCCAAGCAAAACACATTACCTCATCCAGCTTGTCTCTTGGAGTAAGATATTTTGCTTCTGTACACAGACCCCCTACTTACCTGGGGGTTGCATTTTTGCAACCCTCGCATAAGTAAAACTTCCTGCACAACTCGGGGGAGCCCCGCTTCCAGCTCTCCTCCACTTGCACAGCTGGCAAACTGACCAGGGCTGGTGCCCTCACCAGTTTCCTTGCTCCTGTCAATGGCGACAGCTGAGAGCCTGACTCTAGGCTGCCACCACTGACAGGAGCAGCTGCTGCCCCTGACAGGAGCTGGGAATTCTCTCCTGTCAGAGGCAGCAGCCCAGTTTCCCTGCTCCTGTCAGGGGCAGCAGTCATGTTAACCCGAGACATGAGTAACTCTATTGTGCATATCTTGGGGGTTTACTGTATTAGGCACTTGAGCAATCACTGCTGAAATACAGTGTCCGATTCTGGTGTCCTCAATTCAGGAGGATGTTGATAAATTGTAGGGCATTCACAAAAGAACCCTGTGAATGATTATGTGATTAGAAACATGCCTGATAGTGACAGACTCAAGGAACAAAACTATTTAGTCTGACAAAGAACAGATTAAGGGGTGACTTGATTATAGCCTATATGTACCTATATGATGAAAAGATATTGAATTGTGGACTGCAATGAAGCCAAGAAAGATATCTAACTATCCAATGGCTGGAAAATTATGCTAGACAAATTCAGACTGGAAATAAGACATACATTTTTAATAGGGTAGTTAACTAGTGGAACAATTTACCAAGGGCTGAAATGGATTTTCCACCACTGGCGATTTTAAAATCAAGATTGGATTTTTTTTTCTAAAATATATGTTCTAGTTAATTACTTTGGGGAAGTTCTATGACCTGTATTATGCAGATGGTCAGAACAGAGGAGCACAAGGCTGATTTTTGGCTTTGAAATCTATGTGTCTTTTAGTGTAGATTTACAGTGTAGCTGTGTTGTGTTGTTGGAGATTTAATAAAAAAGGTTCTCTGGGTCACAGATTTTCTCCAAACAGTGTGCACCTTGCAGCTGTGTTCCAGCATATGCTACACTCTACAGATGATGTGAAATTACAGGCATCATGGCCTAGCTGGAAGGTAGACAGACCTGCTGAGCTCCTTCTGCTGTCACATTTAATGCTGGGATAAGGGTTCAGAGGTGGGATAGACTGCACAATTGTGTAAAAGGCTACATCTAAATAATTGTACACAATGAGCACTTAAGGAACATAAAATGGCTTTCACTTGCTGCTAACATTTTTACAGATTTTCCCCGCACACAGCAAAGCATATTCTTCATTAATGATGGCAAGTAGTCCATGCTAAACTTGAAGTTTCTAATCACAACTGTTTGACTTCAGTTCATAAAATCTAAAGCATTTAATAATTGATTAAAATAATAAATCCACATTCTATCACTGTATTAGCAACACTAGTCCCAAGTAAACACAAACACATAAATTCAATGCAGACAAAAGACAGACCCAAGGACATGGAGGAAATGATCCAAGAATTTCCACAGCTAACCAAAAAAACAAAAAACAAAACAAAAAAAAAGTTTCAAACAGCTGAAGCTGCATTGAAAGGGATTTTGTGGAACTTTCTGGTTTGAAAGTCTTGAACACTTGGGTTGGGGGACAAGGGGAAGATTCAGAAGAGAGAGCAAAGCCATTAGGCTTAATCTCTTTCTGAGCCTCAAAGGTCACACTTAACGTAACCTTTCAAGTCATGAACCTGAAAAACAGCAGTGACAACAATAAAAATAACAAAAACTCTGCACTTGTATAATGCACTATATGTCAAGATCTCCACTTGCTTTACAGATGTTAATGATTTAGGCAAGTGACTGAAAGAGCCAGGAAAATAACCCTATACTCCCCAATCCTATACTTACACCATCATTCCTTAGCTTTCTAGAATATTAGAGGAGGAGGAGAAGGGAATTAGAAGTAATGAGATAATAAAAAAGCACACAGACTGCACATCAGTGAGATCTTTGAATGCAGAATATTCTTGAAAGAGAACAGAACTATCCTGGGCTTAAAACTTTTAAGACAAGATTAAACAAAGCACTACGAAGTATACCATACTATATAGGTATCAATGCTGCACTGACCTCAGTGGATGGACAGGATGATGTAATAGGTTCTTCCAGCTCTAGTTTCGATAACATACTAGTTTAAAACTAATTCCAGTACTTTGACTATTAATAATAACCTGTAATTTACTTATGACAAAATCTCCAAAGTGAAGCATTCTAAACTCTGGTTGAAATTTAAAATTAAAAGCTTAAAAGTGTATTCTTTTGACCAATTATTTATCTTTAAATACAACTCTTCAATACCAATTAGAGAAACAAGCTATAAGACTGCACAAACTGAACAAACTGATTTTTGAGGCTAATGGCTCAACAGCTAACTCTATGAAAAATTATGTTTTGTTTCATTCCTTATAGCCCTATAATGTAGAGATTTTCATTCTGTAGGAAACAGAAAAAGTTATTCCACTGGGAATAAAAGTAAAATGATATAATTATAACCCCTTTGGATCAGACACCCATTCTATCTGTTTTAGCGAGTTATATGGCTCCCATAACAATGTTAACTGAATACCTCGGAATCTATAATCTATTTACACTCACATAACTTCTATGAGGTATGGAAACTCTATTATCCCTGTCTTTATAGATGGGAAACTAAGGCACAGAAAAAAAAATAAGTAAATTTATCCAAGTCATCCTGCAGCAGAATAAGAAACTGAAACCAGGTCTCTCAAATCCTCTGCTTGCACCCTAACCATAACCACACTTGAACATCTGCACTTCTCTTAGAAGAAATAAAGACCAGGGGTAGCGCCAATTTTGCTTACAATTGCTCAAGGCAGAAGTATCATCACCTTGCCACAATCTTTTGAATTCAATAATGGCTTTATCAGAGTCCACGAAATCATGATGTTTAAGGCTTTTTGATGATGGACAAAAAATGGAAAATAGCTGAATCTAACTAAATGCTCTCCCCATCTGCCAGAGCCAAGCACCCACAGCCTCCCTCCTCACTCCAACTGAATGCCCTCCCCCTCAGCCAAAGACAGGCACCCGCAGCTCTCCCACCCCTGTGCTCTAAATGAATGCCAGGAACTCATTCAGGAACTCCAGCAGAGCCACTGCTACTGGAGCCGCCAGGGCTGTGCCAGGGACGGAGACACTGGAGCCATGCAGGAGCTGTGCCAGGGCCACTGGTACCCCCAAAGAGCCATGCCAGGGCCAGCAGGACCAGGCCCAGGTCCAGAGGAACTGCACTGGGGCCAGAGGAGCCATGGCTGGAGGAACCGTGCCAGAGCCGCAGGAGCAGATGGGGCTGCTGTGCTCGGGCTGGAGCTGCTGAAGTTGGGTCCGCCAGGATGGCTGCAGGAGCTAGAGCATAGGAGCTGTGCTGGGCCCACCAGGGCCACAGGAACCTGGGCTGGAGCCACATGCTTGTTGCACGAAACAGTGGGGCGTGTGCGCAGAGTGGGCCAAGAGTAGTCCATGTGTGGGGCTCTGAGGATCCGCATTTAAAGACTCCAAGAGCTGCATGTGGCTCCAGAGCCTGGAATTGCCACACTGAAGTGTCCTTTTTGCCACATGTGGTAAGTGGCCAACATGTTGGACACCGCAGGCCTGAGATTATGGTATAATGGTATTCCAGATGGCCACATTTTGTCTGGAGTGAAAAAGCTCAATTGCCAAAATGAGCTTAATGTTCAACTCTGGCTCCTGATATTTGAGCAAGTGGAACACTTAGTTCTGATAATGAAAGGGAAAATAGGATCTTGAAACAAAAAAAAAAATCTTACCAGAAACAAATGTTTAGTTTACTTTTTTAAAAAAAGCTCCCATATAAGGGCAGATCAAACACAAATCAGAAGTGCCATGTACCACATATATTCTCTCCTGGCCAAGCAGCTGGAGCAGGAAAGTGGCAATTACGATGCATTAACAAAACAGCAACTCCTTCAGACTGAACTAATTCAGGAGTATTATACTCAGAAACAATAAACACTCCTATCCTTACTGTCAGGCTTATAATTAAAGGGGATGTAGGAGATGAAAAACTCAGTTCTCTTTACTTTTTATGCCTGAAAACAAGAGTTCATGTGGGGAGTGAAAATCACCTCTCTCCACTGAACAGAAGGATTACTCTGCCAATCTACCCCAGAGACTCATTTTATCTAGCCTGTGATTTCCAAGCATGAAAGTGCATTTTTCTTTCAGTAGACCAGTCAAAGGCTGAGTAATGTAAACAATGAGGTAATAGATCTAAGAGACAACAGAAGATTGTGAGTATTAGATTCCTGAATTCAATCATAAAGTTTGTTCCCTGGGAACCACAAGCAAGTGACTGAACTTGTGTATCTTAATTTCAAATCTGTACATAAGTAGTGGGCTAGTGCATATCCATTTGACAAAGTTGTTGAGAGAAGAGACCCCCTTGAGACACTCAAAGTAAAAGCCTTAGCTATATGAGACAGAAAAAAGCTAAATATGATGAAATGAAAATCACTCTTGGTAAATGATCCCTCAACCAAAAAATGGCTGACATCTTCATTCTACCCTGAATTGCAAATACTCTAGTGTTCTCTGCTGCTTTGTCCATAGAGAACTCAGAAACTGTTGCTGAAATAAAAGGAGCTAGTGTGTGGGTTTTCTTTTTCTTTTATCATAGCAGAATTTTGTTTTTTCAAATGAAATCCCACAAAAATTAGGATAAGCAATTTTGTAGACTCATTTGAAGATGCTAAAAGTCAAATGAAAAGTGATAGCATATAATGGAGACACTTTCCCACCTGCAGTAAAATTCTAAACTGAATCAAGTTAAATCGACCCTGACAATTCACAGACGTGGTCAGAATTTAACAACTTCTCAGATCCCCACCAAAAAGTGACTTCCTTTTTTAAAAAAAGAAAGAAAACTGAAAGAAAAAAAGATTTTAACAATACCATTTTCTAAGGTTGGAAGGTGAATCTGTTCTTTCAAAATGCCTGGAAAGTACTATCACTGATTCATGACACTTCAGTGAAATACGTCTAGCCCCCAATTATTTTCCCTCCTGTAGCTTTTTAGTAAAACAGGTTAGAACATACAAACTTCTTTTGTTATCAGCTACATCACTCACTTACCACCTCCCAACAGATACCTGGGGCTATCTTGCGGTCTCTTCATGCTGACATCAGGAATGTGAAATCTTGAGCCAAACTAATTAAGAAGTGAGCAGAGGTTAAAAAAATAATCCCACAACATCCTGGACCTTCTCAGAAGCTCTATATTGTTTCTGTCATTTGGGAGGGTCTTTGTCAAACACTAAAGAGGACTGTGGATCACAGTGATTTATGGGTGACTATTTGGGGTTTGAGGAAAGTTTGATAAAGCTGTGGATCCAAGAAATAGTCCGTGTCTATATCTGACATTTTGCTCTAAGGTTTCTCAATGTGCTATGGGTTGAAACTCTTTAATCCAGAACTCTTTCATCTAGCCTACTCTCTAATCCAGCAGGATTTTAGTTAGCTGAGTGTTCACTTACGATGCATTTGACTAAGTTTCCCGTGGTCCCATAAAGTTTGTTTCCAGTCACCAGTTCTGGCTCTCTGTGTTCTGTGCTGTTCTTCAGCTGTAATTTACCCCTAAATGTCTTCTAAGAGCCCAGTAAGCAGCAGAAGTGTTGGTAATGCTGCTAGACAATATGACCTCCCGTGGTGTGGGAAATTCTCTCATCCAGCACAGGTTAGGTCTGAAGGGTGCTGGATTAGAGAGGTTCAACCTGTAGTCAGATCCAGCACCATCATAAGTAGCAGTGGTGGGTGCTATAGTATGGTCAGTGGTCTGGTGAGCAGGATACTGGTCTTTTGCCAAATCTGGCATCCAAGCCTGTGATGCAACAGGAACTAAATCCTATCACAAAGTCTACGCTAGTGCTACGTGGACATGGGAGGGGCCGTGTCAATGCTTCTAGAGTGGGGGTCCTCTGTAATGATACTCTGGACCCAGCAGGGGGCACCATCTTTGTCAGAGGTCTGAAGTGAGGTAAGGGGTCCTGTATCAGCAGCTGCAGTTGCACCCTAAGTCAGTGCCATTTGGGTGGGGAAGTCCTGAGTTGGTGCTCTTGGAGTAGGTTGGAGATCACATGGGTGCTTTTGTGGTGGAGAGGACATTGGTGCTCTAGGGCTGCATGGGCTGACATCAGCTCTCAGGGGAAGGGGCCCATGTAGACATTTTTAAGGTGGGGGACCCATGTCCCTGTTCCTAGGGCGAAGGGACCTATGCTGGTGCCCTTGAGGGAACAATATTGGAACTCATGATAAGGGGGCCAATTTTGGTTGAACCTATTCCTGGGTGTTTCATCACACCCCATACTCTTCAAGATTAAACCTTTAACTCCTGGAGACACCGGGAACCCACTGGGAACTCTATCTCAGCAGAGGGGGAGACATGCTGGAGCTCTGGGGGCGGGGGGCTGTGCTCTCGGGATGGGGCCCTGCCTGCCTAATACCCTCGATGCTAGGAGCACTGGGTCCTAACGAGGGCGGGCTGGCGCGCTCCCCCGCCCCACAAGGGGCCCGTGTCGATGTCCCCGAGCTGAGCAAGGCCTGGGACGACGCTCTTCCCGCCCTACTCCTCAGTGTGCGAGCTTGGGTTGCTAGGTAACCGACAGTCCCCCTCCCCCCCCACTGTAAACAGCCCGAGGCAGCGAGCCGGTGACGCAGCACACCCCGCCCAGCTCAGCTGCTCCTCACGTTACATCATTCCCCGAGAAACGGTTATAAATACCTCGCTCTACTGCGCATGCGCAAGGGCGATCGCGGAGCATAGGCGTTAACGGGTACCGCGAGTGTCCTGGGAGTCTCTGCCCGTCATCAGCCACAGCTCCGCCCACCGAAAACACTAAAGCCTAACAGCCCTCGCCAGCCACCGTACTCCGACGTGGCTCGCAGCCGAACAGCGGTGGTGTGCCCCAGTGTCCCCGCCCCTCGGCTGCTATTTTTACTCCTTTGTTTCAGGCCCGCGCTGCTCAGTTACCGCCGCCCGTCAAGGGCGGACGGGACGGGACGGGACGGGATGACGCCATCCGTTTCCAGGAACGATGACATATCAACTGGAATGTTTACTGGGGTTTCGATTCCTTAAAGGGGCATGGCCCCGGTTTCTTCCCTCTCCCGCGGTCAAGGCTGGAGGCCGCGTTGTGTGGCGATTAAGGCGGGGTGACGCCGCGGGCGTGTTACGCAGCGTCTTATGTCAGTGCCACACGGGCAGTTTGCTTGCCCCCCTGTGCCTCAGTTTCCTCTTTCCGTGTTGACTGGCCCTGGAGCAGGCCGGCCGGCATCTTACTGAACCCCTCAGGCAGAGCCCACACTAGGACTCGTGTCAGAAGATGAGGCGGCCAGAGTCCGGCGTGAAACACTGGTTTAGTCGCCCAGTGCTGTGGTGTGCCTGAATTCTGGGTTTGCCTACAGAGTTGGGGAGAAGTTTCTAGTGCGTCCTGCTTCCCCAGGGGCCCCGTAACACGTGTCCCCTCCCACTCTGCTGCCTCCCTATTCTATTTAAGGTACTTATACAGACACTATTACCATAATATTTGAGGCATCACAGTCTTGATGTATTTGTTTTCACAATGTCCTGTATGGTAAGGAAGTGCTGTATTTCATTTTACAAATGGAAAACTAAGGCACAAACAGATTAAGTGACTTGGCTAAGATCATATTGAAAGTTGGTAGCATAGATAGGAAATGACCCAGGAATTCCAAGTCCCGGGCTAGTGTCTTAACCAGACCTTCCTTCTTGTTTCCTTCCAGTTAACTTCATGTTTTCCTTTTCTGTCCTCCTTCATGTTCTAACAGACACAAATCTTTATTTGGAAAGATTCCCTTTCTGTTTGCTTTGCAAGTGTCTCCCTGTGCTTCACCACCTTTTCCAATATCCCTCAGTTTCTCAGATCTCTTTGAAAGTCACACTCACTATGCCCCTTCTCTCAGACCCACTCAGCCATTCAAGGTCACACACCTCCATTTTCTCTGCCTTTCCTGTATCTCTGTTTTTTCAGCTCCCTAACTTCACCTGTCTTCTCTCTGCCTCTCCCAGATCCCCCACTTGCAAGTGCCCTCTCAAGTCTCTGCTTCTTGCCCTCAGTTTTCTCTCCAAGTGTCCCCTAAGTATTTGTCTCCCTCTTCTGGGCTGCATTTTTTGTCCCCAAGCTCTCTCTGTTACCTGTTCCCTCATCTGCCAAAGAGTCCCATATCTCCTCAAGTCTCCCTCCTGACAGTCCTTTCCTGTATCTGTCCCAGGGACCCTCTTCCCCAAGGTCTCATCTGTACCCGACTTCAAGTTTTCAAGGTCTCTTCAACCATACTTCTCCCCAGCTCCCTCATCTCTTAACCCTCCTGTTTCCAAAGCCTCTCATGGGGATTACCATAAAGAGGAAAAGTGAAACAGAGACAACAGACTAAGTAATAGTGATGTACAGACATACAGTGTAAGAGGCATAGCTAGGTGGAAAGAAAGGGATAAACAGATGGTTGATGCAGAATGACAGATAGACCAATGATAGACAGACACAGGTGATAGGTTAGTTAGATGGACAAACTGGTAATACTATTTTTTGTTCAAATATGTAATTCCTTTTATATGGTTTTATGTGTATGTTTCACTGCTGGGAATTTACTGTGACCATTTAGATTGGAACAGGCGAGATACAACCCTCAGGAGGGCTCCTTACCTGCCACAGCCCCAGGCTGCTGAATCCCTGTGCCTCTCAGGGCCATGAGCCCCTTGTGGGGGTGGGGGCGTGGGATTTTGCACAATGCCTGTGCCTTAAGTACGATCCTTCCTACTCCCATTGGCCAGTTTTCCAGACAGTGAGAGTGGTGAGGATTGTGCTGGTGGCAGGAGCAGTGTGAAATCTCAAACTCTCTGGCCCACCTGACACATACACAAGGGAGCTCACGGCACTGAGGCTCAGGGGCCCAGCAGCCTACTGCTTTGAGTGGCCTGGGGCTGTGTCAGGGTAGGAGCCTGTCTGAGGGTCCCACTGGGCTGCTGGCTGGGAGCTGCCTAGGTGAACACCTCGCAGCCCCAGCTAGCTTCTGGCACCCCATTTCCTCCCACACCCCAACTCCCTGCTCCAGGTTACCACCCCCTCCTGCCCTAGGTCACATCCCAAACTCTTTGCACCCCTCCCCCAGGTCAGAATCCTCTCCTGTACCCATACCCTCTTCACAGACCCTAAGCCCCAATTCCCTGTCCCATGTCACAACTCCCTTCTTCACTCAAACTGTCTCTCAGACCCCCATACTTTCTCCTGCACCCCAATCCCCTACCTGGAGCTCTCTTCTACATTAAACCTCTGTCCCAGACCCTACACCCTTTCATAGAAAAGTATGACCCTTGACCACTTACCAAAATCTGGCCCCTCCCCTACCAAAAATTATTGTTGACCCCTGAATTAAATAGTACATGAGAAGGAATCAGAGAATGAGGGATATTATGCTTAATAATATGTAGGAACTTGACTTCTTGAAAGTTGTTCTTATAGAGTCCTGTTTATTGAAAAGCAATACAGAAATATAATAAGCAGATAAACAAGGGTTTGGATAACTGGGAAGGGAGAGACGGCAGAAAGTTGCTTGATATATGATTTGTGCCATGGGGATGTAAATGAGAATTGGTCCAGAGGGAGTTTTAGATTACAACTGTCTTTTGTGGGCAGTTTGATTTTACATCTCTCTTGTAATGTATGTCATGTATCCAGGTATGATGACCATAGACTTGTCCAAAAATAATTAAAATGGAGGAGTCCAGAGTAAATTAAGTTTTACAGTATTAAACATGGGCCATCTTTATCCAAAGTTTCATCCTATGAATGTACTGGGATGATATCATGGATGTATTTGTCCAGTTTTATTTGTAATCACTCTGTTTGGGAGGCCAAGCTAACTAACACACTGAATTTTATGAGACTCTCCTTCCATCTTCCACCTCACTGAGTGGACTGGACAGTAACAAGAGGAGTCAATATAGTCTTTATGTATTTACTTATTTAGAGTAACACCTAGAAATTTCAGTCAGGAATGACCTGTTCTGCCACATGCTGTACATGTAAATTAGAGACAATTCCAACTCTGAAAGCTCTCAACCTTAGGTAATATCCTTTTATAGATATTTTTGTGTGATCATCTGTGAACAGTCTAATTTAAATTTATAAATCATTAACAAAATAAGGACTGTTTTTCTTTTGTGAATTTGTCTGTTAAAATGTATTTTGTAAATGTGTAGTTGAAAAACAGAAATACCACATATTCCAAAAAGTGCCATCAAGGAAATAATAAGTTGGTTCTACTTTGTCAGAGGGCTGTAATAAATCAAAGAAGAATAATTAGAACTCAGGGCTCTGCTACTTTCAAACTCCAGATATTGCCTATAGTAGGCTATCTTTGAATGGCGGCTGTGCTTTGAAATAAAGCCCCTCACTCACTTAAGGTCGAGATGATGCTGTGGCTTCATATTTAGATCATAGCTAGTAGATAAATCTAGAATGCAATTAGTCACCTATGACATGACTTCATATTTCTATTTAATTTAATAACAACAGTTGGTTCCTGAGGGGGCAAGTGAGATTTAGTTTATTAACAGAGTTTCTATGATAAGTGAACAGAAAGATTTGAAAGGGCTGAGAAGTGGGATGAAGGAAAAATACTCTGAAAGGAATGTACACTGTCTTAAGGATTTTAATACAGAGAAATGTAAGTCTTGTCTCATAATATTTTCAACGAGGATTTTATACATTAATATACAGACATACTTACAATCAATCTTATATATAATTTTGTGTGAATTGCTTTTACCAGTTTTTAAAGTATTTTACCAGTGCTGTCATTGCCACTGTTATCAGTTGTCTGCTTTTTTTAGCTCACTAGTGTTTTTTATTTATTTATTTGTTCGTTTTTAACCACAGTGGATTCCATTGAAACAATGGGTAGCACCTATATTCTAAGAAGAAAACTAGTATTATATGAAAAAAGTACATTCGTTTATAATCAGATGATAAATTTTGTTCATTATCTGTCTGCCGAGGTATGGTAAACTTTTATGTTAATGTTTGAATTTATAAAATCTGATTAGATAAATAAAAAAGAACAAGTAACTGCCTATTGTACACTATAAAAGAAATTCCACAGTTTAGAATTGAGACGTCCAGTGTTTCACAAATTTACAGTCCTTTCTTTTTTTAATAATTGACCAAATTCTGTTCTGACATCTGTTAGTGGGGTTATAAGTCAGAACAGAAGTTGGTACAGCAACTTAATTTTTCAAGGACTTCCTAGCTCCTGGCAATTGGTGCTCTCCCAATTCCCAGAAAGAGCGAAAATAGTTTAACAAACCCCACAGGATGTTTAAAAAATAAGAAATATTTAAAGAAGTAAAATTCATAAGACATTAAAGATCAGTTTTGAAATTTAATATAGTTAAAATGCCAGTTCATATGTCACTGCATAGCAACAAAAGCGGCTTATGTTTAGCAGGTATACACTAAGCTGCCCTCATTTAATGTTCTTTTCTCTAATGAATATCAGATGATCTTTTCCTCTTAACAGTAACTTTGTGTTCCAGTGAATCTGAATTTGATTGTTACTTATTCTCCTTTGTGTGTCATTATCATAACTTAATTACTTCATAAAGTGAAAGGGATTATTTTCCCCTAAACCTCCTGTCTTACCCCTCTCATGCCAGCAGGAGTAGAGAGTATTCAGAAACTGGCACCAAGGTGAGGCTCTCATACAAGGAGCTTGCTGTTTCTTTGTGACTCATTTGACATTAACATAATTATGTTGCAGAAGTCAAAGTGGTTTTCAAACTATGAGTAATGCACAATACTAAACAGTGCTTACAAGATGGCAAGACATAACAACTAGCTGAAGTAACCAACTGCTGATAACTGCTGAAGTAAGTTAGGGAATAAAAAAGTCTTACAGTCAAAGTATTCTTCTTTGGAATTCAGAGTCATTAACAGAAAAGAGACAGGCAGTGTATTTTGAAGAAAGATCTAGAACTCATAGCATACTGTAATCAGAATCAGATTGAGGTTGTGGCTATTGCACACAGGAAGTTTTACCTATATTTCTGTCTGCACTGATTGTTTTCAAGAAGTGACTATGTACACAGAGTTCATTACAGAATGCAAGTAATAAGCATCCGGTCAGCTGAAATAAAAAAGGATAAAAAACTGGAAAAATGAGGCCACCCCATAAATATTTTGAGTCAATAGTGAATGTGAGTTGACTGAAAGGAAGAAAATGTATAACAAGACACATTTGTTTTGTTTGTTTGCTTTGATTATACATTTTTGAATAAGTACAAGCTTAGCTCTAGTACAGAGGATAATCTTTGTAGTAAAAAATGTAACTCAAATGTTTATTATAAATAAATACTAAAGTGGTCTCTGCTAAATAAATTAAATTTCAAGGAACATTTTAAAAAGTGGTCCCTATCTCATTCAACTCTTCTCTGCTTAAAATAAGATACCTGAAGCAAATGTTCAAAGATTATTGAAAAACAATCTTGACTAGTTTTTTCTATTGATTTTTCATAACTTACGTTTTATTACAATAAATGTTTGAATGAATATGGGACACTTGCTGCTTGGAAGTTTATTTAGATTGTTTTGCTATTCCTCACACAGGGCCTGATTCTATGAGGAATAAAGTATCCCTTGAGAAATTTGGAGCACCCTGAACTTCCTCTGATTTCAGCAAAAGTTGAGGGTACTCAGTGCCTCTAAGGATTGGGTCGATGAAACCAGAATCCTGTGTTTGTGATATCACAGGAAAATTACTAATTGCAATGTTACAGAGGACTGTAACTTACAATAATTAGCAAGCAGATTTTTTTATAAGTGTTCATAGTAATAAAAAGAGTGAAAGAAGGACAATACAGAAAATATGTATACCATAGAAGTTTTCTAGGGAGCATCAGAGAGGGTCTAAACAATTCTTAAAAAATCATAAAATCCAAACTTCACATAAGCCCCTCACTTCACTCTGAAAAAGTTGCTCGGGGACCTAACCAGACAGTTAATATGCTGACTTTAATTTCCACCGGCCTATAATGAAGATGGAGCAGTACCAGAAATGGTAAAGAAGGATGTGGAATGGAAAAGCTGCAGAAAAAAAATGCTATAATGGTGTCATCTGATGATAAAGGTAACATGTTTCAGGACACCCAGAGTCAGGACTCATGACCTTTGCTGTTTCTTGCTCTTCCATTGATTTGTTATGTGGCATTGGGCAAATCACTCAATTTACATCTGCCTCAGTTTCCTATCCTAGATGTATTGTAAGGTTTATTGTATACCTAATACATAGAGATAGTACTAGATACACATAGGATAGTACTACATACACATAGTACACAGAGTGACAGTTGCAGAGATGAAAAGCATTTTTATCAACATGCATGTACAGTATCATTTGGACAAACAAAATTAAAATAGTACTTTCTAAGCATACTCCTGCGGTCAGAATCCAATCTTGTTTTGCAGTAAACATATCCAGACAATTTACAATTGTTGATGTATTGAGTGCTTCTCACAATTTCTGTAGTATCATTCATTGTGCTATATCACTGTACTGAATTATCAAATTAAATTGTCTTTACATTTTATTTCAAGTGATTAGGGCAAAAAAGAATACGGAATTACAGAAGATCACACATCAAATTGTTAGGAAACGTTTCCCACCCTTAGACTGGCAGGTGAATCTCCTATAGTTAAGATTGTAAACACTTCCATTATAAAAACTTGTTTAATTCTGTATAATAATAGTAGCTCTTCCCATACCCAACCTTAACGACAGTGGCTTTTTGAAGCCCAACAGTTGAATACTTCTGCGATTCATACTGAATGGGTTCCTTGCAGGATCATTTACCTTTAGGCCCTGGTTCCTCATCATGCACTTGGTTCCAATAGAATTTCCTTCCTCCTTTGTTCTCATGGAAGCTGCACCAGCACTTTATTTTATTTATCTAGAGGTATCTCTGTGCAGCATCCCTCTTGATGGCCTTTCTCATAATAATACTTAAATCTAAATTCTGCCAGGATTTACATCCAGTGAAAATCCTACATGTTTAATTGGTGTTCTCACTTGGGATTCTGAAAATTGTAGAGTTGTCTCCAAGTCAGCCTTTAAAATAATTTGGGGGAAAGCAGGGCTTGCTGAGTCTTAGACCAGGCGTGACTGACAAAATCAAACCATTTCAAATTAAGTCCCATCACGTTTACATCTTGTGAACTTTGCCAGCTCTGTTCTTTTTGCTTGAACTGAGCCAGTGAGCACAGTATTCTTAGACAGTTTTTGGTGTTGAATGTTCTGAGGGTGCTAGAAATCAAAGGAAAATGAGTGAACAGATTTACTTGATATAATTTAATTTTCTGATTGTGAATTTACAGCTCAAGAATTGTCTACAGAGTGCATAGATCAGATATAAGATGCCTCTTTAAACATAACACATAATAAAGCTTCCTCCTTGCACAAAGTGACTCAGATGGTTTCCCTGGGATTCCTGCATACTTGGACTTCTCTTTAACTGTATGAAATCTGTGGGGGTAGTACCATTTAGTGCCACATCATAGCACCATGCCAGCATCCTATGTTTGTCTACACTACAGTGGTCAGTCGACAGATACTTTCCAAAAAAATTTGTCAACAGATTGTGGCCACACATGAAAGCGGATTGCTCTGTCGATATGCTGTCGACAGTGGCCAGACTGCCCAGCTGCTATTGACAAAATGGCCAAACAGAAGCACAGGAGGCAGGGTCTTAGAAGCCCTGTCTGTTCACAGAGGGCCCCTGGAGTGTCCACATTGGCTTTCTGTCAACAGATTCTGTTGAGAAAAGTGTTCTGCCTACTTGGGGAATGGCAAAATGCTGCTGACAGAAGTGCCATGTTCTGTCAAATAGTAACAGAGATAGCCGTGTTAGTCTGTATTCTATCAAAACAAAAAAGCAGTCCGGTAGCACTTTAAAGACTAACAAAATAATTTATTAGGTGGTGAGCTTTTGTGGGACAGACCCATTGTTTTGTTAGCCTTTAAAGTGCTACTGGACTGCTTTTATGTTCTGTCAATTTACTGTTGACAGACCGCATTTGTAATATGGACGCTCCACAAGTTTTGTCGACAAAATGTCAGGTTTGTCAACAAAAATCTCTAATGTAGATGTAGCTCCAATATAACATGATGAAAGCTCCTTATAGGTCCATGCAGAATAAGCTGCACAGGAAGTTCCAAGTATGTTATTGGGTCAGACAAAGGCCAGGGAGACAGGATAGATGTGTTATGAACATAATTCTGTCCCAGGTGTTCTGCAGGGAATCCTCCAGGGGATCAAAGCTAGTAGTCTTCAGAAAAAGCCATATCAACGCAATTTGTACTGACAGATGGTATGTGATTGCCACAGGGGGCTGGAAGCAGTGAGTACACGTAGCCCCCTGGATTCTGAACGCAGGGGGAAATACAGAGGCAACTGTGTTAAGACATCTGGTCTCTAGCAAATTCAGTGGGACCTAAAGATACTGGGGTTGAACCCTGCACCCATTCTGTGAGAGGAAGGAAATTTTACAATAGAATGACTTAACAGAACTCTAGGAACCTCAAGAGTTTTCCATCCTTAATTGCCCCAAGGGGTTTTTCTATGCTATAAATTGATCTGGCACAGCAGATGGAGCTAACCATATTTTATGGCATGGTGTCTCCAGTGCGTGTTGTATTACCATACCAGAGTGGGCTATATTTTAAGTTCTTTGGGGCATGAACTGTCTCTCACAAAGTGTGCACAGTGCTTAGCACAATGAGGTCCAAATCTCAGCTGCAGGTTGAAAACATTGCCACACTACAAAAAAAGAAAAACTAAAAAAAAAAAAATCTAATTATGTCCTTGATGTATTCTTTATTTTATATTTTCTGGAAAATTGAACCTCCAAAAATTCTCTATATCCATTTTTATATTAAAATAGTTTCAAAAATATGCTTGAGACAAAACATTTATTCCCTTCTGATGGATTTTTGTCATTGATTTTACAAAGTACAATTTCTGTTCCAAAACCAGCATTCTGCAGTTGCCTTAGTCATATCGCCTTTGAATTTTGAAAATTAGATGTTAAATCAAATGGTATATTCAGGCCTGATTCTGCAAACACTTAGGCATGTGCTTAATTCTGAGCTTATGAACAGTGCCTTTGGAACCACTGAGATTACTCACCTGGTTAAATTTAAGTACATGCCTAAAGACTTGCAGGATCATGGCTTTAAAGTTTAGATTGCTGTCATCTTGTATGCAGAGTAAAAATATTACAGAAGTTCCACAAATTTTATGTGAATCACTATTTGTTTTAAAGGGCCCACTGTAGTTTGATGGCTAAAAAGCATAAGATATGTGTCCACCAAATTAAACATAATATGGTATTCAAATAATGAGATTGCTTGTGTGGCTGAACCATCTAGTAAAAAGAGAGATACCTCTATGCAACAGGGGAAAACTGCTTCTTGTTATTTGGAAAAAGGCTTTTAATTAAATAAATTATCAGTCCTTTTTCACTGAAACAAAGTCATTGCTCTATGGACAAATACCAAGGGCTCACTGAACACAATAGGAGTTTTTCCATTCACTTCAACAGGTATTGTAGCACACTCTAAAAGAGTGCTGGTCACCTATGCCCTAACAAGTTTCACCTTATTCATTTCATTTGCAAATAAGGGAGAGGAAGCATGTTCTAGCAGCTGAATTGCTGATCTGGGAATCATGTCACAAATTTGCTGCATGTCACATCATTTCTCTGTGTTTCGGCTTCCCGGTATACAAAAGGGTATACTTACAAGGTTGCTGTGAATCTTAATTCATCTATGCTTGTAAAGTTCTTTCAGATCTTAGATGTTCAAGTGCAGTGTTTTATACAAGCAGAAGGACATTCAACTCAGATTGTGCATTCTCATCCATCCAACATGCTAGAAGGGTAGAAAGATGTTTCTCCACAATGAGCTGTTACCAACTAATAAAGTCCAAGAAAAATAGTAACATTATTTATATTTTTGTTTTTTATATATTTAATTTTATAAACATCCATGTCACTTAACGTACATATAAAAGACAGTTGTCATGAAAACTTGCAATATAGGTTCTAACTCTGTGACACAACCCACCAATGACACTCCTCACAGATGCGTGTGTCTGTCTCCAGCAGATCACGGGGCAGGAGGCTGAAAAATAACTTCTTGTGCCCTGACATTATATACATTGGAAAGACTGGGCAAAGAATAAATGGACACAGAGCAGACATCAAGAAACTCCATACACATAAGCTGATCAGTGAACACTTCGATGGAGTGGGCCATTCTGTTAAAGACCTGAGAACTGTGTCCTGGAACAAAAAGAATTTAACAACAGATTAGAGTGAGACATTTGTGAGCTAGGGACATATTCAAATTTGATTCATTAACACATGGTATGAACAAAGACATCAATTGCCTCGTGCATTACAAGGACTGCTTCCCTTCCTTTGATGCTTGTAATTATCACAGACAGAACAATTAACATCCCACATGCCCGCCCCCTTCTTTCAATCCTATTTGATTTGTCAGTTTTTCATTGCAATTTTTTTGGTCCTCTGGACTTATAAATGTCAGTCTGTATTGGAAATGAAATTAATCTGATGAAGTGAGTCTGTCCCACGAAAGCTCATAGCCGAATAAATCATTTTGTTAGTCTTTAAAGTGCTACATTTCAGCTGCTTTGTTTTGTTGAGGGACGTTTGCACTCAAGGTAAGGAAGAGGAAATGAAAAATGGAGCTCATACAGGGAAAACATTATGTATTGTACTTGTTTGGTAGGTTGTAGTCTATGTTTCATGGGGGTTCTGAGTTTAACATACTAATCTAATTACAATTATGTTAGTATGTAAAAAAAGCTTGAGTCACTGCATCTGATGTTTCTGTCAAGATTCAAAATTAACCAAATGAGTCACTAAATCTGGTATTTCCAGAAAGATTCAAAATTAAATTGAATGCTACACTTCAAAAGAGGATTGTGCTTTTCATATTTATCTTTTACAACCCCTCCCTAGATCAGAAACAGAAAATTTTTCCAAGGCAATGCTGTCAAATTAAAAGTTTAAATCAGATTGTTATTGGGGCCTGGAAACTTTAGTTTGTCTGAACATTTTCTCCAGTGTTCTATAAAAGAATGATGGCTCTGATCGTGTACTGCTGTGAGAGTAGGATACAGTAAAATGGCCTCACGTTCGTTCTCAACAAATGTTCTCATTGTGTCTGTTATCAAACTGCAATCAGATTTTAAAAGAAACCTATGTGGATTTAAAAAGAAACCAATCCTACACACTTGGAAATCAACAAGTAGTCTCTCATTAATGACTTCCATAAAAGTAGGATTGAGCTTTCAAATATTAGCGCCCAGATTTGCAGTTATTTAGATACCTACCTCCTAATAAATTGAATGGGGATTTAAGTTAAGCACCTAAGTACTGCTGATATAAAACCTTTGCTTGATAGGATATGAAGTGTAATGGAAAGTCGAGGGCAAACCCTCTTGAACCACAGTAAGATTGTGTAAGTTTCAGTCTGCACTTAAAAGTTAGGTTGACACAGCTGCGGTGCTCAGGACTATGAAAAATCCACATCCCCATGTGCCATAATTATGCTAACCTAGCCCCCACTGTAGGCACAGCTAGGTTGATGGATGAATGCTTCTATCACCCTTGTTACCAGTGCTTGGGGAGGCACAATTTCTACAAAGATTGAAAACCCCCTTCCATTGCTGTAGTCTGCATTAATGCAATGCAGTTACAGTGGGATAGTCACAGGACCATAGCTATGCCTCTGTAGTATAGACATGGCCAAAAATAGGTGGCAAGAGCTAGATTCGTAAGGTGCATCTTCCCGCAGATTTGCTAGCCTGAGTGTTGAAACTACTGTAAACTCTTTCATATCTGGCATCCTATCATCCAGAACTCTCAAATAACTGGCATTTTAACCATAAGTAAATTTTAGTTACATTTTTTCATAAGTACAGTATAGTAAAAGTAAATACAGCAAATACAGTATAAATTTACCGTGTACAATACTACTGTTGGTAAACTACTCTGCATATGTTTTTGTTTTTGTTTGTGTCTTGTTTTTCTTTAGTGTTTTGCACTGCTAGATATACTTCTCTATCCAGAATATTTGAATATCTGGCAACCTGCTGATCCCAGGGTTGCTGAATATAAATGAATTTACTGTATTTGGCTTTTAACTTGACTTAGCAATTCCAGTTAAAACTTGTAGTGCAGTTAACTTTTTAATTTATTAACTTGTAGTTAATTCACTAGACTGAATTAAAAGCTGAGTTGCAGTGTCTTCACTGTTTGAACCCATTCACTGACCCAAGTTATGACCACGCCTTTTCTTCTCAAGCAAAGACAGACCCATAGATTTTTATAGTCAGAAGGGAACCATTAGATCATCTACCTTACCTCTTGAATTTCACACACCTTGCCGTTCCCTAGGCACCTCTGTCTCTAGTTCAGTTAAATGAGCGGATGAAGTGAGGGAAAAGACAGGACTAGAACTGAAGTAGTGCCACTCATTAACACTTCCCTAATTTTTGTACACAGTTACTGGGGTGGGCATTTTGCAGAATAAATCTGAATAAATGACTACTGGAAAAAAGATCAAAATTCATGCAAGTTTTTCTTGTGTATTATATAGGCATTAATTCAATCCCTGAGTACAACAGAAGAGTTTGTATTTACTTTGTGATCCTTGTGGTTCTGCCAAGCTTATTTTTCCTGGCAAAATGATACTCTATCAGAAAGAGTGTCATCCTGAAGCTAGGGAGAGACGGAAATACAGGGGACTGTGAAGGGCCAATGTTGCTCAGCCACATTTGGTAAGGTGAATGCTAAGCAGATGCACAGAGGGACTCCGCTGTTTGCACCTCAGAACTGGTCTTTATTCTTTCCCCTCTCTGCATATGCCACATCTGAAGGTGGAGGGAGAGAGGCAGGTTGGAGTAGGAATGCTCACAGGCTGTGTCTAGACTGCAGGCTTCTGTCGACAGAAGTTTTGTTGGAGAACACGCGTGCTGACTGCAGATCCATTGGCAGAGATCTGTACACCTTGTTCCATGAGCAAGAAGGGGTGTCTAGGAAAAGGGGGGCATTTCTGACATTTGGCTCCTTTGTTGCTGACACAGTTCCCAGATAATAGCTAGGCTGTTAGCATCAACTCATGAAGCCTCTTTCTAGCTCCACCTTTTTATAGGTGAATTCTGTCAGCACATACTGCTTAATTTCCTTGCCTGTGGCAAACCAAAGCAAGCAGTCCTGTAGCAACTTAAAAGACTAACATTTTTATTTATTAGGTAATGAGCTTTCATGGGTGAGACCCTCTTCTTCACATTATGGAGCAGAACTGAGAAATCAGTGAAATATAAAAAGCAAGGTGGCGGGGGGAGAAAGAAGGGGGATGAAAAAGAAAAGAAGACAGGGAGGAGGAGAGGGACCAGGGAATCACTTATCATTAAGAGGACCTCTGGGGAGAGTAAATTAAGTGGGATGTCTGCAATTCCTGCAAATACTGAAGGTGGGGAAATTGTCCTTGTAATATGCAAGATAATTGAGATCCTTGTTGAGTCCCTGGTAACAGGCACCAAACCTGCAAATGAATTCCAATTCAGATGTCTCCCTTTGCAATCTGGTTTTAAAACCTCTTTGTAACAATACACTTACCCTAAGGTCCATTATAGTGTGTCCTGCAAGATTAAAATACTCACCTAAGGGTTTATGTATATTCAAATGCCTGACATCTGATTTGCGTCCTTTTATCCTTTGCTGTAGGGACTGTCCAGTTTGTCCAATATACATGGCAGAAGGGCATTGCTTGTACATTATGGCACATATCACATTAGAGCAAGTGCAGGTGTATTAGCCCCTGATGGGGTGGCTGATGTGGTTAGATCCAGTGATGGTGTCTCTAGTATAGTTACATGGACAGAGCTGGCAATGGGGTTTGTTGCATGGAAAGGTTCCAGGGTTAGTGTTTCTGTGGTATGGTGTGTGGCTGCTAGTAAGAATTTTCTTGAGGTTGGGTGGCTGTCTGTAGGAAAGAAAAGGCCTGTCACCTGGGGCCTGGGAGAGTGAGGGATCATGTTCCAATATAGGTTGTAGATTGTCAATAACGTGCTGGAGGGTCTGAGTTGAGGGCTGTAGACGATAAATGGTGTTCTGCTGTTTATCTCTTGGGCCTCTCTAGATGTAGCAGGCTTCTGGGTACTCATCTGCCCCTGTCAATCTGTTTCTTTACTTCCCGGGTAGGGAATGTATGGTAGAGATCTTGTAGTTTTTTTGTCTCTGTTAGTTGGATTGGAGCAGATACAGTTGTATTTAGGGATTGACTGTAAACAATGAATAGTGTGATGTGTCCTGGATGGAAGCTGGAGGCATGTAGGAAAGAGTAGTGGTCAGTGGGTTTCCAGTATAGAGTAGTATAAGTACAGTAATTTGTACTGTGGTGTCCAGGAAATGGATCTCTTATGTGGAATAGTCAAGGCTGAGATTGATAGTGGAGTACAAATTTTTGAAATCCCTGTGGGATTTATTTTCAGGCCTCACTACAGCACTACTAGGCCAGTGGGAAACTCATAAAGTAAGGGATGGATGGTGTAAAAATTCCTGAAAATGTCACTGTTCTCTCAGAGGTTCCAATTCAAAAGTTCTACTGTGCATGAGATGAAGACAACCCTAGAACTGAATTAAAGGAAAAAAGTAGGCCTGATCCATTTATCTTTGCAATCAGTGAGAGGTTTGCTGCTGAGCTCAGCAGGAGCAGGATTGGGCCCAGTGACACTGCTTATACAATTCCTTTCATAAAGGTATGTTTACTTCAAAAAAAGATTACACCCATATACTCAGGTTGGTGATTGAGGCTTTTTGTCTACAACCACTGGGGCACCTGCGTGCCTATTATAAGGATGCAGACATAAATGAAATAAACATTTTTTTAAATGCTACCATGACCTACAATTCTGTAAAACAACAATCTCAGTATTTCTAAATACAGTGGGCCCAACTCCTTGCTGACATATAAGGTGATTTCAACAGGATTTCACAGAACATATGAGAAATCTTTTAGAGAACTTAAAGTCTAAACTTCCCTTTTTGAACAGGAGGCAAATCAGTTATGAATATGATCCTCCAAATATACATTTGACCATTAATCTGTAAATCTCCTTTGCTTCAAATTCCTGTTTGTAAAAAGAACAAAACAATTAGCAGGTAAAAAGTCAGGGGCCAGATCCTTAGCTGGTGGATATCAGTATAGTTTCCTTTTAAATCAATGGAGCTATGCCAATTTACACTAGTGGTAATCTGGCACATCTCTAGTATCAGCTATTAACATCAAAGGGGTGATTTTTATATGCTTGGAAAAGTCATACAGTTCTAAAAATAAAGTTAGAAGAGGGGACTGCCACAGATTAGAAGTGTCAAATGGAGCTCCTCTGTTTTCAAACAAGCCAACAGTCCTTTCTCCAGCAAAACTCGCTGTGAAACGTTGACCACAACACTATAAATTAAGAATGGAATGATAATCTTAACTGTGACTTTCCTGGCTTTCAACTGCTATGACCCTGATATCATTTCAATGTGTATTTACCTAAACATTTTACAATTTCTCAGATAAAAGGTCACACATCTTGGCTTACGCTTAGGCAACCTTCTGTATAAATGTTCTTGTGTCTGTAGTGAAAAGATTTTCTTCTTGAAAGATGTCGGGCATGACAGAATTGGATATTGTGCCATGTTTTACTTTGATCAGCTTCCACTCATGGGAAAATTGCTAAATACAAGTATGCTTCATCTAAACTCTTTTATTAGAAACAGAACTTAGAGAAAAGAAGAAAGTGGGACTCTGGTTAAATATGCCACTGAACAGAACTCAATTCTGGAACAGAACATAGATTTTAAACCACACAGGAAAGTCAATGTGAGATCTGCAGAACAGTCCCAAGAGACCCTTCAGATGAATAGTTTATATTTTATATGTGTAACCCTTCTGTTAACGCCAGATGCCTGCCAGAAGGGCCGGGTTCAACTCTTGTGGGGTTTTCCTATCAAGGATACAACCAACCGGCTTGAGCCCCCACCCAGTGGCCTGGGACAATTTCACCCCCGTGCTGGGTGCCTGTAAGGCGGTTCTCCCCGCCCCCTCGCAAGCACAGAGTCTGAGATAGAAATGGCTTGTTTAATGACCGTAACCTACCCCAAGGTTACAGCGACAGATGCAGTATATCTCAGCACAGAAGAGACAAAACCCCTTTTACCCAGATACCATCCCCATATGCAGTAGAACCCAGTCTCTTGCTGGGCTCTTGGCCCTTTTCCACACACACACAGTTACAGGGTGTACCCTCGGCAGTGCAGTCCCAAACTCAAAGCCCACAGATACATCACCAGGGCAATACTAGCTGTCCACTTGTCTGTAGCCTCTCCTTGCTGTCACCAGCCGTCTGCCAGTCGCTGTCATCTGCCGCCATTCCTACCGACCGCCCGCCGCCGTCTACCGCCGCCACCACTCCTACCGGCTGCCTGCTGGTCGCCGTCATCTACTGCCGCTCCTACCAGCCACCCGCCAGTTGCCGTCGTCTACTGTTGCCACCGCTCCTACCGGCCGCCATCTACCACCGCTCCTACACGCCGCCCGCTGGTCCTGCTGTTGTCCGCTGGTCCTAACCCCACTGCTTGGGACTGCTCTAAGGCAGAACCCAGTGATTTCAGCTCTGTGTGGCCTCAGCTGCCACTCTGTGATTTCAGCTCTTGGTATCTCTAGTGTGGGGTTTCACAAACACCCTAGTATCCAGCTCTATCTTTTAACAGGTGGGGAGAGTTAGTCAAGCCAGGCTTATAGCTATATGGCCAAGGCATAGGCAGGGCCAAGGCACTCAGCAAGCTGGCTCAACCAGTACCCCTCCCCTTTTCTCTCGCAATGCTTTAAACCAGGGAGCCCTGTGTAATCAATGTCTTACGCAGCTAAGGCGACTGCCCTGTCCCCCACAACAACCCAGAGCATTGTTGAGATCTCACAACTCCCGCATTAAGTGTCAGCTTAAATTGTGATTTTACAACTACATGTTTACAATAGACCAAATCTCATGGCTTACTTGCTACCCATTAGGCTTTGCCTGAAAAGGTATCACACATGCACACCTTTTGCATTCTTATGCAGATGACCTCTGGGAGACTCATTCCTCCCAGCCTTCAGCAGCACTGCATTCCTTCTGCCACATTCCCTACATATGATTTCTTTCTCACATTTGGTGTTCAATTGTAAATTACAATATAGTTTCTACATTTCTGTGTCACATACTGCTCTTTCTCTGTGAGGGAGGGCTCATGTACTTAGAAGAGGGCAGTTGTAGCTTCAAGGTTGCTTAGTGTCAAAGGTACAAAAAACTTTCAGTGTTAACATGCAAAAGGAAGTAAATCGTGGAAGTCACAGTATGTTTTTCTGATAAACTATCCTTCGGGCTATAGGGTTCAACTCTGCAGAATTGTCCAAAGCAAACATCACACCAAACCTCACAGAAGCTGTATCTGAGTAAAAATAAAAACTGGTTCTTAAACCTTTTCACTTCTATGTTGATTCTTGGAGGAGAAAAAAGTATCTAGCTAAACAAGAGGTCACCTCTATGAGGCAGCCTTCTTTCATGAGAAGCCACCCACAGACTACTCTTGAAGGCACTGCCTAAAATTCTTGTCTGCCTTTATTAGATCACCTCTGTTAAGCAATCTTTTTACAAAATTTTGCTGACAGCTTAAAGACTTGCTTAAGACAGAATGTTACTATTTGTTACCTGCATGCATTAATTCCTAATGGTCAACTGGAGCAGTGATAAAACACATCTCTAGTATCTACTATCATATATATATTATTTTTGTGTGTCTGTCTATCTGTCTGTCCAACTAAAGTTCTACCAAAACAAAAAGCAGTCAAGTAGCACTTTAAAGACTAGCAAAAAAGTTTATTAGGTGAGCTTTCGTGGGACAGACCCATTTCTTCAGACCACAGCCAGACCAGAACAGACTCAATATTGTCTGTTCTGGTCTGGCTATGGTCTGAAGAAGTGGGTCTGTCCCACGAAAGCTCACCTAATAAACTTTTTTGCTAGTCTTTTAAGTGCTACTTGACTGCTTTTTGTTTTGATAGTGTATAGACTAGCACGGCTTCCTCTCTGTTACTATTAAAGTTCTGCCATATTCCTACCCCACACCCCCATGCTGTGCCAGCCCCAGCCACTCCCCTGACCAGCACAGGGCCCATCCCACTCCCTGAATGGAGCCCTCTCTGCACCATGCCAGCCCCTCCCCCACCCAGTGCAGAGCATCCCCCACACACCCTGCCAGCCCCTGCCACTTCCCTGGCCAGTGCAAGGCCTGAGCCAGTCCCCCCCCCCAATGAAGCCCACCCACCATGCTAGCTCCAGCCCCTCCCCTGGGCAGAGTAGGGCCCGGCACAGCCCCTGCAACAGAGCCCCTCCCCTGGCCCATGCAGGGCATGGCCCAGCCTGCAATGGAGCCTTCCCCACACCATGCCAGCCCCAGCCCCAGCTAGAACAGTGCCTGGCCCAGCACCCCCCAATGGAGCCCTGACCCCACATTTGCCAACGGGGGCCTGGCCCATATACTTTGGATGTGTATTACAAGAAATTTATGTCTACAACTTTCTTACAGCCCAACTTCTGCTTGCAAGCAGAGCTGCAACTAGTAAAAAGTAATAAAACAGGATTGTGAACTTACGAGTAAGGATCACACACCATTTAAATAAACAGACATAAGTTAGAAAATCAGGCAGTTTGTTTCACTACTCAGCAAAGATTTAATTGCTTACTGCTGTAGCAAAGTTTGATGTACTTGTGATTGCCTTAGTTTTACAAAATGTACTATCATGAGTTTGCTGAGCCTGCTTCCAAGGAAGACAGTGGAACTAAAGATAATTAATAATACCATAAAACTAAGCTTGACAAAACTAGCAAAATGTATTTTGTGTATAAATTGCCTTGATTAATTTCTTTGTTTTCTTCACTTATTAATTTGCAAAATCCATTCATAAGCAATAGCTCTACCATCTTCAGAGCAAATTAGAGAGATTCTTCTGTCACTGCTTTCATCTTAGGTCTATTTCTACTTATATAGCAGCAATCTTTATTTGCTGCAATGGGAGTTTCACTCAGGTAAGTAGAACAGAACTGGGACATTTATTTTTCTCTTTATAATTTTATACTCCCATAATTTACTATAGTTATAATCAAGGCTTTCTTTCTGGTGCAACACACTGGAACAGAGTTCCAACACCTTTCTTCTGTTAGAACACCAGAAAAATTTTCACCGCTGGTTTTGCAAAAGTGCAGGCACCAGGGCAGGAGCCCCCGCTGTGCAGACTGGGGCAGGAGACTCCGCTGGTCCTTCAGTAGTGCAGGGACTGGGGCAGCAGCCCCCCGCCAGCCCAGGCAGGAGCCCCCGTCAGTCCTGCAGCAGCTCAAGGACCCAGCAGGATCCCCCACCGCCCTGCAGCAGCATGTGGACCAGGACATTAAAAGTGAACACCCTAACCCCTATTCGGAATCATCAGATTTGAGTTCCGGCACTTTTTTTTTCTAAAAAAAAAAAAAAAGCACTGGTTATAATGACCAACAGGGAGGGAGACCCAGATTCTGAGGTGGAAACCCTTTCAGCTGATGATTACACTACCATCTGATGATTACACTACCAGGAAAATCTTTTCTAATGGGTCTGTTTTGCTTGTACATAACATTTGTTAGGTCTCCCTCCTACTAGACAGGGAGTCACTTCAGAATGCAAAGCCTCCAACCACTCTTAAGTCAACAAACCCTCATTTTCAGAAATATATGCATTCACCTGTGCATGCAGTTACTAAGATTGTGTGTGCATTAGCCAGGTACAAGTCTAACTAGTCTTGTGGATACACATTTAATTGCATGCACGCACATTTCCAAACAGGTACCTGTGATCTGCTAAATTCTTGCCATTTATCATCTAGGCAGAACCCACTAGCATTAAAAAGAATATGTATGTAATTAGAATGCAGTCATTGTAATCCTTTATTAAATACACGGAGGACATCCCAAGTAAACTGGAAAATCTTACTAGTGTCTTCCTTTACCAGTATAAGTTTTTGATGTTAACTGTAATAAGTTTTAAACATGTACATATTTTGTATTATAATAGCACCTGGTGCTCTGTGGAATTTTCTGTAGAGCCTGATATATAAGTTCAACCTTCTACTAAATACCTATATTTATTTCAATAAAAAGACCCATAAACTATTTAAAACTTCTTATACAGAGCAGCTGGTCTGTGCATTAGCTTTGCTTCATTTGAATTCTTTAAAAACAAATTACTTAGTTTACTAACAAATAAGGTGGTCTAACCCTGAAGTCCTCTTGCATTCATAATTCCCACTGAAGTAATTAGAAATTTTGGGTGCATGAGAACTGCAGAATGAATGAAGCTCTAACAACATTTATCTTATTGTACATTTGTGTACACAGGACACAATTTATCTTACTTTTGAATAAGTAAGTTCATCTCTTGTGTCCACTATTACTACAAAAAAGTTTTAAGTTATTATGGATATGGAAACACAAATTTTGTTCTTTATGTTATTTATCTATTTATTTTAATTGATCAGTATCTCCCTCAAATTTCAGGCATTTCACAATTTAAAAGTATTTATTATAATATTGCAAACTACACTGAACTAACTGATCAGCCCAGATGTATAATAAAGTTTAGACTTTCCAAAATAATGATTCCAACATAATATCAATATACCCCATCCCATTAACCACTCAGTTCCCAAATATTTGAGAAAAATATATGAGCTAAACACAGAAAGAAGGTGCAATATTTATAGAGAACTTTCTGAATTATTTACTAATCATTAAGACCCTCCAAAATCTGCAAAGCACTTAAATGGACTGGGACAACTCATGAGTTGAAAATTAAGTATTCAATTAAATACTTTCCTGAATCTGGTCCTATATTACTTAATTAAAGTTACTGGTCTCTTGCCAAATTCCAAATTAAATGTTTACACTTAGGAAAGCGCTATCTAAAATAGAGTATAAGAACTTTAGGGACTATCTATTTGCAGGCAAACTTTGGGGGAAGGACTGTCTTTTAAGATATAGATACAGTGTGGGACACCATGGGACCCTGATTCCTGCTTGGGAATGCTAAATATTACTGCAACACAAATATTGAATAATTATGTGATTGTGCAGCACCCACACAATAAGAAGCCACCCCTCTGATCGGGCCACCTGGGGTGCTAAGTTTGTAACTTAATTAAAATATCTAACAAAATATTTAATGACAGCACTTTTGATCTGTGGCACCCCAGATGTTTCACAATAGAAAGTAAAATTATTTTTACAAAGAGAAAGTAGACAAAAAATGTGTGTGTGCATGTGCGTGCGCGCACACACACACACACAAACTCCAAACAAATAAAAACCTACAACCAGCCCATATCAGCTGACTTAATCTCATGGTACTTTGGCTGTGGGCTGATTTCTAGGTTTGGGCTGCAACCCAGGTGATAGGCACCTGCAGGGACGTAGGCACCTGCAGACCCGGGCCCAATCCCAGAAATTAGCATAGCAATGAAACATCCTCTCAGCTTGAGCTCTGCAAGCCACATCAACTGGCATGGTCCAGACAAGGATTTTTTCTTCACCCTGTAGTGTAAACGTACACTGTATCTCTTTACCCCCATCTCACCATGGCAAAATAGAGAGAGAGGGAAATTGTCCAAAAGATCCCCAAGATTACACAGAAGATCAAGGGCAGGGGTAAGAATATAACCCAGATTTTCTGAGTCTCACTTCACTGTCCTGTACAGTGGGTCATACCATTTGACTGCAGATGCCAGTGCTAAATAATACATCAAAATGTTTAGGGCCCATTACTTGATTGCATAGACCCAGCAACCGGTTATGACATGAGGATCTGCAGTAGGCAACTGGGGTGGGGGGAGGTTGGAGTCAGCCTTTCCCACTGAGAAAAATTTATAGAGTCATTCCAGTAATGCAGCCTTAGAAGTTCCCACCGAAGCCCCCACTATCCCACTGAAGCCCCCACTATTTATATACACTCTTTCTCCTCCCCTCCCTGGTAAACTCCTGCCCATCCCTGTCAAACTGTCTACTGCGACACATACAGAGACCCTACAGCATGTCATCTTGAAGATCTGCATCCCCAATGGGGGCTTTAAACTGTGTTTTCTCCCTCCTAGGCAGTGGATCTCCTTTTGTTTTACATCTTTGTCCAGGGGTTCCATGCGCCTGGAGAAGGATCAGGGTTTGCACTCGTTATGCAGACGACAGCAGAATGCTTTTGCATTTTCATTTAAACTTTTCCCATTTAAAAAAGCTGCATCCAGACATTTTTGTTTCATTTTCCTTATGCCTTGTCCTTTCCTGCTGGACAATTCACAGTACAATTAAAGCCACAAAACAAGTCAGCATTGTCAAGAAACTGAAAGTTAAGATGCACGCATGTGTCCTTCTTACAGAAACTCTCACCTACAGAGGGCAAAGGGGCACTATGGTCATCTGACCAGAAGATGAAATGTCAGCCTTGACTTTGCCAGAGATTGTTAATCTGTATTGGAGATTACAGTTATTTAACATGAATATGGATCTAAAAATTAACTTGTTGTAATGCTTAAAATATATTATTGTAATTATTCCAGTAGATTATAAATTACACATTTACATACAGGTAGGAATCATGGGTATGTCTGATATGATAATGTCTGAAGATTTGTAGTGTGTGTGTGTGTGTGAGAGAGAGAGAGAGAGAGAGAGAGAGAGTGCACGGGTGTGTGATTGGGTGTATGTTTTTGTGTTGGATCCCTTATTGTACTAGGCATTAGAGTGAAACCTGGATCTCCAGCAAACAATTCCCATCTTAAAATATTCCCTTCCACTAAATTTTGAATAATTATGAACTATCACGGGAGGGATTGCTCAGTGGTTTGAGCATTGAGCTCAATCCTTGAGGAGGCCATTTAGGGATTGGGACAAATAGATATGCTTGGTCCTGCCAAGAGGGCAGGAGACTGGACTAGATGACCTCCCAGAGTCCCTTCCAGCTGTAAGAGATGTATATCTCCAATTGTGTGTGTGTGTGTATATATATATACACATAAATATTTAGTGAGGGGATCTTTCTGTTTACTTCAATTTAATTAGACATGTAGGTAGTTGATTAAGGGTTCAACAGTGATGTTTTTGCAGACACGTAATCCCAAACTCAGTCTATGTTTGTGACTGCTTCTACTAACTTAAAACGATTATGCAGGACCCCAAAATGGAAAATGTGCTGGGTGTGAGGAGCTCTGACCAAAGAGTGATGGTAGTCTTTTCAGTGGGCATAATGGTACTTTTGGAGGTGGTATAGTGTATTTGGTCATTTTATAAGAAGTGGATCTTTCCACACTGGACTTTAGTAACTCCTGAGGAGACTTTCACATGGAATTTTCTTTGCTGATTACTGACTAGATAGACCATACCAGCTCCAAAGGAGTATTCACAGACCACTGCGATATTCATGCATGCAAAGTCCATGTAATAAAAACCTCAGAAAGGGTTTTAGAAGAAGGAAACAACAAATTGGCTCATTCAGCCAAAGAGCAAAACCATCTGCCCTTGATTTTTTTTTCAAACACTAAACTTACAATAAGCCAAAATCTGGTGTCTTTAATGAAATAAAACACCCACCTAAGTCAATAGGATTTTTAGGCCACAATGTTTGGTCTATGAGTAAATAAATCTACTTCCATCCCTGTCAGGTAGGTAAACACAGTATTATTATCTCCATCTCACAGATGGTCAAACTTAGCAATGCAGGATAAAATTATGTGTCAAAACTCAGGGAGCTTGGAAGCTCAAGAGGCAGGTCTCAGAGGACCAAGGGAGAAAATAACAGGAAAAAGGGAACAGAAAGAAGAAAGAAGAATGGCAGGGAGATTAGGGAGACAAGTGGGAGAAAAGAGAGAAGTGGAAGGATGGGAAATAGAGAAGAGATAAGTGGCCAGAAGAAAAGGAGAAGTTGTTGTAGTCAGGAAATA
Source organism: Carettochelys insculpta (assembly GCF_033958435.1). Lineage (NCBI taxonomy): Eukaryota > Metazoa > Chordata > Testudines > Carettochelyidae > Carettochelys > Carettochelys insculpta. Next base: position 63,628,998 of record NC_134139.1, on the reverse strand, counting down.
GGGAAGAGTGCTATTGCTCAAACATACAGCAAAATAGAGTCCAGGAAAAGAGAGAATATATGAAAAGGAGATAAAATAAGAAAGGATGAAAATGAAGTTGGAGAGAATGAAAACAGAGATGGAAATAGAGACAGTCAATAAGGGAATATAAACAGAGAGAGTGGGAAGAAAGAAAAGAGGATGCCCACAATTCTGACGTGACCAAATCTTGTTTTCAAATATTTTATTGCTAATAATAGAAGTGGCAAGAATGCATAACATGCCAAATTTCCCCCTGAGGTGCACATACACAAATTCCCTTGGCTACAGTAGGACAGTATGTAGCACATGGGTAATGTTTGTGTTGCATGCCCCTTTAAGGGATGTCTAAGTTGCATTCTAAATCCTGGCTCATCTGTGGGACCCAGTGTAGTGGACGCGGTGTTTTCAAGTCAGCACCTGAGCATCCACACTGCATGTAAACCTGGGCTTACAATTACTGGACCCAGGTCTCACAGTGGACTAATGTGTTCATACTATAACACACATGTCTTCTGAGTCAGATCTGCAGCTTGAGAAGTGGGTTGGATCAAAATCTTAACGACTTGGGCTTGAGTTTGACTCGCCCTACTTGGCAGGGTCTTAGTGTATGGGTCCTGAGCACTTGCTGAACCAAGTCAGAATTATGTGCATGGATGACAGTAGGGCTTAGGCTTAAACCTGAATCAGAGACGGGGCTTACAGTGCAATGTAGACATACCCTTCTTGGTGGCTGCTACTACTACTGGTACTGCTTCTACTAGGAATTACTACTTTCAGTCAAGCAGTGAAGATCTATGATGGAGAGACAATGGACTCAGGTTTAAATGCTGGTGAAGCCACATTCATTTGATATAGGAATTTGGTGCCAATACAAACTCAAGAACAAATGCAGGAATCTTGCAATACAGCACTAGAACAGAAATATACTGTACAGGAAAAATCATAGCAAAGTGGCTGTTCAACACAGAACTCTAAAATAGCTCCACTGCAAGAGCCTAGTCTGTAATGGTTTCACATTGCTGTAACCCCGCTGAGTTCAACAGAATTGTTCTTCAGTTGTATGTGCAATGGAGGGGAAAATTAGGCCATTTATGTTTATAAGGATATCAAAACCTAACAGCAGTAAAGCCACAAAGGAGTCAAAAAATCAGATTTCATCTAAGAGTTCACTAGGGAGGACGGATACTTAGAAAAGTAAAATGTAAAAGTAAAAATGTGTTTTGTTCATGGTCTTGTCAACAAAACCCAGGACTTGTGCCGACAGTGTTCTGCCACTCCACAATGAGGAATAATGCCTTTGTCAACAGTTTCTGTTGACAAAAAAAGCCATGTAGACACTCCAGGGGTCCCTCTGTTGACAGACAGGACTTCTGGGTCACCAGGCAGCCCTGTCTGCTGTGCTTCTGGTCCACCGTTCTGTCAAGAGAGGGACGGGCAGTCCAGCCACCCTCCATCAACAGAGCGGATTGCTTTTTTGAGTGGATGCACTCTGTCGACAGTTTTGTCAAAAGATAGCTTCCGACAGTAACTTCGGTGGACAGATCACTGGCGTAGCCATAGACCTACTGTTTCAGTTAGATTGATCCCTGTGTTTTCTGGTACAAAGAGGAAACCTAAAAGGATCAGGGAATACTCAGATAGAGGAAGGTGGACATTTTTTTTAAAGTAGAAAAGTAAAACTACCAAAAGTGTTTAAGCATAATGTGCATCTATTGTTTGCTTTAACTTCCTGACATTCTTGATAGCTACATTAGTTTGTATTATGTTGAATCTGGACCCAATCCTACATCCTTTCAGAGGTCAGTGAAAGTTTGAAATTGATTTAAATGGGAGCAGGGTGGGGCCCTGTAAATTAATGAAACTAAATGTAAAAATCTGGTTTCATTTTTATTATAGTTTCATTTTCTTTCTTACTGAGGAATTTCATGACATTGTACATTGAACTAAATTTAAAACATGTATAGTTGCTATGTCTATGTTTTATTCTAAGGGGAGGAGCCCTCTCACCTGAAGGATTTAATAAACAACACACCTATTTTACAGTCAACAGCATTTTTCACATTAAACATATTTCCTTGTCAATGATGATACTAGAAGATACATGACACATAAGCATTCGTCTGATTAGTATATTATACCTGTGAAACAATGTGATCGTGAAATGACAAAACCAGGTGAACAGTAATTACCTTTGTTAGGTATCAGAGGGGTAACCGAGTTAGTCTGTATCTTCAAAACCCAGAAGTCCTGATGAAGACAGATGGATCTGATGAAGCGGGTTTTTGACCACAAGTTTATGCTCCAAAATATCTGTTAATCTATAAGGTGCCACAGGACTGCTTGTTATCTTTGTTAGGTGTTTCTAACCAATCTGAAAGACGAAATGATGGATTTAACCTTTCTAATTGCCCCTATTTGTGTGACATTGCTCTATTTAATTCAAAATGCTCCAAAATATTTCCATGGATAATACAAGTAGTTAAACAACCCTGAGTAGTTGTTAAAGCTCTCTGTATTGCAGCAGGCACCTACTCATGACGATTAAAATTAATATTGCAAAACAACTTCCATAATAATCCATGTTTCCACATGCTCAGAACTTGACACAACGATTACATCTGGGTAAGAAATTCTCCATGTTTGCCCTCTAACTTTTTTGTAAGTCTGAGGAAAGTCCTTCCAGCTGTTTTTGGATGTTGTCTGAGCGAAGAAAACATCCCCATGCTGTATAAACAATTTAACTACAGGGCTACTCCAGAAAAGAACCCTGTCAAAGACAAGTCTCCACAGTCCCCACTAAAGAGTAATATTTTCACCTTGTGTTAAGATAATTTGGTGGGTTTACAAAGATAAACTCTTTTGAAGGGTGTGAACCGGCTGAGTTTTTTTCCAGTGTGTGTAGATGTGTATGTAGTTAAAGAGAGATTACCACTATAAAAGTGCACAGGTAGGTTGTGTGCAGCAATCAGTGTTTCAGGATTTGCCAGGGGTCCAAAAGTGAACAGGTATAGAATAAAGAGCTTGGCAGAATCTATAAAGGGAATATGTCCCATAAGGAACAAACCACCTACACACAGCAAAGATGTTCTAAACTGTACAAGGCAGATTTTCATCCTCCGTCCCTATCACTAAAAACAAGCAGGAAAATAATGCAAAATGCCATTGTTAATCAAGTGTTAAATTTGTGAGGGAGCGATGCAAATGTCATGGCATTTAAAGTTATTCTCAATGTTAGATCGTTCCCCAGGCACAGAGGTAGCCTCTTATTAAGGGAAATGGGTTTTACCCAGGAAAGCTCATGACCTAATACGTTTGTTAGTCTCTAAGGTGCCACAGGACTGCTTGTTATTTGCAGATCTTAAAATAACTCTTGTCCATGAATATATAGTATGTATTTATTGATATATATCATAATATGCATGTACACAGTACATAGAGGGGCAGTTAACGTGACATGAGTGCCTGAGTTTGCAAGTTGCACTCACATTTTTTGTATGATGTTGTATATATATGTGTGCATTTCTGTGTGAATACTGAAGCATAATATATAAAACATGAAACTATGGGTTGCAGTTGTGACTGTTAGCATTTAACTCGTGTTGTTTAAAAAAATAGGATGATGGGATAGGGAAGGAAAGGAAAACCTTCTCCTTCCCTGAAGGCTTAAGCTCTTCTCCCCTCCCCAGCCAGAAGGATGTTGTTAGTTGCCGTGTTTCAGGAAGGATCTTTCGAGCTCCCAGCAGTGTCGGGAAAGGGGCACAAATGAACCCGTCGGACCAGCAGATTCGCATACTGAAGGCTCAGGCGGCGTCCGACCCTGGGGAAACCACAGCCCAGTGACACGGGATCACACCACCAGCTCTTTTGCAAACTACATAAATCCTTCGAAAATTAGCCTCCACCCGACTTGGCTTTTAACGCCGAAAAGCCCCTCTCGCCTCCGCAGCCGGCTCCTAGGAAAAGCCGAGGAAGTGGGGGAAGCACAAGCCGAGCCCGCTCAAAGCTCCCGGGCAGCACGTTCGCGCCGCCTGGGGAGCGGGAATAGAGAAGTGACTTTTCTCCAGAAATCGCGGCGTGCAGCCGCAGCCCGGGGGCGGGGGGTGAGCTCCCTGAGACGTCTGCCCTGCCCAGGGGCAACGCGAGCCTCGGGCAGAGGCGCCCCTCGCCCGTCCCGCAGCCTCCCTGCCTCGCAGCCGCTGGCGAAGGGGCACGGCCGCTTCTGGGAAGGCGCGAGAGCTCAGCTCGGGGCGACGGGGTGTTTGGGGGTGAGGGCGCGAGCCTCAGGCGGGCCGGGGAGGCTGCGCTAAGGCGCGCCGCGGCCGCTCACTCCTCACAGGGGCACGAGGATAGCGAGTCTCACACCCGCCCCCGGCACAGGTGCCTGATGGACTCTTACACATTCGCTCCCCCTTCCCCCCGCCACACCCCATCTAATGGGGGGAGGGGGAGTGAGCCCATTTAAACAGCTCCCCGAAATGACAAGCGACCCCCTAATCCCCCCGCCCCCGTCAGTCACCGCCCGCCCCGGGCGGAGCGGGATGCCAGCGCTCTGGAGTCATGCAGCGGGCTTGGGCACCATTGGCTCATGAGGCTGACACGCAGCAGCGGGAGCTCACACCTGGCGGCTCGCCCGGGCGGCCCTCGTCCTCTTATGGCTCGCGCGCGCGCCTGCCAGCCGGCTCGCTGGCTCCGCCTCCTGGCCGGGCCGGGGGAGTACCTTGCATCACCGCCCCGCGCGCGCTGGCTCCCCCTCCCAGCGCTCCGGGCCCGGCTATTAATAGCATGACATCAGCCCGGGACTCGCAGCCAGAGTAAATACCAGCGCTGCCGCTCGCCTATATAAAGCGGGTGATGCAACCTCTCGGGAGCCAGAGAGCCAGCCGCACGCGGAGCTGGAGCCGCTGCTCGCCAGGCGGCCAACTCGGAACTGCCCGGCAGCCGGCGGCTCAGCGCTCAGTCCCGCTCGGCCTCTCCTGGCGGCGGCCCGGCAGCGTGAGACGAGGCGGGGGGAAGGTAAGGAAGTTCGCAAGGGGCGGGAGAGGGGAACAGCGACCCGGCCGGCTGCTCCGGGCGTGTCCGCGCTCGGCAGCGGCGCGCAGCCGGGGAAGGTGGCCGGCCGGGTGCCGGTGGGCTGCTGGCGAAGGATCGCCCCGCGAACCGCAACCGAAAGGACAAGTTGGCTCCGCCGGAGGAGTTCCGGGCGCTGAGCCGCGCACAGGAGGAGCCTCTCCCGGATCTGCTGCTTGGGAGACTCCGGCACCCACTGCACGCGCACACCCCGCCCCGCCACGGCTGCGGGCTCTGCGCTGGTCCGCAACAAGTTACCCCGAGCTCGCGGCTGGAGCCTAATGCTTTATCACGGGGCGCCCCGGGGAGCAGCGCTGCTCGCGGGATCCTGCCAGCTCCCGCCTCCCGAGGGACAAGAGCGCCCAGGGTCTGGGGGGCTCACACTGCTTTGATTTATGGACCGATCCATTCGGTGCTCTGGGCTGGAGCAGCGCTGGACCCACAGGGGGCGCGGCTGCTGTCGGCGCTGTGCTCGCAATCGACTGCCTCGGGTGTGCGGGGTGCAGTGGTTTAGAGAAAAGTTAGTAGCCAGAGCACTTAAGGCAGCCTCAGACTGTTGTTCATGTAGGTGACAGCAGTGCCAGTGGCTGCCGGGTCTGGGGGTACGCAGAAGTGTTGCAGATGGCAAACGAAGCCACTTTCTTTTCTGTTATTCTGCAAAATAACAAGAAGTACTGTGGCACCTTATAGACTAACATATTTTGGAGCAAAAGCTGTCGTGGGCGGGTCTTTGTCCAGGAAAGCTTGTGCTCCAAAATATCTGTTAGTCTATAAGGTGCCACAGGACTTCTTGTTGTTGGTGTGGAAGACAGAGACTAACTTGGCTACCCCTCTGATACTCTGGCAAAGCAGTGACAAGAGGCAATCTCGTCCAGCAAAATGTGGTGAATAATTAGATAGTGGGGAAAGTCACTGTGAGATCACACTAGTCACTTTTCCCCTATTGAGGACAGCCATGAAAAAGATCAGTTGAACTGTTGCCTCACTGAGCAGGGTTGACCGATGACGCAACAGAAAACTGTTACGCGGAACCAGCTTCCTGTGTCAAATTGATTGTCTTGGCAGAAACAACAGAGAAGTCAGCAAACAGGGAGGCAGGTAGGACAGGGATATCAGACTCCTAAAGATCAATTAGAGTCCACAGAGGTTTTGAACGATGATTGCTCCTAATGCCCTTTCACATTAATTTGTGTGGCTCTCAGGGTTTGCTGTGACACCAGCAGAGGAAATGAATTCATAGAAAGAAATACAGCTAAATCATTCATCTGCAGTGAATCCTAAAGAAAGCCAGGAGTGAGGGTGACCTGAAGTGTTAATTTTTAATATTAGCCTTAAATTGAAGGACGCTTAAAATAACACAGGTTTGGACTTTGGAGAATGTGTCCTGACACATAAAATGTAAAAATGTGAGAAGTGAAAACTAAGAATAGTGGGAAATCAATAGTGGTGATGATTAATAAATTAATAGATGGAAGTGTCAGGTTTGAAAATGAACTCTGAATAACTAGCAAGTATAACCCATTGGATATAGAAACAAACTGTTGAATGGGATTTCCATCAGGAAATGTATTGTTTTTCTTGATCATAAGATTCTGATGGAGAAGAGTGCACTTACACCAGGGAACAATTGAACTAATGTGACATCAGTAATGATCAGCACCTCACCAGATTTGGATCCAGGTAGTTGACTTGTGGTTACACAGAAAAGTCTAGGTGTGCTTATTTTCTTGGTCTAATTATAGAGCAAGCCAAGTACCTTAGGTGCTTCACAAATGGCGTAAACCAGGTCCTTGACCCAAATAACTAACAACCTCAGATAATTTATGGGCAAATGACTGGGGGAAAAGAATGCAAAACAACATTTTTAAACTCTTGCTTGTTGTAGTATTGTTATAAGGGAAGCTGTATGTCATATCTTGGATCAAAAATGTTTCTAAACAGAAGAAAATACCAACATTACAATTTTATGTTGATTTATCAAGTATACAAGAGGTATTTATCTAGCACTCCCCATAACTTTGGTATAGTCTACCTAGCACTCTGTACTTCTGATACAGTTCTGATTTATTATTATTTGTATTATAGTTTGTGTAGCCCTACGCATGGAGCAGGACCCCACTGTGCTAGGTGCTGTATAACTGTAACAAAAAGTCAGTCCCTGGCACAAAACTCCTTACTAAACCAAATAAGTTGAAGCTAGCAGCAAACCCCACCAAAGAAAAACTGACCCAAAACAACATTCCCACAAACCTCAGCTTCTTCACTTCCCTCAAGCCTGAGTAAGAAGAAATATCTTCCAGGATGCTTTGAAGGTCAACAGACTTGGGCTATTTCAGACCAAGGGGAGCCACATGTTCTAAGTCAAGGGCACCTATAGATAACACTCCCCCATCCTTCTTAAATCAAGGAGACACCAGGAAAAGCTAATAAGATTATAAAAGGGGTTTTAGGGAAGTTTTGTTGGTGTTAGTGAATATTTGAAAATAAGTTCTCCAATTACTAATGAAAATGCAGCATGGACAATATTTCTCATGATGTTTTCCATGAAAGTTGTGAATATTCTTGGATTTGTTTGTTGGTAATGCTGATTTTAATTAAAAAGTTTGTCCACATATTTAAAGAAAAAACAGACCTAGCACTGAAAAAATTATTAGCACAATTAATTACTTGGGGTGGGCAAAAGAAATGGCTTTATTAATTTAGTTCTCTGGTGAGAGTGAATTAAACAAATTTACTTATATAGAATTAAACCCTCACCATGAGCAAACACAGTGACGCATAGCTAAGGCTGCTTCTATCTACAGGCAATCATGGGCTCAATCCTGCTGAGAAACAGGAAGAACCTATCCTAAATGTATTGGTTAAATGGTAAATGCTGTTGTCAGTTTGTCAGCTGGAAATCAGAGGGGCATTTCTAACTTACTAGAAATAAGTATCCCGTAGCCCTCTGAGATTATAGGAGCAATGGGTATCAGTACTTCAGATGTGATCCACAAGTAGGGACTTTCTGAAGTGAATTACATAAATTTCCCAAGGTCTGCTAGAATGACAGCTAGTTCTAGGAAATTTTCCCTTCTTAAACAACTGAGGGTAAAACCCTGGATGCACTGAAATCTGTGGGAATTTTCCACTGACCTCAGTAAGGCCAGGATTTCACACAGAGCATTTGGGAGCTCGTCAATTCTTCTATTTTTATTGAAAGCGAGAAAGTGTTTGGAAAGCCTCCAAACCTGGGATTTGGTGACCGGGGCAAAGGAATTCTACATGTTCCTAGTTCGTTAACGTTCGGATGTTTTAATTAACTTTTACAAATATTTAGCTGTGACCCAGATTCTGCTCTCAGTTACCGTAGTGTAAACATAGAATAAATTTCTAGATAACTGAGAGAAGAATCTGGCCTTTTGGTAGGGTGCATAATGTTTACCACCACCCGAAGCTGCCAAGTTATAACACTGGCATAAAGGTGAATGCACAAATCTAGGCCGACTACATAGGACCTTCACTTAAGTACACAGATTCCCGGAGGCACCTGTCTGCATATCTGCTAGAGAGTTAACTGCAACTGATTTGACTGTAATTAAGAACCACTAAACTGGGTCAAACCAAAGGTCCATCTATCCCAGTATGCTGTCTTCTAACAGTGGCCAATGCCAGATACCCCAGAGGAAGTGAACAGAACAGGTAATCATTGAATTGATCTCTCTCCTGTCATCCATGTCCTGACCCTGACAATAGAGGCTAGGGACACCATTCCTACCCATCCTGGCTAAGAATTATTGATGGACATAATTTCAGTGGATTTATCTAGTTCTTTTTTTGACCCCTAATCAAGTCGTGGTCTTCAGAACATCCTTTGGAAAGGAGCTCCACAGCTTGACTGTGCACTGTGCGAAGAAAACTTTTTTTTTGTGTTTTTTTTTGTTTGTTTTTAAAACCTGCTGTCTATTAATTACCATATGAACCAAGAACAGCTAATACTGCAGTAGTCCCAAAACTACAAGATATACAGCTGATTGCATCTTGTGAGGCAGCTGAAGCAGCAATATGGTAAAATAATCTGAATTTTATCCAATTTTTAAAAATAAGGGTCAGATCCTCCACTGGTCTCAAGTGGCATAGTTCCATTGAACTTAATACATCAATCTGCAATGGAGAAGCAGCTGTCCATAAATGTTAATAATTTGAAATATCTTAATTTTGAGGGTGTGCAAGGGCACTTTCAGATTTCACAAGAGCAAAATAATGGAATATGCTTCAAATTTTTCATTACTTTCCCTCTATCACTACCCTGAGCACAATAGCTGCTTACACTTGTGCCAGCTTTTATTACAAACTACTCTGCAGAAATTTCTTTTGATTAGAAACAATTTTGGGCCAGAGTCTAATGTTGGGGGGAGGGATAGCTCAGTGGTTTGAGCATTGGCCTGCTAAATCCAGGTTTGTGAGCTCAGTTCTTGAGGGGGCCATTTAGGGATCTGGAGCCAATAGATTTAAAAAAGAAAATAATAGGGATGGTGTTTGGTCCTGCCAAGAGGGCACAGGACTGGATTCAATGACCTCCCAAGGTCTCTTCCAGCTCTATGACATGCTCAGTCACACCTATGGATAGCTAGGCATCCAGTGGAGTGCCTCTGGATTTATGTGGGAGTAACTGAGGTCACAGTCTGGCCCATTCCTTCCAAACTCAAATACAGCCCTAAGAGGGAACCATTTATTTTGTATCTTTCTACACTTTAAAACTTAAAACTTCTTCAGTTGCCTTTTTTCTTTGCATGGTCCTTCTTTCCTCCTTCCCATCCTCATGGTATCCTCACATACTAACTATAGATGTATTCACTTACGATCCGATCCTGAATTGGTAACTGTTGTCTTGCAACCATTATGAACTACAGTGTCAATTTACACACCTTTCCATGAGATTCTAAAATAAACCTATAAATGTGTGTATATGTACACAAAAACATTGTAAATAGTCTCAGGGGGTAGTCATGTTAGTGTGTAACATCACAAAAAACAAGCAGTCCTGTAGCACCTTAAAGGCTAACAAATTTATTTATTAGGTGATGTGCTTTCATGGTAAGACTGACTTCTTCAGAAGGAAGAAAGCGCATTATCTAATACATTTGTTAGTCTTTGAGGTGCTACAGGACTGTTTGTTTTTTATAAATATTATAAGAATGTCATCTTAAAAACATACAGGGATTTGTTCACAATAATGAAAAATGCAGCTCTCCTCCATCAGATCTGTGTGGCTTATCAAGATAATTGAGACTATGCAATGTTTTTACTTTGTTCCTTTTCAGCAAAATGATGCTCCAAAACCCAGGCCATGTATCTGCATCAGAAGTCAGCGCTTCTGCAATTGTTCCCTGTTTGCCTCCTACTGTGTCACTGGGGCTTGAGGATTTCACAAATCTAACCCCACTGGTGAAGGAGGAATTGAGATTTGCCATCCAAAATAAGTGCCTATCCCACAGGATGTCCTCCACATTGGATACAGTGACAGTGTTGGAAAGACCAGCTGAAATGTCTGTTCTGAAAGCAGAGGTATCTTTCCTTTGTTAATATTTCCATTTGATTGATTAGTATTCTAATGTAATGTACTACAAAATAAACCAAAGACCACAAATGATGTAATCTCAAACACAGACAGTCCTCAGGGGACTAAATCTGTCAATGTGTTCAGTGCTCCACTGTTTCTTTAATTCTGTTTTCGTAAGATGCTACTGTGAAACACTGTTTCACCTTTAATTTCAGATAGAGCCAGTTTACTTTTAGCATGACACAGGTAATAGCAACCCTTACTAATGGAAGAGTCTCTGTCTTACCTACTGACTTGCTTTAGGACCTAGATTCACACACCTTTCCATGAGCAAGTCATTGCTGTTTAACCTTGCTGAAGCACATTGAGGTTAACCAGAGGGAGATAAAGGGTTGATTTTCCTCACATTGCTAGAGTGACGTAAAATCCACCATGAAGATTTTGCTTCAAGATCACTCTCTCAAATTAGCTATCTCAGGGTAAAAAGATACCTCTAATTGTGAGCAAGACCATAGCCTCAGTTAGCTCAATAGCTGTGAAGCAGTTGTAAACCAGTTTTTTGTTGTGAACCTATCAGGTGGCCAAAAGGCAAGGATTCCACTGTATAACAGCACCCTTTTCTGGCAAAACCAGCTGTTCAATTCTGAGTCTTAGGGGCCACATTGTGAACTCATGCCCATTCGAGTATAATACAGTAAAATCCAGTGTGTAACATCCAAGTGAGATGAGAATCTGGTCCACAGGGCCAAAGTTACTTGGAATTGCGCTGGAGTAACTGAGCAGAATTGAGTGCAAAGAGTGAAACTTTTGTGAATTCCATGTGTCAACCCCTCTCCAAACTCCTTTTGGCATTAGAGGGTATTCAGTGTGCAAAACTGACTGAGTTGAGTACAGCTAGTAGATCTTAGAAACTAGCATTGTACTCTGCTGTTCAACAACCAGAATAGGAGCACATCATTATTACTTGGACAAAATTCCTTCTGACTTCAGGGAATTAAACATTAGTCAGTAGAATAACACCTGAATATATTTTAATTTAAAAATGTTGGGTTAAATAAATCTTCAGAATGTGACACACAGGATCTTCTTCTGATTCGTTACACCAGTTTTATGTTGATACTCCTTATTTTCACTGTTGTGAGATCAGAATCATACTTGCAGGGTGTCTGATGCTCCGTATCGGTAACACACCTATTAGTGCTAGCCTTTAGTACTACTGTTATTTTAAAAGTCTGCAATGATCAGTATAATTAATCTGCATTTACTGCATCATATTGAGTACTTGCAATTTGAATCTTGCTAGTTTTCACCCCAAGAAGATGAAAGGAAAAAGAGAAGAAGGGAAAGGAACAAAATTGCAGCTGCAAAATGCCGAAACAAAAAGAAGGAGAAAACAGAATGCTTGCAGAAAGTAAGACACTGACTTTGACTGTTCTTACCCTATTTCCTTCTTTTATTATTTGAGCAGATAGGATAATGTCTTTGAGCTAGAAGTCAGGACTGCAAGTCAGATCCGGACTCTGTTCCTATTTCTGCTACAGACTTCTTGTGAGATCCTGGACAACCCATCTACCCTCTTTACCCCAACTGTAAAATGGAGATATTTCCACCACTTGAGCTGTGGAAAACTGACTTCAACAATGTGGGTGAAATTCATCTCTGTCCAGAAGGCTGTCAAAAGGCCTATAAAAAATCCTAAGGCACTGATGTGAATTTCACCCCAATGCCTTTAAATCAAATTTGGTTAACAATGAAAGATATATATGAAATCTAGAAGGATAAAAAAGTTTGTTACAAATGTAATGAGTGATAGCATTATGTGGACTACCCAAGGAATTAAAATTACATTTCATACACTGTATATTACAGATTCTAAGTTGTGCTTACTTCATGCACCAAAACTTGATTTTGCTGTGAAATGGCTCTCCAGTTAGAAATAATCACTGTAGTAGCTTAATATATTAAAGCTGCAGCTCATTTCGTTTATAATTAACACTCCTGATTGAACTTATCATAGAAGTAATTTTTACAAATCACAAGCTTAGGTGATGTTACTATTATTGCTTACTGATACCGTAAAAGAGTAAAGATGTCATAAAAGTTCAATTAAAAAAAAGCATTTACACTTGGTAGCACAGAGGACACAAGAATAGGCACAAAATAGTCCTTACGGTGCTAATGTCTTTCTGCATTAGCAAATATATGATTAGTGGCATTAATATTTAGTGCAATCTTTCAGAGGCCTTATATCAGTGACTCTCTTCGGAAAGTGTGGGGAGCCTATTAACATCATGTTTGTGTTGCCAAAAGGGTGCTTATCAGAGAAAAGCAGGGTGCTCCTTCTTCTCCCCTACCCAAAACAAAAAGACAGCCTCAAGATTCTCCAAGTGTGGGAACAAGGAACCAGGCTAGATTAGTCAAACCATGGGGTGCAGCTTGCTGGAACTTCCACTAGTCCATTGGTTTGGCGGAGTGAGTTCAGAATGGCTTTTTTTTTTTTTTGCTTTTTTCTGGTGGTGGCAAGTTAGTTTCCTTTTGGCCAAAACAATGCTTGTCAAGTAGTTCTGCTAAATTTGACTTTGTGACCACTGCCATATTTCTTTAAAGGGCAAAGGCCATTGTCTGAATCTCTTCCTCAATTGTTATATACTGTTGAGGTATAACTGCCTTGTTGCAAGATGAATGAAGAAGCAGTTAATTCTTTCTAATCCAGCCACCATACTTTGCTATCAATAACAGGCAATAACATTATGGTTAACTGTGTAAAATGCTCACCTAATAGTCATGTCTGTGCTCTTTGGCTAGGAATCCGAAAAGTTGGAAACCATCAATGCAGAACTAAAGGCCCAGATTGAAGAGCTAAAGAATGAGAAGCAACATTTGATATACATGCTCAATCTCCACAGGCCCACTTGCATAGTCCGAGCACAGAATGGGAGGACGCCCGAGGATGAAAGAAACCTCTTTATTCAACAGATCAAAGAAGGAACATTGCAGAGTTAAGTGACACTGATGAGGCAAACGAAGAGTTCTAATAGTACATCTTTACACCAAACAAAACAGAAACCATGGAGGATTTGACTCAATGTGTATCTGTAGGATCCTATTAGTCTAGAACCGTTAGGCAGAGGAGATTGGTTTAAGTGGGAAGGATCATATTGGCTTAGCTGTGATTCTTCCTCTCCAAAGATTTGGCCTCGGTCAAGTTGACGAGTCCTCTGCCTCAACTCTAGGTTTCAGTAACTGTCATTCTTGCTGTTCCTAGAAGCTACAACAGCTCCGGAAGTTTTAGGTCCGTGCTAGTGTACAGTGCCTGCACTCATTATGTTTGTGTTGGAACACTGACTTCCAATGATGTGCATTGTACCAAAAGCTGTGCTGGATGGACACTACCTTTCCTTGTTGCTGGTAGGGAAAGCACACTGAGAGTATTTTTACAGGTTTGCAGTTTCCAGAATGATGCTTTCTGGCAGAATGTGTTGCTAAGTGGTGGGACATACTGTAGTCTAATCTAATGCTGCAAAGACTTCAGTTTCAATTTTAAGCATTGTACTTATGTGGTTGGGTTTTTTTGTTGTGTGTTGTTTTTTCACAACACTTGTGTGGATTTTTCTATGACTCAGAGGCAGATTCTGAGAAGTTTGATAGGTGTGACAAAAGTCAGTTTCTTGTCAAATGTCCATGTAGCTAAGTTTGCATTTACTGAACTGGAATCCCACTCGCTGTTCTTCAGGAATTGCAATATTGCCATGAAAAGCAGGAAAGCACCTTGGCCTTTGTGCACCCAAAAAATAATATTGGTACTTCAAATAACTTTATGGAAACGAAATTACACAGTAAAAACAGTCCTGAAAAATCTAATGATTCCCTGGTGTGTTGGATTCTGAGCCTGCAATCTTTAGCCATGCAAAACTCCCATTTGTCATTGTGTGGGTGAAATTCACTCCTGTGCAGAGGGCAGATGCAAGGGCTATCTATCCCTAATACGATTGAATAAGTGCAATTTAAATAATGCATCAGCCTTGTGCTGGCCCTCTTCCTATGGGTGAATGTACTTTCTGGAAAGAGGAAACTAACCAGGAAGGGAGACGTCACTAGGATTTTTGCTTGAATAAGGATTGGAGGATTGGACCCCAGTTTGTGAATCACAGGAAAGAGAAATGAGGAAGACCTTACATTAGCTTGTGTAGGTACGGCGTCTGCAGATCTTTACTCAAATGAGTAGTCCAGTTCACATAAGTAGTCCCATGGGTAGCTCTTACTCATGTCAGTAATGGTTTGAAGTCTCTCATCCTGTCAAGATTATTTCTTATTGACAGAGGATTTATACAGTGGGGGCGTGGGGGAGGGGAGAATTCTGATTGTAGTCCTTTTTCTTTCACATCTGAGTGTTAACTGCAGTCAACCAAAATGCTGCTTTGAATCCAAGAATAGCCTAGGGCTTGGTGATGTAATGAGGAACTATTTTTACTTTTTAAAAATCTAACCTAAATGTCTTGAACTACTAGTTGAGCAGCTGGACTAAATAACTAGAGCTATGAGTGTTTAAATTCTGATGTTTCTGTGAAATCCTCAGATTGTTTAATCCTATTAAATATTATCCTTATTTATCACTAATATTCCTAAGAAGTTGAACTAATAAATATTGCAAAGAAGACAAAACTGAAAACACAAGTGTTGTACTGTTTTTTATTTTTTACTTGTTGGTGTCTAACATTATATCTTGGTAAACTTCAGTGCTTCTATTTGGGACACCACTGTTTAAAAAGCGTAAATGCCTGATCCTTGCCTCACATGAGGTGTTGGTCATCTTGCAGGATTGGGTTCAGAGATTTCATAACTCAGTGAGGTGTAATTGCTTAATAATGCATTTTAAGTGAAGCAAACCATCAGAATGGAGCTTACAGAACATAATATTTTGCACCGGTTCTGCAGTGTTAAAAGTACAATTTCAATCTAAAAGCAAAACCAGCAGATACCTCAACCATCAGCTTCTTATTTTGCAAGTTCCAAATGGGTAAACTGAGTATCATACCAGTTCCTTTTTAATGTTTATATTCTGAAACAGAACTTCTTAATACTTTCCTAGTATCTGGATATATTGTGATGTCCTATATCATGTTTGAAATATGTACTTCAAGTACCTGAAAAGTGAATGTACAAAATGTAATACATTGGGTCAGATTCAATCCTGGGGACCAAGTCTCACATTGCAGATTATGTGCAACTCCCACTGACTACAATGTGAGTTTCTTGGAGCCTGTGGCTGGAGAACAGAGCCTCCTCATGCAATTCCTCTGTCTTAACTGGAGTTACACAATGGATAAATCTGGCCCACTGCCTGATACAGGAAATGCACAGAAAACATTTCAATAACCTCGTCAAATGTATTTTCATTAGCATTTGACTTCTGTAATATAGAAGCAGTAGATCTAGACATAATCCAGATACCAAACTCCTTATCTTTGTCCTTTGTTCATCAAATACAGGTTAAGCCTCTCTCATCTGGCACCCTCAGGACCTGACTGGTGCCAGATGAGAGAATTTGCTAGATCACAGAAGGTCAATATTGCCTCGCACGTTACCAACACTTCCACCGTTTACTGGGCTCTTAGGGATAAACTAGGGCTAAATAACACCACAGAACACTGTGAGCCCCTTGTGGCTGGAAACAAAATTTATGGGACCATGGGGAAACTTGGCCACACCCATAAGTGGTCATCCAGCTAACTAAAATCATGCCAGATTACAGATGTTGCCGGCAGAGAGATCTGGATTAGAGAGGTTCAACCTGTATCAATAAAGGCAAAATAAAAAAAAGTTTGTCATGTGTACTCATACAAGGTATTAGTGCAGAGCTGGATTCATTTACTCTTAAACATAATCACAAAATCCATATCTTTTCTTTAGGAATTGTATACAGTTGCTCTTACCTTTATTACAGGTGACGCAGGCGTCATGCTTTTGCTGCTTGAGTTAAACATAAATGTTATTTACTAGCATGCCAAATGTCAATGTGGTATCACTACTTTTGTCAGAAGATACTGTTTTTATTTCTTTCTGTTTAGCTATAGCTGCTCACCACTATGTGTGTGTATGCATGCACGCGTGTGTATGTGCGAGTATAATTCAGAAGTTATGGTACTGAAATTAATTTGGACATACCCAACAAAGCAATGTCTAAAAAGGCTAGACGTGAGCAATTCATTGCATGGGTTTTGTAAATGTCTACTTTATTCAGGAGAACCTTTAAAACAGCATTAAAAGCAATTTGTTTTCTATTCTCAAGGTTATGTTTTGATACTTTAATAAAAAATAAATATACATTTGCTCATGTGTCCCTTAATTCATTCGAAGTATGGCAACAAACTTCTTTTCTTAGAAGAACAATAAGCTATCTTTTAAAAAAATGTTTTCTAGATTTACAATAATAAGTTTTTGGAAGGTGAAACTGGCCTTGTTTACTGAACTATATATTTTTCCAGGTATAAACACTGTTTTGTTATTGTAGGGTTACCCACAAATGCTACATTGCTGGCTTTATCCATAGTATAGTAGTTGCATCAGGACAGTGGCAGCCAGAACTTATATGCTGCAAAGTATCGGGCAAGTCATGTTAGTGCCCCATGTTTCAGTTTACCCATCTGCCAAATGGGAATAATACATATGTTGGAGGGCTGCTAGAGAACTTCATATTTATAGATTGGTTTAGGTTGATAAAGCAGAATGTGATTTGTGAGTGCAAAACTCTTAAATTACAGTGTGAGGATTTTGTGGTTGTTTACTTATTTGGGAAAACATTACAAATTATGGCTAAAATATTCAAGCTTATATATTCAGAGCTGAGCACCTACAGTTCCTAAATGTAGATATCCTGACACTTACAGGTGCTGGCCAAATATTTTAGCTTGAATGCTTTTCAGATGAGCAAAGGCTTCACCACACTGGAAATTCTAGAAGACTGGAGTTATTTAAATATCAGTAGTACCAGGATCCTGTAGAGTTACAGATCCATTGAATCACTCCAAAACCTAGTTGGCCAATTGAAAATCAGTTTAAAATTTCAACTGGAATTTCTATTGGAAAAGACAGTGGATTGGTGTAATTTGGGACCTACCAACTTCAACAACACCTTTTTTCTTTATAAATGGAACTTTCCTATCAACATAGCCCTATAACGGATTTGCACTAGCCAACATATATTCAGTCTCTCACCCAGTTTCTTCTTCTATCTGCTCTTATTTGTAAGGCAATCAGGCTTCAGCTAGTGTGGTTTAGACATCTTGTCATTATCTGTGTAAGTTGCTTGCCTTTTTATGCACAGCTCTGATAGGGAGAAGGAGGTGTAGGCAGTGCTGCGATCCAGTGCCCTGGTACACGAGGTGCACATGAGAGGGGAGGGCAGCTACCCGGTCCACAGGCCATAGGTGGAGCCCCAGTGGGCCACAGGTTGCCCACCACTGGCCCAGAAATATGCAGTGAGGTGAGCATCTCAATGTTCATGGTTGCAGAGAAGAGCTTGACAATTTGACCAGAGTTACCATAAAAGCTCAGAAATGACAAGACAAATAAAATGAACCCCCACATCTCTTTTTAAAAAATTAATTATTTGCAAGCAAATCCCATTATTTTTTGGGCCTTCTTCATGATTTTAGCATTCCTGGGGTTGTCCATGCTGCCTTCCCTGCTCTAACAACCAGGCACTCTACATTCTTTCATGAAACAGTCTAAGGATACCCTTGATAGAAAAAAAATCACTTATCTGCAGAGATTCCGAAAAGGTCTAAAACTAGACTTCACAGCTAATAATGGGGAGCGTGAGTGCTTATAAAAGCTTTGTTGTTAAAGTAACAAGCAATCATTATGTTACTGAAATTAATTTGAACATGCTGCTCTCTGCACACAGCCAACAGCAATGAACAAAACTATTTCATTGTACAATTATCTTAGTGTTTGTTTTTATTTTAAATCCCATAGCATTTAATTTCATTCTTGAGCCACCTGTCCCTTTGTGCACAGACCCTTCACTTCACGTCTCATTAGACATGGTTACTTCAATAAACAGAATGTTTTAGTATCTGCTTAGAAGGTGGTGGCATGACACAGGAAATTTAACCAACATTAAGGCTGCATAATTAAGGAATCAAAAGTCAGGAAATGTCAATGTTAAAGTTGCAAACTGATGCTTCAACTTGCTCCGCTCTGTACATGCCAAAGAATAGCCTGTAGCTGCAGGACCACTCATTATTCCTCAAAAAATGCAATAATTACATCTCCTCCACATAGATGCAGCGTCTTGCAGAGTAGATGTGAAGCAAAAAAGGCATGACCTTCGTACAAGAAGCAACTCATTGTCATGATGTATGGAATCACTTAAGCAGGAGACACTTAGAAAGGAAAACTACACCTACAGACTCAGACTTCCACATACGCTCTGTTCCAGCTTTGTTTCCCTGGCTTACCTCATTGGAAATTGCATAACACAAAGACGTATCGTGCTCAAATGATATCTTGCAGGCTAACATATCCTTGTGTGTATTGTGGAAGTCTTGCACAAAACCCAAGGCTTTTGGAGGGGAATGAGGAATATACAGATTACGCATTCAGGTCCTGCAAACGCCTTTTGTGACACTCAGCTGATTCCCCTCCACTTGAGTCATGAGCTATGCAAACATACGCCAGAGGAAACATGTCCAGCCTTCCTTGACCAGCAGATTGTTGAGTGGGGAATTGGAAGTGGAAGATGGTGTGAAAAATGTCCTTCCTGACAATAAACAACACATATGTATCTCCAGCAAATGAACTTTCAGTTCCCTCGCAAAAACACAGTTCCTCTTCTTCAGTTCCCGCCTCTGGTCTTCTTTTGTCCCTGTGCTGCAACCAAACCCCACATTTGCCCTGATATTTCCACAGTATCAGCATGAGCAGCTTTAGGCATAGGCTATATAAATGGCTGGCTGTAACCTCCACTGCTGAAGGGCACTGACCTACCACTGCGGTAGCCACAGCCTGCCACCATCCAGACAACTCTGTCTGCAGAGCTGCCATGTACTCGGTACTCTCCCCAGCCCCAGAATGTATTATCCTTGTTTCCTGTCCTCCTTATCAGCAGACAACTTTGGGGCTCAGCTGTGCCTCCAGAATCCTGCATTGGCTGCAGTGGTACCTTTATTGCAGTCAATGGAAGGATTATGGGCTGTGTTAAGAAATCAAAGGTTCCTGTCCCAGCTAACTGATCAAGAAACAGACACAAATGAATTGGAGAAAAAAATGGCATAGGGTGGTTAAGTCTGGGAGAGACAGGAAGGAAGGAATGACAAGGATATGAGGAGGTACTAATTCCATTTTTGCCTAAGGACTCAAGGCACCTACAACCACCCCGGAGTAGCAGAAGCAGCAACACAATGAACCAGAATTTGGGAGAGATTTACGTGACATGAGAGGAAGATGGTAAGGGAATGGGAGGGTAATAAGGCAGGGTTACCCTATAAAAAAGTGGACACCCCCTTGAGAGGGAGTGTATCTGTATCAGGATCTACCAACTCACATTGTATTAACGTGTTATAGTATATATGGTACATTAATACAATGTGCCTTTGTAGACACTGATAGTCGATAAGATGCCACAGGACTTCTTGTTTTTGAAGATACAGACTAACTCAGCTATCCCTCTGATACTTGATAGAGATACACTACTTCATGGGGGGTGTCCTCTTTTTTTGAAAGGTCAACTACAGTGACCCTGAATAAGGATTAATTTCGCCAGCTTTGCTTTCTCCTTCTTTTGCCACATACTGCTATATTTCACACTGAAGATGCCAGATGCAGCAATAGCAGCTTAATGGCAATAACACCATTTCAAGATTCACAATCTCTCATTATTTGCAGATTTTCCTCTACCACCACACATCACTGCAATGATGCACAGCACAATGCTCAGGACATGGCAGCCATGAGCACTTTCAGCCTCTTCCTCAGACTCTAATGTCACTATATAATGGCTTTCTAAACATTTCACTGGGTTTTTCAGTTGTCTTAAGCTGCTTTTAGTTATTGTGTTTAACTTGTTTGTGCAATGGCCTAACTGCATTCATGGTAGTAGGGACAGCTCCTTAGCAACACATTTGTTATAATAGATAAAATGTTGGCAATTCAGTTAGAAGGCTCTTAACTGTTGTAACCCATAAATGGACACCAGTTGTCAGGGGATCATAGAAAAGGGGCTGCAGCCGAACAGCTGAGCTATCATAAGCAAAAAGACAACCGTTTGGACTGTACTTTAGCTGGTCCCTTCACTCTGAAAGCGCACTGATGCCGAAAGTGAGATAAGATTCTACTGTACTCTAACACGTATCTGAAAGCCCCTGATTTTTTTCTTTCGCAAGCACATAAATAGTGAGCTGGCTGTTAGGAAGACGTCCAGTTAAGTCTGGCATTCTTGACGTTGCCTCAGATTCCTGCTCCCATAAGTCGCTAGATAACTGGGTATGTGTCAATGAGTGATGTGGCTGTGCTACAGCTAGAAAGACCTGGGGAAGTATGGATTCTTAGAGATGATCTCCAAAAATTCTAGGCCTTACGTCTTCTGTGTGTGATTTACATAGTCACAGTGGCAAAAATGCTCAGATTGGAGGGCCTACAGCTAGGCTCCTAAATCCACATCTAGATCCTACTTCATTTAAACGCATGCTTAAGTCCCTACCTCTTCAGAAAATCACTTCAGCAAGCGTATAGTTTTAAGCGTATGCTTAAATCCCAAGGACTTCAATGGAAGTTGGGCATGTAATTATCGGTAAGTATGTGCTTAAGTGCTTTCTTTAACCAGGGCATTAGGCACTTAAATAAAAATGGATTGATTTTAGAAGTGCTGAGTGCCCATGAATCCTAATGAAGACAAGGTGAACTGCTGGGACTCAAAACCTTTGAAAATCAGCCTGTTTTTATTTAGTGCCACAGATCTCAAGGGCTGCGTCTACACTACAGTGATCTTTTGAAAGATGATCTGCCAGAAGAGCTTCTTTTGAAGGAGCACATCCACCTACAAAAAAGTGGATCAAAAGAGCAATCTGCTCTTTCGAAAGAGAGCATCCGTCCAGCCCCTGCTCTTCTGAAATAACGGGCCAGGGATCGAAAAATCTGGCACTATAAGGAGTGCTTTTTTGAACAAAGGACTCCTGGAGCGCCTATACGTGCTTTTTTCTGAAAGAATCTTTCAGAAAAAGGCGTTCTTCCTCATTTGGGTGAGGAAGGAGGCCTCTGGAAGAAGCACAGTGTTCTTTCGAAAGGAATTTGAAAGAGCGCATTTTGTGTGTGGATGCTCCATTTGTTCTTTTGGAAGAGGTCCTGATTTTACAACAGCACTTGCTAGTGTAGATGCGGCCAAAGTGTTTTATAAAAGTGGGCACATACCAATCCATTATCCCATTTTACAGATGGGGTGACTGCCCATACATTACATGCCTGATGAGCTCTTGAGATCTGTCTGCTTTATTACTTGTGGCATTGATACTCTGAATTAAATTAAAAGGAAAAATATGCATAATTCCCATTCAAAACAGCTGGTTGTTGCCATCACTAATTATTCTGGTAAGAATCTGTCCTACCTTTTTTAAAATTCCATGGCGTATTTGATAGTGTGAATAAAGAAACTGTGCTTTGTTTATTCTTCTTTAATGCCAGTAAAATAATAATGATCAAGAAACATATACTGTCCTCCCTTCCCCAAAGGTGATGGAAAGCTGTAAATCCAATGGAACTGTCTCAGTTTTTCTGCATGAACTGAAAGAGCGAACACTAAAAGGTCACATGCCATGCCCCATGCCATGAATAGCCACAGACTCTGAAAGCATTGTCTTGGCTCAGAATCAGGACAATCAGCACCAAAAGCAAAAGCCCTTGTGTACAGGAGTTCAGAATTAAGAGGAAAGTCATATTCTAGTCATCCAAGTACAGGACCAGACACCAGATGCTTCTTCGTTTCAATCCAGTTCTAACATTGGTAGGCTTGGTCAAGTCACTTCTGTGCCACAGTTTATCCATCTATAAACTCAGACTTCAGGAGTGTCGCCTAGTTAAAGTTTGTGAAGAGTTCTGGAGATGAAAATATCTAAATAAGTGTTAAATATTAAGAGACAGTATTAAAATGGCATCTGAATGCTTAGTAACAGCAATTGGGAAATTAGAAAGTATTCCTAATTTAGATACATAAGTACATGTATTATTAAAGAAAGAGAAGATGAGTGTTATGCCCAGACTCTTTTAAAATAGTTTATGCAAAACCAGACAATTATTTTTATTAGGTTACTCTCCTAACACCACCTGGGTTACCATAGCAGCATCTTGTATGGAAAGACAGATCACTCAAACTTTATGAAAAGATAATTCTGTTTATCTGAGTCATGGCAATAAATCCGTTTTTATAAAGAAATATGGACACTCACTATCTCCTTTGCTCTATGATGTCAGGTTAATTGAACATTCAATATATGGAAATTGAAAAACATTAGGGGCTTGTTTACACTGGCCCCCAACTTCAAAAGGGATATGGTAATCAGGATGATGGGAGATTACTAATGAAGTGCTGTGGTGAATATGCAGCACTTCATTAGTAATCTCTCATCACCCTGATTACCATGGCCCTTTCGAAGTTGGGGGCAAGTGTAGACCCAGCCTAGGTGTCGAATTTTGATCTATAAGCTCCAGGCAACAATCTGTTCTGAGCAATTAACAAAGAATTATTCCTAGAGATGTGAAATATTAGAATAATGCATCCTTTAAGATGTACACCTGCTAGATGTGTGTGAGTTATCATGAATAATGTTAATCATTTCAAAATAACTCCAGTGGTGAGTGCAATCAGATTTCTAATTAAAGTATTAAAATAAAGACCTGAGTCTGGCAGGTGAGTCTGTGTCATTCGTGCCACTGTGCTGAAAGTGAGCTCTTGTTCACCTTGTCCCTGTGATAACAATGGGCCAAACTCAGAAGTGGTGTAAGCACACAGTTCCTCTGGAAGTCTCTGGGCCACATTAAATGGTGACTAAATTGTGGAGTAACTTATACGTTGGGCCTGATCCTGATATTGGACTGGAGTAACCATTGACTTATTTGTTGTTACTTGAGTATGAAATACAGGAATTAGCCTATTGCTGGTACATTGCTCATAAACACAATTAAGGGGCAAAGTAACCTGCACAAATTTGCCATTCACTAATGTGCAACATGAATGTAATTTATATGCCAAGGGGCAGAAAGTGAAGATAAAAGAGGCAGTAACAGCAGGTGTCAGTAAGTGATATTACTGCAGGTGGTAAATTCCCCTTATCTTCTTCCACACACATTGTTCTGCTCTCCCATGCAGGTTGATCAGACTTTCAAAGTCAAATCCTGAAACGCTGCAGCAGGGATGTCACAAGGAATCCTTCTGGTGGCAGATGAGGGTGACCAGAAGAGGCACCATGAGAGGAGAATGGGACACCACCCACCCTGGCTATCTTTTCAGAGAAAAAACTGGGATGCTTTTCAGTCAAGCAGTATAGAAGAAAACAGTATTTAACCGCCGAGGATCTTCTGTTCTTTTGTCCTGGTCCCAGCTCTCCTTTTGTGGTGTTGCAGTCTCTCATCTCTCCCAGATACACACACCATTCCCTCCTGCACTCAACCCAGACCCTCCCCATTGTCCTCCCGCCCAGTCCCCAGGCACAGCAGCCCACCCTCCCCAGGCTGGGGGAAAGAACCTCCAGCCATTCCACCCCACCAGCACCGCACCCTTGTCTGTATGCTCCACCACAAAACTCAGCACTGCAGACTCAAGAAGCTCATTCCCACCCTCAGCTCTTGTCTCCCCCACCTCTACACAACATGCATAGAACTGCAAGTCCCTGCAGAGTGGCCTGCATTCCCTCTTCTGTGCCTCCCTCTCAGCAACCCGCAGCCAGTCACTGTGATGATGGCCTGCTGCCCTCGAGTGGCAGCCAGGCTGCTAGAGCTCGAAGAGAGGTCCTTGGTGCTACTGCATGCTGCCTGGCCTGCAGTGCCTGTAGTGTAGCTAGCAGTGTTATTGTTGCAGATTAGCCCCGCTAATGGCTAGTAAGCAGCCCCTCCTGCAGGATGGGTAACTAAAAGGAGACTGGCAGTAGAAGAGTCGTCCCTAAACACACACTCTGTATCTCACACTCCCATTAGCTAGACAACACAGCAGAAATGTAACACTTTAAAGACAAACAAAATTATTTATTCAGTGATGAGCTTTCGTGGGACAGACCCACTTCATCAGATCAATCCTGCATTGTGGGTCTGTCCCATGAAAGCTCATCACCAAATAAATCATTTTGTTAAAGTTCTGTGTGACTGCTGGTTTGTTTTGTTAGAATACAGACTAACACAGCAACCTCTCTGTTACTGTTAGGTCAGGTGACCATATCTCCCCTGGCCAAATATGGGACATGGGGGAACAATGCTGTCCTGGCTGAAACAGGATGGATGTTCACCATACCTGGGAGTCAGGTGGTAGTGTCCTACGGGGGCTGCCACTCTGTTGGAGGGCCTGTGGGGGGCAGCTGTGGCTCTCGGCTGCCCCATGACTTGGGGCACCAGGAATGGAGCTGCCGCCCTGCCAGTGAAGCTCCCAGCTTCCACCAGCTGCGGGAAGCCAGGCAAGAGTCACACCAATCTGGATCCTGGATCCCAGCTCCCCCCAGCCAGGGAGTCAGAAACGGGGACAGCCACCTGCACTGGAAAAAAGAGGAATACGGGGCAATTAGCCCCTTTGGTAAAATAAATCAGGATGCTGGCACCTGAAATATGGGCTGTCCCACCCAAAATGGGATGGATGGTCACCTTACTGTTAGCTGACAGGCCCCTTTACCAACCTTCTGTTAGGCTTGTACCCACTGCATACCAAACCGGTTTGTTACTGCATTTTATCCTATACACTCATTTTAGGAATAGTTTCCCTCTGTGAGTAACTTGCATACCATATAAGTAACCATAAAAATGGCCCACTCTGCTTAATAACATAACCATCAAATAGTAATTACTATAACAACTTTGTCACAATAGCACCTAGAAACTCCAAATTAAATCAAGGCCCTACTGTGCTACGCATCATGAAAACAGGCAACTACCTAGTGAGAGGCAACTACTTTAAACAACTAGGAACCTAAGTAAAATAGAGAGACAAAGGGTGAGAGAAAGGCATGTTCCTATCCCCATTTTACAGAAAGGGACTAGAGAGGCCTTGATTTACTCTCTAGTGACCCACTGGATGGGCTTACAGAAGAAGTAGTTGTCTTATTTTAGATTGATGAAATCTGCTTGGAAGATAATTAATATATACAAAATGTTTCATTTTGAAAATGAGTTTGATACCATTTTTTTGGTTTTCTATTAAGAAACAATAAACAGTCATGAAGAGGCATCCGCTTCAAATCCTCTGAACTGAAAATAACTAAATATTTTTACAAAGCTAGTTTTTCATTTCTGTAGTAGCTCTAACTGCTACAAATTCTTTTTCTCAGCAGATAAAAACATACAAATCACTATGATCAAGGGCCTTGATGTATGTGGGACTACACGTAAGGGAAGCCTTGGATCTTGGAAACATGTTCAAAACCCTTCCCACAACCCTCCCTTCACCTCCTTGAAAAGAAAACAAATCAAGACAAAGTAATGCCTCTCAGACTCTCAAACAGGTTCTGAGTGAAGGCCTTTGACTTGGACATTTCAAGGGTTAGCTGATCTTCCTGGGCTTCTGCCACCTTCTCATTAAAATGTACTAGACACCATCTTCTGCATGTCATATTTTAGATGGGAACATGAATAATACCTAGTGAGCTACAAATGTAGCTTCCAACTGAACACTGAGTCAGAAAACCAGAAGTAACTTTTCATGAACTTGAGCTGTCCAGTTCTTTCCACCACCATTGTCATGAATCTTTATTTGATTAATAAAATTAAAGCAAATGCTTTATTGTACCTGGGAAAAACAAGGGCACATTGTTACAAGTATCTTTTTGAAAGAGATTAAATCATTAAAAGATTTAGGACCAGTGTTCCCGCTAATTTTTTTCCGTCCATATGCAGAATAAATTTTGTTATGCGCACTGAGGCACACATGGCTGTTCATCACCAGTAGAAACACAGGCTGCCAGCTGTGGGCACTCTGCTTATCAGCTGGGCAGCGTTTGAATCTCTCCAAGTGCTCTACTTCCAGGAACACTGTTTGGGCTCAAGATTTGAGTTTGGGACTGGTGTTTGAGTCCTAAACTCCTGAGCTGGAAGAGGTAAGAAGCGCTGTAATTGTGGAATGAGTTATTCGTATGTGAAATTCTCCACAGGCAAAGGAAGAAATGCCATATAACATTTTTAAGTCAATGGACAGAAATTAGTGGTACATGATGATCAGCAAATGACAATACAAACCGCAAAAAATATGAAAATGACACAGGGGAAAATATATCCTTTGGGGACAGGAAACACATTAACATTTACAGCCAGAAAGCAGACCGTTCAGAAGAGGGGATTTCCCCAGCTTGCCCACACTTCAAATTAATCTCTGGGCAACACACTCATCCTGTGGGAGGAGAGAGCGAGCTTCTTGCATCTAGTGACCTTTCTGACTGATTCAGGAGTGACATTGATAGACCAGAGAAACAACATATTATCTGCTTCTGTCAGAAGGATAGCTGTCACGCATAGGGATGGGAGTAGCGGGAATAAAGAAGGTACACACCAGAAATCCTTGGGACTCTGGTGGGAGTTGGGGAATATTGTGGGAAAAATAAATCAGTTGTTCTCATAGCTGTTACTACGGTAAGAGGTCGCATTCTGTCCTCATTTGCGGTGACTGACTTCAAGGGGAGTGAAATTGATGGCAGCTGTAACAGGGCAGAGTTAGTCTTTCACTCATATTTATTGGCTATTTTATTTCTGATCTATAATTTGATTACTCAAAAGTAAATGATTCTGACAGAGAGACATTAATACATATATGCACATGAGTCTCCCACTGATTTCAACAAGAGCCGTTGGCATCTATTTGACAGTAGCATTTCATGAATTGCATAAAGCCCTGGAGGTGTTTTACTCTTCCTCCTGTGCTGAATAAGAACCAGAGCAGACAACAGAACAAATGCAGCATTTCCGCTCACCATCTCCTTCTATGAAATGTGGTATTTCAACCACATGCTTCTTACCAAACAGTCCCTAGATGAGCTCTTCTGAATAGTTCAAAGGCTGCACCCAAATGCTTGCTTTGGTGGATGGCAGGCAGCACAGAGCAGAACTGAAACAGAAACTCCCTAGTGAACTTTGTTCATATCAGACCCATGACTTCTCCCTTAATAACTAAGCACTACCCTCCCCTGAACAACAGCACAATTCCTGGGAAGAAATGCTCCATTGGTTTTATATCCTGCGTGCATTCCCACTGACATCAGCATCATACAGCAAAAGTCCAAGTACTGTCATGTGCCGGAAGCGAAAAGGCACGAATCAAGAATGTAATATGTGAGAATATTTTTAACCACTCATGAGCCTTGCACATCTCTTGCATTAAACCTCAAGTAATCCTTTCATGCCTTACCTCATTCATGGGCAATCCCTGCACTTTTGTCAGTTCGTTTCAAGAGAGGTAAGTCAGAGCAGAATTTGGCCCTTTCAATTATAAAACAACACTGAACAGTCACCCACCATTACAGCGGTATTGGTGTTGGCTGCTTTTAACAAGCTTGACAATATTGTAAAAAAAGTGGCTTTTTATAACTCAAAAGTGGTTCCAAAAATTATAGGCCAAATCATGTAAATTAGAAAAGCATTTAAGAATTGCCTCTTTGACAACAATTAAGTCACTTTGTCACCAGTCTTGCAATTAGACTGCCATAGGCTTTCAGTGGGACTCTGTGCTCCTACACGGTCCAGATTGCCCAGGTTATGGGACTTTGTTAGTGTGTTTTGCTCTGTCAGGTAAAAATCCATTTCTCTCATTACAATTTCAAAACCCTAGATTTGAACTGAAACACTTTCACTTATTTGTCAAGAGCAAGAATCCGCATAGCAATTGCCACTAGATGACACTATAACTCAGGGTAGCTTGCTTCTTGCTAGGCTTCTTGAAGTCACATTTTTAATCATGATATAATGAGCACTAATGGAATGACACAGAAGTATTTTCCAAAACACTGACAAGACATTTTTGGTCAACTGCATAATAGTTCTGTAACGCTAGCCTTTACAGAGCTCTAAAGGTTGCAGAGAAAGTCATGTGAACTTTTGCTGAATGAATTCTTTCTAAATATTTATATACACAGAGTTCTGTTTAATCTACATAGATACATCATATGTTTCAAATGCAATAGATATGACAGTAGACAGTAATACATGTAAAGGCACACTTTCATAATAATTCATTTTTGAATCAATATATGACCTGTTCTTGGAGGTGGGTCCTGGTTTAGCCCCCTGCTTCTGGACCACAACCCTGCCTATGCCCAGATTGGGAGACCCGTACGCTGTGGCACCCAGCTCCCCTGCTTCTCCTGGGTGGGCTGGCGTAGGTCATGCCCCAGCTCTGGGGCTCAGCCTGAAATCCAGGGGTGTATATGGGCCAGGGTTAGGCCATTGTAAGCTGGGAGGGCAGGGCTGGCCCACGTTCCTTGGCTCCAGCTTGTGCTCCTTGGGGGTAAGGGAGGCTTGTGGGGGCCAGGCTGCCGTGCGGGGCCTGGCCTGAGCTCTGGAGGGGTTGCAGGTGGGAAGGAAAGCCATGGGGGCTGGGGCCATGGTGGGGTGAACTAGGGAGGCCCAGCTGCAGCATTGGGGGTGGGAGCTCTGGGGTGAGCCCCAGAGAACCAGGACAGGGGTAGGGCAGGGAGACCGGGGCTGGGCTGCAGCGCTGTGCCAGTCCCAGCCTGTGCTCTGGGGGCAGGGGGGACAGAAGGCCAGACAGTGGCTCCTTCCCTCAGCCTCTGCCAAAATGGCAGGGAGAGGCTGGGGCCAGGGCCATGGCTTTTGTGCCTGGCCCTGGCCAGAGCGGTTGATGAGGAATGCCAGGACTGCAGCTTTTTCGCCCAGCCCCAGCCAGAGCAGCAGGTGTGGGAAGGACAGGCCCACAGCTCAAGCCTCCAGCCTTGGCCACAGTGGCAGGGTCATGGCTGCAGCTCTTTCCCACAGCCCTAGCCAGTGTGGTGGGGGGAGGGGAGGCCAGAGCAGCAGGTGGTGGCGGGGGCAGGGCTCTTGTGTCCTACCCCAGCAGCAGCAGCAGCGGTGGTGTAGGGACTGGGCTGCTTTTCTCCACTCCCAGAGTGATCTTGGGGTGGGGGTGGGGGTGGGGGAACAGGACTACGTCTCCTGGCCCCTACATGTCAGAGGGGTTAGTGGAGGTTGTGTGGAAGCAGCAGGGCTCCCCCTGTGGGACTGGGGGGGTATTTACCCATCTGGAGGCAGGAGCCCCATCTCCCTGTGGCCACTATTTTTGCCCCAGCTGTTCCCAGTGGTCACCCTGCAGTGTTGCTGTTCCTGGCACTTGCTGCCCCCGGTGGTGAGTCTGAAGTTTGTTGTCCCTCCTGGTGGTGCCCCTTCTTTTCCATGTTCTGGGAACTCCTGGGAGTTCGGCTATTTCCCACTTTCTAGGCACAACCAAACCCTGACCTTGGTTAAGGTAGGGCAAGAGGAAGCAGCATTTTGTGGTCAGATCTCTTACAGTTTAAGAGGGGTTCTTGAACAAACGTAGCACCACAGACAGACACTCAAAAATTGATAGCCGACGACATGCTTCACTGGCATAACATTGGGTTAACGATCAAGCTCTTGCTGGTCATGTTTTAAATGTAATTTATAAAGCCCCGCAAATCTGCAGGTATCCTCATTATATCCATGGGTGGATGTTGGTCTCCACGGCTCATTTTTGCAGATTCATATGCGGACACCAATTTTGTATCCATGCAGGGCTCTAGGTATTTACAATTCACTCTCAGCAGCTTCATTGGGATTTAGACCTAGGGTCAAATTCGGTTACGCCAATGCAACCACACGGAATCAAGTGGGATTTTACATGAGTAATTAAGGGTGGAACTTAGCCCTGTGTTTTCTTCTGACCAGGCTATGGAAGTAGTGCCACTTTATGCCCTGATCTACAAACTGTGAAGCCCTGACCACTTCAATGTGGATGCAAGGGGTGTAACTTAGGGCAGAATTTGGCACTTAGAGTGATTTCCAGTCACCAGAAATGGTTTTCACGTTTCCAAGACTCTATTACAGGGAGTTCCCCTTATTTCAGCAAGTCCAGATCGAGTAAGCACAAGTTCTTACCAGTATTAACTAGATGGATAGCCCCTAACTAGACTTCACTGATCACATTTCATGACTAAAAGAATATGTTCATTGGGACTTTCTCATGACTTTCAGCTGTAAGCAAAGGTGTCATTAGAAAAATATGATAATCGGATAACAAGATCATAGTGGGTGCAAGAAAACAAGATGTGTATGATCACTGAGTCTGCTTCACTGCAAGGGTGCAAATAGTCTCATGTTACCCTGAACCATAAATGAGCAGCCTTGTTGTACCTACACAGTTTTACACTATCAGAAAGATACAGAGAAGGGGATCTTACAGCAATGGTCAATTTAGAAATATACATTTGAAATTAAAAAAAGGGAATTAAGACAATTTTCAGAAAGTTCATATGCCATGTAGAAGCTTAAATTCCACCTAAGAAGTGGCCTAGGGACTTAGGAGTCTAAGTCCCATACACTTTCAAGGAGACTCAAGTTTTCACTATTGTTTAAGTCACGAAGGCACCTTGCAATACTGAATGGAACAACACCTAAATCTCTTTCAAAATCTGGTCCTTACACTCCTAAATAACTGCAACTTCTGCAAATTTTACCTCAAAATCTCCCTCGTCCTGGGAAACGGCTGTTATAATACACGAGATGCTGTCCCTTTTTCAACATGCAATTTAGTTCAGGCAATCTCATCTGACAACACTGAGCACTTTAATTAAAGTTCTCAACTTTCTAATCACACAAAACTGAACACCCTTGCCCTGCCCACCCCACCACTTATCTGAGGACCAATGCTCGCTCACTCCTTGCCCTCCCTCTGCCACTTGCTCTTCCCCACCCTTACTCACTCGCTCGTCTTCTGCTGGCTGGGGGAGGTTGGGGGTGTGAGAAGGTGACAGATTTGACTTGGGTGTGGGCTACAGGATGGGGTCAGATAGGAGGGTTCAGGGTGCAGAAAGGTGCTCCAGGCGGTTCCCAAGGAGTTCAGAGTGCATGAGAGGGGGTTCAGGGCTGGGATAGGGAGGTGAAGTGCATGATGGGATGCAGGCATTGGGAGGGAGCTGCAGTCTGGGACAAGAGGTTGGGGTGTAGAAGTGGGCTTTGGCTGGGGCAGTGGATTCCGGCCTGAGGCCAGGGATGAGAGGTTTGGGGTACAGGAGATGCTTCTGGCCGGGGGCTGAGGGGTTCATAGTGTGTGATGGAGGTCAGGTCTGGGGCAGGGGTCTGTGGTGTGTGAGGGGTGTGGCATGCAGGTTCCAAGAGGGAGTGTAGGTGTGGGAGGGGTGGGACTGGGAGCTGGGGTGCAGGAAGGAATGGAGTTTGGGTGCTGGAAGAGTCTCAGGCTGGGGCAAGAAGATGGGACTAAGAAGGGGATTCAGAGTGTGGGCTCCAGGCAGCACTGACCTCTGGCTGCTCTCAGGAAGCAGCAGACATGTCCCTTTGGCTCCTAGACACAGCAAGGTGGATCTGCACACTGCCCTTGCCTGCAGGTGTCATGTTTTCAGCTCCCATTGCCCATGGCTCCTGGCCAATGGAAGATGCAGCTCTGGCACTCAGGGTAGTTGTAGCAATGCAGAGCCCTCCTGGCCACTCCTACACTTAGGAACCAAAGACAGGCCATCCACTTCCCAAGAGCCTCATCAAGCCTGGTAAGGAGCTTGCCAGCCCCACCAACAGGACTTGGAACAGCATGGTCAGAGGTGCTGATGAGAGCTGCCAGGGCTTCTTTTTTGATTGGGTGTTCTGGTTGAAAAGCTGACACCTGGCAACCCTAAGTAGCACTCACACATATATTGTCACATCTTTAAGTAACACTGGTTAGCCCTCATTACTCAGGAGCTCCCTAAAGCGAGATGCTGAGGCCCAGTTCCCAGCTCTTACGGGAGTTAGGCACCTTAAAATCTTTGAGGACCTGGGCCTTCAGAGAGAGCCCTATTTATTGTGTCTGCTCTGCATGAGTCATGAGTATTCACTGACAAAATGCCCCAGATCCTGGCCTAGCAAACAGGGGGTTCAGTGAAAATTCTGGAAGCATTCCTGGGCATGGTCTCTCCTTCCAGCATTTCAAAATCCTGGTCCGTTCTGAAGGACAGGTCCCCAAGACATTAGCACTTGCTTAGATATACAGCAGGGCTCTTGCAGGAAGAAAGAAAGATGCGGAATATAGAGGAATTGAAAAGTGAGCAAAGTTCAGGGCCATGAGGCAAGGGTTCTTTCTCGTGGCCTTTCTCTAGCAGCACATGAAATCTTCTGATGCTGTGGAAGTGCTTCTCTTCCTGCTATTGTTCATTGTCCTGTCCTTCTTACAAGCAGTTTGAAGAAACCAAAAGGGCACATTTGGCTCCAAAAATAACTAAATTTCCCACCTATATACAAACTTGCAAAGTCTAATACATACAGATTGCTGCGTGGATGGGTTTCTACCAGTTTCTCAAACACAGAATGAAGTGAATGCTGTTTACAGGGGGTCACAAATTATTTAAAGGATACTGCCCTGTTTTTATACAGTACACCAAGAAATCACCATTCAAATTTCTAACTCTAAAGCTAAAGATTAGGGGTGGGAAGAAGAAATGTAAAACAGTAGTTAGGCTCAAAGATTTGAAGGGTAATCCACAAACATAACATATCATACAATCATAATCTGCAGCTTGCTTTTTGTTGTTCATATTGCTGGTATATGCAA
Organism: Carettochelys insculpta; assembly: GCF_033958435.1. Taxonomy (NCBI): domain Eukaryota; kingdom Metazoa; phylum Chordata; order Testudines; family Carettochelyidae; genus Carettochelys; species Carettochelys insculpta. The sequence goes on along the minus strand of NC_134139.1, from coordinate 63,595,402 downwards.
AGTTACTGGGAAACTAGAATTTATGTAGTAAGTCTCACTTTTAGATAAAGAACTAGCCATTTCATATTGATAAAAATCCAGTTTTGTTGTAACGCTACACTGAATGATTGATAATGCACAATGTCCTGTCTTGAAATACAACTGATCTCATGTAAAACCTGAAATTGATGTTTTCAGTGCTGTCTCTACTTTGGTTGAGCCTTGATCAGAAAGGTAGAAAGGTTTATTACAGGATACCACATGTAAGTCAACAAAGTTCCAGAGAAATGCAAAATATTAGTAATGTAGTGCTGAGAAATCGTGTTATCATCTTAATCTGTGAAAGTGGCAATTTCAGGAAATCAGTGGTTTCACTTTTGCTGCCAATATCCAAATGTTTATGACCAGCAGTTCAGCTATTACTAATTGTGGTAACAATAATATTTCTATATATACCCAGAGATCATACACACATCTTTGTAGTTTAAAAATAGAAATAAAGGCTGAACCTTTCTAGTCCGGCACACTCAGGACTTGACTGGTGCCAAATCAGAGAATTTGCCAAACCACGGGAGGTCAGTATTTTCTAGCAGCATTACTAATACTTTCACTGCTTACTGGGCTATAAGAAGATAGCTCAGGGTAAATCTGAACAGCAACATGTATGATTTTAGTTAATTGGATATCCATTTATCTTGGGGGTGGACAAGTTTCTGGTGGTCCCATAAAGTTTGTTTACAGCTACCACTCCTGGCTCTCAGTGTTACATATACATACATACATACATGTATATATTTAACACTATTACAGCTACCACTCCTGGCTCTCAGTGTTACACATACATACATACAGATATGTACATATGTAACACTGGTGGTTGTAAACAAACTGTATGGGACCATGGGAAACTTGTCCACACCTAAGATAAATGGACAGCCAGTTAACTAAAATCATGCCAAACGTTACCAGACCAGATAGTGCTGGACTAGAGAGGTACAACATGTACATGTTGCTGTTCAAAATATGCTATAGGTCTCTTGTCACCTGCTTATGTGAACCTCTCCAAATCTTTTTTTTTTATGAATAGAGGATGATATGGTCCTTGACTTCTAATCTAAGAAAATTCACTTTCATATCACATACACACAGATTAAATCAACTTTTATTATTCTTCATGAAACTGCAGACAAAAGAAATCTGCATGCACTGCACTAAACTGAAATGATAACCCAAGAGAACAACCCATTACTTGTTAATTGATTAACATCAGAAAGCAGACCCTTAATTTACCATTAACAGCATTCTGCCAATTCCTATACTCTAGGAAGTGTTGGCAAGAGTTGCATTAAATGAAATGTCATCAGTCCCAATACTCTTCTATCTTTATTTTATTATATGGGCTTAAACAGAGCCTTCTGGAGGCAATAAATTACTAGCAATGATAAGTCAATGAGAAAGTGATGCACAGCACAAAAATGACAAATTATGGTTCATGTGGCAGACCATTTAAAATATATAGGCAAATATGCCATATTATAGAAGTGTTTGAAAAAGAGCAAGTATCACATGAGATACTAGCTAATCAAAAAGGAATCCCCTATGAAATTCCCTCATTTCTGAGATCAAGAGGTTATCAATGTAGGACCATCACCTTATCCTTTAAGAGCAGCCTGCAGATAGCTTGTTATGCCTGCACAGTCATGCTGACTTTAATGGAGCTCTGCACAGAAGCAGAGCTCCATTTTGTAGGATCAAAGCCTTATTTTCAATACATATGGAAATATTATGCATAAAAGAACTCTGGTGCAAAGTCTTTCTTTTGACATGGATGACTATGGTCTCTTTGATTTCAGGGTGGTTGCACAGGGTGTGTGAGAACAGAATTTGGTTCTAGAAATATATGACACTGACATTAAATAGCATTTAAGAAAATATTTCAAAACCAAGAAAATTAAATAATAATGAAGAGTTATAACACACCTCAGGTAACTTAAACATTGTAAAATTTTTTGTTTTGACTGTAAAAATAGGGACTGTGTATTGCATGCCACATTAGGAAAATGAACAGGAACATACGTGATGACCATGTTAAAGGATAGATAGATAGATAGTAAAACCATAACTGAATTATTAGAATCTACCAGTGAAACATATGGCTAAACATCTCAGAATATGGACTACAACTCAGCGGTTCTAGTTTTCTTCACAATAGCATAACCAAGCATGATTAGGAAAGGGACGTCTGCCAAGTGACCAGGAGAGCACTGCAAGTCTCCCTGAAATTTCTCCAGTACAGTAGCTATTTAAGGATCTTTTCTTCCCTAACAGTACGAAGAATTTATCATTTGTATTATGACGGTGCCTAAAGATCAACCAAAATTGGGACCCTTTTGTATCAAGCACTTTTTTTAACATACATTAGTAGACAATGCCTTGTGCTTGCTCCAAAAAAACTCACAATGTAAATAGACAAGACTTATGCAGTGTAAGGGAAAGAGTTATATCTAATGCTTATATTTTAAACACAGACACTAAAAATTAACAGGATAAGAATTTTAATTGACCATTGGGTACGAATTTATTGATAATTAATAACAAAAATAATGTCCCTTGCAAGGAAGAATTAGTACAAAATTCTTAGAGTATGTGCAACATGCTTCAGATAGCATGTGGCCAGGATTCATCATTGTATTCAGTTGGATCATTAGCTTCCCTGCCTCAGGCTGCATACTGATGGTGCTCTTGATATGAACACTGATTCATGTCCCTCAGTACATTATTAAGCAGCACTTTGTAAATCTCTCTAGTAAAAATGCTAAGTATTATTATTTGTCACGATACCAAAATTTATAGATATAGGGCAGTGGCTTTCAACCCGTAGTCTGTGGACTGCTGAGGCTCCACCGACTATGTCTAAGATCTCCAAAGGCGTCTGTACCTCCATTTGAAAATTTTAAAGGGTCCACAAATGACAAAAGGTTGAAAACTACTGATATAGGAAAATGGAGATGGTGCCTATTAATTCAGAAGTGATAACTTTTAAAATTATTAATTAAGTAGCTGAATTACAGCCCTAGAGTTTAGAACCTTTTATTTAATAGTCAGACAGGAAAGTGACATTTTTAGTAAGATCATGGAACAGTTTTGTGTACTAGTGTTATCTTCAATAACAACACAGTGTTCCTGGGTCTGGAAACACACTGTGCAATAGAACAAAGCCTGAATTTACTGAATAGGTACTCAGCTGCATCCCTGTACGATATATTGTTAACAAAATAAAATTACAAACACACCATAGATCATTTATATCTACCCTTATATAGCAATAAATAAACAAGCTGTTTAAAATAACAAGATTTCTTTACAAAAATCTCATTTTCATTAACCATAATAAACACGAGAACAAGACATCTTGTGGCACCTTATAGACTTACAGATATTTTGGAGCATAAGCTTTCGTGGGTAAAGACCCGCTTCATCAGATGCATGAGTTGGGGGTGGTGGTTTCAGAGGGGTATTTAAAGAGTGGGGTCCCAGTAAGAGGGAGGGCCAGAGCTGACAAGGTCTATTCAGCAAGGTAGAAATGGCCCAGTATCAAGAGTACTTATCAAAAGAAGAAAAAACAAGTCAGATCAGACAGGGGGATGTGAGCCTTTTTCAGAAGTCTAATGGGGAGCTATTAGCACCCAGAGCAGAGAAACTGCCTTTGTAAGCTGTGAGCCACTCCCAGTCTCTGTTTAATCCATGGTTAATGGAGTCAAATTTGCAAATAAATTGCAGCTCAGAGATTCTCTCTCCATTTGATTTTTGAAATTTTTTTGTTTCAGAACTGTCACCCTTAAATCTGCCACTGAGGCCGTTTCTACACAGGCCACTTTCTTTGTAAGTGGCATGGTAATACACAGCCCGAAATATACTAATGAGTCACAGATACAAATTCCCCATGCCTCATTAGCATAAGGTCACGTGATTTGGAGTTCGGAAGACCGTCCTTACAGACTCCAAAATGCCATGTTGAAGTGCGGCCCCGGGCAAGCTTCCGGAAGGAAGTCCTTCTTCCAGAGGCCCCTTCTTCCCAAATTTTTTTAGGAAGAAGGGGCCTCTGGAAGAAGGACTTCCTTCCGGAAGACCTCCCGGGGGCCGTGCTTCTACATGGTGTTTTGGAATCTGGAAGAACGGTCTTCTGGACTCCAAATCACGTGACCGTATGCTAATGAGGCACAGGGAATTTGCATCCGTGCCTCATTAGCATATTTTGGGCCATATATTACCATGCCACTTTCGAAGAAAGTGGCCTGTGTAGAAATGGCCTGAGTGTCCAGGGAGACTGAAGTGTGGACCTTGAGAGGCAGGCCTGTCCTCGCCTATAGACAGTTTGCCAACGTTAAACAAATCCTCCCCAGCCACTACAAATCACAAACCAGTGACTCTAGGCCTGGAACCAGCCCCTGCAACAGTCCTCGCTGCCAACTCTGCTCACATAGCTACACCAGTGACATCATCACAGGACCTAACACTAACTATGTCATCAGGGGCTCTTTTACCTGCACATCTACAAATATAATATATGCCATCATGTGCCGGCAATGCCCCACTGCAATTTACATTGGCCAAACTGGACAGTCTCTGCATAAAAGAATAAATGGACATAAATCAGACATCAGGAACGGTAATGTACAGTATCCTGTGGGGGAACACTTCAGTCTCCCTGGATGCTCAGTGCCAGCTTTAAGGGTGACAGTTCTGAAACAAAAAAATTTCAAAAATCAAACGGAGAGAGAAATCTTTGAGCTGCAATTTATTTGCAAATTTGACTCCATTAACCATGGATTAAACAGAGACTGGGAGTGGTTCACAGCTTACAAAGTCAGCTTCTCCGCTCTGGGTGCCAATATCTCCCCATTCAACTTCTGAAGAAGGCTCACATCCCCCTGTCTGATCTGACTTGTTTTTTCCTCTTTTGGTAAGTGCTGTTGATACTGGGCCATTTCCACCTTGCTGAATAGACCTTGTCAGCTCTGGCCCTCCCTCTTACTGGGACCCCACCCTTTAAATACCCCTCTGAAACCACCCCCCCACTCATGCACCTGATGAAGCAGGTCTTTGCCCACAAAAGCTTATGCTCCAAAATATCTGTCTATAAGGTGCCACAAGACTTCTTGTTGTTCTCAGAGCTACAAACTAACATGGCTACCTCTCTGATACTTGTCATAATAAACATGACATACATTACATTTAAAAAATAATAATCAATTACATGAAAACTCACCTAGAACTGCACATCATTCCCCTGGAATTTTATATTTATTTTCCATTTCAAGTTGGAAAAATGGAAAAAACGGAAACAAATTGTGGGATAGAATCTATGAGGCTGTGTCTACACTAACAATTTCTTTCGGAAAGTCTGGCCCTTTTCTGCAAAAAAAGGCAGAAATTCTACACACAACATGCGCTCTTCCAATCCGAAATCAAACAAATGCAGCTCTTCTTCCAGAAGCCCTTGTCTGCTCCCAGATCAGGAGAAGCGTTTTTTTCAAAAGCTGCTTTTGAAAAAAAGCATGGGTAGACACTCCGTGGGCCCTTTTTTTCCCCCAAAAGAACAGTCCTCATTGTGTCGGATTTTCCAATCTCTGGCCCATTCTTTTGAAAGACCAGAATGCTCTCTTTTGAAAGATGTGGATGCTCTCTATTGAAAGATGTGGATCAATCTTCTGATCCCCTTTTTTGTGTGTGGACACGCTCTTTTGAAAGAAGTTTTTTCGGAAGAGATCTTCCGGAAGAACTTCTTTCGAAGGATCACTGTAGTGTAGATGTAGCCTCTGTGGAGAATGTGGAAATGGGTTTAGCTGTAAATTCAGTGAAAAAATTCAAAGGATTATCAGGCAAAATTAAAAAAAACGGGGAAAGAATATGAGCTGATTATTTAGTTCATTAATGGTAACTGTGTATATAGGGTGTGTTATCGCGTACATGCCATCTACAAAAATCCATAACAAACTTAAGTAACCATAAAACAAAAAACCAAAAATGCCAGCGAGTCATGTGTATAATCCCACAAGCTGCTCTGCGTGGCCTGACCCCTATGCAAGTTCAGAGCTCCACTGATGTCAACGGAGCCCCTGGGGCTTGCCTAGATGAAAGAAAGTGCTGTATCAGGGCCTTAGTTTACATGCTTTTTGTCTGTCAAGCAACAGCTTTCTACATTTTATGAACCTTAACAACAAGAAATGCAGATCGATAATGAATAACCTAAAATTGCTGCTACCACTATCATTACTATAAAAATTCTTCTCCAAACTTTGTGCATGTTAGCCATTAGCCAAATTCTGTAACACAGTTAATGGGTCAATTTTCTTCTGGATTTGCAGGCGTGATGGTACATAAATCTTCAACATATTAACAGAGCAAGTCCTAAGTCTATACTGGAACCTAGTGAATACATGGAATGACCAGAATTCACATGGGGAATTTTTTAGCAGTATATGCCATGGTCATTTACAGTAAAAAAGAAAGAAAAAGAATATTCATCTCTAGAGATTCTTTACCCCACGGACCCAGCACTGCACTTGGAAATTACTGGCCCCTAATACAGTTCTTATAAGCAAAGATGAAACTTGAACAACTAAAAGGGAACTACCCTGACACGTTTAGTATCAAATCCTGTTTTAGGGCCTTCTGCTCTTAAAGGTAAAGCATCTAATTAATGAAATGGACACAAGAGAAAGTGAGGAAACTGCCTGCCGTCCTCTGTCACCTTGTGTCCCCCACCCACAAGTGGAAAGAGAATAATTGCTCATTTGACCGTAAGCAACTAAACAGAGTTTGAAAAATTCACAAAATTCTTGTGACATTTTTTTGGTTTGTTTGCTGGCTTCTGCTTTGCCTGCAAAAGCTTTTCTGATTGACCAAGGAGTGTAACTTATTCCACCATGGTTCAAATGATAAAACGTTTTAACAAAGAGAATTCCCACTCTCTTCTGTCTTCTCATTAGAAAGACTAAACTGATTTAGTTTATCAAGAGGCACTACCTCTCTACATTCCTCATCCCCAGTCCTGGTTCCGCCATCAAATGAGCCTGGGCTGGAGACAACAAGAAGAACTATGGTTTGTGGGTCACATTTATGTGTTCTTGCTGTTTAAAAAATATTGCAGGCCCTATGTCAAATACATTTATGGAGCATCACAAAATGGCAGTATTGTTCCCTAGGGCTGGCCCAGGGCAGCAGGGGCCATCCTGTCTGACCAGCAGCTGATACCCTTGGCCAGGTTGGGACGACAGGGGCCAAACTGCTCAGACAGCAGCTGCTCTGCAGCTCACTGGGGCTGTTGGGATCATGCTTTGCTTGCTGCCCCCGTGTGGTCATTCTGGAGTATAACTGTCCCTGCTACCAGACCCCTCTCTTTCTGTCTGATGAGAAACAATTGTATTTCATGTGCATCCCATTGGCCTGGTACAACCAAGCCTTGATATTGTTTTAAGTTATGATAAGAGGAAGCTGCATACCAAATTTGGTGGTCCTAGTGCTTACCATTTAGGAGCAGTTCTCGAACAGGCAGATGGACAGACACAGACAGACAGATGCACAAACTCTCTCAAATTTATAGTAGATTAGGAAACCCAGGAACTTTGCTGATCCCAAGAAAGTCTACTAAGTCTCCAGCTTTAGAACTTCTGGACTGGGATGTCCATTTCAAGAATCAACTGTTCTGAATATGAATATAAACATTTACAATGACAAAACCAAAACAGCATTAGATCAGTGTGACATACAGGAAAATAAGGGAGTTCACTCACAGAGAAAGACACCTGAGAGGTCTGTATTGAACAGATCTAATCCCGATGGAAACATCCTGGAAAATTTAAGAGGGGTGAGTTCAAGAAATTCTATAGAAATATAATAAATCTATATAATTTAATAGATGAGATTCCTTCCATACAAGGTTATAAGTTACCTACAATATATAGACCTCTATACCAGGGCTGACATTCTCTAATACATCCTATAAGATAGTTTAAAAATTCTATAGAGGATAAATATTTTCTATGAAATGCTGTAAGTCCTTTCCATAAAGAACCACCTGGGAAAAAACAAATGAGTATCAGGCTCATTTCTGGGTAATCAAAGGACTAAGTTTTACTATGGCTTTTCTAATAAGCAGTACTCTCTCCATGTTACTTTGTAACTATTCTTGAGTTAAATATTATCCAGCTTGGAGTTCATTAGCAGGAACCCTGAGACACATCTGAGGTATTCACAGATCTGAAGTGAATGTAATATCTACATTTTTGCACAATATTAAACCCTAAATTCTCTCTCTCTCTCTCTCACACACACACACTTTAATTTGTGTGTACGGATTTTCCAGATCTTTGTAAAACATTCCTCCTGTAGCTGCAGGACAGTAACACCGGGCATACATACAGTAATCTGCTAACCTTTCTTCAAGGGAATAAGTCTGTGTAACAGTAAATCAAACCCACCAGTTCTCCTGCTCACCAGACATGTTTCCTTCCTGTGACAGGAATGATACCACTACACTGATGGGAAGGAGTGAGAAGGGTTTTTTTTTTTTTAGGTTTGCTTTATTCATCACTTTCACAGAGGCACTTAGGAAGAAATTCTAGACTGATTCACAAACGGAAACCCCAAGTGTGGTGCACTGGAGCTTTTGCCTCTTTGGACAGGAAGCACTGTGCTTTCATGGGCGAAAGGTTATACCACTTGTTAAAATGTCTGTGCCAAGTGGAGGTGTAAGTTCTTAGATTCTTCCTTCAAAACCAAAGTGACACATGCCAACTGCATACATTTACCTGCTTTCACAGCATACAACCTACTTTGCATGGTGTCCTTCAGAAGAGCCATTTTCCATAATTATTGGCAAAGTAATAAAGTTCCAGCGGTAAATAGGAACAAACAGTAATTAAGAGGTATAGGCAAAGGCAAACTATGACATCTGAAATTAGATGGAGAGATACAGGCAGGCTTTTTAGATGACAGCAGCTGCAGAGGAAACCACTTTTCCACCAGCAGGCACGCTAGAAGGGGAGTAGGAAACAGACCTGTGCTAGTCTCGAGAAAGCCAAGAAGGGAGCTGGGGTGTGGGAGATACAGAGAGCGACAGTACATGTTAGTCAGCGGGACAGGCTGCAGCAAGTCCACAGAAGGTTCATAAAGAGAGGGCAGTTCTGAACTGGATGCTGAAATGATTATGCAACCAGTGCAGAAGGAGAGTCGTTATTTTTTGTACGTGTGTACAGGGTGGAAACAGGATTCTGCACATGCAGGAGTCTGGACAGGGAGAGATTTTAGGAGCCATTGAGAAGGGAGTTGCAATAGAAGAGATGCAATAGAAAATGATAGAGAAGATGATGGCGTGAAGATTTCAGCACAAGGGACATCAAGAGTGTGTACAGGCAAAGCTGCAGAGGTATAAGAGGCAGATTTGCTGAAAGAGGAGAGGTGAAAGTGGAAGCAAGGTTTGGCATCAAAGATAACACAAAGGTAACTCTGAACTCAATAGCGGTTTGAGTGAAGGAGAAAGATAAAAGAACTCGAGATAGATTGAAGGATGCGCTTCTTTCCAAGAAGCCCTGCAGTCTGTGAAACCTTTATTTGAAAAAAGTCCAAATGGAGCTTCAGGTCAGCCAGTCAAGGCAGGACAGGGATGGGCACAAATGAGTCATTAGAAGGTACAAAACTAGGATATTGTTTTGTACATCAAAGTATCATCAGCTGGGCTCCATGATTCCAAGACTCAAGAGCTACAGAATCCATCCTTCCCATCCAGTCCAAAAAAAACTGTGCTTCAGAGTCAGAGTTTTAATTTTCTTGGGGCTCCTGGTTATTAAGGTACGTTTCAAAATATGAAATGAGAGTAAACTGATATAGCCATGTCCTCCTGACCATAGGTGATCCATCTTTTTCTTACTGTTCATGACAATTTTATACTTCACTAGGCTCAAGGGTTTTCCTTTTTTTTCAAATAGTGGAGCTGTTTAGGTCAGAGAAATCACAGTGAGGGGAACAGAGTATAGCTCCCCTGTGACCTACAAAAATGTATACTCACTAGGACGTCAAACATTGCAAGCAGTGATGCATTTTCTCCACCCCTAATCCGTCCATATGAGTAAGTCTGACCCTTTTCAACTCTGCATAGCGAGAAGTACTATGCAATTTTACAAAGCTACAGAAACAACTGATGGACAGGAGAAGGTGGTGCAGGGGAAGGTGGTGCTCAGATATCACAGCAATAGGTGAGATTCAAGCATGTAGCTAATTTGATCACAGGCCACTGAGGGTAGGTCGACACAGCAGTCACACTCTTGTGGGTGGCCAAGTAAGCTGACTCCAAGAAGGCTGTGGGATTTCCATCTCTGGAGTTTTTAAAGAACAGGTTGGACAAACCCCTGTCAGGGACAGTCTAACATACTTGGCCATGCCTGAGCATATGTGGTACTGTAGATGACTTGCTGAGGCTGCTTCCAGGCCTACATTTTAGGAGTCTATTATGCTATTTCTGGATTCCATAGTAATACAAATGCCAAAGGAAGCCTAAAATATTCATTTGTAATGCCCTTCATAAACATCTCCGCTTTTTGACAGTGGGGCAAATAGAAACAATGAAACAGCTATTACGACGTCATTGTTATTCAAATGAGCAGAAACAATACAATAAATGATGCCTTGATCTATTTTGGTCTGCGTGGGTGAGCTAGCTCCATGGCCTCTTTCACTTGGCTTTTAAAATCAGAGTTCCTGCTCATTAGTACCTGGAAGTTTGCTGAACACAAGCTAGTGTATTTGGGGAGGGGATATCTGGGGGGTGTTGGAGAAGGGTTTGTGTGCTGGGGGTTACCTGTGGCCTCACTGTCGGGATGGGATGCAGTTTCTCTTTCCCTATCACAGTGGCAGGGGCAGCTTTCGTGGGCTCAGGATGCTGCACCAGCCTGTCAGTCAGTGCCTCCTTGTGAGCCTCTCCCTCTCTCCAGGGCAGGTAACAGCAGCCTGGCCCCGTCACTCCTCCCAGACGGGCTCGGCGGCCTTGTGGTGGGCGGAGGTGGCCTGGCTGTGAGGAGTTTGGTGGCTTCACTTACCTGGCAGGCTAGGTCAGAGCAGGCAGGATCTTGCATCTGCGGACACAGGAGAGGGACCGCTTGGGGCATGGAGATGGTTATCTCTGAGCTACAACCTCTGCTCCACAACAAAAAATCCTGGACATTGCCTGTTATTTGAAAAATCTGCCCAGAGGACAGGCTACCAAAAGGCTTCAGCTCTAGGAGGCCTTACTCCTCAGCAGCTAAGGCCCTCCCAAGCAGTGCCCTGTCCTAGATGCCTGTAATTCTGGTCAGAAGGTACCAGGGATCCCCTGCTGGAAGGAGACTCACACTGCAGTCAGATGGCTGCGTGGGGACTGAAAAGTCAGGCACGTCTCTTGCATCCTGCAGCTTAGCTTTTATCTATCAACAGTACCACCAACTTCCCTGAGAGATAAGAGGCAGCACAGCAGTGATTTGAACTGCGGTCTCCTACACCCTGGAGAGTGCTCTAACCACTGGGCTACTCGGCAAAAAGGAGGCCACAGCCACCCATCTCTCCGGCACCTTTTGTGCCGTTTTAGGCACAAAACGCTCAGGCCCCAAAGGCAATATGGCCAGGGGGTGCCTAGCTGATAAATCCCACTGGGGCTTAGCTGAAGGTTAAGCACTGAGCTCTAGATGGGGTTAATATTGAAGCATCTGTGTCCCCAGCTGGCAAAATGTAGGCACCTTGAAGCTTTTCCGATTGCTAGTAGCACCAAATGCTGGGCTCAGACACAACTCATAAATTACAAAACATACTCACAAACCACAAAGCAATAACAACCAAAGGGAATTCCCCTTTGTATACTTCTACTAGACACAATGGCTTTGCTCCTCAGATGAATCCAGACTCCAAACTCCTTGTTCTGCATTGACTCCATGGAAAGTGGGTACACTTCATGCAAGAATGGGAATAAAACTCTTTGAGGATTGAGGGTTGGAGGACTGGTGCTTGGGGAACTGAAGATGATCTACATTCAGCTGTTACACAAGCTTCAGAAGAGAAGCCAGTAAAACTTTCCAAACATGCTGCAAAGCTGGTGATAAGCCAACAATAAGAAAGCAGGGAGATTAGCCTTAGACTTTGGATTTGACAAACGAGCAAATGTAAAGGTGTTTGAAAGGTCTGGGATATCCAAGAAGGTGGGGACACCATAAAGATAAAGAGAGCACATCGATTTTATTAGCCAATCCCAAATGTAAACAAAAACTGAGCAGCCAGGATATTTTCTGTATGAAATATGGATGACAACCTAACAACTCAGAAATAATAACCAGCAGAGTGGGGGTAAAATCATATCCTAGCCCAGGCTGCTATTTTTCTCCCGACTTTCCATCCTGTAAAAGCAGATTGTACCATATTTTGCCATTTACGAATATGAAACAGGATATTACAGAGTCTAGAAAATAAAGTGTAGCTCAGTCTTGCTTTCTCCACATTGACCTTTTTCGTTATATTAAGAGGATTTAGAGATGCAAAGGCCCATTAGATCAATTCCATCCCTCTGCAAAAGGAGGAATACACCTGCATTCTGGTGAGAAAAAGAAGCTAGCTTCTACCAATTATGTGCAATAATAACCAACATTTAAAGGCAATAAGGAGGAACTCTCATCTTGGCAGACAACTGGTAAGGGTATCAGGCCTGGGTATGGTCACAAAGTTCATGGAGCAGTGCAATAAAGGGCAGATCTTTTCATGGTCCTTCAACACCTCGCTCAAGTGTTTCATCTCATCTGTTAGCTTCCCAATCTCTCTTTTCAAGGAGGTATTTTCTTGTTCAAGGCACTCATATTCCTGGAATGAGAAAAGGAAGCCCACTGCTAGTAAAAACATACCTTTCAGTGCCGTCACCTGTTTTAATCAACTGACAGCAACATAAATTGTTGTTTCTGCTTATATAATAGTTTTCATCTAACATAAGAAACAAAATACTGAACTAGCCTAAAATACAGATGCTCCTTACAATACAACTGTTACTATCCAAGTTCTTACTGAGGCTACATCTACTCTATCCAGCAGAAATTTGACTTAAGCTAAGCAGCTCCAGCTATGTGAATAACATAGCCAAAGTCAATATTACCCCAGGATCAACACTGTGAAAAGCTGAGAGGAAAATCTCTCCCTTCCACTTCCCTTTCTCTTCTTGTCTGGAAAAGAGTAATGGGGTTCGATGGGAGACCGAGTGATCTGTGGTCAATTTGGCAGGTCTTCAATACACCCACTAAATTGACCTATGGTGGCTCGATCTCAGAACATCAATCTGGGCTGCTCTGTAGTTATGGACTGAGGGTAATATAGACAAGGAAAGGTAATATATTCCCCCAAAAGATTGGGGTGGTCATGCCAATCACACTCCACCCAGCTGGAAAGGCTGGGGCTCTGGCTGTAGTGTGGCAGCCTTGCCAGCCAGCTGCTCAGCACTGCCGGGCGAGGTGGAAGGGATATAATAGCCTTGGGGAGAGAAGCAGGACCAGAACTACAGCTAATGGCCACAATGGGGGCTGGTCTCTGGTGGGCACAGAAGGGGTGGGACTGGGGCTTGCCTCCCCAAGACTGGCCTTCACCCACTATCCATGGCCATAGTGTAGATGTAGCTTGGGCTACAGTCATTTGCACAGATACTTGGTATGTCCACAAAACATATAGCTCCTTACAGGAAAAGATGGTAAAGGTAGCCTAACCCAAACCCTAATCCTAAACTTTGCATTCTCCTACTCCTGGGCTAATCTATGCTGTTCTGGTTTCCCCATCACAAATTGTTGCAGCATAAGGGTGCTCGAGGTTATATTTGCTGGCAGTGGCCTAAATGGGTCAGTCTAGCAACCAGGGTTTCATGAGTGTAGGGTGTGAATAGAACACCCAGCTTCTTTCCCCAACCATGAGCTCTGCTCTGGTTGTAGGGATGGAGATCTTTCCACACAGGGTATGTCCTCTGTGGTGTGGAACACCTACACCGCCCCATCCCAAGATTTTTCCACCCAGAATACATCCTCTGCAGGCTCCAAAAGGTAGTTTTCTATTGCTTAAAAAACAAAAAGTACCCCAGGCAGGCTGGGCAGAGTTCTGCTATGCTTTGGGAAACATGAGTAGTTGGGCAACTAACTAAGTGCTCTAAAGCTGTACCTGAATTTTTTCCCCTTTCAGGTTATCTGATGACTTTTGTGGCTGAGAAGCCCAGGTTGGCCACATTGTGTCATGGAAGCTACAGAGCCCAAAGTCTGGCTCTGCTAGCAGCTATCTCAGCTTTACAGTTGAATTTATGTTTCAGAATGAAACTTAGCGCTGTTTTCCCTGTAGACTATCGGCTATATAAATTATTGTTTATAAAATTGAAAAAGATCTGTGAACTCCTCATTTCCTGCTATCCTGTGCTGCTCATCTGGGACTTGAGTAACTTGCTAGAGATCCTGAAATAAAAATTGAACTGGTATATATACTGGAGGCATTATTATTATGATTTATATTAGTGTAGGGCCTAGGAGCCCCATTCATTGACCAGGACCCCTACTGTGTTAGGTGCTGTACAGATCCAGAACAATAACACGGACTCTGCCCCAAAGAGCTTACAGTCTAGATAAAAGTCAAGGGACAACAGATGGCTGTAGACAGATGACGGAACACAAAGAAACACCGAGATTATATTGATCAGCGTGATAGGTGGTGCGGGACCAGTGTTTCATAGCAACTTTATCAGTTATTCTTTGGTTTTCACTTTCAGTCGAAAGGGGTTAGCAAACACTTCCACAGAACTTCGTATCTAGATCAAAAGAGGCTACCCAACCACCATGCCCAGTGTGCTTATAGTGCCACAAGATTTTCCTTCATATTTTCTACTTGAAAAATGCAAATGTCTCACAATAGAGCAACTGGTTCCCTCTGAAGTTATCTGTATTATCCCCCTCTTTAAAATGTGTTTGAATTTAATGCTCACAAGAATACTAAGAAGAATTAAATACGCAGGCTGGTTTGATGTGGATTTGCCCCCACCCTTCTGATCCTTCTCCTTATTATTCCACTCCTGCTTCTTACTTGAACAAAGACTGGCTATGGGAATAAATTAATCACATTGAATCATGGAGCCTAGGTATGATGTCCCAATACAAATATTTCTTGCACTTCACAGTGCTTTGCAAGGACAAAAGACATCATGCAAAACTGTCTACTGTGAATAAATCATATTTTCATAATGGAGAAGACAGATAATTCTGTGCTGCAGTGAGCCTTGAGAGCCATATCACTTACATAAAAGCATTAGAAGCAGCAGCAGTAAATATTTATACCACAGTCCCAGCTGAGGTGTAAGCCCCAATGTGCTGGCTGCTCTACAAACAGAAAAGAGACAGTCCCTGCAGTTAGACTTACAACTGAACACACAGTCAGACTGCCATATTACATTAGTGAGTATGAGGCTGTGTAAACAGGATTTCAAAAAGGATCAGGCACTTATACGCAGAACTATGTATGGTGTCTAAACCCTCATACTTCAGTGGCTGATTGGAGTTAGCAGAAGCTTCCATTACGGGAAGCTTATTCCTTAATTGTTCAATATAGCCAAGTTACAGATGCTTCAATGAAGGCAAAACACCAGCATGGTCCAGTAAGAGTAATTCACACATTTTTACACCAAACCTACACTTCGCCATGCTGGAGTAGTATGAAAACCACCCAAATCTGTTTAAGAAATGCATGTTAGTATTAAATTCTAGATACAGTGCTCAAAAAGCAACTGATATGTAAGAAGTACCCATTCACCTCATGGAGTTTGTCTGCTTTCTGCGTTTGTTTCTTTCGGCTTCTCTGGGCAGCGACTCTGTTTTTTTCTCTCCGCCTTATCTTCCTATCATCCTCTTCGGGACTCTGAGAAATCAAACACACCTCACTGATTTTTTTTAAAAAAGTGCACTGAGATTCAAAAAGCAAGGAAATAAATTATATTGAAAATAAGCAATCTATCTGCCCTGTTTCAGAATATTTCATTCTTACATAATCCTCTCCATCCACAGCTCTTAAAGCACTTTGCAAAGGTCACTAAGGAGCATTTCTATTACACAAAGAAGGAAACTGAGGCACGGTGAAATTTGTGGCTCTATTTTCAACAGTGCTGAGCATTTGCCATTCCTAATGACACCAAAGGAAGCTGGAGTTGTTGAACAAATCAGTGGCACAACCAGGACTAAAAAAAAGAGAGGCCTGATATTCTCCAGAACCCTGCATCCAGGGGCTGGAACGAGAGATACTTATAAGGTGCAGCAGTGCCTGTGGCTTGTATTAGTAAAAACTACTAAATAGATGATTTCCACTTCCAGTGTTCCCATTATAAAAAATTGCTCCAGCACCCCACCTGTATCTTGTAGCCACTTACACCTGGATATGAAAAGTAGATGTAAAACTCTGCCAATCAAAATAATAGTGTCCTACATTCACTTAGTCCAGTAGACCATGTGGTCTTTGAGAAGCAGCCTTGTTGATTATATAAAAAGTACATAGTTCACCTGTCACAGTACCTTTGGAATGTACACAATCACAGATTTTTGGCCTTTCAGAGAGAGAGATCTCCCATATAAGATACCTGACTATTTTGGATTCAGGCTTTCCTGTATTGTTCACACACAAAATCCACTCACAAACTAGAAATTCGCTTTCTGTTTTCATTTTGGAGTCTTGAGGATGGCTTCTGGAGGCTTTCCATTATAAATCCAATAATTAACCTTCCCTCTTATAATTCTCTGTGTGGTCTGAAATTTTATCCACTTCCTGTCAGGCTGCAGCAGAATTTTACAAATATTAAAGGAATGGGGCAAATAAGCTCGCCTGCTAGCTAACAATGCCCAGCGACGATTGTCTGTGGATTTCAGTCAAATTTGACTTAGAAATCAGTAAGATTTTTATAGCCCAGAGAAAGAACAATCATCTGCAATGTCTGCAGAAGCGAGAGCTGGGACTGGGAAGCAGTGGAGGACTTCCCTAACCATGCTGCAAGTATTTCCCTACAGCTTTGTAATATGACATAATCAATTGCCTTTCATGTTGGTTTGAAAGAAGACACAGAGTTCATCCCAGCATGTGAACCACAGTTGGTGGTGGCTGCTGTTGCTCCTAGCAATGTTTACTCCAAAAGCACATCAAGTTAACCACGGTTTCCTCTCTTACTAGGAAGATTTATACAACAGAGCAGAAAGTATTTAAACCTGCTCACCCCGGCTCAAAGACGCCGTTCTTGTAAAAGCTGTCATGCAACACTCGCCAGGCTGCTGAAGTCCGTGAATGGAACTCAGCTCTGAGGTAACTCTGTTGAAATCAGTATAGTCACACCAGCGATGAATTCCACCCCATGTGTCAGTCAGACAGACTCTGGAGACACATGGTTTCATGGAACAAAGAGCTAGAAGGAGCAGGAGCGTCCATGGGAATTAAAGATCTGTGGAAAGGGGGCACCTTGTTCCGTTCCGGTCTGGTTTGCATCTTGCTAGGGGGTTAGACATTACACCCAGTGGCACTGGTACAATTTTTAGGGTGGAAGTGCTAGCTGTACTCCTCTTCCCTACCTTGCCCCATACATGCCCCTCACTGCCTCAGGCTGTGGCCACAGCTGGGCTGGCTGCAGAGCCCCAGGTGCGGGACTGACAGTTGCGGTCCTGGGACCTATAGCTGAGCCACCAGGACCCTTGGTGGCGGAGGAGCACATGACAACCAGGACCGTGGGGCCAACTGTGGAACCTGTGGGACCAGCAGTCAAGAATCCCTGGAGCTTGGCAGGACCCAGGTGGGAGCAGGGCCCACAGACATGGGCTGGTGACTTGACCCCAGCCCAGGGCACACTCCGCTACTTCCCATGCCTATGGTTAGAGATGAGGCACATCCGGGCAGGACTTAGCATCTCAAGACAAGGTCAGAACAACCAACAACACTATCAACAGTGTGCTGCTCTTCCTCTTGGGCAGCACGGAAGTAGCCAGTTCTCTCCTGATGAGGGTTGCCATTTCTCCAGTATTGTCCTGGAGTCACTGACTGTGAAAGATTTATCTTTAATTAAAAGTTAAGTCATGTGATGAAATCTCCAGGAATACAGTCAGTCAAAATTGGCAACCCTGTTTCTGATCATCCTTGCCTCCTACCCACACATCCTGCAAATCTGCCGTACCAAGAGACAGGCAAAATCCTTCATGGCTTGCACCTCCACCTTACTTTGGTCATCGTGTTACAGGGAACAGCACTGTCTGGTTGGGACCCAGCTCCATCTACACCATAGACCAGGGACATGGTCATGTAAAAAGTGATTCCCATGCGGGCCCTCTGATCCACAGCCTCAGGAATACGGAGAACAAAACACTAGGATCAGGAGGAGACCATTTCTTCCTGTGAGGTGATTTGCAGGCAGTGGGGGAGTAACATAAGGGTGACAGGGGCAGCTGCCCTTGGGGCCCCTAAGTCTCTATAACTCTGTTTGGTTTAAACAATTCGCTTTGGCAGAACAAAGGAAATATGCCCTGTTCCTTGAAAAGGAATGCGAGTGTAATTTCATTGTGCATCATGAGTGATAATAAGCAGGAACAGATTTTAAAGCATAAATAATGACCTTACAATAAGAATTCACTAGACGGTGGGAGGTTGGGGGCTGGTGACTGCGTTGTCCCAGGGCCCCACCTGTTCTTATCCGCCCCTGTTTGTCGGGAGGCCATAAAGGATTAGCAGCAGTTGTTCAAATGGGGATGGGGGTGGGGGTGGGGGTGGGGGTGGGAGAAAAGCAGGCGCGCTGCCAAGGCGCTTGCGAGAGGAGCGAGGGGCACCCACTAGCGAGGACAGTGGGGTGGGAGCAGGGAAAGGCTGTTCGTGAGGCCCCTGCCGCTCCCCAGCCTGTCCTCGCCTCTGTCCCGCCCAGCTGTGCCCCCGGGAGCCGGCTCCCGCTGCCCTGCACCCCGCACTGCCCTTCCCTTCCCTTCCCCGGCCGGTACCTGCGGCTGCTGGTTCCCGTCGGAAGAGGAGTTTCTCTGCAGGACGCTGCCCGAGGCCGGGACCCCGTGCGACATCCCGCGAGGTGCTGAGCGGCCGGGGCCCCGGCGGGAGCCCAAAGAGCAGCCGCGCTCGCCGCACCCCGGCCCCTGCCAGCGCACTCCTGTCCCCAGCCTCGCTACGGGGAAACTCCGGCCCAGGGCATCCCGGCAGCCTGCACCTGCCTGCGGCGGCTCGCGCGCTCTGTGCTTCCCCGGCCCCCGGGGAGGAGCCGCCTCCTCTGCCGGGATCCGGACGCTGCCGCAGCCTCCGGGAGGCCGAGCCTGGGAGTCCCGCACGCGCGCCCCGCGGCCGCCGCTCGCCTGCCTGTCAATTTCATGGAAGTCACGTGGCGCCCTTTGAAACTTCGGAGGGAACTAGCTGCAAACCGCAGGGGCTACGCTGCTGGAGGCTGCGGGGGAAGCGAGAGGGGCTGCGGCGGCCAGGCCGGCGGGGGGCGCTCTCCCCTCTCCCGCCTTCCCGCCCGCCGCGAGGCTCGAGCTAGCCCGGCCCCGGCGCTGGGGGCCAGCGGGGAGCGGGAGAGGCGAGCTCCGGCCGGCCTCGGAATGCGGCTCCTGGGCCAGGGGAGCCGGACTCCCCCCAGCGCTGTCGGCGGGGTGGGGAGCGAGGGTGTCGTTCAGCTCCTTGGAGAGCAGCTCCCGCTCGGAGGGGGCAGGGAGTCGGGGCCCTCCGGTCCGGAGCTGGGGCTTAGCCCCATCGGTGCGACGTTTCAAGGGCTGGGAGGGGGCTTCAGTGCCTTACTCCCCCCTCGCGCGCTGGAGTACGGGGACCGCGAAACCAGCCGGAGCTGCAGGCCCGAGGGGGCTGCCCCGCCGCTGTGAGAGCAGCACGCAGGCTCGGCGGCCAGGTTGAGGTTGGGAGTTTAATGTGTAACTTTCCAATCACTGCACACCACGGGCTGAGGAGCGGCGTTAGGGCTGCGGCCGGGGCGGGGAACCCGCAGCAAAATCACTCGGGGGCCATATGCAAGTGAGAGGCCAAAAGCCAACGCTGCCCCGAGTGGCCCTGGCTGGGACTCCCCGCCCCTCGCGCTGCAGTACCGCGGCCCGGGGTGGAAACTGGGGTCAGGGCTCCCCCCAGGCTACATGAGGGCCTGGAGTGCCACAGAAATGGGGGTGGGCGGGCTGAGTGGGCGGGAGATACAGGAGTGGGCTGGGGTGGGGGTTCAGGGTCTGGAAGGGGGGGAGGGTGCGGGAGTAGGCTAAGGGTGGTCAGTCTGGGTGGGAGGGAGGTGCAGGAGTGGCTGGGGGATCTGGGTGGGAGGCAAAGCATGTAAGTGGGTTGGGGTAGTAGTGGGAGTTCAGAAGCAGGCTGGAGATGAGGGGTTGGAGCTGGAGGGAGAGGCTGAAGGTGGGGGTTCTGGCTGGGGTGACAGGAAGTGGGTGGGGAGGTCTGAGCAGGAGGAGATGGTGGGAGTTGGGGTGGTTACCTCTGTGCACCCCTCCAGGGAGCTTTTTCTCTGACCAATGCCAGGCACTGCCCCCCCCATTGGCCAGAATTCTTGCCAATCATATTGGCCGGGGGCATCTTCTCTGTAGCTTCCTGGCTTCCCCACCACCAGCCTAAGCCATGATCTGATTCCAGCCCCAGCTTGCCTGATGGCCTGTGAGACCTGGGGCTCCACACCTTCCATCTGCTCTGGGCAGATACTGAGGAGGAGATTCCCCAAGACTCAGGATCCACATCCAGGCAAGCTGTGGTACAGATCTGGACTGCAGGCCATGGGTTCCCCACCTCTGCGCTATAGCTTATTGCAAGATTCTATAAGCACTAACAAACCCCCCCTCCCCCCCAGCAGTCTGCTTTCTCTCCACTTTTCCCTCCCACGGACAGGCTGTAACAAGCCCGTTCCCTTTGAATGAGGCCTTGAAATGTGTTAAATGCTTATGCTGAACACTCGGTTCAAAGCTGGTACTTAACTGTGACATTTTGGGTATGTCTACACTGTGCGATGGTTTGCGAGGAGGCTGTGTTCACACAGCCTTGCTGCTAAAGGGCAGTGCATGTAAATGCTGTTTGTGGGCACTTCTGCCAATGACATGCTTCTAACTTCCATGAGTGGGTTTCACTTTGTCAGCAGCAAAGTATTCTTGCTGACAAAGCAGTGTTCCCATTTATGCTTACCTTAGCCAAACTCTTGTCATTTTGGGGGTAGGGGTTAAGCACTCCTGCATGGCAAGAGTTTTGTTGATCAATTGCCAGTATAGACATAACTGAAACACTGTCTACATTGGCAACAGAGCTACAAAACTTCTCTCAGAGGTGCCATCCTCCTCCCCCCCCCCCCCAAAAGTTTTGCCACAGCAATGCCAGTGTAAACAGCACATCTTTTGCCAACTACGTGAAGCTGCTCAGTGGCACTGTAAGTATTTTGCCAGCAAAAGAGCTGACAGATGGCAGCTACACTGCCCCACTTTTAGCCGCAAGGCCACGCTGCTAAAAGCTGTGTTGTGTAGAGAAAGCCTTAGGTTCCCAGACAAGAGCTTGAAAGTTTACTTCTTGCATCAAGAGAAGTTGGTCCAATGGCTGATATTACCTCCCGCATCTTGTCTAGTTAGAAAGACAAAAATAACGTGTGGGGAGACAGGGATATTTGATGATATGCCCAGAAGCTACCTCTGGCTGCATCATTGATGAGGATCTTCTTTCATCAACATGTGCATCAACGTAGTCGCCTGAAAGGAATTTTTTTTGACAAATTATTATTACAAGTCAAAAGTTCAAGAGGTTACATTAACATGTCTTCAGAGTGACCTGTGTGAAACTTGATGATATCATACTGTTACAGCTGCAGAACAGTCTGTGCTACTTAAAAGGAAGATGCATTGTTTTTACATTCCAAACTCTTGAGCCCCTCAGTCAACAGTTTTGCTCCTCTTTTAAAAATAACCAGAAGAAAAATATTTGTTTTTCCCCAACTTCTTCCCGTCCCTACCTCCTTCCCTCCAATACTTAGGTCCCCCAAGGGCTCAGGAAGGGCAATATTAATTTTTGGACTTTCAACAGATT
Organism: Carettochelys insculpta; assembly: GCF_033958435.1. NCBI lineage: Eukaryota > Metazoa > Chordata > Testudines > Carettochelyidae > Carettochelys > Carettochelys insculpta. Next base: position 63,573,322 of record NC_134139.1, on the reverse strand, counting down.
TGAGGTCTGATAGACTGTGATCCTTCAGAGTTACAGGGAAGCTTTGTATAACTGAAAGAAGTTTCCCAGCTTTGCAAAGAGAAAAAAGGTATTTGTTTTCATTTTCATTAGGAATATTTGATAGATAGAGAACACTTTTAGAGGGTTCCAAAATGTATGATTGTTTCTTTTCTCAAAAAACAGTGTGGTTGGTCTCCTGGTACCTGATTTTCCTACCCATAACAGAGTGGATATTGAAGATATGGTGATACAATAAGGTACTACATTGGTATGGACTGTTATTTGACATAATCTGAATACTCTTGTGGCTTCGCTCCTCCTGGACAATACAGCTTGATCCAGGACTCACAGAACTCCACTGGAGTCAGAGGAAAAATGGTCCAATGGTTAGTGCATTAGCTTAGGACCTAGAGAAATCAGACTCATTTCTTTGTTGAACAACAGACTTCCTGTGTGACCTTGGTCAAGTCACTTTAGCCCAGATCCTCAAGAGAACGGAGGCACCAAATTAAATTGATTTCAGTTGAAGTTAAATAGACCTTAGGAGAGAGACCTATTCTACTTCCACGTCTTACTCTATTGCTCAGGCAAGCAGCTTAATCATCTTAACTTTATCTCATTTTACCTATCTGCAAAACGGGTACTACAACAACACATGGGTATAACAAAGAGCCTAAGAGGTGTCACAACATTTGAACAGACTGATGTTAAACAGACTGACCTGCAGCAAACTGCAATGTGATGTATAGGACTGAAACAAAAATAATTTCATTATTTGTTTCTCTCTGCACATGCACAAGTTCCATTGCAGTACATTTTCTTACTTATTTACCTGCCTTTATATTTCCACTCTAATTCATCCATCCATATGGCCTCATACATCCTATAGTCTCTAAAGTGCTACAGGACTCATTGTTTTTACAGATACAGACCTACACAGCTACTCCTCTGAGACAAGTTCTCTTGCTATCGCTGGAAGCTGCACGTGCGTAAGCGAAGAGTCGATCTGTCTCTAATTGAGAAACTATGCACAGCTGAGGCTATATCTACACTCCAGCTAGGAAAGGTAATTCCCAGCAAGCTGAGTGCTTGAGTGGCCACCCATGAGAGATTCAGGTGCAGCCCAGCTGCTTAGCCGAGTGCCCACAGCCAGCAGCATTATTTCTACTGGGGTTGCACATCCACATAAGCCTAAGTGCACATAAAATTTATTCCATCCATGGATGGAAAATATTAGACGAAAACACTGTTCCCAGTTCAGGTAGACCTACACACACTAGCTATAGATGACCTAGCATCTAAAATTATCAGTGTGATCACACCAGCACAAGCTGTGGCTTAGGGTCATCAATCAAATACAATCCCATTTGCAATTCTAGGTACTGGGAGGGTAGGTAGAGCCAAGGTGGCCACACTGCTATTTGTAACATCCTGGCTCTCACAGAACAAAGGCAGCTATGTCTATGTGACCTGGGAATTATAGGTCCTTGGTACATTGCAGACATACCTGTAGTTGCACAGAAGAATGCGATTTGGTTATTTCTGGGGGAAAACCTCTTATATTACACAGCTAAAACACTGTATATTCTAGAAGAGAATTTCTTGGTCAATGTAGACCTATTCAATACTCTTAAGAGTTCTGGCTGAGCACACCAGAATCCTACTGCTTCATAAGACAGTTAAATATTTCCATTGATTTAGCTGAGAGCAGGATCGAGGCCTAACTCATAACAAACGTCCTGAATTGTACAGGGTCCAACTATAAGCCAGTTCAGATTTACAGTTACAAAAGCCCAGTTTTAAATACAAGTTGGTCTTCCTTGGTCTGGCACCCTCAAGCCCACAAAAGAGGGAGTTTGCTAGACCCAGGGAGGTCATTGTTGGCCACTTTGCTGACAGCTCCAGGCTCTCCTGAGGAGACTGCCAAACTCCTGGCCAATGGGCTCCCATCTAGGCCACATTCTGGGATGTGCTGCCAGCCTGGACACTGGCCTTGGCTGTTCGCCTGTCAGAAGTGCTGGCCCTGGCTGGCAGCACCGACTGGGCTTCTGGAGCGGGCCTCTCAGCTCTGGCTATGTTCCCAGCCACCACCACTGGTCCCCTCAGACAGCCCCTGCTTCAGTCTCCCCATGGTGCTGCACTCCTGGCTGGCTACACTTCCAGCCGCCAGGGCTCTCTGCTCCAGGGGCTTTCTTGTCCAGCAGGACCCTGGATGTTGTCAGACCAGAAAGTCTTGGAGCAGAGAGGTTCAACCTGCACTTGATTTTATTTTTAACAGTGCAAAAACAAACCTGAGAAATAAGGATCAGAAAAACCCTTCAGACTTACTTGAAATCACGCGACCAGATAAGAAACCAATTGTGGCTCTCAGAAGAAAAATAGAAAAATATATTTTAAATAATTGTGTAAATCAATGTTGTTCTTAAGAAAAAGATTTTAAAATATTATTCCATATCAAGGTGGGATATTTTGAATACTAAGGACGTGGAAAACATTCATTCTTGCCTAGTGCTACTCAAATTGACAGAAGTGTTCAAACATTGCTTATGCACCCATTGGATAGTGACTGCAGGCCAGCAGCATATGTAGTGGGTAGGATGGACTTTTTCACTTTCACTGCTAGACTGTGGCAATGAACCAGGTTCTATTGATGGAGACAAACTTCATAGCAGGTACTTCCATGTTAGAAGAGCATCCGGCCTTTTGCAAGCTAACATCAATATGGGTAGGCTACAGCAGATCAGCACATGAAGGAAAAATCTGAAATATTGTTGGGAAGTTGTATGCAATGCTATAAGCAAATTGTCATAAATGCAATTGGCAGCAAGACTGATGTCTCAGCACAGCCAATTTGCTGCTGCTTGCCAGAGATCTCTAAGACTGACTTCCAAAGGCTGACCCAGAGAACATTTATTTGGTGGGCAGGTAAATACCTGGACTGACCTCCATTGACTTTTTAGCAGTTAAAGTTATGGGGGAGGGGTGATAAAACAGCTTAAAGAGATGTTTTCTGTAGAAATTATTGAGTGTGGTTCTTTGGCTCATATCATGCAGGAATTCAGCTGAGATGATCGTACTGGTCAGTTCCAAAATGAAAATCCATGAATATTGTATAATCAATCTTGACGCTGACTGTCCTCCTGGGAATCATATTCAACTGCCAGTATTTAAAAGCTTCCCTTTTAAAATGTTCATACTTCAGTGAGCACACTTCAGTAATTCTCTCTTGCCGACATAAGCTTAGGTTGAGAAATGATGTATGCTGGAGGGTGGAGGACTCAACACATCTGTTATTGCTGTTTGAGAATTACCAAACCCCGACAGATTTATTTGGGGGTAAACTTTCATGGGCAAAAAATCCTGCAATTTGTCCACAACTGCTTCAAAATGCACTTCAATTTGTCCAGAAATAAATTTGCTAGTCTTTCAGGCGTCACAGGGTTCTTTGTGTGGACACAGATTAACATAACTATCCCTTTGAGACGAACCCCCTGTGAAGGTTACTTTGCTGCACAAAGAAATGAAAAGGTTGACTTTAAAACATAAGAACATGAGAATGGCCATAGTGGGTCAGAACAAAGGACCATCTAGCTCAGTTTCCTGTCTTCTGACTGTGGCCAATGCCAGGTGTCTCAGAGGGAATGAGCAAAACAGGCAATCATCCAGTGGTCCATTCCCGGTTGCTCATTCCCAGCTTCTGGGAAATAGAGGGTAGAGATACCAACCCCATCCATCCTGGCTAATAGCCATTGATGGACCTATCCTCGATGAGTTTAATCAAGCTCTTTTTTGAGCTCTGCTAGTATCTTGGCCTTCACAACATAACTCTGGCTAAGAATTCCCTAGGTTGACTGTGCACTGTGTGAAGAAATGCTTCCTTTTGTTTGTTATAAACTTATTAATTTAATTTATTGGGGTGTATAGGGTGTTCAGGTAAGGGTAGCACCTCTGGTATGGGGGAACTTATGTCTCTTCAGGGGCAGTTCATGCACCTTTGGTCCCTACCTGGTACTCAGCTCTCACCTGTGGCTCCAAGAAGCTGTAGTATGTGCAGCGGCCACACCCCAATAAACCACTTCAACAGGTGAGGGAAGCTGACGGTTCTGAAACCTTTGGTGTGACAGGGACTTGCCTATCCCAGTATGTGAAGTTGGCTCTCGTGGACTGGACGGATGAGATCAACAGTGAGATTCAATGACTAGGAAGATGGCTCAGCAATGCTCTGTGGAGAGCAAAGGGCGTGACAAGGCACCGAAGACAGCATGACCATCCGCTACAGTGTAGGAAGTCTCCAGATGTGACGACTTTTCGTACCACTGGAATCAGGCTTCTGAGGCTCAGAGGGTGGAACTGCCCATGTGCAATGGGGCACACTTTAAACATTCTCCCACACAGGTTCTTTGCATACTCATCTCTCAAATAAGTCTACATCTTCCGTTTACTTCAAAGTCCTGTGGCAATGTGGGAGGGGTGAAGCAACAGGTGGCGGTGACCACTGGGAATTGTAGTTCCAAACTTGCACATAGGTGGCCTGTGGACTTTGGTTGCTCAACTCTGACCCTGGGACAACAGAGGAGTTCGGCAACATCCCAGGCAACTGACTGGGCCTTCTTAGGAGCTGCACTGCTCACCCTCAAATGAGGGAGGGGACTAGAAAAGGTGTCCCAAAAATTGCTTGTCCCAACCAAACTGGCCAGTATGACGCAGCTGGCAGTTTTACTCTCACAGTGGTTCAAAAACAGTGAAAAGAAAGATATTTAGAGCATGGAACTTTTGCACCCTCTTGGACAGGGAGAACACTATGAGGCCTGAGAGAACGGCCCTCATAGCAAGAGAGCTGGCACTCTATAACATCAACATAGCCGCCCTGAGTGAGACCAGACTTGCAGAGTAAGGATCCATCTGTGAACCGAAAGGAGGTTACACCTTCTTCTGGAAAGGTAGGTCAGAAAACGAAGACAGAATCCACAGTGTGGGACTTGCCATCAAGACATCACTTTGGCACCAGCTTCCTGACCTACCAACTTGCATCACTGAGCATTTGATCAAGCTCTGCTTCCCCCTCAACCCCTTGCCATGTTAGTCATCAGCATTTACACTCCCATCTGACCAGCAGCGATGAAGCAAAAGAGTTTTTACGAGGACCTTGACTGTCTTGCGAAACCAGCTCCTCCTCGTGACAAACTTCTCCTGTTGGGTGACTTCAACACCAGAGTTGGCAAGGACTGTAGGAACTTGAAAAGGTTGCTGGGGGGTTATGGCGTTGGTAACATGAACGCCTATGGCCTTCTTCTGCTGAGCTTGTGTGCAGAAAATGACCTGACAATTACCAACACTCTCTTTAGGCAGGCCAATAAATACAAGACCACCTGCATGCACCTGAGATCAAGACAGTGGCACTGATTGACTATGTCATTAGCCTCAGGCAGGACATTCATGATGTTAAGATCATCAAGGCCATGCGGGGAGCTGAGTGCTGGACTTATCATAGACTCATCAGATCTGTTCTTATGCTGCAGATCACAGCACTGCACTGCAAAAAGCTCAAGGTTGTCAGACCCTCCTTCAACATTGGGAAGCTACAACATATTGGTCATTGTGAGCAAGTCACAGCCTGCTTGATGATGTGCTGAAGTCCCATGGACCTCTGACTGGAGACATGACACAAAAGTGGGACCAGTTTAAAACCCTGGTTACAGAGTGAGCCAAGATGACACTAGGACTAAAAAAAAAAAAAAAAAAAAAAAAGCTCTCACCAATACTGCTTTGATGAAAATAATGAGACCATCATGAAGATCTTAGAGGAAAAACAGAATGCATTTCTGGTATGGCACAAAGATCAGTCGTCAATCTCCAATCATGACCATTTCAAGCACCTTCAGAGTCAGGCACAGACTGCACTTCACAAAATGCAAGACGAATGGTGGGGGAGAAAAGTTGATGAAGTCCAATACTATGCTGACACGAAGAACTCCAAGACGTTCTTCAGTGCTATCAAAGATGTATATGGACCTCCAGAGCCACGTACTACACCTTTCCTGTCTACAGGTGGCATGACCCTCCTGAGGGAGAAGAGCAGCAGCATCGATAGGTGTAGAGAGCAGTTCAGCAACCTTCTCAATAGGCGCTCCATTATTGACTCTGAGGCCCTAGACCAGATCCCTCAGAAGCCCAGGATAGACAATCTTGACCTGCCCAGTATAATGGATGAGGTCAAAAAGGCCCAACCAGCTCTAGCAAAGCCCCTGGGACGGACAGTATCCCTGCTGAAATTTTCAAGGCAACAGGACCAGTGTCACTTGAAGCCTTTCACAGCATTTTGACCAGCATCTGGGAAGAAGACAACATGCCCAAAAAGACTTTTGGGTATGCCACAATCATTTTGCTCTTTAAGAACAAGGGCAACAAAGCTGACTGTTGAAATTACCAGGGCATCTCCCTTCTCTCTACTGCTGGGAAGATCTTGGCTAGAGTCATCCTCACCTGTCTGATCACCAGCATCTCAGAGGAGAGCTTACCAGAGGCACAGTGTGGTTTCCGCCCAGGCTGCAGCACCATTGACATGATCTTTGCTGTTCGTCAGGTCCAGGAAAAATCCACAGAACAGAACTTGGATCTATATGCTGTCTTTATAGACCTGACCAAGGCTTTTTAAACTGTCAACGGAGAAGTCCTGTGGATTATCCTGTCAAAATTCGGCTGCCCAGGAAGATTCGTTAACCTCATATGCCTGTTTCATGATGACATGACTGGGTTTGTTCTTTTGAATGGTGAGTCCTCAGATGCATTTCAGATATCCAATGGTGTGAAAGCAAGGGTGCTTGCTGGCCCCAGCATTATTCAACCTCTTTTTCACATGTGCCCTCAGCCACGCAGTTAAAGACCTGGACCATGGAGTCTACGTAAAGTACAGGCTTGATGGGACACTTTTCAAAACTTCATCCTTTGCATGTTAAAACCAAAATGCTTGAGAGGCTCATCCTTGAAGCCCTTTTTGCTGACGACTGTGCACTTATGGCACACAAGGCATCTGATCTCCAGCTTATCAGTAACAAGTTTGCTGAAGCCACTCACCTCTTTGGTCTGACCATCAGCCTAGGAAACACCAAGGTACTGCTTCAGCCTGCCCCAAGGTCTGCTGCTCTCCCCACTTCAATGTCTATTGAAGGAACAGAGTTAAAATCAGTAGATGTGTTCAAGTAGCTCTGCAGCATTATAGCCAATGATGGTTCCCTTGACAAAGAAATCAACGTGAGGATTTGCCAGGCCAACCAGGCATTAGGACGTCTGAAGGCACAAGTGCTTAATCAGCACAATATCTGACAGTTCACTAAACTGAAAGTGTACAAGGCTGTAGTCCTGACCAGTCTCCTGTATGGATGTGAAACCTGGACCTTGAATAGAAAACGTTTGAAACTGCTGGAGCGCTTCCACACATGCAGCCTGAGGTCAATACTGCACATTCAATGGCAGGACAGAGCCACGAACCTGGAAGTCCTTGACAGAGCAGGAACCACAAGCATGGAAGCCATCATTCTGAAAGCCCAGCTTCGCTGGACAGGGCACATCATACGAATGGAGGAGTCAAGAATCCCTAAGCAACTCCTCTATGATGAGCTCTCCCAGGGCAAAAGGAATGAAGGTAGTTCTTGCAAGAGGTATAAAGACTGCATGAAGGCCAATATTGCTCATGCTGGATTAAAGCCAAAGCAGCTACAGCAGCATGGAGAAGACCGAACAGGCTGTCGTGCTCTCATATGACACACATATGACAACTTCAAAGAACAGCGACGCATACACCTGATTGATGCTCATGACAGGAGGAAAGACAGCAGCAGCAGCTGCACCGACAGAGCCAGGACAACTCCCTTGCCCCTACTGTGAATGCCCACGCCATTCAAGGAGTGGACTCCACAACCACGTGAGCCAACAACCGATGAGCCTGTGCAAGCTCAAGACATTGTCAGACACAACACACTACCACAAGGAATTTAATTTAGTGATCCCTAGGTCTTGTGGTTTGATAAGGATAAGGAGCCCTTCCTGATCTATTTTTCTTACACCAGTCATGATTTTATAGACCTCAGTCATATCTCCCCATAGTCAGCTCTTCTATGCTGGGAAGTCCCAGTCTCATTAATCTTTCCTCATGCAGGAATGGCTCTATACCCAATAATTTCTGTCCCTTTTCTGAACCTTTTCCAATTCCAGTATATCTTTTTTGAGAAGGGGCGACCACATTTGCATGCAGCATTCAAGATGGGGGCATACCATGGCTTGATATAGAGGCAATATGATATTTTCTGTCTTATCCTCTATTCCATTCTTAATGAGTCCCAGCATTCTGTTGCTTTTTAGATGGTTGCTGCATGAGTGGATGTTTTCAGAGAACTATCCACAATGATTCCAATATCTCTTTCTTAACTAGTAACAGTTAATTTAGACTATCATTTTATGTGAAGTTGGAATTAAGTTTTAAATATACATTATTTTGCACTTGACATTGAATTTCATTTGTAATTTTGTTGCCCAGTCATCCAGTTTTGAGAGATCCTTTTGAAGTGCTTCACAGTTTGCCTGAGATTTAACTATCTTAATCAATTTTGTACCAGTGTGTATTTTGGGGAGGAGGGATAGCTCAGTGGTTTGAGCATTAGCCTGCTAAACCCAGGCTTGTGAGCCCAGCCCTGGAGGGGGTCATTTAGGGATCTGGGACAAATAGATTTTAAAAAAACCTATCGGGGATGGTGATAGGTCCTGCTGTGAGGGCAGGGCAGGGCAGGGCAGGGCAGGGGGCTGGACTCAATCACCTCTTGAGGTCCCTTCCAGTTCTGAGACAGGCATATCTCCATATCATCTGCAGACTTTGCCATCTCACTGTTTACCTCGTCTCAGATCATTTATGAATAAATTGTCCTGGAACTGGTCCTGATCAGACCCCTGGTGGACACCACTATTTACTTCTCCCCATTTCTGAAACCTGACGTACCCTTTGTTTACTGTCTTGTAACCCTCTTATCCCATGGGGTGCTGTGCAACTTCTGCTGGGTCTCAGGCTTATTCGTCTCTTTAAAAATGTTAAAATGTTACTGTTTTAATGTATGTGTAAACATATTTATATACTGATTAATTCTTACACATGCTGAAAAGCTCCCCCACCCACGAACATAAGCAAAATTCGCGACAGGTGGTGGCAGGGAGGGAGGGCCCTGCTAATTGCTGGGATGAAAAGTGGGGCCCACCGTGAAAAGTTTGCTCACCCCTAGGCTTGAGCACCCTGTAAAAAGTGTGCACGCCTGTAGTCAGGCTGCAGGTAGCCAGCCTATTGTGTGTCTCTGGCTTTGGGTTCTGAGTTACAAGAAGTAGAGATACGATACAAGCTTTCAGCAAGAGCAATTTGTCTGTTTAACTTGTGTATGTAGGCTGTGAACATAACAGGGAAAGAAGCTACTCTCCTGCAGCCATCCATCCCAGACCAATTTTGGCAGACTACCAAGCCTTTGACGTGCTGGCAAGGGGGAATTTCCAAGACATTCCAGATCAGACAATAGTGCAAGAGAAACTCCTTTTGAGAGATATGGCTGAGTAAAGGGCTCCTTCCTTTACAATAAGACATAAAGGGGGTCAAAGCTTGCTTACCCAAGCAACCTTCTGTTTAGCACAAAAGGACTTGTTAAAAACACCTTTATCACACCTACAACAACATATAAAGAACAGCTGTTGTGCATTGGAAGTATTGTTTTAACAGAAGCATGCGTATCAGAAAACTTGTCAAAGGAAAAGGGAATCAGGAAAGCAAATACTACAACACAAACACAGAAGTTTTAGCAGGAAAGTTCAGTAATAATTTGTTTACCAAAGAATTAACTTGTAATGGATATTCTACAGGAAGAGAGAATTAAGTTTGATATAGCTCCATATTTTCAGAATTTCCAATTTTTAAAAACCACTTACAGCAATTTTAAAATAACTCAAAAATTTCCACCTTTGTTTCAAATTTCCAAATTCCAATAAGGCTTCTACACTTACATACACACAAAATTTCCATATCCTAATAACCTCAACCTTATCATAACGATCTGTTTGTTTTGCTGTTTTTTAAAGAACTTCTTCAATTAACAATACAGGTATTCCTGCCATATGAGAGTATTGTTAGGGTAGGAGAATACCAGATGGCACTGCTAATGGTCTTATAAATTATTTTTCTCATGACTTGCCTATAAAAGACCCATGCTAAAGAAGAAATGCTTACTTATTATAATGGTGGGTCTTTGAGATAGGATACAGATAAGTAAGCAGTGTGTGCACTTAAATCAGAGATGGAGAATTTTGCATGGGCATACAGGTGTGTTGCTTGCATCTCATTATTATAACCCCTACCTTTGCTATATGAGGTGGTGACACCCTCTCAGTTCCTTCACACGTTAGATTCTGATACAGAGGAAACGGGTGTGGGTCCTGGAACACGTGTGCATCACTTAAGCTATGTATTCTTAGATGATCCCCAGGCAGTACTCTGAGTCTGGCTAAAAAAGGATTGAAGGACTGCTCTCCCAAATTTTGCATCAGCTCTAGCAGATGCAGTAATGGCCTAGTGGTTGGTAAAAGTACTCTCTCTTGGCAATCACCCTATAACGATTAGGACATGATCATACCACCCTCCTATTTGCAAGTCCATTGATGGCTGATCAGCCTGATTCTGGACCTGCAGGTCTTATCACAGAAGGGGCAGGTGTTGGTAGATGTTGAAGGAGTGGGGGGCAGTTTTTGCCACCCTATTTTTCTTCTTTGGTCTCTCTTCATCTGCACTGTGGTAGGACCTCTCAAATTGTGCCACCCCATCATGGATTACTACTCTCCACTGGGGACAGTCCTGGGCAAATAAACGTATATCCTAATTGTCAACAGCGATGCTCCACTTTTTCCGTGTGCGCTTTCATCATGCCCTTACATAACGTCCTCTGGCCCTCAAGGCTCCTCCATCCTTCTGTTTTCGGAGGCACTAATCAGACATCTGAACCACATGACCCAGTCCAACTAAGTTGTTGATGAATGATAAAAGGCTTCGATGTTGGTCTTTTTTGACTCTTCCAGGACGATAGTGTTCATGTGCTTATCCTCCCAAGAGATATTTAGGATTCTCCTGAGGCAGCGTTGATGATATTGTTCAAGTGCCTTCAAATGATGGTTGCGTGTTGTCCAGGTTTCACATGCATGCAGTAGTGTTGGAATAACAACTGTGCAGCATAAAAGGAGCTTTGTCTTGGCACAGATGTCCTGTTCTCGAAGACCCTTTGTCTCAGGCAGGCAAAAGCAGGGCTTGCATGTTCAGATGACTGGATATCTGCATCAATGTCAACTTAAGCAGAAAGATGACTTCCAAGGTATGGGAAACGCTCCACGTTTTCCAGCAGTTCTCCACTGACTTCACTAGACAGTACATGAGATTGTCCCGCTGGACAGGGTTGGTAGAGGACCTTGATGTTTTTGATGTTCAGCGTGAGGCTGAGATTCTTGTATGCTCTAGTGAAGGTGCTTAAGATGATCTAAAGGGCTATGGGCCGAAGAGCAGCAACTATGTTGTCATCCATGTATTGGAGCTCCATGATCAAGTTCATGGACGTCTGCTTTTAGCCTTCAGTCTCCTCAAATTGAAAAGCTTCCCATTCATTCTATAGGCAAGCTTCCAGATGATGTGAAGATTGTCAAAGAGGTGAAGGGTCATGGCAATGAAGATGCACAACAGTGATGGGGCAATGACACAGCCTTGTTTGACTCCTGCTTTGACTTCAAAAGGGGTCACTCTGGGACCCACTGTTGCTCAATATTGTGGCAACCATGTTGCTGTGAAGCAGCCTCAAGATCCTAATGAATTTTTGGGGCAGCTGATCTTTGACAGGATGGTTCACAGGGTGGTATTATTGATTGCATCAAATGCTTTGGTTAGATCGATGAAACTCATGTATAAGTCTTGGTTTGTTCATGATATTTTTCTTGCAGTTGCTGGGTGGTGAAGATCATGTCCACTGTTCCTTGGAATTGTTGGAAGTCGCACTGGGATGCTGGGAGGATTTCTCCTGGGTAGCAGGAGTAGGCTTTCAAGGATTCAAGCTAGGATTTTTTCCCTGCTGTTCCCAGGAGGGAGATGCCACAATAGTTTCCACAGTCCAACTTCTCACCCTTCTTGAAGAAGCTGATGATCAGCGTGTCTCCGATCTCTCACAGCATCTGCTCCCTATTCTAGATCTTGAGAATTATGAGGTGAAGTTGGTTATGGAGCTCTGACTTAATTGTTTTTGAAAATTTTGGCGGGGATTCTAGTCCAGCTGCCTTGTTGCACTTCATTGCTTTGACTGCAGCGTGGATCTCACTCAGGGTAGGAAGTGGTGTGGGATTTGGTCAAGGTATTCTAGGACCACAGTGGAGGGGCAGTTCAAGAACTCATTATAGTGCTCCCTCCAGCGAGAAGCAATTGCTTCATTGTCTTTCAAGAGCTAGGTACCATCCTTTGATCTCAGGGGATTGATTCCATGGTTTCTTGGTTCATAAACAGCTTTGGTAGCATTGTAGAAACCTCTTGTATCATTGATCTCTTCGAGATGCTAGAATTCTCATGCCTTCTCAGTCCACCACTGGTTTTTCAGAGTCCTTGTTTTACATTGGACTTCTGACTTAGCATGTGCTTCTCTCTTCGTTGTACAATTGATGTCACTTTGCCAGGCTCTAAAGGATTTCCTTTTTGCTTCAATCAGGTGTTCAGTTTCCACATTGTTCTCTTCAAAGCAGACCTGGTACTTCTTGGACTGGTAGCCAGTGTTTTCTCCATAAGCTCCAGTTATGGCATTTTTCAATTGACACTAGTGTTCTTCCACATCTCCAGAGTGTACTGTCAGCAGATTCCTTTGGAACAGTATCTGCAAGTCACTTTGTCTGATGGGGTGCTTCAAGCTTTGTACATTGATCTTTCGTCAATCAGTTTCCTCTGAGTTCTCCATTTGGTGGCAATCCTAATCTCCATCAGGGATCGAATAAGGCAGTGATCAGTCCAGCAGTCATCAGTGCTAGTCATTGCATGTGTGCAAAGGCTATCATGCTAATCCTGAATATGGACAATGACAGTCTATGAGGTGCCAGTACTTTGATCAAGGACGTTACCATGAGGTCTTAAATTTGTCTTTCCTGGCAGAATAGGGTGTTCATGATAAGCTCTTGTTCTGCACATTTTGTCAGGAGGAGCATTCCGCTGGAGTTGCTCTTGTGGCTCCTTCTTTCTCAATGGTAGTCTGCCAGAGGTCTGCATCTCTTCCAACCCTGCCATTGAAATCCCCCAAGAGAATAATCTTGTGTTCTTTGGGAACGTCTTTCAAGATTGTGTCCAGTTTGGTGTAGAACTTCTCCTTCACGTCATCTTCAGTGGCTAGAGTTGGTGCATAAGCACTCAACAGTTGCCTGTGGTTTTTTTTTTTTTTTTTTGGCAAACTTCAAATGGAGAGTCATGAGACACCCATTGATGCCAATGGGGAATTCAGATAGGGTCTGTCAGTTGGTTTTGGATTACAAATCCTATTCCATGATTTAATTTCTCTTCCTTTGGCATTCCTTTCCAGGAAAAAGGTGTACCCTCCGCCTTCTTCTTTTAGCTGTACTTCTGGTCTATGCATTTCTGCCAGGGCAGCTATATCGATGTGGAATCGCTGCAGTTTGCAAGTGATAATTGTTGTGCGTCTTTCAGGTTGTCCACTGTCTAGGTTGTCCATCAGAGTCTGCATACTCCATGTTCCAAAGTTTACCATTTGATTTTGATTGCATAGAGGTGAACCCACTGGACACGGTTATCCAGTCAGGAGGGCTGAGGTGGACTATTTTTAGGTGGACTACCAATGCAGGGTGAGCAAAGTGGATCCTAAATAGGGCTGCTGAGTCTTAGATCCAGCAGCTGGACAGTTCTACCACCTCAGTCCTTGAAATGGAATGAGTGATGCACACATCCACCACCTACATGCTGTTCCATGACTAAAAGCTTCCAGATTTCACAATCCTGCTCCTGTTGCCATTTACTAGTCACTGTAGTACTTAAATTTTAGGAGAGTAGTACAGAAGAAGACACCTGTGCGTGACTTCTTTTAACATGGGGGACTGTTGCACTGCAGCCCCCACACGATCCTTGATAGAAGACCCAGGTCCAATGGGATGGGATCCATGACGATTGGGAGTCTCCTGTCTGCTGCAGCCTTCATCTGTTTTCACAGCTGTTGTAGCATTACCCGGGCTATCGTCTGCCTGTTCTGCCATTGAAGACTTTTAGGATCTTTCTTTATCTGGACCATCCCCCTTGACCTTGCAGCTATGGGTGACCCTGCTGGGAGCATGAAACTCCCTATGGCATTGCTGTTTAGATCACTGGAACACACAAGCTCATTAACTGCAACAAGGTGATGATCCAGAGAGTGGGCGTGTAAGCACATAAATATTTAATATTGAGATATCACTGAGAAACAGTATTGGTATAGCTTCCACACTTGTAGAATGAGATTGCACCTGCTGACATGGTGTGATTGAGACTGTTTTATATACAGTATGTCATCCATTTAGACATATTTTGCAAGAGGACTATTTAACCCTTCACAAGAGCAGCATATGACACAGAGGAGGTAAAGCACAAAATGGTTTAGTCTTGTTCAGATAAATAACTTGACGTCATCTGACATCTAATGCATCGAGATGCTCCCCCTCTGGAGATGAAGGCGGTTTGGAAAAGCTGCATCTGCTCAGAGAGCTTTTAGTGTTATCTGGCAGGATCCACTTAGTGAACCAGTAGCCTGTAGACTACTGGCTTGACACACACCATCTTGCCATGCAAATATGCAGTTAGTATGGAAGCAGGGTACAGTCCATGCAGAAAAGCTTTATTGTTAGTCTGGTTGTATAATATTCTTTGGGGGACTGTGGCAACTAGCAGGGAAGTTCTCTGTCTTAATCTCCAACTAGAGTAAATTCTTGGGGAAGAGTTGCTTCTTAAGAACTGAGCACTGGGAACATTTGGAGATTTCTGAAAGATAAATTGACTTACATGCTCTTTGTGACCACCTCTGCCCAAGAACCAGTGCATGAAGTACAAATAAAGACAAAAATAAACCTGGACTCTGTCACTGATTTGTCCTCCAGTGGGAGTGGGACTGCAGGGTCCCAACATCTGCTGCTGCTTCAGTGGCAACAATCTAAAAGGAAAAGTTGAATGGGTCATGAATGCAGTTTATAATGGAAGTGTGGATGGAACTTTATCAAGAAAGAGTCTTTCCTTTAAGGAGTAGGTTTCTTTTGCAAAATTCACAGACTATATTAAGAACTGCCAGACATCTCCTGATGCAATACCAATTTACCCTAAATTAAAAATAAAAGTGTGACTTGTGACATTTCAGTAAATGCGCACTTCAGACACTTGCCTTGCAAGACTGTGAATTTCTGTGGAAAGGTCCCTGAGGAGAATAAGTATCTTGAAAAGAAAAATTAAGCATTTTGCATGTTCAGATCAAGAAAGAAAAAGGACAACACTTGAGGCCAGGCACAAGAAACACCACAAAAGTGTACGAAAGGTCAGTCTTTGGTTTACATTAAAAAAGCTTTCCATATTTATAAACAGCAACATATTTACCATGTTGTTCATCTTACCATGACATCCACTCCAAAGAGAAGCCTGCTGGTATGTTCTACCTCTGTCACATCCTCTGCCTGTAAGCTTTACCCATAGCTGTCAAAGACCCTGAACTTCATAAGAGTATCCCTGTTCAGAGACAGAGCCTACTGGAAGTTATCCTCAAACAACTTTGCTTAATCTGCCAGCCTCACCTCGTCAGTTTGTGTCTTCTTCCATTCCATATCCTGTATTCTCTACATCATGGAACACCAAGCATCCCATGTCACTTCATTCCTGTTCCTCCTGAATCCTACTTTTTGTGTAACCTTAAAACATTAATGTCAATGTGATGCCATCCTCAGCTCAGTTTATAAAGTAGTTCTAAGATATCTTAATAGAACCAGAACAAGATTTTTACCTGAGCTTTGCCTTTTGAAATACTTATTCTTAGGATCGGGGGACCACATCTGTGTTTTGTACAGATTAAACATACCATTAGTGCTTACCTCTGACTGTTAAGAGCCAAAGCTTCCATGAAACCAAGAGACTTTATGCCATTCTATTAACCCAGGACAGGGGTCTGCAACCAAAATAGTGAAAAGAGACATTTTTTCAAATCCAGTTACACAAATTAATACTTCAAGAGCTGCAATGCACATGAATACAACAGTCTGTAATAAATGACCTCAAAATGCACTTTTACTCACCCCTATTTTAAGAACAGCACGCCCAGGATGATTGGTACCAGTTAGAAAGTTACCTCCATCTCCAGGCTTTACTCACCTCAGCCCCCAAATCTGTTCTATTCCCAAGCTTTACACCCCATCCCACAAACTCACCCCCCCATCCCCAGTCTAACCCCTCAGCCCCCAACCCAATGCCCCCCCATCCTCAGGTTTAACCTCTCTCAGTGCCAAACCCACCCCAGAGCCCCAGAATTTACCTGTCTGAGACAGAGGTGCTCTGCACGCTGCTCCTTCATGGCTGCCACCTCCTCAGTGTGGTTCTGGCAGGGCAGGCTCGACTGCCCCTTCCCCCAGCTCTCCTTCCCCCCCACATGCAGTGCATGGGTGGCTCCCTGCCCTGCTGGCTTTCTCTTTCAGGGCTCCCTGCTGCTGCCAACTCCACTTGTGGCTCTGGAGGCTGCCACCACTTAAACAAATGAACAAAAAAACCTACATTCTGTTTTAACTGTGGACATCGTTTAAGAGATGGCAGCCTCCAGAGCCATAAGTGGAGAGAGTGGAGGCCGTGCTTGGAGCCACAAAGGGCTCCTTAAAGAGCTGCAAGTGGCTCTGGAGTCACAGGTTGTTGACCCTGACCCAGGAGATGCTAACTGATGCAGGCCAGTGTAAAATTCTAAAATAGTGCTCACATATGGTCTTACAAGTAGAAAAGGAAGTGTTTTATCTGTGGAGCTGAGTGGCAGAAGGAATTGTGAAACATAAGCATAAATCAATGGGTGAGTGGAGTAATGGGAAGGTTGGTGTCCTCTTATCCCCCACCACAAAAAAAAGCAGCACACATCTGCACTGCATAATATCAGAAAGATGGTGTTCTGGCTTTCCTATCTCTTGAACTGATAAATGAGATTTCACACAGTATTTTTAAATTACATTTTTACTTGCTTTGTAGAATAGCAGAAGTTTTTATTTACAAATATACAAGTCATAAGTGCAATATAAAAACAGTATTTACATAAAAATGTTCAATTTAAAATTTCTTACTCTGCAGTAAGTTTAATATTTTGGTCACAATATTCTATTTAATTAAAATTTCGCCACACATTTTTTTCTTAAATATTTTCAGTATCTGAAATGTCAACCAGGGTCTATCCTTTCCCTCTTACTGAGTCTATTTGATCAGTGAAATTCTCTAAGAAAGAGTAATGAAAGTTATTCCATATGAGGAAACACTTTGTATGTTCTATAAATAACGTTATACAGTAAGTATATGTGATCAGAAGCCAGGAAAAACCTATAATATCTTTGACTTCTGAAACAATTGAAATAAAAAAGTTAAGGCAAGCTGTTCAATTTAATACTTCGCAATCTTCTAGCTATTCTTTTCTAATATACAGAACTCAGATATTGGATAGTCCAGCTTGATATTAATTTACTTTTAGCCTAAACTGATTTTAAAAGTCTAGTCAAAGATATTTTACTTACATATGCACATAACATTGCTTGGAGATCCTCTAACATGATAAAGTATCTTGTAGGGAACAAATGTTTACAGTTCGGATGAGATGAAAACGTAGACGTTATAGGTTACAGTTAAAAGTGCCTGCTTTTAGTTCAAAAACTATACTGCAAATAAATACACATGAAGTTTTAATGAAAATTTTGTTCACCTAAAAACACAGATTATAAAAAAAATGGGCTGAACCTACCCAAATTTAGAATAAAACAATTGTGCTAAAAAAAGACCAGTTTTACAATTACTATGAATGGCATGTGCTATACAGAGACTGACATGTTTTAAAATTAATCTTTTCTTCACAATTAAAGAGATCGAAAACTAGCTATATTTAGAGACTCATACAACAGGTTTATTCTCCAATCCTTTTATACACATGCTTTATACACGAGTAATCCTAGTAAACAATAGGTCTATGCATATGCATGAAGTTTTGCACATGAACAAGCAATTGAAGGACCAGGGCCAACGTCTATCCCTGCAATAGAAGAATATACAAAGAATTATAGGCTAATATATAGTTTACTCTTTGGGGATGTGAATGCACTAATGAATGTCACTGCTAACGTACACATCTTCACGATTAACATTTAACAATAAAGAGAAAAACATATAAAAACATTAAAGGTTATACAGCCACTAAAAATTCTCTCTCTCCCTCAAAACCCCTATAATTCACGGTTAGAAAAGAACATAGTTAAACAAAGTTAAACTACACTGTGGACAACATCAGAGAAGATTTTCAAGCACGTAAATAAGTGTAAGAAAAACTTTCATGTACTCAGAATAATCCTTCGTCGCAGTGGGTAGCGTTTCAACTGTGGTGAATCTCTGGTTCTCTTTCTTTTCAGGATAGCATTAGCATTATTATTGGAAGCAGTCTCTGCCGGTGTGGCTTCCACTTGTGTTAAATAGCTTTGGATTTTGTTTTCTTCTTTAGCCTTGCAGCCAGCAAAGACTTCTTGGCGCAGCTTGCATAGTTCCAAGACTGGCTGCAAAGTTAACACTTGGGAAAATCCCTCTGCTGTTTCTATCAATGCTGGTAGGGACTATAAAACAAAAACAAACAAACAAGAAAGCATCTCCAATCCCAAGTTACATAATTAAACTAACTATCAATATTAATTATGGGTAAAAAAAAAAGCATGTTAACTAGAATCTGACATCCATAAAAACCTCACCTAACACAATCTTCTGGCATTACAGTTGTGAATTACAGTATTAACTCCTAGACCACCACCAAGTGTCTCCATTAGCAGCTCAAATAAGGAAATTTCAGTGGAAGTTTACAGAACAAAGTATGAACAGCTTACAGAGTAAGTATGGTAGAAGTACTACAGCCCATCTTAAGCTTCTTACCAAAGTGATAAAATGCCATTTAGTATATAGAAACAGTAACAGTCTTCTAAAATGATGATTTAATTTTCCAAACAGTGCAGGTACAGAAATTTTTACTACATTGTGGATATTCCAAACTACAAAATACATGTACAACTCTTTCACTGTGAGTCCTTAAGAAAACTTAGTTCAAAGCAAGCAGTCAACCGCAAATACACCCAATGAAGATGAAGTCAGTAATTTTACAAATACAAATGGCAAATTTCTGTATAAAAATGATATATTAGCTAGTTAAAATTTCTGCTTCATCAGGCCATTTTACAGCACTGGTGGAAAACCTGTTGAAAAACAGTAACAGAGGAAGCCATGCTAGTCTATACACTATCAAAACAAAAAGCAGCCAAGTAGCACTTTAAAGACTAGCAAAATAGTTTATTAGGTGAGCTTTCGGTCTGAAGAAGTGGGTCTGTCCCACGAAAACTCACCTAATAAACTATTTTGCTAGTCTTTAAAGTGCTACTTGGCTGCTTTTTGTTTTGTTAAAAAACAGTTTGTGTGACAAAAATCACAACAAAAGATTTCCTCCCAACAGAAACAGAGATCTTACCTTCATTGCTTCACTAATCTGCTTGGATGTGACCTCTGTTATTTGCCTCAGATTTGCCATGTGAGATGCTGCAAACAACCAACAACATGATACAGTACACTTTTTCATATCTGGCATGCTATCTTCTGGAACTCTCAAA
This sequence comes from Carettochelys insculpta, assembly GCF_033958435.1. Lineage (NCBI taxonomy): Eukaryota > Metazoa > Chordata > Testudines > Carettochelyidae > Carettochelys > Carettochelys insculpta. The sequence continues at coordinate 63,553,405 of NC_134139.1, read as the reverse complement.
TAACTGGCATTTTAACCACATGTAAATTTTAGTTATGTTTTCCATAAGTACAGTATAGTGAAAGTAAATACAAATAAATACAGGAAATGCAGCATAAGTTAACTATGTACAATACTACTGTTGTTGGTAAATAAAGTACTCTGCATACATTTTTGTTCTTCATATCTAATCTTGTTTTCTTCAGTGGTATGAATTGCTAGGTATACCTCTATTATCCAGAACATTCGAATATCTAGCAAATCTCCTGGTCCTGGGGCTGCTGCACAAGAAAGAGTTTACTGCAAATTTTACACGGTAAGGTCTCAATATTCACGGGGGCTCCATGTTCAGAACACTAGCGAATGTTGATTTTTGCGAATAATGGGGGCTCCGGGGAAGCGGCAGCCGCCAGCCCCAGAGCCCCAAGGAAACAATGCCCGCCAGCACTCCCCGCCTTGGAGCCCTGCGAAGCAGCAGCCTCAAGCAGCCACTTGCAAATAATTGAATTTGTGAACATTAAGTTCGTAAATGTGGGGATCTTACAGTATTTCTGACAGCATTATGAAGTGATCCAAATAAACCCTATTAAAAAAGAATCAGGAGAATATCACCAAGGGAAACAATACAAGTACTCCGAAAAATGACTAAATATTTGCTATGTTGCTTTCTGAGGCAGTTTGTGATTCAGTATTTTATATAACAGGAAGCTAAAAGACTAAACTGCTTTGTAAATTTAATGACCCCCCATTAATAAGAGTTTGACTAATTATCTAGTAACAGGAGGGGAAAAAAAGCATTTTTTGGGTTTCCCCAGGATTCCCATCACTGAAAGACTGGGGCATATATCAAGCACATATTGCTTCATGTCATACTGTACAACCTATTTTTCTCATTTAGTGTTTAGAGGACAATATTTTCAAAGGGTTGCCAGATGCCAGTCACTGCTTTATTAACTCAGGAAAAATATACAAATTTGTACAAGTAATCTTCCCACACTGACATCAATCCCACCAGCTGTCATTTATGTATGTTTGCAGATGTTGTAAGTGAACTAATTTTGACCTAACTGAACTAAAGATGTTTAAGGCTCTTTGAATATGAGCATACAAATGAGAAATACAGTAAGGTCTCAGAGTACTTGCGCCGTGCAGAGAAGAGCAGTTTGCAAGGTGTGAATTGGGGGAGTTCCATGCCAGGTGAGCCTTCAAGGGCTGAATAGACTGGAGGCAAGGCTTTGAGCCAGGCCTGACCAGCCAGCAGCTCTCCCTATAAGAAGGGAGCTCCCAGCGAACAAGGGGTGAGCAGCTAACAGGGAAGGGAGTTTGCCTCTGGGAGCTCGCCGAGGGAGGAGCCCCGTGTTTGTTTGTCCTTTTCAGGTATGGTGTTCCACCTGTGCCCTGCAAGGCAGCACTACCAGGAAAAGAAGTCTCTGAAGAAAAGAGCCTGAAGAGCGATGGGGGAAGGTGGACCTGGGGGCACTGAGAGCAGCTGGGGGGAGAGGGGCCAGTGCAGTGAGGAGGGCGGACATGGGAGCAGATGGGGGGTAGTGGGCTGGGGAGGGTCCTATGGTGATGGCAGCTGGGGCGGGGGGGGGGGGGGGGGCGAAAGGTAGGGAGGAGGGTCCCGGGGATATGAGGTCATGGCTCCACAGGGAGCTATGGTGAAGTGGTGACAGGGAGGTATGAAGTAGTAGGATCCTTAACCACATTCTCCACACCCCACTGCCTTGTGGGTTATCCTGGGAAGGAGAGAGGCTAAGGGAGTAAACCCTGACAGAAAATCCAGAGTGGAGTCCAAAGGTGGTTCGGTGTCAACTTCTGCAGCTCCTGCAGCTGAGCTGGTACCAGATGTTGAGGTTATCCTCTCCTTTGGACTATATCAGTAAAGCCGAGAGGGGGACGCTGGTGTCTGGGCAGCCCAGAGTCTCCATAATAAGTGCCCAGGCTCGCGCCCGGAGAGGTACTCCGGCATCGCTGAACAGTGTTGCATCAACACAGGAGGCAACAGACACCGGTTATAAGCTCTTGCTCAATTGGCGTAGAGATCAAGCGCCAGGGGTTGCCTTCGACGGTGGGAGAGATCCTCGCATCTCACTGGACAGTCACCACCCGCCTCAAGCTGGGCAGCCCCCAGCCAATAGGGTACTGTCCCGCCACAGTTCACCTGCCTCGCTGGGTGCGTGAGGCTTAAGGTTCCTGAACCTGACAAGTGACTGAAATTTGGGCACCAGGCAAACCAATAAGAAAATCAACAAGAAATGAGAAACATCAACAATTCAAGCTTGCTTGCTGGAATGTGCGGACCATGCTGACCGGCTTGACTGAAGATCTTCAGGCTATCAGTGACACCTGAAAGACCGCTGTCATCAACGAGGAACATACGAGGCTCAGAGTTGATATGGCTGCACTGCAAGAGACGCGACTCGCAGATTCGGGATCTCTAAAGGCAAAGGACTACACCTTTTTCTGGCACGGTAAAGCCCAAGAAGAACCCAGAGAGCATGGTGTTGGCTTTGCTGTCAGAAACACCCTTCTACAAATGGTGGATCAGAAAGACTTCTTCGGATCACGCTTCAAACTTGCACCGGTCCTGTCCACCTGATCAGCGCTTATGCCCCAACCCTGTACGCCACACCAGAAGTAAAAGACAAGTTCTACGACGTGCTTAGTGCTGCTGTAGCGCAAATACCTGCTCGTGAACAACTGTACATCTTGGGTGACTTCAATGCAAGAGTTGGAGCTGATTGGGCCTCATGGCCTTTCTGCTTAGGACACTTCGGTGTGGGAAAAATGAATGACAATGGACAGCATCTCCTTGAACTGTGCACGTACCACAATCTGTGCGTCACAAACACATTCTTCCAAACGAAGCCACAGCACAGAGTGTCGTGGAGACACCCAAGCTCGAAGTACTGGCATCAACTAGATGTGGTCATCACTAGGCGTAATAACCTCAAAAACGTCCTTCTGACACGCAGCTATCATAGTGCTGACTGTGATACAGATCACTGGCTAGTTTGCTCCAAGCTCAAGCTGAGACCTAAGAAGCCGTACCGCTCTAAACCTGCTGGAAGGCCCCGCATTGACACCAGAAAGACCGCAAACCTGGAGAAAACTGAAAAGTTCAGATACACCCTCCAGGAAAATCTGCGCAGCGGCCCTGGGGGCGTCGATGCAACATCCAAATGGCAACATCTGAGGGACACAGTTTACAACACGGCCTTGTCGGTGTTTGGAAGAAGAGCTAGAAACACGAACGACTGGTTCGAAGCTAACTCAGATGAGATGATTCCAGTCATTGAAAAGAAGCGCGCTGCACTCCTGGAGTACAAACGCTCACCGAGCCAGAGTACCCAGCAAGCACTTAGAGAGGCCAGAAGAACAGTACAGCAGACAGCCAGGCGCTGTGCCAACAATCACTGGCTCCAGCTATGCAGCAGCATTCAGACCTGTGCCGACTTTGGTAATCTCAGAGGAATGTACGAGGGTATGAAGAAGGTATTGGGACCCACCCAGAACAAGATGGCACCTCTGAAATCCAAATCTGGTGAAGTCATCGCTGACAAAGCCAAACAGATGGAGCGCTAGGTTGAGCACTACTCCGAGCTGTACTCACGCGAGAATGTTGTGGTTGACGCAGCCCTCGATGCCGTCGAGCTCCTACCAGTAATGGACAAACTGGACCAAGAGCCGACTGTGCATGAACTGAAGACAGCCATCGACAGCATTGCAGCTGGAAATGCCCCTGGTCAGGATGGTATACCACCAGAGGTAATCAAATGTGCCGCGGACACACTCCTGGAAGCCCTGCATGAGCTACTGTGCCTGTGCTGGAAAGAGGGTGAGGTTCCACAGGAAAAGCGTGACGCTAACATTGTAACATTGTATAAGAACAAAGGAGACAGAAGCGACTACAACTACCGTAGAGTCTCCCTCCTACGCATCACTGGTAAACTGTTCACTCGCATCATCCTTGGCAGACTCCAGAAGATTGCTGAGAGGGTGTACCCTGAATCTCAGTGTGGATTCCGCGCAGAGAGGTCTACCATTGACATGGTCTTCTCTAAGGCAGCTGCAGGAGAAGTGCAGGGAGCAGAGAAAGCCACTCTACATAGCCTTCATTGACTTGACCAAGGCTTTTGACTTGGTCAGCAGGGATGGTCTGTTCAAACTGCTCCACAAGATAGGCTGTCCTCCACGGTTACTCAAGATGATCCAGTCGTTCCATGAAAAGATGAGAGGAACCATCCAATATGATGGCGCATTATCGGATGCTTTCAGAATCAGGAGCGGCGTCAAACAAGGATGCGTGCTTGCTCTGACATTGTTTGGGATCTTCTTCGCACTCCTCCTGAAGCATGCCTTTGGATCTTCAACAGAGGGCATCTTGCTGCCCACAAGATCTGATGGGAAACTGTTTAACCTTGCAAGGCTGAAAGCTAAGTCTAAGGTGTGAGAAGTCCTCATCAGAGACATGCTGTTCGCAGACGATGCTGCTGTAGTGTCTCACACAGAAGACCAGCTTCAAAAACTGCTGGATCGGTTCTCCAAAGTGTGCAAGGACTTTGGGCTTACCATCAACCTAAAGACGACGAACGCACTCGGTCAGGATGTTGTTGAATCCCCATCAATCAGCATTGACAACTATACGTTAGAGGTTGTCCACGAGTTCGTTTACCTCGGGTCCACCATCACTGACACCCTGTCGTTGGACACTGAGCTAAATAGGAGGATTGGAAAAGCGGCCACAACTCTGTCCAGACTCAGCAAGAGAGTGTGGAATAACAACAAGCTGTACACTCACACCAAAATGCAAGTCTGCAGAGCCTGCATCCTCAGCACCCTCCTTTATGGCAGCGAGACTTGGACCCTGTATGCCCGCCAGGAAAAGAGGCTGAATGTCTTCCACTTGCGCTGCCTCAGGCGCATCCTTGGAATATCATGGAAGGACAGAGTGACCAACACTGCCGTCCTCGAGCAAGCTGGAATCCCAACCATGCACACCCTCCTCAGGCAGCGTCGACTCCGCTGGCTTGGCCACGTCCACAGGATGAACGATGGAAGGATTCCAAAAGACATCCTGTATGGTGAGCTAGCCTCTGGCAAAAGACCTCCCGGACGCCCCCAGTTGCGCTACAAAGATGTCTGCAAGAGAGACCTCAGAGAGGTAGACATCGAGCTGGACAACTGGGAAGATCTAGCAGACGACCGCAGCAGATGGAGGCAGGGGTTACACAAGGGCCTTCAGAAGGGCGAGTTGAAAATCAGACAGCTAGCAGAGGAGAAGCGAGCGCATGGAACGCACAATAAGGACTTGCCAGACACCCACTACATCTGCAAGAGATGCAGCAAGGACTGTCACTCTCGTGTGGGTCTTCATAGTCACAATAGACGCTGTAAATGAAGTCCTCAATTGAAACTTTAAAGGGCGCGATCCATAGTCTATGCAGACTGAAGGATGCCTACTGGCTCTCAGAGTACATGAGGGTTCCACTCCATGCAGCCTCACATAAACCTGGCCCAGCTTTTTCCCCGGCAGAACACATGTTCTGTAGCTGAGGAAGCAGCAGAAAGGTAAGTCCTGGGCTGGGGGCGGTAGCTGGGGAGGGTTAAGCCTGGTGCTGGGTTGGGGCTGTGGAAGGCGGCGGGTGGGGCTAAGTCTGGGGTGGGTTAGGGCTGCAGGAGGGGTGAGGGGTGGAGTTGAGTGTGGGTGGCGAGCTGAGCTGTGGTGGAAGGAGCTGAGCCAGAACCAGAGCCGTACCTGGATGGTGAGCCGGCAGGGAGGGTTGCACTGGAGCCGTGCAGGGTGTGGGGTGGGTGGGGAGCTTGTGAGCCAGCAGGAGGGTTGCGCCGGAGTGGTGTGGGCAGCTTGTGAGCCAGCAGGGGGGTTGCGCCGGAGCCGCATGGGGTGGCAGCTTCAACCAGAGCCACTTGCAGGTGGTTTAAACCCGTCTGGGGCATGGGGTCAGGGTCAGACATGTAAGAGCGGGGTCGCCTACTTGGAGTTTGCATACTCTGAGACCTTAATGTACTTTATTTACTGCTCTTCATACCCTCGCTTTTTAATTTATCTTCTGAGAAGTAACCAAAACACCCCATTTGCACAAAGTCACCTAAACAGTTTATAAAAGACCTGACAACCCTAGGTAATGGTACATGTCTTTGGATTTCTTGATAAACATTATGTATGTACATGTGCTCCATGAAACCACAAAGGAACTTCTGAGTTTGGTTCTGACTCACTAACATAGATATGCTGCTATTTACCACATGTCTAGCACGATACTGGCCAGTGACTTGCACAAAGTTAGACCTACTAACTGCAAATACAGTTTGAGCTTGCATAAATGTCTTTAAATTCACCAATTGCATGAGCCTTACTCTCTAAAAACCAGGGTGGAGGCAGGTTCTAATAGGTACAGACTTTCAGGCCTAAAACTGATTCTCTATGCTAAGTTTTGTGTTGCCATTATGACCCCCAGACATTTGTCTTGCGTTGTGGCCCCACTGAGGCTGAGAAAGGAAAAACATGATACAAGGTCCCTGCCCTGGAGATACTGCAACCTGAATTAGACAAACCCAGTAAACAGTAACAACATGAGATGGGGAAAGAAAAGTTGCAACAAATAAAACCTCAAGACATGTTTACAAAGCTTAAAAGATTGTTTTATATTAGAGAGTAAGATAGGATAGAAGACAAACGCAGGTGAAGAGGTCACACGTGGAAAGTCAGACATGAGTAGCAGGTTTAAGGGAAGGTTTTGTTGTTACTGTACAACTACAATTGCTGCCCTCAACATTCAGAGTTACGGTTAACTTTTTCTACTCAGCAAAACTTGAGTGATGAGTGTTACTCCAGAAAAATTAAGAGCTCACTGTAAACAAAATGGGAAGTTGTTCTCTTAAATCAATTTGGAAGGAAGAGAGAAGTTTGGAAGAACTGAAGTTGCACAGCAGATCCAGAATGCCAGAAACACTTTCATTTTACCATATTGTGACAATAACAAAAGGATGATCTTCTCTATGCTAAATTAATTCTTGTGATCACTTTAAATGGGATATATCAATAATTTGGAAAGCTGGAAGAATAGACCTATCAAAGAACTATGAAACTCCACCTCAATCAATCAATCAGACACTAAAAAGCAATCCTGCACCGTCTCCTTTAGCAGGAAAATGAACACCCTGTCCTGAGTATAACTAGTGGAGAGCTAAACTGATTTCTCACCCAGGTGTCAGGCTGCATAATTCAAGAATGGCAAAGAAAACTAAAAAGGAAAGATTATTCAGACATTGGCAGGAAACATTTGCACAGCAACCCCTCTAACTAAAGAAAGAGTAGTGGACTGTGAATGGACACTCATCCCAAAAGATGTTTTGATGACAGAACACAGAGCAATGGAAGGCTGAGCACAATAAAGATCCCAAACTGTGAGGGGAAGGACAAGAGCTGTTGAGACCCCTTTGGATAGTCAGGAACAATGACACAGTGATCTGTTAAATTTAGGTTTACATGGACAGCGTTATATTCCTCATTATTCTAGGTTTTCCAAAACATAGGGAAATGAAAAGAGGAAATGAAAAGTATTGAGTAATCTAAACATTTTTGGTTTCTGGTCACTGTACTTCCTAAACTAGGATGCATTAATTTGCCAGAGACTACACAAATACTAAAATTCAGCACAAACAACTTTGTGCTCTTTTGTTAATATCCTGTTGTTGTTTTGTTTAAAAAGGGCAACAACAAAATAAAGATTGCCTATTGTTTGATGTTAATCCATGCTTATAGCTGCAGATCTGGACACTAATCCCACCACTGGATAAAACAACTGCAAAGTGAAAATTTTACCACTCCAAAGCTACAACTACACGTGAAGCCTACATCGAAGTAGCTTATTTCGATGTAGCGACATCGAAATAGGCTATTACGATGAATAACGTCTACACATCCTCCAGGGCTGGCAACGTCGACGTTCAACATCGATGTTGCGCAGCACCACATCGAAATAGGCGCTGCGAGGGAACGTCTACACGCCAAAGTAGCACACATCGAAATAAGGGTGCCAGGCACAGCTGCAGACAGCATCACAGGGCGGACTCAACAGCAAGCTGCTCCCTTAAAGGGCCCCTCCCAGACACAGTTGCACTAAACAACACAAGATCCACAGAGACGACAACTGGTTGCAGACCCTGTGCATGCAGCATGGATCCCCAGCTGCAGCAGCCAGAAGCCCTGGGCTAAGGGCTGCTGCATACGGTGACCATAGAGCCCCGCAGGGGCTGGAGAGAGAGCGTCTCTCAACCCCTCAGCTGATGGCCGCCATGGCGGACTCCGCTATTTCGATGTTGCGGGACGCGGATCGTCTACACGTGCCCTAGTTTGACGTTCAACTCCGAAGTAGGGCGCTATTCCCATCCCCTCATGGGGTTAGCGGCTTCGACGTCTCGCCGCCTAACGTCGATGTTAACATCGAAATAGCGCCTAACACATGTAGCCGTGACGGGCGCTATTTCGAAGTTAGTGCCGCTACTTCGAAGTAGCGTGCACGTGTAGACACGGCTCAAGCTGGCATTTCTGGGAGCAGTCTCCTCACAGTTACAAAAAGGAAACATTGCCTAAAGTTAAGTCACGTCAATAGTTTGACAATTAGAAATGTCTAACAAAACTTCATCTCAGTTCTAATTATGTTTTTTACATGTATTTAAATATTCGTATACGGTGTGAAGAAGATTGCACTCACAAAGCAAATAGGACCTTGTAACCTTGAGGTATGATTTACTGCATTCAAAAGGACAGAAATAAACCAAAATCCTTTTTAGATAGTGTAGTGAAGATAAACCAGCTTGTAATGACAAGCCTTGAAGGATGGCATCCTACTTGTAGTTTTTATTATTATTATTAACTAAGTTCCTTAAGGCAAGGACAGTATCCTGTTTACAAAGTACTTAGTAAACTTATGGCACTGATTAAATCAATATTTCTCAAATGCGGCCACCATGGACACATGTGTCCATGAGGGGCTTTTTTTCTTGCCATCACAGCCTTCTGGGCAGTGATGGAGGTGTGGTAGGGGGAAAACAGTGGCCCTCCACTGGGAACACCAAACAGTGATTGGACCCTGCTCAGTCTGGAGAGACAAAAGCTGGAGGAGCAGGCACCCAATGAGGTCTCTTTTTGCTGGGGTGGTGTGGTCAGGCTTCAGCTGTGGGGCAATGGTGGCAAGCTCAGCCACGGGACTTCGGATTCCATTCCCTGATCACACAGCGGCAGGTGTGGCCATGAGATCATCACCCACTGCCTCCCAAAGAGCCCGTTCATCTCACCTTCCAATGCCTCCATACCCACCTTCCCACTCAGTGGATGCTGGGGTTGAGAGAGTCTGCTATAAAAAGTGGTATTTGTATGTTTCTTAATGACACTTTTTGTAAACTTAATATCTACCAAGTCTCAAAGAAGTAACCAAAAAGAGCAGAACAAGAAAAAAGATGACATGCAAAGCATCTTATTTGCGTTTCTAGTCTATTTAGGTCCAGTGAAGAGTAGCAACAATTGTTTTTATTATGTCTGCAAAAAACCAAAGAATCCTAATAAATAAATTAGAATAATTTGGTAAAGTATATGTGCATATTTGTCTTTCCTAAAATTAAATATTTTAGGAACAATTATTAGCGCAGCCACCAGCAAGCGTTGGTAGTCACACTGAGGCCACCAAGGAATATGTTGAGAAACCAAATAGTTAATTTCTGCTTTAACAGTTACAGTGTGTCCCAATGATGATGTATTTTAAAGGTGACATGCTAAGTTTACTATAATTTTAAGAAAAGTCAACTGTCACTCATTATTGAGTGATAAAAGCACAACCAAAATGTGTACTTTATAATTCTTTACCTAGCCAGCATTCTTACCTATCGCCTTCCTGCTGACTGATGCTGAGAACCAAGTGATATTCTCACATAAGATATAAACAGAAATACAGGAAATGCATTAAATGGATGAAACCAGTGATCCATCAACTTTGGTATAATGTCTACAACAGTGGGCAAAGGAAGATGCAAGAAACTCTGCCACAGACAGACAGTTATGGGATAACCTGACCCACAGAAAATATTTGCCGAACTGTCCTGAAGCACAGTAAAATAGCATGGAAGCTAAGGACAAGAGAACTAGATGTGTACTAATAAAGCAATATAGCAGAATGTTCAGCTAGCCAAAGCTTCTCTTTTTGCAAGTACATCCAGAACAGAAATTCTCACTTGTACAAATATGCCAATGGAATGAACAGGTTGAAAATCCTCAGTCTGAAAGTCACAGTTGAAAGAGAGCCACTTCACTGGAGTGTCTTAAAATCTGCATTCGGTGATTCAGCCAAGTAGTATTATCTCTGAATATTTGCATTGTTATAACAAACACTTACCTTGAAAAGGCTCAGGTTTTATCTCTTGTGGCCTTACAACAGGCTGGTAGAGCTTCTGCACATACAAAAATAAATTTAAAATATTTTTCCACTCTGAACTATTTTCTTACTCTAAGTAGTGTCTTAATCTAGGATTTTCACAGTACCTATTACAAGGAATTACTATTGTAATAAAAATTATTAATGTTCTAATATACAGGGAAATGCCAGAAACAGTGACCTAATTAGCTGTCAGTCTCCATATTAAGTTTTCCAAACTCTAAACTCAGTTGCTAGTGCAGGGAAAACAGGATTTCTAGCAGAAGTGAAGACATTTTGGGAGAAGCACTGCCATCTGCTGCATGATTTATGAAACAGAACTGCAGAGAAACTTTTGGGGAACTAGTATCAAAAGGGGTAGCCAGGTTAGTTTATCTTCAAAAACAACAGAAGTCCTGTGGCACCTTATAGACTAACAGGTATTTTGGAGCATAAACTTTCATGGGCAAAGACCCACTTCGTCAGATGCATGAGTGGGAGGTTCGAGAGAAGGGTTTAAAGAGGGAGTCTCAGTCAAGGGGAGAGCCAGAACTGACAAGGTCTTTTCAGTCATGGAGGACGTGGCCCATTATTAGCAGTTAATGGGGGCTCGTGCAAATCAAGAGAGGAGAAATCAGGTCAGTTCAGGCAGGGAGGATATGGCCCACACTTCCACATTAGCTACTGATAATGGGCCACATCCGCTCTGACTGAACTGACCTGATTTCTCTTTTGATTTTCACAACCCCACATTAACTGCTGATAATGGGACACATCGTCTGACTGAACAGCCCTTGTCAGCTCTGGCCCTCCCCTGGACTGAGGCTCTCTCTTTAAACCGTCCTCTCGAACCTGTCACCCATGCATCTTACGAAGTGGGTGTTTGCCCACAAAAGCTTATGCTCCAAAATATCTGTTAGTCTATAAGGTGCCACAGGACTTCTCGTTGTTCATGGAAACTAGACAAACTTGAAACTAAGGAAACCTTTATATAAAAAGCTATTAATATGGCCAGTCAGCACCCGTTTCCACTGTTCTGTTTTTGCAGGTATGTGTATATGAGTAAGAACATTCTTCCTCACAACCCAGGTTCTCTTGCTGTTTGACCCCACCATGAATCTTGCAATCTGACATCAGGTAGTAGTAGCAGAAATCAATGTAACAGTATGGATTTAGGATTATGACTTCACTTCAGGAAGAATGAACAAGGATAGGCTACGATGGAGGAAAGAAACTTAGTTCAATACCAACATCTTTAACAGTTAGGACACGTCTGGAGTATGGAGAACACTGATGTTGCTGAGGTCAATCTTGCAGAGTTTGATTTAGCAAGTCTGATAGGGACATGCTAAATCGAAGTCACAGGTCGCCCCCCTTAGTGCTGATACTTCTGCTCCTCAAAAGAATTAGAGGTAATCAATAGGGTCATTTGCTCTCGCCGATCTCCTCCAGGGCAGATAGCAGGGAAGCTCAAATTAAGATACATTGACTCCAGCTATATAATTAACATAGTTGAAGATCGGTATCTTAATTCGACCTTCCTCTTTAGTGTGGGCCTGGCTTTAGAAAATGTATTTAGTTTTTAAAACCAAAGAGAAAGGCGAACAACATTTATATTCAAATCTGCTCCATTTTCTCCACTGCAAGACATCTCTTAAAATTGTGAGCAGACCACGATGAGAGAGTAATTTCTATCATCAGTCATTATTGGAACAAAATTCCTATGGCTCACACACTTTATCATCAATTCTGCAAACAAGACAACAGTTCCAACTGAGGAAAGTTCAGTACACAAATTGCACTGCTCATGCGTTCTTTAATGGATTGCTTGAAAGGCCTTAAAGGAGACAGCCTCCCTTTGGCAGATGTACAGAGAGTGACACACCTGTGCAGAGCAGGTTTGCTGTTCTTCAGGACGAGTGGTTTTTTTTGGAGAAAAGTGTAAGGAAGCCCTGGCACTGCATTGTTATGGGCTATTAAATGAAGCTACTGCCTTGAGAGAGAGATACCGAGATAGTGGTGGTAGTGGGAGCACCTTGTGCTCTCCATGAGGACTCCTTATAAACATGAAGAAAATACGAAAACTTACTGCTAAAAATGATTGAAAGTGATGTATAGTGATGCCACATTTTAACAACTTCATAATTTTTCTTAATCTACTTAGCATTACTGCAAAATCTGAAAGGGCCATCAGTAACAAAAGTGAGAGAGGTGCCTTTGGGAACTTTAGGACTAATTTAAGTCTAACTAATGTTCACTCTGTAACCCAAAAACATACTACTGGGGAAACAAACAAACAAAACCTAACAGTCTTGCTGCACATATCAGCAAAGATTTAATAATATAATGTGCTATGGTCTTGTTACTTAAGGGCAAAATCAAGGTACTTACCAACATTTCTTGCTCTGTTTTCATAGTCTTGATGGCATGTACTAATATCTTTCTGGGACATTGCTTACGCTTTGTAGCTGTCCCTACTATAAGTTCATCAAACTGATCTTCAAGGATTTTGATATCAGAACCTAAATTCATAAGAAAAACAAGGTGACATAGCATGCACAGTTATTTTAAGGAAGTCTTTTAAAAATATTACAATTATTACAGGAAACCCAAGAAAAATAAAGTAAAATGCTGGTTAGTCCAGGCATTGGTATTTCTCCTGGCAATTAGCTCCTTACTGTTATCCTCTGTTTCAGGATAGCTGGATCAACAGGTGTTATTATTTGTATTGGAACAGTGCTTATAGAGCCTTATATAAACTAGGCTCCACTGTGCACAGTAACTGTGCTAATGTAAAATGAAAAGATGATCTCTATCCCAAACTCATTACAACCTAAGTAAATTTAATTAGCTACAGTGTGAGGGATTAGGCTTATGTTACATGTTTTTGGAGAAGTTTGCATCCATCAGTCTAAATCACATAAAGAGAACCTACATGAGGGATATCCCAGACCCTCAAATATACACAATGCAGCTAAGTCATATTGGACATGTAAAGCTGCTAAAGGTACATGTACTAGGTGCTCAAATTCCATTCTGAATATAATATAAATAGAGGTTGATTCACAGAGAGACATGACTTGGGACTGTCCAAAAGTGAGTGATTTCTAGAACCCTAACACAAAGTCATCTTCAGATTATAAATGCTTATCGACCAGATCTCACATGTGTCACTAATTTCCTCAAAGCCTTCAATCCATCTGAGAATCTTCAGATTTTAGCTGGGCAACACAAATTTTAGTTTTGTAGTGGTGTAAGAATTTTAAGTCAGAGGTAGGACTTTACTCCAAAAGTAGTTATGTCAAGGCAACCTATAGTTATTCCCTTTTATGAGTAAGCTATACCAACATAAGCTCTTTGATACAACTATAACTTCATCTATACAGGGGTGGTTGTGTTGGTGGTGGGGAATTGTTCTGTTGTAAGAATACTAGCATAGTTAAAGCTGTATAACTTCTGCAATCAGATAAGTCCCAAGAGACTAGTTCTTATGAAAGAAATGGCTCCCTACGGCAAACACAGCATATATTGGAGTGACTACTGATCCAAACTCCATTGAACTCAACAGAAAAACCTCCCACAGACTTCACTGGGTACTGAATCAGGCCCTCAAGCTTGTCAAGTATTTTGTCAGATCTACTAAACTTCATTGCTTTGATATCTGTGGCCGCTCTTTCAGACATCTATTCTCCCCAAAGACATATTTTGCTGGATTTTAAACTAATTTGCACTTGAGCATTATTGCAAGATGTGCCATAACTATACAGTGACACAGAACAAAGGCTGCTGTTTTCAAGATTATGCTCTTCCAGCAGTAAGTGCTGTAATTCGTCACTACTTTTTAAAAAAATTCTGAGAGAATAAAGGGTGATGATAATTCTTATGTTTCACCTCCACACTGATAAGTTGATCTTTCTGTAATACATGATTTTTAAAGAATAAGTTCTTTAAAATATCAGACAAAATATACAAAGCATTTTTCCTTTGGCTAGAAAGTAAGGAGAAAAGTGTTATGTATTAGTGTTCTATAATAAGTTCTTATTTTCTCAAATATTGCAATTAAACTTGACATTTTTAAAATATTATTAGAATTTTCTGAGGTGCCAGCAAACTTTAACCAGCTGTGTGTTAGTCAGTCACATCACCTATCATTACACGCTATAAAAACTGGAGTTACAAAACACAAAGCAAATTGGAAGACTGGACTGCAAGAAATCTGATGAGGTTCAATAAGGACAAGTGCAGAGTCCTATACTTGGGCTGGAAGAATCCCAAGCATTGTTACAGGCTGGGGTCCGACTGGCTCAGTAGTAGTTCTGCAGAAAAGGACCTGGGATTTGTAGTGGACAAGAAGCTGGTCATGAGTTAACAGTGTGCTGTTGTAGCCAAGAAAGCTAATGGCATATTAGGTTGCATCAAGAGGAGCGTTGTCAGTAGATCCAAAGAAGTGACTGTTCCTCTTTATTCAGCTTTGGTGAGGCTGCATCTGGAGCAGTGTGTCTAGTTCTGGGCCCCCAATTATAGGAAGGATGTAGATATATTGGAGAGGGTTCAAAGGAGGGTAACCAAAATAATTAGGGGGCTGGAGCATATGACTTATGAAGGAAGGTTGAGGGAATTGGGACTGTTTAGTCTGCAGAAGAGAAGACTGAGGGTGGGGACTTGATAACAGCCTTCAACTTACTGAAAGGAGGTTGCAAAGAGGCTGGAGAGAGGCTGTTCACAGTGGTCATGGATGGCAGAACACGGAACAACCGTCTCAAGTTGTGGTTGGGAAGGTCCAGGTTGAACATTAAGAAAAACTTTTTCATTAGGAGGGTGGTGAAGCACTGGAATGGTCTACCCAGGGAAGTAGTGGAGCCTCCATCCCTGGAGGTGTTTAAGTCTCGCCTCGACAAAGCCCTGGTTGGGCTGATCTGATGGGTTTGGTCCTGCTTAGAGCAGGGGGCTGGACTCGATGGCTTTTTTAGGTCTCTTCCAGATCTATTGTTCTATGATTCTAAGAGTTAGGGTACAAAATACAAGCCTGTATTATAGCAAGCATATGATCCATAGTCTAGGTACATTTTAGATTTATTTAACGTACTAAGGAAAATGAACATTCAGCATCCTCTACTGATCAATGGTGGCTGGGGAGCTGCAGCAAACCTGGGGGGCCTGCTGCAGGCTGGGAGTGCTCCATCCCAACTGGAGCAGCCCTCATCCACAATGGGTCTGGCCTGGGACACACCACTTGCAGGGGCACTGCAGCCCATCTGGGGCAGGTGGACTGTTCCAGTCTGTGGCTATTGGGGGGTGGGGGAAGGAGGGAGGGCACAAGCACTCTACACTGGTACCCGCTCATCCCCACCCCATTCAATCAGTTAAACTTAACATTAACTAATGTTACTGATGAACATTACTAAAATTAACTGATTAAATGGGATTTTACATCCCTAAATTCAGCTGCACTGTTTGCCTAGTGTAGACAAGGTCTGAGCAGCAGGTCAGGGAACTCCTCTTTAAACATTCAAGTCCATGCCTATGTTTTCAGTTTCACTCAACTGAGGGCAGCAGCTGCATGTGAGGAAGAATACCTGACATGCACTAACATGTACATGCGATCAAACCATACTGATTAGTGTGCAGAGAAAAACAGAGGGTACTAAAAATACCATTACAAGTTAGAAGATACTAAAAGCAGTAACAGCAAAATAAATATTTTCCCATTCATATATGAAACTGTTAATACACAAGTATCAGAGGGGTAGCCGTGTTAGTCTGGATCTGTAGCAGCAACGAAGGGTCCTGTGGCACCTTATAAGCTAACAGAAAAGTTTAGAGCATGAGCTTTCGTGAGTTAACTCACTTCTTCAGATGCACACTCTTGTATCTCCAAATACAGTCAAGGATGGCAGTCCCTGTGATGTAAACAGACTTATCTCACAAGAATTGGCTTGAGAAGCCACCAAACCACCATCAAGATAGACAATGTAACTGTAATTTCCTGTACTAACATCATTTGGCTTAAGATGCACAAGGAACTTAGCTTGTCATTAATCTTTGGCTGGTGGTTTTCAGTGGTGAGAACTTCGTTAATTTTGCATCTATTGGAAACCTATTAAGAGGTTATCTTTCAATGTACTTCTTTTCTTACTATCATTGGGCTTGTCTACACTAGCTCCCTACTTCGAAGGGAGGATGCTAAGTAGGGTGTTGGGAGTTTATTAATGAAGTGTTGCAGTGCATATGCAGCACTTTGTTAAGCAAATTCCCCATACTGCGGTAAGTCCAAAGTGTTAAAATTCAAAAGCGCCAGCTCACGTGTAGCCGCGGCCCACCTGCCGGCACTTCGAAGTCCCTTACTCCTCAAAATTTTGGCTGCCCGAGCCAAGGACAAACCTTTCTGCCATGGAGACTTCATGCTGGACAAGTGAGGGAGGTGCTGTGTGTGCCCCCATGTGTGGGGCATGCATGTGTCTCTGTATAGGGGCGTAGGTGAGACATGTCTCTCTCTCTGGCAGGGAGAGGTAGGTTGGGAGTAAGTGCTTCTCTGTGTGGAACTGTAGGTTGAGGGCTCTGGGACAACTTTCACAGTGGAGGTACTGAGAGTCATTGAACCAACCTGTAAATCCTTTACACCATGAAACCATGTCAAGTTTACATTCCCACTACTTCTAATTCCAGCACCTATAGGTTTAGCTGGGGATGTCTCTCTTCATAAGAATGTGTGTGTGTATGCATGGGGGTGTAGTTAGTGTGTATGTAGGTAGGATGTGGCTGTCTGTATGGCATATAGGGTTTGTGAGTATATGGGATGTGTGTCTGTACACAAGGATGTAAGCGGAATGCGTGCTTGTGTCTGTATTGGGGTGTAACTGGGACATGTGTCTCTTGATGGAGGTATAGCTGGGTCTCTCTTTGTAAGGGGTATGTGGTGAGTAACTGGGGTGAGGTTGTGGAGGTAGGGTTAGTGTCTGTTTCTGGAGTATAGATCAGATGGTGGGGTTACATCTACGTAAGGCAGAGTACAGGTGGTCAGGGGATGTCTCTCTGTTCGGTGTTAGTTTATATCTGTCCGTATTGTGGGGTGTGTGTGTGTTTCCCTCTCTGTATGGGGGTGTACAATTAATTATGATTAAATGTTTAAATCGCATGATTAATCAAAATTTTTAATCACTTGACGGCCCCAGTCTAAACTCATTAATTTGAGCACGTAGAAGCTTGGATTCAGTCTGAACTCTTCCCTCAGGATCACTTATATATTATTAGCATCTACAAGAAGGGGAACAGTTGCATGAGTAACATGTTAAGTACTTAGAATAAAGTGAAGATATTGTTAAAAACCAAACAAACCATTCTGAAGCTCAACTTCATCTGAAGTTTCTTGCCATGGCTGTCCATTAATGGTAATATTCTCCTGAACAGCTGTTTCAAAGTTCTGTAAGATATTCACAACAATCAAAATGCTTGAACTATTATGCTTACTAGCCTATCAAGATAATGTAACACAGCTAATGACTGAATTTCAAGAATTTGTTCAGCATTTTCATAGAGGCAAGGATTCCACTAATGTGTTCCTTTCAGCTATTTCTTACATGTGACACATATAATACCTTAACACAAGTTTAAAAACCCCATTAAAGCAGTTTCTTGATTTGTTCCACACACAGAAAGAGGGGACAAGCAAGAAAAAACTGAAAGAAAATAGGAGAGGATAACAGGAAGAAAAGTATATGACCACTCTGTGACCACATCCCATTGCCTGGCAGAAGCATTATTTACTGAAATACCAGCCAAACTCTGCATTGAATATAGAATAAATTAATTTTAACTTTCTCCTTGGCTTTTCTATGGTGCTCTCAGCACACTAATTTAGCTCTTCAGGCAAATTATCTTAATGCAGATCTCCTTTTCACAAATATATATCTAAGGTACAGAAATTAAAGCTCAAAGGTTCAATTAATTTTTGGTGCCAAAATTGAGAAACCTAGGTTAACTGAGCAATTAGTAACTTTAAAAAACAAACACTTATAAAGTGTTATAAGCTTTCTGAGACCACGGAACACCAAACAACAATATTTTTAATACAGAACATCTATGAAAATCTTCTTTAAAAAATGGTCAGACCACGAGGGGGAAAAAACAGCAACATAAACAGCAAAACTGGAATGAAATAATTTAATCGGGTATCATAGCAATGATTAGTAACATTGTATCTTGTTTTATAACAGAAAATATACACCATCAGTATATTTTTCCAAATGCTCATGGTACATGTGAGCTGTTCACAGACCATAGTTTAAGAAACTATGTTCGATTTACATGGTCAGAACAGAACTCCCATTGACTGCAGTTGTAGTCCGACTACTTGATACTTCTCCAAATCAGACTAGGTCAGGGGTTGGGAACCTTTTTTGAGTCGGGGGCCACTGAGCCACAAAAAAAATCAGTTGGGGGCAGTGGAGAAGGGGAAGGAGAAGGCTTCCCCAAGCCAGATTAACTCTTCTGGAGGACCGGAGTGGGACCAAAAATGGGGGGTTCAGGATTCAGTGTGCAGGAAGGGACTGCCAAGGATCAGGTGTGGAGTTTGGGTGGGAGGGATGGTACAGGAGTGGCTGGGGGATCTGGGTGGGAGTGGGCTGGAGGTGGGAGTCTGGATGGGAGGGACGGTGCAGTAACAGGCTGAGGGTGGGAATGTCTGGGCAATGGGGGGGCACTTACCTCTGTGTGTTGCTGCTGCCGCCGCCGCCGCCTCCTCCCCTGGCTGGGGGAATGGCAAGGGAGAAACACTTCTTAGAGAGGCTTTTCTCCCTGCCTGTCCCAGGCACTGTCCTGCCACTGCTCTGGCCAATCAGAGCAGTAGGGGTAAGGGGGGTGTGCGCCTGGAAAAGCCAGGGAGAAAAGCCTCCAGGGAGCTGTGAGTTGCCACTCTCCCAGCTGTGGGAGGGGAGCAGGAGTGGTAGCAACAGTGGCACACTTGGCAGTGCTGATGCTTCCTCCCCCACCAGGCTGAGCTCATGAGCCAGATCCGGGCCTGGCTTACCTGATCCACTCAGCCAGGCTTGGGGCTCCCCACCGGGCAGATGCTGGGGAGGTAAGTCCCAAGGACTGGATCCAGACAAGCTGTGGTCCAGGGGGTTCCCCACCCCTGCTCTAGGTGTCTCAAGTTGCATAGCCAGAAAATGAGGAGACACAAATTAGTGTCTACTCCTGAAAAGTTTGATTTGTGTGTCTTGACCCACATTACATAAAAACTGTGTGATAAAAGATAAGAGGGGGCTGTGAACCTCCTTTCTACTCCTGTAGCCCTCTGCCACATTCACTACACACCTTACAATTCCTGCAACAAATGGGGAGGGTAGTGAGGTGTCATTCATTATGCAACCCTGATTCACCCCCAGAACAGTTCATTCCAGAGAGGTAGCTGGGTTAATCTGTTTCAGCAAAAACCATAAAGAGTCCAATGGCACTTTAAGGACTAACAATTTTATTTTGGCATGAGCTTTCATGAGTTGCAACTCACTTTGGCAGGTGCATGAAGTCAAAGAAAAGAGACAAATAGTAAGGATATAAAAATGCGAGTGTCACATCAGAGCTAATTCAATCAGGGTGAATGTGGATAAGAAGCTGACAATACCATCAGTAATTTTCTACCTCAGGTAATGAGAGATTCCCAGTCCATAGTCAGACCCAGTCTGATGGTGTCAAAATTGCATATAAATTCCAGCTCAGCTGTTTCATATTGCAGTTTATTTTTTATTTTATTTGTTGCTTGAGAACGGCAACTTTCAAGTCTGTAACTATCAGGGAGGTTAAAATGTTCTCTCACTAGTTTTTGGATGTTCCCATTCTTGATGTCTGATTTGCATCCACTTACTGTGTTGTGTACAGACAGTCCGATTTGTCCAATGTGCATGGCAGAGGGGCATTACTGGCATATGCTTGCATATATCGCATTTAGTAGATGTGCAAGTAAATGAGCAGCTAGTAAACCCTGTTGCCAGCTCTGTCCACACATCTATCCTAGTGAGATCATCACAGGCCCTAACCACATCAGCCATACCAAAGGCTTGTTCACCTGCACATTACATTGCTGGTCTTTACGGTGCCACCAGATGCCTTGGTTTTGATTAAAGACTTTATCGTAATGCATGCTCACAAGACTAGAACCCCGAAACACAATGGGACCCAACAAGTGGCAGATCTGGTTCTGGCTGAGCAAGGGTGGAGGGAAAACAAAAACAAAAAGAAAAAGCAGACTTTCTTGGATTCAGATCAGGTTGGTTTTCTTCCTCCTGTCCTTGGGATTGGCACAAGAGCAGCTGCATGTCCTGCTCCTTCTGCCACATAAAATAAGGGTTCTTTCCAAGAGAGGGCTTATTTTCAAAAGAGCCCCACCCACAATGCTTTTTTCTTTTGAAAGAATCTCTTCCAAAATGATTATGCAAATGAAGCATGAAATATATCAATCAGTGCCTCATTTGCATTTCTGATTTCCCTCATTTGCATTCCTCTTTTGAAGGAGGAATGCACGTGTAAACACAGCCTGTGTGTATTCACATTTATATGCCGATTAATAAGTTTTTTACATTCTACATACCTATTTTTTTAAACATGCAAAAAGGGGGTTTTCCTCATATAAACGCAACTGAAACTTCCATCAGTTTGGATTACATTATACAGCTTAGGGAGGGCTGCTAACGGCAGGGAAGAAAAGCGGGGCCAGATGTACAAAGCTTGCTCACCAGCTGGCATAGAGACGTTTTCAACAGGTTGCGCTACAGTGGTGTAGCTGTATTGTTGTGGCATTTCTAGTGTACACCTGCTCTGAAACACAGATGTTAATTGCTGCATACTACTTTGCACTGGTAAAGCCTCAGCTGGATTACCGTGTCCAATTTCTGGACTGTCCAATTCTGAACAG
Organism: Carettochelys insculpta; assembly: GCF_033958435.1. Classification (NCBI taxonomy): domain Eukaryota; kingdom Metazoa; phylum Chordata; order Testudines; family Carettochelyidae; genus Carettochelys; species Carettochelys insculpta. The sequence goes on along the minus strand of NC_134139.1, from coordinate 63,532,088 downwards.
CACACTTTAAGCAAGATGGAGACAAACTGGAAAGATTCCAAAGGACAGTAACAAAAACAATAAAAGACTTCAAAAACCTGTCAAATGTGGAAAAGCCATTATAAAGAGAACTGAGAACAAATTTTCTCCATGTCCACTCAAGGCAGAGCAAAAAATAACGGGCTTAATCTGTAGCATGGAAGATTTAGTTTACATGGGACAAAAACTTTTTAACAAGATACTTAAACTCTAGAACAAACTTTCATGAGAGTTTGTGAAAACCGTATCACTGGAGGCCCCAGAAATATGTTAAACACACACCTGTGCTAGAGATAGTCTCGGGCAGCGGTTCCCAATCTTTTCGAGATGGTGACCCATTTTGACAATTCAGTGACACTTTGTTACACAAAGCAATTCAAAACTGAGGTGGGGGAGGTTCTCCTCTGGGAAAAATTGTTTTATAAATCTTGATTTGTCCCCACCCCCACCCCCACAGCCTCAAACAACCCCCCACATCTACCTCACATGAACTCTGCTGCCGCCCTCCACTGGGCCACTGCCTCCTCCGCATGACTCCCCCCAGCCTTCCTACTCCCTTCCTCCACTTGAAGCATAGGCAGTTCCCTGCCCCACTGAAATAGGGCTCAATGTACTTGGTTTTACAGCTGGATCCCTCCTGCCAGCAATTAAACTGACTACACTGAGTTCCATTTCAGTGCAGAAAGACACAGACTGGGAGCTGGAAGAGTGAGCAGTGGCAAGAACCACAAATGGCTCCTTAAAAAGCCAAATAGGGCTCAGAGCTGCCCAGCCTGCAACCCTTAGAAAAATCTAATGGGGACCCAGGTTTAGGTCCTGACACATAGGTTGGGAATCCCTATCTAGGGCACGGGTAGTGAACAGGCAGTCTGTGGGCCAAATCTGGAGTGCAAGGTGCTTTGAAAGGACCCCGCCATTTTTAACCGATTATTAGGATTGTTATTAGGGTTTTTCTTATTAGTGTCTCTAGAATTTGGATCTTAACGATAAGATGAGCACGATATTTAGACCTTGACAAAAATAATTGACCACAACTTGTCCCGCCTATACAGGGTGCTGCGTGGGCGTTGGGGGCAGGACTAGACAGCGCTGGCGATCCCTTCTAGACCCATGGATCTCGGGCTACATAGCTGCTCTCACCAAACCCAACCACCAGGACGGAGGTGGCTGGCACAGAAGCGGGCGGGGGGCCTGCCCCTTTGCCCCCCGGGGCGGAGTGAGGCCTGGTCGTCACCGGGGCAGCGGCAGCCCGGGGCAAGGCGAAGCTCTACGCTCCAGACGGCGGCTCCCGCTCACCCCCGTGGCTGCGCTTACCCACAAAGCGTCTGCCAGCGCCCGCTCCCGACTCTCGGCTCCCAGCCGGCCGAGCTGTCCGTCCGCCAGCGCACGCACGTAGGGGGCGCACAGCCCCAGCACCTCGCCCACCCAGCGCTTCGAGCGGCAGCGCACGCGCGACTCCCGCGGGCCGGGAGAAGGCGGCGGCGGCTCCGCAGCTTTCCACTCCGCCTCCATCGCTGCCGGCTGGGCCGGGCTTGCCGCCATTTCCCGCTTTCCAAACCGCCGCCACCGGAAGCGGAAGCCGCCCGAGCGCCGCACAGGCGCGCGCCGGGGCACCAGCCCGGGCGGAAACCGGTTCCCACTGGGGCGTTCCAGTCTGGGGCGCGCGGCATGGCTGCTGCCGGGCCGGTAGATTGTCACTGCCACCTCGCGGCGCCGGATTTCGAGCGGGTGCGGAGCAGCGCCCCCCATCGGGAGTCCCCGGTCCTGATCACCCCCAACGTCGGGACACCCCTCCCTGCCCCACAGGGACCCACCCTGCCCCCCCCGCGGTCACCCCCCTCCGTGCCCTAGCGGAACCTTCCTCTGATTTCTGGCTTACTCCCTCCGTGCCCATGGGGACCCCGTGTTCCCCTTGTCTCCCCACTCCGTGCCCCTCGGACCCTGTCCCATCAGCCCCTTTGCCCTGCTCCTTGGGCGTACCCCCCACCCTATCCCCAGTCTAACTCTCACGCTCCTCTCTAACCCTCCCATTTGGATTTCACCCCCTATTGCCCTTGCTTCCACCGTGCTTCCCGCCCTCATTCTTGGCCCTTGCCTTGGGGTGGACGGGGCTGCTCAGGCATTGCTGGAGCTGCTTTTCCCTCAAGTGCCAGGTTGGCGCTTAGAGATCTGTGTCTTCCAGCCGTGTGGCATCACTCCATGACTTTTCCCCGGTAGCCCTTCAGCTCAGGCTATATTTTAAGAGCCTTTAAAAGAGTAGACACTTGTCATTTTAAAGGTGCTGTTCCCCTCTCTGTTCAAGTTTCCAGTAAAATGTTATACTCTCTTTCAGGATATTGAGGATGTCTTAGAAGAAGCAAAGAAGGTGGGTAGCTATACTGACATTTTTCTGTTGTCTCAAAGTGTTTGGTATTCACTAAACATGAGTCCTGCTCCTGTCGGTGCTTACACACATGCTTAAATGTAGACATATGAGTGGCCTCAGTGAGACTATCTACATTTCTAAAGTGATGCTTGAGCTTGTGTGTTTGTAAGATATGGGCCTTATACTGAAAATAACTTTGGTTCTGCTAAACTTGCCTATTTCATGCTAGCTGAGCACAAAGTTTTATACTTTAAAATACAGGCTTGCTAGCAGCACCAAACTTAGTTAAATGCGGAATACATTGGAAGCCTAAGGTTAAGCAATTGTGCACGCTGCTGTACAGACATGAAGAAATCTTCACAATACTCATTATTGTCCTTTTACAGATGGACGAAACTGAGGTAAAGAAGCTCAGTAAAGAATTCAGCTGCACAATAGGAGTCCATGTCAGAGATGAGATTAGAATTTGGGAGATTTTGGTTTACAGACCTGTGATTCTATCATAGCTGTCAAGTCTACTGTGACTGTTTATTTCATCTCACAAAGAAGACAAGCTACAGACCAGCCTGCCTTAGGGACTATTAGGAATAAGATAAAAGCACCCTGGCTGTGCTTTGTCCAGAAACTTTAGTAACTGCAGGATTGATCCTGCAAACTGCTCTGCACAACCAGCCTGCTACACCCCCATAAAGCCAACTGACTGCTCTGCCATTCTTTGTGGGCCACCTTTTGCTTGAACAGAGGCCTGTCATGGAATATCTTAATCTCAAGGTTTTCTTCTTATGTCTGAATGGTGTATGGCATGTTTATTAATTTCTAGTGATCACCAAGGCCTGTCTGGGCCCTCTGTAGACCACCAAAATTTTAATCCCCTTTTGGGGTCAAAAAAAGGTCCAACTAAATTCGAATAAATATTTACATTAGTAGTACTCCTCACCTGTGAAGCTACACTGAAGTTCCCTGGCTTTTTGACCCTATTTCTGGGCCCTACAGAGTTTCTTCAGCAGATTTTTCTCACTTCCATGCCTTGCTAAACACTCAGGAAGTACCAGCACATCTCAGGCATCAACCTGCTATGTATGGGCTCCAATGAAGGACTCTTGCTCATCACCACAGAAATATAATCTGCTTTCTGTAGATGTCTTTTACCTTGACTTCCCCAGAAAGAAAAACCCTCTTTCTTCTATCCAGACTGAGACTTCATCTACACAACAAAATAAAATTGACTTTTAATAAATTTGATTTTTTAACCTCGATCTTATGAACTCGAATTTAATTGTCTTCAAATGTTCCAGAAATTTGTTCTAACATTTCTCCACATCAACTTACCACATCTCTATTGCCTTATCCAAGTTTGACTGCATGAGCAATGCATTGTGTGTACCGATCCCAAAGAGCCTTAGCCGTGTTGTGTTGGGGGGGGGGGCAATTGTCTCAGTTACCTATGGGTGTTTGATGTCACTATTTGAGAATGTAAACCGCTCTCCCAGAATTCACCAGTGCCCACTAACTGCAAAAAAATGAATGTAAGATTGTGCCATTTTCTCTGGCACAGCACTAGTGCAAGCATGGATCCTCAAACGCTTTGAGTCATTTCACAGACCATTATGGCAACTTCCTGGAATGTCGTGCACTTTTTCTTTCAACTATAAAGGGAATGGGCTGAAGTGATTGTTGAGGGTGACAAAGAAGATTTTGAAGAGGAAATTGCTCAACTGCAAGCCAAGAACTCAGAATTACTGGCTGCCATGGATGCACTGCAGACAGTGGAGCATCATTTTTGGATTCAAGAAACCAGCACACGCTGGTGGGACCACATCGTGTTGGAGTCCTGGGATGAGGAGCAGTGGCTGCAGAACTTTTACATGTGCAAGTCCACTTTTAAGAAACTTTGTGATTTGCTGGTCCTCACTCTGAAACACAGCTATACAAGAATAAGGCTGGCTTTAATGGTTTACAAGCAAGTAGCAATTGCTCTGTGGAAATTTGCAATGCCCAACAGTTACTGGGGAGTGGTGAATCAGTTCGAGGTGGGCAGAACTACAGTGGGGGCCGCGGTGGTGCAGATAGCCAGTGCAATCTGTTGGCATCTCCTGAGGAAGACCGTGACACTGGAAGATGTATAGGCCATAGTTGATGGCTTTGCAGCCCTGCGGTTTCCTAAGTGCCGTGGCACAGTAGATGGCAAGCACATGCCCATCATGGCCCCAGCCCACCTGGCCTCTCAATATATCAACCAAAAGGGATACTTCTTGATGGTATTGCAGGAATTGGTAAATCACAAAGGTTATTTCACCGACATCAACATGGGATGATCAGGGAAGGTTCATGATGTGTGCATTTTCAGAAATTCTGGGCTGTACAGAAAGTTCGTGAATAGGATTTTTTTTTCCCAGCTGTAAAATCAGGATTGGCGATGTGGAGATGCCTATAATAATACTGGGTGAACCCGTTTACCCTCTGCTTCCTTGCCTCATGAAGCCATACGCAGGCGCCCTGGAGCACATCATGGATTACTTCAATTTCAGACTTAGCAAGTGCAGAATGGTGGTGGAATGCACCTTTGGCTGTTTAAAAGTGAGGTTCAGGGACCTATTAACTTATTTGGACCTTTCAGAAACTAGTGTCCCCACCATAGTTGCAGTGTGCTATATTTTGCATAACATTTTTGAATCCAGGCGGGAGAATTTCATGAGCATATGGATGCAGAGGCTGATGCCATGAGCAGGGCTTATTCGCAGCTGCCTACAAGGTCATTTTCAATAACTGTGTGGAGGCGGTGGCAATCAGGGAGCCTTTGAAAGATAGCTTCATGAATGATCTGCCAGACGTATGGTTGTGCTGTATTTGACTGTTGTGATACCACCCAGCCACCACCACTCCCCAGAATGATTTGTGCTCCCAGCCATATGTGAACCAATAAATCAGACAGTGTCTTTCACAGAAAGAATACTTTTATTTGCGGGCAGAAGGCTAAGTTGCAGGAAGAATGTATGTAAAGGGAGGGTTATTTTCACAAAAAGATGGGCAGCTGTGCTGTCAGCCCTTTCCACCCCTGCCTGGGTCCCTCTGCTGCAAGTCCTCTGCGGACCTTGGTGTAGCAGCAGACAGCTGTGCTATTAGCCCTTTCCACACCCATGACTTCCCACAATGATTTGTGCACCTCACCACACACTGGTACCAATAAATCACATCATGGTTATCATCAAAAGCATACATTTATTTGGGGGGGGGGTTAAGTGGCAGGGAAAAGAAGGGGTATCAAGGGTGGTGGAATAGCCTTTTGCAGTGGATCTTTGGGGTGGAGTGGTAGATTGTCCTTGCCTTCCTTTCCCGCGTTCAGGGGCTGCGATGATGAGGGTTGGGTGACCTGGATTCAGGGAAGTCCGGGCAGCTGGGAGTAGAGCCTACAGTGCTGCATAGGGAGTCCCTCTGCAGCTCCACCAGGGAGCACAGGACATTGGTTTGGTCGCTCATAGGTGTTATGAGCTGTGCTGCGTCTTCTCTCATGTACGCAGATTGCTCTCTCCTAAACTCAAGCACAGTCTGCTGCTTCTTTGCTGTGTCTCTTTTGCTGTTGGCAGTTTCTGCTTGGACCCGCCCCAGGTGCTGCAGGATACGGTACTGCTTGGACCTTTTGGACTTCCTTGCCCTCTCTCCCACACTGAGGATATCTGCTGGCAAGGGAAGGTCAAAATTGAGTTACAAGTCACACAGAGCACTCACCTGTAGAATGAATAGGTCTCTGCCTTTACAATCCGTGAAACTTCCTTTTGCAAGGCCGCTTGAGGCTTCTTTAGGATGATGAGGATTCAAACTATGCATTGCACAAGCCGTCACTTATCCAAACCATTTCATTATGGACATGGTGAGCTGTTGTCCACTTTACTAGTGGCATGCATGTGTGTGCAAAGCAGGGGAAGCAGCCGGTGTCCTGGAGCAGGGGGAAAAGTTTTTTCAGCCGTTTCCTGGAGCAATCTTCCGCAAGGAAAACCCGCTTGTGCGGGGCATGCTGGTGCATGGGACCAGGGTCTGCAGAGTCTGGCAGCCACATGGCGAAGGGGAAGGGTTCGATTCCAGCTGCTTGGATGGCTGGGTGGGGAGGGATTCCTGTAAAGTGAAAAGAAATGCAGGGGGAAAGTTTTCCAGCCACATGCTGGGGGAAAAATGTTTCTCAGTGGCTCCCAATGAAGCCAGCAGTGTGGTGGAAGTGCAGTGGGAGGGGAAAAGGCCCAGAGAGCCTGCCGCCCATGGGGGGCGGGAAGATGGAGTGCCTGCCAGCCATGTGGTGTGGTAGTGCACTCCATGGAAATTTAAAAGGGCAGGCAGCACTGCTAAAACTCCAGTCCAAGTTCCCGTGCTTCTGTCGGTTGCCAGAGAAGACAGCACCTTCCTAAGAATAACAGATAGCGAAGAAAAAAAAAGCAGTCAAGTAGCACTTTAAAGACTAGCAAAACAGTTTATTAGGTGAGCTTTCGTCGGACAGACCGTGAGGCCGTCCCACGAAAGCTCACCTAACAAACTATTTTGCTAGTCTTTAAAGTGCTACTTGACTGCTTTTTGTTTTGATAGTGTATAGACTAGCACGTCTCTCTCTCTGTTACTAGATAGCAAAAAAGAAGAGATACTCATCCTGTGTGAGCACAAGCCTGGAAAATTTGCCAAAATGCTGTATGGCACCATGAGACCAAATTGCTAAATGGTTGCCTGCAATGGCCAGCTGTGTTACCATGGAAGCTGCAATAAGTCAGGCCTGCCCAAAAGCCTTGTGCAAAAAATACAAGAGTACCTGAATGAGACATTCCTGGAGATCTTCAAAAAGGATAAGCACTCCATTCCCAGAAATATTAACATGCACTTCTGGGGGGCATAGAGCCACAGAAAACGTATACCCATACCTGTACCTATACCCAGCTGCAAACCACTTGCAGCATTCAGAAGAAAAATACTCATCAGAACAGCTGGACACAGGGGGCTAAGGGAAAGGTGTAGAGGGGATGGGCTCCAGGTCAATGGTGAAGAGCTCTGGACTGTTGGGAGCAGCTTCCTCGGCTCACTGTGTACTCCGGAATGGGGACTCCTGAAGAGTCTTAACTAAGATTGGGCACTGTAGTTGGGTTCCCCCCAGAAGAAGCGCGAGCAGCTGTTCATAATAGTGACAGGTCTTTGGAGACAACCCAGACCACCAGTTGGCTTCCTGAACTTTGTGATAGGCCTGCTGGAGTTTTTTCCCCTTCACCTGGCATTGCTGTGAGTCCTGGGAGTAACCTCTGGTGATCATCCCGTGCAACACATTCTCAAATATGCTTGGACACTCAAAGTCTGTGTGGTGTTGTCTTAACAAATTCTGAATTCATGGACATTTTTGACTTAAAGAGGGAGTCAAAAAAGAGCTAGATAACTTCTTGAAGGATAGCCATTGATGGACCTATTAGCCAGGATGGGTAGGACTGGTATGTCCAGCCTCTGTTTGTCAGAGGCTGTAAATTGGTGACAGAGGGGAGATTGCTGGATAATCATTCATTCTGTTAATTTCTTTGTGATGCCTGGCACTGGCCATTGTTGGAAGCCAAGATATGTTGGTAGATGGACCTTCAGTCTAACCCCGTATGGCCATTCTTATGTTTGTGTTATGCTAAAACTAGTCTGATTGTTTATTTTTTTCAGTACTTCATACCAGTGGGTGGCACAGGGTTGGTTGCTACAAATTTATGGAATTTTAACCGTGTTTCCCAAATCCCCTCTCCAGCACTAGGCTTTTCAGAGAAGGGCTCATTTTACATGAAATATCTTCACCTCATTTTTATCAATTAAATTTAGACTATGAAGGAGCCTGGAGGTTCTGTCAGGCTAAGAAGTTGCCCTGTGATTTCCATTTGCTCCTCTATGCTACAGTGATTTTATTTCCTGTTGTTTCAGGCTAAAGTTTTGGCCCTGGTGGCAGTTGCTGAGCACTCAGGAGAATTTGAAAAAATTATCAAGCTTTCAGAAAGGTATAATGACTTTGTCTTCTTTGTCTGTGATTGAAACAATCTTTATTGTTACATGTCTGCCGAACAGTTTGATAAGGTTAGTACTGTTGCTGTCAAATCATCAAGGAAAACATGATCTGTGGACTGGAAAAGGAGGAGAGGAAAGCACAGGTTGTGACTGTGCATGGGCAGTACACAAAGGAGAGAGCAGGATTAAGAGCAGTTCATGGGAGACAGAAAGGCCTTACTTAGACAGTAATTTTCTTGGGCCAGGGACTGTCTTCTGGTTCTGAACCATAGGGTCCTGGTCTGACTGGAGCTCCTAACTGCTACTGCAGTACAAATAAATCATCCTTAATGAGACCTTTCATCCAAAAATTCCTAAGCGTTTTGCAGACATGAAATTAGGTTCACAGCTCTCGAGAGAGAGCTAGCAAGTGCAACTTTCCAGAAGTACATTGAAGAACAGAGAAGTGAAGTGAGCTGTCAAATGTACATGGCAAGTCAGGGAAGAATGAGAATAGAATCTAGAAATCCTGACTCCTGTCTTCTGAACCAGCCATTAGTCACACTGCTTTTCAGAATTAATAGTACTGTACCAAGCATTTTTTTTTCTATTTCATTGTCTAATCAAATGTAGGGTCTTTGAGTAGAGAGCTCTCTGCAATATCTAAAAATATTTTGAGCTCTTTCCTCTTTGCTAGTATTAGAGTTGTGGTGTAAACAAAAAGGCATCTTAAGCTGATATCCTGCTGGTATTTTTTAGGTTTGCTCTTAAGGTTGTGTCTTTATTTTGTATTATTTATTAGCATAAACATTGCATCTCCAAAACCTCTTGTCATAAGATGAAACTTGTAATTGCAAGGTAGCAGTATTTTTACAATAAGAGATGTAATATGCTTTTTACTTTTGAAGTTTCTTTTAACAGTGCGTCTCAAAGCTCTTTATAAACTTTTAATTAATTCACACCTCCTTTGTGAAGGAAGTATTATCACCCATTTTACAGAGGAAGGGAATCTGATACACAGAGATATTGAAGTGAAAATTTTCAGAGAAACTAAAAATTTCAGTTCCTCAGTTTCTATGTCTCCAGCACTCAGTGGTCTGATCTTCAGGTATACTCAGCACTCACAGCTTGATTGAACTTTATGTAAGCTGTGAGTGACTGGCACCTTCGAAAAATCAGGCACTAGCCAAAAATCAGAGGGGATGTTTGCAAGCGTGGCTGTGACTTGATCAGTCTCGAAGAGCGAGTCAAGTCAGAGGCAAGACTAGAAGCCAGGTATTCTGACTTTCATTCTCCATCACTAGGCATAAGATGCGCTACTGGTCAAGTGGATTGCTGGTTATAGGGATGATGAGGAATGTCCTGTAACCGTAATTGATTAGCTAATAATTTTTTCCTCTAGTTCTTCACAATAGACACAATAAAGCATGCTTTGTGATTTCTCCCATTGTTAATGTATTTCTCATTTCTAGGTACCCAGGGTTTGTCTTGCCATGTCTGGGAGTTCATCCAGTGCAAGGTATTCCCCCAGAAGAGCAGTTCAGTGTTACTTTAAAGGTATAAACAATCTCTGAATTGCCACATGTCCAAACTTGGCCAAGCAGCAGACATATAGAAGTGACTCATCTGATATTTAAAATAAACCCAACCTAAATTTTATGTTGATTTTTACACGATACAGAAAACACTGTGGTTCAAATCCTGATGTTCTTACTCATCTTTGACTCTTAAAACTCAAGCAAAATGCTACTGAAGTCATTTGGCTCTCTGTTTTATAGAGGGTGCAGTGTAGCAGACAGACAATCTGCTTATGAGCAGCATAAAGAACATTTAGCTGTCTGTGCTTTCACATGGGGAGTGGGAGACTAGAGAGATGTATACATCTGTGTCCATGCCCTGACTCTAAGTGGTGACTGTACTCTGATTAACAGCTGGCATGTTCAGAGTAGAATTGAGCTTGTTTTGAAAAGGTAATTACATGTTTCACTCATCTAAAAATAAACTTTAAGTCAGAATGGCTTTGCAGAATCTTCAAACCTGATGGCCTACCTCTCACCTTGACCCACACAAACCTATTGCAGGAGCACCTTCCAAGGTACACAGAGGACAAATTAAGGAGTTCTGTATTGTGGTGGAACTGAATTCATCCTGCTTTTACTTTTCAAGGATAGAAGATTGTTCTTTAATTTCGTCCTTTCACATAATTTTTCTTCCTTCAGGACCTGGATGCTGCACTGCCTATTATAGAACTCTATAAAGATAGATTGTTGGCAGTTGGAGAGGTAAGCAGAAGTTCTCTGCTTTGTTTAAATCCTCTTTTTCGCTAGCATAAGTCCTTTGAGTTCCAAGCAAGTAGCACATTATTGGTTTTATGTAAACAAAAAGTAACACTAATAATCTTATCAGCGGGAGAACCTGACCTGGCATTCCAGCACTGAAAATGTTTTCCTTCATATACTTTCCTGATGTATCTCCTTTCTTCCCTGGCTCCCAGCTACTACTTACTTTTCACTGCCAATTTTTTATCTGAATGGGAAATACTTTTGCCTACCTCTGAATCTGCTATTAATACCCTTCAGATAAATAAATTGGCAAAGGTAATTACAGTTGCCATGGTTATATGGGAATAATCAGGAAAAAAAAAGAAAAAGAAAACTTACAGTAATAGTATTTTCATCTTCCTTCTCCCCTGCCCCCAATCTTTCCAGTCCCCCAACTTTTTCTCTCAAGACTTTTCAATTATATGAGTTTTAGGCAAACACATGGTAGGAAGATGGGGCTTTTGAAGACGGGGGGTCCTCTCGAAAGGCCCCCGCCTCCACAGGCGGCAGGCGATTTGAAAGCGGCACTTTGGAATTGCTGCGACTGCCATTATGTTAATGAGGTGCTGTATATTCATAGTAGCACCTCATTAGCATCTTCCGACCTCACTCATTACCATGCTGCTTCTGAAAGGAAGGGACTAGTGTAGACATAGCTTTGCTGCTAAGAATATTGCAGCAGAATGATTCAGCACCCAATGGAAAGTGCCAATGGAATTTGACAATAAAGGTTGGATGAAAAGGAGAAGATTTTAAAAGCTGATGGCTACTTTTTATTTTATTTAGTTGCTAGTGTGGACATGGTAGGAAAATATCTTAAATATACATACTACTTTCACTGGCAGCCCTGCAAACTTTTGTTGTGAACTTGAGAGCCAACTGTGGTCAAGCAGGGTCAGTACTTGGATGTGAGACTGCTACTGACCAGTTAGGGGTATGGAAAGCAGTGTTTGTGATTCAGTTGCTGATATCTTACCGGTGACTCAGTACTGAACAGAGGTATGGCACAGGGACATTGTTACTGAAGGTGCTGTTTTTAGGATGAGATGTAAAAATCAAGGTCTTGGCCACCTTTGTTCATTAAAATCTATTGCACTTTTCATGAGATTACAGGTGTCAGTCTCAAAGTCCTGGCCAAACTCCCCTTGAGGTACTTGCATTCTGCTTTCCTAATTTGACTCAGAAGTTTTGTTTGACTGGGATTCTCCTTTGCTTTTTGTCCTAAACTACAGTGTGGTTTTATATGATGTTGTGGTTTCAGACTTGCCTAATTAACGTTAGTAAAACTTTTATTACTTCATCTCACTGGATTCTGTAGTGCTTCAGAAATCCTGTAGGTATAAATGAAATTGAAAATGCCAATTTACTGATACTCCAACTACAGTTTAATAGGTAAGGAATTCAGAGTGTTCACTTGAATCACCACTGAAATTCAGGGTGGAATTCAGCAGAGCAAAGTAATGCTACATGAGAGTGTGTTGCAGGACATGAAAGAAAGTAGCTGTACAGTGGCATGTATGACTGCTGAATGGCATCTGAGCCCATTACAGCAATATTTCTTAAATGTTTTGAGACCACGGAACACCAACCAGTAATATCAAGCCAAAAAAACAAACAAACAAAAAAGCAAACAGCAACATACCCAGCAAAAAAACAAAATAAAGTATTTTAATCAGGTATCATAGTAATGAAGCAGTAACATTGTTTCTGGTTTTAAAAACAGAAAATATATACCATCAGTGTGTTTTTCCAAATGTCCGTGTTGCACCTGCGAATTGTTCACAGAATACCAGTATTTTGTGGAACACAGTTTAACAAACACTGTCCTATAGGATACATGGTCATGTTTCTAAAGCACTACAATAAATGACAGTTTTGCTGGAAATTTTAGCAGTGAGAATTACATAACCAGGACAATTCCTTTTACTCCTGGATGCCCTTTTGTTACCCTCTCATTTCATGCTGTGTTGAATCACACTGACTTGTCAGTGCAGGTCAATTTTTCTTGCTGTATCTGGTCGGTAAATAAGTCAAGGCCTTGACTGGTATAGCTGTGCACCTTTCACAAACTTAGAAATCAACTGGAAGATATTGAATTCCAATACTATAAAGATGGATAGCTTCACTAGAAGTGGTTTAAATCTGAAGCTGAACTTCTCTTGGGATTCAGAGGAGTCTGGAGATGGAGGCTTTACTTTGGAATTTATTGTTTATTCACATTTTAACCTACATATGATTTTTGTGCAGCTATAACCATTGTAAAATTCTTAGGTCTCAAATTCTTTCAGAGATTAAAATAAATTGAATGCTGAATCTAAGCTGATAATCAACCCATTGCCACTAACCTAATTTTAATTTCAATCCTTCTTAAATGTAAACATTTGACATTGACTGGTGGGATTCAAAAACAGGGTTTTTTTTTGTTTTTTTTTAACATACTAGATTGTAGTTCAGTAAACAATCAGGTCAGTGAAACTTTCTTCTTTCTCCTTTTATGCTGTAGGTTGGACTAGATTTCACTCCCAGATTTGCCAGCACTGATGAACAGAAGCAAGAACAAAGACAAGTCTTAACCAAACAGATTCAATTAGCAAAAAGACTGGATTTGCCTTTGTAGGTTTTATTTATATTGACAGGTTACTGTGTTTCAGAAGAGACCAAAAATAGAATTCCTCCACAGCTGTAGTTACTTAAAAGCTCACAGAACTTAGAAAAGTAAATATATTGATTTAATTTTCTTAGCTAAATTGCAATATGGTAGTTATAGTCTGCTCATTTGGGATACCCACTGTAGCTTCATTTGCATAGGGTAGTCTTCTTCACTTCATGTCCTAGACTGTTGCTACTGTACTGTCAGGATGGCTGAAGTAATTTATATATGCTTGCAAAGTTCTTTGGAAATCTTTCTTGGTGAATGGTGCTATAAAAATTGTAGTCAAATCAATTCATTATATACAATTTTACTCCTTATTTCCTAATGCTAATTTTGCCTTTCTTCACTAGAAACGTCCATTCTCGTTCAGCTGGAAGACCAACCATTAGCCTCCTGAAGGAACAAGGTGCTTTTTTCAGCTTGCTTCATGCTATTAAAAATTCAGCAGCCTCTCTTCGGTTTTACCATCTTATTGTTATGCTTGTTAGTTTGCATACATACAGAGCCTGATGGGCACAGTTATGGAGGTCCTTCTCAAAGTTCTGTAATTTTTATTTATGGGATTTATCTGTTCATTTGAAGAACTGTTCAGATTGCCTTAGCCACTAGCAGTTTGCCAGTTTAAATGCACCTTCTGACAGAGGTCATCTGCTCAGAACATCAAACTCTTCAGACTGGCTTTTGAAATTCTATTTTTTTAGACAGTGGAAATTTTAAATACATTTCAAATGTATTAAAAGCAGTTTTCTGATCTGATACTTCTGTAACTTAAATCTTGGAGCTCATGAAATGGAATATTTGTGTTACTAAAATAGCTTGATTAAAAAAATTAAGGATCTGGTATCTCCTGTGTTTTGAACTAGGATCACATATTGTATCAGTTCATTATCAAATATACACATTCTTGGGGGTGGTATACTGCACTGGTAGGGGAATGGACTCAGTGATTTAATGGATCTTATTTTTCATTGCTTCACTTTTGCCCTGTTACTTAAAGGAGAGGGGAATAACATGTAAAATAAGAAAGGAAGGAAAAAGAATGTAATTTCTGTCTTTATTATATTAGAATGGTAAGCTCCTTTCCTCAGACTGCAGTGCTTTGAAGAGAAGGAGGTTAGAACTGTTTTCATGGTGCTATCTATCCCTCTCCCCAGACTGGCACTGCTTGCCATATCAATTATGTCCCCCAACATGTCTCATCCTGTAGTTGACTCTTCTCCTCCCCTCTCCTCTGATCTACTTCGTAAGCTATTTCACATCATAAGCCCCAGTTGTGTTTGTATCACTCACTGGTAGCTTCACAGGTATAGTTCTGACACTGTTCATCTCAGGAGCACTAATCCTAGTGAGACCTGCGTTCTAGTACGAGGATGTGACATCATAGCCCTGCCATAGAATCACAGAACTGGAAGGGACCTCAACAGATTATCTGAGAGGTGTTTGTTTAACGTGCTCTTAAAAATCTCCAGTGAAGGAGGTTCCACAATCTTCCTAGACAATTTATTTCAGTACTTAATCAGTCTGACAGTTGGGAAGCTTTTCTATGAACATAGTTACTTTCTAGCTGGTTTTGGCTCTCTGTAGGTGCAGAAAGGGTATTGCTCCATGCATTTGATGGGAAGCCATCTGTGGCGATGGAAGGAGTGAAGGCTGGATATTTCTTCTCCATTCCTCCTTCCATTATCAGAAGTGAACAGGTAAAGTGTACCCCTCTCTTTATTATAAAGAAAATATTGCTTCTGTTATGCTGAGGTTTATTGAGGTAGTGTCTCCTGTGTTAAAGAACTTCTGGTGCTCCTTTCTTCTGAAAGTTCTAGTACTCCCGTGCTTTGGAGAAGGGACTCAAAATTTGGGAGGAGCTGACTTGTATGTCAGGAATGAGCCCTATGCTCTTCCTGTGAAAATCCATCCTAATTTGGCCAAGTTTTACACCCATGAAAAATCTGCAATTTGCACATGCTCAGAGACTTTAGATTTTAACACTTGTGTTCCTCAGTGATCTCATCCACACTGGGCAAATGCCAGCCCCTGGCCGAGTAGGACTTCCTCTGCGTTGCTGCAGGCAGTGCTGGGCATGGGTACCTGAAATGAGAGCACAGAGCATGTGTCTTCTGTGATTTAGTAATGCCCTGCTGGATCTAGGCCACTGTGAAAGGAAGCGGCAGCCTGATTTCAGTGCAGAAGGGACAAGAGC
Organism: Carettochelys insculpta; assembly: GCF_033958435.1. Classification (NCBI taxonomy): domain Eukaryota; kingdom Metazoa; phylum Chordata; order Testudines; family Carettochelyidae; genus Carettochelys; species Carettochelys insculpta. The sequence continues at coordinate 63,516,558 of NC_134139.1, read as the reverse complement.
CAGACTGCAATGTGAGGATAGATTGGGACAAGAATCCTTGGGATGAGAGGCAGGACAAGACTTGGGGGTGTGGGGGAGGGAATAGTATGTGAAAATATACACATAGTAGTATATAATTAAACATTATATCATAAGACATATACACAAAGAGGTTGAATTAGAGTTGCACAGGCAATTGAGTCTTATATTTCCAAGCTTCTCAGTGCTTTACTCTGCAACCCTAATGTAGTTTTTATGAGCAGTAATATTCTTGATTTAATAGATTATAATGGGCCCAGTGCTTCTCTAGGAGTGGCATCATGTATTTTATGGAGACTTGATTAAAAAGTAGTTCATGTATTCTTCACCACTTTTACTATTTCCTAATTGTGCATTTACAAGATCCCCATGTGTATTACTTCCATGCCTTTGACATAAAACATACCTGTCTCTCTGCTTTTTTCCTAGTTTGAGTGAATGAGACATTTAATAGCTTTCTTGTTTCCTTTAAGAAGCAGAAGCTTGTGAAACAGTTGCCCTTAGAATGTATATGCTTAGAAACCGACTCTCCAGCATTAGGTCCTGAAAAACAGGTAAATTGTTGGTTTCTCCACTTCTTCATTTCCAAAAATGTAGCTCACTAAGGACAATGACAGAGGGCAAAAATTGACTAGGCAGAGCTATGGGAGGAAGACATCATCACGTGAAATTGTAAGAGAGACAGCAAGTTAATAAGACAGAGTGGTACCAGAAGTCAGCTCCCAAAGGCAAGGACAACACGAGAGAAGACTCTTCCCAATTGCAGGAATAGACTTAGAGGAGACTGGAGGAGGAGGGAATATATCAGAGAAATTAAATTATGGCCTTGTCAAGGGTATATTTGAAACTATTTGCAATAGCTGGTTCTGAAGAGAAATTGAATATGACACTGATATCAATTTCAGATTAATTTATTTGTTGTTTTTGTACGTTTCAGGTGAGAAATGAACCAAAGAATATTTTCATTGCTGCAGAATATATTGCCAAAATAAAAGGAATCCAAGTGGAAGAAGTTATAGAAGTGACAACGCAGAATGCACTAAAGCTGTTTCCCAAACTTCAGAAATTTCTCTTGAAATAGACCTACTAATGTTTAAAATTTGTAATTACATTATGTCCCAACAGCTACTGTGTGTCTTGTCCTCACAGCAGCATTTTACTATCAAATAATCCAGCGCATACAGGTGCTATATAGAAGGAAGTGATGAGTATGATGGATCTGTCTTATATTTTGTTACATACTCATTCGTCTGGTATCTGGTCCAGATATAGATGAATATTAGTTGCCTAAATAAATATAGAAGAAGGATCGCTCTCATATTGGTCAATTAATATTTTGGCTGCCTATTGTAACTAAACACTAATGGTGTGTCTACACATGCACATATTTTTGAAAAGATAGGCCCTCTTTTGAAAGAGCGGAGGGAGCATCTATACATGCATTGTGCTCTTTCAAATGGAAATCGGAGAAACATGGCTCAGACATCAGAATCTGGACCCTGATCCTGTATACTGCATGTAAAGTGCTTTAAGCCCTTTATTGTACTTACTGTGTACAATATACTGTAGTGTTTTAGTTTAATCCTTTTTTATGGTTTTGCTCAGTTTAGCTACTGCCGCTGCTGCCTTGTGACTTGTTTTTTGCTGAAACTCACTCACAAGGCTCTTGCCATTTTGATGCCAGACTATTGGGAATGTGATACAATCAGATGCCGGACTATTGGAGTTTTACTGTCCTCCACTTAGGAGGGAACAATCAGTTTCACACATACCGAATGGGAATGGACTATCTAGCAAGGAGTACTGCAGAAAGGGGTTATAGTGGACCACAAACTAAATATGAGTCACTGTGGCCGTGTCTACACGTGCCCCAAACTTCGAAATGGCCATGCAAATGGCCATTTCGAAGTTTACTATTGAAGTGCTGAAATGCATATTCAGCGCTTCATTAGCATGCGGGCGGCAGCGGCGCTTCGAAATTGACGCGCGTTGCCGCCGCGCGGCACGTCCAGACGGGGCTCCTTTTTGAAAGGACGCCACCTTCTTCGAAGTCCCCTTATTCCCATGAGCTCATGGGAATAAGGGGACTTCGAAGTAGGTGGGGCCCTTTCGAAAAGGAGCCCCGTCTGGACGCGCCGCGCGGCGGCAAGGCACGTCAATTTCGAAGCGCCGCTGCCGCCCGCATGCTAATGAAGCGCTGAATATGCATTTCAGCGCTTCATTAGTAAACTTCGAAATGGCCATTTGCATGGCCATTTCGAAGTTTGGGGCACGTGTAGACGTAGCCTGTGACACTGTTGCAAAAAAAAAGCAAACATGATTCTGGGATGCATCAATAGAAGTGTGACAAGACACGAGAAGTCATTCATCTGCTCTACTCTGTGCTGATTAGGTCTCAGTTGGAGTATTGTGCCCAGTTTTGGGCACCACATTTCAAGAAATATGTGGAGGAATTGGAGAAGGTCCAGAGAAGAGTAACAAGAATGATTAAAGGTCTAGAGCAGTGGTTCTCAACTTTTTCCATAACATGGCACACTTAAATGAGACAAACAACTCTATGGCACACCCACTTTTTCCAGCTGAATCAATTGCTCATAAACGCCACATTTACTTACATTTACTCTGGCTAAAGTCTTACTAGAGAGGTTTGCAACATACTAGTGCATACAACAAGCTAAACAAGGATCAAATCATAGTTTCAAACCCACCACAGAATACACGCTCTTAGATAGTGGGCACAGACACATTTTCAAAATCTGCTTAATGCTATGTTAGGGATGTTGAGTAAATAAGCAACTACTGAAAGCAGGCTCCCCCCCCCGCCAGCCCATTGGAGCCAGGACACAGTATTTAAACTGTGTACCAGCTCCAACAGGCTCCCCTCCTCCCCCTTGCCACAGCAGGGAATGGGAATGGGCTCCCCACCAGCTTGTTCGGGGCACGAAGCTGCATTTCAGCTGCTTCCCAGTGCAAATGGGATCCTGTGAGGTTGGCATTTCCCTTCACAATGGCTCTGCAAACAGTCACCATGGGGATATTGATGAAATTTGATGGCACACTTAGCACTTTACAAGTACCTAAAAGTATGTTACAAGGCGAAGGGAGAAAAACTGTTCTTGTTATATCTATGGTGTGTAATTACAATAAGGCATATGTCTGTGCCATGCCAAGGGTTGTAGGTCATGGTGATACCAGAGATAATGCAATATTTACACTACAGCTAAAGTGTGCAACAATTACATTGGCTAAATAAGGGAGAATAGCGCATTGCATGGCCTAATCAACAGAACGCTACCAGCGTGAGCGAGTGAAATCAGCTTGGAAACATGGCTGAGTACTTGCTCTGTTCACAGCCTCACGAGGTGGGCGCTGTAGAGCTGGATGGAATGTTGCCAAACACTTTCAAACTGCCAAAACAAAAGTTACCAGGAGAAGTAAAAAAACAAATCGACAAATCTAATTCTTGACCTTCCCCCCCACCCCCCACTCTCTGATTTGCTCACCTTGATTATCTTTTTCTGATTTGTCCTCCCTGCTTACTGTTTTTGGTTCTCTGTGCCTTAAATATTGAGTCTATTCTGGTCTGGCTGTGGTCTGAAGAAGTGGGTCTGTCCCACGAAAGCTCACCTAATAAACCATTTTGCTAGTCTTTAAAGTGCTACTTGACTGCTTTTTGTTTTGATAGTGTATAGACTAGCACGGCTTCCTCTCTGTTACTTTCAAACTGCCATTCTTTTCAAACTGCCAAACACACAGTCAAACACATGCTCAAAGACAGACACCTGGATAGTCACCCCACCAGCTCACAACGCAGCCCCCTACAAGCCACACTTACTGTAGTTCCTCTCAGATGTTTCCCAGGCAAACTCCCCTGTTCGCTGCTCAGCATTCACTTTGCCTGCCTTTTTATAAGGCTGCAGCTAGGCCTGGCTCAAAGCCTTGCCTCAAGTCCAATCATCCCTTGAATGCCCACCTGGAACAAAGCACTCCCAATTCACTCTTTTCAAACTGCCAAATGTACTTTCAAACGGCCATTCTTTTCAGACTGCCAAACACACAGTCAAATGCGCACAGACACACATTTAGATATTTACCTCACCAGCTCACAAAACAACCCCTCCAAAAGCCACACCTGAGCTCCTCTCTGATGTTTCCTAGACAAACTCCCCCGTTGGCTTCCACACGGTTCACTGCTCTGAACTGAACAATCACTGTGGCAGGGGCTACATAGATTTGAGCTATCCACCACCTGCAGTTAACTCTTTAAACTGGGTAGCAGCAGCAACAAATATCTTGACTGTTGTTCAAGATGGCAAAATATGTGTGTTGCATATAGACCATATTGTTTTTTACCCTTGATGGACAGTAAATGGTTATTATTGTGTATGTACGCATTACAGGAATTCCCAAAGTACACTATTGAGATCAGGGTAGGCTGTGAGGAGTTACAAAGGGAACTCACTAAATTGCATGACTGGACCACAAAATGGCAGATGAAATTCAGTGTTGATAAATTCAAACTAATGCACTTCGGAAAACAAAATCTTAATTATACAGACAAAATGATGGCATCTAAATAAGCAGTTATGACTCAAGAAAGATGTTGGAGTCATTGCGGATAAGTCTCTGAAAACATCTGCTCAATGGGCAGCAGCAGTCAAAAAACTACAGAAAGTTAGGCACAATTAGGAAACGGATCCGTAGTAACATAGAAAATATCCTAATGCCACTATATAAATGTATGCCCAGAATTTTAATACTGTGTGAAGGCCTGTCTACATACATATTGTCCACAATGAATACTGAAAAGTGAAAGGTACTGACTGACTGAGGCAGGGGGACCAAAGTCTTCTATTTAGTCACCGAAAAGTTGTTACACTAGGGAATTTCAAGCTTCTCCCAGAATCCTCTTCCCTATTTTGAAGCTCAAACCCTATGCCTTGGGTGATATGTTTGAAAATGAAATGGAGGAGTTCATGCTCCAAACCCCATTCAGTCACTGCTTCTCAGGGAAGGCGCCCAACATTGGGCACAGTTCAACTATGTTTCGAAGATTCCAGTCAGCTCTCATTTTATCTGTCAATTTTCCTACCTCTTCTTAAATCAGCTGCGGAATCAGAATTCAATGCCAACTGGCAGGAATTTGATAGAGGAAATAGCACCTTTGTTTCCAGAATCCACCTTTGTTGCCATGAAGAAAACAACTGACTCAGTGCAGTCTCTCCTCCGAGAGGAGACATAAGTTTTCAACAGCTGGTTTTCAGTCAGATTCTCTAAATTCTGTGTAAGTCAGCCAGACACTGAACTGCTTTACTCATCATTTCTCACATCTCCCACTTCTCAAATACTGTGTGTTCAGCCACTTGGAACCAGTCCCTTTCAGATGCATCCCAGAATCATTTGCTCCTGTTCTCACAGCATTTCAGAGAGGCAGCACTGTGGCTGTTCCCATAGGCTACGTCTACACGTGCAGCCAACATCGAAATAGGCTATTTCGATGAATAACGTCTACACGTCCTCCAGGGCCAGCAACATCGATGTTCAACTTCGACGTTGCTCAGCCCAACATCGAAATAGGCGCAGCGAGGGAACGTCTACACGTCAAAGTAGCACACATCGAAATAGGGATGCCAGGCACAGCTGCAGACAGGGTCACAGGGCGGACTCAACAGCAGGCCGCTCCCTTAAAGGGCCCCTCCCAGACACAGTTGCACTAAACAACACAAGATACACAGAGCTGACAACTGGTTGCAGACCCTGTGCCTGCAGCATAGATCCCCAGCTGCCGCAGAAGCAGCCAGAAGCCCTGGGCTAAGGGCTGCTGCCCACGGTGACCATAGAGCCCCGCAGGGGCTGGAGAGAGAGCACCTCTCAACCCCCCAGCTGATGGCCGCCATGGAGGACCCAGCAATTTCGACGTTGCGGGACGCGGATCGTCTACACGGTCCCTACTTCGACGTTGAACGTCGAAGTAGGGCGCTATTCCTATCTCCTCATGAGGTTAGCGACTTCGACGTCTCGCCGCCTAACGTCGAAGTTAACTTCGAAATAGCGCCCGACGCGTGTAGACGCGACGGGCGCTATTTCGAAGTTGGTGCCGCTACTTCGAAGTAGTGTGCACGTGTAGACACAGCTATAAGGTGCTATTTCACCTTCAGCAGCAGACATGAAAGAGAAACTTACTTTCCCAGTCTTGCCTGTTTCTGCTCCTCTCCCTGTGCTCTAGATGTCATTTGGATTGAATAAGATATCAAAATATTCTAAGGCCATCAGTCTACAACCTGCTCATTTCTCACCTATCATATTTCTCCTTTCAGTGCTTTCAACATTTTCCTCCTTCTCCCCATGTTCTCATAAGTCTCCAAACCTCGGGTGACCATATCTCGCTGTCCCAAATACAGGACAGGGAAATATGGATGGGAAGTGGCTCCTCCTGTCTACACCAAGCCCTTGGGAGCTGGTGCCCGCCCCGCAGCCCAAGGGAAGCAGCGGCCACAGGCGCTCCCAACATAGAGCCCCAGGAAAGCAGTGGCCGCAGCTGCTCCTTGCCCCAGGGAAGCGGCGGATGCAGGTGCTCCCCACCTGGAGCCCCAGGAAAGTGGCAGCAGCGGGTGTTCCTGCCCTGGAGCCCAGGAAAGCAGCAACTGCAGGAGCTCACAGCTGGGAGTCCTGGGAAAGCAGCAGCCATGGATGATCCTGCCCCCCCCGCAGCCCCTGATAGCCTAAATATGGGACAATTCATCTCTTTTAAAATATGTCGGGATGCCTTTTTGGCCTCTCAAATACAGGAACATCCTGCCCAATATGGGACGGTTGGTCACCCTATCCAAACCACATCCTCAGTATTTGCTCTCTTCTTTGATCCACCATCATTCTCAAAATCATTTCTTGCCCCCTTCCCCCATCAATTCTTCACTTTGCTCTCCCTTTGGTCTCTCCTCAGCTCCCCAAAGGTTCCTTTGCCTCTGGCAGAGTCTACTGTTGAAATCTCATATGCACTGTGTGTTCTGCAGTTGCATGTGCAAATCAGATAATTGATATCACAAGCAGTTAGATGGACCTGGGCACCACTTCCTTAATTGCATAGCACAAACAACAATAACGGTGTACACACACTTGACATGTGGCAGCACACCCTATGCTGTCTGGAAATCAGAACTTACATAACTTCCTATCCTGACAACAGCTCTGACCTTCAGCTAGCTGCATAACAGGTAGATTTTTATCCATGGCCACTGTCAATACACCAGTCCACAGCTGAACTAGTAGAATGGTGAAAATGGGGAATTCACTCTACACCTAACCTCCAGGAGCCAGAGTGAACTAGCACCTGTGATATAGCTCAGTGAAATAGGCTGGAAGAGCCTCAAAGTTGCCAGGGAGAGTACTGTACAGCAGGTCTTCTTCTAAATCACTCTACTATGTCATTTTGCATATACAGTAAGTAGACCCTTGCTTTGCATGGACTCAACTTACACATTTTTATATTAATGTGAGTCAAGACCCTATTTTATATTAATGTGAGTTGGGACCCTATTTTCGTGTACCCTACCTCTCCACTGCTCACCCCAGGGAGCTATGGTGACTCGTGGTAACAGGGAGGCATGAAGTAGTTGGATCCTTAACCACATTCTCCACACCCCACTGCCTTGTGAGTTATCCTGGGAAGGAGAAAGGCTAAGGGAGTAAACCCTGACAGAAAATCCGGAGTGGAGTCCGAAGGCGGTTCGGTGTCAACTTCTGGCACTGTCCCAGCAACTCCTGCAGGTGAGCTGGTACCAGACGTGGAGGTTATCCTCTCCTTTGGACTATATCAGTAAAGCCGAGAGGGGCACACTGGTGTCTGGGCAGCCCAGAGTCTCCATAATAAGTGCCCAGGCTCGCGCCCGGAGAGGTACTCTGGCATCGCTGAACAGCGTTGCATCAACACGGGAGGCAACAGACACCGGTTATAAGCTCTTGCTCGACTGGCGTAGAGAACGAGCACCAGGGGTTGCCTTCGACGGCGGGAGAGATCCTCGCATCTCACTGGACAGTCACCACCCGCCTCAAGCTGGCCAGCCCCCAGCCAATAGGGTACTGTCCCACCACAGTTCACCTGCCTCGCTGGGTGCGTGAGGCTTAAGGTTCCTGACCCTGACAAGTGACTGAAATTTGGGCACCAGGCAAACCAATAAGAAAATCAACAAGAAATGAGAAACATCAACAATTTAAGCTTGCTTGCTGGAATGTGCGGACCATGCTGACCGGCTTGACTGACGATCTTCAGGCCATCAGTGACACCCGCAAGACTGCTGTCATCAATGAGGAACTGAAGAGGCTCAGAGTTGATATCGCTACACTGCAAGAGACACGACTCGCAGATTCGGGATCTCTAGAGGAAAAGGACTACACCTTTTTCTGGCAGGGTAAAGCCCAAGAAGAACCCAGAGAGCATGGTGTTGGCTTTGCTGTCAGAAACACCCTTCTACAAATGGTTGATTTAGTCATGGGCGGATCAGAAAGACTTCTTCGGATCATGTTCAAACTTGCGCCGGTCCTGTCCACCTGATCAGCGCTTATGCTCCAACCCTGTACGCCACACTAGAAGTAAAAGACAAGTTCTATGACATGCTTAGTGCTGCTGTAGCGCAAATACCTGCTCGTGAACAACTGTACATCTTGGGTGACTTCAATGCAAGAGTTGGAGCTGATTGGGCCTCATGGCTTTCCTGCTTAGGACACTTCGTTGTGGGAAAAATGAATGACAATGGACAGCGTCTCCTTGAACTGTGCTCGTACCACAATCTGTGCATCACAAACACATTCTTCCAAACGAAGCCACGGCACAGAGTGTCGTGGAGACACCCACGCTCGAAGTACTGCCATCAACTAGATGTGGTCATCACTAGGCGTAATAACCTCAAAAACGTCCTTCTGACACACAGCTATCATAGTGCTGACTGCGATACAGATCACTTGCTAGTTTGCTCCAAGCTCAAGCTGAGACCCAAGAAGCTGTACTGCTCTAAACCTGCTGGAAGGCCCCGCATTGACGCCAGAAAGACGGCAAACTCGGAGAAAGCTGAAAAGTTCAGAGAGACCCTCCAGGAAAATGCGCAGTGGCCCTGGGGGTGCCGATGCGACATCCAAATGGCAACATCTGAGGGATACAGTTTACAACACGGCCTTGTCGGTGTTTGGAAGAAGAGCTAGAAACACGAACGACTGGTTCAAAGCTAACTCTGATGAGATGATTCCAGTCATTGAAAAGAAGCTCGCTGCACTCCTGGAGTAAAAATGCTCACCGAGCTAGAGTACCCAGCAAGCACTTAGAGCGGCCAGAAGAACAGTACAGCAGACAGCCAGGCACTGTGCCAACAAGCACTGGCTCCAGCTATGCAGCAGCATCCAGACCTGTGCTGACTTTGGTAATCTCAGAGGAATGTACGAGGGTATGAGGAAGGCATTAGGACCCACCCAGAACAAGATGGCACCTCTGAAATCCAAATCTGGTGAAGTCATTGCTGACAAAGCCAAACAGATGGAGCACTGGGTTGAGCACTATTCTGAGCTGTACTCACGTGAGAACGTTGTGGTTGACGCAGCCCTCGATGCCGTCGAGCTCCTACCAGTAATGGATGAACTGGATCAAGAACCGACTGTGGATGAACTGAAGAGAGCCATCGACAGCATTGCAGCAGGAAACGCCCCTGGTCAGGATGGTATACCACCAGAGGTAATCAAATGTGCCGCGGACACACTCCTGGAACCCCTACATGAGCTACTGCGCCTGTGCTGGAAAGAGGGTGAGGTTCCACAGGATATGCGCAACGCTAACATTGTAACATTGTATAAGAACAACGGAGACAGAAGCGACTGCAACAACTACCGTGGAATCTCCCTCCTAAGTGTCACTGGTAAACTGTTCGCTCGTGTCATCCTTGGCAGACTCCAGAAGATTGCTGAGAGGGTGTACCCCGAATTGCAGTGTGGATTCTGCGCAGAGAGGTCTACTGTTGACATGGTCTTCTCTCTAAGGCAGCTGCACGAGAAGTGCAGGGAGCAGAGAAAGCCACTGTACATAGCCTTCATCGACCTAACCAAGGCCTTTGACTTGGTCAGCAGGGATGGTCTGTTCAAACTGCTCCACAAGATAGGCTGTCCTCCACGATTACTCAAGATGATCCAGTCGTTCCACAAAGACATGAGAGGAACCATCCAATATGACGGCGCATGATCGGATGCTTTCAGAATCAGGAGTGGCATCAAACAAGGATACGTGCTTGCACTGACATTGTTCGGGATCTTCTTCGCACTCCTTCTGAAGCACGCCTTTGGATCTTCAACAGAGGGCATCTTGCTGCACACAAGATCTGATGGGAAACTGTTTAACCTTGCAAGGCTGAAAGCTAAGTCTAAGGTGCGAGAAGTCCTCATCAGAGACATGCTGTTCGCAGATGCTGCTGCTGTAGTGTCTCACACAGAAGACCAGCTCCAAAAACTACTGGATCAGTTCTCCAAAGTGTGCAAGGACTTTGGGCTTACCATCAGCCTAAAGAAGACAAACGTACTCGGTCAGGATGTTGCTGAATCCCCATCAATCAGCATTGACAACTATATGTTAGAGGTAGTCCACGAGTTCGTTTACCTCGGGTCCTCCATCACTGACACCCTGTCATTGGACACTGAGCTAAACAGGAGGATTGGAAAAGCGGCCACAACTCTGTCCCGACTCAGCAAGAGAGTGTGGAATAACAACAAGCTGTACACTCACACCAAAATGCAAGTTTACAGAGCCTGCATCCTCAGCACCCTCCTCTATGGCAGCGAGACTTGGACCCTGTATGCCCACCAGGAAAAGAGGCTGAACATCTTCCACTTGCGCTGCCTCAGGCGCATCCTTGGAATATCATGGAAGGACAGAGTGACCAACACTGCCGTCCTCGAGCAAGCTGGAATCCCAACCATGCACACCCTCCTCAGGCAGCGTCGACTCCGCTGGCTTGGCCACGTCCACAGGATAAATGATGGAAGGATTCCAAAAGACATCCTGTATGGTGAGCTAGCCTCTGGCAAAAGACCTCCTGGACACCCCCAGCTGCGCTAGAAAGATGTCTGCAAGAGAGACCTCAGAGAGGTAGACATCGAGCTGGACAACTGGGAAGAACTAGCAGACGACCGCAGCAGATGGAGGCAGGGGTTACACAAGGGCCTTCAGACGGGCGAGATGAGGATCAGACAGCTAGCAGAGGAGAAGCGAGCGCACAGAAAGCACAATAAGGACTTGCCAGACACCCACCACAACTGCAAGAGATGCAGCAAGGACTGTCACTCTCGTGTGGGTTTTCATAGTCACAGTAGACGCTGTAAATGAAGTCCTCAATTGAAACTATAAAGGGCGTGATCCATAGTCTATGCAGACTGAAGGATGCCTACTACTACCTCTCCACTTACCAGTGCTGCTGGCCAACTCAGGGGCTCCTTAGGAGGCAGCTCCCACCTGCAGCTGACTAGTGCTGCAACGCTGGAGGTGGAAAGGGACAGGCACCACTGGAGCTGCCTGGGGCCAAGCTACGCCATGGCTGGACCTGTCCAGGGTTCTAGCACCACAACTGGAGCTGCTGGTGCCCAAACAACCTTGGGGCCAAAACGTGCCATGGCTGGAGCTGCCCAGGGCTCCAGCACTGTGGCTGGAGCTGCTGCTGCTGGAGCAGCCTCAGGGCCAAGCTGCACCGTGGCTGGGGGGGCAGCAGGGGCACCATGGCTGCTCTGCATGGCCAATGACTGGAGCAGGAGGCACCCCACTCGGCCCCCGCCTGCCTGCTGGGGGAGCCGGAGCAGTCAGGTGGAGCAGAGGCTCCAGTTGCCTGCTTCTCACAGCCAGGAGAATTCCGGGGATCTCCCCAACCCCTACCAATTTACACAAAATTGGATTTACGCAGAGGTTCCTCAGGACGCAACCTTCGCATAAATCAAGGGTTTACTATACGTCATTAATTAACTCAGGAAAGCAGATTCATTATAAGTCGAAATGATCTATACTTATGTCGTTCAGAGGTGGAGGGACCAAAAGCCAGGAACGCAGCTGAGCTTTGTGTTGGCTGGGCAGCAGGCGCTGTAGTACAGGGGCCCTGGAAGTGAGCACTGAAGTCATGGGGGACCGGTGGAGACCAGCAGGGAGCCAGGAGGAGTAAGGGGGGAACTGGCAGGTAGCCAGGGAAGCTGCAGGGAGCCACAGGGAACTGCAAGGAGTTGGCAGGGGGCTGCAGGGAGCCAGCAGGAGACATGGGGAAGCTGGCAGGTAGCTGACAGAGCTGTGGGGAGCCAGCAGGGAGCTGGCTTAACTTTTTATTTATCTATCTTCTTCTTATTTCTTTATTATTATTATTACTAATCTATTTATTTATTTTATTTATTTCTATTCTATTTCTATTTATTGTTTTTGTGGGTTATAGGTACATTATATGTACCACCTGTGTGTGAACTGTATGTGTTGGTAATGTATCTCAAGCTAATTACATTATTCCTTATGGATATTAATTCCCCTTTATAAGTTGTTTCACTGTAAATTGCATTATTTAGGAATATAACCTGGACTTATAATGAGGACCCCTGTAAAATGGTGTAATGACACAGCAAAAACAAAGAAATAAAGCCACGTGTTGTCTGGAACACATTTCCAGTTGTAGCGTTTAGTCTATAAAGATTAGCTGATGGGGTGATATATAGCACATTGGCAGCAGCAGGGAATGTCATGTATAGTTCTTATAGAGGTCAGAGTTGGGTGATCAAAGTAGTCTTCATACATCTGGAACTGGTCATTGATGTTGTGTGTGTGACAGCACAATAAAGTTACATGTACATGTTCAAACTGCACGCAGCAGGCTCAGTCCCACTCCTGAGTCCCCTGATAGCCTGGGGTGAGGGGAGTCTAAACACTCTCTGTGGGAGTTCTTTATCCTGCTCCCTGGTCTCTGACAGTGCTGCTATCCTCTTCTGCTTCCTAACCCTATTACTCTCCTTCTATGTTCTCATCTCCCTCCGGCTTCCAGTTCTGCTCTGCCCGCTGTTCCCAGAAGGGGAAGCCTTTTAAACAGTCCTGTGGCAGCCTCAGGTGAGCTCAGCTGGCCCTGCTCAGTTGGTAGACGTCCCTCTTTGGCTGCTTCCCTAGGTGAGATGTTTCTCGCTGCCCTGAGGTATCCCTCTGTTCATTTGCCATATGTTGCCTTCTCCCACTGAGCTAACCTTGTGGCCTGACCCTGTCACATATCCCCTTCCCCTGCTCAACACTATGGGGTTGGGCTACTTGGGATGGCATACAGTGTACCCATGACAGGCCATCAGCATTACCATGCTGGACCCTGGCCCTATGCTGCACCCAGAAGTGAAATGGCTGTAGGGACGAGAATCACTGGTCATTCATGTGTTTCTGTCCTTGTTCCAGTGCATCCACTGCAGGGGCACATGGTCCATAACATGAGTAAATGTCTGCACAAGTATATAACACCTCAGGCTATCCATGGCCCACTTCACCACAAGGCACTGCTTCTCAATGATGGCATAGTTTTGCTCTCTCCCAGAGAGGAACTTTTGACTCAAATATTAGGATGGGGTGCTCTCCCTCCCCAGCCATTTGAGACAGTACAGCACCCAAGCTGACTTCAGAAGCATTGATTTGCAGCAAAAACTTCATCTTGAAATCTGTGGCTATGAGACTGGGTCACTGAATACGGCTGTTTTTAGGTTGACAAATGCCTCCTCTGCCACAGCAGGTCCAGTTTACCACATTGGGGCTGTAGGGTCTCATGAGGTCAGTCAGGGGACATGCCCTAGAAGCAAAGTGGGGGATAAAACTCCAATAATATCCCATTTGTTCCAGAAATGCCCCGACCTGCTTCTTCTGGACTGGCTGAGGCCAATTCTGTATTGCCACCACCTTATTCAGCTGGGGCCTCACTATACCCCTTCTCACAATGTACCCCAGATCTTTGGCTTCTGCTAGTTCTATGGCACATTTTGATGGATTTGGCATAAGGCCAGCTTCCCTTAAGGTGTCTAACACTGCCTCCACCCTCTCCACATGTGTCCCCCGGTCTGTGCTGTGGAGAACATCATCATCAAGGTAAGCTGAAGCGTACCTATGATGAGGTCATAGCAGCTTATCCATAAGCCACTGCAATGTGGCAGGAGCCCCGTGTAATCCAAACAGGAGGACAATGTATTGATACAAGCCCTCTGGTGTGGAAAAGGCCCCAGATCTCCTGAGGGTCTGAGTGGCAGCAGTGGAACTTTGTGGACAGGTAGGGCCAGGCAGGAGGCAGGGCTGAATTAATTGCATTGAGTAAGGGTGTGTTAGCCTGGCCTGAATTAACTGTACAGAGGGTGATGACAGTTGGAACTGATTGTACTGGTAGCAAATTGAGCACAGTAGAGGATCAGGAGAAAAGGCTCTTGAGAACTGGTCAATGTTTGCGGAGATGAACTGGAGGTTGTTCTTGCAGTGCTCCACCAGCAATGTTACTCCCTTCATTCGTGTCTGAAACTCCTTCGACATCAGGAGTTTGTTTCGCTCCTGGGGCTGCTCCATCACTTCCATGCTGCATAGAGAGGAGTGATGAATCACCGCCTCTGCTAGTGCTAGGTGCTGATCTGGACCTCATGTTGAGACAGAAAAGCTCAATGTCACCTTTGGATAACAACAGTTTCAGTATGACTGTGACAAATACGGCCTCAGGGTGCTTCCTGCTCAGTTGGCTACATCATGAGCCTGTTCTAAACAACACAGCTCCATAGCTTATTATTGTTACAGGAAGCAATGTTTAGTTACCATTATCTCCAGTTTATAATTAGGAAACGTAAACGTAAAGGAGGTCAAGTTTGATCTACCTAATGCTGCCCAGAGAATCAGTAGCAAAGCTGGGAATAGAAGCCAGCCATGCTGGCTCCCAGTCTTGTGCTCAGACCAAGAAGGTCTTGGGGACTGATCCAAAGTTCACTGAATTAATCTCACAGATTTCAGTGGACTGCAGACAAGGCCTTTATAAGTGAGGCTCATTATTTCCAGCATATGCCTGGGCAGAATTCTAAAAACAAAGGGGAAGCTTATGTTCTCTTTCTTCTTGCCACCACTAACATGGCGGAAAAGATCCATTGTGTTATCCAAAGACACTGGTGGCTCCCCTGCCTGCCCTGGGAGGAAAAAAGATGAAGTCCCTTTCTTGAACTCTCTTCACTGTAACTGCTATTTGTGGCTACCTTAGGGGCCTGAGGAGAAGACTAATGAATGAAGCTCACCTCTTGTTAGCCACAGCAGCACTACCACCTGAGGAAGAGACCCAGGGTGGAAAACTTTCCCTGGCTCTACTGTACAGCAAGTGCATTATGAAGATTGGCTTCATTTAGTTCCCTCCTATCCCCTGATACTACAAGACAGACTGAGCATTGCCCTGGAGGAGGCATCCCCTCATGTACCTTAATGTTGAGAGAAAGGAGGATGTTGAGGACAGAATGTTTTTCTACCAGTCATCGCTACTGAGCCACTGGAGAGAATCAAACAGCGCTGCTCCAGCCCCATGCTCCTGTGGGGCCCCACGGCTGGGGATGAAGCCCTGGCCCATGCTGTGTGGTGGCGGGAAAATAAGGCTGGGACTCTGGCCAGGCCCCTGCTGCTGCAGAGGCCCTGCAGCTGGGACTCTGGCCCCAGCCCCAGCCCCAGTCCCAGTCCCAGGCATCGCCCTAGCCCCATGCTCTGGTGAGGTCTCCATCCCCATCCCCTGCTGCATAGGGGTGAGGGATGGGATGCACCTTCTGCTAGCATTGCTCCCAAAATTGGCTCACATGCCACTTGCGGCATACATGCTAGGGGTTGTCAACCCCTGCCTTAAAGTTTGTGCTGCAGTACAATGAGAGCCTGTTTAACACAATTAAATCAGAGTCAGTAAGCCATGCTCTACTACAATTTTCTTAAAAAAATATGAACTACTTTTGTAACAGCTTCAGTGCTCCTCTGAAACATAAGCTTCTTCTTTGAGGAGCATCCCTGGGACGCTCCACCTGAGGTGTTTTTGCCGTGCAGTGCACCTGGCTGGGAGGTTTTTTTTAGCAGTGGCTTGACAGCTAGATGGCACATGCACAAGTTTGAAATAAGCTCTCCTCAGTACCTTCTCTGACACTGCTGGCGAGGGTTGGAATCTGCTGTGAGCACTGCAGTTCTCCTCAGAGAGGCCACTAACCATTTTTCTTTTGATTCCTCTGCCATTTCTTAGTCATTGAAGCTAGCTTTTGGTCATTCTATTCTTTACTTTGAAAACTTTTATTCACAAAAAAAAAAAAAGAGAGAGAAGAAGAGGAAGAGCAAGCACCTCCTTCAGGCATGGAGGCAGTGCGGGCTCTGCATCTCACTTGCCCCCTCAGGGGACCTCTCTCAGCTGCCACTCCTCAGCCTCCTCAGCTTTTACCTCAGGTGCAGCACTCATTTTTTTTCCACTCATAATTTTCAGGGAAAAAAAAACCCTGCCTCTCTCAACAAAGGTTGGGGTTAAGGTTATGGTTAGGTTTAGGGTTAGGGCAACTCTCTACCTCCAGGATGCATATTTCCATGTGTCCTTACACCCGGTGCACAGATTGTACCTAAAGTTCATAGCAGGGACAGAATATTTCCAATATATAGTACTCCCTTTTGGTCTATCCACAGAGCCCAGAGATCCTGGCAGTGGTAGCAGCTAACCCATGGAAACAGGGAGTGTCAATTTATTCATATCTTGATGACTGCCTTATTAGAGGCAGATCATTCAAAGAAACTCAGGACTCAGTCATGACCACTATGACTCTGTTTGATACACTCAGTCTTCAAATCAGTACCTTCAAATGCCAGCTCCAACCAACTCAGATCCTAGAGTTTATAGGGGTTCTGCTTGATTGTGTCAGTGCTATGGCATCCCTCACCGAACAGAGGTTCCATTCAGTGTGAATGTAGCACAGTACATTTAGTACAATTGCATATCTTGGCACCACAGCTCCCTGTCAGGGCATGCCTGCAGCTCCTTGGTGCCATGACAGTTGCCCTGAATGCCAGATTACATGAGACCTCTACAGCACTGGCTGAACACAGTGTACAAGCCTCACATACACAGCATGCGTAAGCTAGTCTCCCTTCCTACCATGGTCAGACACTCCCTTCAATGGTGGTCACTGTTCCCCAGGGGACAGAGGCTACTAAGGAAAGTGTAAGTGGAAAGGGGAAAGGTGAGGCAGCCCCTGTTTCAGAAGATGTAGGAACCTCTCTCTTCCTGTTCTATGACCGGTATTGGATAATCCCAGTGTATTCCCTTCTCCCAGTGTAGCATCAGTAATGAGGGAAACACATTCAGTAAATTCACATAATGTATTACAAGGTTAAATTACAGCAACTGGAAAATGGGAACGAGGATAAGTGAATAATCAAGCAATAATAAGCATCTGATCATAAACATATAACTAAATAGCAGTGCCGGTACTGTATACAAAAGACATGAAGTGTAGGCTGAATTCCCATTTAATCAGACTGAGGAAGGACACTAGAAAGGAAGATAAGAAAGTTTATACTTTGGGTGATGTGTAGCTGAAGCCTGGGACCTACAACTGGTATGTTAACTTTAAGCTCTTGGGGAGGAACTCCAGGGAGAGCCCAATGAAGATGCCCTGTTTCCTCTTTTGGTGGTACAGCTATGATGGCCCAATGCAGATAGAAGTGCAGATGGGAGCACTCACGCCTCCCTTAGCTGAAACAGCCACACTCAAGCACTTCTCAGATGGAATAGAGAGCTCCGGCCCCCACTTGACAGCCAGGTACTATAATAGCCTCTAGCCTGTATGCAGCAGTCTTAGTGCCATGGGCACAAATTAGTGCTGTGTGCAGAGTTATGCACCTTCCTGAGGTAATGGAATTCTCAGTCAGGTTTTGGTGGGAAAATCCAGTCAAGACCAGCTTAGTCCCTGACCCTGAGTTCCAAGATGGACTCCCTCTTTTTCAGATGGAATCTCTTCCTCGTGATAGGCATAAGTGTCCAAATACTTCATAATCATGATTAACATTAACATATTTAACACAACTAGTAATTACAATACGCCTCAACACCACAAAAACAAAACGTGCACACTGGGGTCCCTTTCCACAGGCAAGCTCCTTCATTCACAAACATGACAGATGCATCACATCAGAGTTAGGGAGTTCACTGAGGTGCTCTGATAACACAAACTCAGTGGACCCCCAGAGAAGTCACGATACACATCAATGTGCTCAAGCTCAGCGCAGTATATTGTGCCTGCAGACACTTTCTGGACTGAATATCCAACTCCACAATCCAGATCTTCACTGACAAACAAGATGTTATGTTGTACATAAACAGGCAGGGAGGGGTAAAATCATATCTTCTCTGCAGAGAAACAGTCTAATTATGGACTTAGTGTAACACCCACAACATAACATTAATTGCTTCACATCTACCTGGCAAGCAGAATATAACTGTGGATACTCATAAGACTTGTATAAGTGGCGCCAATTCTCTGTCTGGTCTGGCTTCCACGACCTCAATCTGTCCTTTGCTCTTTTACCTTCAATCCTGTAATACATAACTGAACTTAAAAATGTGGGACCCCTGTTCAGTTCCCTTAAGGCTCACCTCTCCGCCGTAACTGCCTTACATCAGCCAATAGGTATTTCAACATCCCACAACCAAAAAAGGTCCTCAAAGGTCAGCAGAACATTTATCCACCAATTAAACCTCTGGCTCCAGCATGGGACCTCAGTTTGGTTCTGAGGGCCTTGACCTGTAAGCTGTTTGAGCCTATGGCAACTGCTCTATGCTCCATCTATCCATGAAGGTGGCCATATTGGTGCAAGGAAGGTCAGTGAAATTGCTGCTCTCATGTCAGACCCACCTTTCACAAACTTCCATAAAGACAAGGTAGTCCTTTGACCTTGCTCAAGGAACCTGCCAAAGACATGCTGTTCCTTTCACTGTAAGAGATCTATTAATTTACCTGTTTTCTTCCCCAAGCCTCACACCAACCAAACTGAGGCCACACTTCACACCCTTGATGTACAGAAGGCATTGCGTTTCGACTTGCAAAAAAAAAAACAAATTCATAAAACCAATGGGCTATTCATATCAACCACTGAATGATCCCAGGGGCTCCCCATCTCCTCCCAGAGGATCTCTACATGCATAGTTGACTGGATAAGATTAGCATATTCCACCTTTGCTAAAGAGCAACCTCAGCAACTTCATGCACATTCAACCAGGGTCATGTCATTATCAACAGCCTACATCCAGGGCATCTTCCTATCCAATAAATGCAAATTGGCCACCTGGTCGTCTGGCTATCCACATCCATAAAATGGGCATAGCAATATTTCCTCTGTCCCATCCTTTGGCAGTCTTTTCTATTTAGAGTACAAGCTCTTCAGAGCAGGGCCTGTCTCTTGATACAAGTTTGGGCCCTGATTGTGTTTAGGGGTTATACTGTAATATTATTAAAATAATAACACCAGCAGATTTTCATTCCAAGCACTTGTGCCTTTCACTGGTATATTCCCTCTAAGCCAAGGAACTAACAAGGTGAATTAAAATAATTCTCAAGCATTTTGGGGCAATCCCCCCTATATCAAGTCTAAGAAGGCTTTTGGCCTACTTTCATCTGTGAATCTTTGCAGAATCTATTCTGGTTAGAGCTTAGCCTGTCATGAGCTTTTCTGGGATGGGTGATTTATTATCATTTTAACCAAGTAGAAATGCCAGGAATGTGCCAGGTAGAAATGTGAAGCTTATTCTTATTTTCCCCAGCACTCTCCTAGAGCCTTTGTCACAATGGTACAACATCTGCTGCCCTCCAGAACTGGGTTGATGAAACTGTTTACGTTGGGTCCCACTTTTCATCCCTGCAATTAGCAGGGCCCCCAACCTACCTAATGTAATCTAAACTGATGGAAATTTTGGTCATGTTCATATGAAAAAAATACTCATTCAGCACGTGTAAGAAAATAAGTATGTAAAAACTTTATTGATCAATATTTTTCCTCTCACTCTTATACGTCTTAAGCACTGGAGGCTGCTTTGAACCTCAGCTCGTACTTGTTACAGAGATTGTGAACTCTCTCCTGTATGTCTGCAAAGCCCATTCACATTCATGGTAATGAATTAATCATATTGGCTATGTCTACACTAGCCCCAAACTTCGAAATGGCCATTTCGAAGTTTACTAATGAAGCGCTGAAATACATATTCCACGCCTCATTAGCATGCGGACGGCCGCGGCACTTCAAAATTGACACGGCTCGCCGCCGCGTGGCTCGTCCCGACGGGGCTCCTTTTTGAAAGGACCCCGCCTACTTCGAAGTCCCCTTATTCCTATGAGCAGATGGAAATAAGGGGACTTCGAAGTAGGCGGGGTCCTTTCGAAAAGGAGCCCTGTCGGGACGAGCCGCATCAACTTCGAAGTGCCGTGGCCACCCGCATGCTAATGAGGCGCTGAATATGTATTTCAGCGCTTCATTAGTAAACTTCGAAATGGCCATTTACATGGCCATTTCGAAGTTTGGGGCTAGTGTAGACACAGCCATTCTGTTACTCTTATGGAACCAGGGGTCTGTATAAGTTAACCTGCTCGTTATGTGTTCTTTGGGCTCTAATTAGTGTGGATGTTGTGCACACTCCTGTTTCTCAAGGACTCACTTGTAGTGGCATGCTGGTTTGAGTTCCTGAAGTTAGTCAGCTTTGATTGACCTTGTTGGGCAGCCATGGGACACATTTTAAAATGCTCCTTTGGGCTGTAATAGGCCCGTTAGGCCATCTTCGGGACACCATAGCGGAAAAGGGAAGGGAAGTTAAATAGGAACACAGTTTTGAGCTGTGTATGTGTTTCAGATGGCAACCATGTGAGCATCCCTTATCTCACAACCTAACACCACAGGGGGAGATCACTCACCACTAAACAGACCGGATGTCATGGTGAGGCAGCATGATGAGTGTGAATTTCAGGACAGATGTAAGCCTAGTTGAACTCAGCCATCCGTCACAGACTTACGGTGTGTCTGCACTAGCCAGCTACTTCAAAGTAGCTGGCACAAAGTCGAAATAGTACGCTTTGCGTCTACACGTGCCGTGAGCTATTTCGATGTTGCAGTCGACGTTAGGCGGCAAGACTTCGAAATCGCTATTCCTATCCGAAGATGGGAATAGCGACCTACTTCGACATTCAATGTCAAAGTAGGGCGTGTGTAGATGATCCGCATCCTGCTGCTTCGAAATAGTGGGGTCCTCCATGGTGGCCGTCAGCTGAGGGGTTGAGAGATGCTCTGTCCAGCCCCTGCGGGGCTCTATGGTCGCCGCATGCAGCAGCCCTTAGCCCAGGGCTTCTGGCTGCTGCCGCTGCTGCCGCCGCTGCTGCTGCAGCTGGGGGTCAATGCTGCGTGCATGGGTCTGCAGCCAGTTGTTGGCTCTGTGGATCTTGTGCTGTGCAGGCTGAGTGTGTCTGGGAGGGGCCCTTTAAGGGAACGTCTTGGGGCTTTGCTGGCCCCTTATTTCGATGGGGAGCATTTGTGTGTGTGGACGCTCCGCATTTCCTTCCGGGGCGGGTCCTTTCGACGTTCTCTGTCGCTATTTCGACACTGAACATCGATGGCACCAGCCCTGGAGGATGTGTAGACGTTACGTATCGAAGTAGCCTATTTCGGCGTTCTTTCATCGAAATAGGCTACTTCGACGTAGTGTGCTAGTGTAGACGTAGCCTTAGTGATAAAGTGCACTTCATCTACATGCTCAGTGCTTTGCTACCTAATCCACTTACACACATGAAAATTGCATAGCCCTGAGTGCATCTCATTTGGTTGCCTGGGATGCTAATCCAATTAATTGCATATTTACTAATTGTATATTTTAGCTCCCTGCCAACTGCATTGAGATCCAAAAGCTGCCACTCAGTTTATTCACTCTGGATAACAGAATAGTGTAAGTATCAGAGAGGTAGCCGTGTTTGTCTGTATGTTTGAGAACAACAATAAGTCCAGTGGCACCTTATAGACTAACAGATATAGACCTGACTAAGCGGGTCTTTGCCCGTGAAAGAATAGTTATAGTCCATTTCAGATTTTGCCCATTCATTTGGTTTGGGGAACACAGGAATGCTGATTATCATAAGCGGGAAGTATCAGTGGGTCTCAAAAAACTGGTTTTCTCTGGAAAACCTTCTGCAGGATGATCTTAACGGTAATATAGAACAAATCCCAATGCATCTGGCACAAGGCTCTGAGATCTGATCAAAATTGAAACATGCGGCAAAAGCAGAGATCACATTGGTAAGTGGGAGAACACGGATACATCAAGAGCATAGTGGTTGCATGTATAGACAGCACAGATCCAGTAGGTCAAGACATCTCACAGAAGGGAGGAACAGTAGTCTCTCCCTCTCTCTGTCTCTCTCTCTCTGTCTCTCTCTCTCTCTTACTTCCCTCTAATAGCCACAGCTGACCTGGAGGACACAAAGGGCCAAAATCCTTGAGCCCAAGCTTTGTTCTGTTTCTGGCTCTGAATCATTTTGAAAACAGAATTTAGTTCTTTTGGTTTTCATCTGAGACACATGAATGTTCAAGTCTCTTAAATGCCAAGCTTGGGTAATACATACACTTCTGAGCAGCAGATTCAGTGCTAGTGCCAGGGCTTCAAGCATAGTATGAGCCCAGTACACACCTATGCACATAAGATTACATAGCTTGGTTTTGAAACACTGGTATGGTTCAATGTATCCCATAAACTTGAACTGTCTCAAATCCAGCTCCCCTGCCCAGGCAGCTGCCTAGTCTAGATGGGCCTTTGGAGATTTTCCTTTGAGTTGGCTAGGAAAGCTGCTGTCCAGCAGCACAAGTCCTTAATGTAGAGGAACATGATGAAGTATATTATTTTCCTGTAGAGCTGCTCTGAAGCCCAGGTGAGAGTCACCAGTGAGCATTAATAACATGAATTCAGCTACGTCTACACGGGAATGCTACATCGAAATAGCTTATTTCGATGTAGCAACATCGAAATAAGCTATTTCGAAGAATAACATCTACACGTCCTCCAGGGCTGGTGCTGTCGATGTTCAGCATCGACGTTGGGCAGTAGTACATCGAAGTAGACGCTGCAGGGGAGTGTCTACACACCAAAGCGGCCCACATCGAAATAAGGGTGCCAGGAACAGCTGCAGACAGGGTCACAGGGCGGACTCAACAGCAAGCCGCTCCCTTAAAGGGCCCCTCCCAAACACACTTGAACTAAACAGCACGAGATCCACAGAGCCGACAACTGGTTGCAGACCCTGTGCATGCAGCATGGATCCCCAGCTGCAGCAGCAGCAGCCAGAAGCCCTGGGCTAAGGGCTGCTGCACACATTGACCATAGAAGCCCGCAGGGGCTGGAGAGAGCGTCTCTCAACCCCTCAGCTGATGGCTGCCATGGCGGACCCCGCTATTTCGATGTTGCGAGATGCGGATCGGCTACACGTGCCCTACTTCGACGTTCAGCGTCGAAGTAGGGAGCTATTCCCATCTCCTCATGAGGATAGCAACTTCGATGTCTCGCCGCCTTATGTCGATTTCAACTTCGAAATAGCACTCGCCACGTGTAGACGTGGCGGGCGCTATTTCAAAGTTGGCACGGCTACTTTGAAGTAGCCGGCACGTGTAGACGCGGCTTTACAGTCCTGGGGCTTTAAAATCCCATCTCACCCACAGAAAGGGTACTTTTATTGTTTTACAGAAGCCTTTGTCTTTCAATTACATTTACCCTTCAGAGAAGGAAATCCTGCTTAATGACTTGGGTGGAGGTGCTGTAGGGACATATTAATGCTTTGAATGTCATATAGGTTAACAACAGTAACATCATAAGTGGCTTCAAAAATATCAAATGACAGTGAATATTGGCATATTAGAAATACTTTATCTTGGAGATGAAGAAGGGAGAGAGATGTATTCAGAGGCAGAGGTCTACCCTGAATGATGGTTGCTAGGTCACACACAGTAAACCAGGCTGGATTAGCATGTATGACACGTCTGGATCCTTTATGACATGCACCGTGACAACAAAGCTCACATTCCAAGAGGTCATCAGAACATTCAAAAAGTCAACAGAGGAAGATGTTAGATAGGGGAAGTGTACTTGTTTCTTCATTCAAATAAAGTATTCACATTAGTAAAATTGAGAACTTTCCTTCATTGTACCAATAAATATTAAAAGGGAGGGGGAATTATTTTAGGTGGACTTGGACAGTACACATAGGAGTATAGGGATGAAATGAGATGAAGGGAGGTTCTGTCAAGAAAATTGTCCCAGCAAGCAGGTAAATAGTCTCTCAGTGGAGGTGATGAAATGTAATGGACATTTAAAAGATGAGGCAGGAATGATCCAGACGATACCCATCTGAGACCCATTTTATCTGAGCAGCCAGCATTTAAGGCTCCAGATAAGCAGCTCTGGTTTCGGTCCACCTTTGTGGAAAACTAGATAAAAGCCGCGTCTACACGTGCCGGCTACTTCGAAGTAGCCACGCCAACTTCGAAATAGCACCCGCCACGTCGACACGTGGCGGGCGGTATTTCGAAGTTGACATCAACGTAAGGCAGCGAGACGTCGAAGTCGCTATCCTCATGAGGGGATGGGAATAGCGCCCTACTTCGATGTTCAACATCGAAGTAGGGCACATGTAGCCGATGCGCGTCCTGCAACATCGAAATAGCGGGGTCCGCCATGGCAGCCATCAGCTGAGGGGTTGAGAGACGCTCTCTCCAGCCCCTGAGCTCAATGGTCGCCGCGTGCAGTGGCCCCTTAAAGGTCCCCGCCCCCTGCCTTCCTGTGCAGGAAGCTGAGAGAGCGTGCAGGCAGCACCACAGCCACGTGGCCAGCCTGCACGTCTCACAGCAGCCGCAGCCCAACAGCCTGAACCCATGGCAGCCAGCCAGCCCCCCAACCGCCCCCAGGGCACCCCCCGCAAGGGGAGCCAGGGCTCGCAGGCTGGCAGCCAGCTGGGGAAGAGGCAGCGGGGCCCCTCCTGGATGGAGGCCGAGCTTCAGGACCTGCTGGGGCTCTGGAGCAAGGAGGAGGTGCTCCAGGTAATGGGGAGCAAGAGGCGGAACGCGGATGTGTTCGCTCGGCTGGCCGAGACCCTGGCCGGCCAGGGTCACCCTGCCCACACTCCTGACCACGTCAGGAGTAAGGTTAAGGAGCTGTGGCAGGGTTACGCCCGGGCCCGGGATGCGGCCAGCTGATCTGGGGCCGCCACCATCACTTGCCCCTTTTACAGGGAGCTCAGGGAAATCCTGGGCCCCCGGCACACCTACTCCCCTCCGGCCACTCTTGACACCTCGGCCAACGAGCCCCAGCAGGCCCCAGAGGTGGAGTCTGCCCCGGAGGCAAGCCCCGCACCCCAGGGATGCCGGAGGAGGAGGAGGAGGAGGGGGAATCCTCCTCTAGCGATTGGGGGCTCTGGATCGCCATCCTGTCCCGGAGCTCCGGCAGGGCATCCGCCCACCGGGTGTCCCCCGACCATGGGAGCAGACCGTCAGGTATGTACCCCCCCGGTGCACACCCCCCCGGGGTTGAGGGGCAGGGGCAACAGACATGACCAGGGCCCTCCACATGCCCAGATGACCATGGCCCCAAGGACAGCAGTGGCATGTCCCTTAGAAGAGTGCATCAGCCCCTGCCCCCCGAGCATGACAGTGCCATGCCCCATCCCTGGGGATGGGGGGAGCGGAACCTAGGGTCCCCTGGGGGGAGGGGGTGGGACACCCATCATCATCATCAGCATCTCCCAGGGATGGGGATGGGAAACCAGCAGCAGAAGGGTGGGGGGGACAAGGGCCACGGCTCGGGGCCCACACTAACGGCTGTCTCCACTCTTCTTCCCCACCTGTGTTCCGCAGCTGCACCATCGGAGGGACCGGAGAGCACCGGCGAGGTGTCAGTGGTCCCGGAGAGCGCACCGGGGCCATCACTCCAGGCCAGCCCCTTGGCGGAGCACCGACCAGCCCCAGGGCGGGGACGACGGCGGACCCAGCACCATCCGAGGATGGCGATGGACCCCCAGCTGCTGGCAATCCTCCGGCAGCAGCTGGAGGTCTCAGAGCAGCGCCTGCGGGTGGAGGAGCGGCGCCTCCATCTGCAGGAGCGGGTGCTGGCCTGGCGCCAGGAGGCATGGGGGGCCTTTATGCGCAGATTTGAGTGCATCACGGACTACCTGGCCCCTCAAGCCGCGCCGTCCGCCGCTCTGCCCGCCCTGCCTGCTCCACCCGCCGCCAAGTGGTCTGAAGAAGTGGGTCTGCCCCACGAAAGCTCACCTAATAAACTATTTTGCTAGTCTTTAAAGTGCTACTTGACTGCTTATTGTTTTGATAGCGTATAGACTAGCACGGCTCCCTCTCTGTTACTAGATAAACTGTGTGTGTGTTGTGGGTTGGTCAAGACAGGCTCTAGGGTACAATCATGCATCAGCCCCCAAGTGACTGGGCCCTACATTGCATTGTAATTCTCCAATATCTGGGGATTCCAGGATTAAATAAATAACTAGATGGGCTATGAAAAGAGAGAGAGCCTCTTTCCCTCATTAACATTCACTATTCAGATTCTTCAGCAGTCTGGGATGCAAATCTGATGGCCACCAGGGAAAAAAGACAGTTTGTTTTCCACTCTTAGCAGATTTCATCCTACAAGTCTTGCATAAGTGTCTGCAATCCACATTTGTACAGCATCCAATGGGTAAGCCCTGCTTATGGTACATTTCAATCTGTCCTAGGCTCAGTCAAGCAAGCAGATATGACATCAATACGTAGAGCGGAATTGCAAATATTGTCATATTAGGCATTCCACATACTTGCCAAACTAAACATGTATGTAACGCAGTGTAGTTCCCTGTCCACTCAGGGGAGCACCAAAGATGGGTGAAAAGCACGCCAAGCATTCTGCTAGAATTGGTATCAAATAGGTAGAAACATTAGTCTGTACCTTCAAAAACAACAAGTCCTGTAGCACCTTATAGACTAACAGAAATTTTGGAGCATAAGCTTTCATGGGCAAAGACCCACTTCATCTGACAAAGCGAGTCTTTGCCCTCGAAAGCTTAAGCTCCAAAATTTCTGTTGGTCTATAAGGTGCCACAGGACTTCTTGTTGCTAGAATTAGATTTGTTCTTCTTCGAGGAGTGTCCCTGGGTGCGTCCACCTTAGGTGTTTTTGTGGTGCAGCACACCTATCCGTAAGGTTTTTCTTTGCGGTGGCTTGATAGCTAGCAGGCAAATGCACTTAGCTTGCTGGAGCTAGAGGGGTAATGAGCATGTGCTGATAAGCTCCCCTCAGTTCCTTCTCTGCCACCTCTGGCGGTGGTCAGAACCTGCCGTGAGCTCTGCAGTTCTCCTGAGAGAGACCGCTAACCATTTATCTTTTGATTCCTTGTTTGTTTCTTAGTCATTGAAGCTAGCTTTTGGTCATTTTGTCTTTTATTTTGAAAACTTCTCTTCACAAAGAAGAAGAAGAAGAAAAAGAAAGAATAGCGAGTGCCTCCTTCAGACATGGAGGCAGTGCGGGCTCCTCATCTTGCATGCCCCCTCAGGTGACCCCTCTTAGCTGCCACTGAGGAGAATCACCCTCCTCAGCTTTTACCTCAGCTGCAGCACTCATTTTTTAACCCTTCATAATTTTTGGGAAAAAAACTCAACCCAAAAACCCAAACTTTTCTTTTTGAACAGATTTTCTTTCAACAGCTTTTCTTTCAGCATTTCCCCCCAGAGTGGGGCTTTCTGTCAAATGCTGTCAAATCCCTTAAAGCACTGCCAACTGCGAGTCAGTCAAGCACTTCCTCTGCTTGTATTGTGGGGCTAGCACAGCACAGGCTACTGTCACTTGGGGACTGACAGCTGATGTAGGCGAGCCTGAGGGTTTTGTCATCAAACCATTTTCTCTCAAGTGCTCCTTCAGACCAGAGCAGATCCTGGTCACCTCGCATCCCTGCTGCCACTATCACCAGTGGCAACATCAGACAAGGCAGTGCCCCCTGCCTTAGCTGCATGCTCAGTCTCATTTACACAGAAGAGAGCACATTCAGTGGTTAATGGGGAATCTCCTTCGCATAAAAAGGAGCAATCCCTAAACTCTATCTGTGCCCTATCTGTCATGTTATGCTTAAACTAAGTACATGAGATCTTTTATAGGGGAAAAGGCAGTACACCACATTTATTGAGATTACAGGAGTAGCATGTGCTTTTCAGTCATTCACACACACACACACACCCACCATGCACACAGTCCCGCCAGACAAGGTTATAATTGCCAGTCCAGAGTCTGGATCAATCTAGTGGCCAACAAGATAGATCACAAAGGTGGAGCTGGGCCTTGTCGGTCATGATCCGATGCTCTCCTGGGGTTGGTGGCAAGATGATCCCAAAGTCCCATGGCAAAGCACCCTGCTTTTATAATTCTGTTTTTTCTGCTGAAGTCTATGGATTCTGCTGTGTCAGTCCATGACCAGTGTGTTGTCTTTTTTATAGCAATTGTTCCCAAACATCTCCAAAAGTCTCATCCTGTAATTAATCATCTTTAGGGGTGACTGCTCCATGCTTTAGAGTTCTCAATCTGCCAATCTGATCATTTCTTGTGCTGATGGTTCTTTTCTGACTCCGTTAAGTCTGTTTTCACCCATGCTTTGCCCCTCCTTTCTTGGCCATCTAACTCTGAGGATAACCTTCGCACGTTTACCTTGACACAGACATACCACTTTCACATGTAAACAAAAAGTGTTACAAGGACTTTTAAACAAAAGCATTGTACCACAGTATCTCATATTGGGCAAAATAACAAGCATTGTAAATCAAGCAATTAAGATTTCAGCCTTCAACACTTTGCTAAGCACATTAACGTAGACACAATATCAGAACTCTGTCTACTTACCTACTGAACTCACCAAACTTTAAAACAAAGGGCGTATATTCAGTAAAAGAACTTAATTAATAAAAATCATAAAATGCTAAATGTGTTAATATGTTATCTTACATTGCTACATGATAAAATCTAAAATACAAGTATAAAGAGAATAAAACTTTCAACTCCAATAGTGTCCCTGCCTTGACTCCCAGCCGGAGGAGATGGAAGTCACTTCAGCATTCATACAGGCAGAAGTAGGGCTCACCCTACAGGGCCTCAAACTGCTGGGGGAGGGGATGAGATTGTGTACGAATTGCCTTTCCCTGTGGTCTCACTGCTGGATGCATAGGGTAGAGGAGTGGGGATCTTCCCCTACTCTTTGCCACCGGAGGAAGTGATTATTTCAAAAACTGCATCCTTCCCTGGCCCTGCAATCTTTAGTGGAGCACAACCTCTTAGTTTCGCAGCTTGTGACTAAGGTGTATTCTAGGATTGCAGTGCCTACTGAGAAGGGACTAGCTCTGTCTGTAGTCTGTCTAAGGCAGGAATTTTGGGCGGGGAGGCATGGGGGTGAGAGGAGTAATTTCTTAGGAAGCCAGGATCCTCTGAATAAGAACTTTTCTTACTGCCTAACAGGGACACACACAACAATATTTAACTGATGATAGCACCATGCTGAAATTAGACACAAAGAGGGAAGAGAGCGTGCTTGGATTCAGAAGACATGGAGCTAGATTGTGGTATCAGTTACAGGAGTGTAAATCTAGAGTGAATTGATTCAGTTTTGTGGAATTACTCCAGATTAACAATGGGCTGACTGAGATCAAAATCTGACATTTTGCAGATGTTTGTATAAATACAGTTATTTGATTTTATTTTAAATCCATTTACTTTAAACTATCTTCTCTCATCTGCTCCTCTCTGATCATCTGATCATCTGATCATCTCCTCTCTGATCTTTCACTATCTTCCTCTTTTTCTTGAGCAACTCCCTCCCCACATCCACACACAGAAAAAAATGAAGACTTTCCCTATTAAGTTAAATCCATATACCACCAGTTCTGCTATGGCTGTCACAGGAGGCTGTGCTTCTTGGCACTCGTCAACAGGTGGCACTTCTAATTCAGTGAGCGGAGTCCTGAAACAAACAAGGAACCTCAATGGAGGTTATAAAAGAAAAATAGAGGTTATGTCTGCTGAGTGTAAATGGAGAAGAAAAATCCATAGTCTGCCATGAAAATCTCTAGTTCTGTCATACGCAGCACTTCCTTAGTCAAAATCTCCCCTGCAGCAACTTCGAGGTGTGAAACTTGGAAGTGCCAGATTGAGTGTAGCCGCAGTGCTACTTCAAAGTGTCTGCATTACATTGAAGTCCCTTTACTCCTCAAAGGCTATGCCTACACTAGCCCCCTCTTCGAAAGGGGGATGCTAATGAGACACTTCAGGATATGCTAATGAGGCGCAGATACTTCAAAGCGTCTGTGCTCCTTCAAAATCCCTTTAGTTCGCAAAATTTTGGCAATGTCTACAATAGTCCCCCTTTGAAGTTGCTGTTGGGGAGGTTTGACTAATGTAGTGCTACATATGCACCGCAGCACTTCATTAGTAATCTTCTGACATCCTAATTACCATGCCCCCTTCAAAGTTCAGGGCTAGTCAAGACACAGCCAGAGTCAAGTTTCACCTCTGGTGTTTTGGCTCCCAAATTTATGTTGAATCTATCATGAGCCACCCAGTCAGCATCCATGACTGCTCTTAACAGCTTTATTTTTTATTTGATCAATTCAGAGATTTTATTGTGGTCGTCTTAGACTTTTTAATGACTTAAAAGAAGCTAGAAGTTCCAATTTAGTACTTGTTTGTGGCCTGCACAACTGATCATGATATTTCTTGGTATAGTTTGCCAAGCACACCATATTTTCTTCCATCTACAACAAACAGTGGGAGTCAAATCATTTCTGTAAATTCTGATTTCCACCTTCTGTCTGCAATACAAAGATCTAGCAAGCTTGACTAATTACGGTTCAAGGGCTACACAGGTCACTGGTATGGAGGAAGTAAATAAGTGAGGAAAAGTTATTTACTTGTTCCCATAACATAAAAATTAGAGGTCACCAAATGAAATTAATGGGTAGCAGGTTTAAAACAAACAAAAGGAAGTATTTCTTCACTCACTGTGGTCAACCTGTGGAACTCCTTGCCAGAGGATGTTGTGAAGACAGGGACTTTAATAAGGGTTCAAAAAAGAGCTAGATGAATTCATAGAGGATAGCTCCATCAATAGCTGTTAGCTAGGATAGGTAGGAATGAAGTCCCAAGCCTCCATTTTTTCAGAAGCTGGGAATGGGTGACAGAGGAGGAATCACTTACTGATCATCTGTTTTGTTCATTCCTCTTGGACGCCTGGCACTATTGGAAGAGAGGATATTGGGCTAGATGGACCTTTGGTCTGATCCAGTACAGATGTTCCTATGGTCTTATGTCACTGTGTTCACAGAATTCAAGTACCCGCTTTGAAATTCAGGGATGGGAAAGACAGGTATTCAGCCTATACTTTGCGTCTCAGGCTCTTCTCTGATTCTTATGGCTTGGCTATCCTTAGGAAGAGTACCCTTTTCTCTTTCTGGCAGAAGCTCACGTGCAGAGATATGGGTTCCTCTTTCATTTCACTTCTGTCCCAGATTTTACTTTCACAGTCTAGCAATTGTACTTTCTGGGCCTTGCATTGAACCCATATGGTAACATTGACAATTAAGTATCAGAGGGGTAGCCGTGTTAGTCTGGATCTGTAGCAGCAACGAAGGGTCCTGTGGCACCTTATAGACTAACAGAAAAGTTTAGAGCATGAGCTTTCGTGAGTTAACTCACTTCTTCAGATGCTGGTGAAGTGAAGTTAACTCACGAAAGATGCTGAAGAAGCTGAAGTGAGTTAACTCACGAAAGCTCATGCTCTAAACTTTTCTGTTAGTCTATAAGGTGCCACAGGACCCTTCGTTGCTGCTATTGACAATTAAGATTGTTAGAACCGTTGAACCATGCCTTGCCTTTGGGCAGCACCAATGTATCTTTCAAGACCAATGCTGTGAACTCACAGGTGCTCATCCATCCCAGGATATGGGATAAAGCTTTGTCATTAGGATCCAATACACAGCAATGCTGGGCACCTACATGTTCATTGACTTCAGATTGTGCATGTGAAGAAACCAAAGCAGAGAAGTTAAGGGCTTAATACTGCCCTATTGTGCTGAGTGTTCCTAATTCCATAGGCAGTCATAGTGAATCAGGCCTTATGTGATTTGCCCACAGAAGGAGCTGGAATCAGAGCCAGGGGTACTTCTGTGCTTCCTGTCATTTGCTTAGACTAACAGAGTACATTTCATCTTCGATATGGTATGAAAATATGGTTTTCTCTTGACCTGCTAGATCAGTGGTAGGCAACCTGTGGCCTGCAGGCTGTATGCAGCCCACTGGGGCTCCACCTGCAGCAATGACCCCCCTGGCCTCCTAGCCCACACACCTCTTGCACTCCAGGGCACTAGAGCCCTGCACTTTCTTTTTCCTTTCCTTATCTCCCAGCACTTTCAGAGCCCTGAATCAACTGATACACTCTATATCCCCACTCTGTACTTTTCGCTTCCAGAGCTGAGGGGCCGTGGGACCACAAGTGGAACCCCAGTAGGCCACAGGCTTAGTGGCACTGCTATGGTCACCCACATGACCCCACAATATGCTCATATATTTATGGCTGACTTGGAACAACGATTCGTCAGCTCTCGTCCCCATTACCCCTTCTTTACTTACATCAATGACATCTTTATCATTTGGACCCATGGCAAAGAGACTTTAGAAGAATTCCACAGATACTTTAACAATCTGCACCCCACCATCAACTTAAGCCTTGACCTCTCCATGTGAGAGAGAATTTCTTCGACACTACTGTGCAAATCACTGATGGCCTGATCAATACCACTCTCTACTAGAAATCCACTGACAGCTACACATACCTATATGCTTCTAGCTTCCATCATGCACACATGACATGATCCATCATTTACAGTCAAGCTCTGACATACAATCACATCTGCTCTGATCCTACTGACAGAGATAGAAAACTACAAGATCTCTACCAAACATTCATAAACCTGAATTAACCCCCGGGAGAAGTAAAAGAATCGACAGGGCCAGACGAATACTAAGAAACCAACTACTTCAAGATAGGCCCAAAAGAGCCAAGAACAGAACACTACTTGTCTTTACCTACAGCCCCCAACTCAAACCACTGCAATGCATAATTAAAGATCTACAGCTTATCCTAAACCATGATGCCACACTCCAGAAGACCCTAGGTGACAGGCCTGTTCTTTCCTGTAGACAACCTCCCAAACTTATAAGGATTCTCACTAGCAACCACAGGATATACCACAATAATACTAATCCTGGAACTTTTCCTTGCTTGCAACAAGCCCCATTACCAACTTTGTCCACGTATCTATTCTGGAGGTGCCATCACTGGACCTAACCACATTAATTACAGCATCACGGGCACATTCTCATGTTCCTCAACTAACATCAAATATGCTTTCATGTGCCAACAATGCCCATACACCATGTATGTAGGACAGACTGCAAACACTCTTTGACAAAGAATGAATGGATATAGAACAGACATCAAAAAACTCCAAATACACAAACCTGTCAGCCAGCACTTTAATGGAGTGGGCCATTCTGTTGAAGACCTGAAAGTTTGTGTTCTACTGAAAAAGGACTTCAACAACCGTCTACAGAGGGAATGCTGAGAACTAACATTCATATTCAAATTCTACACATTAACGTGTGCTTTGAACAGGGACAGCAATTACCTGACCCATTATAAGGACTCTTTTACATACTTTGGTGTTTCGTCTAACTTTTAACTTCCCCACCCCACAACCCCCACAACCTCTGCTGTCCCTCTGCTCTTCTGATTTGCCAACCTTGATAACAATTTTTCTGATTTGTCAACCTTGATAACAATTTTTGGACCTCTGTGCTTTATATATTGAGTCTGTTCTGGTAAGGCCATGATCTGAAGGAGTGGGTCTGTCCCGTGAAAGCTCATCACCTAATAAATTATTTTGTTAGTCTTTAAAGCGTTACATGACTTCTTTTTTGTTTTAATAGAATACAGACTAACTCAGCTGTCTCTCTCTCATAATGTAAAAATGTGTATTTAAATTTTAAACCTGTATCACCTAAGTGACTTGCCACAGGGTATCAGAATATATTGTTAGAGCTGAGTGAGTCTAATATTTAGTTTTCTTTGATACATATGGAAATTGGACATAGGTTGTATCTCCCTTGTCTGGCACTCTGGAGCTACCCCACCAGCTCGGAGTGGTAGGAGCACCTGGTCATGCGGGAGTAGGAAAATGACTGTGTCTCTGGGATTTTTGGATGCAGTGATAGGCCTATATGGAGCTCTCCCAGTGGCTGCCCCCTGTGCTGAGACATCAGTACACCTGGATGCAGCGGGGGACAGGGGAAGGGGAAAGGGAGACCTGCTGCCCATGGGGGGATGGGGGGCATGGCCCACAGGGCAGAAGTCAGTACTCATGGCCTTTCCCTCTCTTCCCTCCTGTTTCTGCAGCTGTACCATCCGAGGGCTGGGAGAGCCTCACACCATCTGTCATCCTGTACAGCACCCCTGAGGCAAGGGACAGCAACTGTCCAGAACCACCCCCAGCACCAAGGCATCCCTGCTCCTGGAGGGGCCACTGGTGGGCAGCAGAGGACCATCACATCACCATCTCCATCTGGCGGCACATGGAGCCGGTGGAGCGGCACCTCCACTTTGAAGAGGGGGAGGCCACCTGGCACTGGGTGGCCTGCGGGGAGTTCATGGGGGCATTCCACAATGTGATGGCCATGTTCTGGGAGATGCTGGCCTGGATGGCCCCTCCCACCCCCCACCCCCCACCTGCAGCCCCTCCCGCCACAACCCCAACTGCCAGCCCCCCAGGAGAGGCCCCACCCACCAGCATCCTGAGAGAGGGCCCTGATGTGTCTGACTGCCAGCCTGGGGCTGATCCCTGGCCCTACCTCCCCGACCTTCTCGCCCACTCTCAGCCCGCAAGGGACCCCAGACAGTGGGAGGGTGCAGGTCCCTGCAGCCAACATGGGTCATGGCCCTCCACCCCTGCTCCAGTGTTATGGCCCACCGGGCTGGCCACCCAGGTCCCTCTCCCACTGTAAATAGTTTGCTTCCCTCCCCTGGTATATAGTCTGCCCCCTCCCCCCCAGTAAATAGGTGGTGGTTATGTTATTCATAGAAGGCATTAAGCACACGTTTTTGTAGTTCACAGTGTACCCATTTATTTTTCCCAGAACCCTGCATGCTGTGTGCTCTGTGGGTGGGGGGCAGTGTGCGAGAGATGGTAGGGCAGTGTGCAGGAGACGGCGATGGGGGCTGCGCTGAGTGGAGGGCAGCGTGCTGTGGTCCTGCTGGGGTGGCTGTGGAGGTGCTCACTGGGACCCCGGGTGAAGTATTCACACAGGGCCTCCTGGACACAGATCCCCCATGGTGGGCCTGGCAGCTAGGGACAGTGGCCAGCTGAGGGTAGCCCATGCCGGATTTGGCTGCCCACCCCTGTATAAAAGCCTCCCTCTTGCCCTCCATGATATTATGGAGCATTCAGCAGGCAACCAAGATCTGGGGGACATTGAGGACGCCCACTGCCAGGCATGCTACCGGCCCTTGAGGTGCCCGAAGACGTGCTCAACCACATTGTGGGCATGGTTGATTTGGGTGTTGAAGTGGGTGGTGCCCCTGCCCTGTGATCTGGGGTGTGTGCCCTGTCAGGTATGTACCTGAGGGTCCACCGCCAAGGTTGAGGGATGCCTGGCTGGCTGATGCATGGCTGGAAGTGCAGGAGGGGAGGTCAATAACGAGGTCCCACTCCTTGCTTGACTACTTCTCAGCTGCGGCTGGCTCTGGCTCTGGCTCTGGCTCTGGCTCTGGCTCTGGCTCTGGCTCTGGCTCTGGCTCTGGCTCTGGCCTGGGTGATGTGGGGCTGGCCGATGGTCCCGGCTCTTCGCTGTCCATGGGATGGGGCTCCTCAGATGAGGTGTCCAGGATGGCAGGTGGGGAGGTGGTGTCCCAGGGTTCAGAAGGCTCTGTAGCTCCCGGTAGAAGTGGCACGAAGTGGGGGCTGTCTGTGTCCTGAGCCCTGGTGTAACCTTGCTGCAACTCCTTGACCTTGCATCTCACTTGGTCAGGAGTGTGGGCAGGGAGACCCTGGGTACTCAGGCCCTCAGCCAGCTGGGCAAAAGTGGCCACATTCCTCTGCTTTGTGCCCATGACCTGGAGCACCTCCTCCTCCTGGCATAGGCCCAGCAAGTCCCTGAGCTCATACTCCACCCAGGAGGGGTCGCTCTTCCCCCCCTGCCTGGACCCCTGTGAGCCCTGGACCTGGGGATCTTGACTGGTATGGGTGCTGGCCATCGCACTCTGGGGCCACTCTGGGTTGCAATGAGGCATGCAGGGGCAGCATGTGTAGCAGCTGCTGCCTGCACGCTCTCAGCTTCCTGCAACAGGGTTTCTGGGTGCGTGCAGCTTTAAGGGCTGCAGCACACACAGATCATAGAGCCCCACAGGCACAGGGCAGCATGTCTCCACCTAACAGCTGATCACCACCGTGGGGGATGCTACTCTTTCGAAAGAGTGGGGCACGGCATGTCTACACATGTCCTCTTTTGATAAAGAATTTCGAAAGTAGGGCTTCTTTCTATTTCACATTTGGAAGAGTGATTTTGATTCCTGCAGCACATCCCGTCAATTTTGTTTTCAAAAGACCGCATGGCGTGTGTAGATGCTCTGCATGGTCTTTTGAAAGAGGGCCTGGGTTTTCGAAATAATTGGCTAGCATAGACACAGCTATTGAGACCGCAGCATTCCCTTAGTTGGTGCCTTCTAAAGCCAAAGAGGGTTGCTTTCAGAAGTTGTTTGTCAATTAGTGGTCATAAAACAATACAGTGGGCCTAATTTCTGTCCTCCCATCAGTTCTGTAACAGGCCACATACACCCTGTGGTTGTATCACTGTAGCGTACATGTTTTCCCTGGCCCCGTGGGTGGATCACTGGGTCACTCAGAGGGTAGTGTTCCCTGTAAGCTGAGTGCTTGGGTAGTTGCCTGAGAGAGTTTCAGGTGCCATCCAGCTGATTAGCAGCCAGCCACAGTGAGCAGCATGTGTTTCTATTGGTGGTGCACATCCACACCTGTCTTGGTGCACATAACAAAATTAATTCTGCCCATAGATGGAAAAAATTAGAGGGAACATTGTCAGAGGGCTGAAGTATTTCTACAGTACATGTCTTTTGGAGGCAGCGTGGGCCAATGGGGCCAGCAGTGACTGGGAGAAGAGCTAGTCCCAGGTCAGTCGCTGACTTGCTGGGTGACCTTGAACAGGTTACTTCATATTTCTGTAGCTCCATTTCCCATACTGTAAGATGGAATAATTGCCTGGATCCCCCACTGCTTGACTTCTCCCCCTGTTCAATGGCTTGTGCTCCAGACACCTCCCTACTCACAGGAGATGGGAAGTTCTCCCTGACCAGGTGAGTGGTATGAGGGCTGGGCAATCAATGTCCTCCTGATCAGGGAAGTGCATGGGGAGGGAGTAGGAGGAAAAGGAGATGTTTGCCTCAGTCAGTCATCTATTCCCCATGTACCATAGCCTTTCTACATTTTTGTCACCTTTAAAAAAAATAAGCATGGGAAAAAATCTGATTTTAGCTAATATGAAATTTCAGGGTAATAATGAAATTGTAAAGCTATTATGTTGCCCAAAATTCATTGTTAATTTTTTTAAAAAGTAACTTGGAGATAGGGGGAGTTAGCTGCCCAATGCATTTTTGCTGCTTAGATTTTTCCTGTGATATGGGAGAGCAACCTCTGCACTGAAAACTGTAATGGGGAGTTAAATTTGGACTGACATTCTTTGGAAATTGATTTTAAAAATGTTAACCTCTAATGACTGAAATGTACAGCTTGAAATGCACAAAATATAACTCCTATCTGCATGACATACAGCAAGGTTCTAATTTTAATTCAGTTTAGAAATAAGCAGTAGGTTTCACAATCAAGATTTTGCAGAGAATAGTTCCAGTGGATCAGCTTTTGTTCATTTCTGGGTCTTCTCCTTAAGTTCAAGTTTCGTGAAGAGAAAGAGAAGTGCATTGTTGTTTTTGAAATGCACTTTTGAGTGTCAGAAATTAGTTTAATTGGGAATTGATCTATTGTTGCAACAGCTTGAACTTAGCTAGCAGTGTTGGATATCCAAACTCATTTTAAAAGCAGCCCTGTAACGTCTGGTTTCTCCTTCTTTTGTGAAATGCCTCTGAACTCTAATAAGAAGACAGCTTTTAGGTGGTGCTTCATCCAAAAATGGCATTATCTGCAAGGTAAATTAAAGTTTGAAAACATTTATGGAAACAAATTCCTCTTTCAGTTATCTATATTTATATCATAGGAGGAGGAGCTGTAGAAGAATGTATAAGTCTGCCCTGTTTTAGTTGCTCTGAAATGTTGGCAAATGAAATGTTCTGAGTTACAATTTCAGTGTTTGCTCTTTGATTCAGATGTTGTTTGGGATTGTTTTTTTATACTTGAGCAAAAACTGCTCAGCAAAAAATAGTTCATTTAAAAGTGTTAATTGTTATATTTTTAAAAAACATTTGTAGCACTTCTGTAGTCAGGAACAAGCTCCTAACTTCAGGGATCCTTCTGAGCTTAAAGGTGCCTTTTGCTGTTGTAGCCAACCAGGCTTGGGTTCCCCAGAAACGGGGCTGCACCCAGAAGGCGAGTGCTATATTTGGTTTATTGAAAGCGCATGACACCCGCGACGGGAGACGTTGCAGTCACCAGTGGCGGAAAACCCGACGCGTTGGAGCTTTGCTCGGGGAGAGGCTCTGTAACAGGCCTCCTGACACAATCTTATTAACATAAGATTGCCTAAAATTGCCTATGCATTCCTACCACTATCTCTTGTGGCCCACTGCCAGCGTAGGCTTGAAGTCTTGGCAAGCGCGCCTTGTTCTGCAGGAGTTCCCATGGCAGGGTTAGTTATTTTGCAGCTTTTCACCTGGCACAGACTGGTCTGTTTAGATTCTCCTGAGGATTCACAGAGGGGTCGGACTGCACTCTCGACCGTTACAATGTCTTCTCGCACCCTACAGCTGTCCCATTGAAAATCCTTTGGAATGTGGTCACTTTATAAGTATTAGGGAGAGAAAATGCTGCTCGCACCTGTATGGAGGAACTTGATCAGTATGGCTGTGTGTACACTTGCATTCCTCTTTTGAAAGAGGTATGCAAATGAGGTGATTTGGAAATGCAAATGATGTACAGATTTGCATATCTGACACCTCATTTGCATATTCTTATTTCGAAATAGTTTCTTTCAAAAGAAGAAAACCAGTGTAGACACTGCTCTTTTGAAAGGAAACCCCATCTTCGAAAGAATCCTTCCCTTTTTTTATGGGAAGAAGGATTCTTTCGAAGATGGGGTTTACTTTTGAAAGAGCAATGTTTACACTGGTTTTCTTCTTTCGAAAGAAGCTATTTTGAAATAAGAATATGCAAATGAGGTTCTGGTATGCAAATTTGTGCCTCATTTGCATTTTCAATTTGCCTTATTTGCATAGCTCTTTCCAAAGAGGAATGTAAGTGTTGACAGAGCCTTCCCATCATTTCAAACCCTGAACAATACGAATGCACTTCACCTGCTCCTAACACCAGCTAAGCCCCTCTCTTCTTCTGAAACAGTGCTTCACACCCAACTGACCCTCCAGATTGGATCTAGCAAGAAGGAGCCATGTTCCCGCTCCCCACACTTACATGCACTTTCTCCTTGGAAAAAGTGTCCTAAACTAAGAACTAGGAGACTGTGAGTTCTAGTCTTCCCTTTGTTGTTGACAAGTGTTAGTTGCTGTTTCTACATATGCCACTAATAAAGGACCCAAAATATGCTAATGAAGTGCTTATGTAAATTCCCAGCACCTCATTAGCATAAGGTCATTTAGAGTCTGGAAGATGCTCTTCCGGACTCCAGATCATGTGACCTTATGCTAATGAGGTGCCGGGAATTTACATACAAGCCTCATTAGCATATTTTGGGCCATTTATTAGCATGCCACTTTCAGAGAAAGTGGCATGTGTAGAAACAGCCAGTAAGAGAACTATCTGATCAATAAGCAAATGAAAGCAGACTGTAGTATTAGATAAGTTTCACATAACTAGTGTTATTGCACCTGTTGCTCCTGATGTGGCAGTATCTGCTTGGAATGATTCAGTACTAGAAGCAGACAGGAGAAATTATCCTGTGTTCCAGAGATTTTCACCACATCATTTGTTAGCATGCACTCCAAATGCCATTCGTTGTTAGGTGTAGTGCTACTGAATGGCAGAAAGATTAAATGGAGCAGGTTATCAGAGCTGTTACTGCGATATGGGGAGTACTTTGTACCCTGTACATGTACCTTGAAAGATCGAGCATGCCGCGATTCAGTGCTGAGTTGTGTAGATTGTATTAGAAGATGTTCACAAAACGTTTGCTTGTCATGGAGACTGTCAGCAGTCCGTTAACATGAATGACAACAGTTTTTGTGGCTTAGTGGGGGCTAAGCAAAGGCAAAAACTTAGAAGGAATCCATAGACAATGAACGGATGGTAACATTTTGCAACTCAGGAGGCAACTATACGGAGTAGACTTAGTATCTGGGTGTAGAACACGTGTAGGGAGCTCCTGTTTGCTAAACCAAACCTAATCTCAGTAACAAAATGTGTTAAACTCTATTGTATAGTGCTGTTAAAATCATTTCATCAGACACTGAAATAGTTCCGCCATCAGGTTGGCTTGAGAATACCCTCAACATCATCATTGCATGTTGGGGTGTTGTGAAGCTTAGCTTCCCCATAGTTATAAAATGGTGGAAGGTTCATGTTAAAGTGCACTGGGACAGATTCTGGTCTGTCTATCTGATACCCTTGCAAGCCAAGGCAGAATGTAGCCCAATTTTGCAAAAACACAGCTTGAATTTAAACATGATGTACAAATCTTCTGCCTATTGCCTCGGGTGACCAGATAGCAAGTATGAAAAATCAAGACTGTGGCGGCAGGGATGTGTGGACGAAAAAGGCACCTCTGTAAGACAATGTCGCAAATGTCAGACTGACTCCATGAAATCAGGACAGCTGATCACTTAAAAAAGCCAATGAAGTGCTGTAGAAAACCAGGGACTTACAATATCCTATAACTAAAACTATGTAATTTAACATTTGTTATTGGATAACTTCCTTCTGCTCTGAAATGTACTCCTTGGGTTTGATTCTCTTCTAACATAGACATAAATAAGAAGTAAATCCATTTCAGTCAGTAGAATGATACCAGCGTAACAGAATCAAGGCCCTTGTATCGTGCTTTGGCATACTTAGATAGATGCTCCTGCTTTCCCCCTTATTGTTTGGGAAGTGGCAGCTGAAGACAATTACCGTGTAAACTCATATTTCATTGACAATAGTGGGCCAAAATTATCTTTGGTATAAGTTCACTGAAGGCAATGGAATTTGGCCACAGTTGTTTCTCTGTAACGTATACAACTTACTTCTTTCTGGAAAGTGCCTCCTCTCCTTGTGATGAAAAGGAGTGAGGGTTATCCAGGAAGTCCTGCCGCAGTCAGGCTCCTCTTCTTTTTCTGTATAGTTCTCTAGTGAACTTCGATTACTTTGAGGGAAGTGTCTCCTCTGAGGTCTGAGCCAGGTTGAGTCAGTTTTTCCTTCAACCATACACAAGGAGTCCCTTGTCAGGTTCAGTTCAATCAGGCGCTTTTTCTCTGCATCACCCATCCTATCTACGTGGGAGTCTTTCTTGTAAGTGGATGTTCTATTAAAAAAGTAAACAAATCCTTGTTAAATGGATATTTGGCTTTCTCCACTTGCCATGGAAGTGAAATTTAAGACATGTTCACAGCAGCAAACATCGAGCCTGATTTTGACTTTGCTAGTGTAAGTCAGGATTAACTGAAGCCAGTGGAGTAACAATGCTGTAAAGCTAATCAGAGCTCATATTTTCTGCATCTTTAAGGGTCAAGTATCCTTGGATGAAGATGGGGGTTCCCCAAAACTTCAATAAGAACCACACACAAATAAATTCAAGGGCAGAATTTGGTTAAATCAGATGAAAATGTGTGAGTAACATTTTCAAGAGATTAAGTGATTTAGGAACCTACGACCTGGTTTATGCTTAAAAGTTTTCCTGGTATAGCTATATCTGTTACCATTGTAGTAAAAATTCATACCTTGATAGATATTGCTGTGCTTCCAAAAGCTGCACTGCACATGCAGGTGTACCAGAAAAATGTCCATTTGACAGCTTATATTATTCAGGGACTGGTACAAGCTGTACTGGCAAATCTTTTGACTGTATAAGCTACATCTCCATTAGAAGCATTTGCTGTTGAAGTGAAGTAGGAAATTGAACAAAAGACCAAAAGTCTTAGGTCGGTATGTGCTGCATCTACACTAGAGGGCTATGTTGACATAGGTATGCTGACAGGCTCTGTGGTAGAGACATAACCTATGTGTGCTTTACTGACAAAGTTATACTGATATGCAATAGCAGCAAAGCACTCCCAATGTAAATAACAGCTTATATTAGCAAAAGTGTGCTTTGATTTGAAAAAAAAGGGGAGCTTATGCTCCTAAATCACTTATGCATATTTAAAATATTTACCTTGTAGCTCTTACAGATGAAAATAGAAATAAACTATTTACAGATATTCTTATCCTAGGAACAAACAAAAAATGCAGGGTGTCTGATTCTAATCTAATTAACACAAGAATAATTCAAGAAAATCTTTACTGAAACCAGTGGAGTTACATTGGTGTTAAAACCAGCATGACTTTAGAATCAA
Source organism: Carettochelys insculpta (assembly GCF_033958435.1). NCBI lineage: Eukaryota > Metazoa > Chordata > Testudines > Carettochelyidae > Carettochelys > Carettochelys insculpta. Next base: position 63,473,689 of record NC_134139.1, on the reverse strand, counting down.
ACCTTAGAAGTGTAATAATGTTTTAGTTAGTAATGCTTTGAAATCTTCAGATGATGTCTCATAAATACAGAAAAGCCAATTAAACTGCAGGGAAAATTAAGGTAGAATACAATTCCTTGAGCTGGACAAATTATTAGCTTTGAAAAATTTATTTAGTTAATTTTGCCTCTTCTGAATTGTTGGTGAGCAGTATAAGATTTTCTCAAATGTATTCAATGATTATCATGAAATTCTTGGCTTGTAGCTTATTTATAAGCAACTTATATTTTAGATTCAAAAATATTTAACGATTGTTTGGACATGTAGGTCACATGTTTATTTTTTTCTCCATGATTAAAAACCATAAAGGTGTCTGGTGCACACCTGGGTTCTATGAATTCAAAATTCCTTTCCTCTGGATAGTCTCAATAGTCACTAAAAATTCATGTAGCAGCAACGAAGGGTCCTGTGGCACCTTATAGACCCTTCGTTGCTGCTACAGATCCAGACTAACACGGCTACTCCTCTGATACTTAAAAATTCATGGAGTCAGCAAACATTCATACCAAAATGTGTTTGCTAGAGTATTTTGGAAAAGCTAATGTTGCCAGTTCACTTTTTTAATATAGTATGCATTCATGAAAATATTCTAACTGTAATAATTTCCTAAATTAAAAAAGTATCAGGAAACCAAGGCTCAGTTTCTTGATCTTGTCAAAACAACGAAGGTTTGTCTACACTTGCCCCCAACTTCAAAGGGGGCATGTTAATCAGGGTGATGGGAAATAACTAATCATGTGCTGCAGTGAATACGCAGCACTTCATCAGGCTAATTCTCCCCTGCTGCAACTTCAAAGCATTAAACTTCAAAGTGCCTGCATGCATGTAGCTGTCGGCACTTCAAAGTCCCTGCACTACTTCGAAGTGCCTTTGCTCATCTACATGCATCCTGGCATTTCGAAGTTTGATGCTTCGAAGTTGCCGTGGGGGAGAATTAGCCTAAGGAAGTGCTGCGTATTCACTACAGCACTTCATTAGTAATCTCCCATTGCCCCGCTTAACATGCCCCTTTCGAAGTTGGGGGCAAGTGTAGATCCAGCCTGAGTGAATAAAATGCGAGAACTTAAAGGACTTTTGTTGCACAGAACATAGTTTGTTTGATCTAAAACACAATTTTACTATTAGATACCTCTAAATAGCTCACAATTACTTTATATAATATTTTTTGATTAAAGTGCTGCCATCATTACTCAAGCCTGGCTTTTTTTTTTTTTTTTAAATCTGTATTCCCCTAAATTCCTTGGGGGGTAGGGTGTGATTTAAAAAAAATGGTTTGTATAGTGCCTACTCCAATGGGGTCCTGGTTCCTGATGGGCTCCTAAGTGCTAACACAATACAAATATATAACTATATGGGGGCTGGACATGAGGATCTTAACAGAATAGCATCTTCATATAAAAACCACTACAACACTACACACCTGAGTCTCAGCAGCGCTGTATTTTCTGAGGAGAGGGATCTGTGTGTGTCATGCCTACGCCAAATTTCAGTGGCAGAGAGAAAAGCCAAAGGAACGTTTGCCCCAGGCCTTTAGAACAAGGGGCAGTTGAAGATCCATATTGCCTAGCAACTGACAATTCAACAAGTCATGATTCCATCACCACTGATGTCTCCCTGCTATGCCTTAGATTACCAGCTATGAAAAACTTTTCTGACTTCTGCCTGGCAGCTATGATGAGCCAAGTCCTGTAATTCCAATAAAGGACCGTGAATTTCACTACACTGAGCAGGAGCTGAGACACAGGTAGACAGCATAAAAGTCCATGCACCTTGCATAATCCAGTGACGTACTCTGTGGGGAAATTCACAGCACTGCGGGAGGAGGAGTGATGGGATCAGACAGCCAGTGAGAACAGATTCAAGAACCAAGCCCTACCAAGCGGCCACCAAGAACATTATTATAGCACTGAGGGTGCAATGCTGCTTTTGCTGAGGTTAGATGGGGATTGTAAGGAACATTCTCCAGACATTTGTTATTCATCCCCACACACAGCCCATATAGGCCCTGTTTAGACCAGGAAAAAAAGAAGTTGTTTTTAAAGCAGCCAACATATTTTACTTAATATTTTTTAAAACATGACTGAGTCTCTAGTAACAACAGCTTTGTTGTGTTTAAACACTGAGTATTCAGCCTAAGAATTCTTCATAGAAACTCCCTTTCCTACTCTAGACAGTCCCATGGAGGATTCTCTGAAGACCCAGCAGCAGGGACGGGAACAAAAGGGGTCTTTACATCTGTATTAAAAATGGCTGCTACTTTCCACTTCTTCCACTGTGGCTGAAGCCAAGAGACCCCCAGTTAAAATGGCCAGGCCACCATTTATCATTGGATGTGGGATTAAGGTTGCCTATGGTAAAGATGGCTACCAATTCCCATAGTTTTCAGTTACACTGAATCAGATTGCCCACAGGGAAGATATCAATGACTATATGGGAAGAGGAAGAGACTGAAGTGAGGCAGAAGACTGGGATATTGGGAATGATTTGCAGCTACAGATAAAGAGGGAAGCAGAAAGAGGGTATATGCAGGGAAATGGGTGGCAAATAGGGAGAAATCTGTAGAAAACTGTAAAAGGAGGAAAAAACTGAACCCACGCAGATAGAGATGGCTAGTGTGGCATTTCTGTTTGGGAACATGGGAAAAGAATGTGATTGAAGGAAGAGAGGGAGATAGGAAAGGGAGAAAACAGAAAGACAAAGGAGAGGAAAGGAGAAGGCTAGCCTGATGTAGTTAAGGGAGAAGTAAGCAGCATCTTGCTCTGAGCAGGCAAGCACAGTGGCCTGTATCACTGCATGTGTGTCTTCAAGGTTGTGTTTTGAGCCTGAACACTTGGGGGATGGGGAACTTCTTGCTAAAGGCTTTTTTATTTTATTTTTTTTATTAGCATCTGCGGGCTTGATAACATGATGCATTAATTCACAGGGCTATAGCCCTGCAAATCCATTGCTATCTGCATTGACAGCTGCAGATATTTACCATCTTCACTGATTGTGGATCCAAATGTTTGTATACATGCAGGACTCTGGCAGTGAGATAGGGTGCTGCTGCAGATTCACGTAAAAGATGGAGTATAGCTCTCAGGTCAGATGCAACTTAATTATTTCAGATGTGGATCTAAATATTTTTGTTCACGAAGGGCTCTATGCATAACTGGGAGGGATAAAAACTGTAATGCACACTAGCATGCTGTGGACTAGCTGATCTATGTGGTCCTGCTGGTGTGCACTGAAAGCTCTGTAGTGTGCATTCATGTAATCCAAAGAGTAGTACGTTAATATGCCACCTGGTCCACATGGGCCAGTTAGTGCCCAGCACACTAGTACAGATTGGAATTTACAACCTAGCTAGTATGGCCTAGATGAGCCCTGACTCATGATTTTTGAATGCATTGGGATTGGCAATGTTAACTGTGAGAGAATGGGACTATCTCCTCCTGTGGGGGAGATTGCTGTAAGACAACAGGTGCTAGTTGCTCAGTTTTTCCACTCTGGCTCTGCATCTTGGGGAAATTATCTGACAGAACCATCCTATGTCTCTCCAGCTGCACTTTGGCTGACTTTATAGAGGGGAAATGGCCTCCTGCATCTATGTTGCTCTAGATGCCGGAGGGATCAATGGGGCGGAGAGATAGAACCTGAGCCCAGCTCCCCTGAGTGGACAGAGTTGCTATAGAGGCAAAAGGGCTGCATCCTCTTCATTGCTCTGGGGCTCTTCCTTGATACACAAGGACACCTGAGAGAGCCTGGAGTCTCTTTAATCAGGCAGGGTGTACACTGCAGCCAGGGCTGGCTCTGCTGAAATGCATCTCCCACCTGCTCCTCCTGAGCAAGGGCTGTCCTCAGCCAGGGGTCAAAAACCAAAAGAGCAAGAAGAGCCATTTTTTCGAATTCAGTAAAAAACTCAATAATTCAAGAGCTGCAATGTGCGTGAATACAAGATGGTCCTTAATAAATAAAGTCAAACCATACTTTTTATAACCCCTATTTTAAGAACAGCAAACACACAATGATTTGCAATGCTATACATGTTTATTGCAGGACTTTCACAAACTTTTTACACATTCTGTTTCCTCACACTTTACACATCTGTTTGTACCACTGTCTTCCTGACTTTCAATCCTGAACCTACTTCATGTCAATTTTACTTTATGCTTAATTTAATTTTCTTTCTTAAAATGTATCTTACCCTTCACAGAAAGAAAGCCACAAGGTTCCTTTTCAAAAACAAGACTTTGTCAGCAACACGATCATATCCCACAATGCACTGCACATATTAAAGGGGTAGCTACCCAATATTTTAAGATCACATACCATTTGCTATTTAGATATGAGTTGCTCATTGCTGGGCTTTTAGACCTGCACCCTTGATTGAAAATAATCAGGAGGGTTTTTTATTTTAACTTCGCAATTAGAGCATTGTAAGCCACAAATAAGCCTGCAGGTTGCGGACCCCTGTCCTGGGCAGTAGCTCTGCCTATAGGCAATGGGTCTGTGCTGCATCCCTGCCTAGCCTTTTGCTCCCCTGCTTCAGGTGATGAGCAGAAAAAGCCCCCTGGCTCCCCTCTGCAGTTGTGAGCTCTCGCTCTCTCTAGAGAAGTGGTCGTTGGAGGTGCCATGGGCTAGATCCTCTCTCTTTCCCTTCCCCGTTCTCTACGGGGCCGGGTCCCTTAGCATGAGGGCAGAAGAGCAGGCTTGCTTGGGGAATTTTTGCGCTGGGGTAGGACGGCTAGATCCACCTCCCTGCGTCCTGTGGGAAGCGGGGGCAGGGGCCCTGAGCGTGCACGGCGCTGGAGCCTGCCTCTCTGCTGGGGCATGGGGGTGGGAGCCCCCTCCCCAGGACTGGCTCAGGCCGGCCAGGAAGGGAGGTGCAGGGAGGGCCACCCAGAAGGTCAGGAAAGGGCCAGGCGGAGACACGGGGTAGACAGCTCCTGGAGCGGCCGTGGGACGAACGCCGGGTCGCTGTGGCTGGACAGCTCCAAGCCTGCTGGCTGCGCAGGCGTCCGGGGAGAGCGCGCGGAGAACAGGGCCGGGGGCGGGGCGGCGACGCCACTCGCACGGCGCCGGCAGAGCTAGGGGAGTTCCGCCCTGCCCTGCGATGGGCGGGGGAGAGCGGGTTCCGGAGCCGGGCGGGGCAGCGCAGCGCAGCGCAGCGAGTGCTGGTCTCGCCGCCGGGGTTCTGTCGCTCCTCGTGGCCAGCGCGGGGCCGGGGAGCTCGGCGCGGCCATGGCTGGGGACGAGGCGGCGGAGGATGAAGCGGAGGGGGAAAGGCTGGCGGGGCCTTCCCTGCAGCTCAACGGCTTCCTGGCGGGGACGGAGGTTGAGCGCGGTGGCCCTGCGGCCTGGGCGGGCGCTGGGGCGCTGCCGGAGGCGCAGGCCATGCTGCCCTCCCTGGGCTCGGGCTCGGGCGCTGCGCGGGCGGTCCCGCAGCTCTCCCGGCTCCGGCTGGTGGTGCTGGCGGTGTTCAGCCTCTACTCGCTGTCGAACGCCTTCCAGTGGATCCAGTACAGCATCCTCAGCAGCGTCTTCGTGCGCTTCTACCGCGTCTCCTACCCCCGCGTGGACTGGCTGTCCATGGTCTACATGGTGGCCTACGTGCCGCTCATCCTGCCGGCCACCTGGCTGCTGGACACCCGGGGCCTGCGTCTCACCGCCCTGCTGGGCTCCGGCCTCAACTGCCTGGGCGCCTGGCTCAAGTGCGCCAGCGTCCGGCAGAGCCTGTACGCGGTGACCCTGCTGGCGCAGACCGTGTGCGCCGTGGCCCAGGTCTTCATCCTTGGGCTGCCCTCCCGCATCGCCGCGGTCTGGTTTGGGCCCAAGGAGGTGTCCACGGCCTGCGCTGTGGCCGTGCTGGGGAACCAGGTGAGCTGGGGCAGTGGGGGGAGCAACGGGGGTGGTAAAGGGGGGAGAGAGAGGTGAGCGGGGGGAAGGGGAGCAGAAGATCTGCGGCGACCCGGGCGGCGTAGGAAGATGCGGGGTCAGGTTTGTGCCCCGTTTGAAAAGAAAAAATGCAAGGTTGAATTATGGGGCGAGAGGAATCTGTTATTGGCGAGAGGGGGTGGGCGGGGTTCATCATTGCAGCGGAGAGAAACCCAGATTTTAGAGGGGGTTGAATTGAGGTTAGGGAAGAGGAGGAGGACATCTAAAGGGAAGGAAGGGAAGAGAAGAATCTCATTGAAATGGGGGAAATTTCAGCTTAAGTTAGGAGGTGCTGATGGGGGTGTAGACTGTGATAATAGTTTATTTTTGTGAGGTTACATTTATAATATACATGAAGCTGTTCTTCTTCGAACGAGGAGACTTCAGACCCCAAGAGAGTCTTCTATTGATATGCACACAGTAAAGTCCTTTATTTCAAGTAGGTGAGATTTAAAATCCAGTACCTTGTTTTGTACCTCCTCCCCCACAGACTTAAGTGTGGCAGGCCTACACCGGAAACATCTAAAGGAATTAGTTGCTGCAAAGCTGGCATTGGGTCAGAAACTTGAGTGCTGTGACCCAGCATATTTTCTGAGGTTTTAAAAGGCAGGTGGGTCTGGGTGTTAGAGGCTCATTGCAAGTTAATGAGGACTTCAGCTGATGTAACTTGTGCCAACTAACTGTTATGATAGCTAAATTATCCAGCAATTATGCTGCAATATTCCAAGTACTTAAACAGATTACATCAGAGAACAAAAGTCAGGTGACTCCACCAAGTAATTTACAAAGTGCTTGTTTTCAATATGTGCAGCATGGTTTTGTTTTTAAGAGTTTTTCACTTAAAAAAAAGCCAATGAAAATTACATTAACAATGATGAATAATGAATGGGGAAGCAAGCTTTGTTTGAGACTTGTAATTAGGTGGAAGGTCTGTTTAGCTTTATGTTTGAGAGCTGTGATTATTGTTTTAGTCAATGGGAGGGCCTGCCATATGCTTCTAGAGACTCAGGTAGAAGTGTTCATTCTCACCAGCTGTAGTTTTGGGCTGATGAACCAGTTCAGGAGGAAGAGACTGGGATTGCCCTTTAGTGAGCCTCAGAAGTCTTGCCAGGAGGACTACATAATTCACTCTCTTCGAAGTTTCCCTAACTCACCATAAGAACCCAGGCATATAAAGGGCTCTCGGAGTGTGTGGCATTGGGAGGTAAACATTTGAAGATGTAAACTGCCCCTGTTCATGGGGCCCTACCAAATTCATGGCCTTGAAAAATGCATCATAGCTTGTGAAACCTGGTCTTTGTTCTGCTCTTACTATATTCTTCGTTTTCGCAGTGATTCCTCATGTAAGGTTGCCCTGGTTAACTTTGAAGTTGTGAACTGAATCCTCTCTGGTCTATTACTTGCAGGATTGTCTGGAAAATCAGCCTTTTGTTCTGGGGTTTTGGAACTAGGGTAGGCTGGCAGCCCCCCATGAGCTCTTATGTTCCCTTTAAGCAGAGGTGACTGGTACAGGGACTGCAGGGAGGGTAGCAGCCAAGTGTCTGTGCTCCACTCCTTTCCCATTCCTGCGCCTTCCCTGCCCATGCCTGCCTCTCCCTGTGGAAGCACTGTGCTGCTTCTGGTGGGTGAGAAGACTCTGTGGAGGTGTGGCCTAGGAGTAGTGTTTTCAGGCTGCACCACTGCCGGGAGGGGCAGGATTGCCCTGGTAGTCATCGGAAGTGGCACAGGGCTCAGGATGAGTGTGGGGAGACAGCACAACATGGGGGGGGGGGGTGGTCCCTTGTGCAGCCCCACACATTGTCTGTGCTTGTAAGGTGTGCAACTGGGCAGCTGCCATGCTGCTCCTGCACTCTATCTTGGAGCTGCTCCTGGGAGCCTCCTGCTTGCTGGGGGGAGGGATGTGGGAAGCGAGGGGTGCTGATGTCAAGATGTCCTCCTTCCCTCCCCCTAGTGAGCCCCCCCACTCCATACCCCATTTCTTCAGGCAAGTGTACACAGCCACTGCCATGTGTCTGTTTTATTTCCTCCACTCCAATCCATGCTGCCCCTAGAGGGTGAAACTACATAAACAATATGTTAACCTTGAGGGCTTGGATTTACTTAAGGTAGCATTTTTCAGGAACATAACTACAACTGTAAGTGATGAGTTACTGCAGTTTTTTATTTTAATATTTTCTGAGAAATTATCAATGTTTATGACAAAATTGGGAAAGAAAACAGTGAAACTCATTCCCCAGAAAATGGCAAAATTAATTTTTTGCAAATGTTGAGTGACAGGAGAACAGAAAAACTCAAGACATAGTGTAAAAGTGTGTTGGAAGTCAAAGCAGTTTAATATTATGGTTTATTCCATGAACTGTACATTAATGGCATGTACACAGATACACATACTGTTTCTTCCACTGCATTGTCTTACTTTTAAACTTTTGCGTCTACACTTGGAAGTGTTTATGTTAAATGATAAATTAATTCACCTAATTTATTGGATTTTCTTAACATAGTATCTTATATACTTGGGTGGTCCAAAATTCAAGTGAAAATTAGTAAAATCCAAATAGTTTTCATCAAATCTGTCTTCAGTAAAAATCAGTAATGACGGAAAATAAAGTGCCTTATACCTTTACCCAAACACATTTATTGGGTTTGGGGAGGGGGCATGTCCAATTTGGGCTGAATTTAATTATTTTTAATGTTTCAGCAAAGCTATTCAGTCATTTTCTGGAATCCTGTAAAGTACTAAGGTCTAGCCTACAATATAAAGTAGGTCACTGTAAGTTGCCATGTGTCTACACTAAAATGGGTTTCCTGCCAATGTGAGTATTATTATGGTGACACAACAACACCTTTTATAATGGTGTGGAGACACAGTCAACCTGACTAGGTAGACATCATATGACCTGTGTTAACCCTAACAGTCCTCCAGAGGCTGTCCCGCAATGCTTCCCCCCGTCACTCCCTGCATCAGCAACTGCGCTAGTCCCAATTGTGAACTCTACCGTCTAAGGTTCTTGCAGATCAAAAGCCACTATCCCCCTTACAATTCCTCACTTATTTTTGAAATTCCTTTTCCTGATTGCCTAGCTTGGTGAGCACATCTAGCAGTGTTCCCAGTAGCACGCACCTGCCCAGCCAACCATGCTGGCTCCATGGTCCGCATGCATTCCCACCTAGAACAGCCAGGAGGTGTTAGGTCCCTTACGCTTGTGGGGAGTAGAAGCTTTGCAGGTACAGCTATAGACAAGGTGTAAGTACATGAGAGTTAAAGGGCTCCTTACTGGAGTCCAGGACACCTATGTAGGACTTCATTAGCCAAAGGAACAAGGGGTAAGCAGGGTTACTCAAAATCACTATGGGCATTTCCATGCCCTCAATGTTAATTTCTTGGTCAGGGAAGAAGGTACCACTCTGGAGCCTTCTAAACAGACCAGAATTCCTAAAGATTCATGCATTGTGCACCCTTCCCGACCACCTCACGTTGATATCAGTGAAGCAACCTTTGTGATCCTACAACACCATAGAGAAATACCCCTTGCGGTTAATGTACTCTGAGGTCTGGTGGTGCAGCGCAAGATGGGGATGTACATTCCATCTGTGGCCCCACTGCAGGTAAGGAATCCCATGGCAGCAAAGAAGCATGAGAAGCATGTTGATTGCCTTGGCTACCTGTAAGACGACAGCCCCAGCCATAGATTTGCCCACTCTAAATTGATTGCCTGCTGACTGGTAGCTGTCTGGCATTGCAAAATTCCAGAGCATTTGCCACACGCTTTTCGACTGTCAAAACAGGTCTCATATTGGTATCGCTGCACTTCAGGGTAGAAGACAGAGTTCACAAAGTTCCTTTAAAGTTGCTTTATTTATGTGGAAGTGTTGCCGCCACAGCTGATTGTCACATGACTGCAAAACAATGTGATCCCACCAGTCTGGGCTGGTTTTGCAGCTCTAGAACCTTCGCTCCATGCTGTGCAGTGACTCCCGTGCTGCCAGAAACTCTGTGGTTCTTCTCTCCAGAGATTCATGTCCCTCTATGGCCCCGGTAATAATGGGCTAATTCTGCATGGGCACTGTGTTCAGAAGATACTGAATTGCAGTGTGGAAACTGAGCACAAAATACTGCATCAAATTTTGAAGCATATGGGGAGCCATCTTAATGGCAGCTGGCAGTCGAGACGAAAAGTGCACAAAAATGCCATTTTTTTTTCCAGCCAGAAAGGGGAGGTGAGGAGAGTGTGTTTTGGAATTGAGACATCAGAAACACTTGCAATGAATTTTTTCCCCATAAGATACCGTCACAAAATCCCAAAATGCAATGTGGCCATGGAAACTGTGGGATAGGAGCTCAGAAAGCATTGCTTCCACAGTCAGACTCAGGCACTCTGGTGGGACACACTAAATCAACTTTCTTAGCTGATCAGGACACTCAACCTCAACTTCACAAAAATCTAGTGTTAAAAATTTGACTAACAGAATTTCCAGATCTGAAGAATTGGGTCTGTACTATGAAAGCTCGTCACCTGATAAATCATTTTGTTAGTCTTTAAAGTGCTGCAAGACTGCTTTTTTTTTGTATTGTGACTTTAACAAATTCGACTTATTCCCATTGTAGACATACTCTCAGCAAACAGCCATTCCGGCTCACTTTGGTGCCAGATTTTCCTCCTTTGCATCTCAAATATGCAGTGCCCAACTGGCACCTATAACTATTGGGATATTTTTCTTTTTGAGATCCATCAAATGCACATCAATTTGTCATCCTGCACCTGCCAAGCCTATAGTGGAATGATTTCTCTTGATGATGTCAAGGGGGCCTGTGTATGGCTTCAAGAACTGGGGAAGCCTGGGTCCTCAGAATCAATAGTGGCATCTCTGTATCACCAGTGATAATCTGTTGATTGGGAAGAATATTCCTGCTTGCTGCTTTCAGAACGCTACTGTGTTCTTCGAAATCTATGCCCTGTACACCTTCCCTGACCAGCCTTTCTTGATATTAGTGAGATGTTCCTGATGGTCCAGCAACACTTGCATTCCCTTGAAAAAGGTCATGCACTCTGTGACAAGGAGGCTGGTGCCAAAATAGGGACATATCTGTGTCACCTTTATCACCCACTGTAGTTCAGAGCTCCACTGCTGCAAATACTCCCACTACGTCCTCATGCTTTCCAGAGTCACAGTCCTGTGACTGCAGGACTGTGAAGCAGGAGATGGTTGTGTGGTAATGGCCCCCCATTGTGGATTTTCCAAAACTAGCACGCTTTCCAAGTGTGAAGGCCGCATTGACAAGAGAATGGAAATTGCTCTGGTGTCCCTGTGTTAGATGGCTGAGGTGAGCTTAGGATGTAGATCCAGGAATCTGACGGTGTCTTCAACTGTCAGAGGCCCCTCTTTTGCCAAATCTGTATTTTGTGATCCTACTGCTTAGTGCTCATTGCAAGACCCAGAAGTAGTGCTGGTGAACAACAGCAACAATCTTGAATGTTTAGTGCTGTTTTTCTCAGTAGACTGTCTTCAGAGAAATCATCATGGTACTTCCTCCAGGTTTCCTTGCACAGGAAGTTCAAGTGTCCTGTATTGGGAACATTCGTGAGAATAGTGTAGAGCTCTACAGGCTCCATGTTCCCATCAGAGGTGTGGACAGCAATCAGTGCTGTGTGGGTTTGTGAGATTTTAAAATAAAATGTGGAAAATTATGGAATATTTGGCTGGTAAACCTGGATAATGTTATAAAGTGCTGGGAATTTGATTTCTAACTCCCAGACTTCTCTGGGTGAGTCGTCTTTATCCCATAACACATTGCAAAACATCCCCAAAAGACATCACATTGGATGGCGGTGCACAGCGCACAAGCTTTGCATAAGCACTACTTGCGTGTGCACACTGGTGACACAAGTAGCCAGATATGCTCGTCCACAAATGATACACTAATTCTGGCATCTGGACATAGATATAAGTTGTGGGGGTCAGAGTTTGAAGTGTAAACATGGGCCTAAGAGGTTACAGTAAGAACATCATTAAAAAGGTCAGTGAAGAAATTAATAATTCTGTGTTCAGCGTTGATTTGTGGGAAAAGTAGCATAACCTGTATGTGCATTTTAGAAACGTGTGTCTATCCCATCTGTCTGTGAGTCCATTTGCTCATGATCTCCTCCTAAACAAGAGGCAGCATCACCATTTTTGGTATGCAGCTTTCTCTTGTCAGAACTTAAAACAAGGTTTTGTTGTGCCAGGATAATGGCATGAGCGCGGAATGTGATTGCTTCATTGCAAATAAAGGGAGGACTGTGAGAACAGGGAAGTTTTACTCACCAGTGATCACAGGGGAAAGTTATATTCCCGAGTGACCACAGGAGGCAGCAAACACCCTAGTGATTACTTGCTGGCTGGCAGCATGGCCCCCCACTATCCCAGCATACCCCAGGGAGCAGCTGCCCGCAGCCCCAGGCTGACCCTGAGGATCTCTGGTGGGCATCCTGCATGGATACTGCCAGCCCTTGGAGAAGTGCACTGGCCTCTTTTGCCTTGGGGAGCACCTGGCAGGCAGGGTGCACATGCCCTGGACCTGCCTGGGGATGAAGCTGGTGGGCAGAGTGTGCAGTTCTCTCCTAGTCCCCACTGCCTTCCTCCCATAGGCTCGCCGCAGGGAGGCAGACAGACCTGGGCAATGCTGACTGAGCATACTAGTGAGCATATAACTAAAGACTGCAGGTGGAGGCAGTGTTAAGATTGCCTGAGGAACCTTATTTCTGGCATTTCTTAACTTAAATGCTTGATTTTTCACTTGTTAGCATTTTTCTAATAAAGATTTTTTTGGACACAATTATAGAACGTAAACTATTTGAAATAGTCAGTGGGCTTTCTAACCTAATGGACAATGATTCACTTTTTACTGAAGATGAAAATAGCTCATTTTTGCTGCAGAACAAGAGATAAAATCAAGAGAATTTTAGCAAAGTGCTTATTCTGCGGAATTTTTCAAGTGTTTTACACAACAGGAGCCAAATTTAACTCTCAGCCTTCTAGTTTTCTTGAGCTAGAAGCTGAATTGAATCTTCTGTTTTTATATTTCATGACACTTCTTGGAATGGTGAGTACTAACTAAAGATGTGTTTCTGCAGAGGCATTCTAGTCTCAGTTGTCATTCTCTCCCTAATTAATCCTGCAGAGAAAATATGATGCTGAATTTCACTTTTTTAACATCAGGCTGTGAAGTCAAATGTGGGATTATGATCAAGAATGAGGAAAGACTAGACTATAAGAGACATCTGGAGTCCTGTCTTGATGTCACAGAATTACAGGCCAAGTAAAAGTGTGTGTATAAAGCAGTGTTCTCAGATGAAATTTCTTAATTGCATAGGTTTTGTTCAGTGTGTAACATCCCAACTGTAGCGTTGCAGATTAATTCAGGAGTGATGAAGAGGACAACTGGTTTAGGGAAATATTGTCCATAAGGTTGACAGATCAATAACTCTTGCTCTCCGTTACAATGCAAAAACACTTTTCCTTTGTAATTCTTATTCATCATTTTCTGTTCTACAAGCTCTGTATTCTTTAGTGTTTGACTTTTTTTTCTCTGTTCATCTGATTGCTCATGTTCACAGGAAAGTGTACTTGTTTTTTTGTTTGTCTTTTTACAGCTTGGCACAGCAATTGGCTTCTTGTTACCCCCAGTTTTGGTTCCAAACACAGATGATGATATTGATCAAATGGGGCATAATATCAGCATCATGTTCTATGGAACAGCAGCAGTGTCCACCCTTTTATTCTTATTAACTGGAGTTGGTAAGTGAATCTTTTCATATAGTGATTGTTCTCCTCGTGCAATCTAATAGTGATTATAAATTCCATGAACTGCAGCTTTTAGAACAATTTGCCTACTTCACCTCTTTGACTTAGTTTGTCTTGAAATAAACTTATCGCAGTCTCACACCAAACATTGGCTTCCTGTTGAGGTACTTTAAGCAAACGATGGATGAAATTAGCTTGGTTTTTGTGCTTGGGAGGTGCTGCTTACTATAATGATAAACAGGGCCGTCCGGGGGTGGCCTGGGGCAAGGCCACTTCCAAGCCACCCTCCCCGTCCTCCTGCACTGCAAGGCCTGTCCCTTTCCTCCCCTGCTCCATCCATGCCCTCCACCCTTGCCCGCCCCCTCTCTCATTGGGCTGGGGATTACCTGGGAAAGGGCGCAGCAGCAGGGGGTCAGCTCCTCTTGGCCTCCTCCCCCGCCTCCCTCCATGGCCCTACTTATTATAGTAAGCAGCACCTCCCAAGCACAAAAACCAAGCAAATTTCAGGCTGTTTTTCTTTGAGGTTGTATCTGTGGGTGCTCTACCTTAGGCATTTGGGTGCCTCTGTGTGCCCGGCCAGATGATTAGTACAGTGCTCAGTGAGGCTGTCTGCGCATGCCTGGGGAGGCAGAGACGGGGAGAGAGAGTGCGCACGCACACACATGTGAGAGTCCTGTTCCCCTGTAGGGTGTACCTTAGCTTTGCCCTCCTACCTTAGTCTTAAAATAGCTTCTCTATGACTACAGCAAAGGAAGAAAAGAAAAAAAAATCCTGCTTTGCACAGTGGAGGTGCAGAAATGCTGAGCTCCTCTGCTGACCCTTTTTACTTGGGGGAAAGCCCTGCAGGGGCTTTTCTCCTCCTTATTGTGGGGGGTCCATTTGCCCTTTGTTGTTTCTTTTTACCTCAGAGGATCTCTTCACACCAGTCCCCTCAAACCCTGCCCCCCCGGCCTTTCTGTTTTACCTCAGGCTTATAGCAACTCCTGCTGCATGTACTTTACAGCTCTTGCTTGCCTATTTTACCAGTCTAGAGCTTTTTTATTCACCTCAAATGGGGATCACTGAGGACAAGATGGGTTCTTAAGTTGACCCTATTTTGTCTCAACAAAACACAGTACAGCAGTTTTTCTCTCAAACACTGTTTTTCTTCAAGACTGCCCACTGCGCCTCAGACAAGCAATCTCATTGCTTGTATTGCCTGGCAAATGCAGTGCAGTTTACTGTCACTTGGCAACTGACAGTTGCATGTAGGAGAGCCTGAGGGCTTTTCCTCAAACTGGTTTTGCTCAAGTGCTCCCTCAGATCAGCATCAGAGCCTGGTCACCACGCATCAACAGGGTTGCTGTTGGGCAAGGCAATGCCCCCTGCATATGGCCAGGGCATTCCTCTATTAGGTGTTTGCAGATCAGTTACATGGTCGTCTACCCATACCTTCACCATGCACTATGCACTTGATTCTTTCCCTTCTGGGGGATGTCTGTTGGTCACGTCATCCTCACAGCTGCTCGTAAAGATGCCGTGCTGCCCGAAGCACCCACCTCTAGCAGACGCACTGCTTCATAGTCATATAAGGTGGAGCACCCACAGGGACAGCCTTGAAGAAGAGGAAAGGGTCACTTACCCTCTGCGGTAACTGCAGTTCTTCAACATGGGTGTCCGTTCCTCCCCTGTGCTTCGGGGTATCCTCTGCATGCCTGTTGAGGCAGAGAAGGAACTGAGGGGAATGGAGCCTGCACTTGCTCTGTAACTCTCTCTCAGTAAGGCTGTCTAGGCATGTGCCAACAGCCCTACTAAGTATTGCTACATCCTTCAAGCCTGCTGAGCCTTGCTTCTTCACAGGGAGCACAGGTCACTTCCCACTGCTGTAGAGAAGCAAAGGTCAGCAGGCCAGGAGGGTGCAGCATGGCGGAGTGGGGCAGGCTGGCATTCGCGCTGCCCATGTGTTAAGTACCAGAGGAGGTGACCCACTGCTGCTTTTTGTCCCAGGTAATTCCATCCCACCCTCACCCCCCATACATGGGATGGCTGGCTTAGCTGCAGTGGGGCCTGGGATGGTCACCTCAGTTCATCCTATTGAGGGGGCAGCCCTGGTGAAATTGGCAGTATAAGAATGTAGGTAGGTAGGTAGAATTCTTGTGCAAGTTTTGTTTGGCTAAAATAGTGTTTGCCTGCATTTAATCATGCTGTGGCTTGTTGTATGTTGTCACTGAGCTGTTGGAGATGACCTGAATAGACTTAGGCCTAGTATGCACTAAAAAAGGTTTGCAGGAATCTTTGTATATTCTCCTAGTATAGGTGCAGTTTATACCAAAAAGTGGCTTGGTGTTTTTTTTTGTTTTTTCCAGAATAAATACCAGTTCCCTGAATTATGTGAGCTGTCCCCACAAAGGCACTTTTTTGCCTTATTTGTACTAAAAGTTTTGTTGTCAAAAGGCAAAATGGGGGCTGTACACATCACAAAGCTACTTTGAACAGCAAAGTTGTGCTGTTTTGTCAATAAAATAAAACCACCTCAACGAGAGGCATAAAGCTTTTTGTGGTAAAGTTAGAGTGACAAAAAGTGTCACTACACACTCCAGTTTTTGTTGACATAAGTGGCTTCTGCCAGTATTCTACAATGCCTGCCCTGACTGCTCTGTTCACTTTTTTCATCTCTGCTGCCTTGGAGGCATATGCCCCTCTGCTTTCAAAACTCCAGGAAGTATCTGACAACTGAGCGTGAGGCTCTGTTTGGGGAACAAAGGGCAAATCATTAAGTCGAATGCTCCTCTTCTGCCCCGTACTGGGTGGAGCATGTGGGAACTAGGACAGACAGTCCAATTGTAACATGCCTCAGCAATCTCGTGGCAGTGGTGGAGGTTGTGGGAGGATTGGAAGAGAATCCCAGAACCATAGGCAAGCAGGAAGAGCAGACTGCTTTGGGAGAGGCCGCTGCGTGGAGCAGAGCCAAGGGCTGATGTGGTTGGTGGAGGGGGTAGATGTCTCCTCTGCCCCAGACACACCACTCTCCCATCCTACCCCCTCTGCTCACTTCAGTTGAAAAAGTGACTGACAGTCTGCTAGGATGCTTCTGGAACAAAGGGATCGAGAAACCTGCATCATGTGAAACTGTAGCTTGTCCCATTACATATTTTCTTAAAACATCCTGTGGCCAATTGCACAGTGGACTAGAGTTGTTAAGTGTGGATGCGTTCTGCTAACACAAGCTGCGTCTACACGTGCACGCTACTTCGAAGTAGCGGCAGTAACTTCGAAATAGCGCCCGTCACGTCTACACGTGTTGGGCGCTATTTCGAAGTTGAAATCGACGTTAGGCGGCGAGACGTCGAAGTCGCTAACCCCATGAGGGGATGGGAATAGCGCCCTACTTCGACGTTCAACATCGAAGTAGGGACGTGTAGACGATCCGCGTCCCGCAACATCGAAATAGCGGGGTCCTCCATGGCGGCCATCAGCTGGGGGGTTGAGAGATACTCTCTCTCCAGCCCTTGCGGGGCTCTGTGGTCACCGTGGGCAGCAGCCCTTAGCCCAGGGCTTCTGGCTGCTGCTGCTGCAGCTGGGGGTCCGTGCTGCATATACAGGGTCTGCAACTAGTTGTTGGCTCTGTGTATCTTGCACTGTTTAATGAAAGTGTGTCTGGGAGGGGCCCTTTAAGGGAGCGACTTGCTGTTGAGTCCGCCCCGTGACCCTGTCTGCAGCTGTGCCTGGCTCCCTTATTTCGATGTGTGCTACTTTGGCGTGTAGACGTTCCCTCGCTGTGCCTATTTCGATGTTGGGCTGAGCAACGTCGAAGTTGAACATCGACGTTGCCAGCCCTGGAGGACGTGTAGACGTTATTCATCGAAATAGCCTATTTCGATGTCGCAACATCGAAATAAGCTATTTCGAAGTTGGGTGCACGTGTAGACGTAGCCACAAAGAGCTAGTGTTGTTTGCAACAGCAGTTTTAATTAGAGCAGCATAACTTCTGTTGACAAAACTTTGTAATGTGGGCAAGGCCTAAGCTAGGCTTAGTCCACACTAGGAGATTAGTTTGAATTTGGGTCCAGTCTGTTGATTTTTAAGGGCTCCTAAGGTTGACATTTGTACTCCTGCTTTTCATGGGGGGGTAAGACTAATTTTGACCTTGCATGGTTGACCTTAGTGTAGTGCAGATGGAGTGCTTGGAAATTTGACATTCTTGGCCTCCGGGATGCTTGCTTGCTTGCTTGAAAAGCCTTTAAACCCCTCCCTTCCCTCCTCCCCACATGCAATACAAGCAATAAAGATGCTGATTTTGCGCTTTTGTTTTTACTCAGGGGAAACTAAAAGAGTTCATGGCATGGCTCTGCACATACTGCAACACAATGTGTGAAGTGCTTATAATACTTGCCACAACTGTTTTAAGATGCAGGGTTCCATGTTATCCTTGTAATTAAGTCTGCATGGGCATGAAAAAGGGCATGAAAACCCTTTCTGCTGTTGCTTTCTAAAGGGTCGGGGGAGGGGACCTCTGCCCTATGGTATGGGATGCTGATGACGCACATCCGGCATGACCCGCGGCACATTTTTGCTCCATCACACACTGGAACACAAACCTGCAATGCAGTGGGGCAGCAGGAACCATCAGACAGGTACCTGCAGTGCATTGTTGACAAAGTCAAATGTGGCAGTGCTCATGGGGACGCGCTCCATTGACTTTATGTTCTAGTGCAGACGTGCATCTTTGATTTTGCAAATTTGGCCGCTAGAAAATCAGTCTTAACAAACTGGACCTAATTTCCTAGTGTAGGCGTACCCCTTGCGCTTTGCTGGTATAAATAATTGCTCAAGAAGAAGAATCACAACCCTGATGTTGCTATACTGGTAGATGTTTTAAGGGTAGCCTGGAGCCTTGTCTGGACTACCACTTTTGTTAGTAAAACTTACGTTGACACCCAAAAGTCAACAAAACAAATATCGCTAGAGGGTGTTCTGAGTTGCTCCCTCTGTTGACCGATCATATCCATTCTGGGGGAGCTACCACTGTCAGCGTGAGCAGTGCGCTGTGGGGGTGGGGGTATGTATCCTGTAGTGCAGGGTTGTGGGAAGACAGAGCTGGTCCCGGTACATTTTGGAATTCCCTCTGATTCCTCCCGCAGCTTGCTCAGCTTCAGGGAGGAGCTC
Organism: Carettochelys insculpta; assembly: GCF_033958435.1. NCBI lineage: Eukaryota > Metazoa > Chordata > Testudines > Carettochelyidae > Carettochelys > Carettochelys insculpta. The sequence goes on along the minus strand of NC_134139.1, from coordinate 63,454,807 downwards.
TGTGAGCTCTCCCTGATGAGGAATGTCGAGGCAGCACAGCAGCCTGTCACCCAACCCCTATACCAGTAGTCTGCTGCTGCTATGTTCCTAGTGCAGGATGCCATGGGAGCATTCCAATGATCTGCTCTTTGTTTGTTCCCCAAAAGGAAGAGCAAGCTCAGCTATCGGATACTTCCTGAACCTTGAAAGAGGACGGGCAGTGTCTCAGGGCAGGAGGGATTGAAACACTGAGCGGAGAAATTAGGGCAGGCTTTGCGTGACACTGGCAGAAGCCAGTTTCAATTGACAAAACACACAGCAGTGTCTACGCTGGCTGTTTCCCTGCAATAAAGGGAGAGAGAGAGCAAAAAGTCTTCTTAGGGATGGAAGTTTTTTGCCTCTGACCAAAGTCCATTGCAGTATTTGAGAGTCAGGTTTCGGCAACAAAACTTGGTATCGTGGATAAGGCCTTCGCCTCAGTTTCCTGTTTTAACTTTAAACCAGCTGAAACGTCTTTGGAACAAAACCCCCAAGAATAAGCTCCTTTAAATTGTAAACTGATAATACTTGAGATAGTTGTTCATATCACCATTGTGGGACGTACAGCTGAGCTTTTGGAACTTGCTGGAGGAGCAGTGGCTGTTGGGATTGCATAAGATCCCTCTCCAGGCAGTGAATGCTCACAGGTGAGATTGCAAGAACCTGGCCCTGGTTGCCTCCGTACCTCCCTTTTCTGTGACTAGCTGCAGGTATAGGAATGCAAAACTCCCTCAGATTTACTGTAGGGCAGAGATAGAAACTCATTTAGAGATTTGTTCTTGTTGGACTTGAGCAGAATTCTTCTGTGAGGTGTGGTTGTTTTTTTTTTTTTTTTTGTACATTGATGATCAGACAGGACAAGGCTTGTGTTATTCCAAGTCCTCCTGTTTAGGCTGGGTGATTAAAGTATGAGCATCTTCTGGATCTGTTATGGTTGCCTTCAGTGTCTTCAGACCGCTTAGCCCAGAAAGGCAGCTTTGTTTTGCGTCCCCCATCCTTTTAGATTGAGATAACGTCTTCTGATCTAGCGTGTTCAGTGAAGTTAGATTTCTTATGACAGTCCACAAGACCCTCCAGCGTTACTACCAGAAATGTTGGCAGCAGATACATCTTCATTCTCTGCTCCCTATTAGTCTGTTTTGGACCTCTTATAACTGAAGTTTCTCAATGTCCTGCCATTCCTTCAGCTGACAAATGTATACTATTCAGCCACCCCAACATCAGCTTTCACAAAGGACCAATTGATTGTTCAAGGACATGTTCAAAAACAGGATCTCAGCTTGGTGCTTCAAGAGGTTGTCTGACCTCAAAGCGCAGTTGGGAATGTTTAATGCAGATCAGCATTATGCACACAGTGTGCAGTATGCTAGTGTGCAAATAGAGTTACACCTCCTCTTGCCAGGCTGTAACCCATCTAGACAAGCTCAAGGTCAATCATCTCTGCTAATCGAACGGGTGGCAGGCTTTCATAGTTGTTACTCCCTTGCCGTATTCCACCGAGACAAATATGTCTGTGTTCTTCATAGTTAACTTTTTTAACTGTACAAAATAAATCAGTAGTCATGTAGCACTTTACAGACTAACAAAATAATTTATTAGGTGATGAGCTTTTGTGGGATAGACCCACTTCTTCAGATCAATAGTATTTCCAGTAAAGATTGGAGTTCATGCTCAGATTTGGTACATTAACACTTAGGCCATGTCTACACTCACTAAAAACTTCAAAATGGCCATACTAATAGCCAAATCAAAGAATACTAACGAGGCATGGAAATGAATATTCAGCGTCTCATTAGCATGCCGCCGGCCAAAGTGCCGCGGTTTGTTCGCCCAAGGCTCATCTACATGGGGGGTCCTTTTTGAAAGGACCCTGCCAACACTGAAATTCCCTTATTTCGATGTTGGCAGGGTCCTTTCTAAAAGGACCACTGTCTAGACGAGCCTCGGGCGAGCAGACCGCGGTACGTTTGAAGTGCCGTGGCCAGCGGCATGCTAATGAGGTGCTGAATATTCATTTCAGCACTTTGTTAGTATTCTTCGATTTGGCCCTTAGCATGGCCATTTTGAAGGTTTTAGTAAGTGTAGACGTAGCCTTAGTTTCAATAGAGAGAGCAATTATCTCATGTATTAAAAGGACTGTTTCCTTCCTTTGGTATTCATACTTATCTCAGGCAAGACTGTTAGTGTCTCTCCCCCTGACCTCCTGCCTTCAGTTCATGAATCTGATTTGTCAGTTTTCATTTTATTTTATTTTTGTTTTTGGACCTCTGTGCTATATAATTGTCAGTCTGTACTGGAAATGCTATTGATCTGAAGAAGTGTGTCTGTTCCATGAAAGCTCATCACCTAAGAAATTATTTTGTTAGTCTTGAAAGTGTTACATGACTGCTGATTTGTTTTGTTAGAATGCAGACTAACATGGCTACCTATCTGTTACTCTTTTAACTATTAAAAGTTGAGCTTGATTTCCTTCAAAATCAAATTGTTGATCTTCAGTTCTCTTTCTAAAAATCTCATTACCTGTCCTTGGATAGGTGGAAGGAGTTGAGGTTTTCTAATGCTTCTGTAAGATGGATAGGATATCTGATATGGTTTTAAAAAGCTGGTGAGCACTTCTTAGTTTTCTAGTTTTCGGTGTTGATTTTGTTTCTCTCATTTTAACTGCAGTTGCAGATCAGTACTGCAGATTGGTGACTGAGTGTCCCGGAGTTACCACGTACCAGTGTGTGAACTTATATAACCTTAAGATGACCAAAGTTTGAGGAAGTGGTAGGGGAAAAATACTATTTGAATAGCTCAAAGTAATGAAAACTGAAACCTACTGAGATAAAATGTAAGCATGCACAAGTATAGTTAAATAACAAGTTAGAAAGTATTTGTGTTTAGAGTTTTTCAGAAACTTTTTTATTTTAAGAGCAAGAAGTCGTCCTGTGGCACCTTATAGACTAACAGATACTTTGGAGCATAAGCTTTTGTGGTCAGAGACCTGCATCTGATGACGCGGGTCTTTGTCCACAAAAGCTTATGATCCAAAATATCTGTTAGTCTATAAGGTATCACAGGACTTCTTTTTGTTTTTGAAGGTACAGACTAACACAGCTACCTCTCTGATACTTTTTATTTTAGTGTTTCCACCTAAGTGAAAAAGGAAAAATGCTAAATAATCAAAAACAGCTGAATAGCACTTGTACAGTTATTGACACTAGTTTTATAACCACAGGATATTGAGCTTTATGTTCTGCCTCCATTATCAGTCATGCTCAGGACCTAACAGGGGATGTCCTAACATTTTCTGGACGAGGGGATGTCCAGGGCTTCTGCAGCCAGGGTGAGGCTCCCACTATTGCGGGGCGGGCAGGGGTCCCAGCTTCTGATCCCACTGGAGCTCTTCCACTGACTCACTACTCTTTCGTCTGGCAACATCTGCTGTCCTCCTGGATGTTGCTTGATGAGAGAGTACTGGATTTTAGAGGTGCAACCTGTAGTATGATGTGACTGTCTTCAGAGATGCAGGTTGGATCTCCCTAGTCCAGCACCCTGAGAGCATGACTGGTCTTGAGTGAGGGAATTTGCCGGACCAAGGGAGGTCTCCTGCCTCCAGCTCCCCCTTCCCCCCCGCCACTGGCTCTGCTTCTGGCCCCAGCTGGCCCCTCACCTCCAGCCCAGCTGGGCTTCTGGCCCTGGCTGGGCTGCCGGATGCCTGCCCCCTTCCTGCCAGCCCCACCAGGCTCCTGGTCCAGCAGAGCTCCCAGCTGTCAGCTCTCGTGCCATGCTGGTCTGCTCAGCCCATGAATGTTGCTGGATCAGAGTCCTGTTTTTGGAGGTGCAACCAGTAGGTACAAAGATCAGAGAGGTTTTAATGGGTTCATTGGCTATTGTATCCAAAAGGCCCCCAAAAGAAACTCCAGAGATGATGATGTATTTACATGAGTTGAACTTCTAATACTATAAATAAAAGGCCGTAGTCTTTTAAGGGTCTAGTACAAACCCATAGTGTATGCCCAAAAAGTGTAAATTCAGGTACCACTGAAAGTCTTTTCTTGTCCTATTCTTTTGTATTGTAGAATCTTCAACGATTAGGATGAAATTCACCCTTCTGTAAAGAGGGACTGCATAAAGTCTCCAGGTACCATTTAAATCCTTTAAAATGGTGCATAAATGGTATATAGATCCTTGGCAGGTCATCTGCACAAGAGTGTGGGTTTTTTTTTTCTTTTTTAAACCTTGTGAATTTATGTCGCAGATGTTCTCAGCGGCGTAGGTGTGTTAGTCTGGAGCTTCACAAATAAACAAGCAGGCCTATGGCACCTCAAAGACAAACACATTTGTTGGACCATGAGCTTTTGAGGGCAAAAATCTCCTTTGTAGCACTGAGGGTATGTCTATACTTAACCGGCATTCAGTGTGCCAGAATTGATCTTTCAGAGTTCAATTTTGCTGCATGTGTGAAGACACGGCCAAATTGATAACTCTGGGCTCGATTGTCAACCTTGATACTCCAGGCTGATGTGTGGAGTAAGGGACGTCTACGTGAGTCTGAGGAGCCGCGATCCATACGAGGGTGGAAAGTCAATTCTGATGCATCAATTTTAGCTATGCTAATAATGTAGCTAGAATTGCCTATCCGGGATCAACTTTGTTTCCTAGTGTAGACCAGGCCTGCTAGATAAAGGAGTTTAGCAATGCAGTTTCAGTCTTACAGCTACAGAAGGGAGCTAGGCTGACCCTCATTTTGCTGCTCTAAGCAGAACATCTGAAAATTTAAGACAAGGGCTACATGATCTGATTAACGTGATCCTGCTTCATTTGAGTGGATTGGTTTTACTCACAATACAAATCAGTAAGCAGAAAGCCCTGATTGAAATAATCCCTTTGAATTTTGCTTTGGTTTTGTACTACTTAGTTGTTTTCCTAAAGAATACCTGATTTTCATTAGTTGGTAACAATTGAAATATGTTGATTTGCCATTAAATATAGCCTTTGCACTATGTTTTTGGTATTACTTTATTACTAAACTTTATCTATATGCATGTATTTTAGCAATTATATGCTTTAACATGTATTCAGATTTTCTTAATGTTTATGTTTTTATTATGTTAGAAAATGAAGAATGACACATTCTATATTTATTACATGTGTTTTGTTTTTTTTTTTTGTTTGTTTTGTGGCAAACTGTATTTGACTGGAAATACCAATTCAGTTAAATACACAAAAATGACATTCTAAAATTGCTTTTAATTAGTTAAATAAAACTACTTCAAATATGCTGGATACATACAAAAACTAGTAAGTGAATCAAAACATGTTTTGCATTGAAACTTAGTTCATCAAAGGAAAAACTATCTACAGTTAGTGAATTGAAGTGATAGTTTCTTGTCTGCATGTTCAAGATTTTGGGGCTAGTTGATCTCTGATATCTTGTTTTTATTCAGTCATTGGAAGAGGAAAACAAGCTTTCCTGGTTTTTCAACTCCCACTCAGTTCCTTACCTTTGAATTGACTAGTCATTGGACTGAACTAGTGGAATAAACTGAAATGAAGAAAATATTCTCTTGTAGAAGAAGCTACTGCTGTCAAAAGCTGGTTTAGCACTTCAACAAACTCTGTTTCCAGGTACTTAGCTAGTGACTTCCATCAGTTGAGTGGTTTGATGCTAAAACTGAGGCAGCAACTATATTGCTGAAGTATTATTTTAAAATGATTTTTAATAATTACAGTGCATTTTGGTCTTAATATAGGTTGTCATAGGCTGCATTAGCAATGTTAACCAAAAAGAATAACTCCCTTCTAATTTTTTCTACCCGTAGGTGGAATAAATTTTGTGTTTATGCCCCATATTCTGTGTGTGGCTGTGTCCCACCATAGAAATACATGCTGTCAGCTGTGGGCACTCTGCCAATCAGCTGGCTGGTATTTGACTCTTTCCTGGGTGGCTGCTCAAATGCTCATCTTACGAAGAACACTGCTCTAATCTATAATTAAGGTTCAAAGAGGCTTTCAAGGAAGGTTAGCTGACAAGAACAAGGTAGAGCATGAAAAGTTGCCATCAGCTGTTTAAAACACTTTCCTTTTTTGCCAGTCCTCAAATGCAGTGGTTTTCAGCTTGTTGTGCACGGATACTGGAGATGCACAAACTATGCCGAAGCAGTCAGCAAAAGGGTGTTCCCATTGAAAAAATGGTTTTCAAGCTCTGGTCTGTGGACCACAGGGGATGTACAGATTATGTCTGGCATGTCCAAAGAGGTTCTTGCCTTCATTTAAAATGTTTGGGGTCTGCAAATGAGAAGAGGTTGAAAAACACAGCTTTAACATAAGGGCAATAGTGCAGATCAGATTTTCTCATGTTTCTCGTCTGTTTCTTATGTTTCTCAGTTGTGGGGCCAATCTGAAGTTATTGTAACTTGACAAACTTCCAGTGGGGAAAAAAAAGGTCTCCCTTGAAGGATATCCGGAATAAAAACCTCATAGGGCTTATTTGCACGAACATTTATTTCACAGGAAGCTGAGTGTGATAACCCAACCCTAGCATGCTCTGGATTAACTGCCCTTGAAGACCATGCTGGCACAGAGTAACAGTTCATTAATGTGCTCAGAGAGGACTAGATGACAGAGCTTTAATGAATTGTTAATGTGAGGGGCAGGGGCCACAAGGGCATTTAGTTCGCAGCAGGCTAGTATGGGGTAGATTCAGACCCCCAGCTACTGCAGACTAATTATTTGTACAGACAAATCCTTAATATTGGTCTTTTACTCTCAATCAGGAGCAAGATAAGCTTTTTAAAAAAATTGTGGTGGAGGTTTATCAGATCTAATGCTTCAGTTTCAGGACTGGAACTGTTGCATCTTTCTGAAATGAAGTTAGCGCTAGGGGTGTTTAGGGAAGTGCTGATACACTGGTTTGTTTACTTCTGGGACTTATCTGAAAACTGAAGCAGGCCCGGTTAGAGTGGGATATGTTGACTCTGGCATGGGTAAAACTGTTCAGTCATCTATGAATAATGTGCCACAGTATGACTTTGTCATTTGTTTGGAGTAATGATATTCTAAGATGGAAGGGTCTCAAACACATGACAGATGAAAAAAGTTTCCTAGGGTATGTTTGCCGATGAATAGGGGTGACATGTTCAGACTGGCTAGTTCTCCTCGAAGGATAAAGACAAAATGGAGTAGGTTTATTTTTGTTTGTTTTCATAAAAATCTACTTTGTAAAATTCATTAAACCAGAACATTTTGTATTTATGTAAAATCCCAAGCCAGTACTCAAGGCATACCGGTAAAGAAGGGTGAAAAACTCTCTTAATGTTGTTGTTCTGTGTTTGTTCTAGTGTTCGATGAAAAACCTAAATATCCTCCAAGCCAGGCTCAGGCAGTTCTCCAAGACATTCCTCCTGAAGATTACTCATATAAACAGTCAATAATTAACCTTTTTAGAAATGTTCCTTTTGTGCTTTTGCTGATCAGTTATGGTAAGTGTTGTCTTTTGTCTTTAGGCCAGATACATTCCTAAGTCCATCTGATCCCGTGCAATCACCCTCCTGACATTCTTCACCTGCTATAGTATAGAAGGACTACTTACTCTTTTTGTACTAGTACCTCTGGCATTCACGTTGGGCCTGGAATGACTGAAGCTTAATTGATGCAAAGCCATTATAAATCCTGGACTTTATAGCTGCTAAATGATTGAGAGTAGTTGGGGTAGGGGGGTGGGTGGAAGAACAAATACTGCTTAACATGTTAAGTTTCACTAGCGTGGACACTGACAAGGAGAGCATCACTTCCTGAGGAAAGTAGCTTTGTTGCTTTGTTTTTCTCTGATGTGTGGAAGACCGAGGAAACCAACTGTGGGAACGATGAAGCTGTATATAAAATACTTTAAAATACACAAAGCAAACCCACTGAGGAAAACATCAATATAACCTCTTTAATCCCTATAAATTATCTTAATTATCATTTTAACCATAGGCAAAATTCATTTCAAATGTGTGATTTTTAATTTGAGTGCCCCTAAAGTTGTTCTGATTTTCCTCACCCAGGGTAGCATCAGTATGGGCCTCAGTATACTTGAAGCTTTGGGCACAGATTGTAAGGGTGCCGGGAGTGCTTTACAATACAGAGAAGCCTTAAAAATATGCAATAAGCAGACATTGAGCTGGTGACTTAGGAGTTTCCTGGTGGGGAATGTTGCTTCTTTTAGTGTAAACATTTGATTATAATTGGCTCTTATGTATGGTTCATGATATGGAGGGTACATCATGTTGTTTTTCTATTACAGGTATTATGACTGGGGCATTTTATTCTGTCTCCACAGTATTGAACCAAATGATAGTAACACATTATGAGGTAAGTTTCTCTTAGTTTTTTTGTATATCTGTAGAATTGGTGTCCCCAGTGCCTTATAGGCATTTTTGTGTAATCCAGGATTCAGAGTTAAAATTAATCAGAGTTAATCTGTTAAAATTGCATACTCCATACAGTTATAGAGGCGGTAAGTATTAGTGTGTGTGCTTGCAACTGTCAAGATGTTTGAGAGCCTAACTGCTGGAGTGGAAGTGAATTATTAATGAACACCATATAAATATTTGTTGAAAGGGAGAAGAAGTGAATGCTGGCAGGATTGGCTTGACACTGGTGGTAGCAGGAATGGTGGGTTCCATTATTTGTGGTTTGTGGCTGGATTACACCAAAACATACAAGTAAGTGAGTGGAGTTGGTATGGGCACAGGTAGGGCAGATGAGCAACTGTGTTGGGGCGGGGGGGGAAGTCTTCTAATAAAATGCATAGATTGAAGTGTACTTTTGTGGAAAGGAGAAGGGAAATGATTTAAAAATATCCGCATGGCCATGATTATTTTTGTCCTTTACAGAGTACCGTGATTGAGACTGTGGTAGGAATCTCAGACTCTAGCTCATTGGTGTTGGGCCAGGATGAGTATGGGGCAGGGCTGGGCTGAGTCCTCTATGGTGTGATGTGAATTTGTGGAGGTCTCTGTCTATCCCTGGGGCTGCAGAACGCATTCATGATTTTAACTAAATCGGAAAAGCATCTTAGTTTCCATCAGTCCCTCCTCTTCCAATCATCTCTTGTTCCAGCTTTGACCAATGAGTTCCTCCTGGGAGCAGGCAGCGGGAATGTATACTGTCATATTGACATATTGTAATTTAGGAGTTTAACAGTCAAACTTCAATTTTTGCTCCTCTGTGGGGTCTGTTAACAGGCATAGCACTTCCTTTAATCCAGAGGATGTGTGTGGAACAGAACAGTTACAGGCTCTGTGGTATGCGTGTGCTGTGACATTTAGCAGAAGTACGCAAGGCAAATAAGGGACCTTGATTTTCAGAACAAGAACTCCCATTCTTAAAGTTCTTATTTCAGTGAATGTTTCTTTATCATAATTTAAATATGGAACTTTAGTAACCCTAGTTGGATGGTAGTGCAATAGGATGGTCATTCTGGTGCATGTGATTGTCTTAAAATAAATGTGCTAAGTGCCTCACTGTGATGTGCGGACTTCATCCATTAATCCATGAATAATTCATTCTAATTAGATTTTTTTGGTGTTTTTTTAATCTGATTCTTAATTTATATTGGACATAGTGTTTGATTTGTCTGTTTGAAAGTTAATATAGTGTAGCATATAATCCAGCAGTTAGTTAAGGGGATAAAATAGACTAGAGCATGGAACTACTTAACTTCGTTGTCTTGCTCTCTGGTAATCCAAGCAAGTCATTCAGCTCTGTTGTGGCTTGAATAAAGTAGCTGTAAGCTAAGGGAATGAAGAGTAGAAGGATGCTTGGTATATCTGAAATGTGTGATATATCTTGGTTAGAATTACCTGAAGAAGATTTTTAAAACTGATATCACAGTTGTAGTACAGAATATGTAATTATTTACATGACAGTTTTGTGTTTGCCAATACATATTGGCTATGTCTACACTTGCTCTGTACTTTGAAGGAGCCATGGTAATCAGCCTGCTGGGAGAATACTAATGAAGTGGTGTGATGAATATGTGGCACTTCATTAGGCCAATTTTCCCGGCAGCAACTTTGCTGGTCTGCTGTGTAGCATGGGCGCTTTGAAGTGGTACTTCAAATGCTGGTACTTCAAAGCTGCTGCCGGGAGAATTAGCCTAATGAAGTGCTGCATATTCATCGCACCGCTTCATTAGTATTCTCCCATCAGGCTGATTACCGTCCCTCCTTCGAAGGAGGGGGCACGTGTAGACATAGCCATTGTCTTGTCATGTTAATAATGGGCATTTTCTCTTTTTTTGCAGACAGACTACTTTAATTGTTTACATTCTCTCATTTGTTGGAATGATCATATTTACTTTCACCCTGGACCTTGGATACCTTGTAATAGTGTTTGTGACTGGAGGAGTGCTTGGGTAAGGAATTCACAGAAAAAGGAAGACATTGTAATTTTATTTAAACTGTATTTGAAGCTATCTAATGGCTTTTTATTAAACTAAAAGACTCTCTGTAGAACTTCCTTTCAATACACTATTATCTTTTTCATACTGTCTTATGCTACAGATACAGCTGGTGAGCAGACCAACTTCTAGTCTCTGCTGCAATCTGTAGATTTACTCTCAATTTTCACTTGTGTCATGGAAACCAGAATTTAATTTTCTCCTATGGGCCTAGTCCAAACCCCCACTGACACAGTGAGTCTCCCAGCTGACTTAAGTGGGCATTGGAGCAGGCCCCCAAATAAACAGAAGTATCAGAGTTGGTCATTGGAGCTCAATAATAATAATAATAATAATAGTTAAAATGTACAGTTTATAATTTGCTAGCACTTGAAACATGGTAGGCACATCACAAATGTAGAGGAAGATGGAGTCTGTTTTTTCCAAGAGCATAAAACCTAAAAAAACCAGAGTGGTGGGAGGAAAGGGATGAAGGGAAGTGAAGCAATGGGGATGATGATAGGTATAAATCTTGTTAGAGTTGTAAAAAGTAAGTCTATTTTGTTCTCATCTTCCCTTCATCATTTAGTTCTCTCAGTTCTAACATCCCTACTAATGGTTGATCCTGTTCCTACACATAAATGAACAGCTGATTCATTACATAAACTATGTAGTCACCTTATCTATTTCATCTAAGTCCTGCACTTGCAAGATACCAGCCTTTTAGGAGAGGGCTTTGAGTGAAGAGGGGGTAGTGGCTTTGTGGACCAATTCTAGACAGGACCTGTATGTGAAGAGGGTGAGGTGTAACAAAACGTACAGGTAATTATGGGAGGCAAGGACAGATGTGTCAAGACTACAATTGATGGTGGAAGGATCAGAGAATGCCATTGTTAGAGAAAGGCAGATAGGTGGGGTGGGCAGAGTAAGCACTAAATTATAAAGATTCTTGAAAGCAAGCACCTGACGCTTGTAGCCTGATCCTTTAGAATGACCTTTGTTCAGGTTTGTTTTTCGTATCCATAGCGATGGTTTAGAGTCACACTCATTATTACTCTTGTTCTCATCTCTCTCTTTTTTGGCAGCTTCTTCATGACAGGTTATCTCCCCCTTGGCTTTGAGTTTGCTGCGGAAATTACATATCCAGAGTCCGAAGGTACTTCATCAGGACTCCTTAATGCATCAGCACAGGTTATTGCAGGCTTATTATTGTATATGAGAACAACATTTAATAAAGTCTCTCTGCTTGAATTTTTGGGGAAACAGTTCTTGATTTGACTGCTGGCATTTTATGGCGCTCCTGTAATGTTTGTTTATACTGGTAGATAAACTGTAATACATTAATCCTAATTTAAATAAACTAAATTTGAAGAGATGTACTAAATGAGTCTAATAAAATCTGAAAGGTTTTATGATGTGTAATTACAGATATTTGGGATTCTCTTTACACTGGTTCAAGGAAAGCTCATAACAGATTATAGCCCTCGTGCAGGAAATCTTTTCCTCTGTGCTTGGATGTTTGTAGGCATTGTATTAACAGGTAACTAATCACATTTTCTATTTATCTTTAGTTATGTAGGTATTTTTGTCCTTTGTAGATGAGTTAATGTCTCCAGCACAGGGGAGCCAACAGCCACCAGAGCAGGGTTGCCAACCTGCCCGTAAATTTACTGACCAGGTATTCTTGTGATGTGTGAATGACAACGATTACTTTCACTTTTGGCCATTTATGTCGCCTTCATGTAGTATAAAAATCATGTCTGGAAAAAAAAAATTCTGTCTGTACATTTTTTCCCATTTTGTCCATAAATGAAATTTCTGTGGTTGGCAACCCTGCACCGGAGGACCAGGGGCAAAGTGGAAGGGGAGCCTGGGGCGGGGCTTATGGAAGTCAGTCTTGAGCTCCCCTATTCTATCTTAGTTGCATGCAGAGCGGTGGCATAACACTGCTGCATCATTTCAAAGGGGTCCAGAGTTCCCCTCTGTTGGCAGGCCTGCTCCAACAAAGCAGTTAACTTTGAACACACAGTTGTCTTATCTGTGTCAAAGGATGAAAAATTATTCCTTGGTTGTTTTTTTTTTTAAATATTTCCTTCATGCATACCTCATTGTAAAGACAGCACAACAAAAACCATGGAGTCATGTACCTGGCTTCAGTGTCTTTATACATTTAGAACATTTGATTGCCTTCAAAGTGATGCAAAACATCTTTGTAAACATAAAGAAAAGAAACATATGTCAATGTAAATGAGTACATTTAATTCCAAAGCCTCAAAGAGGACACCTATGACATAGAGATTTATGTATAGATTTGGTTAAATGGATTTACAATCTGAAGTTAGTTTTGCCAGTGATGTCTATTTAGTTACAAGCCAGAGCAATCATTTAAATTCCTGGTTTTTTAGATCTAGACAAATACATTACTCAGCAAATAACTGCAAATTAGGCTGGGGAAAAAAAAAGATGAATTGTCACCAATGAGGGCAATAAACAATGCGAACAGCTTATCAAGCATCATGGTGGCTTCTCAATAGCTAATTTTTAAATCAAGATTGAGTATTTTTGGATATACTCAAGGAATTATTTTGGCCTTTTGTGTATGGCCTCTGTTATACCGGAGGTTGGTCATAAGCATGTTGTTCCCTTCTGGCCTAAGAAAGACTGCAGAAATTTTTAATAATTGATCTTAATGTTTTTGCAATGAATGATCTTCTCTAGTAGATGCCTGGGGTGATCTCTGTTCTAGATTAGAATGGTCCAGTAGTTGTATGAACAGACAGTACAAACTCTTATTTTGTGAAAAAGAGGTTTCTTTGTATGAACTTGCTCTTCTAGTTTGGAGGTGAAACAACAAATTCCTTCTAGCTGCTATTAAAAAAAAAAACGGTGGAATTATTTAGTTTTGGCATTAGGTATCCGTGATGTCAGCTGTCTGATTCCCTGGAGATTTCACTGCTAGATCCCCTGACTCATCATCCCTCCCTCTCCTCTCCCCCCCCCCCCCCCCCCCCGTGATGGCACTGAGAGGAATTGCTGGCTGAGTCAGCTCTGTTCTTTGACAAGGGGATGTCTTTTGTGTGCACTGTGGTGGCTGCCTGGGGTTGGAGCTTCTGGAGTCCCCTTCCAGTTGCCCTAATGTGAGATACTTGCATGTTGAATGTGCGTATCTGGAGGGATTACTGTACTGCAGCTTTTAGGCTCTGAGAGAGCAGTTACTGCTGTTTCCCTGTCAGGCCTGCAAGGGGAGTTGAACTCTCACTCCTCTGTTCTTCAGCAGAATGAGTAAAGGAGAAGATGATACACTAGCCCCTTCTGAATCTTTCATGCTCCCTTTCAGCTTGTGTCCGTGTGGAGGGGAAACTGATTTATCCAGCCCCCACCTTTTTGCTTCAAGTTAGGCAGTCCTGTTTTGACCCTGCACCCCTCCCTACTGATCCAAGGTCTGTGGAGGGAACAAAAAGTTCCTGGACAAAGAAGTGAGGGCCAGGAAGTGACCAAAGATTACACCTCTGTAGCCTCCTCCCTAAGTAAATAATGTGTAGTGCAAAATCTTTGGTACCGCTGTGGAGACTGGGGGAGTAACCCTGCGATAAGCAGCCAGCATGAGAGATGAGATGTCTGCCATTGTGAAAAGACTGGAGGCTTTAACTGCAGAAGATGCTTTAAGAGCTGCTATGGGGTGGTGGGAGTGGGAGAGACTTGATTAATCTGATGGAGTGGGAGGTTGAAATTGAGGTGGAAGAAGTGGAGAGAATGCAAGTACATATACCCACGTATGTACTAGTGTGTATTGCGGGGCTGGGGCTGTGGTGCATATTGGTGTTTGAATGGGATTTTTGCCTGTAGGCTTTGTTGACAAGCTTGCAAGGCTGCCTTAAAAGGGCTCATGTCATCTGATGTCATATAGTTGTTGTGGCATGAAATGTGCTTATTACCATAAGCAATTCTATCAGTAATTGTCTTATGAATTATTCTTGGTTTTCTGTATTTTTAAATGTGTTTCAGGCATGGGGGGCACTCAACAAAAGAGAGCATTCATTTGCATAGTAAAGCTCAGAAATTAAGCCGACCTTCTGTAGAATAATACTAGCAATACATGAAGGCTCTATCTATACTTGCATTCCTCTTTCGCAAGAGGCATGCAAATGAGGGAAATCAAAATGCAAATGAGTTACACATTTACATATCTGGCACCTCATTTGAATAGTCTTCTTTCGAAAGAAGAAAAGCAGTGTAGACTCTGTTCTTTCTAAAGTAAACCCCATCTTCAAAAGAATCCTGCTTCCCATAAAAAAGAGTGAAGAAGGGTTTTTTCGAAGATGGAATTTACTTTTAAAAGAGCCATCTCTACACTGCTTTTCTTCTTTCAAAAGAAGCTCTTTTGAAATAATACGCAAATAAGGTGCCAGGTAAGTAAATCTGCACCTCATTTGCATTTTTGATTTCCCTTGTTTGCATGCCTCTTTCGAAAGAGGAATGCAAATGTAGATGCAGCTAAATAGCATGCTATATATGTGCAGAAATATTAATGTTGGCTTGTAGATGGGCTTTGAGAACTGATTAGGCATTCACTTCTTAATGACTTTTTAAATTTTTGGATGGCATTGGCATTCTTCATGCTTATTTTTTGTCTGCAATGTCTCTGTTAAAGACAAAACCATCCATTATTGACTATAATAAGGAGAGAAACTAACTTTGCCAGCTAGTTAGAAATAAGATTGTGCCTTTTGATTATGAGGAATGCTCGCTAGTGAGGAAAAAATGGCATTTTATGGGTAAGGTAAAGTTTTACCTCACTAGCTTGAGTTTGAGTCCTTGGCATATGAACTTTTTTTAAAGATAGCTTATCCAATGAGAACTATAAATTGGTTGATAAAACTTTATAGGCCTATTTACTGTATCAGCTCATAAAAGTGAATGATAACACTGCCCCTCTTTTGTAGTAATCCGGAACATTTTTGATTCTGTAATAACCATAGTACTTGTGTAAGGTGGTACAACCAAACAGCAGTGAATTACACCTATTATGTAGGCAAAAGGTTACCTATGCCTCAGATAAAGTGGCTGGCTCCATGTGCCACAACAAGTCAAATTTAAGGTTAGAGTGTAGGAGTTTTTGATCTTGGGCCTGTGTTTGGATTCACTAGATCACCCTTGTAATTTTATGCATTTGAAAGTCAAGGCATGTTGCTGTGAAGAGGGGAGCCGACTTCCAGAAATATGATAGAGTGATTCCTGTAGTACTTTGTCCCACGCATATGCCTTCATTCACCAATTTATGTGGCTTACTAGACATCATCTCTGCTGGTCTGTTTGTTTAGTGAGAGATTGGTGGACATAATGCACTCAGAGGGAACATGGGAATGGTACCTTGGTCATGGAAATAGATGCTTTCCCTCCAGAAATAAAAACTGTTCTGTTGTTCATTCATAAAAGTAATTCATAAAAGTCTTCTATTTTGAGGAGATTTAAAAACCTGCAAATAGACCGAAAAGAGTTCATCCTAGGCAGCTCTAACATTTTATAGAAATTACTATTTGGCTCACAAATTTACACCTGAGACATACTTCCCTGTACATGTGTAGACAGCTGCATGAGCCAAAAATGTCACTACTGGTACTGATAACTTAATGCCACTAAGAAAATAGCATATGTAAAAACTGTTGTTAAGTGACTTCTCTGGGGAGCAAGTTTAAAACTTGTGATGAATGTGGATAGGTGAACAAGTCAAAGTGCAATTAAAGAAACCTGTTTTGAACAGGCTGTAAGTATCTGCCACACCTGTGCCAGTCAGGCTTCCGGAATGGTTGTACTAAGGGAAAGTTGGGAGTTTATAAATGTTTTTCTTTATGTTACAGCCTTAATCAAATCAGATTTGCGGAGACATAATATAAATTCAGGGATTCTGAATACGGACATTAAAGCTGTAAGTGATTAACTTTTTTCTATTTTATTTAACTTTTTCCTGTTTCCTTAAATATTTTACGTGTCATTTCATGAGTATTTCCTAACTTCGCTAGAGCTACTGGTACACTTTAGGGCCTGCCCTCAGTTATCCAATTATTTATGCATGTATCCACTATGTAGATATATCTTTAGAACATAGGATAGTGCCACCTTTGCCTTCAGATTTTCCTCTATTCTTAATAGCAAGTATTGGTCTCTGTGTTTCTTGCTGCATTTTAGCCCTGTAACTATCAAAAGTTACAGTGCGTTTTGCAGAGAACTTTTTTGAAGTGTGGGCTTAAAAGTACATGGTGTGCGTTTGACATTTCAGTGAAATACATCTTTTCCCTTTGAACTTGGCTCGTGTGTACAAAAAAACCACATGCGTTACTGAATATCTTGAGAGCAGTTTTGATGTATCCCCTTGTTCCTTTCAAGGTGAGGGAAAGTTGAGCAGTAAGCATTGCTGTAGATCACAAGATGTGTATCCAGAGCTGTTAGCTTTTCAAAAGATGATATAGTCACTAGTTGTTTAAATGAGGGTAAACAGTCGAAATCTTTCCATTCTGTAGTTTTCTTGATCTTCAAGGAAATGAAGATGCCTTTGTGAAGTTGTACTGTAAAAGCATCTATCACACAGTTTTCTGACCACTTTAGGTAATTTACATGTACCTTTTTACAGTAGGAGTTCCTGATTTTCATGATTCTCCTCTTTTGTATTTAAATACAGTGGGGGACGAACTGAATGTTAATCTCTGAGAGCCATGGCTATACTCCCATCTGTAATGTAGATGGGAAAATTACATAGTTTACAGGAGATCTCAAGTCCATAAAATTTTAAATTGTAAATTGGAGGGGGAAGGGAATCTGTTTCTTATGCCTTTCTGTTAACCTCTTACTCACTTATTGTTCACCAACTCTAGTTTCTAAAACAAGAATGTCATCTAGCTAACTATATGAACTGGAGAACTTAGTTATTAGTCTCATTGCTCCCAGGCAAACTTAAATCAAAAGTAGATTCATATGTATAACTACTTAATCCTCTAATTCTTTCTGCAGATACCAGTTGACAGTCCTACAGAAGAAGAAAAGAATAATGCTGTGTTAAAAAATCATTCTGAATCATCCATCTGAGGCAAAAAGAAAGCACCCTAGAAATGCACAAGTTTCATGTAATACTGACCTGCACTGATTAGCATAATCACCAGATTTGTATGTATGAATAGTAAGAATTTCATTATGATATTGGTGCGGAAGTTGTGTGGTGTTGCTGAATGAAAATGCACAATTTATTTTTGCCTGAGGTGTAAACAATTTTAATATTATTTCATATTTATGATAGCAGTTTTCAAATTTTGTAGTCTTATTGGTAAAGATTTCTTTGAATGCTGGAACCTTTTGGAATCTGTGCACACTCAGAACCTCATAGTAAAGAAATTTGCATCTCAATATGTAAATCTCATAACAAATGGCCAGTCAGTTTTAAATAAAGTCAGTACATTTATTCGGTTAATTCATGCACCCAAAGTCACACTTTCCTGATGCACAATCTAACACTTGGGAGAGATGGACTGGGCAGACGCACAACTGAAGGGGATTGATATTTTAACAGTATTTTTAATATTTAATGTGTTGAAAATTTTGAACAATTTTTTCTGTCTGAGGGGTCCAGTCTTTAGCACAATATACAGAACAAAAATAATTGCAGATATAATGTATGATAGAGTGAAATTTCTTATTGCCTGGAGTAGTGCGTGAAACTTTTTGATACCAGAGCCAGGCCCACTGACGGGAAAGGAAGACGGCAATTGCTCCAAGGTCCTGTGATGCAATGGGGCCCTATAAATCACTGGCAGAGTGCCACTGCGTGTGGCTGTGAGGGCTGTGGTTTGCATGGCGCAAGGGCTGACTGCCCCCAGCCGTGACCCTTCTGCCCAAGGCAATGCCTCTTCCAGGGCATGGCGCTACACCTCCACATATGCATTTTGCTTGTGGGCCCACAAAGCTATTGGACCCCCCCGACCAACAGTACAGACAAGAGGAAACACTTTCTGCATAAATTTGTAATACTTAGAGGGGAGACGTAATATTGATCTCCTGAATATTGAAACTCTTGTTGCAAAGGCAGAGAGTTCCTAGGCAATGGAGTACTATGACAATGTGTACCTGTATAAAATGCTTTGAATTGTACTTTAGATAGCTGATGTGAGATGAGTACATGTTTACAAAAAGATTGTGCCTTTGCTGCTGAACATTGTAAAGAAGCCTACGTTATGTCTCTGTTGTGTCAACTTGTTGGGGAAATTCTATAGCACACATGTAAACATCATCTCTGTGTATTTACTGACTTAACAGAAACTGTCTTCCATCCTTTCTGTATGTTTCTTCATGTCATGAACTGTAACAATAGGCTCTAGTCAAATGTTTGTGTTTATCGTGTCAGTTGCTAACAGGTTGATTAGAACTAGAACACATTTGTCCTTCAGTATGTAGAGCTTTAAAAATTGTGAAAGGGAAGTGCTCACTGCTTCTGTTGGAGCCTTTGCCGTTTGTACGGTGTGTCATAAAGAAGGCTGGGATTCGTGGTGGAACTCAAGAACTTGAATAAAGTCTGTGAAATCTTGGGAACGGTTGTCCAACATATTTTGATAATGCCCCCAGACAGAGTGGCGCTGTGACCTGGTGTACAGGGTCAGAGCACTTAGAATCACAAAGTTGGAAGAGACTCAGGAGAAAGTCCAACCCCCCTGCTCCAATCCCAACTAAATCATCCCAGTCAGGGGTTGTCAAGCCAGGACTTTCAGGTTTGGCCCATCTGCTTTTGTCTCCATCTACAGAGGGGCAGATGGACCCTACCTGAGTGGTGCCGTGACTCAAGTGCACTAATTCACAACAGCTGGAATGGGGATCGTCCGCTGGGGGGTAAGCATGCTCTACACCTCAACTTTCAGCATCCCTCACTGTACTCTTCCATGTAATGATGTAACAAAAATTACCTTGGTTAACTTTCTGTGACTTACCACTTTTACCAGACCCTTTTCTGTGAGCTTTATTGAATATTTCCATGTCCAAGACATAGTATTGATCATAAATGTAAATGGGAATTGGGCATTGCAATGCCTAACGTGTAGGTGCTTTCTGCCAAGTGGATTTAACAGCCCCGGAGTTAGTCACCCAGGCTCTCTATGCATTGCAGTAGGAGAGTTACTGCCTGTGGAGGGGATTTTCTGAATGAGAACCCCTGTAAGCTAGTGAGGAGTGAAATGCAAAGGGAAGGTGGTGCTGCTCAGGGCCCAGATCCGTCTCAATATTTATTTATCTAACTTCCCAAGCCTACAGCTACACTAACTCTGGAAGATTGACCACGTAGGTTTGATCCTCGGGGATGCCGTTTCGTGCATGCGCGAAACGGCACGTTCCTGGGTTAATGTCAACCCCAGAACACCTTGTGAGCCTCAAGGAATTAAGGAAAGTCGATGAGAGGAGTGCTTCTGTTGACCTTCTGCTGTGAAGACAGCTGTGGAAGTCTATAACTGCAAAGTCGATTTTTGGTGCACAATTGGCATACCAAAAACCTCATAGAAGCCGTCGACCTTCCAGGTAAGTGTAGATGTAGCCCAAGCCACTAGATGCTTATCTGAGCTTGGGTTTTGGAGCTGTGCACCCTCTTTTGGAGTTAGGTCACACTAGCCATTTCTGAGGGGGGAAAAGACAGAACAGCTGAGACCACTCCATTGTTACAGCATCTGCCTGGCCGACCAGTTTCAGATCTCTACTCTGCCTGATTTGGAGCATGGTCTAGAACCCCCAGGTCCTCTATCAGCCAGTTGGCTGCACTTCCTGCAAGCCGGTTGGCTATTCTTGGGTGAGTTTTTCAGTCACCTATTAGAGCTGTTCTCTGTTTAATTAATAATGAAATATTTTGAGAAAGAGAGCATAGGTATCTGTGATTATGGCAAGACATCCACCAGAGATGTAGGAAAGCTGGGTCCAAGTCCTTGCTCCAGATCTGAATGTCTGGGGATTTGAAGCTCTGTTGCCTGGGTCCCAGGTGAGTATTCTATGCATGGGATTATTAGGTATTCTAGGATGCACATATGCCAGCGCACCCCTAAAATTTTGACCTGTTCAAAACCTCCCTGTTTGTTTTCTGTGCAGACTAGCCATGCTGTATCAGCATGGGTCCTGCAGGTGAGATGGGTATGGGAATGCCACATATGAGAATCCTGCTGTGCCTTAGGCATGAGCAGAGCTCCTTAGCAGCATCAGTACATACCCTCTCATGGAAACCTGCTGGCTTTTGGGAATAGACAGCTACAAGGTTAGACACCAGCTGAGAGCAGTGGTTTTGTGGAAGTGGTGCCTAAATGTTGGCATTAGGTGCCCTTAGAGTCCATTAAGCACATAAGTTCCCTTTTGAATCAATTTGTGCTGTAACCCAACAAAATGGAGGGGGAATTGTCAGAAATCTAACAGTAACTGACTTATGGATGGTGGGGGGGAAATGACGGCTCAAAGTAGAAAAGAAGGGGCAAAAGCATGCTATTTGTACTGTGAAGTTGTCTAAGTGTAACTAGTATTTAGATTCCTTCTTTCCCCTTTAAACACAGCACATTCTCGTCTAGGGCATGCTATCCACTTCTAGCATCTTAAGGATTTGATTTCTTGCTCATTTATTGTGAAGATTTCAAAGGTTCCTGGTTTGCCGTAGGAGGAGAAGCTTAATGCTTGTATGTAGTCTGGGTCCTTTTCTAAAATTCTCCATTGTGCTCAAGTGGAAAATGAAAATGGAACTTAAGTGCTTTTGGAAATACTACCTCTATTCAAACTAAATAGCACTAACTGAAGCAGTAGCCAAACAAGCACCAGCTAGATTAATAGTTAACCACTTTCTGTGCTATGAAAAAGACTCACCTTATATGAGCTGGAACTTCTTGGAAGTGTTCCCTCACATCCTCTTTTATAGTGCAGTGAGAGCCTACGGATTTGATATTCTTGTTAATCACGTGGCATCTAAAAGCTTACCCACATGATTATTCTTGGGCACAATTTAAATGTTTCCCTACTTTCTGTCTGAGTAGAGATCCCTGACCTGGATCAAGAGTGATAGGCAGACAAGGAGGGCACATCTTGTAACATTACTGCCAGAGACTGTCATAGCGAAGGCTGTGAGTTCTAACCAAGTGTAGAACCCCCAGTTCTGAGATAAATGGCAAAGATAAGTAGTCCGCTCTGCCCTTGCTTTACCTAATGCCACCATGGCTCTCTGGAAGTCCCTTGGAGTTAGGGAGTCAGCATTTGTAAGAAATGCTGTAAGTAAGCTGTCCATGTACCATTTTCTGAACAAAGCCAGAGGCTGACTTGGGATTAGAACTGTGCATGAAGGATAGACAAAAACAACAAGAAGTCCTGTGGCACCTTGTAGACTAATAGATCTTTTTGGAGCATAAGTTTGCTTGGGCAAAGACGCACTTTGTCAGATGTGTGAATAAGATCAGCATCTGTTGAAGCAACCCCCTTCCAAAACAGGTCCCAAACTTTTTATTGCCAGTTATGGTGCTAGATGGAAACAGTCTCACTCGCCTGCTTTTGGAGAGATGGGGAAGTGGGGGAAAGCAATCTGTTGTTGTTCAGCTGGCATACGGAGACATGGGAGAGAATGGGGGCACAAAGCTTCCATTATGCCATCCTCAGCTATATAATTACTCATTCCAATTTGATATGCTTTTGATTGAAATATAATCTGGCGATACCACAACTTCCAGCCTGCACAGAGTAAAGTTCCAGAAATGTGCTTACTGAAGCTGCCCTTGAGCAATTCTGGATGGCTTCATTTCATCACATTAGCTATTGATAATGGGCTACATCCTCCCTGACTGAATTGACCTGATTTCTCCTCCCTTGATGGTCACAACTCCACATTAACTGCTGATAACGGGCCACATCCTCTGTGACTGAACAAACCTTGTCAACTCTGGCCCTTCCCTTGACTGAGACTCTCTTTTAAACCCTTGTCTGGAACTCCCATTCATGCATCTGACAAAGCAGGTCTTTGCCCATGAAAGCTTATGCTCCAAAATATCTGTTAGTGTATAAAGTGTGACAGGACTTTTTGTTTTTGAAGATACAGACTAACTCAGTTACCCCTCTGATATTCATTTGATCTCTTCCCTCCTTCCCTTAATCTAGGAGGTATTGTAAAATGCAAGCATCTTGGTCATTGTCTGCAGTTGCCATCTACTAGTTCCATTAAAAACCTTCAGTAATACAACCCTCATCTCCCAGTGGTTGTCTTATTCCTCGGCTGTGCTCCTGTTTTATAACTCTTGCCATGGGAGATTGTTGGTAGTATGTGATCCTTACTAAAAAGCTGTCAAAGTTCAAATGACCTGGTTTCTCTCCCTGCATGCGCGCGCGCACACACACACACACACACACACACACACACGTGTCAGCACGCCCTTCAGTATTTATAGGAGGTTAGACTTATTTCTTCCAGCATTCAGTTCATTTCCAAAAAATGTTCTAGCCCTGCTTTTTCCCTTTGTTTTCTGCTTGACAGCCCTCTGAAAAGGAACATTTTTCAGCATGCCAGACAGCCTGCTGGGTTCCTGAAAAGAAAATATTCCCAGTAATGAAGGATTCATTGCATCTGGAACTAAACGCCCCTCCACAAAGAAACATGAAAGTTCACAACCCCTGAACCTATGTCTGTCAAAGTTCCCTGGAAAGGTAAAGCCTGTTAAATGTAAGGCCCCTATAACCAAACAAAAGCAACCTGTTAAATACCCACTTGCTGTCTGACTTACCTGTCTAAATTTAGTGGTGAAGCACTGGAATAGGTTACCTAAAGAAGTGGTGGAATTGCTTTCCCTAGAGGTTTTTAAGTCCTAACTTGACAAACCCTGGTTGGGATGATTTATTTGGTCTTGCTTTTAGAAGGGAGTTGAACTTAATGACCTCCTGAAGTCTCTTCCAATCCTATGGTCCTGTGACTGTTTGGTGAGAAGGGATAGGAGATTGCTGGAATAGTTTGTTTTTTAATTAGCCATTTCTACTCTATATGGCTGTGTCTACACTATAAAAATAACTTTGAAGTTGAGCATCTACACACACCCTACTTCAAAGTGGGGCACTACTCCATTCCCAGGAATTAAGTAAGGAGTTTGAAGTTGGGCTCCCTACTTTGAAGTTAACTTTGAAGTAAGTGAAAATGTGTGGAGACTCTGCTGGCTACTTCAAAGTTAGTGCCTAGTGCAGATGCACCCTAAATGTCTGGAAGACGCCACCCCCCGGGGGCCACATTTCTAAAGAGCATTTTGGAGTCTGGAAGAACGTCTTCCGGACTCCAAATCACATGACCTTATGCTTATGATGCATGAGGAATTTGCATCCATGCCTCATTAGCATATTTTGGGCCGTTTATTAGCATGCCGCTTTCGGCCTGTATAGAAACGGCCTAGGATTTGCTTACCTTTTGAAAGATGCCTTTTTATCCCTCACTGCTTGTTTTACATGGGTATTAACCCATGGTGGCTCTTTTTTCATTCTCTTAGTATGTTTTTTAATTTGGGGTATACATTTAAGTTGGACCTCTTTGAGAAGCTTCCATGCAGCTTGCAGGGTTTTTGTTGTAGTCACTCTGGCTTTTAACTTCTGCTTAACTAACCTCCTCATTTTTGCATAATTCCCCCTTTTGAAATTAAATGCCAGAGTGTTGGACTGCTGAGGTGTTCTTCCCACCACAGGAATATTAAATGTTATTGCATTATGATCACTATTCCCAAGCGGTCCTGTAATAATGACCTCGTGGACCAGATCCTGCTCTCCACACAGTACTAAATTGAGAATTGCCCCTCCCCTTGTGGGTTCCAGTACCAGCTGCTCCAAGAAGCAGTTATTAACGGCATTGAGAAATCTTATTTCTGCATCTAGTCCTGATGTGACATGTACCCAGCCAATATGGGGATAATTGAAATCCCCAATTACTACTGAGTGTTTTATTTTGGTAGCCTCTCTAATCTCCCTTAGCATTTCAACATCACTATCACTGTCCTGATCAGACTGTCGATAATATATCCCTACTGCTATATTCTTAGTAGAGCTTGGAATTACCATCCATAGTGATTCTAGGGAACATTTTGATTAATTTAAAATTCTTATTTCATTTGATTCTACGTTATCTTTCACATACACTGCCAGTCCACCACCCACATGGCCCATTCTATCCTTCCAATATATTTTATATCCTGGTATGATTGTGTCCCATACATTGTCTTCATTCCACCAGGTTTCCATGATGCCTATTATGTGAATTTCCAGCTTTAATACTGGTTCACCTATCTTATTAGTCAGACTTCTAGCATTTGTGTGGAAGCACTTTAAAGATTTGCCTCTGCTTATTTGTCTTCCCATCCCAGATGTATTAGATTCTTTTATACGTGATTGTTTGTCTGACCTAGCCCATTGTTTGATATCTCCTTGCTCTTTTTTACTAAAGCCTAGAGTAAACGTTAGTTTAATATGCTATAAATGATACAGGCTTTTCTCAAGCTAGAAGTTGATTAACCTGAACTTTCCTGAATGTCCACGTTTACTCAAGGCCATAGGTTACAAGGCAGTTGTCCTTTATTGTAGTACTAAGCTTCAACGTAGTGTGACGTTCACTTCAATATAAATTTCAGTTAAATTATCCACTTTCAGAATTCTTCCTAATTTTTCATCTAGGTGGTTTTTTTTTTTGTATGATCTATAAGGTCATAATGATGGAGATAGATTTTTTTTTTTGTATGACAATCAATGGTTTATTTACATTTCCCTTAATTTTTCATAGCTACTCCCTCCTTGTGGGTTCCCTAGTTTTTTCTTGTGTGCTTTTCATGTATTATGTTTGTTAATTATTGTATTTCGTAATGTTTAATTGTAGTATTGAATGTCACACATAAAATGTACTAGCCTTGAAGTCGATTGTTCGTAGAATTGACTCTATTTAAGCTGATGTTTTTCTGATGAGTCTCCTCTGCCACTCCTTTGCTAGGGGGCACAGTGCCTCCTAATGTTAGCACTTCTAAACTAGATGCATCCCAAAGTACTTTACAAACTGTGTAATGTGAGCAACAACATCACTGAACTACCTGTGGGACAGACTGAACTGTGTCAGTGTGTCAGAAACACTACTTCATATGTGAACTCAGTCTCACAGATTTTCCTAAAATAAATAATATGATCTGCCCTTATGCAATTTACTACCGTATTGTATATCTGGAAACAAAAATATTGCTATTCTGTTGGTTTTTGTCTGAATCTCATGTTGATAAAGGTAAGGAACAAAAGGGGAAAAGTGTGTGCGGGAGGGCAGTTTAAGAATATATGCCCAATATTTTTGAGTTAACACAGGCTTGCCCTAAATTATATCTTCTAACTACCTTTCTTAGCTCAGGATTTTCTATAGTAATGAAATCCATCAGCCATTGTACTTGAGGCGTGTTTAGTGTCCATGCTATCCTTTGTAGATAAAAATCAATTTTTAAAAATAAGATACTTATGTTTAAATTTTCTTTTTAATGCTTGTTCCTGAAGTTTTATAGAAAGTTAAACCGCTCAGTGGGTAGTAATCACTGGCTAAGCATCAACATCAGTTTGCTGAAGTGTTAAATCATTTCTTGACAGTACTAATCCCTTTTTCAAGCGCTGAGATTATTTATTCAATTAGTTCAGTTCCGTGATTAGTTCATTCAAAATTAAGAAACCGATTAGCAGTTGAAAAAGCAAGAAATCTTGTTTTCTTCTTTCAGTACTGAATTAAAATGAGGCGTTTGAGGAGATTTACCACTAAAATCTTGAATGACAATTGTGACCAGAAACAATCAATTCAATCCACTAACTAGAGACAATTTACTTTTAACTTGCATTATTGTAGCACTGATGGGTCCTTGTCATGACTGAGGCAGTAATACTTCATTTTTTAAATAATCAGTATATTATAAATGCAAAGTATGTTTTGATAAACTTCATCTGCTATGTAACCAACACATTCAAGATGGTATTATTTAACTACTAATAAAAAAAAGAAACTGAATTCTAATTTCCATTCAGTTAGAGCTTGGCAAAAATCACAGTAAATATATAATCTGCTTCATTAAAACTGCACAGTTCACCACTGTCTAATGTAATAAACAAATGTAAAAATTAAGGATCTGAATGGATTCACAAATTTTAATGTCAGAAGTATGATCTACTCTTATTGTCCATATCATATATCCCATAGAATTTCCCCAAAATAATTCCTAGAGCAGATCTTTTAGAAAGGTATCCCATCTTGATTTTAACATTTCCAGTAACGCAGAAAGCACCATAATCTTTGGTAAATTATTTCAGTGGTTAATCACAGTTATTCTGTGGGGGTGGGGAACATTTCACCTTACAAGCTTATGGGGCTTAATTATATTCACATACAAGTCAGTGGTGAAACTGGCATTATCTTTAGCAGGACCAGAGTTGGGCTAATGCTGAGCACTTTCAAAAAACCCTCTTTATTTCTTTTATCTTCATTGTAAATTAACTACCGGCTTTTTAATTTCAGAGGGCCATTTCCATTACGTAATGGAATACTTCAGTCAGCTCACATCTAGCCAGTCTCATTACTGTAATTTAATACCAGTGATTATGACTGTACAAGTGTAAATAACTGAATTATTTTTAGGCCTGTTACCTAGTGGCAGTGCTTCACAAAATGAGGCTAATGGAGTTAGCAGAACATGGTAGACATGAGACTTTTATTCACTGGCGTGAAGCCTTTCCCCCTTCCAATGGAATAACTGCTATCCAGCCAAGGATACTTGGCCATGATGGTTGTTCAGCGTAGAACATGCTGCATGAGTTTCCATTTTTTTCTTCCTTTTTTTTTTTTTTAAACAGTGATGTAGAGACCATATTCGTGATATGATGCTGTTGTGATAGACCTCATATTGCATTCATGCTCAGTGCTCTTATTTGAACATTCCTCCAGTGGGACAGGTGATGAGCAGGGTAAGTGAGTACCGTCTGAATGCACTTTTTTGCCAGATCATCTGCCTTTCTCAAGGCTAAGCCCCGGAACCCCCCCACTTCATGAGTGAGCTCACAGGTTCATCCAAATTGGTACATTGAAGTAATATTTGGGGGGAAGAAAGCCATTTATATTTTTTCCACAAGGGAGATGGACTTCATGTATCCAGAATCAAGTAATTCTGTACCTTTCATAAAACACAGGAGTTTACAAAGGGATTAACTATGCAGGTGATTTATGAGAACACCTTTTTGCGAGGCAGAAAACGTTTCTCAGAAGCTTGCTGGATTTCCTGCCTGTTGTGTGTGTTTTCAGTGAGAGGCCTTCATCCAGCCATTACCAGAATCAATTGTTTAGCTCCTCAGTTAAACAGCATCCTTTGGGAAATAAACCAATAACATCCTGAGCTTTGTGGTGCAGGAACTTGCTGCAGGTTGTGGGAGTACTTGACCCTAAAAAAAATTGCTAAAAATGCTGGCACTATTGGATGCCCATTCATTATACAGGAGGCCGGATAGGAAATTTCTGTTTAACTGCACTGCTAGCAGTAGCTGTGTATTTTAATCGACCATCCATCCATGTGGAACAAATTCTGGTCTGTGAGCCATTGATTTTGTGAGAGCTCAAGGTGCAAGGCTGAGACTAAAATGTGACCCTTGTGTAAACCTGTTGAAATTGTTAGGACTGAAGACGACCTGTTGTCTTTCTCCTAGATCATGAGGAATAAGCCTTGTCTGTGTGTGTGGGATAGGTGAGCAGGCCACACGCTTAGGCTGGAGGGATATGTCTAGTCTGTGGAAAGCATATTGAAAATGTTGTCTCCCTGTGTGCCCTGATGCCATCAGTCTAGGAAACAATACCATATATTGCCCACTATCCTGCCATGAGACTGTTTTATAGATCTGAAAATCTGGCATTTCTAACAATGGGTAGATTTTATTTTAACTGTATTATAGTAGCACCTCAGGGGCCGTAATCAAGACCAGGGTCTTCCTGTGGTAGGAGCTGTAACAAACAGCAAACTGGAATCAAAAGCAATTGATCCTGCACAGGTAGTTGACGAGTGACTCATTTTCTAAAAATGAGTCTAAATTGGCCTCAAATAAACACAGAAATGATAATCATTGCATACAGTTCATTAAGGTCAGAGTTCTTCAGCTTCACAACAGGTGTGTAATTGAGGAATGGAAAGGAGAGCATCCTAAGTTTGTTTTTATGATGTATGTATTAGTATTGTAGCTAATTACATACTGTTTTTACTCCCCTTGGATTGTATCTCTGAGTATGTGTATATTGGCAAAAAAGTGTAACAGAAATCACATGAAAGAGCAACTCTATAATTAGGGAAAGATGGAAGGAAATAGTGAGAAAGGCATCAGACACCAACGGGCGCTGAGCCCATGGTTATTATCGATGATGAAAGTGTTATTGGTAAATATAAGCACGGCTGTTGTAAGGGAATGTATTACTTATATTCAGAGAAGAAGACCGTGACAAGGTGTGATCACAGAAGAACCCTTGGGGTGTGCTGGTCATGCCACTGATGCCTACCTTCCTACTCTCTGGGCTCCCCACTACCCTATCCTGCTGGGCTAGATCCTCTGGTCTCCCCCAGACAAGGCACAGAGCAGGAGTTGCTACCTCCTTGCAGAGCAGCAGACACTGGACCAATTCAGCTCTAGGAGGACTCAGGACCTAGGAAACCAACACCTAATTGGGATCAAAACCCCAGTTAAATCAGTCTTACTCTGAATAAAAGTTTTACATCGAGAAACCTCAAAGTTATTTCTCTTTGTCAGTGTAAGAGAGAAATGCACAGTGGCTGCTTCCCCTGGCCCCAGGTAATAATTATTTACACTGGGCTTGGTAATAAACAAAAGTGTTTTGTATTAAGTATAATATACCTACCTGGCATGCTCAGGGCAAGAGCCAGGTATGGGGGGTGGGGGGGCAAATTACCTGCTTGCTAGCTGCTCCACAGGGCCAGCCTGGGCTGTGCAAACCATCTGCTGGTGCTCCCCAATGGTTCCTCTTAAGTATAACTGCCCCCCTGTGGTCATGGGTAAGGATAACTCTCCTTGCTCTCACACTCCTCCCTTCCTGCTTGATATGAAGCAGGTGCGTTCTACACACATCCCATTATCCTGGCACAACCAAACCCTGGCCTTGCTTTAAGTTATGAGAAGAAGAAGCTTCATGCAAATTTGAGATGGTCCCAGCTCTTACCATTTAGGAGTTCTTGAATAAATGGATTCACAGATGCACATTTCTAATATACCTATACATATCGAGGTAGAGATATATAGATTAAAAGTAGGATTTCTGTGGTTGCACATAGAAACGGAACAAAATAAGCTAAGAAACTTGTTATATGAAAATTCTTACCCGAAGCAGCTGTTCCTATTTCAGGTAAAAGAGCTTCAAATCAGACTTGATCTTTTACTCTGATTTGGGTCTTTTGCTTCTTCATAGTTCTCTGAATCCTGTTAGGGTGTGCCAGCCATCTTCAAAGGCCAGCTGAAGGCAAAAGGCTGATTGGTTCTCATTGCTTAAAAAGATTTTTCCCCCTGGATGGGAACCCTTGTTTTACAACTCCCCTCTCTGTGGAAAAATACCAGGTTCAAAATGGATTCCAGAACCAGGTAGATTTGCTCACATAGATCTTTGTGAAGTTATGTGGCACCTTATAAACTAGCAGATTTATTGGAGCGTGACCTTTCATGGGCAAAGAGCCACTTCATCAGGTGCATGACATGACACAGGATTTCTCATTGTTTTTGCAGATACAGACTAATACAGCTGCCCCTCTGGTAGATATTTCTAGTACCCACCAACCACAGTTTGGGGTCACAGGAAAAAACAGCCTATTCACAGGTCCTTGACTTGATCACTGAGCCATCCAGGTTTCTGGGGCACCAGTGATGACTGTTATTAGCACATTTAGAATTATAAACAGATCCACACTTCATATGTCTAACTTCACGTACAAGAATGACATATGCAAAAAATAGGACATTCAGCAGATTATCAGCAGATCAATCTTATCAGCAGATCAGTCATTCAGCAGATCAATTTTAATGTTACAAAGTATTTTGTCTAAATCATTGTTGATATTCACAAGCCAATTTTCATATGGCAGGGGTGGAGGGGGGAGCATAACAGAGATATATACAGGTGGGTTATCTGCACAATAATGTTTTTAATTTGTAATTTATCCGTTTAGGGAAAAAGAATTTCCTCCTCCTACCAAAACAAACATTTTAAAGAAGCAACTATTGCTGAAGTGATCTTTCAGAAATCAGTGGATTTCCGCTCCAGAGCACTCTTGGCTGTGCTTTTTTTCCCCTAAGTGACAAGAGGAGTTGCAGAAAACTAGTTGGCTGGTAAGTGTCATGGTGTGATACTGTAAGCATGGGCTGAGGCGGTAGGTGTGCTTGAGTTTTAGTCCTGGTTTGGGCAGCAGTTTTCCTTTGTGGCCAGGAGTCACCTCTCATCTTAGTACCATCACTTAACACTCAGACAGCCTTTAGCTTTCTCATCTGTAACTGGTGTAACACTCGTGCGCTGTGAAAATTTATGTCTGTAAAGTGCTATGCTGGCAGTGTAAGTATTGTGCTGGCCTTTTCTATAAACATCTTCATTATAACGTTCTTCTTTCAGGTGATTTGTATTTGCTGCAAAGTCACTCATCATGTTTCAGTAATTGCCAGACTGAGGCCCTTGTGGTAAAAGAAATCTGAAATTTAACAGCATGCAGTCACCCCTAATTAAGCAGGTTTGGTTTTCTAAGGAAAGACCTTCCCAAACAGTCGTCATGACATTCGAGTCCAGCCTATGGTAGGACACAGGGGAAAATAAGCATTTACATGGATTACTCTGGATATAATTACCTGGTTGGATCAGACTGGTTTGGAGGATAAATCTGACAGACACTAGTTGAAACCTGTTTCCTGAGCTGAGTGAAGGGAAACATTAATTATCTGAAGAAAGGTATAGCCACATCTGATTGTGGTTTAATTAACTGGCTCTGAAGAACCAATTTATTTCTTGAATTAACATATCTTCTGCTCCCACAGACTGAAACTCATTTAGAGCCCTAAGTAGGATGTCAGGGTAGCCCAGGTCCTTGTTGTAATAAATCCTTGCACTGCACAATCTCCAGAATTGCTGCTGGCATGCAAATATAATTATGCATGATTACGGCTTAACTGCATTGGTTTAGTTGATTCGTGGAAGAGGACTCATTCAACAAGATTTTGCCCCAAAATAGTATCAAAGTCTAAAAGTCCTTTGGCTTCATGTGCTACTGATGCATGAAAGCATCGAAAGGGCAGAGGACAGTCCAAACCATCCACACCAGGCTGTCTTCATATTTTTGAGAACTCCTTGCTAGTTTGATAGGTAATACGGGGGGACTTTGGTGTTTTCTGAGGCAGGCTGACAATTCTGCTTTTCTTCAGGGCCAGGCATAGAAGCCCATGGACATGAATGATGGAAAAAGGAAGAAGTTATTCAGATCTCCAGAGTAGTTCGTTTTGAGCTAAGGACCTGATTTTTGTCTGACTTAGTTCATCTATCTTTGATGAGCTGTGTTTCAAATTCTCTACAATCCTAGTCAGATGCTAAGGGAATACAGAGGGGTAAATGGGGCAGTTATTACAAAATACAGCACACCCTCAGTTCTTGTTGAACTCAGCAAGATCATACTCATGAGAGGTTATTTAAATACAAAGCGATCTTACCTAGCCACCTGCCTGTATTCATAGTGGAATGACTTACTGTTCCAGGACAGCTGGTCAGTTTTACATAAGGGAAACAGACTCTATTCACAGACAAACAGCTGCGATTCTACAGGCAAATGCTGCAAATGAACTTCAGATCTAAATGTTCAAAAGTGACTAATAATTTTGGGTTCCCAAATTGGGACAGCAGTTTCTGAAAACCAGGCCTCTTTGGGCTTGTCTACACTAGCTCCCTACTTCGAAGGGAGGATGGTAAGTAGGGTGTCAGGAGATAACTAATGAAGTGCTGCGCTGCATGTGCAGCACTTCATTAAGCTAATTCTCCCCCGTGGCAACTCTGAAGTGTTAAACTTCAAAGTGCTGGCTTGCATGTAGCTGTGGCTAACCTGCCGGTATTTCAAAGTGCCCAGGGTAATTCGAAGTCCCTTTACTCCTCAGGTAGGGACTACTGTAGACAAACACTTTTTGTCGTGTCTGAAGTTGAATACCAAAGAAGCGAGGCATTCAAAAAAATCACTAGACGTTTCTGAAAATGTTGATGGTTTATACATAAATATAATATGCACCATAGCAGACAGAGTGAAACTGACTTAAAGAAAAAAGCTCTATTTTGATCTAAATGATGACACTTGAGAAAAAGGCTGTGGATTTTTAAGAGACAAGAGGGCTTGTTTTCAAAGAAACTAACAAGTTAGTTTTATTCACAGCTGAAGTCCACTTCTGCAGCGTGTAGCTATTCAGTCACTGTTCTCTCTTCACCCACATCTACACTATGAAATAAATTCAAATTTCTTGAAGTAGACTTTTTACCGTTAGATTTTATAAAGTCAAAGATGAGTGTCCACAAATATCCAGAAAGTTGACATAGCATGTCACCATTGCCTTACCTAAGTTCAACTGGGTCAACAATGCATTGTGGTACCTATCCCGCAGTGTTTGTTTCTCCATTGCATTCTGGGGTTTTGTGCCAGTGGCTTATGGGAAAAAATGTGCCACAAATGCTTTTAGGTGTCGTCATGCCGGAGTACAATGCCCC
This sequence comes from Carettochelys insculpta, assembly GCF_033958435.1. Classification (NCBI taxonomy): domain Eukaryota; kingdom Metazoa; phylum Chordata; order Testudines; family Carettochelyidae; genus Carettochelys; species Carettochelys insculpta. The sequence continues at coordinate 63,421,607 of NC_134139.1, read as the reverse complement.
CACCCCCTGCCTTTGGAAAACAAATGGCCAGCCCAAGGAATTTCACAGTTTTTTTGGGCCATTTTCCAGAAGCCTACCCCTGGCTTATGCCACTGCACAACGCTAGCAAGGAACCTGAACAGCTTAGAGTCATTGTACAGTGCATTATGGCCACTTCCTGAAGTGTTGTGCAGTATTATATTAAAGCCAGTGGGAAGATGAGATGAAAAATGGTTAATTCAGATGATGATATTGAAGAACTGGAGAACAGGAATGCAGAGCTGCTGGCCACCCTGGATACGTTGCTTGCAGTGTAGCACCAGTTCTGGAGATGTGAAACCAGCACACACTGGTGGGACCACATCGTTTTGGAGGTCTGGGATGACCAGCAATGTCTGCAGAACTTCTGCATATAGAAGGCCACTTTCATGGAACTTTGTGATTTGCTGTCCCCTGAAGCACTGCAATACTAAAATGAGACCTGCTTTGACAGTTCACAAGCGAGTGGCAACTGCTCTGTGAAAGTTAGAAATGCTTGAGAGCTACCGGTCAGTGGGAAATCAATTCACAGTGAGCAGATCTACAGTGGGGGCTACAGTGATGCAGGTAGCCAATGCAATTTGTGACTGTCGGATGTGAAAGACCATCACTCTCGGAAATGTGCAGCACATAGTGAACGGCTTTGCTGCAATGGGGTTTCCTAGCTGCAGTGGGGCAATAGATGGAATGCACATCCCCATCCTGGCCCCAGACCACCTGGTCTCAGAGTACATAAACCGCAAAGGGTACTTCTCTATGGTGTTGCAGGCCTTGGTGGATCATGAAGGTTGTTTCATTGACATCTACACGGGATGGTTGGGAAAGGTAAGCAATGTGCAAATCTTTAAAAATTCAGGTCTGTAGAGAAATCTCCAGAATGGTACTTTCTTCCCAGACCAGAATATCAAGATTGGCGCTGTGAAGATGCCAATAGTGATACTGGGCATCCCTGCTTACCTTCTGCTGTCTTGGCTCATGAAGCCGTACACAGGCACCCTGGAACGCATCCAGGAGCACTTCAACTACAGGTTGAGCAAGTGCCAAATGAAAGTGGAATGTGCCTTTGGCCATTTAAAAGCCAAATTCAGGTGTCTTTTGACCTGTTTGGACCTTGTCAAACCAACATCCTCACATGGTTGCAGCATGCTGTATTCTCCGTAACACTTCTGACGCAAAGGGGAAAATGTCATGCCAGCCTGGGTTTCAGAGGTAGATGCCCCAGGCAGTGCTTATGCACAGCCAGACAGAAGAACATTCACCAGTGCATGTGCAGAAGCAACAGAAATCAGGGAGGCTTTGAAAAACAGCTTTATGAATGAGCAGACAGCCACACGAATCTGCTGCATTTGACTATTACGATACCACCCCATCCCCCACAATGATTTGTGCTTGACCCTTACAAAAGCACCTCCAACTGCACCCCTCCCCATTTTAACCAATAAATGACAGTGGTTCTTTCGGTGATGTCTTTGGTGACAAGTGTTCCCTGAAGCCTCAGTTTGGAGCTTTTCATAGCAGTTGACGTCAATAGATTTGGAGGAGGAGTAAGAAGAGGGTCAAATACTGGATGGTGGTAGCGTTATACAACAAAGGCAGGCATCAGAGAATTCATCTTCACCCTCTCAATGAGGCTGTGTCCCCAGAAGCATCAAATTCTGTCGACGACCTAAAACAGTTCCAAGAACTTTTTGAAAGAGTAGTCTCTAGCCAGGAGGTTCAACTCCAGGAAATAAAAGAGAAACAACATTGCCTCTTAAAGAACATTCACCTGTCCTCTCAAGAGAAGATCAGTCTCCCTACTGATGATGCAGTAATGGGGGGATGTGATGATATTTGGCAGCCACCCGCCTCAATACAACCCACTTGTAAAAAAGCTGATGATAAAGTACTTTGTCCCTCCCAAGGACCTGGACTTCCTCTTTTACCACACCCAGCTGAACTCACTGGTGGTAGATGCAGCAAATCAATGCTCCAAACCCCCCAGATCAGATCTGTGAACAATGACAAGGAGTACAAGAAGCTAGACATCTTTGGCAAGAAGACTTATTCCTGAGCCACACTGCAACTTAGAATAGCAAACTACTCTCCACTATTAGCTGACCATGATTTCAATAATTATTCTAAGTTGGCTGAACTCATGGAACATCTACCCAACTCCAACAGGCAAATTCTCAAGGTGAACATTCATGAGGGACACACCATCACCTGTACTGCTCCTTTAGCAGCCATAGATGTTGCAGATACAGTGGCCAGAGTGATGGCCATGGCTGCGGTGATGAGGGGAGCTTCCTGGTTACATGCAGCAGGGGTGCCTAAAGAGTAACAGATGAAAGTGGAGGATCTTGCTTTTGATAAACAAAAGCTCTTCACAGCAAACACAGATGAGATCCTGCATAGCAGCAAGGACTCTCACACCATGCTTCACACTCTTGCCACGTACAAACCACAATACCAGAGAAAGAGGTACATTATAACAGAAATAGGGACAACTATTATAACCATTCCCAACAAAGACCATATGACTATAACTGACCCAGGCAGGGACTTCAGAGGAAGCGTCCACCTCAAGCATGTTCCCCTGGATCACAGGCCACCAAGTAGTAAATTTGAGGAATTGGTTGAGGGTTTTCCTGACCTCCCCAGCCATCTAGAGACAATAAGCCAGGAACTCCTCTTTACCCACAGATAGCAACCATTTTTCACCATTGGGCCTCAATAACATCAGATTGCTGGGTATTGGAGATCATCCACATGGGATACTCCCTCCTCTTCATGTCACTTGCCCTGCCTTCCTCCCAACTTCGCTGGCCCCTTTTCAGGCACCCCTCTCACAAGACCCTTCTCAGGCAAGAAATCTATTGCCTCCTCCAGAAAGTTGCAATAGAGGGGGTACCCGAACAGTACAAAGGGAGGGAGTTCTGCTGACCTATTTTCTCACCCAAAAGCAGACTGGGGGTTGGAGACTGATTTTGAATCTTTGCAGGCTAAACAAATTGCTATGCAAACAGCATTTCAAGATGGTCTTATTGGCTTAAATAATTACACCAGCGGATAAAGTGGACTGGTTCACAGCCCTCAGCCTACAAGATGCGTACTTCCACATCACAGTACATCCTTTGCACAGTAGTATAAGGGTTCAACCATCAATCAAATGTTAGCCCTGCCCACTGAGCCCCTCGGCCCCAGACACCAACCCCTAGGCCCTGCCCACCTGTCACAAGAAGTCCCAACCATGGGGATCAGTACTTCTGGGACAGGGTCTGTCAGCCCCCCCGCAACTCACTTTAGGCCTGCCCCCCCATCACTGGAAGACCTGCCCTTGGGTGTAGTACATCTGGTGTCAAGGGGGACACATGACCACAAGTAAAGGGTATCATGTGACCTGTCTAAGAACTCCTCCCACCACCATTTACCAATCAGGTGGGAGGACCCGAGAGTGGATTTGTAGGATCGTCCCAAGAGTGGATTTATCTAATGAGGGGGCAGTTCCAGGGTGGGTTGACCCACCCTGAAGTTGGTCATGTGACCCCTCTAAGAACTCCTCCCATCACCCTCTACGCATTGGGAGGGGTTTGGCTTCCATAGAACCTACCTCAGAGCAGGCTTTGACTGGATAAGACAGGTTTTGGGAGGCAGGGTGACCCACCCAGAAGTGGGACATGTGACCCCTCTAAGAGCTTCCCCTGCCACCCTCTACCAATCAGAGCATAGCACTTCCCCCAGAAGTTCCAACACAACACAAAAAGAGGCCATCTTGTTCCAAGAGTGTGTGTTTCAGAAAATCAAAGAAGAGCTGAGAGGGAACATGGACTCCTTCACTACCCCTGTCAGAAGTTTAGACTTTGTTTATGTGCTGAGGGCCTTTGACTACCCATGGAAAAAGCGCTAAATCAGCAACAGTTCCACAGAGGAGGAGGAGACAGTAGCCAAGGGGAGCCAGATCATGACCCCAAACCCAATGACTCTCAAGACAGCCTGATGAGCTACATGGCCTCTCATTGTCCACCCTATAGAGAAGGGGCAAGAAAGTGACAGGATCTTTTTACCCTGAAGAATTACAAAAAGTAAACCCCAAACGAGACAGGATTTACAGAAAAACTTGAACTTGAAAAAGTTCGAGCGGAGAAAGGAAAAAAGAGAAAAAGATCCCGTCAATGTCTCACCCTCAAAATCTTTTTCTCCCTTTTTCTTTCTCTGCTAGAACTTTTTCAATCTTGTAAATCAACTGTATTTATTTTAAAACTGTCTCCGTAAACTGTTTCCCACAAATAGCCACATCCTAGATTTTAAAGTTCTCTTAAAGTTCTGTTAAGTTCTGTTTAAAGTGCACCACAACTCCAGTGACGGCGGGGGCAGGCCTAATGGGGGCCAGTGGGTGGAACTAACAGACCCCTTCCCAGAGGTACTGACCCTCAAGGGTGGGACTTCCGGTGACAGGTGAGTGGAGCCTGGGGGGTCAGTGGGCGGGACTAACATTTGATTTATGGTAGATACCTCATACTACTCACAGGCATTAGCTCCATTTCACCATCTACAAACTTTCCCAACACTCTCTTGGGAAGCAAGTCATCATTCCAGCATGTATACTAGGCTCCTTCAAATGGTAGACTGCAAAGCACAACCTCCTTGCATGAGTCCCCTTCCTGCAGCCCGAGTCATCAGTACACTGCCTAGCAGGGTCAATATGAGAAAGTTGACCTTAGCGCCCCTTAAAATTGACCTGGTAGTATTTGCAGTGAAGATAGTCACATGGTAAAATCGAGCTAAGTGCCTTAAAATCGACCTTATGCTCTAGTATAGACAAAGCCTGAGAGAATGGGGTTGGGAAGAGATATTTGTAGATCTCCATCCTGGAGATTCTAAGAGCTGGTTAGTCAAGCTCCTATTAGAGATGGTGTTAGAAAATCCTTAGTCTTGCCACAAGTTCAGTGAACTGAACTAAGTGACCTCAGTAAGTCCTTTTCAGTCCACACTGGCACCTACACATGGCCAAATGTGGAAGTTTAGATACTGGAGATGGGGCCCTCATGGTGGAGAGGTTTGGGAGACAAGAGGAGCAGAGAGAGTGTCAACATGCTGTGAAACACTGACACAAGCATTGGGGAACCCAGCTCCTCTGATAACATCAACCAAATAGCTCAGTATAAGGATCAAGACAAGGTAAAGATTTACCAATGTGAGCTCACCGAGACATACAAATTTGTATGTCTTCTGCTCTAGGCATACCATGGATGGGTTTAACATATGGCAGTGACATATTGTCTTATTATTTAATTTAAATAAAAGAAGAAAGTGATTTTGTGGAAGAAATTGCAGAACTCCCTCTGCATTACAATCAAAACACTCACAAATATGATGGTGGTATGCCACCATAGCCAGTGATTTTTATTAAAAGGAGAGGAACAAGCTAAAAGCAGTGACACAAGAGCTCCCTTGTGGATTTTTTCCAGCTTGTGAAATTCTTTGCAGCTCAAATGAAAAGCAGTCAATGAGTTTGGAAACCAGGTATCATCTGCCAGATTCCTGGAGATCCTGCACTGGCAATCTCTGCTGTTACTCACTGGCTGAACTGCAAAAAGGGAAGAAACTCTCACACTGTTTATATCCACTGAAACAAGAAAAAAATGTAGCACTGCATTTAAAATTTAAAAGCTGAGCAATAATTTCTCTCTCATTGAAGCGGGAGTGCAGGTATTGCTTGCTAATGTAATAGAAAGGGATTAATTTTCCCGCTGCCACATGCTGCTACAGAATTTTAATCAAGATAATCAGTTATACCTAAAAATTGTGGTATTAGAATCTTTTCTATGGTAAAGATACATAACAGAGTCCACCCGCTCGAGAGTGCCCCTCTGCAGCCAAGGGTATCATGTAAGGTCATTTCTGTTTGTCTTTAGGGTTCTGAGGATAGGATCTGACTAGCCCTTGTCCAAGGTGCTGTCAGTCCCTATACTTTTGTGGCCTGTCTTCGTCCACTGGACCTGGAGCTGTCAAGCTGTCCACTTGGAGCTGTCCAATGTACTGCTGGTCTTCCAGACAGTATTTTGACCTGCCTGTGTTGAATTCCCATGAGGAACAGACTGGCCTTGGCCCAGCAGCTTCTTTTATATGGGCTTGCTGGGTCCTGATTGGCTGCCGGAGAGAGAGGCACTCTGTCCTGCCAGGAGGATGTCTCTTCTGCTCCTCTCACTGGGATGGGGTGTGGCAAGGCCTCTGGCCTCCTGTAGGAAGCATTGGCCCCCTTATCTCTGTCTGTCCATCCCCACTGAGATGGGTTGGGAGCAGGGCCATTTCTCTGAGAGAGGAGCACGCGGACAGATTTAAGGGGGCTGAGGCTGGGGCCACAGAGGTGGGTGGGGGTGGGTCTGTCAACTCAGTCCCCATGCACAGGGCTGGCAGTAAAACCCACATAAAATATGGGGGTGCTGCAGTACTCTTCAGTACCCAGAGTTCCTGTGCATATGTGTAAACATGCAAACTGGCTGCCCACCTGGCTTCTGAAGTAAATTGGCATAACTTTTCAACATGGATCTCCCTTCTCTTCACCCCTAACACTCCAGTAAGGGAGTCAGTCTCATTTTCTTAAAAAAAAAAAGATCCTTCCTGTGAACATTCTACACATTTAAAGTGACAATGAGAAAAATAAAGAAGCTTGGTGATTAAAAAAAGAATCCCAGTCAATTATAAATTGAAAAGTACTGGAAATATCATTGAAATATTCATCATACATTTTTTAAAAGAAGTTTGAAATTTGACATTTTTATTGAAGGGTTAATATAAAAAGGTGAACTCTAAGAATGCCGACTCTCTATCAGGTGTAGAAAAACAAAATCAAAATATTTGAAAACAGGACTCGCACTCATGTACAATTTGTCTTGAAATCCACTTTAATTCATAGCTAAAACTAAAGTGATAAATATTTATCTATGGGATAAATAAGGTCTTTTATGTTAAAGTAAGGGTGATTTTATAAAGCTGTTTTGTCCTCGGAGGTGCTGCTTGCTGATACAAAGGCAACACATCCCTCTGGCTCTCTCCTGGGAAATTTACTGTTGTCCTTTCCCATATGTTTGAATAAAACAGCAGTGTAGATGTAGGCCACAGCCCGACTACAGGAGCTCTGTGTATGAGTCCATGTTGGCAATCCAAAGAGGCTTTGCAAGGACTTGTTTAAAGTAACTGCAATACACAAATGATTAATATCTCTTATGACTGCCCTCTGCAAACACTGTCCTGGGATGGTGCTGGGTGTTGTTGAATTTCAGAGGAGGAAGCTCTGCAGAACTCAACACTGTGGAGGCTCTGGGCTGCTCCGAGTTGTGGACAGGCCACAGTTAGCCTCAGTAGAGCAGCTATCAGGCTACATTAAGGCTTGGTCTGTACCGCACCTTACAGTTGACTACAGATATGCAATTCTAGCTATGGCAATTGCGTGGCTAGAATTCATACATCTGCAACTGACTGTAAGGTCTGTGCTCACTGAGAGATGATGGGAGCATTTCTCCTGTTGACCTCCCTTTCTCCTTGGGAAGGAGGAGTGCAGGGGGTCAGCTGCGGACCCTAGAGAGATCCATTTTGTGCATCTTTACCAGGTGTGTGAAACTGAACTCTGAAGATCAACTCTAAACAGGATCATCTCCTGGTAAGTGTAGACAAGTAAATCAGAGAGAGTCCGGGATCAGGACAGCAGAAAAGTTTCCTTTGTCCCACAGTGCTGCCATGTGTTCTGAGCCTCCATGGTCATTAAACAGCAGCGACAAAAAGGAGAGACACGAATTTTCTGTTTACACTCTGAAGTCTAGTTTATAGAATCCTGACCTTACCCTTCTCCTTTTACAGCAATTCTGTGCCTGACCGCAGGATCCAGTCAGTCTTTCTTTGCAAAAACATGTATGGTGGCAGAAGCCCCATGCGGCAGGTTTATTGATCCAGCGGGTGAATCCTGAACACAGAAAAAGAATCTTGTAAATATTTCTCATTTGCTGACTATCCAGTTCACAGAGACGAGGACAAATCAGCCCAATAAGCTTCCTTTGCCTCTTTCACGAATGCATAAATGGCTGTTGTGTGCCCAACCAGCGACCACCCCTAAGAACTGACCAGAGTGAATTAATTCAGCAAATGTGCTGGTCTTCTGGCTGCACATTTCAGAACTGTCATGCTGAGCATAGGTGCCCTTCACAGACCCATACCTGTGCAGGATGCTTCCCTAGATCTGCTGGCAATGCTCCTACTAATGCACCCCAATGGCTGTGTCTACACTAGCCAAAAACTTCGAAATGGCCATGCAAATGACCATTTCGAAGTTTACTAATGAAGCGCTGAAATACATATTCAGCACCTCATTAGCATGTGGGCGGCCGCAGCACTTCGAAATTGACGCGGCTTGCCTCCACGTGGCTCGTCCAGATGGGGCTCCTTTTCGAAAGGACCCCACTTACTTAGAAGTCCCCTTATTCCTAGGAGCAGATGGGAATAAGGGGACTTCGAAGTAGGTGGTGTCCTTTCGAAAAGGAGCCCTGTCTGGCTGAGGTGCGCGGCGGCGAGCCGCGTCAATTTCGAAGTGCCGCAGCCACCCGCATGCTAATGAGGCGCTGAATATATATTTCAGCGCTTCATTAGTCAACTTCGAAATGGCCATTTGCATGGCCATTTCGAAGTTTTTGGCTAGTGTAGACATAGTCAATGTGGTGTTAGCCTTCTAGGCTACAAGGGCACACAAGGACATCTCATACTGAATGAAACTCATATCCACTATAATCCCCAGGTCCTTTTCTGTTGCATTGCCACTTAGCCACTCGGTCCTCAGCCTGTAACAATGCTTGGGATTCCTCTATCCTAAGTGCAGGACTCTGCACTTATCCGAGTTCAATCTCATCAGATTTCTTTTGACTCAATCCTCCAATTTGCCTAGGTCACTATGGACCCTCTCCCTACCCTCCAGCGTTTCTACCTCCCCCGAGGAAGATTTTACGATTTTTTTCAGATCTTTTGTAAAAAAGTTGATTAGTGTTGTGACAAAAACCAGCAAATAGAATGTTAGTGATATTATTACAGGTCATAGTTCAGCCAAATCTGAATGGATCTTAATAGGTGCATTACTATCATCTTTCTCACCCCAGGACTGTTCTCCACACAGATGTCAGTATATGCCTCTTTAGAAAAATAGCTGGAAAATCATAATACAAAGTTTTAGGAAACCTTAGTACAGATTTACAAATGTCTTTGTAGAGTGTCCCTTCATTTAAATAAGATCTTACCTGGGGAGCTTTGGATCACCAGGAAAAAGCAAACAGAAGGAAGAGAATCTTCTTGACTGAAGTTTGACTGGGAACTCAGCGTTGCCAGAGAGAAAAGACTTCAACATAGACAGGAGATGGAATGTCTCTGTTTATGGATTACTGGACATTGTGACATGTAGAGCTGTTGAAATCATATTTGGAAACATGTCACAATCTATAAGGAAGAGGTAAGAAGTCTTTTGTTTAAATAGGAAGGGAAGTGAATTATATTATAAATACTAAGTGCCAGGAATGTATATTTTTTCTGTATGTCTAAGGTGAAGAATTTTATCATTAGTGACTGGAGAAAACCCTGAAGATTCTTTTTTCACAGAACAAACTTCTGCATTAATGATAACTCTCTGAAGTAGAGACATAAAATACTGATGCCTCAAACATTGCGAAGTCAGTGCCATTTGCAGGTGTCATGCGCACCTCAAGCTGTCTCATTCTTTCAGAATTGAGAGAACAAGAAGTGATTGGGCTGACCCCACAGACCAGAAAATGTAAGAGGGTGTCTAAGGGTTTGACAGAGCTGTACAACACCTCAGAGTTCCCTGCAAGTTTCATTCTCAACAGGGTGCACAGCCAACAAAATACTAAGCCCTATAAAGCTTCACAGATCCCTTCACAGATTGCCTCCTGTTAACCTTCCTTTTTACCTCATAGCTTCCCATTTGGAAGCACCAGAGCAAAAAGTTGAGGGGAGTGGATGAAGGATGAGAATTCCTGATGAGGAAGACATCAATAGGGCAATGAGGACCTGTGAGAGACCAGCGAGCAATTCCTCTCATCTCTGACTCAGTGTCCTCCATGTCATCTGTCTCTCTGTTGTTGGAAGGTTCTGGTCTCTTCACGTTTCTTCACAAGGAAGGCAGTAGGAGCACTCTAAAATAATTTTGGAATGCTCCATGGGTATGTCTGCACGGTTAAAACAAACACAAACCCTGTGCCTGCTGACTCTGCATCACAGGTTTCTGGCTCTGGCAGTTTCATTGCCCTGTAGATTTCTGGGCTTAGACTACACCCCAGGCTTTGGGATCATCCCAGCTCACAGAGTCCTAGAACCCAGAATGCAACCCAAGCCCAGATATCTACACAGCAGTGAAGCAGCCCTGCAACCTGAGGCTAGCCATGGATGTCTGACTGCTGTATGGCTGTAGCCTGTGAAGTCAGATTTAGATTAGGGGTCACATTTCAGACTTGGAGCTCAGCTATGCTTCTGTAGCACTTGCAGTGTGGGCATACCATAAATACGGCAGCAACTAGTCCTGAAAATCTCACAGATCTCCTTCAGTGGGTAAAAAATTAACCATTATCCACGAGAGACCATTTATATGACGTCTTGCTGCATTATCTAGTCATTTAACTCAAGTTGCTTGGTTTAGCACTCATCATCCTCATAAAACAATCTGGAACTGTAAAATAGAACAGGTGTCCTCATTGTACCCAGAGCAGGTTATTTACATGTCACGAAGAGTTGGAAGGCTAGCTACCTATGAGAGCTCTTGAGAAGTGCCTGTCCAATGGATCATCAAGCCAAATGGCCAGGCAGGATTTAGGGGATTTCACCAGATTTTCACTTTTCATTTGTTTCACTGTATATCTGCTGAGTATATTAGCTTCTTTATTACAAGCAAATGCCTTCCTACTGTACTTTATCAATGATTACTTTGGGATATAAATGTATGTTTCTATACCTATCTGTAAGAGTAAGGCAGCTAGGCTGCCAGAAGGAGGGAATGAGTCTGCAACATGAGGGGCTATAGTGTTGTGCTCTACCACATGAGCTAAAAGACCACCAGCTCTCACTTAAGGCTGTATAGGAGCTACTTCACTCCCACTTGTCAGTGGTTTCAGCCCCACGGGGGTTACATATATATCTATGGCTGTGTCTACACTTGCATTCCTCTTTCGAAAGAGGAATGCAAATGAGGCACTGATTTACATATCTCATGTTTCATTTGCATAATCTCTTTTCGGAAGAGATTCTTTCGAAAGAAAGAAAGTAAGCGGTGTAGATGGGGCTCTTTCAAAAATAAAGCCCGTCTTCAAAAGAACCCTTCATCCTGAAACAAAATAGGAAGAAGGGTTCTTTAGAAGATGGGCTTTATTTTTGAAAGAGGCCTGTCTGTACCCCTTTGTTTCTTTCAAAAGAATCTCTTCCGAAAAGAGATTATGCAAATGAAGCACAAGATATTACCTCATTTGCATTTTAATTTCCCTCATTTGAATTCCTCTTTCAAAAGAGGAATGCAAGTGTAGATAAATAAATCCAAAAATACTTCAGTCTAGTTGTTGTTAAGCCGTCCATATGCTGGGCTAAATAATCTTGGCCTTTATTTTCTCTCATCAAATACAAGTCCCACTGAACAGCTGACTATCATCTTTGCCCTTTGATTACAACTTTTTCAAGGTGTGCCAGCGAAAGCTGGATCCCATTATGCCACTTCAGGGTAAGCCACTGTTCAGGATGTTTCAGTTTGATGACTGCTCTGACTTGTGTGGGGGAAAAGGGGTGGAGGGCAGGGAAACCCAGCCAAATGGGAGACTGCAAAGGCCCCCTTGCAACTCCCTTAACTTCAGCAGCATTATACTCAAGGATTTTGCCCACTGTTTTCTGTGATCTTACTAAATACGTATGTCAAGCAGTGCTGAGCAGTCAAAGCTACCAGAGAGATCAAGAAGTGAGGCTGCTCATTGAGGGGCCTAGCCATGGGTTAGGTGCTGCACTTGGGTATATTTGAAAATGCTGGTTTGTTTCTCTAAACCACAGGTCCCCAAACTGTGGGGTGCACCCTGGGGAGGCCCAGGTCAGCCCCAAGGTGGGGTGGGACAGGAGTGCCATCCAGACCCTCCCCACCTTCTGCTCCTGTGTCCTTGGCTCCTGGCCCCATGTCTGGCCCTATGTGCAGCCTCAGCCCTTTGGGAGTAGAGCCACCGCTGGCTGTGAGCCTGGCTGACAGCTCCCTCCACAGCCCAACTGTGGTTCTGCTCCTGCTCCCACCTCCAGCCTTGGACTCTGGCGGTAACTACAGCCCCAGCCCAGCTGTGGACCTACCTAGCCATACTCTATTAGCCCGTCCATGCCCCTCCTGTAGCCAGACAAAATCTCCCCACTACAGACCAGCTTTTGCCTCCCCTCTAAGGTGCCTCAGAGCACACAGGGCACTGAACAGCAGTTAAACAGCACAGTCTTTGATCCCTTCCTAAAGGGGCCCAGATGCCTTCCTAAAGGGGCCCTATCATCGTGACCCTGAGAAACAGAAAACACAGATAGAGGGCTAGCAGGCTAACCGTTAACAAGGGGCCTCAGAGAACTGCCCTTGGCTGGCATTAATGGAGTGATGCACCCACACAGTTATCCCGGAAGAGAAATCTCCGCCCTTGTAAAAGAATGTCCTGTACTCCCAAATTCTTTATCTCCTGTCTTACAAGTGCAAATTAAGTAAGAATTGCCCTTTTAAAAACTCGCATCACAAAAGACAGACCAGTACGATCTGGCACCACAGATAAGAAAGAGAATACGTGACCCAGGGGGTATAAAGATGGGCCCAGCACCACTCTGACTCTGAGTGCATTCCCACCAACTACCTGCTGGTCGGGTCAGGTGATTGCCTCCCGAGGTCCGCAACTGGGGATGCCCAACCTCGTATTCGTCTTTCCATGGAATTGAGTGACCGATCCTGGCTTGGCTACGCTGGTATCGAGAGACGCAAGGAGGGTGAGATGTACCCATATTAAGGTCTCCTTTTGGTGTACACAGTTAAAGAATTAGAGCTCTATAGATAGATGTTGTTGTATTAAGATGTCATTGTATTGGATTGTAACGTAACCTGTTAACACCTTTACTCTGCTAGCATATAAGAAGTAAACAATAGCCTTTTGTAACCGCACGCTTATAACTGTAGCTTAATAAACTTGTAACTAGTTAAGATCTAAGCCTGACTGCTGTTACTCTCTGTCACTGAAACACAGCCAGCACAATCAAAAGAACTTTAACTGTTTGGTTACCACAGCCCGGCCACTGGCTAATAGAATTGGCGACCACAGCCTGGCCATAGGTGAGAGTGCTAGGAGCCCAGCGCCCTAGACAAGGGCATAGTTAGTACCTCACCGCACATTACCTGGCCACCGGCTAACACCTCCTCTCCTTAAGCCATGGCCTGCTCCTGGTCCGGGTCTGGAGGGACTGGGGGCATAGACAGAGGCAAGAGGGTTATGGCCCTCAAAAGCTTGGGGACCACGGCTATCAGCACTGGTGTACTAGCAGGCTGCCGGTAATGAACTCTGTTCTCAGTAGGGGTGAGATTTTAATTCGTAAGTGGAAAGTGCTTTGCAAATTGAATAAGAGGAAGGAGGTACTTGTTAAACCCTTTATACAATGTGGCTGGCCAAGCTTGTGAAGGCCTTAACGCTCTGCTGGGCAGTACTTCTGTGTATCTGTCAATTACCCGATAACCTCAGAGCACTGCATCTGAGCAATTCTAAAATTTCCAGGAATGTTCCAGTCATTGCTGAGCTGAGCCTCACTGGTTTGGAAAAAACCCTAAAAGAAGGTGGGGTGGGGAATAGGATGTGGAGCCCCTGCTGTCTGGTTAGCGCACTCCCCAGCTTCAGCCATCTCTGTGATTGCCTGGGAGAACTGGCTGACAGCAGCCATTAATCCCTTCCACCACAAGTCCCTTTTGTCATCTCTGCTCATCTTCCAAGCAGAGTTTACCTATTGTGATACCCTGAATGACAAATCTCCCAGACTGAAAGCAAAAAACAAATAATGGTGGTTGGGTTGGGTTGAGTTGGGTTGGGTTGGGTTAATGGGGAGAATAGGGGAAGCATGAGGGAGAGGACACAGAGCCACAATTGTGGGGGAGAACTGGGGGACTCTGGTATGAGTGGAAGCATGAAGGGGACATGCAAAGCCCCTACAAGTGTGGGAGTGGGAGGAAATGAGAGTCACCCAGAGCTTCTGGCATGGTTGGGAGGAGACTAGAGGAATGCAAGTGTCAAGGGACATGATCATGGAGGCACACACCCAACCCTCATATGGGCAGGAAGTGAGGAGAGTCTGCTGGGGGTCGGGGGGGGGGGGGCAACAGAGGCCACATAGAGCTCCTAGTCAGAAGTTTGGTATGAGCAGAAAAAGGCTGGGGGGGCACAGAGCCCCTAGTATGGGGGGAAGTGAGCGAGGGTGGAGAGAGAGTTAGACATAGCCCCCGGCGTGGCGTGTTGAGGGCATTGTGTTTGTTAAATATGTTAAGGTTATGACAGAAAGACTCCATCTTGAAAAGAGGGAGTCCATCTTGAAATTCAGGGTTAGGAGCAAAGCTGGTGCTGACTGGATTTCCCCACCAAAACTGAGCTGAGAATTGCATCACCTCAGGTTGCTGCACAGGGCACTACCTTTGTGTGCACATGGCATTAAAACTGTTGCACAAAGCCCAGAGACTACATATAACATCTGTCCGTCAAATGGAGGGGCTCTCTTTTCCATCTGAGAAGCATTTGGGTGTGGCTGTTCCATCCAAGAGAGGTGTAGCTGCTTCCATCTGCACATCTATCTGCTGAGCTAGTGAAACTTTATCACTAAAGAGGAGACAGAGCATCTTTCCTCCCCAAGAGCTTCAAATTAGCTTAAGGGTTGTAGGTCCCAGGCTTCGGCTACATACCACCCCAAGTGTAGACTTTCTTTATCTCCTTTTTTTAAGGTCCTTCTGCTTTCCAATCAAGTGGGTATTTGGGCCTAGGCTTTATGCCTTTGTATGTAATCCTGGCACTGATATTTAATTATATGTTTATGATCAAATGCTTATTATTACCTGAGTGATTGATTATTTTGCTCCATCTTTCTAGTTATTGCAATTTAACCTCAAAATACAATTTATAAATTTACTTAAAGTGTTTCTCTATTTATGCAACACTGATATTATCCACCCAGTGATAGATACGGGAAGAGAGGGGTTCCTACACCTTTTGAAACAGGGGCTGCCTCACCTTTCCCCTTTCCCACTCACACTCTCTCTTAGTTGCTGCTGTCCCCCGGGTAATGGGCAAATGGAAGGTAAGATCTCACTGAAACTTGGGGAAACCTCAGTTTCTTTCGCACAACTAATTTGGGGTTTATGCCAACTGGTCTCCAATAGTCTGGCCTGAGGCTGGAATTCACAATCTTGGGTCACTGCAGGACAGCTTGACAGATACCGTGGGGGCAGGAGAGCAAAGTTGGTGGGTGAGAAAGGAATTCAGTGTGTGACCCATACAGATGTGAGACCCATGCAGAACCTCTGAAAGCCATCTTCCTCAGTGAGCGCTAACAGGGCTTTCTTAGGAGTATGAGGATCATGAAGAAGGTGGTATGTTCCTTAATCGTATAATTGCACTTAATTTGAATCATCCATCAGATGAACATCTTCATGCAAAACATAGGCAGAGGGAGCCCTCCACTGTTCATTTTGTGCACTTGTGACTAACAGTTCAATAGGCTGTTTGTGAGCCATTGACAACAGGAATAATGTCAATAAGTGCTCCCATGGCCTTCATATATGCAAAGTGAGGTAACACGCTATGGTTTTGAAGTATGGCAGGACTGAAATTACTAGTATAAATATTCAAATCCTTAAACAGCTCCTAACTGGAATGCTGCAAGCGGTATTACAATGCACTGACAATCCCTAACATTCCCTTGGGTTTATATGATATCCTTAGAACATGATTCTTCTTGCACAAGGTACAAATGTTAATATCATGCTGCTACTATGGTATGATATGTAAGATTTTGAATCTAATCTTCCAAATCTAAACCCTCAGATGGCTTTGTAACTGTGCTGAAAATTCTTTTTTGTATCACACTTAAATTAGTTGGGAAATACCATAAGGTGAAATCACTTCTGTGATTAGCTGCTTTGGCCAAGGAACCAACTCTGCTAGCAACTGTCTTTCTGCATTTGGACTTAGATTGCTGGGTAACCATATTATTCGTTTTAGCTTTAGAACTGTATAGCGGGACAGGATGGCTTGCATTCATAAAACGGTTAATCTCAAAATCAAAAGGATAATGAAAACTCTGCTGACCAGCAATCAACCACCTATGATTCCTTAATTTTACCGAGGGCCAATCAAAAGCTTGACGAGTGAGGCCGAGACAGCTGACAAGCACTGCTAACACAACCATATCCTCCATGCTTTGTTGCAGTAAAAAATCCTTATAAAACTGAGTCACAGACAACAGCGAGAGACAATGTGCAGAAATACTTTAGTGAAGAAAAATGAAAAACTTTAGAAAATTTAACTTTAACACAGAATCAAAAGTCAGTTTAAAAATTATTACAGCCACACAACAGCTGTTATGATAAGGTGTGCGTTTATATAAGCAGTTGCTGTGACTGTACATGCACAGCAGGAGATGGTACATCTAGCTGGCCATTGGCACAATCAGGAATGTGAATTGTATGCGTACTTGTAGGCAACACCATGCAAATATGCATGCTCAGTGAGTGCTTGAGCTTCCAAAAATCAGACCTATCTCCCATTACTCAGCAATGAAGGCCTAACCACTGGGGCATGTCCTATCGATTTCTCTGACTCGTCTTAATTTTCTGCTTTGTACAGCTGAGATCCTGTAGCTTTGCCACAGCTAAGGAGCATTGGACGTGTCGGGGGAGGGGGGAGTCCCATTAAATGGTGTTGGTAATTCAGTGGGTAGCACTGCTTTCCTGTGAGTCAGTGCAGAGCAAGGGTGAGCTGAGGGGCTGAAGTGCCGCTCCTGGGAATGTCTCTCCTATAATGCAGCATGTGAAAGCAAGGCAAAGGCCTGACCAGTTGTGGTCATTAAAAGTCTTTTTCTAGTGCAGTGTTTCCCAAACCTAAAACATTCACAAACCCCTTTCGGGACTTCAGCCTTATCAGCATATCCCACCTCCCAGTGCCGTCCCAGTGCTTAGCTCCTGATTTTCAGACATTTATTTTATGCCTCGTACCCCTTGAAATCCTCTCGCGTATCATCAGTAGTAAATTTACCACACTTTGGGAAACACTGTTCTAGAGCTTCACCTGCACCAGGCCTCTCCTTGGCTCAACTGTTGCAGGAAGAGAGGTGCTGTCATGGCAACTTTCTGCACCCTTTCCCAATCTGAGGTGATAGCTGGGGACCACCAGAAGAATTGGGCTTGAAAAGCCACAGAGTTGGTGGAACTGGCTCAAACAGGCTCCTGGAGATAGTTCCGTTGAACCCCTGTCTCCAGCGCACAGCGGGGATGGGGAAGAGGGAGAAGCAGAGGCTGGGAAGCTGTGCATGGAGTCTTTATTTTACCGGTTGATTTGCCTGTGATGGGAATCCCCAGGTGCCTATTTAGGGCCGTTTTAAGCCCCATTTGTGCCACTGGGAATTGGTGCCAAGGGGATTTTGCCTTGGCTACAGATCTGGCCTGCTGTGACATTTCTGAAGGGCTGTCTTTAGCTCTGGTATCTTGGCTAAGCCCCAACACAAGTAATTATGTCCTGCCTGCCTAATCTGCCCCTGAAGGTTCAGTTGGATAAGGTGTTCTTTCCCCACCATGCAATGGTGTGTGGCATTGCTTGTGTTCTGTTAACCACCCACTCTGTTGCAGCCCAGAGATGGCTGCATTTCAGCATCTGCTGGCATTCTCTCACTACAGTCTTTATATACTTCACAAGGATTTTGTAATAAGAATAATAGCCATAAACTTCACACCTTCAATGTAGTCCATAAATATTAGTGAATATTCCAAGGCTTAATATGTCATGTGCTTTGAAATCTTTGAGTGAAGGCTGCTGTTTGTGTACAAAGTATTGCTATATTAGTTCCCTGCAACATTCCTTGTTAATAACTGGGAGGGTGGTGTAGAGTAGTGAGTCAGTGGAATGGAGTCAGAGGGATGGGTGTGAGGGTTACTTGCTCTTTTGAGAAAGTAGAGAGAGATGCACAGCAATGAGACCCTGGAGACCAGAGGAGAAGCCTGTGACAAGTCTGCAGCCATCTCCACCTCTTGGAGAGCACCAAGGGCTGTTGTTTTGTGAATTGCCAGTCAAATCGCCAGGGGTCTCGACTGAACAATTGCAGCTCCTTTCTCTATGGTCCTCATGCTCCAGCTCTCCAGGCTCCAGTACATGCCACACCTCTACATCTATGATGAAGTATGACTCCCTGATCAATTACCACTGTATTCAACATCAGGTTCCAAAGTTGCTTTAAGCCCCTTCTTGAATTTGCTCCAGACTAACTCACAGGCTCATCGGTGTTCACTTCCTTGAGAGCAGGGGTGAACATCTCCTAGCAGAGGTGCCAAGAGCGGCACCCAAACTGAGTTTCATCAGCATGCGATTTGGGAGCTCAGCCCCACCCCTCCTCCCCCATGCAGCCAGGAGCTTGCTCAAAGCCATGACACCTGTGGATTAACAAAAGACCAGATACTGCTCCCAATCACCACCTAAACAGTAAAGCTCTGCATCTTATTTATTAATGAAGCTGTTGTAAGTAGGACTATTAATGAAATTAAAAATACCACTGGCACTTGGACTGTAGATGGAGGTCATAAGGTCAAATTTCAGCACCGTCTCAGAAAGGTTTCTGATCCCTGCCTTAAAGAAACAGCCTTCTCCTCTGTGACTCCCACCATCTGGCACGGTCTCATTGTACCCCTGCACTTCGTCTATGCCCAGCTAGAATACATTGCTTTTCTCCCAGGCCTCCTTTTGCAAGTCTTAGTGATGTAAATGCCATGTATGTTGGAACTCTAGTGAGCATAATGGGATACAGATCCTGTGGAAGAGGCTACAGAAAATAGAGGTGGTGTGAATTATCTCTGGCCTCCTTTCCAAATAATTATTTGACTTGTCTACACTTGAAATGCTAGAGTGGCATTGCTGCAGCTGTGCTGCTTTAGAACGTCAATGTAGACACTGACAGGATGGCTTCTCCCATCAGTGTACGTAATCTGCCTTCAGCAGTGGCAGTAGGTAGGCTGATGGAAGAATTCTACTGTAGACCTAGCACTGTCTGCACTGAGGGTTAGTTCGGCTTAACTGTGCCACCCAGCACTGTGGGTTTTCCCCACTCCTTAGTGAAGTGGGTAAACCAATTTAATCTTCTAGTGTAGAACTAGCCACAATGCCAAAACCTAACATTAAGCAGGCATCACAAACCCAAACGGTTGGCTCACATAGCCATTCAAACAGCATTTCTCAGGTCTCCTTTGCTGTGAAACATAATGAAGAGATTCTGTAATGCCATATGAACAGGAATTAATGTAGGAGATGATTTAATGGGATTCACAAAGGGAACATGGCCCTTTTGGATACAAATTGGCCCTAAACATACACTAGCAATTAGCATCAAGAATATTCAGAAAAATCATTACAGAGCTGGGAGGATTGATTTAAGGGGAAAATTAAAATAATGGTGTGCACACACAGAGATACAAACACACACAGGGATTGGGGGAGGGATAGCTCAGTGATCTGAGCATTAGCCCGCTGAACCCAGCGCTATGAGCTCAGTCCTCAAGAAGGCCAGTTAGGGGTCTGGAGCAAATAAATTAAAAAAAAATCTGTCTGGAATGGTGCTTGGTCCTGCCCCAGGGGACAAGACTCAATGACCTCCTAACATCCCTTCCAGGTCTATGAGATGTGTATCTCCATATATTAATAGCTTGGTTCTGTGATGAAAGGGAGTCCTGAGGGCTCTGTGCAAGCAGTCAAAGGGTGTAAATACTGGGGAGAGCAGATGTGTTTAGATTACTATTTCCATGCATTGTGGTAGCAGCTAGCTGCTCCAATCAGGATCCCAGCAAGGCTACAGCTGTGAAACACAGGCATGATTCCTGCCTCCTGGGATATGGAGATAAAACTATGATTAGCAAGGTAGAAATAAGTAAAGTAAAACTGAATGTCAGGAAACATTTCCTAATTGTGATATCAGTTAGATGAGAAACAATCTCACAAGGGAAGTTATGAAGCTTCATTAATCTATTATGGGACTGGGCAAGAGTCAGACCCTGGAGAATATAAAATAAAGAATAACCCTGCATTGGATCCAACAAGTCATTGCCCTCTTCAACCTGCACGATTCTATAATTCAGAGAGCAGAGGAAGGAGAGGAGCCAAAAATACTAATCTTTGGTTTCAGTGCATGTGAGCAGAAGCTAAAAGAACAGGTCAATGGATTTTGAGAATGGGGAAATAAATGGTCATATTCTACATAGACTTGTTTTCACATTAAGACCCTAGGTATCATCACAGGTCCTGTGCCTACATGTGTGCGCACTGATCGAAACAAAGCAAGCAGTCCTGTAGCACCTTAAAGACTAACCATTTTATTTAATAGGAAATGAGCTTTCATGGGTAAGACTCACTTCATCAGATTATGGAGCAGAACTGAGAAATCAGTGAAATATAAAGCAAAGAGACAGGAAAGGAAGAAGTAGGAGAGGGAGACAGAAATTAAAAAGAGAGAAAGAAAAAAAAGAAAATGGGAAGGAGGGCAAAGTCACTTATCATTAAGAGGACCTCTGGGAAGAGTAATTAAGTTAAGGGAATACTGATGCCAGGGCTTGCCATATGAGCAGAGCCATGAGTAGGATAGGAGCTAACATGGCATGGGGAAGGGGTTTTGATATTGGAATACTGCATCCAGTTGTGGAGTCCTCATTTGAAAAAAGCTGTTGAGAAATTTGAGATGAGGCAGCAAAAAGCCACCAAATGTTGCAGGGCTGGAGAAAAATACCTTCTTGTGAGCTATTGAAAGAGCTCTATCGCTTTAGCATATAAAGGGACAATTGAAAGGGGACCTGATGAACGTGTTGAAGTGCTTTAATGGAGAGAAAATAGTGAGTATTCTTCTTGGCCTGAGCTGTCAATCATTGGATCTCCTCTTCTATGATGCTATTGGTGAGTGACTAAACGAGTCCTTGATGGGCAGAGCTGATTACAGATGTCACATAAAAAGAACCACCAGCTATGGGTGTTGTATGCTCTTTTCGGATTGAACACTTTTCCTGAAGTGCCTGGATATGCTGACTCTTGAAGCATTTGAGAGCCTGTACAGTGATTTGATGCCAGGACAATCTGTTGTGAACGTGAATTTCCAGATCACTGTGAAATATGCTGCATGACTTCACGTTGGCCTTTAAGATGTTTTTATAGCACTTATACTGACCACCAAAAGAGTGCTTTCCATGAGCAAGCTACCCATAGAAGACCATCTTTGGTATCCATCCTCACAACATGACCAGTCAAGCAAAACTGTTTGTTCATAAGCATTGCTTCCATGCCCATGTGACCACATAACTTAAGAAGCTCCATGTTAGGAGTTTTGCCCCACCAATTCGTGTGAGCAGTCTTCCTCGGACAGTGCATATGGAACTGATAGAATTTCAAAATATGGCATTGATATATTGTCCGTGAGTTGGAGCCATACAGCAGGATATTCAGGACAACTGCCTGATAAATTGCAGTGAACTTGTGAACTAGTCCACAGCCTTAAGGACTGTACCAGCAGTAGTGACCACTGGAGTGCTGAGCTTTTTTCAGACAGGCTGAGACATAACTTCTGTCTTTTTGAGGCTCACCGTGAATCTAAAGCGGTGAGTTAAGGTGAACCCCAAGTGGGGCATTAGGTCATCCACAAGGCTCTTCCATCTGGTTCTATCTTGGGCAATGGCTTCAATCTGGCCCCATGAATATCCCAGTTCTTGTGCTTCCGTGACTGTAGATCTCCTCTATGTTATTTGGGGTCTTCCTCGGCTGCGTTTCCCCTGAGGATTCCATTTTAGGGCATGTCGAACAATGCTGGATGGGGATTTCCTCAAAGTATGTCCCAGCCATCCTCATTTTCTCCTTTTTATTTGGATCCCCACTGGCTCTTGGCCTGTTTGTGTCCACAGGTGTTCATTCGTGACTTTGTCTTGCCATCTTATTTATAATATGTACCTCAGGCATCTATTCAAAAACGTCTGCAGTTTGCGTGTTGAGGACTTTGTGTTGTGCCTTGATTCACAGGCATACAGCAGGACGGACCTTACATTTGAATGGAAGATTCTCAGCTTTGTTTCAACAGAGATGTTGTGTGATCTCCATACTGGCCACAGAGTTTGAAATGCTGCTGTGGCTTTGCCAATCCTGGATTTGATGTCTAGGTCAGTACCACCATCTTTATTCACAATACTACCAAGAAAAGCGGTGAGTAGAAGTAACAAAATGATCAAAAGGCTCCTGTGCATCCTTCACTGAATGAGCCAACACTGCCCAGTCATTAGCAAACAGAAGGTCACGGATAGCTGTAGGTAACCACTTTAGTGAAAGCCTGAAGTCTCCGGAGATTGAAAATACTGCCATGTGTTCAGAACTGAATAGGCGTGCCCAATGAACAGTCCTTAAAATCAACTAACAACATCACTGAAAAGCAGATGTTGAACAGGAGAGGAGCAAGGACATATACTTGCTTTGTACCGTTTGATATTTCAAAAGGTACTGACGTCTCTCCATTGTTTTGGACATGACCAAGCATGCCATCATGAAAAGACTGAACAAAATTGATAAATTTTTCAGGACAGCCAATCCGCCTAAGTATTTTTCAGAGCCCATTTCTGTTGACTGTGTTCAAACGCTTGGTCAATGAAGATCACATAGAGGTCCTGATGTTTCTCTCTACATTTCTCTTGTACCTGTCTGGCTATAAACATCATGTCGTCAGTGCCTCAACCAGCATGAAATCTACATTGGCTTTCAGGAATAATGCCATTTTTGAACACATGTTGTGAAAGCTGGTTGTATAGGATGCAGGCCAGGATCTTTAATCCATCGCTGTTCCTTAATCAATCAGAGCCGGACATAACAAGGCCTGTGGCTGGACGATGAAAAGAAACCAATTCATTTTACACATAAGGCACCAATATGCAACACTGAGGATAATTCACCACAGGACCAAACTCCCAAGAGAAGTGGTGGATTCTCCATCCCTTGATTTTTAATGAATTCTGAATGCCTTTCTGGAACGTGGTTGGCCAAAAACTAGCTATTGTGGGAGGCCTGTGGTATGGAGGGGGTGAGATTAGGTGCTCTAATGGTTTCTTCTGGACATAAAGTCTACTAACTTAAGGAAAACTGAGAATAGCATGGGGAGCAGCCTCTGATGTTTTACTGCCTAGCTAGCTTGTTTCCTAGAATGAATGCTCATTGAGTCAGGGCAACATTGAGCATTGAGTGGGAACAGCTCAAATACCCTAAGTGACTGGCCAGAGGCAGGACATTAGTATTGCAGCGGAGGGGTGGGTGTGATGGTGACATCACAAAGGCCTTTGGCAGGACCTCAGCCTATTGGTCAAAGGTGGTGGGGAGGTAGTGACCTCATAGTGTGTGCTGACATCAGCCAGGCAGGACATTGGTTCATGGCTAGGGACTGAGAGAGTACTAGGGCTCACATATGTGAACACAAGGAACAACATATTTAACAGTTTTCCCCTTTCCATTGACTGATTTTACTAGAAAACTGATGCCCCTGTTTACAAGGTGAGAGCCTCTGAGAGGTTGGGAACCTGTTCAGTCTGATCCAATGGTGCCAGCTGAATTCTAGGCAAGGAAAACTTAAGGGGGCAGAATTTTATTCCCTGCCTAGGGCTTAGAATCACTAGAGAATTTGGGAGTTTTCCATTTTATTTTACCTTTTCTGTCTCTCTGTCCTTTCCTTCTCTTGCTTCTTTTATCTTTTCCCTTCCCCCGGCCCCCACAACGCATGGCCAAGTGGGTGTATCAAGGGAGTGAGCTGGTCACTGGAGTTCCCGTTTCAGTTCTAGCAATTGGTTAAGCAGGTCTGGGGCTTTCTCCAACAGCTCCTAGAGACTAAGAGAAGCAGCAGAAAGGGCAGGCAGAGCTAACAACACAGCTGGCACTCTACGGGGAGCAGCAGCGATACCTGGCAGAGATCCTGCAAAGGGAAATCGACCCAGCATCTGCTACGGCCATGCCTAAAAGAGAGCAGAAAAGGAACATCTGCCTGACCTGTGCCGAATTTACCCCAGGCTTGAGCTGTGAGCAGGCCTGAGCAATGCCTTCCCAAACTGCCTCACTTGGCACTGCCCATGCTGTATTGGAGGCCCCCAGGTTCCCTTCCCCAGCCTGCTCTTGTAGTGGCAGTGGCCAGGGCAGGCAGGTGGGAGGGTGCATTGGGCTTCCTGTCCTCCCAGCACTGGGAACGGTGGCTCAGCTGGAGTACGGGCCTGGGGAGGCTGCAACTGTGCCACCCGCTGGCTGCCCAGCGCTCTGGGGCGTGCTATGCCAAATGTGGGGTGCTGGGCCTCTGGTGGAAGGGATGGGGCTGGAGGTGCTTGCCTCCCCAGGCTGTGGGGTCACCCATTGCCCATGACCTCAGGAGTGTAGGGCATGAGGGAGTGTACAATCAGGACCTAATGCCAAGATGGGGACAAGAGTTCTTTGATTTTGGTTCAAAGCAATCAAATGAAACTGCCTGTTTAGGAAGTTGCTGAGAGGTAAAAGGAGGAGCCAGAGCCCCAAGAAAGTAGAAGGAAAGGAGAAGATATCCTCTGGCACAAACACATATGAGGTAGGCAATGTGCAGGTAGCAGTGTTGTCAGTGAATCTTACTGATCCTCCACCAACACACCTGTTGGGTGTACCAGGGAGAAGAACATGTAATGACTGGCACAGAAATGGAGTGGGTTGAGGCTGGGACAAACACAAGGGTTGAGCAGTTCACGATGAGTTTTTAGACGCTCACAGAAAAGGTTGGGGGATGCAGCGACAGCATAAAAAGGCTACAAAAGAAGCCTATGGTATGGACTCACAACAGGCTCTTTGAGCAGCTGCTGATGAGAATGAGTGGCTGCAGGAAGGGAATTGGGATACTGCAGAAAACAATTGACCCTTCATTCTAGAGAGTGAGCTGTCAGGGAAGCAGGAGATGCTGAGCACCAGGATGTACAAGTGCACAAGCAGTGACAGGGATGAGCTTGTAAGGAGTGAAGCTTAGACAAGAACGGAACGTGCCCCCAGTGTGGGCCAGGTTCTAAGGAAGAAATTATATAAGAGGGTGGTTTGGCCTGTGGGCTGTAAAGCCTGGAGATGGGCAAATGGATGACAGAGTAAGTCCCACCTCAGGGGAAAACCAGGGAAAACCCCAGCAAAGTTAATGGAGCAGGCCTAGCTGTTCAGTACAGGGCCTTGGGGCAGAACCTAACATCTAGGGTAGGACTGGGTCTCCCACTGTCCCTAAGGAAGGGGACATACAAGGCCATAGAAAGGGCTACTGGGCCTAGAAAGGACAGGTGAAGCCCAAGTCAGGCTGAGGAAGAGCCCCTGAATGGTGGAAGGCCTTGTTTCTGTTAGAGGTATTTTGGGGCATTTAGTAGGGGATGAGTGTGACCCAGGCAGAATGGCATAAAGGATGGTCACCTGGCTGGAAGGCTGAGTTCCCAGCCAGAGTGACTATCCATGGGTGTGCTGTGACACCCGACCTTGCCAGGATGGGGCACTTAGTAGTGAGTGATCTCTGTTCCAAGCCTGCTCCCATTATGAGAAACAGCCTAGTGCTGGAGAGTGGTGGGAATGGCCTATGGGAGAGGATGTCTGGAGCTATCATACAGCAGGGTCTAGTGATCAAAGCAGAGAAGGGGTCATGAGTTGGTAGCATGGGGATAATCCTGACCCACATTATGAGACTGATCCTCTGCTTTTTCTTCCCAATTCCCTGCCCTGCTTGCCCCATGCAGGTCTCTGCTCTGTTCTTCAAGCTTCCATGATCCTGGGAGTGCCTGTGTTGCCACCCAACCTCAAAGTCTTCTGCCGGCAAACTGGAGCTACCTCTAAATCCAGAACAAGATACTGTACACTGCCCTGCAGAGTATAGACCATGGGTATGGGAAGGCCAACAGCCACATCCAGGCACATCATCAACCCACTTCTCTGTCCCAGGAGCAGAAGGCCTCTGGTTCTTGCTCTCTCTGGTAGCTGGAGCTGCTGAGTTGGGGGCGGGGTGGGCAGAGATAGAATCAGGCCCCCTCTGTGGGAGACTATGCTGCCCCTTTGTGGGGAATCTCTTCCAGAGCCATAGGATGAGGTGAGGTGGCTGCCTGAGGCCCCACGCTTATGGGGGCACCGTGGCAACTGCTGAACTCATCTTACGGACGGGAGGAATAGGATTACCTGGGGTAGGGCTGGGTGGTATGAGCAAGCAGTGGCAGCAGTTGCATGGGATTTCATCCCCTCAGCCTCCCACTCCCCTTCATTCACCATGCAGTGCTTCACCATGCCCTCCTGGCCTGCTAAGCCTGTGGGTCAGATCTAGCCCTGGGTTGCCTGACGCTGGCCTATGAGGCTTGGGGCGCTGCACCCCCTACCTTGCATTGAGTCAGATGCTGGGGAGGGAAGTTCCGAGCCTCAGGGTGCCAGACCCAGGCAGGCTGCCAGCCAGATCTGGCCTGCAGTAGGGGAACGGGGGTTCACTATCCCTAAGCTGAGGCACGTGCTTTAACTGCCACTGAGTTTGTGCTGCTTTCAGCTTTGCCTTATAGGCAGGGTGATTAAGGTAGCAATGGGCTAGTCATTCTAACTAAACATTCAAAACCGATGGAGGCTAAATTATATGTTATTGCTCAAGAAAGAGATCTTGGAATCATTGTGGATAGTTCCTGAAAACATTTGCTCAATGTGCAGTGACAATCTAAAAAGCCAGACTGTTGGGATGCATTGGGAAAGCAATAGATAATAATACAGAAACTATCATATTGCCTATATATAATTCATGGTATGTCCACAGCTTGCATACTGGATGCAGATATGTCTCTCAATTGAAAAAAAGACATAATAGATTCGGCAAAGGTACAGAAAGGGCAACAGAAATGATTAGGGGCAAGGAACAGCTTCCTAATGAGGAGAAACTAAAAAGACTGGGACTTTTCAGCTTGGAAAAGAAAAGGCTTAGGAGGATACGTTAGTGGGCTATAAAATCATGGAAAAATTGAAGAAGGAAATGTCGTTTGCTCCACTTACATAACACGAGAAGGTCACCCAATAATATTTATAGGCAACAAATTTAAAATAAATGAAATGTTTTCTTTGTGGTCAACCTGTGGAACTCTGCCTGGGGATGGTGGAAAGGCCCAAACTATCAGAAGCTCCAATAAGAACAAAATAAGTTGACGAAGGGTAGGTTCATCAATGGCTACTTGCCCTCACCTCCACCCCAGCTGCTTTTCCTATAGGAATCTCTCTAGAGCAGAGAACAAATCACCTCCTCACTTAGTACCAGTCCCAGTAGGAAATCCACTCAGCCTGGCCTCGGCTGAGCTACTTTGTCTACCTGGTATCCGGGACCTCTTTTGAAACCCTTGGCTTGTGGCTGTTGTGGGAACAGAGGCTGAAGCTCTAGCACTTGCCACCGGAGAACACCACCCTGTCTTTCTGTGGTCTGGTTCGGGCTCATCATCCACCTTAGAGCTGAATCCCAGGTGGGAAATGTTAGAGTGTCCTTCGTGTGTGCTGGAGCTGTGTGCCTGAGAGGGCCTGGAGCAGATGGACCACATATAGCCAGGAACAAGCTAAACAGCCTGTAATGCTCAGTGAGTGACACCATAACCACATGCAAACACTCTGGGCATCCGTGAGGACTGAATCTGGACACTTCCCTACCAAGCGTATAATTCACTCCAACTTAAGTCCTTAGAATGGTGACCCCTGACAGCCCCTCTGAAATGGGTCAGTATTATGCCTATTAGCTGGAGAACAGGGATGGCAAGCGACTGGCTGCAAGGTCACACTCATCACCGACAGAGGCAGGAATGGAGCAAGGTACTGATACCAATCCAGCTCAAGCCACTGGGCTACCCACTTCCAAAGCTAGAGAGCCCAGGAACTCTGACTCGGACAGCTAGGCATTAAATGGCAAGACCAAACCCCTTCCCATTCAGGAAGCTATAGAAGGGACCATCTGCTGCGCCCCGCTCTACAGCGCTGCTGTCAGAGACCATTGCTAATGGGTACCAAGTGCCTACACAAGGAGCTCCTTGAGGGACTCCTAGAGGCTCCTAGGGGTATCACTGTGACCCTGTAAGGGCCATGAAAAGAGTGTAGCATTGTCGAGACTCTTCTGCTCTAACAAAGGGGTTCTGTTCCCCTAGCCAGCCAGTGAGTCTAGCTTGGAGAAAGTGGAACAGCTGCTTGGCAAAGGGCTGGAGGATTCACTATATAGACGGCAGCAGCTGCAGTGCCTGGGGTCTCCAAGGGCCCAGCCTGTGCCCCTGACACTCCAGGCGAAGCTCCCACTGCTGTCAGTGAGGCTTTGGCTTCAGCTGCTGGGCCTTCATGCCTAGACAGAGGGCTCAGGGATTTCCATCAGGCTGCTCAATGGCCCATGCAGCCCTTTACAGAAGTGAGGAATGGAAGTGAAAGAGCAAAGCTGGCCCATGCACTGAGCTGCTGCACTCAAATGACCACAGCTGGGGAGAGAAGAGGCAGAACTCGAAGGTGGCTGCTGGTTGTAGTGAGAAAATGCTGTTTGGGAGCCAGGATAGTAGAAGTAAACAATTCATGAATACTGTGGGCTTTGGCTTGCGTGGTGAAAGGTTTGAAACGGGTCTCTTTGCTATGTCAGTCCACTTTCAAATAGCTGTGGCTGATGAGAGGGTGGATGCACTCTAGGAGCTGCAAGTCTCAGACTCCGTCACAGTTGCATGCTTCTAAGCAGCTGATCTCAACCCAACAAATCCCGTAGGTGGTAGCAGTAGTGAGCTCTGGTCCTCTGTTTTCTGGATTAGCTGCCAGAAAAAGGAGATGATACACGTGTCTGAGCAAATAGAGCGGTATGGGGGGATCACTTGAAAAAAATTGCCTGTTAATGCAGCTCTTGTGGAGGAGCACAGGAGGATACTGTGAACTGGGCAGGAGCCACACGTCTCCAAATCTGCACATCATGAGGATCCAGAAATGTCTCTCCAGGCCCCAGAGCTTGCTCAGAGTCCTAAGGAGCCAGCTGGAATCTGGCCTCTCTCCCCGCACCTCAGCAGTCCAGAAGAAGCTGTTTGCAGATATGCCATGTGTCCCGTCCCGCGTACTCACCTGTTGGCAACTAATGTGTGGTGGTGGGAGCTGGAGTGACCTGAGAGAGTGCTCCCCGGGCTGCCCATCTCCCAGCCCACTGTGCCCTGCTTCACAGTGGCAGTGGGAAGCAGAGTTCCCCAGCCCTGGGCTCTCCGCTTTCCACGGGTGCCAGTGAAGTGGAGCATAGCAGGTGGGGAGATGGGCAGTGGGGCAGAGTGGAGCAGGCTGCTGGGTTGCCCTGGTTCCTACTGAGGCAGTGAGTGTGTGTGTGGTGGCGGGGAGGGGGCGAGGCACAACCCTGCTGCCATCCACACCAATCCTTCCCCTGATGCTTCCCTGCTTCAGGCCTACCCCTGCTTCCACCCCATGCCAGGCCTTCCAGGAATTCCTTGGCTAACATCATTGGAGGTAGGAGGCTTTGGGCAAGGGATGCAATGGAAGTAGGAGGAGATGGATTGCGGGGTTGGGGGAAAGGGTGGAGTGGGGGCAGGGCCTGTGTCTTGGGAGTTGCCCAAGCCCCACAGCCCCTTAGGGGTCATGTTCACATGCAGCAACTGAAGGCTGAGGAGGTGATGGGTGGGTGTGGGAAGAAGTAGGGGTAAGAAGTAAGTAGAGAGCCATCCAATAGCATTCTTCCCAACAAGCACCTGGCTCCTTCCTGCTGTAGGCTGCGGCCCCGAGGGTCCATAGGGAATTTCTGAATGAATCTCCTAGAGGGCTGCCTCTGGCTCTCTACAAGATAGCACATACCCCTGTCATGAGAAGCAAGGCGTGAGACCCTGCATCCCTCAACTGCTGGGGGGAATCCTCACTGAGCATCTCAGGCCTTTATGCATCTCGACAAACTGATCACTTTCCATGGTGTGTCCACAAGCTGCAAACACTCAGCAGCTCTTTTTAGAGCAACATGAACTCCCACAGGGATTTCTGCTCTAAAAGAGCTCCAGCCAGGAGGGAAGGATTCTGTGGAAAACAGGCATTTCCCTTGCTTCAGTCTGGTGATACTGCCCAAGCTGATATGTAAGGCTTGAGGGTTCCTGTGGAGCATACTGCAACACCAGCTATCCCATGTTGCCGCAGGCCTGGGAGGCATGTTGTCTTTCTCCCATAGAACCTTCTAATGGAGGGAAGAACAGGACACTTGAGACAGAGTCTCTCCCTGACTTACAAAGAACACATCCTGCAGTAGCACTAGTGCAGACTCAGGGAAATGCTGTGGAGTGGTGTTATGTGCCCTGCAAGATATCATTTGTGAAGAGAAGCAACACTGCTGTTA
Source organism: Carettochelys insculpta (assembly GCF_033958435.1). Classification (NCBI taxonomy): domain Eukaryota; kingdom Metazoa; phylum Chordata; order Testudines; family Carettochelyidae; genus Carettochelys; species Carettochelys insculpta. The sequence goes on along the minus strand of NC_134139.1, from coordinate 63,390,968 downwards.
GCACTGGAAGCTGACAGTAAGGAAGAGGAGTTGGAAATTCACAGTGGGAAGGGGCAACGGGGAAAGCTGTGGGACAATGCACATGGTATGACTGGAATATTAGTGTTGCTGGTTACAATCCATTTCAATAGGGGAAAAGTGGAGAGCGGGGTTGCACTTTACATTAGACCTATGCTTCTCAACCTGCAAGTCAGAACTCCAAAATGGGTCACGCCCCCATTTTAATGGGCTTGCCAGAGCTGCCTGAGACTTGCTGTGGCCTGGGGCCAAAACTGAATTCTGAGCTCCACCAGCCACTGCTGGAGGTTGAATTCAAGGCCTGAGGACTTCAGCCATGGGCAGTCAGCCTTATCCTGCAGGCCCCATCTGGGATTGAAACACGTAGGCTTCGAATTTGGCTTCCCCGTGTGGGGTAGTGGGCCTCAGGCTTTGGCTCCCCCATCCAGGACAGTGGGGTTTGGGCAGGCTGGGGCTTTAATTCCTCCCCCTGGGATCTTGTAGTAATTGTTGTCAGAAGTGGAACGGAGTGCAGCAAAGTTTAATAATAACTCTTGCTTTAGACCATGGTTTTGTAACTGGATCTCTGTAGATACAAAAGCAGATTGTAGGATTGAGGATTTAGATTGTCATCTCTTTGGGCTGAAGTGTCTTGCAGCCTTTGGTTGCCAGAGAAATAATCTACCCTCAGTTCAAATAATTAGGGCAATGTGTTAAAGGATTACTCAGCCACAGAATACTGCTCGTGCTAGAGAATTCATCTTCACACAGGACTGTCTGACAGACATAACGTCCGGATTTATGGTTTAACCGCATTGAACCCCTGGCAGCACCAAACCCGATCAGCATCCCCTCCTCAGCTGCAAGAGATCAGATTTCTCCCTGTGGCCCCGCCCCCTGGGAAGATCCCAGCCAACCAGAACTCTGCTAAGCTTCGGGGCGCGGCTTTCCAGCCCCCTCGGACCGCCCCTCTTTGTTGTGGCAGCCAATAGGGGCGCTCAGAACGTCGGCGGCTGCCGGGTAACATGGTTACGTGGCCGAGAGTAACACTTGGTAATGGAACGTGGAGTAAGGCGAAAGAGGCAGCGGCGGGCGACCCGGCCTCCCGGAGGGTCCCTAGTGCAATGAATCCCGCTGCGGCGCGGGAAGGGGCAGGTGGGTTCGTGGGAGCCCTGCTAACTAATGGCCTTCGGCGGCATGTGGGAGGGCGGGAGGCACCTTCCGGCTCCCAGCCTAGCCCTCGGCTGCTGGGGCTCGCCTGCGATCGGACCCTTCCGAGCAGAGCCTGAGCCCGTAGTGGTAGTGCTGCAGTCTGGTTCTCGGCTGCAGTGGGCTGACAGGCTCACCCGCTTCAGAGGCAGGAGGAGAGAATGCGGATCTAGAGCAGGATCTGTGGGCGCTTTTTTTGGGAGGGTGCAGGATACGTTTGCTCCAGCGTTGCGCCAAAAGGCCCGGAGGATGCAGACGGGAATGTAGCAGAATGCTAGTGTCTCTTCACGTGAGAGCCCTAGGTGTGATAGAGAGAGGGGTCGAGCTCAGTCCAGGTCACTTGTCACCCCCCAGGGGCAATATGGAGAGGGAGCTCGGGAGCTATTGTCCCCCTGGTGTGACGCCCTCAGGAGGGGTGTCTTTCTGAGTCGCTATTGTCCTTTTGTCAGCTTTAGTTGATACAGAAAGGGATCCTGTGGTGGTGGTATTCTCTTGTGTGCCAGCCCCAGGTGATGTGGTAAGCTAAATGCTGTGCATAAGCTCTACTAACATGCCTTTTCTTTTCCCCTCTTTGTCACTCTCTTCCTCACTCACCACCCCACAAGAGAACAGACTCAGCAGCACTCATGCTGGCTAATTTTAGTGAATAACAGCTCCTTTGCCGCGTTGCTGTGGCAGCAAGTGAGATGGGTACGGCTTCCTTGTTGTGGCATTGAACTGTACACATACTTGCTTCTTGGACTGCTTTGGCTATTTGCACCCATCATGACAGGCTCTACTTCCAATGCCCACCACTGCTCCCATGGCAAGGGAGCCAAAGGGGGCCGGTCAAGGAGCACTCATGCACGGCCGGTCAGCACGGCCAACAACGGGGGCTCAGAAGAAGAAGACAAAGATGGAGGGGTGCTTTTCCTCGTCAATAAAAGTGGCTTCCCTATTGATGGCCAGACGTGGGAGAGGATGTGGATACATGTGGCAAAGGTGCATCCTGCAGGCCGAGAGATGGTGGAGACAATAAGGAATGCTGCATATCTGGCGAAAGTAAGTGATTCTAGGCCTTGGCAGACCCCCCGAGACCTCAAGGAACGTATTAGAGCAGTTGCTTTCCTCTGTGTCCTGAAGCTTGTGTGTATGCTGTCGCTTGGGTGAAAATAGCTATAGTTGCCTAAGTCTGGGGTGAGCAAACTTTTTATGTCAGGCCCCACTTTTTGTCCGTGCGGTTAGTCAGGGGGGTCCCCTCCAACTTGTCTAATGTAATCCAAACCGATGGAAATTTTGATTATGGTCATTTGAAAAATAGGATATGTAGAATGTTAAAAAAAAAAACCTTAATTCATCAGTAAAATAATTGTGAATATACACACATAAAAACAGAAAAATATTTCAATATTTTTAATGAGATGGATGAGCTTGAGACCCAGCAGCCAACTGTGCTGCACACCCTCCCCTCCCCCCCCCGCTTATTAAATTTCATACTTTGCATACCCCTGGCTTAAGTGTTTCTATTCTAAGTCACTTTTTTGCATTACAAGTAATTTCTTGAAAAATATCCTATTGATTTCTAGATGTGGTCTCTGCCAGTATACATATATGTTTGCAACTATTTGCTGACATCTCTAATGCTGCAATGGCAATGAAAAGAAGGCATTGTCCTTACTGCTTCAAAAATTTTTTTAATAGCGAGATAAATCCTGCATGTTAAGTTCTCAGTGTAAAATCCTAATAGAGAAAAAGCTTTAGCCCTTAGGAGCCCCAGGCCTGGAAACCATTTTGCCAGGTGGTGTACATACACAGATTAAAACAGTGGTTCCTTCCCCAAGAGTTTTTGCTTAAACTGGAAGACCAGAGACAACAGAGATATACTCCCCCATTGGTTTGTCTGTATCCAAAGAAACAGATGATAGGTTATAGGCCTGGGGTCGGCAACCTCCGGCACAGGCGCCAAGAGCGGCACGTGAGCCGAGTTTCATTGGCACACGAGGCAAGAGGTCAGCCTCATCCCTCTTCTCCCATGCATCTGGGAGCTTGCTCAAAGCCATCCTGCCTGCAGCTTAACAAAAGACCACCAGCCACCATGTAAATGGTGAAGCTTTAACAATGTACTTTAAACTGACTTTAAAAAGTATTACTGGCACTCCACCCATACGTAGAAGTCAAAAGGTCAAATTTAGGCACTCTGCCTCAGACAGGTTGCTGACCCCCTAGCTGTAGTCTTGGCACATCAGCAGCCTAACTTGTAAGTTTTTTTTTTTTTTCCTGAAGGCCTCACACAAAGGAGAGTTTTGAGGAGGGATTGGAAGGTGGATGATAAAGTGGCTTTGTGGATGTGCACAAGGAGAACTTCCCACATGTGGGTTTTAAATGGACCCTCTCAGGGTTAACATGGGGAAAACTCAGCTGGAAGGAACACGAGCTGCTGGAGGCCTCACCGTATACCTGGGGAAGAAGAGAGAGAAAGCACAGAGGTGTTTGAAAATTTAACAAGGAAACAACGGTGATTGGCATCATGGACTGGGTGGAGGGTAGTGGTGATCTCACAATTCTGAATGATGGCTCATCAGTGGGGTGAGGATTGGTTGTGAAGGATCTTGAAAGCTAGTGCTCTATAGCTCACCCATGGTAAAAACACAACTTTTTTTTCTGGCATTCTGGCTGAAATATGAACTGGAGACTTAGCAGGTTAACAACCCTCCCTGAGAAGTGCCTTTGAGTGTTCCAGTAGCCGTTGGTTTTGATTTGGCAGTTAGAAGAGCATGGAAACCACCCCTCACACGTGGACAGTACACGCTGAGCACCTCTGACACTTTAAAACCAATGTTCAGGTGGAACAGCAGTACCAGGCACTCGGCTTCAGAGAGAACACGTCTGTCTTGTAAGGCGCAGATTAAAAGAGGAAGAGTTCTTGAGGATTCCTGCCTCAACTGAAGCAATCTTAAATCAGGCTTGAGTTTACAACCTTGCTAGAGGCTTTTCTGGTCTTTGAATCCTTTTGTTTTCTGTCCCTGTCTTTTACTTTGTGTCTGTCCTCTCTGTTTAAGAGTGCAAGCTCTTCCGGGCAGGGCTACCTGCATTATCAGTGCACTGCATAATAAGTACGGTGGGGCCTCTCTTTTTGGGCTGGTGCCTAAGCACTGTAGTAATAGACACCAGTAATACTAATTGCCCAACCTTGAAGTTCTCTCAATAAAAAGAGTGAAATCCAGCCCTCCCCCCCACTGAATTCAATTGCAAGTGTCCCACATGCTAAACTCAGGCCAGAATTTCACTTAAATAGAACATGTGTTTGACAGACTTTGGGGGAAGTTTAAATCTGGGACTGGACTTCACAGTTGGGCCCAGCTTTTCTCCCCGGCCACATGTATTGGTACTGATTTATGAATGCAAGACTGAAAATGAGTGATGAGGCATGTATGCTTTGAATGTAGGTTTTGCATTAACATTTGAGGTCTAGGCAGGTAAGCCATGGTGTTCAGCTGAACATTTCCTACTGAGACTGGCACGTTTGTGTTTGTGTCCTCGTCACGTTCTGCTTGTCCTGCTGTTGTCTGAATTACTAATCATCAAGTATCTAATGATCTGTCTAGCCTCATGGATTAGGGGTTTGATTCTCTTCTTGCAGCTACCAGTGTAGCTCAGGAGAAAAAACTGGTGGGAAGGAGACTGGGATGAGTTGAGGAAATGGTTTGATTTGGCAAGTGTGTGTGTGTGTGTGTGAGTGAGAAAACGTCAGGAAACAGGTTATATCCCAGTTCTTTACCAGGCTTGGTAAGTAGGAGCCCTGTGCTTCTCTCTGACACAGAGGAACGTGGGGAGAAGAAACAAGGCCCGCATTCGTAAAGGCACTTTAGTGCTGCGTTGCCTAACTTTTAGGTATCTAGAAAAATCACTGCAACAACAATGGGAGCCACAAAGCCTGAATTCAGTGTCTAGGCTCCTATAAAATGAGTGGAGAGAGATGAACACCTAATAATTAGAGCTATAAAAGTGATGCAGTGCTAAGAAGTGGGGCCCCACCCTTCTGACAGTGTTCAGCACCTAAATCTGGTTTGAAACCTGGAAAGATAAGTGATAGTGTCCCTTAGCCAAGACTTAGAATCATAGAGTTGGAAGAGACCTCAGGAGGTCACTGAGTCCAACGCACTGCAGAAAGCAAGACCAATCCCAACTAAATCACCTCGGGCAGGGCTCTGTCAAGCCAGGACTTTAAGATTTCTAGGGAAGGATATTCTACCACCTCCCGAGGTAACCCATTCCAGAGCTTCACCACCCTCCTAGTGAAATAGTTTTTCCTAATAGCTAACCTAGACCTCCCCTACTGCAGCTTGAAACCATTGTACCTTGTCCCGTCTTCTGTCACCACTGAGAACTGTCTCTCCCCATCCTCTTTGGAACCCCCTTTCAGGTAGTTGAAGGCTGCTGTCAAGTTACCCCCCTCTTCTGTAAACTAAATAAGCTCAAATCTCTCAGCCTCTCCTCATAAGTCATGAGCTCCAGCCCCTAACCATTTTTGTCACTCTTCACTGGACTTTCTCTAGTGTGCCCACATCCTTTCTGTAATGGGGCCCCTCCCCCAGAAAGGGACACAGTACCTCACCAGTGCTGAATAAAGAGGAATAATCACTTCCCTAGCTCTGCTGGCAGTCCTCCTCCTAATGCACCCCAATATGCCACTAGCCTTCTTGGCTACAAGGGCACACTGTTGGCTCATCTCCAGGTTCTCATCCATAGTAATTTCCATGCCCTTTTCTGCAGAACTGCTGCTTAGCCAGTCAGTTCCAAGCCTGTAGCAGTTCCTAGGTGCAGGACTCTGCACTTGTCCTTTGTGAACCTCATCAGATTTCTCTTGGCCTAATCCCCCAATTTGTCTACGCCTCCTTGAATGCCATCCCTACCCTCCAGCATGTCAGTCTCTCCCCATAGCTTAGTGTCATAAGTGAGTTTGCTGAGGGTACAATCCATCCCCTCATCCAGGTAATTAATAAAGATGTTGAACAAAACCACCCCCAGAACTGACCCTTGATGCCATTGATCACTACCCATTGAGTCCAATGATCTGTCCAGCTTTCTATCCACCTTATAGTCCACTTATTCAATCCATACTTTTTTAACTTGCTGGCAAGCCTACAGTGGAAAACCATGTCAAAAGCTTTGCTAAAGTCAAGTAATATTAAATCCACTACCTGTCCCATATTCACAGAGCCAGTTACCTCATCATAGAAGGCAGTCAGGTTGGTCAGGCATGACTTGCCCTTGGTGAATCCATGTTGACTATTCCTGATCAATTTCCTCTCCTCCAAGTGCTTCAAAGTGGATTCCTTGGGGATCTCTTTGATTTTTCTGGGGACTGCGGTGAGGCTGACAGGTTTGTTGTTCTCTGGAGTCCCTTGCTTCCATTCTTATTTTTTTTTTTTTTTAAAGATGGGCACTGCATTTGTCTTTTATCCAAACACCAAGGACCTCCCCCAGTCACCATGAGTTTTCAAAGATAATGGCCAATGGCTTTGCAATTACAGGAGCCGGCTCCTTAAGCAGCCTTGGATGCATTAGATCTGTCCCCATGGATTTGTGTATGCCAGCTTTTCTAAATAGGTCTTAACCTGTTCTTTCCCCACAGAGGGCTGCCCACCTCTTTCCCATTCTGTGCTGCCTACTGCAGCACTCTGGGGGATGACCTTGTCTGTGAAGACAGGGGCGAAAAAAGCAGTCCTTTCCACATCATCTGTCACTAGGTTACCTCCCTTATCCAGTAAGGGTCCCACACATGCTCTAGCCAGCCTTTTATTGCTAACTTGCCTGTAGAAACCTTTCTTGTGCTATTTCACATCCCTCGGTAGCTGCAATTGCTCTTTGGCTTTCTTGATTACACCCCTGCATGCTTGAGCCGTGTATTCATACTCATCCATAGTCATATATCCAGGCTTCCACTTCTTTGAAGCATCCTTTTTGTTTTTCAGCTCAACAAAGATTCTCTGTTAGGGCAGGCTGGTCTCCTACTATATCTGCTTATTTTATGGCACAACGGAATGGTGTGTGCCTGTGCCTCTGATAAAGTTTCTTTAAAGTACAGCCAACTTTTCTGGCCCCCTTTTCCCCTTCATCTTAGTGTCCCAGGGGACCCTACCCATCAGTTCCCTGAGGGTGTAAGTCTGCTTTTCTGAAGCCCAGGGTCTGTATTTTGCTGCTCTCCTTTCTTCCTTTGGTCAGTATCCTGAACTCCACCATCTCATGATCACTGCTGCCCAGGTTGCCACCCACATCCACTTCCCCTACTGATTCCTCCCTGTTTGTGAGCAGCAGGTTGAGCTGAGCATGTCCCCCCGTTGGTTCCTTCAGCACTTGCACCAGAAAGTTGTCCCCAGTGTTCTCCAAAAACTGCCTGGATTGTCTGTGTGCTGCTCTCCCAGCAGAGGTCAGGGTGATTGTGGTCCCCTATGAGAACCAAGCCTTCTCTGGCTTGGTGTTTCTCAACTGACATTTAAGAGCCACCTGAAATGGGAATGTTTGACTTCAGAGTGTGGTGCTTCCTTTGTAGTGTTCGGTATGTCCTGGATAGAGGTCTGTGGTTCTTGGTCTTTGCTGCTCCGTCTGTTCCAGGGTCCTACAGTGAATAGCTCGTATGAGATGCAGGCCCAGCTGCACCCTGTGGAATGAAGAACTTTGTCAAGCTTTCATTAATGGCACCAGTCAGGCTCTGTCTGCACCAATGGCCAAAGTGTTTGCAACACAGACAAAGCGGGGATAGGGGGGAAACCTGATGTTGACAGCCACAGTCAGCAACCATTGGGATCCTAGTGTGCTGTCTGCAGCTTATTTCGTGGCTAAGACATTATAGGGGAGATGAAAATCTTAGACAGGGTCTTGTCCTGGGATAGGATCTATTCCTGCTTAGGAGTGCAAAATTGTAAACCATGATACTAATCATAACAGTATGGCCGCGGACACTTTCCCGTGCTACTCACAGGCTCATGGAGTCTTCCTTTGCATCATGCTTTGTGGCATCTTCTTGCTCAGCCATAGTCAGTTTTATGTTAGGAAGAGATTAGATGTGGGATCTTGCATGATGCTGCAGGTACTGGTGTCTTTTTAATTTTCTTCCTGGAGTGTTGTGCTTGCAATCTGCCAACACTCTTCCTGTTGACTGTCTGTAGATTTGGCTCTGTTGTGCTTCCACTAGCTGATTTGAAACCACTTGATTTTTAATCTGGTTTATGTGGGAGGTAGTGGTGTGCAGGCTCTAAGACATGCACACTTCCCTGTTCAGAGCCTACAGCCGGGATCAGCAGCATGTCCAAGGCAGAGTGCCCAAATGTGACCTTTTGACCTCTGTAAGTCCAAGTGCCAGTGATGCTTTTTAAAGTCACGAATAGTCCTACTTATAATCGCTTCATCAATAAATGAAGATGTAGAGCTTGAGCGTTTAGTGTGATCCTAATAACCTATTTCAGCATTTTTAAATGAGATGGATGAGCCTAAGACGCGGCAGCCAATGTGCCATGGTCCCTTTGTCCATTTCCCCCTGGCCCCGCCTGTCCCATGCAGTGACTTACAGGGCTGCAGGTCTCCTTCCTGGGATGGGTAGGGCACAGGTGGAGGCTGGATGCCCAGGCAGCTACACAGGGAGGGGGCAGAGCTGTAGTGAGGGGTGAGGTGCAGGAACACAGCCTGGGGTGTGCCCCTCTTTTGGGTGGCTTGCAGGCAGGGCTCGCCTGTCCCCATCTCTGCTCCCTCGTTGCTTGTAGGGGTAGGAGGGTCAAGGCTGAGTTCCTGCTGCATGCTGTGGAAAAGCAGCTTGCATGCCGCTCTTGGCATGCGTGCTGAGGGTTACTGACCCTTGGAATAGAGGTCTAGACAAGGTACGTGGGCTTTCTTTCACCTGTAGATTTTTCTCTTGGGTGGGAAGGACTGAAAGTGATGACATTACTGTTGATCAGTATTAGGATTCCCTGATGAGCCCCACCCAGGGCTGCCACGGACAGATTTGCTGCAGCCGTGGGAGAGGCGTCCCCAGCAGGGAGCTGCTGAGGCCGGGGAAAGGTACCTTCTGAGTGTTGTTTCCCTCCCCCCCACTGCTGTCCCCAGCAGTACGGGCCTGCCATAACTGGGAGAGTGGTGTCTTTCCCTAGCCTGGCCCAGCCTCACCAGACCTGCCACAGGTGGCAGAGAAGTGCAGCTCACCTGGTCTGAAGCTGCTGCAGTGATGGAGGTCTGGGGGAGCCATCCCTTCAAGTGAAGCCTGTAACCAAAACCCTTCATCTCCAGCTGCATCCCAGAGCCCACAGCTCCAGCCTTCCTTCACCTTTGCACCTCAGCCATGAGCCCTCTCCTGCACCACAAATCCCTCATCCCCCGCCAGCCCCTCAGTCCCCTCCCAGCTGCAGATTGCCCATGTGTGGCATGGATTTTGTTACGTGCACCAGGAGGGAGGTGCTGTGTCACACACTGGTGCCCCCAAAGGAATTAATTCCACACACGGACATCAGAAAGTAGAGGAAATGCTGATCAGCATCTCAAGTTGATAGCTAAAGATAGCAAAGCCCGTACTGGACTGGCTTTCCCCCACTTGCTTTCGAGTCTCAAAGGGTTTGCTGCACATGCACCATGTGACCTACATGTGGAATGTCTGTGGTGATTGATGAAGCGACTGGTGATTGATCTACTTGCAGCAGAAACATTCCAAGTACACCAGCACACTGGAGGCCACCTGTTTTCACTGAATGCTGGGGAGGCATGCTGCTATTGTCCTGCCTCTCAGGCTAGGTCTACACTAGTGTGGAAGATTGAATGCTTAGGTTCGATCTTCTGGGGCACCATTTTGTGCAGGCGCGAAATGGCCCGTTTGGGGATTGATGTCGAATCCGGAACTCCTTGCGAGCCACAAGGATTAAGGAATGTTGGCGGGAGGAGCGATCCTGTCGTCATTCTGCAGTGAGGACAGGGACCAATGTTGATGGCTGCAAAATTGATTATTTATTTAAGTATGCAATTGGCATACCTAAAATTGTGTAGCAGCTGTTGACATTCCTGCTAGGTAACATAGCTTCTGTGTATTTTGGTATCTTCAAAGTTGAATCCTCATTGCATGTTATCTATATGGCAATCTTGTAATAATGTAGAGAACACTTGATACGTCTCAACTTAGACAGTTAGTTTCATATAATATTTTCCTGAAATGCTAAGCTGCTAATTTCTGACTGGTGGGAGAAGAACTACTATGTCCTAGTGCATTATGCCCCTTTTACTGTGGTGCAACAGGAGACAATGGGCAATTTTAAAGGGAGGTGAGCCTAGTCCTGTGACTAGTTAGCTGCTACCTTGCTGATGCTAGAAGACAAGTGATTGCTTAAAGAGCACCTCCTCCTTATAAAGGCCTGCAAATGCTCAAGTGAACAGGTGAACTAAAAGGAGAAGAAAATGGAGCCTCAGCCCCCGGATGTCTCCTAGGTGAATGGTTGGGGGAAGGAGAGAATTGTAGGGTATAGAAAGGCTCCTAAAGGATACCCTGCGTCAGGGCAGTGTCTCGGAGAGGTAGGAGAAAAGTCTCTGGGAACTGTGGGGACAGCAGAACTTATTATTTTGATATTTCACCTGAGAGTGCAGTTAATTATATAAGCTGTGACTGAAGCCAGGGCCTGAAATAGTCACTGGTGTTTTGTTGTGATCTTTCTCAAGTGGTAAGAAAGTCAAGTAGCTTTACCTCCCTTCTAAAGCAGTGGATCTTAGTCACTTTTATATTAGCAGTAACCAAAAGCTAAACCTGATTTCTATTTATGTTGCTGCTTTTGTGAATATTGATGAGTTTGGATTCTGAATCGACTCACTGCCCATCATTCAGAATTAGAATTTCATCCTTTCCAGAAAGTTATGTTAGACTGAGCTAATCGTCTTAGCGATAGACTCAGCAATTCTTAGTGTAGAGCAAGAAGCAGCTTCTGAGTTTGGGAGGCTGCTGTTAGTGGGACAAATGGATGTAAATTACAGAAAGGCAGCCTCTACCTCCCAACCTCAGATTCTCTGGAAATGAAGTTGTCGACCTAAAACACAGGTTGAGCTTCCAGTTTGGTAATGCCAGCATCTCCAGGGTTATCCTCGTTCCTGTCCTGCCCCCAGGTTCAGTTTATTACCTGAGCCTGGTAAATTGTACTGGTCCTTGTGCTGTAGCGTCAGCTAGCTTAGGCTCTCAAAGTACTTTGCAGTTGCTAATGAATGAAGCTTACTAGAAATCTGTCTGAGTAATAAGGGGCGTATTTACTAAGCCTCGGGCCTGACTCTGTACTCTGCCTTTGTAAGCATAACACAGCAGAGACTGAGGTGCAGGGGCATAGCGACTTGCCTGAGCTAATATAGGAAGCCTGTGGTGGAACTGGCAGTAGAGCCCAAATTGCTCAAAGGCTGGTCTTAGCCTCAAGACAGTCCTTCCTTTCTGCATGGGGTTTAATACAGGCGTTAGACCTGACTTTGACCTCACCCACATCGTTAACTGAAACATATAGCAAGGAGACAGATTCTGATCACATACCAACATTATTCAAGAGTGATTCCACTCAAGTCAAGGGAACTCAGTTTATCTGTCACTCACTTTATAATTCATGAATGGTTGGGTTCATGTTTCCCTGCATTCTATGCTCCTCCAGCAGCTGTTCTGTTATCCCATTACAAGCCAGATGTCTGTTGGGACATGTGGCTATGACTAGATGGTTTTGTTTGTGATGGCATAGTATTGATAGAGAGCTGCACTTCTTTCTTAAATGGGAGGTTAAAACTTTGGGTATGTCTGTATTTATTGGAAGATTGACTCATTTAGTGTGCCTAATGAGGATGCACTAAATTAAACCATCAGAGCTCAACGTTTGGCCCTGGTACTTCTCCTTCTCATGAGGAGTAAGGGAGGTTGATGGGAGAGTTTCTCCTCAGCATGGATAGCCAGGAGAATCAATCTTCGATAGGTCGATTCCAGTTACACAACTCCAGCTATGACAATTTGTGTGTCTTAGATCGAGTTTCAGGTCTAGTGTAGACCTGGCCTTTGTTGCTTGAGCACTTCATGCATTGTTTGTCTGGAATGAGCAGGTAGAATTATGGGAGGACTGATCTTAACACCTTTGTTTGGCGTGATTGCCAGCTCTAGGTGTAAATTGAATGGAGAAATGTAAGTTGGAGGCATGGAACTCTGCCTGGAATTGCCTAGCCTATTTGTAAATGTGCTAAACAATGTTAATTTTAAAGTGATCTTTCCTAGGTGGTACTACTCAAGGTTTTTTTTTTTTTTTAAAAAAAAAACAAGATTTTTAACTTCTGGGGTTTCTTTTTTTATAAGATAGTCCACAGGTTTAAATTTTGTAAGTTCCCTTGAACTCCCTGACATAACAGTAGTGATCAGTGGAGTTATTCTGAAGAATAACTGGGCTCTGTATTTTACTGGGGCTACCAAATAAAAAAGAGGAAACCCCTGAGAGTGAGTGGATCTGTATCAGTATTTATCTACTCATGTTGTAGTACATGGTGAGTTGGTAGATTCTGATACGCTCCCTCTCAGGGATGTCCCTCCCTCCCCCTTTTTTTTGAAAGGTCAGTTATGGTAACCCTAATTTTGCTCGAGCTCTCTGTGTCTGAGTGAGTGCAAAATGATATGAACTAAACTATAGAGTTCTGTAGCGTAATTTGGAGTGAGGTTTCCGCTTACCGTGCACTCCTCTGTAGGCCATGTTCTGCACAGGAAAGTGAGTAGCTGTCCACTGACATCTGGTGCCATTGAAGACAAACTTATGTTTTCCACTTGGTATTTGAATGAGGGGAGCAAATGGTGCTTCAGAAAGCAGGGTCCATGTCACTTCACTTCCTGCATGTAGCAAAAAGGAGAGATGCTCCTCAGTGGTCGCAGCACCGGGGAGAAGGCTAATGGGTTTCCGATGGTATGTCTGTACTTATCTGGTGTTTGATGCACCGCAGTCCATCTTTCGGAGTTTGATTTTTCCCGTGTCTGTGAAGATGCATCCAAATAGAACTCTCTGCGCTCGGCCATTCACCCTGGTACTCCACACTCTAGCATGGAGTCGGGGATGTCGGCATGACCCCAATGAGCCCCAATCTATACTAGAGCAGAAAGTCAATTCAGGTACATCTATTCTAGCTATGGTAATGGCATAGCTAAAATTGCATATCTGGGATCGACTTTGTTCCCTAGTATAGACCAGGCCTGATACTGAAATTTCCTGAGGAGTCATAGGACTTTTGGGCTCTGTCAAGATATGTTAATAAATGGCGCAGCAGTACTTACCAGGGCTGACATCCTCTTAATCTTTCTGTGGTTTCTGTATACTCACTACCCCAGTATTTGAGCACTCTACAATCATTGAAGTGTTTAGCCTCATACCTCACAACGCACCTGTGAGGTAGAAAAGTGTGTGTTCTCCCATTTTGCACGTGAGGAACAGAGGCTGAGTGATTTCTTTGTACCCAGCTCAAGGCATAGCATAGTGCCTCAAGTACTGGACTATCCTTCCTCCACATTCAAGAGCAAAACTTTGGAGGAGCTAGGTAGCTCTGGTATGTATGTATTTAAGAAACGGGCTTTATAACTGCTCATGTATTGCACGTAGAATAACACCTGCGTGCGCACACACACAAAATGTTGATAATCTTCAGTGTTTTGAGCTCTGTCTTCATTTACATTTGCAAGACAAACTCCTGTCTGATGCTCATGTTTCAGTTAGCATATATGCTATCTGCTGGCTAGCTTTTAGAGCCATCGTTTCAGCAAAGAGAGAACCTGGTCACCTCTTCATTTTCCTTTTTCCATATCTCTCTCGCTGCTGGGCGAGACCTAAAAAGGTTTCTAGTGCCATTGCATAAAGCAAGGGCACTCGGGGCAGAACGAGGGAGGGAAGAGGTGGGGCTTTGGGGGGGAGTGGGGGTCGGCCTGGGGCAGAGCTGGGGTGTTGAGCTCTACCCAGCACATTGCAAAGTGACTTGTCCTTCTCCGTAGCTATTCAGGTAACCTAGTCAATGTGGAGAACTTGTTCTTCTCACCCCTAGATATCGCAGCACAAAACCATCAGCATCTTGACCCTGTGCCTAGTTAGCGGTGGTTGGCACAGACCAGCTCAGGCCTCTGTTAAATGGAACTGTACGTTACAGAGCGTGCCCTAACATGGAAGTGTGGAGAAACACAGTTCTGTTGTCTTCGACAGCATTCTGCTTGAGCAGACCTAGGGCTGATTCTCCATGCTGGCCAGCTCTGCCGGGATGGAGTGGGGAGGGCAGGGAGGGTGCAGGAAGCAGGCTGCTGACTCCCTGTCCCATGGCAAGTTAGGGCTAAACAAGGCAGCCTAGGTAATATGACTGATATTTTTCACAGATGCTCAGCTGCAGTGGAGCATCGTTCCGCTACACTCCCTCTTCTCCACACCAACCTCCAACATGCCCCTCCCTTCTCTGTATGTTGGGTAGGGTGGTGACTTTTAAAGCTGCCCCTACCATTTTTCTGCTAGTAAGATAGGTGAATTTTCAGCAGGGTTTGCCCTAGCTTACCGGTGGGCAAATTTCTCTTGCATTATGTTGGCTTTCAGACCTACACTGGAAATATTTGTCTCACTGTTACCTTTGCTGGGTATCCATGTTCAGTGACGCTGACAGTTGCCGTAGGCCCTGGGGCGAGGTGGGAGGGAAGGGGCAGCTCTGTGCCCCAGAGGGGGTTGGGCCAAGAGCAGAAGGGGCAGGACCAAAGACAGTAAGTTCTAAGCACCACCCAGAGAGCAGGGCTGGCCCCTCCGCTTCCTGCTGTGGCACTTCAAAGGGGTCCAGGGCAAGCAAGACTGCTTGAGTCCCAGCAGGCATGGGGTTGGTCAGTCCGCTTGTGGTGGCTCTTTGCAGAGCTGCCATGAGGGGAAATGCCAATCCTGCAGGAGCTCATTCATGCTGGGAGGCAGCTGAAATGCTGCTTTCCAGCCTGAACAGGCTGGCAGGAAGCCCTCATCCCCTCCCTGCTGTGGCAAGGGAGGTGGAAGGGCGGGAGCCTGTTGGCGCTGGGATGCAGTTTAAATGCCATGTCCCAGCTCCAATGGGCTGGCAGGGAGGAGAGCCTGCAACTCTGGAATGGCCTCTCCCTTGCCCCTTCAGCTGCTGAAAATTTCAGCGGTTATTCAATTACTCAACATTCTATTTGATGCTTGATTTGCTTGTAGTATGCACAGCTATGTTGCAAAGCTCTCTAAGGCTGTAAGCGTAGTAAATGTAAGTAAATATGACATTTATGAGCAGTCAATTCAGCTGAAAAAAGTAGGCATGCCATGGAGTTTTGTCCCATTGAAGTGTGCCTTGTTACTGAAACAGTTGGGGAACCACTGCTCTACTGATAGCTAACCTATGGATGTGTGATTGTTCTGTTTGTGTGAATACAATTGTTAAAAATATACATTGTCTGTCTGAGATTAGGCTTATAACAATTGCAGTTGTTACTTGTTTACTACAATATTCAAACAGTTTTAAAATGATAAATTGGAGTTCAAATCCAAATTGGTACAATTGCAGTATCATATTTTATTGAAGGGGTTTTCAGGAGTTTGGGAAACGCTCTAACCATTCCATGATCACAATGTACGAGAAAGTAAAGGTTAAGTCTGCCTTCAGATACTTGGATGCAGTTCCCAAAGAACTTCAATCCTTGATGCACTCATCACTTGTTTCTCCCATGGAATTGTAAAGGTTGGACCTCTCTAGTCCGACATCATCCTTGGGATGTGAGCAGTGCTGGGTCAGAGAATTTTCTGAACCATGGGAGGTCAATATTGTCTAGCACATTGCCAACACTTCCACGGCTCGCTGGGCTCTTAGAAGACATTTGGGGGCAAATTACAGCTACATAACAGCACAGAACTCTGAGAGCCAGGACTGGTGGCTGGAAACAAACTTTATGGGACCACAGGAAACTTGGCCACACAATAAGTGGACATCTAGCTAACAAAAATTCTGAACCACAGATGTTACTGGACTAGAGTGTGGCGTTAGAGAGGCTGATCCTGCATCAGGTATCTGATGGCAGAACTGAGCCAGAAGACATACATATTCATAACCTTTGGTGATTTTGGATGCCTAGCAGTGCTGCCTCTAATCTTTTCCATCCGTGGGTGGAATAAATCTTATGTACACCGAGGCACGTGCGGCTCATCTGGAAACACATGGCCACCCAAGCACTCAGGTTACAGGGAACACCTGTGCCCAGCTTGTTATACTTAAAGGGACCTGCTCCCATCCCACCCCACTGCCAGGAAGCGCTGATTACCCACTGTCTGAAAACAAGACCCCAGTATGTCTCAAGCAGGCACTAAGAATTGGAACCCTTGAAATCACTAGGCACTTTTGGAAAATCTTGGCCTGGTATTTTACAAAAACATGGCATTTCTTTACTCCTCGGTGCATGATTGCGATGCAGACAATGAGCTCTGTTAATGTGCATAAAGGGAGGACAACTACTACTGCTTAGCCCTTGTAGATGACCTGCGCTCCACGTGGAGTAGAAGTCTCCTCCACTTCACCCTGTCTTCATAGCTTCACTACTATTTCTTCAGCATGAAAGCTAGTTAATGCAAGTTTTTTAATTGTGCCCTTTAACCCAACCCAGCCTTACAGGACTGTAGCGCACAGGCTGCCTGTCTGGGAGTGTCCCATAAATTTGGGGTGTGTGTGTGGGGTGGTGGTGGGAGGGATTTTAAAAGATCTATTTAGGTGCCTGTGGAATTTAGAAAAACTTCCTAACTCCAACTGACTTTCAAAATCCTGGCCCCAAATGATCTTTGACCTGTCGTCTGATCCTTAGCCCCACAGCCTCAGCAGGGAGGCAGCTAATGAGTCATAGGCGAGGCTGGGCCCAACTCCCCCTTGAAGGGACGGCTCACCCAGGAGCCTTACAATGCGGGTAGACCAGGCGTGTTCGATACGTTTGCCACTCACCACAGGCAGTGCATAGGACAGAGACTACACTGTGGTGAATACTGGGGTGGCCAACCCACGGCTCATGGAGCTTTTGAATGTGGCTCCTCCTGAGAGCTGCATGAGAGGAGTGCCGTTTGCCTGCTGCGCGCGCACACACCCCACTGCTTGGTGGGAGACATGCGTGGTGGTGGCGGCCCTGGTAGCTCTGGGGCATCTCTGGCATTGAATTAGAATAGGGGGCTGTGGGTGCCTAGCTCTGGGGGAGAACATTCAGCTTGAGAGGAGAGGAGTGCCTGGCTCTGGGGGAGCCGGAAGAGGTTTATTTATAGGGGGCAGGGCTGGGAGTGCCTGGCTGTAAGGAGTTTTGCATCATATAATGTGATGCACGTGGAAAGATGACAACCACATGTGTGGCGAACTTTGAAGTCCGGTTGGACACCGCTGGGCTAGACCATATGGGGAAAGCTGCGCTCTGGCTGCCAGCTGAGTCCTTGAGCTTCACGCTTACCAGAGAACTCAGGATATGTGGACACTACACAGCTTCTAGCGACAAGGTGGTGTCACGACAGCCCTGTCACTAAAAGTCCGCATGTGTGAATGCTGTTTGTCGGCGCACTGAACTCTGGCTTAACTGGGATCTGATCGACTGGTACTCTCAAATAACCGGCATTGGCAATAATCGCCACCAGGCGCTATCCCGGCACCTAGGTTTCTTCTTCCTGGTGGGGCTGTGCTGCATGCTGGTGGCAAAGGGATCCTGTCCCCATCTCCCCGAGCCATCAGTGCCGCTTCCCCTTCTTAAGAATGGACTGGTGCTGGGAAGTGGATGGAGAGGGGGCTGCTGTATCCACTGCTCCCCATCCCTCCCTGCGCCTGGGCTGCGGAGGCTCCAGGCTGCTGGATAGGGAAGAGTTTACTGTACCTCTGCTGACAATACTGCCACCCCCAAGGAGTAGGCTTCCCTGCGTCGGCAGGAGAGCGCTCCTGCTGGCACAGCAGCATTTGCACGTGCACTTGCTGCAGAATGTCGCTGTCGCTGAGGCGGAGGGAGGTGAAGCACCTGTTCTCAACAAATATTTTATCAAGCAAGTGCAAGTCTACACCCCCGCCCCCCATGCCCAGAGCTGCACTTGGTTAGTGAGCGTGGATCCCCAGCAGATGGGAAGGCTCATACTGTAATTGAGATCTGACTGGCTTTCATATGGGGTTTGCACTTCCAGGTCCTAAACTCTGAATTGCATCTCTTTGTGCATCTGTCTTGAGAGGTGACTTGTTCTCCCTGCTGTCCTGGAAGGAATAAACTGTCTAATAATCTCTCTCTTTTTTTTTTTTTTCTCCCCCCCGACCCCTCCTATTTTCAGCCTTCAGTGCCACCAGTGCCAAACTACAAGCTCTCCATGTCTATCCCAGAATGGCTTCAGGCAATACAGAACTACATGAAGATGCTGCAGTATCCTTTCTGAGCCTTGCCTTCAGACAGGAGGCAGAGTCGCTACACTCTGGCTGTTAATGAACCGACCGGGGTAACTTATTGAAACACAAGACTGCCACAAGGCAGAGGATAATTCAGGAGGGAAAAGCAGCTCCCACTCTGCCAGGACTTGTGGAGATTTGTGAGACCACCTAAGGTTGAGCTCCTTCGGCTGGTCTTCAGGGCCATACAAAGTTAGCTGTAGCTGGCATTTAGCGGAGTTTAACTGAAGTGCCAACTTCATATCTGAAAAGGAATGTGCAGAATGTTTTCATAAGCCAATTTCAAAATGATCAAAGTTAATGGTGCCTGGATAATATATTCCAGCTGCTTTCAATAGCTCACTTTTAGGGCTTGTCTACACTGACAGGATCTTGTGCTATAACTTTCTCACTTGGGGTTGGGGGCAGCTTCGCACCCCTCCCCCCACGTACACATTGGCTGTTTCTACACAGGCCACTTCCTTTGGCAGTGGCATGCTAATACAGGGAGCGAAAGATGCTAATGAGGCAAGGATGCAAATTCCTCATGGATCATTAGCATAACGTCATGTGATTTTTGGAGTCTGGAAGACCGTTCTTCTGGGCTCCAAAACGCCGTGTAGCAGTGTGGCTGCCAGGGGACTTCCAGAAGGAAGTCCTCCTTCCGGAGGCCCCTTCTTCATGAAAATTTTTGGGAAGAAGGGGCCTCTGGAAGGAGGACTTCCTTCCGGAAGCCAACCCCCTGCCGCCTCCAGGGCTGTGCTTCTACACGGTCTTCTGGACTCCAAATCATGTGATGTTATACTAATTAGGTGCAGGGAATTTGCATCTGCACCTCATTAGCATATTTCACTCCCTGTATTAGCAAGCCACGTCCAAAGGAAGTGGCCTGTGTAGAAACGGCCATTGAGCACAGCAGATTACAGCGCTGTAAAGCATCCCTGTAAGCAGCTCCCAGTGCTTTTAGCTACTCGCTTCATGGAGGTGGCTTACACAAGAGTGCTTGGGGGTGAGCTCTCTCCCAGCGCTCTTGCTGCCGTGTAACAGTGCTGCCACTGGCGTGGTGTGTAGACAAAGCCTCCGTTTGCATTGCCACTGTGCACCCCTTTCCAGCTCTAGCTGCAGCCTGCAATTACCTTTTCCCCTCCAGGCTGTATCCGAGCCTCCCCGTCTCAGCCACAGCTCATGCTTTTCACCGAGGGAGGGATTTGGTTGCCATGGGCCCGGGAGGTGGGCTACCTTTGTTGACCTACAGGATGGTGGACTCCAGGGGAACATGCAAGAGGCCTCCCTAGACAGAGTCCCTTCCTACACTTCTGGCTAGGGACTTTTGCTACTGCCGTCCCCACTGAGAAGGCAAGTGCTAGGAATGGAGATGGAGACGTGGTCCCCAGACAGAGGCCTACGTGTTTGGGAGCATGGCCTGGGGTAGAGCTTGGAGCTGGGGGAGAGCCACATCTCCATTTCTTTACTTTTGTGGATTTAGTCTGATCTTTACATGCATTTCTTCCACTTCCCTCCCCAACACTGCACAGTAATTGTTTCCACTGCACCTGGGCAGAGTGAGGAGGGTGACCATCCATCCCATTTTTGGTGCGACGGTCCCATAATTAGGGTGCCAAAAAGGTGTCCCTACTTATTTTAGAAAAGGGACTAATTATCCCATATTTTCTGCCAGCAGCTGCTGGCTGGAGAGCAGGGAGCCCGCAGGTTAGCCTACTTTCCCCTTTCCCGGGGCTTGGAAAAGTTGAGGGGTGGGACATGGGCAGCTGTCTCGTCCCTGCCACTTCCCTGGGGCTCGGGGAAGATGGGGGAGGAAGTGCTGTGGCTGCGCCATCCTTGCCGCTTCCTCAGGTTCTTGGAGAGCTGGGAGGAGCTGTCCCTCCTCCTGTATATTCCTGCCCTGTATTTGGGACAGGGAGATATAGTTGCCCTAGGAATGAGCAGTCACTGGCCAGAACACTGTATTTGCTGCTTTCATCTTGCTCCACTTGCTAGTTATTTCTCTCTTCGTGTAACTCTTTTTGGTCTTTTTTTGGCAAATTGGCAGTGCTGGCAAAAATGAAGCAGCATGCAGGGACAGTGAGAATTAGGGAGACAGGCAGCTGGAAGAGCATCTGAAATAGTAGGAACTCTGGTAGGCTGGGGAGAGCAGCAGGAAACATCAGAGCACCAGCAGAAATTAGAGCAGCAGCTGAACTTTGGAGGGAAAGGCACAACTCACCCGTGTTTCAGGGAGCATGTATACAATTAGGCTAGGTTGAAACACGGCATTTCTTTACTCCTGGGTGCATGATTGCTACGCAGACAATGAGCTCTGTTAATGTACATAAAGGGAGGAATGGCACAATGCAAACAGGAAGCTCTGTCACACTATGAAATGCATGAGGGGAATTTTTAGCTTTTAAAAGCACACACTGCTCTACTGGACAGGTGCTAACAATGGCCTAGAGAACTCACTTTGGATCCACAAGTAAGGAAGCTTCTAAGTGTCTGGGTTTCAAATATAGGGTTTTGGTTTCTCATGGAGGGGTTATCTTGCCACTTTCTCACACTCTGAATTTCCGTTTTGTCCATAGGGCCTGATTTTCATAAGGCCTGAGCACCCCGAGTGCCAGCTGAAGTCAGCTGAAGGTGCTGGCTGCTGAGTTGTGAAAATTCTGAGGGACAGAGGTGCATTCAGTTAAATGGTCCTGACTTTGTTTTGTTTTTGTTTTCTCCTCTAGTGCAGGGGTGAGCAAACGTTTAACATTGGACCCCACTTTTCATCCAGGCAATTATCGGCACCGTGCAATGTGTACTGAGAGCTTGTGGCTCATTCCACACTACATATTGTTAACGGATGCTCTCATTGTCTTGTTGTGGCAGAAGACAACTTACATCTGCTTGTATCTGGAAATTATCAGCCATGTATTGCCCATTGGGAAACCTGCATGAATAGCATGTCTTCTTTGCATGAAGGGAAAGTTCTGAGCATTCTTAAACAATGATTGAGGTGGGCTATTGATTTATAAACTTCATTTCTGTCTTTCATTAAGAGTCTTCTCTCCTTCAGTCCCCCACATTAAGAGGAGAGGGGTTCAGATGGCCAGAATATTAATAATTCTCTCTTGTGGAATTTAATTGTTGGATCAGATTTAACAGCCTCTTTCACTTGCATCCCTTCACAGTTGAGAAAATAAAATTAAGGTTTATTTCACTTATACAAGATTTAATTTCTGCCATGAGAGTCAGTGGCTTTTTAGTATGTACTTCATGCTTCCAGTGGAAATAATAACTGAGAGTGAAAAAGAGACTTTCTGTCACCTGGGTGAGCTTTATTTGTATGCTGCCTTGAATCTTTCTTAAGGTTACTTTGCTTTAAGTAACAAAATCCAGATACAATCACACAGGAACTCAGTTCTTTGAAATTAGGAAAACAAGACCTCTAAGTGGGTAAGTGCAGTCTGCCTGTTTGCAGTTTGGTTTGGTTCTCTTATGTTCCTGAGGCTCTAAGATTAGCTTAATTCTTTTTCTGGACATAGTTCTGGCCTGAATCTGGAAACTACTGAGAGGGTTAGGACTGGTGTAAGCAAGAGTGATTTCCCTTCAGAGGTGGATAAAGTAACCAAGAAGTTACTTGAGTAAAAGTATTGCTGCAGGGGGGTGTACTTAAGTACAAGTCACTGTTTTCCTTCTGGGAAACTACTTGAGTACGCATGCACACTTTACATCTTTACTATACTCAGATATCCAGAAGTGAAAGCAGCTGCACTTTTACTCAAGTAACTTTTTTTGGGTACTTTTTCAACCTTTTCTTCTACTGAAGGAAATATGATGTGAGTGGAAGCCATACCTGTTTACACATGGATTGAATATGGTTCACTGTTTCAAAGCGGAATAATTCTTGTCAAAGTGGCGGGAGCTCGTGGGTTAAGTGGATGGTTAACAACATAGCTCTTAATCAGAGGTGGGAAAAGTACCCCAAAAGTTACTTGAGTAAAAGTGCAGCTGCTTGTACAAGTTACCAGTGCCCCCTCTGGAAAGCTACTTGAGTAAAAGTGCGCATATGCGCGCGCGCGCGCACACACACGTCAGATCTAGATTGTACTCAAGTGTCCAGATGTGAAAGCAGCTGTACTTTTTCCACAAGTAATTTTTGGGTTCTTTTCCCCCACCTCTACTCTTAATGAAGTTCATTATCAAATGCTGAGAAGAGAGCCAGAGGCCAGTCCGCACTGAGGTGGGTTAGGTACAGGGTAGGAGAGGAGATGCTAAGTCAGAAGCAGTGGGACTTGCTTGAGGATTTTGGAATCCTTTAGGACCCGTGTTCCCTGTAAGCTGAGTGCTTGGACAGCTGCCCAGGAGGGATTCAGGTGCCACCCAGCTGATTAGCAGAACACCCACAGCCACTCACAGTGGGCAGCGTGTGTTTCTATTGGTGCACACCCACACGTGCCTTCGGGCACATACCAAAGTGTATTCTGCTCCTGGATGGAAAAAATTAGAGGGAATCCTGTCTAGGACCAGGTAGAAGTGACTTCTCTGTCTCTCTTACTCCTCTTTTCACTTTCCACTCTACCCCAGATTTCCTGCTTTTGGTTGAGGCAGCACCTCTAATCTGAGAGAAGCTGAGTGAGTCCAGCTGAATTTTGCCATCTGTCCTGGATGCTTTTCTATGTTTATCTCCTCCTCCCTTGCACTCTCTCCTCCCCCTCCATTCCCTGGCTCCCTGGCATTTCCCTTTTCTGGGCAGGTTCCACATGCGTGCCTTGCTGAGATAGCTTGGACACAGTGTCTCCGGCAATTCCAGGGCTTGTGTCTACACTCTGTTCCAATGCATGGGAGGAAGATGCCAGCCTCCTAGTTAAGGATGTGGCTAAAGGTGGAATAGCCCCACCAGCACAGCATACTGCTGGCCACCAAGGCCAGGCTTTGTGCAGTGATGCTCTCACTGACATCACTAGGGACTTTTTCATTCGTTGCATGGCAGCAAATATAAATACTCACTACCTGGCTTTTGGTAGGCTTAAGACTGACTTTCTTCTGTGCCAGGATGGGGGTCCAGCAAGAATGAAATATATATATTTTTAATATTTTGGTGTACTCAAGAGACAGCAAGAAAAGCGGGGGTGACATCTGAGGAGGGATCTATGCAAAGGTGTTTTGCCTGGATAATTGCAGTAAACTGGACAAACTGTTCTGGTCATTCTCAGTCCTTCTCCACCAGGCCCCCTGGCATTGGACAGATGCCTAAATGTGTCCTTACTCGTGGCCTACAGTTAAAAAGGGGCGTGTGTCTTGCTGCATTATGTACTCTTTATTATGCCCATAGTGACCTTGGGCTTGAATACCAAAGTGCTGCTGCTGTACACAGCTTAGTGCTTTAGGTTCTGTTTGGTGGCAGAATGCCCTCTCCTGGAAAAGGGGCTGAGGGCAGGAAGGGTTACCTAAGGTGCTCTGTGATCTGCACAGTTCTTCCCAAACATCATGGACTTCTAAGCCACAGGCCTTGATTTGCCACTGTTTTGCAGCACCAGCTTTTGTGCAAAGTGGAGGGAATGGGTTGGTTGTATTGTCCTCTTCCTTTGCACCGGTGAAAAGATCTACAGAAGGTGCAAAGTTTTGGAGAATCAGGGAGAAGTGCATCAGGCCTGGGGCAACTGTTTAACACAGCCCAGCAATGTTACAGAGCAGTTTAGGACAGGGACTGAAATTTGAAGCATCAAATTTAGATGGGGGGAGGGGGAATTTTAGGCAAGGAAAATGTACCTACTTAGGCCTAGTCTACACTAGGCAAGTAAGTTGATTGCAGATACACAATTCTAGCTACTGCAGTTGTGTAGCTAAAATAGACTTATCTGCAATCGACTTAACTGGCCACCCACTCTGAGGAAGGTCAGGGGGAGAGAAGAGTTTCTCCAGTGACCGCCCTTCCTCTTCCCAGTAGGAAGGAGTACAGGGGTTGACTGCTGACCCCAATAGGTCAATTTTTGCCTGTCCCTATCAGGAGCATGCAGTCGAACCCCAGAAGCTCAACCCTGAGTGGGTCGATCTTCTGGGTAATGTAGACATGGCCTTACGCAGATAGATAAAGGTTGCTCGCTCCAGTCCATACGCATAATGCAGCAAGTCCATACATCTCTTATTTAATGGCTGTATCTCGGCCCCTCCCTGGTCACGGCTTTTGTTTCTGGTGAGCTGTACCACCACCTTTGCTGTTTCCATGAGTAACGTTGTTTTTCATTGCTTTGCCCAGGTGGGTTTTGATTAGAGTAACTTGCATGCTGAGCCATGGATGAGCACGTAGTTGTCAGAAGCAACTTTCAGCCTCGTCACACATTTTAAACTTGTCTTGTTAGCTTTTCCAGTGGAACTAGAGGCAACAATGAGACAAGGTCGGCTTTACTGTGTGACAGGTCCCCATTTTCCTTGGTGTGATATGGCTTGGCATGGGAAGATTGTACTTTCCTCCATTAGACTGGAAGGGGTAGGATTATGGACCCAGTGCTGCTTCCACTCTGGGTCATGATGATAGTCTTCCTTTCTTCCTACCTGTATTCCCTACTCACAATGACCCTCCCTGCCCCCAAGGCTTTTTTTCCTGCATGATATCAGAGGGGTAGCTGTGTTAGTCTGTATTTTCGAGAACAACAAGGAGTCCTGTGGCACCTTATAGAATAATATATATTTTGGAGCATAAGCTTTCAGGGGCAAAGACCCGCTTTGTCAGATGAGCACATCTGACGAAGTCGGTCTTTGCCCACGAAAGCTTATGCTCCAAAATTTCTGTTAGCCTATAAGGTGCCACAGGACTCCTTGTTGTTCCTGCGTGGTGGTGCCCTGTTGACTTAATGTTCCTTCGATTCATTTGTATGTAAAGGATGTCCATGGTTAGCTTTCGTCTGAGAGGGGGAAAGGCGAATAAACGTTCCTCATCTGACAGGAAATCTGTTTTGCAACTTCTGCTGTGATTCAGAATCTAAAAACTTATTTTCGGGATACATACCATGTAATTCGTTCTCGGGTCTGTATATACATTTCACAATGATGTTACCAACCATTGTTTTAAGGTCTCATGTGATGTTCTTTGTTGATCCAGAACATACCAGAATCAGGCATGGTCTCAGAGGGGAAGCAGTGTTAGTCTGTAGCTTCACAAATAATAGGCAGTCCTGGGGCACCTCAGAGACTAACAAATTTATTAGCTTTTGTGGGTATTTGCTAGTGTCCAAGGTGCCAAAGGACTGCTTGTTATTCAAAATCAGGAAATTCTTGTAAACACCCCAGCAGCAAGGGGTTATAATTCAGTCATTTTCTTTATTTACTCATTTTTTCTCTATCTCTTACAAAAGCTGGAAGTATTTCAATTTATCTTGTCTTTATATTCCTGAGAGGGCTCTTCATAAAGACAGTGAATAACTTCATTTATGGTGAATTAAATAAAACTGTGTTGTGTGTGGAATACAATTCAGACCACTAGTGTCAGCTTGCTGGTGGTAGTGGCCTGCATCTGATTTGCAAATAAATCAGATCACTAATGAAAAAGTGTGAATTCAGCCCAAATACCCTTGCTTATACGGGTCCCTTTTTTGACAGATGAATAGAACTTGCTTGTTTTGCAGCTCACCAGTAATAGGCTAGATTTGATCAGCTGTTAGCTGTACTTTAGGGCCTGTGAGGTCCATTTGATCCTCTGGCCTTTTTCTGGCTACCCTAACTTGCTTTATATAGAGGAGGAGGGCAATTCTGACAATTGTCCAATAAGAACTATTGAGGCAGCTAACCATTCAGATCTTGAGCTATTATAATCATGCTAGTGTTCTTTGATCTCCATTAATGGTTCATGCTTGAAGACTGATCCACTTCATTCAGCCTATTTGCAATTTGTAAGAAATATTATATTTACATACAAAAGGTTCATCCTGTGAGATGGCTGTGGCTGACTAAGTAAATGTCGGTTGTTGGGTACCCAGCAGCTGTGAAATTCAGGGTGCTCATTTCAGTACTTTTTACAGGTTGAACATCTCTCATCTGGCACCCTTGGGACCTGACTGGTGCTGAATGAGAGAATTTGCCAAACCACAGGAGGACAATATTGTCTAGCAGCATTATCAACACTTCCATTGTTTACTCTGCTCTTAGAAGATAATTAGAGGTAAATTAAAGCTAAATAACAGGACAGAACACTGAGAGCCAGGACAGATGGCTGTTAGCAAACTTCATGGGACCATAGGAAACTTGGCCACACCCAAAGTGTTCATCCAGCTAACTAAAATCGTGTTGGATTACGGGTGTTGCTGGATGAGGGAGTGCTGGACTAGAGAGATTCAACCTGTATATGGATTTAGGAGCTTAACTATAAGCACCCAATTTTGAAAACGTCCACCGTGCTTCAGTTTCGCCATCTTTGAAACAGGAATAATACTTAAAATACCTCAAAACAATGTACAGTAATGCACTACGTTGTGTGGGTGGTGTAAACCGCCACAACTTGACTTAAATCAGTGAAGTTACATGGATTTACACAGCTAAGGATCTGGCCCTTTCAGTACACATACCTATCACAGTGATTGTATAGGGGCTTGGTTGGGAAACCGTTCCTAGCTCTGCGGTTATTGGCTGTAAAATACCTCTATTCTAAAGGTGGTATAAATTGCCATGCAGTTCCCTGTCATTAGGATTAAATAATCATGAACCCCAACCAAAAAGATGACTAGGGAAGAGCTGCTGAACACCCTTCTCTCCCCATTTCCCATATTTTAAATAAGTTAGTAGAGTCATTTGTGCAGGGTCACTTCATGCACAGAATCCAGCTCAAACTCCAGTCCTTGGCACTACCACAATGGCTTTCAGGAGGGTGACTCACTTATTTGCTCCTCTCCCACAGTGTTAGGGCAGAATACCTTCCTGAATGCACGCTGGCCAGCTGTGCTTGTCTGCTGATGTGATTGAAACAAACTGGTAAGGTCTTGTGTCAGAGTGCAAGACTAAAGCTGGGGCTGGTGTCCTGTTGGAATATCTGTAGGAGATGTAAGTGGAAAGCCTTACAGAGTGTGTTACTGAATTGGTGCTATAGGCGACTTGAAAGGGGCAAAAAATGTACAAGTCTTTCCCCTAAACTTAATAGGTACATGCTGTCAAGGTTTTGGCAGGTGGGGTATTTCCTGCTGTAACTTTCATAGTCATTAAACATGGTTTTTGTTTGGCAGTTATGAAAATGCACAGGAAAGACGAAGGGTGTTGGAAAGGAAGCATTATTTCCCTTTGTACAGATGGAACATGGAGGCATGGGCTGATGAAGTGATCTGTCCAACATTACATTAGGCATTTGGAGCAGAGCTGGGACTTGAATCTTGATCATTTAGGGACCTGTTTAGTGTCTACAAGACTGTTTCTCAAGGGTTACTTCCCTGAGTTGTTCAGCAGCCCTTTGCCTGTGAGCATCTTTCTGTAAAATTAATCTGTATGAGCTAAGTGACTCCCTCTGAGTTGCTAGTAAAAGGCTCATTTCTTCCATTATATTGGTCATGTGGAAATAGATAAGTCCATCTGAATGAACAAGTGTACATATAGGGCTTGATCCTGCAGGGTGCTGTGTATCCTTTTTCCACTGACTTCTTTGGGTGCGCTCTGTGCCTTCACACTGGGCCCCTGTCTTGTGCTTAGGAAGCTGATTTTTATTTATTCTTCTTCTGTATTGGGAAGGCTCTGGCCAAACGAAGATTCTGTTGCTTTTCTCCCACAAGAGAGCAATGGATGAGCTGAAATGTGTTAAGAAGCTACGTATAAATTGAAGATCAATAAATCCACATGAAGTGTGTCTTCAGATAGCTCTGGTATATTGTTATGGAAGTGGGGGATTAGACACGGGAGAGATTTTTTATCAGTATCAGTCTGAGCCATAAAAATTCAGAGCTCAGCATAGGAAAGAAAACATGAATTATCTGTTAAGAATAACTCTTTGGTGGCTAACAGGAGAGCCAACCAGCTGGATCCCCGAGAAGATTATTTAGACTAGAGAGAATCTTCTAAAAAATTCTTAAGTCCCCTTTTCAAAAGTGCTTGGCCCCTTCTGCGTTAGAAAGGCACAAGACTTTCATGCCTGCAATGAAAATAGTTACACTGATTAAACTTTTAAGTGAAGACCAGGCCTATGTCACTTATGTGCTTTTGAAAATTTCCCTGGCAGTTTTTGGCTGTAACGTAATGCACGTTCATTAACTTGACTGAGTGGAAATCAATTAACACCATTACTAATGCCAGTCTAGATCTCCAGTCTCATTCTAGGATACAAACATGGCCCAACAGCCATGTCAAACTTGCAGTCAGAGTGCTGCATGCAGCCCAACCATTTTTCATATATATATTTTTTTGCGGCCCACGGCGAGATGTTGATTAAAACATCTAAGTGTGGCCTGCCCAGTCACATGCCCTTCTCTGGCATGCACAAGGGGCAGGGGTGGGGACAAACACCAATCCTGGCTCCTTGGGCTGTCCATGTCCAGTGCATGTGTATTAAAATGCCCGGGAGCCTGGGGGTGTTTTTAATACACATGCACTGGACATGGACAGCTCGAGGAGACGGGATTGGTGTTTGTCCTGCCCCCTGCTGCTCCTGCGTGCCAGAGAAGGCTGTGTGACTGCTCTAAGGAGAGGGACGTTGAAACCCACATTGGCCAAGACAGAGAGGACACCTGCCTGAGGCAGCTACAGGTAGGGGGCCGGAGGGGGCAGAGCCAAGGGGCAGAGGAGCACGAGGCAGGGTTCTATGGGGATGAGATATGGGGGGTGCAGGGCAAGCCTCATGGGACCTGAGGGGGTGGTATAATAAAGGCTGCACTGTACTAGGGAGCAGTGCAGGCCTCAAGGGGCCAGGGGTGGTGCAATGGGGCCTGCACTGCCATGGGGGGAATCCAAGCCCCAAAGAATCCAAAAGTGGGGAGAATACAATGCAATGGGGGATTGCAGCATAACCCCCCGCATGTCTGAGGGGGATGTGCAGAGAAATTGGGGGGAGGGGGTGAAGTGCAGACTGGAGGGGAGGAAGTCAAGAGGGGGAGGGGCTGGCAATGTTTGTCCTGTGGTGGAACTGGAAGGAAATCTCCTTTCTGGGCTTTGGACCGTAGCCACAGAAGCAGTGAGATCTAGACCTGGTCTCTCCCCATCAGCCTTTCCCCTAATGGGGCCACTCCAGCCCACCCAGCCCTTTTCCTCTCTCCCTGCTTCCTGTATGCTGGAAAAAAATGTTGGATTGTGATATGTTCTATGGTGCCCTGAAAGGGGGTGCGGGAAAGGGGACTCTCTCTAACCTCCATATGGAGAGAGAGGCTGCTCTTGGGGCCAGGAAGGGGTTTCACTGTGTTGTACCCACCCTGTACGAAGTTGACAGGGAACTACATAAAATCAGCCAAAGGATCATTCAACCCTTGTCACAATGATTGACAAAGCAAACCCTCTATAAGGGAAATGTTCCCACTTAAGTACACCCTTAACATCAGGGGCATTCCACCAGTGAGCTGGTGATTGGATAAGTTTCTCTCAGCCCCAGTCTTCGTTCTCTGAATCCGTACAGCTCCATTCCCCTCAGACACAGCTTCTTTAAGTTAACTCCTGCTGTTGTTCCTTCCAGTCATAAATCTCAAAGCCCATTCATTCATGTTGGTAACTCATGACTTTTCTGTGTGGTAGGTTATCCCCATTTTTAGAGATGATGAGACTGGCAGCAGAGAGAGTGCAGAGCTGGCCATAGAGTGTAGGCGTCCCGACACCTGGCTTTGCATGCTCATTGTAAAACCATCTGTCCCTTCTTCCTTTGAGCTGTTTTGGCTTTTCTGATTTGGCTTTTCTCCCTGGTCTGCTTTTATCATCAGTGTTTTCTGTTTCTTTCGTACCTCATTGCTAGGTGTGTCTTTTCTCAGATTTTATAACTGAAGAATATTAATTTTATTGTTTTATAATTTTATTAAGTATTAAATTCGCAATTAAAAGTATTGTGCTATATTCAAGCAAGACCTGAAAAAATATTATAAGATATACCTAAACTTAATCTATAATAAATAATTACAACTTTTCGATAGACGTATATTTTCTTTGGTAGTCCTGGAAGCTATCAGTTTTCATTTGTGCAGCCCTCGGTAGGCTTTGAGTTTGACATGCCTGGTCCATACCAAGAAGCAAACATTTGTTTCCTAGAACAAATGGTTGTAGAGTATCTAGACTGCACCAACTGTGTTAATTGACTTGAGTTAACTGGTAATCTAGTTTATTTGAGTTACAACCCTGTCAAAAGCTCCCATCTAGACAGACTCCTTGAGTGAGATTTCCAGGGCTTTGAGAAATTTTAGCATGGAGGCTGGGCTGCTGAAAGACCATAAGTAATTTTGTGACTGGGTATATAACAGATAATTAAAGAAGTGTTTAAAAAAACCCAAACAGAAATGTTTCAGAAGCAGGCAGGTGGAAACTGCTTACCCAAATAACAGAAGAGCAAGCACTGTTCTAAAACAATATGTAGTCGCCCGACTACAGCAGACCAATAAAGTATGTGAAGTGTGTGCTGATAGACAGAATGTGTCTTTGCTGAGCCAGCAAAATGCCTTGTGTTACATTTCAATTTGTTTTAGTGGCTTCTGTGCAGTGCTTTTTTTGTGCTGTTACTTGCCAGTACTGAGTACCAGCATCTTGGTAGCCCGAGCCACAGGATTGGCTGGGCAGCGGGTACAGGGAGCCAGCTGAGTGCTGGCTCCTCTTTTGTAACAGAAGAGGTACTGATTTTAAGTATCTTGGAGAGCTGTGGTTCAAGGCCAATGAGATAATGTATTATAAACAGACCATACATTAAATGTAACTCGTAACAGTAATAAACAACGTCAATGTTGCCCTGACAGAGAAGTCACTGCTAATTTGGCAGTTTGCTTTTGCCTGTTGGTCTGCAAAGGCTTGCCGGCTATGGTGACATTAATATTAATCCTATGCTGACTGCTTCTGGAACTGGTGATGATAATTAGCTTATAACAGCAGCCAACAAGGGACCTGATGCTGTCATCTGGAGAGGCTGCAGCAGTGGGTTTGGCATACGCAGTGTCTAATCTTATTTGACTTCTCTCCCATTAGTATCTGGTTTTGTATTGTAAGCGTGCTCAGTACTACATGGAGCACAGGGGAGAAATACTGTGTCTGCCCAGAGGAGATCATTTGCTGTGACATGTGGCTGAAATGTCCAGATTTCAAGGCTATATTGTTTCTCCCTTTAGAAGTCTGCAAAACTCTGATTTAAAAGTGCTTTATGATATATTTGCAGCTTGCTGCGCTTGAGGAGAGCTACATGTGTTCCACCTTTCTGCCCGACGGATATATTCTCTGTGTGCCCTCCAAGTCCTAGGCGTTTTAGTCTCTCCTGGCTAAAATGCAATGATGCTGCTTGTTATTCTGATTAGCACTGAAAGAATGACTAGAATTCTTCGGTTCTGCGCCATCCGCCAGAACCATTACTGAGTTAGGGTGACAGGATTTCTGTTACTGACGGGACCCAGCCTGACTTTCATCTTCTAGGTTGAGTTTGCAAATGAATTTGATGCAGTCTGGGTTGAGTTTGCAAACAAAACAATGACTTTTCTCAGGAATCAAATTGGAAATAGAAAGACAACGAACATGGAATCTTGAGGCCATCTTTACTGAGTTGCTGCTCAGAAAACAGGCATGCTTGAAGAGGAGTTAGCCCATAAGTTAGGAGCAGGCAATAATAGGACACTGATGTTTTGACAGGTGCACCTTTAATAGCCTTTTGAATTCAAATCCAGATAATGTTGAAGATAAGGCTTCTGTGGTGCTGGGATCTCTTCTGTGGTGCTGGGCTGGGCTGCAGAAGGCTGAAATTAAAGAAGAATTTCAAAATACCACCTTTCTCCCAAAACTTGAGGTTCTCAGCTACTAATAAATATGATTCTCTGTTTAGTTGTGGGTCCCTTCTGGTCCTCTTCCCTGCTTTACTTTTCTCTCCATCCTTCCAGGATGCTCAGAAAAGCAATAACCTATTGATTGATGGTACTGCGTCAGCTGCACTTTCTCATCTGCACGGAAACTGAATTGTTTGCTCCAAGTGATGGCGGGGTCTCTGTAAGGATTGCAGACCGGTGCTATGTGCTCTGGTTGCCATATGCACAGGGGGGCTCTTTGATCCCATCACCTCCCTTCTGCACAAAGAGCCAGAGCAGGTTTAGAATGTATAGGAGTGTGTGTTAGTAGGTGCTGCTGTTTGGAATGAGGGATTCCTGTGCCTGCTGCGGTAGCTTGCAGGACTAGTACCCTGAAGGATGTCAGTGACTTAAACTTCAGCCACTCTCGGTGGCTGCTGCCAGCACTCTCAGGGAAGTGTTGCCTGGCAGTCCTGGGAGCAGAAGCAGAGGAGGGGAGAAATATCTGTCCAGCTTGCGTACAACTTTTAGGGTGGGGTTTAGAATGCCACTGAGGTGATATGGTGCCCAGTTCATTTCCAATGGAAACTCTTAAGATGCTTTGGAAAAAAATTTGCACCCTTAGGGCCTAATTCTGCCCTTGTAGGAGAACCCACTGCTGGGATTTCAATAGGAACTACTCAGAACTCGGTTCCAACCTGTGACACAGCTGAGTATTGCAGGGTGGTGGTAGGGTTGCGAACAGCCTGGAAACTCAAAGACCCTTGTTCCATCCCTCCCCTCAGGCCAGACCTCTTCTCCAAGACCTCACCTCCACTCACTCCATCTCCTCATTGCTTTGCTCTCCTCCACCCTCGCTTGGGCTTGGGGTGCAAGAGGGGTGAGGGGTATTTGGATCTAAGCTGGGACAGGGGATTGGAATTCATGGTGAGGGCTCTGAGAAGGAGCTTAGGTGCAGGAAGAGTCGGGATTTGGTGTTCACCTTGGGCTGCTCCTGGAAACAACCAGCACAGCCTTCTGGCAGCAGATCCTGGGGGTGGGGGGGGGCCACAGTTCCTGACCAATGGGAGCTGCAGAGTCGGTGCTCAGGGAAGGGGTAGCACGTGGAAACTCCCTCCCATGCCCCCCAGGGGCTGCAGGGCCAGTGCTGGCCATTTCTGGGAGTGGCACCAAGACAGGTAAGGGAGATGCTGCCTTAGCTCCACAGCTGCGCCAGACTGTTAGCACCAAAACTCTCTTGATTTGGCTGCAGTATTGTCTGGGAGCTACGGCGTGATTCAGGGAGACTCCCAGCGAAAGCAGGAGGGTTGGCAACCGTAGGGGTTGTCCTGCCATGTGGTCTCATTCATGTTAGCAACAACTCAGAGGTCAGATGTTTCCAGTGTAGGTGTAGTGCACTGGTACGGAAAGGGGCTAATTGTACCTCCTCCTCTGGGGCAGAGGGGCCTGGATGTTGCAGAAGCGCTGAGTGTGTGTGGAACCTGCCCAGGGGGTCTTGGAGCTCAGCTTCATGGGGCCTCGCTGCCTGGAGTTGTCCCCTGGGGACCTGGGAGAGAGTACAGAGAGGACAGAGGCTGCCCCCTCCTTCCCCTGAGAACTGCCTAGCAAACAGCCCAGCTGCTAGGCTCTTGTTCTGAAAGAGGATTTGGGGCTGTCGAGTCGGGGGAGGCTTTAGAACGTGCATATACGTGGGGTTATTTGTGCAAGCTCCAGCCAGCCTGAGACATGGGGGATCTGCTGTAGCTCTTCCTTTAGGAATCCTAATCCCTGAAGAGGAGACTTTGTGAACGGCGCAAGCTGCAGCCTGCAGCACGTGTCGGCGGGGACTGCACGGTGTGAGTTAGATGACCCTGCAGCAGGAGATGCAATGCTTACTTGACAGCGTTCCATCATTTCCTGAGCAAAGCAGTGCTGTTTTCTTGTTGTTAATAATGTATCACTGGCACTGGTTTTTAAATCAAAATGTCACACATAGCTCTGGTGGTATAGAAATAATAATGGCTTCTGTTAAGGTTGGTAATTTGTATTACAGTAGCATCCCCTGTACCCTGAGATACAGCTCCTTCTCCGGAGAGACTAGTCTAAAGCTCAGATTCTGTTGCCCTTACCCACACTGGGTAGGTCCTTCCCCGTGAGTCACCTCATTCGTTGCCATGGGTGCATGGCACACTGAACAGTATGACGGAGAGGGAAACAGGGAAAAACAAGGGAAATATCAAAAGCAGTTACTTAAAGGTGACCCTTCTGAGACATCTGTGTTTTCCAATATATCTGCTGCCATTCAGTCCTGGCTACCTGTAGATTAAGGTTTGCTTTTATCCCAATCCCTTGTGAACTAGGAGTGCTTGTGTAGGACTCAGTCCACGCCAGTGTGATATGAGAGGAGAACTGGAACCAATAAGACCTGAGGGATTTGGTCCCTTTATTCGTAATTTTTTTTGACTATTTTGACCAAAACGACTGAAAGTTTTTTCTGTCCTAGGTTAATGGAGACTGCAAGAGAAATGACCAGGGAATCCTTACCTATCAAATGCCTTGAAGCAGTTATCCTGGGGATGTATCCTTTCTCCATGTGCAGTTTGTTCCAACAAGGGTAACCCCTTAAAAACAATGTTAGTTAATTTATCTGCACTTCAGTGAAGCTGTATGACCACCCCACTTGAAGGTGCGTTAAAGGGGCTCTGTGTCTAAGTGATTTATGGGGAAAAAGGGAATCCTCCTTATCAGAAACTCAGCAAGATGTTTAGGGCCTGATCTTCAATAGTATAAATCTGCATAAGCCTATTAAAGTCAGCTCCATTGACTTTGACATCTGTTTACATCATCGGAGGATCTGACCCTAAATGTCTAGATAAACAGCTATCTAGCTCATCTCTTAAATCCTTTCATGTCCATCCTGAGCAATTCGTTAACAGCCTCTTAACTGAGTTGGAAATTCAAGTCTGGACCATCTAGGCTTGTGTAACACCTGCCCCGCACAGTGCCATTTGTCTCTTACGCCCTGTCACTGCTCTGTGTACAGAACTAAACACGCGCATGTTGTAACCTCGCTGTACCTTTCCACTGCTGCAAAGTCACGTTCTGGTCCTTAATCAAACCCAGAGAAGCAAAGGGTGCTCAATTTCTGGCTGACACTTTCTTCCCAATCCTCCTCTACTGGTCTCGGGGCTTTGCCCTAAGATATCCAAGTGGCACGAGACAGGGTTACGTGTGCTGCTGTGCGTTCTGATCCTGCTCCCACGGAAGATCAGTGGCAGAGGATTCAGGGCGCTAAATGCAAAAGGCTGAGGTAAGATCTCTTGCCTTCTCCAGAACTGTTTCATGCAGAGCCCTGCCATCCATAGGACAAAGTGGGGTGGCTGTCCCAAGCTCTTTGCTTTTGGGGGCCTGTGGCAGCTGCCCCAACCATCCCATGGATGGGACGGAGAGGATTGCCTGGGGCAGAGGGTAGGTGGCGTCAGCAGCACCATCCACTGGGGATCACCTCCCCGTGGCCTCTCTCCCCTCCCCGAACTCACCATGTGGCAGTGGGCCACGCCCTCCTGGCGTGCTGTGCCCCGCTTCTCTGGGGGGTGCCTGGGAGGCCTCCAGTCACCCATAGAGAAGCGAGGTTCAGTGGGCCAGTGGAGTGCCATGTGGTGAGGTCGGGGAGGGGAGGGAGGCCACGGGGAAGCAATCCTCTGTGGCGGCCGCTGCTGCCGCTGCCTGTCCCCTGCCCCAGGTGATCCGCAGCCAGGCTGGTCAGGGAGGAGGCCAGAGGTCAGGGTGAGGGTGGAGTGTGGGAAGGGGTGGGGCTTGTGGCACAGGAGGGGTTGCCTGGGACCCTGCATCTGAGGAACTGGGGGGTTGCCTTAGACCCCCACCCTTGTACGGCCCTGCTTTCATGGCATCTGAAATACTGATTCCATCACCTTTTCCTCTCCTGTCCACCTTCCCTGACACCAAAATGAAAGCTTCATCTACCACCTTCCATGTGAACTGTGTGAGTAAAGGCCACTTCCAGTCACACCCAAATAGCTGCAATGAAACTGGGAACAGATTCTGGACCAGAATCTTTACAACTTTATCTTCATTTACAAAGACATCTTTTAAAATGGTGCTACGTCTGAAAAGAAGCACTACCAGCCTGCTCCTCCGGATGGAGCTGACTTTGCCTGGCTAGTGACTTGGGCCAGTCAGGCCCACATTACAATGAATGGTTCTGAAAATTGTATTTCAGCTCATGAGTGGCCCCTCAAGTCTGCAATGATTTGTGCTTGGTTAAAATGATAGAAAAGGGAAAAGAGACACTGGATTCATGCTCTCATTTGTGCCAGCTTTATACCCACTTACGTCCACTGACTTGAATTTACATGTACAGGAAAATTCAGAATCAGGCCTGCAGATTCTTGTTACTTTTCCACTGATGGTTTCTACCCTCTTGGAGGTGAGCATCCTTTCCAGACGGTTGGAAATGGGGGCGGGAAGGGGACTGTCTTGGGTTTCCGTGGACTGTTATTAAAGTTTCGGGGAACCATGTGTGGGACAAAAATACCATATTTTTGATCATATCGTCGTAATTCATTTTCTGGCTGATAGAGGTTTGAGGAAAGGTAGGTTTTCATGATGTTTTGGCTCCATAGATGTAGAGAGAGGATCCCTAGGCATAAAACTCCCCCACTCCAAAAATCACCAGGACAGCCACTAGTGCAGGGACTGTGCAGGTCTGGGGATCGTGCACACACTTGTGGTGTCAGGTGCGAGGGCTAAAGACTGACTCTAGGAACAAAAATGATGATCTGCAATGCCCATAATCATGGGGTTATGGTTGTGTGCTGTCCTGCTACGTACATACCCACAAACATATGGGAATATACTTGTGCGCATGCAAACTGCTATGATCATGTCACTTAACTATGCTGCTGCTAGGCCTGGTAGAAAAACTTCTGTTGGCTGGTGGTGGTGGGAGGGGTGGGGGAAAAG
Organism: Carettochelys insculpta; assembly: GCF_033958435.1. Lineage (NCBI taxonomy): Eukaryota > Metazoa > Chordata > Testudines > Carettochelyidae > Carettochelys > Carettochelys insculpta. Next base: position 63,353,526 of record NC_134139.1, on the reverse strand, counting down.
GAAGGAGGCATGGGCGGCGGGTGTTGTAGTTGTGGGGAAGGCAATGCCTTCCCAAACTGCCTCACCTGGCACTGCCCGTGCTGTGTAGGAGGCCCCCAGAGTCCCTCCCGTAGCCTGCCCTTGTGGGTGGCAGAGGCTGGAGAAGGCAGTCTGGGGCTGACTGCAACCATGTCACCCACTGGCTCCCTAGAGCATCGGATCTGGCTGCAGCTACAGCCTCCCCCCACACCCCCTGGCCAGCTCTCCACCGCTGCTGCTGGTGGGGGTGAAAGGGAAGAGGGGCCTGCCTGTGGTTGCCAAGCACCCACTATCTTTACCCCATGGTGCGCCAGCCCTAGAGCACCCACCGAGTCAGCACCTATGGCTGGGAATCCATTCCTGTAAAGGGTTGGGGCGGGGGCGGGGGGGGGAGTGTTGGAGATCCTGGCTTGTCAAGCATTGGAGACCTGATCCAAAGTCCACTGACATCAGTGGGAGTCTTTTTTTTTTTTCATGGACTTTGTTGGGTCTTAGATCAGGCTGCTGGTGTAGCTCTTTTGTCACAGCCTATGGATGTTTTTGGTCCTAGACACTCTCCTCTCTACATAGGCAGTGGCGAGTGTGGGCGTCTGGCTTTGTTTCCAGTTACGTGACATTATTTATCATTCTCTCCTCTCTCCCCATGTTCCTCCCCCAAACGTCAAGATGATCTTTTTTTGAACATGTCTGAACCATGCATGTGTTGCCCGCCAGCTCCCTTTTCTGTCTGTAGAAATAAGATACTGGTTATGGTAACTTCTGTGTGCTGACAAGCTTCACCATTGCTTGGATACCAGAAAGGGCATAGACCAACACGGCAGTCCCCCATGGGAGCCTTTGAGCTGAGCCCTCCTAGTGCCGAGCAGATCAGTGAGACATCGCTTAATCAGGCTGCTTGTCAGCTTATGCCATCAGCTCCTACTGAGACTTTTTTTTCTTAACCACTTGCATAATCCTTCTTCATGTAGAATTAGGTTTTATATAACTTCCTTTCATACTAGACGTATCTCAAAGCATTCGGGCATGGTGAGGGGGTAGATACTGGTGCTGCAGTGCCTGCACATAGAGAGAGAATGGCTGTGCTTAGCAGAAGCTCTCCCATGTCCATAACTTCAAGATTCCCAGCAAACAGAGCTGGGAAGAACATACATAGTTCTCTGTGACTATGCATCTATCGAACAAGCCTACCTACTTATTTGAACTCTTCCAACTATCTGCTTCCCTGGCCTCACTGCATCAGCCCTGGCAGGAATGTTTCCTCCAATATGTTCTCTGTGAATTTGGGCAGTCCTGGTTTAAATCCATCATACAGTAGAACTTCCACCACATCCATTGCGAGAAAGCATTAGAGCTAATTCTAGTCAGGGGAATAATGGCGAAGGAATTGAAGCTAACCAAGTGCCATGGGAACCTTTTCCACCACAAATTCCATTTTTTAAAACAGGTGTCAGTAAAAAAAAAAAAAAGTCATGAGGGCAGGGGTGGGAGGAGGTCACCTGTACGTACTGTCAGAAGATGTTTTGTGCAGTTCAGACGATGAGATCCTGAATTGGAATAAATTGGCTTATACACTCATTGACTTCAAAACACCTATTCCCATTTACACCAATTGATGATCTGGCCCATTACGTACAATGGCAGAGCAAATCAGCTGAATGGGAAAAAGAGACCAGCATAGAACCACAGTAGGTAGGTGAGAATTGAGCAGATTTAATGGCTTATTGTCCCTTCTGTGTATTTGATTAATGGAAACCACTTTGCAAGACACCTACCACAGCTACCATCCTAGATCCTGGCATTTCCGATTCTCCTGCAAAGGGTTTCCTTGCCTGCAGGGTGACCTCTATTGATTTTATCAATGAGTTCTGTAAGGAAGATACACTCATACTGCAGGACAGCTGGAATGTTGGAAGCTTTTGACTTGATAGCTCTATCCACTTGGGCAACTAATAATAAATGAATCTTTACAAAGGCCATCTGTGCAACTGCAGTCTCCTGGAAGTCTCTCTAATTTGAACTGAATGCTGGAGGTTGGTACTCCGGGAAAAGCAACTTTGGCAAGGCAGGTGTGAGAGGAGAGGCCCAGCAACTTTCTCCTCTTTCCCAATGTCAAGCCCTGCCTGTATTCCTTGGGAGTCAGAGCTGTCATACACAATGGGTATCATTAGTGAGGATTGAGACAGAACTCTGAATCTAAGCTCTTGGAGAAGATCAGATCCAGATGTAAATGTCGTAGCTGGCTGCTCCAGTAATAAGCTCGACCAGATCATTGGATGCGGGGGGTACTTGGATCTGAATCCATGTTTTATTGCTTGGGGCATCTCTGTTTGCATACAGCTGGCCCTGGGAGGCCCTCTGTGTCTCTGATGTTGTCAGCAGTTTCACGATGCTTTTGCAAGTAGCTAATCCACGTTTGCTGCCTTAAGCCTTATCTGACACGTGTGTCAAGGGTGTGAAGTTTATATCCCCCCTTTGCCTTCTTGTTCCAAGTTAGCTGCCACACTCCTGTCGACCTAAATAAAGGTGCTTCCCATTCTGTCTGCTCTTTATCCCCTTCGCTTTTCTAGCTGACTGTGTGCGCAGAGCCTTGTGACGTCTCCTCCTCCACCGCACTGAGCATTCCAGGGGCCTTAGGCTCCCCTCCCCTGGCCTGCAAGCTACTGGCTGGCTGGAGATGCATGAAAATAATGGAGGATTTAAGGAACTAATTGTGACATTGAACAGCACAATGAGTACAGCAAAGGCTTGCTAGTTACCTGAGAGTAAATTCAATATGATCCTCTCTGTGCTGTTTCAGTTTTCATTCAATAGGCTATAGATTTTTGTACTCAAAATACATAACTGCATATAGGAGCAAATCTGGATGTTGTGGCGTCTGATGAAAGAGCAGTTATGGCTTTTGGCCCCTGAGAAGGTGCAGGAGATAATTTGTCTGAGATAAGTAAACTTCTCTGGATCTTTCTGATACAATCACCATCAGTGAAATAATTAACAATATTGACTAATAGGTTTGTATTTATTTTTTTTTTGGAGCATAAGCTTTCGTGGCCAAAGACCCACTTCATCAGATCCCTGTACATGTGGTCTTTGCCCATGAAAGCTTATGCTCCACAAAAATCTGTTCATCTATAAGATGCCACAGGACTTCCTGTTTTTGTGAATACGAACTAACATGGCTACCCTTCTGATAATTAACAACATTGGCATTTAAACTGTTGTCCTTTGTTTCTAGAGCTAACGCTTGGGCCGAATGGTGGCAATTCACACCTTCCACTACTATTGTTCTGGAACTTGGATGGGGAGCTGGTGCCTTGAACCCTATTTTTACACTGGGTTGAACCCACACCCAAGAATTGAATGTATCCCAGACCTTGAGAGAAACTCACGTCTAGGTCTGAACTTCACAGCTGGGCCTTTTTCTTGAAACAGACTCTAAGGAAGTTTGTCTCTACAGAAGCTACTGCATTGTGCAGTTCCTTCGTAGTCAGCAGGAAAATCCTGGCCCTTCAATAAAGTGAATCTAACTCACAGAGCATCTCTCATCCAATTGACTGTAACAGTACTTTGAAGCCAGCTGTTACCTTAGCATGGTTAAGGTCAGAACAGGTCAGTTCACTATTGCTGTCTGTTGTCTCTTCTCCATGGTGCAGATTCTCAAGTCCTTACCCAAGAAAAATCCCATGCAGGGAACTGACATCCAGACATACCTTTGGCAGGATGTGTCATTTGGTTCTCAAAACCTGCAGCTATACAGTGGTTTTGGCATATCTCCATTATTTCTCCAGGGACTCCTTCAATTTCTATCCGTCAGCTCCAGACTAGAATTCCTGCTGGCTCTGCAGCTGCTCCTGGCTGGAGGGAGGGCTGCACTCCGTAAAAGGGGAAAGTGCTGAAGTTAATAATGATAGTGCCAGTAGTTCAGTCCAGCAAGCTGAGAGAAATAAAGCTGTGGAGAGCAGTCCTCTCCCACAGCTCTGACTCAGCCTCTGCAGATGTCTGGTGGAGGAGCTTCCTGAAAGTCCAAGCAACAGAGATGTGAGATTCACTGAAGGCAGCAGTCCTGTCTGCGCACCTCTTTCTCCATAGGAGGTGCCAGGTGTTTGTTTCCCTCTCTGCCAAGGGACAGTTTGTGTCTTAATCTTTATTAAATCCAGACTCCCATCAGAGTCAACAGGCATTGGCCTGGGCACAAACTGGTAAAGGCCTTACATGCCTTGGCCCAGTCCTATGTCCTGTGTATTCTTGGCTCTGTGTAGATTTGTTTCGGGTAGTGAATTGAGCTCTTCTACCCGTTGGAAGCCAGCAGCTGTCACGTGGATATTGCCAGCTGCAAGTGCCCATTCCAGAAACTTCATTTTTCATGTATGTGGCCTAGAAACACAGCTTGATTTTGACAGTGGAGTTGAGCACACAGTGCTGAGACTTGTAAAAAGCATGTTGAAATTGACAAACAGAGAATTGATCTGGAAGTCGGGGCTGGAGAATAAATAAGGTATGTCAAGGAGGGTAGTTTATAGTCTCCTTTCTGGCCTGCAACAGCTCTTGATATGTTTCAGGGTAATCACTGGTGGTGGTAGGGAGGGAAGACTTTATTGCTGATAGGACACTTGTGAATACGGCATTGTGTCCCAATTCTGACTTTTCAAGCTTTTGTTGCATCAGTGGTGCATGGGAGTGTTGATAAAAACAGTAATGGTGCTGTTGCTACTACAAATGAGTGAAAACAAGTATGTGACTCCCGGAGTTTTGACTTACAGCGGCCTGAGATCTGGCAGCCTGAGTGAGTGCTTCTGTCTAACTTCAAAGCCATGACATGCTGTTGGTGAAATTATCTTGCCTTCCATTGACAATGAAGTGTGGGGTTAGGAATGCAATGTCCATGAGCTGCTTTTAGACAGACTTAGACTGTGATCAGATGTCCTGATATTAGGGGCTTTGTCTTATATGCACATTCCCCATCCCCGCCCCCATGAAAAAAAGGGTCCTGGTTTTTTCACACTGGCTATCTGTTCACCCTAGATAGACACAAGTGCCAATGTCAGATATCCTCAAGCCAAATCTCACACTGATATAAACCAACATGATTCTATTGATCTCAGTGGTGATATTCCTCATTTACACCAGCATGGGAGGCAAGCCCCCAATTTTCAGTGTCCAATTTTGTATTCTAATTCAGCTCAGTTTCAGAGAAAAACCCAGATTATGAAGTTGGGTCTGGATCTGGATCTAAACTCTCCCATCAGTCAGGGTAGGAGTGGATGTTCAGAGCAGGCATTTGGGTTCATCTCTGTTGTTTGCTACCATTAGAGCAAAGGAGACTTAACTATAAATAAATTCATTTTAAAGTAGTATCAGAGAGGTAGCCGTGTTAGTCTGCACTGCAACAGAATAAAGCAGCAGAAATGTAGCATTTCAAAGACTAACAAAATGATTTATTTGGTGATGAGCTTTCATGGGACAGGCCCACTTCATCAGATCAATCTCATTTCTAATAAAGACTGACATTTATAAGTACAGAGGACCAAAAAAAAAAATAGAATAAAAACTGACAAATCAAATAGGACTGAAGGAGGGGGCTGGGAGGAAGGGGGATCTTAATTGTCCTGCCAAGATAATTATGAGTGTCAAAGGAAGGGAAGCTGTCCTGGTAATGCGTGAGATAATTGATGTCTCTGTTCATACCACGTGTTAAAGTGTCAAATTTGAATATGAATTCCAATTCCAAATTGGATACAGACTAACTCGGCTACCCCTCTGATAATTGACAAATTTCTCACTGCAATCTGTTTTAGTTTAAAGTCTCTGTGCTCTAGGACACAAATTCTCAGGTCTTTAACAGAATGGCCCACTCCATTGAAGTGTTCACTGACTGCTTATGTGTATTGAGTTTCTTGATGTCTGCTCTGTGTCCATTTATTCTTTGGCAAAGGTTTTGCTCAGTCTGTCCAAGGTACATAGTAGCAGGGCATTGTTGGCACACAATGGCATACATAACGTTGCTGGAACTGCACGAGCAGACATATGGTGACACTATAGGGACAAATAAGAAACTGTAAATGGAGAAGGGAAAATTCCTATGGCATAGGAGTTGCATAGGCTGACAACTATGCCAGGGAGTCTCCCACGCATGGAAACCTGTTAAACTTTTAAGTGTTGTGCTGATCTGCCACAACTGTTCCATCATTGTAAAAAAAAAAAAAAATAATAAAAAAAATTCAGTATAACACTTGAAAGTTTAAGTTTCCATGGCCCCTGGAGTAGGGGACGTGTCAGGGGAAGAGGAAGCAGGTTGGGAGAGCAACATACCTGAGTGCTCTGGGGAGGTGGCTCTGATTTATAACCAGAGCTGTTCTGGCCTCTGCAGTAGCCTGGATTCTGGAGGGGGGCGGGGGGCACTTTTCTCTTTCCACTTCTGGGTTGTGTCACAGAACTGAATTCCTGATTTCCAGTCCTGCAGTCAGAGCCGTACCTCTCAAAGATGGGCCTCTGAGAGGAGTAGTGCCGTGCTGGGGCCTTCTGTTGGCTACAGCACAACTCTACTTGCGGGGAAAGGAAAGAATACAAAGGGGATGATGCTCCCCAGAGAGAAGGAAAGATCCAGCCTGCCTTTATAACCAATTTGCTGTGTGGTTCATTTAATCTCTGGTGGAGATGCTCCTTGACTTGTCACCTAGCAGGTGCGTGATGCACCTAAATGTTAATTTTCACAGCAGTTGTTTCTGTGATAGCGTTACTTGCCATCACCTATTTCTTTCCTCCAAAGGCTTTTACTCCTACTTACAGTTTAATGCAATTAAGTTGCAACTCCTGAGACCTTATGGTAGAATGTGCACGTATGGGCAGGGAGGCTTTGTGTGGGCTTAGCAGAGAGCTGCACAGAGTGAACCAGGGTGAAAATCCCTTTTTTATAATGATGGGAACAGCTGTGGCAGATCAGCACAACACTTGAAAATTTAACAGGTGCTAACAAAAGGCATTTGTCTAGTCAGTTACATAGGCTAATAAATACAATAGGCCTTAAAGAGAATGTCCATAGAAGAAAATTGATGGCAACCTGATCCCATCATGTACAGAATGTTGCATTCTGTTACTAGAAGAATGAGGTCGCATTTTCAGTGCAACAGGTGTCAGCACACTGTTTCAGTGGGTGTAACTGCATTGGGCCTGATTCCGATCTCTCACTGGATTAACACTTATTTATTTTCATTGACTTCCGTGGGTTACTCCTGATTTCACTGATGAAATTGAGTTGACAGATAAGACACGCTGAATGCAATGGAGAGTCTCCTGATTTACACTAGCATAGCTAAGATCAGAATCTGTGTTTTGTTTACTGTAATCTGCTTGTAGCAGATGGATGGAGGGGTGCATAGACAGTTGTGGTTTATCCAGTTGTACTATGGATTGCACTGGATTTCTAGGCTTCTTAATGATCTAGTATGCAAGTTTGGTCTTGTATTTTGTGTTGCAAGAAATGAATGTTGCTTTTTGTGGAGAGTCCATTAGTGCACAGAAGTTATAGACCTGCCAGTCTCGCTATGTTTGTCTCTCCTTCTTTTAAAGTGTTCTCTCTGTATGAAATTCTTGAGTTTGGTGCTCAGAGCTTTAATTTTTTTTCTTGCTCAAAAATGTGCCTTTTTCAATGTGCTGGATTTCATGTTTAAGCCTCTGATTCAGTGGTGTGACTCTGGGTTTATTGGCTCCAGGTCTTTTCCATGGTTAGGAAGTTACACAGCAGGAAAGCCTTTGTCACATGTAGAGTTGCTCTTACCAGAGAGTAAGGAGTTCATTTGGTCCCTTGTGGTGGAGGAAGGATATAGCTTAGTGTAAATTGACAAAGCTCTGTTAATGTCAATGGGACTGTGCTGACCAAGAGAGGATCTAGCGGATTGTTTTGGGGAGCTGGACAAAGCCATCAAAACAATTTAACCTTTGGGATTTTGACTTTAGACCTCTGGATCTAGATGATTCTGGAATCTTTTTTAGTGAATTTCAGGGATTCCAAAGCATAGTCATGCTGACAGCCTAAGAATAGGAAACAATGGTGGTGGTCTCACAAAGGGGGACTGGTCAAATGCCAACTATAGGAAACCACCTTGAGAAAAGGGGTTGGAGGACATGTAAGGAGCACTGGATATTCTTATTCATGCGGTTTTAGGAACTAGTAGCTCAATTTGAATTCATGCTGCTGTATATCAGGAGTAACTCCATTGATTTCAGGGGAGTTATATTGCCAGAGGTCTATAGTCAGTTCCAGGGAGATCAGAATCAGGACCCTGATCTTTTTTTATGCTGAGAAAGCATTTTTTGTTCTTCAGTTGCTAAGCAGCTGCCAGGCACTCTTGGTATGCAGAACTGGGGGGAGGAAGCCGGCGGGAATTTTCAGACTCACATCCTGTGCCATTTCAACTATATAATGCCTATTGTTGTGTTTGTGCTAAAGAATTTGGCAGGGCAGGGCAGGGCAGGGCAGGGGGAGAATGCTGAAGATCCTAGGATCAGAAATTGTGTTTGTAACATTTTCCTTGTTGGGCCACCCCTTGTTTTTTTGTACTGATTGAGATTTTGGCCTGGATCTTGAGCTGCAGTCAGGGCAGTGGGGGTGAGAGTACCTGGGGATAGTCTTAAACCATCTTTGTCCCTCTGGTTCCTGGGCTGATCTGTACTAGGACTATTCCTCTAATCTTCCTCTCCTCCCCAGTGTAACTTAGAAGACTTCTCTAGGGGCTGAGGGCTTCGCTCACTTCTTCCAGCTGCTCTAGGGCTGTTCCAGCCACCAGAGTTCAGTGGGGCGTAAGGATACTCCAACAACACTACATTTCCCATAGACACGTCCCCTCTCTCCACCACAGAGAAGGGTTAGAAGCCTTATGTGGTCGAAGATCCCACTGGCAGAGCAGCTTAAGGCAGCTGAGGAGCCAGATCCCAGCCTCTGCTCAAGCCCTTTTATGGTACTAGAGCAGCTGAGGATTCTGGGGTAACCAGCTGGCTATGGTAGGGAGGAGCACAGGGGTGTGACATGGATGTGGTGCATGCTTTTCTTCAGGGAGGGTCATGGCCTTGAGGGACGGGAGCTTAGGTCAGTGGAACTGGAAACAGTCTCTCTCTTCTGGGGACTTCTTGAGAGGTATTTGGAAGGGTTGGTCATCCCAGCAAAGTCAGGTGGAAAGATAGCTAATCTTGGTCATCTCTTTATGCCAGTGTCTGGACTGGATCCCTTCTTTAATATAGCTCTTCTTGTTTCATGCATTTAATGGGCTATCTGATGACAAAAACACTTACCTTTCAACTGACCACCAGTGCCAGGTAAGTTTATAAACTGGAAAAATAAAAAAAAAAAGGACCTGTGGAGTGGGAACTTTCATGGTATCTGAGGGCTCTGGAAATGGGAAAACCCACATATCAAAACTATGAGCAGCAGCCAGCTCTAAGCTGGAATCAGAGGAATGTTCTTTGGAGTGCAATACTGAGACACTCTGCATTGGCATTAGAGGGAGGAGGGAATGCTGACGAGTGCTGGTTTTCCTGCATCCTGATCTTTGCCTTTTTTACTGGCATGGTCAGGGCCCTTGGAGTCAGGCCCCTGCCTGGCTCTGTTGTTGACTTGGTGCATGACCTGGAGCTAAGTGACACAAACGTCCTGTGTCTCATCCACCCGGTAGTAAAATGTGTATTGTAACCCCTCCCTTTCAGGAGCACAGTGGGAGAAAATGATCATTTTGTAATAGAGTCTGAGCCCCTGGGGTAGAAGAGGCCAGGGGACAGTTCTTAGAATGGTAACAATATTTGCCTTACAAGCTTGTTCAAAGCTGCCTTGACACAATCCACATCAGATACTTAACCAATGGGCAGCCTTCCGTGGAACGATTCCCAATCAGCTTTAAAACCCACTTCTCAGGAAACTATTTTCATCATGTGGTGCTTGGGATTTACTGCAATGGCCGATACGGCTCGCTGGGCATGAGCAGACGATCAGATCTGATGGACAAACCTTTGACCTATCGAACTCTGACTGATCTTGTCTTTGAATTTGAAGATTCTTACAAAAAGTACTTGCATTCAGTCAAAAAAGTAAAAATTGGATTATATGTCCCGCATGAGCCACACAGCTTTCAGCCAATTGAGTGGAAGCAGCTGGTCCTCAATGTAGCAAAGATGATGCGGACAGACATAAGGAAGGAGCTGGAGAAGTATGCCAGGGATATGAGAATGAAGGTAGGTAGGTGTGTATGTGTGACGTGAGTTCTATAGTTCCATGGGAGGTGGGATCTGGTCTTGTTTATACAGGAGTAAATTGGGAATAATTCTGTTGATGTCAATGGAGATAAAACAAGTGTGAGTAGAATCGGACCACGTGTATTGGTGTGTCCTTCTCCTCTGTCCCTAACTGACTTGCTCCTGAACTGTGTGGCATGTGTTTTCAAGTCCTGTTCTGTAACATTTTATTTGTAGGCTCTCCTCCTCCTCACCTGACTTCTGTGGCCTGGCACTTCTCCTAGTTATAAGGGGTGATTATCCAGTCTGCTGCTAGCAAATAGCCTGCTGGGTCTAGAGCATGGAAGAAAACCACTGAGCAGAGTTAGTGAATCTCTGGTGTGGGGTACAGGATCCCATGCTCCAGTTGTTGGCCTGGACCCTCTGCTGCACCAGCTTCCTGCTTGGGACAGCAAAGAGGTGGTCCTGTGCTGTCAGGGAACCAGTTGTGGCTACCCAATTCACTGCCCAGATCTGTTGCATGTTACAGCAGCTCCAAGGCCAGCTGAGCACAACCGAAGATGCAGCCTACTCTGGCTATGACCCCTGCTCAGCAGTGGGGTTGTGGAGACATGTAAGGAGGTTCAGGGGTCCCCAAGCTCTGCACCCCATTTGCAGCTAGGAGTGACTCAGGTGGAACAAGGGGTTTATTAGTTGACAGGGACACAGTGTAGTACAGAGGTATAAGTACAGCAGCCAGAAACAGTCAGCCCAATCTATCTTGGGGAGAGGAGGCCCAAGGGGAACCCCTAAACCAGGGCCTTGGTTACCCCTGTTGTCCCTCTCCTCCAGCCCAAGCTAACTGCCTTCCCACTCCCCCGGCTTCTCATTCAAAAACCGCTGGGCTGAGGTGTCATCTCATTGCCTAAGTTACTAATGGCCCAGGCCCCAGCTAGGCTGAGGTGTCACCTGGTTGCCTAGGTTATAAAAGACACATTACCCTCCACAGGAGGTAAGGGTAGGAACCAGCTATGCCAGCTCTTCACCCACTGAGGTTATATCCCACAGTCTTTGTGCTGCCAGTCGTAACTGCCTTCCCGCCTGTTCTCACCTGCTGAGGGAGTGAGCACTGCTGTGTGTTGGGAGGTGGAGAATTTCATTGTGGAATGGACATGGTGAGGGCTCTGTGGTAGGCAGTTCTGTTATTTCCTCTGAGCTGCTGGGTTAAGGCATCACCTCAGGCGCCTAGCTAGACCAACTGAGTTGGCACAGAAAAGTCTGCCAACGGGTACACTGTCTTCTGCATCCAACTCGACATGAAATTATATCTGTGGAGAAGTTGCACGAAAAGTCCTATATCTGTTTCCAGGGTCTCAAGAACATGTGCTGTCCCATGAGAACTATTTCGAGGACTGGAACTGGCTCACCGGCTCACTTCATTGCATGTGGCTTGGAGGTTCCGCTAGAGTCCTACCTTTCACTGATTGCAGCAGGATAGGTGCTCTGGTGTGGCATCAGTGCCAGCGTCATTTTTCTTTGTTATTGCTTCATCCCTTAGACTGCTGGCACTTCCCAGCTGGCGAGTCAGATTGAAAAGCTTGGAGGACACTCGCAGACAGAGGTCTGTGGTTGCCAAAGAGTTGAGACGATGACTCCTTTTCTGGTTGGAGTTCCTGAGTATGCTGGGGGCGTTCCAGTGGCAGCATAGTAGGATTTGTTATCTTTCCAGCCATCTGTCAGCAATTAGGGTAAGGCAGGTGCACTCATGAAGTGCTTCCCTTTCCCGAGAGGTACATGGCATCTTTTCAGACACTTCTCATTCCCTTCCGCTTGTCTGGGCAGAGAATGCTTCTTACAGGTGACCTGGTATTACACAGCCTGCTTGTACCATTTCAGTTAGTGCCCAGGCACCAGATAGCACAGTAGAAAATGGGTGGTAAACCTGCCTAAACGAAGACTTCCTAACACTGCTGCTCCAGCCCCCTCTCTGGACGTTGCCAAGCTACACGAGTGGTGGATGGGATGTGGGTCTGAAGTGGCTGTCCTCCTCTTGGCTTCTGTCCTCCAGCACTTTCCTCACCCAGATTACTCACCTCAGGTTGCTGCCAGGGAGTAGTGCAGACCAGAGTTGTTAGGAATCCAAGAAGGCAGTGAAAGGAGAGGCCCCATCTTCCTGAGCGTAGGTCTGATAGCTTCTGGCTTGTCTGACCCTGCAGACAATGGAACCGGGAGTCCTGCTTTGGAGTTACCCTGGGGTGAGTTTGGCTTGTTAGTTTCTGAGATTGTCTGGCTATTTTGAATCCTATAGCTTGACTACTTTTCCCATGTCTACACAAAAGAGTTTAGTTGACAAAACTCAGGGAGCGTCTGCACACCCAAGGTGTTACAGAGTCTGGACAAAACAGAGCACTTTCCACGACAGTGTTAGTGCTTTCCATCTTGAGGAATAACGCTCCTGTTGACAGAGTTCTGTCAAAAAAATAGTCATGTAGACACTTCAAGACCCTTTTGTCGACAGACAGAGCTTCCAGTTCCCCAGGCAGCCCTGTTTGCAGAGCTTCCAGTCAGCCCTTCTGTTGAGACAGGTCCAGGCAGTCTGGCTGCTCTCTGTTGACAGAGTGGATTGCTCTTTTGATCTGCTTCTATGTGTGGACACAATGTTGACTGAACTTTTCTCAGCAGATCTCTTCCGACAGTGACCTCTGTCGACAGATTGCCGTAGTGTAGGTGTAGCCTTGTGTTATTTGTCAAAACCTCTGGGAGTTGGCAGTGCAGGCTCACATGAACCCCCATGCAGTCTGTCCCACAGCCACACTGCAAAGTTCTGCTTTGCAGACCAGCCCTGTTGTAGCTGATGGGCCTCTTAGGGCTGTTCTTGGTTTTCCAAAGCCTCTTAGCCTTTGGCAGGTTATTTGCATTTGGCCTTTTAAACTTCAGGGGGTGTTGTCAGCTATTGCACATTGAACTTGTAACAGATCATCAAAGGCCAGAAACGACTTTACTTCCAGCAGACGTCCCTTTGGAACCAGTGCTGATTGCATAGTGGAGTCAGTGGGGCTCCTTGCATAAGTGGGGTCAACAGGATTCATCCCCTAAATGCAATGCCTTCAATGTGCCTTCAGGACAGAAGGGTACAGAGGGGGAGAGGGCAGGAAGAGGCTACAAGAATTGGAGCAAGACCCATGTGAATGTACAGTTTGATATGTGTGGCTCTCCCTCCAGGCATGTCCTTCTCCTAAAATAAGCCCTTACATAGTGTTTTTCATTTGTAGCTCTGTGTTTTACAAAGGAGGGAGGTCTCACCTGCCCCATTGTACAGAGTTCACTGTTGTTCATCCCCACTCGTTTATGACGCTCCTTTATGAAACAAAGGGAAAACAATTGTAGCAATGAAGTGAAGGCTACATGTGTGGATTTTTTTAACTTGTGTGAATGTAGCAAGAGGCTAACTGCCATGTATAGTACAGGTTGAACCTCTCTAGTCTGGTACCCTCAGGACCTGACTGGGGCCAAACGAGAAAATTTGCTGGACCACGGGAGATCAATATTGTTTAACTGCATTACCAGCATTTCCACTGCTTACTGGGCTCTTAGAAGACATTTAGGGGTAAATCACAGCTAAATAACAGCACAGAACACTCTGAGCCAGGACAGTGGGTGTAAAGAAGCTTTATGGGACCACAGGAAACTTGGCCACCCTATAAATGCTAACTAAAACCATGCTGGATTCTGGACGTTATTGGATGAGAGAGTGCCAGATTAGAGAGGTTCAGCATGCATTTGCAGGTGTCTCAAAACCTCCTATATACACCTTTGCCCATGGATCCCCCAGACCAACCTGGAGCACTCTGCTCTTTCATACTCTGGTGGCTTATTATGCTGTGCACAAATAAGAGCTGAAAAACACTAGGTAAGCGATATGTTGTTAATGGTGGGTTTTCTTAGACAGCTGAGACCATGGTAGTTGTGGCCCCACGGTTTTTCCTCTCCTTACAGACAGGACATGGTTTCTAGTGCACACTAGCAGGTTTTTAGCCTACTTCCTGTGAGGGTGGGGAAAAGATTTATCTTGAGCAGCTCCAACTAACATGCTAAACAGAGGACTGTAGAGAGGATTCTCTGCTGGCAAACGCCATTGGCAATCGGTCATTTGCCTAGTGTCCATCAGACTGAAATGCAGGAAGAAACACCAGATTGGTTTCCATGAAGGACCAAAGAAGTAGGGAGCCATATTCTTCTGTATTCCACAGATGTAAGTCTGGACAAACACACTGACTGCTCTCAAAACAAAAAAGCAGTCCAGTAGCACTTTAAAGACGAACAAAATATTCAATTCAATGAGCTTCCGTGGGACAGACCCACTTCTTCAGATCATAGTCATACTAGAACAGACTCAATATTTAAGGCACAGAGAATCAAAAATAGTAATCAAGGTTGACAAATTAGAAAAATTATTATGAAGGTGAGCAAATCAGAGAGCGAAGTGAGGCGGAGTGGGGGAGTCAAGAATTAGATAAAGCGAAGTATGTAAAAGAGCGCCTGTAATGAGCTAGAAAATTGCCATCCTGGTTCAAACCACGTGTTAATGTGTCAAATTTGAATATAAGAGAGTTCAGCAGCCTCTCTTTCCAAACAAGAGTTCCTTTTCAGTAAAAAAAACAGAGTTTCAGGTCATTAACAGAATGGCCCACTCCATTAAAGTGACAGGTTTGTGAATCAGGAGTGTTTTTACTGCAACACATTATTAAAGACCTACAACCTATCCTTAATCAGCATGCCACACTCCAGAAGGCCCTAGGTGACAGGCCTTTTCTCTCCTACAGACAACCTCCCAACCTTATGAGGATTCTCGCCAACCACCACAGACTATATCACAGGAATACCAATCCTGGAACTTCTCCTTGCCACAAGATCCATTGCCAACTTTGTCCACATATCTATTCTGGAGATACCATCACTGGACCTTACCAGGTTATTCACAGAATCACGGGCACATTTTCATGTTCCTCAACTAACATCATACATGTCATCATGTGCCAACAATGCCCACGTGCTTTATATATTGGACAGACTTCAAACTCTCTTAGACAAAGAATTAATGGGCACAAAACAGACATAAAAACACTCCTGATTCACAAAACCTGTCAGCCAGCACTTTAATGGAGTGGGTCATTCTGTTAATGACTTGAAAGTCTGTTTTTTACTGAAAAGGAATTTTTCACAGCCATTTGGAAAGAGAGGCTGCTGAACTCTCTTTTATATTCAAATTAGACACATTAACATGTGGTTTGAACCAGGAGGGCAATTTTCTAGCTCGTTATAGGGGCTCTTTTGTATACTTGGCTTTATCTAATTCTTGACTCTCCCCCACTCCCCTTCTGCTCTCTGATTTGCTCACCTTGATAATATTTTTCTGATTTGTCAACCTTGATTACTATTTTGGTTCTCTATGCCTTAAATATTGAGTCTGTTCTGGTATGGCTGTGGTCTGAAGAAGTGGGTCTGTCCCACGAAAGCTCACCACCTAATAAATTATTCTGTTAGTCTTTAAAGTGCTACTGGACTGCTTTTTTGTTTTGATAGTATATAGACTAGAACAGCTCTCTCTCTGTTACTATTGACTACTCTGTATCTACAGTGATGTGACTCAAAACAGAATGTTTCCCGTGGCCTCCAGATGTGGAAGACAAATGTATTGTCACCCTGCACTTCTGTAACAAAGCCAGATCTTTTGAGTGTTCATGTTCCAATATGGGATGAGATGAACTGCTGCATTCAAGTCCTTCTCATTGTGATCACTCAATGTGCCATGGGGATGAATGGAGCATAGTTTGCATTGTTCCATCAAAAATAGAATGAAAGGCCCGACTCTCAGGTGGTATAAACTGGCACAATGGAATGACACTGATTTAGGCCAGCTGAGGAACTGGCCCACTTTTTTTGGCTCATCTTTAAAGTCCTTGTGGCTATTGTCTATCTTAAAAAAAAAAGTCTAATTCTTCTCCCTATCACCCTGGAAGTTATGCCTTTGAGGTTGGTAGCATTAATGTGGTACAGAATTAAGCTAAATAAGATGAAAAGCAAGCCCAGTGATGGTATGAAAGCCTTAATCTTAAATTATATTCTAATTTAGTGGAACACATTTAATTGCACATGGAATTAGAATCATTTCAGCCACCTTTTACACCTTTTTAATATCCAATAGAATGCTGGTATCTGAAGTGTAGTCTAATCAAGTAACCAAGTACAGATGATTTTTATTGGGTATATGCATTGAACTCTGACGTTGGGCCCAGTTTTATGCGGAAGATGGAAAAGACATAGTCCTTACCTTGAGAGTGTTACAATTTCAAGGCCTTGATCCTGTGAAGACTTCGGTACATGCATATCTTGCACAAGTGAATAATTTCAGTGGGTGAAATTAGAGCTATTTAATCAGTGGCAAAACTCCCATTGACTTCTGAGAGATGGGGCGGGGGGTCAGGATTTCACCCATGGACTTCCCTGGGGCTATCCATAGGGTGTAATGTTATGCACATGGTCTCTTTGACAGAAAAAAAAAGAAGTGGCTGTTTGAATGTAGTGCTGATGAAAGTGGTCAGCCTGGAGGAACTCTATCCAGATATGTGAATGGACAAAGGATGGGAGAAGGCCCCCGGGTTGCTGAGAATCCAGCTGACCTTAACAGACTACAGAATCTGTGTCCCATCTCTGATCTCCAGTATTATCACAGGATCTTTAATTTTTGTTCAGTGATGAATAGGTGTCTTTATTCAGTACCTCTCTTCCCCTCCTCTTTCCAGATTCTGAAACCCTCAAGTGCCCATTCTCCAGTCAGAGAGAGATCACGAGGCAAGTCACTGTCCCCTCGCCGAAGGCAAGTGAGTCCTCAGAGACGGGTGTGCAGAAGAGACAAATCGTGAGTATTTCTGCATTACGACCACTTGTGTTCTTTTTAGATTTGATATCCCATCCATTGATGCAGCAGAAACTCAGTGTGAGGACACAGTAAAATTAAACCATAGATAGGGAAAGGGGATTCACTTGCCACAGCAGTTTCCCTATTTGTAGATGCTGCACATATGTTGGTTAACTCTCTAGCTATGTCTACACTACAGAGTTCTGTCGATAGAAGTCACTGTCGACAGATGTTTCCCGACAGAACCTCTGTCTACACCAGTGGTTCCCAAACTTTTTGGCATCACGCCCCCCCCTTTTGATTTTTGAGAAACTCTACTACCCCTTCTTTACCATCATCCAACCCCCTTTAACAAAACTTTCAATTCATAATTTAAAATAAACACAAAAACTTGATATAAAAATGTTATTTGAGATTAAAAATAAGCACAAATAGTTTTTCATGGCCCCTTGCGGGTGCTTGGTGCAACCCCAGCTGGCCAGCTACCTGAACCCCATGCCAGCTGCCAGAGCTGCCTGCACCAGCTGCCGGCCCGCCTGAGCCCTGTGCTGCCAGAGCCGCTCATCCAAGCTACCAAGCCCTGCAGTGCTGGGGCCAGCCACCTGCCTGCCAGCCTGAACCGCCCAAGCCCCACAAGCCAAGCGCCTGAGCCCAGCGAGCCCCCTGCCCAAGCCCCTCCCCTCCCACAAGCCAGACACCACCAGCCCCATCTAACCCCGTCCTTCTCCTCCTCCTCCCCTCCCTAACTCACACTCACTCCCCTTTGCAAGAGGCAGCCAGCTCCACGTTGCTGTTCACCGGCTGTCCACTTTTTATAGTGGCTGTGCCAGGTTTGCCCACATGAACTGGCAGGGGCTGAGAGCTGAAAGCAAAGACCAGCTTTTTCTTTGGGTGGGGAGATGCGGGCAGCTGGGTCACCTTGTTTCCCCCAGGAATAGCTTCACGCCTCCCAGTTTGGGAAACCACAGTCTACAGAACACATCCACACCAATACAGGTTCCCCCTCTCAACACCCTCTGTTGACAGAACAGCCACATGGAAGCTCCGCAAACAGGGCTGCCCAGTGAACTGGAAGCCCTCTCTATCAACAGAGGGCCCCCCAGAGCATCTACAATATTTTTTTTTGGGTCGACAGAGGCGCTGCGCCTTGTATGATCAAGACAGAACTCTGCTGCATTCTTTCGACAGATTCTTGACAGCACATTTATGCTCCCTAGTTTTGTCAATACAAGGCCTCTTCTGTCAACAGAATTCTGTAGTGTAGACGCAGCGATGACTCTGTCAGTGCAAATATCAGTGATACGGTGCGTGATTTTTACTCAGTTTGCTAATAGTCTCTTAACAGCTGCAGGAGACACAGTTTGTGGGTCTGGGATGATGCTGCCGGTCTGCTCTACATGTTGGGAGAGTGAATCCCATCTGTTAATTATTCTTTAATCGTGGTGGGCTCCCCTTTCTGGAGAAGATTGGAATGTGGGATGGGGGGAGATCAAAGATACTTTAACCACCATCAAGTGCACCAAAACTGTGTATAGTAAAAACAACAGAACATACGTCGCAATGGCATTGAGAGTTCCTGCTGTTGTGTGCGTTCAGACCAGACTTCAATTCTCTGTTCTGCTGGGGGCTGGATGTTCTGGTGACAGGGGGGCTCTGGCCGAGTGAAAACATTGAGTTGTGGAGAGAGTGAAATAGGGACAGACTTTCCTTTCACCCTCATTCCCCCCACTGAAAAGATATTTTATGACAGACATTTTAGTAAAGTAATTTACTACCTAAAGGCTTACAGCTATTTACTGCAGTTTTCCTTTGAGTATCTTGTGAAGTACGGGCTTACTGTGCATGGCACGGCACTCTGCTAGATAAAATCAAAACTACGTCTCATGGGCTCTGTACTGCTAGCAGCTAATGGAGATTCTCGCTGAGTCCAAGTGGCAAGTCCAAGTCTGTTCTTTTGGAGTATGAGGATGTGAGTTCTAGCCATGCTGGGGTGATGTTCTGAAAGTCCATGCTGTGCAGCAGAATGATAACTACGAAGTACTTACGTGGCCACAAATTACTCAGTGTTTATTATGAGCACTTTCTAAGTAAGTTTCCAGAGGGCCTGTTGGTATAATTCTTCGTTAGTAGCTGAAGTTAGGCTGACTTTCTAAATATACTTCAATGTATGTAGCAGCTGAGGATTTAACAGCATGTTTACACTTTACGAGCGAATTCATATTCTAGCTGCCTCATTATATTTTGGGCCCATCAGCAGGGCTCCAGTCCTCCTTTCGTGTGTGGATAATTATAGTAGTTATAGGCCTTGTTACTCCCAGCACTCTGCCTTCCCCTCTGCTCCTGGAGGGATATTTCCATCTTTGGATTTCTAACACTGCTATCGCAGTTGTTTGAATGGCACAGATGCTCATTCTGACGAGGAGGGTCAACGTCCCCAGTTTTACAAAGCCGCCTCAGGATTTCTGAGCCAACTGCTGAGCAAGCATCAGCTGCACAGCAACTTGCTCCTCCTTACTGCTTAATCTGTGTAATAGGAAAGAGCAAATGAAATAAAAGTAGTGTAGCTTTGCCCTGCTGGAGCCGTATGGTGACGCCATGGTCTGCAGTTGTCTGCATTTCCATGTGAAACATGCACACCTGCTCCGGAGCCTGTTTTTTTGCATGGTGTTCTTGTGTTTCATTTGTGATGGTATTAAATATAGTTTATATTTTGCAAAATAAACCCTTATATAAATAAAAATATATAGTTTATATATTGCAAAATAAACCCTAATGATGACTTGTAACTCGGTACAAATCAATTAGAGCAGGGAAATTGTCATTCCTGCTCTGGCCCCTCTGCCCGAGTGACATAAAGAAGGGGCTCTGAAGTTGTGCATCCAGCTAGGGGAGAGGATTCCTTCAGCCCGGGAGCTGTGAAGGACAGCTATAAGTCTGCTTTCTGAGCTATGCCTTTCCCCCAAGCCCTGCCTCGGGGGTATGCAGCAGGAGGTGGTCTGTTGGAGTGACTGAGCCACATCATGTAGTACCGTAGAGATTTCAGGTAGTTCTGTGGGCTCCAGGGCAGACCAGACTCTTTGACAGTCTCCATGGGAGGGTGAGAAGAGAACCAAAGTTGCCAGCTCATTAGGTTTGGTGCGTCTTTACTTACCTACTTGGGCTGTTTACCTATTGACTTGACGTCTGCCAATAGCCTGCAGCTGTCATACCATGGAGGAATATCAGGCCTGTCACTCAGCCTGGAACGTGGATTACCTGGAAATGCTTTATGAGGAAAACCTCAAGAGCCATGTGTGCTCACCTGGTCATTTTCCTAATTTCTGTGGGCAGTCTAGGGCCTCTCCACAAGGCCCGAACTGTGAGGATTGACCTTAGAACATGGGCACCTTCAACCATCAAAGCACGAGACATAGGCTGAGCATTTTAAACTTGGAGCTTTTCAGAGGTGCGCAGCACTCGCTACCGCTCATTTCCTTTTAGTGGAGTTGCAGCAGCTCCTTGCTGCCACGTCTACACTAGCGAGTCCCACTTCTGAAAGAACAAGCGGAGCATCCACACACAAAAAGCGCGCTTTTGAATTCCTTATGAAAGAACACTGCGCTTCTTCTGGAGGCCCTCTGCCTCTCCCAAATGAGACAGAGTGCCTCCTTCCGCAAGATTCTTTCAGAAAAAAGTGTGTTGATGCTCTGGGGGCTCTTTGTTCAGAAGAGGAGTTCTCATGGTGCTGGACTTTTTCGATCCCTGGCCTGTTCTTTCAAGAGCGGGGCCTGGGCAGACACTCTTTTGAAAGAGCAGATTGCTCTTTTGATCAGCTTTTTTGTGTGTGGATGCGCTCTTTCAAAAGAAGAGCTTCTGGAAGATCATCTTTGGAAAGATCACTGTAGTGTAGAGGTGGCCTTGGAAAGCAGGTGTCTTAGTAAAAGGGCCTGGCAGTGGACTGAAGTGCTTGGTTTAGGTACAGGTCAAAGATCCTGATGTTAAATGATGGGAAGGAGCCTCATTTATACAGCCTGTTTACACTAGAATATAGTTCATTGTAGTCACTAGGGCCCAGATATTCAAAGGTATTTAAGTGTCTAACGATCGGCACCTACTGGAATTGACTGCTTAACTGCTATCCTACTAGAGCCTCTCTGTGTCTTTAGGCAGCAAAATAATTTTACGTATTTGGCCTGTGGAACTTGACTTTGCTGTGGTTTACACTGGGGCAAATCAGAGAGAACTAAACCAGTGGAGTAAAACTGGGGTAAAAACTGATGTGAGTGAGCAGAATCTGGCCCTGGGTTTAAAACCACACAAACAGCTAGAACACTAACTCACAGACTTGGTTGCTTGGGCACTGGTCACATTCCTCTCCTTTTAGCCAAACCATTGTGGAACTGCATAGGGAGCCTCTTGCTGGGAGACCGTCCCTTCTGATTGTAGCAGCCTCTTGCTTTCTGCACCTGCTCCCCTCTGTAGCCAAACAACTTTTCACTCCAGTAACAATGGGCAGGAACCATCGGACTTGGGAGGGAAGCGAACGGGCAAAGTGGTGAGTTTAGTGCCGCGTAGTAAGTGCCTGGGGAGGACTGATGGAGCATATGCTGGTCTTGTCGGGTCAAGAGGGTTCCAAAGATTAGGTGATGCAGGGAAGGAAATACGTAAAGGAAATGTGTGTGCTTCCCCCTCGTTTGGCTGGAAACAGAAAGAGTATAACTGTTTTGAGAGCCCCTCAAAGTATTCATCTAGCAAAAAAACATGTTCAGGCACTTGTGTTCCTAACTAAACCATGAACAGCTAAAGAGAGTAGATGGGCTTTGTGCGTCGTACGTCTTTATGAATCTCTTATTTGCATACTCTAATTATAGCCAATTAGAGAGTAGAGGGGCTCTTCATTCCACACAATACCCATCCTAGGCTAAGCTGCATTATTAGCTGGCAGAGACTGAATAAGATACTTGGCATTTGCTGGAGAGGGTTCACCTGCTGATGGCAAGCTGTTATTAAAGACTGCTTTTTGTCGACAAAATTATATAGCCCCGTCCTGGGAGGAGGCGCTGCGTACTCAAGTTGAAATGTTTTCACTAAAGCATCTTCCTGAGCTAAAGAGCTGGTTTGTGATCTTTCTTTTGTAGGTGGGTTATAGACGTACCACGGGCAATGTAGCTTCACAATCTGAACAGACGTAGGGTTGGTGAAAGGGCACGAGAGGGCCCAGACCAGTGGATTGCTGCCTTCTCTGTCTTAGCTCATGGTAGTCTCTTTGTTTGGTTCTGTTCTTTCCCCTCAACTCAAAGCAGAGGGGCTGGTAATTTTAATTCATCCTCATGAAACTGGAAGACAGTGTTTCATTTTTTATCTGGGGAAGAGTTAGGGGTGGGAGGTAATGCAGGGTCAGCAGCAGTAGCTGTGCTGCAAAATGTCAGCTCAGAAATATATTCAATAAACGCATGTTGTGGGAGTGTAAAAGAGCATTGCTAATGAGACTATTGATTAGACAGGCACAGGAAAACTGAAGTGATTATAGTGCTGCTCCAGAAGGCTAGAGATTGATGTAACTCATTCGATTATACAGGGAGACTTAAAACAGAATTTAAAAATACCTGAAGATGTTTCACAATCAGTATGAAGGGAGGAGCTGATTAGTGCCTGAGGCTGCCATTTTAGTCTCAGTTCCAACAGGAAATGCAGCGTGATGGACATATTAGACCAGAAAGATCAGAGCTGCTCATACACTATTTATAAAGCACAGTTACAAGGCCTGAATGTATCCCCACACTCCAGCTGGAGAGGTTCCTCTGTGCAAGTTACTCCCTCCCTCCGGGAAAAGAAAGGAGGCTCTGTCTCCATGTCAATGCTCCGCCACTCCAAAGCCTGATGTAACACATCTTGCAGGTACTGGAATGCACAAACAGGAGGACTGATGGGAGCAGTCAGGTTGGACAGGCCCAAAGGAATCATCCCATCCAAATCAGCCTTGTGGAGGAGAGTTTTTATACAAGTATAGGCTCTATTGAACCAACTGCTGGGATTCTCCTGTTAAGGCTGAGGAAGCAGAAGAAAGTTACTGGCTTTCATCAACAAAGAGCTGATCTCCCACTGGTTGCCTCATCTTCAGAAGCTTTGGGAGCTAGAGATATGGCCTGTTCTTTGGTAGGCCCAGCCCCATCCTCTCTGAAGGAATATGTAAAAAACCAGAAACCTTGCAGAGATCTTCTCAGGCTCATAGGTGATTGGACCTATAGTTAGAATACTTTTTCTGCCAAATGTTTAGAAAGTTACATAGGAAACAAGACAAGTCACACGGTTAAAAACTCAGAAGAGGAGGAAGCTATTTACAGAACAAGCTGTAGGAACAAGTCAGTGAATAAGAGATAGAGACCAGCTTGTGAATTGACAGAGGAGCACTTGCTACTCACAACAAAATTCAAAACCTATGTGAATTCACAGCAGAAATATTTTCTGCCCTCTCCTTAAATGGTGCAACTCACTGAATCAAAGAGCAGAAACTGCACCTCAAATGAACAGCTAATAGTCAAAAGTAAATTGGTCCAGATACAACTCCATTGCAAAGTTTTGTCCAAACTATGTGGCAGAGACAATCACACCAAGAGGTCTGATAAGTAAATGATATGCCCACCAAAAAGCACCCCCCCACAAATTTTGATCCAATTAATTTGATTAAATAGTATTTTCCAGACCAAAAAAAAAAAAAAAGGAAGTGCCTGAAGAGTTTTTTTTTTTTTTTAAACTTAAGAGCATCTTCCTTCCTCACTCTCTAAAGAAATCCTGCATTTTTTTCCAGAGATTATTTTTAGGGCTGTCAATTAATATGCATTAATGCCTGCAATTAATGCAGGGCAGAAATAACATATTGACAATATTAACGGGCGTTAATGCTTGTTAATTGACAGACCTACTTTTTATACTGCCCAGCACCTGAGGTGGTTGTCATCCAAAGCAGAGCTTTCTCTACTGCTGCAGAGATTGCTTTGGATTCCCTTAAACAATTGAAATGATAATATTGAAAGCTCTGACTTGCAGCCTGAGTTTATGATGGCCAGCAGTGAGCTGTTCTGGAGCAGAAAGAAGCAGCAGCCTGGTTCAAAGTGCATTCAGCTCAGATTTGCTCGACCTAGCTGCACTGTACCACCCATAACAAAAACTTTGAGTGGAAAGTAATTGACTAGGTGCTGGGGGAGAGGCAGAGGGTGAAAAGGTGGAGGAGCTGGAATTCACCCTAGGAAAACTGCTGACTTGCAGAATGTTAACCATGTGAATGCTTCAGTGAAGGTGCAATATATTGCCCAGGAAGAGCTCTCAATAAACTCACAGGTTGTGATTAGATCTTTCAAAAGGCCTGGGGCATGCCAATATCATTTTTAATGAGGGTTTATGAAATGGTAGCTTCAGGCACAGACAATCCAGAAAGTTCTTGGATTTCATGGATGACAACTTTTTATTTCGGAGGGTGGAAAAAGCTACTGGGGGGGGAAGCAGTTCTACATTTGATTTTAACAAATAGGGAGGAACTGATTGAGAATTTGGAAGTGGAAGGTAGCTTGGGAGAAAGTGCCCATGAAATCCTAGAGTTCATGATTCTAAGAAATAGTGAAAGGGAGAACAGCAAAATAGAGACAATGGATTTCAAGAAATAAATTTTGATAAACTCACGCAGCTGATAGGTAAAGTCCCATGGGAGGCAAGACTAAAAGAGAAAAACGACTGAATGGAGTAAGCAGCTGTTCAAAGGGACATTATTAAGGGCCCAAAAGCAAGCTATCCTGCTGCACAGGAAAGAGAGAAAGTATGGTAAAAGACCGCTTTGGCTTATCCAGTAGATCTTGCATGATTTCAATATCAAAAAGGATTCATATAAAAAGTAGAATTTAGGAGACATTACAAAATATGAATATAAGCAAACAATACGCGTAAGCAGGAGCAAGATTAGAAAGGCCAAGGCACAAAACGAGCTCAAACGAGCTAGAGATATACAGGGTAACAAGAAGTCATTCTATAAATATCTTAGAAGCAAGAGGAAGACCAAAGACAGGGTAGGTCTAGGAAGGGAGAAATACCAGGAAATTTGAAAGTGGCACAGGTGCTTAATGACGACTTTGTTTCAGTCTTCACCAAGAAGGCAGATGCAGAAATGCCTAACGTAATCTATGTCTGAGTTTTTAACCGTGTGACTTGTCTTGTTTCCTATGTAACTTTCTAAACATTAAATGTTAGGTTAAACAAAAAAAAAGGCAGAAAAACCCAAATATATAACATCTCATTGCCACCTGCTCCATCAGGTGCCGGTTATCTAAGTGATCATAACATGGCTTTCACTGTACGTACTTTGCACAGGTGTGAAATCAGAGTCAGAGTGTGCAAGGCCATAGTCATTTCAGATGGTCAGGGTGGGATGAATGTGGTCATTGTGTTAAAGTAAAAATACTAAGGCAGCTGACTTACTACTTACTGACTTACTGGACCTGTAGTTAGAATACTTTTTCTGCCAAATGTTTAGAAAGTTATATTAATCTATGCTAGTGGGAAGGGGGGGTAGGTTTAGAGGACAAAATAAAAAAAGAACAAGTTAAAATTACTTACAAAAATTAGATATCTGCAAGTCACCAGGGCCTGATTAAATGCATCAGGAGCTGATAGCTAAAAGCTCAGAAACCTCTTCTGTCATCTTGGAAAAGTTCTGGAATTTGGGAGAGATTCCAGAAGACTGAAAAAGGACAAACAGTGCCCATCTATAAAGAGGGGAAAAAAGAACAACCCAGGAAACTATAGACTGGTCAGTTTTACTTCTGTGCTGGGAAACATAAAGGAGCAAATAACTAAGGAATTCATCTGCAAACATCTGGAAGAAAATAAGGTGACAGGTAACAGCCAGCATGGATTTGTAAAGAACAAATCATGCCAGACCAACCTGACAGCTTTCTTTGACAGGATAACAAGTCTTCTGAATAAGGGAGAAGTAATGGATGTGGTATACCTAGACTATAGTAAGGCATTTGACATAGTCTCCCATGATCTTCTTATCAAACTAAGCAAATACAACTGTTTTGGGACCAGGTCTATTCAATATCTTCATCAACAGTTTAGATATTGGCATAGAGAATACGCTTATTAAGTTTGCAGATGATACCAAGCTGGGAGGGTCTGCAACTTCTTTGAAGGATAGGCTGCTAATTCAGAATGATCTGGACAAACTGGAGAAATGGTCTGAGGTAAATAGGATGAAATTTAATAAGGTGAAATGCAAAGTACTCCACTTAGGAAGGAACTATCAGCTTCATACATAAAGAATAGGAAGCGACTGTCTAGGAAGAAGTACTGTGGGAAGGGATTTAGGGGTCACAGTGGACCACAAGCTAAATGAATCAAAAGTGCTGTTGCAAAAAAAGCAAACAAGATTCTGGGATGCATTAACAGGAGTGTTGTGAGCAACACCCGGGAAGTCATTCTTCCACTCTACTCAGCACTGATTAGACCTCAGTTGGAGTACTGTGTTCAGTTCTGGGCACCACATTTCAAGAATAATGTGGAGAAATTGGAGAATGTTCAGAGATGAGCAACAAGAATGATTAAAGGTCTAGAGAACATTAGCTATGAGGAAAGACTGAAAGAACTGGGCTTGTTTAGTTTAGAAAAGAGGAGACTTAGAGGAGACATGATAGCAGTTTTCAAGTACCTCAAAGAGGATTACGAGGAGGAGGGAAAAAAGTTGTTCTCCTTGGCCTCTGAGGATAAGACAAGGAGTAAGGGGCTTAAACTGCAGCAAGGGAGGTTTATATTAGACATTAGGGAAAAACTTCCTAACTATCAGGGTGGTTAAACACTGGAATAAATTACCTAGGGAGGTTGTGGAATCTCCATCACTGGGGATGGTCTAGATGGTGCTTGGTCCTGCCAAGAGGGCAGGGAACTGGGCTCAGTGACTTCTCAAACTCCCTTCCAGTTCTGGTGTTCTGTGATTCTAGGCTACAGGCTGACAGCTCCCAGGTCTAAGGTATGAATTCCCCTTACTCCTGTCCCCACACGTTTCATGCTGGTTGATTCGCTTTCTTGTGTCAGAAACTGGCTTCTGTCAGAGTCACAGTACCAACTAAAAATCCTGGTCCTGCCGTGAGATTCTCTTGTGGATGTCTTTTTCCTGTTCTAGGACTCTGCATGGGTCTACGTAAGCAGATCTCATTGTAGAATTAGCACTTAAATGAATCCTGTGCACAATGAGCAACATTACATGCTGCATCCTCCCCACCCCGACCGTATTGCTAACCCCAGTCATTCAAAAATGGGAGATTTGATTTGTAGACAAATAAAACTTGGGTTCTCTTTGCTTTCTGAGTTCTGGTCCCTGAGGAATCCAGTGTTCAAGTTTTTTTTTTTTTTTTTTAATTCCTGCAACCATGAAGGTACATTTAAAAAAATAAATAAATAAATATTGCTTAATAGCAGGATCAGTTTTTTAATCACTTGACTGCCCTAATTATTTTTGCTGTTAAATGTTTAAATGTCTGAAGAAGTGAGTTAACTCACGAAAGCTCATCCTCTAAACTTTTCTGTTAGTCTATAAGGTGCCACAGGACCCTTTGTTGCTGCTACAGATCCAGACTAACACGGCTACCCCTCTGATATATTTATGTAATGGTTAAATCCTAGCAGGAGATGTGGGAGCCCCACAGGATTTACTCACCGCTTCTTCAATCTCTGCATCCAGATCTGATCTTCCTGCCATCACTATGTCAAGATAACATGGCATGATTAAAAACAACAAGCAGTGCAGTGCCACCTTAGAGACTAACAAATTTATTAGATTAGCAAAACCCACTTTTGTTAGTCTCTAAGGTGCCACAGAACTGTTTGTTGTTTTGAAAGTTTCACACTAACATGGCCAGCAGAAAGCCAAAGACTAACAAACGAACCCCTCTTGAGACTTTTTGGGCATATTTAGTTCAACTAAAGAAAAAAAAATTTTTTTTTTTTACATTAGATTAAGTGATAAGAGACTTTATTCCATTAGTGGTTTGTTTTTTTTTTTCTAGCAGTGTTCAATTGCACAGTCTGTCAAAGAGCTGCTTAACACCTCTTCCTCCTTTGATTGCAGGCCTGCAGGGATCGACAAGACAGTGGGTGATCTTACTAAACTGAATGAAGTGGGCTATCAGCTACGCATCTAACAAAAGCCATAAGCCAGATGGAGGGCTTCCACGGTGCTTCTCGCTGCACATTACCCTACATGCCATTGGAAGGAAGGGGGTAAAAGAAACTGGGACTATTTATTAAAGACTTGTGATTTATTTAAAGTTTCACCTAGAAAATAGAAGGTCTAGAATGATGGCTGTGTTTTTTTTTTTTTTCCCAATTCATTAAGTGGCATCAATGGAAAAACTAAATTATCTTCACCAAGGTTTCTTCCTCTCCATCAAACAGGCAGGAAGTCCTGTGGTGGGTCTTTTTAAATTTAAATAATTTTTTTAATCTATTTAATTGGCTTTGAATATTGTGCTACATTGGTAGTATTAGGAGCGGTGATGAAATCATGTTTGTCGTTAGTGTTAACGTGCTGGGGTGCAGTAGGTTTAACCATCAAGTCAGTATTAATTCTGTTCGGCAATAAAAATAGCAGTGCAGAGGTGGATGTGTGACTTTAGAGTATCTATTACCTCAGTATACAACAGATATGCAAAACTGACCATTTTAATTTTATAACCAATTTGTACTATTTTCAAGTATTTATGGTAGTACTATAATGCATTAGATGCACCCTGCCACTCTTATTATGTGCATGCCTATGAAAGAGTTTAAGGTGTGATGCAAGTGTCTGTGAAAGCACTGCTGTCTTATTACAGATGCAGCTGAGGTTTTTTTAATAAATGACTGAATTTTTAAAATTTCATAATTTTTTTAAAAATTGTCACAAGCTTTTAAACTTTGCAGACTACAGTGTTAAAGCACAAGATCTGGAGATCATTGTCTTGTAGCAACTAGCATTTGCTTGTAATACAGTCAAAATGTCTGTACATTTTCAGATTCACAAGGAAATATCGAAGTCGTAGGTTTCCTTGAGAGTTTACTGATATGTCCATATTTTGAATCATTTGTCTCTGATGGTTACACAGTCTAAGGTGATGATGCCTTCCTGTCTTATATTAAGATCAGACATCACAACTTAGGAAAGGTTTTCCTTTATCTGCATTATAGTAACTTACAATGACCTTTACAAAGACTTGGATAGAGAAATTCTTGTTAGAGTATGCAGCAATAATAGTTATTCAAGAACAACTATCTAAAAATCTAGTTTGTCTGTCTCCTTTCTTACAGTGTCCTGTTTACTGATGGATTTAACTAGCACTGTGGATGTTTGGCAGGATTTTCAAACCAGCTCAGAAGTGACCAGATTTTTCAAAGCTCTCAGCACCAAGGAATTCTCAATGAATTCTTCTGGGAGTTACTGAATGCTGGGTACTTCTCAGCTTAGCCATTCATTTAGTTGTATAAGTGGAAGGTGAGTCGCTCTGAAAATCTAGCCTGCACACTCTATGCCATGCTTTTTAAAGTTTAAAAACCAAACAACCCGGACACACGGGGCACTGTTTCCTTTTGCCTTTCTCCTTCTGACTCATTAAGATGATGAGGTAGAAAGATAAATAAAGGAGACAAAAATAGTACTTACTAGAATCTTGAGCACTTAAGCTTTTGGAAAGCTGGGAACGAGCCACTGATGAAATGGACTCAGAAGCAGATGATAATGCCAGCAGTATTTCAAAGAGAAAACAGTCCTGTATAGAAGAGCTTTTCTTATGGTGTAGAGGGCAAATAGTCAGGACAGAACAGCTGACTACTCACTTTTGGATGACACTACAAATAAGTTTCTTTTACAAACATTAATATAACTTCCATTAAATGTTAGGTTAAACAAAAAAAAAAGGCAGAAAAACCCAAATATATAACATCTCATTGCCACCTGCTCTATCAGGTGCCGGTTATCCAAGTGATCATAACATGGCTTTCACTGTACGTACTTTGCACAGGTGTGAAATCAGAGTCAGTGTGTGCAAGGCCATAGTCATTTCAGATGGTCAGGGTGGGATGGATGTGGTCATTGTGTTAAAGTAAAAATACTAAGGCAGCTGACTTACTGTGATGTCAGATGGAAAGTTTCCCCAAGTAAGATAACGCATAATCACAGAATAATGCATTGATCTGTTGTCTGACTTTCTAATAACTGGAAAAAGAGAACATGACTTTTCTTTTTTTTCCCCATAAAGAGAGATGGAATTTCAGCAATACACAAGTGTGAAATAAGCTACAAACTCACCAGAGAGCAAACTAAAGCCCCACTCTGGCAAAAAGCCCAGGCAGGTCCTGGTGCAACTGAAAGGGCTCCAGTGAACTCAGGAGGGGTTTCCTGCAGATGTGGGTGGAGCTCATTGCAAGACTGAGGTCATGCATCTCCCCACTTTTTTTTTTTGTTAGTCCCCTTCCCCCCAGCCAACCCCAAACAAAACATAGTTGCTAATTTTTCTTAATTCACATTTCAGTTTGGTTACTCAAAACTATTTCCTCTCTGTTTTGAAGAACAGCACCAGTGACCATAACTTGTTCTGACTGAATTTAGAGAGTTTCCTTTTCCTGGGTTATGGAGATGCAGGGTTCTGTTTCAGTTGAGAGCTTGGGCAGGACCCCAGGAGAGATTCAGATACCACCCAGATGATTAGCAGAGCACTCAGAGCCAGCAGAATGGGCTTCTGTGGGTGGTATACATCCCTTCGTGCACATAAAATTTAATCTGCGCATGCATATAAATCTTTAGAGGAAAACCAGTGGACAGGGTTCCCTCCCTACAGTGAAATGCAAGGATTCCTTACAGCCCCCAGCCTTTTTTGTGTATTTGTCAGGTTCTGAATAGGACTTTTTTTTTGTGGGGGAGGAGGGAGCAGAAGTTTGGGCATGGGGGGGTGGGTAAAGATTGGGAAACCACCCTGGCTTGTTAGTGTCAACTTTTAAGCAATTATGATTACCAATAGTATTTCAGTTCTAAAGCAATATGAACTGCTCATTGTTTTGTGACTTTGTAAGTGTAAGCCAGCTCTTAGCTTACACAACTTATTCCTCATTAAAGAAGTGATAGAGATAAGAAGAATTAACAGAAGTCTTCATTTTAACTGTACTTTTATGCCGTAGGAATATTTGATTCTGAAAAATGTTCTTGTTTTTCTACAGTACCCTATTTTACATTTTTTCCAACTTAATGATAATGTGGTTTTACTGGCATCCAGAGTATTTGGGGTTACATGTTTTAACTTACTACGTGAAGCTTTTCTAACTTAGATAGCTGTGTGACATTATTTTGTACCTTGTTTGGAAGTATAAGTGAATTTTAATCATTCTATTTATATTTGCTCTTGCACTTACATTTTTGTTTTACCTTTAAAACTGTGATTCCACAGCCTATTTTTCTAGCTCACTGCAAACTTGTCAAATGATATTCTGTCAGAATACATGGCATGGTTCCAGGTCTTACTTTTCTCATCACCTTGTATGTTTATGTGCAGCATGGAATTTTAATAAAATGTTTGTCTTTTTAATGACCTGTTATGATTTTTGGCTTGAGATTAATATCCAGGTAGTAGTAATGTGAACAATGACAATTTTTGCGGGGGGAGGGGAAGAGGGGAGTTTTTTTAAAACAGTCACTGTAGGCTTGTAACATGAGAATGGAGAAAAGGTTAATGCAAATTTTCATAAATCTATATTAAATCAGCTCATCACTATTTTGCACAAAGTAACCAAAGCATTAAGCCCTTAATCATATAGGGGTTCCTGTTTCCCCTAGTGATGCTCCTGTCAAGAAACTGCACGGAGACAGTATCATACCCTTAATCTTTCTGGAACAATAAAAAAGTCACTCAATTAGCATCTTTCAAAGCAGGGGTGAATGCTAGCTATATGGTTCTCCTAATTGCTGTTTCTTTGCCCTGAAGTCTCTACTCTGTCTACTAGCATTTGCCAATAATCTGTGCAAATGAAGCAGAACAGTATTAGTGTCCTTTTTGGTTTAGATTTGGAAAGGCCGGAAATGGGGCATGTCCTTGAGTCAGGCAGGTGTCTTCCTTCAACACCTATATGAATTAGCTGTTAAGATGTAACACGTATTCCTTGATACAGCCTGCATGTACATACTATGCACGTAACAGCACCACATAGCTATGGGTCAGATTGAAAGCTTAGCCTAACTTTCTTTCTGAAGGGTTGGGCTTGTTCAATTGATAAATAAACATCTTTCAAAACCAAGACCAGAGAAATAGACTAGCATTATACATAGTTGGTTTGGCTCCACTGTCTCATAGGGATGGAAGACAAAAGTACTTTTTAACCACACCAAGATTTCACTTTGCAGGGCAGGAGGTGGGATGGAGGAGGAAACTCAATTTTTCAGCATGAACATACTTGTCCTTCAACTACTTTCTGTGTAAGTTTACCTGGTTTACAATCCCATGTACAAAACAGAAGGTTGGTATGGACGATGGCAGCTGGCAATGACAAATCTGCATTGAGTACACCACAGCGCAATGGTGCTGGGTACAGCTCTTCAGGGTTGTCCCTGCCCTTCTGCAGAATAGGGGCACTGCTAGATCTTAATGTACAGTATTCCCTTGAATTATGTGAGGGTTGTGTTCCCATGCGCCCTTGCATAACTCAAATTTCACCTAAGTCCGGGGTGTGTTTTTTCCCCCAGTGGAATGCACATTCTGCATCCAGAGAAGCAGCAGGAGCACCTGGAGTCCTTCTGAAAGGTAAGTCCTGGCAGCAGGGGCAGCTGGGGACAGTTAAGCCTGACTGTGTTGGAGCTGTGGTGGGGGGGAAGGGGGTGGTATTGATCCAGGGCTGCACAGCCCTTTGGGGGGGGGGGGGGTTTGAATTGAGCTGGAGCAGGGGGGGCTCAGGGGAAAGAGTTTGAACTGGGTTGTGCAGGGCTGGGGAGTTGAACCTGGGCTGGGGGGAAGCAGGATTTTGAGTTGTGCTTAACTCACATTAATGTAAATTAATTGGTAAACTGTGAATGTCTAAAAGCCCAACAGTGAATAACTCATATCTAAATAGTAACTGATTGATGATCTTGAAACATTAGGTAACTCCCCCTTTAATATGTGTAGTGCATTGTGGGATATGTATCAGTGTTTTGATCATGTTGCTAATAAAGTGTTGCTTCTGAAAAGGAAAAGGAAGCTTGTGGCATTT
Organism: Carettochelys insculpta; assembly: GCF_033958435.1. Classification (NCBI taxonomy): domain Eukaryota; kingdom Metazoa; phylum Chordata; order Testudines; family Carettochelyidae; genus Carettochelys; species Carettochelys insculpta. Next base: position 63,320,165 of record NC_134139.1, on the reverse strand, counting down.
CTGGGGTGAAGGGCATCATGCTTTTTAAGAAAGAAAAATTAAATGTGACGTAAAACTGGCATAATTAAAGTAGGTAGGAGTGACAGACAGGAAGCTAGTGGTTGGTACATACACACAGGCAAAGTGTGAAGAAACAATATGTAAAAAGTTTGTGAACATCCTGCAAAAACACATATCACGTTACAAATCTGTGCGTGTGCACTGATCTTAAAATAGGGGTTGCAAAAAAGTATGAGGTTAATAAGAATGTTTATTAAGAACCATCTCATTCACATGCATTGTAGCTATTGTTTTTTAAGAAATTCGGAAAAAAAATGGCTCTTCTTGCAATGCTTGACACAGGGGAACAAGTACTGTGTAAGGCCCCATAAATCCTAAGAACAGCCCTACTTTACATGTATCAGCACTGTGGAGGGTTCAACAAGAGAAGAGCCTGGGGAAGAAGTAGCAAGTCACTGGCAGAAGAAAATGAGATCTCAGCCTCCCCTTCCCCTGTACAGTCAGGAGTTGGTATCATACAGAATTCAACCTGTTATGGTGTAAGATGATGTGTGTAGTGAGGTGATGGGTTAATTGTGAAATGATGCATTGCTAAAGCTGTAAGGGGAGCAGCAGTGTAGCTTTATGAATAGGCTAGAGCTTCAGGCAGTGCTAAGGTAGCACTAATTTTCATGTCAGCGTACAGCCACATTACTGAGGAAGATCGACCTGCTCAGGATCAGTCTTCCAACATTTCATTTCATGCACAGGTGAAACGGCACTTTCCAGGGTCAAAGTTGACCCTGGAACTCCTTGTGAGAAGCAGAAGAAACACTCCTGTTGACCTTCCTCCACGTACACAGACATTGGTGTCAACTGCTAAGAAGTTGATTTTAGCTTTGCAACTGATGTAGCTAAAATTGTGTATTGATAGTCGACTTCTATGTCTACTGTAGACATAGCCTTACTCTCAACCATTAAAACGCAAGAACTCTGGTGCTAGTTGAGCCAGAGCAGTAGCTTCATACTAGCGATGTAAGCTCTATCAGTAAGTTACAAGATAGGTGGCATATAGCCTAAATGTCACATTCTGCCCATCTCACTTCCGTGTGCATCCCCTCATCTTGTATAATTGCTGGGAAGTTCACGTTTTTCTTAAAACATCCTCATTAAAATAATTACAACATAATTGTTCTAGGCTTATCGGATGAGCTGTAGATAAACAGAAGGAATACTGACAGACCTCCAGCTTCAATGGAAATCTTAGGCAGCAAATATTTTTAGTGAAAATGTTTCAACTGTTCTCATGTAAATGGTATTCCAGGAGCTAGAGAGTACTTGGCACCTCTGTTAAGCATGCATCCAGAGCAAGTCAGAATAAGCTGTTTGCCAGAAACTCTAGCAGTATTACAGGAGAAGTGAGAAAAGCCTAACTCTCACCCTTTCCTTACCTCAATTACATAAAACTGACGACTTTCCTGGCGCGCGCTTTTAACACCACAGCTGAATCATTTAAAAATAGAACAGGTGAATTTATCAACATCTACCCACAGACACCTTTTAAAAAATACAGGAAAGAAAGATTCCACCTGGAATCGGAGCACAAGCCTGTGAAATTCAAAATACTTGTGTTCAGAAACTGAAGTACACACAAACAGATTAGTACGTTTCTGTGATATTGCATGTCCAGCCACCCCTACTATCCCTGACACCACAAATTCACTGTTTACTGGTCTCCCTTAATCTGAGTGGCAAAAAAGTAACATGCAGGAGAAGTGAAAGCTCCTAAAAATTGAGTTTAAATACCCTAGATGGGAGACAGTGAATCAGGCAGACCAACCAATTGATTAATCAAGACACCTTTTCTGTACACATGTGCAATAGAATGGCTCTGAATTCTGAGAAGTGGGAATTATTGTTAATGTTAATTAATTTGATAACCACTGCAACTCCTGAATTGGAGTTATAGGAAGTGCATTGGCAGAAGTAGCCAAATGAGGGCTATGAAAGACAAGATGGGGATCTTTGCAGGAGAAAGCAGATGCTAGCAGGGTTTCCTTTTGCTCCTCCAGAGCAGGAGATAGAAGTCCCTGATAGCAGCCCTCCTCCCTTCTCAGGGAGGCTGCTTCAATCATTTCTGCTGTCTGCCCTTGTGCTGACACACATCACCCAGGTGCAGCTCTTCTATAACAGGCTGAGAAGATGGCCTTTTCGGATTTATCTGGGGCCAGATTATTTTTGTGAAGATGCCGAAGCTATTAAATTATTCAGCCACTTGCCCAACACCATAGCTGCATTTATTGGTCCCAGTTCTCAGAGGCTTTACTTTAACTCCCATAAAATTGGGTATTCCAAGAAGCATCTCCTGTCTATTATTAAATAAAGTTTAGTATGAAGCAACAGCTAGTATTTGTTGGTCAGCATTAACCAAATGGATTGCTACAGAGCCAGACACATTAGCTCACTATGCAGGTGGATTGTTACGTCACAAACTTGTTAGCAAAGATCTTAGGAAAACCATTTATGCTGAACTAAAAATCCACATTATTATGAGTTCAATCAACTGGACTGTCATTGGAACACATTCTTCTTGTGTGTGTAATAATCTTTAACATACGTCTCAGAATATAAAGTGACAATGAAGAAGGTGGGGATTCTGTAACTCAAATAGTAAAATGAAAGTTAAAACACAGTAAATGGGACGAGCTGCTTCTGAATTCAGTTGCTTATTGAAAGACAATGATCAAGTATGAGATTCAGTTTTTCTAGCAGCACAACAGTGAGAGCAACTCCACTTTGTTGACTCAGCCACACGCAGATCCATACACAGTTACAAGGAATTCCTGGTTAACCTCCCTTCAACCAAGAAGTGGAAAGTTTAATTCCAAAAGAATCTTTAAATGCTGCATATGGGGGAGCACGAATAGGTGAACAAACAAGCTTCTCATGTGTTCCCTAAAAAGGAAACCTCTAAAGGTCTGACCCCCTGTTAAGTCTCTTAAAAAATGTTCCAATGGGAAAGCTCCTTCAGTTCTTTCTGTGCTGTACCACTTTGTGATCAGATACCACCAATTGGCTACTTGGTTTCATTTCAGATGCTTTTAAAGCTTCTGAATATCGGCAAACATGTTATACTCTTGTAAGCTTAACCATTACTCAAGCACTTTTAATTACCATGCTGCAAGAATAGGCCCAATCCTGCTGCTCCTGCACTAGCTAAATGCCCACTGAGGGACTCGAAGATTGTGATAAATATTTTGATGTTTGGGGAGGGTAACAAAAGCAACTTTAAATAGAACACATTGAAAAATTACACAAAAATCTACTTTGAGCTTATTACAAAGCTTGCTACAAATACCATCTATTGCTTAAAGGACTGAGAGAAATAAGCTGTACTTAAGAATCATCTCCCATTTTACTATGATTTACAATAAAAACATCTTTTGAAAAATAATGCCATTTCAGACTATGGCACAGACATTTTCCATTATCAAAAAGTGGATGCTAATGTAAACTCATTTCTTTTTGTCTTAATGACTCCAATCTTTACAAAGAAATCTCTTTTAAAAACTACTTTACACAACACTAAGAATTCAACATGCAGGTGAAATTAACTCTAATGAGTCTGCCAGTCCTTGAATTAAAATTACAGGGAGAAAGTGCAGATATAAAAATAATTTGGGAACTATTGTTCAATAAGCCTGAACTGAGCTAGTAAGGACAAGTGATCAGAAGAGTTGTGTTCATTGGGAAGACCATTAACTGTCCACAAATCTTGCTCTGTTAAAAGTGATAATCTACCAAGAAGCTTCAGACCGCCATCAAAAGTATCTTCAACTCCTACACAAAAAGAAAAGAAAGAAAGTTTGTGCAGACAACACAATGTGAGCCACCTCTTACATACCTGCACCCACCCTGTACATGGAAGGAGGATTCCAACCTGGAAGAGTGATTTGCGATGTGTTAATACAACACTTTGGTAACAGTGATACCGTACAAAAATCTGCACAAATCACTTCGTAGCTGATTATAACAACTATGTTGTGTGAGTTAAGTTCATTCTATACATAAACGAAGACCTTTGACACAGTATTTATTGCTTTGTCAATGAAACACAGTTTAACAGCTTCACAGCTGAACAGTTTCACAGAACTCCTGATCTCCAACCAGCCAGCAGCTATTTCTGGTCTCCATGAAACTATTCAGCTGGTTCAAGAACTCCACTCTTCAAGCAGCTGAACAGCTTTTCAGAGCTCTAACAAGCCAGCAGCTGTGATTACATTGATACAAGCCTGGTCATTATGAAACTGTTCAGTCAGCTCAGGAGCACAGTTTCAGCACAGAGCACAGATCCTGAGGCAGTTGAACTTTTCACACACATGCTGGAGAAAAGATCCTGCTCTTCATGGATTAAACTAGTTCAGGAGCTCTCCTGAACTGTCTGAGTAGTACCACAGAACTCCTGGACTAGAAAGATACAAAAGTTCTTGCCTCTCAAAAGATCCTGGCTGTCAACCCATGATTTCCACCAACTAAGCATAGCATTAACCAATAATTATGACAGAAAATCTATTTTCTGTTAATTAACAAATGACGTAGCTCTAAAGACACTTCTCTTCACTCCAAACTTACACTGAACAAAGTCTAGATTTTTACAACCTGTAGTTTTTAACCTAGTGAGACCCAAAACATTACAAGACTTGGAAAGCAAACTCTATCAGGTCAATTTTTAATTTATTAGCACTTGGAACCTGTTTTTCTTGTAACTACTCAGAAAAATCAAGTTTTACGCAATTTATACAGTTTGCCCTTACAGTTTGCTTTATATGAAAAACTGGGTATTGCCCCCAAAGCATTTGAACTCCCATTTTCAGAGCAAAACAGAACCTAATCTCAAGCCTGGTACGCTATGGCACTACCATAATATACACATTCAAGGTGGTTAGGGCTCAGTCCTGGAAGGTGCTGCACAATCTTATTTCAGACTAGAGTCAGAGGAAGCTGGGGGCACATGGCACCTCAGAGAAGTTTTCAGCACCTTGCAAAACTAAGTCCTCCCAGGTAATTTAATTTTCTTGCATTTTTCCTTTTAGTGTGTAGAAAACCGAAGCACAGGTAATTAAGCAATTTGAAAAGGTCACACTGAAAGACTGTGCTAAGGAATGGAATGGAATCCAGGGGTCTGAGTTCTGGGATTTATCCCTAGATCGATTCAGCTGGCCAGGCTGCAGTGTTAAAGCAATATAAAGGTTCATTTTCTGGCAGGATAATGTAGGATGAAGCAAAGCAGATGACCAATTGTAAAACATGGAAATTCTGTGTCTCAGAGCCATAACAAAATCACAAATACAGTAAGTGATACTTTGCTTCACTGGTAAGGTTTAAAAGCCAAGACAGGATACCCACTCTGCTGTGTTCTGTCATCCTTGCACCATCTGGTGAGTTTCAGTTGTAACTGCAACCACAGAATTGCGGCACAGGTACACATACTCAATTATGCTGTGCCAATGATTTTTCCACAGTGTACCAAGAGATCTCAAAAATACTTAGGTCATTTCTTGAGAGAAATACTGATGCTGCTCCAAGGTAATTTTCAACATGAGTACTCACGTAGGAGTTGTCATGCATCATCTCTATTCCATCTGAAATTTCAGTTCATTATATTCTCGAAAATGGGAACCAACTATATCACATGTCTAGTCACTAAGCCCATACAGGCTTCTGAATGACAGTGACATTACCTTGGTGTTCACATTTTTAATCAATGCTCATCAGGGGTCCTCGACTTCTTGAATCTTATAGTCAAGACCATCATGATGGCCATGGAAGTGACAAAGCATTTGGTAAAAGAGACCATGCAGGCCACTGCAAGTGTTCTTCAGAGGATGTACAACAACGATCCCAGCAAGCAACAAGTTAACTGGAATCAGTAAGGGAGAAAGTAAAGGACAGGATGAGTTAAGACTGGGAGTCTTCATCTCTGAGGGAACAGTTCACATATTCTAAATGTTTGGGCACCTATAATTCACTGAGTATAGTGACTTTTGTGTATTTGATATCTGTGAAATTAAGCAATATGCCTCCTTTTAGGCTAGGCTCTCTACTTTATTATTCAGCAGGGAGACAGTCTTTGAGAGAACTTTAATACTTGACCTCAGCTTCTTTACCTGGCTGAGCAGTGCTATCATCCTTTGCTGCAGAATAGAAAATGTAATCCACAGTGACAGCACTTCTGGAGTGACAAGTTGTTACTTCTGGAATCCCACTTTCAGGTGAGTAATGGGAATAAACTGAAGATAATTTAAAGTGGTGCTGTAATTTTGAAGGAAACCTAAACAAGAATCACATAGAAATATTTTACTCATTATAGCTACTAAGTAAAAGACATTAACAAAACACTTATTTAATTCCTACAGCCAAAAAGCTGAATAAATGTTTTCATTGTTAACACACTCCAGGAGGTGCTAAGTAACATGCATGTTTTGCATCTCGTTGACTCCTTGGAACAGGAATCTAAGGTACAATTTTCAAAGGATTTTAAGGCCATGTCTACACAAATGAACATGCAGCAGCAGCACAGCTATACAGACAACTGCGCTGCTAAAAAATTGCTCATGCAGCCACGCGATGCCAACGGGAGAGAACTGTCCTGCTGACATAGGGCTGTGCACACAAATGCTTTTGCCAGCAAAAAAATTCATGTCATTCGACAGTAGGAGTGGAAGGGTATTTTTTTTCAATCCAAGTGGCATAAATTTTGCAGACATAAGCAGTGGTATACACATGGTTTAAGTCTGATTTTCAACTGATTTAACACTTAGGATCCTGCCCCATTGACTTTCAATGAGATTTAGGGTTAGCGTACACCAGAAATACCACTGCAGCATAGCTGTAGTACAGATGGAAGGAGTTATTCTGTTGCAGTAGCAAGAGGCAGTAGCTAGTTGATTAAAGAATTCCTCTTTCAAATCATTACTTAAGATGGTTTAATTTCATTGCAAAGGGAGTGGAATTTTTCACAGCGTAGAGTGATGTAGTTAAGTCAACCCAACTTTTTTAGTGTAGGCCAGCCTTTAATGTCACACAGGCACTTTTGAAAACTTTACCCCATGCCTGTGTTGTGTAACCAATCATATGTACAAAAAGCTGAGGATGCCTTTTATGAACCTCCCCTTATACATACTCAGGATTTGTATTTGTGCCCATTGGAGTTGAGACAGTAAGCCTTTAACTAAATTGTCTAACTTCAGAGTACACAAGGAGTTTAAGACCTCCTGTTTTGGGAAGGACAAGTTCATGCTTAAAAATTAGACAGACATTGCTATGCTGCTCAGGGCTGTAAACATTTCTGCATACTAAGTGCTGTTGTTAGGTTGACATAAGAGCTGGATGCATATATCTAAATTCATGACAGAATTCTTCTGTTGCCCTAGCAACCACCTCTCAGAGAGATTAACTACATTGACAAATAAAGTCCTTCTATTGTCCTAGGAAATGCCTACGTTACGGCACGATAGTGACACCCCTGCAGTGTAGACACATTCCAAATTTCTCCAGGAGAGGTGAGAAGTGACCACACTGGTCCTACAAATGCTACCAGTTTGTCACTATCTTCACCTTCTCCTTGTCTCCATTCCATTTTCAGTTCAGTCCATTTTTTCTTATTTTCTCTTGAACTTATTCTGCTGATGGAAACTTGTCTTTCTTTGACCCTTACAGTGCTTCATCTTCCACCCATGTAATTACTGTATTCTTTCTTCCACTTGAAAACAATCAAATGTCCTTTCATGTCAGTCTAAACTAGAAGCCACATTTTTGATGTTTAAGTGAACTTCTGGGTCTAAATAGGAGTTTTCATATTTAATTTTTAAATGTCTTTAGCTTTGCTTTTTAAAAATCCTTAAGGCTCCTAACTAAGGTTTTTAAGAATTTCAATAAAGAGAATGGAAGTACCTGTCTCCTTGCCTGCCCAATACAGAATGCTGGGGGAAGAGGTTTTTAAAGAAAGTTAACTTTTTGCTGTTCTATTCAGTTTGATCTACGAAATCTGCTTTGTTAACACAGTTCTTTGTTTCCCAAAAAGGAAACTTGTTAACATTTATAAACCAGCATCTCCAAATGATCAAAAAGGGATGAAATATGAAAGTTCAAGCAGCTAGATGGTGCTGCCACTTATAACTGATTTCTGCAGCTGGCCCCACATTTCATGGCTTTGCTACATGACTTTAGAACAAAGAGTGCTGGTTATGTTCAAAAGTAAACAAATGTCAGAAGTATTGTTTAATGAGGAGAGATGGAACTTGCCCTGTAGCCAGTCTTGATATTTCCTTAACCTCAACTTCTCAGTTTGGAATAACACGCATCAGTTGCCCCATATAGAAATGGTGCTTTGCAATACATAATTCAGATACTTTCTCATCTCTGGTTATTTTTTCTTTTGTTTCAAAATGAAAATTGTGTCTAGCCTTTTGTATAGTTATCCTAATCCATATTTTTTCTGGTTTCTCTTCAATTATCACTTTTGAAAATAATAGGTAGTCATGCTTTTGAACTAGTATAGTTGCTAGAAGTAAGATCAGTGTAAAAATGACGAACTATGCCATTTAATTTTGATTTATTTTTATTTAAATCCTCTAGCTGCTCTGACAATTCAAGGTTACAGGACCTAACTCACCAGAAGGCAGTTGTGAAATGTGACTGGTGTATTGCTAGATGTTGTCAGAGGAAACATATTACAATAGCTCTGAAAACTGAACTAACTCCATCTTTAACACTTCTAATTAAGATGATGAGGGTTTAGGAGTGTTATTGTCTATTTTGGAAAATATCTTTTTGTGTTTTATTACATAACATGCATGTACAGAAAGCTGTGTAAATAACTATATTTTAACAACTTACATAGGCACATACAAAACCCAAATTAGAGAACCAAGTCCAGTTTTATCAGTTATCTAATTTGAAATCCTAGTACATATGCTCAGGATTTTGATTGTACTTTTCTTTTCTTTTTTTAAAAGGAGCCAACAAAGATTTTCCAAGACTCACTTTTCAGCTGCTATTACGAGCTCTTCTGTGTTCTCCAGTTTTGCTTCTTTTATCTTTCCACCTATAAAAATAAGGAGAAATTCAAATATATGTTTTAAATGAGGTCATTAAGATCACTGGAAAAAAGGTACAGGAAAAGTAGCTTAGAACAATAGCTCCAAATGCTATTTATTTTTCTTTTGATGGGAAGGATCAAATAAATAAAAACTGTATTGAACTCCAACTCTTCATACAAATTTGTACCTTTCCAGAAAAGTTTACCTAGAAACATACCCTTTCAAAATATAGGACAATGCAGATGAACTAAAAATATGTTTAACATTGAATATAAATACAAAAAGTTGACTTAGACAGAAGGTATTAAAAATATCCAACAGCAATGGCTCTAATATTTCTAGTTACCCACTGCATGTTAATCTAAAAGGAATTTAATTTTTTCTATGGCTTAAGCCTGTAAATGCCTTGGAAGGTAAAAGCTATTCTAGAGTAGTCCCACCAAGCTCATGTTTGCAAGACTGGGGCCCATTTTTTTCAATGGGAAAGTAGCTGAGCTTCAAAACAATCTTATTTAGTTAGTTAACCAGTTAAATGTTAAATTTAACCAGTTAACCAATTAATGGTGCAGAATGAATGGCTGGAGAACTACTCTGGCTAGGCTGGAGAACTTCTGCCCGTCATGCTTCTGGGCTGGGCCCACCACAAACGAGGGCTTCTCTAGCTGTGCTTGAGCACCCCTGCCCTCATCTGCAGCAGGCCCCACAATTCTGGAGCAGCCTCCAGCCCCCACCCATTAACAGTAACTGGTAAGCCTCACACATTCAGGGAGAAGCTTACCATTTAGCCATTAACATCCCTACTCTAAAAGGGAATATAGGTGATGTTTTTAGAGAACCACGAAGTTCACCTGTTCAAAAACTGACCTGTGTTTTCTTCTTGCTGCTGCTGTGCCTCATACACACAGTTTTGTGAAATGCCTAGACTTGGAGGCCAAATTGGAATAGTTAAGATTCTTTGTCCCCTAGGAGACTGTTCTTGCCCCGACACCTAAGAAAGATACATGGTTATTTCAAACAGAGTCTGATTTAATTCACGAGATACACATGCAAAATTTCAATGAAAAATGCTTTTAAGTCAACTGTGATCAAATTAACAAAAGACATACTGCCAGAGAGTACACTTTTCTTAGCCAGGCAGCTATGGGGTGTATGAGCCCCTACTAAACAACGTGCTGTTAAGCCCAGTTATGCCATGGAGCATAATTGGTTATCAAACTCAGACTGAAAGGAGCTGGCTCTTCAGAAAGGAAGGCACACAGGGCAGCGGAAGGAAGGGAAGGATACACAGATGAGATGCAGAGGATATTCACTCTCTTGGGCGAGAGGTTGGTAGGCTGCCAAAGCCTAGAGTCAAAACCAGAAAGAAGACTGGGAGGCTGGGGCAGTAAATCCTAAGGCTGGAGGCAGGTTGTCCTGAGCTGACAGGGAAACAGAAGCAATGAAGTCCAAGAGGTTGTGACAAATAAATCTTAGGGGTATTGGGAATAGACTTTGCATGGATCCAGGGAGACAGGCAAGAACTCTGCAGTCATGCTAGGGGCACTACAAAGCAGGAAATATATGGAAGACGCAAGTCTGGAGCAAGCTCCTGTGGCTGATACCAACGTAAGGGTACAAACTGGATCTCTAGGGAGACCTTCTGGGAGGCGTTGATCCTTACCAAAAGTCTACGAAGGGCCTTGAGGAAAGATAAAGGACACAAAGTAGTCCAGAGAGATGGTGGCAACGAGTTGAACAGAGAAAATACTGGCTACTTGTTCTAGGTTCTGTGGACCGGAATGCAATACAGAGAGTGGACCTACATTTCCATATCAGCCACTGGGATGTTGGAGTGGAGGTCCCTGAAGTAATGGGATCAGGTCAATTCAGAGCCCAGAGAGATGGGGAAAAGGGTCAAAGGACCCATAGTCAGGGGTCAAAGACGTGACACAAGTTCTTGGATTGATTTGCTGGACATTTGTTGGTCTTTATTATCATGAGAAGGAGCACGGAACTAAAATATGACCTGGCTGGAGGACCAAAAAGTGAGAAGACCACTCAAGAACCAGAATAACAATCAGTAGAGGGTACTAGAGAAGGCAAAGCTGTTACTTTGCACCTAGCTATGAAGGGGCACACTTGCGGTGAGTCTACTCTTCAGTATGTGTCTGACAAAAATGACGACATTCATAGCAGCTCTTCATAGCTTTCTCTTCTAAATCATTATATTTTTCATATGCAACTTCTCTGCTTCCTATCACTTTAAAACATCTTTACAATCCTATTTTGTAAAATAATTCTTGCAAGACAAAGCTGAGAGAGTACCAACACCTTTTATTAGCAACACAGGAGCTCTAGTGTAAACAGTTCACTGACTGCTGATATTGCTTTTAACAATAAAGCATTTATTCTTTTTTGAGAATAATCAAAAGGGAGCTGAAGATGGGGCTGGCCACTGAGGGGCAGTTGGCACCAATAATGGAAAATTTCACATTTCCCTAGTGTAGATGCTTTAATCACTTCAGATTAAATAGCTATTGGTGATGTTAAATGCTATGCCCACACTAAATTCACATAAAATATCATAGAATGTAGTGCCACACTAAAACATGGCTTCTACTTTGGTAACCGAGCACCCATAACTGACTTTACTTTCAGTTATGAATTCAGACTTGGTTCCATCCGTAATGTGAGAATCCTTCTGAAAAGGATCAATATGTTCGTGATTAAATCTCCTCCTACACAAAAATCTGGGACACAAACCAAAACAAATAACGACATAAGGCTGAACAATATTTACTGTCAGTCAAGCAACAGGTTTTCTGGACATGTAAGGCAAGTTAACAAAAAGGAAACCTCGCGCTTAGCCTGACTGATTACACAGGCCCTAGAGCATTGCCTGCTGGAAAAGGAATACCTTAGTACTTCCTTAAAATTATTTTTGGGGAAAGATACCCCTTTCAAAAGAAAAGGAGCACTTAAGTATTAGACTTGGCATTTAAAGTGTTATCAGAAAAATAAGGCCAGATCTAGACTATAGACCTATGTGTAAAAACTTGATTACTCAAAGCTATAAAAATTCTACATCCAAATGACAGTTTTACTAATCTAATCCCCAGCACTATGTTAATAGAAGAGCTTCTCATGTTGACATAATCCACCTCCCTAACAAGCAGGAGCTAACTACACCAATGGGAGAAACTCTTCTATTGGCATAGGGGAGTCTTCACTAAGGGCTGCAGTGATGCTGTATGTGAACACAAGACCTAAATTAAGCCAGAGCTAAGATATAGGTACATATCTATAATTGAACATACACTACTTTCAAAAATGACTGTTTATATGTTTTAAAATGTTAGAGTTGGCAAATTAGGAGTTAAAATTGCATGTCTGGAACAAAAACACCAAGTCTCAGATCTAGCACGGCACCTCTATGGCAGACTTTCCTTTGTTTGAAGATTTTAGAGTGGAGATCAAAATTGGGTTTCTAAGGGAAACTCAATGCCACACATACTTGGAAAGGATGAAGGTGCCCAGGCAGGCCTATTAACGCTAAAGGCTGCACCTGAAAGGAAAGTTACAGAGTAGGAAATTGATTGCATTCAGCTTCAGCTGGGTAGGAAGAGGAGCACATAAAGCCAAGAAGCTTGCAAAGGACAGGAGCTGCTTCTGGGAAAGGGAAGAGGGTTTAGAGCTGTTATACCTGGAGCAAGAAGGGGAAATTACATGAAGCAGTCCAGGGAAGGAACAGTGAGGGCTGGGAGAGGAAAGCCCAGAACTACAGATGTAAGGTCCCTGGACTGAGTGACCTAGCTGGAGGGCTGATTCATGTGGACCCTGCTGTTCCAGGGAAAGAAGAGTGCAGACCACAGAGAGAGAGAGATGGCTTGATGGCATATGTCCTTGAGAAGAGGTGTCAATTGCAAGTTAATCCCCCAGTTATCTGGAGGAGGCATCAGGTGAGTGGTGCATGCTGTGACTGGAGGTTAGTGTCAATCTATAAACTATTTTTTTCCCCACCAACATTGACTCTCAGTTGAGACGAACACCTACCTTTCCTATAGATAGTCCTTCATAATTCAGATTTCCTTCCTTCAGAAAACTGTACAGTGGAGAACCAGGAACAGAGTTGAAGTCACCACAAATGATAATAGGACAGAATCTGCCATCTTTACGATGGGCGACACTGGCAATCTCTGCCAGTAACATTGCCAGCTGTGTCAATTTAATATCCCCTCGCCTTGGATTATACAGTAGATGTGTGTTGGCTACACAGACTGCAGCAGTAGTTTTACAGTGGAATCTGGGCTGCAGAAGCAGCACTAGTCCAACATTGTCTCTGTCCAAGAGTGGAATATCATGGCGGAAAAATTCCACTGGGTTTGAAGAAATAAGATTAAATTTGGAAATTCTGAAGCAAACAGCACAGCCATCAGGTTTCTTTCCTGTCCTCATTTTATATTCACAATGATAACCTGCAAGAATGAAATGTGAATCACTGTAAGGGAAAACAAAACAAGGACTTAGCTCATGCTATTGTTTTTTGATAGCAGTCAATACCTAAGCCTGCTACAGGTAAGTGCAGCAAAGTGTTTCCACTCTACCCATTTTCAAATGTTCCAAACATTTAGCCCTTAACCTTTTGAGCTGAGATGTACCATGTTTGGGCTCTGTTCGAAGTTAATTATAGAAAAGAATGTAAGAATCCGAAAACAGGAGAATTACAATGGAAGCTGTTCTGCATAATTAAGTATTCATGTAAAGAACACTTTAAGTGACTAAAAGTATGCCTCCTGGCAACAAATTCCTACCAATAAATCCCTTTTACTTTGGTTAGTGCTGAGTGCAAAAAACTGAATCACAACCCTAGTGCACATGTTAATATAGGGTCTGATCTTCATTTACCTAAAAGCCCGTTTATGCTGCTCTGCACACTGACTGAGCAGTGTAAAGGGGCCTTAGTTTAAGTGAACATCAGGCCTGTGCTCTTCATCTTTCAAAATAAGAACTGCTCCACTGTAGTATTGTACTGCCATCTTAAGAGGACCATCTCTATAGCTCAATAACCCACATTCAAATATCAACCCTCCAATAGTATTTTATTTTCTCGGAGTGAAAATACTCACTTTTGCATTCTCTGAAAAAGAAAAGAAGCATGTAACCATTATCATCCCTCCTTTACTGGTATGTTTACATTCAGGCATGACTTGTTACAATAAGCCCAGATTTCTGCCACTACACACCATGTACCCAAATAACTTAGGAGGAAGAAAACTTATTTGAACAACAAGTACATGCCAGTATCTTCTGTGGTGTGTATACGTCTAAATTAATGATTTAAGATACTTGTCCTGCGACCCATGGAAAAAGCCATGCTAAGTCAAATGTAAAATGTCTGGACAGTAACAGAGAGTAAGCCGTGCTAGTCTATACACTATCAAAACAAAAAGCAGTCAAGTAGCACTTTAAAGGCTAGCAAAATAGTTTATTAGCTGAGCTTTCGTGGGACAGACCCACTTCTTCAGACCATAGCCAGACCAGAACAGACTCAATATGTAAGACACAGAGAACCAAAAACAGTAAGCAAGGAGGACAAATCAGAAAAAGATAATCAAGGTGAGCAAATCAGAGAGTAGAGGGGTGGGGGGAAGGTCAAGAATTAGATTGAGCCAAGTGTGCAGATGATTATCTTTTTCTGATTTGTCCTCCTTGCTTACTGTTTTTGGTTCTCTGTGTCTTACATATTGAGTCTGTTCTGGTCTGGCTATGGTCTGAAGAAGTGGGTCTGTCCCACGAAAGCTCACCTAACAAACTATTTTGCTAGTCTTTAAAGTACTACTTGACTGCTTTTTGTTTTGATAAAATGTCTGATGCTTTATATTCTTGGGGCTCACGGAACAGCTTAATAGGTTATGAAATATATTTGTGAAATAGCCCAATAACAGTACTTGACAGATTTCTGTAATTCAGAAATTATTGGCAGCTTTAAAAACACCAGCAGCTTACATTAAAACAGCAGTTATGACAATTATCCCACTTCCTGAAATTTGCTTTGCAGTACAGGATGAACCTCTCTAGTTCAGCACTCTCTCATTCAGCAACAGCGGTAATCTGGCATGATTTTAGTTAGATGTCCACTTATCATGGGTGTGGCCAAGTTTCCCATGGTCCCATGAAGTTTTACAGCCACCAGTCCTGGCTCTCACTGTTCTGTGCTCTTACTTAGCTATAATTTACCACTAAACATCTAAGAGCCCAATAAGCAGTGACAGTGTTGGTAATGCTACTAGACAATATTAACCTCCTGTAGTGTGGCAAATTTTCATTTGGCATTGGGCAGGTCCCGAGGGTGATGCGGCTCTTCCTACAGGTTGAATGTCTCTAGTGCATGATCAAGTTAAGCTTTCAATGCTTACGAACATATATTTTAAATCAGTGGTTCCCAACCTTTTCAGTAACTTGGCACACTTCAGTCAGACAATTTCATAGCAAAACCACTTTTCACTTATGTAGGGGAGGCACAAGCATGTATACCCTGTCCCAGCTCCAACAGGCTCACTTGCTCCCTCCCTCCCTGTCTTGGCACAGCAGGAATCGGACAGGCTCCTTGCCAGTCCATATGGCACTTCAGCGATCCCCCAGTGTGAAAGAGCTCCTGCAGGTCTGGCATTTCCCCTTATGTCGGATCTGGAAAGAGACACCATGGGGGTGGGGGAGAGAAACTGGCCAACCCTGCTCCAGCTGGGACTCAGGCAGCCTTGCTCCTTGAGCCCCAGCTGGTGTAGGGTTGTCAGTTCCCCCTCCCATGGCACACCAGTTGAAAACCACTGCTTTAAACTATTTAGCTAGAATATTTACTTTAACCACTTCAGAAAAACAATATCTTACGTAAATGGTTACACTAAACCAAGAGTGGACAAACGAGCAATCTGAATATAGTTCATCAGGGTTAGCCCCTGGCAGGCTGCCAGTCATTACTTACATGCACATCTGAAGGAACAGCTGCTTGCAGCTCCCCTTTGCCAGGAACAGCCAATGGAATGTGTGTGCAGCCACCTCTGCAGCTTGTTGGGGCTAACCTTGGAAACTGCAGCCTGCAGGCCACTTATTTCTCCACCCCTGCACTAAATGCTGAAGCATATGTAATATAAAATTTAGACGCCACTCAACAAGACCTTTTTTGCTTTGTAGCTTCAATTATAACTAGAATTCTGAGCTGCAATATCTACATCCCTCTAGAATTTAGAGAGCTGACATGCGTGTTTTAAGCATTTTCTGGACAGTGATGAGTAGCCTCCTTTCCCACCGTAGACAATGAAAACTGACAGCACTCAATAAGTTATAGGATTAGGTCTTAAGTAATTTCATTTCAAAGCACTTATGGGTGCAGTTGTGAACTTCATATACAGGCAAAACCAAGCATGAATGATTTTGCCAAAGGAGTGAGTGCATGAGAAGGCCTTAAAATAATACCGATTTATCTAATTTTTGCCACATCAGAAAATGCATCCTCTCTTTGTTCCACATGGACTATTTCATACAAGAACATTCAAAGGTAAAATGTAATGAAGTGCAGGACAAAACTATATCATACCCAAAGATTCCAAACTCGGCTTGATCTGCATTTCATAATGGTCCTCTTGTACTTCTTGTAAACACAGTACCTAAAAAGAGGTTTTCCAATTTAAATTTCATAGTTTAACATATTAAACTTTCACTTAATGAACCAGTGTGCCATTACAAATAAACAGTCCTGTAACACCTTAGAAACGAACACATTTATTTATTAGGTAATGAGCTTTTGTGGGTAAGACCTACTCCTCAGATTGGGACACCTTTATTTTCCTTGATCTGTCAGTAACTTTATTTACAGGAGCAAAAGCTACCATACAAGAGTTCCTCACCCCCTGTCTGCACTGTGTAGAGCACAGGGCTCATCATGCAGTGACTGTACTGCATGGGCACTGGGGGAGCTGAGACTGTTGAGAAGGGGAGGAAGGCCCAGGGAGTGGCTGCCCTTGTTCACCATGCTGCTCAGGAGTTGGGCTGGCTCCTCCCAGTAAGATTGTCCTGACCCTGCTCTAGGATGGGAGCTCAGGAGTCAGACTGAAGAGTCTGACAGGCCTGAGGGCTATATCTGGCCGTAGTTTTTCTCTCTCTGCTCTCCGGGCTTGCCTACATTTACAGGCCTACAGCTGTACTGCTATAGCACTGCAATGTAGACTACCTATGCCAATGGAAGGGATTCCCCCATTGGAGTAAGGAAACCTACTACAGGTAGCTAGGTCAAGGGAAGAATTCCACTGTCTACATGTGTACTTAGGTTGGTTTAGCTATACTGCTCAGCAGTGTGGATTTTCTCCCACTCTTGAGCAATATAGTAATGGCAACCTAATTTTCTAGCACAGACCAGGCCTAAGTCTCATCTGAAAATCCCATGCTTTGAAAACAACCGATATTCTCTAGTATCAACAGAAAGACTGACTCAGTTCTGCTGATTCAAGTCTGGGGAGCCCACATATTTGAAACCTGAGACCACAGCAGTTACATCACTTAGCAATCTGATAGAGTCCAACCAGTAATTATACTAGTGTAGTGTGGTCTGTCTTCCCAATCAAGGATCCCTAGAGGAGCAGGTGTTCCAGTGCTGCTTCTACCAGCAGGCTTTAAATATTGCAGCAAGACTTCAGGAAGGACTCCAATGACTCACTGAATACACTGGAAAAAATTAGTCCTGTGGCACCCTGAAGACTACCTTGAAAGATGTATTACTATTCACAAAAAATCCTGTTAAAAACATTAAGATTGCAAAATCAGGCAAAAGTTAAAGTGCCAGAATTAAGGCTTCCTGTGCAACTTTAATTGAGCCTGGGTGTGCATATACATTGATACAGATTTTAATTACATGATCACATGACCCTTCCCTCAGTGCACAGAATGGATGATGCTCACTTAATGAGCTCTTCAGTATTGTTTGTTCTCATTCAATATGTAGCTCTGAACCTTATTTTCAAAGCATTATTCAAATTCTGTTCCGAAAGACTTGTAAGATGAGCATCAGAAAAAATCCCAAATGCTTCACAAACATAAATGAATTTATCGTCCCAGTACCCTGGTGAAGTAGTGGTATGATCCCCAACTTTACAGATAGGGAGCCGAGGCAAGGTGAGATTAAGGTCAAAAGTACATACTAACATTGGGAGCTCAATTTGAGAAATATGATTTTTTTCCCCAGGGTGCCTAGCAGTTTGAACACTGTATGTTTTAAAAAAAAAAGCTCCAACTATCTTAGTGCCAGTTGTGAACAAGCAGCACTTCTGCAGGCCAAACTCCAGAGTGAGAAAATGGGGACACAGAACATAGAGAATACACAATTAATGATTACTTCTGGCAGGTCAAGTTTCAGCGTTTTCCCCCACCATTTCCATTCCTGCCATACTTAGCTTCACTCATTACAAAAATACAACTTCTGTAACAGCTGAAACAGGATCTTACAATTCTCCTTGGCTACAAAACTCTCATTCATCTCCAGTGCTGGTTCAGCCTGTGTATTGAATGAAACAAGGGTCCTTTAGAAAAGTGACCATAAAACTAAACACTTACTATAAAGTCTACACACAATGGGGCTGAATTAAGGTTGCATGAGCACCTTTAATTGTGGCATTTCTTAATCTAAGTGTTGACTTTGCGATCTCCATAACAGTGTTTGTATAAGCTCCTAGATTTTTAAAAAGAAACTGAAGAGCAAATTCCATAAAGTGGCATCATACTGACACCCACATGGGTCATCACCAGCACTGCAACCTTTAGATCTGCCTCTGTCATTTCAGCTAACAGAGTAACTGTTGGAAATAAACTGTCATCCTGTGTGGGGACCAGGATCAGTGGGAGATGAGACCCAGTAAGCCAGAGAGTTTCAGAGATACTGCTGAGAGCAGAGGGGAGAGACTGGAATCTAGAATTCCATTGCAGTCTCTAGGGCACATGCTCTTCTGTTCACTTGCCATTCTACCCCAGATGTGACCCCTTTCGCCTCATCCACAACCTAGTCCTGACTTCTCCTCACCCCCGGCAACTTGTCCAAATCCCAGCCTGTCTCTATTAGACCACACCGCAGTACCTTTAAACCTGGAACCAATGCCTGCAACAAATCTCGGTGCCAACTCTGCTCGTTTATCTACACCAGCAATATCATCACAGGACCTAAGCATACCAACCACACCACCAGGGGCTTTTTCACCTGCACACCTACTAATATAATATATGCCATCATGTGCCAACAATGCTGCATTGCAATTTACATTGGCCAAACTGGACAATCGCTATGTAAAAGAATAAATGGAAACAAACCAGACATCAGGAATGGTAACATACAAAAACCTGTAGAACACTTCAATCTCCCTGGACGCTCTAACAGATTTAAAAATAGCAGTCCTACAACAAAAAACTTCATAAATGAACTCCAAAGAGAAACTGCAGAGCTGCAATTCATTTGCAAATTTGACACCACGAACCAAGGACTGAACAGAGATTGGGAGTGGATGGCCAATTACAACAGCAGTTTCTCCACTCTTGATGATCACACCTCCACATTAGCTACTGATAATGGGCCACATCCCCCCTTGACTGAACTGACCTGATTTCTCCTCTCGACGTTCACAGCTCCACATTAACTGCTGATAATGGGCCACATCCTCCGTGACTGTAAAGACCTTGTCAACTCTGGCCCTCCCCTTGACTGAGACTCCCTCTTTAAACCCTCTTCTGGAACCCCGCACTCACGCATCTGACGAAGTGGGTCTTTGCCCACAAAAGCTCATGTTCCAAAAGATCTGTTAGTTTATAAGGTGCCACAGGACTTCTCGTTCTACTTCCTGGGCTTCTCATGCCAGGCTCAGTCTCCACCATACACTTTCAGTTTCACTCTCCTTGCCAAGCCAATCCCAATTCTTCACCTGTATTCCAACTGCTCCTCAGACCTCTCTCTCCTCCCTCCCTCTTTCCCACTGCCCTTGGTCTCGATCTCCTTGTCCAACCTGCCACTTCCTCCTAGTTCCTGGTCTAATTTCAATCTCCCATTCCTTAAGACAACTCGCTCCCCATCCTCTGCACCCCCTTCACTGGTTACCAGTCTCTTTGCCCAGCTACCTCATCTCCCCACTCCAACTCAGTCATTCCCTTCTGCAGCCTCCCAAGCCTTAAAATTTCTTGTTCCAATCTATTCTTTTCCTTCTCCACTTGGATTTTGTGCCCTTGTCATTCAAATCAGATAGCAATGCAGCAGGGAGGAAGAAGCTACCAGAAGGGAGTCATTAAGAGCACAGGAACGATCAGCGCTCTCTGGTTGTTTTAGTGCAGGGCCTACGCCAGGCAGCCAGGAGCAAGTTACACGGAAGTTTTTTGAATCTCTGAGCATGCTCCAGCCCAGAGCTACAGTCATCGTACAGAGATGACATGTGGCCATTCTGGTTAGTCCTGAAGAGAGGCTCAAAGAGGACAGAAGTGTCAGGTTTCAACAATTAAAAATCAAAGTCTTTATTGTGCTGTTGCAAACTGATTATTTTCGCAAAAGGAAACGACCAAATTTGAGTGGACATTTTTTCAAGGCCAGCCAAAGCTCCATTGACAAAGGCCTCCCACCAACCTCCATCCATGCATGGCCTTATTTCAAATCCCCACCACTCCAAAGCATGTGGGACTTAGTTTTTTAAAGACAAGTTCACCAGAATAACAACTTTTTCCCTCGCTCCATTCTTGCAAACAATTTCAGCTGAAGTTTTCCAACAAATTCAACCAGGCAGACACCCAGCAAGCAAATTTTTAGCCCAACTGGTTAAAGTTACCCAGAATTATCAGATCCTTTTTTCAGTTGCATTATAATAGAAATTGTCAGTAAATCTTCAGAGGCAGTGCTACCAGCCCTACCTATAAACAAACATTTATATTGTACCAGCATCATCCACAGGCCACCCAAACTAAGCTAAATCTTGTATAGTGCTGTACAAACACAGTAAAGGACAACCTCTTCAAACATTTTACAACAAACAATGTAACAGGTGGATAAAAGATGAATCAGTGTGGGAATGGAGAAAACAGGATAAAAATAACATGCAGAAGACTTAGACAAACAGAAGCAATCACAATTTGTCATCTTAAGCATTCTTAGATCACCACTTCATATTTACATTAAGGGGACGATATGAAGGAGGATGATGTAGCAGCTTTTCAGATTTTTGACTGGAGCTTTTTCCACTCATAAAGGGCAGCACAGAAGGAAATGCTTGTTGCAGAAGTAGTTAATCAACACTGGCATCATTGATGGAAAAGCATGAGCTGACCTTGTGATAAATGAGAAGGCCTGACAGGCAGTGCAGAAGTAGGTGGTAAAGGACTTTGCAGGAGCAGCTATAAGCAAGGTGGTGTTCTTAACACCAGCATTTTGAATGGTTCTAAGGGGTAAGTTCACAGACACTCAAACCAATGAGAAAAGGAAAAAGCAGTCAAGTAGCACTTCAAAAACTAGCAAAATAGTTTATTAGGTGAGCTTTCGTGGGACAGACCCACTTCTTCAGACTATAGCCATACCAGAACAGACTGCAATGAGAAAAGGTTACAATAGTCAAAGGGTGAAGCGATCAGGACTTCAAATAAGAATTTGGTAATGTGGGTAGAGAGGAAAGATCTTTTGAAAATGGCTCGAACATGGAAATTCGAAGAATGGGCTAAGCCAACATTGAAGTGAAAGTTACAGGCCTGGGTGATAGACTGTTGTCCATTCTAATAAGAGAAACAAGTTTAAAGAGAAACTGTTTTGGTCAGGTTTTCAGTGAACAGCTGGATATGCATCAGGAGACCTCATAAAGGACAAGCTTAAATTTTAGTTTAGTTGGGAAAAAAAATGGTGTCTACTATGGAGAGGAGTATTTGCAGATGTGGATTTGACAACCATCTTTACATTGATGACCTGCAAACAAACTCAGCCCAAGATAAGATAATGAGGGAGAAGAGGAGATTGTAGAGGAGACCTCCTACGGAAGGGGAGAGAAAGCTGTCAGCCCACTGAACAAGACATCAAAAGGAAGAGAAACAGGAAATGGAGTTATGAAGTGCAGGAATGATGGGACTGAAAGACTGACAGGCATGAAAGACAGTTTTCAGATGTGCACGTGTAAATACAGTAGTGGAGATTACATTAACACTACTGGTGGCCAGTGTCTCAGATTTAGATCCCTTGGCCAAAGCACTATGATTGCGTCTAAACTGGCAAATTCTTTTGAAAGATTTTTCGAAAGAAGGGGGCTCTTTCAAAGGGATCCCAAAGAGCGTCTACACACAGTGTTCTTTCGAAAGTAAATCAAAAGAATGGGGCACTTCTTTTGAAATCGCTGTTCCTTTCCTGTTTCAGGAAGAGCACCCCCTTTCCAAAACTACTTATGAAAGAAAACATGCATAGACACTCCACAAGCCCTTTTATTTCAAAAGAGCAGTCCTCATGGGGCTTGATTTTTTTTCATTCCCTGGCCTGTTCTTTCAAAAAAAGTAGGGGCTGTGTGGATGCTCTCTATCAAAAGAGCACATCACCCTTGTGTGTGTGGATGCAGTCTTTTGAAAGAAGTTCTTTCAGAAGAGATCTTCTGGAACAACTTCTTTTGCAAGATCTCTGTAGTGCAGATGTAGCCTACTTTGGTAAACATGAACCAGCAGTACTAATAAACGTGATAACTCAAAGGACATCCACTACACAGCTTATCAAGTAACTCTTGTCACATGTGAAATGTTTTTCCTAAATGAAACCCATGCTAGCTTTCAACTTACATCTGCATCCAGTTGTTGGATTTCCCGCAGAATGTTGGGAAACCTATAACCCCAGATTAACACTGGCTGTCTGCAGTGTTTATACAGGTGGGAGTTATCCTCTAGCAAATTCTGTGAAAGGATATTGTATGACATCACTGTAAAATCAAATTTTCCTTTGTCTTCTGTATTGTTTTGGTCAACTTGCTTATCTTCAAGAATCTTCATTTTTTTACTTTGGTGACAGAAGTACTCCCAATGCCTTTTGACCATGCCTGTTAAAACATTAAATACCACAATAAATGATCATTACAATACATTTGCATTGGCATATATTGATCATACAACTTGTCATATACCACATATTGTACTTAAGTTATTCCTCTTGAGAGATCACGTTGCTTAAAACAAGTTTATAGGCAAATTTGTATCGGTCATAAATATTTTTGGACCTGCCACTTGAGATGGAAATAGTAAAAACTGTTCATATAAACTGCACAGTTTGTAACAACTATATTCCCCACATTTCAGACTACAGTAAACTTTCACATCCATAAAGATTATTCAACTGAGAGCAATAAAAAATGCAAGTGATGCACTGATTTACAAATCTCACGCTTCATTTGCGCAATCTTGTGAGATCACACTTCCAGAAGAGGCTTTTCCAAAACTAAAACAGCCATGTAGATGGGTTCTTTCAAAAACTGGATTTTTCTCCCCCAAAGGAACCACTTCTTCCTTTTTTGTTTCAGGAAGAAAGGTTCTTTTGAAAACGTTCTGTTTTTCCCCCAAAAGGAACCCTGTCTACACAGCTGTTTCTGCATTCAGGAAAGCCTCTTCCGGAAGCATGATCTCATGAGATCATGCAAATACAGCATGAGATTTGTAAATCAGTGCTTCATTTGCATTTTCAATTGCTCTCATTTGCATTCTGCTTTCGGAAGCAGAATGCAGTGTAGACACAGCCACACAATACTACTATTGTTGGTAAATAAAGTACTCTGCATACATTCGTTTGTTTCTTAATATCTAATCTTGTTTTTCTTTAGTGTCATGCATTGCTAGGTATACCTCTCTATTATCCAGAATATTTGAATATTCAGCAACCTCTTGGTCCCAGGGCTGCTGGATATGAAGGAGTTTACTGTACTCAAGTTGGAGTCACTCGATATATCATATGAAGGTCATTACGGCTAGCTTCCACAGAAAGGCTACTCATGGTGTTTATAACTCTCCTGTGAAGTCTGGGGATTACAGAAATTCAGAAGCTTTCATGATTTCTAAATTTGGAGCCACGAGAACCACTGCCAATGGCATCTTATACCTTTGCACTCTCTCATATCAAAAATTGTAGAGTATCTCAAAACATGAAGCAAAATTGATACTCTTATCTAAGGGAATCCTGCAGGGATGAGTATGCCCCGGGAAGCACTGAACTTTTTTTTAAATGCAAAGCTATTTAGTTCAACTACAAGAAATACAAGTATATTTTTAAGATTTTGCATAAGTTTATACATAAAGTCAGATACATGAAAACTATGCCTCTGACTCTCTTGAAAGGAAGCTAGAAGACAGCTACCTGAACTATGCTCTGATGAAATATTATGACAGTGGCTGTCCTATCTCTGCTGTTTAACTATATTTGAGCTAGTTGATTCTCAATCCTAAAGTGGTTTTCTGTGATGCACAAAGAGGTAATTTTGCCACTGTTTAAAGTACTCAAGGATTCATTGAATGTTTTTTCCACCTACACAACTGTCTTTTCCAAACCCGAAGACACTATAGGGAGGTGCAGCCAATGTCTTCTCAGCCATCTGAAACACTTTCCAGAGATAATACCCTCCATCACTGGGACTGCAGATCCTTGGAGGAGGGGAGAGAAGTTGCACCTGCTAAAGTAGTAAAGGAAAGCACTGCCCATTAATCATTCTTTGTGAATCGCTCCACTGACTCCTTTTTCCACCCTCTTAAATTTTATCTCTGAGCCTCACCATTACAAGTCTTCACAACAGTGTTTCTGCCTAATCTGATGCTCATTTCTTATCACATCTTTTCCTATATCCTGTGCTCCACCAATGATGGCCCAGATAGCACTTTCCCGTGTCTGCTTTTCTGATGCCATTCTTGTGCACAGACGGTTCTCCTTGAGCTCATCTGACACTACTTTTTTCTCCAAATCCACTGCTGTGACTCCTGCAAGAAGTCAGGTAACTCAGGGTGTCTAGGTGAAGAGTCAGTTCTGGATAGCTGAGACACCTTAATTTTAACATACATTTGCTTGTTTTGTATGAATAATTGCATACCTCTTCTTCACAGCCATTGCAAATCACTTGCCTTTACCAGACTTAATTATGTAAGATGCTGTGTACAGACACTCTTACATTCATAAACAATCCTACTGAAGTCAATAGCATTCCAAACATGCATAAAGCAGCTTGCAGGAGAAGAACCTCTAGTCTAGAGCCTCTCAAACTGCATTGCACCATGAGCCCCCTTCTGACAACAATTACTATAGGACCTGAGAAGGGGAGACTGGAGTCTGAGCCTGCTGTAGCCCCACAATCGCAGGTGATATGGGCCGAAGTCAAAGCTCTACTGCCCCAGGTGGTGGGTGCCAAGGGCTTCAGCGTCAGGCAAGGGACCTGAACTCCACTGCCCTGCACCCCCAGCAAATGTAAGTTAGTTCTGCTGACCCCATTATAACAAGGTTGCAACCCACTTTGGGAGCTGGACCCACAGTTTGCTGATCTAGATTGTTATTTGGCCAATGAGTGTATTTTCCAGACAGGTCTGGAATATTTAGTTTCAAAGAAAGTCTAAACCCTATAATTTTACTGCCAAGAACCGGGTGGGCAGGCAATGTCTCTGGACAAATTTTATATGCAAAGCTCGATTGTTTTGCTTTTTAAAAATTAACTATTTATAGTACTAAGCATAATTCTGCATGAAGCCTCTCCTTATTAGTAACTACCATCAATTTCTCTTGGTAGTACCACAGGCTGGTATCTGAAGAGAATCCATGAAATAAGAGAACAGATTTGCTTGTTTGGGTGGAGGGATGTATTAAAAATGCAAGGCATCGGAAGCAGCAATACAATTTGGACATTTCTGCTACTGACAGGTCAGGATGCAGACTCCAAAATGGGCTAGTGTAGGTGGGATAAACAAAATTATTCCTTTTGCCTCCTGTACCCCCTTTAAAAAGGCCATTCATAATGTCAAACTAGTCTTAGACTCAGATTACAAGCGGCCTTTAAATAGTTGGGGATAACTATTGGAGGACTAATCTGAAGTTAAAGTATTGAGAAAAAATACTTGCTGAAGAAGACTGTTATTGTAAGCACACTTAATTTCAATAACTAAGCATTCTGACTACCTGTTCATCAATAATTCTGTTCTTGATGCAGTGATTCTTGTTTAGACCTGAAACGATTTGAATTGCATAGGCAACATTATTTTGCGTTAAGAAATAGTGCACTATCTACATAGGTGCATGTGGTTCATGTTCCAACAGGTAAAGAAAACTGCTGCAAGGCCTGGCGATATTATAATTTGTCCAAATATAGTGGAAAACCAAATATGACCTCAAAAAATAAGAGCCATCCCAACAGTCTCAAGCAGTCTCAGCTCTGTCTTCCAAGTTAAGGTTTTTGAGTGCACAAAATCAAAATGGTTTAAAGGCTATATAAAACAACAGTACCTCACATTTGTAATACCTTTTAAAGAGCAACAATTCCTTGGTATAGTTGCCAGCAGAGAGAGAGAGAGAATGCAGAGGGAGTTAGAAAATGGTGCATAAAGCCTGGTAAATATATAAAGAAAACACTACAGAAAAATCAAACACAGCTTTTACCTCTTATATTTGCAGTATTTTCTTCTTTATTTTTTGATAGAGTAGAAAGACAGGCTGCTTCATTCAGATTACAGCTGCTTATTTCTTCATTAGGACTGCAAATGTCATGCTGACCACTGCGTCTTCTCCTTTTCGAAGGCGGCTCATCTCCCTCAGATTCCATATTGGGATGAGACAGATGAAAAAAAGAGTTCTGTGTGATGTTATCAGGTTGCCAGTTCCAGTTATGAGGTGGTCTCCAAGGCCCCAAAAAATGAGGCAGTCTCCAAGACCCCAGAAAATTAGGCGGTCTCCAATTCACTGTAACCCCAGTTCTGGGATATGGAGCCCACGAATAGTGACCAGCCCACCTTATATAATTAGAGAGATGACTGTTCCAGCAGAATCTTCGAGGGATGTCCCAGTGGGCAATGCAATCCCTGCCCAGCCTCTGCACATGATGGGGCAGCATGGGGTGCCTACAATAAAAGAATATATTACTTTGAATTGAATAAAGAGCAGAATACTTCTTTCTTCTGACAGAATAAGAGATGCAGACTACTGTTTCATGTACAATTTTTCCTACACTGCTGAGTGTGATTTCTTATAAGCTATTTCTTCCCCATACAATGATTTATATAAAGATAGTAGGAAATAATTTCCATTTGGAACGCACTCGATCTTGGATTCACAGAATAATAATCTGCGTAAATGTAAATATGTTTTGGACAGACTTATCCTAAGTAATTTCACATCATCTGCAAACTTTGGCACCTCACTGTTTACTCCTTTTACCAGAATATTTATGAATGTGTAAAACAGCTGTGGTGCCAGTACAGATCCTTGGGGTACACCAATAGTCATCTTTTTTTCACTCTGAAAACTGATCACTTACTCCTACCCTCCGCCTCCATCTTGTAACTAGATGTTAACGGTTAACTGGCAAGCCACACTCTAAATGGATGAGGCTTACCAGCTACAGTGAACTGCTGGGGTTGGAGTAGCCACTGGACTACCACAGAAAGGGAGCTGCTTCAGCCCCATGGGGCCTGCCATGGGCAGTAGGTGCTCCAGCCTGGCCAGGGCAACCTTCGTCGATGTTGGCCCAAGGTGTGCCATGGCTGGGGATGCTCCAGTCTGGAGTAGCCCCCCTTTAACCCCCAACCCATTTAACTGGATATCTGGTTAAATTTAGGATTTAACTGGTTAAACAGGATTTTACATCTCTACTGACTGTTTACAAAGTTACTAATGAAACAGATAAACAGCATTATCCCTTTTCCAGATGAAGAAACTAAGGCTTAAAGAAAGAAAATCCTCTAATAAAATCAATATCTGAATCAGAATTAGAACCAGGATTGCATCTAAATAAAGTAAGACACACTCCCATGACACAAGTCATAGTGTTTCTAAACTTCAGTCTCCCCACATGTAAAAGTGACAGGGATATTTAAGTACACTCATCCCTCATTAAACGAGTACTCGCTTAAATGAGAGACACATATACTTACCTTTTGTTCACTGGACAAGCGCACTCCCTCTGCTAATATGAGCCTTACCCCCGCCCTGCGGCTCCAACCCGCCGCAGCCTGACCCTCCCCACTGGCCCCGCAGACACCAAATCACCACAATGTAAACCGCCCCCCACCGGCCTCACGCATCCAAACTGCACAACATCCCCCCCCCCCCCCGCAGCTCTGCGCACCCAAACTGCTGCAACCTAACCCACCCCCCGCAGCTCTGCGCACCCAAACTGCCGCAACCTAACCCTGCCAGCCCCGCAGACCAAAACTGTCACAGCCTTACCCCCCCACTGGCCCCACAGACCCAACCCGCAGCAGCCTGCACCCTGTCCCCCTTCCCTCCACAGACCCAACCTGCCACCATGTTTTAACCCTCCCTCGCACTCATGTCCCCAACCTGCCCCAAGCCTTTGAACTGCCTCCAGCCTTTAAACCTCCCCATCCCACCACCAACCCAAGGTTCACTTACCTTTCAAAAGCAGCACCACCTGCTGCCACTCCCAGCACTTGGAACCAGAGACTTTTACACATATTTTAATACGAATTTATGAGCACAAAGTTGGGAACGAACTGCGCTCGTACAACAAGGGATGAGCGTACTATGGCTAGTATATTTCAGAAGCCTGACTACAACTAAAAGCCTCCTGGCTTCCCTTTGGTCCAGTTGTGGATAAGCATACTTGTATCAGAGAGGTAGCCGAGTTAGTCTATATCTTCAAAAACAAGCAAAAGTCCTGTAGCACCTTATAGACTAATGGATATTTTGGAACAAAAAGCAGTCAAGTAGCACTTTAAAGACTAGCAAAATAGTTTATTAGGTGAGCTTTCGTGGGACAGACCCACTTCTTCAGACCACAGCCAGACCAGAACAGACTCAATATTTAAGACACAGAGAACCAAAAACAGTAAGCAAGGAGGACAAATCAGAAAAAGATAATCAAGATGAGCAAATCAGAGAGTGGAGGGGTGGGGGGGGAAGGTCAAGAATTAGACTGAGCCAAGTATGCAGCCAAGCCCCTACAGTGACTCAGAAAGTTCCCATCACGATTTAAACCATGTGTTAATGTGCCGAATTTGAATATTTGGATCGGATTGGATCGAATATTTTTGAATTGGATATTTTGGAGTGTATGCTTTCGTGGGCAAAGACCTGCTTCGTCGGACACTCGTGCATCTGACAAAGGGGGTCTTTGCCCCCGAAAGCTTATGCTCCAAAATATCCGTCAGTCTATAAGGTGCCACAGGACTTCTGCCTGTTTTTGAAACGTACTTGTGGCTCTCAACTGAATCAATTTGTTTTCCTCTATCAGCAGATTTTTATTCCAAGCTCTCTCAGTCACTTACACAGAGGAAGGAACGCAAATGAGACTACCCGCTGTAAATGAGTCTGTCTGTGATTTGCGAGCTCTCATTCAAAGCCGGCAGCTCTACTTTCGTTAGGAATAGGTCTCTTTCCCCCGCATGACGAGCTACTGAAGCGGGACGCCCCCTTCCCTCAGCCCCCACAGTATTAATCTTAATTCTCACTCGGTTCATTTAGGGACTTGCGAAGTACGAACACCGCTGTCCGGCCCATGCTCAAACCAGAGGCTGCTAATGGCAGTTCCCCGAAGATGGACCATGTAAGAGAGTGTCACCGCCCGCCCGCTCGCTCGCCCCCTCTCCCCGCCCCGCTGGGCCCACCCCTGCCGGCCAGCCCGCCCCCAACACCCACCCGCCCGCCGCTTTAGCGCCCCTTCCCCTCCGGCCTGGGCCCGTGTTTACCTCCAGGCAGGGCCGCCTCACTAACCGCGCCACGCAGCTTCTCCGGCCCCTACATCGCTCCCCACAGCAGGATCATCTCAGAGCACCAACGGCTCCTTCCCCCAGCCCCCGCGCCCCGGCCGCCTTCCGCACTGACCGGCAACAACCCCTCCTCCCACAGCACCACGCTTCCATTACCCGGACAGCCCGCACGGGCCCATGGGAGTCGTAGTTCTACTGCCTCGCCTCGCTTCCGGCCTCGCCCGGAAGCCATTTTTGTTAAGGGATGTCTCGGGTTAGGGTGCCTGACTGTGCGGCGGCCATTTTGGTTAAGGGCAGGAAGCCGGGAGACATCTTGACCTATGGTTGATGCCGGGCAGGAAGGCCAAGGCAGCTTCGGGCTGAAGCGAGGCACGCGTGTGTGCGCTGGGCCCACCGCATCGATCAGGCCTTTCTGGCCATATATGGCGTCACGTGTGACTGCTTATCCTCAGTCACCGTTCGTGCCCGGAAACGGCTGTATTTCCTCTGGCACCTGTTAAGGATCCATGTTTGCACCAGAGCCTTAGCGGCTGGCAACGCACACGCTTGCCCATAAGATAAGGAAATATGGATTGGATACATGGACTATAAGATGGATAGGAAGCTGGCTTGACCGTGTGGCCCAAGGGGCAGTGGTCAATGGCTGAATAGCTGGATGGCGGTCGGTTTCAAGCGGAGTTCCCCAAGGTTTGGTTCTGGGGCTGGTGTTGTTCAACATCTTTAGTGATGACCAGGATGAGGGACTGGAGTGCACCCTCAGCAAGTCTGCGGATGACACTGTGCTAGGGGGAGAAGTAGATGACGTTGCAGGGTAGAGAGAGCATTCAGAGTGACCTGGATAAAATGGAGGATTGAGCCAGAAGCAGTCTGATGCGGTTCAACAAGGAGAAGTAGAGTCTGGCACTTGGGACGGAAGAATCCCAAGCATTGTTACAGGCTGGGGAATGAGTGGCTGAGCAGCAGTACAAGGGAATGTGACCTAGGGATTATGGTGGATGAAAGGCTGGATATGAGTAAACAGTGTGCACTTGTAGACAAGAAGGCCAATGGGGTGCACTAGGAGGAGCATTTCGAGCAAACCTAGAGAAGTTGTTGTTCCCCTCTGTTCAGCAGTGATGAGGCCACATCAGGAGTATTGCATCTAGTTTTGGGCCCCCGAGTACAGAAAGGATGTGGAGGTGCTGGAGCAGCTTCAGTGAAGGGCAACGAAAATGATTAAAGGGCTGGAGCACAAGACCTATGAGGGTAGTCTGAGGGATTTGGGCTTGTTTAGTTTACAGAAGAGAAGACTGAGGGGTAATTTAATAGCAGCCTTCAGCTTCCTGAAGGGGTGCTCTAAAGAGGATAGAGAGAAGCTGTTCACAGTGGTGACAGGCAGCAAAACAAGGAGCAATTATCTGAAGTTACAGGAGAGGAGTAGGTTGGATATTAGGAAAAACTACTTCACCAGGAGCGTGGTGAAGCACTGGAATGCGTTGCCTAGAGAGATGGTGGAATCTCTATCCCTAGAGGCTTTTAAGACTGGCTTGACAAAGTCCTGGCTGGAATAACTTATTTGGGGTTGATCCTGCTTGAAGAGGGGACTGGACTCAATGATCTCCTGAGGTCCCTTTCAGCCTTAGGATTCTATGATTCTATTACTGCAAGTCACACAATATGTTATGCACTTCTCACAGCTCCTGCTCCTACATTCCTGGGATCAGATGGGAATCATAGCTTTCGTTTTAAACATCTACATTCTGAGCCCCAGGGTTGCAGGGAAAAGTTTGAAAATCTGAACTCTAAATGTTCTGAAGCCAGAGGGAAAATAAAAAGAATCACAAATGTATTATCTTTTAAAAAATTTCATTATTCTAGAGAGTGGTGTCTCATGATTTCTAAACACTTGAGCTACAGTTACACTGACCCAAACTGCTGGCAGCAGTATGCCAATGGACAGTATAGAAAATGAGAATGAATGCTCATTTGCATATTTGCAGAGGCGGCTGCTGACAGAAAAAAAGCAGGGTAGGCGTGGGTCTGCCGGCGGAACCCACCCCTCTTTTTCAGCAGCCTCTTATGCCTGGAAAATTCAGGCATAAGGCTGCCAACAAAACTGGGGGGGTGTTGTCAGCAGAACCACATTTAAACTGCTTTTTGTATGTCGGCAGCAGCCTTTGCCGGGGAGTGCATATGCAAACGAGTGGTCATTTGCATTTTCGGGACTGCTCCTCTGCATACTGCTGCCAGCAGTTCGGGTCAGTGTAACTGTAGCCTTGGGGTTTAGCAGTACAGTTTTCAAATACAGTCTACACTTCGGAGTACAGCTTTTGAATTTATCCCAGTTTGGCTAGTGGCCATGCTAATGGCCAAATTGAAGAATACTAATAAAGCACTGATATGCATGTTCAGTGCCTCATTGGCATGCCGCTGGCCATGGCACTTTGAAAGTGCCGCGGTTCGCTCACCCGTGGCTCGTCTACGTGGTGGTCCTTTTCAAAAGGACCCCGCCAACTTTTTTATTCCATATTCCTTTTTTTCCTTATTCCTTTTGAAAAGGACCCCCATGTAGCTGTTCCACAGGCAAGTGAACTGCGGCACTTTCAAAGTGCTGCAGCCGGTGGCATGCTAATGAGGTGCTGAATATGCATTTCAGTGCTTCATTAGCATTTTTTGATTTTGCAACTAGCAGGGCCATTTCAAAGTTTTTGGTAAGTGTAGACACGGCCTTTATTTCCTTTGCTGTAATTCTATGACACCATGTTACTCCTTCCCATAACAAGAGAACTAAGGGTTATCAAATGAAATTGGTAGGTAGCAGGTTTAAAATAAAGTAAGTATGTATTCACATGATGCATAGTCAACCTGTGGAACTCCTTGCCAGAAGATGTTGTGAAGGCCAAGACTATAATAGGGGCAAAATAGAATTAGATAGATTCCTGCAGGGTAGGTCTATCCATGGCTGTTAGCCAGGATGGACAGGGGTGGTGTCCCTAGCCTCTGTTTCCTTGAAGCTGGGAAGGGGTGACAGGGCCTGGATCACTCGAGTACTTTTTCATTCCTTCCCTGTGTGGCACCAAGCACTGGCCGCTGTCAGAAGACACATACTGGGCTAGATGGACCTTTGGTCTGAACCAGTATGGTTGTTTTTATGTTCCAGTACCATATCATAGTGTACAAATTATAGCATCACCAAAATAGCAAGGAGAGCCTTTTTTTCAATTCAGTAAAATAATTCAGTAATTCGAGAGCCACAGCAAAACCCCGTTTTCGAAAGAACCCCCATCTACACTGCTGTTTTTGTTTCAAAAGCAGTCTGTTGGAATGGAGATCACGTGGGATTGTGCAAATGGAGCGTGAAATTTATAAATCAGTCCTTTGTTTGCATTTTCGATTTGCCTCATTTGCATTCCCCTTTCAAAAGGGGATTGTAGTGTAGATGCAGCCCATGTGAAATGCAAACAGTGTGGACATTAGATCATCTAGTGCAGAGGTCTGCAACCTGTGGCTCTGAAGCTGCATACAGCTATTTAAGGACTTCTTTGGCTCCTGACACTATAATTGCAAAGTAAAAAAACACAAACAAACAAATGCCTCCTGATTATTTTCAATGAATGGTGAACATCTAAAAGCCCAAATATGAACAGCTCATCTAAATAGCAAATGGTATGTGATCTCAAAAGATTGGATAGCTCCCCCTAGTGTCCTTCAGAGAGAGAGAGAAGGCTTGGGAGTGAAAATCAGAATGACAGTGATACAAACACACATGTAAAGTGTGAGGAGATAGAATATGTAAAAAGTTTGTGAACATCTTGCAATAAACATGTATTGCATTACAAATCATTGTGTGTGCACTGTTCTTAAAATAGCGGTTACAAAAAGTATGGCTTGACATTATTAAGGACCAGCTCATATTCACATACATTGCGGCTCTTGCGTTATTGAGGTTTTTTTCACTGAATTGTAAAAAAATGGCTCTTCTTGCTATTTTGGTTGCCGACCCCTGATCCAGTCCCTGCTCTTACCATTGAAGAATGGCCCAAGTCATTTTCTAGTGCTAGTTTCAGAGCCAGTCCCTGGTGGGAGGTGTGCTAGATCACCTGGTCATTTGCTTCTTGCACAGTAGTAGCATTATTATCCAGCACCCCGGGGATGCTGGATAATCAAATGTGCTGGATATTGGAGTGTGGCCACTGGGTCTGCTGCTGCTAGCCCCTGGCCCTACTGCCACCAGTGCTGCTGCCACCAAGCTTCCAGCCCCAGCCAAGGAGCCGCTGCCAGCCACACAGGCAATAGCCTGGTCTGGGCATCTGGCTGTCCTGGCAACCCTCCACCAGCCCCGCTCCACCGGCTCTGGCTGGGCAGAGGCAGATGCTAGTTACTTGAACATACTGAATATTCAAATTCCAGATATCCCATCTTTTACAGTACTGAGCAGCATGCTCATATTGACTGAGCATATTGAGTAACACTGCTGAAGCTGGTTGCCCTCACTATCTCCCCTTGGGTCATTTCTGGCTAGTTTTAAAAACCTTTAATAGAAGAGCTGGAGTAGGATTTGCTTGTGAATATGAGGGAAAGGTCAGAATGCCCCACAAACACCTTCCTGATGAGAAAGTAAAGTGGCTCAGGGAGGAGGGACAGATTATTAGACACTTCATTTATATTCTTGTAAAGCACGCATTTTCACTATATAAATTATCTGCATAAAAATAAACCCTTTCTAGTTACTGTACCTTATGAATAGTAACAGAGAGAAAGCTGTGCTAGTTGATATACTGTCAAAACAAAAAAACAGTCAAGTAGTACTTTAAAGACTAACAAAATAATTTATTAGGTGAGCTTTCGTGGGACAGACCCACTTCTTCAGACCATAGCCAGACCAGAACAGAGTGACTCACTTTGAAGTGTTTTCTGGGCAGGCGTATACAACATGTCGCATCCTGGAAATTGTTAAAATGTATATACATACACACCTCATAGGCCTGGAAGGGACCTCAGGAGATCATTGAGTCTCATTCTCTGCCTTTGTAGCAGGACCAAGCACCATCCCTGACACTTTTTTTTTTAAATCTATTTGCCCCAGCCCCGTAAATGGCCTCCTCAAGGATTGAGCTCACAGCCCTATGCTTAATAAGGTGATACTCAAACCACTAAGTTATCCCTTCCCTCATAGGGATACCCTAAGAGGGTATCCCTGTTCTGTGTAGGTAGGCCCTAGCACCCTTCCCCCATAGAGTACCTTTAATATAAAGTCAAAACAAAAATGCAGTAAAGTAGCACTTAAAAGACTAACAAAATAATTTATTAGGTGAGCTTTCTATGAAAGCTCACCTAATAAATTATTTTGTTAGTCTTTAAAGTGCTACTTTACTGCTTTTTTGTTTTGATAGTATATAGACTGGCATGGCTTTCTCTCTGTATTTAATATAAAGAGGTGCTGCAAGGGTGCACGGAATTTGTCCGTGTGCACCAGTTTGGAAAATCAGCTCTTGTGAAAGATATTGCCTAAAAATCACATGCTTTTATTCAGTTCCTGGGATAAGAAAGCATCTACCTCTTTTCCACCAAAGTGTCAACATACGAAATGTAAGCAGAAGTCTGAAAGCTAAATTGCGGGGGTCTGCCGACAAAGCCAATGCAGGTGTGCAACTTGACAGCGTGTTAATGGGTGGAGATGCCTAGCACGCAAAGAAGACTGCTGGAGTGTGAAACTGTGCAAATGCTTTATGGGAACGAAAACAGAGCAGGGTAAGAAACTTCCATATTGGTGATGTTTGCTACATGTAACATTTTAAACATCTCTTAAGTTCTCCTACTACTGGAGTGGAAGAGCTTGCTCACAAATGTGGAGAATGTGATCATGTGGAGGAGGTTCAGAGTGGTTATTACATCAAGTCCACTTCAGCTATTTATTTTTCAAAGGTTATGTATATAAGACATTTTAAAACAACCTAATTTTTAACATGTTAATTTCATGAATTCTTAATTTGTTTCTCCATTACTGACGAAGCGAGAACAGTTATTAATCCTCGATTTGGGACACTCACTGTGTCTTCATCTGAAATTAACCCCTATCTTTCCCACTATAGCCACACTACCAAAAACATGTTCACTGCTAATGCTGTATTACTGTCAGCACTAATGTCAGTTATATATTTTTCTATGAGATGGAGGAAAACAAAGAAATAGCTACAGTAAACCACTGTTAAACAATTTTCCCCACAAAGATAAATTTAACATGGAATTTAAACAATTTATAGTACTATATTCAACACATCTGTGCTGCTTTATCACTTTAAAGGGCCTTTGCTCAGTAGCAGTAGTATTTTAATAGGGCTACAGAGGGAATTTTGGTGGAGATGGAGGAAAAAGTAGTTGAAAGCATGGCAAAAGCTTGAAGGAAAGGGAAGTAGGGAGCATAAAGAAGTTAGGCTCAAGGAAAACAATGATATGTTGCTATATGGAAAGGTTTATTAGGGATTATGTTTGCAGATGTCCAGATGCAAAACAAAGGGTAAGTAAAAGACTAAATAATCTGTACAAAAATTGAAATGGCCTCTTATCCTAATTATTCCCTTGAACTCCCTACATAGTTCTCTAAGCTACACAGTAATATTTTGTCACCAGTAGTTTGTTCCTCTTCTTATTACAAAATTTTGGCAAATCCCTGGGTCTAAGTATTTCATGCAATTCTGGGTAGTGGGACTGAGTGAATGAGTATTCCTTAAACTGGTGTCTCTCTGATTGCTGTCACCCAAATGTCCCATCGTTCCCTTTGTTTTTGAAACTCTCTAGTGGATGGATGTGCTACCAACTTACTGGGGAGATATCTGATTGCTGAGTAGCTGTTCCTTTGCTAAAGGAGAGGCCGTTGCACATCAGTACTAATGGGGTGCTGCAAGAGTTGAGGGGGCCTGCGAGTCATTGAACTAAGTTGTAAACCCTGTATATAAAGGAAATGACTTCAAACCAGTGTGTGCTACAGCACTCCTTGTTCCAGAATGTATAAATATTTAATTTTTTTGACCATTTTCCTTTGCCTTATAGGAAAGTAGTAATTTTGTGTCCAGTAGATTATAAAATAACACACCTCACACGTTGTTAGTGTATTCCAGTGAATTAACACTCTCTCTCAAAAACAAAATAGGCAAATGTTTTGAAAACACTGTACTTCCTCAAGTGATGGAAACAACATTAGGATAACAGCAGCTGGAGCCCCACTAGTGTTTCTCGGCTCTTATAAACTAAATGTAGGACTGAAACTAAGAGGGGTAGTAAACATGAAAAACAGGAGCATTCCTTCAGTTTTGTGGTACACCCCATGACAGTGTCACACAAATGGGGCTAAGTTATAGCTCAGAAGTACTTTCATCTTAAACCTGTGAGTTCAAAGGTTTATTTTCCTTCCAGAATGAGCTTGTAAGCAAACTGCGTGGTGTTGGTATGACTAATCACCTACTTGTTCCTGTTTGTTTGTATGGCAGAAAATGCATTTAGATATCCTCTTGCAATGCAAGAATCTAAACATTTTAGTTTTGTAACTTTACATCTAGCATGTGACAGTCCTTGGTGAATGAGAAATATGTTGTTAAATTATAGAGACTGAATAAACAATAATGAGCAAGTGAATCAGGTAGTAAATTCATCCTATGTATTTTGCTAATTAAGTTACTTCATTATTGGCTTTGTATATCTGGATGTCTGAAAATTTAGATAATTGCCCCAAGGGCCTTCTGTCACTGATCTGTGAATTCCACTTTGGCTTAAAGTTATAGCAAATCAGATGGCTTCCCTTGAATCACACAGGCATGTGCAATTTCAAAGCGTGTACCTACTAGAATACAAATACATCACAGGATGTGTTGATTTAAAACCCCATGATTTGAAAGGGTTTCATTATGTGGAGGCAAGTAAACACTGACACTTTTTTCTCTTCTAAATATTTTCCCTATTTGTCTTGGGCTGCCCTTTGTGTAGTTTAGACTGATATAGAGATTCCCAGTTTTGTGTGCTTAAATAAAAAAGTTTATCCCTCTTTTTGGTAATTGGCAGGATTTTTTTAACAGACTAATTACTAGAAATATTTAATACAGAACATTGAGTAATTTAAACTACGCACATTTCCTGCTTCCCTTCAGCAATGTAAAGGTTAGATGGGGGGTGTATCAGAAAGAGCTCAGGGAGAAGGAAATAATTGCTGGGAAGGAGTCTGGGAGTGAACCTGGAGTGTTTTGGGGTATAGTTTGCAGATGTATGGAACAGGTTGTTTTGGGGAAAGTAGGAATGTTTGGGAATTGGGGCGCCTCCCCTCTCTTTTAGCCTCTCCCATTCAGCCACCCACTCTGTCTCTGTGTGGTTGAATCCCTGCTCCCATTGGGCCCCTGCCCCAGTCTGCCCCCCCCCTGCTTTTCTGAACCCTAATTTGTGTTTTCCCCCAGCAGCCTTGGGTGCCCTTCTGTTTCCTCCCATATCCAATGAGTCCTCATCTGGCCTCACAGGCAGGATGCAATGAGAACACTGCCTTTCCTCCTGTTGGCTGCTGTGAAGGCTGAGCTGGCTGCTCTCTGTAGTGGTACCACATCTGCCCTTGGTGGGTGGAAGATATCACTGCAACACCTCTCCAGGAAAATGTATTTTCTGTGGAGAAAAAGTCTGCAGAGAGACATGAGTTCTGTGTGTGCACCGTGGCAGGCAATTTCTCCAGGAACTGTGCTTTTTTTTTTTTTTGTTTAGAAAGGCGCCAGCTCCCCTCATCCCACCAACCCATCCCGTGGCTGGGGATGCCAAAGTGCTGGTACTCAGTACCGGCACAAAAAAAGCACTGTCCAGGAGTAAGTACTGTACAGTTCACAATGGGTCTCCTTTTGTCACTCCAAACCAAATGCTAATGAAGGAAAGTGAAAACTTCAAAGAGAGAAAAGTAATAAGAAGTAAACGGTTTGGGGGAAGAGCCCTATTTGAAATGCACACCAAAGGTTTACCCAAGGATATTTAGGGACAGAAAGGACACTTGTTGCCCTTCACCTAAGGAGTAAATGGACGCTGAGTTTGCTTCATGAAAAGAAGTCTCCTCCAATCTTGGTTGGAAACACTGGAAGGAATTTGGGGTGAGATTTTTTTTTCTGGTATTTTTACTCACTATCATTTATACCTCTGTTCTTCAACTAATGAACTGATTCTTGTTTCCACTATAAATATATCTGAGTGCTGTGGAACTATATAAAGGGATGGTCCTGACTGGAATCTTACTAGTTGCTGAGTACTGTTCCTTAAGGCAGTGGTGAGCAAACATTTTACATCGGGCCCCATTTCTTATCCCTGCAGTTAGACAGGTTGGGAGACCTGCTAATGTAAAATTAATGTAAAACTGCTGGACATTTCAGTTATGTTTGTATGGGGATGGGGAAATAACCTTTCTGCATGTGTAAGAAAATTAGTATGTATAATGTAAAAACTTTATAAATGTGAATACACATGTAAACACAGTAACATATTTCTCCATTTTTAATGAGATGTATAAACCTGACACCCCACAGCTGATCTTGCTGTGCCCCCTTATTTATTTATTTATTTTTTTGAAATATAACCCCCCCCCACTCCAAAGATCTCCCCACATTGCACACCCCTGCCTTGAGGAACAGCAGGTGTAGCAATGGTGTGAGCATCCAGTATACAAGGATCTGTCCAAGAATAGTCAGAAGACATGAGGGTCGGGGGTGGGGTGGCATATGTCAGGCCAGGGGTCGGCAACCTGCAGCTCTGAAGCCACATGTGGCTCTTTAAAGAGTCACTTCTGGCTCTAAGCACTGCTGTGGCTGACTCCTCTTGTGGCTCCAAGCCCTGCTGCTGCCCAGGCAACTGCAATGATGGTGGGAGAAGAGGGGCAGCCATCGCTGTGGAAGCAGTGATAGGCTGGGGCACAGGCAGGAGGCAGCCAGGCTGGGTTAAAACCTGACACCCGCACACCCCAAACTTCCCCGCCCACTACTCTGGGCCTCACACTGCTCCATCCCCGGCATGGTGTAGCCAGCAGCCCCAGGGTGTGGGGACTGAGCTGCTCCAGGCCTCCAAGCTTAACTCCAGTGGGCCACTTGTGTGAAGCTGTTGGCGGGGCACACATCTGCTGCTGCCCATAGCATGAACAGCCAGGGCAGGGCCAGGCTGTGAGCAGCTGCACAGAGCGTGGCAGCCCTGTGAGCCAGGCCCTGGTGCTCCCATGGGTGCCAGCCAGGAGAGTGGCATGACCAGCAGCACTGCCTGGGATGTAGAGCCCCTGCAGCAGAGCAGCTCCTGGCTCTTTGCCGGCTGGCAGCAGGGCTGTGAGCATCAGAGTCCCTACTGCCAGCTGCTGCACGCTTGGTACAGCCTGCCTGGGACCTGCCCCATAGTTGCCTCCAGAACAGAGCCTGGGGCTGCTCATGTGGTGTCCCTGGGACAGCCAGCACCTCTGCTTTGCTGGCATATCGTGCACGCAGCCATCCTGGTTAGGCCCACACACCATCCCAGGACAGCTCAGCACTGCTAGCTCATGAGGGAACAGCTGCCAGTGCCCAAGCCAGCTGGGAGTTGTCCTGTGGTAAGTTTCCCAGCGCTAATGCCCCCAGGAGGCTGGGATATAGCTGCTTCAATGGGGGTTTCTGATCCTTGCCCCCCCCCCATCTCTATGGCCGGGGGCAGTGGGTCTGCCAGCTGGCCCTCTGGGAAGGTTAACCCCTCTGAGAGGGGTTAAGCCTGGGTATGGAGGGGGTAGAGCTTAAGGATTGGGGTGGGTTTGCAGGATGGAGGGTAAAGCATGGGGATGGTGGGGGGCAGATTTGGGGCTGAGGTGGGTAAAGCCTGGGGCGTGTGGGGGAGGTGGGGGAGAGTGTGGGGCATTAATGTGAACATCGCTCCTCCCTGCTGAAGGGCCTATCCCCAGGCACAGCATTTTCCTTGTCCTCATTTGCTTTTCAATCCAGGGGTGAAACTAACCTAAACTTTATGGCTGTGTCTACACGTGCCCCAAACTTCGAAATGGCCATGCAAATGGCCATTTCGAAGTTTACTAATGAAGCGCTGAAATGCATATTCAGCGCTTCATTAGCATGCGGGCGGCAGCCGCGCTTCGAAATTGACGCTCCTTGCCGCCGCGCGGCGCGTCCAGACGGGGCTCCTTTTCGAAAGGACGCCGCCTACTTCGAAGTCCCCTTATTCCAATGAGCTCATGGGAATAAGGGGACTTCGAAGTAGGCGGCATCCTTTCGAAAAGGAGCCCCGTCTGGACGCGCCGCGCGGCGGCAAGGAGCGTCAATTTCGAAGCGCGGCTGCCGCCCGCATGCTAATGAAGCGCTGAATATGCATTTCAGCGCTTCATTAGTAAACTTCGAAATGGTCATTTGCATGGCCATTTCGAAGTTTGGGGCACGTGTAGACACAGCCTATAACTGCTACAAGTCATTGTGTGTGCGCTGCTCTTAAAATAGGAGTGACAAAGTACGGTTTGAGGTTATTTATTAAGGACTGTCTTGTATTTATGTGCTTTGCAGCTCTTGATTTTTTTGTAACTGAATTTGGGGGGAAAAATGGCTCTTCTTGCTATTTCAGTTGCAGGCTCATGTGCCAGACAGTCTCAAATTTAATTGCTCCATGACCAGCTTCTAACTACAGAAATTACTTCCTGACCCCAGAATGGGGAACCAAAAGCTGAGCCTGCCTGAGGTCCACATGTGGGGGCCAGAGCCTCACTGCTCTGGGCAGAGGAGCCAAGGTTAAAGCTCAAGGTTCTGGACCCAAATGAGGGGCTTGTAACTGGAATGCCAATTCTCAGGGATGAAGCCCTTGTGCTTTGGCCTTGGTCTGTGGGGCTTGGGCTTCAGTTCAAGGTCCCAGAAAGTCTAAGCCATCCCTGATAACCCCATTTAAATGGGGTTGTGACACATTATGGGGTCCTGATCCACAGCTGGAGAACCGCTGGTGTATGCCTTTTCCTCACCTCCACAGACCAAGTGGGTACTGCAAAGGCTTGGAAAGTTGTGTTTGTATTGCTAGAGGCTGGTGGTTTCAAGGAACTGCTTCATAGCAGGCTCAGCCAAATCATCTTTAAGGGCTGGTGGTGAGGTGCCTCGTGGCTCTGGGAATCCCCAGGAAGCATCACACTAGGTCCTCTTAGATGGTGTGTTGTGGTTTGTTTTTTGTTTTGTTTTTTAACTGGGGGTACTGACAAATGAGGATTGGAGAATGAGCTTTCACAGATGCCAGTCTGTCAGTTTTTCTTTTTCAAGAAGTACCTTCAGAGAGTATCTGTCAAAGGCTACGTCTACGCTTCAGTGATCTGTCGACAGAAGTTACTGTCAGAAGGGATTTTTCTGGCAAAATTTCTGTCAACAGATCCCCCCGCCCCCCCACACAGAGAGAGATCAGAAAGGCTA
Organism: Carettochelys insculpta; assembly: GCF_033958435.1. Lineage (NCBI taxonomy): Eukaryota > Metazoa > Chordata > Testudines > Carettochelyidae > Carettochelys > Carettochelys insculpta. The sequence continues at coordinate 63,277,783 of NC_134139.1, read as the reverse complement.
TCTACTCTACTGACAGAGAGCAGCCAGACTGCCTGGCCACTCTCCCAACAGAACAGCCAACTGGAAGCTCAGCAAACAGGGCTGCCGAGTGAACTGAAAGCCCTGTCTGTTGACAGAGGCCCCCCTTCCCCCCCAAAGTATCTATATGGCTTGTTGACAGAAACTTAACAAAGGCACTATTCCTCATCAGGCAGAGGCAGAATGCTGTTGCAGAAGTGTCAACTTTTTGTCAACAGACTGTCAAAAAATGCTCTTTGTGCGTGCATGCGCTGCAGGTTTTGGCGACAACTCTCTAGGGTAGACATAGCCGAAGAGTTTCACTTTGACTGGGACTCTCCCATGACATAGTAATGGAGAAAGTGGAGATCATGGTTTATCCCCCATGGATTTCAATTATTCCCTCAAAAAATTACCATTAAGTACAGTGTTTGGATTGTTAATAACCAAAGGGGAAATAAATCTGGTGCTGCATACCTGTCTTTTTAAAAGGAGAGACACTTGGTAGGTAACTGGGCTGGCTATTTGGATTTAAATAAGTTTTATATTTCAGTATTCACCATAGATCACTTTGTGGTGTGGTTATAAGTTCTTGTGTGCATGCCCTTCCCAAGGTGTATTTCCAGACTTACCCCTGTGGACCCCTGACCTGCATCCCAAACCTTCACCCCCTCCCGCCCAAGAATCCACACCTCAAGCCTGAGCCCCCTCTTGAATCCCAAATTCCTCCTGTCCAGGCCCACCCCACAGCTTGCCCCCCCACCACTTGGCTGCACCCCTGTTACACATCATCTGTGTGCAGAATGACTCTTATGTGGATTAGTATGGAGATGATTTATCATCCCCATATTGGTACACCTAACAAAGGTCATTCTGCACATGAACGTAAGTTAGAACACTAGTCCATGACACTGTACCAGCAGGTTGCTCAGTTTTGGTCCAAAACAAAATGGTGTCCTACTATATTTTACATCCAGGTACTTTTCATATAGCAAAGAGGCTAACTTCACATATGCAAGACTTTGTGAAGATATTACTTATGAATTAGTCACTTGAGGATGATTGGGGATTTTTCTTAGATCTAGGGAAACACATAAGGCAGGGGTAAGCAAGCTTTCTGAGGCAGAATGCTGAAATTTGACCTTTGGACTTCTATGTACGGTCCCACTGCCAGTGATACTTTTTAAAGTCACTAATAGTCCTACTTACAGCAACTTCATTAATTAAGAGGCAGAGCTTTATTGTATAGATCGTGGCTGATAGCATTAGCTGGTCTTTTGTTAATCCACAGGTGGCATGACTTTGAGCAAGCTTTTGGCTGCGGGTGGCGGGGGGGGGGAGGATGAGCTCTGACTTCTCGTGCCAATGAAAACTAGCTCAATTGCCACTCTTGGCACAAGTGCTGGGGGTTGCTGACTCCTGACATATGGTATACAAATTCTTCATAAAGCAAGTCATTCCACAGACATTTTCTTTCACAGAATCAAAAAAACATAGGAGCAGAAGGAGCAAGTTACCCATGGTTTCATAACATGTCATTAAACACGTTACACACTTTGCCTACCATAAGGGCAATACGTGATGTATTTTCACTTGGGCTGGCTGGCCTGACAGGGAGTAGATGCTGAAAATGCTACCCTTCACTACCCTACATGAAAGTGTGCACCTCTGAGGGCCTTCTTGCAGGAGTGTGGGCATAGATGGATTAGTGAGATGGTCGTGGGTTTAAAGCATCTATATTTTAAACATGCTTATAGCATGTTAGCTCTCTACAATTCTGCTACCACCACCAGGCTTAACAAAGCTCAGCTAACTATGACTTTGTTTACCGCAGAAGTGTGCCCAGATTAGGAAAACAGGTTTGAGTTAAGACTGGGGCAACCAGCTGACTCTTCGTGGTCCAGCTATGACCACGTTAAAAAGGTGTTCAGAAATATTCTAATAAAATGTGAGGTAACATTTAAATCATGCCTATGGCAGATGGTTGGGTTTTTTAAACCCATGGGGTTAACTGCTAATTAAAGAGAACTCTAACAAAGGCAAATGCTAAAATGCCAGAGCCTTTTTCATGGTAGAAAAGCTCCACCTCCCTTTGCTCACATTACAACGTTTGTGTCACCTCTGCCTGCTGTTACCTTTAAGTAGTTGACACTTGTACTGTAATGCTCCTATCTCCCGTTTATGAAACCTGTGTGTGTGGCAGGAGGGACCCCACAGCCTGATGGCTGGAAGCGGGCTGGGCATTGTCTGACAGCCTTGATGGGGGAAGGGAAGGAGAAGGCTCTGAGCCGGGTTCCGGCTTGAGGGAACCAGGAAACTGACCAGCCATGAGCTCATGGCTGGTCAGTTTCCGTTCCTGCAAGCCATGGGGGAGACTGGTACCAGGTTGCCCCCTGGTTCCCTGTTCCTCGCCATTCTGGGAGCCAGGAAACCAGGGCTGGTCAGTTTCCCGGCTCCTGCAAGCCCAGGCCTGGTTCCTGTCTTCCCCCTCTAAGTGCAAGGAAAATTTGAGTCGTGCCGGGTTGCAGGAACGCCTCCCCCGACCCCCGGGTTTCCAGTAACCTGCTTTGAACGCACAGAAGGCAAGAGCCACAGCTCTACAGGGCTGCTGGCATGCAGGACCGATCGCGGACCAGGCCAGGCGGCAGCTACTCCCGGGGCCTACGCCCAGCGCTTGCTGTCCGAGCGGCTTGTGGGCCCAGCCCGCATCGTTGCACCCTGCGGCGCGCCCGGCCCGGCAGGGGGCTGCGCGCTGACCAGCGGCGTAACGCGCGGGGCTGGCTCGGTGCTGCCTGGCATTTCGCTGGAGCAGAGCGAACCGCGTTGTCTCCACCCAGCCGGCAGGCTCGGCCCGATCCCGCTGTGCAAGGCAGCCTGGCGGGCTGGGTGCACGGCGGGGCGGCTCCGGCCTCAGGCTCGCCGGCTGGTCCCCCGCGAGGAGTGGGGCTGGGCGGCAGCCGGGGCGGGACTCGCTGCGAGCTGCTTCCGCCCCCAGCCGCGGCCTGACCCGGGAGTGGATCGTGGCGGCTGCGGGGCCAGCATGAGCGGCCGGCGGGAGCTGGCGGGGGAGCTGGCCCGGTTCTACACGGTCACCGAGCCGCAGCGCCACCCCCGGGGCTACACCGTCTACAAGGTCACCGCGCGGGTGAGTGGGGCGGTGGGGACCGGTGCAGCGCCTCTCTCTGCGGATCTCCCCAAGGGCCGGCAGAGAGCACCCCGGGCCTGTCCCTGGGAGTGGGGGCTCAGGAGCGTCCCTCTCCCGCCCCCGGCCTGCCCCAGGCAGTGGGGGCAGGAGCATCTCTCCCCCTATCCCTCACCTGCCCTATTCACAAAGGCAGGAGCATCCCTCCCCCAATATGCAACATGCTCCTGTAAATGGGGGGTGAGGGAAGCATCTCTCTGCCCACCCCCACCCTGCCCCTATGAATGGAGGGGTAGAGAGTATTCTCTTTCACCCTCCCCACCCCTAGGTCCCAGATCTGCATCTGTGAGTGTGGCCACAGGGAGAAAGCATCCACCCCGTGAGGGCCCACACAATGCTGCTTACACCTGCTTTGTGCCTGGAAGGGTGTGGTGGCTAGAGCAGAAACTAGCCCTATTCCTTATTCCAGACCTGCATCTAGGGGTAAAGATGCAATATGCACTTCACCACCTTCAGCTGCCTCCCACCTGTTGCTAAATGGGAGGCAAATGAGGTACAGAACATCTTCCCTTCACCCACCCATCTACCCCAGATGTGGGACAGGTTCTGAGCATTCCCACAGCACCTGTCCAGCTTCCTTAGATCTGCTGCAAGCTTTGTGTGTGGTGGGAATGGGTGGGGAGAAATGTTTTGGGGTGAAGGGAAGAAGGAAAGAGAGAGATTTCTTTATAAGTGCGTCAGGTTTTCAGTGTTTTGCTGTCAGTCATGGGATTGGAAGAAGATGATTTTGATACACCAGCAAGACATTTAAAATTAGATACATGTAATTCAACCTGTACTGCCTCCATTTTGCTGTATACTAAATTTTTTTCATTAAGTGTTAATTCAAGGAGTTAAGTCTGCTTCAATAACACTCTTCCCATGAAGATTAGCCAAATGCTTTTAAAGAGCCGTCATAACCCTGGCCCTAGGGAATGCCCTTTCCAGTGTAAAACATATCGTCTTATGCTCTTCTGGTGTTACCAGGCCTGCTGCGTCTCAAGCTTGGCTACTTGGAATGAAGGTGGTTTTTATTTTATTTTATTTATTTATTTATTTATTTATTTTAATAAGATCTTAGTTTCCTGAGGGTCACACTTCAGCAGGTGTCTTCCAAGTAAGTCTCCATGTGAGAGCCCCAAATGAATGGGAGACTGCAGGTCTGCTTAGTAGTTTCTCAGTGGCACTTGAAGCTGATTACATTAGTTTGAATTTCTGTGCCCTGTAACTGTTGTTGTTTTTTTTTTTTTCTTTTTTTTTAAAGCAAAAAAAAAAAAAGAGAGAGAGAGGCCAGAGGGAACACTGTGTTTGGATGAATGTCTCCTAAGTGCACCTCACACAAGATCAGTGCTTAATTTGTAATGAAAGAGGTGCCAAGGCTCAAGCAATTGTTTTTGCTTTAATAACCAATGTGCCAAGTCCAGAGGTCGTGGGGATATCAGCTGCCAAGTTAAGACGTGCCAGGGCTAAACCCTCTCACAAATTAAGCACTGCATAAAACCAAATGTGCTGATGTTGTGGAAAGCATTCCATACCTTCATAACTATTCCTTGGACTTGCCCTAACCTGACAGACTACAAGCTAAATATTTGTCAGTTTATTAGTGTGCATGCAGTAACTTTTTTTTTTTTTTAATGTTTCTTAAATGTGCATTGTTGGTCAGAAGCTCTGAGACAGTGCTGGTTTTTATTGTTGTTTCTGACTTAGACAGGTGTTCAGATAGCAACCTGTATCTGGTGATGTAATGCTGCTAAATGGCAGAAAATAGTCATTCTATCCGAGGCAACTGTTAATGTTGTGCTAGGACTTGTTAGTTGCCTTAAAACTGCAATTGTGAACCAGCCCAGAAGTCCTTCTAGCACAGGATCCTGTGCGCGACAGTGGTCAGTGTCAGACAAATCAGAGGGAGATGCAAGAAGCTCTGTAATGGAGAATTAGGAGCAAGAGTGAGATCCACAAAGAGCCACAGGTGTTGCAACACAGGCAGCATGGCACCTAACTTGTAGGTGCCTAGAAAATCTCTGGAACAACACTGATCCTCAAAGCTTCAGATGGGCACCTTAGTTCACGTGCTCAGGGGAAGAGAAGTGCCTTTGAATGAGATCCAGAAAGTGAACGTGGTAGGCGGCAAGTGCCCAAGCTAGCCAGCGGGGATGCCAGTGAGAAGAGTGTGTGCTAAGCACTACTGCTCGCAGAGTTAGGTACCAAAGTTCAGACTGTAGGGAGGTGCTTCTGTCTTCATAGTGGTGCATGAATGGGAATCCACTTTCGGCAGTGAGATGACTTAGGTCAGTGGTGGGCAACCTATAGCTCACAGGCTGGCTGCAGCCAATTACAAAAACGTTCTGTGTGTGGCCTGCAAGAAATTTTGTTTACCATTGCTCTTGTACAGGGTTGCCAGATTCTGCTGGTTTCTGCCCATATAGTTTTTTTTCCTTTCCACCTCCCCATTGATATTACTAAAATGATACCCATGTGAAGCGAGAGCACATCAAGTGAGGTGCGTACTGATTGCACATAATGTTACAGGAGAGCCATGAGCTCCCTTTGCATCCAATCAGAGTGCCAACTGAACCATAAGAGCACACTCCCCAAATTCTAGGTAGGCAAATGCAGTTAGCAAAATTATCCTATCCTGGGAAGTCATCTTGGTTATAACCGTCTTGAGGCCCACCGAGATGGAGGGCCACTCCTGCAGCCCAGTCATTAGTCTAGGTTGCCCATTACTGGCTTAAGCACTAAGGCATTTTTCTCAAAATGAGTTGGTCTCTTGTCTTATTGTACGCCAATTGACCGGAGGAGGCACTGGGATGGGGAAGACGCAGGCTCAATTCTGTTCTTTTGGACAAAATGAGAAACAGGATTTGAACATTCTACCTACATTTTTAGAACACTGTTCTTATATCTTAAATAAGGCATAGATTGATATGAGGCTCCTTCAGTCTCTGTCTGCTGAAGCTAATATGCTGTGGATAAGTAAAGAAGTATGACTGGAGAAGGGGAGCTGAGTTCTAGGTCTTTTACCTATTGGGTGAGGGCTGTAAACACTGTTCTGCACAGTCACTTTCTCTGTCTTTGGCCCAATGATTATTTAGTCACTGAGAAGTATCGGTTGGTCTAATTTCTGAACCTGGCCTTGGATGAAGGGGAGGATGGCTTTGGGTTGGAAGCAAAACCTGGAGATTAGGAGACCTGGTTTCAGTTCCTAGTTCCTCCAGTGGTTTCTTTGGGGTCCCCTGGGACAAGCCATGCAGCCTTATTGCCATTTGTAACGAAAGAACTTGGAGGAGCAATAAAATCAAGTGGCAGTGGGTGGGAGGATCTCATGAGTATACTTGATTAATTTTGGGAGGACATATAGAGATTCCCAGGAAGTATTATAGAAATGCAAACTGTTGTTGAAGCAATATATCTTTTCAGCTACTATTGCAGTAAAGTTTCTGCCTGTGTGAGCTGTCCCCATACTCTCTGCTCGTATAAAGAGGAGGAACTCAAAAGTTATCTGTAGAATGTGTGTGTATATTTAGCTCTCAGGCTGTTTGTTGCTGTGGCAGTGTTGTGCATTAATTGTAAGATCACAGACAAATTGAATAATGTTTTGTTCTACATGTGATACATTATACTGTCATAAGGTAATATACGATGTTTAAATACTAATTAAAGTGAAACAAAACCAAGTTTGTTTTTCTTTTTAAGTTCTGACAGAGAGAGAGCTGTGTGTGTGAGTGAGAAAAATACTTGTAGGTTCCAGTGCTAAAGAAGATTGTTGGGGGACAGAGGCACATAGGACAGTGCATTTAGGTTTCCACATCTCATCCTGATAATCTCAGCTCACAGGCTTAGCCCAAGAGGTCAATAGTGAGGTGTAATTCCATCAGTGGAACTGAAAGCAATGCCTTTTTAATTAGGAAATCAGAACCTCATCTTGCATTTCTCTCAATTTTACTCTTCACTAATTTTTTTATATTTTGCTTGGCTTACATTGAGTAAAATTACAGCGCCACCTGGTTGTAGTACATGTGCTGAATTCTCCAAATCCAAGAGAAAGCTGTATTTAAGTCATGGGGAATGTCAACATTTTATCAGGTCCCTGAAGTTGCAGGTTCTCAGCTTTTACTCCAAGTGACACATGGCAAAGTCATGCAGTTTGCAGGTGATCAGTGTAATTCAGATTTTTCTTAATTCCTCAGCCCCACAAATATTAGTTCTTTAAAATATTTTAACGTCTAATAGCTCAGAGGTGATTCACTGTACCCAAACAGCGTGCTTCAGACTTCACAAACACAGAAACGTTCACAGCTCTTGCCTCTAAGGGCTTATACTCTAATCAGATATGTAATAACTGGGGTAGGAGTAAAAACTTGACACAGTGGGGAATATTGAAAGAAGCTGTAAAGAAGTATATAAGAATATTTTATTTTAGGTAGTTATCTGACCCCACCGCTTTTTGTTTTCTCCCTCCCATCCCTGCAGTTGGTTGGCTCCATGGTTGATATGACATCACTACCACAGTGCTTGCTGGGGCTGTGTCACTCATACCGTGAACTGGTGACCTGCAGCTTTGGGGGACTGCCTGGACAAAAGTAAGGTTGACCTTCTCAGTATACTGGCTACCCCTCTTATACTAGCTATTTAGGGTATTCAGCACATTCTACTAAAGATCTGGTTTCTTTCATGTGTAAAACTGGTTTAAGAAGTTTAAGAGCTTTACTGTCAAATATTAAAATATCACTACAGTATTTGTGACTGAGGGAGCTGCATGTTGAAAGTGCTCTGAAAGTCTAAACCAAATGCACGGGTTGCATCGAAGACTTTTCTGAATACTAAGTTGAGCTAAATTTGAGAAGTAGCAACAGAGAGGTAGCTGTGTTAGTCTGTATTCTAACAAAACAGACCAGCAGTCATGGAGCCTTTAAAGACTAACAAAATAGCTTATTAGGCGATGAGCTTTTCTGGGGCAGATCCACTTCCTCTGATCTGGAGATATAACATTTGCAGCACAGCACTGATGTTTTTTTAATATAGCACTCTAAAAAAAATTGAAATAAAAAACTGACAAATCATATAGATAGAACTGTAGGGGGCTGGGGATGAGGGGTACAAAATACTAAGTGTCCTGCCTGAGATCATTATGAATATCAAAGGCAGGGAAGCTGTCTTTGTAATGCGTAAGGTAATTGCTATCTCTATTAAGGCTAAGATTCAATGTGTCTAATTTGAGCACGATCTCCAGTTCACACATCTTCCTTTGCAATCTGCTGTTAAATTCTCTTTGTTGTAGGACATATTCTCATGTCTTTAACAGAATGGCCCACTCCATTGAAATGCTCACTGACAGGTGTACGTGTATTCAGATTCCTAATGTCTGTTCTGTGTCCATTTATTCTTCAAAGTGTTTTTCCAGTTTGTCCAATATACATACCTGATGGACATTGCTGGCACATGGTGGCTTGTATAACATTGGTTGAGGTGCAGGAGCACGAGCCCCTGATCTTGTAATTAACGTGGGTAGGTCAAGTGAAGGTATCTCCACAATTAAGATGCAGACAAAGTTGGGACCGGGATTTGTTGCAAGGAAAAGTTCCAGGATTAGCATTACTGTGGTATGGCTTTCGGTTGCTAGTGAGAATTTTTCTGAGGTTAGGTGGTCATCTGTAGCGGAGAACAGGCCTCTCACCTAGGGACTCTCGGAGTGTCGCATCATGTTCCAGTACAGGTTGTAGGTTTTTGATGATGTGCTGCAGTGATTTTTGCTGGGGGGCTATAGGTAATGACAAAGGGTGTTCTGTTATTGACCTTCTTGGGCCTACCTTGAAGTGGTTGGCTTCTGGGTATTTGTCTGGCCCTGTCAATCTTTTTTTTGACTTCCCCCAGTGGGTAATTTTATGTTTTTTACGAATGCTTGGTAGAGACTTTGAAGTTTTTGGTTTCTGTCAGTAGGATCAGAGCAGACATGACTGTATCTAAGGGCTTGACTTTTCAGTTCTATTTATCTGATTTGCCAGTTTTTATTGCATTTTTGGATTTCTGTATTATAAAACCATCAGTGCTGTACTGGAAGTGTTTTATATCTCCAGATCTGAGGAAGTGGGTCTGTCTCACAAAAGCTCACCACCTACTAAATTTTTTGTTAGGTTTTTAAAGTGCTACATGACTGCTGTTTAACTTTAGGAAGCCTTTCTAAAGGTCTGAAAAAAAATTGCTTTTAGCAGGGTTGACACAATGAGGAAACTGAATGTGTAATGTGCCTTCTACTTTAAATATATTTAAACTTTTTTGTACCATGAAAGATTTTACATGCATCTGCAAAGTTAGAGAGGCATTACAGTTTCTGTATTCATTTCCAATAGTCCAGTTCAAGAAAAAGATATGAAAGGATTAGAACAAAAATTAGGTACCACAAGAAGATTGTACAGGTTGCACCTTCCTCATCCAGCACCCTAAGGACCTGACTGCTCCTAAATGAGGGAGTTTGCTGGATGAAGGGAAGTTTCCATGTACCCTTCCGGCCTGCTGCCCCTCCCTCCATACGCTGCTGGTCCACCTGCCTCCGCACCCTCAAGTCAAATCCCAGCTGCCCCTTTACTTCCAGCCTGGCTTGTGCTGGTCCCAATAGCATATGTAGCTGGGCTGCTGTCCCCAGCCCGGGCTGCTGTCCCAGTGGAGGCTGATTCTAGCCCTGGCCAGGCTGCCACCTATGGCCCTGACTCTGGTGTACTGGCTTCAGCCCCAGCTGGATTGGTGTTGTGGCTCTGGTGCTGGAGTCAGAACATCCTTGGTGCCAGTGTCTCTGTGGTCCTGTAACACTGGATGTTGCCAGACAAGAGAATGCTGGTTGTGGGCGGTGGAACCTCTGTTATGGGAGACTTTAAAAATTAGTTTCTTAATTATTTTTTTAAAAAGCTGCTAATTTTTAAAGTTGATTAGCAGCAATGTAGGTGGTAAACCTAAGATACTCTGACCAACTTAATTAACAAAGGAAAATCTGAGTCCTCTTCTATTATTCTTGTTCCAGAATCTACTGTAGTAGTTAGGTCTTGATCCTTTTGTATATGTAAGTGCACTATCCATGGACATCCTATTGATTTTGTGCACGAAAGCTGCTTGCATCAAGGATTTACAAAATATGCTGATTGCACCATTCCACTCAGATTTTTCCTGTGCAATTTTTTCATTTTTTTTTTTTCCTACAGCTTGAGATTTGTGGGGTTGCTAACCCATGTTTTCTTATGCCAACTACTTTGAATTAATGATAGGCTGAAGTTATGGAAGCATGGAGGAAGAAGTCACAGAGATTCCTGGAAAACTGTAAGGAAAATTAGAGTAAAAGTAATAAAACTGGGGGTGAGGAGGAAGGGCTGAGAGATGAGAACCATCTGTCTGCAGCATGGTGGAACCTCTAGGTCAGCAGTGCCTATTAGGCATTCAAAGATCGCCACACTTGTGGTGTTGCCTTTCCATATTTGCCACATTACCTCCCTGCTAAATAAATGCCCTCGCCCAAAGCCAGGCCTCCCCAGCCCCTGCCCCATACTAATTCAATGCCAGCAACTCACCAGAGTCACTGCCGCTGGTGTGTGCTTCTCTTACCTAGTGGTGGGGCGCTTGCACGGAGCAGGCGGGCAGCATTCCCTGCATGCGGCTTTTGGGAGGAGCAGCATTTAAAGTCTCCTAGAGCTGCATGCAGCTCGAGACCTGCATTCGCGACATCATGGTGTCCTATCCGCCACGTGTGGTGAGTGGCTAATATTTTGGACATCCGTGCTCTAGGTAGCTCAGAGGAGAAGTTTTCAGGTGATTCATGGTCCGCATTTCTGCTGTGTAGGGTACTTTTACCTCAGAAACAACACGGCAGTTCAGGGCTTGTCTTACACACACAAACCAAATTCTGCTTTGACCCACACCTTTTAATTATCTTGGTGCATGTCAGTACATGTACAGTCTTATTTGGAATTGAGTTGTCCACACACTGACTTATGGTATGAATTAAAGCTAACTCTTTGGTTTGCACATGTGTAGACAAGCCCTCAGTCGTCAAGCAATGGATGTTATTGCTTTTTCTAAGCCCACTGCAGAGGTAGGGTGTTTCAGAGGGACTGGGAACATGGGTGGGGCCCAAGGTGGCACACTGACAGCAGGGTCCGGGCAGTGTGTGGTGGATCCTGTTTTGAATTGGCGTGCAGGGCCCTGAAGGCATGGGGCCCAAGGCAGCTGCTTTGCTTTGTTCACCTTGAGTTCAGGCCAATTCTGTCAATATAGTATATTCTTTAAAGACAGCGAAGCTATTTTGCTGTCATGTGTGGGGTCCCCCCCCATCTCTGAAAGTCAGCTGTGATAAAATGTGCAGGAAATACCAACCTGTGATAGGGAGCCAGTGTACATGAGGACAATATCAAAATGCAAATAGATCTGCAGTGAACTGAGCAGTGGGGACTCTGGGTAGCATGGGAAGATTTTGTTCTAGCCTACCCAGGGTGAGGTTGTGTGCAGTTTGGATTTAAAATGGGTAGCTGTAACTAAGCCATAGCTATTACATTAATATGACTTTTCTCTGCTTCTAATAATGATTCCTTCAGGAAAGAATTGGAAGAATAGGTGGGAATATGGTCCATATGTGAGCCAGTTCTCAGTGGTCCTAATAGGAAACTTGTTTGGGGATGTGGCCCCAAGAAGACGGCATAAAGTTCTCATAAAATTGTGTGATTTATTTGCTACTATTTCTAATATAGTACTTAGCTTTGTTACTAAATACTTTTGCCTTTTTGTTCTATTTTGTATTTTGGTAGGTAGAATGTCACTAAACTAACTTAAATCTGCTGAATGCAAATTGAAAAAGAAAAGAAAATCACTGCACCTTCTATATGGTTTCTTTCTATCAGCAGCAGAATGCAAATGTTCCACTTAACTCTGCAGACTAAAATTCAGACACTGATTAGGTTTTTGTTTGTTTTGTTCTTCAGATTGTTTCAAGAAGAAATCCAGAGGATGTCCAGGAGGTAACACACATTTATACTTGTGAAAATACTTCTGTTCATGTTCTCATTACTAACTTTTTAAATATTTCACTTAATTTAGTATTGCCTGTGGTTTTTTGGTCATGGAAACAGAGCAAACTTTCTTTGTGTCCATCTGTCTTTATTTTTAATAATTCAGAATTGAATAGGTAAGGTAGCATATTGCAACTTTGCCATCAGTGAAGCAGGAGGGGGAAAAGAGGGTGAGAAATCACCAATTGTAACCACAAACAAAATTTTAGGTAGTAAAGTATTCTTTCATGATAAAACTGCTTTGCAAACTTTGCAGCTCCTGTCTCATGAGTGAAGTTGGAAATTCAGCTTTCCTTTAACCCTTATTGCTAAAATTAGAGAGAAATTCACCATCCTAGTGTAGGGCTCAGCTGCAAGTGTTCTTTTCACTCTTTGGCTGTGTCTACACTACCTCCCTACTTCGAAGGGAGGATGGTGAGTGGGTGTTGGGAGTTTAATAAACTCCCAACACCCACTTACCATCCTCCCTTCGAAGTAGGGAGGTAGCATAGACAAGCCCTTCAAGTAATAAGGGACAGTAAAGCCTGCATTATTGCTGTCTGCCTGCCTGTCAGGTGAATAGGGTAAATAGAAGAGGATGAGGGTGGTAGAGGGAGAGCACATTGCTCTAAGGTTCCTTAAACTCTCTACATTGAGAGACGAGAGAGAATTAAAATCTATTTCATTGCTGACTCTTTGGCTTCCTTTGCATGGCCTTAAAGAGAGGTCCTACTGTATACGGAATATGGCACGTAGCTGTCTTTTAGGATGTTTCTGTATTTCGAGCTGGACGTATGATTCTCAGGTCAACGAGAAACACTCATGCTAGCTCTCATTGAACAAGCATGCTAAAAATAGACTGTAGGCAGGGTAGGGTGAGTGGTGGGAGAGGCTAGCTGTGCTTATAAACGCTTTGAGTCTTTGGATGGGGATGCCTAGTCTCTCCTTACAGCTGTATTGTCTCAGATGCGCTCAGCTTTTTACCATGCTAGCTTGACGAGATCTAGTGTGCGTGTCTCCTTGAGCTGGGAAACGCCTTCCAAGATGTCATGTGCCTCTCCTGTGCTCGGTCAGTGGCTGCTGTGCTCTCCTCACCTCCGTCATACATGTGGAGATGGTTCTCAGCCTCTCTTCCTGCCCTTCCCCGGAATGTTTGAACACTCCCTGGCCGCTGGCTGGGGAGTGGGACCCAGTCCCTGCTGGTGGGGGCAGGGGCCGAGCAAGCCAGAGTTCCCCTACTCTGGCATTATTTGGCTCACTCGGGCCAGGGATAGCAGACGGGTGAGCTGGTGGCCTCTCGTCGGCATGTTTACAGCTCGCTAGGCTCCTGTCCCTCGAGCTGGGGGAGCAGCAGACTGCTTCCCATCCAGACCTTGCTGCTGGGGATGGGCTGAGAGAGCTAGCTGCCAAGGAGAGTAGCACGTTTTCTGAGGGGGAGATGTAGGGAGAGAAGGACCAAGCCCCTTTCCCCTTCCTGCTCTCAGCAGGCCAGTCGGAGGGGTGGGCCGTACATGACCATTCATGACCCCGGTGTATCCCCTCTAGACTGCATCCCCTGCATGAAGCACATGCTGTAAGTGTGATGGGGAAATATGCCTTTTATGCTGGTTTTGTTTTTGAAGTAGAAATCAAATTGATTCTTTAGGTTTTGGATGGACTACTAGCATGGACACTCTGGTAGCTTTTTCATTACATAAATGGAAAACATATCTCCTTCCCCAAACCTAGAGTGATCTGACTTACATTCTGCAATGTCTGACAAGCTTTATTGTTGCCAAACTTCTGGTACAACTTCTTAACACAGTTAAGGAGAACTCATAAGTGGCTGCCACTGCCAAATGACCTTGTGTGGTCAGAGACATGCTATTTATTAATGACTTCACAGAGGTGAGAGTTGGCTAATACAACTCCATTGCCCACTTATTTAAAATACCAGTACTTGGAAAAACTGAGCACTTGTTCGATGAACTCCTTTTGAAATCTAAAACACCATATTAAAGTTAAAGTCTATTATGCTACGTCTACACTAGAAGCATCCGTCGACAGAAGTGACTGTTGGAAGGGGTTTCTGGCAAAACTTCTGTTGACAGGTTGCATCTACACGTAAAAGCAGATCAAAAGAGCAATCCTCCCTGTCAACAGAAAGCAACTATACTGCCCAGCCCTCTCTTGACAGAACAGCTGACTGGGAGCTCTGCAAACCAGGCTGCCCAGTGAATTGGAAGCCCTGTCTGTCAACAAAGGGGCCCAGAGCATCTACATGGCTGTTTTTGTCGACAGGATACTGTTGATAAAGGCGTTATACCTGAACGTGGAGAGGTATAATGCTGCCAGTGGATGTGCCAAGTTTTGTCACAGACTGTCGAAAGCACATTTTGCATGTAGATGCTCCATGTGTTTTTTGTTTTTTTTTTTCCCCCCCGACAATAACCCAGTTTTGCTTGAAATATGTCTCGTGTAGACCTAGCCTTATACATCTATTTTTGCAGTTTGGAAAATGTGAACATCAAGCTATAAAGAGACTCCTGAGTTGAACCTGTTAATGAACATAGTCTGCCAATAACTTAATCTTCATTTTGTTGTGAAAAACTGGATTACAACAACTGTTGCTGAGCCATTCATCAGAAAAACATCTCTCTCAGAATATTTCATGATTCTAGTTTACAAATGGTTTTGAAAGTATAACACCTTCATTGTCTAGTTTATTTAATTGTTGCCTTGACCTGTGACTATAACCTTGGGGGATTTTCACTCTTTTGAGTTAGCCAAAGAAATATGAAATTCTCATGAATCATCATGAACTTGTTCATGGTTGCCCAGCTCCAATGAAGTGCATGGATACATGGTGCGTTTTCCTCACAGTAGGTGGGTATGGTGAGGTACTGTCTCAGGCCAACATCTAAAAATTTTCTTTTAAATAAAGAAGAAGAATGCCATCTAGAATACATCCCACAGAGGGGAAAGTCTGTCATGGATGCATCTTAATGACTGGGAAAATGGACCCTGCCATGGTCGATCTTCTGGAGTTTGATATAGTGCGCCTGATAGAGATACGCTAAATTGAACTTACAAGACCCTCATGTTGGCGCCGGTATTCCTGCCCCTCGTAATGCATAAGTGAACAGTCCTGTTGACTTCCCTTAGTGGAGACAGAGTGGAAGTCTGAATTAAGGGGCATCAACTCAAGCTACATAATTAACGTAGCTGGAATTGTATACCTTAATTTGACCTTCCGCTGTAGTGTAAACTTGCTCTGAATTGTGGCTGAAGGATCCTCTTCCCGCATATATCCAAGGAATGAAGTCGTGTTTGTCAGGAAATCATATTCAAAGTTGATCCCATGGGATATAAATGTATTAAAGAGACCAGACTGAGGTGTCTGCTGGACTTTAGGGTTCCTAGTATGTTGCTGAATAAGTGTAGTGAGATATTGACAGATGTTTGGCTGCATGTATGTTTCCTCTATGTGCTGCTGCAGTCTGGCACAGACAGCGCAGCCTGGCAGACCTCGAGTGAACCACACAGTTGCCACAAGATCCATTCAGGGATGAGGGCACCAGGCTGGGTTTTTTCCATGCAGCCCAGTAATAGCACCTGGCAGATACTACAAGGATACTAAGACATGTAGACCTCTGCCAATGAAAACAGCTCAGTCAGTGATAGGACTTTTCCTAGGTTGGCCAAAGATTCTTCCTCTGAAATGAATCTTTATGCCCTTAAACAAGCAAGTTAGTACCACCCACAGATGTCACCTTGTAGTTGTCGGTTTGATGAAAACTTCGGTTTTCATGTATACCGAAGTTTTGGTTTCAGCAGTGTATACTGCTGTCCTGTTCTTGGCCATAGTAGGACATGTCTGCTCCCAGCATTCTTCAAAAAAATTCCAGAGTACTGCAGCCTTCCAGGGTTGCTGGATTAAAGAGGTTCAAGTATATTGTGGCATGCTGTATATTGAAAGATGTCAAATTCAGCTATTCATGCAAAAGAAACATTGGCTCCTTTAGTTATATTTTTTTCTATACATGAAACTTTGAACATAGGACTGTACTTTCCTGACTGAAAGCCAATGATGAATCTTCTGTGAGATCTTTAGCTAAAATTGAAGTAGCAGGTAAAATCCCCACATATGGATGTACCATTATGTTTAGATTAACCACAAGTGTGATAAGGTAATTGTTTTTTATTACAATATTTGTGTCCCCCTGCATAAGATACCAACGTAAAATAGTAAGCAAATTGTTTTTATGGGAGACTAGAGAACAGGAATTTAGTTACAGCTCAGCTGCTGGAGAACCTGTTTCTTCATTTACAACATTAACGTTACTTAACATTGCTGCAGCTACTGTTGTACTTGGGCCATCTACTGTAGCCTTCCATTTCCCCTTTTTAAGAGCCCTTCTGGATGTAACCCTTTACCAAATTACCATCTGAATGTACTACCAAATACTACTGTAGGGAGAAAGAGGAGGAGATGGGACATAATGAGGTAAAGCTGTGTGTGCAGAAGGAATAAAGGAGTAACGGCAACTGTGAGTGTGTCATGTCTGACCCAGGGTGGAGAAACCAATATTTATTGAGGAAAGGACGAGTGGAAAAACTGTTACTACAGACTGAACCTTTCTTGTCCAACACTTACTCATCTGGCAACATCCATAATCCAGCATGATTTTAGTTAGCCAGATAACCACTTATCATGGGTGCGTGCTAGTTCCATAAAGTTTATTTACAGCCACCAGTCCTGGCTCTGAGAGTTCTGTGCTGTTGTTTAGCTGTAATTTACCCCTAAATGTTTTCTAAGAGCCCAGGAAGCAGTGGAAGTGTTGGTGGTCCAGAAAAGTCTCTTGTTTAGCACTGGTCAGGTTGTGCTGGACTAGGAGGTTCAACATGTTGTGCTTCAATTAGTCTAACACTGACAGTTGGCCTGTTGCATCAGAACGAATTAGGCTTTATAGAATTAGATTTAATTTTTTTACATAATTTTCAACAGACGCTTAAAACAAGCTTTTTTTTTCCCCCCATTCTTAAATTTGCAGAAATTATGAGAGAGTATCGACAGTTATTTAATGAAAGTAGACATAAAGAATAAAAAAAATTAAAGCTTTATAAACCATAAAAACACAAGTGATCAATATTACATGTCAAAACACACAAAGTAAATAATCTTAAATCAAACCATGCCTGGTTTTGCCATTCATTATTTTAGTTCCTTCTGTAATCAGCCTAAATCAGAAGTCTAGATCACTGGATTTTGATTCTAAATTTTCAAGCAGCAATTTTCTTATTGGAGGAAATATTTTTTTTCCATTCAGTGCGTGTATGAGGACATTGAATATATTAATTGTTAAGCTAGGCTTGAAAGCATTAGATTTTTAAGGATAAATGACAATAAACACACTATCACTAGAGAAGTACCCTTTACTGCACTTCTCTAGTCCTCAGATTGCATTTTGTCTTCCTTCCTCCAAATCTGATTCATCTCCAGCATAACCAGAATGCAAACCTTGTTAGCTTTGCTGAGGCAGCATCTTTGAGAGGCGTCGTTTCCCTGAGCTTGTCGGGGGATGACCGGGTAACCTTGACTCCTTTGCTTTGCTAGGTGTTCTAGATAGAGTAGTGCTCTCCTTTTGGCTAGCATGAGATCACTTGCATCAGTGAAAAACAATCTTTTGTTAGCATGAAACTGGATCTTGTGCTTTTTTTTTGATTCTGTAATACTTAATTATACTATCAAAGTGCCAACATTCCCGTAACTTAATCATGGGCTTTTCATTCGCTTGAACAGTTTTCTTTGGTTCCTCTGGGATTACATATATGTAGTGTATTAATCATGCTCATCAGAAAATGACTCCTTTCTGGTTTATTGGATTGGATACACACAAACTGAGGCATTCATAGTTACCACTTCTGAGAATGTAGGCCAGTGAACTCTCTCCCTTGGGAAACTGTAGAGGCTCCTGGGACCTGATGACTACAAACACTGTGCTTACTTTATATTGACTTTCTTGCTGGCACAAGTTTGGTATAAGGACACCAAATTGCTTGTGTAACCCCTTTTCTTTCCTCCCTGGTTTACTCAGGAGCAGGCAACACTCACTTGTGTGCCTGATGGGTTTGATATTAAAGAAGATCCTGTGTGTCCCAGTGGTGACGTTGGATAGCTGGGAATCCCCTTTCCACCCCTGATTTCTAAAGGTGTGTAAAGTGGTGGTGCCTCCACCTGGCTGACCCCTGCACACACTTAATGGTGCGCTTTTGGAAACCTCCAGGAATATTTATTCCTGTTATAATCTGGGTCTAACTCCCAAACTGCAATTATAAATAGTATATAGCTAATAGACCAAATTAAGTTGTTAAGTGAAGGTGTGTGTTAATTCTAAAGAGACAGATTACAGATGGCACGTGAATAAAATAAACATATGACTAGCATGTACACTGCCTTCAAGTTATTCCCCCCCCGGTGCGGCCCCTGCGTGTACAGTCTGTAGTTACCAAAGTTACAGTTGCTTGCTTTGGCCCCTGGCTGTTCCACTGGATTGCAGACTGTTTGGCGAGGGTTCTGTGTATCAGGTCAGGCAAAGCATTAAGCTGACCAGCCCCTCTGACCTGGAGCTGGCCTCTGCAGCACTTTAACAGACACAGATAAAGTTCCTTCCCTGCAGGTTCTCTTCTTATCAGGCTGTAGCTCCCTAAAGCAGTTCCTGGCTGGGAGAAAACTCCACAGCTGCCCTGAAGTAGTCCGTTTGATCAGCCTTAACTGTCCAAACTCAGGAAGACCACCCCCTTCTTCCCCTAGCCTTGCCAAAAAGCCCTACTTTCCTTCCCAAAGTATCATGGGAGTTTGTAGCCTCTAGAGCCAGATTGCAGCACAAAGGATCCTCCCAGTATCAGTCAGAGGTTCCTACAGATGGAGGGTCCTTCACTTGTGCACTGGCATTCTTAGCTCCTGTGTTGGTGCGGCGTGCACTCACTGGGATGCTTGTATCAGTGCACAGTGCTGTGCACCATGGGTGTGTTTCCTAGTGTTCAGCACATCAGTCTTCTTTCAGGAAGTGCTGGCAATGTATGATGGAGCAGAAATGAGTCACACAGGATAGCAGGGAGGAAGGAGCAAGCTTCCTGCAACAGTTCCCACCGCATAACTAGAGAAGGTGGGCGAGGTAATGTCTTTTACTGGGCCACTTTTTCAGCTTGTCTCTTTCATAACCTGGGACTAACACAGCTACAACTACACTTTATCCGTCCCATAATGTCTTCTGTGACCCATATTTTCTGTACCTTTTTTAAAAAAAAAAAAAAAAAGAAAAAAAAGTACATACCCACATGGCCAGCTGTCCCTGCTGTTCTGCATGAGATGTCAAAGCATGGAGCCTGCACAGTTCTGCACTATTGTCAAAAGTGTAGCAAGAACCAGAAGCATGATGCTTTCTTATTTGCAAAGCTATAAAAAAAAAACTGAATAAGCATGAGACGTGATGATTTCTTGGAGGACATTGCTGTGGGAATTCAGGGTCGATGGCAGTATTCAGAGAGCATCTGCCAATGGTGGACTGTTGGAATTAAATTGTAATGCAGGCTTGGCTTGATGACCAATAGCTGCAGAGCTTTCAAATGCACAGGACCACAATGCTGAATTATAAGAGGTGAGACACTAACAGGAGAGCTGCATTTACTGTGGTGAAGTAAGTGTCAGTCACACAGGAAGTTAGCAACACGGGATTGCTACTGCTCAGTTGGAAATTAATTCATAGTTGGAAAATTGGCTTTCAGGGGCAGTTGTCACGTAAGCATGCAGGGCCATAAATTGTCTCCTGATGTGCAGACCCTAGAGAAGACTGATTTGCAGCAAGGGGATTACTAAACTGTGGTAGTGGTGCCAAGCTGTGGCACCAGGTAATCTTGCTACAGAGCACCTCAACAGAGAGAACTATTTATGGTTATGTAAGCATCAGTGCTAGCTGGGCACAGAAGGTGCATGATGCTTGTAGCTTTCTGAGAAGTCCCAAGTAAGGACTTTCTTTCTGAATTGGTATGTTACTGTTGGCAATGATGGAATGTCATCAGTGATCCTTGAGGATCCAGTCAACCCCTTTTTCCTCCGGCTCTTGAAGCTGTATACCAGCCACCTCAATCGCACCTAGGAAAGACTGAACTATCTGCTGAGAGGTGGAGAAAACAGTTGAATGTGCAGGAGTGGCAGGTATCATAGTCTAGGGAAAGCCTGCTAAGCCTTCCCAAACTCAGGGCTTTGACTCCGTTCATGCTGTGCCCTGAGGCCCTACCTTGGCTTCCTCTCCCTCCTGAAACTGGCATATACTCATATGGCCATGGAGGAGTGGGGCTTTGTATAGTAGGGAGAGGGGGTTGCTCATTGCCCACGCGCTTTATATAAATTGAAGGGATGCTACTACTGTCTACTCATAAGATTGGACCTCAGTGAAAAAAATTCCAGTGGTTATAACTGCTTGTGATGTCCTGCTAAATATCTGTGAAGAAAAGGGGGAAAAGCTGCTGCCAGAATGGAGAATGGTGACTTACAATCCATCTGCTGAGTTTGAACACTCAACAATGATATGTGTGGCTTAGAGAAGCTTTGGAAGACTGTTTTAACAGTAAGTCACAGTAATGAATTTTGGAGTACTGTGCTTTACCAGGCCCTGGTGTGCTAGGATTTATTAGGAATTGTGTGTTGTTTACTGTATGTTGATATGGTGCTTTCAGTATTGCTAGGCATGCTGCAGCATATATTGGGAACTAATAAATAGAAATTGTTTTCCATACAGTGGAAGGTTATTGAGTAATGAAAACACTGCAGTAATCCTGTGCTATAATAGAGTTCTCCATGGCCTGCAAAGGGAGGTAAACCTGTGACTTTTGAACCTGTAGGTCCATAAGCTTGCAGCATTAGTGGTTTTGTTTCTGAGAAGCCCCATTACATTGCGGTACATCTCGCTCTCTTTTTTCTGCCCGTCTTTTGATCCAGTCTTTCCTTTTCTATGTAGTGTCCAATACACATCCTCTGGGCCCTCTTCTCATGGTCACATATAGAACTGGCTTACAGCATGTTGCTGAAGATGTCATCCCACATCCTCTCTCCTTCTTACTTATCTGGCTGAGGCATTCCATGAGTATGGAGGGCGAATGCCTCAGGCCTGCAGCAGCTGCAGATAAAACATACATCAATACCATTTATCAGTTCCAATATCTCTTGTCTGCTTCTGGTTGGAGAGCATCTGGAGTTTGTGTCTGGAAGCTTCACCTGGGCAGTTGCATGAAGCAGTGGAGATCAGCTTGCCGAGGACACAGAGCAGAACAGCCAGGAAAAGGCATTTCAAAAATTCATGGGGTCTTAAAATGTGTGGATGGCTTCCAGTCTCTCTCTCATGCTGGGCAATGGCATTTATGATTGCAACCAGTGAAGTCAGTGTCTGGCATTGTGGGACAGCTGCTAGAGGACAGTTATTTTTTTACATAAGAATAATATGATGGCCATACTGGATTAGATCAAACATCTATCTAGCCCAGTATCCTGTCTTCCAACTGTGGCCAATAACAGATGCCCCAAAGGGAGTAAACAGGACAGGTCATCAAGTGATCCCTGCCTGTCATCCATTTCCAGCCTCTGACAAACAGACTGGGGATACCATTTCTGTCCATCCTGGCTAATAGCTCCAGGACCTGCTAGGGCTGTGGCACGAGAAGAAGGTGCACCGGGTGATGGGGAGCAAGCGGCAGAATGCAGCTGCCTTTGCCCAGCTGGCAGAGGGCCTGACCACCTGTGGTCACCCAGCCCTCACGCTGGACCAAGTGAGAAGCAAGGTCAAGGAGTTGCAGCTGGGTTACGCCTGGGTTTGGGACTCGGCCAGCCTGTTGGGGGCCACCCCTGCCGCTTGCCGCTTGCCCCTTGCCCCTAAAATAGGGAGCTCAGGAGCATCCTGTGCCCCCAGGACATCTCCTCCCCACCTGCCATCCGGGACACTCCGTCCGAGGAGCCCTGGCCAGACACGGAGCCAGAGCCAGGACCATCGGCCAGCCCTGCACCACCAGGGCTGCAGATGGAGCCAGGCGCGGCAGCAGACTGCTCCAGCAAGGAGGGGGACCTAGTAACAGATCCCCCATCCTGCACCTCCAGCCGGGCATCAGCCAAGCAGCCATCCCTGACCTTGGCGGGGAGGGCGCGCTACATCCAGGTGTTCTGGTGTCTTGGGCAGGGGACAGCCACTGGCAGAGCTCCAGGAAAGTCTGCCACTGAATCCAGAAGTTCCGGAGCCACTGGTCATCATCCCACTCCCCCAGGACCAATTCCTCCCACCACTCGGAGCTGGTGAGGTGGCTCCCGAGCCAGCGGAACACACTGGGGGGGAGAGGGGTGGGCAGGAGGGCCCAACGATCTGGGGCGTCCCTTTCTTTTGGGGTGGGGGGTCTCCTGCCAGGAGCTGCTGGGTTGCCAGTGGTGCAGCAGCTAGCAGGGTGCCTGCTCTGCTGGTGGGAGCCAGCAGGGTTTCCAGCTGCCATTGGTCCATGGTCTTTTGTGCAGGCACTGTCTCTACAGGGCTTGTGGCAGCTCTGCAGGCCTCGTGCTGTGCAGGCTGTGTGTGTTTGGGAGGTGCCCTTTAAAGGAGTGGCTTGCTATGGCCCTGGAAGGGCTTGGCTGCCCTGTGACCCCGTCTGCAGCGTTTCCTGGCCCTTTCTTTCGAAAGAGGCCACTGGTAAGTGTAGACGCTCTCTTTCGACGTCCTGCATGGCCTCTTTCGATGTGCCACATGGTGTTTGTTGGCGGGACCAGCCCCGGCCTGTGTGTAGATTCTCCGCTTTGAAAGAGCATTTTTCAACGCTCCCTTTTGAAAGGCAGTCTAAGAAGTAGGTATTGAATTGTACTGGGGAGAGGAGACGGAAAACAAACTTTTGACTAGATCTGAATCTTGCTATCTTAATATACATCTCGTTTGATTTGTGTGACCAAAATAGGCCCTTAAATTTGATACTTTCACATTTCACCCGAATCTCTCCCGGGCAGCCATCCAAGCACTCAGCTTACAGGGAACATTGTTAATAGGTAATCTTCATATTTCCTTGGAAAAATGCATTTGAGATCAGATACAGGGAAAGCATGTCCTGCCTGTTACCAGAAAGTGTGTTTATGCATATGTGGATAATCACTGATTCTTAGAATATAGAGAGGCAAGGAAAACAGACCATATAATCCCTTGTAACAGTACCGTGGCAAACTCTCTCGGTTGATGTGTCATATGTCAGATCAAGGAACTGTCCATTTTACAAAAAATTCTGTGCAAGAAGCAAATACTTTTAAGGGAGGAGTAATAAGACATCTATGTTAAGGCAGAAAGTTTGTAGTGAGCACTTGGGAGTAAAGTGGAACAATCTACAAATTGTACCACAGAGGTCTTACTGCTTATTTTTCTTTTCTTCGGTGAAGAAACTTGCTAAATTATCTGTTCAAGGAAACCACTATCAGTACTGATTTTAGAACCTGTTCATCCCCTTGAATTTTTTTAAAGCTTTTTGGCAACCCTTTTTGGATGACACGGTGCTTTACGATAAAATGCTCTTGCTTTCAGCCACGTGTACTCCAGTGGAGCTATTAAACACATTTATGCTTTTCCCCTCCCTTTCTGCTTCAGATAGTCGTTTGGAAGAGATACAGTGACTTTAAGAAGCTACACAAAGATCTCTGGCAAATTCATAAAAACATATACAGGCATTCAGAATTATTTCCGCCTTTCGCCAAAGCAATTGTATTTGGTAAGCATACCTTCTTTTTTTTGCATTACCTGAATGGAATTGTTTGATGGTAGCTAATGAGTCATAAATATGTCTCATTCTGGAGTTGTCAACCACAGCTTTGTAGAGGCTACGGCTGAAATGTATTTTGGTTTTAATAGTCAACCCTTTTTGTCTTATGAGGATCCTAATGATACATATATGGATCACAGTTCTATGATTTAAAAGTTGATTTGTTCTAAAGCTATCTAGACAAACTTAGATTGTATCCACTTGTTAGCTTTCAGTTAAAGAAGGATGTGTTTTGGATGCATGTTGCATTCCACAGGTCTGAAAACAGAGTCCCTGTTCTGAGCACTTTGCAGTCTATAATGTTAGCTGTGTGGTGGATACTTTTTTATACTGTCAGCTACAAAACAAAATAATTATACATTTGTTCTTCCACCAAAAAGTGGTTGTAACTTTACAGTTCTTCTAATATTAGTAAATATTTAGCAAAAGAAAGGATGTTTGTCTTTTAGGAAATCAAATCTACCTTTTTTATGGTAATTTCCAGTTTTATCTAATTTGTTTTTTGACTAGTTATATTTACAATATTGCATCAGAAGATTATTATTTAAGGTGATGAATAAGTAGCCAGAACTAAATAGCACTAAGGAACCTAGATTTTTGCCCTATATTATTGTCCTTAGTAATGAAAGTGAAAAGAGGAAGAGCTACCGAAAATGTGAGTTATTAAATAGAAACTGTTCCTTTGTTTGTTTCTTTGAAAAACTATTTTTGTAAGAGGTACCAAAGAAATATTAACTTTTGACATTGGTGATTCAGTTTTAAAAGTGAAAATAAATGAGCTTCTAATAAAGCGGAACAATTCCAGGTGTTGGATGTTTTATTGAAATAACTGTATGTTTATGATAAATCCAAAGAAGCTGGAAAACTGTTACTCCCCCCAGAATTGTAATGATCAGATTTTGTAATGGATCAATGTGCTGTGTTTTGAGTAGAAATGGGTTTTTCCTGTCTGTCTTCCTGAGGCTTTGTCTATACTGAAGGGTGGTGGATATTTTTTTTGTTTGTTACTTTTTTGTTTTTGGTGTATTTTATTTAACATTATTATTGTTCTTCTAATGTCTAAATAAGAAATGTCTAAAAACAGCATTCATGCTGCGAAACAGTGTTCTCATGCAAAACGCACCGATTAATAGGTGTGCTTTGTTCACACACACACACACACACACACACACATTACTTTTTGACCTTGGACAGTGAAGAGAGGTTGGCAAATGTTGGTTGTGAAGCTGGAGCAATTATTTCAAGGGAAAATCCCTCATCTTGAATTATGCTGCTTAGGTGTTAGAATGCTTTGGGTAGGGGGGGGTTTGTTTGTTTGAAAGAAGAAAAATAACCCCCAGCATAGACAAGCCTTTAGGGTAGAAGTGCTTGTATTTTTAAGCCTACTGTAGGTTTTTCATAGAGAATACTAAAAACATACCTCTTAACTCTTAATAAGTACACACAACTCCTATTACCTTTAAAACATGAAAGGAAGAATAGGCTTCATAGGTTGTGCCCCAGAACACTTGATTTAAGGTTAAACTGCTTCTTTTTCCCATAGTTGTACTAAGATAAGATGATAAGAAGTCCTGTGGTACCTTACAGACTAACAGATGCTTTGGAGCATAAACTTTTGTGGGGAAAGACCTGCTTTTTCCAGGCACCAGAGGCTGCCAACAAAGGTGTGGTTTTGCCAGCACAACCACATTCACACAGCTTTTTTTGTGTCGCCGGCAGCGTCTGCTGATGAATGAATATGCATATGAGCATAAATTTTGCATTTTTGAGACCACCCATTTGCATACTGCTGCTGGTGGTTTGGGTCAGTGTAACCGTAGCCACAGGGTGTGTTTACAGAGCAAAGCTATTTTGAAATAATGACCACTATTTCAAAATAACTTTGTAAGTGCCTGCATAATGCAGCTCTATTTTGAAAGAATTTCAAAATGGTGGACACCTTATTTTGAATTTGGTAAACCTCACTGAATGAGGAATAGCGCCTATTTTGAAATAGTTCAAAATAGGGTCTGTGTAGACAGGGAATAGAGGGGCTGTTTTGAAATAAAGCTGCTGTGTATACATAGTATTTTGGCTTCGAGTCCCTGGAAGCAGTGCTTTTAGGGTCTTTCATGTGAAATAGGCTCTATTGTGTGTGGACACATTATTTTGGAATAAGTTTTGCTTATTTTGGAGCTTCCCTGTACTGGAGATACATTATTCCGGGATATCTTATTTTTGGAATAGTAACTCCGGAATAAGCTATTCAGGAATGACTCTCTGTAATGTTGTGATAGTCACAATGACTACAGAATTGGGCTTTATTGTGTGTCCCTTGGCAGAACCACCACATTCATAACCTTTTTGTCTTTTCAAGATTGTGCATTTTCTCTCTCTCTAATTACTGTTGCACACAGAAATATGTGTTAAAAGAAGGCTAAGGTAGCAAAATCAAGCACTTAAGTTTGGAAATACCAGAATTAAGTTTGCTGTTAAGTCTTAATTTGATCAGCTTGCTCCATGCATTCTAATATACATAAATTACATAATAATATACTACAATTTTTGTCCCATAGAGCACCAGTCTTAGTCAGAGAATGGTTCAGAAAAGCTTTCCAAATAAAACTAATTTTGAGGCAGATGTCCAGCTTGGAAAAAGTCAACCTGAATAGTTAAATATTTTTATAAATGAATGAAATCAGGGTCTTACAATGAAGAGTATAACGTAACTTTAATTGTATTTAATACAAAATAGTGTTCACCCCGCTAATTAACAGTAGACATGAAACATGTAAGTGATTGCAAGAAAATTGACTTGTGATGTGGATTTTATGAATGTCTGCATAGAGCACCCTGAAGTACATAGAGAGCTTTGGCTCTCTTCCAAATCAGAGGCTGAATCGGTTTCAATGTTTTTTATTTTGCTTGTCTGTGATATCAGATCTGAGTGAATATCGGTGCCATGTCAGCACTTGTAAACTCCATAGTTAAGTAGCAAATATATTATCAATATAGTTTTGAGTTGATTTTTCTGTCTAATTTACAGAGCAGCATGATCATGGACCAAGCTGCTACAAAGCTGATACTTTCTGTCCAAGATTTAAAATGAAAATAAAGAGATGCTCTAGGAGTGGATAGAAGAGATGCCAATATATAGCAGTATAGGCTGAGATGCCCAAAAAAGAAACTAAGGGTTCTTGAGAGAGATTCTTAAAGGTAACTAAAATGGATAGAAATCTCAAGTTTGAGGCTAATCAGTCTTGCTGAAGCCCCGTGAGCTGGAGTAGAATTGTGGGTGTAATCTCTCTTCTGAAAGATGCCCTTATTCTATTGTTTTATACAAACAAAAGTGACTACAGTATAGAGAGTAAGGGGAGGGAATCTACAAAAGTATTCGGTGTAGTTATTCTTGTACAAAGAGGCCTTTTAAAAATCACATGTGCAATAAGAGCAACAGAAAAACATAGGATAAGAGAGGTAATGTAAGATAAAATAACTTATGTCCTTGGAAACCAAAAAAGAATAAAAATGGATGAAGTTGCCTTTTATTCTAGTTGAGACATTTCTTAAAATTATTCAGAGGCTCTTTCTTCAGAAGATCGGTTGTGGCTGCTTGTTTAGTGGAGGACTAAGTGAAATGCTGGTATATTTTAAAGTCTCTTTTGAGCTGTTACATATAAAAATTGTATTTTCATGAGTAGTGTTTTATTTTGAACTGCAAGATTAGTCCCCTGTGTATTGTTAATTTCTTTCCCCTTAACTCTACGTTAGCAATTAGTGCTTTGCTGTATTCTTCCATCAGGTGATTTTTGTTCCCTTTGTGGTAGCCTCTGAATTGGTTGTTTATTAGCATTGCCATTAGCTGCTGACTTCTTAAAGGTGTGCGGGGTGTGTGTGTGTGTACATTTTTAAAAAATTATCTTTTTTGATCAAAAAATAGCAGATGATGCAGGTAATGAGTTTTATCAGTTGCTATAGCTGCTCTTATTTTCTGTACAGAAAATATTACACTTGTGCGGAGTCTCAGGTTGTAGTCCTTAAAGAGTTGAAGAAAACACTCTGAGGTATCAACAAATGTGTGGAAATGGAAGAACTGTCATACAGTTTCATGTTTAGTGGAATAAATAGTTGAGAAATATGCAGAACTGGAATGTTTGTTTACAACTTTTGTAAATGAAAAGCTCTAGTGTGTATATCTTCTACTCTGGTGCAATTGTGCTGGGCACATCAGAAGTGAAATCAGTAAGGGAAAATTTCATATTGCTTTCCTGTATTTCAACTGAAATTTCGCCTTCCCCCACTCACAGGAAAAAGCGCATTGGCATGGACCATGGGAATTTAAAGTGCGGATAACAAAACCAGCTGTTAAAACTTACTTGACTTGTCATGGGGCTGTTATTGTTAAGGTATTATAGTATGTTTCTAGGAAATAACCATTCTCAGTTTGGCTGCGGAGATTCCTTTTGATTCCTGCACAACTGTGGAACATAAATTTGAGGTATTAGTTTTGCCCTCTTGTAATCTTTATGCACAGCTGTTAACACAGTTGTGCAAGAAGGGTATTACTCTCATTATGTAGCATTGAAAGAAAACAGAGGGTCTGGCCGTAGACCTGAAGAGTCTACAGGTTTGGTTTGTGCAAGAGTTGCAGAGAAGTGAAGGTGACAGTGTCAATTTTAGCATAAGAAGGCTGCATGCAAGAAATCTGTTTGAATGCACTTAAGGCCAGATTTTTCAAAGGTAATTAGGTACCTAAAGATCTGTATCGGATCAGGAGCTAGTGGATTTTTAAAAGTGCCAAAGTAGATTAGATTGGGATGTTAGATGTTTTAAATATTCAGGTGGGCATCTACATGGCTTTGAAAATCTGGCTTTTAATGGTTGAGAAGTGAGAGACAGATCAAAATATAGGGACAGTACAAGACTGCCCACTTGAGAATATGAGGGGCGGGAGTGGAGGAAATGGAAGCCATCAGTATGATCAGTCAGTCAGTGACCTGGCTTTAACACCAGTCCCTGCACTTGTATGTAATGCACAGCCAAGCCAATACAATCTGTCATTTTCTACTCCTTACCTCTGTATATTGTGGCTGCTAGTTGCCCTACTGAGACAGCATGAATTAAAGAGTTAAAAAGAATTGCAACAACTAACCTCTTAATGGAGCAGTTCAAATCTGCAGCGTGCATTTTGTGGATGTTATAGGTTCCAACCTAATGCCTCTTTGACACCTTTACAGCATGTCTTTTTGAGTTGTTGTATTTATAGCTTTGACTTGAAAGATTTTTTTGCTGTTTCAGTCACTACAATTTCCTGAGGTGAGATACCCCATAGTCTCTCCTTGTTAGTTTAGAAAAATTAATGTATGCCCCACCCCAGACACTGTTTTGAGCCTAGATATTGATCCTGGCTTTTTGAGGGGAGGTAAGGAAGAGGGAAGGAGGGGCTTTTTTTTTTGGTCCCTCCCCCGCCCCACTACCAGGTAGAAACTGTTCACTTGAATGTTCACTGAAAAAAAAATCCTACTTTGACCGCTGGGGTTAAAAAAAGCTTTGACACTTATGCCTGGATTTTTATTTTTTTGGATGGCCCTAACTTAAATGTGGTTCTTTTTCCTGTGTGGGTTCTACAGTCATCTTCAGTGTTCTTGGGGGCTGTATTCTTTTCCCATGCTACTGTGGAGATAACTTTTCTTGAATTTGTTCTGTGATCTCTTGCTCCTCTCATCATCTTTTATTCTTCTCTGTTTCCCTTAACTTCTGTCCCCTTTTATCTTTTCGTTTTTAAACTTGGAACTATGTATTTTGCATGATAAAGTAGCTGACACACAGTTGATGTGAAAGCCTTCATGAAATTAGGTTCAGTTAAATAATATAGATCTATAATTAGTACTCCAGATTATTCCTTTCTGTCGTCCCATCAACAACTGGGAAGAGGGTGGGATTCTAAGGTGAAACTGTGTAGCATATAAATTATTTTGTTAGTCTTTAAAGTGCTACTGGACTGCTTTTTTGTTTTGATAGTATATAGACTAGCACGGCTATCTCTCTGTTCCTTAGAAATGTCTCTTGTGGTGTGAGGAGCTTGGGGCACAGCATGGGGAAGTGCTAAGGGAAGGGGTGTGAATTTTGAAGGCCGTGCTGCCTCCCAGCTCTGTAGTCCTCTTGTTTTCATGAGGAAAGGAATGCCCTCCTGTGTGGCATATGGAGGAAAGGCATCGTCTCCTTGGTGTCTGGCAACATGGCTCCAATGAGAGCCTTGCTGTCATTAGCTGGGTGTCCCTGACGCTGCTTGTAGTGTCCATAAAGGACCAGGGAGATAATACATCTCCCTAATGTTCTCGTTCGTTCTCTCTCTGTCTTCTGGTTTTTATTTGCACTTCCTCTACTCTCCCACTGCATGCTTCTTTTGAGAGTGAGTGGCAAGTGCTCAGCTCCTTCCAGGATTGGGGTCATAATTAAGACTGACATTGTCAAGTGCATTGTCAAATAGTGAATGTATCAGTTACTTTTAGATATCAGTGGACACACGTTAGTGTCTGTTGGCTAATCAATAGTGTTGCCTCACATATTCTTAGAATGAGAGAGCCAAGGAGTCCTGTCATGGCTGACAGTTTTCATCATCTAAGTGGATTGTAGAGGACAAGACTCTAGGGACAGTTGAGACTTTGAAGTGTGAAGATCTGCTCAGTCTCCTGAAGCATTTGAGTGACTCATAGATGCAGGGCATTCTCTTCTGAGCATTTCTTGTAAAGTAAATGTTCAGTTATTTCTCAAAATGTCAATTCATGTTTCTGTCCTAGGGCGGTTTGATGAATCTGTGATTAAGGAAAGAAGACAATGTGCTGAGGATCTGCTGCAGTTTTCTGCCAATATCCCTGCGCTATATAAGAGCAAACGGTTTGAAGACTTTTTTAAGGTTTGTTGGTATTTCAGTGATAATCCAGTTGCATCTTATCCAAATAGTGATATGCAAAAAGTGTTAAGGCTGCTGCTCCTTTAGAACCGAGGTGACCATCAGTCTTTTCACTGACTTGGCTGGGAATGGGAAGTAGGTCCCTTCAAAGAGTAGGTAGAGTGTCGTTACTTGTTAGGTTGCAAATGCTCTGTAGGTGCTTAGGGAGAGGGCTTTCATTTTTTTTTAATTGACTTATTAACCATAGTGGAAGTCTGGAGAGCAATACCAATGCTGTTTGAGCCAAGATGCTCTCTAGCAGGGGTGACTAACCAATTAGGAACAAAGAGACACATGGATAGAGTGCAAAGAGCCATGTATTATATATTTTTATCTGTCTATGGAGCCATCTAGATATCTCTCTCTCTACGGATAGATACATAGATAAAAATTAAATATATAATTCGTGGCTCAGTGCTCTACCCCTCCCCAAGAGCCAGGCACCCCTGGCCCTTAGCTCCACTTTAACTCAATGCCAGTGACTCACCAGAGTCGCTGCTGCTGCACTCTTCTACCCCCAGACGTGGGAGAAGTGCACAGAGCTGCAGATGGCACTCCTGGGGAGTGGCTCTGAGGAGCTGCATTTAATGGCTCAAAGAGCTGTGGGTTGGCCATCCCTGCCCTGGAGGGAAATAATATAGAATCCTAACTTTCTAGCGAAGACAGTCATTGGCGATTTGTAATACAGTTCTGTAACAAACCAAGTATTGTGTACATAGGAAGCAGTTTGCAAACTACTACAACTTTTGCAGCACATAACTATTTATGGTAATCCAGTTGTGGTTTAGGACAGTAATTCACTTGTTTGCTTTTTCTTGTTTTGTTTTAAAATCTCAGTTCTTTCCATATTGCAAGCATCTTGTGCAGAGAGATGTTTTCAGATGTTTGATTTACGGAGGATAAATCTAAAAACCTTCTACAATGTATGTTTCATTTAGTCCCTGCTACTGCAGACACACACACATAGATGATTACGTTAACATACATAAATAATCCAATACCAAACAATGAGATTGCATATATGTTTGAAGTTCAGGGCCTATGTGCTCATAGTGATACAAAGAGAAAATCCTATTTAATAAGGGTGAGGATTTTTACATTAACACATTATGGAAAAAGTGAATGTTAATGCTGCTTATTTTAATTCACAGCCAGTTTTGGCACTGATACTGCTAATAGATGGGACTCTTTCACTTTGTCTTGTCCTGCAGCAACTGCATTTGTGGTTCGGTTGATTTTTTTAAAATATTTCTCTCTCTTGTTTAAGAACCCCATACTGTCAGAGTTTAACTTGCAGTTTAAAATGCTGTAAACGTACCAGTCTTTGTATCTGATTTTTTGAGAAGTAGTTTAGCTCTTTCTTTATAGGCTTCTCTAAGTGGGAAGTTCTACTGGTACAAGCATACCCGGAGTGGACTACAAGTTGATATATCCTTTTTTTTCCTCCAATTACAATGGAAAAAATCCATTTTTAAGTTGGATTTTTAAAAACATTTAATGATTTTTAAAAAAAGTTTATGCCTTAGCACAGGTTTTTTATATTAAACTAATTTAAATTAAATACAAAAATATTAACAGTGCAGTGAAATCTCAGATTTATGAACACCAGAGTTACTCCTGATTCTAAATAAGACGTGTGGTTAACCAGTCAATTCATATGTCATTAGGCAGCAGAAACTCCCTTCTGTCTCCCCACTCTCCCTCCAAATAAAGAAGCAAACACAATACTGTGTAAAACATCAGCTATTAAAAAACAAGGGGAAAGTTTCAAAGCTGTATTGAGTCAAGGTTCAATTGTAAAGTTTTGAAAGGAAAATCATGATATCTTGTTCAGAGGTACAACCAACCTTCATTCCCAAGGTATTTGTAACTCTGAGGTTCTACTGTACAGCTGTGTCTACACCACAAAAATACCTTCCAAGTTGTACTTAGAAGTAAGCAACTTTGAAGTAGGGTGTCTACACACACCCTACTTCGAAATTAAACTTTGAAGTAGGGCACTACTTCATTCCGGGGAATGGAGTAAGGACTTCAGAGTTAACTTTGAAGTAAGGGAAAATGCATGTAGACTCTGCTGGCTATCACAATGTAGCGGCTAACTTGGAAGTTAGTTCCAAGTGTAGACGCATCCTACTCGTTTTCTGCCACATTTTTAAGAAGTCAAACCACTGAATGGTGGAATTAACTGGCTAAGCATCTGGAACAAGAGTTTGTTGAAACTCAGAACCAGCTTTTGACAGCAGTAGTCTCTACAGCAGATGCCAGGAGAATATTTTCCTATTGTTAGCTTATTCATCTAGTTCAGTTCATTGGCTGTTTGACTTAAAGAGAAATGAATTGGGAACTGTATAGATCTCTCAAACTAAATTCACCCTGTCCACATTCTCTTCTGTTGTAAGGTAATGAGATTACACCTAGTACATAACTGTTAAATGTGTGGGTTTTTTTTCTTTTTTTTTTTTTAGGGTGGTGAGGTGCATGATGGATCTGAACTGATTGGTCCTGCTGAGCCTCTATCTGATTCCCTGATTGACACTTTATCTGACTGCAGTTCTGAAGGTTGAGTTTCTTCTGTGATATAACCTGACCTCCATGGGTTTTTTATAAGCAATTAATTAAAAAATGTGCAGTGCTAGAAGGCTACAGGTTTTATGGCTGTTCTTAGAATCTCTTAATAGTTAGATCTCTCAAGCACTTTACAAGTAAATTCTATACATGTGTTGAGAAGTTTTTTTTTTTTTTTTTTTAAACTTACAAATGCCAATATAATAATGACTATTCTGGCTGCCCAAGGAAGGAAACAAACTGTTGGGCTGTTTAACTCTGAAGGTAGCTATTATATTGAAAGGTAACTACATTTAAAAGGGCACAAGGGAGACATTTCTTACATTGCAGATAGGGAACTGGCAGAGAGAAAAGGTTAAGTGACTTGCTTGCCTAAGGCCACATAGGAAATCTGTGTCAGAGCTGGAAATTGAGCCCCTGTTTCCCAAGTGCTAGGTAAGTGCCTTGACTCCTGGACCATCCTTCTTCTCCATAAGAAATTTTCAAAAGCTCATTTTAGAAAGGGAGAAACCCATTGATTATTAAGGCAAAGCTACAAAGCCAATTAGATAGTAAGTTCTCTTGAATGCACAAAATGAACAAACTTAAAAAAATGAAGTGTGGTTTTTTAAATCTAATATATTAATTTTCAGTAGTTGCAACTGCAGGGCATGCATTCTCAAGCATAAATGCGGCTTTTAGGTTCATGTTCTTTCTAAAAATGTCTATTCTAATTAGATTACTGGGATAGAACAATGAATTCAAAACAAACAATGTGAAAATGGGAAATAACTATTCAAATCCTCTAGATGGCAGTACTGGTACTCAACTGACTTTGTTCCTCCTCCTGATTTTATGCAAGTGTCTAAATTTGTATCCCTCTTTCAGGCATGTTTAATTTTGTTAAATGCAGGTGCTCCCAAGTCCTTTTTTCACCCCTTGCCCTGAGCTTTGGGATGAAGATTGGCCCTTTTAACCATGTTGGGACTCCCAGTTCTGAAAGGGGATTGCTGAAGCAGTTTGCTTATGAAGGTTCTGTTGCATTCTCTCACTCTTGACTCGTTAATTCCTAGGGGCTATAAATGCTGACTCTGTAGCAGTCCTGCAGGCCTGGCTTTGGAAGATGAATTTGAATTTGCTGCATGATATTGTCAAAAAGCTGGCTCTTGGTTGCCCCTTTTAACTGTGTGATACACGAGTTATGGACCAGATTGCTTTAAAAAAAAAAAGTGTGCCTAACGTTGGGCTCCTAAAATCAGAGGCCTCAGTTTTCAGGTCTGAGTATCTGCAGCTCTCAGTGGTGTTAAATATGGATGCTCAGCCCCTCTGAAAAGTCAGGCTGCCGATTTTAACAGACTAATTTTAGGCACCTTAATTTGAAAATCTTGGCTATGATTATTTAGGCACTTGGATACTAGAGTGACAGGGACTAGTATTTGGATTCATTTTGTTATTTTGGGTTCTGTTAACTTCAGTGTTTCAAAAGCTGGGTGTAAAGAGGGAGACTTCATTTTAAAAGGTAAAAAGTATTTTAACAAAAACTAAAGTGATTCAGAGCAATGTAACAAAAAGCATCTGCATTTTTAAAGTTCAGCAAGTAGGAAAATCCACATCTATTGTATCTTTTTTTTTTCTGAAACAGATAATCTTGGAAAGTTTTTTTTTGTTTTTTGTTTTCGTTTTCTCTTTCTGTATGGTTCTTGTTAAAATGGAAAAAAAAATCTTTATATATAATGGAGCTCTAGATATACAAATGAGGAAATGTTTCTATATGGCTGAGTCAGCATCTTAAAGTCCATTCGAAGTAGTAAGCCACAAGTGAATAGAGGAGTGCCTACACCAGAACAGGTCAGTGCTTCATCTGATGTGGAATCTTGTATCTAGTAGTGTGAAGAGGGAAACGATTCCTCAGCTAGACCAGGACGGGGTCAGCAAACAAAATAGCAAGAGCCATTTTTTTTTTTTCAAATTCGGTTTAAAAAAAAAATTTCAATAATTCAAGAGTTGCAATGCATGTGATGAAAGATGGTCTTTAATAAAGACAAACCATACTTCTTGTAACCCCTGTTTCAAGAAGAGCTCACACACAGTGATTTGTAATGCAGTACATGTTTGCTGCAGGACATTCACAAACTTTTTACATGTTCTGTTTCCTCACACTTTATATACGTGTGTTTTGTTTGTGCCACTGTCTTCCTGACTTTCACTCCTGAACCTATTTTAATTATGCCAATTTTACTTCATGTCTAATTTCAGTTTTTTGTCTTATAATGCATTTGCCTTTCACAGCAGGAATGCCACAAGCTTTCTGTTCAAAATCAAGACTTTATTAGCAACACAGTCAAAACACAGATACAGTATCATATCCCACAATTCATTGCATATATTAAAGGGGAAGTTATCCAGCGTTTTGAGATCAATATGAGTTGTTGGGCTTTTAGACATTCACCATTTACCAAAAATATACCGGGAGGTGGTTTTCTTCTTCTTTCTTCTTTTTTTTAAACTTTACAACTACAGCAGTGGGAGCCATAAAGTCCTTAAATATTAGCTGCATGCAGCATCGTAGCTGCAGGTTGCTGACCCGTGGACAACTAATGTGCAACTTTACTTATCACTTCTTAGTAACTGTTGCTTGCAGGATGACGGTTAAAGGCCTTCCTCCTCCTTTTTCATGTTAGTCTGAGGCCCCATGCTATCAGTATGCTCGGATGGGATGCCACATTCATCTGACATCTCACTCTAACAAAATAGTAGATTGGACCAAATACAGCATTATGAATGATGTGCAATCCCACTGAATCCAATGGGGTTGCATGAAGTGTACACAAGTACAGTGATTTGGCCCATTAATTTTTAAACCTTGAGTACACCCCCACTATTGGCTGCCTCATAGTTCAGATTTGTAATGTTCTTTTCTCTCCATACAAGAACTGCCTCCCTGTTCCACCTTGCAAGCATTCACATATACACATCCTATAAACCTTCCTCACTGCCAAATTATTCTCCCCCTACACAGGTTGCCAAATCATCTAGACACATGAACTAGAGAGTCTTTCTTTCTATGTGTATTGTCATGGCCACTTTCTCTTCCCTGCCAAAACTGGATCCAGTTTTGACCGCACCTCACCCATACAACAGTTTCAATGTCAACCATCTGGAATTTGGGTGACACTTATTTTCATGAACTTTCTTAACATCTGTTTTTGTGATGTACCTATTTAAAAATAAACAGGCAAGTATCGTTAAGCCATCCACTCGTACGGACACTCATGGGGTGGCGGGAGAATGGGGCAACGTGCTCACTACACTGCAAAGAAAGACCTGTGGCAGCAAGTCTGAGTCAGGGTCCACCGGCTTGGGCTCATGGAGTTTGCGGCGTGGGACTGAAAATAGCAGTGTAGACATTCTGGTTCTGGCTGAAATGCAGGGTCAGAACTCCACCCTCCCCTAGACTTTGGAGTTGCGTCTCCAGCATGAGCAGAAATTTCTGTATTTCTAGTTTTAGCCCCACAGCACGAGCCCATGACACGTTGACCAGGGTGTTAGACACAGGGCAGCAAGTCTCATTTTTGTAGTGCAGACATACTCTGCATTAAAGGTGGGCAGAAAACTAAGTCGCGTGGCCTGGTGGGCCAGCATACCCCTCATCTAAAACCACACCTATTTAACATATATGGCCACGTCTACATCACTTCCTCCATAAATTTGTCTTTTTACAGCCCAGTCTCCTAGCTAATTGCTGTCTCCCCAAAACAAAATCAATTGACCCCTTTTCCCACCCCAGTTCATGAATTTTGCATGCACAACACCTACATTTATGGGTTCTCCTATGGATGTGCAAATTATGGACTTACCATGTGCACTCTTCCTTCTTAGTGAATTGTCTGCTCTCCCTTTTCCCTCTTGGTAAAGCGTTCTGGACCTCCTCCTTTTTCACAGATCACTGGTGCCATGGTGTCAAATACGTTCTCTACTCACCACATGTGGTGACTATAACACTGCATTGTGGCAAATGCATGCGTACTGAACTCCAAAGACCGGGGGAGGGAAGGGGGCGGGTGGCCAACCCGTGGCTCTCGAGCTGCTTGCAGCTCTTGGAACCTTTAAATGCTGCTCCTCCTAAGAGCTTCATGCGGACAGTGCCATCTGCCTGCTCTGTCCATGTGCCCCACCACTTGGTGGGAGAAGTATATGGTGGCAGCCTCGGTGGCAGCTTTAGTGAGTCACCTGGCATTGAATTAGAACAGTGGGGCTGGGATACCTGGCTCTGGGGGAGGGCATTTATTTAGCTACCAATATTCTTATTTAATAAAGTTTTGTATAATATAATGTGATGCATATAGAAGGATGACAACCACGCGTGTGGTGAGCTTTGAATTCCTGTTGGATACAGCTGCACTAGGGCATGCAAGAGACTCTGTTCCTCCTTTTGCTCCTCTTAGCATGCTAGTGGTGCATGTACCACTCTGTTCCTGCGTCTCTCCTTGTCTTCTGCCAAAGAGAAGTGGTACTGCCTAGCACGCTCTGCCTTTCACTGAAAGAGCAAATGGGAGTGGCTCTGCTACCTACCTCTTCTGCCCCTCAGTTCCCTTAAAGGAATGAAACTAGCCTTTCCAAAGGGCAATTTTGCAGGAAAAAATTCTCCTTTTTCTTGAGTAGGTGAGTGGGTATTTTTCCTTCCCAAATGCTGTATCTAGTGCTTGGGAGAAAGTTGAAAGGAATTTGCTTTTCTTCATAAGGAACATCTGAGTAATGGAAAAATTACCTGGCAGCGTAGAGAATGTTTGTTTGGACTGCAGCGGTAATGCAAAAACAGCAGACTTCAAGGTTCATCTCAGAATTTTCTTTTGATCGTGTCCTGTTCATTTAGTGCTTCAATGAGGATGTGTGGCAAGATGATAAACCAAGTTCCGATTTGCAGTCCAGCCAGTAGTGCCAAGTTTATGGCTTATTCCAGACATCTGGTGCAGGATGTTATTCTGGAATATTGTTTTCCAAATTGAAAGCCTGTGTGTTTTCTTAAAGTGTAGGCTTGTTTACAAGTCCCTCAGATCTTAAATTTCCATGCGAATTGTAGAGCAGCAGAATAGTCCATATTGGGATTAAATGCTGTCACAGTTGAATCTGGAGACAATAATGTGGTACTGAGGCTTTATGTAGTCCTGTTAAACAGGCACTTTTCCTGTTTAATCCTTTCTTTAACTTTTCAGATCTCAAGGAAATGAAAGAACTAAAGCCACCGTTAAAATGATGTAGCTGTTTTGGCAGTCCAAAATGAACACATTTGAAAGCAGGTTTTGAGGGCAGTTGCTTCGAACACACTTCTGTCAGTGTTTAAAATTGCATCAATAAGTTTTAATTCTTCCCTTTGCTCAATATGTAACTTTTAATCTGTGGTGTAACAATATATTGAATGCCTCTCTCTTCTGTCCTTCTTAGTTCAAAAGGATTTCAGTGGCCTTGATGATGTGACGCTTACCAGCCAATCAGAATGTGGAGGTGAGATCTAGAAATAGAGGGTGTGTGTGTGAGAGAGAGAGATTCTGGCATAGATTCACATACCAAAAATAATGTTTGAGGTGAAATTTGATGCCTTGATATGAGAATACGGAGAGGAAAAAGTATAACCTCCTATTTAAATGTATTTGAAACCACTGAGTCACAAGTATTGAATTGATAATTTAACAACGTGTCCTTAGACTTACTAACTTAAAGCAACAATTGACGTTTTCTTTTATTATCAGTAAGCAATTGCTGTCTTGAATTAATTTTGTATCTTCCTCCACACAAACAGGGTTAGTCATATATACTCCAGGAGCCTAAATCAGAGTGGGCTCTGCATGTATAGATTGGCTGCTAATTGCTTACTCTTCTTACATTCCCATTGTCTTAATGAGTATTGCTTTTGGAAGACTTTTTTTGCAAACTTGTGGAAAATTGGGCTTCTTCCAAAGGAACTCAGAAGTCTTGAGGTTGCAAAAAGTCTTGAGGTTCCAAGAGAGTGCTGGTGTTTAAGGCTAGTCGTATACCTGAAGTCTTGTAATGATGTGCATGTAAAAGCTGAGTGAAGTAAAGCACCTATATGGTAGGCTTGAAATTCACAATGGGACAGTAAAGGCCAGTTAATGATGGAGAATTGCAACGGGCAGTTAGGATAGAGGAGAAAACCAGAACAAGAGTAGTCCTTCTGTCCTACACCAGAGATGCTGCAAATAGTTAGGGGGTAGCCATGTTAGTGTATATCTGCGGAAAACATGCTCATTCTGCTCCAGAATCTGAACAAGTGGGTCTTTCTCATGAAAGCTCATTTACCTAATGAATAAAACTTAGTCTATAAGGTACTACAGGCTTGCTTGCTTTATTTTACAAATAGTTAGGGAGGCTAAACTTAAATATACATGGTGCGGGACAAGAAAGACATTATTTTCTCAGGATATAAGTAGAAATACTAACAGTAGGTACTTTAATTTCTTTGTACACACTTGTGATTTATACTTCTAGGTTTCTCTAGTGATAGTGACCTCATCTCTTTGACAGTCGATGTGGACTCTCTTGCCGAATTAGATGATGGAATGGCATCCAACCAAAGCTCTCCCAGTAGAGCTTTTGGTTTCAGCCCGGCTTCAGAATCCTTAGGACAAGGTGCTACTGCTTCTGAATGTGAATGGAGCAAACCCGAAGGCGAGAGGGAGAGTGAGAGTCGCAGTCTGTTTGCTGGGAGCTTAAGACACAAGTTTGGCAAACAAGATTACTTGGAGAAAGCAG
Source organism: Carettochelys insculpta (assembly GCF_033958435.1). NCBI lineage: Eukaryota > Metazoa > Chordata > Testudines > Carettochelyidae > Carettochelys > Carettochelys insculpta. The sequence goes on along the minus strand of NC_134139.1, from coordinate 63,237,525 downwards.
GAGAGCTGATAAAGCTGGCCCTGAAGAAGGAGGAAGAAGAAGATTATGAAGCTGCCTTTAGCTTCTATCGGAGAGGGGTTGATCTGCTCCTGGAAGGTGTTCAAGGTATGGATCTGCCCACTGCATTGGACAACTTTTTTGATATGTTACTGTTCTTTTACTGAAAACAGTTCGGTATGCGGAAAGAGATTCTGTGAAATGGCATGATGCGTAGTTGAGAAGTGAAATACGTGTGGTTTCTTTTATCTAAGACTGTTTTTGAACAGTGATGCTGAGTGTCAAATACCTCTTTTCAAAATTAAATTGCAGTTTAATGCCTATAAATTTCCCTTTTTATTTCACATGAATTATTCTTTATATATCATTGAGGATAATTATTATTAATGCACACATGATCTCACCCATTTGAAATATCAGTCTGCAAATGCTGATGTTAACAAACCGAAAATCCTGGTTGTTGCTCAGGGAAGGATTTTCTTCTCTTTCATTCTTGGTTTCCCAAAGCCCCAAATTTATAGCAGTCTTTCATGGCAATGAAAGCTAAAATCTATTAACTTCTGTTCTGGCTGTCAGAGTTGCAGCAGGGCAGTAGGATGTGCTGCATACAGGAGTGAGTTCAGAGCTTCTGCATGCTCCCAATTCATGCTAGCTTACTGAGAGTACAAGACTAGAATTCAGGGCCAGGTTTTGTTTGGTGCAGGGCAGAGTTTTTACTGATCCATGTTTTCAACACACTTTTCATTGCAGATGTTTGAATGTGTTGGGAATCTGTCTGTTAGCAGCCTGGATATTCATTCTTTATTAATACACTTTATTTTAGGCATTTGGTGCCTCTCACTTCTGCTTTTCTGAAGGACGTTCCATTTTGTCGTCATCACTTCTGTTTTTCTTAGCCACAATGTAAGGCCGTTTGAAACTGGCATTTGTGGTGTCAGCATAAAAAGGCCTTTTGACAAATCATTCTAAAATTCCTAGCATTTTTTTCCTCCAAGAGCTTGAGATTTCTTCCTTTTCCCAATAGTCACTAGTTCTTTGCAGAGCTGCTTAGGAGCAGTCCTAATTTTCAGTTTCATTCTCTAACATCTAACCTATTGGTATCCAGAATTTTCAGCCTGATTGTGAAACGTTATTTCAGAAGAGTAAAAAGATCCCAGACAGAGTAAGATAAGTGAATAGGGAATGTTGATTGCCCTACATAACACAAAAACCATGGGTCAGCCAATGAAATTAATAGGCAGAATGTTTAAAACAAATATAAGGAATTTCTTCTTGCAGCAGACAGTCAACCTTTGGAACTGGTTGCCATGGGATGCTATGAAGACCAAAAGTATAACAAGGTTAAAAATAATTAGACAAGTTCATGGAGGACAGTTCCATTAATGACTGTTAGTCTAGATGGTCAGGGATCCAGCTCCATCCCTTAGGTGTCCCATAACCGCCGATCCCCAGAAATTGGGGCTTAATGACGTGAGACCGATCACTTGGTAATTCCATTATGCTCTTCATTCCCTCTGAAGGTTCTAGTACTAGCCACTGGTGGAAGTTGGGTGACATGAGCATTGGTCTGACTCAATGTGGTCATTCTTAAGGTCTTAATGTTTTTGGCAGATTTTCTGCCATGTTTGCTTCCTTTCTATCAGCACAAAGGGAATAGTGACCAGCTGCAACTCCACTGTGTTGATGCCCCAAATATCGGGGACTTTTGTGTGGAAGCAGAGTTGGCAACATACACCTTCCTCCTCTTATATCCTTTGTGCCAATGGTTGGGAATCGGGGAGGAGATGTGATTGGAATGTTTAACTCTGTCCATGTCCAGGTGGCCTGTAGTTCCTTGGAAACTGTAGCTGTCTAATTTAGGTAAGAGCAGACTTTCTCCTGTGAATAGCTTTAAACTGGACTGGAGCAGAGATGCTGGGCTTGCTGGTTTGGAGCTTGTCATCTCCTCTGTGAGGGAGGGAGGGAAGAGAGTAGTCACCCTTTGCTAGATTCTCCCACTAGGCTTAGGGAGAGCCAGCTGAACTCCTATAACTGTCTCCATTGGCCCCACAGCCTGGCAGGCAAGTCCCAGCCTCTTTGTCATAGTGACATGGCTAATTCAAACATTTCAGTTTCAGCATTCCAGGGTGTGGTTCAGAAAACATGTTTCCCATTCATAATAAAATACACATTTTCTTATTACAGCCTCCTTTTGAGGGACACAAGTGGCTTCCAACCCACACATTTTATGGTTGTACTGCAACTCTATAACTGCTTTGAAGTGCCTCTAAATACATTGTATTCTTCACTAACCACACAGATACCCTTACTCTGATGTCCAGAATATCTACCTTTTAAAATGTGCTATGAGTGTTAACAGTGCGTGACTATTTACTCTACGTTGCACTTATAATTCTTAATTCTGACTCTCAAGACCTGCTGTTTCTCTCTCTCTCTCTCTCTCTCTCTCTCTCTCTCATGTCGTTATGGACACATACGTAATAGTGATGTGTAAACTGAAATCATTTTGTAAATATATTGGGTATCAGTAGTTTGTGGTTTACTCATCATCATCACCATCATCATCAATAACCATGGGCTCAGCACTCATTGGTGTCTGATGCCTCTGTCACTATTTCCTTCCATCTTTCCCTGTCCAGTGCAGTGGCTTAGTTTCTGTAGACTAGCTCCACACCAATCTACTATATAATTTGTCCATTCTCTGTGGGGTCTGCCTCTCCTATTCGAACCATCCATTATGCTGAATACCAGGGTCTTGATTTTTCATTCGTTGTTCATTCTGAAAATATGCCCAAATCGTTGTAGCTTCCGTTTTATAACCTTCTGCAGCAGGTTCTCTTTCAGCTGAATCTTTCTAGATAATTTCTCATTGGTGAACTTCTGCATCCATCCTAGTCTCAGAATCTTTCTATAACAACTCCTTTCAAATGCCAATATTCTTCTTTTCGAATCTCTCATTATCACCCATGTCTCACATCCGAACGGTTTACTTATAGACTAACTTCAATTTGTGTCTCTTTCCAGACTCGCCAAAATGGTTTTCAGATTTTAGGATTTTTATTTTTTTTTTTTTCCCCGCTTGCCATCATTGCATAGTGTGTGGCCTGTCATCTCACAGCTGGCCCTGTTAGATTAAAGGTGTCCTTTCCATAGAAAGTGAAAATTCATAATGCTACCACTGGGTGGCACCAAGAAAATAGAAATGGACACTTAAAAAGCAGAATCACAAAATGCTGTCTGTGTAGCAAATAGCCAATCTCTTCTGTTTGGAACTTACTTGTGACTGCTTTGCATATGACAGTTAGTAACTCAGCACCACAGACCTGGAATTTAACTTTCTCATTGTGGTGTTAAGCACTCCTGTTGCCTTGATGGAGGCTATTCTCACTCTCCCTTCTGACCTGTCTCAGGGTTTTGCCAATTTCTGCACTGTAAATATCTTTGAATTTATTACAAGTACAGTAAACCCTTGATGTACCAGACTAATGAGGGGGATGGGTGTTGGTTAAACCCAGAAGTCTGTTAAATACGAGGGTTTACATGTGTCCCTCCCCCTCGCCACCAAAAGCAGCCACCGGAGCCCACCGCCACCATAGCAGGATCAACCCTGCTGCACGGCTGAAGCTGCGCAGCGTGGAGTTGCCGCTGCCGGAGCTGCCACGCAGTCCTCCCACCAGGGTTGGTGCGCATATGCAAGTGGTCTACCCATGTATGTGCCCCACCTTTGATGGGAGGAGCACATAGCGGTTCCAGCTGCAGTATGGGCCGTGGTGGGGCATTCGGTGTCTGGGAGTGGTGGTTCCGGTAAATAATCTTTTTCTTTTTTTCTTTTTTTTTGTTGGGGGGTGGGGGGGGATTTAGGATTTTATGGATGCCAATTTAAATGGACTTTTGGAACAACGGGTGTGGGTCTGGCAGACTTCTGTTGTTCCCGAAGTCTGCTGAATCGGGGTGTGTGAAATTGAGGGTTTATTGTATTCTTTTAGTCCTGCAGTTTTGCAATTCCTTAGTCTGTGAGAAATAGCTGTAATTTATCTATAAAGGCAGTCTCTGTCAGTGGAAAATCGGACCTTGCTGATGACTCTTCAGCCCTTTGACTTGGTGGGACTCATTCCATAGGTGAAAAGACTGCTTGTGCTGGCGCGAAGGAGAGAACAATGTAAGCTTGTTACTCGGTTTCCTTTTTGTGCACAGTGGAAAGCACGGCTCTGTGAACTACATTGTTAGCACCACACTTGTATCTTCTGTGACATTTTAGCCTGAAATATTTAGTGTTCTGTTTACTGTCCTGGCAAGAAATCTCTTCTGCACATCTTTCGGGGAAGAAAGGGGGTTGAATGGCAGTGTTAAATTCTGAGAACTAGCTGTACAACTGTTGCTCTGGGCATCAATGCAATAAACATCTTAGGCCAAATTCTGCTTGTGCACAGCCCGCATGCCTGAAAAGATGGAATTCTCCATCCTGTGCTCAGGCTTGGAATAGCACCAGACCTTGGGAGCTGCCAGGAATCTTGCCTGTCCTCTAAGCACACCTCCAAACTGAAATGGACAGAGTGCTCCTAGAGTACAGTGTGGGGGCAATGGCAGTCTGCATCCGTCTCTTCATCTCATATAGCAGAACCGCACTGATGCTGCTTCAGAACTAGCTTGGCTGACACCCATGGGTATTGCTTACTGTCTTATTAGCATGCAGAACAGTCCGAGGTCAGTGTAGTGCTTCAGGCCTCTTGATTGATTACCTGAAGAATAGACATCTACGGCAAGCCTTGTGCTTCCCAACTGTCCTGCCTTTTGAGGACGTTGGTTGTTTTAGTACCAGCGTTAATTACAAAGTTGGTGTCCCCTCATTCTTATTGTTGGGCATAGCCTGCCCACTAGGATTTTTTTAAGTAAACTGAGATAATGGAAAATGCTACAGTAAACCTTTGATTTAATGGACTTTGGAAATAATGGATACTGTCTGCTGGAGGGATTGCAAGAGTTGGAGGGGCCACAAGAGTGGCTGGGACTTCTGAGGCCGGAGGAGCTGCCGAGACCTCTGGAGTGGGTGAGCTGCAGGGGCTGGAAGAGAAAAGAGCTCAAAGAGCTTGTTGCCACATTCCCTCTCCTGAGCCCGCTGGGTTTCCCCCAGGTCTCGGATGGAGAGTTCCCCAGCGCACCTGGCCAGGTGCCTCCCATTCTGCAGATTGATTTAATGAATTTTTGGCATTAATGGACACCCCTTTGCCCCCCATTAATCAGTTAAATCAAGTGTTTACTGTATTTGTATAGAGAAATGAATCCCAACCAGTTAATTCTATCCTTACTTTGTGACCATGCGAAATTATCCTCCCCACATATCTCAACTTGCCAACACCCAAATGAGGTATATCACTTACTTTAACCTAAAAAAGCTGACTGTGCATAAGATGATAAGGCAAGAAAGATATATAAACTGGATACATGAGTAAAGGTGACTGAATCTGTCCCTTGAGATTAGAAACTAAGGCTTAATTGCTAACTCTTTACTTGCAGCTGCCTGTGAAAATTTGCAGGAAGGTTGTATACTTAGTACTTGTTCCACTCCACTTGTTCTTACTTTCTTCTCTTGCAAGCGTATGTAGCTGAATGACGAACGGCCCTGGTTGTGTGGAGTGAGCACTTGCCCGACACAGTCCTCAAGGCTGTGCATTTGATCAAATGAGTAACCATGCATACAATTTGTGTAGTGTCCTTCTAGATCAGTGGTCGGTAACCCCAGACGTGCGTGCCACTCCTGGTACGTGAGCTGATTTTGACTGGCACGCGGTGGGAGCTCAGCTCCGGTCCTCCTCTCCGTGGGCCAAGAGCTGTGGAGGCCCATGCTGCAGCACAGGGCTGAAGCCAGAGCCTCATCTGCAGAGGCCCATGCTGTGGGGAAAGCAGATTCAGAAAGCCTCCCCTGCTCCCTCTTCTGTAAACGGCAACATCCAGATAGGTCAGGTGGAGATAAGTTCCCTTGGGCAGGGAGGTGGCATTAATAGGGCCAGCTAAGGTACCAATGAGCAGTGCTCACAGAGCTCTACTGTAAGGGGCTTGTGTTGCCATGGTCCCCACTCTGCAGCCAGGGACACCGATGCTTGCCTATTGGCATGTGGCAATTTTCCAGAAAAGCCACGTACAGGGTTCAGTTTGTCTGATGCCTGGTCCTGTGCTTAGCCTGGTCTGATGGAGGAAAACTGCTCAGCAAGGTAACTGTCACCCCTCTCTCCTGTAGAGCCCCCCTCCTGCAACAACCTAGCTAGCTGTCCAACCAGATCTCCTCTAGTCAGCTGCCCTGTGACGTGGATGCCAGCTGGTCTTGCCCATTCAGCTTCCACTGTGGCCACCCAGCAGAGATCAGGTTGAGACCTGGCACCCTCATTTCATGCATGGCTTTTTAGCCAGACCACAGTAAGGCAGAGCAGCCACCTGTAATGGTGTGTCTGTGCTGCCAGCAAGGTGTTTGGAGGTCCTGCTTCCCCAGAGCTGCCCAGTCCCTCTCCCTTAGCTCCCTTGTCCCCAGCATGTGCCAGCTCCACTTCTACATGCAAGGATTATGCCTCCTGCCACCAGCCACAGCTAAACAGTAAAGCACTGCATCTTTATTTATTAATGAAGCTGTTGCAAGTGGGACTATTAGTGACTTTAAAAAGTATCACCAGCACTTAAACTGTACATAGAGGTCAAAAGGTCAAATTTCAGCACTCCACCTTGGGAAGGCTGCTGACCCCTGTTCTAGATCATAAATAAACCTAACAACCTTATGATAATTAATTATTATTAATTATTATTTATCAGGTCTTGGACACTAGTTTCCATTGGATAGTCATAAAATATGGATAAGCTTCTGTTCTGCTTCATTTTGAGATGAGTTGCACATCCACTTACCTTATGTATAACAAGGTATTCCCAGAAAAGACGAAATAGAGCTGTCTTAGATGAGCAGATATTCTAGATGATATTTCTGACCAGTTTGGAAAGAAAATGACTTCCCAGCTTGTGAAATAAGTTGCCTTCACTTTGATGGAGTAGGTTGAAGTTTAAATCCTCTCTTCAGAGGAACCGGGTGACATAACTGAAGATTATTTGTGGTTCTGTTGGGGATATTTCAGCATTTAGTGTAGATAGAAGAAATAGTTCTAATCTTGAACGTCTTGTATCTAGGCGCAAGTCATTGGAGCTTTTATTTTACCTGCAAAGTTTAAGTATCTCCATTTAGTGCTGTCACTGAAGTGAGCCTCTGGCTAAGTTTACTTTGCTAGTGTATGAATATGATGTCTGGGTTTGAGAGGGTAGATCTGGTGCTACGTGGTAATCAACACAGGCTCATTTTCGTTGTATTAACATAGCGAATTTGAATTACAGTATTCTAGATTTTTCTGGAGTTTCATATGTTTAGAAAGAAGATTGCTGCTGCCAGTAGACCCAGCCTGATATTACAATATGGCAATCTTCTGTTACAGAGAAGCTTTGTCTTCTACAGTCGGTAAACATTTTCACTCAATACTTGTGCTGGTCTGATAGAAATCGAATGAGGTGCAAATGCTTGCCCTGCCTGGTATCTCTCTCTTTTTTTTGTGTGTATCTTGCAGTTTTTAGGTGCATCTTGCACTGCACTCCCTCTTTCTTAACATCCCCACCCAACTACCTTCCTTTTTTTCTCTGATGTGGGTTACAGCCCAGTGACGTAGATGTACCATGGCCAGATCTTAAGTTCATCCCTCAGTATTCTGACTGTAGTAACAAGTAGTGTGTTAAGATGCTATGTGCCAAATTGGTCTTTAAGTAGTAGATGATGTTGAATACAGAAATAAGCAATGTGTTTGTGGTTTTTTTTTTTTGTTTTTTAAATTAAAAAGCATAAATGTTGGTGCCCTAAAATAATTAATTTATGTCTGCTTCTTAGCTACTCAGTTTTTTTTGGGCATAAGAAATAAGCCTTCCCTCCCCAGCTAAGGTAAAGCAATGCAGATTTCAATGGGAGGATTTTAAGTTCAGTTAACCAGGCCCATCCCCATATAAGTACTTACTGGTCAGCCACAGAATACACAAATACAGGAAGTCCCCAACTTATGAATGGGTTGTGTTCCCAAAGTTTGTTTTGTAAATCGGTTGTTTGGGAAAAAGTGTTCTGAGTTCCATAGAAGTAATATAATAAATGGTGGTGAGGTTCCCAGGCTAGCCAAGAAAAGACATATATATATATATATGGTGGAATACTGTATATTTGCAATGAAAAATAGTAGAAATATGCTGGTTCTTGAGGAAAGGCAGGGATAATCAGAGGAGGATGAGGAGGTAGGTGGAGATTCTGAAGGGGACTTTTTGGGCATCCTTCCTTCTGGCCACCACTTTCTCCCTGCAAGCTCTGTGCTGGCTACTGTGGCCAGCCTCATCCCCACACGCAGTCTGCACGTAGCCCCTGCTCACCAGGAGGTAGCAAGTGGCGAGAGTGCAGGATGGAGGACCCCGCAGAAGCAGGGGGGCAGCTGTGCAGCCAGTGGTTGGAGAGAAGTGGTGGTTTCCCCTTCAAAGCACTGCTTCTCTCTAGCCACTGGCTACTCAACTGCCCCTCCAACCAGCACTTGCGCTGCTGGCCTCTTACCTTCACCCCGAGACTGCAGGTGAGCTTTCCTTTGTATGAGGGGATGTTCGTGTATCCGATGTTTTGTAATTCGGGGAGTGCCTGTACGCTAATACCTGAGTATAATACAGTGAGGCACTTTTATCTGTGTTGATCTTCTGGGCAGTTCTGAGCACCTGATTCATCTGAGGATTTTCTGTTCTTATCCTAAAATTTTAAAGACGCTGGCTAGATGCGGCTGCCTCTGTAACCATAGGGATGGGTGTGCCTTATTTGGTTAAAGTCTGCTTGCTGTGTAACACAGCAGAGGCCTTTTGGAAAAAACGTGCCCATGCCATTGTGTAATGGTGGTGTCGTCTTTTTCCTTTTTTCTCTTAATTTAATTACAGCAACTTAAAAGAGCTCATCTGTCTGCACAGGTGTGGGGCTGCCCCAGCATGGGTTGCAGCGACTCTTGTCAATTTTAGGTTTAATTTTTGTTGAAGCGTCAGATAAGTAAGAAGCTAGTCTTCATGTAAAAAAAAAAAAAAAAAAGGCCTAGGATTAGGCAGTTCATGGTGCCATCTGGGAGTCCTGTAATAGTGCCACTTCCCTCAGGCTCCCAGCAATTCCTTGTTCTTCAGGCTGTTGTAGTTTCTCTTGCAGCCGGGGTCGTCTGTCTTCAGGCTCCTGCTGGGTTTCCTCTGCCACGCAGCAAGGTGGTGTAGCATTCACTGACTCAGTTATATCTCACTGCTCAGTAGAATGCCTTCCCCCTCTCCCCCCTGAGAACAGGCTGCTGAGAGGCTTGGAAACGTTTCACTTTTCATTTCTCTGGTAAGGTTCTGTGTAATGACTTCCACTCTTCTGGCTGCCAAAATGCTCTCCTGTTTCTGTGGTGCTGGTGGTGGAGGACATGATGCTGCTGGCACCATTTTGTTCTCTTATCAGTGCTAGGAAGCTGCTGCTTCTCCTTCTGTTTTTGTGCTGATCTAGGTTCCAGATTTTTTTTTAAATGGGGAGTATTCTGGGATGTTCTGTACATTGTAGAATCCACGTAGTTTGACCGATTCTTTTTCAAACCACTCAGTGGGAAATAGAGCCAGAGATCAGTGTGAATGCAGAGGCTAGCTAGGTCTGTACCACATGACCAGACTACTTGTTTCTTTGGAAACACACATACTACGGAGTATATTAGCTTCTGTCCTTTTTAAACACTATTTTACATGCAAAAAAACATTTTTTTTTGTTTGACATGAGATTCTATAAATAAAGCTTTGGAAAAGCTAGGTCTTGTATGTGCTGTGATTACAGCTCTTTAACTAGTACCTGATCTTTAGTCATTTGAGCTCTTTACATGAAGAATACTTTTCAACAGAACCTTCATCTTCACACTTACTTTTACATATTTTCCCAGTTATCTTTAGACTTCTGGCCAGATGTGTGATATTTCACTCCCTGCAGTGATATTGGCACCTTCACTCAAGGTGCTGTGTTCTAAATACCTAGAGAAACATACATTAAAAGGCAGCACTCAGAGTCTTTAAGAGAATCTAAGTGTTTTCCCTTATATACACACTGGAAAGCTATGAGAGTTCTGGGTTCCAGGGTGTCCACTTGCTGCCACAGATTTGTGCTTCACACGTAGTTTAGAGCTTCACTTGATTTGTGTGGAATAACCTGTTTTTAAGTAGGTAACCTGTGAAGTCTGCAGATAGCTACACAGAATAACTCAAACAAGCAAATGGCACTGTTAGCTCAATCAGTTACTCTGAAACCCAGCGATGCCAAAAATGTCAATGTTAACCATTTCGATGCTGATCATTTACAGATTGCCAGCTCATGCGCTCATTCTCCATCCCAAACTGCTTCCAGGTGCTGAAATTGCCAGCTGTCTCCTTACCAGCTGCCAAAATGTCCGGCAGCTCATCATGTAGGCAACTTAAAAGGAATTTGTTGGCACAAATCCCACAAAAGGCACGGGAGAGTAATGCACAGTGGCTAGCTGTGGCATTGTTCATCATTCAGCTCCTCTTCCTGCCGTGCGTTTGCCAGAAGTGGTGCTTGAAATTGCAGGGCTATAGAATTGTGGCAACAGAGCTGTGGACCCAGTGTCAAGATCGATAAATTGCATGTTCTCTTCTGTTGCGCAGGAGCTTGTTTTACAGTCTCTTTCGTACGATGTAAGAAGTGTTTGAGCTAATAAAGACAGAGGTTCCTAAACCAAATAAGCAAAAATAACAGCTGAGTTACCCACTGCTGAGGGAAGGTTCTGTAAAATGATCTTTGCTTGTGGGAAGAATGAGGCTTTTAAGGCTTCCCTCCTGGCATTTTTATTACTCTATGAAAACAGTTGTTTTTTGAAAAATCCCAAAAATCCAGCTATGGGATCTGTACAAGAAGGCTGTGATGGATATAAAGTTTCTTGTTTAAATACATAAAAAAAAAAAAGAGTATTTTAACTGTTACATTGAGTGATTATGAATGGCTTACTCGTGTTCAGTATCTGAAGCAAATCTAGCTATGGTCTGTAATATCTGAGTAGTCACAAGAGGAAGAACACAAGAGTATGAGATACTTTATTGCTTCAGGGTATCTGTGGACATGTCCTTGCTATGTAGTAAGGTTCACTGCAGTTAGTTGAGGACAGGGGGTTGGGGTGGGAAAAAGAAAAGCGATCTGATATTCAGTGAGCCCTTATATATCTGCATGATATACAGCCCAGTGCAGTCAAATAATGTTCCTGTGTGGGCTGAGGCCACTGTATATTACTCTCACATGCTTTTTGTGGTATCTGCAAAGTATGCATTCTAAATGTTACAGCTGTGGAATGTTCTAATATAAAACTCGGTTAGTTGCCATGAATCACTCGGGCAAGGGAGAGGGGAAGCCTGTCTTTTGTCCTGACTAAATTTAGTAGCTCTCTAAAGACTAACAGAATGATTTATAAGGTGATGAGCTCTCGTGGGACAGACCCGCTACTTCAGATCTGGAAAATTCTGATAGAAGTAGACGGACACAAAAATTTAACAGAAGAAAGAAGAAAAAAACCCAAAACCTGGCAAATCAGCTACATAAGATAGGAGGAGCTGGGGGGAGAGAGGGAAGAAAGTTACTGCAGGTGTCTAAGTGAATACACACAGAGGGGTAGCCGTGTTAGTCTGTATCTTCACAAACCTGAAGACATAGGTCTGTCCTAAGAAAGCTCATCACCGTATAAATCATTTTGTTAGTCTTTTTAAGTGCTATATTTCTGCTGCTTTTGTTGTGTTGGCGTACAAGCTAACATGGCTATCTCTCTCTCTCTCTGTTACTATCCAATTCAGATGTCTCCCTTTGTAATCTTGTGTTAGTCTCTCTTTGTTTTAGATAGCATCCAAGACCTGAAAACCTGAAGTGGCCTGCTCCATTGAAATGCTCACTGACAGGTTTATGTGGATTCAGATGCCTAAAGTCTGATTTGTGTCCATTCATTCTTTGGCGAAGTGATTGTCCAATATACATAGCAGAGGGGCACTGCATTGTCAGCTATCTACAACCTATACTGGAACGTGATGCTCCACTCTCACAGGCCCTGTCCTTTCCTACAGACAGCCACCTAACCTCAGGAAAATTCTCACTCGCAACCACAGGCCATACCACAGAAATACTAATTCTGGAACTTTTCCCTGCAACAAACCTTGTTGCCAACTCTGTCCACATGTTTACTCTGGCGATACCATCACTTGACGTAACCACGTCAGTTGCGCGATGAGGGGCTTACATTCCTGGGCCTCCACCAATGTTGTATATGCCCTCCATGTGCCAGCAATGCCCCTCTGCTATGTATAGTGGATGATCTGGACAATCACTTCACCAAAGAATGAGTGGACACAAATCAGATGTTAGGAATCTGAATCCACATAAGCCTGTCGGTGAGCATTTCAGTGGAGCAGGCCATAGCATCCAAGACCTGAAAATCTGCAATCTAGAACAAAAACTTTAACACCAGATTACAAAGGGAGACTCCTGAAATGGAGTTCATTCTCAAGTTCGATACTTTACACCTTGGTCTCAACAAAGATATCAGTTGCCTTTATACGTTACAAGGACAGTTTCCCCAGCTTAGACATTTATAGTGATCTCAGGCAAACCACTTAATAGACACTTGCAGTAAGTAATTTTTTCCCTCTCTTCCCACCCCCCCGACCCCCTCCCTTCTGTCCTATGTAGCTGATTCGTCAGTTTTTATTTCATTTTTTCCCCCCCATCTTTAAATTCTCATTGTGTCAGTTTACTTTTATCAGAATTTTCCAGATCTGAAGTGGGTCTGCCCCATGAAAGCTCATCACCTAACAAATTATTTTGTTAGTCTTTAAAGTGCTACAGGACTGCTTTTTTGTGAAGATATGAACTAACATGGCTACTCTGTCTGTGACCTAGTAGCTCCATTGACCTCTGAGGTAAATAGAGTGGTTTGTTTGGTTTCGGAACTGCACGTAGGAGCTTGCAAGGGTATTCTTTTTCCATAAGATTCCTTGTACGTTCTTGGTAGAAGAGGTGACTTTTTTTAGTTCTTTATCAAGTTCTGTTGGGGTGCCTCTCTTCCCTTCACAAGAGTAAATATCTCATGGATTTCACTTTCTGAAATGGGACATTCCAGTACTGTTGTCTCCTTGCAAGAGAAGGGTCAAGGTCATTCTGGAATGTTGACTGATATTTTTAAAACGGTGGTTTGCTTTGAACTGTAAATGTTTAGGTAGTATTACATCTATAACCCACTTATGTGTGGAAGCCTGCCCTGGTGTATGTTTTGTTTAGAGGTCACATGAATGGAGACCCCAGTCTTGGTTTGTTCTTTTAAAAAAAAAACCAGTACATGGAGGCACAGGTCTGTTTGTGGATGGATATTACATCTTTAATTACTGGAAACAAAGGGTTCTAACTTCTGAGCCCCTGGCAAGTGTCTTCACTGTGATACAGTTTAAAAAGCCCAAAGTTAGTGGTGACCTGCAAAGGTGGGTGATTGATTATTTATTTAAAACCAAACTCAACAACAACATTTAAAAAAAAATTTGTGGTCAGTCTCCTTTGCTGCTTTGTGACGTATAAGAAGGATCTGTGAGGGAAGGGATGGGTGTGTATTGAGGATTTTCCTGCCTGTTTTTTTGCTATAAAAATATGATGTCAACTTTGGTTCTGATAGAGGAACTATTGGAGACTCTGATATATGTTGTGGGTTTTTTTTTTTCTGCTCTTGCAGGTTTTCTGTCTCGTCAATAGCTTTTCCTAATCCAAGGTAACTGGATATATTTCAGGATATATGTTGCATCAAAGTTACATTGATAAGCGTATTTCCTTAAGTGATAAGGCAATATAGCATTTCTTGTATCCTCCAATTGACATTGTATCTGTGCAGGAGATTCGGGTGCAGAATGTAGGCAGCAGCAATTTCTCACATAGCTAGTACGTTCCTTTGAAGCCGGTTCTTTCCACAGTCTTGGGTTCACTTAGTGACTCCAATGAAGCACCCTGTTTCTTTTCATCTATTGTCCTTTTTTCACGGGATGGCCATTAAATTTGACCATAGTTACTGCCATGAGGTAGGCTGGAGGTGTATCTTTGCTGACCACATGGCCCAGTAGGTAGACCACAGTGTTTAATCCTACATCTGCCAATGACTGGCTATGTAACTTTGCAAGTGTCTGAACAGTTGTGTAGCTGAGTTATATGAATCATCATATATATTATTCTTGCTGTGTCTGTCCTCCTTTCTGTCTGGATAAGGTTCTACCATGTTCTCCCCTCCCTCCCCACTGCACTGTGCCAGTGCAGGCCCCAGACGAGCCCCTCCCAACAGCGTCCCCACTGCACTGTCAGCCTCCCGCCCCCTCAGCACAGGGCTCAGCAGAGCTTTCCCCACCCTGCCAGCATGGAGCCCAGCCCAGCCACCAACAGAGCTCCTCCGCGAGCCAGTGCTGGGCTTGTATAAGTTTCTGTCTAGAACTTTTCTTCCAGCCCAACTTCCCCTTGCAAGGGGGGGCTGCAACGGGGCCTCTGATATGTTTAATGAGACTTACCCATTTTTGTAGATCACTTTGAGATCTTCATGTTCCTGATGTATTTTAAGTATGATAGAGATTCAAACTGGGACAGATAAGCAGCTTTGGAATTGAATGTTCATTTGGAAGTCTGTAACCTTTCAAGGCAAGTTTTGACCTTTTCTGCCATGTGCTCTTCAGCAGCCAAATGTGGCACTCCTACTGATGGTTTTTTTTTTTTGAGGACAGGAGAAGGGAGGGACACAAGATAGCCTTGCCTTCACATTTGGCATGAGAGGAGAGGAGAAACAGTGTGGTCTGTTTGACTAGGTATATGACTGGGAGCTAGAAACTTTGATTTCAAATCATGACTCTACCACTGATTTACAGTGTCCCTGGCCGAGTTGGTTAACCTTTCTCTCGCACATCAAAATAAAACAGTAAACCCCCAATATGCAGAATTTTGACTTGTGCTTAACTTGCGTTAATGTGAGTTAAGTGCAAGTCAGGGGCTGGGGGCTGGTGGGAGCACAGCTTCTCGGCCAGCTCCCTGCTCCAGCCCCCAGCTCCCGAAGCTGGGGAGAAGCCACTCTGCAATGGCTGGCTGTCTCCTGGCTCTCCGAGCTGGGGAGAATCTGGGTCTGGCTTCCTGCCACTGGTCAGTGCCTCCTGCACCACTGCTGGTCAGTTTCCTGGCTCCTGCTAGCAGAGGGGAGCCAGGAGCCAGGCTGCTGCCTGGTTCCTGTCTCCCCTGGGGTTGCAGGAGCTGGGAAACTGACCAGCAGTGGTGCACTGGTCAGTTTCCAGGCTCAGGCAAGCCCAGGGGAGCCAGGCTGCTGACTTGTGCAAAATTTTGAGTTATGTGAGGGTGTGCAGGAGTGCAACCCTCGTGTAACTTGGATTCTACTATACTTCAGCTCTACTGGGTCAGTTACAGTAGTTAATGTTTGCAGTCCCTTGAAGATGTAAGTAATACTGAAGAGTGAAGAACAAGCCCTGAAAGCATTTTGGTTTTGTGAGGTAAATGAAGGTGCAGCCACTCTAATCCATGTACGAAGGGACATTGTTTGCTTCAGAAAGAACCGATTTCAAATATATTACCTAGGAGACTGTTAGACAGTCCCTTGCTGGGAAGGGAGTTGTGTATTTAAGTGCCCTGGCGAGAAAAGAGTATATGAGAGAAAGAGACGTCCATGAGTCATTTCTGACTGTCTGTTTTACTTGCTGATTGCTGGCGGCCTCCTTTTCTTTATTGTGCCTTCTTTTAAAGCTCGTTGGTTGAATCTTGCATTGGGGGGATAAGCCATTTGTTGACTGTAAGATGCTGGGTAAATCTAACTTTAATCCTTTAGAGACCTTTTCAGTGATTTTTTTCCCCCTCCCCCTCCCACCACCCTCCTGTTTCCTCTTTGTGTTAATATCTGCCATGGACCGTGCTACCTGGGCAGCCTGAATCTTAGGGCTTGTGTATGCTTAATGAGAGTGATGCTCCAGAGATCAGTCTCTTGGGAGATGTTTTAGGGGGCCTAGTAGGGACATGCTAAAGCGACTGCTCTGATGATCTTGGTACTCTGCGAGGTTGCGAGGAGTAAGGGAAAGTCAATGGGAAAGTTTCTCCCGTCAACCTCCCATTGTGGGGATGCCAAAGAAATTTGGCTTAATACCTCAACTCCAGCTATGCTGGTCATGTTGCAGGAGTTGAGTATCTTAAGTCAATTTTATCTCTAAGTGTAGACCTGTCCTTCCATCTTAGCTTATGCTGTCCACGAACTTGGGCGAAATGTAGCATGTCACTCGAATCTCTAATGACTCAAGCTGCAGGGCTCTGCTTGCAAGTATCAGAAGCACGTTTTGAGGAAACCAAAAGTACTTTTTTGGTCAAGGCACATATTTACCTATGGGTCTTGTCTTTAAAGTCTACTTGATCAGAAAAGTTTTATTTTATAAAGTCACTTTCCATAGCTCATTGCCAACACCTTCAAGTAATTTTTTTTTTTATATCGCAGAGGATCAACTGACTAAACAAGTAACCAATCGGAGTTGAGTAGCCAGCACAGCAGTTTGACAATTGAAAGAGTTAGCCACTGGATGTTGGAACCCAGATATTCTTCATGATATTCCTAGTATCACATGAGGTTCCTTTTGTATTTCCTCTTTGGAAATGTTTCTTGGTCTTAGGTATCTCACTTTCAATTTTCGTTTTCATTTTATGGAGATTGACTGACTGGGAAGGGCATATTATCTGATATTTATGCTGTTCACCTATTCCAGACCTTTTGAAGATTGTTTAAATATTGTTGACAATTTCTATTTTTTGTGGGAGTGTCTGAGGGTAGGTCTACACAGCAAGGTTATTTCAAAATAATAAACCTTACTTTGTAATAACTTTGCTAGCATTTACATAATAATGTTGATATAACGGTTGGCTTATTTCAAAATAGGTAAACCTCATTGCACGAGGAATAGTGCCTACTTTGAAATAGCTATTTCAAAATAGGGGCTGTGCAGACAGGGAATAGACCCTCTTTCAAAGTAAGCCATGGGGTGTCCAATGGCCCTATTTTGAAATAGGCTCTAGTGTGTGTAGATGACCTACTTTGAAATAGCTGAGGGCTATTTCTAAATTCCGTCTGGCTGTGTCTGCACTTGCATTCCTCTTTCGAAAGAGGTATGCAAATGAGGGAAATTGAAAAGGCAAATTAGGTGTAGATTTACATATTTACCTCATTCGCATATTCTTTCAAAAGAGCTTCTTTCAGAGGAAGAAAAGCAGTGTAGACGTGGCCCTTTCGAAAGTAAACCCCATCTTCGAAAGAATGCATCTTCCTTAAAACTGCAAATGAGGCACCAAATATGTAAATTGGCACCTCATTTGCATTTTTGAGTTCCCTCATTAGCACTTCTCTTTCAAAAGAGTCATGCAAGTGTAGACACAGCCAATGGCTGTTTCTGCACAGGCCTCTTTCTTTGAAAGTGGTATGGTAATACGTGTCCTAAAGTATGCTAATGAGGTGTGGATGCAAATTTCCCATGCCTCATTAGCATACGGTCACGTGATTTGGAGTCTGGGAGACCATTCTTCTGGACTCCAAAAAGCCGTGTAGAAGCGTGGCCCTGGCGGAGCTTCTGGAAGGAAGTCCTTCTTCTGGAGGCCCCTTCTTCCCAGAAATTTTTGGGAAGAAGGGGCCTCTGGAAGGAGGACGTCCTTCTGGAAGACCACCCCTCCCCCACTCCCCGGGGTCTGCTCTTCTACACGGTGTTTTGGAATCCGGAAGAAGGGTCTTCCGACACCAAATCACGTGACCGTATGCTAATGAGGTGTGGGGAATTTGCATCTGTGCCTTATTAGCATATTTCGGGCTGCATATTACCATGACACTTTCAGAGAAAGTGCCCTATGTAGAAACAGCCGTTGTGTGTAGCAGCATTATTTCAAAATAAGCTATTCCGGAATATCTCTTCCAGAATAGTTTATTTTGGAATAAGACTGCTGTGTAGACACACCCAAAGTTAAATCATTTTTAAAGTCTAAATAGCTGGTTGCTGGCTTCTGATCCTACATTTACTGATTACCACAAATTGGTCAGAGGTGTCCTGGCCAGCTGATCTAATGTGAAGTTTGGTTTTTTTTAAGAAGCGTATTTATTACTTTGAAATATACAGAGCTGCTGGGAAAGTAGGAAGCAGACTGGTTCTGGTTATGTAGATGGAGGCTTATATACACAAAGTAGCTGTAGAGTTTTTATATTCTGTTTGCAGTAACAGTAAACAGAGCATCTCAAATAACCACTTGCATATTGCAACAAACACATCATCATTTGCTTAAAAAGAGTTATAATTACAGTTGACGAAGCATGGACACCATAAAAATGCATTAGTTTGGCTTGACACATTAATTACCTGTTTTTGCAGATGTTTTTATATATTGTTGTGTGAACAGTTTACAAAATAATTACAGGAAAGTCATATGGAAAATAAACTAAGTGGGTGGTTTCTTGCCTTAATATTTTCATTCATGTGAATCTGTGTGAGGCACAGCTGCTCTGTAGCAAATGCAGAGGGAGAAAGAGGAGGAATCTTGAAGGGTTTTTATTCAAAGGTCTCTGTCATCATCATTACCACACTGTTATATCTTGCTTCAGCCACATATTTTTTAAACATTTAAAATGACATGGCTGACTTAATCCCAGTGAATGGGGTAGGGGGTGGGGAGAGCTTTGATACTGATCAGATGAAATGCTAATCTGTTAGAATCTAAGAAAGTACATAACTTAAATTAATAGTATTTTTAAGCAAGATGAGCTTGTGTGATCAGTTTGTAAAGATTCATTGAGGGTTTTAACACTTATTTGTTACTATTTAAAAAACATCTTTAAGGTGTAACTCTTAATGAAAGATACTCCTATCAGAGATTCAGGGTCCCATATTAAAGAATGACCACATGGTCTCTATTGGGAATGTGATAAAATGTTCCAAATGAACACAGAATAATAAGCTTGTATTAGAAGCATTGCTTTGTCCTTTTAAGTTTTAAAAAGTTTTGGGATTGTTTTTGGATAACTCAGGCAATATTTTATTGCTATAAAATATACAAATACAACCCTCCTGCATTTCTCCGATTTGTAAAGTCAGTGCTTTCTTTATGCTGCTGTTTGCTGTTACTGAGTACTGACACCTAAGCAATCACAGCTGCGGGACTGGCTGGGGAGGTGGGGTGAGGAGCCAACTTAGTACCGGCTCCTCTTGTTTTAAACCAAAAAAGCACGGTGCAAAGTATGTGTACTGTGTAAAGTATGCACCACTGTTGTGGGGGATCTTGCCATTTATCTAAGAGAGGCGCTGTAAGAAATGAAAACCTAGTATAAATGCTAGAGTCTGCATTTAGTTTAGTGGATTTTTCCATCATCACAGATTTAGTGTGTTGTCACTTCTCTTTTTTTTTTTTTTTAAACATTTGTATTATTCAAATCTTTTGGGAATTTGGTAGCCCATCTCTCCTGTATGTGCTAATAATGGATGTGCCCAGAATCTTCATATTTTAAGGAGCGATTGGATTGATAGGCAGTTGGTATTTTTCATAAACTTTCTTGCAAATTTTAAAGTAAAATAAATCCAGCTCTACAAGCTGACTTGCGTCTCCCATTCTGGCTTAAAGACAGGGCTTGTTCTTAAAAAAAATTGAAAGCTTGAACTGGTAAGGACTGAGCTCAGGTCAGCCATGAGAGAGATGTGAAAACCCTTTGAATAGAAACCTTTCTTGCAAATACAGCCCTTACTAGTATGGTTAACATTTAAAGAGTGAATAGCTCATAAAGGTAATACTTTTAAAAATAAATATTTCTACACTCTTTCCTATTCTAAGTGATGAAGCAAAATTAACGTCAAATAAAACGGGAGAACAATAAAAACTCAAAGGGCCAGGCGTCTTGTGTATTTAGTTGCTCTAAACAACTGAGGCATTGAAGAAAATTAGGTAAACATCCAACTAAACTGCATAATCAACAGTAGCTCGACTTTCATGCTGGCCTTGAAATCTTCTGCTGAAGTGAAGATGCTGGCTGAAGAGAAGCTAAATACTAATATAAATAAATAAGCTGTTCCAGTGAAACCAGCTCTTAAGGCATGTCAAAGGGGGTTGATTATCTCAAAGGAAGCTGCAGACATCCTGTACAAGTTCAAGTTTTTCCTTCTGCAGACAGAAGCAACAGGACTGGAACCAAGATTTAAGAATGTAAGGAGTATCTTGTTTACATTGTTACAGACATGGGAGACATGTGAATCCCACCCCACCCTCTTCTGGGAGGCTAGGCAGGCAGCCCTATTCTTTCTGCCTGAGGCCCCACCCTCCTGCCCTCTGCCCTTGTCTGCCAGAGCTCCAAGCATCCCTTCCGGCAGCCAAAGTATAACTCCCCGAGCCTCCCTCCACTGCCCCCAGTGTTAGCCCCACAGCTGATGGCCACTGGCCAGCCCCACTCTTAGCTCCAGTAATGGGTCTTTGGCAGGAGTTGTGCTCTTGCCAGCTTGTTGGGAGAGGGTAGAGTATGGATGGACCTAGGGCTTGGCCGAGGAGTTCGATTTTTGCATGCCTGGTAGAGACACGTGAAATCAAACTATCTGGGGTCAGCTGTTGATCCCATACTTCTCGATATCGCGAGGAGTAAGGGAGGTTGACATGAGATTTTTCTCCTGTCGACCTCCCTCTCTGAAGACACCCAGTTAAGTCGATTGCAGGGAATTAGATTCTAGCTATGTAATTGCTGTAGCTAGAACTCCAAATCTACAGTTGGCTCACCTGCCTGGTGTAGACCAGGCCTTATCGTGTCGACAGCCTGAAAACACTTGTGGAACAAAAATTTATTTTGTTAGCATTGGTGTGAAGATTTGATTGACTGACTGGGCCAGGCTTGTGAAAAGTGCTACATCGCTAGACCTCTGCCCTGAAGTTCTCTGTTTAGCCATAGGACAGACAAAGCATGGGCAGTAGTTGTGAAAGCCTCTCTTCAGTGCTTCAGTTATGCAACTCGACCCTGGGGAGATCATCTCCAGGGCTGAACGGGCAATTCACTTTGAAATCTTGGCCCTTGGTGTGACTTTTTGAGATTTTCATTTCAGGTGGTGATTTATGCTTTAATTTAGCCCAGTGTTTCCTACTGTATATGGTAGGGACCACACTGACCATTTTATATTCACATAGGCCATTGAACCGATGCAGCAGCTTCTGAAGCTGGTCTTGTGTGTGTGACACGACAGCAGTGTCATCTGCGAACAGCATATCTCTGACGAGGACTTCCTGCACCTTAGATTTAGCTTTCAGCCTTGCAAGATTAAACAGTTTCCCGTCAGATCTTGTGTGCAGCAAGATGCCCTCTGTTGAAGATCCAAAGGCGTGTTTAAGGAGGAGTGTGAAGAAGATCCCGAACAATGTCGGAGCAAGGACGCATCCTTGTTTGACGCCACTCCTGATGCTGAAAGCATCCGATAATGTGCCATCATATTGGACGGTTCCTCTCATGTCTTCATGGAAAGACTGGATCATCTTGAGTAACTGTGGCAGACAACAAGGACTTGCAAGGACTTTGGGCTCTCCATCAGCCTAAAGAAGACAAATGTACTTGCTCAGGACGTTGCTGATTCTCCATCAATCAGCATTGACAACTATACGTTAGAGGTCGTCCATGAGTTCGTTTACCTTGGGTCCACCATCACTGACACCCTGTCCTTGGAGACTGAGCTAAATAGGAGGATCAGTAAAGCAGCCACAACTCTGTCCAGACTCAGCGAGAGAGTGTGGAGTAACAACAAGCTGTACACTCACACCAAAATGCAAGTCTACAGAGCCTGCATCCTCAGCACCTTCGTTTACGGCAGCGAGGCTTGGACCCTATACGCCTGCCAGGAAAAGAGGCTGACCGTCTTCCACTTGCGCTACCTCAGGCACATCCTTGGAATATCGTGGAAGGACAGAGTGTCCAACATTACCGTCCTTGAGCAAGCTGGAATCCTCACTATGCACACCCTCCTCAGGCAGCGGCGGCTCCGCTGGCTTGGCCACGTCCACAGGATGAATGATGGAAGGATCCCAAAAGACATCCTGTATGGCGAGCTAGCCTCTGGCAAAAGACCTCATGGACGCCCCCAGCTGCGCTACAAAGATGTTTGCAAGAGAGGCCTCAGGGAAGTAGACATCAAGCCAGACAGCTGGGAGGAGCTGGCAGACGATCGCAGCAGATGGAGGCAGGAACTATACAAGGGCCTTCAGAAGGGTGAGTTGAGGATCAGACAGCTAGCAAAGGAGAAGCGAGCCCACAGCAAGGACCTGCCAGACACCCATTACGTATGCAACAGATGCAGCAAGGACCGTCTCTCATGTGGGTCTTCACAGTCACAGCTGACACTGCAAATGAGGGTGCCAAATGGAACTACAAAGGGCGCGTTCCATAGTCTATGTAGACTGAAGGATGCTATTACTAGGCCATTGAAGGACTCTTGAGCATAACTAAATTGGTCTGAATTCAGACTGGTGATGTAGGACTATGTAACTGTACCCTGTTACTATAGTCACCCTATAACATTAACGGAATGTCATACCAATCCTTTGAGTCATGCAGCCCTTGTTTTACCATTACATTGTACAAAAGTAGTTACGCACACTGGTTACTTATTTGGGTACTCAAGTTTTGGGAGACATGAACTTTCAAGCACCTGAGATACAAATAGTGTGTGTGTGTTCTTCCTCCTATTTTGTAACATTAGCCTGTTAACCAAAAATGGACGGAGCAGCCAGCAACTGAAATCTCTGTGGCTTATTACTTTCACTTGGCTATTAAGGGCATTTGTGATCCTCGTGTTCATCGGCGCCTAGTTTGAAAGGATGGAAACAAGCATGTTTTGCGTCTTCTGTTTTTCTAAAGTAGTAATTTATAATCTTTATTTTATGTGCACTATGATTTTCCTGGATACAGAGTCCATTTCCCTTCCTGGTTCCAGGTCTTAATTCTGTTTCCATGGAAACAGATACCAAATTGGCAAAAATAAGGCAAGAGTTTTCTTTTACTTGAGTATGTAATGAGGCTTAAACTGTATCTTTGCCAGAACACTCAAACCACAGAACATGGGATTAAATATTGTATGCATGCTTAGGTATAAGCGTCCAAGAATAAGGCTGGAACCAGAGACAGCAAAATCAAGTCAATCTCTTTTCTCAAGTGTTTGGAAACACAATAAAAATCCTCACCATTTTCTGTTACTCCATCTAGGTGAGTCCAGTCCAACTCGCCGAGAAGCAGTGAAGAGGAAGACCGCAGAGTATCTCATGCGTGCTGAAAAAATTTCCAGCCTATGCCAGAAATCCTCTGAAGATGGTTCAGTTTCTGGGGTAGGCTTGCATTTCAGTTCCTTAAAATGGAAGCTGCAAGATTGTCTTGGCTTTTTGTTGTCTCAAAACCATTTTAAAATTAGATAACATTGCATATGTATTCTAAATGCATTAGTCAGTCGCTTCTGGTAACTTGACCTTTTGTCTTTTTTTGCTTCTTCATTTGGTATATTTTGTAATGTTATACAGAATTACTGATTCTAAAACGTGCTGTCAGGACTCTTTTTATTTATTTTTTTTTAATTTAACTTCATACTCTGCAATTTATAAATTAAATTGAGTTGGAGCATTCAGCAGGTTCTGATGGCATTAAATTGCTTCTTGAGGTAGCTTCTACCTTTTAAGGAAGATATCCTTAGCTGAATTTACATGGTGCCAAACCAAACAAATCTGTTTCAAGACATGGTTAATAGATCTCCACTTTGCCCTTCCCCATCTAGTTCCCATGGGACTTATCTGTTCTTGGCTTGTATTTTTGCTGTAGTCGCACTAAAGCCACGTGAGAGAGTCAATGACAGCTCCTAGGTAGTAAACATGAAAATTACAAACTTCCTGTCTGTCTGCGCTTATGTCAAGTAAGGACAAAAAGGGCAGAACATGCTTTTGTATTTTCACAGCCCTAAGAGTAGTTTAAGGAGATAGTTGCAGTTAAAAAGTAAAGCCTTAGAAAATAATATAAAATTAAGCCACTGATCCAGGTAAATCTTACCCCTTCCTCTCATGTCTCTGCAGCCTTATTTTTGAAGGGGAACTGTTTCTACAATATGAGTCCACTAATACATTGGTGGGTACGTTCTAAATGAGAAATGTTTTTTTGAGAGTTGATGCCTTGTTACTTATATTAGTTGTATGTAAGAGAGTTTTAATACTGTGGTCAGTTATCCACATTTACATAACAATGAACCGTATTTTTCCAAGAGGTGGCAAAACTAAACCAAGGCCAGGTCTACCCTAGAAGGGTAAAATCAATTTGAGATATGCAAATCCAGCTACAAGAATTGTCGTTGGAGTTGACTTACCTAAAATTGATTTTGATTTTTTTTTTTGCTGCCACTTCCACAGCGGCAGGTCAATGGGAGAAACTCGTCCATTGACTTCCCTCACTTCTTGTGACTGCAAGGAGTACCAGGGTCAATGGTGGTGCCATGACAGTTTGATTTAACACTTACCCACTAGGTGTGCTAAATCAAACCCTGGAAGATCATCTGCCAGCACATTGATCTTACCATAAGTATAGGTGTTCCTAGCAGTGATGGATGGACTTCCTGCTGTTTGCCATTCCTGGGGTAAAATTTTCTTGCAAGTGAGAAAAATCTTTACTGAATGCAAATCCAGTATTTTTGGAAACTGACGAGGGACTCCATTACAGTTTTATTGTAGAAAAATAACTATGGGCTTCCAAGAGCAAAGGGGCCCCCTCTGTCACAGAGTATTGAATTGGACAAATACCTCATTTGTGGATCAAAAAAGAATACATCAAATAGAAGAGAAACTTGTGTCTCTTCTTGATAAAATTCAAAGCTGACTAGCTAGGAGAAGCTTGACTTCAGATGGGCAAAAATTTGAGATTAATTTACATAGATTACACTGGGGACAGCCATTGTCTAATGGTTCACACAGACGGAAACTGACGTCTGACCTTGTGGTCCGAAGTGGGAATACGGTTACTACCGAGGGACGTAAAAGAGCATGTAAAGTGCTGTGAAGAAGGAGGTGAGCATCACTGTGGCAAAAAGAGAAGCAGGGAAATAAACCCAATTTCTTCATTGTCACTACTAAGAATTAGGTAGCATGGCTGATCTTCCCATGTACAGTGATCTCCAGACAACCTGTGATCTGAATAGTGATCCATACCCCCAGATGTTGACATACCTAGTGTTTGTCGTGACCTCTGAGTAAGAATGATAGTGCTCTCTCTCTCTTTTTTGGGGGGTGGGGGGGAAACAGTGGTTACTCATTCTTGGGAATGCACATTTTATGATTCTGCATCACTGTTTATTACAGGTTTCCCTTTGCTCCTCCTTGCTCTTAGCTCTTTATTAGCTTTTGCTCCAGTCTAATGATTTTAATCTGTGAAGCCATTGGAAGCTGTTTAACTTATAGGTTAGGGTGATTCTTTGTGGAAGCTGCATATTTGGTTTTTGGGAGGGAGGGGAACAATTTTTTTTTCTTTCGTTCTCCAGTAAGTCAAGAAACTTTTTTGAAAATATGACGTGTTCAAGTGCCATAGGTGTATATGGCGATTTGCAGAGCAAGTGAACAGGGACAGGTCATTGTCCCGAGTTGCTTACATGCCTCCTACCACAACTGCTGGGTAGGCTGAGGGAGGAGAGCCAGAATCTGATGATCTAACCAAGGCAAGCAGGTCAGGTCAGTGCTGTCCCTGGCCTGGATTCCTTACTCAGTGACCACATAGATTTGGAAGTCATTCTTTGGCTTGTAAAGGGATATGGCAAGGGAGGTGTCTGGCAGGTCACAGATAGGTTTCTCCCACCCCATATCAATGGGGCATGGCATGACATTGTGGGTGGCCTGTCTACTTTAGTTGAGCTAGTGCTATACATTGCAGAATGTACTCTCTTTTCACTACACGTGATGTCAGGGATTAAGTCCAAATGTTAGTTTCCAGGTTAAATCATTACACCAGGGATGCAGAGGAGACTGACGGGGCTTGTATTATGCACAGTGGTGGACACGCTTGCCTGACACACAAACTGTGTCAGTTACATCCCTGTAGATCACAAAACCCAGGGGGAACAAACCAAAAGAAATGGTAACAACTACTCAATGAGTTAAGATACACTTTAATCTCTTGCAGTGTGGCTTATTTATGGGTTGGTAATGCATCACTACTTTTGGCTAAGGCTGTTTTTGAGGATCATATTGTCAACCATAGAACATCCGGGTTTCTGATTGACATGAGCAGAGAGCACTTACCATCAAACAAGAAGAGCACTGTTTAAAATTCTGTGTTTTGTGTTCTTGTAATTTATAAATTTCCTAATTTCCTTTCTCTTGTTGCCTGAGCTATTATGAATCCAGAATAACAGTAAGATTATTGTTGCCAGGTGGGAACTCAGCTGTTTGTTACTAAGTTTAGTTACTTCTTGAAAGCATTGGAAATATTAAACTCATTTCTGTTTTTAAAATTTTGTTTTCAGTGTTATCTTGATTTATGTACTTGCAGCTCTTCTTACCTGTGAGGACAAGCAGGAATCTTCTTTCATCTCCACTCTCTCTGATTTATGATAAATTTAGCTTCCTTCGGCCTGGCATTTGCTACAGCAGGCAGTCTTCCTTCAAGTACCACCCTGATTGATGTGTAAACTTTGATATCTTCCATTAGCCTCCAGGATCACTAAGTTCAAGGCCCTCTTGGAACCTAAGGAGCCCTGCCGAGGAACTGAAGGCCTTCAGAGTCCTTGGGGTGATTGACAAGGTAATTCTTCAGTGTCTCTTCAAGAGTTCAGTCATAAATTGACTGCATGCTGACATTTTGTCTTTGAAGCTGTGGATCTTAAGGATATGAAACAAAAGGGGAAAATGACTCAAATGCATCTGCACTTTAAAATAACAAAAGTAGAAGAAAATGGCTTTTATCTAAGCAATTCATGTAAGGTCATGCAAAATATATTTGAGCTAAAGGTAAAGTACGTGTTTGGTGGCATTCAGTAGGATGGGGCCTGGTTTTTTGAAAATAATGTCACAGTCACAATACTGGGATAAGGACTCATCAATACTTTTTTCAGTTTAATAAACTGATGGCTGTTTGAAATACAGAATGTTAAGGAGTTTTTTACCCTTCTCACAGTTCATGAAGTATGGAAACTTGGTGGAGGAGGGAGGGGAGAACAGTGGGAAACAACTGCTATGGAAAAGGTATTTGCTTGCTCTCCTCTCTGACCCTGGAATTCCAATCCCCAGCCAAGATGAAGATATAGGACAGGTCAAACTACTTTTTGACTCATTCAAAAAATCTCCCCAAATCCCAGTATAATATTCCTCAGTCACATGTACACTGTAATGGACCATATGGCTCTTTTGTGAGCCTAATTAAGCGACCAAAAGAATAACTGTGCATAAAATAGCTGCATTGTTTTGATATTGCTGATTACAGTAAACCTTCCATTGAATGGACCCTGAAATAACGAACTTGGAAATAATGGATGCTGTCTGCCAGCCTCCCTGCCCCCTTCCCCCAAATAAATGCCGGAGGCTCACCAGAGCCACTGCCGGGGCTGGAAGGGCCACCGCAATGGCTGTGGCCACCAGAGCCAGAGGAGTTGGGGGTGGGGTGGCCGTGGCAGGGTGCAGGAGATCAGCTCCCCAAGCCACGTGTGCATGGAGCATGTTGGTGCCCTGACCGCCACTGCTTGCAATGGTGCTGAGCAGCAGCCATGTTGATGAAAGTTGCAGGCTGGGGGCAGCCACGCTTTAGCTTTATGCCGGGGGCTGGAGGAGCTGCAGTGCTGAGAGCTGCAGGATGTGGGAGGAGCCAGGCCGGGATTCAGCTCCTCTGCTGGTAACTGGGAGAGGGAGATGGAGGTGTGAGGGGCAGAAGTGGGAAGGGAAGAGGGGGGCAGAGGACTGGAGTGATGGGCTGGGAAGGTCAGTGCTTCATCGTACAGTGTCACCATTCGGATATAAGGGCACTAACGGACGCCCCTTCCCTATTAGTCCGTTAAATCGAGTGTTTACTGTAGTTGTTACCAAGTACATTTAAAATGGTCAATTATTCAGTAATGAGGCAATGGCTAAATCAACTTATAACGATTCACTTCCTTGTTGCCACTTCGTTCCTCAATGCCTTTTGGTTGTTTCTTGAATGATCCCTGTCTTGTGGACTTTGTGTTTTGGGGTCATATGTCACGTTTATAACTCGTGTTACTAAAACATTGTTGCTGTCCTCCTTAGCTCTGAATTTGTTCCTCTCCCTTTTGGTAGGCTGAACATAACCATTTAGATTGTCTTTTGCCTGTACTGTTTTAAATGCATACATAACTACAATGTTTTCTTCTCTGGGCTATATATACTCAGATTTTTAACCTTGTTTTCACAACATGTTTTCACAACCTTTTAGCTATAATATCATATACATTGTATCTTCTTTCATGTGATGGCAAGTGTGTCATCTATTCATTGCTTCTCTCTGTATATTTATTAAGGAGAAAATGAAAGACCAATTTGATAAGCTGATTATAGCTGTTAGCTGTGTGCATTGTATAAAGCTTTAAGACCAATGGGGATTCCAGGAACTACATAACCTCATAATCATCCCTGAGGAGGGATGGAGCAGGCAGCTTACAACCTTAGGAATTTTCCATACCTGGGGGATACAGGGTCCTGGTATTATTGTAGAGAGATGGAATAAGACCTCTTCACATGTCATTCAGTCTTAAAGATAGTAAAATAGTGGAAATGATTGGTCATTGGAGGTGATGCTCAACACCCTATAGGGCCAAGCTCCTTTATTCCAGAAGGTAAATGAATTTCCCAGGTATAATTAGGTACAAGTCTAATGTAGCCACATTCTGGAATCAGAATTGTTCTGAAAAGACACCAAGGTAGGATGGTGACAGAAAATAAGATTTAGTATTGGAGACGTCAGTGTGAAATGCATTCTAACAGTGTTTTGTTGTATATCTATCCAGCAAGTATGTCATAAGGGGCAGAGTTAAGTTTGAATTGTTCAGAGAATGGAGCAAGACATTTTTTTTTTGTTTTCAAACGTCTTTCTACTTGTATACCTGCTCCTAGGCTCTCTACTTCTTCTACATTTTAATCTTGCTTTGAGATATTGTTTTGTTTTTATCATTTAATTGTGTCGTAAGTGTACCTAGTGTTTTTAGCACACGTAGAAAGTCAGTGTCTGCCCCCCAGAGAGCTTAAGCACAGAATATGTTGTATGAATGTGAAATATGTAATTCTGTATGGCTGTGTCTACCCTACCACTCCCTTTCAGAAGAGGTATTTCAATGACATGGAGTGGAACTGGTTAATGTGGCGCTGATATGAATATTCAGCACCTCATTAGTATAATGGCTGGCAGTCGTGCTTTGAAAGTGCTGCTTTTAAAATGCAGACTGGCTGTATAGACACGGGCACTTCAAAATAAACCCCAGACTTCGAAGTAGGTTTATTTTGAAGTGCCCATGTCTTTACAGCCAGTCTGCATTTCAAAAGCAGCACTTTCGAAGCGCGACTGCCAGCCATTATGCTAATGAGTATCTGAATATTCATATTAGTGCCTCATTAACCAGTTTTGATCCATGTCATTGAAATACCCCTCCTGAAAAGGAAGGGGTAATGTGGACCAAGGCTGTGTGTATATAAAAACTGCTTATCATGTTTGTAGAACAGGGGGATTGTTTGTTTGCTTTTTGTCCTCACTGTAAGTCTCACACTTATGTCCTGTGTTTTCATTCACCACCCCCAATACGCTCACTCTAAGGATCTGCTAGTGAGAGAGGTTAAACCTTTTTTTGTGTAAACTGCCAATGTAAATAGTGATGTTGGAAAGAAAGCATACTCCAGGCAGTGTAAGTGTGTGTGTTCTATAGACATCCTGTCACAAGCAGTGTTCCCTGTAAGCTGAGCACTTGGGTGGTGCCCAGGAGAGATTCAGGTGCTACCCAGCTAATCAGCAGAGCGCCCATCCACAGTAGGGAGCATGTATTTGTATTGGTGGTGAACATCCACACATGCCTCAGTGCACAGAACAAACTTTATTCTGCCCATGGATGGGGGGAAAAAATAGAGGGAACACTGATCACAAGTAAATTTAGAACTATTAGGTTGTTTAAAGGATCCCATAATCCTTTGGAACTTTCCCTCGCCATGGAAAAGCAGCTACAACTAGGCTAGAGTACATCAATATAAGAAACCCTTGATTTTAAGAGACCGATGGGGAGCAGGGGTGTCTGTTAATGTCAAAAGGCTGTTAAATGCAAGGGTTTACTTGTAGTCACATAGCACTCCCCCTGCCCCAAAATACTGTAAAATGGGTGGCTCATTGGAGCTGTTGCTGCTGGACCCTTGCGGCGTCCTGGGCCACCACCATGGCTGGAGCCTCCGCCATAGCTAGAACTGTCACTGACGCAGCCGGAGCCGCCATGCGCTCTGCCCGCTTGGTGTTGGGGGTGATTGTAAGTGGCTTCTGCCTGCGTGCGTACGCATCCACCCCTAATGGGAGGAGCCCATGGTGGCTCTTGAAACCATGGTGCAGGTCCTGTAGCTCTGACGGCTCCAGCCACCGTGTGGCTCTTGCGGCTAGGGTGAGAGCCCCAGCCACAGTGGCTCCTGCAGTCGTGGTGCAGGTCCTGCAGCCATGGCCATGGCAGCTCCTCCTACCCCAGCAGCAGCCCCAGCCACTGTTATTCCTGCAGCTGCTCCAGCAGCTGCTCCAGCAGCTCCAGTGGGGTCGGCGTCACCAGCATTTGTGCATTTTCTTTCAAGGCGGGCTGGTGGTTTAAGCAGACTTTGGGAGCAATGGGGGCCTGGCAGATGTCCGTTGTTCCTGAAGTCTGCTGAACTGGGGCCTACTAAATCGGGGGTTTACTTTAGGTATTCAGGTTGTGTGCTGCACAATGGTCAGGTTTGGTTCAGGATATGGAGACAAACCTCACATCCTTCTAAAGCTTCTATGGGATCTTTCATATGGCTGCAGAGTAGACAGTGTTATTTCTCCCTGTTCATGCATGGCATGGTGTCTGATAGTGCCCATTGCTTCTTACCTTGTAAAACCATCTCTACACCAAAGGTATGGGAGAACATCCATATACAGAAAGCATCCCTGATGTGTGCGGTGTATCTCTCCAAACCACTGCTACACTCCTGGTGTCTTTCAGCAGCAAGGTGGTCTTGATCTGTGACTTGCCAGCTTGCTCCTGCCACAAAGCAAGGTAGCCCATGTTAACCTGTCTCCCCCATGTGAACTCTTGAAATACTTTTTGCTCATCCCCGAACAAGATCGTGGAGTGCTATGAGCCCCTACAGGACACAGTGCCCTCTTTAAAGGAAAAGAAATGGCATCTCAAAAGCAGGATGACACAGGTCATTTAACACACTCTGTATACTGTGTTGCAGTGCTTGAGTTGAAATCCGCAGGCTAGTGACACTGTGATCTTGTCTCAGTTGCAGCCATGTGGGAGCATCCATTTTCAGCGTTTAGCCCAAGCCACATTATAATGTGTTTTTTCTCTGTGGAGATGGGGCAAAGTCATGTGGCAGCCTGATCTTTCAATACAGTTATCTTAAAGGAGTTTGTCATGGTTTGGGACACAACAGGGGGTAAACGGGTCTGCATTGCAGAGCTTTTTCTGAAAAATGTCTTCATCTTTGTTTTCCTCATCATTGTAGAACTTTATTGGCCTAATAGCAAGGGGAGTGCTGATGGGGATGGATGAATGGAATTTTTCCCAGTGTGATGTCTAACTTTTTGCAGAAGACAAGCCTACATGATGATCCGATAAAAATGCTGGTAGCCCTTCTATACCCTCATGCTCCTGCTGTTGATGGAGGTTGTGGAGTTATGCCAGTGCTAGACCAATGGCAACTCAGAAGAAAACTTGTCTGGAACTTTGCTCAAACAGACAGTCCTTGGTTGGATATGCTTTGTCTCATTCTATTGTCAAGGGTTTTAAAAAGGGACTGGGATGACCTTTTTGTGTGTGCTCAATTTGAGATGCCTGGAAGGGGGTCTTGTTTTTGGAAATTATCTTCTGAAACTTTGGCCACTTCAAGCTGTCTCAAGGTGTGGACCCAAAAGTGCTAGTCAGTTCTCAAAAATCTTGGCCATGGGTTTACCCCCCTTTTTTGTTTTTTTCCATTTGGTCTCTTTGCGTGACAAGTAAGCTGTGTGCTCCTTTACTTGGCACTGGCTTTTATATTTTTGCAGGGGGTAGGGATGCTCGGTGAATGGTTGGGGTGTTGTTTGGTTTTGAAAATGGTTTTTTAATCTAACAAAAAATGAGGTTTGTGCCCTTGAATGTTAAGGACTCAACTTCTTGTGGATATGTGAGGGTAACTCCTGTGAGCATTAATATAGCATACCAAAGAGCAGGCTTGTGTGAGTGTCTAGAGATACACCCAGACCAAATATAATCAGTTACATGAGCACAATAAAGCATCTGAAACCTCTTTTGGAAGTAGCAAGTGACTTTTCTATCAGAACATATTTAGTTAAAAAATATTCCTATGTTACAGAATCTCTGCTGAGTTTTTGCTCCTTTTGCAATTCTTTACTTTGAAGCTATAATCGGACCCTGAAGCAATTAATTTGCTGTGGAACTGCAGATACCTTAACAATGCTGTTTCAACCCCCAACATCTTATTCTTTAGTAGGCAACCCTTTCATTTTTAAAGAATCATCTTGTGTCCCTTAAAACAGTATTTCCCAAACTTAAAACATTTGCATACCCCTTTCAGGGCTGCAGCTTTATCAGTGCCCCCTCTTCTCCCAGTGCTTATCTCCAGATTTTTAGTAATTTATTTTCTGCCGTGTATCCTTTGAAATCCTTTCATGTACCACCAGTGGTATGTGTACCACACTTTGGAAAACGCTGCCTTAACAAGCAGAGTTCGTTAATGAAGGACTAAACTGACCTAAGCAGTGACTCGTAGGCCACATCTACAGGAGCAGTTTTTGTTAGTGGACAAAATCAGCACATCTGCTGGCAGTGTTATACCTCTCCCTGTTCAGGTACAACACCTCTCTCAACAGTGTTCTGTCAACCAAACAGCTGTGTAGATGCTCCAGGGCCCTTTTGTTGACAAGACAGGGCTTCTGGTTTAGCTGGCAGCCCTGTTTGCAGAGTGTCCGGTCAGCTGTTTTGTTGAGAGAGGGCCGGGCAGTCTGGCTGCTCTCTGTCCACAGAGTGGATTGCTTTTTCGATTTGCTTTTATGTCTAGATGCATCTGTTGACAGAATTTTTACCAGGAACTTCCTTGGAACGTCACTTCTGTCAACAGAGGCTTTTCGTGTAGGCGTGGCCATAATGCCTGTTCTCCAAACAGCCCTTATCTGATACAGTGGGTATTGGTGTAAATTTGAAGTAACACACTTGGCTTCAGTGGACTTCTATCTGGATCTTTCCTGGATTTTGTTTGATCTGGGTTTATTGGTGATGAGATTATTGGGTAAAATGCATGTAACATAATCTGAAGCATTAAGAATTAGAACACTGTCATCAGTGTCCTCCTAAAATTAATTAAGAAGTCATAACAACTTTGTCATCACATTTCTGTTGACAAAACAGCTGTATAAATGCCCCCAGGAGGCCTCTCTTGACAGACAGGGCATCCATAACAATGGGCAGCCCAGTCTGCTGTGCTTCCGGGTGCCTGTTTTGTCCAGAGAGCAACTAGGCAGCCCGGCTGCTCTATCGACAGAGCTGAGCACTCTCCCGATTTTGCTTTTGTGTGTGGCTGCACTCTATCGACAAAAGTTTTGTTGGATGATCTCTTCCGACTGTGACTCTTGTTGACAGAGCGCTGTAGTGTAACGACAGCCTTCATCGTAAAGCTGTATGGGAAAAATCTCAATTCCAGTGCATTATGTTCTTTTTCTAGGGGCAAGTCACTATCCCACCCAAATCATCATGATTTATTAATTTAAAAGTATGGTCAGATTTTTACATTTCAGGAGAACATAATAAATAAAATAGTGAATCCATGTTGATCTCTTGAATAATACATTTAAAAATGCTACAGAACTATAGGTAGTTGAATTCAACAAGTTATGGCTAGTTTTAATTGATTTTAATTAAAGGGTAGGAAAACTGGGCTTGTGTTATGACAGTTCCTCTGTTGTACATGAATGTTAAATACCGCAGAAGCTGTGTTTTAGTCCAGTGTTTACTAATTCTCCTTTTAGCCTCAGTTTTATTTGAGTAGGGTTTAAACGGCATTGCTGTTGCACAGTTTACATTAACATCAGCTCATATTTTGGCACGCTGCAGTCAGCTAAACATCCTGCCAAATTTGGATGATCTTCTTCTCCCCTAATGTTGGTTATGGAGTTGCACAGAAAGAGTGAGCATAAAAGATATAGAAGAAAGTATACCCGAAACCTCGCATAACATAAACTTTTTCATATTGGGCGTTGTATCATCCAGAATTCTCAAATCACCGCATTTTAACGGTAAGTAAAATTTTCCATAAGTGCAGGATAGTGAAAGTAAATACAAATAAGTATAGCAAACACAGTATGAGTTTACAGTGTACAAAACTGCTGTTGTTGGTAAGTAAACAACTCTGCATGCATTTTTGTTTGTTTTCTAAAGATCTAATCTTGTTTTTCTTTAGTGTTATACATTGTTAGGTATAACTCTCTTATCCAGAATATTTGAATATCTGGCATATCCAGCTGCCAGATGTGAAAAAGCTTACTGTACTTAAGTTCACATATTCCCTCTGTTGTGGTATTACGGTGATGTTAAGAACCAGAATGTGAAACAAATCAGAAACCAGCTATAAACAAGAATAAAACTGAGTAACCTTATTTTCATCGCCCTAAACATAACATAGTGGAGGAAAATGTCATAGTTGTTACATATAGATTAAATATATATAGTTTGATAATATATATAGTTTGATTAGCTATTATGAGAAATCTAAACAAGAGAACTTTGTTTTTAAGAGGGGTGTTTTTGTTGTTAATCTGACAGCATCTTAAATTACTATCTTGTTTTATAGCAATCATAGAAGTTAAAAATGGAGTAGTAGTGTGTTGGGGTCATTCAGTCCATTTTCCAGTCATTACAGAATGGTTTCCTAAAATACATTGTAACATCTACTCTAATTTTAAGTCCCAGGGCTTGAGGCTTCTACCTTTTTCCTAAGGAAGCCAGTTTATAGACTAATATATTTCACAGGTAAGAAAAATCTCTTCTCCATAGGTCTTCTTTATTTTCTCTCTATTCCCAGCTCTACCCAGACTTATTATACCAAAGGAAATAATATAATCTCTTACACACGTACAGGTGCATGCTTGTGAACACACACACACACACACACACACGCACAAACAAAATCTTTGAAATCTTTAATCATACTTCAGTCGCTACAGCTCACTTACGTTGCTCTTCTCTGAACTCACTCAGATTTGTCAGTAACTTTCAGGTGGTACAGTGCCCAGATCTGAATGTGGTGCAGTTACAAAACAGCTCGACAGATTGTTCACTCTCTGCACTGATATATTGCCTTGGAGTAGGCAGTGTTGAGTCACTCAGACTTGCCTTTATAATGTCATCACACAGTTGTATTTGCTGTGTTGACCCTCTGTTAGATCTTGCTACCAGTTCCCAGATGTTCCCTCTTAGTGAGTATGTGTTCAGATTATTTCTCCCCTTTGTGCATTGGTCTGCATGTTTTCATCAGAATATTTTTTACTTACACTATTAATATCTCTCTGAATTCCTCTGTTTCAGTCCTTATTGCAAATATTCATTGTATCATTATCTTGTAATTAATAAAGATGATAAATAGGAACATTGTAAAGAATGGTTCCTCCTAACACAAAAGAATAACATTAAATGTAACCACTTTGTTCCATTCCCCCCCCGCCCAAGAAACTAAATAGTTTGTTCTTTGGGGAACGATCTTGTCTAACTAATTAGTAGTAAGTTGCTTAGCACACAGTTGATGCTTGAATTTGATAAGTCTGATCATGAGGGACACCCCGTATTACAATCCCTTGGATACTTCCTCCATTTTGATATAATTTGCCACATGTAATTTTGGCTAATTTTCAGCCTGTTTCAAGGGAGTAAACTGTCACCTTTTACAGCACCACTAAAAGTCTGAAAGCATAAATGAGTTTTTGTTTTCTACTTTCTGGCACTTTCAGTAATAGAGTTTTTCTTCTGTCAACTATAATTGTCTCATAAAGAGAATCCATAGATCATAGTATCGGAGGGGTAGCCGTGTTCGTCTGGATCTGTAACAGCAACAAAGGGTCCTGTGGCACCTCGTAGACTAACAGAAGAGTTTTGAGCATGAGCTTTCGTGAGCCCAGACTCACTTCATCAGATGCTGGTCTTGGAAATCTGCCATAGATCATAGATAGTTGTGGGTAATCACTGAAAAAGAGGGATAACTGAAGGCATTATGCTGACTGAACAGATTATGAGCACTAATTAATTATTTTTTTTCACAAGTATCATCCAAGTGCTTTTACTAAAATTGCTTTCTTGGCTCTATAATCTTTGAGTGTCTGCATGTATGTGCATGTATAAAATAATATAAATAAAGCTGGAGGGTAGAACTGGTGGGAATAGGAACTATATTTAGTAGCCAAATAGAGCTTCTACTAAATAGACCATTTTCTCCTGTTAGCCTTGCATAGCCTGCAAGGTCCACCAAGACCGGGTGGGGGCGGTTAACGTGTCCTGCAACAATGGCAGCTGCTGGAGTCCTGGGCCCTTAAATCGCTGTTGGACATGCAGTGCTGAGGGCTGCGTGGAGGAGCCTAAC
Source organism: Carettochelys insculpta (assembly GCF_033958435.1). Lineage (NCBI taxonomy): Eukaryota > Metazoa > Chordata > Testudines > Carettochelyidae > Carettochelys > Carettochelys insculpta. The sequence goes on along the minus strand of NC_134139.1, from coordinate 63,200,597 downwards.
TTCAGTCCTGCCCCTTCGGAGGGTGTGGAACTGACTCTCTCACACTCACACATACCCTGGCCCAGGAGCCCAGCAAGTCTGTGAACCCCATTGCAGCCAACACAGCTGAGGGGAGAGTAAAGTGAATTTACATCTTCTTTTTGCAGCATCAACAAAATTCTGGTCAGTTACACCTGTTCAAATGCCTTGGTAGCAATGGAATTTCACAGGTACCTCTGAGGTTATTACTTGACCTACAGAACTTTTTTAGTCCTGGAAGTGATAAGGAGGAAAAAAAAATCGATATTGGTCATTAGATCCCGGCTTGGATTTGCAGACTTTGCAGTCAGAAAACTTGCCTCATAAACGGCGTATATTTCATCCGGAGTTACCCTATAAGCACAGAATCTAGTGGTGATACTGTCTCTGGTTAGATCACAGAGATCCCCTTGAGACTGTCGCCTAGCGTGCTCCTCTGTTTACGTGCATTTTGAGGTGCCTCATCACCCTGTGTTTGAGAGAATGAAAGTTACCAGGCTACAATAAAACCAGGCCCAACTGAGGCTAATACAGTAAGAGAAATTGATACAAAACATAATTTCGCACCCTAGTCCTTATCTTAAATAAAAGTCTTCAAGCCAGAGCTGATCTTTTCTCTGACCTAGATCTAACAGCTTCTCCCTCGTTGGGGTTTTGTCTTCGGCTGGCTAAACAAACTGGTCCCCTTCACAAGAAGACACCTGAGAAGACATGGAAACAATAATTCTATGCTTCTCATCCCTTAGGGAGAATTTCTCCTGGTTGGAAATCTTTTCTTTAATTCTCCCCCACCCCACTTTCAAACAGTACCAAATTCAAAATGGATTCCAGTACCAGGGTGCACAATCACTTGTTTTGGTACGACCAACCACAATTTAGTCTTCCAGGAAAATCAAAACCATTCACACACCATTGTTTTGAGCACTGGAGCATTAAGTTTCTTAAATACCACTAATTACTTTAATTTGAAGACTTAGATTAATAAAACAGATTTCCACTTAAGATTTCTAATTTCACATGCAAGAAAGATACACATGTGCACACAAATGTAATCCCCTGAATGTGTATTTTCTAAGCTCTTGAATGATAGGTCATTTGGCCCATTTTGTATAAAGCATTTTCAGGTTATGCATATTCATATTCAAAAACATATTTCCATAAAATATGGAGTCATAGCATCACAGATGTTATCATGAACTTATTTTCAGAGTAGAACTGCAATTCAGTAACTAAGGATAAAGCCAGCTTTTAAGAGTGTACCATTGCTGGTAGTCTTCTCTCCCAAAACCTTAAACTAGTAGGATCTGTGGTTGAAATTTGTCGTGGATCTCACCTGATCAAACAAGCAGTACTTGTAATCCTCATCAACAGATGGAAGCCATGTGTGTTTTTTTTTTTTTTAAACACCAATAAATGTTGGTCAAGTAAATCTAACAAACTCAAGCTAGTATAAATATGTTGTGTTCTGTTCTGAAAATGAGTAGGACTGAATCCACAGCAACAGTAGATTAAAACTAGGTAGTACCTAATTGCAGCTGGTGTGGTGACTGCATTTCTGTTGAAGCCACCCGAGAGAAAGCAAATGCATTTACAGCAGTATTTAGTTCATCCTCTACTGTCCCCTGTGACCTTGATGGGGTGTTTTGTAGGGTGACTAATGGCTTACCATGTTCTTTTTTTCTGGTGTGTTGCCTATTGCCTGCCTCTGGGTTTGTGATTTCCCCTTATGCTGACTTCTGCTGTATTCCTTCAGTCTCTTATCTCAAGGCTTTGATGCATATGTTCTGAAGGTGGCCACCGTGACTTTGGGTGGCAGCAGATGGTAAACCTTCAGGCTGCCACCAGCTATACTGGTGTTAAGTTGGAAACTTAGTGTTTGATGAAGAATCAGTAGTGCATATGAAAGAGCTTTTACTGCAGAAATATCTTTTAATTAAAAATTAGCATACCGAAACACTTGCTAATTTTATGCATGTAAAGAATCCTAAAATTAAGTCTTTTCTTTAAGCTAAACTATGGTTATTTACAAATCTGGATTTACTTTTCTCCAGTTGATTGTATCTAATGTATTTACATCTGTTTTTGAATAAAAATCAGTAGTTATTGGACACAATTTGAAACCAGTTATCTGAAGGACTTTGAAGTACAATTATTTTTAAAGGTAGTTTCACATACCATCTGAATTGATTTTCAGTTTTAAAAATGAAATGGGGAAATCTAGCTGGGAAACCCATAAAGAACTGGTCTGTAATTAGTTGCCTCATGAATTACTGGTGTCCCCTGTACTACAGTACCTAGGTTGCAATAATTCCTTGTTCATATGCAGTTTGCAACGCTGCATGGCTGCCTGGGAGAACTAAGATACTGCCAAAGGCACACTTGAGTGTGTTGATGAAGGTATTTATTTGCCCCAGTGTTGCAATGCTCTTTGCCTGTCCGCTTGTGTGCGGTTTTGAAATTGGCTCTTGTAGCACTGCCCACCTATGTTTTTACTTGGTAGTAACATGCTTTACTGGAGGATTTTAAAGCCTAAAACAATATCTCATTAGTATGACAAACAAGGTTCACGTGGCTTCCTTTTGTATCTCATTCTCACTTGTCTTGAATGGCCATTGTCTGGTGTTGAATAATACTGGGGATCATAGTTAACTGTTACAAGGTATTAGACCTAACAGTTCACATTCCAGTCATCCTTACCCAACAGCTTCCATCAGCATGTGAGAGCCAAGAACAGATTGACTTCCTATCGTAACACAAGATAAGTACTTGTACGACAATCTGCTGTTGCTAATGCTTCTGATGCCATCGCTTTAGATAGAATAATGGAGCAAAGAATGTGCTATGGAACTTTATGTTCTCAAGTCAAGCCTATTTATGGGGAAGCTCCCTGACCCTTCTTGCTCTGTTTTTCAAAAGGAAATCCTATCAAAATCCTTAAGGAACACACTCCTCCATCTCCTCTGCATTGGTGTAGAGAGATGGCAGAATGCCGGTGTAAATAACTCCTACTATTACAATACCGGAAGACAATGTTTGTTTGGCCCCAAAGTTGGAGGAGAGAAGGGTCTGATGTTGAGAGCAAATCAGTGCTTAATTCACTGGATTTGTTTCATCTTTGCAAAAGTGCATTGCAGCAGTAAGTATCAGGGGGTAGCTGTGTTAGTCTGTATCCACAAAAACAGTAAGTTCTGTGGCACCTTAGAGGTTAACAGATATATTGGAGCATAAGCTTTTGTGGGCAATTACCCACATGCATCTGATGAGGTGGGTTTTTGCCCACGAAAGCTTATGCTCCAATATATCTGTTAACCTCTAAGGCGCCACAGGACTTCTTGTTGTTGTTACAGGAGTAAGGTAGCCAAGAGGAGGTTTGTTTCTTGGGCTAAGTACTAGGGCTTGTAGGGTAAATGTACTGGATAAACTGGTTGTGCTTCTGCCTTTTTCTTTCTCTGGCTCATCCCCTTTTGGATTTGCCTTCCATTCACATATTATGGTAATGCCAATATTAGTGTAACAATTACCCATTTTTGCAACTTGTCACTAAGTTTCTTTAAATTTCCATCATGCCTAAATAATCAGTTATGTCAAGACATAGCAGTACTTAACAAATGGTAGTTCTCTATCAAGCAAAATGGAGCGGTGGATCAACTTCATGCCTGTGAAAACAGATTTCAGCTTTGGTTTTGTTTTCTCTGTTCAAGTCAAACAGGAGTGAATATAATGGATTGATTGGAGAGAGAGAGAAAGTTGGTTGGAGGGTCTGGTTACTCAGTCTAGCTAGTGAACCTCAGTGACAAGGAACTATTATCTGTTAAAACCTACTCCTGTTACGGTTGAAAAAGAGTAGCTGCTAGTCTTTGTGATGTTGTTGTGCTATAGCAGCTGAAGCTAGCCCTTAAGGGACAGGTTGTCTGCTTTATTCCTGTTAGGGACAGTTATTTTATACGTTACTATAGGGTGACGAGTCGGTGGTCTGTTCTGTTACACCATATGATAATACAGTTCTGATAAGCAAGTGTGAAATGTGAAAGGGAGGAATACATTAATTTGTATTTGTGCAATAAGGTATGCCATCAAAGGTAATTATTTCATGACAGTTTTAGTTATAGCACTTGTTTTATCATGAAATAAAATATGGCTTTAGGATCCTTTTATTGGAAAGACAATTGTATCAAATTAGTACCAAATTAGATTTTTGCCTTTATAAAGGTGAGCAAACCCATGAGCAGTTTTTAAATTGGTGTGTTGTATTCTACAAATGAACAAATCCTGTCTGAGGGTTAAAGAAGCTATTATTTTGTCCTTTATGCTGACAGCTTCATTACTGATTGGCCTACTGTTGGTATTTAAAAAAAATGTTTGGCTCCTTATGATCTTTGTGCATGCAACTATAATATTAATACAGAGCTATAGAACTGTTCATTAAGAAGTGAGTTTAAATGAGGTTGATGCATGAGATACAGATGTTAAATGCAGACATTCCTTTTGGTATACAGTTGTATGGCTAATAATTTCTAAGTGGCTAAGCTCTTGTTAGCAAGAGTGCTGGTGTGTTAAGAATGGCCCTATAAATAACTTTAAGAGCTGAAGTTGAAGGTGCTTTTTTAAATACTATTGTTAACTAAACATTATTGCCAAACAGATGGAAAGCGTTCACCAGCCTGATGTTTTTAGGTCTAATTATATTATCACCAGTCCTGTACGGCTCAGTTGAAGAGGTGTATCCAGAGGCCAATTTATAATCATTTAGCCAACACCTGTTTGGGAGAAATTGACAGTCAAAGGGCAGATTTTAAAAAAAAAATCACATATGTTCTTGTATTTATTGCCTCAATGTGAAGAGTACCTACCTAGAAATAAACTTGGTGAAAGAAGACAAAATGACTGTGAACACAACATTCTCTTTCTATAATTTTTATCTGTCTTAATTTGGCATATCTTGTACGTTTTATTTTCGGCCTTGTGGTGAAGCAAGGATAGTAAAAGGAATGTTTCTGCTGTGATTTGTTCAACTGGCTTGTATTGTTTCTGAGAGCCCTATACAGCCAGCTTACAAAATCACCATGAAAATTCACCTACATGGGCACATTATCTACTCACCAGCCTTCCCATTATGATGAAAACGACATTCAACACATCCGTCAGAAAATATAATCCGTTGAGTGGGCAAACAGTGTTTTCAGAGGCTGCTTATAAAATAGTTATAGCCTACACTGCATAAGCTCTTGTTTTAAAACCTTCATCTTAAAACAATCATGTATTTTTGTTCATTGTGCTGTGGGTGAGTATTACAGGTGGCTCTGGTAGTGACCTCTGTGCTTAGGCTTCCATTAGAAGAGATTCTTGTATCCCTTCCTTAAGAAGATTGAACACATTCTGCTTGCAGCAGCAGACCTTTGAAATTAGGCAGTGGGAAAGTTCTGGGCTAGAGAAGTGTGATGAAATTCTGTTCAAGTTTAGTGGAGTAATACATTATTAAAAATTAATTTCCCTCCTCTTGCATGTGTGACTCTGTAAAATGCTGGCAGTCTGCCCACGTAATTGAGTATGAACTTTCTAAAGAGCTCAGCCCATGGTGCTGTTAGTTACTTTACTGGGAATAACTGTGAGCTGCTACAGGGCACCATTATCCTTGGACCCAGCACATGGCTTCAGCATTCCGTTTCATTCCCCTCATGGGTGCCACATGGGACAGGATCTTCGCTCAGCTCACAAACGGTAGGGAGGGCTTGGCGGGTTTCCCACAACCGCGAAGCCAGCACGTAGTCCTAGCAGGCCGTCCCTCTTTCGGGGAATGCCACTGGGGGCAGTAGTGCTCTGCTTCCCAGAAGTGTGGTGGGGATGAGGAGAGGAGCTGGGATGGCCTGCTCCTGGACACAGCACATTGTGCACTGGCCTATTACCTCCCTGGAATGTCTTCTCTGGTTATCAGCTAATGTAGTTAGTCCTGTAGCAATCTGTGCTGCAGTACTGACGGTTGCACCAGTAACAGTACATGTGGCGTTTACTGTCATTTTGTGAATGTTTCGTTTGGCAGGCTAAATAATGCTTGCGTGTAATTTTTTTTCCCCAAGTGTAACTGGGTTTATATAACATAACAGTGTGAAAAAATTTAAAGCATGACTATATTTGTTATGAAAATCAAATACAGCTCAGCCTGCACACCCTCTACCTATTTGCTCGTCAAGAATTGGGGTTATACCACTTTAGGTTTTTGTACAGAACTGGAATTCTTCAGGTGTGCCTGAGTGTGCCTGAAATTCAAGGTTAACACACTCAAGTGTGGGGGTTTGACAAGAGATCTGGAGAACTCTAGTTCCCTAATGTTTGAAAGACAGTCCTCAAATCTCCAGAAGTATCAACACTTAATAACTAGTTAGACTCCTGCTCCTAGCATCCGTCATGTCCCTAAGTTACTCATGAAATTGTCAGCAATGATGTGGCTGCAGCAGAGGCAGCACTCTGTGATGAAGAGTTCCTTTTCAATGATGTCTCCTTTCTGCAATGAACCCCTTTTTCCCTAAATCAGTATTCTCTTTCCATAAGACTGATGTTGGAGTTCTGACGGTTGGATTTCCCTGCAGCAGTCTTTGTTACCAGTTATAAATGCACCAAAACAATAAGGTTATGGAGGAATTCAACAGCAGTGATAGAAGAGGTGATTAGGGCATTACAAATCTGTAGGTGTTGCTATTCCTGGTAGGAGTTAGAACAAGGCATGTTGTCATCGTGCATGATTTGGTTTGCTTATTCCAAAACAGTCTTCAGTTTGACTTCCTAGAAGAGATCATTAACCTCACTCTTAAAAACAAACAACAACAGAAACAAACCATCCAATGCTTCCACAACAAAACAGGGAACCTATAGGAAGGGAACAAAATCTAGCGTCAGGAAAACCAGTCGTGTTGGGAGAAGAAACAGTTGGACTTACATGGGCTACGTCTACACTACGAGATAAATTTGAATTTATTAATATAGATTTTGTAATGCTGGATTTTATAAATTTTGAGTTTGACTATTCTCACCTCCCTACATGCTCCTCACAAAGTCGACTTATTGCTTACAAACATCGACTGTTGCAGCAGTGCATTGTGGGAGCCTATTCCACAGTTCCCTCATCTTTATAGCACTCTGGGTGTTTTTGCTGGTGCAGCATGGGGAAAAGATGCCTTGCCAAGTGGTTGTTGATATTTGACATCATCTTCCCACATTGCATTGCCCTCATTCCCCTCTGGTGGTAGGCAAATGTCCCTTTTTCCAGGTGGCAGGAAAGAAAGTAGGGCATCAGCAAAGATCTCCAAATGAACAGAAATCTATCTTCTATAACTGAATTGCTTTTTTTAAAAAAACTATAGTTGAGGGAGGGTTTTTGGCTTCCCAGTCCATCATACAGCTTTTGTGCATGATCTGTCTTCTCAACTGGCCCTCCTCTGACTGTCCTTTCTCCCTTGATTACATCTGATCCCTGAAAATAATACAGGGACAATGCAAAGCATGAAGAAAGCGTAGATAGTAAAAGTTTTGAAAAAATAGTTTTGGTGGGGGAGGGCTTTTGGGTTCCAAGTTCATTATACGGGTTCTGTGCACAGTCTGTCTTCTCAGCTGGCCCTCCACCCACTTGTCCCTGTATGAAGGGTGTCCGAGATTAGAAGTAAGAGGATAGAAAAGGCTTGGAAAAAAGACTTTTGGCTTTCTTCTTCAGTACGCAGACATTGCCAACACAGGGGATGGGGCTTGCCAAATTCCATTGCCATGGGGGGAGGGGTTGGTATTCGGGAGGTTGAATGGCCACTTGACATGGCACCCGAAAATCTTTTTTGGTGGTTGGGGTGCCAGGTCCGTGGCTCGAAGGCCACTTGAACTGTTCCTCCTGGGCAGCTGCCAGGCCCTGCAATTTGTAGCTACCGGTGAAGACTTCCCCCAGTGACTGCTAGCCCCTGGGGTCCTTGTTGTGGCAGGGAGCATGGGGAAGTTGAGTGGGAGGCCAGCCGAAGGAGTCCCTCTGCCCTCCAGCAGCAGCAAGACCCTGAAAATCTTAGCTGCTCGGAGAGACTTCTCACCAGCAACAGCCAGGCCCTGAAAATATTTTTGGTGGGGGGCCAGTTGAAGCAGGCCCAGTCAGCATCAAGGCCCCAAAATTTTTTCCTGCCCTTGGAGCCCTCACCGTGCATAAGCCAGGACATGGTGCATGGTCAGCACTGAACTGCAGGCATGTCCTTTTGTTGGGTCAGGGGCTAGCCATGTGATGTGTTTGGGTGCAGGAAAGACCTCAGCTGCATGGCACCTATGGGGGAGAGAGAGGGGACCTACATAAATGTAAAGCTCTGAGAAGAAGTTTCTCAGCCCCTCGTACAAGCACGACCCCCCCACAACAGCCCAGCAGCCACGTGGTGCGGTGGGGCAGCGGCTGGCACCGGGCAACTCAAGAAAAAAAAATACCAAGTGCTCATCTAGCAGAGGTTGAGACAGAACCATGAACTCCTTGCAGGGGATATTTGTAATGGATAGATGTGCTCGCAGTGCTAATAGCAAAAAAAAAATAAAATAAAATAAAAATGACGTTTCTCAGCCTCTCACACAAGCATGACCCCATAGCCATGGTCCCGCATGGAAATTCACAGTCTTCCTGTTACCTAATTCCTGTGCACCTGGAGAGCAGTGGAGATGGAAGTGGCCAGAGCAGAGCATTGTGGGGTATCTATGGGACACCTCTGGAGGCTAATGAATTCCAATTTAAGACATGGCGCTTCCACACTGGCCTTTATTCAAACTTATAAAGTCCAACTGGATGCAACATCCTGCTGGTTTCGATGATGTAATGACATCAATATTAGTGCTTCCTAAATCGAGCTAATGGTATTTACAGTGAAGACAGTGACATTGTAGTATCGAGCTAATGGCTTTTAAATTTGAATTTATCTTGTAATGTAGACACAGCTCTGAAGGAACAGTGCTCTTCATGCAGTTACCGTAACTTGAATTCTATTAATTATACCCTCACTCATAGATATTTTTTGGGGTTAGACAATTGTATTAGATAAGTACCAAATTAGATTTTTGTCTTTATAAAGCTGAGCAAACCCATGAGCAGTTTTTAAATTGGTGTGAAGATTTTTTTTTTTTTTTGTTAAATGGCATTTTAACTTTTACAAAGTTGATTGATAACCAGATGAAGTTTCTGAAGTATTCGGGAGACATTTTATGTCCTCAAGCATGCTTTTGTCTTTAAAACAAATCCATGAAGGTTTTTACTGATGTATTATCAGAGGGATTTTTGTATTTTAGTGTGCCCTCTTCTGTAGAAATGTTCAGTAGTTGATTTTGAGTTGCCTACTATTAAGTAGCTTTGTATAAATGGAAAACTTAAAATTATTTTTTCTTTAAATTATGTATTTGTTTAGGTTTTACTTGTCATGGATACTAGAACACAGCAGACTTTTATACTGAAAGTAAGTAGAATCTTTATATTTGCTTTAAACATCTTGGGCTGCTAATTTACCTCATGCAAAGAAAATGTTTGTTATTTTTATGGTTGCATCACTGTGAATTTTACTGGCACATTAACATTTCTGTCTGCTAAATGTATTTGAAATACATTTTCACTTTCTGCCATCTCCTTTCTTTCTCTCTGTAGTTCTAGTATCCAGACCATTAGCCCTGATCATGATATTGGCATGGTCATTGAGATGAGTATCTCAGCAGTCTTCAGTGAAGTATCAGATGTTAGAACAAAGAGGCATAAATTAGGAAGAAATTTCTCTTATACACAAGCTGCCCCATAACTGTTCACTAGAGGTCTTATTGCTTGCACCTCTGAAGCATTAGATACTGGCTACCCTGAGAGACCGAATATTTGCAAAGTAGAAGAGGGAGAGCTGTGTTAGTCTGGAGCTGCAAAAAAAAGATGTCCTGTGGCACCTTATAGACTAACAAATTTTTGGGAGCATAAGCTTTCGTGGGCATCTGACAAAGTGGGTCTTTGCCCATGAAAGCTCGTGCTCCAAAAAATCTGTTCGAATATTTGATGTTCCGAGCCAGTAGGACAATTCCTATGTTCTTAACACTACAGGATTCTGTGATGTGACTACACCATAGCTAATTGCTGAAACTTTATTTCCCCCGTAGTTTCAGGTATACTATGTGCACATGCTGTATACTGTTCTAATTCTCTTTATTTTGCTTTAGAAATCCCAGCACATATTATGCACAGAAAAGCATTACATTTATAATGCACAAATGGCTATTTGCAAACTATATAAATTCAGATATTGGACCCTAGGTAAACATCCACATTACATCTACAGTCAGAGGAGATTAACTGTATATTTTCCATTTAATGTCTAACATCTTATCAATATAACACTACCTCATGCTTATCTCCCACCCCCTCTGTTCCAGTAACATCATCTGTGTGCCCTGTTCCAAAATCATTACCTCTTCAGGCGCTGAGTCTTTTCCTATCTTTTTTTTTTAAGTACGGGGAATTATAAGGGTAACATGTGAATCTGGGGTGTTCTTTTGTCTCTAGAACTTACACTGATTTAACAACATCTTTTGCTTAAAACATTTTTTGTTTTTGTTTTTTTTTTAAAAAAAAAAAAGGGTCATAGGGAAATAACTGAGTGTCATCCTGATGACTTAGTTTGAGATAGATTCTAATAAAAACATTGACCCATGTAATTGATTTTAATGGCAGCTTTGTGCCATCTTCTGTTCTCTGGAAATGCGCCAGATGCCATCAGCAGAGCCTCGGGGGACTGAGGGGCATAGAGCAGCAGATGAGTGGTTTCTCTGAAGCCCAGAGTAACTCGGATAGATTAGTTTGGTTGATAAACACAGAGCACAGCAGGCTCCAAAGGCAACTGAGGGTACAACTGACCTTTTTGTTCTCTGTCAGGGTCTAAGGAAAAGTAGTGAGTACGGCAGGAACAGAAAGACCATCATTCCCCGCTGTGTGCCCAACATGGTGTGCCTGCACAAGTACATCATCTCTGAGGAGTCTGTATTTCTTGTGCTGCAGCACGCAGAAGGTTTGTCTGTGGTTTAAGTACATTGAAATAAAACCTCAAGATTGCAATCAAGGCTAAATTTAAATGTCAAATTAATATCTGAGATACTTTTCAAAACAAAATATCTGCTGTTTTAGAATAAAGAAGCCATATAAAGAATGGATCCCCTCACCATTATTCCCATTTTGAATTTCTCAAAAAGCTTCTGTGTTGTTTGTGCATTACTAATCATTTATTTTCCACAGGATGGAAAGTGGTTTGGCTGAAACTAGCGATCTGTGGTGTGAAAAAGTCATCTCTAGGAAACTGTCTTTTCGCTACTTTTGTGATCTTGGGCAAATATATCTTTTTAATGTTATGCAGTTAAAATAGGAAGTATTCCCATAAGAATTTAATAATTGCCTTTTTAAAAAACAAGAACATTTGACTATTACTTAACATTAAATAGTTGGATACATGTGTTTAAGAAAATAGTCAGTGGTGTCATACTGGAGTTCAAAGCAGAGCCACAGAGTTGTGCCTTCAAACTGTAAAATTCCTGTTGGTTTGTTTTTTTGTACAGGGAACAGGTGGCAAAAATAATTGCATTTTTTTTCCCTCTTTGGATTTAAATATTCTCCAATTTTAATTACTACTATTTTGTGTAGAATGAGCACAGAATATAAATTTCGATTATGCTCATGTATTTTCTCCATTTTAAGAGATGCCACTAATTCAACCAGAATAGGGGAATGCAAGGCACTGAATAGTTTATTGAGAAGATAAGCTTTAGAGTAAATATTACTCCTTTGTTTTAACTATTTAGGATTTGCCCGTGCACATGCCACTTTTGACACATAAGGGACCACAGGCTAATGAAAGTTAACTCTGTAACATGAAGTTACTTATGTCTGTGGTATGTTTTGTTTATTTTAGACTTGACTGTACAATGGTGCATGAAGAAAGACCTTAGGTTAATGGGGCAAACTCGGAGGGTTACAAAGTAACTACATAAATTCTCTATTCCCTGAAGAGACCTTCCTAGGAATTTAAAAGCTATCAGTTGACTTCTGACTTGAATCTGTTTTGGTAGTTTTATACTGAATTTTTGGCGAAGCTTAGAAAATGGTTGAGATTTTTTTGCTGTAGATGGACTACAGTTCCAAACAGTCTGCAGAGGCAAATGGTGGGGGAGAAAAAGTGTGTGTGTGTGTGGGGCGGGGGAGGAAATAATCTGATTATTAGTGTATCTTCAGGTACCTAGGCTTTTTAATTCTTTTGAGGAAAACCTTCCTTTGGTAGCACGGGGTGAAGATACACTGAGAAGAGGAAATGGTATTTCAGGGAGAATTATTAGGGTGGGTAATAACCAAACAGACAAAACAGAACTTAAAGAGCACAACAAACTTTCCCATTCCAGGCAATCTACTGGAAATAATTACTACTTCCCAGTAAGGAATATCTTCCTTTGGCCGTGATGAATGAAGAGGGGAAGAAGAGATGTTTCATACACAGAGCTCTTGTATACATGAGCAAACAAGTGAGCTGAATGTATTGGGAGGAACAGCTTTTAAAAAGAGGAAAACATATCTTGGTAGGTCAGGACAGAAAAACAAATCCAGTGGAATGTTACTGTCCTGGCCTTCTGATTCTTGGCGAAACCAACCATAACAAGCATGGAGTTCCCTAGACGAAATTAATTTGTTTAAACTGCTGCTATATCCCTACTTTGTATAAAGTGTATAGGGCGAAGGGGTTTCTCTCAAATCCCTTTTGTGTATTTGGAATAATAGAGCAGCATATTGCCAAGAAGTGGGTACGTGATAAGCTCGGTCACTGCTCAGTTAGGCTACATCTACACATCGGCGTTATTTTGTAATAATCCATTCTGGATTAGCAGTTCTGCAATACCTTATTTTGAAATAATACAGCTACACACAAGAATGCATTTTGAAGTAGCCCTCAGTTATTTTGAAATTACATGTCTGGACACACAGTGCCTATTTCCAAGTAGTGGCATTGGGCACCATTATGGCTTATTTAGAAACAATGTTATTCTGTGTCTTAATAGCATCTCTTTTGAAATAACTATTTTGAAACAGGCATTATTCCTCCTGCAGCAAGGTTTATGACATTAGAAATTATGTGCCTGCTATTTCAAATTTATTTTGAAATAGTGTATGTGGTGTACATGCTCACAGAGTTATTTTGAAACAGCCATTATTTCAAAATAACTTAACTGCATGTTACAAACATTGCATGTTACAAACATACACACCTGTACCATAGAACTGGAAGGGATCTTGCGAGGTCATTAAGTCCAGTCCCCTGCCCATTGAGAAGACCAACCACCATCCCTGTCAGATTTTTATTTTATTTTTGTCTATTTTTTAGTCTATTTGCCCCAGATCCTGAAGGGCCCCCCTCAAGGATTGAGCTGACAGCCCTGGGTTTATAAGGTCAATACTCAAACCACTGAGCCATGATTCCTTTTTAAAACATGCTAATTTAGAGTCAGTTTGTGTCTATTGTGAGCCAAATGTAAATGAAAAACAATTGCATGTAAAAAGTAAGAAACATTCCTTTATAAAGACGTAGTTGTGTATATATGGAAAAGCATGCCAAAGAACGTGTTGTAAATAAGAACTCATTCATTGTGACCTAAATCTCAGCTTTACAAAGTTAAGCACGAGCAGAACCTAACAGCCTGAAATCACCCTAAACTTCTCCTTCAGCATGTCTCGTCTCTCCTTGAATGATGTACTGGAGTGATAGCACACAGGAGCTGTACCACCACCAATTCTAATTCACCTTCCCTTGAGGCACAGCAAAATGGTCAAGGCTCTACCTCCATCATCCAAACTCCAAGTGACCCTAACTTACTATTGTGGTGGTTGATTTATTTACATCTCAGTACTGCCTAGCTGTCTCAACTGATGCCCGTGGTTCTTTTGTACTTGCTGCTGTACATACACTTGATAAGAAACAGCCCTTTGCCCCGAAAGATTATAGTAGAAATAGACAAGACAAAGGGTGAGGGAAAGGAGTGGTGCTCCTATTAAAAAGAGGGAACTGAGGTACGCAGTGACCTTGGGACTTGCCCAAGTCTATGCACAGGGAGAGAGCCAGGAGTTGAAAGCAGATCTTCAGAGACCCTGTCAAGAGCCTTATTTAGAAGACCAACCTTCCTCCCTGTTGATGAAGTTAAAAAAAATAGCCATTGTGTTTCTGGTATCTGTGCTGATTCTCCGACATCAGCCCTCAAAGTGCTCCAGCTCATCTGGATTCCCAGGCCGAAGATCACTTTCCATGTCTGTCTTAGTAAAGTGTAGCTGGAACTGTGTGAGAGCAAAAATGGTTGGAATCCTGATTGTCCTGAGTGCCTAGGGTTTGAGAGTCTTTTTATTTTAAATAAAAAAAAAAAAAAAAAAAAAAAGCCAAGAAAAATAACTGGCAGGTAATTGACACCCTGTATGGGAATTTTGACATGGACATGGTCAGTGGCTGACTTGTTGGACTTTGTAGATATAGAGCCCATGAGTGTAAAATAAGGTAAAGTTGTACTGTATTTGTATGGAAAAGTTAAGCTTTGTTACCAAGAACACCCTGGTGTTTAAATGACACAAGAGGCTCGTTGGTTAATAGTATCAGAGAGGTAGCCGAGTTGGCTTGTATCTTCAAAAACAACAAGAAGTCCTGTGGCTCCTTATATACTAACAGGTATTTTGGAGTATAAGCTTTTGTGGGCAGAGATCCGCTTTGTTAGAAGCTTATGTTCCAAAATATCTATTAGTCTATAAGGTGCTGCAGGACTTCTTGTTGTTGGTTAATGGCAGTCCAGAATCTTATACATTTCTAGGGTATACAGTCTTACCAAAATCTCTAGCAAGCAGGTTTTCTTAAACTATTGCTACCTCACACTTGTTCCTCTAAAAGCTATCACTCTCTCTCTTGTTTTTCAGGTTCCCCTTAATTAGTTAAAAGCCAAAACTTTCTTATTATTCTAAGTGCCAAGGTATGAGAATAGAGTTAAAATGCTGCATAGTCACTTACAGGTACTAGCACAGGGGTGGCCAGCCAGTTAGGGATTAAGAGCCACATGGATAGAGTACAAAGAGCCATGTATTATATATTTTATCTATCTGTGTAGATATAATACATATCTAGATAGATAAAAGCAAATATATAATGCATGGCTCAATGCCCTCCCCTAGAGCCAGGCACCACCAGCCCCTGCGCTGAACCAATCCCTCACCCCCTCTAGAACCAGGCACCCGCAGCCCCCACACACTGTAACCCAATGCCCTTCCAGAACCAGGAACCCCCTGCTCTAACTCAGTGCTCTCCTGCTCCCCAAGAGCCAGCCACCCTCAGTCCCCCCACTCAAACTCAATGCCAGCAACTCACTGGAGCCAGTGCCACTGCTGCCCAGCACGTCTCCCATCAAGTGCTGGGGGGGGTGTGCAGAGCAGGAAACAATGCTCCTGGTGTCCACATTTCGTTGCTCAAAGAGTCACGGGTTGGACACCCCTATACTAGCATTTTTGCTCACAGTTGGAAAAAATAAAGCAGACACAGTGTGCTCTGCATTCACCTCTGGCGATGGATAAAAGCCTCAGAGGCAAAGCTTGTTTCCATGTAAACGCTTAAAGCTGTGTCTCACCCCTGTATTCAAACTTCAGAAAGTTTGTTCCTTTAGAAAGGAGCACTGAGCTAATAGAGCATTTGGTTTATATGTTTGCCCCCCGGCTGGTTTATCATGCTTCCAGATCAGTTGTAACCTTAGGACAGCGGTGTCCAATAGGAATTCAAAGATCTCTGCACTTCTGGCTGTCGTCTTTTTACGTATTCACCATGTTTCTTTCCCTCCCAGTCCTGCCCCGCTCTCCTCCAAAGCCAGGCACCCCCCATATGCCCCACGCTCTCAGTGCCCTACCTCAGAGCCAGGCACTCACAGCCCCACCCACTTTCTAATTCAATGCCGACAACTCACCAGAGCTGCTGCCAGGGTTGCTGCCACCACATGCTTCTTCCAGCAAGCAGTGGGGCGTGAGCACAGAGCAGGTGGGCGGCTCTCCCCACACGCAGCTCTCAGGAGGAGCTGCATGTACAGGCTCCAAGAGCCGTGGTTTGGCCACCCCCATGTTTGCCACAACAGTGTCGTTTTCACTACATATGGTGAGTAGTGAATGTATACTGCATTAGGAAGTTCAACGGTAAAAATGTTATCCTGGAGAATAGAGTGGATCAAGATCTGTTCAGAAGAGATTGTAATATAAAAGTGACGGTTTATGTGCAATGATCTGGCTTCTGATTTTACACCCACTCTTTTTATTGCACTGTCAGGTTTAGAACTACACTAAAATCTCTGTTATCTGGCGTTCGTATAACCAGAAAGCTCACTTACCCAGTATTTCTGATATCTGCCAATACAGATCTTTAACCTAGGTATTGGGACTAGTACAGTGCCCAGCAAGCTGTGCGGTTGCATGCTGGGAACTCTATTTTACGCAAAAGAAGCAGAAGAGAAAAAGGCTGAAATCGGGGGTTTAGGGCAGGCCTACACTACGGGGAAGGTTGAATTAAGGCACACGATTTCAGGTACGTTAATTATGGAGCTAAAATCGACATACTCAATTTGGGCTTCTGCACCATCTCCACTAAAGCAGGTTGACGGGAACCTGTGCTCCCATCAGCTGCCCCCTCATTAAGAATAATGGAAGGAGTACTGCAGTATTGTGGCCCCACTAGGCTCACAAAATCGAAACTCCGGAAGCTCGACTGTGGCAGGTTGAGCTTCCCAGCAGCGCGGATGTACCCTTGTTCAAAAAAGCAGCTTCTGGGATGCGTCCTAGGGTCATTACAGATTCAGCTCAGACACCTTCTTCCTACACCTACAATGGTAAGTAGTAACAGAGAGTAAGCCGTGCTAATCTGTACACTATCAAAACAAAAAGCAGTCAAGTAGCACTTTAAAGACTAGCAAAATAGTTTATTAGGTGAGCTTTCGTGGGACAGACCCACTTCTTCAGACCATAGCCAGACCAGAACAGACTCAATATTTAAGACACAGAGAACCAAAAACAGTAAGCAAGGAGGACAAATCAGAAAAAGATAATCAAGGTGAGCAAATCAGAGAGTGGAGGGGTGGGGGGGAAGATCAGGAATTAGATTGAGCTCAAGTATAAATCTCAGGCCACGTCTACACTATGAGAGAAATTCGAATTTAAGGCAGGTAGCTTGATTGTACCAAGTGACACTCTTCACTGTAAATACCATTAGCCTGATTTAGGGAGCATTAATATCAATAGCATAATATCGTTGGAACTGGGTCGGTGTAGCGTAAAGTTTGAATTTAAGATTTTGAATGAAGGCTGGTGTGGAAGTGCCATGTCTTTGAATTGAATTCGTCAGCCTCCAGAGACTGACTGGTGCTCTTGCACCTGGCTTCCAGCTTCCCACCGCTCGCAGGAGCTGGGAACCAGGCAGCAGGGTGAGCACTGCCAGTGGTGGGGGTGAGGCAGGGCCCCGGCGGGAGGGTGCAGAAGGCAGGGCCAAGGGAACTCTGGGATAGATTTCCACAGTGCACTGCTGCAACAGTCGATGTTTGGCCACTCCATTGTGGCAGCACTAACTCGACTTTGTGGGAAGCGAGGATACTCAAAATCGAATTTATAAAACCCAGTGTTATAAATCAAATGTATCTGGTAGTGTAGATGTAACCTCAGTTAATCAGACTGTTCAGCTAACTGGTACTCCTGTTTCCCTAGCATTCTGGATCACTGAGCTTTTACCCAGAATTGGTGATGCTGTCATTCCTCTGAACACAGTTAATGGGGCTGGTGGATTACCTTATAAGCTCTTTTTGTAGTCACAAAATGTTAGATCAAAGGTGCCTGGGGATGAAGGGGAGCCATGGCCACATGTATCCCCCACCCCCAACTCTGGAAAAGTCAGGGACCCCCTTCTACCTCATTTCCAACTGCGGAGAAGGTGTAGCAAGGCGGCCCCCAGCTCACCCTGCTCTCTGGCCATGCGGCTTCACTTCCTGCTGGGAAATGTGGGGACAGTCCTCCTCTTCTCTGGAGCAATGTGGCTGCAGACTCCCCACAGCTGTCAGTGGGTGCAAGTGGGAGGGGTGGACTTCTGGTGCTGGGCAGCCCCTACCACTTTGGGAGCGCATGTGGGACCCTGGTGTGCCCCCATGTGTCACCTATGCATTAGATGACTTTGGAGAAGTGTGTCTGAGAGGGTCCACAGAGTTATCTGTTAGCTTTGTCAGAAAGCCCGTGGCGAGATCTGCTGTGGTGGAGAGCCAGTCTGATGTTAACAAGGCCTCAGTTTTTGTTGGCACTACCAAGGCCAGAAATTTGAGGAACAGATGCTTCAAAAACAGGCTGGGGGGCTTCTGTGGTAGTTTAAGTGGTTGTTGGAAACTGTCAAATCTCTTTAAGCATAAACAAACTGGAGGTCCTATCGGTCTGGAGAGCACTCAAGAAACTTCAGATTGAAGAGGCTTTCGGGGTATAGGAACCAAGGGACAGCAATTCAGCGTTGGCCTGTTTTTGCCAAATCAGGGACTCACTGGTCAGAATGGATGACGTCACTAGCCCTATAGAATCCATTGCCAGCCCTGAGAACAGAGGAGCGGATGTTTTGTCCTCGTCCAAAGGCTGCTTTAAAATTCTAGCTGTGTCCCAGTTGGTGTCAGAGGATGGGGCACATGCTCAGGCTTTTTTCTATGCTAACAAACTTTGTAGTGGTTTTTTCACTAGCAGAGTTAGGAACGATGAAGGCAGTAATCAATGTGGGACTATAACCACTTTCATGTTACAGTGATCACCGGGAACTCCTGCATCCTACGTACAGTAATCTTCACCGCTGTTACTATTGTCCTGCATTGGAGTTACTGCTTATGTTACGACAGTGCCCAGAAGTGAAGGTTGAGCACTGTACAAACTCCAGAATACATATTCTAATAAAAATGTTACATATTATGAAATTGGCTGGTGGCTGTATCTCCCCTTTTTTCAAGCTCTGGATTTTATTTTACTATTTTTTTAATTTATTTTTGCCAGCCGTAACAGGATCTGATACTTTATGCAGTTTGTGATCGAAGGAACAAAAGGAAGTGATGTCCTTTCTAGTCCTGGGAGTCTATGATTCTAGGTATTTTCAGCAGGGTGGAATATAATTGTTTTCACAAATCAGGACTGGTTGGGTTTTTTTTAACAGATGTTCTGTAGTTCTAAATGAATTATTTGGAGAAAGTTCTATGGCCTGTGTGATGCAGGAGGTCAGACTAGATCAGGGATGAACAAATATTTTACGCTGGGCTCTACTTTTTGTACTTGCAATTAGCAGGGTCCCCCAACCTGTCTAATGTAATTCAGACTAACAGAAATTATGATTTTGTTCATATGAGAAAAAATCTTTCAGCATGCGTAAGAAAACATGTACGTAGAATGTGCACTCATCCCTTGCTATATGAGTACAATTGGTTCCCAACTTTCTGCTTGTAGGCAAAAACCCATAAGAGGGATACTAAATTCCCATTAAAACACATGTAAAAGTCTCGGATTCGTTCAAAGTGCTTGTAATTTGGCGGAGTGGTAGCATGTGGTATATTAATCAGTATATAAGTGTGAATACACATACATGAAGACAGTAACATACATCAATATTTCTAATGAGATGGATGAGTCTGACACCCAGCAGCTGATTGTGTTGCAACCCTCTTTATGAAATTTCTCCCTGAAGGAGCCTGCCCCCCACTTTGCACAGCCCTGGACTAGATGACACAAGGGTCCCTTCTGGCCTTTGGATTTATGTATCTTAAAACCAGCTCTCCACCCCCTTTCCGCGAAGGTACAGGATTTGGGAATGATTGAAGAATGATTTGAGTAGATGTCTCTCAGTACTCCGTTTCTCTCACCTAAATCCTGTAATGTCCACGGTTTTCTGCTATAATCGTGTTCTTTGGGTGCTGGAATACATAGTCCTGTGTTGCAGACTTCTAGGGCAACTTAGATGAAGGTAAATGGTTGTTTTGGTGATACATCCCTTTAGTTTTTCAGGATGTGAAATTACAGTGGAACATGTCGGTAGATTGCACAAGTCAAAATTCAATGGGGTTTAGTTCCCCATGTAAACCAAAACTGAAGTCTGGTTCGGAAACAGAATTTACTGGTCGTTTAGGGTTTACTTTCATCCTCTTGATTCGTATCCTCTTGTCTTTGTTGCTGCTTTGAAATAGCAAACACTCACACCCACACTCTCCCTACAGAAACATTTGAAAGAAAATCTAAAAACTGTGGAACTACCAGGACTTTTTAGCTTCACTGCCTCTCCACTGTGCTTTTTAGCTTCACTGCCTTGCCACTGTGATTGCATTCAAATTGCCTATCGCTTTCTCTTACACTGACTTGTGTGTGAGTCACCTCTTTGAGGATACAGATCTAACCATCTGTCTGTCACGTGCCTATGCTGTCTGAGTGATTAGTATGTGCTGCGCTTTATGTGTATTGTTTGCCTTTTTCTGCATTAAAGTTCACTTTTAAAAGTATGTTTCCATTGTAGCTGCTCGGTATTGGGAGAGCCACGTCTATTCCTGGCTCTTCCACTGCCCTGGCATGTCATTGCGCAACTCACTTCACATATACCTCAGTTTCCACATTTAGACCACAGAGATGATAGTAGTATCAGAGCGGTGGCCAAATTAGTCAGTACCTTCAAAACCTACAAGTCCTGTGACACCTCATATCTGACGCAGTGGGTCTTCGCCCACAAAAGGTTATGCTCCAAATTGTCTGTTAGTCTATAAGATGCCACAGGACTTCTTGTTTTAGAGATGACACTAATCCTTATGTGTAAAGTATTTGAAGACAGGTGGAGGAAAAGTGCTACTGTCTATAAATAATTGAATGTTAATTGAAGTATGGACTAGAACTTGTGTATCTCGCCTCCCTAATCATTGGGCTATAAAGCAATTCTCTTGGCCTCTGAACCAATGAATCCGTAACTACTTATCCCAAGCATCACAGATTCAACAGATGGGATTTGAGAAACTTGCATCAAAGTAATCTCTAGCCCAGTGATCAAAACCTTCTTCTTCTGATGTTTCTGTTTATGGACCGAAACCATTTGACATGGACATGAATTCACAAAATGTTTTGGTCAACCAAATCTGCGTTTTTTTGTTTTTTTGTCAGAAAAAAGTTTTCACTGAAGAATTTCTCCTTGGCCTATTAAGTGTCAAATGCTATATTTTTTTTCCCTTGGCACTAGGAATTTATTAAGATACATTTTATTTGCAATACACTTTATTTCATTTACTATTGTAATGGTTCCTAGTAGCAAACAGAATGGGTGGATTTCCACTAGTGGTCTAAGATCCCACTTTTCAGGTGCACTTAACTTTTCTAAATTACTCCTAGATTGAACATTCATCGTTTGCGTAATCCAAAAGGTAGTTTTTGTGTTGGTTAAGTAATATTAAAAAAATAAACTTCTTCTGTCCTGCTTTGAAGTGATTTGGCCTTATGTAACTAAATAAATGGCCAGTGCTAGCTAGAAATGTCAAAAGTCTAATTACTTAACCCTCCCCTGGCTTTTTTTAAATCAAACTAGCTTTCAAGTAGGTATCACTCTGAAGATTTTTGCTGCAGTATTAATTTTTCCATGTTGCACTTAGGAAATACCTCATGTGTTTCTTGATACCAAGACACATTATTATACTTAGCATTGAAGTATCTATAACATAAAATGTCCACAATGATTGAATAGAAATTTTGTTGTAGAAACATTAGCTTTAGGAAGCTTAGTTCCAGGGGTTCTAATTTCTTGCAATTCTGTTGAAGCCTAAGTTCAGTTTCTCAGTGATACTTTTGTAGTTATTTAGCATGTTAGACAATATTTGACAAAGTGACTGAAACTTGCCTGTGTGGGCTGACTGCTGTAATTTTAGTTTTTATAGATTCCTGTGACAATATTAGCAAGGCTTGCTAATGGGTTTTCGTGATCTTACACAACACATGGTGGGAGGAGGGAGGAGATTATTTGTATGTCACTCATAAAGGCATAATTATATACCCAGATACAAATATCCCTCTTGTTTGACCCTGGATCGGGCATTTTCAGAAAGGAATAAAATTGTTGTTTTTCAGCATTGAACAGCATTTATTTACGTGTTTCCACTTGACCAGGAGGCCAGTCTTGAAATACTTACACATAAACAGCTATATGTATGAATTTGGACATTAGTCAAATGGTTTTTCATTTAGTTGCACTTAACTGTAAATCACAAAGTAATAGTTTTTCCGTAGTTTCCCACTGCAAGTAATTACTGAATCATAAACATTTTTCTCTTAAGCTCTTAAAAGGAGGAAGGCTGGTAATGAGAATAATTATTGAAGGATAGATAGAATGCCAATTTAAGCTGTTTTTACTAGTGTTAGAATAATAGTGTAAATTTGATTATTTTATCTTAAATTTAATAATTGGAAGCTAGCCTAACAATTTGCAGATGCCAACTAGGACTAAGGGAACTGGATTCACTGTTTAAAAAGCCTTAGCGTTTAGCCATAGATACTGATGTCTGTTATTGAAGTGCATGGGTTAAATCCATCCACATCCCCTTAAAAAAACAAAAAGTATAATATAGTAAGGGATCAGGAATGAAATCTTAAATTGGTGGGGTTGGGGAAGAAATTATCCTGATTTAGTAAACCAATAAGGTTATCTTTAAAAAAGAAAAAATAATCTATAGCCAACTTAAAGGTACAAATACCTACACAATTGAAGAGGGGGAAAGAACTGGGTAATGTTTCTTCCTTTATTCCATCCCTCCTTCATCTCCTGATGTCACTCAGAAGTTTGGCACTGTAGTTCAGAAACGTCTCGGGAAATGCAAAATGGTTAAGAGGAACCTTATTTTCCCTGATTCTTGTTCTCTCCTGAAACAGGAGCACCATTGTAATCCTGGAGCAACTTGTGAGAGATCATTTTGTAGGGTTTTAAACTTTTTTTTTCTATTTTAACAATTTTAAGATGCTGCTACTAATATGAATGTTTCAGTAAATTTTTTTTTGAATTGTAAGTAAGTCGACAGGGTCCCTCTAGCTATTCTCTATTGACATAGCAGTTCTAACCTCCTCTAATTGGCATAAGGAAGTAATTTGCCTTGGTGACTTGTGTATTTTATATCTTGTAATGAAACAGTTCTTTAAACTCTGAGTTCACTTGTGATGTTTCTTTTACTTCCTTTGTAGGAGGCAAACTGTGGTCTTACATCAGTAAATTCTTAAACAGAAGCCCTGAAGAAAGCTTTGAAATCCATGAACTCAAAAGTTCTCCTCAAATTCACCTGCATCTGCCAACCCCTAGCCCTAAAGACACTGGCAGTAGTGTTGACTCCAGAGGAAGCAGTGGGGAAAACATGCTGAGAGTCATACCCTTGAAGAGCAGCCTTACACCAAGTTCTCAAGATGATAGTAGTAATCAGGAAGATGGCCAAGAAGGTTCCCCCAAATGGACAGATTCTGGGTCAAGTTCAGAAGAAGAATGCACTACTAGTTATTTAACATTATGCAATGAATATGGGCAAGAAAAAATCGATACTGGCTCTTTAAATGAGGAGCTGGTGCTGAAACCAGAGGGAAGTGATCTTAAAACCAAAGACTTAGGATGCATACAGGCACATACATTAATTGGCAATGATAGCTTCCGCTCTCCGAGCACCTCTCGGGAACTAAAGTTTTTTTCTGAAGATGCTGACCCAGAAGTAATAAGTCCTCCTAGGATATCTGACTCGTTAAGTAAATCCAAGCACAGCCCTATGGAATTCTTCAGAATAGACAGTAAAGATTCCACCAGTGAACTTCTGGGGCTTGACTTTGCAGATAAATTGTATAGCTTAAAATCAGACTCTTTAAAACCATTTTTTTCTGCACCAGATCATGACAGGAGCCTTGAAACCATGGAAAGCAGGGTGGGCATTAGAGCCCATGACACAGTAAGCCGGGGTTCCAATGACTCTGTGCCAGTAATTTCTTTTAAAGATGCTGCTTCTGATGATGTAAGTAGTGTTGATGAAGGGAGGCCTGATCTTCTGATCAATTTACCTGGTGTATCTGAGAAAGTGGAAGAGGCAGCTGTGGTTAGGCCAAAAATGTTTACAAAGACTGAGATAGACATCCTGGAAAGCAAATTGTTAGAAACTCCTGATGTCTTGCAATTAAATAATAGTACAGAGCAATGCAAAACGCTTGATCAAAAGTTAAATCATGTGGTGCCAGAACTGGGCCAACCTGTTTCCAAGGAATCGGAAGGACAATATGATGTCACTCAGGAAATTGTCAGGACGCTATTTACATCTGACATTGATCTGGCTAGTTCAGAAGACGTGGCTCATTTTCAAGGACTTGAAGCAATTTCTTTTTCCTCATTAAATGCAACAAGCACAGAAGAAGATCTCTTATTTATTTCTAACACACTCTCAGGTGCTAAAGAGCGTAGCTCAGATGCAGGCGTTGTAAGAAATCAAGCAGTGTTGCTCTTTTCTGATCAAACTGAAGACTTTGATAAAGAGAAAACAAACTCTACTCTGTTACCGAAAGCTGAAAGAGGGACCTCGGTGCAGGGCAAAAGTGAAATTGCCCTAGAAGGAGAGAAGGAAATACATCAGATTTTTCAGGACCTCGACGAAAGACTAGCACTAACCTCTAGATTTCACATCCCAGAGGGTTGCATTCAAAGATGGGCAGCTGAAATGGTTGTAGCCCTTGATGCTTTGCATAGAGAAGGAATTGTGTGCCGCGATTTGAACCCAAACAACATCTTATTGAATGATAGAGGTCAGGAACTTTTGCAAATGCATTTCTTTCTATTCGCTGTTGCTTCCAATTAACTGGGTAGGCGTTTTATCTTGTAATTAGTATCTTCATTTCCTGTCTAGAGCTTCATTATCAGTGCAGCAAATTCACCCCCAGTAATAGCTTCTAGTACTTAATGATGCCATTATTCTTAATGATACTGTTTTTAGCTACAAAAGGAGTAATTACAGTTCACTTCTGTAGAAAATGGAAGGGAAAAATGTTTTGATTTCTCCTGTCGTTTTGTTTTTAGGACACATTCAGCTAACATATTTTAGCAGGTGGAGTGAGGTTGAAGATTCCTGTGACAACGATGCCATGGAGAAAATGTACTGTGCCCCAGGTTAGATCAATCACCTAAAATGTTTAACTTGAAAAACAGATTAGCACTTTTCATTTTTCTCATGGAGTGTTTTATATCCTACTTCTCTTTAGGATCTTAAGTTCATGCAGCATCTGATAGTCTGAAAGAAATCCTGTCTTGGAATCTGGCAGAGTTGGTAACTAAGCCACTGTTCCACTGACATATAGTTAGATACGTTATATGGTTCCTCTCTAAAATGCTGTTATATAGAACTTCGTTCTTTTTTTTTTTTTTTTTTAATTTTGTTTTTCTTAGGATATTTCCAGTTCTGAGCACGTGCCTGATCCCTGAAAAGGGCGGTTAAAGAAACAAAAGGAGTTCAAACTGAAGATGCCCCAAAAAAGATTTTAAAAATACAAACTCAGTATTAATATGCAATAATTGAAAACTAATCTTTAAATATGAAACTGTTGTAAACCTTTAAATATTTGAGCCATCTGTTATGACCAAAACTGGGTTTTGAAGTAGTTTAGACAGAGGTATTTTTTTTTAGAACCATTTTCATTAAACTGAGTGGGAGAAATGTGTGTCTTAGTTTTCTGGTAAACGGTGTGCTTCAAAATGAAAACCCCTCATTTTATTTTCTGTTGTTACAATGGTCAAGTAGTAATGTCTGTTAAACAATTTCACTTATGACATTTTGAAAATCAGGTTATAGATTAGCTTAAAAGAACAGACTATTGAAAATCCAAATTAATTTAAGGGCTAAGATGTTTCACTTGGACGCTCTGTCCGTAGATGAACTGTTTCAGGATCCATGAGCAAAATCTTTTCAGCTGCTTGAGCTCTCTGTGAATGGGGAAAGCTTTCTCTTTTTAAAATTTGGAATGTCCCATATGCTTCCTGCCAAATTCGCAAACAGCTTGGACTTTTGAAACTTGGCATGCAGGTGGCCTGTGACTAAGGCATGTACAAAGTTAGGGGTCACTCTTGATAAAGGTTGGTTGAATGGTACTGTAATAAACCATTTACAAGATGGCCTCGAAACTTGTTAACTTAACAGTGAGTAGCACTTCACTCTGTGAGAGTCAGTCCCCATAAAATCAAATGGAGCAAGGGGCTCCTCAGGGTGGATAAAGATGGTGGAATATGGTCCAGTGGAACCCTGCACTGTGAAATTGAACTTCCTCTGCCCAGCCAGGCTTGCACAGAGACTGCTGCTGGGCCAATTAATAGGAGAAAAATTGTAAATGCCCCTCAATTACAGTCAAATAGTCTTTTTGTATTTTAAACCCACACAAAGCTCCTTACCAACCTTAACCTCAGGAAAAGGTCTGTGTCGCTAATTGGGAACACTTCTGGAGGGGTCTTTGCATTTGGTCAAAATGCCATAGGCTGTGGGGCGGGGGAGGATGAATAGAGGTGGAGGTCCCTAGCTAAATCAGTTTGGCTACTGCCAGAGCAGCCTGGAGCATTGCTCTGGCTGCATGGTTCCAATGCCACTGAAATTTGACCTGGCCAGAAGCAGAGCGGACAGAGTGATAGCTGGGCCAAATGTTAGTGATTTGGCATTGTGCCCTGAGTCACATCACTTCTGAAATTGAGTCAGGTGAAATGGTGTGAGTTGACATGTAAGAAGCCTATTCCTATAGGGCAGAGTGCAGGGGAATCATCTGAGAACTCTGTTTTTGGGGGCACTGGCACTGTCTGGGTAAGAGAAGGGAGACTTGGCGTGTATCTATGCTGTAATTAAATACCCACAGCTGGCCCATGTCAGCTGACTCTGGTCCATGGGTCTTGGGCTGTGTGACTGTAAAATTGCAGTGTAGATGTTTGAGTTTGGGCTGGAGCTCGGCGAGTTTGTCTGGAGTTCAGCAAGGTGAAGTCAGCCAACCTGGGGCAGATGCAAATATTTAACTGCAGTGTAGGCCTAGTTGCTCTGGCTGTGGGAGACCTGGGGTGGTATGTTCATGGAAGGAGGTATGAATTCCACCTACACTCCCACCTCCAACAGGGGTTCCTGCTGTGTGTTGAGGGGACGGGGGCGGGGGGAGAGTGAGTGTTAAATTAGCAACACAGATGGAGATACCTTCACCTCAGGATTCCAGCAATTTCTACTGCTTTTTACTGGTGGAAAATCCCATCGTTCATTTGGCAAGCTGCAACCAACGTGCTGCTGCCTTGATAGTCCAGCCTTCGTGGAAGGTTTCTTCAGCAAAGTGGTTGTGGTAACAAAGATAGAAACTCCCCCTTTCCTCACCCCATTGCCTTCACGAGATGGAAATATCAAAGCCTAACTGGAGCCATTTTAGTGGCTATATAAGTGCTAAACAACCAACCTTCAACCTGTAGTGATGCAGTGTTGACAGAGCAGTTGGAAGAACTTTTAAAAATCATGAAAGGCAGAGTTAATGGTGCATAAAGTCTTAACTTTGTTTCAAGACATGTTTCTAGTACAGACCTGGAAGTGTCTTTGGCTCAGCTTTCAGCCCTGCAAAACAACATGTATCAATCGGGGTGGATCTTTGCATTTGTCGAGCCTCGCTGACCTCAGTGGAGCACTGCATGGCTGTGAAAGTGTGTGTCTGCACATACCTGCTTGTTAAAGTCTTGGGGTCTCATGTGTAAATACTAGATATGTGCATGTTGAGTGAGTAAATGTTGTTGTTTGGTTCTTACCTTCCACACTTCCTGATTCTTAATATTTTCTGTGCAAAAGGTAAAATTGTATTAATATGTGTATTTGGAAACGAGTATTGCATATATTGTAAATGTTTTGCAGTAATTTAACAGGCACCTGTTGCTTTGAGTGGAGGAAGATTTATTTTTGAGTAGCAGCCTCACAGCTGTACCTAGAAACAACTGATGTCACACTAGCTCCTTAGAGCTCCCACGATGTAATCATGCACCAAGCCACTTGCTCATCATTAGAAAAGTAATTTCAGTCTATTTCCTTCAGGGCCAGGCACACTCCAAAATTATGGAAAGACAGCTGATGCTTGAGCAGTCATCCTTCAATTGAGGGCCTAAGTCTCTGCTCTGTCAAGACACCATCTTTCCCCTTAGGATAGTTTATTTTAAAATATTACCTGTACACCACTGTATTATGAGAAACTGTAATTTTAAGTTACTTGCTTAAACTCCCCCTTCAGTTTCAAACTACAGTCTAAGGGGTGTTCTTGTAGCAACACATTGCCCTCAGAATTTTAATATTATAGATACTGTATAAATTAGTTATTCCTGAGATGCAAATATTTATTTGTATTATTTGACAGTTTCCCTGGCAGGCAGAAGATTAATCTGAAAGTTTAACAAGGAGCGGGATAGCAACAATTTAAAAATCAGGTTGCTAGGTAAATAGTCTAAAAAATTTTCAACTCTGGAACTATGGAGGTGAGAGAGAATTAATTCAGTAGGTTTATTTTTTGATTATTTGCACATGTAGTCAGCCAGTTTCCCCGCTTGTGTGCATCTTTCACAACAGTCATAGAATCAGAAATGTAGGACTGGAGGGGGTTTCAAGACATCATCTAGTCTGGTCCCTTTGTCTCATGGCAAAACTAAGTATTATCTAAGCTATCCCTGACTGACAGGTGTGGTCTGTCCCCCCCTCCATGCAAGCTCTTGAAAGTCTCCAAAGATGGAGATTCTACAGCATCCCTAGACAATTGATTCCAGTGCTTTGCTACCCCAATGGGCAGTGTTTTCCTAGTGTCCAACCTAAGTCACCCTTGCTGCAATTGAAGCCCATTGCTTCTTGTCCTATCTTCAGAGGTGAAAGAGAGAAACTTTTCTCCTTCCTTCTAACAACTGGTTATATGTTTGGACACTGCTATCATGTCTCCCTCCACCCCCCCACCAGTTTTCTCTTCTCTGACCTAAACATGACCCATTTAGGTCCTATTTGCTAGATCCTTGACTATTTTTGTTGCTCTTCTCTGGACTTTGTCCACATCTTCCGTGAAATGTGGTGCCCAGCACTGGGTACAACACTCCATTTGAGGCCTAATCCAGTGAAGAATAGAGCAGAACAATTATTTCATGTGTCTTGCTTACCACACTCTATCTAATACATCCAAGAAAGATGTTTGCTTTTTTTGCAACAGTGTTACACTGATTTCCAGATTCTACAGGATTCCTTCCTAGGCAATCCTTTCCCATTTAGTATGTGTACAACTGATGGATCATTCATTCCTTCAGCCAGTGGAGAACTTACCATTTGTCCTTATTGATTTTCATCCAATTTAGTTTAGATACTTTCTCCAGTTTGTCAGCCACTCCCAGCACTGGTGCCAAGAGTGGCACATGAGCCGATTTTCATTGGCATGCAAGGCAAGAACTCAGCCCCTGCCCTCTTCATGCAGCCCGGAGCTCTGTCGAAGCCTGTGGATTAACGAATGACCAGCTACTGCTACCAATCACCACATAAATAAAGTTCTGCATCTTAATTTATTTATTAATGAAGCTGTTGTAAGTAGGACTATTAGTGACTTTAAAAAGTATCATCAACACTCGGACTGTGCATGGAGGTCAAAAGGTCAAATTTCAGCATTCTGCCTTGGAAAGGTTGCTGACCCCAAGTCCAGACTACTGTAAACTTTATTTCTATTAGCCAAAGCACTTACAAGTCCTCTCTACTTGGCATCATCTGCAAACTTTATGAGAGAGCTGTTTGCTATTATCCTTGATGGAGATATTGAACAAAACGGCCCAGAATTGATCCCTGTGGGACACTGCTGGATATGCCCTGCCAGCATGACACTGAATCGCTGAGCTACTCTCTGTGAATGATTTTTCCAAAAGTTCTGCACCCACCTCAGAGTAGCTCCATCTAGGCTATATTTCCATAGGGTTTTGTGAGACAGTCTGAAAAGCTTTTCTACTGATAAGATATACCACATCTGCCACTTCCCCTCCATTCCAACCTCCCCCTCCCCCATTCACAAGGCTTGTTACCCAGTCATAGAAAGCTATCAGGTTGATTTGATGGGATTTGTTCTGGACAAATCCATGCTGACAGTTACTTATCACCTTATTATCTTCCAGGTGTTTACAGATTGATTATTTGCTCCATTATCTTTCCTAATGCTGAAGTTAAGATCACTGGTGTGTCAATCCCCATTTTGTCCTTATTCCTCTTTTTACAGATTGCCACTGTATTTGCTCTTTTTCCAGTCCTCTTCTATGACTTTTTGAAGATAATTATTAAATGGTTCAGACATCTGTCAGACCTTTGAGTATTCTAGGATGTAGTTCACCACACCCTGGTGACATGAAGACATCTAACTTGTCTAAGTCTTTTTTTTTTTTTTTTAAAACTTCTTTCTTTATTTCAGCTTCTGATTCCAATTTTCATGGACCTTCACTGTGTTAAATGTCTAATTGCTGTTAAGCTTTTTGGTGAAATCTGAAACAGCAAAGTCATTTAATACTACTGTCACTTCCACATTTTCTATTATTTTCCCCTCTGTCCGTTGAGTACGTGTTCCTTGGTCATTGTCTTCAGTAGAGTGAGGCGGAGAGGTGGGTAAAAAGACAACATAGAAAACTGGATTGTATCGCTATGCCAGGAGAAAGGGGGACAGGTTGGGAGGGAGGAGAAAGCTAAAAAAAAAAAAAAAAGGGGGGGGGGTTTAATCGGCTTGATTTCAAGGCATAGCTTCTTTTCATACTTTGTTTATTTTTCTTTACTGTCCAGTATACCTATGACTGGGGTTTCTGGGAAAAGAATTAGCTTTTAAGAAGCTCTTTGTTTACCAATGCACTAGCACACTGGTATATAACCACTATAATGGCTTAAGAAAATTATATTTTAATATTAAAGTCTCTCTGCCAAGGGTCTCATAATGAGGGAGAAGCCATTTCATTTGGAGATTGACCTAAGACATCACTCTAAAAACTGAGTATTGAACACAGGAGCATGGAACTCTCTCTGTTTTTTAAGTAAAATATCTGTCACTATTACAGAAAATCATATTTAGCTTTTAAACCTGGGGTGAGCAAACGTTTTGGCTGTTGGGCTACATTAGGGTATGGCAATAGTATGGGGGGCCATGAATGCTCGAAAAATTGGAGCTGGGATGTAGGAAGAGGGGAAAGCTCTGGCCAGGAGTATGGGTCCTGGGATGGGGCCACAGATGAGGGCTTTGGGGTGAAGGAGGGGTTTCCAGGCTGGTGTGGAGTTTGGAGGGCAGAGGCTGTGAGGGCTCCAGCTGGGGGAATGCAGACTCTGGGAGTGGGGCTGAGGGTTGCAGGAAGGGCTCTGGGCTGCGATCAAAGGGTTTGGAGAATAGGAGGGGGATCACAACTGCTGCAGGTGATTGGGGCGGTGCTTACCTCAGGCAGCTCCTGGAAGGAGAAGCACATCCCCCATGGCTACAATGTGGAGCCTCAGCCAGGCAGCTCTGCACACTATGCCATCCTTAGGCCCTGCCCCGCAGCTCCCATTGACCACTGTTCCCAGACAGTGGGATCGCATGCACGGCACTTGGGGTGGAGGCAGCATGTAGACTCTCCCGACTGTCCCTACATGTATGAGCCTGAGGGAGACAAGCCCTTGCTTCTGGGAGCTGTGGAAAGCAGGGTAAACCCCCTACTCTGCACCTCAGCAGGAGCTCAAGGGCTAGATTAAAATGGATGATAGGCCAGATGTGGCCCATGAGCCATACTTTGTCTGCCACTATTTTAGAGTATGGAAAAGCAAGGGATTGTCAGTTCTCACTGAAGTGTAACTGTATTGTTAAATGTTGTTTTTCCTGCGGTTTATATACATTATCCAAGGAAAGAGCTTCTTATTAATGGTAAAGTGGAAAGGAAATGGAAAAAATGAAGGTTTAAAAGGTTCCTCAGGATATATTTGTGACAACATAGTCAACTTTCTTTGAAAGAGCAGTACCAGTTTGTATATTGCATCAATTAAAAGCTTCTCTCAGAAGAGGAAAATCTTTTGCAAGAAAGTACATTTCTCACAGTTGACCAGCAGGTGGCATTGTTCCATTAATGGATTTGTGCTGATGACTGGCTGTCACCCTCCCTTGCCTTACTTTAGATAAAATCTGCAAGAGAAGAGCTTTTTTGTAATTATTTGCATAACAAGAACTGTGCTTTGAAGACTTGTGAGTTGAGAGTGTTCTAGTTGGGTATACATGGTTAAAAAAGGAAAGTCCCTTAGGTCCTTGTGTAGATCTACTTTACTAAAGTTCAGTCTGAAATAAATAATGCGGTAGTAACAAACCTATCTTCAGATGCATAAAGTAGTGCCTGTATTATACTTGGATTAATAGCCAAGCCAAATCTTTGCTGTCCAACTATGATAAGTCAGATTTTGTTTCTCTGAAGTAGAAGGAAAATGACAAAGACTTATCAACATTCCTGATAAACTCAGCATTATTAAGAGTAAAAATGTGGAATTTTGGCCAAGAATAATGTAGTATAAATAACAAATGTGTTTAACTAACACATTGTAAACCCACAGATGACCATTTTCACTACATTAACCCTGAAGTGCATATTGTGTCCTTATGATCCTTTTTTTTTTTAACATTACTTATAAAATGAAACTAGTTTAAATGTGTGCTAAGGTACTGATGGTTGAATAAAAGTAAAGTTGCCACCAGATCATGATGAGAATGATTCAGTTTTGTTTTTTTAAATAGCTCTTTACTCTGAGTGTCCCCTGAGAACTCTTATCACATATTTGTCTGAGGGGGAAAAGAAAGGTGGGGGGGAAGAAAATCCCGAGCCCACACGTAACCTATTATCCCTCTGCCCCATGCTTTATAATATCAACAATATAACTTTGTATCTCTTGGTTAATGTGCATTGGTACTCTGAGGTGTGTGTGTGTGGTGGGGTGCGGGGAATTCCTGTAGCAAAATCAATTTACGACGACAGAAACTTGAGCAAATGCCAAGCTAGCAGGGGGGCCATTATTCTGTGCTATAAATAAGTTTGAAACAAGCATATAAAGAAACCTGTGAATCAACATGTTTTGGTCCAAGTGACGGGAAAGCAAGATAAATAAATTTTGAAATGCAAATGATCACCTTCTGTTATTTGAGTACAATTTTTGCCAACTTTGTAATCTTAGATTTGAAGAGTGATTACCATTTAAATAATGCAGTAATCGTATTACACTCTTGGAAGGGCATAGATAATCACGAGTTTATAAAACTTAAAGTGAAGCTTTCTAAAGACCATACCATTGTTTGTCCAAGAGAATTGGCAGTATTTTAAAGAAACCTTATTGATGGCACACAAACACACCATCTTGATGCACAGTAAGAAAAGCAAATATGGTAGGCAACCAGCTTGGCTTACCAGGAAAATCCTTGGTGAGCTTAAACTCAAAAAAAGATGTTTCTAAGATGTGGAAATGTGGATGGATGACTAAGGAGGAGTATAAATATATTGTTCGAGAATGCAGGGGAGTACACAGGAAGGAGAAAGGGTTTCTACAGGCATGTTAACAATAAGAGGGTGATCAGAGAGCATATGGGGCCCTAACTGGATGAGGGGGGTAACCTTGTGAAGATGATGTGGGAAAAGCTAAAGTGCTCAATCCTTTTTTTTTTTTTTTTTTTCTGCTATCTTCACAG
Organism: Carettochelys insculpta; assembly: GCF_033958435.1. NCBI lineage: Eukaryota > Metazoa > Chordata > Testudines > Carettochelyidae > Carettochelys > Carettochelys insculpta. The sequence continues at coordinate 63,166,819 of NC_134139.1, read as the reverse complement.
ACAAGGTCAGCTCCCAGACTCCTGCATTAGGCAATGCACTGTTGGAAGGAGGTGGGCAGCCCTCAGTGTGGAAAGAACTAGTCAAGAGCTGTTTAGAAAAGCTAGATCCACAAATCTATGGGTCCAGATTTAATGCATCCAAGGTTACTGAGGGAATTGGCAAATATCATTGCAGAGCCTTTGGCCATTATTTTTGAAAACTCATGGCGATGGGGAGGGGTCCTGAATGATTGCATAAAGGCAAATATAGCACCCATCCTTAAAGAAAATAAGGACAATCCAGGGAACTATAGACCCATCAACCTTACCTCAGTCCCCAGAAAAATCCATGGGGTGGAGATCCTCAAGGAATCCATTTTGAAGTATTTGAAAGAGGAGAAAGTGGTGAGAAATAGTCGACATGGATTCACCAAGGACAAGTCATACCTGGCCAATCTGGTGGTCACTGGCTCTGTGGGCACGTGGAAGTCAATGGATGTGATGTACTTTGGCTTCAGCAATGCTTTGGATACAGTCTCTCACAATATTCTTGCCTACAAGTTAAGGAAGTATGGATTGGGTAAATGGACTGTAAAGTGGATAGAAAGCTGGCTGCATAATTGGGCCCAGTGGGTGGTGATCAGTGGTTCTGTCTGGTTGGTGAGTGGTGTCAAGTAGAGTGCCCCAAGAATTGGTTCTAGGGCCGATATTGTTCAACATGTTTTTTGATGACCTGGATGAGGGAATGGATTGCACCTCAGCAAATTTGGAGGTGACACTAAGCTAGAGGGACAGGTGAATATGTTGGAGATTAGGAATAGGGTCCAGAGTGACCTAGACAAATTGAGGATTGGGCCAAAAGAAATCTGTTGAGGTTCAACAAGGACAAGTGCAAAAGCCTGCATTTTGGATGGAAGAATCCCAAGCAGTGTTATAGGCTGGGGACCAACTGGCTAAGTAGCAGTGCAGCAGAAAAGGACCTGGGGATTTCAGTGGATGAGAAGCTGGATATGACTCAACTGTGTGCCCTTGTAGCCAATAAGGTTAATAGCATATTGGGGTATATTAGGAGAAGCGTTTCCAGCAGATCTAGCGAAGTTATTATTCCCCTCTATTTGGCACTGGTGAAGCCACATGTCGGGTATTCTGTCCAGTTCTGGGTCTCCCACTATAGAAAGTATGTGGATGCATTGGAGAGGGTCCAGCTGAAGTCAGTGAAAATGATTAGGGGGCTGGAGCACATGATGTAGGAGGAGAGGCTGAGGATTTGGGCTTATTTAGCTTTTCAGAAGAGAAGACCAAGGTTGATTTGACAGCAGCCTTCAGCTTCCTGAAGTGGGGCTGTAAAGAAGATGGAGAGAGGCTGTTCTGGGTAGTGATGGATGTCAAAGCAAGGAGCGATGGTCTCTAGTTACAGTGTAGGAGCTGTAGGTTGGATATTAGAAAAAAAAAAACTGTTTCACCAGGAGGGTGATGAAGCACTGGAGAGGTGCTGGAATCTCCATCCCTAGAGGTTTTTAAGCACTGGCTTGACATAGTCCTGGCTGGGATGATTTAGTGAGGGTTGGTCCTGCTTTGAGTGGCGGGCTGGACTTGATGTTCTCCTGAGTTCCCCTTCTAGCCCTAGGATTCTATGATTCTAAGACATTATATCTCTGAAAAAGCCAACACATAAATGGCTGCAGCCACATCAAGAACATCTGTAGCCATACCTGATCAAGATTAGGACTTGTTGATCATTTTAGTGTATTGTGTATCTCTAAATTCTAATGCAAAATGCAGCAGGAAAAACACCTCTCTTGCTTTAATACACGTGAATGTGCATCTTGTGCCTTCTCTACTTCAAGGCATATTGCTTTATTGTAATTCAGGACAGTTTAAATTTTTTTAAATCCCCAAGTGGAAAGCCTCTATTTAAATAACCTGTTTTAAATCCAATTTTCCATTTGAACTTCACTTTTTTTTTTTTTTTTTTTAAAGAAAGGTGCATTCTTGCTGGTTGGTAGGACAGTTAAACCATTTTGATTTAAAACTAATAGAGCCTTTAAAGTAGATTTGGTACACTTTTTGCTACTTAGTGAAGACATACATGATGGTGTTTCCCAGAGTCAGAGGCCAGGTCTCAGTGCCTATGATGAGTTTTCCAGTCTCTTGCTCCAGTCATACAACCACTGGGGCCCTTTACAGGATCAAGCTCTTCATATAGTTCTCAGTGCCTATGATGAGTTTTCCAGTCTCTTGCTCCAGTCATACAACCACTGGGGCCCTTTACAGGATCAAGCTCTTCATATAGTTCACAGGGCCGTAACAAGGGTGAGGGGACTGAGGCACTCGTCTCGGGCACCATACCTCAGGGAGTGCAGTTAGCTAGCTGGGTAGCAGCGTCCAAGCTGCATGTGGCTTCTTAAGAGCCTTTTGCAGCTCTTTATGCTTCCAGCAGCTGCTGCCGCTTCAGGGACAAAAGCGGCTGTAGGTAGTATGTCCAATTTGCTGTCTTCCCACCTGGATAATGCACTTTCTCTGCAACTGTAGTCTGTGCCAGTCAGCTCACTTGGTGCTTAGTATCCCTCCTGTTCTACCTGTTTCTCCTGGGCAGGCAAGGTGCTCTCCTCAACTGCATCTGCCTTGGCATGTTTTGCACCTACTCTTTAACCTCCAGACAGATTTTATACAGCTGGTGGTGTTGGATCCTGGGCAGACGTGAGACCCTCATAACTATAGTAGGTGTGTTTTTGTTACCGTTTGTTCGTTTGTTTTGTTTTTCCCTTTTTCTATGAAATTACTATGAATTTATAAACATGAGGGGGTGCAATCTTATATTCTTGCCTCAGGCACAAAATTGGCTAGTTACAGCACTGATAGTACATGACTTATTGTGCCATATTTGTAAACCCTGACCTCAAAAGTTAAGATTTCCCCGCTTGTTGGATTCTTTCTGTTTGAACTGTAATTCAGAGTTTTAGATAGTCTCCTGGATTCAGTGTGTTTTGTTTTTTATTTAAATATTTTAAGAGATTTATCATATTTTGTAATAATTTCAGGTTTTATTTGAAACAGATTTATTTTGATAAAGAAAGGCTTATTGTAATCGGAAGAACAAAATTAAAATCTGATTTAAATAGACAATGTAATAAATGATTTTTTTTTTTTTTAAATCCCCACTGCTGTACTATACATGTCATAAATCCAAATTCCCCTGTTAGTTAGAAGGGAAAAATCCTATCCCATGACTGTGATCTTATCAGAGGGCTAGGTTTCCTAGCTGCAACATTGTAGACTGAAATGTGATGGGCTTTTATAAACAAATAACAAAATCCAGTATCACTCTTTTTTAGCGACTGGATGGCAATGTATAAATTTACGATTGACCGAGTTACTTCAGAAATCATCTCACCATAAAACTATGACATATTTTGCATTGATATCACAGCTATGAAAACTGGCTCTATGATAGTGCAAAGCAGATGAGAGAACTGAGGAACTGTGAAATTCCATGTCTCTCACCTGCTTTTTTCCCACCCCAACAGTGAATCTTGAATAAATGGAACCTGTAGAAAGACACACAGCTGAAATTTTCAAATCAGCAAGGAGATCTACCTATGTAATTCCCATCAATTTCTCTTGTAGGATATGTGAAGGAAATACTCTTAGTCACATGCGCTAATGTTCTGATGACTTGACAAGCCACTTGGTCTGATCAGGACCACTATGCATGATGTGGGCCCTGTATATAGATGACACACAAGTACATCAGTTCTAAACAGAGACTGTCAAGTGATGGAGAAAATCGTGCATATGATTAATCACACTGTTGATAGTAGGATATTGTTTAATTTTTTTGAATGTTTTCTGCATTTTCGAATATTGGTTTCAATCACAACATGAAGTGTGCATCGCACACTTTATTTTTTGATTACAGATATGTGCACTGTAAAAAAAACTCAGAGGAAATAGTATTTTTCAGTTCACCTAATGGAAGTACTATTGTTCAGTCTCTTTTTAACATAAAAGTTGAACTTACAAATGTAGAATTAAATACAAAAATAACTGCATTCAAAGATAAAACAATGTAAAATGTTAGACTATTCAAGTCCATTCATTTCTACTTCTTCTTCTGCTAATCACTCAGACAAACAATTTACGTTCACAGAGGATGCTGCTGCCCACTTCTTGTTCATAATGTCATCTGACCACGAGAACAGGCATTTACGCGGTACTATTCTCTTAGATAATTTCTTACAAGGAAGAGACATGCAGCTGATGGTTGGAAGCACACAATTTTTTTTTAAAGTCTAAAATATCATCAACTTTGGTCTTTATGGCAAGATGTTTATCTGCTGGACAAATATCCTGCCCCTCTTTACCAATTTACCTGAACCCTTACATGTCTGTATATACAGCTTCCATGGTAAGGTTGTTTATACTCACTACTGTTCTGTACTACAGCAATTTCATTTAGAATGAATTGTTTGTTAGGAACCAGAGTGATGATAATGGATTAGAATATCAGTAAACCCTAGAAATCAAAAGGAGGGTTGATCTAATATTTATAGCAAGAGTGGACTCCCAGGATTCTGTTTCTGGCTTTCCCGTTGGCTTGTCTTATGAAATTTATATACTGACTTTAAATGCAAAGGAGAAAGTAGAAATGAAGGTTAAAGACTTTTTGAGCAGTGAAGGCTAACTTGAATGTAAGAAACATTGTATTTAGGCAACCGGATTGGTGAAGCATAACTTGACTATAATTTTAACCAACTGAATACCGAAGGGTAGAATAAATTCAGAGAAAATATTTATTTATATATTTATTTATTTTTGTGAAGGAAATAAAACACTTTCCTTAAAGACACCAAAGTCACAGAAAGAAAACTGTTCAACTCCAAATCTTAAAATCCCATGCAGGCAGGGGGAGAGGAATTGTTGAAAAGAGTGAGGATGCAGAGATTATTAAATCTTTTTCGGAAATAACTTGTGGCTTTTTCTTATGGTATATTTTAAAATAGCTCTCTTCAGACGTTGCATGTTCTTGCAGCAGACTCTCTTATGCCATTTTTGACAGTAGCTACCAGCAGCTGCCCCTTCTGTGAGAAGATCCTAGGCTCCAGAATAGGGCTGGTCAGCCGTCAACAGACTCACAAATAGGAGGGTGACATGAGGGCGTCCTACTTGTTATCAAATGACAGCTGCCAAAAAAAAAAAATCCCAAGAGAAACTGTAATTCCCAAAAGAGACATTGTATTAGATTGGCCATAGAATTTGAAATTAAGATTGTTTTGTAATGGAAGTGGAGGTAGCTGAAGGGTTAAAGATCATGCTGGGTGTGAGGTTTGCCTTCTTTTGATGATACAGTGGGAAAAAGCCTTGGTCTCCTATGTCACCTGACTTCTAGAGGAAGTTTTGATTCAATGTTGGGTTACTAAGAGGAAGAAAAAATACTAATTCCATCTGTTCCAGTTCACCTTTCTCTTGAAGTGACATGAGGAAATTCCTTCGAGAGAGGAACACAGATACCTGTATACTTCAAAATACCTAAATATGTCATTTCCTATTTTTATACCCAAATTAATCTTGGTAAACATTCATTTGACTGACCTCACTACTTTATTGTTTAAACATCATGATATGCTTTTGATTAGATATTGGAGAAGAGCAACAAGAATGATTAAAGGTATAGAGAACATTTGCTAGGAGAGAAGACTGAAAGAACTGGGCTTGTTAAGTTTAGAAAAGAGTAGGCTTAGAGGGGACATGGTAGTGGTTTTGAAGTATTTTTAAAAGAGGGTTACAAGGAGGAGGGAGCAAAAATGTTCTTCTTGGCCTCTGAGGATAGAACAAGGAGCAATGGGCTTAAACTGCACCAAGAGAGGCTTAGGCTGGACATTAGGAAAAACTTCCTGTCAGGATGGTTAAGCACTGGAATAAATTACCTAGGGAGGTTGTGGAATCTCCATCATTTAAGAGCAAGTTAGATATCTATCACGGATGGTCTAGATGGTGCTTGACTCTGCTGTGAGGGCAGGGGACTGGACTTGACTTGATAATCTCTGGAGGTCGAGGTCCCCTCCAGTTCTAGCGTTCTGTGATTCTATGATACATAACTACCGTAGTCTGTGTTTTATACACTGCAAAGACTTGAGAAAAGTACTAGGACCAAATCACTTTTATGTGATATGGTATTTACTTATTAGCTGGGTCTACACTACAGATTTCTGTCAACAGAAGAAGCCTTCTGTTGACAAAGTGAGGGAGTGTCCACAATTGAAATGCGTTCGTTGAGAATCTATCAACAGAACACAGCAGTTTTCCTAGCAGGGTTCTGTCTTGACCATTTGAGGCATAGCACCTCTGTCAACAAAAAAATAGGGTAGATGCTCCTGGGGACTCTCTGTCAACAGAGAAGGATTCCAGTTCATCATGCAGCCCTGTTTGCAAAGCTTTCAGTTGGCTGTTCTGCCGACAGAGAGCTGGGCAGTCTGGCTGCTCTCTGTAGACAGGGGGCATTGACAAGGGGAACCCCTATTAGGTGTGGACCTGTTCTCAGTTCAACAGAGGTTGTCGGGAAACATCTGTCAACAATGACTTCTGTTGATGTAACTCTGTAGTATAGACACAGCTGTTGTGTTTTATGAGGGCTTGCTTGACTGAAGCTGTGTGAAGTAGATTGGCTTTGGCTCCTGGTTATTTACAAATGCTTCTTTACATTTATAAATAGTCAACAAAAGGTCAAAGCTTTTAAATAATTATGAATATAAGGCATAGAATTGATCAACTCGGATGTCTATACATGCAGTACTGTATATGCTGCATGGCAACAGAGAATGGTAAACTCTGTCTGACATTTTCAGGGGGTTTTGTGCTTGTCCTTTGCTGCCTTTCCTCGTGCATCAATTCTCTTTAGTAGTTTTGGCTGGGTACCACAGTGGCACCTGATGGTAGTTCAGACAGGAGTTTTGGGTTCTAGCCAATGGAAGAATTATGCTAGTTATAATTTTTCCACCAGAAATGCAGCATAAATGGAAAGTTCTCAGAACTGGACATAATTATGATCAATCAAACAAAAATCAATAATTATTATAATTAACCAAAAGTACAATGGAACCCTTTTTTAAGCTTAGGAGAAACCTCTCAATGCAAAACTCTGGAGCTTCTAGATATATTAGGTTAATTACTGAATTTCAGAATGAACTTATCATATATGCTAACTTCAGGACTTGTGCTTGAACTAGTTGAAAATTCTGATTTGGGAATTAGTTTCTCCTGGAAAACTTGACTGCACTTTGGTTCAGGTGAATTGAAAGAAAAGACCTGCCATAAATTGCATAGTGACTACAAGGCCCTATACTGACTCTAAAGCTAGTATCTTTTATTCCGAAAACTCAGAGATCTTACAGTCAACCTCAGATGTGGTGTGTTTGGGAGAAAATTTTTTTCCAATGTGCCTTTTTATTTAAAACTTTTTTGAGATTTCACCATGAAAAGTGGTATTTCCATGTAAGATTTTACTTTTCTTGTATGCGTTTTATAAAGAGCAACAGGCAAAGTACATCTGGGTTACAATCAGTGTTCCCTCTATTTTTTTCCATCTGTGGGTGGAATAAATTTTGTTACGTGCATCAAGGCATGTGCAGATGTGCACCACTGTAGAAACACATGCTGCCAGCTGTGGATGCTCTGGTAATCAGCTGGGTGACACCTGACTCTCTCCTGGGTGGCCACCCAAGCACTCAGCTTACTGGGAACACTGGTTCCAATGTTAACTGTGTGAAGGAATTCCTTCCAAAATATATTAATTTGAGCTCCCCTCCTTATACTAGAACTGGCTTGCATGTTTACCAAGCAAATTGAAAATAAATAAGTAACTTTTACCAGCTGCATATCAGGAAATAAAGTACGACGATGTGTAATGTAAATGTTCAGGTAAATATTGGAGGAGGGCACAGGCGTAGGAGGGAAAAAAGGCCTTTCAGTCAAGACCAGCCGCTAGATTGGAAGAATATCACAAAGCTGTTTTTCTGCACCATCTGTTCCCGAGTGAAAGTGGGTAGCATTTCACAGACCTTGTCTTCAGTTAGCAATAGCTGTTACAGGTAAAGTATTTCTGTGAAGGAATTTAGCACTATTGCACTGCACTGCCTGATTCCGGTTGTCCTGTGGACATGATTTATGGGTAAAAGAAAGTAGCTCTTTACTTTGGTCAAGTTGCATTACGGCAGGATGAACTATTGATTTGTTCACCCTATCATCTTTTCCACTTGAAAGGATCTTATCTTGTGTTCTGTTAATCCTGTGTGTGGGGGCGGGGGGGAGTATTGACTTAAAGATTGATATAGGACTGGCACAAATATGCCCAAGTTATTCACGTAGGCTCATGGATCACTGCCATTGGTTGTCTAAATTACTTTGCTGATGGATAGAGATGAAAATGTTTTCTTAGTGAGGGCAGATATTATGGTTCTCATTTATTGCAATATTAAAGCTTTGAGAAGCGTATGTACTGTGTAGTATTACATTAGCTGGCTTCTCTGTGTGACTTGAATGTACTTCATAACCTAATTCTAAATTTTCCCACCAAGTACTGTTAAGATAAAAATCCAGAAATATTGCTATGACATTCTGAGCTCATTACTATCGGTGAATTCCATTAAAAGTACTGCAACCCGCTCAATGTAAGGGAATGTAAACCACATATGTTTATATGTAGCAATGTCTTTTTAAGGAAAACATCTTTGATTTTGAAAGTAACAGCCATGGGGGGTAGGAAGGCAAAGCAGCACCCACAGATGTATGGGGTGGAGTGGGAATGGGAGGAAAGTAAAGCTCATTTAAGTTTTTGATTATTATATAGAGATGCTTTAGCAGTTTATGTAGATGGTTGAATGTTTTATTTTGGATTTGGTGACTAATCATTTAGATTTTATAAGCCAGAGTATTGCCAGAACCCTCAGTGCAAGTTAAAAGCATATTTTGTGTCTGTTTCTATTTATTCTAATGGCATAATTGGAAGGGCATTTGGGAATGAAAGTGACAGGACGATTTTGGGTCTGAATGTTGTGGTTCAAATAGTTAAGAGACCAGAAATGGTGCACTTTCCCATTTATAATTTGACAGTTTTTCTAATGGTTAGACTTCAGGCCCTGGACTCAAGAGAATTGGCTTCAAGTCCCCACCTTTCCACTTAGTCCATCTCTACTTTTGCTTGACCTTCTGCAAAATGAGTGAATTAATACACGTATTAATTTACCTCTTGTAAATAGCTTTGCGATTCTCTGGTGGAAGGCTCTATGTGTTTGATTCTATAAATAACCAATCAGTATCTATTACTCTCAAGGACTGTATTGCAACTATGCTAGTTAACTTTCTGGTGTCAACACTGTGGTAGTAAAAGAAATACGGTACTGGAGAGTGTAGAAAAAAGAGGTAACAGCTGTATTAAAGAACTGTCCTGCAAGAGCTGAGCATCTTCAGCTTGCATTGCAGAGCAATATTTGACACTCCACACTATGCACGATTGGGTATTTCTTTGTATCAGGCAGAGAGCTGCAGTCACCGTTTTGCTCTCCCTTGTGACAAGAACCTGATGCTTCTGTAGGTTCCCTCCTGCCATCTTCATTTTAATCTGCACAAAACGATACACAACAGGTTTTTTTTTCTAAACTGGCATAATGTGTTTCATAGCAACTGCCATGTGACTGAACACTAATCAGTGCTCCGATGCTTGGAAACTGGTGTTGATTTTGACAGTAAAGCAATTTTAGTGCAGCTATTGCCTTCTTTGGCCGTCAAAATTAAGACGTTTCTCTTCACAGCAATCTGTTACACCCCTTGTGTTAACGCAAACCGCTTGGTTTTGATTTGTTTTTGGGTTTTGTTAGCCTGACTTTCAGCCGTGGTCAGGTGCTTTCTTTTTCCTATCACTGTGGACGTAGTACAACGTGTGATGGGAATTACACAAATCACAATGCGCTCTGTTGTCTGCTGTCTCCTGTGCACAGAGAATAATGAAATAGTCTGGATGGTTGCTGGATATTAGGGGTGGGAGCTTTAAACAGGTAGGTGGGTAGCTGATTTGAAACCAGTCCAGCTGGTAGAAACTTTCAGTTGCTGAATTCTGATGGCTGTTGAATAGCCATTGTGAAATCCTGCATTAGCCTAATGCAGGGGTCAGCAACCCCCAGGAGCCATCACACAAGCCATTTTTCATCAGCACATGAGGTGGGAGCTCAGCTCCATTCCTCCTTCCCCATACAGCCCAGAGGTTGCTCAAAGCCATGCTGCCTGTGGTTTCACAAAAGACCAGCTACTGCTGCCAACCACCACCTAAACAGTAAAGCTCTGTGTCTTAACTTATTTATTAATGAAGCTGTTGTAAGTAGGACTATTAGTGACTTTTAAAAAGTATCACCAGCAATTGGACTCTGCATAGAAATAAAAAGGTCAAATTTCAGCAATCCACCTTGGAAAGGTTGCTGACCCCGGCCTAGTGGGCTGGCTGTATGGCCTCTTGAGATTCCTTACAGTGCTACATTTCTATGATTCCACAGATTTTGTGGTCTCAGTCCAGTTTCCAGTGGACTAGTGTCCTCCTTTTAAAGTGACACCCTCCTTGGCAATCTGATAGACCAAGGACTGGTTATGAGAGAACTGAACTGTTCTTTCATCCTCTAGGACAGAACTGAGAAATTTCAGTGGAACTGTCATGTCTGGACCCATGGGAGGGTCTTAGATCAAATGGTGCCCAGGCGAGGAGCATCTTTCTCACCAAGCCCTCCATTAGTTAAACCTTTGAATATCTTTCTTTTATTGCATTTGTAGTGCAGTTTTTGATTTTGATGCACAGTTTGCATTCGTAATTTATCCCTCTCCGTATAAAGCGTTAAATTTACGTGTTTGGAGCTGTACATCTGTATTTATTCATGCCATATGTAACCAGATAATGAAAAATCCAGTGCCCTCCCCTAGTCTAGGATCTGCAGTGGTTGCCTGGATTACCTGCCCCTAAATCTAGCCCTGTTTAGACTGTACCTATTTTATGGAGAAATGGATTTCTGCCTTAAGAATGTTTGTCTGACTTTCCCCTCACATCAATCCTAACTTCACTGAATAGATTTTGTTGTCAAAGGAAAAATTGCAATCCTTTCGGGAGGAATCCTTGTCCATGTGCCTGCCCATATTAAAATGATCTATACTGTGTATGTAGTGAGGAAATAATAAATTGAGTATATTGTGGAGCTGCACTGAAAAATGTAGCCTGCGATAAGCGGATAAAGGGTTCAGTAATCTGCAGGTGTAAGGAAGGTTCTGGAGTACTTAGTGTGTGCTCAGTCAGCATTAAATAGTCACCTGGTAAATAAATACTAACTTTGAAGCTGAAACGGACTTTTTTCGATCTTAATCTAAATGTCTTGTTTTCAGAGGTTGGAGCCATTCTAGAAGAGACTGAAGCTTGTGATTGGTGGAGTCTAGGTGCCATTCTTTTCGAGCTGCTCACTGGAAAGGTAGGAATTGGTGCAGTCATTTAATAAAATTCCAGCCTTCCAGGAACAATTGCGCCTGGGCACACTTGTATTACTGTCACCCTCTGAACAGGCCCGAGTTGCCTATGCTTTGTTGGCTTGAAAAGAATCAGAGGAACAGTGCAGGTTTTATAGGGATTTAAATATTTTCAAGCTTTAGCATAAAAACTAGGGAAATTGTATGAACTTCAAAATTGCAATATGGTAAATAATAATAAAAAGCTGTGGTTACGCTCCATGTAATATTCCATCCCTACATTTTTCAAGGAACGTATCCAGTGTTTGGACAATAATCAAAATGTTAGTGTAGAAGATATTGGTAATGAACAGTATAGACCTGTGTATGTGATACTGATGTTAATTCAGATCTGAGCTGGGTCTTCAGCAACATATCAATGTTTAATCAATGTTTCCATAGATTGTCAATAAAATGGATTTCACCTCCACTGCTCTTTTTCCTTGTTCTCACATGGCCCAGTTTGACATTTCTCCTGCATAGGTTCTAATGCATGCATATACCGGGATCAATAATTTTGAAGTATAATGTATGAGGAGGTTAATGTGCTGAAGTGATATATAGTTAGCCCATATAGAAGCAGATGATAGAAAAAAAGACATTACTGCTTATTGAGAAAACTTCTCTATTCTAAAATGTGAGTACCTGACCAAATCAAATATGTTATGGGACTTGGACAGTCATAGCAGTTTCCTTTTGAACAAAGTTGAAGAATCCAGTTGACCGGAAGCAGAAGAAAGATGAAGTTGGATCGTGGTGAGGGTAGTGCAGGAGAGGAGAAGAAGGCAGAGGTTTAAGATATAAACTGTATAGAAACATGGTTTGAGTGAAACTTCAAAATACCTTCATATGCCCCTCTGAGGTTTGCTTGTTGTTAGGATGAGGATTCCTTAAAGTACAGTGTTTGCTTCAGCGTGCACCTATATCAATGGTGAGCAATCATTTTTGATAGGAGACATGCCAAATATTTAATAAGTGGTCATGGGCAGCACATTTCTATGATATTAATAGAGGGGGTGCAGAGTCTGGGGTGCAGGCTGGGTGCAGAAGGGCACTCAGGGTAGAGGATTGGGTAGCAGAGGAAGTGTTCTGGTTTGGGAGGAAATTTGGGTGAAGGAAGGAATTGTGATGTGGGAATTGGGCTGTTGTGTCAGGTGCAGACCCTGGCTGGGAGGTGCTTACGGTTAGGTGGTTCCTGGCTGGTGGACCAGCAGGACCCTCAGATAAGTTTTTCTGACAGCCCCCCATGCTGCACAGAGCAGCTATCATCAGGGTCAGCATGTGTGTCCTGTGTGCCATGCAGTGAGTCTCTTCATGCTGAACTTCCCCACTAGCACTGCTCCGGCACCTCCAGCTGGCTGGTTTCTGACCAATTGGATTTGCAAGGATTGTGCTGGGGACAGGGCAGAACACAGAAACATGCCTTTCCCCCAAGGGGCGCACGGAGCAGAGACAGCAGCTGGCCACTTTGGATGGCATTTGGGGCAGCGGCAGAGAGGAAGCCGGCCCGAGGGTCACACTGGCTGCAGCAGGCCAGATTCAAATGTCTGGTAGTTTGGATTTGGCCTCTGGATCATATTTTGCCCACCCTGATCTATACTGTCTTTATATGATGTTGATTAAGTAGTGTTCATGACTGATCATTTCAGACTCTGGCTGAGTGTCATCCAGCAGGAATAAACACCCACACTTCTTTGAACATGCCAGATCATGTATCCAAGGAGGCCAGATCACTCATTCAGCAGGTAATTTAACTGTGAATGTATTTTACATACATCAGCATACGTGTATGTGCAAACATTTTTAACTGTGCTGTAGTGCTGAAATACCCTAACTGTAGAAAGCTGACTGCAGGGAGCCTTCCTGTCATTGCTTATGAATTTTGCATGAATATATTGTTACATCTGGAAATTCTGACTTCTGATGCCAGACTTCTATGTAGAGGACTAAGAGTTTAACATTGACATCAAAGACAGAAAAGTTAAGCCAGTGCTGAGTCCTTTCGAAAATCCTCTTGTGGTACATACAGTCATTTTAAGAGTTTTGTCCTAAATTCATCCAAAGTGTTTCAATGAACATTTTAATTCAGTCCAAAACCACAAAACTGACTCCAAATAATATGTAATTTACTGTTACAATAACCATACATTTCTGTAGCTGAAAATTTGAATCTACCCTCCATGACGGAAGAGAACTTCAAGGCATCCCTTAAGGATGGAAAACCAGTGTCACTGGAAGTGTGACGAATCTGGGTTTTGCAACCAAGAGATAATTAATAAATTGTCCATTAGAAGATTGAAGCACAGGAGTGCTGACTTGAAAGAAAATACAGTTTTGTCCTTCCTCTCAATGGTAAAGCATTTTAATATAAGACTTGCTGGTTTCTTGCTCTCCGTGTTGGGCGGTCATGACTGATAACACAAGATGCTGAATAAAATCTTGTGTATGATCAGCATAGACTTGTGATGAATGCACTTCTCCTTTCTCTGCTCCTTTATGTGTTCATTAATTTCAGACGTACCATAGGAACCCTACCATCGGTGTATCACCAACTCCCTTTAAGCAGGGTAAACGATATTTGGTGGTTTTGTGATTTTGACTTTGGATGAAGAGCATCTGGCTTAGAGGCTGCAAAAATGATGACATGACTCAGGAACTCAGTCTTGATTTAGGCCTGGTCTACACTTAGGGAGAAAGTTGACTTAAGATAGGCAACCCCAGCAACATGAATAGCATAGCTGGAGTTGATGTACCTTATGCTGAATTTCTGCAGAATCCCCACAGTAGGAGGTTTCTCTCATCGACTTCTCTTTTTCCTCGTGATCCTGTGGAGTACTGGGATCAATGGGAGTGCAATCAGCCACTGATTTAGCGCATCCCTACTAGACTCACTAAGTTGACCCCAGGGATATCGGTTTCCAGAGTGTCAAAATTTGGGTAAATGTAAACAAGGCCTTGAACACAGTTGAAAAAGAAGGCAGGAGACTTAAAGCTTGACAATCTAAAGGAACCAATGGCAAACGGTTCTATCCCATTTCCCTAAGTCACTGATTCATGGTCCATCACTCTTCTTGTAATACTGCACCAATTCTAGTGTCAGCCTAGCACCCACAGGCGTCCATGTTACTGCAGTGTGTGAGAAATAGAACACTTCACAGCGAAAGAAATATCTCCTGTATGCTTTAAGATCTGGCCTATCTCTACACTAGAGAATTTTGTCAACAAAACTGGGGTTTTGTCAAGAAAACTCGTGAAGCAACTACATGCAAAATGCATTTGGTCAACCAAAACGCTCAACAAAAAAGCCATGTAGACACTATGGAGGGGGCCCTTTTGTTGACAGAGCGGATCAAAAGATCAGTCTGCTTTTATGTGTAGATGCCATCAGTCGACAGAAATTTTGTCAGAACGTCTCTTCCAAAAGTAGCTTCTGTTGATGGATGCTTTTAATATAGACGTAGACCTGGAGACTTATTTGGTGCTGTAGTCCACCTCTCTCTGACAAGGTGATAATTGCTGTTTCTTGTACATTTACTAGTGCTTTGTCCACTTGTACATACACCAGGCTACAGAGCTATTACTATTTCCATTTTGAAGTGACATGGTAATATATAGTGTATATGTCACTTTCAGGCAACATCAGACTGAGAACAAGATCGTATCTGTTGAGTTGTGCCTCAGGTTAAGTCCTCAAGTGCAGCCTGATGACATAGGTTGGAGGTTAAGCTCCATAGGCTAGTAAATCAAACTTCTGTTGTGTGACTGTCCGAGGAAACTACCACTCATTTTTGAGGAAGCCTTGTCAGGAAAAGGAAGGGTCTCTTGGCATGGTTAGCAATTTGTCATTGTGGCTTTCCTCTTCCACCCCCAAACAGGTTACACAGGTCAGGACATCACAAAATAGTTTGGAAGGATCAATGTTGCAACTGCATGGAAAACCATACCAAGTTTTGTCTCATGGCACACAGCTTTTGGTGCTGATGGCTTCACTTCTTAATCTAGCCAACGCTGTACTCTTCACTGAGGAGAAAAAAGATATTTTTTTCTATTATTTTGTTTGTTAAATAAACCAAAGTTCTTAAGTTATATTTAATTGGTATTTTGTCCCAAGATTTTTCTTTAGCTCTTTCCAGGGTTCACTGGCCAATAAGGGTAGGTCTCTACAGCAAAGTTATTTTGAAATAACAGCCGTTATTTCAAAATAACTGTCTTAGCATCCACACAACTCAATGCAAAATAAGTGGCTGGCTTATTTTGAAATAGGTAAACCTCATTCTGGCTGTGTCTACACTAGCAAGTTCTTTTGAAAGATTTTTTGAAAGAAGGGGGGTATTTTGGAAGAGCCCACACAGCGTCTACTCATGAAAAGCATTCTTTCAAAAGTATATTGAAATAATGTGGTGCTCCTTTCGAAATCACTTTTCCTTTCCCTTTTCAGGAAAAGCTCCCCCTTTCAAAAGCTTCTTTCGAAAGAAAACATATGCAGATGCTCTGCAGGGCCCTTCTTTTGAAAGAACAGTCTTCTTCATTTTCAGTCCATGGCTGGTTCTTTTGAAGGAGCGGGGGCTGTGTGGACATTCTGTTTCGAAAGAGCAGGTCGCTCTTTTGAGCTACTTTTGTGTGTATGTGGACGCACTCTTTTTCCAAAGAAGCTCTTTTGGAAGAGATCTTCTGGAAGAGCTGCTTTCGAAAGATCTCCGTAGTGTAGATGTAGCCTCTATGGAGAATAGTGCCTATTTTGAAGTAGCTATTTCAAAATAGATACTGTGAAGACAGGGAATAGAGCCTATTTTGAAATAAGCCATAGTGCATCCAATGACCAGCATCTGATGAAGTGAGTCTGTGCTCACAAAAGCTCACGCTCAAAATTTTCTGTTAGTCTATAAGGTGCCACAGGACCCTTCATTGCTGTTACAGATCCACACTAACACGGCTACCCCTCCGATACTTAAGTGCGTCCAATGGCTCTATTTCAGAATACGCTGATTGTGTGTAGACACTGTATTTTGAAATAGCCGAGTGCTGTTTCAAAATTCATTTTTGCATGTAGCTGCTTTATTTCGAAATAAGCTAGTCTGCACTAGCTCTTCCAGAATAGCTGATTTTGAAACAAGGCTGCTGTGTAGACATGCCCTAAAATTTACTAAAGATGTTTAAAGAAAATGTTATCTAGTATAACTTACGATTCATTTGCTTTATAAGAATAAGAGTTTTGTCTTGGAATGCAGAACTTCAGAACACAGATTTTGTTGTACTTACTTTTTCTGCCTGCTGTCACTTGTTACATTTCCTGGGAAGGCAGAGTGACAGCGACTGTCTGTTCATATGAGTAAATTCTCACAGTAATGCAGTTTGCTCTTTGATTTATGTTTTGGGAATGAAATTAGATTATTTTACATGGCAGAACCAACTTACTGTGCAAATTAATATACTTATGGGTTTATGCTCAGTTTGATTCTTAGGTATAAGCATTTGAATACATCGAGATTAGAATTCACAGTACCCGTTTTATGGCAACTTTGAAAGAAATTGTCATTTATATTCTGAAACATTCCGAGGAAAGGCCAAAAACTAAATTTATGCCCTTGAACCCATGTATTTTTAACATGAAAACAATAACCTAGTGTACAAGCTATTTTCAGGCTCTTTATCAGACCACGTGAAGTACTGCCTTAACATTCTCTTTCAAATTACGATTCCACATTAGATTCAGTAGGGATGAATATTGTTTTGCTTTCCACATCGATATAACCTGTCGTGTTTGGACATTGTAACTCAAGCAAAGAAGCTGTTTAGTTTTAGCAGTTTCCCAGTAAACTATTGCATGACTCTCTAGCATCTCAGTTATTAAATCTGGATTTAATGACATCTTTTTTTGACTCCCTTCTTTGTTACAATCATTTTGTGGAAATGCTTTTCAGGACATAAAAAATGTTTATAAAGGCACACTGCTCTAGGGCAGCAGAGACAGAATCATGGGACTTAAAGAAACCTGTGTGTTGCCATCATCTGTAGCATTATGAGAATTATGGTGGCTGGGGTGACTAAAGGGTGACTGTAGTCCAAGCAAAACCCATGGAGTTCTGCAGTGCAGCCAGTGGCTGCCATTCTCTTAGACGCTGTAGACTAGAAGCCCCAGCATGTAATGTTCCAAAGCATTGCATGCCGGGATCTTAAGTCTCAGCAGGCTGTATCTCCATACCCTGTAAAGGGGCATCTTCAGTTTGCTGAACCTTATCTTTGTTCAGCGTGATATGTGCTGTACCTCACTCTTGGGTCTTACTGTGACTCTTAAGCAGCCGTACTCACTTTTACTAACTGAATTGTATGGTATATTTTTAAGCTTTTGCAGTTTAACCCTGTGGAGCGTCTTGGTGCTGGAGTTGCAGGTGTTGAAGATATCCGATCTCATCCATTTTTTGCCACTGTAGATTGGGTGGATCTTTTGAGATGAAAGGAACTAAAGGGATATGAAAGCACTCAGGTCTTCCGATGGATGGATTTCTGTGACACAGAAGCACTCCTGACTCGTCATCCTGTGAGGCATATCAAATCATCTGGACAATATGAATAAAAGAGATGGGCGCAATCATGCAGAAAGCAAAAGAAAGCAAATATTTTTAACACATCATGGACTGGACAGGGTGCTAGTTTTTTTGTTTGTTTGTTTGTTTGTTTTTTAAATGCAAGTGGCTGCTACATGTGAACTTTCTCACCGAAGGTGTGCTCTGTGTTTGAAATCGTTGGGTAAGCATGTCTAGTACTGCCAGCTTAAGAATTCAGTAGAAACAGGACCACACTCCAAGTGCTTGCTCAGATGACAGAAGTGCATAACTCTAGTCCATGACAGCAAAAAGTAGGGCCTTCTATAGTGTCAATAGACTATTTCCCTGTGTTAGCTGTGACTATGGGGGAAAGGAGGAAATAATTTATTAATGGTATATGCAGAACAAAATACTAGAAGTGCTTTAAGCAAAACTTGGTCTATGAAACAGAAATATGTCTCCACGGGCGGGGGAGAAGAAAGCTGTTGCCTCATACTGTGGAATGCATCTGGAAAGTGGCTGCATTTCCTTTTCAGATAGTGAAAGGAGCACATGAAAAAACCAGTGCTGTCAGCACTGTGCTTTCTCGGTTAGCAATGTCTGTGTAAAACACAGTATTGGATGAATTACATGCTTAAGTCACTACAGAAAGGAAGTTGGTTTTTTTTTTCTTCAGCCACATAAATATTGTTTTCGTAACTTAATAAGGACCAAGAAATCCTGATACTAAATAAATGTCTGGGTATAAAAATAAGACTCTTCTCTCTTAATTGCAGTTACCACAATTCCACTTAATGAGCAGTTCCTTGACTAGTCTTCCCCTTCTCCCTCTTTAAGGCCCCATTGCCTATTCTCTCTTTTCTAAGAAATCCTGTGTGTCTTAATTCTTACAGTGTGAGTGGCTTGCCTCACTTCATGATCTGTTTTCAGGTGCTAGGTGCAGAAGTACCAGGGAACTTGTCAGTCCCAAAGGTGTGAGCAGCAACTAAGCTAACTCTGGGTGGGAGCTGGGATTGAGGCAATGGGCTGAACTGCTTGGTGAATAATGGGATCTGAGGGAAAGTGTAGGGAGAAGGGAGCTAAGAAATGAAGAATATTTATTGCCACTTTGTTTTTCTTTTTGTGGTTTCCCAGCCATTCCGGCCCATTTTCCTAACTTGTACATAAATAAAGTATAGATGAATTCTTTACAGATAATGTATTTATATTTTTAAATGCCCCTTTCCTATTCCCTAGCTTTATTCAGAAAACAAAGGGCAAATTCCTTTTGTAAAGAGGGGCTTCAGCAACAAGCACTGTACTTTTTTTAAAAGAAAAGTTTTGCTCCTATTTGTGTTTTAGCAACACATTTTATGGGCACTCCCAAAAGTGCATCTGCACAGCCTCCATCTGTTAGACACCAGCCCCGTGTGTTAAAATAAAGTGGAAAAGGAAAATACTTCACTTAAACAAAGGAAATCTGGAAACTTTTTTTTTCCTTTTAAACTTATTCCACTCCCCTTTTTTTTTTTTTTTTTATTTTAATCTTCTTCTTCTTGTGATCAGAACTCCAGCAGAGGGGCTATAACAACAGGCAGGTTGTAACCAGGTCACCAGTATCATTGCCTATGGAGTTCTGTCCAAGATGACATCACTCTCAGAAATGCATTTCAATCTACCACCCTCTGGCTTCATAACAGGAACTCCCTCAGGTGAGCCACAGGAACAACTTCCTGTGCCGAGCTGGTAGGAAATCTCTAATGCTCAGACCACGCTTTTACAGAGCTTCCTTCCAGCAGTGCCCTAGCTGTGACTTTGGAAGGAGATCTTTTTGCTCAAGTGAATCCTCCCTTCCCTTAGCCACCTGACTCAATCCCTGGGGCTCTCTATACGGTAACACTATCAGATAAATGTGGCCTGTTGGCTTATCCCATTGTGGTAGTTTTCCAGTAACTTTTTTTTTTTAAACACTTTTCTTGTTAGCTTGGCATCTTTAAAGGCTGTCTTGTTCTAACCATTCAGGTTGTGTGTAACTGCAGTTTGCAGTCACAGGCAATGCAAAACCCGTATGTAAATACAGCCTGAAATCCAAATATCAAGAAAATTGCTTTTTTGGAAAAGACCAAAGAAGCATTTATTTTCAGTGGCAAGCATGCGATT
The DNA here is from genome assembly GCF_033958435.1 of Carettochelys insculpta. Classification (NCBI taxonomy): domain Eukaryota; kingdom Metazoa; phylum Chordata; order Testudines; family Carettochelyidae; genus Carettochelys; species Carettochelys insculpta. The sequence continues at coordinate 63,146,627 of NC_134139.1, read as the reverse complement.
TAGTCAATGAAGTCCAAATATGCCTGGAATGTTGTATTTGAATGCTATCCAGAGCATCTTTTCATGGTGGGGAAAACCGTGTCACAAACAACCTAAAGAAGTTGTCACTTGGGAATGCAATATGTCCTAAATGGGTCTTTGATATCTTATGTTTTTTTCAGGAACCTTGCCACTAAATAGATTATTTGGTATCACCTAGAGCCGCGGTTTTCAAACTGTGGGTTGGGACCCCAAAGTGAGTCACAACCCCTTTAAAGGAGGTCACCAGAGCTGGCATTGGCACCTCCAGAATGGTGGATCTTAGGCCTTGGGCCCCTTGCCCAAGGTGGTTGGACTTGGGCTTTGGTCCCCCTTCCTGGAGCCATGAGATAATTTTGGTTGTCAGAAGGATGTTATGGTGAAGTCTGAGAAACCCTAACCTGTAGCAAGCACAATTTCCTGGCTGATATGTGAAAAGGTGGCTTCTGCCATTGCTTCTATTGCCAGATGCCACCCTATGGGGGTGTTAAATATATCAGTTTCACACATTAAAAGTGTCAGGTAATGGTGGCAACCTGTGGTCCATCCAGATAATCTGCCTGCAGGCCACAAGACATTGTGTTGACATTGAGCGCCTGCATACATCACACCCGCATCGCAGCCCCTGTCTGCCGCCACTGTCCACAGCTCCCATTGGCCACAAAAGGAGAACCGTGACAATTGGGAGCTGCAGGGGGCAGTGCCTACAAATAGTCAACGTCAGCAGAATGTCTTGTGGCCTGCAGGCGGATTGACCTGATGCTCCCACGGGCTGCAGGTTGCCCACCACTGCTGTGGAGCCAAAGTCAGCCTGATGTTAGTGGATTTTAAATTTACCCTGCAAGTTGAACGGGGTTGTGGCCATTTCCACCAGCTCATAAGATGGTCCTGGTAGTTGAATATGTATTTTTGTCTGTTAAGCCCTTAGCATGTCTAATCACGTTTTGGGCTTTGTTCTGTTTTTTTCCTCCTTACTACCTTCTGGGCCCCTGCATGGAAGATGTACATTTTTGGCTGCAGCAGACTTACTGACCCAGTTACTACAATTTCCTGTGTCTTATTGGGTGCTTTAAAACCAATCTTACCCAACTCTCTTTATGGCCCTAACTGCTTTTTAGAAAAACAAATCAGTGTTGTCCTCTAGGAATTACAGGGAGTTTACAGTAGAATGGTCTCTTACATTTCCCTCTTGTCCTAATTCAGGGTCTAGGCAAATCAGTGATCTCTTTGCTCTAGACACTTCAACATAGTCCTCCATGACCAGTTGCCCCATCAGAGCAACCATGTGAAAGATTTGCTCTTTATTAAGGGAAAAGTTTCAGACTGGCATCAGGATCCTGAATTCTTCCATGAGGGCACTGTGGTGGAGAGAATTTGATCACCCATCTCTTCCTCTCTTTTATAAGAACCTGCATGTAATACAAAGAAAATCTAAGAAGGGAACATTATCCTTTTCCTCCCCCAAATGGTAAGAAACATCAGTTCCAGTGCTTGTAGCACAGCTCTGCTATATCCTCTAAGAGTGGCCTCTTGTGGACCTACAGCTGCATCAGGCACCGTCATACAGCCCCTTTCCGCACCTTCAAAGTAGGTAGCGCTTCAGAGCCAGCACTTCACATCTTCCCAGCTCATCATATATGTTTGTTTGTAAACCTTCGAAATGCTGCGTAATAAACCCCAGTCTGAAAAGCTTTGGAACGAGGAAGGCTGGGAATGTCCAGTATTTCTAAATAATGCGAAGGGAAGTAAGCCACTAAAGGCACGTTTGTCATGTGGTATATGGGGATTTTTTTGTTTGTTTTAATGTTAGTGTCCTTAAAAAGGAGGACACCACCAGGAAGATGGAGAAATAGAAACTTCCTTTCGAGCAAGGCTGATGAGTGATTTTAAATAATAAAATGGGAACGAACATTTGTTAATTTCTTTGCATCCATGCTTTGTACATTAGCTGAATTGTTGTGGGTCAGGGCTCTGAAAATCCATGTAGCCGAAATGTGAAATACCAAAGACCTGCTTCCTTTAGGTATTTTACCCAAAATTCCAGTTGTAGTCAGTCCCAGCAGCTGCTATTGATGCCATCTGAAAATGGGTCTCCAGTATCTTGTCTTTTGCGTTTACTCATGCTTTAGGTTTAAAGTCACAAATTCTTGTCAAGGACTAAGAAGAGATTAGAAGGGATTTTGTTTTCTCTGAACCCCACGAATTTCCAAACTTTGTGCTGCTTCCACTCTGGAGATCTCATACCCAGCCTTGTTTCCGCAGACTGTCACCAGTGCTCCTAAATGTTCAGTAAGGTTGTCAGATTTATGTAACCACTGTTCTGCCTCTGTGGTAATTTCAGTCGCTAATCCTTTTAATATTATACATCTCAGTTTCAGTTTTACAACACTTCTTCCGCATGGTGCCCTAAACTTCTTATATTCAACTTCTCTCAATGTGCCACTTGGTACTACTTAATTTTATTATTGTTCCTCTAGTGCATACTGCTATTTATTATCTGGTCTGAGGACTTCAAAGTCCTGCCTGAGTATGTTCTGAGTATAATCTAGTCTACAATGCTAGATTGAGCATTGGAGAAATAATTAGACAATGAGAAGCAGGAAGCACATCAGTAAGATTAAGCAACACAGTGTTCATGGTGTATGTAAATATGTTGTATTGTGCTACCCATCAATGAGAGGTTGTTTGTGGGGCGGTTTTGAGGATGGGATGTTGCACAGAATGTGGGATCAGCACAGTGACTGCAAATGTAGGGGAAGGAAGTAGAAGCTGTGGGGCAACAAAGTCTATGGGCTTTGTGGCAACTGGTGTGATAAGTGATGAGATGGAGGCAGTTGTATAGAATCTTGAAGTGAGCAGTTTTGCCTTTAGAACACAATACCCGGCATCCTGGGTCAGACCAAGGTCCATCTAGCCTAGTGTTTGGTCTTCTGATCGTGGCCAATACCAGGTGCTCCAGAGGGAATATAAAGAACAAGTAGTCATCAAGTGATCTGTCCCGTCACCCACTCCCAGCTTCTGCCAAATGGAGGCTGGTGACACCATCCTTGCCTACTCTCCATGAACTTATTTAGTACTTTTTTTGGACTCCATTTTAATCTTGATCTTCATAACCGGGCTTAATCTGGAAGTGGCTACAGAACCGGTGGAAAACCTTGTGGACAGGTGAGTGGGAGGGGCTGAAGAGTTCAGAGCAGTTGCTATGTGGCAGTGACGTTTTATATAAACACAGCAACACCCTTGTTTTCTGCAGCCCTGCTTCTGAAGGGTGGCAGTCCATTAACTGTCTTTCTTCTGACTGCTTTTCAGGTAGTGGGGGGGGACGGAATTTCATCATGACACTTGTATCTATGACGAGTATCTAAGAGAAAGTCAGTGTTATCTCAGGAACTGATGGGAAAGAACATGTGGCAGATCAGGGCAAGTCTGGTGTTTGACCAGGTATTAGGGCTAGAGTGCGCTACGTTTCCTGCAATCTTGCTTCTAGGCCAGTGGTGGCTACCTGGAGCACAACAGGGATTATACTCATAACTCCTAGGGATGGGTGATGGTTTAAAGTATCTGGCTGTTGGCAGATTAAAGGTGCTAATTTTTCAAAGGCAGCTGTGCCTCTGTCTTCCTGGCCAAAGGTGCTGTTAGGAGAGATTAAAGTCTTCCTGGCGGAGGGTTATTACAGCATTTGTTGGGCAGGCATATTGGTGGAGGCATATCAATGGTAGGCAGCAGGGAGTTAGTATCTTCTTGTGAAGGTTTGGGTTAAGAGCCTTGATTCTTTGGCTCCTTGGGGTAAAGTTCTTCTGGGCAAACATACTAGGCAAACCAGATGGCAAATGTCAGGACTGGATAAGAAAGGGCCACCCAGGAAAAGAGAAGATGCCGCAGTGGTCAGTGGCCTTCTTAAACAAAGCTATGCTAGGCTATGCTTGATTTTATTCCAAGTTGTTTTGCTGTGGCATGAATCCCGATTTCTGAGTCTACCACCTCCAAAATGTGATTGAGAAACAACAAAAAATTGAATTATGCTGCACTCCTGATGAGTGCTTTAATTCCTACATTACCTTGCAGCACTTCATATGCAACAGGAGTCTTGCTAACGCAGCACCTGGAAGCAAAAGCTGAGCTCACCTAGGATTTTTTACAAATGTAAATTGTGAATGGTGGCTGGAATGGACCAGGAGAAAAACATCTCCGTGCACAGTCTGCAACCTGCCTTTTGTACAATCTGGTCCCTATGCTACCTTCCCTGTTATCCAGTCCTCACTGCAATGAATGCTGTGAAGGAACATTGGTGTTTTCTTTCACTCACCAGTTTGCTGCTATGGCCAAGATCATCTTTCCTTTTGCTGCGACATATATATGCGTTCCCTCTTTCTCAGCTACCAACCATTGCTCCCTGCCCTACCATATTCTAGAATTGGGAGTAATTCTCTTTGAGTCGGGTCATTTACCACGAGCGTATGTGTAGGCTGATTATGAATAAAGCTGTCACTCTTCTAGGCTACTTACATCCAGCTTCCTCAGTTCTTCATGTGTTGTATCTTGATATGCTGGTAATAAACATACTTGCCTTCTGTGTGTCTATTTTAAACTTTACCTCTAAACTTTGAACCACAGAACTGGATGCAGCTGTTTTTAAGGTAACAAAGGAAATAAAGAGGATTAGAGTCTCAAAAAATGAAAATATCTAACTCATGAAAGGGTTAGCAAATTGTTTACTGTGACAACATGAGCAAATATAGTGAATTTGGGAGTACCCAGCACTTTTTGGATAACTCGGAAGAAGTTTGACACACAAAGGACATGTAGCACGTCATGATTTCGATCAGCTGGTTCTGTAACCAACCCTCTGGGATTGTTCTAGAGTCTCCAGGAATTAAGGATTAGATTTTAAAGACAGCTTCTGTCGTGATGAAACCTCCAGGAATATGTCCAACCAAAACTGGTGACTTTACCCAAGCTGCAAGGCCTAATGGACCCAAGCTCCGGTAAATCAACTATGGAAGCAAATTCCAATGATGAGAGCCCTTCACTGCATGGGCCATGCCTTCAGCCTTCTCGGAATTATGTCAGCAAGAGTGAGTTTGTTTTCACACTGGGAGAGAAGGAACTTTGAGGTAATTGGTGACAGTCCACCTGAAGGTTTTATAGGTTAAAACCGGAACACTGATGTCAACGTACGCAGGATTTCGCCCTTTTAAATTGTCAGCTGGAGCATGTTGTCTACAACCAAGAAGCCAATATCTCGATTTACTTTCTCACCATTAGTCAGTCTTCACTGTAAGCGAAGCATGTGGGCAGGTGCTCAGGAGAAATTAGAGTGCCGCCCAGCAACTTATCAGAGTACCCCCAGCCACCTACAGCCAGCAGCATGTGTTTCTACTGGAGGTACACATCTGCACGTGCCTCAGTGCACATAACAAAATTTATTTTGTCCATCAATGGGAAAAAAATTAGAACATTGCCATCAACACATCCATAGTGTTCTTTCTCAGCACAAGAGAAGTACAATGTTCTGTACTTCTAGCACTGAATCAGAGTACTCAACGGGGCTTTGTAAGTGTGGGCCATGACCACAGGTGTATGGATACTTGGTGTATCTCAATGGGGTATGATACTTGACTAACTCCCGCGGGTGGGTGGTGGTTAGTTAGGGCTTGCCGTGCATTTTGATGAGGCAAAGTTGGTGGTTTGTATTGTCTATTAGGATGCGGGGGCAAAGCGGGAGCACCGAAGGGTGAGAGAAAAAAGCAGCTTTGGTTTCCTTGTGCTTTCTTCCTTTTAAACAAATTACCCTACTCCTGGCAAACTGGGCTCCTACAATATGGAGAACAGTAAATGTGTGGTGTTTTTTGCTTAAATGCAAACACACACAAAGAAGCTAAACAATAGGGTTTTGTTTAACTGTTTACCAGTGAAATCACAAGGAGATGCTTCCCTTCCCCCTCCCTTCTATCCTTTTGTTTCCTCCAGTAGTCAGGGTCAGAATCCATAGCCAAACTGAGAGCATGGTTGCTATTGCAAGTCCCAGATGCCAATATGTGGCAGCATCTGGCTCATTGGCAGGCATCACGGGCAGTTGTGCTGGCTGCTCCCGAGCCTGTCATGTGGCTTCGTCTGTTGATGGGTGCTTTGTGTCTTTGAGACTGTGGTCCCAAGCAACGAAACCAAATATAATTAAGCATACGCAGGGCTATGAATTGTTGGATAGGGTGAGTAGGCTGAAGCTTTGCTGACTCTGGGCCGGGTTCTATGTCCTTTTCAGCTGTGTCTTGTGTAACCTTACCATCTTGTGCTGTTAGTGTTTCAGGTGCCTTAAGGCATGGAGCTCCTTGAAAGAGAAATACAAATCATGAAAACTGTAGAGATAAAACCCTCTCCTTAGAGGCCATGTGTTTGGCATGGGAAACACATGATAACAGCTTGCTTTAGAAAGGTGACATTTCCACTGAAGGCTGAATTAAAAAAAAAAAAGGCCTAAAAACACAAAAACACGGAGCTCTTCCCTGTCTTCTGATGTGATGTTGGTAATGAAGACAGCATCTGAGTTTGGGAAATCTAGTTTTCCCTTGATAGATGTGTGCGTAAGCGAGTAACCTTCCTTGGCCCGAATAGGTATCTTGTATAGGATTCAGTTGATATTTATCATTGAAAAGAGCTGTTTGTAGCTTTGGCTCATGGCATAGCAAAGGCTAGCTTTCCTCAACTTCATTTTGGTTCATGCTCACGTGCATAGACAGCCTTGCCTAAAGTTAAGTCTTTATTAATATTGAGATGGGTAGTGCAGATTGTTGTGTGGGTTTTTTTCTGTTTTTCATTCTGGATTATTTTTGAATCAGAGCTCACTGGTAAAGGACTGAAGTGGGGGAAAGGAAGCACGTCGGGTAAAAGAGGCCTCTGAGAGCCATGTTGGGTCTATATTACTGTGCTTCGTGGAGAAGAATATCTTTATCCATGAGCAGCTGCTCAAGTTGGGCAACCACACAGTGAGATATGCAGTAATATGGAAACAGTGTTGACGAAGTCCCAGTCAGAGTGCATTACAGTGCATTAAACTCAGATTTGCAAGAGGTTCATGTGGCATTAAGTTTAATGTTACATGATAAGATTCAGTATAAGCCACTGCATTATAATGTGATGCATAATGAATGCATTTTTATTTATATCTTAAAAGTAAAAGCACAGAGCAATTCCAGTTTGATATTTTCAGGCTTCTTTCTTTATATAAATCTGTGAAATCCATTACTGGATTACCCAATTCTGTTTTTCTTTTGCCAGTACGTTGTTTGTTTTTTAAATCAAGAAATTCACAAACCTTGCTGTTTTGATTTGAAATCTAGAGCAGCTTTGCGTTTTGCCAGCCATAATGCTGTCGGTCTGTGATAAGTTACTCGTGGCGGTGATGGTCCCTTTAGGAGTTCCACCCCTTGGTTTACAGCATGGGCCCACGTGCATGTGAGTATCTGTATGTTTTGGTTTGGCTTTTCTGGCATGGGATATGGAATCTCTGCTGCTACATCTCCTCGTGCCTTAGCTCAGGGGGTGGCTTTTGACCTCCCTGCTGTTTCACAACAGCATTAATATTAGTGCCAGTGTACTATCCTGTCACATTATTGGCATGATCCTTGGAAATATAGTATCTAAATTTAAAGACTTGTTTCTGTTTTGGAAATTTTGAACTGACCTTTGTCATTCACATGGGGAGAGGTTGGTGACAGCTAACTAAAGGCTTATTCCAGTAAACTAAGCTGGGAAAAATACAGGTGCTCCTTTGGGCTTTTTACAAATTCTTGAAAAAAAGCATCTTCACAGGGTCTCAGATTGTATCAGGTGACTTGACTTGTTTAATCACAGTTCTTGCTTAGCTGAGTAAATATAGCTATTAAATGCTGCAAATTTTAAAATGAATTTTCAAAGCAATTTTTACAGATGCCAGTCTTGTCTTTATGTCCACTCAGAGCAGATCTAATGGTCCTCATGTTTCAGAGTGTATCGGCAGCCTAACATGGTAGAATTGAAACAGTAATGACCATGGTGTAGGAAATACTTTACAATGTTCCATAGTGGACTTAAGGCCAGTATTGTCTGCCATTTTAATGCCAAAGTTGCTGTGTTCCAGTAAGGAGTCAGCTCTCTTTAAGAATGAGGGCTACTCTCCTATGTGCACTGATTCAGTTAAACTATGTGGACATAGTTGTACAGGCTTGAAGCTGGTTATGTCACATAAATTGCCCCTGTAAATTCATGATGCCAAGGGCATGGCATGGCATAACAATAATTAGGGATATTACAGTGCACAAAAGCAAAAAAGGAGGACCAAGAATCTAGCCTAAGTGTCGATATTAAGTGTAGTGTAGGAAGTGGACACTGAATTGGGTTCAGAAGTTCTTTGTCTTCTCCGTTCTGAAGTGCTCTTAGTAATGCAGGCAAATATCTGTTTTATATATCTATGACTTCAATCTTCGTTTTGTCCTTAGGAAAAAAAAATTAAAAGAAAAAGCTAGCCCTGCCAGCTGGGGCACAGAAATGACATCCAAATCAGTTGGATGAGAATGACAAAAACTCCTCCCAAAGAAGAGGGTAATCAGGGCAGTTTTGTGGAAGAAATAAAAATGTTTCTTTCAAAATTACAGAAAAAGTTATTTCTTTATCTTCATGCTAGTCTCCAACAATACCCAAACAGCCTTAAACCACATGCAAAGATCAAGGAAGAAATAAATAGGTGCAAATAGGTGAATATTCTGTGTAGGCACAGGTCCAAAAAAGAAGAAAAAAGACAAACTCATTTGGCATTTGTTGAAACATTTCAGTTGACCCAAAATGTATCATTTATTTCAGTTTCAATATTTTAAAAACTTAGAATTTTTCTCAGTATTTTGGAAAGAATAAAGGAATCATCTGTCTGAAATGAAAAGTTAAGACATGCTGGAAATGGCTATTTTTTTGACATGTTTGAATTTGTTTCCTAGTCTATGTTGACCTCAACTTGGATCTTAACAAGTTCTTCCTCTTGTGCATAGAACGGTGTGATGTAGACAGGGCCTTTTGGTTAAAAAGGACTGGATGGGATTCCTTGGTTGTTTGCAGAGTATCAATCTAAGCAGGAGCAATGTGCTTTTGGTAAGTGTTTAGCCGCCAAAGTGAATGGTGGGGAGGTGTCTTAATTAAACAGAGCGAAGGGATGATTCCCAATTTGTCTGTCCCAGAAGTAAGCCCAGGATCAGAACTGAACACCATTCCTTCAAGGGTCAGAGTCCTTATAGTGCACTGAGAATCTACTCACTAGCCCCATTCATTCCTTGCCATCAGATCCTGTGAATGACTGAGCAGCTTTTTGTCATTGTGGGAGAAAAAAAATGCTGCATGGCCCTAATGAACAAGCATAACTTTGGATGTACTCAGCCCATCTGTGAATAAACAAGTTTAATCTTTCATAGTGTATGCATGTATGATGTCTGGCCCCTTGGCTGAAATCATAAAATCATAGAGCAATAGAGCTGGAAGAGACCTAAAAAAGCCATTGAGTCCAGCCCCCTGCTCTAAGCAGGACCAAACCCATCAGATCAGCCCCACCAGGGCTTTGTCCAGGCGAGACTTAAACACCTCCAGGGATGGAGACTCCACTACTTCCCTGGGTAGAACATTCTAATGCTTCACCACCCTCCTAGTGAAAAAGTTTTTCCTAATGTTCAACCTGGAGCTTCACAGCCGCAACTTGAGACTATTGTTCCGTGTTTTGCCATCCATGACTACTGTGAACAGCCTCTCTCCAGCCTCTTTGCAATCTCCCTTCAGTAAGTTGAAGGCTGTTATCAAGTCCCCCCTCAGTCTTCTCTTCTGCAGACTAAACAGTACCAAGTCCCTCAACCTTTCTTCATAAGTCATATGCTCCAGCCCCCTAATTATTTTGATCACCCTCCGCTGGACCCTCTCCAGTGTATCCACAATCTTGCTATAATTGTCTATTGCTAGGCTCTGATGCATAGAATCACTGGATCATAGGGTTGGAAGAGACCTCAGGATGCCATCAAGTCCAACACCCTGCTCAAAGCTGGACCAATCACAACGAAATCATCCCAGCCAGGGTTTTGTCAAGCGGGGACTTAAAAACCTTTAGGGAAAGAGATTCTACCACCTCTCTAGGTAATGTATTCCAGAGCTGCTTCACCCTCCTAGTGAAACAGTTTTTCTTCATATCCAAAGTAGACTTCTCTGAATGCAACTTGTTCTATCATTTGTGCTCACTGAGAATAGCCTCTCTCCATCCTTGTTGGAACCTTTCTTCAGGTAGCTGAAGGTTATCATCAAATCCCTTCCTCCCTCTTCTCTTCTGTAGACTAAATAAGCCCCAAACCCTAAGCTGCTCCTCTTAAGTCATGTGATCCAGACCCTTAATCATTTTTGTTGCCTTCCACTGGATTTTCTCCAATGCATCCACATCCTTATCTGTAATATGGGGGGGAGGGGGCTGAATTTGATGCAATACTCCAAATGTGGCCTCACCAATGTCAATACAGGGGAATAATCAGTTCCCTAGATCTGCTGCCAGTGCTCCTACTAATGCATTCCAATATGCCGCTAGCCTTCTTGGCTACAAGGGCACACTGTTGACTCATTTCCAGCTTCTCATCCACTGTAATCCTCAGGTTCTTTTCTTCAGAACTGCTTTTGAGCCAGTTGGTCCATAGTCTGTAATAATACTTAAGATTCTTATGACCCAAGTGCAGAACTCTGCACTTGTCCTTGTTGAACCTCATGAGATTTTTTGGCTCAATTCTCCAATTTATCTAGGTCACTCTGTACCTTATCCCTACTCTCCAGTGTATTTACCTCTCCCCCTAGCTTGGCGTCATTTGCAAATTTGCTGAGCGTACAATTCATCCCCAAATCCAGGTCATTAACAAAGATTTTGAACAACACCAGCTTCAGGACTGACCCTTGAGCTAATCCACTTGACTCTGACCTCTAACCAGACATGAAGCCATTGATCAGTGTCCACTGAGCCCCACTATCTAGCCAGTGTTCTGTCAAATTTACAGTCCATTTATCTAATCCATACTTCTTTAACTCAGTGACAAGAATAGTGTGAGAGACCATATCAAAGCTTTGCTAAAGCCCAGGTATATCATATCCACCACCTTCCCCGCATTATCCAGCGTCAGTTACATGATCATGGAAGGCAATCAGGTTGGTCCGGCATAATTTGCCTTTGGTGAATCCATATTGACTACTTCTGATTACTATCCTCTCGGAAGAGAGGAAACGCTCCATTATTCTTCTGAGGACTGAGGTAAGGCTGGCCAGTCTGTAGTTGTCTGGATGCTGCTTCCCTGTTTTAAAGAAGGGAGCTACATTTGCCTTTATCCAATCATCTGAAACCTCCCCTGATTGCCAGGCATTTCAAAGATAATGGACAATGGTTCTGCAATCACATCATCAACTCCCTCAGCACCTTTTGGATACATTAGGTACAGCCCTGTGGATTTATGTATGTCCAGCTTTTCTAAATATCTCTTAACCTGCTCTTTCCCTAGCGAGGGCTATTCACTCCTCCATGTATTGTGCTGCCCAGTGCAGCAGTCCTTGTCTAGGAAGACAGAGGCAAAAAAGCATTGAGTACTTCAGCTTTTCCAACATCATCTATCATTAGGTTTCTTTCCCCATTTGGTTATGGTCCCACACCTTCCCTGACCTTATTGCTAACACACCTCTAGAAACCTGTCTTGTTACCTTTCCTGTCTCTTGCTAGCTGCAACTCCTATTCGGCTTTGGCCTTCCTGATAATACCCTCTGCATGTTCAAGCAATATATTTATCCTCTTCCCTAGCCATCTGTCCAAGCTTCCACTCCTTGTAAACTTTCCTTTTGCGCTTAAGCTCATCAAAGATTTCTGTAATTAAGCCAAGCTGGTCACTTACCATAATTTGCTTTTCTTAGTGTGCTTTTTGGGATGGTGTGTTCCTGTGCTTTCTATAGGGCTTCTTGAAAATACAGCCAACTCTCCTGGACTTCTTTCCCCCACCTGTTAGCACCCCAGGGGATCCTGCCCATCAGTTACCTTAGGGAGTCAGTTGCCCTTTCTGAAGTCCAGAGTCCATATTCTGCTGCTCTCCTTTCTTCCTTTGGTTAGACTTGCAAACCTGACTATCTCATGATCACTGCTGCCCAGGTTGCCACCCATATTTACTTCCCCTGCCTTTCCCTATGCAGAGACCTCCAGGCCTAAAACTCTTGGGTTGTTGCAGCTTGAACTAAAGTGCTCCAGGTAGGGGCTGTAGCAGATCATGTGCTCCAAGGATCAGCACACAGGGTAGCCTGTAATGCACTCCAGTGAGTTACATATGCACATGTGTATATTTATTGTAGAAAACTTTAATCAGAAGCACACCAAGTACATCCAAGGAAAATATGTATATGGGTTCATATTAATCAGAATTGTAATTCCTTATCTGAGGTTCCACATCACCTTGATTTCATGTCAAGATGACAAATGGCTGTGATCCCCTAAGCTGTAAAATTCTGAATGCACTTTGTCTTGAATGGTAAAATTTTACAGCAAACAAAGGGTTAGTTTGTGACTGTTCTCATCCCTCTTCTGCTCTTAAGCATCCCTGAGTATTTGCTTTGGTCAGTCTTTCTCTTTTCCTCCTCTGCTGTCCATCTAATGGATCAGTGTCAGCGAGTTCACACATCACGAGGGCTGGTGAGGTCTTCATTATTATTGTAGTGCCTAATGTGGAACTTAGCATGTGCAACACTCCTTCCTGTCAGAACTTGGAAACTCTTTTTCTGCGTTATGTCCGTTCTGTCTCTGAAGTAATCTCTCAACTATTTCTAGCAATAAAATTATCCCCCCTCCCACCATGAATGTCCTGTGATTATGGGAAAAGCAGGGCCGAGGTCAGCATTCCTTAGTCAGAGAAAAACTCCCATGGATTTCAGCGTGTCTCATTTTCTTGAATGTGAAAGTTGCCTGAGTAACTTGGGCTCGAGAGTGGCTCACAGGCACTCATTGATTAAACAAGTGATATATTAACATATTGCACTGTACTTTGTATTAATGATACAGCTCTTAAAGGTGACCTTCCAACATGTAGAAACAAAGATGATATGAGTCTGTTTGTTTTTATTTTTTTATTTTGTGGAGTATGGGTGGTTATGTATTGGAAATGCAGTTTTCTGGCCTGTGAACAGGATGGCTACTGAGGTTACTGTACCATGTGGGATGGAAGGCTGAGAAACTGAGAGGGGAGGAATTTTAAAATCTGATTGTTTTAAAATCTGTAACTCCAATGACTATTAAACTCTTTGGGGAAAAGGATGTTTTTGTTACTTGAATTGCAGAGGGTGGATTTTTTTAAGGTGTGAGAGCTCACAAAAATATGCCTGAGCCTTCTACCTTTTCCTTTTCCTTATCTGTCTCCTACTCGAAGAAGCCTTCCTGGGAAGCCAGGAAAGACCAGGCTAGTTATTCTTGGCATTTAAGGTGAAAAAATCACCTTGCAAGCAAGAAGTTTCTAAAGGAAACTGAACTAATGACAAACCCCCATTTTCAGGCTTCTTTATGCTTCATAAAGGGGCAGAAAAAGCACAAGCCTCTGTTTTTACAAAGTCCTTCTCAGAGCTCTCTTAATTGGTCCAAGCAGGTAAGAAATCTTGCTGTCCTCATTTGATAGTTAAAAAGTAAAGGTTTATTTTATTGTATTCATACCAGTTCACCCATGATATTACATGTGAGGCCCTCCTCTAGGATCTGTTCAATAGCACTAAAACACCATGGCTTAAACAATTGAAGCTGAGGCTTCGTCCAGCATGAGGGCTTCCCTGGATGGCTTAAACCTGGCATAATCAGGTCCTCACTACCTCCCGCATACAACATCCAGTGTAGGGGTGAGGCCAGAGTGCCACTGCTCTGTGGTTCTCAGTGGCTAGGGAAGAACCTGCCATTGCCGCCAGGGGCAGTTTAGACCAGCAACCCTCTATCATGACTGGGGCTGAGTGGGCACAAGGACTGCGGAAGTACAAAGGCAAACTAAAGGCACTTTTGCCCCAGCTCTGTAAATCAGGGTCTATGGTTTTAAATGTAACTCTGTCCTGTAGCCTCACTTGCTTCCTCGAACTAAAATGCAGTTTCCTATGGATTAGGAAGGAACTCTTGCCACTGAAATTCTAAAAGTTTACTTCCGGTTGGGAGTATTTCTGAGCCTGCTACAATTTTTTTTGTTTGTTTGACAGACATGACAGCCTGTCCTCATTATTATGGAAAATATAGGGTTGGTGGTAATTACTATCTGAATATGAATGGGAGCAGAAGTGTGCACAGCCTGCGCTGGCCTTTCTTTGACAAGGTATAACTTTCTTCTGAATTTCTGTGTTAATTAATGCTTATTTAAAAACCACTTTAATTGGCAGTAAACACCTCAACTTTTTGTACTCATTAAAATGCAGTCATTGATGTGTGATGGATTTTTTAAAGCTTAATTAACTTTTTTTCTGTATATGTAACCTATAATAATGACCAACACTGAAAACTGCTGTACCCCCTTTTGCTCCCATTCTATTGCTATAACTTGAAGAAAGGGTATAGAAGCAAAAAATTTATCCTGACTTGGTTAGGATCAGATGGCATTTGGGAGACAGCCATACAGCATAACATCAAAGCTATTTTAGGCACCAGTAAATTGCATATATGCATCACCTGCCTCTTCCTACAGTATGTGTGCATGCACCCATGGCCTCAACTTTACTACATCTTCTCTAATTTCTGCTCGTGTTGTCATAACTTCAGTCCTATTTTCATCTTGCGGCATGTCCTCTTGCAAACTCAAGATGAGCTCTCTTCTGCCCGTGTGTTTTGCCTGAGTCGACCATGCATTTTACTGGAACTGCTATGTGAAACTTTCTCAGAGACAACGAGAAGTCCTGTGGCACCTTATAGACTCGCAGGTATTTTGGAGCGTAAGCTGTCGTGGGGCAAAGACCCACTTTGTCAGAGGCATCTTTGCCCACAAAAGCTTACACTCCAAAATATCTGTTAGTCTATAAGGTGCCACAGGACTTCTTGTTGCTTTTGTGGATACAGACTTAGGTGGCTAGCCCTCTGATACTGTCCTTCTCAGGTAAATCTCTGAGCCACGGGCCTTCTGGTTCCTGAAACAAAGTGAAAACTCTGCATTTGATTATGTGTTGCTTTGTTTTTCAGGTGCGTTTGTTCTTTGTGCGTGCGTGCACAGAGCTGGCCCAGCGGGTGGGGCCCAAGGCAGCATGCTGACAATGGAGCCCAGCCAGTGGGCAGTGGTTGCTATATTCATTTGGAGCACGGAGTCCTGAAGGCAACCCCCTTGCTTGCCTTGCCCTAAGGCCAGGCCTGTGTGCGCGCACACACAAGTGAACCCTCAAAAAAGTCTTTTCCATCTCCTCAAGTTCCAGTCTGCAATCTGTGTCTGGAATGTGACATAGGGTACAAAAGCACCAATCTGAGGCAGAAGCGTAAGTGTTACTGTCAAAAGTGACTTATGCACATGGGAGCATAAGCCTAATGAAACGAAGACTCTTCAATGACTTTCTTGAAAATGGGACTTTTGCTCTTAACTCAGAGGCATTTTTTGAAAATGCTGCCCCTGCTGCCCTGCAAATGACATAACAAACGCCTGTCATATGCTATAATGATGTATGCAGAAATATGTGCTGTGATATATCTTCTACTGGTTTGTTTCAGATATGAGCGGCAGATCACTCCCAGCTTCTTGCCCCTTGGGTTTGCAGCATGCTCTTGTGTTGGCCAAAATTATGAAACATTGAAACATTTTTAAAGACACCTGAATCAGGCTCTGAAATTCAAAAAAGGAGCTTAAATAAGTGATTTCATTTTTCAAAAATGCTGAGTTTCCAGCAGCTCCAATTGCTCAAAGAACTCCAGACTAATTTTAGGCACTTATTTTTGAAACTTTTTTGCTTTACTACACACAATACTTTCTTTCAAACCCATTTCCATTCATCTGTGCAGGTTCCTAAACCTGTCTGGATCCTTTTCCTTTCTGTATTACAGTAAGTGTAATTAATCTAGCCACTGAAATTCCCCATCACATAAATAGTTGTGCTTCACTTTTGCTCCCTAACCTGTTGTTCAGTACGGCTGCTGATACCACAATAATGACTGCTGCATCTTACCTGCTCCTCTGGAGGTTGCCTCCCTGGTGATGGGCGTCAATCTGTAGAATCAGAGCGTAATTCTGTAAAGTGCTTTGCTTGTGAAAGGTACACTACATAAATCAATATTCGCACTTGAAGGGGCAACAGATCTTGCTCGCTAAAATGTCAGTGTTTATTACATACACTCCTGAATGGCTGTATTAGTATAACCTCTTCATTGCGTTGTCACTCCATCCTACTCCATTCCACTCCCCCAGTTTATCTACCCACAGTATGTGTTGTCATAACCCTGGAATGGCAGCTTTCTGATGCCGGGACTGTTGTTGTTTTTTAAAATCTGTTTGTATGATGCTCAGAGATAGTGGATTTCTTGATTTGGGTCTCTAGGCATTACAATAGATCAAATAGTAAATCGTAATATCTAGAAATCTGTCCATGAATTAAGTGCAACTTTTCTAATTACTTTGAAGACTTGAAATAAGAGTTTATTTTACAATTTAAAATCCTTATGGTACTGTAGCACCTATGGCCAATGTCCCCTGGCAGCTGTACACTTGTATGGCCATGCAGGAGAGTTTCAAATGATGCCCAGAACGCCCACAGCTGGGATTTCTTTCTACTAGTGGTGCACATTCAGGCATGTTTTGGTGCACATAAAAATTATTACACACATGGATGGAAAAGATTAGGGGGAACATTGCTTAGGACCAGAGTTAAGTTTGGAGCCTTATTGTGCAAGGCGTGTGTGTGTGTGTGTGTGTATAAGAAAAAATGACATCATCCCTGCCCTCAGATGTTTGCAGTCTAAACAGTTACATGACATACAAAAATAAGTGGTGAGAGAGACAAGTAAAAATATATACCTTCTTCAGACATTTCTTCTGTAAATATTGCCATTTGCCCTTTGATGGGTTATTATAGTTGCAGTATTGTTATCTTCTGAGATGGGAAATACAAATCTAATCAACCAATCGCTTCAATCCTGGCCAGCTCTGATCTTGGCCTGATTTTTCTCTCTAATACAATAAAACTCAGATTATCTAACATAATTAGGACTGACCAATGGTCAGATAACTGAAAGTGGCTGCCCAAGCTCCTTCTGCAGGGTGGCTGCTTGGTACAGGCTGCTGCCTGCTGTGGGGCCAGCTGTCACTGGGTCGGCTCTCAGCTCCCTGGGATTGCCTCTCTGGGCCAGCTGCCGGGTCGCTGGCCTGGCTGCCACAGAGCTGGCTTTCTGGGTCAAGGGTCAGGGCAAGGGTGGAGCATGGGGAGGGCCATGGATGGGGAAGGGGAGTGGTGTGGTCAAAGCAGGGGCAGGGAGGGGCTTGTGGCCATTGCACCCTTCTGCTTCAATCCCAACACCAGTTGCCTGTGTGTTCAAAGCAGGCAGCTCTGTGGGGCGGTACCAAAGAGCGGGAACCCACACCTCTGTGCTGTAACTAAAAAGAGCCCCTTCCTAAGAAACTCTTTTCCCATCATATATACACAGATATCGGGTTTGTGGCTGTATATGCTAGACGCTATAAGATTTCTTCTGTTCCTGCTGCTGCAGCTAATTCTATCTGGTGGTTCTCTCACTTGATAGCTAGGTGTATTACAACTTCAATTTCTTTGGAGCTTTAAAATCTATTAATGTGATTGTAGATGACCCAGATGCCTGTAGTTGAGTTGGCTGAATATTAATGCTAACTTTTCTCTTGTTGATCTTGAGGCTATAAAAATACTGCTGCCTGTTAATTTGACCATGTCAATAAATAAAAATGCCCATAATGAATGAATGAAGCTAATTAGGATTTTATGGCTTTGTTGTTCTATGGCTGCTCTGGTTCATAGCTGTACCACTGGCGTGCTGGGTCTTTAGATTTCTGTAATGTACACCTCGCCAACGCATAACATGCAACACCTGTTGTTAAACAAGGTGTTAAATATTCTTTGTCCTGGCAACAGGCCATTGCATCATCTCTGGGTTCAAAAGTTCTGTGTAACATAAGCTGCAGTTTTTATTATGATGCCTTCTACTTCCAGATCGCTTTCTTTCACAGGAGTTAAGAGCTGCACAAAGGGGAGATATGAGCCCCATTTTTGGAGGGGTACATGAAATTGCCACAGAAAGACACACAGGCTTGTTGAACCTGCCAGCACGTCAGTGTCAGGACCAGGAATAAAACACAGAAACAAGGAATCTCGAGTTCTAGCTACTCTTTCGGCCTGTTAATGGAGCCTATTAAAAGCAGAACGCGAGAGGGATTCCTTCCCGGGCCTGTTTGATTGTGGGGAGGTTGCACAAGGGGCAGTTGCCCTGGTGCCCAGCAATTCAGAGGCATGGCGCTCCAGGCACTTTTGCAGTGGCAGCAGTGACAGCTGGAGTTCTGGGCCCTTTAAATAGCTGCCGGAGCACTATGCCGCTTGCTCTGGGCCATGCTAAGGGCTGGGGGTGGGCTGGTGTGGTGCATTCCTTCTGTCCTCAGCCCCACCCTTTCTAGGAGCATGGAGCCAGCCCCTCACACCCATGCCCAGGGACCTACAGAAGCTGTTAGCTCCTCTATTTCTTCCACTCCAGACTTTGGTTCCCTATAAGACTTGCTACATCTGAGTATCAGAGAGGTAGCCAGGTTAGTCTGTATCTTCAAAAACAACAAGAAGTCCCGTGGCACCTTATAGACTAACAGATATTTTGGAGCATCAGCTTTCCTGGGCAAAGACCCGCTTTGTCAGATGACAGAGAGGTTCTTTACCCACAAAAGCTCCTGCTTCAAAATATCTGTTAGTCTATAAGCTGCCACAGGGCCTCTTGTTGTTTTATAACTGAGCAGACTGTCTACTGACTGGTCCATGTCCTGGCTGACAGAGGTCAGTGCCAGACTTTTCTGAGGGAGGAGAATCCTCATTAAAAATAGAAATGAAATCATTTTTCTCACAGTGATGTTTCTCCTAATTCCAAGTAGTTAATGGCTCCTTTTGCAGCGAAACAGAGTTAAATCCATCATACATGCAGCATTCCTACCGTAAGTGTGGACGTGCTCCCTGTCCATATGAAGTCTGATTGTGTGAGGAATTCCATGAGTTTATTAAGCACTGTTTGAAGAAAGAAAAGGTGTCACCTTTTATTCTGCAGTTCTGAACTTGCATGCATTCCGAAGAAGTTCACGCCTACTGTAGTCTTGACCGGTGACAAGTATCAGAGGGGGAGCTGTGTTAGTCTCTATCTTCAATGAGAAGTCCTTAGGCACCTTATAGACTAACAGCTATATTGTAGCACAAGCTTTCATGGCATCTGACAAAGCAGGTCTTTGCCCACGAAAGCTTATGCTTCAATATAGCTGTTAGTCTATAAGGTGCTACAGGACTTCTCGTTGTTTTGTAGTCTTGTCTACGTCAGTAAAATTATCTATTGCTAATACAGGGTGTGGCTGCAATAGTGGTTGCAATTTAACTGGCACTAAATGCGATTTAGTTGCAATTTCAGCCACTGGTAGTGCTGGATCACACATTACTGGATTTTTGGCTTCATGGGTGTTCAACGCTTAGAGAAATAGTTGCTCATTTCCTTGTTAGTGAGATTAAAAGTGAAGAAAATCCAATAAGTATATACATATATTTAAATACCTAATTTAAAGATAAGGGCAATCTGATACTCAATGTCTCCCCATTTTATCTTGTACATTCTCAGAACAAACAGCAGCAACAGTTTTAAGTCAGGGTTGGCGCTGCCAAGTTTACTGCACAAAATGTACCACTGCTTGGTCTATACTTCAGTGGCTTGCATGGACACATGAGGTGAGCAGTTTATGGCTTATAGAGCTTAAATCCACAGGGGATCTGAAGGCCACAGTTACTGACTAAAGGATTTGTGCAGAATAAAACAATTTATAGGGGCTACAAATAGAAACTTCCTGGAGCAGGCCCACCTCATGACTGCTGGATTTAACTGGAACCGTATGGAAAAATAAGAAGGAATTTTGGTAAAAAATTGTGCAGTTTCAAATCTGTTTCCATTCCACAGAATTCAAAATGGAACAATTTTTCAAAAAACCTTGCGAAATCTCTGAAAATTTTGAAAATGTTCAGCTTTTTATCAGACCTCCCTCTTTCTTCCCAGTTTTTCTTTTAGTCACTGAATGCAAATGGAAGGGGTGGCCAGAATGTACTGAAAACTTTTCATTTTTCTGGTTTTAAATTCCCTTCTCACCCACTTGTGTTCACATCCTTATCCCCCACACCCCCCAAAAAAAATAAAAAATAAAGATGGGAGAGAATGGGAAATGACAGAACAATAAAAATATTCAAGTTTTCAGAAAAATCAAAACCTCCTAGAGTTGTGTTCATTTTTTTTATTACTTTTTACCCCTTTTTGTTCTATTACATTTCAAAACTACTTTAACTTTTGAAAAGCCATGAGCGGGGGAGGCAGGAGGAAGGGACCGTTCTTGATGGCGTATTTTCTTTTGCATTCAGTGGCACAAAGAAACAAACAGAGCAACGAGAGAGAGAGAGAGAGACACACACACACACAATCGTCACTTTCCACAAAAATATGGACATTTTATCTATCTTTTTCTTTTTAATTTTTTTGAAGAAAACTTTCATGAGTTTTGAAGGGACAATTTTGCCCCAATTTAATCACGGTTCCTGAAATGGTGCTGGGTATAGTGTGTTCTGAACTATGCATTCAATTAACGTGTAGTCAACTGCAGCTGCTACATGTTTGGTACAATTCAGTTATTTTGGTTTCGTAGGGGAGGCTCCTTTGTTGGGGGAGGGCTTCGTGAGAGTGCTAGATAGCTCCGTATTTATAATTTACCGGTACAAATTATAAGGATCTGGCTCCTCCTGCTCAGTCACTGACTGACTTCAAACACATGCTGTGACTCATTGATTTGAGGGATTAATTCTATTAACTGCTGCTATGCCACTCAGAGCCCTAACAATTAGCTAATACTACTTTTTTATTAATCCATTTCTGTAGTTCAAAATACATTCAAGCTCACATCTTTCTCTAGTAAATTGATATATGTGGCCTCCAGAATAAACTGTTAGAGCTAAGACAGTCCAGCATCCTCATCCAAAACCCATGGAATTCAGCTGACACCTTTTTATGTTATTTCAGAAGACTTTAGGTCAGGCTATGAAATTGGAAATGAACTGCTTGAGTTAAAAGATGCAGTTCAGTTTCCCCTGCCCCAGAAACCCCACTTTTACGTTGCAGTACCTGCCTTCCGTTTCTTTTTAAAAACCTGTTTGTGTTCTGTCATTTAGATCTTCAGTCATAATTTTTGAAGTGGCTTTTCCTCCAGTTAAGCATCTAATTGGACTTTAAGGCACCTAAGTAAATGGTCTGATTTCAGAGGTGCCAGTGAGAACACATGGCTCCCATTGGCTACAGTGGCTGTTGTGAGGGGTCAACAATTGTGAAAATTCAGGCCCTTTATTCACATTCCTGGCATGAGGCATCTTCTGTTTGAACATTTCAGGCCAAAAAGTGTGTGAGGAAATGATCTTCATCTCTGTGCATGGTACGTAATTGCCAGTTTGCAATGCACAATGTCTAGAGTCTGCACACTTCATAATCCTGTGGAAGAAAATGGTGGACAATTAGCACAACTTTATTGCTTCTCTGCCTCTTAGAAAGCCACAGAACAGATTTGAAATGGGAATCTACCTGTTGGAAATGGATTTCTATGGTATTTATCTTAGGTAATTTGCCTCTCCAAGGCACTTTTCTCCCATTCTTTCTCTTACAGCATACACACTAAAGCAATCTTGTAGCCTGCTGTTTTTAATTTTAGCTGTTACCTCTCAAGTTAGAGCAGAATTTTGTCAATCATGCCAAGTGCTGAGTTCTTCTGTGGTTACAGAAGGGCTGCATCTATGCTAGTGAGTTCTTTTGGAAAATCTGTCCCTTTTTCAAAAGAACACACAGCATTCACACGCAAAATACGCTCTTTCGATCTGCAATTGAAAGAACACGGCTCGTCTTCTAGAAGCCCTCCTTTGCTCCCAGATCAGGAAGAGCACCTTCTTTTGCTCCTCATGCCCTTTGTCAAAAAAGCAGTCCTCATGTTTCTGGATTTTTTGATCCCTGGCCCATTCTTTTTGAGAGAGCAGGGGCTGTGTGGATGCTCTCTGTTGAAAGTGGATTGATCTGCTCTTTTGTGTGTGGATGTGTTCTTTTGAAAGAAGATCTTCCAGAAGATTTTCTTTTGAAAGATCACTGCAGTACAGATGCAGCCAAGAAGAATAGCAGGTTTCCCACAGTTCTGTAGTTTTTTTTTGCCCTCTGAATTTGGAGTAAGACCAACTAGGAAATGCTATATATTTTCTATGAAAATTCAGCAAAAGAAAACTTTTGGTTAGTCAACAAATGTTCACATGCATTTTCATATTTTCAACAAAATAAGCTCAGAAACAGGTTTTGATTTTTCTGAAAACTGAAGTATTTTGATTGTTTCAAATTCTCTTCTCTCCTGTTCACCCCCATTTTTATTTTTGCTCTTTTTTTGGGGGGGTGGGGGGAGGGATAGGCAAAGAAGGTTAAGCATGGGAGAAATAAAAGAGAGAGGAATTAATATGAAAAAATTTCAGTGCATGCCGTCTCCCTGCCCCTTTATTTAGTAAGGAGGTAACTCAGATTTCCTGTGGAAATTTTCATTTTGTTGGGATGGCCATTTTTAGTTGTTTTTTTTAAAATTTTTTTCAATGGGAAGGTTTACTCTTTTTGTTTTTTTGTTCAGTGTGGCTCGAGCCTTATGTTCTGCGTGCTACTCATACCCAGCTCTGAAGACAGAATAACTCCTCTCATCATGGGCTTCTCTATGGAACTTTTCACTGGAGAATCCAAGTGCTTCACAAACATCAATGATTTTATTTTCACAACGCTGCTCTGAGGTAAACTGGTATTGCTTTATAGATGGGGAATTAAGGCTCAGTAACACTACACAGCTATACATCCTGGGTGCCCAACCGGAGATGTGTATGGCCTGATGTTCAGCAAGTTTAGTGTTATGAAGCATCTCGGATGCTCAAAGCACGGCTCCCACTGAATTTGGTTGTAGCTGTGAGTGCTCAGCTTTTTGTAAATCAGGCTCCCAGGGTCTCAAGTTGGGCACTCAGAAAATGAAGACAATTAGTGACCACCTGTGAAAAGCTGGTTTAAGTGATTTGCCCAGTGTCACACAGGAACTCTGTGGCAGAAGCAGAGTGAGAATCTCATTCTCCATGCCAGAATTCATCTGCTTTAAATGTGACAGCATCCTTCTTCTCTTCCCCTGCTTTGTTCATCACTCACTCACCAGCTTTTGCAGCAAATGAAGCAGGTTCCTGTAGACCAACTTCCTTTGCTACACAGCCCAGAGTCTCATTCAGAGAACAGTCCATCCTGTGCACTGAATGAGGCAGGGACCTGTGGAAAAAATAGGGTTTCAAGTTGTAAGTAAAGGTTTTTGCACAAGGAGACCAAATTAGTGTTACATGGGCAACCTTTAGTTGGATATTTCTTAACTTTTTAAGTTCTTGCTTTTGCAGTCTTAATAATGGTTGTCCAATGTTGTTTCTCATGTGGAATTCCCACCCTCATCCTACTAATGTGGGAGAAAAAATTGTAATTCTCCATCATGAGAGATTCTAATCACATCCATGAGTCATCAGTAGAGTTGGTAGGTTTAGATGCACAGCACAGATGCCACTTGAAGTACTGGAATAACAGATAGCAGGAGTAGGTTGTCCTCCTCAAGGACAGATCAGAATCACCAGGGATGATACACTCAGTTTGCCAGAGGGGTTCACAGATTCTTGATGAGAGCAGAGGAATGGTGAGATTTAGGAACGTTGGATTCCATTCTAGGTACTGGAGGGAATTGTTTTCTCGTAATCACAACTCTTCATCTTGTCCAGTCCATTCCCTATCACCCTCTCTGGCCTCCTTAGTCCAGTCTCCTTGCCCCATCTTCATTAGTCTTGTCAGGTCTGTCTTCCCTCCCGCAAGGCTTTCCTCTGCCCTGTCTCACCACCAACCATCCAGTCCCAATCATGGCGTCCAGGCTCCTTGTCCTAAGGTTTGTTCCGTTTGCTACCAACCCCACTGAGCTCTTGTGCCCTGTGCATTCAGTTGAGATTGTAATCTTCTTCATGCTGCCTGGGCACCACCAGAATTGAGAGTATTGAGAGCATAAGAAAGACAGTCTCCCTGCTCCTAGTTTTGGAGTCTAACACCAT
Organism: Carettochelys insculpta; assembly: GCF_033958435.1. Classification (NCBI taxonomy): domain Eukaryota; kingdom Metazoa; phylum Chordata; order Testudines; family Carettochelyidae; genus Carettochelys; species Carettochelys insculpta. The sequence goes on along the minus strand of NC_134139.1, from coordinate 63,122,249 downwards.
AGTAGCTTGCAACATCTGGGAGGGGCAGTTGCAGGGAAAGTAATGTTTAGCTCCCTACAGCCTGGGGATGGACCATGCTTAATGGGGATGGAAACTGGAGAATTTAGATGCCAAATGCTAAGAAGTCCCCACTGAGCAGATTCAAAGACAAGGTTGTTTTCCCCCAAGGACTTTTAACTTGATCACATTTGTTTTTTCCACAAGGGCAGCAAAATATTCATCCCTGACATAAAAGCCACCTGTTTGTTTAAAAAAAATTAAATCCCTGCTCCAAGACATGGAGGTGCTACAGATTCTTAACAAAGTAGTTGTAAGAATGTCAGAGCATGGCCAAAACAATATATTTTCCCCTAATCTTGTTTTCTGAAAGTGCCGCACCATTTTTAAAAATTTGCTAGATATAGATTAAATAATTTCAGCTGGAAGCAAATACACAGTATGGAAAATTTCAGCCCAAACTGAAAACAGGATCTTGAGATGGGAAGTGTCAGACACACTTAATCATAGACAGTGCTTCCAGACTTGCATATTTTGAAATAGACAGTGAACTGGAAGATCAGCTTGATAATACCAAAGAAGCCAGTAGGAGTTAGTCATGCAAACTATACGAGGAATACACTGGGACATCTAACTTCCTTAGGGTCTTTTGAAGATCCTACAATCTTAAAGGACTTAGTTATTCTTTTGTGTGAGTGACTCTGGGAGAAGGATGACTTCCAGGTTCTCTCTGTCTTTGATCCATTGTTGCAGCCTAGAGAGAAGAAGCCCAAGCTGAAAAGTGGAATAGTCATCTATTAGTCAGGAGGCAATTGACTGACTGCCCCAGACAGATACCAGTGTACCTTTTGCTGACCGGACAATGTTGACTAAAACTACGAGGCTAATGAAACAGATTCAAGGAGTTGCATCTGCAACCAAGCTTTTGGGTGTTTATTAGGACTGTCAATGTGTTAATTGCAGGAGTGTTAATTGACAGCCCTGCTTTTAAAGTTTTCCCATTGGCAGAGCTCAGCACCCTAGGTGGCTCACAGACATAGGCCTGCCCCCGTCTGGGTTCCATGGTGGCAGGGCCACTTGTGGGGTTCTGTGCCCCAACCGCTCACAGCCACAGAGTTGCCAGAATTCCCCTGGCCCTGGCTGGGGTCCCTGCAGCTGTGGGATTCAGGCAGGAGACAGCCCTGAAGCCACAGGCCATGGCTGGGAGTACCCTGGCAGCTCCACGATTAATCTTTGTAATTGTACGATTAATCATGATTAATTTTTTTAAATCGCTTGACACACCTACTGTTTATCCCAATTGACCATTTTATTTAAAAATAAGTTAAATCCTTTTTCACCTAAAACTAGTAAATCTAGTGAATATGCATGTTAACTTTTGTGTATTTCCAAAGAAGATGTTGAGCCCAGCTGAAGATGGTGAGGCTCTAAACAGGTTCAGGGAGGGAGTAATTTGCAGAAGTGGAACCTAAATTAGGATCTAAATATGTTACCCCAGCTCTGTATTTAATTTGATTTAGCTCTATTTTGCAGCTGACTGAACCACTGTTTCCTTTAAATATCAGAAAAAATGAAATGTTGTGTTTGGATCCGCCATGTGAGATTTGGTTCTGCAGCTAATTGTCGCTGATGTTTTCCAAAGCTTTGGAAACTGTTGCTTATGAGCCAATTACTGACCCCATCTTAGCTGCAGAAGTGCAAAGTGTCTCTTGTAATATTGCCTTGTTGTTGAATCTTTCTTCCGACACAAAATGCAAGAGAGCCTGCCCTCTTTCTCAAATTTCTCCCGTGATTGAGAGATGAGTGAGCCTCGTACCTGCAATATTCAACAGTTTCACCAATCTGAGAATGTGATGATTGGGTAATAATGCCCAATTCTACACACTTGAGATCCATTAGTCGCAATTACCTTACCTGAGGTGTTCTGAGTTAGTTTTAGCACAGCATTCTTGCAGTTGGTAGATAATGAGTAATAATGTGTACAGCATTTTCAAGGCTCCGTTTTAGCGACAATAACACCATTAGGATGCCTATTTAACAAATGATTCATACTAAAAGTGAAGATTTTGGTTCCCCCCACACCCTTTTAAATTTAACCAATGCATCATTCATCCTGTTTTACTTCAGGTGGGATTCTTGTAAAAAGATAAAGGGACTTTTCCTCCCTTTATAAAAGGCATTAATAGTGTGGATTAGTGGGTATAGCACTGTCCAGGGACCCAGCTGACTGAGAATTTATTTCTGACTGTGCCACTGGACTGTTAGGTGACCTTGGCTAAGTTGTCTGTCTATGCCTCAGTCGCCCCTTTTCCTTTTGTAAAGCTCTTAGAAATCTGCTGATGTGAAAAAATAATTATTATTATTTTACTAATTCCTTTTTCTAGATATTAGAGCTGTATGGAGAAAGGAAATTTCACTTCGCAAAGGATTTTGAGATTTCAAAATTTGTTGTGTCCCTCATAAAAACAAAACTTTAAAGCTGAAATTCTCTGAAGCAAAATTGCTTTATTTTGTTTTTGGTTTGATTTACACTGGCGTTGTTTACAAAGTGTCATTTCAAAACAAAAAATCAAAACGTTGTCGTATTCTGAAAATGTTAAAATGGGATATTTTAACATTGTCACAACTTTTTCCATTCTGAATGAACTGCTGCTGAAATTAACCTTATTTCACATCAAGCCTTTTCATTTGATTGGGGTACATATCTATTCTATTATCATTGGCTTCGGCAATGCATCCATTGGTTGGCAAAATCTCCAGTTAAGGTGATTCCTATGTTCATGATGTGTTGCTGCTTGAAGAGGTTAAGTGTAATCTGTAAGAAGGTTTAAATAAAAAGCAACAAATTAGCAATGTCACTGTTGATAGTCTAACCCTGTGCTGTTCAAGTGACAGCTTGTTTCTTGTTTCAGGGATTAAAAACCCCATAGGAAGTATTTTAATGCTGAGAAGTTATATATGCAGATCTCTTAAACTATCGTGAGCTACCTCACCTAATAAAGGACTTTGTATATTTACATCAAATGTGTCTACGTTCTGTGGCCTAGAGATTTGGCTGCACAACAAACACTTATGCTTCATAAACCCTGAGCTGCCTGTATGCCACTCAGTTCTCATACATAAATTAGGGCAGCCTGAAAAGGGCTTTAATCTGTGCAGGATATCAGTGGTCCCAAAGATTCGAAAGCTGGGAAGAACTATGGTATGGGATCTGACATTCAGGTTTGGCATCATCCTCCCATGGATTTGTAAATTTGAGATGTTTTTCTGGTCAGACGAGCACCTTAACCACAAAAGTAGTTTTCTTCTGTCGCTAGACACTGGCTGGGAAGAGCTCCAGAAAGTTAATTTCTGCTTTAGCACCTCACCTGAACCAAGTAATTTAGGCCAACTGCTGAGGGTTCCATAGCATTAGGTGCTGTGGAAGACTTATTACATTATACTTCAGTCATTCATAAACAAAGAACAAGAAAATAATCCGAGAGATATGATAGATGTCAGTGTAGGTGTCACAGGATCTCCGTTATGGAGTTTATTCACAAGCTGAGTAAATAGGTTTGAAAGCTTATTATTTGGTATTTTTGAACTGATTTTTTTGTTATTTTGAGTGGGCGAAAGAGGGAGGGGACATTAGTGCTGATGCAAAAAAGTTCCGAAAGAAATCCACATTAGTGGGTGATGTGTTTAAAAAATTCACAGTAGCTGCCTCAGAGGCTTTCTCTGTCATTTGTGAGTTTAAAGGGCATGTTCAGAGGTGATTTAAAAAAAAACAAAACAAAACTGTGCTTGATCTTGCCACCTGTCCTGCAATCAGAGATATTATTTTTTAAAAAATGGTTTACGTCTTTCTGCACTGAGTCATTCTGTATTGTATTTTAGCTCTTGTTGCAAACTGATCTTGCATATCCCTTAGCAGGCATGAGAATCCTGCAAAAATACTGGGGAGTTCATAAAATCTTTGCCTGTCTTGCATGGGGGCAGAGAGTATTCTCTTCCTCTGGCTGCTTGTATTGCAGGTAGGAGAGCAACCTCTGGGGTAGAGAAGCATATAGCCCAGACTCCACTTGCTTTACATTGTACCAGCTACCATAGTTAAATCAGTGCATTGGTAGGGATGTGTCCCAGGAAAAGATGTGGTGCAGTGTATGTTCCCTGCAGAGGACGGGAGAACTGGATGGCAGATTGTGACTCAGAGTCCATCTCAGCCAGGCTGTTCTGGGGGCAGCACAGCAGCATTCTGCTCCTTGTTCATAGCAAAGCTATAATTTGAGCCCAGAATTATTAGCAGCACCTCCAACATGAATGATGTATTCAGGCTACCAAAACCAATGAGGATGGGAATGATTGATGGGTTGAAGGACACCTATCAAGTTAGATGTAAGGTGCTAACTTAACGCTTCCAATGTGCTTTAAAAAATAAGCATAAGCAAATTGCTTTTTGCATTATCATTGCATTGCTCCCTTTATAGAAGCATTATTCTGAATTGTGTGGATCTATGGAGCATTGAGTTGACCACATAGTTGTTCTGTAACCTGGTCCCCATACAAATCATCTGGAGAGGGGGACAATTAGTGTCCTAATCCTCTAGAACTATGCAGTCTCTTTAGTCTGTGGTTTCCCAGTCTCTGCTGGTCTTATAAGAATCAGCTGATTTCTAGTCCATGCAAAAAACCTAACTATATCCAAGATAACACATCAGAGAAATTAATGGGGTGGCCGGGGTGGTGGTGGAGGGAAGCCCCTCTGTGGAAATACCAGACTCTATAGCATGTCAGTCGTGGACTGTTACATTTCTGAAATAGGAACGTGGGTTTTCATTTTTTTTTTTTTTTATATTGAACATAGGCAACACAAGTGTGTGTTGTGTACTTCTAACTCAGTCGGGAAGAAAATCATACAACATCTGCAAACCAATTTCAGTGCTTGGGCCATGATATAGCAAAGAGCCCACGCCTTTTAGCTGGTCACCTAAGGGAATCCACTTATGACTCTATTACCCAGTAAATTAGCAGAGTGATTCAGTCAGGTATATTTATCATGAAGAGAACTGAAGATAATTAATACACTGCATTGAATGCAAATTGCACCCACAGCACTTATCTCATTTTCAATTAGCACAACTGTTACAGCACTGCAGGCTTGTTATGGATTTACCATGGGCTAGGTAATTAATTTCTGTGAGCTACATATCAGACACCTGATAATGCTGTTTATTAATAAATGTCACCCCAGGTATCTGTTAGGAGTGGTAAATAAATTAAATGTTCAGTTGTCTGCCCCGCGCAAATCTATTCTTACACCTCGTTGCATCTTTTCACTTGTTTGTTTATCTATGAGAATGACTACAGAGATTAACAATGGCAAACAAAGAAATATAATGAACAATAATCTGTGACTAAAAGAGGCATTCTTTACAGAGACAACCATACCTTTCATTACATGAATGCTGTAATTCTAAAGTTAATAGCTCCTAAACTTTTGGAAGATGGAACAATGAGCTAAACTACTGAAGTGTCTCTCTCTCTCCAGGCGGAACTCTACGTGGAGATTTCTCTGTAAAATTGAGGAGAAGAGAATATCCACTTGACATGATTTTGCACACCAATGCTTTATTATTTTTTTTCCCAATAGCACCTTCCCTCAGAGGATATCAAATCATTTTACACCACTTTCCATACATTTTCCAATCTGCCCGGTTTTGAACAGAGCCATGTGATGTTTATGCAAATAATTTAATGAGATAACCTTCCTATTTTCAACGTGAATATGTTAGCGCATTTCACTTTTCATAAAGCAATGGTATGGATTCAGTGCTGATGAAAGAGTATGGAGTTCTCAATGACTTATTCCCAATACTAAAATTGGCTTCTTACATGAGAGAGAAATGGTCCCAGAGAAAAAACAGGGCTAGCTGTTTATTTGGAACAAATCAAAAGGGCTCAAGACGGCAACAAGGGGCACCACTAGGTGATGTCAAGCCGAGAAACCTAAACAACAGACACTGCCTGAGAAAATGCTAGAGGTCACTGATGTCAAGCTCTGGAGTCCTAGAAGAAGATCACCCTCTTGAAGGACCTGAGAGAAGGGGACAAGACAACTTTTGCTTCATACAAAGGGAAATGCAGGCACTGGGCAGACCCAGGCATCCTCTGGTTTACCCAGTGCTGCTGCTTATAATCTAGTAGGCCTTTAGCATTCTTCCACTTGCATGCCTTGAGGAGGCCTTGACTGAAGTCTGGCAACTCTAAGTAGACTCAGGGATGGTGGAGGGTAGGACTTTTCAGCTTGTTATAAAATAGCAGCCCTATCAGAGCTGACAGAGGCGGCAGGTGCTCAGATGCTCTGTGCTTGAATATGGGCACTATACTGGAATCATGACAGGTCTGGAGGTGAAAGATAGCATCTTGGGTCCACTTGTCAACTCGGCTTTGTCTACTCTCTCTCACTGAGGGAGATTCAGACAGTCACAAAAAATCCAGGTAGAATAGGGTGGAGACATAGTTGCCTCTTCAGGTAGGGTATGAGGTCTTTGCCAGAAATAACAGCTTTGGTTAGTTCAAAATCTTGGGCACTCAGCTGAAGAGATGAGGGTATTACCTGTGATTTCCTGGCTTTTATCCCAGTGCTCCTTTCCCTTTGCATACTGCACAGTGAAGGGTGGGACAGGCCTGCCAATTGTGTGAGTCTTAAGTAATGCATAACAAATGGCAAGCCTGAAAAACACACCAAAAATTGTAAAACCCTAACAAAGGGAATAAACAGGACCCTTGCTACCCACCACCCTCCAGGCATGCTTGACTGTCTTCCTTTTTAACCTGCTTCTCTCTTTAGACCAGTGGTGGGTAATCTGCAGCCTGCAGGCCACATGTGGGTCATCGGGGTTCTGTGTGTGACCTATGGAACATTTTGTTGAACTTGGGCAGAGTTGCCAGCTTCTATTGGTTTCTGTCAGAAAAGTCCGCTCTTGCCACTCGTATTACTAAAGAGGCACATTTGTAAAGCCAGGGCATATGAAGTGGGGTGCATGCTGATTGGTCACAGCATTGACTGTAAGAGCCCTCTGCACCCAATCAAAGTGCTGCTACAGTTCAGCCAGCACACTCCATAATTTCTGGCTGTGCAAGCTCAGGTAGCAAATCTACCCGATCCCAGGAGACTGTCTCAGTTATGACAGTCTTGCAGCCAACTGAGATGAAGGAGGGCCTGTCATGAAGCCCACTCACTAACTTAGGTTGCCCATCACTGGTTTAGACTTTAAGTACTTAAGAATAGGAATTGACTTTCATTGTGAGTTTTGCATGTTGCCTGATCTGGATGGGGACTTCGGGTGCCCTTGGACTAAAATGATGATGATGATGATAATTAAGCCTCACAACAGCCATACATTCTCTTCCTGTTTGCTTTAGACTTGGGCAAAGCGGAGCACTGAGATGTCAGCCAGTTTGCTGGACAGTTTTTTCTGATTTTAATTGACATTTTGTTTTGAAAGGTAAGTTAATTTTCAAAAGAAAATTAAACTCAAAATGAAATGTCCTCAGATGATTCGAACAAACTGTTTTAATTGACCTTAATAGGCTTTATTCCTAAATTCTTGGTTCAAACTTTTTTTTGTGATTCTGAATTTTCAGCCTAAATTGAAATGGGATCTGTATTCTAATTTTTTGAAACTTCAAAAATAATCACTGACAAGAAAACAATTTCCCACCCAACTCTAGTAGTTAAACCAAGAATAGAATCCAGATCTCCTAACTATCCTGTGTCTTCAGCACAAGGCTACCCTATAATATTTGCCTTCTTCTTTTGCTGTTAGTTCAGCTAATGTCCTTTCCAAAATGCAAATCACCTGGTCTTGACAAGTATCAGGGGCAGCCGAATTAGTTTGTATCTTCAAAACCAACAAAAAGTCGTGTGACATCTCATAGACTAACAGATATTTTGGAGCATAAGCTTTTGTGGGCAAAGACCTGCTTCATCAGATGCATGAGTGGGGGTGTTCCAGAGGCGGGTTTAAATATATGGCCTTATGAAAAGGTGAGAGTCCCATTCAAGAGGAGGGCCGGAGTTGACAAGGTCTGTTTAGTCACGGAGGGTATAGCCCATTATCAGCAGTTAATGTGGAGTTATGAACATCAGGAGAGGAAAAATCAGGTCAGTTCAGTCAGGTAGGTTGTGGCCTGTTATCAGTAGCTAATGTGGAGGTGTGAACATCAAGAGCAGAGAAGCAGGACTTCTTGCTGGTCTTGAGAGGGATTTCTGTTTCGTGAAAGATACCTGCTCTTTCCTTGATTATACCATGTCTGCACTGCTGGAGATAGCAGTTACATTGAGGGTTTGGTTTTTTTTTTTTGAAAATATCATCTTCCTTGTCCAGAAATGCTGGTGTGAGGGAGTGAGAGGAAGGCCTGGCAGTGCAGGGGCTAAACAAGGCCTTTTTGTCCAATTAGCCCTACTCCTTTTCGCCTACAGCCAATGCCAGGCCTGGAGAGAGAATAAAAGGAGAACCTAGTTCAGTTAGTGGCTGACCCACAAAGAAGCAGGAGCTGGTTATGCCTCCTGCAGGACCTGAGCCAGAGCTGTCTGCTGGGTCAGGCACAGGACGCAAGCCTCCAAGCCCTCCTCCAGGCACAAAGGAGGAGAACCAGAAGGAAAACCCCACTGAGGAGGGGGAAATTGGACTCTTGGGGCCACACGCCAAACTGCAGGAACAGACCTGGAAGTCCTATGCCCCCGGCTCCAGGTTAACACTGAGACCTAACCACATAACGACCCCGCTGCCTGGGGGGACCTAGCCACAGCTCGACAAAGGTAATTGCTGTGCCTTTAAGTAAGGTCTTGTCTACCCATGCAAGTTGTGCCGCTTTAATTGTAGCCACAGTGATTAAGCAGTACAATCTGCTTAATGTGAATGTGGTTATACTGTTTCAAAAGTCTTTTAGTCTGGTATATATTCCCTTATGGGAATATGCTGTGCTGATTTAAGGCACCAATATAACTGTGCCCATACTAGGTATATTGGTTTATGACACATTAATTACAAAAATCTCTGTGTGGACTAAGCCTTATCTTCTCCTAAAGGTAAAAAAAAATTGTAGTTTACTACAATTACTAAAATAAGTAGCTGTGATACTAAATATTCAACAGACATGAACTTAGAACTATCTCAGGATTGTCAGCACTCAGGATTTGGCCATGGGGAGGGTGAAATTCTTCCAAAAAGTGATGCCATAATAGTAGAGATTCAGCAAGCATTGCTCCACAGCAGAGTGTCTTCACGCTTAATCGAGATAGTCGTATGATTTGTTTTATGGTACCAGCTTTCCACACACTTGGGTTTGGCCTACGAGTTTTGCTCACTTCTGCCATGAGCCAGTCAGATCCTACAAGCATAGATAGGTCTGATTGGCTCAGTATTTAGACACAGGATTTATGGTAAGCGCGTCTTAAAAAAAAGTACCGTGTTTGAAGGATCACTTTAAAAATGTCTGGGTTGGATGAGAGAGCACATTGTAGGCAAGAATACATAATTTTAAAGGCCAAATGGCTTGTTGGCATCATTTTTAAAACGTCACTTAATGCACAGACCTCCACATATAAAACCACAATATAAATCACATAATGTTCATGCTGAAAAAGGGTGCATGGTGTCACTGTTCTGTTCTCTCTGGCCCTGGTAACCAGACCTTACTTAGCAAGCTGCCACAGGGCCTTGCTGGGCTAGCATCTTCTCTGCTCTAGATGGCACTGTGGCTGGGCTAGTTCTGCAGAGTGAAATTTCTGCTGCTGTTGTGCTATGTATAGCTGGTGTGTGAGCAGGCAGCAGACACTGCAAGCGGTAGATTCCCTTAACTGCCAGTAAGCCCCAGGCTAGGGAAGGGAAAGAGGAGTGGATTGGGAAAGGGTATTGAGCTTAGGAAACAGGAGCAGCTAATTCGGTTTCACATGGGAGTTGAGAGGAGCCATGTCTACACTAGCAAGGTCTTTCGTAAGATAAATTGAAACCTGGGGCTCTTTTGAAAGAGCCAGAGAGCATCTACACACACAATGTGTTCTTTCAAAAGTAACTTGAAGGAACGTGGCACTTCTGTTGGAGGTGTTCTTCCTCTCCCAGGTCAGGAAGAGCATCCTCTTCCAAAAGAATCTTTCGAAAGAAAACGTGCGTAGATGCGCCTCATATACTGTTCTTTCAAAACAGGAGTCCTCCATAGTGCTGGCCAGCTGGCACGCAGAGATGTCCTGGCTAGGGTGAGCAGACCTCTATGCTCCCTGCATCCAGCTGGCAGCAAAGGCATGAGCCCCCTGGTGCACACCCTCATGGCCACCCCCTAGCCCTGACAGAACTGCTTTGACTGCCAGCCAACCCCCTCCCCTCCGCCCCACAAGCCCTTGCAGGGCTCACTGGAGCCTGCCTAGCTCCCAAAAAAAAAGGCCCCTTCATAGACTGAGGCAGAGCTCTGGGACCTCCTCGGCCTATGGTGGGACGAGGAGGTCCTTCAGGAGATGGCTGGGAAGTGGCGGTATGCAGCCACCTTCACACATCTTGCTTCCAGCCTGGCTGCCAGGGAGCACCCTGCCCCCACACAGGACCAAGTGTGGTCAAATGTAAAGGAGCTCCAGCTGGGGTACGCCTGAGTCCACCTGCCCCTATTACTGGGAGATCTGGCACCTCCTCGGGCCCTGAGACGTGTCCCTACCACCTGCACCCTGGACACCTCAGCAGATGACCTGCACCTAGAGGCAGAACTGGGACCCCATGGCTGCAGTACCTTGCCAGACACTGAGCCAGAGCTGCCTTCTATGGACCTAATGACTGAGCTGCTATTGCAGTCATCTAGCCAGGTGACAGCCAGCAGGGCATCTCTGGACCTTGGTGAGGGACCCTCAGGTAAGTACCCAGCGAGGCGCACAGCCTGGGGCTTGGGGAGATGGCGCCCACCTCCACCACAGCTGGCAGCAGGCCATCCATATGGCACCAGCCCAGACATATCCCGGATGGCTGCTGCACCTGGCATGCCATAACAGAGGCTGGAAACACGCAGCACCCGCTCCCGCAGACAGCACATTGAGCCGCATGCGTGGGGAGGGGGTGGGCAGGGCCAGATGGCACCTGGGACATGTCACCTATGGGCAGGGACCCAATCAATGCCCACAATCCCCTGTGCTGCCATGACATTGGACAGGTGGGTGAGGGGCTGCTGCCCACAGGGGTTGAGGGGCATGGCCCTTGGGGCAGTGGTGGCGAACTGATGTGCCATCCATCTCTTCCCTTCCATCCGTACAGCTGCACCGTCAGAGGGCTGAGTGAGCCCCGTCCCATTCCTGGGGCCAGACATCCCACCAGAGGTGGAGGGGAGGGGAAGGGAGAGCCAGGTCTCTCCCCCCCGCCCACCCCGACCAGCATCATGGCAGGTCCACACCTGCAGGACCCAGAGGTGCATGGTAGACACTGCTGCCAACACCACCACTATCTGATGCCAGATTGATATGGTGGAGTGGAGGCTCCGGGTCAAGGAGGTGGACCTGGCCTGGAGGAGGGAGGCCCAGGTAGAACTAATGGGGAAGTTGCCGGATGTTACTACTGTCTTGCAGGAGCACCTGGCCCCACTTCACTCTCCCTGCTGTTCTTTCTCCCCCAACTGAGCATGAGCCCGCTGAAGCCCTCCAACATCTCTACCTCCCTGCGCTTTCTGCTTCATGCCAGCCCCACTAGGGACTCCAAATACAGGGTGGGAGGGGATCCCAGAGCTGACAAGCTCACGGATCTCCACCCACACCCTGGATTAATGCTCCCTCCAGCACCAGCAGGTTGAGGTGTTCCCTCCTTCCCTCCCCCCCCGAGGTTGAGGTGCCCTCTTCTTCAGCCCCCCCAATGTATATGGTTAGCCCCTGTACCCCAATGTGCACAGTTGCTTACACGTAGTGTATTTCTCCCAGCGTTCTTTCATTGAGTTAAACTGTCTATTGTTCCACCGTCCCTGTGTCCCATGTTCATCGTAGGGGGATGGTGAGGGCTGGATGTGTGTGTGGGGGTCATGCTAGGGAGATGGTGAGGAGTGTATGTGCAGAGGGACCTGTCTGGGGTGCCTTGGGGAAGGGTCACTGGGGCCATGAGCAAAGCTTTCAGGGAGGGTCTCCCAAGTGTGTACCCTGTTGTGGTGGGCCTGGCAACTTGGGGCAGTGGCTGGCTGTTCATAGCCAGGAGCAGACTGGGCCACCCACCCCTGGATGAGTGCTTCTCCCTTGCTCTCCACGATGTCGTGGAGAGTGCCACAGTCACCCACTGTCTGGAGAACATTCTGCAGGCCAACCTACAGGAATGTTAGAAGGCACCTAAAACATCTCTTCAGGTGCCCAAATGCCCATGCTACGGCATCGCAGGCCTAGTTCAGCCTGGTGTTAAACAGCTCCTGGGTGGGGTCTGGGAGGCTGGTGCAAGGTCACATGACCCAGGGCTGCAGGGGGCTGGTTGCGTCCACCACCACGCACAGATGCATGGTGACATCCCTGATTGGAAGCTCCCACTGGGGGATGAAAGTCCCCACCTCCATGCACCGGCAGAGGCTGCAGTTCTGAAACACACACTCCTCGTGTATCTGGCCCGACCAGCCTGCATACATGTCCATGAACCAGACTTCGGCACCCACCAGGGCCTGGAGCGCTATCAAGTGGCTGCCTTTCCAATTTATGGAGCAGCCCACGCTGTGTTCCAGGGTGCGGATGAGGATATGGGACCCATCCAGGGCACTGAAGGAGTTCAGGAATTCAACCACAGTGAATCCCGCAATGGCCGCGTCCAGCTCCCCCTACGTGGATGACCCTCTGGAGAAGCATGACACTGATGGCCCGGACGACCTGCATGGAATAGAGGGCGCACGCACTTGTGAGTGTGTGATGGGGTGCACCCAGCTCCTGCCTCCCATTCCCCTTCTCCACCCTGACTCATCTCCCTATGCAAACGGCTTGGCAGCATGCACAGGGAGCAGGTGTGCAGACAGGGGCCTTTTAAGGGAGAGTTTTGGCAACTGTGCAACCCTTTCTGTGGCGTTTCCTGCTCAGCTCTTTCGAAAGAGTGGCTGAGGCTGTGTGGCCACTCTCTTTCGAAAGAGTGGCTCAGGGAAGGGTAGTAGAGAGGTTCTGGAGGCCAAATTTAGGCTTTAAGGAAAGTGCAAGAGGACTTGGATTTCAATGGTAGTGTTCGCTGAAATGCTTCCAGTTCCACACGCAGGGCCATGTAGGCAGAGAGAATTTCAGAGGCTCAATGGATGGATGCGGAGAGGAGGGGTTTTGATTCATTAAGACCTGGGAAAACTTTTGGGAAAGGGAGAGCTTATACAGAAAGGGTGGGCTCCACTTAAATCAAAATGGAACCAGATTGCTGGTACTTAACGTTTAAAAAGGTCATAGAGCAGTTTTTAAACTAACAGCTGGCGGAAAGCTGACAGGTGAAGAGGAGTACATGGATTGGACAGAGACATCGCCTAGGGCGGGTCTGTTAATAGGGATTCTCTATGCTCTCCTCTAAGGAGGACAGGATGGAAGATGATAAAATATGGGTAAGAGCAGATGAGAAACAATCAAATGAAAGAGTCTAACGCATCAGGAAATGGCAAACAGACAAATAGTGACTTTTTTTTTCAAGTGCTTATACACAAATGCTAGAAGTCTAAATAATAAGATGGGTGAACTAGAATGTCTCATATTAAAGGAGGATATTGATAAAATAGGCATCACAGAAACTTAGTGGAATGAGGATAATCAGTGGGATACAGTCATATCAGAGCACAAAACATATCAGAAGGACCGAACAGGTCCTGCTAGTGGGGGAGTGGCATTAATGTGAAAGAAATGTAGACTCAAAGGAAAGAAAAATCTTAAATGAACAAAAATGATCCATAGAATCACTATGGATACTGATTCCTTGTTCTAATAAAAAGAATGTAGCATTAGGGATGTATTACCGACCCCCTGACTAGGACAGCGACTATGAAATTCTAAGGGAGATTAGAGAGTCTATCAAAATAAAAAACTCAGTAATAAGGGGGAATTTCAACTATCCCCATATTGGCTGGGAACATATCACCTCAGGATGGGATGCAGAAATAAAATGTCTTGATACCTTAAATGAATGTTGTGGAACAGCTGGTTCTGGAACTCACAAGAAGAGAGGCAATTCTTGATTTAGTCCTTAGTGGACCATAGGATCTGGTCCAAGAGGTAAATATAACTGAACTTCTTGGAAATAGTGACCATAATGTAATGAACTTAGCTTCTTGTAATGGGAAAAACACCTCAAGGCTGTGGTATTTAATTTCAGAAAGAGGAGCTACACAAAAATGAGGAGGTTACTTAAACAGAAATTAGAAGGTACGGTGCCAAAAATAAAATCCCTGCAAGACGCATGGACACTTTTCAAAGATGCCGTAAGAGAGGACTGACTTACATGTATGCCCCAAATGGAAAAAAAAAACCCACAGTAAGAGTACCAACAATTGCCACAAGTATCGGAGAGGTAGCCATGTTAGTCTGTATCTTCAAGAACAAAAGGAAGTCCTGTGGCACCTTATAGACTAGCAGTTATTTTGGAGCATAAGCTTTCGTGGGCAAAGACCTGTTTCATCAGCATCTGATGAAGTGGGTCTTTGCCCACGAAAGCTTATGCTCCAAAATAACAATTGCCACAGTGGCTTAACAACCAGATAAAGGAGGCAACGAAAGATAAAAAGGCATTGTTTAAAAAGTGGAAGTTGGATCCCATTGAGGAAAATAGAAAGGACCACAAACTCTGGCAAGTTAAATGTAAAAATTTTAATAAGAAAAGCCCCCAAAGGATTGATCACTGGTTAAAAGACAGGAAACAAAGGGTAGGAATAAATGGTAAGTTTGAGATTGGAGATGGGCAACTAGTGGTTTTCCCCGAGGATCTGCTCTGGAACCAATTTTATTCAAGTTATTTATAAATGATCTGGAGAAAGGGGTAAACAGTGAGGTGACAAAATGTGCTGCTGATACTAAACTGTTCAGGATAGTTAAGAACAAAGCAGACTGTGAAAAGCTACAAAAAGATCTCACAAAACTAAGTGATTGGGCAATAACCTGGCAAAATGAAATTTAATGTTGATAAATGTAAAGTAATGCACATTGGAAAATATCCCAACTGTACATACAAAATGGTGGGGACTAAACGCTCTATAACTAGTCACAGAGAGGTAGCCCTGTTAGTCTGTATCTGCACAAAACAAGAAAGCAGTCATGTAGCACTTGAAAGACTAACAAAACAATTTTTTAGGTGATGAGCTTTTGAGGGGCAGACCCACTTTTGAATATCTGATGAAGTGGGTCTGCCCCAGGAAAGTTCATCACCTAATTATTTTGTTCATCTTTAAAGTGCTACGTGACTGCTTTTTTGTTTTATAACTAGTCAATAAGAAATCTTTGAGTCATTGTGCATAGTTCTCTGGAAACATCCACTCAATGTGCAGCTGTAGTCCAAAAAGCAAATAGAATGCTGGGAATCGTTAAAAAGGGGATAGAGAATATCTTATTGGCTCTATCTACATCCGCGGTATGCCCACATCTTGAAAACTGCGAAGACCATTTTCTATTGGTATAGCTACACTGAGCAAAAGGTCTGAACTCCAAACTACTATATGGGAGCACCACTCTTCAAGAAAATGACACAGAGCTAATGCTTATTAAAGGTAGATAAAATAGAGATGTGGCTACATTGTCTAGGGTTCTGACCCAGTGACTCTGACCCTATTGCATTATTGTGAGATGGGGGATATAATCCCAGAACCACCTAATGCCAGCTCACAAGAAGGTACAGAAGGGCACAGATATATTCTGATTCTGGTGTGTACGTTCCAGTTCACCAAAGGATGTCATGTGAGGCTCACATGAAAACTGGCATCATACTGGTAACTAATATATTGTGAAGAGTATGTATATGCTGATACTGTGTACAGAGTTATTTAGATAAACATACACACACTAAAAGTGCCAATTGTAAGTGTATCTTGTTAGTCACCCACAAAGAGGGAAAAACAACACAATTTTCTGTCAGACAAGACGTGTATTTATCTAACTCTGCTGGCATGTAAATTAAGCATTGTAAGCTATCACAATGGGTGCACGTTTACATGTGATGTCAAATGTTAACACAAATAGGTGTGAAGTGTTCAGGGAAGCAGCACCCAGGAAAAACAAACCTGTCTGTGAGCAAGGACAATCACTTTGGGGGACGATCTGGAAGACAAAGTAAACATCTCTTTATTTTGCAGCTGAGAGGTAAATGGAAAGCCTATTTGTATTCATGAAAACAGCATCATAACTAGCTTTGGTGTGTCAAAGTTAGACTCAGACTCACAATTTATCAGACCACTCCGTTTTATTAGCAAAGCCGCTCTGCTAATACATTTAGAAGTGAGCCCCCCGAGCGGGGCTTGCGTCTCTTAATTTATACAGTTTTTTGGAGAACAAATTACAGACAAAAGAAGAAAAAGAGTTTAGTCACCACCCTTCGAGATCCCTGAGACCAGTCACGTATCTTCAATTACCTGCCACCCTTAACAATCTCCTTTAACAGCTTCCAGTTAACTTAACTAATTGCCCTTCACACCTTCCATTCTGATGCCTGCTTCTTAGACGTGCTGGCTCCATCTTAATTGCTTCTCCATTCAAAAGCTAACTGTCCCTACGTGTGCTCCCTCAGATACTTTGTAACATGTTTTGGCATGCCCTCTCATATACAATGTATCCAGCATGTCCCCTTATACAACGTTATACTTATACAATGTTATACTTCCACAATCTCCCCTTTTGGTCAAGGCTACGCCCATGACCAACGACATACTGGATCCCATACGTCAATCGTTCTTTTTCATTACTTTCACTGGTGACATTTAACAACATTAGATTAGCACTCTGGTTAGGGGTAACCTGATGGATGGTGTGTCTTGTGCAGTTTTGGATACATGAAGAAATCAATTGAAAGCACACAAAGATTATCAGAATTCCAAATAGGATAGTCAGGATTCCTTGAAACAACCAGTTTCCCAGACTAGAGAAATTGAATGTTACTTATCCATTTCCACAAGGAACTTGGTTCTTCGTGGGGAAGGTATGCAATTTGCTCCAGATGGCTAGCACGATTTATTACCTCATTAGTATTATCAGGTATGTATACACAACATTCTGTTCCAATTAGAGCACAGGTCCCTCCTTTGGCTGCCAGTATTATATCTAATGCCCGACGGTTTTGGAGGGCCACTTGTTGGACCGCTCCTGCTTCTTTGGCCAGAGCTTTTAAGCTCTCTCCTGTTTCATTGGCCATGATCTCAACCACCGCTTGTAACCTTAAAAGCCTTTTTGCATGGTGAATTACCCCCCCTACTGGGATTAAAGAAATGCCAACAGCTTCTTCCCAAGTTAGGGGGCTTATGTTATCTACATACCATTTAGCATCTGGCAAGTCCCTCCTTTTTCGCCTGAAATTACGGAGGCGATTTCGTGGGAGGGATTGAAGCACCCGGAATTGTGGGAAAAGCTGAGCAGGATAACAGATACCTGACCAATTTGCTGGTAACACAGTGTAAGCATTTTCCCCACAAACCCAATGATGTCCCATTAAAGCTGGGAAGGGTTGACTGCAACCCTTTGACGTAAGAATTTACGAAGGAGGAATAGTATCCCCCAAAGGGCACAGGATGATTTTCACTGGGAGAAGAGGTAGCATTTACATGACACTTGTAGATGGTGCTGTTTTTCTCAGGGAGGCTGTAGGGGGAGCAAGAGATTGAATCTCTGGTTTGATCCCAGGTTGAGAGGAAGTTTATCTTTCCATACCTGGTTCGCCATTCTCCAACCTTGTTTGAATAGTCCCATACACCATGGGACACGATGTATTGGAGACGGCTGCTCCTGCCTAGATTCAGCCCTGTCCCATTACACACCCAGCACCAGTGGCCCTTTCCTTTCACCACACTTGTAAGTTTAGGAACATATGTTTTTCCCAGCCCCCAAGTGTCATTTTCCTTCCATGTCCTTTTAAGTGGATAGGGTTCTCCAGCAAGCTCTGAGGAATTCAAAGGGATTGCCATGGTGGGGATACTAGCTTGTGAGTGAGCTGGGATGTGGCTGCAGACCCAGCAATTAGAAATATTCAGGATCTGGGCTATCTGCACCTGTTGTTGGATAAAAGAATTGTCACTGTCACTCTGGATTCCCCAGACCCTCAGGACACAGTAGCTGAGGATTAAGCTTCTCAAAGGACACGTTGGAAGCAGGCCCCTTTCTGGTTCCGACAACCCCTTTCGAGGGAACCGCAGTCACGGTTTTACGTCCACCAGGCAGCAGGCGCTAGGCTCACTACTGCTTCTTGTTTGTAGGGTCCTGCTGTCTGCTTACCCTCTGCTTCTGGCAACCCTTACGAGAGCGCAGATTGTAAGGTATTGCAGGTTGTTCCTCTTTGTCTTCTGGGGTTGAAGCTGGTTCTGCGTGGTCTTGCAGAGGTGCTTGGTCCCCTGGAGGTGGCGCTGGCTTACACTGTGAGGCGTGGATCCATGCAGCGATGCCGGATAATTTCACTGGTGTCTGGGTGGTGAGCAGTACCTGGTATGGACCCTTCCACCGGGGTTCCAAGGCGTGCTTCCGAAGGTGGTGCCACAGGTAGACCCAATCACCAGGCTCAAGAGTGTGACAGGCAGCAGAGGTGGGTTCCGTCGGCCAAGCTGCTCGCACCTGCGAATGGAAGGAGCTCACAGCTTGCATTAACCCTTTGCAGTACTGGAGGAGCATGCTGTGAGTTAGGTTTAGGTCTGGGACTGGGGTAATAGTAGCCATTGTTCGCATAGGGCGTCCCATGACGATTTCAAATGGACTCAATTTGTGTCTCTGGGATGGGGGTGACCGAATTTCCATAAGGGCCAGTGGTAAAGCAGCTGGCCAGCTTAACCCTGTGGAATTACAGATTTTTGCCAGCTTATTTTTAAGCACACCATTTCGCCTTTCAACTGCCCCTGCACTCTGTGGATGGTAGGGGCAGTGCAACAGGTGGGTGACATGTAATACCTGGTTTAGATGTTGAACAATTTTTCCAGTAAAATGTGTTCCCCGGTCACTAGACAAAGTGGCAGGAATTCCCTCGGTAGGGATAATGTGGTTTAACAGACATTTTGCAGCAGACAATGAATCAGCTTTGCGACAGGGAAAGGCTTCAATCCAACCCGAAAATAGACATATTATAACTAAAATGAATTCATATTTCTGACACTTTGGCATTTGTACAAAATCAAGTTGCCAGTGTAGGAAAGGTGCTTGAGGCAAACCCCGGAACCCTTGTGTTACTTTTACAGATTTGCCTACATTGTGGCTTTGACAAGTAACACAAGCGGCACAGTGGCAGGTTGCAAAGGAGCTGAAATGGGGAGCCCACCACCCCGCCTTACTCATAGCAGAGACCATCCTCTCCTTGCCAACATGCGAAACACCATGTAGCAGGGCGGCTAGAGACAGGTAGAGTGAGAGGGGGGCTACAAAGGTACCGGTGGGCGATCGCCAAAGGGAATCAGAATGCAATGAGCAACCCAAAGCACTCCAGGAGTCTTTCTCTGTTTCTGGGGCAGAATCCTGGAGCTGAGCGAGATGAGAAAGGGATGGTGGCGTTACAGAGACAGAGAGGGGACCAAGAAACGCTTCTGGTGAAGGTTTTATAGTGGCGGCATGTTTTGCAGCAGCATCAGCAAGTGCATTACCTTTTGCCACCTCGGTGTCTGCTGCTGAGTGGACAGTACACTTAACAATTGCCAAGGCAGATGGTAGTAAAACTGCATACAGCAGGGCGGCAATGTAGGGGCCATTCTTGATAGGGGTACCAGTAGAGGTAAGAAAACCTTGAGCTTGCCAGAGGGTGCCAAAGTCGTGCACAACCCCAAAGGCATACCGAGAATCAGTAAAAATAGTGGCAGAGAGCCCCTCGGCTAGAAAGCAGGCACGGGTTAGGGCAATCAGTTCAGCCACCTGGGCAGAGGTCACAGAGGGTAAAGGTGCAGCTTCTATGGTTTCAGAGAGAGACCACAGCGTACCCTGCAAGAAGGTGGCCTTGGTCATTTTGATAACAGGACCCATCAGTGAATAATACCAAGTCAGAGTTAGGGAGAGGTACATCTGAAAGGTCGGGGCGCGGGAAAGTGATAGCAGAGACAGTTGCAAGGCAGTCATGGGGTTCACCATCACTAGGTAAAGGAAGGAGGGTAGCAGGGTTTAACCGGGAGCAACGCTTAATAGTGATATGTGAGGCTGAAAGCAGCAAAAGTTCATACCTAGTGAGGCGAGCAGAGGAGAGGTGAGCAGTATTGCGTTGCAGAAGAAGAGTTTCCACAGAATGGGGAACCATGAGAGTGAGAGGAGAGCGGAGGACAAGGGACTCAGACATCTCGACCAGGTGCGCTGCGGCAGCTACAGCGCGTAGGCAAGGGGGTAAACCCTGGGCTACAGGGTCCAAGGTTGCAGAGAAATAAGCCACCGGGCGATTTCTGTCACCGTGCTCCTGAGTAAGAACCCCAAGGGCACAAGCAGATTGTTCGTGACAGAAAAGGGTAAAAGGCTTGTCATAGTTAGGTAACCCTAAGGCAGGGGCAGAGGCTAAATTCTGCTTAAGGGAGATGAAAGCAGCATTTGCTTCAAGTGGCCATGGCATGGGGTTAGGTACAGAGGATCGAGTGAGTTCTTGGAGTGGTTTAGCCAGAGAAGCACATTGGGGAATCCATTGCCTACAGAACCCTGTCATGCGTAAGAATTTTCTGACCTGGCGTGGAGAGCAAGGCTGGGGAAAGCTAAGGATGGCTTGTACCCGGGCTGGAGAGAGTGTACGGGAGCCCTGGGAGAGAAGGAAGCCTAGGTATGTGACAGAGGTTTGGCAGAGCTGCAATTTTGTGCGAGAAGCCTTATGACCCTTGTTCGCTAAAGCTGTGAGAAGCGTTAGTGAATCAGTTTCTGAGGCAGATAGAGAGGGGGAGCACAGGAGTAAGTTGTCCACATATTGGATCAGTGTGGATCCTGATGGGAAAACCAGATCAGCGAGATCCCTGGCTAGGGCTTGAGAAAAATAGGATGGACTCTCTGTATACCCCTGGGGAAGGGTAGTCCATGTATATTGCTGACCCTTGTAGGAGAAGGCAAAGAGATACTGGGATTCAGAGTGAACTGGGACAGAGAAGAAAGCGGAGCACAAATCTACAACAGTATAGTGGGTTGCATTTGGAGGAATAGACGCTAGTATTGTAGCGGGGTTAGGGACCACTGGAAAAGAAGGTATGACAATACGGTTAATAGCTCGAAGGTCTTGAACAAATCGCCACGATTTGCCATCAGCCTTTTGAACTGGGAGGATAGGGGTGTTACAGGGGCTGGAACAAGGGACAATAACTCCTTGTTCTTTTAATGCAGATATAACTGGAGCAATCCCAGCCTTTGCCTCAGGATTCAAAGGATACTGAGACAGGCGAGGCAGAGGTTTGGAATTGTCTACAGTAATCCGAACTGGGTCAGTATTTAATTGTCCCACTTCAGATGGGTGAGATGGCCATAGGGAGGAAGGAACCTGAGAGATTATGTGCTTTAGGGATGGAGTTAAGGGACAGCAAGGGACCGGAGTGGAGAGGGAAGTTTCAGACAGCAGGGAGGCTACAGAATCACATAAGGAAGACTGAGGGATTTGCAGATAGACACCATCTGGGGAGCAGTAAATAGAACAGCCAAGTTTGCATAGCAAGTCCCGTCCCAGAAGGTTTGCAGGGTTGGAATCAGAGAGGAGGAATGCATGTTCCTCAGACAGGGGACCGACCTGAATAGACAAAGGTTTTGAGAGGGGAAAAGAGGTAGGGATCCCTGTAATGCCAACAGCAGACACAGATTTTCCAGATCGGGGAACCACAGGCAAGTCAGTGGTGCAGATTGTAGAAAGAGAAGCTCCAGTATCAACAAGGAAAGGGAGAGAGAGATCATTTACAGTCAGGACACATTCTCCAGTAGGGGACAGAGGTAATAAGGGAGCTAAAACTTTCTGAGGTTCCCCAGCATCCCGTCATTGTTGGGGTGAAAAATAGGGTTGGGGATCAGCTGGAGGAACCAGCGGGGGGGTTCACTTGATTTCCCATACGATTATTAGGTTGTCTTGGACACTCTCTTTTCCAGTGTCCAGGCTGTTTACAGTAGTTACAAACCCCAGTTAATCCAGCCCCCCGCCCCCTTCCGCGACCCCGTCCCTGTCCCCGGTGTGGTCTGCTTAGCCCTGAATAATGCTGTATCTGCAGAGCCATTAACTTTTGGGAGGACTGTTCCCCCTTTCCTTTTAAAGTGCAGTGGCAATGCTCTGCTACTGCCAGCAATTTGTCCATGGTTTCAGTCTCCCATCCCACACTTATTCGTTTTAACATGCTGCCTGTGGCAGGGAGAAGACCATCAACAAATGCATGTGCCAAGGCCCCCTGCCCATTTACATCGGGCTCTTGTATTCCTGAATGTTGTAGGAAAATATCAGTTAGCCGGGACCTATAGTCGCCTGGGCTTTCTCCTTGCCCTTGCTTACAGCAACATATTGCTGTCCAGTTTGTCTTAGGAGACCACACTTTGAGAATGGCTTGATGCAGGCGCTTCCAAAGAGCCATACACCGGTCTCTGTACGCCGAATCTGGGCCAGTACTTTTTATGGTTGAGTGGCGTGCCTCAGCTGACCAGTCTGCGGCAGCCAACCATTTTTCATAATAACTGGCAGGAGCTAACAATTTACACAGTTGGAGGAGATCTGTCTCAGAGGGTTCATAGGTTTCACAGATTAACAGAAACTCCTCAGCAAATTTGATAGAGTTTTCCTGTGGTTTGGGAAAACCTTTAACTATAGATAAAAGTTCCGTACGAGTCCAGGGCTTATAATCCCATATGGACTCACTTTCTCCCATTTTAAGGACTCGTAAGGGTGCCACAACAGTTTGATCAGAGTCTCTCATTAACCTCCCATCAGGTTCTCTTTTCCAAGAAGAGAGGTCAAGAGAATCTTTGCAGTCTGCTTTGGATTTCTTTTTCATAATATTTTGCAGAGCTGCGAGGCCAATGAGGGTGTCTTCTTCACTTTCATTATCTGTAGTCACTGAAGACTTTTCTTTTTCTGATTTCTTATTTGGGCAGGAGTATGGTGGGGGTCGGGTTTGATCCGGATCATTGCACAGGACTGGGCAAAGGGGAGCGCTCGGACTAGTGGTGGGAGAGACTGCATCCAATTGAACTTTTAGTTTTTCGCTAGAATTTTTAAGAGAGGTGAGTTTTGACTCAGTCCATCTACGATTTGCCTCTTCCCACCACTGCATGAAGCAGTCTACTTCTCCTCTCTCCAATTTGGTTGTTGGGAGGACGAGTTTGCTTTTTAAAGCGTTCACTCGATCCTTGTCCCAAGAACCTAACAGTGGCCACTGTAATTTGGGGTTCCCTAGAGCTAATTTGGACCATTTTTCAAGAAACCTACAAGAGTCCGGTCCCTTTCTGAAATACATAAAATGAGCCGGAGTTCCCTTAGGGAACTGTTCTATCTTAGACTTTCGATTACCCATTTTAAGAGGACTTCACACAGCACTCACACAAGAAGGAAATTCGGGCTCGGCAGAGTGGTACCCGGTGCAACACACAGAAAGGAGCCCACAGGCTACTGCCGCAACTGCCTTTGCTTTCACACCAGGGGTTATACCCAAGGCGTGGTGCGGCTGCAGCTGTGCAGATTCCACTTATTCAGACTATGGGGACGGGGACCCCTTGGTCAGCCAGTCTCCGGACAGAGATGGCTTCCAGATTCACACACACACCACAGGGAAGACGGATAGACACAAAGACAAGACAGTCCTCAAACCGGTTAAAGCACAAAAATAATAATTACCTGAGACGTCTGATTCCAGAAGCTGGATCCAAAGACCCCTACCCGAACAGAGTGGGAACCGACAAGTTCAATGGCGTAGACTGCGCTGCTGCTGTGTACCTTTCTGTCTTCTGGAAGATCGCTTGGACTAAGCCTCCAGGCGCCGGCTGCCACGATCGTCCTGCAAGGCAGTCAGGGATCACACAGCCTCAGCGAAGCCGCTTGCCATCTCGGTGGAACCTCCAAATTGTCAAAGTTAGACTCAGACTCACAATTTATCAGACCACTCTGTTTTATTAGCAAAGCCGCTCTGCTAATACATTTAGAAGTGAGCCCCCCGACTGGGGCTTGTGTCTCTTAATTTATACAGTTTTTTGGAGAACAAGTTACAGACAAGTTACAGACAAAAGAAGAAAAAGAGTTTAGTCACCACCTTTCGAGATCCCTGAGACCAGTCACGTATCTTCAATTACCTGCCACCCATAACAATCTCCTTTAACAGCTTCCAGTTAACTTAACTAATTGCCCTTCACACCTTCCATTCTGATGCCTGCTTCTTAGACGCGCTGGCTCCATCTTAATTGCTTCTCCATTCAAAAGCTAACTGTCCCTACGTGTGCTCCCTCAGATACTTCGTAACATGTTTTGGCATGCCCTCTCATATACAATGTATCCAGCATGTCCCCTTATACAACGTTATACTTATACAATGTTATACTTCCACGGGTGGAAAATGCCGCAGAAGACCAGGGTGAGAGAAAACTACCAGAGACAGGAGGTTAATGTTAGCTAAGTTTAGTTTCTAGAAAAAAGTGCATTATTTTTTCTTTTATACGTAACTATTTGTTTTTTACTCATGTTTTTTACTATTTTACTCATGATCACCTGAATCTTGACGATCAACTTATATTTGTAGTGAAGACAATAAGTGTTGTGATATTAAGCAATGTGATGGTCCTGAGCTAAATTAGAGAACTGGTATGAGCTATTCGTTTGGGATAATTCTGTGTCAAAGGCTGCATATCCTAGGGGAATACTTTAAAGGGGCTTGGATACTGAGGTGCATCACTTATTAAATGGCAAGGCAAAGCCATGGCTGTCAGAGCCCACAAGAGTGCTGAAGTGGTTAACAAGCTTATGACGTTTGGAAGCTGGCACCCAGTTAAGCACAAGGAAGACTTTCTCATGCTGGAGGCAGGGGGTGATGAACTCAGAGGCTGTGTCTAGACCAGTCCCCAATCAAAGGGGGCCTGGTAACTAGGGTGTTCAGAGAATTTTGAGGAATGAAAGGACTTTGCAGTAGCGTGGGCACTTTGAAGTACCAGTGGGTTAGCCGTGGCTACACACAAGCTGGCACTTCGAAGTTGCTGCGGGGGAGATTTAGCCTAATGAAGTGCTTCATATGCACCACAGCACTTCGTTAGTAATCTCCCAACACACTAATTACCATACCCCCTTCGAAGTTGGGGGCTAGTCTAGACACAGCCTGAAACAAGCTTTGACCTATAGCTGTGGAAATATGGTCTTTCTCTTCTTCCCTGGCTTCAGTCTCCTGGCTATCTCTGTCCTGGGGTGGTTTGAGAGAGATGGAAGCCTGAGGGAAAACAGGTAGAATGCTACAGGTTAAACTCATGGCAAAGAGGTTTCCTCTGCTTTAGCCATAGAAGCTGTGAGAAAGATGATCTGCAAAACCTGATGGTGAATTCCTGCTGTCTCATGGTAACTTGAAAGACAAGTTTGCTCAAATCCACACAGGGCTGCTCCTTTTCAGGGGAGTGAGGGAAAGAACATTTCTGAAGGGGACAAATATGCAGTGTTGTCTTTTAGAGTAGTTCTATATCTCACTGATGCAGGTGAAAGTTCCATGTGTGTTAGCCTAAAGAATGTGAACAACTGATTCACTGGAAATTCTGAAAAACATACCAAAAATTAGTTAGAAACCAAATTTTTCAAGATTTTTGATAAATCAAATACATAAGACAGTTTTAGTTTGGTTTGAACACAACATTTTGTTAGTCCCCAAAACAAAATATTTTGTTTTGATTTCAGGTCTTTTTATGGGTTTTTAGTTTTTTAAAATAAGATTTAAGGAAATGTTGAAGTGGAAATTCATTTTAACTTTTTGATTTTATTTATTTTTATTTATTAAATTAACGATTTGGCAAAACTGTCACAAATTCACAAAATATTTTGGAGTCATCAAATCTGTAATTTTTTTACGGAACCCCAGTGTGAGCCACATCTTTATTACCTCAGTTCTGAATTTCTGCAATGCATTCTACATAGAACTATATTTTAAAATCACTGACTTCAGCTGGTGCATTATGGAGCCACATATTAGTGGATATTTCTCAAGGAGCACATTCTGTTAGTGCTATGTGATTTGCACTGGATTCTAGTTATTTTTTATGCAGTTTTGAGGTGCTGGTTTTTACTTTTTAAAGACCTATCAAAAAGGATGGGTCCTGGTTATACTGCAGTTTGTTATATTGTTGAAACTGAGGTTGAATGGTCCTATGCTTTAATTATGGAAAGGCTGAAGTTGGAGCACTTTAGGAGGGAAATTATTAGTTGATTTTCTTGCTGCTGCTTTGGTTCATCATAGGCTAAATTTGTTGAACTTTGTCATGTTGCAAAGTCTGTTTCTTCACACACAAGACAGGAAAGAGGGGTGAGGGTTTCTGGAACTTTGAAAGGAGGGTGCCTTTGGATTTGGGACACCAGATCCTAGTAATTCATAGTTTTATTAAGATTGTTTATGTGCTAGAGGACTGCATAGGTGGATTTTCATACACAGAGTAATTCCATAAATATTTTGGTGGAAACAATCTATATTTTAAAAGTGTTTAAAATAAACTTTAAGAAATGAAAGGAAATGCTGCTTTCTTCACCTTTCCTGTTTCCATGGGTTTATGTTCAATCCTTATATTTGGAGGTTTCATGTGTGTTTGGTAAACATTTGATATTGTACATTAATATGGATTTACATTACCTATATTTCAAGACTATTGTTGGGTACCGAGCAACTGATTACACTTGTAGCCAATCATGTGCCATTAGCAGTGAATAATGACGGGCATTATGTCATTTCAAATCTTGTTTTGTTTTGCAATACTGTAATGGTTAAAAATAAAGGCTAAATCAATTGCTTTACCGTACAGCTTATTTTCCCCTCAAACCTCTCTTTCAGGACCAATTTGGTTGAACTTTTGTATACTGACTAGCGTAGTTTCAGCACTGCTAGAGAAACATTGATGGACTACTGACTTTTTTGAAATCAAAGGGCAGATTTTAGCAAATGTTAAGTTTAAAAATAATCATTCATGTGCTCTTAAAAGGAGCTAAAGCCAGGCTGATGAGCCCAAAATTTGTCTTGCATAAAAAAGGCCAAGTAACAATTTGATTGCATCCTGAAACTTTTTCAGACAATGTGTTCAATTTGTATTAAAAAACAGCCCCCCACCCACCACCAAGCAAACAACTTCAGTGTGATGATCATGCAAAGTAATGAAGAGAAACTAATTCTAGTATGAGACAGATTTCCATTCCAAACATTCTAGGTACAAGAAAGAGTGTGAAATGATTTTGAACACTGATATCATATGGAGAAGAGGTGTGGTGCATGCTTCAGATTTCTTTGGATCAGGCCCATTCGACCTGATCTTTCTCCTATTAAAGTCAATGGAAACTCCTTAATTAACTTCAGTGATGTAGGATCTAGCCCAGAGAAACTAATTCTGCCAAGCAAAGTAGCTCTGTATCAAAGAACATTTCTAGCTTTACTGCTAATAATTCTATGGTGCAAGGAAATTACCTTGACCCTCTAATAGAAGCATTTATTTGGTATGGTATATTGTTAAGGTCCTAGGCATTCTTCTTGATACTGTAAATATCCTTAGTGGCTCATTTCTTTATCTAAAGGGGCTTTTCTGTTTCTTTTTTTTTTTTTTTCCCAACAATCCTTTCTATACAAAGAAATGATGGTTGGTGTGAGATCAGGGAGGGTATGTGTGCTTTTAATCTGCCAGTGAGCAGAAAATAACAAAGAAAAGTACCCTGTTTGTTTGTCAACAAGATGAAATAAATAAGAGCTAAAAAAGAAAAAGCCTCAGAGACTCCACTCAAAGGCAATCAAATATGTATTTAATTAAAGCAAACCTAAAAATTAAAGTTACATGTTGAATCAATAAACAGCACTTTTTTCTACATGCATTTTGAACAAGATAGATCAGAATCTTGCATGATGAAGACATAATGTGTCATAATAATTAGGAACACAGACAAAAGAACAGCTAATCAACATGCAAATTTATGCAGTTCTGGCGATTCAGATGAGGCAGATTTCTACCTCTTTTTTGCTTGATTCATCTTCATTGCTAATCATCTGAAGGCTGCCAAATGTTCACTGACACTAATGTATTATAGGTCAAGAGAGGCAGGTCTTCACCTATTACCCCCACAAACAGTATGCTTTCCTTCCCTGTTTCCTCTTCAGGATTTTCAGCAATTACTGCCAGATGCAATCAGACTCCTTGAATAGGAGCAACTGGGGCTTGTTTGTGGCTTGGATTCATTAGAATCAGGAGGCTGAAGAAAGGAATAAATTACTTAATTGCACAAAAAAGTTGCAGCCAACGTGATGGTGAGAGAAGCTGATTGTGTAGTTGCGCATTAGGCCACTCTTGGAATGGAGGATCTTAGAATAGCTGGTAGTTTGGCCTTGCAGATTCAGACAGATTTGGGTATCCTCCAAAACAGATGGCTCCACATACCATCTATTCTTCTCTTTGTCAGGGTTTACCATTTATTTGATCTTTTTCTTCTGTGATGCTGGTTGTATTAGATGTAACACAAATATGTATTCAGATCAGACCCATTTGGTCTCGCCTCACAACTTCCATTCTTTTTGCTTTGTTTGATGAGATGATCAGGTAGCAGAACAAAATGCTTGTTTTCCTGTTCTTGAGCAACTATGGTACATAAAACATCAATAATGTGACTGTCTCAACAGCCTTGCACAGTGAGATAATCCTCCTGTATCATGAAGATTTAAGTTTGGTTTGTCCATACTTTACCAAACCCTCCACTCCTGCCCATGTGCATGAAAGATTATTTAATCAGACAAAACAAAAATTGCTTCTGTGGGATCAAATAAAAATTAACATTTGCATATTCCCAAGTAGAACTGCTGGCTTCTCCCATCCTTATGCTGAAACCCCTGTTCAGATATTCTTTTCAGGTTCCAGGCCATGTGTTATGCTTGCGGGTGGTCTTAAGATCTTAAAGAAAAAGCTTTGCTCTATGAAGTCATGCAGCACCGTATGTAATTAAGATCCCCACCCCCACTACCCACCAAAACCTGTCATTCTTTTGTTTTGAGAAAGTTCAACACTTTATGGAAAAGTAAACTTTTGGTGTGTAATGGTTGAAATTAGTATTTATTTATTTATGGTCTGTCAATGATTCACTTATCTGGGATCCCATTAAGAACACTAAGAAAATATTACCCTATAGGGCAGTTCAGCTATATCAATGAGAATGGTCAGACTGACTTCTGAGCACCACATATGAAGTGCATGGCATGTGTATTTTATGGTATAGCTTTTGTGTCTGGTATCCATCTTTTGGCTGGGGCAGCCTTAAGTTCTTTGGTTGCCATGGGGATCTGTAGTCCGAGACTGACAGGTTAAAATGTGCCCCTGGATTTTGATCAGTATGTTAATACTTATTTGATGTTTTGCATCGAGTCTGTTGGATCCTCACAGATGCCAACATGTGCTGCTTTATTTTGGGCACATGGTGATGTTCCAAATGTCCCTTGCGCTTGAGAAATTAGAGAAGCCAAAGTCTTAGGGGATCAGAGATCTGAAAGCTTTCTCAAAGCAAAATGGCTCACCTGAGCATTGGAGATTACACTTATAGTCCAAAAGGCTATTTCATTAAACCACATTTTACGGCATTAGGACTACAAAATATTGAACGCAGAGCCCTCTCAACTGCCCATGAGATGAGGAGTCATGTACAACCTTAAGTCTAGCATTACTTTATGGCTAAGGACAACCTGCAGTCTGCACTGAACCAGGGGAAGGGTAGACATGGCTAGAAGCCTGGGGCGCCTCTTGTGCAATTTTCTTGGAGCTGAAGAGGACAGCCATTTAGAGCAGAGCCTTTGTGTGGCCTGGGGGACAGCAAATGGCATTTTTTTTTAGACCAAGGAAAATTGCTAGTTTTGTGGGAAGGTGCTGGCGAGATCTCCCTAGTTTTAAGGGCTGGATTATGAGAGAGGCTGTGTATCAGCTGCAAGGTGGACTAGATGGAGCCTAGTATGTGGTGTTACGACACTTCCCATGTTCCTAGGTGCTGAGCATGCTCATTTTGCATTGACTGCATTGTTAGGTTAGTTACTTAAATAATTTAAGGATTTGCATTGCTGCTTTGAGGATGATCTAAGTCCAGGGTAGCCATGCAGGGTCTTAGTGTAGAGTTCTTCAATGACTTTAAGGGAGTAATTTAATCATACAATTCAGCTAACCATATCATTATAATTAAAAGCCACCATTCAGTGAAAGTAAAATAAAAAAAGCAATTTGTATGAAATGAGAGCGGTTGACAAGGATAAAATGGTCACTGCTTGTCAGTAAAATCAGATTTCCAGTCATTTAAAGCACCTTGTCTTTCTAAAGCTATTGCCAAATTGCTTATAATTCATATTGCTGAGATTGAGATATATTGCAATGGATTTCCTAGTAAAAAGTTACTTTTATAAAGTCTCTAATTACTTATTTAGCTTTTGCTCTCCAGTTACTCCTTTCTCCAATGTTCAAATCATTTTGATTCCTTGGATATGTAGTCGTGGAGAGAATGGCCTGTATGGTGCTGGTGTTTTCTCTAACTCTTACCTTTTTAGATGTGTCTTTTGAAGCCACTGACTAGAGAGAAACTTACTGAAATAGTAAATTTATGCTAGTTTGCACTAGTATCTTAAAGATGCATTGCAAATTACAGAAAGTTGCAAGTACGTCTGTATTCGGAACAGAATAAAAATAATAAAAATAGGATTTATCAAAAAGTGTTTAATGCAGTCTGATTTTAATTATTTAATATTGCAAAGTGTTCTGTATCGGTAAAGGTACTTACATACCTTTAAAGCACCAAAGATTTAGGTGCAGGAGACTTCATTTAATCACTGCACTATTCTGGGGAGATTTTCAAAGGCTCTCTAGCATTAAGTAGTTACCTGCCATTTGAAAGTCAATGGGATTTAGATATCTAACCACCCATTGTGCCTTAGAAAAACTTTGCCAAGAAGTAGGGAGAACTTATATTTTTATATAGATTATAAAATGGTGAGGTTCTATTGAAGTTTTTTTTTAAATCACTCATATCATTGATTTCTTTTTCACTGTCACAATTGTTATGAAGTAGTGAGAATTCTAATTCCTTCTGTCAAATTCTGCTAGATGCCTAGCAAAAATCACACAAGTGACTTCTCTTTGTACAAACAATACATGGCTGCTTTTCTGTCTAAAGTTATATAGATCCAAGAGTGGATGATTTCTTACAATGGTATCTGTATATAAAGGATGACTCAGAAAGGCAGACAGGAGCTGTTTCTTGACAAGCTTTAAAGCCAGGTTTGTGTCCAATGGACTTTATTTTCCCAATGGTCCATGTCCTAATTTCTGCAAATGGATTAGTCATATTGTTTCTGCTCACCAATTGGTCAAACTATTTTGAAGAGTAAAGTGAAGAATGATGAATATTGGAAAAAAAAACAACAAAACCAAAACTACTACTGTTCACTGGTGAATATGGGAATGTTTGCAAGGAGCTGCTATTTCCCAAATATCTGGGCAAACATCATCATCATCTGGGAGAGATTTGCAAGGAGGTAGTGGATACAGTTGAACCAAACAGCCATTTTGAGCAAGAGTATGTACAGATACTTTTTTGCTGAATTTTATTTAGTTTTAAATACCATACACTAGACATCTATAATGGTAACCAACTGTCTTTGATAAACAGTAACATTGCCTCAGTAATAAGTGTTCTTTTTACAAAAATGTGTTTTCAATCATATCATAGGTATACTACAAAAACGGAGAACCTAATTTATGTCTCTAGGTCAAAACTTGCATGTTTAAAGGGAGACCACTAAAGTGTGAACGTAAAATGGAGGTTAAAAAGGTTCCTCTTCTTTTGTGTGGGGAATACGTCACCTTACTAGTCTCTGAAGACTCTTGAGGAACTTCTGCTGATTGGTGAACTTGTTCACCCTGACTGTCTATTGCCTTCTTTGTTTTGACATATTTTCATTCTTCTCTTAATGTTTCCTGTTTTCATGAATCTTCCCCTTCTGCTGTATTTTCCTGTATGTGTTTTGTCTCCCAGATGTTGTATGACTGGCTATTTTGGTCACTCTTTGCGTACTACAAAATTAAGGGGGGGAAAAAAAAGCAATGGAAAATTCCTATATTGGAGAGCCACTATATTTTCCAGGTACATGTCACGTGTTAAATAAAATACATTCTACCAATATTTAAAATGTATCCAACTAAACTATTACAGAACTGGCCCTTGTTTTATCATATTAAAACACAAGTAAACTAAGAATGCAAATAACTTTCACACATGATGCAAGTTAATATTATTTTAATGGGCAAGAGTTTGTTTTAAAAATCCAATATTTAGTTAAAAATATCAAGGTATGATAAGTTGTTCATATTTATCCAATCCTTAAGCCTGCAAATGGTCTCATGACATTGTTAAGGAATTCTAAACAATCTGTTATCAGAGAGGTGGTAGACAATGCTGTAAGAGTATTGTTGAGCAATACAATATGGCCAAGATTTCAAACAGTTGGTGCCTTAAGTCAGAAGACTTAAAAAAAAAAAATACTCAGAAGTACTCAGCCTGGGCCCAATTTTACACGCAACTGAAGTCAAGGGTGTTTTTTCACTTCAATAGCAACAATTAGATGGGAGCTTTTGGAAATTCCCCACTAACTGCATGTACATGGCCTTGATCTCTATGGCTATATCTATACTAGAAGCATCTGTCGACAGAAGTAAGTCTCGACAGGGTAATCTCGACAGAACCTCTGTCAACAGATTGCATCTGCATGCAACTTGCTCTGTCGACAGAGATAGATCTGTCAGACTTCACTGCCCTCTGGTGCCACAAAGCAGAATGGCAGCTCTGCAAAGAGGACTGCCTGGCAACCAGAGGCCCTCTCTATTGACAGAAGTGTCTACACTGTACTTCTATTGACAGTAATCTGTCGATGGCTTGTTATGCCTCAAATTTTTGAGGGATAATACTGTTGAGGCAAATGCAGAGTTTGGTTGAGAATGTGTCAACAGAATGCTTTAAGGGTGTAGATTGTCCCCCTGAGTTCTGTCAACAGAAGGACCATTCTGTCGACAAAACTCTAGTGTGGACCCAGCCTATGAACACTGAATCTTCAACAGCTCCCACTGCAGTAAATGGGAACAACACTCTGTTCAGCACTCTTGAAAATCAGGCACTTAGGTAAGTAGCCTAACTTCAGACTCCTTGGCTTGAAAATTTGGGCTTATAATTTTAGAGTCTAATTCTGCAAACCCTAAAGGCTGGGTCTACACTAGAGTGTTTTGTCGACAGAGGCTACAGCACTCTGAATTTGACTCGACTGTGTTATCCCTCAAAAATTTGAGGCATAGCCCTCTGTCGACAGAGATGGCTTCAGGTTGCTGGGCAGCCCTCTTTGCTGAGCTGCCATTTTGCTTTCTGGCACCAGAGGGCAGTGCAGTCTGGCAGTCCTCTATTGACAGAGCAAGGTGCGTGTAGATGCAATCTGTCGACAGAAGTTCTGGCGAGATTTCCCTGGAGACAGTAACTTCTGTCGACAGATGCTTCTAGTGTAGGCATCGCCTATGTGACTAGTCCTGGGGTGCTCAGACAGCACAACATTGGTATTGTGAGCTTCTGTTAATGCCACACTCATGCTCCTGCACCAACAGCACAATCTCCTACCACTAAATAAATGGCCATTGCTGATGATGTAACCCACAAATCAGGGTATCAGAGCTGCCTCCTCTGTG
This sequence comes from Carettochelys insculpta, assembly GCF_033958435.1. NCBI lineage: Eukaryota > Metazoa > Chordata > Testudines > Carettochelyidae > Carettochelys > Carettochelys insculpta. Next base: position 63,088,273 of record NC_134139.1, on the reverse strand, counting down.
CCTGTTGAAGGAAGGATTCAAGTCTGTTACAGCCCCAGCTGGAAACCCTTTTCTCTTTAGCATCACCTCTGTGGTCCCACTACATTGCTGGTGTGTCAGCCAAGATGGAGGCTACCCGTTTAGTGTGAAGTACCTGCCAACACACTTGCATGATCTTGGCCTGTAAAACTCCTGTCCTGGGTAAGGGCTGTTCAGTTACATGTCCCAGTGATGTGGGCAGCTGTGCAGCACACAACTCTAGTGCAGCTCTTCTCTCAGCTTAGCTTGGCTTCTCTTGGTGGACCGCGGGCTGTAGGCAGCCAGCTCCTTGGTCTGCCCCCTTCAGAGACCTCTTTGCTGTGTTCAGGATGCTCCCACTGAAGCAGAAGTCAGGCAACCCAGCAGCAATACAAGTCAGCCACTGGGGAAGGAAGGAGCTGGCAGGTGGGTAATGATGAATGATATGTGACTTTCAACGGTAGTAATGGGTGGGGTGGGAACGAGTTAGGGTGATTGCATAAGGAGGTTGATGCTAGGCTGGCCCATTGCCTGAAGGAACAGACTATGAGGACCAGATTTACTTTGCTCTGCTCACCTGAGCCTTTGTGAGGGAGAGTGGCAGAGCTGTCTTTCTTATGCTGGCTGCATTTGGTCCAAAGCATTGGCACGAGCTGGCCTGTTATCCCAGCTGGTGACAGAGTATCCTGTTACTGCCTCATCTCCTTGGCCTGGCAGGTAGCGGCTAATCAGTCTGGCTGCTCCTCACTAAGGGAGAGAGGAATCACTGCTGTCCTTAGTGGAAAGAACTGCTCATGCTAGTGCTGAAGGCTGATAGAGGAAAGGAAGCTACCTGACTTTCCTCAGTCCAGGACTGGTTTCAGTGACTCCAGGCTGATTCTCTTCCTTCATGCAAGTCACGCCTCTTAGTACAGTCACAATATTTAAACCTGATGACTGTTCTCAGGTGAAAAATATTCAGTAATGACATCCTAGGGTTTTTAAGGGTTCCACAATTGTTCGTGGCAAAGGGTCATTACAGCTATATGGGTTGTGACAGATTCATTCGCAGAAATCCCCTTCAGAATGTCACTTGGGGTGCTGAAAATACCACCGAGTCTGCCTGTCCGCCCCCACCTCTGTTCTGCTGGGCCAGAGCTTCTGGTTTCCACTAGAGAAGGCACAGAATTGGGCTCACAGCTAGACGCAGAGCAACACAGATACTAAGATCCACTCAGCTCTGGGAAGGCTCAGTCAAAGGGATTTGACATAACGCTCAAGTGCAAAGCCTCAGTGGGACCAACCCCCTCCCCCCAAATAAATCTATCTCACTATGAAAAAAGTTTATACAGGTGGACCTTATAAACTGTTTGCCCCCTTTTATCAATGAAAGAGAGAGTTACCCAGCTGTTATCCCCCCAGGTAACGATTAATTACACTGGGCTTATTAATAAAAATGATTTTATTAAGTATGCAATGTAGCCTTTAAGTGGTTGCAGGTGTAACTCAGACACATTGAGACTACTGAGAAAGCAGAGTGAAGCTAACTGACCAGCTAGAAGAGAGTGATCGCTCTAAGGAGCTGGTTCTTGTCCAAGCTGGGAGCAGCCAGACAGCTCCTGGGAGTGTCCTGGATTCTCACCAAGTTGAGGACAGGGGAGGGGCAGAAGGCAGCCAGATGATACCATGGACCACTAGGACCTACTTGGCCAGCAGAGATTCATCATGGCTGAGTTTCCCCTTGGTAGAGTTGAGGCAACTGGAAATAGAAAGGGAGGTAAGGCAGGAGGGTTGCTCCCAGCTGGGACAGGAACTGCAGAAGTCCCTGGAGTTGTCTGGCTGCTCCCAGCTTGGACAGGGACCAGCTCCTTGGGGTGAGCATTCTCTTCCAGCTGGGCAATTAGCTGGGCTTTGGTGAACTTGTCAATTTGTAGCTCTCTCCTCTTGCACAGCTGTACAATGCCCTTTCTCCACTGTTCCCAAGGTATACGGATTCATGGGCCTGTGCTTGTAATGTCCCATGATTCCTAGGAAGAAATCTTTCAGTGTATCAGCTCTCCTTGAGGATCACAGTCCCTCCTGGGGGTTAGGCTGTAGGCACCTCTGCCTCCTGGAACCAATTCCTCCTTCTCAAGGACCACACGCTCTCAAGCCTCAGGTTCCTCTGCTTCCTGGAACTGCACTTCACTTGCCTTCAGCATGCAAACCTCCTCTTAGTCTTCTTTTGTTCTGTTGTGCCCCTGTCACTGTCAGATGCTCCATCCATGGGATTTAGTACACAAGTAAGAGCAGACAGATCAAAATAAGCTACTAAGCAAAATAAAACACATCACGCCATGTAATCTTAATACTCTAAGAAACTTATTACATGCAATGTCTTACCTTACTGACAGAGATGCGTTGGACAGCATCAGGAGAGAGACACAGTTGCAAGTCATTTGGTCAGGGAACAAAATGAAGCGTGAGGCTGGAGTCAGCAAAGGAGCTAAAGGAGCATTATTACAATACAAACCAGTGAGTGCAAGAATGATGGTAGCAAGATTTGAAGCAAAACCGTTCAACATCTTGGTCCTTCAAGCGTATGCATCTATGTCAAACAGTAAAGAGGAAGAGGTTTAGCTATTCTATAAAGATTTGACAAAAACACAGGAGGAGATACCAAAGAGAGATGTGTTGCTCATCGGAGGAGGTTGGAACATGAAGGCTGGAACAGACAATGAAGGTTGGGAAAGAACCATGGGAAGGTTTGGATCCAAAGAAAGAAACGAACGGGGCAAGAAACTACTAGAGTTTGCTAAGGAGCACAAGATGGTGATCTGCAACACAAGATTCCAACAAAAGGACTAGGAAGTGGACGTGGTGATTGAATGACAGGATGTCCAGTGATAGGATAGATGTGATCTCGATAACAAGAAGATGGATAACATCAATTCAGCAGTGCCAAACTTTCCAAGGAGTGGATATAGACTCGGACCACAGTCTAGCGATTTCAAACATCAAGATGAAACTCAAGAGAAAGTATAACACACAGTTTAAGAAAAGAAGAAACATGGCAAGGCTAGGGGAGGAAGAAATAGGAATGAGTACAGAGCAGCACTCCAAGAGAAGATCAGAATGCAGGTGCAGAGAAAGTAGATTACAAGCTTTCCAATAACAGGTTACATGCTATATTTTGCATAAATCATATATGAGTTAGTCATTCATATGCAAAAGCATAGTTCCCTAGAGAATATGAGCGTGCAAAGTCCCATTGGTGTTGGTTGCAGGGGTGGGTGTCTCTCACCAAAGTTCACTCAGCCCTATTGTCAATTGCTGTGACATCAGCTCAAAGCCACCTCTGTGTTATCCTCTCCTGTAGTGCAGTCACCTCTGTGCCATCTCTTTGCAAAATCTTCAGTGGAGGGGGATCAATGACAGAGAATCCTTGAGCAGGGGCTTCTCCATGAAGTAGGAGCCACAAGACCCTTTCCCCGCTTTCTCTTCTAAGGTTAGTCCCAGAACCCAATTAATATAGTTCACATATAGCTCTGCTAATTCACCAGTGCTCTCCATGGATAATTTTTGGGCAGAGGCTTAGTAGGCAAATGGGCTCTGCAGTTGCACTTCCTACTGTTCACCAACAGGTGGTGGCAGAGAGCTCCTGCCCCTCTGGAGCTTTTGTCTGTCTAAAAATCTTGGGGGTATGTCTTCACTGCTGGGAAGATCGATGACTGCAGCAGAAGCAGCAATCTTCCAGAGTTCAATTTAGCTTGCCATAGGGATGTGCTGAATTGAGCTCAGAGGGTGTCCCTGGTGGTGCCGGTACTCCTGCCCTTCATTAGTGTCAACCGTGCACAGTGAAGATGGCGCGGAAGCCCGAATTAAGGTATGTCAACTCCAGCTATATCATTAACGTAGCTGGAGTTGTGTACCTTAATTCAACCTTCCCCTTTAGTGTAGCTCTGCCCTGGTTAAACAGTTTAGCTGTGTCTATGCGAGCCCCTTCCTTTCAGAAGGGGCATGTTAATGAACGAGTTTGAAAGATGCTAATGAGGTGCTTCCATGAATATGCAGCACCTTATTAGCATAATGGCAGCTGCTGCGATTCGAAAGTGCGGCTTTCAAATCACGTGCCACCTGTGGAGACGGGGACCCTTCTAAAGGGACCCCCCCAGTCTTCAAGAGCCCCTTCTTCCTATCTGGTGTTAGGAAGAAGGGGCTTTCAAAGACTTGGGGGGGGGGTCCTTTTGAAAGGTCCCTGTCTCTACAGGTGGTGCACGATTTGAAAGCTGCACTTTCGAATTGCCATGGCTGCCATTATGCTAATGAGGCACTGCATATTCATGGAAACACCTCATTAGCATATTTTGAACTTGCTCATTAACATGCCCCTTCTGAAAGGAAGGGGCTTGTGTAGACACAGCTTTTATGAAGCTGACCTTGGTCATTCTTCCTTGGGCTCACAGGCAGGTTCTTCCCCTAGGGAACATCATCTTGCCTTTTCACCAACGGATAGTACTAGGGAGCTCCTTACCCTCTAGATTTTGCAAGCCCTGTGGCTATTGAGTAAGATTCTTGAGTTTAGAAAATCCTACAGGTTATTACAAAGTGGTTAGGGCAGTATCATGTTATAACTCAGTCCCCTGCCAGGCAGCTTTTGGAAGGGGAAGCAGGCCATTGAAAGTTTGGGTTCATTGCTGACAGCTCTTCTTTTTAAACCTCACACAGTGTTTTCTATCTCCTCTTCAAAAACAATGCTATCTGGGATTCCTTTCACATCCAGATGGAAAGCTTTTGTAACGGGTAGTGGTAATGAGGCTTAGTAAGAATTTTTTTCTCTCCCCAAGAAAAGGTGTCATCTGGCGCTTGCTTTAGGAGTTGGGTGCTCATGAAGGTTTCTAATTCAAGGTCTTAATTTTTGTAAAGCGTGAATTACAAGAAGTCAGAAGAATGATGCAAAGTGCATTTAATAATGCACATTCACAAAAGAAGTGGTGTAACTACATTAATTAGGCAAGTCTTGCGTAAAGATGCAATGTAATTATATATTTGAGACAGTTAATTAGGGAGCTACTTGGAAATTTCAGTGAATATTAAGGTAATTATACATAAATACTATAACCATTAAGACTGCACCCATAATGAAAGCAATAACTAATTACATAAATAACAGCATACTTATGTTTTTACATTACCAACACCTAACAATACTTCCTCTTTTTCCCCTCTCCCTTTGCCATGCAAATGACAAAACTTCCATTTTTATTTCAGATATTCTTGCAAATTGTCAGGGAAACAATGATCTTTCCTCCTGATTTCTTTCTCTAGAGAAATCTGTGGCAACTGCAGTGATACTCACCTAGCAGGATGAAAGACAAGTTTACTATGGGTGTCCTTCTCATGAAAGCTGAGTGTATGTGATTTGAGCTCCGTTCTTCAAGAGTGCTATGCACCCCTCTGTCCCACTGAAGTCAAGATCTCCAAATCTTTGAAGGGACATAACATAAGACCTATATCATGCCAGGCTTGAAATACTACTGGGAATTTGAATGCAACATTCTTACTGACGGACTTAGGTTACAGATGAATTGGTGCCAGTTAGGGAATGTGACGCTTTACAGGATTGGGTCAATATGAATATATCTGGTTCATAGTTAAATTGTTTCAGGATTTTGTGATCTGTCTGCTTCTCACATTCACAACAGCTGCACCAGATTATACTTACACCAAATGCTTGTCTACACTGGAATTTTAAGGTGCAGTTTACCAGGGTAAGTGGAGATGTGGGTTAGAACCACTGTTCTCTCTAATTTTTCCATTCCAGTGCAGAATAAATTTTATGTACCCCAAGGCCTATATGGATGTGCATCTTCAGTGGAAACACATGTTGCCCGCTGTAGGTATTCTGCTAATCAGCCGGGCGGCACCTGAATCTGTCCTGGGCAGCCACCCACTCACTCAGTTTACAGGGAACACTGGTTACAACAGAGTGTAAAATGATTTGTATTGGTGCAGCTTAGGGTTTGACAGCAGGGTAAATGGCACCAGTGCAGATTGCCTGTATTTTCTCAGAACATTAGCTGTGGCAAATGGAGCATCACGAATGTTAGAACCTTGTTCTTCACTGTGGTGACTCTCATACTATGGGGATATCAGCGGTGATGGTTAAGAATCCAGAAAGCTAGTGTCATCCTGTTGTGATGGAAAATCATGCTTTATGAGTGTAAGCCATATCTGTGCTAAGGGTATACACCACAGCTAAAATCCTAGCACAGAGAAGGCCGCACACCTCTGTGTGATTCCGTTAATTTACACTACTCTTGCTTTACACGATGTCAGCAAGATTGGGGTAATGACTTTGTCTTCAGTTGTGATGGCCTGACAGCAAACACTAACAGAGCTGAGGAAAGGTGGGTAAATTAACCAAAGTGTATCAATTCACATGGGAAAATGATTCAATGGAGCCACTGTTCTGCACTTCAGTTCTACATACTCGCCAACGTATGGAAGATGGCTGCAGGCTTTCAGTTCTTGGATCACCCTCGTGCTAGCCAGTCAGTATAAGAAATGGGCCTGTTCACAATTCCAGATCAAAGCGCCCTTGATCTTTGTGGAAGTTTACAACCAGTTTGTTTCTTATTTGTATGACAGTAGTGCCCAGAGATCCCACAGGAGTTCTGGTGTCTCCTTAAGTGAGGTGCTGTAGCACAAACTTTGGGCTACAAATCTGGACTTTGTAGAATTTTGCCTACTTCATCACCAACAGTGTTGTTCCTAATACTTTATATGTAATTTCCAGTTCTAATTTTCTTTTCTTAAAAACCTTTTTTGGGCATTTGCAGACAAGTCAAACAAATAATTTTTTTCTCTTTTATGTTCCTGTGAGAATATCCAAAAAGACAGCTGAAGATCAATGATTCTCGAAGTACTTGTTTAACCATTAAAAGCAATAGCTCAGAGTCGTTGACCCCTGCTATTGAGATCTAGCAATTCAGTCAATTTATAGATGCCATGTAGCTGTTGAAAGAACTGCTGATAATGGATGATAATTGACAGATTTCATAGGTGTGAAAGGAGGTTTACCAGAAACTCAGTAGCCCTGCATGTGGCTTGTTGATTGACAGCCCTGGAAGCCTAAGGGTTACCCATAGAATATAGTCCCCTCTGTAGCTCCCTCTGTTTGGGATGGAATGTTATTTGTGACCCTTCTGTGAGCTCATGATATACAGTATTGCTTAATATATCATTAACTTGCAACACCACAGTGATGGGATTAAGACCCAGAGGGCTTTATCTCCACTTTATTAATGCAATTAAAAGCTGCATGACAATTTTTTAAAAACACTTGTTGATGTAAAGAAAGTTAGAAATCTCTTTTTAGTTTCACCGTTGATAGTTGTGTTCCACATTTTGTAAGCAGCCTGGATATTATGACGAGTTTGTTGCATGTACACCTTTCAATTTTTCAACAAAAGAACAGGTAAGATTGCATGTATATAAAAATGAAGGACATTTCCAGGTTGGGTTTTTGCCTCAAATGATTGCCAAAAAAGAGCTAGAGGGTTTAAAAATAGAACAAAATAATCACTTGGTGATTTTTTTTTTTTTTTAAAAAAAGCCTGATTCGCTACAACTTTTTTGAAATTGGTTTTTGTAACTACAGACTTTCCTCTAAGGTGATTAATAGGTCAAGTATTAAGAATTTGCTCCCTCCTCTTTTGGGGATACCCATTTCCTCTGGGAAGTTAATTTCTCTTGAACTAATGGGATGTCTGAGACCTCTTGTCCCTTTGCACAGCCTTGGCAATTTTTGTCGATTGAAGACAGTATAATAGCACTTAGTGAGTGCTGTAAAGCTGAAACCAAGTCTGTCACTGGCTGCTTCTGTTAAGATCTCTGTCTGAGCTGGGCAGAAATCTACAAACCAAACAATGAGTCATGTGTAAAATCCCCTCTCCTTCAACAATTCTAACACTCCGTAAGTGTACATTACAAGACTGTTTATCCTAGCTCCATTTAACCACAACTTTATCAACATCTCAGTTATACTCACCAGGGATGAATCATTTATTCACTAACTTCCTCTCCAGGACAAGGGTCTCAGTCTTTCACATGGAAATTCCAGTTCCCTATAAATAAAATAGACAGATTTTATCTTTCTTTTTTTTTTTTTAATTGACATTGTCTTTATCTATTGCCCTGAAGAACCGTACCCTCAGGTTAAAGTTTCAGAGACACCTTTCTGACTCTTTCTTTTTTTTTTTTTTTTTTTTAAATGCATGAATGCATCTACTGGAGTGTCAAACAGAAGGCTTCCTGTCAATCAATGATTCACTGATCTAATCACAGATCCCTAGAACTTTTCATGACTCAGTGAAGTCCTACAACAGCTCTTCGTCAGTTGAAGTTTCTGAAAGCTCCAATCTGCAGAAGGCACTGTAATGGACACACTCAGAATGACATTCTTTTACTGCTCAGAGTATATCTTCATTTCAGGGAAAATTGACCCTCCCATGGGCAATCTTCTGGAGTTGGATTTAGTATCTCTACTAGGGGCACAAAAAATTGAATTTACAGGGTGCCTATATTGGCATCTGTACTCCTGCCCCTTGTTTAGAGTAAGGGAAAGATTTGCCAGTTGACCTCCCACTGTGTGGCAAGTAGGAAAAATCGATTTTAAATAAGTCAGTTCCACCTATTCAAGTCTTGTAGCTGGATTTGTGTATCTAAACACCATTTCACCTCCTAGTGTAGACCAGGCCATAGCGTCCTAGTCAATCTCCCACAGTCCTTTCTTTATAACGAAATCAACTTTTTTGTGTGATGATGAAAATATGGGGACAGATTCTTTCTTGTGACAGATCTCTGTTCGGTACTGGAGACAAGGGTGGGATGGCAGGGAGCCGGAATCTGCTCCTGGATTCTGACAGTATTCTTGGCCCCAGTGGCACATAGCCAGGACTCTCTAAATACGTGAAGTGAGATAACAAATAGAAATCTGCCATGCTTCCACAGAGACGTCCTCTCATCCCCCGACACGTGCCCTATGCCAAAGTGGGGTCAGAAGCAGGGTCCAGCAGCAGTAAGTGGCTTCCCTACACCAGAAGAATTGTCTGCTAGCTGGTTGCATTGGGCTTACCCTCCCTTTTCATCATGAGTGATACAAAGGGTCTGTATAGAAGCTAGAGCAATGGGTCTCCAACCTTTCCTAGCTACTGTATCCCTTTCAGGAGTTTGATTTGTCTTGTGTAGCCCCACATTTCACCCCACTTACAAACTACCTGCTTACAAAGTCAGATATAAACACACAGAAGTGTCACAGCACGTTGTTGCTGAACAATTGCTGACTTTCTCAATTTTTCTATATGATTATGAAGTACGTACATTGGAATATAAACATTGCCTGTATATTTCCATGTGTGTCATCATCAGCCATCAAAGCTTAGTCCTGGGGCTTGGAACTGTGTTTGGGCCTGTCACTAGGTCCATACCTTGGTTCAGAGAAGGGCAACAACAGTTCATGTGAGAGTCACTAGGCCCAGGCCCTGGTTCAGGGTGGGTCAACAAACAAACCTCAGTTCAGGTTAGGCCTCCTTGCCAGGCAGAGGGCTGGCAAACCCGGGCATGTGCCTAGAACAGTGAGATGGGGAGACTGCCACCCACAGAGTGGTGGTGTGGGAGATGGGTGCAGGCCTGCCTGCTCCACTGTGCCCCCGCCCAGGGCCCTTCTATTGGCAGAGCAGTTTGTCACTGGGGTCAGCGGGGATCCACATGACAGCATACTGACCCAGCTACCCCTGGGCTGCTTCCAGACTCATTCCTCATTGGGCTGCAAGGTAGAGTGGGGGGTTTCTGTCTAGGCATGCAGCAACTCTTTGGTGGGGCCCAGCTGTTCAAGCCAGTCCTCAGCCTTCTGCAGGGTGGTATTGTCCTTCCAGCCTGGAAGCTCATGTCCGGCATCGACCTTCTTGGGTGGCTGAGCCCCAGCCGGGGCTTTTACAGAGACAGTTGCACGCCTGCCTTCTGGTGAGGAAAGGGGAGGGCTAGGTTCTGCTCACCAAGGATCGCAGCGGGATGCTTCTCCCCCCTCGCTCAGTGAGCGGCCACCCTGATCACAAGAAGTATACAGAGAAATATAAGCAAGTCATTGTAGGAAATCTTAGTTTGTATTCACCTTTGCTAGTGTTTTTTTGTTTTGTTTATGCAGCCTGTGGTAAAACTAGTTAAATCTCTAGGGCTGTGTCTACACTAGCCCCAAACTTCAAAATGGCCATGTAAATGGCCATTTCGAAGTTTACTAATGAAGTGCTGAAATACATATTCAGCACCTCATTAGCATGTGGGAGGCTGCGGCACTTCGAAATTGACGTGGCTCGGTGCCGCGCGGCTCGTCCTGACAGGGTTCCTTTTCGAAAGGACCCCGCCTACTTCGAAGTCCCCTTATTCCTATGAGCAGATGGGAATAAGGGGACTTCGAAGTAGGCGGGGTCCTTTCGAAAAGGAGCCCCATCTGGACAAGCCACGCAGCAGCAAGCCGCATCAATTTCGAAGCGCCATGGCTGCCCGCATGCTAATGAGGCGCTGAATACGTATTTCAGTGCTTCATTAGTAAACTTTGATATGGCCATTTGCATGGCCATTTCAAAGTTTTTGGCTAGTGTAGACCTAGCCTAGATGAGTCAATGTGCCCCTGAAAGAGTTCTGTGCACCTGCCACAGTACCACATGTGCCTGGTTGAGAATCACTATGCTAGAGAATCTGGCTCAATATCTGTATTGTTTTGGAGAGATTTGGTGCTGCTTTGTCAGTTTCTGGTCATCCAAGTAAGAAAAATTCTTCGTAGTTCTGTCAGGGATTTTTGATCCCTTGGGCATAATCGTCCCCGTGGGCCAGGGGAAACAAACCTTGGGCCATTAATATTATTACAGGGGCAGGTAGACCCTAAAAGGTACATAGGCTGCCAGTTAGCAGCCCCCGTAACGGTCACTCTGTGTCGGTTGGTTTTACCGGTAACCTGAACTCACAAACATTTCAAATCATGAATTTCAAAATCCAGGCTCCTCATTGGACGGAGATGAGGTAGCTCCTGGAAAGGGACCTGGTTGAAAACAGGCCCCTCAGAACGCTTATATGCAAATGACCTCATGAATAATTCATAAAAACAGGGAATATAAGGCAGTGCCCCGCAGCGCTGGGGGGTTCCACTATCCACCGGCAGCCGGCGCTGAAAAAAGACTTTGCGAAGTGCTCCTGACTTTGTGAAGAGCTCCTGTTCCCTGAAGGTCCTCAGCTGCAATTCTTCATCCGCCCAGCAGAGTCCGCTCTGCTGAGGCATAGCTGAAATCACACATACTAAAAGAGCTAAGGCAGTCTCCGCTCTGAGGTAAATTGGGTGAGGGACGAACTGGCCTCACCCTTAGGGTGGGGTACTGCGCCCTCACCCCTTAGCACCCAGAGCCTGCCAAAAATCACTGCGGCACCTCCGATCTCGCCACCAACAAACAGATTGAGAGCGGATTTGGAGTGGGTCGAACTGGCCCCATCCCTAGGGTGGGGTACTGCGTCCACTCCAATTGAGGCTTAAGGTCTGCCACCATCGCAGCACCACCGCTCTCGCTGCCAACGCCTCAGCCTTTTCTCCACCAGACGTGACCATCTTACCGGATTAGACCACCGGATCAGACACGTAAAACCCCCTACGCCCTAAACACTAACTTTCTAGCTTAATTTGGGCTGTGTGGGGATACTTACCAAGCCAGTAACTCTAACTGGGAACTATTATTACTTGGGGCTATAACCATTGGCTTAAAGCTGCACACCTGGTTAACAAGCCCATAACTAGAAGTTTTACTAATTAACTGTTTATCGTTGTGTTCTTTTTCTATAACCCCTTTTCTCCCTTTTTTCCCCTTCCTCCCTTCTCTCCAATCCCCACTGAAAAAATCAGTTGGGAAGGACCCTTGTAGGGTGGACCTCAAGGTGTCCAATAGAGTGGCACTATTAGTCACTCAGGGTACATAGGGGTGACAAACTAATTTATCCCCTATAACCCGGAGGAAAAACTTATTAGATTTTTGTGTCCTTGTGTTTTACAAGGAGAGTCTCATACAGACTTCCCTCATGGAACCCTTGTTGCTGTTTATTGTAAGTGTTTAAAGTATAATTAGAAGTAGATAAATTAATATATATATATCGTTACAAGTTCAATTATTGTGCTGTTCGTTTATAAGTTACTGTTTTTGTTAATAAATATAATCATTATTTAATCCAACCTTCCTCTCCGTATCTCACCCTTGCCCTCAACAAACAAGCCAGCTCCTAACCTACCAGGGATTAGCTTCTCCCCAGTCTCTCCCCACTTACACTGCACTGCGCTCTAGGCCCCCTGCCGGAGGTGGGTGGGGTCGGTTTGCTGAGGAGCGGAGCGGTCCTTTGCCAGTCGGCGGGCTTCCTGCCGTCTCCTCTTTGCCCTCGTCTGAGGCCCCGTGGGGATCCGGACGGACTGCTGGTGCGGGGTCAGCGGGGGGTTTATCGCCTGCGATTCTGCCCGCACTGTCAAGTTCCTGTGTTATTTATTTGAGAGCCCCTCCCCAGTGCCAGTCTTCTTTGTCCTGTCATTAGTCCCATGCCTACGAGTTTTTTAATGAAGCCAACGTGACCCCAGAAATGTACAGGAGCCCATCTGCACTCTGGAAGTTACTGGATCAGCACCTTTGTTGGCCATTTTAGGGTATGTCCATACTGCCATCATGGGGTTAAATTCAGTCGAGATTTACCCTAAAACTGTGGATTCTTTGAGGCAGATGCTGTCTTGAGCTTTGTGTTTTGTACAGCCCTGAGCACAGTATCAGTACGAAGTAATAATAACAATAATAGTGACTTATAATGTAAGTTTCAACCTTAATTATTGTGACATTATGGCTGCATCTGCATTAGTAAATTTTTCCAAAAGAAGGGGGATCTTTCAAAAGATCCAGTGGAGTGTTGACACTCAAAAACATTGTTTTGAAAGTATATTGAAAGAATGAGGCACTCCTTTTGAACTTGCTTCTTTAGAAAGACAGTGCATGTACATGCTCTGTAGTTCCTTTTTTTCAAAAGAGCAGTCCTCATGGCACCTGATTTTTCGATTTCTGGACTGTTCTTTCAAAAGAGCAGGGGCTGTGTGGACGCTCCCTTTCAAAGGAGCAAATCACTCTTTTGATCTGCTTTTTGGTGGGCCTACACACTCTTTTGAAAGACATTCTTTCAGAAGAGGTCTTCCAGAAGAGCTTCTTTCGAACGATCTCTGTAGTGTAGGCATAGCCTATGTGTTTAAAAGAGGATTAAATAGATTGTTGTTGCCATCCCATAGTACATTTGCAACAAATCTTAAATAAAGTTTGCCGAGTGAGGTGTCTATGGAAAGGTTTTGATTTGCTGTTTATGATTATGCTATGTGTGTGCATGAATTGTTTGTATCTGAAGCTACAGATATTAACTATGTACTTGTATTTCAATGTGTTTAATTCTGAGTAGTACCAGTGAGGCATTTGGCCAGCATATTGGGAAGGGGTTATTGAAGTATAATGGCACACTAAGGAATACTGGACCTTTGGGAGATGCCAATCCGCATGTGATGAGCTTTTTTTTGGGACTGTTCAAACTAGCGTGTCGGCAGCGGCTTCTACCTGTAAAGGACTGAATTATACATTGATAGGTGATTTGCCTACTTGCTAGCTCATGTGACTGGCCACCACCTTGTGGGCCGTAATTTTCCACAAGGAGAACAAAGGATCTATCTGCTCTGGCAGAAATTATAAAAAGTCCCGGAGACAGCTATCTTTTACCTTTTTCCTCCTGCAGCCACTGGACTACGGACCGGTGCTAAAGGAAACATTCTAACAAAGGGCTTGAGGTCCTTCCAATGATTTAGAAGTAACCAGAGGCTTGACTTAAGCCAGCATTCTATTCCTTCATTGCTAACCCAAGAGCTATTGCAATTGTTTTATGTATCTGAGGTGGAGAGCGAGGTAGATATGCTGGATGGTAGGGATAAAGTCCAGAGTGACACAGAGAAATTGGAAGACTGGGCCAAGAGAAATCTGGTGAGGTTTAACAGGGACAAGCGCAGAGACCTGTACTTAGGACATAAGAATGCCAAACATCACTACAGTTTGGGGACTGATTGGCTAAGTAGCAGTTCTGCAGAAAAGAACCTGGATGATAGTGGATGAGAAGCTGGTCACGAGTCAACAATATTTTTTTTTGTAGCCAAGAAAGCTAATGGCATATTGGGCTGCATTAGTAGGAGCATTGCCAGCAGGTTGGATATGAGGAAAAACTATTTCACCAGGAGGGTGGTGAAGCACTGGAATGTGTCACATAGAGAGGTGGTGGAATCTCCCTTCCTAGAGGGTTTTTAAGTCCTGGCTTGACAAAGCTGTGGTTGGGATTATTGAGTTATGATTTTTCCTGCTTTAAGCAGGGGTTGAACTTGATGACTTCTGGAAGTCTCTTCCAACCTGATGCTTCTATGATTCCTTTGCCAGTTTTCTTTCTTTCTTTCTTTCTCCATTAGTTTTTAGATACTAAAATATTGGGAACACTGAACTTTTGGGGTAAGATCTGAGTTAGATATTGACCTGTGTGTGTATGGTTCATCCTTTGGGATCAGAAGATTCTTTAATTGGGGATGCTACTTTTAATAACCACTCATTCCTGTAAATGATGCTTCTGGTGGTGACGCAAAGGAACTGTAGTACCTGAGGCCATTGCTCATCTGATTTCTTGTTAGCCAGCATGGTGAAACATAAGATCTTTTTTTGGATGGTTTGATGTACCATGTAAATGGAGGATGACCAGTCTTCAGCTGTGAGTGCCCTTTTTCTCAACTGTTTCTTCTAAATTGGATACTCTCAGTAGTGTGCCACAAGAGCAAGTGTTTACAATTATATATTGTGTGTGCTGGCCATGTAGGATGAAGTATGTACAGGAGTATGTAATTATGTATACAGTCACATACACATTTATATATACATTCATGTATACAGTGTATCTGTGATTTTGTGCATCAACTTGTAGGTTCTGAGTAGCAGGAGGGACATGGCAACACGTAAATCCCAAGGAAACTGCTAATTATTTTAAAATGAAAACAAAGCAACTGAGTTTGAATCCATAAGGCAGAAGAATTATGGTGCATGAGCCTGAAATTTAGGAAGAGAACTTGCATTGCAGGCAGTTCAATTGTAAGCAAAATTTCAATGTTATGCACATTACATGGTATTTTACTGAAATCTTGCTCAGTGGCAGCTTTGCATAAATGGCTGTATTGTATTTTTTATAACTGTGAAAGCTTTAATTACCTAAACTCTAATTAAGCTTGCATTTTTCAGAAAACACAAAATATTAGCTGATTATGTATTTGGCTCAACTTTAATGTTTTCACACATTTGTAACTGATATGCAACAATATATTACAAAAAATCCAGGAAAAACACAGAGACTGTAATCTAAGGCATCCCTGGATTTCCTGGAGCTGATTGGGTCTTCTCTTCTTTGTGTGCTAAAGCCTCAGCAAGCTTAAATTTCCCAGCTTATGATCATGGGGCCATAGTCACCCTGGGTAGAAGTTCATTTAAAGAGTTACACCGAGGATGAGCGGCCCCCAGATGGGTACATTTAAAAATTCTTGCCAAGGACAAAGGTGTTGAATCAAAGGGAATTGTCTGTGCTATTGTTTTTCTGGTGGTTTTTATTTATTTTTTTGCTTGTTTGTTTGGCCAGTGACTGTTGCAGAGTGCTACAAGTGAATTTCTTGGACAATGAGGTAATGGAACAGCGGGGATGCTCTGCCAGTTGGGGATCCAACAAAGGCTTAGACACATCATTCAGTCTTTGGAAGACCCTCACAATAAGGTTCTTGGCACCTACAGTCCCACGTTGGTGCCTTTCATAAAGCGGAAAAAAATAAAATAGATAAAATTATAATTCATCAAAGCCCCCCCGCAACTTCATGTGAACAACAAGAAGGGAAAAGTGTTACCACATCCCATGTTAGTTATGATTAATTTTCTCATTTGCTTTCACATCACACTTGTGCTGAACTGCCAATATTTGTGCCCTTTCCTCTCATGCACACCTTGCCACAATTACCTGTGCATTTGCCACCCCATAACTAAACTACTGCAATGTGCTCTATCAAAGCTACTTGTTAAGGTAATTCAGAAGCTTTGATGGGAGCAGAACACCACATTTTAGTGAAGGCAGACTTCTGAGAGCATGTTGCATCTGTGATCTGTTGCTGGTTCAGTTCTGGAGAAGGAGTTGTGTTAGTCAAAATACTATCAAAACAAAAAAGCAGTCAAGTAGCACTTTAAAGACTAACAAAATTTACTATGTGAGCTTTCGTGGGACAGACCCACTTCTTCAGACCATAGCCGTACCGTACCAGAACAGACTCAATATTTACAGAGAACTAAAACAGTAATCAAAGTTGACAAGTCAGAAAAAAAATTATCAAGGTGAGCAAATCAGAGAGCAAATGGGTGGGGTGGGGGGGGAGTCAAGAACCAGGATGTGAATTTTCTGGGACGTTATAGGGGCTCTTTGGTATGCTTGGCTTAATCTAATTCTTGACTCTGCGCCCCCATCCCCCACCCCTGCCCCTCTGCTCTCAGATTTGCTCACCTTGATAATTTTTTTTCTGATTTGTCAACTTTGATTACTGTTTTGGTTCTCTGTGCCTTAAATCTTGAGTCTGCTCTGGCATGGCTGTGGTCTGAAGAAGTGGGTCTGTGCCACGAAAGCTCACCACTTAAATTATTTTGTTAGTCTTTAAAGTGCTACTTGACTGCTTTTTTGTTTTTGGTTCAGTTCCAGATGCAATGCAAGACTCTAGTTACCTACAAAAATCTCCACACCTTTTAATATTACTGTCAAGAGAATGGGAGATGAGTGCTTTTCCTTTTGTAAGATGGGGCCAACTGGGATTTTATAAAATCCTCCAATTTCACTGTATTTGCTGTTCATTCTGACTCTATTTGGTTGAAACAGGGAGTGTTGCAATTTAGTATTCAGTGAAGTGAAAGCATGGACATTGAAGAATTCCTTTTAGAGCTGATTTTTACTATCCTATGTCAGTGGTTCAAAAAAACCCAGACAGCTGCATTGGTATATTTTTGTATTTCCTCCCTCATCTTCTAGTCACCATTTCTAATCTTTGCCACACTGAAGGAGAAAGATCTGAAGCATTCTCAGAAAATGAGGCACACCTCTCTTTTAGAATAAAAGGAAAGACCTAGACAGTAAACATCTTTAAGTTGTGTCTCTCGTTTCTACTCTGTAGATAAAGTTCTTTTCCCCTTACCATCCTGCTGACAGTGCATTTCCTTTAATTAAGCATAGTGCTTTGGAAGGCGTGTTCAGGAATGGCTGATGCCACGGCGTTGTGATGCATTACAGTTTATAGGATGTGTTTGTTTGTGCACTAGCTAGCAGAGTGATAGATGATAAATTACTTTAAAAGCTTTTTCACTTTTCATAAGGGTGATAATATTATTATCCTAAACATCATACTTCGTATTTGCCAAGATACTTGAGGTTAGATCAGGTATCACTGATGCTGTAGTGCTGCATTGGAAATTTATGTGAGAACTCGGTGAGATCAATTAACTGTGATAGCGATATGTTTAGAGATGTACTTCTTGTTGTTTGCAGAGGACTGGATTCTAGTGTTACCCTTACTCATACTGTCTAGTAATTTACTTGTAACTAGTCCTGTGGTTATCAGTGAAACTAACCTTAGGGGAATGAGAGATTAATCAACATGCAGCATTTTACAGACTAATAAAATAATTTATTTGGTGATGAGCTTTTGTGGGGCAAACTCACTTCTCCAGATCTGAAGATGGTGCTGTACTGTTAAGAGGAAACAAGCACTATCTCCACATCTGAAGTGGGTCTGCCCCACAAAAGCTCATCACCTAATTATTGTGTTAGTCTGTAAAGTGCTACATGACTGCTTTTTTATTTTGTTAAGATACAGACTAACACAGCTACCTGTCTGTTACTATTCAACATGAATAAGGAGGTCAAATCCAGGCGTTAAGTTATTTTCATTTGCTGTTGATAGTAGGCATACAACTGATTTCAAATAGAAACAGGAAACACTAAACACATTCTTTACTCCCGGAGGTCTTAAACACTTATTTTTCAAGAGGATTAGGCAATAATGGTACTTTGTGGGGTTATAACAGCACCTTTTTCTCCTTGCATACATGAATGAATTCAAGTGTTGCCATCAACCTGAAATCTAGGTCAATTCAAAATGAATTAAAGTAGTTTCAAGTCCTAACCTTGGCTCTGAGTTCTTCTGCTGACTTTTATGCTTTTACAATTGCATATTTCTATTTTTTAAAAAATATTTTTCACTTTCTTTGTGCTGGGTAACTCTCAGAAAAACTAATAGAAGGTGACCATTAAGTGGGAAAGAGTGAGGGTGAATATTCATGAACTGTAATGTCAAAGGAGCAAAGTAAACACAAGACACTCTCTCTTTCTCAGGCTGCACCTACACTGAGCTATGCTGCTGGCAGCATGCTGCAAAGGAGGGCTCTTAAAAATGCAAATGGATGCTTGTTTGCATATTCACATGAGTGATTTGCATATTTGCATGACATTGCCCTGCCAGGAGAGGCTGCTGCTGGCAGATAACAATCAGCATACCTGTGGCTCTGCTGGCAAAAACGCCTTTTTTTGGCAGCTCCTTATACCAAGCTCAGTTGTTAGAGCATTGGCCTTGTAAACCCAGGGTTGTGAGCTCAGTCCTTGAGGGGAGGCCTTCCAAAGGTCTGGGGCAGGTTAAATTTAAAAAAAAAACATGTCAGGGATGGTGCTTGGTCCTGCTGTGAGGGCAGGGGACTGAACTCAATGACCTCTCAAGTACCCTTCCAGTTCCAGAAGAAGAGATGTGCTTGACCACTGTCACCATGCTTTGAAGCAGCCACTTTTATGTGGCTCCATTTCCTCCACTGGGAAATATGTGTAGAGCCCTTTAAATGTTGTTATCTATCATTTAGTATTATGGCACATTTTCTCTCACAGGAATTTTTTGGCTGGGTCTACACTAGAGAGTTTTGTCAACAGAAGGGGCCTTCTGTCAACATAGCTCAGGGAGCATCTACACACGTAGAACCTTCCGTTGAGAGAGCCTCGATAGAACTCTGCATTTGCTTTGACAGAATTATCGCTCAGAAATTTGAGGCATAATAATCTCTAGACAGAGTTGTGTCAACAGAAGGTACAGTGTAGGCAGTCCTCTGTCGACAGAGCAAGTAGTGTGTAGATGCAATCTGTTGACAGATGTTCTGTCGAGATTCCCTGTCGACAATAACTTCTGTCGACACACGCTTCTAGTGTAGACATAGCCTTTCTGAGGAGTCAGTTGGCATAGCTTCTTTGTCTGTAACCTTGGTGTGGCCTGGCAACATCCTTTCACAAGTGTGGGTTTGTCTTCTGACTTTTTCAGCCCTGAAACGGTGCGCGCGTGTGTGTGTAAGAACGCCAGGTCTGCAGCTCCTCTGGATTCTCCCTGGATGTTGAACAAACAAAATGATCTGCTTGCTTGGTTCTCTGGATCTGCTGGCCTCTTCCATTCCCTAGTCTGTAACATCTCAATAGATCACTCAACAACTGGTGCACTTGGGTGGGAACTGATTCAGAGGCCCATTGAAATCAGTGGAAAGGCTCCCGTTGATTTCAGTGAGCTGTGGGTCATACTTCTAAACCTGTTTCCATCTGCTTTTATCACAACTACTAAATCCACTCCAGTCTCTGATTCCTGAAGGCTTTTGCAGTGCAAACATTGCAGACAATTGCAAATAAAAGCAGTAAGCATGAGCTAGTGGCCCTCAGCCACTAAAACCCTAGCATGGGTCAGATTCTTCTATATATAAAACCACATTTTGGGCATACAGGTATAGGGGCAGGCCTCCTGTTTTGGATAAGCACAACAACAGTATTCACCCGAATTGCCAACGGAATGTAGACATTCTATAACCAAGGGATATGGTGAAACTTTGTTGTTTTCACTTTCACATGCCTGTGGTTTGGGATGGGATGAAAGTAACATTAAGCTAGTGCCAGAAATGTGGTAAAAGCCTCATGAGATTTCCAACTAGATGTGTGGGTCGATGACCCTTTTGCAGCTTGGGGTTTTGTTAATCTATTGAACTGTTATGTGAGTTTGCATAGGTGACGCCCACAGATGTTGGCAAGAATAAATGCCGTTACCAAAATAATCAGTTATGCAAGCAGCTCAGTTATATCCACGACGGTGGCAACTGCGAACACAAAATGACACACATTTGTGTGTCAGAACAGTTCAAAACCAGGCCAGTGATTTCTCACTGGAATTATTCCCATCCCCTTCTCTGCTCCTTTCCCCACAGTGTGTCTGAAAGAGTGCAAAATCACCTCAGACTCTCTTGTTACTGAACTTTCAAGCTTGCTGTGTCTGAGCAGGTTGCTAATTTGGCAGACGAGCACACCTCTCTCTAGGAAGATGGTTGGGAGCATCCAAGCTTTCAGATCCAAACAGAACAATGGAACCTTTTGAGGATACCGTCTGCCATTAAGATCCAGAGTCAGCTATGCCAATGGAGCAGATGCTGGATCATAAGCCTGGATTATGTAACTTCACATCAAAACTTTTTGTTCGTTATTAAAATAATGGCCACAACAACATCACCACACTTATCAATATAGTTAGTAAGGAAAGCTGTTTATTATAATAAAAAAAATTGATCCCTGTTTTTTCCCCTTTCTGTGCTCCCTCCTGCTTATACCTGTGCTTTCTTTGAGTCAAAGGACTGGTCAGACTGATGGAACTCATTAATTATACTCTCAATAGATTCTAGCTTAGGTCTAGTTTAGGTCAGGATCCAAAACTCCTCAAAGTTTAGGTGCTTTTTGTCATGTCATATTTTAATTTTATCTTATTGTTCCTGTACTGTCGAAATCTTAAATAAAATAACCTAGATTTTCATTGTGTGGTGCTTCCCAATGTTGCATTGCCACTGGTTTAGTAAGGGCTGTGCATAAAAATCCTTTCCCTTAGCCGGTTACAAATTCTATGACTGGGAAGTGTGGGACTTAAGGAGTGGGAAGGTACTGAGGAATCCATTCATCTATTTTCCCCATGACACACAAGCACTTTCTCATAATCAGCTCCAGCTCCCTGAGCAGTTTGAAATACTCAAAGAATGGAAAATCCTGCACGCTTAATCCAAACAAAATAGCAAGGATTTGGTTGTCTCTGCCAGGATGCTGCAGTGCTGCTTTATTGTAATTCTGTACTCACCCCTCTGTCAGGGATGTCCTGAGGTGGTCGGGGAGTAGGGGCCTAGGTAATCCCACACCCAGGCCACAGGCCCTGCCCCTTCCCTGCTCTGCTCCCACCCTGACCCCCTCCCTGACCAGCCTGGCTGGGGATTACTTTTGGCAGGGGGCAGGTAGTGGACAGCATCGGAAGCCGTATGGGCACCCCACCACACTCTGGCCTCCCTCCCACTCCCCCAGATATTCATCGTGAAGTGCTTTGCTGCACCCTCCCAGTCTGCTGAGCCCCACTTCTCCATGGTTGGCTGGGAGGTCTCCTACCCCAGGGAACCGCACCCCCGTCAACAGGACAGGTGGGATGGCCACTGTGGGACCTGGGGCAGCCACTCCCCCTCATCCTATGGATGGGATGGCTCTGCCGTCCGTTATCTGGGTTTGCCGTTTTTAGAACCTGGTCTTGCAAACACTTTTAGTTAACCACTATTCGCTGAAGAATTATGCCCATTAGTGGGGTTACTGTGCAAGTGATTACAAGAGCAGACCCTTGTTCTGCCATCCCTTCTGTAGTCATTTTAAAATAGTTTGTATTCTTGGTTTTAGATGAGTATCACTACAGCTCTATTTTTTCTGTAGGCATTTTTGTTTTTAAAATTCATGACAAGTTCCTTGCAACACATTTTTATTATCTTACAGCCACCTGTTCTACCTTGGTGGGCGACTGTAAATCTGGGACTCTGTGTGCATTTCCATTGTATATCACGGGTTTGCAAAATGTTTTCATATTACGGACTGTGAGGAAGGGCATCTTGTGAACCATCTTTCCTCTTACTTTCAGAACAACCGGCCCCTTGGTACCTCAAAAATTAAAACCAGCTCTTCTCCCCAGCATAGTTATTGATCACCATCTTTTCCTCCTTCCCCAGACAAATCGAAACCAACCCCACCTAGGCAGGATCCATTTCTCTTTAGCAGTGAGCCAGTTCTCCTTTCCTCATTTGATTAACACACTCCACTTCCAGCCATGGTCCACCCCTCCCACTGTAACCCACTTCTGTTCAGCAACTTACCATTAAATTCAGTTTTCTCCATGATCATCTTTATACAAACCCATTTCCCACACCCAGGCAGATCAAAATGAACACGCTCATCTGTTCTAGCTTAATCGGAACTTCATTGATCTTCTATTTCTTCCATTTATATGAAGAATGTTAATTACAAAGGCCAGGTGGGTGAGGTAATTATCTTTTGATGGACCAACTTCTGTTGATGAGAGAGGCTAGATTTTGTGCTCACCCAGAGCTTTTCTTCAGCTCTGGGAGACTTTGGTAGGACTAGCCTGCACTTCCTGGGCACAACTTTTGTTGGTCAGGAGTGTGAAAAAAAACACACACATCCTGATTGACGAAGTTTTCAAACTCTGAAACGTGCTAATGGGGACAGCGGTGCATCAGCAGGAGATGCTCTCCCATCCACCAAGCTGCCATTCCTTGCTGGGGATGGTTTCTATCTGTGGGCAACAAAGACACCTTACGATGGCACCTCTGTAGCAGGACAGCTACACAGTGTTGCCTTCTTCAGGGTATCGCAGCTAAATGCAAGATGGAAGAGATTGTTTAGCAGAAGTACTTGACATATATTTCAAGGGCCTATTCAAGTGAAGTGGCCTGTTAGAGCCCCTCTAGCCATAGGGAGCAAGAGAAGGTATGTATTTTCTGAGGGAGGGAGAACAGTTGTGGGGACATTGTCAGTGGGTTATAACCAAACGTTGAAATAAGCTGTTGACCAGGCCCTGATTTTGAAAGCTACTTATGTGTGTGGTATTAGTCCCATTAGACGTTCCATAATGGGGGGTCATAGAGAGGCTTAATCCACAAAATCCAGATCCCAGTCCAGAACACCCAACAATTCTGAGATGTTTAGAGCTGGGATTTGTCTCAGCCCATCCTAGAGGTAGAAGCCTGCCTCAGAATGCGCCTTTGGGGTTCAGTTAGGACTCTGAAACCAAACTCAACTTCAGTGATTGTTGGCCTTGAGGGTCAGAGCATAGACTAGGATGTGGGGGACCTAGTTTCAATTTTGGCTTTCCTACAGACATGCAAAATGTGGGGTAAGTCACTTTGCCTTTCTGTGTCTCAGTTTTCCATTTCTAAAGATGAAGGTTAATGCTACATCTTCTCACTCTTTCCATCCTGTTTGTTTGCTTGTTAGCTTCTCTTGTGTCACATCTAAAATTATGCTTGAGCTCTCTAGAGCACTGGCATTTTCTCTTACTTGTCCTGTAATGCTCTTAGTACAATTTTTAGTACTGTAAAAGTAATAAATAATGTGTAAGGGAGCAAGAGGAAGGCCTAGCAATGCAAGGGCTAAACAGAGCCTGTTTGTCCAATTAGCCCCATCCCATTTCACCTGCAGCCAGTGTCAGGCCTAAAGGCAGGATAAAAAGAAGGAAGCTAGCCCAGTTCAGGACTGACCAGAAAGAAGGCAGGAGCTGGCTCTGACACCCACAGGGTCTGAGCTAGAGCCGCCCCTGGTTGGCAGCAGGAGGGTGCAGCCTCCAAACCCTTCTCCAAGTGCCAAGCGGGAGAATCCCAGGGAAACCCTGACCTCTATAGAGGGGAAAACTGGACTCTTGGCCACGCTCCAAGCTGAAGCTACAGCCTTTAGTGAGTGGATTGAAGTCCTACACCTTGAGCTGCTAGGTACCATGGGGACCTAGCTAATAGGCCACCCTGCCACTAGTGGGAGCCACCTACAAATGGTAATGAAAATGAAAAGTCCCAGAGGCTGAGGTGTGTTTCTTGTTGAGGGTGAATTGGAAATAAAATAAAATTGGCAACAATTTAATAAACGATACAAAGGTTGATCGTTTAAAATAAAAAATATTAACACAAGTCATTGTAGATTGCAATCTCTTCAGGGTACAGGCTTCTATCTTCTGTGTGTTTTCACTGAGTCATTTACTGATGCTATGATTCATATCATTGTTGTTCTGAGAGTTTTGGACTTGTGGGCTCCCCAGAAGACACTCAGTGATTGAAAACAGACTCAACAGTTCGAGTTTCAGGCTAGCTTTTTACACAAGCCCAATGAGATGCCCTAGCAGCAATTCATGTAGCTCTATTGACACCCTTAGTACTGCTGGTCTTCCCCAGCTCAAACAGGGTACAGCTCAGCACCTCTGCGAGGCTCAGAGAAGGAGATGTAGCATTTGTGGTGTCTGCGGAAGAGGCTGGCCATGCCAAGAGCACCAGATGAAACATTGATGAAAGCCTGGGAGCGCCTGTGTATTTCTGGTGGTGTGGGTTGTAAATCACAGTAAGGGATGTCGATGTTTTAATTATATGTGTGTGTCGGTCTGTGCTTGTGGGTTTTTTATAAGTATGGTAAATGGAGAAGAGACTTTAGTCTGATGCTCCTCCTCCTGCTGTTGTTGCTCCTGGCTGGAAGGAAAAACACTTTGGCAAAACAGTGTGTCTATTTATTTTTTTAACCTCCTCCATCCCCCACCCCTTTCCTGCAGTAATTATTTTTTTCCTTATCTGGGGTGCTGCTGCTGGGGCTGGCCGTATGCTCCAGCATACTCTGCTCTCTCCTATTAATCTGGGCTGGTTCCAATGTATGATTTAACAGTGGTTTGTGCAACAGAAAGAGGAAAACAGTGTTTGATCTGCTAAAATGTACCTTAAGAGCAAACACGTACACATTGATGAAGGTATCAGCTGGGTTCTGCCTACAGTTATGTCAAACAAAGTATGCTGGGAAGTGCCAACTTTCCTTTTGTGCTGTGACACTGAGCATTGCCAAAAGATATTAAAAAGCTTGCGTGAACTAGGTGATGGCAGCTGTAACTATCTAAGTTATTGCCTGGCAGCTGTAATGCTTCTTCAGTGCTGCTGGCTGCTTTTTATATTTGGTTCCCCATTTGTTTGCCCTTATTCTAGCAACCGATACCACCAAAGTGGGCAATCAGTGAGTTACAGCACATGGCCACTTGCTACTGAAAAATAGGCAGCTTAGCGACGGCAATTGAGAGGCTCTCATGCAGCAGCTGATATAAGTCATATTTCTTTTGGACAGCAACCAACCTTGTGGGGTTTTTCTTTTTCTTTGTCTTTTTCTTTTTTTTTTAAAATGTGTCAGTGTGAATCCAAGAAACCTTAGTCTAGTGGATGGCAGAAGACAACACACACACACACACACACACACACACACACACACACACACACACACACACACAAAAGCACAACTGCAGCCTTCCGTGTTCTTTCCATGTTGGCTCTAAATAAGCTAGAAAAATATAGCCAGCTCCCAGACCCTGCCAATCCTGCATCTGCTCTCTAAAACCTCCAGCAAATAAGAATTACTGTGGGGTTGTTTAACCAACGCTTACAATATACACACTTTTCATTTTCCAGCGCTTCTAGCCACGTGCTGGTGGCAAAGGTTGGAGAGATAAAGGAGAATGATCCCCATTGGGCACGTGCTTTTCAGTGCCACGAGGTGGGCAGCAGCAAGCTAGCCTGCTCTTCTGGCAAGTTGAACACTGATATAAAATGTATTTCATTGTCACAGGCTCCTGCCAAAGCATCTGCACTGTGGATCGTATTTTTGTATGCTTCTCTTGAGTTTCCTCTTTTTAGTAGTCTCTTCAATAATTCATCCCGCTCATGAATGTAGTATATCGGGGAGGTACATTTGTTTTCTCTTTCTCCCCCTTTCCCTGTTTAATCCATCCTGGTTTTTAAAGCACTAGGACATGGCACGTTTGCTGCAATGTGATCAGCCTCCAAACAGTTTTCCTCAATGTGAAAAAGTGGATTCAAGTGATGTTAAGGTCTCTCTGCTTTGCGCGGTAGGATGTCAAACCACTTCCTGAACATTTAATTCATTAGGCTGGAGGAGCTGGAACACAGAATGGTTATGTGATGTGACAAAGGACAAATTGGAAGCTAGTGCCCTAGCCAGAAACACAGAAACAAGTCCTTATACCCATTTCCTTGTTTTAATCATTGCCCCTGGGGTATGAATACAGAGAAAAAGGATTAATTGGAATTGTTTTAGAATTCATAGTATTGGCAAGATTACAGGCAAATTAATAAAAGGTGCCATTCATCCCAGAGTTCAGAGACCCCACAGAGGGCACTACAGATTATTCCAGTTCTATGTTAAGGATTTAAGTGAAATGACGAGTCTGTTGCTGGGTCTCCAAACTAGGGAATGGCACTCCCAGTGGTCGCATCTACACTATAGCAACCTTCTGAAAGATGATCTTCTGGACGATCTCTTCTGGAAGATCGTCTCCCAAAAGGTCACATCTGCACATAAAAAGCAGCCTGAAAGAGCCGTCTGCTCTTTCAGAAGAGTGTGTCCACACAGCTATGGGCGCTCGTTTAAAAGAAATGGCCAGAAAACGCTGTGGACGGGGTCCCATGGCCGGAAAGCCATTCCAGGACCCCAGGCCACGCGCTGATTTAAAGGGCCTCTCCCAAACAGGCCCTCCCTGCACATGCTGCTCAGGTCTGCTGAGCTGTATGGAGTGAAGCTGAACCTGTACCCAGTTCTGAGCCTCATCTTTGAGAGCCATGGATCCACAGCAGCTGCAGACCCACCGGATTGTCCTGGCTCCCTTGCTGACTATCCTGCTGGCAGCTGTCCTCCACCTCTGCCGTGCTGGAGACCAAGCCCTGGGAGCCCCAACCCACCATGGCTCTTGCTGTGCCTCTCCAGGGCCATCTGGTGCATGGGGACCCACCCTGAAGGCACCTACTGGTGGAACTGGGTTTTCTGGCTGAGTGGGGTGACATGCCCTGGCTGCAGAACTTCACATGCCACCTTCTCGGAACTCTGCAGCTGGCTCACCCCCATCCCCTGATGTCAGGACACCTGGATGTGGTCAGCCCTCTTGGTGGAGAAGCGTGTGACCATCGCCGTATGGAAATTAGCCACCCCGGACAGCTACCACTCCAGTGGGCAGCAGTTCAGGGTGGGCAAGTCCACTGCTGGGGGCTGTTGTCCTTGAGGTAAGGCATGGTCTACTTGCTGGCTTGGCATGGGGAGTGGGCAGGGTGCTGCTGGGCAAGAGGAAGCCTTGGGGGCCAGGAGTACAAGGGGGGAAGGGGGGCAGGGAAGCCTTGCCCCAGAGGAATCATAAAGCCACACACCTTCCGGAGGGGTGGCCCTGTGGGGGGTGTGTATGGTCAGAGGGCTTGGGGGAAGAAAGGAGGGGTTTAGGAGGGGGCCAAGAAAGGAGTAGGGGGAGGGGGACACAGGGGCACCTTTGTCCACACTCATGAGCCTGGCTGCTTTCCATCCCCTGCAGGTCGTCCAAGCCATCAACTAGGTGCTACTCTAGAGGC
Source organism: Carettochelys insculpta (assembly GCF_033958435.1). Taxonomy (NCBI): domain Eukaryota; kingdom Metazoa; phylum Chordata; order Testudines; family Carettochelyidae; genus Carettochelys; species Carettochelys insculpta. The sequence goes on along the minus strand of NC_134139.1, from coordinate 63,060,644 downwards.
CTGTGCATGTCAAAGACTTGGACATGACTGTCACAGGGTTCGCTGCCCTTTGCTTTCCCCAGTGCTTCAGGGTGATCAAGGGGATGCACATTGACATCAAGGCCCCATACCACAGTGTCAGCTGCTGTGTGAACAGGAAGGGATACCACTCCTTTGTGCTCCAGGCATTGGTGGACCAATTGTGGCCGTTACATGGACATTTATGTGGGCTGGCCAGGCTGGGTGTGTGATGCGTGCATCTTCAGGAACTTTGCCCTGTACCACAGGATGGAGGCCGATGCCCCTCTGCACGGTGGGTAACCCAGCAGACCCCCTGCAGCCCTGGCTTATGTGGCTGTACATGGGCCACCTCACCCCCTCCCAGGAGTTCTTCAACGGCCAGCTTACGTGGGCATGCTACCCCGCTGAGTGTGCCTTCGGCCACTTGCAAGGTGAGATTTAGGTGCTTCCTCATGTGCCTGGATATGCACCACAATTTCATAATAAAGAATGCCCAAGAGCAGGGTTGAGCAAACTTTTTATGTTGGATCCCCACAGCTAGCTGGCACCCCCATGCTGTCTAATATTATCCAAACCAATGGAAATTTCAGTTATAATCATATGAAAAAAACCAACCAACCAACCAACCCTTTCAGTACATAGAAGAAAATAAGTATGTAGACTGTGTATAAACTTTACTACTCAGTATATGAATGTGAATACATTCATAAAAACAGTAACATTTCAACACTTCTAACAAGATGGAGAATACTGTATGTATATAAAAATCTCTATCTTGCTGTTTCAGGAGCCCGTCCCACCCACTCTCCAGCTTGGAGGGGAAAAAACAAAAAACCAACAGCTCTCTGCTGATTAAAAGCCTGTTCCCCTGATTCTTTCCTCAGCCCTTCCAGGTGAAAATAAACAAAAGAACAAAAGATCAAGACGACTGCACTTTTAAAAGAAAAGCCTGAACTCTCTCAGGAGGCTGAACAAAAGGGCTGTCCTAGTAGCACACATCCCTTACCCCCATTCACCTGCCTCTGCCATATGTGCCTCCCAGCTTGCTCAGGTTGGGAGACTGGAAGTGATTCAAGCACTCCCAGGGGAGGGTGGACCCCTAGAGGGTAGGAGGGACAGGGACACAGGTCAGCCTAGCCCAGAGAGGCTGCAGGTAGGCTGCAGAGGCCCCTGTGAGCAGGGCGGAGGCAGCATCAGAAATGAAGACGGTCCTCTGCTGATGGCAGATAGAGATCGGGAGGCAGACAGTGCTGCACAGGGCAGTGCTGCTGAACTGAGAGAGGCTGCGGGGAGGCAGGGGAGGGTCCCCGCAGGGTGGAGGAGCTGATTGTGCTGTTGCCCCCTTTTGAGGTGGCAGGGAAAATACTTGCTGTGCCACGCCAACTATACCTGAGTTCTAACATACTAAGTTCAATTGCCTTTCAGTCCTCTGACAAAGAAGGTGTACTCGTCACCCCTTCTGGACATTTCTGGGATTTGAATGGTCTGTCCTGCTCTCCAAGCAGCACTGTAATGGCTGATTCTGGTCCCCTTAGGCATGGAAAACAAACCTCTTCAGAGTGGAATTGTTACTCAGCTATGCCGAATAGCGATTCTAATTTATTGGAAGTTCTGCTGTCACAAAGTGATATGCAACGAATCCCTGAACTACAGACAACCTAGAGAGCAGATTCCATTCATACCGGCAGAACCAGAAGCTGCTGACCATAGACTTCTAGAACCACCTGAGATGATGGAAATTTCCATTATCTGTTACCAAATCTTATTGTCTCTACAGCTTGGGCCACAATACTCCCGCCTCCCAAAATGTTACAATTCTAAAGAGAGAAAATTCACAGGGAGGAAATAAGTCAGGTGCCATACATGCCATGGCAGGATAACCAGCCAGCAGGAGCTTGGCCCTTTTTGAAATTTGTGCTCTATAAAGGAGCTCATGTTGAGTATTCAAAATGGAGGCACCAAAATTATTAGTTATTTTAGAAAATCTTGGCCATAACATTTTAAAAACAGGGCCCCAACACTTGTCTTGTAAATTTCAGAGTAAATAAAAAATAACGTGCACACTGAGCGCTGATTTGATGCCAGGTTTCCTTTAAAAGAGTAGTTGGATTTGTTGTGAAACAGAAGTGTTAAAAAAAAAATCAATGATGATTGTAACCTGCTTACAGTTGTTGTTTTTACATTAATTGAAAAACAGATTACTAGAGTGCCCCACGTGCTAACTTGCAACCCGCAATGATTTCTTCTGTTTTGGATGGATTGTTGTAAACTCTTCCCTCCTGCCTTGGAGGTAAGGGTGTGTGTGTGTGTGTGTGTGTGTGTGTGTGTGTGTGTGTGTGTGTGTGTGTGTGTGTGTGTGTGTGTGTGTGTGTGTGCGCGCACAATGGAAATGATGCCAGACCTTTACTGTGACAGACCCTTAACTGTAACAGCACAAAAGATGCCACTAAACAAAACAAAACGAAAAAACCCCAGTGAAACAGATGGTGTCACCACTGCCCCTGGTGGGGAAAGAAGATGAAACAGAAGGGCATTGGAGTTGGTAGATGGCAAATTAATCCTATTGTACTAGCAGCTGCAACCATTGAGATGCTAGCACTCGTGCTTAGGCACTTCCAGTTCACCAAGAGCTGGTAAGGATGGTTGGAAGGGATGAGACAACGAAAGGTCACAAAAGCTGTTTTCAACTGAATAAAAATGCTAAAATAAATATTCCAATAAGTCTGTGTCCTTCACTGCTCTAACCGAGCAGAGGTGGTTCTTATATATGTATATATAACTTGTGTAAAACTGCAGTGACTATAAGAGCATTTTGCTATTGTAAAACCATGGTTAAAAAGTGCATTGTGTGTTCCTGTTTCCCAAACTCTCAACTCAAACTGTGATTTTAGGCCACTTAAAATGAAAGATCCAGTCTTTCTAATTGCTAATCTGAGATGTACACAGGGAAGTCGTTATAATAATTCATGAGGGTATCACCTAGGTGATTTGTTGGGGGTGTCTGCAAAACTGAACTCCAGAAAAGGCCCTGAACAGTTGGATTAGAGATGCATCTTCTTTCAAAGGAAGACTGGGTTGACACTGTAAATATGAATTTTTGAAGGCTCAGTTCCTTCCTACATTGCTGATTTTTTGAGAACTTGTTGAAGAGAACTGTGCAAACAATGGCTTGTGTATGCCAAAGCTGGCATCCAGCAATTCTTAATGTCTGAATGAAAGTGGCTTTTTTCCCCTCCATAGTAAATGTTGCCAAGAAAACAAGGAGTAGTCGCTTTAAGCATTTACAAATGGTAATGCACCAACGGCTGGTCTCAATCCAACTGAGCTATTGTAGGGGTATTAAAAAGACAGGCCAGAGTTTGAGATCTACTGCCAACCTCCCTTGCAGAGTTAGGCAACGTTTTACTTGGGATAAAAAAAGGTCTTATATTCCTGCAGAGATTTGCAGTGCTATTCTCCTGTGGAGTCAGAGCCTTGCCTGGCATAATAGGCAAAATATTTTGGTAGGCCAAATGTTTCAGTGACATAAAAGAGTAGCAGCTAGACGCTTGCCACTGATCTATCTATTTCTATATAGCTCTATCTCATTTTATATTCTTCATATATATTTTTCAGTAGTTTTCTTTTGAGAAAGTATATAGGCTGTCTTCCAGTTCTCATATTTCTAATACGATGAATCATATTTCTTGTGCTTCCACAGAAGAACGTCAAAACACAGATCGATATTTCAGAAAATGTTCATTAAATTGAAAGAATGTTTGTTTTCCTGAAGTCAAGCAATATTTCTGCAAGTTACATCAAGAATATTTTTTTGCCTCTTGAAGCAAGCACTCAAGTGCCTCTCCTTTTCCAGTCATAAGCATTCCTCTTCTGCTGATGCATCTTCAGGAAATTGTGAAACTAACAGGACATTTCTTAGCTAAATGTAATTACAAATGACCCATATTCGTGGTAAATGCATTACAGAGAATAATAGAAATGATTATTTTTCATTACGAAGACCTCTGTTATTAGCAATGCATTTTGTATATATGCTGCTTTTTCTGAATGGGAATACAATTTTTGGCTTTTCACAAAAAGATAAATGATCCTGTTTGTTGATGTGCCATGCCTGAGTCTGCATTTATGTGAAACAAAATGGGCCAAATTAATAATAAAAAAAAAAGCTAGACTAAAGTGAAAAATGTACATTTTGCCGCCCCATTACAATGTTTGTATTTACAGAGTATTCACAAATAGTGGCAAGATGCCCACTTGTTTAGGTTTTTTTATTTTACAATCATATGGCTTGATTCTGTTTTCCAGATCTGATCTGAGAGCTGCTATTGGAAATAAAAATGTTTGTATCCATTTCCTCATTAATTGTCTTATTGTAATACAACCTGCTGCACCAAAAATGACAAACCGATGCAAAAATGAAATTAAAAGTGATGAACGCTTATCTTTCTCTATAAAAGCTGCTAATGATTTAGAGAAGTAGACTGGTTTTTGGAGCTACACCGTGGCAAACGAGAGAACCAGTAATAGAGCTAAAGGTTTTGCTGTCTGTAAAACAAAGAGCAGTGGTGAAGCTATTTTTCGGGTCAAGATTCATTATTACCTGGCCCCTGTTTTATGTGGGTAACTTCTCCTATGGACTGAAATTGAGAGAGTGGTCATTTTAATATCTGACATGCCTTCTACTGTAGCAGGGTATAACATAATCAAAAGCCAAAATCTTGGAAGAGTGCCTTTCCGCACATTCTGATCTCAACTTCTCATGGTTTGGGAGTTTTTCTTTGTAAAATTGGGCCCCTTTCCCCATGAGGATGGGTCTATTCTAAGTTATCAGTGGTTTTGCAGTGCAATATGCAAAATCTGCAATGTTTTTAAAGTTTTCTGTGCCAAAATGACCATTTTGTTGAATTTTGTGGCAAAGTAACAGCTGAAGGACCAAAAATAAAAGGTGAAAATTCACGCATAGAAACATTCTCCTCAGCTACACGTGGCTCTTGGGATTTCAGGAAAGCCTTCTCCCTCTCTAGTTACTATAGTCCTGTACCTGGGACTCTGCCTGTAATGTATCCAATACATGTACATTCGTAAACACTGACTAATGGACATTTGGCAAATGCTGCTATAAACCAAAAACTTCAGATACGTGCAATAATGGTGCAAACAAAGCAGAAAAAAATCCACCAGAACACTGAGAAAAGCTTACTTCATACCTCTATTGTGAATAGTGTACTGCTGCCCAGGCCTGTATTCACATTTTCAGATACATCTGACTTAAATACTTTTTATAAGACTGTACTACAGCTAATGTCTTCTTTCATAGTCAGTCCACCTTGAAGGCTGCTCAATGGATCTGTCAGAACTGATCATAGGTGCTGATGAAGTCAGGTTAATGATAGAGGAAGTGTCTGTCTCCCATTTGAGTCAACACTGAACCGAAGATCCCACCTCTTGCACTCACTGTGGCTGCAGTCTGTTAACCCTGTTCCCCATCTGCCAGTGTTAAAATCCGCTGAGCAAATGTGCCCTCCCTTTCCTATGGCCACAGTTTTGGGTCAGTGGGTTGCATAATGCTAGTGGCCTGGGTGTGTCTTCAGGCCTTTCTCTGGTCTCTTGTTATGGGAAATGCTTTTGGATCCTGGTCTGACAACTTAACACATCCACCTACTCCAGCTAGAGTGTTTTCAGCTGTATGTAATGAATGGATGGGTCGGATCTCGATCTGCTGCTGTCCTCTACAGCTTCAGCAAAGACCCTCTCTTTTCTCCACACTATCCGTCCATCATCCCAACACCTCAGGAACCTCAAGTAAGGAGAACCAGCCTCATATAGGAACTCTGAGCAGAGGCCTTTTTTCAAGGTAAAAACACTTACCCTCTCCTTCTGTTCAGGTCCACTACACCCAATCAATGTTGACTTTGTGTCCAATGATGGTAACCCCAGGAGTTCTGGCTAGAAAGCTTATGCAAATGCTCTGTCTGTACCATACTGTCCCCATGTGCTCCAATAGCTGGGAATGGTAGAGGAAGCTCTTTATCCTCTAGAATATCAGGGCTTAGGGCTTATGCTTGGAATATACACTTTTTGGGGGCAGAGAATATTTGTACATTTTGTATGTGTGTGATGACTAGTAAGCCCAATGTCGTACTGCATCTTCCTTGAGATTACTATGATATAAATATCAGTATGCTTTCATCCCTACAAGGGGGCCTCCATTATTTTCAGTGTGTGGTTCATTTTAGTAGATTCCTTTTCTGCTGATCGTAAGTGGAGTTGTCCATTGGTCTGGAAAATGAGGCAAGGTTTTAATTTTCTTTCTTTCATTATTTTTTAGAGAGCCTTTTGTTGGCTGTTCGGGAGTTTATAAGGCTTCACGGTAGCAGATACAGTAGCTGCTGCTGCTTTACAAGTGTAGCCCAGAGACACAGCAAGGTCATGGATGCATTCCCAGCACAAGAAAAAAATCCTGGTTTTTGGCAGGTGGGATTGGAACCTGTGACCTTAAGGGGGATGAAAGCCACATGCCTCTATAGCCAACTTTGTCTCAGCTAAGGCTGTAGAGTAGACTTCACTCTTCCTTGTCAGTGGTCTTAGTTCCTATGGGTTACATGAGAATTAATACATTGCGGTTGCAATGGCAGCTCATAACTCATTCATGTAAAAATGTTGATTTTGTTTCCAAAAAAAACCTCTATGCCTTTGCCTCCTGATGGAATCGCCACCACCCGGACATTAACCTGGTATATAAATTCCATCTTGCTTTCCCAACTAGGCATCTTTTGTATAAACCTCCTTTTTCAGATAATGTCTCTATGCTGTTTTAATGTTTATGTTCTGTGATCGGAAAAGGTGCCCTTCTTTTAAATGCTGCTGAATTTTGGCAGACAGTTGCATTTATGCCTTTTATTCAGTGGAGGAAAAATAATTTCCAATGCCTCCCTGTTTTGAGGAAGAGACTGATGTCTGGAAGGTTTAGCACTTTGGTAGCACTGAGAACAGCAAGAAGTCATGTGGCACCTTATAGACTAATAGCTATTTTGGAGCATAAGCTTTCGTGGGCAAAGACCCGCTTCATCAGATGCATGAAGTGGGTCTTTGCTCATGAAAGCTTATGCCCCAAAATATCTGTTAGTCTATAAGGTGCTACAAGACTTCTTGTTGTTCTCGAAGCTACAGACTAACACGGCTACCTCTCTGATACTTGGTAGCATTGGGTGCTTTTTCTGAAAAAGGCAGAAATTTGCCTGTCCAATGTTCTATTTGTACAAGCTGTGGTGTGGATCTATTGTATCCTGCAATGCTGTTGAACTTTGGGAACGCTTTAGAGCTCTTTCAGAATAGTTAATAAAATACATTTTCATAAGACATATAGGATCCCCAAGAACACATTTTTTTTTCCAAAGCAAAACTGAAATTACTGTTGAACAAGTCTGTGGATTCTCTATTTTGTTTTGTGCAATAGTAATGGCTAATACAACACCCAGTATTTAACCTCCTCACCATACAAATTAATTCTCTTCACCTGTCTGTGAGTTAGATAATTTTGCACTGCTGTGATATACAAGAGAGGGCCTGGAAAGCGGGGGAATTTTTTTCTGCTTGAGTTTTTGCCTTCATAAATATCAAAGCTGTCAACTCTGGTCTTCCATAGCTTTGCTAGAATATTTGTTCGGAGTTGCAAGGGCAAATGTTTTGGTAATTCTTCAATTTAAGGAAGACTAGTATTAATAAAATATCCTTTTTCAAATGTGCTAGTTAGTCATTGTAGTTAATCAAATCCAGGTAAAACTGTAATTTGAGACAGTCTGACTAGAATACTCCTTCCCTCCCAGTTGCTTAACTCTTACTCTTCTGAATCTTTGGATGTTGCCATTTCAGTAGCATGTCAAAAAGGAGTCTTTCATTACAGACAGAATCTTAATTTCTAACATAAAAAACCAAGCCACCACACCTCCCTCCCTTTTTCGGCACCATCCCAAAGCCACCACACCCTTTTTTCCCATATAAAGTGTATGTGTGTGCACCTTTTCACAAAGAAAGGAAAACAGAGCTCAAACCCAGTGTTTTCTTTTCTTTCACAGGTTACTTTTAGGAGATGTTGAACTGTCTGCATAACTCAGTCTGGTTACTCCATGTGTGTATTTTGGTTTGGCGGTGCTAATGTTCAAACTAATTAGACTTAATGCATTCCCGAAATTCTGCCCTTGAGAATTGTGGCCTATTTTCATAAATCAGAATCTCTGATATTCCTGGGTTTTCATGTTGTGAGAGAGTAAGTGCACCAGCACGTGATCGAGGTTTAAACCCATTGCCCAGTGAGCTACTAGAAGTGATGATTATGGTGTAAGACCCTATATAGAATATTCTGATGTGGATAATTCACCATTATACTTGATGTGTAACATTTGGAACATCCATGAACTTAGAGTAATAATTACTGTACATTCTTTAACACATTTCAACTAAATATCTCCTACTAGCTTTTTCCATGAATTTTCTAGGACTTTGTGACCTTGCATTTTGCCTGTGCTCTTTGGAAGCAATTACATGTACACAATAAGCTACTTTGTTATCTAAGCACTCACCCCAGGCTAGAACATAGTTTCTTGCCTTTTGCTTACATTATTTATTACGTGGATGAGTGCTCTGTATTTTAGTGAGCGTTTCTTTTCCGAGAAATTACAGAACAACTGGTCTTCCTTCATTTAGCAAGATGGTTGTTCTCACTAATTCCTCTTTTATGTAGTCAATATGGTCTAGTTTTGAAGCCTATCTCATTGATTTCTTTAGGCCTTCTTTGTAAAGCTGTCAGAATTAGAGTTGTTATATATGAACCCGGGGCTTTCCGGTTTTGGTTTGGAATTCTGCTAATTTTGCATTAAAAAGTTTTCGGCATCACTATATGAACTTCTTATCCAGCAGCATCCTTTACAGGCAAGATTGATCTGTTTACTGTATTGGTAAGGGTACATGTACAATTCCTTACCCAATTTACATTATGCACTAAGATCATATCTTTGCAGATTTAGCATCACGTGATGGATTCTATGCAGTGATGAAAGCAATATATTTAAGGAAACTTTCAAGTAATATCTGATCTGCTTCTGCGTGTATCTTTTCTCTCCCAAACAAATGTTGGGCATAAGTCAGCTGCACACAAGTGCCAACATCTCCTTCTTGATCTTTCTGTTTTGTGTGTGGATCTTGATGAAAAGGCAGCTGGCCACACTTCTTGCATATGGATGGGACCTAATCCTGTTGAAGATTCATCTTCTGACAAGGTAGCTGGTCTAGTTAATTCATAATATTCTGAAGCTGGTGAACTAGTGATCGGTGTTTTTAAACAGCTGAAATACCCATATACTTTTGTTCCCAATGCCAGGCAACATACATTTTCATATATTTAGTTTATCGTCCCATTAATCCCCATAGATCCACTTTACCTTTCAACTATTTCATGTAGTTTATTTTGATCAATAGTTAACTTGCACAATGTGCGTCCAATACGATTAACTGCTGTTAGACCAATTTGTTGGAGATTTAATATCAGTAGAAGACTAGCCTTTCTTTCTTTCTTTTTTTTTTCTGTGCAAAATCCCAAAAGAATGACACCTTTTTAGTTTCTGTAATGCCCAGTCCCAAAGTGAAATCGCACCTGTTATAATGTCATAACTAGAGAAGAACCTATACCAAAAGAAACAGAGAAGGAGCCGTGTTAGTCTATATATGATCAAAACAAAAAGCAGTCAAGTAGCACTTTAAAAAGACTAACAAAATAATTTATTAGGTGAGCTTTCGTGGGACAGACCCACTTCTTCAGACCATAGCCAGACCAGAACAGACTCAATATTTAAGGCATGGAGAACCAAAACAGTAATCAAAGTTGACAAATCGCAAAAAAATGTGTCTTGCGTGGATGCTTTGTATGTTGGACAGACTTCAAAACATTCCTGATCCACAAACCAGTTAGTCCACATTTTAATAGAGTGGACCATTCTGTTAATGACTTAAGAGTTTGCATTTTGTTGAAGAAGAATTTCCAGTCTGCTTTACAAAGAGAAGCTGCTGAACTCTCTCTCATATTCAAATTTGACACATTAACAGGTGGTTTGAACCAGGATGCAAACTTTCTGGGACATTTTAGGGGCTCTTTGGCATACTTGGCTTAATCTAATTCTTGACTCCTCTCCCCTGCCACCCCTCTGCTCTCTGATTTCCTCACTTTGATAATTTTTTTCTGATTTGTCAACTTTGATTACTGTTTTGGTTCTCTGAGCCTTAAATATTGTGTCTGTTCTGGTATGGCTATGGTCTGAAGAAGTGGGTCTGTCCCATGAAAGCTCACCTAATAAATTATTTTGTTAGTCTTTAAAGTGCTACTTGACTACTTTTTCGTTTTGCCAATACCAAAAGAGAGAAACTTAAATGTATGCCATCCAAATGGTGTATTAACAGTCTTACAGTTTCACACTGAGCTTCACTCTTAAAAAGTGCATGGTCTGCATCTAAAACTGACAGTGTAGTTATTAGTTGTCATTAGATATTGTTTTATCATTGCCAAGAAAGCTCTGAAACTGGTGATTCTGCTGCCACCATTATTCTGTGATTTTATTTTTCCTGCAAATTCAGTAGATTTGGAGAAAATGATGGATCCCAGTTTGGTACAATAGAATTTTTCAGACTATACAGTGTTTAATAAACACTCTTGAATCCAGTTGATTAACAAGAGAAGGCATGATAATTTTAATGACATAAGCACCTATCTCATTTTGAACTAGCTCAAACTCCTACAAACCTCTAGTTTACACTGATCCATTTTCTGTCTTGGCACAAGCATCAACACAATCAAATCAACCCTATTATTGTCCCCATTTTACAGTGAGGAAAACTAAGACAATGAAATGATGTAACTTGTGTGAGATGGTGAATTGAACTTTTTATTTCTTTATTCCTAGTTTCATAACCATTAGGAAATTTCTCTCTCTTGTCTGGGTGTGTGTGATCCCACCTAGAAAGGATCTCAACAACCCATCACTGGAAAAGTAACTCCTGATTTCTTTGATAAATTCCATCTTTGTCCAGCAGAATGTATTCAGAACAGTACTACACCTTGAAAAAGAGAAGGTTTTTCAAGTTTCTCATTCATTTTTAATTGAGTTCCAGGCACTCTCTCAGCAGGTGGACTATTAATTTTTGATGGGAAGGTAACTTATTTTGGGTTGCACTGACTCACTGTCTTTGTCTAGTGTTATTAATGCCTGACCACAGGTGAAGGAGAAGCTTTGTGATGTTACCTTTTCAATGGGGCAACCTTGGAAGAAAAAGCAATGAAACCACTTTGGCTAAAAGGGAGTTTTGTGGCGGGGTTCAGCCTCTGATAAAGAAACACAAAATGATACTTTGCAGAAAGGCAGGAGAGGTAAGAATGCTAGTGGAGGAAACACTCCTTTTATTGTTCAGTGCAGAAGCCTCATTTGCAGCCTAGCACAGCAGTGAATAAGTGCCACACCAGGCTTTTTTTTGTCTTTTGTTTATTATTATGGACAGCCTGAAACCTAGACATAAGACAACTGCTGGATTTGAAAACCTTTCTCTTGCTGAGCAGTTGATCTGGCATAAGCACATTGCCTTGTGTTGACAATCCCTTTCATGTATGCCTGAGCTTCCTGCATCCTTATGAACCAAGCATTTCCATGCCACGATGTAGCTATTATAGCAATTATGTTGCCAACAGACTAAGCCATCTTGGTTTGGAATCTGAAGAGACATCAGATTGTCACAATCAATAAATGTCAACTCTCTGGCATTGTTTTTTTTTTAATTGCACTTTTCTTCTAAGGATGTGAATGAAGTCTAACAAACATTCTTGCAGGTAGGTAGGTTGGTGCCCTCTGGGGCACCTGGCACTGGCCACTGTCAGCAGACAGGATGCTGGGCTAGATGGACCTTTGGTCTGACCCAGTAACGGCCATTCATATGTTCTTACGTTCTTAGATTTTTCCTTATTACAAGCAAGTGTTGGCGGCTAAGTGACTTGCTTGTAACACTGCTGATGGAGCAATTGCTTTAATGGGAGGGGAAGGGCACTCCATGGAGCATAGTAAATCAGGTATCAAATGACCAAAGTCACCCATTAACTAGGTCGCTAGAGACTCTTGAAACCCCAAGCAGTGTGGAATGTGGGGACATCCATTATACCTCAGGTATAATGATTTTGTAGCCATACTGTATAGAGTATCGTGTGAAATCTCTGCAAGACCTATGTGTGCTTATAGCCCCATCCCCGAGGCATGGCTCAAGCATCCTCCTTGGTGATTGCTACTTGGAGTGGCGGCTCTCCTGTCCCCATATGGGTGGGGTCTTGGCTTCATTCTAATGACATCTCTTGCCACCACCCATGGTGCCGCTGCACTGTGCCTGGGAAGCAAGAGGGTGCTATCACTTGGGAAAATGACCTGCGCTGCCACCGCTGGCAAGGAGTATAAAACCCAATACAAAACAACAAAAATGCTCCTGAACACACATCTCAGCAAAAATAGGACACATCCAAAATAACAATACAAAACAAAAGGGGACTGCATTGGGAGCAGGGAATCCAATCTGGTGAGGGAAAGCCTAGGGTAAAATAATAAGTAGCAACACATCATCAAATTTCCCATCTCCCAACCTTCATAATCCTTCCCAGCCCCCAGCTCCCTCTCTGACACCTTCCCATGCAGATGGTACACTGAAGATGAATCTGGAGAGGAACTCCTTGGAAAAAGAGCCTCTTTTATAGTGTCCATATCCCTAGGTGGGGCACAATGGTCTCCTGTCTGTCTGGTCTGGAGACCGGCAGAGGTCCTGTCTGGCTGTCATTAGCTGGCACTAGGTCAGATCTCTGCTATTCTGGATGTTAGTCTCCAGAGAGCTAGAACTGCCTGACCCATGCACTAGTTCCTGCAGTAATTCAGACTCCCTTTGTGGGGAGCTGGAGTTAACCAGAGACTTCCTGGGCTGTTCTGCTTCTCTCTTCGTTCCCTCCAAGACCCAAACTCAAAACTCACAACTGAAATTAAAACAGTTCTCTGCCCCTGAGTCACGCTGCCATTGCTACTGAGAGGCCGAGCAGCCCAGGCTCATCACTGACACAAAAATCTGCTTGTCCAGATCACCCCATGCAGTACCCTCCCTATTGGTTTCAGCAAGTTTTTTGTGTCCATTCTGCCCTGCTCCTGACTCCAAGCATGTTGGGAAATGGTAAGAGAGAGCCCCAGTTGCCATTATTGTTGTAGGTCCCTCATCACGTAGAACCTCCTACAGGTTCAGTCTATAGTTCCAGAAGCTGGCAAACTGCTGGTGTTACTTACATACTTGAAAAATTTGCAAGTGCTCTCCCCTGCCAACTTTCCCCATACCTGCCTCTAGTCCCTGCAGTCCTCATCAAGCTATGCTGCAAGAGGCATGTGTCTCACCTGAACTTGTCCCTTTTAACATCCTGTCGTATTCTCTGTGCTCTCATTCTAACCCCAGCCACGTGTGGTGTTCTTACTGTGCAGAATCTCCACCAGCTAGATCCCTCTTTCATCTCTGCTCTGGTCTCTTTTGACTTTCCCAGGCCTTCTCTCTGCAGCCTATGCTAAGTAAACTTACTGTCCCCCCCCACTTCCACCGCCACTTTTGCCTTCCTTCATGCTGCCCCTGTGGCTGGAACTCCCTTCTGCATCCTTCTCCTGCTTTTAAAAACCTCTCCCAGAACTTGCTTGGAGGCCTTGTAAATGATAGCCTCTTCTAGAGGTGGAAAACCATTCTCTTATTAATATTAGTAATGACATAACTAACAAGGCAGAACCAAGACATTTAAGTCCCAAGAGCCTGCATCATCAGACTATGGCATTACTGTGCATGGCTCTTTCCTCTTTCTAATAGCTAATTTATATTTCATTTAGCTCATGTAAAATAAAGAGAGGAATGTTGGTGTCCAGTTGTACAATGTACAGAAAGAGGGAGCTGCCTCAATGTACAAACGAGAAGCTTTAGCTTCCTGAGCTAAGTGTGCATATGCCGTGCACCAGACTGAGGGCACTGTATTATTGCTTGCTCAAAGCAGCAGACACTGTCATACATAATACAGAGACATCATTACTAATATAAAACACTGCTGGGAGAAGGGACACATGGGCGGGCCAAGATGGCAGATGGCTTTTAGTGGCATGCTGCTTTCAGTTCTTCTACCTTTGTAATTTGTGCAATTTGAAGCCTTTGGTTTCTGTTTTCACTCTGCCATCCATTGGCCCTAGTGAGAGCTTTTGTTGTCGTGTAAGATTGCAGGGAATTTTTAGTGAGGGGCCATGGCCAATAGTATGTACTGTGTCCTCCTGATTACTGGCATTACAAAGAAGGGCTTGTCAAGAACAGCTTTTATGATTTGCTGAGAAATGGATGAAAATATCACTCTTCTCGGCCATGTAACCTCTGCTTCATTGTTCTGTAGGATTTTGTTGGTGCTCTGTAAGTGTTTAGCACTGTGGTGGATGGATCTCTGACACACAAAGAGTGAGGAGAGAAATGAGACACACCTGGAAGAGAGACAGCCTGGCAGGTGGAGGTATGGAGGTATGAAAACATCTTCATTTATTTATATTAGGAATAGATTCCCTTGGGGACTATGTGTGGAGCGGGGGAGGAAGAACGGAGTTTAAGGAATCAGCCTGTGCTTGAGGCACAAAAAAGAGAGTCTGGAAATCTTAGGCTCATTGCTGGCCCCGCCACAGACTTCCTGTGTAACCTAGGGCAAGTCACTTAGCCACCATGATCCTCAGTTTCTCACCTGTAAAAATGAGACAATACTTAGCCATGATGCAGCAACAGAAGTGATGCTTAATTCATTCATCAGTATTTGTAACGCTCTTCTGAGAATGTGTGAAGGAAGATGATAGAGAAGGGCAAAGTATTAGCATTGTTCATAATAAGGGTAAGAGCCTTCCTTTTCTTTGTGCAACTTGCATGTGGGCCAGTCACAACTGCAGCCTGTTGACCGAAAAGCACAAGGTAAATTCCCCTCTTGTGCTCCTGGGTCTGTCACAACCTCAGGATGGACCAGGTATATCACCCAGTAGAGGCTGAGGCTCATTCTCTCCTTGAGCTCCCTTTTGGCTTATATTCAGCATCTTAACAATTTTCTGTCTGCTGTGCCTTGTGCTGAGAGAGCTACTTGCTGCCCCTGCAGGGGATGGAGTCGGTTTACTTTTCTTCACCTCTAGTTGTTATCATAACCTTAATTTTCAAACATCTTGTCCTAGTTTTAGCTTGGACCGGAAGAGGAAACACTGCACTGCTGAGAGAGAGCCCAACACAGATTGTCAGTCTCATCAACAAAGAGGGAATTGTGGTCATCTCTTGACAACTTTTTTTCCTGAGTTACTCAGCTTACTGTCTAGACCAAGGAAATGGGAGGACCAGCTCATCTTGTAGAGGCATAACCACACTTGAATCTCAGAACTGGACACAGGCCCAAGCTGCAAAGAGTTAGAGACAAAGCTTAGGACTGAATTACCTGCAGAGTTCTGGAGCTTTGGATCCACCCTTTGAAGTCAGGCTCCTTCCTTCTCTGAACATATTTGAGACACTCCCTTTATTTCGCTTTGGCCTTATCCCTGGACTGCCGGGTGAGAGAAGGGCATTCTCTTAGTCAGCTGTGAAGTGCCCAACTATCGGCAACTCAGCCAAATGCAAGCTTATTATATGCACTGTGGTTTTTCAGTATAATTGTTTACATTAAGTGATGTGTATTTATACAGCACCTTTGCAGGTGCATATTTACCTGCATCTATTACCAGCTTAGAACTCTTTTGGTACTAAAAATTCATGCAGCATATTCACAATAGGTTGTGCTGTCTGATTTCCTTTTCATTTCAAAATGACAAACTTTGACGATCTGACTCATAGCTATGAGACTAACATTCTTTGCATTTGTATATTCCTTCATTTGGTAACATCCAGGCATAGATGCTTGATACGAGATCAGTCCTTCAGATTAGGCCAAGAAATTTTGAATGCATTTAAATTCATTTTTGGATTTTAAGCTTCCTAATTTCTTAGATCAGATTCCATGCACACTGGACATATTTTAAGACCGGGGTTGTTTTTTTGTCTAGCGCTTACCTGAAGCTGTGACAGAATGGACATTTCCTGCAGTATCCTGGGCAAACTTTATTGCATTATGTTTAAGTTCCTTAGACATTTATCCTATCAAAAATGCAGATGTTTGTGTATTTTTGTGGGATTGTATGTAACATCTCTAGCAAGGAGAGCTGACTAATTTGAATCCTGGGAAATATCTTGAGCTTCAAAGAACTATTTGAAACAGTATGAACTGTTAAAGGTAAGTTGGTTCCTCAAGAAATCTATAGGGAGAGTCGTATGCAAATGTAACCCCTCTGGATATGCAAAAACAAAGCCTTTTGAAGAGTCACCCAGGGGATGTGACTTGGTGGGTTGATTGCTTGTTACATAATAATGAGAGGTTTAAACTGTATAAAGGAAGTGACTCTGAAATATATAGGAGTGCTTTTTCGGAGCCAAGGCAGTTGTGAACTTGGAACTAGAGAAAATCCTCTCAGTGGGGTTCGAAAGGATGTTCACCTGCCAGAGCCCTGGTTGAAAATAGAGTGATGTGTGGTAAGCTTATTGGCATGCATGTAGATGCTTCTTAATATTCCTTTTGACTCTTTTGATATGTTTTCTCTCTAATGCCTTTACCTTAAGAATATGTGTACTTAGAAAGAGCTGTGTGGTAACTTCATATTGTACAAAACAAGCCAGCAGTCATGTAGCACTTTAAAGGTGAACAAAATGATTTATTTGGTGATGAGTTTTTGTGGGACAGACCCACTTCATCAGATCAATGGAAATTTCCAGTACTGACTGACATCTATAAATACAGAGGTCCAAAAAAATTGCAATCAAAATGACAAACCTTATAGATGTCAGTGTGTACAGGAAATGCTATTGATCTGATAAAGTGGGTCAGTCCCAAGGAAGCTCACCGCCAAATAAATCATTTTGATAGTCTTTAAAGGGCTACATGACTGCTGGTTTGTTTTGTTTGAATACAGACTAATATGGCTACCTCTCTGTTACTATTTTATGTTGTACAGTTATGCTGCCCGTAGCTTTAGAGGAAGCAAAACAAAGCAGGCCTTTCTGAGGCAGTCTGACTTGCTGGGGAGTTCACAGTATAGAAAGTGCTGCAAAATGACTGCTTTTTGTTTCGATAGAATACAGACTAACACGGCTACCTCTCTGCCACAGTGTACAAAGGGTACTGTTCAGCCTGGAAATTCCCTCCGTCAGGAGGAGGAGAGATGAGTGTCTCTGCCCACCAGAGGTGATGGCTGGTGAGCTAGAAACCTAAGGATGGGTGGCACTGGTGGGCCACTGAGGGGAAGTACGTGTGCGGTTATCTGAAACTATCACAGAAACATTAATGTAATAATGTATTTTCTACTTTGCTTTCATTAATTGTTTTCATTTGAGTTTGTGGCTTGGACAGTAGCTGTAAAAAGGCATATTACATGTTCAAGGTCTGCCTCGTTATTTACACCTCCACCTGACATTCCTGGTGAACCATTCATAGCTAGAAGCAAAGCTGAACAGGTGTGCTGATGTGGGACAGGGTCAAGGAGGCAAGTGCCCAGGGCCTGGTGAGTCAAAAGGCCTCAGAAACGGAGCTCATTTAAATTGCCGCCAGAGCCCCAGGAGGTATACGCTGAGCTGCACAGATAGGGCTGGAGGAGGGAGGAAGGAGGGGCCTTCAGTCCCATCCCTTCCACCCAAGGCCCTGCTCTTTCTGGGAGTGTGGAGCTGCCCCTCCCGTGCCACCTTGGCCAGGGGCCTGGCAATTCTGATGGCTCCCCTGCCGCTGAGACACAGAATATGTATATCTGCGGTGCTTTATGTGTCTATTTAGCTGTAGGTGAAGCTGAGCTGCACCATGCACTTGACTGTTTCAAGCATTCCAGTTTGAACCATGCTAATTTGAGTCTCTTTTCTTGTGTAGGGAGAAGGCAGAGTTTTCAGAGCCTCTGCTCAGGAGAGTGAGTGGCTCAAGAAATTAACAAGTTTTTCATCTCCATGTTACCAGATAAAAAGATTGCCACATGGACATTTGGTGGCCTTTGTGCAATGAGTTGTTAATGTTAGTGAACTCATTTGCAGAAATTTCTTTTACAGTTTGCACTAATTGGCATTCTTTGTTGGCAAGAGCTGAATGTGCATGGTACTCATCTACCTGGTTACCCACAGACCTAGAGAAGGTCCTGCTATGTCAGGGATGGAGCTCTGTGGCATAGTAAGTATAAAGTCAGAGTTGTCATGCCATAGAATATTTTGCATTTGTTCATATAGTAAAGGAGGGCAAAAATAAGCAAATGGGAAAGAGAAGCAACCACTGGAATTACACTAAAGGACTATAGCTCAGGCTACAAGTTGTGCCTTGATTTCTTCAATGACAAAAGACTTTTCCCATGTAAGCCATATGCATCATGGGCCATTTTTGTGCAAATTACTCACAAGTCCAAGCTCATCAGCACACAAATGACTTAAGTTATTCTTCTTCAGTGAGGATTATAAAGTATCTCAACCCAATTGTATTTTATGCAAAGAGATGTGCCCCATTTTCTTCTGCATCTCTTCAAAGATAAAAAGTTCTTTCTTTTCATGCTGTGTATCCATGTATGAAGTGTGTACAGTCCCTGAGGGCATTTTATTAACAAGCTTACAGACAAGCTTTCTCAATAGAATGTGGTACCGATGATGAGTGTCTCTGGTAACAAGATGGCCTGTGAAAGAAAGCCTTTTTTAATTATATGTTGGCAAACTAGAATATTTTTTTCCTCCGACTTCAAAGCAAACATAACAATAAGGCTTTAACAGCTGAATCCTTGTGAGAAGCCTGCTGATGCTTTTAATTCAGCTTCTGTTTTTAAATTACATTAAGAAAGCAGAATAGGAAAAATTTCATCTAGCCAAAACAGAAAGTTTCTCTGTTTTGTTTTCAAAAGAGGCATCAGAATAATTTGTACCATAAAAATGTATAGTTCTGTGTTTCATAACTTATTATCAATTGAAGCAATAAAATCATGGTCCTCGTGTAAAGGGACAGATGAGAATGTTAATTCTTTGCTGCAGAGACTCTGGGGACATATGTGGTGGTATGTTAAGTTTATTGATATATTTGTTACATTTTAAATAATTTTTGTCCTCAATGAAAGTTGCTGGATTGATTAGCTCTGCAGGTTCTACTTATTCCACAGAACACAAAAATGTGATCAACAGCAATGTAAGCTTTCTCATGCTGCCTCACAACCTTGATCCATAAGTGTCTCTTTGTTGGTGCTAGGATAACAGTTTTACATGCCAGTTCAGTCCCTGGCTAAATAGGGCACCAAAAGGGATGGTGTTTGTGGAGACATGGTTGTTAAGAAGTGGTTGTGATATACCTTGACTTCAGGAAAGCTGTTGATACATTCTTGCCCATAAGTTAAGGAAATATGGATTGGATCCTTGGACTATAAGATGGATAGGAAGCTGGCTTGACAGTCAGGCCCAGCGGGTAGTGGTCAATGGCTCAATAGCTGGCTGGCAGTTGGTTTCAAGCGGAGTGCTGCAAGACTTGGTTCTGGGGCTGGTGTTCAACATCTTTATTAATCACCTGGATGAGGGACTGGATTGCACCCTCAGCAAGTTTGTATATGACACAAAGCTAGGTGGAGAGGTAGATACATTGGAGGGTAGAGATAGGATCCAGAGTGACCTGGATAAATTGGAGGATTAGGCCAAAAGAAATCTGTTGCCATTCAACAAGGAGAAGTGTAGAGTCCTGCACCTGGGGCGGAAGAACCCCAAGCATCGTTATAGGCTGGGGACAGACTGGCTAAGCAACAATACAGCAGAAACGAACCTAGATATTATAGTGGATGAAAGGTTGGACATGAGTAAACAGTGTGCTCTTGTAGCCAAGAAGGCTAACAGCAGAGTAGGATGCATTAGGAGAAGCACTGGGAGCAGATCTAGAGAAGTGCTTGTTCCCTTCTATTCAGCACTGGTGAGGCCACATCTGGAATATTGTGTCCAGTTTTGGGCCCCCTAGTATAAAAAGGACATGGATGTGCTGGAGCAGGTTCAGCGGAGGGCAAAAAAAAAATGGTTAAGGGGCTGGAGCACAAGACCTGTGAGGACAGGCTGAGGGATTTGGGCTTGCTTAGTTTACAGAAGAGAAGATTGAAGGGTGATTTAATAGCAGCCTTCAACTTACTGAAGGGGAGCTCTAAAGAGGAGGGTGAGAAACTGTTCTCAGTGGTGTCAGAGGGCAGAACAAGGAGCAATGGTCTGAAGTTAAAGTGGAAGAGGTGTAGGTCGGCTATTAGGAAAAGCTACTTCACCAGGGGGGTGGTGAAGCACTGGAATGCGTTGCCTAGATAGTGGGTGGATTCTCCATCCCTCGAGGTTTTTAAGTCCCATCTTGACAAGGTCCTGGATGGGATGATTTAGTTAAGGTTGGTCCTTCTTGAAGCAGGGGCCTGGACTAGATGATCTCCTGAGGTCCCTTCCAGCCCTAGGATTGTATGGTCTATGGCTGGAAACAACTGAATGATTGTCATGTGATGAAAACTGTGGTCACTGTAGCCCTGGGCCATGTTTAAAAGGGTTTATAAACAGTGAATTAGCCCCTGCTGATATTTCCCAAATCCCTAGAACAGGGGCTGGTTTAGCGTGCATACTTCTGAGTGCATTTTAACAGTATAGAGGTAGGATCTGCCTAGCTACGCTCTACATTTATGCTAGCAATGCTAAGCACCATGCATTTCTTCTTGTACGTTGGCCAAACTAAGGCTAACAGTTACTATAAGCTTCTACTTCAGTGGTGGGCAAAATTAGCCCATCAAGCATTTCTGGCCAACACAGCTAGATTAGCAGAGGCACATACTTACATCTTGCAGCATGTTTTCAGCTGCCCCTTCCCCACCTTGTTCCCTCTGCAGCAGAGCTGCTCCTAGGATTCTCCTGCTAGTTGTGCAGAAAGGGAGAGAGCAGAGAGGGGGAGGTAGTGCTGAAGTCAGGGTGTTCCCCTGGCCCTATGCCACATATCTGCAGAGCAGGGATTGGGGAGAGGGAGACACACAGCAGAGCTGCCACAGTCTGAAGCGTGGATGGTAAGTGACTCAGGAGTGCAGAGCAGGGGAAGGGAGAGACAACAGAACAGGACAGATTTCCCTTACAGACACAGCTGGTGGCTTCTGTCAGACACTCAGCAGCAGCCAACACAAACACTCTGTGTCACTGTCACACTGTGCCACTCACACGTAGTCACTGTCACATACGTTTTGCAGCACACACTGAATCTGCGTCAGAAAGTCTGTCTCTCGCACACCAGTGCTGTGTCTACACTTGCATTCCTCTTTCGAAAGAGGTATGCAAGTGAGGTATATCGCAAATGCAAATGAGGTGCAGATTTGCATATCTGACACCTCATTTGAGTACCCTCTTTCAAATAGCTTCTTTCTAAAGAAGAAAACCAGTGTAGACACTGCTCTTTCGAAAGTAAACCCCATCTTCAAAAGAATCCTTCTTCCCTTTTTTATGGAAAGCAGGATTCTTCTGAAGATGGGGTTTACTTTCAAAAGAGCAGTGTCTACACTGGTTTTCTTCTTTAGAAAGAAGCTATTTTGAAAGAGGATATGCAAATGAGGTGTCAGATATGCAAATGTGCACCTCATTTGCATTTTGATGTACCTCACTTGCAAACCTCTTTCGAAAGAGGAATGCAAGTGTAGACACAGCCAAAGTGTTTCTCTTTCATACTCGTACATTCTTGTCCTTCTCTCTAGCTCTCAGACCCGCCCCTGTCCCTTTTGAGGGGCCCAGAGCCAGCCTATAGTCAGAACCAAAATTCATGGAGTGGCCTCTCTCTGAAAATTATTGCCCACCCCTGTTCTACATTATTAATTTAGACATTCAAAGCAAGAGGGTGAAATGCCTCTGAGCTGCATGACTCTTTAAAAATACCACAGTAGAGGCTGAAATGAAATGTTTACCCCACCTTTAAAAAGAAACAGTAAGCGGACTCCTACCAGAAAACCCCGAGTGGATAAACAGCGGAATAAAAGAGGAAATTAGAGGCAACAAGTCTGTAAAAAAATGGAGTCAAATTCTAGAGAGGAAAATGGAAAGGAGCATCAATGGAAGTAAGTCAAATATAAAAGTGTAAGAAAGAAGGCTAACGAAGAAGTTGAAGAGAAGCTAGCTAAAGACACAAAAAACTAACAGCAAAGTTTTTTCAAGTACATCAGAAGCCAAATGGTTCATGGGGTCACTGATCAATAGAGGGGGCTAAGGAAACATTCAAGTAAGAAAAGGGAATGAAATTGCAGAATTAGTGACTACGCTATGTATCCTTCTACAAAACTGGCTTCTGTACTTGAAGACTGGAAGATCACTCACATAACAGCTGTTTTTGAAAAGGACTCCAGAGCTGATCCTGGCAATTGAGGATTGAGAGTCTAAATTCTGCACCAGGTAAACTGGTCAAAATTATAGTAAAGAACAAATTTATGAGGCATACTGATGAACACACTCTGTTGGGTAAGAGTGAACGTAGCTTTTGTACAGGGAAATCATGCCTCACCAATCTGGTAAAATTCAAGCATGTGGACAAGAGTGATTCGGTGGATATGATGAACTTGGACTTTCAGAAAGCCTTTGAGAATGTCCCTCACCAGAGGATCTTAAGCAAAGTAAGCTGGCATGGGATAAAAGGTAAAGACCTCTCATGGGTCAATAACTGAGTAAAAGATAGGAAAAAAAGGAGTAGGAATAAATGGGCAGTTTTCACAATAGAGAGATGTAAATAGTGGGAACCCTCAAGGATCTGCACTGGAACCCGTGTGCGCAACATATTCATAAATGAGCTAGAAAAGGGGGAGAAGGTATGCTGGTAAAATTTGGAGAGGATACAAAACTACCAGGAAAGTGAAGTTCAAAGTGGAATGCAAAAAGTTACCAAGAAATCTCTCAGAAAAATTGGCAGATAAAATTTATTACTGATAAATGCAAAGTAATGACAATGGAAAAACTAATTCCCCCTATGGCCATGTCTACACTAGCCCAAAACTTGGATATGGCCATGCAAATGGCCATTTCAAAGCTTACTAATGAAGAGCTCAAATATATATTCAGTGCCTCATTAGCATGCGGGCGGCTGTGGCACTTCAAAATTGCTGCAGCTTGCTGACGCATGGCTCGTCCAGATTGGGGCCCCTTTCGAAAGACCCCACCAACTTCGAAATCCCCTATTCCTGTCTCCTGACTCACGCGGCAGCAAGCTGCAGCAATTTCGAAGTGCCGTGGCCACCTGCATGCTAATGAGGCTCTGAATATGTATTTCAGTGCTTCATTAGTAATCTTCGAAATGGCCATTTGCATTTCGAAGTTTTGGGCTAGTGCAGACATAGCCAATATGTTAAAAAAAACCCCACCAATGGGGTCTAAATTGGATGTTTTCACTCAAGAAACCTTGGAGGCATTGTGGATAGTTCCTTGAAAAAATCTGCTGAAGGAGGAGCAGCAGTCAAAAATCTAATACAGATTGAAACTGCCTCGTCTGACACTCTCTCATCTGGTAACATCCCCTTGTCTGGCAGAACAATAGCAGTTGCTGGAGGAGAGAGCACCTGGACCAGCGAGCTCCAGCTGTGCTTAGTACAGCAGAATATTGCTGGTGGCAGGGAACCCTGCTGGCAGCCCACTCTGGGGAGCCCCGAAGGCAGCCCCAGGGCAGGGAGACAGTTGAGGGAACTCCACTCTCAGGAGCCCAGCAGCGGTTGGGGACCCCCACTGTGGGAAGCCCAGCCACAGCTGGGAGCCTGGCCAGGAGCCTTGCTGGAGTGGGGTAGAGCCAGGCAGCTGCAGGAACCCTGACTGGCTGGGGCAGCCCTTCAGCCTTGCAGAAGACAACCCCCAGAAGCCTCCTCTGAGACCCAGTTGGGGCATGGAGCCCCAACAGCTCCACCATTGAGGGGATCCTGGCAGGGGGAACCCCAACAGCCCCATGGCAGGAAGTTGGCTGGTGTGTGCAGCCCCTCTGGTAGCCCTGCAGCCACGGGGACCCCAGCTGCCCTGTGGCTGGCAGCTGGTTGGGCTGTGGATCCCCTATGGCATCCCTGCAGCTGCAGAACCTAGGGGCAGGGGGAGCCCAGCAGCCTTGTGGCAGGGAGCAAGCTGGGCACTGAGCCCCACTGGCAGCACTACAACTGGAGGACCCCTGACCCGGAGAGCCTGGCAGCCCTGTGCGGGAGCCCTGCAGGATTGGGCCCCCCTCTCCAGGCAGCTGGCATAAGCTCCCCTCATCCGGCAAATCCCCCCATTCAGGACTACTCAGGTTCTGAGGGTGCTGGATGAGAGAGGTAGAACCTATAGAATGCTAGGGACCATTAGGAAAGGGATAGATAATAAGACAGAAAATATCACAATGCCACAAATCCAGAAATGTCATAAATCCACAGCACACCCACACCCTGAATATTCCACATAGTTCTGATTGCCTCATCAGAAAAGATAAATTAGAATGGGATAAGGTACAGAGAAAGGCAAGAAGAGTGATTAGGAGTATAGAATAACATCCATATGAGAGAGATTAAAATGACTGGAACCTTTCGACTTGGAGAAAGTGACGCGCGCGCGCGCATGTGTGGACTCTCTGCTGGCTACTTCAATGTAGTGCCTAACTTCAAAGTTAGTGTAGACACACCCTTTGACAGAGAATACTTAGCTTCACTTTGGTTATCTGCATTGTGCCAGTTCACTGGAGCTGACAATGGGGCATGGATGGTGATGCAGTTACTAACGTCTCTGGACCTGGAGTGTTTGGTTGCCCAGAACAAAAGAATCAAGGCCTTGAACTGGCAACAAAAATAGATTAGGAGCCAGTGGAGACAGCTATAGGGCTCACAAGGCACAGGACAATGAAGCTAAAAGGTACCAGTTTTATAGCTAAATATGCCACATCGTCGACTACCCTCATTGGGATGAGTATCCTTTAGGATGAAGCGAAATCGGCTACTGCGAAGAAGTGTAATTTACACCACTAGTCACAAGGCTGGGTGAATCAGTTTCCTCACTTATTCCGACTTGAGCTAAATGAAGTCAGTCATTATGGAACTGCAGCAACCATGTTCTGCCTGGTGATCTCTGTATTTTGTTTCTTTGTGACTTAAGTGTGTTGTGTCGATTCACCTTAGCCTCTTGCTTTTTGTGATATTTACAGTGAGTGGTTGTTAATCATATAGTATTCTTCTCGTTGCCTTTCTTTTGACAGCTTATTAGGAAAAGCTGTTTTTCAAACTTTTTATCTGTTTGTATGCCTCTCCTAACACAATATTATTTCAAATCTAATGAGATATTTCAAGAAAAGAGTTATTTATTGATAGATTGATAAAAGTTGGTATCAGCTAGTTGGAGTGAAGAACAAAATGTGTCCACCAAAACAAATGTAATATTTCAACAAAATCCCACTGTTTTCTTTGTAAAAAACTAGGATTGGAAAAACATGAACTTTTCCTGCCAGACTCTATTCATTTTCAGCAGGAACAATCTGCTCTTCTGAGCTGAATGTTTTACAGCAAGAATGTTTGGAATTGAGGAACCAGCTCCTGTTTGGAAATAGTAATTGTTTTTAATGAAAGAGCCTGCCTTTTATTGGAGATATTTCTAGTATTACAGTTCCACCAGCGCAAAACTTCACCTGGACAAAAAAATTCCATACAAACAGGGAAAGATGTCAGGTTAACATGAAGGCAAAGGAGTAGCTCATTTTCTTTTTTCTTCTTCTTCTCTTTCTTTAGTGGATTCATTTGTGGTCCCTCAATGATACCAGATAATAAAAGGCCAAAGATCAAAAATCACCTGGCTGTGACTGGATACATGCCAAACTATTGTGTGTTTGAAAACAAGAGTAGTAGTGAGGGAGTAGTTTATCAGACCTCCCTTGTAGTTAAAGCTTGGTTGGAAAATTATGAGAAGCTTGGCAGGGAAATTCTGGTGCGTAACGAGGCAGCTCGTGATCTAGATAACCTCACAGTTCAGTTTGCCACAATGACATCCCTCACTGTGCAATATAAATCTCAGCATATAGCCAAGTTGCTTACACTGGATGAAGAATCCGCTAATTCCCTGAGTGTCATAATAATGCTAGCACTAGACTTTATCCCTTGTAAATTGATGCAAATCAGATAATAAAAGAGGCAGTATGTCGGAGTATATGTATTTTAAGCAACAAGCAGATATAAGCAAAACCAAATTAAACCCCAGGCTGCAGTGGGTAAAATCCATTTTATATATATCTATATCTATATATCTATATCTATATAAAACAATAATACCTGTTAACCAACACATTTTTGCTATAGAATTCAGATCCCCATCTCATTTACTCTCATGTAATTCTATTCAAATGATTGTAATTCCTCCAGATTAACAAATGTGTTAATGAGTTCAAAATCTGGGTCATCAATGCTACAAATACAAGTTTGAAACTTTTGTTCTTAACTTTTATGTGGCATAGAAGAAACAGAATGAATTGATGAGAAGTAGTCATTATTTCCCTAACAAAATGGAAAGGGTTCTTCAGGATTTGTTCAGTCTACTAGAGGAAATATATATTTAGGTACTTCTTAAAAAATACATATTACCCCAGCAACCCTATTTATTTTCACAGCAGGTGCAGGATGGCTTTTGATATCAATGACCATTGGAAACAAAGACAACCAGAAGTATGAACTCACTTTCCCCCCAATAATTCCACTCTGGTATCACAGGTTAATGCTGAAAATAATAGAGATCACCACTGTGCAAATCCAGCAGTCCCTAGCATCTCATTCATCAGCACTCCAGTCTATTGTGCAATATTTTAGAAAGCCTTTAAAAATAGTTACCTAAGAACATATGAGTGGCCATACTGGGTCAGACAAAAGGTCCATCTTGCCCATTATCCTGTCTTCCAACAGTGGCCAATGCCAGATGCTCCAGAGAGAGTGAACAGAACAGGTAATCACTCAGTAATCCATCTCCTGTCATCCATTTCCAAGCTCTGACAAACAGAAGCTAGGGACACCATTCCAGCCCATCCTGGCTAGTAAGTACTGATGGACCTAATTTCTAGGAATTTATTTTGTTCTTTTTTGAACCCTGATAAAGTTCTTGTTCAAAATATGTTCTGGCAAGGAGTTCCACAGGCCAACAGTCCTTGACCTGGTGAAATTCAGTTCTGTTTGAAAAAAATATTAGGAATAGTTTTAAAGAGGATCATGTATTTACTCAGTAATATCTTCTTAACTGATAATCAGGGCAGAAATTCTGAAGCTGGCAAAACAAACTAGCATCATAGCAGCCACTATTGGTGCAGAGATATTATAGACATGGATTTTGTAGTTATAATTTCTCATTAGCACACTGAAGAAATGGGCTGAGGAGCCAACTTTTGCAGTTTTAGAACCCATCCCTACAGATAACTTTTCACAAAGAACTAAGCTACCATAGGGTTGAACACTGGAAAATTTTAACTATGAACTGAATACAGTGTTGGCAATAATGAGCGTATCCTGGGTTAGAAAGGAAGATCTTCCAGCAACACTGTGCAGCCCTGCTTTACCTTGAACCAATGATCTTGGTGAACTGTAGATTTAGGCTAAACCTGCAAAATCAACTTCCTAATCTAAAACCTTCCAACTTGTGGCTCTGTAATTTTGGTTCCATTCCAACTGGTCATACCTTGTGCCAATCACATCATTTAGAGCCTCATTAGATTTTGAACGCTCCCAAAACTGAAACATATTCTGGCCCAAATCATGAGCCCCAGTAGTAGCGACTAATTTAACAGGCTTTACCACTTTCAACCCCCTCTTTCTGAGAACACTGTTCAAATGGAAAGAAGTGGGTCTGCCACTCGTACGGGGGCTTGCCACTTTAAGGAAGGTTAAATAGATGAAATGGTGCTCTTCTTGTATTTATCAGTTTATTAGTCATTTCCTGTTTTGCTCTGGAGAGAGTAAAAAAGAATCTGTAAAAAGCCTCTCCACTGTTTTTTAATGATAAACAGAGAAAGATGTTGATCCAAGCAGTAGCTTCATTGAGCTGGTTGAACTGGATCCAATGCTGCTATTATTTGTGAGCTTTGCTATGGTACTGTTTGTTGGAAGCTAGTATTCTTCTTTGAGCACCTACGGCTATGATGTATGTGAGTAGGTGCAGACCCATCAACACTTCTTTCAGTGTGAATCAGTCTTCTGGTGTTAAATGAAACAAATGCAATGTTTCTAATTTCTCTGTTAAATTTTGTGAAAAATATTGGTGCAAACCGATATCAGTTTAGGACTGTACTTAGTTCCTGGGCACGTTTTTAGTTTCTTGCAAGCATGTTTGCTTCTGTCACTTGTCTACTAGTCATGTGGAACCACATGCTTTCCAATTTTAGCTTCTCTTTTATTACTTAAAAAGTTTAATCATCTTGCTTTGTAGCACTTGCTTCTAGACCTACTTCTCTCTGTGGTGTACATATAAAGAGGGATCAGAAATATGGAGTGCATAAATTAGTCCCTTGGGTTGTTCCAGCTGCTTTTAGAAACTGTACATTTCCGAAGTAGCATCTTCATTTTCTGTTTCTTGTATGGAATGGAGGAAGTAAGAATGGGGACCAAGGTCTTTATACTGAGATTCTAGAATCATAGAAGATGAGTGTTGTGAGAGACCTGAGGAGGTCAGGTAGTCCAACTCCCTCTCAAAACAGGATCAATCCCAACTAAATCATCCCAGCTAGGGCTTTATTAAACTGGGCCCCCCAAACCGTTAAGAATGGAGAGTCCACCACCTCTCTAGGTAACCCATTCCAGTTCTTCACCACCCTTGCAGTGAAGTAGTTTCTGCCAGTGTCCAACTGAGACCTCCTGCACTGCAACTTGAGACAAATTCTCCTTGTTCCGTCAGCTGCCACCACTGAAAACATCCTAGCTCAATCCCCTTTGAAACTCTCTTCAGATAGTTGAAGGCTGCTAAGATGCCTTCACTCTTTTGCAAACTAAATAAGTCCAGTTCCTTCAACCTCTCCTCATAAGTCCTGTGCCCCAGTCCCCTAATCATTTTTGAGAACAACAAGAAGTCTTGTGGCACCTTATAGACTAACAGATATTTTGAAGCATAAGCTTTCGCGGGCAAAGACCCGCTTCATCAGAGGCAAGCTTTGCCCGCGAAAGCTTATGCTCCAAAATATCTGTTAGTCTATGAGGTGCCACAAGACTTCTTGATGTTCTCGAAGCTACAGACTAACACGGCTACCTCTCTGATACTAATAATTTTTGTTGCCCTCCACTGGACTCTCTCAAATACATCCACAGTCTTTCTGTAGTGAGGACCACAAAACTGGATGCAATACTCCAGAGGTGTCCTCACCAGTGCCAAAGAAGGTAGAATAATCACTTCCCTTGAGCTGCTGGCAATGCTCCTATTTATGCAACCCACTAGGCCATTAGCCTTCTTGGCAGCAAGGGCACACTGTTGACTCTCATCCAGCTTCTCACCCACTGCCACTCCCAGGTCCTCATCTGGAGAGCTGTTGCTTAGCTGGTCAGTTTCCAGACAATGCATGGGATTCGTCCATCCTAGTGCTTTTTGAATCCTGTCAGATTTCTTGTGGCCTAGTTCTCCAATTTGTCAAGGTCATTTCAGACCCTTTTCCTACCCTCCAGCAGATATATCCTGCTAGAATTTAAAAGCTCAGAGTTGAGCACTTGTACTCTAATGGAAGACCAAATGGTTACCAACTTCTAACTTTTCTAATTAGCAGTAGGTAAAAGTTGGAAGCCATTTGACTTTCTGTTTAAATATTCCAGGTTTTCAGTCTGTATCTTTCAAGATCACTTTTTGGAACTGTACTTTCTTCTTGTATTAACTCCAGATCTCGTCCATGTTGTTTCTTTCAAGTTCAGTCACCCAGGACAATAGTGTTTTAACATGGGTTGAAAGTCAGGGTTAGATGAGAATGAGTTCAAATGTGTCTCTCTATTTTTTATTTCTTCCTTATAAATAGCATATTGTTTAAATGAAACCACTGTTTGATTCCCCTCTTTCAATTTTTCCTTTGAAAGTTCCTGTTGCACATTCTAATGCCATTTGTCTTGGGGATTTCATTTAGATATCTCCTCCTTTACATTATAACTACAATCATGTTAGGAGACTTGGTTGTTATGAGAGACATCAAAACATTTCAACTGAAAAATGTTCTGGACAAAAAAATGGGATTTAGTCAAAATGTTTTCATAGGAAAATATTTTTGATTATGTGAATTGAAATTTTTCTTTCAGGTTTCAAATATGACTTTCTCCACAAATTTTGAAAATTGGGATTTCCCCCATCTCGGATATCCTTCTTTCCCCATTTTGGTGTTGAATATTGTGGAATTTACATGCCTAGAGTTTCCTACCTATTTTCCATTCTGTGACTTTTCAAAATTTCTTCAACTTTGGAAAAAATATCGAGTAATGGATAAAGGGAGAAAAATTACTTTTGCCACTGTGTCTTTTGCAAAACTGAGGAAGTTGTAAAGAGTTAGTTTACTATAAAAAAGACTGTCTAGTATAGTTTTAGGAAATTATTTATTTGAGGATCTGAAGCCAAAGACAGTAACTATTCCCAGTTCTGCCATGAAGATCTGGAAGAGATGTGGCTTTGGACACATGTGATTGAATTTTGGCTTAATGCTTGTTATGTAACTTGGTCAAACCCATGAATTAGTTTATTTAAAATAGTTATTAAAGAATAGACAGAGAAAGTTCAACTTGCGTTCATTTTAAACCTCAGTTACCACAGGAAAGATCTTGATGTAAGAACATAGTCTAAATTAAGTTAGCATGCAGTAATGGGAAAATGTTCTGATGTTAGTGTTGGAATTAATGTTTCCACTCAAAATACTCTGAGACTAATTTACCTCTTAAATCCATTTTACACCACTGATTTCATTGGGCTGCACTATTGGTTTACATTGAGGTAAATAAGAGGATGATCAGGTTATTTTGCTGTAAGACAGTGTGGTGTGCAGACTCACCCTTTTCACCGTAATTAAAGCCGTCCCACAGCAATAATGTTTTATAAATGAATCTTTTCTGAAATAGTGTGACACTGCTGAGGATTTAGAGTTACCTAAGCCATTAAGGGGCAAAAATGGCTTGCTTTGGCAACAGTGCTAGCCAAGCTAACATAAAAAATACCTAGCACACATGAAGAAATTCAGATAACTTACAGCACTCTTTCCCGAGTTCACTGTCACAACAAAACACAGACAATATGGTTTAGATATGATTTCAAAATAATTAGACAACACGTGAGAAGTGTCCTATTTATGTGGGCAGTCAAACTGTAACATTTCCCTTTAAAATCAGTTAGAATTGCACAATTGCTTTGGGATATCACTGCAAGCATCCTGCAGGAGCGCACACACCCGTGTGAAGGTTCTTTACTCTACGTTATCTATCCTGCAGCTCTCTTTCCCTCACATACGGAAGTCAGTCAGCCTTCCTTTAAAAGGTTTGGCCCTTGGCAAGTACAAAGCCGTTGTGTAGCAGGTGAAGGGTTAATGTAATGAATGCAGCTGCTTATGTTGGGTTCTGAGGCAACATGATCTTCAGGGGTAATCTATCCAGGCAGATCTGCCATGAGTTGTGACATTTACCATCAAACACAGCTAGAGACATTGCTCATATTCTTAGGGCTATGAAAGAGAAGCTCATGTTGGTACTTTGCCTACTGCATATATTTAAATTGACTAGTTGGATTCTTGCTGCTTAATATGATATTTCTATTAGGGATCCTTATAAATATTGTTGAAACTGGAGTTTCCCTAATTAACTAGAGCACGCTGAGGAACAATAATTCCACAAAATGATGAGGGGGCTGGAGGGATTATGTTTCAAGAGCTATATGTGTTTAGCTTGGAATAACTACTGCTGGAGGTGGGAAAAGACCACACAAATATTTGAAGGGCATGACCATGGAGGGTTGTGGAGAGAGTAATAAGTAAAGTGATGCAACAATTAATGGTATATAATATGAACCAAGAGAAGTCGGTAACATTAAGGTACAGATAGGTTGTGATGGAACCTCTAAAAATGCCCAATATTGTCGAAACCTCAGGACGGGCCCTTTGAAGCCAAGTGTAGCACAGGATGGCAGTAAGTGAACAAAGATGGGTATAGCTGTCTTTGAAACGTCTTGATCTTCATGCATCTGAATGCCAACCCAGGAGCAGTTTACAGCAGCCTCAGAGATTGCCAGGGGAATCTCTGGATAACCAATTAAGCCATTTTTGACTAGAAGCAGTCTTAATGGAGCCAGGATTGGGGCCATGGAGCCTGTGGTCTGCTACATTGGGTGTAAAACCACAGGATCTCTGACTGCCAGAGAGTCACAGAGTAAAACAACAATAACCAGTAAACAGGATACCCTCATGGTCATTTTCATGAACATTCCATTCAGCTGCATCCAAATTTCTCATTGAAAGTCATCACAATAACTTGTTGAATAAAATGGAAGTGGATACCATTAAGAAGTCTTTGCCTTTATTGCAATATTTTTGAAATTTTCCATACTTAAAAGTAAAAATTCTGAAAATATTATCATAAATGTAACTTCTCCTTATTCTGGCATCTCCTTTTGATTGGTTTTCATACACCAGCCCTCCATCTTTTCTTAGTTGTTTAGTTTCAAACATACTGTGTTCATATTTCAGTAAAGACTGCTGTTCATAGAATATTTTACCTCAAAAAATGGCTGGGTGGATAGTGGATTATGAAGACTTTCACCTCTATATCATTGGTTCAACGTTGTCCAAGGACTGACATCCACACTAACATAGGAAGCTTATGCATTGTCACATGTGAACTGAGTAGGTGGTCTGACTCCATTTTTAATGTGCACATTACATCAATTAACATCTTTCACATCATCAGAATAGAGGCCAAAAAACTGGCTGAATATTGAGGCTAATCATTTCTCATGCCCTGTACCCACACTGAGCTTTTTCTTAAAATCTCACGGTGTTACATGACCAGGTGTGGGCCAGAGCTGGTAACCACATTAGTTGGTTTCAGCTGAAGCAATCAGGAGTCCTGCGACATTCTGAAGGACAATAATTAATTTGGGCATAAGTTTTTGTGGGCTGGTATGACTCCACCACTGATTGCAATAGGTGAACCAAACACTGACCTTCTTACATTATGTCAGCTGCACTGTTGAGTAGCAATCCCAGATGACATGGCAATAAAGAAAGCTGGCAACCCCTGATGCCTTGTCTACACTAGAACTCTCTTCAGCAGTAATGACAATGGAAATTTTTAAGGCAGCATAAAGAAGGTGTTAAAATTGGTTCTTCCACAACAGGACAGACCCACGTTGGCAGGACTGTGTTTGGCAAGTCAGTATTCCTGCTGTTCTTGCAGTGCCTACTTTTTGTGGATAAATAGGACCCCTGTTTCATTCAGTCTGACTCTTTGCATGAGCATAACACTCATTTACAAAAACTATAAAGCTGTCAAATAACTGACAGTCCTTTCCTTCCTCTTGATATGCCAGTGAATTTGTGGGAGTCAGTTTGTGATGATGTTACAGTCATTTGTTTGCCAGCAGTCTGTGCTGAACTATGCAGGACTACGACTTTTGCTGTAAGATCAGCCTGAGAGAGAACTGAGGTTTGGAGGCAGAAGGCTATTACTCAAATAGGTTAAATCATTCATAAAAATGGAAAAGAGAAGAATAGAAAACTTTGCATCAAGTGCAAGGTTTCAGCTTAGTTCAGCATGCCAAGTTCAAGTAAAAGGGCTTTGCCTACAGCAGGCGTGAGTCAGATGCAGCCTGCCAGCTGCTGGATCTGGCCAACAGATGCAGCAGGGAGCCTCAAGCGCTGTCCCCGCCACAAACCCATTGGCTAGTTCCTGGCCAAAGGGAGCTTACTGTTTAAAGCAACCTTCCTCCTCTGCTCAGGCTCACATGTCCCCTGCCATGGCCTTGAAGGCAAAGCCTGTCTGGGAAATCAGGTGGGCTGCTGACCAGGAGTCACCCCCATAAATCTCCCAGCCAGAGCCCTTCTCTGGCACCCCAGTCCCTCCCGCTGCTCCCCTCCACCCCATATAGCCCAAACCTTCTGCCCCTCCTCCTGCACACATACCGCCTCCCAGACCCTGCACCCCAATCCCATGCCCCTGGTCACAACGCCCTCTTTTACCCAAACTTCTTCCCAGACCCCACACCCTCCCCCAGACTCCAACAACTTATCCCACCTCCCCTTCTGCACCCAATCTCTATCCCAGAACCCGCACCTCCTCCATTAACATCATGGAAGCATGCGGCCCTTGACCACTTCCCAACTTCTTGGAGTGCCCCCCATTAAAATTATTGCCCAACCATCTTGGCCTACAGGAAGGACAGCTGGGTTTGCAGGAGCTAGCACATCTCCTGATCCCAAGTGTGTAAAAAGACCTTATGAATCCATGCAAATGAGGGGAGGAAATCTAGTCTTCCTTACCATGCAGATTTGTGGTCCGGTGAATCTGCACCATTTGCAAGGCCCTGCAGTCCTCTAATGTCAACATAAAGCCTATTCCCCATCATCACATTTCAATAGTAAGAAGCTTTATGTCATGGTGTGCATGGGAATTTATATTCTGTTGCAGGGCTTTTTTGCTGCCTGCCTCTCCCCACCACTTACATTTATATAATAGAACCAAGATGTTAGTGGGATGGACAAGGATGGTGTCCTAGCTTCTGATGCCAGAAGTTAGGAATGGGAAACAGGAAGTGGCTCTCTTGATAAATACTTGTTCTATTCATTCCCTCTGAAGCACCTGTTGTTGGCTGCTGTTCAAAGACAGGGCTAGATGGACCTTTGGTCTGACCCAACATAGCTATTTTTATGCTGCCATTGGGACCTCATACATCTGGAGAAAGATCAAAGGACTGGTTTTCAACAATCACCAGAATCTGAAATTCTGTCCTGGGTACCAGTGGTTGGAAGACACTGCACGATGAGACAGCAAGAACTCTGAAATCAGGCAGGTAGTTGTTATTGTTATTCTGTAAACTGATAATTCTTTATTCCATATTTCCCAAGGAAAGAGAATTTCCTTGTGCCCAATGGCAGTGGAAAACCAATCAGACAAAAACAGGAACCTTTCCAACATTGCAAAATGACAGAGGTTTTTCTTGGAACGCAATTGTTAAATGGGACTTTTTCAAGTCTCCCTCTCTTGTAAAATGTTGATGTTTGCTCATCAATTGCTATTAATTTAGGTGAAGTTGGCCATATGGCAGGCTGAAAACAGCGTTGGAAAAGCTTTCGCACATATATATCGCAGCACTTTCTTTGCTAAATGAGGACTTCCTTCCTGAAGTGTAGATTTCACATGCAGATCCCTGGAGTAATGAGTTATGCCATAAACAAGTCTGAAATACATGAAGCAGCTTGTCTTAAAATCCAGGAGAAATCCATATCCTTCTCTTCCTCCATGTTGTGGAGCTTTTAAAAACCAGTCATAACTCCGTCCCTTCAAAATACTGTTTTTATCTGTGTGTGTGTGTGTGTAAACAGCAACTTCATCAGGAGCTACTTTTCTAGAGCATTCTCTTAGCATTGCTGCTGAAGAGTTTAAGTCCTGCTTTAATTTTCCATCTAAGAGCATATTTTGTTGTTCTTTATTTTAGATGAATTCTTCCCATTCTCAGGTCTACTGTGTATTTCTATAAATCACCCATCACAGCGGAGACATCTGCTGGAGTGTGATGTTGTTTTTGCTTGTATGACTTCAGTTATCATATGTATTTCAGTCACCGTATGGTAATCCATCCACACAACAAGTCAGCTATGACCAATATTGAAGTCAGAGACTAAATGCTGCCCTTTGTATGCAAGCTCTGCTCTCAGGGATAGCAATAAAAGTACTTTGTGTGATGAACAAAGGTGCTAGATAGTTTTGGGATTGGGTCTTGCTGCTGCTTTTTGTTGTATTGCCTGATTAACTTCTCTTTATGGCAGACACAGACACAGCAACTACTAAAGTTAAAATTTACATAATTGAATAACTGATCAGCTTGCTTAGAATCCCTTTTTTCCAAGCCTTGATGCCTTACATAGTCTCTGACCTAGTCTTTATGAATAAAACAATAGGATACTTGTATACAACAATCTAACTAAATAACATAAACATGTGACTATAAATACCCTGAAACATAATCATGTCCTCTGATAAAGTCTGATCCAAAGACTTCTGAAGTCAATGGAAAGACTCCAATGGATTTCAGTGAATTCTGAAGAAGGTTAAGAGTGAATTCATTTTAATGCTATAGCCGCAGGCTTACAATGACCCCCATGAACAGTTTCCACACTGCAATATTTTAAAACAATCTGGGCATTTCATTCTAGTGCACTATCAGCAGTGTTTTGCTGTATCTGAATTGGCTATAGGTGGATTCCTCTTTGCCCTAGATTCTTTTATGCTTCAAATGTCCATAAGCGAGTCCTTGAGTCATATACGCTTGTGGCATAAGTGAATGGAGGATAATGGATTATTCTGAAGGCACCCATGGGAGATCTGCACTTTCTCTGATGGAGACAGAATTCCCAATAAGGGGATAAAAAAGAGGCCGTCTTTGTGTCCTAGACCAGGTGATGTACACAGGTACAGAATATGTGTAATTGGGAGCTGTCCTGGAGATCACAGATAAACTAATCTGTGTCCTATGGCTTTTTTATCAGTAAAATTGTGTTGGCATTACATCTCTCGTGGAAACTTACATTGTTCTAAACACTCAGTCATAGCAGTCAACATGCTCATTGCACTCAGAAGTGTCTTGTCTCCCATTTCTCTTTTATTTTGCGGACTGCCGGTGGGTGTTCAAGCTCTGGGTACACAGTGGAATTTTTCAATTTGAGTTCAACTCTTATTTCCATAATCTAATGTGTTGTTCATTAGCATGTTATGAAGTTAAGGAACTATTTAATTTGACAGGTGCCATTAAAATGCTGTTCCTTTTTAGTAAGAAGAAGGCAACACGTTTTTTGAGAAAATTATCCTCTTTAATTCAGTGGGTTTGCTCACTCTTGATGATGAATTTACAGCATGGCGGGGGGGAAAAACAGTGAATCTAGTATTCAGCTGCTGCCATGGTTTCATATTAAAAATGAATAGGAACAATAACCCACTACTAACCAAGACATGGTTTCTATACTAAGACTAGTGTTATTTTAAATATTCTTCACATTAATTTTCTTGACAGTTATAAGTCTGAAAGCTCTTCTCTTGCTTCAGAATGGAACAGGTGTCTCAAGAACACTTGAAGCATTTATAAGTTTTCTCACTAGTGTTCCTCAACCCTGACTTGAAGAGACTTCTAGTGATGGGATTGTCAGTCAGTTTTGATCCCTATTTAGGCTTCCATCTCTCTTTAGAGGTTCCTCTCTGTGTGGACATATTGCTGTTGGAAAGCAGACCAAGACTATTTGATTTCACACAAACTAGCATGCACTTTCAGTCAGTGACCTCTGCTGGATGCACATTCTGACTTAGATTGGGCTGGGGGGCGTGACCCCCAGAGGGAGTGTGACATTTTGTAAGAGGGGGGCACAGCACAATTCGCTCACACGCCCCCCCCCCCGCCATCCCTGGCTTCCACTGTGCCGCTAGCCCTCTGCTTTCTCCTGCACGGCCTCCACCACTGCTGTCACCAAGGGAATGCCCCTCACCACCAGGCCAAGCAAAATGTGCAGAGGCTCTGAGTCATGTGGTGGGGGCAGCCAGCAAGTTCCTGGCTTCATAAGGTACACTCCTGGGGTCCCTCCTTGGTAGCCTGCTGGGGTCCTGCCCCCAAGCACTGCGCCCACTTCAGGGCTCCCTCTGGAGCCTCCTTCCCACCCCCTTTTTGTGGTCCTCCCACAGGTTTGCAGTGGGAGTGGCTAATTGCAGGGCCGAAAGTAGGGTTCGATGTAACAAGTTTGCTCACCCCTGTCCTAGAAAGGAGAGGTTCCTTAATCTTGCTACCTAGTCACCCCTCACATGTATTCCTTCACCAAAACCACATTTCTAAGCTCTCTTGTATAACTTTTCTCCTTTTGCTACAGCACATATGTTCTAACTATTGTGGCATTCATTCTAAGCTTACAATATAGCCTGCACCTTGAATAAGTAATGTCTTGTTCCCAAGAATGATTTATTCTTTTTTAAAAAAGTGAAAATCAAGGACATATGTATTTTTACAAGTACTGCCATGCAGAAGCTTTTCTTTGTGTAGAAATCAAACCTGCCTGAAAAGATTTCTTCCATACAAAGCCTGACAAACACTGGATAGGTCTTGGGTTTGTCATGGGCAGGAGTTTTGCTTCCATGCCAAAGCAATTACAAACTGAATAACTTAAGAGGAAAAACATTAGAGCCAAAGGTTTCTCCTTGATTTCCTTTCTTCATCTAGTCATTCAGATTCCGCTACCCTCTATCTCCTTGATCTACTGCATTTATACTGTACACAGCCCTGTGGTATCTGAACCCTGTGGATAAGGATGTTATGTGTGAAGAGAGAGTTAATGAGAGACAAAGGTTTGTTCCAGGCAACTTAGTTTATTTCAAAGCAGCTCAAGTTTACCAGCTGTAGTTGTGCAGATGATCTGAAACCAGGCAAGAGTAAGAAGAAATTAATTTAAAATCGAAGTGTGAGTTCCAGTCAGCTCCAAATGAAATACAATGAGAATGTTGTCTGGAGTCTGTTTATCTTTAGTCACGTTTTATTTCCTTCTTTATCTAGTGAGAGGAAGTGTATTGTAAGTAGAAGAGGAGGAGGGAGAGACAAATGGGAGGTGTGTGTGGTGGGGGGTAGGAGGTGGGGTTAAGGAACAGACCTATTGAACAGCATGCTCAAGAGCTCTCCTGCACAATGAGATTAGGGCGATGTGATCATTTTGGTGCCAAGGTGCTAACACAATAATACAAGTGAGTTTGCCAACTTTTCAAATTGAATGTATTTGATTATTTGCTTTTAATTAGTGTGAGTTTTGGAGTAGGTACAGGATTGTTAGAGATACATGAAAAGCCTCCTATGGCTGGGAAGTGTATTCTCAGTAAAGATGGTACGGCATTATTCTTTTTTAGCCATGGAGAATGAGATTTAACAGCTATGTTAAATGTTTTAGTCCATTTCTATTGTGCCCCTCTTTCACACTATTGGTGAGCCCAACGGAAGAGACAGAAAATAAACCTCTTATCTGATATGAATGCTGAGAGTTTTGTCATAAGAAGCATTTCTAGTCCAACTTTGGACTTGAAAAACTGTGACCGGTTAATGCAGATAGGTGGGGTCTTACTTCCTCTTTTCCTCTATAAGCTCCTAAGTATCCTCATGTTGTCATTTTCCCCATTCACTATTTTTTCATTCATTTATCCTGAAGATTGTAGTCAAAATTGCAGATTTTTTCTCTTTTAAATGCTATAGACAGGTGTAGTTCCAGACTGAAACACTTCATTTTGTCTTTTCTTTGCCTTCCTCCCAGAGTACTAAAGCAAAGTTGGAAATATCTGAGGAAATTATGAGTAAAATTTTCTCCTGGTTTCTTTACAATGTGCCAGTCATGTAGTGCAACTTACCTCTCTGAACAAAAGGGATTAATCAGAGCTAGAAAAAGTAATTTTCATGATTTGGCACAGATTGTAAGTTAACATCTATATCTCAGCTAATGGATTACCTGTCCTACCAGATTTAGGCTACCTGATTCTTCACTATCCAAAGACAATGACTGCTGAGGAAGAAGCTTCACACATACATTATGTACGTAATAACACAATCTTTTACCTATACTGTTATTCAATCATTTATATATATGTATATTTAAAATATCCCCCCATAAACAATAGAGAGAAACAAATGGTTGACAATAACAATGGCAGCAGCTCTCCAACAAAAGCATGCAATTATTACAATTATACTATCCTTGATTAGGCTCCCATGCATTGCATTTCAATGTAATTGATGTTGTAGGTTGACACATTGGACACCAAATATTCTCGCCTGTCCCTTCACTCTTTTGTTTCAGAGCCTGATTTGCATTTTCTATGCTTTTAGTAATGAAGACTTAGCACTTTTCCTCCATTAGAAAAAAAAAAAGAGACACAATAATCTGCAACTCGGCACTTGTTTAAGGATTCTGACCCTCAAAAATACCACTTTGCTTCACACATTAGCTGCTTACAAAGAAGGAAGCTAATGTATCATCTAATTGGGCAAACCACTGCATCTGATTTCTCTCAATCAGACTATTAGCTTCGTAATTACCCATCTGCCTCATGTGGAAAAACGGCAAGGCGAACACCCAGCTAATAACATTCTCAAGAGCTCTCTAGCACAATGAGATGAGCATGATGTTGTGGGATATAGTCCCTAACCATTTAAGTGCCAAGGTGGTCTGACAATACTGTGGGAGTTTGCCAACCTTCCCAGTATGAATGTGTTTAATTATTTGTCTTTAATTAGTCTGAGTTTTGGGGTCTGTTCAGGATTGTTGTTGAGAGATGAATGACAGAAAAGAAACCCTCTCAAACATCCTCCCAGTCTGTACTACATTCTGTTGTCTGTTGTTATTCTTTCTAGCTGTAGCAAATGAGTTTCCTGGACAGTTATACGTTCGTGTCCTGACTGGTTCTGCTAAGTATCTTTCCCCACTTGAATATTTGGTCTGGCTCTCTTAATTTGGAAACAGCCTTTTCTGTACAAGAAGTTCCAAAATCTTGGGCTTGAATCTTCTTTTACTCACCTCACTGTTATATTATAATAACTCCATTGACTTCTGTGGAGCTATTACTGATTTACACCAGTGTAACTGAGAGAAGAAACAAGCCCTGGATTTTACCTCCAAGAGAGGGAGCTGCCGTTCCATATCTAGAGTATACCAGCATGGTTCTGTTCTACATCAAACATGCCCACAGACTCTTTGGTCATCCAATGGGAAACATGATCAATCAGAATAGTTTTGGGCTGGTGGAATACCTTTGCTGTCTCTTGCCAAGTTTATATGTGGACAAGTGATAGATAAATCTCCAGGATAGGCCTTTGGCTCTATTTTCCAGCTTACTTGTGGGCTGCTTAAGCTCATGTGCTTGTAGGATTCTGAACAAGATGCATCTGCCTAATCTGTTCTCTTTTTACACATTTGGGAGCATTCTCGAGGTTCATAAAAAAATGCATTACTGATCTATTTTGGCTAATCACACACAATCTGGTCTCCTTTATGTGTTTTACTGCAGCTTGTCCATGCACTATGGAAAATTGCTTGTGTACTTTTATTTTCCCTTCTAGCTCTAAAAGACCAGTGACTGGACTCAGGCTGATAGCCAAGTGACTTCGGGCACACAAATCCAGAAGGACCATGGAGCACAGGGGCTCAGGAAGTCTGTCAGCCCCTCTACCCATATGTTTTTAAAAATGCAGTCCTAGCAAGAGATGCGCATAGCAAATTGAAACAACCAGACAGTCTGATTGCTGTAACCTTTACCCTCCTCTCTCTCATTGTTTGCTGTCATCACTCATTGTACTCTGTCCAAAGCCTCTTAGAGTCAGCAACCATGGACCTGACTGCAGGGTAGGTGTCTCCTATTGTAAACTCTTTTGTTCAGGGTTTGTCTTTTTTTTCTTTTTCTTTTAAAACAATATTATTTATGAAGTGCGATGCACGGCTATGAGGCTGCCTAAATAATAACCATCCAGATAGTAATGCGTGATCTTTGCCTCTGATCCTGCAACCCTTAGATGACTAGGTCTTTCTCACATGTATCTACTTACTTTTGTGAGTAAGGTCTACTTATGTGGCACAAGACTGCATGACTAGACCCCCAGTTTGTGCTACCTGTCGATGGCATTGTATTTTGAATAATAACCATATTTTGCAGTTGAATAGCACCTTGTATCTTTTATATACAAATTACTTTAAGGAACATCACTGAATTAAACCTCACCCACACCCCTGCACCTCCCATTTGAGGGATGGGAGAACTGAAGCACTGAGTGCTTCATTCAGACTGGTGAGCAGTTATGCATGCAGGTAGCTCCCCACTGCTGACTTGTGTCACTGCTTCCCAGTACGAGTGCAGAATTCACAATTTGGCCCT
Source organism: Carettochelys insculpta (assembly GCF_033958435.1). Taxonomy (NCBI): domain Eukaryota; kingdom Metazoa; phylum Chordata; order Testudines; family Carettochelyidae; genus Carettochelys; species Carettochelys insculpta. The sequence continues at coordinate 63,018,435 of NC_134139.1, read as the reverse complement.
AGGTAACTAGACCGTCCTTGCTTATGCTCTCCTTTCTCAGATTAGAAGCACTATTGGCTTAATTGATACTATGGATTAGTGATGCTGTTTGTTATTTCCTGTCTCCTAGATTTCTGTATTAACAGTTTGACCCTCTTATTTCCTAATGGCATTCATTAGGGTCAGACTATGTGACCCTTAGTCTTGCCAGGGAACGTGTGTAATCCCATTCACTGCAATCACACCGTTCAGGTGCTCATTGGCATAAGGTTTAAACAATCCACCGGCACGCTGCCTTTTTGTTTAGAAACGTCCGTCAAGGTGTTGGAAATCACATCATTGTGCCTGCCAGTACTGTAATGCTGCCTAGAACCGATAGACCAACAAAGATTCTTCTGAGTCATCTCCCAGTTTTTGCTGGTAAATTTGACCTTTTTTAGTCACACACACAGATTAACTAGCACCAATTCAATGGAAAAAAACTAATAAAGGGTAATACCTCCAGTGGCACAAATTGCATTAATGATTTTTAGAGTACCTACTTTATAACTGAATGTAAACTCTACCTACAATATTTGAACTAAAAGGAAATGGAACCATACAGTGGTGTAACATATTTAAGTAAATAAAAATTTAAATCCTTAGGGGAGGTCATGCCATGCCTCGTGTGGTTGAACCTTTTAACCGCATATGTCATACAAATTGTTATTGAATGATCTTATCTGAAATAGTTGATGTTGTGATGTTTCACCCATTGGATTGCTGCACTTCTTTAATTTTTTTTCTATTGTGTTTTAAAGATTATGATGACCTTTTATAGTTGTATTGAGGTAGGGAGGGTTAAATAACTCTTTTGGCCATGATTTGCTTTGAGTACAATTGGGGAGACATTTGTGCCCAGGCAGAATCTCACTGATTCTGTACATCAATGTTCCCTCTATTTTTTTTCATCTGTGTAAGGAATAAGTTTTGTTATATGCACCAAGGCATGTGTGAATGTGCACCACCAAAAGAAGTGCATGCTGCTGGCTGTGGGCCCTCTGCTAATCAGCTGGGTGGCATTTGAATCTTTCTGAAATAGCTGTTAAAGTGCTTAGTTTACAGCATACGTGGCTACATCTGCCCAGAAAGAGTCTCATGGAATGGTTCTCAGTACAGAATCAGGATCTTTATCAATAAACCAATAGCCAGTTCTGATTTTACCACTCGCCAGGTTATAAACTACAGTGATTGCTATATTTTAAAATGTTTCTTAGTTTAGGAGTTGCCTACACACAAATTCCAGTCTTATGGGATCTCCTCAGTGTCCCAAATTTTGCCAAATAGATTATACATCATGCTGACTGATGTCTTGATTGCTTCTGCAGGGATGTTGTCTGGACTAGGTGCTTTTCCACTTTTCAGATGGGCAATGGCTTTTTTGATTTCTCCTTTTGCAGGTCTGCTGCTGTTAATTTGCAGAGGCTCCATGTAGGCTCTGAGGATCAGTAGCTCTTCAGAGTGTTCCTTCTATCTACTGAGCTGCTTGCTTGGGTTTGTTAGCACCAGCCCTTCCTTATCCTGCACCGGCTGGTCAACTGTATGCTGCAACCCAGCTAGCCTCCATGTGTTGTCCTACAGCTCTTTCAAGTGTCTCCATGCTGCAGCTTGTTATGCTTGTTGTGCAAGGTTTTCCACAAAGTCTTCTGTCCTGTTTTACAGCCTTTTTAACTTCTCTGTTGGCTTCTGAATACAAGCTTCCAAAGAAAGGCGACCTGAAGGAATGCAAGAACTAGTGGGGCATCACGTTACTGTCTATTCCAGGAAAAGTGTTCAATAGGATTCTCTTGGAGAGAATGAAGACAGAAATTGATAGCTCAGAGGAAGACCAGGCTGGCTTCCTTAATGAGAGATCTTGTACTGACCAAATAGCAATTTTTCAGAGTGATCATAGAACAGTTGCTTGAATGGAACTCACCCCGCCCCTGCCACATAATCTTCCTAGATTTCAAAAAAGCCTTCAACATAAAGACACTTTATGGAAACTGCTGCAACAGGGTGGCATCCCACCCAAAATTATTAACCTGCTCCCTTCAATGTATGAACTCTCAACTTGTCAAAGTGTTCAAAATAGTGCCTTGTCAGAATCATTCAGCATACTCTCAGGAGTACGACAAGGGTTCCTATTGCCACTTTTCCTGTTCTAGATTACAGTGGATTTGATTATGAACAGGACAACAGATGGCCATCAATGGGGCATTCAGTGGACACTTTTCAAGCAGCTAGAGGACATTGATTTTGCTAACGATGTCAATCCCCGCCCCCTTTCACACTGACATGAAAGCATGGAAGAAATGTCACAACATTAGTCTCAGTGCCTCAAGGCATCAGTGATTGGACTGAGCATTAAAAAGGGAAGGACCAAGACAGTGAGGATCAATCAGTCCAGCAACACCACCATCACAGTGGGAAGGGATGACCTGGAAGATGTGGAGCAGTTCGCCTTCTTGGGGAGTATTATGGGCAGAGATGGAGGTGCCACGACAGAAGTAAGGTCTGCAAAGATTAAACTGCAGATCTTCAACATGAATGTGAAGAGTGTGCTCTTGTATGGATGTGAGACCTGGCATACTGAAAAGTCTTCAAATCACAAGCTACAGACATTCATAAACAGATGCCTGAGGTACACCATTCCTTCACATCAAATGGCCAGATTTTGTTACAAATGAGGAGCTTTGGAATAGAGCAGGACAGTAACCACTTGCTTTTCAAATCAAGAAAAGAAAGTGGGGATGGCAAGGCCACACTCTCAGAAAATCATCATCCAGTATAGACCACTAAGTTCTCACATGGAACCTGCAAGGAAAAAAGCAAGAGAGGAGGACCTCAGACAGAGTGGAGAAGATCTACTGAGACTGAAGGACAACAGCTGGGATAATCCTGGAGTCAGCTAGATGGTTTGTCCTAAGACAGGGTGAAGTGGAGGAGATTTGTAGATGACCTATGCTCCATTTGGAGTACAAGGCTTTAAGTCAAGTAAGTCAACTATACACAAATTGATGATTTAATGAAACCAGTACAAATCCCTGTGTGAATGCTCTTACGAATGTGTTTTGTTTAGCTTATACCACAATAAGAGTATCCAGACAATCCATTTCAGTTAAACTGGTGGAATTGCATGTAGATGGGTTCCTATGCAGCAGTTCTCAAACTGTGTACTGTGGGCTATAGCAAAGTGTTCCGCCATTGACATTGGATAATGGTGGTCTCTTCCCCATTCTCAGGGAAAAAAATAAGTTTTGGGATGGAATTTTCTTGATTTTACAGTTTTCTTGAAAAGACTATGCAGTGACCAATTTTATGTGTGTGTTGTTAATGCCCGGTTTCATTATTCTTTGTTGAGTAGCGTTTATCGTACAATAATTTAATTACTATTATTATGAAATATTTTCCATTAGTAATGTTCCACATAGTTAGTATGATGATGTAAAAAAGATAAAGCATTGCGCAGAGAGCACTGTAACGTCCAAGTATTCCATGACCGGAAACAGTTTGAGAAACACTGTCCTGTAGGAACTCAGTGCAACTTTCACAGTGTACACCAATAAAACATGACTGAAAATGCAAAAGTAACTGTATTCAAAGGATAGCGTAGTTGTTGTAAAGGAGTTAATGCCCATTTGGGAGGGGAAAGGCTGACCATCTGAATGATAGTGGAAAGGAAAATATTTTATGACTTAATTTCTTAAGTGATTATTAAAAAAAATTAATAAGTACTTACACTTTTTCCTCAGGCAAAGTAATAATTTGACATTTTTAAGCAAAGGACCCTATTAAGAGTTTTTAAATTGTGCTAAAATTCCTGTGCCAACTCTGAAGTCTTTTCTCTGACTTCAGTGCAACAAAGCTATCATTGCAATCAATGGGATTTTTGTTGGAGTGAGGACTATGTACTGACTCAAGCATTCCTACTGTCTTATCACAGACGTATCTAAGTGCCTTCCACTACATAAGGAATGATAATGTTCTTTTGCAGCCTTTCTCTCCCCTTTCTTGCCAGCAAGAAGCAGGTTTAGATTATTTTTTAATTAATGAATGAGGGTAGGTCTGGTCAAAGAGACAAGCTTTACATTTGGCTTGAATGAGGTTCAGAAAGTGAGTTCCATATTCATAGCCTGAATCTCGTGAAGGTTCTGTCTCTCATCATCATGACAAACCTACACCTATTGTTCCAGAGTGTGATCATTCCAGTGGAATACAGCTATGGTGGAAGGAGAGGTGTGATTTCAGATAGTCACAGCCAGTTCTATGTCGGGCTTTTGAAATCAAAGGCGCTATCCCAGGGCCCGGGTTCAGTACTTTTGTTCCCTGATCCACCACAGACTTCCTTAATTATCTTGGGCAAGTTATTTCATGTTTCATCTCAATTCCTCACCTGTAAAATGGGGGTAACAGCATTTCCCTAAAACTGTGAGAGGCTAGCACTAGGGTATTGAGGGATATATAAGAACCATGGATAAACAGAGCTACACTCTGTGTCATGGGGAGTTACACATAGGTGTGATGTGTTTCTGAGGGTTTGTGTCACTCAGTAGATTCTTAATAAACTGGAGCTTCCTTGGGCTACAGATTCTTTCTTTTATATGAAAATTACAATTGTCCAGCATATATGACTGCCTAACAGCAGCCTTTGGCCCCTTATTTTTAAAAAATCACAATAACAAGTTCCAGAGGATGGGTTTGATTAGTGGAAGTGTCAATTAGTGGAAGTGTTTCATGCTTCACCCTATGTAGGACCCTACCAAATTCACAGTGCATTTTGATCAATTTCACAGTCATAGGATTTTAAAAAATGTAAATTTCATGATTTTTAGCTATTTAAATCTAAAATTTCACAGTGTTGTAATTGACCCGAAAAGGAGCTGTGGATGAGTCACAAGATTATTGTAGTGAGTATTGCAGTATGGCTGCTTTTACTTCTGCACTGCTGCTGGCAGCATCACTGCCTTCAGAGCTGGGCATTTGGAGGGTGGTGGCTGCTGGCTGCTGGCTGCTGGCTGCGAATGCCGCGGAACCATTCCTATAGTTGAAGTCGTTTCATCATTCACTACTGCCAATGGACTAAGCTGTCCCCACAAGGGGAAGGTAAAGGAAAAGGCACCCAAAGGGTGGCTTTTTAATTCAGTAAGAACTGCAGTGGTACTGTTCCCAGGGAGAGATTAACACCTTTCCTTCTGAAGGAGTCTAGTGTTACACCAACTTTGTATAGACACCACCTCTGAAATGCAAACTCCTCTGTGGTGGAGTGTAATAACTGGAGAAGATGAATTTTTGTTCAAGGATGCTGGTGCAAATCTTTCTTCTTATGAAATAGGACCATGACAACTTTAATGTCAAATAGAAGTCGATTATTAAGGTCGTCCCAAAATGTAACCTGCTCTAGAAAGATTAAGACCTTTCAGGGGTTTGGATTTTGTCATGCCTGGGAGCTTAGGTAGTAGATATGTAAACTTGGGAGACTTCTAAGAGATCACAAGAACCCCCATTTCCATATCTGGACTACTGAGTGTCCTCATTTCTTAGTTGTTCAGTTGCTGATTGCCTCTTGTTAGCTCCTGCCCCAAGTTAATCTTGTTGGAATTCAACTATGTGATCCAGTGTATTGCAAGGAAGTTGTACACCAGTGCGATACAACACAAACATCTTAAATCTATCTATAAATGAGTGTAGCACTATGTCTGTCATAAGCTACATCTATTTGCTGGTCATCTCTTGCACCCTGCCTACAAACCTGTTTGTTCTCCTCATGACATAAGCTGAATATTTACGATAATTCACCTGTTTAGAATAACAAGTTCCAACATTATGGTATTGCTTGCAGCAACACTTGGGGTAACCCCTTCATTGTTAGCAATAGTGGGCTTGAATTTGGTAACAGGTTTACTATGTGGAGAAATTAATGGAGCTGGACTGGAAAGGACTTTAGAAATGCTGTTTTGCCTTGTGCATCAGCTGTCAATCATTTTTTTGTGAGAGCTTGCAAATGAGGTTAGTGTGCTATGGCTCTGCATTATTTGTTATTTAATCAAGTCCTTGATACAAACTTCAATGGTCCTTCTAGAGTCCTGGAGGAGACTTTAGATGTGGTCCAAAGGGTAAATTGTTAAGAGCCAGCCAGTGACCAAAAGTTGTTGCCATCTGATGGTTGTTTAGTGGCCTGGATGCAATAACTGGTGGGTCTCGGAGTAGTTCCAGTGGCCAGGTGTCCTTCTACATTTTGAACACAGCAGGTACTAATTGGTCCCCTTGTTGGCAATCTCAACAGAGATGCCAAGAACAGAATGGATATAAAATCCCAGTCAAAGCCTTAGTGAGCTTCTCTTCAGGTCTAAGTTGAGGTGCATTGGCAGGAGCTGTGGAGAAAACTTCTGCTGCCGCTGCTTTGGCTGTACCTGCTCTGTGAGACTGGTGCCTTTGTGAGCACTGAAGCACAGGAGCTTTGGCTTTCCAGACCAGTTTCTTTTACTGGGGGGTTAAACATGCTTTCACAGCTATAACGTGTTCAGGGTTTGTAGTATGTGTTCCCAAGAATGTGAAGTTCCCACCCTGTTCCTATCACAGGGTATGTAGTGCAAATTTACACCCTTCCTTAGGTTTGGCTTTAATAGTGCTTACAGTAAGACCCACAAGGAAAACAGGAGCTAACTTTTCTCTCTAGACCAGTTCTCCTCTGTCTCTGAGAAAGAGGAAAGCCCCATTTTTTATATAGCAACTGCATAATGAGATTTCAATGAGCAAGATTATGATACAGACTTTTTCAGGACTTTCCTTCATCCTCTCCACATGTTTTGTAGAATAGACAAAGAACCCATTAAAAACCCCAGGCTTTAATACTTCTCTTGTCTTTGCCGAAAAGTTCTGCAGCCCTACGGTAGGTGTACACAGCAAAGTTACTTTGAAATAACACCTGTAATTTCAAAACAAGTATTCTAGAGTCTACGGCTATGTCTACACTAGCCCCAAACTTTGAAATAGCCATTCAAATGGCCATTTCGAAGTTTACTAATGAAGCGCTGAAATGCATATTCAGCGCTTCATTAGCATGCGGGCGGCTGCGGTGCTTCGAAATTGACGCGGCTCGCTGCCGCGCGGCTCGTCCACACAGGGCTCCTTTTCAGAAGGACCCTGCCTACTTCGAAGTCCCCTTATTCCTATGAGCTCATGGGAATAAGGGGACTTCGAAGTAGGTGGGGTCATTTCGAAAAGGAGCCGCGCGGCGGCGAGCTGCATCAATTTCGAAGTGCCGTAGCCGCCTGCATGCTAATGAGGCACTGAATATGTATTTCAGCTCTTCATTAGTAAACTTTGAAATGGCCATTTGAATGGCCATTTCGAAGTTTGGGGCTAGTGTAGACACGGCCTACATGACGCAACTGCTATTTTGAAGTAATTTTGAAATAGCAGTTGGCTAATTTCGAAATTGGAAAATGTCATTGTGGCTATGTTGACACTAAAGCTCTACTTCGAAGCAGCATCTTTTGAAGTAGAGACTTTGACAGATGCTACTTAGATGCAAAGTGTCTACATCTGCGCTGGTGCTGGTGCCGTCAACGTGCAATGCCAAAATAGTGACATGGCGTGTTGCAAGGGGCTGTCCTGGATGCGGAAAGAGAGCGTCTGGACATACAAGCAGCCTCTTTTGAAATAAGGGAACAGGAAAGGCTGTGCATGGGGTCGCAAGGTGGACAAGCCCTTCCAGGCTCCCTTTAAAGGCTCACCCCAACCCCAAACACAGCCTGCACAGCACGAGGCCTGTGGATTTGCCACAAGCCCTGCAGACACGGTGCCCACAGAAATGGGCACAGAGGAGCAGCAGCTCGACATCCTGCTGGCCGCAACCAGCAGAGCGTGGGTGGCTGCCCAGCAGCTGTTGCCAGGGGCAGAAGGGGACACCCCAGAGCCTTGGGACCTCCTATTCCCATTTTCTCATTGGGATAGCGATTTTGGTGTCTCCGCGCCTACTGTCGATTTCCACTTCAAACTAGCGCGTGGTGTGCTTTGACACAATGCATGCTACTTCAAAGTTGTGCCTGCTACTTTAAAGCAGCAGGCTAGCGTAGACATGGCTTGTATGAGGAATAAAGCTTATTTTGAAATAGGTGCTGTTAAGATGGGGGATAGAGCCTATTTTGTAATAAGCCATAGTGTTTCCAATAGCTCTATTTTCAAATAGGATTTGTGTGTGTAGACACTGTATTTTAAAATAGCTAAGTGCTATTTCAAATGCATTTTGTGTGCAGCAGGCTGCTGGGTAGACATACCCCTATTTATTACACGTGCTAGTTTAGTATGGACTTTTTGCCGAGACCCACAGGCTCTTCTCCTGATGCTGCATTTTTTGACTAATGTTTTGCAAAGCCATCACTTATTAACACTAATGATTGGAAGAAGGGCTTTCCAAAACTAGAGGGGCCCTTTCGGAAGGTCCCGTCTCCACAGATGGCACACAATTCGAAAAGCCGCACTTTCAAAGCGCCACGGCTGCCATTATGCTAATGAAGCGCTGCGTATTCATCGCAGCACCTCATTAGTGTCTTTTGAACCCACTCATTAACATGCCCCTTTCGAAAGGAAGGGGCACGTGTAGTCACAGGGTAAAGCTTTTTTGCTGGAAGAATGGCTAACTATTACACTGATAACGTCTTATTAAGGGGCTGGCTATAATGGTTCAGTTATACCATTTGGGTTCAATGGGTGCAAAAGGCCAGGTGGACACTCATTTCAGCTTGAGAGATTCTTTTTTTCCAGTGTAGATTAAACCTGCATCTAATAGTTATGTCTACACTATAGGGTTTTTCTAGACAAAACTGGCTTTTTGTCGGCAAAACCCTTGGAACATATACACCTAAAATATGTTCTGTCAACATAGTGTCACCAGAACTCAGCACTTTTGTTGACAGATTTCTGCCTCTCCCTCATGAGGCAAAATGCTTTTCTTGAAAGATTGTCAACAAAACTGAAGTGTAGATGCTTTGGTGGGAGGGGTGTCTTTTATTGACAGAACAGTCCTCCATGGTGCCAGCCAGCTGGCTCAGTGGGAGGTGGGGGTGAGGGGTAGAGGCACCACACTATCCCTTTCAAGCCAGGGACACCACATGGCAGTGAGCCAGGCACCACAGGACCCCCGTTGCTCCTCCAGGGAGTGGGGATAGGACTACCAGGAGACATCCAGGGGGTCAAGGTGGCAGGTCCCCTCCTGAACTGAGCGCAAGATCAGGGACCTGCTGGGCCTCTGGTCTGAGGGGGCCATTCTGTTAGACCTGGGTGCCAAATGGTGGAATGCCCTGGGCTACAGCCGGGTTGCCATGGTCCTGGTCAACCAGGGCCTGCAGCATAATGGAACAGTACCTCTTTCAGTTGGTGTACTGGGCCACATGGTGGTCCAGGGCATGGATGGGGATGTGGATCCTGTCAATGGCAGTTGGGGAACCTCAGGGTATTGAATCCAGCCATGTGCACATCCACGCCTGCCAGATGGATGACCCTCCACAGCAGGAGCAAGTTGATGGCCATCACAACCTGGGAGGGGCTGAGGTGAGACCCATGGATGACGAACTGGGGGAGGTAGTCAGGCTTCCCTCTTCCAGTCCTGGGGATGGAACTTTCCTGGCTCCCTCCTGGCCCCCTGTCACCCTGCCCCACCCCTCTCACTCCCAACACCACTCCCTTTGGGTTCCCCTCAGGTGGGACCCTGGGACCCTGCCTGTCTCCCCCACCTGTCTTCCTGTTTGGGGTCTGCAGCCTGCGAGTGCCTAACCTGCATGAGGACAGCCTTGACAGTGGACCTGCCTATGCCAAACTGGTTCTCCATGGAGTGGTAGCTGCCAGGGATGACTAGTTTCCATAGGGTGATGGTGACCTGCTCCTCCACCGGGATGGCAGGCTGCAGGTATGTGTCCTGTCTGCCGAGCCTGGGGGTAAGCCTGGAGCACAGATCCAGAAAGGGGTTGTTCTGCATTCTGAAGATCTAGAGCCACTGCTCATCATCCCCACTGGCCCATGACTGGCTGGTCCCACCCATCAGAACTGGTGGTGTATCTCCAGACCTACCTTATCACCTGAGTGGGCAGGCACTGACGGTGCCCGGCAGCAGTGAGGATGTACTTGCCACTGGTGTCAGGCTCACCCCTCTGGAGGAGGAGGGGCCGGGATGAGGTGCAGCAGAAGCTGCAGCACCTGTATGTGGGGCCAGTGCAAGCTCGGGGGCTGCTGTGGCACTATGGCTAACTGGACGGATGAAACTCTCTCAGCAGGCATGGGAGCCCTGCAGTAGCTTTGCTGTCCCTCAAGAAGGTAGGCAATCCCTGGCATGGGCAGGCAAGATGGGTCGGGGGCCCTTTAAAGGCACGCCAGGCTGGATGTCCAGGAAGGGCTTGTTATCCATGCAACCCTGTCTTCTGGGGTGCCATTCTGTCGAAAAAGTGGCTGGGGAGTCTGCTTACATTCTGCTGACAGAACACGTCCACACACAAAGGTCTGTTGATATGCTATGTCGATCAAGGTTTTGTCAGGAAATCTCTTCTGACAGTGATTTCTGTTGACAGAGCTCCGTAGCCAATATTTTTATGGGAAACTGAGCATCAGCTTGATGTACAACAAAAGATTACAGAATCTTTTACATAAGTATAAATAAGTCGGTTTAAAAATCACACTTTAAACTGGGGTAACTCAGTATTGGAGGGCTTGTCCACAAGCATGAAGTCCTCAATGAAGATGCACTTGTTATGCTTTTGGAGGGTGGGGACAAGCAGTTTATGGTGCAGGAGCATGCCGGGCTGGGGCCAATGGGTTTGGAGTGTGGGAGTGGGATGACACTGAGGCAAAGGGCTTTGCTTTGGGATTGTGGGGTCTGGGAAGGAGCTAGGGTGCAGGAGAGGATTCCAACCTGGGACAGAGGGGATGAAGTGGGGTTCAAGACTGGGAAGGGGGTTCTGACTTGGGGCAGAAGATTTGGGGTGAAGGTGTGGGGCCTGGGAGGAATTTGGGTGGCAGTGGGGTAGAAGTGTGGGGTCTGGGAGGGAGTTTGGGTGGCAATGGGGGTTGTGATGTGGGGCAGTGGGGTGGAGGGGTGGGGTCTGGGAGGAGTTTGGGTGGGAGTGGGGGTTGTGACGTGGGGCAGTGGGGTGGAGGGGTGGGGTCTGGGAGGAGTTTGGGTGGGAGTGGGGGTTGTGACGTGGGGCAGTGGGGTGGAGGGGTGGGGTCTGGGAGGAGTTTGGGTGGGAGTGGGGGTTGTGACGTGGGGCAGTGGGGTGGAGGGGTGGGGTCTGGGAGGAGTTTGGGTGGGAGTGGGGGTTGTGACCTGGGGCAGAGGATTTGCAGTCAGGGTGTGTGGCCTGGGATGAAGTTTGGATGGCAGTTGCAGTTCTGACCTGGGTGGTGGGGTGCGTGATCAGGGTCCTGGAGGGAGTTTGGGCAAAGGAGGGGGTTTCAAGTGGAGGTGGAGGGTTTGGACTGTGACGTGGCTCCTGGTCAGCAGTACAGCAGAGCTATGGCAGGCTCACTGCTTGCCCTGGTCCTTTACCACTCCCAGAAGTGGCCACCATGTCTGGCCCCTAGGGAGAGGGTTCAGGCGGTGCTGCCTGGTGCCCTCAGTCTCTGATCCCTCAGCTCCTGCTGGCTATGATTCCCCACCCTTGTTCTAAAAGTCATGGTTTGGTTCAGTCACAGCTATTGTACTTGATGAAGGAAAGTATCGGAGGGGTAGCCGTGTTAGTCTGGATCTGTAACAGCAATGAAGGGTCCTGTGGCACCTTATAGACGAACAGAAAAGTTTTGAGCATGAGCTTTCGTGAGTGTGTGCTCACGAAAGCTCATGCTCAAAACTTTTCTATTAGTCTATAAGGTGCCACAGGACCCTTTGTTGATGGAGGAAGTAATTCATGGAAGTCCTTTATATTGTGTGATGCCAGAGGCCAGACTAGATTACCACAGTGATCTCTTTTGGCCTTAAAATGTATGAATATGAAGTACTACTTAAGTAGGTCCATCAAGATGTCTTGCTGCTACACTAAGTAATGGGAGCATGACTTCCACTTGATGTCATATTCATTTCTGGGACTTCTTAAAGAATGATAAGAAATGGATTTATGAATGAAAACCGTTCAATACCACAATGCTTTTGTACAGCAAACAATATTTATCAAAATTTTATTGGATTGCCAGATGTGCTGTGGTGACCCTTTTTCTTTTCCTAATATGCTGAGATTGACACTCCAACCTGGGTGTACCTTCCCTTATGAATGTCCTTGACTTCCCCTCAAAATCACTTGTACTATATTCACAGACCCACTTGGAATTCTTGTATTCTGTCTAAATTTGCTGCTTTGTTAGATTCAATAAACAGACCATTGGGAAAAGAGCGAGAAAATGAAATGATGGAATGCTGAAAGAAAGACTATAAAAGAGAGGATAACGAGTGATACTAAGAGTGCAAGGGCAGACCTATAAAAGGATAAAGTAAGGCCAGTTAACTGGTCATTACGAAAGGAATGCAGTGTCAAAGTACCCCAATTAAGCCCCAAGACAGACAGTGTCAAGCTCAGTGAGCCAAATGCTGTTTTGGTTTCAATGTGTGGTCTCTCATGTAACAAAGGTTTTTCATGACTTGTGTTAATCATAGATTCGAAGGATATTTGTGATCATCTAATGTAGTGGTTCTCAAACTTCATTACAGCTCCACTCCCTTCTGACAGCAATTACAATTATTAGACAGCCCCATCAGAGGGGACCGAAGCCTGAGCCTGCTAAACCTCCACTGTCTCAGGTGACAGGACCAATGTCAACCTCTAAGTGCGTCAGACGTAGGTAGGTGGCCAGTAACCTGTACCCTGCCACCCACGGCTGAAGTCCTTGGGCTTCAGCATTGGCTCCAGGAGGTGAGGCTTGGGCTTTGGCCCCGGGGTCCAGCAAATCTAAGCCTGACAAGCCCATTAAAATGGGATTGTGACCCACTTTGGGGTCCCCACCTGCAGTTTGAGAACCCTGATCTAATCTGACCTTCCTCAAAATAATTCCTCCATTTCTTTTAGAAGACTATCTAGTCTTGGTGTACAAAATATGTGTTAGTACAGGTTGAACCTCTCTAATCCAGAACTCTCTCATTCGGCAAACTCCATATTCTGGCAGAATTTTAGTTAGATGGCTGACCACTTATGACAGATGTTGCCAGGTTTCCTGTGGGCCCATAAAGTTTCTTTATGGTCACCAGTCCTGGCTCTCTGCATTCTGTGCTGTTACTTAGTTTTAATTTACCGCTAAATGTCTTCTAAGAGCCCAGTAAGTGGCGGAAGTGTTAGTAATGTGCTAGAGAAGATTGACCTCCTGTCATCTGGCAAATCTCTTGTCCTGCATCAGTCATGTCCGGAGGGCGCCAGATGAGAAAGGTTCATCCTGTAGTACAAACGGTGTGATAAGGCCAGGTGCTCAGAGCCAGCAGAAGAGAGGATTAGAAACAAGCAGCTGGACTGGACACAGTTTGAAAGTGGTGTGTCTCGGGAAAAGGGAGAAAAACCAGCAGATGGCTGCACACCCAGCTGCTACAGTAACCTTTTGTGGGGCTCATGGCAACCATAATCACAGAACCTCTGGGACTAATTTAACTTCTGCTGTAAGTTGTTCCTCAGGGGTTACCTGCTGCTCAGTGACCCAAGGATAAAAGGGCCACAGGCTTTGCTTGGCACAAAATGGCCAGGCTCAGAAGGTCACAAGTCAGCTGACATATTTATGAAGAAATGCAATGACTCTTCTTGGATTCCATTAAATAGGACAACAAAAAGTGCCATTTAAAGTTGTAGGTAAGATTAACTGCCTTCTCTGTAGAAGAATGTTAGTCCTTCATGTAAAATCAGGAAAAACAAGAACTGCAAAAATGATGACAATTTTATTGCTTTATTGTCTTTGGGCTCCACCTCCTCTCTGGCATTGCTCCACCTGCCCTGCAGGATCTTATGCAGCTCCTGATAATAGGGGAAGCTGCAATTGTTGCTCCTGAGTGGCTCTGGCATAGTTCCTTGACCTTCAGCCATACTTGCTCCTGGGTGAGGATGTGGCCCCTCTCTGATAGGCTGGTGGACATGTAGATGTTCACGTTCCTGCACCAGGTGCAGAGATCCTTGAGGTTGGCCTCTTCCCCCCTGACCTCAAAGAGGTCCTGGATCTCAGCACCCAGCCAGGAAGGTGGCTGTCTGTTCCTGCCTGGGGATGGCCCCTGGGAGATTGGGGTCTTGCCCCAGGGAGCTGCAGCTCATCACCATTGGGCTGGCTCATACTGTGTCTGGAGCACAGAGTGAGCAGCACATGTCTGGTGGGCCTGCAACATGCTGTGGCTCACTGGCAGGCTGGGAGCACTCTGTCTCCTTTAAGGGCTCCACGCTGGGGAGAGACTACAGAGTCTTCCTGGTCCTCGCCAGAGTAGTCACTAGGGCATGCTGGGGAAGGGCTGGACGCTATTTATTTCAAAGAAGCTCTTTTCCCTGTCTAAATGCACTTATTTTGCAATATTTATTTCAAAACAAGAGCTATTCCTGGTAGAATGGGGCTCACAGGAATTGAAATAATATGCCCACTCTTTTGAAATAATTTCAAAATAGCATCTGCATTGTTTAGACAATACCCAAGTTATTTCAAACTAATGTCTGTTATTTTCAACTAACTTGGCCGTGTAGACTTAGTCTTACTGTACATCTCTTAACGGTCAATCCAGATTTCAGGGCAGACAACTACGCAAGACCCTTCCTTCAGATAGCGTAAGGCTTGTCTATACTAAGCGGAAGATTGACCCAGGCAGGGCTGAGCTTCCAGAGTTTTTGATTTTGTGCATCTGGTGAAGACCCTTGTACTCCACACTATCGCATAGAGTGAGGGAGGTCGACATGAGTGCATAGAGGCTTGGTCTTCACTAGGGAAATAATTTGATTCCGATCCACCAAATCTAGCTATACAAATGCCATAGCTAGAACTGCATGTCTGAAATCAACATTTTCATAGTATAGACTTAGCCTAAGAGTATAAGAGGCAGTCCTGAGAGGTCACATGTTATGGAACTGCTGTGAAACTGTCAAACAGGTATCAGAGAGGCAGCCAAGTTAGTCTGTATGTTCAAAAACAACAAGAAGTCCTGTGG
Source organism: Carettochelys insculpta (assembly GCF_033958435.1). Classification (NCBI taxonomy): domain Eukaryota; kingdom Metazoa; phylum Chordata; order Testudines; family Carettochelyidae; genus Carettochelys; species Carettochelys insculpta. Next base: position 63,003,296 of record NC_134139.1, on the reverse strand, counting down.
CACCTTATCGACTAACAGATATTTTGGAGAATACCCTTTTGTGGGCAAAGACCTGCTTCATCAGATGAACCTGATGAAGCAGGTCTTTGCCCACGAAAGCTTATGCTCCAAAATACCTGTTAGTCTATAAGGTGCCACAGGACTTCTTTTATCAGTCAAGTAGGGAGCCTGAAACTTTGCTTCTGTTTCATACAAAGAATCATGAGTCAGCACTAGACAGAGCCTAAATGTTGTGTGAGATCCTTTCAAAGATGTAAGACAAAAAGATGATGATAAAATATCTTCTGGAAACAGTGTTTTCACTAAGTGGTAGTGGAAAAAAATCATAAGGGTGGAAGAAGCTTCTAGACAAAGGACTCTATTTAAAACACTGTGTTTGTCAAAGTGATAAACATCATTCAAAAGCGAATAGCAGCTGTAAAATATAAAACTCTCTTGAAAAGTTCATTGATTTTGTGGTAAAACTCTAAGTACTTCACTTTACTATAATTGTTCCTCTCGAGCTCTCAAATCTTGTACTTGAGCTGGAAGTGCATTCTGGCCAGAGTTACATTCAAAAAATAGGCGCAAAAAGACAATGAAGCTAAACTGAAGAGATACTTTAATCATGAGCTAATTTACAAATCAAAGCAAAACAAAATAATTTTTGTCTAAGATTATTACAAGATGCTAATTCTATGCTTAAATTATTTATCTCTTATCATAATTGAATTTTGTGTCTTACATGGTTGTGTGTATTTTTTGTATGAATCCAATATGCATATGCATTCAGATGTGAGTTCTTAGTTAGTATAAACTTATCTACACATTGCCTTGATTGAACTAAACTAATGATGGTCTTCTCTGCAAACATATTCCCTTGTCCTGTAAAAATGTTTAAAGTAGTGAAGTGAGCAGCTTTGAGGGAGGAGAAAAACACATGGAAGTGAAACCTTGCTAAATGTATGCTGCCTTCTAAAATTAGTAAAAAACCTTTTTTTTTTTTTTTTTTTAAATAATACTTACAGTTCAAGGCAACATTGAGGCAGGACAAACTCCACAAAGAAGAATTTGTGACCGTTTTTCCGAATAAAAATGTAAATATAATATACGGTTCCTTGTCCATTACTATTTTTATCCTCTGTACACTTGCAGACCAAAAATCAGTGTGGAGAATACTTACACATAGTATATCTGTGTATCTATGTATCTGTGCAAGTATTTTGTGTGAATTTGTATTTTCCTGAATATTTGTTCCACACATACTTACATAGTCTTCTTGAAAGTTCTTCAGGCCCCGTTCTGGAAGGCACTTAAGCATGAGTTAGTCACATTGACTTGTCATGATTCCTAGAGCTTCTCAATGCTCAAAGTCAGCATATGCTTAAGTATCTTCCTCACAAGGTCTTTGTGGCTTGGCATCCTCCAATTTGGGAGCAGAAATAATATCTGCTTTAGGTGACTTTATACACAGTTTGAATAGTGAATTATTAAAAGTAAATAGAAAAGCTAGACTATATGGGGGTTGGACTTGGTGTTCTGAGGTCTCTTCTAGCCCTAGGATTCGACTATTCAGTGAAAGCCGAAGTATGTTTGCTATTCTGTAGAAGGAAGAAATTCATTAAACCCAGTCAACTTTTTCTAATGAACAGAAAAAGGAGCAAATAAAATGTTTACTGCACGTAATTTGATCAGTTCTGCTTACTTTATTATACTGTACGTTATAAATACTTGAATTTCCTATGGAGTGATGTTCTAGATAAATATTTATGTGAAACAATAATAAAGGACTCAAGTCTTTCAACTAAACAATACATAAACCTTAAAAAAACTCCCACCCCTGTCATTCCAATAAGGTAATTTCACACCATAAGACTCCACATATTTTTAGGGCTAGCTCATAGTATCATTTGTCTTCTAGCTCATCTTTTGTCCTTTTCCTACCCCCTTGTTTACATGCTAGGCAGTCCCTGCTGTAGTACTGGGGCTCTCAGTATGATATTTCCTCTTCATCACCTAAGGCAAAGATGGTCCTAGACCTTGTACTAGTTGGATGAACCATGTTTTCTGGGGATTCCTCTAGGATTATCTTCTCCAATTTGTTTTGACTGTTTTGCTGCTGGTCAGCCCTGGATGCACCACCTTGAAGAAGCTTCTCTCTCTCAGGCTTTCCCTCTATCAACTAGCTAATTAGTGCTTTCTGGATGCTCTTGCTTAAGCAGACACTCTAATTCTGCTTGTTTCCTCTTGCCAAATTTCTACTGCATTCTTCTAATGTCTGAACTTGATCACCCTGGTACACTCAACTGACTGATTGCTGACAGCAATCTGTATTCCTATCACTGTCGATTTGTCAGGTTTCCCAGAAGTCAGGACATTCATGGCTGTCCTATCTTTTTTATAATGCTTCTGTGCAAGCATTGGAAAAAGGCAGTGATGAAATTAAGGATATAGTATATACAGCAACATCACTGCTACAGTACAGACAATGAGAACTTAAAGATCCCACACAGTTCTGCACACCACTTTCCATTTTCGCCTCATGTTGATGAGTGATGCAGTATCAGAAGGGAAAAGTTGCTGTAGGGATTGTAAAAATTACAAAGTTCTACTCAACTGATTGCATATATATATAATTTCAGTGCTTATGAGGAGGGGCCAGGATGGGAGTGTTAATGACTGAGGTCCTGTATTTATCCTGGTTTAGCACAAGGAGTGTGTATTTAACTTTTAGTCAATGTGCCTGGAGCTTGTTTTTGGAGATATCACTGACAGGGGTTTGAGGGTAAATCAAGTCTTCATGCTCATTTCAATCTTTGGTTTTTCTACTCAGCCAAAAACAGATGCCAACAGAATGCAGATACGCTTGTAGTTGCTGAAATATGGATGAAAGTCTACTAGGTCTGAAATTAGCAACTTGGTTTGTGTAGGCCATAAAAAGTCACCATAAGACACTGACTTTTGTTCCTAGTGACCAGATTCTTCATTTGTATCACTATTGCTCCATTTCCATTACCAGTCCCCTGAACTCTTTGGATACCTTCCCCAGTTGTATTTCTTTTTGAACAAAATCTGTGTTATAATCATATTAACTGCAGGATTTTTTTTTTAAGTTTTATAACCAAAATTCTACTCATTAAAGTAAAGAATTTTAAAAGACAGGTTTGTTGCACCAATCATCTATCAAATTTCCTGGGTTACTCTTCTTTGTTAGTGACTGACAGCTCTGTTTTGTTATTCTGTCACCAGCGCATCATGCGTGTGTCACTGGATGTCTTCCTTTGAGTGAATATATTTACCGCTCCAGTCCACGTCAGCTCAGGTGACACTTCAGCCGCACTAGCAATCTGGGAAGTGGATTGAGCAGTCTGTTCTCAACTTTGTATCATACAACTCTTTCACTTGCTCAAGGTTGCAGCACCCTGTCCAGTCTGTGGAGTTAGGCTTTCCTTGTGGCAATGGGCAGTTCCCCTTGGACGTTTCACATGTGGCCTAGGGAGTAAGTATATTTCAGTAAAAGTAAAGCTTACTAAAATCACTTTAAAATACGGATTATTAAATTGAATTACAGAAAGGCGTACCATCTTGTAATTATAAAGCAGCTCAAGGCTGGAGCAGTGGGGTTTGGAGTGTGGGAGGGGCTCTGGGCAGGAGGTGGGTGTGGGTGGGAATTAGGGTGTAGGAAAGGGCTCAGGACTGTGGCTGAAGTTGGGGTGTGGGGCACTTACCTGGACAGCTTCCCTTTGTGGGCTCAGGCATTGGGGCGGGGAGGGGGCAGGTGTGTCTGCACGCTGCCCTGCACTCACCTGCAAACCCGGCCATTTGCAGCTCCCATTGGCCACCATTCCCCACCAATGGGAGCAGTGGGGTCAGAGCCTCAGGTGGGGGAAGCATGCAGATGGAGCTCCAGGTAAGTGCAACTCTAGCCCAGTGGGGGTGGGGGAGGGACAGCTCCATGTGAAACTGAGTCACTCACCTCCCCCGCCAGGCCAGGTCAGAACACAGTGATGTTAGTGACTGCAGCCCTGGGCCCTAGGCTAAGGAGTTTCTGAAAAAGATCTACACTTTTGGGAGCCTGAGGATCTTTTTGTGTCCTGCCCCCCATACTTAGCCCAGGGCCCTGGACTGCAGTCCCTAAAGTCCCTTTCTTAACTGTCTCTGTCCATGCTATCACTGGATGGCTCAAGGAAATGGTATTTCATAGACTGTTGATATCTTTCTGTCAGGCTCTTGAGTTGTGTCCCTCATGGGAAGGCTTTCCACTGAACTCTATGTGACAATGTTTTTTTACCCTACAATGATCTCTGGTGACCAACCTATGCTTTGGGCAGTTGATCATGGGCCCGATGACTCCTGCAGTCCAGGGAGGAATCCACAATAACATCTCATTTTGGTAGACATTACATTACATGGATGAAAAGCCTTCCTGGGACATGGGGTCCCACTAGAGAATGGGTGTCACGGAGTCTCAGCAAATCCAGATTAGAAGGTTTGGGCTTCTAAGGGACTTCAGGTGCTCTTGAAAATTGCTGGTGATAGATGCACTCAAAAGGAATTTGAGCTGAGTTGATGGGAAGATCCTGTGAGACTCCAATTCTCCTTATTGCTGTCTGCTGGGAATCTCCATTGGTTTATGTGACACTCTCCTGTACCCAATGTTACTTCCCTTGAGGAATGCTGAGTTTCATAGAAGACCAGAACCACAAAACTATCTATTGATCCTTGAGGCACCAGTGAGCTAGCCAATTCAGAGGAATGCTGCTGCTCTCTTTGGTCAAAAGATGCACACAGATGGGTGGCTGATGTGGGCGCTGGCATCCTGACTGGCCCTGTTGTGCTTAATAATAAAGGTACCTTCAAAACACTATTTGAGAGCACAGAAATTGAAAATCAGCCATATTTCTTGAGCAAGGTCTTATGCATCCTCCTTACGACAGGTCAACCACACTTGTCATTACATCTATTTTAAAAGCATATCCCTAACACTTGGAAACAGATTTAATTGCATGTAGGTCAACAAAGTTTGTATTTCTGCACTTTTAAACTTCCTGTTCAGTGATAGAATTAACACATCAACAGAACTAGAATGCATATTTTAATTAAATGGCTGTCACCTTATAATAGCTAATATGCCCCTATAATGCTAATTCAATGAAAGCAATTAAGAAGAAATAAAACACATTTTTTCTTTCCTGAGTTCTAAACAGACTAATGAAATCTCTTAAAATTAGAGATATTTATTTTACAAAATCTCTTTTATTGATTTTAGCTTTACAATAGAGCTACCTTAAAAAAGAGCACCTATCCCAGTTTCTAGGCATCTTTGCCAACCAGTTGTAACTAGTTGTACTAGTACAGGCCTGATTTTGCAAAAGTGCTGAGTTCCCTTAAATCCTCTGGCAAAAGACCTCCCAGACGCCCCCAGTTGCGCTACAAAGATGTCTGCAAGAGAGACCTCAGAGAGGTAGACATCGAGCTGGACAACTGGGAAGAACTAGCAGACAACTGCAGCAGATGGAGGCAGGGGTTACACAAGGGCCTTCAGAAGGGCGAGATGAGGATCAGACAGCTAGCAGAGGAGAAGCAAGCACACAGAAAGCACACCTAAGGACTTGCCAGGCACCCACCACATCTGCAAGAGGTGCAGCAAGGACTGTCACTCTTGTGTGGATCTTCATAGTCACATTAGACGCTGTAAATGAAGCCCTCAATTGAAACTATAAAGGGCGCGATCCATAGTCTATGCAGACTGAAGGATGCCTACTTACTTAAATGGTTGTTTAGGGCATGAAGCAGCTCACAAGAGGTTCTGAGGCTTCTACAACATGCAGTGTAATGGGGACTGACCCTGCGCAGAGCTGCAGTCTATTAAGAGATGCAAAGGTGATCTTTGCACACATCCAGCAATTTCTGGCCAGTGGGCCAGATCCTCAACTGATGTAAATCAGCATAGATATGTATACTAAAAGCAGATTGTGGCCCTGTGAAATTTAAACAAGTACCTGGCCTGAGGCCGGAAACTCAACTATAACTTTCTACATTTGTGTTTCCACACGTTATTGCTGCAGTACTATAAAGAAAGCTCTTTAAGGATATTCTAAAATGTATTAGTTATCATTTCTTCCTCTCTTTGAGGTCTACGGAGTTTTTGAGAGCTATACAGTTAGAATGTATCAAGAATTCTCTCTGCATTTGTGCGTATATATGTAAAATACCACTCTTTGCCCAATTATTTATCTCGTGTGCAGGCATACACACACAAATTGCAAAGGTTTACGCTGAGCGTGATATATTTATAGTTAATGGACTCTGCCACTGTAGATGCAGCGAGGATCAAATCTGCTAGAAGGCAGGAAAATGTAATAGTAATTTTCAAATAAAAAACTGTATCATTAAGGAATTGTCCAAGATTAGATCCATATAAGCATCAGCTTGTGAACACAGCAGTGGAGGGAGGGAAAGCAACAGCTTTAAGCATTAATGTAGTTAATCCCACTGTGTAGCACTTGGTCATAGTCAGGATTTGGTTTTATGGCTCACATGGTGATATTTCAAGGGGAAGGTCAGTTTGAATCAATCATACTTTGCATTTTTTACAGATTCTTCCATCCGAGAACAGAACCTTTAACGGAAAGTGCTTTAAAAACGTGGATGAATTAAGGTATACCGAACTCTTGGGAAGTTTTCATTGCTATGCCCACTCTGCAGAAGGTGAAACTAAGGCACAGAAACAGTGCCAAAGCTGGACATAGCATTCAGCTACAGTAAAGAGTAATACCATGAGTGCTCGCCCCAGCATAGTATGGAGACGAACAAAGAAACCCCATAATGACAGTTGTTCATTAAATATGCCATCACAAAGTGAGATGGAGGTAGATTATTGGCATTATTAATATGGTTCACTGGTCCTGGTGCTTTTCATTAGGCCACCCTTTTCTCCCCAGAACAGAAACTCCTTATGATACTCATCAGACCCTTAGCTGCCTAGAAAAATCGGAGGTACACTCTGATTCACAAAACCCAGATAAGTGCCTAGTTTCTGTGCAATGAACGGGGAGAGACAGGTGCCTTGGGGGTATGCCTACACTGCAACAAAAGACTGCAGCTGGCCCAGGTCAGCTGATTGGGCTTACGGGGCTCAGGTTCTAGAGCTGTAAAATTGCCATGCATGGAAGTTCCAGAGTCGGGGCTCCAGCCAGTGCTTGCACATCTACATGGAAATATTACAGCCCCACAGCCTGAGCTACATGAATCTGGGTTACCTGCCTCATGCTGGCTGTGCCATGGGTCTTTTACTGCAGCAGTCCATAGCTTTTGGACTCAGTGGGTCCCAGAGCTTGAGCTCCAGATTAAACCCAGAATTCTACAGAGTAATGGAACAGCCCTGCAGCACCAGCCTTGGGATCCTGAATCAGCTGGTGTGTAGCAGCCGTGTACACATAACCTTAGATATGTTTCACAAAAGCCGCCATGCTAGGTGGGGAGCCAACTAAACCAGCCGATAGGAGATGTGGATGAGAGGGATGTATGCTAAGGCCTGCCATCTCTCAGTGATGGGTGCCTTAAGTCCAGGCTGCAGGGAGGCATGTCCCACTGCTAGCAATGTTCAGCTGTGAGCCCCCTTTGCAGTCAGATGGCTAAGGAACTTTTGGGGTGAGGGAAGAGGAGGAGAACCAGTGGTGAGCATACTTGCTTGGATATGGGATATCCCTGGTAAAAGTGCCGTGCCTACTAAGCCATAGCCAGTGGAGCCAACAGTTTCTGCAGGCCCTGTGGCATGGTGGGAAGCGGGGCTTGACTTTGCAACGCCCAGAAGGGGTGCGGCCCAGGGAGGAATGGCTGGATGGGGCCTAGGGCAGTCAGCCTTCAGTGCTACTTGGATCATGGTGTTGGGCCCACCACACTCCCTCGCAGCAGTGCTCCTGTGGCAGTTCATGGGGGCCCGCAGCTGCAGTGGCAACCACTGCTGAAGTAGCAGTGGTGGCAGCTGGAGCTCTGGACTCCTTTGAAATTCTAGGCCCCAAGGCAACTGCCTCCTTCCCCCCGCCTCCTCCAGTCAGTGGGCCTGGCCATGGGATATTCTGATAGGAATTTGGGCTCCATCAACGTCTTCTTGAAGCTTCTCCATTGGAGATAAATAGGGTCATTGGCTCAGGGACTCTGGATCTTGAGTCTCACAGAGCCTTGCAAGTGCTCAAGCCACCAAACTAGTCATTCTCATGCATGCACCCCCCCGCCCTCTTTCCGCATCTGACCCTTGCCCCCCAACATGACTCTTCACGTGGTTATCCACAGCTTCAAGGGGAGAGACTGAGGGAGCCCCATATCACAATATTTTATAGCCCGGTGGTTAGGGCACTCACTTAAAGGTGGGGGAATTGCTTTTCAAATTCCTTCCCTCTCTCTCAGGTGGTGGTGGTGGGGAGGCTTGAAGCAGGCTCTTAGGCCATTTCTACACATAATGAATGGCCCAAAATATGCTAATGAAGCACAGATGTAAATTCCCACCACCTCAGTAGCATAAGGTCACATGATTTGGAGTCTGGAAGAAGCTCTTCCGGACTCCAAAACAGCATGTAGAAGTGCAGCCCCTGGAGGGATCTTCCAGAAGGAAGTCCTCCTTCTGGAGGCCCCTTCGTCCCGAAAATTGAGTTTTACCTAATTTGAAATAAGCTATTTGTTATTTTGAAGTTATTTCAAAATAGTGGTTCCATTGCATGGACACTCACAAAGTTATTTGAAAAAAAAAAAAAGATGTTAGTTTGAAGTAACTTGGCTGTGTAGCCATACCCTGAGGTTGCCAAATCGATCAGGCCCTACTTGCATCTCAGGCTCAGTCTACACTGTCACTTTATTCTGAGGCAACTTGCTGGTTCAGGGGTGTGAACGTCCCCCTCCTTGGAACTCAGGAAGTCACATTGTTGTAAAGCAGCAGTGTAAACCCAGCTACGGCTATTCCCCTCATGGAGGTGGTTCATATAAAGTATGGGGAGCGCTCTCTCCCAGAACTCCTACCATGGCCACACTTGTGATGTGCTTTAGTATTATGAATTTAGCCTTTATGGCCCCAACCCTGTTTGTGTTTCATGCAGTCCCTGTCTTGAGAGAGCCCCTTTGGCTTCAGTATCAAAAGTCTTCAGCTGTGCAGGGTCTCAAAGTACTTTAAAAACTGATTTACTTGCTATGGATCTCTTAATATTGCCCTCAGGGGACAGATGGTTTATCATTGGGTTTAGTTGATTTGAACTGTGTCCTGTCTGCAGGAATTATTTTGTATACAAAGTGAGGGGAAAAAATGTAATGGAAGTCCTGCTGTGCGTCAGGGCCTTATCTGGGAACTTAAGGCTATATTTGTAAGGAGACCCCAACCTGATAGTGAATTATGGGTCTATAATATTGCATAGATCATCATTTGTGCCTATAGTTTTCCTTCTCCAGTCACTTGTTCTTGCAGTCATTTGTATCTTCCAAATAACATTTATGTAAGGCAAATTGAGTTGTCTACTTCCATTCTGTGTGAGTTTGCAAATGCTATTTGCACACACAGTCTTCTGTTACCCATGCAAAGGAATAATGTGGGTAGGAGAATGGAGGCTCAAGTCATAGAATCATAGAACAATAAAGCTGGAAGAGACCTAAAAAAGCCGTAGCGTCCAGCCCCCGGTCTAAGCAGGACCAAACCCATCAGATCAGCCCCGCCACGGTGTTGTTGAGGCGAGACTTAAAAAAGTGGAGTGTTGCTTTTGAAAATTCATTATTACAGCACCTTTAATCCATTTTATTGGCTTGATGTGGCACACAGATCCACCTAAGACTCTTGCCAATAAGGGGAAAAGCCCCTCAAATAGAAGCTTAGTTTCCATGCTTCATGAAGTGCCATGAGAGAGACAAGGTAGGTGAGGTAATATCTTATTTTAGACCAGCTTCTGTTGGTGGAAGGGACAAGTCTTGCCCACCTGGTGTCTCTCATATCCTGGTATCAGCACAGCAACAACAACACTGCAGATAACTCATTTTATAAAGCAGAATGCAGTAATAGAAAGCCTAGAAATAGAGTTACCTCTTGCTTTTGGTAGCTTCATATTTGTCATTTGATATTGTTTCCACTACATGGCTTACAACTAAACTTATTGTTCGATGTGAAACTCAATTGGAATCAATTGTTAATTAAATTTATGTCTAAATTAATAAATCACAATGATTCAGATCATGTTCTTATGAATAATTTCTATTATGGTGAACATAATTATTAGATTCCACATTTAATGAACCGTATTGTGCGATGAAATTCTTGCAACAATTGGGACTAATAGAATATGTTAACCTTTATTCTCCTCTGCTTGACACTACATTAGATCATGAATTAATATATAAGTGCCTAGAAGAGTTTCATAATTAAGTAGCCATTGTGCCTCTTTTGGCCTATTGGAAGAGTTACTTATCCTGAGTCCTTACTTTTCTTAGCAGCACTTGAAGCAAACCAATGAATGTCCCTGTAGTCAAAACAAGGTTCTGTTCTGTATGTACTACTTCTCTCATAACTGCTGTATCAGGCATTTTGCATGCTCACTAGCAACATTCAGTTACTGAGTTGGCTTCCTTGAACACTGAAATAAATCCAAACACAGGTCACTGCATCTGAAAGAGCCAAGTGCAATGTCAGTAGGAACCTCAGGGTATGGGGATTTTAAAAATATGCAATGTGCAGATTCCCAAATACACATGCTGTTTGTGTGTGTATTATATGAAAAGTCTTGTGCAAAATTGCATCAATGCAGAATATTTTAGACCATGATGCACCTGCCAGTGTCTCAGCTGAGTCTTTGTATTTGTGTGCGTGCTAATTTAGTCACATCTGAAGGCACTGGAGACACCCATGAGGGGAACACTTATAAATGGTGTTGTGAGGCTGGAAAGCCAGTGGTGGAGCTGGAGATGGGAGAACACAGGCCTTCAAACTCCCCTGAATGCTATTTGATGTTAAGGATGAAAAAAAAACAGGGGAAGCTGGGAAGCTGAAAAATGAGTTTTCTATGGAGTTGCTCCTATTTGAGCATTGCAATTTCTAATTCTCCCAATGCCTAGACTTAGCTCCAATGCAGAGCTTTTAAACATTGCATCCCAGTGTATCAAATATAACTTGTATAGTCCCAAGTCAGGGAACTTCATCCCTTTCAAGACCCTGCCACTGAACAATTCTTAAATATTGGAAAGCAGTCAACCAACCAATCTCTAAACCCAAAAGAAATTTCCAAGGAAAATTCTCCTTCAGTTTGCTTTTTTTTCCCCCTAAAAAAACTCCTCTGTTACATCAACTAGAAACTCTCAAGAGGTGCAAACAAATCCACAGAGGTGAGTTTCCCTACTGAAAGTTAAAGGTCTACTTAAAGAAAAAAAAGATGTCTGAAAATATGGATAAGGTCACCAAAGCAACTCACTCCCAATCTTCCTTTTTCTACCCACATATACTTCATGGCTAAGTCTACACATGCAGCCAACATCGAAATAGCTTATTTCGATGTTGCGACATCGAAATAGTCTATTTCGATGAATAACGTCTACACGTCCGCCAGGGCCGGCAACGTCGATGTTCAACTTCGACGTTGCTCAGCCCAACATCGAAATAGGCGCAGCGAGGGAACGTCTACACGTCAAAGTAGCACACATCGAAATAGGGATGCCAGGCACAGCTGCAGACAGGGTCAGAGGGCAGACTCAACAGCAAGCTGCTCCCTTAAAGGGCCCCTCCCAGACACAGTTGCACTAAACAACACAAGATACACAGAGCTGACAACTGGTTGCAGACCCTGTGCCTGCAGCATAGATCCCCAGCTGCCGCAGAAGCAGCCAGAAGCCCTGGGCTAAGGGCTGCTGCCCACGGTGACCATAGAGCCCCGCAGGGGCTGGAGAGAGAGCATCTCTCAACCCCCCAGCTGATGGCCGCCATGGAGGACCCAGCAATTTCGACGTTGCGGGACGCGGATCGTCTACACGGTCCCTACTTCGACGTTGAACGTCGAAGTAGGGCGCTATTCCTATCTCCTCATGAGGTTAGCGACTTTGACGTCTCGCCGCCTAACGTCGAAGTTAACTTAGAAATAGCGCCTGACGCGTGTAGACGCGACGGGCGCTATTTCGAAGTTGGTGCCGCTACTTCGAAGTAGCGTGCACGTGTAGACGCAGCCCATATGAGTTTTGTGCGAAGTGAGCTGGTTTTACAAAGGTTTCAAAAAGGTTTTGTAAGGACTTTGTGAAATGCTTCAGACCCTCCTATCAATTGAATTTCTTGCAATATTTTTAATAATGTGGGGAATGTCCTCCCCATTCAATCATACCAATATGTCTATATTCTTCTTGTCTGTACTAAACACATACACATGAAGCAAAAACTATCTCATTATTTGTCTAAAATGCTGTCTAGTTCAGCCTCAAAGCCAATAGGTCCTTTAACTCTGGTATATGAATGGTTTAAGATATTATTGGCTTTATTCTCACAGTGCTGTGGTGAAGTCAAGCACCAACAGTATCACCTCAATTTTGGAGAATGAAGGAATTAAGTGACTTGGCCAAGTTCAAATGGAAGTTTGTGGTACAGCTAGAACGAAACTCGGATTTCTTAAGTTTGCTACATATCTTCCACTCTTGCTGCACGTCACCAAATAAAGAAGTAAAGGAAACGGACAGTCCCATTTGCTCAGGTGCTATTAAAAAGCCAGGGTTTTGATTCTTCCCTTGACCCAGAATAATGCAGCTTCATTGAGAATTACTAGTATTCTGTGGCGACAGAAAATAGGCTTCCTGTACAAAATAAAAGGCCAAACTTGTTAACGAAATAATGTTATTTTCAAACTTTGGAAGGTATTAGAAACAGTGGAGAGTAAAATATTAAAATTGCATCTAAAGAGGTACTTGACACTTATCTGTCACAAACAACATTACTGCAAAATGCAGTGATGTCATTCTATTGGCAAGGATATGAAAGAGGGCAGGCCTGTATGATGCCAGCTATTCATTTTAGTAAGAACCTGAAGGACAAGAAACTGAATAGGTGTATGAAACCTTATTAAGAACTGAAACTAGAGCAATGCATTTGGTTATTCAAGCCCATTACATAGCTGAACATTCATAACTGATGTGAATCACCCTGAAGGCTGCAAGAATTTGGTTCCTTCCTTTCAATTTTGTGCAACATGGTGGTTGTGTAGGTCAGGTCTTCTTCTAATGACAGGGCCACTTGGAAGAGGGGAACTGGCTAATTTTATCAGTTAATGCAGTTACTGTTTTATCTCTGTTGGTAGAAGCCTACGTTCAGGCACTAGAGGTCCTGATTCTCCTCCACATTGGTTCATTTTAAGGTCAGTGTCAGAACTGCCAAACAGCCTTAAACATTCGTTCTGGAGGACATTATCTGCTTTAGGAGATGTTAAACCAGGACACTAAAAGTAAGTTTAAAACATGGCAGGTTAAAGCATGCACATGCTTATATTTTCTTCCCTTTGGGCTACATTCTCTAGCTTGTTTCCCCAAACCCCATGGACCCTTTCGAACCCACAAGCCAGTCAGAGAACTTTATTCTTGTGCCCTTTATTGTCCATGTCAGTTCTGACCCCCTTCTATATAAAGAGGTTCAGTCCTCTCAGCTCAGGTACTACTACCTTCTACAGCTAGCTGGGGAGCAGAGCGTTCCACTCCCTGGCTCCTCCCCACTTCCTGCCAGGCTTAAATAGCCCTGTGGCTAATGAGGCCTGCAGCTGTTCCCCACTCACCCCTCAGGTTTGGGCATACTCAGCCAGCTCCAATTATCCTTTCCTGCTGGAGTTGGTGTGGCAGAGCTCTGGCTCACTCCTCTTAGCCAGCTGTCTGTCGCAGACACTGAATTGCTAGCTGAGCCTTCAGCAAGATCTGATCTGGCAACGTTTCATGTCCAACTAGACCAATGGCTAGAGAGACAAGAGGCACTGGACTATGATTTGTCAAACCTGTGCTGGATAGTTGAAGCCCTCAGAAGCTCAAGACCTCACAAATTCATGTAAGCTGTTGACCCTGAATTCTACCATTAACTGAGCCATTCATCTCGCTATTTTCTGTAGGTCATTGTTGTTCATAGCTCAGAAGCACCAACAGCTGCCACAGGCTCCAGGGCAAGGTGGGAGGGGAGCCCAGTTCTGTGCCCTGGAAGGGGCGGGGCCAAGGGCAGAAGGGGTGGGGCCTGGAGCATTCGGCCCTCAGTGAAGACTGGACTGTGGTGCTGGTCCACCCACATTCCTCTTACCCCAGCCCTGCACAGCAGTGCTACCATGGCAATTCAAAGGGGCCCGGCAATGGGAGCAGCCGGAGCACTGGGCCCCTTTGAAATGCCAGGCCTGAGGATAATTGCCCCTTTGCCCTACTCATTGGTGGACCTGTTTATGCTTATGCAATGGAACTTAAAAGAAATTGTTCTGATTCTAAAACTAATTTCGCTGCCAATAAAAACACATTTTCTTAAGGATTGCAAACTGAACAGTAAATGTGGAATTTTTCTGTCTTGCTGTAAGTCCTTGTACTGTGGGACTCCAGACTGCCTGTGTCACATGACTGACTGTCTGATTTCCAAGTCAAGCTTTTCATTTCCTAAATGATAACGGATAAAAGATAAAATCTGGCACACACAGGTAATCTTTGCCATCTTAATATTTGTTAAGCTTTTTTGATTTACTGAGAAGTTAAAGTCACTGCAGGTCACAAAACCTGCACATTAGATCTGCTTCATAAAACATTCTGAGTGAATGCTTTAGTCATTCATTTCACCATCTTTAAACCAATGTAGCTGAAGAATTGCACCTCCAATTTATAAAGCTTTCAATTTATTTCTGTTTTCAGCTTATAGGATGGGACCATATCCAGCTAGTTCTAGCCATTTGGGCATGACTATAGAAGAAAGAGAACATATTTCTTGAATAATGTAGACTTCATCCAGCTTACGTTTGTTAAATCATCCAAAAGGAAATATTCTCTCTAGGAAACTTTTGCACACGATTAATATATCCACGTGTTTAAAATATTGTAGCTCTTTTGTGTATAATCTTTCGCTGCCTCTTCCCTCCCCTGACCCACAACCCTTTTCTGAAGGAGAAATATGATTAGCTTAGTCTCTGTTTCTTTCTTTCACACATCACTCCCCCACTTTTTTTTTTTTTTCAGAAGGAGATATATGATCGGCCCAGCAATTAGAAATGACCTGAACCACTTTTGATGCCTATAACTATGGGATGTTTGGAGGCCCATGGGTAGCTCGAGTTTCACATCCACCAGCTTTTCAGAGGTTGTTCTCAAGGACAGAAGTAAGTAGATGATGGTGGCAACATTGCCTCGGAAATCGGGATCCATTCTCCCAGAAACATGAGTTCTACCCTGGCCTTGTCTAAGATTTGTAGGTGGTAGTGGGGCTACCAGAAAAAAATGTATTAATAAACAGTGTTATTGAAAAGGGAGCCTGTACTTGTAACTATAGTTTTTGAATTGTGGCTTGCTTTCTAGCTGGAAAAGGTTTTTGGTCTTGAAAGGTTAAAGAAGTTGATGAGAAGCCATTAGGCCAGGTGAGTGGTATTGGGCCTAATTCTGATCACTCATAAGTTTATACTGATATAATTTCTAGTGGACTTCAGTGGCATTTATACGGGTTTGTACCAGTGGATGTGAGAGTAGAAATTTAGCACAGTATAACCAATATTTCCTCTATTTTTTTCCATCCATGTACAAAATAAATGTTATGTGCTCTGAGGCATGTGTTGATGTCCATCACAAGTGGAAACACATGCTGCTGCCTGTGGGCGCTCTGCTAATCAGCTGCGTGGCATTCACCTATCTCCTGGGTGGCTGCCACTGAAGCACTCTGTCGGCACAGTTCACTGTTGGAAGAGACTTCCCGCCAAAACTTCTGTCAACAGAGTGCAGCCACACACAAAACCAAGCGGAAAAGCGCTCTGCTGTGTTGACAGAGCGGCTGGGCTGCCTGGCTGCTCTCTTGAGAAAACAGGCAATGGGAAGCACAGCAGCCAGGGCTGCCCATTGTTCTGGATGCCCTGTCTGTTAAAAGAAGGCCCCTCAGAGTGTTCACACAGGTTTTTTGTCGACAGAATCTGTTGACAACAGCATTATGCCTCCTGGTTGAGAGGCAGAGTGCTGCCGGCGAAAGTGCTGAGTTTTGTCGACAAACTGTCACAAAAACTCATTTTTTGTGTGGCTGTATTACCAGTTTTGTTGACAAAACCAGGGTTTTGTTTGCAAAACTCGCTAGTATAACTGTAGCCTTAGCTTACAGGGAACAGTGATTGAGAATCAATTTGAAATTAACTTTCTACTTTTATGGTGAGATAAGGAACTTACTCTGGTGATGGGTAAATCTCCAAAGGAGAGGAGCTTTGGTTTGCATAAATGCCATGGCTCAGAACTGCATCCAGCTCTCATCTCTAGAAAAAAACAATGTACCCAAATGTCAATTCTAAACCTGGTACAAATATTTGTCTGGATGCAAATTTAATGTTTCAGGTAAATCTGTTTATGGGAGTGACCTGACTGCTACTGAGACAATGCACCATTTGGCATCTGTCAGCCAGAATTAGTTTTGGAACAGAATATCCAGCGAAAAGTTTTTCATGTATTTGCCCTGTCTGGTTTCGAAGGGTCCCTTGGAGGTTGTGCATGTAGCAGCAGGAGCCAAGCCTTAGGCACAAGCGAGACAAACACTCTTCTGAGCTATGTGAATCTCAACTACTCAGAGCTCAAAGTCCTTTCTTAGGGCCTTGCAAGGCACAACCTTGCGTGGTCAACTTTGGGGTAGTGCAGGTGGAGTGTTGTGAAACTTGAAGTTCTTGGCTTCCTGGACGCCTGATGTGACCCCTCTGGTCAGCACTTTCAGCTCTTCTGCTCCCCAGTAGTACAGGAAATGGCCTGGGAAAGTTTTAATTTCATCTCCTGTTTGGCCAGCGTGGTGAACAGGGCAAACAACACATCTCAGCAGCACATATGTCCATTAATTCCAAAAATCTCAGATAAGCTCCAGCATGGAGCATGCAGGAGATCCAGGATCATACTGTGCTGTGTGTGTGGGGTCGGGGCAGAACTATGAAGCAGCAAAAGAAACACAGACGTCTATGTCAAGATCTTACAGGGCATGGTGGATAAAGGATATACCAGGGACACCCAGCAATGCCACATGAAAATAAAGGAGCTCAGGCTGGTGTTCCAGGAGACAAAGGAAGAAAACAGATGTTCTGGTCATTGGCTCAAATATGCTGCTTCTATCAGCAGTTTCATGGGATTCTAGGGGGGAACCCAACCACTCTCCCCAAAGAGTCGGTGGATACCTACCAAGAGATTCCTCAGACAGACTCTGGCAATGGCAAGGAAGACATGGCAGATGAGAGAGAGCAGGAGGAAGGCAGTGGTCAGCAGGCCAATGGAGCCCCTGATCTCACTGACTGCCAGGAACCATTTTTAACTTTTGATCTCATTCCATCCTTCCAGGACATTTCACAGTTGGATCCTGATGGCAGGGAGGGCACTTCTCATGTGTTCTCATTTTTTATCATGCTGCAAGTGAGTTAAGGCAATTGCATGTGATTTGTGGTAGGACAAAGCCTGGGCCCCTTGGAGCAGCTTTGGGATGGAGCAGCAATCCTTCCTGAACATCCCCATTAAGCTGTCTGATAGGCACTCTTTAATCCTTCTCATGAGGTTTCTGGGGAGGCCTGCCTTATTCTGACCTCCATGGCCGTGTCTACACTGGCCCCAAACTTCGAAATGGCCATGTAAATGGCCATTTCGAAGTTTACTAATGAAGCGCTGAAATACATATTCAGTGCCTCATTAGCATGTGGGCGGCCGCGGCACTTCGAAATTGACGTGGCTTGCCGCCGCGCGGCTCATCCTGACAGGACTCCTTTTCAAAGAGACCCTGGCTACTTCGAAGTCCCCTTATTCCCATCAGCTCATAGGAATAAGGGGACTTCGAAGTAGGCGGGGTCCTTTCGAAAAGGAGCCCCGTCGGGATGAGCCACGCAGCGGCGAGCCGCGTTAATTTCGAAGCGCCGTGGCCGCCCGCATGCTAATGAGGTGCTGAATATTTACATGGCCATTTACATGGCCATTTCGAAGTTTGGGGCTAGTGTAGACATAGCCCATGGTAGGACACCTTCCAAGCCAAGCCAGCAGTAAGTAATCTGGTGTCATTGCAGCACAGAGCAGTGCAGCATACTGACCAGCCTTCTGGCCACACTAAGTCAGCATCCATTCCTGATCAATGTGTGTTATTCCAAGGAGGCTAATATCTCACATTGCAGCCTAGAGGACACAGGGGAAAGTATATGTAACTTAAGGGCATTAAGCTATGATAGCACAAGCTGCACTGCCTTGCCTGGCCCACCCTCACTCTATTCCCTTCCCTGGGCTCTAGGGGAAGGGAAACTTCCTGTCCTAGCAAAGTGGGGAGGAGAAGCACACAGTGACCATGACAGCCATACAGCCCTGATAGCAACAGCAGTGCCATGCCTGACCCACCGCCCTTTCCTTCTCCAGGCTTCTGGGGAAGGGGAAACTGTCAGTGCCCCAGCTGAGGTGTGAGGGGTGTGTGGAAGCCTTGCAGTGTGCACAGCTGCAGAAATTGTCTTTGGAATCACAGGCTTGAAAGCATGCTCCAATCTGTACTGTAAGTGAACTGACTCAAGTAGGTCCCTTAAGATCTCAGTGTAGTACCTACTGTACAGAGGATACCTAAAAGCAGTAATTTGTCTTTGTACATAACACATGCCATGGAGGCTCTGTCATGAAATTACTTTGTGTGTTGTAAAACTTACCTCATATGCAGTAACTGTCTCTCTCTAATGTCTGTCCCTCACTTATGTTTTGTTGCAGTGTGCATAACAGTGGGTTCTTTGACTTCTTCTTCCCCTCCCTTCTGCCTCTAGCTGTTGGACTGGAACAGATCAGAAACAGAACACAAACTTGGGACGATATGTTCCTGGAGCACATGCAAGCTGCCTCCATGACAGGGCACAGTTAAATGCATGGAGGAGAACCACGCTAGAGGAGAAGAGGATGGAGCAGAAGGAGAGGTGAATGGATTGTAAGGAGTGTGCTCAGAGAGTGTGAAGTCCAGACCGGGAGGAGATACTGAAGCTGATGGCATAGCAACAGATTTCCTGAGGGGTCTGGTACAGGAGCACAGTGCCATGTGCTGCGCTGTCCTTATTAAGTTGTGAAGCACACAGCAGGCTGCCATCAAGAAGGAAATGTTGCTTTCACTGAGGTCTAACCAAGTCAAGAGGCTTCTGAACCTGGGCTTTTAAATGGCCAAATGCAAGTTCTATTGCCTTTCTGTACTTGCTCAGGATGTAGTTGAACTGCTCCTTACTGTGGATCAGGCAGCCTGTACATGGCTTCATGCATCAAGGGAGCAAGGGATAAGCTGGATCTCTTAGGATCGCTATTGGCATCTTCGTATCTCCAATGGCATTCTTCTGGTCTGGGAACTAAGTTCCGGTCTGCAGTTTTCTAAACATCATGCCTCTTTTCAACCATCTCACACTGATGTCAGTGAAATGGCACTTGTGATCCACCAAACGCAGAAACACCATGGAGAAGTACGCCTTGTAGTTTATGTACTCAGTGGCAAGGTGCTCTGGTGCGAAGATAGGGGTGGACATTACATCTATTGCCCCGCTGCAGTTAGGAAACCCCATTGCAACAAAACAATCCACTATGTCCTGCACGTTTCCCAGAATCATTGCCCTTTGCAGCAGAGTTGCTGTCCATTGTAGCAGATTGTCTTGGCCACCTAGATGACAGCAGCCCCCATTGTAAATTTGCCCACTCCAAATTGATTGCCCACTGACTGGCAGTTATCTGGTCTTGCAAGCTTCTGCAGAGTTATTGCCACTTGTTTCTGAACTGTCAGAGCAGGTCTCATTTTGGTATTGCAGTGCTTTGTAGGGTGGGAGTGAATATAGTTTGCAAAGTTCCATGAAAGTGGCCAAATGCATTCCAAACTTTTGTAGCCACTGCTGATCATCCCCTACCTGCAGAACAATGTGATCCAATCAGTCTGAGCTTATTTCAGGACACCAGAACTGGTGCCCCAGTGTGTACAAAGCATTGAGTGCAGCCAGAATCTCCCTGTTCCTCCTCTCCAGTGTTTCACATTCATGTACGTCTGTGTCCTTTTCAGAGCCTTCATCATGCTGAAGGCTGCTTAGGCCCTGCAAATACTGCAGCACAGTGTGTGAGGTGCTTACAATTCTTGCTGCAACAGTTTGAAGCTGGACAGGTGCCATGCTATCCTTGCAATGTTGTCTGCACCGACACTCAGTGAAAAAAGGGTGTGAAAACACTTTTCTGCCATTGGTTTCCAAAGGGAGGGTGAGGAGATAAGTGCACTATGGGAGGCTGAGGACACATGCACACAACCATCCATGGAATTTGTCTGTCAGGCACTGGGAGATTAACTGACATAGCAAGGGGCATTAGGAACTGTGGGATAGGTTCCCCCCGTGCAATGCTGACAAAGTGATAGCTGCCCACCCTAATGGGGACACACTCCGTTGAGTTCATGTGCCAGTATGTACATGCACCCTCAACTTTACAAAATCAGGTGCCAAAAAAAAAAACAACCCTAGCAAAGCTGACCTAATCTCCTAGTGTGGGTGTACCCCAAGGCACATAGCTCTTGAGTTTTGCTCTACATTTCAGGGGACCATAGGCCAAATCTCAGCAATCCTGGACTGAGTTTCAGACAAAATGCCTCCCTTCCCAAAGTGCAGAGGAGTTTTCAGGTGAGACTCATAGAAAGCGCAGCAGTTTTGTATGTTTTCCATCTCAGAGGTGCAACGCTGATTTTATATTGAGTTTTGCTTTGTTTCTATCCTGAATCACAAGCTGCTTTTTTGTCATTTTGTTGATGGTTGAATTCAGCCTGAGACTCAGCTCTGGTTCTGCTGAAAGAAATGTAATCCTGGACCAACTTTTCAATTTGAAATGAGCTACAACCTGCTTTTCAGTGAGTTTCAACTGCTTTTCAGCATTAGTTACAAAAAACCTTTACTGAGATGTAATTAGAACATTTTTTTAAAAAGCTGAGGGCAGGACTGTTGGCTAGCATGGCTGGTTTCTCGCCTCTGCCCCCAAGTAGTATGAAATCCTGATCTCTCTTGAACTGTGGATGCCCATATTGGTTCATTGTGCCTTTTCAATGAGATGTAAGGGTCTGGAGTGGAGTGTCCTGGGGATTAATTTCTCATGTTACTCCTTGCATTTGATGAGTGTCTGCAAAGTATCTTTGATGATGAATTAATAACATTGTGATTATCAAAAGTATCTGACTTTGTTTAGGTTATAATTCCCTGCTAAGGGGTTTTGTGACAAATTACCAGAGGTACACAGGAGGGAGCTGGGGTTAGCTTCTCATCTGAAGGAATGAGTCTTTGAGGCAAAAAAGGCATGAGCATGCTCTGTTACTTGAGTGATCTGAATGATAATTCGCTGGCTAAATTTTACCCTAAAACTTTTCCTCTTGGACAGGTTTCATTATTCCTCGTCTTCTACTGCTAATTGATTTCTCTGTACCATCACTTAAGGTTTTCTCTCCACTAAAATCTTCTGGGAGACTCAAGCAATCAATAAAATTACCCATTTCCCTTATCCGTGTGAAGTTTCAGATATAAATACACTTCTGCCCTACGTAAAACTAGGAGTTCACAGGAAGACCTTTCCAGGAATCTTTCAAGTCCTTTGTCTCTGTACTTGGTCTTGGATTGTCAATGTTCTCATTCGTTTGCATTTCTGGTCTCTGACTAAGACAGGGTCCTCAGGGTTCTGAATTGTTATTGGATGGCAGAAGTAAAATGCCAAAGCTGAACCTTCATATTTCGTTGCATTTAATAAGGGATTCTCACCAGCACTGTGTCTCTTCCTGTTTGGAGTATATCTCCTTCCCTGATAAAGTTTGATACATGCTGGTTATCAAGGTTTATTACAATGTACAATGTTAACTCTGTTGCTGTCAGTTGAAATAATATGTAAGTGATAATCTGTTCGTATGAGTGATCTCCCAAACTACTTGTTAATGTCTGAGGAGCAGGGGCCGCCCAATAAATGAGAGGTGGTACATGGGTTGATTATATAGTGATAAACAAGTCAAACCTTCAAATATTAATGCTGCATTTAGGTACAGGTATTTTGAAATATACTGTATACTCCTATAGCAACTATTTAACTGATGTGGTAAAGGCATGAGTTTTCTCCCAATGCATGGATTCCACACAGAATTCCAACTACTTGTTTTATCTTAATGCATCAAAATATTTTATGTTATGGCAGGGTCATGGTTCTATTGATCAACAATGCCATTGCTATTCTCCCAGGATTTATCTTACCTGTCTTACCAAGCCCTTGTCTTAAATGTTTTCCGAGACATCTTGCTATTAGCCATGGATCTGTGGTATAATCATGGAATCATAGAACACTTGAACTGAAAGGGACCTTGAGAGGTCATTGAGTCCAGTCCCCTGCCCTCATGCAGGACCAAGCACTACCTAGTCCATCCCTGATAGACGTCTGTCTAACCTGCTCTTAAATATCTCCAGTGATGGAGATTCCACAGTCTCCCTAGGCTATTTATTTCAGTGTTTAACCACCCTGACAGTTAGGAAGCTTTTCCTAATGTCCAACCTAAACCTCTCTTACTGCAGTTTAAGCCCTTTGCTCCTTGTCCTGTGCTCAGAGGCTGAGGAGAACAATTTTTCTCCATCCTCCTTGCAATCCTTTTTAGGTACTTGAAAACTTCTATCATATCCCCTAAACAAGACCAGTTCTTTCAATCTTGTCTCATAGTTCATGTTCTCCAAACTTTAATCATTCTTGTTGCTCTTCTCTGGACCTTCTCCAATTTCTCCATGTCTTTCTTGAACTGCGGTGCCTAGAACTGGACACAACACTCTAGCTGAGGCCCAATCATCACTAAGTAGAGTGGAAAAATGACTTCTTGTGTCTTGCTCAAGTTACTCCTGTTAATGCATCCCAGAATTTTTTTTTTTTGCAACAGCATCACACTGTTGACTCATATTTAGCTTGTGGTCCACTATCACCCCTAGATCCTTTTCTGCAGAACTCTTTCCTAGAACTGTCTCCGCCTGGGCCCCTGTCTTTTTACATTTTTCAGAATGGTTCTTGGTCTCAGTGCATCAAGATGCCAACTGAGGGATTTTCTTTCAGACACTTAGTCTTGCCATAAAAAAATATTAGTCATAAACATTACCCAAAAAAAAGCTAGGGAGAAAGAGCATTACTCTATCCCTTAGGATAACTAAAGCAAACCCACAGTTCCTCCTAACTCTTATCCAGAGCACACAGGTTAAATGAGAATTATCTGCAAAGCTGAATGGAGAATGGGTCTTGTTTTCTGATCGTAGAATATCTGTGAAGATTCAATCTTAGCTTTCTTCGTTGTTTAATAAGAGATTATTGAATTGGGCCTCTAGCATGCTGCTAGTTTACTGTCTCTTCCTTTCGTAGTGAAAATGAGGGGAACTAGGGCTGAGGGCCTGGCTGTAAGGTATTAACTAAATTTGAACATTGTATAAGATCAAGTCTCTGCCATGGATTATATGGATGGTTTTACTCTAGAAATGTATTAGAATAAGAGAGGACTGGGGGGAAAAAAAGAGGAAGATTATTGTGACCTCTGGATAATTATCCATGAGTGTAAAACAGAGACTGAGTTTCAACAGAGCTTGCATCTTGCCCTACAGGTGCAGTGTTAATTTGCCCTGGTTGAACTGAACCACATCCTTTCCACTTGCTCTGTTTCTGTTGTAGATGTCGTCCCTTCCCAAACTATAGTGCATAGTTAGGTGACTCTATTACCCTGTGGGAAATGCAGAACGCCTGGTAAAATTGCTCGAAGTTAAGTGAGTACCACTGACTTGGAGTTATAAATTGTTCCCAAATTAGAAATAATTGTGGGTGAGGACAAAGTCATGTAGCTCAGCCTCTAGATGTGCTGTGGCATAATCAGAGATGGTGTTCTTGATAGCATGTAGTCCATCTTCATGTGCAATATTGGTGTAGAGATCTTCTACCTCCATGGTGGCAAGGTGGTGTATTCAGGAAGATAACAGATGTTCTGCAGTTTCGTCAGGAAGTCAGTGGTATTCTGGAGGTAACTAGGGGTGCAGGTAGCATAGGATTTGAGGAGAGAGTCAACATAGCAGGATAGTCCTGCTGCAAGGGTGCCACCTGAACTGATAGGACGTTTGGGGTTTCCAGGCTTAATAGATAATTCACCTCTAGCATCATGTGTGAGTAAATGTTCTTCCAGTGGCTCAGTAGGCTATCTGATACCATAAGCAAAATAAGAACATAAGAATGGCCATACTGGGTCAGACCAAAGGTCCATCCAGTCCAGTATCCTGTCTGCCGACAGTGGCCAGTGCCAGGTGCCCGAGAGGAGGTGAATCGAAGACAATGATGAAGCAATTTGTCTCCTGCCATCTGTCTGTAGCCTTTGACTAAAGGCTAGGGGCACCATACTTTACCCTTGGCTAATAGCCATTTATGGACCTAACCTCCAAAAATGTATCAAGCTCTTTTCTAAACTCTGTTAGAGTGCTGGCCTTCACAGCCTCCTGCGGCAAGGATTTCCACAGGTTGACTGTGGGCTGTGTGAAGAAAAATTTTCTTTTATTAGTTTTCAACCTACTACCCATTAATTTCATTTGGTGTCCTCTAGTTCTTATATTATGGGAACAAGTAAATAACTTTTCAATATTCACTTTCTCCACACCATTCATGATTTTATATATGAGAACATATTTTCCTTAAAAGGAAAAATATAATCTGGTGACTTTTAAAATTCTGGGTTTAATTAGAAGCCAAAATTATGAAATAGTAAAGCAATCCAACCAAAGACACAAAATTTTGAGTAGTTAAAGGGACTTCAAAGTTGCCCCAGCACTTTGAAGTACTGGTGGGTGAGCTGCGGCTAGACGCAAACTGGTACTTCAAAGTTTAAAACTTCGAAGTTGCCATGGAGGGGGGAGGAATTTGCCTAATGAAATGCTGTGTATGCAGTGCAGCATTTCATTAATAAAAGCCCAACACCTTCGAAGGAGGGGAGGTAGTGTAGACAAGCCTCAAGAGTATCTTTTGTTCAAGATATCTTTCCCAACCGTTAGCAGAGAGGGAATCAGTAGTAATAGAAAGTTCCCTAGAAGTTTCTGCAGCCTGCATATATTTTGAGTAAAGGTAAATGATTTAGAGGTTAAGATAACAGTTAATGATTTAGAACAATTGACCACCAATTTGATTTCAGAGATTAATTTGAAGATCTCTCTCTGTTGCCTATATAGCTGGGGCTCTTCCAGCTCCACAAAATTTAAAACAATTTATAATGCCTTAAACTTTACAAAATCCCCTTCAAAGACTTCCGTTTCAAATGAAAAATTCTGGGCAGTTGTAGGGTTAATTATATGATGCTCATCACAGTACTAGTGAAATACCATTCATACAGCAAAGAAGAAGTTGTCCTCAGGACACTCCATGAAAAAGGCCAGCTTTCATTCTCATTTTACAAAGAAGGAACTGAAGCACAAAGTATTAAGGCCAACCTTTTAATAAGAGGCTAGGGATTTCAGGTGCCTCAGTTTTGGGTGCTCAACTTCAAACACCTCTAAGGGGCTTGAATTAAAGAAAAGGCTGAGCATCCCAGTCTCTGAAAATCAGATCTCTTTTAGGAGTCTCAGGTTGTGCACCAAAAAAACAAAGGACTTACAATCTCATTGTTCTAAAATCTTGTCTTATATGACTTTCACAAGTCACACAGCAAGTATGGGAGAGAGCTAGGAATTGAGTTCAGCTCTTCTGTCCTGAGTCTCAGCCCAATGCATTATCAAGAGAGATTAAAAAGACTGACTTTTCAGATTAGAAAAGAGATAGAGGTCTATAAAATCATGACAGGTATGGAGAAAGTGAATATGGAAGAATTATTTATTTGTTTCCGTAACATAAGAACTAGAGGTCACCAAATGAAATTAATAAGTAGCAGGTTTAAACCAAACAAAAGGAAGTATTTCTTTACACAATGCCTAGTCAAACCGTGGAACTCCTTGCTAGGGGATGTAGCGCAGTTCAGGACTTTAACAGGGTTCAAGAAAGAACTAGATAAGTTCATGGAGGATAGGTCCATCAATACTTCTTAGCCAGGATGGGTAGGAATGGTGTCCCTAGCTTCTATTTGTCAGAGGCTGGAAATGAGTGACAAGAAAGGAATCACTTGATGATTACCTGTGCTGTTCATTCCCTCTGGGCCATCTGACTAGGTCACTGTCAGAAGACAGGATACTGAGCTAGATGGACCTTTGGTCTGACCCAGTATTGCTGTTCCAATGCTCATATGTTCTTACCTATAGCACCATGCCCCCACCCCCAACATTGTCCTCTCTTGAAGCTCCCAGTTTAAGATTTGTGACTTGCATTTTAGCAATTCCCAGCTTTGGAAATGGCCCAATAAGGCTGTGGCAGTTGAATGGAATTTTGTTGAAATAGGGGTTAAAATGGCTCCTATCAAATCTCAGCATCAGGGAATGCAAAAGTGGCATGAAAAAATCTTTGTTCCACTTCATCCTCTCGGATCATGCATTGAGACCACAGCTGGACTTGAGAATCAAGCTGAAAACTGCTAAACAGAGTTTCCCCTTGAAAATATGTCCTGCATAAACACACACACAGTCGCTATATGAATCACCCCTCTCTTTCTGGAAGGTTTATTTCTTGTGACGTGACTTTTTGGCATCTCTCAGAATCTGCACATTCTGTCAGTGCTGTGAACACAGTCCATTTTAGCATTGTGTCGTGTTTCTTAAATTCTTGAAAAACTTGATCAATTTTGCAAATATTTAGAAAGAGAATTAATGTAATATATGTAAAGATCTGCATACATTTGATAATCATTACCCAGTTTAATAAATCCTGTCCAGTTTTAACAAACACAGGATTAGGGTTAGATTTATTACAAACAAATTAATGATGACAATTTTTAATACGTGTAGTGTATATGCGGTACCTGTTTTTATTTTTTCAAAGATTAGGAAGTAGCTATAAACCATGTTGTGGATTTAAACAACGTCATTGTTATTCAGAAAAAAACATACACTACTCACACCATTAACAAGAAAACCATTTAACTTCTAACACACTGCTACGGAAGTACTTTTTAGCCTATGTTTACTTTAAAATGACTACACAGTAAACCCTCAAATTAATGCACCCTGATTTAATGGACTCAGACTGCTGGCTTGGACATTGTCCAGATAAACAAGGTCCACGACACCAATCTAGGGATCAGGGTTGGATTCATAAGTTGCCTACTGAAAGAATATTACAACTAACATGTATGTTATCAGTTGGAACATGGAACGGCTGAATACTGTGGGCAACTGGAAAATTAGAGCTGCTTCGGAAGGACATGGAGAGAAACTGATGCAATATACTTGGACTGGTGGAGATGCGTTGGACAGCATAGGGAGAGATGTGTGGTCGCGAAGTCATTTGGTCAAGGGATGAAACGAAGCATGAGGCAAGGCGTCAGATTCCTTCTCAGCAAAAGAGCTGGAGGAGCATTATTAGGATACAAACCAGTGAGTGCAAGAATGATGGTAGTGAGATTCAAAGCAAAACTGTTCAACACCTCAGTCATTCAGGCGTATGCACCCATGTCAAACAGTATGAAGGAAGAGATGGAGCTATTCTATAAAGACTTGACAAAGATGCTGGAGGAGATACTGAAGAGAGATGTGTTGATCATTGGAGGAAATTGGAATGCAAGGCTGGAACAGATAACAAAGGTTGGGAGAGAGTCATGGGAATATTTGGATATGGAGAAAGAAATGCATGAGGTGAGAAACTACTAGAGTTTTTTATGGAGCAAGACATGGTGATCTGCAACACGAGATTCCAACAAAAGGGCTGTAGGAAGTAGACATGGCGATCAAATGACAGGAAGTCCAAGAACATGATAGTTAGGATTTTGATAAGAAGAAGATGGATAACTTCAATACAGTAGTGCCAAACTTTCCAAGGAGCAGATATAGATTTGGGCCAGTCTAGTGACTGCAAACATTAAAACAGAACTCAAAAGAAAGTGTAAGACACAATTTAAGAAAAGAAGATGTGTGACAAGGCTAGGGGAGGAAGAAATAGGGAATGCATACAGAGCAGTGCTTGGAAAGAATGACCTTGATAAGAAAGTTGCAGGGAGAGCCACGGCAATAGAAGAGGCAATTGAGCAGACTGTTCCAGAAGAAGAGAAGATCAGTAAGAAGTGTATTACACAGGAGGCACTGAAGTTGGTCCAAGAGACGAGAGTGTCGAAAAGGACCCCCATGTAGCTGAGCCATGCACGATCAAAAGCACAATTTGAAGTGCCGCGACTGGCAGCATGCTAATGAGGTGCTGAATATTCATTTTGGTGCCTCATTAATATCCTCCAATTTGGACATTAGCATGGCCATTTCAAAATTTTGGCCAAGTGTGGCCACAGCCAAAGTCGCTTGGGTGGTGTTGGAGTCATACGGAGTGGATAGCAGACTGATACAGTTGTTGGAGGATATGAATGACAATGTGGAGACAGTGGTGAGAACATGCGGGGAGTTGGGAAGTTGATTTAGAATGAGTAGAGGTACAAGACAAGGAAATCTGATATCACCAAGTATTTTCAGCACACATCTACAGAGAACGATGGACAAGATCAGTGAAGATGTAGAAGAGATATCTGTGTACAGGAAAAGAATTAACAGCTTGAGGTTTGTGGATGATATAGTTATAACCGAGGAAGATGAGGAGAAGCCAGCGAAAACGATGAAGGTGCTATACGAGGAATGGAAGAGGTACAGACTGATTATGAACATCAATAAAACAAAAACAATGGCATTTGGAGATAAGGAAGTAGGAAGGAAGATCAGTGTAGATGGTATTGAACTAGAGAATGTAGAGAAGTTCACATATCTGGGGAGCAACATAATGTATGATCTAGACTGTAAGAAGGAAATAGTGACTAGAATAGCGAAAGTAAGAGTGAGTTTGAAGACGTTGGATAAGATCTGGAAAAACAAAGCAATTAGCTTAGGAACAAAGTTGAGTGTCTTGAAAATGTAAATGTTCAGCAGTATGTTGTACAGATGTGAGACATGGGTGATGACAAAATATTCAAAGAGAAGAATATTGGCGTTCGAGAGGAGTTGTTAAAGAAAGATTCTGAGAATAGGATGGATGCAGAAGGTCACCAACAGGGAATTATACAGGAAGATATAACCAAAAGAGATCCTACTGCAGAAGGTTATACAGTGGAAGTTTGGGCATATCTTCAGAATGAATGACAAATGAAAAATCAAGACCCTGGTATTTAGCATAATGGACGGTTTGAATAGGAGAGGCAGACCCCACAGAGAATGGATAGATGATATAGTAGAGTGGTGCGGAACTACTTTACAGAAACTAAGCCACTCCTCACTGGACTGGGAAAGATGAAAGGAAATGGTGACAGAGGCATCAGACACCAATGGGCGCTGAGCCCATGGTTGTTGATGATGATGATGATGATGATTTAATGGACTTCAGAAATAACAGACATTGTCCACCACCTTCTCCCCGCCCCCAAAATGCAGCCGGGCCGCGGTCAGGGCTGGAAGAGCTGTTGGGGATGTAGGAGCCACCGGGGCTACCACAGCAGCTGAGGCTGCCAGGGCTGGAGGAACTTCCTACTGTGCTTTGCAAGTTTCCTCCAGTCCTGCAGAGTCAGATTTAATGGACTTTCGGCATTAATGCATATCCATGCCTCCCTACTAGTCTGTTAAATTGAGGGTTTACTGTAAGAACGTAAGCATGGCCATATGGGTCAGCCCTCTGTTTGGTCCATCTAGCCTAGTATCCTGTCTTCTGACATTGGCCAATGCCAGGTGTCTCAGAGGAAATGAATAGAACAGGTCATCATCTGGTGATCTATCCCTGGAGCAGGCACAAGAGGGGAGAGACTTTTGGCTCCATTCCAGCAGTGTGTCCTTATGCCTCTGTTGTCAGTCACAGAGAGCAGGATGCCAGAGCCAAAACAAACTGTTCAAAATTTCTCTCTATGTCTTAGTGTCTGTCTGTCTGTCTGTACTACGTATGTTCAAGGACTCCTCTTAAACTAGAAGAGCTATTACCACAAAATTTGGTAAGCAGCTTCCTTCTATCCCAACTTAAAACAAAGTCAGGATTTGGTTGTGCCTGGAAAGTGGGAAGTGATTGAAAAGAAACCAAGGTTGGAGCTAGAGGAGGGATTGGGAGCAGAGCAGGGAAGCAAAGACTGGAGATGATTCAAGGCTGGAAAGGGACTGTAACAAAAGCTGGACTGATGACTAAAGGAAGGGCTGGAGGCTGGTTGTATCCAGGCTGGAAAAGCACTGGAGATGGTAGGAACAGTACTGGGACAAGGTCTGGAAACAGGGCCAGGGCAAGAGTAGCCATGGATGAGGTGTGTGTTGCACAATCACTATGCGGTGGCCAGGAAAAGGCTGAAGCAGGAGGCCTCAAGTCAGGAAGTGCAACCATTTGAAGAAGGCTGCTTGGGCCCAGCCGAATTTGCTGGCTTTCTCCAGGGCAGCCAACCAAGCACCCAGATTACAGGGAGTACTGGTAATAGGGGGTTGGAAATCCAGGTGTTACGGGACTTTTGTCTGCACCAAGCAGAAGATGGGAAGGAATAGTGAGATATAACTAAACCAAAGAGCTTTTCTTTTGTTTGTGTCTGAGGGCATGCTCAGTGTGTGTGGATTTGTGGGCTCTCTATAATGCTTTACTTCTACAAGAGGGCAACTGGAGGGCAAGCAGATCTCAGCTGTTTGAATCTAGTGGTTTGGCAGCAGGAGTGTGCAGTGCTATTGGCTGAGGCCACTTCTGCACTCATGGACAAAAATGGACTCACCCCATGTTCTGGATATTCATCATTGGGAGAACATTATCAGGAGCTGCATGGGAATCAGTTTAAAGGACAGACTCCAGAGGGATGTTGCCTTAATTAGGCAACTGTGGTCAGAGGTCAGGTTAGTGTGGTTAGAAATGCTCCCAAGGTGAGTTCAGCAAGGAGGAGCAGACCCTGTGTGGACATGGCAAGGAAGAAAGTGCATCAGGAGGTCAGCAGGATATCTGGGGAGACAGGTCAGTGGTACAGCACGGAGACCTCGATACAGTCAGGTAAACGTTTCAGGGATGAGGGTGTAGCTTTGTCAGATGAAGGTGCTGACACCTGGCTACAGAATATGAGGACATGGATTGGGAAGGAGATGTGATACCAGGTGGCAGGACTGAGAGAGACCAAGTTAGCTGCTGGTACCCCTGTGGCCAATCTCCTGTAAAAATGAACCATATGAAGAGGTAAAAGACCCAGAATTTTTCTGATGAGCTTTGGGCTCATGGGTGGGTTTGAAACTTTATGGCCTTCATGGCTTGAAATCCTCACCCTGCTACACTTGCTGGATGGTGGTTGTAGGCCTCAGAGTGGGCTGAATCCTGGCAGAGACTCCCACTAGTTACTGGTTACATGGTAGGAGCCCTGTAACCCAGTTGGATGTCTGATTTATGGCCGTATAGGTGGGTAGATCCACTTGCCTGTATTTAAGTTAACAAAAGTCGTGGCCTGTCACTGAACTTCATCCATGCATCTCCTCATTTCACTGCTGGTGCGTCCGGACCAAATACTCTCTGCTCACATCGGTGAATGTGTGTATGTGTGTAGAGGGGAGAATTTGTTGAGGCTGGTGGAAAAAGGGGACAGCACTAGCGGTGAGGGAGGAAGACACTTATGGAGGGATACAGGCAGGTCCAGCACCCTGTGAAGTCAGTGGCGCACATTGGGCTGTTGGTGGCAATGGCTGCTGATTGGCCAGTATCCCCAGTTCCAGGGCATTAACTTTGTTGGCCAAAGTCCTTTGTCCACCTCACTGTGGGGTGGTGGTGGTTGGACTTGAAAGAAGCTTTGTCCTGATGTTAACCTGAGGGGAGCCTACCCTGAGCTGTGGATTACGTGACAGGAGCCCTATATCTCCACTGGAATCACCACAGTGCATGGATGATGCTTTGGTAGCACCCTAGCCCTCTGTGTAAGGTTAATAAAAGTTGCAGCCTGTCCTTATTTTGCCTCTGTGTCTGGATCAAGCTGATTTAGCTTGTCATGATTATTCATTTAAAAGATCTCCATTTAATAAAAAAGCAAAACCAATGCATTTGTAATCGGTGTACAGGAATTGCATTGCTTTGTGGGCCAGATCATCGTCCGATGGAAAACTTGGATAGTTCTGTTGGCATCAGTGGAGCCAACCCTAGCTCTGGATCTGGCCCACTATGTTAATCAATCTATTTAAAGCTTGTTTTCCGTTGTATTTAACCTTCAGGTGCACTGATTACATTGTGCATTGTTTACATCCTTTTCCCCAGCTATTTGTTTAAACAGCCTTAATTGGATTTCTAGGTTTATTTAGCAAGAGGTAAAGACAATAGACTCTTTTTAACATTTCTATTTCTAAATGTATTATTTTAAATAGGATCTTCTTTATTTATGAACTACGTAACTAAAGCCTCAGGTCAGCAAAGCACTTATGCATGTGCTTAACTTTTTAATTCTGGAATTGTCTTCCTAACTCTCTGGGTGCATTTGTTGAGACATATTACTATTGACTTTAGTAGGAGTGCTCACTCACTGAAATTCTGGACTGGCCTCAGTCAGCTCATTCGAATAACATGGCATTAGGGATCTCCTGCAGGAATGTATTTTCAAATGAATTATGGGAAGACATCAAAATTTGTGGTTAGGAATACAGGCTATTTCAGATCTGTAAGAGTAAAAATGAGCATATCAAAAGGCTAAAGCTGAAGAAGTACATTAATGAGGCTGTAGGCCTTGATCTTTCAATATGGCCAAGTTTACACTACAAAATTAAAGTCAATGTAAGTTATGTCAGATGTCCGCCAGAATAATTAAATTGCTTTTGCATGGCCACACTACGCTTCTTGTATCAGCAGTGCATTTCCTTACAAGTAGTGCTTGCATCGAGGTAAAGAGCAGTGCACTGGGAGTAGCTATTCCACCATGCAACTTGTATCCATCTAGTTCTGGGTGTCTGGGAATGGTTTTACAGTGCCTGACTGGGACAAATGAGTTACACAAGGGAGACTGGGGGCATGTTTCAACATCCCATGGTGCCGTTTTCTCCATCCCATAGTTTTATCTGAACCCCATAAAGTTTCATAGCTTATTTTTTTCAAGAGCCTGGCAAACCCTTGCATCTTCCATATGTATGAGAAGTATGCATCCTATTCAACTTTGCAGAATAGTGGTGAGCATGTATTTGCAGAGCACACACAGGCACCATCAGGAATGTGATGATTCCTTGGAGGCTAGCTGGCTATGGGATATAGAAAGAAACAATACAAAGTTATTGTTAGCATTCCTAGAGCAGCTACAGATGGTGAGCACCAGTTCTGGGCCCAAGAAACAAGCACTGAGTGGCGGGATTGCATCATTATATATCTGTTTGAGATGAAGTGTGGCTGCAGAACTTTCAGTTGCACAAGGCCATGTTCCTGGATGTGTGAGTGTGCGACTTGTCCAAGATCTCCATCACAGTGACATCAAAATGAGAGCTGTATTGATAGTGAAGGATGTGATGGAAGCTTGCAATGCTAGATTGCTACCATCAGTCTGTAACTGGGAAATCCACTGTGGGGATTGCTCTGAAGCTAGTATTCAGGGCCATTGATTGTGTCTTGCAATGGAAGATTGTGCATCTGGGCAACGTGCAGGACATAGTAGATGGTGTTCCAACAACGGGATTCCCAAACTGTGGTAGGGTGATAGATGGCATGCATTTCCCTATTTTGGCACCAGACACCTTGCCACAGATCACATCAATTTAAATGTGGTGAATCACTGGGGACATTTTGCCAACATTGGTGTTGGATGGTCAGGGAAGGTGCACATTGCATACATCTTTAAAAGTGCCGGTATATTCAGAAAGGTAGAAACAGGGACTTTCCAGACCAGGGGATTGACGATGGGGATGTTGAAATGACAATAGAGATCCTGGTAGACCCTCCCTGCCTCCCTCTTACTCACATCATTCATGAAGTTATACAGTACCTCTTGACAACAGCAAGGAAGGCATCCAATACAGGCTCAGCAGGAGAAGAGTGACAGTTGAGTGTGCTTTTGGCCCTTTGAAAGGCTGCTGGTGCTGTCTACTAACTAGATTAGACCGCAGGGAAAAAAAAAGACATCTCAGTGGTTATAGCATGCTTCATAATATCCGTAAAACAAAGAGGTGAAAGTTTCTGCAGCATGGAGCAGCAGGGTTAGCTGGGAAATTGCTAGGTGAGTGCTCCACTCTAAGCAACCAGGAAAATGAACTTCAAAAATGTGTGAGACATTAGTGGGGAGGAGCACATATCTATGTACCCGGTTCTTGGGCAGCAGAGTTCAAAATGGTAAATAGAGAAGCCACTCTGCGGCATTGTGGGATACCTCCTGGAGGTAATTGCAGTTAATATGATTATGGGGGTGGGAGGAGTTCCTACATCAACATGGTATAAGCCTAATTATGTCAACCTACACATTGTCTTTCATAAAGGTGGAGTTATTAAATCGGTATAGTAAGTAAGTTACATTGGTAGGAGCTACATATTAAAGTGGATACTTACAGGGTTAGATTGATGTCAACTGCCCTTACATTAACCTTATTCTGTAGTGTAGACTTGGCCTCTAATTCATGCGGACTGGCCCCTTTGCCCATGAGGAGTCCCAGTAAATTAAGACTTCATGTATTGTAATAGATTTTAAGGGTAATATGGACTAGTCTTACCTCCTGTATAACACAGGACAGATTTTCATCCAGTTACTCCTGTAGTGAGTCAAAAATCTTGCATTTGGCTAACATATCTCTTGCTCACTATCTTCCTATCTCAATTCAAAGACTTCAAGACTTCTGTGGGTACCTTGTGTTGGTGGTTAAGCACCCTTACTTTTAAAAAACTTGGGCCTTGTTTCTAAACTGAATTTATCTAATTTTACCTTCCAGATTGTAGGAGTAAGGCCTTACTGGGCAACTTTGAATGCTTTGATATAGTTGTGCAGGAATAATGCATGAACCTGAACAATTCTTTTTATTTGGCTTAAATGGAGATACAGACAGTTTTAAACTAAGAATTTGTTAACAAGAGTATCCACCTGGATAGAATGTTGCATAAATGTTAAGTAAGAATTAAACAACTACTAAGGGAGAAGAGATTTATTATTTATGAATTTTTTCTCCTTTACCTGTTAACATTTGATCATCTATAACACATTGTGAAAAATATATTTTTGGTGGTGGTAGTTTGACCCTATAGTTCTTGTGTACATATACTGATTGAGATAGATCAATTTGACATATGAAAAGCAGCTTCATTTACTGTCCTTGACATAACTAACCGTACATTAACATGAAAGCTTCTTGGTATCGAAGCTTACTATTTGTTTAGAATCTTAATAGATGGGCTTTGTGCTCATAAATTTGTAGTGATGCTTACCCTATATTTTAAGTCAAAGTGGATCTTTGCATTGAGGATTTTCCACCTCCTTTTTTCTTTGTACAAAAGAGATAAGTGTTTTCTCTCACCTTTTCTGACTTACAAGCAATTGAATAGCACTTTGTGTGTTTGAATGTCACATTATATGTATTGTAACTGATAAAGAAATGTCATTTTCGCTCTGTTGCTACTATCTCTTGAGACACACTTAGAAACAAGGTGTTTTGACTCAAAGCTTTTGCCTGTAAAATAGATTTAAAATAACTCAAATTTTGCTGGAGAAAGAAAATAGAACTGATTTTCTCTTTACCAAAACACAAGGAGGGTGAGGCAATGTCTTTGCTTGAACCAACATCTGTTGACGAGAGACAAGCTTTCAAGCTTACACAGAACTCTTTTTAGATCTGGGAAACTGGTGGATGAATTGTTTAGTGAATGTAGTTAACACATTTCTCCCCACCAGGCCATTCATAGCACAACAATGTCCCCTCACAAACACCTTGGGATGGACCAGTTATGATGTACAGTTGATTGAGTATACTGCAGAGACTTCTCTACCATGTTGGAGTCTAGATGCAAATATTTTTAACCACCAAGTTTTCCAGAATGAAGTGGTTTAGCCAACAAGACAATATTAAACACTTTAAACCATGCACATGAAATATAGAGAAGTATGTGATTCACATCAAACAGTCATGTTGTATCAGTTAGCCCTCTTGTAGTCAATATTACTGAAGTCACTTAATCTCTCTTCTGGTTTCTCTGCTTTGGTACCAGCTGATTGAATTCAAGAGAGGCTCAGTCTTATGGGGCAGAAAACTACTGAAGCTTGCAATCTTCTTTATCAATATTGGAATTAATTAGTCAAGCTTTTTTAGCAACAGTGGGCTTGATTCTCCTCCCACACCAGGGTCAATTTGAAGTCACTGGAATTCATCATCATCATCAACAACCATGGGCTCAGTGCCCATTGGTGTCTGATGCCTCTTTCACTATTTCCTTCCATCTTTCCCTGTCCAGTGCAGAGTGGCTTAGTTTCTGTAGACTAGCTCCGCACCAATCTACTATATCATTTATCCATTCTCTGTGGGGTCTGCCTCTCCTATTCGAACCGTCCATTATGCCGAATACCAGGGTCTTGATTTTTTGTTTATCGTTCATTTTGCAGATATGCCTGAGTAGCTGTAACTTCCATTGTATAACCTTTTGCAGTAGGTTCTTTTTCAGCTGTATCTTCTGATGTAATTCCTTATTGGTGACCTTCTGCATCCATCCAATTCTCAGTATCTTTCTATAACAGCTCCCCTCTAAGACCAATATTCTTCTCGTCAAATCTTTCATTGTTGGCCATGTGTCACTTTCATACAACATGCTGCCGAATACACACGTTGAATACATGTACTCAGTGCAATTACACTAGTAGGAAAACAGTGCCCAGGAGATGAGACTCAAGCCATATATCCTCATATATTACAACTTAATATTAAACCCCTGTGTTGAGCATGAGGCATTCTCTACATTAAGGCAGGTACAATGGTCCTGTACTGGTGATTCTACTGGCCTGTGGCTTTCAGAGAGCAGTGCACTTCTATCCTATCCCCTCCTGCATTTGTCCCATAGACAGTCTTTCTTTTTTCTGCAGGAGGGTGGGGGAAATGGATGGCACAGAGCTAGCTCTCTTGGCTGTACTCCCCCTGGCAACTCTGCTATGCTGAGGCCCTCTTGCCTTGTTACGGCAGCCTTCTGTCCCAGCACAAAGCAGGGATAGCCATGGGCCAGGATCTCACCCATAATCTCTCTCTACACACAGCTTAGTAAAACTGCCTAAACCACACTCTCATAGCTATAATTTAACATTGTCTGCACACTGTATCTTGTGGAAGCTAGTGGTGACTTTTTTCCATGTGTCTTATCCAGCTGCATGTTGTTATCATGTGCAGCTTCTGTTTGCTAGTTCCTTAGATAAAGGCCTCCCTAAGTCTGATCCACACTCTCCTATTGTGTCTCTTCCTATATTGGCATATGTGGCACATTTCTTCTTTTATGTTCCATCCAAGACTATCCCTGGTGATTCATCCATCATCTGGTAATGTGACATGCCCATTGTGAGTCCTTTTACATAAATAAACATATATGGCATGCATCGCATTTAGCAATACAAGGCACAGGTTCATACCCTTAAGAGATTAGGTTCTCTTGACTAATGCAACGTTTCTAGTTGCAGCCATTGATTGTGCTTCTGATTTTGTGTTTTCTCTCTCTCTCTCCCTGCCAAATTCAGCCTTTGACTGAGTGGGTATGACCCCCGTGAACGTGAACGAGAGTCATACGTCCTTATTCCAAAGTGACTGAGTTTTAGTCTCTTCTCCCTTTCTCTTTGCACAGGCTTACCTTCTTCTCACACACACTCCAGTTCAGCCTGGGAGGAAGTGAGTACAACTCTCAGTAAAGTTCATACCTGCTTACTTCACCCGATACTGTTTCTGACTCCCATAATCCTCTGGGGATTGTGGGGTCAACACTGTCCACCTTGTGCTTTCGGTTATTTTGCATCTGCTGGTGTAACCAGACAGATACCCTTAATTAAATGGGAGAGTGAGAAGTGGAATGTTTCTTGTATTCACAAACGTCTTACAGCTACCCCATGGTCTCTTTTGTTTGCTTTATGTTATAAAGCAACAAAAGCAAGTATGTGTCTGTGCATGCACTCCATGGTTTCCCTGACTGTAGCGAGGTGCTGTGGCCTCTCCCAGACTCAGAGGCTGAGGAGGCTGCTCAGAGGCCCTGGTGGGTAGGCCCTGAGCCAGAACACCAGTGCCCTGCCCCTCAGAGGGTGGTGCCTAGAGCCAGAAGGGCCAGGGGTGGGGCTCAAGGCCCAGTAAGTGCTCGGCTGCCATGCTGGGAAGAGGCTGATGACCAGGCTGCTAGGCACCAGGGGCGGGTGGCCCGCTGCCACCCAGCCTGTCAGCCAGAGCTACCCCCCAGCCGCCTAGACCAGCCTAGGCAGCCACAGATAAGGATGCCACAGGGATACTACCTGGACTGCCTGGACCTACCAGGGTGTGCTCACGCTGGTGGAGGGCCTCTTCCCCTGAGGCCCAGCCAGGACCAGACAGACTGCCCAGGGCTAGCTACCCGGGTGCCCCGGAACCACAAGATCCCGGAGTTCAGCCGGATGCCCGCAGTGCAGAGGCCTCCGACTGCCTTGAGCCCACAGTCCTGCCACCGCCGGAGTACCCCAACGACATCGAGATGTCTGACTGGCTGGAGCCCCCAAAGGCAGACTACTCAGATGAGACCTACCCGGTGGGACTGGCTGACCAGGACCCCGCACTGATGGAGGTTGAGGTAGGAAGTGGCCCGGGGAATGCTCCCCCTGAGCCAATGGCGGTGTGTTGAGGTCTGGATCCCCACTGCCAAGCTCAGCCGTGAGCGATCTGTAGGGCCCCGGGCTGGGTCGCAGTGGAGTGGGAGGGCCTGCCACTCCCTACCCCCTCCCTGGTGGGGTAACCCCTCACCTCTTGAAAGCCAACCCAGTTAGGGGAAGGCAACGTGACTACTGCCACGCCCTGAACTGAGGGCTGGGCTCCCCAAACTGCTCACTTTAACTGTAGCTCCACCCTGAGCCAAGGGTCGAGCTCCCAGCTGTTTGTGGAACTGTGGCCCCACCCCAAACTGAGGGCTGGGCTTCCCAACTGTGCTCTTACCTGCAGCCCCTCCCTGAAGTGAGGGCTGGGCGGCTAGACGCCTTGTGAAACCGCTGCGCCACCCCAAACTGAGGGCCGGGGCCTGTAAGCTGCTGTTTGGCCGCTTCCCAGACCCGGACTGAGGGCCGGGCTTCCCAAAACAGCTTGTGTGACTGCTACCCTGCCCTGAATGAAGGGGTGGGCCTCTAACTGTTTGGCTGGCGGCTGCCCCGCCTGGACTGTGAGCAGGGCTCCCCAGCTGCTGACTGACCGCCAGCCGGCCCTTAAAGGGGACAAAGCCCTGGGCCAGCTAGACATGGAGGGTGGGCTGTGTTGGCCCACGCTGCCCAGAGGGGGCGCTGCCATAGGCCAGGGCATTACACTGACACACTTCCATTGTGACTCTGTCTGGCACATTCTAGCTTACCGTTTCTAATTTATATTTTCGTTTTCTGAAGAAAAACAAATGTTACTTTGCAATGAAGCACTTTCATAAACCTTGTGAGGTTTTCCCATGTAGGAATTAAGGAGTGCTTTGGTCATCAGAGGACATCAGAATAGCACTGATTAACTGCGGCCCGACAGCCTGATATGTGATTCTGTCACAAGGTACCATCTAACATTCCACTTCTCTGGTGATGTTCTTCCTGTTTGAAGTGCTTTAATTTCTTCATCTGACCTCGTGTAACAAAATTACAACCCTCCATAACATAGCAGCCCCATACCAATTAGGCATATGTATGATTAATGGGCCAAGTTTTGCAACCACTGTGGCCCTTTGGGCGCATGGAAGCAGAAAAAAACAGCAGTACACTGCACCACAATTATACCCCTCCATATCTCTGGCCTGCTCTTTCCTTTCCCTCTGGCATGCATGGCCCATCCCAATCTGCCTACTATGCAGGAAGTGACTTGTGTTACACCATGGCTCTGTCTAGACTAGCCCCCAACTTTGAAGGGGGCATGGTAATTAAGGGTGTCGGGAGATTACTAACAAAGTGCTGCAGTGCATATGCAGCACTCCATTAAGCTAAATCTCCCCCGCGGCAACTTCGAAGTGCCAGCTTGCATGTAGCCGTGGGTTAGCCATGGGTACTTTGAAGTGCCCACACTCCTTTGAAGTCTCTTTACTCCTAAAATTTGTGAGGAGTAAAGGGACTCTGAAGTAGCGCGGGCACTTTGAAGTACCCACAGCTGATCCGCAGCCACACGCAAGCCAGCACTTCGAAATTTCATGTTTCCAAGTTGCTGCGGGGGAGATTTAGCCTAATGGAGTGCTGCATATGCACCACAGCACTTTGTTAGTAATCTCCCGACACCCTAATTACCATGTCCCCTTCGAAGCTGAGGGCTAGTCTAGACACAGCCTATGTGAAGGGCTTTAGAGTAAACAAAAATCAAGTCTGCTCTGCAGAGCATCCTTGCATTCTTATTCATTGGGGGCTGTTTCTGGACACACTCAGCTTGCACAATTGGCCCCTGTATTTGTCTGATGTTGTTGGATTATGATATGATGTCATTGGATTGTGATATGACTTCATAGATCATCGTTGCAACCACTCTTCTGTTTACCACAAGTCTTGTACCAATGCTGTCGAGTTTGAGATATTGTGAGAAAAAAGTTGTGATTTTCTGATTATGACCATGATACTTGTGTGCATGTATCATTTTTGTGCTTGATGATATGGACATTAGCTGTGTGCCTGTATTTCAAATGTTAGCTCCTGGAGTAACATCCACAGGATAGCTAGCCAGCATATCTGGTAAAGGCTATTCAGTCTGATGGCCCATCAAGAAGCATGCAATGGACAATGAAGCAGGGGAGTACCTGACTACATTGATTGCAGCTCTTCGATCTGGAATATGGGCCGTGGTGTCCACCTACAGAGAACTGAGTCATGCTTGGACAGGCAACTTGCCCATGTGACTCCAAACCCCATCTTTGGATATACTTTTACACAGTGAGAACAATGGGATTTCATTCACATGGTGAGGGACATATAAAGAACCCCGGAAATCCCTCCATTTTTCCTCAGTCCTGCTTCTTACCTCTGGACAATCTTTACTATAAATTGAAGCTCTGAACAAAGGACTAAACTACCCATCCCAGCTGCAGATGTACTCCAGAGGCTTAAGCCAGAAGCTTATTCTGTTTCTGCTACAAACCTGCACCAAGAACTTAGCAATTGGCATATGTATTTGATACCTTTAGCCACTTTGGGCTTGTGTACACTAGCTCCCTGGTTCAAAGGGAGCCTGGTAAGTAAAGTGTTGGGAGATTATTAATGAAGTGCTGCGGTGCATATGCAGACCTTTGTGAAATTAATTCTTTGCCACAGCAACTCCGAAGTGTTAAACTTCGAAGTGCCGGCTCACATGTAGCTGTGGCTGCCCCACTGGTACTTTGAAGTGCCTGGGCAACTTGGAAGTCCCTTTACTCCTCAAAATTTTGTAGAGTAAACTTTTAACCCACCCTTTTTTCTTTTATGAATAAACCTTTTGATTTTAGATTTTAAACAACTGGCAACATGCATTCTTTGGGCAAAATTCTAAGTTGGCCCTGGAATGTGACTGGTCCTTTGAGATCAGAAGAACCCTTTTTTTCCCGATGAGATTGTTTTTTATAGCCTCTCATCTGTACAAGGAGTGGTAATGGTGGTGACACAAGAAAACTGGAGAGTCTGAGGGAATTGCTTGTGTGACTTCTTGGAAGCCAGTATGATGAATAGAAGTGTTCTTTGTGGCTGGTTTAGTGTGTCTGATAGCAGATGTCCCCCAGTTTTGATTTGTAAGCAGCCCATCTTCAAGCAATTTGCCCTGAACTGATGAGTGTTTCCCCAGACCTCTTTGTTACAATTTGTCACAGCTTTAGCTCTTTATGGAAACAAATGTTCAGCTATAGTCACACCAACATCATGACAGTAGCTGAAAGGTTTCTATCTATTCTGAATATAGATCTGTATTACAAAATATTTTTTTCTCAGTGATTTGGTTTCAAACTCTTGCATTTGTAACTAACTGAAACTGATACACATAGGCAGAATTGCAGTCCTTCCTGGCTAAGCAATTAAGCATCATTTTGGTCTTTCTGAGAGTTTGGAATAAGAACCAAGCCATTATATCTAGGAATAAAGCCACATGTCCTGAAACAACACCTGGTATGAAATGCAGTAAAATCTGAGTAGAAACGCAGGTTATCACGAACATCACCCCGGTGCTGTACACTCTGTCCTGAGTCTCCCAGTTAGATAAATCAAGAGAGAAATGGTATGGAAAAGGTGGTCCCATTTTCCAAAGGATTGGATGCTACCGTATGGTTGATATTGCACATGGGAAAATGTTAAAAGAATATTATTAAGGCTGCAAAGTTAAGCACTCCAGAGATGGCAGAACTAAGCTTGCCTGTGCAACCTGAACTCAGCCCTCTTGTGTGTACGCATTATGGTATAGAACAGGGTGGCCACACACAGCT
Organism: Carettochelys insculpta; assembly: GCF_033958435.1. Taxonomy (NCBI): domain Eukaryota; kingdom Metazoa; phylum Chordata; order Testudines; family Carettochelyidae; genus Carettochelys; species Carettochelys insculpta. Next base: position 62,960,534 of record NC_134139.1, on the reverse strand, counting down.
CTTTGATTAATGAAATGCAGTTCCTGCTTGGAGCCATGAGCCAGGACTGCTGACCGCTGCTCTGCGCATGTGCCCCAGTGCCTGGAGGGAGAAGCATGAGGCTGTGGTGGTGGCTCCGGTGAGTCCCAGGCATTCCGTTAGAGCTGGGCGGGGTGGGGGGTCAGGGTGCCTGGCTTGTGGGAAATGTAGGGGGAATGGGTTACAGCAGGCAGGCTGGGACCGCCTGGCTCTGGGGAAGGTGGGGTTATTGGGTTGAGGGTGGGCTGGGAGTGCTTGGCTCTGGGGGAGAGGTACAGCACTGAGTCATCTATCTATCTATCTATCTACCTATCTATCTATCTATGTGTATGCACACACATACATGATAAATTAATCAAGTTAAATATATCCCAAACTTGTTTGAAACAATGCCTATTTAATTTTTTTCAAGAGACTGCACAGAAGTACATCATTGTACCACAAATAAAAGTGTTGCCACAATGCCTGTAAATCAGAGCTTTAAACTATGTTTCAATTATGCTTCTATTATCCAGCTGGTGTTTAAACATGTTTATTATTCAAATCAGCAGAGAATGTGCTGCTGTTGTGTAAACAACTGTCAATTGCTGAAACAATGATTACAAGGCACCATCTCTTTCAGGTGTACTTAGAGGTACTTATACCTCAACCACTTGTATTTAAATAACATGCAAACACAATGCTTGAGTGACTACTTTCTCTCCTGTTTCCAATACCTTGTGCCAATTCTATTACATTAAGAGGAAAATCTATTACATTTTTCATTTATACACATCCGTACTCTGTTTTTAACCATTGTATCATTAAGGCTTCAGTTAATATAATAGATATGCCGAAAGCCTGTTCAAAATAAAAGCCAATTTCTCTGCATTATTTTGAGCATTTGAAAGGTTTTGTGAAAACAATGCAAAGAAAATTATTTTCTGAATAAAAAGCCTGAGAAATGAAAGATTTGGCCATAAAACTGCACCTTCAAATCTCTATCAGTTTGGATACAAACTGAGCGTATAGAATATATTACTGAAAAAACAGGCGTTTAACTAAACAATATTTGTATCATTAAGCTGTTCAAATTTCTTTAAATTAAACACTGTATTAAGTACCCTTGGCCACACATTTTGGTGAGCATGAGTAGTTTAACAGGTGGACTTAACCAAGTGAGCTTTCTAAACAGTAGTATAATTGTTTGCCATGATTTGGAGGAGAGAATGTTTTAAAAAGCCAAATGTGGGGAAAATGTCCCCAATTGAAAATGAGCTCTTGATAGTGCCCTCAAAAGGAAGAGTATGAATGGAACAAAGGCTTAATGTTAATGTAAAGGGTTTCCCGGAGTGGTAAAACTACCATTGCCCTCTTCTGCATCCTGCGTTCCTGGAGGAATGAAGAATAGAAGATAAAAAAGAGATGTTTAAAATAACTTTAAAAATGTGAGCTCCTGGCTAGCAGCAGGTTTACCATTTATTTTCTTTTAACACGAAGAAGCTTGAAATATAAAGATAATGGAAGTAAGGTATCCTATGTTAAGGAGAAGCTGTGTAGTATGTTGATAAAATGGCACTCCTTTTCAGAACTTAATAGAGATGCGTTGACTGTTTGTTCTGCAGTCAACAAGGCTGGTCTAATTGGTGGCCATGGCAACAAAATCAGGTCATACAGAGGTTCATACTGAGATCAAACATATGTAGATCTTCTTGTTCAAATATACATAAAGATAAGAACCTTTAGTAGGAGTCCACAGTGTAAGGTTGAAGATGGATGCTCCCACGCACATCTAATATTACTTAGAACTGTTTACCTGTTTGTAACATTATGATGTTTTGCAGAACTGGAAGAGAAAAATCTTTCAGATGCATGAGAAAATGATAATGTTTTTAAACAATGTCAAAGTAAACTGTATGCACACACATTGCTTCATAGCTGTGGGTAATTTACACCCTGGGGTTTTCAGTGTGTCTGACTTATATTTTAGATATAATTAAGTAATCAGTGGTGTACATTGTAAAATGAATGTTTATGCTGCTTAAGGTTGAATTTTCACAGCCATAGCAGATGCTCAGTTATAGATTGGCCCAGCCCCACTTCTTAATACAGATATTTGTTTATAGTTGTTACTTGAGTTATTTATGTATTTACACTATTTCATAGAAATGAAATAGTATCTACCTGATAATGATTAGATACGACTATGCAGGAACCCAGATGCTTCTTTGTTGTCTCCTCCTAAATATGTCTGTAAGAGGGACAAGAGACTTCTGTGGTTGGTGCTCAAGCAATCTGATCTTAGCCCACCACAGGAATCAGAAGTTACCGACCTTGCTTCTTTAGAACATGGATTTGTCGACTTAATGGAACTCCTCCTGACCAATTTGTTAAAATGATGATGGATTTGATGTATTGGGGGGATGTGTCATCTTTCCTCTTGAGGGACAGTTCAAAGACAGATTGGTAGTGATTAAAATTATCATCCTAAAATACTTGGTGGTTCAGGAGAAATAAGTAGGTGTCTCAAACCAGTTCCCTGTGGACAAGGTGCTTCACACATGCACAAAACAATATCATATCCTAGCACAGGGTTTCCCACACTTTATATAGTTGGACCCATTTTTTTTCAGTAGCTTTTTTTTTGCAGCCCAAAAATATAAACACACAAAAAAAATGAAAAAATGAATACATTTTAACTGTTTATTTTTTATTTACAATAATAATAGTACATAGCAATAATTTGTATATTTTCTAAGGACTGGTATTTTTTTCCCAAGGACCAGTACTTGGCCGTGGACAACACTTCGGGAAATGCTGCCCTAACAGAAATTCCAGTTGAAATTCCCCAACTTATTTTTTAATGATTCCAGATACCAAACAATAAAATGCCAAAATTGCCCTCCATCTTGAATTTTCATGCTGAGAAACAAGAGGGTCGGCAACTATTAAGCTGCATTCCCAGCAGCATTCATACTCTGTCTTTCTTTCTTTCTCATACATGCACAGGCACACACACAGAGACCAGGACGCTTCTACTCTAAGTGCTATTCTAAGTGAGATTTTGGAGTCATTGAGTTAGGCACAATATTAGACGGAAGAAAAAGAGGCATTTGAAAGTAGTCTCTGCCTTTTCTCTCCCTATCCTGAGGCTTTGCGGCCAAATTTACTGGTCTCCTGGCTGAAGGAAGTACTCTTCTCTGACTATTTTCTTTATAGATATTCAGAAATATTGCCTCCTAATAGGAGCTGTTTTGTGGGCTACAAAGGATAAGTGAAAGACTGAGTTCAGTATTACACTCCACTGGGGACAGCCTTTAAAGCTAAAATTTAAATTCAGGATTTTTTAGTACGTATTTTTTTGCACAAGGTCTGATAACTATTGTAAAACTTATATGTCCCGGTCTACCCAAACCCAAACTAATTGTGGATAATTTTGTACTATTTAGTATATGGAGTCTTCCCACTCCCCACATCATTGAATTTTCTTATTGACCAGGTGAGAATTAAAAACCCTTTCCCATCATATGTACTCCTTAAAAGTTGATTAGACTTCTGTGTGGGGCCTTTTCCTACAATTCCTATCTGGACATCTTCCATAATGCAGCTTCTACAAGAGTAGCAGCTTCTTTGGAGGCTACAACAGTAATCTTTAACTGAAACCATCGTTAAGGAGTTTACATATAATTGAGTGTGGTTAATGGTTATGTCAGCAATAAAATTTCTCCCAACTGCTTCCCAAAAAACTGTAGTACAAGTGAGATGGAACTAAACTGAAGATGGGGTTAGTGAAAGAGGCAGTATATGGCCCCTTTTTGTCTCGATGGTAGTTAGCAGCTGCGGTGAGGATCTATGGGTAGTGTTTGAGTCTGCAGCTTCTCTCATGGCTTATCCGTCTAATATTGGAGTTGCATGGCTGATTGCAATAACCACATGTCACTCTGTTTCCGAATTCTGGAGTCTGAAAGCTTTTCCTTCTAAGACAAAGTTCTTCTGCATGATTTGCACATATACTATCGAAGGATGGTGTGCCCTGTTGTAGCAAGTGTTGCCTGGTATTTTGATCTGATGATGTAGATTCCCAGGATTTTGGATCCATCTTGAACTTTTTCATGGCGTTTTTGCACGTAACCGTGAATCTTAGTTTTGGTCTTCCTTTTGTTCAAGCCCCACGTGACAGTTCATCAAAGAGGATTTCTTTGGGAAGACATTCGTCACCCATTCTTCTCACATGACCAAGCTGTCATAGTCTCCTGCTGTTTAGTATCGCTGTGAGGCTGGGTATGCCAGATCTTGACAGGACGTCTGCATTTGAAACTTTGTCTTGCCTGGTTCAAGTAGGTGGTCCATGCCTCAGAACCACACAGAAGGATACTCAATACACATGCCTGTTAGATGGGTGTCTTTATTTTCACTGTATTGGAGGGGTAGCCGTGTTAATCTGGATCTGTAACAGCAACGAAGGGTCCTGTGGCACCTTATAGACTAACAGAAATGTTTTGAGCATGAGCTTTCATGAGCACAGACTCACTTCATCACTGTCAGCTTAGAATTGTTCTATGCTCATTTCTAAGTCTGCCAAAAATCGTAGCTGCCTTCTCGATTCTAATGTTCAGTTCTTTGTCCATGGATAGGTTTGTAGTGACAGGAGATCCAAGGTAACAGAATTGTTGAACCACATCTAATGGGCTGTTATCCAGAATGACATGAGGTTGCTGAGATATACCTTGAGTGAATACAACAGTTTTCTTCATGCTTATGTCATGGGAAAACAACTTGCTGGCTTTGGATATTTAGTCCATCAGTGACTGTAGCGTATCTTCATTATGAGTGATGAGAGCTGCATCATCTGCGAAGAGGAGTTCCCTGATGAAGAGTTTCTTGAGCTTTGTTTTGGCCTTGAGTCTTGACATGTTGTAGAGAGAGCCATCTAATCTTGAAGCAGTAAGGCTGATGGAATGGCATCTCAGCAAACATGAATCTGTCATGAAAAGGCTTGCAGAAATAAATAGTGGAGCTGGAGCTGGGAGGGTCATAGTGGGATATCAGGGAACTTTAGGATCTCCATGGATTTTGGTTTTAAATATCTGGTTTGACCCTGTGAACTCTAGCAAGCTTATCCAATCTAGTGGATCACTAGATCTTTCTGCCACGCTGGCCAATTTTTTCACTGGAATGGTCAAGCAGCCCCACCCGCCCAAACACCAAGATGGGGAGGCAACGAACCTCAGGACAGGCCCCACTGAACTATTTCAGTGTCCATTCCATTGTATGTCTGGGGTATATTCTGGTGTCTAGGCCAGAAATTGCACAGAACTACAGGTGATGCTTACACCTACCTATTGGGAAATTGCAAAACCCGCAAACTCCATATCTCCCATTTTTTCCTTGTTCAAGGATTCCTGTTTTGGCAAACAAGTGTCAACAGGTGTGAACAAGAGTATTGGAGGCATGAAGTGCCAATGTGTCATTGTTGGCACTGAGTATGGCTGTCATGCACAAGAGATGGCAATTGCAGTGTTGCGCAGTCTGCCCATCAAAACGCATTGTTGCCTGCCACCTATATATCATCCAACTTGTGAGCAGGCACCATGCCATCAGAACAGATGGTAATGAGCATAAGCAGCCAAACTGCTAGGTACAGTGGGTGCATTAAAGTATAGGTGTGGAGGGTGATTTCCAGCCAAGAACATCAAATAACTCTCTCTGCCGTGAATTACATACTTAGAGTTAAGGGGATGGGCTACCATTTAACAGTACTCACAGATGGATTCACTTTCTCTCTTGCCTCCCTCCGTCTCCTCCTCAGTTCACTTCTACTTTAGTTCCCTTCAACTGAGATTTTGGCCTAACTGAATTAGAGGGAGCATTGCTGGAAGGGACAGGCAGAAGCATTTCAAGGGATCTCCACCTTCTTTGGCTCTTGCTCACAGGCCCCCCACAGACCAGTTGCAAATGAGTTTTCAGAGCCCACTAAGGTTTGTATACATTTGGAGGGTGCTGAAAACCCGTTCCGTAGCTTTCTGCTGCATCCTCTTGCCTAGAGAAGGCTGCCATGGATGTAGACAGCAGCAATAAGAAAAAAAAAAAGGCCATGATTAAAATTTCACATGAAAGGCAAATAAAGGTTTACAGAGCACAGAACGGGCATTTATTCTGGCAACCCAGAAAAATGTTTAAAGAGTGGAGCCCTATTTCAGTTTTAGCCTTGGAGAAAAATAAAATCCTGGAACATATTTCTTAAAATGCAATTCTAATGAAAATTGACCCATCTAATAACAGAACAGGATCCAAACTTTGAGGATTTGTCTATCCTGGAGCTGCAATTTCCACCTCAGGTAGATGTACCCACACTAGCTTTGCTTGAGCTAGAAACAGAGAAAGCTGTGCTAGTCTATATACGATCAAAACAAAAAAGCAGTAAAGTAGCACTTTAAAGACTAACAAAATAATTTATTAGGTGATGAGCTTTCGTGGGACAGACCCACTTTTCAGACCATAGCCATACCAAAACAGACTCAATATTTAAGACATAGAGAACAAAAAATAGTAATCAAGGTTGACAAATCAGAAGAAAAAATGATCAAGGTGAGCAAATCAGAGAGCAGAGGGGCAGGGTGAGCAGGGGGAAGTCAAGAATTAGATTAAGCCAAGCATGCAAAAGAGCCCCTATAATGACCCAGAAAATTTGCATCCCGGTTCAAACCGCGTGTTAATGTGTCTAATTTGAATATAAAAGATAGTTCGCAGCCTCTCTTTCCAAAGTAGTGTGAAAATTCCTCTTCAGTAAGATGCAGACTCTTAAGTCATTAACAGAATGGCCCACTCCATTAAAATGTTGGCTGACCGGTTTGTGGATCAGGAGTATTTTTATGTCTGCTTTGTGCCTGTTAACCCTTTGTCTAAGACTTCATACAGAGTTTGTGTCTTACTGAAGAGGAATTTTCACACTACTTTGGAAAGAGAGGCTCTTTTATATTCAAATTCCAGCTCTTGTATAGCCATAGCTGATTGTGTTTATTTAGATTCAGGGTTTGGCTTCAGGTCCATCTATATAGAAGAAATGAAGTTAATTTTATTCAGGAAGTGAGGGAAGCAAAAAGTGAACTTTGCAGGAAAAAAAAGACAGACAGGCAACTGAGAAAAGGTAGGTAAGAATTGCTGGAATTTAGCCCAGGCAATGAGAGGGTTAAAAGGGTTGATATTGTGGCTCTCTGTTTTTAGAATACCCGTGGATGCACAGATAATGTGGAAAGGAAGAACCTTTGTGTCTTTGTATGGAAAACCACCTGCTTTTCTCTGAGGAAGTTTCTTTCTATACCATGTTCTCAAAGGGAAGAATAGTAGTTCCCACTGTTACAGAAATTGTACTTAGAGGACCCAAGGAACTTCTTGATTCAGAATATTAACATGATAATAGATGTTTATACAGTAACATTATTTCCTCAGTGTCAGGCTTCTTGTTTTTCAGACTGAAATAGCTTTTCACATAATATAATTTAACCTCTCCAAAAATACCCCAAATCCTAACAACCCTAAATTGCTCTTCTTCTGTATCTCCAATGTACAGGGCTACAGCTGCTATTGAACAAATGGTGAAACATAGGTGGGATCTGCACTTCAGAGTGATGCTGTAATGTGTGTAGTGTGTGGCTGATGGTAAACTACGTGCTGCACCCTCGTGTGCTGAAGCGACAGTCAGTGCACCATTTGGAGTGAGTGAGGCCTCTTTTCCACTCTCCCAGGCCTGAGGCTAACCAGTTTTGCCCTAAACTTATAAAAGGCCCCTGCAGGCAAAACCCTTTTGGTCTCTTTAGGGCAGCTTTGGCAGGTTCTGCCTCCAAAGTATCTCCATATTGTAGGAGAGGAGAAAGTGTGGTCTTGTGAATAGAAGGCAGGGCTGGGCATTAGGACAGCTGGAATTTTTTGCGGTCAGTGCTATAAGTGTAATCAGGAATTGACTGTGGCCTTACTCCTGTTGTCAGTGTGACCAGAATCTGCCCCTGCCCCTGCTCTGAAGCAAACTGTTTTTGAGTAAGTCACTTTACACCTCTTGATCCCTTAGTTTTCTCATTTATAAAATAGGGGAAAAAGCATCATACTTGTTTCACAAGGGTATGGAGACTTCAGTTTATGTCTTGACTAAAATATTGAACTATCCCTAGTTGTCCCATTAAAATAAAATCAGTTTGAACACAGTTCAGTGCATCCCATGTAGACGTATAGGGGACCATCCATCCTATTTTTGGGTCCCAACTTATTTTAACAAAGGGGCTAATTGCCCCATATTCAGCCTGCTGCGGGTGGGCAGGCGCAGCTGCTGGCCGGACAGCACGTGGACAGCACGTACTCATGTCCTACTAGCCACACCAGAGGGAGGCAGCAAGGGGCCCTGCAGAGGAAGAGGTATGTTGAGGTGCAGGGTGGGGAGGGAGGGGCTGTCTTCTCCTTCTTGGCTCTGCAAGGGTTGGGGAATCTGGGAGGAGTGCCAGCTTCCTTCTTGGCTTGTTGGCGGACCAGGGTCTGGACACACTCTGAATCTACTGCTGCTTCCTTCCTGGCTCCCCGAGGCTCAGGAAAGCTTCCCCGTTCCCATCTCCCCCTGCCTTGGGGAAGCCAAAAGGAGCACTGGCACAGCTGCTGCCTCCTTCCCAGGTCCCTGAGGTGTGAGGTGGATGGGGGGAGGTCAGACAGGTGGCAGCCCTTGGCAGCCAGAGAGCCCCCTGCCCCCAAAATCTCCCTGTCTTATATTTGGGATAGGGAGATATGGTCACCCTAATGTAGATCCAAGTTCCAAACAGTTGCCCTTTTGCTGTGTGTCCCCATTAATGTTGTTCGCGTTATTTCAGTTGCTGTGTCCCTTTGGGTATCTTCCCAGGTGTTCTCAGGAAGCTTCCAAAAGTGGAGGTTGCTGGGAGAGTTTGCAAGGCAACAGGCGCACCCTGAGACGAGACAGCAGAGGGAATTATTGTTCAAACTCTTTATATTATTAACTAGTGACCTCCTAGGAAGCCTCATCCAGTGTGTGGCAGATGTGCACAGAGCAGAAGGATGGCCTTGTGCTTACTGTGCTGGACTGGGACTCAGGACCGCTGAGCTCATTTCTTAACTCTGCCACAGATTGCCTACTTGAGTTGTAGTAAATCACTTAAGCCCTCTTCCTGCAAATGGTTATGCACTGTGTGTAGTCCCCTTAAACCTGTGTTTACAAGCTTCAGTTCTCTAGTGAAGACAAGGGGATAGTGCACCAGTAGGGATGTGTTTCGCTGCTTGCACTTGGTTAAGTAGGCAGCAGTGAGTTGGTTAAGCTGGAATGTGAAAGCAGCAATGCATTTGTTGGCACAAAACCCAATGGCACCGTGCAGAAAATGCAGTACAGCAGTTGGAGCAAACGGGACCATTTTGAATGAAACAATTGTATCATAGACTTATTTGGAATACAATTATGAAGGGATGGGGCGTGGAGTAAATCCATGAGCCAGGCTATGTGTGTACACATGTGTATGCAAGGTGCAGTGATTTGGTATAGTTGCAGTAAGAGCTGAAAAAACAAGCAAACAAAAAAAAAAAACCCAACATATACCGAATAACTTTGGTTGTAGTTTTAACCTTCAAATGCAAATAGGCAGGAGGTACAGTAGGAGAGAAAAAAAGGTAATTCCACAGTAAGCATGAGTGATGGTTACAGGATAAATAATATTAAATTACATTTTATTCCTATGGCTGTTGTGATAGGGTAGAGTACTTTTTAGAGACATAAGAATAATAATGGCCAGGAGAAAACCACAGTCCATCAAAATCTGCCTCTCGCAACTCAGGAAATACAAATCACTATAAACGGCAGCTCACCATCTTAAGCCCAATTACCTCTCTTGTGGCTGAACCTCTATATTCACTTCATCTCTCTAAACATGTCCAGCTTCCTCTTGAACTGCTGTTCACCGTTTACATCTATTACTGACTCTAGCACATCCCACTTTATTCTGTGTTCTGACAGTCCTTGTCGGAAGATATTCTGTTTGAATTCCATATGCTGCATTCTACAGTTGTTCCCTTGTCAATGTCAGTCTGTGTGAACTATTGTTTTGAATGTTAGTCTTTCAAAAAGCTGATTTGGCAACAATCCATTCCTCTCCTTACAGGATCCTCTATGTTTACAAAGAGCTTTTCTTTAGTCTCCTCTAAGTGACTATATAACCACAATCTTTCCCTACAATACCTCCTGAAAAACTGTAGCACAGATAAAAGGCTCAAAAATAGTGAGGTGAATGAATTGTGACTATACATCTCACTTAATGCATTAACAGTGTTTCTTTATTTTAGCACAGGAACCATCAGGGAGAAAGCTCAATATAAACTAAAAGACATTCTAATCCCTGTGTCCATTTATGATACTGCCAATTATGACAATGTGTTTTGAAGCTTCTTCAATACAATCAAGAAAAATTAACCAAAAAGGATAAATCAACTTTGACAATCTGATGCAGAATAGGGATGAGAAATTTTGAAAGCCATTATAATGAGATGAGTAGTGTTTGTTGTTCTCTCTGTGTGCTGGAATGTCACACCTGCAGCCATATGTTTTCCAAGTCCAAGTACTACCCCAGTTAAAGGAGATTTCTGTTACCCCAAGAGAGAAACTTCAAGCTTCCTCCTTTATATGAAGTCCAGTGTGGCTAAAATGCACGGTAGTGCTGCAATGACTATTAGTTTCAAATAATAGGTCAAATTTACTGATTTTTTTCCTTTAATGTGTTCATCATTGTAAGCATTCAAGAAATAATTTGAATGAATAATCTTCCATCTCTGGTAAGTTCATAATTTTTCCTCTCTGTGAGTTCTTAATTTGCCACATAGTATATTGCATTGTTTCTTCTCCCCGAGTGAATGTCTGAACTGAAATTGTAGAAAAGTGTGACTGGAAGGGACCTGTGTGCTGAAGAAAGAGTAGTTGTACCTAGACCATCCCTTCCAGGTGTTTGTCTAACCTGTTTTTCAAAAATCTCCAGTGGATGTGATTCCACAAATTCTCTTAGTAACATGTTTCTTCTTAACTCCTTATAGTTAAAAAGTTTACTGTCTACCCTCTTTGTCCCTTGCTGCATCCTTGCATAGAATCATAGAATAATGGAGCTGGAAGGGACCTCAACAGGTCATCGAGTCCAGCCCCCTGTCCCAAGCAGGATCAACCCCAACTAAGTCATCCCAGTCATGACTATGTCAAGCCAGGGCTTAAAAACCTCTAGGGATGGAGATTCCACAACCTGTCTAGGCAACGCATTACAGAGCTTCACCACCCTCCTGGTGAAGTAGTTTTTCCTAATATCCAACCTACTCCTCTTCTTCTGTAACTTCAGACCATTGATCCTTGTTTTGCCATCTGTCACCACTGAGAACAGTTTCTCTTCATCCCTTTTAGAGCATCTTTTCAGAAGTTGAAGGCTGCTATTAAATCACCCCTCAGTCTTCTGTTCTGCAAACTAAATAACCCCAAATCCCTCAGTGTCTCCTCATAGGTCATGTGCTCCAGCCCCTTAATCATTCTTGATATAAGAGCAAATGACACCATCTCTGCATGAAATTCTGGATGAAAAATTGTTGTGTTAAACTTTGTGAAGCTTTTGGAATTTTTGAATATTTTTGTGAGTATTGTCCACATCCTCATGAGCAAGATGATGGTTTAAGAACTACAGAAGCTCTTTCACTGTGTGTCATGCTCCAGTATCAAGAATAGCTAAAAAATCCAGTTCTTATGTGTTTTGCAACAAATAGCACAGGTGTAAGATCATGATTTAAAGGATGGATCCAGAGCACTGATAGTGCTTGAGGCCTACAATGCTTTCTTCTTCACTCTCTTCATTTTCCTCTCTCCCAACCATCTTTCTTCAGTCTCTTTCACTCCCTGAAAAGGCCAACCCAGCATCTTCCAGGGCTGTGGTGTCAATACTGTCAGTTTTCAAGTACCTCTTGCAAATAGCCTTGAATCTGAACCTAGGGCAGCTTAGTGGCTTTGAAGCATCTGCAAGATCTCCACACCGGAAGCCCTTTGGAATGAATCAATCGTCCTTCTGATGAACATGACCAAGCCAGCGAGGATGCCTGTGTTTGACAGTAGTGATTTACACTTATCAATTTTACTTTCTCAACTACTTGGTTGTTGGGAATTTTGGTTTTCCATTAGAAATTTACAATACAGCAAATACAGTGGCTATAGAAGGCATGTGTCCTACTCTCATGCTTGACATGGGTGGCTGAGGTCTCTCCACCATGCAGTAATATGCTGAAATGCATGTCTGGTAGACCCCATCTTAGGGTTCAACATCAGTTGCTTGTTATCCCACAGACATTTGGTCAGTTGACTGAATTGCTGTGTCTACACTAGCCCAAAACTTTGAAATGGCCATGCAAATGGCCATTTCGAAGTTTACTAATGAAGCACTGAAATACATATTCATGCCTCATTAGAATGCCGGCAGCCATGGCACTTCGAAAGTGACGCGGCTTGCCACCGCACGGCTTGTCCAGACGGGCTCCTTTTTGAAAGGACCCCAGCAACTTCAAAATCCCCTTATTCATATACGCTGAGGCTGTGACCACACTTGGCCAAAACTTCAAAATGGCCATGCAAATAGCCATTTTGAAGACTACTAATGAGGTGCTGAATTGAATATTCAGCACCTCATTAGCATTAGGACACTTCCGGCTGCAGCACTTCCAAAGTGCTGCTTTCAAAAGTGCGCGGCTCGGCACGGCTACACAGGGGTCCTTTTTGAAAGGACTCCACCCATTTCGAAATCCCCTTATTCCCCACCGCTGAGAGGAATAAGGGGATTTCAAAAGGAGTGGGGTTTTTTAGAAAAGACCCCTGTGTAGCCGTGCCAAGCTGCACACTTTTGAAAGCGGCGCTTTCGAAGTGCTGCAGCCAGAAGCGTCTTAATGCTAATGAGGCACTGAATATTCAATTCAGCGCCTCATTAGTAAACTTTGAAATGGCCATTTGCATGTCCATTTCAAAGTTTTGGCCAAGTGTGGCCACAGCCTGATAGGAATAGGGAGATTTCGAAGTTGCTGGGGTCCCCATCTGGACGACCCACGTGGCGGCAAGCCGCGTCAATTTCGAAGTGCCGTGGCTGCTGGTATTCTAATGAGGCACTGAATATATATTTCAGTGCTTCATTAGTAAACTTTTGCATGGCCATTTTGAAGTTTTGGGTGAGTGTAGACACAGCCAATGTGTCTGTTCTGATGGACTAATTCAAGGTATAATATAGAGATCAGTTACCCAGTTGATACTATACAGTAGATCTTGTGCACAACATCTAGCATTGTATTATCTATTGAAACCTCTGATGCATTGAACAGAGTTTGAGACATAATGATGGATGTCTGTGGCTGCTGGTATTCTAATGAGGCACTGAATATTCTAATGAGGCACTAATATATTCTAATGAGGCACTGAATATATATTTCAGTGCTTCATTAGTAAACTTTTGCATGGCCATTTTGAAGTTTTGGGTGAGTGTAGACACAGCCAATGTGTCTGTTCTGATGGAATAATTCAAGTTATAATATAGAGATCAGTTACCCAGTTGATACTATACAGTAGATCTTGTGCACAACATCTAGCATTGTATTATCTATTGAAACCTCTGATGCATTGAACAGTTTGAGACATAATGATGGATGTCTTTAAGCTGATGGCTGTCTTTGGAATGATTGTTGGTCCAAGCAAGTGCAAATTCGTTGCAAAGCTGTTGAAGAAGTTCTCTTAGCAGATGTTTGACTTTGCTCTATTGCTCTTAGGCATGCAGCGTTAAACAGTTTTCTCTCTGATCTTACGAATGTCAGGACCCCTCAAGCAAAAGAGAGTCAAATATCAAGGAAAGTTCGAAGTCCGGCACAAAGAAGTGTTTGCTCCCAGTAGGTTCAGCTTTCAGCCTGCTTCCTCCAAGGTGGATCCCAGGTGCTGGGGCTTGCCTTAATGCTCACCAATGGCTTCCTGGTAATAAATCAAACCAACAGTCAGTCCTACCCTTCCACAGTCAGGCATTGTCAGAACAGTCTTCTGTCAGCTGCTGACCTTTTCCAAGCTTCTCCTACCACGTAGGAACTACCTGGCTATTGTCCTTCCCTGGTCAGTTCCAAGCTAAGCTGTCTCTCTCCTTTTAACTTCACTCTCCCAAGAATGACTGCTCTTGTGGGTGAAGTGGTCTGGATCTGACTGAGCCCCCAGCAGCTTATTATCTCTTCCTGTTTCATATGCTCCACCACACATGTATGTATGTGATATCTGTGTCCTGCTCTTCCTCCACCTTTCTCCTCCCCTGGACAGGATGGACATGTCCATGTTGATATCTAGTCACTGCAGCCTACTGGGGCTATAAGCCCAGAATCTACTGCAAAGAATGGGTAAGGAGAGAAGAGGTTTACAACAGTGTACAGAGATATTCAAAATCGAGTCACCACAACCCAGTGCTTAGCGTGTACAGTGTTCCAAATCTGCCACTAACTACGCTAACCTGAGCGGGTTTTTATTACAGTGTACCCCAAGCAAACGTGTTGTAAACATGAAAAAAATGAAAACACAATTAAGAAATATGTGTTTATGGACGTGATCTCTCAAGGTATCAAGCACCCACAATTTCTTATAACTTCACATTTGCATTATATAACTTTGCTCTTTCTAATAAAGCTTAAACTGATCAATAGAAAAGGATTTCAGAGTTTTCAAGTATTTCAGTTATGTATCAATAATTATTTGTATTACTGTTGCTGTTAATGTCCTCTGGACCAGGTCCCTCTAGAATAGATACTGTGTCAGCATGCAGAGACAGTGACTAACCTGAAGAATTAATTGAAGACTGAGCACAGCATCCCTCAACATGTAGAAGGACTAACGGTGATGGAGAGGCGGAGCAAGGTATCAGTCATATGAACCTGTGATTACAAAGACTTGTTGCATGGGTGGAGAGATGGGATTAAGTCATTTAATAGAACATAATTGATAAATTAGAATAAAACAAAGACTGGATGTCAGCAATCCTTTCTGGACACCTACCTTACTATTGTAACAGAGATGTAGCCGTCTGAGTCTGTATTCTAACAAAACAAACCAACAGTCCTGTAGCACTTTAGAGACTAACAAAATAATGTATTAGGTGATGAACTTTCATGGGACAGACCCATCTTGTCATCACCTAATAAATTATTTTGTTAGTCTTTAAAGTGTTACAGGACTGCTGGTTTGTTCACCTAGCTATTGGGCGTCATTTGCCCATTGGTACCATGAAAGAAGTAGGGTTTGAGGAAGGATTTCAAGAAGGACTGAGTGGTGTTTTGGAGGACAAGATCTGGGATAGCATACACAAGGAGTGGCACTGAGGAAAGTATGAAGGCACTTGTGGCATAGTGGACAAATGCATGACTAAGGTGCACGTCACTGGTGGAGTGGTACAGTGGAAATGTGGATAAGGAGGGAGCGGCATATTCTGAAACCAGTGCTAACCATGAATAGTAACTCATTCCACAAAGCACCCTACTCTCCTTAGGTATTATCCAGTGTGAGTAAGAATATCACAATCTGGCCCATAATAGCACTAGGGTATATTATCGACAGAAGAATCATCATACAATACTTGTGAGCACTGGAGTAGGGATATAATACCAACACATTGTCTAAATTGCTGCTCAGGTAATTACATTTTGCCCACTCTAATTAAACACTTTCAGCAGTTTCACTTAATCATATTCTTCACTTGCATTCTTAAGCCATTGTAAGGTGTTGTTGTTAAGAGTCATCTTGTCCCTTCTCAGTGGCAGCTGCCCTTCAATTATGGGTGAAGTGATCCCTATACTTTTCCTACCATTATTTCTGTGGTGGTATAATTCATAATTCATCACTGTAATGTGCTTTGCAATCTTGGATTAAACACCTTGTAGAAGTGCAGAGTATGACTTAATTCAGGTTTTGAGGGCTATATTAGGTGTGTGTCCTAATTAGTTCAGAGTACAGTGGGTAAAATATAAAGATTGATAAAAGAATATTGTGCTGCAGAGCCCAAGGGAAGAAATTTATCTTTTATTATTTAAGAAATCAACAGTAAAATTACTGTTTTATAAATGCAGATAAACACTTTACATCCCTAATAGCCTGAGTTTCATGGGAAAAAATATTGCATGTTGAGAGGTTCTCTCTTTTGAAGTCATCTTATAAAGAATTTTAATTGAGATAATTTCAATATGCAAATATGGTCTGGCCATTACACATCTTTAATGCTTCAGTTCTGAGTACATGTTTCAGTCTAGAGGCTGCTGTTCTGCATGTTTGAAGCTACAGAGTGCTTATCATAAGCAATTATCTTATCCAAATAAAAATGAAAATAGAAAAGTTAAATAGATAAAAGAACATTTTGATGGAATCATAGTAATGTACTTCTTGGTTCACATTAGTTGTGACTTTTGGACAGATAGGTTTGTTAATACACTTGTTGTTTGCTCATTCATCAATCTGGGTAGATTGTCCTATGTCCTGTAATGGTGTATGCCTAGTCATACCTTTTCTGCCCAACAACTATACCTTTCAAACAAGTACAAAATAGGATCAATATAGAAATCTTTAATCTGGGCAAAGTTTCATCTTTATTTTTGGTCTATATCTGAACTAAAACTGTGGGAAGAAGAAACCAGTTCAATTCACCTGATAATCCTTATTTTTTTGACATTGTAAACTTTATTTTTTGCTTAGAAGTTAAGCTATACCTACAGCAATTATATATACAATGATATAACTTGTATTTATATGCAATTATATAATTGCATGCACAGACTCAGGGGGAAGGGAGTTACAAGGCACAAATGCCTATTAAGTGACTAACTCTCATTGAAAATTAAAGGGAGTTAGGTGCCTATCTGCCATTGGCGCCTTTAAAAACTGACTCCAAGGTTGTCAATCTCCTATATGCAATATGGGAATATAATGCATTACCTTCTAGTTCCAGTCAAGTCTCCTTTCACTGTCAGCTGTAGGAAGCCAATGCATAGAAATGTAAAACATTTACAAAGACAAGTCAAACAGCCTAGCTCATTTTGGGTTAGACATATACAACTTCGAGGTCATTACCAGCAAGAAATCCATTTTGTGATGAAGCTTAATATAACTCTTATAAAATCCCTAACCCATTCCTTCTACTGCTCTAGAGACTATGGTGACTGATTTTAAAGTCAGTACATTTATTCAAAGCAAAGTCTAAATAAAGCTTTAGTGACAATCACAATTGCAAACATTGAAGTTTATAAAAATTAAAAAGAAAAAAAATACCTGCTAGTTAATTCCATGTACACACTTATTTGGTATTATGCAAATCAGCAAGCACATTTTGCAATTCAACATTTTTCCAAAAGGTAGGACTAATGACACCTATGGCTGGTGCAGTATGATTCAGTGGAGGGGACACTGTCTTTGGAGGCTCTGATTCTAATTTCAGCTCTAATCATGGTTCAGACTCTACGCCTCAGTTTCTCTACCTGTAAAACAGGAGTAATGATCATTACCTTTCTTTGGAAAGTTTTTTTGAGAGAAATGGATGAAAAACACTAGATAAGAGCTCAGCATTATTATTATTTAACATGACATTGTAAAAGTTAAAAAACTCCAGTCTGGCATCCTTGGGACCTGAATGGTGCCAAACCAGAGAATTTGTCAAACCATGGGAGGTCAATATTATCTAGCAGTATTATCAATACTTCCAGTGCCAACTGGGCTCCTAGAAGACATTTCAAGGGTAAATTACAGCCAAATAACAGCACAGAACGTGTGAGAATGAGAACTGGTGTCTTTAACCAAACTTTATGGGACTGCAGGAAACTTGGCCACACCCATGCTAAGAGGCCCTCTGGCTAATTAAAATCATGCCATACCCTGGAGAATGTCAGACCCGACAGTGCTGGATTAGAGAGATTCGACCCATATTGCTAAACTCACTGATGTACTTATTTGCTAAGGATGGATGAAGTGGTTCAGAAAAATGTCAGATTTGCCCATGAATGACAGCCATACCATTGAAAAGAGCTACCCAAAGAAGCTTAGATAAGGACTCCAGCTCAAATGGAGCACCTTGAATACTCCCTCACTGTGCAATTTACTGATTGTTACTGCCTGAGGTCTGGGTGCTTCCATATTTCTTATCCTCCCTTCCCAACAAATGTTGAGATTCCCATTGCAATATCCCATTGATTCTTCCCTTTGTCGATAATGGCTTGAATCTGATGACCTTCTGGAGGTGTTGCAAAGTTTGTTTCCTGCTCCATGCAAGGCATTTAAAAATGAGCAGAGAGTGGGAGCAGGGAGAAAGAGAGAAGATAGTTTTAAAGCTGAGGAATTACATGGGGGGAGTTGAATTTTTAAGTAACCTTGGTCACAGCTGGTGATTGTTAAGTTGTACTGCTGCTCATAGTTTAAAAATACAGAACAAATAACACCATGTGTCAGAGACACCTAGAACTTAGAAACAAATGTTGCTTTTTAGCCTTTCTTTTAACCCACATTTGCACATATTAGCTCAAATGCCTGAGCAGTAACTTTATCCTTTTAAAAACAACAAGAAGTCCTGTAGCACCTCATAGATGAACAGATATTTTGGAGCATAAGATTTCATGGGCAAAGTCCTGCTTTGTCAGATGCATGAGTGGGGGCAGGTTTCAGGGAAGGATTTAAAGTGTGAGTCTCAGTCAAGGGGCGGGCCACGGTTGACAAGGTCTATTCAATTACGGAGGATGTGGCCCATTAACAGCTGATAATGTGGAGCTGTGAACGTCAAGAGAGGTGAAATCAAGTCAGTTCAGTCAGGGGGGATGTGGACCATTATCAGTAGCTAATGTGGAGGCGTGAACATCAAGAGCGGAGAAACTGCTTTTGTAATGGGCCAACCACTCCCAGTCTCTATTCAATCCTTGGCTGATGGAATCAAATTTGCAAATGAATTGCAGCTCTGAAATTTCTCTTTGCAGTTTATTTTTGAAGTTTTGTTGTTGTAGGACTGCTACTTTCAAATCTGAGGATCCAAGGGACCAGCAACCGGCAGACGTAAAGCTTCTGTGTGGCCCAGGGGATAGCCTGGTGGGGCAGAAGGTGGGGGCTGGCACCCACATCAGGGATCAGGCCCACCTCTGCACTCATGGGCAGTGTGTGTGGGGAGGCAGAACAATGTGGAGGGTACGGCCTGAGGTGGAGGGTGGGTCGTCCTAGTTATTCCCCACTCTAGGATGGCACTTGGAGGCATTATGTGAGGGGTGGGGGCAATCACATAGTTGGTGCCCGGCTGTTTCTCTCCTCACCAGTCCCACTTGTCCCCCACTAGAATAAACCTGAGGACCCCTCCCCCCACAACCTGTGGTCAGGACTGGTAGAATTACAACATCATGAAATTTCAGACATAACCAGCTGAAATAATGAAATTTATTTTTTAAAAAATCTTATGACTGTGAAATTGACCAAAAGGGATTGTGAATTTGGTAGGGCCCTACCTCTACTGTGCCCTGCAGGCTTTGCTGAAGGCAGTATTTACAGCCTCTTTCAGCAACATTACATTATTTTAAAAGAAGGAACATAAAATGATGGAAATTCATTGTCTGTTCATATAGTGACAAAACAGGTGAGATAATACCTTCTATTGGGCCAGTGCCTTTTGGTGAAAGAGAGAGACTTCTGAGCTATTCAAAGCTATAGTGCCATTTGTCCTAAAAAGCTGTCATCCTTGCACTATTTCTGGTGCATCTCTACTTCTGGTAGGAGCAACGGGAGAATAGTGATGATGATACGATAGCAAAAGAATATCCCAGCAACTTCTCTATGCCAGTGCCTCTGAGAGTGGAACTCCACTGTTGGCTTTGTACCATGTAGTAGGTGTCAGGAAAAAAACTACCAGTGAGGACCAGGTCACTGAGACAAAGGCAAGCATGCGAAAATTCTAGTGCTAAACACAAATTTGATAATATGCAGGCCAGCTTTTCGGAAGTGGAAGAGCTTGCACTGTAGCAATGGTAGCTCAACACTTCTAGGGGGCTTTCATCCAGTCAGTTTAGATGGAGAGGTGTGTGTTGAAGTTGTAATTTTCCTCTGAGAAGAAAAATGTAGTTGCTCACACCAATAATGTGTTAAAAGTTGGGGATGCATTCACACCAAGGACCCCAAATCTACATCTTCTCAGAGATGTTTAATTGGAATCCACTTTCTGTTAAAGAATGCAGTTTCATTAAAATAGAATGTTTAGTGAAATGATGTTGCTTTCACCAAAATTTTGTTTTGGAGAAAATCCAAGGGAAGAAATACTCTGACAATATCAAAGTGTCTTTTTTTTTTGACAGTTTTGTAATTAAACATTGGAGTTTTTCATTCTGAAATTTTTTTTAAAAATGTATGGCATTACATATACTGAAATAAAAGTTTAAAAGATCAGAATCAAAATATAAAGTTTTGATTTTTGTCCAGTCTAAACATTTTAATTGATGTGAAACAAAAATATTTGTTTAAAAATTACCATCATAGAAAATTTTGAGTGAATGGATAATGGATAAAGAATGTCAGGGAAAGGTATCTGAGGGAGGACACTGAAGCTGCATTTACGCTATGAGATGAATTTGAATTTAAAGCAATTCGCTCGATATTACAATGTCACTATCTTCACTGTAAATACCATTAGCTCGATTTTGGGAGCACTAATATCAAGATTACAATATTGCAGTTACCTGACAGGTATAGTGTCAAGCTTGAATTCAGAAGTTTGATTAAAAGCCAGTGTGGAAGCGCCACATCTTAAAATCGAATTTACTGGCTTCCACAAGTGTCCAAAATGTATTCCATGAAGCTATGTGCTGCACCTGGATCCCTGCTACTAGTGAGAGCTGAGAAGCTGACCAGGACTGCTGTATTGTCAGTTTTCCAGGTCCCACAGCTTTGGGGAGCTGAGAAATTGACCAGGGCTGGTGTGCTGTTGGCTTCCTGGGTCGCCCAAGCTGCAGGGACCCAGGAAAGTAATGGTGCTCCTGCACCTGGGTCCCAGCTCCTCACTACTAGCGGGATCCAGGAAACTGACCAGGGCTGCAGCTCTGTCAGTTTCCTGAGTCACCCAAGCCCCCGGGGACCTGGGAAATAGACACCTGACACCCAGCTCAGAATGCAGGGCTGAGAGAACTGTGAGATAGATCCCCACAAGGCACTGCTGCAACAGTCGATGTTTGGTGGTTTCAGGGTGGAAGCAATATGTCGAATTTGTTGGGAGCCTGTGGGAAGTGAGGACACTCAAAATCAAATTAAAAATGGCATTATAAAATCGATTTCAATAAATTCAAATTTATCTTGTAGTGTAGTCATAGCCTGTGAGAGGATCAGAAAATTGAGCTGAGAGGAAAATGGGAACAGGGATTGATTGGAAGGAGAAAAGAAATAAGGAGAGAGAAGGAGACAGAAAAAGGAGTGGGAAATAAACAGAAAAAGTAGCAGAGAAGAGACAGAAGGAAACGCCACAGGGAAAAAGATTTATTAGAAATAAATCCTGCAGCTTGCTGAAATATGGTTGTTGTGGCTGATATTTATGTTATACTCTGCTGCCTACACTCTGAGGATTCTTAGGCTGAAGGTATATGACACTAGTGAATAACATACGGGTACCTTCTGAGCTCTTCTGAAGAGCTTCTAGTGTCCCTGACAACTTGTTCTAATTGCTCAAGTTCAAACACTTCAAATGCTCAGTGTGGCTAAGAGCACTTTATAACAGGTTGATGCAGCAAAGCCTTCACTCTATAATATCGATAGGCTGACTCTTTTTTCACAAATGGCAAGGGGCATCTTTTGTATTGCATGTTGACAGCTTATCTTATTTAATCCAAGAAGACAGCCAATATTGTAAATATGTTCAGTTCAGAAACATTATTAGACCAGGGGGAACTGGTTGGAGAAAATAAAAATTACCTCAGAGGTCAAGTCTATTGTACATTTTAAATGGTCCTCAGAGTGTTTTCTCTAGGCTAAGAAATGTTTGGCCAGGCACTTCATTCCATCCACTGATCATGTCTTCACCCACTATCAAAACTCACTTCTTGCAGATCAGCTGGAGTCTTCAGTTCCAGTGAGGAGTAAGAAATGTATTCTGGGACTTTGAACCTCCAGAACCCAACAGACTATAGCTGTGTCTACACGTGCACGCTACTTTGAAGTAGCGGCACTAACTTCGAAATAGCGCCCGTCACGGCTACACGTGTTGGGCGCTAT
The DNA here is from genome assembly GCF_033958435.1 of Carettochelys insculpta. NCBI lineage: Eukaryota > Metazoa > Chordata > Testudines > Carettochelyidae > Carettochelys > Carettochelys insculpta. The sequence goes on along the minus strand of NC_134139.1, from coordinate 62,938,273 downwards.
TTCGATGTTAACATCGACGTTAGGCGGCGAGACGTCGAAGCCGCTAACCCCATGAGGGGATGGGAATAGCGCCCTACTTCGAAGTTGAACGTTGAAGTAGGGCACGTGTAGACGATCCGCGTCCCGCAACATCGAAATAGCGGGGTCCTCCATGGCGGCCATCAGCTGAGGGGTTGAGAGACGCTCTCTCTCGAGCCCCTGCGGGGCTCTATGGTCACCGTGTGCAGCAGCCCTTAGCCCAGGGCTTCTGGCTGCTGCTGCTGCAGCTGGGGATCCATGCTGCATGCACAGGGTCTGCAACCAGTTGTCAGCTCTGTGGATCTTGTGTTGTTTAGTGCAACTGTGTCTGGGAGGGGCCCTTTAAGGGAGTGGCTTGCTGTTGAGTCTGCCCTGTGACCCTGTCTGCAGCTGTGCCTGACACCCTTATTTCGATGTGTGCTACTTTGGCGTGTAAACGTTCCCTCGCAGTGCCTATTTCGATGTGGTGCTGCACAACGTCGATGTTGAATGTCAATGTTGCCAGCCCTGGAGGACGTGTAGATGTTATTCATCGAAATAGCCTATTTCGATGTCGCTACATTGAAATAAGCTACTTCGATGTAGGCTTCATGTGTAGACGTAGCTTATGTGGGACTTAAAGGAGTAACCAGGAAACAACAAGCATTGTGAGTACCTGACCCACACTGGTGTACCATAGGAAAGTATATTGGAGGCTGATGATTTAGGAGGTCAGCATGGGAATGACACATCTCTTGGGAATAAAGAAGGGAATTTGGCGCTGGAAAGCTTTTTGGAGTAAGTAAAGAGAGATGAGATTGAGAGATTTTTGTGGATCTTTTTAAAGTTGAGGAAAGGAGTTGGAAAGATAAAGGAATGTTTGAGCTTTGGGGCTCAGGAAGGTTTGGAGTAAGAAAATAATAGTTTGGGTTAAGGAAATGGTATGATAAGATCCAAAGAGCAAGGAGAAGTATCTGTTTGGAATGAGAGAGAAAATAGATGGGTAATGGGAAAGGAAACCGCTCTGTGGAGTCACTTTTAGACTGCAACCTAGAAAACACATGCACCGAGCTCTTTCTTCTGACTTGTTCTCTGTAGTTTGAAATGAGAGTAAGCTTAGTCTGGCAGTACCTGTTTTTTTCTTGTGTAGAGGCATGTAAGAGGTGAACTGCAGAACATCACCTAAACAAGCATTTGCAGAACAGCTTCTGCTTGTTCTTATGCTTAGCTATTTGAGCAGCCTGAAAAAAATAATTATAAAGCAATAGACATGCTGTAGGTCTGGGAACTTCTGTCTATCTCCCTGCCTTTCATGTTCTACCTGTTTCTTAGGCAAGACCATAACAAAAGCACCTTTGTTAACAGGAGAAAAGAATCTAACTTGATAGCATCTTTTGTGGGCTACAAGGTTTAGAAAATAACAGACCTGGGTCATCCCTCCTCCACTCTAATCTAGGCCCGCACACATGCATATGCAAAGTGAACAGAACAAAATCTTAACACAAGCAACAAATCCCCTCTGGGTTCCCTGCAGCATTCATGGGGGTATGTCATACTTACATACGGTATGAAGAGACGTTGGACTTGTAATTAGCATTTGTACAGGCAATGGATGCACAGCTGAACAACTGGTGTTACAAGGAGCCGGGAACGTACCAGCTGAGCAGTTCAGCCTCGGAAAATTTATTTCGACATAGAAGTTTAATTGAAAACTCGTTTTTGGAATTTGTGGAACCTGTTATCTCCTTTGTGCACCTCAGATAAAAAGAATATCTTATGGTACCCGGTAAAGAGCCAATTGATAGCGACAGGCCACTGCATTAAATGCTGCACATACCCTTAAGTGCATCCCTGCCCAATGACCTTACAAGCTTCCTAGAGAAAGCTGACAAAAGGCAGACACTCATATGTCCATAAAGGTTTTTAGTGTGACTGAGACAGGTCTTTCCAATACACAGCTCCAAAGCAAACTGCATACTGCACATTGCCGCTGCAAAGATCATTCTAAAAACGGGACCAGTAAAAGTTAACCTGTAGTTTAAACAGCCCTGTCTACTCATAAAACTGAAAGATTATAACAGCAAGATTTTTCTTCCACCTGTTTGCTAATGTTATAAAAAGGCACTACAAAGGGAATAGCAGTGGTGCATCCTGATAGACGACAGGAGTTGGCAGATGTTTTTTCATTAAAAGAATTCAGGTAATGAAATGACACCAATAGTAGACAAGAGAAACAGAAATAACACACACACACTCACTGTTTGCCATGCAGCACCTGCTCCCCAATTGTTCTAAAGCCATTGTCAAAGATACCTAAAAATAGATATCATGCGAGTCCCGTCTAATACAGGGATGACCTATAAGTGACCCATGCTTTCAGTGAGCAAGTATTGACTTAATATATTTTGTTGCAAGTCTAAGAAGTATACGCCAAAGAAGAAGCCTGGTTGAGTAGCTGCTTTTTAAAAACAAATTACCATGCTAACAAGGGTATTATGAGGATTAACTCAATGTTTCTGAAGTGCTTTGAGATCCTCAAATGAAAGGCTCCAAACAGGATCCAAGTATCATATTTCTATAGCATAGTTCCTGTAGTTGATGTTTCTGGGTGTGCTGCCTTCCTGCATGCTGACATTTAAGAAATTCTTATTTATCGGTAGAAATTCTGTGTTGGGGTAAGTTTTTTCCAAAAGAGGGTTCTATGAAATGTCAGCAGGAGAGTGGGTAAGAATTGCATTTTCAGAATTACATGGTATTAATTGTGTTTGTTGTCCAACTGCCTGGGGGTTTAGAAGTCAAAGGCTATGTCTACATTAGCACAAATCTTTGAAACGGCCATGCAGATGGCCATTTTGAAGATTACTCATGAGGTGCTGAAATCTTCGAAATGGCCATTTGCATGGCCATTTCAAAGATTTGTGCTGGTGTGGACATGGCCGAACAGTCAAATACAAAAGTCAGCTCTATGCCCTGAGGAAATTACAGTGTCAGATCTCTGAAAATGTAATGAACCTTGCCTACGCAGTGGGGTGCGCACAAAGCTCATTGAACAGTTGGGGTATGATCCATGTAGCAGATACCTGCAAGTACCGCTAATAATTGGGATTAGGCACAAAGCTGTGCTTGGCTGGGAAAGACTGCAGGATCTAACTACCTCGGAGTGAATAAAAATCACACAAAATCTGCTTATCTCAAATACTTCAAGTTAGAAACAAGTTGTTCTTCTAGGCTGTGTCCACACTTGCATTCCTCTTCCTAAGGAGGTATGCAGATGAGGTAAATCAAAAATGCAAATGAGGTGCAGATTTGCAGTGTCTCATTTGCATATTCTTATTTTGAAATAGCTTCTTTTGCAAGAAGAAAACCAGTGTAGACACTGCTCTTTCAAAAGTAAACCCCATCTTTGACAGAATCCTTCCCTTTTTTTATGGGAAGAAGGGTTCTTTTGAAGATGGGATTTACTTTCGAAAAAGCAACATCTACACTAGTTTTCTTCTTTTGAAAGTAGCTATTTTGAAATAAGATGATGCAAATGAGGTGCCAGATATGCAAATCTGCATCTTATTTGCATTTTTGTTTACCTCATTTGCATGCCTCTTTCGAAAGAGGAATGCAAGTGTAGACACAGCCCTACTGTCTGAATTCACAGAAAAGATTCAGCTCCCGACATGTGGTTCTCTGCTGCAGCCATGTGTAACAATAGAATGCAAAAGCCCGCATCCATAGATGAATGTAGAATGGGGAGTAGTACTGGAGATGGTTAGGGCCAGGTAAGCTCCCATGTCTCTATGGACACAGTCAAGAAACATCAGGTGTCTTTCTCCTACCCAGTGGTAATATTATTTCCCCCTCCCCACAGTTTACTTAGGCTGTGTCTAGACTAGCCCCCAACTTCGAAGGGTAATTAGGGTAATTAGGGTGTCGGGAGATTACTAATGAAGTGCTGTGGTGCATATGCAGCATTTCATTAGACTAAATCTCCCCTGTGGCAACTTCAAAGTGTGAAACTTCGAAGTGCCAGCTTGTGTGTAGCCACGGATCAGCTGTGGGTACTTCGAAGTGCCCCGCTCCTTCAAAGTTCCTTTACTCCCATTACACGCAAGCTGGCAATTCGAAGTTGCCACGGGGGAGGTTTAACTTAATGAAGTGCTGTATATGCACCGCAGCACTTTATTAGTAATCCCCCAACACCCTAATTGCCATGCTCCCTTCGAAGTTGCGGGAGGCTTACTGAGGGGGAAACTTCCAAAATATTGTGATTCAGTTCTGATCAGCACTGAGAAGTCTGGATGGTTTTGTGCTTGAGGCATGGGAGTGGGAGTAGGGCAGCCTGCGTTCTGTGCCTAACCCTGCCTCAGATTTCTTTTTTATGTTGGAATATGTCATTTAATCTCTTTAGTCTTCCATTTCATCATCTGCAAAATGAGAATAACAATAGCCTCCCTCTCATGAGAGGGGTGTGAGGTTAAATTTTTCACTTGGAATTTTGAGATCCTAGGTCAGTGGGATCTATAGAAGTGCAAGGCATCCTTACCCTGAATTTCTTAAGTCTGCAAAACAGATTTGTAACTGGTTCATGAGATTTTTGAGGAGTAACTACCTACTTCTAGATGTGCTGGGAATGTTATGGAATCAACTTTGTTTATGGTTTGTTGCCATGTGTGATTTGAGTCTCAAGGATGATCCAGAACTGCAGAGATCTGTAAAAATGAGAAAGGGGAGGAAGTTCCTATATAATGCAACTCACCCGTAGTTTAAATCCCTCTCTGACTCTCTTTACTACAGTCCTTGGTGCTGTGGGAAACTGGTGATATTTCTGTATATTGCACAAATACCTTTGCTGTTTGATTTCAGACAGTTTAGTGCCCTTCAGCTGGCACATTACTGATGAGGAGTTTGAAAGATTAGTCATTTTTACAACAGAGAATGTGAAAATGCAAAGCAGGAATTTCAAAACAACTATTCTGATGCAACTTGGAATTTTGACTTGGAAATGTGGCGAGTTTCACTAATACAATAATTATATGTTAGGAGGAAATTAAAGGAATGTGGAAATTGTCTGTTTTCAACTTCATAGCCCCTTCAACTTGCCTTTCCTTGTAAATAATGCACACCTCTTTCTAAGCAGTGCTACTTTCTACCTTAAGATCTTTGCATCCTTTCACTTGTAGCTGATGTCTGTGATGCAACTCGGAGTGGCTGATGGGGTGGATAATAGAAGAAGAGTGCAAGGCAAGCAATCTCAGGACCCAACCGTGAGACTGGGCACATTGTCTCAATGCAAATCCTCCAACAGCTTCTATGTCTTCAAGAGCTGGGAGACTCTAGCTTCATGAGGAATCCCCTGTTAGGCATGGCAGTGGAAACACACAGCTGAATGACTGTACTGTCTTTGAAATTGCTTTGTTTACTTAGAAGGGGAAACTGCTTGCTTGCTTCTGGCAGATTAAAACTATGGCACAGGAGGGTAGGTTTAAGGTATTTCTTGCTTGCCCAAGTGTTGTTAATGGCTCTTGAAATGCATCTGCAGCCCTCCTTGTCTGGTTTATTCTGGGCATTGTCCTATTATTTAAAACAATCCCTATCCTTCACATGCAGGATTTATCAACTTGCCTGTCATCTCCACAAGAGTTAATCTCCCAGCAGAACAAGGTGGAAAGATGTATGTTTGAATGAGCACAAATGACCCTTTACTGAATTACAAAAATCACAAAGCTGAAGAAAGAATTTACTCTCTGGTTGATTTGTGGCTGATTTTTTTGTGTTACTTTTTGCACCTTTTCAGTAATTTTGATATTTATCAAGCATAGTTTATCTTCACTGTGGATATATTTTTCAGTGGGTTTGCGCAAGTACAGTCTTCTCTGTTATATAAAGGCAAAAAAAACCAAACCCAAAATGGAATTCAAATACTATGGAAACAAACAGATTTCTATCTGAACTCTGATCCTACATCACTGAGAGGAGAATTGGATCATGTAAAAAATCTGTTTAAGGTACTTATATGATCTCCAATTGCCATAATATCTGCATACCTCACAATCTTCAGCACTTTCAGACTATTGCCCTATATCAGACAAACAACTGAGGCACACAGACATTGTGGTCCACAGTGACCTGCCCAGGGTCACACAGAAAGTCTATGGTGCAATGGGTAATTGTGCCCATATCTCTCCAGTTTAAGGCCAGCACCCTAACCACTGAAGGATCCATTTTCTGTGCAAGTAGCTAATAATGCTGCAACCAGATGCACTCATGGAAAGGAAGAAAGGTGAGCGGTAAAATACACACCCTGGATTTCATAAGAACAAACTTTGACTCCCTCAGAGAACTGATGGGCAGGATCGCCTGGGAAGCTAACATGAAGAGGAAAGAAGTCTAGGAGAACTGGCAGTATTTTAAAGAAGCCTCATTGAAGGGCCAGGAGCAAACCACCCAATGTGCAGTAAGAAAAGCAAATATGGTAGGCAACCAGCTTGGCTTACCAGGGAAATCCTTGGTCAGCTTAAGCTCAAAAAGGATACATATAAGAAGTGGAAACTTGGACTGATGATTAAAGAGAGGTATAAACATATTGCTCGAGAATGCAGGGGAGAAATCAGGAAGGTGAAAGCACAACTGGAACTGCAGCTAGCAAGGAATGTGAAGGGTAACAAGAAAGGTTTCTGCAGGCATGTTAACAATAAGAGGTTGAACAGGGAGGTGTGGGGCCCTTACTGGATGAGAGAGGTAACCTTGTGACAGATTACATGGGAAAAGCTGAAGTACTCAATGTTTTTTTGCCTCTGTCTTCACAGATAAGGTCAGCTTCAAGACTACTGAACTAGGCAAGGCAGTATGGGAAGGAGGTGGGCAGCCCTAGGTGGTGAAAGAACAGGTTAAGAGCTATTTAGAAAAGCTAGACATACACAAATCCCTGGGTCCTGATTTAATGCATCCAACAGTACCTTTGGCCATTATCTTTGAAAACTCATGGTGATCGAGAGAGGTCCTGGATGACTGGGAAAAGGCAAATACAGTGCCCATCTTTAAAAAATGAAAGAAGGACAATCCAGGGAACTACAGACTGGTTAGCTGTACCTCAGTCCCTGGAAAAATCACGGAGGGGACCCTCAAAGAATCTATTTTGAAATGAATGGAGGGAAAGTAATCAGGAATAGTCACCATAGATTCACCAAGGGTAAGTCATGCCTGACCAACCTGATTAGCTTCTATGATGAGGCTCCGTGGACATGGGGAAGTCAATGCATATGATATACCTTTAGCAATGTTTTCTTGATACAATCTCTCACAATATTCTTGCCTGCAAGTTAAGAAAGTATGCATTGGATAAATGTTCTGTAAGGTAGATAGAAAGCAGACCAGATGATTGGGCCCAGAGGGTAGTGATCAATGGCTCTGTTTGATTAGAGGTTGGTTTCAAAGATCAGTTCTAGGGCCAGTGTTGTTCAACATCTTTATTAATGAACTGAATGAGTGAATGGATTTCACCCTTAGCCAATTTGTAGATGACAGTTAGCTTGGTGGACAGATGGATATGTTGGAGGGTAGGGATAGGGACCAAAGTAACCTAGATAAATTAGAGGATTGGGCCTGCACTTAAAATGGAAGAATCCCAAGCATTGCTACAGGCTTGGGACTGACTGGCTAAGTAGCAGTACAGCAGAAAAGGACCTGGGGATTACAGGGGATGAGAAGCTGGATATGAGTCAACAGTGTGCTCTTGTAGCCAAGAAGGTTAATGGCATATGGAGCTGCATTAGGAGGAGCATTTCTAGCAGAAATAGAGAAGTTATCATTCCCCTCTCTTTGGCACTGGTGAGGCCATATCTGTGGTATTGCATCCAGTTCTGTTCTCCCCAGTATAGAAAGGATGTGGATGCATTGGAAAGGGTCCAGCAGTGGGCAACCAAAATGATTGGGGGGGCTGGAGCACACCACCTATGAGGAGAGGCTGAGGAATTTAGGCTTAATTAGTTTGATGAAGAGAAGACTGAGGGGCGAATTGATAGCAGCCTTCAACTACCGGAAAGGCCAGTGGGAGGGTCTAAAGAGGACGGAGAGAGGCTGTTCTCAGTAGTTACAGATGGCAGAACAAGAAGCAATGGTCGCAAGTTACAGAGAGAGAGAGAAAACTATTAGGAAAAAACTATTTCACCAGGAGGGTGATGAAGCACAGCAATGCATTACCTAGAAAGGTGGTGGAGTCTCCATTGCTAGAGTTTTTATGTCCCAGCTTGACAAAGTTCTGACAGAGATGATTTAGTTAGGGTTGATCTTGCTTGGGGCAGATGGCTGGACTTGATGACCTTTAATGACCTTCTGAGGGTCCCTTTCAGCCCTAGGATTCTATGATTTTGTGATTATGTGAGTAAATTTTTAGAAATTCAGCTGAAAATCTGGCATAGACTAACAAGAGGTCTATCATTCTCCCATTAATGTCAGGGGTCAAACTTTCAGTGGGAACAGAATTAAGTTAAAATTAAGTTAAGCCCGAAATTCTTGCTTGGATCCCTTGTTTGCCCATCTAGTGCATTTATGCCTATTGCAGAATGCAGGCACAGATTGGAACTGAACTGTAAGTGAGGGTACATATCTGGTAAATAATGCTGTACATCCTCATCTTATCACATCAGACTCCTTCACCCTTTCACTATGTTCTTAGTCAATCATAGCTGCGAGATTTTCAGAACATATTTTTAAATGCTCACTTTGAATAAACCTCAAGGATTTCTCTTGCAAACTATGCCAAATAAACAATAATCATGCAGTGAACCAAATTAAATCTCATACTCAAAAGGAAACTATTCTTGGACCAAGGGTTCTACAATGCCTTGCCAGGGAATACAAATGAGTCTAGATGCTAAAGCCCTAGGATAGCAAACTCAGGGTCTCCTAACTCAAGTTCTGCTAACCCTGGACTTTCATTGCAGTGTAGAAGTAACCTCTGAGAGTATGTCTACACAGCAAAGAAAAGCTGTGGCTGGCCTTTTCCAGACCACTGGAGCTCTTAGGACTTGGGCTGTGGAACCATAGGTAATGCATACACCCCCAGTGTCCACTGCTGTGCTGCTTCTGACAAATGTGGGGGGCAGTCCTGCCCATTCCCTGGAGCAGCTACTCTCAGGCCATGCCAATCCAGGGAGAGGGGGACTGCCCCATACTCACCAGAAGTGGCATGCAAGAGGAATCAGGGCATGGGCAGCGTGGAGGCAGGAGAAGAAGGTGCCTATGTGTGGAAGGGGTAAGGCACACGTAATTGATGCCCCCCTCCCTTGGAATCCCTACACCAGTCAGTTCTTTGTGGGGTGGTTTCACTGCTTTGTAGAGTTCCAGGTGTGGGCAGGAGCTGGGGCTCTGTGATACTCCTAGCCTGCAGGATTTTAGAGCCAAAGCTAAAGCTAGTGTTGCCAACATTCTAGTCACACAAAACCAAACACCCCTGCCACACGCCTTCCCCAATGCCCTGGGGAAAGCAGGGTATGGGCTCTGGGTTGCAGGTGTTTGTTTCAGATGGCTTAATTGGTTGGATTCAGTCGTGAGTACCAGTATCCACATGAGTGGTTCTGTCACAGAGTCCAGGCCATTATGATGAACGTGGAGCAGATATTACAGTTGTTCACCTTCCATTCAGTGTTCTAACTCAGTCACAGTACAGCTTGAACTGCCCCAAATCTTTGCCTTGAGCAGTTACGCAACTACTTGCATTTTGAGCTTCCTTAGTTCCACTGTAGTGTAGCACCTGCAACAGAATGTGAAGGAGATGCAGCACTGGGCTAGGGGCTGCCTCAGCGCAGTGTCTGAATTCACCCTTCTGCTGGGGGGGTGACCACCAGCTGAAGGGAGAACATCAGCCAGGCATGAACAGCAAATGCACTAATGGTTGGGGAGCCACCACTGTAGACTGATCACAAATGGAATTTACCTTTAATTAAAATAATTGAAGTGTTTTATTACTTAGCCCTTATCCACACTTTAGAGATGGAAAAAATGATTCAGAGAGATTGTGTAGGTGGTGGTGGGGGGCGGGAGGATGTCCATGGTACAACTGGCAGAACCACTCAAAAGGTCCTTATTTCTATGCTTGTGCTCAGACTACTGAACCATCCTTTCATGAATCATAGAATTCTAGGGCTGGAAGGGACCTCAGAAAGCCATCTAGTCCAGCTCCCTGCCTAAACCAGGATCAACCCCAACTAAATCATCCCAGCCATGATTATGTTAATCCAGGACTTAAAAACCTCTAAGGATGGAGATTCCATCACCTCTTTTGGTAATGCAATCCAGTCCTTCACCACCCTCCTGGGGAAATAGTTTTTCCTAATGTTCAACCTACACCTCTCCCACTGTAACTTCAGATCATTGGTCCTGGTTCTACCATCTGTCACCACTGAGAACAGTCTCTCCGTATACTCTTTAGAGCCCCCTTTCAGGAAGCTGAAGTCTGCTATCAAATCGCCCCTCAGTTTTTTCTTCTGCAAACTAAATATGTTCAAATCTCTCAGCTTCTCCTTATAGGCCATGTGCTCCAGCCCTCTATTCATTTTCATGGCCTTCCACTGGAACCTCTCCAATGTATCTACATCGTTTCTGTACTGGGGGGCTGAGAACTGGATGCAATACTCCAGGTGTGGCCTCACCAGTGCTCAGTAGAGGGGAATAATAACTTCTCTAGATCTGCTGGAAACGCTTCTCATAATGCTCCCCAGTATGCCACTAACCTTCTTGGCTATGAGGTCACACTGTTGTTTCATATCTAGCTTCTCATCCACTGTAATCCCCAGGTCCTTTTCTGCTGCACTGCTACTTAGCCAGTTGGTTCCCAGCCTGTAGCAGTGCTTGGGATTCTTCCGCCCCAAGTGCAGGACTCTGCACTTGTCCTTGTTGAACATCATTAGATTTCTTTTGGCCCAATCCTCCAATTTGTCTAGGTCACTTTGGATCCTATCCCTACCCTCCAATGTATCTACTTGACCCCTTACTTTAGTGTCTTCTGCAAATATGCCGAAGGTGCAATCCATCCCCTCATCCAGGTCATTAATAAAGATGTTGGACAGTATTGACCCTAGAACTGATCCTTGGGGCACTCCCCTTGAAACCAATCACCAATCAGACACTGAGCCATTGACCACTGCCCGTTGGGTCCGTCCATCAATCCAGTTTTCTGTCCATCTTACAGTCCATGTATCGAATCCGTATTTCCATATTTATGAATGCATAAAGTGTTAGCATTTTAAGCAAGTCAGCTGAAATTTTTCAAACCTGCCTAAGAGATTTGGATGCAATTAATTTTAACAGGCATTTGACACCGAAGTCTCTTAGGTGCCTTTGACAGTTTTAATTGTAAACTTAATTTGTTCTTACAATTTAAAATGAGGCAGACCAGTTTTCATTTTTTGTTTGTTCATTGCTTGGGAGGGAGTTGTTTCCTGTTTTGCTTTTTGCTTTTTTTTTAAACATTCCTCACCTGAAAAAGTCTTCCTGCCAAGTTTTAACCCACTTGATATTTTAGAGTAGAAAAAGGGAATAAACTGGGGTTACCATATCTGACCTTTCAAAAAAGAGGACACCCCTGAGAGGGAGTGTATCTCTATCAGTATCTACCAGCTCGCATTGTATTATGAAATTAGCATTGGCAGATACTGATGCAGATATATGCTCTCAGGGGTGTTCTCTTATTTTATATGGTAACCCCAAAAAAACAAATGGAATAAACTGCTGACACAACATACATAACAGTTCTGATTGAAAGGATATTTTTTCATGATATCCATCAATTTCAAAGCAAGAAAGCTTAACAATACAGTTTGAATAATCAAGAGTGTGTTGCGTAGCTAATATTTTCTAATTTTCCTAGGAGCCACCATCTTAGCAATATTGTGTTGCTTGGAAACTAATAAAAACACATAATTTTTTTTTGTTTTTTTTAATGGTGGTTTTGTGCTCTGATAATTTTCCAAGCTGGAAGCAGTAAGGAAAAAAACAATGTGTTTTGGTTAGATTCATCCCATCTCTTCTTCTCAAATCTGGAGCAGAACAGATAAGAACTTGTAGGTTAGAATAAAAAGTTTTCTCAGCATGAGTTGAAAGCTTTTGATGTTTGCTGTTCTATCTGCCCCACCATCTTGGAAAGTTCAGTGATAGACGATATAGTTCTATCAGTAAGAAACAGAATCCCTCCTCACTTTCCCAGTACTTAAAATTTTGAATAATAGGAACACCTTTAGTAAATCTAGCTCTTTTCGAGGCTAACATGTGGATGTTTTGAGGGGGCATCTTTCTAATATCAATAAAAAAAAGATGATTTAAGAAAAGTAAGCAAGGAAACGAGAGAGAATTTCACAGCATAAAGATTAGGTATGGATCCTACCTCTTCCTTGCATATATTTTCCGTATGCTGCCCATCAATTAACTGATAATGCAAAACACCTTTATAGATTTCAGTCTGAAAGCTCTCAAAACAGTAAAATATGTACTGTTTACATAACATACTGTGAATGTATGTATCTTGTATATACATATCATCTGTCATACCATTTATTAGTAGTAATTTATGCATTATATCCCAAAATCTCACATATATTACAGATGTTGATGATTAATCACCACACAAGAAAGGTTTTATTATACTTATTTTACGGTGGAGGGATGGAGAAAAATACCTAGCTGCTGCTGTAAATCAGCACTTCATTGAAATCAGTGGACCTCTGCCAATTTATGCCATCTGAGGATATATTCCAGGGGAGTTAAGGTTAAGCAAATTGCCCAAGGTAACCCCTTGTAGTGTCAGAAGTAGAACTGAGGTCTGCCATTCCAGATCCCTGAACCCTGTTGCAGGCGTTAACTACAAAGGCATCACTAAAGCAAGAAAAACAATGTAGTTTATGGTGTAAATTTCTTGGTCTTTTGAGCTATGCAAAATCTTGTTTAACTGGTATGGAGGAATTTCTTTCTGTTGAATAAAACCCAGCCGTAATGTTAAATACTCAGGTTATCAAATATTAAAATAAGTTTTCTCTGCTACTGTTGCTATGTTCTTTGAAGGAGTAGGATCTTTGTTCTAGAAAATAAAGCCACAGAATTAATATACATCCAGAGAAGTCTCACATGGTCAACCTTTCACTGTGTAAACCTTGGACAACAAAGCAGAAACTCTTCATCTTTCATCCATTGTGGATTCTCAGGGAGGTCAGTGTTTGTGGTTTTTTAAAAGATTATTCTAAAGGGCTGCTTAGACTACATGCAGTAGCCAAGAAAAATTAAGGCAGACAGGAAGCAGCACAGCCTTTAGTTGGAAAACAGCCATCTCAACAAATCTTAACAAATTCAGTCTGTTTTTATTGTGAATGTGCCCTTGGGTTAGCTGTTGGGTGATGATGAAAGACTGATAGAAACAATGCAATTTAGTTACATAGAAAACTGCTGTACAATGGTGAGATTTCTTCAAGATTTGCTACCTATGATGGTCTGAGAGATCTGAATAACATCGGGATGTTTAAAGTGTTGATTTAAAATTGTTTCCTTTTCTCTTTCCCCCCAGCTGCTCTCTTAGCTCCACCTCACGGCTTACTTGGGGATCAGTTCTGGGCCATCATGCCAGAGATATAGGAGAAAGACTGACATACACTTATTCTGTGGAAGAGGTGTGAATGTGAATGGGATTATGTGCTGACCCAAGGGTATGTGGATGTTTCCTGATCAATATACATCTCATGGCTAGAGATTAATCTTCTGGGGATTGATTTAGTGGGTCTAGTAGGGGTGTGCTAAATTGACCACTGATCATGCACCTATTGATCCTGACACTTTGTGGGGTCGCAAGGAGTAAGAGAAGTCAACAGAAGAGTTTCTCTCATCAGTCTCCCACTATGGGATGCTACAGAAATTCAGCTGAAGGCCCTTCCACTCTAGCTACGCTATTCTCATTGTTGGAGTTGCCTATCTGAAGCTGACTTTCTTCCTAACTACAGACCTGGGCTAAGAAACATGGCTGTGGAGAAACATTTAGAATTTGGTGAGTCTTGAATGGCTTTAACATCCCAAACCTGGGAACCCTTCTTAGGCATACTTTACTGCCCTGTCATTTGACATGGATAAAGCCACATGTAAGCATCAGAAAATATTACTGTAAATATTGCTAAAATGCAAGGAAAGAGAAGAGCACATCCTATAGTTGAACAAAAATCTTGGTGTGTATAAAACTGCTTATTGTTCTATGGCAGGACTGGGCAAAAAGCAGCCTGCAGGCTGGATGCAGTTTGCCAAGGTTAGCTACTGGTAGGCCATGAGAGAGTTTGTTCATCTGAGCATCTGCAGGCACAGCCACTTGCAACTCCCAGTGGCTGTTATTCACCTTTCCTGGTCAATGGGAACCGTGGGACAAGCTGGGCCATCATTTCCTGCAGCACCCATTGGCTAGGAACAGTGAACCAAACAAACAAGGTTGGAGGAACCCTTGTAGGAGATCTATGCAAGAAAAGGCAGGAACTGAATAGTGCCAGTGACTGACATACAACTGTATCAACAGGGGAAGAGATCGCTCAGTGGTTTGAGCATTGCCCTGCTAAACCTAGGGTTATGAGTTCAATCCCTGAAGGGCCATTTAGGGATCAGGGCAAATAAATGTTACAGATGGTGCTTGCTCCTGCCAAGAGAACAGGGGACTGGACTAGATGAGCTCCTGAGGTCCCTTCAAGTCCTAGAAGATGTGTGTGTGTATACATATATGTAGTGATGTATTGCAAGAAAGAGCTGGCAATGCAGCCACTTCATTTACCCCTCACAGAGCCAGTGATGGAAAACATATTTTGCTTCCTTTATGTCTATTGCCCACAAACTGCCCATGACTTTTGCTAAAAATACCTGTGACAGAATCTTAACCTTAGTTATGAGGAACACAGAAGTGTGATTTAGATTCATATTGGACCAGATCTCCAGTGTCAATCAATACAGATCCATTGACTTCAGTGAGTGCATGTAATGATTTTCAGCAGCTGAGTCCGACCTGTGATATAGCTTAACAAAGCATGTGGTTTATATTCTGAAAAGCTTAGATGGTCTGAGGTGGATATACATCTTAGTCCTGATTCTCATTTACCTTAATTTCCATTGTATATTGTTCTGGATGTGTACATATGATTGTCAGCCCTGGAATCTCCAGGAATTAAAGATTAATCTTTAATTAAAGATTATGTCGTGTGATGAAACCTTCAGGATTATATCTAACCTAAACTGGCAACCCGCTCTGTAAAGGAGCCTTAAAAGTGCTTTTGAATAGTTAGGCTTTCAGTCTTTGATTTCTACTTATGTGCAGTCCTTGAAAATGCAGCCTAAAATGCTTGATGTATCCTCTGTTGGGATTGCGTGTAGCAAGTTTTGAAGTAATCCCCTAAATATGCCACAGTTTGGCATTGAACAAGAAATATCTCACACTGCCTACGGCAAAGAGAGCTTGCAAATGCACCCCCCTTGTTTGAGGCCTATAGGGACTAGCACCAGCAAGTGACATAATTTCTGGCCTAGCCTTTCCATGGCATTTGTAATTTGAAGGTATTACACTGTATATGCGTCTCCTACTTCCCAGATTCTCCTTCCAAAGAGAGGAAACTCGTAGGCTGATGTTTTGACAGTAAAGCAAATGTCGATTGCTCTTTTACAAATTCTGACAAGCTACTGCATGTAGCATTTATTTAGTGCTATGTGTGATTTGCCAGCAACACTAGCTAAAGATCTTCAGCAAAAATAAAAGCATTCCATCAATCATGTGATCTGGGCAACTCATATTTATTTCTCTAGTGTGCCATAACCCAATGGTGTTTGTCATTTTTTTATCTGTTCTACGCATATTACACAAGCGATTTTCTGTCATGCTCAGGCTTGATCACAGTTGACCTCAGATACCTGGGCATACTGACCTAAGGCCCTCTGGAGCCCAAGACATGTTTACTGGTGTTGATCTTTTTCACCTATACCCCTCCACTATCTAAGCTAAGCAACAGGATAATATTCCAGTCACCTTCTTTCAACATCCCTCCATCTAACCTAATGTTATTTGCCTGTTGCCAGTGTCTAAATGCTCTGAAGAGGAAAAAAAATGTATCCATCTCTTTCTCTCTTTTTAGCTGAGTTGTATGTGAGCCTGGTGGAATCACCCACTTCTCTCTCTCTCTTTTGTTTGGTCTTTGTTATTACAAAATGTACCTTTTTTGTATTTGGAAAGTGTACAATGAAAACAGTGCCAGCTGCATCTTTGCTGAAAGAGCAGCCTGAGTTTGCAGAGCAGCTTCAGAGCCCACTGGGAAACTGTTGATTCTGCAACCCCTGTGACTGTGAGAATATTGCTCTCTGTGTTGGTTTTTTTAATCAGGAACTCATAACTGTTGGCTGGGTGACTGTGTGTGGATTTTTCTGGATTAAAATTTATTCCCCCCACTCCAAACCATTACTCCCCCCATACCCAATTTGTCTTTGCAATGTACTCACAGATGGTATAAATCATTTCTGAATGTCCTCAGTCTGGTGCAGTTTCTTAGGAATTCCTCTTCTCCTATTTTGCAAAATGGTTTTTCTTTGGCATTTTCAAGTGACCTTGGCATGCCTTACAACACTCAATATCAGAAGGCTTTAGAAAACCCATATCTCAGAAGTGTCTGACATTACATTACAAGAGGATCTGTAAACCTCTGTGAGATGACAAATGTCTTTTTTAAACAACAGCCCAAGACTTCATTTAAATTAGTAACATGGAGATTAGAGGAGCTCTCACAGGCTGATCTGCAGCCACGCCAGGACTCCAGGAATATCAGTCACATGAAAGCTGTTAAGTTTAAGATGGAAATAAATCAAGGAGCTTGTAAAAACTGTCAGCAGGTCAGGGAAGTTTATGAACTCTTGCTGTATCTAATCATAAATCATAAGAATAAGCTAAAACTGAGAAGAAAAATGTCCTCTTTTGTAATCTAATGCTGTCTGTTAAGGCAATAAAACTCAAATGAAATGCATGCATTGCAATTTTTGGTTGATACTTTACATTATTGCCAAAGTGAAGGAAGAATTTCAAAGTTATGAAAGTGAGACAAATGAGAAGTGAGGCTGTGTTGGTTGGAATATCCAGGCCTGTATCTCTTCTCACTTCTGCCACCAGAAAATATTCATACAGGAAAGTCCTTAAGCTTTAAGCTTCATCTGGTTAAAGTTTCGCATGTTTTGGTTCCTTCCTGGACCGAGGCTTTACTAAATGAGGAGGAGTAACGCTCCTGAAGTCATTGGAGCTAACCTGCCATAAAATTAATATGAGAACAGAACTAGGTCCACCAAGGTTTTTTATCACTGTTTCTTCTCAAGCCTGATCAAAATGTGACATACAGCAGAAAGTGCAAGTGTACACTCATTTTAATATTAATACCAATAATTAAAATAATTTGTTAGCAAGACTACATATTTATTGGGCTCTTCTATTAATATATGCCAACCATCCTCCTATTCCTCCTTTAAAATCTCCCTGAATATTCCTTTTGCCTGTGAAGAAATCTACGTGTAAATACCATTACTGCTATGTAAATCAAGTATGATTTTGTCCTGTACTCCTGGCATCTTAATGTCTCATTTCTACAATCTGCTCTGTGCAGATATAGCCCAGGGACTATGCAGAACTCCATACAGGGATGAGGGTTTGCCTTTGTGATCACATTGCAAAGCCAGGACTTAGATGGTGAGACCTTCCAGAGCTCTGTTCTTTGACTGCTGTACCATTGCTAAGCCCTGTGAACATGCACAACATTGTGATCCAGAGTCTGTGAGCCCTATGTATCATGAGTACCACTTTTGTCCATGAGGTTACCCCATTTACTGCAGAGGGACTGGATGTGGAAGAGGGAATGATTCAGTCTGAATGAGGATATTAGGAAAATCTGGTCCTGTACAAAGAGTGGCAGCTGGGGACAGGCACATCTCAAACTGAAGTAAGCAGAATAAGAAGTGTTTGAGAGAAGATCTAGTTCCTCTACTTGTTAACTCCATCATTCGCTCTGGCCTTGAAGTCATTTGTGTACAGAACAATATAAATACGTGGGTGGGTATGAAGCAGAGTGAAATTGTACCACCTCAGAAACACACATCAGTGCTAAACAAATCTCGCAGATGTAATGAAGAAAATACTGACGTACTGCTAAAATACTGGGAAATTACACAACTGCAAGGGCCTGATCCACAGCCTGCTGAACTCAATGGAAGGTGTCCCATTGGTTTAAATGGGAAATAAAATTGGGCCCATTGTAAATAACTTTTTGAAACAGACTGAAAATCATTCACTGGCTCCAAAGATACTTTGATTGGGGTATTGTTCTTGAACATGTTTCTACTTCTGTACACAAATGAAAATTACAGCACATTCTTTTTTCTTGTGCAATTTTATGTATCATACAGCAATGGATGCAAGGAAATATTCCAACAAAACATGAACGGAGACTTCAGAAGTTTTACAGTCATCATAAATTCCTTTTATTGTATGCCGTGTGGGTCAGATTGTGAACCCTCTATTCACAGATCTGAGAAGTTACTTACCTGAGTGTCCTCTTAACTGGTGTGAGATTGTATCTCATTAGTGTAAGAAAGAAATGCACACTTAGGCCCAATGTCACATCAAAAACAAGGTAATGGATTTGTAGATTTTAGGGCTAGAAAGAGCACTTAAATAACCTCATCTGACCTCAAATACTGTCCTCTTAATACTCCTTGTTTAAAGGATGAAGCAAATGAGCCCCAATCAGGAATAGTAGACTGGAGATTGCAGCTAAAAAGAGGCAGTCCACTATTGTGGGTTGTAGTGGGATGTTTCTGAACAGGCTTCAGGGAAGTATTCTGCAGTTGCTCCCTGGCTGAAGTGAAGCATGTTTAGGACTATAGAATACAGTATACAGTTATTCCCTGAGAGGAGGACATTTTCCTGGCAAAACCAGAGTGGGAGGACAGCCAAAAAAGGAGGAAAGGCTCAGCGAAAAAGCAGCAAACTATAGGATTATGTGGATCTTGGCCGCTGAAGAGAGGGCACCAGAGCTGGAGCCTAGAGTAGAGGGCCTGGGTTTCCCTACCAGCTTCCAGGGAATTGGCAAAGACCAGACATTGGACAGTGGGCTGCCTGGGACAGTTCACCCTGAAAGATTTTGATACCCTGGAAGGGGAGGACCTTGTGAACTGGCTGAAGGGCCAAGTCACAAAAAGGAACCTGCACTTCCTGGAGTGAGAGGAGCCACAGTGTGAGAGAAGATGATGGGTGGAGAGACAGGAGTACCTGGCAGGAGCTGAGCTCCAGAGTGGACATGAAGAGAAGGGTGGTGGGTGGACCCCAGGCCATAGGTGTCCCAGCCCCTCAATATGTTTTTTCTTGGACTATGTGACTAATTTTGAAGTACTGTGTTTTCTCATCTTTCTGCCCAAGAGTCATATTGAGACACAATAACCCCTTCTGAACATAAGGTTTCTTTAATCAGAATTACCATATTGCAACAGGCCACATGTTCTGCCTTGTCCAGTGTCCCTGATGTTGTCCAGTCATGGGGACTGAGGCGAAAGATAGAAAAGATGTGTTTGCAGCCAAGTGTGCTGTATTCAGAACACTGACAAGCAGACTAAAACAGTAAGATCCCACCTTCTCCCACTTTCTAAGGAAAGTTTATGCTACTGAAAACATAAAAGTACAACTCAGTTTTAGTGTGTATGTATTTGTGTGTGTACTGGAGGGGAAGAAGAGGTGTTTCAGAAGGAAATTTCTGACTGGTACCTTCTTTGGACTGTTTTTGGATGATAAAGAGTAGGGAAAAATATCTGGCTTTGGAGAAAACTGAATAGCACCCCAAATCTAAGAGTGAGTACTTTTATTACTTTATTACTTTATTACTGAATAGTACCCCAAATCTAAGAGTGAGTACTTTTATTGTTTCTGTACAAACCCAATGGTGGTTCTATGACAGTCTGTCCCTGATATCACAAATGGCTTTCTCAAAACCAAACCATCTGACACTAGCAAAGGGGAAAGGCCACTCGGCACTCTTCCCAAATATTTATGGTGGATAGAAAGACCTCAAGCTGGTAGTCCCTAGGGGGAGAGAGCAAGTTCCTGGAGCATATTGTTAATAGGCCATCAAAGCAGAGGTGATATCTGCAATGCCTTCTATAGCCTCTAACCTACTTTATCAGGCTGTGTTGTCAGTAAGACATGGTATCACCAGTAACTGTTAACAGAGTGAGGCACTGATGTAACCATTATCATACAAAAGTAATATTGGCTTTCCAAAACCTTTTACCCATATCCCTGGCTTTCAGGTACCCACACACAGGATCACATCCACGTCCCTGCTACACTCTTGCTGAACTTCTCCTTCCCCTGCTAAAACTCAGCCTGTGAAATATCCAGTCTCTCCATATTAAACCGAGCTAGGAGCCTGATTAACCTCACGTGTGCATTGCCTGGCAAGGGCTAATTACTTGTACTTCCTTCTGTCACACTGCAAAACAAGTTTTATACTTGCCCTCCAGACACAGACAGGACATCAGGCTTGCAAAAAGGCTATAAAACAGCTCTTCGTCAGTTTCTCCTCATTGTTACTAGAACAGGACCTTACGACTTCACTTCCTCAGAGAGGGGCTTACTTAAACAGGATAAAATACAGGTGCACAGGTGCCAGTGCTCAACATTTCCCCCTAAACCACCCTGTACTGCTGTGTGGGGAAGAGATCAGACGCTCCTGCTTTTGTAATGTCAGCCTGCTTGTTAAACATTTAACAATCTGAATTCAATGACAGTCGTGCCTCTAGCCTTTTGTTCAATGGACACAAATCCTTTAGCAGAGCTGCAGTGATATTAAAGATGAATGAAGAGCATACAATATTTAATTCCTTGTCTGCGATCTTTAGTAGAACACAGTTTGATCTCCAAGTTTGCTGATGAAACTGAAACTGGGGGCTTAGTAAATAAGAAGGAAAACTGCAGTGACTCTTGTACAGCATATCTACAGGAGATTGAAGACAAAGTAAGGGAACCAGGAAATTAATCAGTAAAATAAGAATTGGGAGTCACAGGTTATGAACAAACCGTTGAGACTTTGAGGCAGCATTGGGAATACATTGGCAGTAGGGAATTTGCTAATGATTGTATAAACGGAAGGGTAAGGAAAAGATTATTAGATAAATCGCAAACACTGCAAACAGAACAATTAGGGAGACTGGCTGGCTCAGGGGAATGCCAGCAGGGGTACACAGCCTTGCAGCAGAGGTCACCAGGCTGCATCAGATCAATAGTAAAGCTGGTGGAAGAAACTCAGCTAACTATAGGTTGGGCCTCTCCACTCCAGAAGACTCTCGTCTGGCAGCATCTGTAATCCAGCATGATTTTAGTTAGCTGGACAACCATTTATCGTGGGTGTGGCCAAGTTTCCTGTAGTGCCGTAAAATTTGTTTACAGCCACCAGTCCTGGTTCTCAGTGGCCTGTGCTGTGCTGTAATTTACCTTTAACTGCATTCTATGAGCCCAATAATCAGTGGAAGTGTTGGTTGTCCAGCAAATTCATTCTTCTGGCACTGGACAGATCCTGAGCGTGCTGGATTAGAGAGGTTTAACCTGTGGAACCGTATTCCTTCTTCCCAAACATGCCATTTCTACATTGTTTTGAGTTTTCAGTTTGAAATGACTTTTCACTTCATTTTTCCCCATTGTGTTATATTTTAGAATAAAAATAAAAAAGGCTGAAATGAAAATAAAATAGTTCGATTTTGCCTAGAAACAATTTTCAATGACCCCAAATAGCTTTAAAAAAATTTCTTTGCAGAGAATTTTGATGTTTGTTTTCTCTCTGTTTCAGGATAAATCAGATTTTTTTTTTTTTGGTGAAAGAATGTCTGTCCTCCACATAACTCTAGTTACTGACCAAGTGTTTTGTTACTGATGACAGCTGAGTAGTTGATCTTAATCTGCGGTTTGGTCTCAGCAAGTAGTGTGCATGCACGCGCACACACACACACACACACACACACACACACACACAACTATTGATCACAATTGATTCTAATTAGCATTTTTGATGAGAGACACATAATGATGCCAAGTACTGAATGGGTATGGAAGAGGAACTATTTTGTAACTGGAAGAGATCATTAACCATTACTGTAAATCTTGCCATGGATATAAATCTGGCTAAGAAACAGGTAACAAGTAATGGCGGGGGGATAGCGCATTGTGTTGAGCATTAGCCTGCTAAACCTACAGTTGTGAGATGTTTGTTTAATAGAAATAAAATGTGAATTTTCAGTGTGAAAAGATATGTTTGTAAGAAGTCCCAGGGAACAGAACCAGGAATCTGTGACGCTTGCTATCTGTAGTAATTTAAAATAGATGGAATAGGCAAATATAGTGGTACAGGCTGTGGAGGACTCAAAATTACATGTAGTAGCTTAGTTAGGCAGAATTGTGGGAGATATGATTGGACAATATGATAACAGGTGAAATTCAATATAGGTAGGGTAGGAAGGATTAGAGGATAAATGTTGATTAATGTCAATGTCATCATACACATACACAAACAGATGAAAATATTTCTGTTGATAGAAATATACAGCTGGGCAAAATAAGAAAATTAAGGTAGCGAACTCTAATTTAAGACTATTTACTTTATATAGTTGACACACTATGTTGATATTTTGTGTTTTAATAGCTATAAAATTTTAACTTTCGGAATCTCAGATCTATCATCACTAAATAATTATTGTGTATCCCTCAATTTCCTGCAACTGTGAAAATTGAATTAGGTCATTTTAAAATGTGCTTGGAATCTATAATTTTGCACAATGCTCAAAATTCAAACAGCTAACCATTTAAAATGATTAAAATAAACTTCGATATTATCCATAGAAAATATAAGAAAAGAAAAGTTTGCCAAAAGCTTATATGCAGACAAGTGGAAGGAGAGGTATATGGGAAAGAAAAAAGACACAAATTTGCAAATGTTATGGAGAATACAGCACGCTGAAACCATGGTGGGGATATTGGCTTTGTAAAGGTCCAAACAGGTCAAAAGGTAACCGATTCTGGCTTTTAAATGGCCAAAGGCACATTCCACTACCATTCTGCACTTGCTCAGCCTGTAGTTGAAGTGCTCCTTGCTGCGGTCCCGGATGCCTGTGTATGGTTTCATCAGCCAGAGGGTAAGCAGGGTCACCCAGTATCACTATGGGCATCTCACATCACTAATGTTGATTTTCTGGTCTGAGAAGAAATTCCCATCCTGGAGCTTTCTCTACGGACCTGAATGTTTAAAGATGAGCATGTCAAGTACCTTTCCTGACCATCCCATGTAGCTATTGGTGAAATTACCTTTGTGATCCACCAATGCCTGCTACAACCTGGAGAAGTACCCCTTATGGTTTATGTACTCTGACGCCAGGTGGTCAGGGTCCCGGGTGGGGATATGCAGTCCATCTATTGCTTTACCACAGTCAGGAAGCCCCATGGCAGCAAAGCTGTCCACCATGTCTTGCACATTTCCCAGAGTCATAGTCTTCAGCAGCAGATGGACATTGATTGCCCTTGGCTTCCTGGATCACTGCGGCCCCCACTGTATGGCTGCTCACCCCAACTTGATTTCCCATTGACCAGTAGCTGTCAGGCATTTCAGACTTCTAAAGAGCAATTGCCGCTTGCTTGTGAACTGCCAAAGCAGGTCTCATTTTGGTATTGTAGCACTTCAGGGCAGGGGACAGCAAATCACAAAGTTCCATGAAAGTGGCCATAATGTGCAGTGGTTCTAAGATGTTCAGGGTCCATGCTAGTGCCATGCAGCAGCATGAGCCAGAGGCAGAGTTTGGGGAAACGGCCGAAAAAATTGCAGAAAATTCCTTGGGCTTCTTGTTCTTCAATGGTGGGCGAGGGTGCACTGCATTCTGGGATGATGACATCAGAAATTCACAAGAATTTGAGGAACATTTTTCTCCATAAGACACTGGCAAAACCCCCAGAATGTAAAGGGGCTGCAAACACAATGCATTGTTAACACAGTTGAACCTAGCTAAGGCAAAGGAAACACACTGGGTGCATCTACACTAGCTGGCTACTTTGAAGTAGCCAGCACAACATCGAAATAGCATGCGTCACCTCTAAACACAGCATGTGCTATTTTGACGTCGAAATCGCTATTCCCATCCAAAGTGGGAATAGTGCCCTACTTCAGCCTTCAACGTCAAAGTAGGGCATGTGTAGATGATCCACATCCCACTACTTTGAAATAGTGGGGTCCTCCATGACACCCATCAGCTGAGGGGTTGAGAGACGCTCTGTCCAGCCCCTGAAGGGCTCTACGGTCAACGCATGCAGCAGCCCTTAGCCCAAGTCTTCTGGCTGCTGCTGCAGCTGGGGGTCCATGCTGCATGCACAGGGTCAGCAACCGGTTGTTGGCTCTGTGGATCTTGTGCTGTGCAGG
The DNA here is from genome assembly GCF_033958435.1 of Carettochelys insculpta. Lineage (NCBI taxonomy): Eukaryota > Metazoa > Chordata > Testudines > Carettochelyidae > Carettochelys > Carettochelys insculpta. Next base: position 62,913,812 of record NC_134139.1, on the reverse strand, counting down.
CCGAGTGTATCTGGGAGGGTCCCTTTAAGGGAGCGGCTTGGGGCTTTGCTGGCCCCTTATTTCACGGGGAGCATTTGTGTGTGTGTGGACACTCTGCATTTCCTTCTGGGGTGGCTCCTTTCGACGTTCTCCATCGCTGCTTTGACATTGAATGTTGATGGCACCAACCCTGGAGGATATGTAGACGATACACATCAAAGTAGCCTATTTCGATGTCCTTACTTCGAAATAGGCTACGTCGACATAGTGTGCTAGTGCAGACATAGCCATTATGTTGACTTTCTGGACATTTGTGGACATTCATCTTTAACTTAATAAAACCTAGTGGTAAAAAGTCAACTTCTATAAATTCAGCTTTGTTTTGTAGTGTAGACGTAGCCTCAGGCTGATGGCCGCCATGGAGGACCCTGCTATTTCGAAGTAGCAGGATGCGGATCGTCTACATATGCCCTACTTTGACATTGACACGGATGGGAATAGTGATTTCAACGTATCGTCACCTAAAGTCAATTTCAACGTCGAAATAGCACACAGCTTGTGTAGATGCAACATGTGCTATTTTGACGTTGTGTTGGCTACTTTGAAGTAGCTGGCTAGTGTAGACGCACCCAATGTGTAACAATGAAAGGGTTTATTTACTCTCTCCTTGCCCTACAGAGTTATTCTGTTCCCCTTTTGGAGTTAATCTGTGCCAAGGCAGTGAAAGGACAATTTGTGGGAGTGCATAATCTGAGCCAGTAATTCCACTCTCTCAAACTGGACACTCAGGAGTTACACTTACAAGCATGCTCAAATTTAGCAGAACAGCTGTCTAGCCAAGTAGTCTACTCTTTTCCAATATGGCAACCATTGTTCCTTGCAACCTGAACTTTTCTGCCGGTGCATCCCCTCCATACTTCCTGAGCTAGAAAGAGGGAAACACTTTTATTGATTAGATCATCATAACCTAACCTGATAGTTCAAGGGCAGTTTTCTTAAAATGGTGTTCAGAGAAAGCTGGTAAGTATGATGAGGAGAATGGAAAAGCTCTGATTTGAAGGGAGATAGAAAACAAGGGGATTGTTTACCTTTGGAAAGGAGATGAATAAGAGGGGATAAAATAAGAGTACATAAAATAAAGAATGATCTGGAGATGGTAGATTGGGAGCTTCTTTCTCCCTGTTTCATAACATAAACACAAAGGAACTTTATAACTATTCAAAGGAAATACTCTTCCACTCAACATATAATTAAACTATGGACTTCTTTGCAACAGGATGTTGTTGAGGGAAAAAAATTAGCAAGACTCAAAGAGAGACTGGAGTTTATAAAGATAACAAGAATATCCAGAATTATATAATAGTAACAGAACATTTGGAATGGCTGTGAAACTAAGACCTAAGAATTGCTATAGTGTATCAGACCTAATATCCATATGGTACTGACCACTACCAACATGATACTAATGTAAGCTGCGTCTACACGTGCACACTACTTCGAAGTAGCGGCACTAACTTTGAAATAGTGCCCGTCGCGGCTACACGCGTCGGGCGCTATTTCGAAGTTAACTTCGACGTTAGGTGGCGAGACGTCGAAGTCGCTAACCTCATGAGGGGATCGGAATAGCGCCCTACTTCGACGTTCAACGTCGAAGTAGGGACCGTGTAGACGATCCGCGTCCCGCAACGTCGAAATTGTGGGGTCCTCCATGGCAGCCATCAGCTGGGGGGTTGAGAGACGCTGTCTCTCCAGCCCGTGCGGGGCTCTATGGTCACCGCATGCAGCAGCCCTTAGCCCAGGGCTTCTGGCTGCTGCTGCTGCAGCGGGGGATTCATGCTGCATGCACAGGGTCTGCAACTCGTTGTCGGCTCTGTGTATCTTGTGCTGTTTAGTGCAAGTGTGTCTGGGAGGGGCCCTTTAAGGGAGCGGCTGGCTGTTGAGTCCGCCCTGTGACCCTGTCTGCAGCTGTGCCTGGCACCCTTATTTCGATGTGTGCTACAGTGGCGTGTAGACGTTCCCTCGCTGCGCCTATTTCGACGTGGTGCTGCGCAACGTCGATGTTGAACATCGACATTGCCAGCCCTGGAGGACGTGTAGACGTTATTCATCGAAATAGGCTACTTCGATGTAGGCTTCACGTGTAGACATAGCCGTAGTCTGCTAATTTCTATGTGCCTTTCTCATGCTTCCTAATGTCTAACTATAAGGATGAGATCTTTATGGGACAGCTTGTCATAAATTGGCTACTGTCGGATTTTTTCTACCTTTCTTTGAAGCACCTAGTACTATCTACTATTGGAGACACAGTATTGGCCCAGATGGATCTTTGGCCTGATCCAGTATGGTAGTGCCCATATGCCTGTGCTGGTGTTTACTACTTAACAGCCGTGCATAATCACCTAATGTTTTTCCCATTCCTTAGATAATCTGACTCAAAAATAGAACTTGTCAATTTTTGGTGAATTTTTGTTAAAAAATTGCCCTTTTCAAAAATGCAACATTTTGGCTGTGTCTACACTAGCTCCCTACTTCGAAGGGAGGATGGTAAGTAGGGTGTTGGGAGTTTATTAATGAAGTGCTGCGGTGCATATGCACCCCGCACCTCCCCCCCGCACCCCGTGGCAACTTCAAAGTTTTAAACTTCGAAGTGCCGGCTCGCATCTTGACACGGCTCACCCGCTGGTACTTCAAAGTGCCCAGGGTACTTTGAAGTCCCTTTACTCCTCAAGAGTTGAGCTGGCACTTCGAAGTTTAAAACTGTGAAGTTGCTGTGGGTGGTGGTGGGAGAATTTGCTAATGAAGTGCTGCATATGCAGCACAGCACTTCATTAATAAACTCCCAACACCCTACTTGCCATCCTCCCTTTGAAGCAGGGAGGTAGTGTATACAAGCCCTTTATGTTTTGCAAAATTTTCCTTGATAGTTTTCGCTTGTGTTTTTATCAAAATGTTATTGAAATTTTAGAAAAATAGTTTTGAAAACAGTTATGTTTTTATTTACAAAAAATGAATGTTTTTATTTACTAGAAATCTGATTTAAAATATGAAACTGTGGGTTTTAGTAGATGAAAACATTTGGTAATGATTTTGAAAAACATTACAATGAAAACACGAACCCATATACTCACACTCACTCAAAAGAGCACATTTTTATCCTTGTGAAATGGAAACAGCTTGAAACTTCACTTTTGTGTATACATGTATGAAATTTTCCTATTTTTCAACAAGCTCTCAAAAAAAAAAACCAAAACCCTCTATTTTAAACCAGAATTCACAGTTCAAGAATTATAAATGTAGAGCCATACTTTCCAATTAGTCAGTTACGGACACAATTAAAAAAGCTGATTATTATTTGTTACAGTAGCCTCCAAGGAAAAAAGTAGCCTCCCAGAGCAGACAGGTCAATGAAGATGTCTTCTCTATGTAGATCTGAAGTTGTATCAGCTGGAGCAAAAATGATAGGTGTTTTTAATCCTCATGCTTCGGGGCATAATCTGATCACCAGGTGTGGTCAAAAAAGATTTCTTTTGGGGGTATAATTGTGAAAAAGTAGATGAATTGTACTGCTGGGCATGAAAAGAAGTTTACGTCTTTCTTAGAGCAAGCCATCATTGACTACTGTTGAAGATCAGATACCAAACAAAATAAACCTTTGATCTGATCAATTTCACCGTTCCTGTGTATGAGGATAGGAGGAGGCAAGAGAAAAACTGGAGCTTGTCTCAGGCTATATTAGGGCTTTATCCAACACTGCTTCAATGATCAGTCCACATGTCCACAGCATAAATGTGAAGTTTCTAATGTGAGCTTGGGTTTAGCAGATGCGCTGCTATATTATGCATGATTCTGAATGTCATGTCAGTGTTCCATTAGTGGCATTCAATTTTTATGCTAAACTTTGGAATTTGCTGACATTATTTAAGCTAATATGTCATTATTTTGCATAGTTGCAGTCTCTTGTTAACAGTGATATAATATTTTGGAAAACAAAGATCAATATGGCCTCTACAATGTTTACATAAAAAATGACAGTGACTCATAAATCCCAGTGTATGTAGGTCTTATGCTGTAGCTGCATTTTCCAATTATTTTCACAAGTTTCTATGGACTGTATAGGTTTTGATTAGTGCAATAAGACCACATTTAAAGTAAATAGAGGAAAGTAATCACAGGAAGAATTATAACAGGGCAAGCAAATTGTCACTGCTGAAGAAATGTGAAAAATCATATTTTTGTGAGTTTCCTGAAGGTGAAAATAAGGAATTTTCTTCTCATACCACCCCACTTTTCTTTAACTAAAAGGCTATTCTGTTCAGTTAAAAAATGACTGTTTCATAGAAAATTATAGCCAGCTTCCCTCTTCAGCCACTGGACAACCTGTGTTGGTTGGAAAAAATGAATCCAGTGACATGAATGCTGGAATTAGGGGGGACTTGCTTTATATGAATTAATTTAATATTACTCATAATTAGTAAATATTGTGAAACCTCACTAATTTAGAAGGACACCAGTAACTTCAAATGATATTTCCATATCAAATTGTTGTATCTTCTGTTGTTAGAAGCAATCACTAGCATCATTAGAAATGAAAGAGATGAAAGATTTTTCAGTTTTGTTCCAACTCTGACAGATTAACACCCTGAACTTTCACTCAGAACATCATTAGGAAGTTCAAAAAGATCCACTTAACTTTTGTGTATTTTGGTTCTTTTAATTTCCATGGGTTGTTATGCTTTCTGGTGCCAGATGAGCCCAAGCAGTAGAGAGATCTTAGAAAAACAAACAAACAAACAAACAAAACCCCTGTTCCTTCAGTAGAAGCTAAAAGGTGTAATCTCTTTCTGAGATATGTGTCTAAGGCTGTGTCTACACTTACCTGGAAGATCGACAGCTACTATGCAATTTTTGCTATGCCAATTATGTACCAAAAATTGACTTTGCAGCTGTCGACTTCCATGCCTCTCTTCCTGGCAGAAGGTCGACAGAAGTGCTCCTGCCATTGGCATTCCTTAATACCATACCACTCAAAAGAAGCTGCAGGGTGGACATTGACCCTGGAATATGCCGTTTCACACCCCGTAAGATCGAACATAAGTGAGTGTAGACCCAGCAAAGTGACATGGCAAAAACTGAGGGCCAGCACCTCAGCTAATGTATGCTGGCATAGCTTTATTGGTGTTTGATTTCTATCAGATGAGGATCTAGGTCTGAATTCCCTAGTCACCTTTTATTTTTCCTCCCACTTAGATGGTTGCTTTGCATTATTTCATACTGGCTTTCTGGTCCACGTGAGGATGGAAGCACTAAAACCCATAGTGACTTGCAAATGGGGCATGATGGTACAGGGGGTTATCTTGCTCTGTGGGGAACTGTGGGCTCAAAGGACATGACTGTGGAGGAAGTGTTATGAATTTCAGCAATTCATATTTGGAATGAAGTAGAAGGACAAAAGGGCAATGTTTAAGATAAATGCATGTATGCCCCAGGGCTATGTATGCCATGCAGAAATAGAACTCTACGCAAAGAAAAAAATGACCTGTACAGATGAACAAGGATGTGTAGAGAGTAATCAAGGGTAAGAAAGACTCGTAAGTAATAAAACACCAGGTATAGAGGAGCCCAGGCACATTACAGAATGGAATTAAGAGTGCAAAAAAGTGATAAGAAACGCAAAGGCAGAGAATGAAAAGAAGATTGCACAGGAGGTTAAAGCAGATAATAGAAAATGTTTCAAGTACTCAAGGAGCACGAGGTCAGTGAAGGAGACAGCAGGGCATCGAAGACATGACAATAGTAATTTATTGACAACGCATTTCTAAAAAATGTAATGTATTCCATGAGTCTGTGTGCTCACAAAAGGAGGACAGATGCCAGAGACAGACATAAATTTCCCAGGAGAGGAAGAAGAAATAGATGGGGAGAGAGGGGAAAGGAGTCAGACTTCCACAGGCTCACCCTGTGACCTCACACAATGGGCAAACAGTGTCAGAATGGGATCTTCAAACAATTTCTGCTTATTATAGCAGCTGAACAACAGGCAAAACATTCACTCAGACCGAGCTTCTCAGATATAAAGTTCTAGTAGCCTTATGGAGAGCTAATCGGTGTACAAACTAGATAGGTTTCGCCAAACTGACTTTGAGACTTTTGCACGCTTCTGGCATCACTGCTAGTGTTAGTCAGTCAATTTATATAATGCGTTATGTTCCTGCAATCCCCAACTAGGGGAAATACTTGAACAATAACTGCTGTGGGGAGTGTGTACAAGGCAATAATTACCTCTCATGGCACTGATAAGCATCAAGGCTTTAAGCCAAGGTACTTTTACACAATGGGAGCCACGGTTACTGTGAATATATGAGAATGTGTAGAGTCCAGCGCTTGGGACAGAAGAATCCCAAGTGTTATTACAGGCTGGAGACCGACTGGCTAAGTAGCAGCGCATCAGAAAGGGATTACAGTGACTGAGAAGCTGGATATGAGTCAACAGTGCACCCTTGTAGCCAGGAAGGTTATTATTATCGGGGTGTATTAGGAGGATCATTTCCAGCAGATCTAGAGAAGTTATTATTCCCCTCCATTTGGAGGTGGTGAGGTCACATCTGGAGTATTGCATTCAGTTCTTGGGCCTCCCAGTATAGAAAGGATGTGGATGCATTGTAGAAGGTCCAGCACAGGGCAATGAAAATGATTAGGCAGCAGGAGCTCATGACCTAAGGGGAGAGGCTGAGGGATTTGGGCTTATTTAGTTTGCAGAAGAGAAGAATGAGGAGTGATTTGATAGCAGCCTTCAACTTCCTGAAGGGGGGCTCTAAAGAGGATGGAAAGAAGCTGTTCTCAGTAGTGATGAATGGCAGAAGAAGCAGCAGTGGTCTCAAGTTACAGAGCAGGAGGTGTAGCTTGGATATTAGGAAAAACTATTTCACAAATAGGGTGGTGAAGCAGTGGAATCCATTACCTAGAGAAGTGGCCGAATTGCCATCCTCAGAGGTTTTTAAGTCCCAGGTTGATAAGGTCCTGCCTGGGATGATTTAGTTACGGTTGATCCTGCTTTGGGTAGGTGGCTGGACTTGATGATCTCCTGAGGATTCTATGAATACATAGGAAGCTTTGTGATGGTAGAAGGCCAGGAAGAAATATACCTCCAAGTACAGGTCAGATTTCTTTAACTACTATTTTACTTTATTACATATCTCTGTAAATGCTCCTGATTTTTATTCCATATAAAAGCTACTCTTTGTGGAAAGGCATTGGGTTAGATCTTCCTGTGATGTAACTTGGTTTAGCTTCACAGAAGTAAAAATAAGTTTGGGACAGTAAGTGGAATAAATTTCGGTGTCTTTCAGCCATATGCCCAGTCCTCATATAGTCATCCTCTAGCTTTCCATATCTTTCCCTGGTCTGGACATCAGTGGCCAGATTCTCTGGTCTGCTCAGGCTTCTTTGCATTGAAGACTTTCTGCTGCACAGGAGACTCTCCACTGATTTTGAGTTGCTGGAGGTCATGCACCCTGCCTCCCCATACACTGTCTGTTCTCTTGACTGCAGTGTGAGGGGGAGAAAAGGCAGTATCAAGGGCAGGCTAGGGGCAGGTAGAAGCATGAGAGAGCTGAATTCTACCTCACCCAGTTCTCTACTGGCACAAAGCAATTTCCACAAGCAGTTCCAATGCCATAAGTTAAGCCACAAGCCTCTAACTCAGGAAACTGCAGCTGGCACTAAATCCAAATGCAGCTCCAGCTTATTGGAGAATCAAGGTGCTAAAGATGCTTCCATTAAAAACAATAGGAATTTTCTTGTCTTCAGTAGGACCTGATTTGGATCTTAGGGACTCCTTAGCCTGGCCCACATTCACTCGCATGTCATGCCTGTTGGCTTGGCGGGGATCATATGTGCAAATAAGTGCATACTTATCAGCGTGAATGGGGATTCAACGCCATATAGAAAGTCATACATTTTTGTGGTTTTCCTCTATTTCTAATCAGCTATTGGAAACCGTGGCTGATATCATTAAACACTTGCTTTACAGAGTCATAACAGTTTTTAAATTAGAAATAAATATCATGAAAAGTTATGTGGGAGCCGCCAGGGTCAGTGTTAGGAGGCTTCCGTAATAGTCTCAGGAAGATTGTTTTCAGCACGCCCTCAAAAGCTTGCTTAAAAAGCTCAGGGTAAGTCATGCGGCCCTGACCATAGCTTACACTGGGGCTGGTAGAATAAGGAAACCACTGTTTAATGCACAGTCAGATTATCAGTAAGTGGTGTCATATAACCATGGTATGGAGTTAGTGGATATACCAATTTTAAACCGGCAGTTCCATAGCATTTTAGAGACTAATTTTAATTAGGTCATGGTTTTTCATGGGTAAAACCCATTTCTTCAGATGAAAATGAAAGCTCATGACCTAATCAATTTGTTAGTCTTTACGGTGCCATAGGACTACTTTGTTATTTGTGAAGCTACAGGCTAACCTGGCTACACCTCCAAGACTGTTTTAAACCTGAGTGACTTCCCTAATTTCAGTGCTGCTGCCCCAGGTTTATTTGGGCATAAGGAAGAAGACAATTAAACACACACATGCAGAGGTCAACAGCAAATTCTCATGTGGTAGCTGCTCCACGTTTGATACGGCTGCTACAAGATCTATTCTCAAATGTGCAAATGTTTCCTAAACAGTAAGACCTGGTGAGCCCCATTTGGAATACTGAAAACACTTCCAGCCAACAGAGAAAGGTGCAAACTCAATAATATAAGAGTTTAGTAAGTTAAAAGCCTTGACTTTGGTGGGACAGTACCCATTTGAAAGGCTCTCTCTCTGTCACCATTCTAAAGGGACCTCACTGACAAAAAAAACAAAAAAAAACCCAAAAACAATCCACTTCCAACAACAACAAAACAGAAGGAACGGAAAAAGTTTGTGCCACAAAGCTTTATGGATATATGTCAAGGAAGAAGTGAAATGGGCACAACAAGCAATGGATGGGCCAGGAAAAGCTTATTTTCAGAGCATATTTAGTGTACTGAATTAAGCACCAAGTGACGCCAAAGGAGCAACTAGTCAGGATTGAAAAGTTGCTTGTAAAAAATTGTTGGAAACAGCTATGAAGGGGAACAGCAGTTAAAGCAACAAAGGAAACAGACCTAGAGGGGCTTCCTGACCTTCTTCCATCTTAAAATGTCCTATATAATCACCAAATACATCTCCCCTAGTGTAAATACACTTTGGCTGGTAGCCTTGAGGTTTATTAACACTGTGGAAGGTAATTATTGTCTTGTCCACGCTCCCCACAGCAGTTATTGTTTAAGTATTTCCCTTATCCTGGATTGCAGGAAAACAATCCATTACATAAATCTACTGACAAACAGTTATGCTGCAGTGGCTCTTAAAGCACAGTATTCCCTCTGTGCTAATTTCAGTAAACCGGCACATTTTTGTAAATGATCGAAACCATAGAAAGAGACAGAATGTTACATTGCAGAGGCCTGGCTGAGCTAAGGGTACAAAATGAAGGAATATTTTCACTGCCTGTCCACTGACTTCAGCTGACATAATAAAATATCGTTTTCTTCAGTAGACTATATGTCTTTCTACTTCACTTCTCTGTCATACTAAATGACTCACCTGGAATTAAATGGGTTTTACCTAGACATAGAATGCTAAGGATGAAAAAGACCTGCTAGCTCATCCAGTCCATCTCCCTGCCAATGCAACAAGCTATATATTTTGCATTTTGTGTTCTTTCCAAATGAGTTTTAAAGCCTCAAGCAATGGAGCTTCTACTACTTCCTTAAGGAGATTGTTTCACATTCTTCTATATCTCACTGTTGGGAAGTTTTTCTTAAATGTTCCCTTTCTTAGTTCCTTTTCACCACTCCTTGTTATATCCAGTTACCCAAGGTAATAGGTAATCATTCCTAACCATTGGTAGGTACACCCTTCCAATCAATGTAGACTCTTATCATATCTCAGTCTTCATTTAGCCAAACTGCAAAGACCAAATTCTCTACTGAGTTATGCCAGCAAAGAATCTGGTTCAACATTTTCTCTTTATTAATCTGTTTCCAGATGGTAAGGCTTTGAATCAGGCATGAGCAAAGATGATAAATGTCAGAGTTGATCTGATTGTGGCTTGGGACCTCTCTTAAAGAAATGATTATTGTAGATAATTTCTGTCTTTATTATTTGCAAAATGCCTTTTAACTTCCATCTGAGAATGTGTTAGTCCTTTAATCCAGTGCCATGCTATGTATAGTGAAATCCTTACTCACCTCCCACATGCACTGTAAAGCTTTCAGGTCCACAGGTCATTGTATCTGTTTCACTGGGATGAAAATTCAAAGGTATTTCATAGAGAAAAGAAATAGATAAGATTGAATGCATGTGAAAAAGCTACTCTCTGGGCATAATTAGACCCTAGATGAAATGAAAATGGCTCAAACTCAACCCAGGAAAAATGAAAATCATTCTGGTGGGAAAAGCTGCAATTGGTCCAACTCACTGCAAGCCACTTATTAAGCTAAAATAGCCAAGAGCACATCAATCACTGCTCCATGCTTTACACTTTTCCTTGTCTGATTCAGGGTTTGTTTCAAGGTCCTACTCCTTATCTGTAAAACTCTTAACTTTGTAATTTATTAGCGATGAGGGGCTCAGATCTTCCCAGGAGGTAATCAGCAATCTTACGGAGTTGGCTCCTACAAATCCCAATGCATCCTGTCCCAGTGGGGCATGCACTCGTTGTTTAAAATCTGGGACCACCTTTCTATGGGCTTTGTGTAAATCAGTTATCAGAGAGGTAGCCATGTTAGTCTGTATCTGCAAAAACAACAAGAAGTCCTGTGGCACCTTATAGACTATGAATTTTTTTGGAGCATAAGCTTTTGTGAGTAAAGACCCACTTCATTATGCATGTCACATGCCACCCATGCATCTGGTGAAGTGGGACTTTGCCCATGAAAGCTTATGCTCCAAAAAATCTGTTAGTCTGTAAGGTGTCATAGGACTGCTCATTGTTTTTGTATAGGTCAGGTTTTCCTAGTGTCTTGGATCTTCATTCCCCTTTCACTTAGGCCAGTGTAAATATGGAGTGACTCCACTGAAGTTAAAGGCGATACATTGGGGTAAAACTGGAGTACTGGAGAAGACAATCCAGCTCCTGGCTTGGCTCTATATGAAGGGCTCATACATGACACAGAAAAAAGCTTTAGATTGGAAAGCCACACATTTGAGGAATTCTAATAGAGATTGCAGTATTAATTTACTCTTTCTTCAAAGGTTCCACCTAAAGTTGATTGTTTTGCACATTAGCTGTACACAAATGGCTTGTTTTGAAACAAAAAAGCAGTTCAGTAGCACTTTAAAGACTAACAAAATAATTTATTTGGTGATGAGCTTTCGTGGGACAGAACCACTTCTTCAGATCATAGCCATACCAGAACAGACTCAATATTAAGGCACAGAGAACCAAAACTAGTAATCAAGGTTGACAAGTCAGAAAAATTATCATCAAGGTGAACAAATGGTAAGTGGGTCTGCCCCACAAAAGTTCATCACCTCATAAATTATTTTGTTAGTCTTTAAAGTGCTACTGGACTGCTTTTTTGTTTTGATAGTACATAGACTAGCACAGCTTTCTCTCTGTTACTGTTCAGCTTGTTTTGAGAGTGCTTACTTTGTATATCTTTTCCACGGGAAAATTGAGATTTTTATGTCGCCTACTTACAGTGTTGCAGCTCTCTTTGTGTTTGCTCAGGCTTTATATCACTTCTTTCAAAGCACTCTGAGGCTATGTCTAGATTAAAGTGATTTGTCAACAGAAAATTGAATTGGAAGATATCTTCTGACAAAACTCTGTCGACAGATTGTGGCCAAGTTGCCAAGCGGATCGCAAGAGTGATCCGCTCTGTCGACAGAGCAGTCGGACTGCCTGACCACTCTCTCCACAAAATGGTCAACTGGAAGCACAGCAAACAGGGCTGCCCAGTGTCCTAGAAGCCCTGTCTGTCGACAGAGGCTCCTCCCTCCCGCCCCGGGACGTCCAGACCTGTTTTCTGTCAAAAGCTCTCTGTCAACAGAGTAGTTATGCCTCGTGGGGTGTGGGATAAGACTGTTGACAAAAGAGCTGAGTTCTGTCAATTCACTGTGAACAGAACGCCTTGGGAATCTGGATGTTAGTGTAGATGTAGCCAGAGTCTTACAGGCTTTTGGCCTTTAGCAGCTCCCTCATTTGTGGTTCTCCTATACATCTCCACTGTGTGAGAGTTAAGGATACTTATCTCCTCTTGCAAAGCACTTAACATCCCTTAAGATCAGGCCCTTAGCTTTATGCACACATTGGCTACGTCTACACGTGAAGCCTACATCGAAATAGCTTATTTCAATGTAGCAACATCGAAATAGGCTATTTCGATGAATAACGTCTACACGTCCTCCAGGGCTGGCAACGTCGATGTTCAACTTCGACGTTGCGCGGCACCACATCGAAATAGACGCTGCGAGGGAACGTCTACATGCCAAAGTAGCACACATCGAAATAAGGGTGCCAGGCACAGCTGCAGACAGGGTCACAGGGCGGACTCAACAGCCAGCCGCTCCCTTAAAGGGCCCCTCCCAGACACAGTTGCACTAAACAACACAAAATACACAGAGCTGACAACTGGTTGCAGACCCTGTGCCTGCAGCATGGATCCCCAGCTGCCGCAGCAGCAGCCAGAAGCCCTGGGCTAAGGGCTGCTGCCCACGGTGACCATAGAGCCCCGCAGGGGCTCGAGAGAGAGCGTCTCTCAACCCCTCAGCTGATGGTCGCCATGGCGGACCCTGCTATTTCGAAGTTGTGGGACGCGCAATGACTACATGGTACCTACTTCGACGTTGAACGTCGAAGTAGGGCGCTATTCCTATCCCCTCATGGGGTTAGCGACTTCGACGTCTCGCCGCCTAACGTCGAAGTTAACTTCGAAATAGCGCCTGGCACGTGTAGCCGTGACGGGCGCTATTTCGAAGTTAGTGCTGCTACTTCGAAGTAGCGTGCACGTGTAGACACGGCTATTGTCTGACAGTGAGTATTCAATAAAGCTCTTAGCTATTTACTTTACACTGAATCTCAGTGTGCTCATTCAAAGCTTCCAGGAGCCTGCGATACAACATTCTGAAATGGCTGGTTGATAAAGTTTAGCTTAAAAAATAAAGCAAACAAAGAAAAACCTCAAATACCCTGTTAATCTTGAAGGAAGGAGCTCACTGAAGTAGCTGATATCATTTAGTGTCCATTAGAGAGGCTTCTTTCCCTAAATTAAACGTGATGTAACCCTAGGTTTCCTGGTATTTTAGAAGAGCTCTGTGGCAGCTATTAACTTTATAGTTTAATACAGAAAACTAGGGGCAACACCATTCTGGGAACTCTGGAGTGTCACCCACTGCCTGAGATTTTGAGATGAAAAACAAAATGTTAACCATTTTCTATTTTGAACTTGTTAACATTTGAGTCTTTTGGATTTATTTTTTTCATAGGATGAGGGATGTATAATAAATAGATGCATTTCTTTCTAGGAAATAAACATTTTTAAACATCAGTCATTGTAAAATGCCTTCCTTATTCCCATATAATGTGATCTAAGACAAGAATATTACCAAGTAAAAAAAAAAAAAAGAATAGGAGATGAGAGGTAGCATGTGAGAAGACTGGGATGCTTAAGAAGTGTCAAGGGGAAAAAAGAACTCCGTAAAGGGACAGGAAGAATGAAATTCTCCGAAGGAAAAAGGTTCTGTGTTTGGGGAGAATTGGGCACAGTTTGGGGCATGTTTCTATGGTAAACATTGGATTTGCCTGAGAGGTAAAAGATCTTGTGAGGAAATGGCACAAAAGATTTTGGGTATGGGTGATAGTTATGACTTAAAAATTGATGCACCCACTTTATAAGAGTCCCCGCCTTCTCTCTGGCAGCCTGTCTCTTCTCATCCTTTCTGTGGTGAGCGGCTCCTCCTTGCCCACCAGACAATGGTTGGTAAAATATGGAGCTGTGGAATGTGGGGCTTAGCTGGAGGGCCAGGTCACCTTTGTGGTTGTCTGCCAAAGTCCCAGGGACTTGTGAGAATCCATTGGTCACAAACATGGAGTGTGAACTGCCCACTTCCTCCTCTAGGTCACGGTTGAAGAACATTGGTGATGCAGTGGGTGAAAACGTACATTGCCATTGCTGATGTGGTAGCTGTGAATACAAGACTTCAGTATTTTGTTGGTGGGAAGCCATGTTTGTGCTACACTTGTTTGTGCCCTCTTTCTCTCTCACTCACAGGGATTATTTGAATAGTAACAAAGAGGAAGCCGTGCTAGTCTATACACTACCAAAACAAAAAAACAGTCAAGTAGCACTAGTCTTTAAAGTGCTACTTGACTGTTTTTAGGGATTATTTGGTTCGTCCTGTTTGAATTGTTTGGTAACATCGGGACATCCATTGGGGGTAACACCTTTGGCATGATTTCTGTGGTATGACTGAAGTGTGTTATAACACAGTGGTAGATCGGTCAGAATTGTATAACTATTTTATTGTCTGCATCTGTAATAAGTGCATTAGCCCCACTTTGTACCCAAACACACAACAGCTAGGAGACCCTGACTGAAAAGTAGGCTCTGAATCCGATGTTTGACTGAGTAGGAGAGACAGTGTGTGTCACTAGGGGAGCATTACTCATCTGCAGAGCAAACTGATTCACACCTCCTCATTAGTAGCAGCCCTTCTGGTATCCATAGGCACCAGACAGGTAAAGTGCTGCAGAAAGTTGGGAGGGGAGTACAAACAACCTAACCCACATTTTAGGAGAAGGAATCTGTCTGGCGAGATGGTTAGATTCTGAGATGACTTACACTCTAAATCGAGTCATTGCACCAAGGCCTGTGGGCTAGATCCATCACTGGAGAGAATCAACATAGCTTCATTAACTTCTGTGATGCTCTGTTACTTTATGTCAGCTGAGCATCTGGTCTATGCTGGTGGAAGGAGAATCAGATCCACTGTGTCATTTGTTTAAACTGTTACAATATCACTTCATCTACCTCTCTCCTTATCCAGTTTTTTTGAAGTGTTAACTTAATAAGACTCTAAAATTATATACTACTTAAAGTGACTCTTCCATACAAGTATACAGGTTGGATTATTTTTATGAAAACCAGCCAGTGAAGCCAGGAGGTGTTTAAAAACACCAAGCAGCACCTTGGCTAGGAGTTTAGCTTCATGTTAAGGAGAAAGCTGTATTCACTACCTAGCAACTGATGTCTCTAGGCCCTTATTGGCATGAAAAATGCATCTTGTACATGAATCCTGGAAATAAGGCTTCTGCAATCCACGGATAAATGCAGTAATGAAACGGTGGAACATCACCTTCAGAGCTGTGGTAAATTCTCTATTCCTCTGAGTTTTTTATAGCGAGATGGGATGTATTTCTAAAATATTAGCAACAGCCCAAACACAGGGGAAAATTGGAAACATGTATGGAGGTGAGGGAGAACATTCCACCAGAGGACTTTCAGTAGCTGGCAGGGTGGGGGCCACAAAGGGGATGACTTTGCTTCCTGTATCTTGGACTGTTTTTATGCACATCCCAACTTTGGGGAACTGTAGAGTAGCTTTAGTGCTTCTCCAGATTACACTGGGCGGTTGCAATCTCCAAGCAGCAGTGCGCTGGCAACACTCCAGCAACATCAATGAGCAGTAATGGCTTCAGGAAGCAGCATGCCAGGTATGGCTCCATTCTTCTGGAACACATGCTGCAGGGGCTGGAGGCGGGGGGCAGAGGAGCTGTCTGTAAGCCAGCCAGGGACTCCCTTATACCAGAACGATACAAAGGACAAAGCTGCAAGTTAGGAGCTGGAGCTTAGTCTGGTGGCGGGGGGGAAGCAGCTGAGGCACATGAACATATCAGCACTGATTAGCATTGTTTACTAGGGGCTTGATCCTGCAAGGAGTTGTATATCTTCTCAGAGGCACAGAGCACTAATGGCCATTCCGTTGATTTCAGGAACTTACAGAATTGGGCCCATTCAGTGCTAATGGAGGAACTAGTCCCAGAAGCAACTGGAAGAAGAATAGATAAGGTAGTGTGCTCATTTATCATCACTACAACTTTATCATATCGTTAGGGAAATAGACCCTCGAGTCACACATGGGTACAACCTATGACTTCTAAGCATTTTGCTCAAGTTCATGCCTGCCTATTTGTATATTCAGCACCCCTCCCCACTTTTCATGTGCTGTGTGAATTCCCTAGCAGGCACTTATTTCATGCAAATGTAGCACTTTTAAATTGGTGGCAGCATTTTGCATGGGCATTTTGAGTTTGGAGCCTCACTACTGGGAGCTTAGTAAACCTAATCTTCATGAGGAAGATAAAACTACAGATTAAATGAATGTAAAGTAATGACGCATCATAAACCTATCCTCCCTTATTTTCTTTCCAGATTGCCTAAGGATTATTTACTGTTTGCCTTGACTCCAGTCACTTATTTTTTCCAAACAGATGCAGTTGATTGATTAATGGCATTTCATGTTTAAAGTCAAAAGTGTCAGCAAGACACTTGCCCGCCTGTGTCTTTCTCTACTAGAACAATAGGTTCAGCTGAGACGTAGGGACTTGTGCCAAGTATTCTTGAGAATAGGAGGTCATGCACCACTTTTCTGCTAGGAGACAAATATATATATATATATATATGGACAAGGGGAAGCGGGAGTTGTGGGGGAGTGGTTGGAGGGCTAAACGTGTTCTAATAATAGGTGGATCACATGGAGACTAAGTCACCTACAACAAGGCTTAGTTTGTGGAGGGGAATCAAAGTACTGGGAATTAAGGACATTTCTTTGACTATCCTCTGACATATAAAAATAAGCCAAGGGAAATACATGTGTGATGAAGAAAGAATTGACAGTCTAGGCTAACACTCTGGAGAGAACTAGCAGAGCTTCAGTACTATCATTTATTTTTATGATTCTTCTCTTTCTTCTTTTAATAACCCTGTCTGAGAAAATAACAGAGAGCTTCTCAAATAGATACGTAAGATTTGTCTATTTAAGAGGATACAGGTCATAGTTTCAGCTCTAAAAATCATAGTAACTTTGCTGATGCCACTTTACACCAGCTGAGGATCTAACCCTATGTCTTCAGTTCGGTGTCTGAATTAGGTGAAGAGTTTCTGTTATTTTTAAGGGAGAATTATGCATTTTTGTAGCATACTGGAAATACAGTGTCAGTAATGTAAAGCCTCTACATTTATTCAAAATAAGCCTGGCACAGATTCTCCTTTGAGGGCTATTTCAAATATAAAGTTCATCATGTTGTAATTCTTTCCCTGTCTGTGCTTAGAAACATGTGGAACACCAACAAGTCTATGAAACCCTGTTGTTCTTTTTGTTGCATATTCTGGCCATTTGGTGTAAATGTACATTAGATCCCGAGTGCCTGATTCCTAGATATTGAACTCAGATAACAAGAATTGCTATTGATTCTAAACCACAGGAAGCAACAAGTTGTGAGTCTCCTTTCTTTCTCCGACCTTGTGTGTATTTCCATTACTTCACAGGCTAAGCTTTGGAGGAAACTTCCTCTGAAGCTATAAACCACTAGAGGCCTCCTGAACACTTGATTTGATTTCATTTCCAGAGAGAAATAGTCTCCTAAAAGTACATCAGGTTTACAGAAGAGAATGTTTCCCAGTTTTTTAACCCAGGATGACATATACACTAGCAAGGCTGAGCAAGAGATAGCACAGTTAAATAAAGAACAGAAACGCATTTGGAATTTCACATCTTGAAATACAGCCCATATAAATTGAGTCACGGCGAATTACTCATTCCTATTTAGCTTTTATCTGTTGCAACCCGATTAGAGAGAGAAACTCCATTCCTTTACTCAGGCATTAGGCCAATGTTCATATTAATCATTTTTGGCCAAACTAAATTCTATAAACTTTGGTCAAAATGCTTAATCCAATAACACAAATGCAGAGACGCTTTAAATAAACGAACCAAGGGCAATCACCTCAATTATTTTTGGTTTGCACCCTGGCACCTTCTCTCTCTCTCTGTCTCTCTCTCTCTCCTTCTCTCTCTCATCATACCCACTTGCTTCTGTTTACCTCTTTTGCATAAGCATCTACTGTGAAACCCCCATGGATATCAGAGATACTTCGATGGCACAGCTGAAGCTTCCTCTCTGAGTGTTGCCAGGTTTGCCCATTGATGCAGCCGCATGTTCCTGTTCATTAATGCAAGGTCACCTCTAATTCCCTTCTTCTGCTCTTTACCTCCCATCCCTCAGGGGGGCACACACTTGGAGGAGAAACCTGCTTGCTTTCTGTGTCAAGAATATGGTTGGTAGCTTGCTGCTAATTACTTTGGCTACAGTAATTCTTAACCCGATTAGAATGATACAAATTATAGCACACTTGGCGAAGGGCAGCGAAATCTACATGTCAGACATCAGAGACTTGGTTTATTTACGGATAACGCGCTTTTTGGATCTTGGTACCCGCTTTTCCTTTTCATTCCTTTCTTCTGCTGGTAATCTTTTGTGAGAAGCTGCAGTGGACATTGGCCTAAGTTTTCCATGGAGGCCTTGAAAACAGACTTCAAAAGTTTTCCATATGCAGCTGCCATAGGTTAAACAAACCCCACTGCCTAAATTATCTAATGTGACTAGTGATTTTGAGAGTTCAACTGACCTTGTGAAGGGACCTGATTTTTCCCAAGTTGGGTGCGTGGCACATCCTGAAGAGAAGGCCCCTTTAAGGTGTCTCAATAGGGGCGCCCAAGAGTCATTAGTTTTTATTTCTCAAAACATAAGCCCACATTCCCATGAAACATGTGCTTTTGCCTATGCCAGGCAGGCAAGAGTCAGGTGTATGATTACTCAGTATGCGCATGCAAAAAGGAGAAGCCTGGAAGATCAGTTTTGGAGACTTCTTTAAAAATGTGGCCCTTACTGTCTCAGTGCACTGGTGTGGAGAACAGAGGAGTTATTTCAGTGACATGCAGTCACTGCTTTCTCTGTTCAATATCATGTAGAGTTGTCTGTTTCTTTAGGTATTGATGAGAACCCTTTGATTCAATTGGTTAGGCTAGCCATGCCTGCAGATAGTACATCATACGTATATTTGATCAATTCAGCTAGGTCACTGAAGCTGTATGTGTCAACAACTGTAATAGATTATAATAAAACTATAAAGTACTAGCAAGTCCAAATACACACTGAACAATACATTGATAATTGAATTAGTTCCTTGATGAGAGAAAATAGAAAAATATGTAAAAGCTTTTTCTCGAAAGAGAAATCTAGAAATAGATAAGGCCAAATAATCTAATCCTGACTCACTTTCTCCCCTTGTTGTTAATAAAGCTAAACTCTCACTTAGTAAGAACTGAGCAAATATTGAGCAAAGACCTCAGGATTTAGCAGTTCATATTACGCAATTATTAGTCTCTAGTTCCCACTCATTTCTAAAACTCCTCACCTGAATAAATTTAAAGGGTATTGTCAGCTTGCTGATTTAACAGGTCAGTTCTAAAGGTTCCTTTCAGGACCAGAGGAAATGTTGAGTTATGCCATCTAAATGAGTCAGAAATGCCCACTTTCTTTGCAAGGAGCCACAGTAGTAAAGGAACTAACCTCAGTCATCTTATGCCATGAGATATTTTAGTGTTTAGCATCAGATACAGTCTCCTGTTGAAATGTACAATCCTGTTTCCATTGGTCGATGACCATCTGAAAGTACTTTGTGGGGGTGAACTGTCAATAATGAAGTACTACAGAATAACTGATTTAAAACTTCATCAGGAATTATTGTAATTCTAGACAAGTTTTAGTTGGATAAATGTTGGTTTATAGAAATTACAATGTCTAGTGACCCAGGCACCTTATGCATTTCACACCTTAATACAGAAAGTGATAATAATGTTTACATCATTAATGAAGAACTTACTGAACTAGGCTTAATGATCTTTCCATTAGACTTAAAGTTTCGACTTCATATACTGAGAAGCTCAGTTTAGCCGTGCAGAAATGTTTGCTGTGTGCAGCTTTCTGTTTGTGGATGGTTTGGGGGAGACTTTCCAAAACTGAGGCCAAAATTTCCAAAGTTGGATACATAATATAGGGCACTTAACTGGAAGTAGTCAGTTTTTCAGCAGTGCTGAACAATCACAGCTCTCATTGACTTCAGTGAAATACACTGGTGCTCAGCACCACTAGAACAGGTGCCTTTTTTAAGCTCATAGTCATGGATTTAAGTGTTTAATTTTAGGAGCTGGGTGAGGTTTGGCCAAAGGTCCTGTCTGCTGTGTGCGGTCATTAAATATCCCATGATGCTTTTGTGAGTACAGTGTTTTAGCCCAGTGTTTGGCTGGTTCTGCTTCCACCCTGGATGAGCTGCACAAACACAATTTGTAAGTTCTTTTCGATGGAAGTGGATCGATAAATGCAAAATGTGGGGCTCATTTCTTATGACCTTGCAAACAGCACATAAGACCCTACGGAAACAGAGTCTGTCCCTTTAAGAAAAGTTTTGGCAGGTCGGATATTCCACTCTTGCCTCACTGAGCTCATCAGTTCAACTTCTCCTTTTTTTTTCTCCTGTCCCTTTTTGTTTAGTTTGACCTTGGTCACTGATGACAAGGCTGCTTTTCCTGCCAAACCAATCAATAAGCTAAACAGAGAGAAGATGAGTATTTAGAATATGGGAAGCCAAATTCAAACACAGATAGGTTATCAGCCTAGCCCAGAGCAGACTTCTAAGCAAATATTTCATTAACAAATTTTTCATGGCAACTTGCATGTTAAAAAAAAGAGAGAGAGAACAGTAAAGGGGATAAAGTGAAAAGACTGGGCGGGAGCCATAAGGCTTAGCTGTTGCATTGCTGTCTTGGGTTACTAGTACTTTCAGTGACATACTAAAGCTCCCCAGGGAAATGGTAAGCAACAGGGTGAAGACTTGGCACAAATGGATCTTTGAAACCTAGTTCTTTAAGGTGGCACCTTGTCCTTCCTTTCAGGAATGGCAGAAATGGAGATGCCCAGAGCACATTACTTAAACCTACTGTATGTTTACAACTTATGTAAATTCTGAGCACATTTGGAAGTTTATAACTGTTTAATCTTTGCCTGGCTGGCAAGAGCTATCTACATTTGCTATTAACAAACATGACTGTGAGCCAGTTATATTACTAGGTTCCCGGTTAGTTCAATGTGCTGCTGAAAACACATTTGTAGTCTCTCAAAACATCGCTAACATGAATTGAAAGACCTCCCTTTGGTGGCGTCTTCTGCCCTTCTATGAAATGTTAGTCTATCCATTTGTACCAACAGTAACAAATTGGTGTGACATGTATAGGTTAGTGTATTATATAGTGTTAATATAGAGTAAATCCGTAAATATTTTTCTCATTGTCATTTAACCGAGGGATAAAATGTATTATATTACCTTTTTTCCTCTTTCAAGATATTCTGAAATATTAACTGAAGGGTAATAAAGTTGCAAAGTAACTTTTGAAATACTGTAAAAGAGAAAAATATAGGTCAGTAAGCAATAAACTCAATACTAGTCAAATATATCCTTATGGCTAAGGAAGAGACTTTGAATCTCCATCTACCTTTTACTAAAATGAAACCAAAATCCAAATCCAACATAGAGCATTACAGCTTTAAGTACTGAAAATATTTATTATTTTTATACCAGTAATCCAATAGCATAATCTCAAGAACATCAGTGCTCCAGGAATGTCTAGAAACACAATGGATTTGACTTTATTCCTTTATCCAGATGTTTGTATAAAATACTCTGGATACTAGGAATCTGTAGGGGAATTAAAGATTTATTTTTAATACTTGAAAAACTTGAATTTCTAATAACAGTGATCCTTTAAAATGTTCTAACTGCAGATGTAATATGTCTGTCTGACTCTTTACTGAGCCTTTCCTATCTCTCTTCTGCTCTCTCCCTCACCCCACCCCAATCCCTGCCTTGGACTCTTCCAAATGCTGAACAAATAGTTCTCGTTGGGAGCTGCAGAGCTATGGCACATTTGACTAATACAAGCATGTATGTATACACAACTGTGGCTATGTCTAGACTGCAGGGTTTTGTCAACAACCGGCCAGATTGCAAAGCGCATTCTGTCAATAGAAGCAAGTGATTTTGTCGACAGCCATACCCCAGTTGCCACCAAGAAGAATGCCTCTGTCGAGATAGATCTGTCAACAAAAGGTGAGTATGGACATTCCGTGGGACCTTCTGTCCACAGAAGAGGCCTCCAGGACACCAGACAGGTGCCCTGGGGGACAACCTGCCCACAGCAATCAGCACTCTATGGTCCCTGCCTCCCAGCCTTCTTAAAGCCGCAGAGAGCCTGGGGAACCCAGGAAGCTGAGAGCCTGGGAGCAGCCGTGCAGTACACAGCTGTCTCCAAGGTGCTCGGAGCTGCAACCAGAGCGCAGGTGGCAGAGCAACAGGCACCCTGAGACCCCTTGGATCCTGGTGGGAGCAGCCCCACGTGTCCCAGGACCTACCTGTGGCTTGAAGAGGTGTGACCCTTTGTGGTCTGGGGGAAAGATCCAGGCCCACCTGGATTGGTGGGCTGGGGTGAGATGCTCCAAGACCCCAGGGCCAGGCAGTGCAATGTGCGTATTTATGGCTACATGCCTGAGGCCACCCTGTACTACACCCTTGAGCAGGTCAGGGCCAAGGTCAAAGAACAGCAGTAGAGGTATGTCCAGGCCCAGGCTGTTTGGGGACAGAACTGACCACCTGCCCCTATTACCAGGAGCTGCACATAGCCCCCCACCCCCACAGCCTGAGCCTGGATTTGGGGCTTGACACCCCCATCATGGCCCATGAAGATTACAAGCCAGAAGAGGAGGATGAGCCACAGGAGAGGCAGGAGAAGGACCCTGACAAGACCGGCAGCCTTGTCATTGCCCTGGACCCGGTCCCCAGCAGCCAGGATGCCTCCCAGGCCTCCTCGGACCTTGGGGATGGTTCTTCAGTTGAGTGCCCCATTTGCCACACACCTCAAGGCATGGGAAGTGGGCGCAGACATGGCAGGGTGCAAGTATTGTTTGGCCGGCTTCGGCAGGACCCTGCACTGTGTTCCCAGCATGTGGAACCATGTACAGCCATACTGTGCACCACCCAGACCCAGCAGACAAACCCAGGGCACAGGTGGCATTAGGCGGCCAAGCTCGTGTGAGGCTGGAGGAGCATGAGGCCCTCTGGGGAGAAGGTCCCTCCCGGCACCTGTCACAGCTGGAAGCAGGCTAGCCACAAGGGCACCAGCATGACCACCGGCACCTAGAACACAGGCATGCTGCCCACGTGTGGCAGCACCCACTCCCATAGGCAGTGGTGTGAGCCATGGGTGTGTGATGGGCCCCATGGAGGGCTAAGCTGCCCCCAGCTGCTCTGCCACCTCTGATGGAAACCCTCTCTGGCTGCAAACCGCCTCGGGCCACTAGCCTGTCGACCAGGGGGCTTGACCTAGATGGGGTGCACAGCAGGTATCCCATTCACCATCTTGTCTCCCTCCTTGTATTCCATACAGCTGAATCAGCACAGACTAAGGGCTGGGCCACCCCCATGTCACTGCCGCACCGCCCCTGGAGCTGGAAGAAGAGGTCGCAAGTGCAGGGGGACATTATGCACCAGCATGTGAGGGTCCTAAAGGACATCCAAAAAACCCTCGCCTACCATGTGTGTGAGGACATAGAGTAGTGGATGGGGGTACATGGGATCGGCTAATATCCTCCTGCAATGCTGTAACCATGGCGTGGCAGAACATGCTGGCCCAGCCACCCGCGGCTGCCCCTGCCACCCTATACCCTCCTGCCCTTCTGCAAGGTGCTCCTTCTCTCCTGGGTGATGTCCATGCCTCCTGCCCCTGCCCTCCCTGCTCCTCCATTCCCCACTGGAATTGCAGAACACATGGGTGTCGTGGCCCTGCCTGACCACCCGACATAAATGACCATGAACTGTCCACAGTGGTTGACCAGGGCCTGCAGAACCATAAAGAACTAGCCCTTCCAGTTGATAAACTTGGCCGCGCAATGTTCTGGGTTGTGGATTGGGCAGTGAGTCCTGGCTCTGGCACAGTTTGGGAACCCCACGGCAGTGTGACCAGCCACAGCCTGGTCAAGATCTCCCAGGTGGATAACCCTCCACAATAGGATGGCCATTTCGAAGTTTGGGGCACGTGTAGACACAGCCATAGTGAACCACAAGCTAAATATGCATCAACAGTGTGATGCTGTTGCAAAAAAAGCAAACATGATTCTGGGATACATTAACAGGTGCGTTGAGAGCAAGACATGAGAAGTTATTCTTCCATTCTACTCTGCTCTGGTTAGGCCTCAGTTGGAGTATTGTGTCCAGTTCTGGGTACCGCATTTCAAGAAAGATGTGGAGAAATTGGAGAGGGTCCAAAAAGAGCAACAAGAAGGATCAAAGGTCTAGAGAACGTGACCTATGAAGGAAGGCTGAAAGAATTAGGCTTGTTTAGTTTGGAAAAAAGAAGATTGAGGAGGGACATGATAGCAGTTTTCAAGTATCTCAAAGGGTGTCATAAGGGGGAGGGAGAAAACTTGTTCTTCTTGGCCTCTGAGGATAGAACAAGAAGCAATGGGCTTAAACTGCAGCAAGGGAGGTTTAAGTTGGACATTAGAAAAAGTTCCTAACTGTCAGGGTTGTCAAACACTGGAACGAATTGCCAAGGGAGGTTGTAGAATCTCCATCTCTGGAGATATTTAAGAACAGGTTAGATAAGTGTCTCTCAGGGGTGGTCTAGACAATACTTTGGTCCTGCTATGAGGGCAGGGGGCTGGAGTCGATGACGTCTCGAGGTCCCTTCCAGTCCTAGCATTCTGTGATTCTATTGTGATACGGGGTGTCATGCCACCTACCATTTAGGTTCTTAGAAAATCACTGGCTCGATGCTCTGATTTGCAAAGCCTAAGTTAGGTGACTAGGCTCCCTAGGCAATCCATGAGAAGAAACAGGCATCTTAGAATTTGATTTGCAAAGCTGACAGCCTAGGTAGGGAACAGCCTATAGAAGGCATAACTGTTGGCCAGAAGGGTGTGTGCTAAGCCTCTTTCTGTATGGAGGTAGGTGTCTAAGGGTGCAGGGTGGCATCTATCTCTGCTAGCAACCCATAGACCATGGAAGGATAGTCATTTGGCTGTCTAAGTCCTGTGTGGGGTCTGAAAAAAAGAGCAGGAGTCAGGCCTCCCTTGTGGGCCTAACAATCAGGAGACCTGAACTTCAAGTGCTCCCTTCACCAGAGAGGACAAAAAGGTTTGAACAGGGATTTGTCATCTCTGAAGTGAGTGACCTCATTAACAGAGTGGTTCCTACTTTTTCTCAGGCCCAGCTAACAGCAAATTGTTCAATTATTTAATTAAAGTGGATCAGCTTCAATAAGTGAGATTGAGGGAGACTCATCACATCAGACTCTTAAGCAGCTCCTACACATGCACAGTCTTCTGGAAGATGATCCTCCGGAAGACAGATTCCAGAGGATTGTCTTCCAGAACATTGTGTCTACACGTAAAACGCGGTCCGAAAGAGATACTCCCTCTTCCGAAAGATTGTGTTTACATATGTGTGGATGCTCTTCTGGAAGAACAGGGCAGGAAATGCCATGGATGGGGTCACGTGGCTGGAGGGCTGTTCTGGGGCTGCTGGCCACGTGGCCTCTTAAAGGGCCCCATCCAAACAGCCCTTCCCGGCACCAGCTGCCAAGGCCTGCCATGCTGAGTGCAGCAAGGCTGGGCTAGTTCCCAGGCCCGACTGTCCCAGCCAGCAGGCATGGATCTCCCAGCAGCCAGCAGCCCCAAACTGGATGCTGGCCATCCTCCTGGCCACCCTCCTCGACTTCTGTGGAAACGGAGACCCAGGCCCATGGGTCCTGACCCCACACCAACCCCACCAAACTCCCCCCACCCCAGGCTATCCAGCACATCTGGACCCATGCCACCAGCATCAACTGGTAGGACAGGATCATCATGGGGGAGTGGGACAAGGATCACTGGTTGCAGAATCTCCAGATGAAGAAAGAGACCTTCCTGGTGATCCGCAGCTGGCTCGCTCTTATGCTGTGGCACCAGGATACCTGGATGAGGACGGCCCTCTCTGTGGAGAAGTGCATGGCTATGGCAGTATGGAAACTGTCCACCACAGACAGCTACTAGTCCATCAAGCAGCAGTTCGGGGTGAGCACATCCACCTTCGGGGCTGTTGTACTAGAGGTAAGCCCTGGCCTGGGCCCCAACCTGGCTGGTGGGGTGGGAGGGGGCCAGCAGGCACGGGGGACCCCTGAGGGCTGGGGGGACAGGGAGCTGGACTAGTGGGCAGGTAAGTGTAGCCTATGGGGAACGTCACACACCTGCTTCTGGAGGTGTGCCCCAGTCGGGGGAGGCCCTGTAGGCAGGGGGGCAGGGAAGGGAACAGGGGCATCCCTGCGCATACCCACGAGTGTATCTGCTGTCATTCCCCTGCAGGTCATGAGAGCCATCAACCACGTGCTGGTGCAGTGGCTGATGTGCTTGGGGGACCTGGACACGCTCATCAAGGACTTCACAGAGCTTGGGTTTCCCCTGTGGATTGGGGTGATCGACGGGACACATATTGCCATTAGGGCCACAGCAACGGCTGCTACCTGAACGACAAGGGGTACCACTCCATTGTGCTCCAGGCGATGGTGGACTCCCAGGGTAGGTTCACAGACATTTACATGGGCTGGCCAGGAAGGGAGCATGACTCGTGCATCCTGTGGAACTCCACAGGATGGAGGCTGGAACATTCATGCCCCAGTGAGAGCATGTTGTTGGGGGGGTCGCCAGGCCCCTCTGCCTTGTGGGTGACCTGGCCTACCCCCTCCAGTTCTAGTTGATGCGTCTGTATAGAGGCCACCTCACACCCTCCCAGGAGCTGTTCAACTCTCAGCTCACATGGGCCCAGTGCCCCCCCCCCACCAGAAATCGGCTGGCGGGCTCTTGGGGGCTTGGCTGTGGGGGTGGTCCCTGCCTGGGGAGCGGATGGGCTGGGAGCAGATTTGCCACCTGAGAAGCCTTCAGCATGCTTGGGGGGGGGTCTCCATGGGGGACATCACCTGCAGGTGCATCAGCTGCAGGTGTGGCTGTGGCCTGAGGTCCCATTCTGGACCAGGCCATCTGGGTTTGGGGAATCACAATGGGGCCCTGAGGTGCACTCCCCCCCTGCGATTTGCCGTGCTGGGTGCTTACCTAAGGTGGCCTCGAACAGGTCGGGTGATGCCCAATTAGAGGTGGCCTGGCTGCTGGGAGTGGAGGGAAGCTCTATGACCAGGGAGCCATCAGACAACTTCTCACCAGACAGGACATCCATGGTAGGAGGGCCCTCCTCCTGCTCCAGTGTGGCAGGGGTCTCAGGTGTGGCCATCTCTATGGTGACCTGGGGTGGCGATGCCTTGTCCGCAGCCAGGATGTCCTGCAACTCCCAGTAGAAGGGGCAGCTGGCTGGGGCACGGTCAGATCTGTGGGCGCTGTCTTGGGCCTGCACGTGTCCCTGGTTCAGCCCCTCACCTGGCCGTGGACCTGCGTGGGTGTCTGGCAGGGGTGGCCTTGGGCAGCCAGGCCTTGGGCGAGGTGTGCGAATGGGGAGACATTCCTCCGGTGCCAGGTGGTGTCCTGGAGGGCCTCCTCATCACTCCAGAGCCCCAGGAGGTCCTGAAGTTCTGGCTCTGTCCAGGAGGGGACCCTCCTGGCTGCCCTCGTCTGGGTTCCTGGGGCTGCCCTGGGTGGCGTGGGGTACTAGCCTGTTGGCATCTGGCTGGCTTGGGGCTCAATAACTCCCTCCAGGTCTCGGTGGAGTGCAGCTGGCAGCCCTGCACATGCTGCTACCTTCCACACTCTCAGCTTCCTGCCATGGGGTCTCTGGGTCCTTGTAGCTTTAAAAGCTGCAGGACCTGGAGACCGTAGAGCCCCACTGGGTTTGCCTGGTGCATCTCTGCTTTCTGGTGGGCCGCTGCCATGGTGGACTGCTTCTTCTGGAAGAAGTGGTCTGCCAGTGTCTACACATGCTTTTTTCTGGAATAGCCTTGCAGAAGAAGGTGCTCTTCCTGGTTTTGCAGTGGATCAAGGATTCCAGAAGATGCGGTGTCTTCTTCCAGATTCCTTCTGGAAGAGTGCCTTCCATGTGTAGACGCTCCATGGATCTTCTGGAAGAAGGCGCCGCTCTTCCAGAAGATTGCACAAGTGTAGAAGAGGCCTTAGGGCAGTGGTTAAAGCATTCATCTGAGTAGTTTGAGAGCGTACTTGAACTAGGGCAGCTCCCATGTCCTAGGTGAATCGAATCACCCATGTAACCTGGGTGGCTAAACACCTATCTTCCCCCCCAGGCTCTTAATTGCCCTGGAACTTACATGGAAAATTGGTGCATGGTGCAATTGAGTGAGGCAACAGGGCACATTCACAGGAGCTGAAACCAGCACTGAGAGGACTTTACTGCACAAACTTAGGGACCTTCCAGGGTTTGGTGGCAGCTAAATAGGAGTTTTGTGGGTAAGAATGGTGCCTAAAAACAGGACTTAGGCACCTAAG
Organism: Carettochelys insculpta; assembly: GCF_033958435.1. Taxonomy (NCBI): domain Eukaryota; kingdom Metazoa; phylum Chordata; order Testudines; family Carettochelyidae; genus Carettochelys; species Carettochelys insculpta. The sequence goes on along the minus strand of NC_134139.1, from coordinate 62,885,219 downwards.
TACCTTAGTGGACCTTTGTATTTTGGCTTGTTTGTTTATTTCAAATAACTGACCCTTTTCACCTCTGGTATATAGGCCCTTGCACCTGAAACTCCCATGGCATTTTTCTCCATAAAGGAGCACCACCATCCTCTATATATCGGTGCGGAGGGGTTGTACAGAGTCCCAGAATTTAAATCTCCTTCATGACTTCCCACTCTCTTTTACGGAATCGTTTGTCTGTACAATGGAGTCTGTCATAAATCTTGTTCCATTTTTCATAGTGAAGATTCAACTATCTCATTTTACCCTTGGAAACTGTGAAGGTCTATAATCAGAACACCATTAAATGCACTGGTTTCTTTCTGTTCGAAATGGTACATCACCTACCCCATAACAAACCTGCACTGTTACCTAGCGACAGGCCCACTGATGGGGAGGAGGGGAAAAAGGGCAATTATTTTGACAGGCTTCAGGGCCATGAGGTACATTTAGGATGGTTGTGAAGGCAGCTGAGAAGGCATATGGAAGGCCTGGCCATGCTGAAAAAGTGCACCCAGCAGGGCAGCTGGCAGCTCCCTGGAGCACCCAGCCAGTGCAGGAGCAGCAACACCCAAATGTCAGGCAGACCATGTCCATGTATACATGGCTTGTTTGTGTGCGGGGGCACAGGTGGGTGGGCTGTGGCTGTTCTGCTGTGTTCTGCCATGGGGCCCAGAATTGTTGTTGTTGGGCTTGCCTAGTGACACCTTATTTTAGATCCCTTCAACATCTCACTAAAAGTAGGACTTGTAAGGAAGTACTTCACAATGGTTAGGGAACAAATCTAGTGCTTGGGAGAACTTTGTTCAACTCTCTGCTCTACTGAAGGCTTCCTGTGGGACCCTGGGCAGTAATTTAACCTCTCTGTTCCTCAGGTCCCATTTGGTAAAATGGCAATATCGCTTCCATATGTCACAGGTGTGCCACAAGCGTAAACGCATAAAAAGAATGGGAGATACTGAGCTATAGCTGTAATACAAGCCATAATACTACAGCACAAAGACTTGGATGACAGTCAGTTTTCTCAAGCTCAAGGCAGAGGTGATATTAATAGAGCTGAGGTAGGATACTCCATAAATTACATAATATATTTTTGTTATTTTCAAGACCCACTAATTTTCAAGACCACATGCAAAATTGGGGACCCACACTCCTAATTTGTTCCATAATTTATAGTCTGCTCCATGCCACTTACAGGAAGTGACAGGCCTAATATCTGAAAGGCCATGCAGTCTATTTTTAATAAGGATCTACAGTTTTGTGTCATCTTGAACTGTTCTGAATTCTTTTTAGCACCAATAGCCAGGGCATCCTATTTGCCGTCACTGTCCCTCTATGAAGTTGCAAGAGCTTTGTCTGAATACACACTCACCACTGTAATCCAGCTCTTTATTGCACCCAGATAGAATGATTGCTCTGTGGTCTACTGTACATAAGGCTACATTTGAAAATTAAAATGTTACCTAGTTTAGGTCTCAGTACTCAGTTTACATGGCAGTTTGCTTTACATGCAGTGTATTGAACTGGCAATCTGTAAGAAGTGCAATTAGGGCAGTGTTTTACACAGGTAATGTCGGCACAAAGCCTTGGCTACAAAGCAACCTAACAAAACAGCTTAGCGAAACTTATAAATGCTCCTACGGCTTGAAATGGTAGGGCAGTCTGAGCTCCATGTGTTTGAAAGAGCTTGAGAGTGAAAAGAGCATGGCCTGTAATTTTTTCCATCCATGCCCAGAATAAATTGTATTATGTGCGTGGATGCAGGTGTGGATGTTCACCACCAGTAGAAGCAAAGGCTGCTGACCATGGGTGCTCTGTTAATCAGTTGGGTAGCATTTGACTCTCTCCTGAGTGGTCACCCAAGCACACAGTTAACGGAACATTGGAGACAAGGCACTGAGTCACCACATTGACCCTGGCAAACAAGAGCTTAGCAACAGCTCAGGTTGATGGAGGCCAGGAAGGCAGCCAAAGCACCTTTTTCCAGCAACAGGAGGTAGAGAATAGCTGAGGGAAAACTGCACTCTTAGGTCAATGCTAGAAGCTGGAAGTTCATTTCTCTATCTTATTGATGTTTTCTTAGCTGTGGTTTCTCCGTGACATTACATTCTGTCTGAGAAAAGGACATGACTGGCTGGCCTATGGTTTTAAGAATTTTCTGTAAAGTTTGTTTCGTGAACATAGTGGGTTAAGTGTACTCAAGAGAAGTCCTATCTGCAGCTGTCAACCTTCCGCTACAAAGTCAGTCTCTAAGATAGTGACTGTTGCTCAGCACCTTACTTCACCTCACATCAACAGCTCATCCCAATTATTTACACACTTGGGCGTAAATCTACATTGACAAGTGTCAACGTATTCTCCAAGCCCTAGAATAGCTCAGTGGATGCCAGCCATGGTGGCAGTGCTAGTGTAGACAGACTGTAGACAACTCTACCACAGTGTCATCTGATCCTACGATAATATTGGTAACAGGTTTAAATTAGTGTTCCCTCAGTAGGCGGCAAAAGTTGTGTTATCTGAGCAGTGGGAGAATTCCCCAAAATTCTCCACATGAAAGCAGCCTTGCAGACACAACCAAATCCTAACCCTTTTTCTTCCAGTGTAAAATGAAAGTTTCCAGTATCACCAAATAGATTTGGATGTAAAACCAAAAGTGACAGCACAGAAGCTTCAGTAACAATGCCATGCGCATTTGCATTGATTTTATTTGAAAACCAGTAAAGAAATTGTCAAGTTCAAGCGTGTAGAAGTACCCACAAAATGCATTGGACATGCTTGTAAAGTAGAACTGATTTGATCTCATCTTACATATACCCCAAAGCAATAGCTAGGGGGAAACGCTGTGAAGCAATTTTTCCTTTGTTTGTGCCCTTAGGGCTCAGTTCTCAACTTGGTTAGAACGAAAGACATACCTTGGGAAAAAAAGTGGTGAATTCCTGCATGTCATGCAGACTGCAGAACTTCCTCCTTCTTCTGCTGTTTCTGATGTCAGAGAGAGGGGTGCAGCGATGACAGGGGACGGGGTTATCATCTCCATGCTTCGGCTGAACGTGATCCACCTATGGCCGTGTACTGTACGGGTCTTTTTGTGCATTTTTGTCCCAGCTCTGCGTTCTATGCCATCGAACTCAGCAATGATTCATCCAAACGCTGCCTTGTCAAGTGACTTGTGCTTTTTGGAGAAATGTTTTATTTCATGGTTACCTCATGATCCCATTCCACCCCCAGCAGTCTGTCAGTTACACTCATTCATTGTATCACGTCTGTAGTGTGAATCGGGAGCTGTCTCCGGCAGGGATTTTTACAGTGCCTAGCTCAACGGGCTTCTGGTCAGTATTCTGTATAAGCTGAGTGCTTGGGTTCCCACCGAGGGGAGACTCATGTGCCGTCCAGCTGGTTAGCAGAGAACCCACGGCTGACAGCATGCTTGTCTATTGGTGGTACACATCTGAACATGCCATGGTACGCATAACAAATTTTGCTCTGCCCATAGGTGGAAAAAATAGAGGGAACAGTGCTCCTGATCCTTGACTGGGTTTCCTAAGCTCTATTGTGATATAAATAACAGTTATAAGTAATAATAACTGTCTCATTATGAAATGTGCGGGGGCTCTCAGAGAAAAAGGTAGCTGGCTTTCAAACTCCATCAGCCTACGTGTAAAATCTGTATTAGGTGGGAGTGCAAAACAGGAGGTACACTCTGTGTTCTAAATGAAAGGTTGTATGAAAATGTCATTGTTTTACAGTATTATATTATGTGACAAACAATGGATAATTATAAATCATACTTTAAGACACATGCGCACAGGGCAGGTTTAAAGGTGCAACTTCTAAGTTGTTTGAGTTCTGAGTGTTTGATTTTTGCCATTTGAATAGTTTAGACACTAGGTTTTTCTATGGAATTTCTTGAGACAGAGGGAATCAAGAGAAAAAACAAAGGATCTGTGTGTGAGGCCACACATTTTGATGATATGATACTACATTGTATTTGCTGAGATATAGGATGTGATCCTGTAATTGGAAACTATGGTCCCAATCCTGCAAATATTTATGCGTACTCTAAACTTGATACAGTTAATAGACCCACTGGCCTCATAGAGGCAGCCGTGCTAGCCTGTATCTTCAAAACCAACAACGTGTCCTGTTAGTCTGTTAGTCTATAAGATGCTACAGGACTTCTTGTTGTTTTTTGGCCTTATAGAGAAACCAAACGTGTATAAATCTTTTCAGGTTCCTAGTCTTAATTGTAATACTCATTTGCAAGGCTGGAGGTAGGATAGGATTTTTTTTCTTGCAACTTAACTATGTTACCTGAATTTTGTGTGCTTAACTACAAAACTGTAGTAATCTCTTAATGTGTTTCCTTTGTACATAATTAGATTGACTTGTGCTGCCAGTATGGGGAGTAATTTGTAACTTAATGGTATGACTACACCTGGTGTACATTCCAGCTTGAGGTGACATACCAAAACTAGCGCTGATTGAACTAGTGCACTAAAAATAGAATTGTAGCCATGGTGATGGGAGGGGCTAAATGCCCTGAGTATGTACGTGTCGTCTCATATCTTATTGTACTTGAGGCGGCTAGTCCCTCCCACCCCTTTTGTACTGTGGCTACTTTCTATTATTACACCACTATATCAATCAGAGCCAGCATTGGTTTGTCTCCTTAAGCTGAAAATTACCTTTTCAGCTTGAAGAGCCAGCTACCCTGGAAGTATCAGAGAGGTAGCCGAATTAGTCTGTATCTTCAAAAACAACAAGTCCTGTGGCATCTTATAGACCAACAGATACTTTGTAAAATAAGCTTTCATGGGCAAAGACCCGCTTTGTCAGATGCATGAGTGGGCAAGAAAAAAATCCTATCCTACCTCCATCCTTGCAAATGAGTATTACAATTAAGACCTAGAGCATCTGACAAAGCAGGTCTTTGCCCACAAAAGCTTATGCTCCAAAATCTCTATCAAAACAAAAAGCAGTCAAGTAGCACTTTAAAGACTAACAAAATAATTTATTAGGTGAGCTTTCGTGGGAGAGACCCACTTCTTCAGACCATAGCCAGACCAGAATAGACTCAATATTTAAGGCACAGAGAACCAAAAACAGTGATCAAGGAGGACAAATCAGAAAAAAATGATCAAGGTGAGCAAATCAGAGAGTAGAGAGGTATAAGTGGGGGAGAAGGTCAAGAATTAGATTAAGCCAAGTATGCAAACGAGCCCATATGGTGACAGAAAATTCCCACACCGGTTCAAGCCACGTGTTAATTGTGTCGAATTTGAATATAAAAGACAGGTCAGCTGTCTCCCTTTGAATAGTGGTGCGATATCTGTTTGTCAAAATATCTGTTAGTCTATAAGGTGCCACAGAATTACCCTGGGAGTGCCATTGTTGCTCCTCTGCTTCTCCTTTGTCTTGTGAGGGAGCAAGTTACATCACTCTTTGCATAGACCAGCTTACTCTTATGTGCCTGTCCAAGTACTCTGGCTGGTGAGGAGAGAAGGTCACACCAGAGCTCCTCCCACATCTCTCCCATTCTGACCCTGCTCACTTGCTCCCACTGAGGAGTAGCAGGTGAATCGCTTCAGTGCCTGAGTCACAGTCTGAAGAGGAGCAAGCAGGACAGTAAGCTAGGACTTACCCTCTTACCACCCATTACTCCACTGCCTGGCCCAGTCAGGGCTGTGGTGATCAACACCATGGTCTGTAAATCCTAACAATGGTGCAGATTAAAAGAAAGAGAGAAAAGGGCTCCATTACATAAAAAAAAACACTTTATGAACAGATCATTTTCATTATAGATTTTACATTTATCCCAGACAAGAGAATGAGGTAGGTGGGTGTCAGCCATTCATTGCAGAGACCTGCAGCTCTTTGCAGAAAATGCAATAAAGAGTCACTGTATAGCATCATTGAGTAGAAAAGTTGAAGGCCAGGAAGAACCACCACATCAACTGATCTGGCCTCCGACACGGCACCTTCACATTAAACCAAACTACCAAAATGAGATCAAAATATTACTGCCCACAGGAGCCTAAACTATAATGTGTGTAACCCCAGAGGCGCCGAGACCACTGAGTGGGGACGATGAAGTCTCTGCCCTACAGTCCTGGAGGAGAGACAGCTGGCCTTCAGCTCATGTGGCAGAGCATGTGGCTTTAGCCTCTAAGGTCTCACATTCATTCTCTCCTGCTGATGACCTGGGTTCATCGGCCTTACAAGTGCGACAGGCAGAGAACAGAAGGGACTGAAGCATATCAATGCCTGAGGTCCCTGCAATGGCAGGGAAATCATTAAGCAAGACAGACCCAGAAAATCCTAGCAAATGACCCTCATCCACATGCTGCAGAGGACTGCCAAAACGCCAAGGTCACCATCAGTCTGACTTGGGGTAAAAGTCTTTCTCCACCCTACATATAACAATCAGTTAGACCAGGGATTGACAACCAAAATAGCAAGAAGAGCCATTTTTTCCAATTCAGTAAAAACTCAGTAACTCAAAAGCTGCCATGCATGTGAGTACGAGATGGTCCTTAATAAATAACTCCAACCATACATTGTGTAACTGCTATTTTAAGAACGGTGCACACACAATGATTTGTAATGCAATACATGTTTACTGCAGGACATTCACAAACTTTTTACATATTCTACCTCCTCACACTTTATAGCCGTGTCTACACATGCACGCTACTTCGAAGTAGTGGCACTAACTTCGAAATAGCGCCTGTCACGGCTACACGCGCTGGGCACTATTTCGAAGTTAACTTCGACGTTAGGAGGTGAGACGTCGAAGTCGCTAACCCCATGAGGGGATACGAATAGCGCCCTATTTCGACGTTCAACGTCGAAGTAGGGACCGTGTAGTCGTTGCGCGTCCCGCAACTTCGAAATAGCGGGGTCCGCCATGGCGACCATCAGCTGAGGGGTTGAGAGACGCTCTCTCTCGAGCCCCTGCGGGGCTCTATGGTCACCGTGGGCAGCAGCCCTTAGCCCAGGGCTTCTGGCTGCTGCTGTGGCAGCTGGGGATCCATGCTGCAGGCACAGGGTCTGCAACCAGTTGTCAGCTCTGTGTATTTTGTGTTGTTTAGTGCAACTGTGTCTGGGAGGGGCCCTTTAAGGGAGCGGCTTGCTGTTGAGTCCGCCCTGTGACCCTGTCTGCAGCTGTGCCTGGCATCCTTATTTCGATGTGTGCTACTTTGGCATGTAGACGTTGCCTCGCAGCGCCTATTTCGATGTGGTGCCGTGCAACGTCGAAGTTGAACATCGACGTTGCCAGCCCTGGAGGACGTGTAGACGTTATTCATCGAAATAGCCTATTTCGATGTTGCTACGTCAAAATAAGCTATTTCGATGTAGGCTTCACGTGTAGACGTAGCCTATGTGTGTTTATTTGTACCAGTGTCTTCCTGTCACTCCCTTCTCTCTCTCTCTGGAGGATACTGGGGGGCATTATCTTGCATTTTGGGATCGCATGTCATTTGCTAGTTAGATATAAGTTGTTCCTTTTGGGGCTTTTAGACATTCAGCATTTATTGAAAATAATCAGGAGGGCTTTTTTTTAAAAAAAAATCTTGCAATTATAGCATGGAGAGCCACAAAGAAGTACTTAAAAGTGCCATATGCAGCTCCCGAGCTGCAGGTTGCAGACCCTTGAGTTAGACCATGAGCATGTAAGCCAAAATCAACCAACCAAGCACCTTAAAGCGTTGATGCTAGGTGCCACATCAGAGCTCTGGTCATCCCTGAGTAATTTTGCGTCTCCAACTAGTGGCCTGCTTGATGATTTAGAGGAAGGAGATTTAAAAAAAACAAACAGAAAAACCCCCACCCACATACAAAGAGTATGTTGAGTGGCTGGCAGAAATCCTGAAACATGACCATTTAGGAACCTAAATGAGCCCCATGGCTATTGAGCCCTTCCCCTTACAGTCTCAAGTAGCCTTGTCATGCAACTGCCCATAATTTTGTCCAGCTCACTCTAAAAACTAATTGTTATTTGCTCCCACATGGCCTATTAACGGACTGTATCTTTGAGTGTGGGTTTTCCATGCTGAATTCTGAATGGCTTTGCAAGAAGTAGAACAGCCTGAGACTTCATCAAACTGGTTCTAGGGAGATTCACATGTGGTGTCTACTTCACTGTGTTGCACATGTGGCAAAAAACTGATGTACGTGGTTGCAACCTCCCAGGGCTTGGAACCATGCCCCATTTTCAGGGAATTTGAACCTCAGGATTATTGCATTCATCCTCTTACTGAAAAGGGACTGCAGATGGTCCCATCAAGGTATAGGCCATTCTGCCTTCTGAGACTCTGGGTAAGCAAATTTCAGTTCAGGAGCAACGCCTTAAACTGAGCTTTGAAATGAAGCCCAGAAAGGTACTTCACTCACCTCAACATGCCAGACATTTATCCCAAATTAAGTACCTTTCGTATCACTCCAGAAGTGTAAAGGGAAATCAGTATTGTGCCGCAGGAAGCAACAGCCCTGAGACTGGAGAAGGCATAAGTTGGCTACAGCTTCATGCAACAAGAATCAAGCTCAATGACTTTTTCATAATTCTGTAGGACATCATGGGTTTGGATTCTCTGTTTGGACGTATGGATGGTTCTCTTAACAAGCTATTTCAAAAAGCATGGCATCAGTTTTGTGTAAATCTTCCAAAACTTGAGGGGTGAGTTCCAAAAATATGTGGGAGGCTGTGACTGAAAAATAATGGAGAAAAGAACATAGATAGGAAATGGAAAGCATTCAGAACTTAAATTAATATATGCCCAGGGGTCGTTGTCTGTGCAGTCTGGCAATAAATAAATCCACATTGTGATGAACAGGCAAAAAAAAGTAATCATAAAGTGTAAGAAAGAGGCATATGTGAGGTATTAAACACTAGGTACAGCGGAAGACTGGCAAGATTACTGAACAAAGTTCAAAGAGTATTAAAAAAAAAGATAAGAAAAGCCAAGGTAGAGAATGAAAAAGAAGATTGCACAGGAGGTTGTGCTAAATAATGAGAATTTATTCAAGTAAGAAGGGAAAAGGAGGTCAGTGAAGGAGACAGAAGGGCCTCAAAGAAATGGCAAAGATAATTTATTGAAAGAATATGTAGACATTGCTTGAAATATTAAATGAATTCCTTGCCTTGGTGCTCTCAACGGAATGTGGTGAGGGACAGCTGTTTAAAACTGGAATAAATTTCCCCAAGGAAGAAAAAGAAACACTGAAGGCAGTCAGGATCATGCCAGAACAAGTGATCAAGAAATTATAATATCTGAAGACTTGCAAAACTGCTTGATCAGATGGGACTCAGCCTAGTTTCTGTAGAAAGTGGACATGTTTAAGAACTGTTTTGAGGAGAATGGTGGAGCAGGATGAGACTAGAACATAGGCCAGATATGCTGCTGGTGTAAATCAGTGTTGCCTTACTGACTTCACAGGTCTGCTACATAGTGTAGGTCAGGTTGTTCTGGCTTATATAGGGCTTTGGATACAGGGTCTGGATAAACATTTCTTCAGTTCATTGATGTGTCGTTATTTTTCTAAAGAGCTCTCTTATAAATGTTATCCCCCTTAATTTATTGCTGACATAGAGACAAAGAAGTGAAGGAAACTGAAGTCCTCTGACTGTGGAAACAGAATTTGTGAGAGTTTTCCCCATTCTGATCACTCCCTAATATTTCAACTGCAACATACAGCATCCATCATTATGGCCATGTCTACACTAGCCCCCACTTTCGAAAGGGGATGCTAATGAGACCCTTTGGGACATGTTAATGAGATACTGCAATGAATATGCAGCTCCTCATTAGCATAATGGGAGCCGCAGCACTTTGAAGGAGGCCACAGCACTTCAGAAGTGCCGCTTTTGATCGCATGTGGCTTGTCTACACGGGGTCCTTTTTGAAAGAACCCCACACACTGAGAAATCCCCTTATTCATATTTGGTTATAGGAATGAGGGGATTTTGAAGTGTAAGGGACCCTTTCAAAAAGGACCCCATGTAGATGAGCCGCATGTGATTGAAACCGGCACTTTTGAAGTGCTGTGGGTGCCATTATGCTAATGAGGTGCTGCATATTCATTGCAGCGCCTCATTAGCATATCCCGAATTGTCTCATTAGCATCCCCTTTTGAAAGCGGGTGGTAGTGCAGACATAGCCTAATTGTGAGAGGTTGTACTCATATTCCATGACTTTAATAAAGCTACATTGATTCACCCACTGGGAATTTGGCCCAAGCCCTTTCACAGACCATTCGTGCAAATCTAAGCAAGGTTAGAATTTAACTTCTGGATGTACCATTTACATTTAAAGGCCTTGTGTATTCTATAACATATTAGACCTAAATTCTATTGCATGGTACCTGGATTCAGCAATACTGGTGTGGCAGCCTGAAATACTGTGGCAGATACATTTACATTGAATTTAAATTGAGATTTATTTAATTAAATACCTTAATGGACAATATAATGGGTATTATTTATTTTGATATTGAAATTAATTTAGATTATACAGTCTCCCCCATTGCCTCACTCCACTTTTGTAGAATTTTGTGATGAAAACACGTCTGTAGAAGTTATCCTGAACAACATGGAGACTCTGGCAGTTGTGTAGAGGACAGCTGGAGCTTTTGGCAGTTTGAAATTGTGGAGTAGATTCACTGGCTGGATGTTTCAATTAAAATGATCATCAGCAGAATAATTAATGTTAGAGCTATCATGTTAGAGCTATCTCAGAGCTATCATTCCAGCCTGCTTTCAGGGTCAGGAAAACATTGGTCAATGCTCATTTCATGTTTTCAAGGTTATCTGCCCAGCCATGAGGTCTAGAAATATAACATGAAAGCTTTGAGTCTGAAACACAGTTCTGCCATAAGATATGGACTTTCCTTGCATATTCCAAAGCATCAGAATCATGGAATACATGGGGCCCTGTCTGTAGTTCAAAAGTATATCTAGGGAAGATCCAGGAGACTACGTGCTGCATGTTTGACCTCAGAAGTTGGAAGGAGAATAAAAACATTAATCAGGGTCTGAACGGGAGGTGAAAAATCTGAGAGGCTTCTGATTTTGTGAAGGATAGCGACAGTAGGTGCACAAAAGAGGCCATGCCTAACAAATCTATTGGAATTTTTGTAGAAAGTCACAAATTGGTTGATGGGGACAGACATGGATGTAATTTATCTGGATCTCAAGGAACCTTTTTGATATAGTAACTCACAAAAGATTACTTCTTAAGGTCAATAGGCAGGTTTTGGGATGAGCTACATCAGTGGATAAAGAACTGGTGTGGATATCAAAGACAGAAGGCATTCGTCAATGGCAATGATTCAGGTCAAAGGGGAGAGGATGAAGAGTAGTGTTACATGAGGAAGGTTCAGTGTTGGGTTTGATTTTGTTCACTGTACATATGAATGGGCTTTGATGAAGGAACATAGTGATGATATGAAACTAGCTGGGGGGGGCAGGAGCAAAGGAGTTAGTTAATTCAAAGGAAGTGGGAGTGATGGGGGTCAGAGAACCAACCAACACTAACTGCATGAGTCAGTACGAAGGGAAGAACCTGGAGATGACTGGGATTATGCACAAGCCTTTGAAAAGGCTCCATGAAGGAAGCTACTCAGAGAATTCATAAGCCATGATAGCTTCCTCTTCCTCTAGCTTGTTTCCCTTCCCTGAAACTGTCAGGGATTCAGTGCTATCAAAGTAAGAAATGTTGCTGCTAAAAGAGAACAGGAGAGAAGTCTCCTTCATTCAAAACTCATGGGAAGTGATGAGGCCTAGCTCTCCAGCACAGAACCAAGCAGTAAGAGCTTCTGAGACCTGAGCCGTTTTGTGCAATTGGGAAAGTCATTTTAGGGTATTCTCAAAGAAATTACGTGCCCACTTGCATGCCTCAGTTGCAATGAGATACCCTGCATCTCTGTCCAAATAGCAAGCAAAGACTCTCCCAGGCCATTGGTAAACACAAATTCCAATTTGCCCATGCAATAATTGTAAGACTAGGCCCATATAAGCACAAAATTATACAAATACTTGTGAGTGTCCAAAGTGATCTTGCTTTTTAAAAGTTTGGCCCTTAATCTCTTGGAATTTTTTCATTTGTAAAATGGGGAAAATACCTACTTCTCACGGACTTGGGGAAGATAAATTAATATGAATGGAGTCCCCTGATGACAACAGTTAGCTATGTTAAATAATACAGCAAGATGAATAGATTCTTAATAATGGGTTGCTGCCTAAGTTAAAATTCAATTTGTTTCTTTAAAATTAGTATGCAAAGAAATTAAGGTTTTCAGTTGTATCACTGCCCATCTCTTCCTGAAAATGTTAGTCAGACTATGTTGTTCAGTTGTCTGTGTCTATTAGGAGGCAAATAATCCTTCCCATGCCATCAGAGAGGAATCTACCCTCTCAATTACATGATGACAGTAGTGTGTATCACCTTCAAGAGGGAATGCTATTATAAGGTCTCAAAGGAGGTAATACAGGGGCAAGACAAGTGAATGATGGCTGGGACCTTCTCTTTCTCATACCAGTATGTAATAAAATGGCTCCAGTGTTTTTGGTTGCATGTGAAACAAACCAGTGAGCAGTGTCTAGTTGGCCAGCATTTCTGCACTCAGCTATCTTTTTCTTCTTTCCCTGCCATCCATCCTCTACTTCTGTTGAAGCTTGTGCCAATTAGCGCCACTTCCTGCTCTTCTCTGATGCAGCTTCTCTCAGTGTCCAGGAGGCACCTTCAGAAAGCCACTGCTTGACTCTTGTCTCTTTTACCATTGGTCAACTCCTTTTGTTCCTTAACTCCACTATTTCCGCTGCCACTCCGATTCTCTGCTGGTCCATCAGAGTTTAGATCAAATTGTTTCCTCCACTAATTGTCCCAGCTAGGACCTGAACTCGCAAAATGTCATCTGAGGTTGTGATATTTCTAACCTGACAAGAGGCAGGAAGCACTGGAATTCTCATGGGAATCTGTTCTCCTGGGCTGTCCAGCCTGATTTCACACAGCTAGGAGGCTCAGGTATGTTGGCTAAGGCTCAGAGATTTCCCCCAGATTTTGGGGTGCTTATTTGAATGGAACATCTGAACAGTTTGAGGCTTACCCAAAATGAAATGGATGCCATGTCTGGTACAGAGAGACACAGGCTAGTTTGGCAGGCTGTGCCATGGAGCTAGATTTCAGCCTCTTTTGAATTCTCAGTTACAGTGACTGGAAGTGGAGGGGGGATTTGTTTTCTTGCTGACTCAGCAGTTTCCCCATTGATTGTTCCTTCCAGAAATGTACACTGAGACCTTGATCCCTTTGGGAATTTTCCATTGGCTTCAAAGGATTTGAATCAGGTCCTGGAAAAGCACACAGAGAGTACCAGTGGCTGTTCAATGTGTTAATGTGGCTTTTAAAGCTGGGTTTCATTACTAACTTTTTCTATTTTTATTGTTAGCTGAAAACATACAATAGATGAGCTAAGCCTGTAATTATAGTGCTGTGTTTTATACAACAATCTCTGAGCAGAACTACAAGGGACAGTACAGAAATCTTGCCTGTGACAAGACAGAATACTGAAGTCCTAGTCCTGGAAAGTGTGATTAGGGTTAGCTGCTTTGTGATAACAGAGATTTCTTACTCGATGCATCTAAAGCAACCTACATACAAAGTACAGGTTGAGCGTCTCTACTCCAGCACTCTCTCATCTGCCAACATCAGCAGTTCGGCATGATTTTAGTTATTTGGACAACCATTTATGAGGGGTGTGGTCAAGCTTCCAATGGTCCCATGAAGTTTGTTTACAGTCACCAGTCCTGGCTTTCAGTGTTCTGTGCTGTTATTTAGCTCTAATTGTCTTCAAAGCATCCAGTAAGCAGTGAAAGTGTTGGTAATGCTGCTAGACAATATTGACCTCCAGTGTTTTAGGAGGGGCATGTGCTAACAAACCCAAGTGAGCAGCTCAGTAGATGGAAGGAACATTTTGAAGAGCTACTGAACTGCCCTGCCTACATGGAACCTCCCAAGTTACCACCTACAAATATACCCTGCAAATTAACAGCAGCAGACCTACAAAAAAGGAAATCAGAAAAGCCATTTCCCATCTGAAAAGTGGAAAAGCACTTGGTCCAGACAACATCCCCACAGAAGTAATCAAAGTAGTTAGTGAGACATCAGTCAACATGAGGTATAACCTATTTGGGACACTGAAGAGATCCCACAAGACTGGAAACATGGCTACCTTACCAAGCTTCCAAAGAAAGGCAGCCTGAAGGAATGCAAGAACTGGAGGGGCATCACATTACTGTCTATTCCAGAAAAAGTGTTTAATAGTATTCTCAGAGAGAGAGAGAGGGAGAGAGAGAGAGAGAGAGAAAACAGAAATTGATAGACAGCTCAGGGAAGAACAGGCCAGCTGCCGAAGAGAGATTCTGTACTGACCAAATAGCAACTCAGAATGATCGTAGAACAGTGGCTCGAGTGGAATTCCCTTCTGTACATAACCTCATAGATTTTGAAAATGCCTTTGACAGTTTTGTTAGAGACACTTTGTGGAAACTACTTCAACATCATGGCCTCCCATCCAAAATTATTAGCTTGATTCGTTCAGCATATGAAACCAGCAACATGCCAAGTTGTTCACAATGGTGTCTAGACAAAATTCTTCAGCATACTGTCAGGAGTGCAACAAGGGTGCTTATTGTCACCTTTCCTGTTCTTGATCACAATGGACTGGATTATGAACAGGACAACAGGGCTACGTCTACACGTGAAGCCTACATCGAAGTAGCCTATTTCGATGTGGCGACATCGAAATAGGCTATTTCGATGAATAACGTCTACACGTCCTCCAAGGCTGGCAACGTCGATGTTCAACATCGACGTTGCGGAGCACCACATCGAAATAGGCGCAGCGAGGGAACATCTACACGCCACAGTAGCACACATCGAAATAAGGGTGCCAGGCACAGCTGCAGACAGGGTCACAGGGCGGACTCAACAGCAAGCCGCTCCCTTAAAGGGCCCCTCCCAGACACACTTGCACTAAACAGCACAAGATCCACAGAGCCGACAATGAGTTGCAGACCCTGTGCCTGCAGCATGAATCCCCCGCTGCAGCAGCAGCAGCCAGAAGCCCTGGGCTAAAGGCTGCTGCACACGGTGACCATAGAGCCCCACATGGGCTGGAGAGACAGCGTCTCTCAACCCCTCAGCTGATGGCCGCCATGGAGGACCCGGCAATTTCGACGTTGCGGGACGCGGATCGTCTACACGGTCCCTACTTCGACGTTGAACGTAGAAGTAGGGCGCTATTCCTATCTCCTCATGAGGTTAGCGACTTCGACGTCTCGCCGCCTAACGTCGAAGTTAACTTCGAAATAGCGCCCGACGCGTGTAGACGTGACGGGCGCTATTTCGAAGTTGGTGCCGCTACTTCGAAGTAGTGTGCACGTGTAGACGCAGCCCAGATGGCCATCAATGAGGCATTCAGTGGACACTTTTTAAGCAGCTAGAGGATATTGATTTGGCCGATGATGTCGCCTTCCGTTCGCACTAACATGAAAGCACGAAAGAAAAGGTCACAACACTAGACAAAACTGCCTCAACGACTAGACTGAGCATTAACAAGGGAATGACCAAGACAATAAGGATCAACCAGTTCAACAACATCACCATCACACTGGGAGGGATGACCTGGAAGATATGGAGCAGTTTACCTCCTTGGGGAGTATTATGGGCATACATGGAGGAACACATAAGGATATCAATGCCAGGATAGGGAAAGCAATAGCTGCATTTAAGACTCTTCATCCCATATGGAATTCACAAATAGTATCTGTGAAGGCAAAACTGTGGATCTTCAACATAAATGTGAAGAATGTGCTCTTGTATGGATGTGAGACCAGGCATACTAAAAAGTTTTCAAATCACAAGCTACAGACATTCATAAACAGATGCCTGAGGTAAATCATTCACATCAAATGGCAAAACTTCATCACAAATGAGGAGCTTTGGAAAAGAGGAGGAGAAGAACCAAATGACTTTGAAATCAAGAAAACGAAGTGGAGATGGGTAGGCCACACCTTCAGAAAAGCATCATCCAGTATAGACTGTCAAGGTCTCACATGGAACCTGCAAGGAAAATGCAAAAGAGGAAGACCTTGGACAACTTGGAGGCCTACTGAGATTGAAGGACAATAACTGGGGTACTCCTGGAGCCACCTGGAAGTTTTTTACCAAGACAGAGTGAAGTGGAAGAGACTTGTACATGACCTATGCTCCATGCGGAGTACAAGGGTTAAGTAGTAGTAGGTCTATCAAATTCTCTTATTCAGCACTGGTCAGATCCTGAGGGTGCCAGCCTAGTGAGGTTCAACTGTAATATAACCTCTGTGTACTTTGGGTAATGGCTCTGTTTACTTTTCTGACAAAACAAGGTTTATACTATTGTTACAGTGCAAAGCCCAATATCTACAGGAGAGCAAATTGGATTCTGTCCTGTCTCACAAATCAACACTGTTCTAAGTGGAATTCTGGCAGTGGAATCTTTGTTACTGGTGATGCTGATCAGGGGCACAGCTGGATTTTCCAATTCCAGAAAAACAAAGCAGAGTGAGCAATTAGGAAAATAATCTTCTGAGCTATGAAGTGAACAAAAACTGATGATAAAGATATTGTAGGAGAAAATAAACACAAAGCTACATACTGTCATTTATACAGCCACCTTTCCAGAGATTATTGCACTTTTTTCAGCTCTTGCTTAACAATCTATTTTTATTGCCCTAAAATTGATTAGATACAGGGTAACATACCCAGCAGGACATATCAAGTAATATTTTGACACGATTCCACAGCTAACAAATACCTTGTCTTCCATAGATGCCATATATTGAAATCTGTGCAGAATCTTCTATTGGCTGCACTGAATCTAGTATGATGATTAGAAAGAAGACAAATATACATTATTTCATTTGTGCACTAATTTCCATTCTATTTCCATCATTTTTATATGTAATGATAATATCCCCTGTAAATTCTGATGATTTATTGCTGGAATATATGAATGTGGTTGCACATGAGATTGGCAGCCACATGGAATAAACAAAACATTTTTATTTGAAAACCCCAGGGCTACATCTACACGGGCAGCCTGTGTCAACAGAAGTCACTGTTGACAGAGAAACCTTGGTGTTACCTCTGTCGATAGAGTGAGTCCACACATAAAAGCAAATTGAAAGAGCAATCCACTCTGTTGCCAGAGAGCAGCCACGCTGCCCAGTCCTCTCTCAACAGAACAGCTGACCAGAAGCTCTGCAAACAGGTCTGCCTAGGGAACCAGAAACCCTCTTGTCAACAGAACAGTCTACATGGGCACTAAGTTGGCAAAACACTGTTGATACAGGCACTATACCTGATTGGGGGGAGGTATAACACTGCTGACTGAACAGCTGAGTTTTGTCAACTAACTCTCTACAGAGCACTTTAGCCGTGTAGATGCTTGGCATGTTTTGTTGACAAAAGGGCTGTTCCATTGACAGAAACTGCCCATGTAGATGTGGCCCAGAAGTCCCAATTTTGAAGCTGAATGGGGTAAGCATCACTTTAGGCCATGTCTACACAGGCAGCCTCTGTTGACAGAGGTCACTGTTGAAAGAGAAGCCTCAGCAGTACCTCTGGCAACAGATTGTGTCTATACACGAAAGTAGATTGAAAGAGCAAGCCACTCTGTCGACAGAGAGCAACCAGACTGCCCAGCCCTCTCTGAACAGAATGGCTGACCAGAAGCTCTGCAAACAGGGCTGCCCTGGGAACCAGAAACCATCTCTATTGACAGAAGTGTCTACGCAGGCACTCTTTTGACAGAACACTGTTGACAGAGGCACTAAACCTGATTGGGAACAGGGATAACACTGCCGAATGAATAGCTGAGTTTTGTCAACAAACTCTCGACAGAGAGCTTTAATCGTGTAGACACTTGGCTAGTTTTGTCGCCAAATCCCAGTTTTGTCAACAGAAGCTGCCTGTGCAGGCCTGGCCTTTCAGCATGTGTTAGGTAGCCAACTTGAAATTCCAGGTTCAGATCCCAGCAGGGGTCCATAAATCCCTTTGAGTTCTATTGAGTTGAGAGAGAGAGAGCTGTGTTAGTCTGTACTCCAACGGAAGCTCATCACTGAATAAATCATTTTGTTAGTCTTTCAAGTGCTACATGTCTGCTGCTTTGTTTTGTTCCATTGAGTTAGTTCCTTAATAAAGGAGATCCAGCCAGCTCCATTAAAGATCGCATCTCTCTCTCTGTAGACGGTTTCCCCTAGCATCCTTGCCAATAGGACTCCCTCCCTCTGTTCTGTGAACTGGTTATTACTATGTTTTATTATTTATTATTAGATAACTGCCTAAATGCCTGACTGAGATCAAGGCCCAGATGTGCTAGGTTCTGTATGAATGCATAGTAAGAATTTGTCCTTGCCCAAAGAGCTTATAATTTAAACAGAAAAGGTGGTCAAGGGGGAGGCGGAGAAGAAATAAAGATACAGAGAGATGAGGTGACATGCCAAAGGTCTCACAGAGCATATCAATGGCAGAGCCAGGGACAAAATCCGAATTTCTGATTCCCTGCCCAGAACACTGTCAGCTAAACCAGCCTGCACCCCAAAAAGTGCTGCAGCCAGTGGAATACTACCTGTACCCCTGGCTGAGTTGGGTGGGACTCTGTCTCCTGACGGGACTCCACTAAACCTACAGCAAGAGGATACACTTATGTGGTGCAATTTGGCCCTCTATCAATGTAAAATATTATTAGTGGCTTAAATACTTCCATGTTTCCTTACATGACAAGCTATTCAGGATACTATATCTAATCCTAAATGCTGCAATATCCTTACTGAGACTAAGAAAATATATTTGGTACGTGAGATAAGTGTCAGAAGGATTCTGGGATGCTGCTAGACTGTCGAACATCTCTCTTACAAATCATCTTCAAATGCTCTTTCAGGGTTCTTGTTCTGTCTGAAAAAATAATTCATGAAGAACATTTCCTGTCTCAAACTCCACTCAATGACAGGCAATCTTTCCCACAGAAGAAATGTCCAGTTATGCTGCTGATCCATTGAGGGCATGGCACCATGTATCAGGCTCGATTGCCGTCACCCAGTGTGTTAAGTACAAAGAGACTTAACCAAGCAACTATTCAGTTGCAGATAATGGGTTAATAATGATATTATAATAATAATAAAAATAAAAATAGGGTTCTTGCAATGGAACAATTTGGGAAGCAATTACTTCCCTGACTGATGATGTAATATCATCCAAGTAGACTGTAAAATACTTTTTTCATTTAGTCTGAGAGCAAACACGGCTGTTGTGGCTTTCCTGGATCATGGGCCAAAGCTGCAACATTTTGGCTGGCTTGAACAGCTAGCTGGGCTCCAGACAAAAGTATGTAGGAGCAAATGAAGCCTACCTCCATCTGTGGGGCAGGGTGGGGAAGAACGGAAACAGAACAACTGTGAGTCCTCTCTCCAGATCCATTACAACTCACAACTCTCCTGCTGTCTTTGAGCTGCCCTGCTGGGAACTCACACACATCAGGCCTGTACACGGTATGGATGTGTACAGCACCCTGGCATCTGGTCTGCTTACTTGCTGAGTGGAACCACATGCACTCTGCTACCAAGTAGCCCTTCCTAGCCACAGAGAAAGGAACTGAATTTCTCCGTACAATTGTAAAGTCAAGAGACAGGTTGAGAACAGGTAAAAGTTCTAATGGCACCATTCGACCAAGTCATGCAAAGTACATCCATAAGTCAGTCAAAGTAACCAATCAAATGATAAATAGGGCCCATGTCCCAGGAACCCTCAGATTGACTGCAAGGCTTTATGACTCTGATGTCACCTTTGTTTGATACCCTGGGTTGAATCGTAAAGGCTAATGCGTAAGTCAGTTTTTTAAATTAAACAGAGAAACAAGGGTGGGGGAGGGGATTAGGGAGCAGAAAAGATTCCTTGCTGTTTCCACATCTACTCAGCTTAATTGAAACAACTTTCTGGTGGCAGCTGGAAATTTTTTCCCCCTTTTCCTACTTTTTGCTTTAACAACTAACTTGTTTCTTTTGTATTCCATGTTTTTTATGCTTTTACTGCTGTTCAAGAAATGTCCCTTAGTTTATAATTTCACCTTGGCCTCGTTTATCTTTGCTGTCTTGTACTCCTTGTCTCTTTCTAACTCTTCCATGTATTTCTTGCTCTCTTCCCCTCTCCCACTCTCTGTTTTTTTAAGCATCAACAAATACCAGGAAACAAAACACCTTTCTTTCTAAGAATCAAATCACGCTTCACTCTCTACAGCATATGTACATCTTCCTTTTACAGGCTTGCTTGGCCAGGTGAACATCTGTTGCTTAGTGCTCTTATGAGTAACCAGCAATAACTCTGATAAAGTGAGCTTAAGATGACAGCTTAACTACTTTAATGCAAGAACTTAATCGTTTTTTCTTATCTGATTCCACCTCCTGGATTTCTCTCGCTGTCTGTTGCGTGCATATACACACGTGTGTGTACATGGGCGCTCGTGTGCATGTGCATGCTCATGCACACACACGCACACGCACATAAAACACTTTTGTATTTTGTCCATTAAACCCAGTTTGGCTTTAATATGAAAATCTGCATCTTTACCTTTTGAGTCAAAGCGAAAGTCTTTACACTGTATCTCTAAACTTTTTACTGAAATTAGATATTAATGATGACCAGGGAGATTTGCTAAGGTGCAGATGGCAGTTATGCATCTAATTCTATTGGAACATCAATTGGAGTTAAGTGCTGGTCTATCATTTGGGCTTTGAAAGTCTCCCTCAGAGATTTTAATGATCTTTGATTTCATTCGTGTTGTAGCATTTCTCCTCCCTTCCATCTAAACCCTCAACTCCTTTCACACATTTTTTTTTCTCCTAACAAGGAAGTGATAACATATGTCAGTGTCACTATTTAAAGACAAATATTGATCATGGGAATAGGTTTTATTGCATGAAATAGACACAGTTGGGCCTCAGCCATGGAAGTGCTTTCTTCCTGGAGTAACTTCATATGTGTCGTTGTCCCATTGAGTTAAACAGGACTCCTTAGATGTCAAAATTTACTCAGACAAAAAACATTTTAAAGAGCAGGGTCTTACTTAATAATTTTGTGCATGGCAATATGGTAAAATGGTTAATATGACTAACAGAATTTATAGGTCAGATCATGGAGCAATGTCTATTTGAATCGGTTGCAGATTGGACCCATAGAACTAAAAATTCATATTCATGTGTTTGAATTATTATGAACCAAATTTATTAGGGCAGAGTTTAAGGACCTTCCAGAGCTAGGGCCCCACTGTTCTAGTTACTATGCTAACATTAAATAGCAGAGTCCTTGCCTGAAAGGGCTAACAATCTAGAAAAGACAGACACCTGGTTTGAAAAGGGGTAGAACACACGAGCGAACTGTCATGACACCAAACTTCATGTTAGTTCTAATAGTCTCACTTCAGCATAGAACCTAACTCTGTGCTCTAAGTGTATCCTCTCAGTGAAATAACTTCAGGGTTAGAGATGTTCTTATGTGGTTTGTTGGTGGTATGAAGGTTAAGCAAAGGTAGCATTACATTGACTGCATTACTATAAAATGTGACCAATTAGTACAATCTATTAATACGTACTTTAGTACTATATTCAATTATAGCTTTTTCCTTCCAGTCAAACACCTTAAATGTATGTTACTTCTATATGTTACTTAAAAATTAAAGCTGGGATATTCATTCCTCCTGGGTTGAGGTAGCTGCTCAATTCTGGTAATTTTAGTGCAAACTAAGTGTCCAAACCCTTTAGGTAGCTTTGAAAACTCACTTTTGTTAGTCTAGCCTTATTTATAGTGTTATGCTTCTATCCAAAACTGTTGGTAGTTTGGGGGTCTTGCTCTTACATTCCTAACATAGGTAAGACTTTTGTCAGTCAAAGGAAGTCATACTTGTATGAAAGACTCCAGAATTCAGGTCCAAATGTGTTGTTTATTGAGCACAGGAAATAAAACAAAAAACAAAACAATACAATAAGTCCAGGACCTTTAAGTGGCTGCCTCTGAGTGAACCCAAAGGTATTACAGAAGTGTCCATGTATGAAATATTCCCAACAAGGGCCAGATTCTCCACTGATTTAATCTGAATTTTGCTGATTTACACTGACAGAAGATCTAATTTGTACTTCATCAAATTGTACTTGACAAAAAAATGGTGTCAATGAGACAGTTTTCCAGAGAGCAATAACTGATGGTATTTGACTTTGTCTTCAATGGGCAAAGTTATCTGCATGGTGATTTTGAACAGAACTGCAGAGGAAATTGACTATCAGGACAGCAGGCCTAGGCTTTGCCCAGTGCAAGTTCTTCCATGCTGATTGGAGCCTTCAATTAAATCGGTGAAGGGAATCTGGTGTGCAGAAACCAGTCTTAATTAGCTGTTACATTTGTCGTTTCTCATTCCCATGAACTGTCATATAATATGCCTCGATCCATCACAGGATGTTGTGTAGCACGTCGTGTCTGTCAACATAGGTTAAAATGGGAAGAGTGGAAGGAGTACAGATGAACTCTGTCCTGTGCTCACGAGAGTTCAGTTTCTTCTTAATAGTAGGCACAAACCTTAGAGGACGATGTGTAGCGCATCATCTTATTTGCATGGGCTATGTCTACATTAGTCCCAGAACTGTGAAAGGGGCATGATAAGGAACCTAACTGAAAGATGCTAATGAGGTGTTGCCATGAATATGCAGCACCTCATTAGCATAACTTTGGCCACAGTGCTTCGAAAGTACTGCTTTCGATTGCACACAGCTCATTTACACAGGGTCCTTTTCCAAATAGAAATAAGGGGATTTTGAAGTGTGCAGAATCCTTTCAAAAAGGACCCAGTGTAGATGAGCTGTGTGTGATCAAAAGCGACACTTTCAAAGTACTGTGGCCACCGTTATGCTAATGAGGTTCTACATATTTATGGCTGCACCTCATTAGCCTTTTGAAGATCTGGGGCTAGTGTAGACATAGTCATGAGGATTACATGAAAGAACAAATGCTTGTGTAAGTCTACCTAGTTCCATTGACTTCAGTGCTAATGGTTGAAAATTATGAAGTTTGTTCATGAGGTTTCCATCTTTGCTGACGGAAAACATAACAGACCCAAAGACTGCCACCAGAGCTGTGCACATCATCCATTGTGTTGTTGATAAGAAGTAAACAAAATTCAGCAAAGAAGGTGAACAAACAAAGCCTAGAGCTGTCCACAGAGGGTAATAGTCAAGGGAAATAACTGGAGTCACACTGTGGTCACGTGAGTCAAGAACATCTGATTTTCATCAGTAATCATGGATCCATAACTTTCCCTCATGAGTGGCCTTGAGCAAGTCACTCCACCTCCTGGCCATGGTTCTCCTGACTGTAAAATTGAAATAATACCACATCTAACTGAGTGAAGAATATTTCACAGAATGATAGAACAATGGGATTGGAAGGGACCTCAAGAGGTCATTGAGTCCAGTCCCCTGCCCTCATAGCAGGACCAGCAGGTCTCTGTACCATTCCTAATAGATGTTAATCTAGCCTGCTTTCTAATATCTCCAGCGATGGAGATTCCACAACATCCTTAGGCAATTTATTCCAGAGTTTAACCACCCTAACAGTTAGGAAGTTTTCCTAATGTCCAACCTAAACCTCTCTTGCTGCAGTTTAACCCTATCCATTGTTTGTGACACCTTGCCCTCTTTCCCAATGTTTCATCTCAGGTTTCTTTCCAGGGTGTTTTGGTGTCTTCCCAAATTTTTTTCTGTTTTAGCATCTTTTGTAAGGAGTTTTGGAACAGAGTAGGACAAGAACAACTTGACATTCAATTCAAGCAAAGAAAGTGGGGATGGCTAGTCCACTTTCTTAGAAAACCATCATCCAGCATTGTCTATCAAGCTCTCACACGGAAGCCTCAAGGAAAATGCAAAAGAGGAAGACGCAGACAATGTGGAGAAGATCTATTGAGATTGAAGGACAAAAACTGGGGTACTCCTGGAGTCAGCTAGAAGTTTTATCTCAAGATAGAGTGACATGGAGGAGACTTGTAGATGACCTGATCACCATTTGAAGTACAAGGGTTTAAGGTAAGTAAGTCAAGTCCTTGTCCTATCCTCAGAGACTAAGGAGAACATTTTTTTCCCTTCTTCTTGTAAACCTCTTTTAGGTACTTGAAAACCACTATCATGTCCCCTCTAAGTCTCTTCTTTTCTAAACTAAACAAGCCCAGTTCTTTCAGTCTTCCTCAGAGCTTATATTGTCTAGATGTTTAATCATTCTTGTTGCTCTTCTCTGGACCTGCTTCAATTTTTCCACATCTTTCTTGAAATGTGGTGCCCAAAACTGTACACAATACTCCAGTTGAGGCCTAAAGAGCAGTGAGTAGAGTGGAAGAATGACTTCATGTGTCTTCCTCACAACACTCCTGTTAATGCATCCCAGAATCATGTTTGCTTTCTTTTGCAACAGCATCACACTGTTGACTTATTTCTAACCCCTAGATCTCTTTCTGCAATATTCCTTTTTACACAGTCACTTCCAATTCTTCAGGTATGAAGCTGATTGTTCCTTCCTAAGTGGAGTACTTTGCATTTGTCCTTATTAAACTTCATCTTATTTACCTCAGACTGTTTCTCCAGTTTGTCCAGATCACTTTGAATTATGACCCTATCCTCCAAAACAGTTGCAACACCTCCCAGCTTGATATGATCTACAATCAGTAATAAGCATACTCTCTATACCAACATCTAAATCCTTGATGAACATATTGAATAGAAGTGGTCCCAAAACTGCGCCCTGTGGAATCCCACTTGTTATGCCCTTCCAGAATCATTGTGAACTCTCCGAGAATCAAGCCCATTATGCACCCATGTTATAGTAGCCCCATCTAAGTTGTATTTGCCTGGTTTATTGATATGAAGATCATGCAAGACCCTCTCAAATGCCTTACTACAGTGTACGTATACCACATCTACTGCTTCTCCGTTATCCACAAGACTTGTTATCCTGTCAAAGAAAGCTATCAGATTGGTTTGGCATGACTTGTTCTTTACAAATCCATGCTGATTGTTGGCTGTCGCCTTATTTTCTTCCAGATGTTTGCAGATGACTTCCTTAATTATTTGCTCCATTATTTTTCCTGGCAGAGAAGTTAAACTGACCGGTCTGTAGTTTCCTGGGCTGTTCTTATCTCTTTTTTTATAGATGGGCACTATATTTGCCCTTTTCCAGTCTTCTGGAATATCTTACAACTTCCAGGACTTTTCAAAGATGATAGCTAAGGGCTCATATACCTCCTCTATCAGCTCCTTGAGTATTCTAGGATGCATTTCATCAGGCCCTGGTGACTTGCAGACATCTAACCTTTCCAAGTAATTTTTAATTTTATGTTCTAAACCTATTCCATTCCCACTAGCATTCAGTATGTTAGGCATTTCTTCACTAGACTTCTTGGTGAAGATCAAAACAAATTGCAAGTTTCATGATATTGTTTTTCCCTCCTCACGGAGCAGTGGGCTTACCCTGTCTTTGGTCTTCCTCTTGCTTCTTATATATTTATTGAATGTCTTCTTTTTACCCTTTATGCCTCTGTCTAGTTTGAGCTCATTTTGTGCCTTTGCCTTTCTAATCTTGCCCTTGCATACATGTATTGTTTGCTTATATTCATCATTTGTAATTTGTCCTAATTTCCACTTTTTATATGCCTCCTTCTTGATTTTGAGACTGTACAAGATCTCCTGGGTAAGCCAAGGCAGTCTTTTACCAAACTTTCTATCTTTCCTAGGCAGTGGCATAGCCTGCTTTTGGGCTCTTAATAATGTCCCTTTGAAAAACTGCCAACTCTCTTCAGTTGTTTTTCCTCACAGGTTGTAGCCACACTAGCCCCCCTCCTTTCGGAGGGGGCATAATAATGAGGCACTTCGACAGATGCTAATGAGGCACTTCCATGAACATGCAGTGCTTCATTAGTATAATGTTAGTCACAGGGTCTTCGAAAGAGCCGGTTTCTAAATGCATGCCATTCGTGTAGCTGGTGGCCTTTTGAAATGACCCCAGATTTTGATTTTGAAAGCCCCTTCTTCCCATTTGGTTTTAGGAAGAAGGGGCTTTAGAAATCCGGGGCTCATTTCAAAAGGCCCCCGGGTACCCAGGCAGCATACATTTCGAAAGTGGAACTTCTGAAGCGCTTGCGGATACCATTTGCTGATGAGGCACTGCATATTCATGGCAGCACCTCACTAGCATCTGCCAAAGTGCCTCATTACCATGGCCCCTCTGAAAGGAGGGGGCTAGCATGACCACAGCCATAGTGCTGCTTCCCATGGGACTTTACCTGCCAGTTCTCTGAGATTACCAAAATCTGCCTTCCTGAAATCCATTGTCTCTGTTTTGCTGTTCTCCCTTTCACCATTCCTTAGGATCATGAACGCTATGGTTTCATGGTCCCTTTCTCCCAAGCTGCCTTTCTAATTCACAACTGAATTCACAAATTCACTTTCAGATTCTCAATTTGGTTTCTTCCTATTTCTTAAAATTACATCTATAACTGTTTTCCCCAAGTAGCTTTTTCCACCTTTTGAACTAAAATTTTTCTTCAAAGCAGTCCAAGAGCTACGTAGATAGCCTGTGCCTCACTGTGTTAGTTTCCCAACGTATCTCTGGATAGTTGAAGTCCCCCATCACCACCAAATCCTGAGCTTTGGATGATTTTGTTAGTTGTTTAGAAAAAAGTCTCATCCCCCTCTTCTACCTGGGGAGGTGGTCTGTAGTATACCCCCATCACAACATCACCCTTGTTTTTCACTCCTTTTAATTTAGCCCAGAGATGCGCGATCTGCCTGTCTCCTGCATTCATCTCCATCTCAGTCCAGGTGTGCACATTTTTAATATGTAAGACAACACCTCCTCCCTGTTTACCCTACCTATCCTCCCTGAGTAAGCTGTACCCTTCTATACCAATATTCCAATCATGTATTGGCTCACCAGCTCTCTTTGATACCAATTATGTCATAGTTGTACTTATTTATTAAGACTTCAAGTTCTTTCTGCGTATTACCCATACTTCTTGCATTTGTATATTGGCATCTAAGACATTGATTTGCTTTTGCCTCCCATGCTGCCTAGTCTCTCCCATTCTGCAAGTCTCTGCTATTATAGCCCGTAATTTTACTAACCTCGCTGCAGTGCTTTGAACAAGTACAGGTGCTATGGAAGTGCTGAATATTACAAAAAAAATGTTTAGATTCTTAAAACTGTCGCACGCAAAGAGAGGTGCCTAACCAAAAAGTGACACCATTCTTCTTTAGAAGCTGGGATAAAAACGGTGGACAGCACTGAAAGAGAAACAAGAGGGCTGAAGAGGAAAGCAGGATGCTAAGTGAACAGAATGAGAGACTTGACAAGTTGTCAGTTTCACTTGAGTAGGATGAAAACAAAGTGCCATGCAGTGCACTTGATGTATCTCAAGGCATGACAATCCAAGCCTCGATATGCGTCTGTTTTTTCTGTTTCAGGAGGGGCAGGGGTTTGATTTGTTTTCTTAAGACTATTAAGTCCTTCGAAGTACCACTATCGGCATTCCATGATCGAAAGTGACAAATGGTGGCAACCCTATTTAAAAACTGCCACTTTGCATTAGTAGAAGTATCATCTTAAGTTTTACAATATTTTACTGCAGAGTTTTACACAATTTTGCAAAAGGAAAGCCAAGCAAATATCACTGAGACTTGTCTTCACCAGGATTCCATCCCCCCACGCCCACCCCATTAGCTCCTGTCTTACAAATGCCACACAGAACAGAAAGTGACAGCAGTATGACAGTAGATACAGGGCCAAATTTTCAAGCATCTGAGCTGAAGCTGGGTCCGTGATAGCAAGGCATGCACCAATAGTTACACATTCATAACAGAACCTGTCTATGCAAACATGTGATTGCACATATGAACACTTTTTGTCCAGGCACAAACGTTGCATACAAGAGATGTGTTTTCTACATGCAATTGCTGTGTGTTACAAGCATGTTCGGTATATGTGGATGAGCCATTTTACACAATGGTGGCCTATCTGGCACTGCAGCCTGGTCTTAATTAGATGATCTGAGCCCATCTCACCAGGGGAACCATTAAATACTTGTATGGCTGTCCAGCCTGGCAGTCTGCTCCAGAATTTCAGGGTGTGGAACATGAATTGCTTCACATGTACAGACAGCTCTGTGGTGCTTGTCACAGTTTTGGGGAAATGTCATCAGTATGCTCACTCTGTGGTGTTTTGAGGCACTTACTTAAGATTTCTGGGTCCCAGCCATTACCTACCATGGGCAGAGGTGTAGGTCTCTTTCCCTCTTGACCAGGGTTTTAAAGTTGCATAGCTCCCTTCTTCATATTCTGATAGCCTTAGCAAGCCAGTCTGCAAACAGACCAGTGGGGATGCATATGTTTCTCTCTGAGGACTACAAAGAATGTATTGGCAGCCATTACAGGTTATCACACTGCTCTTTCTAAGTAAGCACATGTTTTCTCAGGGTAAAAACATTACTAAAAGTCACATAAAAACAATAAAAGTTCCCATAATCATGCCGAAAGCTCACCCAAGTCACCCATCAGTCTTATAGAGATCTACCAGGTCAAAGTCCTTTCATTCTTTTTTCAGGAGTTTGCACCCCTTCTTGAACAGATAATCCTGCCCGTTTATGAATCAGTAAGAAGGCTGGGGTCAATTCCAACTCAGCTCCTTAGCCTCAAATTCTTGTTGTGTCTGATTGTTTCTGGATAATATGCAACTCTCCCCAGGCAGTGATACCTCTCTGGAGATGCATCTGAAGAAGCAGGTCTTTGCCCATGAAAGCTTAAGTTCAAAATACCTGTTAGTCTATAAGGTGCCACAGGACTTTTTGTTGTTTTTTGAAGATTCAGACTAACTTGGCTACCTCTCTGATACTTATTTCTGGAGCTTGCAACAGAGTGATTTGCCATAATCAGTTCCGCTATTTCTGAATAATTTATTGTGCCCACTCCCTACTGGATTTGCAAATTATTTGTAAACCACAGCGATGCATAAATGTAATGTACTATGGTTCTGGAGATATTGCAATACAATGCAATAATCGAGCACCATGACGTAACTCATGTCAACAGTCTGTCTCTCCCTCACCTCAGTGCTGGTTGGAAAACACAAGAAACCTCCGTCTTCGTTCTCCTAAATCATACCAATCCATACACCTCACAGGGTTCAGAGGTATTATCTGCCCCACATTTTCACCTCTGTGGAACAGAGCCCTTCTCAGCAGCTGGAGAAAACCAGATGGGAGAGGCGGAGTTCTTAGACTGAATGTTAGGCCTTGCGGTAGGTAAGCTGGGCTGAATTACTTTACAGGGATCCCAGAGTTACTGAAACTAGTCCTGTCACATGGACGCAATCAGGCACAGAGGTTCGCAGATTTGGTCCCTAGTTAGAATACAAGCAAACAATGGAGAGGGAAAGGCACAGTGTGTAGAGATGCTTGCCTCTCCTTAAATAGAAAACCTTTCATTTGAATGGAATCAGGTGCTTTTCCTGTCAAAACAAAACTGATTTTGGAATCATTTATCTTTCTTTTGTATTTCAGAAAGACAGACATAGATGAAATATTGACTATAAATCAGATTATTTGTAAACTAGCTTGGGTACCCATTAAATCTTATTGAAGACTGTATTATTCCAACTTTCAATAATTCTGCACAAGCAGCTTTTCTTTTTTCCCATGGGTCTCTCAAAGGGCCAGATGAACATATTGGCTGCATGATGGGCAGCAAAAAGAATAGCTAACGTATAGTTTGAAACCACAGTGCGGCATCTGGGCAGGGTTTGGTCACCCACATGCCCAATAAGAGTTGTTATTATGATACAGCAGAGAGAAAGATTCCCATTTATGAGAAAATATTAAAGATGACTGAAAACTGTACAGTGTGTGATGTTAAAGCAGCAAGGCAGACATCACTAATAGCACAGAGCACATAGCAACTGATTAGTTCAAAAGGTGGTTGAGAGAATCAGTACAGATTAATGCATTGGGCACCAGACTAGGCTTTGGGAGACCTGGATTTTATCTCCAGCTCTGCCACTGCCCTACTATGTGACCTTGAGCAAGTCACATAACTTCCTTGTACCCCCATTTCCCTTTCACTCTTTTTCTCTCTTTACATTACAAAGATTACCAAATAGAGAAATAGTGTTTCTGTAGCATGTCAAGCAAAATGGGATCCCGACCCTGGTTGGATCTCTTGTGATACAAATACTATTACTACTAGCAGAGAGAAGGAACAGTCTGTTCCTGCTATTGTAGTCAGCAGTCTACTCATGCCTCAGAGGTCAGTAAATATGTTGCCTTCATATTCTTCAATGACGATAGCAGAAGGAGACTTTGGATTGCCCCTCACCCAAGACCAGGAGACTCCATTGCAGAAGCTCAGTATCACAGGGGCTGCTGAGATATATGGTAATGGTGTCCATTATGAGTAGCTCTATAATTAGATTACATTTACTTCATCCAAATTTTCTACAGTAGCTGTTGTTTGAGAAAATAGGTTGGCCTGTCATATAAGCATGCTGCTTTGGAAGACTTGGTAGTTTTGTGTTCTGCCCAATGGATGAATTGTTTTGCACTGAGGTATGACTCACTTTGGGTTGTTTCCTGCGTAAGGAGTAGATCTACACTATTAAAGACAGTGGAAGTTGCTCCGTTGATTAGAATAGGAGGAGGACCAAACCCTAAGCACTGACAATACAAGCCTAAATGTGCTAGGTTTGAATGTAAACATTCTGTATATCTGCACCCACACTAACAAGTTCTTAAAAAAGAGTGTATGGTGGGGGTGGGGGGAGATCCTTTTGCAAAAGAACCTGCAGAGCATCTACACACAAAATGCACTTTTGATCTGAAATCAGAAGAACACAGCACTTTTTCTGGTGGGATGCCTTCCTCCCCCAGATGAGGAAGACTGCTTTATTCTGAAAGATTCTTTCAGAGAAAAACATGCGTAGACGCCCCAGGGGCCCTTTTTTCAAAAGAGCAGTCCTCATGGGGCTGGATTTTTCAATCCCTGGCCCATTCTTTAGAAAGTTCAGGTTTTTTTAATCCGCTTTTTTGTGTGTGGACGTGCTCTTTCAAAAGAAGTTTTTTGGAAGAGATGTTCTGAAAGAACTTCTTTTGAAAGATCACGGTAGTGTAGACGTAGCCTATGACTTTCTTTCTTTCTTTCTTTCTTTCTAATTAAAACATAAGAACATAAGAATGGCCATACTAGGTCAGACCAAAGGTCCATCCAGCCCAGTAGGCGACAGTGGCCAGTGCCAGGTGCCCCCCAGGTGGTGGACCGAAGACAAAGATCAAGCGATTTGTCTCCTGACATCCATCTCCAGCCTCTGACAATCAGAGGCTAGGGACACCATTCCTATCCTTGGCTAATAGCCTTCTATGGACCTAACCTCCATGAATTTATCTAGCTCTTTCTTCAATTCTGTTATAGCCCTAGCCTTCACAGTCTCCTTGGGCAAGGAGTTCCACAGGTTAACTATGTGCTGAGTGACGAAGAACTTTCTTTTTAGTTTTAAACCTATATTAAGCTATGTCATTCATTTAAGGTGGGTACATTTTTCTCTGTTTCGTTTTACACTTGTGGCTGTGTGTCTCTGTACATAAAGATTTAGCTATCTCCTCCATCCCCTATGACGGACTAATCGTGCATTTGGAGCTTGTACTCAAAGTGGCAGACTACTACTTTCACAGTACATGTTGGAGAAAACTGTCAAGACGTTAAGCCTAAGGTCTGAGAAAAATTGCAAG
Organism: Carettochelys insculpta; assembly: GCF_033958435.1. NCBI lineage: Eukaryota > Metazoa > Chordata > Testudines > Carettochelyidae > Carettochelys > Carettochelys insculpta. The sequence goes on along the minus strand of NC_134139.1, from coordinate 62,853,308 downwards.
TGTTAAGATGTGTGATAAAAATATGTCTTGGCATTCTGAACACTGTACATCACTTTCCGTCTTTGAAATAAAGAAGAGCTATTTGTTCTGTAGATGGCAACGTTACTATTTCCCCCATTGTCCCCTGTGCAGTAAGAGCAATGCTTTGGTTAAAGTAGTAGGGGATAAATTGTTGTCACCCAATAGCCAAACGGATGGTCCTATCCTGCAGCAGATTGTTACCCTCCACAGCAGTAGGGACCATCCCAAAATGACAGTGGTCCCATATTCCTTTCACAGAAAGTTCTGACAGCTCTAATTGAATCAATAGTAACTGCTGTCAGGTTCGACAGAGAGCCCATATGGTGTGCGAATGGCATCCCATCCTGGCCCCACTCACCCATATACAGAGCCAGTGGAGGGATTTCTGCAGGATAACAGAGAGTGCCAGGCAGACAGCACTCCCCCGTCTGTGCTCCCTGGGCCAGGATCCATAGATACGGATACTCCTCTGCTCCTTCTAGAATTTGGCCCAATGTTTTGTTCTCAATTTGCTTGTTCTGTAGCAACAGTTTCTTAGCAAACACCATGCCCAGAATGGAGATGATATTAATGGATGAGTCTGGTGTTCAAAGTTGTCTTGGCATGGCAAAGCAATATCTAAGTAGAAAAATAAACAGCCAGGTTCATTTCAACTCATTTCATAACATGGAAAAATAAACCTATGTCTCCCATATGGAAATGAGCAAAAATCAGTTGTAGAAAAATGTTTTAAAACTGGTAGGAGGGTTCAGCAAACAGGGAAGGATCAAAAATATTAACAAGAATAAAAATCTCACTCAGTGGCCATTAAACAAGGAAATTGTTTCTTCTCTTTATTAAGATCAGAGAGATGCTGAAGTTCAGCCAGAGCTTGTCATTCAATAGTAAGAAGAGGCCATTTCACGTATCTTACTGGCTCTTTGTGGGTTATCACCATACTCATGTACAAACTACGGAAATACAATCTAAGTAGAGTATAAGGTGGGTGTATAACTGGTGGGAAAACCATTCCCAGAGAGTAGTTATCAATGGTTCACAGTCAGGCTGGAAGGGGAAATTGAGTGGGGCTCCACAGGGATCAGTTCTTGGTCTGGTTCTGGTTAATATCTTCATCTGTGATTTAAATACAATAAACTCTTGATATAATAGATGAATGCAGGGGAAAGTTGCCCTCTGTTCCTGAAAGTCTGTTATATGTGAGGGTTCACCTGCCCACCGACATGTGCTAAGTTCCTCCACCCGCAGCCCCTGCCCCCAGAAAACCCCTGCCTCTCGCTGGAGGAGCTGCTGGACGCCACTGTGCCACTGGAGGTGCCCAGCAGTGCAGTTGGAGGCTCCCCACCGTGCACCCGTAGCTGCTTTGCTGCACGCAGCTGGAGGCGCCTGAAAGGAGCTTTCGAAAAGAGGCACTCTTTCCGATCTGGAAGCAGAAGAGGGCTTCTGGAAGAAGAGCCACGTTCTTTTGATTTCAGATGAAAAGAGAGAATTTTGTGCGTGGCTGGTCTGTGTGGTCTTTTGAAGATGGGCCTGGTTTTCCAAAAGAACTTGCAAGTGTAGACACAGCCTAGGGACTACAAGCTAAATATGGGTCAGTGGTGTAACACTGTTGCAAAATAAGTAAACATCTTTCTGGCGTGTGTTAGCAAGAAAGTTGTATACTAGACCACAAATAATTCTTCCAGCCTAATCTGCAATGATTAGGCCTCACTGGAATATTGCATCCAAATCTGCGTACCGCCGTCCAGTGAAGTTCTGAATAAATGGAAACAGTCCAGAGAAGAGCAACAAAATCAATTTAAGGTCTAGAAAACATGATCTATGAGAGAAGATTGAAATAATTTATTTTTTTTTAGCCAGGAGAAAAGAGGACTGAGGGGGGCATGATAATATTTTTCAAATATTTAAAAGATTGTTACAAGAAGGAGGGAGAAAAAAAATTGTTCTTAATCTCCGATGACAGAACAAAAAGCAATGGACTTATATTGCAACCAGGGAGGTTGAGCTTGCACATTAGGAAAAACTTCCTAACTGGCAAGGTGGTTAAACACTGGAAAAAAGTACCTGTGGAGGTTGTGGAATGTCCATCTTTGAAGAGTTTTAAGAACAGGATAGACAACACCAGTCAGAGGTAGCTGCCCTAGCTAATACTTATTCCTGCCATGAGTGGTGGGGACTGGATTTGATGACCTCTTAGCTGCATCTACACTAACAAGTTCTTTCAGAAAAGCAGGCCCTTTTTCAAAAGGACACATGGAGCTTCCACACACAAAATGCGCCCTTTCAATCCAAAATCGAGAGCACACGGCTCTTCTTCCAGAAGCCTTCTTCCACTCTCTGATCAGGAAGAGCGCCTCCTTTCAAAAGCTTATTTAGAAAAAAATCATGTGTAGCTGCTCCATGGGCCCTGTTTACGAAAGAGCAGTCCTTAGGGGACCAGATTTTTTGATCCCTGGCCCATTCTTTTGCAAGACGCTCTTTGTCGAAAGAGAGAATCAATCTTTCAATCCACTCTTTTTGTGTGTGGACACACTCTTTTGAAATAAGGTCTTTAGGAAGAGAGCTCCTGGAAGATCATGTTTCGAAAGATCACTGTAGTTTAGATGCAGCCCTTGAAATTCCTTCCAGTCCTACACTGCTACGATAGCCTCTAATTTTGTTGTGGTAAACAACAAAAATTTGGTATCTAAGTACTACCTGTTGTGACTGCCTTTTATATCAGGGGCAAATGTTGGAGGCAACCTCTGAACCTGTGTTCCTTTGTTTTGAACTCGAGTTGTTTCAGAGTTTTCCACTGAAATGAAAATGTAGTTTCTGCAAAATCTAAATTTGAGTGGCTTTGACATGAGTCAGAATATATGATGATTTGAACTGAAATTTTGAAGTAGTTCGGTAAAATATTAAACTGCATTTCCAATCATGGCACATTGTGTTCTGGCACTCGTACATCTAGCTGGTGGTCTCTACTGTGGTCCGTATTCCCTGGAGGGATCTATCTACCAAAAGGCAATGCCTGGATTTCCCTCTGACAGAGCTGTGTGGGGCCTTATGGGAGTCACATGGATGCATTATGAGAGATGTGTGAGATGGGCCCCAAGGAATAATAGATCCCCCATGTGCTCGAGCTGCAACTCCCAGGGCAATGGCCCGCAGTGGGAAAATGCAATTTAAGGTTGAAGTTCTGCAAGAGCATTTTCAAAGAATAAGCCCAGTTCCCATGGCGCACCCAGCACCCAGAATGTATTTCTACTGGTGGAGCTCATCTATACATGCCTCAATGCACATAACAAAAATTATTCTGCACACGCACAGAAAAAAATTAGAGGTAATATTGGTCCCAAGGCAGTAGAATTTTTTTCTTGTTATTCCATAGCACCTGGAAGTCCCAGTCCTAGATCCGGACCCCACTGTACTAGATACTACACAAACAGAGCAAAAGCATTCTAACTAATATACTACTTGTACAACATGGCGTAAGCACTATTTTCATATGCTGATGGAATGGACCATTGAACTTGATTCTGCTTTAATCATAGAAAAAAGTAACTTTTCAGGTCAGAAGGTTTCTTGTGAAATTGGATTTATCCAGCGAATGGGCTTCACCTGTGTTCTCTCTACAGCTAAAGAGACTCTCCCAAGTTCATGATGTGAGCTTTAAGATGCATATTATTGTCTTAAATGCATTCTTTTAGTCTCCTTTTCACTGTATAACCCTAAACCTGAACAGCAGGTTTCAGATTTAATTAAAAATTTCCCATAAAAAGAGAGAAAAGAAAATCACATCTTGAAATGCAAATACCTGAGTATGCATACAACCTTCTTACATTTTGTCTTCTCTTTCACATCTAAAGCAAAATGATTTTTGTTTAAAGACCTTGGGTTGTTGGTAAAAAAGTATCTTTGAAATCATTTATTCCACGTTCATTTAAAGAGAATCTTCAGTGGCTATGACAGTGTTCTAACAGCAGATTTTATAAATATTCTAGGCTTTGGTTTTCAGTTAAATTTCATGAAAATAATAATTTTTAAAAACCTTGCCACAGATTTTTCCACATGCCTGCTTCAAGAATACAGCTTCTATAGTTTAAATTGTAATTCTGAAAATGCTGTTTCTAGCCTTTCCACCAAATAGTTTCCTGTTAAATGAGGAGAAGCTGAATTTGTGAGTTAAGACTAGATGTGCAAAAACAATGGATGCCAACAGTTGTTCAGCTTCTGAATGCATGTTTGGTGCAGCCATGTTTACAACCTTTGCTGCTGAAGTGTTTTGGTTCATACCGGCTGAACGTCTGCAGTTTGCACCACTACCTGTGAGCATGCGGCGATCAAGTCTGAAATGAAAATATTCACTAGATATTCACCTGGAACAGAAGAGAATCTGTGTTCAATTTCTACTCTGGCTACCACTTTCCTGAATGACCTTGGACAGCTAACTTAGTATTCTTGGGCTAGATCCACAGAGGCACTTAGTTTTCCTCTTTAGATGCTTTTATCCAAAACTGAGGTACTACTGATCTTCAATCCCTGGTGAGCTACTGTCTAACTCTCTAGTGCTAAAGTTCTCTAAACCTCTGCATGTTCATTAGCAAAGTCCATTAAGCACCTCTGTCTCTGTCAGTGGGTGTGTGCACAGCTGCCTGAGCTGTGATACTACTCAGCTCATATCTAAACCCTAGTGGGATTCTCTGACAAGGCATTTCTTTGCCTAGCTTCCCACTGAGCCCAATCGGGTAGACTTTCTTAGAGCATGGCTAACTCATAGAGAAACAGTGCTTCCGTTCCCCATCTATAAGCCAGGGATAATAATATGTCCTCTGTCTATTTAGATTGCAGGCTTTTAGAGGAAAGGGTTTTCTCTGAGTATAATGCGATCAATTGTTCTTTATTGATTTGCTTGTGTTGCAGTGGTGGACAGGAATTCAAGGTGGGGTTCATAGTTCCAATGTACTGATCACAAATTTGCACCCCAAAAATACCACTCCTGCACATAATTCTGAGGTCCAGTCATCAAGCTGGATTAACAGATAATTATAGAGAACAGCATATATACATCTGAGAGGCCGAAAGTTGTAAGCACAAACTATTTTAAGAAGATATTCTCAAAAATCAGATTTCTGTACAGATCTTTGGGTACTTTATTTGTAACACCCAAAACGACCCAACTGTCATCAGGAAACCAGTGAACATAAATTGTAGTAAGGTACTAAGCACCTTTACAAAAGCCTACTCATCCTTTTACGGGAAGATTTAATTTTTTTACTATCAAGTAACCTATCTTTTTTTTTTTTCCCATAGTAACCATCACAATGGTAAAGGGTAAGTGAGGAGGTTTTGTGTCCGGACAGTTTTGCAATATGAAAGGTAAAAAACAGAAGGAATTGATTTTATGGTAATTACCTTTTGTTAAATCATCAGCCTCTAAATGGTGATAGCAGAGAAAATATATGTCATGCGTACCTAATCTGAGATTAGGGACAGGTTCATTTTGCCTAGTTTCAAACCCACTTACAAATTACTTTGGTAAACTACTTTCGGTGGTATAATTAAAAAGCCACAGATTTCCCTTTCCTTTCCCAGTAACAATATCAGTGCCGAGATGCCTTCAATGAGATTGGCAGCATGAACTACTTTCCAAAAGGGACCCACGGCTTTAAGAGATCTGCAAATTTCCAAACTATCATGTTCTTCTGTTGGATTTGTGGGGATCATAACATTCCTGTTCCACCTCTTGACTGACTGGACAACATCTCATTAGAAAGCTGATGATCCAGACTGGAGATCATATGAAGAGAGAGGTAACGTGTGCAGTTTGCTTTGAGTTGCTCTGCAGGTTTCAATTCCAGTCACCATAGCATTGCATCTGTGTTGTGTTCATATTAGGAAACATCTTGATTCCATTCCAGTTGTGTGTGCAAGATGGAGTCAGGGTTAGTTGACCATTCCTCAGCATGCAGTGCCAGAAGGCATTTGAGGTAGATGGTGCATATTCTAAATGCAAGGGGTAGCTACCTTCTACACTGAGAATTGAAAGCAGAGAATGACATTACCTCTTCTGAGCTGATTGTGTATCTAACACCACTGGTCTGAAAACTAGAAAAATGTTATGAAAATATTGACCAGCCCTAATTCTAATAATCATGAATCTGCAGTTGCAAATACTTATGTGAGTGGCCCCATACTGGTTGCATATCCTTTCTATGTATAAACTGGGGACTGGTTAGGATTTCACTATGAAAATAATTTTCCAGCAGCCGTGATTGTAGATGGTGTTCACTTCTTGCTACATGGTGGAGAAAGAGCCCAATATTAGTGATTATTTGGAAGTTATAAGATGGCAAAGTCCCCTGAATACAATCTTTACAGCAGAACCTGCTAGTTCTTGTGCTGCTCTAACACTGAATTATTTCCAGGCTGGTTCCCACTCCTTCTGGCTTACAGAGGCCTTTTCGTCCCCTGGCATACCCATTGGTTCCAGTCTCAGAGAGTGACTGTGTTTATCCAGACAGGCTGCTTACTAACCTTTACTGTCTGCTAGACCCATCTCTTGGATGATTGTGATCCATTAGTAGTATCAGCCTGGCCAGCTCCACTAAGCATGCGCGCATAAAGTCCCTGAAAATAAAGACTATTATGTATCTCCCACCCAGTTTATTCCTTCTTTGCACCAGGCATATGGGTTACACATGAAGCTGTCTTGCTGACTTTTGCATGTTAAACTGTGCAACTGTTAATATTCTGTTAATGGAGCTATGTTGCACCACAGCCATGTTCAGACACTGTTTTTTAATTATCTGAATACTCAACAATGTTCATTTTAAGTAGATAGTGCCCTTTCCCCCTGTTCCCAACAGGAACCTAGGATTTGTCTTAGACTAGACCATTGGTTCACCTGCTTTAATATCCTGCCCCATCAGCAGCCAACATCTGGGGTGTGCCAACACTTGCATTCCTCTTTTGAAAGAGACATGCAAATGAAGGGAATTGAAAATGCAAATAAGGTGCAGATTTACATATCTGGCACCTCATTTGCATATTCACATTTTGAAAGAGCTTTTTTCGAAAGAAGAAAAGCAGTGTAGACACTGCTCTTTTGAAGATGGTGTTTACTTTCAAAAGAGCAGTGTCTACACTGCTTTTCTTCTTTTGAAAGAAGTTCTTCGAAAGAGGGACATGCAAATGAGGTGCCAGATATGTAAATCTGAACCTAATTTGCATTTTATATTTTCCTCATTTGCATGTCTGTTTTGAAAGAGCAAGTGTAAACGCACCCCTGATGTATCAGTGGACAGCAATGATTTCAATGCTGTAACTAGTTAATTAAAAATGCAACACTAAATATATTTGTTTTCCTGTTCTGCCAGAAGCCTTGAAGATGAGTTAATGGGACTTCTTCATTTTTTCATTACGGAAAGCTTTTGGGCATTTCCAAAGGATCTAAGGGAGTTATGTACCACTTCTAGTTGTCTTTCAACAGTAGGTAGGTTCCTTAACTGGCTTTTGCGCTTGCAAATTTCCCACCTTCTTCCTCATGGGTGTAGGCCAACAGCACACCAATTCTCTTTATATGGAATGTGTTTATTGAATTTTCAAGGCATTATCTGGCTGAGATATAAAAATGCAGGTCTGTAACTTCATTCCAAACTCAATAGCATATGATTTAAAAGAGAGCTCCCAGAAGCCATGGGCACAGACTGGCCTAACTGGAAGGATCTGAGAAGAAGCCAGACATGCAGCTAGTATGGAGAATGACTGACTGTTTTTTCACGCTTTTTCATGTTAGAGGGATGGGAAGAGGTTCTTCAGTTCGGTAATGAGTATCAGAGAGGTAGCCATGTCAGTCTGTATCTTCAAAAACAACAAGTCCTGTGGCACCTTATAGATTAACAGATATTTTGGAGCATAAGGTTTCATGGGCAAAGACCCGCTTCATCAGTAATGAAGTCATCAAAAAAAAGCAAAGTAAATGGAAAAGACTCTCAGAGTGAAGTCTGCATGGTAGATTTCTCCATTGCTATTCCTCTATACCAGCTGGCAGACAAAAGAGAACTACTTTCTAACAAACTGACCTTCTTTCATTCAAATAAGAAAGAAAATTGAAGTACAAGAAAAAATCAGAAGACAAGATCTTAAAAAAATTGCGGTATGACTGCACAGTGAAACCGGATGGCTGTCTGAACTGTCTCTCCCTCACACATGGGCCCATGGATAATGAAACATCATTATTAAGATTCACACTCATCTCCATGAAATGTCCTCTGTGCCACATGGACCTTAGTGTGTGATGAGTATAAAAGAGATGTCTTGTATCAGATGGATATTAGCACACAAGTCCTGTATGATTTTCCTCCTACATACTGCTTTGGAAATGTACCTCCATTTGTCCCTAAATAGATTACCTGGTTATGACCTAGTCTGGCTGTAAGTCTGTGAGTGTTACAAAGAGAGGTGCATACATTTTTCAGTGGGAAGAGCCCTATACAAGCTTTCTCATCCAAACCAACATTTTAGCTATTCACCAGGTCCATTTCTTCTGCCTTCTGTCAGGGCTTATTTCTGTTTCTAGTGCAGGGTTTTCCCCAGTGCCCTAACTATTGGTAATCTTACTACACTTGCATTTCATTTTCCCTTGCCCTCATTCTCTTCCTTAAAAACCTTCCTGTAACATTTTCAGCTTGGTCCAAAATAAAATTTTCCTACTTTGGAATACACATTGAAATCATTTGATAGCTTGTTCTCATGGCTCTGCAATCTCATGGGAATATTTGCGATGTAGAAACAATAATGGAACTGTAGGTATTGGCTGGGTTAGTCAGATACTACTCCATTATTTCAAATACTTTTACACATAGGGGACTTTACAGTATTTCTCTAATATGAAGGACTACTGTGCACAGTTCTTAGAAGTAGCACACTGCCTCTGGGCATGGCTTCCCATTGCTAACCAATCAGTCTTTCCTATCCTGTAATTCTCATCTTGGAAAAAAAAATACTGGCATTCTTAGCACTTCAAAAAGCTAATTACATGAGTAGTAGCATGTTCACTTGGTCTACAAATTTCTGGCCATCTTGCTTTCAGAGGTGATGTTTTATCTTCTAAGGTTGTTGGAAGTCTTTTAAAGCTAAGTGTTGAAGGCTAGAACACGATATTTGGCCCTATCTGCATTGCATGTGTGCTGTACTGAATTCATATTCTAGGCAATATTCTCATGGGCAAACTTTACTTCTGCTGGTCTAAAATTCTGACCAGCACTCCTGAGGTGTTGGGATTAGAAAATTACACCAGAATCTCAGAATTTTTAAAACTGACGTCCAGGCTTCCAAGTACATGGTTGGGAAGCAATTGAGCAAAGGAAGAGAGAAAGTTTTGCAATACTTACAGTGAAATCCATACCCTGTTGAAGTCAGTGGGAAATTTTATATTATCTTTAATGGGATCAGGATTTTATACTTACTCTTTTCTCATACATTACATTCAGCACCAGTCCTGTTGGGACTGTGAATGCTTTATTTTGGAGGAGAGCAAGTGTAGGAGTTTGCTTGGTTTGCAGTTTCGTTCCCATAAAATATCCTCTTGTGCAAAATTTAATGTCTCTGATTAAGGGAAAACCAGATTAACAGAGGAAATGGACACCCTAATGGGAGTTTGCAGTTCAATTTAACAATTGCTCCTGGGTTTGGAGAATCTAACAATCTGAGACCCCAGGCAGCCAAATTAGTTACAAAGCTCGTTCTCCATGTGTGGAAATGAAGGATGACACAACTTTCTACAATGGAGTATATAAATAATGAATAACGGCTTCACTACTTCTGTTTAATTACATATCCACCCACAAAAAAGTAGCCAATGATGAATTAAAAGCATTACTCTGCATAATTCATTGAAACAAAACAGAAAAGACAATTGAGTAAGTCACTATCCCATCTCTATTTTACTTCTCAGTTACCCTTCTCAGCTTCCACTACCTCCCTTCCACACCCATAGCCCACATGTTTCTAGCTACCTCCTGTGCAATCATCTCCAGCCGTTTATCAGTTGCGTGCTCATGTGTGGTAGGTGCATCGTACAGGAGAGGTATGGGGTTGACGAATGATGTGGTGAGTAGTTCTATATGTAGATTTGTGTCAGGTGTGTAAATAAGCTGAGGCACAGTGCCAGCTCTCAGTGGTGACTGCAAATTACAGTTGTTCCTATTATGTTCGTGAATGTGTGTTCCAGGCCTTCAGACTTCTGTTAGTTTAGTAGCAATGAAGTCTGCATCTCTGTGTGAGTTGTTGCACTGTGTTTATTGGGGCACTTAAATCTGAATAAGGGTTCTTCAGTATAAGGGCACTGGGGGTGGCGAGGCAACAACATCACAGGGTGACCATGATATACTGAGACACAGACTTTTCCTGAGCACTGATTCCCAGTGGGCCCAAAAATGAGGACTGCAGCATAAGAGCGACACAAAGGGTTGAGGAATTCTCCGGCATGGTGGAGTTCTCAGCTACCAGGAAACCAGAAGATCCTGCTCCAATGACGCCTCCCTTCCAGGACTGGGAGGCAACTGGAGTGCTTGGCTGCTCTGATAAGCTCTGGCGGGTGGGCAGCCTTGCTGTAACCAGTGGTGTGTCTGGGGCTGAGCCAAGCAGAGAATCAGGCAGCTGTACCTGGCTGCCTGACTGAGCAGCCTCACTCTCCAAGGGGCCCAGCAGATCTCAGTTATAGAAGAGAATCTGGCCTATAATCTCTGGTAGTTTTGCTGCCAAGCTGTGAAGCAGCCATTTGCAATGAAATACTTGTTACAGTACATTCCTCAACCTTTTAGTAATGTGCCCATTGCCATAACCATGCATGAAGGCTTGAGAATATATCTCCATCCCTCCCTCAGGTACATCACAGTCACAAGTGGGAATTACATCTGGTGTTTGCGTCCAGGGGAAAAGCTAAAATAAAACTATTGTGCAGCAGAGGGAAGTTTGTCAAAAATACCCCGAATGCTGCAAGGCTCTTGCTCATTCTGAATGAGGGGGCTCAACACATTCCAGCAGCTAGAAAGATCATATGGCTTGAGTGAGAGTTTCTTCCCCCGCCTGGACTTTTTGCTGCTCTGTTTTAAGATAATATCAGAGATCACGGGCAGTAGTGATCTTACGCTCCACTCTGGCTTTCGCCTGTCACAGAAGGAAAGATCCCCTTCATACTTGGTTGTATGTCTCCCTTGGTGGTTTGAAAATCTCTGGTTGTAAGATAGGGACATACTCTCTCAGTGGAGATGTGTTTACCATCCACTAGCCAGACACCACCTTAGACATCTCCAGGGAAATGGTCTGGGATCTGGTCAATCTTTGTCCGCAGAATAGACTAAGAACAATTAAAGTATATGCCGAAAGTATATTGAAGCATCGCAAAAGCTGTTGGGTTTAAAACTCGATCGTAGATATCTGGAGCCAGAAGCAATTTTTTTGACCATGACATTTTGAAAAAAGAAATAATTTAGTGACTGGTTTGACTTGAGCCCAAATATCTAATCCTTGGAAAATGTGGTCACTGTCCATTTCCTGGTAGACATATGTTTCCATCACTGAACTACTGGCATAACAAGCACCCTTTTGGAACCTTGGACTGGCAAGAATTGAATGGACAAATATTGAAAATAAACTGCCTCCTTACAACCTGTATGTAGTATCTTTAAATCAGGTGATGATCGTGTAGTAGTGAAGCATGAATGGTATTGTTTCTTCTTTACCTGGCTGGGCCTTGATCCAAAACTCAGTGAGGTCAGCAGAAACATTATGATTGATCCTCCTGGCTTTTGGTTGGAACTTATGTGGATAAAAAGAGACCTTCACTTAAAAATGATGTTAATTTGGCACTTTTTATCACAAATAAATTAATTTAAAATATGTCACTGTGTTCTGGAAGATTTTAATGGCAGCTCTCAAGCATATCTTTGACATATGAAGTAAGGTAATTGGAGACAATGGAATCCCACTGCCCAAGGCACTAGGCCACATGTAATTCTGATGAGTAGCTGAGCCAAGCAGGGCAAGGGATTTCTCTGAGGATGGATTGCTCATGCAGGGACTGAGGCATTGATTGGTTGTAGCTGTGTGTGGTTTTGTGTGAGAGAAGACAAAAGCATTGAGAAAGTTGAGAAACAGGACAGGAGTCAAACAAGAAGGGAAGCAGGGGGAGTGTAGTCCTGATAGGAAGCCAAGAGAGAGTTTTTTATGGGCACAGTACTGACTGGAAAGACAGATTTGGATTTCTCAACCAGGAAACTGCCTCAAGATGTTTCTTCCAATTGTATTCAGGGAGAGATGACTTTGTAAATACACAGGACTGAACCAAAGAAACATGTACCTCATGTCAACAATTGCTCCTCATAATTGAAACAAGTGTGAAGGCCACAAATATTGGTTAACAACTCAAGTCAAGAGTCAAGCACAGTCATAAAGTAATATGAGGTACAGAAATATGAAAAAAGAGGTCTTTTGTATGGTAATGTGCCCTATATTTTTGCTAGTACAACTGACAAAAAAAAAAGCTTCATCATAATAATGGACTTAGACAAAGATTCTTTTATCATATGCTTTAATCAGTGTTTGGCATTTTGAGAAAAAAATGAAACCAGACAAGATACTTATGATTTAAAAATCAATTAGCCACTGATCGTGTGCAGTAAATATCTTCCACACAAATGTCACTGGGAATTTTTAGCATTACAATATGTTGCTCACGTATAGCAGACAGAGCAATACAAAAGGAACTTTGCAGATTTTACAAATGGGCCCAAGAGGGCATTGACTCTGCTGGTTTTATTAATCTGATGTCATTTGCCATTTCAGAGAAAATACTGAGCCCCATAGCATGATGTAGTGGCAAGTGAATGAAGATGGATCTGATTTTCATAGATTGGATTTTAAAACATAAGTGCATTTTTGCTTTCCAAGCTGCACAAGCTGAGCCAAATTCTGTTGTCATCTTTGTACCGTGATTGATTTCAATGAGTTTGCAAACATAACACAAAACACAAGACTGTATTGTACCCTCCCAGGAATACACCTACAGGAAGGTAAAAAGCCTGCACAAAACTCAGGGCCTGTTTGATTTTTCTGAGAGTGGTTGAGTTGTGGGAAAAGAGTAGAGGTTTGGTCCAAATAGCAATAACTACTGAAACAAATTCCATTCAGAAATGTAATGACAAAATAGGAGACAGCACTCTTTTTTGGCTTTTGTGCTGTCTGTTGGCGCTCCCATGCTCTCAAGACAAGGTGTAGGGGGGAGCATGCCACTGGTCCCACTACACAACTTATTTCCCTTTTGTATTCCCAGCTGGACTGCCTAGTAGAACAGTCCAGAATGTGGTTTACATTCCATAGGTAATATAGAGCCCAATTTTGTACCAATATACAACTGTACATCTCCTCGTAAGTCAGTAAGATTTCATGAGGCAAAGATGGGTGCAGAAGTTAACTCTGGGATACTTACTTACGTATTAAACTTTTGCAGTTCATATTTAAAGAAATTATAATGCAGGCAACAGCAGCATCTATTCGTATTATATTACAAATAATAAAGGATTTTTCAAAAGAAACCTTTTCAATTGGGAGGACAGAAGAGTGAGAACAACACTTCTCTGTGTGCATTGCCGGTTAGTTGGGGCGTTCAGAGATTGGACTGTAGCATCAGAGAACAATGTTGATGTACTAGGGAAGATCAATGAATCTGAGAGGTTGATTGATAGCAGATGGCTGGTTTCAGACTCCAAAGGAGTGACAAAATAGGAGGAGAACCAGCTGTGGGCAAGTTGCAGGATAAGTGTATTGGAACCACAGTGCAGGAGAAATAGCATTCTTCCAGCAGAAATAGGAGGTTATAAATGGCAGACGCTGAGTAAGTATGAGAAGAGGTAGCATAGAAGGGAAGAAAAGTAGTAGATACAGGTATTATGTCAGGGCCCAGTGCATTTCCTGTAGTTTTAACTGTGGACAATTCAGAAGACAGGATGGTGCAAAATGATAAAATAAGTAAGGGGCAATCTGCAGCGGAATTAAACCACTGAAATTCTGATAGTAGCAGAGTTGATGTTGCCAGTAGGCATGGATGCTTAAAGCACTCAAGACTGACAGACAAAAACAGGACCAAACTTCCAGGAAGACAGACTAAGGATTTTTAATAAATGGGATAAGCCAGGTCAAAAAGCTTAAGGAATAGTCTGTGACAGCTGCATATGTTGAAATAAATGAAATGAGGGAAAAGCATCCAGGCATCATTTAAAGAGTCTCACTCACCTGTCCTGGATATTGGAAAAAGAAAACTACATAACAAGGTTTCTGATACATATTTGGTTCATGTTCCCATGGCTGCATTAATAGATCCTGGGTGGAGATGTGAAAGGTTTGGGAATTACAAATAACAGGATGGAAAAGCGGAATGGCAAAGGAGAGATGGTTTGTGCTATTCCTCACTGTACAAGAGCAAACAGATTGGTCACTAAGGGAAATGTTGTAGCTGGTGTGTGTGGTGGTATATTTTTAAAGATTAGTGGAGTGGGAGAAGTAGTACTGAGTTTGGGGAATGCATGGATCTCAAGGTAATGTATCCTCTGATTATCACTGTGGAAGATAATGAGAATATAAAGCAAAGGTGGGAGGAGAATATGTCTTCCAAACAAAAGCTGTAAGCACACTAATAAGGTCATGAATTGGAACCATGCATTTTCAAGGATAAACATGATATTCCTGGAACTTCACAGATGAAAACATCTGAAAATTTAATACCAAGATGCAAAGTTTACTAATGAGGTTAGACAACCATCTTCAGTCAAAATGAGGATGGAAGTATATTGAGTCTGCAGTAAGAAACAGCATAAATATTTTGGCTGTCAGAGTGGAGACAGTTTGAACAACAGCTAAGAAGAATAAATGTAGTCATGCTATTCCGGGATATTTCTACAGATCCTCAGGTCAGGCAAAGAAAGTAGATCAGGAAATGTTTTCACAGATAACTGAGGGTGGTAAAACAGCTAGAACATTGATCATGAGGGATTTTAATTACCCAGATATTGATTAGGACAGGGACTATGCAAAAGCTAAGAAGAGGAATGGGTTTTTAGAAGTAATGTGAGATTGCCATCTCCAACAGTTTGTCAAAAAGCCTTGCACATGTGGGCTGAGGCTATCCAGGTCCTAGTACTAGGAAATGTGCCAAGTCTGATCAATTAGGTTGAAGGTGGGGAGTATTTAGTATCTAGTGACACCATGTATGATTAGAATTGACATACTTCAGAGACAGCAATACAAAACAAATGCTCTTGTCACTAAAAAAAAACAAGTTAGACAAATAAGTTGTCATATAATTTAATTGAAATTTTATGTCTTAAGAATATGATCCAAAAAGAGGGATATATAAAAAGAAACAGGAGAGGGGAGGGTCTAAAGAGGGGAATAAAGACTGATTATTTCAGTGGGAGAGGGTCAAATGAGAGCCAGCCCTGATACTGCTCTAAATTATGAGCTCAGAAACAATCTTGTCTGTCCCTCTCATTAGAAGAGTGGGGCAGCAAGTGGTGTAATGAGACCTTTATTCCCTGACCCCTTCAGGTGCAATGTGTGATGACCTGGAGTACCTGAGAATCTAGCCTAATATTTTCTCCAGCAGCAATGGGCTGCAGAAATAATTTTGTACATAGTAGAATTACAAGTCTACAGAGCCTGCATCCTCAGCACCCTCCTTTATGGCAGTGAGACTTGGACCCTGTATGCCCGCCAGGAAAAGAGGCTGAATGTCTTCCACTTGTGCTGCCTCAGGCGCATCCTTGGAATATCATAGAAGGACAGAGTGACCAACACCGCCGTCCTCGAGCAAGCTGGAATCCCAACCATACACACCCTCCTCAGGCAGCATCGGCTCCGCTGGCTTGGCCACGTCCACAGGATGAATGATGGAAGGATTCCAAAAGACATCCTGTATGGTGAGCTAGCCTCTGGCAAAAGACCTCCTGGACGCCCCCAGCTGCGCTACAAAGATGTCTGCAAGAGACACCTCAGAGAGGTAGACATCGAGCTGGACAACTGGGAAGAACTAGCAAACGACTGCAGCAGATGGAGGCAGGGGTTACACAAGGGCCTTCAGAAGGGCGAGATGAGGATCAGACAGCTAGCAGAGGAGAAGCGAGCACACAGAAAGCACACTAAGGACTTGCCAGACACCCACCACATCTGCAAGAGATGCAGCAAGGACTGTCACTCTCGTGTGGGTCTTCATAGTCACAGTAGACGCTGTAAATGAAGTCCTCAATTGAAACTATAAAGGGCGAGATCCATAGTCTATGCAGACTGAAGGATGCCTACTACTACTACTAGAATTACAGATCCCAGGAGAAACCAGTCCTCTCCTCCATAAAGAGAGTATAAAATAGGGCTTTAGGAAGTAGCAGCAAATAAAAAGAAAAATAATATTGTTGCTGTTTAATCTGCACAGAAGAGGAAGATGGTGAAAAACTGCCTTGCTGAAGGTTAAGTTTGCTGTATCTCATTGAATGATGTGGCAGTCACCACTCTAGTTCCTAGTCTGGTCAGTGAGGAGTTAAATACTCTGAAAGAAGCAAAATAAAATAGCTGGTAAATATCTGGCCATTCTTAATCAAGACACAGTGTATGGTTCAGGTATGAATGCCTGAAGTTTGTAAGGAGTATAGATAGGACAAACACCTTGTAGGCTGTACAAATGCACAAAAAGGTACTGCGTAGTGCGACAAATTCAGAGGCATAACTAATGTTAAGAACAGAATGACCTGGCATGACGTTTCCAGAAGATAACACATAAGCTATGACCTGGCTCAATGGGTTCAGCTTAGAAAAACAAAGGCAAGGAGAGTAAATCTGAAAGGACAATTGCCCAATAAGTTGTCTTTCTCTAATGTTTCTTTTAACTTTTTGATTGTCAAAAATGTTTAAAATTTTTCATTGTTTGCGTTGATTGGAGACCAATTTTTCCTAGTATTTTTGGAATGATCAGGGAGTCAAGAAATCCATTATTCACACAGCTTTAGTCACAACATAGAACACAAATATGTTGTAACTAGGTTCAACCACCTGGGGAGCCGACAGATTTGCCAACCCCCTGGGCAAGGTGGGAAGGGGCTAGCTCCATGCTCCCAGAAGGGGCAGAGCCTCAGGCAGAAGGGGCAGGGGTGGGGGCAGCCATCTCTCTGTGCTGCCCAGACCCACATTGCACACCCATCGTCACAGTCCTCAGTTCTACCTGGCAGGGCTTCAGTGGCAGTTTAAAGGGTGTGAGGGCTCCAGATGGGAGGCCCCAGCCTATTAGAATTTCTGAGCCCCTGTTCAGTTGCCTCCTTCCCCCTCCCCACATCAGCGGGCCTGTTCCTTACCAACACTCAATGGAAGTAATAAGTTTCCAGTGAAACTTTTTATCTTCTCTATTCTCACAAAAAATACTAGAGTAACAAAATTAAAACATACACAGAAGAATAGCAGGAACAATCCTGTCAGTTATTTTGCTGTTGGGCATCTGCCCATTTCTATAAGTAATCATAGATGCATTCCTATTTTATTTTGTTAGAAGAAATATATTTAGGATAAAGGTCTGTCTCCTGCCCCCAAAGTCCCAAAAGCCTTTGGAGTTGGGGGCTGTTCTGATAAGTTCCTAAAAGCGTGTCTAAGTTGTGCTAACCTCTCAAATCCACAAAACCAAGCCATAAGTGCCACGAGAGTAATCGTCTTTGTTTTATATTGGGACTTCTGGTTCAGCTAGAGGCAGTGAGTGACTCTGACAGACAGAACCATTTATCTCAGCACGTCAGAACCTTTGGAAAAGTATGGTTCTAGTTCAGTTCTAGAAAGGGATGAAAGTTTATTGGTGTCTTAGAGAGGTTTAACCGAGTTTGGATTGTGTTTCCATTGTGGCTTAACCATCACTAGTGTATCCATAGCTATGGCTATGCACCAAATTCTGGCTGGGCTTTCCACATGTATGGGAAAATGAGCAACTAGGAGGGGAAACTACGAGTCACAGTTATGTTATTCTATAGACATTGTGTGGGTCTTCCACACGCTGAAACAGAAAAGCATCCTGAGGTACTCTTTAAGGGACAGAGTAGTCTAGTCTCCAGGCTTTACTAGGAACCCCCAATCCAGCCAGGCCTTTTCCTTGTTCCTTTTAATCTTTACCTTTCAGGAAAATGTTGAGGCCCTTACACTGTTTTAAAGTGAAGACAAGAGAGAGTGGAGCTGCTGCAAGACTATTGATAATTCAGTCCAAGTACAAGAAGAAAAGAGTGAGAACTAGAGCTTAGGAAGTTCTGGTTATGTACTTTTCTGTTAACTCAAAGGAAGGGCAGAGCCAGGCTTTGTCTACATTACACAGCTTTAGTGACAGCCGTGTCACTAACAATTGGGCAGTGTAGCTGATGTTTGTCAGCTCTTTTGCCAACAGACTAATTCCATCCCCAATAAGCGGCATTCATGTTGTCCACAGGAGATGGCTCCTGCCAACTACACGTGGTTCACATTGGCTCTAGCTGCAGCAAAAATTTGTTTTCAAGGGAGGTGGGTGTTAGCATGTCTGATGACAAAAGTTTTCTTGTTCAATTGCCAATGTAGACATAATCTAAGATACCTACATTAGACTGCCTGTATCCTAAAACACCTGCTATTTCTATGCCCTTATTATGATAGCCAGTGCTTCTATGAGTGGTGGAGTGGCTGGCTATTCAATCAACACCATCATTGTAAACACATATATTGTGAACTGGAGTGCATCCAAACACTCAGAGAGCAACTTCTTTAAACTGAAAATGTTTTCTGCTCAGATTCATGGGTATTTCATGTTCATTGGTGTGTTGGCTGTTATGGCTATTGTAACCCTAACAGAAAATCCATAAAATACAAGGGCAATAATTTCTTTTGAAGCTGTCAGCTGGTCAACCTTTCTTGAAATATATATATTTTGATGTGTTGTTTCCATTCCCTTCTAGGAGTTACTGCTACTGTAAAACTGTTTTCAAATGAACGCTTGGTTTTTAAAAAATCTTTAAAGGCTCTTCTATTAGGATGGACTTTCAGATTCATGTATTTGAACGATTCTCATTCGCTCCTGGTTTGGACAGCTGTCTGTAGAATAAAAAGGACATCTATGTAATATAAAAATGTCTGTGGTAACTTAGAGTGCTTTCCTACCTGCTTTCAATGAGGACTTGGAAGGAGAATGTGTTTAGCAAGAATTGGTGGATTATTAAGTGGTTTTATCTCTGCTCGACATCTCTTTGTAAATAAGTCAAGGTTTGCTGCAACCTTTTGCAAGTGCTGGAAACATTTAAACCTGAAATCGTGAAATGCTTTGAAGGAAGCCTCTGCTGCTACCAGGAAAATAAGATAAAATAGAGACTGCTATTTATAAATTGAGTTACAGTCCATAAAAAAATGGTTGCTTCTTGCTTTTCTTTTCCTCTTTAAATAAACTGATAATTTGAATACAAATGTAAAAAAAGGATTTAAGGGATATTGTTAAGATATAAATGATGCACTGTAGTTAAAACATATTGTCTTATTTTTCCATGTGACACTGAGAATATTTTCAAACCAAGGCCTATGTTAAATGACTCAGCTGAAGATAAATTGAAACACAATGTAAAGTGTACCATTCTGAGCATGATTATTGGCCAGGAATTACAGGAATGCTCTTTGCAGTCAAGGGAAGACTGTCCATTGGGTTCGGTGACCATTGGGTCTAGTCCTTACCTTTGCCAGGTACCATTTTATTAATGTGAAAGTGAATAAACCATCATAACAGAGGAAGATATAAAATGCACTTATAACGTCCGGGACATATTACATATTTTGATATTCTGGATAGAAATTATTTTAAAAATAATTAAAACAATTTTATTTATTTAAAGTGTGTTTGTGTGGCTGTTACTCAGCTTAATCAATAAAAACAAATGAGAAGTCCTGTGGCACTTTACAGACTGATATTTTGGACCATAAGCTTGTGCTCCAAAAGATCAGTTAGTCTAGAAGGTGCCACCGAACACCTCGTTGTTTTCGCAGATACGGACTCACGTGGCTACCCCTCTGACAGCTTTATCAGTAAAATTCAGTCCTGTAAGTCCCACTTTCTGTTATGGAATCAATATCAGTTTCAGACTCTCAAAAAATTGTAAAGACCTATTGTGTTTCCAAATGTGTTTCTCTGGGGAAAACTGCCAGTTTCATTTTAGTTTTCTCACAAAAGTCTCCAATGCTTTTTACTAGGTTTTTAAATACTTTTAAAAATATAAAATCTAATTTTAGCCCTATATTATTTGAAAACAGACCTTTACATTTCAGGTTGGGATAAACTTTTATTTGCTATAGTGATCTAAGGACAGCTGTTACTTGCTATACCAAGAAACTGTATTAGAGTGAATGTACCTTGGCAATCTTTGAATATGAACAAGCTTTCCACTGGAGAAGGCCATAGTTTTGTCTGAAATATAATCACAGATTTTAAGGCCAGAAACATTAAATCATCTTATCTGACCTCCTGCATGTAACAGAATGTTACTTTTCACTCAGTTGCTCCTGGACACAACCCATAACTTGTGTGGGACTAAAGCATATATTTAAAAAAGTCAGCCCGTCTTGATTTGAAGACATTGGGGGGTTATTTACACCAGCCCCCAGCTTTGAAGGGGGCAAGTTAATCAGGGCGACGGAAGTTTACTAATGAAATGCTGCAGTGAATATGCAGCACTTTATTAGGCTAATACTCCCCTGCGGCAATTTCGAAGTGCCAGCATGTGTGTAGCCGCGGGCACTTTGAAGTGCCCATGTTACTTCAAAGTCCCTTTACTCCCTCAGCTCCTGGCCCCACACTGCTGCTGGGAAGGCAAGGCTCCTGTACCAGCTCCCACACTGTCACGGGCAGGGAGGAGGCACTGCTCCCAGCCCTGCTGCCACAAGACAGGCAGGGCTCCTGCACCTGACCCAGACCCAGCCTGGTTCTGTTGCCAGGTAAGGGAATACCAGATCTGAGAGGTGCAACCTGAAACTCCTTTCTGCATCTTCTGCAATTTTTCAACATACTTTTAAAACTGAGTAGTCACAGAGAGTCACAGCCATGTTAGTCTGTATCTTCACAAAACAAAAAAGCCGTCCTGTAGCACTTTGAGGACTAGCAAAATAATTTATTAGGTGATGAGCTCTCGTGGGGCAGACTGCTACAAAGTGAAAAGCGCAATAGGACTGCTTTCTTAAGCTGAGGTTACCCAAACCAGATGCAGTATTGCAGCCTCTATCTCACAAATGCTATATGCAGAGGTAAAACTACCTCTCTCCTTCTACTTACTAGCCGCCTGTCCGTGCTCTGAAAGATTGCATAAGCCACAGTGTGATACTGGGAGCTGACACGGAGCTGCTCATCCACTATGACCCTTAACTTCTTTTCAGAGTCACTGATTTCTTGAATATGCAGCTATGGCCGGCATTCCTTGTTCCTGGATGCGTAGCTTTACATTTGCCTTTGTCCCATTTAACCAAGTTATTTGAATTACTCTGTCTGACTGCCCTGTCCCTGTTATTTACTGTTCCACCAATCTTTGTGTCACCTGCACATTTTTGAGGAGGAATTTTATATTGCTCCCAGATCATGAATGTAAGTCTTGAATAAGATCACGACTAGTGCTGATCCCTTGAGAAAACCCCTAGAAACATCTCCATTCAGTAACAGTTCCCAATTGCCAGCTACTTTGAGATGTGTCAGTTAGCCCTTTTTAAATCCATTTTAATTTGTACTCTATTGGTATCATACAGTGATAATTTTTAATCATAATGCAAAGCAGCAATCAGTCAGATGTCTTTACAGCGTCTATCTGTGTTGTTATCTTCATCAACCAAACTTGTTAGCTCATTAAAGAATAAAATTAAGTTTGTTTGACAGGGCCCATTTTCCATTAAACCACATGCAGTAGCACGAATCATATTTCTACCCTTCAGTTCTTCATTGTCATCAGTTCTTGAATCCCTTATTAGATTTTTCCACTATTTTACCTACAGTTAATGTCAGGCTAAACAAGTTATAAGCCGTGTGTACATGTGCACGCTACTTCGAAGTAGCGGCACTAACTTCGAAATAGTGCCCGTCACGGCTACACGTGTTGGGCACTATTTCGACGTTAACATCGACGTTAGGCGGCGAGACGTTGAAGCCGCTAACCCCATGAGGGGGTGGGAATAGCGCCCTACTTCGAAGTTGAACGTCGAAGTAGGGCACGTGTAGACGATCCGCGTCCCGCAACATCGAAATACCGGGATCCGCCATGGTGGCCATCAGCTGAGGGGTTGAGAGACGCTCTCTCTCCAGCCCCTGCGGGGCTCTATGGTCACCGTGTGCAGCAGCCCTTAGCCCAGGGCTTCTGGTTGCTCCTGCTGCAGCTGGGGATCCATGCTGCATGCACAGGGTCTGCAACCAGTTGTCGGCTCTGTGGATCTTGTGTTGTTTAGTGCAACTGTGTCTGGGAGGGACCGTTTAAGGGAGCGGCTTGCTGTTGAGTCCGCCCTGTGACCCTGTCTGCAGCTGTGCCTGGCACCCTTATTTCGATGTGTGCTACTTTGGCGTGTAGACGTTCCCTCGCAGCGCCTATTTCGATGTGGTGCTGCGCAACATCGATGTTGAACGTCGGCGTTGCCAGCCCTGGAGGACGTGTAGACATTATTCATCGAAATAAGCTACTTCGAAGTAGGCTTCACGTGTAGACGTAGCCATAGTTACTCAAGTTATTCCACTTGCCCTTTTAACATATGGGCAATCTTCTTGTCTTCTGATGTTCCCTGATATTTCAAAATGCATTAAAAGTAACGCCTGTGGGCCCAAGAGCTTCTGTGCCAACTCTTTTAGAGCTCTTGAGTTCAAACAATCTTTGCCTGCTGATTTAAAAATCTTTATCTCTAGTGCAAGTTTTCTAATATCTTCCATAATTGATAATAAACTGGAAAGTACTTCACCATCCTCACATGGCATGAGTACATCATCCTGCCTCTTCTCACAGACAAAATAGAAATATTTATTGAACACTTCTGCCTTTTCCACATCATTGTTAAAAGTTATACCATCTCCCTATATTAATGGCCCTATATTACTGTATTGCTAGGATTTCTTTTCTCACCAATATATTTAAAAAATGTCCTTATTGTCCTTTGCTCTGTCAGCCAATGTATTGAGATTCTTTTATCCTTTTTCTGTACTTCAGACATTCTAACTTATATTGATCATTATTTGTTATATTTTCTATTATCTATTATATTGCTCATTGTCTGTTCCCCCATTTGCATTTGTTATATATTGCTGCTTCATATTTAGTTGTTGCCTTCAGTTCATGAGCAAATTAAACGAAGTTGTCTTTTTGTGGAACTGTGGAATCCTGAGGTTTTTTGTCTGTCTAATAATTGCTTCTTGAAGAATTTCCAGTTTCATTCACACTTTGCTTTCTAAATTTCCTGCTGATTAATTATGCTCATGATTTTCCTCAGCTTCAGGGAATTAGCCCATATACAGAAGAGCCAAGCATAGAATAATTTACCCAACTGCAGCAAACTAAGGGTTAGAACAAACTGGACCCAAACTGAAATTACTTCTGGATTTAGATTTATAAAACAAAAACCCAATTGATGAGATCTCATTTAAATCAAAACCATGGTTATACCCATCTCTTAAGCAAAGTAATTTCATTTTCTCTGTTTGCTCAATATATATAAAATATGACAAAGCCTTTACTTTGAGTATGAGAGGCTGGATGTTTAACGATATAGAAAAGGTGGCAAGATAGCAAAGAAAATGTTCAGCTCATTTGCTTCAGAAGGATGGTGTAAATTCACTGTTTAAATCCATGTTATAAACAAGGGTGTTAGTCTCTAATGGCACCATAAAGAATAGATTTCTACCATTGGCTCTCATCTCTTTTATGCACAATAGAAAATATAATTCCTCTAACTCTCAAAATATGTGTATGTGTAGTGGGGCGGGTGGGGTCCTTTCATGCACAGGCAGCTCAGGCTCCATATTAGACCAATTGCCAGTGGCTTGTCCCTCCCCTCTCAAATATGCTGTTCCACTTTCTTACTCACTACTTTCAGAGAGGGAGCTTATGGTTAGAATTATTCAGGCCTGTTCCCAGCTCCACCAGCTTTGCAAAGTTTAAGTTTGGTTTGGAATGCAATTCTGTATCCCTCAGATGACTGGGCCTGTGTAGTGAGGCAGTTGTCTCACTCCTGCCAATGAGGAAAAGGCTCATAGGGCACCAATCAGAGGGCGGCTTGCTGGGGCAGTCCTGTTTATAAGGAGCTGCTCAGCAGAGTAGTGGATAACTGGGTTCTGCTCAGGGAAGGTGCAGGTCTAATTCTCAGAGAGAAGCAACTTAGGAGAAGCTGTGCTGGGCAGGCTTGGGGAGCAGAGCAAGAGAGCTCTGGCCTGATTATTTGCCAGGCTGCAGGCCTAGATAAAAGGGCCAAGAAGGTGCAAGGGTCACACTGGATGTAGTCCAGGACAAGGCTGTTGCCAGAGGGTCCCTGGGCTGGGACCCAGAGTAGTGGGCAGGCCTTGGCTTCTGCTTCTGCTTTGTACCACACCTTGACACCACTGTAGTGTGGCCAGTACAGACTGCAGCTTGTCTGGAGGGGAAGGGCTAGAGCCTGCAGCTGGCCATAGTGACAGGTGTGAGCCTGAGGACTACCGATATATCTCCACAAGGAGGTGAGAGCCTGGAATAGTGGGCACTGCTGAAGGATGCCATGGCCCTGGGAATGACACAGTTGCAGAGTGGAAGGCAGAGAGCAGAGCAATAATGCTGGCCAGAAGGCAGCCCCCTGCTGAGGTGCTGAGCTAATTCCTGAGCTGAATTAGCAGGAAGCTCTGTGCTGGTGAGTCCAACTCCATTACAGCCTGTTAAAAAGGATTCTGGAGTTTCTTCTTCCCCTGTACGCTTTTAGCAACATAGCTGGAACAGTCTTTGTGTTCTCTGTGCTGCTTTCAACCAGGGGGGCTTTTTTGGCTGCCACTGGTCATATCCATCAAAAATTTTGACCCCCACTGTGGGTCATTGGCCTCATCATTTTCCAGTGGTATTCCTTCTGTACTCGGCGTGTTGATAGCCCCAGTGCTTTGCTGACAGAATCACCTTCTCACAGTGCTGTGAGCCAATGGCCTTGTTGCTTACCTTGAATTGTCAAGTCTTCTAAATTATTAGTTTTGACGCCTTCTCCTGGTGCACAGACATAATTTGTCTTTCTTTTGTCTCTCGTCTTCCTGGCTAAATTCTGGAAATGACATTCAGAGGTGACATCCTTTGGGTTGTACTTGGGAGTCTCTGTTTGCCAATTAGCAGGCCCACATCTCCTACCCAAATTGCTTAGCCACCCTTTGTGCATAAGTTTTGTATGGCTCCCATTACCATGGTCTCTGAGGGCCTCAGAATCTCTAATATATTTACCCTTACAATACCCTGTGAGGCTAAATAGCAGTGCTATAGTCCCCATTTCACAGGTGGGTAACTGAGACACAGAGAAACTCAGTGACTTGCCCAAGGTCACATAGGAAGTCTGTGACAGAGCAAAGAACCAAACCCTCACCTCTAGACTTTCCTTCCTCTCACTCGTTCTCAGATACAATGTATTAAAGTACAAAGAATGTTTTTATTATTATCCCTTGTGAAGTTATGAACAGAATCATACACGTAAATGTTTCCTGAACCCTAAATACCAGTTCGCCCAGATGTACTTTACTAACTTTGTGAAATAACTTCTGCTCTGACCTAGATACAGTGTATGTGTAATGTGCTTTGTAATGTCACTCCAATGAGCATCAAGATTCCTACCTCAGTATGACATCTGTAGGCCAAGCAGTCATTGTTCTGAACTGCAGCATTCTTATGGTTGTGTCAGTACCTGAGCAGATGCTGACACCGGAGACTTTGAGTTGTATGCGATCGTTTGAAAATTTGCAGTAGCAGGGCATTTAGGACCTGCAAAAAAACCATTCAAGCAAGAAAAGCTTTGTTTTCCTCTGAATTGGAAGGAAGAGAAAGGGACAACACTTGAATGAATTTGGATTAAAAGACCACTGTTCTCTCTTGTTTTTTGGGAAGGGTGATTTTTGATGTTGCCTTAAACTGGTGAAAAAATATTAATGTTCCAGATAAAACTGTTTCCTCTGGAGATTGTTCCTAAAATCAAAAATCATGTACTTGATTTGAAGTCCTAAGCCTACTGCTGTGAATAAAAATGTGCAGCCCTTTCACTTTTTCGTTGTGGACAAATCAAAGGGCAGCGATTGAAATCACAGTGGGTGAGTAAAGCCTGCTGATCAGAATGAAGGATACTTACATTTCAATAAACATGTGTTGGTCTCAGGTAGTATTGGTGTAGTACCCAGAGGTACTGAGACCTCATTTGGGTTGAGTGAAGTCTCTGCTCTACAGCCTTGGCTGAGAGACAGCTGGCCCTTAGCTCACATGGTAGAGTACAGCAATGAAGGGTCCTGTGGCACCTTATAGACTAACAGAAAAGTTTTGAGCATGAGCTTTCATGAGCACAGACTCACTTCATCAGATGCATCTGATGCGTCTGTGCTCACGAAAGCTCATGCTCAAAACTTTTCTGTTAGTCTATAAGGTGCCACAGGACCCTTCGTTGCTGTTACAGATCCAGACTAACACGGCTACCCCTCTGATACATGGTAGAGTACAGGACTTTAGACCCTCTGCTCATAGGGTCTATCCTTGGTGCCAGCAACCTGGGTCTCTTGGTGTTACATTGGTTTAACTCATACTGTCATTTGAACATAAAGTACCTTTTGCTTTAGTTGTTGAAAGGCCATACTTGTCATCCAGGAAGTCAGATTTCTTCTGTTCCCTGCAGCTGGAAGAAAAGTGATTGGAGGTGATGGGGAAGGGACAGGGCACAAGAAAGAGAAGAAAGGTGCATGCACACACAAACACAACATCATATAATGGTTCTGGTTTGCCCTTCCATTGGTGGGAATTTTTGTGATCAAATCCTTGCCCTGGACTGAATGTGGTTTAATGAGCATATAGACACTGTCTTTTCTTTCCAAGGCATATTTTATGTTCTTCAGGTGAGATAAGTAAAGTTAGAACTTAAGCTACAAGGTGTTCTTTTTATAGTTACCCAGAAACAATGTTTAGCACTTCAGCGTGTTAAGGTTCAG
Source organism: Carettochelys insculpta (assembly GCF_033958435.1). Classification (NCBI taxonomy): domain Eukaryota; kingdom Metazoa; phylum Chordata; order Testudines; family Carettochelyidae; genus Carettochelys; species Carettochelys insculpta. The sequence goes on along the minus strand of NC_134139.1, from coordinate 62,826,082 downwards.
CTGATCCAAACTGAAGGACACAAGAAAAACCGTAGAGAATGAAAATTGAAGTGACGTAATTATTTAACTTCTTTTCTTGTTTTTCAGGTGATATGGAATTATTATGACTTATGCAAGGGTCTTCAAATAAGCTAAAGCTCACTAACTTCAATGGGAAATGAGAGCTGAGCATCTAACTTCCTTCAGCTCCTTTGTAAATTCCAGCATAGTTATTTAGTTCATTCTCACCTAGACATACTTGCACCCAAGTGGAGTGGAGCCTATGGAAGCCTTGCTGAGTCACAACCTTCGTTGGGACTATTGTTCCACAGGCTGTCTGGTAGAGTCAGCAGCCTTGGAATGAATAGAAAACTGCGATTTTTACTATGTCATTTAAAAGGCCAGGAATCAGAACAGATTTTGATCTCCTTGGGCTATGTCTACACTGCAGTGATCAGTCGACAGAAGTTACTGTTGGAAGATATCTTCCAACAAAACTTCCGTTAACAGATCATGGCCACACATAGAAGCAGATCCTTCTGTTGATCAGCTCTGCCGACAGACAGCAGCCAGACTGCCCAGATACACTCTTGACAGAATGACCAACAGACAGGGCTGCCCAGTGACCTGGAAGCACTGTCTGTCAACAGAGGGCTCCCCGGACCATCCACACGGCTTTTTTGTCAACAAATTCTGTTGAGTAAAGCGTTACGCCTCACGGGGGAGAGGCAAAGGACAAAAGTGCTGAGTCCATCGACAAAAGCGCTGATAGTATGTTAACAGAATGCATTTTAAGTGTGGACGCTATGCAGGTTTTGTCGACAAAACCCTCTGGGGTGGATGTGGCCTTGGTGTCAATCGCATTACTGCCTCCACAGGAGCCACAACAGCAGATTTTCAGTCTGCCAGAGGCCAGGAAGTGAGTGGATATAGAGAATAGGCTACCTTCCACCTCGTGTGTGAAGCAGATTGGTGGTACAACACTGCTCTGGCAAAGGGAGACCTTTGTTCCTCAAGGCTGCCATTCTGATGAACTAAAGAACACATCAAACATATAAAAATGCATTTGATGGAGGGTGAATGTTGTTTATTGTGACACATCTCACAATTACTCAGCATCTGTGGGAAAAGGTGATGTCAGTGTGTTATCAAGTACTAGATACCAACATGGTATCAGAGACACCTGCTTGCTGCAATGAATTATGAACTTTTGCTTTACTTGTTCCATGTAAAAGAGAAAGCTGAAGGAAAATGAATGCCAAGGCCTCTGTTTAGAAGAACGAAAGCCTTCCCTGAACAGGGATGGCTGCAGCTGAAAATTTTACCTTGACAGCGGCTGCCAAAATCAAAACCTTTTTCAAATATTTTTGATGTGAATCGCAGGGGGTGGAACATCTGGGATTTGCATCCAAACAGGAACCCTGCACATTTCTTCAACTTGTGGTGACAAAGGTTTGACATTTATTATTTGAGACTATTATTCCACGTGTGCTAATTGCCACAACAAAGCTTTTAGAAAAATGCAACTTTTATTTGTGATGGCCACATTTTGTAAATAAAAGGATGCCAATAAATTCTGTCTGTTTGCTTCCCATGTAAAACTGCCCGCTCTTAGGTTATTCCTCTAGTCATATCTACAGTACAGTTTCAATAAAGCTTATTGCTGTGTAGCTTTGGCGCAGTGTAACAGGGCGGGCTCTCTAACATAGCCTCTCCTGCTGGTCACTCTGGGAATTACCTCTGGTCACTTGAGAACGCTGCTTTCTGGGTGGTGTCTTGCCCTCCATCAGTCTGCTGTGTCCATCATTTCAGACTCACATCGCCTCCAGAGGCATCGTCTTTGGGGTATAGCCCTCCAGCTGTCCCATAGCCCCCTTTCTTTCCTCCTCTGTGGGACTGGAAGTTCTTTATCCCACCACTTGCTTCAGTAGGCAACTGCAGGTGCTCATCTAACCCTTCATCTCAGGGATGAACTGCAGTCTGGTTACTGGCCACTTTCATCATCCATCAGTGGCATGCAACGAGCTGCCTATTTCCCTGCACTACTGTCCCTGTAGACTTAGTATCTTCTTGGCCCTTCCAGCAAGACCCTCAGTCTAACAATGGTTAGCCAAGAACTCCCTTGACCTCACTATTCTGTCCTGCACTGCTCTAAGGTGCTTCCTTAAGCAGCCAGTCCTCCCTTGCAAGTCAGGGAGAATCTGCTCTGCTGAGCAGTCCTTTACATATAGGCTGCTCCACCAAGACTTCTCCTGATTGGCTCACTTCGTATGCCCTCTCCTCATTGGTTGGGTTCTGCACTGCTTCTGTATGGCTGCTTTCACCACTCCCCTTTTCTTCCTGTGTGGGGCAACCACACATCACACTTAGTTAACAGGTATGTAAGATTTAATTATACATTTTTATATAGTGGATTAATACATACATAATAGGAGTATGCTGCGGTAATATAAAAATCACCTTACTGGATTGGTCCATCACTCATCTAGTCAGGTATCTTTCTCTAACAACAGGTTGTCTTGGCATATGTCTACACTAGGCAATTAAGTGAAATTTAGTAAGGTTGACTTTTTAGCACCCTATTTTGCAAAGTCGAGGATGTGTGTCGCCAGTGGCTCATGAAGGTGATTGAATGTGTTTCCAGTAGGGCGAGCAGATTCAACTTTGTCAGCAATGCACTACGAGTACCAAGCCCACAATTCCTACTTCCCCCTTGCATCCTGGGCTAAGCTCCCAGTGTCTAATGAGACAAAGCAATGCTGCAGATGGTTCTGGGTAAATTTCATCAGCCTCCCTTAGTGTACTTATCTCCTCCCGCTCCCATTGGAAAGCAACTACAAACAATGTTTTCACGCCTTTTTTCCCCAGGTGTCCATGTAGTTGTCATTGCAAAGCTAGAATGGACCCTGTCCAGTTTCAAACTGTTGTGGCAAGTATTATGAGCACCTTATGCAGCCTGCTGCAGTACATTCAGAGCTTAAGCAGCCTTCAGAGAGATGAAGTCTCTGAGGAGGATGTGGACATACACTAACGTGAAACATTGGAAATGGGACAATGCTGGCTGCACTCAATGTTTTGTACACAATGGATCACCAGTTCTGGTGCTGTGAAACAAGCTCAGACAAGTGGGACCGCATTGCTGTACAGGCATGGGATGGTCAGCAGTGGCTACAAAACTTTAGCATGTGTTAAGGCCACTTTCATGGAATGTTGTGACTTGCTTTCCCCTCCGCTGAATTGCAGCAATACCAGAATGACACCCGCTATGACAGTTTAGAAGTGAGAGGCAATAGCTCTGTGGAAACTTGCAGTGCGAGACAGCAACCAGTCAGTGGGTAATTCTACAGTGGGCAAATATATAATGATCCAGATAGACAAACCAATCAATGCACTATTGTTATGAAGGACCATGACTTTGTGAAATGTGCAAGACATAGTGGACAGTTTTGCCATGATGAGGTTCCCTAACTGCAGCAGGGCGATAGACGGAACACACCTCTGTCTTCCCACCAGAACACGTTGCCACAGAGCACATAGACCACAAGGGGTACATCTCCATGGTGTTGCAGGTGTTGGGAGATCACAAGTGTAATTTCACCAGAAACAATGTATGGTGGTCAGGAAAGATATAAGAGGCAGGAGGATGGCATTACCTTCCCAAACTGCTTGGCTGGATCTGCCCATACTCTGCCCTAGTAACCTTCCCCCTTCAGCATGTATCCCCCAGTTTCCAGGGCTCGGACTGTGCTGCCAATGTTCCTAGAGCCTGGAAGGCTAGAGCTGCATATTGCCTGCTCTCCCTGTGTTCCCAGGGCTGGGGAAGGCTAGGGCCACATGTCCACTGCGTGCTTCTAGGGCTGTCGAAGGCTGGGGCTGCATGCTTTCCCCATGCTCCGAGGACCAGGGAAGGCTGAGGCTATGCATCCCCATCGGTTGAGGAAGGTTGGGTACACAGCCTCTGGCTGGGTGGGAGACAGCCTGCACCTTACAGCAGGGGCAGGGAGAGCTTGACTCCAACAGGTCCTGTTTGAAAGAGATAGGGACTTGGGCAGCAGGAATGGGGCTGGGTGTTTGCTTTCCCCAGCCCTAGGTTCACCCACCACCCATGAGTCCATAAAGTGTGCATCTTTGGCAACTCTGTTCTTTTCAGAAAGCTGAAGAATGGAGCCAATAGAGATCCTGGAAAATCCACCTTACCCGTTGCTCCCTTGGCTCATGAAGCCATACACAGGCAGACTGCATTGCACTAAGGAGAAGTTCAACTACAGGCACAGCAAGTGCAACATGATAACTGAATGTACATTTGGCCATTAAAAGGCCAGCTTCAGAAGCCTGCTGACTTAGTTAGACCTCAGCAAAAGCAACATTCCACCCATGGTGGCAGCCTTCTGTGTGCTCCATAACTTATGTGAGAGTAAGGGGTGAAATTTCATGTCAGGTTGAAGTGCTGAGGCAGATCACCTGGCCACAAATTAAGAGCAGCCGGACATCAGGGCAATAAGGAGAGCACAGTGAGGGGCACTGCTGATCAGAGAGGCTTTGAAAAACAGACATGACTAGACACCAGCATGACAGTCATGTATGCTGCTCTTAAAGAGGTGCCCCTTCTCTAATGTGTACTGGCCTGTAAACCCTGTCGAATTCCAGCACCGCTGCCCCTGCCACCCACCTTGTGTAGCAGAAGCAATAAAGACACTGTTTTTGAGATGTTACGTATTTTTATTTAGGGAAAAACATAGCACACAGTAAAGGAGTTCATGGCAGGCGACTTAGAGGGGGCTGAGCAAGGGCAGGAGGCATTTTGCAGTAACAAGTGTGGGTATGTTAGTCTTCTGTTTGGGGAAACATCCCTGGGGAGTGTGCACCCTATACCCACATTCTGGGGCACTGAGGGGGACAGGGTACGGAACCTGGTGAGGAAGGAATATGCTTCATCAAGGGCTGCAGTAAGGATCTATGCTCCTGTACCAGGCACCTCAGAAGACCTGTTTGCTGCACCATCAGCTTCAACATCTCTTTCTGCATCTGGACTTCATGTTCCCTGAGCACTGTCCTCCCCTCTCCTTTCATCCTCCTTTCCTGTAGCGTGCCTCTCCTCCATGCATTTAACTGTCCATGCAGGCAGATTACATGTGCTCAAGGAACATTTTTGCCTTCTAATCTATACTAGTCTAACAGCTAGAGGTGAAGAATGAAGTGGTGAAAGAGACGCTGTGGGCATTGCAGCAAAAATTAAGTGAAAGACAGACATTTGGGAGATACACTGTAGATGAGATAAGTTTAACGACACACAAAGTAATTTCATGAAACAGTGTCTGTGGAAAACACCAGGTATGTTATGTACAAGGACAAATATTTGCTTGTAGGCATCCGCTGTACAGCAGGCACAACACAGACTCAATTTGCTGTCAGGAAAGGTAAGGCACAGATTGGGGCATGCTTTCAAACCACGTATAGGACAATCTATTCAAAAATATGCAGGTTTTGCAGCTGTGCACACTGTGGGCGGGGGGTGGTGGGGAGAGCATGGTGGCTATCCGGGCTGTGGCTCACATGGTCACTGCATGTTTCCCCTCTCCATTTTGCTAGGACAGTGAAAGTTTCCCTTCCCTCATGAGTCCAGGGAAAGGAGGGAGAGTCAGGCATTGTGGTGCAGCTTGTGCTGGTGGGGCTGTGTGGTCCTTGTGTTCTCCACCTGCTTTCCCCTCTCACCACCTCTGTGACTGGGACAGTGAAGGTTTCTCTTCTCCCAGGAACGCAGAGAAGAAAAGGGAGGGAGAGGGCTAGGCATGGCAGAATGGCCTGTGCTACTGGGGCCGTGTGGCTATTGCAGTGGCCATGTGCTTCCCATCCCCATTTTTCTGGGACAGTGAAAATTTCCCTTCACATATAGCTTTCCCTGCTTTCTCAAGGTTGCTATGCATGATATTTGCCTGCCCAGAATTACACAAAATGATAAGGAATGGATGCTAACTGAATGTGGATGGAAGGCTGGTCATTACGCTGCACTGCTGTGTTGCAATGATGCTAGATCATGTACTACTGGCTTGGTGAGGAAAGTTGTTCCAGATTGGAGGTGGGAATAGGGCATGTCTCCCAGAAACCTTGTGAGAAGGATTAAAGAGTATTTGTCTGAGACTTATATGGAGATATGCAGGGAGGATTGCTGCTCCTGTTCCAGACATGATAACTCAGTGTTCCAGGTGGCCCCAGCTGCATAGGTACAGCACCTGCCACAGATCACACCCAGTTGCCTTAACCTCGTTGTATGTAATTAGAAATGAGAACTCACCAGAGCTACCTTCCCCACCATCACGGTCTGGAAGTTGGACATCCTGGGAGGAGCGGATTGGCTCCAAAGTTGAAAAAAGGTCCTGGCTGTTGATGAGATGAGCTGATTACGTGCTCAGTATTTTCCTCTTCTTCATCCACCATATCTTCTTCATTGTTTTCAGAAGCTGCCTGAAGAATCTCTTGGGAGGTATCCATGGACACTTCGGAGACAGTGGTTGGGGTCCCAAACCCTAGAATTCTATACAGTTGTTCATAGAAGCAGCATGTTTGCAACAATAACCCAGAATTTCTTTTTGCTTCCTTTGTCTTCTGTGACAAATGCCTACTCTCCTTTTATTTTCATTCAGCACTGCTGAGTGTCACTGGTGTATCCTTTTTCTGCCAGGCCCTGTGAGATCTTGTCATAGATGTCTGCATTTCTTTTGCTGCTTCATAGTTCTGTCAGCACAGCTTCACCACCCCCCCCCCCCGGCCCTACCCATAGCAATAAGGTCATGAATCTCCTGCATACTCCATACTGGAGCTCATCTGCGACTCTGGAAATTCATGGCTAAGATGTGTGCTGCTGAGGTGTGCTGCCTGCTCCGCTCACCATGCTGGCTAAACAGGAAATGAAATTCAGACTTTCCCGGGCCATTTCCTGTACACCTGAAGAGCAGCGGAGCAACAGTACTGGCCTGTACGGTCACATTGGGGTACCGTGGGACACCTCCAGGAGCACAAGAACATCAAATTTCACAATATTCCATCAGTACTACCATAAAGTCAACCATGCAAAGTTGAATTTGGTGTTACTCCTCATGAAAAGCAGGAGCACCCAAAAAAAGGGTGGAATAAACCCAGTAGTGTGGACTAATTGCATAGAAAATTGACCTAACTCAGTTATATTCAACCTAACATCTTAGTGTAGACCAGGTCTTAGAGGCCTCAGAGGAAGATGTAACCCCCATCCCCACCAAAATGGACAATTTTGCCATAACTACAGTTATGGAGTAAGAAATTTCCTAACCCATAGTAGGTGGTGATTGGCATTTTTTTAAATTCTAGTTAGTGTTTATAAAGATGGTATTAGGGTTATTTTATAGATGTCCAGTGTTTTGGTTTAATCAGATGTTAAGATAATATCCTGTGGCGATGGGTTCCACAATTTAATTACATGTTGTATAAAAACAGTACTGCTTCCAATTTTAAGTATGCTGTATTCCTGTATTATATAATAAGGAATAGGAATTTACCTAATTTACCTTCTGTAGACTGCTCATTTTTGTATACTTCTGCCATGTCACCTATTAGTCATCTCCTACCTGAATTTTTAAAGTCTGACCTTGAACCCAAGTCATTTCAGGCATCTGAACTGTATTTTGTGCTAATTTTTCTGTTTCTTATATTTTTAATGAGGTATTCAGAACTAAAAGTGTCAGCAATTTTTAAACATAACAGCACTACAGTATTTTCAGTATTATTCTCTATCACTCTCTTAACACAACCTAAAACAAGATTGTTGCTGAGCAAAATTATTGCAAGAAAAATGTGGGTTCCCTAAGGTTTTCATTTAAAATATTTTGTAAATTTTAAAAAAGTGACTTTTAATAGTACCTTTTTCCTCCAAAATTTGGAGTCATGATCTTTTTCTGGGGGGGAGGGTGGAGTGGGGGGAGGATGGACCAGCTGGTGTGTGTGTGTGTTAAGTGGAAGTGCATATTTTATTCTGCTCCACAGGATGGAAGATACTTTTTTTTTTCAGTGTTTCCTAGCTGTGAGCTTTATTGGTGTGTTTCAGTTTAGAAAATAATTCAACTGTAAACTTATTTCAAAGATACCTAACTAAAAAACACTCCAATGTGAGGTTTTATCTGTTAGAAGAAACACATAGAAAATTCAGATTATTTGCCATATTATGTGAAAAAACACCCATGCATTTTATTACTTGTTCACAAAAGATTTCAGTTCACATCATAGCTATGTTACTGGCAGAGTTAAATTAGGCATGCACATTTAGATTGAGAAATACCTCCTGTGCTTACCACACAGGGAACTCTGGTTTATAGCTAACATGAAAACTGAAATACCCACAGTGCTACCTGTAAGAAGATATTTTGTCTGGAGATTCATAAAACAAAAAAGCTGAGTATTTAAAAATGCAACAGTACGCCATATTATTATGTTAGTAATATATATCACACCAGAATACAAACTTTTTTATAAAAATGGTACCATTGACATTACTCATACTAGTGCAGCATCATTTTTGGAAACAGTAGGGTTTTGGAAAACCGCACCAAATATTGTCATAAAAATAAGCAAAATACGGGAAAGTGCAACTCTTTCTACATGCTTTCAAGCACCTGCCATTTCTTTAGGCAGTGGATACACTATTATGTAATCCAGTTTCTTTTTCAAGGAAATGATCAAAAGGAATCAATGCATGGAATCTCTACATGAAGTTACTGTAGTCAAAACAATGGGCTCATAGTATAACTTTAATGAGGTTCCAATCCTGCAATGAAATCTGTACCCTGTGCCCTTGTGGATATCACTGAAGGTGCCTCAAAGATCTAAAACTACAAGCATGCTCTTGTAACTAGTTTGCGACATTCTCCTCTGACCTTGTTACCACAAAGATGGTAGAATTGTATCCCCATGGCAGCTCGATTCACAACACAGCCATGTGTCAACAAAGTTTCTGGGTTTATATTAACATAGTGACTAACTGTATTTAGGTAGAAGGATGGTCTAGTGGTGAGGATCCAGATTTTTAAAGGTATTAAAGTGCCTTGTGGGATTTTCAAAAATATCTAGTTGTCTAACAACCATTCAAAATCAATGGGTTTTAAGTGCTTTTGAAAAGCCTCCTCCGTATTTAAATAGCTTCAAAAATCTGATCCTAGTTCGAGCTTTCAAAGACCCAGGTTCAATTCACTGCCGTGCCACAAGTATCCTGTGTTACCTCAGCTAAGTCTCTAAGGGCCAGCATTTTTATTTAGGTGCCTCCAGATGCAGGTAGACACAAAGTGGGATTTTCAACAAAGCCCAAGCATGTACCAGCATCTTCATGCACCTCAATCTTCCCCTTTGTCTTTCTGTGCCTCCAGTCTTCCATGTTCCTTTTTCACAGGGAAATACCTATAAACCCTTTAAAACTTTAGAGACATTCAGAGACCACAGTAGCCAAGGGCTTATGGGTATCTTAGATAGTGCTGCTGAATTCTGGAAAGCATGTTCTGTTGTAGCACACAACAGTATCCCATACTGCACAGGTACAATTAAGTATCGGAGGGGTAGCCGTGTTAGTCTGGATCTGTAACAGCAACGAAGGGTCCTGTGGCACCTTATAGACCAACAGAAAAGTTTTGAGCATGAGCTTTCGTGAGCACAGACATCTGATGAAGTGAGTCTGTGCTCACGAAAGCTCATGCTCAAAACTTTTCTGTTAGTCTATAAGGTGCCACAGGACCCTTCGTTGCAGGTACAATTAAGGAGTTCTTTCTACGTACCCAAAGAACCATTCTCATGAAGAATACTGCTGTCTAGACTAGAACACTAGGATGGTTGAAACTGTTAGCTGCCCAGTTGCCAGCCAAGCATTAATCATGGTATGTGTGAGCACAGACTACATTTAGACCCAACCTTGTCACATACTGACTACTAATTCTATCAAAAGTTGCCATGTAGCATGGGCTCAGGTGTCTTGAAACAGGCGCATAGTGTTTTAAAAAATGCCCCAATTTTTCCTTTGTTAACCAGGCACTGGAAACAGGCCAGTTCCACCCAGCTCTTGGCCTTCCACACCCTTCAGGGGCACAGTTCAGTCAAGGGAGGATACACTGTTGATGTGAGGTTAAGTGAACAGGAAAGCCATTAAAATATATGTGATTTTGGCAAGGCACTGTATTTTCCCAGTATCAGTTCTGTGACAGCTGAGTTACAAATAAATTAATATCTTTTTAAAAAAGTGGCAAGGGGAAGAGAGGCGAGAGAGAGCAAGCAAACATTCCGTGGAACGGTTTCCTTCAATCTAAGCCTGACTGAACCGTCTAGTCACACAATCAGCAGGGGAAAATAGAACATATATGTGTCAAAACTGCATTTCAGAAGCATTCAAAGTGAGCTAGGCTGGTTGAAAGCTTTCTGGTGAAACTTTTTCATGGAAAAATTGTTTGTTGTCTAACCAACATTTCTCACTAAATCTGTCTGCTTGCTATGGAAAATGTTGACTTGCAGTCAAAGAACTGAACACCAAAAATTGAAAAGATTTTGCTTTTCAGCTTCAAAATCTGAAAGAAAAAGTGATTTGGAACAAGTGTTGTGGTGCCTGATAGGAGCTGTTATTTAATTGCCTGATGCCTCTCTTCTCCCCAGTTGCCTGGCACAGCTAGATTACATCTTCCATGATACCTTGTGGCCAGGGACTCCCATGGTGCACTTGCCCAGAGAGCACAGCCTCTTTAACACTTGTAATCCAGAGGAATGACATTGCCCTCAAGTGTCAAACTCCTGAAAGCTGGGAGATAGACATCTTCAAGCAGGAGGCTCAAGATTTTGGAATTTCTTTCCAGAAAATGCTTACAAATTTAACCATCTTCATAATACCTGACAGACTAGCTACTTCATCCCAGCCTGCCACAGCAACAAAGGGATAATGAGGAAGAGAAACTCTCAGACACAACACGGTTCTTTTCAATGCCACCAACTGATTGATTTCTTCTTTCTGGAGAGAAGGAAGAAATCAATGGGATTTGTGCTTTTAATCTTTGGGGAGCTTTTGAGAATTCCACTTGTATTCTGCTTGTTGGACTCAGTTTTTATTTGACTTAAATTCACTTTTTTAAAGTTATATATGTGTTGCTATGCTCAGGATTGCATTGATTAAGGTACATAAATCTTACTTTTATTTAATGGGACTTAGGCTCCTCAGCACCTAAATCACCTTTAAAAATAAGTTTGCCTACTAAATTAGTTAGGCATTGCAATGCTGAGTGCATTGATGCCTAAATATCTTTAAAATCTGGGCCTTAGACAATGTGGTGATGGGTGCAAGATATTGTAAGAAGATGGGTATGTTCTAGGTATACTTAATTGTACCTCAGTGTAGGGAGATCGACCAGAGCTTACTTCCAGCCCTTCGTTTCTATGATGTCTATGATCTATAGTGCTTTGCATGCATCACAGTAGCCGCTCCTGTTTTCAACACTACGGATTCCACATATTTCCCGGCTCCATTCCTGAGACTTGTTGTCTTCATTCTTGCCTACACTCAGAAAGAACTGAATTTGACACAGCAATTGTTGGATGCCCATGTAGTAGACAAGGAGAGCCACGATTTTTACCAGTGCAGCTCACCCCTGCTCAAAAAAGGGGTAAATGACACCAGTGCAAATCATGGCTTGCCCTGTCTATATTAAGAATTTGCACCAATGGCCAGCTATGCCGTTCGCCACCCACAGATGGCTGTAATGAGGCAAAACCAACATGATGTCAGAATTCTCTGATAATGCCCATGTCTAAATAAACAAGGGAAGCAAATGGAAATTAAAATTTTGTGACAATTTATTTCTGTAATTGCTACTTCCATGCCCTTATTGATTTAAAAATAAAATAAAAGCTTGATCAAATGTATGTTTCATTAGTGGGTTGTTTTTCTTTTTTTTTTTCAAAAACATTCAATATAAAGACCTTATGTTCTGTAAAAATAAATAAATAAGTACAGTATGTTCTCCTGGCAGCTGGCTGTAGAGTAAACTTAGAGCACCTGCTTTCTTTTCTTTTGTTCTGGTTTTACTGCTAAATGCAGAACACTTAACACTAAATAAAGAAGGAGGGTGACCATGGCTACTGGAGAGATTCAAAGGCAGTCTGTGCATTGCTTCTAAAGAACTGACTGCAAAATATATATACTGTAAGACAAATACAATATTCTTACACAATATTCTAGCATTAATTCCTATTGTCTTTTGAGTGCCAGTGCCTTCTGAATACCACAAAAAAAAAATTGGAAACAGCTCTATTGTGCCAGATACCATATATTTCTATGGTGAATTAAACCAATAGCAGACCAGGCAGTGTCCTTGAGAGCTGGCAGAAGGGGATTTAAGCTATTCTACTTTATTTTGGCCTCTTTGGTGGAAGGTTTGGGGAAAAACGTTCTTGAGGTCTTGATTATTTGATTTGTAAATAGCCATCTGTTTCTTTCTGATCAAGAGCCAGCCTAGCAAGGTACAACCCCAGGGAAAGCTGTGATTAATACTCTTCCGCCTCTGTTAGCAGGGGTTCCACACAAAAGTGTTAGGCTCACTCATGACCCACAATGAAAAAGAACACACTTTCTTTAAAAAAGTAAATGATTTGGTGTTATAGAAGGATGCAGGTGGCATAAGGGAAAAAGAACCAGACATCAGACAGCTCAGTTCAGTACTGTCATACCAATCTGCCCTTCTCTCTGCAACTCAATTGCAAATGCTTTTGCTTAGCTCAAGTCATGCAAGTCAGGATGCACAGCAATGGCTGGGTAAGGCAGGAGCAGATTTTACTGAGCAATGTTGGAATCATTACCTAGTGGTTAGAACAGGACATTCAGAGTCAGGATTTTGTTACAGGATCACCTGTAATTTGCTGTAGGGCCTTGGAAAAATCCACTAATAATTTTTGCCTCAGTTTACCTGTTGGTAAACCACGTTATACCTATATCAAGGGTTCTATGACAACTAATTGATGTTTTTAAAGTAATTTGAGATCCTTGGTGCTATCAAAGTGAATTAATGATTGACTACCTGGGCAGCTGACAAGAACAGTCTGCTTAGTTCATATCTTTTCTTTCTAGGTTCCAAGACCCAAAGACTTTCTCAACTTGGCTCAGAAAACAGGAATGTTTAAAAAGATAATAGCTTTCCTAGATAACCAATTTTATAGCTTCATGTAACACAGCTTTAAAACCCAGCTCATGAATTGCATCTGTAAAAAAAATAAACTGCTAACGGCTATTTCTGTGCATATAGCACTAGCATCCTTTCCTAGAATCCAATATTCACACCAGTAACACACCAGTTGGTACCAGTCAGAAACTAGTAGGAAAACTGTTCAGCGAAGGGAAAAAATGAGGTTATTAAATCTGGTGGATTTTTTTCACTTTAGGTATTTCAGCTTAATGTGCTTTTAGTGGAAAGGTTCCAAAACGCACAACCAAAAAAAAACAAACAAAAAAACAGACAAAATAACTAGAGGTAAATTCAGTGTTTTTCCACTCCAGTGAGCACAACCTTTGCTTTTATTCTGGTGCAAGCAGCTGCAGGTGCCTCAAGTCAGCCAGTTCTATCTATCTGCAATGTCATCCATGTTTACTTGCAGCACTGGACTTTAGATTCTGTCAGGATGCCAATCCAACGGGCCGCCAGGCACTGCAGCTGACAGTCAAATCTGTAATGCTGAATCCTTCTTCTGGAAAAAACGGCTAAAGAGGTTAATACACTCAAGTAAGGATAAACACACCAGCTGTTATAGTTTCTAATATTTAATGTCATTATCAAATAAAATAGCTCCTAAGAAATAAAAAAAATATGCAGCCTCCAAATCACTTATCTTTGTTAGGTGAGTATTAATAAATTATCTTAAAAGCCTCTACTATAAAATAATAATACAGAGCCTTCAATTAAAAATATATTTGCTCTGCTACTGCACTGATGTTGTTAAGCACTGATGCTGTTATAACTTAGTGTTTTATCAATATAAGCTCCATGTAAGGCACAATACCTATAAGTTACTCATGGATGCATTAGTAGACTGTGCTAGATTCATTTTATATATATTAATAAATATATATATATTATTTTATATTATATATATTATTTTATTATTAATTTATTATATTAATATATATATATATATATATATGTATGTTGTTGTTCCAAGATCCTTTCAGAAATGTTTTTTGCAATATCATTTTATTAAAACTAACTCTTCAAAGGTACCAGAACTGTGGGGTTTTTTTTTCTTCTTTTCTAAAAAGCCTACCATGGAGGAACTCAAAAAGCTATTAATGAGTCCCATAGCAGTGTTTGCCTGCACGCATATGCATGCATATGTGTGTGTGTATGAGAGACAGAAATTTCTCTATAACTGGGTGTTGGTGGTAAAGACTTTTCATATATGCAATCATTAATTAAATATCCATTTTCCCCAGTTTATTAAGTACAATCTCCCACTGTTGTGGTTCCTTTGCATGCATTCAATGAAAAAAAATAACTTCAGTACAAGAGACTTCATAGTCTTCAAAGACTGCAAAGTACAGCCTAATGTAAGCTTACCGTCTTGTTTAGGACCAATATTACAGTAGGGCCCATTCATTGTGTTATACTTAAAGGTCTATGGCTGACTTTATAAAACCCGCTGAATGTTGGGAGTTGTGACTCAGCCATTTCAAATTGCATTTGCCAGCCCAGATATAGTTTCTTTTCGTTTTACAAAATGTAAGTGAAATCAGTTTCTCCATTTGTTCATCAATGATGGGCCAAGCCACATGGTTTGTTGTGACTTCAGGTGGTTTTTCCATTTGCGTTTGCCCATTTGGTTGTAACAGAAAAAAATACATCACCTCTGTTAATAGGGCAAGGCCCATGGGTGCTGGTCAAAATAGGTCTTAAGTAGTAATAAAATGGTTCATAAATCTTAGGCTAGCCCTCTGAGTAGGGCTATATTCACCAGGGCTACGTACAGTAGACCCTTGCTTTGCGCAGACTTAACTTACGTGTTTTCATACTAACGCGAGTCGAGTGTGGGGGAACCCTACTTTCTTGTACCCCACCTCTCTATTTAGGAGGCAGCTCCTTCCTTGCAGCTGCCCAGCGCTGCAATGTGGGGGAGATGGAGGGGACAGGCACGGCTTGAGCTGCTGGGGGCCAAGCTACGGCACGGCTGGAGCTGCCACTGCCTGAGCAGCCCTGTGGCCAAGCCACAGTGTGGTTGGAGCAGCCCAGGGCTCCAGCACCATGGCTGGAGTTGCTGCCATCCAAGCAGCCCTGGGGCCAATCTGTGCCACAGCTGGGGTGTGGCAGGAGATCCATGGCTGCTCTGTATGGCCAGCAGCTGGAGCAGGAGGCACCTGCCCTGCCCCTAACCCAGCCCCTTTCTGCCTGCAGTGGGAGCCAGAGACACCAGCTGGAGCAGAGGCTCCAGCTGCCTGCTTCTCCCAGCCAGGGGAATTCCAGGGATCTCCCTGCCCTGCCCCAATTTATGCAAAATTCAATGTACATGGAAGTTGCCAAGGATGCTGCCTATGCGTAAATTGAGGGTTTATTGTATTTTTTCCCTAATGTGGATAATGCAAAAAAGCAATCTTGTTAATAAATTGGACTTTGTCCTAATACATTTTGCATAATTATGTTTCTATTGACATAGTATTGGTTTTGAAAGAGCTTTGAGCTGTAGGCGAGATTGACAGAAAACACTCAGATGTTCTGTTATGAAAGAAGGGTGGGTGAAGTGGGTCAGAAAAAATGATAACTGATCCAAAAGTCAATACACAAACTTACATCAGCAGAGAATCTGGCCAGGAGTTTTTAAATCAACCTCTGGAATTTTATAGAAAATTATGTCCCTACTGTGTTATTACCTAGATTGGTTTAAATTCTACAGCAAGATTATGACTCTCCATTAGATGATGTAGGGCATTTCTGTAAGGACTGAATTCTTGTGGGAGCAATTTCCAGCTCTGTTTTTACTGTCAGTTTGGTTTGGAGAGGCACGCAAACTTTTGCATCGCTATCCAAATACATACCTTTCCCACAATGGCAACCCAGATCCGCCCTAGGCAGAAAAGTCATTACATGCAAAGCATTGCAAACCTGTCTTTGTCTCTGTTCTAGTGATGCACCATTCATGGCTGTTCATTTCACAGAGATGGGCCAGGCAGGGCACTTCTTCCCCATCTCCAGATTGTATCATCCACATGCGCATGACTCTGAAGGAGATGCCAGAGCCAGCTTCACTGAATAGCCTGCCAATCTCAGCTCAGCATTCTTTCTGAAGTAACAAGCATACGTACAGTTAAAACCAGTAACAGCATTCCACTCAGGTTCTCTTCTAGTCCAGCAGTTAAGCACCTGCTTAACTCTAACCACTAAAATACTGACTTAGAAATACTGCTGCTTTTCTGCTATCTGGTAAGAATCAGTAGGTTCCGTTATAAGGATCTGAGTCGAAAGGCACCACAGACTTGTCATAGTCGGATCCAGTTATCATACCTTGAAACAGACTATGAAAGAAGTTACTTTATAGTTCCTTGTAATGTAACCCTGTCTTTTGCACTCGTGGTGACACCCTTTCCTAACAACACTGAGCACCTAACTTGTGTGAGTCCTCACACATAGACAAAGTGGATTTTACCCACAAAGCTTATGACCTACTACATTTGTTAGTGTCTAAGGTGCCACAAGACTGCTTGTTATTTTTGAAGATAGAGACTAACATGGCTATCCTTCTCGGACTTCCTCCCCTTAAAGTCATACAAAGTTTTACTTTAGTAGACAGTAATGGGGCCACCGGGGGAGGGGAAAGGCATAGCACTGTTTAAATCTGAACTAGCTCAACGGCTTTGTTTGGGCTCTCTGTACCTGCTAAGCTTCAGTTTCAATGGCATGTCCCTTTACAGAACAACACAGAATTCATTTAAATGTTTTGAAAAGGTTTTGAGCATAAGCCACTAGCAAAGCAATTAAGTTAAATATGAAATAAGTGAAAGTTCACTGAATGATTTGATTTTAAATAAAAAATAATTAATGCCCCCCCTCCTGCAACATTTCAATTTAGAGATGTGAGGCAAAAGACCGATGCTACAGCATTCATGCATGCAAAATTGCATTCCGTAGGACTGCAGGATCAGCCCCTCCACTTCCCCCCTCTCCCCCGTTGTAACTAGGCATTACAGCTCATAAGTATTGATTATGCACTGCTTGAGACACTTGTCATATGCAGTCACAGCAGGGCAACATAAAGGATGGAGTGGCAGCCTTCATTCTGAATGGTTTAGCCTTTGCCAGCATGAATCAAATCCTTTGTTGTTTTAATGTAAAGGTTTGACTTTAATATTTGATAGTTTTGTTTTCCAATGTTCACTAAAACTTTTCACTTGTATATTTTATTCATATAGATCGTTATTGGCCAAACTCTTTCATAAAGTGCTGAAATTTGCCCTTGAGGCATCAGATGGAGTAGTCAGATTGTCAAATAAGTCTGTAATTGAAGTTAACACTGGCACAATATTTGCCTTCTGAAAATAAACATTACCTGTGAAGTTGCAGGTTTACCACATTAGTGGGTGTGTTCTGCACATGGAAATGAACTCAGAGAAGGGCAATTTTGCTATGAGACATGAAGAAGAAGTGAGAAAAGAATACCTTGGGGTAGTGTTTAGATGGATCACCAGGCAATGCAGAGTTTATCAAAAAACATCTTATTGGATTAAAGGTTATACTTTGTTAGTGTAAAGGAAAAAAAGAATAAATAAACAAAAGTATCCCCTCTCTGAGAGCAATGCAAAAGTATTTGCATTTTTATATCTTAAAAGGATTATCTGCAGAAACAAGAAATCAGTAGCAGTTCTTGTACACTGTGAAATTAATCAGTAACTTTGGAGACATGCTTATATTCAAGAAAGCGAATGGAATGAACATCACATGGCATATAAAGACTTTCCCATGTGACATTCCTGGTAGATTAAAGATAATAAGGGACATGGTCATTTCCCGCACAATGCCTATAGAAAATTCAGTACTGTAATTCTAGGCGGATTCAAGAGTCAGTCAGGCACACCCCAAAACAAACTATTTTGGCTTATGTAGACATGAGAGATGTGTTTTAAGCACATTTATCATTTTATTATAATATAGTTGGGCAAAAAAACTCCAATAACAAAGGGTCAGATTCTGCCACTTTTAGGTTTAAAACTTCCTTACTCCTTCACTGATTCACCAAACCTTTCCAATTCAGGAACGCATATTAAGCATGCTCATGATGGTAAAGGACTTGCATATTTGATTAAAGAGGGTGAGGTAATCTCTTTTATTGGACCAGCTTCTGCTGGTATATCGAACAAGCTTCGGACCTGAAGAGGAGTCTGATTCAGCTTGAAAGTTTGTCTCTCTCCCCAACAGGATTTGATCTGATAAAAGACGTCACTTCACTTTCCTTCTCTCTCTAATCTCCTGGGACCAACACAAATACAACAACAATGTAAACAACCAAAACAAAAAGCAGTCAAGTAGCACTTTAAAGACTAGCAAAATAGTTTATTAGGTGAGCTTTCGTGGGACAGACCGACTTCTTCAGTCCCACGAAAGCTCACCTAATAAACTATTTTGCTAGTCTTTAAAGTGCTACTTGACTGCTTTTTGTTTTGATAGTGTATAGACTAGCATGGCTTCCTCTCTGTTACTATTCAATGTAAACAACAGTTGCTTAAAGTTCAGAACAGAGTTAAGCACAGAGTTAAGTACTATGCTAAACTGGGGGCTCTGTGAGTAATGCACTGATTCAGTAGGACTACTTGTGGTGCATGGCAGCATGAAGTGCAAGCAGAATCTGGAGCATAAAGGAATGTTAGTCCACACATTTCATTTCATTTTCTAGTCAAACAAAATTAAAATTCTTGATGTGATTTGACAGCCACAAACATCACCAGCAAAATGTTTCTTTGAGAAGAGCCCATTGCCACTACTGTGGCTGTCTGCTGCATGTGTCACTGCTGTATCTCACATGCTGTTGTTTCTGTTCTCTAGCAAACCAACATTACAAATCACATCTTAGTCTTTAAATTTTGCTCTCCAAATTCACATTGCAACCTATGCAATTCATGTTTGGTTAACAGCTTAGTATGTCAGTTTAAACTTCTATCTTCTCACTTGCCATTACATGTCCACGGGCTCCCTGGTGTGTTCTACCCTCACCCTCTCTTGCTTCCAGCTAATAATCCTTGTGCATTAGTAGAGACCCAGAAAGATGACTCGAAAGGTGTGCAAACTGAGTAAAAGTAAATTTATTTTCAAATGACTGTAAATAAGCTGCTGTATCCTTAATAGTCACTGGGCTCCAAGGGTGTGTGTGAAGAATCCTTTATGAGATGCCTCTCTACCCTTCTTATATACGGTGTTTGCTGGGAGGCCAAAGTAGTGCTAGTCAAAAATGCTGCACTCTGACTAGCTTCAACAAGAGTAATGGCCTGTGAAGAGTAGTCTTAAGGCTTCCTTTAAAGAGCCTTCAGGGATAGAAAGGCCCCAGCCACCGTCAGGACCAAAATGGGGAGGAGTGTGAACCAGGCCTGGCCAAAGAGTTTGTGGGGCTGCAGACTGCACACTGACAGCAAAGCCTATCTGGTGGGTGAGGCCCAAGAAGCCAGCCCCTGATGGTACATAGCTCTGAAGGCACGGGGCCCAAAGCAACTGCCTTGCTTGAAAGCCAGGCCTGGTGTGAACTCCTTTTTGTTTCCTTAATCTTGGTACTCTAGTCCACATGAAGACTGAGCCTAAGAAGAACTATTTATTAAAAACACAAGTGGGCAGAATCTGAACTATACACGGATCTTCAAACCTACTCAGATATGGGCTAATTTTGCTCCCCCTGAAGCCAACGGTAAAATGAAATCCCGCTACTGTCAGTAGGAGCAGAATTAGGCCAACGTAGAGCACTTTCGAAAAATCCCACTTTAGCAGACTAGTGTAAAAAAAATGAATTGCTTCATGTGTAATAAAGACTCACTGATAACATAGGAACAATAAAGGCCTGATCTTACTTCCATTAACTTTATTGGGAACAGGCCCAAAATATTTAAGCGAATACTGGCACATAAAATCTAGACTATCTCAGGATTTAGTGTTGTGGCATAAGCACTGAGACACAGAGATGAAATATGACTCCTACAGTATTTAATTTATAATCTCAATCTCCTTATCTCTGTACCTATTTATTTATACAGCACCCATCACCTAAGTACTTGAGCAACTGCCAAGTGTGTAAATGTATAATTAAAAAAAAAGACTTCCTTTTCTGTACCACTTCCCAGACTGAAGTTTATAGGTTGTCTATTGGTTTATGCTTGTTTTTGTTTGTATTTTTTATGGTTTTGTGTGTAAATGGGTGCATTGTGTGTGTCTGCATGTGTGTTAAGAAGCTATTTGGAGAAAGCAAGTCAAAGTAATGAGTTTTTCCATTTAGTTCTGAAAGCGGTATGTTTGACAGCTCTCATAACTTGCAAGAGCGAATTCCATAGTCAAGGTCCAGCTGCTGTGAAAATTCCATTTCCCACGCTTACAACCCTCCCCTATTGGTCAACAGTTCAGATTGTTCCAGTGAAATGTCATGGGAGGTCACATTAATGGAGGGAGATGTGATCACTCAGGTACCTAAGGCCAATACCATAAATATCAAGATGGATACTCTGAATTCGATCGGAGAGCCATTGCAGAAGTCTGTGTTACTGTGGGGATAGGCAGATATGTTTCGATGGGTGGATAAATTTCTACATATGATGAGTTGCAATAAGCAAGCCCAGGTGTCAAAAATTCATGAATCACCATAGTCTAGTCTCTGTGTGATACCACTGGACTTAATCTTCTGGTCAGACACAGTTGGAAAAGGAAGATTTTACTGCCATGGCTCTGTGGGCATCTGATTGCACTGAGGAGCCCAAGAGCAAAAATGTCTCATAACTATGTCTGATTTTACGTAAAACACGGTACTTGGCACTTTCTGCATACTGGTAGCCTCATCTGCATGAGTTAACTGAAAGCTGTTAAACACATGAAGTGCTTCAGTGACAGCCACCGGCAAAAATAAATCTACCTTCTGAAAGTCTTCCTTTCTACTGGCACCCATTCCTTGCAGAGAGGGTGGATTGCTGGCTGAACTTCCTCCAGTTATTTTTCCACATTTCCAGTGAATTTGGGCTCAGTGTAGCTTTTAGCTGCTGCATTCATCTAATTGGGGTGTTTTATTAATTTCTTTTTACTCCTGGGACAATGTCACAGTCACTTTTGAAATCAGTATGATTTAGATTCTTAAATATCTCGGAAGATATGGCCTAAGTGCTTAAGAGCCTTAAGAACTTTTCTTTATTGTGTACAAGAACAGTAGCTTCCCAGCATGTTGCCCATTCTGTCTGTCAGGCATAGCCCTTACAAGTACAATCCCATTACTACAGACCCCCAGGCTGCAGACTAACAACCTGAGGTCAGAAGCCCTCAATAATGGGTGATGTTACAGCGGAATTGTTTAAACTGCTTCTCTCTTTATAACAGCATCTCCTCAGCCGTGCTTGGGTTCAGCTTCAGCCAGCTGCTCTTCATCCAGGTGCCGATTTTGGCTCCGTGTTCAGAGAGCTGGAAGATAGTTCTGTTTATATTTGACACAAAGGAGATGGAGAATCGAGTATCATCTGTATACTTCTGGCACAGCAGCCTGTGGAATCTCACCAGTTCCTGCAATGGTTCAGTATAGATGTTGACTAATAGGGGAGAGGAATGAGCTTCAGTGGCTTTTGCAGGTGAGGCTTTCAAGGTGAGGAAAAATTGCCCCAGATTTGTCTCAGTAGAAGGACTTAAGTCATCTCAGGAATGTTTCACTCTCCTCTTCAGCCTTTTGAAGTGGAATAATGTTATTTTCCCCTTTTCCATTTATAACTGCCTTTTAGACTTACACAAACCTGAGAAAAGACAACACCAGACCCAGTCTGAGTGGTGGTCTGTTTCCTACTCCTTCCACCCCTCAATCTTTACTATTCTTCATAAATCTAATTGAGTGACTAATTTAAGGAGAAAACACTTGAGAAGAATATGAGTAAATGCCTCAATGGGGTAAAGACACCAAAATGGAAAATTCAAGTTTTCAGGAGATCTATTAAGTGTGTTAAACCTTTTAAAAAGCGAGAAACAATGAATGCAGTCCTGTATTTCATATCTTTAATTGTCCCAAGATTTTCTTTAAAAGCATGAGCATAAAAGGATGCTGAATGTTACTGTATTTACTGTGAGGGTGCAGCGAAGGAAGGCCACTGTGTTAGCAAATGGAGTGAAGCCCCGGAGTAGAAACAACAAAAGCATTAAAGGCATCTTTCTAACACAACATCTATGAAAGATGGAACTGTAAAAAGGCAGCAATTCTTGAATTAGCCTTGAGTTTCACAATGAATGTGATTACACAAAGTGAGAGCATTCACACAATGGTGAAATCCAGTTGGCTTTTTAATTAGTACTCAAATGAGACCAAAATTGGGATGTTGGATTTCAGCAGAGCAAAATTTGGATGGAATGCAGAGAATATTGACTGAAAGGAGAGAAAAGAAAGTGACAGGAAATTGAAAGGGATCAGAGAGAAATTAATATGTTCCCATATGATCTACTCGTAGTTAATACAGATGGAGCCAGACCCCACTGAGGAGAATTGGTGAAACTCCACCGAGAGATGGAAGATTGTGCTGTTTTGAAGTATCATAGATGTAGCTTCAAGTGTCACCTGCATTCTACTGCACTTAGTCCATGTGATCTCACAGTCAGTGAAGCTACACTGTTCATGCCAGTAGAGGTTCTGGTCTTAGAATATTTTTCAAAACCGATGTAAATCATAAAACTGTTTTACTTATAATACACTTCCAGGCAGAGTAACTGAAAGATCTGCATTAAAGTAAAAATGGTTCTAGAGGCTTTGTGTCTACAGAACAGTTAACTTTTATTTTTTTCTTGGAGATTTTTTAAAAAGACATCTCGCTATGTTAGTGTGTAATCTTCAAGCACGTACATCCATGACTAACTTCATTCATGTATGTAATCCCCTTGGGCTCACTGGGACTATGAACATAAATAAAGACACACAAAAGAATCACTAGACTCAGGACCAAGTTTTGTTTTCTTATATGCAGTGCTGCTCTCATAATTTCATAGCAGTGTTGGGCAACCTGTGGCCTGGGGACCCCCAGATGCTCCCCTCCCCCATGTGCCTCTCATGCACCAGGGTACTAGAGCCCTGAACTTCCTAAGCCTCTGCCCTCCCAACCAGCACTTTTGGAGCACGCGAACTGCCTGATTCATGCTCTGTCCCCACTACTCTCCCTCCCTCCCAGAGCTGGAATGTCAGGAAGCAGATGTTCAGGGCATTCAAGCTCTGGAGGGGAAGGGGAGGAAGCAGGTAAGTGTGGGGCTCCTGTGAGCAAGAGCTATAGGGAAGAGGGACACACAAGGGAGCCCCAGTGGGCAGTGGGCAGCTGTGGTTGACTCAGGTGAAGAAGGGCCACTCATACAGCCCACCCGCTATTTTGATTGCCCATCCCTGTTTTATTACAAGTCATGCAAAATTTAGTGCTTGTCTTAAAGCCTCTGCCCTGGAGTTATTTGAATATAATAAAATCTCAGCTTTTGTTTTTGTTAAGCAAGTTTCAAATCTTGGTGGTTCTGAACAAATGCTGAAAAATATGGACCCTAAAGGGGAAAAATCCAAAAGGCAAATAAAAAGAGTTGGTACTATGTTATTAAAATCTCATGATTTCAGGGTGCTGACTCATGACTTTGAGCACTAGGCTTGGCAAAACTGAGTTCTTACAAAGTTCCTACTACATTGCCTAAGACTTGTTCTACACAAGGGCAGAAAGTCAGTCCCAGATTTGCAATTCTAGCTGCACCATTAGCGTTGCTAGAATTGACGTATCAGGATCATCTTCCTGCCCCTGTGTAGACTGGGGCTGTTTGGGCTCACGCCAGCATCCCTTACTCCATGCAACAGCATGGAGTACCAGGATCGATGATTGAGCCCAGAGAGATTGATTTTACCACTTCTTAACGCACATGGAAAAATTGAACTCTGGAAGATAGAAGGCAGTGTGGTCAATTGGCCGGTAAGTATAGATTCATCCAAAGTTTGACTGTTGCAGCAGTGGATTGTGGGCACCTAACCGACACTTCCTGTAGCCCCATTGCATTTTGGATGTTTTTGCCAATGTGTTCTGGGGAAAAATGCGCTGCAAGTGGTTGTGTATGTCTGACATCATTGTCCCAGAGTTAATTGCTCTCAATCCCCCCGCTGTTGAAAACAAATGACCATTTTTCCAAAGCCTGCCCCTGAATCAGGATGCTGTGATGACTGCCTCCCAGCAGAGCTGGCTATTTATGTGCCTATCTGCCCGGAGCACAGTAGACTTGCTAAGTTGAGGAAGTGGTAGAGGATAGTAAAGTTGAGGGAAGTTAAACCCTCGCGAGTGTTCTCAGTATCACATATTAGTGCATCTGCACGCCAGCTGACAATGCCACATTAACAGGTACCTCACTTTTCCCCCGGTGAAAGAACACCTTTCATGGAGCCAGCAGCACATCAGGGAGCTGTCTTCTCCAAGTTAAAATACAACAAACAGGCTGCTGCTGAGCCTGTGTGGCTCCCCTGAGCTGCAAGCTTTGGGAAGAAAGTGTACTGCAGCAGTGTGCCTAGACTGAGTGAGGGCCAGCCCAGAGTAAAGATACACCTGAGGCCGGCCCCCCCAAAGCTCAGGGGGCAGGGGCCAGCTGAGGCACCTGTTAACATGCTGCTGTCACTAGAGTATAGGTGCGGTCCCACTGGGGGAGCTTCTCCCCGGTGTATGGTACCTTACAGGGGCTGGTCAGCCCCCAAAAATCTTTGCTACAGGGGGAGTCTTCCTCCTGGCAATAGCCCCCAAAAATATTTCCCACCATGGGCGACTTCACCTCATGCAGGCCAGGATGTGCTGCTGTCTGGAGAGTATGGTCTGCACGGCACCGCCAGCACGGGGTGTGGTTGGGTGGGTGCCAGGCCACTGATTGCATGGCACTTGTGGAGGAGACTGGCTGCCCTGTACAAATCTGAACTGCAAAAAAGAAGTTTCTCAACCTCTCCTACAAGCATGACCCCCACAGCCCAGCCACCACGTGGTGTGGTGGGATGGGGTCTAGCCTGCCAGCTGAACTGAGATCCTGGCTCTCCTGATGGCTCCATGCTGGGACTCTCTAAAGTGGCTAGATGCTATCGGCAGGATGATCATAATGAAATGAATTCAAAATGCTGGAGTTCCTGTCTCCTACTTCCTGTACACCTGGAGAGCAGCAAAAAGGACACCTCGAGGGGCTTTGTGGGATAGCTTAAAGGCTAATAAAATTGATCTTACTAATGCTGCAGTCTTCACTTGTATAGTTTGACTTTGCAAATTCGACCTCTCCAGATACTGCAGGGGGAAACCAGCATTACAAAAGTCGATGTTATAGCCCCTCAACATTGACCTGTTGAGTGCTGGGGTGTAGACAGAAAGTTTAGAAAATTGAACTTAGCCCCTTAAATTCGACTTAATTTCCTAGTGTAGACCAGATCTCAGAGACGTTACCACAACCGTAGCAGGAAGATTTGGAGTGATTAGGGAAGGAAGGTTGAGTGGCACATTGGACAGGGAGCTTGGAAGGCCAGAGCTCTCTGGCTGTAATGAGCTCAATTCACTACCTGTTTGCATGTGGCTGGACTCTTGGCCTCCACAGGGTCAATCAACAATCTGGTAAAATCCTTCCTCAGTCCCTTAATCCCTAATTCAGGGCTATGTGTGACATGAGAATTGTACTGTTAAATTAAAGGCACTGAGTTCTTCATCATCCAGTTCCTAGAGCAGCAGTTCTGAAAGTGGCCCTCAAATGCATTGTGACCAGGACTGGTGAGTTCTATGGGCCCAGGCGCCAGGAATATTCCATGCCCAGGGGGTCCAGGGCCAGCAAAGTTTGGGCCAGATCTCTTCCCCTCCCCAGTGCAGGTCCTGGCCTATCCACCACCACTGGGTGATTTGAAATGGCACAAGGTCTCCCTCTGACACTGACAGCTCAGCAGGGCTAGAAGGGCTTCCTGCTGCTCACACCACGTGGTTTCCAGCCCATCTCTGCTGCCCAGAGCGTGTACCTCTGAAAACTGTCCCCGTCTGGAGTGCCTCTGCTAACAATGGGAAGCTGCAAGAGTGGTGTCTATTGGAACAGCATGTGGAGCCCTCCTCTGCCCCACATCTAGGAGCCACTGCCAGAGGGAGTGACCCAGATAAGTGCCACACCCTTTCTGGCCTTTCTGCCCCCAAACTCCCTCCTAATGCCTACATCCCACCTCCTTCCCGCCACCACTTCCCTACACCCAGTTCCTTCCCAGGGTCTATGTTATGTGGTAGACTTTAAAAAATACCAGGCAGAGGAACTTAGCAATGCGGGGGTTGGCTGGTCTTGAATGTGGCAAGATCAGCATCAAAAAGGTCAGAGAAGAGGACGCTGCAATTGGTAAGGAAAGGACTGCAAATGAAAGAAATTGAAAAATGCAAATGAGGTACTGATTTACATATCTCATGCTTCATTTGCATAATCTCATTTAGGAAGAGATTCTTTCAGAAGAAAATTAGAGTAGTGTAGACGGGCTCTTTCAAAAATAAACCCTGTCTTCGAAAGAACCCTTCTTCCTGTAACGAAATAGGAAGAAGTGTTCTCTCAAAGATGGGGGTTATTTAGAAAAGAGCCTCATCTAGACTGCTTTTTTGTCTTTCGAAAGAATCTCTTCGAAAAAGAGATTATGCAAATGAAGCATATGTAAATCAGTGCCTCAATTACATTTTTTTATTTCCCTCATTTGCATTCCTCTTTCAAAAGAGGAATGCAAGTGTAGACAGAGCCACAGTGTTAAAAAGAGCGGCCTGAATGGTGTATGAGACCCATATCATCCTGGGACAGTGATGAGAGAGGTAGGAAAAGCAAGTCAGCTGATAGGAATAAGGGGATTTCGAAGTCTGCAGAGTCCTTTCGAAAGGGACCCCCATGTAGACGAACTGCGCACGATCGAAACACAAAGTGCCGCGTCCAGCAGCATGCTAATGAGGCACTGAATATTCATTTCAGTGCCTCATTAGTATCCTCCGATTTAGCCATCAGCAGGGCCCTTTTGAAATTTTGGCCAAATGCGGCCACAGCTAGAGAGGTGGAGAGTGCAAAGTGGATTGAGGAGAAAGAACAGAAAGGGGAAGGCTATGTACTGAGACTAGCTCAGAAGGACATTAACTGAAGTCATAAAAGGACACAGTGCCAGACTTTCTGGGTAATCTTAATAACTCAGCCTCTCTCTTAGCTAAAGTTTTCTGAGCTACAAGATGGTCATGATGATCCACTTGCCCATTGGGTGGTTCGTCTGATTTAAAAGATCTGACTGACTAGCATGTGGTGAGAAAGATATGAGGGAATCCTGGGGCTCCCAGCTGCTGCCACTGTGGCTGAGGCAGCACTGAAGCCCTGGGCCTTTAAATTTCTGCCCGAGTGCCACTCCGCACACTATGTGTGACTCCAAAGGCAAGGGGGTCCCCTCTCCCTCATCAGCAGGGCTGTGGGTACGTGTACGCATGCTAGGTCTCACTGAGCTAGCATGAGTAACAATACACAGAGACTGGAATGCGATATTCAGACAGCTATGAATATAAGAAGCTCTAAGACTAAGTTGTCCAAAAACATACCGCGGCACAACTGCTAATACAGTCCAATGGAGATGGGGTTCAGAAGGGCCTTCTCTTGTCCTAAAATGTCTTATTCTCCCTGTTAAATTGTATTTAAAAGCATAAAATACTTATATCAAAACTGCTTTTCAAGGCTAAATGACATTAAAAGCCTTTTCTCTGGCCTGCCTTGCTATTTAGGAGAGCATGCTATTTCCTTTTAATTTGCTCACTCATTCCTGAATAACTTTTCATAGGACTCCAGACACTGCAGTGTGACAGCTAAACCAAGGAGCATCGGATGCAATGGAATTGCTCTACAAGCAACCTTGCCAAAGGCCCTTTTGCTGCACAAAGCTGGCTCTATCTTTGTATATTGAGGGAGCTAAATCAATGTTAAATGCTTGGCTCTTTTCACAGGACAATGACCAGGACCTAAGCTGCGTCCTTCCTTTTTGATTGACACTTGAAACGTTGAGTTGGAATCAGCCAGAGGCACTGCTACAAGCTTGAAGCCTCTGCTGGGGATAACAACTGGTGACATCTGCAGAAAGGCCGACAAAAGGCAGTTGAAAGCTGTGTTTGTTGCTTTCCCCTCTCAGATCTCCTCTCTTTCATGGAGCTCCTTACTTGCTTTAATATTATGATTCAGCACCTGGCTCTTTTGAACCTTCCTTTAAACTTCAAAAGGCGAGGTGGTATTAACAAACATGAAACGAAAAAGTGGCGGTAGTTTGATTTACTGTTGTCGTCTTATCAAGGGGGTTTTTTGTCACCAGCTGCCACTTTCTGTCATCTTTGGAACCATTATAATTTCTCTAAAATCTAAAAGACTCCACTTAATAATAGCTTTGAATACAGGCAGGATCAGTAACATACACAGTTCTGGGGATAACAGGACCATCAAATGAAAAGAAAGATGTTGCCAAAAATTTTAAAACAAATAAAAGCTGTAGTACTTTTAAGTGACCTTGATTTCAGAATTAAACAAATCAAACCCAGTACTATTGTTCTTTTTACATTCCACTTTTTACACTTTCCTTGAGACATTTCTTTTTGTTCTCAGGACTAAAGAAAAACCAAACCCAACTGTGGCTTCTGTTAAATTGCTCTGCATACAATCAGCACTGGGATCACAAGAGCGCCGGGAGAGCCCCATTTGTAAAGCATACAGTGCTAATTACTACTCGCATTTCACCCATATCCTAGCCCAACACTGAAGGGTAAATCTTCACGTTGAGAAGTAGATGGAGACCTGAAACACTGAGGTAAGTAGGGCAAACCCACTGGTCTCAAAGCTGCGAAACTGGTTTAATTCATCATTTTTTTCCTCAGTGTCCTGAGATACTACTGAGATCCACAGCAAAAAAGCTGGCCTCCAGCACAGAACCTAAAATGCCTCTTGCATCTGTAAAATGCCAGTTTGCTGGACACAACTTTCCTCGCTCCATTAAAATAAATAAACAATAGATAAGCTTGTGACATTAGCTGCGTCTACACGTGCATGCTACTTCGAAGTAGCGGCACCAACTTCGAAATAGCGCCCGTCGAGTCTACACGCGTCAGGTGCTATTTCGAAGTTAACTTCGACGTTAGGCGGCGAGACGTCGAAGTCGCTAACCTCATGAGGAGATAGGAATAGCGCCCTACTTTGACGTTCAACGTCGAAGTAGGGACCGTGTAGACGATCCGCGTCCCGCAACGTCGAAATTCCTGGGTCCTCCATGGCGGCCATCAGCTGGGGGGTTGAGAGATGCTCTCTCTCCAGCCCCTGCGGGGCTCTACGGTCACCGTGGGCAGCAGCCCTTAGCCCAGGGCTTCTGGCTGCTTCTGCGGCAGCTGGGGATCTATGCTGCAGGCACAGGGTCTGCAACCAGTTGTCAGCTCTGTGTATCTTGTGTTGTTTAGTGCAAGTGTGTCTGGGAGGGGCCCTTTAAGGGAGCGGCTGGCTGTTGAGTCCGCCCTGTGACCCTGTCTGCAGCTGTGCCTGGCATCCCTATTTCGATGTGTGCTACTTTGACGTGTAGACGTTCCCTCGCTGCGCCTATTTCGATGTTGGGCTGAGCAACGTCGAAGTTGAACATCGACGTTGCCGGCCCTGGAGGACGTGTAGACGTTATTCATTGAAATAGACTATTTCGATGTCGCAACATTGAAATAAGCTATTTCGATGTTGGCTGCACGTGTAGACGTAGCCATTTATATGCACTTAGTGGTGTCCTCCTCAGTGGACATGCCACTATTCTATTCTTTCAGGGGTTGTATTCAACTTACAAGTAAAAATTAAAGGATATGTAAAAATTAGATAGAGAAAGCCAATCCTCTCAGTGATGCCTGATATCTTCGATATTAGATAAAGCACATCCCTTGACATATAGTTTCCACGTATCTTATTTTGGCTGACTTCCCATTGCTTGGCACCTTGTCTCATTGTGCACACCATTGCAAAACAAGTGCAAATTGCCACTAAAAAATCAGAATTCTCCACTTGCCTGCCCCAGCTGTTGTGTTTTGTGCCCACGTGCACACAGTTTATATCTGTGCACTTAACTACGTAAGATGCACGACAGAGGCAAATCAGGCCCCCTGTGGCCGTTTAAATACTGTTTAAACAGTCATGTCTGGCATTTTGGCAGATTCTTGGACCTTTGGATCACGTGCAGGATGCACTCGGGCTCTTTGGAAAGGTGCTGTTCGTAGAGAGGCAGCATGAACAAACACCTCGTGCTAAATTATTTCATTACCAAAGCCACATACATATCCAGCCAGCTTGGGAAGGAAACTACTGACAAAGTTTCCTGTATGGTGCAAAAATGACGGTCTTATGATACATAAAAGAGAGAGACTTTTAGGGTCTCAAGTTGATTTGGCTTAAGCTGGGAAATAAACTCAAGCTGACATAGCAGAGGATTACTAAAAAATTGCTGTCTTCTAATGCGTGGGCATAAGCTCACCAGTAGGTATGTCGATATTTGAATTTATTGCACATTCCACTAGATCCTTTTTGAGATGGGACGACCAGAACTGGACACAGTAGTTGAGGTTTGGGGCACACCATGGGTTTATAACAGTAACATTATGGTATGTCCTGTCTTATTTTCTGCATCTTTCTTTATGGTTCCCAACTTCCCATTAGTTTGTTTGACTGCTACTCACATCATTGAGTTTTTCACAGTTCCTGCAAGGTCTTTCTTATGTCATCCATAGCATCTCTTTGGGCAGCCGTTCAGAAACTGGACTTGCACCTGCTTCCAAAAGGCTAAATTTGACCCTTTGTTTCACAATGGAAACAAGTAAAGTGATTGCTCCGAATGACAGAAAATCTTCTGGTTCTCAGAGGATGTAGACAGGCCTGATGACTGGGAGGTGGGGGGTACCCAGGGGACAATTGCCCCAGTGCCCACCATTTCAAAGGGGCCTGGAGCTCCAATGCTGCCGCTGCTACTCTGGCAGTGGCACAACCGGAGTTCTGTGCCCCTTTGAAGTGCCATGGTAGTGTTCTGAACAGGTGTGAGGGACTGGGAGGGGGCCCCAGAGCTGTGGCCCAGGAAGTGCTAAAGGCTGACAGTTCTAGGGCCCACCCTTTCTGCCCTTGGCCCCACCCTTTATGAGGCTGCAGAGATAGCCCCCAGCTTTGTTCTGGGGCCCATAGTGGCTGTTGGCCCCACTGGATGTAGAATAAGCATAGAAAAAAATCTGCTTTTTTTCAATTACATAGCACATTGGCTTTCATCCTGCCATGAGGATCCCTGCACCTATATAGCCCGATTAACAGCTGCTGCTACAGAGATGCTCTGAAAACAATGGGCTTCACGTAGGTAGGTTCTGTCTGCCTGGTGCTTATTGCAGGATCAGGGCTTGCAGTTCTGCTGCTGCAAACAGTAATTGACCTCAAAGGAAAAGAGTAAATACCACACCCAGGAATAAGTATTGCAGGTTTGGGTGGTAAATAACTACTAAATTGAAGAACATCAACATTTCTGATTTGCTCACTTCTGCCACTGCATATTAGGACTTTGACTGTGCTACTGATATTCTTCAATTTAGTACTAAATTTGTACCTTTTTGGGAGGGATAGCTCAGTGGTTTGTGCATGGGCCTGTTGAACACAAGACTGTGAGTTCAATCCTCCAGTGCCCATTTATGGGTCTGGGGCAAATAGATTTATAAAAAACAGGATGGTGCTTGGTCCTGCCAAGGAGGCAGTGGACTGGACTCAATGACCTCCCAAGCTCCCTTCTAGTTCCAGGATGTGTATTTATTCCACTGTTCTGGACCTTTGTACTATTACTCGCATCACATGCTGCGCAAAGACTCATTATTCACTCAGATGTTAAAATATTTCAAAAGATATGGTTTCGATCATTGTTTTGTACCTGTATATTTCAATATATACAACTACAAAATAAACATTATTATTGTGTCAAGTGTATTTTGGAGGGGAACATAGGAGGGAAAGGAGATGAGTAGTGTCCCTACCTAAACCCTGGTTTATCTCCGGAACTTCAAGATATATAGAATACTACGATGTTGCAACCTGTACGAACTTTGTGGGAGTCACGGATACTGAGCTTATTTATATATAAAATACTAAGACCAAGCTGTACTTGCTCATGCCATACAGATGTTTGACCTACTAAAGGGCTCTCATTTTTCTGTCACTTTTTCACCTAAATTAAAAACTAGTCTCATGCTCACTGAGCTCAGTAGAAAGACTTCAGGCTCCTACTCAGCAGTCATTTCGGTTGTTAAATCTAAAACATACTCATTCATTTTGGTTTCATTGATACAAAATATATGAAACTAAGATCATAACTCAGTATGATCTTCAATATTCTAAAATATGGTGTTTCTTCAACATAGTTCCCTCTTGTGTTAGGTTATTCTTAGGGCTTAAAATACTCCCAAACGAAACCTCACAAATTTCATCCTTTTCTCAACTCTGCCCAGCCCAAAGTCAAACATTCCTATCTGACAAATACAGTAGTTGTGACAGGCATGAAAATGACATGAAATTTCATTAAAAAATCCAAAGAGGACAGTGACAAACATGTGCAAAGCTTTGGAGATGTCAATTCCTGTCACTAGATTGGTAAATAACTAATTTCAAGAACTTTCTCTTCCAAAATATAATCTTGTCTAAATTTAGTTTGCTACCAAACTAACTCATTACAGATCACACTAGACCTCGCTAAAGCAAAGCAATGCAAGTATCTTGTAACAGGTCAGCTTTAAAAAAGTAAAATTATTATAATAAATAGGAGTCTTTTATGCAGTACACTCTCAGGTCAGTAGAAAATCTTAGCCAAATTCTACTTTTAATTAGGGGTTGTGTTAGTGTAGCAGAGGGAAGAATGTCACTCACTGTGCATAGGTGCATTGCATTTCATTGAGCCTGGATTAAGCAAAGGCTCAACAATTCACACTAGTCGCTTGTTACATGTCATCCTCTAGCAGGAAGTGCTATTTAGAATTTCTCTACAAGTTTGATAAATTTTCTATTTTATTTAATTATTGGGAACTGGAATCTACTGCCCATATGCCCATCGATTAGATATTTGATCCAGGCATGAGCACATTGATTCCAGCAGCCAAACGCGGGGGGCAAAGTTGTAGCTAACCAGAGAACAGACAGCAGAATCTGACCCTTAATTTAGATCAATCCCTTGTAGAATTCTGTAATTGAAAGAGGCATGCAAACAATGCCCTGAAAACAATAGCTAGTGGTAACATTTTGCCTTCTAGAGCTGTCTGAAGAGGCTGGAAGCTAAAATGTTGCCACTAAATGAAGTTATGTTTGGAACTTGCTGAGAGGCGCTGAATAGGCTGTCCCTGACACCCCCCGCTCTCCCCGCCACCCTCCTAAAGAATAGCATGCACGTGGCAATTTCAGAGCAGCTCAGGGCATTCATATGTATTGAGTTTTGCTTTGTATTTTGAGTCCAAAATGAATCTAAAATCACCGCAAAATTTTCAGCTCGCTAAAGACTGAACAATCGGTCCTGTGTATGGGACATTGTATTGTTGCACTGTCCTTGGAGCAGCCCTTGAAGGAAACTGTGACACAGAGTTACAGGCTCCCTCTGGTTCCCCCACTGCTCTGGAGAGGAAGTCAACTATATTGGTTGTATACCTGGTAGCCCGCAGGTTCCCTGACCTGTGGTGGTCAGACTTTTAGGGAGCACAGTCAAGGCTCTGCCCATTCCCTCCACTTCCTATCCACCTGCATGTTGGTAGAAATCAAGGAGAATAGTGAATTCTGTGTAACTCTTCACTTCTTCATGTCTGTCTCTATGTGAGAAGCTTGCAAAAGGCATAGATTAAGCCAGCCCGCAATTTGTCTGTTGGTTATAATTACTAACTGTTTCCAGTAGACCTCCAAATCAGCAGATAAAGATAAAGGAAGGCACCACACCTACCCTGATGAGTTTTTAAAACACTCATCCTGCCTGGTTTTCCTCTGGAACCCAGCAATTGTGAAACCTGAAATACGGATTTCCAATTGTTTAGTTGAAAAATCATCAGTCCTCCACGACTGAAACAGCACAGATTGAATGCTGAAGTTTTCTGAAACACACCTGAAGTTCTCTGACATAGATGGGCTGTGCTTTGAATTTGTAATGAAACTTCTGATCAAGTGCTCATGTGATGCAACAAGCTCAAGGCTTTAAAAGTTAAGGTGAACTGACACACAAGCAGCAGCTACAAGTGGCAAACTTGTCAAGGGACACCCAAGGCTGAACAGAAACTAAACTTTTCATATTGTCTAGACCACCATTAACAGAGAGTGGTTGAGCAGCGTGGGGAAGTGATGTTACCATCCTTTGTTGCCCTTGCCCAGTGGCTAGGGAATGAGTTACTTACATTCTGTTATAGCTAATAGCCTGGGAGGCAATGTATTTTCCCACTGGTGTCTCTTTCCAGAGGAGGATGTTTCACTCCATCACAGTATCATCCTTTTCAATTTTTCTGCACTAGGTCCTCCACATTTTGCGCTTCTGTCACAGGTTAGCCTGATGACATGGCCAAACCACCACAGCCATCATTATTAGTTATTGAGCCTGCAGTCTCCTGATCCATGTACCCCAACACTTCCACATTGGTCCAACAATCTCTCTAAGGAATTCACAAGCTTCTTTTTAAATAATGCATTCTGTTTCCTGTTGTGTAATTCCAACATTTGCCACTTTTCCAAGGAATATAGTAGAGCTGTGAAGACAATAGCATTGTACAATCTTATTTTAACATGTAAATGTATCTTCTTACTCCTCCAGGTATTTGACAGACAGGATATGATCCACTATCAATTTTTGCCTGCACTTTTTATTGAGCAGGCCATCAACCAATATATTACTTCTGAGATAGATAGATGAAGTCATCAACACTTTCTTTACCATTATTGCACATCTGTTAGTGTTGATGGCATTCTCTGCTATCTCCATGGTCTTGGTCTTTTACATATTGATTGAAAGTCCCACATTAACAGCTTCTGGTTTTATGCTTGTAAAGAGGTTTTTTCCCCCCATACTTCCAATATGGCACCCGGTTTAAGTAGATCATCTGCAAAAATCAAATACATTTTTATCTTTTGCCCAAACAATGTCAATATGATGGGCAGCAGCTTTGGATTATAAATTCTATGACAACACAGAAGAGAAGTGGTGATATCCACAGTGTCTCAGGATCGTACAGAGGACTACTCCGCAGACGTTGTCAAACACTTTCTTGAAATCAAGTAAATTAAACACCATTTTTTGCTAGTGTTTCTAAATAAGTTTTCTCAGAGTGAAAATCTGGTCTAAACATGACCTACTGGATCAAAATCCAACCTGTTCTTCCTTGAATACTTTATCAAAAGAAGCTTTCATTCTATAAAATGATCATGTAAAACATTTTTTGCAGGTACGGATAGTGTCAACCCTTTCCAGCTATCAAAAATAAATTGGTTGTCCTTCTTAGGAAGTTTGTAGATGACACACCTCTATTCCAATCTTTAGGATAGATCTCCTTTTTTCAAACCTTTCTGTATTACCTGACCTTGTCATTCACAGTCACTTCCTCTTTGTTTTCAACATTTCAGCATCTATCTTACCATAGCCTGCTGCTTTGCCACACTTCAGTTGGTTTATGGTCTTAATTACTTCTGTAAAGTTGATAACTTCTGGTGATAAAAATAAGTCTGCTATATCTTCACATCTCTCAGCGTGTGTTAGTGACTTTGGCTGGCTTAGCACAGCCTGGAAATGTTCCATCCAACAGGCTTTCTATCTTTGGTCTATGGTCAAAATTGTAGAGTGGTGCAATGGTTTGAAAATTGTCGTGCATGGATACTCTTTAGAATCCCCTGTCTTGTACAACTTCTCAGCTTCACTTGATGTATTTTCCATATTCTAACTAAGCTTTTATATTCCTCGTCTTTGTCCACATATTCTTGGTGCAGAAGGCTCTCTTACTTCTGTCTTGTTTGGGTCAAATTCTCTTGTTTAATTCTCTCTGATCTTCAGTGAGACTCCATGTATCTGGTTGGAGCTGTCCTTCTTAGTAAGATCATTTAACTTTCCATCCCACCTCAGACTGTTTCTTAACAGAAAGCATTTTTTGCTTGGACAGCTTGTTATCCTGATTCACAACTCTACCAAGCAGACTAATGGACCTTGAGTCTGGTTCCTACCCTTCGACCTGTCTGACTTGGACGGCCTTGCTAGGAATGACGCTCTTGCTAGGATATCTCCCATTGGAGCATGCAAACTTTCCCAATGTGTAAAGGTGCAGTTCCCCTGGAAGCAGGCTTTCCTCTCAAGGGCACTTGGTTTAGCACACTTCCCAACCACTGAACTGCAGAGAAATGTGAGAGTAACATACATAAGGTCCCATCCTCATTGTTTTTACTAGGTGTTGTTCCCTTTTCTGCTGAAAGAATAACCTCTTGCTTTGGGTTTTTGTGAGAAACAGGCAGCTGTGTGACTCTAAATGACATTTGACTGTCAAAATCCTGTACAGCCATCACTGCTGTTTACTTTGTTTATTTTTTGTTTATGCATGTGAGCTTTTAGTGCCCATAAAGGTGAAATATTCTAGTTCTGATCATTCTATTTTGATAAAAGGCCACAAACAGTTGCCAGTTACATCAGCTGGTTTTAGTCATCCTTGCTGTGGCCAGTACAAGACAGAGTAAGTTATTTAAAATGAGCTTTCCATCCCAAATGGCTGTAAAAATCTAAGGCCAACATTTTAAATGTAACTACTTAAATTTAGGCATCCACAATCATGACTTGGGAACTGACAGGAAACTTAGTTTGAAGAGGTGCTGAGAACTTTGTCCTCTTCTGTCATGGAGTATAGATGAGAAGCCGTGGGATGTGGAACATCTGAGAAACTTTATATCCTTGTCTAGACTAGGAGAAGATCACTTTTAAGTAGAAAGGGGCATAAGCTGCAAAATTCAGATCAACATTGCAAACACTTCCCAATTTTGGGAGCTTCAGATTCTGGTCCTTGTTTGGAGCTGTTACAAAGATAGGAACCAATTCATGTTCTGATTCTGAATCTGAGTTTAAGGGTTTTGCTATCTGGTGTGTTGGCCTATGTCTTATTTTAAAAGAAGTAAAACAAACCATTTTTTTTTCATTTGGTCCTAATAAAATCTCCCTATTTTAAAACTGACTTCCCTCTGCATTAGTTCTCTGCAGAACTGTCAGTCAATGTCAAAGAGGATGTATGAATCAAAACTCCCGTTATGTTCTGATAGCATTATAAAGGGTAGCAGAAAAACACAGGTGAAATAGTGTCACATCCTGGCTTATCTACATGACTTTTTTTTCTTTTAAAGGGAGACATCTGTCTAATCTCAATACTTTCCGTTAAACGAATATAGGTGCCACAGAAGCTTATCTAAGCTTGATATAAAAGAAAAACATTTCCGTGGTCATGCTTGTACCTGTCAGCATTTCATCAAGAGTTCTTTCTCATATATTAATGCGAGTGACATTAAAATGATGAAAATTATTGTTAACGTTAACGCCACTTCAGAACTCATTTCCCCCCCTACATTAAAATGGAGCCTTTCCTTGAACCCAACTTATATGCGAATTGGGTCACATTTTGATAAAGCTTAAAAAACTTCCATTGGAGACAAGGGAAGGGCACAGTCAAAAGGGAAGGCTTAGCAATGTAGAGTGTGAGATTATAGGTGTATATGTAGCTCTACATATGCGACAGAGATGCTTCATTTGGGCTGTTTTCACAAAGTAGTTATTTAGCATTGTACAATAGCTGAAGCAAGGGTAGTTTAGGCTCACCGGCTTTATGTCCTTTACAACTAATTCCATCCTTATTCTGTAGAATGCCTTGTATGTAAACCAACCCAACTCAAAGACATCTCAACCTTGACATTTTGCTTTCCTTTGCAAAACTTGATTTCTTTAAAAACACTACTTTTGTGGCATGCTTCCACAAGGGGCACAATTATCAGAATAATAATTAACAGGCTTTCATTAATTTGGGATCAAACAATACACCCTAATGAAGCAAAGAGCAACCAATGTGATCCCTTAAAATGAGGCGTATGCTTTCCTTACACCTCGTGGCACCCAATCTGCTGTAACCATTAGGCACCGAACTGACCGTAAAGGCCTGTATAACATTGAGTCAAGGACAGTTAATGGATGCCGGAGCACAAACAAGAGTGCTCCAAGCATGTCAGTCAAGACTAACCTGAGGCAAAAACATCAAAATGCAGGTTGGAGTTTTGACATTCCTGCAGGCTCTGTATGCCTCGCCAGTGAATTTTTAAAGTCAATATCCCCCTTCTGCTTGTGAACACTTTCTATCTGATGAGCAGGAGTAATGGGGAGCTGATTGAACTGTGACTAAAGTATTACTTAAAAGGGAGCTTTGAATGTGTGTGTGTATTTTTTGTAAATGTCTGTGATAACAATAAAGACAGTTTACACAGATTATCACAGGCTGTGTCTTTCGACTTCAAGGTTATATGATTAGGAAATTAGAAAAAAACATGAGATTAGAAAAACCACAGAACATTTTTAGAAAGGAAGCTTTTTACAAATTATCTGTGTACCAAATTTACACAGAATCAGATAGATAAATCTTCTAATATTTGGAAATGGATAAATGCTGCAATGTAAATAGAAAGAACTAGCTTTTCATCTGGCCAAAGTTCAAACAACATATTAAGTATTCTAATTTGCTTAAAGCTTACTTATAAAAACCATGTATATTGCAATATAAAATGTAATGATTCATACACATAAATGTAATGAGCAATAATAATTGCTCTCAATGAGCTCAATATGAGCTGTTATAAAGGATGTTCCCTGTGCCTCCAGATTTCACATTAAATGTTTATCTTCATGTTCCCTTTTGCACAGTGGAGTGAAAAGATTAAGGAAAATGGACGTTAAACTTAAGGCATGATCAGTTTCAGTGATAACCAGCATGGGAACATTTGACGTGTCACAAACTTGGGGCAAGGGCATGAGTAAACACACTTTTTGTTACTGGAAAATAAGACGTCTTCTTCTTCCTTTAAATGATTATTGAAAGGGAAGTTGTGCTAACTGAAGAGGTATTTAGTGGCTGTGAAACAAAATATCGTAGTAAACTATGACACTTTGCTGTTTTGGAAGAAAAACATTCATGACTTCTTTGGAGAACTTAGACTGTTTCACTGGTGATAATTATTTTGATATGGAGCCATTTTGCTAATAGAACAGACAGTCGTGGGTGGGCTGGTTGCTGTTCTCATTTGTCTTGGGACCTTTTAGTTAACATTGTCCTATTGTTTCCGTGATTGCTGTTGTTTTATTTTACTTGACCAGAGATCTTGTACATTCAGGAAACACATATGCACAGATATAGTGCACTAGCTAAATATACATTGCATATATTATTTTTCTTCACCTCTTGTCAAAACTACAGTGTAGTCTTACTGCGCACAGTTAAACTGCTGTTGCATCAGCTAAACCATTATATGTGGAGCATGTGAGATATTAAATTTTCAAACTTCTTGGGGTTCATTTGAGAAGAAATATGCTATAAAATATACAATATTGTTATCTGAAGGTCCTCATTTCCCTACAAAAATGTGCACAAGGTCTGCAAGCATTCACTACACTTTCCTCTTTACAAGATTTACTTTAAATAATTTTTAAAAATGCAGTCTTTAGTGTTTCAAAAATTCTGTTTTAATAACTTAACATTCAACCTTAATCAGGACCTCTACCAAGTATATATACTAGTAAAAGATAGTGGTATCCGATGAGTTTCCAGTGAACCTGCTGATTATCCTCTTTTACTGACTAGTGAAGTAACTGTACTAGATAAAAATAGACGCAAATTACCAAATTCCAATAGCCATTTTTAAAAATAATACCTTTTGTTCCCCCTTGACTGGGACTTTAGCATAGTTCTATGACCCCATGACAATATCACTGCAACTTCGTGCAGACAAGACATATTAAGATGTCATTATTAAGGCAAAATTGTGGCAATTCATGTCTATGGAGACCACGTGACAAGTGATAGCAAAACAAACAATGTAAATCTACACAGAGCACATTATCATGTCAAGCAAATGGAAACACTGAGTAGGTCTTTTCTTTCACAAACTTCTGTGAAGGCAATATTGATACCTGCTTATGCGAACAGTTGCACAACTCTGAGGTGAGAGTAAAATGCTCTCTGCCCCACCGGCATGGTAGCTTCTCTCTCCTCTGAAGAGTTGTTTATGAACTGTGGAGAGCACAGTGGTGTCCAAACGTATTACACGTGAGGGCAACAAAAACCAAGGCATGTCTCTGTGTGGGTCCAACAGATTTATACAGTACAGTAAAATTTTAAATCACCTGCATTGATTTATATTCTAAGGTCAGCTTGCTTTGCACGTATCTACGTAAGCTATTATCTATTTATACACTTATGTAAACTAAAA
Organism: Carettochelys insculpta; assembly: GCF_033958435.1. NCBI lineage: Eukaryota > Metazoa > Chordata > Testudines > Carettochelyidae > Carettochelys > Carettochelys insculpta. The sequence continues at coordinate 62,785,394 of NC_134139.1, read as the reverse complement.
AGATGTAAACATGACAGCAAAATACTAACAAACTGACCTTTAGTATAGTTTTCCCTCAACCTTTTGAGGTGATGGAACACCAAAGAATATTTTTTATTTGGAACACCTTTGAAAATTGTCTTCAGTCCCCGCCCCCCCGCCCCCCCCCACCCCCCCCCCCACCAAATAGCAACATGTACAGCAAAACCAGAATTTAATACAGGTATCACAGCAGTAAAGAAGTAACAATGTATCTGGTTTTGATAACAGAAAATATATATTGTCAGTGTATGATATCAAAAAAGCATCGGGCACTCGTGGCACACCAGGATTCCATGGAACAGTTGAAGAAACACTGGTTGAGTATAGTAACAGAGAGGAAGCCGTGCTAGTCTATACACTATCAAAACAAAAAGCAGTCAAGTAGCACTTTAAAAACTAGCAAAATAGTTTATTAGGTGAGCTTTCGTGGGACAGACCCGCTTCTATGGTCTGAAGAAGTGGGTCTGTCCCACGAAAGCTCACCTAATAAACTATTTTGCTAGTCTTTAAAGTGCTACTTGACTGCTTTTTGTTTTGGTGGAGTATATTGTGTCAAAGCAGTCTGTGGACCTTAGAAAATTCTCTGATGGGTGACATACAGCCTGTAGGCAGTAGTCTGAGCACCCACATATAGCATATTTATATACTCTAAGCCTTTGTATTTGTTTCCAATAAAATATCTTCGTCTTCTCATGTATTTGAAATATGTAGTTATACTAGCAAAGAAAACAGAACTCAGGAAAAATGCTTACTGAAACAGACAGTACTGGAGTACAGAAAGGCCTTGCCATCTGCAGATTCACAGTTTCACTTATTCACAGTTCTCCAGGCCACGGTTTGGCACACTGCACTGCACCGCACCGTCCTGAGCATGATTCAGTGTGCTCACGCCTTCTCACAGCTCCCTCGCAATCACATTAAGGCCACTAAAGGAAAACCCAGCCTCGATTACAGCACTGAAGAGAAATGCAAGTGATGCCGACAGTGGTCAACAGGGTAGGAAGAAGAAAATGATGACGACATTCAGCCAAAAAGTCAAATTGCTGGATGATCTGGCAAGTGGTTACTGTGGCCTCAGTAGCTAGATCATCTGGCATTAATGAGTCTACTGTGTGTTATACTTTTTTAAAAAAGGGAAAACATAAGGGACAGTGTCCCAGGAAATTTTAAAGGACCTTAAGAGCACGACTAACCAGCTTCCCAATCACAATGTTTCTTTGCAAAACCACTTCCTTTCTCTCCCAGAGGAACAGTAAGATTCCCAGGCAAGGAGTTCAAAGAACTGCTTTTGGTGATTAAGGCTGTGTTCCAGTTTGGCTGTTAATTTACCACTATTCAGTTAAAATTGCTTGTTGGCTGTTAAGCAGCAAGCAATAAAATGTACTGTGTACTTGGCAGACTATATAGGCTATGTCTACACTAGCCAAAAACTTCGAAATGGCCATGCAAATGGCCATTTTGAAGTTTACTAATGAAGCACTGAAATACATATTCAGCGCCTCATTAGCATGCGAGTGGCTGTGGCACTTCGACATTGATGTGGCTCACTGCCGCGCGGCTCGTCCAGACGGGGTTCCTTTTCAAAAGAACCCCAGCTACTTTGAAGTCCCCTTATTCCCATCTGCTCATAGGAATAAGGGGACTTCGAAGTCGCCGGGGTCCTTTTGAAAAGGAGCCCCATCTGGACGAACTGTGCAGCAGCGAGCCGCGTCAATTTTGAAGTGCTGTGGCTGCCTGCATGCTAATGAGGCACTGAATATGCATTTCAGCACTTCATTAGTAAACTTCGAAATGGCCATTTGCATGACCATTTTGAAGTTTTTGGCTAGTGTAGACATGGCTTATGTGTTGTATTTGTGTCACAAACACCTCAGCTGCATCTCCCAGTATTCATGGGAGCATAACCCCCACAAATGGTAAGGCCTCCCTGCATTTTGGGGCAGTGGTTTTGAACCAGTGTGTGGTAGCACATGAGTGTGCCATGAGAACTGTCCAAGTGTGTTGTGAGATTTTGCCAATTTCCCCTCATTGTGCCTGAGTTCCAGCTGGCACAGGGTTCACCAGTTTCATCTCCCTGTGGTGGCTCTTTGTAGAGCCACCGTGAGGAGAAATGCTGACCCTGCAGGACCCAGTTCATGCTGGGAGGCAGTTGAAATGCTGCTTCCTGACCCAGATGTTCTATCAGGGAGTCACCCCTGCTCCCTGCTGTGACAAGGGGGAGAGAGGGAAGGAGGGAGCTTGTTGGGACTTGGGACATGGTTTAAATGCCATGTCTGGCTCCAACAGCCTGGAAGAGAGGGAAACCTGCTTTCAGCATTTACTTATTTACTCAGCAGCCCTAGCATGGTGTTGAGCAGCCTTTGAAAATGTGTCTGTGCTCACTGTCTAAGATGATGTATTCCCTGGCGGATTTGGAGCATTAAGGATTTGATCCTTGGTTAGCTTGATGTTGGTACTACTATGTTGCAAACCTCTCGAGGAAGACTGTAACCATAGTAAACATGATGTTTATGAGCAATCAACTCAGCTGAAAAAAGTGGGTGTGCTGTGGAATAGTTTGTCTCATTGAAGTGTGACGTGTTACAGAAAAGGTTGGGAACCACTGCTTTGGGGTATCGTGAATCTAAGTAGTTATACGGCCTTCTTGCCATCGTTCCATTTGAGACAGACCCATCCAAGAGACAGCCATGTGTAGCAACTTAATCAGGGACTGATTCAGGGTGATAGAGCAGACTTAAACCTGATTTTTTCCTTTTGGTTTTTGGGTGGGTTTTATCTCATTTCTGTAATATTATTTTAATATGATTTTATGCTTACTTTATAACAGTAATCATGTACAATGTACTAGTCCATTACCAGTACGTTAATGGCCATCTAGCACTCAGGAAGCCCTCAGTGTTGTCTTGGGCCTGAATCCCCAAATGGTCATTAAGGTTACCTAATGAAAGACCAACACATCATACGCAATTACTTAACATCTTGTGCATGAAAACACATTAAACAAAGTGAGCTTTTAAATATTTAGAACTAAATTACATTAAATAAATGTTTATTCTTGGTAAACACATTCAGGGGCAGGGACGTGCTATGGAGAATTCAAATCTCTGCACCTCTTCTTCTCTGAGACAAAGAGCTATGAATGGGTCCACATGTGAAATGAATACATTTAGCCTATTTACATTTGGAATTTCAGTGCTGACTTGCTAGCTACTACTGTGCTTTAGTAGCAGTACAGGTGTGAGGTAGGGGTGTTACATTTATGATTTTAACACCGGAAACGTCATTTAAAAGTTACTAGGAAAGTAGCCTTGTACCCACTGAAATCCATTCATTTCAGACACTCATACTGTGAATTTGATGCTTAACTTTTCGGGAAGTCCTCTTGGTCCACAGTGTGCAGGAGAGCTGCACTGGGAGTCCCTAAGATCATGACCACACCTTTTCTCTGTGCCTGTGAGCAACTATTCCCACCAGTCAGCGCTTTCACTCTTTGGCTACATCTACACGAGAAGCATCTGTTGACAGAAGTGACTGTGGGAAGGGATTTCCTTGGAAAACTTCTGCCGGCAGATTGCATCTATACATAAAAGAAGATTGAAAGAGCAATCCACTCAGTCAACAGAGAGCAGCCAGATTGCTCGGCCCTCTCTTGACAAAATGGCTGACTGGAAGCTCTGAAAACACATTTAGCTGATTGACATTTCGAACATCTACACAGCTGTTTTGTTGACAGAACACCGTTGAGAGAAGTGTTACACCTGAACAGGGAGAGGGCTATCGCAACCAATGGGTGTGCCTGGTTTTGTCCATGAAAGCCCAGTTGTGTTTGGAAAAACCACTCATGTAGATGTAGCCTTTGTATTCATGGCCATTTTCGTCTTAAGTTAATTATGTTTGGCTATGAAACAAACTAATGCCTTTGATAAAGCCATAGTCCTTCAAGCTGCCGTGCACAATGGAGTAGTTCCAATAAAATCCATAGGACTGTTCACATGCTTAAAGTTGCTGGCCAGGCTAAGTGTTGGTAGCACTGACGCTTGAAGCCCTATTGCTTCACAGAACAGGTAGAGTGCAGCAGTCCTGCCTTCCCTCAAACTGTTGACCAGTACGGCTCTGCCTGGGCGGGTGGAGCCAATGCTAAGGTCTCATCCTTCTCCCACTGACTTCAATGACCAACCTCCCATTGACCTGAATGGAACGTGATTGTGCCCTAAATCTTCTTCTTTGTGCCAGGCTGGAATAGCTGGGCTGGGTGCAGGGGAGTCTTGCAATATATAAACTGTGTGGAAATCTTCCCTTCTATGAGCTGCTGAAGTTTTTTGAGGCCGTTTCTGAAGTCACCCTGACTTCTCTTGCTTCCTCATTCTGTGGAGCAACAAAACCAGTGCACCTGCTGTTTCTCTTTTCTCCCTGACCAAGCCCTACATGCTTCTGTGAAAGCACACTGATTTGAATACTCCAGTATGCAAATTTGTCTGTGGTGCTACACACCTCCGGGAAACTTGGTATTCAGAGACTGCAGAGCTTCCTTGCAAACTTGCTTAACCCAATATCAACTTCCTGCAATGTAATCACTCTGGACCCACAGAATCTGAGGTTCTCTTCATTTACAGAGAGAGCAGATTCCTCCTCAGCATGGTAAGGAAGTTTTATCGTTGTGTCTATTGAAACACACGCCTCACACTACTAATTAATGCCCACTATTTTGTGGCCAAGTGTTTACTAGATACTGGACAGAAGCCACCAACTCATTTTACACAGACTACAAGTAACCATTTAGATGGTTGAGCCTATCATTTTTTAAAAACTTGGTTGGTTTCAGGTCCCTAGATTCCTAGAAATAAAAGGCTCTATAACCTATTAACAATTGTAGAATCCTAGAATTGGAAGGGACCTTGAGAGGTCATCAAGCCCAGTCCCCTGTGCTCATGGCAGGACCAGGCCCCATCTAGATCATCCCTGATAGATGTTTAATCTAAACTGCTCTTGCATACCTTCAATGATGGAGATTCCACAATCTCCCTCGGCAATTTATTCCAGTATTTAACCAGTCTGACAATTGTGCAGTTTTTCCTAATGTCCAGTCTAACCCCTGCTCCTTCCTGCAGTTTAAGCCCATTGATCCTTGTCCTATCCTCAGAGGCCAAGAAGAACATTTTTTCTCCCTCCTCCTTGTAAACCTCTTTTAGGTACTTGAAAACCACTGTCATGTCCTCTCTAAGACTTCTCTTTTCTAAACTAAACAAGCCCAGTTCTTTCAGTCTTCCCTCATAACTCATGTTTTCTAGACCTTTAGTCATTCTTGTTGCTCTTCTCTGGATCTTCTCCAATTTATTCCAGTGATTAACCACCCAACAGTTTTTCCTAGTGTCTGGTCTATATCTCCCTTGCTGCAATTTAAACCCATTTTTTTTTTTGGTCCTATCATGAGAGGTCAGGGAGAGTAATTTTTCTCCCTCCTCCTTATAATACTTTTTTTAGGTATTTGAAAGCTGCTATCATGTCCCCTCTCAGTCTTCTCTTTTCCAAACTAAACAAACTCAGTTCTTTCAGTCTTCTCACATCGGTCACGTCTTCTGGACTTTTAATTGTTTTTGTCGCTCTTCTTTGGATCCTCTCTAATTCCTGCATCTCTTTCTTGAAATGTGGTGCCCAGAACTGGACACAATACTCCAATAGATGCCTAATCAGTGCAGACTACGGCTGAAGAATTACTTCTTGTGTCTTGCTCACAACACTCTCATTAATATATCCCAGAATGATATTTGCTTTTTTTGCAACACTGTCACTCTATTAACTCATATTTAGTTTGTGGTTTACTAAGATCCCTACATCTCTTTCTGCCGTACTCTTTCCTAGACAGTCACATCCCATTTTGTATACGATCTCCTGAGCCATGGAATTCCTCCTTGAATGCACTTGCTTATTAATTTTCTTTTGAAGTTAATGGCAAGATGTTGTGCCACGTCTGAGTTTGTATAGCTTTCCTAATTACTTCTTGAATTTTGCAAGTTAAAAGGGAGGGAAATTAAGCTAAACTTGCTATCGCAAAAGTCTGATTGTTTCATTAGTGAAGCAGATCGGGTTTGCATTTGAGACTGGTTTGGTATTATGTGTAGATGTTATCCCTTGAATCCATCTTGGGACAATATTTATCTGTACGTCATCAAAATATACTACCCCATGAATGTAATCAGCTGCATTAATACTTCAGCAGAGATTTTTTAAAGGTATAGAGTATACGTGGACACCCAATTCCCATTGAAAGTCAGTGGGAGTTGAGACTGGAATTTTTAAAATTAATTTGATGAAGTTAGGTGTGCAACTCTTAGGCCTGGTCTACACTAGGGATCAAAGCTGATCCCACGTATGCAATTCCAGCCCTGTCATTTATGTAGCCAGAATTGATGTATCAGGATTGACTTTTTTTCCCTGGTGCAGATCAGGGACCTTTGGGCTTTCACCAATGTCCCTTACTCTACACATCAACCTGGAGTACCACGGTCAACAGCCGAGCCCAGGAAGATTGATTTTGCTGCGTTTCCACACATGCAGCAAAATCAATCCCCAAAAGATTGATCATGGCACACCGACCCCCCAACCCTCCCATAAGTATAGACGTACCCACAACTTTGAAAACACAGTCTTGGTGCATAGCTGTTCTTTATGCCTTCAACAATCTCCCCACCCCCCTCCCCCGCCATTATAGTGTCTGACTTGTCTGATCTCAAATGAACAAAAATGTTCAGCAGAAGGTTATGCCTCTGCAGATACTATGACCTTTGTGTTCAGTTTAATTAACCACGGAGGCTCAAAATTTCACAGCTGGGTGCCTAATTTTAGGTCCCTCTATCCATAGGTAGAGAGTTAAGTGAAAGGCCTTATTTTCAGAAAATGCTGAACAGCCAGTGGTTCTCACTATATTAATGTAGGCATTTAGGGCCAGTTTCTCCAAGCTCTCAGTGGAGTTAGATACCTAACCACTTAGGTAATTTTTAAAATCCTAGTCTTTTAGACACCTAACCACCACTGAAAATCTGAGTTTTTCAAAAATCTAGACCTAAGCTTTTTAACAGTAAAGTAGCAGAGTGGTACCAATATATGTACAATATATGCACAATTCCAGGAAGGTACAAGCAGAGTGATGTCCAAAAGCTTTCCTTACAATTCCTTAAAGACTTCTCATGCACTTTATTTTTGATTGATTTGGGCTATAGCTTGTTTTCATGTCTTAAAAAGAAACCATCAGATTAAATACCACACTTCTGCCTGCCACTTTTCTAATGTTTCTAATGTCGGAAGAGCTACCTAACTAACCTAAGTGTAACTGAAGTAGATTGGAGACAAAAAACACTTTTGTGTGCAGGTTGAACATCTAAAATCCATGACTTCCTGGTCCATCAAAATCTGTGCTCTAGCAGGACCATGGACACTGCTGGACCAGAGAGTCCCAGTGGCCGAAAGCAGGAGCCAACAGAGAGTCTCTGGCCAGGAGCCCCAGCCTGGGCCAAGCAGCCACAGCTAAGCCAACAACAGGTGGGGACAGAGGAATCTGGAGAGCCATGGCTGGGCCAGAAGCTGGTGGCCTGCAGCTGAGGCCAGGGCATGGGGAGGGAGGAAAGGAAGCTGGTGGCCTATCAGCGGCAGCCCACAGCCAAGAAGCTGGTAGCTCTCAGCTTTTTAATTGAAACATGGAGATACACATATCTCATAGAGCTGGAAGGAACTTTGAGATGTCATTGAGCCCAGTCCCCTTCCCTCACAGCAGGCCCTATCACCATCCCTCACAGACTTCTTTTCTTCCAAAATCTTGTGGGCCCCAAAACCTGGAAAGACCCCTTTAAGAACAGAACTCACAAGCCTATGTTTCTAAAGCAAATGCTCCAACTACTAAGCTATCCCTCCCCTGCCTACAAGCTACCAACAGGAATTGAGCAGAGGTTCTCCTGTTTACTAGTCAGCTGAACAACCTTGCTCACAAGCTTTGGTTTTTGTTATTATTATAACTAACCAACCTGAAGCCCTTGGAAGGGCCCCTTAAGGGGTGAACTCATAACACTAGAATTAAAAGGCCAATACTGTCGCCACTGACCTATCACTCCCCTCCTTAGGCTGTGTACTCAGTTGCCCATGGTGAGGGCTGGGGTCAGGAAAGGAAGACTGAAAAGCTGCATACAGGAGTTGAGAAATGGCTGTGGCTGGGAAGGCGAGCCTGGGAGTGGGGCAACAAGACAGCAGGGGATCATTGACCTCCACTGATCCAGCAAAGTCCCAGGTCCAGGACTGCTCAGGTTCCAAGGGTACCAGAACGTGGAGGTGCAGCCTGTACTTTCTCAGCTGATTTACCCTCTGTACTGAGCTGCACTTTGGCCTTTATTCTCTTATCAGTTTCTCCAATGTAAATGGGTGAGATGATGTAACTGAGAGCACAGTTTAGCTCACGTAGCCCTTTTTGTCTACCCGTTTTCATTGTTTCCTCTATATCAACCATTGGCAAATCAGTTTCTCCAACTATTTGTGCAGCTTATTTGCTTACTAAAATAGAGCAGAAAATCCTTTTAGATGAGCAGGTGTACTGAGGAGCAGGGAAATACTGGCAAGTGGTCTTTAATTGCAGCAAAGCGGGCTTAGGTTGGACATGAAAAACTTCTTGTCAGGGTGGTTAAGCATTGGAATAAGCTGCCTAGGGAGGATGTGGAATCTCCATCACTGGAGATTTTTTAAGATCAAGTTAGACAAATGCTTGTCAGGGATTTCTACATGATACTTGGCCCTACTGTGAATGCAGAGGACTAGAATATTTGACCTCTCAAGATGGCTTCCAAGTCCTATGAATCTGTGATTCCTAGGTTGCAATGACCTTTCCTGGAAGCAGGTCTCCTCATTGAAACCAATGGCCCTTTCTGCTTACAAACTGCAGACATTATATCAACCTTTGTGATTTCATGGCCTGTATTTCAGACTGCAAATGTATTAAATTCAGAGATTGCAAGGCCTGAAGGGAGCACTGTGATCATCTGGTCTGACACCCTGTACAGCACAGGCCACAGAGCTGCCCCAAAATAATTCCTAGATCATATCTTTTAGAAAAAATCTGACTTTGATTTAAAGGTTGTTCGTGGTGACTACAGTAAACCCTCGGAAGGCAAGATTTTGATTTGCGCTAACTTGCATTAACAGAAGTTAAGCTCAACTCAAAATCCCCCTCCCCTCCCCGGCCCTGGCTTAACCCCCCCTCCCCCGCCGTGCCCCACACGGCCCCAGTTCAAATCCCCTCTGCCCTGGTTCAATCTTCCCACCCCGGTTCAAACCCCCCGCAAGGCCTGGTTCACCCCCACCCACGCAGCTTCAGCTCTGACTGACCTCTTCCCCCGCCACACACACAACTCACCACCCCTCAAGGGTGTCTCCAGCTCAACCCCCACAGCCCTGGTTCAAACCCCCACCAGCTCACCACCTGAACACAGCTCCAGCTCAATTCCCTCATCCCAGTTCAGTCCCTACACTGCCTGGCTCACCACCTGAGCATGGCTCTAGCTCAACCCCACCCCGCGCCTTGGTTCAATGGCTCCTCCCACACAGCCCAGCTCACTGCAGCCCTAACCCACCCCAGGCTTAATCTTCCTGCCCACTCCCATGGCCCCAGCCCACCACCAGGCTCAACTGCCCCCTACCCTTCTCCTGCCCCAGGACTTGCCTTTGAAAAGGAGTTCCTGCTGGTTCTCCAGCTGCAGAATGTGCATTCCCCTGGGGAAAAAAAGCTACCCCCTGCTTATGCAAAATTCCAGTTACACAAGGGTGCATGGGAACACAACCCTCATGTAAATAGAGGCACTACTGTATTTCAATGGCTAATTACTCTCACTTAAATTTTACACTTTGTTTCACGTCTGAATTTGTCTCAGACATTGGATCATGATCCAGCCAATGGATCATGTTCTCCATTTCTCTACTAAACTGCAGAGCCCATCATCAAATATCAATTCCCCACGATGCTGCTTATTAAATGTGAAGTCATATCTTGATTTTCTTTTTGTTAAACTACATAGAAGACGCACCTGGCTTCTCTTCCCCCTAAGATATGTGTTTTAATCCAGTAATGGTTCTTGGGACTCTTCTCTGGAACCTCTTCAGTTTATCAACATCCTTCTTGAATTGTGGACACTAGACCTGGACACTGTATTCAAGGAGCAGCCACATCAGTGCCAGATATAGGAGTAAAATAACCCCTCTGTGCCTGTTCATGAGTTCCCCCTTTGGGCCTACAAGGATAGTCTTTTAGCCCTTTAACACATTACCCTTTTGGTAAGGGAGTCGTACTGGGAATTTGCATTCAGTTGACTCCCAAATCTTTTTCAGAGTCACTGCTTCCCTGGATAAAGTTCCCCTGGCCTTTAAGTGCCACCTATCTGCTTTGTTCCTAGATGTACACACTTACATATTAGCTGTATTAAAGCCATATTGTCTGCTTATGCCCAGTTTACCAAGGGATCCAGGAAGCTCTGTCATCAGTGATCTGTCCTCTTCATCCTTTACCTTTCCCTCAATTTTTGTGTCAGCTGCAGACTTTATCAGGGATGATTTTATGTTTTCTTTCAAAGCCTTGAGAAAAATGTTAAATAGCACGGGGCCAAGAACGGATCCCTGAGGAGCCCCACCAGACGTACACCTGCTCAAAGACGGATTTGTGTTTACAGTTCCATTTTGAGACCTGTCAGTTAGTCAGCTTCTAATCCATTTAACATGTGCCGTGTTAATTTTATACTACTCTAGTTTTTTAATCAAAATGTCATGCAGTACCAAATCAAATACCTTACAGAAGTCTAAGTACATTACTTCACCATATTATCTTTATCAACTAAATTTATAATCTCATAAAAAATCAAGTTAGTTTGACAGGATCTATTTTCCTTATATCCATGGTGATTGGCATTAATTACATTACCCTCTTTAAATTCTTTTTAATCAAATCTCATATCAGCTGCTCCATTCTCTTGCCTGTGAGCAAAGTCAGAGTGACACACCTATAATTACCTAATAGCAGGTAAATAACAGAACTGTAAAACAAACCACTTAACATTTACGTAGCTGTTTTCATCAGTAGATTTAAAAGGGCTCTGCTTTACCTCAGATTTGAAGGGGAGGAAATGGAGGCATTGCAAGGGTAAGGGACTGCTCTCCCCTCATCCATACATAAATCTTCCTGTCCTTTTCCTGGTATCTGGATATGTCCCCATTTCACATCAAGGAGAGGTCCCAAACGTCCTCCTTCAATCTATTTTATCAATATTCTTTTCAAGCAAAGTACTTTTTATCTTTAATTCAGGATATGACTATGTTGGGATAAGCGGCAAGTGTAAAAAATCAGGATAGGTTTTTTGGCATGGAGTAGAGCATGAAGTTTAGTAGTCTGCATAAGAGCAAGCCCCTAATATTAGCCCCGATAATATCAGGTCACCCTAGACAATATCCACCTAAGGCTGAAGGTATGCAATGAAATGGATTATGTATAAAAATACACAAAATAGTTTGCTGTGCTAGGAAGCGGTCAACCCCCCAGCTGGTTGAATGGTCAGAAAACTATGTAACAGCCAAAATTCCCTTGAGATGGGGTGGGAAAAAATACTCTTGAGTAACCAGTATAGAACAATGGTGGTTGATGGAAGCTTTGGACACATGATATAAATGTGTCTCTCTAGTTATTTATACCCCAATTATCTCTGTGATGAGCACCTTCTCAGGGAAGAATGTAAATTGCATTGGAGGTACAGATGTGCTTATTGTTGTTCACTCCTATTTTAACCTACAGCAAACCCTTGAGAAGCACAACTTTAATTTGAGTCTAACGTGAATTAACACAAGTTAAGTGCAAATTGAATCCCTCTGCCCCACTCCATCCCCCGGCTCCACCAGCTGGGAGAACCTGGCGGGCATACAGCTGCTTGCAGCGCGGTTTCTCCCAACTGGAGTGCCCCCAGCTGGGAGAACCCAGGGGCTGCGAGACCAGCCCCTCACCCAAATTCCCCAGCTGCCCACTCCCTCAGCCAGGGGAATTCCAGGGATCTCCCCACCCCACCCCAATTTACATGAAATTTGATTTACGCGGAGTTTGCCCAGGACACAACCTCCACATAAATTGAGGGATTAGTGTACTCGTTACAATTCAGTCTAATATGTGCAGATATTTGGAATTTTCAAGACTGCCGACAAGCTCAAGTTTCTTTGCAAAATCCCACCCGCTAAGGCAGAATTTGTCAAGACTTCTGGATGAGCTCAGTGCCCCCTATTCAGGCACCAAGTAAGTGGCCATATTCTCAGAAGAGCTCAGTATGTTGGCCATATGAATCATAATCAGCATTCCATGTAAGCTAAGCACTTGGGTGGCTGGACAAGAGAATGCTACTTAACAGAGCACCCTCAGCCACCCACAGTGTTTGTGTTGGTGGTACATAGCAGCACATGCTTGGAGCACATAACAAAATTTATTCCACTCAATGGCTGGAAAAAAATAGAGGGAACATTGGTTACAATGGGAGCTACAATTTAGGGATCATCTGTGAAAATCTGGCCCTTATTTAGGGAACTGAATGGGAGTTGTGATCTTTTGAAGACATAGCCCAAAATATGAAAAAGTGGAAATATAGCTTGATTTGTAAGATACATCTTTTCCCTCTTGTTATCACCTGATGCTTAATTGCTGAGGAACCAGCTTGCTTTTGATTAGAATTTTAATGGGTAAATGTTACAAGATGTCTAGCTTCTGATACTATTTTATTTGTAGCCACCTGATAACATATAGCAATGGTGAGGACACCAATGCCGCTGGCAGTTTGGGTAATAACGTCCGTGCAACCCACAAGTTTGGATCCGTGTGACAATGTGTCAATGCCCTAAAACTTTCATAATAATAACTAAGCAACTTTATGTTGCTTATTCAGCACTAATACTAACTTTCTGTGGAAGCTGCCATCAGGATTTCAAGAGACCATGGGTGGTCAAAGTTACTGATCCCCTGAATCACATACAACAATTTTCAGAAGTTTGGGAGCTGGAGTGCACCTGCCTGGGTTTAGGGTTTCTGCCTCAGAGGAGGCACCTGCCAGGGCTCAGAACTTCAGCCCCACTCCTGCAGAAGCCCTCAGTCCCAGCAGGCACACTCTGCAGAGCTGAAACTCCAATACCCTCCTTCTTGCTGGGCAAAAGCACCTACTCCACCATCCTGCTGCAAGGCAGAGGTCCTGAGCACCTTCCCACCCAGTCTGGTGGTTGGAGAACGGGAAAAGATGGGAGGGACTCCATGAGCCACACTTTTACTGCAAACAGTATGTGGTCATGGGGCACAGGTTGGCCTCCCCTGCAAGAGACCATGCCTGTTTTTTGCCTGAACATAACCTTCTTTTGGAGAATTCTTCCTCTTATATGGACAGCACTGGTAATTTGGCAGATCCACCAGACTAGTTGGTCAAAGACTATTATTTGGAGCAGGGAGTCTGCTATTCCTCTTCCAAAATGAGTATCTTGCAACTCTTTTACAGGATCCAGTTAGTGGCTCTGATGGACTGACTTGACCCCAAAGCTGGAATTGTTTACTCAGCTGTGTAAAACTAGTTTTACAACTTTGGTAGTTTTTATATTAAATTTTGTAAGGCTATCATGGCATATGAGTTTATATTTTAGTTTCTAAAACTATTCTGGACTTTGTAGAATATTCTTAGCTATGGTGTTTCATTTCATATATGCTGTATTAACTGATACCATGTCATCAACCTCCATCGTTTCCTTTTAACATACCGTATGGTGGGAAATCTCAGTGATTGCTTCAGACTTAAACCTTCACAAATGTAGATAACTTGCTGCTTGATTCCCAGGAACCACAATTTTGGTTATATGGGGAATTGAATTGTATTTATTACAGCTCAGTTCAATCTTTGCCCTTGGGGAAAAAAGGAATATCCACTGCACTTTTCTCTTTTTTAAAAGAATGGTGGTGAACTCCAGCCTTTGATCACTATCATTTTAACTTTGGACTTTTATTAAAACTGTTTTGAGTCTGACACAACTGTAATGGCAGATGGAGCGGGAAGATAAATGTAACTTCTGAATAGTTGTAATATCAAAAGTGGATAACAGAGATGGCAAGATATTTCATCTATGAAAACTTCACGTTCATAAGATCTGCCACTTACTGCTAATAATCCTTTCAGGCTCCAGGGGTCAAAAGGTGAAAATGATTGAGGTACCTTTTGCTATGAATATTTTACAAGCTGCATATCCCTTTTTCACTGAGATCTGGGTGCTGACTGAGGGCTTCTTCAGGATGTGTTCTTAGCTGACTGATGAATACAAAACACCTTTGGAACAAAAGGCATTCAAGATTAGCTGAAGACAAGTCAGTCTGCTTCAGTTTCTGTGCGTGGTACCTGGAGTATCAATGGAGATAAAACACTGAATGACAGATAACTGAAATACAGAATAACACAATATATTGTTCTTCTGTTGATTGTGGAAATAAAAGGAAAGTTTGCAAGTCACAGTAATACCATGGCAATGATGAACTCTAGAGAACTCAAGGACCAAAAAGTAACATGAAACATGAAGTAAAATGTAGATAATATTTGGTTACAGTGCAGTTCTCAAATTGTAGTGAAACACATCCCTTTACCTTTGAGTGTGCATCGTTTTTAAAATGAAGACAATGGGAAGAAACTGGGTGCTGAAACAATAGAGCTATTTTATTTTACTATAGTCAGTAATGTGAACTTCTTGGAAGACATCTTCTTTCACCACATTATTTAGGTCTGGCACATTTGAAGTCTCTGAACCAAAATTTTCTTCATGCATATCCATCTGGGGGTCATAGCTTGCAAGTTGCTGTGGAAGACAGAGGCAGGGATAGTGTTTCAGGATACTCAATCCTACACCAGACAAAGTCCTTCCTTTTGTTTGTTTAGAGTTCTGAAATGAAGGAACCTCTCACCTTTGATCATCTTATCAGCTTTTTTTTTTTTAAATGGGTGGTTTCTTAGAAAAACATGCCCATGAAAACCCAATAATTTTTAGACTATTCAACAATTTTTGGACTCAGCTCTCATCTGCAGTCTTGGAATGACCAGATTATTATCAAGAACTGTTGGTGTCAGTTTCAGCGCAGGCATACAGATGGATGAAAAAAACATTTCTATCAGAAGGACTAAAACTATATTATCCCCAGTTTACAGTGAAGTATTTCAGGCAGAGAACTGTGGGTAAAATTTTCAAAAGAGCCTCAGCTGCTGGGTGCTCAGTTGATTACAACTTCAGCCTGATTTTCCCACGTGTTGAGCAGATGAGCCCCCCCACCGCCATTGTCTCTATTGGTAGTTGTAGGTGACCCTCAGGTCTGAAAAATTGTTTCCAGGTATCTCAGGTTGGTTGCTCAGAAACAGAAGAGCCCAATCCTGAAATCATTTCTGAAATTGATGTAAGTGATGTGCTTAAAGTCACAGGGGAGTCAGACCCAGAATTAAAGTACTGGCTTTCCTAATTCCCAGTCCTGTGCTGAGACCACTTGGCATATATTCCCCCTTAGGGCTACCAATGAATGCAGAGTCCCACACAAATTGCTGAAGATGTTTATATATTTTTAGCATTGTCAAAGCGTATTTTGGGACATGATAAAAACACATGCTAAATTGCTTGTCTTGAATACAACACAATTAGCTAAAAGATGAGGTCCAATCTGGATAAAGTGCGAAAGCATTGCCGCAGCTACAAAGTAATAAAATTCTCTAAATTAACAAGGGGTGTTTGAGGGGAGAGAGGGGGCAACTTGTTTATCTTTTTAAGTCTAGTTGTCTAGTTTTCATGCTTCATAAACAATTGGCAACTCAGCGGATACAAGCCCACAGGTTTCAGAGGAGGAAGCTGCTGTAGGTACCCATTGAGTACCTAAAATATATATGAATGATTCTTCACTAGGAGCTGTCAATTTGCCTTACCATCAGAGAGGAGCTCAAGTAAGAGTGGCTTTTAGGGGGCTGTGTTGTAAGCTGGTGGGTTGAATATCCAGTGTTTGCTCCCTAGAGCATTTGTTTCACAGTTTAAAAAGAGGGGTGGTTTCCAAAGGTGTTTGATAAGTTTGAAACGTGTGAATCGGGAGTTCTTTCTTCCAGGTGGGCCTTCAAGGGCTGCTTGGATTGGAGGCCAGGCTTTGAGCCAGGTCGAGCCAGCAGCTTTATAAAAAGGCAGCCACAGCAAACACTGTGAGCAGCCAACAGGGCAGCAGCCAACTGGGAGCTTGCCTGGGAGTTTGTCTTGGGAGGAGCCCCATACCGATCCATCTCTTTCTTCCAGTTTGTTTCTCTGCTGCCCTTCAAGGTGGCACTAAAAACATCTGAGAGAACTCTCTGAGGAAAGAGAAAAATAAATAAGGACAAGTTAGCTGCTGTGACCTGCACAGCATGTGCCATGTTTGTCTTCCTCCTGGAAGACAGAAGGGATTTTGCCTGTACCACGTGCAAGCTGGTCGCCATCTTGGAAAAAAAAAATTAGAGGACTTGAGTCCCAGTATCAACCCTTTGGTCCATCAGAGAAGGTGAAGACTGTAGACTCGTCAGCCTTACCTCAGTTCCTGGAAAAATCATGGAGGGGATCCTCAAGGTATCCATTTTGAAGCACTTGGAAGAGGGGAAAATGATCAAGAGTAGTCAACATGGATTCACTGAGGACAAGTGATGCCTGACCAATCTGATTAGTTTCTATGATGAGGTAACTAGCTCTGTGGACATGGGGAAGTCTGTGTGTGTGGTGTACTTTGACTTTACCAAAGCTTTTGATACAGTTTCCCACAATATTCTTGCCCATAAGTTAAGGAAGTATGGATTGGATACAGGTACTGTAAGGTGGATAGAAAGCTGGCTTGGTGGATGGGCCCAATGGATAGTGATCAGTGGCTCAATGTTTGGTTGGCAGTCGGTTAGAAGTGGAGTACTCCAAAGGATCAGTTTATGAGATGGTATTCTTCAACATCTTTATTCATGACCTGGATGAAGGGATGGATTGCACCCTCAGCAAATTTGTGGGTGACACTAAGTTAGGAGGACAGGTAGATATCTTGGAGGGTAGGGATATGGTCCAGAGTGACCTGGACAAGTTGGAGTATTGGGCCAAAAGAAATCAGATGAGGTTCAACAAGGACAAGTGCAGAGTCCTGCACTTGGGACTGAAGAATCCCAAGCATTGTTACAGGCTGGGGACCAAATGTCTAAGTAGCAGTGCAGCAAAAAAGGGCTTAGGGATTTCAGTGGATGAGAGGTTGGGTATGAGTCAACAGTGTGCCCTTGTAGCAAAGAAGGCTAACGTCATATTGGGGTGTATTAGGAGGAGGATTTCTGGAAGATCTAGAGAAGCTGTTATTCCCCTCTATTCAGTACTGCTGAGGCCACTTCTGGAATATTGTGTCCAGTTCTGTGGCCCCCAGTATAGAAAAGGTGTGGATGCATTGGAGTGGGCCCAGCAGAGGGCAACAAAGTTGATTAGGGAGCTAGAGCACATGACCTATGAGGAGAGGCTGAGGGATTTGGGGTTATTTAGTTTGCAGAAGAGAAGAGTGAGGGGCAGTTTGATAGCAGCCTTCAAGTTCCTGAAGAAGGCTCTAAAGAGGATGGAGAGAGGCTGTTCTCAGTAGTGAAGGAGGACAGAACAAGGAGCAATGGTCTGAAGTTACAAAGCGGGAGGTATAGGTTGGATATTAGGAAAACTATTTCACCGAGAAAGTGGTGAAGCACTGGAATGAGTTACCTAGAGAGATGGTGGAATCTCCGTCCCTATTGGTTTTAAGTCCCAGCTTGACAAATCCTGGCTAGGATGATTTAGCTGGGATTGATCCTGCTTTCGGCAGGGGGTTGGACTCGATGCCCTCCTGAGGTCCCTTCCAGCCCTATGATTCTATGATGTGATTGAATGTCTGTAAAATAAATACCTGTTAGTTTGTAAATGGACTCCACTGGCTTTCACTGCTTGAGTCTTCTCTTAAACAGCTGTTCACCTTTCCATGGCGTAGTCACAGCTTGCATTCACTGCACACAAAACCAGCTATACCAACTATACGTCAGAGGACACAGCCTAAATGTTGATCCAATCTAGTTACTATCAGTATACAAGTGTGAAGTAAACCGTGTGAATATTCAGGGTCCAGAAGCATTCCGGCCAAGTGAAACACTTCTACCCTTTTAAAAATAATTAGTTGTTTTTATATATTATTTTGCTTATCACAGGAAGTTAATTTAGATAGTAACTTTTAACTCTCCTTTCTACCTTGAGGGACATATCCTTTGGTCTAACCAAGCTGTGTATAATGCAAGATGAGAAGGAGTGGAGAAACATATTTGGCTTTAAACATCCTTTATGTTTGCCCCGTATTGGGGCTGGCTATGGGGTGGTTGAGTCCATGGCCAACAGTGCATGGCCTGAAGGATGCCAGGGATCACTGAGCTTAAGATGCCCAGTTTATGTCTCCTTTGCTGTGACTTGAGGGAGGTTGTGACAGGCATCAGTGTGATGTCCTGAGAGAATCCCCCTATTTGAGATGTTGTGGCACTATGGCTGCTTTCTTGAGCTATCTGGAGAATGGGATTTTTATGCCAAATTCTGGATCTGAGTCTGACCACGCTTACATAAGATAATGAGGAATGACTCCGCTGAAGTCAAAACATTGTGCCTGTACAAAAATAGTGCAAGGAAGCTCAGTCTCAGGCTCTTGCCTAGGTATGCACTTGGAAAATAGTCTATCGCAATGTGGCCTTGGTGTTATAGTCACATAAGTGAACTGATTTGAAGAGCACAATATTAACATTTCCTTTCAGCTATCCAAGCATGAGAAGTCATGGAGGGGAACTCTCTGCAGGTCACCCAGTGAGAAGACTGGCTCAGTACTGACTCTCTCTTGCAGTGCTAAAGGGAAGCTGTTTGTATTACAATTATGGCTTTATAGCATAAAAAGAAAGCTTCTCTGAGTACTCACACATGGCGGTATGGGTAATGACCACTGCTGGCGGCACTCAGTGCACTCTCCCTCCAATTATTTTCACTCTTAATTGCATTTCACATCTCAGTGTTTTGAGTGGGCTTTTTAAAACCCCTTAGCTCAGAGGTAGACAGGCCTTTGCATTTGGAAGCTTTGAAGGGCTACATAGAGGCAAGAGGGATCCCAGGAGAATGCAGCTCAGCCTCTTCTTCCTCCCTCTAGGGTGCATGCTCATTGTTCCTCAGTACTTCCCTTATGCTCCCCGGGTAAAAGAACTGAAAACAGGAGTAGGAGGAGAAGTGAAAGAATTAGCAGCAGCAGCACGATAGGGTAAGAAGTGGCTCAGACAAAAGTGTCTTCTCGTGCAGAATCCTGCTACGTCTCCCCCTCTGCTGCAGGAACGGGGACAGCCCATGGACTCAACAGCTGCATTGGAAGTCAGGGATCTCTAGCATGTAAGATTACTGCAGCTATGGCCCCCTTTCCCTCGGCCATGCTCCCCTACATTCCCCTCACACCTGTCCTCTGCCGAATGTTCCAGCATTCATCCTGAGCTCTAATGCCACCCCCAGCTAACCAAGATGTGACTTTGTCTCAAAGAGTGGTCAATTTGTGTTTGGAGTAGCTAAGCCTGAATCTTCTCCCATGGGGCCAGGAAGTGCAGGTCTGCTCTGGTGCCTAGCCTGCTGGTGACTATGGAATCCTGGCCTGCTACAAACCCATTACAGCATGTGTGTGCAATCGGAACCACTTTCTAACTGAACGCCCGACCCCTTTGACTGCAAAAATGCCAAGCAGCTCTGCTCAGCAGTACTGACTGCACAGCACTCCATGTGCTCTTTGGGTCTGTGTCTGTGCAAGCCTGGCAGCGATTTGTCATTTCCTGTTCTACTACAGTTATCGCTTGCTCTAGGGATCATGAGTCTCTTCCCTTTGAGAGAACGAAGTGGCAGGTAAAAATACTTTTGCCTCTTTTGGAGAGTATTTACCAAGGGCAACATTTCTTCATATCTATCACTGACAAAAGTGTGTTGCAGAAACCTTGCTAGAATATTTTCCCCACCAATCTTTGTCCCTTGCAGCTACAACATTAATTTTCATGAATTTGCCTAGTTTCAGAGACACTTTGTGTCCTCTGACACCTGCATACAGCAGAAGCAGCTCCATGGAGGTCAGTGGCAAGAGTCCTACTGCCCTATTAACAAAAAGTAGAGCCGATTCTTTGCCCAGTCTGTCCCCTGAGCACCTTTCCAGTGGTTTGACTGGGATGAAATCTGGCCCTTGTGTCTCCACTGAACATCTCCCTGGTATAAAGGAGCTCCCGAAGGGTACTGCTAGCTCCTAAACTACCTTCTCAGAGACTCTGGTGCTAGGGTGGTATGTGAGACCAAGGAGGATGAGTGGCCAGAATGCAAGTATGCTCAGGTGGTGGAGGTGGGGGCAGGGACCCCGTGCCAGGTCCAGACAGAGAATCAACTAAGTAACAGAGACTGTCTGTCTCAATATGAGCAAGTGGCCATGGGGCTGAGAGACAGGGGGTCTGGATACAGATTCCAATTTCTTGTATGATGCAATGCAAACCAGGAGGAACCCCACTATATTCAGTGGAGTTATCCTGATGTGAAACCAGTATTGGACTGGAGTCAAACTCCTAGTTTCTAGTTCTGGATCTGCCAATGACTTGCTGTATAACTTTGGACAAGTTCCTTGGCCTCGATGAACCTTAGCTTCCTGGTCTGTCAATGGAGGTAATGATGCTTTCCCATCGTTGTGTAGGGCTTTCACCACTACAGAAGCCAATCAGCGTACAAGTACTAAGAATTGCTATGTAATGCATACAAACATTTGTGTCACTTTCTGTTTGGAAGCAATTGGAAAAAATGCACAAATCATCCTTCAGAATGTGGCAGAGCCAGTGTCTATGCAGCTGGAGAGAAACTTAGCAGAAGCCCCAAGTTTAGAAATTCAAATTCACTCTGGGCTTTCCAGTTCATTTGCAGGGTTTGTTTTTTTCATAGTGCAGCCAAAATAAACACAAACCAACAAAGTTCCTGGCCACAGTCCTTCCATACAGCTAAGCAGTCTGCAAACTCCAATTAAATGGAAACAATTAATGCTTATAGGGCTTGATTCTGCCAGGTGCTAAGGGCTTCTGCCAAGTCTTGTAAGCCCTAAACTCCAGAGGTCAGAGCATGGTGAGAGTGCTGAACACCTCATGAAAACACTCGGCATCCCACTGGATCAAAGAAAGTCTGTAAGGAAATCATTATAATACCAATATTCCCTCATGTTTTCTTAGCCATGGAAGATGAGGAGAAAAGAGACTGAGTATGAGCTAGAGAAGTGACACACACCCTGTAGGATGTTACCAGCTTGCAACAGGAATCCATGCAGTTGGGAGCCCAGATCCTTCTAATCTTGTGGCAGCATTCTGAAACTCGCAGTGTGCTGTACACACTTCCTACTGATATAGCACCTCTTCCCTTTAAGATGCAACACTCTCAAATCCAACTGAATTACATGTGTTTCAGCTCATCTCTTGCAGTGAGCACCACACATACACATAGCAATTAATTTCCCCTAACACTGCAGTCTGATCACCATTATTTATCACCATCTGGTACAACAGGATCCATTCAGCCCCAGGCTCATGATATCCTTGCCTGTGCGAGGTGTGAGCGGTAGTGCAACTATGAAAGGAGTATCTACTGAACACAGCACTGTGTCAGTGCTGGCAGCTAACCTGAGAAACCAGTCAACGTACTGAGCACTATCAGTTGTGGCAGTGACAGCTTGTCTCTTCCTTTTGCACTGCACTGAGACCAAGAAGCGCTCTTGCAAACATAAATAGAACTAAAGATCTCACAGCACATGTCCCACCAGCGAGTGCCTGGTGCCCCAACGTAAATCAACAGAATGTTTCTGAACCTGAGGGATACGTGGCATAGAATAAATGTCTTGCTAGGTTCCCTGCACTCTGAAAAAAGGGGGAAATTCTTTTTAAAATAACGCTATGATGTATTGGTTCCTCTGGAGAAAGACCACTTGGGTCTCTTGGCCACAAAGAAATCAGTATCTTCCTTTACTGTGTGGAGAGTTTTTCGTTATATCCTAAGCTTTTTCCTGTCTGTTATGAAAAGCGAACACTCACTCCACCTGCGCTGAAGTTTGGAACCTTTGAATATTGATATAGTCTACAAACAGTGATCTAGAACAATGTGCCATGATTAAGAAAAACGTGGCTCCACGGCTGATCTACCTGATGGAACCCCCTGGTTCCCATTCCCTGTGTAGTTCTAAGGTACTCCTGCTGATAGTGGCCTAAAGAGGTCAAAGCCATAATCAGGGCTCAGTCTTGTGTGGGTTCATCTTATACATCGCCCCTTTCCTCCAGCCACAGCTCCACACCAAGGAATCTCAATATCAATTCTGCGCCATGGGAGGACAGTTCTATGTCTTGCACTCCAGTCTGGGAAAGCCAGCTGGACCTTCTCTATGACTTGGAATTTGTCAGTGATGGTGTGCTGCTTTCCTCATTCTGGCCCAGAGCATGCATGGGAGATGTGAAAGTGGCATGTGGGAGAAGTGAGGAGGAGGTAACAGGGAAAGAAGTTAAAGGCAGAACATAAGGAAATGCAGGGCTTGCCAGGAAATGCAGGACTTGCCACTGTTTTACATTTCCCTTCTATTGTTGGCACTTCTGGAGGTTATTCAATCTTAGCAAGAGTGAAGGCACCTTTCAGTAGCTTACACCCAACCAGACTTGTGTCCTGGCAGAACACCAGACTCTTGTCAAATTACACAAGTTTTGAAAGCCATGTGATGTGGTAGAAGCTCTTCAACTTGGTCATTCACAGCATGTTATTTACACCTCTTTTTTATTCTGTTTGTGAACTGGCTGGTACTGGGACTCAGATCATGGGTGAGGGAAGGTAAGATTGTCATCCTGGGGCTAATGCATCTGATTCAAGCACTGAATTTGCCATGATAGAAAGATTATTTGTATAGTTGGACAGTTTTCTTTCAGTGAGGCACCTGGAGGGTGATTTACCCCAGGAATGTCTGGCTGCTGACCAGGTAAAGTAGCCAGTAAATACAAGATGAGACTCATCATGCCAGGTGCATGTCTATTGCTGTCTTATCTGCAGTACATGACATGTGCTGGCTTCTTTGCTCTGTAGTACATTAAGGAAAGGGAAGCTCCAGTGCAACTACATAATTTTTGGGTATAGCCCTATTGCTGAATGAATTAGATCCTGCCTAGCTTAGAGACCCAGGTCTTGATTCCCCACTGCATTTCAGCAGTGCTGTATTGGTTTTATTTGCTGATCTAAACTGAGTAGAAAAGCCACTTCCCTCCATATGGGACAATGAAGCAATTCAGATCAGCTGAGACATTCTGGTGACCAGCCTCAAGTTCTAAATGAGAGGATGCTGGTGGCAAGACCTACTAACTGCAGAGTCCTCAGTTGTGGAAATTATGACAGAGTCCAAATCTACGATGGACTTCTGGGTATATTGCAAAACCCCTTCTCTTTTCTCAGGAGGGTTGGGTATAGGGAGAGTTATAATATTGGTGGGTGAGGAGGTTTGTAACGAATATTGGTTCAACCAAAATTTAAGTTCATGTGTACATATACCTACAGCATTGGAAAGGTGCATTTTTGTAATTTAAAAATATAAAGTGAACTAAGAGACATTTTATCACGCAAAATGTGTGCTAGTTATGCACAGACAGGTCATGATCTGCAGCTGGTTTAAACTGGCATAGCTCTACTGCAATGACAAAGGTTTACACCAGCCGTGCATCTGGCCCACCAAGTACATCAGTTTATGAACCGATTAAATTTGCACATCAGAAGATGAGGACTGGCGGAGAAAACTAGATCGATACAAGGAATCTAACTATACTATAGAACCATGTGATATCCCCAAAGTTCACTGGGACAATGTTCGCAGAAACAGAGGGCTTTGGGCCAGGAAATGGTGCTCATTTTTCAATCCCCACTCTGCAGCCCATTTAATTTGTTGTGGTTATTTCTGGCTTCTCTCCTTTTCTCTCCATCACCTTTTTCTCCTGTTCACGATAACGACAGTTGAAGGCTGATAAGATGATTCTTATGGCAAACAGACGTTCTGGGATGCAGCCAGACCCATTGAAATCAATGGAAGATACGTGACTTAATACCTCTGCGTGTCTGGGCTTTGCGGAATTTCATTAGGTGCCAAACACTCAATATGTATCATCTTAAGTGTTAAGAAAGTCCAGTTACCTAACGTGGTGCCCTTACTCAGTTGAGTTGGTCCTCAGACCTCAGTGCAGATAGGAGACTGGCCTTTCAGGGCGGCTGGGGCATCCTAGTTCTGAACTAGTTTAATTGTATCGATTAAAATTGGAAATATGAGTGACTTGCACCGGAGGGAGCAGACTGAGGCCTAGAGCTTAATTATCCTAAATTCTCTTCCATATTTTATGTTAGTTTATAGAGTATGAATCTATTGGTTCTAAAAGGGGAATAGGTTCCAGATGATCTATAAGTCACCAGCTGCATAAGTGCACTCTTGCTGAGATTAACACCATATCACTCTGTTAGGACTGTTTATGAATCCTGATGAAACCTACAGTTTAGAAACCCTCGTTGCACATGACGACAATTCTGCAGGCTGCTACGTCACAAACAACTGTTGCACAACCACTACATTTAATTAAAGGCCTTTCATGGCTGATGCCCCAGTGTGGACAACAGAAATCTAAACAAACAAACAAACAAACAAAAAGTCTTTCTATTGATTAGGCATCTTTAAGCAAAACAGGATTAAGGGCAGGGATAGCACTACATAGAGGAATTAGATATGGCTACCACAGAGAAGTGAGATACCTAAAGAAATGTCTGAGAAGATAAAAAGAGGGACGGCTTCCGTCAAATTCAAAAATGTTGTTCACAAAGACATGAAAAAAGAGAATTTGGCTACAGCCTCTTCCTCTTTTTAACATTTCATTTGAATTCTTTAAAACATGGACATTTAAATGCTGAGTTTGGACAAATAAAGTCACTCAGTTCTAAATCTAAAGGAGGAAAAATCAAAGTGAAGTTAGTTCAAACTCTGTGTCTCAACAAACAAAGAAAAAAAGCCAGTCCAACAAACATGGGGCTCAGAATGGATGGTTTTGGTTGTTTTCTTTAATATTTTTCTGAACAAAGAAAAGTCTTTGCTTATAATGGTTCTTGTTGGATTAGGGGGGAAAAATTAAACAGGCAACAAATAATTTTACCATTACCAGGTAATATGTGTTAATTGCTCAGTTTATATACTCTGAATGACATACCATTAGAGACTGTGTATGCATTGTAACTAGAGCATTAATAAATTTAAAATGTGCCTATTAGGATGACAGCTTTGGAGGTGCAAAGGAATAACAGTTATCACTTGGCAGAAGCAGATCTCACCCCATCTGCCGAGACTTTGCATACATTTTCAGCTTCCTGAGCAATGATTAGGGCTGTCAGAACCTCTTTAACCTTCTAACTGCTGGTCCCAACTGGCCTTAATTAGAGACTAATGAATTCAGAAGATGCAGGCCGTGAGGAAAACTGCCTTGACAGTTTGTGTACAAATTAAGCACCAATTACTTCATGCATCTTTTGCATTGCTGATACAAGTCTCTGTTATTATTTTTGAATATGGTCATTTTAGCATAAACCGAGAACTTTGCTAATGTATTTTGTCATTTTTATGGCTCATCATAAAAAAATACCAGGAGGGTCATGAATATGTGAAATAAACTACTGTAGATGATAAAAGAAATGCATTTTTCCTCTAGGGAATATCGTCCAACCTTTTTCCCCCTATTATTATGTTTAGTCACATAATGATCACAGTTTAAGAAACAGACCAAACACAGTACATTGAATATTAGTATTGTAACTGTTGTTATTAGCATAAGAAGAAAAACAAAACTGAAGAAAGCGTATGGCCATTCTGGGGTGTCAAAACTTTTTCCTATGCCCATGTTAAGAGAAGATTTTTGACGCTGTTAGGAAAAGGAGCAAAGCAGACAAAGTATGTACAGACTAGCTCTTAATTTTGAACATACCCCTTGCACAATTGTTTTTTTATCTTTTCCACACCTGTAAAAAATAATGCAGATGATTATTTTCATGAAAACACTCGGTGTGTATCACTACCTAAGCCACAGGCCTTTAAGCAAGTGTTGCCAATGTGTGGGAATATACAGCAAGGCTGGCTGTAATGTTTGTTTCAGATGAGGCAGAGGTGGAAACCAATTTCCTTCCGTCACCTTTTTCCAGGCCCTTCAAGTGAAGTCCTGTCACTGGAACTTTGGATGTTATACCACATACTAAGGTACAATCGCATTTGCTCCAATCCCTCAGACAGAGACAAACACCTACAAGACCTTTACCAATTTTTCCTGAAGCTACAATGCCCACCTAAGGAAATGAAGAAACAGATGGACAGAGCCAGACGTGTACCCAGAAGCCACCTGCTACAAGACAGGCCCAACAAGGAAAACAACAGAACACCACAGGCCATCACATGCAACTCCCAGCTAAAACCTCTCCAACACGTCATTAGTGATCTACAACCCATCCCGTACACCAATCCTTCACTCTCACAGACCTTGGGAGGCAGGCCTGTCCTTGCCTACAGACAGCCTGCCAACCTTCAACAAATTCTCACCAGCAACTATAGACCACAACACAGTAACTCTATACCTGGAACCAGTCCTTGCAACAAACCTCGGTGTCAACTCTGCTCACATATCTATACCAGAGACACCATCACAGGATCTAACCACATCAACCCACACCCTCAGGGGCTCATTCACCTGCACATCTACTAATATAATATATGCCATCATGTGCCAGCAATGCCCCTGTGCCATGCACGTTGGCCAAACTGGACAGTCTCTGTGTAAAAGAATAAATGGATACTAATCAGATATCAGGTATGGTAACATGCAAAAACCGGTAGGAGAACACCTCAGTCTCCCTGCACACTCAATAACAGATTTAAAAGTAGCCTTTCTGCAACCAAAAAACTTCAAAAACAGACTTCAAAGAGAAATTGCAGAGCTGCAATTCATTTGCAAATGTGACACCTTCAACCAAGGATTGAACAGAGACTGGCAGTGGCTGGCCAATTACAAAAGCAATTTCTCCTCTCTTGATGTTCACATCTCCACATCGGCTACTGATAATGGGCCACATCCTCCATGACTGAGTTGTTCTTGTCAACTCTGGCCCTCCCTTTGACTGGGGCTCCCTCCTTTTCATGATCCTATAAATTTAGACCCTCCTCTGGTACCCCCATTCATGCAGCTGATGAACCAGGCTTTTGACCACGAAAGCTTATGCTCCAAAGTATCTCTTAGTCTATAAGGTGTCACAGGACTTCATTGCAGCACCCCATTAGCATATCCCAAAGTGTCTCATTAGCCTCCCTCTTTTGAAAGGGGGGGGCTAGTGTAGACATAGCCTTAGTAAGACAGTCTCAACAGAGTACTTGTAATAGTCCAAAGATGGCCCCAACTGTCCTGTGATGAAGATACTAGCAAAGACACGGGTACAATTCTTTGCTCTGCCAGAGACATTCCATGTAATCTTGTGCATGTCACCTCATCTTGCTATGCCTCAGTTCCCCACCTATCATTTCTTTCCCTACCTCTGGTTTGTTGTGAAAGTAAATAGATGAAAACTTGTGAGGTGCTCCTATGTTATGGGGGCATATAGATAGACAAGGTGAGAGGTGGGTAATCTAGGAAGGCAAGGGGTAGAAATTTTCAAAAAGATTAGGGCCAGATTTTTATAGATAGTTAGGCACCTTATATGATTTTTAAAACATCTTTAATACTTTTAAAGTGACTTAGGCATACTTCAACAAGATTTATCCTCTAAAATCAGTTAAGCTCTTTTGAAAATGCTACCCCCCCCGACTCTTAGGACTTAGGACCCAATATAAATCAATTTGTTGTTGCAGTCATTCTTTTAAAACTTTCTCTAACTTCTCAACATCCTTTTCAGAATGAAGGAACAGAAACTGATGCACTATTCCGAGTGCAGTCTTGTCAAAACAGCATCAGTAGGCATTATTGCCCCTTTTATTATGCTGGTTAGTATACATCTACCTAAACACAGAGGTTTCCTTTCTTTTTTCTTTGGAATGTATTACATTGCTAGCACTTACCAGTTTTAGACCTTTAGAAATCTAGCATTAGCAGTAGCGGTCTCCCACTTTGTGCATGGACATGCTGCCAAACCACGGATTTGGATCTGATAAACCTGTGGGTATTCATATTTAATTCAGGCTTAATGTACACATAGGTCTGTGCTCTCAAAGTCACAGCTAGGTCTAACTGCAGATCTGAATTTTCCTGAAGCTCTTAAGATGCATCTCATGTTATGGTTTGAGCCTGTGGCATGGGGGATGCAAGAGTCAGGGCAGGGGCTTGGGGATGTGGGGAGGGAATCAGGGCAGGGACTGTGGGTGGGGGATGCAGAAATCATGGTTGCAGGGTGAGGAGGCACTCAGGGCAGAAGGTAGCGGTGCTGGAGTCAGGGCTGGGGTTTGGGAGGAAAAGGGTCCCAAAAGGGAGGGTGCAGGCTCAGGGAAGAAGGTGGGGGGTGACTTCTGGCTTCTCCCTGGGGCTGGCCTATGGTGGAGGGGCATGCACCCCACCCTCCAGCTTCTCCCTGGGGCTGGCCTTGCGCAGAGGGGTTTCTCATACCCCGCTCAATGTCTTCTCTCCAGGGCTGGCCTGAGTGGGGCACACAGGCTGCCTGCCATCTTCTTATCAGGGGTGGCCCAGGAGATGAAGGGGCCATGCAGACTGTCCACCAGCCACCCATGGGGACAGTCCAGAGGTGGAAGTGGGGCAAGGTGACTAGTAGTTGCTTCATAGGGCAGGTTGTGATGGTAGGGACTATGCTGCCTCCCAGCAGCTGATCGCTGGGGCACTAGCTGCCCCCTCCGCCATTGTCATTCATGAGTATAACTGTGATCATACCCTCCCTTTAAGTTTGATATGAAATAAATGCTTTCCATGCATATCCCCTTATCCTGGCACAAGCAATCTATGACTCAGCCTTAACTAATGGTAAAGGGAAGCTGCATACAAATTTGGTGGGCCCACCAATTACTCTGTTTAGGAGGACTTCGTGAACAAGCAGACTCAGAGACAGATGGACAGACAGATAAACACGCATTTCTAAAATATACAGTAAGATATCTCAATGGGGGTATCACCTTAAATGTGTCTACAGTAACCCTCATTCTGTTTACAGGATACCTGCCCATCCTTCTGGTACTAGCAGATGATTTGGAAGTTTTGATCTCTCCTATGTGGTGCTTTTATCCTTCCTCATTCTGTGATAAATAGAATGAATGCAGAGCTTACATTATCATCTTGGTCAGCATTACATAGCATACGGTTCAGTACTGCTATAGGATTTCTAAAACCTTTAGACAAACAGGAGACGCAGATGAATGAAGGAGTTTGGAGACTTTTGGCCTTTGAAAAGGCCATTTAACTTGTCAGCAGCCCTGAAGCATGACCAAGTTATGCCAGCATTGAAGAAATCCTAGAGATATAACTGAGTTTTCGGTTTAACTAGATTTGTCTTGTAGGTCAACGAAAGCAGGTCAAAACTGCATCCTGCATCTATGCAGGTTTGCAGTCATGTCATCCTCAAGCGGCTGACCCATTGTGAGACTAAGGGACTTACTTCAACTGCTAGTTAGTAGAAAGTTCCTCCAGCTTGAAGAGCAATGATTGTGTTTGGGGAACCTAAAACCTAGAGTTCTTGTCATCACTTTCTCAGGATGGAAGTCGTTCCTTTAGAACAATAACTCTAACAATTGGCTTCAGCATATGGATTTGTTACATCAGGATTGCCAACCCCATTTGATTCATCCATTTTGAGGTTACTTCATGAACAAATCACTCATTACCTGAGATGAATCAGACAAATACTGGGTCCTTCCCCCAAGCCCCTTTCTCCACTTTGACACTCTGATTTGACTGCAACACGATTATGGAATACATGCATTTCAGCTTCCTTAGAAAATCACCTCTTCCATATCATTTCAGGCGAGATATCCAGCATCCCAGCATAACGGATATTTCCAGCCTTTTCTTTTTTTATGAACTAAAGCTCTCAGATTTTTACTAGCTGAGAGGTCTGGATCTCTATTCTGTTTTCCAGTTTTATTCTTCCATCTGGTAAGTCCATTCAGTTCATCTATCCCACTAGACCAAAACCCTCCTGAAAAGGGGGGAGGGATTAAGTAAACACAGATTCAAAATCATGAAACAGTTAGTGGCCCCCTTATACAAGATATTTATATTTAACTACTGTTCATGCAACCCAAGCATCTCCTAAAAAAAACAAGCACGCTCTGTATAAAAATTTAAAACCTCATTGATAACCCATCTGGCATGCTCCTAATTATGACTCTCTGAGTGGACTAATATTCCCTTTAGAAGCAAAACAGTAAATATAACAAGGGAAACATGATTATTAATTTCTGTTTGCTCTGTCTTTCACGACAAACGCTTACTCTCATGTGCTCCCAATTTTTTTCACAACTGGAACTGAAGTAGTGACATGACACATGATGTATTGCCCACTAATTAGACATTAAAAAAAAAGAAAGAAAAGAAAAGTGCATCCCATTCTTCTGTGGGAAGAATGCACTATCAAAAGCATCATACTGTAAAATGCATTTGAACCAGACTTTTATATATATGGGTCATAGGGTCAGTACAGTCATATATATATATATATATATGGCTGTGACTGACTCTGTGACCCTACTTTCATCTCTGTTGTTAGTGCCCATCTAAGCAATCTTGGATCCATAGAATTCATTCTTCCTTTGGAAACAAAGCATAATGGTTGATTATCCATGCAAATGTTCCCTTCCCTCTATAGGGAATGCTGTTGTTTAGGTGCTATCATTGTGCAACTTATTTTGATGGGCACTGGATTCTCTTTTTTCTCCACTGAAGTTAGGAGGAAAAGAACATTGTGGCTTGTAAATGGAACAGTGCCACACATCCTCTGGACAAGTGACAGTTTGTTCTCAAATTATATTGTGTGTGCTAGATAATAATGGCATATGTGGCTTCCTCACAAAGGTGGACAGTCTGGCTCATTAAGTGTTAAAGCCTTAGTCCATGTCTACACTACAGCGATCTTTTGAAAGATGATCTTCCGGAACAGCTTTTCTGGAAGATCTTCTTTTGAAAGAGCACATCCACAAACAAAAAAGCGGATAGAAAGATCAATCCACTCTTTTGATAGAAAGCGTCCACATAGGCCCCGCTCTTTCGAAAGTACGGGCCAGGGATCGAAAAATCCGGTGCCATGAGGACTGTTCTTTTGCAAAAAGGGCCCACGGAGTATCTACACTTGTTTTTTTTTTTAAAGAAGCTTTCAAAAGAAGGCTCTGTTCCTGATCTGGCAGCAGAAGATGGCTTCCAGAAGAAGAGTTGCTTTCTTTCGATTTTGGATCGAAAGAGCACATTTTGTGTGTGGACGCTCCATGTGTTCTTTTGAAAAAGACCCAGATTTGCCAAAAGAACTTGCTTAAGGCTAGATGGTACCATTCATTTCAAACAGAACTTACCCTTGAAATAAATAAAAAAACCTTCACGATGGGGGTCCAGATGAGCAGGGGGTCTTGGAAATGTCTTGTCAAAGTTTTTTCTCCATAGTCACACCAGCTTCAGGGTTTGATTCCCAGACAGAAGGAACTGAAAATGAGTTCTGCCTTTTTTGAGAATCTACAAACTATGTGATAACAGTTCCTGCCCATCAGATACTGCCCAGTCAGGAATGGGGTTGGAGTTTCACAGCACACAAAGCAGCTGTGCAAATACTGACTCCTACCATATTAACTTTGCTGTGGAACCCCTGAGGAGATGGTGTGGAATGATGGATTGCCTTTCCCACCCCAATCAGGGTTTCCACCTGTCCCCATAAGCGGATCCTCAGCTCTGCAGGGGGTGAGTTTGGTATCTTCCAAGGGAAGTTGTGGGGGAAGGAGATGCCCCAGAGAGGCTGTTCCATACTTCCACAGCTGGGAGTGGACATCCTCTCCTACTGGAGTAGGAGAAGCCAAGCTAGGGCTGAATAAATATTACCTTAGTGGGTCCTAACTGAAGACACAAAGGCTGTATCTACACTTCAAAAATAACTTCAAAGTTGCTTACTTCAAAGTACAACTTTGAAGTAAGCAACATCAAAGTTGAATGTCTACACATACTCTGGCTCTGCTCCTCCATTCCCAGGAATGGAGTAAGGACTTCAAAGTTGGGGGAAAATGTATGTAGACTTTCTGCTGGCTACTTCGAAGTAGTGCCCAACTTGGAAGTTAACTTCAAAATTAGTTCCTACTGTAGATGCACCCGTAGTCTGAGCAAGAAATTCTTTGCCCAGATTTTCATCACTGACTGGCGGCTTTGGGTGCCCAACTCTTGACTCCTTAAAGGAACCTCATTTTCAGAGGTAGGTGGGTCCAAAGCAGTTTCTGAAAATCAGACCCCTTTACAACATCTCACTCTATACACCTCATAACTGACATATCCAGATTTACCAGTCATTTTGCAAAGTGTGGCTCCCCCTCTGGCCATTTTCTTTATGACTTTTGTCTTAATGAAACAATGTGAAGTTGTTGTTTCTCGTATGCTCCCTCCTCAGCTGACCCCCTCCTATTCACTACAGTACCTACCTATTCCAATATAGTCTGATGTAAGGTTGATCTGCAAGCATGTCAGAGCCTTCTTAGCTGCTGATTTTGTGTCTCCAGTTGTACAAACCTAGCTGCTGCCAGCATCTCTAATTTTGCCTCCCTGCCCCCACTACCATCGTGTGGATATCTCTGAACTTGATCACTCAACAGACTGAGCTGCTCAATATCGATTTCCAGCTTTAAGAAATCTTTTCAGTTCAGTCATAGGCTTATCTGCTATGGTTGTCACATGGTCAGGGATGATGGCATCAATACAGATTATGAATCTGTCTCAGTGTCCTATAAATCTGCAAGTTTCCCCAGTTCAACCTTCTGCCATCCTAAACCATCTTAAGTTCTGCTGGGAGGTGAGAGAGGCTCAGTGTGTGCTAAGTAGTGCATTTTAGACTAGACAAAGGGTGCGGAATGAGAATCCAAGAGGGGTTTAACAACATTCTTGTTCAGACAGCTGCTCCCAGCAAGGGCATCTAGGGACCTGCCGTACAATTTTTTTTTTCCCTTAAAGATGATCACCATGTATGTTACAACACATAGGAATGTAAAACGTTGTGACAGCCAAGTAAGCCATGAAGCATTAAATCTCAGAGGCCCATATGCTCCTCTCTGCAAATGTAAATGGAGAAGAGCAGAAACCCAGTGGAAGCTGGCAGGGGGAAGCAGAGGTTCCACAACTTCACTCTGCCTTTCCTCTCAATTGCATGGATTGTCTTCCTGCCCAAGCGCAGGGGGCCGGGATTCTGAGCATGCAGACAACAGCAGGGGCAATGGAGTAGATGGCTGCTTTTTGGGGCACTATTTCCAAGCTGGGAAATTTCCTAATGGAAGATAATGATGCCTCCTTGGTACTAACATCCAGGCAGTGGCCGGCAGGAAACCCTGGGGCCCAACCGGGAATGGGACCCTGATCTGCCAGACAAATGGATCTGTTTTTTGAATGCCATGGATCCGTGGGATTTCTGTGCCATTCTCAGGACCTCAGCTGGTCTGAATGATCTCAACCCACCTTTCTGCAGGCCAGTTCCACTGCACTGAGGGGAGGAGACTCCTTGCGTCCCAACAGAACGCCATGAAAGAAATTCCACAGACGGAACCTGACGAGTTTCTTGGTCCACCCTGAGAAGATGTGATGCACAATGCAGCCCAGATCAGGAAAATCTTTTTGAACCCTTATCAAACACAGCTCCAAGCTTTGGTGCCTATAAGTCAAGATCAAGAGCCAGTTGTTCCATCTTCAGTGCAAACATATAGGGAAATATGGTTCCTGCCCCAAAGTGTTTACAATCTTGGCATGTCTAACATGCATTTTTCAGGTGTTTCTGCTAACATTTGTTAAATGGATGAATTATAACGTACAAATATAAGCAGATTTACTGTGTTGCTCAGCCTGCAGCATGATGTAGGTGGCACTGGGAAGGACGCCAACATTTATCACTGGTCCCCAAACCCCAGAGCAGAAATGTACTGTGGGGCTGCTGCCCAGCTGCAGGAATAACTAGAGACAAACACATAATGTAGCTAAGGGAAAATCATATGGGCAACAACTTGTCACCTGCTCAGTGCGTGTTTTTGCCCTCTGAACAGTCACAGTTCTTTCTGGTTTTGCATCCTATTCTACATGTTATTACTGAATTTAATTCTTGGAAGGGTAGAAAGGATGATAATGATGCTTTCCCCATGTGCTTGATCCTGCAAGGGGCTGAGCACTCTCTGCCCAATCCAGCTCTGTGTTTAACCATACATACTGCTTCTCCCATGCTTAAAGCTAAGCAGAAGCCTAAGTGCTTTGGTACCAGAATGCACAGTCAGCATTTTGCAGGGTGAAACCGTAAGCAATTTCCTTTTGTTTGCCGGTGAACAACAGCTATTTAAAACCCATGTGATCTTGAAAAGGTGAAAACCATCCTGGGGTCACCAAAGGGGGAAATAAATGGCATGATGTTGCTAATTATTTTACCATAGGTGAATACATGCACACACCTGAAGCTGAATATTCCGTATCCCTCTATCTTAATTAAGGGCTGTGATTAAGAAAATCCAAGATCTCATAGGGAAAGTTTTCGCTGGGAAATCAAATTAGGAAAAAGTATTTTCAGAAATGAATAGAGCAGTCCTCATTAATTCAAAGATGACAGAAATATTTACAATGTATTTACATCCATTCTTTTCCTAGTCGTATATTATTTTAAAGGCTTCTTGGCATGGAAGAGACTTTCTTTGAATACTGTGACCCAGTGTCAGGAAGAGAACAGAATAAGTCTCTTAATCTAATGGCTGTTATTGGGGGATGACTACTTTAGCAAGGCTAAGCTGAAAAAATGAACTTTGCAATAAACGACCTTCACAGAAGAAGACTATTCATGTTAATTAGTAGCTCTTTTCAAACAGGATTCATATATGCATTAGGCCATGTCATTTTGAACAATACCAGCATTGTAGTAAACATCAAGACAAGACTCAAGTATAGTTATCAAAATTTTAGAAAACTCTAGTTAGGTTTTTCCCAAAGATTAAAAGTTGCTGGTACTGATGTATTGCACAATAGTATCTCTCCTAATGGCTTTTAGCTTTTGCCATTGCCAACTTTTTATATTTAAAATACATACAATTATGGACAATTTATAAGCATTATGAGGTTCTCTCTCTTTATTTTCCCCCCACTGATTCTCACTGATTCAGCCAGCTTTTATACACAGCAAATCAAATGCATTTTGCTTGCAACACTATATTCAGTCTCACATATCCCACGTTGTTCTTATTATTAGTATGACTTATTATGCACATTTAATTTAAGAATGCATTTTCTCCATTAAAAAATTAGAATATTTTAAAGTACTGGAAAGTGATTATTTGTGTTAGTTTCCTTTGCTTAACCATTCATCTGCGGCTGTGGACTTTCTAAAGTGTATGTAAAAGAAATTAAAAATGGCAAAAGAAGAATGCTAATGAGAAGAAAAATAACAAAATTAATCCAGTCTCAGAATATAGGATATTGTGTATGCATATTTTAGGTCAAAATACACCTCAAGAGATAGTCTTCAGCCTTTTAGAAATCTGTTATCTTTGCATGACAAACTTATCACAACAAACCTGACCTACAAACATGCTCTTAAGAGATACAAGAAGGGGGAAAATAAAGAAGGTATGTATTACTGAATCTGTGTGAGTCTGGAGTCAGATTTATTGATGTATGTATTTACTTCGTTACTATGGTGTCCCTCTTGTTGCACATAAGCGCCATACACCCGAATCCAAGTACAAACTGGTAAAGGGCGGTGGGGAGGGAAGGCAACCCAACAAGCGCTATGAAGACATGCATGGCATTAAAATATCAAGTAACCGTTAGAAGGATCACTTCCCAACTGATCAGGGTATTAACGATAATTTTTTTGTGGAGGTAGCAGTCTAAGACTGCTTTATGAAAAGCGTCACCTGTTGTTCCAGAACAATTGACTAATATGAACAAAACGAGCACATATTCATTGTACCTATTATATCTTTATTTTCTACGATGCATTTGGAGCCTTACCAATGTTCAGAAAATGTCCATTTACCAAATTATATTACTACAGGATTAGGCTAATTGTAACTACCTGCTACCACTAGTATTTCTGTCAAAATTCACGTGGTCTAATTTACAGATGAGTGTGCTCTGGGAGGAAGGGCATTTAATCACATGCCTAACTGCTAGCAGAAAAGCAACCCCATTGCTGTACCTTGCTGAATCAGGACTCCAATCAGTTCTTCATTTGCCAGATGGGAACAATAATACTTCCTTTCTCTCCTGCTTTGTTTATCTTGTTTATTTAAAGCTCTTCGGAGGCAGGGGCTGAGTCTTAAAATGTATCTGGCACATTGTAGGGCCTTGGTCCCATTTGTTACTCTTTGGTACTATCGTAATATAACAAGTAAATGCTAATGCATCTGATGAGCACTGACTCTAATGGGAGCTGCAGGTGCTCAGCCTTTACAAAAACCATCTTTGAAACACCTGATATCTACATAATTTTATTTTAATTTTCACTAGCCACTGTGTCCCATCAGTGTTCTGTCTATAAAATACAAATCTCAAATCCTGTCTCTCTGATTGGGTCACAATCGGGGGTGGGCCCATATTATAATCTTTCATCATGACCTCACCCTATCCAGCAGAATTTTGGACAGTCTGGATAAAATGACACCCAGTCTGAGCAGGGTCTAGCAACCAAGAAAGAAAATTTTCTTCTGATCACTTCTGAGCAAACCCAGCACAACACCCTGAACAAGATAACCAAGTCTTTTTCAAGCATTAAAATCCAACAGTGCTGTGCACAAATACCCATCGTGTTCCTGCTCTCTTCTTGGGAAGAAGTCTGCCCAAGAGTTTTTAGAGTCACTATTTAAGAAAACCTGCATGAATAAATACTCTGGATGGATGGATGAATGACCATTGTGCAACAGCAGTTGGGTAAAATTAAAAGCAATATGAAGAAACTTGCAAGCTTTCTCAGAAAGTGATTTAAAAAGAATACTTTGGATTAGGTTTGGATATTTGTATTCAATACATGACATGGATAAAGCAAAAATTTTGAGTCTCTATCAAGAGTGCTTTAAAAAGAAGCCAGGAGTGTTCCTTTATATTTCTTTATTCTCCACCATTCTTATGCCTGCATGGAACCCAACTGCCCCGTTTTTTTTAGGTGACAGGGACATCTTTCCCATTCAGTGGATAAACATTTAGATGAAAATTAGAGATGGAGAGAACTGGGGAGATAGGAAAGTCCAAAAAAAATTGTCTTGAGTTTGAGTTTGTATTTGTATTCCCTACCAGATGTGGGTTTAGTAACCCCAGACTCAGAAACTGTGGTAGCTTAGATGTAGTTCACATTTTGTCTGAACACCCACACTTCACAGAAGAATGAGGGCAGAATTGTTTTTGGCTTATCTATATTTCAGAAGAAAAGAGCAAGTGACGTTTGGAAGGGATCTTGGTTTGGCTACACCTCCTGGGTGTCTCTTTTGCAAAACCAAAATTGGGGTGAGTCAACTTGGGGGCCCATTTAATTCACATTGAGCCCTTGTGGGGTACAGACAAATGGCTCCATTTTTCACCCATCTCTACAAATGAGCTTGAGTATGTTTGAGCTGTTTCTCTAACTGCCTTTTAAAATCATGTATAACATTAATCTGCCTCATATCAAACTACATTTACATATAAGTAACATTTTCAAAAGCACCAAAAAATTGAGGTAGCCAAAAATCACTGGCTTTTCATCTTAACCTGTGACTGTAGATACCTTTGAAGAGCAATAGAAAGAGTGGAGAAAGCAGAAATAGGGGAGTAGATAAGTAGATTCTGATTTGATGTGAAATGTGCATTTCACAGACAAGAAGCACAAACTCCTTGCTACAAAGGCCTGCTAGCATTGATTCTAAAGTGCAAATCATCTTGCATCAAATATCTCAGCATTATGTCTTATCTCATTGCACTCACAAGAGAACACATGGAAAACACACAGACCACAGGTTGTTGCTCCCCAAGGCTACGTCTACACGTGCACCCAACTTCGAAATAGCTTATTTCGATGTTGCGACATCGAAATAGGCTATTTCGATGAATAACGTCTACACGTCCTCCAGGGCTGGCAACGTCGATGTTCAACTTCGACGTTGCTCAGCCCAACATCGAAATAGGCACAGCGAGGGAACGTCTACACGGCAAAGTAGCACACATCGAAATAAGGGAGCCAGGCACAGCTGCAGACAGGGTCACGGGGCGGACTGAACAGCAAGTCGCTCCCTTAAAGGGCCCCTCCCAGACACACTTTCATTAAACAGTGCAAGATACACAGAGCCAACAACTAGTTGCAGACCCTGTATATGCAGCACGGACCCCCAGCTGCAGCAGCAGCAGCCAGAAGCCCTGGGCTAAGGGCTGCTGCCCACGGTGACCACAGAGCCCCGCAAGGGCTGGAGAGAGAGTATCTCTCAACCCCCCAGCTGATGGCCGCCATGGAGGACCCCGCTATTTCGATGTTGCGGGACGCGGATCGTCTACACGTCCCTACTTCGATGTTGAACGTCGAAGTAGGGCGCTATTCCCATCCGCTCATGGGGTTAGCGACTTCGACGTCTCGCCGCCTAACGTCGATTTCAACTTCGAAATAGCGCCCAACACGTGTAGACGTGACGGGCGCTATTTCGAAGTTACTGCCGCTACTTCGAAGTAGCGTGCACGTGTAGACGCAGCCCAAGAGTCCAGTGTTAACGAATGCTTTAACAAACAAGCAATGCTATAACAAACAAAAGTCAGAAGAGGGGAAGGAGAGACAAGAGTGGAAGATACCTGATTTCTTAGCAAGCCACCCTCTTGATGCTTCAGGTTGTTGACTAAGCGCAGACCCACCCTACCCCTTCCCCCACACCAGTCCATCACATCCAGAAGCACCGCTCACAGCAGCCCATCCTGCCTATGTGCACAAAACCATTGAGGAGTTTAGGTCTCTAGCATATGGGGGATTTTCAAGTCCTCCAGGTCCATTACTGCCTTTAGTCCTGAGCGTCCAGATCAGTTTTACACATGGGACTTAGGCTCCTAAGTCGCATTGCGTCTTTTGCAGATTTTACCCTGATACCTTTATGTTTTATAAGAAAGCCACAGCACACTTGGGGCTAACCAGCCTGTACGTGATACCTGCTGAGGGGATGATGGCTATGGCTTCTCAAGCCCTCTCTCCATTGCACAGCTGTGTAAGGGCTGACCACAGTCAAGTGCAAAATGCTAAGGCCCTGTCTTCAAAAGCATTTAGGAATCTAACTCCCATTGACCTCAGAGGGACTTAGGTGCCTAAATACCTTTGTAGAGCTAAGTCATCAGGCCTGCTCCTGTGACTGAAAGAGCCCAGAAGCCTGTCCGTGCCTGTATGGAACCCACAGGCACTGCAGTTTGCCTTTGCATGGCCAGGTGCTGGATAGGCACTATTTGATTTCTGTTCTGAGGAATAAACTGTGGCTATGCCTGCACTAGAGAGTTTTGTTGTGGAGCATCCACATTACAAACGCTTCTGTCGACAGAAAATTGACCCTTTTATATGGAGAACGGGTCAGTTCCTTAGCTGGTGTACATTGGCTGTGGGCTCCAGTTTATACCCGCTGAGGATTGCCCCAGTGTAAGGATGACACACTAAAACCTGGAGGGTTTAAATAAAGAGAGGTTTATTAGACAAGTACAGTCCCACATTGCCTACTCTTAAGGTCCTAAATATTCACCTCCATTTTGGTAAAGTTCATGGTCGTTGGTCATTGTATTTAGAACATCTTAAATTTAAGTTTGTGCAATTTAACTCTGAAATGCCATGGCATTGTAGCTGTGGGGATCTGACCCAAAAAATGGTCTTGTGGAGAGCCACAAGGATGGGGGGGTCATAATACTGACACACTTATTTCTGCTGCTGCAGGTGGTGCAACCTTCAGAGATGGGCAGCTGGAATGTGGTAGCTGCTGGTCACAAGCCCAGCTCTGAAGACAGCAGTGTAGAAGTGAAGGTGGAATGGTGTGGTATTACTTATGTGATGGAGGTGGGTATGACCAGCACCAGGAGAGACCCAAGAAGGAGAAAAGGAAGTCTTGTCCCTATGCAGCCTGGCTGGGACTAGCAATGGGAGCCAAGTGTTCAGTAAGCGCCCCAGCCAGGACACCCCCAGCCCTCCTCCTCTCCAACTCTAGGAGGTTAAGGGGCTTTGTGCTGGCTGTGTGGTTGTGGTGGGGGGGAGTGATCACAGTACGCAGGTCATTCTGTCCCCCCCAAAATGGATATCCTCCCATACCGTGACACCCTCACTTCTGTGCTGCTGCTGATGGCAGAACTGCTAGTGTCCACCCAGCAGCCATGACCCTCTTGCCACCCAAGACTGAAGGGTAGTGGTACTACAAGACCCCTACACTAGTCAGATTTCAAGTGGCAGCGGAGACAGATTTCATGGTCCATGATGCATTTTTCATCAATTTTGTAGAGCCCTAGCAACAGTGTTACACATATCACTGCTACCATCCCGTTAGTAGGCCTGGAAAGTTGGGGACCAATTCTGCTGTCCCTGATCACTTGAGCTGGATCCTGTTCTCAGTAACACTGAGGTAAATTCACTTAAATAAACTCACTGCAGCTTAACAGAAGTACAGATGAGATCAGACTCTGACCCAAAGTTATACACGCACATCATACCTACTATACACACACACGAGGAAGAGACATGCTACAGCATTCTGTACTAGCTGGGGGTTCCACAGTGCAGAAGAGTTCATGCCCAGGTATATCACATTTCTATAGTCCTGCTGAGAGGAGATGAAGGCATAAATAACTGAGGTTGCTTCATTGTCTGCAGTGATGGGATGCTCTCCTAGTCACCTGGAGATAATGCTTGAGAGAGTAGTGAGGAATCCAAGAATATTCCTAGGCAAAAGCCTGAATGGGTTAATTGAAGCTATGCGTCTCCAACCAACTGAGGCGTCACTACAGCTGCAAACTCTTATGTTGACTGCACTCCAAATTCAGTTTTTGCCAATTTCTCTCCCACTCTTCCTCAAATTCCTAGGTTTGACAATAGCTATTTTGGGGATTTTACCAACTTTCACCCAAATTTTTGAAGGGCCAGGACTCCCCAGACCTGGCTGCCCGCTCCAGAGATGGTAGCTTAATATCCGTTCGCAGAGCTGTGCTGGACAACACAGTGCACTTCCGTGAAGGGCAGTGACTGCTGTTCAGTAGATGCTGCTCTGCAGTGGAGAAATGAGATGGGCAGGGAGCTGTCTCCTGTCAGGTGAAACCACCCAACCATCACAGTGACAGGCCCTCAGGCAGAAAAAGGGTCCCTCAACTGCTAAACCCATCCCTCTCTCTGCACCCATCTCACTCCCTGCCCACTACCCTTTTTCTTTAATCTTTACTGATTTTGTTCACCCATTTTTAAAATTTTTGAACAAATGCTGATGAACTTCAAGGACATTTTAAATGAAAGAAAAAAATCCCAAACCAAGGGACCTTAAATATTCTGCACAGCTCAGTTTGGATATGTCTTCACACAAGGTGAAGGATGCCTGTTTCTGTGATTCTTTTTCCTTTCTGATCCTTCTGAATCCAATCAGAATGCTTTGTGTGTTAGATATTATAATTTTTGACATTCCTCTTGATAAAATACACTTTACAGCTATTTTTAAACCTATGCATTTATTTTAATAAAAGGCATGAGGATTTAAAAAAAAACCTTATAAATCAACCTTTGGCACCATTTAGGAGACCTATTACTTTTATGATGAACTGAAGCATCAAACTGGGTTTGTAACAAAGTAAAAGCAGATGGCACAAACAGCATAAACTGTTGCCTTTTTATAAAATGAATCAGGATACAAGAATTTTTCAATTTTTCACATCACAGGAGCACATGAGTGAGACTTTCAGTGTGCAACAATTATGGTCTTCACAAGAAAGGATTTTTCAAGTGTTCATAAAATGCATCTAGTTTCTGCATTTGACTTAAAACTGTTTTGCTAATTACCAAGACATTAGCAGGATAAATTAGCTGGGTTAGTAGAATTAAATGTATACTCAAAACTTGATATAAAATCCTCTTGTTTTATTAGCCCAACAATTAGATCAGGAAAGCAAAACAGTTGCAGGCTCACTTCTGTTCACAATTGAATACAACAATATTCCTTATACTACAAAGTTTGAAAATGAAGAGTTCTGGTTATAAGTGAATGTATTCTCAGGATAAATGTTAACACCAAACTTTTACAGAATTGTGACTCAGTTAGGTTTACATTAAATAAATTACTTTTCCTAATGTAAATTCCTGTGGAAAATCCACCGAAATCATGTCTGTTTCCAAATGCAACCACTTCTCTATAGCAATGGAAGTATTCTATGCCCCGTAAGGCTTTCTTTTGGTTTTTTATATTCAGTGAAAGAATGAACAAGGGTCAAACCGAGATTGATTTGAAGGAGTTAGATATTTAAAATCCCTTTAAAAATCAGGACATAGCAGACCCCACTATTAAAATAAAATGCTTAAAAACTAAAAGTATTATGCACGCCACACAGTAGAAGATCAGATTTTTATTAATGCAAGTTTTAAATGCTGATTAATCCTCTTGAGAATCAGTTTCCCAAAGCTTTGGCCTGCATTCAAGTATTTTTCAAAGGGGCACATCACTTCCATTATTCTGAATATTAATTGAACAACATTATAACTAAGGATACAAAGCAAGATTTAAAACATGATTACAGCTGTCATTGCTTACATCTAAATAAGTCTGGAAATTCAAGCTTAGAAAAAAAATGTAGTAAATCTCTCTTATCAGTGCAGTGTGGTTTCCACCCCCCCCCCCCATACTTTTAGAAAACAAAAAATGATTTTCTGGGTAGATTTGTGGCTTGATTTTAATGCTTTCAGACAAATTCCCCCCCACACACACATTGGAAATTGTGTTTGTGTTTTGTCTGGTATTCTTATCATCATCCCAGAAGAGATGTACTGTCTTTTCCAGACATTGGAGAAAAAAGGGATGCTGTTGGGTTGAAAGATCAAGCAGTCCACTCACTTTCTTTTGAAAAGATTTCTCGTGGTTCGTTTGGAATATGTGTTTTAAGGCTCCAGTTCAACATATGCTTAACCTTAAGCATGTGAGCAATCTCCCTTGGTACTCATTTGCTCAGGGCTGAAGTAACTCATCATTTGGCCCTCAGCAAATACACACTTAGGGGCCCCTATCACCACATGAATAATGAAAAACAGATGTAGATCTGCTGGGACCAGCTGCTCACCCTGCTATTGCTTGCAGGAGGGCAGCTGGTCCAAACCTGAGCAAGTGGCATTGAGTTCTAGTACCTGGGGCTGTAGTACCACTTATGTCTGGCCAACCTGTCTGCTATGTGTAGCCGTGTCTACACGTGCACGCCACTTCGAAGTAGCGGCACTAACTTCAAAATAGCGCCCGTCACGGCTACATGTGTCGGGCGCTATTTCGAAGTTAACTTCGACGTTAGGTGGCGAGACATCGAAGCCGCTATCCTCATCAGGAGATAGGAATAGCGCCCTACTTCGACGTTCAACGTCAAAGTAGGGACCGTGTAGTCGTTGCGTGTCCCTCAACGTCGAAATTGCGGGGTCCTCCATGGCAGCCATCAGCTGAGGGGTTGAGAGACGCTCTCTCCAGTCCCTCAGCTCAATGGTGGCCGCGTGGAGCGGCCCCTTAAAGGTCCCCTCCCCCTCCCTTCCTGTGCAGGAAACTGAGGGAACGTGCAGGCGGCAGCCTAGACACACAGCCAGCCTGCACGTCCCTCAGCCACCGAGAACAGGTCCAGCACCTGCGATGGCTGCCCGGTAGCCCCCCCAACACCCCCAGGGGAGCCCCCCCCCAGGGGAGCCAGAGCACCCAGGCCAGCCAGCCCGGCAGCCAGGCTGGCAAGCGGCAGTGGGGCCCCTCCTGGACGGAGGCCGAGCTGCGGGACCTGCTGGGGCTCTGGAGCGAGGAGGAGGTGCTCCAGGTAATGGGGAGCAAGAGGCGGAATGCGGATGCATTCGCTTGGCTGGCCGTGGGCCTGGCCGCCCGGGGTCACCCTGCCCGCACTCTTGACCATGTCAGAAGTAAGGTTAAGGAGCTGTGGCTGTGGACCAACAGGTATGTTAAGGTATG
Source organism: Carettochelys insculpta (assembly GCF_033958435.1). NCBI lineage: Eukaryota > Metazoa > Chordata > Testudines > Carettochelyidae > Carettochelys > Carettochelys insculpta. Next base: position 62,740,927 of record NC_134139.1, on the reverse strand, counting down.
TTAAGGAGCTGTGGACCGACAGGTATGTACCCCCCTCTGGTGTACACCCCCGGGGTTGAGGGGCAGGGGTAATAGATATGTGCCTAGGGCCCCCCACATGCCCACATGGCCATGGCCCCAAGGACAGCAGGGCCATGGCCCTCACAGCAGTGCATCAGCCCCTGCCCCCCCACACCCCGCACGACGTGCCATGGCCCATCCCCGGGCCAGGGGGGAGCGGAACCTCGAGGGTCCCCCGGTAGGAGGGGGTGGGGCAGCAGCATGTGATGGAGTGTGGGGAGTGCAAAAGGGAGACTCAGGCTAGATATGAGCAACAAGCTGAATAGCTCCCAGGGGCAAAGGATGATCCTGGGGCTACAGCTGGCAGGTGACATCTCTGCCCTGAACAAAGAGGAGGGAGGAGCCGAGCTGGCTTTGAATCGGGGCGGGGGCTGTAGGTAGAGGCTAGGGGAAGGGAGAGCTGGAAGGCAGCCAGCCTGAGGAGGGGGAAAGCCACACCCCATAGGGGCACCCCTTGGGGTCTTCTCCCCACGACGGGTTGGAAGGACTGTCTCTGACTGCTGTGCTGTCACTCCCGAGAGAAACTGGGCATCTGTGGCCTAAGAAACCTCTCCTGTCAGACCCTGCTGAGTGAAGTGAGAGTCACTCCCTCCAGGGGATGGGGTGCAGTGCAGGGGGACCCCTGAACCCCATCCATCACAGCAGCATCTCCCGGGGACGGGGATGGGGCACCTGCAGCACAGGGGTGGGGGGACAAGGGTCACGGCTCGGGGCCCACACTAACGCCTGTCTCCATTCTTCTTCCCCCCCTCCTCCTGTGTTCCGCAGCTGCACCATCGGAAGGACCGGAAGAGAGCGCCGGCGAGGCGTCAGTGGTCCCGGAATCCCCTCCGGGGCCATCGCTCCAGGCAAGCCCCTCGGCGGAGAACCGACCGGCCCCACGGCGGGCTAGACGGCGGACCCCGCAACAGCACCCGACGGCGACGGACCCCCAGCTGCTGGCCATCCATTGTCGGCAGCTGGAGGTCGTGGAGCAGCGCCTGAGGGTGGACCAATGCCGCCTGGACCTGCAGGAGCGGGCGCTGGCCTGGCGCCAAGAGGCATGGGGGGCCTACATGGAGACATTCAACTGTCTTGTGGACTACCTGGCCCCCATGCCGCGCCGGCCGCCGCAGTGCCCGCCCTGCCTGCTCCACCCGCCGCACCACCTGCTGCTCCGCACGTCACCGTCCCATCCGCCGTCAGCCCACCACCCACCACCGAGGGCCGGACCGCCGAGGGACACCTGGGCCCAGCTGAGACTCGCCGGTCATATCTTCCAGTCCGCCCGGCCCCCAGCCAGCCCCGGACAGGGCTGCGGCTGAGGCGGGGCTCCCGGCCCCCCACCCCCAGTGCCAGACTATAGGGGCGTGGGGCCCGGGACATGGCCCCCCCCCTTGTATATAGTTTATAAGACTGTTGCGACATTTATTTGTGCCCCCCCTTTGCCCCGTCTCCCCCCCCCATTTAAATAGTTCTCCCCTTCCTTATCATCCCTGGTTTTCTTTTTATTGACCAACGTATCCGTTATGTGCAATCTTTTTTATTATTGTTTTATTTGTACAGAATACTTTTGTTAGAAGAGGTCTTGTATATAGTTTGTTCTTGTTTTAATTATAGTTAAAAAAAAAAGTTCTAAAAGAAAAAGCAGTTTAAGTTCAGCCACAAGTGCGTGCTGTCATTTGTCCAGGAAAAGTGTGGGGCGGGTGCGATTGGGTGCTCCGTGGTGTGGGCGTAGGGGCAGGGAGTGTTGTGGAGGAAAGGGTGGGCAGTGGGGGGCCTGGCAGAGTTCACCCCGCGGCCTCATCATCGAAGTGGGCCCGCAGGGCCTCCCAGACCCGGGTCCCCTCGGGGTCCACCTGGCGACTGGGGGCAGCGGGTGGCTGCAGGTCAGCCCTGCCGGCCTCCACAGCCCAGCCCTGAAAAAAAGGTCTCCCCCTTGCTCTCCACCAAATTGTGCAGGGCGCAGCAGGCACCCACAATCTGGCGGATGTTGTTGGGGCCCGCATCCAGGCAGGTGAGGAGACATCTTCAGCGTCCTTTCAGGCAGCCAAATGAGCGCTCCACCACCTGGCGCACGTGGTTCAGGCGCTGGTTGAAGCGCTCCTGGCTGGCGGAGAGATGGCCCGTGTATGGGTGCATGAGCCAGGGCCGGAGTGGGTACACCGCATCTGTGATGACACAGAGGGGCATGGTGGTGTCCCCCAGAGGGATCTCCCGCTGGGTGATGTAGGTCCCCGCCTCCAGCCGGCGGCACTTGCCCGAGTTCCGGAAAACCCAGGCGTCGTGGGTGCTGCCAGGCCAGCCCACATAAACGTCCTGGAAACGGCCCCGGCTGTCCACCAAGGCCTGGAGGACCACAGAATGGTAGCCTTTGCGATTGATGTAGCGTCCTCCACTGTGATGCGGGGCGCGGATGGGGATGTGCGTCCCATCCAGAGCCCTCAAGCAATTGGGGAAGCCCAGCGTGGCAAAGGCCGCGATGGTGGCATCTGGATTCCCCCAGCCTCACGAGCCTGTGCAGGAGCATGGCGTTGATGGCACGCACAACCTGCAGGAAAAGCACATGGGAGAGCACCAATGAGGGGTGAGCAGGGTGTGCGTGGCCCTGCCCTGCCCTCCCCTCCCCTGCCCTGCTCTGCCCTGCCCTGCCCTTCCCCGCCCTCCCCCGCCCTGCCCTGCCCTGCCCTGCCCTCCCCCGCCCGGCCCTCCTCTGCCCTGCCCTCCTCTGCCCGGGCCCCCCTCCCCTGCCCTGCCCTCCCCCCGTGGGTCCTCTTACCTCCATAAGGACAGCCCCGACGGTGGCCTTGCCGACACCAAACTGCTGGCCCACGGATCGGTAGCTGTCTGGAGTGGCCAGCTTCCAGACAGCATTGCCGACCCGTTTCTCCACAGGGAGGGCACGCCGCATGGCAGTGTCCTGGTGCCTGAGTGCAGGGGTGAGCCACTGGCACAGCTCCATAAATGTCTGCCGGCTCATCCTGAAGTTCCTGAGCCAGCGGTCGTCGTCCCACTCCTCAAGCACCAGCCGCTCCCACCAGTCGGTGCTGGTGGGGTAGCTCCACAGGCGGCGGCGTGTGAGGCGGGGGGGCGGCGGGGTGCTGCAGGGTTGGGGGTTGAGCCCTGCTGCCCTGGGGGCAGCTCCTCCTCCGATGTGGCAAGGAGGTGCTCAGCTGCCTCCCGCATGGCATGGATCAGGGTGAGCCCTGCTCCTGCCGGGAGGGCTGGGTGGACCTCTGGCTGCTGCTGCTGCTGCTGCTGCTGCTGCTGCTGCTGCTGGGGGGTCCATGCCTGCGTCGCCCGGGGTCTGTGTGCCTATGACTCCTCAGACCGCGTGCTGTGCAGGCTGAGTGTGTCTGGGAGGGGCCCTTTAAGGGAGCGGCTAGCTGTTGCCTTGGAAGCGCTAGTCCACCCTGTGACCCTGTCTGCAGCTGTGCCTGGCATCCCTACTTTGATGTGTGCTACTTTGGTGTGTAGACGTTCCCTCGCAGCGCCTATTTCAATGTGGTGCTGCGCAACGTCGAAGTTGAACATCGACGTTGCCAGCCCTGGAGGACGTGTAGACGTTATTCATCGAAATAGGCTATTTCGATGTCTCCAAATCGAAATAAGCTACTTCGATGTAGGCTTCACGTGTAGACACGGCTTGTGTGCTGTAAATCTATTTTGGGGCCCTAACCCACCCCATCCCCTTCGCTTGAAATGTGCTTGGTTTGCGGATGTCTTTATCCAGTCCTGTGTGTTAAATGTGTGTAAAGTTAGGCATGCGTTTCAGTATCTTCCTGAATGCAAGCCATGAAGAGTAGCCTCTTAAGCAGAAGCATCTCCTTTGGAATTTCTGTATGTATTTTATGTTCATGGAATGATACCTTTTTTGGTTAAAAACTGAGGTAACATCAAATGCTGAAGAGATAAATTGCATTATGAAAGGAGTATTAAAAATTTATAGTCCTATTTACTAAGTTTATTTGTCAGCCGTAAAAATCTGGATCTTACTTAACACAAAAAGCTTCCAGTCCTAATGATGAAAAAAGATATAAAAAGATAATGGTTCAATCATAACATGTCTCAGAGTTTGTGCATCTCAGTTGCCGTCTGGCACACTGCATAATTGCATTGTGCCAAACTGGCGCCATCCCACAATATGTTAGTGAAAAGGGTCCACAGTTTAAGAGGAAAACCTAGAAGTGTTAACTATACACTGTCTAATTATGCAACCTTACTGGCCCAGAATGTGATTTCTGAAACCATTTCTGACATATGGGAAGGGGGTAGAACAGCTGGTCATTAAGGTTTTCTCAAGACTATTTAGTAACACACTTTAATGTAATTAAAGTGATACATTAAATATTGCACTTGTGTACAACGTATTTTTAATCTTTATGGCACGTTGTAAAAGTAAATTCATGCAAAACATTAAAGTTTCTCCCCTTCATGTTCTAAATTGTTAAGATATGATGGTATTCCCTAGCCATGCCTGTTGCCATGTGTATTACCTAAAGGATGCAACAATGGTTTGTAAGCATATTGTTTGGCCAGCAATAGTGAGCCTAATGTGACCTGCAGAAGATGGCTTTAAATTTAAAATGATTTATTTGATAAAAATGAAGCACAGAAAATACTCTGGAATGTGCTGAATTATTTGGCCATGTTTTGATTGATAATGCTGCTGTGAACATTGTTCAAAGTTGTTGTCTCCCATCAGGCTATGTCTACGCTAGAGGGTTTTGTCAAGAAAACCTGGTGAATGTCCAGATTCCCAAAGTATTCTGATGACAGTAAATCGACAGAATGCAGCACTTTTGTCAACAGTCTGGTCCTGCCCCCCATGAGGCAGAACGCCTCTGTTCACAGATATCTGCCAACAGAAAGCTGGTCTGGACATTCTGGGGGACCCTCTGTCAACAGACAGGGCTTCCAGGACACCAGGCAGCCCTGTCGGCTGTGCTTCTGGTTGGCCAGGCTGTCCAGCCGCTCTCTGTCAACAGAGCAGATCACTCTTGTGATCTGCTTAGCAGTTTGGCAGCGATGTGTCAACAGAAGTTTTGTCAGAAGATATCTTCTGACAAAAAAATTCTGTCGACAAATCACTGTAATCTAGACATAGCTTTGAGGGCTTTTGGAACCATCAGGGTAACTAATCTGGGGAAAATTTGAACTATGATGGATTAAAATGAGAAGCGAAATATAGCTCAACATCAGATTTCTCTCATTAACACACAGACGCTCAAAGGAATTTATCTGCCTCTCATTGAAATCAATTGGAACTAGGTACCAAAATACTTACAAGGAGCTGAGCTTAAACACCTTACAAAGATAAAGTTTATAGGTGAACTTTTGACTCAAGATGCACATGGCCTGTCAGAATTTGTGCACATAAGGTTACAGGCAGAACTTGGCTCCATATGAATACACTTGTAATTTTTCAGGACTCAATTAAGCAAAGCACTGAGGATATGCTAAACTTTAAGCATATGCTTAAGTCCTATCTACTTCAGTGTTATTTAGGTATTTAACTTGAAGCATGTGTTTAGATGAATTGGGGCCTCAGTTGCTTGCGTGTGCCCATCCATTATTTTCTGTGATATTTATATCCATCTGTTGAGAAGGGGCTCAATAGTTCCTTTTTCTAGTGTAAATGAAAAGACAGTCAGTGGAGCTATATAGATGGAAAACCAGTGTAAAGGACATTGGAGGCAAGAAATATGGAAATGGACATTTATTGTAAGAACTTGCCTTTTGATCTATAATATGATTCCAGTAAATATGGCATTGGTGTTTTGTATCCCCAGTGATTCAAATGTTTGGTCCACTACAGACAGAAAGGATAACTTTATATTACTATATTTTTATTTTTCATTAAAAAAATCATTTACCATCCAGGATCAAGATGTAATTCCTCCAATAGATTCTAGAGAAATTAATTTTCTTTACTCTGTAACTATGAAATGGAATCCCAAAAGAAATAGAAATATGCATGCTGTTGTATGCTGCTTTTAATCCAGTAATGACTCAGGTTTCTGTCTTCTTTTTTTGGTCACTTATTAAATAATAACAAAGTAATATTCACCTACGTACAGGGCCAGCCAAGGGCCAAAGTAAGAATTGAGTGATGAATGGTCCTCCTGCCTTCTCTCTGCACAGGGATGAATTTCCCTGATATATAGATATATAGTGGATGCATCTCTCTCTCTCTCTCTCTCGCTCTCATGCACACACACATACATACACACCCCTCCTCATTTATAATTAACATTCCATTAGTGTGCTGTACTTAAGAATGACCAATAAAATTGTGAAATGTCGTGGGTCTTTTCCTTATCTGATTTTTAAAATGACTCAGGAAACTAACATTTATCATAAAAAAACAAAACAAAACAAAAACAAAATCAAAACCCAAACATCTTCTTTTTTCCACCAGTGATGTGTCTGCAGCTGCTCTCTTTGGGAAAGTAGCAGTGGAATCTTTAGCCAATCACGGTGTCTCGTTGACTCAATATTCCCTGATATTGTTTGCACCACAAGAGTATAACGTTCCACTATAACTATGTTCCACTGGAACAATGAAATGGCAAAGCCAAGCCTGTGAAGGCAGGAATTTACAAGACTGCTTACTGAATTTGCTCTTGCAACAGATAAAAATGATCACAGGTCTCCCCGCATTCAGAACTAATTACAACACTCATCTCTTGGACCTTAAATAGTAACAGAGAGTAAGCCGTGCTAGTCTATACACTATCAAAACAAAAAGCAGTCAAGTAGCTCTTTAAAGACTAGCAAAATAGTTTATTAGGTGAGCTTTCGTGGGACAGACCCACTTCTTCAGACCATAGCCAGACCAGAACAGACTCAATATTTAAGACACAGAGAACCAAAAACAGTAAGCAAGGAGGACAAATCAGAAAAAGATAATCAAGGTGAGCAAATCAGAGAGTGGAGGGGTGGGGGGGAAGATCAAGAATTAGATTGAGTTAAGTATGCAGACGAGCCCCTATAGTGACTCAGAAAGTTCACATCCCGATTTAAACCATGGGTTAATGTTCCGAATTTGAATATAAATGTCAATTCGTCCGCTTCTCTTTCTACAAAGGAGCGATAATTTCTTTTCAGTAACACACATACCGTGAGGTCATTGACAGAATGGCCCATTCCATTAAAATGTTGACTAACTGGTTTGTGGATATGGAGTGTTTTAATGTCTGTTTTGTGCCCGTTGACCCTTTGTCTAAGGGAGTTAGAAGTCTGTCCAATATACAAAGCATCTGGGCATTGTTGGCACATGACGGCATATATGATGTTAGTAGAGGAGCATGAGAAAGTGCCCGTGATTCTGTGAGTAACCTGGTTAGGTCCAGTGATGGTATTTCCAGATGGTATTTCTCTGGAAATACCATCACTGGACCTAACCAGGTTACTCACAGAATCACGGGCACTTTCTCATGCTCCTCTACTAACATCATATATGCCGTCATGTGCCAACAATGCCCAGATGCTTTGTATATTGGACAGACTTCTAACTCCCTTAGACAAAGGGTCAACGGGCACAAAACAGACATTAAAACACTCCATATCCACAAACCAGTTAGTCAACATTTTAATGGAATGGGCCATTCTGTCAATGACCTCACGGTATGTGTGTTACTGAAAAGAAATTATCGCTCCTTTGTAGAAAGAGAAGCGGACGAATTGACATTTATATTCAAATTCGGAACATTAACCCATGGTTTAAATCGGGATGTGAACTTTCTGAGTCACTATAGGGGCTCGTCTGCATACTTAACTCAACCTAATTCTTGATCTTCCGCCCCACCCTCCACTCTCTGATTTGCTCACCTTGATTATCTTTTTCTGATTTGTCCTCCTTGCTTACTGTTTTTGGTTCTCTGTGTCTTAAATATTGAGTCTGTTCTGGTCTGGCTATGGTCTGAAGAAGTGGGTCTGTCCCACGAAAGCTCACCTAATAAACTATTTTGCTAGTCTTTAAAGTGCTACTTGACTGCTTTTTCTCTTGGACCTTGTTATTCCTCATTCATTCCTTCATATATGGTCACCTGGCACACCCATTTAGATGCATAAAGAATAACAAATCAAACCAAATGAATAAGGTGATTTCTCCCAGAGACAAAGAAAGAGAAGGCAGGCGTGAGAAAGACACTTGTTTCTATTTTTAAATACTTGAGAGGTACTCAGATACTAAAGTGAAGGGGGCTGTATGAATACCTAGATAAGCCTATTAATACAGAATTGGTGAAATACTCTTGCTAATCATGTTGTAGTCTTTTTCAGAAGAACAGCTTATCTAAGTATTTACCCTAAATATTGGGTTTAGATCCTTGTTCCTAGAGGACCATAGAGACAAACAACAAAGTGAATAGCTTAAGGACAGCTGTCCTTGGCTTGATATGTGACCTTGGACAAAACATTTACCCTCTTGGTATCTCAGTTTGCCCATTGGTTGAATGGGGATAATCATGTTTCCTCATGCTTGTAAGGTGCTTTGAGCTCCTTGGTGCAAAGAGTTATTAGCTTGCATTCGCTTCCTCCAGACCACAGTACAGCTCCACACTGTTCATATTGCCAAATGTGACAAGCCATCTTCAACTTTCACTGACCTAGACAAGCAGCAGAAATTGGGAGAAAGAACCCTGGTTTATCATCTTATCCATGAGATTGCTTCCCAGACAATGTTGCAGCACACAGTAACCTTTGCCAGGTGTCTGAATGGCCCCACTGAATTCAAAAAGCCGAGTACCCATTTGAAGGCAGCATTTTTCCTGTGGTGTAACAGCTATCCCCTTTTAGACTGCAGGAAGAAGTTACGCAAATTGAGCCATACTGCAAAGCATCGGTATCAGTGGGAAGCAGAGTATGCACAGTTTGCTCATTTGGGCAAATTATGGGTTGAACCTCTCCAGGCCAGCACTTTCTCATCCAGCAGCATCTGTAATCCAGCATGATTTTAGTTAGCCAGATGTCCACTTATCATGGGTGTGGCCGAGTTTCCTGCGGCCTCATGAAATTTGTTTCCAGCCTCCAGTCCTGGCTGTCAGTGTTCTATGCTGTTATTCAGCTCTAGCTTACTCTTAAATGTCTTCTAAGAGCCCAGGAAGCAATGGAAGTATTGGTAATCATACTAAACAATACTGAACTTTCATGGTTCAGTAAATTCTCTGGTTCAGCATCAGTCAGGTCCCGAGGGTGTCAGACTAGGGAGGGTCAACCAGTATACTATTCTGCATCTCCCTTTCTGTTTTTTTCCCAACAGCTCTGTTGTTTTATCCCAATATATTCATACCATAAATGCCCCAATAACCAACGCAGACGACAGTATTCATAAACTGTTGCAGAGCAGCTGATGTCTGTCACCAAGATCCTTTCACAATTTTATTTTTTAAATCTATGTGTCTGTTACATGTAAACTGGAATGCTCATGATTTCTCTTGTGATTTGAATCCCAGACTGAATTCATCTCAGCTGACCCCTACATTAACTCTCATATTTATTGGAAAGTTACATATCCATCTTAATCCACGTGTTTTCAGTGAATGGACATCAACTGTTTTTAGCACAAAGACGAAGCCACACAAAATTACAGTGTTTAATTTCTAAATCTGATGGCCCTCCTGAAGCACAGAGTGTACATTCTGTGTAACGCCTTTTTAGGGCCTACTCCTAGAAGGTGTCTGTGCAGAGCAACTCACGGAAAGTGCTGAATGCCCTCACTGCTCCTGCTGAAGTCCCATGGGATTTGCAAGTGCTTGGCACTGTGCAAGGGCATGCCTCTTGTTGAGCAGAACAAGGAGGAACTGAAGAAGTGGGTTGGCTAAGTCATATTTACCATTCACACATATAGATAATTATGCCATGTCTTGTCTCATTAAATCTTTGTTGCAGTGAGTGTGCAGACTACTGATTTTTCCTTTGCTTAAGTATGGTAATAACTGGTACCGTGAAGAATTGATAGGTTGATAGTTGTATAAGTCCTCTTCTGCTCCTCTTCCACCATGCTCCCCACTACGTCACCTCTCCTTCCCTTTTATACTTTCGCTTCTTTTTCAATTCTCTTCTCCTACTGCACAGCTCATCACCGAGTGGTGGCCTAGTGACATCAGAGCTAAGTAATCCCTGTTCATTGGCTTTCATTCCCCTTCCTCTTCCTCCTCTTCTCTTTCTCCCTTTTCCCTGCCCTATGAACAGCAAAGCCAATAGTTAAGTGATCAGTCTGGGACATCAAACACTTTCCTGCTCTCTGCAGGCTAGCTGGAAACTGAACTAAACCCCAACCCCAAGTCTCTGCACACATCTTGAAAAAATGAATATAATATATGTATAGTAAGCCAAATATAGCACCTCCCCTTTGGTGGACTCACCAAGCCCTCAGAATAGCAGAATCACCGTGGTTCCTCTGCACAGATGGGCTGAGATAGGAAAAAGCTGTTTTTGCGATCAGTGTATGTCCCTCTCTGTTTTGGTACATCAACACATTGTTAGCTTCTCCAGTTGGTCCATGAATAATTTGCCTATATTTTTGCCCTTACGGCTTGTGCACGTCTCTTTCAGTTGCAAATATTAAATGTTAGCCGTTAATTGTTCAATTCACATTACTATTTTGTACCAGCAAAGAAATCATTACTACAAACAAAATTATGTATTACAAGCTGGACCTATTTTATTTTAGCAATCCCCCACTGCTGGATGAACCTCAGGGGTCTTTATTAGACAGTACACTTTACAACATGTAAAAAGGAAACTTAATGGGCTTCTTTGTAGCACCCCTTCTGACCTGCATACTCAGGAAACTGAAGTGAAGCTGAGAATTAAGCCTCGAGGGCTACGTCTACACAACAAAATAAATTCAGTTTTTAGCCTTGTTCTTATGAATTCTAATTTACGTGTCCACAAACCTTCTTGAAATCCGACCTATCGTTTTTCTGTGTCCCCATTGCTGTATGCAAGTTTGACAGCGTGAGCAGTGCATTGTGTGTACCTACCCCACAGTGCCTTAAGCCCCACTCTGCTTGTGGGTGTTTTATGTTAGAATCCCAGAATGCAAAGCACTGTCCCAGAATTCAGAGCACCCAGTAACGCCCAGTAACACCAAAATTCAGAGCACCCGGTAACACGAGAATTCAGGGCATTCAAAATTCAGACCTCCCCCAAACCTGCCCGGGTTCCCTGTGCCACGTGTCCTCTGCAGATATTGGCATAGCGGCAGGCAGCTGTGCTATCAGCCCTGTCCACCACCACCCACCCAGTTCTGTCAGCTGCATGTCCAGACCTTTATATTTGCAGGCCCAGTTGCTTCAGAATTCAAATTCTAATTTTAATTTAATCAAAAATTGACAGGCTTCCTGTGACCTTCTTCCTGCGCACCTGCATGGAGAGCAGCAGAGAAGGAAATGACCATGTATGGAGGGTCACCAAGTGGCTTTGTGGGATACCTATGGGACACTTCTGGAGGCTAATAAATTTGAATTAAAGACATGGCACTTCCACACTAGCCTTTATTTGGAATTTTAAATTCAAATTTGATGCTATACCTGTCCCATAATATTGACCTTTTGTTATTCGTATTAGGGCTCACTAATTTGAGCTAATGGCATTTACAGTGAAGACAGTGATGTTTTAATATCAAGTTAACTCCTTTAAATTCAATTTTATCTCATAGGGTAGACGCAGCATACGTTAGGGGTTGGCAACCAAAATAGCAAAAAGAGCCATTTTTTTCGCATTTGGTGAAAACTCAATAATTCAAGAGCTGCAATACATGTGAATATGAGACAGTCCTTAGAAATAATGTTAACCCATACTTTTTGTAACACCTATTTTAAGAACTGTGTTCACACAATGATTTGTAATGTGATACATGTTTACTGCAGAATGTTCACAAACTTTTTACATATTCTATTTCCTCTCACTTTACATATCTGTGTTTGTATCACTTTCTTCCTGACCCCTACCTCCAAAACAAAGAATGCCTCAAAATTGTTTTGTAATGAGAAAAAATCTTTTGGTTGAAATAATTTCAAAATTATATAATACAATGTCAAAGAGTATATACGCTATATGTATATGATATTACATTTTCTAATATGATGTTAAATAAGCTTGTTACACTAGCATTACTATTTCAGTCCAGTAGAAACCTGAAATAAATCAAAACAGTAGACCTGAAACCTAATGTTTTTAGCTTGATGCATTTCAACATTATCAAAAAAGACACATTTTGGCTTCATTAAAATGGAATTTTTAACATTATCAAAACGAACTAAGAAAGTCACAAGGATTCGCCAAGACTTTCCCATTGAAATTGTCATTGAAATTGATGTGTTCGTGGCAAACACTGCAATTTTAGATACAGATCCAGAAATCTGTTCCACAGAAAATATCCAGCTATTTTCTGGTTCTGTTCAGGTATATTCATAGCCCAGGTACTGATAATTTGGAAGGAATATAGGACTGTTCTCCTAGGGATCTGTTTGTGGATGATTTCTTCATATATTGGTCTGATTTTCACATGGAACTTTTCCCAGCGTGTCACCTTTGTCTATCACTAACCTCAAAATTAAGTAAATTTTAGAACACTTGCTCCCATTCTTCATAATTTAAGCATCAAAAGTCATCAAATCGTAGAATCATAGACTACTTGGGCTGGAAGAGTCCAGCTCCCTGCCCAGAAAGAGAACTGACCCTAACTAAATTATCCCAGACATGACTTTGTCAAGCTGGGACTTAAAAACTTCTGTGGATGGAGATTCCACCACTTCTCTAGGTAACGCACTCCAGTGCTTCACCACCCTCCTGGTGAAGTAGTTTTTCCTAATATCCAGCCTAGACCTCCCACACGGTAACTTGAGACCATTTCTCCTTGTTCTGCCATCCATGTCTACTGAGAACAGTCTCTGTCCATCCTCTTTAGAAGCCCACTCCCCTTTAGGAAGTTGAAGGCTGCTATCAAATCACCTCTTACTCTTCGCTTCTGCAAATTAAATAAGCCCAAATCCCTTAGCCTTACCTTATAGGTCATGTGCTCCAGTCCCCTAATCACTGTCATGGCCCACTGCTGGACCCCCTCCAGTGCATCCAAATCCTTTCTATACTGGGGGACCCAGAACAGGTGGCCTCCAGATGTGGCCTCAGAAGTGCCGAATAGAGGGGAATAATAACTTCTCTAGATCTTCCGGAAATGCTCCTCCTAATGCATCCCAATATGCTAATAGCCTTCTTGGCTACAAGGGCACACTGTTGAATCTTATCCAGCTTCTGATCCACTGTAATCCCCAAGTCCTTTTCTGCTGCACTGCTACTTAGCCAGTTGGTCCCCAGACTGAAACAATGTTTAGGATTCTTCAGTCCCAAGTGCAGGACTCTGCACTTCTTCTTGTTGAACCTAATCAGATTTCTTTTGACCAAATCCTCCGATTTGTCTAGGTCACTCTGGACCTTATCCCTACCCTCCAACGTATCTACCTGTCCTCCGAGCTTAGTGTCACCTGCAAATTTGCTGAGGATGCAATCCTTTCCCTCATCCAGATGTTGAACAATACAGACCTTGAAACCAGTCCTTGGGGCACTCCTTTTGAAACTGACTGCCAACCAGACATCGAGCCGTAGATTACTATCCATTGGAGCCAACCATCTAGTCAGATTTTTATCCACTTTACAGTCCATTTATCCAATCCATACTTCCTTAAATTTTGTGAAGTATATTGTTGGAGACTGTATCAAAGGTTTTGCTAAGGTCAAGGTATGTCACATCTTTTGACTTCCCCAAGTCCACAGACCAGTTACCTCATAATAAAAGCTAATTAGATTGGTCCAGGCACGACTTGCCCTTGGAGAATCCATGTTGACTATTCCTGATTACTTTCCACCCTCTTGCAAGTGCTTCAAAATGGATTCCTTGAGGATCTCATCCATGATTATTCCCGAGACTGAGGTAAGGCTGATCCATTTATAGTTCCCTGGATTGTCCTTCTTTTCTTTTTTTAATGCAATGCATAATAAATCATAAAACTACACTGTATCCAGGAGAAAAAAAGCCTTTGACAGGCGCAAGTGTATATGAAAACTGCATCAATGAGAAGGAACTTCTTTTTCATACATTTCTCTATTTTTTTCCTCACCGGTAATATTTAATCTGGGCAAAAGAACCCAAAAATATTGTGATATAGGTGTGAATTGTTCTGTCATTCTAAAACTCTGAAACTGCAAAATCAGAATTCAAATAAACAAAAATATTAAAGCAAGTACTAAAAACACCATTTTATTAAAATAATAACAAAGCAATATGGGACAAAAACATAATCAGCTACAAAGTCCCACTACCTCTAGGCATGGTCCTTCAAGCTGCTGTGTGTCTCCCAAGCTGGTGTGTGCGCATCCCAAGGGCTGCTTGTAGGAGGCACCTAATATGTCCTAACAAAGCAATGCAACCTTTCCTCCCTTGCCTTCCTTCCCCCTGTCAGGCCAACTCCACAATGTTCAAACTGAATTTTCCAATTAAGAAAATCATTTAAAAGGCATCTGAATACAAAGATCTCCTCACCTTCAACCAGAACTGACCACATATTGCTGGTCACAATTGGTTTCAAAGGAAAATGGCTTTTCTGTCAAAAAGGAAGGAATGCATCAACTCATGACATAGTTTCTTGTTTTCACTGAAAAACTGAAAACTGATATTTTGTCAGGTTTTGGCAGCCACAAACTCCATTTTTGTCGATTAAAAATGTTCCACAGCTAACGCAGAAAGCTCCCCATGTTGTTATTTGCAGTTGAGTACATTCACTGAATCACAAATAACCATGGCATCCCAACAAGACTATTTTTACAGATTCTCTTGCCAGAGGAGAACTGTACTACGCATCAGGCAGCACCATTTGCATCACTAATTCTTCACAAAATTCACAGTCATGCAAGTGACTACTCACAGCCCCTATGTGGTAATAAATCCCCACAGCACATACACATCACCTCTACGGGAAACTTCCACTTCACCCTTTCTACAACTGGTCATGAAAGAGATAAGATAAAGCCCTCACAATGGACAAGGTGGTACGGTAACATGGCATTGCAATGCTTTCTGCAGTTCGTCATTAACTTGCTATTTATTGCAAGACTTTTTTTGAGTACCTCTGTTTGTTATCTAGTGCAGTATTGTACGGGCCAGAGTCTGACTAACTTAATAGCCAAAAACAGAAGTCTCATTGATTTCAACCTGGCTTAGTGATAACTTCCATTTTACTTCCTGTTCTTTACCTCACTCCACTACCAACTCTTGACTGTTATCAAAACATAAATCAATCCAGTGCTCACTTTGTGCTGGTACTTGCTGGTACTGAGTACCAGCACCTCAGCACCACAGTTCTGTGATCCCAGCTGGGAGGCTGGGGTCCCCAGCAAGCTCTCAGGGAGTGCCAGCTGGGGTGTGGAGCCCCACCAGCTTCCCCAGCCTTGGGAACCCTGGCCATGTGGCAGGGGATCCCTGGCAGCCCAGTGGCAGGGAGCTGGAGGGCTGGAGTAGGGGGCTGGGGCTCAGAGCCCCACCAGATCCCCAGCTGCAGGAGCCCCAGCGGGGGGGAGGCAGGGAGACAGCTGAGTATCAGCTCCTCTTCTTTTATGAAAAAGCACTGGCTTAATAACCTAAGTAGCTGTGATTTGATTTTTAACTTGTGTAAGTAAATCTGTTACCAGAGCCACGTGCAGTACATATATACTTAGTTATTATGGATTCCTAAAACACAGGTTGCCTGAGGGTTTCTCAGGAGCCTGTGGTGGCAGCACAGCTAAATCCTGCTAAATTTCTTTGGGATTTGGGTTACTAACTCTAACAACTTCATTTAAATCTTCCAGTGTTAAGGTTCTACTCTCATTGAGGGTGCCTGGATTTTGTATTCAGGAATTGTCCAGAGGGCAGGTGCATTGCAATGCTTGGTGCACAAAGTATAGAGCTCACACTTCATGGGCCATTTTACCACAGAGCTTTCAAAGTTCTCCTCCATGAAATAGTTGCAAAGGCTGGATTTGGTTACCTCAAAACCAAACCTAAGCAGCTTCTCGGAATGATGGACAGTAGAACCCTGATTATGCTAAAGGTGGACTCCTGCACCGCCCTCGCCTAACTCAAATGTCACGCAAGTCGGGGGGAGGAGCTAGGAACCAGGTGGCAGCCTGGCTCCCAGCTCCCCTAGGATTGCGGGAGCTGGGGGAAGCGGGGGAGAAGCCATGCTGCAGCAGCTGTCTGCCCGCCCAGCTCCCCTAGCTGGGGGAGCCGGATGGACAGACAACTGTGGCACAGCAGCTTATCCCCAGCTTCTCCCAGCTGGGGGAACCAGGAGCTGGAGCAGGGAGCTGCACGCCTTTCGGTTTGCACTTAACTCGCATTAACGTGAGTTAAGTGCAGATCGAAGTTGCGCTTATCAGGCGTTTACTGTAATAATACATGATGGGGAAAAAAATCCACTACAATGTGTTCATAGAGTGTGTGTGTGTATATACATACATGTAACTTAGATTCTCACTCAAAGGCTTGTGTTCTCATAGTAACATGCACGCTAGACTTGAAGTACACATCTCTTTATATACTCTATTACCTCATTGCCATCTACTTGTTGGTAATGAATGCTTGTGTTAACAGAACAGCATGCTGATGCATTTTTTCTGCCATTGTATGTAACATATTTTCTAATTCTTCTGCTCTATTCAGCATTTGACCCCAACGATAGGGGATTATGGTATTAACTCTCTACACAGCACACATTCTTTACAGACTTTCGCTAAATGCGGTAAGCCTGCTGCAGAGCGGAATAAAAGTGAAAGCATACCGTCTGGTCTTAAGCTGTGCACACAGAGGGTCGTGCTCCAATTGGAAGGGAAGCAGAATTTTAAAAAGAAAGAGGTTTGACAAAATTTTAATCCTTGTCATTTTCATTTCTCTTACCCTGTGGATTTGGGTGATTTTATTTACACTGTCAGCTTGAGCCTAGGGATTGAAAATCAGGCTTTTATGGAGATTATTAAAAGTACATACCATACACTAAAGGTTGGACCACTGGTACATGCTACTAAAAATATGAATGTGGATGCGCTGCATTGTGTTTTTAAGGAAGAATGGGGCATTCTGCCTGTCAGGCTGGACCTGGCTGCTGACGTGGAGATCATGATAGGTGCAACGTGTTAAGGAGGATACTTATGGAGGATTTCAAAGTGCTGAGTGTGTGGCTGAGGCTGCTTCTCCCATTGTAGGTGCCCTGGTAATGAGGCAATTTAAAGCAAGCTAATGAGGCACTACGGATAAAGTGCATATTCGGCATCTCATGAGCATAATGGCGGCTGCGTGAACTTCAAAATGCAGACTTCTAACTGCAGGTTGACAGTGAAGATGGGGGCAGCTTCGAAATAAGCATCCCACTTCGACATTCCCTTACTCCGATCTAGTTCTGTGGGAGTAAAGGAATGTCAAAGTGGGGCGCTTATTTCAAAGCTGCTGCCATCTTCACTGTCAATCAGCAATTCAAAGTCTGCACTTTGAAATTCAAGCAGCCACCATGATGCTAATGAAGTGCTGAATAAGCACATTGGGGCCTTATCGGCCTGCTTCGAATTGCCTCATTGCCATGGCACCTCCGATGGGAGAGTCAGAGTGTAGAAGCAGCCTGAGAGTCTAGACTGCTCCTTTAGACATGCCCCTGAGTCAGGGCTGATTCACAAGCCTCAGCAGCTTAGGAGCAGTGGAAACCTCTGTGAATCAGAGGCAATCCTTTAAGGCATAATTTTCATCCCACCTCCCCAATGATGGCCACATCCCAGATTAATAGGACAGGTTAGATCATTGGTGCACATTGCAAACATCAGGAATCCTCACAGGGTTTATACACCTACCTAACTGATAGCTGCAAGTAGGGGCTAACCGTAGCTCTAGCCGGCCCACTACCAGCCTGCAGAGGCACCGCATGTCCTCTCAAGGTGATTCTTCCTGAATCAGCCACAATACCTCCGGACAGATCACCCCTGAACCCCTAGCTTCTATTGAAGGCTCTTCCAGCAGCAGCCTAAATAGCACTTCAAGTAAGGGGAAGTGCACCTGAAGGTGACCGTGCTGAGCCAGACTGCCAAAAGCCATTGAACTCAGAGAGAAACTCAGTTTGTATTACGTTGGTCTAATTCAGTGGTTGGGTTTAGGTTGAGGTGTTCAGCAGAGCAGACAGCCACAGAGGGCCCCAGGGCGAGATGGGCCAGCAGCATGGCCCAAGGGCGGAAGGGTGGAGCCTACTACAGTCAGCCCTTAGCACAGAGCTCCAAGCCCCTTTGAAACACCAGGCCTTGGGACAACTGGTCCCTTTCCCCCTCCCCCACTGTCAGCAGGCCTGAGGTTGGTGGTTATGGCTGATTACATAATGGGGGACAGATACATTGATCTGGTGGTCCGTTCTGGCACTAAATTCTGTGAACTTGTTCAGATAAAAAAGAAAAACCTTAATGACATAGAATTTTCAGAGTCCTCTTGTAGGCCTATCAAAATGGCACATGAGTGTCAAAGCAAGCTACTCCTGTCAAAATATGATTTGCAGCAGGAAGCGCCTTAGAGAGCTTTGAATTTATACCCCAAAGTGGGCTTGCTCTGTCCCCTAAAATATACAAGTGCATTTTGCAGCACCTGCAAAACATGGGCCAATGTCTAAAACAGTCTGATGACAAAATTTGAGTAGATTTTACACAGGAGCAGGAGCTCCAACCCCAGTCATGCAAAATAAACTTCTGCTCATGCTTCTCTATAGGCGTGTGAATAGATCCATTAGCAGCTGGAAAGACAGGAAAAGACATGCATATGTGTATGCAGGGCACAGTCTGGTTATTACATTTTCACATAGATCCAGTTAATATAGCTGTTTAAAGAATCCCGTGTGACCCCGGAGCAAAGGGCTCACTAAAGCATGTTTGTTCCTTTCAGAAAAATACTTTTCTACTTCAGGAAAATTTTGGCCTGAAATCAAAATATGTTTTTATCGTGAAGTGCTATCTCCATAGCCCCAGCACCGTGGCTTAGATGCCTATTTTAGGCATGTAACACGGGCTTCTAATAAGGAGTGGAATGAGCTGACAGGGACACACAACTTGAATGGTCAACAACTGAAAAGCAACTTAAGCTGGAGCCATCTAAAGGCTGTGCCAGAAGCACAGGGTTTATGCAAATGTGTTACTTACATAGCTTCCTAAGCCAATTTTCAACACGTTTCGAGTGTCTTCTGATATGGGGCCTGATCTAGCTACTGTTAAACTCAATGGGAGCCTTTCCAATCTTTTTTTTTTTCGTATTAGCTGTTGTTAGATTGAGCCCACAGTGAAATCTGGACCTCCGCTTTGAAAGTGCTTTCAGAGTGGCCAGCTCCAGTTAAGTAGTCCAGATTAATTAGCATTTCCTAAAAATCCCAGCCGAGAGGGTCAGCCTTAGCTTAGAATTTTCTGATTTGGGATCTGATCCTGCCAGGTTCTCACTGCCTTTAACTCCTGTTGACTATAAAAGGCACTGAGGATGGTTAGCACTTCTTAGGGATTGCTCAATATCTTTCAGGGTTGAGCCTTGTGTCCTTAATACTATTCCATTCCTATTATTCCCTTACTGCCAATGGATAATCCCACGGCATTATTCCCATTATGCTACTTCCTCTCCCATCATGGTCTCTAACACTGATCTAAACCTATCTTCTGTATTTAAATTCCCTAACAAAAATGTGTATTTTTAAAACATTGATCTTTTCCAGTTGCATTTATGTAGCATTCTAAAGCATGCCTTTATTATGCGTACAGTATTAAAATGCAGCCGGACTATTGTACAAATCTGGTGGATGAGAATAACCCTGCATACTAGGGGAATCTGTATGTCTAAACATTTTTAGTACAAGTACTGTTTCCTCTTTGTAATCATAAATGTGCCATTAAACAGCACGTGCTAAAACATTACTCCATAGGCATCATTAAGGCGTACTTGCTTGTCTCATGCAACTGGAATTTTTTCTCCTGTCGTTAAGCTGGAAGGAAAGGAAAGGGCAATCGTAATCAGTTTGTCTTTAATATCTGCAAGCCACAGTGTGGAGTACTGGGACCTTACAGACCCATATATTTGCAATTCATCTTTCTCCTTGATAGTTGCTAAGCTGCTGCACAACAGTAGTTTCAGAATAAATTCATCAGGGACCCTTCTTCATTGGCACGGTGATGCTTTCTAGGGTCAGGGCCACCTGGCGTGGTGACTGGCTCAACAACTGAACATCACGTGGCAGGAATTCGGTTCCCTCAAAATTGTTGAATCTGTTCCCTCCCTTACACAGTACCAACCCCCTGCATTGGTCCCTTCCCTCCCAAAGCCCCACCTCCTAGGCACACACACAGAGCTGTGGCGATCCTCTTGGGCATATAGGCGCTCCAACATCCAAAGGCTGAAATACTTTAAACGCTGGATGGTGCTGTTAGACACAGCTCTAAGTAACTGGAGGTGTGTACGCCACACCACACCAGCTGATGTTCTACTGAAGCACCATTCCCTTCCTGCTTCCTACCTGCTCCAATGACAGGGGCTGCAGTAATTTGCTAGTGGTCTCTGTCAACATAAATTAAGTGGCTCCGCTGCACAGGCCACCC
Source organism: Carettochelys insculpta (assembly GCF_033958435.1). Lineage (NCBI taxonomy): Eukaryota > Metazoa > Chordata > Testudines > Carettochelyidae > Carettochelys > Carettochelys insculpta. Next base: position 62,720,251 of record NC_134139.1, on the reverse strand, counting down.
ACTGAAGGCGTATGGGATAGGCACAATGTTTCTATCCATTCCCCGTGCTCTCCAGCCTACCAGCTTCAAAATGGCATGCACACATCACGCGCTTATTCCTGCACTTAACTGAAGGTCTGGCTAACCTGTGCAAGTACGCAAGGGGGTTCTGCTTTCTACATACACCATGCTGGCATGGGAGGGATAGTCCTAGCCTCAGTGACCGCCATTGCTGGCCAGGAGGAGTGGGAAGAGAGAGAAGGCTATTTATGGAACAGGCCTTGGGAGTGAATCTCAGAGCTGGAATTGATGAACTCTGGCTCACAGAGCTCAGGCTATGACACTAAAAGGAACAGCTTTGATGTTTGGGCTCTGGACAGAGCTCATGCTCTGATGCCCAGACCTCTTCTTAGTCTGAAAGCCTGAAAGTCTCCCATTTGCTGTGTAAATGTACCTTTAGAACCAACACATTCACTACTGCCTCAGCCTTCCTTCCCTCCTTCCCCCGCTTGCTTCCTTTGGCTTAAAAAGAAGCAGTGTTACATGTCCAAGCCTTGGCTGGCAATCCAATGGATTGCTTCAGTCAATGCAGAGTGGATGGTAGAGGTACCCTGAGGATGGTTTTCACTGACAAATGAGCACATTAAAAAATGACATGGAGAGTTGGAAGACAGAGAGGGGGTTGGGGCTAGGTAAAAAAAGCCACTGACAGAAGCTTAGTTTTCTGGAGGTGTTGAGCCCCAAAGCCTTATTGAGGTGGCTGGAAGTTGATGGAAGATATTTTTTAATAATATGTTTTCAATGCCTACAGGCATGTGACCCACTTCATTCTTTTCATAGCCCTTTGTGTTATGCTAAGGTTCCTCTGGTCCCATTTTTCTGCTTTCAGCCAGGCAGCTGGCTCCCTTCACTTATCCCATCTTCACTCCAGAACAGTCAAGATGAGCATCAGGAGGCCCAGAAGGCTTTGCTCAGGGAATGGCAGCAGTGATTCTCTCGCTCAGCCTTTCCTCTTCTATAGTCTTCTGGTTCCTAAACCTCCTCCTCTATCTCCACACCCTTTCACTCTTCTCCCTACTTGTTCCCTCTCATTTTCACCGCTTACTCTATGGCCTTTTCAATACCATGTCTTCTTGGTTTCTGGATGCCTCCTCCTTCCCTGTGCTCCGTTCTAGCTTCTGTCCCAATCACATAATAATAGGCTTAGCCATCCATTCCATTTCCCTTGCATTTTTGCATGGCCTTCTCATCCTTACAATGTGTGGGGGGTGAATTACGTGAATATGCTTACCACATCCTTGCCCCTCTCGTCTGACCATCACGCTGCTCCCTCATCACCAGGGACTGCAGAGCAGAATAGCTATGCTATTGGGTGAATTGTTGTCTCGCTGTTCTGTCTTCCTTTCATAAATTTCAAGCCAAATGGGATCATCTAGTCTGACCTCTCGCAAAGCACAGCCCTTGGAGAGGTACGTTCTTCACATCTGGAGGGGAAGGAGCAGCTCTGCTTCGTACACTCTGATTACCATGCAAACCAATGCATCAAAGGCAGGCTCGTGGGAAAACTAAGCACAGTCCTGTTTTATGGACTCTGGCAACAGGACTTGGGATTGTCACTTGCAGAAAATAAGGAGTGAGAAAATACAACTTTACTTTGTACACAATGTACTTTAGCTCCTTTGAAAAGCACATTTTACAGTGTAGTCAAAAAGCATGTACATTATTATTTATTTGTAATGCCTAGCTGCACGCTTGAAAAGGCTGCCCAGCTTTTCTTTCGCTGTTACATCTGGTCATGTGAGCACTGGCAGATTTCACCTTCATAAAACCACAGTAATGGCCATAGCAAAAGTTAACAGCTTTCTCCCATGAAAAGAAACTCAAACAGTGCAGAGAAGAAAATATTTAGGATATTTAGCCTAACTCAAGTTAATAGTGTTTATATCTCTTCCCTAAGTCTTCCGTGCACCGGCTCTTGGAGATGGTTCATTAGAGTGTCAGATGGGGAAACTTACCACCTACGGAGCCAACAAAACTACTCCCTGAAGACCTGCCATCATTGCCAAAAGTTTCTCATCTAATTACTGACCGGGACTTAACTCTTTAGATTGGCAGGCCCACAGAGCAAGGTGATATAATGTCAGGCCACATTTCTATAGCGAAGGCACATCTTTCTCAGCTCAAGTTACATCATCTCCTTCCCTGGCAGTACAGCTGCCTTAGCAGCCATGCTGCTGCTGTTTTGCCCTCTCTGCCCAGGTTTAACCCCTCTAAGATGGGAGTAGATGGCATAGAGGAGGGTTACTGATGGTTCAACAGGCAACATGCTGTTCCTCTCCTAAAAGTCCTCCCACACACCAGAGTAACAGAGAGGGAGCCGTGCTAGTCTATACACTATCAAAACAAAGAGCAAAGTAGCACTTTAAAGACTAGCAAAATGGTTTTTTAGGTGAGCTTTCGTGGGACAGACCCACTTCTTCAGACCATAGCCAGACCAGAACAGACTCAATATTTAAGGCACAGAGAACCAAAAACAGTAATCAAGGAGGACAAATCAGAAAAAAATGATCAAGGTGAGCAAATCAGAGAGTGGAGGAGTGTGAGGGGAAGGTCAAGAATTAGATTAAGCCAAGTATGCAATATAGGGGCTTGTCTAAGGCCCTACAGGTGCTGGGTGGTGGAAGTCACAGAGAACTGAATGAATGGCAGAATCCCTGGCAGAGGCTGACCGCACACAAAAGCATGAAGCCCAGGCACTCATTGGGGCAGGCAGTCTCTATATAGTATCCTCAGGAATCCACAGACACAGACCGGCATGCTCCAGCAATCCCTTGCTATCCTGTGCAGGGAGGGAATGGAGACACCTCCCATGGCACTAAGCCCCTCTTCAAAGCCCCACATGAAGGTTACTCAAAGAGGGTTTCAGGTGAGAGGGTGTGGAAGAAGGGACTGCAGATCTGTGCAGCAACATCCCTTATTTTGGGTGTGGGTTTCTATGGGTTAATGCAGGTGAGGGCAGGGAAGTTCAGTTTAGAGTGGAGTTACCTCCCTCTGAGACCTGTGTTTGACTGCTACTGAGCAGCTCAGGACTACGCTGGCAGAGGCATGATAGCTCCTTCAGCAGCTGTGAGGCCAGGAAAAAGGGAGGGCAGAGAAGCATCAGTCTTCCTTCCAAATCAGCTCCTGTCACCACAGAAGTGTGGTGTTCTATCCTCACGGGCCCTGCGGGCAAGAGAGGATACAGCGCGCAATTCCACAGCAAGCTGCCCTCCTCACCTTCGGGGCAGTGTAGAGAACCCTGTCAGGGTAACCCAAGGTGAGTCTCCCGTTTCCCAATCCCCTTGTATGGGTTTTTACACAGAAGGTGGTAATTTGTTTGGAGACATTAATGAGCTATCCTTTCTCTGAAGTAACTTACCCTGTCTTTCCTCCAGGGTAAGGGCTGCAGGACTCTCCCCTGGCTCCACCCTGCTTTCCTCAGCGGGCATGTTCTCTTGTCTGTGGAGTGTGCTGGTCTTTCGCAGATCTTGCACAAGCCCATTTTTGTGCTGTAAGCTGGCATGAAGGCAGCATATCAAGTAGGAGGTTTTGGCTTGTGTGTAGAAGTTGGAGAGAGGTTTTGTAGTAACTTGCTACACTTTTTGGCATGCAAGCCCTGGGAGCATATGGCTCATTGCTTGCAAAATGCTGGTATTTTAAATTGGGGGAGGAATAGAGCATGGCACATTTATTTGACTTCTTCACTGCCACTATTTTTGCCAAAGCCTCACTCCCTTCTCTATTCTGGATCATACTGTTCCATCCATTTTTAAAGAGAACTCCTAGTTTGCTTCCAAACTCATGGCAGGAGATGGTTCCCTAGCAGACATGATAAAGAAGTCTCCTTCCCAGTAATACCCAAGTAGAAATTGTCATCAGTTAGGAGCTGAAGTGAGCACACAGCAAATGCATAACAAGTTCTGCTCATTCCTGAACTCTCTCTGCAGCTGGCCTTACTCAGGCTTTCAACAAACCTCTTTTCTTTTCCAACCAATCAAAATTTTATAGACTGTTATTTCCTTCCTCTCAACCTCCCAAGAGCTAACACCAGCACACTTGAGATGCTGCAAACTTGTCACTTCCACCTTGAACTAGTGGTTGACCTGAGCAGAAAGAAGCCAGGAAATGAAATAGCATCCTTAAGTACAGACAGAATAACTGTGCTAATCCAAGCACAGCTCTGTTAAACCACTACTGTAGCTGTCAAAATGTGGTTGAAATCACCCCCTCCCCAACCCCAGACATTAATGATGCTGAAAAGTGCAACATACTGCTTTTAAAGTTATTAAAATAGTAACTAAAGGTGACTTGCAGGACATAAATTTATTTGGGTTTTCAAGATGCTTTTCATAAGACTGCTCATAAAAGAAAAATAAATAATCATGGGGTTGAGAACAAAGTATTTATTGTGGACTAAAATGGGTTAAGCAATGGGAACCAAAGGAGTGTAAGGAACAGCTGCTTCTCAGATTGAAGAGAAGTTACTAGTAGTATTCTGATGGTTTTCACTGCCAAATACTAGTAGGGTTCCACCATGAGTCCTAGTGTCATTTAGTAGATTTGTGATCTGAAGGCGGAAGTGGACAGAGTTAGTGATGATGATATTACATTTCAGTGGGCCTGGGACTGCAATCCTTAGTCATATTAGCAACCAGTGCTCATGCAAGTAGAATGACTGAATTTAGGTGAACTGTTAATATAAATTATCCAGCTGCAAAGGGTTTGCAGAAGTTGTGTTTTGGTTCATAACAGCAATGGAAGACTCTGAAGAACTCCAGGTGTCCTTAAACGCACTGGCCAGTAGAGCAACATGACACCTGATCAGCTTCTGGGGTAAGGATGACCTAATAAGGAGGAATAGCCTCAGCATTTACCCGTAGGGTCCCAACATGTGGGATTCTAAAGAAAGAGCCCCAGGAGTTACTGTGGTAGGTCATTGTGGGCCAAATTCCAGCACTCTTATTCATACTGTATAGTGCTTTATTGGACGAAAGGTTCCATTTATTTAAATGGTGCAAGAAGGGCACAATCAGGCCCTAAATTAATCTGTCCAGTGTGTAGGCAACATTACAAAATAACAAATAGCATAGTTGGTTGCATTCATACACAGTGATGGAACACATTGTAATGAAATTACAGCCAACAAATGTCTCCCCTTCCCGTAACTAAGAGATGGCTTAGAATTGAAAGAGCAACGCGGATGTTTGGTGCTACAGTGACACATGCAGCCTACTAGCTTGTGGTATAATCTCACCCAAGAAGTGGCAGAAGCCTCAGCATTGACGTGTTTAAAACTCAGCTGGATAGGCTAGCTAGAGAATGTGCAGAAGGGGACAAATCTGCATCCAAAGATATATCTATTGTGTCAATAAGAGAGTTTATCTCTTTGTATGTTTGATCAAGAACTCCTCCTAAACAGGAAGAGCTAGGGCCACCAAATTGGGTATATAGCTTCCTCTTATCATAACTGAAAGCCACATAAAGGCTTGGTTGTGCCAGGAAAATAGGATACGGCTGGAATGGGATTGCTTCTCATAAAACCAAACAGAAAAGAAGCACAATCACCGAATCAAGTACAGGCCTCAGAACTGACATAGCTGAGTGAATGCTGAAAGAGACTGAACCAAGATGAGACAGAAAAAATAGAAGGAACTTGGAAAAGGATTGCTTCTCAGTAAACCTTTCTGAAAAGAGATAAAACAGAGAAATTTGGAGTAGAAACACAAATCTTGTTAACCTCTAAACACCTCACCTGCATAGCCGTAGATCCCAATCTTGCAAGTACTTAGCGATAGGACTCATACTTACATATGTAACTAGTCTCACTCAGTTCAATGGGGCTACTCACATACAAGTTACACGGGAGTCATCGCAGTTCTAGGATCAGTGCCTTATGTAGTAAATGTTTGTTTAGAGACACATTGTTATTCACATGAGCAGCCTAATTCCCTGTAGTGGGCGTGAGGAGCTCACAACTTGATCTTTAATGACCATCTACTAACCACTGTAGCTTTGTTTGTGTAGATTCTTTTGTCTGTGTGTGGAATATTTATCTTTACAGCACAGGTAAGAAAGGTTCTCACAATACATTCTGCCTACTGGACATCCAACCTGGTGAGAGATACAATGAAAACAAAGTGTTCTGGTGGTTGTGACTGATCACGACTGGAAACTCTCAAATTCAGATAAAAATCAGTGGACTTTTTTTTTTTTCAGTGATACATTTGAAACAACCCATGTTGCAAAGGAAACCTGCAATAATGAGATAGTATGAATGAAAAATAAACACTTTACATGTTTTCAAGCAAATAAAGCAGCATAAAGGCATTTGCTATAACAGGCATTGTAGTCCGATTATTAGACAGTTGGTATGTTTCTTGCTCCAGCTCTGTGGTTTATTTGAGAGATCACTGGCTTTTATTTCAATATATTGTTGTGAGATAAGCATTGTTAAGGCACTCGGAGTCCTTGGGCAGCAGGAACTGACAGATTTCTCACTACATACAATGAAGATCAATGCTGATATTAGCCTTCAAAACATTTATTATGAGAGGAGCAGTGAAAATCGTTTTTGGACTTCAGTATCTGAGTACCTGCAAAAGTATCAACAGCAACTCTTCCAGGGCTCCAAAGTCAACAGGGCTGTGTCAATAATCATGGCTGCCTTTGCAGGATCTGTACCCAAGACTTTCATGGAGACAATTTACAAAGCAAACCGACTGTGCTGAACTATGCTTAAAGGGTTGCTTCTTTAAAAGAAGTCTGCAAGTGCTTAAGCTAAAGCAAGACAAATATTAAGTGTTCATACAATATAAGGAGAACAGACCTAATACCTCTTCTCAGTGTAAGATTCACACCAGACATATCAGACAACAAACCAACGAGAGGAAATATTACTTACTCAGAATTGTTTGATGGTGTCTTCCCCTTCTTTTCCAGCAGCGTGACTAGAAATCGCATTATCCCTATCCACCAAGAAGCAGGGAGACAGAAAAGCAGTCACTTAAGACCAGTGCAAAGGAAGCAAGTGACACATTTCCTGCACGAGCAAGAAATAGGCCTTCCCTTTTAACCGTTACAAACTTTTCATGTGAACTCAACGCCTGTGAAAGATGCAGGACTGGCAGTTCTGGAGACAAGAGTCTTCTCCTGAGCCACAGAATAGATGGCAGCTTTCCTACAGTGTGCCATTAGCGTGAACCAACTGTATCTTTGTTTAGTCTTTGGCCTCTCAACTAAAACTACCTGCCGGGGAGTGGTGTGATGTGGAAACTTGCTATCTGAGAACTGCACTGGTGCCACCAAACTTATTTCAGATTGGACACTATCAGCCACTATTAATGTGAGCTTCATTTCAACCTGCCATGTATCATCAAAAGGCTCTATAAGCACTTTAACATATTGCCTAGGGATGCTGTGGAATCCCCCCTCCACAGAGGTTTTTAAGAACAGATAAACTGTCAGCGATGGTCGAGGTATATTTAATCCTGTCACAAGGCAGCGGGTTGGCCTGGAACACTTGAGGTTCCTTCTATGCCTTCAGTTGTACAATTATGTAACCCATGACCAGCATCACTGCTCACCCCTCTCCCCCACCCCCAATAGTTATTTATTGCTGCCGCAACAACTGACTTTTTCCCTAGACAAGAGAGAGAGTGAGAGAAATCTCTGCCCTGCTCCCATTTCTTGGCTTATGTCGCTCCCCACTTGTAAGTTTCCGTCAGTGGCTCTCATTTGATATCTGCACCTCATCCTCACTTTCAGAGAATTCCATATTCCCAGTCCTGCTTACCTCTCTGGTCACATTTCTACTTACAACGCTTTCTTTAGTCTTTGGCGCAGAATCTGCCAAATCAGAATTTGCAGCCTAGCTCCTCCCTGTAGCTCTACATGCCTCTGTCTCCAAGGTGTCTTTCATGCTGGTCTATTCCTGGAATAACGTTCCAAGTCCCATGCGCTTTTTGACCGCGCTCTCCTACTTCAAAGGCCACCTTAAAAAGTGCTTTGGCAAAGCTTTCTGTGATAAACCAGCCTGCAACCCAAACTCTGTCCACTCTCTTCCCCTCACCCAAACTCTGTTCAGCTCCAGCACATATTCACAGGCTGCTAAACATGGCTACGTCTACACGTGAAGCCTACATCGAAGTAGCCTATTTCGATGTGGCGACATCGAAATAGGCTATTTCGCTGAATAGCTTCTACACGTCCTCCAGGGCCGGCAACGTCGATGTTCAACTTCGACGCTGCGCAGCCCAACATCGAAATAGGCGCAGCGAGGGAAAGTCTACACGCCCAAGTAGCACACATCGAAATAGGGATGCCAGGCACAGCTGCACACAGGGTCACAGGGCGGACTAGCGCTTCCGGGGCAACAGCTAGCCGCTCCCTTAAAGGGCCCCTCCCAGACACACTCAGCCTGCACAGCACGCGGTCTGAGGAGCCATAGGCACACAGACCCCGGGCGACGCAGTCATGGACCCCCAGCAGCAGCAGCAGCAGCAGCAGCAGCAGCAGCTAGAGGTCCACCCAGCCCTCCCGGCAGGAGCAGGGCTTGCCCTGACCCATGCCATGCGGGAGGCAGCTGAGCACCTCCTTGCCCCAGGGGAGGAGATGCCCCCAGGGCAGCAGGGCTCAACCCCTACCCCTGCAGCACCCCGCCCCCACCCCCGCCTCACACGCCAGCGGCTGTGGAGCTACCCCACCAGCACCGACTGGTGGGAGCGGCTGGTGCTTGGGGAGTGGGACGACGACCACTGGCTCAGGAACCTCAGGATGACCCGGCAGACATTCCTGGAGCTGTGCCAGTGGCTCACCCCCGCACTCAGGCACCAGGACACTGCCATGCGGCATGCCCTCACAGTACAGAAACGGGTCGACATCGCTGTCTGGAAGCTGGCCACTCCGGACAGCTACCGATCCGTGGGCCAGCAGTTTGGTGTCGGCAAGGCCACCATCGGGGCTGTCTTCATGGAGGTAAGCGAACCCATGGGGGGAGGCCAGGGCAGGCCAGGGCAGGGGGGCCAGGGCAGGGGGGCCAGGGCAGGGCAGGGCAGGGCCATGCACACCCTGCTCACCCCTCATTGGTGCTGTCCCATGTGCTTTCTCTGCAGGTTGTGCGTGCCATCAACGCCATGCTCCTGCACAGGCTCGTGAGGCTGGGGGACCCAGATGCCACCATCGCCGCCTTTGCCACCCTGGGCTTCCCCAACTGCTTCGGGGCTCTGGATGGGACTCACATCCCCATCCGCGCCCCGCATCACAGTGGAGGACGATACCTGAAACGCAAGGGCTACCATTCTGTCGTCCTCCAGGCCTTGGTGGACAGCCGGGGACGTTTCCAGGACATTTACGTGGGCTGGCCTGGCAGCACCCACGACGCCCGGGTTTTCCGGAACTCGGGCCTGTGCCGCCGGCTGGAGGTGGGGACCTACATCCCCCAGTGGGAGATCCCTCTGGGGGACACCACCATGCCCTTCTGCATCATCGCGGATGCAGCCTACCCCCTCCGGCCGTGGCTCATGCACCCCTACACGGGCCATCTCTCTGCTAGCCAGGAGCGCTTCAACGGGCGCCTGAACCACGTGCGCCAGGTGGTGGAGCGCTCATTTGGCCGCCTGAAGGGACGCTGGAGATGTCTCCTGACCTGCCTGGATGCGGGCCCCAACAACATCCCCCAGATTGTGGGTGCCTGCTGCGCCCTGCACAATTTGGTCGAGAGCAAGGGGGAGACCTTTTTCCAGGGCTGGGCTGCGGAGGCCGCCAGGGCACACGTCCAGCCACCTGCTGCCCCCAGTCGGCAGGTGGACCCCAAGGGGACCCGGGTCCGGGAGGCCCTGCGGGCCCGCTTCAATGAACAGGCCGCGGGGTGAACTCTGCCCAGGCCCCCTACTGCCCGCCCCTTCCTCCCCCACACTCCTGCCCCAACGCCTACACCAGGGAGCACCCCCCCCGCCAACTTGTCCTGGACAAATGACAGCACGCACTTGTGGCTGAACGTAAACTTTTTTTTTCTTTCCGAACTTTTTTTCTTTCCGAACCTTTTTTTTTTTTTATGTCAATAAATATGTGAACCACAAACCAAAAACTAGGTACAAACGTTCAACAAAAGCAATATGTACAAAAATAAAACAATACAAAGAAACAACTGTCCGCCATAATAAAAAGAAAACCAGGGAGGATAAAGGGGAGAACTATTTACATGGGGGGGACGGGGCAAACGGGGGGCCGAAAACAACAGGGTCCAACTATATACAAGGGGGGGAGCCATGTCCCGGGCCCCTCGCCCCTATAGCCCGGCACTGGGCCTTGCCGGCCGGGAGCCCCGCCACGCTCGCAGCCTGGTCCGTGGCTGGGTGGGAGCGGGCTGGACCGGAAGGTATGGTGGCCGGCGAGTGTCAGGTGGCTCCAGGGGTCCCTCGGCGCTCTGGCCCTCGGCAGTGGGTGGCAGGGCGACGGCGGACGGGACGGCGACGGGCGGAGCAGCTGGTGGTGGGGCTGCAGGAGCAGGCAGGGCAGGCGATGTTGCGGCCGGCGCGGCATGGGGGGCCAGGTAGTCCACCAGGCGATTAAATGTGTCCATGTAGGCCCCCCATGCCTCCTGGCGCCAGGCCAGTGCCCGCTCCTGCAGCTGGAGGTGCTGCTCTGCGACCTCCAGCTGCCGACAGTGGATGGCCAGCAGCTGGGGGTCCATCGCCGTCGGCGGTTGGAGGCGCGGGGTCCGCCGTCTAGCCCGCCGTGGGGCCGGTCGGTCCTCGGCTGAGGGTCTGCCCTGGAGCGATGGTCCCGGAGGGCTCTCCGGGACGACTGACGCCTCACCGGCGCTCTCTTCCGGTTCTTCTGATGGTGCATGTGCAGGACACAGGAGAGGAGGGGGGGAAGAAGAATGGAGACAGGCGTTAGTGTGGGCCCCGAGCTGTGGCCTTTGTCCCCCCAGCCCTGTGCTGCAGGTTCCCCATCCCCGTCCCTGGGAGATGCTGCTCTGATGGATGGGGTTCAGGGGTCCCCCTGCCCTGCACCCCGTCCCCTGGTGGGAGCTACTCTCACTTCACCCCGCAGGGTCTGAGAGCAGGAGAGGTTTCTTAGGCCACAGATGCCCAGTTTCTGCCAGGAGTGACAGCACCAGCTGTCGGAAGAGACAGTCCTTCCAACCCGTCGTGGGGAGAAGACCCCAAGGGGTGCCCCTCGGGGATGCAGCTTTCCCCCTCCTCAGGCTGGCTGCCTTCCAGCTCTCCCTTCCCCTAGCCTCTACCTGTGGGCTCCACCCTCGCCCCCCAATTCCAAGCCAGCTCGGCTCCTCCTTCCTGTTTGTTCAGGGCAGAGGTGTCACCTGCCAGCTGTAGCCCCAGGATCCTCCTTTGCCCCTGGGAGCTATTCAGCTCTTGTTGCTCATATGTAGCCTGAGTCTCCCTTTGGCACTCCCCCCACTCCATCACATGCTGCTGCTGCGGGGTGTCCCACCCCCTCCTCCCGGGGGCCCCTCGAGGTTCCGCTTCCCCCTGGCCCGGGGATGGGCCATGGCACTGTCATGCGGGGTGGGCGGGGGCAGGGGCTGATGGATGCAGTGCTGTGAGGGCCATGGCCCTGGTGTCCTTGGGGCCATGGCCATCTGAGCATGTGGGGGGCCCTGGACACATATCTCTTACCCCCGCCCCTCAAGCCCAGGGGTGTCCACCAGAGGGGGGTACCTACCTGTCGGTCCGCTCCCACGGTCCGGAGATCCCCGGGGGTCGGAGGCCCTGCTGCTGCTCCGGGATGGCAGGAGGAGGATCTGCAGGCTGGATTCTGCGGAGGAGGAGCCCCCCTCCTCCTCCTCCTCCTCCTCCTCCTGCCGCGATGTCCCGGGGGTGGCCTCCGGGGAGGGGGCCCAGGGTGCGGGGCTTGCCTCCAGGGTGGACTCTGTCTGCAGGGCCTGCTGGGGCTCGTCGGCCGAGGTATCAAGGGTGGCCGGAGGGTAGGAGGTGTGCCGGGAGCCCAGGATGTCCCTGAGCTCCCTGTAAAAGGGGCAAGTGACGGGGGCGGCCCCAGATCGGCTGGCCGCATCCCGGGCCCGGGAGTAACCCTGCCGCAGCTCCTTGACCTTACTCCTGACATGGTCAGGAGTGCGGGCAGGGTGACCCCGGGCAGCCAGGCCGTCGGCCAGCCGAGCGAACGCATCAACGTTCCGCCTCTTGCTCCCCATTACCTGGAGCACCTCCTCCTCGCTCCAGAGCCCCAGCAGGTCCCGCAGCTCAGCCTCCGTCCAGGAGGGGCCCCGCTGCCGCTTGCCAACCTGGCTGCCAGCCCGCGAGCCCTGGCTGCCCTGGCTCCCCTTGGGGGGGGTCCCCTGGGGGGGCTGCCGGGCAGCCATCGCAGCTCTGTGGGGCTGAGGGTGGTGCAGGCTGGCCGCGTGTGCAGGCTGCAGCCTGCACGTTCCCTCAGCTTCCTGCAGAGGAAGGGAGGTGGAGGGGACCTTTAAGGGGCCGCTCCACGCAGCCACCAGTGAGCTGAGGGGCTGGAGAGAGCGTCTCTCAACCCCCCAGCTGATGGCCACCATGGAGGACCCGGCAATTTCGACGTTGCGGGACGCGGATCGTCTACACGGTCCCTACTTCGACATTCAACGTCGAAGTAGGGCGCTATTCCGATCCCCTCATGAGGTTAGGGACTTCGATGTCTCGCCGCCTAATGTCGAAGTTAACTTCGAAATAGCGCCCGACGTGTGTAGCCGCGACGGGCGCTATTTCGAAGTTAGTGCCGCTACTTCGAAGTAGCGTGCATGTGTAGACACAGCTCATATGAGCTGTCTGCATGCCAGAAGGCAACCAACTTTAAGGATCTCTAATTTCACCTGAACTCACTTTCATTAGTTTTACGCCAGTGTAACTCCATTAAACTCAGTGGAGTTTTTTCTGATTTACCTTGGTGTAGGTGAGATCAACACCAGACCATTTGCCGCTGTCATTGCTTCTTTGCTCTATATAGATTTCAAAATCCATGATTCTTACATGAGCCTCTGAAGTGTTGTGTTCAGTGACGGGTGCCAGATGGCTAGTCAGACTAAAATGCACAGTACTGTAACAACAGATTTCACTGCTCACTCTTTTTCCTCGGATATCAGCAATGCTGAAGGTAGCATACTAGTCAGGAGGTAGCACCTTCTAAATGAAGAATGTTACCTGAAGTCCCATGAACTTAAAGACTGGGTCTATGCTACATTCCCCTTTCGAAAGGGAAATGCAAATGAGTGAGATTGGCAATGCAGCTGAGGCGCGGATTTACATATCTCATACCTCATTTGCATAATCTCGCTTCCGAAAGGACAGCTTTTGAAACAAAAACAGCCGTGGAGTCAGGGTTCCTTTGCAAACAAACCCCATTTTCGACAGAACCCTTCTTCCTGAAACAAAATAGTTTCTTTCTGAAATAGAATAGTGCTGCCCCGGTCCCCTGGACCTGGCAGGGGCCTGCCCCTGCCACGGCTGGGAGCAGGCCAGCCACACAGTCGATGACCCTACCCAGACATGCCGCTGAGGGGAGTGGCTCTTGGCTCGCAGGCGTGCTCACAGATGACAGGCAGCACCTGGCCCTGTGGACAGTGCCACAGAATACATGTGCCTGGGACAGCCCCTGAGAGGTCCAGGCTACTCCTGGCTCACTCCACCCATGTGGGAACCTTACTGTGGCTGCCCACCCCCTGGGCCACTACCCCGCTGGGTGGGAGGGCAGGGGGACTCAGTGATCAGCCCGGTCTCCAAAACACTGCAGGGTTCCCATGCAGCAGGGCCCACCATGCAGGGGGCAGGCATGTGCTCCCAGGACAGCCCCACAGGCCAGAGGTGGGGGCTGCTGCTCACAGAAGGTAGGAGATGGGGTTTTGTGGGCTGTGCTCAGAGAAGGACTCACTATCTCCCCCTCTCTCCTTACAGCTGCACCATCCTAGGGGCAGGCCAGCCCCAGCATGCCTCTAGGGCCAGCCAGCCTCATCCTAATCCTGGAGCTGGCCAGCCCAGGAGCAGCACCCCGCAGGAATGGCACCACCAGGGTGGGCTCATGGCTGGAGGGGTCATCACCAGCTTGATGATGCCCTGCAGGCATATACAATCTCCCTCTGTCGCCAGAATGAGCTCTTGGAGCAATGGCTGTAGGAGGACTGGGAGTCGCGACAGGAGTGGGTGCAGGCCTCAGACCAGCAGCTGGTGAGGATAATACACCTCCTCATCACCTGGGAGAACAGGGCAGCCGAGGCCTCTGTGCCCTGAATCCCCATTGCTCCCTTTCTCCCTGCTGCCATTGCTCCCCCTCCCACCCTTGTTCCTCCCCACCTCATGCCCCAGGTACAGGTGCTGCAGTGGACCCTGGCCAGGCCTGGGTACCCCTACCCTCAGGCCTCCCCTGTCCCCCAAGCCTCCCCTGTTCTGCCCACCCTCCCCCACTCCCCAGACCCCCTTGCTCCTCCCATCGAGACCGACTCTGCCCTGGCGCTGCTCCTCCCATATCTTCCCATGCTCCCGGCCCCATCCCAGCCCCAATGGGGACCCCAAACCCATTGCGGGAGGGAATCCCTTGGCCAATGCTGCTTGGGGTCTCACTCACCACTGGAGTTGCAGCGCTCCACCCCCCCCCACTAATGCCCCCAGCCACCATCCCAAACCCCCTCATCCAAGTTCAGATGCCCCACTCCAGTCCCAAGCCCCCCCTCACACTGTACATATGTCTATAGTTTATTATATAAGAATTGTTTATTTCAGTTATATTAGCGTACAGTTTAGTAAACATTCTGTTTTCACACCCGCTGTTTCCCTCTTTATCAGGGAGGGGTCCAGGGGACTTGAGGGGAGAAAGGGGTGGGAATGGTGGGGATGGGGTAAGGCTGTGGACCTGAGGCCCCTGCAAGAGGTGCCTGGGGATTGTCATTAGGGGGCATGGGTGAATCTTTCCAGTAGGGCCTCCCTGATACTTACCTTGTCCCTGTGTGCCTGGTGGGCCGGAGCTGTACCTGGCTGCTAGTAGGTGCCTCCGGCCATCCGGCCCCCGCTCCAGGAGTAAGGCCTCCTTCTTTCCCTCCACAAGAAGGTGCACCAGGTGGCCATGATGTGGGGGACATTCTTCTCCCCCATGTCTGACCGCATCAGGAGGCAATGGAACCTTACCGTCAGGCGCTACTCAACCTGGTAGCATGCTTGGTTGAGGTGGATGTTGAACCACTGCTGGGTGGAGTCTAGTTGCCCAGGTGGTAGGCCGCATCCTCCACCATGTACAAAGGCATGTCCGCATCCCTGACAGCCAGCTCCCAGTGGGGGACATAGCTGCCCACCTCCATCCTTCATCAGAGGCTGGAGTTGTGGAACACCCTGGCATTGTGGGGCTAACCCAACCAGCCGACACAGATGACCAGGAGCTGTCTGCAGTGGGTCCACAAGGGCCTGTAGCATAACAGAGTAATAAATCTTCTGATTGATTGTATCACGCTGTGCTGTGGTCAGGGGCCCAACTGGGGATGTGGGTGCCATTGATCGCCCTGAAACCATTGGGGAAGCTGAGGGACTTGAAGCTGGCCATGATGGCATCCAGGTTGGTGATGCGCATGAGCCTCCAGAGCAGGAGCATGTTAATGGCCCCCACAAACTGCAAAGGGAGGAGACCAGATGCACACGTTAGAGACTGAGGGAAGTGTGCCCCAGCCAGTGTGTATATGTATATGTCTGTCACTTTATATTTGCTGCAATCTCAAGAAAATCTTAGTGTTTGCATATTTTTAAATCTCTTTGGCTGTCTCTACACTAGCTCCCTACTTCGAAGGGACCACAATAAGTAGGGTGTCGGGAGATTATTAATGAAGCGTTGTGCTGCATATGCAGCACTTCATTAAGCTAATTCTCCCCCGTGGCAACTTCAAAGTGTTAAACTTCGAAGTCCCTTTAATCTTCAAAATTTTGAGGACTAAATGGAATTCGAAGTTGCCCAAGCGTTTTGAAGTACGAGCGGGTTCGCTGCAGCTATACACAAGCTGGCACTTCGAAGTTTAACCGTGGGGGAAAATTAGCTTAACGAAGTGCTGCACATGCACCGCAGCACTTAATTAATAATCTCCCAACACCCTACTTACCATGCTCCCTTTGAAGTAGAGAGCTAGTGTAGACATAGCCTTTGTTTATGTAGTTTTAGCAGGTTTTCAAATCCTTGTCGTGTAATATCAAAAGCAAAACAATGATGATTATGACAGTGAGCCTTTGGTTAGAGAAACTTCATGTAACTGTCAGATCTCTCTATGCACCAAGGTGTTACCATATTACTGAGCTGTATCTGTTGATCTTATTATTCTGATTACACATACTCATCAAACCAGGCATGTCCATCAAAGTTAATATTCAAAATAATTGGGTAGGTGTGTTTGGATTTTATAGGAAGAAAATGTTAGGTTTTAGGCACTGTTCTGCAAAGACAAAATGAAAAAGGAAAGAAAATCCTTCAAAGACTTTGGGTTTAACCAACAATTTTCCTGGTGAGCAGTGTTCCCTGTAAGCTGAGTGCATGGGCAGCCACCCAGGACTGATTCAAATGCCACCCAGCTGATTAGCAGAGTGACCATAGCCAGCAGCACATGTTTCTTCTGGTGATGTACATCTGGACATGCCCTGTTGCATGTAACAAAATGCATTATGTTCATGGAGGAAAAAACATAGAAGGAACATAGCCGGCAAGTGAATTCTGTTACTTTTAAATGTGATATGTAGTAAGGATCACCTGCCTGAGTATATATCTCAATGTAAAACCAAAAGCCCAGTAGCATTTCATTCAAGACCCATTTCTTAGAAGTATGCTGCTAAATCATTCATCAATAAATAGGGGAAATGACAACAGCATCTCGAAGGACAGGGTAAGTCATCTTCTCATGAGTCTGATTGATCTGTATACACCCGAGGTAATCAAACACAACCAGCAGCATATTGTAGCTGGTTGTGCAGCAAGCCATTCAGGCACCAGTGAAAACTTCCAAGCAGCCAGCAAAGCACTCCAATGCTTCTAGAGGAGAAGTATATTACTGAGCTCAGCATCTGTGCCTTGCAACTGCCAAGTATCCTCCATGTGTTGTTACAGCTGTTGAATCTCCTGTTAAGGAAGGCGGAACAGAAGGATGAAAAGAAAGCAGCATCGAGAGTGTTCAGCTACCGGAGAACTGTGCCAAGCAGGTATTTAAGTTACATGCATGCACAAACTAAGCACTCTGAGCATGTGAGCTCACTGCTGTTTGCCGACTGGACTTACACCGAAGACTAATCATGTTCCTAAGCCACAAGGCAGTCTTCAAGCTCTTCTGAATGCAGGATCGGCTGACACCCTGAAGTAATAGACAAAGCTATAGCCAGCTTTGTGAATCTGGTCAAAAAAGTGTGAAGACATTGGAAACAGAGGTGTCTGCTTGCATCTGACTTGATCATTTAGTATCAAAAAGACAAGGCAGTACTGGTGATGACTCTTCACCCCAAACAGCCATTTCAAAAGTTGTTTTCCATTTTTGGAGAATATTCTTCACAGACTGTCTAAGGCAGCGGCCTGTACACTTTCTACATTTAAAATAAATCATAAAGTGAGGTTGTCTGCTAGTGAATTGGTTTGCACCTTGTTCTTACAGTTCTCGTTCAAACCATAGCCTTGGCCTTGTTTACATGTAAGCTTTCATATTTTACACAGAGAAATATTAACCTGAGTTATAATGTTACTCAATTCACACATCAGTGATTTCAGCCCTGGTCTGTCATTAGGCCCAGTGCAGCAGTGCGCATGCTTTATTTTAAGTGTGATTAAGTCTTCATCACAGCACATAGGGCCTGATCCAAAGCTCACTGAAATCTGAGGACAGATTGTTACTGAGTTCAGTAAACATTGGGGTCACATTCCGTGGCACATTTCTAAATTTCACTGTGAGCAGTTCCACTGAAATCAGTGTGTCTATTCGTTGGAGACTTCTACTGATGTAATGTTACTTACTGAGCGTACTGCGCTCTTCTTTGACGGAAGTATTAAATCAACAAACTGGCCAAGGGCTAGGGATATTGTGTTCCTTCTTCCATCATTTGGAAAAAATGCAGAATTGAGCTAAATATGGAGTCAAAAGTACTCTTTGCAAGAGAGGAGGATTTAGTTTATTTGGGTATCTACATCCTCCCTGCCTAGGAGTTGGTATAGAAGACAAAGGCAGATCAAGGAGAACATAAAGGTGGTATGGACTTTTTTGCATGGATCTGATCTTGAAGGTCTCTAGGCAGTAATGTTGGAAGAAGACTAAGGCTTTCATGTCTGGAACTTTTATATATGTATATATATATATAAAACAAATTAGTAAGTATAACCTGTACGCTTCCAAAGAGACAAAGTGTGGTTTCATAAGGCCGTTCTCTGAAGCAAAGGAATTTGTGTACTATAGCAAGCTGCATTGTATTAGAAAATGTTTTTAATGGTGTTTAGTGATTGAAAGCAAGATGCAATAGCTTTACAACAAAGAAGCTTATGATGAAGGTCCTCTGTAATAGCTTTTATATTACTGTAAATCACAACGCTTATGGTTTACTTTTTATTAATGCAAATGAAGTGCAAATCAAATGAAAGCTGAGTGTCTATCAACAGGTTGTTTTAAATAGCTGGGAATATATGTATATTTTAGCTTTTAACAGGATTATTTTCATTTTAAATAGTTTTAATGTTTTTATCCCTGCAACACCACTGGAAGGACACAAGATAAGAACAATTTTTAATTCATGTTTATAAGACATGGGTAACTGGAAACCATTCGAAATTAACTTTTTTCCTGTCTCCCTTTTAATTTTGATTCTTTTGTCAGAGACACCAAGACCAATGCTATCATGACAGATGGGGAAAGCTTGTAGCACTACTGTACAAAACTTAGTGGAGCAGTGTATCGTTACTATGCAGTACCTTCAAAATGTAGCCAGCGAAATATTTCCATTGTATAGAAAGTAAAGCCCTAATTCTGCTCTCAGGTGCTAAACATTGGAAACCTTCTAGTGATGTGACAACTTAGATTACAGTGTTTGAAAAAGAAACCTAAACAAAATACCGCTAATGATGTGAGGTGAGTTTTTATTGGTACTTCTAGCACTGAATGACTTGTGCATTTTTGGTGGTGTGAACAAGCTATGTGAGGCTAATCTTTTATTGGGTGGAAGACTGTGTGGCCCCAGTCCAGCGAGACATTTAAGGGCGTGCATGACTTTAAGCTTGTGAGACTACTGGTATTCTTCCAAAGCGTGCATGTAAAATTTTGCAGGACTGGGGCCGGACTCACAACAGTGGAGTTCAGTACGTGAAACTACAGAATAATGGCACATGGGACTTTTCTGCAGGCAGTGTTATAATGCTGATTTTGCTTTAAAGCAGAGACCTTTTGAGGCTTGAAACAAAGGGAGGGTGGGGTAAGTTTTTGTTTCACATGTCCCACCTAGTGGTAAACGCATTTTCCCCTTGTATTGATTTTCCTTTGAAACAATGCGTGTTATAATATACCTTTTGGATAACGGAGCATGCTTTGATCCACTAGGATCCCACCTTCAACCTTGCAGAATCACTTAGACTTTGTAAATGTCAGTGGCCCCACTAGAAAAAGTATTACCCACCCCACCCCCACACACAAAATCATTCTGTTTTTAAAATAAGTGTTGGCAGCAGATTAGCCAACCATTGAGACTTACGCTGTCTCTTTTTCACACCACAAATGTGACAGGGGGCAGATTTGAGTGCAAATGTCTCTCAATGCTTCAAAGAAGCCTTTTGCACCAATCCCGAAAGGTCCCTTCTAGGGATAGCAGGTAGATCTCGTCTAGGGATAGTTCAATCCCCATGTTCATTCAGGGCCCGATTCATTACCCATTCACAACAGCAGAAAGATTCCTATTGATTTCAGTGGGCCATGGGTGAAGCATCAGTCCATTTACCTCTCTGTTGGGCCTTTCTACAGGGATAAATACAGTAGTGGTTTTTGTTCTGTGGAGCTTTTACATCAAGAATAGGACAGAGATCATTAGCTCACTTCACAGATGCTGATAGCTACCGTTCTTTGTTCACCTCCAAACTGGCAATTCGGAAGAGAAATATTGTGTATCCCGTTACCAGAGCCAATGCAGCTCCCATTCTCTTGCTATAATCAAGGTTTTCCTCCTTGCATTCTCTAAAACATGGCTTCCCAAACCGGGGGGGTGTTCCCCTCTAGGGGTGTGTGAAGAAATTCCGGGGGGGTGGGGGCGCAAGGCAACCCAGCCACCCCCATCATTTTCCCCACCTGAAGAAAGAGCCGGCCTTTGCTTCTGGCTCTCAGCCCCTGCCATTTTACATGGATGACCCGGCATATCTGCTGTAAGAACCAGGCAGCTGGTGAAGACCCATGTGAAGCTAGCTGCCTTCTGCAAAGGTGATTGAATGTGGGTTGGAGCGGGAGGGGGAGGAGGAGGACAGGGTTAGATGAGGGGCTGGGGTAAGACCAGGGGCTAGTGGTGCCTGGCTTTGTGGGAGTGGAGGGACCCAGGCGGGTGGCTTAAAGAGCCTGTGGGGCTCGGGCGGCTCAAGCTGGCAGGTGGGAGGGTAAGCCTGGTAGCATGAGGCAGCTTGGGCTGGTGGGCAGGCAGCTGGCCCCAGCAGCATGGGGCTCAGGCAGCTGGCACATGGCTGAGGCAGGTGGCTGGTGGGCAGGCAGCTGGTCCTGGCAGTGCAGGGTTTGGGCAGGGGGGGCAGATAGGCGGCTCTGGCAGTGCAGATCTCAGGTGGGTGAGTGGCTGGCGTGGGCAGCTCTCATGGCTGGCATAGGGCTCAGGCACCCAGCAAGCTGGGGCCACACACGTTACACACAAAGGACTGAGAAAAACTATTTGTGCTTATTCTTAATTTTAAGTAACATTTTTATATCTCATTTTTGTGTTTATTTTAAATTATAAATTGAATTTTTTGTTCCAAGGGGGGTTGGATGATGGTAAAGAAGGGGAGGGGGCATTTGGGTTTCTCAAAAATCAAAAGTGGGGTGTGATGCCAAAAAGTTTGGGAACCACTGCTCTAAAACCTGCCTCGATACCTGAGAAATTTTACCCTGGCAGGTCACAATTGCCCTGTACAGATAACAAGCTGCCTGGCTGAGCAAGACAGAGGAAGAAAATTAGACATATAAGAGGAAGTGTGACAAACGATAGCAGAAATGAAAAACACCTGCCAGATCCCAGTAACTCACTTTGTTACCAGTCACTGGGAGAAAAGAAGAGAGGAACTTTTGTTTGTTGGGCTTTCTCATGGAAAGGTGAGAGCCTGAGGCAAAGGACATGACCCACTATACTCTAGGGTGGGAGTTTTGCTCAGGGCCATATACTTGCTTGTGGTGTTTTCCCATATGAATGCTGGACTACACCCCCTTTTTTATTGAAAGTTTCCTTTCTGAACACTGACTCAGTGCTTGGGAGAGGCAAGTGTTCCCTCTTAGAGACACCCAGGGGGTTAATTTTCCTAGGTTATTGGTCGGGGGTTTGAGCTACTTCTGTGTGGTATTGTTAAAAAAGGAATGCCTAGATATGGAACCTGGCCTTTATTGCTGCTGACTCCCCCGTCAGAAGGGTTACACTTGGATTAAATGGTTGCAGTGGTCCAGGCTGCATCAGTCTATGAATCTTCATCAATCTATGAATCTCAGAAGAAAGGTACATCAAACCTAACGGGCTTCTGAGTGCATTACAAGCAGCTGATGGTGCAGTTGTACTGATATTTGTACTTAACAGGAGCTGACCGCAAGTTTAAAGTACGGGTTTTATACAAGTAACTTATTCTAAAGCCATTCAAGGGAAAGATTTTAGCTTAGAGAATTGTTGCAGATTGCACAGTTGTTCTTGCAAGTCTTAATAAAAGGAAAAATGTGTTGCTTGGGACCAGATTCTAATCCCATTTCCCATGTTGAATAGCACTTTACTGCACTGAATTCAGTTGCCCAATATAAGTAAAGGGGAAGTGAAGACATGTGAAAGGTTCCTGCTCTACTTTTACACAATGATAGAAGGGACAGACAGCTATTGGAATAGTCAGTTACTAACAATTTGGGTGTCAGGGTATTTATATTGGCTATGTCTACACTAGAAGCATCTGTCCACAGAAGTTTCTGTTGGAAGAGATTTTCCAACAAAACTTCTGTCGACAGATCTCATTTACACATAAAAGCAGATCACTTTTTTGACCTGCTCTGTCAACAAAAGGGCTCCTCAGAGCATCTACATGGCTTTTGTTGTTGACAGTTTCTGTCAACAAAGTGCATTTTGTGTGTAGATGGTCCACGAGTTTTGGCAACAAAACCTCAGTTTTGTCTACAAAACTCTCTCGTGTAGACATAGGCACAGTGTGTTTTAACATGGTGTTCATGGGCAATGAGAAGTGTATGTGTGATAAATATTCTATATCATTCCCTTAATAGGAAACTTTCATGGCTGATGGGTCTAAAATCAGGGCATGGGGATTCTGATGAGACAAATGCAAAGGACGATCTGCCTGGGGAAGGTCTATATTGCCACATTGTCTCCTGAACCCACCGATGGAGGCCTATTTTTAGGAAATCCCAAACAAATGGCTGCCCAGGAAGTTTTGTGGAGGGCAATTCCCCAGACTGGAGGTGCTCCTCTTTTAGATTTTTGGTTGTTTCCCCACAGGATTTAGGGGTAGGGAAGAGAATGTGTGACATCCTCAGGCCCAGCCAAACCTATCCACTCTCCTCACACAAATGCAGGACCCCAAAAAGGTCCGAGAAAAGCAAGGAGCACCTGTCTGAAGAGGCAGCTGGTTCACAGTTGTAAGGAGGCAGGTCAGGCTAGACCCTGGAGCAGTGTATGGAGTAAGGGAAAATCAGACCCCTAGTTATCCTGAGGTCACCCAGAAAGGTAGTAAAGATCTTAGCACATTACACCCCTATTCTAGAGCCCTGACATTGCCTTGTATCAGAGGAAATTTTAAGATCAAATGTTAGTTTTAGTGTAGGTTAAGTTTTGAACCTGCCAACATTGACCATGTCTCTTTAACTTTTTATTTTTATAGGTCTTTGACTGACCCCACTGGAATGTTAATATTTTCTGGTTCTTGAAATATAACAGTTATCAGGTGAATATTTTTGATTAACATTTGATGGCTGCTTAGTTTGCTTAGAGATCACATATATTTCCTAGAGTGCTATTCTGAGCAACATAAAGGTGGGAAACACCTTTTGGTGGGGAGTGAGATGAGTCCTGTCAGCATCTAGATCCTCCACACCTTTACACTAGAAGATATGTTGCTGAAATGCTGACAACACGTAAAAAATTAGTACCTCTGACTGCTTCCATGCCACTCATGTTTGAAAGAGATGGGGGCTGAGCTGTCATAGCGCTCTGAAGAAGCACTGTAACCTCCTGCACAGCTTTGAAATACCTTCAGTCCAAAGGGGAGCATCTTCTGCTCTTGATTCCCCCTCATACCCTGCACTGTGCTTTTAGGGAGAGACTGTATATTTAGGTGTAGGCCTGAGGAAAACATGTGTTGACAGATACTCTGTTGGCAGAGTGCATCTACACACAAAAGCAGATCGTGTCGACAGAGAGCAGCCAGAATTCCCTGCCCTCTGTTGACAGAATGGCTGACCAGAAGCTCTGCAAACAGGGCTGCCCGGTGAACTGGAATCCCACTCTGTCAAGAAAAGGGTCTACACAACACTTCTGTCCACAGAACTCTCTCCACAAAAATGTTATTCCTCAAATTTTCAAGGGATAACACTGCCGAGACAAATGCAGAGTTCTGTCGACAGAACACTTTATGGCTACATCTACACTAGCCCCTTCCTATCAGAAAGGGCATGGTAATGAGTGAGTTGGGAAGATGCTAATGAGACACTGCCATGAATACGCACACCTCATTAGCATAATGGCGGCCGCACACTTTCGAATCGCACACCATCTGTGTAGATGGGGGCCTTTCAAAAGGACCCCCTGGACTTCAAAAGCCCCTTGTTCCTATTTGGTTTCAGGAAGAAGTGGCTTTCAAAGTCTGGGGGGTCCTTTCAAAAGGTTCCCATCTACATGCAGCACTTTCGAATAGCACGACCGCCATTATGCTAATGAGATGCTGCATATTCATGGAAGTACCTCATTAGCATCTTCCCAAATCGCTCATTACCATGCCCTCTCCAAAAAGTGGGAACTAGTGTAGACATGGCCTATGCGTGTAGACGTTCCCTGAGTTATGTCAATAGAAGGCCCCTTCTGTTGACAAAACTGGCTAGTCTAGACACAGCCAAACAAAGCAGATTTAAAACAAACATCAGGAAATACTTCTTTAGTCAATCTGTGGAACTCATTAATGGGGGGCATTGTGAAGGCCAAAAGTATAATTGGGTTTTAAAGAAGAATTAGGTAAGTGTATGCAGGACAGGTTCATTACTCACTATTAGCTAACATGGTCACTGATGCAAACCCATTTACAGGGCTTCCCCAAACCTCTGACTGCCAGATGCTGGTACTACACACGAAAGGATGGGTTCACTCAGTAATCGCCCTGTTCTGTTCATTCCCTCTGAACCACCTGGCACTGGCCAGTGTCAGAGATGGGATGGTGGACTAGATGGACAAATGATCTGACCTATCATGGCCATTCTTACGTTCTTTTGGATTCAAGAGGTCATTTAGACCATCCTCTGCACTGAGCAGGGATTAAAGAAGCCTAGACCATCCCTAACAGCAGTCTGTCTATTCTGTTGTTTAAAATCTCCAGTGACAAGGATCTCGCAACCCACTTAGGTAATCTGTTCCATTGTTTAATTCTCCTCAGAGCTAGAGAGTTCTATGATATTCAATTTAAATCTCCCTTACTGCAAACTAAGCTGATTAGTTCTTGTTCTACCCTTGGCAGACATGGAGAACAATTGATCACTGTCCTCTGCCTATTCCCCACTTGTTCTTCACTTACCTGCCTCAGGTGGGAGTCAGAAGAGGCTGGCTCTACACCCATGGCCCAAGAACTAAGCAGCACACATATAGATTTAGGAAGGTACAGTTCAATCATTGACCAAATCATGGGCTCGCTGAGGAGTTCTTAAACTTCATTGCTCCACAACTTCCATCTGACAAGCCCCCAGAGGGGAGGACCAAAGTCTGAGCCCACCCAAACTCTTCTTCCCCAGCCAAGAGAGCCAAAGTTGAACCACAAAGACTTCATCCCAGGGTGGGAGGGAGCCATTAATTGAGCCTTGCCACTCCATGCTGAAGCTTTGTGATTTAGCACCAGGCGGTGGGACTCAGACTTCAGCTTTGGCCCCACAGGCAGCCACATTACAAAGGGTTTGTGACGCACTTTGGTGTCCCAACCCTCAGTTTGAGAACCATTGATCTAGCCCACAGTCACTGAGGACATCTGTTCCATATAGTCACTGCTGAGGACTGTGGCAGGTGCTCAGACTCTTCACGTGACTATAAGTGAGATTCTGGTAGGATGTTATGCATATTGCAATTTACTTCTTCCTCACAGCAAAAAACCTCCATGTTTCCTAACTGTGGCACGTGCTGCAAGTGATCTCTATTTTCCCATCTATTTTGGGAGTGACTTTGTCCTAGGGTCTTCTGTAAAGGAGATTATTGTATCATTTTGTCTGTTGTATTCATTTGCTGGTGGGAGACTTCCAGATAACTCTCTTTCTAAACCAAGCACAGCTGTCAGGGATTCCATAGAACTAGGCTCAATGTTTAGTGTCTTGGCAATATCTGAGTAAGCCTCATTTGAAGCTGATGTATACAGGTGCCCAGAACACCTTTTGCATTCACTGCATTTCTCATACTCTTTCCCGCATACCCCAAGGCCATTTATTTATCAGTGTAACTAAATTGCAACACTTTCAGGACATTTTTTTTCAGTTATTTCTTACAGTGTTCATTTCATTTAAATGCAAGGGCACAAATCCTAGTTTATGTCATAATACATGGACAACAATAGTGTAATTTAACAAAAATAAAATACTAAACAGTGCTACATGTTGACAGAGTTGTGATGGATTAAATTTGGAGTGTTGTGATGGTTTCAATCTTCAAAACATATCTGGCAAGTACACAAAGTGACAAATGTATTTAAGGATCTATGCCATTCAAATGTTACTGCCACATGTCTGTTTTGGATTTTTCCCGACAATGTTGGAATATGGGCAAAAACTCACTTGTCTATTGTGCTCTTTAAACAGAAAGTGTCTGCATCACAGATGGCGTGTCAATGCCATCTGACATCAGCGGATATAGATTTCCAAAGGTAGAATTCTGTCCCTTTAAATAAATGTATCATTTGCATTCCAGAGGCTTACATACCTCTGCCCTCACTGAAGTCATCTGCATTTAGGCTATAAAGGGCAGATTCTGATCTCAGTTAAAAATAGGTAAAAAATTAGTAACTTTATTTGATTTCAATTAAGTTATTTGACAGTGATATGCACCAGTTTCACTGAGATGAGATCTGACTCCTAGTCTTTAAATTTTATAGATAGATAGATAGATAGATAGATAGATAGATAGATAGATTTCCCTCTTTTCCTTTTAACCATCACAACAAGCTACTTCCTTTGCTGATTATTTTTATTTGTTGAATGTATTCACATCCTCAGTCCATCTGCTAAAAGTACCCTATTTAAAAGACGATGGCATCATTAGCCACCCTTTTTCGCTATAAAGAAAGGAGCAGTTCCCGTATTTTTACCCAGTTCAGCGGCTCAGTGGATGCACTAATCTTGCTGAACACTTCAGTTTAGATGGTATATCAATGAGGCATTCAAACAGAGCAGTTTATACACAAAAATTCTGTCTGCTTTGTAAAAGATTATCCTTTTATAAACACTGCAGAAAACATAAAAGCAAATAGGGGACAGCACATAGGACAGGAAAGATGTTAGCAGGGAGATTAATACTGAATGGGTCGAAATGAATGGCGCTTACCAAAACAAGGTCCAGATACTTTGGCTGCAGTGAAACATAAATAATGGGAATGACACATCGTTTATTCGGGATAATGAGTTGATCCGAAGTAGGGGCCTAGAACAAGAGATTAAAGATTAAAGATCCATCTCCTGATGAATATCAGTAGCAAACTTTAACCTTTTCCTTCCAAAAGCACAATATCTTTGAACAATCATGTCAGCGCAACATGGTAAAGAAGTGAGCTAAAGAAAACTTAAATCACATTCTTAACTTAGCCTGAAGGATGACACTGCTTCATTTTAAAATAGGGAAAAGCTTTTTTTATTATTATTTCCAGGCTGGTAAGCTCTCAGCATGATTGTTGGAGACGACAAAGATTTTGTCTAATGTTTGGCATTATGAAAATCTGACTTTAGCTTCCCTGGCTTACATTTTTGTTATCGGCAATAACTGGAGAAAGAACATGCCACACTGAACATTCACTTTGGTTGAAA
Organism: Carettochelys insculpta; assembly: GCF_033958435.1. Classification (NCBI taxonomy): domain Eukaryota; kingdom Metazoa; phylum Chordata; order Testudines; family Carettochelyidae; genus Carettochelys; species Carettochelys insculpta. The sequence continues at coordinate 62,692,812 of NC_134139.1, read as the reverse complement.
AATAATAACAAAAGGCAGCCTGCTGGAAAAGCACAGCATACCACATGCTGAATTCAAATCTTGACTGCAAGAACTTGGAATGTGTCGTGAGCCTTGGATCACGAGGGGCTGGAAGTGGAGCGGAATGGGGATAGGCACAAGCACATTGGGGAAAGGGAACTGAGTGTACTATAATATTGGCAACCTATCCAAACTGGTCAATTAGTAGTCCTTCTAGCTTAAGATGCTGTATTTCGACTGAGGCAGAAGACAGGACAAGTGGGAATCTGGATAACTGTGGTGTGCCCAGAACTTGGAACAGAGCAGCTGCTGACTGCATCTAGCTAGCCAAGACCAGCATTGCGGTTTGTTGCTGATGGATGGCTGCCTTGTGCAAAAGTGATAAAACCGGGTAGGAAGGGGGGCTTTCCAAATGACATTTTGAAAACAACAGAACTCGTACAGAAGGGTCAGGTTAGCCGGCTTTCACCAGGCCTAAGAAAACAGGTTCACAAGTGAAACAAGTCTGGTGGTTTCATTCTGTTCTTCAGGGAGCGTTTTGTCCAGATGCCAAACCAACATGCATGTTCAGTTGGCAGTTTCTCCACAGGAGAGGCCCAGAACGATGAGCTGTGGAGAAGTATCCATTTTTACTTGGTAAATATTTGCGTGCAGAAACCGATAGGCCTGCAGGTTTTTATGAGTCTCTTTGAATTCTTTAAATGGAAAATGTCTTTTTTTTTAAATTTTTGCTGCACCAATTTGTGTAGTGAAAATGGCAGCCTCTCTCTCACACACACATGCATGTTCACCCATGCACACATGTGTACACTTTACCAAATTCAATGTGAGATCTTGGGAGGTGCTTGAATTGACTGAACTGATAGTTCAAGGGGAGAGATGCTGAACACCTTGCAAAGGGCACTTAGTACTTCACAGGATCAAGCCCTGACATTGCAAAAGTCACTACGTGCAAAGGAATAGAAATATCACCACTTCACGATGCCTTACTTTTTGTACCAAATGTGAAAACTCCACATTGCCACCACAAGCCTGTTTGCTTATTACTTCCAGTAAATTACTTCCATATTGTCTTCACCTTTCCTGTCCTCATATTCAAGACTCTGCATAATTTGTCCCTTTCCTATTACTCAACCTTTTCTAGTCCTACCAACTTCAGCCACCTCCTCTATTTCACCAGAGACAGATATCCTTCTGCTCCATTTCTGTTTCTCCTGCATGTGTCCTCACATTCACTACCATGCCACCCTGTCATTCCTGGGCAGCTCTGCAAAGTCACTCCTCTCTCCATCTTCTAAACCCTCTTGAAGACAGGTTTCTTCTGTGATACCTGTGAAGAAACAGCTGATGAAGGCATGTACTGATTTGCTTAGTGTATTTATCTTTTGGTTGCCCTGTGCTAAGCAAAAGGGGTCAGAGGTAGCAGGGAAGGTGTATAAAACACTGGAAATGAGGCTTGGGATAGCTCTGGGGGTTGAATGGTGAAGGGGGTGACCATTAAGTCAAGTTTAACTAACAACACCTATGCTTTGTATTGACTTGGTCAGTGTGATACAGTAGTTCCACTGATATCAGTGGGTCAAATTCTGAATCCTGACTCACAATGGGGGACTTTTCCTGAAGTAAGATGCTACTTGCCATGACTCAGAGTGGCCAAATCTGGCACAATGAGCAAGGTACTAGTCAGTCCATGAATAGTAGAAACTGGTCCTTTGCTTGTACAGTAATTCCTTGAAATGCACAATTTTGAGTTGCGCTTAACTCTCATGAATGCAAGTTAAGTGCAACTCAAAATCCTGCTCCCCCTCCAGCTCTGGCTCAACTCCCCTGGCCCCATGCAGCCCTAATTCACCCCACTCCACAGCCCCGGTTAAACACCCCTCCCATGGCTCCAGCTCACACACACACACATATCCCGTGCAGCTCTGGCTCAACCCCCCACAGGGCTGCACAGCCCCAGCTCCACTTCACATCCCCCTGCAGCCCTAACCCCGCCACAGCTTAACCTCCCCTGCCCTTCCCCCATGGCCCCAACCCACCACCAGGCTTAGCCCTCCCCAACTGCACCCCCCCGCCCCAGGGCTTACCTTTCACAATGAGTTCCAAATGCTCCTGCTGCTTCCCCGGCTGCAGAACATGCATTCTGCTGGGGACAAAAGCCACCCCTCTGACTTACGTGAAATTCAAATTACACAAGGGAGCGTGGGTACGAAACCCTCACATAACTCAAGGAACCACTGTATATTATATGCTTTTCCAGCACCCTTCCTTTGTTTCTGTCTTTGTAGATTTGGATAATTCAGGACAGAAGTTGTGCCTTCCTCTGTGTCTGACGAGTACCTAGAACCTTTGTGGTGATATCACAGTATAGGCTACATCTAAGCTGCATCTACACGTGCACGCTACTTCGAAGTAGTGGCACCAACTTCGAAATAGCGCCCGTCGCGTCTACACGCATCAGGCGCTATTTCGAAGTTAACTTCGACGTTAGGCGGCGAGACGTCGAAGTCGCTAACCTCATGAGGAGATAGGAATAGCGCCCTGCTTTGACGTTCAACGTCGAAGTAGGGACCGTGTAGACGATCCGCGTCCCGCAACGTCGAAATTGCTGGGTCCTCCATGGCGGCCATCAGCTGGGGGGTTGAGAGATGCTCTCTCTCCAGCCCCTGTGGGGCTCTATGGTCACCGTGGGCAGCAGCCCTTAGCCCAGGGCTTCTGGCTGCTTCTGCGGCAGCTGGGGATCTATGCTGCAGGCACAGGGTCTGCAACCAGTTGTCAGCTCTGTGTATCTTGTGTTGTTTAGTGCAACTGTGTCTGGGAGGGGCCCTTTAAGGGAGCGGCTGGCTGTTGAGTCCGCCCTGTGACCCTGTCTGCAGCTGTGCCTGGCATCCCTATTTCGATGTGTGCTACTTTGACGTGTAGACGTTCCCTCGCTGCGCCTATTTCGATGTTGGGTTGAGCAACGTCGAAGTTGAACATCGACGTTGCCGGCCCTGGAGGACGTGTAGACGTTATTCATCGAAATAGACTATTTCGATGTTGGCTGCACGTGTAGACGTAGCCCTAGATCGTAGGGTTTGTCTGCAGAAGTTTGTGTTGGATGATACCTTGCAACAAAACTTGCCAAGTGATCATGTCCAGACACCAAGGCACATCAAGAGAGTGATCCACTCTGTCAATAGAAAGTTGCCAGACAGCCCAGTCACTCTATCAGCAAAACAGCCACCTGGAACCACATCAGCCAGGGTTGCAAGTCACCAGTTCCTTCTGGGAGCCCTGCCAAGACATCCGCTTAAAGGGGTACCCCCAGACACCCATTTCCTGCCTCTTCTGTGGACATGCCTAGTGCTAGTGCACAAAGCTAGTGCAGGGTTTGGGTCTTTGTGGGTGGCACAACTAGTCCCTGGGAGCCATGCCAATGGAGCTGCCCCTTGTCTTGTGATGGCCCCACACCAGCATGCTGTACCAACTGCTGAACAAACAGCCATCCTCCTCTTCCTCAGTGAGAGTGTGCCCAAGATCACCTTCCAGCACAGTGCCCTGGCTCCAGGGCTCTCACACCTGCACTCACCTTCTGCTCCCCCGGTGCACAGGAGACTCTGGAGGCACCACACCAGTTCAGACTGATAGGACCAGCTGGTCATGCAGCAATGGGATGACCAGCAGTGACTCACAAATTTTCAAATGCAGAAGGCCAACTTACTGAAGCCCTGTGCCTGGCTTGCCTCTGCCTTCCGAAGGCAGAAGACCCAGCTGCAGCCCACCGTCCCCGTGGAAAACCAGATTGCAGTCGCTATCCGGAAGGTCACCACCCCTGACAGCTACCACTCCGTGGACAACCAGTTTGGCATGGGGAAGTCCACCATCAACTCTCCTCACTCCCCCTCAATCTCGGGCTGCAGTCCCTGCACAGGAGACAGGGGATGTCCCACCAAAGGGGAACGCTTAGGAAATTGGCCCAGGGATGTGAGGGGTTGATTTAGGGTGGGGAAGAAGCCCCATCCCTCCATTCCTCACACAGCCCTGGTGCTGGGGATGGGGGTGGCCTCACTGGGCGGGGGGGGGGGGCTCCCAGACAGCTCGGGGGAAAGGGAGGGGAGAGACACAGGGATTCCACCTCCCTGTTCCCCCTCCCCTGGGGCCCAGGGACTCCCTCCCTCAGTCCCTGTTGTGTGTGTTTGGTCACCTCACTCTGCAGGTCATGATGGCTATCAACACCATCCTGCCATAGAGGGTCATCTGTACTGGAGATATGGATGCATTTGTGGTTGGATTCACCACCCTAGGGTTCCCGAACAGCATCAGGGCCATCCATGGGACCCACATCCCAATCCTTGCCCTGGGGCATAGGGTGACCTACTGTATCAGCTGCAAGAGCTACTTTCTGATGGTGCTGCAGGCCCTGGTCAACCACTGTGGACAATTCACAGACATTTACACATCAGGTAGGTGGACCAGGCACATGACATGCTTGTGTTCTGCAACTGCAGACTGTGCTGGAGACTGGAGTCAGGCACATTCATTCCCCACCATGAGCTGTCATTTGGCGGTGTGCAGATGCCACTCTGCATCATGGGGGATGTGGTCTACCCCCTCACGCTATAGCTGATGAAGCCCTATACTGGACAGCTGGACCCCAGCCTGGAACTATTCAATGCCTGCCTGAACCATGCCAGGATGCAGGCTGAGTGCATCTTTGGCTGGCTCAAGGCACAGTTCAGGTGCCTGTTCACCCACCTTGATGTGGGGAAACACAATATCCAACAAGTTGTGGGGGCTTGTTGTGCCCTGCACAACATTGTGGAGCGGAAGAGGGAGGCCTTCCTCCCAGCGTGGGGGGATGGATGCTGGCTGTGAGGGGCATGCCTATGAGCAGCTGGGCACAACCACCATCTGCCAGGCCCATCAGGATCGGCTGCAGATCCAGGAGGCCCTGAGGGAGAGCGTCTTTCATGGACCCCAATAACCCTATCTAGGCCCCCCAGCAGGGGCTGCAGGCCCATAGCCATCCTCTGTCCCCACCGTGACCCCACCGTTCACCCCCTCACCTCCCGCAACCTCTGAACAGTGAAGAGGGATACTGGTGTGGTGAACAAATAATTCTTTTATTGAACCAAAGAAAAATGTGTGGAAAAGAAATTGTGCACTACAAAACCACATCAACAAAGTGTAAATATTATTAAACTATTTACAGTGTGGGGAGGGTTGGAACATGGGGGTGGGGTGCCTCAGAACAAGGAGGGGCTGGGGGGCCACAAACTCAAAGGGGAGCAGGAGCCTGAGTGGCATTGGCCTTGGGATCCCCTCCCACCATGGGTACAGGGCCCCCACTGAGGCTGGGTGAGGCCAGGATGAAGGGGAGGTATGGATGTGGAGGGGCTATGGCAGGGTTTGGGTGGGTGAGGGGGTCAGGAAGGGCAGGGGGGAGGGGCCATGGCCATCTCCCAGGGGACCAGGCAGGGATCTGGGATGTTGTGCAGGAGGGCCAGCAGTTGTGGGAGGGGGCAGCCACAGGCAGCTGGGACAGCATGTCCCACAACATGTTGGTGACAGGGTCAAAATGGACTATGAGCTGGGCCCAGGCCTGCAACTCCCATTCCATGTTGGCCCTGAACCAGCACTTCATGGTGTCCTGGATGGCCCACAGGGCAAAGTTGTGGTCCTGCATCAGCTCCTCATGCATGCACCATCAGCTCCTGTGGCTGCAGGCTTGGCGTGGTGGTGAGGAGGGGGTGGCTCAGCCTGGTGGTGAGGTGAAGGTGGCCAGGACCTCAGCTGGGGTGGGTCCATCTGTAAGCAAGACAAAGAGGAGAGATGAGCTGCGTCTACACGTGCACGCTACTTCGAAGTAGCGGCACCAACTTCGAAATAGCGCCCGTCGCGTCTACACGCATCGGGCGCTATTTCGAAGTTAACTTCAACGTTAGGCGGCGAGACGTCGAAGTCGCTAACCTCATGAGGAGATAGGAATAGCGCCCTGCTTCGACGTTCAACGTCGAAGTAGGGACCGTGTAGACGATCCGCGTCCCGCAACGTCGAAATTGCTGGGTCCTCCATGGCGGCCATCAGCTGGGGGGTTGAGAGATGCTCTCTCTCCAGCCCCTGTGGGGCTCTATGGTCACCGTGGGCAGCAGCCCTTAGCCCAGGGCTTCTGGCTGCTGCTGCGGCAGCTGGGGATCTATGCTGCAGGCACAGGGTCTGCAACCAGTTGTCAGCTCTGTGTATCTTGTGTTGTTTAGTGCAACTGTGTCTGGGAGGGGCCCTTTAAGGGAGCGGCTTGCTGTTGAGTCCGCCCTGTGACCCTGTCTGCAGCTGTGCCTGGCATCCCTATTTCGATGTGTGCTACTTTGACGTGTAGACGTTCCCTCGCTGCGCCTATTTCGATGTTGGGCTGAGCAACGTCGAAGTTGAACATCGACGTTGCTGGCCCTGGAGGACGTGTAGACGTTATTCATTGAAATAGACTATTTCGAAGTTGCAACATCGAAATAAGCTATTTCGATGTTGGCTGCACGTGTAGACATAGCCATGGTGAGTCATTCCTGCAATACAGCCCCTAAGGCCCTGCCCCCAACCATGGACAGGAACCGACAACACCTCCCAGGCCAGGGGATGGGGATGTCCTGGGGGCAAAGCCATGTGTGGCCAGCACAGTGGGCCCTGCAGCACAGGGGAACCATGTTGCCTCTCAGACCATGCTGACTGCTGTGTCCCCCCAGTTGACAGGCTAGCGGCCAAGGGGGGATATCAGGCCATGGAGGGGTCCCCTCATGGGTGGCAGGTGAGCTGGGAATGGCCTCGCCCTCCCTGGGACCCACACGCACACACCTGTAGCTCACAGTGCTGCCCACAGGAGCAGGTACTGCCTTGCACCTGCAAGCATGCCCGTGTGCTGGGAGCTGCACTCCTTGGTGTGTCTGGGGTGAGACTAGTGCTCTTGTGGCTGTTCTGCTTAGAGCTGTGGCAGGTGCTGGGAGCTCCCCCCCACCCCGAGGCCTGAGGCTCGTCCAGTCTCCTGTGGGTCTGGCAGCAGGCTGCCACCCATGTCCAGGGTCTGTCTGCTGGGTCCAGGTGGCACGCACTCCCGCTGCATGTGGTTCCGCGTGCTGGGACCACATTGCGAGTTCCTGCCCAAGTTGGCAAACAACACTTGCAGCACACCCCATCTGCACCTGCCTCCCACACTCTGGGGTGTGTGATATGTGGGATATTCACCGGAGGGACTCCCACCCAGCTCCAGCAATGCCCAGGAGGTGGCTTGGTTGCCAAGGACTGGGTCCAGGAGATGGAAGAAGCTGCTGGCCTCCAAGTCTGTAATTTATCCAGCTGGAGTTGGGGCTCGGATGACTCCTCCTCCCCACACAGGAAACTTAGCAGCAGGTGTGGGGGGGGGTCTCAAGTCTTGTGTTGAGGCTCAGGTTTGGGGGTGATATGTCCCCTCCACCCTCCAGGATGCTGTTCAGCTCCCTGCAGTAGGGGCATGTTGGTGGTCCTGCCCTGGAGCGTTCGTCAGAATCCTGGGCTCGCACGTACCCCTGGCAGAGCTCCTTTACTTTCACCAAGACCTGCTCCAAGGTGCGGTGGGAGGTGGCCCCCTTCAGCCAGAGTGGTGGCCAGTCTGTTGTCAATTTCTGCATTTCTGTGGCAGGCCTTGGGGTCCTGCAGGCATTCCTCCTCTGCCCACAAGTCCAGGAGGGCCTGATTTCTTCCCCGGTCCAGGAAAGGGCATGGTGTTCGGACCCCTGGAGTGAGTCCTGCTCCCTCGAGGTGTCCTGGGGAGTCTCGGGGGGGCCTCTGCCATCACTGCTCATTGTGCACATATGGCTGTGAGGGCGTGGGACACAGCAGATGGAAGCTCTGCTCCCTGCACATTCTCAGCTTCCTGCCTCAGGGTTTGCCAGGCTTCCTGCAGCTTTAAGGAGGGCTGAAGCCAGAAACCATAGAGCATTGATTGCTGTGGGCAGGGTGTCCCCCAAGGCACCTGCCCGGTGTCCCAGAGGCCTTTTCTGTCAACGAAAGGTCCCTCGGAACACCCAGACTGGTTTTCTGTCAACAGATCTCTGTCAACAGTGGCATTCTTCCTTGTGTCGAGAGGTGTATGGCTGCTGACAAAAGCGCTGCGTTATGTTCACTTACTGTCAACAGAACGTGCTTCTCAATCTGGACACTGCATGGGTTTTGTCGACAAAATGGTCATTTTTTCAGCAAAACCCTGCAATCTCGACACAGCCATAGATAATAAACATTATTGATTATAGAGCAAGAGAGGAGGATCCAGGACTCTGCCAAAGACTCATGTGATTTTAGATAATTCACTTAATATCCTGTATCTCAATTTTCCCATCTGTAAAATGGGGAAGGTGCTGCAGGACTGCCATATTAACATGTGTCATAGAGCCTAAATCATAAAGGACATTGTTGTAAATAGCTCCAATGTCAATGAAACTGGGCAAATTTATTCAGGCAAAGAATCTGTCCCTTAATGCTTGTGTAGAATCTTTAGAGCATTGATTGAAAAATGTTTTATTAGTGCAACACGTTATTAGTGTGTTTTGTTTTTTGTGCTGGTACTTGCCAGCACTGAGTACTGGCATCTCTTCAGCCCTATCTCCTCAATCCCAGATGAAGTGGGATTGGCTGGAAGAGAGGACGAGGAGCTGGCTGAGTACAGGCTCCTCTTTTTTTAAAGTAAAAATCACTGGTATTATCTCTTCTCAACCGGAATGGTTAGCAAAAATGAGAGGTGTCTACTTGATTGTTCTATAAGAAAGAGAAACTTGGGTGGAGTCAGATTATAATTTGATATTTATTTATGAAGAAAGTACAACACCATTTTTCCCTGCACAGAGCAGCCATCAACCAGCACTTAACAATTTCTTGGCTCACCATCCCAAGTCTTTTTGAAACCAGCACTCAGCCCAAAATGTCTCTCCAGCCTTTTCTTGGAGCCATGTTCCCAGTCCTTGTTCTGACTGTGTCCATGGCTTATGTCTGCTTCTCTGCTAACCTTCCTGCTTCTCTCACCGAGATAGTCATCAAACACTATCCAGCAAACCCTCCCTGCTAATATGTGCCTTGAATGTGCCTCTGGTTTGATTTGGTGTCTGCATTTTGAGTAGCGGCTGATATTGTTTCAGCTACCTGGTTCTACAAAGTGGTTTAATTTCATTTCATTTCAGTAATGAAGTTCAGCTGTTACACAGACACACACTCCAGTTTCCAAGAGATTTAACCCAAGTCATTCATAACATCATTGTATTATTATTATTATTATTATTATAAATTAGTTTTATTTTTGCGAGGAAAACCAGGCGTTTCAGACAACAATGTATCGCACAGTGTAGGACTTTGGGACAATGCAGTATTTGACTGTGTGAGGTGAGGCTGCTCTCACATAATAGTAGTGCAGGACAGATACAGCATTTCGTTGGAGAAATAATGTTGAGATCATAAGGTGCAGGAACGGAGAGTGACTTGGTTCCTTACTCTAGAAGGACCACCAAGATGGAAATAGTGTAGAGCAGGGATGGAGATATTAAGCATATACCGTACAAAAGGTACCAGTGTGCACATGGAGCCAATACTATTTGCACCAGCGCAAGACCTGGTAAATAATTCTCCAAACAGAGACTGATGAAAGGACAGCAGGGAAGAATGGCACTTCATAGCTACACAGACATAGACTTAGCATGAACCCACTGTCATTAGGAATCCAAGCAGGTGGGAAGCATTCTCGTTGTCATGGATCCCCTGAAGCCCCTGTATTTTTAAGAGTGGCACAGAGCTGCTAGAATTGACACAATAGGAAAGGACACGCCCATGAATGCACTGAAAAGGTGAAGTTGCTCATGGACAGCTGACACCCACCATGTGAAATAGCTCTTCAAAGGGTTGCTGCAAGATGGCTAAAATGTTCGGTGGGAAACGTGTGAGGTTTTTTTCCCCCTGCCCTGTGAAAAGACCAATTTATTGATGCCCACAAATCCATGGCAGCTGGGTGTACTGTGGATGACCCAGTTACAGCTAGGAATTCTGGGTTCTTTGTGCTTCGCCACTGGCGTAATCTTGCTGTATACCCGGAAGAATCACCCCAACGTAAGGATAATCTCTGGAGGCAGACAGCAGGTATCGTTACCCTTTCCTGCTGCAGGTATAACAAAGAAAAGAGAGCCCAGCTAGAGGAAAAGGGGTAAGTGCAGGATGTGCCTGTGCTGGCAAAGACTCAGCTGGTTTTGGCCGCTCGTGGCTTTTGCAGCCTAGCGCAAATGGCGGTGGATGATTGCTCTGACACAACCAGGAGGCATCAGTCTGAGCCCACCTGATTCTCTAACGTCAATTTAAAGCCAAGGGTGAAGATTTGGATCATGTGAGGAGCCTTATAGTACCTATTGCTCTTCAAGCAAACAAACTCCAGCTATGCCAGAGTGCCCTGGGGAGTGAGGGCCCTGCCTCCAGCCCTCAAACACACATCGCGGGACCATCAGCAGCCACCTCAGATCTGAACGTTAACATCTGGAATTGCACTTGGAAGCAGAGGGAACCCAGGCTAGTGCTTATATTTTTAATGGGCTCACATTGACCTGTTCCAGGAAGCATGTCGACTGCAACATACTCCACCAAAATAGCTTCCACTCAGACCTTTCCCACAGCTGTTTCCAATATGAGGCAGCATCACCTCTCGTCAATCTCTTTAATTACAACACAACTGCACCACTTGGCTCTCAAGAAAAGGAGATGTGATGTGACCACAGCATGCAAACAGCACTGCAGTGCAAAACACCCCTATCTTTCTTCTGCTGGTCTCCCACAGGTTGAGTAGAAGAATCAACCCTTTGATAGACCCTACATGAGTGGGTGCTTCGAACAGATGATCAGTTACCCAGCACTACTCACTGAGATCTGTCAGCAAGGAAAACACAGAGTTGGTGTGAAACAACCTACCAGCACGTCGACATCCCCCAATTAACATTGCCAAAGTCAGATGTGAATAACAACCTCAGCATAAACCCAGACCTTTGAGATCACCAAAAAGAGATATGTGGCCAAGGATACTAATTATGTCTCCATACTCACACTTGATATTATAATGGATTGTTCCAGATAAAAGAGTCAAGAAATCAGATGAATCCAAATCTTGATGCAATTGTTCGACCACTGGGTTTTTTTCACTTTCCGCATCGAATAGTGGACCTGACCAATGGGACAACTCAATTAGCAAGCCACTCTACATGACAAAGGGTGACTGAATCAGGCCAGCTATTAGGAAAAGATACTCATTTTATGTGAAATGACAAAACCCTTTTGCCTGGCTACCCAGCACTAGCATAGCAGCTGGATTTCCTTAACCTCCTCTTTCATTCCACTGATTCCACTGTTCTCCCAAAACAGTTACAGATACATACATTCATACCCTTCTCCCTCAATGTGGGAATTAAAGGAGCTCAGTTGTTTTGTTTTTTTAATTTATTTGAAGAAGAAGAAGAAGAGAATTTCCTCCTGGTTTGATTTATATTAACTAACATAATAATTAGCTACACTATTTCCACTCCCCCAAAAATGCTAATTACCTGCAGCTCATATCTGAGGGAAATGGCACACAGATGGCTGTTATACTCCAAAAATGTTAATCAGTTCTGAAAATCCAAATCAGTCCCAGCCATTTCACAGATCAGGTCAGTGCTATATTTTGCACTTTGGCTCACTCAGAGGATTTCCCATATCAGGTACTACATAAAGTGGCTTAAATCTATGTGCCTTGTAGCCTGGTAAATAAATTCTGTGAAGAGGTTTATTGTCTTAGCATATTGCTAATAAATTTAGCAAAATACTGACACCCTTACCCACGCTGTGTACCACTTTTGAATTTAACAGGACTCCTTTTGCACTAAGGTACCCTGTCTCTTCCCAATGGAAATCAGACACTATCCCTTTGGGTTCACAATATCGTGCTCTGCAGCAGCATTTGGGCTCCAATGGCTGCAAGATGCTAAAGCTTATGTGTAACTTATAGAAGTGTGAATAGTCTTCAGTTTATTCCAAGACACACATGTGCCTAATCATCTTGTTGAACAAGGGCTTTTATGGTTAGTCAACAAGTCTCTTATGAAGTAAGCGCATTTTTTAATAAACATGCCATTATTATCTGACAGTAATAATTGTGTACTTCAATTTTAATGTATATTCTAAATCTAATGCCATCTACTTGTTCTCCTTGTTGATTGGTTATTGTTGCTCATTTCTCTTGCCTTGAACAAACTAATGAGGGTGTGGAATTCTGCCTTTTCTAATGGTGATATCATCTTTCTTTCTCTCTGTAACAAAAAGCCTTTGAAGTCCTATCCCGCGTGATACAAGGATTTTGATACTTCCCCAGTAAGGATGTAATGGAAGCCAAAACAAGCCTCCAGGTGCCAATATTACACCTGACAAATTAGGCACACGACTGGAAAAGGGTGGGCCCATGATTCTGTTTAATGTTCATTTCCTCTCATTTCCACATTTACAGGAAGTAGTTGGAATGGAAAAAAGGCTTTCCTTAAAGACCCAAACGATCAAAAGGCCTGAAGGAGGTACGCTTTGCAAACAAAAAACTTGGAAACCAGCTAAATCCTGTGATTTGGATCTCATTTGCAATGACTTATTTAACCCCTACTGACGGCACGGTGAACAGGATGTTATGATTTATTTAACACTTAAAGCCGGTCTGAGAACAAGGTGGATGGTGCCCTTAGATGTAGGCTTTCAATAATGTATTGTTGTAAGTGCTTAATTTTTCCTTGGGGAAGCCTTTGACGGCAGGCTTCTGCAGCATGGTTTAAGTGCTGTGGATTAAGCAGTCTGCCACATAAAGCAAAAATAATAATGCTAAAAAATACAACGAAAGTGCAGGAGGCTTGATTTCATGGATTGCATAGTGGGAACTTCTGGCTCACGTTTTAATGCCAGTTGAACTGAGTTTAATACATTTTTGTTAGCAACTTACAGACAGCTGAATTTACCTTGCAGAAAGTTTAATGGCATAATACACCCACAAACACAAAGAAAAATGACTCATACAAAACCCTGCATGGGTCCTAGAGGGCCATTGGAGAGCAGTAACAAAGCCTATAAAAATAAATCAAGTCACCTCTACTACATTTATACCATAGGGGTTTCTGACCAAGAGCAGACTCACAAAAATGTTATGTCTGACTGACTTTAAAGTTGAACTGGTGCTTAATAATATTGTAGCATGCCTCAGAGGGTTTATCTGAAAGCACCTTCTTTTGAATAGTTTGTAATCATTATCTGGGGTACAGGACCATCCTTTAGAAACCTTTTTTATGTCAAAGTTACTCAGTGAAATAATTCATAGATGTTTTACCCTCTGGAGATCAGCGTTCAGTTCTGCTTCATGTCACATATTGAAGGCCTGTTGTGACTTTAGCAAACTAGATCTATAGGAATTCCTGCACCTGTGGATAAAGGACTTCAATCTTCAGCCATACATGCATATTTCTGCATGCTTCTGTGTGGACAAATTATATTTTACTATGGACAGGCAGGTAACACATTTCACTTTTTGGACATGAAGTACAGGTTTAAGCAAATTACATTCATAGCTCTAATCTTATATTTCCATGCACACTGAGTGAAATGTTGTAAAACTATCAATTCTGTCAAAACCTAGCAGAAAGAAAACAAGAGACCCTACAATCTTAATGTCCAAACTGATTGGTGATTAGCAGGAATTAAATATGCAGGAATTCCAAATCTTTTTTGATCTGAGATGTCTAGATGACTTTTGTTTTTCCATAATTGTATGAGGGACCTACATAGTATTTAAGAATCAATTATATTGCAATTGATGTAATTAACTCTAATAATCCAGTAAAAGTCAGTAGGAGGGCTATTCAAGTCAATAGAAAAGAGAGACTATATGATGGAGGTGTTATTAACCTATACAGAATTTTACTAGGCATTTCCTTTTCTTATATAATAAATATACAGTGGTTAGGAAGCCTGTTATTATAATTTAATGGGAACAATGGCTCATCACTTTCTTTCCTGTACAACCCTTAACTAATTTTACATAAAGTGTATAAGTAATATGAATTCTTTCCTAATGGCACAGCAAATTAGCTATTAATCATCCATCAATCATCTGTTGCTCAAAAATCTGTGGTGTTTTCAGTGCTGCTAAAGATATTTTGGGAGTGGCAGGAGCTGTGCACAAATCTTCTCATTCATTTATCTGTCCGACTTTCCATTTCACGCTGCCAGGTGTACCTATTAACTTGTCATTTGAGGACTGAGTCTGAAGTCAGTGGAAGCCCCTTGAGGAAGGCTCTGGCACTTGGAAAGATCAGGCAAAAGAATGTGTAGGAATTTCTATGGCACTCATCACTGTTCTCTTACTGCAAGCATTTGAATTGGGGGCTATAGGTGATGACCAGTGGCACTCTATTATTGACTTCTTTGGGCCTATCTAGAAGTAGCTGGTTCCTAGGTATTCATCTGGCCCTGTCAATATGTTTTTTTTCTTATTACTTCTCCCAGTAGGTAATTAAGTTTTACAAATGCCTGGTAGAGATCTTGAAGATTTTGGTCTCTGTCAGCAAGATTGGAGCATATGCAGTTGTATCTAAGGGCTTGACTATAAATGGTGGATCGTGTGATGCATCCCAGATGGAAGCTGGAGGCATGTAGGCAAGTGTAGCAGTTAGTGGGTTTCTGGTAGAGAGTGGTAATGGTTTGGCCATCAGTGATTTGTACTGTGGTGTCCGGGAAATGGAGCTCAACTCAAACCCCTCCAGATCATTATCAAAAATCTACAACATATACTGAAACATGATGCTACACTCCGAGAGGCTCTGGATGAGAGACCTGTGCTGTCCTATAGACAACCACCTAACCTCAGGAAAATTCTCACTAGCAGCTACAGGCCATACCACAGAAATACTAATCCTGGAATTTTTCCCTGCAACAAACCCCGTTGCCAACTCTGTTTACATAGTTACTCTGGAGACACCATCACTGGACCTAACCACATCAGTTACACAATCACGGGCTTATATTCCTGCACTTCCACAAATGTTATATATGCCTTCGTGTGCCAGTAATGCCCCTCTGCTATGTATATTGGACAGGCTAGGCAATCACTTTGCCAAAGAATGAATGGACACAAATCAGACGTTAGGAATCTGAATCCACATAAACCTGTCAGTGAGCATTTCAACAGAGCAGGCCAAAGCATTAAAGAGCTGGAAATCTGTATCCTACAACAAAGAGACTTTAACACCGGATTACAAAGGGGGACATTGGAACTGGAATTTATTCTCAAATTCGACACTTTGTACCTTGGTCTTAACAGAGATAGCAATTACCTTATGCATTACAAGAGAGCTTCCCCATCATTGATATTCGTAATGATCTCAGGCAAGTCACTTAACTTAATAGACACTTGCAGTAAGTAATTTTCTTCCCCCTCCTCCATACCCTTTGCCCCCCAGTCTTAGCTGATTTGTCAGTTTTAATTTTTTTGTTATTTCATATTCATTGTGCCAGTTCACTATTTCCAGATCTGAAGGAGTGGGTCTGCCCCACAAAAGTTCATCTCCTAATAAATTCTTTTGTTAGTCTTTAAAGTGCTACAGGACTGCTTTTTTGTTTTGTACAGACTGGTGCCCTTAGATGTATTTGCTGCCTTTGACACAGATGACCGGTGGATGCCTTTGACACTCTTGTGGGCCCTGGCAAGAGGGGACGGGGCTGCTCCTCTGTGGCTACATTCTTTTCCCTCAGAGAAATTGCAACCCATCTCAATGAGCCAGCTTTCCCTTTTCCCAAGTGCTCTCAAGTGCAGGGTTACTCAGGTCTCTGTCACCCAATCTGTTCAGCCTATATATGCTTCTATTAAGAGGGTTGGTAAGAAGCTGGAGATAGAGGTATTTTATTATGTTGATGACATCCTGGTGTCAGAAGAAGGGGGTTCAACACCCCAATCAATGTCATGTTGAAATAGAATCCTGGCTACAGATGAGTTGTTTGAAGCTCAGCTCAGACAAGACAGAGGTGGCAATAGAGGGTTGAAGGAAGCAATGGAGGGAGATAACATCAATCCATTTGATCTGGAAGTGCATCCACCACTGGTCACCTCCAAAGGTGATTTTAGGCTCCAGTCAGGTGCTGTTAGTTGATTATATTACAGCAGTAGCCAAGACAATATTTCACCATCAGTAGCTGAGTAGGAGCTGTCATGCTTTTCTTAGTGCCTTTTTTTCTGTGAGTGTGGACTCCTGACAGAAGCTGTACTTTGAGCTATCTTTAAATTCATTTGGAGACAGAAACTGGTACAAAATATGGCAATTTGCTGGTGGAGTGGGGGATCTTACCGGGAGCATATGTCATTGCCTCTCCAGGTTCCAGAGCACCTGCTGGTCTCCAGGTAGAGTTTATGGTGTTTGATTTTGACTTTACAAACAGAACCTGTTGAACTTCTCCCTCTGTGTCACACTGCTACAGGTGTGGACAGAAGGGACACTCAAGTGGAAACACTCTCATCATAAAAGAGACTGGGTAGGCAGAGGGACAATCTTTGTACACACCCTGTCACTCTGGCTGAAATAGTCCAGGCTTGATCACCTTATCGGCAGGCTGCAAAAGTCATTTTGATTGTGATTCGGTAAATGTTGGGGGTACATCCCAAGGAGAGGGAAAGGAGCTCTTCCCCTGCCTTGATTTATTGGCTGGCTGCACTGATTTTTTTCTCAGTATTTTTGTGTTGCAAGATGGTCATCATTAGGTGATTGTAAGTCTACTTAACTGTTCTAGCACTCAGAGCCTTTTGTATGAGCATTCCTAATTGCTGTTTAAATCTAAATAAATTTAGAGCTAACGGGTATATTCGTTCCCAATGCAACTTCACTTAAATCGAGGTATTTACATGAGGGATGAATCTATTGTGTTGTGTGTTGTTGTGTTAAAAATGAATGATTCTTAGAGAGGAAGAATGAATTATCATTTTAAGCTCATGCATACACACACACGCACATACACCCACACACACACAGTCTCCTTTTCTTACATCCTTGCTCACACTTTCACAAGCTTCCTATTTTACCGGTAGTGCAGTATGAGGGGGTGAGCCTACACTTGCATTCCTCTTTCGAAAGAGGTATGCAAATGAAGAAATGGAAAATGCAAATGAGGTATTCATTTTATTTAATGGGAAGAAGGATTCTTTCAAAGATGGGGTTTACTTTCAAAAGAGCAGCATCTACACTGGCTTTCTTCTTTCCAAAGAAGCTCTTTTGAAATTAGAATATGCAAATGAGGTGTCAACATGCAAATGTGTACCCCGTTTGCATGTTGATTTACCTAATTTGCATACCTCTTTCAAAAGAGGAATGCAAGTAACACACCCACAGAGAGGAGGAAGTTGTCGTGTTGTGATAAATACACAAAAGCTACTTCTGCATGGGCAGCCTCTGTTGACGGAGGTCACCATCAGCAGAGAAACCTCAGCAGTACCTCTGTCAACAGATCAGATCTATACATAAAAGCAGCTTGAAAAGGCAAGCCACTCTGTCGACAGGAGCAGCCGGACTGCCCTGCCCTCTGTCGACAGAAGCTCTGCAAAGAGAGCTACCCAGGGAACCGGAAGCCCTCTCTGTCAATAGAACTGTCCACATGGGCACTCTGTTGACAAAACACTGTTGACAGAGGCGCTATACGTGATTGCAGAGAGGTATAACAGCTGAACAGCTGAGTTTTGTCAACAAACTCTTGACAGAGTACTTTATCCATGTAGACACTCAGCAAGTTTTGTCGCCAAAAGCCCCGTTTTGTCCACAGAGGCTGCCCACATAGACATATACATAATCCACGGATGCCAAATTCAGCTTTCCCACCAGAATGTAAAGGTTAAAAATATTCACAACTAAAAAGTAAATGCTGTGCAAATATTACACAAGATCTGAACTATGTTGCACAGAATGAAGGCTCTTTGAGTGTAGGAACACATATGCAGCCCTGCTGACTTGTGCTGAATGAACCAATTGTAAACCTGGCAAACAACTGCCTCCTGCCAGGACTGCTGGTTCAAAGCTCCATCTAGCTTGGGACGCCTTAGCACAAATGTATGGGTAGCAGTAAATTTCTCAGTACAGTTAAACACACCCCTTACATCTCACTTTTCTCTTGCCAGATTCAGAATGGGTGAGCTGGTCTTTCAGAAAATCATCAGCTTAATTCAATGGTTATTCTGAGATAGTAGCAAGGAGAGGTGATATGTAGGGGTCACACAGGGGGTCACATGCACCCCCACTGTCGGGCCCCCACACTCACTGTCCAGGGAATGCAGGGGCAGTCCTACCCATCCCCCAGAGCAGCATGCCCTGAGAGGAGTGCAAGCTTCCTAACTCACGCTCCTATGGGGGAGTGGGGATACAGCTCCTGCACTCCCTGGAAGCAGCATGGTGCTGCCACAGGAAGAGGCAGGCAGGATGGAGCAGGGGGAGGGGGTGGATCATGGACAGGAAGTGTATGGGGCCTTGGAAGAGCAGGTGTGAGAGAGGGAGGGGCATGGAGCAGGGGCACGTGGCTGGTGTCCCCCTTGGAATCCCTACACCAGATGCCCCTGCCAGTGAGTGTCTAGAGACATACTGAGGAGACAGCATTCAGTGTCATGTACAAAAATAATAAGCCTCTGGTTAAGGCGAAGATGGATATATACTATTAGTTAGCTTCCCACTGCAAGATCAGAGTTTACCTCGAGACTATATTGTAGAGCTGGGAGAATTTTCCATTGTACCATAACAGGATGCACCAAAAGACCCATTACCATGGCATCATGCTGATCACAACCTCAACAAAAGTCACCCACTTGACACTGTTGCAAAAAGAACAAATGCAATTTTAGGTTGCATTAACAGAGACATAGCACACAAGTCATAGGAGGTGATAGTATCACCCTACTCAGTTCTGATTAGGCTTCAGCTGGAGTATTGTGTCAAATTTTGCTCTCCAATATACAGAAAAGATGTGGAGAAACTGGAAAGGCTCCAGAAGACAGCAACAAAGATGATCAAAGGGATGGAACTGAAGCCAGATGATCAAAGGCTAAAGGAACTGGGTATATTTAGTTTGGAAAAGAGACACTTGGTCTTCAAATACTTAAAAAGATGCCACAGAGGGCAGGAAAAGAGGCAGATGGTTCAAACTACACCATAGGTGATTTAGATTAAATCTCAGGGAAAAATTCCTAACTGTAAGAACAGTAAAACAATGGGACACTGCCTAGGGAGGTTGTGGAAACTATTTTGCTGGAGATGTTCAAAAGGAGGCAGGACAGCTATCTGTTTTGGGTGGTTTAGACGCAAGAAATCCATCATATTGACAGCAGATTAAACTAGATGACCTAAACCTATTATTCTGTGGCCAATGTCCACCATAGACATAAGGTTTATTGTCCTCCACCACCTTAGTGTTACATAGAGGTCTCACCTATTATTGTTTTTTTAGGTCTTCCTGGAACTGCAAACCCATAAGGATGAGTGGTGCCAAAAATGATAGCCTGGGAATAGTTAAAGGGCAGTAATCCAGCAGTCAAAATTTCATTTATTCAAGTCCCCAAGCACCACTCGCTTATTTAATCATCTCAGTTCTTCTACAACCCATGGACATGCTTTTAAATGTATGGGGGCAGTCCCTCAGCTGTTGTCAGTGGTCCTGGCTTCAGTGCCTTTAATGGAGCTAGGACAATTTACTCCAGATCAGAACCCATCCCTCAGTCAAGTTGTACCCCATATTCTGAAGACAACAATACATATAAGTTAAAAAATGTTAAATAAGAACAACCATCTGCAAGAAAAAGTTCCATAGTTTAGACTTTCATGGAAAATCAATGTGGACTTATCTCTGTTATTTTACTTAAAAAATGCTTAGGAGCATGGCTTTAGGTAGCACTGTGAAAAACAACTAAATATAGCGGTAGGTCATGGTGGGTGGGAATGGAAAACCAAGGAGTCAGAAGCTGAGCTCCTGCTGCTGTTACGTCATTAGAACACCCATAATTATGTTATTATGCTCAGTGCCCGCTTCAGCTGTAACTGGACACCACTTAAAATGACAAAAATCTGATTAACAGCATGACACGTAATCTTAATTTCTTGCAACACAAAACGTGCAGACTTCTGTGAGCCTATAAATAATTGAAAAGTGGTTATTCTAAAACTTCATTTTATATTTAACATACTCATTTGCAAAAATATATTTCCATTCCTAAGGCAAGAACAGATAACTCCTCCGTCCCCGACCCCAAACACCTAAACATATCGTTATAAACCCAAAGCAGAGATTCAGCTGAAACTATCATTTGAATTTGTATGGGATCTGTATGGTGTAGCTATGTAAATGTTTGTGCATTTGTTTTCAGGGTGCTGCACCTTTAAATCTCAAATCTCTAAGAGCTGCTATCTACAGAGAGATTCCCTTTTTGTATGAAGCTCAATGCAAACTTTCACAGAGGACACTACATGTGTGAAATCCTGGCCTCAATGAAATTTATGGCAAAATTCCCATTGTCTTCAGTGCAGCCAGGATTTCTCTCACTGCATGCCTGCTCTGACTTTTCTTCTTTCTTATTTTTTTAATCATCATCTCCAATTAAAGTAGATGCCTGAAGGTCCTGGTTTGCTCTTTGTCTCTGGAAAAGCAATACAGTCACTTTCTATAAATAAACTAAAACAGAATAAAAGATTCAGTGTGGTTGAAGCCCCATCCGCTGGGGTATTTAAAACAAAGACGTACAAAGTGTACCGCAGGGAACAAACCTGCACTGGCAAGAAAATGAACACAAAATAATGTTCATTCATATCTAACATATGTTTCTCCATTTAAATAAATATAGGAAAAGTATACATCTTATTACACCTTCAGCCCATGAGGTTACCAGGCTGTTTTGTTTCAGCTTCACTGGGAAAAGCCCTCAAGATAATTTTTATACAAACGTTAAATCTTTTCCCTGTCTTACAGTGCATGAAGTTTTCACTGCCACCAGCTTGGTCCCCCTTAAATATTTTTTGTATCACCAGACCAGAAGTGGTTTTGATGCCAATGAGCTGTTCTGTCCTATTGAAAGCAGAGAATGGTTTCCTCTGCAATATGTACAAAGAGCAAGGAAATTTAGTCAGTTTATGCAAAACACAAAATGGCATCTGCCATCTGGAAATGCACACAAAAGCCATGGGCAGTCAAACACTTCTCAAGACTTTGGCATGTAAAATTAATAGATTTGTTGAAGACTTAAAGAGACACACAAACTCCCAGCTAGTAGAAAGGGAATTTCACTCTCCTCTCCCACTAAATAAAATAAATGATATTTACATTGCAATGCCCCATAGATGGTGCCACAAACAACCTCCTAGAAATATTTTCCAGTGATTTCATGGTCCCAAGTTAAACTTTGAGGGTAGTCAGAAACAATGTTACTAGCAAATGTGCATTTTAAACAGTGGAGAGGCATGCATCTCCCCCCAAATTTGCATCTAGAGTAAAAAGTTATATTTCTAGCTATGTAAAAATTATGACCTTATTTTCTGTGTGCATCTCCTTTAAATCTGTGAGGATGTTAATGTCTGCATAAACAGGGAGATGTACAACAGATAGCTAGATAGCTAGATAGATAGATTTAATGTATGACCCCTTGACTTTAATCATTTTGGCTACTATTTTTAATCTCACATAAAGGTAATTCCTGATGAAAATTTCCAGTTCTGTTTTTATACAGAATAACATGCCACTTTCAATAGTCCATGATATACTGTACCTAAGTGGCTGTCATAAATTATTGAATCATTATTCTCTCAACAAATGTAAATCTAATAAATTGCAAAAGCTATGACTCCAGAGTATGCAATCAGGTATCCCCAGGTAGAGCATAGTGCTCATGCGGGGGTGGGTGTAGTGATGTCAAAGGGACTCTGTAAAGAAACACAGATCTGTATTAGGGACTAGCAACTAAGTTAGTAGTAGTGGAAAGGATAGTTAAGGTTGTCAAACAGTTTACTTTCCATTATAGAACGCTGTGTTCAATTCCTTACAATGTTACCAGACTTTGATGGGCTGAAATATTCCATGCTTAGTCTCTGCTTTAGTCTTTTTTTTTTTAAAATATGTTTCAACAAAATGCCTCTGTTGTTTCTAAGGTTAGGGAAATCCTTGCACCAAAGGTATGTGCTTGACTGTATTGTTTGAAACTATTAGACCATTTTCTCCTCCAGAACCCTAATACCCAAAGTTCCTTAAGGTTCCTAATACCCAAAGTTCCTCTGTTTTCTACCAAATAAAGCTGTGTCTACACTACAGAGTTCTGTCAACAGAAGTCACCGTCAACAGATATTTCCCGATGGAACCTCTGTCTACAGAACACACCCACACCTCATACAGGCTCACCTGTCAACGCCCTCTGTCGACAGAGAGTGGCCAGACTGCCCAGCCCTTTGTTGACAGAACAGCCAACTGGAAGGTCTGCAAACGGGGCTGCTCGGTGAACCAGAAGCCTTCTCTATCAACAGAAGGCTGCCCTGAGCATCCACACTATTTTTTTGTCGACAGAATCTGCTGACAGAAGTGCTATGCCTCAAACCATCAAGACAGCACTCTGCTGGGAAAACTTGTGTTCTGTCAACAGATTCTTGATAGAAGGCATTTCTAATGTGGATGCTCCATTGTTTGGTTGAGAGAAGGCCTCTTCTGTCAACAGAATTCTAAAGTGTAGACCCAGCTTAACAGTGCAAGCTCCCTCAAAATGTGTCTCATTTTCTATCTAGGAGTCTGTCCACAGAAGGGATAACAGCCTACTGCAGCTGTCTGCTACCAGTTTTAGATCAGTGGGTGGATAGCTGTGCTGTGGAGCTATGGGTCCTAGATTCCAACTCTGTGGAGGTCCAATTTAGTTTAGATCAATTTAGTTTCACGTGAAGTATTTTCTGCGGGGGATGGGGGTGGGGGAGTGTTCTGTTGACTTTCTTTTAAAACATAGGATATTGTATCACAAAAGCTATGAAAAGCTAAATCGGCATGAAGGCTGCAAAGTCAAAGGTTCAGACATTAAGAAACACCAGAATTACCTTTGTCTGTGGAACTTTTATTTGGTATTCATGGGCATGTTTTGTTGTAGTCATGTCCAGGCTTGCTTTGATGGGTAGGGGGTCATGAAAAGAGGCAGTTGCCTCAGGGCCCAGCAATTCAAAAGGGCCAGGGGCTCCCAGCTACTGCTGCGGTAGCAGCATCAGATGGAGCCTCAGGCCCTTTAAATCACTGCCAGAATGCCATAGGGCACACTCTGAAGAAGTGAAGTCTGAAGAAGTGGGTCTGTCCCACGAAAGCTCATCGCCTAATAAATTATTTTGTTAGTTTTTAAAGTGCTACTGGACTGCTTTTTCGTTTTGATAGTGTATAGACGAACACAGCTCCTTCTCTGTTACTCTGAACAACGGGGCTAGCCTAGTGTGGGTAGAGGGCATGGTGCAGACCAGGCAGCGCTGGGGGGTGGCTGCCCTTAGCTCTGCATGTTGTGCCTGAGGCCTCGCCCCGTCCAGGAACATGGAGCTGTTCCCCACCCTCCTTGCCCAGGGACTCAGGAAGGCTGTTAACCAGCTGCCACCCTGCCCCAGTCATGTCCAGCACTGGCCTGGAAATCTGTGGCCTGGCTAAGAGAGGAATCCATCTCCCCTGAGTCCAAGACCAATTTCTTAAACACAAGAGACTATCCTCCATTTTTTTTCTGCAACCCGCCACCTCAGTTGCTTTCTCTCCAGCTCACTTCATGAGACGGGGGTTCTTAATGGAACAAATACTTTGTGGCCATTCAATGATGTCTAACACAGAGACTGTATCAAAATGAACACAGGGGTGCACACATGCTAGATCGGAACTGGGCTCTTTCCGGTTGAAGATAAGGGTGCTGCATAAAGGAGCTTACAGCAGTTCTAATTCTGTAGCTGTTTAGCCATATGAACTAGGAAAGCAGAGTGAATTCAGTAGGACTACTCACACCCCTACATTTAACCAGATACTTTAAGTATTTGCCAAAGCAGGGTCTATATAAGCTAAGTGGAGTGGAAGTATTGCAGATGGCATATAAGATAAAGCAGGTGTTTAACATGAAGTTCACACCCTAGCTTTTTAGTTCCACATTTTTTCTTTGTTTTCTTAAAAGAGAAGGGGAGAGAGTGAAATACAACCTGAGCCAGATAACATTAGCATTTAAATGGTGCTGGTTCTGGGCTCCTCTAAGATCCAGACAGGATCCCAGCAAAACTCAGAGCCAGCCCAAGAGCTGTTCTAAGTTACAATGCCTGAAACATCCCCCTGTGGAGCCATCCATCAGCCCAGAATAACCAGGTGGCAGTGTGCTCTGACTGTGCCTCATCCGTGCCCATGGTTCTTGCCTCTGCTATACTGGGGGATAGTCTATTTACCCAAAGGGTTCCCCTAACAAGCTGTTGCCCCTTTTGCCATAAAGAAGCAAGAGAAGGGAACAGAATTAGGGCCCAAGAATTTCAGCCCAAAGACTTTTCACAAGAACTAATTTCACTCACATAAAATACAATTTGAATGGCTTTAGTTTGGCTTGGACTAGCTATGGCCTCATAAAATGACTTTTCTTATGGCACATGCATAGGCGCAGCCACACTGTGTATTCCAGTAGGATTCACCTGCTTTGGGAGAAATCCTGGCTCACAAGAGATGATCTGCTTCATTAAAGTGGCAAAATTGGAAGTAAAAATAGAAGTACATATCTCAGCAAAAGGGAGAGACATTACTGAGTGCAGGGCTCCAGCCAGTGCCATTGACAGACTTAAAGTGAATCGTTACTGCTATTAGGCTGTAACCAGACAGTTCAAGAATGAACTGAGGATTCCAGGCATGTTATGGAGATGACACCCTGACAACTCCAGGCGTTGGGTGGTAGCTGCTCTTACTGATCCCGCTGCCGGCCATTCCTTGGAGTGTCACTTACATCAGTTTCAAAGTAATATATTGGCCCACCCTTCTAGCAAGAGATAAGATGTCACGATCAGCTAATAGAAAGTGACAAGCAGGGATAAAATGGATGGATGAGGAAGGAGGGAAAGTTTAGAATTAAAAAAGCATTATTCTTTTCTCTAGCACCAAGCACACTCGCTATATGGCTGTGCTAATTAAAGCAGCATTCAAGAATGTTCATCCATTTTACATTTATCATTCATTTTCCTATTTCCATGTATTTTCAAATTAGTCAGTGGCTCTTTCAGTAATCACAAACATGGCAATGCTTTCAACTTGACGGTTGGGAACAGGGAAATTGCTCTGTTACCGGAACAAACTTTTAATGAGATGAATATTGACTAATCAATGGAATTGTTCTCTATCTTTCTAGCCAAGGATTTTATACTGGATGCCCAACGCCATTGCACCTGGGCATCTTCTCCATTAAATCAATAGCAACAGTGAAGTTCTAACTGGATTTCCTGGAGTCTCTGGGTCTTCTGCCTGTTTAAGGTAAAATTCTGCTTGTCAAATTTACAGCTGTATTTGTCATTACTTGAGCCGCTTGCTCTCTAACAAAATATTAGTGTATAGTTTGACATAGCCCTGCACTGAGAGGTTTAGCCTGTGGATCAATTACAAAGTTTGTTCTCTTTATATTGTTCCAATGACACCTATAACTACGGGGCATGTAATACAGCTCACAGCTGCCCACCCCCTGCAACCACAAGAGCACACGTGTATATGTCCTCAAAATATTAGATCAAATCGGGAAGTTGCAATGCAAATCTAATCAGATGTGCCAAGCTTTAGCTGTGCACTGCTTTTAATTAACAGTTTGGGGGAGAGACATTCTCTTACTATTTGTGTGTTAAGTGCCCTAGCAAAATGGAATCCTGATATTAGTTAAGGCACCTACATGCTATAATAATAATAAGCATACTCTTGCATTAGATATATAGATCAATGGATACTGTAGACACATAGATGCCTTCTTTTAAATTGTAAAGAATTCCAAGACTAACCATGTGGCAATATGTTGTGAGGTTTATGCCAAAAAGTACAAATCCAGTAGTGAATCTAATTAAGCATTTGATAATGAGCACTGAGTCTTCTACTCAACATATTTTACTAGTGTATTTGTTTGTAAAGGTAGAGATAAGCACAGTAACACAATCTGTTCTTTAATGCCATAGGCAAAGAAAATCACTAGCTATCAGCTACATTATTTTATAATATTTAGCAGAGTTTAAGTATATACTTATTCTTTATTCCAGATGCCTCAGATAAGGTCTTATCCTGAAAAGCCTTCCTCTCTAGAGTATTCCTTGATTACAATGGTATTAATTGCAGGGGAAAAAATTGCTCATATGAGTAAAGATTACAACTTCACACTGGTAGTCTTCATGTAATAATATTTTCACAGCTATTTTGTTAAAAATAAAATGAAAAGTTCTGCGTGCAATGTGTAGAAAGCTGCAGATAACAGCAAATACTTAAGAAAAGCCATAATTATTAGAAATTGGAGCCACAATAACATACATCAACCTTGATTAGTTACATTAAAAAGTCCCTATAAACTGATAGTCTAAAAACAGGAAAATAAACATCACCTCAAAGTCTAAATGGCTAATAAAAAATGTAGTTAAAACAGATTAAGGTTCAAATCAAGGTCATGAAAGGAACTGATTAAGGAAAGCTGTCATATTTTCTAGGGTTGTGTGGCTGTTTCAGTGACACTGTTTCCTCTGAATCAGAGTCTTACAATGAAAAATCACACTGCTGGGGTTAATAAACGGAGGGCTCATTTGTTTAGATCAAGATTTCAATTAAAACACGTGGTGAGAGAAAGGCTAATTTCTTGTTTAAAGGTGAAATTAAATAAATATAAATAACTTAGCCAGTCGCTCACAAATTATGGGTCCCATTCATTTCCACTACTCCACTCCTTGTGCCTGCTCTGGCTTCACCCCAGGGCCATATTGCCCCAAACCTCTCTTTCCCCTCAGGCTTTCTATTAGGATGGGGCAGCTTTAAATTCCAAGCAGGGCTTAAGAGCACTTCCCAGCAGAGGCTATCTGGGAGACATGCCCTGTTAGCATATTGGTGACTTGCCTTACCGGCGGAATTAAAATCTCAGGTACTCATGTTACTGTGCCCCTATCCAAACGGACTAGCTGTCCTGAGGGACTGAGTGCTGGAACAAAGGTTGAATTGAGCCCTCTCTGTGTAAATAATAATATAACTGCAATACAAGTTTAAGGGGAACAGGACCTGTCTCTGGGCGCATGAACTCCAGTGATATTTTTGCAACAGTCAGTGTCAGCCCGAACCCCTGAACAATACAGGCAAAACTGGACTAGCTATTTTGGGGCTGAGCTGGGCAACAGTGTTTTGCATGCAACTCACCCCAGGGGGAGAGAGAGCGGGTAGCTACAGGTATACCTGGGTGGGATGGAGTTCACTCTCTTAGCTTCCAGGCCCACACAAATTGAGGCCAGAGCCCCCCAGATCGACAACCTGGCCAAGTGCTGCTGCCCAGTCTCCAGTCCCCATGTTAGCCCCACGGGGGTGTGCCTCATAGGGAAGGTATGGGCAGGACTAGCACTGGGGCCAGAAACTGGGGCAGCTGCACACCACTCTAACAGGAGAGCAGCTGCGTGCTGAGCAGTTAGATGGTGGTGGAGGGAGGCAAGTCTCTCACTCCTCCTGCCCTCTCTTGCCAGGGCCCCAGATCCTTTCTGCGTCCCCTCCCATTCCTGCTCCTCACCCCAGGGCTCCAGATCCCTCCTGCCCCCCACCCCTTCCTGCCCCCCCAAGAGCACTGGATGCCTCATATACTCATGATCCTTTCTGGCCCCTGAGGGTCCTTCTTCCCTCCTCTCCTCCTCCATCATTGCCTGCCCACCTGCCTATACACTTTTCCTATCCTTACTATGCCACTGACTGACACCACTGAAATGTCATTTCCTCTGCCCTACCAAAGACGATATCAGGCACAGGGCAGGCTCCACAATTTCTAAGATCTGAAATTGAATTTGGGGTACCTGCTGCTTCCCACACCCCCAAGATCTGACTCATTTTGTACCAAAGGAAGAAGGGGTAGAAAGTTTTCAAGTGGCCACCAAAGGCCTCTGGTGGTAGGACATACAGGATACATTTACATAACACAAGTGATTTCTTCTTCCTATGAGCCTGCACCAGAGTCAGGATCCTCATGTATGAGGTGCTGTATAAACAAGAAATAAAGAGGCATTCCATGTCCCAGAGAACTCTCTATCTGGATTTATGACAAACCGCAGCAGCCCCTGTAGCATTACCTTTTCTGTTGCCAGATAAAGGACTTCTGTCTTCCAGAAACTAAATTCCCTCCTGGAGAATATAAAAGAAGCTAATGGGGAGTACAAAGTCATTTTGTGAGGAGGTTTAGTGTTTGTTAACTTTTTAACCTGTGTGAATACCATTTACATTGAACAAAGTGGATTCAGAGTCAGAAGAAAAATCAGTTATTTTAGGAAGCAAGGCTACTTTGGAATTTAAAAATCTAGAATCATCCAGATAAGATTACTGTGCCAGAAATCATATTTTTATTGGTACATAAAATACTTGTCCCTTAACCATGCATATCTAGAGTGTGGAGTGAAATAAACCTCTAACAGTTGTGGAAGTATAACATTGTATAAGTATAACGTTGTATAAGGGGACATGCTGGATACATTGTATATGAGAGGGACATGCCAAAACATGTTACAAAGTATCTGAGGGAGCACACGTAGGGACAGTTAGCTTTCGAATGGAGAAGCAATTAAGATGGAGCCAGCGCGTCTAAGAAGCAGGCATCAGAATGGAAGGTGTGAAGGGCAATTAGGTAAGTTAACTGGAAGCTGTTAAAGGAGATTGTTAAGGGTGGCAGGTAATTGAAGATACGTGACTGGTCTCAGGGATCTCGAAGGGTGGTGACTAAACTCTTTTTCTTCTTTTGTCTGTAACTTGTCTGTAACTTGTTCTCCAAAAAACTGTATAAATTAAGAGACACAAGCCCCACTCGGGGGGCTCACTTCTAAATGTATTAGCAGAGCGGCTTTGCTAATAAAACAGAGTGGTCTGATAAATTGTGAGTCTGAGTCTAACTTTGACAATTTGGAGGTTCCACCAAGATGGCAAGCGGCTTCGCTGAGGCTGTGTGATCCCTGACTGCCTTGCAGGACGATCGTGGCAGCCGGCGCCTGGATGCTTAGTCCAAGCGATCCTCCACAAGACAGAAAGGTACACAGCAGCAGCGCAGTCTACGCCATTGAACTTGTCGGTTCCCACTCTGTTCGGGTAGGGGTCTTTGGATCCAGCTTCTGGAATCAGACGTCTCAGGTAATTATTATTTTTGTGCTTTAACCGGTTTGAGGACTGTCTTGTCTTTGTGTCTATCCGTCTTCCCTGTGGTGTGTGTGTGAATCTGGGAGCCATCTCTGTCCGGAGACTGGCTGACCAAGGGGTCCCCGTCCCCACGGTCTGAATAAGTGGAATCTGCACAGCTGCAGCTGCACCACGCCTTGGGTATAACCCCTGGTGTGAAAGCAAGGGCAGTTGAGGCAGTAGCCTGTGGGCTCCTTTCTGTGTGTTGCACCGGGTACCGCTCTGCCGAGCCCGAATTTCCTTCTTGTGTGAGTGCTGTGTGAAGTCCTCTTAAAATGGGTAATCGAAAGTCTAAGATAGAACAGTTCCCTAAGGGAACTCCGGCTCATTTTATGTATTTCAGAAAGGGACCGGACTCTTGTAGGTTTCTTGAAAAATGGTCCAAATTAGCTCTAGAGAACCCCAAATTACAGTGGCCACTGTTAGGTTCTTGGGACAAGGATCGAGTGAACGCTTTAAAAAGCAAACTCGTCCTCCCAAAAACCAAATTGGAGAGAGGAGAAGTAGACTGCTTCATGCAGTGGTGGGAAGAGGCAAATCGTAGATGGACTGAGTCAAAACTCACCTCTCTCTTAAAAATTCTAGCAAAAAACTAAAAGTTCAATTGGATGCAGTCTCTCCCACCACGAGTCCGAGCGCTCCCCTTTGCCCAGTCCTGTGCAATGATCCGGATCAAACCCGACCCCCACCATACTCGTGCCCAAATAAGAAATCAGAAAAAGAAAAATCTTCAGTGACTACAGATAATGAAAGTGAAGAAGACACCCTCATTGGCCTCACAGCTCTGCAAAATATTATGAAAAAGAAATCCAAAGCAGACTGCAAAGATTCTCTTGACCTCTCTTTTTGGAAAAGAGAGCCTGATGGGAGGTTAATGAGAGACTCTGATCAAACTGTTGTGGCACCCTTACGAGTCCTTAAAATGGGAGAAAGTGAGTCCATATGGGATTATAAGCCCTGGACTCATACGGAACTTTTATCTATAGTTAAAGGTTTTCCCAAACCACAGGAAAACTCTATCAAATTTGCTGAGGAGTTTCTGTTAATCTGTGAAACCTATGAACCCTCTGAGACAGATCTCCTCCAACTGTGTAAATTGTTAGCTCCTGCCAGTTATTATGAAAAATGGTTGGCTGCCGCAGACTGGCCCGCTGAGGCATGCCACTCAACCATAAAAAGTACTGGCCCAGATTCGGCGTACAGAGACCGGTGTATGGCTCTTTGGAAGCGCCTGCATCAAGCCATTCTCAAAGTGTGGTCTCCTAAGACAAATTGGACAGCAATACGTTGCTGTAAGCAAGGGCAAGGAGAAAGCCCAGGCGACTATAGGTCCCGGCTAACTGATATTTTCCTACAACATTCAGGAATACAAGAGCCCGATGTAAATGGGCAGGGGGCCTTGGCACATACATTTGTTGATGGTCTTCTCCCTGCCACAGGCAGCATGTTAAAACGAATAAGTGTGGGATGGGAGACTGAAACCATAGACAAATTGCTGGCAGTAGCAGAGCATTGCCACCGCACTTTAAAAGGAAAGGAGGAACAGTCCTCCCAAAAGTTAATGGCTCTGCAGATACAGCATTATTCAGGGCTAAGCAGACCACACCGGGGACAGGGACGGGGTCGCGGAAGGGGGCAGGGGGCTGGATTAACTGGGGTTTGTAACTACTGTAAACAGCCCGGACACTGGAAAAGAGAGTGTCCAAGACGTCCTAATAATCGTATGGGAAATCAAGTGAACCCCCCGCTGGTTCCTCCAGCTGATCCCCAACCCTATTTTTCACCCCAACAATGACGGGATGCTGGGGAACCTCAGAAAGTTTTAGCTCCCCTATTATCTCTGTCCCCTACTGGAGAATGTGTCCTGACTGTAAATGATCTCTCTCTCCCTTTCCTTGTTGATACTGGAGCTTCTCTTTCTACAATCCGCACCACTGACTTGCCTGTGGTTCCCCGATCTGGAAAATCTGTGTCTGCTGTTGGCATTACAGGGATCCCTACCTCTTTTCCCCTCTCAAAACCTTTGTCTATTCAGGTCGGCCCCCTCTCTGAGGAACATGCATTCCTCCTCTCTGATTCCACCCCTGCAAACCTTCTGGGACGGGACTTGCTACGCAAACTTGGCTGTTCTATTTACTGCTCCCCAGATGGTGTCTATCTGCAAATCCCTCAGTCTTCCTTATGTGATTCTGTAGCCTCCCTGCTGTCTGAAACTTCCCTCTCCACTCCGGTCCCTTGCTGTCCCTTAACTCCGTCCCTAGAGCACCTAATCTCTCAGGTTCCTTCCTCCCTATGGCCATCTCACCCATCTGAAGTGGGCCGATTAAATACTGACCCAGTTCGGATTACTGTAGACAATTCCAAACCTCTGCCTCGCCTGTCTCGGTATCCTTTGAATCCTGAGGCAGAGGCTGGGATTGCTCCAGTTATATCCGCATTAAAAGAACAAGGAATTATTGTCCCTTGTTCCAGCCCCTGTAACACCCCTATCCTCCCAGTTCAAAAGGCTGATGGCAAATCGTGGCGATTTGTTCAAGACCTTCGAGCTATTAACCGTATTGTCATACCTTCTTTTCCAGTGGTCCCTAACCCCGCTACAATACTAGCGTCTATTCCTCCAAATGCAACCCACTTTACTGTTGTAGATTTGTGCTCCGCTTTCTTCTCTGTCCCAGTTCACCCTGAATCCCAGTGTCTCTTTGGCTTCTCCTACAAGGGTCAGCAATATACATGGACTACCCTTCCCCAGGGGTATACAGAGAGTCCATCCTATTTTTCTCAAGCCCTAGCCAGGGATCTCGCTGATCTGGTTTTCCCATCAGGATCCACACTGATCCAATATGTGGACAACTTACTCCTGTGCTCCCCCTCTCTATCTGCCTCAGAAACTGATTCACTAACACTTCTCACAGCTTTAGCGAACAAGGGTCATAAGGCTTCTCGCACAAAATTGCAGCTCTGCCAAACCTCTGTCACATACCTAGGCTTCCTTCTCTCCCAGGGCTCCCGTACACTCTCTCCAGCCCGGGTACAAGCCATCCTTAGTTTTCCCCAGCCTTGCTCTCCACGCCAGGTCAGAAAATTCTTAGGCATGACAGGGTTCTGTAGGCAATGGATTCCCCAATGTGCTTCTCTGGCTAAACCACTCCAAGAACTCACTCGGTCCTCTGTACCTAACCCCATACCATGGCCACTTGAAGCAAATGCTGCTTTCATCTCCCTTAAGCAGAATTTAGCCTCTGCCCCTGCCTTAGGGTTACCTAACTATGACAAGCCTTTTACCCTTTTCTGTCACGAACAATCTGCTTGTGCCCTTGGGGTTCTTACTCAGGAGCACGGTGACAGAAATCGCCCGGTGGCTTATTTCTCTGCAACCTTGGACCCTGTAGCCCAGGGTTTACCCCCTTGCCTACGCGCTGTAGCTGCAGCAGCACGCCTGGTCGAGATGTCTGCGTCCCTTGTCCTCCGCTCTCCTCTCACTCTCATGGTTCCCCATTCTGTGGAAACTCTCCTTCTGCAATGCAATACTGCTCACCTCTCCTCTGCTCGCCTCACTAGGTATGAACTTTTGCTGCTTTCAGCCTCACATATCACTATCAAGCGTTGCTCCCGGTTAAACCCTGCTACCCTCCTTCCTTTACCTAGTGATGGTGAACCCCATGACTGCCTTGCAACGGTCTCTGCTATCACTGTCCCACGCCCCGACCTTTCAGATGTACCTCTCCCTAACTCTGACTTGGTATTATTCACTGATGGGTCCTGTTATAGAAATGACCAAGGCCACCTTCTTGCAGGGTACGCTGTGGTCTCTCTCTCTGAAACCATAGAAGCTGCGCCTTTACCCTCTGTGACCTCTGCCCAGGTGGCTGAACTGATTGCCCTAACCCGTGCCTGCTTTCTAGCCGAGGGGCTCTCTGCCACTATTTTTACTGATTCTCGGTATGCCTTTGGGGTTGTGCACGACTTTGGCACCCTCTGGCAGGCTCGAGGTTTTCTTACCTCTACTGGTACCCCTATCAAGAATGGCCCCTACATTGCCGCCCTCCTGTATGCAGTTTTACTACCGTCTGCCTTGGCAATTGTTAAGTGTACTGGCCACTCAGCGGCAGACACCGAGGTGGCAAAAGGTAATGCACTTGCTGATGCTGCTGCAAAACATGCCGCCACTATAAAACCTTCACCAGAAGCATTTCTTGGTCCCCTCTCTGTCTCTGTAACGCCACCATCCCTGTCTCATCTCGCTCAGCTCCAGGATTCTGACCCAGAAAGAGAGAAAGACTCCTGGAGTGCTTTGGGTTGCTCTTTGCATTCTGATTCCCTTTGGTGATCGCCCACCAGTACCTTTGTAGCCCCCCTCTCACTCTACCCGTCTCTAGCCGCCCTGCTACATGGTGTTTCGCATGTCGGCAAGGAGGGGATGGTCTCTGCTATGAGTAAGGCGGGGTGGTGGGCTCCCCATTTCAGCTCCTTTGCAACCTGCCACTGTGCCGCTTGTGTTACTTGTCAAAGCCACAATGTAGGCAAATCTGTAAAAGTAACACAAGGGTTCCGGGGTTTGCCTCAAGCACCTTTCCTACACTGGCAACTTGATTTTGTACTAATGCCAAAGTGTCAGAAATATGAATTCATTTTAGTTATAATATGTCTATTTTCGGGTTGGATTGAAGCCTTTCCCTGTCGCAAAGCTGATTCATTGTCTGTTGCAAAATGTCTGTTAAACCACATTATCCCTACCAAGGGAATTCCTGCCACTTTGTCTAGTGACTGGGAAACACATTTTACTGGAAAAATTGTTCAACATCTAAACCAGGTATTACATGTCACCCACCTGTTGCACTGCCCCTACCATCCACAGAGTGCAGGGGCAGTTGAAAGGTGAAATGGTGTGCTTAAAAATAAGCTGGCAAAAATCTGTAATTCCACAGGGTTAAACTGGCCAGCTGCTTTACCACTGGCCCTTATGGAAATTCGGTCATCCCCATCCCAGAGACACAAATTGAGTCCATTTGAAATCATCATGGGACGCCCTATGCGAACAATGGCTACTATTACCCCAGTCCCAGACCTAAACCTAACTCACAGCATGCTCCTCCAGTACTGCAAAGGGTTAATGCAAGCTGTGAGCTCCTTCCATTCGCAGGTGCGAGCAGCTTGGCCAATGGAACCCACCTCTGCTGCCTGTCACACTCTTGAGCCTGGTGATTGGGTCTACCTGCGGCACCACCTTCGGAAGCACGCCTTGGAACCCCGGTGGAAGGGTCCATACCAGGTACTGCTCACCACCCAGACACCAGTGAAATTATCCCGCATCGCTGCATGGATCCACGCCTCACAGTGTAAGCCAGCGCCACCTCCAGGGGACCAAGCACCTCTGCAAGACCACGCAGAACCAGCTTCAACCCCAGAAGACAAAGAGGAACAGCCTGCAATACCTTACAATCTGCGCTCTCGTAAGGGTTGCCAGAAGCAGAGGGTAAGCAGACAGCAGGACCCAACAAACAAGAAGCAGTAGTGAGCCTAGCGCCTGCTGCCTGATGGACGTAAAACCGTGACTGCAGTTCCCTCGAAAGGGGTTGTCGGAACCAGAAAGGGTCCTGCTTTCAACATGTGTCCTTTGAGAAGCTTAATCCTCAGCTACTGTGTCCTGAGGGTCTGGGGAATCCAGAGTGACAGTGACAATTCTTTTATCCAACAACAGGTGCAGATAGCCCAGATCCTGAATATTTCTAATTGCTGGGTCTGCAGCCACATCCCAGCTCACTCACAAGCTAGTATCCCCACCATGGCAATCCCTTTGAATTCCTCAGAGCTTGCTGGAGAACCCTATCCACTTAAAAGGACATGGAAGGAAAATGACACTTGGGGGCTGGGAAAAACATATGTTCCTAAACTTACAAGTGTGGTGAAAGGAAAGGGCCACTGGTGCTGGGTGTGTAATGGGACAGGGCTGAATCTAGGGAGGAGCAGCTGTCTCCAATACATCATGTCCCATGGTGTATGGGACTGTTCAAACAAGGTTGGAGAATGGTGAACCGGGTATGGAAAGATAAACTTCCTCTCAACCTGGGATCAAACCAGAGATTCAACCTCTTGCTCCCCCTACAGCCTCCCTGAGAAAAACAGCACCATCTACAAATGTCATGTAAATGCTACCTCTTCTCCCAGTGAAAATCATCCTGTGCCCTTTGGGGGATACTATTCCTCCTTTGTAAATTCTTACATGTCAAAGGGTTGCAGTCAACCCTTCCCAGCTTTAATGGGACATCATTGGGTTTGTGGGGAAAATGCTTACACTGTGTTACCAGCAAATTGGTCAGGTATCTGTTATCCTGCTCAGCTTTTCCCACAATTCCGGGTGCTTCAATCCCTCCCATGAAATCGCCTCTGTAATTTCAGGCGAAAAAGGAGGGACTTGCCAGATGCTAAATGGTATGTAGATAACATAAGCCCCCTAACTTGGGAAGAAGCTGTTGGCATTTCTTTAATCCCAGTAGGGGGGCAATTCACCATGCAAAAAGGCTTTTAAGGTTACAAGCGGTGGTTGAGATCATGGCCAATGAAACAGGAGAGAGCTTAAAAGCTCTGGCCAAAGAAGCAGGAGCGGTCCGACAAGTGGCCCTCCAAAACCGTCGGGCATTAGATATAATACTGGCAGCCAAAGGAGGGACCTGTGCTCTAATTGGAACAGAATGCTGTGTATACATACCTGATAATACTAATGAGGTAATAAATCTTGCTAGCCATCTGGAGCAAATTGCATACCTTCCCCATGAAGAACCAAGTTCCTTGTGGAAATGGATAAGTAACTTATTCGATTTCTCTAGTCTGGGAAACTGGTTGTTTCAAAGAATCCTGACTATCCTATTTGGAATTCTAATAATCTTTGTGTGTTTTCAATTGATTTCTTGTTGTATCCAAAACTGCACAAGACACACCATCCATCAGGTTACCCCTAACCAGAGTGCTAATCTAATGTTGTTAAATGTCACCAGTGAAAGTAATGAAAAAGAACGATTGACGTATGGAATCCAGTAAGTCGTTGGTCATGGGCGTAGCCTTGACCAAAAGGGGGGATTGTGGAAGTATAACATTGTATAAGTATAACGTTGTATAAGGGGACATGCTGGATACATTGTATATGAGAGGGCATGCCAAAACATGTTACAAAGTATCTGAGGGAGCACACGTAGGGACAGTTAGCTTTCGAATGGAGAAGCAATTAAGATGGAGCCAGCGCGTCTAAGAAGCAGGCATCAGAATGGAAGGTGTGAAGGGCAATTAGTTAAGTTAACTGGAAGCTGTTAAAGGAGATTGTTAAGGGTGGCAGGTAATTAAAGATACGTGACTGGTCTCAGGGATCTCGAAGGGTGGTGACTAAACTCTTTTTCTTCTTTTGTCTGTAACTTGTCTGTAACTTGTTCTCCAAAAAACTGTATAAATTAAGAGACACAAGCCCCACTCGGGGGGCTCACTTCTAAATGTATTAGCAGAGCGGCTTTGCTAATAAAACAGAGTGGTCTGATAAATTGTGAGTCTGAGTCTAACTTTGACACAGTGAAGTCAATATTTAAATCAATATGCCTTGGGAGGAAGATAACTTCTCATCGGTAAAGATTGAATTTTTCCTCAAGAATCTCTTAGGAGATAAACAGCATATTTCTGTTCTAAAAGCAGCTAAACAGGACTCTCAGGTAGGTCTAATCATTCTTAGATTTTAATAACATGATGCTGTGAAGTTATGAAATTATAAATGCTTGATGTTGGAAGAATATTCTTCTGCTAGGCACCAAAATTATTTTGGACTTTATCCTGCAGTGTGCCAAGCACCATCCACTCTCATGTACTTCAGTGGGAGCTGAGGGTGCTCAGGGCCAAATTTATAAAGGTATCTAAAGAAACAGAGAGGCACCTAGTCAGATCTGCACAAACATTTCATGTAAATGGGTTTCACATTGAAATCAAAGGGAGTTACGGCACACAGACTTTTTTGAAAATCCCATTTGAAGCTTATTTGCATCTTTAGGCACTGGACACCTTTCAAAATTTGATCTTCAAACCCTTGCAGGATTGGTCCCTATGATCCCAGATCTGAAAGGTCACAAATAAAACAGATGCTTATCTTCTTAGAGTAATAAGCATGATTGTAAATCAGCAAGCTTCTCTTTCTGAAAAACAGTTATAGTGGCTGAAAATAAATTAAAGAAATGCCCAGGAAATTATAAAAAGAAGATTCTTAGGTGATAATGCTCCAAGAAAAATCTTTTTTTCTCTTTTGAGCACACCATGCTGAGGAAAGTCAGGACAGAGTGTTAACTAGTGAACATCCTTCCTTTTATTTTTTGAAGTTGCACATGAAATTTAAGATGGGGCTAACAGAAGGAGGCTAATAGTAGTGGTTATGTGAGTGTTTGACCCTTTCACCGGTCCAGTACTGATAACTAAGAGCTGTTGCAGCTGGCAATTATTCAGTGGCCTATGTGAAATGAGCTGATGGGCTCAGTTACTAATGGGCAGGTGTTTGCCTCACAAAGGCTGTGTCTACACATGCCCCAAACTTCGAAATGACCATGCAAATGGCCATTTCGAAGTTTACTAATGAAGCGTTGAAATGCATATTCAGCGCTTCATTAGCATGCGGGCGGCAGCCGCGCTTCGAAATTGACGCTCCTTAAATAAGGGGACTTCGAAGTAGGCGGCGTCCTTTCGAAAAGGAGCCCCGTCTGGACGCGCCGCACGGCGGCAAGGAGCATCAATTTCGAAGCGCGGCTGCCGCCCGCATGCTAATGAAGCGCTGAATATGCATTTCAGCGCTTCATTAGTAAACTTCGAAATGG
Organism: Carettochelys insculpta; assembly: GCF_033958435.1. Lineage (NCBI taxonomy): Eukaryota > Metazoa > Chordata > Testudines > Carettochelyidae > Carettochelys > Carettochelys insculpta. Next base: position 62,654,554 of record NC_134139.1, on the reverse strand, counting down.
CCATTTGCATGGCCATTTCGAAGTTTGGGGCACGTGTAGACACAGCCAAAGGTCTCACCTACACTATAATAAAGACTATGCTAGGCAGGAAACAGTTTCCAAACCATCATCATGGCAAACTCCAAGGTGTGATGGTCTCCTTGCAAATCGATACCCACTTTCCTCCCAGACTGATTTCTGACAAGTCACTTAAGTTGGTCTGATTGAATATATATATTTTACACTCAGTGTTCCCTGTAAACTGTGAACGTGTGTGGCCACTCAGGGGAGAGTCAAATGCTGATTAGCAGAGAGGTTTTTTGTTTCTACTGGTGGTGTCCATGCCTCAGTGCCCAAAAGAAAAAAAATATTCCATGGATGGAAAAAATTAGTGGGAGCATTGCTTACTTCCATTACTGACAAGTTTGTTGTGCCTCCAGTGCTGTTGGCACCCAGGAGATCGCTGGCCATCATGCAGTATTCCTTGGTGCATGGGCTTTGGAATTCTTTGGTCTTCCATTCCTATAGAATCTAGATTCGTACATGCCAAGGTGTCAGTGGACCATGACTTACCACCGTGGTGCCACCTGCTGGTAACTCAGGAATTAGCTGTACTTTCTGCATTGGCGCCTTCACCCAGCTGTTGTGTCATCCCTGCTCTATTCACGCTCCAGTCTCTGGACTTGCGTCACTCTACAGATCACGGTGTCCTGTTTGAGACTGCCCTCTGGCAATGCTCACTACAGTTCCTTGCCCCCTTCCAGGGGACTCAGCAGTCCTGTCTAAGGACACCAACACAGTGGTCAGCTTCAGCCTCCATCTAGCATCTTGGGGGCAGGCCACAGTTCATACCACGTTCATGCCAGTTCATGATGATCTTAGCGGTGGCTAGGTGTGTTCCAAGGGGAAAGGGGAGGGACTCAGGCCTGCCCACTTCTCTGAGTTCCAGACCAGGGGCTCTCTGATGGCAGCCTTGTCCTGCCCTCCTCCTCTCTTCTTCCCACTCCCAAGGACACGCCCCCTGTAACACCTTGCACCAGGTAGGCATCAGGTTACAGCACCTCCCTAGCTCCCCTTAGCCTGCCCAGCAGGGCTGTAACTAAGGTGCTGGCATATACTTGGAGGTAGTCCTGTACCCTCCCTAGCCAGGACCCAACTGACTCAGCTCTGCTGGGCAGCCCCTTATATGCAGGGACTGCTCCAATGGACTGCCCTCTGATTACCCCCCACCCAGGAGCCCTTCCTTTATTAGCTGGGGTGCTGCACAGGCTCCCTCCAGCCTGCATTAACCCTTCTCTGCTGGGCAGTATGGCCTAGTGGCTATCCCTGAAGGAGTGGGAGTTTTGCCCCACTACACAAGGGTAGAAGGGCCCTGTTGTGCTTATCTAATCTGACCTCCTGTATAACCCAAGCCAGAGACCTTCCCCAAAATATTTCCTGGAGCGTAGCTTGTAGAAGAGCATCCAGTTTTGATTTTTAAAATGTCCAGTGATAGAAAATCCACCACAGTCCTTGGTAAATTGTTCCATTGGTTAATGACTCCATCAGAAATCAGGGCCTACTGCAGTGCTAGTCGCTGGGCAACTTAACTAGCACTTGATGGCTTGCAGTAAGGTGCATGACAGGCTACACGCCCTGATTGGTTGGAAAAGGGGTCAGCAGACCAGATCCTAAACCCAGCAATAGCAGGAGTACAATGACTGCTCAAAGCACTTGGCCACAGCTGTGATAGTTACTGCACCTGCTTGCTCCCAGCCCTGCTCCTGCCTCGGGCCAGCCTTGCCTCACTCCAGGTAACCCATTTCTGATCCTGGGTACCAATTCTTGGACTCTGATTTCAGCTTTGTCTGTTGGCTCTGGCATCTGACCTCACACTCCAACCCTGAATCCAGGCGCCAACTTCTATCTCCTTAGTCCAGCTGTGACCCACAGCTCTGGCACCTGGTCTCTGACTCTTGAGTCCTGACTTCTGTTCTAACCACTAGGCCTGACTCCTCTCCTGACTGCTAGCCCTAACACCTATTCCCAACACTAAACACAATTGCCCACATCCTGGCTCTGATATTCTGACTGTCAACAATGTCCTTATTTCCAATCTTAATTTGGCTAGCCTCAACTTCCAGCAAGTAGATCACATTATGCTTTCTCTGTTAAACAGAAGAGACCATTATGGAATATCTGTTTCCTGTGTAGAGAGTTATAAGCTTTCCAATATGTCCCCACCAAGAAAGCCACTGAAACTGGTGGAGGTGGTTGCTGGATTTAGCTTGGACTATCCTAGCTTCTGATCTTGTCCTGTTGCTGATATGGAGCAGCTGACAGAAATTATGAGCATGGAGAACACTAATCCAGTGCTCTTCAGCTTTCCTTAGGACCCATCAGTCACATCCAGACCACAGAGTTTATAGAACCATGGTTCTATAGCTTTGTGGTAGGCCTGATGTCTCAATATCCCCACTGAAGATACTGAAGGGCCTGAAACATGACAGTTGCTGCTGCTACATAAACATCACATCTTTGAGCATCCTTCAGCATTGCCTATGATGCTATGGGTGCTGGAACAGATTTCATTGGGAGGGGGTACTGACAGCTGTAAACCCTGTATATAATGGAAATGACTTCAAGCCTCCTAGTTCCACCACCTATTATGATGATGCTCAAATATTTGACAGCTGCCACCTGCTTAAAGTCCTGACTGGACAGGTTAACATTCAGCAGGTTGTAATGTGTACCTGGACATTGTTTGATGGTAAGTACTGTCCAAGGGCTTCATTTATCTGAATTACTTATCAGACCAATGCACACTGGTCCTTGCCCAACCAGACTGGCCACGAGCTGCACTTCAGTACCAGACTGGGACACCAATCAAGCCACTCCCAATCAGTGGTTTAAAATCTATTTCAACTAGGACCGTGGACAAGGTATGCTTTGGCTAAAATATAGGTTTTTTTAATGCCCTCAGGGCTCTATGCAACATGACAATGACTGCTTTTACCATCTTCAGGCTGAATGCAAATACACTCTAGTGAAAACAAATCAAAACTAAAATCAAAATCAGCTAGAGTCACCTGGTCTTCTCTACAGTGGGGAAGGAGCCAAAAGCTTGGTTTTACACTTGATTTATGAACAGGTATCAAGAACAAATTGTCTTCTAACCTCCAAGAGGTGGATTCTTCTTCAGGAGGATGGTGGTACATTGATGAGACAAATTATCAGGAAGTTTGGACTGCTAGTCTCTGCAGTTTTCTGTGATACACCATAGGACTTGAGTTTCCTGGATTGGGAATCCAGCTTTCATTAAGTATTGGGCCATATTGTCAGGTCTCTAGCTCCTCTGGATCTGGCCCACACGACCCATTACAGTGTCAACATGGAAAAGTAAGAGTCAGTGTGGAATGACATGCCAACAATAAGGCCAGAACTTGCCATGCCTGTAATGTGTGCAAATATTACCAAGATGCTGGTTGCACACTGGACATCAAAACCACCTCTACTATTACAGAATGATTTTAAACAAGAGAGAAAATAATTTAAAAAATGAGCATTGCAATGTTGTTAAAAACACATGCAACCTCCCAGGCCCTGGTGAAATCTGGTTGCAAGGCCAAATAAGTTTATAGGATCAGATGAGACTAGAATGTGTCCATAGCTGCCCGGACAAAACTTTCCTCGTGAGGGAGAACCATCCAATGGACTATAGCCAGGGAGTAACCACACCTGTTCCAATTTTCCCAACCAACCTCAGCACAAGGGGTAGTTTGTGGAGGGAGAGATGGCATGTCAGGAGGTAGAAAGGGCATATAAGAGCAAGGAAGGGTTGGACTGGAGTACTTAACTTTACTCCATTAACTTACAAGCTGGTGCAGGGTCTCCAAGGGATCCTAGCCTCAACCCTAGAAATCCATTCCCATGGCTGTTCTAATCTCTGTTGGGAGCAGGTTCACAACTTCTGAATTATGAATCCATAACTAGTAGTTGTGGGCCATAGTTGTCTCATTTAGCAGATCTCAGTGCAGGAGAAAGTCTCGTCCTCATGGTTCATGTGTACATGCATTATAATAATGCCGCACTTCAGAAACAGGAAAAATGCAAATGGTTAATTTTAAAGAACACTCTCCCAGAAGTATGGATCATGGGTTAATGTATCTAATTTTAATATGCAGGCATACAAGGTTTAAAATGAGCAGGATGTTAACACACATTTAGAGGGTAGGTAAATTTAATGGCCATAGCCACTCATTCAATTTTTTCTCCATGAAAAGTCTGAACCTGAGGTGTTACCTTTGTTAAGGAAGCATTAATTGCATGACAGTTAATTATTGACAGATCTGAATTGCTTTTTCTCTCAATCAAAACATGGCGCTGTCCCAAAAGTGAACAATTTACAATGAGAAAGGTAAATTTGCCCACGTGTCTTTTTATTTCGAGCTCTAGCTTTCTTCCCTTAGCTTTCCTCCCCATACTTACTGAGAGCTTGTTTGTTTGATGGTCTTTGCAGCAATGTAGCTAAACTTCTGCGAATACCTAGGATGGATATACTCCATGGGTGTAAAGCAGCGTTTTCTCTGGTGCTGCTTCAAACTTGGAGAAGCCCCACTTCATACCAGCATATTTACACTGAAGCAGACACCCTGAAGTAACAGCTGTATCACCCTGCACAGATCCCTACCAGAGACAAGCCTGGGGAGCCTGTTAAGAAAAAAATACAAAAGAAAAGCAAATGAAAACAAACTGAAAGTTCTCTCTGAAGAAGCCGATGGTCCCCTAGTGATCACTAACCCACGTCAAGGTGGTTACCCTGCTTAACCCCACTTGGCACAGAGTGGGAATTACCAAGGGGAGATCCATCTGGAGCTGCCTGAGATAAGAGGTGTCCAGTGTTAATAAACAGGCTTCCTCTACACCTCAGCAGGGCCTTCCTTTTCTAAACAGTCTTCCTTTAATGTTGTAAAATGTTTTTTTCCATTTGCTCAACCATCAGGCCTCTACTGGTGGGGGAGAAGGGAGGGAAGTGGAGCGGGGTGGGAGAAGGAGACAAGTAGGGGTGATGAAAAAAAAAGAGAAGGAAGAAAAAGCAAAACAGTTTCCAAACCAACTGGACACCTGCTTTGGAAAAAGAAATTCCTGACTCTAAAATTTCTCCCAGTTCAGCTGCTTTGTTCAGCCCTTACATACACACAGCCATGATCTGTAAACGGGCAATGACTAATTTTTTCTTTCTTTCTTTCTTCCTGTCTTTCTTTCTTTCTTTTTAATATTATAATGAGTAATAAAAATAATGCTACTGTGTGATTTAAAAGTCTTGGCCCAGACTTTCTTTTTTTTAATAGTATAATGAGTAATAAAAATAATGCTAAAAATAATGCTTTCTTTCAAAAGAAAGAAAGAAAGAAAAAGAAAGCCTGGGCCAAGGTTTTTAAGCACACAGTAGCATCATTTTTATTACTCATTATAATATCTGGGAGCTCTTATACAAAAGGTGCCATACCCCAAATACCATGTATAGGAGATGTGGAGTCCAGATGAAGTTAATGAATGAATGAGGTGCCCATGAAGGTTAATTTGCACAAACAAAAGGTCAAGGGGCATCCGCTAAACAAAATATTGATTAAAGTAAGTTAAATGTTTTCACTTGAAGGAGACAGGAAGGATTAAAAAACAAAATAGATCTGTATGTATAAGAAAGGAACAGGAAAGAAAAAAAAACAGCCCCCCCATACACAAAGGAAATGGTAGAAAACATATCTGAATCAGCTAGTCATCTGCTAACAAGCTGTAAAGATTTCCAATGACAAGTTGTCACATTAGTTTAGTGAAACTGAAGCAGCACTTATCCCTTTTCCTGTGCTTAATCTCTCCCCGTGCTCCACAGAAACATGCTACCGCGTTTAATAGGATTAGTTTAGTTCACTTTCTCTTCTCCGGAGCGGAGTGGGGTTTTTTTTCCCCTAACAATTCTATTTCCATCAATACAAGATCCATGAGTTGAACTGTCTTTTACCCAACCACCTAGATCATATTGACTCTGCGGGGATAAGTCATGCACCTCTTAAGGGTTTGTTGAGAGGAGAGTCAGGGCAGGGGGTGTAGACAGAGACTTTGCATTCAATGGTTGCAGATATTAAGGACCCAGTTCTCTCGCACACAAACGGATGTAGTTCCATGGAGTTCTGTGGAGTCACTCCTGATTTGCAGCAGTGTAAGGAAGAGCAGGATCCGGCCCAAAAAGACCAGAGACTAGAACGGAATACACATTTCTAACCTTTGCTGTTCTTGTTTTTTCAGCAGAGAGGAGGGTGTTTGCTCCCCTGTTCAGGGGGAAGGTAAAAACGGCCTCACGCTCTCAGCCCTTGTGTCATCTGGTTTTAAATTGCGCAAGGAAAACGGTAAAAGAAAGGGCCTTGTAACCAGCCTGCCTTAATCGCTGTCTATTTTATGGTTTTCGTGCAAAGTCGTGGAAGAGCCAGCGAGGGTCCTGAATATTTTTCTCACATTTTCTTCTGCCATTTCTCCTTCCCCCCTCCCCTTTCGCAGGAAGAAACGTCCCAGTGCGCAACTATCACCGTGCAATTAATATCTTGCAGAGATGGAGCAGAACTGGGTTGGCGGGGGGCGGAGAGTTGTTTAAATCCGGAGGATCCCAATTTTGCAGCTGACCTGAAACTTCCACCTTAAAAACCTGAAACTTTAGGGAAAAGTGAGCCCTGGTTCTGACCTGTGTGACTCGGTCTTCTCTGAGTAACCCGCCCCCGCCCAGGTGTGCATATCCCCACCTCGGGGTGCGCATATCCCCACCTCGGGGTGCAAACTCTATGGAGTTTTCCAACCTCTGTCTCCCGCGGGCAACAAGCAAGAAGTTAACCCCTCTCCGCCCAAGGGGAGGAAAGGGATTTCTCCAGGGCTCCACCAGTAACTGACCCCTGCGCAGCGCGCCCAGAGGACACGCGCTAGCAGCGGCTAGGGCTGGATGGAGCAGGGGCAGCGCGTCCCCCGCCTCGCCAAGGAGACGCAGCCGCTGCAGCTGGGGCTGGGAGGTAAGGGCAGCGCTCCTGGCCCCCGGGGCACTCACTCATTCCACGCGCCGTCCTGCAGGTGGCCAGACCGCGGCTGCTTGCCCAGGGCCTCCCGCCTCTCTCTGCGCTGCCTCTTGGGGCTCACAGCCCGGGAGGGGGAGAGGGCTCCAGTCTCTCGGAGACATCAGCGCCTCCTGTTTGCTGCCCAGCCCGGGCACAGGAGTTAGCTGCAGCCGCCTGTCCCCGCGCACCGTTTGCAAGAGCTAGGGAGGCCTGGGGAGCTGCCAGGGCGCATTTCACTGCAGCCCTGCTCCGGCTGCAAGGCGCAGGGGCTGCAGCCAGGGCCCCCCCAGGCCCAGCTGCAAAATCTCGCCCGCCACCCCGGGCATCCGCCAGCGTCTTGAACAAAGACTTCAAGAGCGTCATCCTGCCCTTGCCGACGCAGCCCGTCTCCCTGCGCTGCCAGGCACCCCTCGGCGCCCTTAGGCCAAGCCCCCGCGCACTCCGACCTGCCGGGCAGGGAAAACCTGCCACCCGCGCGCAAGCCGGCAGCGCTAGGAGCTCCCGTGGGGCTCCCACGCCCGGGCCGGGCCTGGCCCGTAGCACGGCGTTTCTTCCTGGCCTCCGGAGGGGCTCCCAGCCCGGATAACCTGAGTATTAGGTATCAGAGGGGGAGCCGTGTTAGTCTGTATCTTCGAAAACGAGAAGTCCCGTGGCACCTTATAGACTAACAGATATTGGGGAACAGAAGCTTTTGTGGACAAAGACCCGCCCACGACAGCTTTTGCTCCAAAATATGTTAGTCTATAAGGTGCCACGGGACTTCGGGTTGTTTCTGAGTGTTAGGTGTGATTCACAGCAGGCGCCTGGGTGACAGTCCAACGGGTGATTCTTTCCCACCTGCTCGCCGCTCCTGCAGGGTGCCGAGAGGGGTGGCTCCCTCCCTCCAAGGCTGTCAGGAGAAGGGGTGTTTATTTTTCACCTCGGCAGAAGCTGCTGTCCCAGTCCTGCAGCCAAGAGGTGGAGCGGCTGCTCTGGGCGTTACGCCAGCCCCAGGATCGCTGCCCCAGCCATCCCCGTCCCAGCTGGATGCAGGCAGTTGCGGGGTGCCGGTTGTCCCTCTACACAAGTGTGCGCCAAGCGGATTGGGGGGGTGGCTTTTTCCTCGCCTGCCGTCTCCTGGCTGGCAAACCCTGACCCCCGTCTTGGCTTGAGCTCCTCTCCCAGGGCGAGCCGCCGGGCAGCCCGGGCGCAGGACCCGGCTTTGACTGCGCCCGGGGGTCGGGCTGGCAATCGGGCATCGGTGGTGTGTTGGCAGGGACAAAGCAGGAGCGCGGGGCGCGGGGGTGCGGGCGAGGAACCCACAAGGAGAGATCGTAAAGAAAAAGGTGGGGGGGGGGGCATTTAAGTCGAAACTAAGTTATTGTTCTGGTGTGTGTTCTTGCTGAGTTGCGGCATCCCCCGGAAAGGGCAGCCAGAGGCGCCTAGGAGAGCACTTCTAAAGCCATCCCCTTGGGAAGGAGGGGAAGCCTGGTCCCACGCAAGCCACCAGAAGTTCTGCGGCACCTTGTAGACTCACAGATTGATTGGCGCATAAGCTTTTCTGGGCACAGACCCGCTGGGTCAGAAGCGGGTCTTTGCCGACGAAAACTTCTGCTCCAAAATATCTGTTAGTCCATAAGGTGGCATAGGACTTCTGGGTGGTTTTGGGGATACACACTAGCAGGGCTCCCCTCTGAGACTTTCCCACGAAGTAAATGCACCTGGCTGCTGCTAGCCCCTTATCTTTCATTACCAAGAACCAGCCCGGTTAGGACCCTTCCTTGTGTTGAAATCACACAGCTCTGTAACAGAGGATCGCCAGGCACATGGGGCCAGGCCAGCCGCTCTTTGCGGCACGAGCTGTCTGAGAGATCAATGAGGCGGCGGTGCAGTATTTCTGCAATGGTCTGTAGGGATCACTTGTGCCTCACACTCCCGGGGTCAAAGCCAGGGCTTGCCAGAAGCGCTACCCTTTGGCTATGCTTACACTAGCGCATTCCTTAGACAAAACTGGTTAAGCCTGCACATACAAAATGCGTTGTGTCGACAGAAACTGAAAACAAAAAAGGTGCGTAGAGGCTCTGGGGGTTCTTTTGTCGATAGAGCGGCTCACAAAATCGATGCGCGTTTATGTGGAGACTCCATCTGTCGACAGAAGTTTTCTTGGACCAGCTCTTTGGACAGTAACTTCTGTGGACAGATGGCTGTAGTGTAACTGTAGCCTTTGAGTGCAGCCCCTCAGGTAGGTAGATAACTAGGGAGTCCATCAACCAGAAAGACCCCTGACTTTAAAAAAAGGCATTTCAGTAAAGCCATGTCTGACTGTCTGGCAGGGGAAGGCAATAGGCTAGATACACCCACCAGCACCGAAATCCCCTTTTTAACGATCGAGCTGAAAATACGGTAAATGGGGGCTTTAGCTCGCTCATGATTTGTCCTTCTCCAGCAAGCACAAAACCCTCTAATTCCTTCCCTTCTTAATCAGGCCCTTTACCCACGGGGTCCCGGGCGTGTGGGAGAAAGCGGATAAAGCAGCCGTGCTTTGCTTATGGTACGTTACGCGGGCCAAGTCACACTGAAAATAGGACCAGGGAGCGCGCAGTGGCCGGGGGCTGAGGAAGAGCGAGGATCCGAGCAAAGCTGGGCAGGTCAGGCGCATCCCAGCGCAGAAGTGGGGTCACCAAGGCCAGTCTGAAGCCGGCCAGAATGAGCCCTCGCCATCGGAGCTTGGATCCGGTCTCTAGAGCGACCATTTGCCGCGTGACTTGTGTGTCACCGCCTTTTGCCTCTTTCCTGGGCCCCTCTCTGGGGCAGCCAAACCCGTCGGGCCAACCACGTGGGCGGGGGAAAGGACCACTGGGGGAACAGGTGTCAGGCCACCCCGGATTCTTCAAGCAGAGGAAGTTAGAGCCGGGAGCAGACGCGGGGCCGTTTGTCTGTATCCCCAAAAGCACCTTATGGACTAACAGATATTTTGGAGCAGAAGCTGCGGTGGGCAACGACCCGCGCCTGTGCCCAGGAAAGCTTATGCACCAATCAGCGTTAGTCTACGAGGTGCCACAGCATGAAGCTCCCGGAGATGGGCAGCGCCTTTTCTGCCCTGCCCGTTATCCTGGGGAGACCAGAGGCGTTTCCCCCAGCGCGGCCCGAACACCCAGCTGGGAGCCAGCACGTGATGGGGAAGGGATCCAGCCTCCACCTGCTGGAGTTGGTGGCCCAGGCGCCCTTGAGGGCGCCGGCCCCGCAGGGATCGCCGGCAGGAAGGGTTCAGAAAGAGGAGCTGGAGGCAAGGCCGGTGCCCAGGCGGCTGCCCTGTGCTGGCGAGGAGATCCCGGAGCGTAGCCCCCACCCTGCTGCAGCGGCGGATTCACCCGCCCTGCCCAACTACTGAAGAAAGTCACGCGGCGGTGTGGCAGCCTCGATCCCTCCCGGCCGTGTTCCTAACCCGGACATCCCGCCCATCTGGGGCGCCAGCGCTCCCACTGCCACTCTGCCTGAGCCCGGGGCTTTCGGGTCTCGCTCGGGAACCGCTTGTCGCGCCGCGTCCTCCTCGTGAGTGGCTCGGCTCAGGCGCTGCTGCTCCACACCTCTGAGCGGGTCGGACAATAGGGGCGAAAGAGACGTCCCCGCGCATCTGACGCCCACGCCTAAAACACAAGACAGAAGATTACTCGGTCTCCGGCGTGTCAAACAAACGCCTTCTGGTTTGGGTCTTGCTGCAGTCCGGCCCTGAGATGTGCAAACAAACGCACTCCCCTTCCAGCCTCTTCCTTTCTGTGCGGGAGAGGTCGGCCCCCCAGGACTTACTTGTGTTGCATCTCACGCTGCATTGCACCCGTGGAAAGGGAGGAAAAGGCTCAGGGCAGGTAGCGCATCCATTTGGAGCTCTTCGGTCACCCCCAAGACACGTTTTAAGTACAATATAAAGGCGTGGAGAGCTCTCATGGCCAGAAATGAAAACCAGAAGTCCTGTGGCTCCTGAGAGACTAACAGATATTTTGGAGCATAAGCTTTCGTGGGCAAAGACCTGCAGGCGGATCTCTCAGGCGCCACAGGACTTCGCCTTGTTTTCGAAGATCGGGACTAACTCGGCTACCTCTCTGCTACACGTCCAGAAAGGACTCTTCAACTAGGCGGCCAAGGGCCCAGGCAGCCCTGTCCAGGCTAGGCCTTGGCCGCATGGGTTGCCGTCCTGCAGGCCTGAGTTGAGTGGAATTATGGATTCTCTAAGCAGCATCTCACCAAGTGGTTGCCACCATCTGTTGAGAGGTGGCTCTTGGAGAGTCTGGCGCCTGGGGCAAAGGCGAAGCTGGCTGTGGGATCCCTGGGGGCGGGGGTGCTAGTGCGTGTTGATGAGAAGCAAAACATCGCTTTGCTGCACCTTGGCGCAGCGGCTTGTTCTCCGGTGCGTTTGCGTGACTTTGGTGGAGGAGGGGAACGGAGAAGAAGGAAGATTTAGCTGGAGGCATCTTCAGGTGTTCTTTTTGCTCCCTGCCGGCCATGGGAAATGTTTGTCCCCGGTGATATTAAGCCATCCTTTGGGTTTGCATTTAAGCTGTTAGTTAAACAAACATCACTTCAGAGGGGCATAAGCAGCGGGGTTCCCCCAGGGAGCTCCTACAGCTGCCAGGGCTGCGGGTCTTCTGGCATTTCGCGTGTGACCAAGTTCACGTCGGGCCGGTCCCCGGGCGTGCCTGGCCGGAACCCCCAGAGCGGACACCCCGCGGGGCGAGGGACGGCTCCGCGGCTGGACGCGGGGAGCTGACTCGGACCTTGTGGTTTGTTTCCGAGTTAGGATGCAAAGAACCAGCTACCCCAGGCGCCGAGGGTGAAGGCCCCGGCTCCCTGAACCTCCGCGGGCGGCGGGGGGAGAGAGCTGCCGCCAGCCGCCTGCAGAAAGGCAAGGCACCGGTTTGCCAGGCACGGCAGCGACTTTTGAACAGTTGGCTGCCCGGGAAGGGTCCTAGAGGGGCGTTCTCCCTGCAATAACGGGGGTGAGGCTTGGCCGGCCGTGTTGCCCAGGCGGATGGCCGGCCTCTCCGCCTCCCCTCGCGCGGGAGGAATGGGGGAGCTGTCCGGGGTGTGGGGGAGAGGCAGCCGCAGCAGGGAGGGGGTGGATCTCCGCCACCCGCATTAGCTGCACGCCCGGGGACCGGTCCGCGAGCCGCTGCAGAGACCCACGTGCCAAGGCTGGAAAGCGGCTTGCTTTAATGAGCCAGATCCCGGCCGGGGGAGGGGGGGATCCCTGCAGCGCCGAGGGCGAGGGCTGCCCTAGGCTGAAGGGGAGGCGCAGGTTTTGCCCCGGGAGCTGCTGGGGGTGGGGGGGGGCGGGCTCCGAGTCCCTCGCTCCGCTGCCCCGTGGCCAGAACTTGCCCCCAGCAACGCGCTGGAGCAGAGACCCGGCCCGGCCCGCGAGAACCACGCCTTCGGCTCTGCAGCCCATCCTCCCGGGGCAGCTCGCCCACTTCCCGTCCAGCCACGCCCGGGGCGGGGACCCGGGCACGCGGTCTGCAAATGCTGCGGCCCCACGAGGGAAGGAAACGCAGGAGTTGCAGCGCCCTCCGAAGTTAGCTGCCCTGGCTTTGAGCACATCCCCAGGGCCGGGGGCTGCGGGTCTGCCTCCCCAGAGGGGCAGCGGTTTTCGCGGGGCGGCTCAGCAGGGAAGTTAACGCGCTAACAAACCCCTACATCCAGAGACTGGGAGTTAATCGTCACCCATATTAAGCACCGCTCTTACCTTTCTGAAAGCGGCTTAACGCGGCCGCTCGGACTTCTCCGCCCACAGGGCCGTTAGTCCCCATTCTCCTGCCGCGGAGATGCCTACAGGTGTCAAAGCAAACTTCAGCGTCGCCCGCTTGCAGCCGCGCTCGCGCGCGCGTGTCACACAGACAGACAGACAGACAGACAGAGACAGACAGACAGGGGGACTCTGATTGAAGTTTCACGCGTCCGGGGAAAAGAGACGCCACCGTCCTAACTCCGCGCTGAGCCGCGTTATCACCGGCGCGCGCCCGCTGGGCCGAGTCCCTGCCCGGGATGCTGGGGAGATGCTGCGGTACAGCCGCTGTGCAGGGCGCCGGCGTTCAGTGAGCAAGGTGTAGATTTAAGTGCGGCTCCGCTCAAGGGGCTCGCTTTTGTCACCTCCGAGTCAGAGCAGCCCGCAGGAAACAAACGGGAGGCGCAATTCGGCGGGATTATTAAAAGCCGCGTGTTTGGCCGCGGTGCAACCTGACGCGCTTTTGGGGTCGTTCGTTTTCTGTCTCACGAGTGACAGGCTGAGTGTTGGGCTCGGTTAAGGGCGCAGCCCCACGTCCCGTGGCAAGCCGGCTCCTCTCTGCGCCTGGGGCTTACGGGTTTATAAGAAGTTTCGAAACAACAGTTTAAAAGTGTGCAGCCCGCGCGGCAGAAGTCCTGTGCACAACCACACACTAACAGCTCCGGGTCGTGGTGCCCGGGGTGTAGGAAAGATGCCTTATGTCTGGTGCGCTTTGGCCTTCTTGAACGCCACTGTTGCTTTAGCTAGTACTGGATGCGGCCAGAGTTCGTGAGCCCCAACTTCCCAAACGGCCGCAGCAACCATAGCCCTGGGACCCGGCCAGATCAGTTTCCAGCTCGGTAACTTGTGCAGCCCGCCCCCCGGGCTGCTAGACGTACGGAAAGGAGAGAAAGGCTGCAATCCTGGTGCATGCCGGGGGTACCTTGGCCAGCACCCCTCGCTGCGCTGCGGACTTTCTCCACTTCCGAGCTCTTGGAAGTGACTTGCTCTCGCAAGGCCCCCCCCTCCCGCAAATGCCCCTCCTGCCATGCCCGGACCCATAACCGCGGCGCAGCGTGGTTGGCGCGGCAGCACCCCCCAGCCGAGCTCTGCGGGACCTGGAGTGGCTGGCCAGATCCAGGAGCAGCTCCAGGGCCGCCCCTAGCTGCCGCCGCTTGCAGAGGGCTCCCCCCACGGGCGCACCCGCTGAGGCGCTAAAGCCTCCTTCCCTGCAGCGCTGGGGGGGGGGGCGGGGGGGGGCTGTTTCTCCTCCTCTCCTCCCCCACCCCCTTTTTTTTTTTTTTTTTCCTCCCCAAGTTCTCGGGTCGCTATCCCCCCTTCCATCCGAAGGAGCCTCCCGATTGGGCGCTCGGCCCGACCCACGTCATCCAGACTGTGACGTGTAGTCTTCCTGTTTCCTTCAGCTGTGTCTTAAAGTAAATCTTGTTGTGGTGCGGAGCCCGCCGCTGAGCCAGGCTGCTCCGCTGCCGGCAGAAAGCAGAGGCGCTCGCAGCCGGGAGAGCAGCGCGGCGCGCCGCGGCTCTGCCCCCCTCCCGCTCCTCCTCACTCGCTCTCTCCTCTCTCACCCGCCCTGGGCCAATTACCATATTCAGCAGCCGCCGCTCTCCGGCGCGCTCGCTCTGCCTCTGGCTTCCCACCGGCACCCAGAGCGCCTCCTGCCATCGCTGCCGCCCCGAGTAAGTATCCTCTCCCCCGCCTCCCGCCTCGGCACCGGCCCGGGCTGCTTCCCGCGGGAGGGGGGGCGAACCGCCGCCCGGCGCCGCGGCCAGACGGGGGGCAGCTTTCCCCGGGCGGGGGGCGCCCTGACTGGGTGAGCGGAGCGCTCCGGTACCCCGCGCGGCAGGCGGCGGGGGGCTGGCACCGCCGAGCGGCCGTGGGAACCTGGCGCTCGCCTGGCCCGTCCCGTGGCGGGCGGGAGGGACCTGGCGGGGGTCCCCGCGCCTGCCCCCTTTGTTGCCTCGGCGGGGCGGCCCGGGGCTGGGGCTGGCGCCCGCGAGGCGGGGTTGACTTCTTTTTGTTGTGCCCGTCTCCCCCCTTGTCACCCCCCCCCCACCCCAGATCAACTCCGAGGCCGCTGCTGGGAGCGTCCCCTTTGTCTGGCTCGCTCCAGCCGCCTGTCTTTGGGCTCTTCCACTCTGGCCGGGTGCTAACTTCTCCTTTCTCACCCGCGCCGGGCGGGGGCGGGCTCGGGGGGTCCCTTGCCGGCGCCAGGCTTGGGACGCAGCGAGCTCGGGGGAAAATGTGCCGGACCCGGGCCGAGCGCGTGCGAGCCGGGGGGCGGCGGGGTGGGGGTCCTACGGATCTGCAGGGCGTCAGGATGGAGGTAGGGTGCTTTGAATGGGAAATGGTCCCCCTTTAGCCAGGGGACAGCCCGAACCCCTCTTTGGGGTGCTGGGTACACGGGGTGGCAGGGCTGGAGGAGATGCTCCTTCTTCTGGGGCTGTGCGAGCAGGGGAGCCAGGGAGGGCTTTGAATTTGCCCGTGAAGGTGGGGGGGGGGGGGGAACGTGCCCCGCTCGGGCTGGGGCAGGTGCCGTTTGGTGAGCGGCTCTCCCACAGGCTGGGGGTCAGGGGCTGGCTTGGGGAGTGAGGGGGAAGTTACGGGAGGGGAGCTGCCCGGCAGGTGGGGCAGAGGGGAGTCCCTGCACGTTTCCCGGCTGCAGAGAAGCAGTCGAGCCCCGGGTTGCTCCGCGCTCGCCCTGCGGAGAGGTCGTGGCAGCCCCGCTGGGCTCCGCAGAGGAGTCGCTCGCCCTCGTCTTTCTGTTCCCCAGCCCAGGCAAGGGACCCAGATCCGCCTCCAAATGCGCATGGGCAGTGCCAGACAGGTGTGCTGTGTCAAGAAAGACAGGTGCGAGTTTCTCTCTCTCCCTCGGCGGCTCCACGCCGCAGCGACGGTTCTTGCCAGCTTAATGAATTTATGGGGCATTGTTCGCCAGGCCTGGCTGCTTTAGTGGCCAGGGTCCGTGGGGTGTTTTTCTCTTTGGTTTAAACCTTGCCCTGGGAAATGGTCAGGGCCCTGGAGAAGAGTAATAAAGAACACAAAGCAGGTTGTTTCAAGTGTGTTTCCAACGAGGCACAGCACACATGGAAGTGGTTGTTTTTTTAAAGCTCGCAGTCTCACTTCTCGTGTCTTGTCACTCCGACTTCTCTGTCTTCTGCTTTCCTTGTATCCCTCAGGCAGGCAGGGAGATCTTGGGCCATGCATTTAGCGTGTAACTAATCCCAAGAGCCACCTCTAACACGTACAGAAGTCACACCTTAGAATCAACCTGAGTTTGACATGCTGTGTGTACTTTCTTCTTTTGCAGAAAGAATAGGTAGGGATGCTAAGATTAGTATCTGGGAAAAGCAGGATTGGATAGTCATTTAACATGGCAGTGGACAATGTTTTCAGGCTACAGAAGCTTTTGAAGGTTGATAAAAGTTTTGGAATGCATAAGAAGTTTGGCACAGATTCCAAGTGCGGACAAGGGACATTTCTAAATTCTTGCCATGAACAGTCAATCTCCAAAGTAGTAGGTTTAGATGCACTATGTGAATGTGTGTGTTCTTTCCCACAGACGTTGTGCGCGCATATCCATTTGCCACCATATAAGCGAAGAGATTAGCAGAGGGTTTTAGAAATATAGGTATTTAATTGGTAGATGTAAAAACTTAGAGTGTTTGTTACTTCTGTCATCTTGACAGGTCTGACAGTAGGTAAAATGAATCACACTGAGGTAGTGTGTGGGTGTTGGTTGTTTTTTTTTACATGTAGATTTGCATGCGGCCCATGTCCTTTAAGTCTTATGCTTGAAGGCTTTTTTATTATCCCTCACCAAGCATATAAAGTTCACTGCCACTGAAGCCCATTTCAGGGTTTATTTCATCTGCTTTTCTTTCAAAATTTACCTCTCATAGCTTAAATATTTATAAACACTCAAATGTAGACCCTTGAGTGCTAACAGATTACTGAGTTGAGCTACAATAAAAAGTACAATGTATATACTTTTGCTTTGCTACCACTTCCTTATTAAATTATGCAGCAAATCAAACAGTGTCATTCATAGAATGCTACCTGTAAATAACTTACTTTCCTACAGGTGAAAAGCTACAGAGGCCTTTTAATGTACATTATGATATTTTTATGCTGTTTGCAAATTAGATAATCATAGACACAATCAGACTGGAAACGGGTGCCTTATTTGTGTTTAGTTGCAGAATTAAAGACTGTTACAAGTTATATTCCTTGTATTGCAATTTAGTCTGTCCCTAGGTATACTCTATTGACTATTTGATTGAAGCTTTCTGATTTAATAGCATAAGGTATTTGGGAAAAGATATTTAGGGTAGCTTGAGTTGAGTTTACAGGAGTAATCTTGTGAATCTCACAGCTTTGTGCATGCCCATATTCCTCAGGGACTTCTAATTTCTTCATGAGCAGCTAAACAAAAAAAAATGAAACTGATTTGTAAGGAGAACTATGCTGACATTTTGGTGCCGCGGATAGGCTTGTTATCTCTTTCTCATTTGGACAAACTGTTTATCTAAGCAAGGCAACCTGCAGGTACCTGACCACAGGGTATGTTTCTCCTCAAAACAGAGGAGGCCTGAACCAGTCAGATGCTAAGTGCTCCCTGTGACATGTCATGTAACCTGAACTCCCATAACTGTCAGTAGGAGATGAGGATGCTCAGTACTCCATAGGAGTCGCTGTGGATGGGGTGAATTGGGTCCTGAATTGGCCTCATGTTTTTAAAGGGGGAATATATTTCTGTGTTAAGATTAAGACTAAATCACATAGCTTCAAAGGTACTTAGTTGAATTTTTTTAACTTTTTGAGCTATTAGCGTGCCCAGAATTGTTGATTATTTATATTCTGTTTCAAATTCCTCCAGAACAGCATCCCAGCATTCTCTGTCAAGAATTGCATTTGAAAATGTCCACGAAACCCGTTCTGAAAATTAGTAAAATACCACAATTTGTGAAGGAACAATTATTAATTCTACAGAAAAGAATTTTGTCACTCTCTACTTCTCAACAGTGCAGTAGAGTGATTTTTTTAGCACCAAAACAGATTTATGCTGGATAAGTGCAATGTGTTCTGTAGATTTACTTATCTCTGTGTGGGGGATACAACTATCTGAAATCGCTTTCATCTAACGTGCCATGGTTTATTCTACCAGAATCAGGTCCAGTATAATTCTTTCATTTTAAAGTTTTGAACATCCCCATGTTCACGAGCATATTAAATGTCTTCAGTTGAATTCGTAAGATCAAACTTGTAGATACCTGAGCAAAGATGATGAAAAGACAGAAAAGAACAGTTTTCAGCATTGCAGGATGATGTTCCCCTGGAATTCCTCAGTGAATACACTTCACATTCAGCACTTTGGTACTGTTTATCTTGTTGATTATTTCATATCAACTGAGTACCAAAGACTTCGTGTCAGTACAGATTCCTGCAGAGCTATTCAACTTTAAAGAAGCTTGTCATACTTAACTAAACTTTGTAGAGAAGTTTTCCAGGATTAAAGTAGGAGTATCTAACATCCAGTGCATAATCTAGAATATCTATTGTATCTAATATGAATTATCAAACAAGATATCGCATAAGTCTCTTGCTTTCTAAAAATGACAGCAAAACACCTGGCATCAGACTCTAATAGACATCTGTATTAACAGAGTTTTAGGACAATGAATTCCTGAGGTGTCTGGAAAGCAAGCAAATTTATGTTATGTTGGTGGATACTTAACTATGTAAATGGATACTGACTGTATAGCTGTTTTGTGGACTTTACATCACTCAGAAGTTAATCATTATCACAGATCCATTCTGAAACAACTTCTAAGGAGAATTTTTACAGGAAGTTACAATAATATAGGATACTGTGTTAGACGGGTTCAGAAAGGTGTTGCTTCACATTGAGATCCATGGAAACTGTAAATATTCGCTATCTTGCAGGAAGCATTCCGCACCTCACAGGATTGGGCCCCTACATGAAACCACCTATGTATTTAGGGTTGATGTAATGAATAACACACTTGGCAGAGAGGAAATGTCAAAACACAAAGTAAACTTTAACCATTTTAAACTAAAGAAGTGAATTGCCTTGCCTTTCCTTTAAAAATTACATCAAATAATAAGTGCTTTTGGGGTACACAGACACAACCATGTACTGTATTTAGGATATACACTGCTAATGAAATATGCAGACATAGTAGAAATATTTTTTTCTTTCCAGTATTAAAGTCGTCTTATAATATCTGTGTCATATCCAACAAATAGTTCTTGCTGACTTGGATTTTGCATTCTGCTCTCTGTTGGGTTCTATTTTTCCTTTTGATGTGAACTCATTTTAGCTCCTGTTAGCCTAAATATTGAGTCAAGATCATTTGGTGGATAAAGTAAAGATTTTATGTTGTTTAGAGTGAGACTAGCACCCTCAACCTCCAATAGGAAAAGGGTGCTTCACACCAGTGCACCTCCTAGCCACTAAGGGAAAACTGATTCCCTCCAGGAGGTAGAAGTGAACTGGGAAGCAGTGTTAGCGCATGGCTTGTGGGAGAGGAAAATGGAAGCTCAGGAGGAAGGATGCGTAACAATGACCCTATGACCTGTTTTGGCCAACCTATTTCCTGAGTTACTGCCTCAAGGATACTGCAGGCCCTCTTTGTGTACGTCCTTGGTTGGGATTGGGTAAGAGAGACGGAAGCTCTGTTCAGATGTCTAGAATCCGCTCGGAAGCACATAAAACATAAAACCTGACATTATATTTTGATATGAGCCTGGGAACTTATTGCTGGATTTTAATCAAAAATAATGTCACTCCACAGCAAAGGAAGGAAAAAAGCACATGGTGCAGTTTATTTTTTTTTCTCTTAGTGACAATTATTTTGAAGCTAAAATTACGGTAAGATATTTTACGTACAGAGGCAAAAGTTCTTTCTGTTATTTCATGTAGCTTTCAAACTCACACACTTTAAAGAGGAATATAGATGTTCATTCTGCTTCTTATTGCACCAATATTCTCTTACGGTGTAGATAAATGCCACCTGGGGACTTCAGTGGAGTCATCCATTTACATCAGCAGAGAATTTGGCTTTTCATTTATGAAAATCATCTTTCAGCTCCATTCTGTTACTAAGAAGGCCTGGGATGTTCCTGTCCTAGGCCTTGGTCCCAACCCCATTGCAGTTAATGGGTATTTTGCCATTGACTTTGATGAAAGCTGGATGATGTCCTCCACAAATACCCTTCTAATCGGGTCTGCCATGCTCACTTACATCAAACAGCATCTTGCTATGGGAGTAATCCATTGATTCGTATGGAACTACTTGCAGTAGATGACACTAAACAGTATGAGTAAGGGCGTCAGAATTGGAACCGCAGTCACTTGCCATGTGACCTTTTTGTTTTTTAATTCCATAGTCTGCTTGGATTCCTGCACTTTTCATATTAACAACAATTTGTGAACAGAGTGCTGGCAACAGTTTTTGGGTCTAGATTTCAAGTTTGAATTCAGGGAATTTTTATTTTTTATTTTCCCCTCCTGGATACAAGGAGTCCGTAAGATAAACAAGCATCATGTTTCATTCGTAACAGTCTTTGACGCAGAAGCTCTCAAAATTCTTTTAGCACATCCAAAATACACGGGCAAAGATCACAGAATGAACATAGCATTTTTGAAATCTTTTTTTTTCTTCAATCTAGGCACTGACCTCTGTCTTGATTTTTACAGATTATTTCAGGCTGAAATTATGCCTATTTGCATGGATAGTCATTCTTTAAAACTAGCCACAGATGCAGTCCTAGGGAGCACGTAGATGTTTTTACAGGTGAACCGAAAAAGATGGGAGCAATTCCAGAAAGTCTGCATGCTGCCTTTGGCAATATACCCTGTTATTGTGAGGATTGTGCACTGTTAAGCAAACCTGAAGTTTAATGTTAGATAAACATGACATGAAAAATATTTTAACGTTATTTAGTATAGTGTTAAATTCTTAGAAACAGGAAGAAACATTGCACTTCATATGCAATGTACGTTTAGCATCACTAGTTAATAAGTCACAAATTATGTCAAGAACCTTTTATAAAATGCAAGGAAGTGTTATCTTTTTATACTGTGTTCCTGAGAAACAATGAGAGTTCATCTAAAGAGAAGGTATCTTCCTTTCTCATGCAGCTGAATTGATGTTATATTCTTTCATCTTTCCATGTTTTTCTCTTCTGTTTTTGCATGTCTCAGGAAATAAGATTTTGTGTATCCAAAATGTTACATGTAAGAATGGCTTCATTGGGCATTTGATATATTATTTTTGGAGCCTGTTCTAAAATTGGGATGTAACACTGAAAAATGCCTCAGTTTTGCTTACGCAAACAATTTAATGCCCTATATCATAGCTTATGAAAGGTAAAATTTTCATACTTTAGCACCGGGATTTACTTTGAGAAAAAAGGGGCAGAGTATTAGGAGAACTGAAAACATCACAATGGCAACTCAGTAGCCTGTGCTGGGTTATATTAATGATATTCACCATTTTTTGCTTTCTCCTTTTAAAATATATATGTCTAATCCTGATCCTTAAAAATCTGAATGCATTTTGATTCACTAAATAATTGCTGCTATGATTTAAGATTTATGATTTTAGACTTACAATTTAAGAAAGCGTTGCAACATTAAGTATTGAAGGTGTGTATGTTTTCTATGCTCCTGTCATCCGTATATAGATCACCCTATATGAAATTAAGTAAAAGTTGTCATTTTGACCTTTGGATGTTTGTTTACCAGTTTTTTCTCTTCGTCTTAGAAAACACAATTACGGCTTTTACATTGCAATTGATATTTTTAATCCAAACTTTATACAGCTTCTTGTTTTAACAATAAATCTTAAACAAGAACTACTTTCATCTTCTTTTGTAACATGTATCTCAATGCCCTAAATTTAATCAATTGGTTGTCAGAGGCTGTGTTCTTCTAATCTACTGTTTCTTCTGAAGATAAACAGTATCATTTTAGGCATTTGTGCAAGAGAATCATATTACTGGTGCTTAAGCAGTTTTTGCTTTTTTAAATCTTAATCCATCTTAAACCAGTGGAGCAGAAATATTTAAAAATGTTTCATTTCAAGCAGAGTGCATAATAAATTGCAATAATTGTAATGTGCCATAAATCCCAGAGCCTATGCATTTTGCATTTTATTCAGGATTGAGGTCAGGAAATTTGGAGAAATTTAAAGAAAATGATTCATCAGTCCTTTTGTTCTGTTGGCCAGGGTCCCAGGATTCTTGAGCTGAGCCCAGCTGACAAGCTTTTGAAGATGGCACAATAACAGTCCAGTGATGCCTGACCATGACAGCACAGCCCTCTTAAGCAGGCAAACCAAGAGAAGAAGAGTTGATATTGGAGTGAAAAGGACGGTAGGGACAGCATCTGCATTTTTTGCAAAGGCGAGAGCAACATTTTTTAGTGCCATGAATCCCCAAGGTTCAGAGCAGGATGTTGAGTATTCAGTGGTGCAGCATGCAGATGGGGAAAAGTCAAATGTGCTCCGCAAGCTGCTGAAGAGGGCGAACTCATATGAAGATGCCATGATGCCTTTTCCAGGAGCAACCATAATTTCCCAGCTGTTGAAAAATAACATGAACAAAAATGGTGGCACAGAGCCCAGTTTCCAAGCCAGCGGTCTCTCTAGTACAGGCTCAGAAGTACATCAGGAGGATGTATGCAGCAACTCTTCAAGAGACAGCCCCCAAGAGTGTCTTTCTCCTTTTGGCAGGCCTGCTATGAGCCAGTTTGATATGGATCGGTTATGCGATGAGCACCTGAGAGCTAAGCGCGCCCGGGTGGAGAACATCATTCGGGGTATGAGCCATTCCCCAAGTGTGGCATTAAGGGGCAATGAAAATGAAAGAGAGATGGCTCCGCAGTCTGTAAGTCCCCGAGAAAGCTACAGAGAAAACAAACGCAAGCAAAAGCTGCCTCAACAGCAGCAACAGAGTTTCCAGCAGCTGGTTTCAGCTCGAAAAGAACAGAAGCGAGAGGAGCGCAGACAGCTGAAACAGCAGCTGGAGGACATGCAGAAACAGCTGCGCCAGCTGCAGGAAAAGTTCTACCAAATCTACGATAGCACTGATTCCGAAAATGATGAAGATGGTAACCTGTCTGAAGACAGCATGCGTTCAGAAATTCTGGAGGCTAGGGCGAGGGATTCGGTTGGCAGGTCAGATAATGAAATGTGTGAGTTAGACCCAGGACAGTTCATTGATCGTGCAAGAGCCCTGATCAGGGAACAAGAAATAGCAGAAAATAAGCCTAAAAGAGAAGGTCCCAAGGAAAAAGAGCACGGGCCAAACTCTTTCCATCCAGAAGGCAAACATTTGGCTGAGACATTGAAACAGGAACTGAGCACTGCCATGTCACAGGTTGTGGACACAGTGGTTAAAGTTTTCTCATCCAAGCCCTCCCGCCAGCTTCCTCAGGTCTTTCCACCTCTTCAGATCCCTCAAGCAAGATTTGCAGTTAACGGGGAAAACCACAACTTCCATACCACAAACCAGCGCCTGCAGTGCTTCGGTGACGTCATCATTCCAAACCCACTAGATACATTCAGCAATGTGCAGGTGCCTAATTCCACAGACCAAACAGAAGCACTGCCCCTCGTCGTTCGCAAAAACTCATCTGACCAATCCGCGTCTGTCCCACCGCCTGGTGCCCACCACGCTTCTCTGCATCAGTCTCCACTCTCAGCTACCACGGGCTTCACCACATCTTCTTTCCGCCATCCCTTTCCGCTTCCCCTCATGGCGTACCCATTTCAAAATCCCTTAGGTGCGCCATCTGCCTCCTTTCCGGGGAAAGATAGAGCCTCCCCAGAATCCTTAGACTTAACTAGGGAGACCACGAGTCTGAGGACCAAGATGTCATCGCACCATATGAATCACCATCCCTGTTCACCAGCACACCCTCCCAGCACTGCTGAAGGTCTCTCTTTGTCTCTCATAAAGTCTGAGTGTGGTGACCTACAAGATATGTCTGAAATCTCACCTTACTCGGGAAGTGCAATATCCTTTTCTTAAAAAAAAAAACAAACAAAAAAACACCCTCGGTTGCAGTACTATGCACAATCTGTGCAAGTTTGCTTTCTTCTTTGGCTGGGTAACTAAAGAAACAGAAAAGCTTCACTGCATACCTAATTATATGCAAGGTTTTTGTGCAGAGTATTTCTGGTCATAGGTTATTCTAAGAGGGAGGAAGCAAGGACCTGTAAGAGTACTGGTTAAATAAAGTATCACGTAATGAACATTCTGCTCTTTCCCTCTATCACCTGCCTGACTGATTTTTCAGGGAGAATTTTAAACCGATCCTTCCCTCTTTCCCCATAAAACATTTGCTTCAGTTATGACGGAAAGTAAGAGAAGCTTCAGGTCCCTGCTGTGTGGAACTTTCCCCCTCTTGGTGAGCTCTTCCTCCTACGGGTAGTCCCACTGCAATAAATAGCAATGCTTGCATGAGTAAATGCTCACAAAGCTGAGGGTTCCAAAACTGGGCCTTTCATCATGAGGAAACGGGGTGTTTCATTCAGTAGTGTCTCTCTGTCACAAACACTTAACCTGTCACAAGATTTTTTTTTTCCTCCCTAGTAAAGCCTATGTTAGGCCAGCCCATTTTAACAGTGTCCTTGCCTCACAAAGAACAAACGGTTGGTTGGTTGTAAATCTTCAGTTCGGCTCCCAAGTGAGTAAACAAACAAATCACAAAAGATACAGGTACTGATGTATTCAAGCTGCATCAACTTCTTTCCCCCACCCAGAGGTCTGTTCCTCAGCCCTCGTGCAGCTGCCTGCCATGCATGATTAACCTCTGTTCAGCCGTACACAGAAATCTTTTGTCCTAACATACACAAAGCAAATTATTTTGGAAAGCTGAAGAGCACAGTTAGATATACTACTTCAGCTGTATTACATTTACAGGACACCCCCACCCCTTTTTTGAGGGGGCGGGAGAGAATAACTTTTTAGCTGCAGATCAAGCTTTTGTTTTGGAAAAATACAGCTCTGCTTATATACTTAGGCACATCTAGATATTTCCATGTTAATTTTCTGTAAATTAGTCCTTCTGGGGATTTTATGGGAGCAATTGCTCTCGCCCTTCCCCTCCTATGTGTTCTGGTATGATCAGGAAAAGAAATGACTAAATTTGGAAAAAGTGTGGTGTTTGCTCAATGCAAAATTGAGAACTTTCAGTGAAGGATATGACTGTATTTTCTACCTGTGGCAAGATCTTTCCAGGAGACAATAACAGAAGTACAGAGTCAGAGCTAAAGTTAATTTCCTTTCCAAGTTGATGAAGGCAATGGTAACTGAATGACCATGCCCAACCTTGAATAATACTAGGGCTATTCATAAAATCATCTTTTCCCAATAATAGCAGTGGAGGCAGATGCCAGGAATATGCTTGCATTGTCAATGAGTAGCTTTTTGTGGTTAATAATTTTGACTATTAGATTAAGTGTAACCCCTTTTTTTTTTTAAGAGTAAAGGTGCCTCAGCAAATTGGTTGCAAGGACTCAAGGCTTGATGCTGCAAATTCTTATTCATGTGAATAGTCCTCACTCACATAAATTGACCAATTTGACTTAACAGGACTATTGATGCAAGTCAGGGTGTGTTGGTTCAGGCTCATGGTTTTCACCTGTAGGTCACTGGTTCAAAACCAGCCTGGCTTGGTGTTATCAAAAGTTTTTGACATCTAATGACTACTTGATGGCCTATGTGAAATGTGTTGTTGACCTCAGTCCACTTCCGAGAGGGCAAGTGTTCACATTTTGAAAGCACTGCAAATGGGAATTGTGTTGGCAGTCAGAGGGTATGTCTACATTGGAATACATGTCCGGCAGCACAGCCACAGCTGGTTCAGGTCCCTTGACTCATGCTGGGGCTGCGGAGCTAATAGTGTAGACATTTGGGTTTGGGTTGGATCCCTGACTCTGGGACTCGCCCTACCCCTTAGAGCCTTAGAACTTGAGCCTGAATGTCTTCACTGCAGTTTTACAGCCCTGCAGGCAGAGTCCCACCAGCCCAAGTCAGGTGACCAAGGCCAGCCTTGGGTGTTTAACTGCTGTGTAGACAAACCTTTCTGGCCATAGCTTGAATGGGAAAGGAGACTGACGTAGCCTCTCTGTCCCCACAGAGGTGATCTCTTTAAGCTGAAGTTAATCTGCATTGTCAAAGGTTTCAGCACTGTCATTGCACTGTCATTGTCCATGCAATAGCCTCTGTGTGAATTAAAGATAGGTTTGATTTTAAGGCTAGCATCTTCCAGATACACTAAAATTTCCACTTCAGATTAAAAAATAACCCTCCTTTCTTCCTCCAAATTCTGCCTTCCCATGCACTCAGAGCAGCTTATACTGAAGTCAACTGGAACCGCAGTTGTGTTGCTGAGGCCAAAATTCGGTAACTATGTAATTGCAGACTAACAACATGATGGCATATTACTTTAAGCAAAAGTAGCTTTCTTTTTGTCCTGGAAAGAAGAATGAAAAATCTGTCACCTCTTCAAAAGAGGACTGAAAAGGCAAAAGCATTGCACATATACGCTGTTAGTCTTTCCCTTGGCTATAACTCTGTCTGACCCACTCTACTCAAATGTAACTCAGTAGTTTTGGAACTTGTGGTGTTTCTGTTTGATTTTTTGCCTCCCCCTCACTCCCTTTCTGCTAGGGTGTACCCCCATTATATTCTTCTCTCTCGTTGTCAGCTATTATGAAAGTGTCTTACTTCTGATAGAGAAGGTGTGCAAGCAGCCTCCTCTAGAGCCAGGGCCACTCTGAAGGTTAGCCGGTGGGGAAACTGAATATTAATGTGTGTGCTGCTTTCCCTCTTCCTCATGCACCTTATTTCCCTGACACAGTGCAGACACTCTGTCTCTGCCACTTAGCCACTGTTGCAGCCTGGATACAAGTATATGTGAAAAGCTGCTAGATTTCTAAATGTCAGCTATACAGAAGTGCAGCACATCAGTATACAACACTATTGTGGTGATATTTTTCTAGCAACTGCCCATTTGTCCATGCAGCCTCCAGTTTATTCTCGTCAGAAGCATATGGGAGACAGTAAGAAGGTTTTTTGTAGTAGAGTTTGCTTTGGTCCCTTTATTTCACATGGTTCAATGTGCATATATAAAGAATGTTTCTTAAGAGAGGCAGTTCTTCCTTCACTACAGAAAGCAACATCTGTTTCTCTGAACAATACAGCCAGGCTAAGAATATAAGACCAGCAGATACAGCCAAGTTCAGGTTTTTCTAGTAGGTTGAAACCCTCTTAAAATTTTCTTTTGATTTTTTTTTTTAAACCTACATTTATAAAATGTATTTGGTCATTGTCAGCCTTGTTGAATTGTGCAAGGAAATGGTTAATGTTTGCGTATTCTGCTAAACAAGATAAGATGCACCTGCACCGTGAGTTCATATCTTGGTCATGAATGTGTTCTGTATCTTTGCAAACTAATCTGTTTAATCAAATATTAAGTTTTATTCAAATTCTAAAAGAAACAGACAGCCAATTGTTTTTCTGCGTGATCATCTTTGTCATGCACCCTCTTTGCATCTCAAGAAAAATAGCCTTGTTCAGCCTCAAAACATTTGCATATATCAAATTGAAGCACAACAGTAGTTGTTTTGTGCCATTAAGACATCTGCACAGGTGAAGATGTTAAGCATTTTCTCCACAGAAGGAAGGTTTTAATAATGTTAGAGAAACTTTTTAAAAATCCTTAATTTTTAAATAGCATTCCCGTCCAACTGGGGCATATTTCTTCGTCCAATATGAGAAAGCTATAGATAGTGATTTACCACATTTTGAAATGAGGAGTTACTATATCCTACTAGAATTGAACTAATTAAACTTATGGTTGAACAACTGTACAGCAAGCTGCATAATTATTGAATATGTGCAGAAATATTCCTACCAATGTAGAGGGATGCTGAAAAAAAGCAACCATTGTGTAATTTAAGCAGCAATTTGGCCTTAAAACTACAGATCTTTTACCTGAAGATTCCTTTCTCCTCATCCAGTACCAGCCTAATGAAATGTTTTAAGGAATCTGAGGTGAAAATGAGAGGAACAGAAAGTTATCATCACATTAAAAATATTTTAGTAGAAGAGGGCAGTTCCTCAGCTGGGTTAAGCCTATATGTTTTTTGGCACAAATCAAGTGCAAGAGTCTGCTTGTAGTTTAAAAGATAAAATACATAGACAGCATACATACATTTCCTTCCCTCTTCCTATTTCTTACATTTGCCTTTTGGATGCTGCTGTTTGAGGTAAGGCTATATTGTACTTTTTAAATACACAACACTCAGACGCAGGTTGTTTGAACACTGCTTTGGGTTCAGCTGCAGTACACTATTTCTCTGATCTTTTATGTTCCTGAGCAGATGTCTTTCATTAATTTATGGATTTATCATTTTCTTTCTTTCTTTTTCTTTTTTTTTTTTTTTTTTTTTTTACACCTGGCAGCTGGCTCAAGTTTCAGCAGTTATTGTCTATTTTGCATTACGCATAGAATTGAATGTCATCTGTCTTCACAAAGCTATGGCTAAGAGAATTGAGGCAAGCCACATGAGCTGCTGGGATACAGCTTGTTTGCGTTCCATTCCCCCACCCTATCCCCCCCACCCCCTGCCACATGCACACGCACGCGCACACGCACACGCACACACACACACCTTCCTTTTACCTCCTTAATATTTATTTGTGCTCATTTTCTTTCCTGGCCTTGAATGGGGCTTAGCTCGTGTTCAGTACAGCTGTATGTTTACTGAATCTATTCCATCATGAGTCATTGTGCGTGTGTAAGTATCCTGGAAACAGCTAGTGCTTTCTTGGAAGAACAGTTGCTTTTCAGCACAAGCACTTAAAAGGGAAACTAACCAATTGGTCAGTTCAGTTTTACCCTGAAATAGCAACGGTTTATATAATGTTTGGTTCTTAAGTGCTTCATTAACTATTTGTAATAGTTTATTAGAGAGCTATCTTTTATCACAATATAGTCTTAATCTTAGGACTGAGACATAAAGATTTATAGTGTGCTAGATTTCACTTTAAGAATCCCAAGTGTTTAATGAGAAAGCATAATTTCTAATTTAAAATATGGACTTTTGGGGATTTGAGTTTTAGAAGATCCTTTCATACATGTTTTATTCAATATCTGTATTCTCTGGTGTTATTACCAAAAAATAAGGAAAAGTCAAAAATGCAAAGTGAATTAAAATCCTTAAACAACTGCCTAATATGCTGAAATCCAGTGAATACTGACGAGTGGGGAGAATTTAAGATCATATCTTAGTGTCCATTGAAATGGACCAAATGCCAAACATGATATCAAGATGTTATCTGCTTCAGGGGAATTATAAATTAAGGAGATTTAGGATTTTTCTTTTACTTATTAAAGCATTGGTTGGTTGGTCCCTTTCCCTCTGTGGAATCATATAACAAAATGGATTTCTAGGGTAGAAGTTTCGACTTGTCTAAAACTCTTATCACTAAGCAATAGGTGACAGCTTGCTACTATTATTTCACTTATGCGTTTTGACAGATGGCACTGAAGAGTATAATGCTCTTTTAGACTTCTGTATCAGTGTAATGGAGGTAACTGGAGGTTCTTTCCACTCTCTTCTCTTGGCACAAGAAGTATGTCAGTCATAAATTATCTTCTTTGTAATCATTAAGCATCTACAACAAAACACAAATTTACTGGAGCAGTTTTCAGTGCACTTTTTGTAAATGAGGAGATTTTTAAACTATTTTAAGTGGACATTTTTTAAAAATATATTTTCAGCCTAAAAATGAGCCTTCTCTTTCTACAACTGCATCTGCATGTTTGAATAATACATGAATAAATAACCCTGTTTCAACTCAGTTGAGAAGATTGAGAAAAAGGTATTCTGTTAACAGAGCAAGCCTAAATATTTTGTCTATCAGCATACAGTTGTTTTGTTTTGTTTTTTTGGAACTTCCCACATTGAGAGTTGGAGTTTTTCATTTGGTTCGCCTGCATTACAGGCTCTGTAAGGTGGAGGCACCTTCACTGTAGAATAGCTGTGAACTTGTTTGACCTTTCTCTACCGTAAGGTGTGAAATAGTGAAATTTTCATTGACCATCTTTAGGAAAAACTGTTCTCAGAGAAGCTGCTGGGAAGGACCCTCAATTGACCTTGTAGGGACCACATTGATTTTCTCCACGTGCATCTTCATTTCTGATAAATTATAAAGCCATTAATTTGCTGAGGAAATGGCAGGGCCAGCCTGCGGCGCAGATGTGACCAAAGCCGTCCTAGCACACAGCACACAAAAGAGTGCCAAGAAGCAGAGGGGGAAATCAGAAAGCCTAGATTGTTATGGTTAGCTTCACATTCCCTTGGGAACTGTTTTAGTTGCTTCTGTTTACAGATCTAAAAGGTAATGATGTTTCCAGGATAAATAGGCCTCCTTATAGGGTAAGTGACCATTTATAGATCTGTGAACCCACACTTATTGATTAGTTAGCCCCAAATACAGCTTCATTCTCTGAGGAGTTAACTGTGTAATCAGAACCAGGCAATAGTTTTTTGGAACTACAGAGGGGGTTTTTAAAAAAGAAATTTAGCTTTCATTAGAAAGCCAGTAATTGACACAAAGCAATAATAGAATTAGAGACAGTAACGTGAGATACTGAATTATACTGACATTAAAGAAAAAGGTAAAATATGTTACTTTCATGAAACATTGCTCAGTATCAAAAAGCACCTCTGATTGTTTCATGTACATTAGCATTGTATGCAGCACACTGCTCAGTGTCGGGAGAAAAATAACCTGAATTGAAACTGCAAAAGAAAGAAAAATCTTGTGATAAGTTTTGTTCTTTTTCTGTAGCACATGCTTCATGCATTTGTTTCCTTAGCAACAAGTGAACATACATATGGTACACAAACCTTAAACCTGAGAAATTCCCGCTACCAACACCAGGAATGAGCTGAGAGGCAATATGCTTATGTATCCTCACATATCTCATGTAGCTGATAATTGCAGTTCTAAAGAGCTGCAGATTGAATGTTAACAATTTGTCACTCGGCCTGTACAGAACATTTCTTGAAGGAGCACTTTGCTAGCCCTGTGTGTTCAGAACCAGCTTGTATTCTCAACCAAAGCATTTTCCTTGACTAATTCAATCCTACATGCAGGAAGGTCTGTCACCCAATCACTTGAAAAAGGCCAAGCTCATGTTCTTTTACACCCGGTACCCAAGTTCCAATATGCTGAAAACCTACTTCTCAGATGTAAAGGTAGGAAAAAACCCCTTTTTTTAACCCTCATCCTTATTGCATGTTTGAATTTTTGTGGTGAAAATGTATCCCTTTAACACATGAAAGTAAAAAACTATTAATTCTAATTTCACTACTAAGAGATTACAGCTGATTATTATTCACTTGACTTTTTTCTACTAAGGTGCGGTGGTCACTCATATTTGGAAGGATGGGGGCTATGTTGTGTTTTTAATCAAAAGGGAGTCTGAAATGTCAAAGGAAAATATGCATATTTAATACAGTTGGATAACACAGTTTTACATGTGTGCATCCTCTGAAAAAGAAATGTCTGCTGGTGGCATCAGTGGACTTCCAAGAACATTTTTGGAGCAGCTTTCAAGTGCTCCCTAATTGTTTCGTTTCGGTCGGTCTCCTCATATTTGTGCTTACATAAGCACACTGTAGAATCCCTTTCTTTCTGTCAAAAAGAAACAGTACATTGAAATTCTCCATGCAGCAACTGCTTAAAAACAAAAGTGATGATTGTCTCTTTATTTACAACTTAATTTGTTGTTGATGCCGAGTACACTGAGCATAAGGAGGATGAATAAAGTGACAGATTCAGGCCACATTATTCAAATGAGGATATGAAAGCTGTCGACGTACAGCTGCAGCCTCCCTCATTCTACAGAATATTAGGACCTCCTGATTTTTTTTCCCCCAAAAGTAATTGTTCCTTCACATCAACTTGATTTTGTGTTAATCATCTAAGTTTTTTTTTTTTTAAATATAGATTGGGTTTTAATGATTATAATGGCACACATGGTGTTATTATCTAAGTAACTTTATAAACATTACATTAGCTTAAATTACTTGGTTACATCCCCCCGCAACAATTTACACGAGTCCTTATTTTAACTATCTACATGTTTATGTTTTTTTTTCGTCTTATTGGAAAATTGGCTCCCAAGTTTGTGA